>NW_024543076.1:4905000-9705000 GCF_018167655.1 Microtus oregoni | reverse complement strand
TTTCATTAACAGGAATACATTTAAAAAAATATTGTAATTGTTATTTTTCAAGAAGAAACACTATGACTTGAAGAGATGGTTTTGCCATTAAAGGCTAAAATCACAACCAAAATGTTAGTAAAAGATATTATGCTTTGTGAAGTAGTACTTTTTATATAAAAGTCTTGGTTGATATATATTTATTATCTAAGGAATAGGAAATATTTTTTATTTCATCCTTTCAGCATCAGTGTCAAGGTATAGTTTATAAACTATAGTTTGAATAAGCTAGACTACATTAATATACATATATACCTACCTATATACATACATATATACATGTACACAATAATTCCTTATTATTAAAAGTGGACATTTTCAGTATCACTCTAAACAAATAAACTGAGATGGGAGGGAAAATAGCAAGGGAGACAGAAAGCAGAGAGATAAAGGGGGGTAAAGGTAAAGGGGAAAATATGGATGGAAATGTCTCATGGAAACTGATTACTCATGAACTAATACAAAAAGTAGTATTGTAGACTGAATAAATCAATTTCATGTGTATCTAGCACATGAGATTTTATTTATTGAAATAGATGTAATGATATACCCAGTTTATACAATAACATTTTTAATTTTTCTACTTAATTTTTCTGCAAGAATATATAGACGTATTGTAATTGTTGGATATTGATATCTTCTTGCCTAAAAATGAACGATACTAAGAAATGAATAAAAACTACTATTGATTCAAAACCACTTCATCTTCTTACTTTATAAAGTTTAGTTTCTACCATCCCAAAATAGCTACAGCAAAAAGAGCATTTGACAAAAAAAGCTTTAGATTCAACTTCCAGATTACTTCTTCCACTTCCAGATTCAACTTCCAGATTACTTAGGGAAATGGGCAAGTCCTGTATTGGCGACACTCGTTCTGTTATTATACAGGGAGGGAGAAGGCATTTATCCAGGCAGATTTCTCCAACTCCAATTGTTCCCAAGAGTAAAAGAGAGTAATTTTTAGAAACTAATTCGCTTTTTCAGGCTTCCTGGGAAGTTTGTGAGAGCTATTCCAATGTCCCAAATGGTACCCTTGTGTGCTCTGAAAACTACATACCTAACAAAATACCACACTGACTTTTCCGACATAGCTTACTTTTTGGAAGGGGTGTGATTTAATATCTTATAATGAATATCTATCAATGAGTCACTTCACACTATTTTAGTCCCTTTGGCCATAAAAGGATTTAGATTAAGACAAAACGTTCCCAGACCCTGAAACGCTTTCAACAATGATGCAGCTCCTTAGACCATGGAAACACACCTCCTTTATGGTTATTTGCCTTTCACGCATAATAGTATGAGGATTTAGCCTTGGTTATGAGACATAAATCACTTACAGTCTTGTGATTGGCAAAATGAAAAAAATAGGCCACAATTGTAAATTCAATTTGTATACATCTATTATAGTCTACAGATGTAGTTTTTTTCATATTTCTAGTGAGAAAACAGAGACTTTAGCATCATACTTGGATGCCCATGATCCATATCCGCTAATAGAGAAATGCCATAATTGCAAATTTTATGTTATGTCTGATGGGTTATCAAAGAGCTAACAAGTTTTTATCCATTCTTTTTCTCACATTTCATTCCTTCATCAGTTTTCCCTCATGCTCTGTTATTGTTTATCTCACTTTCTAAACTTTAATATTGTTTCATCGGTTCTTCTACATTTTCACATTTCTGTCTCTCAATTTCCTTCTCTTTAATCCCACAAGAAGTACAAATTCATTCATTCCTTTACTCACTGTTTTTCAGTGATTTACCCAAAAAACATTGGCATTTAACATGACTATGTCCACTATATAGATTTATGTTTCTTCTTTTGTCTTTATCTTTAAATAACACATTGGAAGATGCAGTGTGCCTAATCTATGAAAAAGTGTATTTAGTGCCGCAAACTCTGGGAAGCACTTCGTATCACAGATGTCTCAGAGTCACCGGCATTGGGCAGATGTGTTCTGGTGACACTGCTTTACTGACATGTTGTTGGGCTGCTTACCCAGAATAATTCCAGTCCCAGGTATCCATGCTGTAAGTTAGTGATAAATACTGTAAGGTTAACTAATATGTTAATTGACCTGAAACTTCTTCAGTATACTTTTACATAACTTACCTCATTTTATGTTCACAGAACTGTGAAATGGAAATAAATGCTCCAGTGAGCAAAAGGTTCAGCTATTATGACCACCTTTGCACATGGAAAATGGGAACAAGAAAGAGGAAGTGATTTATTGAAAGCCCAATGAGCATCATAGCTTAGTCGTGTGACCCAGATGATGGTCAATTACTATTGATAAAATGCTGTCTGACTGATTTATGTATTCATACTTAGGTATGAGAGAACAATAATTACTAAGGTCTCACATTAAGGGGAGCAGCTGAGGGAAAGAGGGAGACCTCAGTTACAAGGCAAGAGTAATGTCAGCACAATGGGTAAGTACTAAAGGTGAAAGTCATTGTTCTCTCCCAAACATAGTACAAAGAGCCACTTTTCTAACACCTTGAAGTCAGAAGTTAATGCTCATGATGACAGGGTCAATGGCAAAACAAGATTCTCTTAACGTGTGGTCTGAATTATCAAAAAAAAAAAAAACACAGAATGAAAATGAGAAAAAAAATTACAAGAACTTCTCTGCTGGTCCTTTACCTTACACTTACTATGCTTCTAACATTAGGTAATAATTCTTACAGATCAGTCCCTACTTTGCCTGGATGGTATCAACTGTTCTTCATAGATCAGAGGGAAATGTAAAATTCATCGGATTGGGTCATTCTTACATGTTTCACCAGAATGCTATGTTATGTTAATGTTTTAATATTCAACACCGATCCGCTGGACATATGATCAGCACTCCTCAAGCATTTGCTTCAATGGGAAAGTGACTAAACATTACAGCTATGTCATTCTTGTTATCTCTGTTCTAACACGTGATTCAGCCAGTGTAGCACAAAAGCATATTTAAATAATGAAAAAATACTTCTGACTGTGTTCCAATAAAACTTTATTAGCATGGTACGTAACAGATGCCATAGACTATTATTTCCTGAAGCTTGTTCTAACATGGTAATGTTAGTAACAACCAGAGAACATTCATCAGAATAAACTTGCTTATTTTCAATAAAAAAAACATGCTTGATAATCTTTGTCATTGCTTTGAGGGCAGTGTTAATGCTTCCTCAATTTCCATAGTTATAATTCTTATTTCTGATTCCAGGAGTGAGACACCAGTCTGTGATCACAGTTTTTACTACTGGGAGTTTGATTACAATTTACTACTTTTGGATTTCTAACTAATGAAACTATCTATGGAGAAATTTATTTTTAAACTCTGCCTAGTTAAATTAGTTTCTTTCTGTGACTTTCTAGTGTTCACAATTAAATCTGTGAATATCCCTTGTGATGATCTCATCTACAGACAGCATAATGAATTTATTCTAATACCAAATAATCTAATCTATGTTTTAATTATCTTTTATCTGGCTTTTTAAAAATGACAATTATACCCTAATACTATATCATATTTGACACTCTTGTAATTTTTATCAAAATATTATTTAAAAATTATTACATTTTCTAGACTGACCAGTAAACTCCTTACTTAAGTGAACAAGTGCTTCCAAACAGTTCAACCAGCATCATGGGAAAAGCTGCACCTTTAAACCGTGGGATATGTATTCTCAGACATTTCTCCCAGACAGTGCTGCTACTAAACCTGCATCTTTTGAATTCTTGGGGAACCAGGAAGGGAAGGAAACAAGACAAATGCAACTTGGCTATTCAGCTCTGAAGAGTTCAGCTAAACAAAGTTTATTGAGACTTTAATTCTTCACCATGTTTAAAATGAACAGGAAAAAGGGGAGTAAAATGTCCCAGTAATGA
The DNA here is from genome assembly GCF_018167655.1 of Microtus oregoni. Taxonomy (NCBI): domain Eukaryota; kingdom Metazoa; phylum Chordata; class Mammalia; order Rodentia; family Cricetidae; genus Microtus; species Microtus oregoni. Next base: position 9,701,078 of record NW_024543076.1, on the reverse strand, counting down.
AAGTTCCTTTTCTGTCACCCCTCTCTAATGGAATTAGCAAAATAAAGACAGAACCAAAGAAAATATTTTATCCTCGTACTCAGAAGAGAAGACAAGAAAAAGAAATTAAACAAATACAGCGATTTTAACCAACTGATAGAAGGGATTCAGAACTTGATCACAAATACTAACATTTGTACAGTAAGCCAACAATAAGGGCATTAAATAGCATCTAATATTACTTGACAAATACACACAATCTTGTTTCTAAGTGACATAGGAGTTTATAATGTCTTCATTTAACAAAGATATGCTATGGTAATGAAATATTTTTTATTGATTTTCATTACGCACTACATTTTTTTCCTGCTACCCTCCCTGCCTCTCCCCTCATCCCTTCAACCCCCTCAAGGTTCCCATGCTCCTAATGAAGATCTTGTCTTTTTTTACTTCCCATGTGGATTAGATCTATGTAATCACTCTTAGTGTTCTCATTGTTGTCTAAGTTCTCTGGGATTGTGGTTTGTAGGCTGGTTTTCTCTGCCTTATGTTTAAAAACCACATATGAGTGAGTATATGTGATAACTGTCTTTCTGTGTCTGGGTTACCTCACTCAAAATAATGTTTTCTAGCTCCATCCATTTTCCTGCAAAATTCAAGATGTTGTTACTTTTTCTGCTGTGTAGTACTCCATTGTGTAAATGTATCACACTTTCCATTTCCATTCTTGGTCGAGGGACATTTAGATTGTTTCCAGGTTCTGGCTATGACAAACAATGCTGTTATGAACATAGTTGACCATATGTCCTTGTGGCACAATTGAGCATCTTTTGGATACATACCCAAAAGTGGTATTACTGGGTCTTGAGGAAGGTTGTTAGCTAGTTTTCTGAGAAATCGCCACACTGACATCCAAAGAGGCTGTACCAGCTTGCATTCCCACCAGCAATGCAGAAGTGTTACCTTTTCCCCACAACCTCTCCAGCATAAGTTGTCATCAGTGTTTTTGATCCTGTCCATTCTTACAGGTATAAGATGGAATCTCAGAGTTGTTTTGATTTGCATTTTTCTAATGACTAAGGATGTTGAACATTTCCTTACATGTCTTTCAGCCATTTTAGATTCCTCTGTTGAGAGTTTTCTGTTTCTTTCCAACAAGGAAGCGACTGCTAAGCAATAAAACCAGCCCATTCAAACGCAGTTCTTCATCTTTCTGCCTATGAAAAGGTTTTTGCTAAAGACACATTACAGCCTATATACTGTCTTCTATGTCTTGTGCATGTATCATTTGTTCTCAATATTTATAGAGAATCAGGCATACTGACACAACACTCCTTCTCTACTTATTTCTGACCCTCTTACTCTCATATTTATTTATGAAAATGGTAAGAATTCGTACACTTCTACTTTCAATGCATGCACATTTTATTTTCACTTACAAATATATTGTTTTTAAAAAGTTAATCAAGATTCCTCTGAATAATATGATTGGTTTTGTTTAGTTTGCCTGAATAGCCTAATTAGTTTGTATACTGCTCCATCCAATTTAAGAAAGTACATGAGGTATATTCACAGGAAAAGCTAAGAATGCAAAAATAAATAGAAACAGAGCTGGAAAGAATATGAGTAATGAATATTGAATGAGAGTAGACATGAAGCACCTATATGTAGCACATCAAATGGGAGTTACCCAACTCGTCACAGAATTTGATACTCATGTTTCTGGAGTTTTAACAAAAAGAGACATAATTACAGAACTCCAGGAAAATATACTGCCTCTCAGTGGATGCAAACGTGTTTGCAATTAATGACAATAATTACTGTAAAAATCCCATGTTCCAGTGACTGTTTCCATGCATTTATTACTTCGAACAACCCTCTCCCCAACCCTGGCCCCTAAATCAGAAGAGCTCAGTCTCTACAAAACTGGTTGAGTCATATTTAATCAAAGAACCTATGAAACTAAGCGATTGTGCTCAGCTTGAGAATTTTCCGGGATGACAGCAATTCTGGAGATGGAAGTTGCAAATTCAGCAACCTATATAAAAGGGAGAAGAAACGTAAGACTACTGTCTGATGGCTGTAGGCAATACGCTTAGGAGCCATATGTTCGCTGAATGTTTCTACTTGCAAGTTTAATGGGAGATTCCATATAAAATCCCACATACACCTGAGTGCTTAAGGTAAAACACTGAAACTGCTAACAGCTGCCCACAATGATTTAGATGCTCATCTTCATGGGTATGTATATTTCCCTGGGAAAGACATGCAAAATGCACTACAAAGTGGTGGAAATAATAGAGATTGCAGAAGTAAAACCAAGCATAAAAATTCCACACAGTCCTGTTTTTCCTTAAAGTGAAAGTAGAACTTTCTTTTTTAAACCAACCATACACTTTCAACCTGGAAATGCAGCCCATTGCCAGAAATATTTTACTGTATTAAGAAATGATCAGATTCCAATTCTGTCAATTCACATAAAATATGGATTGGCTGCTGAAAAGATGAAACGAATCTCTAAAAATGAGAGCTTTTAGTAAAGCCTAAAAGGTGAGCCCTGATTCAAGTCTCTAAAAGTCTTGAAAAGAGAGAACCACAATTCCAGTCTCCAAGGAGCAATAGCAATCACCATCAAGATGCCTCTTACATCTAGTGCTTGGCTGCAGGAAACCAGCAGGAACAGTTGCCAAGGGGAATTGAGAAAGCAGTAGACTACAATCCCTAGCTCCCAGTAGAAGCAGCACTTTCATCAGGTCACTTATACATCTGGGCTTGGCTGAAGGAAGGTCAGGTCATTCATATTCCATGGACAGGTAAGAATGGGGACAGAGCAACTAGAAGTGGTGTCTTCATTGCTAGTAGAAAATCAAGAAATGCAGTAACAAAGCAGAGAATGAGCATGGCTACGGGAAGGAGGAGAACTGGCAAGAAGATCACGAATTATGTTGGGAGGAAATAAGGAATGCAGTTCCCCGGGTAATACATAAATCTTAGGATTAGGCAATAAAATTATTACTAAATTTGACAAAAGTAAAATAAACTGTGATGGTTAATATTATCGTCAAATAGCCCCATATGAGGCAATCGGGGCACACCTATGAGGGATTGTCTAGATTATCAGCCTCTAAAATGTCTGTTCGGGATTATCTTGATTACCACAAGTACTGTGGGAAGACCCACCTTAATTGTGGGTAGGGGATTCTGGACTATGAAATAAGCATATCACTACTGCTAACTTAAGATCCATATAATTGAAATCCATAAGAAATTTCAAAGATGTTTCAAGGACTGATTCCCTGCAACTATATGAAGCCTTAAGTCTCAGAGTAGTCATATGAAAAATGAGAAAGGTCACATTTGTCTTGACTAAATAGAGTTGGCTAGTAATAGTTCTTATTTCATAAACAAGAAAATAAATTTTATGTTTTCATTGACTTTCATTTTTTAAAAAGGGTGATATCTATGCCAAGCGGTAATGGGACATCCCTTTAATTCCTGTACTCAGGAGGCAGAGGCAGACAGATCCCTGTAAATTCAAGGCCAACCTGTTCTACAAAAGTTAGTTCCAGGACAGGCTCGAAAGATATAGAGAAATCCTGTCTCATAAAAAAAAAAGGTGATATCTAAACAACCTGTGTTTTCCGTCTCAAAATATGGTATTCTTTAAATTAAACATTTCAAGGGATAACACAATAATTAACGTTTTCAGACAATGGTGTGTTTATAAGGTATCAGCAAATTTTGTGTTAAGTCCATGTCTCCTATGATAATAAGATACAGAAACAGGAATATGTAAGCATTATATTTCTTCTGGTCTCATGATATTGTCATAGAGGCATAAATTATTGGTGATTGAATTACTGTTTGACTTTCCTTCACATATTTTCTCTACTAAGATTCTGAAAACCTGTGGTATTTACTCCTTTTGACCATGAGGGTAGCAAAGTTTTGGGAATGAAAGTTAAGCCTCTGAAAAATCACATCAACATTGATGAAGGAAGCCAAGGTACAAAGTATTTGCATACCTACTTTGTGGTAATGAAAGCAGCTAATCCCTTCTCTGACCACACAGGATTCCTGGCTGTTTTCTTGCAGACTCACAGAAAACTGTGCCCTGCTCCAGTTACTATGCCTATTACAACACTCTCCATTTCCAACTTTAGATTATTTGTAACAGAAGGAACTGAATTTTAATATATCCTTTATCAAAGGTAATTTTGTTTCATGATTATGATAAAACTCAATTAATTTAGTCAATGACAGTCTCGTTCTAAGTGCGTCTTCCACTGGTTTTAACCTTGAAGAGGCCCTGTAAACAACAAGCAGTTTTTAAGTCTGATGTTCAGTATTCACTCTTCCTTCCTCACACAATGCTCCAAACTAGACCTTGCTTCCTTGGACACTGGCCTTTTGTGAGTATTACAGTGTATTTTTACTACATTAAAGTAATCACACAACCAGACATGTTCTCCAAGGCAAAGTTAATCACTCTTCTCTATGGGTCAAATGCTACTCTCCATTGTGACATAATAGCACTTATCAAATGGCCTTGCTATTCTTTGTTCAGATTCCCCCATCGCGGTGAGGTCTGACAGAGAAAAACAGCTGCCTTATTCATCTCCTTATTTATATCTTCAGCATGCAGCATCCTGCCTTTCACTTCGATCACAAGGTACACACTTCTAAATAAGGGAACCCAGACAATCAGGTAATTATACAAGGCAACAGTGTGCTGTTTGAGAAGAGTCAGGGAGAATCAAGGAAAGAGATGTATTAGAAAATGTTTCAAAACCTGAAATGACCCTATCCTAGAGCAATACTGACGAATATCTTGCATATCATCATAGAACCTTCATCTGGTGATGGATGGAGATAGAGACAGAGACCCACACTGGAGCACTGGACTGAGCTCCCAAGGTCCCAATGAGGAGCAGAAGGAGGGAGAACATGAGCAAAGAAGTCGGGACCTCGAGGGGTGCACCCACCCACTGAGACAGTGGAGCTGATCTACTGGGAGCTCAGCAAGGCCAGCTGGACTGTGACTGAAAAAGCATGGGATAAAACTGGACTCTCTGAACATGGCGAACAATGAGGGCTGATGAGAAACAAAGGACAATGGCACGGGGTTTTGATCCTACGTAATGTGCTGGCTTTGTGGGAGCCTAGCCAGTTTGGATGTTCACTTTCCTAGATATGGACGGAAGGGGGAGGACCTAGGACTTACCACAGGGCAGGGAACCCTGACTGCTCTTTGGACTGGAGAGGGAGGGGGAAAGGAGTGGGGGGAGGGGGAAAAGGGTGGGAGGAGGGGGAGAAGGGTGGGAGGAGGGGGAGGGAAATGGGAGGCTGGGAGGAGGTGGAAACTTGTTTTTTTTTTTTTCTCCTTTTCTCAATTAAAAAAAAAAAACAAAAAAAAAACCTTACCTTCATGCTGTTTACCAATCATCATTCAAAAGAAACACTAGTTGGTTTTCTAATTATCCAAAAGCTTGGGTATTCACATGATACGGAGGATCCTCACACATACATGGAGAAAGGTGAAGGAGATAGATCTGTTTAATTGTGTAGTGTATGTAATCTTACAGGGCTACACAAATAATGTTTTAAAAAAATGCATCTATCCTCCATTTTAAAGATCAATTGCTTTCTAAACTAATATGAAATTTATTTTAAAATAAGGAAAAGTCCTACTGCTTTGAAAAATATACCAGTTAACTTACTTTTTAAATTCATTTTCCAGAATCTTGTAACAGTAAGTTCCTACTCTGAATTATCTGCCTATTTATAAATAGTATAAGTAGATAGTATGATAATTTTATTTTAATACATCTATTAAAGTCATGTTACTATAATGGACTTTTCATTTCTTAATCCTGTAAGCTAACCTGTGTGTATATTCTGAACAGGCAATTGAGGCCGCTAATGTTTGAAATCATTATTGAAGAGTGTGTTTTGTTGGATTTTTGCTGTTTGTATTCTTAGTACTATTTTGTGTTTCAGTAACTGCAGCTTCATTTCTTTTCTTTTTGTAATCTCCCGGCTATGCTTTTTCCCTTCTTGATCTTTAGTGCATCTAAAAATATGGATAATAAGTACAAATAATGCTTTTATACAGGAAAATATGATCTATACAAGCAGTTTTAGGCAAATTTTAAGGTTAGAAATTATCTTATCCTAAAAAGTGTAATACATTCTATTTCTAGTTTATATTTTTAGCATTTTAGAATTCATTATATATAACATGTATTGATGAAATCTATCACCTATTCTCTTCTTTTTTTTTATGCCTATCTAGCTCCCTAACCTTATTAAAACTATTCCAACCTGATTTTTGTTTGTTTTTTTTCTTTGTTTTTGGCTTATTGCATGAATATAGGATCATTTACCAGTGTATAGGGAGGCTGCACCCTTGAATGAAGCTGATTTTATTTTTAATCAGAAGGTATAAATTGCCAATAGTTCCTAGGACAGGGGTTGAACTTCGTGATAACCCCATCCTCCATGTTATATTGTGTTCAGATGTGTCTTGCATAAGCATTTAGCACTCTTGCACAAATGCCATGAGTTCATATGTACAGTTGCTCTGCTGTATCCACAAAAGTGCTCTTTGGGCTGATGAGGGAGGGGGAGTTGATTGGGGGAGGGGGAGGGAAATGGAAGGTGGTGGCGGGGAGGAGGCAGAAATCTTTAATAAATAAATAAATAAATATAAAAAAAGGTTTTTCCTATACTCAGTCATCCATCACATCTTGCTCTCACAGCCCGCTCCCCCCCCCCCCCCCCGATCTGTGATGAATTCTTCACAATTAGGAGGAGGAGATGTCTTAGTTAGGGTTACTATTGTTGTGATGAAACACTACAGTGAAAAGCAACTTGAGGAGAAAAGGGCCTATTTGGCTTACACTTCCACATCACTGCCCATCATTTGGGAGACACAGGACAGGAACACAAGTAGGAGAGGAAACTGGAAGCAGGAAGTGATGGAGATTCCATGGAATGATGCTTCTTACTGGCTTGTTTCCCATTGCATGCTCACCTGGTTTTCTTATAGAATACAGGACTACCAGCTCCGGTCTAACACCACCCAAAATGGGCTGGGCCCTTGCACAACAATAACTAATCAAGAAAATCCCCTACAAGCTTGTTTCCAACCTGATTTTATAGAGATATTTTCTCAGTTGAGACTCCCTATTCTCTGCTGACTCTGGCTTATGTCAAGTTGACATTAATCTAGCCAGCATAAGCTGTATGATACAGATGCTCTATTTAGGAACTAGCAACCCACAGTTCACACAAAATAATTTTTATGCAGATTTTAGCCTAAATTCAAAATCACAAGACTAAAAGCTTAATAATAAACATCTTTAATAAGGCAAAAAATTCAGAAAAATTCAAAATTTCCATTCTTATGAGTATCATAGTCTAAAAGTATACCAGAATGTTATGTATAAAGCTAAATATTAATCAATATTGATATATATTCAGTATAAGTTAATATGTTTATCAAAGAGTAGTCACTATTCTACATTCTATAGCATATTAGATAAGTAGAAATTTGATGACAATATTGTTATTCATCTTTTCATTTCTAAGTGCATGATAAATTCTCATATTTGTTCAATCTAATCCTGAAGACATGAAGGCTATACATGGCTAAGTTTATATCTAATGGTTCCTACCATTTTAAAGTATAGTTAATTAATTACCCCTCAGCAGTGGCATCAGTGTTCCCCATGTATCTCTACATACTTCTCTTGAATATATAAGACAATACTGTCATAATTACAAAAAGATTATCCATAGAGACAACCTGGACTTTATAAAGCATCTCTCTTCACATCCTTGTATCTTAGCCAAAAAGGGGAGAGGTGGCAGTTTGGCATTAAAATGTGCCTGATACATAATACCATGACTGCAAGCCTCTGGAAAGATTAAGGTGATATTTTTTTTCTCCTCCTCTTGAAGAAAGTTACTGAGATGAATGTTTAATAATAAATCCACTTCGACCAAAGTGCATCTCATTCTAAAGGCTCCAATTCAACTTTGCTCTAAATCTCACAGCCACCTTTTTGTTGTTGTTGTTGTTGATTTTGGTTGTTTTAAAACTGTCTACTGAAAGAATATATGACCTCCTCTTTAGGAAGCCACACAATGAGTCACAGTGTTTACCCAAAGAGAGAAAACTGCTTTCTGAAAGCACGCAAACTGCTATTCCCTGAAGTCCATTCCTAGTCTCTCCAGCAAGGAAATGTTCTCAGCACAGACTGCACCTGAGTTTTCAAACATGTGTGGGAGTAAACATACTAAAATGGAAAGAAACACTTAAAAAGCATAAATTGGAATGATTTGATGATTGATGGCAGAAGAAAAATTGTGCATAAACACCGCAAGATATGACTTCCGGGCCAATGCTTCTCGTAACTTCCTTGTGTAGATAATAACATATTAAAACCCCTGGGTCTTTCATGAGACACTTGGCTATTTTGTTAAATGTATATCTATAAGAATTCACATCTTAAAATATTTCTTGTTAAGTATCAAACAAAAATACAAGTACAATGTCACATTTTATGAATCTATATGAATGTTTTATACAATATTACAAGATTCTCCAGAAATATTTCTTCTTCTGCACTAAGTATACCTTAGGCACTTTCTAAGGTTGGTTGGTTAGGTCTGGGTTGGTTTGGTTTTTGAGACTCTATTTCATTTTATTTTACCCTGTGCATTTACTATGTAAAATATGATATTTAAAAGTACATATACATTATAAAACAACTCACTTTGACTAATTAAAATATGCATTGTTTCACATTTTTATTTTTCTTTAGCGAGACCATGTATTAATCTTGGCACTATCTTGTAACACAGTATGACATTAATGGTTGTCGATATATTGTACAGTAGATGTTAAGCCTATTCCTAAGTAAATTTAGCTTCATTAGACTATAAATCTTTTTCTAAATACTTCAATCCCTGGTAACTAACCACTTTTCTTTTTCATTGGTACCAGCTTATCGAAATTTTTCATACAAATAAGAGCATATTTATAATGCTACATATCTGACTTATTCCATGTAACAATGGTCACAAGACTAATCCATGATATTGAGAATTACAGAATTTCATTCTTACTTTTAGTTTAATTGAGGTCCACTACTTAGATAATTGCCTTTGAGATTTCTTATCATGACATAAAAAGTTTACCAGCCTGATTCTGATAGGGACAGATAGTGCATTTCCACATTTGAAAAAATACTTAATGCATCGGCTTTTTAAAATCATTTGATAAATGAGTTAATCAAAGTCAGAAAATTTTTATTTTAATGATATCTGAAAACAATGTTCCCAGACATTTCACTGCTTAAAATCTTTCTACTTAATAATCTGAATTTAAAACACTTCTTTATCGTATGTAAAAAGATAAACATTTATGTAGAGTACATAAAATTTTAAAAGTCATGCAAAAATAATTAAAAGAATTGTTTCCCTAAGAAAGATTATCTAGGAGTATTGGTTCAATAGAACTTATCTTTATATTTTCCCATTTTTAACCTTAATTTAATTTTTCTAATTACTCTGTAAGACTTTTGTAATCATAGAAAACCTCTTACTAAAATTCATTACAAGAGAAACTCAAAGTGATTCCACTAAAATCAGGAACAAGGCAAGGCTGTCTGCTCTCTCCCTATCTCTTCAACACAGTTCTTGAAGTTTTAGCAATAGCAATAAGAGAACATAAAGAGATCAAAGGAATTTGAATTGAAAAGGAAGAAGTCAAACTTTCATTATTTGCAGACAATATAATAGTGTATATAAGTGATCCAAAAAACTCTAAAAGAGAACTCCTACAGCTGATAAATTCGTTCAGTGAAGTGGCAGGATACAAGATCAACTCCAAAAAATCAGTAGCCCTCTTATACACAAAGGATAAAGAAGCTGAGAGGGAAATCAGAGAGACATTACTTTTCACAATAGCCACAAATCACATAAAATATCTTGGGGTGACACTAACTAAGGATGTGAAAGACCTATTTGACATGAACGTTAAGTCTTTGAAGAAAGAAATTGGAGAAGATATCAGAAAATGGAAAGATCTCTCATGCTCTTGAATAGGAAGGATCAACATAGTAAAAATGGCAATCTTACCAAAAGCAATCTATAGATTCAATGCAATACCCATCAAAATCCCGACATAATTCTTCACAGACCTTGAAAGAACAATAATCAACTTCATATGAAAAAAAAAAAAACAGGAAAGCCAAAATATTTCTGTACAATAAAGGAACTGCCAGAGGCATTACCTTGCCCGACATCAAGCTCTATTGCAGAGCTACAGTGATGAAAACAGCTTGGTATTGACATAAAAACAGAGATGTTGACCAATGGAATCTAATTGGAAACCTGAATATTAATCCACACATTTATGGACACCTGATTTTTGACAAAGAAACAAAAATTATACAATGGGGAAAAAAAGAACCTTCATCAAATGGTGCTGGCATAACTGGATGTCAAACTGTAGAAGAATGAAAATAGATCCATATCTGTTGCCATGCACAGAACTCAAGTCCAAATGGATTACAGACCTCAATATAACTCTGACCACCCTGAACTTGATAGAGGAGAATGTGGGAAGTAACCTTCAATGCATGGGCACAGGAGACCACTTCTTAAAAATAACCCCAGTGGCACAGGCAATAAGAGCAACAATGAATAAATGGGACCTCCTGAAACTGAGAAGCTTCTGTAAAGGAAAAGGACACAGTCATTAAGACAAAAAGGCAGACTACTGAATGGGAAAAAAATCTTCACCAACTGCACATCAGAAAAAGGACTGATCTCCAAAATATATAAAAAACACAAGAAATTAGATATTAAAATTCTAAATAACCCAATTAAAAAGTGGTGTACTGAACTAAACAGAGAATTCTCAACAGAAGAATTTCAAATGGCCAAAAGATACTTAAGGGCATGTTCAAGTTCCTTAGCTATCACCGAAGTGCAAATCAAAACAACTCTGAGATACCATCTTACACCTGAAGTAATAAGGGTGGCGGCGGGGCTGCGTCCCCAACACCCCAGCCGCCTGCCCTTATTACTTCATATGGTGCCCAACGTGGGGCTTGAACCCACGACCCTGAGATTAAGAGTCTCATGCTCTACAGACTGAGCTAGCCGGGCAGGCGGCTGGGGTGCTGGGAACGCAGCCCCGCCGCCACTCTTATTACTATATATAGCGCCCCACGTTGGGCGCCAAAATGAAGGCGTAAGTCACAAACAATGCCACACCAATTTGGGATTATGATTAATAGGGTGGTATTTATTAAAAGGGGAAAAAACTTACAGATCACTGTCCCAGGCAACAGCCCTCTATGCAACCAGGAAAGGAGTCTAGTCGCAGGCGAAGCAGGAAGTGAAGAGAGAGAGGAGAGGGAAGTGGCCGCTTTTTTAAAGGGAGAGAAACCACGCCCCAATGGGCTGGTACCTCAGTGGTGATAGGCTGGAGGAGTAGGAGGACCTCCCGCAACATACACCTGTCAGAATGACTAAAACAAAAAACATCAATGATAACCTATGCTGGAGAGGATGTGGAGTAAGAGGAACACTCATCCATTGTTGGTGGGAATGCAAACTTGTGCAACCACTTTGGAAATCAGTGTGGCTGTTTCTCAGAAAACTGGGAATCACCCTACTTCAGAATCCAGCAATACCACTCTTGATAATAGACCCAAAAGATGCTCAATCATACTAATAAAAACATTGTTCAACTATGTCATTTTTAACATTCATATTTGCAATTACAACCTGTTAGTAGGTTTAAGATAAGAAAAACAAATGCATATATATTTACATGATAACTCCAACTTGACATCTTTGAAATCTCTACCTTTAGCACACTAAACATTAGGAAATACAATAGATGGCCAGTGGGTGCTACAAATCACAATACACATGCACATGCTTAGAAAGATAACCTCCTTTCTAAGTTTTATCAGTTATTGTCCAAGACTGTTGTTTTGAACACCAAGACAGTGCTGTACTCCAAAGCATGTAAATGATACAATGTTCAAACAAAAGCAGGCTTTCAGATTTTCCTGAAAAAACTGTTCTCTATGTTCTCCATGGGTGTTTCATAAACATATGAACTGCATTCACAGCCACTACCCTGGTTCAGATAAAAATTACTGCTGTGATAGAGAAAATTCCCAGAAGTAAAGCTGGGTGCTAACTAATATTAGGGTGGGAAGTTCTAAATGTGCCATCGTTTGAGGAAAATGTAAAAGATTGGTGACTACTATATGGAGTGAGAGCAAACAGTTTTACATATAGAAACTGGGCTTATTTTAGGGCTGCCACAGACATTTAGAGTTTGCTATACAACACATTTTAAAGATAATTTAAAAGAAAATGTTAATGTGGTAGAAAATACGTCAATAATCTAAAATTTACCTTACAAAACCTTAGATTAAGACTTGGAGAGAAGTCTCAGTTGGAAAAGTACTCGCAGTGAAAATTTGAGGCCCTTAGTTCAGACCCTCAGTAATCACATAAAAACTGAGCTTGGTGGCATACAAAGTCACTTCAGTGCGTGGAGTAGAAACAAGCAGAACTCCTGAGTTAGCTGGTCAGCTGGACAATGGGCAAGACTCATATTCAGGAGGGATCTTATTTCAAAACCTGTGGTGGCTGCTGATAGAGGAAGATGGCTGCTATAAACTGATATTAACTACAGTCTCAAGATGCACATATACACACTTGCATGTGTGCATGCACAGGCACACAGATAAACTTTAAGAAACAACACTTTAAATGATAAAATTCACAAGGAATATATTTTTATTTTAAAATTTAGTGATAATTGTACAATTAAAGAAAAATATAAAAACCAATGTTTTTATACACTCCTTATCGTACTTCCTCTGAAGTTATTTCAAATTGCACCAGTTTGGTGTTATTTTTCTCCTACTCAGACCCAATTTCTATTCTATTCTATTGAGAATCCAATTTTACAAGTATTTGTTTTTTTCCCATTTTCTCTAAGCTATAATTTCTCAGTTGTATTGTGACTTTCATAGCTTTGACACTTTTGAGAAATGTCTCTATTAGGTAATGCACTCGATTTAAGCTTATCTTACATTCCCTCATAATTAGTTCTTCTCATGCTTTTACAGTTTGTGGTGTTTCTGGGTCTTACTAATGGTGCAAACGGTGATGTTATCATTGTTCCCCCGAAGGTTATGGTGCTATCTCTCATGACTGCCATCTTTACATTACTTTAAGAAAGATATTTTACAAATAGGCACACTACCAGTAGGCATCAGCTGATTTAGCAGCTATCAGCACCCCTTATTGGAAAATTATTAATGAATTTTTCAAATCCCTTTCACTGCACTCAACTCAGGATATGTTTAGAACTAATGACCTTTTGTTGTTGCTAGCATCCAGAGCAGTCACAGGTCACAGGGCAGCTGTTATTGCGTGTATGCAATCATGTTTATTTCTAGTTTCTGGTAAAATAGCTGAATAAGGTCAAGCCTCAAAAAATGTTTTGGTTTATAAATTTTAAGAAGATTCATAAATTTTAATTTTCATACAAAATCACACATTACACTCTCTGATGAAGAAGGTGCTGACAATGAAACCTACACAATGCTGATAATGGCTGTTAAAGAAGTCAAGGAGACAGGGTTGAGACATTGATCTGTGACAGTGACAGTACAGAACATAAGAAGAGCCGCTTTTGATTTTAGTATATATGTAGGGTGATGATTTTAGTATGCTGAGTGTGTCACCCTATGTGATAAGCCACCATGTAACAGAATGATCGCAATCATTCATTTTTTCTTTGCAGTATTGGGGATACAAATAAAATGAAACTATTAATATTAAAATGGCCCTAGGTTTGAATTATTCAGGGAAATAATGAATTGCAAGTATTCAAAATTTTAGTGCTATTAGGATCTCATTCATCATAAACAACAAATACACTGTGAGTTTCATTGACCAGTTTTCTGGACAAATACTACAGATTAGAAGTCAGAATGGCAGTCTAGGATCACCCTGTACTAATCAACAGTCAGATAAGTGTGGGTGAGGTGGTGCCCAAGCTTTTAAGAACCCTGTTTTCCCCAGCAAAGAAGCTACATATGACCCATACCATAAAACTGTTCCCCTCAGGAAGACAGAAACAATAGGCATGCCCAGTGGCCATTAACAGCCATGAGCACACATTTCTGGATACGAGGAAAATAAATGCTGAGCACTTGTTTGTTTCTTTGTTTTTCTTTGACCTTAATTCACTTCTTTTCTATTTTAAGGATTTTATTCATTTATAAAATGAAATATGATCAAATCTACTCCCCGTGTCCTGTTGTCCCTATATTCCTACAATCCAGAGCTTTCAAATTGAATGTCTTTTTTGTTTTATAATTGTTTTTATTGAACTATGCATTTTCCTCTGCTCCCCTCTCTTCCTCCCCTCTCCCCTTCTCCTCTCTCCCATGACTCCCATGTTCCAAATTTCCTTGGAGATTTTGTCTTTTTCACCTTCCTATGGAGATTCATGAATATCTCGCTAAAAGTCTTTGAGTATTGTTTTGTTTTTGTTTTTTTCAGTAGCTCTTTCTACTGTGATATGTCAAATGCAGAACAACAGCTTTCATTTAGACTTTTCTGATACAATTCAAATATCTCTTGGTGTCTGTGGACATAGTTCAATTTTCTGTACAAAACATAACATGTGTATAACAAATTTAAATGAACATTAAACAATATCATTAAACAATATCAGTTTGGCACTCACACAAAAATTTATAAATCATTTAAAAGCATGTGGATGTCTATGCATACATTTTTCAATTTAACTTAATTTCTTACTGGAATTTATTATAAATAAAACTGAAAAAACTGAAAAAGCTACTACAGTAGAATATGTTTTAGAAATGAATTTGCTCTTAGATTCTGTAAAATATTCAAAATTTTCCCCAAGAGCATCTGAGACACATGGAAAACAAAAACAACAGCAGCAGCAGCAACAACAATAATAGCAACAGATATCAAAATTCTGAAAACTGACATAATATGGTTGTCAGTATCCTCATGTGGCTATTCAATTAAAATAAACCTTAATAAAATCTTTTGATCCCAGGTGATACTTTGCAATCTCTTATAACAACATGAGGATACTGGTTTCTATATTGAAATATATATATATATATATATATCTTCTTTCATTTCAAGGAACTCTATAAAAACACTTCTAGAACCCTCTTGTGAACTTACCAGTATAGTAATGAGCATAGTGAAATGTTTGTTTGTCCCGGCAGCCCGGCTAACTCAGTCAGTAGAGCATGAGACTCTTAATCTCAGGGTCGTGGATTCAAGCCCCACGTTGGGCCCCAATTGTAAGGATGGGTAGATTGTTTGACCTGGACACCCGGCTAGCTTACACCCAAAATAACCACACAGAAACTGTATTAATTAAAACATTGCTTGGCCATTTGCTCTAACTTCTTATTGGCTAACTCTTAAATATTAGTTTAACCCATTTCCATTAATTGGTATATCGCCACATGGCAGTGGCTTACCAGAGATTCTAACCGGTGTCCATCTCAGGCAGAGGATCCATGGCCTCGCTGACTCTGGCCTACTTTCTCTTAGCATTTAGTTCTGTTTTCTCCACCTACCCAAGTTCTGTCCTATCAACTAGGACAAAGCAGTTTCTTTATTCATTAACCAATGAAAGCAACACACCAACCGAAGGAATTCCTACACAAGTGAAACAAATCTTGGAGGTAATTGAATGGAATTTATCAAAATTACATAATATAGGAAGCCACTTTAATCTTGGGTCATAATTATAACCACCATTCTTTTTTTACATATCCTTCACACTCCCACCTAGGTAATTTCCATGCCACTAAACTGGGACAGATTTTTTTTCATTGCATTATTTCCTCCATTTTACTCAGAATTGGATTTTGTCCTGCTGCTGTGCACTTTCAGTCTTAGGTTGGGTCATCCTCTCTGGAACCCTGACTGTGTTACTTATTGTTACTCCTATCTGGGAAAAGGTAAAACAGTCATGGGAAATAAGCTTCTGCCTTGAGTTATGATTTGGATGCAGTTTTGTCTTCTATAAAAACTGCTTTTGAATAGCTATTTATAGGACCTTTATTAGTGATGACTCCTATTTGGCCTATGGATGAGGTTGAAATGTTATAATAACTGAAAACATTATCATTATCACACCAGTTCTTAAGAAATGATTCACTAAAATTTGCATCAAAAAATAGAAGTTTAATTCATGGTCTTAGTACTGACTCACGTGTAATCTGGACTAAGATGTCCAAAGAAACCCTCAATTGTTTCATCATACAAAAAAGAAAATAAATTTCCCTACACAAATTTCTCAGTGGAATAATGATAGTAAAGAGTCAAAAGTCAGAAATACTGACAGAAGTCTGAGAAACAAAACCAATGTCATTACTTTTATTTTGAGTATTTTGTAAAATTATTACTAGCTACGTATTTAATAATTTCTACACATTATGAGATATGGCAATTATTCTGTATTTATTAAATAAATAGATACAGGCATAACTTGATGGATAAAGAAATAATATGTTAACTAAATTGTAAGATACAAAATTAATTATCCTTTAATAATGTATGCAAATGCATAGTACATAAGACATAGTTATAAACCATACATGCATTCAGGTAGATGCAACTCTACTTGATGACTATTGAACATATACCATGATATTCAGTACATTACGTGAAATAAATATTAAGGTATGTTTTAACATTTGGAAGTCCATACTTGAGGGCTGGTAAAGTTTTGTCTATAAGCAAAACAAATGTGTGAATTCCTGCTTGAATGTCTAGGCTATATCTGGCTTCGCATTAACATATTGCTTGACCTTGGCAAGGAGCATAAACCACCATAAATTTTGGAGTTTGCAAACCACAACTTAAAGATAACAGCTATAAAAATTACTCCTGTCACCCTTTCTGCAATGCTCCTATCCCTCTTTTAGAGAGAGGTTTTCCTCGTTCCATTAAAGTATAACAGCCTCGTGAGTATGACTTCTCCCACTCCTCTGATCGATCTTCTGCTCTAAACTCAAGTGCCTTTATCAGCAGCTGTGTTCAGGCAGCCTCTTGAACATTAATCATTAAAACAGAGTGTTATCAAGCATTACAGAGATGAGCAAATTTAGAAGACTGTTCCCTGTTAATCCAGTCTTTTTATAGCTGCGCTAATGGGTAAAACCTGAATCCTTGTCTGATGCTTCTGACACTTACAGACAGTTATCTCGTGAACTTTCCTGGGCTATCCTATGAAAAAAATAATTCATGCAAACAGCTTTGTTTTGCCTCTAGTTTAGAAAAATGATCAGAAGTAACCTGTAGTGGTTAAGAAATCGTATCTGAAATGACCATTTTCAATGTTATTCTATGTTATCACTACTGTGTTACTAAAGCTGTTTAGATGGTTAAATAGTAAAATCATGCACTCTATGAGGTTTGAAGTACAAATAAAAATGTAAAAATTAAATACTTCATTAATCTTTTTAATTTTTAAACTATCACATGGGAGAACTGGATAAGTCCTCACAGCTCCCAAGTGGAAATGCTGTCTGATGTTATAATAAGGAATGGTCACCAGATGATGATGGTGATCATTTATCATGAGGGTGAGTGTGGAAACCAGTATCCATGACACATCTCTGGACATGATAAACCTCTTTTTACTTTGTTAGGAAATTTTCTCCACATGAAAATTTGGAGGATACTCTCTCCTTTCAGCACACACCTCTAACCGCAGCACATGGGAGGCAGAGGCAGAGGCAGGTAGACCAGACAGATCTCTCTGAGTTCAAGGCCTGCCTAGTTGACAGAGTGAGCAGGACATTAAGGACTACACAGAGAAATATTGTCTTGAAAAGCGAAAAGGAAGAAAAAGGTGAAAAAAGCCACTTTCCCCAAGTGATGAGCAGGATATTGAGTAGTTTGTTAGAAAGAGTACCATCTGGGCCTCTAGCCTTGCTGATAAAATTGAGGAGTAAAAGAGCAAAGAATTCAGAGTAAAGCAGTCAATATACACAAAAGTTTGGCATCTAACCCAGGCAGCTTGCATTGGAATGACAGAGTAAAATGCAATATGATACACACATATGGGGAATAGGGAGAAGAAAAGGAAACACTCCATTCAGTGACTTTCAGTCAGAGGATTTGGTAGAGGTAAGGATTAGTGGCTGGCTGCTATGTTTCTCGGATCTTTCAGATTTCACCTCCTCCTATGTGATGCCGGTTTTTTATTATTAAAACCAATTAGAATTCATGTAACAATTAAATGCTCCTGTAGAGGAAGATGAGAACAAAGTATTTGAAGTCTCAACTATAACAATCCCTTACCAAACAGCCATGAGTATTTTACTTTTAAGTTATTCTTATTATTTTACTTTTAAGTTTTTGTATCTTTATTTCACTCGAAATGCAAACAAAGTGCCATGTCAACTGTTACAGCAGTGAAGATAAATAAAACGGGAAGAAAACGTTGAAAACCCTAGGAAATTTGCATACAGTGCAATTTAGAAAAACAAAAATCATGTTTATTTCCACTATCAACTAAACTGATTTACTGACTTATAGAAGAAATATTGATAATGCAAGCAGAAATATGTATGTCATATATTCTTAGATTTGGGTACTTGCTATCCATTTATTTATGATTTGAAGGTGGTGCATGGCTCTTTTTCCAAGGCTGTTCTCCATCAGGATGTCAGGCTTTGTGACCTATACCTTTGCTAGCTATGAACCTTGCTGGCTGAGGTAGAATAATATTTACACCTATAGGGATGGCCATTCCACAAAGTACCTGCTTAATATTAATGGCACATTGTCGACCTCCAGAGTTTTGATATTACAAATAATATTTTTAGTTCTTACACATTTCACAGGTATTTCTGTTAGATATCTGACAAAGAGGGAATCGACAGCTTAAGTTTCAATAATCATCAGTTAGAATAACACACCCAATTGTCCCCCAAGTAGTTGCATGTATCTTATTGCCAGGAGGGCATATTAAAGTTCTGATCCTTTGATTTTGTGTTTAGGCACTTCAAGGATAATCAATAATAGTTCATGTTGGTTTGCATGCATTTTTCCTGATTACTATGAGATGAATCATTTTTGCATAGTTTTTTACCTATCTGAAAACATTCACATGCTGAGACAAGGATGTGGCCAAGCATGTCTACTTTCTGATTTTTTTAACTTAAATGATTGTTTTTTGGGATTAATATGAAACCACATACAAACTTTACAAATTTAACACAGGCTATTCAATCAGTTACAAAGGTGATATTCTGATATATCTATGAATCATATCAATAAACAGAGTATTCTAGTATCTGAGAACATGCCTTCAATTTCTCCCAAACATGATTCTCTTCCTTCTAACCAAGTATTATTTTGATTTAAAGCAACAAAACTTCTTCATCACTTCTTAAAGCTTATATAACCATAATTCCTCAGTATATGTATTTTCTCCATTCATGTATTTTCATTTACTTGGTATCCAGATTGTTGATATTGTTCATGGTTCCATTAATTTATTTTCATTCTGGTATGTATATCTAAAATTTTAATATAACATTATATATATAACCATTTTATTGTTTATGGATTGTTTTTCCTTCTATTATGAGCTGTAAATAATAATACCCTAAGGTCAATCACTAAAGTCAAGGGCACTGCATTGGGCTAATTGAATTATTTCCTGGGAGGGGGTCAAACTTTTTGCTGATCAAATCTATACCTCATGTTTGCTTGTCATAATTACAACTGAGCTAAAACCATCAGCTCTATTTTTAATTAACATGAATAAAAGTATATTTGGAAATTTTTAATTGATAGTACCAAGCATGGTTTAGAAAGGAGCATAGAATTTGCACAACTCATTGTGAAAATATTCCTCCATTTCAGAACTTCCTTCTCTTTGTATTGCCCTTCCCTAAGCGTTAGTATGCAGTAGTCCATCCGTGCTATTTTTAACAGTTTGTCCCTCCTCACCCAAGTGACTGAGCAGCTTTTTCTAATAACTCAATGACAATAGACTGGAATATCTGTCTTATTGTCTTGCATCTTCTCCTAAGATTCCAATTGCACCTCAGATCTCACTGCATCTTCTCCAACTTCCTTATCATGCGCGTACTTTCTATTTGGGTTTCTATGCTCTATCCTGCATGTTTTCTCCCAAATGCTCTTTAAGATTACTGAATTTGATTCACCAACCTCTTGCCTGCTATGAGGCCCCAGGCTCAGTATTTTTCTTCTCAGTTCTAAACTTTCTCCTGTGGCCTTTTAAAATGAACGTTTTTTTTTTTTTAATATTTTTCTTTAGAATTCCCTTTGGATGAGATCAGAGAAAAAATGTAGAGCTCAAGAAAATCAATAAAAATGGTAAAAAAAAAATAACCTCTGAAAATTTCAGTGTTTTAGTTTATCTCCAAGACACAGTCTCATGATCATTTATTATCTGCATTTGAAAGTCCTAGGATTTGGAATGTCCATTGTTCTCTGCTTAAGAATTTTGCTGATTCTGGCCAACATGGTTTTTGTGTTTTCTTTCTTTATATTCATGCTAAGAAACTAGGGAAAAATTGTACAAATGTTTTGAGCCTTACGACCTTACTTCTTTATCTACATAGGATTTCCATATGGTTATCCTTGATATGATAATCCAGAAGTAACAAAGACTACATATCCCTCAACCACCCCACATGACCAAGGCTGGATGACAATAAGCACAGCTTGTCCTCAACATTATGTAATGATTCAGTATATATCTTTATTGAGGACATCATCGTATAACAGGAATATTTAGGACTTATTATGCTTCCACATTCTTTCACTCAGCATTCACTTTTTTCAAAAAATACACTCACATTCACTAAAGTAATTCATTTTAATTATAAAAAATGTTCTGGTCTATTCTGGAATATAATCTTAAAAGCAAGTTACACATAAGCAGTTATCAAGCTCTCGGATTTGACCCTAGAAGTCAGTGTGACTTCAAACTTCCGCCTTGTCATCTATCACCTGCACTCCCAATTTTTAAATAATTTTAGATCTTTACTCTCGATTTTTTATCTTTAATTTTTAATTGTTATTTTATTTTATTGCTATGTATGTGTGGGCATTTTGTCTGCATGCATGCCTGTGCACCACTTACTGTGAAGCTTGTGGGGTACCAGATCCCCTGAGTGGCAATTGGTTTTGAGTCATCATGCCTATGCTGTGAATCCAGTTACTGAACAGCCAGAGCTACCAACGACGCAGCAGTCTCTCAGTCCTACATTAGAGATTTTTTTTTTGTTTTGGTTTCTCAGGCCTTAGATTTTAGCTGCTATTTGTACTATTAGTTTGCTAATACCTCAACATACAAGCTTTGTTTGGCCAGAAGTTCTGGTATTCCTTACCTGGAGGTTTGGATTAAGGTAAATAGTTTAGGTTACAGGAAACTCAATGGATATTATGTCATAAAACACTAATGCTCACAGGGATTTTTTTCATGTTATTTGTTCTCCTGTAATTTAGTTTCTGGGTTTTATTGCTGTTATTGTTTATTTGTTTTGTTTTATGGTAAGTATAATATGTGTTACATCAGCCTGGGAGTCTGAAAGTCCATCAATATGGGTAGTTAGAAACATCAACCTGACAGTGTCCTCTTTGTCTTTATCCTGCCTTTCCCTCATTCTGCAAGCAAAGAAATAGACCTCAACTTTGAAAACCAATGTTTACAGGTTGCATATCTCTCAAATAAAAAATCTGGAACCCAGAAATGTTCAGGCTTTAGACATTTTCAGATTTTGAAATATTTTTATATGTGTTATTTCTGTACACTACCCGAGTCAAAAGAGAAATTCAAAATTCAAAAGAAAATTCATTTCATCTCACATGCATAGCTTATGCACACAGCACAATGGCAAGTTACTAGAACATTTATTTGCATTAACACCTGTCTCCTGTGTCAGCACCGAAACATATCCAGATTCTGAAGCATATTTGATTTCCAGATTAGGCACACTAATCTATATTGTTATTGTAATTCTGAATTATTGATAAAATTCTGAATTGAAAGAGACAAAAGTATCTTCAAATTTACAAAATCAGGATGAGTTTATAGTGTGATTTAAGTGAAAGTTTCTCACTGTCCCAAAATTTTTTACTCATTCTCATACTGTAAGAAATAAAAATAAATACATTTTGAACAGAAACACATCCTTTTATTTAAAATTTTGTATCTAATCACTTACCCTGTTACGATTTATGATTTAGCAAAGGAGAAATTATTACATATGCATTATATATCTATATCTGCATGTGTACATTAAGAGCTAAAATCTTAATATGATGGATGAGATTTTATAGGTGGACAGTAACCTAGAAAGCAAGTGAGCATAGCCTTTGAACCTCACTCTAGTCGGTGATTCCCATTGACTTTTAATGACTCATTTATTTATGGAAAAGGATAAAATAGGTAAGAATTCTTATAATTAGTATCTTTTATACACATTTGTCTTTCTGGATAGTTCACAGGAAAGGCCAGTACTTGAACAGCTTTTACAGTATGATGACCATGTGCAGTGTGTCTCACCACGTCTTTCCATCTGTGGTTGTCTAACTGTTCCTACAGTTATATCATATCATCCATGCAGGTAGGAGTGGAGAAAATTCCCTATGGTAGCACTATTCTCCGTCTTCGCCTGCTCCTAGATGCTATTCTTCTGAGAGTATTACCTCTAAGACTTCCTGCTATATGACATTTTTCTCTTGATAAAGCATATATATTGAGTTTAAAATAAAATGAGGACACTGATCATATCTGCACAGAATATTAAAAAGGGCCTTTATATGTGTGTTACCTGCTCAAGTGAATCAGGTCCAGAAGCAGAAGAAGCATATGATAACTAAGAGCTACAGCCTATGTTTGTTCTTGGGAGTAGGCAATATCATTATAGGTACAGATAGGTACATTCTCATTTGCAATGTTGAATTAATTTATAATCGGAAAGAAAACACTTATAGAAAATAGAATTGGATTAATTATTCCATATTAAAAGAAGAGGAAAATAACAGCACAAAGAAATCTTAGCTGTTGCTCAACAGTCAGTATAAATGGTGTCTGGCAACATCAGGAAAGCCATTGCCTCTTGCCATTGCTCATTAGGCTTTGAATGGTCACACATTAGCCAGGTATCCATCACTTACTGCTTAAATAACCATTAGTTACTGCTAATAGATGTATAATAGGCTGTCTT
This sequence comes from Microtus oregoni, assembly GCF_018167655.1. Classification (NCBI taxonomy): domain Eukaryota; kingdom Metazoa; phylum Chordata; class Mammalia; order Rodentia; family Cricetidae; genus Microtus; species Microtus oregoni. The sequence continues at coordinate 9,677,763 of NW_024543076.1, read as the reverse complement.
TACAGGTGCCTCTAAATGAGTGGGCCACCAGCTGTGCAACTGGCTACAGGTTGGACCTGCTTCATTAAGCAAGGTTCGGAGAGTTTGCAACATTAGGATAGGCTTGGCTGTCACATACAGCATGAACTTACGAAGGTTCCTACTTGAATACTGTGCCTCCCAGGGCTCCAGTAGGGGACTTCAGGAGAGGACAGAAGCTTAGAAAGTCAAATCTCTTCCTCATAAGGGGAGAGGTACCAACAGGCCTGCGATGCAAGTTATTCGAGTACACACATCCTATGTCTCCATTACTGGGAATGTATTTAGAAGTACCCACATTTAGGGCAGATTTAATTGGATTCCAGTTTGTGTTAGCTCTAATAAAGAGAAATATAAAAAGACACTGTTCATAAATTTATATACCTTTCCTTAGCAGACTAGGATAAGGTTCATGAGATAAAATATATAATTAAGCAAAGTGTTTGTTTGTATTGTTCTCTTGAATTATTTTGAGTGTGTTTGTCTCAGTGGTGACTCACTGGTTTAAGGAACAGTGAGAGTAATCCTTCGTCAATGGAACCCTCAGAGTTCAGATTATGAGGGCGTTTTCTCTGGCAGCATCTCCCTGCTTCTAAGAAGGTCTCTTCTCACACAGCTGGACACAATTTTTCTATTTCACTTTTTCTTTGAATTTTTAGAGCTTCATTTCTTCACAACTATAACTAAATACATTTTCCCAATCAGTGGTACTAGTTTGAAAAGTCTTGGAGACTTTAAGAGGTGGTGCCTAGCTTCAGAAATCAGGTCAGTAAGAAAGGGTCTATAAAGGCTTTACCTATTCCAGGTTCATGCTCTTCCTTCTGGCCTGAAGCCATGTGAAAAGTCTTAACCAAATTGCTATGGATTGAGCTTCTCAATTCAGGTTTTCCCACTATGCTGGGTTCAAACATTGGAAGCCATCGCCAAAAGAAACCTTTCATTCCCTAACCTGTTTCTGCCAGTGTAAAAAAAAGGCAACATAATAACACACAAGTCATGGACTTGGGATATTTTACTGCTATGCCAACAATGCTCTAATACAGGATTTGCAGGAGAGTGAACTCGCCTTGAAAGTCGAAAAGCTGCATGAATGGTGAGGAACATGAATGGTGAGGAACATGAGACACATGATGTGTAATTATTTTATGAGTTTGAATAATATCCAATTGCTTGGTTGCTTTTTGCCTAATTTTCATCCCCTGGCTTTTCCAATCTGCCATTTCAATTCTAAAACAGAAAAGGTTCACTTTAAGGCTTTAACTGGAAGGAATATTTGTATAAAACCATTTTTTTAATTTTGTGTTCAGGCAAAATGCTAATTAAAAATGTACATGATTGAATCTCTAACTCTGGTTATATGACCTTCTCTTTTCTGTTCCCATCTTCAGCTCTTATATAATTTTCTTGGCCCTCTATTATATTATTATGGAGCTGAATTTCACTGAATAGTGAGGTTTCTTAGTCATAGAAATACTTTCCGAATTTTAAAATTACAATGGGATTTTGTACTATTAAGGCAAAGTATAAATTTAGAATTTTTATTATATGTAATTCACTGGATTATGAACTATAATCATCTTGTACATGTGAATATGTAATAACTACAGCTAAGCAGAGGAAATTTCATAGGTTTACAATAGTCAACTACCTTGCTAAACTGGGTAAATGCCATTAAATATCTTTACATTATAAAAGTATTTCCTTTTTATATATAAATACCAGATGCTTAAACCTAATGACATCACAGCTTATTCCCTTTGCAAGGTGTGGCAGTTAGAAAACCCTTTATATATGCCTCTTTATATAAAAGTCATACATGATTTTCATATACTCTCTGAAGTGCTGACACAAAAATTATTTAGAACCTCATTTACAAAAATACACGTGATTAAATCCTTTTATCTCTTTATGTACACAACATTAGGAAGATGAAAATTACAAGTGAGATGGACTATCACTATGCGTCTGTCATAAGGTTTGAAAAGTTACTACACTAAAGGCAAAAATATAAAGAAATGGGTACTCACCCAATGGTAATGAGAACTTGAGATATTACAGGTACTCTGGATATAGTTGATCAGAGTAAATGTGAAGTTACCATACAACACAGCAATGGCAAAATTATAGAGAGCACTAGTTGGGAGTGAAACCTAGGAAATTATGCAAGAGAGAACAGCGAAGAAGGCTACAGAAGGACAACAGAAACAAACCACATCGGTGACCATTCACCAGGGTGTGGTTTCACTACTATTTTCTAAGGTGCTAACATTGGTTTAACATTGGGCAAACAATATACAGGTATTCCTGTGCTTATTTTTAATGGGATCTTATCTACTGACTTCAAATTTAAAAGCTTAATAAAAAGCAAAGCCAAGAAGGCTCAACCAGAAGGACATAAGGAAGAATGAAAAGGCAACAAGAACAATCCATGTTGCTTCTCTCACTATGGTCTGTCAAGTCTGAAAAGAGCAAGCAATGAAGCCTGTGGCCGAAATTCTAATGAAATCTTGTAGAAAGGTTGACAACAGAAGGACTGAGAGATCCAGATCCTCCCCCAATTTAATTATCCTCTGGGTGGAGTTGGGGAAGGACTTGAAGCAACGTCTTTTCTTTTTGAAACTAGAAGAGATCTGAAACTACACTATCTGACCAAACCTAAAACTCTTAAAAGCCCACAGAATGCTGATGCTGTCTCTAAAATCTCTTTAGAAGCTCTAACACCTGAGATGCATGAGGTTCTATGAAAAATTTGCAGTCATGTTTGTTTATAACATGGTGTGGTGACTTTAATGAGAACTATCCCCTTTCAACTTGGATATTTGCATTGGGTTAGATGTGGTGGTTCTGTTTGTGGAGGTTCAGATAGTGCAGCCATGGTGGGGGAAGGGCACCACTGAAGGCAGGTATTGAGATGATGCATCCTCCTACTTCCAGTCCTGCTCTTTGCTTTTGGTTTGCATTTGAAGATGAAGACCTTTGCTTCCTGCTACCAACACCAGGAGCAGGAGCAATCCAACTTGCCTTCAGGTTCCCCAGCACAATGAACTCAACCATTCTCAAGTATGAATCAAATAAAGTCTGACTTCCATAAGTTATTTTCGGACATATTATTTGATTACAACAAAGAAAATATAAGACATATATCGACTCCCCTTCCTTGCTTCCTCCTTCACTCTTTTTCTTCTTTCCTGGGAAATGAACTGAGCTCTAAGATTCCTAGCCAGCAAAGACACCCATTTGTTTTTCAGTGTTGCTTAACAACGTGGATGATGGCACTGCTATATTATGGACAATATAAGAAGCCTAAGTTCCTTCTATTCCTTTTACCAAGTATTGTCATTCCGTATTTCCTTTCCCTATCTCAGAAACAGCATGGTAAACAGGATAGTTTTCAGACTCATACTACCTATATGTGAAGCTTATATTCCTGTTTAACATGTATGGAACATTAAACTGTGATTTCAAAGTCCTTTGCATATGGTTCTCTTACTATAAAACTGAGATCGTATTATCTACCTTGTGATACTTCTCTGAACATCGACTGACTCAGTATTGTTCTGAAGGTTATATCATGAGATGCTACAATGAGTGTTTATCCTCTGTTTCCCCCATTTGATGACCTTTCCAGATTCCATTTTCTGTATTTATTCATAGAGGATAAACACTCATTCTTTCAACTAATTATTTTATGAAACAGTCTACATTACATCAATTAGCTTATAATAGTGCCAATCGTGTGTTTCTAAAATAAATTTTACAATACAAACCAAGGAACAGGAGCTAGAGACAATCAATGGCTAAGAGCACTTGTTGTTTTTCCAGAAGACCCAGGCTGGATTTTCAGGAGCAAGACAGAGGTTCATAACAATCTGTAAATTTGGTGTTGGAAAATCTGATGCCTTCTTTTAGCCCATGGAAGCATCTGCACAAATACACTTGTAGGCAAATGTACATATACATATATTTAAAACAAATAAATCTTTAAACAATTGCAACAGCAATAAATGAAGAAAATGTGTTTTAAAAGGTCTATTCAAAGTATTTCCTATGACTTTCAGGTATCCCAGACGGGAGGAACATCTTTTATAAGAAACAATCTAACCAAAATTTAGCCTAATCCCCTTGAAATTCCCTATGAATTTATACAAAAATATGTCTCCATGAATATACTTATATGCAGTTATATAGTACTGATGGTTTTTATTGTTGCTTGGGGTATTTTTATACTTTATGTTGTATTTTGTTTTGTTTCTAGAGCATGTGAATTATGTCAAATCCTGTAGCATAGATTTGCCTGACACTTACTGGATAGAGCAAGTAGGCCTTAAATTTGCAAAGAAAACCAGCCTCCAATTCATAATCCCAGAAAACTTAGACAACAATGTGGGCCCTAAGAGAGACATACATGGATCTAATCTACATGGGAAGCAGAAAAAGACAAGATCTGAAGAAATTGGGAGCATTTGGATCATGGGAGAGGGTAGACGGGGAGGGGAGAGAACGGGAGGGGAGCAGAGAAAAAAAATGTATAGCTCAATAAAATAAAAAATGAAAAAATTGTGGCCATTCTCCTGCCTCAATCTTTCAAGTGGTGAAAGCACAGGTGAGATTTACCTGTTGAGTATAATTTATAATTAAACATAATAACGTAATCCAAAGCTCAGATATCAAGGACAATTAACACACTATTATATATACACACACAACGAGGCCACATGGAGCTGCCAAGTAGGAAAAGGATAGGATCTAAGATCAATGTGATCTGTATGAGTGAAAACCAAAAGAAAGAACCAAGGATTTAGTGTCTGGCAGATGCAGATACATAGGAAAGTAAATACTATTTCATACAAAAAGATCATTAAAAGGATGAAAACTGATGATATTGGCTTCTTATGAGAGATAAATGGAATATGGGAAATCCAGAAAGAAATGTGCACACATGTTTACATGTACATGAGCAATTCTGGGTATGTATGCACTCAAAGCAACATAAGGGAGGAGTGTTGCTCTGGAAAACGGTAGTTACTTCTTTTATCATTTTAAAATAGAAATTACAAGGTGAAAAATTTTCCTTCTCAGCTGTCAGCGTTCTCACAATAAATGACATTTTCCCACTGAGTACCTATGACAATAATAATTTTGTTCTTTCCTGCTTGAAGCTCAAGACAGAGATGAAGAATTAGAATTGGTGGTAAAAAAAAAAATTCAGCAGTGAAAGTTAGTATTTCCAGCCAATTGTTATCACTAATGTGCAGTTTATAAATGCAATCCATTTAAGAAACATGGTTTTGGCTTTGTTCTCAGATGGAATTTGTTGGGTCCTAACTAAATGATTGTAAATGGAGTTACCATTTGTTTACGTTACGTTTTGCTGTGAACGTAAACGTAGAGGTACGTTTCTATGTATTGCTTCATTCACATACCCATAGCTTTCCTAATAATTAGAATCTGTTACAACTTATAAACATACACGCATACATGACTGTTGCCCAGACCACATTTCATTTTCACGTTCATGCCATTCTTGCTGGAGGACATCCTATGGGTCTAGCTAACCTCTAGTAGACGGAATGTGGCTAACACTCACACTAAACAAACTTTCAGACATTCCCTGTTTTCTGCATATCTGCATATCTGGCTTACCCCGCTCACTACCTTTCCAAAAATGAGAAAATAAGTCCAGTGAGCACGGCCTGTTTTTAATGCCTGAGGTTTTCTTTATCCAGAACGCTACTTCTTCAAATTGTACAAATTGACATTTTATTTCCAAGAGTTAATAATCATGAATGTCTCCTCCTCATTCTCCTGGCTCATGTTCATGTTGTTAAAGAACATTAATACAACCCCCAAACAATGTTGCTTTGGAGATGGAACAAGCACCCACATCATTTTCCCATGTAAAATAATGACCCTTCTACATATTAAGCTTCACCTGGAGCAGGAGAAAGTATACTATCTTTGGGTCAAGTTGCATTACCCTTCCTAGATGAAGGAACTGATTTGATGATAGAGCTATTTTCAAAAATAATCTTTGTGTGTTCAAAATGAACATGTTTTTGAAAATTAGATTATTGTTTGATTTTCAACAGCTATGACTGTTGAAGTCATATACAGTATGCTATATTTATTATTTGGGAGCTCTTTTCACTCAGTACTACCCAGTAAACAACAGCTGGATCTCATTTAAATATGCCTACAAATGGAATAGACATCATAAAATTAACAGTCTCACTACTTCAGTGATGGAGGAAGGTCATTGGCTAATAAAGGAACTGCCTTGGCCCATTTTATTGGTTGAAAGATAGGTGGGAGGAGTAGGCAGAACAGGACGCTGGGAGCAAGAGGAAGTGAGCTCAGTCTCGACAGCTCTCCTCTCGGGAGCAGACGCCTCAGAGAGAGACGCCATGCCCCACTCCCGGGATGAAGCTCCTACCCAGGATGGACTAGGCTAGAATCTCCCCGGTAAGCGCACCTTGGGGTGCTACACACAGATGATTAGAAATGGGCTAAATTAATATGTGAGAATTAGCCTAGAAGAGAATGGGCCAAGCAGTGTTTAAATGAATACAGTTTGTGTGTTGTTATTTCGGGGCATCAGCTAGCCAAGCAGGCAGCCGGGGTGCTGGGGACGCAGCCCTGCTGCACTTATTACTACATATGGCGCCCACATGGACAACTGCTTCCACATAAAGCCTGAGACAGCTTGGGAAATAATTCTAGAACAAAATGAAAGCATTGTGCCTGGTTTCTTGGTAGCAGCAATTTCTCGGTTCTACTCTGCTTGCTAGAGGCAAGCAAGCGCCTCATCTAAGAGAGGTTTCATGACTCAGCTTTAGCTGCAAAGCCTGGAGCTCATTAAGAGGTCCTGCCACGAAACACTTAAACGGTGTTGACGAAAAGCTGAACACATGCTTTTCGGTTTTCAGCCGTAGCAGGAAAAAAGCTGCACCATTTAAAAATGCCGGCTTTCTGGGCTGTCCTGCCAGGGCAAACTCTGACTCTTTTACACAGGCGGTTTGTGCGGTTTGCAAGCACAGGCTGCTGAAGCTCGCTTGCTGGCTACAGCCAGTACCTCAGCCATGAGGCTGGAAAGCTAAGGAATGGACTGGATCTAGCGGGCAAAACCATGGCTTTAATCCTACTGAGATTGCTTGGTAAATTAAAGACTCATGTGGTCAGAAAAAGAGAGATATACAGTAAAGAGAGATTGAAAAACAAAGAAAAGTTTTAAATGGTTTACAGTGTGTTAAAAATATATGCAGACTAAAAGTTGAAGTTCTTAAAGTAAAAAACATAAAAAAGGAAGAGAGTTGTTGTGTGTGGTAGTACACACCTTTAATCCCAACACTTGGGAGGCAGAGGGAGATTTACCTCTGTGACTTCAAGGTGTGGTAGCACATGCCTTTAATCCCAGTGCCTAGAAAGCAGAGACAAACAGATCTCTGTGAGTTCAAGGTGTAGTAGTGTACACCTTTAATCTCGAATGCCTGGGAGGCAGAGACAGGGGGATCTCTGAGAGTTCAAAGACAGCCTGGTGTACAGAGTTACTTCAGGTCAAAGATACAGAGAACTGTCTCAAAAAGCAAAGAGTTAAAAGTAAAAATAAACAAAATAGAGGTTAAAATAAAACGAACAAAGATGGAAAATACACAGAGAATCTTGATACTGTATGCTGTTATGCTATCTTTAAATTATTTAAATGCTGAGGAAGGAGCAACAGATGCTAGAAGATATTTATTTATAAATGCTGCTGAACTAATCCAACATAGATATTTTGATGCCTTGACTTTGAAATTTGGATCTAAGGACATGGTGCTTTGGAAAGGAGTTTCTTATTTTGTTTTCACAGAGGATGAGATGCTGTTCATTTCTTCTATTCCGATTTGGTATGACAAACCACGCCCTCCTGAAGGGTTGGTGTGAACATCTTCAGAAAATTGCTTCGCTCAACTGCCAACTGAGATGAAACTAACACACAGGTTATACCATGAAAGACCTAATTAATGACGCCCCCATTCTGCAGGAAGCAGTTTGGAGAGAAATAACTGCGCCCATATTCCCAAAAAAATGTTTATAAATGTTCTTTTACATTTAAAGGGGGATATGATATAGGTATGAATAATTTGCATTAGTATAGATTTTGCTTTATTGATAGAGATTTACGGGCAATTCTGTTATATGTATATGTATTTCTGATATTGATTAAGGTGTTGTGATTGTATAGTTCATTATTAAAATGTAATGTATAATTAGGAAATATAGGTTGTTGATGGATAATCATAAATAATAGTCAAGTTTGTAGTCATGTTAGTTAATATTTTCTAGATGTGCGTAGATATATTTTAGATAGGCATTCTTCATATTTTTCAAAGATTATAGAATATGGCATTTTAAATGTTTTAATAACTTAGGACTTTTCATGACAATGTGACACTCTGCTCCTGGCAGCACCAATGTACTTCAAGAGGAAGATGGGCATCAAAGAGGCACCATATGGAGTTTGATAGCCATTTGGGCAAGAAACTGCTCTTGCCTGGACTATTGCATAAACTGGACACAGAGAACCCACAGAGAGAGGACTACTGAACTTGCCTAAGGTGAGATGATCTTTCGGGGTTCCTGATTCATGAAATAGTCTGCGAGACATTCTACAGGACACAACAGATAGTGACTGAACTGACTTTGAATTTTCCTGCTTTATGGAAATGTCTGCTGGATACTATGGGCCTGAAGGCTGAAGATGGATGCCCCAACCGTACAGAGGAACTTTGGGTGACTGTCCAGGCAGCGAAATGTCTCTGTCATTTCTAGAGTTTTAAAAGTTGCTTTTTTCTTGTTTGCTTAGGTAGTATTGTATCTTTCTGGAATCTTTGATGGAGTTAAGAATAGTTAGTAATAGTTATAGTTTTCCTTAGTTATAATAAAGATTATTGTAACTTTTACTTGATAACTGTTTTGTTATATGTAATTTTGCTATGCTAAAGTTAAAGCTTTTTTTTGTTGTTTAAACAGAAAAAGGGGAAATGATGGAGGAATGTCATTGGCTAATAAAGGAACTGCCTTGGCCCATTTTATTGGTTGAAAGATAGGTGGGAGGATTAGGCAGAACAGGACGCTGGGAGGAAGAGGAAGTGAGCTCAGTCTCGACAGCTCTCCTCTCGGAAGCAGACGCCTCACAGAGAGACGCCATGCCCCGCTCCTGGGATGAAGCTCCGACCCAGGATGGACTAGGCTAGAATCTCCCCGGTAAGCGCACCTTGGGGGTGCTACACACAGATGATTAGAAATGGGCTAAATTAATATGTGAGAATTAGCCTAGAAGAGAATGGGCCAAGCAGTGTTTAAATGAATACAGTTTGTGTGTTGTTATTTCGGGGCATAAGCTAGCCGAGCAGGCAGCCGGGGTGCTGGGGACGCAGCCCCGCCGCCCTTATTACTACACTTCAGGCCATGGGTACTCTTCTATTGCATCCTTAGGCTGTCAGCCATTTATATAATCCAGGTGAGGAGAAGAAAAACCCACAATGACCACAATAATAATGTCAACAGGGTCAATGTATTTACAAAGAAAGATTCCTCTTGCTAAGATATGTAAGCCAAACTGAAGATGATCACATCTATAATTGCTATCTTCTCATGTGTCATAGTTTATGTAATATGTTTGATGTTTCACCTCTCTTAGAAGTGAGACATCTTTTCTCTATTTTGCCTTGAGAGTTCAAGCTGCAGCAGCATTCCTATATAATACTAAATTACATTTATTGAAGGTAGCATAAAGAAGTGAAGACATTTGATATATCCAGGTTTAATTACATATTAAAATGTGAGCAAATGCTTAATGATAATTTTAATATACTATTTAAATCCCTTTCAGTCTTACAAGTACTATTGATGATATTTCAGTTTATCATTCTATATCAGGAATTACTTTAATGGTTTATATCAGTTCTTGGTTATATGCTGCAACAGTATCTGTGGCTATTCAAAATTAAAATTATAATGATGTTTTTGAATTTGTATAAAACTAATCAACAATACCAGGTAAAATCAGTGAGGAAATGGGCATATGTATAATATGTTAGAATTCCTGAAATATCACTAAAAGAATATTTAGAGGATTTTTTGTTTGCTTGTTCATACATTTATTTTAGATAAAGTCTCATGTAAGACCATACACCATTCTCAAATTCAGAGTCTTGCTACCTTGCTTCCTGAGTAGATAATACAATAGGTAGATATCACATTGGGTACCAAACTAGGACAAGTCATCAATTGTCTGAAAACTCAGTGTAGTGAAAAACTGTGAGTTTTCAAGGAGATACAGACTATGACTTCCAAATATATCCCTTTCTCTAACTTAGAATTCAGGAAGAAAGTAGTTATGCTCCAGTGACTGATGCTTGAACAGGAAAGACCTATGAGAAGAGTCATTTCACCTGTGAACAATTTAACATATATTTCCTCTGTGATAGAATCCATTCTCCATACAAAATATCTTCCGTCAAAAATTCTACAAATGTTTTTTATAGAAATGTTTTAACAGCAATCTAAACAAGATTCTAGAAGGATGTCACATTATATCTTAAGTTAAATGAAAAAAAAATGTAAGAAATCTTTTACGTCACACCTTTAATAGCAATATAATTTGAAAAATTTAAGACAGTAGTGAAGAATATATGCATGTTTATGGTATGTCTACCAACTTGAGCTTTCTCAGTGGCAACTTCAGGAATGAATACTTACGTATATGTATATACACACATTTGTACGCATATTGTAATTGTGAAAACACACAATTCCATAAGCTCTGAATATGTTAGCATGCATAACAATTAGATGTTTCATAAATCACAGAAATTCTAGAGCGAAAACAACACTTTCTGTTACATAGTAAAACCAAGCATTATTAATTTTATAGTGCATATTAATTAGAAGCATTAATTTAAAGACCCCTCTAAACTTTAATGTTTGTATCCTATCTCAAAACAGACAAAGCAACGGGGTAGAATTTCAGTAGTTAAGTGTTGTGTCCCTTCTGAGTGAGCCCCTGACATTGACACAGTTTTTTAAATGGGAATTTTATTTCCAGCCTCTTTGGACTTTGTGTGCTTGGGGGTATTTCTGATATTTTCACATATATTTCAAAACACAAAAAGATGTTTTCAAGGAATTGTTTTCTTTCTTTCATTCAGAACCAGTAGCAACATTATAGATATTGTATACCAGAAGCTTGCCAGAGCATCAAGAGAAAGACAGGATTCAACTGTTTTCTTATGTTCTCAGCTTATTTCCTAAAGTCCTAGTTATAATCATGATGTGTCCTGATAGGTAAAAGCCAGAGCAAACAATTATTGTCTTGGAGGACTACAAAATTTTAGTGTAATATAGATACATATTATCTAGAAAGCATCTATAAACATACATTTCAAAGAGCATATTATTCTGAAATAGCATATTAAAAATAAATCACTGCAAATTAAACTAGTTTAGGATTCCATCTCACCTCATTCAAAATGGCTATGATTAAGAATTTAAGTAAGGAATTCTGGCATTGATGTAGGGGCAAGAGGAGCCTCACACACAGCTGATGATTGTATAGAAAGGCACTGCCACTTTGGAAATAAGTCTGGAGGTTTCTCAAAACAATAGACCTACCATATTAGCAAAAAGACTTCATGGCATATGATTGAGTAACATGTACATTCATGTTCATGCTGCTCTGTTTAACAGGTTGGAAAAGCCTTTAGCTTAAGTTTGCATCATCCAATGAATGGATAAGGAGATGTGGTAAGTATACACAAAGGAATGTCACTCAGTTGTAACAAAAAAAAAACATGAAATCACAAAATTTTAATGCAAATTGATAGAAGAAACAGGACAAAAAAAAAACAGGAAGCTCATACTGAATGAGTTTCAACCAGGAGGAAAAAAACAAATACTAAACTTTGTCTTTCATGTCTGGAACCTAGTTTTGAATCATTACTTTCATATATACTTAGAGTACATATAGAAGGTAAGTAATTGGAAATAGGTCATTAGCAACAGACCCATTAAGGAAAGATCCATAGTAAAATATAGGTCAATAAAGTATAGATAAGGAATGATGGGGTGGAAAGGTTTAAACACAGAGAGAGCTGGGGGATTGAGCAAATGTAAGGATGTAAAAAGGTCAAGCAAAATTAGGAATGTATGAATATATCTTTGGTAACTGACAATCTTGCAAATGTAGTAAGGATTTAGTTAGAGGGAATAAATAGAACAAGGTTGACATGAAAGAACAGGAAAGCAATCTAGCTTATAGGTTTAAGTTAGAAAAAAAGCAGGGGGCAGGAAAGGGGAAAGGTAGATGGTGAACTAAGCAAACTAAGGGCACCTAAGCTTTTTGAGAATGCACTAGTGTGTGCACTAATTAAAATATATTAAAACTTATGTAATTCAGGAAAAGAAGTTTTATCAGAGATATCCATCGTGGATAGATGATATCAGAAAAGAAAGAGGGAATTATTTAAGGTGAAGTTACTTCTGAGGGCATTCTCATAGGCATCCAAAACAAGATGGGCTATTTGTATTTGCTGTTAAGGTTCCTAACACTGAAGACATTACCCAGTTTGATTACAGGGCACTGACTGATCAGGACACTTTCCTCTTGCTGGATAGCTTTCATAGTACAGGAAGGAGCTTGGCAGGATTATGGGACAGGTAAAGCATGAGTTGATTCACCCAGCAGGAGATCCTTTGCTCCATAAAATCAACACACAAGTTGTGTCCACTGGGACAATAGTGAGAGGGTTACCCACTGCTTTATTCTTGGATTTGAGGTCTGCTTCACAGGAGACATTTCACTTCTGGTACTGTGAACCTTGCCAAAAGCCAATTTCTGGAGGCCCAAGTTTCCTATGGGGGAAACCTTCTGGATTTGTCTCATTGTATAGTATAGTATAGTATAGTATAGTATAGTATAGTATAGTATAGTATAGTATAGTATCAGTCTAACTTCTTTTTTGTTGTTGATTGTTGAATGATCTATATTTTTCATTTTAATTTTACATAGCAATCCCAGTTTTCTCTCCCTCCCCTTCTCCTACTCTGGCCATCTTTCTCCTACTCTACACCCCATTCACTACTGGAAGAGGGTGAGGTATCATATGGAAAATCAACAAAGTCTTTTGCATAACTTGACACAGAACTAAGACCCTCCCCCTTGTATCAAGGCTGAACAAATTATTCCTTCATACGGAATGAGCTCCAAAAAGCCAGTTCATGCAATATGGATAAATACTGGTTCGACTGCTAGTGGCCCCACAGACTGCCCCCGCCACAAAATTGTCACCAACATTCAGAGGGTCTACAGATAGCTACAGAGCTATGCAGATTGCTCTGCTGTCAGGCCAGAGTCACTGAGATCCCACAACTGAGGTCAGCTGTTTCTGTGGGGTTTTCCATCCTCTTAGAGAGGAAGGAGAGATAATTGGAGCAATGGGGTCATGACCATGAAGAGGAAACCAGTCTAACTTTTTTTATGTTCCCTTTTTTATTGTTTTTATTGAGCTATACATTTTTCTCCACTTCCTTTCCTTCCTTCCCCTCACTTTCTCCTCTCCCATGACCCCCATGCTCCCAATTTACTCCAGAGAACTTGTCTTTTTCTCTTTCCTATGTAGACTCATGTAGGTCTCTCTTAGGGACTTTTTTGCTGTCTAGGTTGTCTGGGGTTGTGGACTTGGTTGTTTTTTGTTTGTTTGTTTGTTTGTTTGCTTTATGTCTAGACACCATTTATAAGTGAGTACATATTATATTTGTCTTTCTGGACCTGTGTTACCTCACTCAATATTTTTTTTTCCTAGATTTAACCATTTGCCTGCAAATTTCAAGATGTCATTATTTTTTAATGCTGTTTAGTACTCCACTGTGTAAATGTGCTACATTTTTTATCCATTCTTCAGTTAAGGGGCATCTAGATTTTTTGCATGTAATGGCTATGACAAATAATGCTCTTATGAACATAGTTGAGCACATGTCCTTATGGTATGATTGATCATCCTTTGAGTATATATACAACAGTTGTATAGTGCTGGATCTTGAGGTAGAATGTTTCCTAATTTTCTGAGAAATTGCCATACTGATTTCCAAAGTGACTGTTCAAGTTTACATTACCACCAGGAGTGGAGGAGTATTCTTGTTACCCAGCATCCTCTCCAGCATAAGTTGTCATCAGTGTTTTTGATCTTGGCCATTCTGACAGGTGTGAAATGGAACCTCAGAGTTGTTTTGACTTGCATTTCCTTGATGACTAAGGATGTTGAGTATTTCCTTAAGTGTCTTTCAGTCATTTATGATTTATGTGTTGCGAGTTCTCTGTTTAGGTCTCTACCCCATATTGGATTATTTATCATTTGATGTCAGGTTTCTTGAGTTCTTTGTATATTTTGGAGATCAGTCCTCTTTCTGATGTGGGGTTGGTGAAGATATTTTCCCAACAATCTAACTTCTTAATCACTATGTTTGTGCCACAAATTTGTGTTTGCTTCAATCTTGATCCCAAATCTTTTTGTAGTGGGTAGTGATATATTCATAGACTCATAATTGTTCAAAATGTTGATTATAAGTAAATATAACTGCTGAGCCATCAGTGGAGTATCTGTATTAACTCTTCAATAAACCAAGGCAAAGAGAATAATATGGAAGAGTAACTTTTTAATGTAAAGGTTTAGTTAATTTTAATATGTATAAAGTTCATGTTTCCTTTAAAAAACAGTTGTTAACACATATTAAGTATATAACGACATATATTATAGATTGTTAAATAAAATCGTAAACATAATTGTACATTAGTTTGTAATTCATGATTCAATACCTCCTAATAGAACTGTGGTGCAGTGCCCATATTTTTGAAACTCTATTTGCACTTTTGTTCTGTAAAAGCATATTAAAGGTGGAATACACATATGACTCAATAAAATATCTTTGCCAAATACTACTAATATGGCATTAAATTTTCATGAGGTTTTCTGGTAATTTTTTGTCATTTATCTATATACTCTGCCGGGAAGAATTATTTTGAAATAAACATCAAATAAGTATTTTAAAATTAGGTGTCCATTATTGTTTCGAGTTTCATGTTAGCCTCCTCTTAAGGCTGTTATCCTTTAGCATTTTTAGTAGTAGTGGTAGAGTCTAAAGACAAGATTTCACTGTACAATCCAAGCTGGCTTTGAACTTTAGATCCTCTTTCCTGTTATCTCCCAATTATAATCATTGGGCCATTGCACCAGGATCTCAAAGATTTTTTTACCTAAGGATTTTTAAAATCATTTTTTATCGATTTTATTGAGCTATACACTTATCTCTGCTCCCTCCCCACCTCTTCCCCCTTTTCAACCCTCTCCCATGGTTCTTTTGTTCCCAATTTACTCAGGAGATCTTGTCTTTTACTACTTCCCATGTAGATTAGATCCATGTATGTCTCTCTTGGGGTCCTATTTATTATCCAGGTTCTGTAAAATTGTGGTTTGTGGGCTGGTTTCTTTTGCTTTATGTTTAAAAACCACTTATGAGTAAGTACATATGATAATTGTCTTTCTGTGTCTGGGTTACCTCACTCACTATGATGTTTTCTAGCTCCATCCATTTGCCTGCAAATTTCAAGATGTCATTTATTTTTTATTTCTTATTTTTTGCTGTTTATTACTCCAGTGTGTAAATGTACCATATTTTCCTTATCCATTCTTCAGTTGAGGGGCATTTAGGTTGTTTCCAGGTTCTGGCTATGACAAACAATGCTGCTATAAACATAGTGGAGCACATGTCTTTGTGTTACAAATGAACATCCTTTGGATATATAACCAAAAGTGGTATTGCTGAGTCTTGAGGAAGGTTGTTTCTGAATTTTCTGAGAAATCACCATACAGATATCCAAAGGGGCTGTACCAGCTTGTGCTCCCAGAAACAATGCAGGAGTGTTCCCATTATCCCACAACTTCTCCAGCATGAGTTTTCATCAGTGTTTTTGATCTTGGCCATTCTTACAGGTGTAAGATGGACTCTCAGAGTTGTTTTGCTTTGCATTTCTCTAATGACTAAGAATGTTAACCATTTCCTTAAGTGTTTTTTGAAACCAGTAGTGTAGGGGAGAACAGAGAGAGGAATACCTAAAGTTCTATTGACTGCTAATCTAACCCAATCAGAAAGCTCCAGGTTTTTAATAAGAAAACATTTTTAAAAAAAATAAGGTGCGGAGTAATAGAGGAAGACAGAGGACCTTGACCTTGGGTCCAAACACACTCATACACACACATACACACACACACACACACACACACACAAACACACACACACACATATGCATACACATGAATACACAAAAGTAAAAGATGTTACTACCTCAAAGTAAAATTATGACTTAAAATTTGTAATTATAACTATACATCTTAAATAGTAAGAAAATAACTAATAATTGGTTTCCTTTCTATAAAACACTAACTGAAAATAATGTGTCTTCTCCCACTCTTAATGAGTACAAACTGGGATGAAATTTTATCAAAGGATCCTTAGCAGGCATAAGACCACAGCAGAAATGACTGCAATGCCAGGACAATTGGTATTTATTGCAGTTTAAATTTCAGGTCTTTTTGTAGAAAGCAAAAACAAAAGCAAGCAAACAAACAAACAAAAAACCCAGCATTATCTAAAGGACAAGCAATAGCTGAATGGTAGGACAGGCTCACTGCAGTTTGCTCTTCTCATATATTACAGCCTGAAAATATATGAATAAAGTATAGTGAGACATTTCCTGCAAGCCCAGAGAGGCTTAAGAGAACGTCAGATGGGGAAGGAGAATCTGAGCACGGAAAATGACTCACAGGTGTTGACTATAGACCTTTTTCATTTCCTTTCCCTGTTTTCTCTTATGGCTTTGCCATAAAGCACAAACCATTCACACAGTAGATAAGTAGTACATTTAGGGACCAAATGGCTAAAAGTAAAAGGACACTCCCTATTTCTAGCAGAGGATTTAAGAAAACAGATCATGGCAAACAATGAGGGATGATGAGAAGCCAAGGACAATGGCACGGAATTTTGATCCTACTTCATGTTCTGGCTTTGTGGGAATCTAGCCAGTTTGGATGTTCACCTTCCTAGACATGGACGGAGGGGGGAGAACCTTGGACTTTCCACAGGGCAGGGTACCCTGACTGCTGTTGGACTGGAGAGGGAGGGGGAGAGGAGTGGGGGGAGGGGGAGAGGAGTGGGAGGAGGGGGAGAAGGGTGGGAGGAGGGGGAGGGAAATGGGAGGCTGGGAGGAGGGGGAAACTTTTTTTTTCTTTTCTCAATAAAAGAAAAGAAACTAAAAAAAAAAAGAAAAAGAAAACAGATCACTATAAAGGAAAGAATCCGACGAATAACTCAAACCTGAAAGGGCCAAACAAAGCAACCCTTAATTCTATGTTCATTCATTAGAAACTGAACATCTCTTGGGCAACACTTTAGCCCAGCATGGATTGGTCTCACCAAGAGCAGAATTTACCTATGCTCCTCTCCTATGGATATCAACAAGCAGAAAAAGCCCAAGTTCCAACATTTTTCATAAATTAATTGAAGTCAAGAGATGAAATATCATGGCATCATAAATACTCAGGCACAATTCAAGATTTCTTAACAATCACAAAACAATGTCCTCTAAAGCAAATCATATCTTGGAAATGTGAGACAATGGCAACAAAAATAATGAAATAAATTCATGGTAGAGATGTAAAAAGAATCTATTTTAATAGACCGTTATATAATCTTAAAATTGCCATGATTTGGAAAACAAAAATGGACACAAAGTCCTGTCTATGACAAGTATAAAAATCTAATGATAAGTTCAAAAATTTCATCAGAACATTTGATATACAATATTCTAAGTGTGCAATTTGTAAATCCCTCATAAGTCTGTGACTTAAGATTCTACATGTTTTGCTATCCCCATAATTCAATGTTATATAAAGTAATTACTGCAACATGATTAATGGCTGTAATAAATATGTAATTAAAATTATATGTGACAGCAATATCATTCATATAACATATTGATCTGATTAAAATTTTGACTCCAAAACTTCTTTTATAGTCAGATAATTTCTGTAAAAATCTACTATTCAAATATTTAAGATAATATCCTTCTTTCTTTTTTGATCTCCGTTTTTAATTGTTTTTATTGTAATTTATGCTTTCCTCCTCTCCTATCCCTTCATCCTCTCTCCCTTTCTACCCTGTTTCTTGACCCCCTTGCTCCCAAATTTCTCAGGAGATCTTGTCTTTTACTCCTGCCCATGTAGATCCATGTATGTCTCTCTTAAGGTCCTTTTGGTTGTCTAGGTTCTCTGGGGTTGTGGACTGTAGGCTGGTTTTTCTTTGCTTTATGTTTAAAAGCTACTTATGAGTGAGTACATATTATATTTGTCTTTTTGGGTCTTGGTTACCTCACTCAATATGTTTTTTTTTTCTTTTTTATTGATTTTTATTGAGCTCTTCACTTTTCTTTGCTCAATATGTTTTTTGTTCTAGATCCATCTATTAGGCTGCAAATTTTAAGATGTCATAATTCTTATACCACTGAATATTACTCCATTGTGTAAATGTATCACATTTTCTTTATCCATTCTTTAGTTGAGTGGCATCTAGGTTGTTTCCAGTTTTTAAATATTACAAATAATGCTGCTATGAACATAGTTGAGCACATGTCCTTGTGGTATGAATGAGCTTACTTTGGGTATGTACCTTCCAGTGGTATTGCTGGGTCTTGAGGTGGATTGTTTCCTAATTTTCTCAGAAATCACCATACTCATTTCCAAAGTGGCTGTACTAGTTTGCAATCCCACCAGCAATGCAGGAGCCTTCCCTTTACCCCACATTTTCTCCAGCATAATCTGTCATCACTGTTTTTGATCTTGGCCATTCTGACTGGTGTAAAATGGAATATCAGAATTGTTTTGATTTGCATTTCTCTGCTGACTAACGATGTTGAACATTTCCTTAAGTGCCTTTCAGCCATTTGAGATTCGTGTGTTGAGAGTTCTCTGTTTAGGTCGCTACCCAATTTTTCATTGGATTATATGTTCTTTTGAGTGACATGTAGTAACGGAAATCAAGGGACAACAACAGCATGACGATGTCTCAGAAAAACAGAGCAGACATCATTTTAATTAGAGTCTCCTGTCATTTATTTCCCACTGTTCTCATTTTTAGTTAGTAACACAATTTTAAGTTTTTTCAATAAATAAAAGTAGACTAAGCCTAAATAAAATATTTTCCCCTATGAAACAATACATCATGTGACATCAGTAAGAGAAAAAAGACACAAGAGAAAATACCATATAGCTGGGGACACATACCCACTTGCCTTGTCTTTAACGAAAAAAAAAAACATTTTTATCACCCAAATCTAAATTGCATGCTAAATAATGTCATGATAATGGGGAAACCAACAGTTGACCCAAACTCATAGGTGCTCACAAAACTCTAGACTGACAGATAGGGAGTCTGTATGGGGCTGAAATAGACCCCCTACATGTGGGCAACCTTTGCATAGCCTGATCTCTTTGTGGGGACCCTGGCAATGGGATCTCTCACTGGCTCATGAGCTGGCATTTTGGAGACATTTCCATATGGTGATATGCCTTGACTCAGAGGGGAGAGCTTGGTCCTACCTTACCTGAATTTGGCAAGCCTTATTGACTCCCCTTTCTGAGGAGTGGATGGGGGATGGGTTCGGAGTAGACACAGGGCAGATGAAGGAGGAGAAGAAGGAAAAACTGTGGTTGGTATGTAAAATGAATTTTAAAAAAAAGAACCCAATTGTTTATAGAGGGAAAAGAGTATTTTACCACTGGGGAATAAGTTAGAAAACAATAAATTTTCTTTGATTTTGCAGTTATATGTATTTTTTTCTTCCATTTCATTTTATCACAGGAAGTTCTATGTATGAGGACAAGAACAATTTCCTCACTTTAAAGTGGAAAGCTAACTATATTCTCAGAAGCAAATCCAGTAGTAGGAGGAAGAGGAAGCATTCTTGACACATAATCTACTTATGAATTAACAGAAACATGCTGGCAACTTGAGGAAATTAAACCCAAAGGGAAAAAAAATCTACCCTGCTGCTGTTTAATGGTTTTATAAACTTGCTAATTGCAAGGGTTATTGCTTAAAATGATCTGCAAATCCAATACTTCCTGCTTCTGAGAATGGCACAGACAGAACCAGAGCAAAATCTCCTTTTTACTTGCTTAGTACAATTTGATTTCTATTGATGGTTCTAGACAGAGGTCCCGCACAAACCATGGAAACCCTTCTAATGTTGCCACCTGCAGAAGCTTCCACTTCACAGAGCATTTCTGCATTCAGGCTATGACTTTGTCCTCCCGTAAATATTCATGCACAGTTATCTTATTTCACTTTAAAGCAAAGTATCCAAAGCAGCATTGGAGGAGTGTTGTTACACAGGCACACACAAGGATCTGCACTCCATTCTCAGTATGCTTTCTACTTCCCTCTCAGAGAAGCATCCGAATCTTTTAGATTTGCTTTTAGGTAATGAAGGGATATGTTCTAAGAGATAGGAAGTGCAATTGCAACATATCACTCATGTTCTGAATTATGTCATGTTTAAATGTGATTCTACAGCATCCTTTCTGATATCATAGAAGCAGAAATTTATGCTTTTGAAAAAGCACAAGAATTGTGAATACTTGTAAAGCAAAACAATCACTGATAATGATGATCCTAAGAGACTGGAGAAATAACTCAGTATATTGGCTGCTTGCTGTGCAATCTTGAGGACCTGAGTTTGGATTCCAACACCTCCCTAAAAGTCATGTGCTTCTGTACATGTCTATAACAATAGCAAAAAGTGAGAACCTACACACAGACCTACCCAGCGAACTTCTTACCCAGCCAGTCTAGAAAAATGGCAAGCTCCATGATCAATGAGAGACCATGTTTAAGAAGTTAAGGTGGAGCACAACAGAAGACACCCAATGAAACAGTCCATATGTATAAGTTCACATATACACATGCACACACTATTTCTTTCCTCTCTTATAATAAGCAAAACTATTCTAGTACCCTGAAATGGCCACACGTGGTACTTCTAGGTATAATGTGCATAGAATTTGTAACTGTTCAAGGATGATGATGCTTAATCTTGATGAGATGATTGGAACTCCCATGAGAATTTTCACAACCAGATTGTATTTAACTGGAAGACCCTTCCAAAATCTGATCACACCTTCCAGTGTCAGTTCATTGAAGAGAATAAATAGGAAAGAAACTGCTTTTTGTGTTCTGGCTAGCCTTCACTTTCACTAGCAAGTTTCTCTACCCTATTGTAGTTGATATTAAACCCAATTTCTTCAGACTTCCACCAAAGACTGAAAACCAACAGTTCTCTAGGGGAATCCTCTAGGGCTTTAGTACCCGGCTGAAACTTAAGGAACAGCTATCCTCATGGGCTAAGGTGCTACTAGATTCTTGTTTTTTCTGTCTCAAGACAGTCATGTTGGACAACCTGGAACACAGCCTGCATGTTAGCCTAATAAATTGTGTGAGGGGCATTTGTGTTTGTGTGTGTGTTTTCTATTAGTTCTGTTCCTTTAGTGAACTCTAATATGAGGAAGTAACACGTAAGTTCTGTGATTCGTGGAACACTTACGTGCACAAATTCCATATATGTTACGTATCCATCCCTTAACCAAATTATACAAGCTAAATTTGCCTCTGAGCATGTTGTTTTCTGATTTAAAATGACAGACAATTCCCTGCCTTACCTCTCCTAATAGGTAATGTGAGTGAGGTAAAACTTGGAGAAAAAAGGTTTACAATAAGAAAGCTTGTGATATTTCCCAGGTTTCAGCACTGATAGCAATAAACCGTTTTTATGCTAACTTAGTGGAAATTGAAGCTTATTTACCTGGCAGGGTAAAAGGCCAGTGTTGACTCTCATCCTCATGGATCCAAAGCCTATATACACACTTAACTTGCCTTTGAGTTTGACACTGGTTTCATTACATGACTGAGACTTGGTTATCATCATTTTTAATTGTTGTCTTCCCCAACAAAACTGTCTTCATTGTGTAAGTGTAAATCCTTTTGAAAGAAAAGACAGATTACTAAAAGTACCACCATCAGGCCTTATCTCCTGACAGGACAAGACAGCAATGATTTCTTTGTCTATGTATTTCACTCAGCTGTGGTTGGTTTTGATTCATTAGTTCTGAAGTGACGCTTACGTTAGAAATAAAGAGGTGAAAAGAAGAATGAAAGTTTCAAAGAATTAAATATGTTGAAGAGAAATATAAATCAAAGTGAAATTAGGCCTGATGTGTGCTTTCTCCTGTGCACTTCTCCTGGGAACTTGTGGAGGGCTGTCAGGTGGGACAATGAATTTTAAAATATAATAACTTCATGTAACATTTTCTAAAAGGACAAAAATACAGATATTCAGATTTTTGGATTTCTACAATGAAAAATTAAAGAATTAAAGAAAATACGGTTGATAGCTTGTTAACTGTTCTTGTGGTATATAATATTTGTGTTTCATTGTCTACTTTGCATACATTGTGAATCACATATTTTATATTGAAAAATTATAATTTATATTTATGTATGATTTGCAATGTATGCAAAGTAGACAATGTAAATATTTATCACAAAATAATGTATAATTACACACATTGAATATAATTAAAATACATATTATATAGTATGTATAGTGTAGGATGTATTGTTACACAATATGTTATAATATAATATATGTGAAATGGATACAATATAGAGTAATAAAATAAATTATATATTATTAATTATATAATGCATTATATTGTTGATTATATAAATTTATAATTATGTATGTATAAATTATATGAATATTTTAGCAACATGTATAAATATGTGTAATATAGTATAATATATTAAATATTATATACAATATAATATTAATTGATTACATATAATTTGATATATATATATGTATATGTATAATGTTACCAAGTGTGCAAAGTAGACAAGAAAATGTAAAACAATTTAACCAAACTCTTCAGACATTGACAAGCTCGCTCTTAGGTAGGCCATTGCTGAAGTGACAGTTTCATACTATGTCAAGTTAGTTATTCTTGTTCATGTCATTTCAAGAAAGCGTTTTCAAAAATACTATATATTGGTGTGATAAAGATTAAGTCAGTGTTTCCCACAGCACTGACTATTACAGCTACACCTGCCTTCAGCATCATAAAACCACCTCCTATTCCCTACTTAAAGCTACAAACATGTATCACTTGACATGTGCTACCCAATGATTCTAATGTAGGCATGATTAAAGAGGCACAGAGACTATACTTTTAATAAAAATTATTTTCTCTAGAATTTCAAGTCAAAACTAATTTGTACTTGCCTCCTAGGAAATGTTACTATCCTTCCTGCTATGATCAATGATTTTTAGATTCCTATATACATACCTTGATTAAAACCATCAGCTCGCTTTCCCTTTCCTGTTCCTTTGGCGTGTGCACGTGTCTCTCTGTCTCTCTGTCTTTCTGTCTCTCTCTCTGACTCTCTCTCTCCCTCTCTCCCTCAATAAATGTTTTATGGCTATTAAAAAAATAAAAAATAAATAAAAAACCATTGGCTCCTGAGCCATTCGTGCCTTCACTAGACAGCTGATCGAAGTTGGGAAGGTTTCTGGTAAAATGTACACAAAAGGGAAACACCCACGTTAGCTTAGATGAAGATTATTTGACTTGTTAATTGTAAACTGTCAAGAACCCTTATGAGGCAAACTCCCATTGTCAACATGACTGCATTGTGTCATCACCTAGAGGATAGACATCTGGAAATGATTGTGAGGATGTTTCTAGAGAGGTTGAACCAAGGAGAGAAGACACAATGTGACTGCAAGCCTCACTATCCTATGGGGCAGCTGACTGAATGAAAGATGGGAAGGAAAATATGAGCACCGGCATTCACTTTCTGAGGGTCTTGGCTGTTGTCAGGACATGATCAGTCATTGCTCTCTCAGTCCCATGACCACCCAGGCCTTGCTGCTGTTTAATAAGTGTTTTCCCAATTGTGACCCAAAACAAACCCTTCCTCCCTTTTGCCACGTACTGTATCTCAGCAATGAGAACAATCACAGGACATGTCTTACCCCACCAAAACAGAGTTGGCTTTGAAATCTTCCCATACAAAATGACATAGGAACTAATATTAATTTATTGATTTGAAAGACTGAGAACAAATGGGCATATCAAATGCTTTAAGGGTAGGAGAAACTACCTTATGGTGATCGATGTGCAATGTGGCAATTCCTTAAAGCTTTGTGTTCTGAGTTTAACATAGGTGAATCCCACCATTGTTTGCTTAATTTCTGCCCTACCACCCCTGCAACTTAATGTGCTCTCCTTTTCATTTTAAACCTGATGAGTCCGCATGGTGCTGCCCATAGCAGCATTAATGTGTGTACACCTATTAGAGCGTGAATACCAGTTCAGTGCCCACATCTCTAAAGTAAACTTACAACGCCTCCTCTTGTCGACACTAATTGTCCATAGCTTCTCAGCTAGGCTTAGGACTCCATGACCCCCACCCCACCCAATCCTGGCAGGGGTTTTGATGACTGAATCTTGGGCAGGGCTTGTGTACGCAGTAGTAGCTGCCATGAGTTCATGTGTGCAGAGATCCTATTATGTCCAGCAGATCATGCTCCACAACGGACACAACTCTTATAAGATTGAAAGGATAGGAGATAAAGAATATTGTATGCTTATGGTATTCAGAATACACGTCCAAATGAGTTTTACTATTTGGGCAAAGCATACGCTCTACTACCCCAATGTCCATATTAACAATCTGGACATTCACAGAAATCAGCTGCCAATCTAAGGTCAAACTGGAGGATGCATGGAGACAAACTGTTGTTAGTACTGCTGCGTCAATGTTTGCTATTGAGAGCCATTCTGAAATCGATTCTTCTGAGTGTTTGCCAACTACTCAACACACTGTGTGACAAGCTGAATATCACAATGCCTCTACTGTGGCTATTTGAAGTTTTAATGTTTGAAAATTGAATAGCCTGTCACAGCTACTGAAGGGGCCAATAACTATGAAAGCTGCTATTGAGTCACATACTCAAGGGCCATAATAACTGTAACATGTCTTAGATTTTTTACAGCAGTTGTTTCTTTAAAAAAAATCAATCTCTGATTTTTTTTTCCTATAAAAACATCTAGATGAGTCATATTCAGGCTTTCAGTAACCATGTCTCCAACACAGACTGAGGATAACTTTTTAAGCATGCAACTTTCCACATTACTAAAGACAAGTGTGCATTTTTTACAATAAAGTAACAGTAGTCTAAAAGAATTCTACTTGCTTCGTCACCACAAAAAATAAGTGTGAAAAATGAATAAAATCAATCAACAAAGAGACAATAGATTAAATGGTATGCAGGTATGCACTACATTTTCATCTACTGGTGCAGATGGAAGTACACATTTAAAATATATGTACCTTTGAAGATTTTATTTTACATGCAAAGCACCCAGTTTCAGCATTCCTGGTAGGTTCCTCAGTATCATTTCTCTTCCTGTGTTTTCTCTTTGACTCCTATTTTATACTTATTCACTTATTATTAAAGTTTAAACTTGTTCTAATATACTACATCTTGACATCAGCATTCCAGTTGAGTTAGTGTGAGGAATGGGAAAGAGCTGAAACAAATACATTTTCAGATAAAAAAAAATGTGAGGGCAACAAATTTTATCAATTTGTATATTTGTTTTTCATAGACATCTATGTAATTAAACATGCTCTTTCATTTTATTGCATCCAAACTAAACTGTGGTATCAACAAATTCTCATAATTTTAGTGTTCTACTTAAACTTGCATTTTTCATGTTGGAAATACATTCTTAATTTAAATTGTAGTCATTACTGCAATTCAAAATTGCTAAATTCTGCAAAAATAACTGTAGTATTTGGGTTTATTTTCACTTTATGGTCAGTTTTCCTTATATTATTTTTAACGTAAATTCAACACAATACTGAAGAATCCTGGACCATATTCAACAAACTGATAAAAACAAACAAAAAACAACTCTGCCCTTCTAGAAAAAATAAATGGCACATGAGATTGAACTGCTGCAACAGTCAACTCAAAAATACTCTTTCATTCTAAGGCACTGGTGGACAAACTGAGATAAGGGAAAGAAGACATTTTGAAACAATGTAACTTGTTCCAATTTTCTTTATAGATAATACTAATACCATCCTATCCAGTGCTGGCTAATTTTAAGTCAACGTAGGGCAAGATAGAGTTATCAATGAAGAGGGAGCTGTAATTGGGAAAATGCCACTGTAAATTTGGGCTGTAGGCAAGCTTCTGGGGTGTATTCTAAATTAGTGATTCATGTGGAAGGGCCTAGCCCATTGTGGTGGGTTCCACCTCTGGGCATGTGGTCCTGGGTTCTATAGAAAAGCAGAGCAACCAATGAGGATCAAGTCAGGAAGCCACACCCCTTCATGGTCAATGCATCAGCTCCTGCTTTAGGGTTTCTGTCAGGTTTGAGTTCTGCCTTAGCTTCTCTCACTGAACTGTGATAAGGATATATAAGCAAAATAAATCCTTTTCTCCGCAAATTGCTTTTGGTCATGGTGTTTCCTCTTAGCAATAATAGTAACCGTAACTAAAGCAGATCCTCTGTTGAGTAACAATAATAAGAAAACAAAGAGGCTATCAACTAGAGGGATGGGAAGGGTTGACGGGACTGTACCTGAGAGAGGGTAAGGAGTCTTAAAGTAATATAATTCTATTTCACTCAAAAACACATTTAAAAACAAAATAAGATAAAATCCTTTATAAAAAGACCCTTTGTTGAAATGTCTGTGTCTACTCTAGGCCCATTTTTTTTATTTTGAATTAATTCTCTTTGAAGACATAAATTAATTAAAAGTATCACTGCTTACATTTTTATTTATATTTCTTTGATCAGTTAAATAGCAGCGCTTTTGCAAAATTGCCTACTATGTAGAGAGATTAGCCAAAGGATCAATTTGACCTCTGGAGGTTTCAAGGAAGAAAGTGAGACTACAATTACAGGCTTTAAAGCAACTATGACCTTGAAGAGGGCCCAGAGTATGCAGAAGATACAGGAAAACAGGAAAGAGTTTGAGAAGACAAAGCAATAACTCAAGTCTAATTAAAGCAGACGTAATATGGCCTGCCTTCCATTTCTCCAAATTTGACCTAAATTCTTACAAAGACAGTACCTGCCATCAGACACCAGACTATATTTATAGCACATTGTAGGCACAAAACAACATTATGATGACTTTATTAGGATATCCATTATATGTCTGCTAGAGCTATAGACCAGGAAGATTATAGAACTTGTCTTGGTAGACACATGATGGAAGGACCAAGGAAGGAAGTCTTCAATCCTAATGAGTTAGCATAGTATTAAGGTTATGCAGTCTGTATCATATTCAGGCTTAACTTGGCCACTTCTGCTGCATGACTTTAGACAAATCACTGAGTGTATATGTTCTCTAGCTTCCTTCTGAGTAAATGTTCCTAATAGTAATGGGCAATATTTATAAGGCCATTTGCAAAGTCAGAACAGCAATTAATCTCTCAAAAAACTCATGGCAATCATTCTAAAAGTTATCAGAACAGATACACTAATATAGATACATAGTGTTCATGATCCACATTTAAAATTATCATAGAGCAAAAAAATTTCTTTTTTAAAAAATATTAAATGAGAAGAGAATTAAGATAATACCAGTCTATGACTTATATTGCCAATGCTATTAGACACTGTAGACTACAGTTATTGTCCTTCCTTTTGTGGATACTGACCACTGTTGAGTGACGAGGAATGCTGAGTTAGAGATAATACCATTCTGAAAATAGTTTTTAGATTAGAAACTTCTAATCCTAATGCAGAGAAATGGTACAAGGAATATAAAGGTTGATCAATATCATGTCAACATATTGTACCCTTTAGAATAACTTCAGGAAATAATGTATGAGATGAGATCAATTAACATCAATCTCCCCCTGCAAATATTTAGGGATCATGGAATAAAGATAAAAATACAAGAGATATAAAAACAAGAATAGAAGTAGAAAAGAGCTATAAGACATGGGTCTTCCCTTTCAAATTGGGGATGATGGAATTGAAATTAAATGGTATGCAAAATCGTATGCAAGCATCCACAGAAGCTGTCTCCCACATTGATGACATTTAGGAAATGAGATTAGCTTCTAGGACACCATGAGTAAGAACTTTCTGCTTCATGATGGCAAATTGGCAAATGAAATGTTTTAGTCAGTCCTGGGTAAGTTTGCAAGCACAAATGTTTTCACATATTTCCTGGACTCTGAGTTGGATGAAACATGATAATATGCCAGTTAGTGGTAGTACATACCTTTAGTCCCAGCACTCAGGAGGCAGAGGCACACAGATCTCTGTGAGTTCAAGGCCATTCTGATTTGTTTTTTAATTTTATTGAGCTCTACATTTTCCTCTTCTCCCCTCCCTACCTCTCCTCCCTTTCAACTCTCTCCCAAGGTCCCCGTGCTCCCAATTTACTCAGGAGATATTGTTTTTTTCTACTTCCAATGTACAAAAAGAAAGAAAAAAAATGAAACCAAACATGATCATCGAAGTTGTTCAGTAATAACACAATCTTTTTTCCCAACAGACAACAATCTGTTTGTAATATTTGGTCCTCACTTGTATATACAAAAACACTAGCACATATGTGCTGAGGATGCCATTTTAGATGTCTAAACAACAATTACTTAACCTCACACTACATATATGGCAATCTTTCTAAGACTTAACAAAACAGAGACAATAAATCAGATACATAGAGTTCATGTTCCAGATTATCTATTTTTAAGATCTATTCAACTCCCCTCTCTCTCTCTGTCTTTCCGTCCCTTTGTCTCTCCATCCCTCTCTCTCTCTCTCTCTCTCTCTCTCTCTCTCTCTCTCTCTCTCTCTGTGTGTGTGTGTGTGTGTGTGTGTGTGTGTAAACCCTAACAATTAGCCCAGGGGATTTGGATGTAGATAGTTATATATAGTACGAGCTGCATCCTAGCAATCAACTGGGATACCGAGAAATAGCAGTGCACGCTCTTAACCACAGAACCATCTGTCTAGTTCTCCCATTATTTTAGATAATGTTCCACAGATCACTGGCATGGAAACTTAGTGTAATATTAAGATGTTTCAAGTTTTCAGCCCTAGGCTGGAAACCTTCTGTACTGTGATTCAGAAGCACTAAGAAGGCATATTGAGTTCTTCTTCATCTCAGCTCTCTAGACCAAGTCACAGCTATGATACAGGAAGTATTTGCTGGAAACACTCCTTTTAGAAATTAGTGTTCTATATAACTTTAAGATAATGAAGCAAGAGTTAAAGTATAGCTCCTCCCCCACAGCATGGCTACTAGAAAGTTTCATTATATTGTCCTTTTCCTAGATTGTGCATAGACAGGGTTGTTTATTTTGCCACCAAAGCATTGCTGCTATGACTGGTGTGTTCTTTGCTTAGTTTGAAGGCAAGCACGGTGGAAATCCTGTTTTCCTCTTTCCTCTTGGCTATTCTTCCTGTGAGGAAACTCAGCCAAGACTAAATGGTGAGAGATAAATGATGGTACCTGTTTTAGTTAGGATTTCTGTTGCTGTGAAGAGACACCATGACCATATCAACTCTTTTATTTATTTATTCATTCATTCATTTATTTTCATTCCAGTATACATTCCACACAGTTTTCCCTCTGATCCCTCTTCCCCTCCCCTTTGCCTCTTCTATAGCTCAACCCCCATCTACTCCTCCCAAGATTAAGATTCAGAAAGTCTGACACATTAAGATGGGCCAGGACTAATCTCCCCTCCCCTGCTTTAATGCTGTGCATGGCACCCCACCATAGGAAATTGACTCCAAAAAGCTAGTTCATAAATGAGGAATAAATCCTGTTCCTACTACCAGAGGTCCCTGAGAAAGCCCAAGCTTCATCACCAAGTCTCCCCCCGTGAAGGGCCTAGTTTGGTTCCATAGAGACTCCACATCTGTCGGTCTAGAGTCCATGAGTTTCTATGAGCTTGGCTCATGTCTCTCTGTAGATTTCTCATCATTATCTTGACCTC
Source organism: Microtus oregoni (assembly GCF_018167655.1). Taxonomy (NCBI): domain Eukaryota; kingdom Metazoa; phylum Chordata; class Mammalia; order Rodentia; family Cricetidae; genus Microtus; species Microtus oregoni. The sequence continues at coordinate 9,647,552 of NW_024543076.1, read as the reverse complement.
CCTTGCCACTCTATAAAGGAAAACATTTATTTGGGGTGGTTTGCCTAAAGTTTAGAGGTTCAGTTCATTGTCATCAAGGTAGGATACGGTGGTGTTCGGGCAGACATGGTGCTGGAGAATGAGCTGAGAGTCCTACATCCTGAGTAGCAGGCAACAGGAAGTGGTTTGTGTCACTGGCAATGGCTTCAGCTTATATAAGACATTAGAGTCAGCCTCCACAGTGAAACACTTCCTCCAACATGAATATACCTACTCCAACAAGGCCGTACTTCCTAATAGTGCTATTTCCTTTGGATCATGTTTTTCAAAACATCACAGTAGCTTAACTTACTCTCTCATAAGTCTATCACCAACAGGCATTACCAGAAAACAGATATTGAGAACCAACAAAAAAAAATAGCTGTGAAAAAGAAATCAATATTCCCTATAAAATCACTTAATAATTCCTATATAGTAACAGAAAATGTGATAACTCATATATTAAGTGAATACAATTCCAGCCATTCCACTTACCATGAAATGTTGATAAACTTCAAAGCTACTCTTTTTAGAAATGACAAATACGTTACATCTTGAAAGAGAGAGATTTATGAAAAGTATTGCCAAGATAATGATGTGCAGATAGGAATAAATAAAAGTTTTGATTTACTTTACCCAGTGCCTATAGGTCTTCCCAAATTCACAGGGCTAAAGATAATCATAATATATCTATTCAAGTGGAAGTATGTATGCCCTATATACACTGCTTCCTGTATCTTCATCATACACAAATAAAAATTCAAATTAGTAGACTAAAAAAACAATAAAAACATGCTGCACAAATTTCAAGCCAAACTCTGCTAGTGAAATGTATAATTCATAATATGAAAAGCAAGATAACCAGAGTTCATTAAGCTCCTTCCATGTATCAGCATTATAGGAGACATGTTGCAAACATTAATTTTCTTCTCACAATAATTTTATGATTATAAATAGTCACAATTTATATAGGAGCAAACAAGGCTAATAAACTCCATAGATACAAAAGTGTGAACTGCCATGCCTGGGATAACAGCCTGCCTTTTATTGAGCCTAAAGTTAATGCTTTAGTGTTTAACTTTTTAACACATTTTTACTTTATATCATGCTTTTGATTGGTTTGTGAGGGGTTGTACCAGACTCCATATACATGCCCTGACCCAAAATATATACTTGGGCACAGCTACCCAAAGATGACATAATCATTTTTGTGAGGATTATGAGGGGAGCTATCATCTTTATTCCATACAGCATTATGTATCCCCATCTATAAAGATCTATATACTCCCTTCCTCTATACCTAACCTTCTGGGTCTATGGGTTGTAGCTTGGTTATTATTTATTTAATGAATATTATATACATCTAAACTAATACTATATTTATCTCTTTGGGTCTGGGTTATACTACTTAGGATTATTTTTTTCTAGTTCTATTAATTTTTCTGCAAATTTTAGTATCTCATTTCTTTTAATAACTGAGTAATATTCCATTGTACAAATATACAATATTTCCTTTATCCATTCTTCTGTTGATAGGCATGTAAGTTATTTCCAATTTCTGACTATTATGATTAGAGCAATAAGGAGCGTATTTAAGTAAATGTTCTTGTGGAGAACATCTTTTGGGTATATTTCTAAGAGTGGTACAGTTGGATAGTTTGTGGTCCTGTACCCATTTTTCTGAGGAACTACCACACTGATCTTCCTAATGTCTGTACAAGCTTGCGCTTCCCACCAGTAATGGTTGAGTGTTCCTATTATTTCACAACTTATCAGTGTGAGTGGTCACTTGTGTTATTGATCTTAGCCACTCTTGACAGGAGTAAGTAGTTTTGTTCAAGACAATACCCACATATCTCATTGAGCATGGCAAGACTGAGCTGATGTATACATAGAACCTGCATCCTATGCTCCAGTGTCTTGGATGCAGGAAGTTATACTGCATTCTACCAAAAGAGAAAGGTATACATAAACCTATCCAAAAACCTTTGATCTATACTCTTCCCTGCCTGCCAGTTATGGTGGCAATAAGCTTGTGTTAGTAACCAATTAATGTTTTATTTGACCTAAGGCCTACTTCATGAGATGGAACCCAAATTGTATGACCAAGGACCAGAGACTAGATAATACAGGGACTTAAAGTAAAATCAAATATTAATTGTTTAAAAGAAAAATAAGTAACAATAAAATGACTCCTAGTGATATTCTGGTATACTCAGGTCAGTGTCTTGCTCAGCCTCCATCAGAAAAACTCCCTTCTGAAGAAAACCACAGTCAGACATTACACACACACACACACACACACACACACACACACACACAGAGAGAGAGAGAGAGAGAGAGAGAGAGAGAGAGAGCTTGGAACTTTCATTTCTAAATGAGATGTCTCCATTAGTTTCCCCCAAGAGCTCAGGAAATCCCCCCCCCCCAAAAAAAAGATGAAGCATAAAGAATGTAAGAGCCAGAGGGTATCATGGACACCAGAAGAGCAAGACCAAAGAAATCAACTGAAAAAAAGCTAACATAAACTCCAAGAAACTGAAACAAGTTCACAGCCTACACAAGGCTATACCAGGTTCTCTGTGTATGTATTATGGCTTTAAGTTAGGTGATATTTTTGCAGCTCCTTAGTGTGTGAACAAATAAGTCTTTGGTTCTTGTTCCTTTTCTTGGGATTCTTTTCTTTCTGTTACCTTGTTCAACTTTAATGTAGTGGTTTTGTTTTGTCTTATACTTTATCGTGTTATGTTTGCATGATATCTCTTAGAAGCTTGTGCCCTACATACACACACCTCTTTGTTATTTGTTTGAAACAGGACATCTCTGTGTAGCTCTTACTGTCCTGGCACTTGCTCCATAGCCAAGGATGGCCTTGATCTCAGGGATCCACTTGACTCTGCTTTCTAAATGCTGTGATGAAAGTTGTGTGCCACCACTACCCAGCTAGCCTGTGCTTTTCTAATAAGAGACAGAAAGAGAGTAGCGCTAGACAGGAGGGGAAGTAGGGAGAAAATTTGAGGAATATAGGGAGGATAAACTGTTGCTGGAATATAGTACACAGAAAAGAATCTTTTTTTAATAAAGTGGAAAATTATATGCAAATAAATATTATATACCATGAAGTAGTTTAGATTTCAAAAACCACACATTCTAACCCATACTTACTTTGACTATTTTAACTGGGAAAGAGTAAACAAGAATAAGAGTAGACAAGTGATAATTGGCCACCAATTAATTTTTAAAATAAAATAATTTAACACTGTTTCTTTATGTGTCTGCTCTAAACGACTATAGGGAAACTCTATCCTCCTGACGTAAATTCAGTCTATATTTCTTCTTTGCACAGTCCTTACTGCCTGTCTTTTCAACACCGCTTACATTAAAAATTAGCAACTATTTATATAGCATATTAATGCAAATTTCTTTTACTAAGTTATAATATCTTTAAGAACTAGTACATGTCTAGATGTCAGAGTGCCTTCCACCATGGAAATTCTCAATGAACATAAAATGGTGAATAAGTCAAATTGTAAATAACTAATATAGTCAGAAGAAAGAATGGGAGAAAAAGATGAAACACACATATTCTAGTGGTATTAATTTTGTTCTCTACTTCTCAATTAGAAATTAATTCTCTTCTTATTTTTTAAATTATATCAATTAATATCATTATAAATATATAAGAATATATATGGATATATTCTTAAATATATAGGCCAAATCATGGTTCTTCTTTCCCTCAAAATTCACGGTGTTAACATTTCAATTGAATGTAGGAATTGGTTTCTAGGCTCATCTATTTTACCATTATCATACCTGCAGGATTTAAAATAAATTTTTGGCAGCATAGTTCACTGAATTTTCCAAAAAAAAAAATTTATCTCATACTTCCCCCACTGTAAAACATTCCTATCTTGTTAACTTACTTAATGGCAAGCTGGTAAATGTTCTATGACAAATGGAGAAAGCATAAATTTAACTATTCAAATTTCTAGATATTTTCTCTCTTGAGAAATACTGAAATAATGCTGTGAATAATATAAGTTGCCATTATCTTCATCTGGCTACAACTATGCATGGAAGTATACAATAAGACAAAAGTCATTTATTCCTTGTAATGATCCTAAGAAATTAATATTACCTTCTCATCATTTTTAAAAGAGGGAATTAAAGACTAAAGGTGTAGGCTCACACAAAGGAATACATAGGGGAATGAAATAAGCCTCTAATACTTTTGTCCTGAATAGAGGTTACTGTCAAGATATGATTTCATTAATTAGAATCATGTAATGCTGAACACTTCTGTGACCCAAATACAGAAGTGAACATAATCATACAGTAAAGTTCAAAGTAGTTTAAACCCATGACTTGTACTTTAGGTAAATGAGATAAGTATAGTGTGAGTACAATTTAACAAACGATATCATCAATTTATCAATCAGGAAAGTGGGACACAAAGAGGTTGAGTCAATTAACATACATTTGTTAAATTAGTGAACCAAGATTCAGATTACTACTTCATCTCATGACTTTTGCTCTTATCATCAATTCTTGTTCCTTCAAGTTTTTCTGACTTCTCTCTCAGCACAACCAAGTGCTCTATGTATTCCTGAATGTATAATGGCTTTTGCTTGTTATAAAGAATATAAAGAGATCTGATGATGAAAACAAATGATAAGAAGGGAGCGTAAGTGCATTCTGTTTCACCCCCTTGGTGCTTTACTATCACTGCTGAGAGCTGCACAGATCCAAGGCTTTCTGGGGACCCATAGGAAACACAAGTTCTGTGGCCTTGTGAAGGAGCAATCTTTGCAAGGCCCAATCTGGGGCTGGAACCTAGGCCTTAAGGAGTTAACGTTTTAGTTCTAGGGAACTGGCTTTCTCCCCTAAAAGGCTGTGGTTATTAGCACTAATGCAGCTATGTCTGAGGTATACAGTGTTATTTTTGCCAATACTGTCTGATTTAGCACTATGCTGATCTTGGCCATTTCCCCACTGCTAACAGTATATAAAATGATGTACTTACTAATAAACCTGCTTGGCATAAGTCATAGCTTGTGCAAGATCTCATGCTCACCTTTTTTTCTTTTCATTCCTTGGGTCTCTCTCTCTCTCTCTCTCTCTCTCTCTCTCTCTCTCTCTCTGGAGCCTGTCACTGAAGATGGCCTGCCGGTCCACATTAAGAGCAATAGAGATGGAGCATGCTAAGTAAAATGATTAAGAAGCCAAAATGCAAATAATATAAAATATGTTGCATCTCTAAAAAACTTTGACTTTTAGAATTCATCAGCTGAAGAAGAATTCTCTTAAGAAGTTGTGAGTAATCCTTTGAGGGACATAGAAGCAAAATAAGAATAATAATTTAGTGGAACATGTATTTCTATTTAATAACTCATCATTGGTAATTCCCTAAAATAGATCCCTGAATTTTCCATTATGACTAGACAATCTAAAATCACATTATTTTTACCAAAGCCATTTTCTCCAAGATCTTGACTAATATAGATTGTGTAATAACCCAATCACTGTGGCCCAAGCATCAGCCCTAATTATCATGTTACTAGCTGAAGTTATGTAATTTTAATACTACTGCTATATACTTTTGCCCTCAATAAAATGAATAAATAGGACAAGTTTGCAATAAAACATTTCTATAGAAATATATCTATGAATATTCAGTAATCTTCAAGAAAAGTGAAAGAGGTGAAGTAACAATCAAAAATAAAAATAGACAAGAAAATTTTATTCAAAGAAACTACTAATATCTACATAAAAACCACAACAGAAAATTAATAGTGGTTATTATAAAAGTTATATGCTAATTCTTGACAATGAGAAAAGGAAATTGTCATGCTACTGATGAGAATATAAATTAGCATAACTATGGTAATAGTGTGGGAGTTCCACAAAAATTAACAGAGAATGATCATATGATCAGTTGTTTCATTAATGGATACATGTGAGGAAAAATGAAATCAGCAGGTTGAAGAGATATCTTCTTCAATGTTCAAAATAGCACTGTTCTCAATATCAAGAATTAGAAACGACCCAGGTTTATCAACTAATAAATTCATTAGAAAAAATAGTGTACCCTACACACATATAATACTACCCTTCTGCCATATAAAGAATAAAAATCCAGTCATATTACCAGAGGTTTTTCTGTTCTACCCTGTTCCCACAATCATTAAGTCCCAAAGGTATCACACAGAGGTCTACATTACTGACTGGCCCATTAGCTCAGGCTTCTTATTAACTCTTATGACTTATATTAGCCCATTATTCTTATCTGTGTTAACCATGTGGCTTGGTACCATATTCAGCAGGACAGTCACATATTGCTTATTTTTGTGAATGGGATAGGACTGCAGAAGAATGTGCTTCTTTCTTCCCAGAATTCTCTTGTTCTCTTTGATCTACCTCTACTTCCTGTCCAGTTGTCCCACCCATACTTCCTCCCTGGCTACTGGCCAGTCAGTGTTTATTGAAAATATAATTGACAGAATATAGACATATGTCCTACAAAACTTACTCCCCTTTTAAAAAAAAAACAAAAACAAGAACTCTGAATCTAATATCCTTTGTTTAGCTTTTCTCCTGATCATTAGCCATAACAACTTGTAACCAGCACTCTAAATGAAGGAAAATATCCATAGTCCATTTTTTGGGAATGTGGGTGTAGTTTTTCTGTTGGTTGAGGTTGCTGATAATTTTATGGGAAACTAAAGAAAATTTAGAATTATAATCAAGTCCTGGATGGAGTATCCTGTGAGGCTTGATCATCTCAGGCTGCATCTTGAATCTGTTCTGGATGAAGAACTCAGACATGTGGGCCATCTGTTCCTACCGGAAATTTCTCAGGTGGTCTTCCTTGACCAAACCTGATTTTTCTTAACTCAGAATAAATCCATAGCTTCACATATTCTGTGGAAACAAAAGCAAAACCTCTTCTCCAAAGTAACATCTCTTTTGACTTCAATTTTGAAGTCAAGGTATTTTCAAAATACCTTTCTTGGATAAATTCAGCAGCATTTATAAACAAATATCTTTTGGCAGCTGTTGCTCCTTCCTCAGTATTCAACAATTCGAAGAGAACATAATAACATACAGTATCCAGACTCTGTGTATTTTTCAACTTTGCATGGATTTATTTTAACCTCTATTTCTCTTATTTTTAATTTTTGGCTTTTTGAGACAGAATTTCTCTGTGTATCTTTGTCCTGGAATTTACCTATGTACCAGGTTGTCCTTGAACTCACAGAGATCTGTCTTCTTCTGCCTCCCAAGTGCTGGGATTAAAGGCATGTGCCACCATGCCTTGAACTCACAGAGGTCTGCCTGCCTCTGTCTTCTAAGTGTTGGGATTAAAGGTGTGTGCCACCACACCCAACTACTCTCTTTATTTTTCTTTTTTCTCCCAAGCCTACATATATTTTTAAACACAGCAAACCATTTAGAGGGTTTTTGTCATCTTTGAATCTATATTTACTCTATCTCTCTTTTTCTGACCACATGAGTCTTTAATCTGCTAAGCAATATGGAGAGTATTAAAGCCATGGCTTTTATGGCTGGATCCAGACCATTCCTTAGCTTTCTGAGATTCCAGGTTCATGACAGTGGTACCAGCTGGAGCCGTGTTTATTATCACAATTCTATGGCGTTTCAAGGTCCCTGCCAGCAAGCAAGCTGTAGCAGTCTGCTCAGAAACCACACTCAAGTGCTCTGTAGTCAGACTTCCTGCCTGAAAGAGTCAAAAGTTTTCTCTGGCAGGAAGGCCCAGAAAGCCAGCATTTTAAAACAATGTGCCTTTTTTAAAAATGCTATGGCTAAAAACCAAAAAGCATGTGGTCAGCTTTTCATCAACAGCATTTAAGTGTTTCTTGGCAGGACCTCTTAAAAGAGCTGCAAGGTTTTACAACTAAAGCTGAGTAAGGAAACCTCTCTTAAATGAGAGTGCTTGCCTCTAGCAAGTAGAGCCCACCTGAGAAAATGTTGCTATTAAGAGGCTGTGTTTAACTCTATTCTCTTTTACCTAGAATAACTTCCCAAGCTCTCTCAGGCTTTTAATTAGATTTGGTCAGCCCAAAAATAGATGCCAGATGAAGGTGTAAATCACAAAACAATCCCACATGAGTTTGGAATTATAATTAATAAAAAGGTTATTTATTTAAGGGGAAAACTTACAGATCACTGTCCTAGACAACAGTCCTTTGCACGAACAGGAACAGAGTCTAGCAGCCAGAAACAGGAGCTGTAAGTAAGAGAGTGAGCACATGGCTACCGCTGCTTTTTAAAGTGGGCTGGCATTGTAAAGGCTATTGGCTGAAGAAGAAGAATGTGCTCCCATGGCATCTGCCTGCTTTGTTTAAATAACAGAGTTCCAAACCCAGTACAAAATATGTACTGTAGCAACAGATATCAAGTATAATTAGAATCACATCCAGCATAAACAATATTAAGCAAGGAATATATGCTAAATGTTTTAATAAACATTCTATCCTATGGAGTTTAAGTCTTGTATAGGAAATTTCTGTGTGGTTGGCCCACCTATACTTCATGCCTGGTTATTGGCCAATCAGCATTTATTTAAAATGTAATTGACAGAATATAGAGATACCAATACCAATATGTCTAGGACTAGAGATTATGTAGTCAAATTAGAAAGGCACACAAGATGCCATATCTATGTAACCTCACCAATGTATAATGCCAAAGAGTTTTTTTTTCATAGAAATTTATGAATTAGAAATTCTGGTGCAGCATCACACTGTAGGAGAATTACAAGGAACAATGCTATTCCCATTTCCAAAAGCTGGGACAAAATACTTGAAGGTTTTCACCATTAAAATATGATATTTTAGATTTAAATTTCTAAGTCTACTGAATTCTAATGCTTGTGCATGTTCCTTTTGTCCACATCATTCTCTAGGCTGTTATTCTCTCAGTCTAAGTAATTGGTCCAGATGTCTTAGCTATTAATCTTTTTTATTGTTGTTGTCAGACTATGTCACTTAAGTATTATTTGTGTGTAATCTGTTATTTCTGTTATGTGATTTATGGAGTTCTTGTCAGCTAAGTTGCTAAAGACTTAAGAAAATTAGTCCCTATTCTTCAAAATTGGGGTATGTGCTATTCTCTGGATTTATGCATCAGCCATTGAAATTACTGACACTTTGTATTTGGAGTTCATCAATTAAATTCTCTATTAATGAATTTACTGATATTAAAGGTTCATGATGTGTTAACACAGCTCATAAAGATTAAGTGCATAGGCTAAACAAGAGAAAGAATTCTTAAGTACAGGTATAACATGTGAAAAATAAAAGTGCTGTGGGACAATGACCTTTTATCCTGTCATTAAAAATTGTATTGATTTAACAAAATGCTGATGGACCAGTAGCTAAGCAGGATTTATAGGCAGGGCAATGGTGACCAGGCAGGAAGTAGAGGCAGAGCAATGAGAATTCTGGGAAGAGGGATTTTTTGGTTTGCAGTCATCACCCAGAAACAGAGGAAGCCAGATACAGAGCAAGCAAGATGCGACTGCTTCGCTGAAAAATTTACCAAGCCACGTGGCTAACACAGGCAAGTATTATGGTCTAATATACGTTATAAGAGTTAATAGAAAGCCTGAGCTACTAGAGGCCTCTCAGTTTATTATTAATATAGAACTCTGTGTATTTCTTTGTGACTGAATGACTGCCTGACCGAGCATTACTGGGTGGGACAGAAAACTCAGACAACATAAAAGTACTTTAAAATAAATTATTAGTGCTAAAAGGCATTGGTCATACACTTTTCATCAAAAGAAGCCCAGTGTTTGATCTCTGGTACCAACAAACAAAACAATATGAAATGTTCTCTCTATTTTGGGTGCTTTCCTTTCCTCATTCACAGAATGCATAGCCTATGCCAAGATAAAACAACAAAGATTAAATATATATATATATATATATATATATATATATATATATATATATATTATCTGCTGAGTCATATAACAACCCTTTCACTCTTATGAGGCTAATTTTGTTTTCTAGATCACAATGCTTTGGCCATAGTTAGCTATTACATTCCCCATCTTTCTATGTCCATTGAAATAAAGACATTAAGTCTGCTAGAAAAATGTCTAACTTTCTGTTCACAGAGAAACTCAGGCCTCTCAGTGTCTCTGTCTGAGAACCTGTGCACATGTGATCAAGACTCCCAAGCATCAACCTATTGTGATGGAAAAGCATGTCTATCTCAAAAGCCATGAGTCACCAGACCTTTCCTCCACCCAAATATTTATATAAAAATGGTGCAGCAGAATATGCAATGTAGTGCCAGTGATACAGGTGAGAAATACAGATGAACTAACTCAGAAACCTAAACTCAAAATAAAATAATTTTATCAGGAATTTTTCTTCAGTTAAACTACACTAATTTTTACACGGAAATAAGTGTTTCTCAAATTATAAAACACATTCTGTTATGAGTATATTATAAAGATATACTTCCAAGGGAGTAGGTCTGGGGCTTAGAAAAATCAATTTGTCCACTGTCTCAGTGGGTGGGTGCACCCCTCGTGGTCCCGACTTCTTTGCTCATGTTCTCCCTCCTTCTGCTCCTCATTGGGACCTTGGGAGCTCAGTCCAGTGCTCCAGTGTGGGTCTCTGTCTCTATCTCCATGCATCACCAGATGAAGGTTCTATAATGATATGCAAGATATTCGTCAGTATTGCTATAGGATAGGGTCATTTCAGGTTCCCTATCCTCAGCTGCCCAAGGAACTAACTGGGGACCTCGGCTTGGGCACCTGGGAGCCACTCTAGGTTCAAGTCTCTTGCCAACTCTAAGGTGGCTCCCTTAACTAAGAATTGTGCTTCCGTGCTCCCCTATCCAACATTCCTTTATCCCAATCATCCTGTTTCCCCAAGTTCCCCCCATTCTCCCCTTCTCCCTTTTCTCTCCCCAACTCCCCTTACCCCCATCCCACCCTAACCCCAAGATCTCAATTTTCTCCCCGGCCATTTTGTCTAATTCCCATAGCCAAGAGGACAACTATATGTTTTTCCTTTGGTTCACCTTCTTACTTAGCTTCTTTGGGATCACCAATTGTAGGCTCCGTGACCCTTGTTTATGGCTAGAAACCAATTATGAGTGAGTAAATCCCATATTCATCTTCTTGGGTCTGGGTTACCTCACTCAGGATAGTGTTTTCTAATTTCCATCCATTTGCATGCAAAATTCGCGAAGTCATTGTTTTTTACCGCAGCGTAGTACTCTAATGTGTAGATATTCCACACTTTCTTCATCCATTCTTCCATTGAAGGGCATCTAGGTTGTTTCCAGGTTCTGGCTATTACAAATAATACTGCTATGAACATAGTTGAACAAATGCTCTTGTCATCTGATCGGGCATCTCTTGGGTATATACCCAGGAGTGGTATTGCTGGGTCCAGGGGTAGGTTGATCCCGAATTTCCTGAGAAACCGAAACACCGATTTCCAAAGTGGTTGCACAAGATTGCATTCCCACCAGCAATGGATGAGGGTACCCCTTCCTCCACAGCCTCTCCAGCAAAGGCTATCATTGGAGTTTTTTTATTTTAGCCATTCTGACAGGTGTAAGATGATATCTCAAAGTTGTTTTGATTTGCATTTCCCTGATCGCTAAGGAGGTTGAGCATGACCTTAAGTGTCACTTGGCCATTTGAACTTCCTCTGCTGAGAATTCTCTGTTCAGTTCAGTGCCCCATTTTTTAATTGGGTTAATTAGCATTTTAAAGTCTAGTTTCCTGAGTTCTCTATATATTTTGGAGATCAGACCTTTGTCTGTTGCAGGGTTGGTGAAGATCTTCTCCCAGTCAGTAGGTTGCCTTTTTGTCTTGGTGACAGTGTCCTTTGCTTTACAGAAGCTTCTCAGTTTTAGTAGGTCCCATTTGGGAGCTCACCAAGGCCAGCTGGACTGTGACTGAAAAAGCATGGGATAAAACTGGACTATCTGAGCATGGCGAACAGTGAGGGCTGATGAGAAGCCAAGGACAATGGCATGGGGTTTTGAACCTACGTAATGTGCTGGCTTTGTGGGAGCCTAGCCAGTTTGGATGTTCACCTTCCTAGAAATGGACGGAGAGGGGAGGACCTAGGACTTACCACAGGGCAGGGAACCCTGACTGCTCTTTGGACTGGAGAGGGAGAGGAGTGGGGGGAGTGGGAGAAGGGTGGGAGGAGGGGGAGAAGGGTGGGAGGAGGGGGAGGGAAATGGGAGGCTGGGAGGAGGTGGAAACTTGTATTTTTTTCTCCTTTTCTCAATAAAAAAATGGAAAAAAAAATTATACTATTAAGAACACTCATCGAAGCTACTTATAAAATTATCTACTAGAAATTTTCTGTGAATAAGTATATATACAAAAATATTTCTAAGCTTTGTTCATATGCACATTGATTGCTAACTACAATCACAAAATATTTAGTCTACAACTAATAACATTGTTTTATGTTTGACAAGTCTTATAGCAGAGAACTTCTCAAATGGTAATGAATGCAAGCATTTTCAAAAATTGGTTCTATTTCTGTCTTGAATATAAAATGTCTGGTAATTTCAAATTTGTTGTGATTAACGTCACATGTGATTAATGTTAAACACAGTTTAAAAGATCAAAAAAAAAGAAAATCAATTTGTTAATTTATTGGAGGAGTTGGTCTCACATATTTCCATACTTTCATTCTTTAATTGTTGGAATACTTTAAAAATAAGAAAACTTGCATAAAACAATAAACATTGGGTTTTTAATACAGGCATAAAATAATATTAAGTTGCTTCTATTGCACTGTAATCTGTACTATTTGTGTGTATTATATTAATATTTCTCCTCTTACAGAGCACAGTAGTTTTGGTTCAGCAATAACATATGCTTTTGTCAAGTAAACAATCAGTATTTCAAATGTTTCATTGTAACTCCTTTCATAAAACAGTTGTATTAGAAATATTATCTTTAATGCTTTTCTAAGCTGCTTTATAGGTCTGTATATAAGAATCCATAAGTAAATACTGAATTTTAATAGGCAGGACATTAAATATAACTAAATAAGTTTGAACTTTTGTAAACTCTCATTTTCTCCACCTTTTCCTTCTTTATCTTGTCTGCAAGGATGTGAATTAATGCCTGTTGAGTTCAGAGAATAAAGCAAATATTTCAGGATGAGCTTATGGTTTTCATGTGCACAGTCTTACAAGGATTTCATGGGCAGTGCAGTTCCATATGTGCTAATTATGAATCTATTGATGATGCTATGTCAATGTCAGATGATGCTAACAGCATCTGCGATGGCTTGTTTACTCTTTGAGAGGGAGGATTTCCATTTTGCTGAGTGATATGCCTCATGTCTATATTGCTCTCTGTAACATATCAGGCACCCAAAAAACATATTTTTAAATGATATTGAATGACATACTTCTAAAGCTCTTTGTCTTTAATGCTAGGGACTCAGGCCTTAAGTTAGATTTAAAGATAGGTTAAAGTTGGTTCAGTCATATTTACAGAAAGGACTTGAAAATCTGATCGATGTACAGAGTTCTTCTCATCTTTCTATCTCATGTGCCCGTGTCCCTTGCTCAGCATTTTCCATACTGTCCTTTACTGGTGTTTGTCCCTCCACAGACCTGTCAGGATGCTTCAATCACTCTGGCATCCATCAGCTCCTTCAGAGGAATGATTCCTCTGCCTAAGCTCATGAAGCATTACGCCTTACTAATGTCTCTGAAAATTTCCATTCTCAATTCCACAGCATTCTCAATCAAGACCTGCTTTACAAGATATTCTCAGTAATTGTCACATTGCACTGATATCTATGGCCATGACTGGATTTGTGCCATATCTTTAGTTATCTCAAGAGATTTTGTGTATCAGTTTATTGTAGTGTGTCAGGGGCTCAACTCAGTTCTTGCTATAGATAAAATCTTAAATTACTATAAATTAAAAAATAAACCTCCTTAATTTAGCACATATTTGAGAGAATTTAGAAAGCATTCCAAATGCACACATACTTTATTAATAAAGTTATGAAGGAGGTACAAATTAGGATAACCATTTGTTCAGTCAAGCTAAAATGATAACCTATCAATTTCAGAGATTTAAAGACAGATTAACAATCTGACATGCAATCAAAACTAAAGTCAGAATCTAATAAATTTCTTAAATATTTGTGCCCTTCTTGTAGGAATAATAACAACATTTTAATATATTTTACTGGTATGTTATTTACTGCCAGTATTTATGTTTTATTAACCACTTTGGAATTAACTTGAGGAAAAAGAAATATCAGCTTAATGTAATTATTAAATATACATTTATTTACCTTTCCTTGTGGATGAAAAATGATTAATAAAATGAAATTTTTTAGATCCACTTAAGTTGACCATGAAAATAAAATAATATCTATATTTGTATTTGTCCAACCTTCCTGTTAACAGTCGTGACACTTGTAGGAATTTAGATTCGTTTTGAGAATAGAAAATTGCCTTTCCAGATCTGGTGCCTTTGGGGAAAAATTGTCAAGGAATCACCATGTGGAGAATTTCAGGCTGAAATGAAAACGTTACTTGACAGCAGAAATAGGTGTTCATCTTTATGTCTCAGTTACGAGAATAGACCCCGGTAGACACAGACTCATCTACTTTTAGATTCATAGACTTTATTTTTAAAATATAATATTGTAAGTATGAAAAGAGGAAGAATCCAATGCAAATAGCAGTACTCCCAGTGTCTGACTCTGTCAAACATTGACAGGGTAGAAAAAAAAATTTGGTTAAACATTGGATCTAAATGAAAGTGAAATTGGGTTCAGAAAGCACCAATTTCTATAATTCTCCATTGAGCCTTCTGAGGTATTTGAACCAGGATCTGTAACATCAGAGCCACTGAGAAATAAAGTCTCCTCTAGAGTAGGGAGATTGAAGACCCTATTTTTCCACTCATCGTGTTTCCTACTGAAATCAAACACCATCTATCTTGACCATAGAAAAGTCCAAGCAAATAATTATTCCTCCAAATCACTGTAGAGCATTTGCAGTAGTAAATGCATTTTAACTCTATGATCCACATTTGGTTCATTCACCCAAGTTGTCTCTTTGATTACTACATAATTTCTTTTCTCAGCATCATTTTAAAATTGTAAAACAAAATAAAATATATTAAGATAAAACAAAAACTGAAATCAAAGTTGGACAAGAAAAACAAACAGAAGAAAAGAACTCAAAAGAAGTCAAAAGATTCAGAGATCTACTAGTTTTCACATAGGAAAAGCTCATAAAAAATACTAAATTGGAAGCCATAGTATATGTGTGTGTGTGTATATATATATATATATATATATATATATATATATATATAGAGAGAGAGAGAGAGAGAGAGAGAGAGGGGGGGGGGGGGCTGAGCAGACCTAAGATCTCTGTAGGCCCTGTGATGCTGCTTTGCTCTTTTACAAAAACCTTGTTATATAACACAATTTCTTAAAGGTCCAAATATCTAGGGAACATGAAAGTGGATGCAACATATATTATACTTTTTTTGCATTGAACAACATTTTTAATTATTTAAATCATAGCCATTGTTTTATGGCTTAAAAGTGGGGTTGACATAAAGTATCTCAATCAAATAAAAACATTGATTAAAATATTAAAATAAAAATCATTATGAACTCCTATATAGATATCCTAATTAATCACATGGGCAATCCCTGGTGGCTACAAAGACAGTAATTATAGCCATATAGACAAAATGATCATCAATATATACTGCTTGGCTGTTTTGTAGAGAACAACTTAAACAGATCTGTCCCCAAATAATCACTATTTTGTATAATAGCATTACAAATAAAAGCAAGTGATACTTCTGCTATAGAGATAGAAAAAAATGAGGCTATAGTAGACTGAGCAACATACACAGTCATAATCATGAGAAGCAGAGTTAGGGCACAAACTAAAGACAAATTATTAAGCTCTAACACTTGCATTCTTAGATATCTGATATATATATATATATATATATATGTATGTATATATGATACACAACAAAAGCCATTTTATGTCACCCTAGTAAGAGCATGAACTACTCATTCAATCCATTTCATTGATAAATGAACAAAGTAAGACCATAAAAATGAGGTGGGATGATCTTTTAATATTGGATAACTAATTGCTGTGCTTTTCCCTGGGAAATACTACTTACCCTGCTCTCAGCATTCCTTGGTTACCTGAAATTATTTGTGTGTGATATAGGCCTCTTGTAAATTTTCCCAATCACAGTTGCAAGTCACTGCTGTTGTCCTTGGAGAGCTCATATTAACGAGTCACATTAATGAGACATTGTGAAAACATAAGACAGTGTAATTTTGCACAGACTGAGTACTTTCCATTTATACCCATAGGAATGCATATGACCCACACCTATATATTGTGTTAGCATTAACTAATTAATAAATAATTTATATAATATATATTCATTGCTTTACACAGATATATGTATCACAAGAAACATTTGTGAAGATGCTACATCGCAAAATTTACAACTATATATTGTTTAACTATATATAGATATCTCTGTGTGTGTAAAACTGCAATTAATGACAAAAGAAATTAAGGAAAGGTTTATGGTTTAGTTTTGAGGGAGGAAAAAGCAGGGAGAAATGAAGTAATTGTAATACAAAAATAAAGAAAATATTTTTTTTAAAAAAATTGGTGAGGTTTTAAGTTTCACCGCTAGCAAATCAATGTTCCTTTAACTCCTACTTTGTCCAATGAAGTAGTCACTGGTTATATACAATTTTAACAACTCAAAATACATGACTAACTGGGATTAATATATGTTGTAGGTGATGTGTACATAGAATTTCAGTGGCTTATACTGAGAAGGTAACAGGAAACATCTCACAAAACAAAATTTAATATATAATTAAATTATAATACCAAAAATTAGATAAAGTAAACCAACAAAAGGAAAAGATTTTCAAGAGATAGCATTAGAATCAAAGACTGACTTGTTTGCACACTCGGGAGTCTCATAAAAATATTAAACTCAAAGCTATAATTAATACGCAAAGGCCCTGGTACAGACCAGTATTGGCCCTGTGTTTGCTGAGTTCATATGAATTCTCTGAGTTCATATGAGCTTTGCTCAGTTGTTTTAGAGGCCCTTGTACTCTTGGTTGCCTCCATCTACTCTGGATTTTACATACTTTCTGCTGCACTTCCAAGGGATTTACTGAGCTCCTAGGGGAGGATTGTGATGGAGGTACCTCATTTTGGAGTCGTAAGTTTAACATCTCTCTGTTTGCATAATGTCTAGCTGTAGACCTCTGTATTTCCATCTGCAGGAGGAAGCTTCTCAAATGATGGATAAATAAGTACATATGAAAACAGCATTATTTTATTTCCACAGGGATGATTTTATTGCTACTTTTATTTTTCTTAGACCAGTAGTGTTTGATTTTTATTGAAGCATCTGTATTATCTAGTCTCTTGTCTTGATCATGCAAACAATGTTGGGTCTAGGTTCCGTGTCCTGGAGTGGGCCTTAAATCAAATCAGACATTGGTCGGTTACTCCCACAAGCTATACGGCAACATTGTAGTAGCATAATTTGCTGCGTAACAATGATGTTGTGCCTTGTAAAGATTTGTCAGTTGTATTGCTTTAATAAAATGCTGATCGGCCAGTAGCTGAGTAGAAAGTATAGGCCAGTTAACCAGGCAGGAAGTATAGGCAGGGCCATGAGAACAAGAGAATCCTGGTAAGAGGAAAGGTTGAGTCTGCAGTTGTGTCCCAGCTGCACAAAAAGCAAGATGGAAATGCCTCACGGATAAAGTTACCAAGCCACGTGGCTAACACAGACAAGGATTATGGGCTAATTTAAGATGTAAGAATTAGTTAATAAGAAATCCTGAGCTACTAGCCAACTAGTTTATAATCAATGTAAGCCTCGGTATGTTCCTTTGGGACTGAATGGCTGAGGGACCTGGAAGGACAGAAACCTCTGTCAACAATAATTTACATGCAGGACAGAATGTAGAGTAAAGCTTTTATGGCTAGGCTGGTATATCTGTTTCTCTTCTGATGGAATACACAGTACTGTCCCATACCCAAGGCAATAGAATATAAGGATGAAAGGTCTATGTGTGCACATCAGCTCAACCTTTCCCTGTTCAATGAGTTGTGTAGGTTTTGTCTTCAGTAATTTATTGATAATATTTTAGACATAGCACATTAAAATTTTCTAAGTGCTTTTCACTAATTCATATCATCTTTTATATCTTCTAGAAAATTTGAAACTCTGCACATGATTCACATTAGATTTGTATTTGGCTGAATTGTTTTAGGCCATTATTCTTTACATTGCTTCATATTTCTCATATACATTTTAAGTATGTGGAGTCATTTCTTATATGAAATTCACATTTTTTATTAGTTCACTAAAACAAACTCCTGTGTCATTCAAGAACCCGTGTTGATAGATTCTAAATACCACACCAATCAAGAAATGCCAAACGAGTTTCAGAAATGTTTGCAGCTTCATTATCACCCTGTGCTTCATCAATCATGATTCCTTGCTTTACGCTAATTAATCATATTATTATGTTATTCCTGAATCTCCACAGTGCCCCCAAATCTATCTACACTTTGACAAATGCTTACCTGGTAAAGTGTTAATGAAAAAGGAAGTGTATTGAATTTTTATTGGCACAGAATAGCAAAAGATAATTCCAGAAGGAGTAGCTTTTTTATTAAGCAACGACAGTAGCTAAATAACAATTCTCAAATTGAAATGGAAGGGAATTATGTTTATGTTACAAAGTAACATATTATAACTATATTCTGCCTTAAAATCTAAACTTGTGTCCATTTGAAGGTCATGTGATGGAACAAAAATTAAAAGTTGAACAAAACATCATATCCCAAACACAATAGAATAGCCATAACATAGAGACATTTCCATGTTGCAGACAATGAATTACCTATGCATGGCCTCATAGAACCAAAATTTAAAAGCAATAACCATGTCATAGAAATAGGAAAAAATATTCTCCCTTAAAACTCTTCTGATGATCCAAACTCTCAGTGCAAAAGAAGTTTCTATAGCAAATTAACTTGTGAAGTCTGTGTGCTCTCTAAAAAATAGGATTACACTCATCCATTGTTTTTCTTCTCTTCAGGGCAAGCATATTCCTGACAAGGACAGAAACTGCAAAGTAATTCTTGTCACTTTGCATAAACAATCACCTATCCTTTGGAAGAACCAATATAGCAACTAAGTTTTACTGTGAATAAGAGAAAGTGGGGCCACACTGAGGAGAGGTCAGCAGCAAGAATGAAAAATGGTTGATGGTGAAGAATGCTTAGAAATAAAGCCATGCAGTTATCAGCAAGTCTATGGAATTCCTAACTTGGAGCTTTTTCAACAGCCTGATGTTGTTGCAGGATGTAGAAAGGGCAGGTGTCACAGGGAGCCGACTCCCCAGCTGGGCAGGGGAAAGATCCCAGCATTTCACAGTATGAATCTGAATCGGAGCAGTCCAGCAATTGAAGTAGGCCTGACAAGACTGCCACAGCAACCCAAATTGAAGGCAATCTTTTGCAGCTCTTCCTAAATAGATCCTCATTTGTAACACTATTTGCATATACATGTCCTGTCAATGAATACCCAACTGAGACACCATATTGTGGACAGTCCTGGGCCATGAGACAGAAGTGCACAGAGTTTCATGAAAAGAGAATAAATACAAGCTAGAGATAGAGTCCTTGGCTACCATAACCCGAAGTAGCTTCTCATCCAGAAAGAAAGTTTGACCAGCCAACCTTCAAAATTCAATCAGCAGCTGCTTACAAAGGGACTCACACCTCTGTTGGTCACCAGAAACAGAACACTAGCTAGTAGCTGTTCAGTTACTTTAAACTGTGACTTGCTTACTTATTCTGCAAAAGACTGGTCACCCATGGCACCCCAAAGCCATCTGAAAACATAGTGCTGTAACACTGGTACTCTCTACCTTAGGCAGACAAAAGCACCACCAAGTTTATAAACGTTCTAAATGAAGTATATTACAGAAAGGCTTTTTGAAACAGCATTATTTTAGCAAAATGGTATACATAAAAATAAAAACTATTATTTCAGTAGGAAATAGAATAACTAAAAGCACTTTTACCTATTTTAATGTTAGAAAGACTACTAAAAATCAACCTTTATTTCAATACAGTTTAGCTACCTAATAATTGAGCTAACTGCACACGCCAGTTTTGAATTTTCTCTTATCAACCATACCCTTTATTTTATAGTTCATCCGAAGAAAAAGTAAACACTATTGTAAGGGGAAAATTAACATTTATTATATATTGTGGCTACTACCAAAATATAAATTAAAATAAATTTTATTGCGTGGCATGATGAAACTCAGAAGGCAGGGGGCCTTACTCTCTGTGAGTTTGAGGCCAACCTGGTCTAAAAAGAAAACTATAGGATAACTATAACTGTTAAACAGAGAAACCCTGTCTTAAAAACAAAATAAATACATACATACGTAAATTTTATTATATTGTGTATAAAATGTCATATTACAAAAGATAGGTAAATTGGCAAGTTAGTATTTGAACATCATTCATTCCTTCATTAAATAGTGACTGACTAACTCCTAGACATAGGGATGTAGGTCTCATCAAGAAGACAACTGTCCCTGGGTTCATATCTGGGAGAGAGATATCAAAATAGTGTTTATATTTCTAATTATTTAACAAAATTGCAAGATATGCTAGAAATTATAGGATATTTATAATGACATAAAATGGGGCATTGATCTAATGTGGAGAAGCTGAAGTAAAATCTAAGCTGTCTTCACAAGGCAAAAATAATGCACACCATTTAAAAATGTCATGTAAAGTTCTAATCCTTGAAAGCTATTTAAAATAATTAAGAAATACAGGTTCATAGTCATCTATAATAATAAAATTTATGGTCATGTTAGGTATTTTTCAAGGTGAATCAGAGACATATTTTAAATATATAGTCTTTAAACACATTAGAAACTTATAGGATATGGCATTTTAATGTCTTACTAACAGGAATTTTCATGATTTGAGACACTTCTCTCTTAGCAGCACCATTTTACATCAAAAAAAGGAAAATGGCAATTGAAGAACCCTCATATGGAGTTCGCTTTCTTTATGGCAGAAACTAGCCATTTGGTCAAGAAACTGCCTTTGCTTTGACTGCTGACATTATGCTGTCCAAACTAGATAAGCAGGATCCAAACTAAAGTGATTGCTGAACTTTGCCAAGACAGGGTGGGATGGTGCTTTCAAAATTTCCGTTTCACAGTAAAGTCTGTCAGATATTCTAAGCCCATAGGCCAAAGGTGGATGCCCCAACATTGCAGAAGAACCTTGGAGTGACTGAATTAAGCAGCCAAATGTATCGGATAGTTCATATTTTGGGAAGTGACTTGCATTATACTTCCTGTTTATTGTGGCAAGATTATAACCTTCAGGAGTCTTTGATGATGCTGATGGAAGTATACAGTTATACTTTTCCTTAGTTATAATAGAAGGCAAACTAGGTACAGAACTATGAATTCATCAAGAGAGACTAAATTCTTCAAATATGCCAAATACAAATGGATTGGACACTGTAAATAAAATTCTTACTTGTTAATTGTTCTAATTGTTTATACTTTTACTATAGTAGAGCAAAAACCTAGGCAAAAATAGGGAAATGTGGAATAATCTTTTTGTATGCTGTGAATATGTGTCACTTGGATTAGTTTAATAAAAGTTGAAAGGCCAATATCTAGGCAGGGTTTTCAGGGCAAAAAGAATGCTGAGAAGAAAATGAAGTTATGAGGAAATGCCAAAGATGCACAGCAAGCATCATGGGCATTTAAAACTAGAGGTAACATGCTATATAAAAGAAACAGATTTTTAAAAATGGGTTAAGTTAATGAGCTAGTTAGAAACAAGCGTAACCTATTAGCCAAGTTTCATGATCATTAAGAAGTCTCCATGTGGTTATTTGGGAGCAGGCATGTGTGCCAAAAAAAATCTGCCTACATACACCTTTTCAACACTATTGAATATTTTATTAAAATATGAAGAGAAGCCAAGTGGCAGTGGCACATGCCTTTAATCTCAGCACTTGGGAGGCTTTGAAGATTAGATGGCACACAAAATATAATCCTGAAATTTATCCATGGTTGAAACATTATTTTGGAATTACAAATTGTTATTTTGTGTATTCAAACTTTATCAACAAACATTTAATACCTACAAGTATCACTGATGAAATAAATTTATATTCTAACCAAAGACTATGTTTTCAAAAAACTTAAAGTAAATTTTCAGTCATAGTGGACATTTCATACAGATTTCAACAATCCTGAAAGCACTTTTGTAGCAAATGATTTCTACAGTTAATAAATGTATGAAAATTTAAATAATATTCTTACATTTTTATACTTTGTATTTGGCATTTGCCTCATTCTATGCTGTGAGTTGTATAAGCTTTCAAAAACTGAGTTTGCTTTGGATTTAGAGAAGGTTTTGAAGTCACTTTGAGGAATATCTCCAAAATCCTCTTTCTAGACTGTCTTATTTTAGTAAGCACTTAAATGACTTTAGCCACTGTCTATTCTATTATTTGTATGAAAAAAATATGTTTTAAAAGCTTAGCCATCACTTTTCATTTTGGTAGGTTATAATACTCAAACTGAATAGGAATCATAAACCAACAGTTTATCCATAGATAACTGCACCTTCCTTTTGTTCTATAAGCAATGCCAATTTGGCAATGGTGACTCTCAAGCACCCAGATGCACAGCAGAGTGTAAATCTGCTGCGCTCTTTTTTTCTGAGGTCCACTGTGAGTCTTCTCAAAAGTTGAATAATCTTTAGCTGCTTTTCTCTTATCCTTTCTTATGCCCTGTTCCAGTAGCCACCTAAAAAATTAAATTTAAAAATGTTTCAGGAATAGTCGATGACTGAACAGATACAGCATCTGAAAATGGAAACCCCTGGCAGCTACATGCATAATCATTAATGTTTAGGTATCATACATAGCACCTGAGAACCATAAAGGTTCATGAGAGAAACAGCAAAGTTAAATGTGTTTGTTTGTTTTCAACTCATTAGACAGTAACTTTTGCAGTAAACACACAGCAGACAGACATTATTTATCAAGTGCATTATTTTATAGTTTAATTAGAAAAAACACACCTGTAAGTATGATTCTGACATTGTTTAAACATGAGGCTCCTTGTTTTGAAAGAAAATAATTAAAGATGCATTTACTAAATAGAGTATTAGATAACTAAAAGCTATAAAGCTTCTATTTTGTTAGTTATAAAAGAATATTATAAATATTATATTCAAATAAAACAATGTAGACTAAAATATATAACAGTGGGTCAAACATTGTCGGTCATGAAAGCACAGAAAGTAAAACAGTTTTTAGTTTTGAAGATCATCATTTGCACAGACTCAATAAATTCTCTAGTGTAGACTTACAGCAAGAACAAAGAAGCTGCAAATTAAAAGCATATTTCCATTTACCCAAAAATGTGCTACATTATAGATCAGAACCAGAGTAATTATGCATTGCCTAAATAAATATTAAAATTAGACTGCCATTCCTAAGCAAACATCACCTAAGAAAAGGAGAGGGTTATGAAAATATGTATGTAAGGAAAGGGAATAATACAGAGCTCAAGAACATATAGATAATGAAGAGTTAATTATAAAATTTTGACTACAGAAAGATACTTGAATTTCTCTTAATTCATTGAAATAGGCACCAACGCAGTATGTTGGGGGTTAGCAAGGAGATAAAGTAGTTGATATGAATAAATGCAAACAGGCAAAAATGTGTAATTGCAAAATCTGCTCTGAAAATAGATTTTTGCAAGCCTAATTATCTGCTAAGTATACTATGCACTTATTCTAACTCCTCCTTTTTTGTCCTTGACTTAGACAAAATTTACTTGCAAAGTAGGTAAAACAGTTTTTGCTAAAGTATATAGCATTTTCCCAATTTCTTCTCATTTTCTGCATAACATTGAATGGAAATCTACATATTTATGCGTGAACCATTAGTGTAGCCTGAGTTTACATATAAGCTTTTGCCATTTATTTTGCTTGGGAGTGTTTTTTTTTTTTCTTAAAGTCTGGTGAATGAAAAGCTACTGCATAAAGCGCTTAACTAAATCAATTTATTTCCACCTGCATAATTTCAGAAGTTTAATAACATATTTCATCTGCTGAGAGCCCACAGTAGTCGCTGCTTCTTTAGAAGGTAGACTGTTTCAATTACTAGTCATTATAGGAAAATGCTTTATGTTAAATCCTAACATTTTCCACGTATTCCAGCTGTTGCCACTTTAAGGGAAGAGAAAAAAAAGAAAGAAAAATACAATGTGTGTGTGTGTGTGTGTGTGTGTGTGTGTGTGTGTGTGTGTGTAAAATATCCTATGCTTTCTAAAACTTAAACTAATCTGAGTTATTAAATAATATTCTTAAAATTTATGGAGGCACATAATTATGGAAAGGTGAGCCTCAGATAGTATTAAACTATATGATGCATTGAAAATGCATGGCCACGTCAAAGTCCATAAACACCTGAATAGTTAAAGTCAACTGAACAAGGTGTAAAGGGAACCTTGGGAGGAGAATGGATCATCAGCATGAGAAGACCAGACGGCTGTCTATCATTGTCACTGCCCCAAAAATGTTCAATCTGCTACCTCATGCAATGCACCAAGTCAGCACAAAAACGTATGGGTTGCAATGGAATTAGTAAGGCTGGTGATCCTTGCCTCTGGATTCTGTGGGCTGTTCATAATGGAGAATTTCCTGTAAAGTTGCTCTAAGCAGATGGTATGATAGGGGAGCGTTCACTGACTCATGATGTGACATTGCTGTTAAATTCCACCTTCCAACAGCATTAGGCTTAAGTAATAAACTGCCATGGGGAAAGTGATACCACAGAAATAGGAGACAGTAAAGACTGCGGATAATTTTCTATTTCTCTGAAATCATTTCCCAGAACACAATTTAATTGAACTCTTCATCCAAATAATGCATTATGGGTATTCATTAATTTCATGTCTATCTATGTATCTTTATATCTGTGTATCTGAGTAGATATAGATATATCTAGAGACAGATATATTTGAGTTTTTAAAAATATAATTTGCTTAATTTAGTAAGATTTTTTTTGTAATTGAAGCTATTTCATATGATACTGTATTAACTGGTATTTATTTTTTGTCTTCTAAACTATCATGGAAAATCAGGAATAAACCATATCTCTTCGCCCACAGTCATATCAAAATACATTCCTTATTTCATGAGAAAAAATAACGTGGAATTATTATTCTCATTGTTCTCAGCATCTAAAGGAGCACACACCACTGTCTCATAGGTGTGTCATTCACTTTGAATCAGGGTTGACTTTAGATATAGATTTACTAGAAATGTCCATGTCCGGGGTCCCCCTGGGGACTGCTGAACCAGAAATTCTAGGGAGTGAGCTTTAAAATCAGTATTTTCCCAAGTCATCCAAGTGATTCTAATAAGTTATAAAACTACCCCTATTTCATACTAGAAGAACAAAGGAAGAAACCACAAGACTTGTTCCTGGCTGTAGCTGTTATGACTTTTGGTGATGTCCTGTCAAAAACAGGAGGCCTAAGGCAACTCTCTAAGAGCTGTACAATTGACTATTTTAGCCAGAGGTAGTATGATAATCAACATATGATGAATTTTGAACAAATTCCCAACCTACAAGAATTCAAAAAATTCAAGCACAAATTGACAAAAGTATATCTCAAAAGACTGTTTCTTTTTTGTTTTATTTTTTGGGTTTTTTGTTATTTTTTATTGATTTTTATTGAGCTCTACATTTTTCTCTGCCCTACTCCCTGACTCTCTCCTCCCTCAAGGTTCCTATGCTCCCAATTTACTCAGGAGATCTTTTTAAAAGACTATTTCTATCTCAATGGAGAACCCCTACACCCAAAGATTCTGTTTCTATGAGAATATAATTCAATTGATTTTAATTCTTTTATGTTACAGAAGTTATACTGTATATAGGGTATAGTTTAAAGAGTTTCTATTTATCAGAAGCTGCTGCAGAAAATAAACTCATGTGCCATTTAAAGACCCATGTAATAATCACTTAAACTCTCTAAGGTAGACAGAAATCCATCTTAGACTCCATGCCCTGAAATGACACTGATGGTGATATATACCACTTCTGTTTTTCATCTTTTAAGGGACATCATGTTGTTCTCGTAGTGACTCTACCAATTTACAGTCTCACTCACAGGATTCAGGTGTTTCTATCTGGCTACATACTCAATAACACTGACACTTCATATCCTTGAAAACTTGTATGTTCAAAATAGCTATTTCAATGGGTGTGAAATGATATCTCTTTCAGTTAGATTTTCAGGTGCTTTGTTTACACATTGCTTGCTGGCCTCACATACATTTTGTTTAGAAATCTCTGAAAAAGCACAGATAAAAGACATGATAATAGAAATGGGTACTGGAAATGCTAAAGTATATATAAACAGGCATATTAATACAATAAATAATGTAAATGTATCTCTTTAATTGAAGCATATTACAAACACTGATTAGCTTTTAATTAAAAACTGATTTCTATTCAGCAGCAGAAAAGCTTCTAATAAACTTTACTTGCATATAATTCCTACACTCTATTTTCATTCACAATGACTTACACTTGTCCATATATATTAAATAGCTACTTATACAAAATAGGTAAATTAGGATTTTAGAAATTCATGGAGTTGGACAACATCTAAAACAGAGAATGTGGGGCCTGCAAATGAGACCGGCATGATTTAGGGTGAAAATGCCCAGCAGTGACTCTCGTGCTAAGACACAGTCCCTGGCTGGTGGTGCAGTAGCAGAGGGGCATCTGTGAGGTAAAGCTGACACATACCGAAATAGGTGAGAACCTCCTTGTTTTCTGCTTTGCACAGGTAGGCATCTTCACAGGCCGGCAAGTCCTATTCTTATGTATGTTGAAGGAGGCTTTAAAAAGTCAACAAGAAATGTTTTCCCCATAACACTATTGAAAACTATAAGATTTTGTTTCCAGAAACTTTTTAAGACCATGAAAACACTTATATCATCTGATAAATTAGTACATTAATAAAAAATAAACGTCAAATTTAGCTGTTGGTAAAGTTGATTCTTGACTGATCTATACAAGTTCAGGCTTGAAGAGACTCAGTAGAATGTGGCCATTAGAGATTTATGCCAGACAGGGTCCTGTAGCACATGGCCAACATAAAATGAACTTAATGGTATTTGTGTAGACATTTTGTCTCATATTTCCTTGTTTGTAAATCTTTATCTAATTGGTATTTGACTTAAATATTATGATTACAAATTTTATGATTTATGGATTTTTATGCATATGTCTGTATCATTCTGAGTTCTTCCAGAATATATTGTATGTGAAACAGAAGTTCATCACCAATAAGTTTCAGTATGATAAGAAAACTTAACGTGAAAATTTTAATAAAATCACTAGCAGTTACACCATCTTTCTCATGAATTGAATTCACACATAGGCATGTACACACACACTAAATAAGTAAACAATTATAAAAAGAATCATGAAAAAGAAATTATATAAGAAACTAAATAAAAGATTCAATAAAGTATTAAATACACTCACAATTATTTTCATTAGTCAAGACAATATTTTGTCAAATGATTGCAATTCAGCTGGGTGAAAATGAAAAACTAATTTTTTAAAATTTTTAAATTTGCACCAAAATTTAATATAGAAGATAACAAAAAATTCAGTAACCAATTTTCACCAAGGAGATAAACTGGAGAGGTCTCTTAACAGCTAAAGGAAGTCTGTTCTTTATTGGACATGACTTTGGTCCCATGATCCACTTTAGATGGCTCACAAACATCTATAACTCTAGCTGCAAGGTATTTGATAACTTCTGACATCTATAGACATTTATACAAAACAAATACATAAAAAAATTAATGTATCTACACACAAATAAATAAAAATAAGCAAATGCATTAAAATATTATAAAATATCCAGGTAGTGGTAGTGCATGCCTTTAATCACAGCACTCGGGAGGCAGAGGAAGACAGATCTCTGTGAGTTCGAGACAAGTCTAGTCTACAAGAGCTAGTTCCAGGACAGGTTCCAAAGCAACACCAAGAAATCTTGTCTCAACAAAAACAAAAACAAACAAAGAAAAATATTACAAAATAAATATAAAATACAAAGGAGAAGTAGTAATATGGAATAATTAAGTGATGTAATTTACCAAAAATTGAAAGAATAAGTTTTCAAGTATAAGTTCATATATTCAAAAGAATGAAATTAGTCTGTTACAAACACATCATTATGAAATTTCTAGAGACTTTGTTCTGTTTTTCCTTTCAGAAAGTAAGAAGGGAAATGACTTCCTATTCTCTTCATTTGTGTTTAATTTTTCCATTAAGAAAGCATTCATTATCTCTTTACCTCTAAAATTCTTGTTGGCAGAGACTGCTTATTCATTTCCTGACTGCCCAGATCAGAAATAATCAGACCAAAACTTCATTAATTACAACACTGCTTGGCAAATAGCTTAGGCGATTTTCTAGCTTGCTCTTATATCTTAAATTAACCCATTTCTATTATTTTATATTTTACCACGAGGATCGTGGTTTATTGGTATTGGTCTTTCTTCTCCAGTAGCTACATGGTGTCTCTTGACTCTGCCTACTCTCTCTCTACAGCCCTGTTCGGATTTCCCAATTGGATTTACTCTGTTAAGCCATTGGCTAAAAACAGCTTTTTTATTAACCAGTGACAATAAAACATAATTACAGCATACAGAGGAAATTCCACATCATGTTCTTATTGGCAGAGGTTTCTATCCCACCCAGTCTTGCAGTCATTCAGTCCCAAAGAAACACAGAGAGGTCTACATTAGTTATAAACTGATTGGCCCATTATCTTATACTTCTTATTAACTTCTATAACTTATATTATCCCATTTTTCTTGTCTATGTTAGCCATGTGGCATGGCACCTTATTCAGCAAGGCAGTCACATCTTGCTTGCTCTGCATCTGGATCATGACTGCAGGCTGCAGAATCTTCTTCCCAGAATTCTCCTGTTCTCATTGTCCCACCTCTACTTCCTTCATGGTCATACTGCCAATACTTCCTGCATGGCTACTGGTCAATCAGCATTTTATTAAAAATAATACAAGTGACAGGATGAAAGACCATTGTCCCATATCACCTCCCCCTTTCTAGATAAATACAAAGGAAGATTTTGGCTTTAACATAGCAAGATTACAAACAACAAAACAGTTATAAAGCTAGAATTATAGTCACAATATTTAGTCTAATTACATTTAGCAAAATAAGGAAAATACTCTATCATCTATCCTATCTTTGTGAGTCTAAAATTTTATAACTAATCTATCACTTATAATTATAAAACTGTCTTTCTTCAACTCTATCAAGGATATATTACCTATGTTAACAGAAAGTACATTCAAAGCCAAAACTCTAGAATTGATAGAGACATCTTGCTGCCTGGACAGTCACCCAAAGTTCTTCTGTAACATTGAGGCATCAATCTTCAGCCTACAAGCCCATATTATCTGGCATACTTTTCCATGAAGCATTTTTGCCTATATTGGCAGTTTGTTAGTCACTTTCTTCTGTGTCTTGCAGAATGTCTGGCAGGCTCTTTTATGAAGCAGGAACCCCACAAGACCATCTTATAATTCAAGGATAAAAGTCTCATTTCCTTCTATAATGTATTTGGGATGATTAATAAAGCAATAGCTCTTTGAGAAAACGGAAGCTATAATATTTGGACACACTGTGGAATAAAATACTAATCATACTGTGTGGGCCATGCAGTTCTCAGTCAGGAGAATCATATAATAGCTTAGGTGAGGTTCATGCTCAAATAATTAAAACCAATGTTGCTTCCTATAGGCAACATTGTTTCATAAGGCAGAAGGCAAATGTATAAGATAGCATCACACTCCAGTAAAGTGCATAACATTTTACCAAATATGCCTCTCTAAGCATTTACTAAGATACAATCAGGTGAGGAAAATGGGATTACAATCTTTTCATTTAGTGTGTACAGACATCAAATAGCATCAGATCTTTTCAAAATGTACTTTTACTTATTCACCTGTAAAAAAAAAAATTCAAAGTTGACTTTGTCTCTTTGGTAAAAAGTCATAAAGGAGCAATGAGAGGAAATCACAAAAAAGAACATGCTGCTATTCTTTCTCCTACACTACCAAACAAAACAGAAGGGGCCAGCATTAGCATAGTGTAACAATACACGCAGCTACTCAATCAACAAATACAATGCCAATCTTGTGCTAGGTTGTGCACAACCAGTAATAATCAACCAAGCCTTCCTTCCAGGTGAAGTCTTTAGTGCTGGGTGTCTCAGGCTTTAAGGTGCACATGAATCAACTAGAATCTTGTTAGGATGTCGGTTTTCATTCAATAGTTCTGGGGCTGATATGAGGTCATTTAAAATATATTTGAAAGCAGATGCTCAGACTGGTACTCTATAGAACACACTGGATCAGCACGAGTTACAAAACAAATTTACTCCATCCTTCATGACAGAAGCCATAAGAGCCAATATCTATCATTTCTTAACAGGATATATATTCTTTACCTCATAGATAATGCAGTAGGATAATAGAATATATCATGGAAGAGGACAAAATATCCAACATTACTTTCTATTTTTTAGGAGAGCACAGCAAAAAATTAAAAAATTACCAATAACTTTCTTGTATATAAAGTGCCTACATTTGAATAAACACTTTATGAGCACCCATCTTTTTACAGGGACATTTAGGAAAATGGAACAATCTACATAATGTTAGTATATGAGACTGTGAATATTACTTCAAACATAGACTGCCACCAAAAATATGCTAAGGAATTACATCATAACTTTAGGTAATCTCTTATCTCAGATCATAATCAAGATGAAAAAAGCAAATAAACCTTTCCTAGATAATGGGGAAAAAAAACTAGATATGCTCACAAATTCATTTTGGGGGTCTTAAAATTAGATTTTTAAAATAAATGTTTCTTGAGATACATCAAGAATGTAATGTATTTTATATTTTAATATATTTTGACAGTTATAAACCCATGGTTTTTCATGTTAGACAAGTACTCTACTATTGGGCTACTTATAACATTTAAATACCTATGACATATTAATTTATTGTTTTTTAATATATGAAGCACTCATATCACTCTGCTCTGAAGTAATAACAATGGACAAATAACAAAACCAATGGACTAAACTTCAAGGTGTATTAATTTTTTATAATTCTTAATGATGTCAAAAACTAGATGTGTCAAAGGTTATGTTTATATTGTGTTTGATTTCACAATGGAAATGCGAATTACACAAAGTATTATTATACTCATTGAAGTAGTAATATTCATTAAGTAAAATATTCAAAACAACTATTTTTCACAAAACAGCTTAATAAGATAATTAAAATTATAATTTTGTAGCAATTATGAAAGAACATAATTTGGAATTCTTCATTCCTAGATAAACTGCCAAATTAATAATCTAAATTATAAATGAAAAAAAAAATATATATATATATCTTTTAATGTAAAGTCTTAATGGTTTTAATAATTATTGGTTAAATGATGTTCAGTTTCCAATAAATACTGCACATACTGACATTTTAACATTCTGTGACACTGCTAATATTTATTAGAGAAAAAAATCTATAAAGTGATTAAACTGTGAAAGACCATAAACAAATGTGGATTAATGGAAAATTAATGAAGTATGTGTAGGGCACGTATTTTTTAAAACCTTGTAATTATATAATATATTTGTAGTAATAAGGGTGGCGGGGCTGTGTCCCCAGCACCCCGGCCGCCCGCACAGCTAGCTTATGCCCAAAATAACAACACACAAACTGTATTCATTTAATCACTGCTTGGCCCATTTCTATCTAGCCTCTTCTAGGCTAATTCTCACATATTAATTTAGCCCATTTCTAATCATCTGTGTAACGCCCCTAGGTGCGCTTACCTGGAAGATTCTAGCCTATGTCCATCCTGGGTCGGAGCTTCATTGCATGCGTCTGCCTGGGAGCTGGGAGCATGGCGTCCCTCTGAGGCGTCTGCTCCCGAGAGGAGAGCTGTGGAGTCTGAGCCCACTTCCTCTTCCTCCCAGCGTTCTGTTCTGTTTACTCCTCCCACCTATCTTCTAACCAATGAGGGCCAAGCAGTTTCTTTTTATTTAACCAATGACCTTCCTCCATCATATGTTTACTAGTAACATTATTGAAAAGGCTTATTTTAATATCTTCAACCCAAAGTATGAATAGCGGTGATTTTTTTTCTCATTTACAACCAGTCAAGTAGAAATGCAAAAGTTCACTTCACCAAACTTTGGACAGATATTAAAAATGGGGAGTTCTCACCTCAGTAGTAAAAGCCAAACAAAACCTTTCATTTCATTGAAATAATTAGATACACAACATTATTTTTATAGCTATATTATATCTTTTGAAATTAAGTTTTCTTTCTCTTTGATATTCATCTGTCCATAATTCACCTCTTAATTATGTTGCTGTTGATTACTAAAGGTAAAGGTATTGCAAAAAAGATGAAGAGGAGAGGGAGGAGAAAGGAAGACAGAGAAAAAGAAAAGAGGAGGGAGGAAGAAAAGGAGGAGGAGATGGAAGAAGAAAAGAGAGGAAAAAAGAAGAGGAAGAGAGGGAGGAATAAAAGAGTGAGGACAAGGAATAGGGAAAGGAAAAAGTGAAATTCCATAGGCATTTGCAATAAAGCATATTGAACTGACAAATATGTAGCAGAGGTGGACTTTTACAATTAGGGTGAAATCATCTGGGTTAAATTACAGCTTTCCCAATATCCAGATGCATTTCCCTGAAAAATGTTAGTTAATTTTTCTAGATTTAAGTTTTCTCAGAAATAAATAGTATGGTATGATATACTGTCAATAAAACATGCATAAAATGTACACATATAAATAAGTAAAGTCAATTGCTATGCCAAATAAGCTTTTGAGTCCAGAAAATTATCTCCACAGATATTTGTAGTATACTGTCTCCCATTTTAAAAGACAAAGGAAAATAGGCACTGTTTTAACTAAGGGCCTTATTTTATGAGTCATTATATTTATTAATATATATTTATTAAGTCCTCTATTGTGTTTTCAGACTACTTAAAATGGTTAGGAAATTTCAACTTGAACAATATAAGGAAGGAAGAAACTCAGGACCTGGCAGCTGCATCTTACAAGAGCACAATCACTTTAAAGCTACTGGGAATCCAAGGTATTATTGTTGTTCCTTATGTAAGATCTTTTCAGAGCCAAGAAAAATCACCATCCAAATTTTATGAACTAGGGGTATTTCAACAAATATATATTAGAGTATTTTTTTTCTAGTACATGTTTTAGAAGTGTATAAATCCTATGATTTTGCAGACCAGTTCAATAGCGTCCTATCTATAGCTCTCCTTTTCCAAGCCTGCCACCAGGGTTCACCTTGCACAATGAAATCTATTTAGTGGTCCAACCACCTGCTGTGTGAGTCTGATATGAAAGCAGCATCCTCTTTACTTTAGAGAAAGTGCAGACCTACAGAAGAGGAAAATCTGTTGCCGGTGACATTAGTAATGAAAGGTGCTAGAGTTAATAACTTTTACTTCTACTTTCTTCCATACAAGGCATAAAATACAGTACTGAGTCCATTCTTTCATTGGTGACAATTATATTTGAGTCATGCGTTTAAAATAAAATTACTAGTGACAATGCCTTTGTTATTTTGTCAATTTAACAATATTATGCAAAGTAAAACTATGTATACTCTATGTATTTCAAGTTTCCTATTTATCATAAAGGTGTGTCCATACAAAACAGACAACTCCATATGGGGTAAAAGAACTCTGAACTTCAACTACGCATCGTGAACAATCCTTCAGACATATTTGCTCTTAAAAACCAAGTATCTCATTTAATCAAAGAAATGCATTGAAGGAAATAATTATTTGAAACTGCATACAGTAAAATGGTAGTATGATTATATTTTACTATATTTCATAACAAATAACTAATAAAGCCAAAGAGATAGATAGAAATGTTGATGAATATATAAACTAACAGATAGACAATTTTTTTTACATGCAATCTCCTAGTATAAGTTTTTCAGGGTCATTTGCCACTTTTAGATAGTCATAGTCTACGCTTGCATGACAATACATCGTTATCAACTAGAGAGTTAGTTATTGTCTCATGTGTTTTACAGTGGTCCATTCCCTGAAATTTTCATTAACACTTCAAGGAATATCTCCATTATATTTTCTCTGCATGAGTATTTGCTTCTCCTTATTGTTTGTTGGACTCCGTGCTACAGAAAGAGTCAAGTATTTTAAGGAACTTTAGTGGTTATGAATTGCTGCAGTATTCACTACCTTTTATAAAGACATCGCTATCTATGACCAACTGTCAGCCTCAGGATTCTCTGAAAGTAAACAGAAATGCTTAAAGGCAACGTGGCAGGTTCCTTACACACATCATCAAAACAACAGGCTCAGTTGTTTACATTTCTGGCTATTCTGCCACTATTGCAGCTGCGGGTCAGTAGTCCCTGGCATATTGGTATAGAAGTATAAACCTCAACTGTGTAAATATTAAAGAGCTTTAAGTTTGAAACTACTAGACAAAAGTAATTATTTTGAAATATAACTTTTAAAATTGTAGTCTTACACATAATTTTCTAGTAAATAATTTTAAGGGTTTTTACGTGGGTTTCTGCATAGACATAAATAACTACTCATTTCAGATTCAGGACTAGTGACAAACTAAATAAATCTTGTTACCTAAGTCTAATTTTCTGAAACAATTTTGCTATTGAAGTTATTTACAGAAGTGTGGTAGGGGAGTTATGTAAAGGATCATAGGTGGCTCACAGGCAGCTGCATCAAGGAAAAGGCAACCCTCACAAGGCTGGAAGTTTCTGAAAGCTGAACTTCTTAGTAAGTTTTCTAGGCTTTATAAACTTCAGTAAGTTTCCCAAATCATTTGAGCGTCCTTTCAACAAAGGAAGTTTGAATTTAAAAAAAATTAGCTATTCCCACTCAGCTTACATCCAGATCCCCACACCCCCTGTCTCCCTCCCTCCTTTGAGGCATAGCGCCTCCCTGCCCAGCCTGCTAGGGCGCTGGGACCAATTCTGAACCAGGAGGACAAAGGGGTGGCCGGTAGCTCCTTTGTTCCCATAGCCTGCCCGCAGCGAGCGGGGTGGGCCCTTTGTTCGCGAGCTAACCAAGCAGCGTGGAGTTTCGTTCTGGGCACCGAGTGAAACATCATTGTGGAGAAACATATCTGGGGAGTGACATCACTGGGAAGGTACATCAGTGGGCAAGAAGACCTGATCCTATAAAAGAAGATCCAAAGGGGAGTATTGGGAGGAAGAGATGGGCAGACGCCAATGCAGGAATTCTCCCAACAATCTGAAAAACAACACGAAACCACCAGAAGCCAGTGACCCAACAACAGGAGGACATGAACACCTTAATCAAGAAGAAGTAGAAAAAACTGACTTCATGAAAGTGATTGACACCCTTAAACAGCATATAAAAAACGCCCTTATAGAAATGGATGAGAAGTATAACAGAAAGTTCGAGGAATTGAGTAAATCAGTGAATGATACCCTAGGAAACCAAGGAAAAACAATCAAGCAGATAATGGAAACAGTGCATGACTTGAAAACTGAAATAGAGGCAAAGAAGAAAACACAAACAGAGGGCCGACTGGACATGGAAAATCTAGGTAAACGAATAGGGACTACAGAATCAAGTATAACCAGCAGAATACAAGAGATAGAAGAAAGAATCTCGGATTCTGAGGATAACACAGAGAAAATAAACACTCTGATCAAAGAAAACAGCAAGTCCAACAAACTCTCATCACAAAACATTCAGGAAATATGGGACACAATAAAAAGACCAAACCTAAGAATAATTGGAGTAGAAGAAGGAGAAGAAGTGCAGCTCAACGGTCGAGAAAATATACTTAATAAAATTATAGAAGAAAACTTTCCCAACCTGAAGACAGATGTACCTATGAAGGTTCAAGAAGCATACAGAACACCAAATAGGCTGGATCAAAAGAAAACATCCCCTCGCCATATAATAATCAAAACACAAAATATACAGAATTAAGAAAGAATATTAAGAGCCGCAAAGGAAAAAGGCCAAGTTACTTATAAAGGTAAACCTATCAGACTTACACCTGACTTCTCTATGGAAACCATGAAAGCCAGAAGGTCCTGGATAGATGTTCTCCAAAAACTAAGAGACCACGGATGCAAGCCCAGACTACTATATCCAGCCAAACTTTCATTCACTATAAATGGAGAAAACAAAATTTTCCAGGATAAAAACAAATTTAAACAATACGTAGCCACAAATCCAGCCTTACAGAAAATAATAGAAGGAAAATCACTAACCAATGAGTCCAACAATGCCCACAATAACTCAGACATCTAGAGACTCTTCACCAGCGCAAATCAAAGAAGGAAAACACACAAACCCTACTACTTAAAAAGTGACCAGAGTTAACAACCACTGGTCATTAATATCACTTAATATCAATGGGCTCAACTCACCTATAAAAAGGCACAGGCTAAGAGATTGGATAAGAAAACAGGATCCAACATTCTGCTGTCTACAAGAAACACACCTCAACCACAAAGACAGGCACCTACTCAGAGTAAAGGGCTGGGAAAAGGCTTATCAAGCAAATGGACCTAAGAAACAAGCAGGTGTGGCCATACTAATTTCTAACAAAGTTGACTTCAAACTTAAATCAATTAGAAGAGATGGAGAGGGACATTTTATACTCATAACAGGAACAATTCATCAGGAAGAAGTCTCAATCCTGAATATCTATGCCCCTAATATAAAAGCACCCACGTACGTAAAAGAAACATTACTAAAACTCAAGGCAGCCATCAAACCGCACACACTAATAGTAGGAGACTTCAACACTCCTCTCTCACCAATGGACAGGTCAATCAGACAGAAACCTAACAGAGAAATTAGAGAATTAATGGAGGTAATGAAGCAAATGGACTTAACAGACATCTATAGATTATTCCACCCAAAGAGGAAAGAATATACCTTCTTCTCTGCAGCTCATGGAACCTTCTCGAAAATTGACCACATACTTGGTAACAAAGCGAACTTACACAGTTACAAAAAATATTAGTAACCACCTGTGTCTTATCAGATCACCATGGATTAAAGTTAGAATTCAACAACAATGTTACCCCCAGAAAGCCTACAAACTCATGGAAACTGAACAGTCATCTACTGAACCATACCTGGATTAAGGAAGAAATAAAGAAAGAAATTAAAGTCTTCCTTGAATTCAATAAAAATAAAGAAACAACATACTCGAACTTATGGGACACTATGAAAGCAGTCCTGAGAGGAAAGTTCATAGCACTAAGTGCCCACCTAAAGAAAACAGAGAAAGCACATATTGGAGACTTAACAGCCCACTTGAAAGCTCTAGAAAAAAATGAAGCAGACTCACCTAGGAGGAGTAGAAGGCTGGAAATAATCAAATTGAGGGCTGAAATCAACAAAATAGAAACACAGAAAACAATCCAAAGAATCAATGAAACAAAAAGCTGGTTCCTGGAGAAAATCAACAAGATATATAAACCCCTATCCAAATTAATCAAACGAAAGAGGGAGAACGCGCAAATAAATAAGATCAGACATGAAAAGGGGGACATAACCACAGACACAGAGGAAATTCAGAGAGTCATTAGATCTTACTACAAAAGCCTATATGCCACAAAACTGGAAAATGTAAAAGAAATGGACGCTTTTTTAGATAAATACCATTTACCAAATCTAAACCAGGACCAGGTGAACAATCTAAACAGACCTGTAAGTCGCGAAGAATTAGAAGCTGTTATCAAAAACCTCCCTACCAAAAAAAGCCCAGGACCAGATGGTTTCAATGCAGAATTCTACCAGAACTTCCAAGAAGAGCTAATACCTATACTCCTTAATGTATTCCACAATATAGAATCAGAAGGGTCATTACCAAATTCCTTTTATGAAGCCACAATTACTCTGATACCAAAACCACTCAAAGACTCAACCAGGAAAGAGAACTACAGGCCAATCTCACTCATGAATATCGACGCAAAAATCCTCAACAAAATACTGGCAAATCGAATCCAAGAACACATCCAAAAAATTATCCATTATGATCAAGTAGGCTTCATTCCTCAGATGCAGGGCTGGTTCAACATACGAAAATCTATCAATGTAATCCAGCATATAAATAAACTGAAAGAAAAAAACCATATGATCATTTCATTAGATGCTGAAAAAGCATTTGACAAAATTCAACATCCATTTATGTTAAAAGTCTTGGAGACATTAGGGATACAAGGGTCATACCTAAATATAATAAAAGCTATATACAGCAAGCCGACAGCTAACATCAAATTAAATGGAGAGAAACTCAAAGCCATCCCGCTTAACTCAGGAACACGGCAAGGCTGTCCACTCTCACCATACCTCTTCAATATAGTGCTTGAAGTTCTAGCAATAGCAATAAGACAACATAATGGAATCAAGGGGATTCGAATTGGAAAGGAAGAAGTTAAACTTTCGTTCTTTGCAGATGATATGATAGTGTACATAAGCGACCCCAAAAACTCCACCAAAGAACTTATACAGCTGATAAACAGCTTTAGTAATGTGGCAGGATACAAGATCAACTCCAAAAAATCAGTTGCCCTCTTATACACAAAGGATAGGGAAGCAGAGAGGGAAATCAGAGAAGCTTCACCATTCACGATAGCCACAAACAGCATAAAATATCTGGGGGTAAATCTAACCAAGGTAGTGAAAGATCTATTTGACAAGAACTTTAAGGCATTGAAGAAAGAAATTGAAGAGGATACCAAAAAATGGATGGACCTCCCTTGCTCTTGGATTGGGAGGATCAACATAGTAAAAATGGCAATTCTACCAAAGGCAATCTATACATTCAATGCAATCCCCATCAAGATCCCATCAAAATTCTTCACAGATCTGGAGAAGACAATAATCAACTTTATATGGAAAAACAAAAAACCCAGGATAGCCAAAACAATCCTACACAATAAAGGATCTTCAGGAGGCATTACCATCCCTGACTTCAAACTCTATTACAGAGCTACAGTAATGAAAACAGTGTGGTACTGGCATAAAAACAGAGAAGTCGACCAATGGAATCGTATAGAAGACCCGGATTTTATCCCACAAACCTATGAACACCTCATTTTTGATAAAGGAGCTAAAAGTATGCAATGGAAGAAAGAAAGCATCTTCAACAAATGGTGCTGGCACAACTGGATGTCAACCTGTAGAAGAATGAAAATAGACCCATATCTCTCACCGTGCACAAAACTCAAGTCCAAATGGATTAAAGACCTCAATATCAGTCCGAACACACTGAACCTGATAGAAGAGAAAGTGGGAAATACCCTACAACAGATGGGCACAGGAGATCGCTTCCTATATATAACCCCAGAAGCACAGACATTAAGAGCAACATTGAATAAATGGGACCTACTTAAACTAAGAAGCTTCTGTAAAGCAAAGGACACTGTCACTAAGACACAAAGGCAACCTACTGACTGGGAGAAGATCTTCACCAACCCCGCAACAGACAAAGGTCTGATCTCCAAAATATATAGAGAACTCAAGAAACTAGACTTTAAAATGCTAATTAACCCAATTAAAAAATGGGGCACTGAACTGAACAGAGAATTCTCAACAGAAGAAGTTCAAATGGCCAAAAGACACTTAAGGTCGTGCTCAACTTCCTTAGCAATCAGGGAAATGCAAATCAAAACAACTTTGAGATATCATCTTACACCTGTCAGAATGGCTAAACTCAAAAACACCAAGGATAACCTTTGCTGGAGAGGCTGTGGAAGAACGGGTACCCTCATCCATTGCTGGTGGGAATGCAATCTTGTGCAACCACTGTGGAAGTCAGTGTTTAGGTTTCTCAGGAAATTTGGGATCCACTTACCCCTGGACCCAGCAATACCACTCTTGGGAATATACCCAAGAGATGCTCTATCAAATGACAAAAGCATTTGTTCAACTATGTTCATAGCAGTATTATTTGTAATAGCCAGAACCTGGAAACAACCTAGATGCCCTTCAATGGAAGAATGGATGAAGAAAGTATGGAATATATACACGCTAGAGTACTATGCTGCGGTAAAAAACAATGACTTCTCGAATTTTGCATGCAAATGGATGGAAATAGAAAACACTATCCTGAGTGAGGTGTCCCAGACCCAAAAAGATGAATATGGGATGTACTCACTCATAATTGGTTTCTAGCCGTAAATAAGGACCACGGAGTCTACAATAGGTGAACCTAAAGAAGCTAAGGAAGAAGGTGAACCGAAGGAAAAACATATAGTTGTCCTCTTCGCTAAGGGAAGTAGACCAAATTTCCGGGGAGAAAATGGGATCTTGGGGGGGGGGGTTGGATGGGGGTAAGGGGAGATGGGGAGAGAAAAGGTAGAAGGGAAGGAGGGGGGACCTGGGAAACGGGAGAATTGGGATAAAGGAAAGGTGGATAGGGGAGCACCGAACCACAATTCTTAGTTAAGGGAGCCACTTTAGGGTGGGCAAGCGACTTGACCCTAGAGGGGCTCCCTAGTGCCCAAGATGAGGTTCCCAGTTAGTTCCTTGGGCAGCTGAGGATTGGGAACCTGAAATGACCCTATCCTAGATCAATACTGACGAATATCTTGCATATCATCATAGAATCTTCATCTGGTGATGGATAGAGATCGAGTCAGTGACCCACACTGGAGCACTGGACTGAGCTCCCAAGGTCCCAATGAGGAGCAGAAGGAGGGAGAACATGAGGAAAGAATTCGGGACCACGAGGCGTGCATCCACCCACTGAGACAGAGGAGCCGATCTAAGGGGAGCTCACCAAGGCCAGCTGGACTGTGACCGAAAAAGCATGGGATAAAACCGAACTCTATGAACATGGCGAACAATGAGGGCTGATGAGACACCAAGGACAATGGCAGGTGGTTTTGATCCTACTTAATGTGCTGGCTTTGTGGGAGCCTAGCCAGTTTGGATGTTCACCTTCCTAGATATGGACGGAGAGGACCTAGGACTTAACACAGGGCAGGGAACCCGGACTGCTCTGTGGACTGGAGAGGGAGGGCAGAGGAGTGGGGGGAGGGGGAGAAGGGTGGGAGGAGGGGGAGAAGGGTGGGAGGAGGGGGGAGAATGGTGGGAGGAGGGGAAGGGAAATGGGAGGCTGGGAGGAGGTGGAAACTTGTTTTTTGTTTATGTTTTTTTTCTTCTTTTCACAATAAAAAAAAATTAGCTATGAACCAAGTGTATACATCAATAGTAATAGTGGCATTAATAATATTGTACAACCAATCACCAGAAATTTTAATCTTACGACATCATAGTTTAATGAATTCAACTTGCTAATATTCTTTCTCTTTCTTTCATTAGCCAGTTTTTACCCTGAAGGAAAATATGCAGCAGTCAGATATCCAGTAAAGTAGAAAAGTTTTCTTCAAGTGTTTGTATCTTATTAAGAATCTTTTACACATTCATCTTTTCCTCCTTTCTGTTTTCTAAAATAGTATCAATGACTAGTTTCAAATGTCCAACAGTAAAGGGCCATAAAAATGTGATATTAACTGGAAACTTTCTCATTTGCAGGTTTTAATTTCTTCATC
Source organism: Microtus oregoni (assembly GCF_018167655.1). Classification (NCBI taxonomy): domain Eukaryota; kingdom Metazoa; phylum Chordata; class Mammalia; order Rodentia; family Cricetidae; genus Microtus; species Microtus oregoni. Next base: position 9,605,640 of record NW_024543076.1, on the reverse strand, counting down.
AGTATCTTACAGAGGTATTAAGTGAGCTTTAGTAATTCTTCCACTCCCTGTAATTTATGAATATTGATGAGTACTTAACAATATACAAGGCACTTCACCTCTATTTCCTTACATGTGTCAATTAGTGCCTTAAAATTAAAGATAAGAAATTAGATAGAAAAAAATTAGATGGAAAAAATGTTCATCAATAGAATCATAGGATCTCAAGAAAGATTCAGTTAATTACACAGTCTTGACCAGTCTTATGTATCTTAGAATGCCCTAGGTGACCCTTAACTATCATATATGTGTTGTTATAACCAGATTCATCTCTGTCTCATTTATTTTACAACATAATAAAATAATTGAGGGCACAGGTTCAGAAGATGCTCTCAGCCTCTTGACCTACAAGTTCCCTAAGGGGAGGCCCAAGACTCTAAACACTCATGAATATACGATATTGGCAAGATATAAAAATGAAATAGTTAGTAATAATACTGTAGAATCACATTAAATACCAGATCTCAGCTCTGATTTATCATCTTGTTATGTGATGGGGAAAAGAACTGATTCTACGTGTATCTCGATTTTCTGATCTATACAATGGTGAAGGCAGTAAAATGGACCTTTTAGTTCTATAATAAAGATAATGTCATTTCCATTTGTAAATGTCTCTAAATAATTACCAGAAAATAATATATTCTTGATAAGTGTAATATTATCTAGTACTGGGTGGGAGGTTATTAATCTAGCCAAAAGCTTTATTTCTAAAGTTTGCTCAACAAAGTTAAGTATGAATCATGCAATACTGATACAGACACAGTCTCACTCTGCTGCAGCCCCCAAAAATATGGTAAGAATAAAGCACTGTGGGTAACAGATAGATCTCACTAAGAACGGGAACTAGAATATGAAGTTATAGATAGATTGAGGGGGAATGGAACATGCAGGTCAAAAGTGGAGAGGGAGGGAATAGGAAAATGTCCGAGAAAAAACAGGATGAGGTTGCTAAAACTAAGGTCCATTTGACAGGGGTAGTATGGAAATCTAATAACGTAGACGCATCCTAAAATATATAGATAAATGAAGGTGAGCTAAATGAAAGTACAAATAATGGGGGGAGACAGAATCCTGACTAGCCATCCCTTGCCACCAAATGAATGAATGAAACATAGCCACTAGGATAAAAGTTAACAACTGAACTTTTATTTATACCTACTGGGAGAGGGAAAGATCCGTTTTCTACACTGGATAACACTATGTATATCATCACTCCAAGGCAGATCTCTTGTTCAGAAATAGTTGACGAACAAATAATGGACTCCAAGGTTTGTTTTGTTTTGTTTGCTTTTATTTCAGGACGGTTTGGTGTTTTATTGTTGTTGTTGGGTATCTAAATATCTCTTCTTATTCTTGGTGATGCATTTTGTTTTTTTAGGTTTGGATAATCGGTTGCATTGGGTGTTCGGTTTGTTTGTTGAGGAGAAACTTGAAGTTGGGTGAGTAGTTAGGAGGAGGGGAGGATCTGGATGAAGTTGGCATAGCGGAAGAATATGACCAAAATATATTTAAATTCAAAATTGTTTTAAATAATATAAGTTTTAAAAACAAATGATACTAGATCATAGCTGTCTGCAACTGCACTTTAATGGGGAACGAGACAGGATGTCTGAAAGGAATGGGTCAAAGTGTTGGCTACCTTGGCTTGGGCATCCAGATCTAGTTCTGTTGTAGCTCTCAGGCAGCTTCCTTACAGCAAGGATGCACACTGAATAAAAATCACAGGGTGGAAAAATTATAATCTATACAAACCATATAACAAAGGGAGCAAAGTCACTGAGTTTATATCAGACAAAGCAGAGTCAAAAACTGTCAAAACACTCAAAAACATATCAAATAACGACAAGTCAATTCACCAAAAGGAATACCAACTGTTGATACACCAGCCATTATTGGAGTGACATATATAAAAACCGTCACTACATTGACCCTGACAGAACTGAGGAGAAAGTAATCACAAATAAAGAATTTATTTTGGCACTTCTCTTTCATTACAAGATAAAAACAGACAGAACCCTAAAGGAATGAAGAGTTTTTTATTTTATTTTGTTTTTTGTTTGTTTGATTTTTGGGTTTTTTTTTTAGCATGATTGGCTAAATGAACTAGTATCTTATGCAAAAAACATGAGCAACCTAATAAAATTCTTTCACAAAAGAACCACACTGATCTCAACACAGCACTGAAAGATTTCCATCTGAGAGTAGAAAACTTCCTATCACCTTTATACAGCATAATACAGAAGTCTTAGGGAGAACACTTGAATAAATAATTAAACAGACAAAGAAAGAGATGATGTCTATTAAGACATAAAATACTCTCTCCCTTGGCAGATGATATGATTTTGTATATAGAAAACTTGATTCCACATGCACATTATTTAATAAATTTTCCACATCAGCATCTCAGAAAACTACAAAGAGAGTTTTATTTTTATACTTCACACTAATAATAAGAGGAGATTCTAGGCAGGTAGAAGTGTCATTTGCTTTTCAGGAAATATTTGAATATATGAGTCTCAATATGTGAGCATCCTCTGTCACAAATATCATGGTCAACAGTCAGTGATAAACAGTGCCCTTTAAAAAGGACATCATCCATGGTTAATAATTCCATTCATGGATATGGACAACAGGTCTTTAATATTTTTACCAAATCCTGGGACCTCTTTTGAGATAAGACTTGTCAGGCTTTGTACACACGCACAAAAACTCCTGTTTTACAACTTAAAAAAACCGTTCTACCTCCAAAAGTAGGCATTATACGCCTGAGGATAGAAGGGGGTATCTGTCATGTTGGTATCTTATGTACTCACCAAATCATCACATCCTAAACAGGTAGGGATTTTCAGAGCCACTGTCCAATGGCGGCTCTCTGACTTCTAACTCAGAAGACATACCTTTCCTTCTTTTTTTCTGTTCTTTTCCTCTCCCTTCTCCAGGAAGCCTTAGAAATCACAGTAAGCTTGCCTTACTGGTTTATTTTTTTTCCAAAATTCAATGGTTCATCCCTGAGTTTCCATTTGGGCAAGCTCAAAATTTTAGGAGAACAAGAACACAAAAAGGGAAATTTGTCCCATTGTGACAATAGCAAGTAATATGAAATGAAATTAGTAGCAATAATGCCATTTACAATAATGCCAGATTAATAAAATGCTCAGTAAAGAAACTCAACCAATTAAGCTGAGAATTTAAATTTATGTACTTGAAAACTATAAAGCATTTCTGAATTAAACTAGAGAAGCCCCTTCTAAGTAGAAATATTTGCATCAAGATGTCAAACACTGAGTTTGTTGTTCAAGGAGAAGACTTCTGCTGTAACAATGCTTGTTCTACGTACAAATAAAGTATATATTTAATGTAAGACCAAACAATATTTCAATGGCTCCTTTGTAGAAATAGGAATATAATGTCTTCTATAGGTGACAGAGATGTTCCACCCCTGGAATATCAATACTCTGGTATCTTAAGTAAGACCTGAATAATGTCAAAGCCAGTTGGCATGTCAGACATTAATCTCACAAGGCCCCACTATAGACTGAGAGCTGAAAGTAGCCAATGACTGCTCAGAGGTAGAGGTAAAAGGTCTCTCTAGGGCATACTGCTCTACCACTCTGATCTTTAGATTTAACCCCTGTTTTTGTCTCTGGGTTTTTATTATTCATGCTGCATAATGGGAAACCAAGGTCCAAACAATATAGACCTATAAAATGTGAGGTGTAATTCTACTTTAAAATTATTTGTCACTATATAGTACAGAACATACAAATCCTGCCATTTTTTAAAAAGTAGTAAATTTCTAGCATCCATGTCTAGAATCCCTCTGCTGCTACTGTGTTCTGCTATATGCATAGATTCTAATTAAAATTTATTCCCCCAAACAATTGTCAATGCAGTCCATTTTTAGACTCACTTTCAGGATTTCTGCACAACTTGTCTAGAACATGTCTCATAGCAGGAGGCTCTGACAGTCTAGACACATTATTCTTAAGGACTCCAGAATCCTCACATCCATCTTTATAATTTTTTAATTAACCATTTTTTAACAATTTATCATTTTTTGAGATTAAAATGACATCATGTTTTTCTTCCCTTTTCTTTTTTCAAAACCTTCTGTATATCTTCCTTGGTCTTTTTCTAATTAATGACCCCATTTTTTTCATTAATTTCAACCTTTTAATCACCAAAGACCAGTCTGATAGAAATCAACAATTGTCTTGCACATACATCTCTAGAGGTCAGAAACGTATCTTCAATACTCTGAAGCTTAGATAATTTTTAATACTTATAATATTAAAACTTTCATACTACATTAATCATATGGGTGATTCACAAATCTACAGACAGATTGTGGCATACTTGCTTGTGTAATGGAATATCTCAGTTTTTATTAAATCCATCACAAGTTAAAAACAGAAACCTAAATGAATGTTCTGGAGCTACTGGAAATGAAATAAGCTATTTATTAAGGATGATTATATGTTTTTAGTGATTAATTGGCTATTTTCCAGCAAACATTTCCAAATTTTCCATTTAGTGACAATAAATTTATATTTAAAGATTCCTCACCTGGTGTTATTTCTGACAGGTATCTATTTTTACAATAATGTTTTTGGCAATATGTATTTTACATAATAATAGAAAGAACATCAATGATAATAAAAAATAAAGCCTAATAATTACAGTGAACCACTGCTGCTTTTACTGGTGGTGAAACTCTCTGTGCATTCTAATGTAAATGTCTTCTGCATTACTTATGACTTGAATCAAATATTTTTCCTGGTTATTGTTTAAATTTCTTTTTTTTTTTTTTTTTTTTTTTTTTTTTTGATTTTCGAGACAGAGTTTCTCTGTAGCTTTTGGTTCCTGTCCTGGCACTAGCTCTTCTAGACCAGGCTGGCTTCGAACTCACAGAGATCCGCCTGCCTCTGCCTCCCGAGTGCTGGGATTAAAGGCGTGCGCCACCACCGCCCGGCTATTGTTTAAATTTCTAATTACAGCTAAGCCACTACAATTTCATACAGCTGGCTGATTCTTCTTAAAGAACATGATTCTTCATTTCACCTAGGGAAGCCAGCCAGAGGGTTAGAGCTTTCTGTCCTTAGCCCAATAATTTCTAGCCCCTGGCCTCCTCCAGCTTCATGCTTCTGCACAGTATCTCAAGATGTAGTCTTCTCACCATGGTGCAGCGTTTCCTCATGACAACCTCTCCAAACTCCACAAACATTTTATTTCTCCCATATGCTGAGGGTTTAGCAAAATTTTACATAAAATGCTTTCATTTCTTCTTTATTTAGACTCTTCCATGGTAGATGAAAATTTGAAAGGGACAGAAACACAGATAATTATAGAAACCATGAATAGCCGACAGTTTCTAACAGCGTACTTCTATGGACTAGAGCCTACAAGCTTTAGAAGAAGCTATAGTGTAAGGGGGGATACTAGTTTATAGATGTGGGTGATAGTTCTGGGACTTGGCTCTAGAAGAATTATGAAATAAACGACCCATGTCCCAACAGATGCCAAAAACAAAACTATGCAGCTGTTTTTCAAAGGTTTACAGTTTTACTATTTTTATGCTAAATAGGGAACATTTTGGGGAGCAAACCCATTCGCATATTGTTGTAGTTGATTCTCTGTTGCTCTGTTAACCACTCTGACCAAGTACAAGTGAAGGAGAACAGGTTTATCTTGCTTACCCTTTTCACTCCATCAACAAGGGAAGCCAAGGCAGGAACCAAGAGGCAGAAACTGTTGAGGGATGGAGGAAGCTGCTTTTAAGAACTTACTTCCCATGGTTTGTTCAGCTTCCTTTATTATACAACCCAGGCTTACAAGTTCAACGATGGCTCTAGTCACAGCAGATAGAATCCACCAATATAAATTAATAATTAAGAAAATGCCCCCGTACATGTCCATGAGACAAACTGCTGCAGACAATTCTTCAATTGGCATTCCCATGTCTCAGGTATGTTAATGTTTCTATAAAGTTGGCAATATCTAGCAATGACACGTATGGTTTCTCCTGTCCTTGTGATTTTTTCTTAATATTCTTTTTACTTTTATTATTTCTTATAAAAAAAGAGTACTTGAGGTGATAGTCACTATTTCCCAGATATTTTTAAGTAAAATTCTCAGAGAAGCCAGCTACTAAGAGTCTTAGTTCATTAATTCATGGTAAATTAAACTTAACACATCTGTAAGTACATAATGTCCTAATTTGTTTTGTCATGTTGTTAAAGATTTTAACCCAAAACAACTTAAAATGGGAAAGGGTTTATTGACATTTATATTTCCACATCACTAAGGGATGTCAGAGTAGAAAGTTGAGACAGGAACCAAACCACAGATTATGCAGGAACATTGTTTCTGGGCTTGCTTCCTTGCTCACTTAGTTTCACACAGAACAGGCCTACCAGCCTGACCCCAACCCCCATCAATTATCAATCAAGACACTCTGCCACAGACATGGCCGACCTAAATTGAGAAAAATCTTTCAATTGAGGACCCTGTTTTCCAGGTGATTTTTCCATGTTTTTTTTTTTTTTTTTTTTTTTTTTTTTGAGTTGACAGCAAAAAGGAACCGGCACAACATCATAGTGTTAATTCTGACCTACAGGACAAAACAATGTATTTTAAAGCACACTCTGTCTTAGTAGCTCACCTCAATTTAGCATCTTTTGTCAAAATTAAATTAAAAACATAGGATGGCTTTGAACTTGTTATTCTCCTGATACAGCCTCACAAGCAACTGGCATTAGAGGTGCAACTACAACACTGGATTTTGGTAAAACTATTTGGAAAACAGATTAGAGATGTCTTCTATCAGTAATGCCATTCTAATATTTTTATACAGGTTTCTTTCTCTTTAATAATATCCTTTCATGACTGACTTCCAGCAGAGAAGAAAATATTTGACTCTCAAATCAATAATCTCACTAAAAATTATGCTAGGGGGCTACACTGGCAAATTTATTACACAGAATATAGTCATCTTCTGTGTTTGTGTAGGGAGTACTTCTAGGATCACCTGTCCCAAAATACCAGACTCTATCCAATTCCCTAAGCCTTTCACACAAGGCATGGTAGTTATATCTAACACATCCATCTACTTCTATATGCTAACAATTACCTCTATACCTTTATAGATTTGGTATATATACTATATAGTGAGATTACTGGTAAGCAACCTTTATAATGTATTATTTCAGGATTAGTAAAAAGAGAAACATTTGTATGTGTTTCTGGTGTTTTCAATTCACAGATGATAGCAGAACCTATAGACTCAACATCCAAGGTGATGAGAAAACTGGTTATATTCAATATTAAACACAGAAAACTTCATACCTGATCAGTTTCTACCAAAAAATGTTTGTCTCCTTCCTTTGGGGATAGACTAACCTTTAAAACACTGATGGACAGGAATTATAATTCTCAAGACCCAAGAATGCCTGAATTTGTAGAGTTCTAACTACTATAGCTGCATATTAAACTTGCTCTGGTGAACGCTTTTCACTTTTGTTCTGAGCTGACTCTAGCTATGTTTCATCTGCAAGAGGCTGATACGATTCAGCTATAATCCTCAAGGAGGCATCCAGGAAACCAGTGATCCTGCCTGAACAAATTCACTAGTACCTTGCCTGACAGTAGAGGTGCAGGATCTGTCAAATGATGTTTCTGCTTCTTTCAGTTGCCATCATCGTACTGGCTAGCTTTATGGCACCTTGTCACAAACTTCAGTCATCTAAGAGGAGACAGCCTAAATTGAGGCTCAGCCTCCAGAAGATTGGGATGAAAGCAGACTTCTTTCCTTAATGAACAGTGATATGGAAGTGTAAGATAAATAAAACGTCTCTTTCCTAAGTTGCTTTTCATCCTGGTGTCTCATTATAGTAAAGTTGCCCTAACTTGGAAAATCACTATAATTTATTTATTTCTCTTAGTTCTATACAACTATCTCATCATTATACTCTTAACATTTATTGCCATGTGTAAGCATCTTGAAGAACATGTCTTTATAGCAATAGTCATATTCACAGAAAAAAAAATATTATGAGGGACTGGAGAAATGATTCCGCAGTTAAAAGAACTACTTCTTTTTCAGAGGACCAATAGAGTGTAGGTATAATTACCAAAACTTGGCAGCTCACAACCAGCTCTCACTCGAGTTCCAGAAAATATGAAACTTTTCTGGACTCTGTGTATACTAGGCACACATGTGGCATGCATGCACACACTGATTCAAATAAAATAAAAACAGATAAATCTTTATAAACACAATATAAAAGAGAAATACTCACATTTAATTTCACTTTATAAAGTATTTGATCAAAATAGTCTTCATTTTACATAAGCTTAGGATCACACTGTATACTTTTCAATACTAACTAACCATAATTAAATTAATATCATAGATTTAAAAATTTAATTTTAAGTAGGTTAAACGCCTTATAAGTTGAAGTTATATAATATCCATAGTACTAACTATCACAATTTGTGATGAATACATTGCTATTTAATGAAAAGTAAATACTAGTAATTGCACTGTGATATTGTTGCATCTATTTTGTTACTTTAGGTTATAGGCAAACACAGGCAGAGGACTGTGCAAAGATCAGCGGTGAAATGACATCAAACTGACCAATTCACGGTTGACATAGAGGCAATATTTCCGTGTTGCTATAGGGAGATAGAAACATGTATATACAGCATATGTATCCAATACAGTTATAAAAATGCATTATCCATAATACAGTCACTGAAAATGAAATCTAAGGTCTATCAATTCATATTCCCTCACATTTGAATATATGTGTTTTAATGCTAAAGCTGGCAAATATGTATTAAAATTATTTATTTATTTTTAATTCATTTATTTATTAAAGATTTCTGTCTCCTCCCTGCCACCGCCTCACATTTCCCTCCCCCTCCCCCAATCAAGTCCCCCTCCCTCTTCAGCCTAAAGAGCAATCAGGGTTCCCTGCCCTGTGGGAAGTCCAAGGACCACCCACCTCTATCCAGGTCTCGTAAGGTGAGCATCCAAACTGCCTAGGCTCCCACAAAGCCATTACGTGCAGTAGGATCAAAAACCCATTGCCATTGATCTTGAGATCTCAGTAGTCCTCATTATATCTTAGTTATAGTTCTGCTTTTAACTAGCAAAAGCTAGGTAATTAGGTAGTATAAAAAATGGCGGCTTACAAATTTACAAACAAATGTGGAAGAAGGCAACACTTAAAAAGAAACCCCGAGTGACAGTAGAGCTCTTCAGCCTAGACTCCACTCTGCTCCAAACAGTTCTCTGTTTAAACTAAGCCTTTATAAAAGCATAAACACTTGGAATTTTATGAAGTAGCCACCAGGTCCTCGTTAATGTTCCTAATTGAGATAGAATATTTCTTACTGATTTAGCATTAGTTATTAACCCCTCTAATTTCAGCTCTTTCTGCTTCCACATATAAAATGCTATTTAGAATATCATCTATTTCACTTTTGAAGATGAAATGGAATAATGCTTCTCAAACTGTGAAAATGCATCGGTGCATATTATTTTACCCTTGAAAAGCTGTTAGGGTTGTCTTTGAAATGTCCCTTTCCTAAGAGTTGCCTCTCCTTGAGGAGGCCATAGGGGTGTTAAGAGATTAGGTGCAGCCGAAACAGATCATTGGCATTCCTTTAACATTTACCTGGATCCTATTTCGTTCTCTGCATCCTGGTGGACAGTGACGTGAACAGCCCTGTCGCATACTTCCCCCTCCAGTGACTGACATGTTGGGTCAGTTGTAGATTTTGGTCACAGTGGCAGCAAGTACCCAATTCGGAAACAAAGACTATAAATTATTTTGGCATACCTTCTGACTTCAGGAATTATCGTGCTATTATATATTCACAATTATAATATTGAGAAGAATAACAGATTTAAAATTCTATAGCACTAAGGACCTTTTCAATTAAAGATCCTGGTGTTTTCTGTCTCTGTACATGCTCACTTAATTTTCTCTCTACTATTATATTTTCTTTCATTTAGTCAAGTTTCTATCTTGTGTCATATTTTTATCTTCATATGGATCTTGTACTCACTTCAAGAACAACAGTTGCCTGCTCACTCAACCAGGCTTATACAAGTAAGCAGAGTCAATTTTTTACCAGGCTCTTTTTTATTATTATAAAAGATAACATAGTTAGTTTCAATTAGATTCTGGGATCCAGGGATTAACAAAAACAAACATGTAACTGAGATGTCTCTTTAAAACCTTAAAATGAAAGCTGGGCAGAGGTGGTGCATGCCTTTAATCCCAACACTCAGGAGGCAGAAGCAGGCAGATATCTGTGAGTTCGAGGTCAGCCTGGTCTATAAGATCTGGTTCTGGGACAGCTAGGAGTGTTACACAGAGAAATCTTGTTTCAAAAAAACAACAACAACAAAATCTTTTTAAAAAAAATATGTGAAATTTCTCTAAAATTACAAAAAAAATGTTTTACTTTGATAGCATGCTCAAAAACCTAAAATCCAGAAAATTTATTATCCATTATTTTATAAAATTAAGAACCTAGGACACAGGAATATATGTTTGTATCAAAGAATGCTATAGATATGCTTTATTTCATGAAAAAAAACAATTTATTGCAGAGTCAACAGCTTACACAGCCATCTCAAGGAGAATAAGAGTACAGAAAAAGTTATCTCTTTGAGGTTAAATCCAAAAACTGACTCTTCCCTGAGATGTCATGTATAGCAAGACAATTGTGATTATCAAGCCATTTTAACAGAACATTCCAGAAGCGACAATGAAAGTATCTATAATAGACTTATAAAATTAATGCTGTGTCTTCTCCTCTAAAGGCTTCCATTTGCTACTTTCATTAAATATTCACGGGAGGAAGTGCTTACAAGGAAACCATTGAGCCGAGCATCAGTGTGTTCTCACTGTGAACATGAGCACAGCCTTTAAGATGCAACTACTTGTTTGTTGGCCATTCCTTCTTTATTGTTTTTTTTTTTTAACCAAACAAACTCTACATACCAATCCCAGTTCCCACTCCTCTCCTCCTCCCATTCCCTCCACCTGCCCTCCACCCCACCCCCATCTACTCCTCAGAGAATGTAAGGCACCTTGCTTTGGGAAAGATCCAAGGCCCTCCCTACTATATCTAGGCTGAGCAAGGTATCCATCCAAAGAGAATGGGTTCCCCAAATGCCAGTGCAAGCAGTAGGAATAAATCCTGGTGCCCGTTAGTGGCCCCACAGCCTGCCCCAGCCATGCACTGTCACCACATTCAGAGGGTCTGGTTTGATCCTATGCTGGTTCCTTCCCTGTCTGGCTGAAGTTGGTGAGCGCCCATTATCTCATGCAAACTGTTTCAGTGAGTTAACCCCATCGTGGTCTTGACCTCTTTGTTTATATTTTCGCATCTCCCACTCTTCAACTGGTCTTTGGGAGCTCAGTCCTGTGCTCTGATGCAGTTCTCTGCCTAAGATGCAACTTCGAAGACCATAGAGAAATTGCAAGGAGGAAAAAAAAATCCCTTCTTACTTTTCACAATACACTGAAAAGTCTAAAATTTATGTGGCCTTTATGTACCTCACAAAGAACTGACAGGTTACATACAAGTGTAGTTTCAACAATATTGAGATTTTAGTTACCACTAAATTCACTTTACAGCAGTCAATCAACTGTTGGCTTTAGGCAAGAAAAGAAGATCAAATAAATGGTTTTCATTTATAGCTGGTTTCTTACCTATTCTTAGTCATAAAACAGCAGACAAATGTACTTTGGTTCATGATTATATCTCATTTATACATATAAATGGAATTTCAATAAATAAAGCTAAAATTCCAGTAGAGCTTGCACCCTATTAAAGCTGTCCTAATGACTTAAAAGACTGAAAGTACATAAAAAGTTATTTGTTTCTCCAGAAAGTAACATTGCATTACTACAAGAACACATTGTAAAACCCTAGATTCTTGAATAGCTCTTTGGATACAATTTCACATGTTTCCTTTTATTTCGATATAAAAAATAATTCACTTGGCCATACTTTTCTTTCTCTGCATAAAGTCTTCCTGGGAATAAGATATATAAAGGCTCTCTTTCAGAAATCTAAGACAATGATGCTTTATATCATATATATTAAGGACCATATACAAAATATTGTTGCTTCTTCAAATTATATGATTTTGTTCAGATTAAGACTAAAGTCAAAATAAGCAATAATCATTTACCCTCTTAATAAGTTTATGGTTAATTTACTTGAGGATATATGTGTATATACACAAGTGTACATATGTGTAGTTTTAATGCACACATGCACACACACACTAACACACAAGGATGAGATTAGTATAGATTCACTATTCATTTCCTTTGCACCCTGTACACTGAAGATAAAACTGACCTGAGTAAAAATTATGAAAGGAGCCTTCAGCACTAAAGCCCTTGATATTTCTTGAGAGTTCAAATTACATGGATCTATTCTATCTGTACAAAAGTACTTTCCTTGGGACAATTTATAAATAGTCCAGGCATTCTCTGTGATCTGCCCCACATTTTGACACTGGCTGACAGGGAGTATGGTGTTTTCTGAGTCACACACATAGGATGAATGAGCAGAACCAGAACAAAGTGGCTGGAATAAGTATGCATCTAGGAATCCCTTTCTAATCTCTAGGAAGATGTTCTGGCGTTTCCCCTTCGTCCAGTTTTAACTCAATTCACTTCTGCAGCAGATGCTCTGGGTAGCGTCTTTCCCATTTATCCTTCGGTTGTCATTTTAAAACCTTAAAGGTTGGAGTCATCAGACAGAAACTAAGGACACATTGATTTTGATCAATAAAAGTTGTTGATTTTGATTCTAACATACAAACTTCCCCACTTATTAATATTCTATTATTATAATACATATACTTATTTGAAAATTCCAGGCAACTTAATTAGAATAAATTAATTATCAGGTGTACCTTGTGAGAACCTTGCTAATTACAAAACATTCTCAGGGCTGGAGAGGTGTTTCAGTGGGTAAGAGCACTGGCTACTCATCTAGAGCTTCTGTGTTCAATTACCAGCAATATCATGGCAGTTCAGGGTATCTGTAACTCCAGTTAGGCTCTGAAAGCCTCTTCTGACTTTCTGAAGAACCAGGAGCACATGTATTTCACAGACATACACACAGACAAAATCAAACATTCTCATATATTATCTTAGCCTTTCCACAGTCATCTTAGATATGAGGTACAGTATGAGGGTCCTTTTTCAAGAATCTTCCTTCAGACCGCCAGTGATTTGTTCGTAATTTTCCTGGAAGTAATAAAACATGTTCTAGCAAACATGCCATAGATCCAAAGGATCAGGGAGTTTTCTGTGAGACTCTGTCTCCTAAGAATATCAGAAGTTATATACACTGTCTCATCAACATGACCATCTAAACCTGAGGTGAATAAAGACAGCTATGACAGACAGGCAAAAAGTGGAAGGAGAAGCCCATGAGTCCTCAAGTGGAGAAATACTCTTTCCAAGGGCTGAGTATCATGATCGGTTATTCATTATTAAATAACCCTGAAAACATAATATGATTACCATTATACAGACTAAGCAGGTTAATCTTACATTAATAACAATTAGTGATAAAAAGAGCCCATGAAGTTGAAAGAGAACAAGGATAGGAAGGGGGAAATTGTATAACTATATTTTAATCTCAAAAAGAAAATGAATGCCAGATAAAATGGCACGGGGTTTTGATCCTACTTAATGTGTTGGCTTTGTGGGAGCCTAGCCAGTTTGGATGTTCACCTTCCTAGATATGGACGGAGTGGGGAGGACCTAGGACTTACCACAGGGCAGGGAACCCGGATTGCTCTGTGGACTGGAGAGGGAGGGGGAGAGGAGTGGGGGGAGGGGGAGAAGGGTGGGAGGAGGGGGAGGGAAATGGGAGGCTGGGAGGAGGTGGAAACTTGTTTTTTTTTGTTGTTTATGTTTTTTTTCTTCCTTTCTCAATAAAAAAAAAAAACTTTCAGTTAATTTAAGTGATCCTCCAGCTGTCCCAACATCTTTTGAACAATAAATCATGTTTTAAATAAAAAAAAAAAACCAAGACTAATGAATGAAAAAAAAAGCCTTTGTAGTTTAACACATTAGACTTAGTAACTTCTCATTATTTACCAAATCCTGATTTTTTTCTAACATTTTTTTCTATAATATTCTCTAGTAGCACTGTTCTGGCTCTACAGAATGAAAGACAATTGATGTAACAGCATCAGCAGAATCTCACCCACGTGTTCCTGGGATCCTTCTGGGAAGGTGTGAGAGCTGGCTTGCTTCATCACAGCCTGATGCAAGGGGCAAGTGAGCACATGGAACACAGGGAAAGGGTGGGAGCCCAAGAACCAGCCTGGTCATGCTCACACTTAGAAAGAGACTTCTCCTCCCAGCAAAGGCTCAGTCCTGAAATGACAAGCCCAGTTCTGATAAAATGGCATTAATCCATTATGAGGGTCATGCCCACCTAAATCAGTGACCTAAATGACCTTGGTTTATTACTGTTCCTGCAGCTAGTAAATTACAAGTTGAAGTTTGGAGAAAATGGTCAAATCATAGAGGATAAAAAAATGACACTTCCTTACTGTCAGATGCAATAAGTAGACGGGTGAATTACCTTTCTATGGGAATTCTTAGCCCCTATAGTACCAACAAATGTATAGCAGTTCTTAACTACTGAGTTATGCATATACTTATGTTTCAGATACTAAAGACAAAAAATAGAAATCTACTTTCTAACTTTAATAATAACAGGAACTATTTTGAAAATCTTGATTTAATACAAGACTCCCTGAGACATATGAAATAGTAGAAAGCCTGGAAAATATTGTCTTATAATAATTAAAGTTATGATATAGAATAAAGAACACAGGTATGCTCTAAGCTAGAGGGATACTCTTCAGGATTTTTAGTATTTCTCTCAAAACAATGGTAAGAAAAACAGACAAAGTTCAAGATGAAAGCACAACAGCTCATAAATATTTGGAAATAAATGCAAAGCATGTATCACAGAAAAAGATGAAATAAAATAAGTATGACTTTTTCCCTTAACTTGTGGTACTGCAAATGTTGGTGTGAAGTCATCTGAAGTATTGCACTTATTTTAGTTGCTGGGCTAACTGTTGCAGAAGAGAATTCTGTTCATATGTACAAAATGAAATCTTTTAAGAATGCTCATCATAATTAAAGCTTGATCTGTTTCCAACAGGAATTATACTCTGCTCTATCTCCACATCAGTCTCCAGAGTTCAGCACATGCTATGTATTCTCCATACTATTTCTTCTTATTCTGAGTGTTTGTGAGTAAAGTCCTGCTCAGAAATTTTCAGTGTTCCCAGAAGGGTAAAAATTTTTTTATAAAATATATACCTACCCCTACAGAAACCTAAATTAACCTATGACCATGTGTGTGGTCCTTAGAGAGACTTTTTCTGAGAATAAATCTCTCTCAAAAATATAACAGATCAGAGATTCAGATCATAGCTCAATAATAAGAAAGTTACTAAGAGAACATGGCAGAACAATGTGTTTAATAAAGAAAAATGTCCTTTAATAAGGACAATTATTAAAGAATGTATAGTTAACTAAAACAAAGGTAAGAAATCTGTCTATGGATTATGTTCAAACTAATTAAATATATACTACTTCCTGAGAATAAAATCTTGATAGATTTTATATAAATTATATAATTTATTAGAGTACTTTGTTACTTATTTTTATCATGAAAGCCATTGAGAGGGGTTTTCTAATTCAGCTATCATAAATGATAATCTCAATCCACTCAGTTGCTATAATATGAGTCTTGGCAAATAGTGATGTCTCATTAATTTCAAATTATTCACAAAGAAAATTCTCTTCAGCTTACTTACAATTTGGAACCTAGTCAATTCTCAAAGTAATTTCAAAATTGCTGCATTCTTTTACTCAATTATTTAGTCAGATGTAGTTATTAATACACAACTGTTTTGGGACAAAGAGATATGCATCAACTAGCTTTTAATTTCATAGAAAATATTTTGGAACCATTTGTGAAACATTTACCAATCATTGCAAAATATAGAAAGAGATATTAGAAGCAGAAAGAATAAATGGCAGGTTAAAGAAGAAAAATTATGTCTTCCCACTAAATTATAAAGAATGAGGGAGAGGTATAATTGTGTTTCAACTATTACTCTTGTAAATATGTCTTTATTTCATCAAGTCTCTTTAAAAGGAAGACAACTAAAGCTAAGGTCAGAACATCAGAAGGCACTAAGGAAGGCTTTGAGAAACTGAAGAACATTTGGATACAAATTTGACTACTGACATAATATAAGTCTGTAACTTAGGAGTGAAATCTCTTCACAAACCCTGCTTAGGTGTGCCCACATATATAAGCACATACATAGATCATGATACACGTGAAACAAATATATTATTAACCAAAAGACAGGACCAAGAGAGGTATAGGTAGAGAGGTTACCTAACTAAGCTTACACACTGTCTTCTGTTCCTTGGTATTGCTACTCTGAGGCTCAATGTAGTTCATTAATCTAGAAAAGTGAGGAGAAAAAGTGACTTCAAATGCTGCAGCAGTTATGTTGGGGCTTTTCCAACTCTGTATGGTGCAGTTCCACTTGTTAGTAACAGAGCACTTGCATTCCGGGAGCATCAGATGCTGGAATGACCTCAATGTAAATATTCTTTTCTAGCAAGCCAGTGCTTTACAAGAGCAACTCCCTTCTATTCAGTTGCCTTAGTCTCTGTAATATTTTATTTTATTTTTTGGTTATGGGAGAAGAAAATCAAACATGATTATAGAAAAAATAAAATTCTATGAATTTTTGGCAATTGTAAATAATTCATTACTTTGTCTTCCCCCCAAATGACTCAAATATCTGCCACTTGAAATCCACTTGTGAGATTAAATCAACTAAACGACAGTAGCTATTTGAATTCTTTCTTTGTGAAAAAGTATTACATATCTTGAAGGAAAAAAATGAGAGTTACATGAAAGTCTCAAAGGAAATCTTTGGACTGTATAAAAGAAAGTATCAGCAATCATTCATAAAATAAATGTTAAATATGATTTCCTATGTAATTCATTAGAATATCTATCTAAGACAAAAAGGAAATTAAAATTTCATAAAAGGAGAATAAGTTTGAAATCTACTTTCAGTGAGTTCTCTTGCTTCATTGAAATGCTTGCAAATACTTCCTGTACTGTTGTCTTTCAAAACTGCCTCTTTCCAACTCTGCACGTGGGTCAGTGCCAGGAATGTTGAACTGCAAACAGATATATGAATGATGTATCAACTGGCTTAAGAAAACCATTAGTCTAAGGTAGGCTAGGGCATCAAATTGATACCCTCTCATTATAATGACATAATCAACCATTTCAGAAAACCACATCTAAAATATTATACTTAATAAAAACATGAGAAAGTAATCACTATCCTTGCCTTGAGCAAGCTTTGGAATGAAATAGGATGATCTATTTCACAGTTTACCTGTGAATGTGAACACCATTTGAACAACATTGCATACCATAGCTTTTCATTTCCGCCTTGGAACATCTCATTCATCCTCTTCAGGGCATCCAAACAAATAGAAAGATGTTTTATGTTAGATAGTTTTCTTCACAAACACCACAAGGTAGAATGGCAAAATAAATTTTCTTGAGCTAGCCAACAGAGTAAAATCAACTGTGTCTGACAGTTCTCAATCTTTTTTGTTGTATACTTATAAAACTATATCATACAAAGATAGTGTTTCCTGTTATTGTCTCTGTTTCATTAATTCAAATCAAGTTCTTAAAAAGACCATTCAGTTCTTCAATTAAATTTCTTAAAATACATAATCTTAAGTGCAGTTATATGAAACATCTTTTATGCCTTGAGGCAACCAACCCCATCTATTATTTATTATGAATAAAGCTTTGGGGCTAAGGGCATAGCTCAACCATTAGGATTACTTGCTGCTATTTCAGAGTACCGAAGTTTGATTACCCGAAGCTGTGTCAAGCATGTCACATCTACTTGTAACTCTGACCCAGGGTATCTGATACCCTTTTCTGGTCTGAGGGACCTAAATGCATGTATACAAACCCATACACAGAAAAACATGTATACACATAAGAAAAAATAATGTAATGGGCTGGAGAGATGGCTCAGCGGTTAAGAGCATTGCCTGAGTTCAATTCCCGGCAACCAAATGGTAGCTCACAACCATCTGTAATGAGGTTTGGTGCCCTCTTAGGGCCTGCAGGCATACACGTAGAAAGAATATTGTATACATAATAAATAAATAAATAATTTTTGAAAAAAAGAAAAAATAAAGTAAATTTTTAAAGATAGAATAAGCTTAAAAGTCTAACAAAATTGCATATTTGCTGACCATGACTAGATGAAGTTAAAACACTTTTAACAAAAAGGAGCACATGAAGACCAGGACATCTGTGGAGTGTCATGTCAAAACTACACTTCAGGGCACACGTTAGAGTATGGACGTGAATGCGAAACACTTTGTAGATGGGGCTGTAGAAATGGATCCGTGTGTACGAGCACTGGCTATACAAGAACAAGGGCCTAAATTTCAATGCCATTTAAAAAGCTGAACATGCTATGTATAAAATCCAGAATCTAGAAACAACTTAGTTGTCTATTAACAAAGAATGGAGAAAGAAAATGTGATGTATTTATACAACAAAATGTTACTCATTTAAAAAAAATGAAAGAATGAAATTCACAGGTAAATGAATAGAACTAAAAAATACCATCATGAGTGAGGTAACACTGACCCGGAAAGACAAATATAGTATGTGTTCATTTATATGTGAATGTTGTTAGCTGTTAAGTCATTGATAAGCAAGCTACAATCCACATCACTACAGAAGTAGGGTAGAGAATAGAGACAAGAGAGGGAGGGGTTCTCCCTAGAAAGGGGAAATAGACAGGGTGTCTGTGTGTGTGTGGGGGGCAACTAGAATGGGAGGATCAAGCAATTAATACCAAAGGGATAAAGGGCAAAGGTGGCAAGAAAAAGCAGACACAATTTGAGAATCTTCTCACGCTGTTTCTGTCAGCATAGCCTCTCCACAACATCCCTATCATTTTGCCCATGAGTGCACATATACACATTCATATGCACAGTCACATGATTTGGACTGGCAGGACTGGACTTCTTTTTAGTATTTCTAAATGGGTATATATCAAAGGTGTATTATGCAAATTGTGTTTAATTTGTATGCCTGTCCTTAAATTTATACTCATGGGAGTTTAATTATAGCCTGTGCAGGAAACTCAACATCTAAGAAAAGAAGTTAAAATACAGTAATTCATTTCTAAGGATTGTGGTGGCCAAAGAGCACTAGTACGAAATGCAGAAATATGAAACAATTGTCAAGTTAAAGAAACAGATGTTCCATAAAGGAAACTGAAATTCTGGCAAGCTCCAGCACAACTTTTACTTTTATTATAATTATTTTTTCTTATGCTTTCTGACAGACTGACAAGAACCAGTAGCAGTAAGGGAAGGATGTAATCTAATAATCCTATTCCCTGAGGGCAGAATTTTCACTTGAATGATAACTAAGAATTTGAATCTATAAAAGTCTCTGCACAGCAAGAAAAGGGCTAAGCACTTTCAGCACAAGCCAGTCAACTCGGGCAGAGTCACAACTAACTGGGCACAGATATCAGAAATTGGCAGTGCTTGATGAACATGGCCTCCAAGGGTCAATGAACAAAGCAACTTTTAGGTCACTGGTAAAAATTCCGTAGAGGTAGGTACTACACAATGTGTTTCCTCCACTTAAAATATATGACATAATTGAGAATAAAGATAAAGTCATACAACAGCAGGAATGACTTACTTTATGGCATCTTTTTGAAAAGCAATCGTCCTATAGGGTAATACCTGATATACCTATATATTAACACCAAACTATCATTGACATGTGTGATATTTCATAAGCTATCTAAAGAAAATAAAATTTTAAAGATATAAAATATATTTTCCCACGCTTCCACAGCAAGGGATAACACGTACAAGCAAAGATAAATTTCAATATAGATAATCAAATTTCCGGCTTCTGCCTTGTCTGGTCCCACCTGATGTCTTTTAACTAATCTTATATCAGCATTTTTAAAGAAACTCACCAAAGTATATAATTTTCAGGGATTCAGAAAACCTAGCTTTGCCTCTAGTGATGAAACTAATATTGTATAATTATTTATATTTTTATATCTTTCTTTTTCAACCAACAGTTGTGGTGCTAATTCTACTTCCCGTTCCACAAAAGAAAGTTGTCTTTTTTATGTGCATAAAACAAGCTTAATCTCATGATCACGCTACAAGAACAATGATGAATATGTAAGAGTCCTCATGTTCAAAATCGCTCAAAATTCAAGATGTCAGTTTGACAGTATTGAGCTGCATTTCTGTTACAAAGCTAAACATTGCAGTCTGTTATTTTTTTTTACTAAGTTTTATAACTTGTAATCACACCTCTTGATTTCCAAGTTTTCATCATATTAAACCTCCCTCTGGCTTGTGCTGTTCCTTTTCTATTTGTCTCCTCTCCTTTTTCCAATTATTATTCTATTGTGAACCCATCTCTACATGTATATAATTCTAGTCTACAAGCTGTACATTTATACCTCTATCCACCCATTTGTTAATTCAATCAGACAGTGGATGTTCACTGTGATGAAGATGTACCAGAGGGTGATATTAAGGGAGCTCAAGGAATCACTGCTCTTATCATTATATACTCTCAGAAAGAACAATAATAAATATCTGACAACACAAGGAGTATTTAATTCCCATTGGGCTTTAAGCTATCAGAAATATGTCTCAAGAGTTCTAGACTTAGAGAGAGAATGGGACTCTCATGGGAGTGAATAGACAAAGGAAAGTGTGGGCCAAATCGAGCATATAGGAGGCTGGAGTGCCCAAGAGACAGTTAGAAAAAGGCACAGTTGGCGTCAAAAGCGTAAGAGCTATGCCAAAAATATAACAGTTAGAAAAGGGTGCAAAATACAAAAAACAGTAATGTCACAAATACTCCCAGCCAAGATGGCGCTAAAGGGGAGTAAGTGGGGAGGAAATCTGACTTATTTACAAAAAGATGATTGGAGTTAAAGTTGGGGTAAGATGACATAAAGTGCGTGATGCCCTGGTCATCTCCATTAGGGGTTATAAGAGCCATGGCTCATGTAGACATGACTGCTGATGTGACTGGATAATTCCCCTTTCGCTTCATCTGGGACCAATGGGTTTTTGCTTTATAAATTTCATGTTGTAAGAAAATAAACGAGTTCCTTCTTGACTCCACTCTACTTGCGTCTAATTGTCTCTGGGACCCGGGGGCTGGATGGCAAGCAGCACACTTGACCTCCTCAACCAGGGCCAGTCACTGGCAGCTGGCTCAATTTTTCAGTGAGGGGTTGTGAGGGATGGGGATGCAGGGGGTGGGGAGTTTTGTTGTGGGGATGGAGGGGGTGCAGGGGGTGTCCTACAGAGGGACCCTGCAGGAAAGCACCAAACTTTGGACCAGATAACATTTTAAAGATGCGGATCTTTGCCTTCTTGACAATGCCATGGTAATCATTTCATTCATACCCTAAACCTAAAATTATTTTTTTTTACATGGGTCTCCTTTCAATGTGTCTGAGTTGGGCTGTAGCACATCTATTCATTATAGAATGATTTAATTCATTCATAGCCTTTGAGCAAAACAAGACTCCAGGTAGGCTTGATTCCTAAGAAAACACAGTTATATTCTCACTTAACCTAGAAAACCTTCAACACATCTTTGAGCTATGTATAATGGCCACCTCCTTCCCCCATTTATTTCTGAGCATTTATACATACTCATTACTGATTCCAAGATTCATACTATAAAAAAGTGGATAGTTTGGAAGTATATTGCTAGAATAAATTTACAATAAACAGTATTCTGAGACATAGACTAAAGAGGGCCTTAAGTAAATGCCCATATTACATTTCCAAGTCATCATTGTTATAATAATATTTTTGAAGTTCTGTAAAGATTTATTCTCAAAACTTGAAATTTATTCAGATTACTGTTAAGCAGTGAAATTCAACTACTTTATAGAAAGACATATTCTATGAACTTGAATGAATGAAAATGCGAACTGATCAATAAATAGGTAGATAAGGAAAAGTAGTACAAAATTTGCAATCTGATTGATGACTACCTTACATGTCATCGTAGGACTTTCATCTAGGAACTAATGAAAGTAGATGCAGAGATCCACAGTAAAGAACTGGTCTCAACTGGAAAAGTCCAGTTGAAGAGAGGGAGGAAGAATATTATCAACAAAGGTGTCAAGATCATGATGGGTATACCCTCTGAAACAGCTCACTGACTCTGGAGAGACAGTGGGGAAACCAGCATAGTACAAAATTAATCCCTAGGAATATGGGTGACAGTTGTATGGCTGCAGCAGTCTATGGGGACACTGGTAGTCGGACCAGGATTTACCCCACAGATTATACTAGCTCCATTCTCGTTGGAGGGATACCTTGTTCATTCTAGATATAGCAGGCATGGCCTTGGTCCAGCTCAAAGAGATTTGCTAAACTTTGTTGATTCCCCATGGGAAGCCTTATGCTCTCTGAGGAGTGGATGGGGGTGGGGTGAAAGGGAAGGCAGAGGGAATGGAAGGAGGGGAGGAAGTGGGAACTAGAATTGGTATGTAAAATGAGAAAAGGTTTTAAACTAAATTTTTAAAAAGCCCCACTGTTTCAGGTTGCTTACCTTACCTGGTCATGTACTTTTTTAATAAAGGCTTCCAAAACACATCTCTCCAGCTTTACACCTTTCTTCATAAAAGTCATTCTTTTAGTTTAAATAGGTCCGGAGTTTCCAGAGAGTATTTGGAAATAACTGCACTACTTCTGTAAAATGATGGCTAAGGAAAGCAAGCAGAGTAGATCCATTGGAGCAAGTATTCAGTCAGCTTTTATTAGAATACCCAAGATTACAAAGTTGCAGCAAGGAATGAAATGGAAGAAAGCCAAACACAGATTATAGAATAGCAATTTTCTTTTTACAAAGAATAAAGATATATATAGCTTATAAAATTTTCAAGTCATTTATCTACTTTTTTGTGTAGCCTTTATGTCATAACTCTGAGTACAGTCTGCTTCTTAAAGTCAGTGTCAACATCTATGAAAAAAATACTCTGTAATAATTGAGGCAAAGTACATGCTACGTGCATTAAATGCAAGACTAGATTCACGCAACACCAAGGTTTAGAGCTTGGAAATTAGAATGGTGGGATTCTAATACCAGTTCTGCCACTAGTTAGAAACTCTGTGGCCTTGAACAATTCACAAAACTTCTGAAAGGCTCAATCCTCAAATGGTTCCAAGATATTGAACTTATGAGATTGATGTGAAAATCGGGTATGATTCCTTTGTGGTTGAGAATGAGCACTGATTATGAGGTAATTTGACCTTAAGGATGTTTCCTCTGTCAAGGCACTTCAACTGCCCATGCCACTTACATGTTTCTAGGTGATCAAAAGTATTTATATGCCTAATTTTAAATTAAAAACATTCAGAGCCATCTCTTTCCCAGTGACATACCACTTGAAAAAGAACCGTACGAATTCTATGTGTATCTTCAGACATATCAGCCCACCTAGCTCCATGAATATGTGGACTCAAGAGTACTTTGCAAAATGTACAGGGATGGGAGGATGTACACAGGAGATAGATAGTGTATTAATAACAAATTCAGGCTCAGACGTAGGGTTCTGTAAGAACTACTAGAAAGGACAATTTTAAAGCTGAAGGAAAGTCCAGGCTAGAAGTCAGTAGATATAGAGATGTGAATACAGACAATCTGAAAATGAAAAACCGTAAGAGAACCAGTTTTCAACCTTTCCAAACTGAGAGGCACACCAGACAGTTTCTACCTATGGCAAATTCAGCACATGAATATAAAATTTGCAGTAAAAGTTCTTAGGTTTATGCATATAACCAAGCAAAATAATGGGGAAATAAAACTTTCATCTGTATTCTTTTCTTCCTTCATCTTATTCTTCTGTCCTTGAACAATATCTTTTTACCTTCAGCTGACAAGTTCCAAGTCAGTCTTTGATAGATCTGAGTAAGGGGCTCATTTGTCAATAAAAAGATCAGTTTATAAAATTTTATATTCTTAAAAGTATAACACATTTAGGGTTTAAATCATTTTTTTTCACAGAAAGATATTAAGCAAGAGATAAAAAAAATATGCTGAAAACAGCAGGTTATCCAAGGAAGGGGAATAAACTGCCAGGACTATTCAAACGTAAAATAGTGTAAGTGAAAACTACTTACAAAAATTGCATAAAGAGTCATGACCTTAAATCTCCCTGGTCAACCTTTCTGTGAAAAACTGGGGCTCCATGCTAAGACAGAATGGACTTTCACTGGCCAAGCTGACAGGCTCATAGCATCACTGTCTATTGCAGCTTCATCATTGTCTGTTGCCCAAATGTAAGAATGAGGGCCAGGCTGAGAGTAGGCCTAGGCTTATCACATAGGATTCTGAGTTTAAATCATTGTCTAAGTAAGGAGAGACACTTAGTAGAAGGACAACAAAAATGCCATATGTTTAGTAAGGTGATATTCTGAACATATAGAATAGGCAGTCAATAAACATTAATTTTCAAATGTATTGTTAATCTTTAGTTATTGGGGTGTTTTCTCTTCCTAGTTAATGCTGCTCTTGCTTTCTAATGAAAGCAGAACATGATGATAGAATCTGAATCAAAGCAGCTGCCCAAACTGCCAATTTGTTTCTCAGCCATCCATGCAAACAGTGCCTGGCTGCCTCCCCCTTCTCTCTTCCTATTTTTCTTTCCAAAATTCCCTTTTCCATCCCTGTCTCCATTTCTCCATCCCTCTCTCTCTCCATCCCTCCATTTTCCTCCCTCTATCCCTCCTCCTCTCCATTTCCCTCTACCAACTAGAAATGTAACACTCCAAAATCACTTCATATAATATTTAAATGATATTTAACATCCAGAGTGCTTTTCATCTTTAAAGCTTCTTGAAAATAAAGTTAATTTAATAAGAAGATTGCAGCAAAGGAACATGCTCTTATCTAAAGCACCACCACGTGAAGAACACAGATAGAGAAAGTAATTGGACAAGGATGCATCCTCCTACATAAATAGCACAGGTTCAGTGTGCTTCATATTCAGGAAAACACTGCTTAGACGCCAAATTTGCAGAATGAATACAATACATTGTATCATTTTCATTTTTAAGGAGTTGTTCAAATGAGGAACAAGTGGCCAACAGTGGTTACTTACAACTAAATAAATGCATAACGTGAAAAGGAGACAATGCTTTGTGTCCGAGAAATTGAAAAGTACTTTGAATTCATCTCTTACTGTGCCATCCAATGTGTTCCCAAGGTCAAAACAAAAGTTTTAGTTGTCTTTACTTGGGCTGCTAAAGTGACATATTTTAAAGCACATGAAGTACACAGTACACTAATAGGAAAAAAGAAAACTTTTCTACTTTTCCAAGAATCATTAGCAAAGTTTGATGTTGAAAGCTTGTAACAATCTCAAAACATGTGCATCCATCTGAAAGACTACAATTCCCGAATTTAAGTGGTTAACTGAATCACTGGGAGAACCCACAATCTGAAATCTTATGTATTCATTTTTACATTTATAAACCATAAATTCTCCTGGTTACTTCTGATATTGTTGTTTTGTTTTGTTTTGCCAATGGGTTTTCTGAATTTGAAAACAGTTACATTATAATGCAAGCAAAATATGTTGCCAGATCTACGTAATAATCATTTTACGAAAAGTTTATAACTTACAAAAATATAATAGCAATAATGACTACCTTGACAATCTTATTTATATATGTATGCATGTCAGTCATTGCTATGTCCATAACCTTACTAAGATAGAGAGGCTGAGAATGACAATTTTTCTGTTTTAACCCCCGGAGTATAAGAGGACTGCAGGGCTAGCTGTAGAAGTCTGCCTGATCTGACCCAGATCAGTGGGATTCCTTGGACTTACTCATAGATCGGGTGGATTTGAGAACAGACTAACCTGCTGGGCTATGACTCCACAGGCATTTTCTCTAGGAAGGCTCAGGGATACTTTACTAGGACAGCCAGGACTCAAAAGAACAGAACATGCCAGGCCGTTTGAAGCTTATGCCAGAAATGGTACGCTTCAGAATAACATGATATGTAACAAGACAAGCTTCGAGGGGTAAGGTAAAATTTGCTTCTTGATGAAAAGTCTATCAAAGATGCAATTTAAGAGGCACGGATGCTCTAAAGTGTGAATAATTAAGGCACTTCCTGCCTTTCATTTGTCCCCTGTACTCACACACAAGAGACTATTGTATACTTTACTTTGTAAATACATCACCTAAAGTACACTCAGAACAACCCAATCACATCAAGAGAAGAGGTATATAATGGTTATGATGGTTACAATATCACACACCGAGTCCTCATCAAGGAATTAGAAAGAGAACTTAAACTACGTATTAATAGGTAGACTTTAGAAACTCTCTACTACATTTGGACAATATAGGTTGATAAAGCGATCGTTGTGTTTGAAAGGCCAGGGGAATTTGTAAAACTTTAGCTTCTAAGAACTCTTCACACTCATCATTTCGCAAGTTCAATGTTCTAAAGTAAATATGATTTGTATTACTTCCAAACACCATAGTCAAGACAGATTTTCAGAAAGGTTCAAACAGAATTCATTTCAAAACATAACCAGGTTTTGATGAAAGTAAGGCATAAAGGGGCACTGAATGGTGCAAAACCCTAATGTCAAACAACCAAGCCCCCGAGATCCTTTAGAAAGAATGTGTTTGTTCAAGTTTACCAACTCACACAAATTTCCCAGGTCAATCTAATTCCCTCTGCTGAAAATATCCAAAGTTTGCCTGCTTCTCTTTGACTTGAGAAATGTTACTGCTTTTCTCGCATTTTATTTTTTCATTTATCAACTGAGAAACATGAACTAGCCTTTCCTGACAATTTTTGATTATTTTTATACTACAAATTACTAAAATCTGTAGAAAGCAATAAATAAACTACAATTTTAACCATGACACTTAAATTGAAATTGAGTTACATAACCTTCTAAATACTACTCTGAAAGTACAATCCATTAAAAAATTAGTGTTTCCCTTTTGCTCTTTCTGGATGTGTGCTGTCCATTAATTGGATGTTCAACAAAGGTATCCATATAGTAAGAAGATGGTAGCTAATGCCACATATTTAATATCAACAATCTTTTTCAATTTGATTACACTTGTTATTTGAGAATTTATACCAGCATTTGATAGATTTTAATGAAATCCACCCTCATTTCATCCTCTCTAAATCTTCGCTTATTACCCCTGCTGACATTCTGTTAAGCCTTGTGATTTTTTAACACAATGAATCCACTTGATACTATCTGTATGTTCTTGGGTATAGGATTACCTATGTGAGCATGGGTAGCCTGATCCATAAAACAAAAAAGAAAAGGACACATCCAAATTCTTTTTATGAAGTCAGTATTGCAATAACACTATGATAAAGAGCTATCAATAAATTATAAACCAATCTCCATGATAAACATAAACACAAAACCTCTTATTAGTTGCAAATAAAATTCAAGAATAGGTAAAAATGATTATCTACCATGATCAAGTCAGCTTTATCCACATAAATAGACACAAGGACAAACCCCTTATTATCCTCTCATTAGATATAGAAAAGGCCATTGATAAAATCAAGATTCACTTTATAAAATAAATCCTGGAGAGACTAGGGATGTAGAAGACATACCTTGACATAATAAAGGCAATACACAAGCCCACAGTGAATATCATGTGAAACAGAGAAAAGATCTACATTAAAATCAGGAACCTCATTCTTTCTACTGCTGTTAAATATAGTGCTTGTGTTTTAACTAGAGCTTCCAGACAAGAGAGTGAGATAAAAGAGACACAAACAGGAAGGGAAGAGGTCAAAGCAACCTTTCTATGATGTTATGATTCCATATACAAAAGACCATTGAAGACTCCACAAGAAAACTCTTACATCTGAAAAACATTCTCCAAACAAAGTACAAAGTTATCATGTAGAAGTCAGTAGCTTTCCTCTTTACTAATCATACTAGAAAAGAAATCAAGTAAAGATTACATTCATCTACATCTCAAGAGTCAAATATATTGGAAATAATTTTGTACAAGGAATAGAAAACTTATAAAATGAAAAGTTTAAGACACCGAAGGAAAAAAAATGAAGAAGATACGCCCATGTAATGACTGCCATGGTTATGTACTGATACAATTAATACTGTGAAATGGCTCCTGCCAAAAGAAGTATACAAGTTCAGTACAGCCCTCATCAATATTCCAATGTAATTCTTCAAAGAAATTGAACAAATAATCTTAAAATTCTTATTTTAAGTTTATTTATGTTAATTATTTATATAAATATAAAAGGCCCTGGATATCCAAAACAGTCTTGAACAATAAGAACACAGAGGGTGTCATTAACCATTAAATATTTTAAGCTATATTACAAATTTACAGTAATAAAAACCAACAGTGTTCTAGCATAAAAACATTCATACTACTTTTGAAACAAAAATGAAGAACCACTTATAAGGTCACACTTCCTAAAAAACCCGTCTGACTTTTGACTAAGGAAACTTGTTATTGAAGAAAATAAAGCATCTTCAACAAATGGGACTGGTCAAATCAGACAGCTACATTTAAAGGGATGAAACTATTCATTTCTTTTCATGCATATTTCCCAAGAACGTCATTATAAACTTCCTTAAAGAGGAAATTCTTATGCAAGCACAGTACAATTATAGATTATAAATATTGTAAATTCTAATGTTATTACCATTATGTAACATGTGAGCTTTATTAATATTTTGCAATTTCCCCAATAATTAACTTTGTGTAGAAAGAATTAAGAATTGTTCTTTAAATAGAGGAAATAGTTTTTTTTTTTTTTTTTAATAAGGCTAGATTCTTATCTCTTACTCAGTGCAAACCCAACCCCAAATAGATGAACATCATGAACAGGAGACAGGAAACCTCAAATCTTTTTGAGAGGAAAGAAGGCATACACATACACATGAACTCATTGACACAGGAAAAGATATTCTGAATAACATCCTGGTAAGCACAGTCATCAAGACCCACAGCTATTATGGGAATTCGTGGAATTATAACACTGCATAACAAAAGACACCATCATTTGGGTGAAGACGCAGTCTACAGAGAGGAAAATCATCTTCCAGGTTATACATCTATCAGAGAGTTGGTGTCTAGAATATACAAATGACTCAAAAATGCTAAACACTGAAAATGAATGAAGTAAGTAAACCACCCAATAAAAGCTAGGCTTTAGGATTAAACAATACTAAAAAAAAAAAAAAAAAAAAAAAAATAGAGCCGGGCGGTGGTGGCACACACCTTTAATCCCAGCACTCCAGAGGCAGAGGCAGGCGGATCTCTGTAAGTTCGAGACCAGCATGGTCTACAAGAGCTAGTTCCAGGACAGGCTCCAAAACCACAGAGAAACCCTGTCTCGAAAAACATACATATGTTGTATGTATATATATATGTATATATACATATGTTGTATGATATATATATATATATATATATCACAAGTGGGTGAGAAATACTTTTAAATGCTCCATAACCTGTTCCATCAGGAAAATCAAGATTAAAACTACTTTAAAGTTTTTTTTTCCAGGAGGTAGAATTCTTTATTTTAATCTTTCTATCTTTATGTGACTTTTCTTATTTTAATTGAGCTCTACATTTTTCTCTACTTTTCTCCCTACTTCTCTATTCCCCTTCAACCCTTTCCCATGGTCCCTATACTCCCAATTTACTTAGGAGATCTTGCCTTTTTCTACTTCCCATGTAGATTATATCTATGTAAATCTCTTTTAGGGTCCTCATTGTTGTCTAGGTTCTCTGGGATTTTGATTTGTGGGCTGGTTTTCATTGCTTTATGTTTAAAATCCACCTATGAGTGAGTACATGTGATAATTGTGTTTCTGTATCTTGGTTACATCACTCAAAATAATGTTTTCTAGCTCTATCCATTTGCCTGCAAAATTCAAGATGTAATTATCTTTTTTTGCTGTGTAGTACTCCATTGTGTAAATGTACTACATTTTCCTTATCCATTCTTCGGTTGAAAGGCATTTAGGCTGTTTCCAGGTTCTGGCTATGACAAACTATGTTCAACTATGAACATAGTTGAGCACATGTCCTTTTCGCACTTATTTAAAGTCTTTGTTACCAAAACAATAAGAACTATATACACTATGGACCATTGTGTCACTAAAAAAAATATATTTTTTATAGAAATGCAAAAGTTAAAACAGGTATTT
Organism: Microtus oregoni; assembly: GCF_018167655.1. Lineage (NCBI taxonomy): Eukaryota > Metazoa > Chordata > Mammalia > Rodentia > Cricetidae > Microtus > Microtus oregoni. The sequence continues at coordinate 9,575,159 of NW_024543076.1, read as the reverse complement.
TGTTTGTGTATATGCATGTGTGTGCAAAGACATATCCATAGCCCATCTCATCTGCTGTTTAAGTATACTCTATTCTAATTAATATGATCCAAAAACAAAAAGTACACATTTCAATTTTCGAAGAAATGTCTTACCAGTTTAAGAGAAATATCTTCATACTTCAGGAGTGAAATAGAACTGAATTTTTAAAAGTCTTTTTATTTTGTTAAAGAGCAGTCAAAATTGAGTCATGCTCTAGAGAATGTTACCACAAGCAACAGATTAAAAGGCCATCAGACAGATGGTTTATTTAAGTGAAATAAAATGTACAAAATATACAATTATAATAATTAAACATATTTTATTTGCTTAAATACTCATTAAAACAAAATTTTACAAACTTATTCTCCTGGATCACTTGCCAATTAGATGAATTAAATAAATCCTCAAAGCATATTCCTCTATTCCAAAAATCTAACTTGCTTAAAAATATTAACTGTAGTATTATTTATGTATTTATTTTCAAAGACTTCCTGGAAATGATTCTGTTGCCTCATATAACTGGGAGGTACTGTCTAAAAAGCTGACAGAGAAAAATGTCAACACAGTAATTACACATCCTTGTGCTAATCTCAGGTAATTCAAACACAAAAATGAAAGTGTTATCGGTGGAGAATAAACGACCAAAGTTCTAGAGCTTGAAAGGATGGAAAGTTTTTCTTCTTATTGATGTTCAAAATTCCCATACTAATCATCAAAAAATAATAGTTTAAAATTATTAACACTCAAATTATGTGCTAAACAACCAGAAGATCAGCACCCTTAATTTTAGTAAGCAATTTTTAAGTATACATAGAAATTAACTCATTTCTAAGACTACTAATCGAGGTTTATTGATATTCTATTGAGAGAGAGCAAAGCTAATTTTGATATTAAAAAGAAATTCTATAAAGTCTCTTAAACCAATATAGCTAATACTTATTTCTTATCCATTTAGGTGAATCTGACAAGCAAAATAATTCTACACTGTTGTAGATTTAAATGTATATCTTATATTATTTCTGGGAGTAAAAGAAATTCATGCATGTCTTCCCACTGCAGACATTCCAATCCCATTAGCTTAGTCTTGAAGTTAAGAAGAAGCATTCCAAACATGATATAATTCAAGCCAGACTTACAATAATCAAGTCAGAATGAAATACACAAATTAACATATTTCCTAGAGAGCATTCAGCATGGTAGATAGATCTGATTGCCTCATTCACTGTTACTTTGGCATATGTAAGGAAACATTGAAACTAAGTTTTATGACAAGGATTTCTAACACTACACACAGAGCTCATTATAGCTTTACATTTTATTCAGGAGTAAGAAGTGGTCACTTGGGTTTTATTTTTAATTGTCTTATTTTGGTTGTGATGTATGTATAGAGTTTAGATTTTATTGTTAGCTTTGTTTTGTTTTTCTTTCGTTCTGAGATGGAAGCTAGTATTGAGCCGAGGGAGTCATGTGTATGCTAATCAAACACCCTGCCATTGTCCTGTATCTCTAGCCATCTGTTTATTTTCATTTGGGGACGGAGTCTTGCTAAATTGTCTTCTCTGGGCTTTGGAACTAGCCTTTAACCTAATCTGGATTTGAATTTGTAACCCTCCTGGCTGGAATTCCAAGCCTCCACTACAAGAACTGGCTTATTTGTACATGATTTTATTATGGTAGGTATTTTTAGAGACACAACGGTCCGTAGTGTATATGGTTCTTGCTTTGGTCACAAAGACTTTAAATAAGTGTTCTTGTTTGTTGGGACCCTTTGGAGTCCTGGCCTCCAGCTGCTCTTCCCCACTAGGGACCTTTTCTTGCCCTTTTTATTTGAGCTTCTGAGAGCTGTGTCAGGTTGTTTACCAACCTTGCTTCCTGAGCACGGATTGCCCTGGCCTTGTCGGAGGATCAGGTGATGAGGTCTTCACCTGTTGGCCCACCTGGCTGGGTTAGGTATAAAACCTCCGTGCTGCTGTTCAATAAAGGGCTTCTTCTACCAGCAGCTTGAGAGGTGTGTATGTATGCATGTTCAATCCTGACGTCCTTCATTCGGTTTCAGTTCCAGGCCGTTTAGGTGCGGCACTTTTTCACTTGCATCTTTATTTTGGTGAGCTAAACCTAACTATCACAATCACATGTGAATTTGTTTACCATCTGAACAAACGTTTTCAGGCTTGCAAACTGCCTGATCTGTAGAGAGCACAGATAATTTCCCATAAACATCACTGTCTGGCTTCTCTGTGCTGCTGGTAGCATAGTGGGAAAGGCTCCAGCTAGCTACCTCTGCAGTTCTATTAATGATCATTATAACACTAAGTATCTGAATCTGTGTTAGAATCCCAGGGTATAAGTAAGATAACATTAGATAGTAGTAAATAACACCAATCTACAACTGTGTAAAAAAAACCTCCTCTAGTTAAAACTATGTATTTTTATAAAGGCTTCCAAGCTTTCTTCTGAGTTCAACTCTAAAGTCAGGATTATACTATCTCCAGGTAATCCAGCCTTTTACTAAAGTAATGAAAATACTGATACAAAATATTTTAACCTGTCAGATAAGGTACTTATCAGCTGATCCAATTAACAATGTAACCATACAAAGAGGAGTTTCCTCTTTGGTCCCAATCACAGGACCAATGCTGTAAACGGAGCCAGTACTATTTACCACAGTCTTGCCACATTTATTTATAACAAATTTTTTGCTATAAGATATTGGTTTAACGAGCTAAATTAGATACTTATATTCGCATCAATAAATTTGTGCTTAATTTTAGAGCTAATTTTGTAGCTTCTAAAGAGTATAACATCCTGTTAATGAATATGAAAAGATCCTTGAAAATATCTTATGACTCTTTTGTTAGTTTGCTTGTAGAATCATATTCTGAAAAATGAATGAGATGCTTTTTCCAGTACGGAGATTAAAACTGAAGTCTCACACATGCTAAGAAGTACTCTGCTGCGGAACTATTTGAACCTGGCTTATATTTAATGTTTTGGATTTTGGACTGTGTCTCACTAGGTTACCCAGGCTAGCCTTGAACCTTTGTTCCTCCTGCCTCAGTCTCAACAGTGGCTATTATTGCAAGCTTTTGTCACAAGGGCAGCTAAAGAAAGGTACTTTTTTGTTTGTTTGTTTTTCTTTTGTAAGAGAGGGTTTCTTAGTGTAGCTACCCTGACTGTCCTGGAACGCACTCTGTAGACCTGGCTGGCCAAAAACTCACAGAAATCTGCCTGCCTCTGCCTCCTGAATGCTGGGATTAAAGGCGTGTAACACAACCTCCTGAGAAAGAGGCACTTTTATTTATTTATTTTCAGATCTATTTGTCTCCCAGGCTCAGCTCTTTTAAACACAGACGTGCATTGATAGTCTTTACTGCTCTTTTCCCTTCTAGTCTACGCTATTAAAATGGAGACTCCTTCTATGGAGGTCATATTGGCTCAAGTCATAATGAAATAATAGAGCAAAACATCTGCTCTCTTTATACACACAGAGAAGAGTAATTTAATGATAAAATCCATTAATGTTTTATCCAATTCCTGGGAAACAACAGCATTCTGTAATAAAACAGTTCAGAAATGTCCTCTGTGCTCTGAATGTTTTCATTATCACATAGTGTATATTTGTCCCCATTCAGTTAAGCACCAGCACAATGTTTGTATTTTATGCTACTTTGATAGACTGTACCTTGCAAACCCTCCTCTGACACAAACCTTCTTTTCCAGGGTTGTGCATTCTCGGCCTTTTTCAGAGTATTGTCACCAGAGGCATTTATGGTCTTAAATACAGTCACGTTGTCTCACTGTAAGGTACCTTGTTACAGGTTCTGGGATAACTCAAAGAATGTGTCTCTCCATGTTCTGCCACACATGTTCACTTTCGATTATTTGCCAAGAAACAGCATATTTTGTTAATTCTTATAAGGTCTCTTTTATGTATTTTATAGTGATTGCCACCAAATTGGAACATTCTGTCCCAGGGAGAAAAGGGAACCTCGCTAAAATCAGGAAGTGTATGAAACCCACACCGGTCAGGGCGTAAACAAATCTCACAAATTTTACGAATTCTACATGGTTTTATGTACAGAAACAATTGCTGAGAAGAAGTGACTCTCCTATCAGCTAAGCTGTCTGCCTATCTTGCAACGAGATCCAGGAATACAGCTTTTATGGGTCTTTACCCAAAGCACTTGCATTTGAATCTCCTATGGAAGTAATTCAATAAACATCCAGGCTCACAGGCAACACTTTGGTGCAATTACTTCATTGTTCTCTTGTTGTATCCTATCTGGAGTGAACGGTTGTCTGTTAGCATCTCCCTCAGATGCAATAAAAATTAGGGAATTGACAAGCAAAAAACTTCTACATGATTTTAAACATTAACATAGAAAATGTAATAATTTATAAAACTCATTATTTCTTGGAGAGAAAGACATTCCAGACATTTACCACTATTATGAACATTCAGCTCTTATTAGTTCAGTCTTGGAGTAAGCAAGAAAGTAATTCAGCCATGATATAATTTAAGCAAGACTTATGATAATCAAGTAGAGATGAAATACATGAACCTCAGTTTAATGAGAAATTCATATCAGCACCATTTTTTTTCTGATGCTACTCCTTGCCCTCATTATTCACATTCTAACATGTTAATAACACGTACCTCTCTTTTTCTATTACTACTACTTTTATTTAGGTCCACTTATTTTCTGACTTAAGTTGCATTGATTCTCACTGAATTCAGCCTTTTTTTTGGACCCTCTGGATCCTAAGAAGCTAATTTACATCCTTACACCTACTTAGCACTCATCTGTCTACTGGCAATTCATCCTTACCCACACAGTCTCAACTCACACTTAATGTTGACATTCTCTCCAGTCTTCATGATCATCTCAGAGTATTTCCAAGACTTAACACCCTCCCCTTCACTTCTTTGCCCAAATTATTGGTTTTCACATCTCAAGTCAATTACGATGAGCTTATGGTCTCCCCATATCTGCGTGCTGTGTGTCTGTGACACTGCACACCTCCTGTATGTCTGTTTAGCATCAACTTCACACATTTGTGTTGCTGTGCTTGCAACATTGAGCTGCTGTGAGGAAAAGAGCTCTTAGCTTAGTCACTCTAATTCACTCTTCCCTGCTCTCCTTGGGGAATGATTCAAGAATCTCTACTCCATGGGTTTTCAGAGGCTCGAGTACCATTTATAGAATGTTCTGATTTTTGTCCATAAACTAAGCACATCTTCATTTAAGAAAACCTCCCTTGTAATTATAAAAAAGTTGGAAAGCTGTGGAATAATCCTTCTGTATACTATGAATATGTATTACTCTAATTGACTAATATAAGCTGATTGGTTAATAGATGGGCAAAAGGTATAGTTGGGATAATCAAAGGATGCTGGAAGAAAGAAGAGTCAGAGAGTCTTCAGCAGGCACAGAGAAAGCAGGAAAGGAAAGCAGTGCTGAGAAAAGGTACCAATCCACGTGGCCATGTGTAGATAAGATATATGAGTTAATTTTAGTGTAAGAGTTAGTTATTTAAATGCTGAGCTTTTGGATAAACATTTATAATCAATATAATCCTCTGTGTAGTTATTTGAGAAGTGGATGCCAATTATTTGGGAGCAAGTGGTTTGGGGAACAGAAAAATTCTGCCTACAACATAAAATTTCAATAATCTTTCAAATATTTCAAGGATCTCATACAATGTAAATAGTTGTTCTGCATGGCTAAGAAAATAGTGAAGGACATATCTCTACACATTTACTTCAGAAGAAATTTTTTCCTAAACATTTGATCCATACTTGTCTGAATCCTCACTTACAGAACTTTTGTGTTCACACAGCTGATTGTACTTAGAAATATCTGGGATATGTAAGGATAATGACTAAGTAACCATTTGGAAAGATATATAAGATTTATGTTGGCTAAAAAGTTAATAGACCCTGTCTTATTTTTTCCTCTATTACTGAAAAAAATTAGATCCTGAAATTCTGACATCAGAAAAATATCGTTCATAAATACTTCATGTGGTGTGACAGTTTTAAAGCTCTGTAACTGATGCTCAAAATGCTTTAAACATTGAGTTTAAACTCTGTCTTCTAATTATGAAAGTAAAACCATCATAAAAAGTTAGAAAATATAAACAAAATTAATAGATTTGATAAAATATTCAAAATGAAAATATATAGCAGATTTGAACAAAAGAAACAAGAACCCTATTTATGGATTTATTTTTGCAATGTTTATGTTATTATTAATGGTGATTTTATATATGTTAATCAAATTGATATTCTTATATCAAAAACCTACCTTTAGAGTTTCTTTGAGGAAAAAAAAAAGGAAAGGAACGGAAAAAAATTAACAGCTTCATGAATATCACCCTGACAAATATTGCTAATTTATTTTGTTAAAGTTTCAACCCTTATTATACATCATGAAAAAATGTGAAACAAAATATGTAAATATATATATAAATTCACCTTAAATAACAGGTTTTTGATGTGTTGACACAGTGGAATGCAAACCTATAAACATTCTTTTCTGTTTTGTGTTTTAGTTCACTTTATTCTGCTTCTCTTTTCAACCCTTGAAAGTCAAAGGCCTTGGATCTTTGAGATATTCATAACAAGTCTATTTTTATGTCCAACACTTTCTTCATAATAGAATTTAAATTTAATTCTTCCCTGTTTCAGACTTGGAAACTAATCTAAGTCAAATATGAGTAACAGTGGTATAGAAGTCAAATGACTTCCGGGCATTTTCTGTCTCACTCTTCCATGTTTTTTTTTCTGACATAGACTTTGCTATTTAATGCATCTACAAAGCTAGAAAGACAGTAAAGAAATATAGGGAAATCCTGCAAAGATAACACCCAGTAATTATGCACTAGCTATATTAAATATTGGCTCCGTCAGAGAAAACTCTATTAACTCTACAGTCCATGCTCCCAAGTCTATTGCCAAATATCTACCTCTGCACCACTCACAATTTGGACTGTGCTACCATAGTTGCTTGTTGTTCATGTTCCACTTCAAAGCCACTGCTGCCATTCTTCACTGCACACAACCCCTCTCTAACACCCTCTCACCCCGGTGTCCTCTGCTACATACTCTTTGATATCGAATACCTTGCATTCCCCACCAGTCAAGATTTGACACGGTAGAAGAAGTTTAGAGGACACTCTTCCAGCTCATTTTATTAGTTCTGCTATTTCCAGCTTCAGACAGACGTTATTAGCCTTTGATTCCTCCAATAGAATCATGTAATAAGTCTTATTCTTTCTAAACTCCAGGGAAAGAAACAAAATTTTCCATTGCCTACTTCTAATGCAATAAGTCTGCTCTGAGCATCAGGTGACAAGGAGTCCTTTAACAGTTTTACAACAAAATTAGAAGGTTTCATGTGTTCTCTGTCATCTATTCCCAAATCTTTTCCGAGCAATTCCATAGATGCTTTGCCCATGATGATTCGGCTTCACTTCCAGCATACTGACATTGAAGCAAACTTCTCATCAGATTCTTCAATATGACTTGCACTAATTTTTAGAATATGGGAATTTAATTTGGCACAATTTCATACCATACATAGGTTCTTGCACACCCACCTTAATCATGTTCTAAACAACGTAATGTTTAATATCACACGTTAAATAATTTGAGTGAGAAAAGTTATATATTAAAGTTATATACAGAGATTATATACTAAAAATACTCTGATTCTAATAAACATGAAGTTTAAAAAACTAAAATTCATTGGCAGATAGTAAATTGCAGTTTTGCATATTTATCAACCATATGACAAACAAGCATAGAATAGCATTATAAAATGTTCCTGTCTAAATTAATTACATAATTCTAGTGCTCAAATTCATCAATAATAACATATCACAGTCAATCAAAAGAAATTGAGTCAAAAGTCTGTGTATGGAAATCTTTACTCCCATTCAGATTGTTTTGATCATGTTTGTCACAAAAAGGACTATAACAAGAATACTGCAAATATGAAAATAATATTTGAAAATTTACCATGATACTTAAACACACCAGAATGCTTTGCAGTCTCAACCTGCTTAAATTTCCAACACAAAATATAATATCTCTGTGTTATAGTAAGTTTTATCCATGTTATATTAACTTTAAATTTCTATAGTGGACACAAGTTGAAAGTACTAATTTATCATTATCAATATGCTCTAATGGATTATCTCTCTGCTCTCCCTTCATGAAATGGAATTTTTTGTAATATTATTCATGTGTTCATTCTGAAAACTGAATCACTAATTGTTGAAGTCAAATATATCCACTGGAAATCTATGTATAAAATGCCAGCAAGTGTGTTAGCATGAGTCGTCTGAATGCTGAAAGAAGAAACACATTTTTAAAGTTTCATTAATTAATCCCGCTTTGCACCATAGGTAGAAATATCCCAAGTAGCCTTAAATAAGAACTGAGTGAATTTAAACCAGTTATGTATGGATCATATTGACTTCAGCAGTAATAATAATAATAATAATAATAATAGACTAGAACATCAAACAGGTCATCAGAAATTTCTTTAAGGAAACTGGGATTGCAATTGTAGAAAAGCCTATTCTTAATTCATTTTATGAGCATGGTGAAACTGCAGAATGGTACACATTACATTCTAATAACCCTCTGCAATACAATCTGCAACAGCAGTTTATAAGACAGGTTCTGCTGAGATCTACAGCCTAGGATCAATAGGTATCAGATACCACATGTTTAATGAAAGTTCTGGTTTATCTACACAGAATTTTGAAAGATGCTCAAATCTAGTTTTATAATCTAGTTCCATTTGAAGTTTAGGACTTAAATCATTATGTATTAGAGGGCTCTGCTTATGTTATAAATCCCACCATTGTCATATTCTCACTTCAAATATAAAGCGTTAAGATCTATTCGAGCTTGAGAAACACAGCAATTAATGTCTAAGCTATGTAACAGATTTTCTTTTTAACAATCAATGCTGTAGGGAGTTCTTTAGTATTCTTAGGGATCTTTTCATGACACACAGAATTTTAAGGAAGTTATAACTTGTACTTAAAAGAAAATAAGTGTAGTCTTGAAATAACAATGACAAAAGAGGATCTGGATAAACATTCCCTAAAAGAAGCCAGATTCTGTGAATATTTCTTAAAGACCAAAGAAGGTAATAATTTTGGAAGAAAATGCTTTCTGGGAGATGATTCAACTTCCATTCAAGAAAAATGTTCAGAGGAATGGAGTAATAGCAACAGATGTGATAGATTTCCAGATTTACAGGAACTAGAAGACAAATGTTGTGTGAGTAGCCAAAAGAAAATACATTTCTTAGACCACATAAAATGTAGTTAAAAGTCGTAATGAAGCCATCTGTGAAATACATGTATTTTTCTGCTCCACTGGACCATATTATGCAATAACAAGTAATTATTTAACTTCACTACTTGAAACCATGTAGACTAATTTCTTACTTATACAACTTATATGTTTGGTTAGTATAGGTCAATTAGAGGCTCTTATTGAAATTTCATTGGCTCAAACTAAGGGATGACCATCAATGTCATTGACTACAATATCAGAATGAAAGAGAAGATTGTTGAGACCTTTCAGTGATGGCTAGTCTGTTCACAATTTATTGGTTAGAACTAGTCAAGTGGCCTCACGAACACTGACTTCCAGGATGTTTAATTACACCACATGTCCAGGAAGTATATAGCCAGACAAGTTTGATGGCATTCACATTTACTAAACTATCCTGAGAAACACAAAGGATCACTTTAAAAAGAGAACTTACCAAAGCCAGAGCAATAATAGGGCAGAAGTGTATTTCAGTCAAGCCAGGCAGATTGCAGTTTTACCTTTTCTTGTTTTCTGAGGTTCTATATCAGAGAAGTTCAGTGCAGAAATTATGGGAGACAACTGGAGAATACTGAGGAGGCTGACCGTATTCCCTTTCCCCAAGTACACGAGACTGCAAAATCTGGTTGGAACTAAGCTTGATGAACTTTTAGGATTTAGCAGATGAATGATATATAAAAGAAAGTATACTATTGGAAACTAGCACAAATCAAGGCAAAAATTGGATTTTCTAAGTAAATAAAACATGATTGCAAAGATTTATGATGAATAAAATATGTAGCCATATCATATATCCTTGAATTAATGAGGAGGCAAAGAAATCAAATTTCTTTAAATTGGAAGCACATATGGCTGACACAGTAATCAGATTGCCATTACCAAGTTCAAGGTTGGCCTGGACTACTTAGAAAGACTGTCTCCAGAGTCAGTTTTTAAGCACACGTATAAAAACTTATAAATGATGAACTACAGAGAAATATAAAATCAAAATAAAAGTAATGGAGAAAACAGTCTTTCAAGATGAATCCAAAGCAAAGCAAAACTATAGGGATCCCTTCAGAAAAGTCAGAGGGAAATAACACAAACAGCCTGAAGATTCATGGAAGCCGTAAGGTACGTGGCTATGGCTACAATGGAAAGACAGGTTACAATCCTACTAAACTACCAGGAATTTCTCCAAGACACATACGAACAAAATTAGACATAAAAATTCTGTGAGAAACTGGTGTTAGTCAAAAACATCTTGGACAGTGCTCCATCATGGCAAATGAATTGCGGAAAATTTTATTAGGCTTTCTAAGATTGCCAAATAAGAATGCTAGGCAGAGGAGAAAAACATAATTTATTTCCTACAAACTAGATTGTGGCACAGAGTGACAACCCCTTTACCATCAGGACACAGTAATGGTGATTCTCTGAAGAAGAAAGCAGCCATTAAATCAGGAACTGTCTGAGCTCTGAGCTTCGATTATACTTTTACCCCTGCTAGTGAAACAGAAAGGATTTTTGAAGAAAATAGGACATCTTGAAGATATCAATATTCTATATAGAAGTACTGATTATTATTTCAGATTGGTTGTAATTTGAAACAGGATAAATCTGGTAGTCACACAGAATCTAAGGTTTCTTTAATAATTCCCAATCTGTACAGAGACAAATGAATAAATGTTACTCTCTGAATCTTTACATGGTACCCATCTAGTTTATATTGTTATTCTTGTTACATAACCAGTAAAATAAAATCTTATTGAAATTTGGAGAATTTATGTTATTTAAAGGCAAAGGAAGTCTCCCAAAATAAACATTTAAGGTTTATTTCTTTGCTGTTGCTTTTCTGTGCAAAATTTCCATTTAGTTTCACAAAGTATCCCACGTAAGGGTACTTAAGTTTTTGTTACTGATCTTTATTCATGAACCCAATATAAGAACAAATTCTTTCATATAAGTACTAAGTATAGAATTTTACTTTATACCAATGTCCTGCCCCAAGATTAGCATCTTCACGTAGAGTACACCAGACAGGAAAGTTTATGTTCCTTATTTTATATTAACACCTCTGGAGATTACATTAGACATGAAGTTCTGTGAATAGCAATCAGTGGCAAAGTCAGAATTTGAAATCAAATCTTTAACTTTTATTTAATATACACAAGCTTTACCAATCAGAAAAATAATCAATGTGGTTTTATATATAATTTAAAACTCCATCTTTTTAAAATCAAATCAATCATTATAAAATCAAGATTGAAAGAGAAATACTTTTAACAGTATGTTTTTTTATGATAATAAATAAAATAGAATTCTTATCTTCCTGAATCACATGCCTTAGCAGGCTACACAGGTCAATTAACACAGTTAGTAACAACAATAACACTTTTAAGTATACTTATATAAGACAAACATTAAAAATAAATTTTCTGTTTGTCTGAAGCATCAATGGTTTTCTGGTGCCACTAGGCTATTTTTCAAAGAATGAATATAAATTTCCCCTTGATATAGGAATGTCGTTTTTATATCAAGGAATGTCAGAGTACAATGCCTTGGAGATATATGTAAAAATATTGAGTTGTTTTATTAACAAGTTCTACATTATTTCAATTTTGAATACTGTTCCAAATGTAAATCTTAAGTATAAATTATTAACTAAATTCATTACCACTTTACTCATAAAGCAATCAGTATAGTTGGAGTACCTATGCACTTTATTCTTTATAAAGGAGAGCTATAGGAAAGGTATATGCTTTATCCCCTCTCCTCCAAAATGCAAATAACTTCCATAATTTTCTGCCATCTCTCCTGACAGAACATCTGGTGATCATCCATATTCTACAGCTTTAATCTGAAACCATTTATTTCTATTGAATCAAACCTCACACCTTCCCTTGAGCTGTTCATCAATCACTGAAACCTCTTTTGTTTTCAATGAGTGAACAATGCTTTTAGCTTTATTCTTCCACCGTCCATACAATCTCCAGTCAGAATGGGATTTGGGCACAAGAATGGGTGTCAGAACCAGAAGTTACAGCCTTTGTAGGACACGCATGCAGTCTGCCTCTTTGCAATATTTACTTAAACCTGAGTATTTTATATGCTACATAACCACCTGCAAATAGCAGAATTTTTATCATTTCACATTTAGTTTAATCTTATACATACTTCATTTGAGTATAATGTAAAATATAACATTTTTAATAGTTTCTCAGACAGCCGACATTTCTATTGCAGATTTATTTAACTTCTTATAAAGGGAATGTTAAACGCAGAACCAACCACATATGCAAGTGTTTCCTTGTAACTTGAGCTCCCACAAACATCCATCACTAGCAGAGAAATATGGGTTAGAATGCTCCCCAGTGATTGCAATCAACAAGTCTGAAAAGAAAGAAGAGACAATGTACCCACTAATTTAGTTAGGGAGAATGTGTTTTTTTTTTTTTTTTTTTTTTTTGGTTTTTCGAGACAGGGTTTCTCTGTGGCTTTGGAGCCTGTCCTGGAACTAGCTCTGTAGACCAGGCTGGTCTCGAACTCACAGAGATCCGCCTACCTCTGCCTCCCGAGTGCTGGGATTAAAGGCGTGCGCCACCATCGCCCGGCGAGAATGTGTTTTATAGCAAAATTAAAATTAACTATGTAAACCATATTTGAAATAATCTAATACGGGCTTTAATGTTTGCAGATAGTATTTAAGATATATCAGACAATACTAATAAGGAATGTTTTGATGGAGTATATTCAAAGCATGAGTAATAGGACAAATAATTAAAGTTACTCTTTGAAAAGAACCAAGAGGAGGCATCCACAACCAACATGTGTACCTGTGTTTCATATTATTATTTGCATTGCTATTGCTAACCAAACAACAACAGAAAAATGTTTTTCAATAGCATGAACACGAAATCCAATCATTCCAATCACACTAACAAGCGTGATTTTGCTGAGGACATTGCTATTACGTAAGTATATAAAGCATTTACTGATATCCCTGTGTGGATGGAGAAATCGTACAAGGACCCATCCCAAGAACCAAAACCAATCAATGTCTATTCTTCAATTGAAGAATCAGTTTTTTCCATGGGCAAGCTCTCTGATAGGTTACCCAAGCCCAAGGGTTAGCCCTGAACACATTTTCAGAGGAGCAACACTATCTTACTTGGAGTTTCTAGTGCTGTGACGAAACACCATGATGAAAATCTGGGACTGATGGAGCATGGGATCAAACCGGAATCTCTGAACGTGGCGGACAATGAGCGCTGACGGAGAAGCCAAGGACAATGGCAATGGGTTTTGATCCTATTGGATGTACTGGCTTTGTGGGAGCCTATTCTATTTGGATGCTCACCTTCCTAGACCTGGATAGAGGGGTGAGGACCTTGGACTTACCACAGGGCAGGGAACCCTGACTGCTCTTTGGACTGGAGAGGGAGGGGAAGTTGGGGATAGGGGAGGGAAATGGGAGGAGGGGAAGAGGTGAAAATTTTTAATAATAATAATAAAGAAAATCAGTTGTGGACAAAAGTGTTTGCTTCAGCTTATAGTGCCACATTCTAGTCACTCACTACAGGAACTCAAAGCAGCAACACAAACAGGGCAGGAACCTGGAGGCAGGAGCTGATAGAGTGGCCCTGGAGGAAAGCAACTTGGTGGCTTGCTCTTACACTTGCTCAGTCTGCCTTCTTACAGTGTCCTGCCCCACCAGTCTATATGTGGCACTACCCACAGGGAACTTTCCCTGTCACATCAGACATCAACTAAGAAAGCATTCCACGTGATTGCCTACAGGGTAAATCTAGTGGGCATTTTCTCAACTAAAGTTCCATTTTTCAAAACGACAATAGCTTGTGACAAACTGAAATAAAACTAGTAGGGCACATAAATAGTAACTGATTCAGTAGGTTGTGCGTGTGTATAATATGTGTGTGTGTAACAATAATCATTAAAGATTACTATTAAAGAGGTCATGAATTTAAGATGGCCTGGGAAACACAGGAGGAGCTGTCGGGGAAATTGAGAGATGGAAATAATGTAAAAATAATAGTCATATATAAAGTTTTCAAAGTTACAAATTAAGTATTAGAAAACATCCATCCTCAAGTATTTTCTAGCCTCTGTGTCTAGATATTCTTGCTTTCTACCCACAAAGCATCCTTCTCTTACTTCTTCAGCAACATTTATTTCTTTATACCCTGTCCAAACTTCAGAATCCTGGGAGCTTTACCTTGTAAACCATACATCTATATAATATTTCTTTAATATGAAAATCTACAAATGAAGAAAAGGGTTTCAATCAAATAAATGATTTAAGAATTTACCTTATGCCGGGTGGTGGTGGTGCATATCTTTAATCCCAGCACTTGGAAGGCAGAGGCAGGTGGATTTTTGTCAGTTCGAGGCCAGCCTGGTCTACAAGAGCTAGTTCCAGGACAGGCTCCAAAGCTACAGAGAAACCCCGTCTCGAAAAAAGAAAAAAAAAAAAAGATTTACCTTAAACAATGTGAATTCCTAGTGTGAAGAACAATGTTTCTCTTCATAAAAAGGCTTGCAGGATAAAGGAAATTCTTTCAAATGAGAAATGCATATGATAATAGTATATAAGAATTTAATGTGGTCAAAAGTACACTGAAATTTCTAGATATGTAAGGAAACAGGCTGAAGTAGAAAAGACAAATGATCTGGATTCATCTTTTATGTACGCAGCTTACTAGTGTTTGCTCACCAGTTACAAGTATCTTTTAGAGAATTTCCTGAAACTGTCTCAATCGTCATAAATAAACCCGTACTGTTGGATTTTCTTTCATTCGTGCAACCAAACACAATGTTATATTATATGTTTAGTTTATCTCAGTTAGTTTTCTTACCACAACAGCCTATGAACATTTTATTTAATTCTGTGGTTTAACACACATGAAATTTATATTAAATATCTATTATATTGAACAATTTTATATTAACTGTTGCTCTTCAACCACAATTTTTTATTATTGCAACAGAACTCAGAGATTTATCCATAATGACATTTACTAACGATTTCATTCAATATCCTTTAAGCCAACACCAATTTCATGAACAGTGCAAATCTTGGCCATCTCTGCTGGGCACGTGGATCATCTTATTTTCAAACTTTCACACTGTAATAAGGTGATTTTATATCTTCCTTTTAATGTACCTGCTCTTTATTGATTCCTTTCCAAGATCAGAGGAAAGACATTTTGGCTTTCATATAATATCATAAGTATTATATTAACTCTACTCTTATTTTACTTTTTTCTAACCAACATTATGGGCTTTTCATTGTATTCCCAGTTTGAAAAGAGGTGTTGCAAGAATTATTGTAAGGTGTGAGGATGTAGTCTCAGCAAATATCCCTTGCCTATGATGAGTTATACTCATGCATCCAATCTCCAGCACAATTAATTAATTGTCAGATTTTCTCAAACCTGTTCATTCTTTCCTAGTGCATTAGATGTATATTGGTTTTTATTTAATATTTTATTTCTTTTCTAATGCTATGCCACCACTTCACTTATGAAATGAATCAACTTGTCGATAATATTTTATCTCTTTAAATTTTGCTAATATTTGCATTTTTACTTCTGTTAATAATATTCATGTTTATTTTCCTCATAGATATTGTTCTGTAACCTTCTTATACTGCTTCATGATATTGGTATAAATGCAATGCTGATCTTTGAATCAACTTACAATAATAAAGCATCTAAAATTTTCTCATTTGGGTGAAATGGGCATTTTTTTTTCTTAAATGTTAGAGGGATTTTATAATGATATCATTTGTAGCAGTGTTTTACTTTAGAGAAAAGTTTTTATGTCCTGTTTTATTTTGAGTTTGTACATTTTAAAACTAACTTTTAAATAAAGTATATGTCATTAAATTTACTTAAGTGAATAATTGAAAGATTTTTACTAAGTTAATATATTTATGCATCCTTCACTACAATTCAATGACAGAATAGATTCAACTGCACTCAAGTATTTGCCATGCCCATTTTCACTCTCATCCCCCTTTGCCAGACAAACACAAGTAGCAGTCTTTACAGATACATTTCTCTGTACGTTTTATATAAGCAAAACCATGCAATAGCCATGTTTCTGATTTCCTTAATGGAATATACTGGTTTAATGGTTTTCTAAATTGTGGTTTGTCTTGACTTTATTTCTTTTAATTGCTAAGTACTTTCCCAGAGTTTGGATTTTACACTCTTTATCCATTCACAGCCAGCTTTGTAGAGGATGTGTTGTGCACAAACGTGATGTCTTCTGAAGATATGGAGCCATTCACACTAGTCATTTCCTCTTGTGTATTCATAATGGGTCACTAGAGACTCAGGAGAGCAACTCTTTGTTCAAAGAAAAGTCTAGGGTCAATAGTTATGAACATTTGCTATTGAATAGATGGTTAAGTAATAATTATAGAAATTGTATTCCAGAGAGTATTAGCAGTTTCTGATTATATCAATTTCTGCACATACTATCAAAATCTGGTACCAAATTAAGAATATATATATATATATATATATATATATATATATATATATCTGTTCCCAATTCTTCAGTCTTATTACTGAGTTTACTTGCACTGCTAAGATTATTATTAAGGGCATAGATTTAAATTATACCCCATATTAGTCCTCTCAATAAACCCTTTCCACTGTCTGGTTTTGTGTCAACTTGACACAAGCTAGAAGAAGGAGCCTCAGTTGAGAATAACCCTCCATTATATCTAGCTGTAAGACATTTTCTCAATTAGTGTTCAATGAGAGAAGTTCAATCTACTGTGGTTGGTACCATCCTAGGCTTGTGGTCCTGTGTTCCACAAGAAAGCAGGTTGAGCAAGCCATCGGGAACAAGCCAGTGAGCAAAATCCTCCGTGGCCTCTGTATCAGCTCTTGCCTACAGGTTCCTGCTGTGTTTGGGTTTCTTTCATGACTTCTTTCATAATGTATAGAAATGTGGAAGTGTAAGATGAATAAAACCTTTTCTCCTCAACATGCTTTTTGGTCATGTATTAAGTCACAACAGTAGAAAGCCTAACTTAGACAACCCTCTACAAAACTTCTACAGAATACTCTTATATCATCCTCCTCTTAATTACCTGGTGACACAGCCATCCATTTTTGTTTTTTGCTTATTTGTTTTATTTGGTAGAGAGTTGTAGATATCAAAATGATTATCAAGCTTTAACTTACCAAATATTTAACTAGCATTTGTAAATAACAGATACTTAGCAAGTATTTTCTTAACTTGATGGTAGTGTACTTGGTTCTTATCAACTTGTTTTCTCTATTAAACAAGATTATATGATTTAAAATGACAACAGACACTTCAAAGACACTTAATTACTGTTGTTGGGAGGGCAAAGTCACACAATCAGAGTTGAGTTCCCCAAAAACGAGAAATTGATCTAGCATATGATCCAGCTCTACCAATTCTGGGCATGTCCCCAAAGGTCTACAGATCCTACTACAAAGATGACTACTCAACTATGTTTAACAATACTATATTTGCAATATCCAGAAAGTGGAAACAGCCTAAACACCCAACAAAGATGGAGTAGGTAATAAAAGTATGGTTCATATGCACAATAAATTGTTGTTAAGCTTTAAGAAAATGAAGGTATATTACTCATGGATAAGTCAATGGTGCTAGAAATAATCAGTCATAGCAAGAGAACACAGACTCAGAAAGACACATGTTCCATGTTCTCTCCCATAATCTGATGCTAACTCTACATCTCTTGATACATGTATTCATATCTGCATACCCAAGGGAGACAAGTTCTTCTCTCACGGTCCATTTCTAGTTTCCTAGTCAACATGCAAATACTAATAGACTGGAATATTCAAATCTAAATTAGATGTCTATAAAAACACTCCCCAAACCTTTGCAGAATCAAGGATCACTTGAGAGGAGGGGACAGAAAGAAAGAAGACCGTCAGAGGGAACAGTTGCCTGCACCAAAACCCCATTTCCCAGACATGTCAAGGATTATTCCGCATGTATACTCATAAAGGTTGAGACCGCGTGTTTGAGGCCTGCCGAAAATCAAGCATTCCAAAATCCCAGGATGGAGGGAGGAAGGTCTCATGAATTCGCACCTCTCCTGAGGAGCTAATGACAAATGATAGTTGCTAAAGGAAGAAGGACCAGTTTCTTTTAGGCATTTGGGACTTAACCACTTATGCTGCAGTAGATAGCTCCATACCCATGCACATACAGGTAGCACTAAAAGGACTCAGTGGGTTGAAGCAAGCAAACAAAGAGCACATGAATTTAGGAGGAAAAAGTGAGAGAGATGGGTGTGAAATTAAAGAGGGCAGAATGAGAGTAATTTGACCGAAACACATTATATGTATATTTGAAATAAAAAAATGAAAAATCATATATACCTTAAATGTCAAGTAATAAAATAGACATCATGTTAATATTAACATCTTTTCAAATATTAATTAATATAAATGAAACCAACTGAGGACAAGGCTATGGTTTTGTGACTACCTACAAGTGAAATTATATATAAGAAACTATATGTACACCATAACCACAAGCTTAATGAGCAGATTCTAGTCATCATTTATCTTTACAGAAACCACTATCTTTCCCTTCCCCCATATGCATGCATATGCTTGTGCCTTTGCAGGGTGAGAGAATTATATAAGAATGTGTGTCCATTTGTGACTCAAGTACAGCAAAAAATGTTAGGATGATAAAAACACCTCCCTTTTGAGCATTGGAGCCCACTGTTTTATATCTTGGCATTCCCCAAGAGGCAATGTTTGTGACTCCCAGGAAACACCAGGAGCAATACACTTTGTTTGCTTAGCTTTTCCTTTTGTGCCGGCTACTAGGTAGATGGCTTAGAGCTAACCATAGTTTATATTAGAATGAAACTGTATGAAGATACCAGGTCCTCTTGTGCAGTGCAATTTAGAATGCACTTCACCAACTCTGTAGCGCCACATCTAGAGCCGAAATATGCTAGGAATTGTAAATGTCTACGTCGATTTCTGCTATGCTGAAATTTGGTTATTAATTTTGTGAAGATGATAACTCCCTCTTTGTGGACAGATTGCTATAATGTTCTATTATCTGAAACAAAATGCAATTTGTTCTCTACTGTAGACCTCTAGGCTTCAATTTAGTCTTACTCACTTTATAATGAAAATAAACTCATATTGACAGTGCATCCAAAGCTGAAAAGAAGGAAATGATATCTGACATACAGTTACAGCTAATAAACAGAGCTGAGAATAATATTAACCAATGAAGGTAACTAAGAAACACAGCAAAATGTGTTGTTGAGTTTTACTCTTTGGCTCTTTGGATCCTTTGGGAGACCTGCCACCCAGCTCCCAAATAAATCACACAGAGAATATTATTCTTTCTTATAAATGACCACCCCTAGCTTTGTCTGTTTCTAGTGAGCTTTTCTTAAATTACCCCATCTGCCTTTGCCTCTGGGCTCTTTTCTTTTCTTAATTTGTAATCCTACTTTCACTTTTACTCTGCATCTATTTGTGTGGCTGGGTGGCTGTATCCTTCTTTTCTCATACCTTGATCTCTCTTTCTTTCTCTCTTTTTCTCCCTCTATTTATTCTCTCTGCCTGCCAGTCCTACCTATCCTTTATCCTGCCTTGCTATTGGCCACTTATCTCTTTATTAGACCAATCAGGTGTTTTAGGCAGGTAAAGTAACACAGCTTCACAGAGTTAAACAAATGCAACATTAAAAAAATGCAACATATCTTTGTATCATTAAAATAAATGTTCCACAGCATTAAAAAATGTAACGCGTCTTAAAATGATATTCTACAATAAAACTATATTCCTACTACAAATCCTAATGGTCTTCTTGATTTAACAAAAACCGCATAAGTATGCCAATGAAGTTTCAAAATTTTATTCAAATCCAGAATTCATTAATATCTGCTAGTTTCTTGCTAATTTTGTCACTAGACAAAAGAAACAAATAACTTACATTCCTGGTACTGAAATCACTAAAATGAAACAGGACAAGGGGACATCTGATTTCTTATGGCTAGGTCTACTGTAAAAACTAAGATGCTAGAAGAAGCTTGAGTTTAATGTTATAGATTAAGCTACTGAACCAACAGTCCAGAAGCTAACTACTATAAAAGTATTTATGGATATTGAATAACTTTCATAATTTTAATGGAAGAAATCACAGTTGGAACCTGTGTCATATTAAGCATACACAAAGATAAAGTTATAGGTACCACGAAGATGTGTGTATGAATATATATATATATATATATATATATATATATATATATATATTTGGAATTAAGGTTTCCAAAAGGTCACTAGTAATTTCAGAGCAGGGGCCCTGCCAAGAGCAATCTGCTCATGATTAACAAGACACAGTTGGTTATTGTGAGGAAAGTCACTGGAAGCAGAAACACCAAAGCTCCACAGCAGCCCATTTGTCCCCACTATTACTCATTCTTCCTTTCCAAAGTGGTCGCTGCCCAATGAAGGAGACATCCAAGCGACTGGCACCTATGTAAAAATGGATTAAGAGCTACTAATAGTAAAATACCTCATAATGATTTTATTCTGAAGAAGATAAATTAAAGGAAGATAGAAACACTCTTAAATGCACATCAAAAAGAAACAAAAAACAAAAACAAAAAACAAAAAAAGGAAAGGAAATCACGGGTGAATACAGTGAGAGAGGTAAGGCTGAGCCTTGAAATTTCACCTGTCTGTAGTGTTCTACTTTATCTGATTATCAAATATGGTTTACAAATTCAATTTTTCCTTTTATGATATGTACTGTTTTGTGTCTAACCAGTTCTTAAAGCTTGTGATGCTGAAGTAGCCTCTCAATCATTAAAGGATGTGTCTTGCTAACATATTGTCTCATCAAAATCATAAAAAGATTAGTGTGAGGCCTTTTTTTAAAAAGGGGGAGGGGAAGTGTTCATAAAAAATCAGAAAATTGATTTTCTTTTCCATCTAACATGCTGCCTTGTGGATAAAAAGCAAGCCAGACTGGAGAATCAGTTATTGCCAAGCCTGTCTGCATATAGCGACCACTTCTCCCTGTACTGCGGGAAAACATTTCCACCTAGAGTCCTTTCCCAGAATATCTGGAGACCAAAGGAAATCAGCCGTAATGACTACCAGAGCCAGATCATAATCAGTTTTTAATTGAAGCATCAAGCCAATTAATTTGTGACAACTTCCTATCAGTTCTGATTCTACATGTGAAGTTTCATAGGACCCAGGCCATTTTGGGCTCCAAAGCATCCCTGGAAGAGTTCAATATTTGGTCCTTTCTAAAACAGCCTGCACTAGGGAGAAAATATTTTAGAGATGGTGCCTCAAAACTTAATTCGAGATTGCAGAGCAGAGTCACTTGTTTGACTCAATAAAAGTTTATGAAACACAAAACATTTTAGACCTCAAACATGATTTTTAATATAAAAAAGATCTTTTGCCTTAAATGTGTTTCAGAAAGACAACTGAACCCTAAATTTCACTTTTTTTCAGTTAATTCTACAAATACATGCTGTGTATCTGTATATGCAGGTAACTATGTAGACTGGTAACAATCATTGTGTTTGTCACAGAATTTCTAAGGACAGTGCATTTTAAGAGCTGGCTATTTTCCTGGGACCCTGGTAAGGTATTTAATCCCCTGAAAAACGATATAGATGCTCTCTGGATGATGGTGTGTAACAGTCTGCAATATAAAGCATCAATATTTTTTCTAGCCTCCATTGACATTAAAATACAGCTATTATATGAAAAATTAACTTCCCTATATAGATTTATCAATGGATAAATAACGGATGTCTTCCACACGAATGATAACTAAACCATTTCATCATCAACAGTCAGTTGCTCCACTTGAGAACTTTAAAGTGAAAATACCTGGTACTATCCCAATGCATACGCTGGCGTTCAGCATCAGGAAGTTCTTCAGTTTTGTCTGCCTCAGACTTCAGAGGCATTGCAAGTACTATACACTAATAAAGAGGGTGAGAGCACCCATACAAAGATATCTTTAAAAAAATGTTAACCATGGCTTCTCAGTTCTGAAAATCAGGTTTTCCTCTCATTTTCATCGTGTGTCCTGGTATATCATAACTGCTAGATCTTGGCTTTTATTTATTATTCCAAGAACATACAATGATCAAGCTATTTTTTTTTCCTTTCTGGAGTGTAATTCCGTTAGAGGGTTAATATCACGAGAGG
Source organism: Microtus oregoni (assembly GCF_018167655.1). NCBI lineage: Eukaryota > Metazoa > Chordata > Mammalia > Rodentia > Cricetidae > Microtus > Microtus oregoni. The sequence goes on along the minus strand of NW_024543076.1, from coordinate 9,552,545 downwards.
TGTAACAACCACCCTAATGCACTCTAAAATTGAGTTAGAGTAGAAAATGACCACATGTGAGAAGCCCAAACTCTACACAGCACACTGGAAAATGTATCTCTAGCATTGTGACAGACACACAGTAATCTCTTTAAGTATGCACAATATTCTAAATAGCCATTTACTTTTCTGTGGGTTATACACAACAATCAAACATATCCAGTGGCCACCATGGCCAAGTCAGTACTTAGCAGAGATATTCGTTAGTGCATTGAACATACTGGAAAATATCAGGAGCACTGTGAAATGTGGAAAGCCTTGCTTCATCAATAATCTGAACTCAAAGCTATTTCCCAATACCCCCCCCACACACACACACACACACACCTTCCCAGGAGCCTTAACTTCACCCTCGTTCTGCCCCATGATATTCTGGCCATGACTTCCTACTTATCTTTTCTTCCCATCTCCAAGTCATTCAGCAGCTCTGCTCTGTTCTCAGAGGCAGTCCCTAGGGCAAGGAGCTCAGTAAAATGCTGAATGGGGCGACTCCACCAGCAGGTGAAGAGGAAGGGGGGGGGGAAGGCAGAGGGTGTGGTTCTCTCTTTTGTCACCACACCCCATCTCTTGAGTCTTGCACTCAGGGTCCACTGCGGCTCAGAGGGGATCTAGCAGATCGCCTTGCTGAGCTCCTAGCAGTGAGTGACGGAAAGCCATCATGCACACACCATCACCACCAACAACAAAAAAATTAAGAAAAAAAATATTAAAAATAAACACAACCAAAACTTGCCCTTAAAGGAAGCAATTGTCCAGAGTAGCAGGGGAAACAGGGATTAGTTCGAAGGCACAGACCCCAGAACGTCAGAGAGAAGAAAAAAAGGAACAGCAGACAGGGACCTCACAGATTACCCCCACTCTTCCCTGGATGCCAACTGAATACCAGCCCAGAGAATTTCCCTAGAACAGGAGTAGGGTTGGAAGTAGAGATAGGCTTTACCTCCTGGGCTGCCCTCAGAGCGCTGACTATTGTTGCCTCCCCGAAGTGGCTCTGGATCCCAGCACAGCTTTCTAGAGCACAGCCTGGATTCCGGCTCGGGTCCCGGCGACGGGGCGCCAAGCTAGCAGGAGCACGGAGACTCGGGCTCAAGTCCACCGACCAGTCCAAGTTGGACCCCCCTCTGCAGCGCCGCCTCGGCCACCCAGCGGGCACGCTCTCTGCTCGAGCTGCCCCTCGTCTCCCGGCACCCCCACACCCACCCGCTCCGCCGAGCCCGATGGGAGCCTCTAGCGGAGGCCAAGCGAAACGCAGCCGACCCGCTGCGCCCGGGCTCCGACGCCGGCTGCAGGGAGAGGACTCGGTGGCTGCTTGGACTCCCAGATCCCCGCATCCCGCCCGCCTACTCCAGCCTCGCCAGCCACCCAATCTACTTCCTGACCAGGGCCTACAGCTCCCTATCGCAAAGAGGGAATCGGTGTACGGGGCTAAGGAAAAAACCTCTCCAGAATAGAAAATAAAAACAAAACAGGGGCCAAGCCCAGATGTAAATCAACCTGGACAGAGGAACCAGCCCCAGATGCAATTCCCAATAGGTATCCAGAAGTGTGAGGATAGGAGACTCCCTTATGCCGCCTGGATCTCAACCATCTGTACTGGCTGGTCCTCCACTTGCCTGCTTGGAGCCATTCGCGCGGGTTGTGCAGCTGCGTGGCAACAGCCAGGGGGTTCCGCGTAACTTGCCTTAACCCCCACCGTATCCCCCCCCAAATGTATTTTAAGTTATTCTCTCTGGAGATTCAAGCAGCGGGTTTGTCGTCTCTTACCTTGAGATGCTGTTGGTGGCCCTTCGTGTCCTTAAAATCCAAAGCCAAGGAGGATGAAGCGTACTGGAGTCCGGGGTCTCCTTCCAGGCGCCCCCCTGTCTCAGCTCTCTCGGCGTTTTCTTTCACAGGGGCCAGGGAGGAAATGTTGGATTCTAAAGCCCTGGCAGCCAAGGCATCTCTAAACCCTCATGCCTGTTGTGACGGAGACAGGGACAACCTCGGTGGCAGTGGAAACCTCCCCTGTTCCTGCTCAGGCAACTTGGCTGCGGATCCAGTTTTCTTCTGTGACCCCACAAATGCGTTGGGCAGCCAAGCTGTGTATTCTGTCAAGAGCCTAGGCTTCTTCTGTCTCTCTCCACCGCACCCCTCCCCCTGCTCCCGCCAAGTAGGAAAACCTGCGCTCGGGCGGGTTCGGTGCGGAGCAGGTGCCGGCAGGCAGTAGAGCCACGCCGAGGATCGCCCTCCACCGCGGCGTCTTGGCTCCAGCCGCTGCGCCCAGGCGTCTCTGCCAAGGAAACTTTGAGTGGAGGTCGTAATGGGTTAGGGGCAGATGATGGGAAGACCGGTGAGAAGGCTGAGTAGCTGGAAAGGAGGGACACCGGGCAGGCGGCGGGCTGCTGGGTCCCGGCGGCCACACTCAGCGCGCGGACTGCGCGCACACACGCCCGGCTCACAGGCACCGCTCACATGCACACCCCCGCGCGCGCGCCCCAACACGCACGCCCAGCTTCACGATCGCGGCCACAGGCCACAGGCGAAAACTAGAGGCGAGCCCGCACCAGGGGTTACGAGAATGAGAAGCATGGTGACATCGTACCTCTTTTCCAGTTAACCGAGGCCTCAAGTCTACTTTACCTTCTCCTGTCTCCCCGCCCGGTCTCATATCTCCACTCCTAGCTCTTCCCGGCGGTCAGCTCTTCTCCAGGAACCCTGAACCCCGAGATGGCAGGACTTCAGATCCTCTAACCATCTCCACCCTTCAGGGTAACCAGCGCCCCATCTTCAGTGGAGAACTGAAATTCGCGCAGCACCTCACCAAGCAAGGGGCTCCCAGACATCCTTTGAACGGAAGAATTTTGACACCATATCCTGGACAGAATCTCCTCGCGACATTCCCTCGTTCCCATTCCATAACTTTGTCTCAAAGAGCTACCGAAGTTCACCTAGATGGTTTTGCAAAGAATTGACCAGGAACTTGTGTTGGCCAGCTTTTGGATCAGGACTAATTTCGGGTTCTATACGTTTATTTAAAAACTGGATGGTAGTGAGCCAAAGAGTCAGCTGTAGAAAGAGGAGAGACTAGAAGCCTGGAGGGAGATCCAGCCCATTTCATTTCCCTTTCCAGTATTTTGGCAGAAATAGTGGTGTAGTTCTCCTTGTAGTTCCTGTGGCAACTGACGCTGCGCTCAAGGCAGGGATCCCCTTCTACTGCGCAGCTGGGCGCGCTAAGCCAGATCATCTTTTCTCTTTGAAGCAGTCAGAGATCCGCGACGAATCCATGCTCTGGAATTTGTCTTACCTGGACTGGAGAGCAGGAGTTTATTGCTAATGGGGGAAAAGAAAGGAAAGTAAACTTTTGCCACGACGGTTTCTTTGATTATTTTATTTTGTTATTTTATTGCGAGCCCTGATTCTCCTTCATGCTCCGCGCTCAAGTTCGGCAAAGCTTTACTGCGATTATTCCGCTTCCCAAGTACTGGAAAGGCTGAGTGGCTCCGCATTTTTCTCCCAGGCTCTTCACGAAATCTCTGTGGATATGGCAGAAAAACGAAAAGTGATGCGGCATAGAGATGGCGCTAGGACCCTTTGCAGGAGGGATGTGCGCCACTCCCCGCTGTCTCCACAAGAGCGTCTTCTCTCAAGATCCAGGGTATTTTGAGTGGTCCTCTTCCAGTTGAGTTGCCAGCTAACTGACTGAGGATGAGAAAATACAGTATTTGAGCGCTTGGAGGAGGAATTGTGGGTTGCCGAAAGTGGAAGGAAAGAGGATTTTGAGCAACAGAAGAAACTTAGGTTGGTAGGAGGTGCACCAAAGGTAATCATTGCCTCAGTAGCAAAGCATAGCAAGGTAAGCTTGTAGCAGCATTCAGGGCTCCCAGCATCATCCCAAAAGCAGGGGTGCAGTCTGAATTTCTTGAGTGAGTGGCCTTTAGAGCCTGTGTGAAAGAACCAGAGAGAATCACTTTCCGAGATTCTTGTTGTTTTGCGGGGATGCTGGATCCTTGGAAACTGTCCCTAGAAGTGAACTAACCACAAGCCATTTGCTCTGCTGCCCAAGGAGAGGCACCCACAGAGTCTGAGTGTTTGAATTAAATGCTATTTTCCTTCTGGTGCTTTGAAAGCAAGTGTTAGAAGCCAGTCAGAGGAGCCTAGGAGAAAAAAAAAAGTGTATTCGGGAGAAATGCTAAGCAATTGAAATTAAGAATGCATTTTATTTAGTTCTGACATGCTAAGATGTATTTTGGACACGGATAGTTTTGCAGCATTTCAAGTGAGGGATATTAAGATGGTTTTGAACTTGGTGCTATCTATTCATTGTCTCCTGGTCATAAGATTTGGTACTTCTTGAGTTGTAATTGTTTTCCGTCTTTAATAAGTAGCTCTTGTGAACTGGAGTGGAGCTAAAAATTATAATAAACAATTTCTAACATAAGGCAATCATTACATTACGGTTTTATTGTATGGACCTCTCAATTAACAAAGGATGTGGATTACAAAAATCGAATGATCCTCTTGCTGAAAGAAAATTCCCTGCTGTTGAGCAGACTCCTCTCCAGGAGGGACCTGGACTGGGATGATCTTCCTGGCTGTTGTTGACATGCAAACTGCTACTGATGCCTCCTTTCAAAAATAAAGTAGGTCATTTACATGTACACTAAGTGGATTGTTCCAAGGGTGCCACACCGTGCCCCCCCCTCCATTTACAACAGGATAAACACCTCATCCTCTATCTACAGAACTGAGTGAAAGGGTTGAAACTCAAAAGCACTGTCAGATCCAACTTATTGCAGCTTCAGACTATGACTGCTGCATCCTTCCATCCTGGGTGTTTCTTCTTATCCGTTGAGAAATGAAAGTCGTCTTCAGTATAGGTGATATCTCTCTTTCAGTGGAGCCTGACATGTCCTCTATATTCTTCAAGGTTAATGTAATTTACTAATGGCATTCACTATCTCAGAAGCAAAGCATTTATCCTGTTAGTATGTAACTTCGTTATAGATTAAAGTTATCCCTTAATTACCAATATACCTTTCCTACAGCATGGTGCATAAGGAAAGCAAGAACGGTGACATGCATGTTAGAGTGTTCCTTGCTGCCTATGAAGGATCCCATACAGAACAAACCTGAGGCACGGGGTGACAGCACAGTGACAAGCGAAGCTCTGCCATGTGGATCATGTACAATTCAGTGATGTTCCGTGTTCTCAGATGACAGTGACATTAGTGCTCATGCAGATTTGCCAAAGGTAACAAAGATATCTTGCCAAAAATAAGCATGAAACCCATATCTGCCTTAATTTGAAGGCTGTAATCTTAACTTACTTGGCTCAGTTAAATCATTCATGAACAAACATTTTTAGCTATTCACGGCTAAAGGGAATTTACATATTTTTATGCAGGATAAAGTAATATGATAATTTATAATAAAGTTCATTTTAGGCAATCTGGCTTGTATATATTTGTGTATAGAAATATTGAAACAGTTAACATTTTTCCACATTTTATTGAAAATAGTTTTTTTTTTCATACACTAATTCTGATTGTGGTTTTTTCTTCCAAGCTCCTCCCACATCCTCCCTACCGCTGCTCCCACACAAATTCACACCTTTTCTTTCTCTGTCTCATTAGAAAATAAACAGGTCTCCACAAATAATAAGAAAATAAAATAAAAACAAACCTGGACTAGGAAAGAACAAATAAACAAACATTTTAGCATTAAAACATGATTATATGCCTGACTGTGACTGTACACGCCTTTAATCCCAGCACTCAGGAAGAAGAGGTAGACAGATCTCTTGAGTTCGAGGCCAATCTGGTCTACAGAGCAAGTCCCGGGACAGGCTTCAAAGCTACAGAGAAATCTTTTGTTGAAAAACCAAAGAATAAAAAAATAAAAAGTAAGATTATATTTTATTTGCATTATTCCACTCAAAATAATAAATGCTGATTATAAATTGAAGAGATTAGGGCTCAGGACACAATGGATTTACAGTTCTAAGTAACTTTTAATTTTTTCATATTGCTAGCTATATGTGAAAATTAAGAGAATACTATGATAAATTTTCAGTTATGTCAATGAATTATAACAATGTGGCTGGAAAGGTTGTTCAGTGGTTAGTTCCAACCCAAGGTGATTGAACACCCTCTTTTGCCATCCACGGGTACATACATTGACATACCCATAATCATATAGAGACACACATAATTAAAATTAATAAAAACATATCTTTTGATGAAGAAAATTTTAGAAATATATCATTTAGTGTTTACAGTTAAAAGAATTGCGAATGCAAAAAAATTGCTATTTTGTTGATGATGAATCTCATGCAAGGTATTACTACCACATTTTTAAAGTGTTAAAATTTAAAGGATTCAGGGTGCATATGGTATTGAATTTTAGTGACATGTGAACATGCCACAAAAAATGTACCTGTCATTTCCATTGGCCCATATTGTATAATATTCTCCAAATATGTATTAGTGTAGTACCATTACATTATGCTTATATTTAGACTATGCTGCTACAGGCAAAAAGATAAAAAAGTCATCATATTTATCAATGTCTCTGTGGAATTTTTAGGTGAAAACAGACAGATGAAGTAAGGTGTTTTCTTTGAATATTAATAAAACCTTCTGGGGCTGTGGAATAAAAGGACAAAATGTGGAGGTAGAGGTGGGATGTTTGCCTAGCTTAGCTTGTAAATGTGTGGAAGTTTTGGAAATTTTACCTTTAAAAAAAGGATCTTTTAGGAGAGTCATGGAACAAAGAACATTTTGCACTTATCTCATCCTTTACATTTAGGGAACCGATTTAAAAGAATGGATGGAAGTTTTGTGAAACATTTTCCCATCTACCTTTTATCAGGTGCAGTGAAAACTTTCTGATAAACCTCTCCACAAATGCAACAATTCAAATCAGACCAAATAGAACTGAATTAGAAAAAGCCCAGGTTTAATGGATACAAAGGCTCCCCGATGGCTTTCCAGTCCCCCAGAAAAGGAAGATCAGAAAACCACATATTTGTTCTCTGGGGGGCAGTTTAAATACCCTGCGGGAGTGTTCTTGAGCATCTCTGGGGTGAAGACATCTTTGGATGAGACTTTCTCCTGGGTGGAGTCTTGACTGAGGCAACTCCCAGGGAAGTGGGCTTGAGGTGGAACTTCTGCCCTAACAATCCAGACCCTTTGGATACATGAAGCCAGGGGTTGGGGGTGAGGCATCCATTCAAACAGTCCAGACTCTTTGGATGTATGGATGCCAATAGTTGGGGTGCAGCTTTGACCCAGATATGCACAACTAGAAAGTAAATGAAGTGCCTAGGCTTGGGCTACTATAACAAAATACTGTACCCTGAGTGGCTTAGATGTCAGAAAATTGCTTCTGGCAATTCTAAAAGTTAGAAATCTAAGAACAGTTTTTCTAGTTCATCACTGGTGAACACTGTCTTTGTGTCTTAAAACCTTATTCCTAAACTGTATCTCTGAATACCTGTAGTAATAAGGGCGGCGGGGCCGCTTCCCCAGCACCCCAGCCGCCCGCTCGGCTAGCTTATGCCCCGAAATAACAACACACAAACTGTATTCATGTAATCACTGCTTGGCCCTTTAGCCCTAGCCCTTACTGGCTAATTCTCACATCCCGATCAACGCATCTCTAATAATCTGTGAGAACCGGTCTTACCGGGAAGATTCTAGCCTAGTCCATCCTGGGTCGGAGCTTCATGCCCGGAGCGGGGCATGGCGTCTCTCTCAGGCGTCTGCTCCGGAGAGCAGAGCTGTGGAGTCTCTGACCTCACTTCCTCTTCCTCCCAGTATCCTGTTCTGTTTTCTCCTCCCACCTATCTTCTAACCAATAAAATGGGCCAGGGCAGTTCCTTTATTAGCCAATGACCTTCCTCCATCATTTCCCCTTTTTCGGTTTAAACAAAAAAAAAAATGGCTTTAACTTTAACATAGCAAAATTACATATAACCAAACAGTTATCAAGTAAAAGTTACAATAATCTTTATCATAACTAAAGAAAACTATAACTAACTATTCTTAACTCCATCAAAGACTCCAGAAAGATATAATATTGCCTAAGTAAACAAGAACTAAGAAACTTCAAACTCTAGAAATGACAAAGACATCTCGCTGCCTGGACAGTCACCCAAAGTTCTTTTGTACCGTTGGGGCATCCATCTTCAGCCTTCAGGCCCATGGTATCCAGCAGACATTTCCATAAAGCAGGAAAATTCAAAGTCAGTTCAGTCACTATCTGTTGTGTCCTGCAGAATATCTCGCAGACTCTTTCAAAATGAATCAGGAACCCCGAAAGATCATCTCACCTTAGGCAAGTTCAGTAGTCCTCTCTCTGCGGGTTCTCTGTGTCCAGTTTATGCAGTAGTCCAGGCAAGAGCAGTTTCTTGCCCAAATGGCTATCAAACTCCATAAGGTGCCTCTTCGATGCCCATCTTCCTCTTGAAGTACATTGGTGCTGCCAGGAGCAGAGTGTCTCATTGTCATGAAAAGTCCTAAGTTATTAAAACATTAAATGTCCTATTCTGTAATCTTTGAAAGACATGAAGAATGTCTATCTAACTGAAATACATCTCTATATATCTAGAAAATCTAACTAACATGACTACAAGCTTTACTATTATCGATGATTATCCATTAACAACCTATATTTCTTAATTATACAGTACATTTTTAAATGAACTACACAATCACAATACCTTAATCAAAATCAGAAACACTTATACATATAACAAAATTGACCTTAAATCTCTATCAATAAAGCAAAATCTATACTAATGCAAATTATTCATATCTATATCATATCCCCCTTTAAATGTAAAAGAACATTTATAAACATTTTTTGGGAATTTGGGTGCAGTTATTTCTCTCCAAACTGCTTCCTGCTGAATGGGGGCGTCGTTAATTTGGTCTTTCATGGTATAACCTGTGTGCTAGTTTCATCTCAGTTGGCAGTTGAGCGAAGCAATTTTTTGAAGGCGTTCACACCAACCCTTCAGGAGGGCGTGGTCCATCATACCAAATCGGAATAGAAGAAATGAACAGCGTCTCATCCTCTGTGAAAACAAAATAAGAAACTCCTTTCCAAAGTATCATGTCTTTAGATCCAAATTTCAAATTTAAGGCATTTTCAAAGTATCTATGTTGGATTAGTTCAGCAGCATTTATAAACAAATATCTTTTAGCAGTTGTTTGTCCTTCCTCAGCATTCAAACAATTCAAAGAGAGCATAATAGCATACAGTATCAAAATTCTCTGTTTATTTTCCATCTTATTACACCTTTGTTTTAACCTCTATTTCATTTATTTTTACTTTTAACTTTTTGCTTTTTGAGACAGGTTCTCTGTATCTTTGACCTGAAGTAACTCTGTAGACCAGGCTGTCTTTGAACTCTCAGAGATCCGCCTGTCTCTGCCTCCCAGGCATTCGGGATTAAAGGTGTACACTGCTACACCTTGAACTCACAGAGATCTGTTTGTCTCTGCCTTCTAGGCACTGGGATTAAAGGCGTGTGCTACCACACACAACAACTCTCTTCCTTTTTTTTTTTGTTTTTTTTTTTTTACTTTAAGAACTTTAACTTTTAGTCTGCATATATTTTTAACACACTTTAAACCATTCAGAAATTTTTTCTGTCTTTGAATCTCTCTTTACTGTATATCTCTCTTTTTCTGACCACATGAATCTTTAATTTACCAAGCGATCTCAGTAGGATTAAAGGCGTGGCTTTGCCAGCTAGATCCAGTCCATTCCTTAGCTTTCCAGCCTCATGGCGGATATACAGGCTGTAGCCATGTTTACTGCAACAACTGTATGGCATTTCAAGGTCCCTGCCAGCAAGTGAGCTACAACAGACAACACTCAAGTCCTCTCTTGGTAGCCGGCCCTCCTGCCTCAAAGAGTCAGAGTTTGCCCTGGCAGGACAGCCCAGAAAGCCGGCATTTTTAAATGGCGCAGCTTTTTTCCTGCTAAGGCTGAAAATCGAAAAGCATGCGTTCAGCTTTTCGTCAACACCATTTAAGTGTTTTGTGGCAGGACCTCTTAATGAGCTGCAGGCTTTGCAGCTAAAGCTGAGTCAGGAAGCCTCTCTTAGATGAGGTGCTTGCTTGCCTCTGGCAAGCAGAGCAGACCCGAGGACACAGCGAGTCTAGTTGCCATCAAACTAATCGTAGCACTTTACTCCATTTATGCTCTATTCAAAAGCTCTGTCTCCCGCAGGAGCCAGACAGAGATCGCAATGGCGGCACAGCCCCAGGAAGTCGCGCTTTAAAATGAAACAGTGTTTTTTTTTTCTGCTACTGTTGCCGAATCAGGAAATCTCTCTACAGCACGCCACCAACAAACAGCAAAAATCTGTGTTAAACTCTCGCTCCCTTATTTTTAAGCCTTCTCAGGTTTTTTAAGTGGGTTTAGTTGTCCACACGTCTGGGCGCCAACTGTAGTAATAAGGGCGGCGGGGCCGCTTCCCCAGCACCCCAGCCGCCCGCTCGGCTAGCTTATGCCCCGAAATAACAACACACAAACTGTATTCATGTAATCACTGCTTGGCCCTTTAGCCCTAGCCCTTACTGGCTAATTCTCACATCCCGATCAACCCATCTCTAATAATCTGTGAGAACCGGTCTTACCGGGAAGATTCTAGCCTAGTCCATCCTGGGTCGGAGCTTCATGCCCGGAGCGGGGCATGGCGTCTCTCTCAGGCGTCTGCTCCGGAGAGCAGAGCTGTGGAGTCTCTGACCTCACTTCCTCTTCCTCCCAGTATCCTGTTCTGTTTTCTCCTCCCACCTATCTTCTAACCAATAAAATGGGCCAGGGCAGTTCCTTTATTAGCCAATGACCTTCCTCCATCAAATACCCTTCCTTCAATGTATTCAGGGACAGTTCTTTCTTCTTCCTAAGACTGCCAATGGGATCATAAGCGACCTAGTTCTTTTTACTTTTTGAAGACTTCTTCTCCAAGGCTAGGATTTCACTTCAATAGTTTATGGAGGGCACACTCAGCATTCCAGTGTGAGCCACATTTAGTCCTCAGCAGGTGGCAAATCTAAACCCTATTAGTTGGACCTTCTCTGTAAAGAGATTGATAAGGTTCTCTGGGAGGAAGAGCCCTATTGTGGCAGCATCTTTTCTTGATGTGATTGGCTTAGAATTATCTAAAAATCCATGGCTTCCTGGGGAATGGCATAATGTGGCTGTCTGCCTCTGGGTTATCAAATGGAGATGTGTTTGCTCTATGAGGAGTATGCACACCTTATTCGGAAACATATTGTGTTTGGGCGGAAGGAAATATGTCTATTTTTAGGTACTTGTTTATATCCTTGAAGTTACTTAGTTAACATTGATGTTCCTTATGCTGTTCGATTCATGGAAGCCTTATTTGAAATAGCTCAGAATTTGTTCATTTCGTTCAAATAATAACCATCCTTTACTCAACAGTTTTAATGTTCCAAAATTTTAAGAAAACTGGGTAGGATTGCTTTAATACTAACAACAAACTTATTATCTTCATTTAATAAAGTAAGAAAACAGTTACAGAAACAGGAAGTACTCTTGTGAAGGAAATAAAGCTGCCGAAACAGTACAGGGCAGGGGTAGAGGAGGTTGAATCTTCACTGTCTCAATTCAGGGCCCAGAGCTAATGACAGAAAAAGTGATCTAGATTAGCTGGATAACAGAACAAAAACTTTTCTCCACTGTTCATGACAGGGTCCTCAAATCAAAAATAGCACATGGCTCCTGATTGAAATAAAACATGTGAAGTGAGGAGATAGAAATGTCTTTAATAATAACCTTCGTGCTTCCCACTGCGTTAATTGCAGGATATACGTCATTTTATTTGATTTCATAATAGCATCCTCATTTAATCAGTAGTAATATCATTTCATGTAAATGGAGACTGCATTTTTGTTTCCCGGTGCCCAGATCCAAATAATCACACAGAAACAATGTTCATTACAATACTGATCGGCTGATGATTCAAGTGTATTTTTTGTTAGATCTTACTTCTTAAATTAGCCCATTTATATTAATCTGTGTGCCATGACAAGGCTTTGACTTACCAGTATAGTTTTGGCATCTTTTTCCTTCAGTAGCTACATAGTATCTCCTTGACTCTGCCTACTCTTGTTCTATCTCTATTCAGATTTCCTGCTTGGCTTTACTCTGCTAAGTTATTGGCAGAAAGAGCTTTATTTATGTTCAGAAACAAGACTTACAATATCATAAAGTGAAATGAATCCTTTGTCATGGGGACAGATCTAATCTAATGTAGCCTTACAAACAAAACTGATCAGAAGGACACACAGAGATATTTGGCTTTTGTTTACACACATGGAAAGAAAAACACATGTGAAGAGACAGTGAGCAGGAAGCTTAAGGAAGCCAAGAAGAGAAACATCAGAAGTAAACTTTTGGCTAGGGCCTTGATGTTGTAATTCCAGCCCCCAGAATGTGAGAAATGAGTCTTGGTGTTTCATTCACCCTCTGGTGTTTTGATAGCTCTTGTGAACTGACATCTAAGGAAAGATACAATCCATAGACCTGGAGAAGTCATCTAAAAGCTGATGTGACAACAAGGTTATGTTAAAGGAAGAATACTAAGGGAGAGCAAACTGGGCCAGATAGCAAGGAATAACGTCACGTGAATGTGAATTGTAGCAGGAGGCATAGATAAGGAAAACAGTGTTGAAATTCCAGAGAAAAGGAAAGGCAGAAATAATTGGCTTATGAATTCTTATACATTTAGGCATTGAACTTACATTGCTAGTGGTTACCTAGGAAAGAATAGAAACTTTCTTCCAAGATAAAAAGTAATGGTATGAAAAGAGCTTTCTCTTTTGTTTGTTAATTATGCAATAGTTATCTGACTTAAGTAGAATTGTACAACAAGCACAAACGAAGTGTACAAGATCAAATAAGCATCTTAAGAGAATATCTTAGTTAAGGTTTCTATTGCTGAGATGAAACACCATGACCATAAAGCTAGATTGGGAGGAAAGTTTTTATTCAGCTTACAATTCCACCTTGCTGTTCACCACTGAAGGAAGTCAGGACAGAAACTCAGGGCAGAATCCTAGAGACAAGGGCTGATGAAGAGGTAATGGAGAGGTGCTGCTTACAGGCTTTGTTTGTGGTTTTTCTCTGGCTTGCTCAGCTTGCTTTCTTGTAGAGTCAGAATTAGATGCTCATGTGCTGGGCCCTCCCCCATTGATCATTAATTGAAAAATGTCTTACAGCTAGCTGGATCTCAAAAAGGCATTTCCTCAACTGAGGCTGCTTCCTCTCTGACAACTCTACTTGTGTCAAGTTGACATAAGACAACCTAAACAGAGAGTATATTTTAAGTACAAGAATAAATGTGGAGAACAAAGATTTTCCACAGTGAACTTAAAGAGTATTTCTGAAAGTTGAAGTTGAGTTCTCAAGGATGTTGTATTTGAAATTTATTATTGAGCAGAGGAAAAGAAAAAAGTAAAAACAAACTGAGTCAATATTTCTAGGACTTTTAAAATAAATATTTATTCACAGAAAGCAAAACAGTTTGGACAAGACTGTAGAAGGATACACAATTGATTCATTTTGAAACTAAATTTTAATGAAATGACAAAGGATCTAGATTAGAGAATATTATAAGATTATAATTATCTTGATTATATTGATTGTATCACAGATACAAGCAGTCTGTCTATGCGACACATGTTGGTAAGAATTAGGCTCCCTTATAAGCAAGCAAGGGTCTATATGGCATTATACTTTGCTTTCTATGAAGTCTGGAGTGAGCAGTTCATAAATATTGTATCGAATTTGCTGTGTCAGCCATGCGGTGGTGGCATAGGCAGGTGGATTCCTGTGAGTTCGAGGCTAACCTGTTCTACAAGAGCTAGTGCTAGGACAGGCACCAAAGCTACAGAGACACATTTCTCAAAATTTGCTGTGTCATTCATTTGACATTTCACATTGTGGCTATCTTTTACCAGGTCATTTTGTGATTCAAGAAGCATATAGACAGGTCCTACACAAGATGAAGTTGTCCAAAATCCAAGAGTAGTTATGGTAGATGATGTCCAGACTCTACTCCATAGTGAAGAGCTATTGGCACTTGATAGTTGCTTTAAAGGAGGAATCATTTTTTATTGAGGATGTAGCCACTTGTAGGAATCCCATGCCCAATGAGCTTCTATTCCCACACTCCGTTGCCAATATGGTTCCACTAACTGGAATTACATTTTTACAAAGCTTTGAAGAAGCATTTTGAGGAGATATAAAGGAATTTGGGGAGACTGGAGATGCATATTATTATCATAGTTCATATATACATAAATGGCATTTTCAAAAATAAAAAATGAAAAACAAAAAACAGGTGTGCAAAAATTGCAGTCAACAAATAGAATAGCATGAAAAAAAAAAGCTTCACCAACGTCCCACCCACCACTTCTGCCAACCAGACGTTAGCCATTTGGTCACCAGAGCTACAAGACAGGATGAAGGAGCTATTCTTTCAGTCATACGGCAACAGTCCCAGACTATAATTAGAAATTCCTTTTTGTGAGCTAAGGAAAACATAAATGCAAAGCTAGATGCTGTCTATTCTCTAGTAGCTCCTCAAATTCATTTTCTCAAAATCATCTCAATCATTTTTTGTTTGCAAATTTCTATAGACATTTATGTATTTTGTGTTTATTTATCTTAAGTTATAAATGTATTTTCTGCTCAATAAAATTTGATCTTGCCTAAATAGTATCAAATGTTAACTTGAGAACATTTATGTATCGTGTTTCTCTAGTTTTGTACACACATAAATACAAAGGCACAGATTTTGAAGTATTTGACTAATAAAATAGTTAATGTTAATAATATAACCAGCCATGTAATAAAGGAATTGACATGAGGCAAAGCCATAGATTATATTTGATGATAGTATAAAACATCTCCAAAATAAAATTTCATCACCGTGAAATTTAAGCTTCCAAATAGTTTAACCAGTGAAAGGCTTCATAATTTCTTTTCTCATATTCTTATACTCACTGAATTATAGTCCTTAATAGATATAATCTGTGAAATGGTTGGAAATAATACAACTTCAATAACATAGAATCAAACATCAATAAAAATATTCATGGTAAAATGGAATGTTGTGGAACGTGCCTCAGCCTTCTGCCAAAGGACATTAGGTTTTCTAGAGCTTCACAAGCATCAACAAGGTAAAATATAGCTTCTATTCTAAGAAGAGCAGTGACAGTCAAGGTGAGTGTGTGTCTTTCTGAATGAGGGCAAACTCTCAAGTGCACTTGTTAGTGTATACATAAAGCAATGTGGTAATGGACTCAGTTGCAGCACATGCCAACATATTTCAAGGAAGCATTGACCCAGTTTTTACATAATGTTCTGAAAGAAAAAAGAGCAAATGGTAAACGCATGTAGATGTTTTACACTTATTGTTCTGGGATGGAGATTTTTTTGATCGATGGTTGGGTTAGTTATTACCCTCAAATGGACACTGAATAGTTTGTAGAAATAATAAATAAACAGAGGAAATTCTTAACTCCTTAACTCTCCACTCAAGGTATCAACAATATCATAGAAATTGAAGCTTTTCTTTTGTGCCTCATTATAGTTTGTTAAATTACTACAAGATTCATTGTAGATGGACTAATTTACCAGAGAATGATTTGCTCTTTTTTTCTCCATTAAAATAATAATGATGAAACTTTCACACATTTAACAGTACTTATATTACTTCCAGATATTTATTTATGGAATTATAAAGAGTGCATAAGTATGGTTTGCTATGTGAAATAGAAAGTACTCTTAATTATCCAATGGATTAACCATAATTATATTTAGTTTTTAAACTGAATGTATCTAAGTATAAAATATGACACTTTGCTAGGCATAGACATGAATAATTGTTAAAACAAAGTAAATTAACATATCCATATCTTCAAATAATTAGCTTAAATCTTACGGGAAGAATGACTGGATTCTATTCCGTTGACAAATGTTCATTCATTCTTACCAGAGCAGCTGGAAGTTGTGAGGAGATGAGGAGCTCATTGTCCAGAAGTACAAAGAATTGTGGGTTGCAGATCAGTGTCCCAGTGCTTGTGCGGAAGGGATTGTGACCTACATTTGATCCCCATCCCTACAAAAAGTTCATAAGTTGTGCAAAGTTTTCATTATATTGAATTAATATATATTTAATGTATACGATGTTATAATTCACATTTAATATAATTTCAATCACTTAATCATGATACTTAGAAGATTACAGTGGCATGGCAAAATGGCTTAGAGGGTAGAGAAACTAAAACATCTGAGTTTGTTCCCAGGAATCATGTGGTAGAAAGAGAGAAACAATTCCCAAAGTTATCCCTTGGCTTACACACACACACACACGCACACATACACACACCATAATGAAATAGCTACACTGTATTCTGCTCCCTGACAGGGATATAAGTGATATTGAAAGATCATATAAATTTGTACTTGATATAAATTTCATATATTTTCATTAATTTAGAGTTGCATGTATATAGGATCATAGTTTTTAGAGTGGTATTAACATTGTTTATTAATAATATTTGTTAATAATGATTTAACTCATTATTTGTCTATGCATGGATTATTTTTATTGTGTCTGTTATTTATCTTTTGTTCTTAAGGATTCAATGGTCAGTCATAAGTACTATCCATAAAAAAAGTTGGGAACTAAAAAAGAATTTGCAACTAAACACATATACTACTAATCTTTGATGAATTTATCTTCCTTCCACTAACATTATTTGACTACTATCTTCAGTATTCATTTATTTTCTTTTATATATTATATGTTTGCATGTATCTGAAAAGATAGTTTGATTTATGTACTCGGTAAATTTTAGAGAAAAGATTCATGTATTCTTTTTTTTTTTTTTTTACATACATCGGAAGCAGCTTTTATTGACAGGTTGTTTCCAGAAACCAAAAAAAGCCATGAGCTGTCAGTTAACGCCCTGTGCCTCCAAGATGCCTCCAGGGTTCCACTTGCAGAAGGGGTGCAAACTGCCTCTTTCAAGGTCCAAGTCTTTTACCTTCCTGTACAGCTTATCTTAGAAACTTTGTGACCTTACTCTATTGTTGGCTTTTGTTCCCCTCCCCCCTCCACCTATAGCTACTTTGTAACAGCCAGAGGTGACCCGTGAAAGAATCATGAGTTAGGAGAAAAATTCACAAGAAAACAGGAATATAGCCCATCAAGTTCCACTGTCCTGCCTCGGTGGCTTGATCCTTCATTGATTGCATTTTTCTTTGTGCTGGATTACACCCTTCTGAATCAGATCAGGGACTTCCACGGCCAGCCAAGGACCCAGCCCTAGGGCCATGAGATGAGCTAGTCCAAACTTGGGCACATTCCTGGCCCACAAAGGTTTGAAATGATCAGTCAGACATATTTTGCCACCCCTGTACATCTTTGCTGTCTTTCCATCCAGCTCAGGGACTGCAATTTCTGGAGCAGTAGTAGGATATGTGATAGGAATGTCAAACTCGATGTCAAACTCATATTTGAGGAGGTCATGGATGTACCAGCATTTTCCAAACCACCGGGTCCCTTCCTTGTTGGACTCCAGTCAGAACCAATCATTGTCTGAATTCTTGTTGTTCTCCACATACCGGATAAGGGACTGATATTCCTCCTTTAGTCGCTGCACCCACAATTCCCGATCTCGGGGTCCGGCTTTAGTCTTCAGCACCGGGATCTCGGACACGACCCGCCGGGTAGCCTCATCCGCCATCTTGGACCAGGGCACAAGAAAAATGCGGAAGTGGAGTTGCTTGTTACTTACTCAGTGCTTTGCCATCTTTACTATGGGAAGATGAGGCCTTGTGTTGCCTTAAAGCCATCTCTGAATGCACTCTTATTTTCTTGTAAGAAAATAGACCCTCTGGTGTGAGCCTCCGGAAGAACAGAATCAGATTCATGTATTCTTAAACTTCTTTGTGTATGTCGTTTTATGCTTCTTTTCCTTTGCCCACTCTTTTTGATTATGCCTAATTCATCATTTCTTCTATGAGACGTGTTACTGTTTCTTTTGAGACTTAACTCTTCTATGAAAATTTTTACTATGTTTCTTGCAGTATATGTACAAGTAAAATTGCTGGGTCAGTTTCAATTCCTTTCCAAGATGTTTATAAAATACAACTGTTAGAAACAATGCATGGACTCTTATGAGATAATACATCACCCCTAACATAAAATTATTGGATGTTTTATGTTGTGATCAAAAAGACATAGCCAGGATTTAAGAGGGCACATAACTTTTCATTATCTGTGCTCAGTTATGATTCTTAGTACCTGAGTGCATTTGTGTTTCTTCCTTTGAGAAATATGCTCTTAGAATTGTTTGCCAATACAACTGCAAAAATCCTATTTATAAAGGTGTCGGTTGTTTCATTTCCATTTATGCTTAGCCTCTTATTACTCTGGAAAGAACTTTAGAAAAGTGATGCAGTTTTTCAAGAAACTGGACACTCTATGGGGGTAGATTCTACCTCTACCATGCTTACGAGAAACCAATGCCCCATCAAATAGTCTGGTATTGTATATTTCATTTACCAAAGAAATAATCAAAGAAAGACTAAAACCAGAATAATCAAATATCAATCATTTCTTACTGGAAGCTTCAGCAGGAAACATGCATAGGAGCAAATTCCCATGATTGGATGGGTAGTTTCAGAATACAGTAATTGTTATACTAACTCATACAAGAGAGTGTTTTGACTTCAATTAAGCATTCATAGGAAATAGATATATATTCTATAACACAGCAGAACACAGCTTCCATTTCTGCTTCTAAACTAATTATGTCCCCTGAAGTGTAGCTATCACAAATGGCACAATTGAAAATTAGCATTGGTGAATTTGTTTTGTTTAAACACGCAAATACATAGGATAATAGTACTATTTTAACCTTTTATTTTAGACCATATAATCTCTTTGTCTTTGACAATTAATTTAGTCAATTGTGTTATAGGATTCTATTTACTAAGCAGTGGTTGTTTGCATATTATGCTAATATTAAACCTTTGTACACATCTCCACCGTTTTCTATGCACCCAACCCTGTTTCCATCGACCTGTGTAACATTGGTTTCATACTTAACTAGATGGTAAAGTAACTTATAAACTTATAAATTAAGTGTTGTATCCTAATTTCTTATACCAAGGGCTTAAAGGTTCTCATTATTTTATTTTCCTGTTTAGCTGCAATAACATAATATCTATTCTCCCTCTTGAAAATTATTCAGTAAAAGTCAGTTACTGCTTTTGAAAAGTTAATTCTTTTTTAAAACAAAACAAAAAACCCCAGATCTCATTATGTAGCCCCTGAAGGTAATTTTACTGCCTTTGTGTCCCCATTTTCATGCCTTTGTACTGGGATGACATGCAGACATCACCATTCTCAGTTTGCTTTATTTTATCTGAAAATAATATAAATATCTACAGGATGATTCCCATAAAAATTCTTAGAATATAGTAGGTGCTTGTTGAATATTTAAATATCTCTCTGGTTTTTAAAATCAGTTATATTTATTTTTCTGTATTCAAATATAGGCATGGATTATATTTCTGTTCAATTTAGCATTAAGATGCTTATAAAAAATTGATACGATCACATTTTCCTCTATTGTTTCCCATCACATAATTAATCCCTGATCTTATAGGAAGAGTCTGGACCTTGTTTAGTGGTATCATGTGACAAATATTCATATTGGAGTGACAAATATTCATATTAGCAATTTATGATGTACCCAGGCTGAAAAGACCTTCAATAATCATGCTTTGCCATTTTCACCCTTGAATGTTTTAAGTCAGATAAAAAGTCAGGTTCTTAAAAATTGATAGACATTTAAGTATACTGATGGAGCTCTTACATGCTTGGGGGATGGAACGATTTTTTAGTCACAGTTTTTCAAAGCTTCATATAATTCCCATGCCAATTTTGATTGTAAATACTCTGACAGAACTGGTTCTCTTTCATCTCAATGTACGTTTCTCTGTTCTCTTCTAACAGTAACACAATTACAACTCACTTCTGGCTGACTTTTAACTCCTCCTCAGATGTGTTGCCTTGACCTGAAGACACTTCATTCAGTTTGAAGGGAATTTAAATACACAAGATCGCTAAATCACATTATTAAAACCATTGTGATGTGGTACTTCAAGAACACTTTTGGAAAACTCAGAGAAGACCTTTGAGGAGTAGTCAGCTGGTTAAGAGAGGATGTGACTGTGAAGGGACTATAGCAGTTAAGGTTTAGCAAGCTACTTTTAAGTAAAATAGAAAAGTATAAGAAGCACTAAGACTCTATACTGATTGTCTAAGAGTGAGTAAACATATAACTTTAAATAAGAGAGTCTCATTTATTGGGGAGAACATAAACAATACAAATTCTGTTTTAACTAAAGAAAACTGTTGAGTTTGAAATGGGAAAATTATCTTTATTCAAAGTCTCCCCAGCACTATATCCAGCCTGTTTATATACAAAGTAGTATTAAGGTGATAAGAAGACTCCATTAAATTAAATTATATTTCTAATTTTGACTTTCTTTGTCTTTATGAAGACTACATTAATGGATTTGATGCAAACCAGTGAAGGCCACACCTGTCAGGTGTCTTAAATCTGGGAGCCATTGACAAGAAAAAACAGCAAGAATCTCCGTTCCTGTCAAAACTCAACAATGATCCTAAAATCAGTCTGTCTGCTATGAACACCTACAAAGAGAGGAATGTCTTGGTAACTCTTCCACTGGAGGAGACATCGTGTTTACTATGAACTATGGTGTGATATGGTTACAACACATTTAACGTAGTCTTAAATTGTTTCAAAAGAAACAGAATCAGGTTTGCATGAAGTAATAGCCACATGGACTGTGTTACTATTCTGACCACATTATAATTGTTATGTTACACCATTGACCAAACTTTGGGATTTTATGTCAAAGCAAATCTGTGGATAAGAAGCTAGTCAACCCTGCACGCATATCTGTATATATGTCCTGTGTGGTAGCATTGAGGAGACTCAACATTATCAAGAATAAAATTAATTTACAAAGTAAATAAAATATGATCATAGCTCACCAAAAAAATGTTATGTTTTCTTGGTACAGAGAGTTTTAGTAACACAGTATTCACAACAATGAATGATTTATTAATTTCTTTTCTCAAAGGTGTTTGATGATTTTAAATAGTTTATTATTCCTTTAGCCACCCCCACAGACCAAATGAACGAAATCCATGGTAATGAGAAATGATGATTATAGAAGGGATAACAAGTGTTCTATGCCCTCTTCAAAAAAGAAAACCCATCAGGCAATTTTAGATGTCATCTATAAAGGAAGCTCAGTATCCCGCATCAAGGCTTAAAGATGCCTTGAAACCTATGAAATACATCTTGAAAAAAATGTATGTTTGCTTTTCTTCTTACTCTAGACTGTGGCATTATTATTTGTCCAATTCTGTCATAACTTTCTAGCTGTTCATTAAGTCCCAACTCTTGTTTCTCATTTCCTTCCGTTGCATCTCAGCCACTGCACAAACACATAGCTAGAGAAAGATTTAAAAATTATAAGGCAGATTACACCATGTCTACTCCTATTTCATTAATTTATAGCTAAGCTGACCTTCATTTTGTGCCTATGTAACGCTAGACTTATTCTACAGCTTGGAGCCATTCTCCAGAGTCTCTTGTTTTAATGCCTTACTGATCTGCTGTAAGAAGAAAACTTGTCCTTTGCAATCTACATTTCTCACATTACCAAGCCCACACCATTCTATATAATTTAAAATTAATTTATTTTTCTAATATGTAATCTGATGATTTTGATTTATCTCCCACAATGTAATCTAAGATCAAAGTCAGAGTCTTTGGTCACTTTTGTATATTCTTAATCAAAGATAATTTATTTTTTGAAAGTAACTGAATAAGAAATCATTTCTTCGTAATTGTGAAATCGACCTGGTGACACCATTACAGGTAAACTAATACGTTTATGAAACAAAAATACACACGTATTGATTCTTCAACTCATTATAAGTAGTCAATAGGACATGGTCTTTTAAAAAGAAGTGCAGTGTATAAAGAGGCAGGTGTTTAGAATTCATACGGCAACAAGTCGCCAAGGTATCGATTGAGTATTTCTCCACTTTAATAATTGTATAGATTCTCAGCAAGCAGCACATGGGGACATAGTGAAATGCATCATTGTGACATTACTTTAGTCTGGAAGACAAGGTGCTTTCCAAGGGCAGTATTTCAGAAGGACAGAAGACTAAACCTGCCAAAATATTAATAAATATGCCACGAATTGTGTAAAGTCACGTTTGAAACCTTGTCTTTACAATTTCATAAACTGAACAAAGTACAAATTAATATCTCAATACAAAAATTTGCTTAGCTCACTATGTCAAGGCTAAAATTATCCTGAAAAATTATCCTGTGGATGTTTCTCATAGAGAAAAAAGTGGTTTGCATAGCTTATTACCAAATGTGATAGGCTGTGTGATTAGCCACACTTCATGCAGAAGAGGCAAAGACAGCAAAGAGGGCCATTCTCCAACAGTTTGCTTAGAAAACACCATTATTTCAGAACGGAATGTGAAACCATATTCCAGGGTACTTACCCCCAGCACTGTGTTTTTTAGTTTGCTTAAATCTTTCTTTGTTTGTTTGGTTTTTCTAGACAGGATTGCTCTGTGTAACAGTCCTACCTGTCCTGTAATTAGCTCTTGTAGGCCAGGCTGGCCTTCAGCTCACTGAGATCACCTGCCACTGCCTCCTGAGTACTGGGATTAAAGGCATGCTCCACCACCACCTGGCCAGTTCTGTGAATTGAATTAGTATAATGGACTGTTCCTCTATGTGCTTTTTAATTTTATTTTTGCCAGATAAGGACACAAACTCTCTTTTTCCTTAATATTTAAGGTACTAGAGTTATGAAAACTTGGCAGTCTATATATCCAATTTAAAACCCAATAGAATGAGGTAATGAGTTTAAGATTAGAAGAGAAAGAAGAGAGGTCGGAGGAATTTGTGAGGTGTAGCAAAAGTCACGTCATGACACTAGAACTCAATGGAGACCAGGCCACTAGCCCTGCCTTAGTTAACACTCTCACTTTCACTTGGGGATTGATTTGACAGACAACAGCTAACTGGTCTCGCTTCTAAGGAACATGCAGTGTTGCTGTCAGTGCTAAATCAGAAGAAAAATGGAAAGTATATGTCTTTAAGGGTCTCATTAAATACAACTGTAAGTAAGTACTGCTGCTTGTGTGTTCTATCCAGGAATCCATAGTTACTACTTTGAGTTAATAAATGTGCAAAGACACAGGGAACTATAAACTGAGAAGCTAATACACAGGGAGCAGGATCATCCATCTTCATTCCAACTTCTTTTCAAATAACTGGTTAAAACAAGCACAATAGCAACAGCAGCATTTATCTTATTAAGAGAAGCTAAATGCAATATTTGAAAAATGTGATATTTTGGTACCTTCGCCTTGATGAATTAGATGGCTATCAAAATACACCAGAATACACACCCTGGTATTGTACTCAAAGTCCAAAATAAAAAATTATATCTCATGGCTTTGGCCTATATTATATGATTGATGGATAAAGATAAAAGAATTTCTGGCTTCTGTCCTCTCTCATTTTATTATTATTTGAGATAGAGTCATTCACAGTCAGTTGACCTCAGTCTTATGTCCTTGAGCTGAGTTTGGCTTTGAACTGTGGGTGCTCCTACCTGCACTCCCATGTGCTGTAATTATAGGTATGGATCATACCACACAATCCTCACCTTTTTCTTTCTGATTCCCAGGTTGTGACAGACACAAGAGTCTGAATTCTGGTGTGAAGTTGTATGTGTGCCAGCACTGTACACACAACGAGACCTTGATTTATAGAGCTACTGCAATGATCATGGTATAAGCATTATGCCTAACTCCAAGTTACCAACTTGATACCAGTGAAAAGGCAATTAGCACTAAGGAAGAGAAAATACTAGTTTACCAAGCCAGGGTAAACTTTAGAAATACCTGTCTGGCTCAAGGCCACCAACATTGTTCTAGCAGTGTCTCAGGATAATCGGAGAGAGAAAGATAGAAAAGGGAGACTCTATTGGGTGGCTTATGCCTGACCACCATTTCCACAGGTTTCTATAATATTTGATTTATTTAGGTATTTGACATATTTCTTTACTTCTAACTCACAAGAAAACTGGTACTTTCAAACTTACAAGAAGAAATGGTTTCAATACAAAGTACATTTCCTTTATTTGTTTTTTTTTTTGCCCTGAAGAATGAAAAAGTTATTTAACTTTAATGAAACACTAAGATAGTTTAAGAAAGAATGCACAGATGATTGGAAACTATAACAATGTCCTCTATGGAATCAATGAAGAGAATTAATATACTATGAACTGTGCCAACAAACATCTTGTTTCAAATGTATGTACCAGATCTTGAGTTCATTACCCAAAGGGATAAATATAATATAAAAGAATATATTCTACCAATTTATGAAGTCTAGAATGTTAGATTAATTTCATAGCTATCAATATCTTCCTTGAAAAGTAAACAGAGTATTCTAATGATGAGGATAAAAAAAATAACATATAGTGGTCATTTTTGTTTTATGAAATACAGCAGGTGAATTGAGGATTAAACAGCATTTGAGCCAATTTTTTTAGTTAGTATTTGAAAATCTTGATTGGCAGAAAGTATCATCTTCAGAGTAAAATAACCATCATATAGGTAGAGCCTTAGGGCATTTGGGATGCTGGCTGCAATGCTGGCCAAAGAATATTGGTACCAGTTTCAGTTTTGATGAGGCCAGCATTTAATTATGGAATTATATTGTGACCTTGCCTCTCCATGCCTCATTTCTCTTTCTTCTACTGAAAATGACAGGGTGGAAGTTAATGCATTCAAATGTTATTCCTAACTCAAAGCTTCTTGAATTTGTGAATCACAGTATTTACAGAAAAATAGTTTCTTGCAGTTAGTTTAACTATTTGCATATATAAATAAAGATTTTAAACTCTTGTTCTTTGTCCAATTATATAATATTTAAATTTATAGAAATACACAAACCACATGTGCAAATCATATTATATAATGTAGACTTAGTTTAAAGATAGTGTTGACATGCAACACCCTGTCTTCCTAAGGATCAATTTACTAAGCAAAAACCCTACTTTATGCTTAATTTTCCCTCCATAAAGTCCATATTAAATGTTAAGTCTCAACTCTCTGAGTTACTGTATTTAGACATTATAAAGATAAAAATATATTATGTTAGTAGTTTAAGAGGTGAACCCTAAACCCATAGGTGATGTTATTAAAGACAAAGGTATTGGAGGAATGCCAGGAAATATTTTCTTCTGGTCACAATAGGGCAGCTGAAAATATGAAATCACAGCAGTTGTGCCAGCATGTGCAGGACCTATGCAAGCCCAAGTCACACAAATCTCAGCATGAACAGAGGAGCTGAGCACACAACATCAGCACAAGTCACAGAGTTTGGTAACTTAAATTCTGGGAGACTTGGAGACATTTCTAAAATCATAGCCCCTGGCAAACTGCCCATTATCCAGTACAAGGTCACACAATATCTGGGCACCACAAATTGGTTTGGAAAGATGATTTTAAAAAGACACAAAATTGGATGGGTAGATTCAGTGGTGAATTGGGATAGGGGTAAATATGATCAAAATACCTTGTTTAAAACTTCCAAAGAATTAATAGATATGTATTTCACACTCTCGCTCTCTCTCTCTCTCTCTCTCTCTCACACACACACACACACACACACACACACACGTGTATGAAAACGAGAGAGGGAGCGGGGAAAGGATGGAGGGAGAAAAGAAAGAGGAAGATACGGAGGGAAGGAAGGAAGGAAGAGAAAGAATGATCATACTCTTTCACCATCACTGATGTCTCATACAAAACTGAGTCAGATGGAATCTTCATCTTGGGCTTCTGATACTTAGAATTTTTAAGAAAATAATTTATTTGCAATACTCAGAAAGCAGAGGCAGGCAAATCTCTGTCTGCGAATTCAAAGTCAAGCTGGTCTTGAGAGTGAGTTCTGGGAGAGCAAGGGCTACACAAAGGAACCCTAACTCAAAAAACAAAAGAAAAAGAAAGAAATTATTTTGTTTAAATCACTCAATCTAAAATATTTTGTTGTGTTGAGGTAAGATAATTAATATATCTCTCTTTTAATACTTCTATGTGATTATGTAGTGTTACAAGTTATGAAGCCACAGACATGCCTTCTTTCATTGTGATTTCTGATGTATTTTCTTCTGCTGTCTTTAGTCTTTGTAATTTTGTGTTTGCACCTTTAAAATGAATATGAACAAAGAAAATAAATATCCTTCCCCTTCATACATCTGTTCCACTTCATCCTTTATTATAGAAAAAGTGAATTGTGTTCAATTTTTTCTGTCTGGTAAATTTCCCTTTCTCCTTCCTTCCTTTTTTTATTTCTCTAATTTACATCTTTTTAAGACATAATGGATCTCCTAATTTATCCCAAGGCTTGTTGTAATAAGACATCCTAAATTTTGCTTCAAAGGAGGCCCCGATTGAGAATATTAACATGAGTGTTTTTGATTAAAAAAAATGTGGTTTTCACTCATTTAATCACTCATTCATTTGGCAATTTCAATTACAGGACTCAGAGCCTCATACATACTTGAAAAATAAAACAATATTACTGAGCTACATCCCCAGTCCTTGTACTAAAAGTATATAATACAATAATATTAAATGAGTCTATCTAAATATTTTGCAGAGACCTGACAATATTCCTTTCTTTAGAAAATAAAACTTGAAACCATGCACTTGAAACCATTTTAATCTTGCAAAACCAGACTGTGTAAATCATTTGCTCTCTTTACCTGTTTTGTTTGTGTTTCAAGAAAATAAATAATGCAATGACAGGCAATAACATATGTCGATGGCGTTTGCACTGCCTTTAGAATTAAACAAAATGGATACCTTTATTTATAAAACAGAAGTCTCTTCAAAAGTTTGATGAATTTCAATTATCTTGAAAATAACTAGCTATGTCTTTGTTGTGTAATGAAACCCTTCCTGGGAAAACACAACATACTCAAACTAGGAAACTCCTGACCAAACAAATAGGGATTCCATTGAAAATGAAACCTGATGAATGAATGAGTTTTATTGGGATTACTCACAGGATGAAGGGTTCCTTACAGGAGAAGACCTGAATCAGACAGCTGCATCACCAAAAGCCTGCTCCAGTGTGAGTAACAGCTCACAAACCATGGGAACCTGGAGCACGCAGCACAGCCTACAGCTGTGTCAACGGTTTGGGGAGTGTCCCTTCCAAGTGTCTCAGTTGCTCTAAACCTCTTCTAGGAATGTCAGCTCATTTCTACTTTTTCCAGGAAGTGGGTCTGGTCTTTTCTGCAGTATATTTCTGGTCTTTAAGAGGGACTCTCAATTTTCCCTCTTTACTCTGGCAGGGAGGGTCCTAGACCTAGAATTTGGTCAGTTTCAGGAACCTCCTGAAGCTCTTTTGGGTTGTTAACCTTCCTGATTAGGGAAGCTTCCTTTCAGTATGATATGTGTCTTTCTTGGAGGAAACTGTAACACAACAGTACTAAAATAACACAATTATGAGTTGCAATAAATGCCATCACTTTCATAATAAGCTACTTCTGGCATTTCATATGGCTTTAAAACTAATAATCTAAACAGTAGTTATAACTTTAACCAGTTTAAAACTTTAGTTATGTTTTCTTCAAATGAGCTAATTTATGTTCAGTCTTATTTGCCATGGGTCTAAAAGAGAATATAAAATAATGAAGTAACTATATCTGAGAGTACTGTACATTTATTTGATTTGTATTAATGTGTATGTGCCTATGAATGAGTATATACACATGTACAATTTGTAGTGTGGAATCACCTGGAGCTGGAGATGAAATTAAGAGCTTGGTATGGGTGTTAGGAACCCAAATTTATTCCTCTGAAAGAGTAGCACCCATTCTTAAACTCTAAGCCCCAGCTGGACTTACTGAGGATAACAATATGTCTAACCAATACCAGATCAAGAATTTATTTAATCCATTTTCTATATAAACATTTGTATAATCATCTTTATTTAATAATATCTAAAAGACATCATGCTTTGAAATTAGCAATAAGAATGCTGCTTATGTAATTAGAAATTATATAAAGAATACAGTATTTTGAGAAATGCTTACATAGTCATAGAAACTAAACATAGAAACTACATCCATTCATAAAAAAAATTCACTGAAGGACAGAAAAGTTAAGGGCAAAAAACTGGTCATGACCTTTTATTCTATAATTTTACACACACACACACACACACACACACACACACACACACACAGAGAGAGAGAGAGAGAGAGAGAGAGAGAGAGAGAGAGAGAGAGACATACATGTAAACACATATACATACACAAACATACACACATGAATATAACACATCAAGTAAATTTAGTCCTGCAGCTATGTACACATTTTCTTTTTTGCGATAGTCATTGAACACCTGTAGCTTTGTGGTTCGAGCCTTGTGAAATTCCCCCCATCTACACAGGGATGTTCAAGTGGGAATTGGGTTTAAAATCAGCACCAAACAAAAATTAAAGAGAAGCCGGGCGGTGGTTGCGCACGCCTTTAATCCCAGCGCTCGGGAGGCAGAGGCAGGCGGATCTCTGTGAGTTCGAGGCCAGCCTGGTCTACAAGAGCTAGTTCCAGGACAGGAACCAAAAGCTACGGAGAAACCCTGTCTCGAAAAATCAAAAAAAAAAAATTAAAGAGAAGACTTTAAATGGAAGTAGCCTAGGTGGATGGACAGTTGATTTTAAAACCCAGTTCCCAGGAAAAAGCCACTTCCTTAAGAGAAGTTCCTTAGGGGGATGTCTGAAGACAGGTTTTAACCATAGCTGTAGGGTACTAACCAGAACTAGATGGTAAGATTCTATGAAGTAGAAATTCCAGATGCTGGATACAGTAACTCTTTCCAGCAAGGCCTTTAATTCTGATACACACTAACATCACTGGCTTAGCCACAACATAGAATCATCCTGATTTTCCTCAGTGCACTGGGCCATGATTGACAGTGTGGAGTTGCTTCTTTACAGCCAACAAAGGGAACATTTGAATTCCTGAAGTAGTTATTGGCTGCAGACTTCTGGAAAGAAAGAGACTGCATTTTATGAATATCTCTCTGAGATGGCTTACATAGACTGTAGTCAAGGGATGGTTACTGCTGTTGATTTAAGACAACAGGATCTCTCTGAGGCAACCAATCATGGTGGCAAGCATTGCAAAATGAAGTTCTGTGTGGAGAAAAGAGGTTCAGCCTCGAGATGAAGTCTGGAGTTCTGGGATATTTTCTAGGAGGTAGAGACTGCAGCTTACCTATTCTTCCACTTCATGTCTTCTTTTTTTCTCTAGTGTATTGTGGACCTACAGAGTAGAGGGGGGTGACGATAAAGACTATGTACAGTAAAGGCTCCTCCTCTCTCTTTCAAGCACCTTGCCTGATAAATATTTATAGAGTAGCACCTTATTGTTTTGAGAAACTTCTACCTTAAATTTCATTTATTTGAAGAACAGAATCTCAAAAAGGCATGAGAAAAGAGCCATACCCTGGAAGTTGAAAAAAGCTTGCTTTTCTGGGAATTTAAGTAATTATAAGTGGCTTCTAGAAATTGTTCTCATGTCTGAAGGAAGAAGTCTAATGGACCAAGTGGATATGAATTTAACACAGTGTCCTAGTGGGAGTTACAATAAAAATGAAAGCCAAAGAACCTAAAGAGAACTACATCTGGAAATCATACCCTGTTCATTTTTGCATTTCTTACTACTCACTCTCAAACCGTTAGCATGACAATTTCTGAAGGGGGTTCAATGTATAGATCACATCCACATTTGATTCAAGGCTGCTGTTGTAGAACTCCGGTGTTCATGTTCTCCTGAAACCCACCCCTAGGGAAAGCTTACATCTTCTGCTCAGAACCACACAGTTTTATCTTTGCCCTTTGTTATTATAAATTGTCCTTGATTGTCTATCAATCCTGAGGGCTTTTTATTTTATTTTATATTATTTTAATTTATTTACTTATTAAAGATTTCTGCCTCCTCTTTTTACAGGCCTGAATTATTTTTTTTACACTTGCAAAGTGTTTATATTCTTTCTAAGAGTCATCATAGTATCGGAGAAAATAGTAAGTTTTTTGTAAAAAAAAAATCTTGCTGAATTTATTTCTTTGACTCTATCAAGAATTTTTATGAAGTTATATATAAATATAAATCAATTCCAACAAGTATAAATAGAACAGAAAAAAACCCTGAAGGATGCTACACCATACCCAAGCACACACAGAAGAAATGCGCCACCACTTGCATGAACCTTTGGACCTCTTATTTCTGATACCATCATTATATTTTGACAAACACATTTTTTTTCCTTTTTCACTTCTCTATTGCTGCTATACTGTACAGTACTCTGGAAGTCCATCAGCGTAATATTGGTATATTTCAGATGTTTAAAGCTCAAGTGCATAAAAAATCATGATCTGATCTTTCCAAAATGAGAATTTTAATCTCCCATTAATAGTAAGTAGACTTACATCTGATGTTAAGTGGTATCAAACGTGGGGTGTAGAAATGTGTTGGCCACAGTTCCAAAGCCTGCTGATTGATATTCGACTTCTTCTCAAGCTTCATCAGACAGAATTGATAAATGGATTTTCATGTTTAAGAGAAAGATGCTAGAGGGTAATGCTGGCTTTAGACAATTGAAATGCAATGGCTGTCAAAGATCATCAAAGGCCAGCGGTGTCATGTTGTTAGCATCGTGACTGCAGAGACAAAGCCTTACTATGCGGCTCTCTACTCACAGTTACATAAACCAAAATCACCAATCCCTCCATCTCCTTTAGGAAAAGAAAGTCTGTTAAAAAACAAGCTTGAAACTGCGGTATTTTCACACAGTTAATTCCTAACTTTTTTTTATTGCAAAGAGAAAACAAAATAAGACTTTGTTCTGAAACAGGATAAAAGATGTATCTTGTGTTCAGTGAAAATTACATCAATTCAAAAGCAGACAAGGGAATCATCTAGCTTGCAAACAGAGTGGGTTGTTCAGGAAAGGAGCACATTATGGTATGCTTTGTTCTACATCCAGTTTAGTGTTTCCTATGTGGGTTGGAGTCAGCTTGAAACGAAGAAGTATATGTAGGATTTCTGTAAATTTATAAACAATGCTGTAGGTCGTAATTTTAATGCTACATTAAAACTTCATCTGTTTCCTTATTAACTAACTTATTTGCTTTGAATTTGATTGCCAATCATTTGCTTTACATTTTCTTCTTTAATAACTCAGTGTTTTCAATATGACTTTAATAGTACCAATGTAATATGCTTGCTTGTAATTTGTTGCTGTTTGAATGAAATATGTCCTCCCCTTCAGGCTCATGGATTTGAATACTTGGTCCCCAGATAGTGGCATAGCTTTGAGGTTTTGGAACCTTTTAGAGAAGAAGCTTTGCTGAAGGATGTCACTAGAGGAGGACTTTGAGGATTTATACCCTTCATTTACTTTATGCTTTTTCTCTCTATTTCCTGTTTGATGATAAAAATGTGCACTCTCAGCTTCCCATTGCTGTTACCAAAACTTTCAATATGGTCATCATTTTTAAATGCCATGGCAATGCTGAAGTATGCATGGGCAGCCCGTATATGGCAGTTCTGTTGAACTTGTCCATATTGGGTTTTATGGTCTAAGTTGATGGGAATGACTGATTTGTCTTTCTTAGCAAATTTAAGAAAATTTAACCAGTACATGTGACTTTCATTTGAAACAAAAGCAGTGAAGAAAAGGTGGATTAAGGGCTTAGGCTATTCACTTTCTAGACTATCATTTTCTTAAAGCCACCTCCAGAAAACTAAAACAACAGCAACACTGTAGGAATGACGGCAAGCAAGGAAGGAGAGCACACGAGGGAACTGACCAGAATAAAATCAAATAGATGATGAACTAAGTAAACAAAAAGTATTTTCAAGTCTTAGCTTTGAAATTAAAATAGTCATTTGTGTTTTAGCAACTAATATTCTGAAATGAAGTTACACCCATATACTATCCCACAAATCTGGTATTGTCTTCTATTTGCATTCAGAAAAGACATTTTCTCTTTCCTAGGAGGAGGAACAATTTGTGTACCCCCTTCTGGTTATAATGATCATGCTCTTCCTAGAAAAGCCAGCAAGTCCTTCTTTTCATTGGGATGGATCCTACTGACTAAATTCCCTTTCCTTATCAGTAATGCATTTGTTGAAACCACCCTGACTGTCCCTACAGAACTAGAGGAGCCCTTCTTGTCCAGAGACTTCAGTGACAGCAAATGCAACATGGTAATGGGTCCATCCCCACAGAACTCATTAATCACAACATGGCCATCCTCATTACGAAGGAATGATTGCAGATTTATAGTATCCAATAGACCATTTATCGAGGGAATTATTAATATCTGTCAGGACCAGCTATATCTTTTAAATTAGAGAATGTTTTGGTGCTCTTCCTTCTACTTTTAGAGCCATATTTATAAAGTCTGCCTCTGTGTCTTAAAAGTTACTTGCATTTGAGAAAATGGCAAAGAACACATACAAAATAATAGGATTAATTTATGGAGATTTTGAGCTATGACCTTGGAGAGAATTATTCTCAATTTGTCTCTGGGTAGCATATATCAAAGTTACAACTTATTTATTGTATTTTAGTGACTTAGGATGTTCAGATTAGAACAGCAACAAAAGAAGCCCATGTTGCTAATCCCATGCATAATCGTTTCCCCTGTTACTATGAACTCAATCTTCAAGAGTCCATGAACAAGGAAAAGGTTCTTGGTGAGGGAGAAAAGATGATTGATATCTGGTGACTGTATTCTTTTTACCACTTTATAAAGTTCTATTACCAATGGTCTAGGTCTGGTCTTGCTGTTTCCTTGCCTTTTATTCCAATGATTAAAAATGAGGATCACACAGTTGTTAGACCCCAAAAGGTTTTGTGACCCACAGGTTGATAAATACTGCCAAGAGTGTTTCAGTCCAGATCAGAATTTATAGTCTTTAATTCTTGATTGATTAGGAATACACTTGAGTGGAAAATGTATAAATTTGATTGTTACTAGAGTGAAGAAATTTATTCTATTTTTCAAAGATGAGCATATCTGTAGTGCAATGAAGGCTGGGATCCAAGCCAGATTTTGCAAATTGGGTAGGTGGCTCTGATGTGGGTTGTCACTTTGTATGCAGTGAATATGATGTATTAATGTTGGTTAATAAAGGAACTGCTTTGGCTTATGGCAGGGCAGAACAGAGCTAAGTGGGAAAAATAAATTGAATACAGGGAGAAATAAGGAGGAATGAGGGAGACAACAGCAGCCTACAAAGAAGCAAGATGTGAGATAACAAGGCATGGGCCTCATGGTAAATTATAGAAATAGAAATGGGTTAATTTAAGTTATAAGAGCTAGTTAATAATAAGCTTGAGCTAATAGGATAAACAGCTTGTAATTAATATTAAGCCTCAGAATGGTTATTTAGGAACTGTCAGGCAGGAGATAAACCTTCAGTTACATGGATCTTTGGAGTGAAGTTTGTATGTCTAGTACCTTCATATGAAGGAACTAAGCTAAGATGTAAATTACTACAAGAAAGGAAGTATGTGTAATTGGAAACCAAGTGAAAATGTCACACTGTCCTCTTCCTTATGCTTGTCAGCATCAGTTCCTCTAGTTATTTACCCCAAATATTCCAGTCATGAAAATGTTGCTTCCTTTTCATACACCTATCATATCTAATTATTTGTCAAGAAGTCATTTTAATTTCCTTAAGTCAATGAGAGAGAAGCAAATAAAAGAATTTGATCTTGTTCAGAATTATCAGTTCACAATAGGAAAATGAGTAAGAAGTAAGTATTTAGAATGTTGAAGATCTTCTATGATATCTGATTACTTCTGTGTCTGGTAACAAGTGTTAACAGAAATCATTAAGAAACTGCAACCAGCAGGCTTGTTACTGCCTTGAGCCCTCCTGTTTGAGTCTCAGGCAGGAAGCCATGACCTGCCAAAACTCTCACTAAAAGCAAAGGTAAAATGAAATGGGGAGTGGGGAAAGTCATGATTTCCAATAAGAACCATGTTAACAATCACAAATATAAGAATTGCTCTTACATTAAGGGCAACATTGAATAAATGGGACCTACTAAAACTGAGAAGCCTCTGTAAAGCAAAGGACACTGTCATTAAGACACAAAGGCCACCTACTGACTGGGAGAAGATCTTCACCAACCCCTCAACAGACAAAGGTCTGATCTCCAAAATATATAGAGAACTCAAGAAACTAGACTTTAAAATGCTAATAAACCCAATTAAAAAATGGGGCACTGATCTGAACAGAGAATTCTCAACAGAAGAAGTTCAAATGGCCAAAAGACACTTGAGGTCATGCTCAACTTCCTTAGCAATCAGGGAAATGCAAATCAAAACAACTTTGAGATATCATCTTACACCTGTCAGAATGGCTAAAGTCAAAAACACAAAGGATAACCTTTGCTGGAGAGGCTGTGGAGGAAGGGGTACCCTCATCCATTGCTGGTGGGAATGCAATCTTGTGCAACCACTATGGAAGTCAGTGTTTCGGTTTCTCAGGAAATTCGGGATCAACTTACCCCTGGACCCAGCAATACCACTCTTGGGAATATACCCAAGAGATGCCCTATCATATGACAAAAGCATTTGTTCAACTATGTTCATAGCAGTATTATTTGTAATAGCCAGAACCTGGAAACAACCTAGATGGCCTTCAATGGAAGAATGGATGAAGAAAGTATGGAATATCTACACATTAGAGTACTACGCTGCGGTAAAAAACAATGACTTCTCGAATTTTGCATGCAAATGGATGGAAATAGAAAACACTATCCTGAGTGAGGTATCCCAGACCCAAAAAGATGAACATGGGATGTACTTACTCATAATTGTTTTCTAGCCATAAATAAGGGTCACGGAGTCTACAATAGGTGAATCTAAAGAAGCTAAGTAAGAAGGGGAACCCAAGGAAAAACATATAGTTATCCTCTTGGCTAAGGGAAGTAGACCAAATTGCCGGGGAAAAAATTGGGATCTTGGGGGTGGGGTAGGATGGGGGGAAGGGGAGATGGGGAGAGAAAAGTTAGAAGGGAAGGAGGTCGGGCCTTGGGAAAACAGGAGGATTGGGATAAAGGAAGGTTGGACAGGGGAGCACGGAACCACAATTCTTAGTTAAGGGAGCCACTTTAGGGTTGGCAAGAGACCTGACCCTAGAGGGGCTCCCAGGTGCCCAAGCCGAGGTCCCAAGTTAGTTCCTTGGGCAGTTAGGATAGGGAACCTGAAATGACCCTATCGTAGATCAATACTGACGAATATCGTGCATATCATCATAGAACCTTCATCTGGTGATGGATGGAGATAGAGACAGAGACCCACACAGGAGCACTGGACTGATTTCCCAAGGTCCCAATGAGGAGCAGAAGGAGGGAGAACATGAGCAACGAAGTCGGGACCACGAGGGATGCACCCACCCACTGAGACAGTGGAGCTGATCTATTGGGAGCTCACCAAGACCAGCTGGACTGTGAATGAAAAGCATGGGATAAAACTGGACTCTTTGAACATGGCGAACAATGAGGGCTGATGAGACGCAAAGGACAATGGCACGGGGTTTTGATCCTACTTAATGTGCTGGCTTTGTGGGAGCCTAGCCAGTTTGGATGTTCACCTTCCTAGATATGAACGGAGGGGGGAGGTCCTAGGTCTTACCAACAGGGCAGAAAACCCTGACTGCTCTTTGGACTGGAGAGGGAGGGCGAAAGGAGTGAGGGGAGGGGGAGAAGGGTGGGAGGAGGGGGTGTAGGGTGGGAGGAGGGGGAGGGAAATGGGAGGCTGGGAGGAGGTGGAAACTTGTTTTTTTTTTCTCCTTTTCTCAATAAAAAAAAGAATTGCTCTTATATTTAAAAATTCATTATTTTTAAACATATTTTTAAATGTCCTTGTCTAAAAATGTTTTAAATAAACTCTTTTATTTGTGCCTGTGTGACTTCCATGCCAACTAATATAATTTATACATATTTAATAACATTTTGTTTCAGTATTTATGTTACTTAATATCAAAGAAATATAGATAACCTAGTCTGAAAAAAAGTGAACAATATTTACACAGTATCAACATAATATACACTGCTAGCAAATTTTTTGCCATGGTCACAATATACCTGGCATAGATGGTGGTGGTCACAACACTTCAGAGCTTTCAGTCTGGTAAGTTGTCCTTATTGCTCTGAGTTAGGAAGAACATCACATGTTCTAAGTCTGTGATTTAACAGAACTCAACTTACAGCCTCCACAAAAGAAGAAAAAGAATAGAGGGAGATAGGGAGAGAGACATACAGGCAGAGAGATAGAGACAGAAAGATTACAGTCCTCAAAGCTATATATCAGTACCCTACATTCTCTATCTATTGTTCTTAGTTTCTCTATTAATGTAAGTATATCAAAACCACCAAAGATGTTAAAGCCTTCAGCATTCAATCATTTCTTAACAGTACCACTACTGGGAGAGCAAGGCCTCAGCACCTGAGTTTTGTGGGAGGACTTTTCATATACCATCATAATAAAACAGAGGATATAATTTTAATTTCACTGGGGAGTTGTATTATTATTTTGCATGATAAAATTAAGTGGCTTTACCATTTAATTAATTTATTAGGAAATTAAATACAAGAAAAAGATATTTGTAATTTGACCAAGATAGCCTCCAATTTCATTGTGTAGTTTCAAATGGATAAAGCCAAAACAAACTATAAGGTATGTTTATCACTATGAATTTTTCTTAGTTTTGGCAGAAGAAAACGCTAGATGAATTTTATTTATTTATTTTTTGCAGTTTTTTTTTATTGAGAAAAGAAGAAAAAAAACATAAACAAAAATCAAGTTTCCACCTCCTCCCAGCCTCCCATTTCCCTCCCCCTCCTCCCACCCTTCTCCCCCTCCTCCCACACTTCTCCCCCTCCCCCCACTCCTCTCCCCCTCCCACTCCAGTCCACAGAGCAGTCCTGGTTCCCTGCCCTGTGGTAAGTCCTAGGTCCTCCCCCCTTCCGTGAATATCTAGGAAGGTGAACATCCAAACTGGCTAGGCTCCCACAAAGCCAGCACATTAAGTAGGATCAAAACCCCGTGCCATTGTCCTTGGCATCTCATCAGCCCTCATTGTTCGCCATGTTCAGAGAGACCGGTTATATCCCATGCTTTTTCAGTCACAGTCCAGCTGGCCTTGGTGAGCTCCCAGTAAATCAGCTCCACTGACTCAGTGGGTGGGTGCACGCCTTGTGGTCCTGACTTCTTTGCTCATGTTCTCCCTCCTTCTGCTCCTCATTGGGACCTTGCGAGTTCAGTCAAGTGCTCCTGTGTGGGTCTCTGTCTCTATCTCTATCAATCACCAGATGAAGGTTCTATGATGATATGCAAGATATTCGTCAGTATTGATCTAGGATAGGGTCATTTCAGGTTCCCAATCCTCAGCTGCCCAAGGAACTAACTGGGAACCTCATCTTGGGCACTTGGGAGCCCCTCTAGGGTCAAGTCTCTTGCCCACCCTAAAGTGTCTCCCTTACCTAAGAATTGTGGTTCCGTGCTCTCCTATCCACCTTTCCTTTATCCCAATTCTCCTGTTTCCCCAAGTCCCCCCTTCTTCCCTTCTTCTTTTTCTCTTCCCATCTCCCCTTACCCCCATCCCATCCCACCCCACCCCCAAGATCCCAATTTTTTCCCCGGCAATTTGGTCTACTTCCCTTAGCCAAGAGGATAACTATATGTTTTTCCTTGGTTTCACCTTCTTACTTAGCTTCTTTACGTTCACCTATTGTAGACTCCGTGGCCCTTATTTATGGCTAGAAACCAATCATGAGCGAGTACATCCCATGTTCATCTTTTTGGGTCTGGGACACCTCACTCAAGGATAGTGTTTTCTATTTCCATCCATTTGCATGCAAAATTCGAGAAGTCATTGTTTTTTACCGCAGCGTAGTACTCTAATGTGTAGATATTCCATACTTTCTTCATCCATTGAAGGGCATCTAGGTTGTTTCCAGGTCCTGGCTATTACAAATAATACTGCTATGAACATAGTTGAACAAATGCTTTTGTCATATGATAGAGCATCTCTTGGGTATATTCCCAAGAGTGGTATTGCTGGGTCCAAGGGTAAGTTGATCCCAAATTTCCTGAGAAACCGAAACACTGACTTCCACAGTGGTTGCACAAGATTGCATTCCCACCAGCAATGGATGAGGGTACCCCTTCCTCCACAGCCTCTCCAGCAAAGGCTATCATTGGAGTTTTTTATTTTAGCCATTCTGACAGGTGTAAGATGATATCTCAAAGTTGTTTTGATTTGCATTTCCCTGATTGCTAAGGAAGTTGAGCATGACCTTAAGTGTCTTTTGGCCATTTGAACTTCTTCTGTTGAGAATTCTCTGTTCAGATCAGTGCCCCATTTTTTAATTGGGTTAATTAGCATTTTAAAGTCTAGTTTCTTGAGTTCTCTATATATATTGGAGATCAGACCTTTGTCTGTTGCGGGGTTGGTGAAGATCTTCTCCCAGTCAGTAGGTTGCCTTTGTGTCTTAGTGAAAGTGTCCTTTGCTTTACAGAAGCTTCTCAGTTTTAGTAGGTCCCATTTATTCAATGTTGCCCTTAATGTCTGTGCTTCTGGGGTTATATATAGGAAGCGATCTCCTGTGCCCATCTGTTGTAGGGTATTTCCCACTTTCTCTTCTATCAGGTTCAGTGTGTTCGGGCTGATATTGAGGTCTTTAATCCATTTGGACTTGAGTTTTGTGCACGGTGATAGATATGGGTCTATTTTCATTCTTCTACAGGATGACATCCTGTTGTGCCAGCACCATTTGTTGAAGATGCTTTCTTTCTTCCATTGTATACTTTTAGCTCCTTCATCAAAAATGAGGTGTTCATAGGTTTGTGGAATAAAATCCGGGTCTTCTATACGATTCCATTGGTCTACTTCTCTGTTTTTTTTTTTATTTTTTTTTATTTTTATTTCTTTTTGTTTCTAACAATGTAATCTCTTTAATAAGAATTAGTTCTTTTAGTTTTATATACATAATCCCTGGGATTCTTAAAAATATTAATGGGAGATTCCTTATCCTTTTTTATAAGTAGATTTTTTTTAATTTTTTTTTATTGAGAAAAGGAGAAAAAAAACAAGTTTCCACCTCCTCCCAGCATCCCATATCCCTCCCCCTCCTCCCCCCCTATGCCCCCTCCTCCCACCCTTCTCCCCCTCCCCCCACTCCTTTCCCCCTCCCTCTCCATTCCAAAGAGCAGTCAGGGTTTTCTGCCCTGTGGTAAGACCTAGGACCTCCCACCTCCGTCCATATCTAGGAAGGTGAACATCCAAACTGGCTCTGCTCCCACAAAGCCATCACATTACGTAGGATCAAACCCCCGTGCCATTGTCCTTTGCGTCTCATCAGCCCTCATAGTTCGCCATGTTCAGAGAGTCCAGTTTTATCCCATGCTTTTTCAGTCACAGTCCAGCTGGTCTTGGTGAGCTCTCAATAGATCAGCTCCACTGTCTCAGTGGGTGGGTGCATCACTCGTGGTCCCGACTTCTTTGCTCATGTTCTCCCTCCTTCCAGTTAGTTCCTTGGGCAGTTGAGAATAGGGAACCTGAAATGACCCTATCCTTGAGCAATACTGACGAATATCTTGCATATCATCATAGAACCTTCATCTGGTGATGGATGGAGTTAGAGACAGAGACCCACACTGGAGTACGTCTCTGTTTTTATGCCAGTACCACACTGTTTTCATTACTGTAGCTCTGTAATAGAGTTTGAAGTCAGGGATGGTAATGCCTCCAGAAGATCCTTTATTGTATAGGATTGTTTTGACTATCCTGGGTTTTTTGTTTTTCCATATAAAGTTGATTATTGTCCTCTCCAGATCTGTGAAGAATTTTGATGGGATCTTGATGGGGATTGCATTGAATGTATAAATTGCCTTTGGTAGAATTGCCATTTTTACTATGTTGATCCTCCCAATCCAAGAGCAAGAGAGGTCCATCCATTTTTTGGTATCCTCTTCAATTTCTTTCTTCAATACCTTAAAGTTCTTGTCAAATAGATCTTTCGCTTCCTTGGTTAGAGTTACCCCAAGATATTTTATGCTATTTGTGGCTATCGTGAATGGTGAAGCTTCTCTGATTTCCCACTCTGCTTCCATATCCTTTGTGAATAAGAAGGCGACTGATTTTTTGGAGTTGATCTTGTATCCTGCTACATTACTAAATGTGCTTATCAGCTGTAGGAGTTCTTTGGTAGAGTTTTTGGGGTCGCTTAAGTACACTATCATATCATCTGCAAATAACGAAAGTTTCACTTCTTCCTTTCCAATTCGAATCCCCTTGATCCCCTTATGTTGTCTTATTGCTATTGCTAGAACTTCAAGCACTGTATTGAAGAGGTATGGCGAGAGTGGACTGCCTTGTCGTGTTCCTGACTTAAGTGGGATGGCTTTGAGTTTCTCTCTGTTTAATTTGATGTTAGCTGTCGGCTTGCTGTATATCGCTTTTATTATATTTAGGTATGGGCCTTGTATCCCTAATCTCTAAAAGACTTTTAACATAAATGGATGTTGAATTTTGTCAAATGCTTTTTCAGCATCTAATGAAATGATCATATGGTTTTTTTCTTTCAGTTTATTTATATGCTGGATTACATTGATAGATTTTCATATGTTGAACCAGCCCTGCATCTCAGGAATGAAGCCTACTTGATCATAATGGATAATTTTTCGGATGTGTTCTTGGATTCGATTTGCCAGTATTTTGTTGAGGATTTTTGCGTCGATATTCATGAGTGAGATTGGCCTGTAGTTCTCTTTCCTGGTTGAGTCTTTGAGTGGTTTTGGTATCAGAGTAATTGTGGCTTCATAAAAGGAATTTGGTAATGACCCTTCTGATTCTATCTTGTGGAATACATTAAGGAGTATAGGTATTAGCTCTTCTTGGAAGTTCTGGTAGAATTCTGCATTGAAACCATCTGGTCCTGGGCTTTTTTTGGTAGGGAGGTTTTTGATAACAGCTTCTAATTCTTCGCGACTGACAGGTCTGTTTAGATTGTTCACCTGGTCCTGGTTTAGTATTGGTAAATGGTATTTATCTAAAAACATGTCCATTTCTTTTACATTTTCCAGTTTTGTGGCATACAGGCTTTTGTAGTAAGATCTAATGACTCTCTGAATTTCCTCTGTGTCTGTGGTTATGTCCCCCTTTTCATGTCTGATCTTATTTATTTGCGTGTTCTCTTTCTGCCGTTTGATTAATTTGGATAGGGGTTTATCAATCTTGTTGATTTTCTCCAGGAACCAGCTTTTTGTTTCATTGATTCTTTGGATTGTTTTCTGTGTTTCTATTTTGTTGATTTCAGCCCTCAGTTTGATTATTTCCAGTCTTCTACTCCTCCTAGGTGAGTCTGCTTCTTTTTTTTCTAGAGCTTTCAAGTGGGTTGTTAAGTCTCCCATATGTGCTTTCTCTGTTTTCTTTAGGTGGGCACTTAGTGCTATGAACTTTCCTCTCAGGACTGCTTTCATAGTGTCCCATAAGTTCGAGTATGTTGTTTCTTTATTTTCATTGAATTCAAGGAAGACTTTAATTTCTTTCTTAATTTCTTCCTTAATCTAGGTATGGTTCAGAAGTTGACTGTTCAGTTTCCATGAGTTTGTAGGCTTTCTGGGGGTAGCATTGTTGTTGAATTCTAACTTTAATCCATGGTAATCTGATAAGACACAGGTGGTTACTAATATTTTTTGTAACTGTGTAAGTTAGCTTTGATACCGAGTATGTGGTCAATTTTCGAGAAGGTTCCATGAGCTGCAAAGAAGAAGGTATATTCTTTCCTCTTTGGGTGGAATAATCTATAGATGTCTATTATTCCATTTGCTTCATTACCCCCATTAATTCTCTAATTTCTCTGTTAGGTTTCTGTCTGATTGACCTGTCCATTGGTGAGAGAGGAGTGTTGAAGTCTCCTACTATTAGTGTGTGCGGTTTGATGGCTGCCTTGAGTTTTAGTAATGTTTCTTTTACGTATGTGGGTGCTTTTATATTAGGGGCATAGATATTCAGGATTGAGACTTCTTCCTGATGAATTGTTCCTGTTATGAGTATAAAATGTCCCTCTCCATCTCTTCTGATTGATTTAAGTTTGAAGTCAACTTTGTTAGAAATTAG
Source organism: Microtus oregoni (assembly GCF_018167655.1). Taxonomy (NCBI): domain Eukaryota; kingdom Metazoa; phylum Chordata; class Mammalia; order Rodentia; family Cricetidae; genus Microtus; species Microtus oregoni. The sequence goes on along the minus strand of NW_024543076.1, from coordinate 9,510,094 downwards.
TATGGCCACACCTGCTTGTTTCTTAGGACCATTTGCTTGATAAGCCTTTTCCCAGCCCTTTACTCTGAGTAGGTGCCTGTCTTTGTGGTTGAGGTGTGTTTCTTGTAGACAGCAGAATGTTGGATCCTGTTTTCTTATCCAGTCTCTTAGCCTGTGCATTTTTGTAGGTGAGTTGAGCCCATTGATATTAAGTGATATTAATGACCAGTGGTTGTTAACTCCGGTCACTTTTTTAGTAGTAGGGTTTGTGTGTTTCCCTTCTTTGATTTGCGCTGGTGAAGGGTCTCTAGATGTCTGATTTATTGTGGTCATTGTTGGACTCCTTGGTTAGTGATTTTCCTTCTATTATTTTCTGTAAGGCTGGATTTGTGGCTACGTATTGTTTAAATTTGTTTTTATCCTGGAAAATTTTGTTTTCTCCATTTATAGTGTACGAAAGTTTGGCTGGATATAGTAGTCTGGGCTTGCATCCGTGGTCTCTTAGTTTTTGGAGTACATCTATCCAGGACCTTCTGGCTTTCATGGTTTCCATAGAGAAGTCAGGTGTAAGTCTGATAGGTTTACCTTTATAAGTAACTTGGCCTTTTTCCTTTGCGGCTCTTAATATTCTTTCTTTATTCTGTATATTTTTCGTTTTGATTATTATATGGCGAGGGGATGTTTTCTTTTGATCCAGCCTATATGGTGTTCTGTATGCTTCTTGAACCTTCATAGGTACATCTGTCTTCAGGTTGGGAAAGTTTTCTTCTATCATTTTATTAAGTATATTTTCTGTACCATTGAGCTGCACTTCTTCTCCTTCTTCTACTCCAATTATTCTTAGGTTTGGTCTTTTTATTGTGTCCCATATTTCCTGAATGTTTTGTGATGAGAGTTTGTTGGACTTGCTGTTTTCTTTGATCAGAGCGTTTATTTTCTCTATGTTATCCTCAGAATCTGAGATTCTTTCTTCTATTTCTTGTATTCTGCTGATGATGCTTGATTCTGTAGTCTCTATTCGTTTACCTAGATTTTCCATGTCCAGCCGGCCCTCTGTTTGTGTTTTCTTCTTTGCCTCCATTTCAGTTTTCAAGTCATGCACTGTTTCCATTATCTGCTTGATTGTTTTTCCTTGGTTTCCTAGGGTATCATTCACTGATTTACTCAATTCCTCGAACTTTCTGTTATACTTCTCATCCATTTCTATAAGGGCGTTTTTTATATGCTGTTTAAGGGTGTCAATCACTTTCATGAAGTCAGTTTTTTCTACTTCTTCTTGATTAAGCTGTTCATGTCCTCCTGTTGTGAGGTCACTGGCTTCTGGTGGTTTCGTGTTGTTTTTCAGATTGTTGGGAGAATTCCTGCATTGGCGTCTGCCCATCTCTTCCTCCCAATACTCCCCTTTGGATCTTCTTTTACAGGATCAGGTCTTCTTGCCCACTGATGTACCTTCCCAGTGATGTCACTCCCCAGAGATGTTTCTCCACAATGATGTTTCACTTGGGGCCCAGATCGAAACTCCACTGCTTGGTTAGCTTGCAAACAAAGGGCCCACCCTGCTTGCTGTGGGCAGGCTATGTGAACAAAGGAGCTGCAGGCCACCCCTTTGTCCTCCCTGTTCGGGTTCGGTCCCAGCGCCCTAGCAGGCTGCTATGCGGCCAAAGAAGGGAGGGAGGGAGGGAGACAGGGGGTGGGGGGATCTGGATGTAAGCTCTATGGGATAGGAAGAGAGAGGAGGTATGGGCAGTATAGCCCCTGTAGGATGGCCAGGAATTGTGGGCGGGCTGAGGTATGTTCCCAGCTGCCGCAGCACTCACTCACCACAATGATGTTTCACTCGGTGCCCAGATCGAAACTCCGCGCTGCTTGGTTAGCTCGCAAACAAAGGGCCCACCCTGTTCGCTGCGGGAGGGCTATGGGAACCTAGATGAATTTTAAATGTAAACTGAGGTATCAGCCATTGCATCCTGAAGAATCTAATATCTCACTAGTTAATCCTGTGTGGAACTTCCCAATAATCACTATGATTCTCTTCCATGCAGTCAGCTCATGCTGAGAATTGACCAATTGCTGAACTGTCTCAATTTCTAGTACCGAGAACTATAAACTTAATGTGCTTTATCAGCCAACAGAGCTGATGCGATGGTTACTGTAGAGGATAGAAAAGTTATGGAGTCAGGTTTTGTGAGCTTTCACTAAAGTAATAGCTGCTGATGTGGTAAGTCCAGATTCCCTCGCTGTGTCTGCAGGAAAGCATATGACCGCACATATGCCATTTTCTGCTCATGCAAAACTCATGATCCCACACTTCTTAGTCGTCTGAAAATACGTTTAATGAAGAGATGGTGGAGAAGTGACCAGTTTACCTGTTTTGGATGTTATGTCCAAAAGACATGTGTTTTTGTTAAGATTTGAAATTTGAACATTGGGTTACATAGAGTTCTTAGAGACGAAGCAATTCCTTTTTAGTGACTGACAGAAGAAATTGAATAGATTCCTCTCTGTCAGAAAAAAAAAAAAACTGATGGAAGTTCTAGTTCAGAGAGGTTCAGATTCTCCCAGGCTACCACTGTCTGTGCATGAGACTTCCTATAGGCCAGGACACTGGAACTGAACAATATTGTGAGTATCTTTTGTGGGTTTGTTAAATCACCTCAGTAGTTACTGTATATCTAATCGGGGCAAGACTTAGGGTTTTTATGTTTTGAGGCCCTTATGTCTATGTTTATATACATACTTCAAAATATATTCTGGAACATCTATGCAGCACAAAGCGAATATTCACTGTTGTAAAGTAAAAAGATGAAAATATTTCAGTATTTTACACCAAATACCTTTGGAAGTAGAAAGGAAGAAGAGGAGAAAGAAAGGAAAAGGAAAGAAGTATAAGTTGTACAATTCTGTTGTGCCTAGAGCTAAACACAGATGTGGGCACTTTCAGTGTTCTTACTTTTGTAATTGTATTTCACTTCTTATCTGGGAGAGTTGGATAGTGAGCACCAAAACAGCAGGGGAGAGCAGGTCTTTGTTTGTTATTTGCACACAAATAGCGCATGCATCAGAAGTTCCTTATATGCAATGAATTCTGTAGATTTGAGGTTTATTAAAATTGACAGAAGCCAATGTGACTATGACTTTAAAAAATTAACATCAGTGAGATGTATTTCTACTCTGCCTATACACATGATAACCCAACTCTAAAAGCTTTGTAGAATGAAAAGTTTCTGTAACTAAGGTAATTCAATTTTCACAGTATAGCAGATTTGTGTATTATTGTGACTAAATTCTCATAAGTGAATGGACATTTTTCCTTTAGTATGCAAAGATTTGGAAATAAGTGAATAAAATTAAGAATTTACAGCTGAGTCCTGAATTCTGCATTAAGACAGTCTTAGGATATGCGAGAAAGAAACTAGAATGTCCTCCCTGAGTTCTCCATTTCTTCACTAATTTAGTATGCCCCCCCCCAAGGTGATTAATTGATTTATAGTTTTAAAAACATTTATAGTATGGACATATGTATTTGGTAGTTTAAACATCAGTGACTCTGTGCAACAAACCAGGTTATATTTGTGAAATATTCTTTAATTACACAGGAAGAAAACACCTAAAGTAGGAGATTGTATTATACTTTTTCCCCAAGAATGAACCAACATTGATATTTCTCCAGGCTAAATTAGATCTTTAAAAATCTTTAGTTTTTAAATATCGAATTTATTTTTAAATATTTATATGTGTATGTATATATTTGTATATATGTGTGTGTTTATGCATGTGTGTCTCTGTGTGTGCATTTGTGTGTATTCATGCACTTAAAACCCTCTCTCTCTCTCTCTCTCTCTCTTTCTCTCGTGTGTGTGTGTGTGTGTGTGTGTGTGTGTGTATGATTACAAACACAGTGAGAGTCCAGAAGATGGCTTCAGGTTTCCTAGAGTTGGAGTTGCAGGTGGTTCCTTGCAGCCTTATCTGGGAGAAAGGAACTGAACTTGGATTGTTTGCAAGTTTAGTACACATTCTTCACCACTGGGACATCTTTTCATACCCTGAAACTCTAAAAGCTTTCTTTCCTTCTTATTTTAAATATAAATTTAGACTGGTCAAGATCATATTAACATAAGCAGTGATAGTACTCATTTATATTTGTAGATAACCACTGTTCTTTGAAGGGACATATGCAAATTGATTGTCTTAAAGTTAGAACACAATTCTTTCTTTCAGTTTAATAAATAAAACAATTTACATTTTGATCTTCAATAAGAAAGACAGTGCCCATGTAATCCTTGGTGCATAGCTCTTGCTATATATTAAGTCAAGGGAAAAATACTGCCCTGAGAAAAAAAGAAAAAAATACATCTAACTTAGCACAACTTTTTCTGTGTTCCTTTAATCTTTCTTTAAAAACCATTATTGGAAGAATTCTTACTTTGTTTTCACATTAAATCTTTTACAAAATGATGTGTGGGAGAAATCAGTACAGAGAAATTGTGTGTAGCTTCCACGAACAGTCTTATTGCTCTTTTGTAACGTGGCAGGTAATTGGAACCTTTAAAAAATACCCTCCATTTCCACTGCAGATTATAAAGTTGCCTTTAGAGTCCCAGCATCAATCTAGACCAATGGAACATGACCAGCACTGAGCTTAAAACAATCCTGTCTTCTGTTCTAGGGCATTGAATCTTATGTACTCTTTTTACTGAACTATCTTGAAACAATGGCAAGCAATAGGACACCGACTTGGACTAATATCCATCAGGAAGTATTCTTACATATTAACTACTTAGTAATTATTTACAACATTGCCTCTTTGAAAAGCAAACTTAGATCCACCCAAGTTACATACCAACAACAAACGAAATTCATAAATATTGAGTTTCAGTTTGCTTCCAAGTAATGTAATTGAATTTTTTTATAAAAATTTTCTTTCTGTTTATGGTATGTGTAAGAGTGTTTTTTGCTTGCATGTATTTCCATGAACTACGTACATGTCTGGTACTGTAGAAGGCAGAAGAGGTTATCAGATGTCATGTGACTGGTGTTAAGGAGAGTTGTATTCTTTTCTAACCTTAGAACTCATGCAATCAAGGATGACCCAGAACTTGCTATGTAGCTGAGGTCACCCAGAATTTGCTACAGAGCTGAGGCTGGTCTTGAACTCATTTTGGACTCCTAGTCTTCCTTTCCCCATTTGCTGAGCTCTGGGATTATAGGCATGCATTACCGTGTCCAATAATTATACACATTCCTTTTTATCATTAATATTAAAATATAAAATATAAATATTATTATTATTAATTTATTTGAAAAGTACAAACATACACACACACACACACACACACACACACACACACACACACAAAACAATGCCTCAGATCTTCAAGTGGTAGCCTTGAATAATTAAGCCAGTTTTCTTTGATAGTATGGTTCACAGTTCAGCTCTCAATAAAGACACTGCAATATAATTACTTGTTAACAATTAGGAAAAATTTCTAAAGCCCTTCAGATAGATTCTTCTCTAGGACAAAAAAATTTATAGTCACTAAAGCCATTCTCTGACTGCACTCTTGCATTGGCTGGGTTAAATAATATAGCCATCAGCAATTTTAATATTCATATTTTTGTATAGTTCTTAGTATTGGATCTGTAGTATAATTAAGCTCTTCATTTTACGTACTGCTCTTACCACCGGCTGGTCCTGCAACCCTACAGGAAAGGATCAGATTCAAAGAAAAGCCAAAGCTTCCACATGATGCAGTCTGTACCTTAGAGAAAGAACCGCTGCAGAAACATCTTATCATTTAGAGAAGCCAATCACAGGTACAGAAGAATCAATGATCTTCCTGCTTCTCTATTCAACGAGTATTTTTTCTCTAATTTAAAAATTGCAAAATGTGAGATAAAATCAGAAGAAAATATTTACTATACCTTAAGGTATATAGTAAATATGATAGCCATAGACTTTACTCTTTAAAGGGTTACATTTATTTTGTTTTCTGCCACAGTGAGCTGTGAAAAGTATAAAACTCACAAAATGAAGAAAAATTCAATTAACTCGGTGTAGTAGGATGAAGCTTGAATCTCCAGAGTCATAAGAATAAGTTCTGATGCTATCAATTTACCAAGTGTCCAGGTCAGGCATTCTACATTTTCTTTAATATTCATTTTTGTCTGGATCATTTTGTTATATAACTTACAGTGTTAGTGAAGACAAATTCTCTCAAGGCTATTTCAATACAGCACAAGCAAGTGGACTCCTTTGTCATGTCATCTACTAGCTATTTTTAGGTTTCCTGTGACATGTTTAGAAAGTCAAGAAGAATTGAGCCTTCAAACTTTTTTATCCTAACATGATTTTTCTCCATTTTACCTTGAATTTTATAGACTGTTCTCTGACTTTAAAGAATATAATGCATGATATATATTTTTTAATTTACCCCTCAATGTTTTTTGCTTTTAGAAAATATGTACTTTCAAAAACTCCTTGTTTATCATTAAAATTGTCACAAAATTGCTTTTATAATTTACTGTTCTTTTTTTTTGTTTGTTTTTGTTTTTGTTTTTTGAGTCAGGGTTTCTCTGTGGTTTTGGAGCCTGTCCTGGAACTAGCTCTTGTAGACCAGGCTGGTCTCGAACTCACAAAGATCCGCCTGCCTCTGCCTCCCAAGTGCTGGGATTAAAGGCATGCGCCACCACCGCCCGGCTTTAATTTACTGTTCTTAAAATTGTATTTGATGTCCAACTATAAATTTATAAGATTTTCCATTTTATTATTCTAAGATGCTTATTGGGAGAATACAGAGAATAAAAGAGCAATAGTGTGATAGCATCTTTTTACAAAAATAAGTTGTTTTTTAAATCGTCTCGTACTTCTAGAAAACATAGATGCCTTCTTTTAGATGTGATATTCCTATCCACCCACCTCTTTCTTATTATGATCATTTTTATTTTGGGTGTGAGCTCAGGTATCTTAGGCTGGTCTTTAGCACTCTATATAGTAGATGAGGCCCATGTACTTCCTTATCCTTCTGTATTCATCATGTCAAACCCAGAATTTCTATCATAGTGACCTCGTTCAGTTTATTGAATTCTGGGATTCTAAACTAGGTCTCACTTCTTCGTTTATCCATCTAGAAACCATTGTATATGTTTTTAGGCATTTTGGGGGCTTACTGACACTGAATTTGTTTTCTTGTCATTTAATTGTTTGTTTCCTCTGGCAAATTCAACTCCTTACAAGTCTTGCCATGGTTGCTTTTGGATTACCTAGCTAAATAGGCCATATTGTATTTCCTATTTGTGTTTCTCATCCCATCTGGAATGTTTTAGCCCCTTTCAAACACAATATTCATGTCATTCTAAATGATTCATATGAACCAGAGATTCTCATCTTCTATTTTCCCACTTTTCTTGAAAACTTAGAAACTAATACAGAAGAAAATATCTCAATGTTTTTGATACTACAATTTCTATTCTATCAGGAAAGTTGTTTCGGGGAACATTGTTGAGCTTCAGTTCATGTCTCATTTATGGCTAGCTGTTTATGATTCTGTCCCACTTGTGCTATGAAATGCATTATCTAATTCAACAACTGTTTTCTCTGTGTTCTATACTTGCAGAGTGAATTCGGTTCAACAGGGAGGCATGCCACCACATACCATCTGAAGGAAGAAAACCACCCTGGGATTACTCCCAAGGATACTCCATCTACTAACAGCTCAGACATGCTGCTGATAATACCACTCTTGCTCTATCACTCACTCGGTGTCATGATTGATCATTATCACTGTTGCTATCCCCCATAATATAGCTATGTCAGAATTGCCTTGATAGATGCTCCACGCTGAGATGGATCAGCTGCAGTTTCATGCTTTTTCACCTACCGCAGGGACCAGGCAGTGCTCCTCCCCAATTCACTCTTGTTTCTTGTCTGTTGTTTTTTAGGTATTTATTGTGCTGCATGACTTTTCCTGCAAGATGTGAATAAACATATATTGTCCAGACAGAGAAGAAGTTTGGGAAGTTTATCAATGAATAATATTTTTGTAAGAAAGAAGGAGTAATTGTAGTGAACATAGACTCACAAAGATCTTTCTAGCCCTTTGATGAGCTTGAACTTTGGGTAGATTAATCTAATCTTAGTAGTCCTATGCCAGGACAACTAGATCCAAAAGGAGGTGAAAAAATAAGCCAGCTGTCAATTTATTCGGCAATTGGGCAACAAAGTATTTTTGTTGAGGGTATGTTTGGTGCAACATCATGTCTACCACAGAGGCAGAAAATGTCCACTCAAAGAAATGCTTCTACCTCTAATATTTAATGTAAAACCACAATTAAACAAATACAAATATATTAGAAGCTACCTTAACTCTTAAAAGCTGTATAACAAAAATTCATCGAAATACTCTTTTCTTTACTACATACTGTTTTCTTTAAGACCACCTCTAAAAGGCAAACAAAGGTCAAAAACAAAATGCTGCTATATTTTGAGTTTGGTCAACAGGCCTGGCCAACAACTAAAGAATATGTTTCATGTCCTGTATTGGGGTTTAGTTGTCTTTGGTGCTTGAAGGGAACATCATCAGTTCAGATGAGAACTATTCATTAAAATTATCCATGTTTATACATTGAATGTGTGCATTATGGGATCTTTTAAAAAGGGTAAATCGGTGATAGTATGATTCCTTGTGGCTTTTTTCCAACATTCTTATTATTTAAAGAATGTCCCCTTTCCATTTCCTTTATATGATTTCCTGTATCCTGATATTGTCTTCCAAATGGAGCAAAAGAACCTATTTTAAATATATTAAATACTTTTTAAGTCTTTCTTCTGTCCACTTTGATCTAAGCAGTTTGTATTTATTACTCTATCTGTATTTGTTACATGAGGTCAACTTTTTGATATTTACTTATATACAATAAATTTTGTTTTTTTTTACCTTTTTCCCTCTTAAAAATATTCATTCTTTATTTTTTATGTATGGATGTTTTGCCTGCATGTGTGTCTACAGAATACATGCATATAATGCACGTAGAGACCAGAAGAGTATTGGATCCCCAGGTACAGTAGTTACTTGGGTACTGGGGATGGAACTTGGGTCCACTGGAAGAACAGCAAGTGCTCCTAACTACTGAGTCCTCTCTCCAGCTCCAAACAACATACTTCATTCTTTCATTATTCATTGAAAACAGAATTTGGCATATAATAAATTCTGATTATGGCTACCACTCCCCCAATTTCTCCTTGTTCCTCCCCACTTCCCCAGCCACCCAAATACACACCTTTTGTTCTCTTTCTCTTTAGAATACAAACAGACAAAAAGATTTTTTTAATAGTAAAATAAGATAAAAGGAAAACAAGCTAGAATAGAATAGAATCAACAGAAGAAAAAGAGTAAAAAAAGAACCCTTCAAAGACACAGATGCAGAAACACATAATCACACACACAGAAATCCCTTAAACACACAAAAACAGAAAATATAACATATATACAAAGGACATGTAAGGCTAAAAACAAGGCAAAAACAAAACAAAAGAATGGAAAATTATTATGAGACAAAGAACTCACAACAAGACATTAAGTTCCTTTTGTTTTAGATATCTACTGCTGTTGTAGGAAGACGCTTGTTTGTTCCCAGCTGCTCTGTCCCAAAATAACCACACAGAAGCTATATTATTTAAATCACTGCTTGGCCAATTACCCTAGCATATTCCTAGCAAGTTCTTACATATTAAATTAATCCATTTCTATTATTTTATATTTTACCCCAAGGTTTGTGACCTACCGGCAAGTTTCCACCATGTCTGTCTCTGGCGGGGGCTCCATGGCTTCTCTTTGACTCTTTTTTCTCTTTTCCGAAATTCAGTTTAGCTTCCCCTGCCTAGCTCTACTCTACGCTATCACAGGTCAAGGCAGATTATTTTTATTCATTAAGCAGTAAAAGCAACACATATACAGAAGTTCTTCCCACACCATACTGTTATGCCTGGGCCTTTGTCAGAGGAGTGCCTCATATTATAAAATAGAAAACTCTGAGTGTCATTGATTAGACTCTCCTGGTATGGTCAGACTCTGCTGGGAAAAAAAAACAAACAATCTCTTCATTTCAGTGTATTTGTCAAATAGAGAACTCTTCCAGGTTAGAGATAGGTACTTTTTTTTTTTTTTTTTTTTTTTTTTTTTTTTACTTTTTTCGAGACAGGGTTTCTCTGTAGCTTTGGAGCCTGTCCTGGAACTAGCTCTGTAGACCAGGCTGGTCCGAACTCACAGAGATCCACCTGCCTCTGCCTCCCAATTGCTGGGTTTAAAGGCGTGTGCCACCACCGCCCTGCTTAGAGATAGGTACTTATGTCCACTTCTCCTCTCAGTGCTTTGAGTCCATCTGACCTAGACCCTTTCAGGCTTGGTTCATGTTGTCACGGTCTTTGTGAATTTATATGTATGTAAATCCTACTGTGTTAAGAAGATCTTGTTTCCACAGAGTCCTCCATCCCCTCTTACTCTTACAATCTTTTCTACCTCATCTTTGCCAGGATTCCCTGATTCCAAAGGGGCAGAATTTGACAAAGACATCCCATTTGTCTAGCTGTGGATCTCTGTGAATTTTCTCATGTATGTCAGGAGGAAGTATCTCTGATAAGGCTGAGCAAGGCACTGGTCTATGAAGATACTCATAAGGAGTCTGATAAGGCCCTTCTGATAAAATCTCTTTTAGATATAGCCTATTTTTGGAATTAGAGGCTTCATTTAGTGAAGGAGATGACCAGCTATGGCTGTTTCCCCTGCTCTTTGCTGATTGCATTTAAATCACCTTCATGTATGTATGTATTTTGGAAAGCTTCTCTGTATTACATTTCCATATGACTCCTCTACTTGCCTTTAGTTTTAGCTGTCCCTCCCGATATTTTCTCCCTTCTCCTTTTTCTCCCAGTCTTTATTTGATTCTCCCTTTCCAGTCCTACCCTCCCTGACATTCCATATTATCTAGTCAATGCTTTATTTCAAATGAGATCCAATTCATCCCTCATCCCTTACACTATACCTCATATCTATGGTTATATTGTCTGTAGCCTGTTTATTGAAAACTTAAATGCTGACATTTATATATAAGCAAATCCATATCATATTTGTCTTCCTGAGATAGATTATCTCACTCAGAATGAATTATTTCTACTTTCATCCATTTATCTGTGAATTTCATGATCCTGCCTTTTTAATGGCTGAGTGATAGTCTATTGTACAAATGTACCACCATTTCTTTATTCATTCATTCATTCAGAAACATCCAATCTGATTTTTGGCTGTTAACAATAAAGCTGCTATGAACATAACTGAGCAAGGCGTAGGATGGATTGTGTCCTGGGTATATGCCCAACAGTGGTATAACTGGATCTTGAGGTAGCTCTTGTCCCAATTTTCTGAGAAACCACCATATAGTGGCTGTATAAGTTTACAATCCCATCAACAATATATGAGTATTTTTCTTACTCCACATCCATGCCAGCATGACATGTCTTTGTGTTATTGATCTCAGCCATTCTGACAGGTGTAAGATAAAATATCAAAGTAGTTTTGATTTACATTTTTCTGGTGACTAAGGGTGTTGAACATTTCCTTAAGTATTTCCCAGCCATTTGTGTTTCCTCTTTTGAGAATTCCCTATTTATATTTGTACTTTATTTTCATTTGCTTATTTGTTGGTCCCTTACTTTTTTTTTTTTTTTTTTTTTGAGGGTGGAACTGGGTTTCTGTGTTACAGTCCTGGCTGTCCTGGAACTCACTCTGTAGACCAGGCTGGCCTCAAAGTCACAGAGATCCCTAACCTCTGCCTCCCAGGTGCCAGGAACAAAAGCATGGGCCCTCACCACCAGACATGTATCCCAGTTTTAATTGGATTAATATTTTTAGTATCCATTTCCTGAGTTCTTCTTTATATATTTTGGATATTAGCACTCTATCATTTGTACAGTTGCCAAAAATATTCTCCCATTCTGCAGCCTGTTGCTGTGTCTGTATGACGGTGTCCTTTGCCATAAAGAAACTTTTACTTTCATGAGGTCTCATTTCTTAATTGTTGATGTCAGTGCCTGTGCTCATGATCCTCGGTTCAGAACGACTGTTTCCGGTGCCAACCAGTTTAGGATTTTTCTCCACTTTCTCTTCTGTTGGACTCAGTGTATCTGGAATTCTGTTGAGTTTAACAAAGATTTTGGTATTTACCTATAGAAAAAGAAAATGCAAATGATTTTGAAGGTGAATTATCTGAAAAAAAAGCATAACCTATTCCCACTCCAGAGGATCTTTTCCAGTTAACTATTTATAATTTTGGGTTTGTAGTTGCAATTTCATTGCTTGGATACCATTTTGCAAACCAGAAATGGTTGTGATTTTAATCCCTCCTGAATGAATAAGACCCCAGTTTGTTCAATTCTGTTCTAACTTAACCACCACTACTATGGGACAGGCATTAAGTTAGGGACTTGGATGCGGAGATAAATAAATCATGTTGATAACACATTATTAGCTGCTCATAGGGCTGTGAAGTTTGAAATTAAACTGGGCTTTTAGGATGCAAGCGAGTGTAAATGGCACCCTGGGGCTCTCTTGCTAGGAGATTTATATGGAAAGGGTATGAAAACCTCATTATCTGGGTTTTCTGAGGTTGCACTGATCTGTGTACACACTTCCTGTGTAGGTGATCAAACACAAATCTCTGTTATATCTCTGTGGATCTAAAGGCTGGTCTTCTTAATTCTCCCACTAGCATTTCAAAGTGTCAAACACATGCGAATTGTAGAGAGCTTGGATCCAAAACATTGCCACCACCAATTTCTTGTTAGTTCAGGGTAGTTGTGTGCAGAATGTCTTAAAGGAGGTCCTCTCTTAAACCTCAATTAAATGCTGATAATAGCAAATAAATTTCACCATTCCTTCTACTTGATGAATTATGCTTTTACTTGTTTATTTAAAGGTTTTGACTCATTGCTGTTGCCACATTCTCTATTTGAAATTACACACAAGTAGGAACAAAAGGAAAGGACATCATACAGTTTCTCTGGGATCAATAATTTTGGGGTTTGACTGATTAGTGTCCTCAAATGCTATCACAGTTGATTGCAGAGCTCTGAGGAAAGGTGTAGGTGCTGCAGGAGAGATGATTGCTCTTGCTGTGAACTCTGATACATGTATTTTTCCTTTCAGGATACAGAAGGAAGGGCTGAAAATAAAATGTAGGTCAAGTGCTTTCATCCACTATAAATTTCTGAACATCAATCACAGAGCCACAGTGACTGGCCCTGGTTTGCAACTCTGGATAGGGAAGGTCAAGGGATTAAGGGAATGGACAATCATTCTGGTACCATTTCAAAATAAAAGGCAGTGCATATATATTTAAAAGTTAGACACTGAGTAGATTAATATGCCTCATTTACCTCTGGTTTCTTAGGTTTAGCCTTTTCTACAACTGCTTCCTGTTATTTCACTAGTGTGGTGAAAGAAGACGAGAAATTGAATCTTATGTTCATAACGTACCATGTTTAATGTTCTCTAATTCCTTAATTGCCACACAACCCTTCACACAATGGTTATTTACTAAACATGTGGGTGTTTGAGAGGGTAGGACTGCTTTGTTCATTAGTATAGTTATTGAAGGTACACATCCACTTTTTTGTTTATACAGATCATAATAATTTAAAAATTATTTGTAATAATTTAGAGAGCTACATGATTTCTACCTACATGAACTTTTAAAGAATAATATTTTAATTGGGACAATATACATTTAATGGTATTATAATTAAATGTGTAATGAAGCTTCCTGTTGAATTAGAATTGGTTACTATGCATTTATAATGCTAACAAATTACACATACTACAGAAAAGTCTGTTTACCAGAAGAAAAGAATGGCAAATGTAATACACCTTCTGATGGGTAGTGGTTAGTACTCAGGGAATGAGTGGGGAGAGAGCCAGAGAGTAGGAGGGAATTGGCTCTCAGAGCATCTCGGTACAATTTCCCTCTGCTTTCCTTGAAGCAATGCCTACTTCTCCGATGTAGACTAGCAGTGTAATGAAGCCCAATCTTCACCCTCCCGTTTCTACATCTTCACAATTTCAATGTACTCTAGGAAAAAAATTAAAGATAAGAGAAAGATGATAAAAATAAAAGATAATAGAAAGCCCGGGAGTTAATTGACATTAAAATAAAGTGCCTCAGATCAATGCTTCCACAGCATTATCTTCCAAATTGCTCTCTGTACTCACAAGTGTATGAGACAAATGTGCAGGTGAAAATGTCTTAAAAGAGAAAAATTAAAAAATGCAAATGTCTCCAAGGTAGTGGTGCTGTTCAGTGATATTTCTGTTTGGTTTCTAGTCAGTATATAAAACCGTGCATCCACCCCTATATACACACTGGCATGTATATATTGCCTCTGTAAAATTAGGATACGAGTGAAAATATATCTTAATGTGTTGTGGCTTGGCTGGCTGTGGTGGGAAGAAAACTTACACATACAACAGAATTTACATTGAGAGGTTTACTGGGGTATTGTAGGGGAAGGCAGAGACTGGCCTCTGGAGTTCGGAGCCGTGGGAGGGGGATATAAAGAGACATAGGAGGAGCCTGGTATTTATAAGGGGGTATAGCTTATGAGTACAGGGAGAGCCCTGTTGAACGAAGCCTCTTGTTGGTTCCCGGCAGCTCAGTAGCTGACATTAAAGACATAACTAGGAAAAACAAGGCATTAAAACAACTTTTACCAGGTCACTATTTTTATTGTTTTCTTCATCTCTTATCTCCCTCCTACCCATATCAAAACCCCTCATATCGAAATTTCCTTTCCTACATTCACATCTTTTTGTTTTGTGTTGAATTTAACTGATTTATACATGTAGGGTGATGGTTTACAACTATGTATTGGACCCTGGTGGGTTAAAAAAAAAAACTGATGATAATGCTTTTCTCTACCCTCAAATTCACCCATTAACAGTTCAACAGGGAATGGTAGAGCCCTATGAGACTTTTCCCAATCAACCATGTGTAACTGTTGCCTGGACAAATGTTTTACCGGTTCATTGTCAAGAACCACAACTAATGTGATCATATGCTTGCAATGTCTATGCCATCACCTTCTCCTGGCTCCTCCAGCTCTTAAATTCTTTCCACATCATTTTCTGTGATAGTCTGTGTCTTGGAAGAGGTGATGGAAATGTCCTATTTAGAGGTAAGCACCCAAGCATCACCTTTTCTGTGATGTGAACATTTGTGAATCTCACAATTCTATGCCATTCCTTGCGAATAGTAATTTCTCTGACAAAGACTGAGCATAGTATTTATCTATGGGTATAAACAAGAAGTGCAGTATGGTCTTAGTTAGGGTTTTTATTACTCTGATGAAACGCCATAACCAGAAGCATTGTACAGAAGAAAGTTTATTTTACTTTAGATGTTCAAGGAGAGTCCATCACTGAGGGAAATCACTGAACAAAATCAATCAGAGTAGGAGCCTGGGGTCAAGAACTGATGTGAACCATAGAGGAAGGCTGCTTACTGACTCGCTCATGACTTGCTTATGCAGCTTTCTTATAGCACCTAGGACCACCAGCCAGTGGGCACATTACCCACATTTGGCTAGACGTCTCCCACATCATCAATCATTAATGAAGAAAATGCAATAAAAGCTTTGCCACAGACCAGCCTGGTGGAGGGATTTTGTCATGTAATGTTTCCTCTTCTACAGTGGCTCTAGCTTTTTCAAGCAGACATAAAAATTATCAGTACTGGGATCTTCAGCAAAAGGATTCTATTGTCTAACTTTGATGGGCAACCAAGAGCAATGGCAAAAGCCTGTATTGTTTTGGGGACATATGCAGCCGCTTTGATTTTGTTTAATAAGGCATGGCTCATGATAGCAGCATTATTGTAGCATTCTGGAAAATTACCCTTTAATGTTTTCCTAATTATATTTCTTAATGGATTACAGAGTATTAGATTTCCATATAGCTTTTTCATATACTCTTCATGTTGGTTAACTCCTCTTTATATGCCCATATCATCTATGTTCTATGGTTTCATCACTGCCACCACCTCCTTCTCCTTTTGCAGGAAGTGTTTATTTTATCTTGCAATTATCATCCAACACTGAAGGAAGCCAAAGCTCACGGCAGGAGCTTATAGCAGAACCTGTGGAGTGATATTGCCTACTATCTTGCTCATTGGAGAAAAGAGCTAAAATAAAATAGGTAAATATTAACTGGACTCAAACTTTTTTCTTTCTAACTCCCTCTGCCTTTTATATTACTGATTCACATATCTCTCCCAACCCCAAAATGATTCCCTCAATTTTAAGGATAAAAGCTCCTTCTGGCTTATTTTTGGTGGGGTTTCTGGTTTGGGGTTCTTTATCTTGCCATGCATCCTCCCCTGTCATCCTTGATCCCTCAGGGCCAGAGCAGAGTGCTTAATTTCTCATATATTACATGACTGTGTTTCTTTCAAAATTGTTATCAGGTTCTAAATGAAGTTGTTTTCAATCTCAAAATCACCATGATCAACAAACACAGTGTATCTCTCCATTTATATGGAGCCTTTTTTGATGGCTTTTGATAAAGTTATAAATATTTTTCATAATAAAAAAAGGAGTTGCTGTCCTCTATTAATTAAAATTTAATTGATGTGTTTGTTCTTATTACTCTAAAAAGTACTTTGTAAAAAAATCATATTTTTAACCATGTATCCAGGTTGCTTGTTGAAACAGTAAACAGACATAAATGTGTCTACACATGAGTCCTTATCCAGCTATCTCTACAAGCTTCTTTTATTTCTCATAACTTTCAGAGTGCTGTAGGTTTTTGTGTAAATGATGATATCTGTAAACACAATGCTATTTCCCTATCTCTGATCTTTGTATTTCTAAATGCTCATTTTATTACTCTGGAAATAAAACAAGATACCAAGTAAAAGGAAAATAATGGGAAAGAACAGTACTGGAAAATATTTTCTTGTTTCAATACACCCACCTAAATCACCTCCTTATGTGTTCTAGAGATTATTCTTAGGCTGCACATAAAACTGTAGAAGATAGAAAATAATCCTATTCATTTAGACTTTTGTCACTGATGACTGCTTACAAGTACACATTTACAAAATTAATAGACAAGGAAGCAAAATAAATTCAATATTTTTGGTTTTCTCCTCTAATTGATATGTATAAAGAAATGGGTAGTTGGCAATTATTTTCCCAGTATTTACTTTTATATTTCTTCATTGATTGCCAAAGATACTGATTCAAATAGGCATGTGAAAAGTAGCAGAAATAAACAGTAAGAAACTGCAAGTGAAAGACTGTGAACCAATTTGTCCTTATCCAGAGAACAATGGGCTACAGCTAATTCTAAATGAATCCTCCTGCAGCTACAGTGAGAGGTGGGTGCACTGAGACTGTTTACTATAGAAATATAATAGTTCAACACAGAGTATCCTTTAAGTGATATATTTCCACCATAATGTGTTAATGTGCCACAATAATTATACTGATGGTGAGGACACGTCTATCCCTCCCAGAGACCACCAATTTTTTTTTGTTGTTGTTGTTTTGTATTGTGTTCTAATTAGGGGACAGTTTTTAATAGTAGTCCCTACAAAGCCACCATATACCAAATATTCTACATTAAGGAAGGTTTGCATAAGAATTTCACATCTATTGGTGATGATGTAATCATAAAGTCCTAAATTTAATCTTCAAAATACACATAATAATGTAGGATAGTGTGGTCATGGTCATGCTTGCAGTTCCACCAATGGCAAGACAAAAGACAAGCAGATCTGAGTTTTAGGCCAAAGAATGAACCCATCACAAATAAAAACAGAGTGGTTTTCACTGCAGGTAGAACAGTAGCTCGAGTTGACCTCACGTCTTCATGTACACTTTGCCTATATGTGCACATGCACTTACAACTGCAGCTGTATTTTCATCGGAATATATATGCATGCACATGAACATACAAACATATAAGCATATACACATATCTACTTGCCTGAACATCCACATATACATCCCTGCATTTATGCACACATAAGTTAGTATGCACACATATTCACACAGGCACAAGCATGCATACAAACATGCATAACCATACATGCATTTTAACACCCAGACATGCACATTCATAGAAACATACACATATGCACACATCCATACACATATACACACATGTGGACATGCACACATTTCACAATTTCAATGAAGTACCTCCCAATGAAATGACTTAATTTTCCAGCACTAGCTGATTTTAGTTAACAGCATTAATTAAAAGTACTTTAAATATATGGAAAATGAAAAAGAGGTTGAAATACACAATTACTAATTATGAATATAAAATAACTTATGGGAGAGCATAATTGGGTTATTGTGCTTGTTTGAGCAGGAGGAGAGACTGAGGCAGACATAAACTGGAAGGCAACCCCTCCTTCATTTACTTCTTGGATAGTCTTCTTCGGTCTCCAGTCTGAAGCTCTTTCATAACCCCTGACTTCAAACTCTGCTACAGAGTTACAGTAGTGAAAACAGCCTTGTATTGGCACAAAAACAGACAGGAGGACTAATGGAGCCGAATCAAAGACCAGGATATTTATCCGCACACTTTCAAACACCTGATTTTTGACAAGAAAGTAAAAAACACAAAATAGAAAAAAGAAAGCATATTCAACAAGTGGTTCTGGCCTAGCTAAATATCAACATGTAGACGAATAAAAATAGATCCACATCTATCGCCATGCACAAAACTCAAGTCCAAATGGATTAAAGACCTCAACATAAAGTCACCAGACTGAGCCTCATAGAAGAGAAAGTGGAAAGTACACTTTAGCACATTGGCACAGGAGACCACTTCCTAAATATTACCTCAGTAATATAGACACTGAGACAAACAATAAATTAATAGAAGATCCTGAAATTGAAAAGCTTCTGTAAAGCAATATGGACAATAAGACAAAATGACAGCCTACAGAATGGGAAAAGATCTTCACTAACCCCATATCAGACAGAGGTCTGATCTTCAAAATATATAAAGAACTCAAGAAATTGGTCATCAAAAAACAAATAATCCAATAAAAAAATGGAGTACAGACCTAAACAGAGAACTCTCAACAGAGGAATCTAAAATGGCTGAAAGACACTTAAGGAAATGCAACATCATTAGCCATCAGAGAAATACAATCAAACAACTGTGAGATTTCACCTTACACCTGTCAGAATGGCCAAGACCAAAAATACTGATGGCAACTTATGCTGGAGAGGATGTGGAGTAAAGGAAACACTCCTCTATTGCGGGTGGGAGTGCAAACTGGTGCTGTCACTTTAGAGATCAGTATGGGGATTTCTCAGAAAATTTATTAGGAAACAAGCACCTCAAGACCCAGCAATACCACTTTTGGGAATATACACAAAGGATGCTCAATATGCATAAAGGCATGTGTTTAACTATGTTCATAGCATCATTATTTGTAATAGTGGAACTGGAAACAACATAAATACCCCTCAACTGAAGAATGGATAAAGAAAATGTGGTACATTTACACAATGGAATGCTAGACAGCAGAAAAAAAAATGAAATCTTGAAATTTCCAGGTAAATAGATGGATCTAGAAAACACATATTGAGTGAGGTAACCAAGACCCAGAAAGACAAATATAACATGTACTCACTTATAAGTGGCTTTTAGATACAAAGTAAGGAAAAACCAACCTACAATTTACAATCCCAGAAAAGCTAGACAACAAAGAGGATCCTAAGAGAGATATACATGGATCTAATCTACATGGGAAGTATAAAATGATAAGGTCTCCTGAGTAAATTGGGAGAACGTGGACCTTGGGAGAGGGTAGAAAGAGAGAGGGGAGAGGAAGGGAGAGGAATAGAGAAAAATATATAGTGCAATAAAAACAATTCAAGTGTTTATTAGCAGGAGAAGAGTTGAACACATCCCATTCTATTTATACAATGTAATATATGAAATGAAAATTACTGAAAATATATATGGACTTTAATGATGCTTTAGTGAAAAAAATCTTTTCTTGAGTAGAGAGAAATAAAATCATATACTCTGCATTGGTTTTTAAGTTCAGATTATAAACAGTGGAAATGATTGGTGAGCATGCAGGTGATGTTTTCTCTGGGTGTATGGGTGGAAGATTCATAGGAAAGTACTTATGCTTTATTTGTGTATTAGTTTACTTAATAAGGAACTTATTCGTGTTGATTTCCCAAAAGCCTTTACTTATTATCCTTCATACTGACATTGTACAAGGGCTGAACCTCACAGGCATGCGCTGTCGTTTTTGTCTTGATGATATCTGCTTTTACTGGGCTGGGAGAGAATATCAGAGTAGATGATTTCTGTTTCCTCTCTGGCTACGGAGGTTGAAGAATTTTTCATTTGTAATGTTGGCCATTTTTGTTTTTTCTTTGGAGAATTGTCTGTCCAGTTAATTTTCTGACTAGATTTTTTATGAGAAACTGTGAACTTAAATTGTTGAATCCCTTCCATCATCTTATTATCCATGTACATTTAGATATATAGCCGGAAATATTTTTTTTCGTTCTGAAGAATGGCTGATTACTCTGCTGTTTCCTTTGTTCTGTGGAAGCTTTGAATTTAATTCAGTATCATTTGTCAAATCTGACTCTTCTTTCCTACACTACTAGAATTCTTTCAGAACATCCTTTCTCTACTATGCCTATATCCTGACTTATTTTCCTCTCAGTTTCCAAGTTCCATGCTTTATATTAAGATTATTGATCTATATTGAATGGATTTTTGTGCAGGGAAAGAAAGAGGCACCTGATTCTTACTTCTGCACATGGTTATAAAGTTTGTTTGGAAATGCTTCTTGAAAAGATTAACATTTCCAATGTATGCTTTTGACACCCTTCCTTTTTAGAACCCAGATAATGGATACTAGAGATAATGGCTCCATGGAAAAAAGCTCAGGCTAATTTTGCTGAGGACCTGGGTTTGGTTTCCAGCACCCAAATGGCAACTCACTACCCTCTGTGACTTCAGCTCTTGCGAACTTAACACCTTCTCTAGGCTGCTCTGGTACTGCATGCAAATGATACACATGTATACATACAGGCCAATTTCCCATAGACATAAGATTAATTTTTATTATCCCCAGACACCTTTATCTATGTAATTTGTTTTGAGGTTTATATTTAGTTTTCTTCATATCTGTTTTCTGTAAAAGTATCATACCATGTGCAAATTTTCAGATAAGGTAGCCTTTGATTTTTTGTTGGTTGTGTGTATGTGTGTGTGTGTGTATGTGTATGTGTGTGTGTGTAATTTTGCAGTATCTTTGCTAATGAGCAACTACATTCAGAAAATACTGATTTCAAATTCCAGACATAATCAATTTATAGGATTTAAACTGCATAGTATTTTAAGTAATGTGATGAAACCTATAATCCCACAGCTGTGGTCCACCCAGGAAGTTCAGATTACTCAAAGTTTATAAGCTATCTGTAAGTATCTCAGTGTCCTGTCAGGTTTTGGGTTGCCTGCTCCAACATCACAGAACTTGCACTCCTTCAGCCTTTATGTAGCCTACCGCTGTGTCACAGTGTCTACATAATTTCCTGAATTTCATGTCCTCATGTGAACATCAAATCTCACAATTTCCCAAGAAAAATATAAAGAGAGATTATATTCACTCACGATTCTTTGCTACATTCTGTTATAATTTACCTACCTTATTATTAGTTATAATGCTAATCTCAAGCTTATTTTGTAAATTAAACTTTACCATTGGTATGTGTTTGAGGTAAGCATAGTACATATACGGTGTGCTAATACCCATAGGTTCACGCACCTACCCGGAATCATAGAGCTACGTCCTCTACTCTAGAGGTGAGCAGTGTAGCCTAAAGTTGCTCTAATGTACAGAAGCTGGAGAACAAGTTTATGAATTTGAAATTACTATTTCTCCGAAAAGATCTTAACTTTATATCAATATATTGGCATTCCTTCTTAAGAATTTCACATATCAATTATTATGGATTCTCTGACTCCGGCAATTAATAAAAATATCAATTTTATTGCTCTACCAAATTAATTGGATCTTGGCTATCATTCATATTGTTATTCTGTGCTGACATTTCTGACCATGATTCTTGTTTGAGGGACAGTTAAGAGCACAGGCTCTGTATGAATCAGGTGACAGGTAGATTCAGTTTTATATCTAAATCTGTCACTTGGCTGTTCATTATAAGCAAGTACTTTTTTTTTTCTGTGCTCTTTTTTAAACTATGATAGCAATATAGCGACACCTATGTGATAGGTTTTTATGCACATATGAGATTAGATGAAATACTGTATATAGAATGCTTAGCTCAGAAAAAGAACTGAACATCATAATTAATGACAACATATTTAGATATTTGCCCCTAGAAAACATTTACATAATAATATTGTGTGCTGCAAAACTATTATAAATTTGATTGGGAAATTTTCTGCCTAACGAAAAACCAACACGAGGTACGTCTTACATTGTAAAACAATATGGAAGATTGTCCTCTGTGCACCACCATGTTCCTGGAGATCCATATGTTAAATTAAAAATAATTATCTGAAGGAAGAAAGGGTACTTTTGCTTTCATTTCTTGAAGGATTATACAAGCCTGAGTGTTTCTGTGTAAGCCTTTTCATTAAACCTTTGCCTGTCCAGTCAAAGCAGAAAAAGAAACAAACGTGTGAGCTCATGGTGAGAACTGGCATGTAACATCTTAACATTTGTGTAATATGTACTTCTTATTACCTCTTTGCATGGTTTCCCTGTGAAATTTTGAAATGACATCTGTATAATTTTCCTTTTTAGTTCAAAATATAAGACATCTATAAGATACAATAGACAATTCTAACAACCCTGCGCACATAGAAATACTTTGGGCTGGTGAGTTGGCTCACTGGTTAAGAGTATTTACTTCTCCTTAGTGTCTGATCCTTTGTCAGTAACACCGTTGCATATAACCCCAAATCCAGGGTATACAAAGCCACTGCTGACATCCTGGAACACCTGCATGCATATAAGTTGTGTGTGTCTGTGTGTGTGTGTGTGTGTGTGTGTGTGTGATAAAATAAATTTTAAAAGATTGTCTTAACAGTTACCTTAACTCTGCTCTTGTGGGAAGTGAAGGGATGGCTCAGTGAATAAGAGTTCTTGCTACTCTAGCAGGGTTCCAGTACACTCATGGTGGTTCACAATCAGCCACAATCACAGCTCCACGTAATCTCTCTACTTCTAATCACTGAAGGGCACCAGGCATGCATGCAGTACACCTATATACACTCAGGCAAAACACTCCTACACATAAAAGCACAATAAATAAAAATAAATTAAAAGGAAGAAACATTTTGTACTTTGGGCTTTAGTGACATTATATAGTAGGAAATGTTCTAGAATATCAGATAACTTTAAAGCAATATTCTAAATATGAATTGACCTGGGGTTTTGTACATTTAAAGAAAAAAAATCACGAAATTTCAGGGGCATTCAAGGAAATACTAGTTTTATCACTGAACAGAATTATTGAGATCCCAACATTTCAGCCCTGTAATTTGTCCATGTATGAGAGAAAAGTTAGGTCATGTGAGTTAACATTATTTCTATTTCCAATCTTTTTTGTAAGAATATCTATTTATATAAGATAAAGCATTTAAAGTAATATTAAGCAATAGAATAGGTGTTAATATACATCTTATAAGTGATAAGTGCTCATCCTGAATACTATAATAAAGCAAAATATTGCCATAATGTAGAGAGAATGCCATATCACACTAAACTGATACATATGTTAACTGGATTTGAAACCTCAGAGGCATATAACTCATATTATTCTATATAAAAAAGTGCCGATGTGAAAATAATTATGCTCTCCTCTTTATTTTAGAAGCAACAGAAGGAAATTGAATTTCTAAAGCATCATCCTCAAAGAATATTGAAGGCTACATTTTTAGCCTTTCTGACATACTTTTGGCCAATGTATCAAGAAATGGTAAGAAATGATAAATCTGTGTTATGTAAATTGAATAGTTGACATTTCTAATTTTTATTTCCAATTTTGTGTGTATGTGTAATTATATCAAGCCTGTTGCTAGCTAGGACTACGATATCCTTTGATATAAGTCAAAACATCTTCTGGAGATTTCAGTTATAGGCTTTTATTCAGAAACAGCTGGCAGGGTGCCCAATGAAATAAATCATTTCATAGCCTAATTTTATTCTGTATTTGTGTTATTTTGCATATTGTTAGTCTCTTTTTACCATACTTCAGACAATGAGTGTGAATCCTTGAAAAACAGGTATTTTAGGTAAGATAATTTATGATATGTGTAGATCATGTACTATGCATTATTTATAATCTTCCTGGTATCTAGTAACTACATGTCAGTCACCTTCTCCTGTATTATGTCAAAAAATGGCTGCTAGCAACCATCAAACGTTTCCCAAGATGATAAATTGCCCCAACTTGTGAGAATTATTGTCACTCTTAACTTCACTCACTATTCCCCATTTTCCTTAAGAAATGTAGCCAACATTGCAAACCTTTTAATCTTCTGGAATCCTATGAAAACAGGAAGTTTGATTATCTACCTATTAAATAAATGTGGGTACTTTGAGAAATGTGTTCAAATGGACTGATTGAGTATGGATTTAAAAATATATAATTTAATCCCTAATGGTCAAAATATGAATTTTGAATCTTAATAGTGAACGATAGTTATGTGAAGATTCTGTCTTCTGAAGCACAGACAACTGAGATCAGAGCACACAGTTCATTAGTGAGTGATCTCAGATTTCTGAGAGATTATACAACACCCTTACCCCAGAGAAATACTTAGTTTCATCCTAAGAATGTGGATTACAAACAATAACCTGTAATTATTAGAAGATGAAGACTTTGCCTTCTCTCTTATGAAGTTTCTGCTTATAGGAGAAGTAGTAAGGTGTTTAAATACTTTAAAAGTTTTGAGAGAAAGAAATAGAGACACAAATCACAACTATACAACCCTTAGGCTGATTGAAGTAGGAACTGAGGAAGCATTTTATTTCCTCTGTGGAGTTCCAATATTTTTTCTATTAATTCTGTTTCTGTAGGCTTTTATGCCTTGGGGTTCAGATTACATAAGTCTTGATTTACTAATCTTATGTCTCATTTTTCTGACTGAATTTTCTACTCTGTCACCTTTGATAATTTCTGTCCTGTATCCCAGGCCAAGTCTCAGATGGTTTGGGACACTATCTAGTAGCAGAGGAGATAAGCATTATCATGTTGTCCATCAAAGTGTGGTAGACACCAGGAGTGAGGTTGAATAGTACCACAGCCAGACTACAGAAGTGAATTAGTCTATGTTTACAGAGCTCACAGGAAAGCAAGGGTAAATGTAGAATGCTGAGTCTGAAGGGAAGCCTCTAACTCCTGCAAAACCCTTTGGTGGTCTCTCAGGCACACTGTCCTCTGACATGAATGCTTGTAAGAAAAGAACAATAAATCTTCCTTGTGGAACAACAACAACAAAATGATCTCAGGAAGAAAAATGAGTTTAGAGTTGAGAAACAAGCACTTGATAATTGGCACAGAAGGTACACACAGAGAGACTTTGGGGATAGCAATCATGGTGTATGTAGCATTCCATCTGTATGGTTGTTATAGTAGTGTTATTGCTAAAACTAATACTAAACTTTAATGTCAGCATGTTGTGTGATATTTTTACACCATGTGAAGGTGTATTGTTGAAATTGCTATTGTAAAAAGCTGAATTCCAAAAAGCTAGGCAGGAGATATAGGCAGGACATCAGGGCAGAGAGAGAAGTAGTAGAAGAGAATGAGGAAAATCAGGGAGATATCAGGAGACATTGAGGAAAAAAAAAAGAACAGAAGAAGATATAAGATGGAGGAGAAGTAAACTACATGATGGAGTGTAGATTAATAAAAATGGGCTAAATTAAGTTATAAGAGCTAGTTGCAGATAAGCCTTAGCTATAGGCCAAATTTCATTATTAATAAGAAATATCTTTGTAGTTATTTGTGAGCTGATGCTTCAAAGAAAAACCCGGCTATATATGGAGCCCAACCTCAAGGCAGCTATTTCCACATAGGACCTGAGACATATTTAAAAAACAAACCCAAAACAAACACATAAACAGACAGACTGGGCTTTCTAGTCAACCAGTGCTTCCAGCATACAGATGGGTGGCTTCTGTACATGCTGTACAGTGTGTTCTTCAGCAGAAGGTGAGCTAAATAGAAACAGTGTGAGCTCAGCAAATTCTCAGAAATGGGGCAGGTAAATACTCCTCTCAGATAGTGATCCGGGAAGAAGTTTCAGTTCTCATGGACTGGAGCAGGATGGAGCCAGTCAAGAGTGCAGAGTCAGGCAGTGGGGTTAAGACTTTGCTCAGGTGGTCAGAGAAGGCTGGGCATGCAGTAAAACAGTTCATACAGGGAAAACCTGTAAACAGGTACAGTAGAAGATGAGTATAGGCAGTTATAGAAAAATAATAGTTAAAAACTAATAATGTCTTTAAATAAGGACATATAAAAGTAATATAAAAACCAAGCTACATAAGAATGGGAAATACACAGGAAGTCTGGCTCCTGTAGAATGATTTGTTGACTTTGAATTTTTTCAATGCTAACAAACAAAAACAATAGCTTCTGAGAGATATTGGATTAGAGAAACTGCTAAACTAAACCAACCTACATATTTTAAGAGTATCTTAACTTCAGAATGGAAGTCAGAAAATGTGTTTCATTGGGGGAAACATCATGTTTTTGTTTCCATAGGAAAATAAAATCTATCAAGTCCTGCAAAATTAATGAAGATCAGATTTGATTTGGGGAAACATTCTGAAAATCTTGACTACATATATGAAGAAGAAAGACAGAAAACACTACAAGACAAATGGCATATATGCTGATCCTTTGACAAGAGAACAGCCCTGAGATTAGAGGAGACATGATGAATGTTGGCTACAGAGTCTTCCTGACATTGTATGCCCTCTTTCTTATGGATAGATAGACATTTACATATAGTAGGGTTATGTAGTCCAAATAAAGTTATCAGGTTGGCAGATACCTTTCACCTGCTCAAACACAGAACAAAAAATGTACACACATTCCATTGTGTGTTAATGAAGATATATATATATATATATATATATATATATATATATATATATATATAAAACCTTTAAAATCCAATATGTCTTCAGAAAAAGGACTAGAGAACAACAAAGACAAGTAGCTCAGTTGATTCAGAGTTGATTCAGCCTCAAAATACCTCTGTTGCAGTTCCCTCAAAATTCTTCAGTCAGCGTAACTTCAAAGCTTCTAGCTAAAATGGTTCAGTCTCGCACACTGCTTTAAACAGGGCTGCAGTTCTATACTTCCCCATTACACACGCACTAGACAACAAATGATACAGCTAGTTCTCCCAGCACTTGAACATCATCCCAATTTTTTCAGGGACACCTAAACATGCCTTCACTCTCAAACAACAGTAAATAATATAATGAACATGATGCCCACATTCTCTCGAGGTACTATGGGTGGATAGATTGAGCTTGCATAATTTCCATGTGGTTATTAGTAAGCTGGTGGCCCAAATAAAAATATGACTATATAAGTGTTGATTCTTCCATACACTTTATAAGATATAGAGATCCAAGGAGGCATCTTAATTGGCTTTTCCTTAAATTTATCATCTTTAAAATAGAGCTAGGAACATCTACAATGTAGTAGAAAATTCTCCTTGTGTTTAATAAAACAGAGACTGAAAGGTAAATATAAAATGACAGAAGAGTTTTAAGAGAAATGGGGACTATGTGTCACATAACAAGTTTTCAGGTTTCCAAAAATGTGAAGCCAAATTTTCTGAAAAGTATACTAGCCAGTACTCTTCAGAGAAACAGAACCAATCGTGCACATTTTATTGACTATGTCTCTTTCCAGACTTATATTTGAAACATATATAAGGGCAAATCTATAAACTGGGGACAAGGGGAAGATGATGGTAAAATTTCAGTCCACATCTTGGGTCCTACTAGAGGACATGACAATGGAGTAAGTCTAATCTTAAGGCAGGAGGTAAACAGACCAGAGTAAAATAGCAGGCAGAGTGAATCTCTCCTTGTTTCATATGCTTAATTCATCCATGCCTTTAAAGGAATAGATGGTGACAATCCTTGACTGGGAAAGGATTGGCTTTATGAATTCTATTCAAATATAAATCTCATCTAGATGCCCATGGCAGAGACATCAGAAGTAACATATAGCCTGAACAATTAAACATCACAAAGCTGAGTGTCATGTCTTATAGCCCTAGTCTCAGCATATGGTAGGTAGAGGCAAAAGGATTAGATTTTCAAAGTCATCCTTAGCTACAGGATAAGTTGGAGGCTACCTGATCTACATGAAATACTTTCTCCCAAAATTAAACCTAAAGCAAAACAAAACATGGAGAAAAAAAAACAAACAAGCCAGCAACATCTAATAAAGAAATACACTGTATAAACTATAAGTGGTATCTAAATTATCACATTGGAATGGCTATGTAAAAATAAAGACGAATTAAAATAAAGCTTGAAAAGTTTATTATTTTTACTACTCTGATAATTCAGAAAAGACTAAAATTAAATATCTTCTACTGACTGAAAAATACATTTTTCAAATTACAAAGGACCTAAAAATAATCGAGTCCAACTTTTGATTCGTAAGTAAGAAAATATTGATGCTAGAGAATCATTACTGTTTCTGCTAATTAGTTCCAAAGCCAGAACTGAAAGCCCCATACCCTGACATAAGTTCATGTTCTCTTCAGAACCACCCAGGGATGGTAACAAAGCTGCAAAGACAGTGAGTAGAAGCTGCAGCTCTGCTCTACTTCCTTTCCGCTCATTCAATTCTTCCTGAGCGGGCTTGCAGCTGAGACTTATTGCAGACTGGTAGCCCCTGGCAGTGAGAGAGGAAGCCTGAGCCTACCGCAGTGGGATGAAAAATGAAAAGTATGATAAGATGTAATGAAGTGAGATAAAATCCTTGCTCAGTGTCCAAATAAACTGCCAGTGTTTGAGTTTTGCAGCAAGCATGTCGGGTGTGCTTAGATTCTGGCCTGAGAAACAAACAGTACAGTACAAATGCTGATGTTAGAACCATGTCTGAAATCGCATCAGCCTGAGTTAGTGAATGCGTGGTGGCAGAGGGGGATTTCAATCTGTGTAGACTTGTTTATAACCCAATTTAAAGCAAACATTTGAGCTCATTATTGTACTCAGAGACAATAATTGTCTTATTGCAAATAAATAAAAATTGAGTATGGGCACATTTGGAGGAGCTGTATGGAGAAAAGTCTTTCTAACTTAGAATCAGAACCCTTGGCTCTCTCTTAACTTTTTACTTGTACAGAGCTGAAATAGTTTTGACATCTCCCATTACCTGCGGAATATAAACTTTGGGCCGTCGGCAGCTGCGTGGCAGTGATAAAGTGTGAGCTAATGGTGCTCGCCCGGTGCCATAACCCTGATGTACCTGGCCTTTTCAAAACAGGGAGGCGAATGTCTAACGAGTCATGTAAAAGTCAGAGTGAGTGAACCTTAAACAAATGCAACATAGCATCCTTTGCATTTCAGCTCTCCTTGAAATACAACCCCTCTAAGTCCAGCGTTGATGCCAAAAGGCAAAGATTGTTAAGTTTTGAAATGCGTGTTAACGTAACAGTAAAACAACTCGGTAAACAGGAAGCTGAATCTTGGGCTGACATGAGAGTCTCAACCCTCTGGCTTTCTTCTTGTAATTAAAGCACAAGATTTAGATTCAAGATACTTGACCCGAAATTAGAGTTAAGGAATGTAAAGTAAAAGTTAAAACAACAATTTATTAAAATGTATTTTTCTTTAATTATAAAACAGTCCAGAAATGGGAGATTTCTTTAGCAGCTGTTTACTGTGTGCTAGCAATTTAATGCTTAATGGATGTAAAAACAGGACACACAAATATGCAGGGCCAACTTATTTATGTTTTTCTCAGTCTGTCTCTTCACCAGTGGAACAAATGATGTACAGATGAAAAGCAGCTCTCCCATAGCAATGAATACAGTAAATCAGAATATAAAAGAATATAAAGAGCGATTTCTATTCTTGGAATTCTGTTTGTTTCAGCTGTATAAGACAACTCTGGATGGACTAAAAAATATTCTATTAATCACTATGTTCACATCTCACAACGGCTTTGTTTGGTACTTTTTCTGTTGATATTCGTTTGCTTGTTTGTTTGTTTTGTGAAGGGGTCTCATTGTGGAGCACAAGATGGCATCAGACTGATTGTGGCCCACAAAGGCACCAAGTCAGCAGAAATCCTTCCAATTGTGCTTCTGGGGTTACAGGTGTACACTGACACACAGAGTTATTGCTGGCCCTTCTGGATGTGAGAAGGGTATTTCCAAAAGTCTAGTGATTTGGATCAACTTCAGTTTCATAAACGTGATCTTTCTGTGAGCTGCACTACACGTTTTTTTCTAAGGGAGTCAGGGCTGTGGCTGTGGCTGGCATTGTTTTCCCGCACATTCTTTCCTTTCTTTCCTTGAGATTATCCTGAAGTCCAAACATACACATGCTGTGCAGTCTTACCTCTATGTGTGTAACAATATTCCTTTGTTAGCTTAGGTCTCAACCTTCCAAATCTTTGGCCCAGCACACTAGACAAGGGGTGACTCTCATAATTCCACTATGCTTACCTTCAATGCATTCATAGTCTTGCAATTTACCTCCATAGCTTTAAACAATGCTTCATTTCTGCCTTTTTAGAACCATTTATAAACTTAGTGTATATATACGTTGATTTGCTGCTTTTAGATCATAATATGTACTATAGATACATTAATATTTTGTATCTATATTCTATTAATACATTTCTGATGACTTTTCAATACTGCTGCTATTGGCTACCTGAGTCGTTTCCAGCATTTGACAATTATGAATGCCTGCATTGTAGACATTATTGTATCTACATCAAATGTGTTTCTACTGGGGGGAAAGTAGGGTAGTATTGTTTATCTCAGAGTCTTGGAATATTAGGTAACAATTCTATTACTGAATTCTGTCTTCAGCCCTCACAAATAAGGATTTCTGTGAACTATGCAATGGAGTTAAACTTCTGAACCAAATAGAAGGAGCACAGTGTAACTATTCCCAGAATATAATACAGAGCTTGTTGAACATGCTGTCCCAATTTAAAGTCCTTCCCACCAAGCAGAAGATTCTTGTAGCCCTAATTCTTCATTAGATAACTTTATTGAGCAACATTTTGCTGAGGACTCAAGCTTAGGCTTCCTCCATGTTCATTGATAGTTTGGTTTCCTCATGTGTGAAATGTTTGTGTAAAGTAACTTACTGTTTTTATTGGGTTTTCTCTGTTTTTGATGTGGCCTCTTCATCCAAGGAATTACTAACAGTTGTTCTCTGGCTGTATGTGTGTCACAAATACCTTCTACTAGTCTATGACTTGTTATTTTATTAAATGGTGTTCTTGAAGATGGCAAAATTACAGCCATAAGTTTAACATCACTGAATTTATTAATCTTTTTCTTTCTAGTCACTGCTCTTTGGGTTGTGTTTAAGAAATCCTTTACCACTAAGGACGTTAATATATTCTTCCCCATTATCTTCTAAAAGCTTTATGGTTTTGCCTTTCACATTTAGGTTTTTAATCTACCAGGAATTGATTTTTTTATATGGCATGAATGCTTTTCCTATTATGCCATAATTTTTAAAAATTGAACATCCACAAGGTCACCATTATCATTTAGTTTATGCCTCCTCCACAATTGAGAGGGTGGTAGCCTGCCACGGAGACAGAGTGATGCTGGGTAAGAAAGGAGCAAATCTTTTTCTTCTTTTTTTTTTTTCCTAAGAAAATGTAATTAAGTTCCCACTGTGTGGCAGCGTGTTTTACTTGCCTAACCTCCAAAAGCTCATTTTATGCATGAAACAACCAAAAGTAGAATGTTTAGAAGACTCAGCAAAGGTCCACTGCTCCTATAAATTTGAGCAAGGATTTTTTTTTTATTTTTACCTTCTAAAAGCATCTGCCTCCTTTGCCACTCTAGACTAAGGGTTTTGTGAACTTGTTCACTCATCATATTATTCCATTCTTTAGCATGAAACTTGCATTTGCCTAGAGCTGTCAATACTACATTTCTTCAATTTTTCTTTTATTGAAAATAATTTTTTTCCATGCAATATATTGTTTACGGTTTTTCTTCCTCAGTTTCTCTGAGTTTCTCCCTTCCTCTCCTCCCATACAAATCTGCACACCTTTTGTCTCTCCTGAGAAAACAAGCAGGCCTCTAAAGAATACTAGTAAAATGTGATAAAACAGAAAGAAACAAGGCAGAAGATGACAAAGCAAAACAGCAGACGAAGAGCCAAAGAAAACACACAAGAAACACAATTAGCCACAGAGTCATACACGTTCACATGCTCCTACCAACTGTTACAGTTAACTCTCGTTCACCCATTTCCTTCACATGTGTGGAGAGTTGTGTTTCTGCTTCTCCACCGTCTCAATATTTTCCATGTTGTTTTACAGTGTTTTTATTCAGGAAATGCAAACAGTTGCTAGTTTCTTAGAGTTCTGTTCTTATTAAAATTGTGCCATCCTGTAACTTGCCCCAGAGATGTTGGCTATGACCGGAGGAGTCAATGGGGCTCTACTGGGTTCTCACGGAATCTGCACTGTGGCTGGAATAGGAAGCTATTATCTTCATTTCCCCAACCCCTGGCAAGCAGACCTCTAACACCAGTTCTGACCAAAGAGAATCAAACTTATCTGATGTGGTATTGTAGCTGACTAGCTCTAGTTAATAGTGAAAGGATTTTAACAATTGAGTATTTTTGAAGTCAACTCATCAGCAAGAATGAGCAACTTTAGGATACAATGTGGACTTTTAGTTGTCTGAAAGTAAGATGCTGAAAGAAAACTTGACTGGGGAAAATGAAAATTTTAAGGCTTATAGTTCTAGAATGTGTCCAAATAGAAAACTCTAATACAAAGTGTCACTTTTATTTGTATATTAAATTGACAGCTGTTTTTAAGAGGTGCATTATGAAACAAATTCTGAGAAATGTGGAATGTGGGCTGTAGGAATGTGTTTTTTTTTCTTCTTTGAGATAGGGTTTCTCTGTGTAGTTCTGGCTGTCCCAGATCTCCCTCTGTAGAGCAGGCTATGTTTTCTCATCCTCTATACTAAAAAGCACAAATTACTCCTTAATAAGAGAGGAAGTACAGAGAAATGCAGTCCTCTCACGTGTTCAGTGCTGTTGGAATGGACATTTTTAGCGAATTGATTTCAATGTTCTCTGCTAACTGCCTCCTCTAGATTTCCTTTTGCTGATCAGTCTACTCCTGTTAATTATTTACAGATTTTTGTGTCTGCAATCCAGGCAATGTTTTTATAAGGACAATTGTATAGCCATCTTTTAACAAGACTGAAATGCTTGAGCAAGATTTACTTCTCACACTGCTCCTGAGAGCTGGATGATCACTGTGGGTTGGGGACAGTCATTTGCACTGCACAAAGAAAGCATTCATATTCGATACCAACTATTACAGTAGCACTAGTCACTTAAATATGTCTAGTTATTGCCAAAAGTCCTTTAGGAGACAAAATTTTCCTCAATTCGGAGCCATTAGCCTAAGATGTCATTTCCTGAAACGGGCATTCCATTATTCAAGTGGTCATTTTCCCTTAGCCTTTTCATTTACTGATTTCAAACATTATCTCTTACTGTAATCCTTACCAATGCTTTATAATAGATTGACTCATTTATAATTTATAGCAACTATCATACTCATTTGAAACATTCGGTTATTTCCCAATGATTATAGAATAAATCTCAAATTTCTCAGCATATTTAAAATTCAACCTTGCTCTCCAATCATCTAGGTTCTCAGCATATCTTCCTGCTTTATAGTGATATCTATCTATCTATCTATCTATCTATCTATCTATCTATCTATCATTTATCTATCTATTTATCCCTATGTTCATACATCTGTCCATCTACCCATCCATCCATTGCTTTATATTGATATCTATTATCTATCTATTCATCCATATGTTCATGCATCTGTCATCCATCCATTCATCCATCCATCCATCCATCCACCCTTTCACCTACCCACCCACTTATTCTTCTATCCATCATCTATCCATCTATCATCTCTCTCATATGTCTATCTCTCTATCTTAGTATCTAGTCTGTAGCCAAGGCCTGCTTCAAATGAAGCAGTTTGACACTTGTTATCAGCCCTTCTCTCTGTCTTCCTTTTGAATTTGAAGTTGATTTGGCTTACATTTAACTTCAGTCTGCTTTTTTCTCTGTGAAGTCAGTACATTCTTTCTCTAGGTACTTGTATGAATATAGGTAGCTTTAAATTATAGATGCACAATTTTAAAAATATATAACTGAGCACCTCTCATTTGATAGAACCCAATGTTTCTTGTTATTTGACTTTCTCAAACAAGCTTATCTTTCTGAGAACTATGAAGGTATATCACTAAGCATTTATCTGGCTGTTATTATGTTGGGTTGTAGTTGCCATAAACAATTGTTATTCATTGTGTTTATCTCTAACTTATCTACACATTCTTATTCTTTGAAATGGGAGTGATTCATATAAAATACAAAGCTGAATTGATGACACATCTGCTCATAATTTTATATCTGGTCATTAAAATACAGAAATGATTTCTGAATCATTTACCATGGATATGGAAGCCTTTTTTTGATGAATTTCTACTCCTCTTTCTCTCTGGTACATCTACCACCCCTTCAGGTTTCTTACATTTTGTTTTCACTTTCTTAGACACTGGAACTGTGAGACTGAGCAAGAAAATGACACTACATCCTAGATCTTCAGGTTACCCACACATTCTATCTTACTGTACCCACACAAGACTATTGTATCTTAAAGTTTATATAACTGTATAAGCAATCACCATCAGCATAATCCATACAACCATTACCTTCTCTCCCCTAGTTATCATGTGTGTGTGTGTGGTGTGTGTGTGTGTGTTTAGGGATGAGATATAAAATTAATTCTCTTAAGCAATTTTCAACATCCACATATATATGTAAAGGTATATACATATATTTATATTATGCTATATGTCTTTATGTTGGAATTCTCAGCTTATTTTACAACTGAATCTGTGTTCCCTTCATTCAAAATCTTTCCATTTTTCCTTCTTTTCATAAGTTTTAGTGGCTATTATTCATTTCTTTACCTGTATAATTTGTTATTTTTAGTAATATATTCAAATGGCACCATGGAAGTTTGTATTTTGATTATAGAATATATCAATTAGCATTATTTTCTCCAGATTCATTCATACCAGTGTAAATGGAAGAATTTCCTTCTTTTACGGACTTGAATAAAATTCAATTGTATATTTTTTTCAGTTCATTCATCAATAAATACTGTGTTATTTTAATCCTTTGGCTATTATAAATGACACTATGTGAAAAAAATGATTACAGGTATATTTTTATAATATTGATTTTTTGACGTAAGTAAACTTAAAAATAATAAAATAGATAAATGTAAAAAATATCAAAATCTGACTATGAAATCTGCCACTATTCAGGAGTAAATAGTAGAAAACTTTATGAAACATTTTCAGCTGTGACTTTGATGGTGGAGAAGTCATTTAGCTTTCCTGCACATCTTTAAGCATTTAAAAGAGTCACATACACAAGGAACACAGATTCCACTATCAAGTTCAGATTTGAATTTAATATTCACTTTCAATAGAACATGTTAATAAATAGACAGTTATGCTAATGAGACCACATCGTATATGCGTGAAACCACAATTAATGCAGAAGGAGGCCACAGATTTGAAAGAGAGCAAGGATAGGCATATGGGAGAGTTTAGTGAGAAGAAAGGAAAGGGGAGGTGCTTTAATTATATTACAATTGTAAAAAATTAAAATAGGTAATCCAAAATCAAATAATAGTAAAGCGACCACACATTTTAAAAGTACTTAATTTTGTCTTAAGTTTCGAGTGTCCTTTAACTATTTTCTAAGACAAGCAACCATTGCTGGCTATTGGTATGGTCTTTAAAGATGGGGAGCCAGTGACAAGTCTTAAATCACTTGACCTTGTCAGTAAGGCATTTAAAACATTTGTTCTGTGTTATACTAAGGAATTCCAATCACTAGGGCCCTGATACTGAATCTTGGCTTTCATAAACCACAGTGAAGGAGGGGCTGACGGGACCCCACAGCAGTGCAGTAGACCCTACAGCAACAAGGGAGTTTTATGTGTGTGATGAACAGCTTTATTTATATGATGGAAGAAAAACAAAGGTCAAAGTTTCAACCTTAGACTAGAGTTTGTAGATTGCAAAAAAAAAAAACAAAACAAAAAAAAAAAAACAAAACCACTAAGTCAAAGATCTGAAAACAGGGATTCAGGTAAGAATTAAAGAGAGTACAAATACCTTTTGGGAAAATGATATAAATTATCCTACTGAGAAAACAATCTCTATGTGAAAATGGAACTTTAAGGAAACATCCCTTGGGTGATATAATGATTCTTCTGTTTTTGAAATTGCTTAATACTATAGGTATTTTGTTAAAGTCAATGGAAGAAGTCATTGTCTGACAAATAGGAAGGAAACAACTTCACACAGATGATAAGAAAAACTGCTGCTGCAAAAATCCTGAGGAGGGGACAGAAGTATTGCAAGAGCCAGACAATCATAGATATTTCTCTGATATTGCGTCCCAATAAATATTTTAGAAAATATTTTCCTTTATTCAATGAATTACCTTGCAACAATCTCAAAAGTAGCTGATAATGTGTTTGAGGACGTGCTTCTGGGATCTAGATTTTCCCTTTCTTTATGCCAGCATGACAATATTTCAATTATTATAGTTTTGTAATAAGTTTTGAGCTCAGTGAACTTAAGAATTCAGATTTTCTTCTACCTAATCAATACTTTCTATCAAATATCAGGAGCTAAAAATTTTTAAAGTAAAAAAAATTAATAATCAGAAACTACATAGTGTCCATCTGAAAACATATGATTCCACTGAGGACAATCTATAGTATAACAATAATAATTCCAATAATTACATTGGAGAAAATTAGTCTGTGTTAGATTGGTAAGCAAGTTACAATGTGTCTGTCATGACTAACCATAGTTTTCATAAACAGAAGCCTGTATGTTCACAGCAAAATAAATCTTTCTAAGCTTGGAAGATTGTTGGGAGTTTTTCTTTGGAAAGTGTTTTTACTGTAAGGATACACGCCAAGCCTGTGATTCCTGGTGACACTCGAGCGAGCTAAGCATTTCTGCTTTGGTGGGCACAAGGGATCAGCTCAGTCACCTCTACACAACTCCGCATCTCAGATTTGTGCTCCTTTAGTCAAGGACAGAGAAGACTCTGTGCAAACAGCACAGAAGGAGTAAATATCAGGAAGACTGCTGTCCTAGGTTCCCACTAATGTGCCTTCTAGCCCTTACTTTTCTGGTCCTGGGAGGCTAATCCTTCCTTGTCCTGATGATGGCATTTTCACAGCTTCCTGTGGTAAATAGATTGTTCTAAAAATGGCATTTTAATAGAGTGAGCTTTCCTGAGAATCCATTCTAAAAGTTCCCTCTCAATTTCTCCCTAGTCAGTCTTCCTTGTATGGGGATAATTATTGACTCATTCTAACCTCTGCAGACTGGCCCATTCTTCTGGCTTTTATAGATTCACAAGTTTACTTGACAGTACAATTCATTTGTGTCCTCATAACCTTAGCTTGGCAAATCTGTATTCCTTCCATCTGATTCAACTTTATTTGGTTTTTCACAACATTCAAAGCTCTTATTCTTGATTAAGATCATTTAAAAATTTTCTGAAACTGTAAATAGTTAAATTACTCTGAACCATATATTCTTATCATTGGAAGCAGATTTCTGTGAAATATACCAAAAGGACAAAACATAATAATTTTTACTTTGGTTAACACAACTATCAGTGATTTAATGATAGGACATTTGCCTTGAAGTTCATTGACCTTCTAAGCTGCTCTTTTTCTAGACAGTTTGCCTGATAGTGAATATTATTTTAAGGTGTGTCGCTTTTGTTTGTGCTGCACTTGTTTAACTCTGTGAAGCTGTGATTCTTTGCCTGTTTAAAACACATGATGGTATGATAAAGCCCTGAACAGTCAATAGCAAGACAAGAACAAGGATAGGCAATGTTGGCAGGCAGAGAGTATAAATAGGAGGAGAAATAAGAACAAAGAAAAAAAGAGGAGGAAGAGAACAAGAGAGAAGGACATCAGAGGCAGTCACTCAGCTACACAACAATCCACGGAGAAAGAAGTAAAGAAAGGTATACAGAAACAGAAAAAGATAAAAGCCCAGAGGTAATAGGCAGTTAGGACAATTTAATTAGGAAAAGCTGGCAAGAAACAAGCCAAGCTAAGACCGATTTCATAAGTAAGAATAAGCCTTTATGTGTGATTTATTTGGGAGCTGGGTGATGGGCCCCCAAAAGAGTCCAACGAGCATACCATTATATTATTACACATAACCGCATGAGTTTCCTCTAGAAAGACAAAAAGGAATGGAGGCTGAGGAGCTGTTCTGCATCTTCCCCCCAAACTGACCTCTTCCCAGCTAGGAAATACAGTAAAAGTTTATAGTGTGAGAAGCCTGAATGGAGGTCAGAGCATACACACACAGTGTATGAGAAGCTCAAACCTTATATGTAATCTTAGATGATTGCTATAAAGTTTAAACAGAATAGTGTTTAAGAGGCAGTTAGTATTTAGAATACATGCCATGAAAGCTTTTCAAGTGAACTGTGACATGGTCTCTATTCTTCATATTCCTGTTCAGGGATCAAAGACAACATTTAAACACTAATTCAGACATTGTAGATGAATGCTCAAGGGATATTGCTTCTTCTTATATTCCTACTGTTAAAAATATACCACATTCCAAATACTATTTCTCAGCAGGAAATGGTATTGACTCATTGCAAATGTGACTCACATTAATCATGATGATCGTTTCCATAATATAATTCTCCCTAGGAAAATTATCTACAGTTAGACAATAATAAAGGTATCACAATGGAATTAGTGATCAGTCTTCTGTTGGAGAACTTGCCCTTGACACTCTTCCAGTGCCCTTTACACAGACTGAGACTTATCTGTTTGCATCATTGATATCATTAAGAACACTGGATTGTGTAGAAGTGTCCACCTTGAAATTGCTGTACCTTTCCAGCTTTCTTCCTTTCAACTGCAGTTGCCCTTTGGTGACAAACTGTCATGCTTATAAGTCATAAGCATAAAGTTTCTCTAGCTGGTTTTAGTTTTTTTCACTAATAAAAGGTTGCAATAATAATCCCTCCTTTAAGTGTCAATTTAAACCATTAAAAATAGTAGTAATCAAACATTTCATACAAAACATCCCTGTTTGAACTATTTTAACAGTTTTATTATCATTGCACAATTTGGTTTAAAAAGTTAAAATGAATTTGCCTGTTGTAAATGAACAAAGGTAAAATCAAATAAGTTTAGAAGTAAGCATAAAAGGAACTTCCTGGACTGAAATGAAGCCATGTTCAAAATAAAGCTTGAATTATATTCAATTTTTTTCAGAAGCCATTCAGTGAATGGCTTGAGAAACAGACATGAAAGAATAAAGTTTGACTTTTTAGATGAACTGTGATAAATTGTAAGATACAAATAGCCAAATTATTGTCCATTTTAAAATTAAACTTTATGTAACCAAATGAGAAGAACAAACGAGACGAAAATGGGAGCCCTGGGACACAGGTTAGTATGGAGAACTCTAAGTATATAAGCATAGCAATGAAAGTCATGGGTTAAATTTGTTTTTGAATGATACATAAAAAATTTCAAACTAAAACTTCAAATTTAGTGGGAAAATCAGAAATGTTATGGTTTTGTAGCATAAAAAGAAGTTGTTTCTAGAGACATCGGAACTCAACACACACACACACACACACACACACACACAAATGTACTTGATATTTTCCTCCCAATCTGCCTCCAATTACATCCTACAAAATGATTACTGGCTAACATCATTGCTGACAAATGTTGCAGTATGGGCTCTGTGGGAAACAGATGCTGAAAAAAAAAAATCTTCAATTGTAGAAGGAGCCATTTGTTCATTAGTCATAGAAGGGAGATGAAGGATGCCTGGGTTGGGAGTTGGGACTAATGAACAGGATGACTCTGTTCATCCAGCAGTCTCAGTTGTCACCAGTTGGATCTGCTGACCTCAAATGGCCTGTACATGACAGGTCTTAGTCTTTATAATCTGCTTCATTCATTACACATGGGGCTGGACTGAAGTGTGACTTTGGGTTCTGCATCTCCAAAATGTAGACAGTCCTTGCAACCACACACAGATGAATGCTGTCATTAAGGGCACAGACAGCTTCTAGAAGATACCTGTCCTTCCACTAAAGTGATTTTGAATGATGCTTCCCCATATCCATCATGGTGACTCATGGAAGTTCGCAAAGTCCTGTGCTCTAGACCCACAAAGCTGTGCCTTCTGTCTCTTTCAGATGGGATGGCTGGCAGAGAATGACTTCCACAACTACACACATGTTACATACCTAACCTTCTGGAAAGGACTTATTTCAAGGGCACAGTCATATGACTTGACACGGTCATAACTGGACCAATCTATCCTGCTGACTATACAATCTTTCTACTTCTCCACTCTTAATAACAACCTCCAGGCCCTTTAGATTTACACACTTCTCTTTCATTTTCTCCTATTTGCAGTAGTAATCTACAGTCTGTTATCATTTCTCCTTCTCCTTTTATTTTATGTTATGTTTGCTGTTTTGAGTTTACAAAATTTAACCACAAGTCCACCCTTTCTATAAATAAAACCAACATGAAAGGGAAAATCTTTCTATCCGTTGTTCTATTTCAAGTGTTCTGCCTGGTCTGCACCTGCTCTCTAAGTCTGTGATGTGATTTAATTCAGAGTTATTATTTTCTTTTCTTCCTCTCTCTACTCCGTTGTTTGTCACAAATATCAATTCTTTCTCTTTTGGTACAATTCATGAGTTCAATTTCCTTTAAAAGTAAATAAACTGAATTCTGTGCCACAAATGTGAATAATGGGTAATTAAACACAGAAGGAAAACTTCTTTACACTTTGACTCTGAATAGTCATTGAGAACATTGTGCATATGCAACTGATTTAAATGGGCAGTTGTCCAATGCCTATCGTGTTCCACTATGCTGTGATCCCCTCATTCAGATCTAGAGGATGCTATCATTGTTTTTGGCTAAGCTTCTCTTCCCTCCACAACCTACGCTCATCTCAAGTCCTCTTTTATTTGCTGATATTATAACATATTTTACATTAATTCCAACACATAATTATTTTCAGTGATTTCTCCATTAGCAGAGGAAAAATTTTTTCCAAACTTAATTCTCCCATTCCGTTGTTTTCAGATGCAGATTGTGATTAAGGAGGAAAATGTGAGAAATAAGTCAGTGGAGGGAAGAATAGATTCATTCGAATTTGGAGCAATATCTGCAGATGCCACAGCTCAGTGTCTGGGGGTCTAGAAGAAAACTCCCCACAGATTTATCGAGTCAGATTTATTAGTGGAGAGTAAGGAAGAGAAGCATCTGCGTTCACCAGGCCTAGAAATTGCTCTGTTTTAATTTATTTGAATCAACTAAGTAATTAGTGTTTTGAAAACTACAGGATGAAGGTAAGTCAGCTTGCCCAGCTCCAGGGTATGTGATGGGGGTTGATTCTTACTGGAATTCCTTCGGCAGCAGTTTCCTAAAGTCTTGGGCTTGCTTGCTTTTGGACCATGGTGTGGGGATGAGGGATTTTCATTAAAAAAGGAGGGGGGGTTAATTATTAAAATATTCTTAATTTTCTCCTCTATAAATATATTTTTATAAATAAATCTAAGTAAAAACCAATCCTTTTCTGCTTATATGTCCACTAAAGTAATATTTACATTTTTTTTAAATGGGCACTATTGAGTGATCACCAGTACCATCTACTTGAAAAGATGTCCTAACTTGTTTCTGTTGTCAGTTAAAAACTAGAACAAGAGCAAGTAGGGAAGGGAAGAATTGGCTTCGCTTACATTTCCATGTCACAGTTTTATCACAGAAGGAAATTTGGGCAGAAACTCTAAGCATCTCAAACTTGGAGACAGGAACTCGAAGTCAAGCTATGGAGAAACGTTACTGAATTTCTTAGATTGATTTCATGTATACCCTAAGACTACCTGTTCAAGAATAGCACTCACCCCAGTGAGATAGGCTGTCCTATATTAATCAGTGATCAAGAGACAGATATGCCTATAGGCAAGTACAAGGAGGCATTTTTCTCAATTGATATCTGTCTTCCCAGATATGCTAACTTGTATCAAGTTGACAAAAACTCAACCAAGACAGAAGGGGATTAGATTTCTTGTATTAAGCATGTCCAGTAGATTTTTGGCTAGACTCTAAGATTATGTTAGAATTGCTATTATCTACTAGAGTTTGGGCTTCGGGTGAGTGGTCGGGTAAGTTCAAGCCTTTGGGTTTGATCTAAAGTCCAGAAAAAGGAAAAAAAAATGAGGATGGTAAGGAGTATAGGGATGGTAAGAAGAAGGCAGAGGGGAAGTAAAAGGAGAAGTTGGGAAAATTTGAAAAGATTTCATATACACTAAAAAGACTTGTGGCTCTCTAACCATAGCACTTTGTGTATTGCACATCAGAATATAGAATTCCAAAGAGATAAAGTTTAATAACACAAATGTGTACTGATCTTTTTGTAGCTTGGAGAAGAAGCTTATCTTTAACACATAATTTAAGAAGATAAAGCCTCCCTGTCTAGTGACCTGGTAAAAGTTGTTTTAATGCCTTGTTTTTCCTAGTATGTCTTTAATGTCAGACTCAATCCTCAGGCTTAGCCACTGTGGAGCCTTGAAAATATGCAGCACCTCATGGTCTATAGCATTTGTGATTTATCACACACACACATACGCACACACACACACGTGTGTGTGTGTGTGTGTGTGTGTGTGTGTATATATATATATATATATTAAAATAAAAACAGAACTAAAGAGTTTACTAAGTAGGAAAATAGCTTATTTTTCTGTGAAATGGAAGATTTAGCACAGAAGATAATGTACAAACTGAATTATTTAAGGCCAGGGAGAAGATTTCAACCTGTGTATTGTGTAAATTTTTGTTCCAAAGATACCTCTGTGTGACATCTTACATTACAAGGAACTGTGCTAGACAAGGATGTAACTCTTGTCAATGGGCAAACTATGTTAAATCTTAAGTAACAGCAAATAGTGTACTGATTCCTTTTCAACACTGGAGTCTCAGCTCTCCA
Organism: Microtus oregoni; assembly: GCF_018167655.1. Lineage (NCBI taxonomy): Eukaryota > Metazoa > Chordata > Mammalia > Rodentia > Cricetidae > Microtus > Microtus oregoni. The sequence continues at coordinate 9,466,631 of NW_024543076.1, read as the reverse complement.
GAGAAATTAGCTCCAGTGTTTCTCTTTTCCCCTCTTCCTGAATCTGTCATTATAAGAAATTGGCTCAAGTGATTATGGAAGCTAAATCCTATAATCTTGAACTGGATTAAAGACTTAAATGTAAGACTTGACATGATAAAACTCCTTAGAAGAAAACAGGAAAAAAAGCTCAACTCTTTTGGATTTGGCAATGATTATTTTTGTGACACCAAAGGAACAGAATCAGGAACAAAAGTAACAAGTAGGATTATATCAAACAAAGAAGCTTCTGCCCAGCAAAGGATGTAAACAAAGAGCAAAGCGAAACACAGTATAGGAAGAAGTATTTGTAACCTGGATATCTGAAAGGGGTTAGTGTCTCCATGATATAAGCATCACATGGACCGCTACAGAACATGTGCACAAAGGACACATGATTTGTGCTGACAAAAGTGTGGGAAAGGAAAAAGAAAAAGGAACTTTCACAGGATCCAACTTCTTACTCTGAATATAACCACAGGAATTAGGACCCATGGGCTAAAGGGAGAGACACACTGTGATGTTCTTTGAAGCATTATCCACAACAGCCAAGCAAGCTATCATTAAATAAATGAACAGATAAGGAAATGTGGTGTGCACGTGTGTATGTATTATTCATATAGATGCAATGAAACGTTATTTGACCACTACAGATAAAGAAATCCTGCGCCTCCCAATGGGAATGAGAGTAGGCTAAGTCACGTAATTCATATAGACAAAGACAGATATGATCTCATTTGGAAGCAGACCCTAGAAGAATCAGACTCAGACACAGAGCTGAATATTAATTGTCAGTCAATGGGCGGGGGAAGCAGAGATTTTGCACAAAGAACACAAATTTTCAGTTGTAAAAATGTAAGTGCTGGGGATTTAATATTACCTTATCTGTGGTAAATAATATTCTATTGGTGGTTTTAATGTTACCAAAAGGCTGAAACATTTTTAACTCCTCTGGCCAACACAACTGCTCTGTAACTGGATTATAGTTCTGTTTATGAAGTAAGCATATCATAATGTGTGGGTAATTCAAACTGCAATGTCCCCTTCAATGTATTTTATTTTTGCAAATTATTTATTCTTTAATAAAGCTGAATTTGTTTTTTGAAAAATCAAGACACCCTAGCTAATTTCTAGAAAAGGATAACTTAAATATTTTCAATTTAAAATATTTTAAATGCTTTAGTAGCATATATTGGTTATGTACAATAGCAGGTTTCATCATGATATTTGTACATATGTATATAATGTGATTTATCATAGTCATCTGCCATGCTCTCTTCTCTCCCCACTTCTTCCTCTTTTTAACCAGCTCCATTCTAGCTTTCATGTAGTTTTTCACCTTTTGGTAAACCAAAGTGTTTTTTATAGTGTTGTTTACATGTGTGTAGATGACGGGCAATTTAAAAGAACATGGCATCTCATTCCTCCAGCAGTCATTAACTTTGGATTCCCTAAGAGTAGTGTGGTCTCATAAACCCCTACACTCCGAACCCAATCATTTACTGTGAATGACAGTTGCTGTGAACTCAACATCATGGTCAGAACCAAATCATCCCATAATACTCTTTTCAATTGTTTAACACTCACTTCCTTCCATCCCTTCCATGGTATTCCTTGAGCCTTGGGGTAGTGATGATTGAAAAGGATACTGTGTTTGTGGCTGGGTACTCAGCAGTCTCTTTTCTCAGCATGTTGATTAGTTGGGAGTTTGGCTAAACCAGCATGCACTGCATTAACATGTGTCTCTTAGAAGAGCCGGCAGCAGACGGACACTGTAGGGATAAACATAGTTTGAGGGACACATGGTGCCATTTAGCAAAACAACTGTAGTTTCCCCACTAGTGACTATGACCTCCCACGTCATAGGCTTTTCCTCATGTAAAACAACCTAAGCTATTAACCTGTATCAGGGGACCTCAATCCAACCAGGAAGTGATGGCTTCTCCTAGCTAGCAACTTTTAATGAAAAAAAAATTCTTATTGCATAGACACATTGACAATTTAAAGTTGTGATTTGATCAATTTCATCAAGCAACTATCTTAAGATTTGCTTTTATAGACGATCATGTTTAAAATCCATACTAGTAGCAAAGTTCCAAATAAAATATATTATATTTTATATAGAGTATATAATATTTTATATAGACTATAGAGTAGTAATTTGAATTACAGGGTATTGAGCTAAGAGTTTGAAAAACAAAGTTCTGTGTCTACTCTCAGTTTCCTGGCATTTGTTGTGGAAGTCTGGTGTGTTCTTGTGTAATCCCTAACATCTGTGCTATTATTTGCATACTATCCTCACAATGGAGATATAGTGGCACTTGCATCCCACCTCCAGGAGGTCTTTGGCCATGTATATTCCTCCATCATTTTTTCTACTTAACACTTACAACAAATCTCATCTGAACTATACTTTTTTACAGAAATCTTGGCTGATCTCCCTCAGATATTATTTACTATATATTAAAATTTATTTTTATGTCCATGAAAAGTCATTGAATGTAATTTGTGTACACTTCTGTGATTATTTATTTATTATTTATACCTTCAATACTTCATTCATTTTGGTTTTTTTTTGAGACAGGTCCTTTACTATTTCAGACTGCCTTTAAACTCTGAACTTCAGATCCTCTGCCTTCACCCACAATGACTGAGATTATAAACTAGTATTTCTGTGCTTGGTTTAGGTGGCGCTGGAGATCAAGTCCAGAACTTAATTTGTGCTACGCAATCGCTGTTCCACTGGAGTTACACTCAGATCATTGATTATTTGTCTCATACCTACCTCCTCATGTCCATACGGCTATAAGCATCAGTTAACTGGGTCAAAGAATGCCAGCACCTATTAGCCTCTGGCATCTTAGCATCCCTTGAATCAAATGGGAATGAGTGAACTGTCCTCCAAAACTGTACTGTGTGTAGAAACCAGCCCGAGTACTGAGAGTTGAGAATCTTAATTTAAAATAATCTTTTGATTTATATTGATAGTCTCGCTGAATACAGAGGAAATGGACCTGGTATGCTGAGCTTTCAGTAGTGAGCTATAATGCAGGAAATTAGGTCTCCCCATTCTCCATGGTTAGTTGTAAATACTCCCTGTTGAATCAGTTTTGGTTGTACTGACTTATTGGTATTTGTTCATTTTCTCCAAGTCAAATGATAACATCTCAATGCCAGAAGCTTGGCTTTTTTGGTTCAAGACTTTGTGAGTTATGAAGGCAATGTTTTCTCAAAACAAAATTGCACAATATAATTAATATAAAACTGGATACAAAATAGTTATCTTATTATTAGGTGGTTGAATATACTGGGGATAATTATTGCACTGAGAAAACTAGAAATAATTTTAAAAATTGCTACTCAAAGAAAAAAGCAGGCCTGGGAAGATGATGGCTCAGTGTGTAAAAGTGTTTGCTGCCAAGTCTGAGGACTTGAGTCTGATAACAGGGATTCACATCACAGAAGGAGAGAATTGAGTCGAGCAAGTTGTCTTCTTACCTTGAGCCACAGACCATGGTTTGTGCACACACACACACACACACACACACACAAATAAACAAATATATACTCTTAAAAGAAATATCTGCACAGTATAAATGATATTCACTGAATTAAAAAATGCTTGTCCACCTCGTCTTGAAAAATCCCAGTAATAACCCAGTAATACAGTTTCTGGTTTGACCACAGAGTTTTTATTGTAAAGGACAAATTTAAGTGAAAGAGCATATGGATCTCATGTAGGCTCCAATAGGCAACTTTTCCAATTTTATGAGATGTGACCAGACCTCTGAATTTGCTCTCAGGGCAGTGGGAAGGAAACCATTGAAGCGAGAGACCTTTACAGTTGTACTCCCTTAGCTGGAAACAGGGTAACACAGTGTTCTTATCCCTTGTGTAAACACTCCTGAGATTTTTCCCTTCTTGACAAACTCATTTGTCCCTAATCTGTGTTCTTTATGCTCAGTAATTGAATCTATCAAATGGCCAAGTCCTAACTCTGTCTTACTAGGTAGTGATCTGTTTTCTTCAACCTCCTACTAGTTTCTTTTGGTTTCCTCTCCTTTGAAAACCTGTTCACGTTAAAAGAAAAAAGAAAGTGCCCTAAATGTTGAACACATACAGTATTCTCATAAGAGGGGCTGGAGACATAATGGGTGTCAAGTATTTGTTTATTAATTACGCATGGGATTTTAGGTTTGAACCTCAGCAACAGAAAAAAAAAACAAATGTGTGTAAAATATGATCTACAGATCATGGTAAATTACTGAGACAGAGAAGGTATTTGCTTCTGAGTCCCATCCCTGGATCCCACATAGTGGAGAGAAAGAACTGATGGAAATGTAACATCTTCTGATCTCCACAAAGTCCACACTAAATAAACAATAAATAATAACATTTAATATGAAAGATGGAAAAACAAGAGTCTTTGGAGAAATTTTAGGCTGTGAATAGTTTAAGCAATTAGTAGCCTTTATTGGTTGGGGTGGAAAATGGTAGCTTTTATAAATTTTCCTTGCTACATATATAAAAACGTGTAATAAAAACACATTCCCCCTAATGAAAAAAGGTTTGAGAAACAACAGCCACGCAGGCATGCCTATCCTTTGGTTGACAGCTGCCGCTCTCATTTTCTAATTGTCTTCTTTCTCCCCATATACTTCTCCTTTCAAAGTTTTTCTGGTTTGATGTCTAGTTCGATGGCCAAATTTATTCCTTCAGTGCTCCAACCATTTCCCACTTGCCTTTCACACCTGTATTTCACATCTTATGTAATACTTAGAAATAAATACATTTGAACATAAATATTTAACACACCAGTCTTTAACCATATAATTCGATTCATTTTTCTTTTTTCTTATTTGTTTTTTGACTTTATTATTGGTTTTGTTTTTAGATTCTTTTCTACTTTCTGTCTTTTTCATCTTCTCCAGAGCTGAAATATATATATATATATATGTGTGTGTGTGTGTGTGTGTATACATATATATATTCTGAAAAGTATATATACTGAAAAGTATATATACACTAATATAATGAAAGGTATATATATATATATACTATAGGAGTTATATGTATGTATATATTCTATAGGATGGTGAAGATGGTCCACGTGCTCTTGAAGGCTCATTTTGTTACATTTCATTTTAAAAGCTAGTGCTAGCCAAAGCTGATACATTTTCTTACTTTTCTGAACCATTTGTTGTGTTAAAACTGAACTTTATTACTTTTCCAGAATTTCGTGATAGCATAGGCGTTCTTGCAGATGACTCTATTGATTGAGTAATCCATTGCAGATGACAACTAGTGTAACTCCAACTCATGTAGCATGACTTCTTTTGCCATGTCAATATTTCTATTGTTAGTTTTGGGTTGCTTATAGCAAAGAATGCTTCATTTGTTCATTTTTATAAAAGGTATTGGTAAATGAGACAACAAATTGAGCTCAATAAAGTTAGTCCACTATACTGTGCTGATTCATTAGATGCCCTAGAGGGCATCAAGGGTCATCGTCAGTAGAGGTAAGAATGTTTATAATACCGTAATGCCTTTTCTATCACTTTTTTTTCTTGTTTAATTAACAAATATTTTTTTCATCTAGACCACAGGTCCCCTACCTTCTCTATTCTCTAGGTTCCCTCCCCCACCTCTCTCCTGCCCACTTCCTTTCAATCCATTCTTTCTCTGTTTCTGTTCAGAAAGGGACAGGCCTCCTAAGGCTATCAACATCAAAGCATGGCATATCATGTTTCAGTAGACTAAGCACCTTCCTTGTGTTTAGACTGGGCAAGGCAGACCACTATGAGAAATAACTTCCCAAGAGTCAGCCAAACATTAGGAAGCTCCCTTGATCCTGTTGTTAAAAGTATCACAAATAGATCACAAAAAGTTATACAACTGTCACATATCAGTAGAGGGCTTAGCTCAGACCCATGCAGGCTCACTAGTTGTTGATTGAGACCCTATGAGTCAGGTGAGTTGATTCTGTGTGTGTGTGTCCTTGATCTCCTGGATCCTACTATCCTTTTTCCACATCATTCCCTAAGCTCAACCTAATGTTTGACTGTGGGTCTCTGCATCTGTTTCCATGTTTCTGGATGAAAGATCTCTGATGACAATTGTTGTAGTCATTAATATGATCAGAGGAAATGACAAGTATTCTTGTCTATCAAGTATTTTTTGGAGTCTTAGCTGGACAGATAGTTTCAGGCCAAAATTCTACTAGATTTTCAAAGAAGAGCTATTGCCAGTACTCTTCAAATTACTCCACAAAATAGAAACAGGCGGAACTTTGCTAAACTATTTTTTGAGGCCACAGTTATCTCAACAAAAAGAAAAAATTACAGAGCAATTTCCTTCGTGAACATTGGTGCAAAAACACTCAATAAAATACTGGTAAACTGAATCCAAGAACATAACAAAAAGATCATTCACCATGATCATGTGGGCTTCATTCCAGAGATGTTTCAGTATATGAAAATCTCTCAATGTAATTCACCAAATAAACAACCTGAAAGAATAAAAAGCAAACACATAATCACCTCATTTGATATAGAAAAAGCCTTTGACACAATCCAACACTCCTTCACGATAAAAAGCCTTAAAGAGATCAAAGATACAAGAATATACCTAAGGCAATGTACAACAAGCTGACAGCCAGCATGAAATTAAATGTAGAGAAACTCAAAGCAATTCTGCTAAAATCAGGAACAAGACAGAGATGTCCACTCTCCATAGATTATATTACTTAAAGTTCTTGCTAGAGAAATAAGACAACAAATGGAGACTAAGGGGATACAAATCAGAAAGGAAAAAAAAAATCAAAGTATCACTATCCAGATGACATGACAGTATACATAAGCAACCCCAAAAATCCTACTCAGGAACTCTTACAGCTGATACACACTTTTATCAAAGTGGCTGGCTACAAAATTAGTTTACAAAAATCAGTATTTCTATATTTTCTTTTCATTCTGCAGGAAGCTAGTTAAGAATCAAGTGCTTTTCCCATCAAAATAACTAGGCTATTAATTGTCCAAATTTTTGGAACTTGTATTTTATGATTATCATCTCATCATTCAATTTATTTGCTCTCTGGGACAGTTAAGAATTTTCTCCATGTCTTGAATATTAACAAAGTAATACAATTCTAACTTTAAATTTCATTAAGTATAAATAAAAAGCTTTGCTCATTTCCATTTCAAAGACATTGGATAGTTATTATTTTTATGAAACAAATCATATTTTTCTATAATTACTATAATTCTGATTTTATGAACAGCATAGTATTAATTATGCTGTTGTCATAAAAAGCCATTAATCTTTAAAAATTCACTGAATATTAAAAATCTTTAAATATAATGTTCCTAGAAGACTTTCAATATTTCAAAGTAGAAAAAATCCAACAAGTCTGCTTGATTTATAAAGCTTCAGATGACTTAATTTTTAATATAATAACATGATTATTGTTTATAAATCATTGATTATATTTAGTTCTTCTATTCAAGGACATACTAATAATGGACATCTTCTGTCTCTCTTATGTTATTTCAACACTGCAATATATTTCACTCAAAATCTTCTTTGTCTACTCTAATTGAAAATCATTTTTCCATCGATTTTACTTTTGCAAGAACTCAGTATGGGATTATTTTCTCCCCATGGATTTTAGAACCTTTTTATGTTGTGTTGATATGTTCAAACTCAGTCGCTGTGTTTGTTAAGATTACACCTGTTTTTTTTTTTTTCTGCCTCTTCTTAGAGATACAGAGTTACAACAAAGTTTCTTAAATCATTGGTCCCTTACTGGAGATAAATGCCATAGATATCTGCTTGACATTTCACCTCTGTGTCTTTTCTTCTTTTATTTTCTTTGCAGGATTAGGTCTGCTCCCTGTGATATTAAATATAGGCTCTTGATTTATGGTTGCTGTGATGAAGAAGTTTTCAGGGTTTTAGATTTTGAGTACAGACTTAAATATTAAAATAATAATATGGTTCTGCATTCTTCAACAAGTTCTATTTTTAGATAATGGAGTCCCATGTGTTGCATAGTGCTCCTACAGAATGTGGTTAACCTTTCCTGAAGCAAGCTGCTTGCCTCTCAGGAGGTAGGATAATAGGAGTAGTTATATATTTAGCATGCCTGCTCCTTTTGGTCTCCTTTCTCTGTCCATGTTTTATTCTCTGCCAATACAACGGGGCATGGTAGGAAAAAGGCTATTAACCTTTCTCCTTTAGTAACTGCATTAAGTGGGTGGCAGAATGAATCCAAAAATCTATCCGTAATTATACTTATTATCCCATATTTAAACACCTGGTGTCTCAGAATACAACTGGTGATACGTAAGCTGTGATTGTGAACCAGCTCGTGGTACAATTAGTGCAGCACTTTGATTTCCTACCTCCAGACCGTATTAAAGGTGTGTAGACACTCAAACAATTCCCTTTGGAAGGAATTCATCAAGAAGCTGGTGGCTTCCCCTGTCTTCTCTCTGAGTAAGCAGACCACTCCTTGTTCTCTGAACTGAAGCTGCTGGTAAACCCCAGGAAAATCACCAAAGAAAATCTTGGCTGCATGCAAGAGGGCCTCAGGCATCCTGATCTTCTTTGCTTTTTCTTTCTTTCTTTCTTTCTTTCTTTCTTTCTTTCTTTTTCCCTCCCTCTCTCCCTCCCTCCCTCCCTCCCTCCCTTCCTTCTTTCTTTTTTACTTTCTTTTTAAAACTTGGTTTGTTAATAATTTGCCTTTTTTGATTTGCTTTTTTCTTATTTTGTGTGTATTGGTGTTTTGTCTGTATGTATGTCTGGGCGAGGGTATCAGATCCCCTAGAATGGACACCTGAGTAATGTGAAAACATTTTAAACAAGTAGAGATCAAATTATTTCTACTCTATAGTAAATAATTTATAATACATACTTAAAAGTTACCAGTTTCTAGTATGAAGAAATTATATGAGTATCTTAAGATATAAATTTGGTTGTTTTCTAAAATCATGCATTTGAGGCATGAATCTATAAGCATGGGAATGGAAAATTATCACATTTACCTACGTTTGGTCCCACAAAATTAGCACAATATTTCTTGTGGTCTAATCATGAGTACTCTTCTAGTTAGGAAGTTCTGGAAGCAACTCTTTGCTCGCTGTTTTAAAGAAAGGAGCATCTAGTCCTTGAAATTGTAGTTGCAAGGAAGGGCAATTTTATATGAAGTTAGCATTATTAAAGTTAAAGCAAAGTGATGGACAAGAGTTATGTCTTTGGCATTGAGTTGTCCTTCAGCAAAGTCAAAATCAAAGGCCGGAAAGCTATCTGCTATTCTACACCATGGAATGCCATTATTAGATTAAATGCATTTATCCCTCTCTAACTGAATATGATTGTGTATGTTTTAGGTATTGTGTGATGTGATGTTCTGATGTATATAATTTAGTCAAGCTAATAAAGTTAGCTAACACCTCAACAATTTATCTAGGAATTTTTTTGTAGACTATTTTTTAAAGTGGGCTTTCTGTGGCTTGTAAAAGAATAGCTCTTAACTCAAAGGCAGAGGGTACCATATGCTGCCGTCATGGGTGTTGAGTATTTTCATGGACTTTGAATAAAATGTAAGTGCTATAAAGCCTGAGGCTATATCAGTTCATCCATTTTAAAAAACTCAAACAAATAAATATCCTCTAGGTATGAAAATGGACTCAGCAGGATTATTATACAATTCCCCTTAGAGTATCATGAGGAATAAATATTAATGCTTTTTAATTGCTTTAGAATTTACAGACCTGACATGCAGCATCCAATCCAATTTTAAAGTTGAGAGCAGATAAATATGACTCAATAGAATAAATTCACATCTACATCTCCCCTAAAGTAATATTCTAAAATTACATCTGTGTCCACTTACTTTCTTAGGAAATTAATCTTTTATTCAGGAACAGAGTAATATGGAAGGTTTGCTAGATGGCAATTCCCTGCAAAGGTCTTGATCATGTGTAACCTTTAAAAAATAATTGTAGCCGGGTGGTGGTGGCATATGCCTTTAATCCCAGTATTTGGGAGGCAGAGGCAGACGGATCTCTGTGAGTTTGAGGCCAGCCTGGTCTACAAGGGCTAGTTCTAAGACTGGCTCCAAAGCTACAGAAAAATCCCACCTCAAAAACAAACAAACAAATAAAAAATATAATTGTAAAAACTAATAGACGTAGACCATCTATGGCACTATCCAGAAGTTCTCTTATATCTGTCTACATATTTGAAAACCAAGCATTTGTTGCATTAATGTAGTCCATATGGGGAAATTCTTTGTAAAAGTTGCTGCTTAGAAACTCTGTCTGAGGCTTACTGTCTTCAAGCCCTTGACTAGTTCTCATTCTTTTTTTTTTTTTAGTTTTTGAAATTTTGGTGGTACCCAATTTCTGGCAACACATTAGTTAGTAGTAGCAGCCATCTGTGAGAGACTTCTTATTACTTTTTTCCTACATCTCTTAAAGCTCTTGACACTTGTATAGATTTTGCTCTTGTGCATCTCAGGGTAAAGATGAGAGTGGTGCCATTCCCATTTCATCTCTTTTCTCCTACCCATGAATTCCAACAGTAGAAGTAACAACATCATACATTAGATTACACTTGCTTAGAATGTGTGCTGTTGTCCTAAGCACATTGTCAAAGGCCTGAAAGTTATTGCCAACTTTGTTATTGTAACTGCATCTACAAAAGGCAATCTGCACATTCGATCAAGCCATATGTTTCAGTGATGGGGAACATGCTAAGAGGAGTGAATTCCATGAACATTTACCATTTAGCCATTACTGTACATATTTCTCTTCACAAAACCTTTTTTTTTCCCAGGCTTTTCCAGACCCAGGCCAGCTGGTCTTGGTGAGTTCCCAGTAGAACATCCCCATTGTCTCAGTGTGTGGGTGCACCCCTCATGGTCCTGAGTTCCTTGCTCGTGCTCTCTCTCCTTCTGCTCCTGATTTGGACCTTGAGAATTCAGTCCTGTGCTCCAATGTGGGTCTCTGTCTCTGTCTCCTTTCATCGCTTGCTGAAGGTTAATATTCAGGAGGATGCCTATATGTTTTTCTTTGGGTTCTCCTTATTTAGCTTCTCTAGGATCACTAATTATAGGCTCCATAACGGAAAATGAGAACTACTGAGAACTCAAGAACAATGGCACTGGGTTTCTGATCCTACTGCACGTACTGGCTTTGTGGGAGCCTGGGCAGTTTGGATGCTCAACTTACTAGACCTGGATGGAGGTGGGGGGTTCCTTGGACTTCCCACAGGACAGGGAACCCTGATTGCTTTTCGGGCTGAGGGGGGGGGACTTAATTAGGGGAGGGGGAGGGAAATGGGAGGCGGTGGCTGGGAAGAGACAGAAATCTTTAATAAATAAATAAATTTAAAAAAAAAAACCTTTTTTTTTTTAAACAGAACTAACGCTGTGTGGAATATGATGGCAGCTGAGGCATTCTTTTTTTTTTTAACCCTATAGACATTTGTTTAAGTAGAAGCACTGCATGTAAGAAAGGGAAATTTGCTGGGCGGTGGTGGTAGCATGCCTTTAACACCAACACTTGAAAGGCAGAGGCAGACAAATCTCTGTGAGTCTAAGGCTGGCCTTGTCTACAAGAGCTAGTTCCAGGACAACATTCAAAGTTACAGAGAAACACTGTCTCAAAACAACAACAACAACAAGGAAATAACATAACAAGAATACGTATCTGTTACAATAGAGCAAAATGCTTTTCTGTCTCTGTAGATGTGGTTCAGTGTAATATTCTTGCTACTAGGTACCTGGTTAGTTTCTGTGAACAGTGCGGCAATATGAGAAGTTCAGTATGTGTCTCTGTTACTGGCAAATTTGGCACTCAGTAGCATGGACAACTATTTAAGCCATGGGGAGTCAAAGGCCATATTGTTGTGTCTAGCAATAACCTCTCTCAGTCTATCCCTAAAAGCGAGACACTTTGTCCTTTTGCTCATTGGGCAGTAACAAGCACAGGTAGTGTATTACTTAATTTTTTTCATTGCTATGATGAAATACCTGTCAAGAAACAAATTAAGGGAGCAATGGCTTCTTTTGGTTTATGGATTTTGGAATGAGATTTGTCTGACTGAGGAAAGCCCGGCAGGAGAAGTGTGTGGCAGCTGATCATTATATGCACAGTCATGAAGCAGAAGGCAGGGAGGAATTTGGGGCAGGTTATAGAATTCAAGGCCCGTTCTGATCGAAGTACTTCTTCTGATCAAGTGTCACATTCTTAAGGGTCCATCGTCTTCCAAAGATGTACCACCAGCTGAGAAATAAGATTTGAAACTCACAAGTCGATGAAAAGTATTTCACATTAATGTCATAGCAGCTTTGGAAATACATTGACAAGCACCTACAGAGCAGGGTGTGCTGTGAAAACAGTCATTGAAGTCCTCCGCAGAGGTAACTTTATAGTGGGGTTTATGTGGAACATAAATATCTCCACTTTCTTTACCCATTGAGTACTGTCTACACATACACCTGCCCCTAAACGTGCTTCTCATCAGTCTTCCAATAATGATCTTTTCCTGGTCAAAACTTCACTTTTTATGACATTTCTCTACTTTGAATTCTCATTTTTTAATTAATTAATTAATTAAAGATTTCTGTCTCTTCCCCGCCACCGCCTCCCATATCCCTCCCCCTCCCCCAATCAACTCCCCCTCTCTCATCAGCCCTAAGAGCAGACTGGGTTCCCTGCCCTGTGGGAAGTCCAAGGACCACCCAACTCCATCCAGGTCTAGTAAGGTGAGCATCTAAACAGCCTAGGCTCCCACAAAGCCAGTATGTGCAGTAGGATCAAAACCCATTGCCATTGTTCTTGAGTTCTCAGTAGTCCTCATTGTCCTCTATGTTCAGTTAGTCCGGTTTTATCCCATGCTTTTTCAGACCCAGTCCAACTGGCCTTGGTGAGTTCCCAAAAGAATATCCCCATTGTCTCAGTGTGTCGGTGCATCCCTCACTGTTCTGAGTTCCTTGCTCGTGCTCTCTCTCCTTCTGCTCCTGATTTGGACCTTCGGGTTGTAGTCTGGTGCTCTGTCTCTGTCTCCTTTCATTGCCTGATGAAGGTTAATATCCAGGAGGATGACTATATGTTTTTCTTTGGTTTCACCTTCTTATTTAGCTTCTCTAGGATCACGAATTATAGGCTCAATGTCCTTTATTTATGGCTAGAAAGCAAATACGAGTGATTTTAAACATAATCCAGTGCAGAGAACACTAACAATGCCACACACTGAATTTTATACCGTATCTACCAACAACTTAGTCTTTTATCATTGAATTCAGTCTCACTCAACCTTTTAGGAAAACAGAGGAAGTACCTAAAATTTTGCCAAAGATACCTTGAACTGTCTCTAGCACCATTGCTCATATAGCCCTGGTTTTCTTCAGAAATCACATCAGGCTGGCTTTTTCTATTTGTATTTCTACAAGCAACCTAGTTTTGTAAATTCCCAACAGAATCACCTCTGATTATGGTATTCTGGATTGCCCTGGATGATAAACGTTTTCACATCTTTGCAGAAAATAAACTCTGAAAACATGCATGGTCAGATTTATTACAGTAACACATATTTATTGCTGTCTTCTTTTCTGTTACCTTCCTTAAAATACCTGACAAATGCACTCATGCAAAAAAATGTTTTATTTTTGCCTCAAAGTTTGATACAAAGATATAGTCCATGATTGTCTGGAAGGCTTGGCAGCTGAAGCATGAGGTGGCAGGTCACATTGCATCACAGTCAGTAGACAAATTCCAGTGTCCCTTCACTTTATCCTTTGAATTCAGTGTGCCCTCAGACCATGGGTACCACTCACTTTATTCTTTGAATTCAGTCTATGCCCTCAGACCATGGGGTACCACTCTCATTATCCTATGACTTCAGCCTGATGGCTACCCATATTCAGGGTGGTCTTCCTTCCTGACTTGAATATCTTTGGAAGTTCTGCCACCCACACACTCATATTTGTGTGTCTACTAGGGTATCGTAAGTCCTGTCAAGTTTACAGTGGAGACCACCTAATGCTTCTCAGTGCTTTTCATGGGCATTTTTGAGTCCTTTTAGGCTTCCTTAATCTTAACCACTCTGTGTTTAACCCTTAATATTTTCAAATACTGGCAATAATTTCACTTATTGGGACCCATTACTAATAAACTTACACAATCCAGTAACCTTTCTATACACAACAATAAACAGGCTGAAAAACAGATCATGGGCATATTTCATTCCCAATGGTCCCAAAGAAAGTGAATACCTATAAATAAACCTAATGAATAAATTAAAGTTATTTTAATTAATTAAAATTAAATAATTAGCTAATTGATTAAATAAAATTTTATGCAACCCCAACGTTAAATCTCTGGAGAAAAGGGATTGAGGAAAACACTAGAACATTTAAAGACCCCCATTGCTCATGGGAACTAGTGTAGAATTGACCATGCCAACAAAAACAATCCCAGTGAAATTTCTTTGACCTCATTTCAGAAATAGAAAAAAAAAACCATAAAATTAATATGAAACCACAAAAGCCTACATACAACCATAGCAATTTCCCCCAAAATAAAAAGAACAATGTTTTTTTGAGAGGTACCGTTCTACATTTCCAGCTATATTCCAGAATTTGCTATCCTCTACTCATAATTTATGTTTGGAATGCTAGAATGGGACTGAGAAATGTCTTAATTGTTAAAAATGCTTGGGGCAAAAGATGAATAACCAGTGTTTGATTGTAGAGTCCTATTGTGAAAGGAGAAAACCAACTCAGGAAAACTGTACCCTGACATTAACATTCTACTTGTGCCTTAGTGTTTTTGTGCCCCTGTCCACATATTATAACACGTACTCAAACAGTAATTAAAAATATTCTAGGTTGGGGTATAGAAGGGAAACAAGAATATCAAGTGTCCTCTATTTGTACTTTCTTGAGAAAACACAATAGTGTCAAATATCTATAGCCTTAATGGGCTAAATACCTAGTCACAAAGGAGAAAAAGCTAAATGTTTCTCTGGTGGGTAAGCAGACATTGGCTATGCAAGTAGCCTTGAAGCAGGTACTCGGCAAGAATGTGGTACTTCTGGTTAAGTGATTTCAAGGTCCATTGGGGTGGGAACAACTGAAACCTAAACAGAGCCAAGATAATGTTTAATGAGGAGAGGTGGTAAAGAATACACATACTACTTGTGAGGATATTTTATTCATTTTTTTAAACTCATAAAATTCTCTTTAGGTAACCTGTGGGTGAGAAATGGGCAAACAACACATATAGCTAATTTATTTAGAATATCTAATACATATTAAGCACTAGCCCATTTTACATCAAATCTTTCAATAATCCCATGATGTAGATTATAGAATATTTAGCCTATTAGTAATAAGAAAAAAATCTGCTCCTATCTCTTACAAATAAGCTATCTATAATTGACACCCACTTGCAAAGGAAAAATTAGCTTTCTCCAATAGAATCTCATTCGGTATATCAATTACACCTGAGGATCTAACCCATGACCATCAGTGGATGGCCAGCACACTTAATAGCCTTTTTCTTGATGTTTTGCCTCATATATTTTTGGGTAATTCATGTCTTATTGATCTTTTGCTTGTACATTATGGCTTTTGATTCTATTTTTAATCAATGGGGATTTTTGTGTGTGCCTGTGTTTCTTGCATTGTTTTCTTATTCTAGTTTTACTGCTGTTTGTTTGCTTACTCTCTAAAAGAGACAGAAAAAGAAAGGGCATTCAGTGGGTAGGGAAGTGGAAAGGACTGGAAGGCATTAGGTGGGGGAAACTGAGATCATAATATATTATATGAAAAAAAATGAATAAAAAACAAAGAATGATAACTATGCAGGCAGGACATTGCCAAGTAGAGGCTAATATGTGGCTGAGTTGAAAATGGGAATAATATAGTTTGCCCATTTTATTTATAGGCGTATGCTTTTGAAGCGACTGGTACTCTGTGCTTTTGGGAACAGCTACTGTGCTATTCATATCTTTTATCGCAAGGAGGCAGTGAATCTTGAAATTCAAGTTTGTGTAAGAGGAAATTCTCAACACGTGGGTCACAGCCCATTGGGGTTGCATATAGGATATCTTGCATGCTAGACATTGCAATTCATAAATGCCATGAAATTACACTTATGAAGTAGAAATAAAATAATTGTATGTTTGGGGATCACTACAACAGGATCACAGCAGTAGCAATGCTGAGAAACAGTATCTCAATGAATACATAGTAAAGTTTGGGGATTACAATGATAAAAACACCTCCAACTTCTTAGTAGTATATTGTCTTAATATATTTTACCTGGAAATATTATTCTCATTGAGTCATGACGATAAGACATTAGATTCCTTCTTTATTTGCAGACAGGAGGCTGCATTTATTCATTAATAATTAAAAATGGTTTTTCCAAGTGCTTACCTCTGTACATTAAATATTGTAGTGAGCACTGGGATGGGGAAGATACAGGTGAATAGACAGTCTCTTGAAAAGTCCCTTTTTATTAGGTAACATTTTAAAAGCCTTGAAGTAGTTAATTGATTAGCGGTCTCAAACAGCAATGTTTGAGGTGATAAATATTCTATGACCCAGCGATAGAAAAAACAGAAAGTGATTTAAAAACTAATTGCCATATGCTTCAGGATCTGATGAACTTATTCTCCTCTTCATTTCGATTTTTATCTATTTCTTATCATTTTCTAGGTTGCCACATATTTCCCTCTTCTATTTCCTTTTAAAAATGAATAAAACAAAAATGCAGATTTTTTTCTCCATTATCGCAAAGATCTGAGGAATCAAGTCCGTATGTTTGGCTATCCTCACCCGGGAAGGCAAACACAAGTCTTCCATAAAAAAGATCCCATTTCAGAAAGGAACAAAAACATATTCTGCAAACTGACAGAATAAAAAGGAGCTGGGGCATGCGTAACCTTCTAAAACGAGGACTGAATCAGTTAGAGAGGGCTTTCCATACACATCTAATCTATAGAGAACTGAGAGCAATGCCCCACAGTCCACAACAGGGATAATTTCCATGACTAAGCTGGAATGGAAATATATTGGAACTTTATCATTTCAAGAGTCTTAGGAACATTTTACCTGCTTACAACTGATCACAAATTAAAGCAACATTTGTAAATCTTTGTTATAAGATATAGGATAAGTTTAGTTTGCTCTTTAGATTAAATAAGCCTTCCCATCCATGATCTCGGGATCTTAAAAGACAAACTACAGATGACAATCCATTACTTTATTAATAAGTCCTAAGTTTTATTTACCAAATTTCCATTTATTTACAAAAGCTTATAATTGCAAGTCCTTTCCCTGTCCCCTTGTTACATCCTAGAGTTGAGGTATTAAACATCTCCCAAAGTACCATGTGTTCAAAGCTTGCTCTACAGACAATAAACACAGCAGGTGGAGCTAATAGAAGTTGTAGACTTGGAAGATGGAAGGAATGGGAGGTTGTTAGGTCCATGAATGACCATGACCATGAATCCTCGGATCAGAGGACCCCAGATATGAACTTCTTTCTTTTAAAGTTAAAAAGGCTAAATTTTTAATTCATTTTTAAAGGAAATAGAAGAGGAAAATATGAGGAACTAGACAAAGATAAGAAAAACATACATGAATCAGACTTCCAATTTGTTCATCTTCTTGGATTCTCTACTTTATGATCTTTGTTGTGGTCATTTATTTTGTTCACCAAAGTCCCAAAGTGGTGCCTCTGCTTGAATATACTAAAACTTCTAAGGTTACGAGTAGAAAACTTTTTTCTTTCTAAATTATCTCAAGTATTTCATTACAGTGAGAAAAGGCTGGCTAATGAAAGCCTGGGAAAAGGTTTTTAAATGGTTCTTGTTACTTTTCCAATCCATCAGATTTTTTTCAATCATTGCGAAGTATGGAAATAGATCTTAAAAGTAGTGTCCTTCCTAACATGGGGAGGGAGGAGGCTGACATCAGTGGGTATGTCACTATAAGGTGTGAAAGTCTTATCTGAAAGGAGGAGGTTGCTAACTTCTTTGCAAAAGGCCAAAATGCAAATGTCAGTATCCTGAGACCCATTCCATGCCAGATCAGAAAAACCCTCCACTATCTCCTGGTGGAGGAAAGTTCACACTGAACTCTGGCTTACTCTTCTATTGCAAGACCCTTTAATCATATTGCCTTTCCTACTATTCTTTTCTCAGTAAGATTTTCTTTTTGACACTCCCTTATCATCCAACATTGCAGGAAAAATTATGACACTTTAATTTCTTGTCACACTGTGGTCTTTAACTCTTTTTTTAATCATGGTGGATGTGAAATTAAGTTTCTTTATAATTGTAATTATCATTTCCCTGATAGATTGACCTGTCCATCTTCCCGTTTTTCTTCTTGATCTTTGTGAGTCTTTGTGCTTGCATGTTCTTTGACAGAATTGATTAAGTTATATTTTCCACTCCTAATTCCTTTTGTATTGCTAATTTTATGGATTTTCTCTATCCAACATATCACTCTTTGTTGGCTATATGTATTACACACATTTGTCTCTGATGAATGCATGAATTCTGAGAACAGAAGACTCCCATTCCATCCAGTCAATTCTATTTATATTACATAGAGTTTGTGGCTTTGATATTATTTGAAAAACCTCCCCTTCTATTACATTCATAGTGTTTGCCTGCATTTTTGAACTTTAAATTTTTATGAAAGTTTTAAATTCACTCAACAAGAAAGGCATAAAGCACATATCCAATATCATATCATTCATGCAGTTATATAGTTTTCCTGGCACCACTTCACCTGATTATAATATAAATTTAATTTAAAGGTGAATTCCTAAGAATTGAAAGCAGAATGTCACAAAATGCCATTTTTCTTGTCACATTGACTTATTGTCTAATACAACATGCATATATTTTCAACCTAAGCAACTAAACTGCATACGTTAAAGACAAATTATGTAGAAAATATTTATTTATTTATTTTTATTTTTTTCATAAGAAATATTTTAAGCAGCTTTTATTTATTATTAATCTTGGTATTTACTTTACTTAAAATGTTTATTTTTTTTGAGACTAAGTATCACTATGTAGCTTAGAACTTCCTAAAATACAATCTCCTCCTTGCATTATTGTCATAGTTTTAAATTCCTAGTGCTATCATAATTCTGGAGATAACATTACATTTCTCCACTTGATTTTTGTGGTTATATTGATACAGTAGTATCTATATATCTAATATATCTAACATCTATGTCTATCTATATCTATCTATCTATGTGCATGCATGTGTGATCCTGTACATATATAGCAATTATGATTAAATAAGTTGAATAATCATGTTAATAATATGTACTGGTGAAATTTATCTAGGATGTAAGGTTACTAACTGGCTTTTTAAAAGAATATTTGGAGATTTAAGAGTACATAAATGAATGATAAAACATGGATTTTCTAAGAAATCTCATTCAGAAAACTATTTTAGAGAACAGGTAGGATATTTAAACATAAAGAAGAGAGTTGGTGGCTGTATTGTCAGTTTAAAAGTGAGATGATAAAAAAAGTAATTAGGAGTTTGAAAGTATTAATTATCCTTAGGAGTTTGTCCTGGAGCACTAAGAGATGAAATGATGTGATGCGTGGAATGTGCTCCAGAGCAAGTCAGACGACGACAGGAAATGGGCTGGGTGTGGAGAGGACACTGCTTAACCATCAGTTGACTGCTGAAGCTTTGTGAGGTACATTGGGCATCATTATATTATTTTTATTGTGCTATTTGTTCTACCCATGTGCATGTGCAAGGATTTTATTAAAAATTATGAGAGAACAAATACATTACAGAATCGTAAGGAATATACAAAGCAAAATTAATAAGCTTCGCTGGAATTATAAATATAAATTTTAATCAGTACTAAGGAAGATAAGTTTATAATATTTTCACAGGAGACGAACTATAATGGAAAAACAAATAAAAATAACTTAATGTCTTAATGATTCATCCTCTTTACACTGAAATTATTCATTTTAATGAGTGTGAATAAGATCTGAAAGTTAGCTAATTTGACTTGGAATTGACTGGCTTTCTATCAAAGTCCAGGTCTGCTGGCTTGTGTCCAGTCTTCTGGGACATGACAGAACTGGTAAAATCAGAAAGACACAGCAGTAAGCCAAAGCCTCAGAAGGCATTTCATATCGCTGGCTTGTCACCCTTATTTATCACCTGTAGTCCAAAACCAGCCATAGACTAGATCAGTGTCAATCATGGACTTGTACTCCATGGAAAAAGCAACAAATACACGTGAAAAGCTGAAAGGGAAAAGGAACAACATAAAGACTTTGTATCAAGAGCTAAGCACCATATGTTTTTAATGTTTGGAAGGCAACACTAATTAGACCAGAATGGCTAACCCATCTGAAACATTTGCTATTTATTTCTTTTCTGAAAATGTGAGCCAATCATTTTCTCTATACTGTATGTAGATAGCTTGATCATGGCTAACATCTGTCTTTGTATGCTGAGTTATCAAAGTTAATTAGTGGTTTTGGAGCTTCAATATTAGAAAATATTTTTTTCCTGTAAGATCAAGATAATTTTCACAGTCTGATCCCTATTTGTAGTATATTGGAAGTCCACAGAGATATTTATATAGCAAACTGTTTCTTTGTTTTCTTTAATCTACATCAACTTTTTTTTATAAATATAACTACAAATATTTCTAACAAACAGCAGTTTCTATTATACTAATTATAAGAGCAAGGCACAATAGAGTTTTGTGGATCTATACCTTTATTCTTTTGGAATCTTTTTTGGCTGAGTGAATTTACTATTTGCTCATTGTTGCAGTTCCTTCAGAGTTCTAGCAAAAGGCGTTAAGAACTAAGCCCTTCATTTTGTCTTCCAAGCCCTGTATCCATAACCTTCCACCTAGCAAGAAAAATATGGTCTCTTCGCTGAAGCTTACTTTGGTGAGAAATTGTTTTTTAACCTTCCATTCCTGGACTCTTTAGTCTGAATGCATTCCCTTCTACTCTGTTTACTAATTGGCAAGCTACTTTCTGAATTAAACTCTTTCTCTTGGTTCATACTAAATGTATCAAGTATGATGAGTACATGATTTTAAATTTTTCTTAAAATTACCTGTCTGTACCCTATAGGTTAGTTAGATAATCCCATTTCTACATTACTATAGCTATTATATGTAACTAACCATTTTTCAATTTTACCAATAGTTCACCATTTTTTAATTGGCTTTGATTGCTTTTCACTGCCTAATCCCTTGTTCCAGTGCCAAAGATGAGTATTTTATATTTGGGTTATAGCAAGCATGAATTTTAGTATTCAATTTATGCATAAATAAAATATCAATACTAATATATTTTATTTATTTATATTAAAAATTTTTGCCTCCTCCCTGCCTCCCTCCCCCCCTCCCCTCCCCCCTCCCCACCCCCCCTACCCTCCCCCTTCCTCTCCAGTTGGAAGAGCAGTCAGGGTTCCCTGGACTGTGAAATGTCCAAGGTCCTCCCCCCTCCATCCAGGTCTATACTAATATTTAATGAATAACTATTGTTATCTCAATGTGATCAGGCTTCTCCTAATCCAATGGCTAAAGAACATTACCAGTTGCTGCCATGTAAAATGGTCTATAATCCTGCACTTAAGAAACTGATACAAGAAACTGTCATAGGCTATTCTTATTTGGAAATAGCAGAAGAAACAAGCAAACCATAGCCCCGAACAAAACAAATAAAATCAACCAACCAACAAACCAAAACAAGAGAGAACAGACCAACACCAACACATCCCCATTTAACAATTTGTAAGGTTTTTGTACTTAGAAGATTTAAGAAGATTAGAATGAGCTCAGTCCCATGAGTTGTTCATGTTCTTTTCATGGATGGTAAAAAGAAAAGTGTACAGTTATACCAAATCTTTTAATGCATGATTTCTGCTAAACACACTTGATACAGCAGCTGAGTTCAAAGTCAAGGGGCAGGGATATACACTCCATTTCTAGAATTTTAAAGTGACTAGGCCAGATTGTGAATATAGAGAAAAATTAAAGACTAACAAAAAAAAAATAATCTAGTCTCTTCTCAAAGAAAATCGATAAAGAATTTCAATGATGCTAAACAATTCTGGCATGTATAAAAGGCCTTGAGTAATGAATCAGAACATCTAGAATGGAGTCCACATCAATATCATATTTGAGAACACAGCAGAACTGAGTGAGTAAAAAGACACAACTGTGCATTCTTGAATTGGTTCTGCGTAATGCAACTGAACAAACATTTAATTTAATTATATGAAAGCACAACACAATATTCTTAACCCAAGGAAAGACTAAAAATAAGAAGCAATAAAGATGGAGTTTATTCTTCCATTAAATAAGAAGAGATAATAAATTACAAGCATTGCCTTAGTTTGCTTTCCATTATTGTAATAAACCCCGTGACCCAAAGCAATGTGGGGAGGAAAGGGTTTGTTTCACTACATGTCTCCAGCTAACAGTCCACCACAGAGGGAAAGGCAGGAACCTTAAGTCAAGTGAAGTTGGAATTTTCTTTTGTGATCTCCAGTTCACAAATAATAACACAGAGATGTCTTATCAATTATGAAAGCTTGGCCTTTAGCTTAAGCTTGTCTCAACTGCCTCATAATTTAAATTAACCCATTTATATTATTCTGCATTCTGCCATGAGGGCCATTACCTTATCCATGTGCTACCTACCATTCTGTAAGCTCTGTGTCTCGTTGTCAGCTCCACCTTTCTTCTTCCCAGAATTCTCTCTCTTCCTGGAAGTTCTATTTATAGCTCCTGACTAACTACTAGATGTTCAACTTTTTCTTACACCAATCACAACATTACTGTCATTACGCATGCAGCACTCCTTCACTGATGGTTTGTGTTCTGGAGTTATCTCTTCTTCTTTCAACATTTTGCCAATCACAGAATTTTGCAACAGGTTAGAAATAGGTATAGGTGAAATGGAATTACAGAATGCTTATAACTTGCCCTTCTTGGTTGTCTGTGAAGAGCAGAGAGCCTAAATCACAGGAAATCACAGAGTCCATGCATAGGGCTGTGTAACTGCTATGTTCCTACCTGGCTTGTCACTCATTTGGAAACAGATTTGTTTACTTTTAACACTGGCTCCTGAGAGAAAAATACATCTTATTTCTCCTAATGATCTATCATCTTTTAAATTTGATTTAGAGATTTTCTTTATTTCTGTGGATGCATATGGTGAAAACAGTTGGGGGTAGAAAAGGCAGACAAATGTTCAGTCTTCCTCTATAAACCAGATGCTGCCCGACTGGGAGTAAGAAATAGATAAATTATTGTGCTAATCCTTGCCAAGTGCCTAATGTCCACTGGTGAAGAGCAAAATTGGGAGCTTTTTGCCTGTACTCTCTGCTTCTTACCTTATCTCTTATTCACTGACATCAGAGATTTGCAATTTATTCCAACAGAAATAGCACTCCAGGTAAACCTGAGCAGTTTTCCAACAATTCAGTTAGAAGTGAATGGTAATTCCTAACCCATCAGCCTGTGTATTTAAGTTCTCAGAGAATCTAGAAGAAAAAGGAGCTCATAAAATAAAATATCTCTTTTCTCAACATTTATCCATGTTAAATAGAAGCTATTCCCAATCTTGAGGCTGTTTGACCTTAATCAAATTATACTGAATATAGCAGGAGAAGAGAGGAAAGAATTAATAGTAATTGAGCAAATGGCACATTTTACCTGAGAGAGAGAGAGAGAGAGAGAGAGAGAGAGAGAGAGAGAGAAGAGGAGAGCAGATTTAAAGCTGTCTTGTCATTCAACCCGCACAGCAATGCCTCACAGCTGTCTTGCAGAAAGAAGACTATCTGCCTCCACTTAGAGTAATAGAAGCTGATTAGTTGAAGAGGGCCACGTCAGCAGCTTGAGAATTCTCACCCCATGAATTCAAAGAAGAAAATCCAGTTCTCTGTAGCTAGAATTACCACAGCATTATTTTCAGATTATAATATAATCACAGCAATTCTCTATTCCCTTTCTTACCTCCAGACTTTTTGTATATCCATTACCTCTTCTTCAAATTTATGGCTTCTTTTTGTAACTAATTTTATTGTATTCATGAATGTATATTCTTTTTTTTAATTTATTTATTTATTAAGGATTTCTGTCTCCTCCCCGCCACCGCCACCCATTTCCCTCCCCCTCCCCCGATCAAGTCCCCCTCCCTCATCTGCTCAAAGAGCAATCAGGGTTCCCTGACCTGTGGGAAGTCCAAGGACCGCCCACCTCTATCCAGGTCTAGTAAGGTGAGCATTCAAACTGCCTAGGCTCCCCCAAAGCCAGTACGTGCAGTAGGATCAAAAACCCACTGCGATTGTTCTTGAGTTCTCAGTATTCCTCAGTGTATGCTATGTTGAGAGAGTCCGGATTTATCCCATGCTTTTTCAGACCCAGGCCAGCTGGCCTTGGTGAGTTCCCGAAAGAACATCCCCATTGTTCAGTGTGTGGGTGCACCACTCGCGGTCCTGAGTTCCTTGCTCGTGCTCCCTCTCCTTCTGCTCCTGATTTGGGATGAAGAAAGTATGGAATATATACATATTAGAGTATTACTCATCAGTAAAAAACAAGGACTTCTTGAATTTTGCATACAAATGGATGGAAATAGAAAACACTATCCTGAGTGAGGTAAGCCAGACCCAAAAAGAGGAACATGGGATGTACTCACTCATATTTGGTTTCTAGCCATAAATAAAGGATATTGAGCTTATAATTCATGTTCCTAGAGAAGCTAAATAAGAAGGTTAATCCAAAGACAAACACATAGGCATCCTCCTGAATATTAACCTTCATCAGGCGATGAAAGGAGACAAAGACAGAGACCCATATTGGAGCACCAGACAGAAATCTCAAGGTCCAAATCATGAATGTATATTCTTATATGTTCCTAAATGTAACCTTCTAGTACATATAATGGTATCTGTCTGTTGGTTTTCTTTTCTTTTCTTTTCTTTTCTTTTTTTAACCCCTTGTTCAGACACTTTATTTGAATTTGACAGTGGTGGTAAGTGATTGGATTGAGATGCCTTATGAAGTATCTATCCCTCATTCTGAAGAAATCACCACACTGTGTCAGTCCATTTCATCCTGATGATGACACATCTGCCTTAGGGAGTGTCCCAACCTAGCCAGATCCAGGGAAATCCCAGAGCTGGGACACACCCTGGCACTGTTGCCAAGCCTCAGGGTAGGCAGGCCTTGAGAATGCTGCCAGCCCTGGGAAACTTGGTAGACATCTAGACCATTTTTCCTTCTTTTCAAATCCCACAATTTCCTGTTGGGGAGAAATTGTAATTAGCCCAGATCAGGCACTAGATTCCAGTAGGGCTGTGGGCATAACCCCTTAGAAGCTTGGAAGCCAGTGTTTTTCCAATTACAAGGATGGTGGAATAAACTTTTTCTGTGGTTCTCTTGAAATCAGGTTTGTCAATTCAGCTGTCAAGGGAAAGAGGTACAGCTGGCCTGCATTCGGCAGCCGTCTTTACCCCAAGCAGTCAATTTATCTGAAGCCAGGTGGGATGATCCCAGATGGTAGGAAGGTGAGCTGTCTCTTACCAAGTTCCATCTCTCAATAATCTTGAAGCTTCAGTGTCCTGAACGGGTGATGGATGCCACAAGTTGAGATGGCAGGTGATGGGAGGAGGATGCTGGGCCAGCTAGCTAACGTTACCCCTTTTTAGTGATTTACAGGAGATGGACCCCAGCTTGGTCATGAAGTTGGTTTGTTTCCATTGTGCAATGCATTACTCAGAAATCTTAAAATCGGGCTGCAGTTTCTCAAAGACTTTTTTCTTAAACTTGAGCTCCTCGTTTGGTTGGCCCTTCTCATAGCCCTTCACAAATACTTGCTCACCAGGAGCAGAAACTGCTGGAGGGTCCAGATGTTCAATCTGGAGGCTCACCTCTTCCATGGATGCACACAATAGCATGCCTTGGGAGTCTTCTTCTCTCATCTTCTAGGGTTTCAGTTTGCACAGTACCACCAGCAGCCTGTCCTGTAGTTATTCCTTGGGGTTTTCATAACTGACTATTTTATCCTCAACAACCAGGTGTGACTTACCCTGGTGAAGTTCACTGTTCCTGCTCCCAACTTCCCTGAGTTCTTTATAGTCTCATCCAGTTGAGTCTTCCTGGATGTCAGCTTTTCCACCTTGGCAAGTCCAATGGCGTCATCATTCTTTAGATTATGCTTGGGCAGTTATGCGGATGAGACTTTAGTGCTTATCTTCTGATATTACTAGAAGGTACAAAATCACAGCAAAATCTTAGACTCTCTGTTTCTTACATCCTTCCAATCCCCTCTTCTGCAATGTTCTTTGAGCTTTAGTTGCAGAATGTTTTGTAGCTATATCCATTGGGACTGTCATCTACAACTTGACGTTTTGTTTGGCTGTTTTCTGTACTGTTCCCAGTGTGTTGCAAAGAGAAGTTTCCTTGAGCTTTGAAAAACCAATTTAAAATTTAGTTCTCTGACATGTTTTCATTATATACCGGATTCTTATTCTACCGTCTATGCACCTTTTAACAGAATAATTGTCTGTGTTATTTTGCTGAGCTCTTCTTTCTTAACCATCTTCAGGGGAAGTAAATATTTGATGCTTTAGGAGAGAGGTGGCCTTCTGCTTTCACTACAGAAGAACCCATCACTTGCAATTGTGTCCAAATGTTAAAACTGAGGAAGAAGAGGCGCCAGTTTCCTTCTTTTTTGAGTTAAGGTATTACAT
Source organism: Microtus oregoni (assembly GCF_018167655.1). Taxonomy (NCBI): domain Eukaryota; kingdom Metazoa; phylum Chordata; class Mammalia; order Rodentia; family Cricetidae; genus Microtus; species Microtus oregoni. The sequence goes on along the minus strand of NW_024543076.1, from coordinate 9,439,810 downwards.
GTGATTGATTTCATTTATTACACAATGTATTTAATATCTAATGCTGTTGTTGATCAAGGAACAGAATACATTTCTGAGTTGGGAGTCTAAGATGACTAATTTTTAAAACTATATTTCTTTATTTTTACTTCTTTCTCCTCAGCATAGTTCATTTGAATGGTCTCTATGCTTTGAAATTAGCTTACCACAAATCTCAGAGAAATAACATATTCAATGGATATCAAAATATGACTTTAAATATATCCAGGTGATTAAAATTTAAATATGGAAATTAGCATCTTTGGATGTGAAATACTGAAATGGAGCATGAAGCTTTAATAAGTCCATAAAATTTAAGAAGAAGATAAGAAAGGTTCTCAGTAACTCAGCTTTTATTTTCAATAACATGAAATAGTCAATGATTTTGTAGACATGTTTAGCTTATTATGATTGAGAAGGAAAATTAAAGCTAGAATAACATTTTAATCTAGAATGAGACATTTCCTTTTATTGATGGGACAATTTAAGCATTATGTTTGTATTTAAATTTGATTACTTTTTTATTAAAATTTGTTGAACTAAAATGATCAGGTGTTTTTATATATTTATTCAGGAACAACATGATTTTACTTTTAACAATTTATTTTTTCATGAACACATTTAAAAATCATTCCCTTAGTGATACTGAAATAAGCAGTACTCACTTATTAGCTACATTAAATATCAAGAATGATATATCTAAAGAACTGAACTTATTCTTTTCACTTATGTGAAATTTACTTCCTGATTTCCCTTTTTATTATCAGTCTCATTTCTGCATGCCCAGTTTCTGCGGGTTCCACTCTTTCAGATTTCTGTGTATAAATGAGAACAGATACTATGTATCCTTCTAAGTGGCTTATTGCACTTAGTATGGTACACTGTAATCCAACCCACACTATGTCAAGTGACAGAATTTGCTAGGTTCTTTATTTCTAGGTTTAATTTTATTGTTGCAGCCACCACATGCCAATTTATCATTTTTCCACTGTTGGAATCTTAGAGGATTCCATGACTGTCTTTTGTGAATTGTGCTGTAATTAGTATGGGAAGGTGGACACCTCTTTACACACGAATTACAGCTATTTCAGGGAGACACCCTGAGGCAGGACTGATGGATCACATAGTAGCTTTATTTTCCAATTTTGGAAGAAACATGACACTCCCATCTACAACTGTTGTAGGCATTTGCAACCGTTTGCTGCCAATATTGTTCAAGAGGTCCTTCACTTCGCAGCCTTGCTATCCTCCATTGTGCTTTCTATTCCACTCATATTAACAAGTGGCATTTTTGCTGTCATTTTAATGTGTATCCAAAATATTTAGTGAGCCTGAACTGCTTTTGATTCATTTGACCACTCTTTTAAAGCCTCTGCATTCTTCACATGTACCTATATCAGATTGTTTTCTTTCTGTAAACAGGTTCTTTATATAGTTTGGATAATAACTTATCATTGGTTTTATGGCTTGGAAATATTTGTTTTTGGTAAGAAAATATTATTTCCTTACACCATCTCTTTAATCTATTATTATCTTTGCTATCAGAAACATTTTATTTGTTTTAATATGTTTCTACTTAGATCTGACTTTTGGGAGTCATATCCAAAGAATGTTGACTAAAATACTGTCATGCTTTTTCTCTCTACCTTTTTAAATGTAGATATTTCATAGGTGTAGGAATTATACGTAATTCTTTAAGCTGTCTTAGCTTGATATCTGTGTATTATTTAACACTGGTATCACCACTTAGAGGTAGTGGGAACTGGGAAAATGGAGCCCCAAAAAGATGAGATTTAAATATGCAATAACTAACTTTATTTGGAATCTCAGACAATTCTAAGGGTTAAGAAAGGTCACATGAGTAAAGCTCCCATTAATTCAAGCTGTATTATGTTGCAAATCATGTGTTTTCATAGAGGCAAATAAAGGCTAGTTTGAACATTTAACTGAATAGCAACAGCAAGCTACATTAAGTATTCTGAAGTAACCTCACTCCTATTGGCTGCACTTGGGAGAAGCACAGATGCACATTCTAAGGACAATTTTGAGTTTTATGAGAAACTGAGGTCACAAGACCCTTATCTTTTTCTTTTCTTTCTTTTTTTTTTGGAGTGTTCTCACATTACTCAGAATTATCCTCACATGATTTCATTCCTGATCCATACTCTGACAGACTTAGTCCAATTTTATTTCTTTCCATGTGAGTGTTTATTGTTTATAGAAATATTATTGAAAATAATTTTATATTCTTGGAAATTTTGTCAAACTACTCTTAATGTATATGTTGGATTCATTCTTTGGCTCTCTTTATTTATGTGTCTGCGCCTCTGTGTGTGTTTGTGTGTGAATATGGATGCTTTGGTGTGTGTATGCATCTGCATGTGTGAATATACTTGTATCCGTAAGCATGTATTATAACATGCGTAGAAGTCAGAAGACAGCTTGTGAGAGTCGATTGTTTTTTCCCCACTGTGTGGGCCTGGGAATTGAACTTGATTAGCCTGGAAGACATTTCTTTGGCCCAGCTCTCAGGTCCTTTCTAGTGTGTCCACATTTTTGTGGTATCATTTTGTTTTAAATCTTCTTGCTTTATAACGTAGCTTGTTATAAGCTTATACTCATTTCCAGACAAATAATCAATAGAAGTCAAACTGGGCCCTTATAGAAAGAAGATACACATTAGGAAGTTCATCACAGGAATGTCAATGAATCATCAGGACAGTAAGGATGGAAAGACATTAACTCTGCTAATATGGAATAACGTTGCAGAGCACAGGAAAAAAAATGAAATATATGCATATATATGTATACATATAATCGGAAAGTCTGGGCGGCAGCCATATTATTTATGGATTTCACCAATGTTTCATTGCAGAAATAAAGCATACAATAATTTTAAACAGAACATTTAGAGCTTAAAGTTGCATTAATATTTAACAGTAAAAATTATCAACCTGAATCTCTGTGCCTATGAAATGAACATGCTGAGTTGTATTTTTACTCACAAGCCCAACCTCACTGCTTCATTGCTCAATGCTTCACCTGGGCATCATTTGGCTTATTAAGGGCATATATACCTACCAGATATTTAATCAACTTTGATCAATAGTTGCTGTAGACTATAATATGAGCTAAATGACAAGCTGGCAATCATTCACTGCTGCTGGGAAAGAGGCAATCTTCAGTCCTGCAGTGTATGATTAATGCCAAGAGTAGTAAAGGACTGCAGAGAGAATCTAGTGGAAAAGTCAGAATGATTTTAGAAGACTTCTTGGCGATCAGTAGTGAAAGGAGAGAAATAATTCATGTAAATAGAAAACAAGGTATAAAAGTACCAAGAGTACTGAAAAAACAAGTAGTAAGAACAGGCCTTCTGAGATATCTGAGCAGGTGGAGGAGCTGACTAGACAAGACTGAAAATATATGGATTATTTTCCCCAGGAGTCAGTCACATAAGGTAGATTGAAAGGACCAATTCTGAAAAATTGTCCTCTGACCCCCACCCATATTTTGTTGCATGCATGTCTAATTAAACATTATATGCACGGAGAGTTTGATGGTTATTTGATTATATATATATGATGGTTTGGGGTATAATAAAACAATGAAAGGGACTAAGAATTAGAATAAATGATGATTTAGAAGAACATGTTGCATTATCTCCAAAAATGAGAAAGAGACAGGAAACTTGAAAATTTCCAGTATTTGTTGAAGTGTCATAAATTACACAGACATTAAGTCACAAAATCACAGAATGTGATTCTTAGGATGAATACAACATTGAGGTCACATGCTGATCATCAAAGAGTTATAATATCAGCAGAGCAGGTTGAAGAAATTTGAGTAGTGCACAGGAAGCTGTCGTGAGGATGGGGGACTGAGGAAGAGAAAGATCAAAACCATGAAATCTCCCTACACTATGTTGTATTCTATTCTATTGCTAATTTTTATTGCCAGTGTCATACATTCTCAACTTTAAAAATTAAACTGCTATAGCAAGACCCAGGCCATAAAGAAAGTACTACTGCTAGACATGTGCTGTTGAGCTATATAAGAAAGCTAACTGAGCAAGCTAGAAGTGGACTAGTAATCTGTGTTGCTCTGTAGCCCCCTTCCTCCAGCTTCCTGCCTCGAACTCTAGCCCTGACTTCTTTCAAAGATCGAGATGTGACTTCGAAGTAGACACTGACATAAACCTTTCCTCCTTGTGTTATTTTTGGTCAGAGTGTTGTATCCCAGCACCAGTAAAGCAAACTAGTATAGTAAGTCTTCGTATGACAACACATTATACAAGAAGGACAGTGTTCTCTATAGTGTTTAGGATGTACTGGTGTCTCATGGATAAGGATTATTGTAAAATCTGGATTCAAGCACAAAAAGAATAGAAAGGCTGTTTATTCCACATTTGCTGAGGCCCCTAAAATAATCGTTTTAAAAGCATTTTGGGATTTCTCTTTCCTGCATATTCGGGTTTGTCCATGGTTTTCCTTGACAAAGATTCTGTTCTCCAGCATCTTCAATAAACTAAGATTCCCATGGATGCTTAGGCTTCATTCCTTCAGCCCCAGGTATCACCCTCTCTGCAGACTGTGCCAAGCTGACATGCAAAACTAACCATCACTTTCACTTCTTCGAGTTTACATTGCAGTTTGAGCTTCATATTCACCACTTCACTCACAGCTCTTAGTGCAGCCTGAGAGGACACCCTGTGGCACACGGTCAGTCTTAAAACATTTTCCTTTGCAGTCTTTTTTGAAACATTCTTTGCCACACAAGTACAGCATTTTTCATTTCTGAGTAAACCAGTCACATGGTTGTTTTAGAGGTGTTCCAGAGACTGGAGTTCTAGATGGAACCCATGAGACTTCGGTTGCTATGGATTCTCTGTGCCTGGAAGTTTGATATACTGATATATAACAACCCCCACAAAAACCTAATAAAACCCCTCAGTATCCAGTCTTGTGTGTGCAGTAAAATCCAGAATTGTTTTCTTCTCAAGGGAAAGCCTTTCAAATGAATTTACCATTTAACACTCTTAAGCTTTCCATGGGTGCTGAATGCTGGGTTTCTGAAATACTCTGCAAACTTCTTTCCCACAGTGTTGCTGAAAGCAACATGTCTCTCATTTTAATACTACTACATTTTTCAGAAATCATGGTTTCATTAACTCCTAACTTTCTGACCAAACTACAAGAAGTCGAGTATTTTTCCTTGACTTTCTTCTAATATTCTGTGACCTAGACAAAAGCAATCAGCAATAACTATGTCACACCCCAAATGCTGCGCTGCTTTAATCAACCCTGACAAGATGATCAGCCTCTTTCCCTTAAATTCAGCTTCCCAAAAAGTCTCAGGACACAGGGGCAACATATAACTTAATTCTCTCCTTTTCCCCTTTTCTTTTCTTTTCTTTTCTTCCTTCCTTCCTTCCTTTCTTTTAATCATGAAATGTAATAAGATTGGCTTTTACTCAAATCCCTAATAAAGTTCTCATTCTCATCTGAAAATTTAACACATTCTTTCTTGTCTTTATTTTTATCCTCAAAATTTTGTTCCAGCATAATCACTCATTAGAGTAAAATTGCAATGTACAAAGCTCTCTACCTCCAATCTTCAAACCCTTCTAAATTCTTTCCCCAAACCCTGGCCCCACTACTCTGGTACCAATTGTTTTAGTCAGATTGTACTTTATTTGACAAAAAAAAAACAAAAAAAAAAACAAAAAAAAAACCATACCTTTTGGCAAAGAATTTAAGTGATAATGGTTAGTTCTGTTCATTGGTTATAGATTTTAGTTCTCAGTATTTGTTTCATTGATTCTGTTTCTGTAATTTTTCTCCTGTGGTGTGGTATAACATGGCAGAGGGATTCCCTGATAGTGATTTCTGACCCCAAACAAATGGAAAACACACAAGATACACTTAAATGTTTGTCACTGTTTATCTTCTTCCTGAAGCTGTGCTCTTTCTCCTAATGTTTACATGATCTCCTGAAGCAATGGCCTACCTACCTACCAACCTGTGTTCATGATCTTTCAGGAATATTTAACATTCGGATTACAACACTTTCTTCTCTTGAAATGGAAGTGAAGAAATTGGCTGCAGTATAGGAAAGGGTAACTATGTAAAGGGTTGATTTGAACCTTGAATGAGACGCATCTTCAGAAGTCAAATATTAAGGTAGCAATGTATCACAGAGATGAGAGAACATCCCTCTTGGGGAGCATAGCGCCTACTCCTAATCTTTCTGGCTAGAGTGTAAAGACAGAGATTTTCTAGCTGACAGATTATTTGATTGCTATTTTCCACCAAATTTCCTTGATGTCATAGACTCATGAATAGATCAGAAAACATAAAGAACCTTAACATTCTACCTTTGAAGGAAAAAAAATTCTCACGACAAGAAGCAAGTGAGCAAAACACATCAGAATAGCCAGGTATATATTAGAAACACAAACAAAATAAGTCAGAGAGAGAAAAAAAAAAAAGATAGAAACCGGTTGTGTCCAGATTTCTTCTTCTTCTTCTTCTTCTTCTTCTTCTTCTTCTTCTTCTTCTTCTTCTTCTTCTTCTTCTTCTTCCTCTTCCTCTTCCTCTTCCTCTTCCTCTTCTTCTTCTTCTTCGAGACAGATTTCCTTGTGGCTTTGGAGCTTGTCCTGCAACTAGCTCTTGTAGACAAGGCTAGCCTCGAACTCACAGAGATCTGCCTGTCTCTGTCTCCCAAGTGCTGGGATTAAAGGCGTGTGCCACCACTGCCCGGCTGTGTTTAGTATTTTCATACAGAAGATAGTAACACAATCTAGACAAGGAATATCTTCAGTCACTAAAAGATACTGCACAAATAAATAACATCATGAACACTGTAAAAGGAAAGGACTACTCTGAATGATGTCCTCACCCCAATACTTGAAATTTTGGTGCAATACTCGGTATGTCAGTTAGTATTTGTACATACAATTAAAGGTAAGGCATCAGAAGGATCTCTCTGTGTTTGCATGTGTATAACAATAATACTTACTGTTATAAAGGAATCATTTATAAATTTGAGAGAGATAGAGTTAGGTCAGGAGGAAATAGAGTGGGAGGGAAGGAATTGATGGAAATGCACTATTTATTTAAGAGATTCTAAAAGAAATAAAAAAGTTGATTTTAAGTCCCATGTTGTTGTTCTTGAACATAGAGGACGTGACAAGTGGAGGGCTTATTGAAGATTCTAAAGTCAAAACAATTCAATGAAATTGACACTTTTGTCTCTAAAAGTCCTAAAAGGCAAATCAAACTGATTCCCCTCATATTAAAGGAATGTCTGTATACTTTGGTGTCGTCATGATGGAATATTACCTTTAAAGGTCATAGTAAAAGTCAAATAAACTTTTTCCTCTCCAAGTTGGTTACAGTTAAGTGTTTCATCAACTCAACAAAAGCAAACTAGGGAATGTAGTTAGTTTGCTTGAGTTGTGCAAGATAAAAGTGATTGTAGATCAAATTACGGTGGCAGCAATGTGTGTTAAAATGATGTAAGAAAATAGAAAACGTATAACTTCTCAGTTATAAATGTACTATGATAATTGTTAAGGATTGCTTATGGGAACAAGAGTTTTACATATTACCATAAAATTGTAAATTGAAATTTTTCTATGGTAAAAGTGAATTTAAAGATGGTATAGGTTTAAATTATACATCTGGGGACATTGAGGTGGATAAGGCATTGTTTCTAGCTAATAAATATGAAGAAAACTGAAGGTAATTGTTTTGGTAGCATTACACTGTGTATGTATGCACACAAGGGTGTGGGTATTTGTCATGTGCATGTTTGTATGTGCTTTGGTGATCTCTCATGGTCGAGGTCTTCTTTACTGTCTTTACTGCATTTTTTTGAGAAACGTGGTTTTCCACAGTTCTATAGTGTTTTTGAAGACTTTAGTGACAAGGGACTTTTTATTATGGCTACTAAGATTAAAGTGGGTCTTTCTTCTCCAATATATTACCAAACTCGAAATCACCACACTTACTACTGCCCACTTTAGGTCTCCTGTTACATTATTTTTGTCGCAGCTAATGGCTTGGAGATCAATACTGCTGCAGTAGCCTAAAAAAGATAGACATTTCTAGCTTCTGTGTATTTACAGAAAGAATAACAGAATTCATGAAATTATTATTTTACAGTCACTTCATTTTTTATGCTGAAATAAAAATTGACAGTGTGTCCTCAAGGTTGTTATCTTATCATTGACTTATTAAACCCACAATCCCTAATTTATGTATTAAAGTAAATTATATTTTTGCATGTTGTTTAGAAAAGAAATCCTATAATTATTGTTTTTCCTTGAAAATAATTTCAATACATAGTGAAATAAAAAGAATATTTATAACAAAAGCATGAAAAAACAAGCCCCTTCAAATTAAAGCAAGAAAATACAGAACTCTGGTGAAATGAGTACACATACTTTTTTTTGTAAGATTTATATATATATGTATGTATATATATATAATTTTTTTAAAAGAAACAAAAAAACTATATCTTTTCATTTTACATCCCAATCTCAGTTCCCTTCCCTCCCCTCCTCTCATTCCCTCACCACTCCGTCACAACATCTCATCCAGTCCTCAGAAAGGGTAAGCCACATTGTTTGAGGAAGGGCCCTCCCTACTATATCTAGGCTGAGCAAGGTATCCATCCAAAAAGAATTGGATCCAAAAAGCCAGTACAAATAGTAGGGATAAATCCTTGTGCCACTGCCAATGGCCCCACAGTTTGCCCCAGCCATAAATCTGTCACCCACATTCTGAGGGCCTAGTTTGGTCCTATGCCGGTTCCTTCCCTGTCTGGCTGGAGTTGATGAGCTCCCATTAACTCAGATAAGCAGTTTAAGTGGGTATCCCCATCATGGTCTCAATTTCTTTGCTCATATTCTCACTCCTTCCACTCTTCGACTGTATTTCTATCCAGTCTTTCTGGATTTCTGTGTTTCACTATGAATCTCTGCCTCTGCTTCTATCAGTTGCGGAATGAATGTTTCATGATGACATTTAAGATAGTTGTTTATCTGACAACAGGAAAAGGCCAGTTCGGACCCTCTTCACTATTGCTTAGGGTCTTAGCTGGAGTCATCCTTGTGGATTCCTGGGAATTTCACTAGTTCCACGTTTCTTACTAGCCCCATAATGACTCCCTCAATCAAAGTATCTCTTTCCTTGTTCTCCATCTTGTCCTTCCTCCATTTTGACTATCCAGTTCCCTCAAATTTTTCTCCCCTCTTCTTCTCCCCTCCTCTTCCCCTTTTACCTTTCCTTCTTCCCCCACCCCTATGTTCACAATTTTCTTGTCTATTACCCACTCAAAGGGGGATCTATATATTTTACTCTGGGTTCTCCTTGTTATTCAGCTTCTGTGGGGTTGTGGCCTATAGGCTCGTTATTGTCTAATATCCTATGAGTGAGACATAACATGTTCCTCTTTCTGGGTCTGGGTTACCTCACTAGTTCTAGTCCAGAAAATCTGGGTAAATGAACGGGAACTACAGAGGCAAGAATAACCAACAGAATACAAAAGATGGGAGAGAATCTTGGGTGTTGAAAATACTATAGAGGAAATAAAGGCTTTGGTAAAAGAATATGTTAAATCCAACAAATGTTAACTAGTTCTAGTTCCATCCATTGGCATGCAAATTTCAAAGTGTCATTGTTTTTGACCACTGACTCCATTGTGTAAATGTAACACATTTTCTTTATCTATACTTTGGTTGAGGGACATCTGGGTTGCTTCCATGTTCTGGCTATTACAAATAATGCTGCTATGTTCATAGTTGAACAAATGTCCTTGTAGTATGATTGAATATCCTTTGGGTGTATGCCCAAGAGCAGTGTTGCTGTGTCCATAGGAAGCTGATTTCCAAATTTCTGAGAAACTTCCACACTGATTTCCAGCGTGGTTGTACAAGTTTGCCTTCCCACTAGCAATGGAGGAGGGCTCCACTTACTCTGCATTCTCTCCAGCATAAACTATCATGGGTGTTTTTTAATCTTAGCCATTCTGACAGCTGTGAGACAGTATCTCAGAGTCATTTTGATTTGCATGTCCCTGATAGCTAAGGATGTTTAACATTTCCTTAAGTGTCTTCCAGCCATTTGAGATTCTTTTGTTGAGAATTTTCTGTTTAGATCTGTACCTAATTTTTTAATTGGATTATTTGGAATTTTCATGTCTAGTGTCCTTCTTTAGATTGGGAACGTTTTCTTCTATAATTTTGTTGAATATATTTTCTGTGCCTTTGAGTTGGATTCCTTCTCCTTCTTCTATCCATATAATTAAATTTGGTCTTTTCATGGTGTCCCAGATTTCCTGGATGTTTTATATTAAGAATTTGTTGGATTTAACATATTCTTTTACCAAAGCCTTTATTTCCTGTATAGTATTTTCAACACCTAAGATTCTCTCCCATCTTTTGTATTCTGTTGATTATTCTTGCCTCTGTAGTTCCCATTCATTTATCCAGATTTTCCGTTTCCAGAATTCCTTGATTTGTGGGTTTTTTTTTTTGCCTTTATTTCAGTTTTCAAGTCTTGCACTGTTTGCTTTACTTGTTTTTTTTTTTTTTTTTGGTTTTCTTTAAAAGATTTATTGATTTCTTCCAATTTTTTTGTTTTTGTTTTTTTTTTTGTCCTCCATTTCTTTAAGGGATTTTAAAATTTCCTCGTTAAAGATCTCAACTATCTTCATAAATTTACATTGAAAATTGACTTCTGCTTCCTCTGGGTTAGAATGTTCAAGTCTTCCTATTTTATGACAACTGCATTCCAGTGTTACCATGTTGCTTTTTAGTTCTTGAATGAATTCTTCCATTGGTGCCTACCCATGTCTTCTTCCAATTGGTGCTGCAGTGTCTTTGTTTTTTGGTCCAATCATTGCAGTTGCTGTGCATGTCTTTGGGAGCTCTTCTTGGTCTGCTCTGTACTGTCTGTGTCTCAGGGAACTGCTAAGGTCTCCCTAGGTCTTCTCTTCTTAATCTGCTTTCTTGGTCCTCTTTGTGCTGTGACACCCTGTGCGTCAGTGTTTCTCTGAGGTCTCAGGAGGATAGGAGGGTTTGGTGATGGAGTGCAACTTGTAGCTTACAGGATCTGATTGATTGGGGGGGGGGGGTGTTGGAGCAGTTTACCTGCTGGCCGGCTGAAGAAGCTGAGACAGATGGAAGGGCCTGGGCTTTTGCTGAGGTACCAAGGGCCTAGAGAGTGCGGTACACTGCTGTTTGCATGCTCACTAACCTCTTGGTCCTCTCTGTGCAGTCTCATTATGTGATTCCATGGCTTTGCATTCCGTAAACCTCCCTATCTTGAAGTTTTTAACCCGAGTAAATTGCTATTCTTCATCTGGACTTTATTCCCTTGGTTAATCATGATCCCTAATAAATTATGATTTGCCTTCAGATTTAAAAACATATATTATTAGAATTACTTAGAATATATTCTTATACCATAGCGTATTTGAATTTAACATATGCTTCTGTTTTAGTTACCCAGTGTTTTCCAGGTGTGTATTAGTCTGCTTCTTAACTGTCCTTGTATGCATGTTCCTGTAGGGACCATTGCTGGTATTGTGAGGATTTGTCCATAAGTAGATTTGTTGTATAGGATAACTTCTCTAGAATAAGTGCTCGGATATGGAATGATATGTCAGAGGGATAGTGAATTTTTAGGTCTTTTTGAGGAAAGAAAAGTAATTGTTCACCAAAATCATGCCGCAGCTAATTTCCACTTCCATCCACACACAGGTGCTAACTCTTTCAAATGCACAAAGGGACTTGCTGTTTCCAAATCTATGCCAATCTGATAGATGGGAAGCTTATAGTACGACAGCACAGCTGTGGTTTGTTTCTATAGCCATTCATATCATTGAGGATCTTTAATGTTATTTTTGTTTGTGTGTTGTCTAAGTTTCTTCATGCCTTCCCCCAACATCCACCAAACTTTCTACATAGTTGCTTGCAGTTTTGATATTTAAGAATCCTTTATTGTCTTCAATATTATTGCATTACCAGTTAATGAATTGCAAATAATATGTCATAGCATTTATCATAGCATAGTACTTCTGCTTTCAATATAATAATATACTTGTAATGTACCACAAGGAGAATTTTTTGTTTTGGTTTTGGTTTTTGAGACACGGTTTAAAAGCCTTGGCAGACCAGGTTGGTCTTGAACTCACAGAGATCCACCTGCCTCTGCCTCCAGAGTTTTGGGATTAAAGACATATATCTCCTCACCCAGCAGAAAAATGCTTAATTAAAATTGTTTATTAATTTTTTCTCTTATTTTGAAATCTTTATGTTGGATTAAAATAATTTCTTATCTGGAGGTTATATACTTCCTGAACTGCCTGAATGTTCTTATAAAATTTCATAAACATTGTTAAGTATATTATAGTATTTTAAAATTCTGCAACTGATTTCATTTAAGGTGTCTATTTCCATAACCAGTATTGTGGTTTGGTCAGCCTCCACCAGGATAATCACTACATCACATTTTCTTTACAACCACAGCTTCACAATCAAACAAGAACTTTACTGCAGTTTGTCCTCAGTCTTCAGAATGTTCGGACTCATTTTGTTACCAGGACCAGTTCTGCTGCTTTTCCCACCAAGATGCAGGGGTCTTCTATCCTGGTTGCTTTAAGGGATGTAGTAGGGGGCTCAGCTCTCCTGTTCTCATGCACTTATGGCTGGTTCACCCAGGAAGCCAATGCTCTAGTGTGTTGTGAAGCACGATTAATAAAAACTCAGAGTCAGATATTGGGCTTAAACCTGAAGATCCAAAAAGCAAAGCAGCCAGTCACTGGCTCTTACCTCGACCTCACCCTGAAATGGCGATCCGGCGGCCAGGAATCTCAGAATGAGGTTGAGACTGAGAGCTGTCTCCTCCTGTTTTAAAAGCCTCTCTAGTTCTGGGATTAAAGGCATGCACCCCTGGGATTTAAGGCATGCAATGCCCGATTTCTATGGCAACTAATGTGGCTACTGGGATTAAAGGTGTGTGTTACCACTTCCTGGTCTATAAGGCTGACCAGTGGGGCTGTTTTTCTCTATGATCTCCAGGGAAGTTTTATTTATTAAAATATATATGAAACACTACTACAGTGCTGCCCAGGAGGGGTGCAGGGCCTGCTCTCCCATGTGTTGCACCTGTTGTGTTGGGGACAAGCCTGATTCTCTCATTCTAGTAACACTGGAGCTAGCTCTTTTCTCTGCCATAGTTAGCAAAGTGTGGAGGGATAAGGGCATCTTCCAAGTGGCAGATGGGGAGGAGCAGGGTCGGCTTTCCTGCCCTTAGGGTCCACTCACCTAAGTGGCAACCACAGGTCAGTTCTAGTGTGCTTCCCAGGTGAGATATCTGCTTACCATGAGGAGTAGGACCTCTTTCCCAAGTGCAGGGGTGGGAGTGGGGAGGGTTCTGAGGGTAGTGGGAGTGCTCCCCTGAGGAGCAGAGCCAATTTGCCTTTTGCCATATCAAGCAATGGCAGGACCAGCCATACCAAGGCCAGGGAAAGGCGGCAGGCGGCAGGCTCAGAGCAGCATAGTTCCAATGATCCTCTGGTTATGGACATCTCCTCATACTCCAGCTGCAGCAAAACCACAGGCACAGACAAACCCCTAGGCAGCATGTTGGGACCACATGCTACCAAGACCCAGGTGGCAGCACAGACCCCTCAGATCTGCATGGATCCAGCAGCAGCAAGGCCCTAGTATATCAACCTGGTCCCAGCGCGATGACTTTGACATCTTATCTGTAAGAGGACATTACTTACTTTTCAATCCTTTTTACTGATCTACTTTTCATTCAAACTTATCTACTACTTCTAGGCCCTCTGTATATCTGCTATTAATGTGAGTAGAGACAGAGAAATCATCTCACTCACGTACTGATACATACAGCACTGAAGCTCTCAATTCCCTTTTGAAGTAATGAAGGCACAAAATTTTATATTCTTTCACATTAAACTTGCTGATGAGTAATCACATTTTAATATACATTTCCTCAAATTTACATATATTTTCCTTAAACTTCACACAATCAAAATTTACACTAGATGTGATGTGAAATTTCCTAGGAGAGCACAATTAAGAAAGCAAATATAATTATTTCCCACAAATTTGTGTAAAATTCATGAGCAATATGCTCATTTTTGCTTCAAATAAAATTAAAGTACATAAAATTAACCAATTCTAATACTTATTATAAAGATTGGGGTAGGCTCTCAACATTGTTATGAAATCTGCAAATTGAAAGGGTTGAAGCAAAAGGCTTTGCTTAATTAACAACCATCCAGTGGTAAGGGAAAACCACAACACACTGGCTGTTTCTACTGTTCTTTCTATACCAGTGTTTGACTCCCAGGTTCTAGAATGTATTCTTAATGCTGTCACCATCCCATCCCTGTTGTTGGAGCTGTTTTCCTCATGTGGAAGGCTGACCTTGTCTGGGACTAATGCTTGGTTTCTTCCCAGGATCCCTCAATTAAAGGCAACTGCTGCATGAGTAGTTCAAGGTCCTTTATGTCTTTGATGGTACAACTTGAATGTCTATCACATTTTGGTCTGCAAAAGACCCCCAGGATATTAAGCTTGATCTTAATATCTGTTTTGCTGTCTTTATTTCATTCTTCCACTACCTGTATTTCCTAGAAATATGAGAGCTGAGTAATTGGACCGGAATGCTTTCGTTCAGGACAGGTCACTGGAAAAACCATAGCAAGGAAGAAGCTGTGCTAGGGCTCAGATCCTCAGAATGGTGATTATAATTGTACAGCTGTCTGTCCCAAGGGCAACAGAAATTCCTTTGCTGGTATAGAGTGGGATATTGATCACATCTGGCATGTTCTGGCATCACAGTCACCAATCTTAGCTACTTTTCCAGTTATAGAAGGAGACTTCATAGTTTATACTCAGATTATTTTCAAAGCCTACTTGCATCTGTTTTTCTCAAGAAGGTAATACTTAAGCTTTTCCCATCAGTGAAAAACAAACATATTATTTTTAATGGACTATCTTTCTATGTACAGTATTTCTTTCTTATGGACTCAATTCTGTTTATAGGCTTCATCTGTCAAACACTGCTCAGTCTTCTGATATGCCTACTAACTGATGAATGGATAATGACAATGTGATCTGTTGACATAGTGGAGTGTTATTACACTGTGAAGACGAAATTATGAAATTTACAAGGAAATGGATGGAAGTAGGAACAAACTGTCTGAGTAGATAGTTCAGACACAGAGAGACAAATATTTCATGTTTTCTTTCATTTGTGGATATTAGCTTTGAATCTTCAGATATATACGTTTCATTTGGAACCTCCATGGATTTCAGGAAATCACTAGGGGGCCATTAGAGAGAAGAAGAGTAAACAACATCTTCTTCTTCTTAAATAAAGGGTTGCTTGAACCATAGAACAATGGAAAAGTAAGTTGGTAATGACCTGAAAACTCAATGCCCTGACTACCGGTTAGCTTTCATAATTTTGGAAACAGCTGCGTACAAAAAAATAATCAATTTTTGTGTTTTAAATGCTTTCTTTTATTTTTGTATTCTATTATTTTATTTTGTTGTTTCTGCTAGTAACTAAAATGAATTATTTGTGGGTTATCAACAGCAAAACTAAGAAATATTAGCCACAAGAGGTTGTTTTGCTTGTTAGTTGAATTATAAATTGTGTTTAATGAGATTAAAAACAGAGCTTAGTATCACTGAGTACGCTACGTTCTTCTGCATTCTTCTCTATGGCACTGGTGACAATTCATTATCTGTTTCTCACTGAAGTTTTAAAATTATCCCACTTCTATAAATTATCAGTCATTAATATAAGATTTATTTCTGGGTGGTGGTGGAACACTGTGGAGTCAGGGGCAGGTGTATCCCTGTGAGTTTGAGTACAGCCTGATCTACAGAGCAAGTTCCGGGACAGTCTCCAAAGCTACAGAGAGAAAACCTGTCTCAAAACCCCCTCTCCCCATCCCCACCTCAAAAAAAAGAGATAAAAGCAAAAAAGAAAAAAATATGACTTTTCAATAACAATAAAGTCCAGGTAAGATGATTCAGAGAACTCTAAGTGGGGAAAGAAACCCTCATTATTTGGGTATGTTTACTTTTTAAATTCATCAGCAGGCCTAGTGATAACAAGATGGCTTTAGACTTAGAGAATCCAAGGGAGTCAGGGATTGTAAGCAATGCTGGTAGAATGGCTATTCTTGGTGGTCAGCTTGACTGTATCTGAAATGAACTATAATCCAGAAATGTGGGCACAACTGTGATCCAGATCTTGAGGCAAGAAGACAACCTGCCTTTGATCCACATCTTGAGACTTGAAGACTAACCTTTAGTCTGGGCTACACCTTCTTCTGGAAGCCTATTTAAGGATAACAGAAGAAGAAAGGGTTTATTCTTCCCCTGCTTGTTCTTTTCTTGTCAGAACATCCATTCCAGCTAAGACATCCAGTCTCATGGGACTGAAAAGCTTCTAGATTCTTGGACTTTCCATTGAAAACTATCCACTCTTGGACTTCAACCTGTAAGTCATCTCTCTCTCTCTCTCTCTCTCTCTCTCTCTCTATCTATCTATCTATCTAAATGACTTACATATATATATATATGTAAGAGAGAGTGATTTATTCCTTAAGTCCTTTGACTCTAGAGATCCTTGACTAAGAGCTCTTAGAAACCCATTAGAAATTCTTTGAAATTCTGGAGGCCTTTACTTGAGTTTCCATGTGGTAAAAGAAGTAGAAATATGGGGAGTCAGATATAAATGTGATGCTTTTTGTTGATTATATAGTCACAGAAACACTATACAGAGATTTCAAGTAAAAAATATGGATTTAAGACCAGTCAAGTATTACTGTGTTCAAATGCATTATTAGGAATTTTTACAGTAACCCATTATTACTGTAGTTTTAAGTATTTTCCATTAAAAAAAAGGCTTTTTGATAGTTCAAGTTACTATCTGTTTGTTGCACACAAATTTCCATTTGCAATAAATTTGCTTAATTGTAGTTGATGGAAGAGAGGCTTTTGTCTATAAGTGATACATTCTGTTCCCAGGAAATCTAAATCTAATTTAAATCCCATTATATGAACTGTAAATCTACATTACATAGTTGTAGCTACTGTCCTAGCTTTCCTCCACACTTTACAAGATAATACTTTAAATATCTGTGATATAACTTGTAAATCTTTTTGTTTTAGATCTTTCTAAAATTCATGTCATTTAGTTTCTGTTTGTGATCTTTTCAGGTCTCATTAATATAGTATGTCTTATCAACATTAATGAGTGATATGTCATCTGATATAAGACTCCTTTGGTTTATGTAGGAGAGATTATAGTTAATCTGCTCTGTTTCAATGATAGGAATATTGTTATTTTATTAGACTCTAAAGACTGGTTTTCTACTGCAAACAATTGTCTCATATATTTCGTTCATAGGAAGTCTTTGTGTCCCAGATGTTTTTAACATGAACTTATAATTTTCTGTTAGAAATTGTGTTAACTATTGTTGAACTTAAAACTTAATTATAAATTGTGTTGACTTTATGATTTTTGTCCTCTATTATTCTTTTGTCTACTGAATATATATATATATATATATATATATATATATATTCTCTTCTGATCAATGCTACACAGATAACAGGCAAGTGAAGGAAATGCCAGGAAATTTATCACAAGGTGAAATTAATGAATTTATTAGTGCCTCTTCCTTGCAACTCTCCAGGGAATGAATTAACAGGAGCAAGTAAGGAACAAAAAAGACAGAAACTCTAACACAGCAAAGCTGGGATTGTGTGGCCCAGGCTCTCCAGTGGAAGAACCATAGCATCCTGGAAGCTGAGGATGTTTATTACATGCAGTTGGACAGTGAAACGGAGTTATTGCATGAAGCTAATTGAGGAGACATGGTTACTGCCTGTAAAGCTGAGCAAGGAAGTAGGGTTTATTCTATACTGCTGTACCAAGGAGGTAAGCCTAGCTAATCATAGTAGAGACAGTCTCTGTAGGGAATTAGTCCTTAGGCTATAAATATCTCAGGGAAGAAAGCTACAGTGGACTTACTTTATTTTTAGCACATACTATCAATATTCTTATTCAGATCATGAAGAAAGCCTTTGATATTCCTCATGGAGTTGAGTCATTGAGGTCCTTGAATGTGACCTGCCCTTAACAAACAATATATGTTCACTTAGGAGTTCATTGCTTCCTACAGTTTAGGAATAAGTTTAATCACTAAAATATTTGTGAATTCACCTAGCTACATTACCTAAACAATATTTTAGAAACATTAAGATATATAAACACTGGGTTCAATTGTCTAAGCATTTGATCAAATTGATGAAATTTTATTAAAACAGAAAATAAGATCATATCATGATTCATATTTGATGAATCATTTTGTGTTTTAAAAATTCACAATTCTTTCAAGTAATAGTAAATAAATTAGAATAATGGTTGAATTTATTATGCCACTTTACATGTACTTTTGGGGAGCAATGCTCACAGTCCACAGGCCTTGGGATTTAGAAAACAGATTAGGAAATTGGACTTTGGTCGATGACAGCTTTGTATCCAGTGAAAATACATAAAACATTCAGTATACGAAAAATAGTAAGAGATGCCCAATGCAATTATTATAAATCTCAACAAAATTTTATACACAATCTCCATTGCACTGTGTTTATCATACATCTATAGGCATGTGATAACATGCAATTTTTTTATTGCCAACACTGAGTTACCCAGAGCAACTGCAGTGAGCAATTAGAAATAGTATGATGTCCATTTGAAGATGGGGAATCAGAAATGCAAAGAGGCTTATCCATTAGTTTCTAGCTAGAATTTTCACAATGTTAGGTATTTATCTTTTTTTTTTTTCGAGACAGGGTTTCTCTGTGACTTTGGAGCCTGTCCTGGGACTAGCTCTGTAGACCAGGCTGGTCTCGAACTCACAGAGATCTGCCTGCCTCTGCCTCCCGAGTGCTGGGATTAAAGGCGTGCGCCACCACCGCCCGGCTGTTAGGTATTTATCAAACAGAAGAATTACATGATGTGAACACCCAGAAAACTCAGAATATGTACCAAATTTAGTCGAGAAGACTATAGGGTAGGACATGATAATGTTTTCTGCACATAATGACTTCCTTTTTTACACTGTGCATATGTTTATAACAAACTAAGTTTTTTCTCATCTTCTCTTCCTACCCTCTTCTCTTCTTCCTCTCCCATGCCCTTCTTCTTCATAGAAGTAATAGAAAAGAGTGTAGCCTTGTATTCATTACTAAGAATTATATATTAAGCTAATAGTGTGACTTGAAAGTGTCCTAGGAACACCTTTAATAAATCACTAAGAGTAATTTACAACCAGTATATAAAATACACATCACTGGATACTTTGCATGTACTCATGCAGTTCTAATAATGTCTTTTACCAGAGTTAAATGTTTTCTTTCCAATTAAAAACATTTTAAGGTGATTATCCATTTGTAGCAAAATAATCTTGAACACAGAATTAGTGTAGTTAAAATTAGTGATGATTTAATGTAATTTCAAGTTGTCAAATGCTGACCTTTTGTGTGAAAGCAAATTTATTTCATTCAAATCCTATTGTCTGAGATAATGATTAATAACTGTGAAAGTATGGCAAACTGTCGGGACAGATAAAAATTTACTAGCTGTATCTAACAGCGCTGACTAGAAAGATCAACGAGAAATACGATGTCAAATGACACAAGAGCAAATCTGTTTAGGGTTTTGCTAAATAGATTAAAACATGCAGCATTTCATCCTCAGGAGAATGTTAGCTCACTTCTAATGCAATTACAAACCCTATGCTAATGAAGCATTTTTTATAGAAATGAAGTACACTGAAATTTCTATGTAAAGATTGAATGTGAATATTCAAAATACTTACCAGTGAGAAAGGGAATCTTGCTATGTGGGAGCTAGGTGGTAGTCATATGTGTGTTCACACAGGCATGCTAAAACAGGTAAAAAAGTGAAATATGCAGATTACCATAAAGGTGGTGTTCTCAGGCTTTTAGGCTGGAATTGCCCTGTTCCTGACCTTAACATGAGGCTTACTACAGAATCCTGTAACTTCATTACTGGAGGGGATACCCCACCTCCTTTGTCTTACCTTCCCCTTTCTCCAATTTGAAAACATAGACTTTGTAGAGAAAATGGAAGCAGGTGTAAATGATGACAACTTTGAAGCCTTAAATACTGGTCCTGGCAAGCCTGAAGACTGGACCAGCAGAATGTGATTAGGGTATCCTACAAGTATTGACTGGGAGGAGTCAGCGACCACCACAGGGGCAGGTACTAGGGAATGACTTCTGAGAGAGCAGGCCCGAACCAACTACTTCTGCAGGACTGGGCAGAGCCAGTAATCTCCACTGTAACAGGCCTGAGAGAGCAACTTCCATGGGAACAGCCCCAGGCAAGCCAGTGGCCTTCATTGGAGCAGGCCCAAGACAGGGTCATTTGTGAGAGCAGGCCCAAGCAAGTGACCTCTGTGGGATTGGGTCTGAGCCAGTGACTTCTGCATAAGCAGGCCGAAGCCAGCAACCTCTGCCAAAACAGGTATAGCCAGTGACTTCTGCTGGAGAAGACCTGAGCCAGTGACCTCAGTGGGCCCAGACCTGAGCCTGCAACCTCCTCAGGACCAGGCCCAAGCAAACGACCTCCACGGGAGCAGGTCCTAGTGACATCCAGGAGCACCAATCAACCTCTGGGAATGCCGAGTAACCACTGGGGTGACTAGAACTGTGACTCCGACTCCACCATGAATAGCAACCATCTGAGCCATGGATTCAATGGCACCTGGAAGAGTGATCACCAGAGAAACGGCCCCAACCTACACTAATCGGAGAAAAAGATGGGTAGACAAGGTATGAACACACTCAACACCACAAAAAGCTACACGGTACAAGCAAAAACTAGTGGCTATAAAACAGCAATACTTGAATACCCCAATACAAACAAAGCAGAAGAAAATGGCCTAAAAAATAACTTTAGGAAATGTTTGAGGCTCTTAAAGAGAAAATGAAAATTTCTCTCAAAGAAATGGAGGAAAACACAAACAAAAAATTGGAAGAAATCAACAAATCTCTTAAAGAAAACCAAGAAAAAGCAATAAAACAGGTGAAGAAAATGGTTCAAAACCTGAAAACTGAAATAGAAGCAATAAAAAAAAACACAAAATGAAGTAAGTCTGGAAAAGAAAAATATGAGAACACAATCAGAAATTACAAATGCAAGCATAAACAGCAGAATACAAGAAATGGAAGAGAATCTCAATCATTGAAGATACCATAGAGGGAACAGACTCATCGGACAAAGAAAACGTTAAATCAAAAAAAGGTTAACACAACTTCCAGGAAATTTGGAACACCTTGAAAAGAAAAAAAAAGTAAGAAGAATAAGGATATTCTTATATCCAGCTCCAAAGCACAGAAAATATATTCCACAAATCATAGAAGAAAACTTTCCCAACCTAAAGAAAGATAAACATATGAAGATAAAAGAAGCTTACAAAAATCAAATAGACTGAACCAAAAACTAAAGCCTTGCTGCTACTTAATAACCAAAACACTAAACATACAGACTAAAGAAAGAATATTAAGAGCTGCAAAGGAAAAAGTCCAAGTAACATGTAAGGACAGACCTATCAGAATTACACCTGAACTTCTCAGTGGAAACAATGAAAGGCAGTAGGTTCTGGTCAAGAGTTATGCAGACATTAAGAAGCAATGATGGCAGCCCAGACAACTATACCCTGCAAATTTTAATTTACCATAGAAGGACAGAACACGATTTTAGATGACAGAAGCAGATTTAACCAATACCTAGCCACAAACTCAACTATGCACAAAGTACTAGAAGGAAAACTCTAACCCAATGAGGTTATCTACATCCAGTAAAACACAGACAATAGATGATCTTACAACAGCAAATCCCAAGGAAGGGAAACACACACACACAATAGCATCACCAACAACGAAAACTAAAATAACAGGAACTAACAATCATTGGTCATTAACATCCCTTAATGGACTCAACTAACCTATAAAAAGACTGGATACAAAACCAGAATCCATTCTGCCGCATATAAGAAACACCTCAACCTCAAAGATAGACATCACCTCAGAGTAAAGGGTTGGGAATTTTACAATTAATTTGACCTAAGTAACAAGCTGGTGTAGATATCCTAGTATCACAAAGTCTTCAAAAGAAGATTTATCAAAATAGACAATGAAGGATGCTTCATATGAGTCACAGAAAATAATCCACCAATAAGAATCTCAATATTGAACATCTATGCTCCAAATATAAGGTCAACCTCATTCGTAAAAGAAGCACTACGAAGCTTAAGTCACACATTAAACCCCACACATTAATAGTGGGAGACTTAAATACCCCAATCTCACCACTGGACAGGTCTTTCCAAAAGAAACTTAACAGAGAAATAAGGGAACTAACAGTTGTTATGATTCAAATGGACTTAACAGACATCTATAAAAAAATTCATCCAAACATAGAAGAATATGCCTTCTCAGTACCTTATGGAATCTGCTAAAAAGAATGACCACACTAAAGGTAACAAAGCAAACCTCAACAGATAAAAGAAATTGGAATAACCACATATATTTTATCAGATCACTATGGTTTAAAATTAGAATTCAACAGCAACACTAATTTCAGAAAGTGCACACACATGGAAATTAAACAATGCTCACCCGAATCACTAATGAGTCATGGAAGAAATAAAGAAAGAAATTAAAAACTTCCTAAAACTCAGGAAAAAATGACCATATAATGTACCCAAATTAATGGGACATGATAGAAGCTGTGTTAAGAGAAATGTTCATAGCACTAAATGCCTATAAAAACAAGCTGAAAAAAACTCACACTAATGAGTTAACAGAATACCTGAGAACTCTGGAGCAAAAAGAAAAACACTCACCAGGAGGACCAGAAGGCAGAAAATAACATCACATAGAGACATACACATAGAAAGAAAATATGCCTCAAAAGTAGTTGTTACCTGTGTCCTCAAAACCAGATGGTCCTATTTTCATTATGATAAAAACTGTTAAATTATAGAAATCCCATTTACATTCAAGAATCATAAAATCTAAGTACTGCATTTTGTTTTTATTATTACTGTTATTGTATTGGGTAGCGAATGCACAGACAAAGAATTGGCCAAAGGTATATAAGTTTAGATTAAGTTTGTATTCCTATTCCAAAGCTAAATTCACTATTTTGAGTAGTCTATTGATTGATTGGGTGTTAATAACTTCACTCCACATACTCTTCTATTATTCAGGATCACTGAGCTATTGAGCTAGGTTTCTCTTATGATTTGGGAACTTGTATAGAATATAATGCCAGAGGGGAATCCATTGTGAGCTTCTAAATAGTGTTGCTTACTCATTCTGACTTTTTTCCAGCCAGCACATAATAATTCAGGAATTTCAGATTTGACTTTTGAAGACTTGTCCCAAGGAACAGGCAGAACTGAAGATGTACTTTCTATCAATAACAATGCTTTCATAATATATTTGTTTCTGTTTAGTTCTCCTTTGACCTTTAGAATCATATAGATACAGGGATCATTGACATATCCAAACGATGCCTCATAGATACATCAAACAGAATTTCCTACAAGGAACTCTTGGTTCCATCCAACAAAGTTGGTTCTCTCCTGAGGTTACCCCAACTTTATGACTGTTAAAACTGCTGTGTTGGTCAGCTTCCCATATCTAAGCAAATGCTTCCAAAAAGTATGTTACCAGAAAGAAAGTTTCACTGTGGGTCACGGAGTCTGAGTGTTTGTGCTTGTGGCAAAGCAGAGAATTATTACAGGGTGTGTGGTGCAGGGGTCTCTTTATTACATGGTGAAAGGAAGTAAGCACACACAGAAAGAATAAGGCAGGTTCCCAATTCAGGGATACAATAGCTTTCCCCAGCTTGTCCCCATATCATAAATATCAAACCATTTCTCATAAGAAACCCTATAGCTGATAGTCATACTTTTGTATTATGATTGTTCTGGATATATATTACACATAGCCTCATAATTTCTACTGAGATACTCAGATGCAATCTTAGTGTCTCCCTATATCTTCCAAATATATCTAGTTCTTGTTCATTTCTCTTAATAATATGACCCTTTTTGGTGTAGGAAGTCCTTCTGTGTATGTGTTGCTTTAATTTGTCAATGAATAAAGAAGCTGCCTTGGCCTGTAATATGGGAGAGTAGGATAGGCTAGGAAAACTAAACTGAATGCTAGAGAAAGAAAGTGCAGTCACAGAAAAGCCATATAGCCCCACCAGAGATAGTCGAGAGTGGGAACTTTACCCAGTAGCCACAGTCATGTGGAAATACACAGATTAACAAAATTTTCTTTAATGTTAACTGTAAAAGGAAAGCCGCTTGTTCTTCCCAGCCACCCAGAACCTAAATAACCACACAGAAACTATTAATTAAACCACTGCTTGGCCCATTATCTCTATTCTCTTACTGGCCAACTCCTATATATGGGTTAATTTTAGATATAAGAGTAAGCCAAAAATGCGTTTAAGCTATTAGCCAAAGAGTATTGCAAACAATATAGTTTCTATGTGATTATTTTGAGACTGAAAATAATGAGAGGCCTTCTTCCTACATCTTTTTACTGAAGTTGATTGGATTTTATAATAAGGGAGAGAGGTGGAGGTGAGGAGAGAGATGATATAGTAAATCAGATGATGTGGTGGGAAGAGGCAAGAAAAATTTCAAAAGGCAAGAATAATTTAACAACCATAAAACTCATAGACATTATATTTAGATACTGTTTATCTTATTTTTGCATAGACTAATTTAAGAAACAACCTCGGACTCACAGATATCTGCCTGCCTCTGCCTACCAAGTGCTGCTATTAAAGGCTTGTGCCATGACCACCTGGCTCAGCTCACAGCACTTACAACTCCTGTTGTTCCTTCTAACAAAATTTTCTTTAATATTAACTGTAAACGGAAGGCTTCTTGTTCTTCCCAGCCACCCAGAACCTAAATAACCACACAGAAACTGTATTAATTAAACCACTGCTTGGCCCATTATCTCTAACCTCTTACTGGTCAACTCCTATATATTAATTGAACCCATTTCTATTAATTTGTATATCACTACAAGGTTGTGGCCTACCAGCAAAGTTTCAACACGTTTATCTCTGGTGGTGGTTCCATTGCATTTCTCTCGGACTCTGTTTTTTTATCTCCCAGCATTCAGTTCTGTTTTCCCTGTCTACCTAAGTTCTGCCCTATCAACAGTCCAAGGGAGTTTCTTTATTAATTTATGGTAATTACAGCACACAGAGGAGACTCTCACATCAGTTAACCTCACTCTTAAAAAATTCTGGGCTAACAGGATTGTTCCTTACATGAGTTCACAGAAACGGGAGAGCAAACAGGTTCAAGCTGGATGGGGTTCCACTACTGAGAAGTGGGAAGAGGAAATGAGCTCTCATCCTTACCAAGAAAGTATCTCCAATTGACCTCCACTTGCACATGAAACATTAGTTTTCGCCAGAGGACTCTTACCAGTGTATAAACCATACTTAAGGATGGGACCATATGAACAGCAATTCATGGCCAACAAAAAAATGAACTCCATAATATTTATGTAGGATTTTTCTCTCATATTGTTTTATTTGGATAACTTTTTTCTTACTGGTAATATATAGATATAGATATGCATCTCAGATCTTAAGTTTTTATGGTGTGTGTGTTGTATGCTTCTTTGCTTTTATTAAATTATTTTTCTTTGTGTTTGGAGGGAAGGTAAGAGAGGGTATGGAGTTGGTTAGCTCCAGAGGGAGGATCTTAGAGGAGTTGCAGAGGGGAAACAATGATCAAAAATGTTGTATGAAAAAATTAGTTTTCAATGAAAACACTTAAGCTTTTGTTCATGTTAGCATGTAGGTGTGAGTGCAGGAGCATGCATACCATGACACCCACATGGATGTGAGAGGACATTTGCAGTCTGTTTTCTCCTTATATTTGGTAGGGTGAGCATTTCTACTGGTTATGCTACTTTTTCCACATGAGCTGGACTTTGATCTTAAGGATATTTTTCCTGTCCAGTCATCTCATCTCTGATTAAGAATGCTGGAATTATAGATGTATGCCACAGTTCTTGATGTCCATCAGGATCTCTTATTTGTCAGATGTTTTTCTCCCTTCAACATCAGGGCTAATAGTTTGGTTTCTGCTTGTGGGAAAATAAACTTTTTTTTAATAGATCCAAGCTGAAAATGTATAATTCATATAATACCCAAACCATAACCGCTGTTCAGGACTCATTATTATTTTGTGTTATTCTTCTTTCAGTTACCATATATTTTAAAACTGCCACATGGAAGCTGGCACGTAGTTACATTTATTATATTTATTTCAGTTATTTTTATGATAACATTTGTACTATGACACTCAAGTATATCATATTTTAAAAATGCATGATGCATTGTCGTAAGTTGATACCATACTGTATTGCAACATAACAGCTATTTGTTGTTTAAAATGTCTATTTAGTGCCAAGTTCTTCATGAATTCCAGGAACTCAATCACTCACACAAATGAGAAAATGCACAAAACAGAAGTGTACATTACTAAGCAGTATAGACTTATGATATCTATGTTAGCAGCAAGCAATGATAAGAATGATGTCTGAGCTTTGCTCCATGGCTCCCAGAGATTTCCTGAACTCTCAAGAGACTAAGTACTTTTTCATTCAGTCTCTGTGATGTCTCTTAACTCAATGTCCCCATAGACCAACTCATCGTAAGCCCTTAGATTTTCTAAACAGAAGACTTATTTCAGAGCTCATAGCTCATATTCTGGCTCAGGACACTTGACAGAGCAGGTGTGAAGTATTCCAAAACTAAAAAAAAAAAAAAAAAAAAAAAAAAAAAAAAAAAAAAAAAACTTTGAAGAAATGACATTTCTAAAGAACAATGAAAAGTATAGATGATGAATATATCTCAGTTACCTTCACATGTATTGTCATTTTTAATTCGGAAGCATGTATAGTTTATTTGATTTCCTCATGACTTAAATGTTTGGCACATTGAATGTACAAAAACAATTTGTTTAAGCTCTAATTTCAAATTCACTAGTAAGACCTATCTGTGTTTAATGGTTATAAATGACATGGCAAGCTGCTGAGGAATGGGGATGTGATGCAATTTTAATAAATACCAAAAACAGACAATAGATTTACATTTAAGAGATATTAATACACACAAAAAGCAAACAAAAAAGATTTTAATTTCCTGCCAATTAATTGAAGGGATATTAATTTAATGTTTGATATGACTGTTTGAAATAAGCATTTCATGACTTTTAAAGATTCATTTCACTTTTATTTATAAGTGTAGTTTTGTGTGTGTGGTGTATGTGTGTGTGTGTTTGTGTGTGTGTGTGTGTGTGTGTGTGTGTGTGTTTCTGCCTGTAGAGGCAGAAGAGGGCTTTGGAAACTTTAGTGCCATTGTCACAGGAACTTCTGATCTACCTGGCATGGATGCTAGGATTCAAACTCCCATCCTTTCCAAGAGTAAAAATTGGGTTTTACTGAAGAGCCATCTCTGCAGACCTATGTTATTATTATTTTAACTATAAGAGAGCTGGAGCCCAGTACATTGAACTTCATTGTTGAAGTTCACACAGAATGTGGTCTGGAAAGAATTAACAAACAAATCACATGCAGGCTCAAAGACAAGTCTTTGTATTAGGTAAGGAAACAGTTCAAAGAAATGATATCTGGGAGCCACACTACAACAAAAAAATAGGTAACAATATCGCCATTACTAAGAATATTGTCTGTGCCTGCCCACATGTAAGTTATCCTTTATAGAAATGTTCATATGATAAAATGTCTCATCCTCATGGCACAGCCTAGCAGAGATGACATATAATGGAAAACAGTATGTGGCTAGAGCTGTAATTGTGGACACTTTGAGGACAGCTATCCCAAAAGATGAGATGTGGAGGAAAGTGAAAGGTTTACATGTAAATTAACTGGCTTGAAAGGGGTCTGTTAAAACCATGTATTTTGCCATACAGACAAATTAAATAATTAAGGGAGGGAAAACATCATTGAACAGCAAGGTTCTGAGATCGCAACCTCTCTCTTAGGGACATTGTAATAGCTTGGTTAGTATGAATAGGAGAGGTAGACAGAGGGCGAGAGGAAGAATTAACTGGTTTGTGTAAATCTCTAGAAGTGGTAATTAGGAATTTTATTTTGTGTGATTTAAAGCGTCCGAGTTAGAACAGGAGACTGTCGAGAGTTCTCAAACTAATTGGACCACTTTTGCTACTTTGAAGAAATATTTAAAAATAGCCACTGCATAGGAGGCTATGACTGAGGTCCAGGAGGGAGGGTCATTTCTTTAAAGAAAGCATCTAATATGCAGATAGTGAGAGGTAGTCATACTAAGGTATATTTTTTGTATTGTCAACATAGAAGCCAAGGTAAAACCACTAAACTGTGACTGTATTAGGAACTGAGCAACCAACAGGCTCTCCAGCATGCTCTTGTCACAATAATTGGTGGGAGGGTCAGCCCTATCACCTGTGGAAGTTTAAAGTCACTTGAGGTACTCCATTCCTGCCTCAGAATGGTCTAGTTGTCCATAGGGAAGTTATTGCTTGGTGTTCCCTCAAAATGGGAGGTTAGAAACAGAATAGTCTAAAGAGCTAAACTCCTGCAGAGGAGTCTGATGTAGAAACTAGAGGAACAGCTAATCCAGAGGGATGTGTGTGTGTTTGTGTGTGTGTGTGTGTGTGTGTGTGTGTGATGTGTGTGTGTGAGAGAGAGAGTATGTGTGTGTTGTAACATTGTGTTTTTCTTTTTCCTTTTTGGTAGTAGTTGCTTACTGGCATGGAAAGTAAAACTTTTTTATTGAAATCTTTTAGATTAAAATTTTGTTTAAGTTAAATGGTTCTTACATTGTTTTTTAAATTCACTTCCATACCATGATTTTCACTTCTGACAACAAAAAGTCCATTGTGATGAAGGGAATGTGGCATCAACCAACTGACAGATCATTACAGTTCTGTTACACTGAGGAATTCATGCTGCTGCCAGCTTCTTGGATCTGAGATTCAAAGGCTGGAATATAAAATTGCTGCTGCATTTGACTGGATTACAAAGTAAGCAGCCGAGTTAGCCTGGATGTCAGAAAGAAGCTTTAAAGATGCAGAAGCTAAAGGCATTCCTTCCGGGCATGCTCCAGGAATTTAGCTTGAGAAGTGCCTCACATGTGCAACAGAAAGGACTCATGCTTTGCAATCACAGGGGAAGTTTCAAAGGTTCAAATCTTCACTGCACCTCCAAACTCCTAACACATCAGTTAAAGAATGAAAATTATCATCTCTAGTTTTTTTTTTCCTCTATGAATGAAAAAGCATATATTTGCCAAGGGTATTCCTATGTCAATGGGAAATCATGTGATTTAGATACCTTGTTTCTCACCGAGCACATAAAATAAATCTCAATGATGCTAGTTAACATATTTTACTCCCACCATGCCACCAGGGCATCCATGGGGCAGGATCAAGTCTTCAACAGAATCTGAAAATAAAACAACAGATCTAGACAATGACAGGCTCAGGTCTGGTAGGAAATATCAGCCTCTCTAGTTGGAACTATTTTAAAGACAAGAGAAGACTTTAGATTTCTTTAGCTTCATGAAACTGATGTGGATAGTAACAGCAAAACAGGAGGGGAAAATCATGTTTTGAAAGGGACAGCTCCCAAGAGACCTCTTGTGTCAATGGTATCACTACATATCCAGAGCAAAAACATGAGATTGAGATAATGAAGTTATTAAAACAGTGGCAGGAAATGCATCAAATTTCATTAAAACTGTAGTAGAACAAACTTACACATTTCAAAACATAAATTAACTCCAGACAGAATGTTCTCAAAAAATCTACACAAGATGCATGCTGATCAAACACCAGAAACGTAAAGAAAAGGAAAATTCTAAAACTGGCAAGAAAAGCAGAATAACAGCCTAGCCCTGAGCTGCTGTTTGATCCCTGAGAGCTTGGTACATCCTCTACTTCTTCCCAAGTTCTAGCCAGATAGGCGAAACCAAACCCTATATTCCTGCCATCTTGAGTGACCTTTGGAATTTTCTTAAGGACCCACTGTGCTCTCCCCATCTTACGTTGCAAGAGGAATGAGTCTTTTTGACCAAGAATAAAAGCTTCATTTACTGGCCATATGAACTAGCAGACAAATGTCCACTCCACAAAAAAGTTGTCCAACAAACAGTATCCTGAGTCAGCAAAACAACAATAACAACAGAAATCATAAGAAACTAAAAGAAATGAAAGAATAAAGAATATGTTAGTTGTTCATAAGAAAATCAGATTGGAAATCAATTTCAAAATAGCAAGAATGTGTCCTAACATTGCCATATTTGCAAATACAGTTTTAACTAGTCCATAGGACATAGATGATATCTTAAAGTATCTAATGTGCTCATAAAACTGAATGGAAATAATATACAGTATATCACACATGTGGGAGGTAGCTAAATCAGTCTTGAGAATAAGTTTTATAGTTCCAATTCCTAAAACAATAGATTAACCAAAGTTCCTATATCCAGAAATCAGAAATAGGGAAACAGCAATAAATCTATGTCCAGGATAAAGAGAGTAATAGCAGAAAATTAGGAATCATTGAAACTGCAAACAAAAATATCAAATTATCCATAAATTTTCATTTCCTGATGTTTCCCTGTTTTTATAATGATTGCATGGATTTATTTTCTTGCTAACAGTATACAAAAGTTTTCTTTTCTCCACATCCTCAATGTGGAGATGATAATAACTTTTGGTGATTGCTGATAACTATTCTTGTTGCTATGACATGACATTTGTATTTGGATGGATAATAGTGATGTTGGTGCCATTTTTTTTTTGCTCACCTAATTTTTTTGGAAAAAAGTCTATTGGGATCATCTTTCCATTTTTAATTGGCAATTATTATCAATCTTTTTCTATTGAGTTAGATATTAACTTTTTCATATATGGTGGGGGCACATTAATCCCATTCTGTAAAATGATTCTCCATTCTTTTGATCATTTTCTTTGCTCCCCAGACCACATTTGATTTAAAGCAAAAATTTTTCTTTCAATTTTGTTATCTGAGCTTCTGTGGCAATATCCCATATATATATATATATATATATATATATATATATATTATATATTATATATTATATATATATATATAATACTATTGCCATATATATTTTACTACATGTTCCTTCCAAACGATCTTATAGCTTTTGATGTTAAGCTTAATTTTTTAGTCCATTCTGGTTAAATTTTGTATCTATGTTGCATCCAATTTTATTTTATTTTATTTATTTATTTATTTATTTTTCAAGACAGGGTTTCTGCGTAGCTTTTTGGTTCCTGTCCTGGAACTAGCTCTTGTAGACCAGGCTGGCCTCGAACTCACAGAGATCTGCCTGCCTCTGCCTCCCGAGTGCTGGGATTAAAGGCGTGCGCCACCACCACCCGGCCCAATTTTATTTTTCTGCATGGACATTTCAACACCATTTCCCCTAGTGTTTGGCTCCTTTACTTAAGTTACATTGACTACAACTGTGTAAATTTCTTTCTTTGTCTCTTATTCTTATCAGTTGTGTCTTTGTGTTTCCATGTGTTTACCAGGGCTTCATTGTGCATCTTGAAATTAGGTTGTGGACTAAGTCTAGTTTTCTTCTTACAGAGGAGCACTTTGGCTATTTGGGGTTGCCATGGGATACATATAATCCAGGAATCCCACTTCAAAGTACTGGAACAAAGGAAGCGAAAGCAATATTTCCATGTTCATGCTTATCGTGATGTGCTAACATTAGGCAGCCATTGAAAGATTCACAGTGGAAATCTGTGAGTAACTTATGGCAAGAAAAGAGCTTGAGAAGGTTAAGCACATACAAGTTCTAAAAATATACAAATTAAAAATAATTTCAATCAAGATAAAATATATAGTTTTAACAATTCTGTAACTATTAAAGGACCAAATTCATAATGAAGTATCCCTGGAATAGATGTCTCAAGGCATAGATGCTTTTGCTAGAGAACATTTATATTTTTCAAAGAAGTAGCCTCAATTTGACATAATCTATTCTGGAAAATAGCAGAACATATTTCTGAACTTATATCAGTCATCAAAAAGCTGCTATTACCATTGTGAAATCAAAACAATGTAAACAAAAGCAATACCCCTTGTGAACTTAAATGAATTAAACAAATATAAGCAAGTTGAATTATCAGTAAAATGATGTACCCATTTAGAAAAACTGACTCTTTGGTTATACAGGTGGTCAATATTCAAATATTAACTACTGTAGTTCTTCATATCAACAGACTACAGAAGACAAATTGCATTTTGTCTCAGAAATAATATTTGAAAATGCAAAACACTTTCACAATAAACATATCTCAGCTATTCTAGGATGGGACCAACCAATGTACTTTTTTGCTTGATGAAGACATGTATAACAATTATAAAGTTGGAACTCCCTGGAAGCCTTCTCCTCCATGAGGACTAGCTCCCATAGTATATGAAGGTACTATGCAAGCTGACTAAAGAGTTAATAATCCGATAGTCTTTGCAGGCTATAAGCCAAAGAAACATGACAATGATCATCATGGCAAGATATCCACAAGGATGCATTTTGGCACTTATATTTTAGGGGTATGCAACAGCCATTTCATTGTACTGAAAAACCACTTAAATAGGTGTTAATTCACGCTTGTTAGTATAAACTTAGCCCTTGGATGGTGAGGCTATTGACCCTAGAGTGGGACCAGCTATTACTACTTTCCTAACCCAATATAATTCTCAACTGCATTCTGAACACCTATTTCTAATT
The DNA here is from genome assembly GCF_018167655.1 of Microtus oregoni. NCBI lineage: Eukaryota > Metazoa > Chordata > Mammalia > Rodentia > Cricetidae > Microtus > Microtus oregoni. The sequence goes on along the minus strand of NW_024543076.1, from coordinate 9,406,808 downwards.
CCACAGATAAGCCTTGGTCTTATCCCTCATCAATGAAGTTTTATTCTTATAACAGATGGAGACTATTGCAGAAATCCATAACTGACCCAGGGGCAAAGAATACCTGACTATGATTGCCTATACCCAAATGATGCAACAATACAATCCCTTCACTTAATTAAGGCTTGACCAAGAAACTCAAGTCACAGACAGAGAAGTGTGACAGTGGGCTCTTGATCATAGAATCCACTGGTCTTACCATGTTTCAACCATCCTGAAGCAGCTGCTCTGATAGAAAAATGGAATGGCCTTTTGAAGACATAAATACAGCCAGTAACAGGGTTAATTATATGGCAGTAGCCTGGAGGGCTAGGACAGGGCTCTCCAGAGGGCAGTATATGCTTTGAGTCAGTGTCAAATATAGCATGCTGTTTCTTCCATCTCCGGGATCCACGGGTTCAGAAATCAATGGGTGGAAAAGGGAAGAGTACCACTATCACCTCTAGTGACCCACTAGGAAAATGTTTGCTTTCTGTTCTTGTGACCTTAAGTTTTGCAGGCCTAGAAGTTTTGGTTCCAGAATAGGGAGCACTCCTGACAGGAGACACAGCATTCAATTGAATTGGCAACTCAGACTTTCTCTGGCTTCTTTGAGATTCTGATGCCCTTAAGCCAACAGGGTAAGAAAGGAATAAGAGTTAGGAGGAGTGATTAGTCTACACTACCAAGCATAATTTGGATTGTTTCTCTACAATGGAGGTAAGAAAGATTATTTCTGGAGTAAAGGAGCTCCTTTAAGGAGTATCTTGGTTCTACCATGTCCAGTGCTTAATTAAAGTCAATGGAAACAATAACAGCACAATCCAGGGCAGATGACAAAGGTCACAGATTCAAAAAGAATGATGGTATGGGTCACTACTCCAGAAAAAGATCCCAGACCTGCTGAGGTTCTTGCTGAAGATAGAAGAAATACAAAGTGGGTGATAGAGGAAGATAGTTATAAATACCAGCTAAGGACATGTGACCAGTTACAGAAACCATATAGGATTATAACTGACATGTTTCTGCCATATTTTGTCAAGAATGTGTTTTCACAGATACTTGCTTTCTTTCCTTGATTTCTGTATCATACAATGTAACATCAATAGAGGGACTATCAGTGGTAATCATATTTAAGTTTTACAAAATGAATTGCCGAAAGAATGTCCCTCAGCCGGGCAGTGGTGGAACATGTGTTAAATCCCAGGATTTGGGACGCAAAGACAGGTGTGAGTTCAAGGCCAACATGGTCTATAAAGTGAGTTACAGGACAGCCAAGACTGTTATACAGAGAAACCTTGTCTTGAAAAATAAAAATATACAAAAAAATGTTCCTCAAGGGATATTACCTCCCATTCTAAATTAATAATGAAGTTGTGGTTGTTTGTAGAACTGTTATTTTTGCATAATTACAACATGATTAAATACATAATGTTTTTCCAATTGTATGTGTTATTGTACAATATTATGACTGGTTATTATTTTCACTTGGAAAGTAATCATGTCATAAGGAGATATGATTGTATGTCAAATTGACATGGGATGGACTTATAATAATTATTCTTATTTGTTAACAACCTCATATGGAATTAACTAAATAAAAATGACTGTGGAAAAAAGGCTCTGGAAATATTGAGGAAGAGAGAGAGAAAAGACTATAAAAAGCCAGAGCACCAGGGTGTCTTCTGAGAGATAGTCTTTTCTGTATATGACAGAGAACTGCACTTATCTTAATAGCATTGCTACATAAACAATACCTGAACAATGACAGGACCACTACACATTATAAAAAGGAGAACAAAAGTTTGAAGTAGAAGCCACACCTTTACTTAAAGCCCTGTAGCCAATTGATGGCTGCTAAGAGAGGAAAAATTAGTTTTCTCCAAGTAAGAGCTCCTTGACAGGTTATCCAATCACATGTGGCTATCCCTCAACTTATATACCCAAGAATAACACTAAAGTATAGAGCAGGTCTTATGTGTGTGCATACAATGAAAAGTGAACATATACATGTGTATATGCTTTATATATATATATTATATATATGTATACATATACATAGATAAAAAGAGAGAGAATTTAAAAAGCATAATTATATAAGTAAAAGGGAAGTTGGGGAGACAAATGAGGAGTGAAAGTTGGACAATGATGATGTAGAAGTTACGTATCTTCAGAACTCATGTCTGAATATTCACAAAAACCAAAAATAAATAAAGCAATTAAATGGACTTTCTTCAAGGAGATGACATTTATATTGATATTATTTTGTTAACCACCACTGGAATTGCCTTCATCCTCTATCTACCTGCATTCAGGCATATATTGCCAGAACAGAGAATGAGAATTATCATTTAGAACCCAATCCAGATGGAGGCTTACAGCAAGCAAACAAGGAAGGGTGAAAGAATTACCTGAAGGCAGAGAATTTATTTTCTGGACTTCACCTGAAAGACTGAAAAGCATCCCCTACTTTAATGACTTGAACATGATCGGGCTCTGGATTAAAGTACTAAGCGGCAGTCAAGCAGCTCACATTATTGTTGCACCTGATTCTACTTAAATCTTTTATGAGACAGTAGACTGGAAAAGAGTTGCTGTTGCTACTTCAAAAGTTAAAGCCAAAATACCTCCACAGAGAAGTTTAGTCTACATCAGATATGAAAATGCTATCAAGGTCCACAAAGTATTTAGAATACAAAATAACAATCTAAAAAGTTAAAGAAATTAACATTTACTCACATATACTTGTTTATATTAATGCCCTCGTATTTATCTAAGGACAAAAGACAGCTTGCGCATATTTATATATACTATACAATGAATACTAGTTAGTGTCTGGAAGTCCTTAAGCAGCATATTTTGACATTTAATACTTTTTGAGGAAAGGTGCTGCTACTGCAGTAAAACTTACAAATGAATATAATAGAAGTCTCATTATTTGTATGAAATATCAACAGCTGTATTCTCCAAAGAGGTCAAATAACCATTTTCTTTCTGGATTTAGGAGTATTTTATGCAATTAAGACCTTGTTTATGGTTCAGTTAACCTTGATATGAACAAACATATTGAGGGTAAAATATAAGATCAATTGTTTTAAAACTAGTTTAATTTTCTAAACTCAACTTGCGATCATGTTTCTTTCCTTTCACTATATGCAACATTCAATGGAACATAATGATCTTTACATATGGATGATGTCTGAGCCGAATGTTGGCATGAAGTTTATTTCAAAGCACTGTGATTTTGTTGATGGTAAATTTAACATTAGCAATTAATGAAGTCCCCTAAAACTTTAAAAACAGTTGATATTTGCTAGGTATTATTGTGGTTTAGTAAATTATTTGTTGTGGCTTCTCATGTAATTAACATGTCTGTACACAAACAGAAAAGTGAAGTATTAACTCCTTATCAAATAATGTCTCTTTGCAATAGACACAGACCACTACAGGAAAGCACAACGACACAATATTCAGAGCTGTTTAGCCCAGTCCTGAAGTAATAAGAGTGGCGGGGCTGCGTTCCCAGCACCCTGGCCGCCTGCTCGGCTAGTTTATGCCCCAAAATAACAACACACAAACTGTATTCATTTAATCACTGCTTGGCCCTTTAGCCCTAGCCCTTACTGGCTAATTCTCACATCCCGATCAACCCATCTCTAATAATCTGTGAGAACCGGTCTTACAGGGAAGATTCTAGCCTAGTCCATCCTGGGTCGGAGCTTCATGCCGGGAGCGGGGCATGGCGTCTCTCTCAGGCGTCTGCTCCTGAGAGGAAAGCTGTCGAGACTCTGAGCTCACTTCCTCTTCCTCCCAGCATTTTGTTCTGTTTACTCCTCCCACCTATCCTCTAACAAATAAAATGGGCCAGGGAAGTGCCTTTATTAGCCAATGACCTTCCTCCATCACAGTCCCAGTGGATTTACCTATAAAATACTCCCATACCTCAGGCTCAGGAACAAAGCAGAAGAGGTGGTCCTCCCCCGGGTAGAGTACACCAATTGCTTATCCAGTTCAAAATGGTCTTACCTAAAATCACTCATGCATGTAACATCATATGGACTCAGTATCTTGGAAAACATACATATATGCATGTAGTAGCAACTGGTGAAAAAGAGATAATGATTTTGAAGAAGATTGGGGAGAGATGTTTGGGAAGATTAGCTGGGAATAAAGGAAGGAGAAATGTAGCTAAAAAAAAATCTAAAATCCAAACTAAAAGGGGAGGTTGATTTTGTTGAGAAGGATTGAAAGTCTTATGAAAGTTAATTTCACTTATACCTGATTAATATTTATTTATAAATCTATCTGTCCCTTTTGTTTAGTAATATATAAGCTTATAAAAGTATATAAGTAATATATATTGAGTTACTAAAAGCTTCCATCTCAACTAAAAATGAGCAAAAGTTTCTCCTAGTGGTGAACTGAAGTAATCTACGAAAAAAAACTGGTGTTGCTGAATTTTCTGTGGTTCAGTATAAAAGGTTAATTTCAGGAAGTGATTTCAGGCTTTGGTGATCCAAAAGCATAACAGACACAGTACCTAGATTCAAATCAATTATGGAGTCCATGAAAAGATTTCAATTTTTACAACTTTTACTCTAAAAGTGAATTTGTAGGTGACAGAAAAGGCTTACTATATATTTGTTGCTATTTTATGTTGACACTCTTCTAAACTAACTTTTAGCATATTTTAATATAAAAACCTTAGAGTCTATAAAAATAATATTGTATGCCTGCTTGTATGGCTGACCTGTAGACATAATGATATGTAGAGAAAGTGAATAGAAAGAAATACATTTTATACAATTAGACTCTTTTGATTCTGGACGTTCCAAAAATATTTTCAACTAATTTATCAATCATTCATTGAATGGATTCTAATTTTCTTCAAACTGATAGCCACAATGTGAAATATGTTTAATATGTTTCATGCAGTTACCAAACTCTTCTCATTACTAATTCAAGCAAAAAATGTTATTCCACAGAACTCTGTTTTATCAGTCAGTCAAAGATAGAACACCTTCTCCACTTTATTGCATTCCAGGTTGAATGGTCTATGATGATATGCTTTCTACTGCTGTGTGTTGCTGCAATAAGTCATCTGAATTCAGCACCTGGTCCCTCTTCAATATTTCATGGGGCAGAATACTCCTGAATGATGATGCAACAGCCACTACTAGCAAATACCTTGTGCTTCTTACCATGATTTTATGCAGCTCTATGAATTTCTGTGCATAGTTGTTCAGTAAATACTGGTTGGACATGAGAAAGTCTTATTATTTCTAGTCTCTGCATGACCAGGAGTTTGTATATGAAAAGCACCTAGAGAATATTATTTTAAATAAGGTAGGCAAAGCCATGCTAACATGCATGATTTTCCTAATGCATAGCCCAGGCTCTTGAAATTACAGAAGCACATACTAGAATAGTGGCCACCAGTGACTGAAGTGGTAAAGATACGCTATTGCATAAATATTAGTCAAAAGATGATATATTTAAATTACATAGGGAAAATCATTTCAAGAGATATCTTAATCATGATAATCTATAGTTAATAACAACATATTATAGTCATAAAATCTATCAGATTAGAATTTATGAATTATATCAATTATATAATTTAGAGGCAAACCAGATGTTTACTATATTTAAAAAATCCACAATATGTGCATATATATTTAATTTTATGCATAATTAATACAGGTGATTTTTATCTTTCAACTGTTAAGACCACATTCTGACAATGTATCCCTGCAAAAGAGAAGGCAATCCCATCAGCTTCCAGTGAAGAAGATTAATGCACAGAGTATTCTGCATTCACCAATATACCTTCCACAGAGTCCTGTGAAAAGCCAGTTACCCATAACACTTTGATCTCTCAGAATGCAGAGAGAATTATCTTTTACCCATATGTCACATAAGTTTGTTTGAGCTGAAGTGTTCAAATTTAGGATAACATCACACGCATTCTGCTCTTTTGCCATCTCAAAGTTTATTCTTGACATTCAAAACAGAAGATAAATTTCATACATAATATTAATCTTATAAAATATCATTTCCAAAAAGAAACCATCCCACAACAACAATTCCAGAGAACCCATACAACAATGAGCACCCTAAGAGAGACTTACATAGATCTAATCTACATGGGAAATAGAAAAAGACAAGATCTCCTGAGTAAATTGGGAGCATGGGAACTTTGGGAGAGGGTTGAATGGGAAGGGAGGGGCAGGGAAGGGAGCTTAAAAATGTAGAGCTCAATAAAAAAATTAATAAAAAAGAAAAACAGTTTCTAAAATAATATGCAAATAGTATTTTACTGAATATTGCCTTTAAAAACAAAGTGTGGTTAATTTTAGATTGGCACCTTCCTTGTAAATTTTCATACTCCATACATACAGTGGACAGGACCTACCTCAAGATCCGACTGTTCTTCTCTTAGACATATACAAATAATGCTTTATTCCTATTTCAGAAACACTTACCGTATTCAATTATGCTCTATTCCTAATAGCCACTAACTGGAGACCACCTAGATGTACTCCAGTGGATGAATGGATAAAGAAATGTGGTACATTTACACAATTGATTATTACCCCTTTATTAAAATATAAAATCATGAAGTTTTTAAGTGAATGGGTGGAACGAGGAAAAAATCATCCCGACTGAGCAACTGGTCAGGCCATAAAGATAACTATGCCATGTATTTGTTGATCCATCCATTAGCTGTTAAGTCAAAGATTAAGCAAGATGCAGTCTATAGAAACTCAGTTGTTAAGTATAGAGTAAGGGATTGGTTGTGGGAGCGACAGACTGCACTAGTAAGTGGAAATGTTGGACACCAGAGGGCAAGGGCTGAAATGAGAGTATCAAATTGAGAGGGGGAGGAAAGAGGGACAAAGCAAGGAATACTTGGAGGGGAAGCTAAAACAAAGGGCTAATTGGGGAGTAGAACAGAAACCAAATACAGTAGAAGCTTCCTAAATTCTATAATACATGAATGCAATCTAAATGAAATAACCAAATAGTGGGAGAGGCAAAGCCACAACTTTCATCATCAAATAAACTTTCAGTTGCAGGAATGGGTTACATCTAATTGAATTGTTGGCCACAGTAATCCTGTGGGAATCCCCCCAAATGTATGCTGTTGCAAAGGCTATATGTTGCCTTCCACAAACTGACCTTACAATCATATTGCTGAAGACTATAACTTCATGGCTCATTAAACATTAAGAAATTGAGCTGGTAACTTGGCCCCTACTAACTACTGTTCATGGGACTGAAAGATACTTTGCACACTACCAAAGGAAAAACCTAAATGCCAAAAAAGCTATAAACTCTTTGATATACAATGATGTGCTGCCTGCAAGACATGTACTTGGTACCAGAAAGTACTCTGCACAATACTAAAGGAAAAACAAACATCAACACACCTACAAATCCTTCCATCTGCAACAGAGATCTCACTGCAAGGTACACTGATGCAATTGTGGCACAAAGCATGTGGGAGTAATCAACCATTATCTTAAAGATCACTAAAAGAGAAATAGTACATCCCTGATAATGCTTTAGTGACTAAGAACCTGAGACACCATAGCCCAAGCACCTAGAGGATCACCAAAAAATACTGTTCTACAAAGGCACAGGCTAATAAAATGATTCCCAATGACAAACTGCTATACTCATTTATTCTCAATTACACTACTATTGCTCAGCCATCCTCAGAGATGTTTCTTCCTACAGGATATGGGAGCTTGCTTTTCAGACCAGGCTGGGCTTGAACTTATAGAGATCCACCTGTCTCTCCTTCCCCAGTGCTGACTAAGGAAAGCATATATAATCTTTGACACATGTACACACTATAATTCCATTCTGCTGTAAATGAAACAAAACCAAGACATTCAAAGGAAAACTGAGTGGAGCTTCAATTCGTTATGTTAAGATGAATATTTCAGATTCAGAATATCAATAATGTCAAACTTTCCTCATATGGGGAATATGGATTTATAGTTATATATCAGTGTATGCATATGTACATACATACATATATATCTATACTTCATGAAAGTGAGAAAGAAATTGTGGGAGAGGACAAAAATATCTTTAGGTAACTGTCAGAGTTGAAAGAGAGTAATGGGATTCAAGTGACAGGAAAGCAAAAAAGGATTTACTAAATGGATAAAGAGCAGGGGAGATATGAGAAGGCATTCTGGCAGATGCAAGTGCTATGAGGAGCATGACGAAACTTATGGATGAATATGTCACACAGAAACCACAATATGCTTTTTACTTAAGTAAATAATTTATTTTAAAAACTTCTCTAAGGTATAATGATGCACACTCTTAATACCAGCCCACCACGCAGAGATAGGGGGAGCTCTGTCAGTTAAAGGACAGGTGTTCTACATAGAAACATCCAGCCAGCCAGGCTGCACAGTAAGACCTGTCTCGTAGGAGTGTGGATTCGACGGTTCAGCCCAAGTGAGAGAAACAGAATTAGTTTTTTTTCCCCTTAAGCTTCCGATTTGCAGATAACTCCTAAACATCTGGACATATTTTGGGATACTCACCTAACTTAGTAAAACATATTTTACTTTGAGGCTTTCTACCTCATATTTTTAAAATATAAATTCTACAAAATCTTAAGAAAGATAAAAAATACTGAAAGTCTTGAAATTTCTTGTGGAGTTATTACATAGTGTAAAAGGGTAGCAATGAGTTGACAGCTCTCTTTTCCACAAATTTAGGGACAAGACGCATTTGTTTATGGCCTGCTACTTCTCAATGCTATTGCATTTTTATTGTTTGGAGTGAAACTTACACATTCTAAAAACATAAGCTAAGGGAGAACTGCCATAAAGCTCTTTGCTATTTAAAAAAAATTATAAATGAATGCCTTCTAGCCAAAATAAGAATTACAAGGATGAGAAAATGAGCTATCGCAGAACTAATTCTCACAAATTTCAAGAGTATTTGAAATGAAATATTTTTCAATTGAAGAAACTGAGTGGAATCACATTCAACTCTGGTGAACGTGAAAGGTGTTTTACACAGATAGAGAGTACTAAGGTGTTGGCTTCCAGCACCAGAGACTCAGGATTTGATTCCTTGGGAGGACAATATGTAACATTCCACAAAGGCCAATGCATTTTACCTCAAGAATGACTATTTTCTAATAATTTATATTTTTGTGTGCATTGTTATTTTGCCCCCATGTGTACCTTTGTGATGGTGTCTGATCTCCTGGAACTGGAGCTGCAGACCGTTATGTGTTACCAAATGAGAGCATGGAATTGAAACCAGTACTTCCTGTAGAGCAGAATGGTATGCTGTTAACTGCTTTGCCATGTCTCTAGCCCTAAAGATTTTTTTATTTTTATTTTTTTTATTTTTTTAATTTATTTATTTATTAAAGATTTCTGTATCTTCCCCGACACCACCTCCCATTTCCCTCGCCCTGCCCCAATCAAGTCCCCCTCCCTTGTCAGCCCAAAGAGCAATCAGGGTTCCCTGCCCTGTGGGAAGACCAAGTACCACCCAGCTCCATCCAGGTCTAGTAAGGTGAGCATCTAAATTGCCTAGGCTCCCACAAAGCCAGTACGTGCAGTAGGATCAAAAACCCATTGCCATTGTTCTTGAGTTCTCAGTAGTCCTCATTGTCCGCTATGTTCAGCAAGTCCGGTTTTATCCCATGCTTTTTCAGACCCAGGCCAGCTGGTCTTGGTGAGTTCCCGATAGAACATCCCCATTGTCTCAGTGTGTGGGTGCACCCCTCATGGTCCTGAGTTCCTTGCTCGTGCTCTCTCTCCTTCTGCTCCTGATTTGTTTTGTTTTCTTTCCTTTTTTTTTTTTTTTCTTTGAGTCTGCCTCCTTAACTACCCAGTTGGGAAGAAGCCGAGCCACTTTCACTGCCACATATTCCACAGCAGTATCCTGCCTTCTAGCATGGTGAGCCAAACTCCTTGAAATCTGACTGAAATAAACCTTAAAGAGATATTCTGTCACAACAGTGGTCAAAGGAACTGATGCAGCTGGAGATTTCTGAGAATCACCGCATACAAGGTAAGATAGAAGGAACGGAAATGGGTGATGTGCAATTGGTTATCTGGGAAGACAAAATTGATTATATCAACAGTGGATGCAAAACTGAGGCTTTCGTGAAGATATGGAGAATCACCATAACAGGTTATGGATTTCTTCTGTCACATACAAGGAATGCATGAATATGGCCAAGCAAAGAAATATGTTTCAAATACTTTTAGGCTGTATTCGTGGGAAAAACTTCAATCCTGAAGTTATTAATGTTGAGGCAGAAGAATAATGATTTCCAAACCTGCATTAGCTAATAATAAAAAAAGACCTAAAATGAAGGAATATTCTCCATTTCAGAATATAAAAAAGTAACTTTAAGATCTATTAGAGATATGGTGAAGAGGGCAACATTAAGATAGCCTGACATTTTAAGCCTACATGGGCCGACTGTGATTCTTTACAATGCATCAGAAGAGGAGTTAATTTCCTGCAGGGTGTGGAAGGGGATGAGGCAGAGCCTCTTCATATAAGGTAGTTTGGATGAAGAGAGGAATCTAGTTGGAGAATGTTTAGTTTTTGAGAATTTAGAAATACGTTTAGAGGATAGCTCTGAGTTAGGAATGTCAAGTGACACTAGTGTGGGAGGCTTTGGCAGCTATGGAGACAGTCTGAATGGGTGGAAGGGAAGAAGGTGACTGACTTTGTAGTCTGGTTCCCATAGCAAGGGTATCAATCCCATATCAGTTATTAAATTGGTATATCACTTGTTGGGTGTGGACTCAGCAACCAGGAGCAAGTCCATTTCCATTCTCATTAGTCTTTTTTTCCCTTTATTTTAGTAACATTTGCATCTGAGTTTTCCTCATTATAATAATGAATAATGAAGTCAGCAAGTTTGACACTGCTTTTTTAGGGAAGGTAGTTAGATGATTTTAGATTTTAGTGCTATAGGTGAGATAAAACATTACTAGACCGAATCAGACACCTGTATAACTATTTAAAAACTGTTTATAATTGTTTCATTTGATGAATACTATTTCATTTAGGTCTAAGTAAATTAAATAAGCAATCCTCTGAATTAAAACGCATATATTTTCCTTCAACAGAAGCCATTAGTTGATCCTCCACATGTTAGAAAGAGTAGCAGATCCTCGTTGCTTTTATTTCATTCTTTTTTTTTCCTTTCTTTTTTTTTATTGAGAAAAGGAGAAAAAAAAACAAGTTTCCACCTCCTCCCAGCCTCCCATTTCCCTCCCCCTCCTCCCCCCCACGCCCCCTCCTCCCACCCTTCTCCCCCTCCCCCCACTCCTTTCCCCCTCCCTCTCCAGTCCAAAGAGCAAATATATACACAAAATATACAGAATAAAGAAAGAATATTAAGAGCTTTTATTTCATTCTAAAGATTATTTTGACTTTTTTTTTTCACCAATAAGTGTCAGCGTCAGAGATGCAGGTCTTATTTCTAGTCACCCAGACCTGTCCAGTATGTTATTTTGATTTTTGTTTTATATGTCCGTTTTCATAGCTAATGGTTTCCTCGTCTCTTTAATTTTAAAGAAGTATTTGTGAGGTGTTGCATCTCTTTCCCTGTTCTGCCTTTTACTGTGACAGTCTGGGGGGCGTGGTTCTTTTCAATAGCTATGGCCTCATGGATGTAGCTCTCCTGTATAAAGCACTTCTCTTCAGAGCATCTTATGCTCTTTCATGGCATTATAAATTCATATCATTTGACATACAGGAAATTTTAATAGTTTTTGATAAAAACATATTGATTTATGCATATCACAGAGGCTGGACTATATGCCACATCTCTAAGAGACTGTAATTTGAGACTATCTTGACATTTGTAACATCAATAGGATTATATTTGAATATAAAATAGATACAATAATGTACTTAGCTTTACAGTTCTGATAATTGTTTTTTTGTGAAAGATGTGAATAAATCTGAAAGTACTCTGCATAATTAACCGAAATACTTAAGGGATATATAACTAGAATCTTATGAGGAAAAGTAGGTGGATGCAGATTAGTTTATAGAAAAGATGTTGGGGATGCCATGGAAACTATTTGAATGGATCTGTAAAGATTATGGTTAGGACTTCTCTTTCATTTTCCATCATTTATTTCCAGAAGAGACAGAATAAGGAAAAAATTTAAAATGTAGTAATAATTTAGACTGAAATAATACAATGATTTTTTTATCTATGTATGGCTAAAAGCAGGCAAAATATTACATTTAGGCTAAACTTAAAATTATATTAAAACCTTAGAACCAAGGAAGTATTAGGGTGTGAGATGTTTACTGACTCAAAAATACACATAACACTAAAAACAAGAATTAAAATATATATTAACATATATTGCTTGTCCCTTTTTACTCAAATTATAAGTAGTTTATTTTGTGCATAACAGCAAAAACAATCAACAAATGAGCATATTATGGCCATATTCAGGGCACTTGTCTGAATTTAATTACCTACTATATAACAGGCAACAATTAACTCCACAGGCAATAAGTACCTAACAGGGATGATTAAAAAAAAAAAGAACAGTAATAACAAGTAGATTATAAACTGAAGTACAACACACTGTTTTAAATTCAGTTTTTTTGTCGGCACAAGTATTTCACACTTTAAAACATTATATGCATAACCCCGCTATATAATTATGTTTACTAGCCATTGCTACATAGTTCTCTTCTCCTATAGCTATGGCTCTCAATCTGTATCTTGCAACATACAGATTGCAAATTTTTGGCAAACCTCTGTCTCAAAAAATATTTACATTGTGATTCATAACAGTAGCAAAAATACAGTTATGAAATAACAACAAATAAAATTTTATGGTTGCAGATCATCACAAAATGAGTAATTACATTAAAGAATCACAGCATTAGGAAGGTTGGGAATCACTATTATATAGACTACTTGAAATATTAAGTTAGATTTTTTCATGATGTCATAAAATGAGCTTTGTAGTTTTGTGTCTGTCCACTTTCCCAGCTTACTCCTATTTAATCTATGTTTCTATTTATGTCTATGTAGGGGTATCTTCCCCTTTGCTTTCTGCCTTTCACTTTTTGGTGAAATGTCTTAGAGAAAATTTTATATGAGTAAATATTGATATAAATTATTTTAAAGCAATAAGTATGTGTCATTTGAATTTTATATTATATAATTCTTTATTCAACTCACCAGTCCATTCAGTCTCAGTCTTTCGTAGACAGGAGCATAGAGAAACATATCTACTTGTATTTGCATAATATGATTAAAAGAATAACATATGAGCAGATCCATTTTCCCAGAATAGATAAACAATTCTCTTTTGAAAGGGTGCAATAAAGAAAATATAGGGATGCTCTTCACAACTGATAATGTTATATTTGCATAATAGGTGTTCCAAATTAAAAGTTAGGTAAAATTTTATCATTTCATATAAAATTTTTAGACCCAGCAGTTGTGGCATAAATATGAAGTTTATCAATTGTAGATCCAGGAAGATAAAGAATCCTGAAGTTACCTAAAACCTGATGGAGAGAGACAGCTTTAGTGTATATGTGAAGTGTCTTCAACAAAGGCAGAATGTGACAAGTTAAATGTTCTCTCATCATCACGATCCTCTATGAATTTGAGTGTTAGAGAAAACCAAAGGAACAGGACTTTCACAAACTGTTTTATATTTCATGGGGACACCATGATTGTGGGCTACTGCTCTTGTTTCCAGTATTTGAAATAATCATTTATTTTTTGGGTTTTAAAATATATTTCACTTCTTTTGTCCACTCTGACTTTTATAAATGACATAGTGAAATAAATTTGGTGAAATTTAACCATTGAAGACTGTCAATAGTAATATATCAGAAACCAGTAAGGGCAGCACTTATGCACGAGCACCCAAGAGGCTAGGATGAGCTCTGCTTTCTGGTGATCTGTTTTTCCTGGAACCTTGTCTGTTGACGTAGGACTTCCCTGTTTTCTGTCCTATTTCAAAGTGTTTCATCTTTTCTAGTCTTCAAACTTTACACTGAGGCATATTGCCCATCAATTACTTGGTCTCTTTCTGTTGTGGGCAGGATATATTTAGTAAGAAAGGCAATGAAAGCAAGGGAATACATAACTTACAAAAGCCTGTAACACTTGACCTCAAAAGTCGAGTGATGTAAAATCGAACAATACTCTAGATTCAGGCATTCATAAAAAACACCTAGTTAATGTACAGAGATTTCACTAAAGGGGAAAAGTAATTTTTTATATCCGTATCAGAAGGGTAAAAGATCTAACAGGTAGTCACATCTACTGAGATAACAATATGAAGTTACTTAGACTCCCGATGACGAAGAAAGATTTACTTCCTCAATGCCTGTACATTAGCCATGGTATATAGGACTCAGAACTTGTCAATAGACAAAATATTCTAAATAGAAAACCAACTTGCGTTTTACTTCAAAACATTGTTTTATGAAAGATGATCACTGGTTGCTCATGGATTCTTACGCATTTATTCCAGAAGAGGAAATGGAAAGTAATGTGTATCTGGTTAGTTACCAAGAACTTGATATAAACTAGCGTGACCTGGAAAGAGGCAGCATCAAGCTTGTGAGCTGAATGAGACTTTTATTTGGGCTGTGAATATTTTCTGGAAAAGGTATATGGTGGTGACAGATTCAACTCAAATACACTGAACAGAGGAATCAGAAATAAAAAGGGGACTGACTGTCATTTTCAAAACTTTGATAATTCTCCATGAGAAACTTAAAGACTTAGTCAGCAACATGAAAGGATATCATGCTGGGAAAGACCATGTCTGCCCAGGACACGAAAAAGGATGAGGCACCATGAGTCTTTGCCAGACTTATTCTGAATGGTACAGTTTGCAGGGAGGTGCAGCGTGTTGGCTATGAGGGGAACTGATTTACTCTCCCTTTCCTTGGACATTTTGTTGGTTTGAGGCACAGAGACCAAAACTTTGTAAACAAAGTTGATTTCAATGATGTCTAATGGGAAGGTAGCAAAAAGAAAGACAAGTTAGAACAAGTGGTAAGTTTTCTTTCTGACTATGCGTGGAGGCCCTTGAGTCATACTGAGTATGCGTGGAGGCCCTTGAGTCATACTGCTTCTTATTTGGTCACTCCTCTTTTAGACATGGGCTCCTCAGTTTGCTCCCTTCCTTCCCTTTTAGTTGCTCAGATTTGAGATCCATATTGTGTTTAACATCTTCTCTCAGAGTGCCCACTTAATAGAAAGTGACACGTGCATTTTCAGGTGGAATATATCTTATTGATGAGCAAGATAAGGTGAGACCAGGTGCTGGACTGTGACAGCGTGTCTTTTGAAACTGGACTGGAATCTTCTGTGCAATGAGCATTGCAGGGCTCTCTTAACTGCTAGATGCTGTTGAGAGTTGGGTGAAATGGAAGGGAGCAGAGAACACTGAATTTGGGGGTTGCCCAAAAGAGAATTCTACCTTTTGGTGGAGAAATAAATACATTTATGGATGTAACTAAATTTTCAGAAGAAATCAAAGATTTAATGAGTTCCAAGCAAGGGAAGAAGAGTGTTAAGAAACCTTAAATCAGGGCTGAGATCAATAACAGGTTGAGCCGTCTACAAGTCCAAGGAATGTACTTACACAGGGTGGGAGAAATTGAGTCCACAAAAGGCTTATGGTCTATCTTGAGACAAGGGTAAGTTTTAAGGGACAGCATTACCAAAAGAAGAAAGGTTCTGAAACAATCAATGAAACGTTTGTGGATGAAAATATATCTGTTATAAATAGATCAAAGGGTATAAATGTGATATACAATATGCACAGTTAAGCAGGACTCTATTTGCATAATATCAACTTGTGTAACCGTTTTGTAAAAGGCTCTTAGAAGTTTCCTAGATTCACTCTAGCCATTAATGTGCTTCTCACATCAAAGATAAACCTTCGTCATTCCTAAAGCATATCTCATGCTGCCTGGAGGGCGGCTGGACAGAGATCCAGTTGGTGACTAGGAAGTAATATACAAGTGTGGTCACTCATTTTAAGGAAGCTTCTCTATGGCTCTTTTGACCATCTGGGTCCTGGAAATTACACCCACGAACTCATGTATCTTAAATAGTTTGCTCTTTAAAATACAACCTCTTAATTGTTCAGTTTTATCTTTGACACCTATACTCTTTTTTTTTTTTTTTTTTTTTTACTGGTACAAAAGCTCCTCTTTAATAGCACCATGAAGGCTTAAATACACTGCAGTCAATGGGCAACAGGTGAAAATCCCATCTGCTGATCCTCTAGGCAAAGCACAGCTTTTAGTAACTTAAATTAGAAGGCTCTAGCAGGGAAGAACAGCTGAAGGCCAGGACTCAATTAGTCCCAACATCCTCCCCACCCCTAATTTTTTTATAAAACAGAAGACTCTCCTGTCTTAGGTCATCTCAGAAGAGTAAACCATACCTGTCTTCAGGAGGCCCCTTCCCTGTCTTAGGCGGGCCCTCTTCTGTAGAGTAACCATTGTTACATGTGTGTGGTTTCCACACTACTGTGTATATAGGGGACAAATTTATGTCCTCATCTGAAACATCTAGTCCTTCTAGGTGTTTAGAAGTGCACAAAATATGTTAAAGGTAGATGTAGTAAATAATACATGTTGTAGATTCTCCTGTTTAAACTCGTGGTAAAATGCCGTCTTTTGGAAATGGAATGAAAAGATCACTTCTGAGCAATACAGACTTGTGCTGGATTGGCAGGGAGGAAGAAAGAAAATGTATGAAGGCCTAATACTAATGTAAGTTTTGGTGATGCAAGATTAGCCATTGTCCCTTTTCTCTGTGCTTCTTATTTTGCAGTATATCATGTGTACAGAAGACGGACGAGTCAGATATGCAGCGCCTAGTCTTCTAGAAGGGAAAGAAGCTGCCAGTATGTGACAGAGTTGAGTAGTGTTTGAAAGCTGTGTTAAAATTCATAGGAAAGAACTCTTAAAACCATGTAGGAAGTGAGGTTGTTATCCCCACGAAACCATGACAGATTCATAAACCTGACCCTTGGGTTAAAGAGAGGTGGGGAGGTTCTAGACCAGAGCGATGCTCTCGGGTCTGTTAGGGATACGCGGTCTGTTCTCTTCCCCACACTGTACATATGCTGGGGAAACGGAAGTGTTACTGGAAATATCTTGTCTTTAAGCTTTTCAGTGCATAATAACTTGGTGTAGTATGCACGCTTTTAATCCTAGGCTGAGGCAGGTGGATCTTGTGAGTCCCAGGCCAGCCAGGGCTTTGTCTCACACAGTAAGAAAATGTGCATAATGGACTGGTAGGTGGCTCAGCAGGTAAAGGCGCTTGCCACAAACTGGTGACCCGAATGTGATCTCCAGGATCCACGTAAGAGGAAACTGATCCACAAATTGTCTTCAAGCCTCCATACAAAGTGGCATGCATGTGCCTACACACATGCACTAATCCATAAATGTAAAAATTGCACACACGGTGAAAATAGAGGGTTAACAGCACCTTTTAAGGATTGTTATTTCATAGGAATGGTTACACTGGAATGGAATTTTAGACATGGAATTGAGCCGTGTCTGGACATATTGCTAGGTTGACTGGAGGGACAGGGAGGGTCACAGGGCGAGGTCTGCAACACTGCGCTGTTGAGATTGACATCCTGAGAACCCCTGCCGTAGGTGCATCTTCAGTGCTCATAGGAACTTCACATTTTAGTGTATAGATCTGAAGATAAACTTAGTAATGCTGTGCTTAGTGTGCTCTGTTGCTTTGTGTTTCCCTGTAAGTTGAGCATTGAGGGAATGCAGAATTTTAATTGTAACTTCGCCAGTACTTCTATCTAGAGGCCTGCTGCCATTTTTGTCTTCTATGCAATTTTTGTTGCCAAGGAAGACAGGATTACAGCTTTGTCTGACAGATTGAGATGGCATGGTGTATTCTTGGTTATCAACATACTCATGTAGCGTGGGGTTTTAGATGGTGAATAATCACAATGTGGGGGCAAGCATGGTGCATACTGTGTAACCTCAGTTACCTGATGTGTGTACACTTGCAGCTGCATGTGGCTGGGTGACTGTTCTTGGCTTCTTGTGTTTTGTTTCCTGTAATGCACATGCTACACAATAAATAAAAGCAAATTTAACATGGAAAAAAAAAAGAAGAAGTTGCCTGTCTACCGAGGAGTCTTCATTGTTGGTGCAGTATTTGCAACCAAACCTGGAGTACATTCAAGTTACTAGCCAACAGGCTCAAAAGGACTTGCTAAGTGACCTTATGCTGCATTGTCATGGGTTGTCTGATCTTACACAAAATTCAGAGATGAATGCCCATGGCAACAGGCAATAAGATTGCCAGCAATAGGGTCCCCAGTTACCACTGGACCCAGCCTCCCATTTGGGCTATGATATTCTACCAACCCTTTGGCAAAAACAGTTACAATCTGGTTTGCTAATTGTAACATTTCAAGGGCTTTTCAAATAACCATTGAGTTTTTTCACCACATAAGAGGCATTAGCAATATTAACAGATGTCACACAAATGAAATGATAACTGGCGAGACAAGTCAACGGTGCTCTCCAGACTCAGAATGCCCTGAGTGTCCACATTAAATTTGTACTTTCAAATTTAAATCAACAGACTGCCCTATTGTAGGAGCAGATGGACTTATGGCTAGTACAACAAATGTCTTGTTGACACCTATACTCTTAAGCAGGGGTGTCACTTTGAAAGTTAGAATATTCTATTGAGGTATTTAATTTATGCCAGTAAGAAGTAGCAGATGAACATACTCAGAAGGAGCACAGACTCTAAATTAAAGAGAAATTTTAGAGATAATGGTGCTTTTTTACTTGTACATTAGTAGAAAGTTTACATGGCTTAAAAGGATACAAAAAATTAAAATTACTAACACTGAAACATAAGTACATACCAGGCATTCCAGTCTTTGTTGTAGGTGGTAATTCCCTGCCTAAGATAATAGCAAACCGATACTTGGATTAACAGCTTTAGACATAACTTTGCTGCTATATAGAAAGAGGAGTTGTTTGACAACTATTCCAGGATTGACTGGCAAGGGGAGAAGCTCCAGAATGTGCCGGGTGATGAAAACATGCCATTAGTAATAGAGTAAAAGCCTTTCAAACCTAGAAATATTTACTAATGTGTGAAAGCCAAGTCAAAATAATTTGTGTCATGTATTATACTGTAAAGGATACCCATTTGCATATTATTTCATGCTGTGAGACTTTCATGCAACCAAGCTGGTTAATACAGGCTTCTTGGCAGGGGCTGCCACTGATGTGACCACAAAAGATGGGAAGATCACATTTTCTAAGAGGCTAACATCCTTTGATTGGTGGTTTGATAAAATCATTCATTCCATCTTTGGACATTAATTGATAAGTTGCTTTGTTCCTATCAGTGGTATGTCAGGCTATAGAACACTGAGGAGGAAGTCAGAGGCAATTGCCTGCACAGCTTAAGTGCTGAGTTACCTGAATGAGTGTTACATTTCACTCCTGTCTCAATGACCATGAGGATAAATTACTGTTGCCACAAAGTATGTTGTGGGGCTAAAGGAAAACAGCATTTGAATATTCAGTTCAGTTTTTCATATACAGTGAACTTAGGACCCTGATTTTTTCCCCCTTTCCCTTCTTTCCAAACGATGAAGAAAGCACAAAGGGTCAACCACATAACTTATGAGTTGGGCTCAAAATGTATCTGAGAGATTATTGATGTTGCTGAATTTAGGCCTCAATGTTTAAGTTACATATGAAGCTTGGGACTACATGCAAAGCTGATTGTATAATTTGAATCCTGTGTAATCAGAGATACTTTCCTATGATGATCTGTTTAGCTCAGACAAGAGAAGACCGAGCAGGAGAACATGCATGACCAAAGTTTATGTTAGCACGTCAGTTAGTAACCACAGTAGGACTGGATCATGTGACGTAAATTTTCTCTTGTGTCAGGACATTAGTGGATTTTTGGAGGAGCATTTTCTTTGCCTGCTTGTGGTCTTCACTCATTCATGTTCTTCCATCCCGGCCCTCTCCCTTTCTGAACATTGGAAACATTAAGTGAATTCGTGATAAATAACAAAAAAAGTGGATGGTTATGGATGTAATGAAAGGCACAGATGATCAGACAATTCCACATCTTAAAATCCTGCCAACCAAAAACTTTCAGGTCACAGAGTACTGGTTTCCTGCTGTGGGATGTCCCCAGGGAAGTTAGCTAAAATAAATGAAGGCTTAATTGGTACTTATATTTCTAACACAGCAACACCGAGTTCCCTTTAGGGAGGTTTTATAGAGAGGTTGTCTATCAAATCTTGAGTTGAAAATAACTTCCAACTTTTAACTATGAAACTCACAAACAATCAGATAAGGGGAAGATATTGCTACCTTTGATGCAGTGTTTGATAACATTAAAGAAAACAGAAAAGAGGTTTCAAAAGGTGAGATCATAGATCAATATTTCAGTATTGGAAATATATACCAAACCATACGTCGTTCAGTGTGACTCATTAGGTTACTGGTCAAAGATAATCATCTTATGTGTGTGTAAATTCTTAATGTGTCATGATAGTAAAAGTTTTGTTTGTTCATTCATTCTTTCCTTCTTCTCCCTTTCTTTCCCTCCCTCCCTTCCTCTTTTTCTCCCTCCCTCCCTCTCCCTCCCCCTCTTTCTCTTTCTTTCTTTTTTCTTTTATTAAAAATAGATTTTCTAGCCAGAGGTAGTGGCATAAATCTTTAAACCCAGCACTCAGGAGGCAAAGGCAGTTGGATTTCTGTGAGTTCAAGGCCTGCCTGGTCTACAAGAGCTAGTTCCAGGACAGGTTTCAAAGGAACAGAGAAACCGGGTCTCCAAAAACATAAACAAATATAGATTTTCTTTTCTCCCCCTTTTCCATGAGGTTTTCTTCCAGAGCTCTGAAGAGAGGAAAGTGATGGAGACCCCCAGCAATGTCTCTCACTCTGCATAATGTCTGACTGCAGGATCCTGTATTTGTCCTGATCTGCGGGAAGAAGCTTCTCTGATAAGGCACTGATATTTGAGTAAAGCACATTGTCACTAGAAGTCATTTATCATTGTATACTTCTTAAGATAAGTAACATTTTGTTTTATCCTAGGTCCCTTGGCTACCTCATCTCTGTTGTCACTGACCCAAACAGTATTGGATAGGGGTTCCTCTGCATGGAGTGGGCCTAAGTAAATCAGATACTGATTCATTACTCCCACATGTTTAGTACCACCATTGCCCTAGCATATCTTACAGGCGAGATACCAATGAAGATCAAAGGGTTGCTGTTTACATTTATCTATTAGTAGTGTGACGAGTACCTTCATGTACAAAAGATGCTTGAAGACAGTAAACGTTTTAGACAATGAATTATTGTACCAAAAAATTAAGTATCAAGACAATTTTATTGCTATAAGCATATTCTTTTGATCTCCGTTTCTCTTTCATAAGCAATTCTTGTTTGTAGAGTCTTTAATGGTTGATATTTTCTGTGTTTGAAGTGCATTTTATTCTAATTCTATAGAGCTCATATAAGTAAAATATGAAGAAAATGTGAGAAATTGAGTTTTTAGAGTATCACTTTTTGAAGAACTATTAGAATTCTAATGTCTGTAGTCTTGATGTAGCTGTAATGCCCTTTGGTCCTGAGTCTCATGCTCTCTTCCAGTTTTTCCTGCTTTTCACCTGCTAGGTGAGGACTGTTGGAGGAATCAAGAAGCAAACTGTCTAAATGGGAATGATGGTGGCCAGGTGGGAGTCTACGGGTCAAAGAGCAGAGCTTGCAGTTTGTGTGAGTGTTTTTCACAGTGGGAACACAGACTCATGTCTACATGAGATGTGTGAGGACACTGGCAGACATTTGAAAGGAAGGCATTCTCAAGTGGGTACCTTTCACGGCTCACTGCCCGCATGATAAAGACTGCTAATATCTGGATGTTGGGACATCACAGTTAATGAGCATTGATTAGTTTTACCATCATCATGAATGAAAACATGATTGCAACACCTTAAAAAGGAAAAAAAATTCAACGTGGGGAACATCTGACAGAGGAAAGAAGTGCACATCAGTGTTGTCTGGAATAAGAGAAAAGGGAATGCTAAGGGTGGATAGTTTTCTCTTTTTCCTCTTCTATTCAGTCCAGGCTCTCAGTCTGTGAGATCGTACCATCTTCATTCAAGAGTTGCCTTTTCCCTTTAATCCTGTCTTAAAGTGCCCTCATGACACACACAGAGTTGTACCTCTTCATTATCATAGTAGAAGCAATAAGGCACCTAAAATGAATGAAAATAACTGTTTTCATTAGGAAATGGTCAATAGATCAGTTATAATGGATTAATACTTTTTCCCTGCTTTGATCAGGTAAGCTAAAAGTCAAAAGGAAAAGCCTGTGCTGTATAAATATCTATGGAATATCTGCACTTTTCATGACTGCTCACTACCTTAAAGGAACTGGTGAATTTTCTAAACTGAGAATGATCAAGAAACAATATGACCCCTAAACTGTCTAGTCTGTGGTCCTCTTCTTTTAGTGTTCCTTTCTCTATACATCTGTGGATATATTTGGCTATATACTCTTGCTGTTGTGAAGGCAAATGAAAGCAGCATCTAAGCATAGATATCATCAATTAGATTTTGTTAGGAATATTATATAGAGAGCAAAAGTAAAAGCAGAAAAGTGGTAGCTATATAGTGCCCCCCAAAATTTTGTTCATCTTAATAACTAGAATTGATAGACAAGAGGACCCACTGACTCCATATCATGCTCAATAATTCAGGCATCAGATTGTTTTCCTTAGGCCATTATATTTGCTCTGTGCATTGAAACACTGACTAGTCACAAACAGGATATTCTCCAAGGAGCTGCATTCCAAAATTCCAAAAGGTGCATTCTAAAAAGCAGTCCCTGAGATTTGACTGAAAGGGTAGAGCTCACATTTTGAAATTTAATGATGAATCTAGACTACAACTCCAGTGTCTTCTTTACCAAAAGATATATAAGATATTAAATATTTCAAAAATTAAAGAATGTTATATAGTATTTTAAACAAATATTAGTAAAATAAGTAATATTCATATTTAGTTATTAAAATATAAACCTTAAATCAGTTCTTTGAGATTCTATATTAGTTTTCTTGCAGGTATCTTTATGTATCATTACCCTTTAGTGGTACAATCAATGAGGAAGTTAAAGCTGACAGAATTATTATCATAGAGTCAGGAACACTTAAAATAACTTTTGGAAGAATGTGGAGCAAGAATTTTTTCTAGATGTTAGGTCATTGCAGTGCTCAAATAAAATAAAATTAAACTTCAATAAAATCAGCTCATCAGCTTTTTCTCACCCTTTTCAGCTAATAAATAACAGTAGCTGCAAGGAATCACCAGGGATCTAAAGTTAAATAAAAAGCGAACATTTTTCCAGACTATCTATGAGTTGCAGTACTGTTCCTGGATCTGAGCCCAGGGCCTGCTATATCTCCAGAAACCTGAGAGGGACAAGGTGGTAGCAGGCAAACAGCTGAGAGACTTTGAGTGCACAGGCAGGGTGAGGAGGTGACAAGATCTACACGCAATGCATATCACAGGAACTAGTAATTTGGACTGCACCCTCACGTCTGCCTTTTTCTCAGAAAGCAGTGAGAGAGTATAGAGGGTAAGTGGAAAAAGTGAATGCCATCCTGACCTTACTCAGGGTCCTTGGACTCGGGGCACTAAGGTTGATCTAAGCATGAGTCAATAAATCTTCAGTCCTAAATATTTCCCAAGTTCAATAACAACAAGATTCAAAAGAAAGAAATCATTTGTTGGTCCAGGGTGAGGTATGATTGCATAAAATTACAGGTCAGTGTTAGGGAAGACAGTTACTGAATAAAGAACCTGATAGACATTGTGTGACACAAGCAGAGTCTTTAATTGTTTTGAAATAAAATGAAATAAAAGTACCATGAATCTTTTCGGTTCTCAAATTCTGGAAGATATATTATTTTATATAAAAATATCTAGGATGAAAACTTGAATACAAATATATGAGACTAATTTTTGCAGACTCAAAAATCTCTAAAGAAAACTGAGTACAAATTAAAGGATTTGGAGGAGGATGCACCTCTTTCTCATCAATTTCCTGTCTCTCCCTATGTTACTCTGGAGAACAGTAGAGGACCTAGTGGCCAGATTTCCAACATTTAAGTAAACCTGTGTAAGTTTATTAGGTATTCTAATTCTTTTATTGGTCCTAGAAAGCTACAGTTTTCCCAGGAATAAATTAGATGTGGAATATATTTGACATGATTTTAAAACAGAGAAAATTGAAGGGCGTGGTCGACCGGTAGTCAGAATTAACCAGACCAGCTCAAAATAATGACTATAATTTAATAGTTGAAAAACAGAGAAATTCACACGACTGGGGTCCAGTGAGCACCATGCACAGCTGAGAGAGAGAGAGAGAGAGAGAGAGAGAGAGAGAGAGAGAGAGAGAGAGAACAAGGGGCAGGCACCTGGAATCCCAGTTCCTTCTTCCCTGGCCCCAGGCGGCCACACCCTAGCCGTATGTGATTGGCTGAGCTTCCCCATCAGAAAACAATCTCTAAAATCATCTGAAAACCCTCATGTGGATACAGGTTATGTACAGATGGAGTGTGTTTAACAGCATGATATTTATTAGGCAAGTATGCAGTGTAGCTTTGGAGTGAGGCTCATCATAAAAGAATAATTTATCAGCTACTCCTCTTTATTCTTGTTTGTTTGTTTTATTTTAGAATCACACTGATAATGGATAGAGTGCTTGAACCATTTATGTCCCCACTCAGATCTTCAACTGGCCAATTGTCATCAAGGATATTTCAGGAGTTGTGAGACATTTGTTAGTTACAAGAGAAGGAAGCTTGTGTCTGAGCTGGGGAAGAGGTAGAAGATCGTTGGGAGAAGGGCTTTCCAATGCTCTCCTGAGGTGCTTTATTCAGACCCCTGGTATTCTCCATAATCATATAGGTTCCAGACTTAAGATTTCTGTCAAGGATGGGATTTTGAATATTTGGTATTTTTCTAGGGAGATTTATTCCAAAGAATATTAAATGTATTTGGTCATGTTTTGGTAGACCATGTTTGGGGGAGAAAAATGATTGTCTGTGCATTCTGGGAGCCATAGAATCTGTCCACTATGCAGGTCCATTAGATAACGAGACTAAGTGGGGCAGCACAGTCACTTGCCAGGACAAAGTCTCAGGCCTAGGGGCAATGTCGACTTGAAAATCAATCCAGAGACAAGGTAGCAGAAAATGAAAGGCCATGTATTTCTCCTTTCTGATCCATTTCAGAGTGCCACACTTTATTGAATGATAGATGTAAATTTACATTGTGTTATAAAATATTAACATAGTTATAGTAATTGATTTTTCATGAGACAGACATTCTATATTAGAATATGCAACTAAAATAAGAATATCAAGATGTTTTAGAGGAATTTAAGATGTGTATGTGCCCACACAGGCAGCAAGAGTTGTAAATAGCATCATATTTTTCTGATGATAAAATGAAAACGTCCATTTCTTGTGCATCTGAGCTGTGATCACAAACTTCTCATGTTTCTTCCCACATGGGAAAGAGGAAGAATATACTGTTAGAAATTAAATTCATTTCTGCTGGGGGTCTCATCAGGCTCTTTTAAACTATGACATTTTTTGAGTTTATTTTTTTCCTAGTCGCACCTGTTTTCTCTATCTTATTCTTATAATTTTCCAGCTTTGTTATGAGATTTTTGTTCAGGTAACAATACTTATGTGGTAAAGATTTTATTGTATTTGCTTGATTAGATATTGTGAATACACATGGTATTTTTAAAATATAAGTTTTAACTAGGTTTTAAAAGGCTATGTCAAAGGTCCATATTCCAGTGTCTGTGTGATATAGGTGACCAAGAACCATTGTTTGTTGGGTAAGAGAGGTGCATCCCCTTTCACCCTTAGTAGATGGTTCTGTCCATCTTATAGTAAGCCTTCATGCTATCTTCTTTAGCCAGTAATGGTTTAGAAATATGAAAGATGATGACAGGCATTTAGAGAGCAAATTTTTAAATAGGTTTTCAAAATCTGGGTGTGGTAAATGTATATATAAATGTTTTCTGCTAGCAATCAGAATTTCTTATCTGACTTAAACAAAAGGAATCAAGCTTCTACCCATAGAACCACAGAGATTAAGTACAAAATAAGAGATTAGAAGACAAATAGATCTTATAAGGAAAAAGAAACAGAAAGGCTATCTATAGATGAATGGGGAAAATTGAAGTGGAGGATCATGTACGAAGTTGGAAGGATATCAGTAAAGAAATAGTGGCGGGAGAGTAAAAATTAAGGATCATTTGAGGGGCAATATAGAAATCTAATAAAATAGAAGTTTCCTAAAATATATTCATATATGAAATTGATCTAAATAAAAACCATCAAATAATGGAAGAGACAGCTCCCATTGAACATCTCATCACCATACGAAGTTTCCAGTACTGAGACTGAGTTACACATAATTACTTTGGATACCAAGGGAACCTCCAAACAACTCAGAATGCTATCAGATTGCTGTCCACAAACTGACAGCAAGGCCACATTGGTGAAGACAATACCTATATAATTCATTGAACATGGTGAGTTGAGCTGGTGCCTACACAAAGCCTTCAGTCCTACATTCTAGTGTCTTTAGTATAGGAAGGACATCTGAATACAAACAAAAAGGAAACACAGTCACCAACCTAGTTACAATCCCTTGGATTGCCAATGGTTTTTCGGCCTGCAAGATAGGCTAGGGCAATGGAGGCACAAAGCTTGTAGGAGTAACTAACCATTTTCGATTTAGATTAATGCCTACTCTGTGAGATGGAACCCATATGAGATACTTGTTGGGTGACCAAACACAAGAGACTATATACACAAAGGATCTAGGGTAAAAAAAAAAGATATTACCTTTCTAAAAAATGATATATAATGATATTTGCTATATTTACAGACTATTGCTTTGATCAGCATTTATCAGAGAAGATTCCTTCTGCAGTAAATGGGAACAAATATAGAGACCCACAGCCATACATTGAACACATAATAAAGCCCTTGGAACACTCAGCCTTCAATGGAATATGTCTATCACATCTCTCCCTCAGGGCTTGGGGAACCCAGTGGAAGAGGAAGAAGAAAGTGTAGGAACTAGAGGGGATAGAAGATACCAAGAAAGTAGGCCCCCTAAATCATCAGGAGAAAAGCACGTATGAACTCACAGAGACTAAAGCAGCATGCAGAAGGCATCTATGGATCTGCAGCAGATACTCTGCATTTATATTATGTCTTCTAGACTAGTGTTTTTCTGGGATTCCTGGTTGTAAAAGCAAGTGGTTCTCGTGCCTTCCCTTGGCTCTTTTTCTTCTGCTTGCTTAAGTTGTCCAATTCTGATGTAATAGTTTCTTTTGTTTTATCAAATTATATTTTATTTTCTTATATTTTATGATTATCTTTTAGAAGCCTGTTCTTTTCTAATAAAAGATAGAAAATGAGTGGATCTTGATGAGAGGGCAAAAGAAAAGGAATAGAGAGAAGTACGGGGAAGAGTGATCATAATCAGGATATATTATGTGAGAAAATCTGTTTTCAATAAAAGAAAGAAATGTAAACTGTTATTGATTTATAGCATGGCTTCCAGTTCAGTGTTTTATGGGATTCATGAGTGTGAGAACTAGAACTAGTGAGTCTGTAACTCTTGTGCTTCCTCTTGGGATTTTTTCCTTTTTTGGTTTGTCATGTTCAACTCTAGTGTAATATTTTGTTATATCTTACTATATGTTATTTTATTATCTTTTAGATACTTGTTTTCTTTCTAATAAGAGACATAAAGTGCTATAGAGATGAATAATTTGCTTTGGTATGGATCTTGGTTTATTGATACAAATTTAAGGTCAATTTTGTTATATGTATATTTATGCTCTTGATTAAGGTATCATGTTTGTGTAGCTCATTTAAAAATGTATCGTATAATTTAAAAAACATAGGTTAATACTTAATCATCTATAATAGTCAAGCTTGTAGTCATGTTAGTTCTCTAGATGGATCGATATGTATTTTAGATGGATAGGGATTCTTCAACACCATCAAAGACTCCAGAAGGGTATAATATTGCCTAAGAAAACAGGAAGTACATTGTAAGTAACTTCCAAAACTCTAAAATTGACAGAGACATCTCGCTACTTGAACAGTCACCCAAAGTTCTTCTGTACCATTGGGGCATCCATCTTCAACCTACAGGCCCATAATATCCAGCAGACTTTTCCATCAAGCAGGAAATTTCAAAGATAAGAATGCCTATATTGGTATTACTGGATCTTGGGGTAGGTTGATCCAGAATTTCCTGAGAAATTGCCACAGTGATTTCCAAAGTGGTTGCACAAGTTTGCATTCCCCCTAGCAATGCAGATGTGTTCCCTTACTCCACAACCTCTCCAGCAAAGGCTATCATTGGTGTTTTTGATTTTAGCCATTCTGAAAGGTGTAAGATGGTATCTCAAAGTTGTTTTAATTTGCATTTCCCTGATCACCGAGGAGGTTGAGCATGACCATAAGTGTCTTTTGGCCATTTTAATTTCTTCTGTTGAGAATTCTCTGTTCAGTTCAGTGCCCCATTTTTGAGTTGGGTTAATTAGCATTTTAAAGTCTAGTTTCTTGAGTTCTTTATATATTTTGGAGATTAGACCTTTGTCTGTTGCAGGGTTGGTGAAGATCTTCTCCCAGTCAGTGGGCTGCCTTTTTGTCTTGGTGACAGTGTCCTTTGCTTTACAGAAGCTTCTCAGTTTCAGGAGGTCCCATTTATTCAATGTTGTCCTTAATGTCTGTGCTGCTGGGGACATACGTAGGAAGTGGTCTCCTGTGCCCATATGTTGTAGAGTACTTCCCACTTTCTCTTCTATCAGGTTCAGTGTGTTTAGCCTGATATTGAGGTCTTTAATCCATTTGGACTTGAGTTTTGTGCATGGCGATAGATATGGATCTATTTTCATTCTTCTACAGGTTGACAACCAATTCTGCCAGCACCATTTGCACATGAGCAAGGAAGTCAGGATCACGAGGGGTGCACCCACCCACTGTGACAGTGGAACTGATCTGCTGGGAGCTCACCAAGGCCAGCTGGACTGAGACCGAATAAGCACAGGATGAGACCGGACTCTCTGAACACGGTGGACAATGAAGGCTGATGAGAAGCCAAGGACAATGGCACTAGGTTTCGATCCTAATACATGAACTGGCTTTGTGGGAGCCTAGCCTGTTTGGATGCTCACCTTCCTGGAACTGGATAGAAGTGGGAGGACCTTGGACTTCCCGCAGGGCAGGGAATCTGGACTGTTCTTCATTCTTGAGAGGGAGGGGGGATGGAGTGGGGGAGAGGGGAAGAGGGGGAGAGGAGTTGGGGCAGGGGGCGATGTGTGGGAAGAGGGGAAGGGAAATGGGAAACAGGGAGGAGGCAGAATTTTTTTTTTCAACAATAACAAAAAAAAAGAATGCCTGTATTGGCAGTTTACCAGTCACTTTCTTGTGTCCTGCAGAATGTCTCAGAGACTTTTTCATGAAGCAGTAAGCCTGAAGGACCGTTTTGTTTTGTTTCGTTACATGTAGTTTTGCTATATTAAAGTCCATGTGTTGCATTCATTGGTTAATAAAGGAGCTGGTTTGGGTCTATGACAGAGCTATAGGGAAACAGACGTAGGAGGGGAAAACTAAACAGACTGCTGGGAGGAAGAAGGCAGGGTGAGAGAGAGAGATGCCCTGGAGCCTCTAGAGTCAGATATGCTGAATCTTTGCCAGTAAGTCACTGCCACGTGGTGATATACAGATTAATAGAATGGGTTAAATTAATATAAGAGTTAGCCAATAAGAAGCTAGGCCTAATGGGCCAAGCAGTGTTTTAATTAATAAAGTTTCTATGTGATTATTTCAAGTCTAAGTTAGCAGGACAGCCAGGACGAACAAGTGGCCTCCTCCAACAATAAATGGAGAGAATATGGATAGAAAATCATTTGTGTGTGGTGGGAGGAAGAACTAGAAGTAAGGAAAATGTTTATCAAGATATAGTATGTGATAAAAGAAATGTTTTTTAAATAAAAAAATGTAAAACACTATTGATTTATTTGAATTGCATCTCAAAGAAACTCAAGTTATCTATAATATTGATTGATAAAATCAGGATCTCACATGTATCCTTCTTGGAGCATTCTGGCATAAGTGCAACTATGGAGTGAAATTAATTAGTTATATTATTTAAATATATTTTTAAAGGAGCCGTCTATTTAAACATAAATGCCTTATAATGAATCATTTTCTTTGAACATTTATGTAAGCTTTATAGAATTAAAACGTTTATTTGTTAAAAAATGAGTTTATTAAAGATTTGAAAAATATACTTAAAGATATTTCATGCTTTGAAAGTTTCATACACAGAAAATATAAGATTGGAAAATTGTTGTAATATGAGCAGTGGGCTGCGTCCCCAGCACCCTGACGCCCACATGGCTAGCTCTAGCTTATGCCCCGAAATAATTACACGGAAACTGTATTCTTTTAAACACGGCTTGGCCCATTAGTTCCAGCCTTTTCTCAGCTAACTCTCGCACCTGGACTAGCCCATTTTTAATAATCTGTGTAGCCCACGAGCTGGCTTACCAGGAATGATCTTAACCTGCGTCTGCCTGGAGTGGAAGACTCATGGCGACTTACTGACTCAGTTTCTTTCTCCCAACATTCTGTTCTGTTTACTCCGCCTATCTAAATTCTACCCTATCAAAGACGAAGCAGTTTCTTTATTACTTAACCAATGAAACAACAGATAGAAAGATGATCCTCCTCCATCAGAAAATTAATATTTCAAAAGGTATGTCTATACTTTATAAATATATGATTAGAAAATATCTGAGAAGAAAATTCTTATTTTCAGATGTTAATTGACATGTTAGTCTAAATAATCTTAATCAATAAAAACCAAGAATCAGATATTGGTTTATAAACCTGGAAGATCACAGAACCAGGAGTAGCCACCAGTTGCTTCCTACCTGTCTCCTTCCTACATCAAAAACGGATCAGACTCTGTCTACATCCCTTTTTCTCACTTCCAGTCTCTTCCTCCCAAGGGGGATTAAAGGTATGAGACAGGAGTTCTGGGATTAAAGGCTTGTGCCACCACTACCCTGCTTTAACACTTAATTAGTGCCTAGATCCATCCTCTCATTTCCAGCTTTATTTGCCATAACAAAATATCACACAACAGTGGGTATGTACATTATATTATTTTAGTTTATAAATTGTGTTAATATCATCTTTATAATGCTATCTTTTAGATTGAATACTATAATCTAAGGCTCCTTAGAGTATCTGGAACTCAGGATGGGTTCAACAGATGTACCTAATCTTATTTTCAATATTGTTTATAAACAGAATATGGACATTAGGTGGTGAGAATATAAAACTCATAAATATTTCCATATCTAAATGTGTGTCCATCCGTCTATCTATCTATCTATCTATCTATCTATCTTGTATGTATGTACATATCTATCTATATATTAATCTATCTACCTATCTATACATGTATATGGGATTTGTTAGAATAACTTACAGGTTCTTACAGGCTATGGTCCAACTAATCCGAAAGTGGTTTTAATGTAATTGGCACCCATAAACTCATAGGGAGTAGCACTACTGGGAGGTGTGATTTTTTTTGGGGGGGGGAGCAGGTATGGCCTTATAAGAGGAATTGTCACTGTGGAGATGGACTTTGAAGTCTCCTATGCTCAGTTTGCACCCAGGGTCTTAGTTTACTTCCTCTTGCCTGCATATCATTAACTAAAACTCTGGGCTTTTCTCCAGGAACACATCTGCCTGCATGCCACCATGAGCCACCATGATGATAATGGACTGCAGCTCGCAGCTCTGAAACTGCAAGCCACTCATTAAATATTTCCTTTGTAAGAGCTTCTATGGCCATGGTGTCTCTTTGCAACAGTAGAAACCCTAACTAAGACAAACAGAAAGTTCAATAATCCAGAAGTTTCTCAGTACCATTAGACTGGAGGTCTCAGCTGGTCTTTAGTAGATGCTTGAATATTGAAGAAGTAAGCTCTAATGCCATTGAACCATTGAAGCCATGGACTAACAAGCAGGGTGACAGTAAGCAGCCATAGAGAAAAAGCTTCCTACTTCTATCTTCTTATACAGGTTTCTAACAGAAGGTGTGACATAGATTAAAGGTATATTTTCCTGCCTCAAGATCCAGACCAAAGGCCTGTATGTGTCTTCCTACCTCAAAGATCCAGACTAGAAGTGGATCCTCTCATTTCAAATCAAGAAAAAAAATCTTACAGATCTGCCCTCTATTTCTGGATTGCAGTTCATTCCAGATATAGCCAAGGTGACAAACATTAATAACCATAACAAACTTTATTATATGATATGCAGAGTACACAATAACTAATGTTCTGTGAAGGAGAAAACTTAATGCCTTCATTATATAATTGGACAAACATAAATCCTATCAGTGGCTTTGAATCCTGTTCAATGGATAGATTTGAATTTACAAATTGACAATTCACAGGAAGAGATTTTGGGTTACTGACCTTCCAAGCATCACTTCTTCCACAAATACACTGAAAAACATGGCTTTTGTCAGAAAGGAAGAGGAGTTGAATAGATGCAAGAAGAAAATTACTGGAGAACTGCCACCACCATGAAACCCCTCCTTGCCTGAACATGCTGAGATGTTTCACCCACTAATGCTGAAGACATCAAAAAGAATATTTTCTAACTTATACTCAGGACAGGTTATTAACTATTCTGAGATTGCAGCTACTCCCTCATGTGATAATATGTTCTTGTCCTTCATAATTCTCAAATTTGTCTATCTCTTCTCCACCTATTTTTTTAACTTGAGTATATCTTGATTTTTTGCGGCCATTAATTACACCTTTTTATGTGGTGATTAAATTATGAGATTCTTACTCTCTCCCGTAATGAGAATTTAAGAGATTCTAGAATGTCTGTGAAGCACCAAGGTCTCTTGGTCTTCCAGGAATCTTACAGCTCTGACATACATTCCTGTCTTTTTGCACAGACATGACTGTGATGCAGTGTTGATCAGGAATGAGCCAGCATGGCTTTGACAGACACAGCAAGGACTGAGAAAAAGACAACAACTTGTGAACATGGATTTTTCTTCAGGGATTCTGTGTGAGTGTAGTGTGGTGATAGAGCAGTCCTATAGCATGCAAGAAGTGTGGTTTACAGTGTCAACAACAAAAAGAAAAAAAAAGCAGAGAAAGAAGGTTTCATTTCTGATACAAACTTGAAGAAGGTACTTTTCATTTTCCAATTTTGCATGCTACTCTGAAAGTTTTCCCAAATGTTATCTGTCAAGATTGGGTTTAAAAGGGAGGAAACAGTCAAGGGCTAAAACTAGTCAATGAAAATTATTCTAGGACATCCAGAGAGAGGTGATTCTGTATGAGAGGACAAGTGCTTTCCTTCCAAAATTTCCTAAGCCCAGGAGCATGGCTACTGAAAGTGTAACTACAAAATCTCCTCCTTGTCATCCTGAGTTATGATATTGATTTTTCAAATGATGAAAATTACACACACTGGCTCTCTAAGGTGAACTTATGTGAGGTGCTCACTGTAAATCAGCTGGATGAGAATTCTGTCAGTGGGAATGATGCTAGGAGTTCATCACCAGAGTGACAAGTGACTGTGGAGACATATTGCTAGCTCTTACAGTTTATTTATATACTTATTTTAATTACTTACTCTCTTAGTTAGGGTTATTATTGATGTGAGAGATGTTGTGACCACGACAACTCTTTTTTTCTGGTCTTTTCAGAGAGGTGTTCTTTGTATAGCTTTGTAACTTGTCCTGGTACTCTTTCTGTAGCCCAGACTGGCCTTGAACTTATAGAGATCTACCTGCTTCTGCCTGCTGAGTGCTTGGATTATAAGCATGAGCCACCACTACCTGCTAACCCTGGCAAATCTTATGAAGAAAACATTTAATTAGGGCTGGCTTACAGTTACAGAGGTTTATTTTATCATCATGGCAGGAAGTATGGCAGTGCGCAGGCAGACATGGCACTGGAGAAGTAGCTGAGATGTCTACATCTGAGTCATCAGGTAGAAGAAAGAGACTTTAAGACACTAAACCTCACTTGTGCTTCTGAGACCTCAAACTTGTCCCCCATAACATACTTCCTACAATAGGACCACAACTACTCCAACTAGGTCATATCTCTTAATAGTCCAATCCCTATGGGCCTAGAGGTGCCATTTTATTCAAATCATCACACATAATTTTGAATCTAGGTTTCACTATGTAGTTCTGACTGGTACTGAACTCACAGATACCTGCTTCTACAAGGAATAAATGTTACGTTTTCTTTTCTCAGATTTTTTTCTGTAAGGTCCTGAAAATGTAGACTAAAATGCCCTAGAATTTAAGAACCTCCTACATCAGGCTGTGTAGGGCTGGGATTGCTGCGGCCCGGATCCTGCACGACTAGCTTAGCCCCACAATAATTACACGGAAACTGTATTCTTTTAAACACTGCTTGGCCCATTAGCTCTAGCCTCTTATTGGCTAATTCTCACATCTTGATTAACCCATTTCTATTAATGAGTGTAGTGCCAAAAGGTGGTGGCTTACCAGGAAGGATCTTAACCTGCGTCCATCTTGGAGAGGAGAGCTATAGCGTCTGCCTCACTGCCTTCTTCCTCCCAGCATTGTGTTCTGTCTTTCCCGCCTACCAATGTTCTGACCTATTAGGCCAAGCAGTTTTCTTTATTAATTAACCCATGAAACAACAGATAAATAGAAGACCCACCTACATCAACCAACCATATAGAAGTAAAAATGTGGAATACTAACAGTCATTAAGAAGTTTCATATTAACACACAGAAATATGGTACTTTGCTTCACTGGGGAGACTTTGATGAAATGGACAAGAAGTCAATGTATTCTAAAAATATGAAGAATCTGAAGCCTGTTTACATGAAGAAAGGAATGTAAAATATTCCGTCAATACTAAAGAACAGCCGGGTAGTTCAGTTCTCAAAATGTTAAATATTTACTTATATGTGTATACACTAAAGAGAAATGAAAACATGTCCACACAAAAGCTTATAACATACATGCTATCATAGTTACATCATTTACAATATATAGAGAAAATATTTCAGCCTTTAAGTAGTGCAGAGTACTCGAAGTGATGACAAGTAAGTTTGTGAATTATACTATAAAGAACCTTTTTTTCATAATAAAGTGCGCATAAAATAGGAGAAATTTAGAGTTGTGATGTATTTGGGGAATATGTCTTAAATTGGTTGAGGATTATATTTGGGACCCCTTTAATAAAAATACACTGTTGTTACAGAGTAAGTGCAGGCGACAGTTGACTGATTGGATTGTAGAAATCAATTGTACGAATTATGTGGAACTCTGGAGGAGATGATTAGCACAGAAAGTTTCCCTAGCTTTGCTGCTAGAAGGATCACTTGTTAGGCAGGGAGACAGCATATTAAGAGGGAATGATGTTAATCCCACAATCTACAGATGAGGCATTCAGAGAATTTTACGTAATGTAGTAATAAGGGTGGCGGGGCTGCTTTCCCAGCACCCTGGCTGCCTGCTCGCCTAGCTTATGCCCGAAATAACAACACACAAACTGTATTCATTTAAACACTGCTTGGCCCTTTAGCCCTAGCCCTTACTGGCTAATTCTGTTATCCCGATCAACCCATCTCTAATAACCTGTGAGAACCGGTCTTACAGGGAAGATTCTAGCCTAGTCCATCCTGGGTCAGAGCTTCATTGCGTGTGTCTGCCCGGGAGTGGGGCATGGTGTCTCTCTGAGGCGTCTGCTACCCAGAGGAGAGCTGTCGAGTCTGAGCTCACTTCCTCTTCCTCCCTGCGTTCTGTTCTGTTTACTCCTCCCACCTATCTTCTAACCAATGAGCCCAAGCAGTTTGTTTATTATTTAGCCAATGAAATCAACAGATTGATATATGACACTCCCACATCAACGTAAGGAACTGCAAAGTGGATATTTTAACTTTGTGGATCATAGGAACTGTAAAACAACATTTCAGCTCTATCATTGTATTGGGAAAGAACCCCAGACAGCATGAAACTTAATGTATGCAAACAGTGATCAAGTCTCATTAATAAACAGGAAGTTGGTTGGAATTTGATTGTTATTCAAACTCAAGTCCAAAGATAATCATGTCCAAAGAACTCAGTACATTTGGGATGAAATCGAAACCACTTAGAACAAGATCTTAACATGTGATATGCTCTTTTGTCCATCATTGCATTGTGTCTTTCCTAAGGCTGCCAAGCTCTAATCCCAAAACCTGATTTCTCTATCTAGACAGGCTGTGTTCCCTGCTTCAGTGAATATTCTAATTCATCTTTTTCATTTCTGTTCAAATGGCTCCATCCTTCCCCCCTTCCCCCACTCAGTTCTCAGTTCAAACATAAATTTCACTTAAGAATGTCAGATATTGCTGGGCAGCAGTGGCATACACCTTTAATCTTAGGACTCAGGAGACAGAAGCAGACAGATCTCTGTGAGTTCGAGGCCAGCCTGGTCTACAAGAGCTAGTTTCAGGACAGGCTCCAAAACTACAGAGAAACGCTGTCTCTGAAAAGCAAAGAAGACAAAAAAAAAAAAAAAAAAAAAAAAAAAACCAAATAAACAAGCAGAAAAAGAATGTCAGGTATTCTGTCTTTTTCATTAAACACCACATTTCTTTCTAATCTCCTCAGTCAAACACATTTCCTATATAGGTTTGCCAGCACCTATTATGTCTTGAAGTAATTTGCTAATTTGGGAATTTCTAAAGCAGTGATTTAGTAAGAAAGTATTCAGATTTAGACAAATAAACTTGGAATGTGATGCATCCTCTCTAAGCCTCATTTTTCTGATATATAAAATAGGCTTTATGATATTGGCCTCAAAGATTTCTCATAAGGATTAAATGATATAGTATACAAGTCACAGTTAAAGTAGCTGGAAATCAGGAAGTACTAACTGAAAGGCAGATACCATACATGTTAGCACCATCACCCTTGCTAATAGCAGCAATGGCAGTGTTTTTCTAGAACTTACTCTACAGTGTGGTATTGGATTACAGGAACACAAGCACTTAGAGATGTTGGAGAGACTGACAAGAAATTATTATCTATGACACTATAGCAAATCACTGAAACCTTCCAACATTTTTTTTTACATACAGGTTGGTTTATTTGTTTATTTATTTTTATTACTCAAGAACAATGGCAGTGGGTTTTCGATCCTACTGCACGTACTGGCTTTGGGGGAGCCTATGCAGTTTGGATGCTCACCTTACTAGACCTGGATAGAGGTGGGCGGTCCTTGGGCTTCCCACAGGTCAGGGAACCCTGATTTATCTTCGAGCTGATGAGGGAGGGGGACTTGATCGGGGGAGGGGGAGAGAAATGGGAGGCGGTGCCAGGTAGGAGGCAGAAATCCTTAAATAAATAAATTAATTAAAAAAAATTAAAAAAAATTTCCGCCTCCTCCCTGCCTCCCATTTCTCTCCCCTTCCTCCCACTCCTCTCCCCATCCCTCTCCAGTCCTAAGAGCAGTCAGGGCTCCCTGCCCTGTGGGAAATCCAAGGTCCTCCCCCTTCCATCCAGTTCTAGGAAGGTGAGCATCCAAACAGGCTAGGCTCCCACAAAGCCAGCACATTACGTAGGTTCAAAACCCCGTGCCATTGTCCTTGGCTTCTCATCAGCCCTCATTGTCCACCATGTTCAGAGAGTCCGGTTTTATTCCATGCTTTTTCAGTCCCAATCCAGCTGGGCTTGATGAGCTCCCAATAGATCAGCCCCACAGTCTCCAACATCTTTAATTATCAATCCTACTTATAGAATTTCTGCAGGGTCAGGACTTAGAACTTGGCTTAATTAGGTGACATTTTTTCTGAACTTGGGACATATTTGGAACTAATCAATGGCAGAGAAGGATTGTTAGTAACAATGAGAGGCACAATGAATATATATATATATATATATATATATATATATATATATATATATTCCTCTTGGTAAAATGTGTTTTAAAAAAATTGTCCATGTTTTTAATTCTTTACTTAGGAATGAGGAATGGGATTTATAAAGTAGCCAAATAATTTGTCTGTTGTTCTTCAGTTACCTTCTTAACAGGAAGATTTTAGTGCTGTGGATTGCATAATACATTTTCATCACCATGCTGTCTGGGAGACTAATTTCCATCTACATGGCCAAGATAGAATACTGTCAACCAGTGTCAAAGTCAGATGGAGTTGTTGAATATAAAGTACAGGCCTAACTGATGCTCTACTTACTCAGCTGAGAGTACCTAAAGCCTTACAAGATAGAGGACATATGTGGGGGTAATATACATGGGAGTAAGATATCGGGCACATGTGAAGACAATATACATAGGAGTAAGATATAGGGCACTTGTGGAGGTAACCTACAGGACAGATGTGGAGAAAATGAGTTGAGTAGGATAAGTTGGAGCCATTTTCCATTCTCTGTGAACTCTCAGATTATTTATTAAAATGTTAATAACAAAATTGAAAGAAAGAGTGAGACCACATAAAAGAGAACTTCTAGATCCAAGCAACTTGAGCTGCAAATAATAACTATATTGCCTATGAGATTATTTTCAATCATAAAATTCAAAAAGATTAAATATTAAGGAATAAGAAATGGTAAAATACTTGTGAAATCTTTAAAGTCTTATTAAAAGACATGATAAATGATCACATTTCATTTCATGGAAGAGTCAAACAATAGTAAAACTCAAATCCATGTAGCTGTGAGTAGATGGGAAGAATTTGAAATGCAGGATAAAATCCATAGACTAGTACCAGTAACAGAAAATAACAGGGTACATCAATACATAAAATCCATAGACTAGTACCAGTAATAGAAAATAATAGGGTACTTCAATACATAAAATCCATAGACTAGTACCAGTAACAGAAAATAACAGGGTACTTCAATTCTTGTGTCTTCAGTTTACCGTGCATAAAACTAATTTGACCTGTTTTTCTCACAAGTAATTAAGTAGAACCTACTTTCTGTAAGTTTGACAGTGTTCATGTTTCACAGTAGGGCTGAAAAATGAGTCATTTTTAATAGTTGCCTAAAACTAAAAGGAAAACAAAATAGCCCAATATCTTTTCATTTTACAAACACAATTGGCTTAAACACTGAACAATAATTCTTTAAAGTCCGAAATGAGCCAGGCATGGTGGTGAATGCCTTTAATCCCATCACTTGAGAAGCAGAGGCAGGCAGATCTCTGAGTTTGAGGACAGCCTGTTCTACAGAGCAAGGTCCGGGATGGCCAAGAATACAGAGAAATCCTGTCTTGAAACAAAACAAACAAACAAACAAACAAAAAACTAAGGAAACAAACACACAAAATCTGAAATGTCTAAAATCTTAATAGTGAAATTGCTTTGGTGACATGAGTTGTTACTGGAAAGGTCTATGGCTTGAGTCAAACCTCCAAATGAGATTCATACAACCCACTCTTTCCTTCCTACATCTGTATTCTCTGATTTTAAGGAGCAAGCACATCTGGTTATTTTCCATGTTTGCAAAACAACTGTAAACGTCAAACAACCTTTAAAGTGTAATTGGAGTTTCCAAATTAGCATTCACTGCATATTTTAAAATGTTATTTATTTATGGAACTGCTAGTGTCTCTGAAGACAACTGCTAAGTCCCAGTAACAAAACAGCTGTCCTAGCATTTCCAATTTGGGTGAGGCTGGGGAATACTGATTATGTCAATGAAAAAAGATTCATTATTTAATTATATCAATAATTTCCTAGTGCAACCTGAATAACTGACAATATATTCTGTGGCTGACATACATCATAAATGACAAAGCAAAAACAGAAGAGAAAGTGAGGAATGAGTGATCTGTTTCCTTGGTTACTTATCATCATTTTAAAACATTTGTTTTTTTCTATTAGGAATCTCTAACACTAATTTAAATAACAAGTGATTATTATAACTAGAGAGATATGATGCAATGTCCATATTGGACTAATAGCTTCCACTTCTTAAATCTACAAACTGATACTTCTCTCTAAAATCTTGTACGTCAGATGATTACATTGCCTCCCTAAAATAAAAAAAAGAGGAAATACTTATATTTACATATTCATATTTACATATGAACCTGTTTATTACAAAATCCTAAAGAACATAAAGCTAAATTTTCCAAGTTAATAAGTGAATTTTGCGACCACATGATTCCTGTTGAATGCAGAGAAAATAATCAAGCTGTGAACTCCACAATGCTTACTTTAACATTTTTTAAACAATCATTTGTGTCTTTTGAACATACTCATTTCTCCACTTTAAAATCCTCCCTGGTATACTTCCTTTCTACTCTCTCAACTTTGAATCAATTTTTTTCTCTTTTCAAAAACTTTATTGGAAAAACAATCAGCACCAACATTACATTGCAAACTATGTCCACAATTCTGTCACTTGATTAAATCAATATTTTAGTTACTCTGTTATATTCTAGTGTTTGTCCATAGGCATGTTCAAGTTTTTACTTATTTTGTGTTAGAAAAATTTCATGTGTTACATTTCATATTTTCCTTTAGCATTATTTCATTTTCCCAACTAACTACAACTTTCCAATTCCTTTCACCTTCCACCTTAAATATTAAGAATTCCATCATATTTTTCAACGATTAATCTTGTTGACTTTCTCAAAGAACCAGCTCTATGGTTATCTGACAAACATGTATCTATAGTTGTAAAATTTTAACTTGTTTTTCTTCCACAGCTTCAGATATATCAAATATGTCTTGGTGATTTTTACCTCATTACTCTTATCCCCCTCCCACTATCATTGAATCATTTATTCTTCCTATGAAGCTCTTGCCCTATTTTTATGTTCTCTTTTGTTTGTTTGTTTTGTGATCCACTGAATTTAATTGCAGCAGCTTCCATGAAATAGTTATTTATCAGAACACAGGCCAACTAATAGTGACTACCCCACTGAAAAAATTATCCCCTCTCCCCATTTGTGGCTTTTGATATTTTTAAGTCTGTAATGACAAATATTTTACTGAAACTTGCTTTCTAAAGCTATCCTTAGTACTTCTTAACTACATTATAATGTTTCATAGTTATATGTCTTTCAAAGTAGGAATGAATGCACTAGAATTACATTCAAATTTTCTCTTTATATATTTTTTTTGCTATTACAAAAATGCTACAAACCTCTTGGCATGGATTAAAACCGACATACCTGAAGAATGTACTTGCTATCAGTAAAAAACCTTACAACTAGGCCCCACCTCAAATGACAACTGCCCAGAGACCTAGGGTAAAACCAAATACTACTGATCTTAAAATAATGATAAATTGACTTTTAATGATATTCTACTATTCTCATAGATCACTGCCTTATTCAGTCATCATCAGAGAAGCTTCCTCTTGCAGCATATGGAAATAAAAGCAGAGACCCACAGTCACAGATTATGCAAAAATAGAGACCTTGGCTCTACATTCATGTCTCTGTCAAATCCCTCACCTTGTTGAAATGTAGATAGAAACTTTGTAAGAGCCAGAGGGGGAAGAGAACACCAGAATAAAGAGGTCCTCTATAACAACTAAGAAAAGCTCTTATGAACTCACAAACTGAAGCAGTAAGAACAGGGCCTTCCTGGGTCTGTCCCAGGTCTTCTCTGTATATGTTAAGGCTACCAGTTTAGAGTTTTTATGGGACTTCTGAGTGTGTGAACGAGTTGGTCTCTTACTCCTGTGTCTTCTCTTGGGCCCTTTCTTTTCTCTTGGTTTGCCTTTTCCAACTCTGGCATGATTGCTTTTGTTTTACCTAATGATACTTTGTTTTTGTTATGTCTTTATTGTTATTCCTTAGAATCCTGTTCTATTCTATGAGAGACAGAAAGGCAGTGGATCTTGGTGGGAGGGAAGGTGGGAGGAACTGGGAGGAGTAGAGGGAGAATAAGTTTAATCATGATATATTCTATAACTTTGTTGTTGTTGCTGTAGTTTCTAATCTGTCATGTACAACTTGGGCTGCTTGTATATTTTTGAAAGTGTGAACTTTCTACTCTTAGGAAAGACTCTTTCTCCCCCAGCAGCTATCCATTGGCAATAGCCACTCAGCTAGGAGTGAGCCATTTTTGCCTTTGTTATCTGTGCTGGGATTGGTCTGAGTAGATTAGACACAACTCTTGTGCCTGCTATCACAACTATTCATATGTGCAATGGCCTTGCTCTGGCCAGAAAACACTGCTTCATCCCCAACTCGGGTTCTTACATTTCATTTTTCCCTTCTTCTTAAATGATTCCAGAGCTTTGAGAAGAGAAGATTTATTATAGATACCACATTCAGGGTTGAGCCTTAGTGAGTCTCTTACTCTCAGAACAATTGCCATTTTAGGTTTCTGTGTTAATCACTATCTACAGCCAATGGAAGTTTCTCTGATAGGGTTAAAAGATTCATTAATTTACTAGCATAAATATAAGTCATTAAGAGTTGGTTTAATGCTTTATTGAGCTATCATAATAATTGTAGTAGATTCTACCATACAATCTGTGACCACAGGTTCTTCATCACATTATGATACTGTATATGGGTTTCATGTTGTTAGAGTTGGGCTTAAATACATTGTGAAGTGATTGGTCACTCTTATGATGGTTATGACACTATTACACCAATGGGCTTGTGTTACTAGGCTCTTAATTTCTGTTGCTCACAGTGTTTACAACCGGGTAAGATTGATGACTACTTTTCTTTTCTGGTAGACTATATAGCACATTCTAGCACTACAAAAGGTAGCTGATGAAAATGAAGCATTTAGGTGAGCACCAGATGGAATACTTCATGATCAGAGACTCATGTATGTGCTATTTTTAGGAATAGAGTCTTTTAGAGTTTGTTCTGGAGATAATCAATAGCCTCTATTGAGGGTCTTTAGGAACTCACAAGCTAAGAACTTCTAAAGAAGCAGCCCAATCCAGACAAGTTAGATATATCTAACTACCTGTAGCTATATTTATACACTATAAAAATATACATATATAGAGATAGATATAAAGATCCAGCTAGATATCTGCTACAGTACTATTGTTTAAGTCTAAAGTAGTGTAAGCTGAGAGAATGGAACCTACAAATAAGGCCGACTAAAGTCTCATACAATGGCCAACTTTATTCAGAGCATCAGACCACTTATACTAAGGTTAAGAAAAGTCACCTTAGTAGAGTTCTCATGAGTTCAAGCTATTTACAATCACAAGGAAAGGAGGCATATGGCAAAAGTAAGTTCTTCCATACAGGCATGTAAACATAAAACAATAGCCAGTTGTAATGAACATTCTGAAGTAAACTCACTCTTATCCACTACACCTGGGAAGAACTCAAAAATACATTCCAGGAACAATTTTCTGTATTTGAAGAAACTGAGGTCTCAATATTCTTGGCTTGTTTTCTTGGAGTGTTCTCAGAAGCACTCAGAATTCCCCTTTCAGGAATCCATTCTCAAACCGTTTTCTGACATCTCCCCCTTTTTATTTTTAAATAGTAGACTATCCAGAGTGGTTCTGATTTGAGATGTTGTAGATAAATTTAATTTTCATTTGGTGCATGAGTTTCCTATAAGCAGGCATATTATAATATTAGAGTAGTGAAGGCATTGTGTGTAATAGTCACCAAAAGCAAAGATCCAAATCATGTTTGTTGTATATTGATCAGAAAATCTCTAGCATACCTTAAAGAGACCGATTATGCTTAGTAGTTTGGGTATCTTGTATAATGTAAATCTATATTTGCCCTTTAGTAAGAATGTTTCTTATGATGACCTGTGCAAGTACGAAGTAATTCAAATCCCAAGGAAAAATTAAGTTCAGTCCCTTCTCCAGATGAATGAATGAGTCTACGAGAGTCCTAAGATTCAGTCATAAACAATGACTCATCAGTAAAGATGACTGGAGCTGGATCCATCTATCCACAAGCTGAAAAAAGGGAAGATGAGGAACATATGACTGATATATGTGCTCAGAATCATTCACCACAGATGCACACTCAATGCTTCCTGTTCACCTATTTACAGAAGACAAAGAAGTTGTTGGGAGTGTTGCTGCTTTTTACAGAACAATGCAGTGTTTGTATTTTCTCATACTAATCATTTACACATTCAACCTTAACTCTCAGGATTTTTTAGTAGATATATAAAAACTCTGGCCTTTTTTAGACATTTTCTAAGCTAGAAGAAGGAAAAAAATCAGGAGACCACACTTCTGTTTGGATATTATGACCAGTTTTCCCTCATCACTTTTTTTTTAAACTGGTCTCATCTGTTCTTTTG
Organism: Microtus oregoni; assembly: GCF_018167655.1. Classification (NCBI taxonomy): domain Eukaryota; kingdom Metazoa; phylum Chordata; class Mammalia; order Rodentia; family Cricetidae; genus Microtus; species Microtus oregoni. Next base: position 9,362,303 of record NW_024543076.1, on the reverse strand, counting down.
TTGTTCCCTTCAGATGGTTATATCACTAAGTATTCTTAATTTTCAGCAATCAAAAACAAGGGCTCCCTTCTTTGTGAGTGATTATGTTCAACAAAATTTCTTTCCCTCCGTGTGAAAGCCCTCAAATGAAACATTTCATTCTGCAACTTTCCACGAGATTGAAATCCCTTTGACCTTTTATAAACATTGTGTCCTAAAGTGAGTTGTGGATTAACAATAGGTGCAAAATTAACTCATGAATTATTGCTTTCATTTTAATTAGTTAATTTATTGTTGCATGTTTGTATGGTGTGTATACTTACATCTCCTTTTTTTAAATTCAGGTTTACATTATTCTGTTGTGTCACTAGTATGAAGGTCAGAAAACATATTTAGGCATCGATGCTGCCTTCTGTCTTAAGGCAGCTTTTCTCTGTGTTTTGCTATGCGTTTAAGGCTAGCAGCACAGGGGTTTCTGGAGATTCTTCTCTCTCTACCTCCCATCTCACCATAGAATCACTGGTACAGATGCAGATTGCACTACTTTATGGGTTCTGGGGGTTAGGACTAAGATCCTCATATCTGTATGGCTGTGCTTTGCCCACTGAGCCCAATTCCAGTCCTAAAAGTTAAAACATTTAATATACTTTTATAATTCTTCTATATTTGCATGTCTATATATTACATATATACTATATTTATAAATGTTTTATACATATGTTCTTATACCTACATGCATGCATAGGTTTATATTTTGAGATCACATTTTTAAGTATATGCATTTTTTAGAAGTTTGAAGAAATTTACAGATATGATACGTTTCATTGCTTAACATTTCACTATATACTATCCTTATCAAATCTGTTTACTTACCAAAGCAAAAGTATCAATAAAAGTAAACCTAACTTGATACAATTTTATTACTCAAACTAGACACCCATCCCATTGCTACATAATATATCCAATTAGTTTTTATATCTTTATTTTTCTTTTCATTTTTATTATTTTTGGATTTTCATTTTTTCAGACTCCTTCCTTTAGATTTCCTTGATTTTTAAAGTTGTTATGTAGAAACTTGGACTTAGTAGAATTCACTGCAATTGGTACTTGATTCCCACTAATTCTAATGTAAAATGGTCAATTCTATGTTTTTCCTCTGGTAAAATGTCAGTATCTTATAAGAGAGTCAAAAATACATGTTTTTTCATCATACCTTTGCCTAACCTTTTAGGTCATAGTTGATTTATTACAAAGTAGATGCTCATTTTATTTTTCCTTTTTTTTTTTTTTTTTTTTTTTTTTTTTTTTTTGGTTTTTCGAGACAGGTTTTCTCTGTAGCTTTGGAGCCTATCCTGAAATTAGCTCTTGTGGACCAGGCTGGCCTTGAACTCACAGACCAGGCTGGCCTTGAACTCACAGAGATCTGCCTGCCTCTGCCTCCCGAGTGCTAGGATTAAAGGTGTGCACCACCACTGCCTGGCACACTGTTCATTTTCTAATTCCATTATTTGTCCCATAGTTTCTGGTTTGAAGAATGGAATAGTTTTCCCCCTCCCACTATTGGTATCTTTCTGGAACTGGATTCTTATGCAATAGATTACTTATAATCTGCTGTTGTCCTGTCTTCTTTTTTCCTCATGCACCTCACTGCTCTTATTTTCCCTTCAAGTCTTGACTATATGTACATGTTGTGAAGGCAGCTAGAGTATTGTGGTCTGGTTAATATCAGGACGTCAGTCTTAGAACCTCGCTTGCTTTGGATGCTAAGACATTAAGAACGCCTACAATGTACAGTATGGCACAAAGATAGATTATGTATTCTATAGGCAAGATAATAAATATCTCATAATCCCTGTTAAAGTAAATAACATTAATAAATGCTAATGCAGAATATACCAAGAAAAAATGCAATTGGCCCCGAGTATTTGGGAATATATTAGAACTCTGATGAGGCGTGCTTTTGTTAGGGATCTCTTCGGGCTCTGGTGCCCCTAAATTCAAATGTATACAAAGTCCTCAATGTATAGCGCTAATTGTGACTATTCTTCAGTAATTTAGATGAAAAAGTGACTTTAAAATGGCTTCAAGTGACCTGAATAAACAGCAGTACAAAAGTATACAGTTATATGGATGTGGCAGGGCTCTCTCCTTTTGTGTATCCACTTTTTGTCTTGTTCAACGAGTAGAGATCTAAAGATTAGATTCAGGTCTTAGATAAATGCAATAGAAAACCATTGGGTGACAATATATTCCCTACAGAGAATTTCATGATTAAGCAGTATTTAAACAGTATTTAAAAAATGGTTATTTCATGAGAATACAATTTTTGATTAATGGACCATTCACTCTGATGAATTTACTAAGCCTAGTTTTTTTTTTTTTTTTTTTTTTTTTTTTTTAATGTGGTTTTAAAGCTTTGCTTTTTCAGGCTAACCTAACATACACTTCTCTTGATAAATACTCAATGTTTTCAGCCAACGTGGCTGGCCTGAACTCAATATCTGTGAGAATCCATTGCAAAGACACTGCTGTGCTCTGTTTCATCCAAGTCTTGCTCCTGGCATCCAGGACAGTAGTCCAGTATCTTGTGGATATTAGTCAGAGCCATGCCTGAATTTATGTGTTCAAAGTATTTACAATATTGGAGTGGGGTTTTGGCATGTCAATGATAAGATATACTGACTAATATAATTTTTGTGTTGCTAACTTTATAAACAAATTTTCAAGCTGATCTAAACAGCCAAAACGCAGCCTATTATGCAGAGAAAATATGGCCAGGTGACTATGAACATATTCAGCTTGACTCGAAATTATATGTTTTCAAGTTTCTGAAAATCGCCCTGAGGACCCATTTCCACACATCTCACACATTTTTCCTTATTAAGTTGTTAAGAAATTTTGAAGTTTGTGCTTTAAATGATGGAGAGCATTTTACAAAGTAGATATTCCTCACAGGTCTTTTTTTTTTTTTTTTTTTTACCAAAGAACTGGGTGTCTAGGAAAAGGCTTTATGCTAAAAGGTAAATGCTTCATTTGCATATGCTAAGAGGCATTTTAGAGAGTCAGAAAGCTCTGAGGAAAAGGTGAGGATCAGGCTGCATTTTTGATGGGGTAGAAGAGTGTGAGGGAAGCCTGGCCATTTAGGTGGGAAAGTAGGAGACAGGGTTGAGTTGATTTAGTAATGTGCAAGTCTAAGACAAGATAGAGGGTTTAGGTTGAAGACTGTGACACCTAATGGTTAGGGTAGGGAAATGCAAGGAGAAAGAGTTTGGGGAAGGCAAGTGAGAAAGGACTGAGGTTTCTGTCAATTGCTACATTTGACATTCCCAACTTACCTGCATTTACTTTATAGAGTGCAAACTTATAAAAAGTAATTCTCTCCCTTTCATGTATAAGAAACCAGGAGAGCAACCTAATTCAATCTTTATCACAAAACAGCAACTTGAAAGTCCCAACCCTTAGGTGGGAGAATATTAGCTCCTTACTCTTGGTGCGTCTAGAAAAAAGTTTTCCAAGTTGACACAGTGTCTGCCCCAGTTTCAGGGATTGCAAATAAAATATTTTGGAAGGCTGCTCCAGGTGTATATTTGGTTTTGTTTGTTGAATGACTTAGGAAGAGAGGACCCCCACACACAGCATATAACCGAAATGACTTCTGATCTTCATGCAATTCTACAAAAGTAATATCCAGGATCTCCCATCCACCTGTTTTCTATCATCCACTTAATCTTGAATAGTGTAAGGGGTGATTCAATTTTGTTTTATACCTGAATGCCATGGGGAAATAGCTTTCGATTTTCAATTCACTAATGATAAACGGATTTTAATTGTCTTTCGCAGGAAAGCAGATAACATTTTTTTCATTGATTTTATTGAGCTATTTTTTTTCATTGATTTTATTGAGCTATACATTTTTCTCTGCTCCCCTCCTATCCTCTCCCCCATCTTCAACCCTCTTCCATGCGCCCTGTGCTCTCAATTTACACAGGAGATCTTGTCTTTTTCTATTTCCCATGTAGATTAGATCCATGTTTGTTTTTCTTAGGGTCCTCATTGTTGTCTAGATTCTCTGGGATTGTGATTAGTAGGCTGGTTTTCTTTGCTTTATGTTTAAAAGCCACTTATGAGTGAGTACATAAGATAATTATCCTTCTGGGTCTGGATTACCTGACTCAAAATGGTGTTTTCTAGCTCCATCAATTTGCCTGCAAATTTCAAGATCGTCATTTATTTTTCTGCTGTGTAGTACTCCATTGTGTAAATGTTCCACATTTTCCTTATCCATTCTTTTATCGAGGGGCATTTAAGTTGTTTCCAGGTTCTGGCTATGACAAACAATGCTCCTATGAACATAGTTGAGCACATGTCCTTGTGGTATTTTTGAGCAACTTTTGGATATATACCCCAAAGTGGTATTGCTGGGTCTTGAAGGTTGTTTCTTAACTTATGAGAAAACACACTGATATCCAAAGGAGCTGTTCCAGCTTGCCCTCCCACCAGTAATGCAGGAGTGTTCTCTTTACTCCACAACCTCTCCAACATAAGTTATCATCAGTGTTTTTGATCTTGGCCATTCAGATAACAAATTTTGTTGTTTTACACCACTGAAGCTCTTGTTTTCAACATTCCTTTGATACAATGACTGAATCAGACAGAGTTCTTGTAAGCAAAAGAAAGTATTTCCTCAGGAGAGAAAATCTGTTGTTAAGCAGACTTGGAAATTGGTCACAATCCTATAGAGCATCAAAAATCTTGAATGTATCAGAAAATAACTGTCCGGGCTTCCACAAATAGTATCACGGGAATTTGAACAATAAGAAACTTAAAAAAAATGAAATATCTATATTGTATACTTAATTTAAAGATCATTTTTAGGGTCTGGAGAGATGGTTGCATGACTAAGAGCTCTTGTTGTTTTTTCTTAGAGTGTGTGTTCCGTTTCCAGCACCCCTGTCAGGTGGCTTAAAAGTCTGCAACTCCAGCTATAAGGGATCCAATGCCTCTGATCACCAGAGGCAGTTGAATTCATATACAGATAAACATATACAGGCATACATACCTACACAAAAAATTAAAATAATAAAAGTAAATCTTTAAAGAATCCTTCCAGGAGATTATAATGAACAATGTAGCAAGATCCTTTTATTATACTTACAGTCAGCATCACCTATACAAAAGCAAAGACAATAGACAATATTTGGTGTTATTTCCATCCATTAAAAAAAAAACAAAAGTAAGAAGTTCTTCATTCCACAAAGATCAGACATAATTTTGCAAATATCAATAATGTATATGTAGGTGTAATAAATATATGTGTGGCAGTTACTATATTTCTGATAAGATAGTAATTGGTTTTGAGTTTAATCAGTGTGATAGGTTGTGTATATTGGTGATTTGACAATGTAGAAACACCTAAGAAATGGGCTTCAGGTATATATGTATGGACAATTGTTTTAATTATCTTTGGTATGCTAAGCTCCAATGTAATTATGGCTGGTGCCTTGGCAGAAAATCCTAGTCTGTATAAATGAAAGGAAAGTGATAAGCAGAGTGAATTCATGATATTAAACCAGTTTTCTAAGCAAAAGTCAAATTCCAAATCAGTTTTCTCAGAACACAGCAGATTTTAAAGGAAAGTGATCCTATCTAGTTTTGAGGCTAGGAAGTGATAACAGAATTCTACTCTATAGAATTTAGTATATGAAGTCAAGAATTTACATAAGCATGACCATTGTCAAGTTCTAAAGAAACTATTATTTATTTACCGCTTCCTCTTTTTATTTAAAATATTTTTTTTCATAAAATGTATTTTGAATATAGTTTCTCCTTCCCAACTCCTCCCAGATTGTAAATGAATTGGAACATACTATGACATCATTTTTTTTTTTATGGCTAAGCTACCCATCCTCTGGTATCTTGTTTTGTCAGCACAAACTAATTATCTTTAAAAATTTCCCCCATGAAATATACAGCAAGTCTTAGACTAGTGATACCACAGTCTGTACGCCACTCTAATAAATGATATACGTCTGTGTGTATTCATGTGTGACCAGTTTATTTAACCTCCTATTGCCTTTAATTCCCTTCAATGAACTATACCTTAAATTGTGAGACAGAATAAACTTTTCACATAACTTACGTTTCTGCTTTTCTAAGTACTTTCTCACAGCAACAGGAAAAGGAGACAAGACAATTAATTGGGGGGGGTCTTAATCTATAATTCCATCAAATCCTGATCCATGAACCACTTTATTCATTGTAGTTAAGCCTCAATTAGAACGAAACTCATTATAATCTAATTTCAAACAAATAAAGATTTTTTAAAAGTTCCTTTCTTTCTCTCTGTCTCTCACTCTCTGTCTCTGTCTCTGTCTCTGTCTCTGTCTCTCTCTCTCTCTCTCTCTCTCTCTCTGTGTGTGTGTGTGTGTGTGTGTGTGTGTGTGTGTGTGTGTGTATGTAAACTTTAAGTTGGGTCTTTAACTAAATCTAGAGCTCACTAGCTTGATAACCAGGCTACTTGGCTTTTTTTGTCTAACCCATCTCTATCTCCCATATCTTGGAATCCCCGAAGTGCCATAGTACCCATCTAGCTTTTATATGGGTTCTGAATGTACAGACCCTAGTTCTCATTCTTGGTAATCAAGTGTTTTAACGAATGAACACTCTTTCCATACCAGGAAAGATTTTTTCATTCACCAGAAGACTAAATCTGTCAACATGTTCAGTTTCCAAAGATAATATTTCAGTGGGTTTTGTATCAAAATTACAATGTCTCTTTATGACATTTTATGTTATTCCTGGTAAAATTTTAATTGTATGTGGATGGTCACTTGTTCTTCATTTTTTTTTTATCTATTTTAGTTTCAGACAGGACAAATGTTCAACTTTGCAGTCTCTTTGCACAGAAATTAATTACATTCCACTTAATTATTTGAACACCAGCTAATATTTAATGAGTACCCAGTGGCTACATAGCACTGCAATAAGCATTCTCATTTTAAAAAGTCTATTTATTCCCAGCTTCAGTTCCTTTTTAAGATGCTGAAATTCTTAGCATTTTCACAATATGCAAAGTATAATAGTTCTCTTGTGAAGAATTAGCACTTTTTAAAATATCCCAGAAACCAAAGAAAAACAAATATCTTATCTTTGAATATTAATAACTCACATATGAGATTTAAAAGAAAGAAGTGTTTTATGTCTTTTTCCCAGCACTCAGAAGAGTTCCTGCTAATGAACAATAAATAGAACAGAGTTTATTTAATGTTTTTGAGAATTATGTCCACTGTCTAGAACACTAATGATGAAGCCTTGTGTGGGGTGAAGTTTACCAATACACAGTAGAAGGAAATCAAAGTAGAAATAGAGGTCATGCTCTCAAATAAATGTCTTAAATCTGAAGATATTTTTAATGAAAAGGGACAGGCAAGACCATGACCAATTAAGGCTATAGATCTTTTCTTATTGATGAACTGTCAAATTTTCTTATTGGTGTAAGTGTTGAGTCAAGGTGTTACATTCAAAGTGATAGACTTCAGTGATTTCTATGAATGATACTGCTGCTATGATCATTCAAATAGGTGCTTCAGATTAAATTAGGAAAATTAAAAATGTAAAGTCATTATAATAGTTACCATTTCTCAAATGTAATTTTAAGATAGGAGAAACTCTGAGGAAAGATCCAATGACTTGTGCATCTAGAAAAAGCATGAGCAATGGGGGATTTAGCTTAATACTGTAGATTTTTAAGTACTCAAAAATAATCTATTAAGTTTTGGCTCAAACCTTTAAATTTATTAGCATTTAGTTAAATATAATCCTGTGGTTATTACAGATGCCTCTTTGACACTACTTTTCCAATGTTTATATTTTCATAAGTATCTTGTTATTGTTGCAAAAGCAGTAATAACCTGATGTGTTCTAATGCATAAGCTTTAAGAAAAAAATTCAGAAATTGCCACCTCTGGCCAAAGGTAAATGAAGACTTGGTCAATAATTGGTTCAGATAACAAGTTCACCTGCCTATTACAAGAATACTTGCAAATGAGGCATGAGGAAACTTAAAATTCCAAAATACTCTTAGTAATTTAAAAATATTTTATACTTATTTAATTTGTCTTCATAGGGCAAAATATATATTATTGCATTGGCAATCTGATTTGCCTGAAAAAAATCTGGAAAAAGAAGAAAACATTAAGTGTGAACAAAAATTGTTTTTGTGTTTTAATACTGCATAAAAATATCAATTTTGTAACAACTTGAATTAAGACTTAACAATATTCAAAATGAAATATTTTGATATCTAAGTAGCAACCTTATTCAGTAGACTAATTTTGTCAAGTGAGAATTCTAGGTGAGAAAACTTTATCCTAATATGACTAGGTTGATTTTATGTCTTTATTGACACTGGAACTTTGACCTAGTTCCACTCTCAATCACAAAATTGAAGATGTGTGCTGTAGGGAAGTCCTGTAGCTGTAGTAAGTGATGACATCTTCGTAGGTTTTCCTTTGCTTTCTTGTTTAGTGACTATGGCAGCTTTTCTAAGATACTTTATCATGTCCTTTTTAAAATTCATCCTGTTATATATAGGAAAAAGTATACTCACAATAACATCAGAAGGATAAGCTCTCTTTTATCTTCTCAATTTTGGTTTTAAAATTTATTTTAAAATTCTGTGCATTGTTTACATCCATCTATCACTTCCTCCTTTCAACTCTGATTCTTTACTCCCACTCCCTCCCAAATTCATTTCCTCAGCTCTTTTTTGTCATTAGTGGTAACTCCTGAGTTCTATTAGTGTAACCTATATGTGTATGGTTGTGGGGCCATTCACTGAGGTGTGAGTAACCCATTAACAGATGTGTCCTCAAAGGAAAGTGACTTTTCTGCCATCAATAACCACCTATAGTTGTTAGCTCCTCTCCCATTATTGTTGTCATTTTGTTCTTAATTGTGTGTAGTGCAAGTGCAGACAATCACAGGTGTGGTGAGTCAATATGGTCAAGAGTGATATGATGTCTTTTAAATATGCACCTGACAGGGAAGAAGGCCTTTAATTCCTCTTTTTTATGGTTTTTAATTTATTTTTGAAAATTTTTTACACAAATACTGTATTTACACCACCTCTGTCCATACTTTCTACCTCCAGCTCTTCCCATATGCATATTCCTCCACTACCTTTTGAGTTCATGAAGAATTTTCAAACTTCTTTAATTAGTATTGTCACACACAAAACACATACACATGGTTTGTACACCTATATATGAAACAATCTACTATCACCACTTAGTGTTGTGTGTGTATAGTGTGTTGGTGTATGTGTGTGCATGCACCACAACATTTGTGTTTGGGAATGACCTGTAGAATACTTTTTATATATCTCTTAAAAACTATTAATTGTCTATATTTCATATCTAGTGGTGAGCCCTTGTGCAATCTCCCTCATCCATTGGAATATTGACTGTTGTTTTCATGTTGCTAGCCCTCAATTTTTAGCCTTTGTTCTCATCTTTCAAATTAGTTTGAGGTTAAATCAAAAGTTATACTCTAAAGACACAATTATTTTTCAATGGATAAATGCTAGAAGTGTCCTATAGTCATTATTTAGCTTGTATTGATGTTTTACTTATGATTACAAATCAATGATTCTCTTTTGAATAGTGAAATAATTCCTACTTGAACAAAGGATTCCTTCTTGTGTGTGCTGGAACAAATCTTATGCATCACTAGGTTGAAATTGGTGGGGAATTATCATGCTTGATATAGCTCCTAAATATTTTCAATTCTACATTTCCCATAGAATAGTTTTTATTTATTTTGATTTTTTAATTTTGAGCAACATGCTTCACATATACACAAACATATATTTTTATTCATGTAGTTATACATATGTATAACTATGGAAGAGTCGGACAGGAAGAGATGACTAGAACACTCACAAATTTTACTTTGTCCCACACTGCACCAATTTCTCTAGTTTTGGATTTCCTTGAGGTGAGATGGGATTGTGTTTCCTCTATTCAGGGCAAATGAATTAAGGTTCACAGTGCTGTCATCTTCTAGGGATGGTACCATATGCCTTTTTCATTCAAGTAGCCTCAGTCTTCTTGTGATGGTTAATTTTTTTGTCATCTTGACACAAACTAAAGTCAACTTGGAAAAGAATGCTCACCAAGAAATTGCTTATATAAGCTTATGTTGTAGGTTCTGTGGGGGTCATATTATTGATTAACAATTAATGAAAAGGCAAGCCTACTATGAGTGATGCTGTTCTTGACCATCGGTCCTGGTTGTCTAAGAAAGCCAGCTGAGCAAACCATAGAGAGTAAGACTATAAGCATCATTCCTCCATGGTCTCTATGTCAGTCCCTGCTTTGAGTTCATGTCCGGGATTCCCTGATGATAGTCTGTAACCTGTAAGGTGACAAACCTTTTTCTCCATAGGAGGATTTTGGTCAGTGTTTTGTCACAGCTACAGAAACCAAACTAGGACAATGACACAGCTCCAAAATAGTGGGAATCTAAGTCCATCGGTTTTATTTTTTTAAAAATTAAGCAACTTGTCATTAGCAATCAGTCAGACTTTAATTGATCAAGAGGCAAATTTCTATTTTGTTGAGTTTCATAATTGAAAAAAAAATGATGTGTTCTAATACTTACTTTCTGTTTAATGATATCTATGCTTTTAGATCTATTTGGCCATGCTTAACTTCCTCTTACAGCATCTGCCCAGAAGTCCTTCTTAATCAAAGATTCTCAAAGTACTCTCTTCAAGTGCATGGATAACACATTGGTGACATCTTGGTTGTTTCCTAAATGATAGTTCATATTTACTTACAAAACATGAGGTTAATTTTAATAGATGAAAGAAAGATACCCTAAATCATCCTCTCAGAATAAAACTACAGTGGCATAGTAGCAAGGGATGTCTCTGCTTCATTTCCTCTTGGATGAGAATAATGAGAATATGGACATTAGGAAATGATTTTATAAGACACAATCATAAATCAAATTTCTCAAGACATTTCAAGTGATGTCAATAATAATGTAGAAGAAGCATTTTGAAATAAAAATAATAGTTACATTTGAATAGCCTTTCCTATGCAGTCAATGTTTAAAAATTCGTAACACAACTATAGTATTGGTTTATCAGGATTTACACTGAGATGAACATGTAAGGATTGATGGAGGAAGGTCATTGGCTAATAAAGGAACTGCCTTGGCCCATTTTATTGGTTAGAAGATAGGTGGGAGGAGTAAACAGAACAGAACGCTGGGAGGAAGAGGAAGTGAGCTCAGACTCCACAGCTCTCCTCTCGGGAGCAGACGCCTCAGAGAGACACCATGCTCCCCTCTCCAGGGAAGATGCACGCGATGAAGCTCCGACCCAGGATGGACTTAGGCTAGAATCTTCCCGGTAAGACCAGTGCTCACAGATTATTAGAGATGGGTTGATCGGGATATCAGAATTAGCCAGTAAGGGCTAGGGCTAAAGGGCCAAGCAGTGATTAAATGAGTACAGTTTGTGTGTTGTTATTTTGGGCATAAGCTAGCCAGGCATCCGGGGTGCTGGGGATGCAGCCCGCCGCTCCTCATACAACATAAGGATAACATTTTAAAGATTTAAAGTGTGCACAGAAGAGAATAATAAATTTATTTTGACGTTGTGTGCCTATTTGCCATATGTGGTCACTAAAAGTTGTAATTCCAGGTTTTCTGAGACAGAGGCATGGGTTTAAATTAGTATGAGCTAAATAGAAAAGCCCTGTCTCCAATCTGAAAAGCTTTGAATGTAACTGAGTTGTCAAATGCTTGCACAATATGTCCAAGGATTTAGTGAAAGAAAAAGGAGTAACAAGTTCTGCCTTTTGCATTATCAAAAGCCATGAGCAAGTACAATTTAGTCTAGGACTGGGAAGACAGCCCACTCTTGAGACTCATAAGGTGGAAGGAGAAACCCAAAATCAATGAACTATTGTTAGTTTCCTCATATTCTACAAGCATATGCCTCACCCAGGCCACAAGAAAAATAGATTGTTGGAGGAGCTGCGGGCCTGCTTTTTGTCCTGCCCGGACCCGCATGGCTAGCTTTACACCAGAAATAACAACACACAAATTGTATTCTTTTAAACACTGCTTGGCCCTTTAACTCTAGCCCTTACAGGCTAATTCTCATATCCCGATCAACCAATCTCTAATAATCTGTGTAGCATCAGTCTTACCGGGAAAGATTCAGCATGACTGACCTGGTGGCTTGCTTTATTGCATGCATCTGCCCGGGAGAGGGGAACATGGCCTCTGAGCTCACTTCCTCTTCCTCCCAGCATTCCGTTCTGTTTACTCCTCTTACCTATGTTTTAACCTATGAGGGCCAAGCAGTTTCTTTATTATAATTAACCAATGACCTTTCTCCATCAATAGATAAATAAATACTTTAAAATATCTCTTTGATAATTAGTCAAAATAGCAAGGTCATTATTAGACATATGGTAAATGCTCAGTAAGCATAGCAATTTCAAACAGAATATACATGTTCAACAGACTGTTCACCATTTCCTAGTGTACATAATTCATAATATCTATGTAAACTTTTCTTTCTGTACTATGTGAAAATAAAATCAAAATGAATGCTACATAAAAAACAGGTCTACTTTCACTTGTCCACATTGACAGATTATCTGCTTCTCCTGTTTTTTATTATTTAAGATTTTGCGTACAGTATATTTTAATATATACTTTTCTTCCTCCCAACTTTCTCAGATAATCTTCACCTATCCACCAACACAACTTCATCTTCTTTGTCTCTTTCTCATAAAAAAGAATATCAAAATAAAATTAAAATCAGAAAATAAAAATAAACAAAACAAAAATTGCCAAACAAAACAAAAAGCACACAAAGACACCAAAAAATGGAGTTCGATTTTTTGTTGGTCAACTATTCCTGCCATGGAATCTCCCTGGAATATGGATTATATACCCACTATCAGTCCACTGGATTACACTGATGTTCCCTTTTCCATCATCAATAGCAAATAACTTCTTGGTTGGAGGTGGAAGTTTGTTTCCATTTCCAGTTCTTACTGATTGGCTTTTATCACACTTGAACCCATGTAAATCTTCAGTATGCTACCACCAACTCATGTGTATTCAGCCCTCTTGTGGCTGATGATCTTATACACATGGATTCACATAGACTTTCGTAAACACACAACCACTCATATTATGTCCGTTTTCACTTTTTTTTTTCAATAGCTGAATCTTCCTTTTCTTGCTTAGCTAAGTCTTTTTTTTTTTTTTTTTTTTTTTTTTTTTTTTTTTTTTTTTTTTTTTTTTAGAACAGCAAGGACTCTAGTCTAACTTTGAGTTCGTCTTTATGAAGTAGTCTGTCCCTGGATCCTTCTGTGGGTTCTTCAGCTCTTCCTTTCTCATTTATGATGTTTTGTTTGGCCAAGATTAGTATATACATTTTCTGATGTGAATCAGCCGGCCTGAGATATTGAGATTGCAGTATCAATACCATGTCTGAAATTTTCCTTTGTTCTATTGAAATGTAACCGAGTTTTTGATAAGGCGAGGTTACATCGGTATGTTAAAACTCTGATCATAAATGTTTTACAACATATAAAATACACCCTGGTTTTTAGTTTTATGCTACAGAATTTATGAAATGTGCAATATGAAGCAATGTACTTATGTCTTAACAATGGTTTTGACTTTTCTAAACATCTGATTCTGTGGAATTTAAAAATCTTGTTATTCCTTTCCAAATTATGGACAACACAAGTTGATAATGAAGTAAATTAAGAACTTAAATAACCCAAACCATTTCAATGAGTTAGGTATGGTGAGAATTACAGAGCTTATGTGAACTTTATGTGCATAGAAAACTGTTCATTTAGTATTCCCTAATGATTCAGGAAATTTGAAAAGGGCAGATTTTAATATTAGCATTTTTAGTAATAGATTCTATTTTCCAAGCACCGACTATCTAAAGGTATATGGTGAAGATTTTCAATCTGAAAGATTTTCTTAGATCCTCTCTAATTATAGGAAAATGTCATTTCTCTTCTTCACATATCTTTATTGTGTTCACAAAGCTCACTGTAGGAATGTGTTAATTTGTTTCATCTCCTGCAGACAAGAATGAGAAGGGAAGAAAACTCTACAAAAATGGACTAAAGGGCCGGGCGGTGGTGGCGCATGCCTTTAATCCCAGCAGAGGCAGGCAGATCTCTGTGAGTTCGAGGCCTGCCTGGTCTACAAAGGGAGTTCCAGGACAGGCTCCAAAGCTACAGAGAAACCCTGTCTCGAAAAACAAAAAGAAACAAACAAACAAAAAAAAACAACAACAACAAAAAAAATGGACTAAAGGTTCTAAGTAGAATTATTGATTTCCATTTTAGACCTCCAGTCCCTGCAATTATATTCATTCACTCAACCATAAAAAGTTTTTCTAAGCAAGCTTAGGAAGAATTTCTGGGAATTTAACATGAATTCATCTCACTCTAGAGCTCTTCGAAGATTTAATCCAATAGCTGAGTAAAATACACATGCATGTTTGTGACACAAAGACACAGATAGGTGCTACTCATGTCAGAAAATGAAAGGCATTCTTTTAACAAGAGAAAGAAAAAAAAACACAGCATTTAGGGTAAGCCTGTAAAGACCAGAATTTGGTTAAAAGAAAGCAGACAGAACAGATAGAGATAAAGCATAGTTGGAGAATAACTAAGCTTTCTTTTACTTATTTTTCCCATGAAATGCTTTTAAAAATAAAAAAGCATTATGTTTAACTAAATTAAACTTCTTGGCAGATACAGAACACAGCACCTAAACTATGAATGCATTTGCACATTTTCAAGTACATGTAGTGCGTTAACCAAAATGAGCCATATGCAGAGAATAAAGAAATCTGAAGACATTTCAGAGGGTAGTGTCTGCTCTCTGACCATATTACTAAAATACAGAAAACTAAAGAAAGCAAAATTCTCACATTTTTAGAAGGTAGAAACCTCAATTTAAATATCTTGGGGACTACCAGGGAAAGCTGATCACTGGGAAATATATTGGTCTGAGCTATAACTAAAACAACTTGTGTTAAGGTTTATATTGCATGGAGAGAGAGAAAGAATTGCCTATGATACAGAAGAGAATCCTGGCAACAAATGATTTAGATGTCATTCCCAATAAAGTGCAAAATAGCAAAAAACAAAATGCACAGAAAGTAGCCCAATATGAATCAAGAAGTCCTAATACAGCAATTTATATACAATACAGCAGATTATGAAAAGTAGATACTATAATTTTAAAAGGAGAAAACGATTGGCAAGACTCTTTTTACAAAAGAAAAGAAAGAAGAAAGTCAATCTTCCAATTATTTCCCATTAGGTAAAGTAATTTTTATGAAACTACCAATGACTGAAACATTTAAAAAATCTTAAATCAGGTATATTTTGTTTGTTAGTAAAGAAAGACCAGGTAATCAGGAAGTGTTGGAGTATGCCTTTAATCCCAACACTTGGAAGGCAATGACTAGTGGATCTCCATGGGATTGAGACCAGCCAGGATTATCTAGGGAGTTCCATGACAGGCTCCAAAGCTATAGAAAAAAGAAAAAGAAAGTCCATGTAGAAACTTTTTTAACATAAACATTAGTTTTTATATACTGTGTGTGTTTTGTGCATGTGTAACATGCATATGTTACAGTGTACACAGGTAGGATAGTGGATAACCGAAAGGTTATCATTGTGTTTCTTATAGGGATTAAAGTCGGCTTGTCTGGCATATTGGCAAGCTCCTTTTCCAGCTGACATACCTTGCTTGCTCCCTAAAATATAATATTTAGAAAAATTACCAAATTTGGCAAAAAGAAAATTGGGAAGAATCTAAAAATTAACATTGATGATCTAAAATATTAAACTCCACAAGGGAAGATAAATATTACACAGAGTGCAAGGACTAAACTATATTCATGAGTTTGAAGAGTCAATACTATGATAAGATAATTTCCACTAATTGGTGTATTTATACAAAGCAATTCTTATACAAATATTTAAGTTTGACTTTTGATGGAATTTAGAAAGCTAGTTTTACATTTTATATTAAAGTCAGTCAGAGCAACAATAATCAAGATACTATTGGAAATAAGAGGAATGATGCATAGTGTCAAATTCCTTTGAACATTTTGCAGTGATAATAATTAATGATAATTAATGAGATATTATACGTTGTTCAGATGGGATGATCAAATCAAAGAACAAACAACCTAGAAAATGTTTTCTTGTTTTTTTTTTTTTGGCAAAAGACAGTTATGATCAATTGATCATATCAATGTTTTCTTTTTGCTGTTTAATTGATTAACTAGTTAATTAACTAATTTTCTCAACCCAATCACAGTTTTTTCACCCTCTCTTCTTTCCTCCAAGTCCCTCACCCAACGTCCCCATCCCCACTTGTTCCCCTTTCTTTCTATTCAGAGAAGTGTACTCAATCCAAGTATGTCAGCCAGCCATGGCATATCAAGTTGTAGTAAACTAGACACCTCCTCTCCTACTAAGGCTGGATGAGCAGCCCAATAAGGGGAGAAAAGTTCCCCAAAACAGGTAACAGGGTCAGAGACATTCCCTACTCCTTATGAGCCTCACAGGAAGAGCAAGCAAGCTATACAACTACATGTGCAGATGGTCTAGGTCAGTCCCATGAAAGTTCTCTGGTTAGCGGTTCAGTCTCTGTGAGCCCCTATGTTTCCAGGTTCTTTGATTCTGTAGGTTTCCTATGGTGTCCTTGGCCCCTGTAGTTCCCAAAATCCTTCTTTCCCCTATTCCACTGGAAACCCCAAAATATGCCTAATGTTTGGCTGTTGAGGCTTTGTTTCTGTTTTCATCAATTACTGAGTGAAGCCTCTCTGATAAGTGACTAGGCAATGATCTGTGTTTATAGTGGAATATTATTAGGAATCACTTCATTGACTTCTTTTAATTTTTTTCTAGTCATATCTGGTTCTCTCCTAGGTCTCTGGTCTGTCCAGCCTCTGGGTCCTGGATGTCCAGGCATTGTCAGGGGTAGGCTTCCTCTCATAGCTGGGGCCTCAAGCTTGATCAGTCCTTGGTTTGACACTCCCATAATTTCAGCACCAACCTTGTCCCAGCATAATTTGTAGACAGGACAAATTGTAAGTCGGAGGTTGTATGACTGGAAAAGATTACCAATCCCTTGACTGGAAGTCTTTCTTGGTTACAAGAGATGGGAGGTTCAGGCTCTGAATCAACCTCTTGTAGGAGTCTTAGCTAGGATCGTCCTTATAGATTCCTTGGAGTTTCCATTGTACAGGATTTTCTAGCTCATCCCAGAGATGCCCTGATATCAGTTGTCCTTCACAGTATTTTCTCTCTCCCTCCTCCCTTTTCCTGATCCCTCCTGTACCCATGTCAGTTCCAGCATTCAGACTTCTCCTTTTCCACTCCACCCACCTATGATGTCTATTCTATTTCTCCTTCACAGTGAGATTCATGTGTCCCCCTTGAGTCTTTGTTACTTAGCTATTTTGCATCAGTGGATTGAAGTATGACCATCCTTTACTTTAATGTTAATATCCACCTGTAAGTGAGTATGTACTGTGGAAGTCCACAGAAGTGGATCTGTCCCACCTTGACTAAAAGTCAGAGAGTTCAGACCTGTTCTTGCTTCTTCAAGGTTCTACGGCAGGATGCTTGACTTAAGGTGTGGCTACATGATGTCTTGTTTAGATAGCAGAGAGAAGGATATTTTGACCTATGATGTGGTTACTTGGTGGTTTGAGTTGACTTGTTCTTTATATCATGGTATGAAAGTCTTTTGAATTCCCCCCTTTTGGATTAGGGTGTTCTTATGAACTTTGAGTAACAAATAGGATGGATCACAGTATTCACAGGATTCCTTCTTAGCTCTATGTGTTGTCTCAGTTTCTTTCCTCAATCTTCACTCCTTCCTTCAAGAATGGGAGGACAAGACTGTGGGACTGAAAAACATACCATGTTTATCTTTCTGAGTCTGAGTTACCTCACACAGGATGATCTTTTTCTAGTTCCATCCATTTGCTGGCAAATTTCATGATGTCATTATTTTTAACAGATATGTAGTACTTTTCTGTATAAAGGCACCACATTTTCTTTTTTTTTCCATTCTTTGATTGATAGACATCTAAATTTTTTTCAGTTAATCCCAGCACTCGGGAGGCAGAGGCAGGTGGATCTCTGTGAGTTCGAGGCCAGCCTGGTCTACAAGAGCTAGTTCCAGGACAGGAACCAAAAACCTACAGAGAAACCCTGTCTCGAAAATCAAAAAAAAAAAAAAAGAAAGAAAGAAAAGAAAGAAAGCTGCTATGCATATACCTGAGCAAGTGTCTTTGTGACATAGAACATCTTTTGGGTATATGCCCAGAACTGATATAGCTGGCTTTTGACCTAGGCTAATTCAAATTTTATGAAAGACTGCCATATTAATTTTCAAAGTGACTGTCCACAATTTCAATTCTACAAGCCATGGAAGAGTGTTCCCCTCGCTGCACATTCTCACCAGCATGAGCTATCACTTCTGATTTTGATCTTAGCCATTCTGACAGGTCTAAGATGGAATCTCAGATTGTTTTGATTTGCATTTTGCTGATGGTTAAGGATGTTGAACATTTCTTGGAGTGTTTTCCAGGCTTTTGAAATTCCTCTATTGAGAATTTTCTATTTGATATGTATTCAATTTTTCAACTGAATGATTTGGATTTTGTAATGTGTAGTTTATTTAGTTCTTTCTATAGTTTTGAAATTATCCCTCTGTCAGATCTTGGGTTAGTCAAGATCTTTTCCTATTCTGTAGCCTGCTGTTTTGTTCTTTTGATGGAGTCTTCTGCCTTACAGAAGATTTTCCAATTCAGGAGATACGCTATATTAATTGTTGATCTTTAGTGCCTTTGTGATTGGTGTTCTCTTCAGGAAGTTGTGTCCTGTGCCAATGCATTCAAGAATATTCCCCACTTTCTTTTCTATCAGGTTCTGTATATCTGGTTTTATGTTGAGGGCTATGATCCACTTTTATATGAGTTTTGGGCAGGGTGATAGATACAAATCTATTTGTATTCTTCTACTTGCATGCCCTAGGTTTTGGATCACAGATATTAAGATTTGCAATGTCCTCTTGGTGGATTTTCCTTTAATGAGCCTGAAATGTCCTTCTCCATCTCTTGATTAATCTTGATTGGAATATGATTTTGTTCCACAAGCTTGCTTCTTAGGTACATTTTTTATTTTTGAAAATCATTTTCCAACCCTTTACTCTGAGGTAATATCTATCTTTGGTGTTGAGGTATGTCTCTTAGATGTAGCAAAAGTGTGAGTTATATTTTCATATCCATTTTGTTTGCCCATGTTCTACTACTGGTGAATGGATCCCATTGATATTTAGATATATCAATGGCCTATGACTGTTAATTCATTTCATTTTGTTGTTTTGGGTGGTGGTTGTGTGTGTGTGTGTGTGTGTGTGTGTGTGTGTGTGTGTGTGTTGTCCTTCTATGAGTTTTGCTAGTGGAAGGCTATTCTTTGCCTGTATTTCCTTTGATATAAATAGCCTCCTTGGTGTTTTCTTCTACTACTTCCTGTAAGACTGGATTTAAACTCAAGTTTGTCATGGAATATCTTGTTTTTTTCATTCATGGGAATTGGAAGTTTTGTTGGGTATAGACTGGATTGGCATATATGATCTCTGAGAGTCTTCAAGACATCTGACCAGGCTCTTTTAGAATCATCATTGAGATGTCTGGTTTAATATACCCCCCCTTATATGTTACTTTTTCTCTTTTATTTGATCTTTTAAAAATTTTTTGTTCTATATATTTATTTTTTGATTTTTAGGTTGCATAGGGACTTTTTTCTGTCTTAGTCTGTTTGATTTTCTCTAAGCTTCTTGTACCTTTATAAGCATGCCACTCCTTATGTTAGGAAGTTTTGCTTCTATGATTTTTGTTGAATATATTTTCTTGGACTTTGAGCTGAGCTTCTTCCCCTTCTTTTATTCCTATTATTCTCAGTTTGTTTTTCCTCAGTGTCCCAGATTTCCTGAATATTTTGTGCTAGAAATTTTTCAGACTTAACATTTTCTTTGACTAATGAATCTATTTCCTCTACCATATCTTCAATGACTGTAATTCTTTCTTCAGTGTCTGATATTCTGTTGGTGATGCATGTGTCTGTAGTTCCTGTTTGCTGACTCAGATTTTCCATTTCTAGGATTTCCTCAGTTTGAGATGTCTTTGTTGTCTCTATTTCCATTTTCAAGTCTTGAACTATTTCCTTCACATTTCTGGCTGTTTTTTTTTGTTTGTTTGTTTTCTTGGCATTCTTTAAGGAATTTATTTATTTTCTCTATTTCTTTTTCCCCCACAATTTCTTTAAGAGAATTTTTTATTTTCTCTTTTAAAAAAACTCTATAATTCTCATAAAATTGTTTTTGAAGTCATCTTCTTGTCCTTCATCTGCCTTTGATTGTTCAGGTCTTACTGGAGGTTATTTGTGTTCTTGTGGTGCCATATTATCCTTTCTGTCAATTATTGTGTTCTTATACTGCTATTTTGGCATCTGGGTTTGACATGGTTGTAAGTCTAGGTGTTGGTTCCTAAATTTGTCTTTAGTGGATGATGTTTTGTTCCTTGGTTTCTGTTTCCTCTCTGGTATTCTGGTCTAAGTAGCCAGGGGTTCTGATGATTACAAACTACTCGTCCCTAGGTGCCTCCAGAGAGATTTGGCAACATGTAAGACCTCAGAGCTCCTGGGGACCAATATTGCCTCTGTGGTTTTGAATAACTGCTTAGGTTTTGGGATTCCAAGCAGAATGCATTTTCCAATACAGCAGAAATCTTTTGCTATGATTTTGGGCACGGTTATGGACCTCAAATTAGGGGGTTCAATTACAGGGTGTTGGGTTGGCTTTAATGAGTGTTAGCAGTGGATGGTATCTTACCTTGGATCCAGCTAGGCCTCAGGTAGAGCAACCATGTCAGTATTTTCAGTGTTGGTTAAAGTTACTCAACATCATAAATTAAAACTATCAATTTGATTCTTTACTTTTCAAAGGATCTATACTATATTTATTTTGAGTAAGAATTGTATAGTTTAACACTTAAACTGGGACAGTTGTAAAGAAAAACCATTGGTAATAAAACTGGAAATAATTAAGACAACTGGGGACATTGAATAGATAACAGAAGTGTATTACCTATAAAATATAAATTTGAATGTATAAAGGAACCATCAAGCACTCGGAAGATAACACAATACCCTAACGACCTTGAAAGAGACAATCAAACATTCAGAACATAGCACAGTATCCTGAAGACCTTGAAGCAGACAATAATTTCTAAGGACAAATACCTCATGAATATACAGACTTTTCCACAAATTAAAATACACCACTCAGGACCAGAGGTTGTAGTTAAGTGTCAGAGTACTTGCATGTGGTAGTCCTCAGCATTGAAAATAGAGTCAGCCTTTAAGAAAGGATGAGATTAAAACTACAAATAGCTCATATTCAAAAGCATAATAAAAATCTACTATGTAACAAGAAAAAATTACATCATAGAATAGAAAAAAATTGAAAAAGCAAAAATAAACCAAACCCTGTTCAAAAGATGGCTCCCATAATTTCCTAGGGTATGGTACTATTAGGAGGCGTGGCTTTGGTGGAATGGGTATTGCCATGTTGGAAGAAGTGTATTACTGTGGAGATGGTCTTTTAGGTTTCTTGTGCATAGGATATAGCCCAGCGTCTCAGTCGGCTCCTGCTGCTTGCAAGATGGGACTCTCAGCTGCTTCCTCAGCATCATGCCTGCCTGTATGACTCCAAGCTTCATGCCTTGATGATAACAGACTGAACTTCAACTATAAGTGAGCCACCCCAATCAAATGTCTTCATTGGTAAGATTTGCCATGGGCATGATATCTCTTCATAGCAATAAAAACCCTAATTAATATATCTAAACTCTAGTAAGTTTTAAAATTTAGAGGAAATTATTTATACATTTTGCATTTATATCTATATTTGTAGATGTATTAAATATTTATATCTAGATTTATTCATTTTACCGATGTTAAACCAAAAAGAAAAAAAAACATTAATAGACCCATAACAAGTAAGAAGAGGGAAATAAGAAGACAAAGTCTTCTAGTTAAAAATTTGCTCAGGTCCAGAAGGGAATATAGCAGAATTTTACCAGACAGTTAAAGAGTATCTATAGTCACCTCTTCCACAGAGACGGAAAGGAGTACTTCTGAATTTCTTCTCCAAAAACAACGTTGCTCAACACACACACACACACACACAAACACACACACACGCATGCACGCACTCACGCACACACACACAGTACAAAAAATTAAAAATCCAAACAAACAAAAATTCAGAAAACAAAATAAACAAACAATCACAGCTAAAGATACAACAATGAAAAAAGAAAACTCCAGACCCAAATTCCTGATCAATGTAGATGCAAAAATTCTTGATAAACAACTTTCAAACTAGATTAATACGTGCATTTCAATACCATCCACTATGATCAAATAGCTTTTTTCTGGAGATACAGAGATATTTCTACACATTTAAGTCAACAAATATAATAAATCATAAAAAATGAACTAAAGACACAAATGACACAATCATCACAATAGATGCAGAAAAAAACTTCTACAAAATTCAACATATCTTCACGACAAAATCCCTAGAGAGAAGAGGACTTGAGGAAACATTTCTCAGCATAATATATGCTCATTATGATAAACCCACAGCCAACACAATCCTAAATGTTGAAATCTTCTAATTAATCCATTAAAACAAGAAATTATAGGCTGCATATTATCTTTATTCCTTTTCAATACAGTGCTTGATGTATTAGCCAGAGCAACGAGACAGTAGAGGGAAAATATAGCCATTCAAATTGGTAAGGAAGTGAAAGTATAATCATTTGTACATGCTATGCATAAGGGAGCCAAAGAATTTCCACCCGAATAGTTAGAGAAATGATCTGCACTTTCAAGCAAAATATAAAATCAATTTCTGACACTTTCTATATACTAACAACAGACACATACACAATGAGGAAAATGTCACAGCAATTCGCCTACCACAATATGAAAACAATGAGTAATAAACTTGGCAAGGAGGCGAAAGTTTACAAAAAACCTGAAATCTCAAAAGAAAGAGATCACGAAAGACATTGAGAAGATGGAAGACCCTTCATGCTCATGGATTGGTAGAATAAATATTGTGAAAATGACCATCCTATCAAAATCAATTTACAGAAATAATGAAATTCTAATCAACCACCCATGAAATTTTTAAGAGTAAGGAAATCCCTCCTAAACTTTGTTTTCAACCACAAACCAGCTGGGATAGCCAGTGCAATTCTGTGCTAAATGAAGAATTCTGGTGGCATTACTATTCTGTATTTAAAGCCACAGTAGAGAAACAGCATGATGCTGGAACAAAAAGAGATTTGTGCATTATTGGAACAAAAAAGAAGACTCATGCATTATGCTTGATAAAATTTCCTAAAATGTACACCAGAGACAAGAGAAAGGTTTTCAAAAAATGTTGCCGGAAAAACTGGATGTCCACATATAACTGAATGAAATTAGATTTGCATCTATAACCCTGTATACCTGACTGATATATATATATATATATATATGTATGTATACATATATATATAATCATTTCTGATTTTATCTTTGTTGAGTGTATGTGTTCATGTGTATATGTCTCTTCTGCCTTTATTATTTTTTAATTTACCTGTTTATTTTCTAAAGAGAGAGAATAAAGTCATGGATACAGAGATGGAAGGGTAGAGAGGTGGGGAGGATCTGGGAGGAGATGAGCAAGAAGGGAAATAATGATCAGAATGTACTGTATGAAAAATATTTTCAATAAAAAAGGCACAGGACATGAATGAACATTAAAACCATTAAAATGTATGAGAAGAAGTTAACAGCCCCATGAAAGGATGCTCAAATCAAAATGTTTTGTTTTCTAAACTTGAATCCAAATTGAAATACCCCTGCAAATTCATAGAACGATTATTATTTTAAACACGGAAAATAAAAAGAATTGTTACATATGTGGTGATATGAAGGACAGTATAGAATGTTCTCTACTTATAAAATTTTATATATTTTTAAAAATGTTTATTTATTACAAAGTTGGGTATATGACCACTATATCAAACTAAGTATATACTAGAAAGAATATATGTGTGTGTGTGTGTGTGTGTGTGTGTGTGTGTGTGTGTGTGTATGTAAGCACCAACACACAGGCATGGCTGCAACATCACTTAGAAAAGATAATGAGCAGGTGGGGATCATGTAAAGTACTGATACAGCTATAGCACAGAACCTCGAAATCCAGACACTAGGAGAACTATGTAGAAATGTAGATCACCATCTATTAGGTACTATTCCTCATGATTTTTCTAACAGCAAATTTATGAATGTAAATAATGTGTTTGTGTATGCAAATTGAACTCAGGACATTTGGTCTGGGAATGAGAAGCAGTATTACTTCAAATGACCCTCAGAGCTTCTTCTTCAGTATAGAAATATTCGAAAATTAAACTTGCTGGTAGAGGTATAACCACCATAAATGTTCTAAAAGTCAATTATGTCCTTAACACTCATTAATACAGAACATGAAAATTACAGTTTAATGAAGCAGATTAAAATTATGCCATCTGTTTCAGGTTATGACTTATAAAATTTTGTGATTTTTTTCACGTATTTGAAAAAAAGAAGATGGTTGATAAACACTGATGTTTTTTATTTATTTATTTTTAAAAATGTTATTTATTTATTTATTTATTTATTTATTTATTTATTTATTATACAATGTTCTGTCTGTATGCCTGCAGGTCAGAAGAGGGTACCAGACCTCATTACAGGTGGTTGTGAGCCACCATGTGGTTGCTGGGAATTGAACTCAGGACATTTGGAAGAGCAGGCAATGCTCTTAACCGCTGAGCCATCTCTCCAGCCCTGATGATTTTTTTTTAAAATAATATGAATCTTTCCTATATTTCCAAATTTTTTGTTTATATAACCACATTCTTAAATATTCTGAATTTGAGCTTTTTCCCTCATGATATTTTAAAGATGATAACTAACTGAAAAGAAAACCAGTCCCCCATACTACATGAGGATGGACTTTAATACTTAGCAGCATGTGTATACCCTAGTTTAATAATCTTTTTTGATTCCCCAGTAGGGTTTGTTTAGCTAAGTGCTCCACTCACTCGGCATGTATGTGTTTGTAGAAACAAATTCAGGCAACTTGGTTGTTTTTCTTCAGCTTCTCTAGTGCTTTGTTGGTTTCTATCTACATATTAGATTATTATTTAAGAATGAGTATTAAAATGTTTAGCAACAGATTACAGATTCAAGTATATCTTTTTAATTTATGGGTTTGATGTCATTATTTTAAGTATCAAAATACTCACTTTCTTCATTATTTAGGATGTTCTTCTCTTTAGTGATATTTACTATGAAGACTGTGTGATGTGGTGCAATCACTCCTGACTCAAGCTGACTAATGGTAACAGAGTATGTCTTTCATGTCCCTAGGTACGTTTTTGATGCTTCTACTTGGCTGCGGATAAATGTACCTGTCTCCAAGCTTGAAAACCTAGGACTGGAAGAGATGAGAGAACTTATGCATGCAATCTGTCTTTCAAACTCCTTTCGAGTAGCGCACACACATAAACCAACACACACACACATCACAAGGATATAATGGAAATCTTAATGTGTATATTTGTGAAAGCATGTTTGTGTAGCTATATTTTACCTGACTGCCCAAAATCTGAATGTATGTCACCTAATGTGGAATTTCCAGCATTGTATTAGTGGGATTATTGATATTAAGGGATCTAAATCTGTAATAACATGCTATTTCCTATTTATTGCATTCATTCTTTTTGTTTTCATGAATAAATAAATAAATAAACTGTTACTTTTTTGGTAGTTTTAGACTCAAACAAAATGTATTGTATTCCAGAATAATGTTCTTTTTTTCCCATTCATGGAAGTACACAGCTTCTCCCAGGACTTTTATCCTGCATTATATTGATACATATGATTCAAATGATAATCTACATTGATATATCATAATTATCCAAAATCCATAGTCATATTCCTTACAATCCTAGTTTTAGCAAATGGATCATGGGATGTGTTTAATATTTTTGTATTATATAGACGAATTTCACTGCCCTAAACCTCTGTGCTGTGCTAGTCATCCTATTTACTCTCAATACCTAAAAGCCAGACAGCATATTTCTGTCTTTGTACTTTAACATTTTTACAACAAGCACTTGCCACCATAGTTTGTAGACTTCTTGGATAAACTCTCAATGAGTCACATCAGTATGCATTTCTCCACAGTTCAGTTCTTTGAGCTTAGGTGACAAAATTATTTTAAATACTGAATGTTTTTATTCCATTTTCTGGATAAGTCTTATTTTATTTACTGAATGACACATTGATTGACTCCAAGTTTAGTCAATTATGGGCAAGGTGTTAAACAAGTTTTTAATTCATTCGTATAAATATTAGTGAGTGAGCATTCAGTGGGAAGACATTCAGTTTTATCAGAAATGGACAAATTGTCTTGCAGAATGGCTGTACCCTTTGGATTCATGGTACCAATCAAAAGGTGTTCTTTGGTTTGTTTAATATTTTGATTTTATTGGTTAAACATTTTTCTTCACTGTCTTCTCTTCCTCTCCTCTCCCCTTGTATCCTCTCCTGTGACCCCCACACTCGCAATTTGCTCAGGATATCTTGTCTTTTTAATCTGCCTATGTAGATCCATGTATGTCTTTCTTTCTTAGGGTCCTCTTTGTTGTCTAGCTTCTCTGAGGTTGTGGCCTATAGGCTGGTTTTTCTTTGCTTTTTCTCTAAAAGCCACTTATGAGAGCATACATATTATACTTGTCCTTCTGTGTCTGCATTAACTCACTCAATAGATTTTCTTTTCTAGATCCATCTATTTGTTTACAAATTTCAAGATATTATTGCTTTTTACTATAGTACTCCATACCTTGGTTGAGGAGCATCTAAATTTTTTCCAGGTTCTGGTTATTGTAAATAATGCTGCTATGACCATAGTTTATCACATGTCCTTTAGTGTGATTGAATATCTTTTGGGTATATAGCAGTATTGCTGAATTATGAGGTGGATTGTTTACTGGATTAAACTTCAATGCATTTATAATGTTGTTAGTACACTTGAAATGAACTAGAATTTCTCCTGTACTCTTTTAGTAACTTTTGTGATGTCTGTAAAGCATTTGATTGAGAATTTTGGAATATTGTACGTAGATAAACTGTTTGCATACATATATCCAGTTGTTCCAAAGCCATTTATCAGGAAGAGTGTATGTTTCATCTTGCTTACTTGTACCTTTGATATGATCAGTTTTTAATTATGTTTTAATTTATTTATTTATGTGGGATTTCTAGGCTCTACACTAACCTATTTCTTTTTTGTTTGTTTGGTTGTTTTTTTTTTTGTTTTTGGTTTCTAAGTAAATAGGAAAACAAATTAGTTTTTTATTACAGAATAAAAGCTAAAATATATACAGGCCATTATGTCTTTTGAAAACAGAGTTTTCATTGAATTTGGGTGAGGTAATATAATATTTTCACATTGTTCTTCTTTGTTTCATTTACGCATCAGTTTAATCCATAGTGCATTTTTTTCCAGATTACATTTCTTTCTTTTTTTTTTTTTTTGGATATAACATTTTTTTTTTAGTTGTTGAAAAAAATTTTCACCTCCTCCCCATTTCCCATTTTCCTCCCCCTCCTCCCACACATCACCTTCTCCCCTCACTCCCCCCCTCCCCCCACTCCATTCCCCCTCCCTCTGAGAATGAAGAGCAGTCCAGATATCCTGCCCTGCGCGAAGTCCAAGATCCTCCCACTTCTATCCAGGTCCAGGAAGGTGAGCATCCAAACAGGCTAGGCTCCCACAAAGCCAGTTCATGCTTTAGGATCGAAACCTAGTGCCATTGTCCTTGACTTCTCATCAGCCTTCATTGTCTGCCCTGTTCAGAGAGTCCGGTCACATCCTGTGCTTATTCAGTCCCAGTCCAGCTGGCCTTGGTGAGCTCCCAATAGATCAGTTCCACTGTCACAGTGGGTGGGTGCACCCCTCGTGGTCCTGACTTAGTTGCTCATGTTCTCCCTCCTTCTGCTCCTCATTTGAATCTTAGGAGCTCAGTCTGGTGCTCCAATTTGGGTCTCTGTCTCTATCTCGATCCTTCGCTAGATGGAGGTTCTAAGGTGATATGCAAGATATTCATCCGTATGGCTATAGGATAGCGTCATTTCAGGTTCCCTCTCCTCAGTTGCCCGAGGTACTATCTGGGGATATCTCGCTGGACACCTGCGAGCCCCTCTAGAGTCAAGTCTCTTACTAACCCTAAGATGGCTCCCTTAATTAGGATATATATTTCTCTGCTCCCGTATCCACCATTCCTTTATTCCAACAATCCCATTCCCCCAAGCTCCCCCATCCTCCCCTTCTCACCTTTCTCTCCCCATTTTCCCTTAGCCCCATGCCACCTCACTCCCAAGTTCCCAGTTTTTGCCCGGCAATCTTGTCTACTTCCCATATCCAGACAGATGACTATATATTTTTCATGGGGTCCACCTTCTTATTTAGATTCTCTAGAATCACAAATTATATGCTCAGTGTCCTTTATTTATGGCTAGAAACCAATTATGAGTGAGTACATTCCATGTTCATCTTTTTGGGTTTGGGATACCTCACTCAGAATAGTGTTTTCTATTTCCATCCATTTGCATGCAAAATTCAAGAAGTCATTGTTTTCTACAGCTGAGTAGTACTCTAATATATATATTCCACACGTTCTTCATCCATTCTTCCATTGAAGGGCATCTAGGTTGTTTCCAGGTTCTGGCTATTACACATAATGCTGCTATGAACATAGTTGAACAAATGCTTTAGTCATATGATAGGTCATCTCTTGGGTATATTCCCAAGAGTGGTATTACTGGATCTTGGTGTAGATTGATCCCGAATTTCCTGAGAAATTGCACACTGATTTCCAAAATGGTTGCGCAAGTTTGCTTTCCCACCAGCAATGGATGAGTGTTCCCCTTACTCCACAACCTCTCCAGCAAAGGCTATCATTGGTGTTTCTGATTTTAGCCATTGTGACAGGTGTAAGATGGTATCTCAAAGTTGTTTTAATTTGCATTTCCCTGATCACCAAGGAGGTTGAGCATGACCTTAAGTGTCTTTTGGCCATTTTAATTTCTTCTGTTGAGAATTCTCTGTTCAGTTCAGTGCCCCATTTTTTAATTGGGTTAATTAGCCTTTTAAAGTCTAGCTTCTTGAGTTCTTTATATAGTTTGTAAATCAGACCTTTGTCTGTTTCAGGGTTGGTGAAGATCTCCTAGTCAGTAGGTTGCCTTTTTGTCTTAGTGACAGTGTCCTTTGCTTTACAGAAGCGTCTCAGTTTCAGGAGGTCCCATTTATTCAATGTTGTCCTTAATGTCTGTGCTGCTGGGGATATACGTAGGAAGTGATCTCCTGTGCCCATATGTTGTAGAGTACTTCCCACTTTCTCTTCCATCAGGTTAAGTTACACTAACCTATTTCTTGTATGTGTTCTTATCGGTACCATATTATCATTGATATAACTATATAGTAAATTTTGATACGAGTAATCAACTTTCTTTAAATATTTTCATTTATAATTTTTGGTTGGTTTAGTGATTCTAATTTCTGAATAAACTATCAAATTAGTTGGTTAATATCCTCAAAAAACTTGATTTAGCTGCCATTAAACCTATGGATGAAGCTGGAAAGGACAAAACCTTTCTATTCATAAACATTCACTATTTCAAAATTTAATTAACTAATCTTTATGTTTTTCAGAGTATGTACCAGTGTTATATAAGTTCACATATGTTTTATTTCTGTATTTAGTACTAATGAAATAATATTGCTTTTCTAATTTTAATTTTATACTTTTTATTGATGATATAAAAGAATGAAATTTACTCTTTTGTGAGAATAAACAATAACTGTAGCCATCTATGAGAACCTAGTATTGCTTTTCTCATGCACTGTTATTTTCTAAATCTTGAGTAGTTTGTCTGCAGTTTTCTGTGATCAGTAATTTACTCAATATTGAAAAGGGAGCCTGAGGAGACCTGTGGGGTTCCTGTCTGCACAGATCTCTAGTCTTTGTTGTTGTATTTGTAAACTGTCTGCCTTGATCTCCCTTGACTTTAAATCCATATCCTAATCCCATATAGTCTCTGGGATTCTTTATTACTACATTTTATCTTAGAAAATCTCAATAGATAATCATCTGCATAATAATCACTTGAATAATAATGCTCAAATTGTTTGATCTCTCCACCTCAGAGACTATTTTTTCTTGTTCAATGTTATAGTTATTAATCACTTTTAAATGTAATTCTTTCCTTCCCTTCTTTCTCTCCATTTTTTCTTCCTTTTCATTCACTCCTGACATTTTTCCTTTTTGTTTTTCTTTTTAACCTAGAAGTAGAAATTCTCCAAATATCAGGTTTTAGAATTACTATATCAGGAGCCATTACTCGGTAAAATATGTTGATTTTTTAAAAAAATTCATTGTTTCCTATGTTCTTTTCTATCATTGGAATGCATTATTAAGTAACTATTATATTTGCTATTGTCATAGTTTTCTAAATATTTGTACTTATATTTAGTAATTACTCTAGAAATTTCTAGTTAACAGCAATATAGTGTGAATCTGGAAGATAATTTCAGGTTATGGGCATGCATGTTAAAAATACTTAAAAATCAGAATGGTAATCTCATTAACATGTTATTGAATAGAGATCTAACTGGTTTTGGTAGACTAGAAGACCAGCAAACCTCAGGGAACTTTTGTCTCCAGTCATCCCTATAACACAATGTGCACGTATGTACCTTGAATTTCTATGTGCTGAAAATCTGGATTTAGGTAGTCATGCTTGTGCAGTGAGAACTTCACCATGTGAGCTGTCTCTATTCCATAAAATATTATGACACTAAAATATCTTTTCTTTTTTATTGATTTTATTGAGCTATACATTTTTCTCTGCTCCCTTCCATTCCTCTCCCATCCTCTTCAACCCTCTCCCATGGTCCCCATGGTCCTAATTTACTCAGGAGATCTTGTCTTTTTCTACTTCCCATGTAGATTAGATCCATGATTGCTTCTTTTAGTATCCTCATTGTTGCTAAGGTTCTCTGGGATTGTGATTTGTAGGCTCTTTTTTTTTTTTTTTTTTTTGCTTTATGTTTAAAACCACTTATGAGTGAGTACTATGATATTTGTCTTTCTGGGTCTGGGTTACCTCACTCGATATGATGTTTTCTGGCTCCATCAAGATGTCATTATCTTTTATGCTGTGTAGTACTTCATTGTGTAAATGTACGACATTTTTCTTATCTATTCTTCAGTCAAGGGGCATTTTGGTTGTTTCCAGGTCCTGGCTATGCTGCTACAAACATAGTTGAGCACATGTCCTTGAGGAACAATTGAGCATCTTTTGGATGTATACCCAAAAGTGGTATTGCTGGGAATACAAATCCGAGAAGAAGTCAAACTCTCACTATTTGCTAATAATGTGATAGTTTACTAAAGTATATTTTCTTTTGTATGTTTATTATACTTTAGTTTCACTTTTCCCTTAGAAAATTTCTCTGTCACACAAGCATCTATGTATTTATTTCAATGAAATTTTTGAGAATTTACTACTTAGCTTGCTTCAAAGCAACTTACAAAATCATGGACAGTTTCAATTAATCGTTACTTTCACAACAATTACCAATAAGTTTTTGGGGATAGAGAATATATTCAAAAACAGTTAGTAAAATTGAACAATATTATTTATTTAAGTATCAAATCAAGTAAATTTTCAAAGAGAAAAGACTACAAACTTTTGTGTTATCATAATCTCTTTCACAAGGCTTGTTGCTAGGTAAATTAGACGTTTAGAAGATCTTGAGTTTAGATAAGAGGATTTTATGTGAAAGCAGGAAAGCAGAAGGAACTATCAAATAATTTGCATGAGGAGAGTGGACCTTAGTATGGAAATGTAATCAATAGCAGAGATTCCTAGATTGACTAATTCATCACTGATTCTGTGAGTGTGGATAAATTGTCTGAGAAAATAGTTTAAGTAGCAATTTTAGTTCTTCAAATCATCAAATATTGAGACAGAATACCAGAAGAGAGACGTGCCAGTAAGGTCAGGTCAGCACAGGATCACAGAAGACAAGCTTGTGTGGAATCACAAGAAAGTACTGCATGAATCACTCTGAGCTACTAGACAACAGAGGCTTCAACATGTCACTGGCACTTATTAGAGATGTTCTTCCACTCCCTGGTTTAACTGTTACCTTCATTATCTTTAGCAGACAACTTCCCTGTAATGATGTCACTGATCTCATCTGAACCTTTTTTCATCTCATAGAAAATTATGCAGTTTAATAGAAGTTTAAAATCATGAAAAAGCAAGGTTGGGACCAATAGAAATAGGTGAATCATAATGAAGTGTGATGTGAGTTTTAACTGCCATTGGCACTCTGAAACTGAACTGACCTTCCTTCCTTCCTTCCTTCCTTCCTTCCTTCCTTCCTTCCTTCTTTCCTCCCTTCCTTCCTTCCTTGCATTCTTCTTTCCTTGCTTCCTTTCCCTCTTTTTTCCTTCCTTTTGAAATAGACGAGTTCCAAACTATAAGGACAATGATCTCTTCTGGATAAGGTCCAGCACTAGAATGAAGCTCATTTTTCTGTAGAAGTCTTGAAATCATTCTTAAGGCAGTACTCACCCATGTAACTTGAATACTGTCCATGAGAATAAACTGGTATAAATACAGACATAGCTTTGTTTGATTATTATTTTATTATACCACATGTACCCAGATTCGACAATCTGTGGAAGCTTGATCTCTTCCACAAATAATTAAGGAACCTGCTTAGAGGGAAAATAATTTGAAAATGTGTAATGAGCAACCAAAGGATTTTTTTTTCTTTTAGATTTTTTCATATGGGGTTTCTATTGTTGCTATCCTGCTTCTCAAATGTGCAGTCATGTAGATCAAGATTAATGCTGATCTGACAAGGGATGTGATCCTTCCTATAAGAGAGTAGCTGTCCAAGATATTTCTGTGTCAGACAGCCATCAGGACCCAGTGATTGAGTTTAGGAATGGATATCTTATCTAAAAGGAAAGTTAAACGTTCATTAACTTATGCCCTTTTTAATCCAGAGAGATTTTGTAATTCCCAGATTTTGGGGATGTTTTAAAGGTCTCCTCTGAATGCCATAGGCACATTAGCAGCAACATTTAGAGCTGTTAGAGGCTTCCAGCAGATTGTATTATTTATTATGAACAGCCTCCAGGGGCTAAGAGCAGCTGAAAGCATGGCTGGCAGTGCCAACCACTTAAAATGAAGATTCCCCAAATAAACGGCCAGTTGTCATCTACCCTGATGTGTGGAGCACAGAAAATATCATGGAACGCCTATTAAAATGACAAGTCCTTCTCTGCTTGGATGACAACGTGGAAAGGTTGGCTTGATTTGTTTTTTTTTTTCTTTCAAATGACATATTTGAAATAGATGCTTCTTATTTCGCTCGTGAAACAACTGTGGGGATGTGCAAAGGGAAAGCTGGAAGCACGTTGGTGGTTATACGACACTTATATCATTTATCATAAATGCCACTCATCGTTATTTAACAAAAGTATATAAATTCTGATCAAATACCTTGAGGGACTTGTGCCTTTTCTGAATGAAACTTGTACTCCTTTAGTCTGGGAAGGTCCTTACTTCACTCTCAGGTATGGAACACTGTATTGGGTTGTGTCATGGCATTTAAGACAAGTTCCAAAGTCTACTTAATGCACTGCTTTTCCTCTAGGAGTGACCTGTAAAAATGTAAAATTTCCAACCAATATGATTGATTTCATGATCAGAGGAAAATCTAGTGAAAATAATTAAAAGGCGGATTGTTTACCAATCACCTTAAAATCTCAGTAGGAAGGTATCAAATTATTCTCAGTGGATTCATTTTTTTTTTCCTACATGACTCTGACAACATCTAGACCTTTAGCGTTTTGTGTGCTAATCACTCATATACTTTATTACTCACGTTTCCGGGTTACCAAAGTTAGCAACATGTGACACACACTCCTAAAGTCAATCTCAGCACTAGGAAGGCAGATGTATGTGTGTGAGAGATAGAGGGGTGGGGAGAGAGAAAGGGGGGGGGAGGAGACACAATGAGAGCACACGGGGGCATCATGAGTTCAAAGCAGCCTTCACTACATAGAAGGATCCTTTCTCAGAAAAAGAAAACAAGAAAATGAGAGAAAAGACAATGAAACATATAATCCAGTCTTTCAATTTAATTCTAGCACTCTGGAGGCAGAGACAGGAGGATCTCTGTGAGTTCGAAATCAGCCTGGTTTAAAAGAGCTAGTTCAAGAACAGGCTCCAAAGCTACAGAGAAACCCTCTCTTAAAAACCTAGAAAAAAACTCAATTAAATTTAGAAATGTTCTGAGTTTTTAATGGACTTTGATTTTCACGTTTCTGGTTTTTTCATCTCTCTACAGCTACACAGTAAAGAGCAGTGATGTTCACAGGATATTTGAGAACTTTGTCTTCACTGTTTCTCACCAGGACAAATGGTTTTCTGAATTCTCTGATGTTTCTAGCATTTATCATTTTAGGCAATTTTAATTTCTACTCTTTAAAAAAAGATGACTTTCTTGTCTAATTTTAGTGTGTTGCATAAAGTGTATTCCCCAAAGTTGAATATTGTTTTTAAGGAAGCATACTACTTAAATTAAGGAAGACAAAGTACATTTGTACCTTTCTTTTGAAAACAAAAAAAAAAGGAAAGGAAAGAAAAAAAAAAACGTGTCTGAATTTGTTTTACCAGGATTAAATCCTTCATTTGCATTTGTTTGTATATTCTGACTCTTACCCCACATACCATAAAAATGCAACCAGATCCACAAGATTACTTATTAACAAAAAATAATAGTTCACATTGCATTCCTTTTTCTTCTTCATCTTTTTTGGTGTTTTTGTTTTGGTCTGTTTTTTGAGAGATGTTCGAATTCCAAACACTAATAGTAGAAAACGTCAACACCCTGCCTTTACCAATGGGCAGGTCTCACAGACAGAGAATTAACAGAGAAATAAGGAAACTCACAAATGTTATGACACAAAGGGGCTTGAGAGATCTCTATAGAACATTCCATGCAAACACAAAAGAATATATCTCATTTTCAGCACATCATGGAAACTTCTCTAAAATTGACCACAAACGTATTTACAAAGCAAATCTCAGCAGATACAAAGTAAAAAAACTGCAATAACCCCTTGTATCTTATTGGATCACTGCATCTTATGGTTAGAATTTAACAACAACACAAATTCCAGAAAGCTTATAAACTCATGGAAACTGAGTAATGCTCAACTGAAACACCCCTGGGTCAAAGAAAAAATAAGAAAGAAATAAGACTTCCAAGAAAAAATTGAATATGAATGCAAGACATACCCAAAATTATGAGGCTCTATGAAAGTAGTACTAAGAGGAAAGATCATAGCTTAAATGCCTACATAAAAAATTTGGAGAAGCCGGGCGGTGGTGGCGCACGCCTTTAATCCCAGCACTCGGGAGGCAGAGGCAGGCGGATCTCTGTGAGTTCGAGACCAGCCTGGTCTACAAGAGCTAGTTCCAGGACAGGCTCCAAAGCCACAGAGAAACCCTGTCTCGAAAAACCAAAAAAAAAAAAAAATTTGGAGAAACCCCACACTGACAGAACACCTGAAAGCTCTAGAACAAAAAGAAGCAAACTCACCCAGGAGGAGTAGATGCCAGAAAATAATCAAATCTGAGAGCTGAAATCAATAAAATAAAAAGAAAGAGAACAATACAATGAATTAATGAAACAAAGAGTTGGTTCTTTGAAAAAAAAATCAACAAAATAGTACACCCTTATCCAAACTACCCAAAATGCAGGAAGAATACACAAATTAAAAAATCAGAAATGAAAAGAGGTACATAAAAACAGATACTAAAAAATCAGAGAATCTTCAGCTCTAACATCATAGACCTGTGTTCCACAAAATTGAAAAGCATAAAAGAAATGAACAATTTTCTATATAGATTCCATG
Source organism: Microtus oregoni (assembly GCF_018167655.1). Taxonomy (NCBI): domain Eukaryota; kingdom Metazoa; phylum Chordata; class Mammalia; order Rodentia; family Cricetidae; genus Microtus; species Microtus oregoni. The sequence continues at coordinate 9,326,050 of NW_024543076.1, read as the reverse complement.
TAACAAAATTAAATCAAGAGCAGACAAGCAATTTAAATAGACCTATAAACCCTAAAGAAATAGATGTCATTAAAATCCCCCCAACACATACAAAAGGCCCACTGCCAGATGGTTTCAGAACATATCCCAAAATTCCAATGAAGAGCTAATATCAATACTCCTCAAATTGTTCCATACAACAGAAACAGAAGTAAAATTGCCAAACTCCTTGATGAAAATACCCTCTTCCAGAGTGGAGGTACTGGAATTTAGAAATATAGTAAAGAATACGAAGATGCGAACAAAAATAATAAAGCAAGAAACAGGATAGTATTGGGAGGGAATTTTTCAGTGAGTATGTATTTAATTTCCAACCAGTTAGTATACCCCTGACCTCAAAAAGTAGGAGTAAGACAAGAAACTGCATTAACACACAAATTGAAAGTCACAGGCTATATTCATATCTCATGCCCTAGACCAAACACTCTGTAGGCAAACCCTCCCTGAGTGAAATCCCAAATTATTTCCATAAAGGGAACTGGAACTTAGTTGGATCCTCAGACTTCTGTTTTAGATAGAACCAACTACTTCCCTATTTCAGGAGTGTGAGGTCTGGCAACTAGCCACACCTGTTGTCAATAGCCTTGAGAGAGGAGAACTCTGATTAACAACTAGGTGGGACCTTTTTTAGAAGAATAATAACCTTGAATAAACTAGAAACAAGTCCCAAACTCTCCGACCTTTGGCCTCTTTGGGCCTCCACACATCTTACAGCCTCCATCTAGTAACTGATCGAACCAGATCTGAGATCTACAACCAAATGCTAGGCCACTCTCTGGGAATCCAGTGGAAGAGAGGAAAAAGGGAATTTAAAAGAAAGGGAATATAAGAGAAAGGGAGCTCAAGATGAAGAGACAGTTGAACCAAGCCTGTGGAAACTCTTAAACTCCAGACTGACAGCTGTGGAGCCTCCATGGGGCAGAGCTTGGACCTTCATATGTGGGACACAGTGAAGAAGCTTGGACTATCTGAGGGGCCCCTGGCAGTAGGACCCTCAGATGAGCTAGCTTGTTGAAATCCATTCCCTGTGGTGGGATGCCGTGTTCAGCCCTAATGCGGGGAGGGGGGGGGGGACTTGGCCCTATCCCAAATTACGGTGCCAGACACCCCGTAAGAGCTCACACCATTGGGAGGAGTAGCTGGGAGGTGGCAAGTGGTGTGGGAAGGGCTGTGTTTTGAATGTAAAATGAAATTGAAAATAAATACATGCATACAAATAACAGCAACCAAGAAACCCAATAATAAAAACCCAAGTCATATATTAGGGGGTAAAAGTTGAAGGATCAGGGAAGTAGAGCAGCCAGCCACTAGTGGTTACCTCTGCAGAACCCTCAGACTGAATGGGATATCCTGTCTCTACAAGTCCTCAGGCTGAATGCTTTTGGCCTTAACTCCTATCTCCTCCTGCCTGATTTTCCACTCTCTACCCAGCCATATCCCTTCCTGTTCCCATCTCCCTAGTTTTGGAATTAAAAGTGTATGACTCCCAATACTGGGACTAAAGGTACTAGTTACCACTGAGCAACCACAGCCTGGCTCTATTTCTCTTTGAGAATAGACCAATTTTGTGTAGCCTAGGGTGGCTTTGAGCTCACAGAGATCTGTCTGCCTTTGCCTCCCAAATTCTGGCATTAAAGGTCTGTGCCACCACCGCCTGGTCTCTATAACTAACTAGTGGCTAGCTCCCCGCTCTGATCGCCAGACAAGCTTAATTTGTTAAAACACCAACAAAATGTCACCACAGTTCCTTTTCAGAAGTTCATTACATTTTCCTTTAATTATGTACAGATGGAAAATGTGGCCCAGTTTCTAAACATTGATCTTAGTTTGCTGATATGCCTTTGTGTCGGTGATATTTAATAACTTTGAAAGAAAAATCATGTGATTATTATTTCATAGATTTTGCAATTTAAGAAACTTTCTACCCAGAGACTGTAGAGTACTACTACATTAATTACTCCTCTAATCACTCGATATTCCTAATAAACACATTTCACAGATGGTTAAGCCCCAGCACTGAGGTGGTAAGTGGCTTTCACATGAAGTCTGTATTACAAACAGCAGAGTCGAAAATTCCCCTGTGCTTTCACTAATTGAATTTTAGCTATTCATATATAGGAAGGTAGTCACCAAAGACAAAACTTAATATTACTAATTTACTCTTATATTTATGAATTTTATTTCAAAGTAGAAACATATTAAAGTAACAGATCACTTACCAAAAGAATTCAAGATATCTAGTTTTGAAAGTGTGTCTTCATTTTAGATTTCTTAGAAAATAAACAATAAAAATATCCCCATGAGGTGCACAGAAACTTGATAATGTAATCAAATTTTCAAACATCAATCTTTGTTTTCTAGTATGCTTTTGTATTAATAATACTTAAGCCAGAAAGTGAAAATATTTCTTAACCTACATTTCTTTATGAAATGACTCATGATCTTTATTATGATAGTCCCAGGAAAGAAATGACGTGAGAAATAAAGTTAATACTATATTTAATAAACATGACTGGATTAAAATATATATTTTTTACATGAAAAATTAACTTAGTATTTTCTTGTGGACTACAATTTACTTGATACCAGGTGGTAGAAAAATAAAATGATTTTCTCAAACACTCTACAAATTAGCAAAATAAATATGCAGTGTTTTTGGGAATTTTCCAAATCTAAGCACAAAAGGAGCAGATTTCATAGACTTTCACAAACTGGAAAAGCAGATTATTATCACCACATTAAATTTAATATTTGCATCACTGACTTACCTCTATGAAATCTAGGCATGACCACGGTAAACTAGTTTGGTAGGAATTTTTTGAATCATACCAAGTATGGCATGGTGAATGTACTATTCCCATCACTGTGTACAAAAGGTAAAGGCCAGTTTTGGCTAAATGGTGAATACTAAGCCCAACAAAGTTACATATGTTGCTGTCAGAGAAAAGAAAAAAATAAAAAAAGTTGTCTGGAAATTTGCTAAATATTAAAACAGAAAATAGTTATAGAATATTTTGGATAAATCACCAAAGATTATACAGAGCAAATAAAAACGTGAGAGAAAAATGATGCAGCATAATCTAAACATTTTAGAACAAATAACACTGATCTTAAGTAAACATGAGTTTCGTTTTATATACATAATTGGATATTATACCTATAACATGTCTTTTAATGATAGCATTCGGTGTTTTACCTCAGCCATAAAAAAAGGCAATTTTTTCATTGAAAACTTAAAGAATATAAGTTGATATAATTAATGACTTGGGTATTGTGTTTTCATTTTTTGTGTATATGTGTTTATCTTTCTTTTTACTTTTATTAATTTTTGAGAATTTCTTACAATACATATTGATCATATACATCCCTTTTCCCAACCTCCCAAGATCAATCCTATGATCCCTATCTGTCCAATCCTTGTAATCATTTTATTTTAGAATCCATTGAGTCCAGCTTGTGCTGCTCAGTGGGACCAACCAGAGAAACAACATCTACTTACTAGGGCACATGTCCCTAAAGAGCACAGAATGTCCTTCTATCAGAAGCTAGAAACTGATCATTGGTCTTCATCAAGGAATAAAGCTTTATGATCATTGTGGCTCTTCTTGCTGGAATTTTGACTGGTGACAGCTTGCCCTGGTCTAATGCATGCTGTGGAAATCATTGGGTCCATATAAGCAGAAGCCCTGTTTGACCTGGAAAACAATGTTTCCTCGTAGACTTCTACTTCCTCCTGATCTTACAATTCTTCTGTCCCTTTTTCTGTGATGATCTCATAGCCTTATTAGAATGGGATGTTGTATAAACGTCCCTGTTAGAGAAAAAAATTTCACAGCAAGACAGCTGCACAAATGGATTTAGCGATGTTGTGAACTGCGTAAAACTTGGGCAAGCTCAAGCCAGACAATATTTCAGCATGGAGAGGTCAGGTGTGCCCAAAGTCCAAGGAGCTATTGTTAATTGGTAGCTGGAATATTTGTGTTGTTTTTTGATAAAAGTGTAGGGACTGGTAAGTAAACTCTCCTCTAGATGAAGATCAAACATCCAAGAATGTATGAGCAGTATAAATTGAATGTGGCATGTACTGGATCCGAAAAATAGGAAGGATTTAACGAGATCAAACATATTATATAAAATTCTCAATGAATTAATAAAAATGTATATAGCATATTATCATTTGAAGTTAAACAATCTATGAATACATTTTATAGTTTTCACATTAGGAATTTGGCCTTTCTTCCAAGTCCAAGGAAATTATAAATAAATATACTAGGTAATTCCATTAATCACTTATTTTTCCAGTATTAACATTATGAAAATTTACAATATCTATACTGGATAATTAACTTTTGAATCTGCCCCAATGATTTTTTTAAATTTCACCACTTTTATGAATATGTGTGTCTGTGTGTAACTCTAAACGGGTTTTTCCGGCAACCCTTTGTAATGATAATCACAATATATATATATATATATATATATATATATATATATATATATATACCATAGCCATTGTCATAAATCAATTATTCTTCTTACCCTATTGTGGTGATGCAAGAAATTGTGTTTGTCACCTGCTAACTACAATTCATCATTAACATCTAAACTTACATTACTTTAAAATGTTTTTAAAATAGAATTTAATAATGTATGACCTTTAGGAACTAACATTCATTTTTAGAGATTTATTATTTTATGCTGGTGAATGTTTTGCCAGAATGTACATCTGTATATTAGGTATGAACATTTCTTGAGGCACCCAAAAGAGTGTCAGATCTTTTGAAAGTGAAGTTACAGATGGTTCTTAGCCATCATGTGAGTCAGCATACATGTCATCTGCAAAAGCAACAGTGTTCTTAACTGCAATGCTATTTCTCTAGCCACAGAAGTTAGTTATATTTTGTGTTGTTGTTGTTACAAATGATTTAGTTGAAGTTTTTTTTTTCTTTTTTTCGAGACAGGGTCTCTCTGTGGTTTTGGAGCCTGTCCTGGAACTAGCTCTTGTAGACCAGGCTGGTCTCAAACTCACACACAGAGATCCGCCTGCCTCTGCCTCCCAAGTGCTGGGATTAAAGGCGTGCGCCACCACCGCCCGGCTTGAAGACTTTTTTAAAAGTGATTATAGGTATCGGTTCCTTCCATTTTTTGGTTGAGTATTATTCTATGATATAGATTTTGTTTAATTATTCCAGTTAAAGATGTGTGTGTGTGTGTGTGTGTGTGTGTGCATGTGAGAGTACAGAGGAATTATAAATAGTATTGTAATTAACATCAATGTTCAAGTTTCATTTTTCTGGAATGAGTAGTTTGTGTTTGTGCATGTGTGAAAGTGTGTGTGTGTATTTTTGTGCTTTTCACATAAAGAAACTAGAAAGGTTTTTATTAGAGAGTAAGAAAAAACTTTAGGGTGGAGCTAGAGGACACAGTGTATCAAACTTGAAAGTAGAAAGGTTTATCATATGTAGCAGGAAGAGAAATAGCAAGAGGAAAAAATAGGAACAGGGAAGGGAGATGGGGAAAAGAGCAAAGGATAACGACACCATTGCATTTTATAAGGAAGTGTCTTATTCTGTATGCTAACTTATAAAATAAATAAATGAGTAATATAGACATTATCCTTCCGAGGTGATAAAAATTTTCATATAATTTAACTCTGAATTAAGACAACTTTAGCATTTTTTATATGACCATGATAAATCTTGAGCTAACAAAAGAGTATCATGTAAGTATACAGTAAGAAGTTATATTTTCTGATTAACTCACTCCTTTGTTTCAATTTTTATTGAAAGGACTATATATTACCTGCTGAATGTCTTTATTACTTCACTGTGAACTAATTAGAAAGAACATGGATACATTTAAATTTACCATTTCCTGTCACATCAAGCATTTGTCTATTCTTGGTCAGCTTCTAGGCTTCCTTTTATCCCTCTAGTTTTAAAACAAGCCATAGTGTCTCCAATTTCATTATTTACTGATGTACACGATCATATCATCTGCAAATAACAAAAGTTTGACTTCTTCCGTTCCGATTTGAATCCCCTTGATCTCCTTATGTTGTTTTACTGCTATTGCTAGAACTTCAAGAACTATGTTGAAGAGATATGATGAGAGTGGACAGCCTTGGCTTGTTCCTGATTTTAGTGGAATGGCTTTGAGTTTCTCTCCATTTAATTTGATATTAGCTGTTGGTTTGCTGTGCTTTTATTATATGTATACACAATCCTTGTATCCCTACCCTCCCCAAGACCTTTATCATAAAGGGGTGTTTAATTTTGTCAAATGCTTTTGCAACATCTAATGAAACGATCATATGTTTTTTTTTCTTTCAGTTTATTTATATGATGGAATACATTGATAGATTTTTGTATGTTGAACCAGCCCTGCATCTCTGGGATGAAGCCTACTTGATTGTAATGAATTATTTTGTTGATGTGTTCATGGATTCGGTTTGCCGGGGAGCACGGAAGCACGGTTCTTAGTTAAGGGAGCCACCTTAGGGTTGGCAAGAGACTTGAACCTAGAGTGGCTCCCAGATACCCAAGCCGAGGTCCCCAGTTAGTTCCTTGGGCAGCTGAGGATAGGGAACCTGAAATGACCCTATCCTAGAGCAATACTGACGAATATCTTGCATATCATCATAGAACCTTCATCTGGTGATGGATGGAGATAGAGACAGAGACCCACACAGGAGCACTGGACTGAGCTCCCAAGGTCCCGATGAGGAGCAGAAGGAGGGAGAACATGAGCAAAGAAGTCGGGACCATGAGGGGAGCACCCACCCACTGAGACAGTGGAGCTGATCTATTGGGAGCTCACCAAGGCCAGCTGGACTGTGACTGAAAAAGCATGGGATAAAACTGGACTCTCTGAGCATGGCCAACAATGAGGGCTGATGAGAACCCAAGGACAATGGCACGGGGTTTTGAACCTACGTAATGTGCTGGCTTTGTGGTAGCCTAGCCAGTTTGGATGTTCACCTTCCTAGAAATGCACGGAGGGGGGAGGACCTAGGACTTACCACAGGGCAGGGAAATCTGACTGCTCTTTGGGCTGGAGAGGGAGGGGGAGAGGAGTGGGGGGAGGGGGAGAAGGGTGGGAGGAGGGGGAGGGAAATGGGAGTCTGGGAGGAGGAGGAAATTTGTTTTTTTTTTCTCTTTTCTCGATAAAAAAAAAGTTAAAAAAAATAAAAAAAAAGAATTGTTGCATCGATGCTCGTGAGTGAGATTGGTCTGAAATTCTCTGTCTTGGTTGAATCTTTGTGTGGTTTTGATATCAGGGTAACTGTAGCTTCATAAAAAGAGTTTGGCAATGACTCTTCTCTTTCTATTATGTGAAACACCTTAAAGAGTATAGGTATCAGCTCTTCTTGGAAATACTGCATCAAAACCATCTGGTCCTGGGCTTTTTTTGGTTGGGAGGATTCTATTTCCTCACGACTTATAGGTCTTTTTAAACTGTTCACCTGGTCTTGACTTAATTTTGGTGTATTGTATTTATCTAAAACAAGTCCATTTCTTTTATATTTTCCAATTTTGTGGCATATAGGCCATTGTAGTAAGACCTGATGATTCTCTGAATTTCCTCAGTGTGTGTTGTTATGTTCCCCTTTTCATTTCTGACCTTGTTAATTTGCGTGTTCTCTCTCTGCCTTTTGATTAGTTTGGATATGGGCTTGTCAATGTTGTTGATTTTCTCTAAGAACCAGCTCTTTGTTTCATTGATTCTTTAGATTGTTTTCTGTGTTACTATTTTGTCAATTTCAGCCCCAATTTGATTATTTCCAGTCTTCTACTCCTCCTGGGTGAGTCTGCTTCTTTTTTTTTTTTCTAGAGGTGTGCTGTTAAGTCTCTAATGTGAGTTTTCTCTGTTTTCTTTATGTGGGCACTATTTTCATAGTGTCTCATAGATTTGGGTATGTTGTGTCTTTATTTTAATTAAATTCAAGGAAGACTTTAATTTCTTTCTTTATTTCTTCCCTGACCCTGGGGAGGTTCAGTAGTTGACTGTTCAGTTTTCATGTGTTTGTAGGCTTTCTGGGGGTAGAATTGTTGTTAAATTCTAACTTTATTCCATGCTGATCCAATAAGACACAAGTGGTTACTATTTTTTTTATTTGTATCTGTGGAAGTTTGCTTTGTTACTGAGTATGTGATCAATTTTTGAGACGGTTCCATGAGATGCTGAGAAGAAGATATATTCTTTCCTATTTGGGTTCTATCGATGTCTGTTAAGTCAATTTGATTCATTACCTCCATTAGTTCTCTTATTTCTCAGTTAGGTTTCTGTCTGGTTGACCTGTCCATTGGTGAGAGAGGAGTGTTGAAGTCTCCTATTATTAGTGTGTGGGGTTTGATGTGTGCTTTGACTTCAAGCAATGTTTCTTTTACATATATGGGTGCTTTTATATTAGGGGCATAGATATTCAGGATTGAGACTTCATCCTGGTGAATTATTCCTGTTATGAGTATAAAGTGTCCATCTCTGTCTCTTCTGATTGATTTTAGTTTGAAGTCAATTTTGTTAGATATTAGTATAGCCACACCCACTTGTTTCTTAGGTCCGTTTGATTGAAAAACCTTTTCCCAACCCTTCACTCTGAGTAGATGTCTGTCTTTGTGGTTGAGGTGTGTTTCTTATAAGCAGTAAAATGTTGGATCCTGCTTTCACATCCATTCTCTTAACCTGTGTCTTTTTATATGTGAATTGAGACCATTGATATTAAGTGATATTAATGACCAGTGGTTGTTAACTCCAGTTATTTATTTATTATTTTGTTTTTGGTGATAGAGTTTGTGTGTTTTCCTTCTTTGGGTTGTGCTTGTGGAGGTTTGTTAGATGTCCAAGTTATTGTGAGTATTGTTGGGTTCTTTGGGTTGTGATTTTCTTTCTATTACTTTCTGTAAGGCTGGGTTTGTGGCTAAGTATTGTTTAAATTTGTCCTTATCCTGGAATGTCATGTTTTCTCCATTGATAGTGAAAGAAAGCTTGGCTGGGTAAAGCAGTCTGGGCTTGCATCCATGGTTTCTTTGTTTCTGCAGCACATCTATCCAAGACCTTCTGGCTTTCAGGGTTTCCATAGAGAAGTCAGGTGTAATTCTGATAGGTTTACCTTTATATGTTACTTGACCTTTTTCCTTTGCTGCTTTTACTGTTTAATATATTCAAGAGAGTAATCTAAAGAGATATCAATAACTTTTTATTTACATTAAATAGTTATACAAAAATGAGGATGGAGAAATGTGCCCAAAATTACAGATTTAAGCCTGGAACAGTGGTTGCTGTTATTCTAGTTCTTATAATTCTGAGTTGGGTATAACACCATGAGTTCGGGGCCAATATAGTATTCATAGTGAGTTCCAGGTAAGTTCTTGATAAAAAGTGAAAATTTAATAGAAAATATGTGCACACATACACACACACAAGAGATAATAAATAAATAAATAAATAAATAATAAATAAATAAAATGTAAAATGGTTAAGAGGAATTAGTGAGATCTAGGGATATCTAACACGTTTCCATTAAGATGTAAATGAGAAGGAAGCAGTGGATATCAAACCTACAACTATTGAAAGTAGATGTGGTTTTTCAGTGGGTGTCATGGGAGAAATCAAGGAACTCATGCAAGACCTAAATCAGCAACATAGAGAGAACTGCAGAAAACAGTTGAAGCTTGCCCTAGAGTCACAATGCCCATCCCAGGGGGACTAACTTGAGCAATTTCCATAGTCAACAGAGCAGCAAAGGAGGGGGAAGTTAATAAGATACAATAAATATGAGGTAGAAAAGAATTCACACATTGTAGTAGCCATTAAGGATTCTTGTAGAGATTATTGCTTAACTGTGGACCTAACTCCACTAGTAGTATTCACGTTTTTTAGAACAATGGCAACATATAAAAATTATTTTTTAAAGTATTCATGAAAAACCACAGTTTTTTTTTAATTCTAGTAATAAAGTTTAACATGTGATCTGTCAACATAAGCCTTTACATACAGAATAAAAACGCAAAGTTCTGTTTTCTACAATAGATCTTCACAGATTCACCTTTTCAAATTCAATTTTCACAATTAGTATTACACACTGAATTCCAGCTTCATCCATGCTACTATATATATAATTTACTTCTTTAAATTTGCACTGATAGATTGACATAGCAAATATGACATCTATGTAATAATCTGGAAGTTTATTCAACTTTCATCTGATTATTGTATAAAGACAATACTGGGTTCTTCAGCACTTTAAAGATGCTACAGCACTGCTTTCAAATATCTATTGTTATTTTTATTATTATTGACTACTTATTATTAGATTTCTTCAAATTAAAGAGCAATAAATCCTCACCTGATTGGTGAGTGCTCATGTATATCGTAGGTCATTGCATTTCAGTAACTTGCCACATTTTTGAATAATTTCGGGTCAACATGAGAATCTATCAAGATCATACTTTTATTTCAGTTTCTACAACTCTTGATGAAAACCAGCTGCTTTAAGAATCCATTAGCTTCCCAAAGCAGGATGCAAGCAGGAGAGCAGAATTTGCCTGACCTTTTTATTTACTGAGACTATCAGGTTTACTAATGATGTTTATTGTCCAGTATGTCTCTTCAACAAAGAGAGCAAAGTTGACTGAACTGCCCTGAGGCTCCCATTGACATCCCATTTTGAAATGTCTGAGAGAGCAATGATAACAGTTCAAGCCAATAAATGACCCTGGCTTTTCGTATTTGAAGATCACCATTGCTCCTACTAAATTGCTCAGTTTGCTTTGTTACTTGGTTCAGTTTGAGTGCACTCAAACGTTATGCTTTGATGCCTTTGTCAAGTTCTATTACGTACGTGGGTGCTTTTATATTAGGGGCATAGATATTCAGGACTGAGACTTCTTCCTGATGAATTGTTCCTGTTATGAGTATAAAATGTCCCTCTCCATCTCTTCTGATTGATTTAAGTTTGAAGTCAACTTTGTTAGAAATTAGTATGGCCACACCTGCTTGTTTCTTAGGTCCATTTGCTTGATAAGCCTTTTCCCAGCCCTTTACTCTGAGTAGGTGCCTGTCTTTGTGGTTGAGGTGTGTTTCTTGTAGACAGCAGAATGTTGGATCCTGTTTTCTTATCCAATCTCTTAGCCTGTGCCTTTTTATAGGTGAGTTGAGCCCATTGATATTAAGTGATATTAATGACCAGTGGTTGTTAACTCCGGTCACTTTTTAAGTAGTAGGGTTTGTGTGTTTTCCTTCTTTGATTTGCGCTGGTGAAGAGTCTCTAGATGTCTGAGTTATTGTGGTCATTGTTGGACTCCTTGGTTAGTGATTTCCCTTCTATTATTTTCTGTAAGGCTGGATTTGTGGCTACGTATTGTTTAAATTTGTTTTTATCCTGGAGAATTTTGTTTTCTCCATTTATAGTGAATGAAAGTTTGGCTGGATATAGTAGTCTGGGCTTGCATCCGTGGTCTCTTAGTTTTTGGAGAACATCTATCCAGGACCTTCTGGCTTTCATGGTTTCCATAGAGAAGTCAGGTGTAAGTCTGATAGGTTTACCTTTATAAGTAACTTGGCCTTTTTCCTTTGCGGCTCTTAATATTCTTTCTTTATTCTGTGTATTTTGTGTTTTGATTATTATATGGCGAGGGGATGTTTTCTTTTGATCCAGCCTATTTGGTGTTCTGTATGCTTCTTGAACCTTCATAGGTACATCTGTCTTCAGGTTGGGAAAGTTTTCTTCTATAATTTTATTAAGTATATTTTCTGTACCATTGAGCTGCACTTCTTCTCCTTCTTCTACTCCAATTATTCTTAGGTTTGGTCTTTTTATTGTGTCCCATATTTCCTGAATGTTTTGTGATGAGAGTTTGTTGGACTTGCTATTTTCTTTGATCAGAGTGTTTATTTTCTATATGTTATCCTCAGAATCTGAGATTCTTTCTTCTATCTCTTGTATTCTGCTGGTTATACTTGATTCTGTAGTCTCTATTCATTTACCTAGATTTTCCATGTCCAGTCGGCCCTCTGTTTGTGTTTTCTTCTTTGCCTCCATTTCAGTTTTCAAGTCATGAACTGTTTCCTTTATCTGCTTGATTGTTTTTCCTTGGTTTCCTAGGGTATCATTCACTGATTTACTCAATTCCTCGAACTTTCTATTATACTTCTCATCCATTTCTATAAGGGCGTTTTTTATATGCTGTTTAAGGGTGTCAATCACTTTCATGAAGTCAGTTTTTTCTACTTCTTCTTGATTAAGGTGTTCATGTCCTCCTGTTGTGGGGTCACTGGCTTCTGGTGGTTTCGTGTTGTTTTTCAGATTGTTGGGAGAATTCCTGCATTGGCGTCTGCCCATCTCTTCCTCCCAATACTCCCCTTTGGATCTTCTTTTATAGGATCAGGTCTTCTTGCCCACTGATGTACCTTCCCAGTGATGTCACTCCCCAGAGATGTTTCTCCACAATGATGTTTCACTCAGTGCCCAGAATGAAACTCCACGCTGCTTGGTTAGCTCGCGAACAAAGGTCCCACCCTGCTTGCTGTGGGCAGGCTATGGGAACAAAGGAGCTACCGGCCACCCCTATGTCCTCCCGGTTCAGATTCGGTCCCAGCGCCCTAGCAGGCTGGGCAGGGAGGCGCTATGCCCCAAAGGAGGGAGGGAGACAGGGGGTGTGGGGATCTGGATGTAAGCTGAGTGGGATAGGAAGAGAGAGGGGGTTTGGGCAGTATAGCCCCTGTAGGATGGCCAGGAAGTGTGGGCGGGCTGAGGTATGCACCCAGCTGCTGCAGCACTCACTCACCACAATGATGTTTCACTCGGTGCCCCCTTTGTCAAGTTCTAAATTTGTTGTTTTTTTTTCTTTTTTTTCTTTTCTTCAGTACAGAAGTGGGAGGCATTTAAAAAATAAAATTTTTATTGACCTCTTCAGGTCGGTTGCAACACTGTCTCCATAGACCTGCTTCAAGATTTCTAGAGTCCACTTTCATTGATAACTGACATCTTTAATTCTGTTGAAGCATTCTTATGCCTCCATGTGGCCAAATTTTCCAAGATTTTCTTATTCTTAAATATTTTTTCTCAGGTGTAATTCTTTATAAAATAAGGGGATAAAAAATTTTCTGTCTAATTATTTCCACCTCTTGTTTAATTTGCCTGTGGTCTGACAGTCAAACTCACTGAATAGCAGTAGAGATTACGGAAGTGAATAGTAGACTCCAAAACAACTGAAGCCTTCAAATGGTTTCAGAATAGCATAAAGCAAAAAAAAAAAAAAAAAAAAAAAAAAAAAACAACAGTGACAAATCACAATACCAGAGAACTTAGTCAACAATGAGTACACTAAGAGATTAAGAGAGACATACATAGATCTAATCTACAGGGAAGTAGAAAAGACAAGATCTCCTGAGTAAATTGGGAACATTGGGACCTTTGGCAAGGGTTGAAGGGGAGAGGAGAGTCAGAGAGGAGATCAGAGAAAAATGTATAGGTCAATAAAAATCACATAAAAAAGAGTGATGCATGAGGAGTGATGTTGTAGGGAATATTCCTGCATGGAAGTAAAAGAAACTTGAAAAGAGAACAGGGTTGCTCTTTTTATTTGTCTTGCTTCTTAGGAGAAATATAACCATCAATGGATGAAAATATCAGAGATGTGCATAATAATGGAAGCTAGACAGAAAAAAAATTATATCAGATACATTTTTACTATTATTTTATTGAAAATAGATTTTCTTTTTCACATAATATATTCTAATTGCAGTTCTCCATCCTTCTGTTTCTTCCAGTTCCTCTCCCTCATCTTCCACCCATATCTACCCCCTTTCTATCTCTCACTAGAAAACCAATAGGTTACGATGGGATAATAATAAAAAAATACAGTAAGATAAAACAAACTGTCACATTTGACAAGACAAACTAGCAGAAGGAAAAGAGACCAAGAGAAGGCCCAAGAATCAGAAACTCACTGATTTGCATACTCAGGAATCCAACAAAAACACTAAACTGTAAGCCTTTATATATATACATATATATATATATATATATATATATACATACACACACACACACACACACCACACATATATATATATGTATATGCAAAGAATTTGTAGGGTAAGAAAAGAATATATATTATATGTGTGTATGTATATATATATATATATATATCTTATATAAAAAGATAATAAAAATAAAACAATGATAATATTAAAAAGTAGGCTTGACATGACATTATGAGACAAGAAATCTCCAAAGATGCCATTGAACTTATTTTCTGCTGACCATCTACTGCTGGACAGGCAATCCACTTCTTTTTTTATATAAATTTATTTATTTAAATATTTTACATCCTGACTGCAGTTTCCATTTCCAATTTCCAAAATGCTGCAGTTCCAAAACAGCATGGCTTTTTTCTGCTACCACTGAATCATAAAAACCTCTTTTAAAGGAGCCATACATCTGCTTGCTTCTCGAAGACAGAGCCCACCCAAGAAAACACCACTACCAAACCATGCTTAACTCTGTTCATTTGTGTCTAGTATCTTTTTAAACTTTCTCAGGTTTTATATAGATGTTTATATGTTTGAGTATTAATTTGTTGTATGGAGGCCACTTGTTCATTTCCCAGCGGCCCAGACTCCCAAAATAATCCCAAATTAAATCACTGCTTGGCTCATTAGTTCTATTTTCCTATTTGCTAACTCTTACATCTTAATTTAATCCATCTCCAATAATCTGCTATCACCATGAGGTCGTGGCCTACCAGCAAAATTTTAGAACATTTTTCTCCAGCAGTTGCTAAATGGCTTCTCCTTGACTCCACCCTTCTTTCTCCCAGCATTCAGTTTAGTTTTCTCCACCTTGCTCTGTTCCACCCTATCAGACCAATACAGTTTCTTTATTAGCCAAGGGTATTCACAGCATAGAGCATATAGAGGGGAATCCCATATCATATATGTATGAAAAATTCTATGCAAGGCAGAAAATAAATATTAAAAAAGGCACAGTTGTTGTTGTTTTACGAATCAATAATTTTTGGCCCAGAGTCTTAATGTTGAGATTACATCACTGTGATATCTAATGTATGCATACATGATGCAAATGTATGCATATATACATGATATATCTATGTATCTGTCTATATATATTCATATCAGGTATATATATGTGTGTGTGTGTTTGTAGGTGTGGGTGTGAATATATTAACAGGTTATTATTTAATTTTACCTTGTAACAGGAATGAGAACATTTAATGTACAATGTTTTCATTCAGTGGATTTAAGATTTAAATATTTATAAAAAATGTTTTAAACATTTTCTGTACTAAGTATATCACACCACACAAGGAAATGCAACTCTCAAACAAGTCAATAATGCATGCTAATCATCCTCTTTTGTATTTCTCACAGATGGTGTCACACTATTTCTGAAATGACTCGTGATTTTTTTCATTTTAATTATGTATCTAATCTGTATCTTAAGAAAATTTCTTATATTCTTTTGTTGTTGTCGTTATTTTTTTATAATGTGATATACACAGAAAATCAATTTTAATATAAATATTTGAATTTTATTACCAAAAAGTAGCAAAATATTTATTCAATATGCCAGACAACCTTAGCATTCTAAGTATTGATTCATTTATTTTGATTATTCCCTTACTCCACATTATGAATTTTAATTGATGTCTTTGTACATAAAATGATCTGATAAAATATTGATCTTCTAACTTGAAGGCAAGTAGTAAATGTTCATATCTTTATTGATACTGATTATTCTTTCTTGGGTGAATCAAAAAGCAAACATCTAGCAGATTTGTATTTCATATCCATGAAACAAGATTAATTTAACTCAACAATTGCTTAAACAGACCAGCACTAGCTTTTAAACAACTATGAAATGTTGTATTATGCATTCCCAGTAGAATGGTTTTATAACATTGGAATAGTCAGTTCATAAGTTTTCCATGATGTGCTGTTTAGTCATTTGAATCTCTTCCATACAAACCATCTGCATTCACTGACTCACTGCTAAAGAACATGATTTGTATTCCTTCAATGAATAGTTTATGCTTAATTAGTTTTTTTCTGCTAAAAAATTTTATTAGTTTCTTGGTAATTTCTGTACAATATGTTATGACCATATTCACTCCCAAACTCTATCCAACTATTCTTTCACTACCCACTCAACTTTGGACCTTTACTAAAATATCCTTCAAGATGAATTTGTATTCCATAAAAATTCTCAGATGCATCATTTTTCCTCTAGAGAAAGAGGTCTACTGCTACAGCATACACTACTAGAGAAGATCATATTTTGGTATTTTTTAACAGCTAATAATTGAAAACCATCCATATCTAGGGGTTGGCTTATGGGCACAACTTCTGCCTCAATGTTGGAATTTGATCTTAGTTGGCCTTTCTAAGGATTAGGGATTGTTGTCAATAAAACACCATTATCAAAAGCAACATATGAAAGAAATGGTTAATTTCATTTTATAATTTATAATCTAGCATGAAGTGAATTCAGGACAGAAACTAAAGGAAGGAACCTGGAGGCATAAATGAAATAAGAAGCCATGAACGAGCACATTGTACATACTTACTTCCCTGGACTTGCTTAGCCTTCTTTCTTACAAAATCCAGGACCATAACACATGAGTGGCACTTGTCTCTAGTTAATTGAGTACTCCCATATCCATCATTAATCGGGAAAATGTTCTATAGATTATTCCTACAATATATTCTTTAGGAGGATTTTTCTCAAATGTGGTCACCTCTTCCCAGATGATTCTGGCTGATTTCAATTTTAAAATAAAAATACATACTCTAGTACACTTCCCCAACCACTGTGAGTTCATTTGTGTTGGTGTTTTGCTATGTCAAGAGGATAATGTTTAGTTATTTTGGAGTGCACAGCTTTGTCTCTTTTAAAAGGAGGAGATTCTTCTCTTTTAATTCCACATTTACCTCACTGAAGTCTTAATACCCTCTAGTCAACAGTCTCAAGTTGCTATGCTGAATTTCCCCTAATAAATCCATCCTATTCTTCAAAAAGTTTCAGAGATTTGAACTTATATCTTGTATGCACAATCAGAGGCTGTAGTTTTTCTCTCCACCCATTTTTACTCTCACACATACTTTTAGATTTGTGAGTCAAAAAGATGAGAGTATTCTTATATGTTCCATTTGTTCAATCAAAATGAGAGGGATGAATCACACCATCTGAGACCATTGTTAGAAAAATATGACTAACTAAATCAAAGGTACTGCCTTTAGAAAGATTGCAAGATCCAAGATCTCAATCAATATGTCAGCTGCAGAAAACTGTGTTATGAGTTTTGAAAGTGAAAGAAAACATGAAAAGGCAATGAATTTCAAAGAGAAGCAACACAAGTAGAGTTTATTCTGTCTGTTTGCAGAAGAAATGTGCTTAAAACCATGAATTGGCTGGATGTTGAGAGAAGAGTTTGAAAAAGATTGGTAGAAAAAGAAATTATTCAGCCATTGTAAGAGACAGCTGTTTGTACTGTAGTTTTAAGAAGTAGAAGAATCTGAGTGTAGAGTAATGGTCTTATATTATAATATCTGTAATAAAATAAAAAAAATATTTTCTGAGCAAATATTGCATAACTATGTGTTGTATAATATCTGCAAAGATAATTTAATCATTTCTTCCTCTAAGACTTTAATGCATTTCTGTAGAATCTGTATAATTGGGTACTTAGTAAAAATTTAATTCTTAAATGGGTGGTATAGTAGATGGATGAGCACAAAAACAGATAGATGTCTGGTTGAATCAGTGTATGCAGTGATGATTTTGCTATTTAACTTATCAGAGTTCTTTTTTTTTTTTTTTTTTTTTTTTTTTTGGTTTTTCGAGACAGGGTTTCTCTATGGTTTTGGAGCCTGTCCTGGAACTAGCTCTTGTAGACCAGGCTGGTCTCGAACTCACAGAGATCCGCCTGCTTCTGCCTCCCGAGTGCTGGGATTAAAGGCGTGTGCCACCACCGCCCGGCCAATTTATCAGAGTTTTATACTTTTACATCAGTAATGGACTGGAATGATGATTTACATTATTACATATACTTACATTTGTTTCCTAAATTTGTCCAGCTATTCCTTTGGAAGATTTTTATTATTTAAAAATTTTATTATAACTGTGTGTATAGATATGAGCACATGTGTACCATAGCATGTGCAGAACCAAGAAGACAAAATTGGGAGCTGGTTCACTGATTATCACTCACTAACTATAGTATGCATTTACCAAGTCATTAATAAAATAATTAATTACTCTAGGACTGTATTAACATCCCTCACACATTCCTGCATGCAACAATGGGTGTTTTCTGTCTTCTATTGGTTTAGTGTTTGAAAAAATTAAGGTGGTGTTTCATCTTAAGAAAATAGCTTTGAACAACTCAGATTTCATCTTACTCCTGTAAGAATGGCCAAGGTGGAAAAACACTGATGGAAAACTTATGCTGGAGAGGTTGTGGGGTAAAAGGAACACTTCTGCCTTGCTGGTAGGAATGCAAGCTGTTACAACCCCTTTGGATTTCAGTGTGGCGATTTCTCATAAAATTAAGAAACAACCTTCCTCATGACCCAGTAATGCATCTTCTGAGTATATCTCAAAAGGATGCTCAATCATGTCACAAGGTCATGTGCTCAACTATGTTCATAGCAGCATTGTTTGTCATAGCCAGAACCTGGAAACAACCTAAATGCCCCTTGACTGAGGAATGGATAAGGAAAATGTGGTACATTTACACAATGGAGTACTACACAGCAGAAAAAAGTAATGATATCTTGAATTTTGCAGGAAAATGGATGGAGAGAGAAAGTATTATTTTGAGTGAGGTAACCCAGACAGAGAAAGATAATTATTATATGTACTTACTCATATGTGGTATTTTAAACATAAAGCAAAGAAAACCAGCCTAAAAACCACAATCCCAGAGAACTTAGACAACAATGAGGACACTATGAGAGAATTACATAGATCTAATCTACATGGGAAGTAGAGAAAGAAAAGATCTCCTGATTAAATTGGGAGCATGGTGACCTTGGGGGAAGGAGAGGCAGGGAGGAGAGCAGAGAAAAATGTAGAGCTCAATAAAAATCAATAAAAAAGAAATATGTAGCTAAACATACTTAAAAATAGCTTTGATTTGCATAAAATACAAGCTTTTAAACTCTTAAAATATACCAGACTCTCCATAAAGTATAGTTTGTTCTCTCCTTCACATTCACGGCAAATATACTGCTCTGTGATATATATTTTATGGTTTATTCATTTCATTGTTCAAATATGCTAAATTACCAATAGGCTTTCTTTAACCTCAATTACTTCATGAAGCTCACATTAACTATTTTCTCTGCAATACACAATACTGTCGTATTTATGAAGAAAGCACTTTTTATAGCACAATTCTTTAGTGATTTTTTGAAATTTCACCTCATGTACTCCAATGCTGCTCATTTCCCAGTCCTTCCATATCCTCCCCTCACCTCTGCAGCATTCTCCCCTAAAGAACTCCTACAAATCAATTGATACACACACACACATACACACACACACACACACACACACACACACACAAATAAAGCCAAAATGAAAATAATACATTTTGATAATATGAGCAAAACCATGATGAGTACACCCACTGAAACAGTCTACCTGAGCTAATGAGAGCTCACAAACATGAGCTGTACTGGGATGGAACAAGCATAGGCCCAAATTAGTCCCTCTGAATGTGGGTGACAGTTGCATGGCTGGGGCAGACTGTAGACCACTTGCAATCGCACCAGGATTTATCCCTACTGCTTGTACTGAGTTTTTAGGAACATATTCTCTTTGAGTGGGTACCATGCTTTTCTGTCTTTCCAAAAACTCTTCTTCCTACTGGCTTCAGGTGCTGTTACTTCACTTACGTTTTGTCCAACAAGCCACGCCTGAACAATGTTTATTGCAATGAGTCTTTGGTCTGGTTCAAGGATTCTGGCACACCATTATAACTGGACTCTCACCAAAACTCCTTGTGGATATACTACTGTTTCTCTGAGTCATGGAGTTTCTGTGGTTGTTGTTCTGCTGTACCTTTGTGTCCTCCAGCAGGAATAGAAGGATACATCTTAGGGTGGGCCAATGCAAGGCCTAGGATGTAGATCTGGGTCGTAGCTGATTTGTTCGGTCAGGGCCACTGGGACTAACCTTTCAGACAAGTTGCAAAGCAGCTTTCCTAGGACAATATCCTCCAGGGCCACTTCTCCCATGCCCATGTAAAGAAGTGGAACTATCTCAGCTGAGTGGGTGTCTGCTCTCCCGTCTTTTTCTGTGGAGCCAGCTATCCCAGGGGCAGGGAGGAACAGGGCTGGTTCTGCACGGCCATTTGATTCCAATATGTGTGGTTCCTATGTGCTCTGTGGCAACACTGGTCATGGATTTCATCACAGACAATAGGTACAGCAGTAACATTGACCCAGACAAGGCCCTGAGCAGCATTTCGGGCATGGATGACACCATGGACCTGTGTTGCTGCATGGGCCACCCATATCAGTATGGCCCTCATGGCAGCACAGCCCTCAAGCACCAACATGGCCACAGGTTGTGACCTAGATCCCAGGCATTCATGTAGCCTGTGGAGTCACCATAGGCCATGATCATCAACAGAGACCCCGGCTGTGGTAGAACCACAGGCCCAGACATGGTTGTTATCAACACATTAGCAGCCTGAACTCAGATATCAGCAGGGAACCAGGTGTCAGTATAGTTCACACAAATTAGCATGGTCCCTGCCGGGCGGTGGTGGCGCACGCCTTTAATCCCAGCACTCGGGAGGCAGAGGCAGGCGGATCTCTGTGAGTTCGAGACCAGCCTGGTCTACAAGAGCTAGTTCCAGGACAGGAGGACAGGCTCCAAAAAACCACAGAGAAACCCTGTCTCGAAAAACCAAAAAAAAAAAAAAATTAGCATGGTCCCGTCAAAGACGTGGTCCTTGGACACCAACATGGTCCTAGGAGGCAGCCCAGATAAACGGCATTGATAGTGCCCTTGAAGACACCAGGAACCACAGACAGCAACAAAGACATTTGGTACAGTGGAGTTACAGACCCAAACATGGTCCTAGCAGCATCAATATAACACCATATATTGCATAGCAGCCCAGATAACATATATAGCAGCCCAGATAACACCATAATCCCAGGTAACATAGCAGGCCACTCAGATTAGCATGGTCTCAGTGGCAGCACAGTTTCTAAGGATGTTGAACATTTCCTTAAGCATTCTTAAGCATTCCATAAGATTCTTCTGTTGAGAACTCTCTGTTTATTTCTGTACCCGATTTTTTAATTGGATTATTTGGAATTTTGATGTCTAGTTTCTTGAGTTCTTTATATATTTTGGAAATCAGTCCTCTGTCTGATGTGGGGTTAGTGAAGATCTTTTCTTATTCAGTACCCTGCTTTTTTGTCTTATTTACTGAGTCCTTTGCTTTACAGAAGCTTCTCAGTTTCAGGAGGTCCCATTTATTCATTGTTACTCTCAGTGTCTGTGCTGTTGGTGTTAAATTTAGGAAGTAGTCTCCTGTGCCCTTGCATTGAAGGCTACTTCCCACTGTCTCTTCTATTAGGTTCAGTGTAGCTGAATTTATATTGAGGTCTTTAATCCATTTGGTCTTGAGTTTTGTGCATGGGGATGGATATGGATCTACTTTTGTTCCTCTATAGGTTTACATCCAGTAATGCCAGCACCATTTATTGAAGATGCTTTTTTTCATAAGTGGATACTATCTGTAAAGCAAAGGATATTGAGCCTATAGTTTATGATGCTAGGGAAGCTAAGTAACAAGGTGAACCCTAAGAAAAACATACATAGATCCACCTGCAATGGGGTAACAAACAAGATCTCCCAACAAAATTGGGAGCATGGAGGCTGGCAGAGAATGAAGGGTGGAAGGGGAGAAGGAAGGGAGGGAGAAGGAGAACTTGAGGAAACAGAATAGTCAATGTGGAGGAAGAACAGAGATGAGAGCAAGAAAAGAGATATTTTGATTGAGGGAGCCATTATGGAATTAGCAAGAAACCTGGCACTAGAGAAATTCTCAGAAATCCACAAAGATGACCCAGGCTAAGACCCTAGCAATGGAGGAGAGAGTGTCTGAACTGGCATTGCTCTGTAGTCAGACTGATGAATATCTTAAATGCCACCATAGAACCTTCATCCAGAAGCTAATAGAAGGAGAGGCAGAGACCCACAGCAGAGCACTGGGCTGAGCTCCCAAAGTCCATTTGAAGAGTACAAGGAGTGAGAATATGAGCAAAATATGTCCATAATGGGGGCACCCACTAAAACAGTTTACCTTAGCAAATAGGAGCTCACCAACTCTAGCTACAGAGAAGGGAGCAGCATGAGTCCAAACTAGTCCCTCTGAATGTGGGTAACAGTTGTATGGCTGGGGCAGACTGTGGGGCCACTGGCAGTGGCACTGAGACTTGTCCCTAATGCTTGTACTGGCATTTGAGGGACCTGTTCTCTTTGGATGGATACCTTGCTCAGCCCGGATATAGTGGGAAAAGCCTTGAACCTTCCCCAGCCCAGTGTGCTTATTTTCACTGAGGAAAGGATGGGGTGGAG
Organism: Microtus oregoni; assembly: GCF_018167655.1. Classification (NCBI taxonomy): domain Eukaryota; kingdom Metazoa; phylum Chordata; class Mammalia; order Rodentia; family Cricetidae; genus Microtus; species Microtus oregoni. The sequence goes on along the minus strand of NW_024543076.1, from coordinate 9,303,381 downwards.
GAGATGAGGGTAGCTAACTGGAGAGGGAGACAGGGAACTAGGACTGGCATGTGGGATGGGGCATAGTTTGTTTTCTTTTTAATAAAATAAATTAAAAATAAAATAAAACTTAAGCTAAGAGACAGTATAACTGAATGAGTATAATATGTATTACTTAATACAAAAAATTTACGAAAACATTTCTATAGATAATGTTTCCATAAAATTATTTTGAAATATTGTAAAACCCATACTTTAAAATGTCATCATGTAAGGCATAATTCTAGCACTTGACTCTTACGTGTGAATGGTATTATGAATGTTTCATTTTAAGCTTTATAGTTATTCAGGAAGAGATATAAAATAGCTAAAGTAATTTAAATGCTATACCTGCCTTAGTTACTTCCTCAGACACAAACGACAATGCCCTCTATGGTAGTCAATGAAATTCAAGAGAAAGAATGCTGATGTCTGGCTTAGACTTAAATTTAGATCAATGAAGTCTTCAGATGTAATCTTACAAAACAGAAGCCTAGAGGAACTTGATGTGTTCTGTTATAGTTTGGTATGTTCTGCTCATTAAACAAAGGCTTGATAGCTCTTTTAAAAGCCTGTTTCATCACAGAACTCATAGCCATTCTGTATTATTCTGATAGCATTCAGAATGAACATTTAAATACCTAGCACAGAACACCATATCCATAGTTTCCTGTTTTATTCACAGTGAAGAAAGAACCTTTCATTCCAGAAAGAGCCATTGTGTTCTAGCGTGCATTACCTCGAAATCTTTGGATTTGCACCTTTTCACTTTATTGTCTTATAGTCTCACACTGAGAATACATCTTTGCCCTTCTGGTATTACCAGCTTATTTTTGTCTGTAACTGTAGATATATTTGACTATCATGCTTTGATACTTGTTCTGTCTTTATAATTCCCTATACATTTTATTTTTGTTCTCATAAGTTTTCTTTTCTTTTCCTTATGCCATGTGCCCCTCACGCATGTCACAAACGACCTCATCACACTTATTTCTTCTGAACCATTTTAAATGCTCTTCACTTGTGATCACCCCTTAACTCAGTTCTCTCATTTCATATGTTGTCACAGATACATAAGGTAGAGATAGTTAACGGAAATCTCACCACCTTATGCAGCAAGTTTCATTAAGTATCATTTAATTTTTCTATAATAGTATGGATTGATAGATTGTGTTTGAGGTAAAGCTGTTACCACAAGCTTGCAATTTGTCTCAGAGAAGACAAACTCTAGGAAAACATGGTGGCTCTTTTACAAGAAAAGAAAGAACATAGGTAACATGACTGGAATCTGGAGAAGAGAATGAGAAGGAAGTGCACTTTAGCATGTTTGAGTTTCAAAATTTACTGCAAAAATTTACAAAATATGTGGAACCCACATTAATGTATTTGTGCTATTTTCTAGTTAACACAAATCTCAGACTCTGTGTTTTGAATGCGTGTGTTTTCCTGATGAGCTATTCAAATTACTATGAATTAGAGACTATTATTTTCCACTCATGTTGTGCTGTGTAGTATTCGTAACAATTGTCAAATTTTATTTTAAAATTCTCACAATTATGAGTGCAAAAACCAACTGGAGCAATTAAATATCAGCAGGGAACAGTTGCTTCCACACTTTCTTTACTTAAAATTCGAAAATAAAGGATATTATTAGAGGAAATATATTTTTTTAAGTAAAAATGCTAGTGTCTCCTACTAAGTGCTGCAGGGTGAATGTGTAAAGAGTGTAAGGTCAGGCCCGATCAGTGTGCACTACAGAAGACCAAAAATGTCACTAGCAACTGAGCTACTGGTTTTCAAATTCAGCTGTCCAAATAGATTAATTTTCAACAGCCTTTCTTTATTATTTAATCATGGAAATGTGATGCCTACTAACATAGACTGTGGTTTCCTTCTGTTGCCTCCCATCAGTGTTCACTTGAAACAGAAAACGACAACTTACACAAACTTGTAAAATATGGCCTTCCCTACACCGTTCTCTTTAAGAAACTGACTGTATTTCTATGTTATGTAAGATTTTTGATTATTCTACTTTACAAGAATATAAGAATAAAAAATGAGAAAAATTCTCTCATATGGTGAAAAATATAGCCCAGTAGTTGCTTGTAGATCCTTTCCAAATGAATTGGGATTAATGACAACATTAGCGAGGGAGCTACATGTCAGAGTCAATGGCTCACTCTCTTCTTACTCTAACCTACTGCTAGTATTTTATACTGTAGCTATTGATTAAAATGTATTTTAAGACTTTAGAAGACAGTGTAGATTGAGTAAACATTTAATTATTTAAAATATTTGGTAAAATGATTAAAATAGCGTCTATATTTAACATATTTCCATGCTACACTTCTAATAATAATGTTGCAATTTAAATATACATATTTTTAGTTTACTCTTTATAAGTGATATCATTCATTAATTAAAAATATCTGCCTTTTATAAGCAAAAAGGTAAAGGTGTTTAATAATTTCATGCCTTTCAGTGATTTATTAAAGTTTAAACAAAACATTTGTTCTTTTTTTAAATTTATTTATTTATTAAAGCTTTCTGTCTCTTCCCCGCTATAGCCTCCCATTTCCCCCCCCCTCCACCAATCAAGTCCCCCTCTCTCCTCAGCCCGAAGAGCAATCAGTGTTCCCTGCCCTGTGGGAAGTCCACGGAACCCCCACCTCCATCCAGGTCTAGTAAGGTGAGCATCCAAACTGCCTAGGCTCCCCCAAAGCCAGTACGTGCAGTAGGATCAGAAACCCATTGTCATTGTTCTTGAGTTCTCAGTAGTCCTCATTGTCCGCTAAAAGAAAAACATATAGGCATCCTCCTGAATATTAACCTTCATCAGGTGATGAAAGGAGACAGAGACAGAGACCCTCATTGGAGCACCAGACTGAAATCTCAAGGTCCAAATCAGGAGCAGAAGGAGAGAGAGCACGAGCAAGGAACTCAGGACAGCGAGGGGTGCACCCACACACTGAGGCAATGGGGATGTTCTATTGGGAACTCACCAAGGCCAGCTGGCCTGGGTCTGAACATTTGTTCTTTTCTTAGCAAGTATTTCAAATAGTCTCATTTCTTGGCTACAATATCATTAATTGTTCTTGAACCTATTTTTATTTGTTCTACAACCTTTTCTGCAATAATTTTTTCAAAACTATGCTTATGCTCAAATACATATTGGATATCACAATGGCATATTATGTTTGGGACTGTGAGAAGACAGTTTTAATGATAGATTTTAATGATAGTTTCAAGTCTGGAGTAAAGGGAAAATTTAGCAGATACAGAAGTAGATAACAGTGTAGTCAGAGAATCAGATATTATCCCTATGGGGCTTCAAACCAAGTAAGATAGCAAGAATCGAGTAATCGATTCTTCCATAGTAATGGAGAGTGCGTGCCTCTGCCAACATCTTCATTCTGTCCTGCTACAACAAGGTATAGACTTTCAGACTCCAGAACAAGGAAAGAATAAGTTTTATGACAGTGATAATTTATTGCAGAGGTCAAAGCATGTTAATATAATCTTAGTATACCATTTAACACTGGGAATAATCAGACTTTCTGTAACAAACTGGTGGATGCAATCTATAATTATCTTTATATTTAGGAATATATGTGACTATTTGTCACATATCTTTACTCATGTCCTCTGATACTGTGACTCCTAGGAGAAAAATCTGGAGAAGGAACATATTTTTTAAGAACAGAAAAAAAAAAAAGAATTTACAGGTAGAAAACATGGGAGCTTTCTTCAAGCTCTTGTTGCTATTTTTAATGTCAATCCCTACTATCTGAAACCTGTGTTATTTTGGATCTTTAAAATTTGAAAGAAAGGGGAAAACATCAGGCAACTAAAGAGAAAGAGTATGAAAACGAAGGAAAACAGAAAGGCCAGCAATAGAAGATGGTGTGTGGTTCTGTGCTTGGCACAAACTAATTGCTACTCTGTTTACATCAGGCAGGGCTGAAGATCAATAAGGAGTTGGAATGAAAACAGATCTTTCATGAGAGAAAAATTTCACTTATGTTATATTATTTTTTAAAAAATTTGTTATAAGGGAATGTATTCTAAAGAAATAATAAATTATTGCAATATTTCTGATATTTCCATTAGTTGGTGTTCTTTCAGTTTCCATTGTCTTACTTATTTTATCCAAATACTGCTTTGGATTGATTTGCTTTCTGTCACTCAAGCGTTGATGGAAATGTATCAGTTTTCCAAGTGGAGACTGGATTGTGTTTTATAAAACCTGTTGGTCTCTGTAATATTTTACATTTATTTTATTTATTTATTTATTTATTTTTGTTTTTTTTCGAGACAGGGTTTCTCTGTGGCTTTAGAGCCTGTCCTGGAACTAGCTAAGTAGACCAGGCTGGTCTCGAACTCACAGAGATCCGCCTGCTGGGATTAAAGGCGTGGGCCACCATCGCCCGGCTATTTTATTTTCTGAAAGACAAATCTAGAAAAGATAATACTGATGAAGACTTTCCACACTTAGGAGAGGAGATTCAGATGATTCAGCCTAGATGGAACCCGAAAGCCTCTTTGCTGTATTCTACTATTTATGATACGAGGAAGTATTCTTCAAGGTCTCGCAGGAGACAACCGATGCATAATTCTGGCCCCTGCAACACCTGTGAACCACAAACAATTATCAGCCTGGTAAGATGACTTTAAAGGTGAAATACGTGGCACTCAGTGGTGGTAACCAAGAGCTATCTAATTCAACTTAAGGTGCAATTAACATGGGAAATCTTCCCGTGTACTCTAAACCTAGGTAATTTTTCATGGCTAGTGAAGTCATGGAGTCTTGGGAAAGCATCTATTTGCTCCACCAATAGAATTTTTTTACTGCATTTTAAATCTTACTCTTGTACTCACTGTTAAGTTTAGCTTCCACCCCAAACCAAAATCTTCTCTACAACAAATAGAGGTCACCACGATTCTATTTCTTAAAAGCATGTCCCTTCTCATCTTCTTTCCCTTCCCATTATTCTTTAACTTTTTTCCCATTAATTGTTTATCCAGTGTCACTTAGTTTTCTGAAGTCTTTTCTACTTTCAGTCACATTTGGGAATTATGGAATAGACAGCTGACAATTTCTAATTTGTTTTAGTTTTGATCTTCATGAAGCCTTTAAGGACAGATTTCTGTACCAACTTCAGGACAGTAAAAATAGTGAAAGTCAGTTTATTAGTTTGTTTTGGTTTTACATACATGCCTACCATCCCCCCATAAACACACACACACACACACACCTATAAACCACATTTTAAAATCCACTAAAGTCTTGTGAATAGTTCCAAGGAAACAGACAAGATAAGGATGTTGGAAAAGACAACAATGAAAAGAGTATGAATTGAAATGATCAGTAAATCAAATGTTTGAATTATGCCATTACTAGATTTTTTGTGTTTAATGTGAGTTCTTTCACAAGTCATTTCTGAATCCTGCATATTCTTTAGTTTCTTTCCACATTCCCGATATGATGCATCTGCTTTTCTCACCTATTTGACTAATATGACTTAGAGGTTGAAATATGTTCTAGAATGAAAATTCTTTGAAGTCATTTTGTGTAATCATCTCAATTTTTATGGATAAGATGATGAAAGTCAAGAAACTGGCCTCAAACATCCTTTGTACCAGAAAAGTAGCAACGTTCACCACATGGGTCTTAAAAGAGATCTCTGTTAGCCTGCATGTTTCTTCTCATTTCTCTTCTGTATCTAGACCAGGCTCATTTCTTTCTGATGTTTAAAATATAATGTATGTTTCTTATGGTCTTGGGATGGACTTTGGAGGACAAATATTCTAAATGATGGCAGAAATAAAACCACTGGTTGTGAACCACTTTGATGTTACAAAGGCCAGACATTTGACTGTGCTGAGGTGATTCATATCCCACAGAAAAACAATGTGTGCTTTTGAGTCATCAGGTTTTATTACACTCATAAATCATAAGGACTAGAAAAAAGGAGGATTCCATATTCTTAGCTTTTATTTATTCCCTCAAAGAAAGACCAAGATATTTAAGTCCTTCGCTTCTTTCTAGTCTTCCGTTACAGGGAGTGCTATCTAATATCATCTATCTAGTATCTTATACCCTGTCTTTCCAGCAATTATCTCAGGCAATATATGGATATTTGTTTTCCTCATTACTTTTCACAAATGAACACATGAGGGAGAATGCTGATCTCTGTGTAAAAATCTGAACTGCTGCACCTGTGCTAAGAATGGTTAAACTAGAGACCCATAACTTGAAAATGAGAAACAGAGAGAGACTGTGAAGCACTCAGTCCAATGTCTTCATCATACCCTCTCCGTAAGCTCTGAGATCTGTGCCAAAGAGGAGGCCCAAAGACGGCAAGAGCTAGAGGTGATGGATGACTCAAAGGAAAAAGTGTCCTCCAGAAAGGACAGGATTGATGCCTATATGAACTCACAGATTCTGTGGCAGCATACAAATGAACTGAACAGTTTCAAGCCAGACAGGTCACAAACACTGAGACAGTGACAGAGTCATAGAGTCACATACCAAATTAAGAATCTGTTTGCAAATGATATCCAATGGCAAAGGGAAAATCAAGAGTCTCACAAAGTATACCAGTCACATCAAGACAGTTCCCACACCCCATGCCCCCAAATACTTGATCAACAAAAAGTGAACTTAATGTTTTTAATGAATCTTTCTTTATTTTCTTTGTTTTATCATTCTAGGTCTTACTTGTCTTTAGTTTTTTTTGTTTCTATTTTCATTTTTGAGATTTTTCTTTTACTGTTTTTCCTATACTATATATTTCATGAAATTAATGTATCATATATATGTATATTTTTGAAAGAAGGTACATATATTTGGGTGGGTAGAGAGATGGGGAAGCTTTAGGAGGAGTTTGGGGAGGGGAAGTCATGACCAAAAGACATTCAATGAATACGGTTTTTACAATATCAAAAATAATTAAAAACGTAACAAGAATGAAATGACTCACTATTTTGACAAACCCTAGGGTCAAAGACATCAGGAGAATATAAAAATCTTATGAAGGACAGTTGTTTTATTCTTACTTTCTAATGTGCCATTTTTTGTTAAATTGCTTTCTATATCTAATATGGATAAAAACAATAAAACAGGTTAATATTTTCTCCTTGAGAATGTTATGATACAGAAATAAGTGAAAATATCAAAAACACACTTTATCCACATTTATCATTACCTACTGCATTGCACCTACAGTGTTATGAACTCAGGATTTAACTGATAAGGAAACTTATCAGACATATTAACTAATTTGTGCTGAAACTGCATGTTTATGGTTACTGCTCTCAGACGAACCAAATTATGTGTGTGAATTAATTCAACTTCCCTCCTTTCTACTTAAACTGCTGAGAAGAATATGCTGTACATGATCATTTATTATCTCAGATGATTTATGCTTAGTTTATATAAATAGTTATACAGTTTAATGATATTTCTCATAATAAATACCTTTTGGAAGCATTTAATTCTTTTAGAAGAATATTTATTTAAAATATCTGCAAAATACATATCACTATGAATTCATTATATCCCATTTAAAAAGCAATAATATACTTGGGTCTTAAAATATTCATTATGCTAATATCTATAATAGAAAAATTGAAACATGAGTACTCATTGAAGAAATGAATTATGGCATCTCTATATTTACCATATATAAAACATTGCACAGGTATTATAAAAAAAGTTTTGAGAAATTTTAAAACTAAAGCGTCATTAGCCTCATCCTATATTTAATGAAATATTTATGCTGAGTGAATATAATATTGGTCAAAGTAAGTATTTCATGCAACTTATTATATTCAGACATACAAACACATCTCCATGGAAAAGAATTAAGAATAGTTCAGAAAAAAAATGCTTTGTATGGCAGCCACTACTTAAGAATCAGAAAATCGTTTTGGAGAGCTTTCTTCCATTGTTTAATTTTTGTGTACAAAACAAATGACATTTGTTTTGCTGGAACATTCTGAATATAGTTTTTCCTTAATAATGTAAGCAGTTTTATCAAATCTAGAAAACATAAATTGATCTCTTACTCCATATACTTAGCTGATTTTTAGTCTCTATTGGATTTGTCTCAGAGAAATTTTCTTATATAGTATTTAAATAAAGCTTGTCTTTAGTTATCAATTTAAATATGAAAATATAAATTCTGCTCTAAAAATTGAGTAAAACATAAAAGCATTAGTCTTTCCATGACAACACAATAGATAAAATATAAACACATAGAAATGATGTGGAAGTTGATGGATTATACAATCAACACAATTCAAAATTATTGTGAACCCTTGAAATGAAGAAATACCATGTGAAATTAAACTGACATAGTTTAAAGTTGATTAGGCATGTTGTAGGAAATAAACCATATATTATGAATAAATAAAGTCTCCTGTTCACTACATCTGACTCTCAAAAATCGTCTCTCTTCACAGTGAAATTAATGGTCGGAATGACAATTCTGTAGACTGTTATCAGAGTTATTAAAACAATAATCAAATGCATTTCATGTAATGGTAACTGGTATATTTCAGAAGTGTTACTGGGACTGCATTTCACAGTTGTATAACCTATAAAATGACTGCCAATTTCCACATAATAATATTAAACTCACCAATCATTTTCAGGAACATTCTAGATAGACATAATTTTCTTAAACTTGCCTAAGGTATATAAGTAGAAATCTTAAGGCAATTCTGCCTGAGCTTCACTTCTGTTGTTGTGGCAAATACACTGACAAAGGGCACCCACTTAGGTGAGGAAGGATTTATTCCGAGTACTTTCAGGTTGTCACCCATCAGGGAGGTGACACTGAAGCAGGAACACCCAATAGTTACATAACAACCACAGCCAAGAGCAGAGAGAATTAAAGGCATATGTGTTGCTGCGCTATTATTATTATTATTATTATTATTATTATTATTATTATTATTTTCTTTTTAGTTCAGGTGCTACCCTGGGGAATAGGATCAAGTGTGATGAGTTTAATATTACAAAATTAATTAATAATCAAGGCAAAAGCCCAAAGACATGTGCATCGGCCGACCTTATTTAGTCATTTTTCTCATTAAACTCTCTCCCCAAATGTTTCCAGATTGTGTCAACTTGTCTATTTGTTTAAAAAGATCACTTTAAAACACATAACTTCCCACTTCTTGTACCTAAAGTCTCACATTATTATCATAATATAAATCCCTAAAAAAAATTCAACTAATTTTTGTTCAAAAAGCAAAATATACCCACTGGGGGGGGGGGGAAGAGAACATCTGCAAAAACTTGTGTTTGACAATCTGAATGAATACATGCATGTAGAAGAATTCAAATAATCCATATATATCACCCACATAAAACTCAACTCCCAATGAGTGGAAGACCTCAACATAAAACTGGATACACTGAATCTGATAGAAGAGAAAATGGGGGATACCCTTGATCACATTGGCACAGGAAAAGATTTCTAAGCAGAACACCATTTGCATAGGTCCTAAGAACAACAATTAACAAAGAGGATCTTATGAAACAAAAATCATCTAGATAGGTAAAGATACCATCATTCAAACACCAGCAGCCTACATAATGGGAAAATATTTTTAACAACTTCACATCTGATAGAAGACTGTTAAAAAAAGTATATAAAGAACTCAAAAAATTGGATATCAAATGAACAAATAACTCAATTAAAAATGAGGTACAGCCAGACTTTGGTGGCACATGCCTTTAATCCCAGAACTTGGGAGGCAGAGGTGGTCAGACCTCTGTGAGTTCAAGGCCAACCTTGTTTACAAGAGCTAGTTCCAGGATAGACTCCAAAACTACAGAGTAACCCTGTCTTGAAGAACAAAAACAAAAAGAAAATTTTAAAAAAGAATGGGGTACAGATCAAAATAGAAAATTCTCAATAGAGGGAAATAGGATGGGTGAGAAACACTTAAATGTTCAATATCCTTAAAATTAATGCCAACTTCACACCAAACCTATAACTGTCACTGTTTGATTGACTGCTAGCCAGATACTGGATAGTTCAAAGACCTAGGGTAAAACCAAATATTACTGGCCTTTAAAAAAATAACTAGTAATAAAATAACTCCTAATGGCATTATGCTATCCTTACACATTGGTGATTTGCTCTGCCATTAGCAGAGAAGCTTTGCCCTGCAGCAGATTAGAATGAATAAAGAGACTTACAGCGAGACACTTTCCAGAAATTAAAAGACTTTAAAATACTCAGTCCCTTTGAGGTAAGACCTGCAAAGTTCTTTACCATGTCCTCTTCACATATATGGTGGATTCCAGCTTAATGCTTACGAGATTGCTGAGTGTGTGGAAACAAGTAGGTCTCTGATTCTTATGCCTTCTCATTGGCTCCTTTCCTTTTCTGACTTTACTTTGTTCAACTCCAATGTGTTACGTCCTTTTAAATCACTTATACTATATTATATTATTGCCATTTATACACTTTTTGTTTTGTAATGAAAGACTGAATGTGAGTCAAATTTGATTGTAGGAGAGTTAGGAGAAACTGGGAGAGCTAGAGGTAGGGAAAATTGTAATCGGGATATATTTATTATCTGATAAAAATTCTATTCTAAATAAAAGGAAAAAAGCATAGCAATAAAATGATTCCTAATGACATTTTGCTGTACTCATAATAGATCAGGGCCTTATACTGCCATTATAAGACAAAATTTCTCCTGTAGCAGATGGAAACATCACAGACACCCACAATCAGACATGTGGAGAATGAGAGACATTGAAAGAAAATGGGAAAATCCCTAAATTCATCAGATCCCTTCTCTTAGGGCTCAGGGAAGCCTGCAAAAAAGGAGTTGGAAATAATGTGAGAGTTAAAGGAAATGAAGGACATCAGGAAACAAAGCCCTTTAACTCAACATGACACATGCCAATATGAACTTCCAGAGCCTGTGGAAGCATGCCCAGGGTCTGCCCGCTATGGTTCTTCACCATACAGTGTTCAAGAGTGAGAAGGAGAACTAAACACATCCCCATCACTGCCACAGAAGCAATCTCCAACTGACAGTCACTGGCAAATGAAAAATTAGTTTCCTCCAAGGGAGTCTCTCTGGGGCAAGAATCTACTATTTAGGGTAGACTGCATGCCCACCTGTTGGTGGATAAAATAAAACAAACTCAATAGCACACTTAGAGGTCCTTTGTGTACTTTTTACGGTTTACAGTTTAGTGTTTCAAGGGAGCTGGGAGTGTGTAAATGAGTAAGGTTTGGTTTTTGTGCCTTTTCTTGAGCTCTTTCCTTCTGTTTCTTTTTTTTTTTTGTCCAATTCTGATGGGTCTGTTTTTTTTTAATCTTATTTTATTTTATTATTATTTCTTAGAAGTTTTTTCATTTTCTAGTGGAAGGCATAAAGGGGTGGATCTAGATGGAATATCAAGCAGAAGGAATCCTGAGGAAAGATAAAAAGCATAGTTAGTATGCATTTTGTAAGGAAAAATATTTTGATGCATGTATATATATATGCATATATATATTTCCTTTTGTTATATATTACATTAAGTACATACATACTCATATATTTATATGTATTTTACATTCCAAATTTAAAAGTGTCCAAAGTCTTTCATGATTTTAACGCATTTAAAATCAAATTATCCTTAAAATTCCAATATCTCTTAGCTATAAAATAAAAAAAATCATATACTTATTCCAAAAGTAAAGGTCTATGATATAGTAAATGATTAAAACCAAAATCCAGATGTGCAAATGCTAAATACTTTAGCTCAAAGTCTGACATCTGCAACACAGTCACCTTCTTGACTTCAATTGGCTTGGGCAGCCTTACCTCTCCTGTTTGGCCGACATGACATACAGCTTCCCTCTTCAGGTTGCTTTTTTAACACCTATGATGCTTCTTTATGGACATCCCACCATCCTGGCAACTTCAAAATACTTGGGTCTTTATTACAACTGAGACTTCACCTTCATCTATGACAAAAAAAATTCACTTACAGGAGGAAGGTTATTTCAGTCCACAGTTCCTGTTTATAATCGCTCATTGAAGGAAAATCAAGATAAGAACTCAAATCTACAGTCACAAAGTTTCTACTGTCAAAAAGAAAAATAAAAAAGTGAATTTATGCTGCTTGCTTGATTTCTTCACTTATATAGTTCAAAGTCAAGTTCAAGAAACGGTGCCAACTACTATGTGTTGGGTCTTTGTTCATGAACAATAATGGCCTTCTCTTACAGATATGCCAAGATCCCAACCTTAATTAGACAAATTCCCATTGAGCTTCCTAAGTAATCCTATTTTGTGTCAAGTTGACTGTTAAAACAATCTGGCACATATTTCAATTTCTTACCCCCATTATCATTTGCTTGCACTAGAAATGCTGGTCAAATACACTAGAGTACAAAGATTTGTGTAGATTGCTAACTGATTGAATGAACAGAGATACTAAAGAAAACTTTCTCACAATCTCAGTAAATTTATATACAAGTAATGAAGGATTTACATAGTACATATTTATTAACTGGTGTGCTTTCTTTTCCACAGCAATTGAACACCTACCAAAGATCATCATTATTACCATTGATAGGTTAATGATCACACCAGGAAAATGAACACACTACTTTGAGTTTACAAGAGAAAGAATTCTCCTGATTCCACACTTCTGCCTTATTTATTTTTGAGGTAAATTTGAGAAGTGGGTACTGCTCTGTGTCCACCTAATGTAGTTACAAGGAGACTGATACAAAACAGATCTTAATTTCTTTCACTTTCCTGACAAATTCACTTGGAAGTCATGGGCATACTGACTATGGAGTTCAAGATTCCTGTAAGGTTGACCCAGATGTCTACACTTCAAGTAATTATATAGGAATTCTGCTACATATTAGATCAGTGCCAATACTTACTAAATTGAAGAAGAGAGAAACCTTTGATTTTCATACCTAAGGACATATAGCACATGTAATTATTTGTTGATCAATTAGAAATCAATGAATTTACTAAGATGATAGAATATTTATATAGGAGACATAGAAAGAATAGATGTATTTTAATTTTCAAAGACTTGCAGTGGTATATTATCTGTATTTTGATAAATAAATCTTGCCTGAAGACCAGCATCAAAGCTAAGCCACTAGAAGTTAGGCAATGGTGGCACACACCTTTAATTCCAGGATTTGGGAAACAGACAAAGTCAGATGAATTTCTGTGAGTTCAAGGCTACTGATACAAGATCAATATAGATACAAACCCAGGTGGTAGTGGTTTACACCTTAATCCCAGTCCTAGGGAGTCACATGCCTTTAATCCCAGCACTAGAGGGGATTTAAGATGAGAGGAGAGAGAGGCTTAGTCTGTTATAGTCTGCAGTCACCCAGCCTTGGTAAAGGCAAGACTTCTCTAGTGGCTTGCCTGCTTCTCTGGTGTTTGGGTTGAACCCCGATATCTGACTCTAGGTTTTGTTATTCATGCTACAGACTTAAAGTTTTGGCCACTAATTGTATTATAAATTTGTAGTAATCTAAGCAATTAAATATGCAATGCTTTGAAATCAATTTCAGGTAATTCTGCCTTGATCCCAAATAGTTTTTAAGAAATATTTGTGGTATGTTTTATATGTAATATCATCTTATTTTACTGAATATAAAATTGTAAGGTCACCTTTTTTCTACTAAATGAAAAAATGGGCACTGTGTGAGAAATTGAATCACATAAAACTGAAAACTCATGAAAAGTTACAAATTAGAAATAATTTCATATAACATAACATTTCTATTGAACCCAGCTATGTGGACTTTCTTTCCAGTGCAATGCAGTTAGTTTACATAAAAAAGTTTGTGTGTTAAAGGAATACAAATGGTAGCCTTTTGAAGGCAAATTACATAAGAACACAGCAGCCCCAAATAGGAGTGGTGAGTCAGGTTTCCATTTAATCTTCGTCTTTTGAACAAAGTGCATCATAAAGACACTTATCTAGACTGTTTAATTTGTTAAGGAAGTTTTTGGGTGCAGTCATGTCACTTTGATCCTTCCATTATTTGAAATGATTTTAGTTTATTTATTATTAATTTTTCTTTTATGCACTATAGTATTTTGCCCTGGGTGTTGGGTTCTGTGGACCTGGAGTTACAAAGAGTTGTGAACCACCATGGTGATGCTGGGAATTGAACCCAGGTCCTCTGGAAAAATAGTCAGTGCTCTTAACTGCTGAGCCATATTTCAGTTTTGAATAATCACTTGTATAATCTATTTCACTCCCTTAAGTGTTCTGGCTCCTAGAACTGAAGATTATTGTAATACAGATTTAAAAGATTGATACTGAAGTAGTAATATATTTTTAGTATGGTGAAGGCAATTAAATGTAACAATGAGTCTCTCTAATTGGTTCCTAATAAATTTATTTCTCTAATTATGCAACAAATGCTTATTAAATGCCTATTACATGCAAGACGCAGAACATAATTTATTCTGCCAAAACAGAAATAGCATCTATTTCTTTGGCTGATTAATTAGTCCTACACATTCTGTGACCACCACATGGAACTTTGATCAGGAAATATCAACTAAAGAAAAATATATAAGAATATAGTATTAAGGTATAGAGAAAAAGAAAAGGGACCAAGAAAAGTAAATTCTATCTCTTCCGACTAGAGATTATAACTCAGTAATTGCTTGCAATAATGCAGTAATTATGTGGGATTATGATACTTTGTATACCTCATATACTGATCCTCCTTATGTACTTGTCTAGTGGCTTAGCTGCATGTTCTATAATTCATATTTTCTTTAAATTAGTGGTTATATGTTAATATCTTTTTGACTGATCATGAGAAATAGACTTAGAAATGAAAGTTCTTGGTGCTGCGGGACAATCTTTTTCTGCTCTATATTATGTATTACTCCCATTAAAAGACTGACCAATGACTAGGCAGTGTTTTCTGGACAGGAAGAATGCAGAAAAGAAGAGCAGAGTCTTAGAAGTCAAAAGAGCATAGACAAAGAGCTAGAGATGGATGCAATATGAATGTAAGGTACTGAACCACATGGTGGAACATAGATCAAAAAATGGGATAATTTAAGATGTAAAAGCTAGTTAGCAATAAGTCTAAGCTTTTGGCCAAAAACTTATAATTAATAAGTCTCACTATGTTTATTTGGGAGTGGCTGGAAGGACAGAACTGACTAGGAGACCTGATTTTAAAAAAAAAAAAAACTTTTTCCACATCTTGGTATAGTTTAAGTTCTTTTAGCATACTAATTTTATTATCTTCTTATAAATCCAGTGTAATGGAAAAATTCTCTAATATCAAAAACTAGTGCTTTGTTATTTATTAGTCTCATGAATATTCAATTCAGTCATTATCCTGCTGAATCTTAAAATAATCAGTATTTTAAATAATTAATTTTAAGGTGAATATATGGGCTAGTCATACTCAAGTACCTTTTTTGTCCTTTAGAGACAGGGTTTCTATGTGTAACTACCTTGGTTGTTTTAGAACCATTTCTGTACAGCCCAGACTGGCCATGGACTCAGAAATCCACCTGCCTCTGGCTCCTGAGTGCTGGGATTAATGTGTGCACAACCACTACTTGGCTAAAGTACAATTTTTTTCTTTTTAGTTTTGATGCCTATTTTTAAGTGTGGTGTGACACCACTTAAATATAAAACTCACTGCAAAATAGACCTTTAATTATCTTTATGGTTTTATATGAGGAAAATAATAAGAGTGCCTAAGTGATTTGATCAAAATCAGTGCCAAATGTAGAACTTTGAATCAGAATTACCCATTACAAATTTATACCTTTGTATAATGGATGGATGATATAGACATTTCTATTTGTGAAACATTTGCCTGAAGTAACAGACCTCTGGTTCTATTCTTCCCAGCTCATACATGTCTCTTTGAGGAATAGTGAATGAAATTAATTGTCTCAGTTAATTTATTGTCACATGAAAAAAGACATTTATTAAGAAGTTTCTAAACTGTACTTCTTAGGGAGTGATTTATAAAAGACAAGTTTGAGGTTAAGGTTTTAATTCTATCTTTCAAGAGCGAAATTTCAGTTATATACAACAAAGGGGTTATTAGTGCCTTTATGTTATTGTTCCTTGAAATCACTACTGATTTAGCTATATATTGGACATATATCTTTTCTAGGGCGGGGGGCATGAACGGAAACTCTTTCAGACTGTGGAAAAACTTGCCTAAACACAAAGGACTGAGATAATTCCCAGTTAAGGAATTCTGTTATTTTTTATTTGATATCTCTAATAGTTAAGCAGGGAGGAAAATGTCCATTCTTAATTCCCATGCCTTGAATATAATTAAACACATAGATTAAAGAGACAAAAAATTAAAATGTGCTTGTTGTAATCAAAATACAGGGAGACGAGCATATCAATATTCAGTTTTCTTTTTACAGTCTCTTAAATCTCTAAAGTGTCAACAGAGACATTTACATTTCAGGATAAAGGTATGTGCAAGGCCACATAGAAGAATGAGTTTATATAGATAGGTCAGTGGGTAGATAAGTGGTGGATTTGTAAGGTATGTGATAATTATAAATCTAATTCCTGAACTCCCACTATCTTGACAGAATGAAAAGAAGTGTGCCTTCCATCATCTTGGGGCTCTCAGCCACCTGTGACTGCTGAGTCACTGATAGCTCACTTCATAACTACTGTGGTGTGGAAACCACAGTTACTTTCCCACTCAACACTGTGACACCTGTGTGGTCTTCATTGATTTTAGGCCTGACAATCATGCTTAATTGACTAAAATAGGGCATCTTGCTTTAATCATGCAATCAATGTTGCTAAGGTTGTGAATAATGCATAGGAAACTATGGGTGCATTAAACATATATTTTTTGCATGAGCCTTCCAGGGATTTTTTGATTATGTATTTGATATCGACATCTACATATGAAAAATTAACTAACATGATAAGGCAATTATGTGCCAGATGTCATAGGCAGTCTGTTATTAAAATTAAATTAAAACAAAATGCTGGTTAGGCTTCTTAATTGATGGAAAATCATATCAGCATCTGGATGCGGTACTTTAATGACTTGGTTCCTAGTGTATCCATTATAAGCACCCAGGCTTTGTCAATAATACTGTTTTTTTTTATTATACATTTGCTTACAAGAGTCTGTTCATAAGAAATATGTAAATATATTTTAAAGATACTTTTTGTTAATTATTACTATATTGTGTACTTTACGTTGCTTTTGTACAGTTTTATACAGTTCTACTTGAGAGAAGATGAGCTAATTAATATGTGTATCTTGTAGATCTTCAAATATTAAATGACTGTCTATGAAGTACTTCAGAACTTAATATGGAGAACTGAGATTTGTTTGCATTCTCAGGAAATTTTGCTTAGGATATCAGTGATCTCAGGTAGACCCCTTCATTAAGAGGTAGGTCAAGTTCTGAATGCTATTGACTTCAAAGATTTATTGAAATTTAATGTTATGTCTGATTATTATTTATTTTAAATTCACCAGCCTGTGAATATTACCTGTTAACTGGTTCTTTCAACATTTTTATAGAATAATTTAGACATTGTATTTCATGATTTCAAAGAAGGCATCAAACATCAAACACTACTCGGTGTCTTCTTGGATAGGGGTGAGTGAGACTTTATGTTCACTTTTCTTTCTCAGTTATTTTGTCTGGTTTGAACTTTTGGAGGTTTTGTGCAAGCTCTCTTGCTCTCTGTGATTTTATATGTGTACTGATCATGTTGTGTTTGGAAGACATGGTTGCCTTTTTGTCATCCACCACATCTGGTTCTTAAAATCTTTCCACCTGGAGGGAAGAGAATTTCTAAAGACATCCTGTTTAAGTCTGAGTGCTCCAAAGTCTTATACTTTCTCTGTTTGGTCCTGGTGTGGATAGTTATGTTAATTCCTATCTACTGCAATAAGAAGCTTCTCTGATGAGGGCAGAGTGGCTATAGAAACATGTTATTAGGAGAATTAAGTTGCTATTAGTAGGCTTTCTTCTATGCTCATGGCCTATAAAATGTTAAGTTACATAAGTGTCAGATGTGCATTCCATCTAATGGAATGGGCACAACATTCAATAAACAAATGGTCTACTATTCACATAACACTTGTACTACTAGCTCACCAATATATCTTCCAGGCAAATGTCTTTTATATGTCGCAGCATTTGTAGATTAAGGATATTGATGATTATTTTACTTTTTTATATGAGTGAAAATGATTCATGTAAAACACCTCCTTGATGAAGAATAGAAGTGTGTATATTCTTAACTTTCTAGAAATTATTCAGTTTTCTTTCTTTTCTCTTTCTCCACAACTCTATATTTTGCATACACTTTAAAATGACAAAAGGGGAGATGCCTAAAGTGAAAATCTCATAGGAAGTCTATATTTTTGATATATGGGAAAATCAGCTTGTCCATAAGGAAATTGCTTATTGTTATGCTTATTCTGTGGACTAGTAACTTGGCAATAATAAATAGGTAATAACAATAATTTTTATTATTTTTATTTATTTACTTAAATTGCATATAATGGTAAATAAATAGTAAATATTATCATTAATGTGAATTATGGGTTTGTCATTAACCATTATGGTATTTTTATATCACAATTGAATAAAAACATGCAAGGAAAAATCCTCAAAGTTATTTATATAACTTGAAAGTATAAACTTTATTTTCTTTTTTTTTATTTTACTTTTTTAATGAAACCAGCAGTCCACTCGAACTTATTTCCATATATGCGATCATGCCCACACCAAGTCACTGCATAAGTTGCATAAAGTTAGACAAATCATATTCTTTCTAAATTTTAAAACACTAATAATGACAATAACAAATAATATATTATGCTTGAGCATGTCTGGAGCGCTGAAGAAAATCCATAAGGCATGTGGATCATGACTTCCAACATCCTCTGACCCTCTTTGAGGATGCTCAGCATCTGAGAGAACTGAGCAAACAGACCATGTCTCCATCTACAGTTTGCATTTGCTGTTGTTATTTTCAGAGTCATCAGAAATAGAGTGCACTATAAACATGAAGGTGCTGGAAATGGAATAAAAAACATCACAAATATGTGAGGCAGGAAATTGACAAATCAATAAAGTCAATAAAATATCACTCTCTTCAATGCAATTGTGGAGTTCACAAGTGCCACATACAAGAAGTCTACAATCTATGTACTTTTTTGGGGGTGGAAAGTATATGTACTGACAAAACACACATAGGAAGCGTCCTTTGGTCCCAGTCCCAGTGCATCATGAAGGCAGGAGAAACATCAATGCTTTGAGCTCTTCGTGTGTCCTCCATGCAAAAACACAGGGTAACGAACCCTGGATGAGCAACAGAGTCGAACCCCTTCATGTTGGAGTGAGGGTCCCTCTCAAATTTGCTGCATTCTCATCACTCACCAGAAGTGCTATGTACCGAGGAGCCTGGTCTTATGTGTTACCTATACTCTACAGGGAGAAGAAATGAACTCCCCTGTGGGTTCCTGAGTGCCTCATCACAGACTAGTTCTTCCTGAGTCATAAACCTTAAGTCCAACTTCAGAGTCAGCATCTGGTGATGGAATGGATGTCTCTCCTGGCTCCACTCAACCCTGGGTTGAAAAACCAAAGCTGGGCCTGGGTATTCATTCATATGCAGACATGGACAGACTTAGTTCCCCATTTCCGCTGCTGATTTTCCCAGCACATGAGTGCTAAGGGTCAATAAGAGATGAACTTCTTTTTTTTTTTTTATAATTTTTTTTATTAAGAAAAGAAGAAAAAAAACATAAACAAAAAGCAAGTTACCACCTCCTCCCAGCCTCCCATTTCCCTCCCCCTCCTCCCACCCTTCTCCCCCTCCCCCCACTCCTCTCCCCCTCCCTCTCCAGTCCACAGAGCAGTCCGGGTTCCCTGCCCTGTGGTAAGTCCTAGGTCCTCCCCCCTCCGTCCATATCTAGGAAGGTGAACATCCAAACTGGCTAGGCTTCCACAAACCCAGCACATTAAGTAGGATCAAAACCCTGTGCCATTGTCCTTGGCGTCTCATCAGCCCTCATTGTTCGCCATGTTCAGAGAGTCCGGGTTTATCCCATGCTTTTTCAGTCACAGTCCAGCTGGCCTTGGTGAGCTCCCAGTAGATCAGCTCCACTGTCTCAGTGGGTGGGTGCACGCCTCCTGGTCCCGAATTCTTTGCTCATGTTCTCCCTCCTTCTGCTCCTCATTGGGACCTTGGGAGTTCAGTCCAGTGCTCCAGTGTGGGTCTCTGTCTCTATCTCTATCCATCACCAGATGAAGGTTCTATGATGATATGCAAGATATTCGTCAGTATTGCTCTAGGATAGGGTCATTTCAGGTTCCCAATCCTCAGCTGCCCGAGGAACTAACTGGGAACCTCATCTTGGGCACTTGGGAGCCCCTCTAGGGTCAAATCTCTTGCTCACCCTAAAGTGGTTCCCTTAACTAAGAATTGTGGTTCCGTGCTCCCCTATCCACCTTTCCTTTATCCCAATTCTCCTGATTCACCAAGTCCCCCATCCTTCCCTTCTACCTTTTCTCTCCCCATCTCCACTTACCCCCATCCCACCCCACCCCCAAGATCCTAATTTTCTCCCCGGCAATTTGGTCTACTTCCCTTAGCCAAGAGGATAACTATATGTTTTTCCTTGGGTTCACCTTCTTACTTAGCTTCTTTAGGTTCACCTATTGTAGACTCCGTGGCCCTTATTTATGGCTAGAAACGAATTAGGAGCGAGTACATCCCATGTTCATCTTTTTGGGTCTGGGACACCTCACTCAGGATAGTGTTTTCTATTTCCATCCATTTGCATGCAAAATTCGAGAAGTCATTGTTTTTTACCGCAGCATAGTACACTAGCGTGTATATATTCCATACTTTCTTCATCCATTCTTCCATTGAAGGGCATCTAGGTTGTTTCCAGGTTCTGGCTATTACAAATAATACTGCTATGAACATAGTTGAACAAATGCTTTTGTCATTTGATAGAGCATCTCTTGGGTATATTCCCAGGAGTGGTATTGCTGGGTCCAGGGGTAAGTTGATCCCGAATTTCCTGAGAAACCGAAACACTGACTTCCACAGTGGTTGCACAAGATTGCATTCCCACCAGCAATGGATGAGGGTACCCGTTCCTCCACAGCCTCTCCAGCAAAGGTTATCCTTGGTGTTTTTGACTTTAGCCATTCTCACAGGTGTAAGATGATATCTCAAAGTTGTTTTGATTTGCATTTCCCTGATTGCTAAGGAAGTTGAGCACGACTTTAAATGTCTTTTGGCCATTTGAACTTCCTCTGCTGAGAATTCTCTGTTCAGTTCAGTGCCCCATTTTTTAATTGGGTTAATTAGCATTTTAAAGTCTAGTTTCTTGAGTTCTTTATATATTTTGGAGATCAGATCTTTGTCTGTTGTGGGGTTGGTGAAGATCTTAACCCAGTCAGTAGGTTGCCTTTGTGTCTTAGTGACTATGTCCTTTGCTTTACAGAAGCTTCTCAGTTTAAGTAGGTCCCATTTATTCAATGTTGCCCTTAATGTCTGTGCTTCTGGGGTTATACATAGGAAGCGATCTCCTGTGCCCATCTCCTGTAGGGTACTTCCCACTTTCTCTTCTATCAGGTTCAGTGTGTTCGGGCTGATATTGAGGTCTTTAATCCATTTGGACTTGAGTTTTGTGCACGGTGATAGATAAGGGTCTATTTTCATTCTTCTACAGGATGACATCCAGTTGTGCCAGCACCATTTGTTGAAGATGCTTTCTTTCTTCCATTGTTTACTTTTAGCTCCTTTATCAAAAATGAGGTGTTCATAGGTTTGTGGGTTAAAATCCGGGTCTTCTATACGATTCCATTGGTCGACTTCTCTGTTTTTATGCCAGTACCACACTGTTTTCATTACTGTAGCTCTGTAATAGAGTTTGAAGTCAGGGATGGTAATGCCTCCAGAAGATCCTTTATTGTATAGGATTGTTTTGGCTATCCTGGGTTTTTTGTTTTTCCATATAAAGTTGATTATTGTCCTCTCCAGATCTGTGAAGAATTTTGATGGGATCTTGATGGGGATTGCATTGAATCTATAAATTGCCTTTGGTAGAATTGCCATTTTTACTATGTTGATCCTCCCAATCCAAGAGCAAGGGAGGTCCATCCATTTTTTGGTATCCTCTTCAATTTCTTTCTTCAATGCCTTAAAGTTCTTGTCAAATAGATCTTTCACTTCCTTGGTTAGATGTACCCCAAGATATTTTATGCTGTCTTTGGCTATTGTGAATGGTGAAGCTTCTCTGATTTCCCTCTCTGCTTCCATATCCTTTGTGTATAAGAGGGCGACTGATTTTTTGGCGTTGATCTTGTATCCTGCCACATTACTAAAGCTGTTTATCAGCTGTAAAAGTTCTTTGGTGGAGTTTTTGGGGTCGCTTATGTACACTATCATATCATATGCAAATAACGAAAGTTTAACTTCTTCCTTTCCAATTCGAATCCCCTTGATTCCATTATGTTGTCTTATTGCTATTGCTAGAACTTCAAGCACGATATTGAAGAGGTATGGCGAGAGTGGACAGCCTTGTCGTGTTCCTGAGTTAAGTGGGATGGCTTTGAGTTTCTCTCCGTTTAATTTGATGTTAGCTGTCGGCTTGCTGTATATAGCTTTTATTATATTTAGGTATGACACTTGTATCCCTAATCTCTCCAAGACTTTTAACATAAATGGATGTTGAATTTTGTCAAATGCTTTTTCAGCATCTAATGAAATGATCATATGGTTTTTTTCTTTCAGTTTATTTATATGCTGGATTACATTGATAGATTTTCGTATGTTGAACCAGCCCTGCATCTCAGGAATGAAGCCTACTTGATCATAATGGATAATTTTTCGGATGTGTTCTTGGATTCTATTTGCCAGTATTTTGTTGAGGATTTTTGCGTCGATATTCATGAGTGAGATTGGCCTGTAGTTCTCTTTCCTGGTTGAGTCTTTGAGTGGTTTTGGTATCAGAGTAATTGTGGCTTCATAAAAGGAGTTTGGTAATGACCCTTCTGTTTCTATCTTGTGGAATACATTAAGGAGTATAGGTATTAGATCTTCTTGGAAGATCTGGTAGAATTCCGCATTGAAACCATCTGGTCCTGGGTTTTTTTGGTAGGGAGGTTTTTGATAACCTCTTCTAATTCTTCGCGACTAACAGGTCTATTTAGATTGTTCACCAGTTCCTGATTTAACTCTGGTATATGATATTTATCTAAAAAAGTATCCATTTCCTTTACATTTTCCAATTTTGTGGCATATAGGCTTTTGTAGTAAGATCTAATGATTCTCTGAATTTCCTCTGTGTCTGTGGTTATGTCCCCCTTTTCATTTCTGATCTTATTAATTTGCAAATTCTCTCTCTGCCGTTTGATTAGCTTGGATAGTGGTTTGTCAATCTTGTTGATTTTCTCCAGGAACCAGCTTTTTGTTTCATTGATTTTTTGTACTGTTTTCTGTGTTTCTATTTTGTTGATTTCAGCCCTCATTTTGATTATTTCCAGTCTTCTACTCCTCCTAGGTGAGTCTGCTTCTTTTTTTTCTAGAGCTTTCAGGTGGGCTGTTAAGTCTCCAATGTGAGCTTTCTCTGTTTTCTTTAAGTGGGCACTTAGTGCTATGAATTTCCTCTTAGGACTGCTTTCATAGTGTCCCATAAGGTTGAGTATGTTGTTTCTTTCTTTTCATTGAATTCCAGGAAGACTTTAATTTCTTTCTTTATTTCTTCCTTAATCCAGGTATGGTTCAATAGTTGACTGTTCAGTTTCCATGACTTTGTATGGTTTCTGGGGGTAGCATTATTTTTGAATTCTAACTTTAATCCATGGTGATCTGATAAGACACAGGTGGTTACTAATATTTTTTTGTAACTGTGGATGTTTGCTTTGTTACCGACTATGTGGTCGATTTTCGAGAAGGTTCCATGAGCTGCACAGAAGAAGGTATATTCTTTCCTATTTGGATGGAATGTTCTATAGATGTCTGTTAAGTCCATTTGATTCATTACCTCCATTAATTCTCTTATTTCTCTGTTAGGTTTCTGTCTGATTGACCTGTCCATTGGTGAGAGAGGAGTGTTCAAGTCTCCTACTATTAGTGTGTGCGGTTTGATGGCTGCCTTGAATTTTAGCAATGTTCCTTTTATGTACGTGGGTGCTTTTATATTAGGGGCATAGATGTTCAGGATTGAGACTTCATCCTGATGAACTGTTCCTGTTATGAGTATAAAATGCCCCTCTCCATCTCTTCTGATTGATTTAAGTTTAAAGTAAACTTTGTTAGAGATTAGTATGGCCACACCTGCCTGTTTCTTATGTCCATTTGCTTGATAGGCCTTTTCCCAGCCCTTTACTCTGAGTAGGTGCCTGTCTTTGTGGTTGAGGTGTGTTTCTTGTAAACAGCAGAATGTTGGATCCTGTTTTCTTATCCAATCTCTTAGCCTGTGCCGTTTTATAGGTGAGTTGAGTCCATTGACATTAAGTGATATTAATGACCAGTGGTTGTTAACTCCGGTCATTTTTTTTTAGTCGTAGAGTTTGTGTGTTTCCCTTCTTTGTTTTGTGTTGTTGAAGGGTCTCTAGATGTCTGAGTTATTGTGGTCATTGTTGGACTCCTTGGTTAGTGATTTTCCTTCAGTTACTTTCTGTAAGGCTGGATTTGTGGCTGCGTATTGTTTAAATTTGTTTTTATCCTGGAAAATTTTATTTTCTCCATTTATAGTGAATGAAAGCTTGGCTGGGTATAGTAATCTGGGCTTGCACCCATGGTCTCTCAGTTTCTGCAGTACATCTATCCAGGACCTTCTGGCTTTCATGGTTTCCATGGAGAAGTCAGGTGTATGTCTGATAGGTTTACCTTTATAAGTAATTTGGCCTTTTTCCTTTGCAGCTCTTAATACTCTTTCCTTATTCTGTATGCTTTGTGTTTTGATAATTATATGGCGAGGGGATGTTTTTTTTTTTGATCCAGCCTATTCGGTGTTCTGTATGCTTCTTGCACCTTCATAGGAAAATCTTTCTTTAGGTTGGGAAAGTTTTCTTCTATAATTTTATTAAATATATTTTCTGGACCATTGAGCTGCCCTTCTTCTCCTTCTTCTACTCCTATTATTCTTAGGTTTGGTCTTATTATTGTGTCCCATATTTCCTGAATGTTTTGTGATGAGAGTTTGTTGGACTTGCTGTTTTCTTTGATCAGTGTGTTTATTTTCTCTATTGTATCTTCAGATTCCGAGAGTCTTTCTTCTATCTCTTGTATTCTGCTGGTTATGCTTGTTTCTGTAGTCTCTATTCATTTACCTAGATTTTCCATGTCCAGCCGGCCCTCTGTTTGTGTTTTCTTCTTTGCCTCCATTTCAGTTTTCAGGTCTTGAACTGTTTTTATTATCTGTTTGATTGTTTTTCCTTGGTTTTCTAGGGTGTCATTCACTGATTTATTCAATTCTTCAAACTTTCTGTTATATTTCTCATCCATTTCTATTAGGGCGTTTTTTACATGCTGTTTAAGGGTGTCAATCACTTTCATGAAGTCAATCTTTTCTCCTTCCTCTTGATTAAGGGGTTCTTGTCCTCCCGTTGTGAGGTCGCTTGTTTCTTTTAGCTTCATGTTGCTTTTCAGCTTGTTGGGCGAATTCTTGCCTTGACATCGGCCCATCTCTTCTTCCAAATGCTCCCTATGGATCCTCTATTACTGGATCAGGTCTCCTTGCCTACCAAAAGCTGTCTCTCCCCAATGTTGGCTCTCTGGCGATGAGAGATCAGGCCTCCGTGCTGGTTGGGCAGTTCACAAACAAAGCACCTACCCCGCTTGGTGCAGGAAGGCCACAGAAACAAAGGAACTGCTGCCCGCCCGGGAGCCCCGGGTACTCGGACCCAGCGCCCAGATAGGCTGGGCTGGGCGATGCCACGTGCCAAAAGAGGGCAGTGGGGGCGAAGTGGGGAGGGCTCTGGACGGAAGCTGGGTGGGCCAGGAAGAAAGAGGCAGCACCCGGGGAGTAGAGGCCCTGCAGAGAGCCCAAGCAGGACAGGGGGCCAAGAAACCCCCGGAGCTCCCCGTCCCAGGCTGGCGCCATGGGCCAGAAACTCACCCCAGTGCTGGGTCTCCTGGCGCCGAAAGATCAGGCCTCTGTGCTGGTTGGGCAGCTCGCAGACAAAGCGCCTACCCCGCTTGGTGCAGGCAGGCCACAGAAACAAAGCTAAACTTTATTTTCATATAGAAAATTTGAAACATCCAAAAAATCTAAAACAATCCTGGATTGTTTTAAAATTGTAAGACAGAATTGTAGGAGTCATCATCACCTCAAATTTTTAATTGTACCATAGAGCTTTAGTAATAAAACCAGCATGCTATTGGCATAAAAACCAGGTACATTTATAAATAGAATCTAATTGAAACCCCAGATATCAATCCCTTTTAGACATCTGATTTCTTTTTTGTAAAGAATCTAGAAATATAAAAATAAAAGGAGTATCTTTAACAAAGGGTTCTTGTCAAATTGTAACTCTGCCTGTAGAAGAATACAATTAGATCAATATATATCATCGTGCATAAAAGTCAACTCCAGATAGATGAGAGGCCTCAGCATAAGACAGATACACTGACTCTGGTAGAAGAGAAAGTGGGGAATAATCTTGAAATTACTGACAAATGAAAGGACCTTCTGAACAGAATGCTGATAAGAAGAGCAACTAATTGATGTGACATCTTGTAACTGTAAAGTAAAGGATATCATCATTAAGACAAAGCAAGACTACAAAATTGTCCCTACTGTTGAAGGCTGCACCTACACTATTCATTGAACATAGATGTGTTGAGTTGATACCTACCTAGAACCTTCACCACTATAAAGTACTATTGATGATACTTTAAGGTACTTTGCATGATACTAAAGTATAAAGACAAATACCAACGCAACTACAAAACATTTGATTTTGTACAATGGTGACCTCCTTGCAAGATGCACTAGTGCAGTAGTGGCACAATGCTTGTGGGAGTAACCAACCAATATCTGATTGGATTTAAGGCCCATTCCATGAGATGGAACCAGTTTCTAAGACTGCTTGGATGGCCAAGAATATTAGACTAGGTAGGTCAAAGAGTTAGCACAAAACCAAATACTACATCTCTGCAAATGAAACATAGATAGTGGTAAGATGACTCCTAACCACATACTACTGTGCTAATAGATAAATGTCTTTCTCAGCCATCATCAGAAAAGTCTTGATACTTCAGTAGATAGACTAAATATAGAGACTTGCAGCTACTTAAAATAAGCTACTTTGGAAACTTGATTATATTTGGGATGTGCCTATCAATTTGATCCCCTGAAGTTTAATGGAATCCTGTGAAAGAGGAGGGAGAAATATTGTAAGAGCCATAGGATATGGTTACAGTTTAATCTTCCTAAAAGCATTGTTAACTGAAAAAAAATTACATGAAGATACAGAATATTGTTTGTATAAATCAATCCCAGTTGTAAAATATACTTCTACAGCTGTTATATCTTAATTATAAACTTCCAAAACAATATCTCTCTAAGTGTCTGACATCAAGATTCCTTAGTATTTTGATTGCAATGTTTGAAAATTAAGGTTTTATTTAAGTTTCTAAAATGTTCTAGTTTGTACCTCATGAGTTGTTTTTGAAAATTTTACTATCATTTTTTGCTTACATTAGTCTCCTTTCTCTTCCTTACTGATGCATGATCTGAGAAGATAGCAATATGTGTTGCTGATGATAGTAAGACCTTGCTTATCTGATTGTTGTTACACTGTCTGGAATGCATCTTGGTCCATATAGGTGTCTTCACTGCATGTATCTCCCTAAGCTGGAAATTCGGAAGCACATTGGTCATTACACGATTTGCCCACTTCAGAGTTCCTCTCAAATATGAAACGCTGACAGATATTTTTCTCTTCAGATGGGTTTCTGGCTATGAGGACCGATAGTGATTCTTTAGAAGACCGTCTTAAGTCACACGTTGTTAATTTATGAGCAGCACATCATTGCCACATGGTATCTTTCGTATGGTTCTTTGTAAAATGCTCAGATTCCATAATACACATGGAGTAGATCTTAATGCAACCGCTTTTGTGTGAAAGAGAATTCTGACTCCCTTTAGGTTCTATGAAGAACAATTATTAATATTTTAAAATGTATAGATCAACTTAGGTGGCTATAAATGTTCAACCAGACAGATAAGAATCCTTGAACATTTTGTATTTTATCAAAATACAAAAATCATAGTCTTAATTTCAAGATAAGTATAAATTAGCCACAAAAAGGTCTCTTAATGTTGGGAGCAGTGAGACCCCAGATCCTGAATTTCTTGTAATCCTCTGATCTGAGTGCCTACAGCTGCTCTGAGCACAAGACCTTCAGGAGTTCCTGATGTCAGGAGAGTGGTTTCTGGTGGGTTTGGCTGGGGCATGGCTATCTCTATATAATCTGCCCCTGAACACAATAAATGGGGCATTCTTGGGGAATTCAAGGATGACCCGTGTCTCTGTCTCTCTGTCTGTGTATGTTTGTGTATTTTAACCTCCAGCCGCCTTGCTCAAAGCTCTCGAACTGGGTGCCAGCGCACAGACCGCAGACACGGGGGCGTGGTGCGAGGCATCTTCAAGAATATTTTTTGTCAAAGAAAACACCTACGTATTGGTGCCTACATAAAACCTTCATCCTAATGTTCTAGCATCTTTGGTTCAGGAAGATATTCTGCATGGAATCAAAGGAGAAACATAAACACCAAAGCAGCTATAAACTGTTTAATCTCAGTGGTATGGTGACTGTCTGCATGATGCACTAGTGCAATGGTGGCACAAAGCTTTTTGGAGTAACCAACCAGTATCTGATTTACATTAAGGCCCACTCCATGAAATACAACCAATACCCAACACTCAGGGAAACCTGTGAAAGAAGAGGCAGAAAGCATGTAGAATCTAGACAGAATGGAGGACACCAAAGAAACAAGACCTTCTAAATCAACATGATCTATAAATATATGAATGTACAGAGACTTGAAACAGTATGCACAGGGACTATATGAGTCCTTCAGATATGGATTATGGCTTCCAGGTTAATGTTCTTACAGGATTCCAGTATTTACAAATGAATGGGTCTCTGTCTATATCTGTTTCTCTTGCCTTTTCTTGTGGTCTTTTCATTCGGTTTGCTTTAATCTATACTAATGTGTTAGTTTTGTTAGAAACTAACTAGCCTGCGTTGTAATGAGAAACAGAATGGGGTGGATATAGTGGGAAAGGAACTGGGAGGAATAAAGGGAAAGAAAACCTTAGTCAGAGTATATTATGTGAGACAAAGTCTATTTTCAATAAAAGGAAAAAGAATGTGTGAGAAAAAAATGAGTCTTTTCCTTCATGTTGATTATTCTCTAGTTCAGTGCCAATTATAAATCTAAAGTTCATAGCATGCAAATATTATCATATTAACTAAATGTGGCTGTAAAAGACAACTCATTGACAATTTATATTATGTCTAGTAAAATTATTTCCTAGAAATTTGGAAAAGGAAAATGAGATTCAAAATTCTTGGCATAATAATGCATCTGTTTGGATTGAACCTTCTATAACGAGTGCTGAAAACAGATTTCAAGACCAAAGGAAGAGACTGTTAGTAACATTCTCAATTACTGGTATAATGGTGTACCTTATACTCTCTTCTCTCTTCATGATGCTCCTTGAACCAGGGTTCCTTTATAAAATATTTGTTCCAAGAACAACATCATTCACTTTATATTATGTATTCATGTGTAAGATTTTAGGAGACTCTCTGGCAGTTATGTAGGAATTAGAAAGTCTTTACATATATTTTATTTAATTCTATTTTTTAACTAATTGCTTTTTATTATCTAATCTATTTTGTTGAGCAATCTCATTTTCCCCCAACTTATGATACATGACACACCCCTCAAGGAAAAATAATAAATTTGTTATTCAGTTTAAAACAAGAAATAGTATGATTGACCAGATTACCTTAAGTAAAATTCCAGCTTAAGAAATTATTTTTCCTTATTTTTAAATTCTGAGACAAGGTTTTTCTGTGTATTCTTGTCTGTCCTGGTCATGGCTCTGTAGACCAGACTGGCTTCAAACTTAGAGAACCACCTTTCAAGTGCTGGGATTCAAGACATCTGCCACCACCACCCAGCTAACAAATTATAGGAGTTCCAAACTTGGGAATATAAACAGAGTTCTGCTGAAGAATTAAATCATCTTGGCCTAAGGAATGTCCTGTAGCAATGGCAGTTATCATATTACAATAAGAAAAAAAATGTACATTGAAATTGGAATAATCTAAAATATAGCTAAGTCTTCTTTCCTGATATTGTTTCATAGGTTGGAAACTGAATGCTTGTGGACTTGGCTTTTATCACTTACTATATTTTTTTAATATTATTTTACTCTTTAACCAGAACTTAGCTGTCATTATGGCAGAATGACTTATATAAGGCAGAATTAACTTATTATATTCACAATTAACACAGAATACGAAGTCATAAAGACATGTAAATAGCTGAAAGGTCTTCTTTTTTGTTCGTAAAGTTGAATTGAGTTTTGTAAACATTTTAACTATGACACCTTCCTTGCAATCTTATTCTTCTGTCACTTGATATGTTTATTTTATTCATTTGTGTTTTTTTATGTATGAAGGTGATATGTCTCTTTTTTGTTGTTCTAATTAATATGTGTGATAAGGAATATCATTTAGACCTGAGGTTTCAAATTAGCAAAGCATGCTTATGGCATATTTAGACATTTCACCCTTGGTTTTTTGGGTTTTTTTTGAGAACTTATTATCCCACCTGTGAATTCTAAATTGTCTTTTCTCTTGCTGTGGTAAGGCCCTAACACTAAGGTTCTATTACTGACACGATTTATTTACAACAAAGGTATTATTGATCACTTCATATGTAATGTGTCATTGAAGTTTCTGTAAATACTTTTCTGCCTTTTACTTCAGCAACATTCATTTTACAAACTGAGATAAGTAAGATATTTTTTTCTTCCTTAGTGTTTTTCTGTGCTATAGTTTCTTGCATATGGTGAAAGTACAACAAAATAAATAAAAACTGGTGATATAAATTTTTCTCCAAAGTTAAAGACTCTACCAATTACTAAAATGTTTATCTTAGTACAATCCCGACTCTTCCAAGGCGCCCTAACATCATCTATCTTGGTATAATTGACTTAGACAATTGTCAGACAATAGAATACATCATTTTTTTTCAGAGTAAAAACAGTCTAAGGATCAGTTATATGGTTTTTAATAGATTTTAGACTCGGCTTTACTTGGATTTTAGACATCATTTTACACGGATTTTGTGTGCTGAAGAAAAATGCTGTCTTTGACCAGTGCTTCTGCAGGGATTAGAAGAGGACTCTGGGGGAAAGGGGCTGATGATACAGGCTCATTTTAAACCACTTGTGGCTCGGTGAGTCAGTGCTCTTGTGATCAGGAAGCTTGCCCTAGTGCTCTGGACCACTTCAAGCTCTGTAAATGCTATTCCTAACCAACTTTCCTCCCTTTAGTTTTAATGAAATTATTTCTATTGCCCTGGAGAGAATTTAGGAAGTTAACAAAGCCATGCCTATCCTTAAAGCAACAGTTCTGTATACTGAAACATAAGGTGACTGCATTGTTTTCTTATTAAAAGATGTATTTATATTTCTTACAGGAGTCTGCTCATAGAAAAACAATTAGAAGTAGGCACACTTCAACTATCAGTATACCTGATAACTTGAAAAGTAAATTTATACATGTTATGTATAATATAATTCTTAAAAACATGAACATCAAATAAAAGATTTAAACTATACTTTCTTCAGAGAGTAGCATTTTATTCTCTAGAGTCTGTCCTACATTTTTAAATAAAAGACTAAGTGAAACCTTGAAATTGACCTGTAATGCTATATACTAGTGTTTATATTATAATCTCTATGACATTACTAAAAGTTATAGTCAATCAATACATGAAATTTTAGAATTTAATAGAATTTATTAAATTTTCTCGGCATTAATTTCTCAATTTGAAGAATTGTGGGGTTTCAAATACAGCTTTGTTACAGTTTTTCCTATTATTCAAGAGCCTCAAATTGTCTTGAATAGTCAAATCATAGACATATAAAATATACATGTATTTAGATATTTATCATTTGCATCTTGAACTATCCATTTCCAAAATGGAAAAATTATAGTTTAGCAACGAATTACATTTTTATCAAATGTTGTTATATTACATTCCTTGTGCTGTTGCATCTTTAAATGTTTCTGCTATTCACTCAGAATCTATAGAATAAGATTTAAATCATGATAAAACTGAAATAAGAATTTCCTCACGTTAACAGAAACATGTTGTTCTGGAAATGGAAGGATATTTCTTAGGCCAGTTTCCTACTCGCTTTTATGTGGTATCTTGAAAACATTTTTGTCCTGTATATGATTTGCTTTTGTTTCATTTTAAGTGAGAAGCTGAACATGAGGTTTGATAGGTAGAGAACTGGAAGAGGAACTGGAATGAGTTAGGGGAGAAGAATAAATATAATAATGTTTTTGTAAACAGATTTAAAAAATAAAAACATTAAAAATTTAAAAATATATCTCACTGCCTAGCTTCTTCCTGTGTATCAAATTTATCCTTGAAATCATAAGCTAGGGAACATTTTGAAAGCTGTTGTGATGTGAACTCCTGGAGAAGATGTAGCTGTGCTATCAAAGCTAGAAGGGTGGGGAGCATGGCCCTTGTTTGCCCCTTTTTGGTTAGGGACCGTGAACCTTGGCGGGTGGCAATGGGGGTCATTATTCTTTTTCTATTTTCCAAGGATAGATGGTAGCATACTGAGACAATCTAAAAGAAGTTGCCTGCTTTGAATGTCTTTTATAATAGGATGTTTAAAAACTGGGAAAATGTACATCCTTTTATTAAGTAAATAGGCCTCACAGGACAGAGAGTGGGTTCTAGAGTTCAGAGACTGGGTTCAAGCACAATGCCACAAACTCCAGAGCAAAGTATGCCTTGTAATCTTTTCTTGATACCAGGCTTATGTTGAAAATCTTGTTATACATTCAAAAGATGTCATGGTATTGTGATTTTATTACATGTAGAATTTAAAATACAAAGTAAAATATTTCATAGATAAATTGTTACTTTCACTCACAGGGACAATACATATTTGTCCCCTCACTCAAGTGTGCTAAAATTATTTCTAATGCAGATTTTCAGCAATTTGATTAGTAAATAAAATGACTTCCATCAACACCATGCTTTAAACATATAGTGGCTATGGCAGACTTTAATATTGGGAGTGTATAATGTTAACAACTAAAATTGTTGCTTTGGGGTATGGCAATTAAAATCAAGATACAGTAATTTTGTCAAAGTTATTGACCAATCTATGTGTTTAATTATTTTTTTTGAAATTTTAAAGTTAAATATAATTCATTAAGATTGTGATGTGGCATATGAAGAAATATCTAATTTGATAGAAGATGAATAAAATAAATGTACACATCAGTTTAAGAATATAGATAATTGCACATGGCAAAATAAGCCACCAACTGTTGGAAGCCCTTTATGGATGGCCAGAAATCGGCCTGGCAGCATTTTCCAAAAGCCTCACTACATGGAGACTCCTAGCCTCATCAGAGAAACTTTCTGTTCTCTACCTGCCTTTATCTGGAGAATGTCCATGGGCCTGGATGACTGATCTTATCTGAAAGATATCTCTAATCCAGAAGTTTGATTTATTGTTAGCTTGACCCTTGGTCTAGATTCCTGCTAGAAGACTGGTAATGGGACCTTGGGAGTTCAGTCCAGTGCTCCTGTGTGGGTCTCTGTCTCTATCTCTATCCATCACCAGATGAAGATTCTATGATGATATGCAAGATATTCGTCAGTATTGCTCTAGGATAGGGTCATTTCAGGTTCCCAATCCTCAGCTGCCCGAGGAACTAACTGGGAACCTCATCTTGGGCACTAGGGAGCCCCTCTAGGGTCAAGTCTCTTGCCCACCCTAAACTGGCTCCCTTAACTAAGAATTGTGGTTCCGTGCTCCCCTATCCACCTTTCCTTTATCCCAATTCTCCTGTTTCCCAGGTCCCCCCTCCTTCACTTCTACCTTTTCTCTCCCCATCTCCCTTTACCCCCATCCCACCCCATCCCCAAGATCCCATTTTCTCCCCGGAAATTTGGTCGACTTCCCTTAGCCAAGAGGACAACTATATGTTTTTCCTTGGGTTCACCTTCTTACTTAGCTTCTTTAGGTTCACCTCTTGTAGACTCCGTGGTCCTTATTTATGGCTAGAAACCAATTATGAGTGAGTACATCCCATATTCATCTTTTTGGGTCTGGGACACCTCACTCAGGATAGTGTTTTCTATTTCCATCCATTTGCATGCAAAATTCGAGAAGTCATTGTTTTTTACCGCAGCGTAGTACTCTAGCGTGTATATATTCCATACTTTCTTCATCCATTCTTCCATTGAAGGGCATCTAGGTTGTTTCCAGGTTCTGGCTATTACAAATAATACTGCTATGAACATAGTTGAACAAATGCTTTTGTCATTTGATAAAGCATCTCTTGGGTATATTCCCAAGAGTGGTATTGCTGAGTCCAGGGGTCCCAAGGTCCCAAGGAGGAGCAGAAGGAGGGAGAACATGAGCAAAGAATTCGAGACCACGAGGCGTGCATCCACCCACTGAGACAGTGGAGCTGATCTACGGGGAGCTCACCAAGGCCAGCTGGACTGTGACCGAGAAAGCATGGGATAGAACCGGACTCTCTGAACATGGCGAACAATGAGGGCTGATGAGACGCCAAGGACAATGGCAGGGGGTTTTGATCCTACTTAATGTGCTGGCTTTGTGGGAGCCTAGCCAGTTTGGATGTTCACCTTCCTAGATATGGACGGAGGGGGGAGGACCTAGGACTTGCCACAGTGCAGGGAGCCTGGACTGCTCTGTGGACTGGAGAGGGAGGGGGGGGAGAGGCGTGGGGGGAGGGGGAGAGGGGTGGGAGGAGGAGGAGAGGGGTGGGAGGATGGGAAGGGAAATGGGAGGCTGGGAGGAGGTGGAAACTTGTTTTTTGGTTATGTTTTTTTTTCTTCTTTTCGCAATAAAAAAAAATTAAAAAAAAAAAAGAAGAAGACTGGTAATGGAAGACCGGCTTATGAACTCAACTGCAGGTATGAAGCCTTGTCACAGGTGAGTATGCCAATTATTACAAATTAGGGTTTGTCGCCATTTTCCCTAATCCTATATATCCCTTATACTCTGGAATAAAGTTGATCTTACTGCCAGAGGGCTGTCTCCATTCTACCTACAGCTGTCTGAAGCCTGTTCCTGGCTGATGCTCCCCCCACTCTTGCGGACCAATGTAGCCAAAGACCCCAAGGACGTCGCAGAGCCACAAACAACTAATAGCTGCGTTGTCTATTTCTTTCTTCAAGAATGAAGCCTATTTTACTAGTGACCATTGAGAGCTTATTGGAGATTAATCTAGAATATTCTTATCCTGTCATGTGTCTTAATTTTTCCAGTGAAGATAATTTTATCTCAATTCTTTGCTAATTTCTTCCCTTCACTGTTTTTTAGGAGAGAGGTGAACTTCATTATTATTTCCAGCTACAAAATACTTTATTCTTCTAGAAAACTAAATCTTGATTTATATTACATATGTAGATATATATATATGTAGATATATATGTATGTATATGTATGTATATATGTAGATATATATATGTAGATATATATGTAGATATATATATATGTAGATATATAATACAACTGACCTATTTAGTAGATTTCTTACATAATTAAACCAAAGATATTTTAAGATTCTTTACTTTTTCAAGAATTATTATAAACTATCCAGTTTGTAATTTGACTTTATTTATTTAGGATACTAGAAAAAGTGCCAATGTGTTTGTTGAACTTCTGTAGAAAGATGATTGTGACGTTATTGGTATCAGAGGAAGGAGACTAGTCACTTAATGGAGGAAAGAATCCTGAAAAAACTCTTGTGCCAACTTTGGGGGGATGATCAAGTGTCTTTAACATGATTGCTGCAATGGTTTCATGGCCAAGCACCTAGTTAAAATTCATTAAATTTTAGCTTTTGAATGTGCAAAATTATATTGTATAAAGATATTTAAAAACAGGTGAAACTGTATTTTAAAGTTACATTTTCAAGCTCACTGTAATATGTTTAGTAAAATAGGCAAATAGAAAATGATAGCATTATATGGCCTTGTCTATTCATCGACAAATGAAAGAAATATTAATAAAAACTATTAGAAAAATTTGAATCCCAGTGGATTCAAATGTAGGGGAATAAACCTAAGATGGGATGAGAGAGAAACAAAAGTGTAAGTAGACATTTGATTAGCATTGTGATTTACTTGAATTTTTATTTAATGCCATTTTATTAAGTTCCTGTTTAATCATAATTTCGTTAGTGACTATCACAGCTGGAGATAATGTAAGGTCAAATAATATTACCTATGGTCTCTAGAGTTCTGGTGTTTTAACTGAACACTGGAAAATAACCATGCTTATGATTTTAGTGTGTGTATTGTTTAAACGGAGGCTATGGGAACACCTGGAGTATCATAAAATGAAAGGCGGGACTACAGAAGTTAATCACATAGCTGTTCCCTTACTTTGCTGAATGACTTCAAGAACTATATTATCCGTGCTTATTTGCACATTGAGGTTAAAATGCTTTAGATACAGCGTAGCATAGCAATATCATGACACCCACCTTTGCAAGAACACAGTAGTGCTGAGGAGATGTCTCAAAGGATGAGGACGCTTACTATTTAAACATGTGGATCTGATTTGATGTTGCCAGGACCTCTATAATAATTTGATATATAACACTAAGGAAATTTGGAAAAATAGAGAAATATTTTATATTTACTTAAAAATTACAAGTATTCCTTATTTATACATAGATAAATGGATAGATAGATAGATAGATAGATGATAGATAGATAGATAGAGAGATAGATAGATATGTATACACACATTTAAATATGTCTCTACCCAGGTGTAAATCACATTGATACCAGGCATAGCAAGAGATCCCCAAGAATACAATAGTGGCATTTATACCTTGGGAATAACCAGAGCACTCCAACTGAACTTTGCGATGCTCAACAGGAAAGAATTTGTGCTTAATACTCTAGGCCCAATTTCCTATTGCTGGTGAGGTTATGGACTCCAGAGGAGAGCCTGTTGCTGTCACTTTTTGTATTGTCTAGCTCTGTTCTAAAGGCTTGTTCTTACATTCATAGAAAAGTTACCATGCACTCCACATTGAAGAAGCTTCTTTTAGGTTTTCTTAATTGGAGACTACCACAGAAATCCTCAACTGGTTAAAATGTCGAAACCAGCTGTCCCTGTAGTGAGCAACTGCAACTGATATGTCTAATACCACAATCCTTACACCTAAGATTCAGGGAACACCAGATGCTTAAAACTTTGTAAAACTGCTTCTTCCTCAACCTCAGCTTTGCAGCATGCTAAGCATTCCCTAAATGCTTTTCTGGAACATACTCAGTAGTCCCAGCTGTACCTCAGCAGAGAACACTAACAAGAACTCAGGCTGCTAAACACAGCAACGTGGAGCTTCTTCTCCCACTGCCACAGACCAACCATGTTAAGTTATGCTGACCCCATGACTCTGTCAACTGGGGGTAATGGCAACCTGTAGAGGCAGGCCTTTTCTTCGGAAAATTCAAAGATGAAAATCAGCTAGAGTTTGGCTAACACTTCCAAAAATGTTTTTCCAGTGAGTCAGACTTGAGGACAGCATCTTTTCTCACTTCTAATTGAGCTACCATTTTATGCACTCTGTATTTTTTTTTAAAAAATGATTTACATTCAGCCTACACAACACATGCATTTATACTGAATGTAAATCCTTGTTTAGCTTGTCAACCTAAGCGCATTACATGGCATTGTCCTGAATATATAAATCGCTACTCTGTAGCTCATCCTTCTTTGGGAGGTAAGTTATATTTAGTTCCCGTGAGCCCACCTCCAATAGCCCACCTCTATAGAGTCAGCTATGACACTTGGCATATTTAGCTGTGTGCTTCTCCCCGTTAACTTTACTTCTACAGCTACATTGTCATCATCTTAAGTGGAGACAGCATGATGTGCACT
This sequence comes from Microtus oregoni, assembly GCF_018167655.1. Taxonomy (NCBI): domain Eukaryota; kingdom Metazoa; phylum Chordata; class Mammalia; order Rodentia; family Cricetidae; genus Microtus; species Microtus oregoni. The sequence continues at coordinate 9,265,110 of NW_024543076.1, read as the reverse complement.
TACTGATTGAACTTGACATTCTCATACATATGGTACATTTGGTGAATTAATTGCTAATTAGGGAATGGTGTGGGTTGACTTAGCTTTCCAGCAGGATTATGGGGAAAAGATGCATAAATCTGACTTTAAATAAAGCAGTCTCTTTTACTTTGAAAATGTTAAACTTTATTTTAAGATTTTTATTGTTTTTGTCAAGTTTTATATATATATTGCGATTATTTACAGATATAAATATAAAGATATATATAATATAAAGATATTATAAAGAGAACTTTATAATAATGGCAATGTTCTGCTTGTATAACAAGTCTACTGATAGATATGATAAATGTGGGGTCCTGAGAGCATTTACCTTTCATTATATTTTATTCTGGTTTGCAGCCTTAAGAGAGATAACTGAGGTTGTCATTTGGTGATAGGTTCAAAGAAAATAAAGAAGTGTGTAGAGAAATAGCATGAGTGAATTGTGTCAGTCTGTTCATGCTCTTGGATAAGACTTTTCTGCTGAAATCACATTTGTAGCTGAATTGGTGAGGACCTTGTGATCCACAAAGTAAGACACTGCCAAACAGAAATGGAAAAGACCTTCAAAAATCCTCTTCTCAAAATAGTAAATGAAGGGATTGAAGTGGTCAATGGAGCGTGAAGATCAAGCACAGAGGACACTGGAGGAAGGACTGTATGACTTCCCAGCTGCAGATCATGGAAATCCTCTGTCGTCGGGCAAGACTGGGAACACAAGTAGTTTATGAGGCAAGCTGGAAGTGTTGGATAAGGATTAGTAAAGGAAAGCAGGTTAGGATTAATGTTATTTGACCTTTGTCATTTGAAACTCACACCTAGTTACAACATTCTAGGACTTGCCTTAGGGGAAAGAAGAAAAAGGTGGTACAAGCAAAGGAATGCCAGAAAGCAAAAATAGCACTCAATATAGATGAATCTGTGCCTCCAAACACCGAAGGCATTTTTAATCGTAGTGCCATTATCTATTCATAGTTATTCACTGTAGTATTATTAATAATGCTATTTTCAGATAGCAGAAGTTAAATTTAGGGTGGATAAATCCCAATAACAATTTTTAGTTGGAAGACACAGATACTATAACAGCCTACTGGACTTCACATTATGAATACTTAAAAAAATAACCTAATAAATGATTATTTATTTTGCCATGAAAGCTTACATACCAGCAGCTTAGCAAATACCTTTTTTCATCATCACATTGAAGTAAATGAGGAAAACAATCAATACTTACTAAAAAATGTTAAATTTCTTTATGATCACTGAAGTCTAAAATATTAGTGATGTCATTGGTGATTTCGAGGAACATGAATGTTATTAATTGTGGTGTTATAATGGAAAAAAGAAGGTGGTTTCTACATTAGTTTCAGAAAAGACTGAAGCAGTTGGCTGCAGGAGACATTTAATAATCATTATTAGTTTTGGAGACATTATAATTATTGAAAACCCTCTGTAGCATTCATTCATAATTTGCCAGACTAAGTTCAATGTTCATAATTTTGAAAATTATGATATTAAACATTTTACAGTACCCCTTGCTAGAACTATTTTGAGAGAAAATAATGGTTTCTAGTAGTTCAATAAAGCAAATTCTAATGAAATTTTGATATTTCACTTAAGAGACTAAATAGAATTGTGAAAAATTTCAAAGGATTCCTGTAGAGTAATTTCAATATCATATTTTACAAAAAAACTACACTACTAAGTTGAAAATTAACAATCAATTTTCCTCACTGTCGTAATCCCCATCATTAGCGGTAACCATACAACATGACCAAATTTATCATAACCATGTTGTATATGAGCAGAATATGGGCATATTGTCCACTAACTCCACCTTTCCTGCATTTCTGTGTGACATAAATTTCCTTGGAACCATTCCAAGACACATAACATAAGCAAACTATTGGTAGAATTAAATCACTGAAATCTTTACAGTCATTGTTTATTGTATAAACCACAGGAGATAAATCCAAGTTTTGGGGGGTTTGATATTAATTAAATTAATTAACTGGACTTGATTGGGAATCGTCTAAGAGATCATCTGTGTCTGTGGCTGTAACTGCAGGAAAACAGAACTTCAAGGTCCATGGCACTTTCCTATGGGCTTGGGTCTTAGACTGAATTAAAAGTGGGACCGGGTGGGGAATGAATCAAATAGATTACCAGCGTCCCCTCCTTCTTCTCTCTGAGTGTTCACATGCAATGTGCCCAATGACATTATGCTCCCATCTTCATGTGTATGTACCCTGGCCCTAACCCACAATGAATGTATCCTCTTAACTTGTAAAGCAAAGAAAACCAGCCCACAAATCACAATCACAAAGAACCAAGACAACAATGAGGACCCTAAGAGAGACATACATAGATCTAATCTACTTGGGTAGTAGAAAAAGATAAGATCTCCTTAGTAAATTGGGAGCATGGGGACCTTGGGAGAGGGTTGGAGATGAGAAAGGCAGGGTGAGGAGCAGATAAAAATGTAGAGTTCAACAAAATTCAATAAAAAAGTAATTAAAAAGTCATTTTCCTTTGAATCAGATTCTATAACAGCTATGAGAAAAATAACTAACATAGTATCCACACTCTTAGAAAAAAATCTACAGGATAATTAAAGCAAATGATGATTAGTTGGTAAAACAAGGTGCAGATTGACAATCAAGACTAACTCATAACGCTAAAAGTTACCACAAAGTATGGCAGTCTTTGTCATTTGCTTGTTTTTGTGTTCTGACCCAATTGTCTGATAATATTAACCTTTAATTGTGTTGTTATTATAAAAATGACAAACAATTTTAATTATGATGAAAGATATAAGATATACTATTACATGGAAAACATAATAAATCCCCATGGTGTATGTGTGTGTGTGTAATATAATTGTCAACAAATATGTCTTTCATGAATTATTAAACCTCTAATAACTAAAATAGGAGTTATTGTTTTACTAAAACTTCATCATTGAACAAAGTGTAATTTGATAAATCACATTTCTAATAACAGTGGAAGAGGTAGAAAACTGAACAGTGTATCTGCTTGGAATTTTCTTTTTATATGGTGATAACTATTGATATTTGACCAGTTGCTCCAGAGTTAGTACATCTGTCTGAATTTGAAATATTTTATTCAACTATTTCTGCATTCTGCACTGTCTAAGTTATAAGCCTTCTCAAACTGTGTATATTAATTTGGACAAGAATATATTATGTATTCTATTAGAGGTTACAGTACAGAATTAGGATGCATGAATTATCAAAGCAACAGCTAATTAATATTCGGCAAAACCCATGAATCTAACAGAGATAGGAACATGCAAGGTGAATGAGATTAGCATAGTCTTGAACTTATGCTTGTGAATTTGTTGTAAACCTTGCAATGCCTCTGTTGGGTTATAAAATAACATTGCTGAACAAACCATGATCTGAAATTGCTTTCAGGGAGTTAGGAACACAATGATATTACTTCACAGACGCATAGATTGACACCTACACAGTGTGGTGTAATAGAAACAGGCTCATATCCTACCTTACTTCATTAGATTCTTTATGTATTGAGGCAAGTGAGCGAAATTATCAGCTAACTTAAGAAATCCTTTTAATTAAAAAATCTTTTAATTAATAAATTTTATTTCAATTTAGAAAAAATAATGAATAAAAACTTCAACATTAAAATAGGTGGTGATAGCATATTAGAAACTGGACTTAGAAAAACTTATATTCAAAATTTTGCATTCATTGAATGGTATCATATAATTTGAAAGAAAAAATACTTTCAGAAATTTATCAAATACAATAAATATAATATTGCCTCCATTACTTAGACATATATATGTATATATTTTTTCTTTTACTGAAAGTAGATTTTTATATAATATATTTTAATTATAGTTTCCACTCCTCCATCTCCTCTTATATTCCCCCGCTTTTCTATCATTCACATCCATACAATTTTTCTCTCCCTTTAGAAAACAAACAGGCATCTAAAGAACAATAATAAAATAAAAAAGAGCAAAAATAACAAACTGGAATAGAATCACTAAACAATCAGTAAAAGAGCTGAAGAGAAAACATAGGAGATACATATCCATGCAGAGACACACATCTCTCTATACACAGAAATCTCCTAAGAACAAAAAAAAAAAAAAAAAAAAAACCTGGAAGCAAAGGACATACAAAGTTACAAAAGAAAAGAAATGCCCTTTCAAAGCCTTATGAGAAAAAAAGAACTTTGAAAAATCATGGATTTAATTTTGTTATTCATCTACTGCCAGACATGGGGCCTGGATTTAGTAGTTTGTAGTCCCAGTGAGATTCCAGGGGACAAGACTAATTTCTCATTTGTGAGTGATTACCAACGGAGATAGCTTTTGCATTAGGAATGGTGGTACATTTCCACTTCTCTCAGCACTCTGAACCTCTCTGGTGAAGAACCATGAAGCCACTCTTCATGGTACCACAGTCTCTGTGAATTCATGTATATGTCAACTCTGCTGTGCTTGAAGGACCTTATTTTCCTGTTGTTCTCCAACCCTTTCAGCTGTACAATTTTTCACCTCTTCTTACACAGGATTACAAGGGCCTGGAGGGGAGGAATTTTATGGAGATATATCATTTAAGACTATCTTCTAAGGTTTCTCTGTCTGTGCACATTTTCCACTTGTAGGTCTCTGTCTCTCTTCTTGTCCTCATCTATTGCAGAAGGAAGCTTAAAATGAGTATATAAGAACCTCAGCAGAACAGTCACCTTTGGTTTCCCACAATGTCACTATCTTATCTGGTCTCACGTTCTGAGCCACCCAAGCAGATTTGCATAGTGCATTTTGTAGGCAGGTAACCATTGCAAGTTGAACAGTTGGTAGCTAGGTTGGTATTTACCTTTCTCCTTTGGAAGCGTGTGCAGTACCTTCAAATACCATGAACACTACTCTGTAGGGGTTGAAGGCTTGTAGGCAGCAGCTTGACTTCTCCGTGTTTAAAGAGTATTGTAATTATTGCCTTCAGCAACACGGCTTTGGCCTCAACTTTTTAAGGGCAACCCATATTCTTGGCAAAATCGTGAATTATTTTTAGGGTTCCCCTGGGGCCAACAACACAGAAATAACCCATTGCTGTCATGGGAAGCTTAATTTGGTCATAAGAAATAACCAGTTGGGACTCCATCTTCCCCATTCTTCTGTCTCCCCCACTCTTTGACAATTCATGTTGCGCGCGCGCGTGCACACACACACACACACACACACACACACACACACTATATGTACCACATAGACAGGCCATGAGAAACACAGGCTTAGGTTTATTTGGCCTCTGCACATATTGCTTAGAGATTAAACTAATTACATTAACTGAGGTGCGAAGATTCACATGGAAAGTGAATGGCACATTCCCTGGGCTTGGGACCTGCACTATATAAAAATAAGAGAGCTAGCTGATGATGGAGGAAGGTCATTGGCCAATAAAGAAACTGCTTGGCCCTGTGGGTGGAGTAAACAGAACGGAATGCTGGGAGGAAGAGGAAGTGAGCTCAGAGACTCAACCGCTTTCCTCTCGGGAGCAGACGCCTGAGAGAGACGCCATGCTCCTGGCTCCTGGGCAGACGCACGCTAAGAAGCTCCGACCCAGGATGGACATAGGTTAGAATCTTCCCGGTAAGCGCACCTAGGGGCGCAACACAGATGATTAGAAATGGGCTAAATTAATATGTGAGAATTAGCCTAGAAGAGGTTAGATAGAAATGGGCCAAGCGGTGTTTAAAAGAATACAGTGTCCATGTAATTATTTCGGGGCATAAGCTAGCCGGGCAGGCGGCTGGGGTGTTGGGGACGCAGCCCCGCTGCCGCCCTTATTACTTCAAGCTGAGGAGAAGTATTCTTTGCCCTGTCTCTGATCATGCAGGTGATGTGATCAGCTGCTTTATGCTGCTGTTTTCTTGACTTCCCAGTCATAGAGAATTGTACCTTGAACTCTGAGTAAAATAAGCCCTTTCTCCTTGAGTTCCTTTAATCTGGCTAGTTTTTCAAAGGAAGAGGAAAAGAAAATAAGATGAGATCAGGTTGCAGTAAACAACATTTACTTGACATTACATGTTTATTATTTTTATTATGAATCTTCAAAGTCCTTTTTTCTAATTCTCCATAAAATACATAGGCTGCTAGATTTATTTGCTTTCCTGGTGGAAAGAAATGTATTGCTTTTAAACAACCATATCTGTGCTTTATCTGTATCCTTCCATTAATAAACTTGTAATGACTGTTTACTATGTTCTTCTATTAAGATGACCTTTTGACTTTATTTTTCTGTGCCTGATTTATTTTCTTTAATGAAATGAAATCATTTCTCTCCAAGTTGTTGCATATGATACAATACCATTATATGGAATGATGGATCATATCTCATGGTATTTCTCTCACAAGATGTGTACATATACAAATGTAACTTTCTTTATCCATTCAGTTATGTATACACAACTAAATTAAATGCAGAAATTGACTGAAATAAGGTGATTTGCTGTAATTACAGTGCTGTCATAAGGATGGGAGGACCTTTATGATGTATATCATTTTCTTTAAATATAAAACTAAATTATAAGGTGGCTAGAATTTGTAATATTTCCACAGAGTTTTTAACCCCTTCGGTTTATAACTACATTAATCCATATTCTCCCCTGCAGTGCTTATTTTTTAACCACATCTTTGACAACAACTGAATTTGCTTCTCTTTTCCTCCATTTCTTTCCTAAAGCTGTGAGGTAGCATTTCATTGTTTCCACATGAGATCTATTCAATCTACTCACAATACAATTTTACACAAAGGCCTTCATTTTTTCAGAAACAGTAACATGTAGTTCAGACTAGTTTCATACTAGCTATGTAGTCAGAGGTGCCCTTGAACTGATTGTGAGCTATCTACTTCTCCCCAGCAATGTACTAACCTCCGGTTTACATAGTGCAGGGGATCGAATCTAGGGCCTCATGCTCGGTAAGTAAGTACTACAACAACGGTGCTAGGTTTCCTGCCCAAAATAACTTTAAAGACTATCATGTTTAAAATGCTCTGTTTATAAGCAAAACAACATGTCTGTATATAAAAGAAACAAATTGTTCATTGGACAAATGTAGGTCTCAAAGCGTTGGGTACTATGATTCCCTCAGTTTTACAAGTGATTCATTCCATTAGTGCTAAATTGATTTCACCCTATGACTTGAATTCATCATTATGCTCTATCACTGTTTGTCAAGGTCAATTCACACTTTGCAAAATATATGTCTTGAGGCTTTAGGAAAATTAAAACTTTCTGATTCTGTGCCACAAATACTTAGCTGTATATTGTGTTCTTTTTCTAACTCTTGACTAAGTTTGGAAATGAATGTCACAATTAAGTTATATATCCTTTTCCTCTGCGAATGAGTTCAGAACTATTTCCACTCTCCCCTCTATCAGATTCAGTGTAGCAGAATACTGACAGTACAGTCACTGAGATCAAAAATTAATAAATGGGAGCTCATGAGATTGAAAATTTCTGTAGGAAAAGGGTACAATATTTTGGAATAAGTAACATGCTGCAGGAAGGGAAAGGATTGATATTAGCTACACATCAAATAGCAGGTTAATCTAAAATATATAAGGAATTTAACAAACTGAACTTCAAGAACACCAGCAGAAAAATTTAAAAATAGGGTATAGATATAAAAAGAGAATTCTCAAAGAAGGAGACACAAACGACTGATAAGCAGGAAATGACATGATCAGCATCCTTAGTTATCAGAGAAATGCAAATCAAATTTACTTTAAGATTTCATCTTATTCCAGTCATAGTGGTCAAAATCAATACAGCAAATTAGAATTCATACTGGTGTGGATGTGAGGTAAAGGAATAACTCATCCATTGCTGGTGGAAGTACAAAGTCATGCAGTCACTATGAAAATTAGTGTCGTGAGTCCTCAGAAAGCTGGAAACAGATCTACCTCAAGATCTATCTGTACCATACTTAGTCATATACCCAAAAGACTCCACATACTATGAGACACTTGTTCAACTATGTTCATTGCTATTCTATTTATAATAGCTAGAAATTTGAAAGAGCATAGATATCCATCCCTGGATGAAGGACAAAGGCAATGTAATACGTTTACAATGAATTATTACTCAGCCATTAAAAAATTAAATCAAGAGATTCACAGATAAATGATGGAGCTGTGCAAGGTTGCCCAGACCCAGAAAGAAAAAAATGTGATATGTATTCATTTATACATATATGTTAACTGTTGTGTCTTTGATAAGCTTGCATACAGAGAGAGTAAGAGAATGGGGTCATGGAAAGATCTCCTTAGAAAAGGAAAATATAACATTTGTGGAAGACAAGGAGTGGGGACAGGACGTGAGACCAAACAGAGCAGGAGAGGATAGAGAGGGGCAAGGGAGGAAATATAGGACAGGACATATGGCTAATACTTAAGGCCATTTATAGAATTACAGAAAAAAAAGTACTACAGTAGAAGCTTCTTTCACCACACACACACGCACACACTATATGTATGTATGTATATGTCTATGTGGTAGCCTTAGATACATCTAAATTGAAAATTTAATCGGCACACATAATTACACTTTAGACATGTTTTGAGTTGTCATAATATATATATATATATATGTATATATAAATAGTAAATTGTAAAACTGTTATATGTCATTAAAAATTCTGCAAAAAGACACAATATACTCTCTTTCTGATATATGTTCTCTATACCATTTTAGTTGACAAATACTAAAATTATGTGTATGTGTGTGTGTTTCGGGGTAGTATGTACATTTGGATGCAGGGACTGAGGGTGGGCAGAAGTTGAAATTGAACCTACCTATAGTTGTGAGCAACTAGATTGTAGGTGATGAATTCAGGACCTTTGAAAGAGTAGCAAGTCCTCTCAAACACTGAGTCATCTCTTCAAAATGTATTTTCTATATTTTAAGCAGAAAACTACCCATGTTATAAATACAAACTTATACCCATATTATAAATACAAAACTTATAATATGGGCTATAAATGTATTATCTCACTTGAGATTTCAAAACAATACCAAATAATTTAGGCTATTTCTTGATATTGAAATGCTTAGATTGTAAAATTGCTGACAGATATGTTCTTGAGAAGGAACAATACCAGTTTGTTATGCAAAATAAATTTTCAATACTGCAACATTGATTCTTCTTATTAACTGAAGAACTTATAATTTAGTTTTTAAAGATACAAATTTCTATAAGAATAAAGATTGTAAAGATACCTTTTTAAAGGAAGGATGTTTTATTTATTTATTTATTTATTTATTAAAAAGTTCTACCTCCTCCCCTCCTCATATTTCCCTCCCACTCCCCCTACTACCCCTACCCCTCCCTCTCCAGTCCTAAGAAAAGTCAGGGTGCCCTGCTCTGTGTGAAGCCCAAGGCCTTCCCCCCATCCAGGTCTAGGAAGGTGTGCATCCAAATAGACTAGGCTCCCCAAAAGCCAGTACATGCAGTAGAATCAAAACCCAGTGCCATTATCATTGGCTTCTCTGTCAGACCTCATTGTCAGCCACATTCAGAGGGTCTGGTCTAATCACATGCTCGTTCAATCCCAGTCCAGATGGCCTTGGTGAGCTCCCATTAGATCAATCAAAGTTAGTTAGGTTTTCTAGATGTACAGATATATATTTCAGAGGCATAGACTTAAAAAAAAAAAACCTTTCGGGCTGGAGAGATGGCTCAGTGGTTAAGAGCATTGCTTGCTCTTCCAAAGGTTCTGAGTTCAATTCCCAGCAACCACATGGTGGCTCACAACCATCTGTAAAGAGGTCTGGCGCCCTCTTCTGGCCTTCAGGCATACAGACAGAATATTGTATACATAATAAATAAATATTTTAAAAAAACCTTTCTAAAACTAACAAAATATGGCATTTAAAATGTTTTAAAACTTAGGACTTTTCATGACAATGAAACACATCTCCTCCTGGCAGCACCAATTGCTTCAAAAGGAAGATGGGCACTGAAGAGGCTCTTTGTGGAGTTTGTTAGCCATTTGGGCAAGAAATTGCTTTTGCCTGGACTGCTTGATGTTATGGTGTATGAAGTGAACATTCACAACCCACAAAAAAATGACTGCTAAAGTTGCCTAAAGAAGGTGAGACATTCCTTCATGGTTCCTGCTTCATGACAGAACTGCCAGATATTCTGTAGGACATAGAAGAAAGCATCTGAAGAACTTGGCCAACAAAAGGCATATGAGATCTTCAAATTTTTTTTTAAATTTTTTTCAAGGTAAATGATTTTTTTAAATTTATTTATTTATTAAAGATTTCTGTCTCTTCCCCGCCGCCGCCTCCCATTTCCCTCCCCCTGCCCAATCAAGTTCACCTCCCTCCTCAGCCCAGAGAGCAATCAGGGTTCCCTGCCCTGTGGGAAGTTCAAGGACCATCCACCTCCATCCAGCTCTAGTAAGGTGAGCATCCAAACTGCCTAGGCTCCCCCAAAGCCAGTACGTGCAGGAGGATCAAAAACCTATTGCCATTGTTCTTGAGTTCTCAGTAGTCCTCATTGCCCGCTATGTTCAGCGAGTCCGGTTTGATCCCAGGCTTTTTCAGACCCAGGCCAGCTGGCCTTGGTGAGTTCCCAGTAGAACATCCCCATTGTCTCAGTGTGTGGATGCACCCCTTGCGGTCCTGAGTTCCTTGCTCGTTCTCTCTCCTTCTGCTCCTGATTTGGACCTTGAGGTTTATGTCCAGTGCTCCAATGTGGGTCTCTGTCTCTGTCTCCTTTCATCACCTGCTGAAGGTTAATATTCAGTAGGATGCCTATATGTTTTTCTTTGGGTTCTCCTTCTTATTTAGCTTCTCTAGGATCACTAATTTTATGCTCAATATCCTTTATTTATGGCTAGAAGCCATCCCATGTTCCTCTTTTTGGGTCTGGCTTACCTCACTCAGGATAGTGTTTTCTATTTCCATCCATTTGCATGCAAAATTCAAGAATCTTGAAGATATGTGCTGCATAATGGGTCAATAGGCTGAAGATAGATGCTACAAAATTACAGAAGAATGCTGGGTAACTCTCCAGTCAGAGAGATGTCTCTGTCAATTCTAGAGTTTTGGAAGTTGATTACAATGCACTTCCTTTTATCTTTGGTAGCATTATAGCCTTCTGGAGTCTTTGATGGGCTGCAGAATATATAGTGATAATTATAATTTTTCTTAGTTATGCTAAATGATAAAGTAGATACAAATATTGTAACTATAATTCTTGCTTGATAATTGTGTTGTTTTATGCAATCTAGATAGGTTAAAGTTAAAACCTTCCTTTTTATTTTGACACAAAAGGGGAGGTGATGGGGTATACAGATTTCCCTCTGTATGTTATGGATACCATTCGTTAATAAAGAATTTGCTTTATGCCTATTGCAGCATATAATAGGTCAAGGCAGGAAATCCAAATAGATATAGAAAGAAAGAGTAGACAGAGTCAGGGAGAAGCCATGTCGCCACCAGAGGAGACAGACGCTGGATGGAACTTTTCCCGGTAAGCCACATCCTTGCAGTGATATACAACTTAATAGAAATGGGTTAATTTAAGATATACGTGTTAGCTTGCAATATGTTTAAGTGATTGGTCAACCAGGGATTTAATAGATAGATTTTTCTGAGTGATTATTTTGGTTCTGGGCTGCCAGGAAACACACAAGCAGCCTCTGCCAACGAGATGATGTATGCAATGCATCAAATATATCCATTTAAAACTTTTCATTTTATTTTATAATTATATATAAAATATATATCTGTTCTGAATATATGTCTATTTATTATATTCATAGAACACCCCTTAAGGCTAGAAATAGACATCAGATCCTCAGGGTCTAGATATATAAATGGAACCCAAGTCTTGTAGAAGAGAAACCAGTGATCATAATCACTGAGTCATTTCTCCAGTATAAGTATATTTTTTTTGTGTAGAAAAGTATCTTCTGTTATGAGTTTTTGCAGTTTTTAGAAAAGTATCTTTTGCCATGATTTTTTCTGTTGGCATGAATGTTCTGTTCCTCAAAGTGAAATACTTTCATATACCCTCATAATTTTTGTGTCTAACAGATCATTCTCAACTCTAGTTTTCAGCAAATTTTGACTGTGGTACTTTATGTTGATTTTAAATATTTGGCTTCCAACATGTGTTATGTGAATGTATCTGTGTGTGTTTGTGTCTCTGTATGTTTTTGTATATGTGATTTATATTAATTTCATCAGAGAAAATGTATGGATATTTACATTATTCAATGAACATTCTTATTTTTTATTATCAGCTTTTCTTTACATATAACAAGATAAGTTTTACAGAATTTTAAAAGAAACTTCAAATTTATTCTCCTTCAAGTACTAGTGATTTCACGCACTGCTTGCTTACGGGGTAAATATCATCTTCCTTGAAGGTTAATATAATCAATGGAGTTCTGACCTAGTTGGCAGATTATTATTATTTTCTTTCTGCTATTTGGGAGGAAGTGGTGTGGAAAACCTTTGTATTTGAAAATTTCATAATTACCCTTCTTCCATATATACTTTATTATCTCATCTCTTTTTAGAATTTCAATGTGCAGATAAATTCTCAATGCTCTTAATGTCTAATTTCATTTTTTACTTCTTTAGTCTTATTTTTGAGCTTAATTTTCCCACCTATTGATTTTTCTTTGCTGCTAGGGAACAGGTGATTGTGAGATCTTCATTTGAGGTCCTAAGTACCAGACACTGTTTCTTTGAAAATATAGCAAGTTCCCTTAACTACAGAAATATTTCTTTAATCAAAATTGCTTCATATATTATTATTTATCAACTTATATCTTTTAAGCAATTTAAAGGATTAAAATTTAATAATAAACATATTCTTTTATGATGACTGAATATAAAAATTTAAACACTAGTCAGTTTTTCTACTTGGAGTGAGTGCATGATCCTTCTAAATCAAATAAGTAAAATTTTCCCCTATAAGCTGAAAGGGTATCATTATTATTTACTGACATTTTTGAGTGGAGAGTAAGGCTGGTCCTAGAGATGGATTATGTTAGACTGTGTATGCTCTTTCAACCAATAATTCCATTCCTTGAAAATAATAAAGGGGTTTTAAGGTAGTTGGCAGGTATACTTTCAGAGATCTTTAAAACAACAGAACTAGTAGAATGGCTACTAAAAGTTACTGTGGGACAGTGGTCTGTACTCTGTCACTTGTATTTTAAATAAATGCTGTTTGGCCAGTAGCCAGGCAGGAAGTATAGGTAGGGCAACTAGGCAGGAAGTATAGGCGAAGCAATGAGAATTTTGAGATGAGGGAAGTTTCAGTCTGCAGTCATCATCCAGATAGAGAGGAAACCAGACATAGAGCAAACAAGATGTGACTGCCTCACCTAAAAAAGTACCAAGCAATGTGGCTAACAAGTATTATGGGTTAATATAAGAGTTAATAAGAAGCCTGAGACACAAGACCAATTAGAGCATAATTAATGTAGACCTCTGTGTGATTTCTTGAGGACTTAACAACTACAGGCATGGGGTGGGACAGAAACCTCAGTCAACAGAATGGCATGCCAAAGCAGGGCTGACCAAAATTATTTAAAAGCCTGAGAGAGCTTGTGAAGTTATTCTAGATAGAAAAGAATAAAGTATGACCTTGAAAAGCCATAAAGTTGTGGTAATAAACATGGATCCAGCCAGCACCTCTACCATGAGGCTAGACTCTCAGAAAAAAGCTAAGGATAGATTAGATCCAGCTGTCAAAGCTATTGCTTTAATGCTAGCCATATCACTTAGCAAATTAAAGACTCACTTGTATTTTAAATAAATGCTGATTGGTCAGTAGCCTGGAAGGAAGTATAGGCAGAGCAACCAGGCAGGAAGTGGAGGTGGGGCAACAAGAATTTTGGAAAGAGGGAAGTTTCAATCTGCAGTAGTCACCCAGAAAGAGAGGAAGCAGGAAGGAAGCAGAGAAAGCAAGATGTGATTGCCTTGAAGAATAAGGTACATGGCTAACATAGACAAGAATTATGGGCCAATATAAGAGTTAATAAGAAGTCTGAGCTAATAGGCCAATCAGTTTATAATTAATGTAGACCTTTGTGTGTTTCTTTGGGGCTGAATGACTGTGGGACCGGCAGGAAAGAAACTTCCATCAACAAACATTAAGTTAGTAGAGTTAGTTAACCGTTGTGGCCCATGTAGTCCAACAATGCCTGTTTCCAGGTGGAATGGCCAAGAATCAAGTTTTCCAGTCTATGAGCCAGAATTAGATATGGTCCTCTTGTCTTGATTGATCTAATCGATACACTCCCTCTCAGGTAAGCTCAATTGCTTGGAATTATTTGATTCTAGATGTAACCACATTGACAACCAGGATTAGACACCATAGCAGAGTATGCCCACTAGCAGCTTTACTAAGTATGTTAACTAGCTGACAAGCTGAGTATTCACCTACTTAAAGAATAAGTAAGAACTACTTGAATTATTTAATCCATTACTTATTTAAAGACTTTCTCTTTCTCCTTTATCCTCTCTCACAGCAGCACATTCTTTCTGAAGGTTCTAGGCCACGAATAAGAATTCTTCCTATAGTTACAACCAATGTGTATTAAAAAAAATTTTTGATGTTGGTCACATTTTTAAGCTTAGGGAGTTTTTTTATTTTGAATTTGTTATCTCATAAAAATGATTTTTTTATTTTACCAAGGATTGCTCTATTTTGTATATATTTGAGGTATATTCTTCGAGTGATTGATGTTGATCTAATCTTAAATGCAAGGATTCCCAGAGTTCTTTAGTTGCCTAACAATAGTATTATTTTTTCATAATATAGAGATATATTTTTTATAAAGAAAAGATCAATATGAATGATCTGGAAACTTTTTTGTCTTTTGGGTTGTTTTTCCATACATTTTCTTTCAGTTGACAAATCTAAGTAATCTACTTCCTATGATTTAGTATTGCCTAATCAATTTTAATTTTGTGTCTCCATGTCTAGAACTCCTTTGTAACCACAGATGATATTGTTCCAGATTTAATTAACTCACGCTCAGTTAGACCATCATATTTAGTACTGGCCATAACAGATCTCGTCAAACTCTTGTAAATACAGTACTGTTGAGACACCAGTCCTGACTTTTACTGTTTTATACTTTGGATGTTGAGTTTAGTGAGGAAGACATATGGAGAAAAACATAGATTTAGTATTGGTATAGAAGTTTCTTGTTTTTAATGCAGTTTTCTATAAAAGACTGTTTTTCTTTAGGTTAATTGAAAATAAGGGTGAGTCAAAGACTATCCACAATGAATGTTTCATAAATGGTAGTAATCACAACCGATATTCTGATTGGCTTTCTTTATATTTTGATTTAAAATCACTAAATCTAACCATGCTCACATGAAAATAAGTTTACTACAAGGCTAGTTTCTTACTTGTCAGAAATTAATTCTCACAAGAAATCAAGTAAACAAGTGCCCTATTAATAAGCAATCTCACTTAAAATAAGTTAATGAAAATCATTGATCTTCCATAACCATAGAATTTATTGTTAATTTATATCAAGCTGGGTAAACACTATCTTGAAAATAGCTTCAGATATGACAGTTTAGAGTCCACTTATCTAATTTTAATTTTAGAGAAATCTTTTCCTAAATTCCTGAACCCAGGAAAGAAAAAGATTCACTTAGGGTATACATTAAATATAGAGGCATAATCATCACACTTGTTCCATGAATTTTATACCCAGAATTATATACATATGTATATATACATATATATGTATATGTGTGTCTACAGACATATATTTAATATTTAAAAATTTATTTGTGTGTGTGTAAATAGGAGGAAAGTAAACAGGTATAAGCCCGAGTAGAAGGAAAACCGATAAATTAGTTATCTAATTTCCAAATACTCTTTGAGGAATTTTTTTTAATTTGGCGTCTGAGTATCAGTGACTTTGTATATTATTATATTTCCAATGAAAATGCTTCAGTTTTCAAAGGGATGGATAATGATGAAACAGGTGGAACCAAAGACATTTTTCTTATACCTAATCAAATTTATTTTATTAAGTGACAAACTCAAGAATATCTGATAACAATTAATGACATGTTTGAGTATTGGAATCTACCATCTTTGAAAGAAACTGGTCCATATTTTCTTTTGTCAACAGAATATATCAGGGAATATACTTGTCTAATTGCCACTGCAGACTCTGATTTTTCAGTCTTTCTACTTCAGATCAAAAGTAAATTATTTTGCTGAGAAAATGAGACACCATTACTGTCTGAAGGCATGTTTCATTTTTATGAAACTTAGTAATAAAAGATAAAATAAGCATTACTAGGAGGTAAATTTTTACTTAAAGATAGTGAGAGTGTGAGAATATCAAAAATATCCTCTTCTAGGCATGTAACCATTACCTGCTAATTGAGTTCTCTTTTGGTAGTAAAGTGGTCATAGAAATATTGCTAGTGAAGAGATATCATATTGATAGATTGTGAGTCCAGCTTTGTAGTAATAAGGGAGGCGGCGGGGCTGCGTCCCCAGCACCCCAGCTGCCCGCACGGCTAGCTTATGCCCCGAAATAATTACACGGACACTCTATTCTTTTAAACACTGATTGGCCCATTCTCTTCTAGGCTAATTCTCACATATTAATTTAGCCCATTTCTAATCATCTGTGTATGGCACCCCAAGGTGCGCTTACCAGGAAGATTCTAGCCTATGTCCATCCTGGGTTGGAGCTTCATCCCGGGAGCGGGGCATGGCGTCTCTCTCAAGCGTCTGCTCCAGAGAGGAGAGCTGTCGAGACTGACCTCACTTCCTCTTCCTCCCAGCGTTCTGTTCTGTGTACTCCTCCCACCTATCCTCTAACCAATAAAATGGGCCAAGGCAGTTTCTTTATTAGCCAATGACCTTCCTCCATCACAGCTCAGAAAACACCCCCCCCCCCCCCCGCCCTCAGATTTCAGGTTGTGGACCACAGCACAGCAAAGAAAAATTAGAAACTTTCTTTGTGTTATGAACTCACACACATGCTGTTCAAATCATGCTCTTTATTCTTCTGCTTTAATTTTAATTTTCTCATCCAAATTATCTATAATTTCTTAGCTCTAATTCATTGTCTCACTTCTAATTCCAATTTCACTTCTCTGTTACAAAATTCTGTCTCAATTTACCTTTGTTCCAATTATTTTACCTTCCTCTTTTGTTCTTCTCATTCTCCTTCCTCTTTTCCTTCTCCTTCTTTTTATATTCTTTATCCTTTTATATTCTTTACACTTCTCCATACTTATTTTTCCCAAGCATGTATAGATATAGAGATAGATAGATAGATAGATAGATAGATAGATAGATAGCCAGGTGTTGTGGTGCACACCTTTAATCGCAGTGCCAGGAAGACAAAAGCTGTTGGATTTCTGAGTTTAAGTCAACCCAGTATAGAAACTCCAGTGTCAAGACAGCCAAGCCTGAGTAGTGAAGAAAACTATTGATAACAACAACAACAACAACAACAAAAAAGATGAAGATGTAATTGACCAAATTTCAGTCCTAGTAAGCAGTAAACATTGACACCTCTGGTCACATGATTATGGAATTAAAGATAGAATAGAAGGTCTGTGAAATTTGCCTCTGCAACTAAGGAAAGACTCTGAGACTAGGCATGTGTCATGAAAAAAGGCCTAGAAAGGCTATAAAATTGAATCTTCGATTGGCTTGGAGACCTCAAAAGATGTTATAGATGCCTGAGCCATGGGATGTCTTCCAGAGAAAGCTGATAACAGGTAGTAGAGCCAGACTAAGAGAAAAGAATGTGTTGCACTCAACTAAACTAAACAATGTTGGAGATCTGAAGAGGGTTTTGGTAACAGACATGGAGACGCAGAGTTCGGAGATTTCCCAACCAATTTTCAGTCTTGCTTTGGTTCAGTAGTTTTCACTATGTTCCCTTTGGTATATTTTGGAATGGTAATGTATATACTGTGCCATTATATTTTGGAGTATGTTATCTGTTATTTTTATTCTGATATTTTTCTTGGGGGGGGGGGTTCGAGACAGGGTTTCGCTGTGGCTTTGGAGCCTGTCCCGGAACTAGCTCTGTAGACCAGCCTGGTCTCGAACTCACAGAGATCCGCCTGCCTCTGCCTCCCGAGTGCTGGGATTAAAGGCATGCGCCACCATCGCCCGGCTTTATTCTGATTTTATAGGGGATTAGAGCTAAGAGATTGCTTGTTAAGAGATGCAAAGTCTCAGAATAGACTTCCAAATTTGGAATTTGAAACATGTTTAGACTGTTATAGATGATGAGGCCTTTTGAAGTTGGACTGAATGCATTTTTGCATTATGATATGACCGCAATCCTTTTTTTGTCCAGGGAGTAGAATAATAGTTGAAAAGAAAATGAACTCTAAAAGGTGTGACACAATTAGTAGGTGTAGCCTTTTTGGAGTAAGTGTGGTCTCTTTGGGGATGTGTGTCACTGTGGATGCAGACTTTGAGACTCATATATGTTCAAGTCATGCCCACTGAGGTAGAATGCTTTCTGTGGCATGCAGGTCAAGATGTAGGAATCACATCTTTTGGTTCAGCACCATTGCTGCTGACATCCCATTATGATGATAAAGGACTAAACTTCTGAAGATGTAATTCTCCACAATTAAATGTTTGAGTTCTTGAAAATTCCATGAGACTCTATTTATGAATGCAGCATGACAAAAGGAGTCAAGAAGTAGTCATTAGACACAAAGCTTGGGCTGTTGAAGGAAACTGATCTCCTTTGTAAACCTGTGTGCTTTAGGACTAGGGGGGGTAGCTAAGTGGATAAAAGCGCTTTGCAGTACAAATATTAGAGCCTGAGTTTGGATCCTCAGTATCCATATAAAACCCGTGTATGTGGATATATTCAGAGGGGAATAGGGAAAGGCAAATCTTGAGAGTTTAGAAACACTGTCACAATTGGAATCAAATGGAGAACAACAAAATGATGCTAAAAATGTTCTTTGTTCTCTGCATGGTCAAAGATTCACACACAAAACACACACACAGCGAGACAGAGTTGGACAGTGGCTCTGTCCTCTAAATCCAAGCATGTTGTTAAAATAAAAATTCAGAGTTTTTGTCTCATTTCAGCAGCCATGGTATGGGCCAGAAAGAAGAAAGAATTTAGAAAAAAATTGCTTTTCTTCATGCCTATTTTTGCCTCTGTCGTACCTTTCATTAAATATATGTTTGTATAAATAATGATTAAGTTTTCCACAATGAACAATGAATTTTCTTGCAGTAATATTTCAAGTTTCCAGGAAGAAGATGGTGTCCCAAACAATGACTCCACCTGGTTGATAAGATGTCATGATGCTGATAGAGCATCATGATAAGACCTGTTTTGTGTAACAGCTGCTCAAGATAGTTCTAACTGAAATGGTTATTTTTTTAAATAATATTCTGGCCAGAACTCCAAATAGGAACCTAAGAAAAACCCTAATGAATACACAGAGACTGTTTTCAAAAATACTAGAGAGTAATCTTGAAAATTTGCCACCGCACGGGGGCCCCCTGTCTATGCTCTGTGCGCTGGCACCCAGTTACCGAGCTTCGGGCAAGGGGCTGGAGGTTAAAATACACAGCTCACACACAGACAGAGAAACAGCGACATGGGTCATCCTTGAGTTCCCCAAGAATGCCCCCTTTATTGTGTTCAGAGGCAGATTATATAGAGATAGCCACGCCCAAGCCAAACCCACCAGAAACCACTCTCCTGCCATCAGAAACTCCTGAAGGTCTCATGCTTAGAGCAGCTGTAGGTACTCAGATCAGGGGATTACAAGAAATTCAGGATCTGGGGTCTCACTGCTCCCAACAAAAATTAACCATCATTTTGCTTTCAAAGGATCCCATAGAAAGAACACCCCCTTCATGACAGCTGGAAGTAATTCTAGATGATGACATCCTCTCTCCTAACAAGGGTTAGGACATCATTTAGGGGTTGATTATAACTGGTATACAGTTGGAGGTTGGGGAATATTATGTATGTTCAGAGATCTCCTTGAAAAAAAAGGGGGGGAATGGATGGGATGATAATGAGTAATAGAGTGAATACCAGTGAGTTATTATTTATAGGCAATTTACATTAGCATATATTCTTGTATATTGATACCAACTTAAATTACATTGAATATATATCCTTTTTTTTGTATACAATATTTGTATACCTAGACAAAGTTATATTGTCATATTGTATGCCTGTGTGATTCTACCTCTGCTTCAGACATTTTGTATATTAATACATTTTTAGGTCATTGTCCTCATTTGTTGTACAGTTCTTTAAAGATTGTTTAATATTCTAATATGAAATCTTAGTCTTTAAGTTATATAGGTATTAAGAATTATAAGTAAATAGTTACCCATGTTTGATATAGTTACACTTTTCAGGTACTTTAGATACATAGAGATTGTATTCTGCATAGATAGGTAATCTTTTACCATTTCAAAGAGCTGTAGAATATGTCATTTAAATAATTTGGGGCTCTGTTGACATGAGTCACGATTGCTCCTGGCAGCACTGATCTGTTCCAGAAAGAATGTTGAGCATCAAAGACACTCCACTTGGAGCTTGTTTTCTTCTTGGCAAAACTGGCCTTTGGGCAAGGAACTGCCCATGCATCAACCACTAACAAAATGCACGATATCTGAACAGTACAAGCAGAATACAAGAAAAAAGACTGTCAAATCCTGCTGAGACAGAGAAAGATGGTTTTGAAAATTTTCCTACCTATGAACATGATCTGTCAGTTACTCTAGGCCTTAAGCAAAGTTGGTTGCTCCAACATTGTAATGAAACTTTGGGTGACTGTTCAGGCAGTGAGATGTCTCTGGCAATTCTTGAGTTTTGGAACTTGCTTACAATGTACTTCCTGCTTACTTAGGTAATATTATATCATTCTGGAGTCTTTCATGGAGTTGAAGAAAAGTTATAATTATAGTTTTCCCTAGTTATGATAAAAGATAAAGTAGATACAAATATAGTAACTGTAATTCTTTGTTTGAGAGCTGTTTTGTATACGTAATTTTACTATGCTAAAGTTAAACCTTTCCTTTTATTTAAGCAGAAGAGAGGAGGTGATGTGGGATTCTCCTGTGTATGCTGTGAATACAATTGGTTAATAAAGAAACTGTCTTGAGCCTCTGATAGTTTAGCATAGAGCTAGGTGGGGAAAACTATACTGAGTGCTGGGGAAAATGAGGTAGAATCAAAGAGAAGCTATGTAGCCCCACCAGAGACAGACATTGGAGCTTTACCCAGTAAGCCACAGCCACTTTGTGATACATAGATTAATAAAAATGGGTTAAATTTAGATGTGTGAGTTAGCTAACAAGAAGCAAGAGCTAATGGGCCAAGCTGTGGTTTAATTAATACAATTTCTGTTTGGTTATTTTGGGAGCCTGAGAAGCTGGGAACAAACAAATGGCCTCTTACAACACATTTGTCCATTTATATTTTATTTTTACATTCTAGTTTAAAATTAATTTTCAATTTTGAAACAATCACAAGTATCATACAAGGACAAGAGAGAGACTAGAGATGAGTCTAGCTTCAATCAACATATGGGACTGTACATAAATGTTGTTCATGTGTAGGTAGTGAGCATAATTCAAACCAGCTGCAGTTAGCTGGGGAGCTCTATATCATAGCTGAAATAATGGGTAGCAAGGACTCTACAGGTTAGGTAGAACCGGCAACATCTGGAAGCAACAGACCCACAGTCAGAGCAGATGGCTCTTCCCTAAGGGATATAAAAGTAAACCGCTCTCCTTAAATAAACCATCTGTCTGAATAATCATTTTCACCAATTAATAAAGAAGACACTTGAAGGGCTGAGAAGCACCAATTCTAAAACCAGGAAAGATAAAAGAACTATGATTTATCCAATTAAATGAAAAGACACAATTTCTAGATGTCTACATTGAATATGGAATAGTTTCTATTATTGCCTGTCTGAAACCCTTTGTGGAGATAGCTGAATTGTTGAAGGGCAAATCAATATATCAATGCTGTCTGCAATGAGAAATTTGACTTGCTTATCAGCTATGTGTATTGTCATTGATCATCAAGATCAAATCTAGTTAAACAACATACCTGAAATAAAGATGAGGCTCATAGCGTCAAAATGGAAGCTAATTCTGGATGCTCAGCAATTCTGTCATATTTTTGTGTTGTCTCGTTACCCTAATATTGGTAAAGTCACTTCGTAAGACTCACTATCACTCTTCCGTTCTTATGTACAAACCATATGGAAAAAGATGATTAACCTTTTCGCATAGTTCAGCAATAATGTCCATATATATATATATATATATGTTGCTGTCAGTCCCAAATGACCCTTCTCACTTTGGAAAATCAACAAAGTGCTCCTCATTTCTCAAGTGTGAACACAGCCATCTTCTCTGAGAAAGATTATTTAATCATTCAGATAAGCCGTGATACTGTGCCAGCTTTTCACAGACTCTAAAATCTAGCCATAGTGTAGAGTTGTCATACTGAACTTAATTGTAAAAGGTTGAATCCTACGTTAGTGTGATGACTCAATGGGACAGCCATTCTCAATCAGCCTTGAGGTCTTTACATGAAAATAAATCTTTAAAACAAAAGTATATAATTGGGTAAACTGATCATAAATTGTGCTGAAAAAATATGTGTTTGCTTTGCAAAAACAAATTATCCTTAAGTTGGAAATATATCTCATTGTTAAAATTTTTGTCTAGTATGATGGCTGGCTTTAATTGTTAACTGAACCCAATCTCATCTCATGTGGGAGGAGTTTCAATATTAGGTTATCTCGATTATGTTGTCCTGTTGTCATGTCTGGGAGGAAGTGTTTTGGTTACATTAATTAAGGTAGAAAGAATCGTGTACTATGCATGGCATCATTCACTGGGTAGGAGCTCCTGAAATATGAGTGAGAGAGTGCTGAGTCCAGGCATGCATCCATCTTATCACCTTGCCCTGCACTCAACTGAGGCTGTGACTGACCAATTGCTCTGATTTTCAGCCGCTTTTACTCTCCTGCAGTGGTGGCATGGATTGTCGAATTGTGATCTTTATAAACTCTTCCTGCATTAAGTATGTTTTGTCCAAACATGTCATCAGAGCAACAGGAAAGGAAAGTAAGTAACCTAGCTTCCACAGTGTTAAACTTTATTGCCAGCACTAACACAGAAGGAAAAAAAAATGTATTATTTGGTTAAATATTTATTTCTTCTTAGATTAAATAAAGAGGTATGGGTGAAATCGAGTATTTTGAGTGATTGAAAAACTAATAAAACACATTTTAATTAAAACATTTAATTAATTTTCAAGATAAATAGATGCTAAGATTTTTAATTCTGCTTTTGTGGGTTTAGGGTTAGTGTTTAGGTGAACTTTTTGGCTGTTTGTAATGCGACACGAACTTGATAGCTTATGGCACAGGAAATTCTCTGTCTCCGTATCTATGCACACGATGAGTGGAAAAAGGATATTCTTTCTGATGAAAAGGGCCGACCCAACTTCTGACTTTCATGAACTATTTTCAATTGTGTAAACAGGATAAATCTAATATTCATTTCCTCTGGCCTGACGCTGTATAGCTGCAGGCTTGTAATGTCTTTTCCATTATCTCAACCAAATTTCCTCAGGCCAGACACAGAGTGGAATGATGTCCTGTCAGCAAGACAGGTATATCCCAGGGAGAGTGATAATAATACATAAACAGCAAAACTCACCGCTTTTCTACTAATAAACAAGGTTTGACAAAAGGCAGCTGTTGCTAGTTTGTTAGTGTGGTTTGTCTCTCCTTTTCAACATGTATTTAATCCTTAAGAAAATGATTGCAATTTCATAGTTGTCTATGCCAAAACACTGTTGAATGCTTTCTCTTCATTTTTCTTTCTTGTATATTATCCAAAATTTCCCCCATACATCTCAAGTTTATTATAGCTTCTCATCTCATTTTATTCCTAGTAATTTTGAGAACAGTGAGCCTTTGTTCTTGGCAGCCTAAGAATGCCACTTAACTAAGGAGGTATTTAGAATGTATTTACCTCTGCGTGTTTTACATAAGCAGGAGAGTACTTTCCATTTTACTCTGCCTGGTATCCCTGGTGCTGCAGTCAGTTTCAGTTGATGGATTGCTTCCTGTTTGCATTCAATAACCACACTGTCTTTCAGCCTGGGTGCTTGTATGTTAGCTGTGCTGCATGAATGTACTGTACTCTTAATTTAAATGCTTGTCTACTCACCTCCCTGTCTAATAGCTCTTTCATCTCCTCCCTTATTACCACCATTGTTTCTCCATCATATCGTTTGCAATTTCCATGATGACATATTTAACTTCAGATCATAACTCGTTTAGCCTTTTCTCCTGCTGGTATGCTAATACCACATCAAGCTAATCATTAATTTCCACCCTGTGGTTTCAGTAATTCCTTCCATGCTAACTCTTGCATGGGAAAATTATTTTAGGCTTGACACCTTAACTTAATCTAAAGGGAAAATAAATCCTAAAATATGGAGCTACTGTCAGAGGCCCCTTTGGTCAATAAAAACATTATTGCTCATCAGTCTTAGGGTTTCCAAAGGGATACAATAATGAAAAAAGACACCAAAATTACTTTTTGTATACTTAATCTATGTTGCCTCAAAAGTATGAGGAAATATTTTGCAAAAGCACTTTATATTATCCTTCAAATGAATCTTATTGAGCATAAAACAAACAAAAAATAAATAAATAAATAAATATTTTGAGATTGTAAAAAAAAATATAAAATAGAAGAAAAGAATTATTCAAATATCAGTTCCTATATTAGTTAATTTTATTATTGTTTTGAGAAACATTATTGCGAAATCAACTTAAAGAAGGAAGAGTTTAGTCTGTGTCAGAGTGTGAGGGAGTCCGTCATGGCAGCAGGACTATGAGGTATCTGATCAAATCACACATTTTCTTCTATTTCTTCCACAGTGTTGGATGTTTTCAAATCTGTTCTCTGAAATCCCTCCCTCTCACATAAACACAAAAGTTTGCATGTTTATGTTATCTTTTACATTGAAAATTACAGCACTAAATCTATGTAGAGGTCTGAACAAGGCTAAGGAGAAGTACTGACAGTGGTTGGTTTTCCAGGTTGCAAATTCACACAGGCAGGTGCTGCATATTCCTACGATGTAATTGGAGCATTTCCAAATGAAATTGCTTGAGTTTTCTTTTGCAACAGTTAATATTAATATATTTATATCAAGATCCACTAATCATGTCTAAATGTTAATTCATCCAGCGATTTGATCATTCTGGGAAAGATGGAAATGCTACCACCCTACATAAAGAATTTTACTTACTGCTTCTATTAAGTAAAATTTTAGGTGTTTTAGGAGTATTTTAGGAGTGTATCTCTTTATTGCATTCTGCAGTGATCAGTGACCCTTAGTTTTATGTTTCTGAGATTTATCTTTCCATGGCATGTATGGAGTGAGAAAGTAAACTACGCATGTAATTATGCCTTATCCTACTGTTTCTCAGTTTTGGCCGCTACAAGAAGATCCAAAGGCCCTACTTCTGATGAAGACCATGCTAAATTAACATCTCTGAGTTCTAAGTTGTTGTCCTTTTGTTGTACCACTTATTCCACCATCTGTTTCGATTTGTATCATTCTCCTTGAGTGCTAAACTGCTTTCATAATTATGAACCTCATTTTTCCTCATTTAGCTTTTGTTATAATTATTTGCTTGCCATTGTTTTCCATTTTATCCTTCAAGTATACAGTTTTAATTTGAGAATGCCTTCCTTTACTACAGATAGTAACCAAAATAGAAACCCAAGCAGAGAATTAGTGTATATTTAAAAACTGACCATCCATCGCATTCTAGATTGTGTAACCGGGTTTATTATGTATTTATTATCCATTACAATGTGGCTTATTTAATCATGGAGAATTTCAGATCAGGAGTCTAGGTGTGCACCATAAATAAATACAACTGAACTACACTTCTAAGGCAAATGCTTTTTGTTTGATGGTTAAAATGCCAGAGCATGAATCATTGTTCTAACTCTGAGACTAGTGTCTATGCTGGCCAAAATATTACTCATATCATATTTTTTCATATTCAGGAAACTGGTTATAAAAACAGATGTTTTTCATTTTATTACATATATTTAATTATATGTTATACATTCATGCTGAGGTATCATATAGAGCATATAGGATGACTAATATGTATAGGGTTCTCTCCTTATATTTTAATGGGAACCTGGGATCAAACACAGGTAAACAGGCATGAAAGTAGCAACCTTTACCTGCTGAGCTGTAGTAAAGAACTGCTTGTTCATCCCAGCTACCCAGAAGCAAAATAATCACATAGAAACTGTATTAAATAAATCACTGCTTGGCCCATTAGCTCTAGTTTCTTTCTTTCTTTCTTTTTTTTTTTTTTTTTTTTTTTTGGTTTTTCGAGACAGGGTTTCTCTGTGGTTTTGGAGCCTGTCCTGGAACTAGCTCTGTAGACCAGGCTGGTCTCGAACTCACAGAGATCCGCCTGCCTCTGCTTCCCGAGTGCTGGGATTAAAGGCGTGCGCCACCATTGCCCGGCTAGCTCTAGTTTCTTATTGACTTAACTCTCACATATTAATTCAATCCATTTCTATTAATTTGTGTATCACCACGTGGCTGGTAGATAAGGTTCCACTATCTGTCTCCAGCAGGGATACATGGCTTCTCTCTGACTCCACCTTCTTCCTCCCAACATTCAGTTTAGTTTTCCCAGCCTAGCTCTGTTCCTGTACAGTTCTTCTATAGGCCCAAAACAGTTTCTTTATTAACCAATGATATTCACAGCATGTAGAGGGGAATCCCACATCACTTCTTTTCTGTTTAAATTAAAAGGTAGGTTTTAACTTTAACATAGCAAGATTACATACAACAAAAGAGGTATTAAGCAAGAATTACAGTTACAATATTTATATTGTCCACAAAACTACGATATAGAAAGGAGTGATAAATTGCTAAAGAAGAAATGACTCCATGGTAGATGTATCTGGAAGTTGCATAGGGCCTCCATGGGTAAAGCTTTCTGGAATCATAATGCATGTTGGGGTTCTGGTGATATAACTGCCCAGGAATCACCATGGCTCCGAATAAATTCATTGATCCAGCAAGTTAGGCTCAGGTGAGTTATCTACTTCATCTTTTGAGGAAAAGTCATACAACATAAAGTTATGAAAAAAACTTGTTAATTTGAACTTGAATTAGACCTTACCCATATGCAATGAATTGCACCCCAGTCATGTTTATGTTTTTATGTAATTGTAAAAAAATTAAGGTTAATTTAATAAAAATAAATAGTTGGTGATACTGAAGTGACATTTAAGAGTTCTCAGTCAAAATCTTAGGTATTAAATCAATAATGTTTGATAACTTAGTTGATTTTATAACTAATATATTAATTACATAAGAAAATAGTCTTGCATTTTCAGGTACACAAATTACATCTTTATATTTTGGTCATTAGCCTAGCCTTTAATTGTTGAACCCTCTCTTCTGGTCATAAATATGTGTTTATATAAATTTATATGCAATCAGTTTTTTAATTAGTTTATTCTTGCTTCCTCCTTATCTTGCCTTTTGTTGTTGTTTCTGCTGTTGTTGTGTTACTCCAGCAATTGCTGGTGGAGAGAATATGCATTTCATTCTCAAAACCTCCCATTTTGTATATGATGGAAGAATATTTTACACTTCCTTTGGTGAAGTTGTTAACTTTAGAAGTAAGCTACAACTATACATTTCTCTATGAAATAGTGAGATCAATTGTATGTTCCTTTTCCTAAAATGTCATGTGAATGTATTCAGTATATCAGTAGCAGCGTGAAGTGATTTATTAATTTCATTCTTTTCATATTGAAAAATAACATATTAACCACAAA
The DNA here is from genome assembly GCF_018167655.1 of Microtus oregoni. Lineage (NCBI taxonomy): Eukaryota > Metazoa > Chordata > Mammalia > Rodentia > Cricetidae > Microtus > Microtus oregoni. The sequence continues at coordinate 9,237,116 of NW_024543076.1, read as the reverse complement.
ATATATGTTACACAAAACAAACAAAGTGATATGATTTTAGTCTTATTGTGGTTCTCTTTTCTACCTGCTCTGTAGTTTATTTTTTTAATTTATTTATTTATTAAAGATTTCTGTCTCTTCCCCGCCACCGCCTCCCATTTCCCTCCCCCTCCTCCAATCAAGTGCCCGTCCCTCATCAGCCCAAAGAGCAATCAGGGTTCTCTGCAAACCAAGTTATAGTGATAATTTAAATAACATACAAAAATTAGAATCTTATATGCTAGCAAAACTATATCTGAGGTATATTTTAGTTACCCAGACATCCAAAAATGTCTTTTTATACTATTTAAGGAGAATATTTGCTTGTTAGTATTTATTGTCATTTTTCAAAAACTGGTTTCTCCTAAGAAACTGCAAACTCAATTAAAGTGATACCACCATGAGACTGGCCTCTGGGCATTTGTTGGGGCACTTTTTGATTACTCATTAATGTTAAACCACTCAGGCTGGTGTGGCAGGTGGATCTATGTTGAAAGTATTCTAATTACCTAAAAGTGAGTCTGGGCGAGCCAGTAGTTGGTATTCCTCGATGATTTCTGTCTCATTTTCTGTTTGAGATCTTGCTATGATTTCCGTTGATGATGGATTGTGACCATAAGAGTCAGTCAATTAACCTCTTTCATTCCTAAATTGTTTCCTGTCACACTTGTCAAAACAACAGGAAACAAACTAGAAAAGAAATTGGTACAAGTAAGGGGTGCTTCTGTGATTTACCTGATTGAGTTGTTTTGTGGGAGGATGGTGTAAGCATCAGTAATTAATGGAATATTCTGTGGTGTCTGGAAGACAAGGATGCAAACAGTGGAAGACTAGCTTCTGTAGATTTACAGAGACGTTTAGAGTCTCTCAATAGAGGCTATTTGTTTAACATATTTGAATTGAGCATCTGTGGAAATGAAGTGTCCTGCGCTTCACTGGGACAATTATTGTTAACCAACTGGCATTGAAAAACCAGCTGAAATTAATCAGCATCATTATGGTGAAATCTTCTTGTAACTATTTTCACAGGGTCAGGAGGCAGAAGTTTTGGCCCAGGGGGTCCAAGGCTCCACATCAAGCCAGTAATAGAACATGGCAAATACTGTGTAGGAGGCTCAGGTTTCCTCCTCAAAAATGGGCCACTGTAGTTATTATAGCACCAGAAAATAAAGTGAAATGGCTAGCAAAAAAATTAACAAACAAAAAACAAAACACAGAAAACTCACCCATTATTAAAAGAATATAACAAAAAACAAGTTATATTTTTCTTTTGAATTAGATATTACCAAATAAATTCTTTGACTCTCTTGTTTATCCTATGGATGAAATAATAATAAATAGACTTTCATTCTTTGTGTGAACTAGCATGGGTTTTAGAGTTACAAATCCTGGGATTTATTTTGCCTGCCGTAAGTTTCTTACTCTATGTTTTATTTCTCCAAGCCTTAGTTCAGTTATCTATAAAATGTAAATTTAAAATACTTTTACTAATGTGAAATTATAAAGTACATATAGCAGGATCAAGAAAGGAAGGGACTCCTTAACTTCAGAATATGTCTTTCAGTATGTATGGGGATATTATTAGGATTTCTAGGAACTGGAGTATATGTCTATAGAAAGGTTATATATCCAGAGTAAAGCTGTTAAATTCAGCTTTTAGCCCAGTTTTTGCTGCTTTTAGCATAATCTATCCTGGGAAAGAGAAACTTTATAAACTACTTGTTGCAAATTGCAAATACTTCATGCTACTTTTTGAAGACAGCTTAGAGCCAAGTTGACACTGAGACTTCAATGAGAGAAAAAATAAATGTCAGTTTGTTTTTCTGTGACTACAATTGTTGGAGCATAAAATGAGTAAGCCTGCACTGTTACATTTAGAGAATTATGGAATTCACCCAGAAATGCATATCACACAGCCCTGATGATGATGTTAAATGTCTTCCTCTAGATTAATTATTCTGTCATCAGTGAATTTAGCTATACACAATATCTCACGGTTTTATATGTATTTTTCTTTATATTCTTATATATATATGAAAAAGAACATTATGCATACATATATATTTTCCCAAGAAAATCATGCATATATAATGCTCATAAGAATGTGCATGTGTGTGAGTGTGTGTGTATATATATCAGCGTATGCGAATGTGTATGCCTGTGCGCGTGTGTGTAATGTTCTTTGGAATATAAGACAAGGTGTGTCTGCTCTAATTCTCAGTTTCTATAAGAAATGAGGAAAATATCATTTTTCTCCATTCCTATCAGAATTCCTGTCTTCTGAGTTTACGCAAGAATTATCAAATAAACTCTGCTTATAACATTCGTGTGTGTGTGTGTGTGTGTGTGTGTGTGTGCGTGTGTGTACGAAGGAGTTCCAAAGGCTTCTCCAAAAACCAACATAAAGCCGCAAAGATTAATTTTGGTTCAGTTCATCAGTGGTTTCACTTATTCATTTGGTTCTGTTCACTCTGTGCCATTTTAAGGGTGCACGACTAGAAGAATGTGGCCCAGCAAAGTAGCTATAATAACATCATCTGGCAAGCACTTTTGGCAAATGACATTGGTGGATAATTCAGATCCAAAGTTTATTAGTGGAAAAAAGTTTTAAAACAGCAGCAAAAGAATTTCATGAAAGATTAAATATTTTCCTCTAGCCTGAAAGGAAGGAAAAGTTAGCTCACCAGTTTTATTATGGGTAGTGTTGGATATTCGACCCAATCAGTAATGTAAGTATACCAAATTAATGCAGAGATGCAGTAAGTTAATGGTTTGTATATTCAAAATAATAAGCATAACTATTATCACCAATTCCTGGAGTTAAACATAGCCCCTACTCCCAGCAATTTATTTTTGTAATTGTAGACTAGATTATTGAAAAATATACATTGAAAGGCTAAAATTATTTTGGATGAACAAAGTTTGGAAATACTCAGTTTGAATCTTAGACAAAGCTCTATAATGACTGTGATAATGGTTGACGAAGAGAATCCGGGCATCACTGTTACAAATTATTTGACTTCCAAACATATAATTAACCACACACAATTCTTAATTTAGTGTAGTTGTTTAATTTTACTCTGCTGTTTGGGGGCCAGGCATGCAGTTCCCAAATAAATACAAAAAACTTATTCTTACTTATAAATGCCTGGCCTTAGCTTGACTTATTTCTGGCCAGCTTTTCTTAATCTATCCCACCTACCTTTTGTCTATGGACTTTTAGTTTTCCATATGCTATATACCTTTCTTTACTTCTTCCTCTGTGATTGGTTGTGTGACTGGGTAACTAGGTCCTGACATCCTCTTCTCCTTTTCTCCCCACTTCTCTCTCTCTTCTCTTTTATTATCTCTGCTTTCTAGTCTCCCCTGTTTCTCTACCCTGCCTAGAGATTGACTGTTCAGCCCTTTTATATTAGCCAATCAGATGTTATTATACACAGGCAAAGTAAAACAGCTTTACAGGGTTAAACAAATTAAACATAAAAGAACGCAGCACTTCTTTGCATCATTAAACAAATATTCTCCAGCATAAAAGAATGTAACACATTGTTAACTAATATTCCACAAAGTTTAAAAATTGATTAAAAATTGAAGCTTTAGCCCGGCGGTGATAGTGCACACCTTTGATCCCAGCACTTAGGAGGCAGAGGAAGGCAGATCTCTGTGAGTTCGTGGCCAGACTGGTCTACAAGAGCTAGTTTGAGGACAGGCTCAAGAGCTATAGAGAAATCTTGTCCCCCCCCAAAAAAAGAAAAAAAAAACAAAACAAATGAAGCTTGACTTGTATCTTTTTCACAAAAATAATTTGAAAATTGACTGATGAAAGTTCATAGAAGAAATTCTTTGAAATTAAAAAGATTTTAAAGTTCACACAAAAATTAAAATCCCCCAAAGGAGAAGAAAACACACACACAGGTGATTTGTACTATACCAAAATATTATCTGAAGGACTGTTCAGATAAAACAGGTATAGAAATAGAAAAGAATTGCAAACTGCATTTCCTATAAAACACTTATATCTAGAATATATAAACAATGGCTTAAGTTTATTAAAAGGAAACAGTTTAATTATGTTATGTGTAAAATAGATAAGGATTTATTTTCTAATAAATACATGGTGTATAAGAACTTATATTTATATTGCAAATATTGGCTCACAGGATATCATTATGAGTTTTTCCACACACCGATTAAAATTATAATAAAATATTACATACTGATAAAAATGGGAAAACTAGATCGTGTGAAGTAGCTCTGATTATTAATGAAAATAGTATTGATACATTGGACAATTCAGAAATTGACAAAAAATTTGCAGCTGCTAGTAACTCAACAGTTGCACTCTTAGACAATTTTCTCAGAAGATTAAATAAAGTCCATTCACACAATATACTATTCACAATGTTTAAGCCTCATGGCTAACATCTTCATGCTGGGAACAACAAAACTACTAACTTACATTTTAAAAGTTTGTACTAGTTTTAAAAATCATAATTTAATTCTTTGAGAAATGGATATAGTGCATGGTGATCGTATTAACCCTCTACTTCCTTCTCACCCTTCAGATCCAATTTATAGGTTTATTTCTTTTTCTTTATTTCCCCCTATCATACACATTTTGTGTTGTAACTATACTTGGGCATGGGACCTGCCTTGGAATGTGATCCACCCCACAGGGGTAATGCCATTAAAGAAAACTGACGCTTCATCTCCCAAAAGCTATCATATGCTGATAGCTCCTCAGCTAGTGCAGTGATTTCCTGCGTACCTTCTACACTCCATGCTGATTCCATGCTGGGTCCATGCTGAGTCCATGATGAAATTTTTTCTAGCTTGAGTTTGTTCAGGTCTTTCCATGTTATCACAATCATTGAGTTTATGAGTAAAATTGTCCATTTGTGTTGGGAAATCACTGTTTCCTTGAGTCCACCACCTCTGGCACTTAGAATATTTTTATTCTATCTTCAGTGAAGCTCCTTAAGTCATAACAAGAAAGTGTGAGATGCATGTCACATTTAAATCTAAACATACTACAGTCTCATATTCTCTGCATGGTGACCAGTGAAGGGCATGCATTTCTTCTCACAGAGCTGACCTTCTATCTAATTAGAAAGTGGTTGTGTGCTCCCATGACATCCAAGGCCTCATTATACCAGAAGCCATTCCAGACCAGACCAGTCATTACTGCAGATTTCAAAATCATAGCTAGAAGTGATCGAAGTTGATTTGTCTCTTTAGCAAAATTCAAGACAAAACTGGACAGTAGGGATAAAACTTCCAGGTGAGTACTAGATTTATTACTCCGTGATTTGTGATTTGAGTACAAGGTGTCTTCCGCAATAGTTTTACCTTCAAGTTTTGAAGGGTATTCAAGTTTTGAAGGCAGTATTGGCAGAAAATCTGTAACTGTTTTTAATTCACATTGTAAGAGGAAATAGTAATAAAAATTGAAAATTGACACAGCCACAAATAGAGATGACACTTTAGAGAATCACGCTGTGAAATAAAAAGAAGATATGAGAAATAGATGATGTTGATACACACCTGTAGAAGTGGAACTTGGTCGGCTGTGGTAATCACGGTGTCAAGGAAAGCTGAGCCAGCAGAGTATCCGTGTTTTAACAATTACCTCATTATAAACTCTGTCAGTGTTATTGAATATTGAATAATTGAATATTGAATAAATATTGAAAAAATCTTCATAGAAAAATATGTTTTGTGAGATTCAAGAAGAAAACCATTTAAGTTACTCTAATGGAGAGAGAAAAATACATCAAAGTCATAACTCAGAACACTAGGGGGATTATCAGATTTCCTGGTCATAATGATAAACTCTCAACAAATAAAAATGCTTAGAGGGACTGACATTTAGACAGCTGGTTCTTTTCAACTTCTTATCAAGAAAACCTTGTACGTTTAATTCTATTATAAAACCTTAATGACCTTTCAATCACTTCTGAATTATCTTACTATTTATGTGATGCTTACAGATAAGTTTTAGAATAATTATTTCTCAACTTGCCACCCTACTAACATGGGAAAATAAAAAAAATAATCTTCTATATTTTTTTTCTGGAGAGAGAGTAAATGGCTAATTTAACCACAGGAAAAAAAATTAATATTATATTTTCACTTAGGAGAACTTGTTTACTTTTCCATCCAAAAATCTTGTATTTCAATATGTTTGTAAATTAACTTTTTCATTTTTTGAGAATTTAATATTCATAGTCAATGCATTTTATTCATATTAACTTCCTTTTCTTCTTCCAACTTATCCCAGATAATTCCTGATCCTGTCTGTCTTTCAACTTCAGGTCTATTTACATAATTCATGCTGTCTAGTGAATACCATCCATATGTATAGGAGTCTAGGTACTATCCATTGATGTACAAACAATTTATCTATGGGGTGTGTGTATGTGATATTTTTATGGTTTTATTTCATTTTTGTAATAGTTTGCATTAAATAAATATTTTATTAATCTTTTAAAAATTCAGAAAATATATTTTGATCAAATTTATCTTCACTCCTTCCCTTATTTCATATCAGGCTGACCATTACCTCCATTGTTTTCAAATATATATTTAAATTTTTTTAAATATAACCCATTGACTCCAGTCTGTGCCGTCTATATTCTCCTAGTTGTGGTACCATCTCCTAATAGATAATTGACCTATCAGGAGTCATAATCTTTTTTAAAAAGATTTATTCATCATGGGTACTGTATGTCTGTACACCAGAAGAAGGCAACAGATCTCTTGACAGCTGATTGTGAGTCACCATATGGTTGCTGGGAATTGAACTCAGGACTACTGGAAGAGTTCTCTTAACCTCTCAGCCATCTCTGTAGTCCATGGAACCATACTCTTAAACAACTGACTTCCCTAACTGAAAAGCTTTTAACTGCCTATAGCTCTCAGTTAGGTTTGGGAGCTTACTCTATGCTAGAGTGTTGACTGCATTGTTATGGTACAGGTATTGTGGAAACAAGCACAGTAGCTCTGGTTTAAATAGTGCTATAGTCATGTCATGCCAAGGAGACAATTTTGGTTCAATCATCCTAGACCTCTGGTTTTCATAACAATTTTGTCTATTTTTTCTCAATGGTCCCCGAGTCTTTCAGAAGGGTGTGATGTAGATGTGGGGTTTGTGACTGCATTGCACTGACACTCTCTGAATTTTGACAAGGTGTAAGTTTCTGTATTAGCAACTGTTCACCATATAATAAAATTTCTCTGATGAGCTCTGAGAGCTTCACTAACTTATTCATGTAGAGAGATTTGAATTTAGAGTATACTTATGTACTATGTCCATTTATCAGAATATTAGTGGTACTGGGCTCTGTGAGTTCACAACCATGGATAGTTCTTCAGAGTTACAGTGGCAAGCATATGTTTCTTCCTGTGTGGCGGGGCTTAAATCTACTCACAAAGTGGTGGTTAGCCTTATCATATTCATGGCACTATTGCATCCATCAGCATTTCTTGCCATGTAGGTCAATATTGCAGTTCACGGGTTTCAAAATTGGATAGACTATCGATGACATTTTCTCCCATCTGCCTACACAGCACCTTCCAGTTTTATGAAAATGCTTTCTATTAAAGTTCTCTCTTAATTACTGATTACTAAAAGCTAATGATTTCTTCAAATATTCAACTTACACATTTCTAACTTAATAAAGTCTATTACTTATTAGAAAATGTTTTACTTGATTCTGTTTGATTTCTTATAATGATTAATTATACAGCAGGCAAACATTTCTACTTTCATTTTTCCTTTGTATTGATTAAAAACTGATGTGATGGCCAGGCGGTGGTGGCGCACGCAGCACTCGGGAGGCAGAGGCAGGCGGATCTCTGTGAGTTCGAGACCAGCCTGGTCTACAAGAGCTAGTTCCAGGACAGGCTCCAAAACCACAGAGAAACCCTGTCTTGAAAAACCAAAAAAAAAGAAAAAAGAAAAAACAAACAAACAAAAAACACCTGATGTGATGTATTTATATTTTGCCCAATACATATTTCCTGTAGTATTTTGTGTTTTGATTCATCAAATTCCTTCATTAAACAGTTTTAACATTTATCCTTATGTGATATCTGTATTCATTTCTTCTCTTTCTAGCATCCTGACATTAGTACATTATTTCTTATATTACAAATTTCTAATTAATTGTAATAATAAATACTTAATTCTGTCTCTCTTCCCATAGAAGCTAACACTTGGCAGTCTTTGAAAAAATATTGTAAAAAGGAACATCTATCTTTGTTTATAATGATTATTTATATTAAGATATCAATTTTAGACATCTATTGTATAATTAATTTTATTGTTCAGAATGATTATAAAGTTATTAAGACTTTTCTTAAATAAGCTACATAAGAATGGTATAAAATTTGAAAGTTAGATGAAGCAAGTGAGATGAGACCAGTAATGAGTTTAGCATGAAAATCTCCCCAAATCATTGATGAATGGGTTTTGTTATTTTCTGCTCACCAAAGAGAGGTGATAAGTTAGTAACAATTCATGTGCAGAAATTTCAGTAATTTTATGCTATTCTAATTGCTTTGGTTGAAAGTTCCATCCTGCAGGATTTATTTTATAACTGTAGTTTCCTACATGAGAACATATGCTGGGCTCTTTTGCTCAAATGTAAGAGTATGCTTATAACTTACACATATTTTTTCAATTCTAGTTAATAATTATGTGTGAACACTTATGTGACCCAGATATTTTTCTTGACATCGGAAGTGAGAAATTTAACAAGGTGAACAATTTTCACCTCTTTAGTGAAATTTCCCATTTATTTGAGTCAACTGAAGAGATAGAAGCAGGAAGAGTAAGGTCTAATAAATGTTATCAAGGACAATATAGGAATCATGATACTGTGATACATCGTCCATATTCCTTTTTTCCCACAGGAACTGAAAATAATTCTAAGAAAATCATGTTTCTAGAGACTAAATGTGACTACAAAATCTAGTAAAGTTCTATGTCTTTAGTATCATAAAGCTCAAATTACATTATATTTAGAGAAATAAATTTCTTGTTATTCATTAGTAATTATTGTAAATAAGCTACTATGTTTTGATTACGATGTAGCCTATCAATTATATTACAGTTACCAACTGATTTCTAAACATTATGTGTATATTTTGTTGCAAAACCGGATGCATGCTTCTCTTTTCCTTTAATATATATCAAATACTAATTCAACAAGTTAGTACCTTTGGCCGGAACCATTTTATTCAGCCTGTAAAATAGAATAGCAATTTTCTATTTGAATCAGTTTGTTATTAAACTATGCCTTTCTTTTTACTGGAAAAAAAATGCATTGAAATTCTCATAAGTTTGTAGAACCTTAGCTTGATTGGCTTAGGAGGTACTTACAGTGGATATTGCCTAATTATTCAAATTTATAACTAAGTGAAGCACTGTTTATTAATTGTATGTGTATTAAATTTTATAAAATAATGATTTCTTTTTGTAATGCTCATGCTACAACATTTCAGTCATTATGAGCTTAGGATGGTTCCTGTGCTTTTTCATGATCTTGTCATGTTAAGATTTAAATATCTACAACCCCTACATATTTCATGATGTGACTTAACCACCAATATCAAACAGAAAGGAGGGCTTGTCTCATGTGAATACCATTAGAGCAGTTAGGAAAGAAACAGCACACAATATTTGTCTGTAATTATACTTTGAGTCTTTTAAGGAAAGTTTACACTGGTTTGCATAGTGACTGTACCAGTTTTCATGCCCATAAAAGATAACCAAGTTTTCTTCTTTCCCAGCAACCTTGCCAGAATCAGTAGTCATTTGTTTTTATTATTATTATTATTATTATTATTATTATTATTATTATTGTTATTATGGTTTTCAAGACAGGGTTTTTCCATAGCTTTTGGAGCCTGTCCTGGAACTAGTTCTTGTAGACCGGGCTGTCCTCTCTATCTTTCCATCTCTCTCCTGAAGAGGTAACTTCTGCTCTCTCTTTCTCCCTCTCTCCCTCTCTGCTCTTACCCCTCTCTCTTACTCCTTCTCCCTCTCCCACTTCCCCTTCCTTACCATAACACGCTGAATAAACTCTAACCTCAAGCTCTCTTTGCATGATATATCTGTCTGTCTCTCACCCACCACGGTCTCCTACCCACCAAGGTGACGTGCCAAGGCCTCATGGGGTTGGCTGTCCCTCATGGGACCACTGCCCTCATGGTACCAGACATATATATATATATATATATATATATATATATATATATATATATTAAAGAATAACATTACAATCACCTTCCCAGATTTCAAGTTGTATTACACAATGCCATTTTAATAATAGCAACATGATATTGATCAAAACAGACATATTGATCAATAGAATTGAAGACCAGCACATAACTTTCCATAACTACAGATAGCTGAAGTTTGACCAAAATGCCCCCTGGAGAAAAGACATCTTGTTAAACAATTGGTGCTGCTCAGACTGGAAAGGTGCATGTGGAGGAATGAAAAATAGATATATATCTGTTATTCTGCAAGAATTTTGACTCCAAATAGACTAAGGACCTCAATATAGAACCTGCTACTCTGATTCTAATATAATAGAACATATGTAATACACTTATTTTTTATTTTGATTTGATATAGAAGTGGCATTCCATTGACATATGAAAAATAATGTCTCACTTAACTGACAGCATCTTTCATGTGGGCCAGGCCAAGAAAATAATGTAGTTTTTTTGTTTTATTTTTATTATTTGTTTGTTTGTTTATGGTCGCTAAATATATGGCCACCTAAACCACAGGTCAGTGTCATAGAGGATCTGTTTGACGTGTTGTTTGTGAGATTTGAAAAGCATATACCACTATGGGACTTTTCTACAGAAAGAATAGGTGTAGCAGAAAAAGTTAGTTTGAGGTCTACCCCACTGTTTCTCAAATTATTGACCTTTTCTCTAATTTTATTGTGTTACAAACACACACCACACACACAAACACACACACATTCAAATGTATGGATGAATACAACTTGCAGAGTCTATCTAGTGCTGCTTCTTTTTCTGTGTTTAAAGCAGACCATTTAGCATTTGTGGAAGCTTGTTGCTGAAGAAGACACACCTGTCACGCCAGCTGATGTTTACATGTAACTCTCCATTTAGTGCTGGTTCGTTCCCTCATCCATGATATTTGGGTCCTCTTTCCAAGGTGATTTGAAGCTTATAAGTGACAAGATCTAGGATCAAGTCTAGAATTGTATAAATACTAAGTCTAGACTACTGAGGAATTACTAATATTTTATGGTCATTTTAATGAAGAAAGCCAAAGCTATTGTCTATCCCAGGGAATGTGTCTTCTTGGTCTGAGATGTTATTTTAAGCTCTGGGGATTAGAAAAACATTGATCAAGTGATTTTTCTAGGAGAAATTTAATAAAACAAAACTCAGTTTTTCATGGATAACAAAGAAAATACATTCCTCTGATAAGTGTTAGTTCAAAATGGCCTTAATATCTAGGCTCAGTGTTTCTGTAACTTTTATGACAATTCTATATTAGGCTATAGAGTCTGAATCCTTTCAGAACTCTGGCTGTTAAATAGGAGTCACTAGGAGAGACTAGCATAAAGATTGCTGTTTAGAGGTTTAGCTACGTGGTGGTAAGAAATATTTCTTTTAGTAGAATTTTTGGACTCTCAGCTAATTGCACATTATGTTGCTTTCAATATTATTCTTTTCTATTTAACATTTAAATTGAAAAGAAAATATCATCACTACAGTACAATGGTTGTTCTTAGTTCCACCAATTAATAATGCGGTTTTGCCAGGTCTTTGAGAGTGGATATCATCACTACAGGGTCAGACACACTGACCTAAATCACAACACGGGCACACACACACATTCCGTATATATTTTACTTAGTACTTTCACGCAGGAATGTGACACCAACAAGAACAGAATTCCAAGTGTGTATTACTAGTCAGTTATACTCCTACAGAAAGAATGACATAAATAAATCTTTACTTCCTGCTTTTGTTTCACTGGAAGTTAGAGGACTGGTAGGTGGTATACATTATGAATGATATAAATCAATTTTTTTTCCAATTTGGTGGAATACAGACTTTTAAGTAATTTTCTTATGAGTTTCTGGATCACTGTCAGTTGTTCTACTGCCCATTTGTCTTTACTTTGTTTTTTTTTTTTAATTCAGATCTTCTCTTTCTCTAAGTTTAGTTAATTTACTAAAGGGTTTATCATTCTTAACTGTTTCTCTCAAGGAACCATCTCTTTGTTTCATTGATTCTCCATTGTTTTATGTTTGTTTGTATTTCCTTTATTTCTGAGTTTATTTATTAATAACTCTACGTGTTATGCCTTCCTTTTGTTCTAGAACTTTTAGGTGTTCTGTTAAGTTGCTACACAAGATCTCTCCTATTTTATATAAGCACTCAATGCTATTAGCTTGCCTTCATTGTGCTCCATAGGTTAGGATATGTGTAAAATTCCTATTTTGTCTTTTAGTATAAGCTTTAGTGGAAAACTTTGAAATTCTTAATGAACTCAATAACATGTACATAGTAATGTTGTATTTTATGTATTAATAAAATGCTGTCAGTCTGCACGGGATACACCTCAAGTTTAGACGATTTACCAGTATGTGCAAAGTCTTTAGGCTGATCCTGACTGACAACAGCTGCATATACAACAAACAAGCAATCAATCAAACAAACAAAAACAATAACGAAGAGATGCTATTCTTTGAATCTTGGCTTCTAATCTGCTGCTATTAAAAGGACCTTGAGAAGGAGGTTGAGGATACCATAAAATGATATTCAAACTTCCAAAGGAAGTAACATATGTACAAAAACAATAACCCAAGACAGCATGAGAAAGTATCATTTAGGGTACAGTAAGAGATACCCACATGTTTATGTTTGTTATGGTAACCAACAGCTGTTTAATTGGGCTTAAGTGCCACTCGACAGAAAGAAAACCATTTCTGGTGTTAGAAACCTAAATACCTTTTTGCCTTTTTGGGGGATAACAAGGTCATGGATTTTTTTTTTTTTTTTTTTTTGCTTTTTCAAGACAGGGTTTCTCTGTGGTTTTGGAGCCTGTCCTGGAACTAGCTCTTGTAGACCAGGCTGGTCTCTAACTCACAGACATCTGCCTGTCTCTGCCTCCCAAGTGCAAGGTCTAAGATCCATGACCTTGCCACCACCGCCTGGCAAGGTCATGGATCTTAGAAAAAAACTACCACTCCTTTGCTAGAACAATATACTTCTTAAATGCACTCTAAATATTATTCTTTTACCCAAAGTTAAATGTAACAATCACCCCTCCTCAGAGAAGTTCATATTTACAGATAGCAGAGGCCACTAAACACAAGTGAACACAATGAAGAGATCACTGGGGATTCCAGTCCCAAAAGATACATTTGTGATTTAACCCCTGCGTCTAGGTCTCAGCTAAAATCACAGAAGAGGGAACAGAAAAATGTTTAAGAGCCAGAAACTAAGAAGACTGCTTTGTTAAAATCTCTCTTATAAGTTCCTATAAAAACGAGACTTGGATTAGGGTACTATCAGTAGACATGGTAATATTGTAAGGAAAAATGTTCATGAATCCCAAGACTGGACAAAAAACTATAAGCAACCAATGAGAGCTAAAAATGGGAGAATTACCTTTTATTATTGTTGATTCTGCTTCTAATACAATGTCATCTGTAAAAACAATAAACACAAACAATAATAGACTAAATAGGTTTTATATCCATATGTGAACTTAACAATAATCAAAGAAAAAAGTAATTAATGATAGAGTTCTGGAAACAAAATTAATTTGAGACATTGGGATTGGCTGAAGGGAGGAAATGGAAGAGGGAAAGTAATAAAATTATATTTTAATAAAAGTTTAATAAATGAGCAAATAAATAAATAAAGGCATATTTAGGTTTCACTGAAGGTGACATGAAATGTAAGACCTTGGGACACTTTTCATTTCTTGTTTCTGAATCCTAATGATGGGGTAAACAATTGCCCCACTGTGCATTCATGCCATGGTGCTCAGCATTACTCTAGGACTAAAACCAATAAAAAAATATATTTTAAACAGAATTTTTTAAAATATGAGCCAAAATAAACTATTATAAGGTGACTTAAGTATTTTGTGATGAAGAAAATATACAAGATTGATTACTGATCTAATCAACCTATCACCTACTTTTCTATCTTTGTCTTTAAGTCTATCTTCACTATCAATCATCATGTTATCTCATTTTATGTATATGTACCCACACTTCCGTGAAAATCTTGATCAACATTAGTGGCCAGTGGGTTTTTGATCTAGCTCCTCAAGGCCATTTCATCTCTTATCTTTCTCCATTTTTTTCTTCCCTCAAGCCATTGCTCTTGTCTATAAAGCCAAATCTCGACCTACACATTTCTCTGCCTTACCTCTTGAGAGGGGGAAATAATGCAAAGTTATGTGTGAGTCCATTATTGTAAAGTCGCTTCCATGACACAAAACAGGCACCCATTACATTTATTTACATCCCATTGCCAAGAACATTTGCCAGTTTATTTGCACATCTGAAAACAAAAGAAGCAAGGAAATATAGTAGAAGGAAGTAGGTTTTCAATTGTTTTTTTTCTCCTTTACATTGAAGAATGAGTGTTTGTTGGCTCTCAGATATTACTTCCTGTCTTAGCATTTCTACTGGTGTGAAAAAACACCATAGCCAAAATGCTAGTTGGGGAGGAAACAGTTTATTTGGCTTACACCACATAACTGTTGATCATCAAAGGAAGTCAGGATAGAAATTAAAACAGGGCAAGAACCTATAGGCAGAAGCTGATGCACAGCACCCCTTAGAAGGGTGCTGCTGACTGGCTGATCCCCTTGACTTGCTCAGCATGCTTTCCTATGGAATTCAGGGATACTAGCCTAGGAGACAGCCCACCAACAGCAGGCTGGGCCATCATCCATCAGCCAGTAATTATGAAAATGCCTTACAGCTGTATCTCATGGAGGTATTTTTCTCAGTTGAGGTTCCCTCCTTTCAAATAACTTGTTTGTAAATCATATTGACATAAAACTATCCAGCACACTTTCCTTCTTTGGTGCTCAATGACATCATACTTAAAATATTGATTTCTGTGTTTCACTGTAAATAATAACTAAATAATACATTTGAATTGGTATATATATATATGTATATATTTATGGAAAATCAAACAAACAGGATATAAAAGAGACTATACGTGAGTATATATTGGATGTGTTAAGCTCATCATGTGAGTGCCACCAGCACGTGCTGTGTATTGTGCTGGAGTCAATTTTCTATCTCTGCTTCCATTACTCGAGTGTCATGCCATCTGCTGCCTAGTTATTATTGGTGATGAGAGAAATTACATAAGGATTGGTTTGCACCTTTCGCTGTCTTTTAGCACTGACAGGGGAATATAGTTCTCTTTAATAAAACAATAGCTCTTGAAATGAATCCATTTAATTCATTACCACATGTGGTCATGTTTCTAGACTTTCACTTTTAGAGAAAGAAGATAACAGAAATATATGTCAAGTTAAATGAATTAACTGGAGTCTTGGATTTAAAAATAGAAACCATTGTGTATATCGCTATGTGCAGGAGTTGACTTGAGAGTAAGTTCTGACATACACCTTCAGACTTGTACAAAGAAAGAAGAGAGTTAGTTACTCAACAACAACAACAACAACAAAAAGGTGATAGCTCATGTCAGGATATGCAGACAACACGGCATGTATCGCAAAGCTATTCCCACTGGACAGAACAGCTATGCACTAGCAATGTCATAAAAAACAGCAATATTATCTGAGATATTAAATGCATTTTTGGCTTATTATCTAAAATTTTCATAGATCTTTTAATATTATATTATTTAATGCTATAAGCAGTTACTAGGGACTATTTCTTGTTATTATCTGTCATATATGGTGAAACACCATGACCAAAAGCAACTAGGAGAGTATCTTACTTAAGGTTTTTATTGCTGTGAAGAGACACCATCACCGTATCAAGTCTTATAAAGCAAAATATTTAATTGAGGTTATGATATACAGTTTTAGGTTTAGTTCATTATCATCACTGCAGGGAGGATAGTGGCATACAAGCAGATGTGGTGCTGGAGAAGGAGCTGTTACATGTTGAAATGCAGGCAGCAGGAGGTAGATTCTCTCACTGAGCACGACTCTGGCATATATAAGACATCAAAGCTCGCCCTCTCAGTGACAGACTTCCTGCAAGGCCATACCTACTCCAGCTTAAGTCACACCTCATAAAAGTGCCACTCTCTATGAGCTTATGGGGGCCAGTTACATTCAAACCACCACAGAGATGAAAGAGTTTATTTGGCTTACACTTCCACATTAGTATTTATCACTGAAGGGAGTCTAGACATAAACTCAAATAGGGCAGGAAGCTGGAGTCAGTAGCCAGTTCAGAGGCTGTGATGGAGAGTTGTTTACTGGCTTGCGTTAGAGCCTACAACTGCTGCCAAAATCTCTATTATTTATGGTTCTCTAGAAAGGCATAAATTATGAAATTTATAAGAATGGCTAATAATCTGTGGTCCTGTTCGTACAACTAGCTAGCTAGCTATAAAAGTCTATCCCTGTAAGGTACGGGAATCCAGTAGTTGTTCATTCCATGTAGCTGTATGAAACAGATGATCTTCAGTGTATGCCAGAATATCAAAGAAATAGACGCAAATTCCAGTGAAGGAATGGATTTGGCAGTGAGAGCAAGAGAAATCAGGAAAAGAGTACAAATTTCTTTTTTTTTTCACTACTTTTATATAGACTGGGAGTAGAAGATATGCCCAGATAAAGGTGGATCTTCTCTACTCAGAGGTTCCAGATCAGAAGTGGTTCTTTCCATTTTAAATAACATAAGTGAGAAAAATCTCTTACAGGTGTGTCCAGACATTTAGGTTCTCGTTAATTCCAGATGTAGGTAGTTGACATTGAAAGCCACGTTGATATCTGTGGGCTATGCTATGCTGTGCTGCTTCTGGGAAACATGTTGGTGTGTGTGACTTGTGATGCCCCCAGAGAGTTGACACTGGGGTTGGCATTCTTTTGGTAAGTCATTCCTTTTATCAAGGAATTTTTTTTTAGTACTTCAAAAACTTTAGTGCAAACATAAATAAAACTTTTATGCATTCATAAAATTTAAGTTTTCATTAGAGTTTTGAAAGAGTGGAAAACATCATGTAACAATCTCAACACTGTAAAAACCTTGCACTGTTTACTACATCATCTCCTCTTTCTCTTTTGGTTGGTTTTTATGTTGAAAATAAGGTGGTTTTGCAAAGGTAAATGTCTTTTTAAATATTAAAAAGACAATACATATTTACAGGAACATTAAAATGAACTGTGCCTTGTACCTTGTATTTATTAATTATTAATTAATATTAAGCAATTATTAATAAACTCTCCAGAGAGAAGATGCAACAAAACAAGAATTACTTTCCTTCTGTGTATCTTATTTTTTATTTTTTAGCATTTATTAGGCAAAATCAAAGATGCACAGTGCATTGTATAATGAATAAAAAATAAAATAACAATAGAATGATATTTTGGTCCTAAACGGACCAAATTCAAAGAATACATCTATAGAACACTTCTTTGGCTGACACTTGCATGAAGATAATAGGAAGAAGTGCTTGTTGGAGAAAGTCCTATATTATAATTGATACATTTTATGATATAACTCTCATTTTTCAAGGTTATAAGGGGCCAAATGAGGATCTAGAAAGATGACGCAGCAATTAAGAGTTGCAAGTGGTAGTTCACAATCACCTGTAACTCCATCCTTTTATACCCTCTTCTGACTTCTGTGGGCTTTTCCACACAGGTAGTGCACATTAATACGTGCAGGCATTCACATGCATAAAAACATTAAATAATAATATATTTTCAAAAGGCATGTCAGTCCAAATTGATAGCTTCAATAAGAGCAAACCCTTTTTAATTTTGTCTGATTTCCATATTATCAAGGTACAGTTGGTACTTGTGAAGGAGGCAGAAATTCTTCAGGGGTGGGACAAAATGAAGCCATATATCTCCTTAGAACATAGGGATTCATAAGGACTTTGACCTGACTCTAACCTGAAGAGATTAACCACAGGGAAGAACAAACTGTGAATAAATAATCCAAGAACAGCAAATCCAAATAGGAGAATCAGGAATATACACAACCCCATTACCACCACAAAAGCAAAATAATTGGAATCAACAAACACAGCTATTTTATCTCTCTCAACATCATGGATCCAATACTTAAAAGGATACAGAAAAACAGAATGGATGAAAAAAATGATGTTTTTGTTGCGTTCAAGAAAACATACCTTAACATCAAGAATAGACAACATCCCCATTAAAAGGATGGAAAAGGTAATATAAGGAAATAGAACTATAAAGCTCGTTTGTGTAGTCATTTTAATGTCTGACAAAAATAGGCATCAAACTAAAACTATTTAGAATGGATAGAGAGGGACACTTGATACACATTAAAAAAATCCTTCAAAGACAATACAATTTTAATAGCTATGCACAAAAATAATGGCACCCAAGTTCAACAACAACAAAAATCCCACTATTACAGCTTTCAATCACATATTGACACCCATACACTGATAGAGAATTTAATACCCTACTCTTTCCAATAGACAGGTTATCCAGAGATAAACAAAAAAGAGAAATCCTAGATATAATTGACATCATAAACAAAATGAATTTAACAAATGTTTACATAAGCTTTCACCCAAATTAAAGAATATACATTCCTTATAGCAATCTCCTAAAATTTCTCCAAAACTGAAATATGACCACATACTTGGAAATAAAGCAATATCCACAGGAACAAGAAAAATGAAATAGCACACTGCATTCTATTTAACCAACACAAATAAACTTGTTGTCAATAACAGAAATCTTAAAGCATATGGAAACTGAAAATAATTCTACTGAATAAAAAGTACATCAAGACAGAAATTACAAAAGATTTAATGTAAATTAATACAAAATCTACCAAGCCTATGAGACATAATGAAGGCAGTTACTAGACAAGTTCATAGCACTAAGTGCCTATACTAAAGAAATTAGGGAGATGTCTTGCTAGTGAATTAACAGTATACCTGAAAAGCTCTAGAATGAAAAGAAACAACACCTAAATGTGACTTATTTTGTCACTTCATAATAAGCAGGACTATATTTTATTTTCTCTCATATCATTAAAATTTTCTTATTTTCTCCCTTGTTTCAGTGACTGTCCACATGTAAGTAGTTTAATTCATATATATATATATATATATATATATATATATATATATATATATATTGCAAAGTATCTGTTTACAATGTCTAGTTTTATTGTGTGTAAGTAAGAAAGACTCTCAATATGATTTCAGTTTTCCAAAGTATTGAAGCCTTTTGGATATACAAATTATGTACCTTATAAAATATTGTATTTGCTGCTGAGAAAAAATGAATTTAATGTGTAAGGAGTGGAACATTCTTTAGATGATTGCTTCATTTATTTGATTTAGTGAACAGTTGAATTCTTTTGTTTCTCTGCCTAATGACAATGGCTATCTACATCAATGTTGCTATAATCACATCAAATAAATCATAGTACTGTGTAAGTAGAAATGTAGCTAACTGTCTTCAAAGGGGGTAGAGATTATGTAAGAAGGAAAGTCAGAAATACCTTAAAGCAACCTTTTACAAAGAAAACAAAATTAAAGGGAAAATCATCAAGTATTGTTAGGTATTAACAAGCCAATTCCTATCTGTTAACTTTAAAAAGCACTTAGTAGATTTTTATATATCTATATATATAATATTATATATTATTACTTATCTCTTATCAAATATAAGAAATGTGTGTGGGCAAACATTTTAAGAGCTGGTAGTGCTTATTTTTGCAGTATTGACATTAATATTAATTTTTATTCTTAGTCTTTTTTATCATAGCCTCTCTCTTTGAAGCTTTAGGAATTTAAGAGACTTTAAATACATTTTTTTCTAAAATGGGCATATTTGGTAGAGGCATTTGCTTTTGTTGTCTGAAAGAAACCTAAGATTTTTCTGAGCTTTGATAGAAAACAAAAGTATTGATTTAATCAAGGTTCTGACCTAGGCTAGCTTGATATATTATGCTGAGGAAGTTTATATAAAGAACTTATTTGTTCAGAGTCCACAGCTACTAAATCATAAGATTTCAAGAATTTGGTATTTTTTAGCAAACTTCAAATACAGACCTATTTCACCCCTCTTAAAAAGTAAAGGATCCTTGACTTATTCATGACCTAATAATCAGCAGAATAATAGGTTTTTCATGATGAAATTTGAGTCAATGTAATGATATAATGAGTTATTTCCCACTTTATTCCAAAATAGTGCAAAGCTGAAGTGGTTCATGTGATTGGAAAAAGAAAAGGAAAAAAAAAAACCTTCAGTAAATTTAATTAGAGCCATTCATTCTTTTTCATTTTCTTTTAATACAAGTATTTGTCTTATTAAATAGCTTAATAAGAATATAAATGTCAATAAGGAAATGAAACCATGGCCAAACAGATAATGGAGAAATTTATCTGCAAGCTGGAAAATGAGCTCTGGGTCAAAAATTAATGGTTTCTAAGTATTCCCTGGACAATTGTTTCAAATTATGTTACCACAGTAGGCAAGT
Source organism: Microtus oregoni (assembly GCF_018167655.1). NCBI lineage: Eukaryota > Metazoa > Chordata > Mammalia > Rodentia > Cricetidae > Microtus > Microtus oregoni. The sequence continues at coordinate 9,216,375 of NW_024543076.1, read as the reverse complement.
AGTTTCAGGCTTGATTTTGTAAAATTATTTGAAAAATGGAAATTAAAGACAAACACCTTCAATTTTTCTCCATTTCTCTAGGCAATATAAAACCAGGTAACGGAGAATAGTAGAATATGAAAGTATTAAGGGAGGAACAGAAGGAAAGGCTAGAACAGGGAGGGAGGGAAGGAGGGAGAGAGGAGAGAGAGAGAGAGAGAGAGAGAGAGAGAGAGAGAGAATCACTTTGTGTGTGTGTCTAGCAAATACTAATGGCCTTTGAAAATGGAAGCCTACTACTATGGAAGCTTTCTAAATTAAACATAATAAAAGATGTTTAAGCAGATTTATTCTCTAATGATAGGGTATTGATGCATCCTCTAGTCTTCCTGGGTGATAAAATTAAAGTCCAATGCCTAGCATGGGTAAACTCTTTCCAAGTTTCTGGTCAGTGAGGTCCCAACCATTAATAGTTACTGCTGTTGCTTAGTTTTCCACCAGCATATTTGGTCAGGCCCTAAATGTTGGAGGTATTACATAACTGCAAACTAGAGTAACAAGCCATGAAGAAGTCAAGCAGATACTGATCTAAAAGTTTCATCTATAGATTTTCTAGTGTTTGATAGTAATATTTTTGCTACTGGAGAAGACACATTTTCAACAATCATTTCCATATGTAAAGGTGACATGCTAGAAGTATGACTACCTGGGCAAGACATGCCTAGTATATAGTAGTGCCATGAATGTTATGGAAATAACCAGCCATTTTTTGATTAGATTCATCCATCAATGTATGGAAAGCTACCATAATATTTCTTATGAAATTTCAAGGCCTGAAGATTGTTCCCATACTAACACTTCTCCTACCTACATTAGCTAAACTTTCCTCTTTAACAATACTACAAATCCTGCCTCTTTTTTTTTGTATTGTTTGTATTAAACCTACCTTATTATTCAGCTCTATATAACAACCCTGCCTCTCTGTTCAACTTGCTGACCTTCCAGGGTGCTGAAACTTTTTCTCTTGTGACCCTAGGCCACAAGATCCCAGCTTTCTGTCCCAGTGTCCATCTGTTTCCTCCCTTCATTCCTTCACTGTCCAAGTCAGGAATTTTTTTTTGTTTTTTTTTGTTTGTTTGTTTTTTGTTTTTTGAGACAGGGTTTCTCTGTAGCTTTGGAGCCTGTCTTGGAACTCCCTTTGTAGACCAGGCTGGCCTCGAACTCACAGAGATCTGCCTGTCTCTGCCTCCCAAGTGCTGGGATTAAAGGCCAAGTCAGAAATTTTTAACTCAATAAAAATTAAAATTCCTAATGATCAAATAAAACAAACAAAAGAATATACCTTTTCAACTGTATAATCTATCTGACAATGAATACTGGATCCACAGTAAAGTGCTGAATATTAATTCAAATCCTTTTAAGTTGATTCCAGAGTGAAGAAGCATAGATTGAAGAAAGCTCATAAATTTTAGGCTTTACTAAAAGTCAAAAGGACTATAAAAAGAGCTCATTAGTTAAGACACCTGCTCTTGCAGAGCACCAACAGCAGTTGATGTAGAGGCTGCTTTATATGCTGTGGATATGTTTTACTACCATTGGTTCATTTAAAAAAAAAAAACCTTCTTTGACCTACCGTGGGACAGAATATAGCTAAACAGAAAAATCTAAGCAGAGAGAGAGGGAGAAAGAAGGCAGAATCAGAGGGATATAAGTAGCCTGCAGAGGAGTAAGATGTCAGAGTATGACCAGTAAATCACAGGGCACATGGCGATAAAGAGATTAATCCATTTCTAATAATATTAGCAATAATAATTAATATTAAGACTCATAAAGATTATTTAATAAGTAGCTTTGAGGAACTTTGGGCAGCAGAGAAACGAGTCCAGCAGAACTAGGAAGACAGAGAAAAGCTTATACCTATACTGGGTGACTCACAACCATGAGTATATTCAGTTCCAGGGATCCAAGTATCCGATATTCTCCTTGGGTACTTACATGCAAATTGTGATTATAACTTATTCAAGTACACATATAAATAAAATTAAGAAATAAATACTTTTTAAAAAGTGACAAAAGAAGCCAGGCAGTGGTGGCGCACGCCTTTAATCCCAGCACTCGGGAGGCAGAGGCAGGCGGATCTCTGTGAGTTCGAGGCCAGCCTGGTCTAGAAGAGTTAGTTCCAGGACAGGAACCAAAAAAAAAAAACAAAAAAAAAAACAAAACAAAAAAAAAAAGCTACGGAGAAACCCTGTCTCGAAAAAAAAAAAAATTAAAAAATAAAAGTGACAAAAGAAAACAATAGAGGGCATGTTTTTCAGTTTCTTTTTCTTCTTTTTAAATTTTTCTTAGGAACAACAGTCATTTTGCCAAATTGATCACAGGATGCAAGAATGGGATAGAGGAATGCTGGATGGAGTAAAAATGAAAAAAATATGATGGATTGTGGGAAAGGGAAGAGTAAAGGGGAAGGGAAAGAGGAGGAAAGGTAGGCAGATTAGAGGATGGATGGAATTTTAAGTACCATAATTTTGAGTACTTTATTGATGACATGAGAAAATAAATTTAAGAACTTAAGAAGGCATTCTATAAATGGATAGATGAGTATTCAAAATACATATAATACACTAATTTTTTTTATTTAAAACATGCAAATTTGTGAAGCATTCCATATTTTAACAATTATATGGCAAAAAAAAACATACCAACTACTCAAACATACTGAAAAGGAAAAAATACTTTAATGACTTAATGAATTGAGTTGGTAATGAAGTTAGATAAATTTCTCAAGTATTTAAGAAGATATTTGTTGATAGTGACTGTGTTTTCATTTCTCGGTCACCATGACCCAAATAATCACAGAGAAACTATATTCATTACAACACTGTTTGGCCAATGGTTCAGGTGTATTTCTAGTTAGCTCTTATATACTAAATTAACCAATTTCTATTAATTTGTTATTTCCATGAGGCTGTTGTTTACCTGTAAGGTTCTGGAGTCTTTCTTTTTTGGTAGCTACATGGTGTCTTCCTGACACTATCTTTTTCCTGCTTTCAGTTTAATATTCTCACTTACCTCTATTCTGCCCTGCCACAGGCCAAAGTAGCTTCTTTGTTAAGTAATGGCAATAAATATTTTCACAGAATACAGAGAAGAATCCCACATCATCTCTCCTTTTATTTCTAAATAAAAAGGAAGGTCTTAACTTTAACATAGTAAAATTACATATAACCCACCCATGTCCCCCTCTCTTTCCTTAGAAAACAACCACGCACCTAAATTTCTAAAATCACGATAAAATAAAACAAAAAACAACCTAACTAGAGTAGGATTACAAGCAAAAACAACAGCATAAAGCCAAACAAACAGAAGAAAAAGAGCCAAAGAAAAGGTATAAGAAACGCATTTACACAACAAATTTTTCAACTCTTTTGTCTGATTTCAAAGTCACTTAAAAATTAGTAGAAGTTGTCCTATAAACAATCCATTTCCATGTACCAAAAATTTATCAGCTGTAATTCACCAAAAGAGGGAATTTTGGTCATGTAAGTGAAGAGATTTACTGTTAGGAAATGTTCTACATCATGAGACTTTTGGAGCAGAAAAGTCATAAGGTAGTTCATCCAAATGGATCCAGGCAGAACACTAACGCTGGATTCCCACAGTATAGACACTTCTATCAGCATTGCTGTAAATGTGGAAGTGAACATAAAGTTTGTTGTCAGGGTGGTTTGAATAGGAACGTTATCTGAAATTACCTGAAGTACTGATTCAATAAATGCAAAGGGCATAAAACAAAGCTGAATCTTTCTTCACAATGATTTTTAAAGAACATCTTAAATTGATTTTTTAAAATCCAGTTCAATTTAATCCTGTGGTTTACATGAAGACAGTCAAATGGTGGTTCCACCCATTAATTCTTTTCAGAAAACTTTCTTGAAACAAAACAGAATAAAATAACACCCTTTTCCTTTTTGCTTTTAAACCAATTTTAATTTTGTTAAATCTTGCTTTTCTGTGTTTGTTAGTGAGGCAAATGCATAAGAAAGCAGTTGCCTGTAGAGGCTCAAGGTATTGGATCCCCCTGCATTGGAAGTATGGGCTGTTGTGAGTGAACAGTCAGTCCCTAAAACAGCAGTATGTGTTCTTATCTGCTAAGCCAACTCTCCAGTTACCACTTCTTTCTTATTACTCTAAATTATGCTTCCTTTTTGTTTCTTTTAATGCTTGTTCATATTAGCGTGCATGGGTAGCTATGTATCACATGCCTGCCTGTTGCCTGGGGAAGCCCTAGGAGAATACGGATTTTCAAATGGTTGTAAGCAGCCCTATGGGTGCTGGGAATCTAACCTGGTTCTCTGTCAGAGCACCTAGTGTTCCTGACTGCAGAGCCTTCTCTCCAGCCCTGCTGTTTAATTTTTAATGAACTACATTTAGAGAAGTACACGGGAAGTTTTAGGCTTCTAGGAGTGACATAGTGACAGGCGGTAGATGTGATATCTCAAAAGTGTCAGAAAATAGTGTACTCGACTAAATAAATATATGGGACAACTCTGTTTAGGTAATGCAACTTAGACAAAAATAACAATTATTTTAAAAACATCAGAATTTGTGACGCATGAGAATTATTTTAACCTCTTCATGGACTTGCATGTTTGAGGTAGGGAGATAAGAAGGCAGATCAACCTGAAAAAATTGCTGGAGGCGACAATGCAGAGAAGATCAGGACAGTGTTTAGAAATCATGGGAGAACTCACCACAATCACTACTCTGAAGGCTGTATTGCAAGTGTGCAGGCAAAACAATCTAAGATGTATAATGCATCTTGCCTGGTGGGCTGTGAAATGACGGATGCATTATAAAGTCACTGGTGTACAGGTTTGGCAGAAGTGACATGTCCTCGCTGAATTGTCAGCACATAAAATTAAGCATTCAGATGTAGGTGAGTCTAGCAGTATGCTGCAAAACTAAAAACAATGGCCACACCTAATAAATGAGCCCTGAACCCTGGCACTATTTCTATGAGAAAGAATTGAAGCCAACTAGGAAGACAAAAGCATTCCTTGGTAATGAAACCACTAGTTTAATCAACTAGACAGATTAAGAAGACATTATCCAGACACTTTTAAATGCATCACCACAAAATAAAGATTGAATAACAATTGAAACTCATAACCATGGGTCAAAGCAGTTGTCAGAGTAGGTGAGGAGATTCTTCAAATGTTTAAATTAGGAGACCCTGATTTGAAAGCAAATTTATCATATCAGAAAATGTCTGATATACTTTGCCCAGCATGATGATTTCCAATTTTATATAGTTTCATTTCTTATTAACGACATATTTTTTTTATTTCTCAAAAGTGAATACAACTCAAGTACAAATTATTAACATATTTTCTTTATCTTTTCTTTTTGTCATTTGGTATATAGGCTGACCAGTATAGAATACACCACAAAACCAAAACTAGAATATTACCTGAAATCATATTCAGCTATGTCAATAATAACTGTATAGAGAAAGAGATCTAAATCATTCAGGAAAACACAGTATTCATAACAGACAACACATTTATTTAAAATTGTGTTAAATATGTCAATATTGTATACATTTATCATCTTCTTTCCTTCGCAATATGATCAACCACACAGATAATTTTTTTTAAAACCACTACATTCTTCTAATAGTTTAATTGGAGAAGAAATAAATAGTTCATGAATCAAATCAAAGGTAATGAATCGTGCAGTATGATTCCCTGTGGGTGGGCTGGTATAATACTGACATGTGGGGCCCACTACTAAGTGGGTGATACTTGAATTTACTCTTCATGTAGGAAACCAAGGGAGTTTGGTGATGTGAAAATGTGTCGCAATGATCGCAAATACCCTTTCAGAACTGCTTTCTGCTTTACTGTGTATAGTACAGACTGGAATGTTAGGCCGTTCCAAACTTCCCTCTTACGATTCCACCCAATGGCATCATGAGAGCATTTGTTACAGTATATCCTTTTGTTTCTATTTATCATTACGCTGCTTGTAAATCATGACTAATATCATCAAACATCATGTATATTTTGCCTCCAGTAATTATCCACCTGTGATTGTCACTCCTTGCCCACACTGTTATCTAAAGCACTCACTCTCAGACAATGGTCCCAGACAGGCTGTCTGGTACCATGTTAGGAATATTTTATTCAAGAAAAAAAAAAGTTGTGCACTGTAACATTTTCCTTGAGAAGATGAAAGAAATGATGAGCTAATTTTAAAGTGAGCAATGTTATTGAATAAAATATTCAATATCAAACAATGTTCGATGAGTATTTTCTGCCTACAGAAACTGCATACTTTGGAACGATTGTTCATGACATGTACTCAGAGAAATATGCTTCTGTGGAAACATTCACACACACTAGCAGAATATATCTATTTTCCAAGTTACTTATTCCATATTTATATACAATTTTGAAGATTTTTTTTGAGGGGGAGCAGGGATTCAAGACAGGTTTTCTTGGTGTAACAGTCCTGGCTCTTCTGGGACCTGCTTTGAAAACCAGACTGGCCTCAAACTCAGAGATTCACCTTCCTCTGCCTCATGAATGCTGGGGTTGGGGTGGATTGAAGGCGTAAGTCATAAACAATGCCACACCAGTTTGGAATTATGATTAATAGGGTGGTATTTATTTAAAGGGGACAAAACTTACAGACCACAGTCAGCCCTCTGCGCAACCAGGAAGGGAGTCTAGTCGCAGGCAGAGCAGGAAGTGGAGAGAGGAGAGGGAAGTGGCAGCTTTTTTAAAGGGAGAGAGGCCACGCCCCAATGGGCTGGTATCTCAGCAGTGATAGGCTGGAGGAGTGGGAGAACCTCCCGTAATAGTGGATAAAGGGGGAAGAGTACTGGAAAGAGATGACTAGAAAGGGGCAGTCAGGTTTCAGTGCCGTGTAGATACCTGATGCAAGGAAAACTCCCACGGCAATCAGGATACCAGCTAAGATTCCTAGCAATAGTGGATTAGAAGCCTGAATTGACCATCTGTGATCAGATTGCTGATTACAATTGTCACGTGAGAGCCTTCACCCAGTAACTGACTGAAACATATGCAGAGACCCACAGTCAAACATTAGGCCAAGTTTGGTAAATCCTGCTGAAGGAAGGTTTGTAGGAGTTAGAGGGGTCAAAGGCATCTCAAGATAACCCACAGAATCCACTAATGAGGCTCATAGGAACTCACAGAGCCCAAACCAGCAACTAAGGAGCAGACATGGAACCAACCCAGGATCTCTACATATATGTGACAGTTGTGTAGCCTGGTCTGACTTGAGACTTTTGACAATGGGATCATGGGCTGACCCTATGCCCTGGATGGCTCTTGGGAAACTTTTCCTTATACTGGATTGCCTTGCTCAGCCTTAATGCAAGGTGAAGTGTTCAGTCTTACTGTAACTTGATATGCCATGATAGGTTGTTGCCCAAGGGAAACCTGTCCCTTTCAAACAGAAATAGAGGAGAGGTGGATTTAGGGAGTGGAAGAGGTGGAGGGAGGGACTAGGTGAAAAGAAGGCAGGAGGAACTGTGGTTGGGATGTAAAATAAAAGAAATTTAAAAAAGAAAGAAATGGGCAAATGGATTCATACCTAAATTAATTAATTAATTAAACTAGGAACTTTATCATAAAACATATAATTATACAGAGTTTGAAATGTAAAAAAACAGTGTTTAAAATAAATATGGCAAAAGCCTGAATTAACATTGAAATTTATGGTACAATTTGATTAACATTTTCTAAATTCTAACTTTTGAACTTGAATAAATCCGTAACTTGCTATGCCACACTTATGAACAAGTGTGGTCCTAATTTAGGAGAAAATAGAATGAAACTTCTCATTTAACTCAAAGGTTTTCAAAATAATTCTTCCAAAATATCTAATTTGGGGCAGAATTAAATTCTCAGCAGAGTTAGCAAGAAGAACTGCTATTTCCATCAATTTATTCACATCTAAAACAATGTATTTCTCTTTCTATGAGTTTTAGCTAAAAACAGTTACGTCTTTAAGCCATCTTCATTTTAATAATAAAATTATGAAAAGTTTCCTGAAGAAGATGGTAACTTGTGAAAATTAGAATGAACAATACGATTTTTTTTAAATTTCTGCCAACTCAAAAAAATTCAACGATGAAACAATTTAAGATTGAAATACAACTAAAGATAGAGTTTAACTTTAAAAATATTATTAGTTGATGATCACTTGGGGTTATCTTCCCTCAGTAAGACATTTTTCTAGCTCTCAGCATTCCTTAGCTGCTTTGTGTAGCACTGTGGCCTCTTTGCTTTCCACCCATCCATAAAGTATAGTCAAGAGTGGTATATAGGGACAGCTGGAGCAAGGATTTGCTTTCGTTATAATTGCAAATTATAAAAGAAATAATTGAAAATTGTAATTGTATTTTTATTACTTGATAATACTTGTAAAGTATTACCAAAATTGATGTTTTTAGGCCTTAACTATTTTAGGGATATATTGAAAGGTCTGAGAGTAAAAGAGAGGTCTAACTTAGCACTAAATGGGTTATACTAAATGCAAATACTAGGTATCAGTTTGTACCTGTGAAAACACATCAAAATGCAATACTTTACAACAGTCATTAGAGAACCATGCTTTCAGAATATTTCTTGTGGGGATATATTTATATTACCTTAGCTGTAACATTTTCTGAACAATGAACAAAGAATTGGGTTGAATTTTGTTTATTTATGGCATAGGAGAGATTATTTCCAAAATACTTTAAACACAAAACACTTGATCCATTTTTACCTGTATGTCTTTTTGAATAATTCTTTTTAAAACTATTTATAAACGTTTGAGTTAATAATATAATTACATCATTTCCCCCTTTCCTTTCTTCCCTCTGAAGCTCCCATATATACCTTTTTATTCTCTTTCAGTTTCATGGCCTCTTTCTAATTAGTTGTTAATATTTAGTATATACAAGTACATACTTATATAGTCCTCACTGTAACCTCAGTCTGCAAACTGTTACTGTCTGTATCTTTTCAGTGCAGATGATTTAGTTTTAGATACTGAATTGTTGAGCTTTTCTCTGGTCAGACTAATTTTCCTGCTTTGCACTTCTTAGTTGAATGTTTTTTGAAATGTCTCAAACACCACTGTAGGCATTAGGCACAATATAATAAACAATATTTAAAAAAAACCCTCCATTTTCATACCATCACTTGGCAGATATAATATGACAACAGGTATATATTTTATTTCAAGTGGAAGAGAATGGATTTTGGAGGGAATGAGAATAATGACAGGTTCGAAACTGACATTTTATGCTAGTTTTCAAAGGCGTTTTTTGTCTTTTTATTTTGCGGTTATTGGCTATTGTTTCATCTTGCCACATATGCATCCCTCAAAGTGAGACTAAAGTGATTCTCACTCCTCATTGTAGACAGTCTCGTGACAAACATGTGGGGTACAGGAAAGGATTCTATGCCCTGGAAAGCGGCTGAGGGGAAGCATGGAGTCCACTAAGCTATAAACAGTCTATGGCTCAACCCTGTTTCATCTGTGTGAGGTTCAGAATGAACTGAAGAGCCGACTGAAGTTGTGTGAGAAAAGTGGGCCAGCAGCATAGACAACAACTGAAAAGCAGTGATTCTGATTTCCCGATAGATGCCCAGTAAAATTCTTACTGCATTGCCCACCCAAATTCCCATTTAACTATATCATTCTTAGACATGAGAATGACAAAGTTTTCTATTTGATATTCATTTCTTTTACTACCCAAATTCCCCAATCAATATTTTTTCTTTTCATTTTTCCATGAATAAAGAATTATATCTTTTTAACTAAAATGTTCTAAATTATTTAAATCCACTCTGTTTTCCTGCCTCTTCATCTCCATCTCCATCAGTTCTTAGAACCGACCATCCTAGCTACAAAGGAACCTATGATACTTTTTAAATAATATACGACCCTGGAATGCACAGAATGAGATGCTTGACCCGCACTGTGAACGAGAGCTGCTGGGAAGAACCCCTGTATGCCAACACTTGAGTGGGCAGAACTGTGGGGAAGTGGAATGTTGCAGGTCCACATAATTATCTCATCTTGAGGTACTCCCAGAAACCCAGAACAGGCATTCCTTGTCCACCTTTGCGCTGGAACTCGCATCTTGTGATTAATATATTAGAAACATTTTGAATCTCTTAACTTAGCAAACCACTATTTCCCACCAACCCAAAACCTAAGAATATCATTGGATAGCATCTTTGGCCTATAAAATGTTTCAGCTATCACACTGTAACTCCATCTGATGTGCATGCTAATGTATTTTAAATTTGCTTTGGTTTATTTTTCTCTTCGTTCTGTAAAACTATGAAAACCTCATAAAGCTGCTTTCACTCTGAAGCACAGAAGAGAATTATACCTGAATCCGTATTTCTGGACTATGAACTCATATAATGGCCCCGGACTAAACTATCTCCTATTCCATTAGAACAAATAATAACTGGACAAGTATTTTTGACAAACAGTTGAGATACGAAGACTAGATATTAGTTAGCTGTCATTGAATTTTAGGAAAATTTGGTATGCCATTAACATAACCAATACTTTATGAGATATGGTGAGTTCAGCATAATTGTGGCTTTATTCTAAATGAAGAACAATGTGATTTATGGTGGGGAATATTTAGTGATTATATTTAATAATCCTTACTTTCTCAAAACATATTTGTTTTGTGACTATGACATAAAGGCAAGCCTGTACAGACACATGACATATGGCATGAATTGCAGCAAATAAGATTCCTGCAACTAGAGAACCTTTTGGTTTGTAATTTACTAGAGTGTTACACAAGTAACCAAACTTTACATTTAAAATTTTCTTTTTTTTTTGATGGAGAAAGCAAATGATTCAAATGATTAGGTTGAGGGAAATAATTTACTGCTTAGAATCTCTCAGTAACACAGAAGGAAATCAACAGGAAACACCTTTAACTTTGCTCTCATTATCGTTATAAACTACTAGTTGCTAAGTTCTATGTTTTAAAGATCATGTTACTGTGAAAAAAGCTAATTGAAGAGGCAGATTAAATGTGTTCTTAGCTTGAAAGCAGAAGAAACTGACTCAACTCAACTCAGCAAAGTACAAACTTGTAATAAAAATTGACGTGAGACTGATGTGAGACTTGGAAAGTTGAGCTAAGAAGTTCCCTTCAATGAAGCACTGGAGATCTAAAAAGAAAAGTGATGATTTGAAGGTTTGGTTTGCCTGGATGTCACAGTTGCTGTGAATGATTCTCTGCTTTGGCTTTTGCTCTTGAATCAAAGTTTAAGTTTGAGGTAGAGAATACAATTGATTGAGATTGTTCTAATGCCCCCTTTTTCCCTCCTGAGATTGGGGAAATCAGAATCTATTTTCTTTGGGCTTTCTATTTAAAGGTAAATATAACGGATATGCACATCCATTAAAAGAATACACGATGAGACGTTGTTTAAGAAACATAGGGTACTTCACCTTAGATTGTGGATATAGGTGGGCTGACATACAAACCAGCAGATGGAATACGCATACAGGTAACAAACCAAGCAAATGACGGAGTATACCTATAGAGTACAAAAACAATTGATGAAGCATACCATATTGGCGACAAACCTTAGCAGATGGAGCAGGGACACAGAGCAAATTTCTAGATGATTGAAATTTGCTACTTGATGCCTACTATCAGAATTGGTTATCCTTCATTGCCTTATGTAATTTAAGGTATAAAAGAACAATATATTTCTAGAAAAGATAATGTGAAGCAAAAATTTAAGCATTTCAATTGAGTTTGGGTATCAAATGATGTATTTTTCAAATACACTCACTGAAATGAAAGCTGAGTCATCATTTAAAAAATATCTTACTGTTTATGGAATTTAATATTAAGAGACTTTAATGGGATCATTTGAAAAAGAAGTTAAGGAAAGTGAAATAAGTGCATTTGGGTTAAATACATGCTACCATAGCACTGCAAGGTGAGATAAGATGAACGTTATCTAAATAAGAAGGTGTGCTTTTCTTTATGTGCTGTTGGCTGAGATGCCACCAGTTCGCCTTCACAAGTCTCCAGCTGACAACAAAATGTGCATATATATTCATCAAATTAATGTGGGCTTACAGAACAACTCATGAAGATTGACGAAAATACTATGAATTTAAGAAAAAGCAAAAGCTTTAAAAACAGAATTAATCATAAAAGAAGATCAGAAATAGCTACAGTCCGGTGTAGTGCCAAAATTTTAATGTGGATCTATATTTCAACATTAGTCAGAACAAGTCTGTCATTTTGCAACTTAAAGGTCAAGGGAATCAAAAGACAAAATCATAATTTGCAGTGAATATCTACTTAGTATTTAATGGCTTAGCTTATAGTCTATTAACTGATTAATTGTTCTGAGTTCATCAGTTCTCAAGCTAATCAGATATTAATGTGAGAAGTCCCATCATGGGGACAATGGCCAATATTTAGTGAAATCTTAACAAGAAATATAAGACCTAAAATTATTTCAATAGTATACTCACACAGATAAAAACATGCACATCTCTAGTTGAATATTCTATTACTTCATTGGACATAGTTTAAAATGTATACAAATTAAGTTGATTAGGTATAGAAACAATGTCAACACTAGTTTTTGATATTTTGTCATTAAATTTAAATTCCAAACAGATTAATTTTCTAACTAACTAAACACAATAAAAATCTGCACTACTAGTGTATTCCCATTCCTTAATGACAAATTATTCTAAACTGCTTTCAAAGTTCTTAGTTTCACCTTGGGCTCAAAGAAATGAATGCGGCAGCATGGAGCATGTCTGAGCCACCACTAATCTCCTCTCTCGATTTCCTGACTTTACTCATGGGTATCCATTCCTTACTTTGCAGTAAATTTTCGACTTTAGCCCAAGACTGTCACAAATAGCAGCAATCTAAAAGGATCCATGTACTTATCAGAAACAGGAAAAGGATTAATATGAGTGCAAGTAGCATGTCGCCAACCCAATTTCAAGTGAATTGTACACTATAAAGACATCGTTTTTCTCTGTGTACACATCTCAGATGGAAAGAAGAAATATAACAAGAAATGAGAAATTCAGATTTTCTGCACTCACACATTGAAATGGGGTTAATTATCACGTGAGTACGATCATTTCTCTTCTAATGGTAGCTCTTGTCAATGCCTGCCTGAATAAATCATTAATGCCAAGGATTTCTTCAGTATGTGAAATAATTCCCATATATTCTAAACAGAAATGTGAACAATAAATTTTATAACCAAATATTTTATGCCTGCAAATATTAAAATGATTCCCCACTAATGTCTTTAAACTCTAAATGTAAACAAACTCCTGACTGACTTTAATATATGGAATTGAGAAGCTGCAAAATTTATTTTGACATATTCTTTAATTGACAGTTGGTCAAATGAATATAATATTGTGTATATATAAAGTCAGCTTGTTTCTTTTGAACAGTATCAGTCTTTGAAACTGGCTGATGGGTCTTATAATTAATAACTGCAATTAACAATTATTCTGAAGGCTGTAGACATGAATCTAAGTCAGTGGTAGCCCTGATTACAAGTTAACGGTAAAAAAGTAAAACCAGAGAGGAGAGGGGAGAAAAACAAGAATAATGAGCCCTGATAATATATACCTGGTAAATATAGCAAATCTGAAAACAGTAACTTTTCTACATTACTCAACTTCTGGAACAGGGGTCTATGCCATGTGCACATAATCCTCTCTGCGGCTCAGTCAGGAGTCAGTCACAGAGGAAATTCCCACGTGAAATGCCCAGAAGCCATCAATTTCATACAGATGGAAGTAGTTCCTGTTCTCTTCTCCATTAACAGCTTCAGTTATCCTTGAGACAAATCGCAGCATATTGTCTATCTTTCACTGTGTTGGACGTCTTTAAACTTTAGTTTGTTTGGTTTTACAAATCGCTGGTATGTTTACTTGAAATGGTCAATTCAATTCTGTAATTATACAAGGCTAATGGATTTCTTGGACTAAATCATTAGATAATTATAATAGTTAATGTGCTTTCTGTTGCCAGCAATGAAAGCCGACTATTCGCTCTAAGAGAAGGCCCTTAATTGGAAGGGATTGAAAATTTTTATGTCTTTAAAGAAACCTTTCAGAAAATAGGATTTAAAAAGGATTGAGGTGTGACAACTTGAAATACATGATGGATGCTCTATTCTCTAGGCTAGAGCAAAGGGAAGTATTTCTGTTGGATCCATTAAGATTCACCAAATAAATATTTTAGACTTCGATGTCCATTTAGTGTCAATATCATTTTCAGGTTCACTGTCAGCTCAAGAATATCAAAAGATGTCTGCCATTAACACTCCAGAGTACATTTAGGTCTGAATATCACAGGAATTTCATGCACTGGAAAATATTCGTATTATTTTTCACTGTTCAAAGCTTACAATATTTATTTTTGGAAAATACTCACGTTTTGTTTTTTTAGCTTGTATGTTTTTACTTCTAGACTAGGTGCTCTGCTCTCTGCAAAAAGAATCAAATAGGAAAGCAAACCCTTGGCAGTTTATCCTATAAATTAGATTCAATAATCAAAATTAGACAGAAGTTTGTTCTTTCAAGTACACCCTTACACAAAACCTACTATGACAGCATTGTCTTAAAATATATTGTGTTTACACCAAAATGTAAATAGATATACTAGCAGGTAAGAATATTGTTGATAGTGAATCTATATCTGAGTTTTGTTGTGACTTTTAATTCATTTCTTGTTTGGAAATAAGAAAAAGTCCACTGTGAGATACCTTAAAAGCCTCCAAACATTAGTGTCAGCTTTGTGTTGATGCCCTCAGTTCTCTGGAATCTTTACAATAAAAAAGTAACAGAGGATTTGTAAAGAGTATCCTGGCTGCTGTCTGCATGGAAGTATCAAACTTGCCGAGAATGAAGCTGGGACCATTCACTCTGACACCGTGTAATTGAAAAGTTAGTACCAAGCTTTCTTCATATTAATGCTCCACTGGACTTCAAAATTTTTGTCTGTACAAAGACTTGGGTTGTGTGGTAAATTTCACCTACAAAATATCTTGCTCTCATGTTTTAGAGAAATTTATGCAAATCACAAAGAATAAATTGATACTTTAAGTACTATTAATCCTTCCTATATATTTGTAATAAACACCCAATTTTTGTTCAAGTATTGAGTGAAATAGTTAGTTTAGGCTGTCACTGTTCATTTCCTCTTCGATATTTCCTATGCATATGTGTTTTGAGGGCATATGAAGCTCTAATTTCTCTCATTATATATTTGATGTAACCTCATCCTTCTCAGTCTCTGTCATATAATTCTCAATCATTATTGACATCATTTGAAATATGAACAGCCTAAAAATAAGAAATATGTTCGTCTCCTCTGCCTACTTTGCTTCAAATATAGGTAATCTCAGGTAAATTATGGAATTTTTTATAGCAGCCTGTAGACCTCCAAAATCTTACCTCCTGAGATGCATCCTGGCATCTTCTTTTGACTAAAGGATGTACTGTAAATATGGCTATCACATTCACTATTATATCAGCTGGGAAAAATATCAGAGCCACTGAGATCCATGATACAATAATTCTAACTCCACCCAATATTGTGATGGGCCTAACATGACAAGACAGAGGATTTAACACAGTGTATAGACATCTTTGAGCTATCCTTAAAACTGAAGCAAGTTGTCTTCTGAATGAACTACCAGGAAATCTTTCACATGTCATCCACAAATCCATAAATAAAAATGGCGTAATTGCAGAGAGAATTTTTTTTCTTTTCTTTATTCTTTCTTTACCTAGTTATTTTTTCAATAGATCCTAACCTTAGTTTCTCCTCCCTCCACTCCTCTAAGTCCCACACCCCTATCTACTCTCTCTTTAATATCTACCCTACTCATTCTCCCTTCAGAAAAGAACAAGTCTCACAGGAAAATCTACCTAGCATTGCATAACAAGATAGAATAAAACTAGGCACAATAAAACAATATCAAGGATAGATGAGGCAAATGAGTAGGAAGAGAGTCCCAAGAGTCAGAGACACCCTTATTCTCACTGTTTAGGAGTCCCACAAATCACCAGGCTAACTAACATGACATATGTGCAGAGAATCTGGTGCATACCAATGCAGTCTCTGTGATTGACACTTAGGTCTCTGGGAGCCTGTATGAACCTTATTTAGTTAGGAAATGTCTGTTACCCTTATTTCCCTAGTGTCCTCCTCCCTTCTGGCTCCTACAATCATTCCTAACCCTCTTACTCAGGATTTCCTGAGCACCAAAGGAATTGATCTGACGGAGATCTCCAATTTGGACTCTCTCTGCCTAATGTTTTACTATGGGTTTCTGCATTTGCTCCCATAAGTTTCCAGAAGAAACTTCACAGAGAGATTTTTGATTCTCAGTTGATATTTAAATTTGATTTTGGTCTTTTAGTTGAAAAGATAATGGTGTTTTGAAATATATTTTAGATTTGGGATTTTAATCTAAAATGAATCACAAGAATTTGGGAAAGACTGTATATGATTTCCATCTGGGTAAGACATGAATCCTTCCAAAACCACACACACACACACACACACACAGAGAGAGAGAGAGAGAGAGAGAGAGAGAGAGAGAGAGAGAGAGAGAGATCCTGTGAATATGGTAAAATAAAATTCTCTCGGTAAGAAAACCTTATAATGAAACATTGAGAAAAGTTTACTTGGAGATTAAATTTCTAATCTATTATCATATCTAAGATATTATCATTGTTGTAGGTGAACCTATCACCTGAAAACAAGGAACTAAAGATGTTGAAGTTTCAGCTTCAGCTTGCTTAGGGAAAGAGGCTTTTTTTTTTGTTTGTTTGTTTGTTTTTCGAGACAGGGTTTCTCTGTAGCTTTGGAGCCTGTCCTGGCACTAGCTTTTGTAGACCAGGCTGGCCTAGAACTCACAGAGATCCACCTGCCTCTGCTTCCCGAGTGCTGGGATTAAAGGCATGCGCCACCACTGCCTGGCGGAGGCATGTGGTTAAGATCTTAAAGATGTAGTGGAAGACAGTGACCCTGGGTCTAAACAAAGAGAAAAAAAAGGATATTTTCCCTTTAAATACAAGAAATCAAATTCTAATAATAGCCATATAAGTATGGAAATTGACCCTGGTCATCAAACATTCATTATCACCTTGTTTTCAGCCTGGTAAATAGCTGAGCAGACTATAGCCAACATGTCCTTAAACATTATTTCTTTAGAAACTGTAATGCATGCAAGAGAATGTGGAGAAAGGGGAACACTCCTCCATTAATGGTGAGAATAGAAACTTTTACAGCCACTTTGGAAATCAATGAGTCAATTCCTCAGATCCCAGAAAATTAGAAATCAATCTACCTCAAGACCCAGCAATACCACCTTTGGGCATATACCCCAAAGAGACACACACACACACATCACAAGGACATTAGCTCAATTATATTCATGGCAGCATTACTCATAATAGCTAGAACCTGGAAACAACCTAGATGCCCCTCAACTGAAGAATGGATAAAGAAAATTTAGTACATTTACACAATGGAGTACTACTCAGTGGTAAAAATCAAGTCGTCTTGAAAATTGCAGGCAAATGAACAGACTAGAAAAAGGCATCTTGAGTGAGGCAACCCAGATCCAGAAAGACAAAAATGCACTCATTCATAAGTGAATATCAGACATAAAACAAAGGAAATCAGCCTCCAATTAACAACCCCAGAGAAGCTAGAACCTGTCCCCCCATACACTTTTTACACTTCATACACCCCAGAAACTGCTTCCATTAGTTATTGGATGAAGACTCTATGATATTTTATTATGTTCTTTGGTGCATCCTGTTCCTCTCCCTTTTCAGCGGTAATGTGCTTTACTTTAGGTTTAAACCATTACTTAACAGGTAAGGTCTAAGTCCTTGTCTGCATGTTTTCTGCATCAAAAGTGTGTAATTGACTTTAGATTGGTTTTCTAAAGACAGTTCCAAGCATCAATCACTTTTTTGTGTGTGTCAGAGAATGTACATAAGCATACTGTGAGTCAAATGTTGCAAAGGGCATACCTCACATGAGGAAGCCACTTCTCTATCAGGACAAATAAGAGATTACCTATTACCTGCCATGACCTCTGTGTCATGAAGACTGACGGCTTTTGTGTTTACATAGTGCTAATGTTTCCTATGGAGGAAATGAACGCAAATGTTTCTTTTCATAACCATTCTGCCTACTTGACATCCTCTCTCATTGTCAAATCAAAACTTAAGGTTTTTGTTTAAATATAATATTTATATTGATTATTTGAGAATTTCATCCATGCAAATAATGTATTAAGATAATGTTCAGAAAAATTGACCTAGGCATAACTTTTAGACCTCTTAGACTAATTGTCGCTGATATTTAATTTTTTGCATGTTCAAAAACTGTATATAATTTGATGAATTGTGTTAAAATCAGAATGTGTGTTTTTTAAAGACGTGTAATGTCCTTTGATATTCATGAAAGAAAATTTCAAGATAAGAGGAATTGAGTGAGTAAGGATGTCAGTGATTATTCCAAAAACTAATGAGATAAGATATTAGATGACAGACAAAACATGTACTTCCTGTCTCATAGGACACAAAATAGATCTTCAAAACACTGCTCTCATGCAACAATAACATTAGCTGAGGTAATCTCTAAAATAGTTTCTGATGTCTATCAAAATTTATTCTCTTAAAATTTATTTATTTACTTTATCATTTATTTTACATATTTACATACCAAATACTGTTTATCCCTCCCTCCTCTCCTTTGTTCCCTGTTTCCTCTCCCCACCTCCTGTCTAGCCTCCTCTGTCTTCATTCAGAAAGGGACAGACCTCTTTGGGAGTCAACAAAGCACAACACATCAACTTAAGGCAGGGCCAAACTCCTACCTCTACACACATGTTGAGTGAGGAAACCCAACATTGGGAATGGGGTTCTTTGTGCTTTACCTTTATTTTTCTTCAAAAGAATTCATAATTTTTATGAATTTTTGCCGATTTGACTGAATAGGCCCTGAAGAGGCACTGCTCCTTCTTCATCACTGCCTTAGCAGCCTTACCACCAGACATGACGCTCTTCTTCTCCTAACAGCTACATAATGTTTAGAAAAACCACGGTTTTGCAACACAGAGATATCATTAAAAAATATTTATTTAAATGTTTCATCTGTGAATGGAATGTTCAGGCACAATGGGCTCTCAGTTTTACACCTCTTCTCCAAAGGCTGAAAGACCATCTTTGGAAGAGGTGGCAAGTGATTTTAAGACTCAGAGCTTGTCAAGTATCATATGGACATAGTGTCTTATGGACAAGACAAGACAGTTGCACCTATGAATTCAGATCATAATTTCTTATTGACTCTGAAATAGGAAAATATGAAGAGAAAAAGATTCTCTTCCTATGTGTTTTGATATCATTATCAATATACCATTTTTAACAATTTCTCTATTAAGGACCAACCATTATCTAACTTAACAATGCAGAAGAAAGAAAAAAGTGTAGAGAATATTTTTCATGTATGAGAGAAATACTAAGTAAGACAAACAAATGGGGAAGGGGAAAGTATATACCTTAGGAAATCTCAAAGGAGAGAAGTAGAAAAGTAAAGTTAAAACACATAAGCTTTATAAATATATTGTTTTGTGTAAAATAATGCTATCATTCTTATTCTGAAGCTTGTCTTAAGAAACAAACCAAGCTTTTCCTCCTAGATGCCAGGTCTTCTGATTCCCCCAAACATCTTCCCCCTTCACCCTCTCTCTAGCAGTCTCACCTTGTCATTTGAAAGTGACCTGAAGGACAATGAAATAAATAGGGAGGATCAATGTTATTTCCCTAGGCTGTTTACCCACTTTTCATAGCAGTGACTTGCAGAACATTCTAGTACTCTTACCTTCTCTGTTCTAAACTCTGGCATGAAGAGGTGTGCTGCTCAGGCCAGTAGCTACAAGCAATTTCTCGCCATGAGATTGATCTTTTCCTCATATCCTGAATGCTTTAACAACTGATTCCTATTGTGTAACATTTACAATGTTCTCTTTAAGCAGAATTCAATGATTTCCTGTTTGTTCTACCATAAGAGGCACATTGGGCATATCTAAATCTAGAAAGCCCAAATTTTCTGTCATCTACCTGATTCTGGGCCATTTTTTAAACAAGTGACAAAGGTGATTTTATTCTATGGGAATAATTAAAAAACATAAATCCTGTTGTAAAGTGATGTCTACAAGTAACTTGTTATGAAGTATCTTAACTTAAATCTTTTAAATTCATCCATTTTCATAAATATAATAACACACTGACTTAACTATTCTGTATATTAATGCTTGCATTCTTAGAATTGAAGACAGATGGACCATAGACACTTTTACACTTTTGAATGTAGAACAATCAAGTAGCATCATCCTTCTGGACCTCATGCTTTCACAATGTGGAGGTCAAAACATATCAGTCAAGAAGATGATGCCAACCAAGAACCAGGCCACCTGTAAGAACTGTAATTACACCACTCTGTCTTAAAAGCTCAGACTAAAATGCCCACATGTCAATTCACATATTTCTCTTAATGAGCCATGAGAGAAACTGAGGAATATGAAAAAAAATCTTATTTCAACTACATCACTGAAGAATTCCAAAGGGCATTTCATATACCAGGACTGTTAAATTACAAGTGATATTTATCAAAAGAATGAAGGATGGGTTTGTTATTGAAGATTTTCATTTTTACCTGTAACAAAATATTAAAACAAAGGAGAAGATAGTGGTCTGGCACAACGAGATAAGAAGGAGATGAAAGTGCTATATCAGAGGATTTGTTAAAGAAGTCCTAAGAAGCCCAATGTCTATTACTCAGCAACTTATATATTTATAACTAGCTAATAATTTTCAATAATGAACGTCACTGTGAGTGGAAGATCAGATGATTTATTTTATTTATGTGTGATCCTGAATACAGGAAAGCAACCTTGGTACCATTTCTAACCATACTACTGGACATGTGATATACAATTACAGCCATTATAAGATTAAGTGATGTCATGTTAACCATTCGGAATTAAGGGTGTACTGATTCCCCTTTGCAAGTAATTTTCAGAATGTATTAGGGTTCACACTGGCTTCCTGATATCAGCTGAGCACATCCTCTGATGTCATTATCATGAAACTTTATTCCAGCGCCTAATGAAGATTCAGTGGTGAATCTCTTTCAACAGTTTATGAAATCTAAATCTTAGAGTTACAGAGGTTCAGTGTTACCACAGGGCACTCGGTGTAAAAGAGATTGGGCTCTGTGAAGGTCTTACATCTCCTTGACAGTCAATTTGGTGCCTTATTCGCAAATGTAGCACTTTGTGTGAAGTAGTTTGCTATCGACATTACAAATCCTAATAAACTGCTTTGCCTCCCTTCAGGTTTCAGTGGGGAAGGCTTTCAAATGTATTTCCATTTATATGTGCCTGTTTTTTTCCCCTTCAGTGCACAATGAAATCCTATTGAATAATTTGTCATATTTCTATTTCCTTTCTCTGGGACACACATTGAAAGACAGGAAGTAGATTGGTGTTATAAATGCAAAGAGAGGAAGGCAATTAAGTCATAAAAATTTGTAGACTTTGTATAATGCAGACATATTGTTATAAATGAGAGATTTGCTCAAGTCTGTAGACTTTGGGGGTTTCTTCTACATTGTCACTGGCTTCAGTTTGTTCTTTTTTTTTTTTTTTTCTTCATGGTGAAACAGCTAATTTGGTATTGTCTTTTCTCAAAGCACCTGCTGTGAACTATAAAAGATTTAATTTCTGCTTAAATGTTTTGGAGAACTGGTTCTGTATTTATTTCATCCTTATAATATCAAAGAGTATCAACATTAATACACAAAGAGAAAATGCCAAATGTGATAAAAATGAATAGAGATAAATATATGCCAAGTAAATTTTAAAAAGAAATCACAGATATTTTTTCTTTCTTATTTTTAAAATTTTAGATTTAAAAACGATCTCTTTTCATTTTACATACCAATCCCAATACCCACACCCTCCCATCCTCCCATTCCTTACATTGTCTCCCACCCCTAATCCACTCCTCAGAGAGGTTAAAGTACATTGCTTTGGGGAAGGTCCAAGGCCCTCCTTACTATATCTGGGCTGAGCAAGAGAATTGGTTCCAAAATGCCAGTACAAGCCATAGAGATAAATCCTGGTGCCACTGGCAGTGGCCCCTCAGTCTGTCTCAGCCATACAATTGCCACTCACATTCCAAGGCCTTAGTTTGGTCCTATGCTTGTTCCTTCCCTATCCGGTCACATATGGCAAGTTCCCATTAACTCAGATAAGCTGATTCAGTGGGAATCCACATCATGGTCTTGACCTTTGTGCTAATATTCTTACTTCTCTCACTCTTTGACTAGACTTAGGGAGCTCAGCCCAGTGATCTGCTGTGGTTCTCTGCCTCTACTTCCGTCAGTTGTTAGAAGAAGTTTCTATGGTGACATTTAAGATAGTGATCAATCTGACTACAGGACAAGGCCAGATCTGGTACCCTCTTCACTATTGCTTAGATCTTAGATAGGGTTATCCTTGTAGATTCCTGGTAATTTCTTTAGGGCCAGTTTTCTCACTAGCCCTTTAATGGGTCCCTCAATCAAGATATTTCTTTAGTTGCTCTTGATCTCTGTCCTTCCCCCTTCTCGACTCTCCTGTTCCCTCAAGTTCTCTTCCCTCCTCCCATTCGCTCCTCCTCCTCCTTTTTATTTGCCCTGCCCCCCCCATGCTCCCAATTTTCTCAAGAGATCTGGTCTATTTCCTCTTCCAGAGGAATCTCTATATATTTATCTTAGGATACATCTTTTTTTATTTTTATTTTTTTTAATTTTTTAATTTATTTATTTATTAAAGATTTCTGTCTCTTCCCCGCCACCGCCTCCCATTTCCCTCCCCCTCCCCCAATTAAGTCCCCGCCCCAGCCCGAAAAGCAATCAGGGTTCCCTGTCCTGTGGGAAGTCCAAGGAACTCCCACCTCCATCCAGGTCTAGTAAGTTGAGCATCCAAACTGCCTAGGCTCCCACAAAGCCAGTGCGTGCAGTAGGATCAGAAACCCATTGCCATTGTTCTTGAGTTCTCAGTAGTCCTCATTGTCCGCTATGTTCAGGGAGTCCGGTTTTATCCCAGGCTTTTCCAGACCCAGGCCAGCTGGTCTTGGTGAGTTCCCAGTAGAACATCCCCATTGTCTCAGTGTGTGGGTGCACCCCTCGCGGTCCTGAGTTCCTTGCTCGTGCTCTCTCACCTTCTGCTCCTGATTTGGACCTAGAGATTTCAGTCCTATGCTCCAATATGGGTGTCTGTCTCTGTCTCCTTTCATCGCTTGCTGAAGGTTAATATTCAGGAGGATGCCTATATGTTTTTCTTTGGGTTCTCCTTATTTAGCTTCTCTAGGATCACTAATTATAGGCTCAATGTCCTTGGTTTATGGCTAGAAACCAAATATGAGTGAGTACATCCCATGTTCCTCTTTTTGGGTCTGGCTTACCTCACTCAGGATAGTGTATTCTATTTCCATCCATTTGTATGCAAAATTCAAGAAGTCCATGTTTCTTACTGCTGAGTAGTACTCTAATATGTATATATTCCATACTTTCTTCATCCATTCTTCCATTGAAGGGCATCTAGGTTGTTTCCAGGTTCTGGCTATCACAAACAATGCTGCTATGAACATCATAGAGCATATACTTTTGTTGTATGATAAGGCCTCTCTTGGGTATATTCCCAAGAGTGGTGTTGCTGGGTCCAGGGGTAAGTTGATCCCGAATTTCCTGAGAAACCGCCATACTGCTTTCCAAAGTGGTTGCACAAGTTTGCATTCCCACCAGCAATGGATGAGTGTACCCCTTTCTCCACAACCTCTCCAACAAAGGCTATCATTGGTGTTTTTTATTTTAGCCATTCTGACAGGTGTAAGATGGTATCTTAAAGCTGTCTCGATTTGCATTTCCCTGATCGCTAAGGAAGTTGAGCATGACCTTAAGTGTCTTTTGACCATTTGAAATTCTTCTGTTGAGATTTCTCTGTTCAGCTCAATGCCCCATTTTATAATTGGGTTGGTTAGCCTTTTAAGGTCTAGTTTCTTGAGATCTTTATATATTTTGGAGATCAGACCTTTGTCAGTTGCGGGGTTGGTGAAGATCTTCTCCCAGTTAGTGGGTTGCCTTTGTGTCTTAGCAACAGTGTCCTTTGCTTTACAGAAGCTTCTCAGTCTCAGGAGGTCCCATTTATTCAATGAGGTCCTTAATGTCTGTGCTGCTGGGGTTGTAAGTAAGAAGTGGTCTCCTGTGCCCATGTGTTGTAGGGTATTTCCCACTTTCTCTTCTATCAGGTTCAGTGTGTTCCGACTGATATTGAGGTCTTTAATTCATTTGGACTTGAGTTTTGTGCATGGTGATAGATATGGATCTATTTTCATTCTTCTACAGGTTGACATCCAATTTTGCCAGCACAATTTGTTGAAGATGCTCTCTTTTTTCCATTGTATACTTTTAGCTCCTTTATCAAAAATGAGGTGTTCATAGGTTTGTGGGTTAATGTCAGGGTCTTCTATTCGATTCCATTGATCGACTTCTCTGTTTTTATGCCAATACCAAGCTGTTTTCAATACTGTAGCTCTGTAGTACAGTCAGGGATGGTAATGCCTCCTGACGCTCCTTTGTTGTATAAGATTGTTTTGGCTATCCTGGGTCCTTTGTTTTTCCATATAAAGTTGATTATTGTCTTCTCCAGATCTGTGAAGAATTTTGATGGAATTTTGATGGGGATTGCATTGAATCTATAAATTGCTTTTGGTAGAATTGCCATTTTTACTATGTTGATCCTCCCAATACAGGAGCAAGGAAGATCTTTCCATTTTCTGGTGTCCTCTTCAATTTCTTTCTTCAAAGACTTAAAGTTCTTGTCAAATAGATTTTTCACATCCTTGGTCAGAGTTACCCCAAGATATTTTATGCTATTTGTGGCTATCGTGAAAGGTTATGCTTCTCTAATTTCCCTCTCTGTTTCCTTATCCTTAGTGTATAGGAAGGCCACTGATTTGTTGGAGTTGATCTTGTATCCTGCCACATTACTAAAGGTGTTTATCAGCTGTAGGAGTTCTTTGGTAGAGTTTTTGGGGTCGCTTATGTATACTATCATATCATCTGCAAATAATGAGAGCTTAACTTCTTCTTTTCCAATACGAATCCCCTTGATCCCTTTATGTTGTCTTATTGCTATTGCTAGAACTTCAAGCACTATATTGAAGAGGTATGGAGAGAGTGGACATCCTTGTCGTGTTCCTGATTTTAGTGAGATGGCTTTGAGTTTTTTTCCATTTAATTTAATGTTAGTTGACGGCTTGCTGTAAATAGCTTTTATTATATTTAGGTATGACCATTGTATCCCTAATCTCTCCAAGACTTTTATCATAAAGGGGTGTTGAATTTTGTCAAATGCTTTTTCAGCATCTAATTAAATGATCATATGGTTTTTTTCTTTCAGTTTATTTATATGCTGGATTACATTGATAGATTTGCGTATGTTGAACCAGCCCTGCATCCCTGGGATGAAGCCTACTTGATCATAATGGATAATTTTTCGGATGTGTTCTTGGATTCGGTTTGCCAGTATTTTATTGAGAATTTTGGTGTTGATATTCATGAGTTAGATAGGCCTGCAATTTTCTTTCTTGGTTGGGTCTTTGTGTGGTTTTCGTATCAGGGTAACTGTAGCTTCATAAAAGGAATTTGGCAATGACTCTTCTGTTTCTATATTGTGAAATACATTAAGGAGTATAGGTATTAGCTCTTCTTGGAAGTTCTGGTAGAAATCTGCATTGAAACCATCTGGTCCTGGGTTTTTGTGGAAGGTAGATTTTTGATAACGGTTTCTAGTTCTTCGCGACTAACAGGTCTATTTAGATCGTTCACCTGGTTTTGGTTTAGCTTTGGTATGTGGCACTTGTCTAAAAACATGTCCATTTCTTTTGCATTTTCTAGTTTTGTGGCATACAGGCTTTTGTAGTAAGATCTAATGAGTCTCTGAATTTCCTCTGTGTCTGTGGTTATGTCCCCCTTTTAATTTCTGATCTTATTTATTTGCAAATTCTCTCTCTGCCGTTTGATTAGCTTGGATAGGGGTTTGTCGATCTTGTTGATTTTCTCCAAGAGCCAACTTTTTGTTTCATTGATTCTTTGGACTGTTTTCTGAGTTTCTATTTTGTTGATTTCTGCCCTCAGTTTGATTATTTCCAGTCTTCTACTCCTCCTGGGCACTTCTGCTTCTTTTTTTTCTAAAGCTTTCAGGTGTGCTGTTAAGTCTCCGATGTATGCTTTCTCTGTTTTCTTTAAGTGGGCACTTAGTGCTATGAACTTTCCTCTTAGCACTGCTTTCATTGTGTCCCATAGGTTTGAGTATGTTGTCCCTTTATTTTCATTAAATTCAAGGAAGACTTTAATTTCTTTCTTGATTTCTTCCTTGACCCAGGTGTGGTTCAGTAGTTGACTGTTCAGTTTCCATGAGTTTGTCGGCTTTCTGGAGGTAGGATTGTTGTTGAAATCTAACTTTAATCTGTGGTGATCTGATAAGACACAGGTGGACACTGATATTTTTTTGTATCTGTGGAGGTTTCCTTAGTTTCTGAGTATGTGGTCAATTTTCGAGAAGGTTCCATGGGCTACAGAGAAGAAGGCATATTCTTTCCTATTTGGGTGGAATGTTCTATAGAAGTCTGTTAAGTCCATTTGCTTCATTACCTCCAGTAGTTCTCTTACTTCTCTATTAGGTTTCTGTCTGATTGACCTGTCCATTGCTGAGAGAGATGTATTGAAGTCTCCTACTACTAGTGTATGTGGTTTGATGTCTGCCTTGAGTTTTAGTAATATTTCTTTTACATACGTGGGTGCTTTTATATTAGGGGCGTAAATATTCAGGATTGAGACGTCATCCTGACAAATTGTTCCTTTTATGAGTATAAAGTGTCCATCTTGATCTCTTCTGATTGATTTTAGTTTGAAGTCAGTTTTGTTAGAAATTAATATGGCCACACCTGCTTTTTTCTTAGGGCCATTTGCTTGAAAGACCTTTTCCCAACCCTTTACTCTGAGTAGATGCCTGTCTTTGTGGTTGAGATGTGTTTCTTGCAAACAGCAGAATGTTGGATCCTGTTTTCGTATCCAATCTCTTAGCCTGTGCCTTTTTATAGGTGAATTGAGACCATTAATATTAAGTGATATTAATGACCAGTGGTTGTTCATGCCGGATATTCTTGTTGTTTTTGGAAGTAGAATTTGTGTGTCTCCCTTCTTTGAGTTGTGCTAGTAAAGGGTCGCTAGATGCCTGAGTTATTGTAGGCAGTGTTGGCAATGTTGGATTCCTTGGGTTGCGGTTTTCCTTCTATTACTTTCTGTAGGGCTGGATTCGTGGCTACGTATTGTTTAAATTTGTTCTTATCCTGGAATGTCTTGATTTCTCCATTTATAGTGAATGAAAGCTTGGCTGGGTATAGTAGTCTGGGCTTGCATCCATGGTCTCTTAGCTTCTATAGTACTTCTATTCAGGACCTTCTGGCTTTCATGGTTTCCATAGAGAAATCATGTGTAAGAGTGATCGGTTTACCTTTATAAGTTACTTGTCCTTTTTCCTTTGCAGCTCTTAGTATTCTTTCTTTAACCTGTATATTTTGTGTTTTGATTATTATATGGCCAGGAGATGTTTTCCTTTGATCCAGTCTGTTTGGTGTTCTGTATGCTTCTTGAATATTCAAAGGAATATCTTTCTTTAAGTTGGGAAAGTTTTCTTCCATAATTTTGTTCAAAATATTTTCTGGGCCTTTGAGCTGTGACTCTTCTCCTTCTTCTATTCCTATTATTCTTAGATTTGGTCTTTTTATTGTGTCCCATAATTCCTGAATGTTTTGTGATGAGAATTTGTTGGCTTTGCAGTTTTCTTTGATCAGAGCGTTTAATGTTGTCTAAGTTTTCTGTCCTTCCTGGTTCCCGCAATCATTAAGTCCCAAAGATATCACAGAGAAGTCTACATTAGTTATTAACTAATTGGCCTAGTAACTCAGGCTTCCTATTAACTCTTATAACTTATATTAGCCCATTATTCTTATCTGAAAAAGGGCTCAGTACATCAGTCACATCTTGCTGTTTCTGTGGCAGGCTCACAGCTGCAGAAGAACGGGGTTTTCTCTTCCCACAATTGTTCTGATCTTATTGACCCGTCTCTACTTCCTGTCTGATTGTTCTGCCTATACTTGTTGTGTTTATTTAAAATATAATTGACAGAATATAGACCATTCTCCCACACTAGCCCAAGAGTGGTATTGTTGGGTCCTAAAGTAGGTTGTTTCTCAATTTTCTGAGAAACTGCCATACTGATTTTGAGAGTGGTTGTACAAGTTTGTATTCCCAACAGGAATGGAGGAGTGTTCTCCTTACTCCACTTCCTCTCCAGCATAAGCTATCATTGGTGTTTTTGATCTTAAGCATTTTCACAGGTGTAATATGGTATCTCAGATTTGATTTGCATTTCCCTGATGGCAAAGGATATTGAACATTTCCTTCAATGTCTTTCTGGCATTTGAGATTCTTTTCTGAGAATTTCGTGTTTAGTTCTCTACCCCATCTTTTCATTGATATCTAATTTCTTGATTTCTTTATATTTATTGGAGATCAATTCTCTGTCTACTGTAGGATTGATGAAGATCTTTTCCCATTTGGTAGATTGCTTTTGTTTTATTGGCTGTGTCCTTTGCTTTACAAAATCTCAGTTTCAGAAAGTCTCATTTATTTATTGTTGCTCTCAGTGTCTGTGCTACTGGTGTTATGCTTAGGTAGTGTCTCCTATGACCATGTCCAGTTTATCAGTTTTAGGAAATCACATTTATTTACTGTTAACTTTCAGTGTCTGTGCTACTTGTGTTATATTTATGAAATGGACTTGTGCCCATGTCCACTTTCTCTTCTATCAGGTATATGGTGGTCAGATTTATTGAGGTCTTTAATCCATATGGACTTGAGTTTTGTGCATGGGGATAGATATAGATCTATATTCATTCTTTCATGTATTGACAACCATTTATGGCCGCACAATTTGTTGAAGATATTTTTGTTCCATTATATGATTTTAGCTTCTTTGCCAAAAATCAGATGTTCGTAGGTATGTGGATAAAAATCTATGTCTTTGATTTGATTCCTTTGGTCAGCCAATGTGTTTTTATGCCAATACTATGCTGTTTCATTCCTGTAGCTCCATAATAGAGCTTAATGTCAGGAATGGTGATGCCTCCAGAAGTTTCATTATTATACAGGACTCTTTTGGCTATCCTTGGATTTTTTCCATATAAAGTAGAGTATTGTTCTTGCAACACCTGTGAAGAATTGCGTTGGGATTTTGATGGGGGTAGCACTGAATCTGCAGATTGTTTTTGGTAGAATTGCCATTTTCATTATGTTGATCCTACTTATCCAACAGCATGGGAGATCTTTCCATTTTCTGCTATCTTCTTCAATTTCTTTCTTCAAAGACTTATAGTTCTTTTTAATCAGGTCTTTAACTTCTTTGTTTAGTGTGATTCTAAGATATTTTATGTCAGTTGTGGCTATTGTGAAGAGTGCTGTTTCTCTGATTTCTTTCTCAGCTTCCTTGTCATTTGTATATAGGAGGGCTACTGATTTTTTTTTTGAGTTGATCTTGTATTCTGCCATATTGGTGAAGGTATTTATCAGCTGTAGGAGTTCCCTGATAGAATTTTTTGGGGTCACTAATTTATACTATTATATCATCTGCAAATTTGGCAAGTTTGACTTCTTCCTTTCCAATTTGTATCCCCTTGATTTCCTTTTGTTATCGTATTACTCTAGCTAGAACTTCAAGAACTATGTTGAAAAGATATGGAGAGAGTGCAAAGACTTTTTTTGTTCATTATTTTAGTGGAATCTCTTTAAGATTCTCTCCATTTAATTCGATATGGCTGATGGTTTGCTGTATATTCCTTTTATTATGTTTCGATATGCTTTATTTATCCCCAATCTCTAAAAGACCTTTATTATGAAGGGTGTTGAATTTTGTAGAATGCTTTTTCAGCATTTAATGAGATGATCATATGTTTTTGCTTTTTTAGTTCATTTATATCATGGCTTACATTGATAGAATTTTATATGTTGAACCATCCCTGCATCACTGGGATGAAGCTGAGTTGATCATGGCAGATGATTTTTTTCACATGTTCTTGAATTCTGTTTGCCAGTATTTAATTGAGTATTTTTGCATCAATGTTCATTAGTAAAACTGTTCTGTAATTCTCTTTCTTGGTTGAGTCTTTGTGTGGTTTTGGTTTCAGGGTAACAGTAGCCTCGTAAAAAACGTTGTCAAAGTTCCTTCTGTTTCTACTATGTGGAACAATTTGAGGAGTATATGCATTAGCTCTTCTTTGTAGTTCTAGTAGAATTCTGCACTCAAACCATCCAGCCCTGGGCTTTTTCTGGTTGGGAAGCCCATAGAGGTTTTTAAACAAAGCTACAATGTTTTCCCTTTGGATTCTCAAACTCAACTTATTCCAGTGATTATCAATTCATGTTTGATTAATTCAAGAGATAAGTTTAGGCAAATGGAAATTAGGGGAAAGACAAGCATATACTGGTTAACATCTTCAAATATTTTCAAATGAAATCATAAGACATTTGGATCAATCTTTTATGAAATTTTTATTTAAACATCTATATTGAACCACTAAACTTACAGTTGTTTTATTACCAAGCGATAAGAAATTTTAAGAAATATGCTATTCTAATATGATATAATATTTTTGGTTTATTATTTTTTAGAGTTATCAATATAATTTTCAGAAATACTGTAAGAGGTTTATGTAATTTACTTCTTTCCAGAAGTGTGATCAAAGTGAAATCTTGGAACAGCAAATGTATATTACAAAGCAACTGGCATGAGATAATGGTCATGAAATTACTCTACAATGTTTCTCAGAACTGGGTTGTCTTATAATTGCCTATTCTATATTATTTTATTTTCTATTATGAAAAATGTTGTTAGGATGCTGAAGAATATAAGATCCAGGGACTGTAAAAATAATCTTATAATCCCTTATGAAACATTGGAGCATTGAATCTATAAAGCTTCTTTCCAATCTGGTTTTAATTGCTGCAATATACTAGCAATATAGCTAATTGAATAACTGCTTCAAAATTCTATTGGCAAAGTAAGAAGAATAACAAACCTGGTTATGTGTTGGAGAAATGGCCTAGTAGTTAAGAATAATGGCTGCTCTTCCAGAGGTCCTGAGTTCAATTACCAGCAACCATAGAGTGACTCACAACCATCTTTAATGAGACCTGCCTGGTGCACTTTTCTGGCTTGCAGGTAGACAGGCAGGAAGAACATTTTATAAATAATAAATAAGTAAATCTAAAAAAAAATCTTTTGACTCTGAAAAATATTTGTTTATTCTATTAGCCTATTTTAACAACAATAATAAAATAGTGAGCAAGAGGAATAATATTTAAGGAAGCACTGAAACAATAACACATTATAGTCCTCGTCAAATATATATATATATATGTATATATATATACATATATATATCATGCACAAAATATGAAGTCACACAAAACAATGTCTGAAAATGCAATATTGAAGCATTTTTTGCTGTATTCTGTATCAAATATAATCTGCTGTAGAAAACACAACCGAACATGTATGACATTTATGTCACACTCATAAATATTTCAAGAATGTTTATCTAGTGAGTAGGTATAGAGATATAGAGGCCTCACACACCGTGCCAAAGTTTTTGAATTGAACAAATCTTTTCCCAGAAGCATAGCTTCTGACATATTAACCATAGGCCCATACCATCACACCAGTTTCCTCAAACTAAGTTCTAAAGATTTTTGTTTTTCTGAAGGCACAGCATCACTTCTTTTCTGAGGTTAAACAGGATTCACAAAATCAGAAACAATGACAATGTCATTTAACCCAAAAGTTACCAAGAATATACAAATATTCTGATAAGGGCTGAAAGCAGTATAGTATCCAAGTAACTTTGAATTCTTAGGCCATTCCTCCAGTAGGAACTATCTGTTTTTATTTTTGTTCACAGCCACATGTCTAGTAACTATGATAGAATTTCTATCTTGTCATCTATTTTGTCCCAGATTCCACCGAGTCTTGAATTTTATCATGATGTTCTGAGGTCTAGGTTATATATATATATATATATATATATATATATATATATATATATCCATTAGTCTGGCATGATTCTGCATTCCTTTGTGAATCTCTGGACTACTAATTCAAGATATTTGTGGGAGGTTGGCGTCTTTGTTCAGGTGAGCAAGTATCTGGTCAGTTCGTCCCTTATACTCTCCTGTCATGACACCAGGTACTGATACTTCCCTATCTTACCTGATTTATAATAAATAGAGAGCAATTTCTTTTTTCAAAAAAATATTTTATTTTATATTCTTAGAAATTTTCCTAAGAAACTAAATTATAGCAAGTTAACAAAAAACCATCACACTGATGTTGACCCAAGTGAAACCAGCAGAGGAAAACTTTTCTGATGATGGCTGAATAATATTTTGATTTGAGTATAGCCAAACACCTTTAAGAGTCAGTAATTGCTACTATCTATCTATCTATCTATCTATCTATCTATCTATCTATCTATGTGTACGAGTATTTGGTTTTATCTTAGACCGCATGGTGGTACAAATCTGTGGATTGATTTAAAACCTGCTCTATGAGATTGACCCTATTTGGATGACCAAGAACCAGACACCAAACACAAAGCAATTTCAATACCACTTCCCAGGAGATAATGTAAAATACTCTATTTTCTTTAGATATTACCTTACTTTTTAGCCCATTCTTATTACATCCTTTTTTTGATAACAGATTAACATTCAGTAATTTACCCCTGGCCTGCCCTCAGGGACCCAACAGAGCACAAGAGCAGCAGCAGCAGCAGCAGTATAAACATAATGCTGTGATTATGGCAGCCACAGAGTCGAGCAATGTCCCTAAGCACATGTGCTATATCACCTTTAAAAAAGTGAGCATTCTTCCACCCTCTCTCTTTTCCTTCTGCTCTCACACAGAAGCGGCCACTAACACCCCCCACAATAAACTTCCTTTTAGCTCTGTTGCCTGACATGACTTTGTGGCGCCTCTTGTCTCCAACCTGTCAAGGTTATCTTCTGCTGTTAAACTATTACAAAACTTATAAATTAATTCTGCTTCATGAGAAGAAGTGTATTATTTGGAGATGATGTACAAATTAGGTGGTGAGTACAAATTGGGAATCTACATAGCTATGTATATGATAACATATCAGGCAATTTAAAAATCTTTGAAGCTAAGAGACTTTGAATTCAAAGACCACTTCCTTGATAATTGGCTGTTGATTGAAGGAAAATATGGTGTTTTATATCTTTTCTCTATTTGCTTGCTTGTTCTTTGAAACACAGTTTCTCTGTGTAACAGCTCTGGTTGTCCTGGAATTCACTTCGTAGACCAGGCTGGCCTTTAACTCATAGAAACCTGCCTGCCCCTGCCTCCTGAGAGGTGGGATTAACTGTGTGGGCCTCCACACCAGGCTTAAATGTGGTGCAATAACCTCTTGAAACTCCCATCTGACTAGAAAGGATACAACTTTTGTTAAAGAAATTACTAGAAAAGAAAGATCATAGACTCATTAGCTGTGCATATAATTCTTTAGATTTTACATGTCTGTATTTTTATTTTTGTAATTTTTGACAGGTATAATTGCTTATATGCTGATACATATAAATGCAATCAATTCCCACATTTATCACATAATATTAAGCAGAAAACCCCTGTTTCGTATAAGAGTATATACGTGTCTGTGGAAAAGTGTTTGCAATCAAAGTCATGAGTCTGCTAAATATGTACTCTTGCTTTTACAAAGTGGCTTTGCGATCAGAATACGGTAAGATCAATCAATTGGATAGAAAAATGCCTATTTTTGTGAGAGTTGTTATGGATGTCTTCATAGGAAGCCAATCTAGCAATAAACTGCAAGATATGATAACGGAACCCATCACAGTAGCTGTAACCAAGAAACATTTAACACCAAATCTTTTACTCACACTACTCTTAAATGCAACTTAGAAAGCATAATAAATGAATTACTTTCATAAATACACAAAATTCCTTATAGACCTGGAGATTGCTAACAGGGGATGTTTGATGGTTTTTCTTTTTCTCTTAGGGATTATCAGATGCTCCTATTAAATGGCAAGAGCAATTGAACTTGGGAATTTGAATACTCAGCAACAATACTATTGATAAATAAAACAATCATTAAAATGCAATTTTATCATCATCTCAGAAATTTAAAGGAACAATTTTGAAACCTTTTCTAATCAACAACAAAATTCCCACCCCGTAATTTCTGGGACCCTGGACACGTCCTGAAAACTGGAGAGTCTTCAAGGTCTTCATTGGTGCTCAATACAGTGGTGCTCAGGTCTGTAAGCTCTCTGCAACACCCCACTTCCACTTTGGACAAACCAAATGCACCCTTGAATTTCTCAGAAAATTTCCTTCTGGCAAGGTTCCTATATGAGGGTGATGATGGGTTCTGTGTGTTTGAGAACAATGCCGTCGCCTAATTTGTAAGCAACAAGGACCTGCTGGTAAAAACTTCAGCAGCTTTAGTAACCCTGGTGGTGTTGGTGGATGAACATTCTTAACAGTGACATCGTTCCTGCAGCCAGCACCTGGGTATTCATTACCTTGGGCATCATGCAACAAACAAACTGGCCACTAAACATGAAAAACAAAACAGAAAACAAACAAACCAAAAGGAGATGAGGGAAATTCTGGAGCTGCTAGACACTCATTTGAAGAAAAGGATCTGTTTGGCAGTTAAGGAAATGGCACTGGATATCAGAGTTGTGGTCTGTACTCTTCTGTAACTTTACAAATAGGCCTTAGAGCATTCTTTTTGCCAGGTTTTTCCCAATATCAACTGATGGCATCTCTCCTTCATTTGCCTGGCCCAGTTTAGGAAAATTTTGCGGGAGGGGAAGCTGAAATTGAGGCCAAGAAACTCTCAGAGAGCCAACCATAAAAGACATTCTAAGGAAAGACACTGGTTAAAAAGAAGAGAAATAGAAGCCCCAAGCTAAGCAAGTGTCATCGTCTTTGGAAACAACAATAGCAGCTCCATTTCTGGCGTTTGGGTCTTCCACGGCCTAGAACTTAATCTTTGTGCTGTGTCCAGATTCTCAGGTGAACTATGAGTCATATACACGGCAGAAACCGTATCCTCGAAGGGAGGAGACCCAGACACTGGTTCAAGTGTGCTTTTCCTGGGAGGCAGCCTTCCAGCATGTGGGCAAAACATCAGTCACGGCAAAACTCAAGTGAAGAAGTCCTGCTATTGGCTAGCTGCCTGCACCTACCCTTCAAGAGAGACGGGGGTAATTAAAGGAAACTGAACATTGGGGGAAAACAAAAGCTTTTCTGATGGAGGAAGGTCATTGGTTAAAAAATAAAGAAACTGCTTGGCCCTCATAGGTTAGAACATAGGTGGGTGGAATAAACAGAACAGAGTGCTGGGAGGAAGAGGAAGTGAGATAAGAAGCCTCAGACAGATGCCATGCTCCCCTCTCCCGGGCAGACATGATAAAGCTCCGACCCAGGATGGACTTAGGCTAGAATCTTCCCGGTAAGCGAACCTTGGGGTGCTACACACATTAATAGAAATGGACCAAGCAGTGTTTAAAAGAATACAATTTGTGTGTTGATATTTCGGGATATAAGCTAGCCAGGCGGCTGGGTGCAGGGTGGCAGGAACACAGCTCCTACTACACTTTTCTAAAAACCTAAAACACTTGTGGGGAAAGAAAAAAGCATGGTACAAATTTTACTTCATTAGGTGTTAAATATTCAAACTATGTTAAGGAAAGTATGGTCTATTTGAATATGCTGTTGGTTATAGTTCAATTTATAATATTTAAATTTACAGACATAAGAGGAAACAGGAACAGCCTCTAGCGTGGAAAGAACAGGCATCTGTTGCTGAGTACATAACACTGAGAACCTGGAGATTGTGTTTGAATTAATTACTTGAAATCAACCTTGGCTCAGGAGGTGGCATTAGCCTCTAATTGACCGAAGGTAATTGCAGAGAGTCAGAGGGCATCTGGAAGATGAATTGAGGGACATGCAGGAAGTATTTAGAGGGTCTTTGAGTGTAGCGGGTTTTTGTTTTGGCAGAGTGGAAGGAAGCTCTTTTTCTGAGACACAAAAAAGGGAAGGTCAGATAGTTGCTCCTCAACCTCCCTGAGTTAGTAAGTTTTCACCCCAGTCTCTGATTCCTGTGTCTTATTGAGAAATAGAATTATATTTAGTTAAAACTGTTTTTAGTGGCAGGGGCAGGAGATGGATACTGTGTGACCTAAATGTCCCATCAAACTGCTACCAGTTAAACAGGCCAGTAACTGCGGAGCTGACATTACTGGTAAAACAACAATATATCCAGGTGCAGCTGCTGTGCCAGAGATAAGATAACAGACATCGCTGAAATGGAGGAGGAAATAGCTCTTATTAATATTATTAGTAAAACCATTATTTTATTTCAGAGATAAAAGTTTCAGAACCATGAGTATTCATGCTTCTTGAAAGGTGAGGGGTTATAGCACTGTGTGGTAAAATTGTAATGATCCTATATAGAGCTATTTGTAACTTTTAGCTGAATATTTCTCTGTGAACTTTTCAAAAGTGAAAATATGTGCCATGAATGTATAATGAATAACAATCAAGATGATCACACATCTCACTGTCATTTAACTTTTAAGATTACATAAATGTGATTATGTGTTAAATATGAATACTAAGTTAAGAAACTTTCATTCTCTTTCACTGAAATTACTTTAACTGACATCCCATTTTCTATAGTCTTTGATAAAAAATAAATATATCTTAGAAAATGTAAACCACTCATGTGCACAATTTTCACCAACTATTCCTTATCAGCATGAACTTGGGAAGAATGATTAAATTCTACCGGTTTCACACTTAATTGCATGTGCAAAATCAGAGATTGACCACTCAAATATTTGAAACCAAAGCTGGTAGTTTGAATTATGCATAGTGTCATAATTCTGCTTCTGAGCCCATGGACTGTGGGTAAGATATATTCTGCTCTCTGATTCTGTTTTGCTTCCAAATAATCTTCACAGGTATGGCTCTCATGCACACTTGTATCGAGCAATTGCTATCCCCTCAAAATTTTCAAAATAATATTAAATGTTTTACCCTATTCTCAAGAAAACTCTGCTAATTCCTCAATAGAGTTTTATATTTTGACTTAAAGAAAGGTGAATGGATTGGTAAATCTTCTACCTTTCAGGTTATAATCTTGTGTTACAGGATTAAAACTCACTTCTTTTTATCCTTAATTACAATTCATGACATTATTTGTCAGTGAAAAGCAGGACTTGCCTTTTAAATGTTACCATATTTTGTGTTTATATCAATGAAAGGTAGAAAAGGAAACTAACACTTCTGCTATGATTTGAGTTCTACCTTTCACTTGCTGGCTTTCAGTCTCCATTATAATGTAGTTGGTTAGTATATGCTGCAAGTTGGTAAGGGATTATGACCAGATCAGTGTTTCTTCCTGTTTCACTTAGAGTTTTCTGTGAGGAGATACCATGGCCACAACAGCTCTTATAAAGGAAAACATTTAATTGAAGTGGTGGGTTACAATTTAAGAGGTTCAGTCCGTTATCATCATGGTTGGTTGCATGGCAGTGTACAGGCAAACATGGTGCTGACTTCATCTTGATCAGAAGGCAACTGAAAATTGACTGAGGCATTGGGCATATATGAGACCTCAAAGCCCAATCCCATAGTGACATACTTCCTCCAACATGGTTATGCTTACACCAACAGAGCTACACCTTTTAATAGTGCCATTT
Organism: Microtus oregoni; assembly: GCF_018167655.1. NCBI lineage: Eukaryota > Metazoa > Chordata > Mammalia > Rodentia > Cricetidae > Microtus > Microtus oregoni. Next base: position 9,178,310 of record NW_024543076.1, on the reverse strand, counting down.
CCTATGAGTTTATGGGGAAAAATTGCAATCAAACTATGGTATTCCACTTTTTGGCCTCCAAAAGCTTGTAGCAATATCATAATGCAAAATACATTTAGTTAAACTTCAAATGTCCCCATATTCTATCAAGGTCTCAACAGTGTTTTAAAGTCTAAAGTCTCTTCTGAGATTCAAGCAATGTAATTCTTTAATCCCTATTAAATAAAAATAAAAATAAAAACACAGATAATACACTTCCAACATGTAATGCTATTGGGTATACATTACTATTCCAAAATTTACAAAAGAAAGAACAGTGAGGAAATACTAGACAAAAGCACGACTGAAAGTCAGCTAGGCAAACTCAAAACTTTGCATCTCCAGATCTGATGTTTGGCTTTGTTGAGTACAACATACTTTTTTTTTTTTTTTTTTTTTTTTTTTTTTTTTTTTTTTTTTGTGGGCTGGTACCACTCCCTGTTAGCAGCTTTTTTCTTCAAATATCCTATGACCTGCATTTCTACCATATTGGATTCTTCAAGACAATCCAGCCTTCAACTTCCCAACTGCACAAAGTGGCCTCTCTAGGCATCCATCCCTAGATAATCCTGACATATGACCTGCCTTGGCATCTTTCCTTAGGTGCAGAGGCATTTTTTTTTTCTGATGTAGTTCACATACTTTCTTTTAATAAAGGCACAGAGTGATATATGACATAAATTTGTGTTCAAATAAATCAGGAAAAAAACCCACTAGGCATGAAATAAAGAGTGTTTAAAAGCATTTTGTCTTAGTTTAATGGATGGTGTTATTTCTTAGGGGTCGAGAATATACTGGTGTGCTATGCAATTGATAGAAACTTAGATTTAATGTAATGCAGCATCATAATTCTTGAGAGTAGGTAGATTATTCTATGCATTACTCTTTATTTTAAAAAAAATAAAAAAAAGAGTAATGCAGAGGCAAATTTTATGACATGTTTCTTTTATCCTTAACTCTAAAGCTTGAACCTCATGGTTGAAGCTTCAGGTTCTGCTGCTAGTTGGGGGTGGAACATGCCCCCCTTATTCAATTACATCTTCACCAGTTTTCTGATTTTAATTGTTAATTTTGCTACCTAAGCTTGACTGTCCTTGAACTTGCTCTGTGGACCAGGCTGGCCTTAAAGTCAGAGAACATCACGCCTCTGCTTTCCTAGTGCTTGGATTAAGAGTGTGCACTACCATACCCGGCTCTAAGCCTTTCTTTAATTTCTTTTCACAAGTTGGAAATTTACCTGGGTAAGTCTCAGTCCCTTTTTTTCCATCTCTTAATCAATTTATCTCCTTGAACACAGAATTTAGCTATAGTCTACTTTCTGATGCCCCTTTTCTCCACAATTTTGTTCTTTTGCAGTTTGCTCCTTTTCATTTTAAATCTTCAGTAGAGTTAACACTAGTAACAACTAAACGAAGTCTATACAAGGCTGTTTTACTATTTTCTTTGCTAAGAGATTTAATCCAAAACACTTCATTTTAGCTTTAGGCAAAGTTTTCGGACAAGGGGGGAAAAACAGCCACATTCTTCACCAAAATATCACAAGAATGATTTCAAGGCTACATACAAAAATTCTTTCCCTGAAAACTCTTGAGGCAGCTCACCCAGTTTAAATACTTCTTAACCCCACTGTCTTCCATGATTCAATTAGTCTGGTCCATTAAGTAGCACTTTCCAACAGCTTTTCTAATCCACAGTCACAAGGTTTATAATCTTTCAAACAAAATTATGGCCAGTCCTATCTCAGTGTATTAGTTAGGCTTTCCATGCTGGGGAGAGAATTAGTGACCTTGACAACTCTTACAAAGGAAAACATTGAATTCAAGTGGCAGGTTATAATTTCAGAGGTTCAGTCCATTAACATTATGTTAGGCAGCATGGCGGTGTGTATGCAGGCAGACATGGTACTGACCTCATCGTAATCAGAAAGAATTAAAAATGGACTGAAGCACTGAGTATGATCTGGGCATATATGAGAACTCAAATCCACTCCCATAGTGACATACTTCTTCTAACAAGGCCATGACTCCTAATAGTGGCACTCCCTATGAGTTTAGGGAGTTAATTCCATTCAAACTACTACACTATCTGAGTTGCCAATGTATCAACAACAACAACAAAAAAAACCCTCAGGGTTCAGATTTTTTTTCAACAGTTTTAAAGGTTATGTTAGAAAAACTGAGTTCAGATGATTTTTGTGATGATTAGCATTTTTATTTTATTTTTTGATTAGCATTTTTAGAAACATGATTTATGTTGAAGGCATTTAACATTCTGAATCTACACCTTGTAAAAGAAACAGAACAAGGAAAGAATTCTTGGATATGTAACCAATTTCAAAAGAGAAATTAGAAATAGCTCAGTATTTTAAATACATCTTATATAAGCTTACCTTTTTCTGCTTAAATACAAAAATCAAAATAATGAAGAAACTTTCAATACATTGTTTAGATTGAGACACTGAACTGCTACTAACTACAAAAATCCCAGAATTTTATAATGAAACTAAAGTTGTGAGATTAATTACTCCTACAAATTCATTTTTATTGAAGAGTAATAATTGACTTGACAGGCCAATTATTATAACATCCTGGGTCCACAGTATGTAATCAAAGTTATAATGTACCAGTCAATCAAAATATTTTGATTCCTTGTCTGTACTTGAATTCTTCCATAACTTTGTCATGTTACCTGGACGATATGTACAAATTAAGATATTATCCTCTAGCATAAATAGAAGCATGATTTAACTCTCACATATAGCTACACCAATGGATTTGCAACAGCTTCAATTATATTGAATGTGATTTATTTTTATTTTCTATGAAAATTACCATATCACCATGGAACACATTAAAGTGACAATGTACATGCCTATGTACCCTGAGTTGGTAATGCACACTGTTGGCCTGGCCCTCTTATGTCAATTAGGAATCAGGAAAATAATCCACATACTTGTCCACAGGTTGATCTAATCAAGAGAATTCTTCAATTGATGTTTCCTCTTCCTATCACATTGTCAACAAATATTAACTATCACAGACACTAAATTTTAAGATGCCAAACCCAAATAAATAGAAATTGTTAGTTAACTATATGGATAAACCATCTACTTTATTTCATTGAGGACAGAATTCATATGTAAGCTAAACCTGGTTGCATTGTAAAAAGAGCAAACATTTCAATAAGAAAGTAAATGACTTTGTATATCAAAGGAACTACAGACTGAGTCAACTAAAGATAAATATGATAAAATATAAGAAAAATCAGGAAACAACAGGCTAAGGAACTCATGAACTCTTCAGTCTGTTTCCATATGAATAAGTCTGATTTAAGTATTCGATATCTTTGTACTCTCACAAAGTTTATGTCAGATAAGAGAATCTATTTTGGTTAGCTATTTAATGTGGTGGATTGAAAGATTAACTTTTGTGGTAGTTGAAATGTATTGGCCACTATAAGCCCTTTGGGAGTGACACTATTAGGAGATGTGGCTTTGTTGGGGTAGGTGTGGCCTTCTTGGCAGAAGTGTGTGACTGTGGAGGTGAGCTTTGATGTCTCATAATATCTCGAGCTACACCCAGTGAGACACCTCAGTTCTTGTTTTCTCTTTTGAGTCAAGATATGTGTCTCTGAGCTATTTCTCCATCATTCTGTCTTCTTGTGTGCCAAAATAATTGCATTTAATTGCATTTCTCCCTTTCCTTTTCCTCTTTAAAATCTCCCATAAAACCTTACTTGTTCATTTTCAAATTTATGGCCCATTTTTCTTTAATTACTATTACATATGTTTATGTTTTATATAGATGTATATATTTATAAATATAACGTACCCAGTTTGTATAAATGTATCTTATGTTTACATTTTGAGGGCATGATTTTTCAATAATGTTTTCCTCTGTTCTGTCTGTACTAACAGAAGGTACATTTTCAATGATTAGAATTATTTTTGTCTGGTTATCTGATGTAAAATATCTCAACATGTTCTCAACCTCTGATGTAATTGAAATCCTTTTGTATGTCTTTGAGGAAGATGAACATAAGGCAACAAAGATGAGATTTGTTTTAGGGAGAATAGAGAATGTGTTTTTCACCAACATTTCACAGAGATCTGCCTGCCTCTGCCTCCAAACTGCTGTACTTAAAGTCATGTGCCACAACTGCCCAGCAAGCAAATCATTCTTAACAATGTCTTAAACAAAGAGATGTTTAAAATGATATCTAAACCCACACAGTTGTTAGTTAAATAGTCACAGTAGTCCAACACATATCAGGAAAGACTCTTCTGAGGAAGAATACCAATGGAATGGCTTTTCTACAAGATTTGGGATGCTACTCTTCAATGGCTGAGAATGACACTTTCCAAGGCTCCATCTGTGCTGCAGACACTTCAGAGAACCATTGCACTTGTCTGGGTATGATTGTCTTCAAACGAGCTCCAAGGCATTGTCAAGCATTGCTTACATGTGGTCTGGGACCCATTCAAATTTCATGGCCCTTTACTATACTTGGTAAATGTGCATTGTAAGGGAAGCTTAAGGATTTATAAACATAAGCTTTCTAAACATCAAGTTGTAGCAGAACAAAAATGACCAACTTTTCACTCTTTGTAATCTTCTCCACATGCCTTCCCTGGAATTCACTTACTTCCCTGAAGTGCAATGTTGATCAACCTCAGCTTTACTCTATCTTTTTTTCTTATGAAATCTTTGTTTCTACATATGTACATATTTAAAGGTACATATAAATTGAGTAAGGGTAACAATTTTGAGGTGAATACCAACAAAGAGCAGCTTCATTACTTTATTTCAGTAAGGCAATTATATGAAAAATGGAATGAATATGGACGGAAGTATTGCTTAACTAAATTTCAAACATTCCACTACTTTCTGGGACTTATCAGTATGTTACCAGTCAAATAAAACATTTAAATATGAATGAGCCAGAAATGTATACCCCTGTACTTGGAGTTTTCTTTGAAGGACGAGGTTATTGAAGTACTATTTTTTTAATTTCCTATTGTTTAATATGAAAAATGTCATCAGTAACTTCAACTTGACTATTTTTCAATACTGGTCTTCAGAATGTAGACTGTAATCTCATTTTCAAAGAATGTCTTCAGGTAATTTCTCTCAGGAATTTGAGAAAAACCACACAATATAGAGCATAGATTTAGGATCTCATTAAGACATCCTATTACTAAACATCCCATAAACCCCTGCTTTTACTGTAGATATTCAGAACAGCTCTTTAACATTTCTCAGTTTTTCTCATTGTCCAGAAAATCATTCTAGGTATTGATCCAGGGATCTTTGTGGATAGCTAATGAAAGAAACCTAATACCTACAGTTGTGAAATGTACTCAGTTCTATCTTCAAACTGAAAACCGCAACAATTACATCTCATTTCTAGTAGACCTTTGTGCCATTGATAAACAAATCTGAGGACCTTAACTTATACTCGGTATCATTATCTTTCCATCCACTATGTTGATGTGATAAGTACAATGAGAAACAGAATCATAGAAAGATTCCCAATTATTTAGTACTACAAACTCTGTGGCAACACTTCTAGGTAAGGACTGAAAATTTTGGTCTTCCAAAAAAATTTAACAAATGAAATTTTAGATTTGCTTTGTTTAACCAGAACAGTAATTCACTTAGTGAATAATCTGCTGAGGGTAATGGTTTTGATGAAGTCAACTTGATCCAGATGATGTCCCCAACCCTTTCTTGGCTAATTTTGTCAAATTGAAATCTGAAAGTAATTTTTTTGAGTAAAATGTATCTTTAATTTTCAGATGTGCGATCCAGATGTTCATCCCAGATGTGCAATCCAGATGTTCATTTCCAGATGTGCGATCCAGATGTTCATTCCAGATATGTGATCCAGATGCTCATTCCAGATGTGTGATCCAGATGTACATTCCAGATGTGTGATCCAGATGTTCATTCCAGATGTGCAATCCAGATGGTCACTCCAGATGTCCGTTCCCAGATGTGCAATCCAGATGTCCGTTCCCAGATGCGCAATCCAGATGTTCATTTCCAGATGTGCGATCCAGATGTTCAATCCAGATGTTCATTCCAGATGTTCGATCCAGATGTTCATTCCAGATGTGTGATCCAGATGTTCATTCCAGATGTGTGATCCAGATGTTCATTCCAGATGTGTGATCCAGATGTTCATTCCAGATGTGTGATCCAGATGTTCATTCCAGATGTGTGATCCAGATGTTCATTCCAGATGTGTGATCCAGATGTTCATTCCAGATGTGTGATCCAGATGTTCATTCCAGATGTGTGATCCAGATGTTCATTCCAGATGTGTGATCCAGATGTTCATTCCAGATGTGTGATCCAGATGTTCATTCCAGATGTGTGATCCAGATGTTCATTCCAGATGTGTGATCCAGATGTTCATTTCCAGATGTGCGGTCCAGATGTTCATTCCAGATGTGTGACCCAGATGTTCATTCCAGATGTGTGACCCAGATGTTCATTCCAGATGTGCAAATCCAGATGGTCGCTCCAGATGTCCGCTCCCAGATGTGCAATCCGGATGTCCGTTCCCAGATGTGCAATCCAGATGTTCATTTCCAGATGTGCAATCCAGATGTTCATTTCCAGATGTGCGATCCAGATGTTCATTTCCAGATGTGCGATCCAGATGTTCGTCCCAGATGTGTGATCCAGATGTTCATTCCAGATGTGTGATCCAGATGTTCATTCCAGATGTGCAATCCAGATGGTCGTTCCAGATGTCCGTTCCCAGATGTGCAATCCAGATGTCCGTTCCCAGATGTGCAATCCAGATGTTCATTTCCAGATGTGCGATCCACATGTTCATTCCAGATGTGTGATCCAGATGTTCGTTCCAGATGTGTGATCCAGATGTTCATTTCCAGATGTGCGGTCCAGATGTTCATTCCAGATGTGTGACCCAGATGTTCATTCCAGATGTGTGACCCAGATGTTCATTCCAGATGTGCAAATCCAGATGGTCGCTCCAGATGTCCGCTCCCAGATGTGCAATCCGGATGTCCGTTCCCAGATGTGCAATCCAGATGTTCATTTCCAGATGTGCAATCCAGATGTTCATTTCCAGATGTGCAATCCAGATGTCCGTTCCCAGATGTGCAATCCAGATGTTCATTTCCAGATGTGTGATCCAGATGTTCATTCCAGATGTGTGATCCAGATGTGTGATCCAGCAGTGCTATCCAGATGTTCATTCCAGATGTGTGATCCAGATGTTCATTCCAGATGTGTGATCCAGATGTTCATTCCAGATGTGTGATCCAGATGTTCATTCCAGATGTGTGACCCAGATGTTCATTCCAGATGTGCAAATCCAGATGGTCGCTCCAGATGTCCGCTCCCAGATGTGCAATCCGGATGTTCATTTCCAGATGTGCAATCCAGATGTTCATTTCCAGATGTGCAATCCAGATGTCCGTTCCCAGATGTGCAATCCAGATGTTCATTTCCAGATGTGTGATCCAGATGTTCATTCCAGATGTGTGATCCAGATGTGTGATCCAGCAGTGCTATCCAGATGTTCATTCCAGATGTGCGATATATACAGATTCTGAAAATAATTTTTAAACTTTGACTTTACAGTTCTGTGGAATCATCTGTTTCCCTCTGGGACTAACTCTTAGCTTCACTTTTCAAATTCTGCATTTCAAACTTTCTATATATTATTGATTCTAATTATAGGGATGTCAGTGTAACTTTATTGAATAAAAACATGAATTATTTTATTAAAAAATTCATTCACAAAGTTTTAAGGGATCAGAGTTTCTAAATGAATTTATTCTCTTCTGTATGTTCTGCACCCCTATTGTCACCATAGCTGATGCTGTAAGAGACCCAGTGCTGTGCTTGAGCAACACATAAAAGATTGAAAAGTTTTTAATTTTGACTGGCTTCTAATTCAGCAGCTCTCACAATGTCTGTGTATATTTTGGACACCTGAGCCCCAGGGCCCTGAGACAGAAGTGCTTCTTTCAGCTCAGCCTCAGAAAGACGCTGAGATTCAGCCGGAACCCTGAGGCAAGAATTTTAAGATGTGAGCCTGACATTCATCTGCTTTGAAATATCAAATATTGTCAGAAACAGGCCCTTGCTCCTTACTTTCAGAATAATTTGACCTTTCTAGGCTTTTGTCCCCAAAGCTTTCTTCTTAGTGGACATGTTGTTTCAATTGACTATATGGAAATAATTAATTAGCTACTTTATCATTAATCACCTTGGGTCAGTTCTTTTTTACTTCAGGAATGTTAATGGAGATCTCAGTGTCATTTCCTGTATTCCAATGCCATCATCCACTATTAGTATTTTACACTGTACCAAGTGGATATTAGCAGTAATTCACAGTGAATTTTTTTATCACTTACACAAGTTATTTGCCTTCGTGTATATCATTTATCTTTGTAATATAAGATAAAATTTAAACTTTGTAATATAAGATAAAATTAAACAAATTGTATCCAGGACAAGTATCAGCAAATTGATTTAGATTTAAAGTAGGAGTTATCTGTTATTTTCTTTGCTTGTGACTATTAGGGCAATCAATGCACTTCTTTGTTCTCTCCTTGGTTTTCTCTTATAAAAATCTGATTGTCTAAATGCTTTTCACTTAATTTTGTCACACAATTTAGCTAAGCCTTTGTCATGAAGGGTAGCATGCTTGATAACATGAGGATCTCAAATGTGTGGAAACCATACACTATGATGTCTTGCTTAGAATGTATGATATTGAAAGAACACAAGCTCATCAGGCAAAGGAAAATATGACCAGAGGGGTCTTTAGAATGCAGGTGAAATTTTAGCATAGGTGTTGATAGATCTGACATGCCAATTCCAATTAAACATTGTGAATATCATCATCTTTAAGGCTATTGCATTATATAAAATGCCCATAATACTAAAAGCTGAATTTAGGTCAAAAGGTCATCCAGTATATATGAGCTATTGACACATTATTTTTAAAATATTTATAATGTTTGTAAGCATGTCCATATGATTTATTTGATAATCTACTTGTAAGTTAACTGCAATGCACATAAGTGAATAGTTTAATTCATAGATTCCAATTTAAAGTGAGGAAATATTTTATTTTGAATGACTATAATTTAAAATTACTGTGAAAGAAATATAATCCAATGAAAAATAAAAATTTAAGTCTTAAAACTAGTATTTAGATTCGGCACCTCATTTTTGAGTTTAAATTTCTAAATAGGACTGGTTGTATGACTCAGATTGTTCCAATACACGATTTGGTCCAGTATACTGAGTGTTCAGTTTATAGGGATGTCTCACCAAACATAGACCTTGTCTAATTTCTATAAAGATTGTTTAATTTTTTAAAAGTTTTATGGGATATGTAAATAGATACTCATAAATATGATAAAACCAACCTAATATCTAATCTCATGATTCTTATCAATTTCATCATGAGAAAAAATGGAATATAATTATCTATGAGAGACTTCTTTCTTTGGCTCTCTGTTGTAGACAAAAACTGATAAAAAGCTGGGCTTGAAAACCAGTTAGAATTGAGCTGAAGCTTTACCCATACTGGCTACAATTCATAGTTCTGGAAGATTCTCTATATGATATTGGAAGTGAAAAGTAACCATCAGTCTCACCCAGCTATGAACTCTTCAAGCTAAAGTAATGACCTGCTTAGAAAAATGTGCCCAAGGGTGCCATTGTGGCACAAATATTATGAGAGTAACCAAATATGTTTCATCGTTTTAAGATTCACTTCAAGAGATGGAACCTATATTTGACAGGGTTAATGAGGCTGAGAACCTGAGACTAGATAGGTCATGGGCTACTATCATTTTTCAAAATGAACAAAATAATGGAGTGATTCCAAATGACATATTGTTGTACTTATAAATCATTAAACATTCATAAAAGAAGCTTCTTTCAGTAAATTGTTTTTAATAGGGAACCCATAACTGATTTACGTGCAGAGAATAAGTGATTGTGGACTGCTAAGTTATAAATTTGGTGAAGACATCACAGCTCTACCCTCATGCTCAGAGATTTATGTAAAAGAGGTAGTTGAAAGATGGTAAGAGGCAGAAATTCTGGAAATTTCAAGAAATAACTGTGTTCAGAACACAAATGGAACGTGAACATACTAACTCACAAAGTATATGACATCATGGAAATGGCATGTGCAAGCTCAAACTAGATGAAATTCTGCAAGAGTAGGGCAAAAGGGAATGAGTTCTCACTCCTAGGCAAGGAGAACTGACAATTGGCACCACTCGGAGAGAGCATTTTTTTTTTTAATTTTACTATAATACTACTGCGTGTACCAACCACACTCCAGAGCAAGCCTCATGCTCAGGAATTGTCATCCAACACAAAATGGACTAATGGATTTTATGATTCACTGTTGTTTCTTTTCTTAAGAGTGAACAAGGATATGAACAGGGTGGCAAGGGATCTAGAGGTGGATTTGGGAAGATTTGTTGGAGGGGAATAATTATTTATCAGAATCTCAAAGAATAAATAAAAACAATATTTAATAACCCCAAATTGGCCAAATATGAATCAATAAAATCAAATCTTGACTTCCACTATTTGATAACTGTTTTATCTTTAAAATATATGTATTAAGATTTCAGTTTCTTAATCTATGTTAGGCAGATATGACATCCAACAATTATGAGCATTGAATAAATTATTGCTTTTAGCATAAGGAATAATCTTAGCTATTTCCAGATGATTATTAATTATGCAAAAATTCTATAACATAATGGACCTACTGATTTAGGATTACAGAGTATATAGTTAAATATATAGACCTAAAATAATAGACATAAAATAAATAGCTCTATGTTGTGTCTAAGTATGCTGAATCTACACGTATGAGAGGACAAGGGGGGGGGATTTTTTTTGTAGCTTTCTTATGAATTTCCATACCTAGGAGTACAAAAGAGTGGCTGCTAAAACCAGCAATTCTCAAGTGTTGGGGAATTTTGTGGAGTTCTTTTATTCTTTTAAAGTAGCATCTCTTATTAAACTGAAGTTGCCTACATGGGTGTTGAGTTAGATCTTAAAACGGAGGCAAAACTCACCCTCTTTCTTCCAGCATTTTCCCTTGTAATTTAGATTAACAGTTGTTCTCATCTTACTTTTTCCTCAGGTAAAGAAGGAAACAACCAATAGGAACTTAAGAACTAAACTCTGTTCTGAGAGTCAGAACAATAGTGACAGAACACACAGAGGCGTGGTATATTTGCATTTATCTTTCTGAGTACCTATTGACAAGGAGATTAGTATCCACTTGTGTGGGATGAGTTTTCTGACAAACTAATTTAAAAGGCTCATAAGAAAGCAACGTCTCTGAAGAAAAAAGGAATGCGACGTTTAAAAGTCTCAGAGATTGAAAGTAGCTGATGTCTATCTAATTCCCTAGCAACCCCAGACGATGAAACTTAAATTCTAATCTATTCCTAAGCCACCACATACAAGAGCAGACACTATTAGATGGTACATGATAGATCCCCGCAGTAATTCATTTACTGCTTGATTCTATTAAGATGCTTTTAGCGGTTAGTGATAGACAACCTGAGCGATAATTGATTAAACCATAAGGATGTTTATAACCGTGGGCATTAGAGAGCACATAGTCCAAATGGGCTTTCAGTTCTTTGGAAATAGCAGCAATGATTCCAGGTTTGGGATCGTTCTGATCAAGAACATTCTGCTTTGTGATGTTATCTTTGCACATATCCTGTTTCTTTTGAGCACTGTGCCAGCAGGAATAATCATGTGCTTGGCATTTGATAGTTAGCATTTCCTGTTCCAGCTGCAGCAGAATTATCTTTGTACTTCACAGACCACAACAAGACCTTATCATAGCTAAAAAAGTATATTGGCAAATTAGACTGAAACTTTACCCATTGGAGTGGGAGGTAGATAAGAAAAAATGTATTTGGGAATATATTATGGTAGATAATCATTCTATTATGAAAAATTGTTATAAGTGATATTTTCTATTCTAAAATCATCCTGGTGGAAGATTTTATTTAATTATGTGGGTTGTCATAAAAGAATAATAAACAAGGTGAGTGACATAAACATGAAACATTTTTCTTCCTAAACTGTGGAAACTTGAAGCCTATTATTAAGGTTTTAGATTAATCTTATATGTGATTAGAGCCCCTTACCTTACTTGTAAACCCACTCTCTTTTTCTGTTATTATACATCTATTCCAAGATGTGTGTGGTACCAGGGACACTAAATTTATCACTCTTATGACATCATTAAACTTATTTCCTAATAGGACTTATCTCCAACTCCTGAAGAATGGAGGTGGAGATTCAACATACAAATAAAGAGAGTGAACAAGCATTCTCTCTGTAGCAAGGATCTTGTGCCATTTTGTCCACTCAAAGTGCAATATTTGAAAGATAAAATAATCACAGCCATAAATGCTATGTAGGAATTATTAATTCACTCAGTGGAGTTATTTTATTCGGCCATGAGTCAAATAGTTAAGATATTATGCTAAGTATGCAAGCATTGAAAAACCAACATCAGGTTCGGACAGCATTGTTGTAACCTTTATTCTGAGGGTTCTAGCTTCTTGAGCTTTGCAATTTCTGGGTTCACCACTCTCAAACATAGCTGGTCACTGATGATTCCCCATCTTCTTGGAGTGATTGTGTGCTGAAAAAAGAGAAAGAGGGGAGAGAGAGGGAGAGAGGAAACGAGGGAGGGAGAGAGAGAGAGATCCGTGTGTGTAACTAATTTTGATTCTGTATCTCTCAGCTCTGATTATTATATATAGTTTGGTAAATGTATGAACCTCAAATCAGAAAAATTAGAAAATACATATTAAATAACTTAACTATCATTAGAAAAGCCTTACAGAAAAATATGAGTAAACCTAAAATAGTGTGATCAGTAGGATATGAATATTCTAAACTATTGATGCTTCAGTAAATACGATTTAATAAATAACTGGATACAAAAAAGATATTTATGCTAGCAAGGTGTAATGAAATAGAAGAAATTTAGCCTGGCATCTTTGAATGAGCTTGGTTGAATTTGAATGAAAAGCAGATGAAAATGCTCACCAGATACTTGATATATTTTGACTCCAGTTAGCTCTCTCTCTAGTATTTATGGATCGGATGCAAGCAAGCTCCCTGCTCCAGCTCCTGATTTACAACTATCTGTTGCCTTGCTCCCCACAAGTATGGTAACAGACTCAATGCTTCTGGAACTCTGTGCCTCAAATTAAGTGATTTGTTTTTCACATGTTTTGGAATGTTATCTGTGTACAATAACTAAGAAGGAGAAAAATATCATGAACTTTTACTATTAAGGAGTTCATGGAAGAAGTTTGTAAAAATTATTACAATGCAGTCTAAAATAACCACATTTTATGACAGTGCACAATCAATTATGTTCATTGCCCTCAGTGTGGGTAGTGCTACCAGTATATTTCTTTACCCATGTGCATACATTTGTCTATATAGTAGGTACTCAAACACTAAAGAATGTCTGTTGGCTGAAAAGTCATCTCCAAAGTAAGTTCAATCTGTGACTATAGGAAACTGTTTCCTAAAATTTTGTTTATATTTTGTCCATATAATTTTAGGTATCTCAAAAGGAGTATTCATATTAACTAATTTTAATTATTTAGAAAAAAGTTTCTCTCTTGTTCTTTGTCTTAATGATTGACAATAACATCTATATAATAACTCAAAACAGAACCACAGATTGTTCTCTTTTATATTTCAATTATAAATGAATGTGTTTCTTAAAATATAATTTATTCAGTGTGTGTGTTGTGTGTATGTATATGTACTGTGTCTATACATTAGATCTGGAATCAGAGATGCTTAAAAGATACTATGTGAATAGTGGGTGTGAGCTAGGTCCTCTGCAAGAGTAGAAAGAGTAAAAGTGGTAATTACTGCTAAATCAACTTTTCTGTTTGAACTGGTACTTCTTGATTTTTGCCTTGTGGTATATATATTTCTTTATCCTATTTTTTCTGATGACAGTGAAGGGACATAGTTCATGCAATTTGTATGAATAAAGCATATTTTAAAATGTGCCTGTTACTCAATCCCCAAGCTTTATATTACTATCTCTGAAACTTCCAAAGAGAATAAATTAGTTTTTATCAGATAAACACATTTGGTAAAGTAGCAGGATATAAAATTAACATGCAAATATCAATAGTCATCTTATATACAAATGACAATGGTCAAGAGAGAAATCAGAAAATTAATCACAATCACAATGCACTAAATAGTATCTTGGAATAAGTAAAACTATGGAAGTAAAAGCCTTGTATAATGAAAGCATTATGTCACTTTAAAATAAAACTGAAGAAGATACAAGAAAATGGAAATACCTCTTCTTATGTTAATTGGTAGGGTTAATACATTAGGAGAATGTTCATACTTCCAGAAGCAAATTCTATGTCATCTCTATCAAAATTTAAATGTAATTCTTCACAGAAATTTACAAAATCTTATATTTCATATGTAAATACAAAAAACACAGGATAACTACAACATTACTATACAATAAAGAGAATCTCTCACGACACAAGATTTATAGTTATGCACTAGGGCTAATGTAATAAAAACAGCAAGGTACTGGAAAAGAGATTCATTCATTAATGAGATAGAATTGAGGACCTAATACATTGAGTTTTTAAATAGGCAGATGATAGGCAACGGAGAAAAGACATATTAAACGAATGATGTTGATCAACTTCAATCACACCAAATATAATGAAACTAAATTTTTCTTCATCATCCAGCACAAAACTCAGCTCACTGGAACTCCTCTTGGGCATTCTGATTTGGTTTGGGTTGTGGAGATCTTGAAGTGTGGCAGCTGCATGTCTAGCCCATTCACATATGCCAGAAATTCATAAATGAGGTGAATATTGGGGTTGGGCTAACTCACCGACTTGATTCTGGGCCTGGGTGGTAACTGGGTGTGTCAGTCTGCCAACTTTAATTCATTTCCACCACCCAGGTGAACTCTCCAGTACTGCCCCGACTAGTTCACCCAGTGCAGCAGGGAGCAAGGACCTGCATGTGTTCTACTCTCACCGGTGCACACTCGCAACAAGGAACAGCTCTACTCTTTTGCTCAGGCAAGGTGTAAGACCCACTGTCCAGATTGCTGCAGTAGGTGACAGGGAGGGTCAGCTCTTCCATTCTCATTCCTCTGAGGCTAGCTCTCCTACCTGAGGCAGGTGGCAAGAGGTGAGGGAGGGCATGTTTTCCCCATGGATGCCACCACATGTTATATAATGCAGGGAGCAGGGGCTGATATCCTGCCAAGTGTCTCAAAACAGACCAATGACTCATTGCAGCGAGATGTATGAACTAAAGCATATATTGTGTGGCTCACTCTGCCACACTATAGCTTCCACTTTGAGACTTTGCTGTGGTTCCTTTGTATGTTTTTAAGTGTTGGTTTTGTTTTTAAACTTTGTTTAGTTTTGAGGGGGTTGCAAGGGTAGATGGCAGAAATGAGTGCATGGGGAGATGAGTGGAATTGGGGTGCATGATATAAGATCCATGAAGTAAAAAGTTTAGAAAACAAAACAACTTAGCTCCAAATGGATCAAATACATCAGAATAAGACTTTGTCTTCTGAATCAGATATATGAGAAGTTAGGAAATATACTTAAATTTATTTGCTCAGGGAATGGTATTCTGGGCTATAATTCTATAGTATAGGCCTAAGAACCCAGTTACTAAACAAGACCTTATGAAATTAAGATGCTTCTGTACAGAAAATGACACAAATTATCTGAGGAAGAAACAACCTGCAGAATGGGGAAACACCTTTCCAGCACTTTATCTGGCATATGCAAAGACCTCAAAAGATAAACATGAGGGAAATAAAACCAATTAAAGTATGGGACTCAGGGCTAAATAGAGATTTCTCAAAAGACAAAATGCAAATAACTGAAACATTTTTTAAAAATATTCAACACTCTTATATATCAGGAAATTCAAATTAAATTAGTTTATGATTTTATCTTATCTCAATCAGAATGGCTAAATTCTAGGATAAAAATAAAGACAGAAGCCAGGCAGTGGTGACGCACACCTTTAATCCCAGCACTTGGGAGGCAGAGGCAGGCGGATCTCTGTGAGTTCGAGACCAGCCTGGTCTACAAGAGCTAGTTCGAGGACAAACTCCAAAACCACAGAGAAACCCTGTCTCAAAAAACGAAAAATAAATAAATAAAAATAAAGACAGATGCTGGTGTAGATAAATGGAAAGAAAAGGCTAATTCAAGACGATGACAGTGAAAAAGATGAATCAACTATAGAAATCTAGAGTATAGGATTCTCAGAGAACTAGAAAAGGGTCTCTCACAGGATTCAGCTGTGCCCATAGAACTTTATATCTTATTCTAGAGATATATACTCCTTCATACTCATTGCTGCTCTATTCATAAAAAATAGGAATTAGAAAATATTAGATGTCATCTGTATGCAGAATGGATAATAAAAATAGAGTGCATTTACACAGTGGAGTATTATTTATCAGTTCAGAAATATGAAACGATGCAATTCTAGGTAAGAGAATTCAGAAGCAGAAATAACAAATACTGTGTATTTTGTTTAATTTTCTGATGTTAATTTTGGGTCTTTAGATATATAATTTTTGTTTAAAATATATACAGACGTCAGGAAATTAGTAAATGATGGTAGTGAGTATACTTCAAGGGAAGGAAAACACCACACTGTGATATAAAGCATTACACATGAATAATAGAAGATGAGTTAAACGGAAATGGGTATAAAAGGGCAGCATATATAAGCCATATTGGAAGAGATAACAAACATCATAGGCATTTCACAAGATTATTGGAAACCAAAAATATCCCCAAAATATATACATGCACGGTTATAAAAACACTTAAATTGAATTTCCTAATAACAATTGACCATTATCTATCAGATACGATGGACTAACAAATAAAAACAGAAGAACTAGGACTGGGTTACCTTTTTAAGAGTTCTTAGCAAGTGAAGTTTATATAATCTGAAACATTTTCAGATTGTTGTCTATGTTTCTAGTTATCCTTTGGAACTTTACAGTATGTCTCTAGTGCTGAAGATATCATCTACTTTAAGAAGAACATGAAAAAATGAAGCTGAGAGTCACACAAGAACCTCATTCCCTACTCATAGCTTTCATAGGTGCTAGGCATGCTACTAGAGGAGGAAAGAGATCATGAGTCATTTATGTGTGAAAAATGAAAATCAAAACATTAGAAAATCTAGGAAGATCTATATGTTGTATGTGTATATGTATATCTATACATACAGTGGTGCAATTAGCACTATGGGCATGGAAGAAACCAATCACTTCTGATTGTTTAAGGTCTGTTACTCAAGTTAAATTTAATATTTGACACATGTTTAATGAAACAAGAAAACTGTGACAAGACAGTCCATGAGAACAATGGAAGAATGTAATGCTATTTTTCTGTTGATTGGATATAATATTAAATTAATATCTAAAGAGTTAACCTTAGATTAAAACGATTAATGGTTCAGTTAGTTCTCATAAGGGAAGTTTGTTCTGCAATCAATCATGATTTGACATAGAGACCCACAACCAATAAAGGTACAAAGAATAAGATAGTGCAGAATTCTATGCCTTAAATGGTACAACTATATCAAATCCATCCTACTAAGGTTCAAGAATTATGGAAGAATACAGGGAAGAAAGATGGTAAAAGCCAAAGTAGTGGAACACTCAAAGAAAGAGTGTTATCCAAAACCAGGTGGTGGTGGTGCACGCCTTTAATCCCAGTACTCGGTAGGCAGAGGCAGGTGAATATCTTTGAGTTTGAGTCCAGTCTGGTCTTTAAGAGCTAGTTCCAGGACAGGCCCCAATGGTACAGAGAAACCTTGTCTAAAAAAAGGGGGGGGGGGCGTGTTTTCCAGAAACAATAGCACAATTGCAAAGGTAGTTAAATAGTAGTTGAGAAAATATTCAGGGGACTTTTGCAAGATTGAGGGAGTTAGAATTCTAGGATGGCAATAGGAGGAAGGAAAAAATACCTATTCATACAGAAAGAGTTATGGGAAGTTGGTAGGTGCTGGGGAAAGAAGAGTCAGTTTTGTTTCAAGATGCAGACCCTGGTAGGTTGTTTATGGTTCAGCAAAGGTCACATGTCCTCAAGTATAAGGGCAGTACAAACTGTAGTTTGTTGATTTTTTTAAAATCAAAGGTACAAACAAGAAACAACATTGGGTGGAAAAGGAATCAGAATTGGATCAGGAAAGAGTCAGAGAAGATGGAGTATATGATGAAAACACATTGTAAGGGCTTCCATGGGAAGTCAACAAAGTCTGTCGCATTAAGTTGAGGCAGGACCCACCCCCTTTCTCCTGCAGTAATGCTGAGCCTAGCATCCCACCATGGGGGCATGCAGAACTCTGGGTGAAATGTAAAATAAAATTTAAAATAATCCTTTTTAGGTAATTTCAAAGAAATAATTAAAATGAGAAAACCATTTAATAAAAAATCAAGTAAAAAAGGGATCAAATAAATGTGAACCTGACCTCACCACTCTCTTCATTTAAATTATCTACAATATTAAAGCTTAAAATCTGTACTAGTTGTTTGTTTGTAAACATTAAGATTGGGAATATCTGCCTATGATTCAGGACTTTTAAGCTCTAACTTCTTGTTTTGTTTTGTTGTTTTGTTTCTCCACATAGCATTTTTCTGTGTAGTCTTACTGTCCTGGAACTCACTCTGTAGACCTTGTTGACCTTGAAGTCATAGAGACCCACCTGCCACTGCCTCCCAATAAGTGAACCACCACTGCCAGGAAATTTCTAAATTCTTAATGAATAATTTCTTTTGACTTTTCAGTCATAAGCAGATATGGCAATTTTATCTCTTCCAAATGTTCCATTACATAAGCAACTTTATATATGAGTAATTAATGCATGAAAATTGAATCTCTTTAACTGAAATATACTTGTTGACTTCACATTTTATCATAGACAGTAGTCTAGCACCTTAAGTCTTAGTTTTGTTTTATTCATAATATCTTTCCAATAATCTGTACACCAGATGCCACAGATAATTGTTACTTCATATGCCGATATTTGGGGATTCTATATACGTCGAAATTTAATTTTAAATTCTTTTAAATCATAAAACTGTTAAAGGCTATGTAGAGGAAAGGGAATGATGCATTAGCCCATGCAGCTTGTTCTATCAATTTTCCAAGGGAAAATTTTTGCTTCTTAAATTTTTCATCATCGGTGGTCAATTATTTTAGTACTTAGAAACTTCAGGTTTCAGGATAATGTGATATCTTCAGTAATTTTTTTTCTTTTTTTTTAATTTATTTATTTATTAAGGATTTCTGCCTCGTCCCCACAACCGCTTCCCATTTCCCTCCCCCTCCCCCGATCAAGTCCCCCTCCCTCATCTGCTCGAAGAGCAATCAGGGTTCCCTGACCTGTGGGAAGCCCAAGGACTGCCCACCTCTATCCAGGTCTCCTAAGGTGTGCATTCAAACTGCCTAGGCTCCCACAAAGCCAGTACGTGCAGTAGGGTCAAAAACCCACTGCAATTGTTCTTGAATTCTCAGTATTCCTCATTGTCTGCTATGTTCAGCTAGTCCGGATTTATCCCATGCTTTTTCAGACCTAGGCCAGCTGGCCTTGGTGAGATCCCAATAGAACATCCCCATTGTCTTAGTGTGTGGGTGCACCCCTCGTGGTCCTGAGTTCCTTGCTCGTGCTCCGTCTCCTTCTGCTCCTGATTTGGACCTTGAGATTTCTGTCCGGTGCTCCCGTGTGGGTCTCTGTCTCTGTCTCCTTTCATCGCCTGTCAGAATGGCTAAAATAAAAAACACCAATGATAGCCTTTGCTGGAGAGGTTGTGGAGAAAGGGGTACACTCACCCATTGCTGGTGGGAATGCAAACTTGTGCAACCACTCTGGAAAGCAGTGTTTCGGTTTCTCAGGAAATTCGGGATCAACCTACCCCTGGATCCAGCAATACCACTCTTGGGAATATACCCAAGAGAGGCCCTATCATACAACAAAAGTATATGCTCAACTATGTTCATGGCAGCATTGTTTGTAATAGCCAGAACCTGGAAACAACCTAGATGCCCTTCAACGGAAGAATGGATGAAGAAAGTATGGAATATATACATATTAGAGTATTACTCAGCAGTAAAAAACAAGGACTTCTTGAATTTTGCATACAAATGGATGGAAATAGAAAACACTATCCTGAGTGAGGTAAGCCAGACCCAAAAAGAGGAACATGGGATGTACCCACTCATATTTGGTTTCTAGCCATAAATAAAGGACATTGAGCTTATAATTCATGTTCCTAGAGAAGCTAAATAAGGTGAATCCAAAGACAAACACATAGGCATCCTCAGGAATATTAACCTTCTTCAGTAATTTTTTTTTGGTATTTACTACTAAAAATTGTTATACTGACATTGTATTCTCTCTCTCTCTCTCTCTCTCTCTCTCTCTCTCTCCCTCACACACACACACACACACACACACACACACTCACACACACACACACAATCAGCTACTTGCCTCTACACATACTGACATCTCTTTGTGTAGCTCTCATATATAAGATCCAGCACCGAGTTTCAATGATTCCAGTAAGATAAGAAACCAAGAAAACTTATCACCCAGGCCACACTGCTTGTAATTCAAGATACATGTACCTTTCTCCAAGTATAAAACTGTAGGAGACTGGTCATTCATTCCTGGATGCCAAGACATGAATAATTACACAGAAAATATATCAAAAACAACACTGTTTGGACAAAAGCTTAGACACATTTCTATCTAGCTCTTATATCTTTAATTAACCCATATCTATTAATCTGTGTATCACCACAAGGCTGTGGCTTACTTGGCAAGGTTTTGGCATTTGTCTCCTTTTGCGTCTCCTTGGCTCTGCCTACTCTCTCAATATATATCTCTGTTTGGATATCCTGCCTGACTTTACTCTGCTAAGTCATTGATCAAAACAGCTTTACTCATCTATCGATAAAGACAAAACATTTAAAAAGGACATCCCACGTCATAAAACTGCTAGTTGTCCATTTGATTAGCAATATTTCAGTGTAAATTCATTTTATTTTATTGGAAAGAAAACTTGTGACATTGACATTTGCTTCCATGTCCCACCTGTTCTACTGGCCTCTGTACACAAATTTTTCTGTATACATATACATGCATATGTGAATATAATATATACATATATATTTGTATATGAAGTGATGTGCCTGGGAAGTTTCCTCTGAGTTCTACATGAAGAACAGCCTCAAGACTGCTGGCTGAGATAATCAAGCCTCACATAATATTCCAGTCAGTACTTGATTTTAATTCAAAATTTTCTATAGGTCCCCATAAG
Source organism: Microtus oregoni (assembly GCF_018167655.1). NCBI lineage: Eukaryota > Metazoa > Chordata > Mammalia > Rodentia > Cricetidae > Microtus > Microtus oregoni. The sequence goes on along the minus strand of NW_024543076.1, from coordinate 9,156,836 downwards.
ATGCTTCAATCAGGAGGAAGTATCTAGAAAACTATGCCCACATTCAAAAAAAAAAACCGAATTATGCATGCTTTTCTTTGTTTAGAGTGTTTGTTACAAGTTGTTTTGGTAATGGTCTAAAAAAAGCTAAACAAAGGAGATTAGATTCAGAATTCTTGTTTTGAAAAAACGGGGGGGAGTGCTTTGGACTAATGTTCTCATATACTATAAAGGTTTTTTTGGTTCATTGCTTTAATAAAACAGTGATTGGCCAAGTAGCAAGGCAGGAAGTGTTGGCAGGGCAAGCAGAACAGGCACATTCTGGGAAGAGTAAAAGTCATTCTGAAGTCATCATCCAGACACAGAGGAAACAAGATGAATGCCTTGCTAATAAAATCTCGCTGATAAAATGTACCAAGCCACGTGCTAACAGACAAAAATGATGGGTTAATTTAAGATGTAAGAGTTAGTTAATAAGAAGCCTGAGCTAATAGGCCAACCAGTTTATAGTCTGTTTCTTTGGGACTGAATTATTGCAGGAGAGGGCTGGACAGAAAACTCTGTCAACAAGGAACTACTGGAAGCATCATAGTCCCTGACTTCAAATGCTAGTACAGAGCAAGAGCACTGAAAACAGTCTTGTATTGGCATAAAAATAGACAGGAGGACCAAAGGAAATGAAACAAACAGCCAGAGATCAATCCACACACCTACAAACACCTGATTTTTGCCAAGAAACAAAAATATAAAATGGAAAAAAGTAAGCATATTTAACAAATGGTGCTGGCATAACTGGATATTAACATGTAGAAGAAAGAAAATAGATCCATATTTGTCATGCAAAAGACCGAAGTCCAAATGAATCAAAGACCTCAACATAAAACCAACCACAATGAACCTCAAAGAAGAGAAAGTGAGAAGTATGCTTGAATGCATTGGCACAAAAGACCACTTTCTAAATATAACCCCAGTAGCACAGAAACTGAGAGAAACAAATAATAAATGGAAACCTCCTGAAACTGAGATGCTTCTGTAAAGCAAAGGACACAGTCAACAAGACAAATGGCAGCCTACAAAATGGGAAAAGAATCTTCACCAATCCTAGATAGAGGGCTGATCTCCAAAATAAACAAAGATCTCAAGAAATTGGTCATCAAAATAACAAATAATCCAATAAAAAATAAAAAATGGAATACAGACCTTAACAGAAAACTCTCAACAGAGGGATCTAAAATGGCTTAAAGACACTTAAGGAAATGCAAATCAAGTCTTCTCTGAGATTCCATCTTACACCTATAAGAATAGCCAAGATCATAAACACTGATGACAACTTATGCTGGGGGGGATGTGCAGTAAAGGGAAAACTCCTGCATTGCTGGTGGGAGTACAAGCTGGTATAGCCCTTTTAGATATCAATATGGTTGTTTCTCAGAAAATTAGAAAACAACCTACCTCAAGACCCGGCAATACCACTTTTGGGAATATATCCAAAAGCTGCTCAATCGTACCACAAGGACATGTGCTCAAGTATGTTCACTGCAGAATTATTTGTCATAACCAGAATCTAGAAACAACCTAAATGCCCCTTTATCAAAGAATGGATATGGAAAATGTGGTACATTTGCGCAATGAAGTACTGCACAGCAGAAAAAAAAAAAATCACAACTTGAAATGTATCTAGAGAACATCATATTGAGTGAGGTAACCAAGACCCAGAAAAGCAAATATCATATGCATTCACTCATAAGTGACTTTTAGACATAAAGCAAAGAAAAATCAGCCTACAATTCACAGTCCCAGAAAATCTACACAATAAAGGGGACCCTAAGAGAGACACACATTGATTTAATCTATATGGGAAGTAGAAAAAGACAAGATCTCCTAAGTAAATTGGGAGCACGTGGGCCATGGAAGAGGGTAAAGGGGAGGTTCAGGAAGCATGGGGAGCAGATAAAAATATATAGCTCAATAAAAATAATTTTAAGAGGAAAATAGGAAACTATAGGGATCTACATTATCTGAAATTTTACTTCCAGACCTCAATTACTATTCAACTACAGTCTGAAAATATTAAATAAAAAATCAAAAAAGACAAAAAAGAAAATCAAGTAAATGTATGAATGATATAAATTAGAAAAAAAAGCAAAGCAAGAAGACATCGGGAGTAAGGATGTGAAGTAGGAAAGGGTCATTAGTCCTATCAGGATTGCTAAGCAGTTAAGCCATTAGAAATAATGACTTTAAAATTTTGATATTCCTTTAAAACTGGGAGATGTTTCATTGGTATATCAGACCAAGAGTAAGCTATTATTGCAAAATCTAAATATTATATATGTGAGGCCTATTTATCCTGGTGAAGATTTTACTACATGGTACCTTTACACCAATCCAAAGTATTACCAGGTTTCAAAATTTAATGCAGCTCAGATCTTTCCCTTAGTTTGTTGTAGGACATTGTCAACACATACTATTTTACTATAAATTCTTGAGTTTGCCAGTTTAGTTTATGAAGATTAACAAAGTTTATAAATTAATTTTCCTAAATAGAGTAGATTTATGAAATCTCTATATGAAAATTACTAATTACGTGAAATTTCATTCCACTATTCTGATCTAATCTTGCAAGGTTGTGATGTCAAATTAATGACAATTTTCTGATTACACAGTATAATTTAACTTCATTAATATGAATGACCTGACAATAGAGGGAGTGATTTTATGTGTAATACTCTCATGTATTTTTACTTTTTAAAGTTTTTAGTTGTGCTGTTGGAAAGTTAGGACTACACAAGTATTTTATGATTTCTAATGGAAGACTGGCATAAGTGTGCAACAAAAATCTTTTATAAATGAAACAAAATCTTAAACCATTATCAGTTAATTTGATAAAAGCAGCTTCAGAATTTCTAGCATAATTATAGGCTAGTAGCTATATTGTGTGGAATTGGAGTCAATTAACTATAGAGGCTAAGAGGTGAATTCAGAGAAAAAAAGGGGGAATGATAATGAATGACTATTATGTAATCCATTGACAGGGTTAATTTATCAAAAATTACTTGCTACATTCATCCTGTTGGCCCTGGATCATTGGGCTACCGGCGGCCCTGTTTAGTTGCTGAGGAATCCCATCAGGATGGGTGAGTGTGTGCTACCCAGGGGCAGGCAGACTGTCCCGGAAGAGAGCACAAACCCCCTCCCCCAGCTCCTTCTGCAGGGCTGTCTTTCTTTCGCACGACCCAGCACCCCCAGCACCCCTCCCCAACCCTGCCCTGCTGTATGCTAGGACCAGTGCTCAACTACAGTCTTAAGCTCCTAAACTAAGGCCACCCACCCAGAGCGGTGAGTGCCTGCCTGCTGGGCAGGCCTCAGGGTCCCCTGTAAGGGAGCTGGGCACCTTCAGCTCCAGAGCCAGGCTTCCTGCGCGCTCATGGATACCACCCCCCCCCTTGCTCCATTCATCCTGTTGGCCCTGGATCATTGGGTGGCCCTGTTTAGTTGCTGAGGAATCCCATCAGGACTGTTGCAGAGGAATCCCATCTGGACGGGAACGGTTCCTGCTTCTACACTGAAGAAATATACCCTGAGAGTCAATCACAGCAAAGTCTGGACCAAGAGACCAGGCCTCTCCTGGCTCCATTTGAAGGAAGAGATGGGAAGGCGCCAATACAAGAATTCCTCCAACAATCTGAAAGGCAACATGACACCACCAGAAACCAGGGATCCCAAAATAAGAAGAATTGTACACCCTACTCCTGAAGAAATAGAAGAAATCGACTCAAAAGTGAACTATATGAAAATAAAAGAGGACCTTAAACAGAAGGTGAAAAACTGTCATAAACAATTAGAGATTACAAACAAAAAGGTAGAGGAAATGAATAAATCGCTCAAAGACACGCAAGAAAACCAAGAGAAACAAGAAAAAGCAATCAAACAGGTTAGGGAAGCGGTTCAAGACATGAAGAATGAAATGGAAGCAATGAAGAAAGCACAAACCGAGGGAAGAATGGAGATGGAAAATCTGGGTAAACGAACAGGAATGACAGAAACAAGTACTAACAACAGAGTACAAGAGATAGAAGAGAGAATATCAGACACTGAAGATACCATAAAAAAAATAAACACACTGATCAAAGAAAACAGCAAAACCAACAAATTCTCATCACAAAACATTCAGGAAATTTGGGACACAATAAAAAGACCAAACCTAAGAATAATTGGAGTAGAAGAAGGAGAAGAAGTGCAGCTCAACGGTACAGAAAATATACTTAATAAAATTATAGAAGAAAACTTTCCCAACCTGAAGAAAGAGGTACCTATGAAGGTTCAAGAAGCGTACAGAACACCAAATAGGCTGGATCAAAAAAAAAAACATCCCCTCACCATATAATAATCAAAACACAAAATACACAGAATAAAGAAAGAATATTAAGAGCCGCAAAGGAAAAAAGCCAAGTTACTTATAAAGGTAAACCTATCAGACTTACACCTGACTTCTCTATGGAAACCATGAAAGCCAGAAGGTCCTGGATAGATGTACTGCAAAAACTAAGAGATCATGGATGCAAGCCCAGACTACTATATCCAGCCAAGCTTTCGTGCACTATAAATGAAGAAAACAAAATTTTCCAGGATAAAAACAAATTCAAACAATACGTAGCCACAAATCCAGCCTTACAGAAAGTTATAGAAGGAAAATCACTAACCAAGGAATCCAACAATACCCACAATAACTCAGTCATCTAGAGACCTTTCACCAGCGCAACTCAAAGAAGGGAAACACACAAACCCTACTACTAAAAAAGTGACCGGAGTTAACAACCACTGGTCTTTAATATCACTTAATGTCAATGGGCTCAACTCACCTATAAAAAGGCACAGGCTAAGGGATTGGATACGAAAACAGGATCCAACGTTCTGCTGTCTACAAGAAACACACCTCAACCACAAAGACAGGCACCTACTCAGAGTAAAGGGCTGGGAAAAGGCTTATCAAGCAAATGGTCCTAAGAAACAAGCAGGTGTGGCCATACTAATTTCTAACAAAGTTGACTTCAAACTTAAATCAATCAGAAGAGATGGAGAGGGACATTTTATACTCATAACAGGAACAATTCATCAGGATGAAGTCTCAATCCTGAATATCTATGCCCCAAATATAAAAGCGCCCACGTATGTAAAAGAAACATAACTAAAACTCAAGGCAGCCATCAAACCACACACACTAATAGTAGGAGACTTCAACACTCCTCTCTCACCAATGGACAGGTCAATCAAACAGAAACCTAACAGAGAAATTAGAGAATTAATGGAGGTAATGAAGCAAATGGACTTAACAGACATCTATAGATTATTCCACCCGAAGAGGAAAGAATATACCTTCTTCTCTGCAGCTCATGGAACCTTCTCGAAAATTGACCACATACTCGGTAACAAAGCTAACTTACACAGTTACAAAAAATATTAGTAACCACCTGTGTCTTATCAGATCACCATGGATTAAAGTTAGAATTCAACAACAATGCTACCCCCAGAAAGCCTACAAACTCATGGAAACTGAACAGTCAACTTCTGAACCATACCTGGATTAAGGAAGAAATAAAGAAAGAAATTAAAGTCTTCCTTGAATTCAATGAAAATAAAGAAACAACATACTCGAACTTATGGGACACTATGAAAGCAGTGCTAAGAGGAAAGTTCATCGCACTAAGTGCCCACTTAAAGAAAACAAAGAAAGCACATATTGAAGACTTAACAGCCCACCTGAAAGCTCTAGAAAAAAAAGAATCAGACTCACCTAGGAGGAGTAGAAGATTGGAAATAATCAAACTGAGGGCTGAAATCAACAAAATAGAAACACAGAAAACAATCCAAAGAATCAATGAAACAAAAAGCTGGTTCCTGGAGAAAATCAACAAGATTGATAAACCCCTATCCAAACTAATCAAACGGCAGAGAGAGAATTTGCAAATTAATAAGATCAGAAATGAAAAGGGGACATAACCACAGACACAGAGGAAATTCAGAGAATCATCAGATCATATTACAAAAGCCTGTATAACACAAAACTGGAAAATGTAAAAGAAATGGACACTTTTTAAGATAAATACCATATACCAAAGTTACACCAGGACCAGGTGAACAATCTAAACAGACCTGTTGGTCGCGAAGAATTAGAAGCTGTTATCAAAAACCTCCCTACCAAAAAAAAAGCCCAGGACCAGATGGTTTCAATGCAGAATTCTACCAGAACTTCCAAGAAGAGCTAATACCCATACTCCTTAATGTATTCCACAATATAGAAACAGAAGGGTCATTACCTAATTCCTTTTATGAAGCTACAGTTACTCTGATACCAAAACCACACAAAGACTCAACCAGGAAAGAGAATTACAGGCCAATCTCACTCATGAACATCGACGCAAAAATCCTCAACAAAATACTGGCAAACCGAATCCAAGAACACATTAGGAAAATTATCCATTATGATCAAGTAGGCTTCATTCCTGAGATGCAGGGCTGGTTCAACATACGAAAATCTATCAATGTAATCCAGCATATAAATAAACTGAAGGAAAATAAACATATGATCATCTCATTAGATGCTGAAAAAGCATTCGACAAAATTCAACATCCATTTATGTTAAAAGTCTTGGAGAGATTAGGGATACAAGGGTCATACCTAAATATAATAAAAGCTATATACAGCAAGCCGACAGCTAACATCAAATTAAATGGAGAGAAACTCAAAGCCATCCCGCTTAACTCAGGAACACGACAAGGATGTCCACTCTCTCCATACCTCTTCAATATAGTACTTGAAGTTCTAGCAATAGCAATAAGACACCATAATGGGATCAAGGGGATTCGAACTGGAAAGGAAGAAATTAAACTTTCATTATTCGCAGATGATATGATAGTGTACTTAAGCGACCCCCAAAACTCCACCAAAGAACTTTTACAGCTGATAAACAGCTTTAGTAATGTGGCAGGATACAAGATCAACTCCAAAAAATCAGTCGCCCTCTTATACACAAAGGATAGGGAAGCAGAGAGGGAAATCAGAGAAGCTTCACCATTCACGATAGCCACAAACAGCATTAAATATCTTGGGGTAAATCTAACCAAGGAAGTGAAAGATCTATTTGACAAGAACTTTAAGGCATTGAAGAAAGAAATTGAAGAGGATACCAAAAAATGGATGGATCTACCTGCTCTTGGATTGGGAGGATCAACATAGTAAAATTGGCAATTCTACCTAAGGCAATTTATAGATTCAATGCAATCCCCATCAAGATCCCATCAAAATTCTTCACAGATCTGGAGAGGACAATAATCAACTTTATATGGAAAAACAAAAAACCCAGGATAGCCAAAACAATCCTATACAATAAAGGATCTTCTGGAGGCATTACCATCCCTGACTTCAAACTCTATTACAGAGCTACAGTAATGAAAACAGTGTGGTACTGGCATAAAAACAGAGAAGTCGACCAATGGAATCGTATAGAAGACCCGGATTTTAACCCACAAACCTATGAACACCTCATTTTTGATAAAGGAGCTAAAAGTATACAATGGAAGAAAGAAAGCATCTTCAACAAATGGTGCTGGCACAACTGGATGTCAACCTGTAGAAGAATGAAAATAGACCCACATCTTTCACCGTGCACAAAACTCAAGTCCAAATGGATTAAAGACCTCAATATCAGCCCGAACACACTGAAAAGGATAGAAGAGAAAGTGGGAAATACCCTACAACAGATGGGCACAGGAGATCGCTTCCTATGTATAACCCCAGAAGCACAGACATTAAGAGCAACATTGAATAAATGGGACCTACTAAAACTGAGAAACTTCTGCAAAGCAAAGGACACTGTCACTAAGACACAAAGGCAACCTACTGACTGGGAGAAGATCTTCTCCAACCCCGCAACAGACAAAGGTCTGATCTCCAAAATATATAGAGAACTCAAGAAACTAGACTTTAAAATGCTAATTAACCCAATTAAAAAATGGGGCACTGATCTGAACAGAGAATTCTCAACAGAAGAAGTTCAAATGGCCAAAAGACACTTAAGGTCATGCTCAACTTCCTTAGCAATCAGGGAAATGCAAATCAAAACAACTTTGAGATATCATCTTACACCTGTGAGAATGGCTAAAGTCAAAAACACCAACGATAACCTTTGCTGGAGAGGTTGTGGAGGAAGGGGTACCCTCATCCATTGCTGGTGGGAATGCAATCTTGTGCAACCACTATGGAAGTCAGTGTTTCGGTTTCTTAGGAAATTCGGGATCAACCTACCCCTGGACCCAGCAATACCACTCTTGGGAATATACCCAAGAAATGCCCTATCATATGACAAAAGCATTTGTTCAACTATGTTCATAGCAGTATTACTTGTAATAGCCAGAACCTGGAAACAACCTAGATGCCCTTCAATGGAAGAATGGATGAAGAAAATATGGAATATCTACACATTAGAGTACTACTCAGCAGTAAAAAACAATGACTTCTCGAATTTTGCATGCAAATGGATGGAAATAGAAAACACTATCCTGAGTGAGGTATCCCAGACCCAAAAAGATGAACATGGGATGTACTCACTCATAATTGGTTTCTAGCCATAAATAAGGGTCACGGAGTCTACAATAGGTGAATCTAAAGAAGCTAAGTAAGAAGGGGAACCCAAGGAAAAACATATAGTTATCCTCTTGGCTAAGGGAAGTAGACAAAATTGCCGGGGAGAAAATTGGGATCTTGGGGTGGGGTGGATTGGGGGTAAGGGGAGATGGGGAGAGAAAAGTTAGAAGGGAAGGAGGGGGGGCCTTGGGAAAGCAGGAGGATTGGGATAAAGGAAGGTTGGACAGGGGAGCACGGAACCACAATTCTTAGTTAAGGGAACCACTTTAGGGTTGGCAAGAGACCTGACCCTAGAGGGGCTCCCAGGTGCCCAAGCTGAGGTCCCCAGTTAGTTCCTTGGGCAGTTGAGAATGGGGAACCTGAAATGACCCTATCCTTGAGCAATACTGACGAATATCTTGCATATCATCATAGAACCTTCATCTGGTGATGGATGGAGATAGAGACAGAGACCCACACTGGAGCACTGGACTGAGCTCCCAAGGTCCCAATGAGGAGCAGAAGGAGGGAGAACATGAGCAAAGAAGTCGGGACCACGAGGGATGCACCCACCCACTGAGACAGTGGAGCTGATCTATTGAGAGCTCACCAAGACCAGCTGGACTGTGACTGAAAAAGCATGGGATAAAACTGGACTCTCTGAACATGGCGAACTATGAGGGCTGATGAGACGCAAAGGACAATGGCACGGGGGTTTGATCCTACGTAATGTGATGGCTTTGTGGGAGCCCAGCCAGTTTGGATGTTCACCTTCCTAGATATGGACGGAGGTGGGAGGTCCTAGGTCTTACCACAGGGCAGAAAACCCTGACTGCTCTTTGGACTGGAGAGGGAGGGGGAAAGGAGTGAGGGGAGGGGGAGAAGGGGGGGAGAAGTTGGCGTAGGGGGGGAGGAGGGGGAGGGAAATGGGAGGCTGGGAGGAGGTGGAAACTTGTTTTTTTTTCTCTTTTTCTCAATAAAAAAATTACTTGCTGAAGAAAAACTACTGAAAATATATCGAATAGATTTGCTCAAAGTTTGTTCCTTTCTGAGGAAAAATCGGTGTCTTTATATGAGAATTTCTTAATGAAAAACATTAATAAGCTTTGAGATCGAAGTTAAAGTTATCCTCAAACCCTGGCAGAACACTCAGTTAAACTTCAGGGAACAGTACTTTCATTTTTTAAAGTTCAGTTCAGTATGTTTGTATGTAGTAGTGTGATTGCTCAAAATTCCCTATAGAAGCACATGTAACTGAATATTTCACTTAGCTAAAAGTTTGGATCCTAGGGAAAAGATGAGGATATTTATACAGTGACAACATTTCCTAAATCAGAAATTAGAAACAATTCCTATGTGGTCCATTGTTATTAGAAAGAAAATGTTCTGATCACTCATATTTATATGATAGTGACACTTACAAAATTCAGCAATTTATTTATTCTAATTGTTTTATCATTTATATTATGTGTAGATGTGTGTCTACATGTGACTCTGTGAACATGAGTGGAGTAGCCGGTGGCGGTCAGAGGCATAGTCACAGACATCTGTAAATCCAAATCGCTGGAGCTGAATTTACAGATGTCAGTTACTCCTGACGTGGACTCTGGAACAGAACTTAGATACTCAGAAAGAAAAGCAAGTGCTCTTAACAACTGAGCCATCTTTCCCATCTTTACATTTATTATATAAATTTGCTGTAATGACAGAACTCAAGGTAAGGAAATCGTCTCTTTTCCTCCACATCTTCAAACTAATCCTGAGATATAAATACTTTGATCTCTGTTTTTAAAAATTTAATGAAGTAGTCTGTATCTTTTAATGGAGTTAAAACCATTTACAATCAAGTTTAATATTCTGGGTGTGTAGTTAGTTATTTGTGGCTATTAGTCTGGCTGTTTGCTAATGTTACTTTTTTCTTTTTCTCCTGACAGTTTTCAGTATTTCCTAGTTTGATATTTTGAACACGATACATTCCTTCTCCTTATTTTCTATATATCTCTAATTTTCTTGGATCATATTCTCTCCTGGATTCATCCATGTTAATCTGTGTTTGCTATTCTTCAGTTTATAATTATCAACTAACATTAACACAAACATAGAAATCATCTATTTAAGGCAATTTAAAAACAGAATTTAAGTCAACTTTGAGAACTAAGCTAGCACTAATATAAACAAGACCTAATAAAGAGCAAAATATTGATATAAGACCCTGCATACTCTTATACTATACTGGAAAATAACCAGAATTCCAAAACAAAATTGACCATAGAAAATACAACAAATACTTGAGACTGAATAATACACTATTTAATCAAAAAGGTATTGGTGGAGAAACAATAAAAGAATTTTAAAATGCCTAGAATTAAGTAAAAACAATGCTCACCAATGAAAACATACACATACAAATAACATTATGCAAATTAACATATTGTATTCAGATATGCATATATAATTTATGAATTAATAATATTCATAATTAATTAATGAATAAGGGGCCAAAATCTAACATAAACAGAATGTGCACATAGAAAATTTCAGAGGGAGCAAAGAAACACAGAAAGTTATGTAATTGTAATATAACCTCAAAACAAGAAAGATATAAGGAATAAGTAAAGGAGACAACAAAAGAATGAATACAAGTTACCATAATCTCTGAGATACAGTAATGACTGTCCTAACAGGAGAGTAATTATATAAAAATACATGTGTATCTATGGTCTCATTTTTTTTTAAATCTTAGATTAAATAACCCAATTGTGCATCTCAAATCTAAGAATGAACAAGAAGAAATAAAACCCAAGTAGAATGGATGGTAAGAAGCAAGAAATATAAAAAGAGAGAGTAATTAAATATAAAGTCTCTATTGCTAAACCTACAGACAATATATTAAGAAAATACTAAACAAAAGGTGTTATCAATCATTGAGTTGGTTCTTTGAAAGGATTAACAATGTTAAAACAATTCTTAGTTAAACTAATCAAAATAAAGTGAAATGACTCGAATTAATAGAATTAAAGATAGAAGTAGAGTTGTTCAAATAGTCTTCAGTACAACTCAGAAAAACATCAGGGAATATTTAAAAAAAAACAACCAGTCAAACAAACAACAGCAAACATAAATAATGCATATTTTAACAAACTGTTAAATAACAAAAGCTGATAAATCATTAAATGCATCAAAGATATGAAATTTTAAGCCATAAAATTTAAACAACTGTAGCAGAAGTATGACAAGAAGATTGAATCATTAATTACATGTCTACCCACACAACAAAGGCCTGAATAGATTTAATGTTAAATTATACCCCACTTTCCAGTACTATCTAATACTGACACTATTCAAATAGTTCCATAAAATAAGACAGGGAAAATCTTATTTTATTTATTCTATAAATACAGTATAATTCTGAGTCCAAAACCATAAAAACACAATAAGAACACGGCAGAACAACCTCCTTAATGTTCACAAGTACAGGATTCTTAACATAGTACTGAGAAGTCAAAGTAGGGGTCATGTTAGAGAAAGAACATGCAAAATTGGTTCAACATATGCAAATCAGTAAATGTGACACACCATAGAAAGAGACTAAAACATAAAAAGAACATGACTGCCTTATTAGATTCAGAAAGGGCCTTTGTCAATGTTCAACACATCTTTTGATAAAATCAATGAGGAAAGTTGTAGATGGGACATACTTCCACATAAGAAGGTCATATGTAAAAATCCTATAGCAAACATTATGATTGAGAGCTTTTTCTTGTAAATCTGGCAGAAGACAAGAATACTTACTCTCTATACTCCTTCAAGATAGTGATTGAGGTCTTAACTAGAGCAAAGAATCATAACAGGGACAAAATTAGAAAAAAAAGTAAAACTATTCCCATTTGCAGACAGTATGATTCTGTCATTAAATGTCCCCATCAATTCTGCCAAAAATCTTCTGGATCAGATAAATACTAATATAGTAGTAAATAGAACCATTACTAAATCAATAGCATAAACAACTATCTTGGTAATTAAAGTATAAGGAAAAATAACCCATTCATCAATGACTCATTACAAAAAATCTAAGAATAAACCTAAGCAAGGAGGTAAAAGACCTCTATAATGAAAACTATATGATACCATAAGTATGAAATCCAAGAAAGCACTTGAGAATGAAAAGAGTTCCCATGGTTTTTGTTCTTTTTTTTCTGTTTTTTTGAGGAGGTATATTTTAAATAGCTTTCCAGATAACACACATTTCCCTTTAAAAAAATCTGCTTGACTGTCAAAATTAATATTATGAAATTGACAACACTATATATACTAATCTATGGATCCAAATAAGCATACCAGTGCAGGGCACATACGACTGAAAGATAAAAATCACATACCTCTGGATACCTAATATTTGACAAAAATAAAAAAAATCATGCACTGAAAAACAACTAGTGTTTTTAATGAGGGGTGCGGGGAAAATTGAATATCCATGTACAGAAAAATAGAATTAGATTAATATCTATCCCTAAACAAAATTTGGTTCAAACTGCATCAAATATCTTAATTTAAGCCAGAGGCATCACATTGCAATTGCCTAAAGAAGATAGGAAACAGCTCAGAGCCTAAGTATTCCCAACAGCATTAGAAACAGACACAATAATTTATACATAGAATGACATGAAAATAGAAGGATTATATGACTCTGAAATACCACTTTCTGATCCTAAACCCAAAGCACAATATGTCCTATTACAGAAACATTTGAACAATTGTGTTTATTGCCCCTTTTGTAAAGGTGTTTTCACATTCTAGAATTCTAATAACAGATGAAAGAAGAAATTAAAGATGGTACATTAATACACAGAAATTGTGTTTATCTATAGATAAAAATTAAATTATTAAATATATAGATGGATGGAATTGGATTATACATTTAAGTCAAATAGTCCATCCAGTCTTAAAGGCAAATATTCTATATTTTCTGTCATATGCAGATCCTGGGTTTTGACTGTTAAATATTAGATGAAAAAATGTGGGTAAAAATCAGAATAACAGAAAAGGATAGAGAAGATTTGAAATAAAGGCATACAGAGTGAAGAGAAAAGAAGCAAACAGAATAAAAAGGGTGAGAATCTGGGTAAAACTGAGTGGTTGAAATTAAGGAGATGAGGTTATCAATCAAAAATGAAATATGTCTAAAATTATATACGGTCTAATCACTTTGTAAGATTAATAATAATAATAATAATAATAATATGAACAAAGAAGTAACAAAAGAAACCTTGAAAACATTGCTTAAATCTTCTTTGTAAAATACATGTTAAATGATGAGTTAGATAAACATTCTGCTGTGATTGTCTCTAATACTGGTGGAAAATTGTGCATGTCTCTTGATAAGTAAAATGTTCTCTTAAAATATATAATCACAAAGCAGTAAATATTGTAGCAACTTTGGGAAGCAGCTCTTCATGACAGGTGATACCTCTCCCATGGTTTCCTTTAGCCAAATGAGGTGAATGCATTTGAAGTCTCCTCTGCACTGTATGTTCAATATGACTTCCTCACACAGTGAGGAAGATTTCATCCTTCCAAGGAGTTCACCTGGTGCTAGTGACAGGACCAACCCATATGTAACTCTGCTTATCTTCTTGCTTCAGAGAAAGTAGACTATTTGCATAACGGAAAGGGTATTCAAAGCTGTTTCCTAAAGAAAACTACATGGATTTTTGTACCAGAAAGGTACCTCCCAACTAATTTCATTGTGCAAAAATTTCCAAAGTATGGTCAGTCCCAAAGATACAGCTATTTTATAGTCCACATTTTCTTGGACAGCTGCCAAAAACAATTTGATCCTATTTTAAAACTATCCACCATTCCTTGTAGTAATTTCTGTTGCTTGTATGGTGAAAAACTTGATACTTAAGTAGGAAACTCTCACTTACCCTCTGAAGCTGATATAGATTTTCTGCATATTTAATCTCTAATTAAAAATCGTTGCAATATAAAATTATAAAATATGGCTCTCATTTTTCTAATAATTGACAAGTTTTTTGAGTTTAGTAACACTTAATATTTAATCAAAGTTCTGGCCCACTTAAAAATTGCCTGTTTTGCCGGGCGGTGGGGGCCCACGACTTTAATCCCAGCACTCGGGAGGCAGAGGCAGGAGGATTTCTGTGAGTTCGAGGCCAGCCTGGTCTACAAGAGCTATTTCCAGGACAGGAACCAAAAAGCTACAGAGAAACCCAGTCTCGAAAATCAAAAAAAAAAAAAAAAAAAAAAAAAGCCTGTTTTGACTGCTAGGTAAATTAATCTCCATGTTTATTATCTATTAAAAAAGAAAGAAAGCCTACATACATCAAGATAATATTATTGCTGGGTCCAGGGGTAGGTTGATCCCGAATTTCCTGAGAAACCGAAACACTGACTTCCACAGTGGTTGCACAAGATTGCATTCCCACCAGCAATGGATGAGGGTACCCCTTCCTCCACAGCCTCTCCAGCAAAGGCTATCATTGGTGTTTTTGACTTTAGCCATTCTGACAGGTGTAAGATGATATCTCAAAGTTGTTTTGATTTGCATTTCCCTGATTGCTAAGGAAGTTGAACCCGACCTTACGTGTCTTTTGGCCATTTGAAATTCTTCTGTTGAGAATTCTCTGTTCAGTTCAGTGCCCCATTTTTTAATTGGGTTAATTAGCATTTTAAAGTCTAGTTTCTTGAGTTCTCTATATATTTTGGAGATCAGACCTTTGTCTGTTGCAGGGTTGGTGAAGATCTTCTCCCAGTCAGTAGGTTGCCTTTGTGTCTTAATGACAGTGTCCTTTGCTTTGCAGAAGCTTCTCAGTTTTAGTACGTCCTATTTATTCAATGTTGCCCTTAATGTCTGTGCTTCTGGGGTTATACATAGGAAGCTATCTCCTGTGCCCATCTCTTGTAGGATATTTCCCACTTTCTCTTCTATCATTTTCAGTGTGTTCGGGCTTATATTGAGGTCTTTAATCCATTTGGACTTGAGTTTTGTGCACGGTGATAGATATGGGTCTATTTTCATTCTTCTACAGGTTGACACTATCATATGACAAAAGCATTTGTTCAACTATGTTCATAGCAGTATTATTTGTAATAGCCAGAACCTGGAAACAACCTAGATGCCCTTCAATGGAAGAATGGATAAAGAAAGTATGGAATATCTACACATTAGAGTACTATGCTGCGGTAAAAAACAATGACTTCTTGAATTTTGCATGCAAATGGATGGAAATAGAAAACACTATCCTGAGTGAGGTATCCCAGACCCAAAAAGATGAACATGGGATGTACTCACTCATAATTGGTTTCTAGCCATAAATAAGGGTCACGGAGTCTACAATAGGTGAATCTAAAGAAGCTAAGTAAGAAGGGGAACCCAAGGAAAAACATATAGTTATCCTCTTGGCTAAGGGAAGTAGACAAAATTGCCGCGGAGAAAATTGGGATCTTGGGGGTGAGGTGGGATGGGGGGAAGGGGAGATGGGGAGAGAAAAGTTAGAAGGGAAGGAGGGGGGGCCTTGGGTAAACAGGAGGATTGGGATAAAGGAAGGCTGGACAGGGGAGCACGGAACCACAATTCTTAGTTAAGGGAACCACTTTAGGGTTGGCAAGAGACCTGACCCTAGAGGGGCTCCCAGGTGCCCAAGCTGAGGTCCCCAGTTAGTTCCTTGGGCAGCTGAGGATAGGGAACCTGAAATGACCCTATCCTATAGCAATACTGACGAATATCTTGCATATCATCATAGAACCTTCATCTGGTGATGGATGGAGATAGAGACAGAGACCCACACTGGAGCACTGGACTGAGCTCCCAAGGTCCCAATGAGGAGCAGAAGGAGGGAGAACATGAACAAAGAAGTCGGGACCACGAGGGGTGCACCCACCCACTGAGACAGTGGAGCTGATCTACTGGGAGCTCACCAAGGCCAGCTGGACTGTGACTGAAAAAGCATGGGATAAAACTGGACTCTCTGAACATGGTGAAAAATGAGGGCTGATGAGAAGCCAAGGACAATAGCACAGGGTTTTGATCCTACTTAATGTGCTGGCTTTGTGGGAGCCTAGCCAGTTTGGATGTTCACCTTCCTAGATATGGACGGAGGGGGGAGGACCTAGGACTTACCACAGGGCAGGGAACCCTGACTGCTCTTTGGACTGGAGAGGGAGGGGGAAAGGAGTGGGAGGAGGGGGAAAAGGGTGGGAGGAGGGGGAGGGAAATGGGAGGCTGGGAAGAGGTGGAAACTTGTTTTATTTTCTCCTTTTCTCAATTAAAAAAAAAGATAATATTATTAATTTCTGCAAAGTTAAAGTTGGATATTAAATGAGAAAATGTTTAATATTATATTTTGTAAATACAAATAAAATATTGAGATTCTAATGACTTATATTAAAATAAGCACATAAATTTGAAAGATAATCTTTATAAAAATTACGACTCAATTCATGTAAGAAATTTGACCTACCTGCTATATTTTTTCAAGATTTTCTGTAGATATGGATCTTGATATATTTTCCTATGAATATTAAGACATCTAGATTAATAATCAGGGATCAGTATAATTATTAAAAAGTAATATCTGCCATTCATCAGACAATAAATATTGAACTGACAATAGTCACCAAGGAAATTGAATGCTATTTGTTTTGTGTCTATCTATATGTATATACACACATATATATGCACTATATTGTTTAAATATATAATCCATATGCATACCACAGGAAGTGAAATATGTAATCAATTATTTTCTAAGATGATTAAAATAGAAAGTAATTTGATTAAAAATTTCCATAGTCTAAAACACAATCTCAGCCAACAAGATGCCAAAACAATATTCAAAAATACATTCAAGGAATTGAAAGAAGTTATAACTTTTCCCATATGACATGACCTTACATAGAGAATAGGTGCACAGAAAAAAAATATGAAAAAAATCATTTTTGTCATCTTAACTAGTCCATGGAGTTGAAGAAATAATTTCTGTTTGTATGTTGTATGGGTTACTTTCATAATGATTTTTAAGGTAATTTTATCAAGTGAAACCTTGAATCTACAAGTTTCCCCTTATGGTTTGTAGAAGGAACTATTCATTTTCTGTGGTTTCCTGGGTCTGGGATTTATGATTTGTGATCGAGCTGATAGTTCCAAAATTAAATTTTAGACTCAGAATTTCCAATTATTTTATTCTACATAGATTTTTAAGGTTCCCATTTATTATAAGAGTATTTCCCTTAACGGTCATGACCGTCGGGTTTTTAAATACTTGTGGGTGTAACATCTGGCTTATGCACATCTTATCTTTAATATGTTTTGCCTGAGAATGGATTGTGGTCTCCTGTTTATTTTCAGTAACTTAATTACCATTTGGGGTCCTTGAATAATGAGAGTAATGCTCATAGAAAATATGTTTCTTAAGGCCTTTCTATGAGTATCAGATTTTTATAGGCTAAAGCTTTTACAGACCAAAAGAAAACTAGATAGCTTGTTTTTCTTGTGAGGGGGAGTGGTTCATGTTTTTGTTCCCTTTGTGTAGCTCATTCAATGTCGATTCCCCTCATCAACAGCAAAAGCTAATGTTCCTTCCAGGTCACTGAGGAGGAATCCCAAAGTCTTCAGGATGTCATTCTCTGCCTTTCACCCTCCTGGATTTCACTTTTTGTTTCCAATTACATCAATTATACAGGACTCTTTGCAGGAAAAGCCAGAGTTTTAGTAGTCAAGAAAAAGAGTTTTATAATTCCCTGTTGCCTGCTTGTCTTTGGTCTTGGACTAAACTCAAAATCATATATGAGAAACATGCATTGCCTGTCCCATTTCCCCTCAGAGTTAACTTTTTAGGTTTCAATCTATGTTTTTCTTCTTTTGTACTTTCAAATAGTTCCTCTTTTCCCATCTTTGCAACTTTATTCCCCAGGAGGACTGTTTCGATTGGAGCTACTCTGTGGAACCAGGAGGAAATTTGTTGATAATACTTGAAATGTAGATATACATTTATTATCTCCCACTAATATCTATAATTAAAATAAAAGCTTATTTCTAATCATATTTAATATATTTTTCTCATTATTCAATCCTCTCTCACTTTATTGATAAATTTCAAGAGATTATTTTAACAAAGATAAAATTAATATTAAAGTTCTTTTTATAAATATTTTTCAGAACATATATTAAACAATAACATTTATAATTTTATTTTAAATGATTTATGATCAGTTTCATGTTATTTTACCTTTGTATGTATGGGATTTGAATATCAATGTGATATCTTTTTACTTTGTTCTCCTTATAAGAAATTATATTCATAATAAAATTAAAAATATCAATGAATAGACCTGATAATAATAGATACAAGTAAAGAAAAAAGTCCTAATGTTTGAAGCAACTGCTTATTGAGAAGCACAGAAGTGAGTCTACTAACACGAGACTGCTAAAATATTTAACAGGAAAAATTCAAATTAACCTATTTCCTATGAGATTATTTCTTTGCCTTTTAAGGTAAAAAAAAGATACTTGCTATTAGAAAGTTTTATGTTTCATCTCTGCTTGCAAATCAACAGAACAGAAGGTTTTAATTCTAAACTTAAATATTGAAGACTACAGCTATGCTGCTTCTCTTCCAAACTAATAAAGTCTTTGCATAAACTGAGCATACTCTGGTAAGTCAATATGACAGATAAATTGAATTCATGCCCAAACTAATAAATTGCTCACATTTACCCGCATGCATGTACTGTTCCATTTCTCTTGATACATAATCACCATAAATATAGGCTATTTACAATACGAAGCATAAGTTATCTAGAAAACCATTATTTATTTATACCAGTATCATTTATATGAAAAATATTCTCTGCAGTTGGAACACACAAATCTGTTTTACATACAGGAAAGTCAGTTATAAACTCTATTTGTTTTGCTTTTAATGTTGAATCTTATATTTCCTGGACTCCCTAATTTAAATCAGGTTTCAGTTTCAAAAATTATTTTGTGACATATATTATTAGGTTATTTACTTCTCTGGTGATGCAAAATGAAAATGAAATAATCAAACATTACATAAAGTCAAGGAAGCAACAGTGTAATGTAAAAAACAACCATAAACAAAGTTTTTCTGTTTATTTATTGGTATGATCTCTGTAAAGATATATGTATAGTCATATGTTAATTTTACAAAGAATATGTTGCACATATTTAAGTGTGTGTATAGTTTTAATTTACTTAGATTTAAAGATTAACTGGAGAAAATTGTGGTTACTCTTCATAAGCAACTGTGATTCCTAATTAACTGTCATTCCAAATTTCCAAGATTATATATTATTAATATTTGGTTCTCACTCTTGATTCACAGCTAAGACAATACTCAATATTACCATGAAAACATTTGTAAGGAATTGTATATACTGTAAAAAAAAAACAGTTAAAACTGGGAAATAACAAAATTAACCATTTAGCTTTTATACTATGATAATTTTATTTTATGAAATATTCCTTCTAAAATAAGAATATAGAAGAATAAAAAAAAAGGACTTGCAGATTTTTTTGGGCTATCCAATAGTAGCATCATGGACGTAAGACAAAGAACTTGCCCTTTATCTTCTATTAGGTTTATAAAGTAACTAGATTTCATGACATTCTGTCTTATATGGCAAGCTCTCTCTTTCATACCCAAAGGATCTGTGTTTATTGTAGTAAACCAAATTCATAATACATAAGTCATTACCCCTCTCATCAAATTCAAACAATCTTCTGTTCATATCATGTCTGATCTCGAAGCAGAGCATGTGAACAGCAGCAGGGCATTTAGGCTATGTAGGTCCTCAAGTGCTTGCCTGATGTTTCATTTCTAGCTATCCCATTAAGTGTCAGAAGCTTACACAGCAGCTCTATCAGCTGCGAACCAACTGCATATGTAAATGAGCCTATGAGAGACATTTTGCATTTGGATGACAACAATATAAATATAGATTATGCAGTTTGGTGTTACAATATCAATGTCAATACAACTAGAATCCTACATTTTAATAACAAAACATATAGGGCAAAATTAGATTGTGAAAGATCAATAGTTTAACCTTCAGAGCTTATAGGTTGAATAAAATTTCAATACTCAAACAGAAACAAAGACAGACAAGCTTAGGCAGTGAAGGTAACAATCAGAAGCAGAAACCCGTGAAGATCTAATTGAAAACGGGGACCTTGTTGGAGCCTCAGTATGGTGCTGACTTGGCAGTTTGGCCCTATGGTTCTGGCATTAGAGTTAAGGATAGAAGAAATGGGTTATGTAATTTGCCTTCATTCCTAAAGAAAACAGTCATGTAATAATAGAAAACATTGCATTTTTCAGCTATTGAAAATTGTTTATACAATTATTTGTGACAGATGAACTTGGCAATTGATATATGTGAGTTTTGAAACCAATCCAAAAAAGAACTCAGGTATGCAAACCGCTAATTGGAATTTTGATTTGTTCAGATCAAAGAATGACAGAAAATGGGAAATTATGGACAGTAAATAGAATCTGTCTCTGGATTTTTATTAATCATGTTAAGCAGAATCATTTACATTTCAGGAACAGAAAAAACAGATTTGACATTTTAAAATAATTTATCGTAGCATACATAGGAGAAGGGATTTTCAAACATGTCACAGCATAAGTCAGAGCTTCCTCATGGAGAATGCGTCAAAAGCTTCAACAAGTAAATCAATATAAGGTCTCAGTGTTCTGGGTGGTAGTGCCATTCAATATTAATGACAGGATTTCTGACCAAGATCTATTTTGGATTAGCTTTGTTACTAAGCTCTCTGACCTAATATGTATTGGCTTCTTGACCTCTGTCGTAGACATCTGGTTTTGCATTCTGGAATACATCAATCATTCTCAAATTTCTGAAAATACAACTCTCCACGCTGTGTATTTAACCTGATACATTATTTCTCACATTTACATACAATAGAAGATGCTAATAATTACCATACACACTTTAAAGTGAAGAAAAAAAAACAAAGAAGCAAACATAAAGAAATTCCTACCCCAACTATAAAACTAAAGATTAAGTAATGATGATTAATAAGACCTTGTAAGTTGTCCCAAAAAGAGGCAAATTGTTGCACAGAACATAAAATTAGCATCCAGAGAGAAACATGTGAATATGTGACAGTTTCACTGAATTTAATATCATACAAATCTGGAAAAAGGAGGAAATGATCACATTAAAAGCGAAATTCTCTGCTCATGAAACTTTATGTTGTTTTTATATTTTTATGAATAAGGATATTTTCTAAGGAAAAAAGTATCAAGTACCTTCATAAGAGAAGCACATAAATAAATGTCTTAAACAAATATGCAAATGTGAATAAGGACAAAAGAATGTATAATTGTCATCACTAAAATTAGAATCACCAACCAACCAGCTACAGATGTGACCAGCACAGGCAAACGCCATACGAACAACATACTTGGAAAGCAGTAAACTAAAATGAATTTTATGTAGAATGTGTAAATAAAGTATACATGGACATCAGATGATGAATTTTATTGAAAAAGAAAAAAGGGAAAAGACACATAGAATCATAGTGCACATATTTATATTGATGGCAGCCATTTTCTTTTAAAAATGCATATATAATATTTTGTGATTATTTTTTGAGACAGAATCTTATTCTATAATCTTAGTTGATATTAAATTTGGGTAGTCTTCCTTCCTCAGAAACTCAAGTGCTGAGACTAAAATTGTCAACATCATTTTGTCCTTTACTACTTCAGTAATTGTCTTAGGGTTGTTATTCCTGCGGCGAAACACCAGGACCAAAGCAACTTGAAAAGAAAAGAATTCATTTGGCTTAGAGTTCCATATCATTATTTATTTTGAAGAAATCCAGGACAGGAACACACAGCAGAAAGATAAAGACAGGAGCAGATGCAGAGGCCATGAAGGAGTGCTGCTTACTGGCTTGCTCACCATGACTTAGTCAGTCGGCTTTGCTATAGAACCCAGGTACAACAGCTCAGGGATAGCACCACCCAAAATGGGCTGGGCCTTTCCACATAAATCAGTGAGTAAGAAATTGCCCTATAGAAAAGGAGGCACTTTCTCAGTTGAGGTTCCCTCTCTTCAGACGACTCTAGCTTGTGTCAAGTTGATAAATAACTAGCCAGCATGGTAATTAATTCTGAAATGAAGTAATTCAGTTGATACATGATTTTCCTTATTAATATAACTTATTTTCAACATCAGCATAAATTCTTATGGAATATAAAAGCAGAGATGTTATTGACTTTTTCTTCTTTCAGGACAATAATTAATGCAAAATATTTCTCTCTTCTCCCTATATAGTTTGTTTTCATGGACAAACGGAAAACTGTGGTTGGCCTTCCTTATTAACAAAAATGTGATTTCAAGTTTTAAGAATTTAATCCTTTAAGACACAAGTGGAATGAGATGTTTAACTCAAGCTGGCCTTGACCATCACCTGCCTGGGCCACTTCCCTGGAATTAAGATAGCAGTTATGAGGTACAACTTTTGACTTAATTTTTCATTGTTATGAAATAAACTTCTCTGAGAATGGGGTTGTAAAGCAGTGGTTTAGAAGGCTTATAGCTATTTTAAAGACTCGAGTTCAGTACCCAGAAACTACATTACAGCACTCAATCTTTATGAAACTCAAACTGTAGAGTTATCCAATATCCTCTTCTGCCCTCCAGGGACAAATTCATACATATATTTATCATCACAGGGGAATCAAGATTGGAGGAAGAACCTTACTAGCTAGATTCTTTTGCAGGCTTGAAATGCCCTGAATTTTCTGAATTCTAGATCCAGATATATCTGCCTCATGATAATATGATAGGAGAGAGAGAGAGAGAGAGAGAGAGAGAGAGAGAGAGAGAGAGAAAGAGAGAGAGTTCATGACAATGTCACTGAATGCCATTTGGGGTCAAGGAAACTTTCCAGAATGAGTCCACCATACTTCTTCTCTGGGTTCTGAGGATAGCACTCATGTAAACCTAGCTTGTTACACCAGTGCAGGAATTTCTTGTATTCAATGAGCAGTCTTGCTAGACCATACATCAGTTTAGCAGATGGGACAATAAATTACTTGTGTACTCTTGTCATGGTGAAGTATTTACAATGATGATATCTTCGTCACTAACAACACCATCTATGTTGTCCTAGCTGATTCTGTTCACCATGTACAGTGTGTCAAGTAGACTTCTATGCTTTCTTTATCTCAGCATTTATTGCAAGCTATTCAAAGCCTCTTGTATTAATATAATTAAAAATCTGAGGCAAAGAGATTAATTGTTCAAAATTGCACAGCCTGATGCATAAACTTTGCATTTCAGAAAACCATATTGATGACTAAGTGCATATGAGATGTCGTTTTGATATTGTGGGTTTTCTTAAGGTGTCTCAAAGGACTCATCAATTTTTCTCTTTTTCCAATGAAAAAAATAAAATTACTTAAGATTATTCATATGTGAAATACACATAATTATAAAATAATGTGATATAACATATTATATAATGTAATATGTAACATGCAAAATATGTTATTTCATCTTTTGAATCTATTAGTAAGTATAGCCTTACAATCTAGATAAAATAAAGCTTGGCAATAGATATTTTGCCATTAGGTGGAGAGCATAGTGAGCTTTGTGATCCTACATATTTTAATGCATCTGGTCCTTCTGCATACTTCTTCTTTTTCTTCTTCTTCTTCTTCTTTTTCTTCTCCTTCTTCTTCTTCTTCTTCTTCTTCTTCTTCTTCTTCTTCTTCTTCTTCTTCTTCTTCTACTCACAGAGTGGTGTAGGAGAGGAATCATGATAGGCACAAGGATACTGCGGTCAAGAAATATCATAAGTTCAGATGTGAACACATATTGTTTTTCTTTGGTGAATTAGCTGTGATTTTTATGACTTTCAAACAATTAGAATGTGTGAAATTGCTACTAAATTACAGTTATTTATAGATTTTTATGCCTCCACACATTATGCAAGATAACTGCACAGACATAGAGACTATGCATCTGGGAATCTATCTGCTTGATGAACAGATTCCATCAGCCTTGTGAACAAAGCTGAGGCATCAATCTTTAAAATTGTTCCTGGCTTAAAAGCCCTTTGCATCTCTGTAGCGTAGACTGTGATTGTATTCTCTGCCTTAAATCCTGTTTCCTTATCCTTGAAAAAGAAATGCCTTACAGGAAGAGTTGCCTCCGTCAAAGTATGTAACTTTGTATGGTAGTTAGGTCTATTACACAAATTAAGATTTTAAATTTATTTACAAAATAAGTTTATTTTTGTCTGTTTATATGTGTTTTCCCTGTGTATATGTCAATATACCCTGTGACTAAAGTGTCCTAAGAGTCTAAATGAGGTTATCATATCTTATGGCACTGAGTTACAGATAGTTGTGAGCAACCATGTGCCAGGGTCCTCTATCATGCTGAGACACTATAGATTCTACAAAAATGGCATCTTCTCTTTATATGTCTGCAGCAGTGTTAATTAAAATTGAAATCTCCCTCCTTGACTGCTCAAAAGCTCAGAACTTTTAGTGTAAATGGTAGGAGATGGAAAAAGGAAATAAATGAATTATATCCTACTGAAGTCCTTTCATGTGATCAGTACAAAATAACTAATAATTAGTTGTGTGTCTCTCTGTGTGTTTGTGAATGAGAGACAGAAAGCCAGAGAGGGAGAGGGGGAAGGGAGAGAGGCGAGATGGGAGAATTCTTTTTCTATTGGAATTCATATAAAGGTTCTTTTGAATTATTTTTCCCTGTCAATGACAGAAAGTTATTTAATAATTTGATATTTTTTTCAAACACAATGAGTCTCTCTTTCTCCCTCCCTCTCTCTCTTCCCCCTTCCATCTTTGCTCCCTTTCTCTGCCACCATGCATATCTGTTATTAAGTTTTAGGCCTATAGCTTCCAGCAGTATTGGGTCATTTGTCCAACACCACACTATAACAACATTCTCCAACACAATTTCAGTAAAAGGAAACAGAAAAACTAAAAAAGAAGAAAGTCAGAGATCACTGAATCCTGGTTTGCATCCTGGGTTTGCCAGGTATATGCTGGTATGTTAACTGTCATGCCTTAGCTCTGTGTACCTTCTTTCTAGAATCTTTTTCCTGTTGTTGTCCTTGTGCTTTTCTTTTCATCCCTTTAGCTTTTATTCCCTGTCTTAGTCACTGTTCTATTGTTGTGAAGAGACCCAAAAGAAAGTATTTAATTGTGGGCCTGCTTGAAGTTTCAAAGGTTAGACCATGACATTGTGTATCAGGCAAATATAGTGCTGGGGGAGTATCTGAGATATGTACATTGTGATTCATAAAAAAAAAAAAATGGGACGAGACCCCAAGCTTGTAATGAGCATCTGAAATGTTAAAACCAACCCCAGTGACATAATTCCTACAACCAGGCCACAACTCTCAATCCTTCTCATCTTTTTAAATAATTCTACTCCCTGGTGACTAAGCATTCAAATATGTTAGCTTTTGGGGGGGGCGTCCTTTATCAAACTAACACATTCCTAATATATGTTTTATAATGTCAATAAAGTTAGCCTTCCATAGCTGTCAGTTCTACATCTGAGGTTTCAACCAAATGTGAATCAAAGTATTTGGAAAAATTAATTGCTTCTGTACTGGATATTTATAGATTGTTTTTCTTGTCACTGTAGTCCATAAAAATTTTCATTGGAGCAAATATCTCTGTATAATTGCATTGTATTAGGTATCATAAGTTATCTAAGCTTTATTTAAAGAAACCATGAGTCTCTATTGCCATCCTATATAAACAGTGAACATCTATATATTTTTATATCCATAAAGATACTAGAACTATCTCCCATAGATACTGAGGAATCATTATACATGCCTAAACACATGAGATTTTAGGTGAACAAAACAAACTTATTATATATAAAATTTGACACATAGTGGTGTTGCTATAACACCTATGTTTATGTGCTTACACTGTCATAGGTTTTTCTTTTGAAATGCTATAATGATACATTTCTAACACTTTATTATGTAGTTAAAATGGCAAAAAACAATATGCTCTGAAGCATATTAAATATTAAATTAAACAATAACAATCTTAAATATAAATATATTCATTTGATTAATAAACATATTTAAAGTATGGTTAAAATAATGTGAATAAAAACTCATAGTATTAAGCTAATTGTGCTTATAAAAATCCTTTGAGATATGCCATATAAACATATATAAATAATTTTGTTTTTTCTTTGAATAGAGTAGGATACATCTTTCTTTCTCTGCGTTTGCCTATCTCTAACACAACTATTATGACTAAAATTTTAAAACATCACAGAAGAA
Source organism: Microtus oregoni (assembly GCF_018167655.1). NCBI lineage: Eukaryota > Metazoa > Chordata > Mammalia > Rodentia > Cricetidae > Microtus > Microtus oregoni. Next base: position 9,129,864 of record NW_024543076.1, on the reverse strand, counting down.
AGGGGAGATTGGAAGAGCCTGGGAGACTAGGATGTGACTTCTTTCTGTATGCATATATGTATATTTTATATATTTATATAAGTGTATATCTATAAAAATAATTAATAATAAAAGATCGTGAACTTGAGAGGCTTGAGAGGCTATAGTGATGGAGTAGATAGGAAGAGTTGAAGTGGGGAGTATATGAGTAGATATTATATAAATATAATACTCAAGTATGAATTACTCAGAAAATGGCAAAGTAAATGTCAAAAACTTCAACATCTTAACAAGATAATCAAGCAAAAGGATAGTTCAAGTGTATAAAACTTCTAAGAATTCATGCAAATATAAATAAATCAATATCTTAGACATGAACCTCTTCAATGGAAGGGAGGACCTCTGCTACTGCTTTTATTCTAAGACTATAAAAATGGATAAACCAGATGTGTGTTATGGAGGAATGTACAGAGTGGTTTTCGTAACATTGTAGAGCCAAGTGTGGCTGAGTGAGAATGATCATGTTCTAAAAAGGAACAAAAATGAATAAAAAAAAATGATTGGTGCCAAACCATCACTAACTTCCTACAGACCTTTCAACTTATTAAAGATAAGATGTTATATCAGGATTTAAAGGGAAGGATTTCACAGGTTTTGGGGTAATAGGAGGGGTTTACCTTTCCCTAGCAGAGAAATTACTGTATAACATAGACACTCATATGTATATACTTTAGAGGTTGTATAGAAAAGGAGAAAAGGACTGCTTTTAATAACAAATAACCTAGCCACTTACAGCAAAATATGATGAGACCTATGAAATATACTTCATATTTAATAATAAATATTAATAGCAGTCATAATCTAGTAACGGAATACAAAAAAGAATTAACCAAAGTAGTCCAATATAAAAACAATTCAAAATTCATTAGCATTTTAGAAGTCAGTAACAAATAACTTGGGAAATATATTTTAAAATTGCAAATAACTAGTAAATCATCAAAGTGTTCATATTATCTTGCTATAGTTAAAATGTATGTTAAAATATGAGGAAGCTAAAATAACTTTCTCAACTCTGCACTGTAGTTTTTCTAAGTGATTTACTAACAAGATTTTGTCAGTTTCTGGAGTATTTTGTTAATTCTGGAGTATTTTATCAATGCTGATGAACTAGTAAATGATTAGACATAGAGCAAAGGATAACAAGTCACAACCCACAACTGCAGAGAATCTGAGTAACAAGGTGAACCCTAAGAGGAACATACATGAATCCCACTGGGAAGGTGAAACAGACAAGATTTCCTGAGAAAATTAGGAGTGTGGGCTTGGGTGGGAGAAGGGAGAGTGGAAGGGGAGAGGAAGGGAGAAGAGGAGGGAGAAGGGGAGAAGGGATGGGAGGAGGAGAACTTCAGGGAACAGGATGAGGGAAGGTCAGAGAGGAAAAAAAGGAAGGAGATAACTTGTTTGAGAGAGCCATTATGGGGCTACCAAGATACCTGGCACTAGAGAAATTACCAGAAATCCACAAGAATGACCCAAGCTACGACCCTAAGCAATAGTGAAGAGGGTGTCTGAACTGGTCTTGTCCTATAGTCAGATTGATGACTATTTTAAACGTCATCATAGAACCTTTCTCCAGCAACTGATGGAAGCAGAACACTGAGCTGAGCTCCCAACGTCCAGTCGATGAGAAGGAGGGGCAAAACTATGTGCAAAGGCATTAAGATCATGATGGAGATAGCCACTTAAACATCTTATCTGAATTAATGTGAACTCATTAACTCTGGCCTGACAAGGGAATAAGCATAGGACCAAACTAGCCCTTGGAATTTGGTGACTATTGTACGGCTGGGGCAGACTGTGGTGATGGAGGAAGGTCATTGGCTAATAAAGGAAGTGCCTTGGCCCATTTTATTGGTTAGAGGATAGGTGGGAGAAGTAAACAGAACAGAACGCTGGGAGGAAGAGGAAGTGAGGTCAGTCTCGACAGCTCTCCTCTCTGGAGCAGATGCCTGAGAGAGACGCCATGCCCTGCTCCCAGGATGAAGCTCCGACCCAGGATGGACATAGGCTAGAATCTTCCTGGTAAGCGCACCTTGGGGTGCCATACACAGATGATTAGAAATGGGCTAAATTAATATGTGAGAATTAGCCTAGAAGAGAATGGGCCAAGCAGTGTTTAAATGAATACAGTTTGTGTGTTGTTATTTTGGGCATAAGCTAGCCGTGCGGGTGGCTGGGGTGCTGGGGACGCAGCCCCCCCGCCCTAATTACTACACTGTGGGGCCACTGGCAATGATATCAGGATTTATCACTACTGCTTGTACTGTTTTTTTTTTCAAGCTCTTCTCTTTGCAGGTATACCTTCCTCAGTCTAAATATAGTGGGGAGGGACTAGGCCTTGTCTCAGAGCAAAATGCTAGACTTTGTTGGCTTCCCATGGGAACCTTATTTAAATACGTTTAGAAAATTAGAAAAATATAATGTGACTTACTGGGTTTAGAGTGACTGTTAATAAAATGTATAGTTTTACATTTTATGCACTATGAAATAAATCATTTTTTAAAATTATGATCGTGTTACTTGTATGCATGTTTTGAAGGGTGAGCATGTGTTATTGGATAACAAATTGTGTATCATTTGGGAGAAGACAAATTCTCATTCCTTACTTGCTTCTAGTTTAAAGCCTCATAAATTTTTCCCTGTCCACATCAGCATGATTATTTTTTCAGTCTTTGTTTAGTTCATGTTTGAGCAGTCACAGAAGTAACTTTATACACAGAGTGAGTAGACCCTATGTACATACTTAGGAACATGTATGTGTGTGCTAACAATGGTTAAAGAGCACATGAGTATGAAAGAGAACAAAAAGAACGTGTATATTAGAGAGCATAGGGTGAAGTAAAGTGAAGGGAAAATCATGCAATTATAATCTCATAAAATAAAAGAAATGATTAAAATATGGGCAATATGTGAATGGCATACAAAATAAGTTTAATGGAAGAGCAAGGGTCTGTACACTGTAATCAATGTCACTATGGTAGGTAATTTCATGTGCAGATTGACTAGGACACTTTATTCACACCTTTAGTCAATTATCTGGATTTTGCAAAGGAAGTCTATCTTTCTAGATAGAGTTAACAGTTAATAAACTGGATGTTGAGTGAGAACCTAATTACCCATCATGTGACAATTTCTCAACCAAGCAGTTTCCACATTTGGTATAAAATGTTAACTCTACCAAAGAAGTGATGCTACTAAGAGAAGACATCTAGATTCAAGCTACAGCATTTAGCAATTTCCATCTGGCGATTGACTGTGAAATTTTTGGATTTCTCATTCTCCATAATCATGTGAACTGATTCCTTACAGTAGCTCCAGTAGCAGTTGACCTGTTTATGTATAACCTGAATGGTTATGACTGTTTTTTATAATACCTTTTAATATCTTTCTCAGAAATGTACATTAGTTTATGTTTTTGTTTCTGAGATTGAAAGATTGTTAAACTGGGTATTTTATTGATAAACAGTAAATACATTTCTTTGTTAGCCATATATGACTTTAATTTTTCTCCTTATCCTTCTGGCCTTATACATTCATTCCATCTTGTGGTTTGTTTTGCCTGATATAAGACACAATCCCTAAGAGGTGAACATTTATCTCCTGAAGAGCCCAATTTGAATGCCAAATCTTTGTTGTAATTATTGTAATATCTGCTCCAGTATCTACCAAACCCTTAATTATAATGTCATGTATTCATATTTTTAACTTTGATATTTGATCATTTATAGACATTTTCCAAAATATTTGCTTTATGATTTCTCCTGAAAATTTTGTTTTATGTTCTAAAGCTGTTCTGTCATCCAGATAGGCATTAAGTTTTTTAAGCGCTCTGTGGAGGAATTTTCCAAATGTTGACAAGGAATGAATGAACCAAGTTTTACATGAGCACCTCTAAGAGAACCCCTAAAGTGTTTCCCATTGTCAAAGTATTACCTTGTCTGTCTGATGTTGATTTGCATTCATTAGTTCAACAATGGCCTTTGCCACATTCATAGTCTGCTTATTCTAGAAAGCTAAATCCTTCTGCTTGGATTATTTCTAAGAAAAAATGTTTCTAGGAACACCTTGTCTATCATCACATTTTAGATGACCTGGTTTACCACAATTAAAACATCTAACCTTTTGATTTTGTAAAATTTTTAGAAGTCACTTCTATCCAAATATCATCATAAGCATGAAATCCACTATCAGTTGTATTTCTCATAAATTCATATATGGGTGTTGATCTTAAATTCAAATGACTAATCAACCTTTTACATTCTGAATTACCATTTTCAAAAGCTAAAAATTCAATCAATATTCATCTAAGTTTGGGATCTGATGCCATTATATTTATATCTCAAGTCAATATTTGTAAAAATAAATCAGTAAAGGCTTCTTTTGGGCCTTGTATATTTTTAGTAAATTACTCAGTACTTTTTCCTGATTCTTCAGTTTTGTTCCAAGCATGCAAATTTGCTGTATGGCACAGGGCCAGGTGTAATCTGTCTTTTCTGTTGGAACTAAATCTTTCCAGTCTTGCAGAATAATTTTGTCCTTAGTGACCCATTAATTCAACATCTACTTCACAAAAGGTGAATGCATACTTTCTGAAACTATAGCTTTCATAAATTATTTCAAATATAACATTTTTATAACATCCTAGTTAACTTCTGAATAGCCTTGGGAGATACTTATCATTTGATGGTCATTCCTGAATCATAACTGAATAAATTAAGGTTGATTCTCTAATATCCTTGGGCTGCTTCTTTTTAGTTTCATAATGCAATGATGTGGTAACTTCAGCTTTTAACTCCACTGTCTCTGTCTCTGTGTGAATATTTTTCATATTTTCATTAGTCTGTCTTTCTAAGGATTTTATTTTATTAATCATTTTTTTCATATTTAGCACTGATATCAAACTATTCTTAGGGATAAAAGAGGAATTACCAAAAGAAAAATTATAATCGACAGTATATCATACCAGATAAGTTGATTATCCGCTCATTTAATTGTTCAATTTTGAAACCATCCACTGTGAAACTATACAGAGACCTTACTTTATGCGTTGTGGTATTTTCCACTTTAACATGGGAAAAACACCTTTTTTAAAAAACTAATTGCTCCCTTTAAGAAATTACTGTTGTTACACCTGTTCTGCTGACAATGACAGTGAAATGTGAGGATGGATACCACTGAGTAACACAGTTAACAGTGAACATAGGCAGAGCACAGCCTGGCTGATGGCAACTACAACTTCTTGCATGAAGCTGTGAGCTAAGAGTGTGTGAAGGTTGCAGCAGCAATAGAGGCCAAGCGATTGTCCAAGACAGTTAACCTAGTGTGGCAGCAGCCTACAGAGGCAGGGCCCAGTGGAATCCCACATCACACAGGGAGAAGAAGTCATCTGAAAAGCTTACACAGGGGAATGTGTGGATTAAGCGCATGTGACAGGAGCTGCCTGAAGGCAAATTTGGCTGGTTATAGGTAGTTAGCTCTGACGTTGGAGCTGAGGCACCAGTGGAGTTTGGAGCCTGTGAAGTTTGAACAGAAGGTAGAGGTTGTCACAGGAAAGAAAATACCAGCCTTTCTGAAAAAGAACTTCCCTGTGACTCAATGCAAAGTTTATTGTCAGAATGTGATCAAAATTATCACACAACATTTATTTTTTCTTTCTTCTATCTAGTCGCATATTCATCTAATCTATATTGTATTTATTCTGTTTCTATGGGTAATGTACATTATACTATTAGGTTTACATATACATCCATCTCTTTATTAAATCTAGAGAGTACCGTGTACTTTTGAATGCATTGTGTAAATAAATGCTGTTCTTCATTCCCTGAAACCACCTAATTCATTTGCTTTGAAATCCAAGATGATGTACGTCTCAGGAAGTAAAACAGGAGGGTTAGCTTAAATATTTCCTCTATCTATGACCATTCATATAACTTTTACACTCTGATTACAGATAATGGATATAATATCAAGGAAATACATTTTAAAATTCATCTACTGAGAATGCAGTTTACTAATTCCCATGAAAAAGAGTGCTATAGCATATTTTAAATTTTTCCTCTTTTTTCTTTCTTTCTTAAACAAGATAAAAACTCAGAAAATTGCAACTCTCTAGTAAATGACTTTCATGATTGAGATTAAGTACTTAACAGTTTATTGTATTTGCTAGGCACCTTATTAATTCATGTGTAATGATGTCAGAATTCTTACTATAAGGTCAATAGCCAAAGCTTGTAATTATTTACTTTAATAATTCTGATTCACAAAGGTCTAGAAGAAAGAACATCTGCCCATATCTTGTTGGTATTTTTCTGATCTTGAAAGTCACTAGAACAATGGTTCTCACCCTTCCTAATGCTGAGAACCTTTAATACAGGTCATAATTTTTGATGACCTAAAGCCATAAAATTATTTTTGTTAGTACTTCATAACTGCAATTTTGCTACTATTATGAATTAAAATGCAAATATCTAAAACCAAAGGGTCTTAGGTGGCCCCTGTGAAAGGGTCATTTGACACCCAAAGATGATATGACTCACAGGTTGAAAAGCTGCTCTAGAGAAAAGTTTCTAAAAATGAGAAGTATATTATGGGTATTAGAAAACAATGGGTGATAGATTTGAAGTGCTGAAAGATGTTTGTTAAGATTCCTATATCTAGCAAATTTCTTCTCAAAATAGAGGGAAATATTAAGACAAAACCAGTTAAAAATTTTCTGAAAGAATTCCTTATTTTCTGAATTGCCGTGGAACTTAAACATAGTTCTTTGGTTCGAAATTAAATAAAAATCACACACACTCAGTTATGTAAACTCATTTAGAATTAAATTGTAGCATTAAGTAACTACATACATACATGTCAAAACAAATACGAATGAGTTTTACTTTGGATTCCAGTTTTCTATTCTGTTTTAAAAGACTAGTACAGAAACAATAATTAGGAAACAATTGTGGAATGATTGTAATATATAAACAAATAATTTGTACACTAATATTATAAAATAAAAGGAACAGATGATAGGCTCATATGTTTTCATATAATTTCTACAATGTGGATGTTATTTCTTATCTCCATAGCAACTGCTATGGAAATGACAACAAAATGTAATAAATACAGTAGTTAAGATGGAGTATTTGAAAATACCGTTTAAACATAAAATAAAACACTAACATAATAAAAGATATAAAATATTACATGTATGTGAACTAGTTGCACAATAAATATGAACCCTCTATGTCCACTCAAAGGGCAGAGAATGAATAGTACTATGCCTGAAATACAACAGATTTAGAGGATATGAAAACTATATATAAAATCAACAAACATCTAAACTCTATTAGTAGAAAACAAATGAACAAAGGATTTGGAGCCTACAATAGTGATTTACCAATGCTAGATTGTTTAAAGAGGAAAACAATGAATACAAACACAGGATAGTCAGTCCTTTATGGTATGTTCTCTAGAGGCAGAGTTGACTCATATATGTCCAAATTGGAAAGTGTCATGTGCTCAACAAGAAAATATGAAAGGGATAGCTGCTATGTGGAAATTTTATTTTTACTTTTTCTATTAAGTCACTTTATTCTTATTCTTCTTTATATTTAAAATTAATATCATCCAAGTTTCATTCAGTTGGAGAAGATATCAGAAAATGGAAAGATCTCCCATGCTCATGGTTCAAAATGATTAACATAGTAAAAATTTCAGTCTTGTCAAAATGAATCAACAGATCCAAGGCAATCCCCATCAAAATTCCAAGACAATTTTTCACAGAGCTCAAAAGAACAATATTCAACATTTCAAACAGAAAAAAAAAGCATCCAAGATAGCTAAAACAATCCTGTATAATACAGGTACTTGCAGAATATCACCATCTCTGACTTCAAGCTCTACTGTACACCTATAGTAATTACAACAGAATGGTATTGGTATAAAAACAGGCAAGTGGATCAAAGAAATAGAATCAACGACATAGATGTAAATCCATACACTTATGAACACCAGATTTTTGACAAAGAAGCCAAAATTTTACATTGGAAAAGGAAGCATTTTCAACAAATACCTCTGGCATGACTGGATGTTGGTATGTAGAAGAGTGAAAATAGAGCCATATCGATTACTCTGTAAAAAACAAAACAACAAAAAACCCTCCAATTGTATCAAAGACATCAATATAAATCTAGTTACACTGAACCTGATAGAAGAGAAAGTGGGAAGTAGCCTTGAACACATAAACATAGGAGATAACTTCCTGAATACAATACCAATAGCACAGACACTGAGATCTACAATTAATAAATGGGACCTCCTTAAACTAAAACGTGTCTATAAGACAAAGAACACTGTTAATAAGACAAAATGACAGCTTACAGATTGGAAAATATCTTCAGTAATCCAACATCTGATAGAGGGATAATCTCCAAAGTATATAAAGAATTAAAAAAAAATTAAGCATCAAAATACTAAATAATCCAATTAAAAATTGGGTTACAGATTTAAACAAAGAATTCTCAACAGAAGATTCTCAAATAGCTGAGATACACTTAATAAAGTCATCAGAAAAAGGCAAATCAAAACAAATCTGAAATTCCATTTTACAACTGTCTGAATAGCTACAATCAAAAACACTAACGACAGCTTATGTTGGACAGGATGTGGAAGAACGGGAGTTCTCTTTCCTCCACTGAAAGCTCACTACCTCGCCTCTGGATCTTAAGTTAGGGAGCCTATATGGGACCCAACTAGGCCCTCTGCATGTGGGTGACAGTGGAGTAGCTTTTTTTTTTTTTTTTTTTTTGGTGGGATTCCTAGCAGTTGGATCAGGTCCTATTCCCGGGCCTTTGAGTTGGCTTTTGGGAATCTATTCTCCATGCTGGATTGCTTTGCCCTGTCTTGATGCAGGAGATGAGCTTGGTCCTACCTCAACTTGTGTGCCATGCTTTTTTGACTCCCAGGTAGGGCTGCCCCTTTCTGAGAGGAGACAGAGGAGTGAATGAAGGGTAGATGGGAATTCGGGGTAAGGGAGAAGAGGGAGGGGAAACTGTGGTTGGTATGTCAAATAAATGAAAATTATTTAAAAGAAAAACAAAAAAATAAACAAAATTAAATTAAATTCATATACATTTTGTTATCGTGCACTCCTGGCTTTTTGAAACACTCCTCCATTTTGACTGAGCTCTGACAATTCGGGTAACTATAGTGATTTGGTTTTCAGAACTAAGCTTTTCTAATTTCTGCCTTATACTCTATCATCTCCAGGAAGTTCTTTAACAGCTTCCTTCCATTCTGTACCTGACCACTCCCTGGATATCCCCAGCCAAATCCAACCTGGGCCTAAGTGAAGAAGCTGTCAATTTTCTTTCCGCCCAACCGGCACATCCCTCTAATTGTGCAAAGATCTAATCTGACTGGAGGTTCCTGATTCTTGGACAAGAGACCTCTCTAGGTGTTATACTCACCCAACAGAAGCCTACAGTGCCTCTCATAACCGTATTAGTGCTTTCTTTTAACTGGCTTAACATTCTTCTATAAAGTGAAGGAAATTAAAACAGTATTTTTGTTGCAAATCTGTTTTCGTCTTTTTTATTCTCCTCCTTCTTCCCATTCTCCTCCTTCTTTTCTTCTCTTCCCTCCTCTTCCTCCTCTTCTTCCCTTCTTATCCTTCACTTCATTCCTCCCCCTTCCTCTTTACCTCTATTATCTTACTTGTCTATTGATAAAAGAGAAAAACGGATAAGTGATTTGTAAGACATAAGGTTTGTTAACTTTTAAATTTATAGAGCCATGCTTAAATTTTCTATTGGTACTATTTTCCAAGGTTTATACATTTAACACCCTTATTGTTATCTATAGTTGGATATCACACAGATACACATAGTATTATATATCAGCCCTATTTATTCAATGACTAACGGTCATTATTTTTCTAATTTCACTTTGTTTAACATGTAAACTTCTACTAAATTTTGTCAGTGGCTACAGAAATTATTTGCACAGTGGAGTGAACAGACCATAATGGAGGTTGGGGTCTTGGGCTAGATTTCACTTCCCACCCAAAAGCTTCTCTATTGTCTTCTAGGCATGTAATGATAAGGTCCATAAATTAAAGTGTAAAAATAGATGAGTTATATATTATACTTGTGGTAATTTTGTAGGGAGAGTCAGAGAAGTAATGGGTAAGTTTTTCTCCCTTCTTCCTTCTGGACCATATCTCTATATTGGTATATTGTCGGACTCTTGGAAATCTTCTGGGATAGAATTATTGATATTGCTTGACCTAAGTAATGGCCAACTAAATTATGCACCAGAATATTATTTTTAATTTTTAATCTCCTTCTTCATTTACTTTTTTTCATCACAGCTTAAGTGTGTATGTATATATGTGTGTATATATATAAATGTGTATACATAATTCTTACATTAAAAATTATACATAAAATTTTGTTTCATATTATGATTTGTGAGAATATTGTACTACAATAGCTATCTAATAAACTAATAAAATAAAAATTACTCTAAAATTATTCTGTGTTCTTGAGACTCTCAAATCTGCTTTTCCCAAGTGTAGTAAATGAAACTCCTTTTATCAAGTGCTTAACACATAAATTTTGAGATAACATCAGTATACTCTGTTAGCACTGATTGTTGTATGCTTCATTAAAATTCACTTAGAAAAAGAATTGGCTTTATTCATCTCTTGGTTTGCCATGTACAATTTACTGAGGATGCTCATTGAGACTTTTCTAGTGTCGTAACTCACCTACAAGATCAATGGTACCTGAATCTGTTTTCAAGATAGCAGAGTAAACACTTTAAGTAAAGGAAAAGAACTTCAGATAAGCTTTCAAATACCTATGTATTTTCTGAGAATTAGCCTTTCACCTTACAATACCTTACTATAGACACTGCTTTTTGCAGTCCCTTCATTTTTCTTGACTCCTGTACCTGGTAAACACTCATCTTTCCAAATTTCAAATGTTTACCATAATTTCTTAAGATGAGTACGTGTTTTAGTTACTGTTTGTTCTATTGCTGCTGAGAGACACCATGACTAAATCAACTCTAATAAAAGGAAGGATTTAACTGGGGGGCCTTACTTAAATTTTTAGAGGATTAGTCCATTACTAACCCTCTAATGACAGTGATCATGGCAGCAGGCAGGCATGATCCTGGAACAGTAGTTAAGTTCGCTATATCCTGATCCATAGGCTGGAGGGAAAAGAGAGAGACTGGAGACTGGACTTAGCATGTGTTTGGAAACTTCAAAGCCCGTTCTCTAGAACAGTCTCATGTTTTAATCCTTGCCAGATAGCTCCACTTCCTAGGGACGAAGTATTAAACCTTGTGAGCCTATAAGAACCATTCAATTCAAACTACCATAATGAATGAGGAACATTATCAACTTTAGGACATTGTAACATTAATGTTACTGCCCCCTTCCTTTTTCTTTCCTTTTCATTCTGTCCATGAACTAGTAACTATCTATATGGTTGGTTCTTCACAATTCTTCAATTCTTTTTATTTTAAAACATTTTGCTAACTTTCTTTCTCTTGCCATCACTTTTGTTAGGTACTCTTCAATTTTCTATTGTCCTTTTATATAGTCTTGGGATTTCTCAATCATTGTTTGATATCATGATTTGGAGTTATCTGTTGCCATGGAGACTGTTTCAGCTACTTGCCCACAGGGGGGAGCCCTCTACCTGTTAAAAGGTAGGCTATAACAGCACAGGTATTGTAATGGGGGCAGACCATGAAGATGGAACCAGCAAATAAAGAGATATGAGGTCATTTGTTTTCTCACGATTTTCTGAGTATGGCACTTGGTATGTTCTTAATACTTGACTAAGAATCACAACAAATAATCACTGCTCAGTAGGGTAAGAATTGTGGTCTGCAGATCATTGACCCATTTTTCTTCTCACTTTGCTTTACAGCTTTTTTTGGATTGGGAACTATTAATAAAATATTGTAACAAGAGTCTGAAAAACCCAAACATCAGAGAAAGTAGAGTGGTTATAATGGGAGAGAACAAGAGTTTTGAAAGTAGTTACTATGAAAAGAGGGTAGTTGATGGTGTTTGCTGTGTGCCTCTAAGATTCTGTTAAATTTTATCTGCTTTAGCTGTTAAAACTTTGAAACAAAACAAAGGCGACTGAAAGGTAATCTCTTTACATTCTTTATTTCCTTCTAGGGTCAAAAGTTGCTCCTAATTCATGATACCTGGAAGGATTCTTTTTAGATGGCAAGCACTGTCAGCCTCACAGAGGAGAATGGGAAATCTGAAACCTTGAAATTTCTCAAGACAGACTGGATTCTACTGCCTCCCTGGACAGCAGTTCTGCCCTCCACTCTGCTGAATGTGGTTGTGCAGACAGTCTGTGCACCTTCAGACACTTGCTCTTTACAGTTTTCTGTAAGAGAACACTGTCATGACTAAGTCTAAAATGGCCGTATCACATCTATGCTGTTTCCTACAGGCAAAAATAAAGGAGAATTGATAAAGTTATTAAAAGTATTTAAATAAATTAATTAAGATCTAGCCTTCAAAATTGATGGCCCAACAACATAAGAAAATATTAAGTGTAATTTCTTGTAAGTACATCCCATCAGGTTTTCTCACTTAACCTCTCTTATTTTGTTTTCAGACATTAGGATAATTAATTCTTTTTTATTGATTTTTTATTGAGCTCTACATTTTTCTCTGTTCTCCTTCCTAACTCTCCCCTCACTCATGCAACCCTCCCCCAAAGTTCCTATGCTCCCAATTTACTCAGGAGATCTTGTTTTTTCTACTTCCTCCTTCCATGCAGATTAGATCCATGGAAGTTTCTCTTAGTGTCCTCATTGTTGTCTAAATACCCCTCGACCAAGGAATGAATAAGGTAAATGTGGTACATTTACACAATGGAGTACTACACAGCAGAAAAAAATAATGACATCTTGAATTTTGCAGGAAAATAGATGGAGCTAGAAAACATTATTTTAAGTGGGGTAACTCAGACACAGAATGATAATTATCACATGTACTCATTGATGGGTGGTTTTTAAACATAAAGCAAAGAAAACCAGCCTACACACTGCAATCCCAGAGAACTTAGACAACAATGAGGATAATTACACTTTTATAACAAAGTAGCTCTACTAGGTTAATTTACAATCATGATAAATCTGGACAAAGCAAGATGGTCCAGATTTCTTGACTTGTAATATAAAATCCATGCATGAAAAAAATTCTAAAAATTGTCTAAACTTAATGAACTACTTTATATTTTAAAATATGACATTTTAGTGTATGGAATATCAGTTTTAATTTATTAAAATTTAGCATATGTATTTTCCCCTTAGAGGCTATATTGATTACAGTTATATATGGCAGATTACTGATTGAAATAGTTATTACTGATATATCTGTTTATATATTGTATATAGATATATGCTTGATAATATACATACCAACAGAATATACACATTATGTATCATATGATAGTTTCTATGTTGACTGACCTTTCATGTTGACTCAAATTTCTATCTCCTCCCCTTCATCCTTCTCTTTGTGGGGGTTAAAGACAGGATTTTTCTGTATAGCCTTGACTGTCCTAAAAGAGGTTCTGAATTCCACACTGACTTCAAACATGCAGAGATCTACCTGTCTCTGCCTCTTGAGTATTGGGATTGAAAGCATGTGTCACTGCACCCAACATTGTCTACCTTGCAACACTGTTTTATGAATAGACCATTCAGGGGCTCTGGAAGATTAGGCCTTCCTCTACATCTAGACCCTTGTTATATTTTTACTTGGCAATCCTTCATATCAGCCTGTCTTTCCCACTAACAAGGCTTTAGATATGGCAAAGCTTCTACAGATCTCTATTTTCCTGATAACTCCTTATACAAAAATAGTTATTAAGAACTCTTTGTTCCATGTTTCACTGAGTCCATAGTTTGCTTTGACTTCTCATATTACCATATATCAAGTCTGTTGCCAACTTCAATGAAGTTTTATAATAAAACTAGCTACAATTGACAAATACAATGTCTATTTACCTGGCTATTAAACACATCTCTTTTAATACTTACCTTTTCTGTACACTGATTTGGAAGTTAGTCAGTCTTCTTTCTTAGTTAAATAAAATCAAATATATCTGTCACATTTTCTAATAAACTTCTTGATGGTTCATTTGTAGATTTGTTTACATTTGTCTTTCCTTTTGCACTCCTTAAATGTCATGCTTATTTTCTTTTTTCTGTAAGCCTATGTTCATTATAAAAATAACATTTCAGTGGGTGGGCGCACCCCTCGCGGTCCTGAGTTCCTTGCTCGTGCTCTCTCTCCTGCTTCTGATTTGGACCTTGAGATTTCAGTCCGGTGCTCCAATGTGGGTCTCTGTCTCTGTCTCCTTTCATCGCCTGATGAAGGCTAATATCCAAGAGGGTGACTATATGTTTTTCTTTGGGTTCACCTTCTTATTTAGCTTCTCTAGGATCACGAATTATAGGATCAATGTCCTTTATTTATGGCTAGAAACCAATTATGAGTGAGTACATCCCATGCTCCTCTTTTTGGGTCTGGCTTACCTCACTCAGGATAGTGTTTTCTATTTCCGTCCATTTGCATGCAAATTTCAAGAAGTCATTGTTTTTTACTGCTGAGTAGTACTCTAATATGTACATAGAGGACAATGAGGACTGCTGAGAAATCAAGAACAATGGCACTGGGTTTTGATCCTACTGCACATACTGGCTGTGTGGAAGCCTAGGCTGTTTGGATGTTCACCTTACTAGACCTGGACGGATGTGGGAGGTCCTTGGACTCCCCACAGGGCAGGGAACCCTGACTGCTCTTTGGGCTGATGAGAGAGGGGGAGTTGATTGGGGAAGGGGGAGAGAAATGGGAGGCAGTAATGGGGAGGAGACAAATCTTTAATAAATAAATAAATAAATAAATAATAATAATATTTTTATTATATTTTTATTATAACATTTATTATAACATTTCACTATGACACTTTCCCTGATCACCTATTCTCCTCTTCCCAACCTGCTCCTCTTCTACATTTATGTCTATAGTGTGTGTGTCTTAGAGAGAGTGGGAAGGGGGGAGTGTGCGAGTATTTTGCATTACATTTGCTTACATGAGCATGTATAAATGTAAGAATAAGAATTTCTGGATAAAAGCTGTTTGCATAGAATAACAGAGTTTTATACTTCAATTATTTAGAGATTAGAATTTTACATTCCAGAAACATATTACAAAATTGTCAAAGAGCCATTCCTTACCAACCTCTTTTTCAGACTTAACACACTATTAAACAACAAAAAAAATTATTAACAGAAGTGTATCCTCTATGAATACAAGAGATTGCTGGATGATGACTTCTGAGACCCATTGCTGAGAGTAGTGCATTGTATTGTGACCTCTCTGCTATCACCAAATGTGATTTTTAGAATTGTTTCATTTGTAATTTTCTTTCTAATGTTACTATAAAACACTATGAAACTACTTACACATTTGATACTATGAAGCTAGTAACATAAGTTTTTTTCTAAGTCATTGTCCTTCATGTTTTGGATTCAGAATAAACTATCTCTTATTCCTTGTGTGTTGAAAGCTGTGTCTTTGCATTGATAATGGTTATTTACTGAAACATGCTCAACTTACCAGTGGTTACATATTGAAGAAAATTGACCTCCCCACAAGCAACCTCTAATTGCTTATTAATCCTTATAGAATATGAAGATGAGTTATCACCCACCTATTCTATGTCACATGAGTGAAGAACTCAAAATTGTGCAGCTATTACTCAGGTAACCAAATCTTCAGAGAGTTAAAATATTCAACAACCATGTCAGGCCTAATAGTGTTCCAAAATGCTCATTTCCATCTTTCAGTTCTTATTTTCTTTCTGTTCTTCTTCTGGAATGTTCTATGAGCTTGAAAGGGTGACGTTTCATTTAAAGATAAGCTTTCAATAGTTGTAGCACTTCAACCAGTTATGAGTCTCCATTTTTACCACTGGAGCAGCAAAGAGAAACCTCTCTGAATAAAACTGAAAGCAACAGTTTGGAAAGTCTGATGGGTAAAACATGTCCATTTAGAAGAACAAGATGAGCTTGCATAATGTCATTAAGTAGCAGCCACACACAATCTTTCATTTTTGAAAATTAATAATATCGGGCAACTAAGTTCAAAGTAAGTCTGACCATGTTTTTGCTTTTCCCATGGTGTTAAACTCTGCATGACCTCAAATACTGTTTCCATAGAATCAGCTTATACTGTTGGTGTTTTAATTGTTGTTGTAATTTTCTATTTTTTTTTAATCATGCATTGATTCCCAAATTAGAAAATGGTGATTTTTAAAACTAAGTAGGAAACTGTATTTGAATGAGAATGTTTTGCTAGGATATTATCATTTAGATGAGATCAGATTAGACAAGTGGTGGTAAATATTGAGACTGATAAATGAGAGCTGAGATAGACCAAACAATCTGCAAATCAGACTGCATGATCCGAAGCACACAATTATTGCCAATCAGAGGAGAGCAATGTTGAAATTAGCCTCCTAGCCAGGGTTATTCTTCCTCGAGGAAACCCTCCCGAGGCAATGCCTCTGACACTTGATCTGGGCTGGTGCTTTGTTTTTATTGCTGCTCTTTTCCCAACCCTTCCAAATGTGCCCATAGGGGAATGGCATTATGGCTGGTTCAGTTTCGGTTGGCCTTTGTTTAACTCCAACCGGCTTACATAATCTAGTTTATAGGTGGCTGTACCATCCGTCGAACAGCATATTCTCAAAATAGCATTATAATAACATTATCAATAATAAACGTAAGTAAACTTGTGAACTTAATAAAAAATAGAATGTTCATGTCTCCAAGCTGTGATGAAAATATGGAAAATTGACTTTCTAGGGTTACCTACAGAAAGGAAATTTTTAACCGAGTGGAAGAAAGAATGAAATAAGGCGTGGAGACAAGGCCCTGCATCAGAGAAAATGAGCCTTGCATCGGCGTTCCTATCAATAACACATGGAGCTTATTACAAAAATACAATTTCACATATAATCTTGTGTCTTCCTTATTGTAGTATTATTACTGTTTAAACAATAACACCAAGTGTTTAATAAAAAATTGTAAAATGATTTTTAAGAAATTTTCTCATAGAAAGTTGTTTAGAAACAATTTTAGATCATAATTTGCTCATTAAATTATAAATATAAAAATTGAAATGTTAACCTTATCTATTTGTAATAATAATAAATAAAAGTAAGTGAATATATAACTATGTATGTTTCTAATATTATTAAACAAAGTAAAGAAAATGTGTTCACTGAATGGGTGCCTAGAAAGTATGAAAATGAGAGAGGTGAAATAAGACATTCAACTACATCATAAATAAAACTAAACCTAAAACAGGTGCTCAGTAAAAGTTGAGTTTCATTAAACATTAATTTTCTTGCTAGTTAAATTAGTCACAAGCATTTTAATTAATGGAGCACATAGGTATTGCGGCTATATCGTTTCATTTAGATATTTGTTCAGATTTTCACACACACACCGTCAGGACCAGCTCTACCGTGTTACCCCGTTGAGGTGTAGCGGCTACTCCTGACTGCTACAGACAATGAGGGTCAACGACAGTTCTCTACCTCTTATTACCTCAGAGCCAGCTCTCCCATCTGTCTCAGTCATTGATGGGTGGGGGAGTATATCTTCCCAAGCCATGCCACCAGATGACGGATGAGTAATGTGGACAGCTCTTCCATGGCTCTTCCAGACTCACAACTTCAGGGCTGAATCACCCCATCTCCGCTATCAGTATCAGCTCTACTGCCCTGGTGAAGTGTAGGGTCCACTTTCTCTAACGCTGCAGCTGGGAAGGAAGAGGGTCTGTTCCCTCACCCATCAGAGGTAAGGCAGAGAGGGCATCTTTCCTGTGCCTTCACTACAACTTGGCAGGGGTTGGGTCATGTATCACAATTCTCAAAAACTCAGTGCTGCCCAGGTGAGGAAAAGGGCCTTCCTTCCTGAGTGTTATAGAAGGGGAGGGTCAGCTCCCTTTTCTGTCTCAAGTGCTGAGAGTCAGGTGGTTTTTAGAGTCACTTATATCTACAATCATACCATTTGGAAATAATGATATTTTGATTTATTCTTTTCCTATTTTTATTTAATTGATCTTCTTCAGTTGCATTCGTGCTGTAGCTAAGATTTCAATTATTATATTAGAAAGGTATGGAGAGAGTAGACAATACTGTCTTGTTTCTGATTTAAGTAGAAATACTTTGAGCTCTCTACATTTTGGTTGATATTTTCTGTGTGCTTGTTCTAAGTTGCCAATATTACATTCGGGAATGTCCTTTGTATACTCAGTCTCTCCAGGACTTTTATCATGAAGGAGCAATGGATTATGTCAAAATCTATCTTTTCTTTTTGTATCTAGTGAAACGGTCATGTGGTTTCTATATTTGGATCTGTGTAGGGTGAATTTCATTTATGGATTTTCATATGTTGAACCGTTCTGTATTTCCCAGATGATCATGGTGGATGAAATTTTCACTTTGTCCTCGGATTTCATTTGCAAGCACTTTATTGAGAATATTTGCATTCATAATCATAAGGGAAATTGATTTGCAATTCTTTTTCTTTACTGGTTTATTATGTGGAATAGGTTTTAGGGCAGCCATGATGATGTTAAAAGAGTGGGTCAATTTTCCTGTTTTCATTTTGTAGAATAACTTGAGGAGCATTGGTGTTAATTCTTCTTTATGATATGATAGAATTCGGCACTAAAACTGCCCTGCCCTGGGTTTGTTGGGTTTTTTTTTTCTTTTTTTCTGGGGGGGGGGGACTTTTAATGACTGGGCCTATTTCACCAGAGCTGATAGGTCTGTTAAATTGCTCATCTGATCTGGGTTTAACTTTGGTATGTATTAGACTTCAAGAATATTATACATTTCTTTCTTACTCTCTAGTTTGGTGTAGTTCAGGTTTTGATAGTATGGCCTTATAATTCTTTGGATTTCCTGTGTCTGTGGTTAAGTCCCCATTTTCTTCTACAATTCTCTTAATTTGGATCTTCTCTCCTCACCTCTTACTTTGCCTAAGGGTTTGTCAATCTTATTCATTTTTTCAAAGAATGCTTTCTTTGTTTCCTTGGTTCTTTGTATTGTTTTCACCTTTTTTTTGGTTTTTGTTTGTTTGTTTTCTTCTATTTGATTGTGCTCAGCTTGTAGTTTAATTATTACTTTTCATGATTTCTGAATGGTTCTTTTGTTCTACAGTGTTCAGATGTGCTATTAAGTTGCTAGTGTGAGATCTCTCCCAATTATTTTACATAGGTACTTAATTCTTTGCACTTTCCTCTTAGAACCACATTCCTCATGTCACAGGATTTATGTTGTATTTTTATTTTAATTTAATTCCAAAAAATATTTCTTTATTGAGTCACATTTTATTGTAGTTTTACAAATATTTTTAGTCATAGTATCTTACAGTTTTTTCTGCATTACAATATTTCATTTAAACTTACATGAACATGATGAGGTTATGGAAGCAACAGATACATTGCATGCCAACAACCTTATTCACATTTTCAAAGAAGATACCTTAGAGAATGTGGCTTTCTCAAGTTTTCATCAATTCTTCTGCAAGTGTTATCCTACAGAATGAATTCTGACCGAAAATGAGTTCCGTAAGATCACTGTCCATATCATATCTTCAGCTGAATTAACAAAATCTAACGCAGTTCATGAGAAATGGTACATAAAAAAGAAGTATAAGTTGAATAAATTTATATCAACTTTGTAATAATGTCACAGTTACCAATGACAGGGCTTCTCAACTATGATGCCACTGACATTTCAAGGCACTTGATTTTTGGACGGATGAATAAACTTTCCTTTTTCTCTACTTAATTGGCATGAATCTAAGCATAAATCTGCATTAGTACATTAGTATCTCTATGTAGTTACTATGGGTCAAGTCCATTTATTTATACCACCAATCCTTCATAATTGTTATAAATTTCAACACTGATAAACTTCTAGTTTAGTCTTCACAATAAATTTACTTTTATTTTACTTTTAAAATAACATTTAACTTAAAATCTACTTCAAAATAGTATTATGAAATATTTAATCTATTTTTAATGTTTGAGAATATTGCAGATGTACATAAATTTTGTTGAAATTAACTTTGTATTTCCTTTCCTATCTTTTCTCTTGCAAATGCATGTCTTGTTTTTGTTAGTTTATTTTTTTTAACTGATGGAATCACTTTTAAGTGGCTATATGTGCAGGGCTATGAAGCTATATACTGAAACATGGGTACTTTCTCATATGTAAAACCTATGAAGTAAACTGAACACTCCTTACCCAGAAACCTTCAGATACCAAGAGTGCTTCAGAAAATGTTTGGATTTCATAACCTTCTATGCTAGGATCTTCATTGGCTTTAAATTGTACAGGATGTGTGAAGACAGACACAGCTACTATGAGTTCAGTTGTAGGATCAAGTTGCCGTGTCTGACAAATTCTGTTACAGTGAAGTCAGCCATTAACTCTGGGTCTTTACAATCTCCAGATCCTCTTTTCTAGGAGAAGTCCTGACACTCAGAGGAAGGAAATGTGATATAGCTGTTCCATTCAGAGGTAAACAGTCCAAAACAAAAGACTATAATAGAATTACAAGACATCCTAATGCATAAATCACTACATTTCAGGAGGAATTTGTGATAAGTCCCTGTGGTGGGGTGGAGGGGTTTGCAGAATTCAAACATTCCCTCCTTAAATCTTTGTGTGTGGACTGAATTATAAATTAGCACAGACACTATGAAAAATATAATGAATTAATAACATAAGTAGCCTATTATTCCTCCATCTCACCTCTGGATGTCTCCCCATGCAATTAGAGATTACAATGGATGAGGTACCTATAATAAAAGGTGCTCTTGTGTTAGCTGCTCTTTTATTCTCAGGAGATAAAATATGACATATGTGCAGAATCAGAAGATGGATGAGAATGGCTGAGGACATGAGTTTTAAAATTATGGGATAATATACTGTCTTACAAAAAAGTATGATTTCTTTGACCTTGAACAAACTCTCTCTGTCTCTCTGTCTCTTTGTCTCTATCTCTTTCTTTCTCGAGATTTGCACTGTAGGTCATATTGGCTTTAATCTCATGGATCAGATTCTACTGCTTCACCTATCCACTTATTTGAACCAGAAGCATATAAGCATGCATATGTATAATTTTAAATGGTTATGTCTTTTTATTTTATATAATTATTCACAGAGATCAGCATTTCATGAAGAAAAATGATCAAATTTTTTTTTTCTTTTTAGAACAGTTTTAAATTTCAACAGTTAGCAAAGAATCAGTATTAAGAACAAATCAAGGAGACTGGGTATTTTGTTATATTCCAGTTGTTCTGAAGACACACTTCACAGGTGAGCTGACCAGTCTCTTTCCTGAAATCAAACCCTATGAGTTCTATAGAGCTTTCTTTAGTGAAATAATCATGTCTGGCCAAGGTGTCATAATTAATTCACTTACAGAATACTTTAGGAATAATATACCTTAGGGACATAATAGAAAACATAATGACTGTATTTAGGAATGTGTATTTGAAATTTGCTAAGAGAGATCTTAAGTATTCTCAGCACAGTTACACACACAGAGAGGTACGACATGAGGTGATGTATATGCTAATTAACTTGTTTTTTTTTTAATTTTACATTTGTATATAAAATGTTTCTTTTACTTTTCTATAACACTCAGTAAAATTAGAAAAATGGTAATTTAGAGGTCAGTTTTAATTAATTCAGACTGTTAAACATCAATAGAAATGCAGAGCAGTCAAGCACCTGCAATTTATGTAGTAAGACAGATTGTTTAAAGAATAAGATAGTCAATGACAATTTTGCTCAGGTCACTGCCATTTGGAAAGAAAATATGATACAATTGCTGTGTCTATTCATGAGCCACATAAGATACTTTCCAAGGCTCTTCTGATAGTGGACACAGTTCTCTAAACCTGAGTATCTAATAACTTAAAAGTTCAAGTTATAACCAATAGCAAAAAATCCTAAGGAGGTAGATTATGGATTGAACTCCATATAGTCACTGTGGTCAAATATCTGACATGAGGAAGAACTTAAAGAGGAGGAAGTGTGTCAGCTCACAGTTTTCGAGGCTTCACTCCACAGTCCTTGGTTCTGTTTCCTCAGGATGTGTGGTGCCGCAGAACAAGGTGGTGGTGGGAGCATATGACACAGTCTCATGGCAGACAACAAGCTAGCAAAGGACCAATGAGCAGTCCTATCTTCTGGAACCACCCCATCCTATAGCTCTTCTTCAAAGCATCTCATATTTAAATCTTAGGATCAACTTATAATAACTGCTCTTTTTTTATATAAGTGCCATGTTTCTTAGAGGTATATGCAGCAAGAAAGAAAAGTTTGACATCTACTGTAGTGGTCTGAACACAAACAATTTTTAATACTTGGTCCCTAGTTCGTAATAATGTTTGGGAAACTTAGGTGCTACCTTGAGAGTTACTAGGTAACTCACAATATTTTCCATTCTCTCTCTCTCTCTCTCTCTCTCTCTCTCTCTCTCTCTCTCTTCTCTCCTTTGTACCAATGATCAACATGAGCTCTATGCTTCTTGCTCCTGCAACTTGGTGCCAAGTCTTCTCAAGATGATTGGCACTTATCCTTCTGTAACTATAAAACAAAATAAACTTCTGTAAGGTGCTTTCATCCAGGCATTCTATTGCAAGAAAGAGAAATTAGCTACCTCAACTAACACATCTGCATATTAAAATAAAAGAAAATAAAATTGTCCCTGTGAGCAGATGAATGTCAAACATGACAGGTAAATTTCAGAAGAGTCCTCAGAAGTAATTAAAAAATTTAATGGAACTTCATTAAATTGCACTATTTTTCTTACATTCTCTCTTTATCTTCTTGCTCCATGTGTTCTGAGCCTTGGTAGTGATCAGGTCAATACATTTATAAATTATTATTGATCATTGTATCATTGCATAATTTAGGGCTGTGAACTGATTATTCTTTTAATTTAATCAGCATTTTATCCAGATGCATTCCCTCCAGTACTGCTGTCCACTGCTGCTTTGTTCATAGGATCTTGGGAGTAGAGTCACTGTGGATGTCCATCAATAGATAAATTAATCAGAGAAATGTGGTTCATATATACAATGAAATATTACCCATATGTAAAAAAAATAAAAACATGATATCTGCTGTTAACTGGATGGCTATGGAAAAGAATATACTGAATTCAGGAACTCAGGCCCAGAAAGACAAATATTTTGTTTTTTCTTGTGTTTTTAACTTTAAGCACAGGTGGAAGCAAGATAACAAGTTAGTGCTCACATTTCTTGAGGAGTTGTGTTTTTTTTTTAAAAAAAGAGAAAAATAATAACTAAGAGAAATGTAGTGTGGTATAATATTGGGTGCTTAAAAATATAGGAACATGAAAGTATGGGTGAGTTTGGGGGGTAAAGGAGGAGGTTAACTTAAATGAAAGAACATGGTAAGTCATGTGGAAAACTACTGTTTCAGAAACCCTCACCAAAAAAAAAAAATCATAGAATGCACAAAAGGAAGAGGGGGGAATACAGGGGGGTAAAGGATTAAGCATTGATGGAAGTTGGGCAAGAAGGGGGACAATTGGTGTGTTGAACAAAACTATGACTCTATAAAAAGCCTTGTGAAGACTAACCAGTAAATAAACTAATTTTTAAATACATCTTAGAAAATAAAAGTGTTTGATCAAAATTACTTGACATGGGCTGGAGAGATGGCTCAGAGGTTAAGAGCATTGCCTGCTCTTCCAAAGGTCCTCAGTCACTTACCAGCAACCACATGGTGGCTCACAACCATCTGTAATGAGGTCTGGTGCCCTCTTCTGGCCTGCGAGCATACACACAGACAGAATATTGTATATATAATAAATAAATAAATAAATAAATAAATAAATAAATAAATATTACGGGACATGGTGAACAATCTTGCTTTTCAAAGGCTTGGTTTATTTTTATTTTTTATTTATTTATTTATTTATTTATTTTGGTTTTTCGAGACAGGGTTTCTCTGTGGTTTTGGAGCCTGTCCTGGAACTAGCTCTTGTAGACCAGGCTGGTCCCGAACTCACAGAGATCCGCCTGCCTCTGCCTCCCGAGTGCTGGGATTAAAGGCATGCGCCACCACCGCCCGGCAAAAGGCTTGGTTTATTAAACAAAATCTCATTACATAATATTAGTTGTTGATCAGCAAGTGCTCATAGATCCCTACAATAACAAAAGATAATTTTATTGCCTTGCTTACCCACATGGAGAGATCCTATTGCTGAAGACATCATACATAACTGGAATGTGAAATAACTTTGCAATGTGTTTTACATTTATGTTTGAATGCTATCAAATTATTGTTTCTAAAATAGTTTTTTTCTTTTTTATTTAAAGTATTCTGCCACACAATAGATTTTGATCTTATTTGTACCTCTCCCAACTCCTCAATGAATCTTCCCATCTCCCTATGTTTAACATAGGCTATCTTCACTTTCCCTCATGTCTTCAATTTCAAAGCTCCAGTCTTATTCCCAGATATGCAGTAGAATATATGCTGTGCTGTAGTGTCTTCTCCTTCTCTGTCTTTATTCCAAAGTGACAATGCTGATCATTCCCAGCCTTCCTCTTTTAGCCAATTGCTGTGTCTCAATGGCCCAAATATGGAGGCATTCCTAAGAAAAACTCTGTCCAAGCCAGCCAGGCAGTGATTCAGATGGGCATTTTTCACTTTTCTTCTGGCACTCTAATTCAAATACCCAGTATTTGTTTTAGGGTGGGGTGTCTGAGACAGGTTTTCTCTGTGTAGTTCTTGCTGCCCTAGAACTTGCTCTGAAAACCAGACTGTCTTCAAACACAAAGTTCCACCCGTCTTTGCCTCCCGAGTGCTGGGAGCTACTGCCCAGCTACATCTTATTGTATATTGAAAGTTACCTTTTTTAAAAAAATTAACATCTTTATAATGCTACGGAACAATTTAAGTCTGCATCATCAAACACAATTCCCAGCCACTGAAACAGGGACTTTAAGCCTGGATGATTGAGCTATTTAGGCACTCTTAATACACCAGGCTTAGATGGAGCTTACAAAGCTTGCTAGAGCCTCACCTTCCCTTCTGACCCAATTTTTGGGCACTAAGCAGATATGTATGGCAGACCCAGCTTTCCTCCATTCTGGAAACTCTTTTATCACACTTCCCTTGAAACCCATTCCCATTCATGTCAGTTCCCAATACCTAGAACACTTTCTACCTTGGACATCCAATGATCACAAATGACAGGGTCTCAGAATGACTCCCAACCAGCAATGCACAGTCACCACAATCTCTTAAGATGTGAATGGAAGCAGAAATGAGGGAAACCAACAAAGATGAGATCAGATATCAACACCAATTCATTAACATTTTCAGTAATGTAGCAGGATACAAGATTAACTCAAAAAAAATCAGTAGCCCTCCTTCACACAGATGATAAAAGGGCTAGGGAAAAATGAGAGAATCAACAGCCTTCACTATAGCCACAAATAGCATAAAATATCTCCGAGTAACTCTAACCAAATAAGTGGGAAACTTGTATGACAAGAACTTTAAATCTTTGTAGAAAGAAATTAAAGAAGACACCAGAAAGTGAAAAGATCTCCTATGTTCTTGGGTAGGCAGAATAACATAGTAAAAATGGCAATCTTACTAAAGTTGAAATAAATCAATTTTGCATTTGGGATGCTCATGTGTCTATGGAGACCAGTTACTGAATGTCATGGTTTTCTTGTCAAATAAGGCCCACTCCTGTTTGAACACTTGGTTCTCTGATAGTTTAATTCTATGGGTGTTTGTGCAGCTTTTGAAATATTAGTTCTTTATTAAAACCCTGGGTCACTGGGCATTTAGCTTGGTAGCACGCATCGATCGGTTCTATTTTATAGTTCCCCCATTTCCAGCATATATCACACAGCAATGCTGCTGCTGCATCCTCCCCCAGAGCTAAGAAAGGTATCCCAACTGCCAGAGCTCACCTGCCTTCCATGCTTGATTCCGCCCTCTAAAACCAAGAGTAAAATAAACCTTGCCCCTTAAATTGTTTCTGTCAGACATTTTGTCACAGTGATGGGAAGAGTAATTAGTACAGGTACAGGTGAAGGAAGGGACACAGTGCTGAAATTTTTTCATTCTTTTGATGTGGGATTCCATTCTGTATATGTGTTGCTTTTATTAGCTAATGAATAAAGAAGCTTCTTTGGCTTGTGATAGGACAGAACAGAGCTAGGTGGAAAAATTAAACTGAATGCTGGTAGAAAATAGGTAAAGTCAGAGAGATGCCATGCGGTTGCTGGAAAAGGAGACAGATGGTGGAAACTTGCCGGGGAGCCATGACCTCATGGTGATGTACAGTTTAATAGAAATGGGCTAATTTAAGATGTAAGAGCTAGCTAGAGATATGCACAAGCTAATAAGCCAAGCAGTGAATATTTTGGGTCTGGGAGGCTGGGAACCGACAAGCAGCCTTTCTCAACACTCATACTAGCCAATGTGAATGGATTGAGTGACACTCTATGGAAGAAAAATAGTTCTAAATATATACTACATAAGATATATTTTCCCAGGACATTCCAGTACAGCAGTTTCTTTATTTGCCCAATGAAAACTACTCTGATTCTCATGATAAACTCAGTATTATTTCTATCAGGTGAATTTTGGGGATGAGTATGATTAAGCTAAATTATTAAAATAAATATAATGAAACTGATTCAATTGACTCATCACTTTTTAGTAAAAGGACAATTCATAGGAAAAACTTTAGGACCAGTAACTAGGAATATATATCATTTAAGGATTATCCCCATAGATATTTTCTCTTTATTTTAGCTTATATTTTATAGTATAAATTGTACCAAACATTGAAAAGTAGATAGAACACCTCATTTCTCCCCATCTGAAAAGCTAATCCAGAACATCAATGTACATCAAGATTAAAATGGGGCCAGTGAGTTCATAAAAGTCTGACTGTCATAGCTCACATACCCACATGTAAATAGAGAGGAACAAGGCCTGTCAGTGGGAAACAGTTCTGAACTGTGAGAATTAATTCCCAAATATGTCCTGAAAAGGGAGTTAGCTACAGTGAAAGAGTACAGCAAAGGACAGTCACTCATTCACAAAGCAATAATGCCAACAGGCATTGCCTTTTGGTTTAAACATTTTACCAAAACCTTTGGCTTTGATAAGTCACATGAAAAGATGACTGAGCATGTACTGTATAATGTTTCAACTTATAGCAAGTGCATATACATGTTTCATTAAATTATACTAAGATATCTTTTTGAGTTAACAAATAATATAATTAAGCAACAGTCTTCCATAAACACAAACATTAAATTTTTTAGTGATGTGATTTCTCTTAGATACTGAGATGGGCATTAAATGCATTAGCTATATAGTTCATGGTTAATTTTCACAAGTGTTCACTAGATAGTGACCCCCCAAAAAAGTAATTGATGGAACAAAAATAAATCTTTATCTGGTATGTTAGGTTTTCAGTTTCCACTGAGTGCAGAGAAAGTGGCAATGCAGAATTTTGGTGCTGCACCTCACTGCTGGAAACGAACTCTTTGCAAACATTTTTATATCCATGAAACATGCAATCTGTGTCCTCCTTCCACACTACAGCTCTTCACTTTATTCTGGCTCCTGGCCCAGCAGTGTACTGGAATCCATTAGTTTAATATTAATAGGGCAATCTAATGCTAAACTGGAAGGAACTTTAGGGGTCAGATGTCTATTCTTTGTATCATGTATGATTTAAATACTTACTAATTGTTTATAAGGTAGTATACTGAGAATGACTCTTTTAGTCCTCATGAAATCTGAGATGCATTTATATTTTAATCTCAAAATATTAATAAGATATATAGAAAATTAAGCTTGATAGACAGATGGTTGATGTTTCAAAACTGACCTAGACTTGAACCATGTGTGATGTAAAAGTTTTCTGCCTCAGTTTTATGCAGTATTTATCCAACTTTTCATTTATATGTGTGTATGTGTGTATCTCTGTGTGCATTTGTACTATTTCATGTGTATGTAGGAGTTGGAGGAGGCTAAAAGAGGGTTTTGGATCCCTTGGAACTGGAGTTACAAGTAGATAGAAGCCATTCAACATGGTTGCTATGGTTTGGTTCCTCTGCAAGATCAGCATGTATCCTTAACTGTTTGTTCATCTCTCCAGCCCTAGTTGTTTTCTATAATTTTAAAATGCAACAGAGTGGTGATAATATCCAAATCAGAAAGGATTTAAAGTTTTAATGTGTAATTTTCAAAGACTCTTTCTTGTTATTCTTGAAGAATGTTAGTGTTGTTTAAGCTCACTCAATACTTCCTACTTGGCCTTTCTACCAACAAACTATTGGTGCCTGTCTAGTATTCTTTTTGTAACTATATCATCATATAACATGTACAATTGGAAATCTTTTCTTTCCTTGACTTATTGTTTATAAGTAATATAATGGGTATTGTTCAGATGGTTAGGCTTGCTGGAAGATACATACTTAATACTGAAGCAAACCTCAGTGAATAACAAAATATAACACCTTCATTACAGCATGACTCAGAAACATCTTGGTCAAGCCATAGTACTATAAGATATGCTGTATTTCTACATGTGATATCATGACAAAAATGTGTTCATAATGAGCTATTTACCTAAATGTAACAAATCTAATATTGTTACTTACATACCTTTAATAAATGAAGCTAGATGTTTCATTGATAATGAAAGAGAAAAACAATGGGATGAGAATATCTAAGATTCATTCATAATATGTTGACTTTATAGATCAGTGTTTGTTATGCTAAAGGTTCTAAATAAGATTTATTTGTTGCGGGAGGTCCTCCCACTCCTCCAGCCTATCACCGCTGAGGTACCAGCCCATTGGGGCGTGGTTTCTCTACCTTTAAAAAAGCGGCCACTTCCCTCTCCTCTCTCTCTTCACTTCCTGCTTGCCAGCGATTAGACTCCTTTCCTGGTTGCGTAGAGGGCTGTTGCCTGGGACAGTGATCTGTAAGTTTTTTCCCCTTTAAATAAATACCACCCTAATAATCATAACCCCGAATTGGTGTGGCATTGTTTGTGACTTACGCCTTCATTTTGGCACCCAACGTTTGGTTTCAGAACCTCTCCTTTCCCTGCTCGCAGCCGCGAGTTAGGCTTGGCGGCCACAAGTTCGGCTTGGTGGCCACGAGTTCGGCTTGGCAGCCGCGAGTTTGGCTAGGCAGGAGCCCTCCCTTCCTCAGCCGCAGGCGGCCTTGGACTCCCCACGTGGATTTAAACTACACAGGCCTGCATAGTCTCTGCCTGCATGGTTTGCTCTTTTCTGAGTCATTTTTAAATCTCCCTTGCAAGTACAGCTCTTAAGTGGCACGAACCAGAGCACGAGGTTGCTGAAAGCTGCAACCCCTCAGGGTGACTCTGTCACGTGGAGGCATAAGCGGCTTCCAGATTGCTCTTCTCTACCCTTGGATTCTGGGTTTCTGGTTCCGTCTCAGGAATTGATTTAATTACATTTACTTTGTTGAGAAACTTGCATTTTCCAGTTTTTAACATCTACTAAGGCACTGAAACAGGACCATGTTTTCACCGTGACTCTGCAACAGCGCCACCTGCTGGATAATAGGTAATATGGCAGTTTTCGTTTCTAATGCAAATTTTACTGCTTTGTTTTCACTAATACAATGGATTAGTAAACTTATATTTACTAATACAATGAATTACATCATACAAGGTTTATATGATTATGGGGATACCTTAATTTGCTTGTTACTAGGCCTCAGTTTTCTTTTCCATATTCTATCATTAAGGAAGAATATGGCACTCCTAAGAACGATTGAATCTTTACGTACTAATAATGAACAGAAGAATATGGCACTCCTAAGAACGATTGAATCTTTACGTACTAATAATGAACAGAAGAATATGGCACTCCTAAAAACGATAGAATCTTTACAAACTAATAATGAACAGAAGAATATGGCACTCCTAAGAATGATAGAATCTTTACGAACTAATAATGAACAACTACTTGACAGGATTAAAATTATTGAAAATCAGAGGTTATCTGAACAAGTGGATACGATGACAGACAAAATTGATTCCATATCCAAGGGTATTAGAAAGTTACCTGAAAGGGATCAGGCTGTTGAATTTGACCTTCAGACTTTATCACAAAGTTTTGATAAGGTAACAGACAGAATGTACCTCCAAGATGGGAATCTACATGATATACAAGAAAAGTTTAAGGAGGACATGTTATCTTTGAAGGAAAAAATTAAAGCTTTGGAATCACAGGTGCAGAATGGGGACCAAAAAATTGATACCTCAGTGAAATCACTGGAAATATATACAGGTCAGGAGATTCAGGATTTAAGAGAGACAATGATAAAAAGATTTGAAAAGATTGGGGAAATTATTGCAGCTGGTGAACAGAGTAAGGAGGCACAAGGACAGGATGCAATGCCTCCACCAGCTATTAGAACTGGCTTACCCAGGGTTCTAGCGACATACCCTATACTTAATTCTGAAAAAGCATCAACTTCTAAAGGCTCAAAGGGAGTCAGAGAAGCTAGATGGACGCCAATATCAATGAATGATCTGAAAGAAATTAAGCAAGCTGTTGTTAATTTTGGCTTGCACAATGCATATGTAAAGGAAATGATAAGGACTTGGGCTTCTAATGCTAGAGCTACTCCCCATGATTTCCATCAGTTAGTGTCTGCAGTTTTAGATAATGGACCTTCCTTGATGTTTGGAATTTATTTCAGAGAAGAATCCAAACATATGGAACAGCAAGGAAGAGCAAAAGGTATTGAGGTTTCCCAAGATCAAATTCTTGGTGCAGGAGAATATGCTGATCCACAGGTCCAAGCTCTTTATGACGATGAAGTACTGTGTCTATGTCACCAAGCAGCTTTAAATGCTTGGAACAGGATACAAGATCCAGCAAAAAGGGTTGAATCATATACCAGAATTAGGCAGGGACAGAGAGAACCCTTCATTGACTTTTTGCAAAGATTAATTAAGGCTCTGGACATAGGGGTAACAGACCCAGAAGCTAGACGAATACTTCTTGAATCTCTAGCTTTTGAGAATGCAAACATAGAATGCAAAAAGATAATTGGGCCTTTAAAATCTAGATCAGCACCTATGGATGAATGGATTCAGCATACGATGAATGTTGAGACGTTTAGCTATAATGATGAATCTTGGGTAGGAGAAGCGATTTCCAAAGCAATGAGGAGACATCAAACTGCCAGGTGTTTTAATTGTGGTAAATCAGGACATTTGCAAAGGGATTGCAGGCAAAGAATTTCTAGGAATAATATCTCTTCTGGGAATGACAAAAATAGGAGACCTCTGCCTTCAGGTATATGTAGGAGATGCGGTAAAGGCAGGCATTGGTCCAACGAATGTAGGTCAACAACAGACAGACGGGGCAATCCGATATCATCGGGAAACTCCTTGGGGGGACTCTCGCAGGCCCCCAAGCCAACAGTGGCCCAGTCATTCCCAGTCACAGTGGAGAACGTGCCTCACCAAGAAAATTAAAAGCTCCAATTTCTGCTGTAAAAAGTAATACTGGTCTAAATGAAGAATTACGTGTGGAGGATGAGTCAAAAAAACCCAATAGGACAGAGTAAACATATATTTTGGCAGACTTCTATTAATGATCAAAGACCAAAGCTAAGAGTCTGTATAAATGGTACTTTTATTGAAGGTTTATTAGACACAGGTGCGGATGTAAGTATCATTACCCCAGAATCTTGGCATCCGAATTGGCCTCTTCAAGAGGTAGATGTTCAGTTCCTAGGAATTGGAACCCTATCTTGCGTAAAACAAAGCACAAGATGGGTTGAATGCATAGGGCCCAAAGGGCAAATAGGAAGACTAAGGCCATATATAGCAAATATTGCCATAAATTTATGGGGCCGTGACCTGCTACAGCAATGGAATACCCAGATTAACATTCCTGTATTTCCAGGAACTCATAATTCTGGGAAGGATATGATGAGGTATTATGGGAAAAGGTCACCACCAG
Organism: Microtus oregoni; assembly: GCF_018167655.1. Lineage (NCBI taxonomy): Eukaryota > Metazoa > Chordata > Mammalia > Rodentia > Cricetidae > Microtus > Microtus oregoni. The sequence continues at coordinate 9,097,652 of NW_024543076.1, read as the reverse complement.
CCATTCAGGCTGTACAAGAACATACAGCAAATACCAAACCTTTAGAGGTACCAACAGCCCTACCTTTAAAATGGCTAACTGAGAAGCCATTATGGACCAAACAATGGCCTCTAGCTGAAGATAAACTACAGGCATTGTAACAGCTGGTGCAAGAGCAACTAGATGCTCACCATATTGAAGAATCAACCAGCCCTTGGAATTCTCCTGTGTTTGTTGTAAAAAAGAAATCTGGTAAATGGAGAATGGTGACAGATCTAAGAGCTGTCAACAAAGTAATTCAACCTATGGGCCCACTACAATCTGGAATTCCTTTGCCTTCTCTGTTACCAAAAGGATGCCCTCTTATAGTTATTGATTTGAAAGATTGTTTTTTCACTATACCGTTACAAGAAAAGGATAGAGAAAAATTTGCCTTCACAGTGCCTACTTATAATAATTCTCAGCCTAATAGGAGATATCAATGGACTGTCCTCCCACAGGGTATGCTCAAAAGTCCTACACTGTGCCAATATTTTGTAAGTAAGCCATTGGAAATAATTCGTAAACAATTCCCCAAGTCCATCATTTATCATTACATGGATGACATCTTGTTATCTGATTCAAATAAAGATACTTTAGAAAGGATGTTTGAAGAAGTAAAGAAAGTCTTGCCTAGGTGGGGATTACAAATTGCCCCTGAAAAGATTCAAAGAGGAAATTCTGTTAATTACTTAGGTTACAGAATAGGGTTAGAGAAAATTAAAACGCAAAAGGCACAAATTAGGAGAGACCGGTTAAAGACTCTTAATGACTTCCAAAGATTGTTAGAAGACATTTCCAGTCTACGACCAGCTGTTGGGATAACACCTGATCTAATAGTTCATTTAAACAAAACCTTAGATGGTGATAAAGATTTGAATAGTCCAAGAGAACTGACAGCTGAAGCAGAAAAGGAACTGACAATGATTGAGGAAAAATTACAGGAGGCACATGTGGATAGGGTGAACCCAAATCTTAGCTGCATCCTAGTCATATTGCCTTCCAGAATTTCTCCTACAGGGATTCTAATGCAGAGGGAAGATATTATTTTAGAGTGGATATTTATACCTAATAAACCAAGTAAAAAATTAAAAACTTATGTGGAAAAAGTCTCTGAATTAATTATAAAAGGTAAGCTGAGACTTCGTCAACTAGCAGGTATAGACCCAGCAGAAATTATAGTGCCTTTTACTACTGAAGAAATAAAAAAGTTATGGGAAGACAATGAACCGTGGCAAAGAGCTTGTGCTAATTTTTTGGGAGAAATTAATAGCAACTATCCCAAAAGTGGTAGACTTAACCTCATAAAAAGAACTTGTTGGATTCTTCCTAGAATTGTACGTGATGCTCCAATAACTGGAGCCCGTACGTTCTATACTGATGCAAATAAATCAGGGAAAGCAGGTTACAAGTCAGATGAATTGAGTAAGGTGGAACAAAGCCCTTATAATTCTGTCCAGAAGGCAGAATTATATGCCATTCTTATGGTGCTAAAGGATTTTAAAGAACCTCTTAATATAGTTACAGATTCACAATATGCAGAAAGAGTTATCTTCCATATTGAAACCGCTGAATTTATACCAGATGACACAGAGTTGACTTCATTGTTTATCCAGGTACAAGACATAATCAGGAACAGGCTTTGTCCGATGTACATAACCCACATCGGTCCCATACAGGTCTGCCTGGTCCTCTAGCCCAAGGCAATGCTGAGATTGATCAATTATTGATTGGAAGTGTGTTGCAGGCCTCGAAATTTCATAAGAAGCATCATGTCAATAGTAAAGGCCTAAAGAAAGAATTTTCCATTACTTGGCAACAAGCTAAGGACATTATAAAGAGATGTCCTACTTGTTCTTTCTATAATCAAACACCGTTGACTGCAGGGAGTAACCCAAAGGGTACTAAGAGAAATGAAATCTGGCAGATGGATGTGTTCCACTTTATGGAATTTGGTAAATTAAAATATGTACACCACACCGTAGACACGTATTCAGGTTTTCAATGGGCTACTGCCCTGAGCTCAGAAAAGGCTGATTCAGTAATCACACATTTATTGGAAGTTATGGCCATCATGGGTATACCTGCACAAATAAAGACAGATAATGGTCCAGCATACGTATCTAAGAAAATGAAACACTTTTTTGATTATTATAATATAAAACACATTACAGGTATACCAAATAATCCTACAGGTCAGGCAGTTATAGAAAGATCAAATCATACTATAAAGGATATGCTGAACAAACAGAAAGGGACTGAAAATACCCCCAGAAATAGATTACATAATGCTTTATTAACCTTGAATTTTCTTAACGCTAATGAGAAAGGAACGACAGCAGCAGAAAGACATTGGATAATGGAAGAGTCTGCTGAACTAAATCAACCGATTTATTGCAAAGATGTGCTGACCTCTCAGTGGAAGCCAGGAGATGTGCTACGTTGGGGAAGGGGTTTTGCTCTTGTTTCCACAGGAGAAGAAAAATTGTGGATACCATCAAAATTAATAAAGTTTTGATTTGAAGAGGAGAAACCTCTTGGAAAGGAAAAATGACAACTCATCCACAACGATGATATTCATACAGGTGGTAAGAAAAACATATAGAATGGGGGCAGGGTTCTGTTCTTATCTCCACAGGAAAACACTCATCTTTGAGAAATTCAAGGGACCCTGGATGTTTGGATACTGACAGATGGAAAAACACCTGCCCAATAGGAAATATCAAGACAACTGAATGGGTTGTGTAAGTAATATTAAACCATATTTATAAATTTATAACGCTGGTTTTGAAGTTGGACTCTGGCTCAGTCCCTCTCCAATTCCAAGCCTGTTAGTAAGGGAAAAACCCAGAGTTTCTGGAGTTTCTGTCTCATGTTAAGAGCCATGATATGGGACAGAAAGAAATATGAGTTTAGAAAACATCTTTGCTTTTCTTCATATCTATCATACTTTTCATTGAATATATCTATCATGTCTTACATTGAATATATATATATATATATGTCTATATATGTCTATATGATTAATGTTTAAGTTTTTCATAATGAACAATGAGTTTTTCCTGAAGTGACATTTGAAATTTCCAGGAAGAAGATGGGGCCCCATAACAACAACTCCACCTGGTTGATATGACGTCATGATACTGATAGCGCTACTACAAGACCTGCTTTTGGTACCAGCTGCACAAGACAGTTCCAACTTGGTTAGCTGAAATGGTGCACATCTTATACAACATTTTGACCAAACCTGCACAAAATACTCAGAGACTATTGGCAATTTTAAAAGACATTGATCTTGAAATTTAACCATCATTTTACTTTCACAGGATCCCCCAGAAAGAACGTCGCCCCCATGACAGCTGGAAGTAATTCTAGAGGACGACGTCCCCTCTCCCAGTAAAGTTTGCCCTTGGGTTTAGGGACATCATTTAGGGGTTGATTATAATTAGTATATGATTGAGGGTTGGGGGAGGAATTTTATAAGCTCAGGGATCAATTTGAAAAAAAAAGAGGGATGATGGGATAATAGATTTGTAATTGTGAGTTACTGTCTTTTGACAAATATATTGGTATAGATTCTTGTATATTGATACAAAGTTAAATTATATTGACTATTGTATGCATGCATGTTTCTACCTCTGTTTAAAACATTTTTTATGTATTGACATATGTTGTATTGATATATATATATTGTATATATTTACCATATTGCAGTGTAAATTTCTACCTCTGATTAAGATATTTATATAATGATTGTGTATTGATATATATTTACCTACTGCAATGTATATTTGTACATTGTTTATATTTGGAGGTCATTGTCCTCATTTGTTTCACAGTCGTTTATTGTCTTAGTCTTTAAGTTAGATAGATATTGAGAATTATATAGACTCATAGTCAGCTAAGTTTGTCATTTATAATAGACTAATCAGGTTCTTTAGATATATAGAGATTATACTCAGTATAGATAGATAATCTTCAACTTCTTCAAAGAGCTGTAGAAAATGGCCTTTAATCTAACTCAGAGTTTTGTGGTAGTGAGACACAATTGCTCCTGGCAACACCACTCTATTCCCGAGAGAATGTTGAGCACGAAAGACACTCCACCTGGAGCCTTTCTTTTTGGCAGAACTGGCCTTGGGCAAAGAAATGCCCATACCTCAATGACTGACAAAGATACAGAGCGTGCATCAGTGGATAAAACAGGGCTGTCATATCCTGCCAAGACAGGGTAAGATAGTTTTGAAAAGTTGCTTGCCTTTGAAAATGGTATGTCAGTTATGTTAGGCCTTAGCCAAAGTTGGTTGATTCAACGCTGCTAACGTGATTTTGGGTGATTGCCCAGGTAGCCAGTTGTCTCTTTGATTTGTTGCATGTTTTGGAAGTTGTTTTACTGAACTTCCTAATTACCCAGGTAACATTATTTCCCTTCTCAGATCTTTGATGTGGTTGAAGACTATATAAATGTAGTTACTTTCTCTCATGACTTCGCCAAGTTATTTATTATACAAGACCTAAGCTAGTTAGAATAGGATATTTGTACTTATTGTATATAATTTCATAGTAGGTTTAGAACTCTCTTATTTAAACAAAAGGGGGAGGTGTTGCGGGAGGTCCTCCCACTCCTCCAGCCTATCACCAATGAGGTACCAGCCCATTGGGGCGTGGTTTCTCTCCCTTTAAAAAAGCGGCCACTTCCCTCTCCTCTCTCTCTTCACTTCCTGCTCGCCGGCGACTGGACTCCTTTCCTGGTTGCGTAGAGGGCTGATGCCTGGGACAGTGATCTGTAAGTTTTTTCCCCTTTAAATAAATACCACCCTAATAATCATAACCCAGAATTGGTGTGGCATTGTTTGTGACTTACGCCTTCATTTATTAAATTAGGGCTCACTTATTAAAAATCAAATATGAAACATCTACAATTTAACCATAATAGGATAAGCGCACGCATGTTTTACCACAGGAAGAGAATCAATGAAAGCATGATGCATTTCTATTATTATTAGAATGTAAATATAACAACAATGCCTTCATGAAAGCAAACATGTAAGTTTTTTATGGAAAAATCATTTGATATTTTCTAAATATTTCTATGCCACAAATGTGTAGATTTTTGTTTCCTATTTGTTTATATTTGTTCACCAAGCATTTAGCCTTAACCTCTAACATTTCTGAAACACAGGCATCTACCTTATAAACACACAAACCACACACACACAGACCCACACACACAACATACATATACAGTCATGGACACAGAGACAGGGAAACACAAACAGCACATATACAGACAAAGAGATACAGACACACACATCCACACACCATAAACTGAAATAATTTAAACATTTTAAAAATTTTAAAACACAAAGACTTATAGTTAGGAAGTATTGTAGTTATTATCTTTCACTCAGACAACACAGCCTCAGCCTTTAGACAAATGGTGTTTTCATGTTTTCTAGATGGTTTTTATTTCTTGTTTCTAATAATTTATCATAGATACATTAGTATTTACTCACTGTGACCCAGAGAGTAAATTTACTTTAGCAGTAACACTAATTTTGTTTACTAATTTTTGAACTTATATGGACTCCTCAGCTTTTTAATTATTCATTCAAAACATCACTATTTATTCTCTATTTGTTTTTTTGAGACAAGTGTTTCTGGTTGTCCTGGAACTAACTTTTGTCCTAGAACCAGGCTGGCCTAGAACTCATAAAGAACAGTCTTCCTCGGCCCCCCAGCCCTGGGATTAAACAAATGTGATACCACAGCCTGCACTGTTTACTAGGTGGTGGTGTAGGCCTTTAATCCCAGAACTTGGGAGGCAGAGGCAGGTGGATCACTTTAACTTTAAGGCTAGTGTAGTCAAAAAGAGATAGTTTCAGGACAGGCACCAAAGTTATTCAGAGAAACTATTTAAAAAAATTTACATACTTACATACATACATACATGCATACCCATGGTTTGGTTCCTCTGCAAGATCAGCATGTATCCTTAACTGTTTGTGGGTATGCATGTATGTATGTATGTATGTATGCATGTATGTATGTATGTAAAATCCCTGAGTTTTGCATATGCCGATAGCTTTTCTTTAGAGTTATTATTATTAGTGTCTTGTATGATTAATACCCAGGTTATCATCTAATTCAAATTCAACAGGAAATTTGTTCCTATTAATGATTACTACCAAATACTACCATTACTACTACTAACGTATATCTTAAAATATTAAGTCTCTTAAGAATTTGATGATAATAACTTAGCAGTTAATTTGTGAATTATACAGGTGATAATGTTTAATGACAATGAATAAGTTGTCACATATTTAGTAATCCCGCACCATTTCTCTAGTGAAATATCTGCCAATATTTCCATAGGTGATATTAATTTGGAATGCTAGCTCTTAGCTTTCTGTATATTTTAAAAACAGTTCTTTATCAAAAGTATACTTTAAACATAGTTTCTGCTAGTTAAGTGTTGGGACCAATTGGAGTCCTGGCCTTCAGCTGCTCTTCCCTGCTAGAACCTTCTAATTGAAGTTACTAAAAGCTCTGCCTTGCCTAGAGGATCAGAGGATTTTGACCTATTGGCCATTGACTGCTGGGTATTTAAGCCCCCATGGTGCTATTAAAGAAGGGCTGTTGTACAAGTTAAAAAAAAAAAAACATGAGGATATGAAGTTGTGTAGTTATGGAAGGGATGGTGAATCTGAAAAGAGTTGGTAGAATTGGATATGATCAAAATAAAATGTATGCAATTATTGGAAAAATCAATAAAAGTGTCTTAAAATTACAAAAAAGAAATCTTCTTAGCAGTAGAAATATTAATGCAAAAGAGATCAAGAATTAACAATAAGTGGAAGATGTCTCTTCATCAGTGACAGATTTAAAATGACAACCCTTCAAAATGTGAGTAAGATAAAACATTATAAATCATAATTTTCTCTCAAAGTTTTTAACTGAAAATGTTTTTGAGTCTGCAAGGGACTTTGTTTTGTTTTAAATTGAACAAATACTATATTAATATAAGCACTCTGCTTCAGTGCCACAACTTCAGTATTAGACCAGGCATTTTTATTATATTTTTCTTTATTTTTGATAATTTCATACACGTATACAATGGAATATGATCATATCCACTCCCTTTTGTTTAATAACTTTTCCCTAATTTGTGATTTTTTTCTATGGACCCACTAATTTCAATTGGTACTATTTATGCATACAGGTATCAGGACCTCCACTGGAGCATAAAAAAAAAAAAACCACCATGGTAACTCCTTCAAAAAAGAATGATTTCTTTGTTCTAGAAAATCTTTTGTAAGGTGTGGGCATGAACCAGGTCTTCTTTATCTGTTCTGAAATACTAGCTGACTTGATCTCGTGTTTATCTTCTACAGGGAGTCACAGCTCGTGTGAGTGCATGAGCACCATGAACATGCCATAGTGATGCATTTCACAGCACCCCAATCCTCAGGCTCCTATGTTTCCACCTTTTCTTTTATGATGTTGCCTGTGCTCTAGTTGAGAGCAGGTGATGCACATAAAGTGATAACAATGTCCTTTTTGTCTCTGAGCACTTGATCTCTTAGTCTCAATACTTTGACCAATCATTCGTCTCTGTACTGACTGTTGCCTACTGTAAACAGAGCCTTGTTTGACATTAATTGAGAATATCTCAGATCTGCATGTACTACCCTAGAGCCTATAACCAATGTAGTTCATAAGCTGTAGGGTTTTGACCAGGATTATATAGCAGCAAGGAATTCCTTCCTATGAATCAGGCCTCCAACTCAGAAAGCAGTTGGCTAGTTCCATAAGAGTTGTGCACTGCTGTTACAAGGAGGTCATTCATGAAGAGTTGAGAGCCAAATAGCAACATTGATATTCTTCCTTACTTTTCTGTAATATGAAAGCTAAAGTTAAGGCTAAACATATTTATGCTGTGTTACTTTGCAATTCCTGTGCTGCCTTTATGCTCAGTAAGTGATCATCTGATGATGGTACTGTTTGTATTTATGTTTCATTTGACTGTTTTATTCTTTATATTTTAGTATAGTGTATGGATATATATTCAAATTTTATCATAATTTATTTAATGAAAATCATGAAACACCCCTTATTGTGCTTATAAACCAGATAAACCAAAATTTTTACTTTCTTTTATTTATACATTGAATATTCTATTTAACTAAATGCAAATATTATGAAATACATAGATATAATTATTACCATGCACTAATCTACACAAATAAGCAATCAAAATATTTTTCTTAGGATCAATAAGATAGCAGGAAATAAAAATACCTATATATTTCAAATCTATTTTCTTTATATAAAAGAAAGTGAAGTTGTTCCTACTCTTCTCCTATTGATATAGATGTGGATTTTATTGCCATGGTTGTTTTAGTGTAACTTGTAGATAGTCTAATAATTTTGCCAGCTTATTCTGTTTGTATGCACAATTTTATATCCATATTCTTTCTTCTTACATGTTAAAATTTGATATTCAATGTTTCAATTCTTTTCTGAGTTTTTTTAATATATAATTTCTTGGGAGCTTAAGAAAATGATATTTATTTATTTATTTTATTATTATTTATTTATTTATTAAAGATTTCTGTCTTTTCCATGCTACTTTTTTAGTTTATTTACTTCATTGGTGGCACTGGGAATTGAGCACAATACTTTGCACAATGGATACAAATGTTCTAACACTGAAATACACCTTTAGCTCTCAGAGACAGCACTGTCCATTTTTAACTTTGTGCTTTTTTTATGCTAGAAAGGATCACTAACATCAACACACAAACTCAATTCCTACTTCAAGATTATTTAAAATCTCACGAGGTGCTTTGGTTCTGAATTGTGAAAATAATATATAATAATTCTAATATAAACCATAACTTCCTTTAACATAACAATAGACACAATGTCTTTTATATCCCTCATTCTGAAAAAAAATATTTATTGTGTGAGTGCATGTGTGTGTGCCTGAATTTTTGTATGTGTACCACATGTGTGCAGGTGGCAACCCATGCAAGAAAAGGGCATTCAATTCCTTCTGGACCTGTAGTTGCGATTGGTTGTGATCTGCCCAGTATGTGTGCTTTGAGCTGAATACACTGGAAGAGCAACAAACACTTAACCATTGAGCCATGTCAACATCTCCTTAATAACATAACTCTCCACTTCCATGGAAAACTCTGCTTATTTGATTTAACAATAACAACAAAAAACGCACAGGTTCTAAAGTCCCAAGAAGCTTCAGTTTTATTTTAAACTTGAGTCAGTTGGTAGAGCATGTCCACACTTAGCGTTTTTAGTATACCACCACAATATTCTCCAAAGTGTTTTGAACATTTTGCCTGTATATTTATTGCCAGACCTATGGGTTATAATATTCACAAGTAAGGGTTAGAACAAAAAAACCAAAATAAAATAAAATGAAAAGCAAAATGATTAATTGAAGAAAAAAAGAGAAGAATATATGGGATTATTTTGGCTTGAAGTTTTGGAGAAATTCACTCAGACACCTGCTGCCATGAGGAGATTGGAAATAATACAGCAATATAAAAAAAATGTCACAGCAGAGACAAGCTGTCTGTCTCCAAATCTGTGCTTTACTATTTGCCAGTCAACTCTTAATTTGACTTGAAAGCCAGTGAGTAAAGTTCTCAAGCAAAAATCCCCCTTTTGATGGAAACATGCAAGGGCACCAATAAAGGATTTACCTGTTGGGTTAAATTACTTATCACAATGAAATTACAAAAGAATAGTATTAGATTGGCCGAGTCATACTGTTTTACTAAAGCTAATACTTAATTATTTGAGTTTGGAAGCCTTTTGGGTTTGTAGCAATAGAGTATATTTGCGTACGGGTTGCGTTCCTGGTTTGGTAGATTCTGGGCCTGCTCTTTCCTAAGAGCTAGTAAAAGGCATTTCAGAGCTTTGACTTGTTTTTGGTATTGCTTTCTATACTCAATGGTTGTCTATTGCCCTACATGGAACAGAGACACAGAACATGGCACTCTTTACCACACCGATTGTTTTTCTTGTTATTGTTTCATCACTTTTTATAAAATATCTTCTCCCGCTGTTAGAACCTAATGGGTCTTGAAAAGGATCGTGTTAATCTAATATTAAGTGAGCAGATATGGAAAGCTGATTGTAGAAGAAAAGAAATTCTCTTGAATTCAAACTTATTCATCTAAAGAGAATGTTGGACATTGAAAGAAAGATGTCAGGTCACTGCAGTCACACATTTAAGTAGTTCTTACCAGTCTGGGTTTCTCCATCTCAGTGCGATGATACATACTTTTACTACAGTGCTCAGTAGTATTAAACTCCAAGTTCATCTGACCCAATGGAGAACTATGGAAGAATAAAGACTTTTTGGACTCCTCTTCTTCTAGAGAAAGCTATTTTATTAGTTTTAGAATTTCTACAATATACTCTTATAATAGGAAGCCTAAAGTTCTGTTTTTTGAGTACTAGGAATTTGAAAGGAATGAGAGTTTGTTGACGTCATGATTGCATTTGTAGTTCTCTGAACGCAGAATGTCTGTCAACCATGCTGCAACCATCACTGTTTCCATTCAGTAGTGACTAGTGATATGTGGGCTGTTATTTGCTTTGAAATTTCTTTCTTGCAAAGGTAAAATTTAACATTCTCATTCTCAATTATTCCCCCTCCTCTTATCTCTCTCCCCGTCTCCTGCCCCTCTGTATCTCTTTCTCCTTAAACACTTAAGAAATTGTTAATTTGTGAACATTGCCAGAAAATAATGTATTAATCCTCTGCCTTAGTAGTTAATGTCTGGTATGATTGCATGAGAGCATCCCAAAGCAAATGGATCAATCAATACTGTTTACAGCATATAATATAAAAACTATCTCACTCAGTGGCCTTTACTCATGCAAAAAGAACTTTTAGAATTATTACATAACAAAAAGGAATTTCTTATCCTGAAAGAAAATTCCATTGTTCTGATATATAGATCAGTTATAATATTTTATTTCATGAAGTTTTACATTATTTTTCTTGCATTTTGATACCTCATATTGAATGAAGTTAGAATGCATACATTTAAAACCTTGTCATTTTTTAATATGTTGACATTGCTTCAAAACCAATTAATGGTTTTATTAAAGTGATTTCAACTAATTATTCAGCAAGAAGCCATTCATTTAAAAAGTCATTATACCTCAAATATTCACAATCATTAATACTTTGCACATACTAGCTGTCCAATTTATTTAATTTACATGCCTATTTGACACACTAATATACTTGACATATTGCAGTTGATTTTTCATATGAAATAAAAATTACAGCCAATTGAATTTTAAAATGTTTTAATATCTGAAAGAAATGCTTATTCAAAATGCTGGGAATGAATCAATAAGAGAAAAATTGTTCCATACTTGGAATTTTAAAGTAAATATATTTACATATGACACTTATGATCTGAATATATAAGCACATTCTTTGAGTGCATGATTCAATATTTTACATTTGTTTATTGCTCTCTGATATACACATGTGAACATTTATATGTATTATATTGCTGGGTACTTTATATATCTTTGTATATGATTAATGGCTGCACCAATTATATCCAAAGAATAAGAATAGTATTTAGGATAATTCGTTTAGAGGAAATAGTAAATTTTAGAATGAAGAGTCCTTACTTTTATTAATATTATTTCACATTATCTGACCCATTTCTAAAGAAAATTGTGTCAGATGTTTAATATTTCTTGATTAAAAGGTAAATTATAATACAATTTTATATATAAAATGTAATATATAATATATAAATTTCTTTTACTATTTGAATATTAAAATTTATGTACAGCATATAAATTTTCATTCAACTAAAAATACTAATTTTTAAGAAGTTTTGATTTTGCAGGATCCAAAATATCTCCTTCATATATATGTATGTATACACAGAGAGACACAAACACACAAACATATATATGCATTCCTATTAATGTGTTTATATACATATATGTATATATGTGTGTATATACATATACTTATAGATGTGCTTATACATATACACACACACACACACACACACACACACACACACATATATATATATATATATATATATGGCTAAGAAAGGCTGATTTTCCTCTCCCAGCAGTCATTAATTGCCTAATACAACTTTGCTAGACCAAAATAATTCCTCACTAGATTCTAAATCATACTCTTACTCCTAAAGATAAGTTTAACTACCAACCTTCATCAAAGAAATTTCTCCTTTCAGCGAATGAAGTTCATCACTGAAAATCTCTAGTGGATATTGCATTATCTTTTCAAATGTTTAGTGTGTTTGCACATATCTGTGTATTTGTGTATGCAAGTGTTTGTGTAACGAGTGTATTCTGGTGTTTGTACACATGTGTGCACAAATAAACAATGAGAGGATAATCTTGGTTATTGTCTTCAGACACTGTCCAACTTTGGATTTTGATGGAAGTATCCCTCACTGGCTTGGAATTCTTCAGGTGGACAAGCAAGATAGTCATTGAGTTCCAGGTCATTTTCTTCCTTATTATCTCTTCAATATTGGTATTGCAAATGTGATCCACTATACCTGCAATTATCAGTTTCGGCTCTAGAGATGAAACTCAGTTTCTTTTGCTTCTAGAGGAGGCACTTCATAAAATGAACTATTTTCTCAGCAATCATTGGAAAATATTTCATGGCATAGAAAAAATGTTTCACACTAATAAACATTTATTAAATTCAGATACCCAAAGAATAAGAGTTCAAAACTTATATCAAAACGTAAAGAAAATGATTGTAGTATAGTTGGATATATTAATAATTTTAGTGTAGTTTAGATCAACTTTAAAGTTTAGTTACCATTGAAAATCTGTTCAAATTCACTTTCTGATCTAATTTTCTCAACAATGTCTCTCTCACAAAGGCTAAACCACCATGCAGCCATTATCATCTTAATAGGGATTAATGGGCAATAATCCTTATGCTGCTGTGCCTAGTAGCCCAGAACAAATTATTAAAGTTATTCTACTCAAACGGAATTTGGTCAACTTAATTTACTGAGAAAAACATATAAATATTTTTTGTGTGCAGAACTGTATTACTATAATTCAGCCCCATGGTGTAATGACATTAGTGACTTTTACTGACAGCCCCTGAACTTTTAGAAATATAAGTGACCAAATGTAGTGCCTTCCTGTCTCAAGGTATTAATGTGTGATATCTTACCATGAAAAGGTTCTCTGGGGTAGGGAATGTGGGTTAGTGGTACTCAGCATTCCTAGTGCATATGAGGCTTTGTGTTGAATCTTTACTACCCCAAAACCCTACAAACTAAACTATAGCAAATTCTTTATTATTTTAAAAATGATATTACATTAATTTTAAAAAGCACAATAAATCATTATGTTTGAATTTATGACTAAATAAAAACAACATTGAAATGTTCAAGTCTATTTTATTCACTGATGAATGAATAAATTAATGTCAAATGTTGTTACTCTGTATACCTATCTGACACATGAAATATGAAAATAAAATTTAATTAGAAACAATTCATTACCTAGTTTTTAAGTTGAATATAACTGATTTACTTTTAACTTAAAGTGGTTAATTTTACAAAATAATTCTATTGTGTTAATAATTTCTACCCATTAAACATCTAAGTGGTTTTAAGTGTATTAAACTTTGGAGAATATTGACTGAATCTAGTTTATTCAGTTAATGACTTTCACTAACTTCTTTAAAAAGAGATATAAAAAATTTTAATGGGGATTTTCGATACATTCTATTGGTAACATTTATTGTGTTGTTCCTAAGCTATATATTTTTGTGTGCTTCAGTAACAGAAGTTTTATCATTGTATTTAAGTATAGAGTGTAAAAATCAGGATTGAGATTCCAACAATATTGTGTTATATATCTTCTCATAGGAGAAACAAGGTGAAATGCTGGTAGCATCATATGGTAAAAAGATGTGAGAGGGACTATTAAGATATCTTTAATAAATATACTAGTTCCATTAATAAGGGCTTTTATAAATATGTTAGTTACAATTTATAAAATTACCTCTTAACTCAATTTTTGGGCTGTAAATTCGTATGAGATACCCCCATAGGTTCATGTGTTAGAATACTTGGTTTCCAGGAATGCAATTTGGGAAGACTGTGAAATGATTAAGAGGTAAAGTCTTGTTGGAGGAATTAGGTTACTAGGGGTTGACTTTGAGAATACAAACAGAGTAACCACAGGAATTATGTGAGTATCAGAGTTACGTTTATAGAAGGTTTTCCCTAGCTGAGTGATAGCAGATTTTAATAAAGAATGCTTAATTAAAGTGAATTTACTTAAATTTTTCAGATTGCATTTTGTACTTTGAAATGTGGTACTCCTTGTTAGCCCATGATCCATTACTAATATTTGCCAAGGAACATTCTTTATCTGGAAAGGGAGATTAATGTGTGACAAAACAGATTAGTGATAAGAATTTATTGTATTTAATGTTTTCTTTGACCAATGAGTCTATTTTCTCTTTAGTATTTTCAGTTCCTGAGATTCTTTCTTCTCCCTCTTTTATTCTCTTATTTATACTTGTCTCTGTAGTTCCTGTTCATTTACCGATTTTTCCATAGCTGGAATTCCTTCAGTTTGTGTTTTCTTTATTACCTCCATTACAGTCTTCAAGTATTGAACTGTTTCCTTTACCTATTTGATTGTTTATCTTGGTTTTCTTGAGTTTCTTTAAGGGATTTATTAATTTATTCAATTTTTTGTTTTCTCCTCTATTTTTTAAGGGAGTTTTTCTTTTGCTCTATAAAGGTTCCCATCATTCTCATGAAGTTACATTTAAAGTCATTTTCTTCTATTTCTTCTGGGTTAGGATGATCAAGTCTTCCTGTTATGTGACCACTGGGTTCCGGTGATACCATGTTTCTTTTTATGTTGTTGGATGAATTCTTTTTTATAAAATTTATTTATTTATTAAGGATTCTTGCATTGATGCCTACCCATCTCTTCCTTCAAATGAGGCTGTCAGTGTCTTTGCATCTTGATCCAATCCTTGCAGTAGCTGTGTCTTTAGTCCCCTCAGCAAGCTGTGTTTCAGCATTCCACCAAGGTTGCGGTAGTGTAGGCAGGTCTCCAAATGGATTTTACATCATGTTGTGGCTTCCACACTTGGGCATGTTCTTCTCACAGTTCCCTGCAGTAGCACTCATTGCACAGCACACAATCCCCTGGCAACTACTTTGCTTTAAAATGAAGCTTGCAGCGTAGTTGCCAAGAAGTGTTCTAGCATTCCGTTCCTAGTTTTGAATCCAATTGTTTTCTTGAACCATATTAAATGACTACAAAGATGTTCTGTACATAAAATAATTCTCTATTATGTACTCAAACTTGTGTGGTCCCTATAAGGTGGGTAAATCATATGTGTGGTATACATATACTACATATATAATTATACATGTAATGTATGAGTTTATTATATGATAGAGGCACAGATATTATATAAGTGACAGTGTATGTAACTTTTTCTCTTGGATTAAACTGAATTATTTCTTTTTCTTGCATATGGTGAAGACCACTCTTCTTTATTTTATGTAAATAAACTAATTTAAAACTTTAATTCATTTTTATTTATAGACTTAAAACAATTGGCTTTCGTGTAGCATTGTGTAGTTAGTCTTCTATTTTATTGATCTTTTTCTGTTTCTTGGCTTAACTATAAACTATATTCAGTACGTGTCAATTATTAGAATTTTTTCCTTAACAGAGTAGTTTTAATTCACTTTTCATACTTTTCTGAAAAATAAATACACTAGATAATATTGATGCATTTAAATATTTATTTTATTTTATTTGTGTGTGTGTGTGTGTGTATCACTATGTCTATATGAGTGCATGTGTTTCTGAAGACCAGAGATATTAACATTCTTTGGAACTATAGTTACAAGTTTTTCGAACAGCCTATCCTGGGTAATTGAGACCTGGTGTCATTCTCTTAAAAACAATATACTCTATTAAGCACTGAGATGTCTCTCCAGTTCCTAAAGTTGATGACTTTTGCATGAGGAAACAGCCAAGAAAGTTAATTCCAATTTCTTTCCTTTAAAATCTCTAAACGTGCAGTCTCATATTGTTAGTAGTTAAAACGTTGTCTCTTCTTAATGCCAACCATTTTTCAAAAATTTACCTAATCACTACGGTTAAATAGCACTTTTCATGTTATTGTCTAAGGATCAAGAAAGGTATACTTCAGAATTAAGTATAATTCTTCCAAACAACATTTCCAATTTACGTAATCCCACACTCTAGATCCCTTTTGACTTGGTTTTGTTCTTTATTCGGGCTTCTTTATAGTACAAATTTTCTGACTCCTGGGGTCTGTATTTCTGTAGCTGCTAGGTCATTGATATAAAAAAAAATCAGAGATAAGGGGAATTATTACTTCCAAGATTTTAAAGTTTAATAATATTTTTAATTTTTCAAGGTTTTTAAAATTTATGTATCTAACTGTATGATGCTGAGCAGAGAGCACCATGCAGCTTTCATGTCCCGCCTCTAAATGTCATTTCAAGATGAGCTGCAAATCTTTGAAGTCTTTATTAGAATTTTTGGCTTCCTTTTCTTTGAAAATTGCTAAAATAGAGTTTGAGAAATCTGTCATTTTGCTCTTTCTATTTTGTGATTTAAAATATACACTAGAATCACTAGTAGAGAGTTACTAATTGTTGTTTTTATTTAGAAACTGACAATTTAGTAAGATTAAAGTGTCCCCCTTTTCCTTTATTCCTACTTAATCTTAATTCTATTTAATAAAATTTTTGACAGATTTGTTTTATCTCTAATTTATATAGATATTTACATTAATTTTTGTTGTTTGTTTGATTTTTTTGAGACAGAGTTTCTCTATGTAGCCCTGGATGTTTTGAAACTTGTTATGAAGAGCAGACTGCCATCTAACTCAGAGATCCATCAGCCTCTGCTTCGTAAGCAAATTCAGTTTAGTATTTATTCTGTGACAGGTTTTTTTTTTAATTTCCAACCTATACTTGTGTTTCGATGTATTTTTTACATTTATGTATTCATTTAAAATTCTGTGGTTCTAGCGATTGACCCAGAGACTTGAGGATGCTAAATAAGTGCCCTACAACCTAGCAAAATTCCTAGCTTAAGGCTTTCAATTTATATGTTTATATAATTCGTTATTTATTTGTATTTATTATTTTAAAGTTTTAGAAGCTGGTATTAATAATTTGAAAATTTAATTCATTTCTATTTCTTAATTATTAAAAAATTTCTTTTCATGTAGCATTATGTAGTTAGTCTTCTATTTTATTGACTTTTTCCTTTTCTTGGTTTAACTGTGAACTATATTCAGTGCATGTCAATCTCCTTTGTTAGAACTTTTCAAAATCATTAATATTAGTTCTTACATATTGTATTCATATTTTTGTTTCCATGGTGTTCTTTGAAATAGTACTGTACTATTTTCCATTCACTGTCCCTTTTTTAGCAACACATTTCGTGATACTGTTTGCAGCATTATATTTTACTTTTACAAATATTTATAATACAAATGCCTCCATTTCCTGTTATTTTCATTTTAACCATCAGTACATTTTAAAAATAAGAAAATTTATTCTATAACACTGTATTTTGTCAGGTTTTCCAAGGGGAAAAGAACTTGTAAACAGGGATTTATTACTGTAACTTACAGGCAGAGGTCTTTCTAGTCCAACAATGGCTATCCCTTGACAGAAAGGTCAAGGATCCAATAGTTGTTGAGGTCACAAATTAGGATGGCTCAGCTGATCTTCAGACTAGACTGGAGCGTCAAATACTAGTGAAGGAACGCCTCAGCAGTAGGAAACTGATTAACTTGCCGTGAGACTGAGGGGAAGCCATAGGGGGAAAAAAAAAAGACTCCTATTTTCATGTTTGGATTTAGGATGATTTTCCCACCTCAAATAATCCCTTCAAGAAAATCCATCTTAGTATGACCACCTGCTTGGATTTTAGTTGATTTAAGCTATTCTCAAGATGACAACCAATGGAACAGTGTTATTAGCCATCACAAGTCCACACTTTTCACCTTGCCATCTTGATGAACAATCACATCTTCTTATGTCATGTTTATTGATAAATGAAAACAATAATAACAGTCATCAGTATTTTAATGAACTACAGACTTGCCTATAGGCAAATGTTATGAACATATTTTCCCAATTGATCTCGATTTTCCACTAATGATTCTAGTTTCTGTCAAGATAACAATGCAGATTAGAGCTCATGATTATCCGGACTGCACAAGTTAGACTTGAAAGGAGCAGAGAGGGGAGAGAATCACATAGGGAATTAACTGTATCCCTTGACATGATGACCAATCTAATGTGAGCTGTGGAGAAGAAACCGAAGTTGTGAATTCTGGCCACTGTAAGTCATAGGCTAGAAAGTAAAGCTAGAGATATAAGCCCCGCTGTAGCAGTGAAATATCAGAGTCGCGTCCGGATAGCGGAATAGGCCAATCGATGTTTGTCAAGTTCAGACAGATGAATGGGAAGACTAGTAAATGTTAGTTAAATAGTTGGTATCAGAAGTATGACTAAGCTGAGCTGAAAACCCAGAGAGGTTTCTGTCTGTTTACAATGAGAACCCACGGTAGTTGGAATTCAGGTCTGCAAAGGACTTCAGCAACACATTTCCAAGTATCCACTTCTTTGTGAAGTACATGTGGGGAGTTATGCAATTTTCTCTGTCTGGAGTGTCTGGTACACCTGGAGCCATGTCACTTTACACAATTAAAATACACCAGTGTCTCCCACCAGTCTCAATTCATCCCGACAAATTACAGGGTAGCATGCTCTTTATTTCTTAGAAGCCACTTTTCAATCTTTGTTGTCTGACAGATGGTGATGTTTTCCCACACACCAGCCCCACAGTCATCCTCCACATTAAAAATATAGTCAAAGTATTGTCTCTCAAGGCCAGGTAGAGTTTTTTTTTTCTAAAAAATAAAAACGACAACAACAACAAAAAAAACATAGTTTTGTATAACATGGAGTAACTTATAGTTTAACCCAATCACAACACTTTACTCTTTAACAGGGATGAATACTCTCAATGAGTGTGAAGCCTTTTTCTGGAAAATACTGGAACCTAGACTTTGAGTCTAAAGTTTCCAGTAACATTAATAATACATTTGTAACATTATGATAGTCTTTCAATATACTTTTCTTTTTTAATTTATTTTTTTAAAAAATCAAAGTATCTTTCATTTTTCATTTTATATACCAATCCCTGTTCCCCCTCACTCCCATCTTGTCATTCCTTCCATGTAAACCCACCCCACTCCCCATCCATTCCTCAGAGAGGTTAAGGCACATTGAATTAGGGATGGTACAATGCCCTCCCTACCACATCTAGGCTGAGTAAGGGATCCATCCAAAGATAAGTTCCCTAAGAGCCAGAACAAGCTGTAGGGATAAATCCTAGGGCCACTGTTAATGGCCCTCCAGTCTGCCCCAGCCATACAACTATCACCCACATTCAGAGGGACTAGTTTGTCCAGCTGGAGTTGGTGAGCTCTCATTAGCTCTCATAAACTGTTTTAGTGGGTGTCCCTATCAAGGTCTTGACCTCGTTACTCATATTCTCACTGCTCCCACTCTTCAACTGGTATTTGGGAGCTCAGCCCAGTGTTCTTCTGTGGGTCTCTGCCTCTGTTTCCATGAGGTGCTGGATGAATGTTTAATGGTGACATATTCATCAATCTGACTACAGGACAAAGCCACTCCAGGCACCCTCTCCTCTATTGCTCATGGTCTTAAGTGGGGTCATTCTTGTGGTTTCCTGGGAATTTATCTAGTGTCAGGTTTTACTGTTTTGAAAATATCAGATGCCAAGATTTCAGTGTAATTAGAAAACATTAATTTGGCCAATTATAACTCAAAATGGTGTTAATATTTTCCAGTATTTTTAATAACAAAAAATAGTTTTGATAAGCAACTTTTCATCACACCCTGTTTTCCCCAACTCAAATGTATTTGTCCATTGATTGATTCATTGAGTGGCAGCTTAGTTCTTCCTCATTACATGATTTAACTCATCTTGATTTTATTCAGTCTTCCAAAAGATGGTCAGCCTTGAATACCTATAAACAAGTAATATATAGCATGTGTGGGGTGAATTTATTTGTGTGTATAATGTCAGTATTGACCACTAATACTTGATAACCAATTGCTGTGAAGAGAGCAAGCAATAGAATTATTTCTCTTAATGATATAAATGACCTATGAAAGGACAGATGCGGATAGGCAGAAGAGAGACAGATGGACTTAGATGGATTTTTTTGAGGTTCATCTAAGGTTGGTGCCAGATAAAGTATGCTATTTCATAAATTTACTTTAAAGGTTTTATTCTTTAGCTCTTTTTATGCTATTTTATGTGATTTGGGATTGAAAGAATTGTTGTAGGAATTCTTATCAACAGTAGCCTTTAAGCTACCCACCCACTTGGGTGTGGCCTCTTATACTATATATGCCGATATAAAGCAGGCATATGGTTTCTTTTCTGGCTGCTGGATTCAGTTGCTGTTACTTGTTTGAGCAGAGGATTGTGATCTGTGAGTCTACCCATGAATAAATAACTCTTTATTATACTCAATTCTGAACTAGTGTGGAATTTCTATTAAGCATCCTTCTTCAAAGAATGGTATCTGAATTGTAACTTAGCCCTGGGTAGAGACATGATTTCTAAGCTGCCAGGAAGATAACATATCAATATAAGACAGGAGAACTTCTGGTAAAGAACAAGATATGACCTTGTCCCATCACCAAATGTTAATCCAAATGGACATGTCAATCATTTGTACAGAAAATAGTCCCTCAGGAATGATCCCTGTCCCAGAAAAAATTAAGAAATTGTATTTTTCTATATGTGTAGGTTAGTTCAATGGTCGCTTTGTTCTTTGTACATTTTTAACCATTTTAAGTATTTTTTTAAAAAACATCTCTGAATATTGTTTGCTCTCACATTCTGAGAGTGTTCTTCTGTAATGGCAACTTTTGTTCATTGTGTGAATGTATCACGTGTTGTTCCACAATAAACTCTGTCCTTTCTATTTTTCCTTCACATGAGTTTATTTCTAAATTTCATAAGAACCTGAAAGACAAGAGGAAAGCATAACAAACTCTGAAGTGTTGAGGAATAGTTTGGCCACAAGGTGTTTCTGAGTATATGATTTAACATCTTTTACTTGTTAATAAAATTTAAAAATAAAAAAACCCTCTTAATAATTTGTATATCTCTCTCATGAATATTGAACCAATTTGTATATCAATCTCATAAGTATTAACCAATGACATCTATGTGGTTTTTTATTTAGCAAATTATATTGTTGTCAGGCACCTTATTTTCCTGGGAAAACATGACTGTTGGCACCTTGGAGCAATAATAAACTTTATCATTAGCCATGAAAATAAAATAAACAAAAGTCCACACTGATGGCTAGAACTCAATTAATACCCACACAGACGTCAACATTCCCTAGTAGGAGGAGAGTGGAGAGGGTAACAGTATGTCACATATTAATCTCCTTGTGAGTGCTTCCTGACTCCCAGGTGCATATGGTCCTGTAAAGTTCCAGAGTATATACAAGTCAGAAGGTTAACAAAAGTGAGAGGCCTTTTAGTCACTGATGCTTTTAATCAAACACACTTCTATATGTTTTTTACCAAGCACACACACACACACATACACTAGTGTTCTCAAGATAGTTCTGACCTACTGACAAATTGCTTGAAGACATTCTTAGGGAAATAGACATTTGCTCAAGTCTGAACAGGAAAAGTATCATTAGATCATACAATATATTAAATAAAGTGATTTAATTTTTAAATAAATTCTATAGGTTCAATGACAAGCTTTACATCATTTGGACCCTTTTATCTACTTAAGATTTTTAGAAATTGCATCAAATAGTCAATGAATCAGGTGTTGGGAAGGTTATGGGGGAGTTGGGAAATCGGAAATTATTATCAGAATTTACTATATGGGAGTTTTCAATAAAGCAAATAAACAATAGTACAAACGTAAAAAAAATAGAATTTCATTACCTTCAAAAAAGTTATACTTTAATTTAAATTGCCCAGAAGGGACACTAAGCAATGATTGTTACTAATATAGTCAAAGTAAAAGCATGACTCATATCATTTAAAAATAAAGTAGTTTAATATGGTTCTAAAATTGTTTAGTTAGGGTAAATAAAATGGTTTAGTTCACTGAAGTGCTTGTATGAAAGGTTGATGACCTGCCTTCAAACAAACCTGGCGGGAGCAGACCAAATTAAGAGTAATGTCCTCTAACCCCCAAAAACCTGCCATGGCATGGATGGCAGCAAACACAGATGCACACACAAGCACAGAATTAAGAAATGAACAACAAACATATGTCACTTTTTAATTCTTCATTGGATAGTGCATCTTGTTCGGTTTTAAGGAAGGTATAGTTCTTGTATACAAGGAAATGATGATGCACTGTGTAAATAAAAGAGCTGAGAGTATAATAAATCAAGTATAAAATTCTTTTGCTTTGGACAGTGTGAGCGAAAGAGCACTAATAAATGAGGCTTGCGGAAAATTTAGCAAAAGTCTTAATTGTATTTTTAGTGTGTGATGGTTAATATTCATTTTTAATTTGAAGGAATTTAGAATCACCATGGAGACTTACCTCTGGGTTTGTCTATGAGAGAAATTCTATATTGGATTAATTAGATAGAACATCCCACCTTAAATATGTGGTGTACGATTCCATAATATAGGGCTTTGAATGAAAAAAAAATAGGAGTGATTGAAGATAGAATTCATCTCTCTTTGCTTTCAGATTGTGGCTGAAATGTCCACTATTGGTTTATTTTCCTTTCACCATGCCTTACCTGCCACGATGGACTGTAACTTCAAACTGTGAGAACAAATCTACAACTCTTTCTCTTACATTGCTTTTGTCACAACATTGAGAATGAAAATACTTCATAAATTTTGTAGAAGAGGTAGGACAATAGCTTACAGAAACAGTGTAGAAGAGTTTAGAGATTTGGGTTAAAAAAATAGAAATTTGTAAACAAAAGGCTTAATAGACTATTCTAGTAGAAGTTTGGAAGATCAGGATGCCAAGGGAAATACGGACAGTGGAGGCCTGGTGAAGAGCTCTATAAAGGGAGCAAGGTGTCCATCTGAAAATAGACTCGAAGTCATGCATGTTATATTAAAACTAAGAATTTGGTAATTTTCTATCTGTATTCTGAAAACTTAAATAACACTTAGCTTGAAAATAATGAATGAAAATGTTCAAGACAGATGTTATACACACCGTGCCATTGTTATTGCTTATTAAAGATAAAAATTGGTGGGAAAATGAGGGAAAGTGTGCAGTGTGCCAAGGAAAAGAATGTGCAGAAGTCTAACGCTGCATGCAAAGCAGGTTATAAACACTTCTAGTCATTAAATTAATTAGTGCCATTTAAAAGACCTGGGTCCAAACAACCATGGTTGGAATATATGAAATCAATGGCAAAAATAAATCTTTCATGACCAATGGATAGAAAGAAAGAAAAAAAGGAAGGAAGGAAGGTTGGAAGAAAGGAAGGAAAACTTATGAATGCATTGCATATGCATATATAATAGGGTTAAAGGGTGTGTTGAATATATTTTGTAAAACCTGTTTCTGAAATAAGTTTGGCAGTAAAACTGAAAATTAGGATATATTAAAAAAGATGGTAAAGGAAAGAAAATTCTGACTCTAGGGTCTTTTTATAATTTCTTCAGGCTCAGGAAGTTTCCTGTGAAACATCCACAGGACTAATACAATAAGGCCATGTTGATGTCCATGCTTGGTGCTGCTACTGGAAACCATGTTGAAGTACACAATCCATGCTGTTGCTGGGTGCTATGAGCAAGGAGGTTTCTTTTGCAGCAGTATGGATGATTAAAGACTCATAACTGAGAATGAGAGACAGACATTGAAGGCTTCTGTGTTAACCAACCCTCCATACAATCATAAAATGACTGTGATAAAGTTGCTAAAGCGTAGCTTTTCACAGTTGACTGCTTTGGGTAGTGGGATGGAGATGGACTCAACTTTCTTTAAGGGACAGGCCATTGGGAGCTTGACCATGCTCCAGTGAGTATAAGGGCAACACAAATTAGACTTGGAGGTTTGGTTTGTTTGTTTGTTTTGTCTTGTTTTTTTTTTTTCATTAAGGTGTAAGGGTGGGAGGGTAGACTTAAGAGAAATGAGAAGAGAGTATGATCAGGGTGTGTTGTATAAATTCCCAAATAATTAATAAAAATTTTATGTTAGGAAAATATGTTTCAGGAAAAATTTCTTTGCACTAAAAGAAAACACTTCAGAGACAACACTCATCTTCTTAATGGTAACTAAAGCAGGGTAGTTTTTAAAAAACAATAAAGATGTATGTTTATTTAACATCAGCTGCCTTGTGATTGTTGCATTGAATTACATCAGTTCTCTTTTTACCTTTCAACCTGAACTATGTTATTTTAGAAAATCAAACATAATTTCCTTTGCAAAGGAAATTCTTTAAGACAACAAAAGCAAGTAAACTACATAATACTTACACATTTACATTTTTTAAAATTTTGCTTAATCTATAAAACTCATCATTGATTATATTCTTTGAATAATAAGACTTTCCAACTACATAATCGTATAGATGGTTATAATAATGATGCCCAAAACCCATCACTTTCTCTGTAATCATGTATGATTTCATCTAAAGTATAGTTCACATCCTGTATGAACTTAAGAAACTCTGTAACTGCTCACTCTGACATGCCATGAAATCCTCTGCTGTAGCAGAGTGAACACCTCTAGGGTGGAGTGGGGGGTCAGTCAGAAAAGACTACTCAGCCACTAGCTGGCATCTTTGACTGTCTCTCCCTTCTTCCAATGACAATTTGACTTCTCTTATTATAAACCATGTCTTAACTACTTGATGCATTACATTGGTACACTGATGAATAGAGATTATATATGGTGTAAATAATATCACAATGTTATTAATCTTTAAAAAAACTGCAAGGAAATTCCTGATAGTTTTACTTACTCATCAAAGAGATAGACAGAAAATTAGTTTCCTGCTGCTAAAGCTATTGCATTGGGTTTTCTGATACCAAAATAAATTGAAAGGTCTTTTTTTTTTTTACAGAAAATATTGAGCTACCTAAGAAGACAATGGATAAACTCTGGGGAAAAAATCATGGAGCACATTAAAATCAAAAGAAGAAGCAATAGGAGAATAGATATTGGCAATGCATATTGGAAAGCAGTACTCTAACGTGTGTAAGAAACTTCTCTAAATTAATATGAAAAGAACACATTAAAATATTTCAACAGGCTGGAGTTTTAGCTTAGGGATAGAGGCTTGCCTGGCATATATAATGTGGAAATGGCCCTTGCCCACCACATTTTGCCTTATTGCAGAGATTTATCTCACTGGAACAGAAGAGACTGGAGGCTGGACAAAGACAGAGGCACATGAAAAAGCTGGGGTGGAGTGAATGGGGTTCCCTGATGGAGTATCACCCTGAAGAACACACAGTTTATTATATGCAATTAAACTGGGAGGTGGGGTTATTCTATGAGGCTGAATAGGGAGGTAGGGTTGATATAACCCTTCTGAATAAGGTCTGACAAATCACAGGAGTCTTCAGTCTGTCAAAATCACTGGGGAAAAAGCTACAGAGGATGTTTTCTTCACAGAGTTTCAAAGTTCAGACGGAGACTAGAACAAGGCTTCGCCATCCCTCTGAGTCTTACTTGGGGGAGTCTTTGCCAATCTCAGGAGGTGAGTCATTGGTCTTTGATATGGTCTTACTAGTGTCAAACAATACATTTTCACTCAGAACTTCATTGACTACCTACAATTGCCTACAATAATCATTTGTAAATTGTCGTCTTACTTTTAGGAAAGTGCACATTATGATGAGAATGAGGGAAACAGGATACTGACATGTATCTTTCAATGAAAAAGGCAGCAGCAAGAATGATACAATATTGATTAAAATTGGATAAACTGATTGACTGAATATCAAATGATACATATTACTCAGGCAAATAAGCAAAAGATTGGGAGTTCTAAAATCTGGACCCTCGCGAGATGCAGTGATTTATTTACTGCATATACAAGCAAAGAAAATTCACATATGAACACCCACTCAAAAATAATCTTTAAATCTGAATACTTATTGGTCAGCACAGCTCTTGTTCATTTTATATAAATGCATTTATGTATCCTAGTGTTTTCAGTGTGTGTATACACGTACACTTGTGAACAAAAGAAAAAATATTTAAGATAATTTTAGTTTTCAGAAGTGGTCTTTCAAATTAAAAAGTAATTATTACATTGTTATGTCATTTTATGTCAATTAGTTTGGCAACGTTAGAATACTAACAGTTGTACAGTATTGGGAAAAGACACATTTGTATCATAAACACGTATATTCAGTTAGTTGAACATTTTCATTATGTGACTAAACATGGGTTGCCTACTGCACTGTTAGTGGGCATTTAGTTATATCAAAGTTCAATTATTTTATGCAGTGCTTGACTGTGTCTATGAGTATGTGTGTATTTTATGTGAATGATTTATATAAAATGTATAATGAGAAATCAGGATACCCTGCCCTGTGGGAAGTCCAAGGACCACCCACCTCCATCCAGGTCTAGTAAGGTGAGCATCCAAACTGCCTAACCTCCCACAAAGCCAGTACGTGCAGTAGGAACAAAAACCCATTGCCATTGTTCTTGAGTTCTCAGTAGTCCTCATTGTCCTCTATGTTCAGAGAGTCTGGTTTTATCCCAGGCATTTTCAGACCCAGGCCAGCTGGTCTTGGTGAGTTCCCGATAGAACATCCCCATTGTCTCAGTGTGTGGGTGCACCCCTCGCGGTCCTGAGTTCCTTGCGCGTGCTCTGTCTCCTTCTGCTCCTGATTTAAAAAAAAAAAAGGATAATGAATATGTATAAACTTATCCTAAATGCTTTATTCTGTATATGCTTTCACTAATTTTTTTTCCATTTTTTTTTATTGAGAAAAAGAGAAAAAAAAACAAGTTTCCACTTCCTCCCAGCCTCCCATTCCCCTCCCCCTCCTCCCACCCTTCTCCCCCTCCTCCCACCCTTCTCCCCATCCCCCCACTCCTCTCCCCCTCCCTCTCCAGTCCAAAGAGCAGTCAGGGTTCCCTGCCCTGTGGTAAGTCCTAGGTCCTCCCCTCTCCGTCCATTTCTAGGAAGGTGAACATCCAAACTGGGTAGGCTCCCACAAAGCCAGCACATTACGTAGGTTCAAAACCCCGTGCCATTGTCCTTGGCTTCTCATCAGCCCTCATTGTTCGCCATGTTCAGAGAGTCCAGTTTTATCCCATGCTTTTTCAGTCACAGTCCACCTGGCTTTGGTGAGCTCCCAATAGATCAGCTCCACTGTCTCAGTGGGTGGGTGCAGCCCTCGTGGTCCTGACTTCTTTACTCATGTTCTCCCTCCTTCTGCTCCTCATTGCGACCTTGGAAGCTCAGTCCAGTGTTCCAGTGTGGGTCTCTGTCTCTATCTTCATCCATCACCAGATGAAGGTTCTATGATGATATGCAAGATATTCGTCAGTATTGCTCTAGGATAGGGTCATTTCAGGTTCCCTATCCTCAGCTGCCCAAGGAACTAACTGGGGACCTTGGCTTGGGCATCTGGGAGCCACTCTAGGTTCAAGTCTCTTGCCAACTCTAAGGTGGCTCCCTTAACTAAGAATTGTGCTTCCGTGCTCCCCTATCCAACCTTCCTTTATCCCAATCCTCCTTTTTCCCCAAGTTCTCCCCATTCTCCCCTTCTCCCTTTTCTCCCCCCATCTCCCCTTACCCCCATCCCACCCCACCCCCAAGATCTCAATTTTCTCCCCGGCCATTTTGTCTACTTCCCATAGCCAAGAGGACAACTATATGTTTTTCCTTTGGTTCACATTCTTACTTAGCTTCTTTAGAATCACCAATTGTAGACTCCGTGACCCTTGTTTATGGCTAGAAACCAATTATGAGTGAGTACATCCCATATTCATCTTTTTGGGTCTGGGATACCTCACTCAGGATAGTGTTTTCTATTTCCATCCATTTGCATGCAAAATTCGAGAAGTCATTGTTTTTTACCGCAGCATAGTACTCTAATGTGTATATATTCCACACTTTCTTCATCCATTCTTCCATTGAAGGGCATCTAGGTTGTTTCCAGGTTCTGGCCATTACAAATAATACTGCTATGAACATAGTTGAACAAATGCTCTTGTCATATGATCGGGAATCTCTTGGGTATATTCTCAGGAGTGGTATTGCTGGGTCCAGGGGTAGGTTGATCCCGAATTTCCTGAGAAACCGAAACACCAATTTCCAAAGTGGTTGCACAAGATTGCATTCCCACCAGCAATGGATGAGGGTACCCCTTCCTCAACAGCCTCTCCAGCAAAGGCTATCATTGGAGTTTTTTATTTTAGCCATTCTGACATGTGTAAGATGATATCTCAAAGTTGTTTTGATTTGCATTTCCCTGATCACTAAGGAGGTTGAGCATGACCTTAAGTGTCTCTTGGCCATTTGAACTTCCTCTGCTGAGAATTCTCTGTTCAGTTCAGTGCCCCATTTTTTAATTGGGTTAATTAGCATTTTAAAGTCTAGTTTCCTGAGTTCTCTATATATTTTCAAGATCAGACCTTTGTCTGTTCCAGGGTTGGTGAAGATCTTCTCCCAGTCAGTAGGTTGCCTTTTTGTCTTGGTGACAGTGTCCTTTGCTTTACAGAAGCTTCTCAGTTTTAGTAGGTCCCATTTACTCAATGTTGCCCTTAATGTCTGTGCTGTTGGGGTTACACATAGGAAGAGATCTCCTGTGCCCATCTGCTGTAGGGTACTTCCCACTTTCTCTTCTATCTGGTTCATTGTGTTCTGACTGATAGTAA
The DNA here is from genome assembly GCF_018167655.1 of Microtus oregoni. NCBI lineage: Eukaryota > Metazoa > Chordata > Mammalia > Rodentia > Cricetidae > Microtus > Microtus oregoni. Next base: position 9,068,612 of record NW_024543076.1, on the reverse strand, counting down.
GGTCTTTAGTCCATTTGGACTTGAGTTTTGTGCATGGTGATAGATATGGGTCTATTTTCATTCTTCTACAGGTTGACATCCAGTTATGCCAGCACCATTTGTTGAAGATGCTTTCTTTCTTCCATTGTATACTTTTGGCTCCTTTATCAAAACTGAGGTGTTCATAGGTTTGTGGGTTAAAATTCGGGTCTTCTATATGATTCCATTGGTCGACTTCTCTGTTTTTATGCCAGTACCACACTGTTTTCATCACTGTAGCTCTGTAATAGAGTTTGAAATCAGGGATGGTAATGCCTCCAGACAATCCTTTATTGTATAGGATTGTTTTGGCTATCCTGGGTTTTTTTGTTTTTCCTTATAAAGTTGATTATTGTCCTCTCAAGATTTGTGAAGAATTTTGATGGGACCTTAATGGGGATTGCATTGAATCTATAAATTGCCTTTGATAGAATTGCCATTTTTACTATGTTGATCCTCCCAATCCAAGAGCAAGGGAGGTCCTTCCATTTTCTGGTATACTTCTCAGTTTCTTTCTTCAATGCCTTAAAGTACTTGTCAAATAGATCTTTCACTGCCTTGGTTAGAGTTACCCCAAGATATTTTATGCTCTTTGTGGCTATCGTGAAAGGTGAAGCTTCCCTGATTTCCCTCTCTGCTTCCATATCCTTTGTGTATAAGAGGGCGACTGATATTTTGGAGTTGATCTTGTATCCTGCCACATTACTAAAGGTGTTTATCAGCTGTAAAAGTTCTTTGGTGGTGTTTTGGGGGTCGCTTATGTACACTATCATATCATCTGCAAATAACGAAAGTTTAACTACTTCCTTTCCAATTCGAATCCCCTTGATCCCCTTATGTTGTCTTATTGCTATTGCTAGAACTTCAAGCACTATATTGAAGAGGTATGGCGAGAGTGGACAGCCTTGTCGTGTTCCTGAGTTAAGTGGGATGGCTTTGAGTTTCTCTCCATTTAATTTGATGTTAGCTGTCGGCTTGCTGTATATAGCTTTAATTATATTTAGGTATGACCCTTGTATCCCTAATCTCTCCAAGACTTTTAACATAAATGGATGTTGAATTTTGTCAAATGCTTTTTCAGCATCTAATGAAATGATCATATGGTTTTTTTCTTCAGTTTATTTATATGATGGATTACATTGATAGATTTTCATATGTTGAACCAGTCCTGCATCCCTGGGATGAAGCCTACTTGATCATGATGGATAATTTTTCTAATGTGTTCTTGGATATGGTTTGCCAGTATTTTGTTGAGGATTTTTGCGTCGATGTTCATGAGTGAGATTGGCCTGTAATTCTCTTTCTTGGTTGAGTCTTTGTGTGGTTTTCGTATCAGAGTGACTGTAGCTTCATAAAAGGAATTTGGCAATGACTCTTCTGTTTCTATATTGTGAAATACATTAAGGAGTATAGGTATTAGTTCTTCTTGGAAGTTCTGGTAGAAATCCGCATTGAAACCATCTGGTCCTGGGCTTTTTTTGGTAGGGAGGTTTTTGATAACCTCTTCTAATTCTTCGCGACTAACAGGTCTATTTAGATTGTTCACCTGGTCCTGGTTTAACTTTGGTATATGGTATTTATCTAAAAAAGTGTCCATTTCCTTTACATTTTCCATTTTTGTGTCATATAGGCTTTTGTAGTAAGATCTAATGATTCTCTGAATTTCCGCTGTGTCTGTGGTTATGTCCCCCTTTTCATTTCTGATCTTATTAATTTGCAAATTCTCTCTCTGCCGTTTGATTAGTTTGGATAGGGGTTTGTCAATCTTGTTAATTTTCTCCAGGAACCAGCTTTTTGTTTCATTGATTCTTTGGATTGTTTTCTATGTTTCTATTTTTTTGATTTCAGCCCTCAGTTTGATTATTTCCAGTCTTCTACTCCTCCTAGGTGAGTCTGCTTCTTTTTTTTTCTATAGCTTTCAGGTGGGCTGTTAAGTCTCCAATGTGTGCTTTCTCTGTTTTCTTTAAGTGGGCACTTAGTGCTATGAACTTTCCTCTTAGAACTGCTTTCATAGTGTCCCATAGGTTTGAGTATGTTGTTTCTTTATTTTCATTGAATTCAAGGAAGACTTTAATTTCTCTCTTAATTTCTTCCTTAATCCAGGTATGGTTCAGTAGTTGACTGTTCAGTTTCCATGAGTTTGTAGGCTTTCTGGGGGTAGCATTGTTGTTGAATTCTAACTTTAATCCATGGTGATCTGATAAGACACAGGTGGTTACTAATATTTTTTTTTGTAACTGTGGATGTTTGCTTTGTTACCGACTATGTGGTCGATTTTTGAGTAGGTTCCATGAGCTGCAGAGAAGAAGGTATGGAAAGTTCTGTAGATGTCTGTTAAGTCCGTTTGATTCATTACCTCCATTAATTCTCTTATTTCTCTGTTAGGTTTCTGTCTGATTGACCTGTCCATTGGTGAGAGAGGAGTGTTGAAGTCTCCTACTATTAGTGTGTGTGGTTTGATGGCTGCCTTGAGTTTTAGCAATGTTTCTTTTATGTACATGGGTGCTTTTATATTAGGGGCATAGATGTTCAGGATTGAGACTTCATCCTGATGAACTGTTCCTGTTATGAGTATAAAATGCCCCTCTCCATCTCTTCTGGTTGATTTAAGTTTGATGTCTTCTTTGTTAGAGATTAGTATGGCCACACCTGCTTGTTTCTTAGGTCCATTTGCTTGATAAGCCTCTTCCCCGCCCTTTACTCTGAATGGGTGCCTGTCTTTGTGGTTGAGGTGTGTTTTTTGTAAACAGCAGAATGTTGGATCCTGTTTTCGTATCCAATCTCTTAGCCTGTGCCTTTTAATAGGTGAGTTAAGTCTATTGACATTAAGTGATATTAATGACCAGTGGTTGTTAACACCGGTCATTTTTTTTAGTAGTAGAGTTTGTGTGTTTCCCTTCTTTGATTTGTGTTTGTGAAGGGTCTCTAGATGTCTGAGTTATTGTGGTCATTGTTGGACTCCTTGGTTAGTGATTTTCCTTCTATTACTTTCTGTAAGGCTGGATTTTTGGCTGCGTATTGTTTAAATTTGTTTTTATCCTGGAAAATTTTATTTTCTCCATTTATAGTGAATGAAAGCTTGGCTGGGTATAGTAATCTGGGCTTGCATCCATGGTCTCTTAGTTTCTGTAGTACATCTATCCAGGACCTTCTGGCTTTCATGGTTTCCATGGAGAAGTCAGGTGTAAGTCTGATAGGTTTACCTTTATAAGTAATTTGGCCTTTTTCCTTTGCAGCTCTTAATATTCTGTCCTTATTCTGTATGATTTGTGTTTTGATAATTATATGGCGAGGGGATGTTTTCTTTTGATCCAGCCTATTCGGTGTTCTTTATGCTTCTTGCACCTTCATAGGTATATCTTTCTTTAGGTTGGGAAAGTTTTCTTCTATAATTTTATTAAATATATTCTGGACCATTGAGCTGCACTTCTTCTCCTTCTTCTACTCCTATTATTCTTAGGTTTGGTCTTTTTATTGTATCCCATATTTCCTGAATGTTTTGTGATGAGAGTTTGTTGGACTTGCTGTTTTCTTTGATCAGTGTGTTTATTTTCTCTATGCTGTCTTCAGAATCTGAGATTCTTTCTTCTAACTCTTGTATTTTGTTGGTTATGCTTGTTTCTGTAGACTCTGTTTGTTTACTTTAATTTTCCATGTCCAGCCGGCCCTCTGTTTGTGTTTTCTTCTTTGCCTCCAGTTCAGTTTTCAAGTCTTGAACTGTTTCCATTATTTGTTTGATTGTTTTTCCTTGGTTTCCCAGGGTATCATTCACTGATTTATTCAATTCTTCAAACTTTCTGTTATATTTCTCATCCATTTCTATAAGGGCGTTTTTTACATGCTGTTTAAGGGCATCAATCACTTTCACGATGTCAATCTTTTCTACTTCTTCTTGATTAAGGTGTTCATGTCCTCCCGTTGTGAGGTCGCTGGTTTCTGGTGGCTTCATGTTGCTTTTCAGCTTGTTGGGCGAATTCTTGCCTTGACGTCTGCCCATCTCTTCTTCCAAATGCTCCCTTATGAATCTTCTTTTACTGGATCAGGTCTCCTTGCCTACCCAACGCTGGCTCTCCCCAACGTTGGCTCTCCCCAATGCTGTTTCTCCTGGCGCCGAGAGATCAGGCCTCCGTGCTGGTGGGATGGTCGCAAACAAAGCGCCTACCCTGCTTGGTGCAGGCAGGCTATAGAAACAATGAGAGTCCTGCCCGCTTGAGTGCCCTGAGGATTCGGACCCAGTGCCCAGACAGGATGGGCTGGGTGATGTTATGTGCAGAAAGAGGGCAGTGGGGCCGAAGTGGGGAGGGTTCTGGATGGGAGCTGGGTGGGCTAGGAAGAAAGAGGCGGTATGCAGGGAGTGGAGGCCCTGCAGAGAGCCCAAGAAGGATAGGGGGCCAAGGAACCTCTGAGCTCCCCTTCCGAGGCTGGCGCCCTGGGGCCAGAAACTCACCCCAATGCTGTTTCTCCTGGTGCCTAGAGCCTTTCACTAATTTTTAAACCTAAGACCACTATGCACTTTGTTTCCTATGAGAACTGTGACATTTGCATTACTAATTTGGGGGAGGGGCAATTTGGTCTAAATCTTAGCTCAGATAACAACATACCACTTTTTTATTAATGTAAAAGGGTGTTTTCTTTACATTTATTTCTGTGTGACATATACATACAATGTCTGTGAAGGCCAGGAGAGGGTGTCTTGAAACTAAAACATGCTTTATGAGCCTCCATGTGAATTCTGAGAATAAATCTGGGTCACCTCATATCACAGTTCGGGGCATTAATCATGAAGATATCTCCCAAGACCCTAGATGAGAAATTTTAAAGAATGTTTAAAAGTATAAGGACATATTGATACAATTTGTATGGTGTATGTAATTTAGAACCTGAGAGGATTTCTGGTATAATGTTAAAATTTGAGAATGAATTTGGTGATGTCTCTATTGCTATTTTATAGTACATACCTTGTTTTGTTTTGATGATTATAGTTCATAATGCTTTAAATGACATATTTAGCGGGAAATTTACATTTTTACAATTTTATTTTATAGTTTAAAAAATCTCAATTTTTGGAGGGATAAAATATTTGTTTTTATTTTCTAAGAATCTTATGTGGCAATAATTTCAAAAGTAACACATTTTGGGACCTATGATATCAGTTAATAGAGTACCATACAAGCATTCAAGGATCAGTTACAGTATCTGTCCTGTGGTAGTAGGCCAGACATTCCTGCACTTTGGAAGTGGAGATAGTGGATTAGAAGTTCAAGGTTATTTTCAGTTGCATAGTGAAATTAAAATCACCCTAGGCTATAGGAGACCCTGTCAAAAATAATGATCTCCTTTCCTATGTCTTCTATACCATTTGCTCTTATTAAAGGAGAATAAAATACATTGCTCCATAATTCTAGTTGCAATTTCCTTTACTTTCTATTTGCCAGTTCCTTTTATTTGTCACTTATACATACATATGCACACAATGTCAGAGGACAGCATGAGGGAGTAGTTTCTCTCCTTTTATCGGGTAGATTCTGGAGACTGAACTCAGATTCCCAGACTTGGCACAAAATGCCTTACACACCAATGAATCTTGTGTTTTGCTTTTACATATGTCATTGGTGGTTTTAATTATATGCTCCTGGATTTACTAAGCATATTGCAAAATAATTTAAATTCTAATATTTCAAACTTGAAAGTTCAAGTTTGCCTTTTGTCTTTAGTGAAATGCGTTGTAGGAAATTTGCATACAGTGCTGAACTTAATAAGAACACTCAGACATTCTAAACTAATCCTAGTAGCTAATCTCAGTCATGTGACAAATATTACAAGGCATTTCATACATTGTTGTATGGAGCCTTCATATACATATTAACTATGCAATTTAATGCCTTTGGTTAAATAAGAAACATCTGTCATGCTTTTTATAATCACATCACACTGCAAATTGTTGACAAGAAACAACAGCTAGCTCCATGGTTCCTTAAGGAGCAGCATTTCTTACGCTCTAATAAGTTCATACATGCAAAATGGTTAAGCAGGAAATTTGCAGTTCAATTCCAAATTTTAATTATTCAGTTCTAATAAAAGTAGCATTTTTGTTCAACAATAAAGTTGATAAGATTTAAAACAAATTATGCCACAAGAACCACACTATTCATTCCTCAGTGCTGTCCCAGACCACCTACAGGATCCTGTTCTTACCTCTGCTTCCATTCTCTGATACTCTAAATCCTCCAATCTTCCTAGTTCGCCCCATTCATTTGCATCAGTTGTCAATACCTGGAGACACTCTCTGCCAGGGGAACCCGCTGGCCACACTAGCCTTGTAATGAGGGTAGACAATATTTAATCCCCTCCCGCCCCGTCCACTGTTTCTAATTCACCCTCTCATTCCCAGTCAAAATACAGACCACTTCAGGGCGCTTTTCCTTCTACTCTGAATCCACAACCTAGGGAATCCTGCAAACATCCTAGCAGTGCAACATTCCTCATTCGTGCGGACCCTTGCAGCACAAACCCAATCATTTGAGAAAGCTCACAATACATAGTCACACATTCTCTCTCTGACCACCTTGGAAATACCTAGAAGATACTCAGAAACTTTCTCTATCATGCAATCCATGGTAACCACACATTTAGAAGATCCAGAGGGAGTAGCATCAGCCAGGGAATGGAAACCCATCCAACAAAGACAAAACCAGAAATAAATACATATTATCTCAATCATACCAAATCCAAATTCATAGATGCATGTGGGGAAGAAACAAAACAAACTCTCATTAAAATTCAAGACAACAAAATCACTCCACCAGAAGTCTGTTGACTAGTCTCTCCACCCTACTAGGTCAGGTCCTGAAAAATTCAATACATCTGAAGTACATGACAAGAACTCCAAATTAGCTGTTGTGAAGATGCTTAGGGACCTCAAAGAGATTATGAATAGTTTATTAGTGAAGTCAGTGAAAACATAAACAAAAATGGAGATAAAATGTTAAAAAGTTCGAGACATGAAAATAGAAATAGAATAGAAATAGAAGGAAAATCAAAACTGAGGAAAACTTGAAAAGGAAAAACATAGGAAGTCAAACAAAAACATTAGATGTAAGTATCAGTAAAATTACAAAAATGGAAAAAAGAATATCTGACATGGAAGACAAGATAGAAGAAATGGATAATTATACCAAAGATAATACTAAATCATAAAATATAGAATTAAAATACAGGCACAAAACATCAAGGATATCTGAGACATTATAAAAAATATGAATAATAAGAAAAAGGAAGAAGAAAATATCAAGGTCAAAGGTACAGAAAATACTATCAACAAAATTATAGGAGAAAATTTACCTAAGCTTTACAAAAGTTCATATCAAAGTATAAAAAACCCAAATAGATTGGTCCAGAAAAGATACTCTCAGCATATCAAAGCACTAAACATACATAACAAAGAAAGAATGTTAAAAATATAGAAGGAAAAAAAGACCAAATAACATAAAAACCCACCTAGTAAAATAACACCTGAATGGAGGCTCTGAAAGCAGGAAGAACCTAGACTGATGTCCAACAAACTTTAAGAGACAACAGCTGCCAGCCCAGGCTATTGTACTGAGCAAACTTATTAACCACAATAGATGAACAAGGAAAATTCTGTGAGATAAAATCTAGCTTAAGTAACATCAATCTACAAATTCAGCTCTAAAGTAGGTTATTATAAGAAAAATATCAAACGGAGAAGGCTACCATACCAGTGAAAATACAAGGAATAAATAATCACGAACTATAAAATTAAAAGTTGGAGGAAAAAAATACACATAAACAGCAAATTAATAGGAATAAAGAAATCTGCTCTCTCATACCTCTCATCGCCAATGGTGTTAACTCCTCTAGAAAATTACATAGACAAAGAAACTGTATTTAAAAGAGGATCCATCCCGCTGCTTCATCCAAAAAACACACCTTACTTTATAAAGAACAGGCAATGACTTAGAATAGAATGATGATAAAAACAGATCTCAAGCAACAGGACCAAGAAATAAGCCAGTGCTTGACTAAACTCCAGACAGAAAGTTGTCAACAAAACATCAGGGAAGGCAATACACTCACCAAAGGAAAACTCCAGCAAGACAATCTTGCAAATAGAAATATTTTACACCAAACAGAAACAACTCAAATTCATACTCCTTCAGCATAAATCACTTATTGACCCTCACATAGTGCACCAGGTGGGCCTTACAGCTGAAAGAAGTGGACAGAGGCACCCATCTCTAACCCAAAACAATCCCCAGGTGATAACCAATTGAAAATGAAAATTACATTTTTGCAAGAGAGAAATAAGAAAGCTAAGTATAGAAGGATGAGGAAAACAAACAAATTTTATTAGTAGGCTACATACCTGGAAGTAGATGGCCAGTATTAAAATGAATTTGGTGACACCTTTGGAAGTTCCTTATCTGAAAATTTAATATCAGGTCTTTACATTTCCTTATTTTTAAATTTTATCATTTTTATTTTATTTATATAGCCATAATTCCAGCATTGCTACTTCCATTGGTGGTCATTTTCTTTCAAACCACCACCACCACAACAACACACACACACACGCACACACACACGTTTCATTTCTAGATATAACTGACTGGTCTCCCTGCTATCTCTTTAAATTCATTTTTTTTTCTGTTATATGCCATCATTCTGACCTACTGATTTTTCCAGTTTCTGTCTTGAAGGACCTTTAGATTACGGGTCCTATAGACTGAACACTTTTTGCTTTAGTTATATGAATTGTTCATTCCCATACTCCCCTTTCTAGTTGGCTGGGACAGGCTTCCAGAAAGCTCCGCTTCAACCTTTGCAGCTATGGGGTTTTCAAAAATTTTATTATCATTTTATAAATATTTTTCCTCACAGTACTTCACTGAAACTTTAGATGTTAAAAATGTATTCCTTTTATCCCATGCTTTTTCAGACCCAGTCCAGCTGGCCTTGGTGAGTTCCCGAAAGAACATCCCCATTGTCTCAGTGTGTGGGTGCACCCCTCATGGCCCTGAGTTCCTTGCTTGTGCTCTCTCTCCTTCTGCTCCTGATTTGGACCTTGGGGTTGTAGTCTGGTGCTCCAATGTGGGACTCTGTCTCTGTCTCCTTTCATCGCCTGATGAAGGTTAATGGGACTCACTGAACATAGCGGACAATGAGGACTGCTGAGAAGTCAAGAACAATGGCACTGGGTTTTGATCCAACTGCACATACTGGGTTTGTGGGAGCCTAGGATATTTGGATGTTCACTTTCCTACACCTGGAAGGAGGCGGTACGTCCTTGGACTCCCCACAGGACAGAAAACCTGGTCTGGTGGGCTGATGAGAGAGGGGGAGTTGATTGGGGGAGGGGGAGGGATATGGGAGGCGGTGGCGGGGAAGAGACAGAAATATTTAATAAATAAAAAAAATGTATTCCTTTTATTTTGCTCTTGAAAATCCATGTATACTTATTCATCAATAATGGTATTATTTAGCATTATACTGTATAGTGAAAAAAAAGTAAACATTTTTATCCATAGTTTCAAATCATGGGCATATAATTCTTTAAAGTTCAGGGAAATATATCAGTACTACCAGGTATCTTCAGAGTTTTCAAAATTCCCATTAAAAGAATAACATTCACCAGGTTTATCATTACTTTCAATGAACTAAAATCTTTATGAATATTCAATAAAAAATACAAAATTCATCTTTCAGTAACAGCACCTCATAGAATCTTATTTATTTGAGTAAGATTTAGTGATCAATGAATAAAAATTGGTTGCAGATTAAATAACATCTAGCAGCAAAGGACAAAAAATAGATTTTGTTTGAAATATTATGTTAAGCATTCAGTAAGCAAGATAAATAATATGCTTGTTTTAGTTTCTGATGATAAATGTATAAATTATTCTTTTCAAAGTGTTTCTTATTTAGATTATTTCCTAAATAAATACAATAAAATATGATTATATTTATTCCAATATCTCTAATCAACTCTTCTTATATCTCCGCTAAGACATTGCTTCCCTTATGGTATAATTAACATATTTTAATGAGTTATAAAAAGACATACTTGTGAGTTTTGTAGCTTATTTCAGCAGTATTAACTGCAATAACTTTGGTAATGAAAACATTAAAAGGCTAATGGTAAAAACCAAAGGAATTATTCAAGTAAAAATTGTAGAAAATAAGTTTTTGCATTTAAATGGCTGGTTATCTTTATCTTTTATAAGCTCTCAAGTAATAATATTACATTAAAAATGGACATTCATATTTCAAATATTTATCTAAATATTTAAACAATTTAAAAATTCTTAAATCTAGTTAACTATGCAAAATACGTACCCATCAATCCCTGACTACTAGACTAGAACGTTATACAACTTACAAATAATGCTTTGGAATGTGTTGCTATAATTATTTTAATTAGAAAATATAAAATATCGACTGTGATAGCAAGCAAGAAAAGAACATGAGTAGCTGTAAGTGAATCAATCTACAAATTTGAGAAAATTACATATATAGTTTACTTTACTCACAACAATATGTAGGCGGTGACAACTCCTCATAATTTTCATCAATTAATGGATACAATATACTATTCTGTATTTTGGAATGAGGCTCAGTAATGCATTTCTGCAGCCAAATATGCTAAATTTGGAATTTATTAAGGTAAATCGGGAAAATAAGAAGAATATTTATACCCCTAAGAGCCTAATAGATGAAACACAATTTGACTATTCAAGTATATTCTTAATTATAAACTGCACTTCCTTTGGAAGAGCAGGCAATGCTCTTAACCACTGAGCCATCTCTCCAGCCCAAGTTCAATTCCCGGCAACCACATGGTGGCTCACAACCATCTGTAATGAGGTCTGGTGCCCTCTTCTGTTTCCTCCCACTCTCTAAATGTCCTGTGTGTTTGCTACAATGTGTGCATCAGATGGAAAGGCAGCTTCCCCTTGCTTGGCACACACCAGTTCTCCCTTTAAAAAAAAGAAAAAAAGAAAAATATGTAAATTAACAGCACTTCCAATTACAAGAAAATATATATGATAATAGTGAATCATTTTAGCTACTAGTCACTAATCTTATTTTAACTACAGTCACTTCTTACAACGTAGCTAATATATTCTGCTACAGCCTATTTCCTCCCTGCAAACATTTTCATGCCTATACATGTGAAACTAAACACCTAGCACACATCTTACTAAGGTAAAGTAAGAAGCAACAAGCTGTCTTTAATATGCCACTCTACTTTCTTCATGAATAAAAACTACATAAAAATATTATATTACTTGAAGATAAATGTACCTCATTGAGGTTTATAGAAAGCAATACATAGTACAAAATAGACTGTGGCTCGTAACCATTATTTTATGTTCTAAGATTAGCAATGTCTTCCTCACTCGCCACAGTATGCTAGATAGAATACATTACTGTATAAATAAAACATGCTATTATCAGTCATGTATAATGTATAAGAGGTAAATATTATTTCCAATTCTAACAGAATTGAAAGAAAAAGATGTTATTATGGTATGAAAATGAAATTTCCATAACAGATTAATGTCCCGAATTCTTGATTCTTACCCTGTAGCACTATAGTGGACATTCTGGGAGCCTTAGAAATGTGGGTCTTGTTGAATAAATAGGTTGCTGGACACTTGCCTTAAGTATCCAGCATCCTTAGTCTCACCCTTATTTTTTCATCCAGTCAATGGCATCATGGATCGATGACTGAGATCTCTGATATCATGAGCCAAAATAAATTCTTCCCTGTTGGAACACAATGAATGAATGCAACTGTATGAGGGGAATTCTGAGTGCTTGTGAAAAAAACTCCAAGAAAACAACACTAGAGTTTCCTTAAGATCATAGACTTGTTGTTGGAATGTGTTTTCATGCTATTTCCAGGTGTAACAGAGACAAGTGAGTTTACTTTAGCAATTTTTATTCACAAGGCTGTATAAAAAATGTTTTTATCACTTGTGGCTTGTCCTTGTGATTTTATATTTTACTCCTGTGTTTCCTCTTAATTCAAAGAGTAAAAAATGCCTGATGCTCTGAGTAATATTGTCTATTGCATGAGACTTTAGCCTGCCTCACTTAGTTCCATTCCCCATCCTTAGAGAAATAAACACTCCCTCCTTTAAGTTATTAGTTTCAGATACCTTTTCATAGCAACAAGAAATTCTAACACTGAATATTTAAACCAGAAAAGTAAAATCGTTTTGACTAAATTATAATTGTTTTGCTCTTGGGTATTTGGAAAATCTTTGTGAAAGGAACTAGGAGACTTTGCAATGTGGGAGCCAGAAAAATCAACATATCCTAAGCAATATTTAATGGCAAATTCTGGAGAAGATGCTAATACATTATTCTGATAGGAAGGCAGATTACAAAAGTCAAGTTCATGACACTTCATCAGTGAACAGGCATTTATTGAGCAGTTACCATCTGACAAGAAGTAGTCTGTACTGTGCAATTGAGAGTGCTCCAGTTTAAACATGACTGATTAATCAAAGTAGTTTGGAAATTTCAAGGTAGCTTATTATTCAGGATGTGACATGGTTATTGCTAGCTGCTTTTAGATTAATTTATGGTAGAAAAACAGTGCCAAAGATCAGAAAAGCGAAAACATGTAGGAATCATATGCCTGATAATAATAGCTTGTATAAATCTGGAACTAAGGATGTCACAGTTTTTGAGGAAGTTAGAATGATTAAAAAAAAAACATTTATTACTGTTCATTTGAAATCAGGAAAAGTGGCTGGAAAAGACCACAGGAATTGGCCAAATTACTGCATATTGATATCCAAATGGTCCGAAATACTAACATTAACCAAAACAATTACCAGTTGAAAACAAACATTATCCTATCATTTAAGCTATCCAGTTAAATCAGGTTTCCTAGAAATTTTTATATCTATCCAGGATTTGCTTGATCATCACTCAAGATGACAGAGATGAGTGTGAACATTTGTCAAGAGGACCTAGCTATTGTTTTTTTTTTTTTTTGTTGTTGTTGTTGTTGTTGCTGTTTTGTTTTGTTTTTTTTTTTTTTAGTTTGTGGCAGGAATCAGAATCATCTGCATTATTCTAGGTCTGCAAGCAGCAAAATTCAAGAGTTATAATATCATGAAAGATTTTACCTTGTGTCAGAGTGAATTGTTCAAGCAATGTGTAGCTGGGCAGTATTCAGAATTAACTTTTAATATGAATTTTTTTTTTTTAGGAATTAATGTATTGTGATGATTTTCTCTGAAGAGTTGCCATGTGTTTGCAATATATGCAGCATTGTACATGAAGCTGAACTGCATTGGCGCCTGTCTTTGTATTATTTCTGTGATAACCATTATGACTGAAAGCAACTTGGGAAGGGAGGACTTTATTTCATTTACAGTACATGTCACAGTTCATTACTGAAAGAAGTCAGGGTAGGAACTAAGACAAGGGTGAAACACAGGAGCAGTGACTGATTCAGACACCGTGGGGAAAATGTTGAATATTATCTTTCTCACCTGGATTTCTAGTTTGTTTTTATTATACCAGTGAGGACCACCTACCCAGTGGTAGCTTCAACCAATATGGGATGGCCCTCTAAATCTATCATTAATCAAGAAAATGCCCCTTAGACTTACCAAGAGGCAAATCATAAAGAGGTATTTTCTCAATTAAGGGAAGAGGGAGGATGGGAGGAAGTGGGACTATTGATTAGTGTTATTTTTAAAGTAAAATATAAAATCCAGTATAGGAAACTAAGGCTGTTGAAGATGTTGAGAACATAGATCATTAGCTAGAATAGCTACTGTCAATAAGTAGAGGTAACTGAAGATAAAGGCAATGAAAACTGTATCTGTATAGGTCTGAGGATCAGGGCTTTTCAAGGCCTTCTAAGATTATATCATATTAGAGTGTATACCCAATGTTCTCAAACTTCTTACCTTAAGACAGAGTCTCTTAAGCTTTTGATTAGTTCTGGCACCTTCAACCAAATGACAGTATTGGCATTACAGGCACATATAGTCTCTACTGTGTGGTTTCACGGTATTTGAATACAGGTTCAAAGAAAAGACTCATATCCACTACCTCCCATTTAACTGTGTTACTTAAAAATAATAAAATGTATCCATTGATAAGGAATTCTGGATTTAATGTAACAACTTAAAAATCTGAGATAATTGATGGAAATTTGAGTTCCTTGAAGAGGAAACTCATTTATACCACTTTCTATTTCTTTATGAGATAATGAAAAAATAAATAAATAAATAAAAAGGAAAGGACATGATTAATTATGAGTTTCAGAACCAGATGAATGAAAATATAAATAAATAAATGACAAATATGCCACTAGGTATGATGAATGAGAATATTTATTTTAGATAAAAGGGAGAGCACAGGACACCTGGGACACAGGTACACCTGGGAAAGTACAGAGTAGATGTGACCCTAAGCCATGCAGAGAAAAGAGACAGGGACAATAAAGGGAAGGGAAATCAGATGCAGCAAACAAGAGGCCAAAAAGAGCAGATTAGTGAATCTTTTATGGAATCTTAGATTACATATATGTTGCATGAGATAAAGAATTGATTATTCAGTAATTCCATATATACTCTGAGACTAGGATTTTGGTTTTCTTCTCAAAGAGTTGTAGCTAAGTATATTTTTTTAACTTCTAGAGTTATACTTAATAAAAATATATACTTATATATTTAATAATATAAATATAAGCTAATCACATAAAACTTGTACAGTTATTTTTGTAGTGATACACACATATATATCACTAGAGGTCCAGTGTTCTATCCATTTTTCCACAGAGTCACATTGATGTATAAACATGAATGTACATTGATTATTAAATGAAGATAAAATTACTTCCATGAGTTACTTTATATTTTATTATATGTTACTTTCTAATTTTAATGGACATTTATTTTAAAGAGTAAGATTCTATGTGAAAGTGATGTTTAATAAACTTGACAGTTTTATTCTCTTCCGCATGGCAGAAAAAATTTTGATTTATATCACTTCTATCATTACCCACAGACATTTTGACTATGGCTTTAAATAGTTCCAAATGCATTTTAACTGAAATTTTCTTTTTTTTCTGCCTCACTAATACAACCTGTTAAAGGCAATAAAGCATTTAAGAGCTATTTAGGACTAAGTGATCTCAGGGGAACAATGTTTTCCAGGGAAATCATAATGGGATACAGAGCCTTTCCTTTCTAGGTCACTACTTTGAAAGTAGTTCAGGTTATAAGTGATGGAAAGTCATTACTGCTCAATGGCCTATGTGAAATCAAGGGGTGGTTTCAGTCCAGTTCCTGGTGAATAGGCATTCACATCCCAGTTGGCATTAATTGGCATGCACGCTGACAGTTTTATGTGTAGACTAAGGGCTATAGGCATTGTCAATCCAATTGTGAGTCACATGACTAAGAATAGTAAACAAGGCAAGAGGAAAGCAAGCTCCAATAATACAATCATAGGAGAATATGAAAATCAATTTGGTCAAGAGTCCCAACATTGAATAAATGTATTTACTTTATTGGTTAGATATATTTTTAATATATGGAGTTCTAGAGTATTTGAATTCCTGACATTGAAAACATCTATTAAAAATTGATTATTTCTACATAGAGTACATTTACACACTAATGTCATTTAGACTAATAAATTTATAATGTCCTGGCTAGTTTCACTGGTGAATAATTCTTTCTTGGATGGGAACAATATTCAAGAAAATTCAGAAGAGCGATGGAGACATTCCTCATGCAATTTTAGTAAAGTCCTCTCACTCAAATAGTAGTATAATGATCTATGACTGATTTTTCTTAATTAAATATTGAAAAGAACTAGGAAGACAATCCACTCAGAATCTCAGGTGATCTAATAAGTAAATGTGCTTTAAAAGAAACTGATGATAGCTAATTGTTTCATGTTGTGACGGTTACTAGTGGTAAATAGAAACTTTCTAATCATTCCTGATCATTGTATTGTTTTGAAGACACTTTATTCCTTTGATATGATAGCCCCTGACTATGGGCATTCATCATATGGGTATTATTTTTATTTTCATTCCATAGGCAAAAAACTCCTTCAGTCAATACCCCTTAAGATACTGGCCTGCTTTGGGTGTGGTCTCATATACTATCAATGCAGAAGAAAAGTGTGCATAGCTCTCTCATTGCTGCTGGTGTCAGTTCCAGTTCCCAGCACAAACAGAGGACAGTGGATCACTACCCTTACTGTGAGTTCATCCCCAAATTAATAAACCTTTGTTATACTCCATTCCAGGCTATTTTGGAACTCTTTGATACGACAGCAAGAACTAATTTTTCTTTCTATGTTCTATAATTCTAGCAAGACAATATTAACTCTGTCATTCAGTGTGTTTAATTTTATAATAGTGACACTGAGACTTCTTCTGATATTACTATTAAATATTGCAAGTATCATTGCTTTCGAAAATACTAAATAATTTATGAAAATATCTACCTGGCTTTTATCCATCCACTTTCTTCTCATTGTATTTTGCTTGATGCTGTGTCACGTAGAATGTTTTATTCATCCAATATCAGATAGTCCACTTTAAAAATGCTTGAACAGTAAATAAATCTAGTGTTTCGTATCACCTGAAATCTAAGATCTTACAGTACTAAAAATGATGAATTAAGTGACTCTGGTGCAATCAAAAATACATGTTTCTTTCATTATTATCCTGCCACCTTTATGCTATTTCTACAATATTTTCAGACTTGCTACCAAAGAAGGTTATGGTCAGAGAGAAATATACATCTATTCATTTGCAGGGTATAGCTGAATTTATTCCTGATGTTGACAATCGCCAGTAAATCCCCTCTTGTTCTCACTGATGAAAGCTGAAACACATGAAAGAAATAAACTATAAACCGACAGAAGAAACAGGATCATTGTGAGACTTTATGTAAGTTAAGATTATTTTTCTTAGATTTTGAGAGAAATGAAGTCTCAAAAGTGTCAATTACTTTGCCTAATACATTATAAAGAGAATGTACTTATCATATATACTTTGCTACTGGGAGACATTAATTTCTTTCTATTTATACAGAATGCTAGAGAGACCGCAGTTGTGAAAAGTTAAAATCCATAAATATTATTCACATAAATGTTATATTCGTATAGAACAGTAGCAGTGCACACCAAAGAAGCTGCCTTAAACCCAAGTTAGGCACCACTATTAAAAACCAACTGATGTGGATTGTGTAGTCTAATTCAAAAACTTTCTTTGTTTACCTTTCTATTTCTATTAAATTTTATACATAATTCAGATTCATGGTAAACACTGAAGTTTGATAGAGTACCTGAAATCTTTTCTTTATTTTCTAAAACTGTTTTTGAATGATCAGATAACTCACATTTGCTAATTTTTTGTGGCCACAAAGTTTGAATTTTCATGAGTTTACATTGATTTCATAGATCAACTTGTTAAGCATGAATAGCTGAGCAATATTGTATCTTAGAATTATAATCATGTTTCATATGACAATTTTAGTTTTCATTAACATATTCTAATATTTTAGTGGCCATATATTTATGAATATGTTGTTATGATTTCAAATATTCAATACTTTTATACATAAACATTTTTGCTGAAAAGATATTATTTACTTTTAATTGATTTTGTAACTTGAAGTCCCAGTAGAGGTAATAATTATTTTCAGACTTTTAGTGTATAAGAGTTCAGGATAGACTGATTAGATAATAATTCCAAATTTGTTGATGATTTCAGTTGTAAACTTTCTATATTGTTAAATTTTTTCATCTTACTGATTTCTGGGACAACTGGTAAAAGATAAAAATGGATACAGTAAGTAATATGAAGTCTTGCCATATACATTATATAATTTAATATATAAGTATATTATTTAATATATGTAGGCTATTATTTTTCATACATTGTATTTGATTATGATTATAGTCTTCTCCATTTCCTATCAAAACATCCCAACCTTTCTACACATCAAGCTTTATGTTCTCATTCTCAAAAACCAAAATACAAGATTCAAATTGGAGAAGACAAGCAAAATACCAATAAATTAGATAATTAAAAACTGTCATAATAGAGTAAATGTCCCTGTAAAACCCATAGGCAGTTTATTTTGTGCTGGCCACTAACTTCTTAGTGTAGTGTCTTCACTGAAATGTCGTAGATATACCCAAAGACACTTTATTGGAGAAGAGTGATTTTCACTGTTTCAGAATATATTAATTGCTAATGGCTTCTATGATAGTGCATTGGGGAGGGATTAGGGAAATTTGTCTCCATTTCACATTTTAAGTAGTTAAAAAATATTTGGTTCAAACTTGTGTAGATGTGTGCTACGCAGTATCTGTTGTTTGTGCATCTATCCTGTTGTATCTAGGTGGCACTGTTTCCTTGGAAACAGGACAGGTATTTCTGTCCTGTTGTGTCTAGTTGGTGCTATTTCCTTAGAGTCATCTATCACTTGAGCTCTTGCAATCTTGTCTCCTCCTCTCCTGCATAGATTCCTGAGCCTTGGGGGGGGGGGGCTGATGGTTAATTATCAATTCATCAATTTCTGATTCTGTGCTCCAAATCATTAACTTTCTGCACATTGTCTAGTTATGAGTCTCTGTGTTGATTCCATGTACAACAATAAGATTTCCTGAAGAATGCTGAGTGAGATTAATTTAGTTGCTTATATTTTAGAGTGCCTTGCAGTATTCTAACTTTAAAAATGTTAGTTGTATTTGATTGTCTGTGGTTAAGCAGTCAGTGTTATTTCAAGTTTGTTAAAAATGATTAAATAAATATTCTATTTTCCTTTTTAAGTTGGTATAATTGTGGTAAAATATTTTATTTTAAGAGTCAAATTTATTGAATTAGTCTTCAGAAGTGAATTTAAATTCTTAAAATAATTCCATGAAAATATGGAACATAGTTATTTTTATATTATATGTCCTTTACCATGATCAAATCGACTTCATACCTGAGATGCAGGGATTGTTAAACTATGAAATCTGTCAATATAATTCACCATATAAACAATCTAAAAATAAAAACCACATGATCATCTCCTCAGATGCTGAAAATCTTTTGACAAAATACAACCTCCCTTCATGATAAAGGTCTTAGAGAGAGCAGGAATACAAGGAACAAACTTAAACATAATAAAGGCAATATACAGTAAGTCAACAGCCAACATCAAAGTAAATGGAGAGAAACTCACAGTGATCCCACTGAAATCAGGAACAAGACAAGGTTGTCCACTCTTTCCATGTCAATATAGTACTTAAGGTTCTAGCTAGAGCAATAAGATAACAAGAGATCAAGGGTATACAAATGAGAAAAGAGTAAGTCAAACTCTGATATGATAGTTTATATAAGCGGCCCCAAAAAGCCTACCAAGGAAATTCTACAACCCATAAACACCTTCAGTAATGTAGCATGATACAAGATGAACTCAAAAAAATCAGTAGCCCTCATTTACAGTAGCCCTCCTTTACACAGATGATAAATGGGTAGCGAGAGAAATCAGGGAAGCATCACCCTTTACAATAGTCACAAATAGCATAAACTATCTCAGAGTAACTCTAACCAAACAAGTGAAAGACCTGTATTACAAACTTTAAATCTTTGAAGAAAGAAATTGAAAAAGACACAAGTAAATGGAAAGATCCCCCACACTCTTGGGTAGATAGAATTAACATAATAAAAATGGCAATCTTACCAAAATCAATCTACAGATTCAATGCAATGCCCATCAAAATTCCATGGAAATTCTTTACAAACCTCAAAAGAACAGTAATCAACTTTCATATGGAAAAGCCAAAACTCAGAACAGCCCAAACAAAGCTGTACAATAATAAAGGAACTTCTGGAGGCATCATATTTTCTAACTTCAAACTCTACTACAGAGCCAAAGAACTGAAAACAGCCTGGTATTGGCATAAAAAAATACAGGAGGATGAATGGAACCAAACCAAAGACCCAGATATTAATCCACACACCTAGGAAGACCTGATTTTTGACAAAGAAGTAAGAATATAAAATGGAAAAAAAATCATATTCAACAAATGCTGGCATAACTGGATATCAAGATGTAGAAGAATGAAAA
The DNA here is from genome assembly GCF_018167655.1 of Microtus oregoni. Taxonomy (NCBI): domain Eukaryota; kingdom Metazoa; phylum Chordata; class Mammalia; order Rodentia; family Cricetidae; genus Microtus; species Microtus oregoni. The sequence goes on along the minus strand of NW_024543076.1, from coordinate 9,048,453 downwards.
TAGATCCATATCTATAACCATGAACAAAACTCAAGACCAAATATATCAAAAATGTAGACATAAAGCCATAAAGCCAGTCACATTGAACCTCATAGAAGAGAAAGTAGAAAGTAAACTTGAACACATTGGCACAGGAGTCCACTTCCTAAATATAACCCCAGTAACACAGATACTGAGAGAAACAACTAATAAATGGGAACTCCTGAAATTTTAAAACAAAGGACATGGTCAACAAGATTAAACAGCAGCCTACAGAATGGGAAAATATCTTCACCAACCCCACATCAGACAGAGGGCTGATCTCCAAAATATACAAAAACTCAAGAAATTGCTATTCAAAAAAAAAAAGAATCCAATAAAAAAATGGAGTACATACTTAAACAGAAAACTCTCAACAGAAGAATGTAAAATGGCTGAAAGACACTTAAGGAAATGTTCAACATCCTTAGCCTCCAGAGGAAGGCAAATCAAAACAAATATGAGATTCCATCTTAAACCTGTAAGAATGCCCAGCTTCAAAAACACTGATGACAACTTATGCTGGAGAGGACGTGGGGTAAAGGGAACACTCCTGCATTGCTGGCAGGAGTATAAACTGGTATAGCTCGTTTGGATATCAGGATAGTTATTTCTCAGAAAATTAGGAAACAACCTACCTCAAGACCTAGCAATACCACTTTGGGGTATATATCCAAAGGATGCTCAGTTGTACCACAATAAAGTATGCTCAACTATGTTCATAGCAGCATTGTCACAGCCAGAACCTGGAAACAACATAAATGGCCCTTGACCAAAGAATGGATAAGGAAAATGTGATATATTTACACAATGGAGTACTACACAGCAGAAAAAAATATGACATCTTGAAATTTGTGGGCAAATTGGTTCATCTAGAAAACAATATATTGAGTGAGGTAACCCAGACCCAGATAAATAAATATCATACGTATTCACGCCTAAGTGGTTTTCTATATAAAGCAAAGAAATCCAGCCCACAATTCACAATACCAGAGAATGTAGACAACAATGAGGACCCTCTAAGAGAGACATACATGGATCCAATCTACATGGGAAGTAGAAAAAAGAGATCTCCTGAGTAATTGGGAGCATGGGGACCATGGGAGAGGGTAAAAAGGGAGTGGAGAAGGAAGTGGAGCAGATAAAAATATGTAGCTTAATAAAATCAATAAAAATAATATGCTGAATCTAAAGTCAGTTATTGACTAATTCCAGGATATTGACAATGACCGAATTTCTTTTGTATTCATTTATTATGCTAATACTGATTTAAATTTCTCATGTATTCTGTGGCATTTTTTATATTATATCTTCATATCCTCTTAGTGTTAAATGTTATTCTCTTTAATTTCTTTACATGGTCTCATTTAATGTGTTATACTACCACACTTTTAAAAGGGTATCAAATCTAGTTTACAGCTTTCAATATTTGTTGATTTTCATTACCTGGAAGTTCTTTAAAATCACATAAATGAAAGTGTGTTACAGAACAATGCATTGGGAAGTTGGAATATGTGCAATGTATGAGGACTTACTGGAGATATAGCTTCATTTAAGTGGGATATGAAGAAATGTTCAACCACAATTTTGGAAAAAGTCGGCTTAAACTTTATTAAGTAGAGATTTCTAAAAAAAACAAACTATCTTTGTATTGGATAGAAAATGCTAAGCCACCTATTTTCTTCAACTAGATTTCTTTGCATATAATTTAGTTTCCCTGTTCTATGATTGTTCATTTACATTTAAATAGATTTGTCTTCAAATGATGAACAAGCAAAAACACAAATCTGGATGTGTGAGGCCAATTTGAAGAAGATAATTTACTGACCAGAAGTCCAAATTACCACAAGGATATCTTTAGCAGTTTATCACATTTATAACTTGCTCTATGCTCACAGGAAAAGTGCAATGTGATATGACTTCTGAATATTTGACTTGAACCAGAGTGTTCCTTCGTCAGTTTATTCTAATGTCGGGTAATATATTTGTGTGTGCCACGTGTTTAAAGCTTGCTTAGAAGACCAGACTGTTTATGCTAACTCTACTGGCTTATATGCTTTTATAATTTTGGCTTCTGCATAGTACTGTTTGCTTGGCTTCTAATACTGGCAAGCAAAGCAGTTTCACATTAGAAGTTATGAAATTATTGAAATTATATCTAATAATGTTTTTAAAATTATGATAAAAGAACACAATAAAAATCATTAGAGTATGCTTGAGGGTTATGTAATACTTTCAAAAGATAAGGTTTAGAAGAGATATATAAATACATGATATTAAAATTTTTCATGCTAAATTTCGGTACATTGTTATGAAGCATTTATATAAATCAGTAGAGTTATCTCAAGTTGTTTGTCTGGTCTTGGTAGCACTGACATGAATAAAAATATACATCTAATTAAATTTTCTTTAAAAGTACCTGATTTCTGGACAAGCTTTATCTAAATATGCACAGTAACTAAATGTACCCACATGGTGTAATTGACCTTCAAATAATCCAATTAAAAATGGGGTACAGATCTAAACAGAGAATTTCAAACAAAAGCATCTCAAATGGCTGAAAGACAATTAAGGAAAGGTTCAACATCCTTAACCATCAGGGAAATGCAAATCAAAACAATTCTGAGATACTATCTTACACCTGGCAGAATGGCTAAGATAAAAAACACCAATGATAGCTTATGCAGAAGAGGATGTGGAGTAAGGGGAATACGCTTCTATTGCTGGTTAGAATGCAAATTTGTACAGTCACTAGAAATCGGTATATCAGTTTCTCAGAAAATTGGGAATCAACCTACCTTAGAACCCAAAAATATCACTCTTGGGCATATACCCAAAGGATGGTCGATCATATTATAAGACCATTTGTTCAATGATGTTTGTAGCAGCATTATTTGTAATATCCAGAAACTGGAAACAACCTAGATGACCCTCAATCAAAGAATGGATAAAGAAAATATTGTACATTTACACAATGGAGTACTACTCAGCAATAATAAACAATAGACATCTTGAAATTTGCATGCAAATGAATGGAATCAGAAAAAAAAAAACATCCTGAGTGAGGTAAGCCTGACCCAGAAAGATGAACATGGTATATACTCAAGCATAAGTGAATACTATCTGTAAGGCAAAGGATAATGAGCATAGAGTCCACGAGCCTAGAAAAGATAAGTAATAAGGTGATCTCTAAGAGAACCATATGTAGATCCTCCTATGAAGGGGAACTAGACAAAATCTCCTGAGAAAATTGGGAGAATGGGAGTGTGAAAAGAAAGGAGGATGGAAGGGGACGATGACAGGAAAAGGAAAGAGGAGAGGAGAACTTGAGGAAATGAAATATCAATATTTGGGGAAGGTACAGAAATGGAGAGTAAGGAAAGAGATATTTTGATTGAGGGAGCCATTATGGAACTAGCAAAAACCCTAACACTAGAGAAATTCCCAGGAATGCACAAGAGTAACCCCAGGTAAGAACTTAAGCAATAGAGGAGAAGGTGCCTGAACTGACCTTTACCTATAGTCAGATTGATGACTATCTTAAATATCTCCATAGAACCTACATCCAGCAACTGATGGAAACAGCCCCAGAGACCCACAGTGGAACAGTGTGCCAAGCTCCCAAAGTACAGATGAAGAGTGGGAGGAGTGAGAACGTGAGCAAAGAGGTCAAGGCCATGATGAAGACACCCACTGGATTCACTTCCCTGAGCTAATGGGAGTTCACCATTTCCGACTGGACAGGGAAGGAACCAGCACACAACCAAGGGAGGGGAAAATGTAAATACAATACACTCATACTAAAATTCTTAAAATTCTAATAAGAAAAAAATACAAAACTATTAACGCTGTAGCAATTCAAGAAAAAACAGAAAACACTGAGGCATTCAGATATTGATTACTACTGTAAATTTAAGCTGCCAGCTTTTCAAGTACATTAGGGATGGTATGGATAATTAAAAATATCTCGTTGCATAAAAACTGATACATTCATAGGCATATTTCCCCTATGAATGACTAGTATTCTAAAATTTAATACAAAACTTAGTATTCTTTCACTTAATTTAAAAAAACAACAATGAAATATTTGACTTCTCTTTATTTGTATCTATTACTCCTTTACATTGTAAAGAAAAGATATTATTTGCTGTGGGAACTCCTTCATCCAAAGCCTACAATCATTCACTTTAAGGCTTTATTCTTTACAAATGTCTGTTCCTGAAAAAAGAAATGTCCGATGCACCTTTCAACATTTACAAAATATAGAATGTGATGCCTGCTTTGAAGTCGTGTGCATTTTTCTTCATGAAGAAAGTGACAGAAAGCAGTTTCCTCTGTTTTATCTTGTACTGGCAACAGGCCAACACATCAGGAATGGTGCATTTATTACACTTTCCATTATAGCCACTGCCAGTTAGGAAAATATTAATTTTGTTTAAATAAACTACTTACAGATTTGGAATTATCATTTATAGAAAATAACAAACATACACTTTCAGACTTTATGTCATTTTGTATATTATCTGAAAATGAAGCATGTTAGGATCTGGGGTCTCATTTTTTATTAAAATAGCTAAATACATCAAGGCTGTTTCTTGAATATGTATTGTTGGAAAACTGTGGGATAAGGTAAGGTGAGGGTGGAAAGTTCCCTAGGGGACTGAAGGCATCAGAAAGATGTGAAGCCAAGACTCACATTCTCAAGGACGGCAGGTTTTGTGATGGTGACTGAGCTCTAGAATTAAACTGTTTTCTGAACTTGAGTCATCACGCTCTCATGAACTTCCTGTAGAGTGTGTATCTTCTGAATTTGAAAAAAGGTAGCAATAATTAATATTACCTGAAGTAAGCGATTCTTAAAAAGACACAGGAAAACTGGGACATGAAGAAAAGGACTCATGGGATATGTCTGCGAATTTGCATGTGCTTGTGAGTTCTCAAGACAAGTGTAAGGATTTACGACACAACAACAAATGAACAAATCTGTTCTCTACTCAAGAAAACCTGTAAAGATTTAGTACTCACTATTGACGTAGATGAATGCTTGAGCTAAAGTAGACAAAAATTTAATCCTATTTTTTCTGTGAAGAGTGGATGTATAAACAACTATTATACAACTCACTTCATTAAATTATTTATTTGATTTTTGTTAATTTTTGTGGCTAATAAATAATGAATGTGAATGGTGTAGTTGGTTCTAAGACTACAATAATGTTTGTAATAATCTGCTAACATGAGTACTTCATAACTATATTCTTTTTTGAAAATCATTTTTTAAACCTCTTTGATTCAAAGAACATGTAATCTACCTTAAGATACTATGGCATTCTCTTAAAAATAAAGTACTTGGGTAGAGAACTTATTTCCTATGTCTAATTAAATTGACACAGCAGTAAGTTAGCTTCTAAATATCTCGGCTTTTATCCAGAGATGAAAGCTGACCTCGGTTTAATTAGAGAAACCTCCCTCTACAAGGAACTGTAATGAACACAGAGAGCCATTCTTCAGAAGTCCAGGATGCAAGAATAAGTCATGATTGTAGACCCAGCCCTAAGCAAGCTATTCATGTGATCCACTGTATGGTTTAGGAAATATTAGTGAAGAGAATGTTTACAGTGTATAAGCACCAAAAGATAGGGTAAAACACTGCTCTTTCGTAGACTCAACAGCTAACAGCATCTCCAGTTATCTGCATTAGGATCACAGGTGACCAGCCCTATGAACAGTCAAATAATCACAACTATATCCTTTATCCATAATTATTGACTGTTGATAGATTCTGGAAAAGAGGAAACACTATTTTTCAGTTAAGTATTCACTGTGAGGTACAAGATTTCCAAACAATGCAGTCCTGGTTAATTCAATTGATCATAAAACAATCAAATAGACATTTTGATGGATTTGTGGGGAGGAAAGGAAAAGACATAAGAGATGGGGAAGTGAGGTCAAGAGTGACTGGGATGCATTGCATAATATGTGAAACTGTCTAAAACAAATTTAGTTAATAAAATATGTTAAAAATAAATAAAGGAGATTTCCAATGTTATGCTGAGAAAATATGTTACATCTTAGTGATTTGAGAATGTTTACTCATGAAAAAAACATGAAAATTGCAAAGCTGATTCTACTTTAAAAAACAATGGCAGCTAGAGAAAAAGGAAATTCTGGTCTTAGTGGAACTGACTGATGTTGCCCTAGGGTATGACTCCATACTCATGTGCAAATGAACATGTCTAATTGAACACAGTAGGTTTTGTAGAAAAAAAGAGATAAAATTGAAAGGGGGCCAGAGAGAACTTGAATGTAGAACTGAATAAGAAATAATATATACATGAATAAAATTTTCAAAAATGAAAGCTCTGTGTTTGTGTGGTGTGTGTGTGTGTGTGTTTGTGTGTGTGTGGTATGTGTGTATGTGTGTGAGTGTGTGTGTGTGTGTAGATTGGCTAAGAATGTAAATAAATGGATGAGTGCTTCACTATCCTGCATAAGATTCAATCTTTAATAATGGAAAATAAGAAAATAATTAAGGGGCTGGAGAGATGGCTCAGATGTTAAGAGCATTGTCTGCTCTTCCAAAGGTCCTGAGTTCAATTCCCAGCAACCACATCGTGGCTCACAACCATTTGTAATGAGGTCTGGTGCTCTCTCCTGGCCTGCAGGCATATACACAGACAGGATATTGTATATGTAATAAATAAATACATTTTTTAAAAAGAAAATAATTAAATATACAGTTCTACTTATACAATTTTCCATTGATAGCATGGTATATGTCAAAAGTAAGTCTATGACAAAATTGTCCTGAATATTAGCCAAGAAAGTGATGGACTTAAAGCAGTACAGAGAATGGAAACAGCAACTTCTCAATAAAAAATATTGTTTTTCTGTTGGTCAAAAAATTTGTATTAATTCTCTTATGTGATCCTGGAAATAAAATCTATACATCAAATTTAGATATACATATATGTATATATTATACAAGCATGTCAGTAAACAATGAAACATATCACTCAAAAATGAGTAAAATTAAAGAATAGGTAAAATTATAAGGACAGATTTATATTTTTATCCATATAATATGGATATCATTAATATATTAGAATATTAATTCTTAGTTTCAAGAGAAAAAGCTGAGTTTAATCATAGTTTGTTGGAAACTGAACCCTGAAATTTATTTAACTATCATTGACTTGACTGTAACCCTAAGTAGTATGTAAAGAATTTTTATTTTGAAATATGATCAAAGCATATAGATATAAGTTTTAAAATTTGAGATTGGTGATTTGACCTTACCATACTGTTGAAATCATATGCATGCCATTCAAAGTATTATTCTCAAACTAAATCTAGTAATTTCCGACTGAAAAGATGAGTGTCGGTAATACTGACCTTTATGAAAATACTGTCGTGTTCCAAAAGGAATGGTTCCCAGTTTGGTTCTCGTAAGTGCATATATCTGAATGCCTACTTTGTAGCTGGTTGAAGCTAGGTAAGGTTTAGGAGATGTGGCTTTTGGGGGGAAGGTTTGTCACTGGGAAGGTTTTGAGGTATCAAAATCTCATGTTCTTCTCTCTTTACCTCAGGCATGAGGTACATATTAAGATCTTGGCTCCTACTCCAGTGCCATGCCTGCTGCTAACCTCCAATTACAGTTACAGATTCTAACCCTCTGGATTCATGAGCCCCAGTTTAAATGTTTTAGTTTTATACGTTGTCTTGGTCATGACGTTTTGTTACACAATAGAAAAATAAGACAATGATCATTTTTTATTTCCATCTAAAATTTCTAACAGTGGGATTAAATAAATGATTTATCCATATTTCTTTTAAATTTACCAAGTTTTCTTGTGCATAGTATAAAGTATTCAGAAAGCTTTCAAGCATAGGAAATATTCTTTTTTTTTACTTTTTTTTTATTGAGAAATGGAGAAAAAAAAAAACGTTTCCACCTCCTCCCAGCCTCTCATTTCCCTCCCCCTCCTCCCCCCCTACGCCCCCTCCTCCCACCCTTCTCCCCCTCCCCCCACTCCTTTCCCCCTCCCTCTCCAGTCCAAAGAGCAGTCAGGGTTTTCTGCCCTGTGGTAAGACCTAGGACCTCCCACCTCCATCCATATCTAGGAAGGTGAACATCCAAACTGGCTGGGCTCCCACAAAGCCATCACATTACGTAGGATCAAACCCCCGTGCCATTGTCCTTTGCGTCTCATCAGCCCTCATAGTTCGCCATGTTCAGAGAGTCCAGTTTTATCCCATGCTTTTTCAGTCACAGTCCAGCTGGTCTTGGTGAGCTCTCAATAGATCAGCTCCACTGTCTCAGTGGGTGGGTGCATCACTCGTGGTCCCGACTTCTTTGCTCATGTTCTCCCTCCTTCTGCTCCTCATTGGGACTTTGGGAGCTCAGTCCAGTGCTCCAGTGTGGGTCTCTGTCTCTATCTCCATCCATCACCAGATGAAGGTTCTATGATGATATGAAAGATATTCGTCAGTATTGCTCAAGGATAGGGTCATTTCAGGTTCCCTATTCTCAACTGCCCAAGGAACTAACTGGGGACCTCAGCTTGGGCACCTGGGAGCCCCTCTAGGATCAGGTCTCTTGCCAACCCTAAAGTGGTTCCCTTAACTAAGAATTGTGGTTCCAAGCTCCCCTGTCCAACCTTCCTTTATCCCAATCCTCCTGCTTTCCCAAGGCCCGACCTCCTTCCCTTCTAACTTTTCTCTCCCCATCTCCCCTTACCACCAACCCACCCCACCCCAAGATCCCAATTTTCTCCCCGGCAATTTTGTCTACTTCCCTTAGCCAAGAGGATAACTATATGTTTTTCCTTGGGTTCCCCTTCTTACTTAGCTTCTTTAGATTCACCTATTGTAGACTCCGTGACCCTTATTTATGGCTAGGAACCAATTATGAGTGAGTACATCCCATGTTCATCTTTTTGGGTCTGGGATACCTCACTCAGGATAGTGTTTTCTATTTCCATCCATTTGCATGCAAAATTCGAGAAGTCATTGTTTTTTACCGCTGAGTAGTACTCTAATGTGTAGATATTCCATACTTTCTTCATCCATTCTTCCATTGAAGGGCATCAAGGTTGTTTCCAGGTTCTGGCTATTACAAATAATACTGCTATGAACATAGTTGAACAAATGCTTTTGTCATATGATAGGGCATTTCTTGGGTATATTCCCAAGAGTGGTATTGCTGGGTAGAGTGGTAGGTTGATCCCGAATTTCCTAAGAAACCGAAACACTGACTTCCATAGTGGTTGCACAAGATTGCATTCCCACCAGCAATGGATGAGGGTACCCCTTCCTCCACAACCTCTCCAGCAAAGGTTATCGTTGGTGTTTTTGACTTTAGCCATTCTCACAGGCGTAAGGTGATTATCTCAAAGTTGTTTTGATTTGCATTTCCCTGATTGCTAAGGAAGTTGAGCACGACCTTAAGTGTCTTTTGGCCATTTGAACTTCTTCTGTTGAGAATTCTCTGTTCAGATCAGTGCCCCATTTTTTAATTGGGTTAATTAGCATTTTAAAGTCTAGTTTCTTGAGTTCTCTATATATTTTGGAGATCAGACCTTTGTCTGTTGCGGGGTTGGAGAAGATCTTCTCCCAGTCAGTAGGTTGCCTTTGTGTCTTAGTGACAGTGTCCTTTGCTTTGCAGAAGTTTCTCAGTTTTAGTAGGTCCCATTTATTCAATGTTGCTCTTAATGTCTGTGCTTCTGGGGTTATACATAGGAAGCGATCTCCTGTGCCCATCTGTTGTAGGGTATTTCCCACTTTCTCTTCTATCCTTTTCAGTGTGTTCGGGCTGATATTGAGGTTTATAATCCATTTGGACTTGAGTTTTGTGCACGGTGAAAGATGTGGGTCTATTTTCATTCTTCTACAGGTTGACATCCAGTTGTGCCAGCACCATTTGTTGAAGATGCTTTCTTTCTTCCATTGTATACTTTTAGCTCCTTTATCAAAACTGAGGTGTTCATAGGTTTGTGGGTTAAAATCCAGGTCTTTTATATGATTCCATTGGTCGACTTCTCTGTTTTTATGCCAGTACCACACTGTTTTCATTACTGTAGCTCTGTAATAGAGTTTGAAGTCAGGGATGGTAATGCCTCCAGAAGATCCTTTATTGTATAGGATTGTTTTGGCTATCCTGGGTTTTTTGTTTTTCCATATAAAGTTGATTATTGTCCTCTCCAGATCTATGAAGAATTTTGATGGGATCTTGATGGGGATTGCATTGAATCTATAAATTGCCTTAGGTAGAATTGCCATTTTTACTATGTTGATCCTCCCAATCCAAGAGCAAGGTAGATCCATCCATTTTTTGGTATCCTCTTCAATTTCTTTCTTCAATGCCTTAAAGTTCTTGTCAAATAGATCTTTCACTTCCTTGGTTAGATTTACCCCAAGATATTTAATGCTGTTTGTGGCTATCGTGAATGGTGAAGCTTCTCTGATTTCCCTCTCTGCTTCCCTATCCTTTGTGTATAAGAGGGCGACTGATTTTTTGGAGTTGATCTTGTATCCTGCCACATTACTAAAGCTGTTTATCAGCTGTAAAAGTTCTTTGGTGGAGTTTTGGGGGTCGCTTAAGTACACTATCATATCATCTGCGAATAACGAAAGTTTAACTTCTTCCTTTCCAATTCGAATCCCCTTGATCCCATTATGTTGTCTTATTGCTATTGCTAGAACTTCAAGTACTATACTGAAGAGATATGGAGAAGGTGGACATCCTTGTCGTGTTCCTGAGTTAAGCAGGATGGCTTTGAGTTTCTTTCCGTTTAATTTGATGTTAGCTGTTGGCTTGCTGTATATAGCTTTTATTATATTTAGCTATGACCCTTGTATCCCTAATCTCTCCAAGACTTTTAACATAAATGGATGTTGAATTTTGTCGAATGCTTTTTCAGCATCTAATGAGATGATCATATGGTTATTTTACTTCAGTTTATTTATATGCTGGATTACATTGATAGATTTTCGTATGTTGAACCAGCCCTGCATCTCAGGAATGAAGCCTACTTGATCATAATGGATAATTTTCCTAATGTGTTCTTGGATTCGGTTTGCCAGTATTTTGTTGAGGATTTTTGCGTCGATGTTCATGAGTGAGATTGGCCTGTAATTCTCTTTCCTGGTTGAGTCTTTGTGTGGTCTTGGTATCAGAGTAACTGTAGCTTCATAAAAGGAATTAGGTAATGACCCTTCTGTTTCTTTATTGTGGAATACATTAAGGAGTATGGGTATTAGCTCTTCTTGGAAGTTCTGGTAGAATTCCGCATTGAAACCATCTGGTCCTGGGCTTTTTTTGGTAGGGAGGTTTTTGATAACAGCTTCTAATTCTTCGCGACCAACAGGTCTGTTTAGATTGTTCACCTGGTCCTGGTGTAACTTTGGTATATGGTATTTATCTAAAAAAGTGTCCATTTCTTTTACATTTTCCAGTTTTGTGTTATACAGGCTTTTGTAATATGATCTGATGATTCTCTGAATTTCCTCTGTGTCTGTGGTTATGTCCCCCTTTTCATTTCTGATCTTATTAATTTGCGTATTCTCTCTCTGCCGTTTGATTAGTTTGGATAGGGGTTTATCAATCTTGTTGATTTTCTCCAGGAACCAGCTTTTTGTTTCATTGATTCTTTGGATTGTTTTCTGTGTTTCTATTTTGTTGATTTCAGCCCTCAGTTTGATTATTTCCAATCTTCTACTCCTCCTAGGTGAGTCTGCTTCTTTTTTTTCTAGATCTTTCAGGTGGGCTGTTAAGTCTTCAATATGTGCTTTCTCTGTTTTCTTTAAGTGGGCACTTAGTGCGATGAACTTTCCTCTTAGCACTGCTTTCATAGTGTCCCATAAGTTCGAGTATGTTGTTTCTTTATTTTCATTGAATTCAAGGAAGACTTTAATTTCTTTCTTTATTTCTTCCTTAATCCAGGTATGGTTCAGAAGTTGACTGTTCAGTTTCCATGAGTTTGTAGGCTTTCTGGGGGTAGCATTGTTGTTGAATTCTAACTTTAATCCATGGTGATCTGATAAGACACAGGTGGTTACTAATATTTTTTGTAACTGTGTAAGTTAGCTTTGTTACCGAGTATGTGGTCAATTTTCGAGAAGGTTCCATGAGCTGCAGAGAAGAAGGTATATTCTTTCCTCTTCGGGTGGAATAATCTATAGATGTCTGTTAAGTCCATTTGCTTCATTACCTCCATTAATTCTCTAATTTCTCTGTTAGGTTTCTGTTTGATTGACCTGTCCATTGGTGAGAGAGGAGTGTTGAAGTCTCCTACTATTAGTGTGTGTGGTTTGATGTCTGCTTTGAGTTTTAGTAATGTTTCTTTTACATACGTGGTCGCTTTTATATTCGGGTCATAGATATTCAGGATTGAGACTTCATCCTGATGAATTGTTCCTGTTATGAGTATAAAATGTCCCTCTCCATCTCTTCTGATTGATTTAAGTTTGAAGTCAACTTTGTTAGAAATTAGTATGGCCACACCTGCTTGTTTCTTAGGACCATTTGCTTGATAAGCCTTTTCACAGCCCTTTACTCTGAGTAGGTGCCTGTCTTTGTGGTTGAGGTGTATTTCTTGTAGACAGCAGAACGTTAAATCCTGTTTTCATATCCAATCCCTTAGCCTGTGCCTTTTTATAGGTGAGTTGAGCCCATTGACATTAAGTGATATTAATGACCAGTGGTTGTTAACTCCGGTCACTTTTTTAGTAGTAGGGTTTGTGTGTTTCCCTTCTTTGAGTTGCGCTGGTGAAAGGTCTCTAGATGACTGAGTTATTGTGGGCATTGTTGGACTCCTTGGTTAGTGATTTTCCTTCTATAATTTTCTGTAAGGCTGGATTTGTGGCTACGTATTGTTTGAGTTTGTTTTTATCCTGGAAAATTTTGTTTTCTCCATTTATAGTGAACGAAAGCTAGGCTGGATATAGTAGTCTGGGCTTGCATCCATGATCTCATACTTTTTGCAGTACATCTATCCAGGACCTTCTGGCTTTCATGGTTTCCATAGAGAAGTCAGGTGTAAGTCTGATAGGTTTACCTTTATAAGTAACTTGGCCTTTTTCCTTTGCAGCTCTTAATATTCTTTCTTTATTCTGTGTATTTTGTGTTTTGATTATTATATGGCGAGGGGATGTTTTTTTTTGATCCAGCCTATTTGTTGTTCTGTATACTTCTTGAACCTTCATAGGTACCTCTTTCTTCAGGTTGGGAAAGTTTTCTTCTATAATTTTATTAAGTATATTTTCTGTACCGTTGAGCTGCACTTCTTCTCCTTCTTCTACTCCAATTATTCTTAGGTTTGGTCTTTTTATTGTGTCCCATATTTCCTGAATGTTTTGTGATGAGAATTTGTTGGTTTTGCTGTTTTCTTTGATCAGTGTGTTTATTTTTTTTATGGTATCTTCAGTGTCTGATATTCTCTCTTCTATCTCTTGTAATCTGTTGTTAGTACTTGTTTCTGTCATTCCTGTTCGTTTACCCAGATTTTCCATCTCCATTCTTCCCTCGGTTTGTGCTTTCTTCATTGCTTCCATTTCATTCTTCATGTCTTGAACCGCTTCCCTAACCTGTTTGTTTGCTTTTTTTTGTTTCTCTTGGTTTTCTTGCGTGTCTTTGAGCGATTTATTCATTTCCTCTACCTTTTTGTTTGTAATCTCTAATTGTTTATGGCAGTTTTTCACCTCCTGTTTAAGGTCCTCTATTATTTTCATATAGTTCACTTTTGAGTCGATTTCTTCTATTTCTTCAGGAGTAGGGTGTACAATTCTTCTTATTTCGGGATCCCTGGTTTCTGGTGGTGTCATGTTGCCTTTCAGATTGTTGGAGGAATTCTTGTATTGGCGCCTTCCCATCTCTTCCTTCAAATGGAGCCAGGAGAGGCCTGGTCTCTTGGTCCAGACTTTGCTGTGATTGACTCTCAGGGTATATCTCTTCTGTGTAGAAGCAGGAACCGTTCCCGTCCAGATGGGATTCCTCTGCAACAGTCCTGATGGGATTCCTCAGCAACTAAACAGGGCCGCCCAATGATCCAGGGCCAACAGGATGAATGGAGCAAGGGGGGGGGGGGTGGTATCCATGAGCGCGCAGGAATCCTGGCTCCGGAGCTGAAGGTGCCTGGCTCCCTTACAGGGGACCCTGAGGCCTGCCCAGCTGGCAGGCACTCACCGCTCTGGGTGGGTCGCCTTAGTTTAGGAGCTTAAGATTGTAGTTGAGCACTGGTCCTAGCATACAGCGTGGCAGGGTTGGGGAGGGGTGCTGGGTCGTGCGAAAGAAAGCAGAAATATTCTTAACAATAAATCTGTTATCTTTTTTACTTTCTTCCTACCTTGAATTTACTATTCTCTCCAGTCTCATTAAAATAATTGAATGAAGCAATTTGCAGCTGAAATTAGAACATCGTTTGCAGGTTTAATATTTAATCTGTTACCTTATTTATTTTGTATCCTACCTTCCAACATCAGTCATTTCCTTAATTTAAATTTTACATATTTGCTAAATAATTTATGGGTTTTATTTGTTTGTTTTGTTTTAATTTGGTAGTCCTAAGATCATTGCTTGGAAAAGGAAATGGAAACTTCAGCATTTCTCATGTCCTCTGAAGATTTCTGGATTGCCTTTTGCAAAGGAACTACTATTACAGAGATGGCATTTATCCCAGGCAACATTTCACTTGTTTTCCACTATTTATATAGTTTTTAACATTTTGCAAGAGCTTATATTTTCTGGTACTAAATTCTTATAATTCTACCTTTGAGCATTTTTGTATTACTTGTGTTAACTGATACCTCTAGTTGGTATTCACTGATCTCTGAGGAATGCTCACATCATTTATGCTATTTCATTTTTTCATTTTTATTTATTAATAAAACTGAAGGAGAATATCTAATTTGAATTCCAGGATATGTAAAGTACAGTAAGGAAGATGTCTCAAGTCACTTCCTATCAATAACATACCTATCTTACCCTTTGTCCACCATACTTCATCTAATTTATGTATTATCCAAACTAAAATGTGGAATTTTTCTTTTTTATGTGTTAGATTATAACACAATTATATAATTTCTTCATTCTATTTCCATCCTCTAAACCCTCCCATATATCACTCCTTGCTATCTTTCAATTTAATAGCCTCTTTTCTCCATTAATTGTCATTTGAAATATATATGGGAATACACACAGGCACACACTTCTAAACACAATTCTCTCATTCTATGTAATGTTACTTGTAGATATTAATACAGGGCTGACCATTTAATACTGGATAGCCAATGAGTGTACTATTTCTACAACTCTCAGCATTCCTTGGTTCCTTCTAGTTCTCTGAGTATGGTTTGAGGCCTCCTGGGTTTTCCCCATTCACTTTGAATGTCTGTTAATGTCATTGTTCAACTTTTCTTTAGACAGTCATGTTGTGAGATTTAAAGAATGTAGCTTTCCTACATTACTAGGAGACACAGTTTCATAGCAAATTCACTAATCTTCTGTCTGTTACAATCATTCTTATCTTTTGTTCACAGTATAGTTCGAAGCTTAAGTTCAAGGCATTTCTTTTGTAGATGTATTGATTTGGACTGGATTCCACAACTCTGCATCATAAATAGTTGTATTTTTCTGTAATTGTCTCCAAATATTGCAAAGAGAAGTTTCTTTGCTGAGGGATGAGAATTACCATTACCTGTGGGTAGAATGAAAAAAAAATACATAAAGCACAGTGTTATTTTACTAAATCTTTTACTACTGTGTTGTTTTACTAAAATGGTGGTTCTAGGTTTTCCTCCAAGATCCAAGAATTGACTTTCCCTGGATATTTGGCTAGGCTTCCAGTACCCTGCACGATCTTTGATTTGTTGAGTGTATTCTAAGTTCAATTAGAGAGTGATTGCTTACTGCTAAGATGCATTTCACTACCATATCCTTAGGGATATTGTGTCATCCTGGTTCTTTTGTTGATTCATTGGTGCCATAACTGGGTAAAACTCTTGTTTATGTCCCTCCACTGGAAGTTTGCATGGCACATTCTGAAACTAGTGGGTTTCAAGGAGGTGGCTTTCAGTTCCAGTCCAGGGGACTCTGTGACTTGTGTCTGAAGTTCATGGTTTCTTCAGCAATAGAGTCTTACTTGTTTATATTTCTGAAAAATAACCATTCTTATGACTATAAGAATACTAAAAGCATCGGTCTCATATATGCTATCTTCGTTAGATTCCTAACTTGAGCATCTCACTGATTAAAATATACCATACTTTCCTCCAGAACCCTGATTCTTCTTTATAAAGTTAGTTATATACTGAAGATTGTGGTGCAACAATAAAAGGCTCCTAAATACAGTGGCTATTAAGCATATGATAATGCAAATGATGACATGAAGTGTTGATTACCATAACCAGTATGGAACTTTGAGTCATTTTACATTCTGTTCCGTTCCTGTTTGCCTAAACACAGTACAGTATCCTAAGTTCCAAATATCTGCACAATAGACTTTCTGTGATTTCTTCTACCTTTATAAATTAACTCACATCCTTTGGATTTTATTTTTTGTTTACCATCTCCTTTGTATGTCCAGATACCTAACTAAGTCATTTTAAGGAGAGTTAGTATACCTCTACATATCTTTACACAAATAAAATATTTAAGAATATGTGCATAAATAATAGGGTTATCTGTATGCAATATAACAGATTTACAGCTGGTACACTTGTAAGTCTAGCCATATAGATGTTTTGCTATAACTTCAATGTGATCTCTTATTACTTTCTTAATCTATGTGTACTTATATTTTGTTGTTTAAAAATAAAGTCCTTGAAATATAATATATAAATATTTTATTTCTCTTTCTACAGTCAAACATCCAAATAATTGACTATGTATTATTATGAAAATGTAGATGCTTAACATATTGCTATAAACTTATACATAGAATATATTTAGACACCTACTCTAGTGTTTTGTACAACATAGAAATCTTTCTAAATCACATCATTACACTATCCTTGCTTTTCACAGAAGAAAAAAATTACAGAAACACTTCATGAAGAAGCTGTCTTTATTACTGTGATTACAGTAAAATGCCTCCTTTTAGTAAGTATAAAATCTCTTTCCCTGGACCAACCAACAGGAGGTATTAGTTCTGCTCTTGAGAGCTCTACAGTACATGTCTAATCCATCTTCCACATGACAGCCCTTCACATATTTGAAGGCAGCTTGCACTGCTCTGCTAAGCCCTTAATCTATATATTCCTGTGGTGTGACTATATTTTTGTCAGCTCCAGTTATTCTTTTGTGATGGTCTATGAGGTTCTTTCTAGTCATCTGTTAGCTTTACTTTGTCAGTGCTTCGTTTCAAATCATTCTTCACTTGGAATAATCGATCCTCAGATGAATGAACGTAAGACAAAAAAGGACTTACAACAGTAGTTGAGAAAGAATATTTCTTTGAAAACATGAATCGTCACTTTCTGTCAATCTTAAACTAAAGAACTGAAATATATAAGAAGAGGGCGAAGCTTAGACCCACGTAGGCTTTATGATTGCCACTTCAGGTTCTGGAGCCCCTGTGATCCCTGCTTAGTTGATTATGTGAGCCATGTTCTCCCGTTATGCTCTACCCCACTGATTACTCCAATCCTTTCTCCCCCTCTTCTGCAATAACTGCCTAGATGGCCAGGAACTGGGAGCTGGAGAGGGTAGACTGAAACATTAATGAGCAAAAGAGAAAGCAATCAATCAAACAAACAAACCAACAAACAAAATAAGACAAAAGTTAATGAAATGATTTCTAATCATATCCTGTATACTGATAGACTGATGCTTTGCCCTGTTATTAGTGGTCATCAGATAATCAGAAAGGTTTCCTCTGGCAACTGAGGGAAAGAGATGGAGAAACCGACCACCAACACTAGAATGTAAATTATTAACTGAAGAATTTTTTCTAGACAGAAAATTTAAATTTTCTCAAAAATAGTTTGGAAGGTATAGGAAGAAATTGAATTCAGGAAGAATATAACACAAAAAGAGGTTTTTGGCAGAATTGGACTCTGTGCTCATTACACATGTGTTTAAATTTCCTCAGTAAATTCTTTTCTAAATATGTTGTACTTTGGAAATAGAATTGCCAACTATGTGGATAGCCCTTCCAGAGAAAACCATGTCTACTCTCTTGAAATGTCTTAGGCCATAGAAAAATAAAGTACTTCAGATTGAAAAAAAATCAATTTTTCTTTTTCTATGATATGAGATTCAGTGGAAAAGGGTGGAAATGTTTTTGTATGGAATTTAGGCACTTTAGACCTCATACTGAATATGATCATTTTTAAATTGGGCTTATTTATTTGAGCGAGAAAGAAGAGAAATTATAGTCACCTTTAAACTAATTTAAAAAAAAAATTCCTAAAAAGAAGAAAATATATTAGGCTAAATGGTGTTACGTTTAAAGTAGCTTCAGAGAAATCTAAGGTTTCTGTTTACAAGAATGATATAGTAATTACCATTAGGTCATAACCAGCATCTAATAATAAATTATTTCTTAAAGAAAAGGCATGCGCACATACTTTATGCATTTATATATTTATTTGCTTTTCATTATGTGTGGGAGTGGGGAAGAATATGATCACATGAGTGCAGGTATCCATGTAGACGAGATGCTTCTGACCCTATGAGGCTGGAGTTACAGGCAGATGATACTGCCTGCTGTATGTGCCGGGGAGAGAAGTACAACTCTGTACAAAAGCTGTGCACACTTAACCACTGAGCAATATTTCCAGTCCAAAGTACAACCTTTCCATTCACTTGTCAAATTGAAAAGTGCCTGTTTATATTAAAACGCTGTTTGCATCATGAGTCACGAATTTTATCTTCTCACATGCACTCTGAAGAAGGATGACATTTTAAATAATCTATTTGGTTTACGGTTGTGTATGACAGCTTGCTTTCTATGATAGTGTTAAACAAATAACCATTTCTCCTGTAGTTTTTAAAATAACCTCTCCTAACATCACCTTTAAAACACAACTTTTTGGTATTTTTACATCTGCCTTGATTTTTTTTTAATTAGTATGAGAGGTCCTTAATTGAATGGTTCTTCTATACCATTAAAGCACCCTTATTCTCAATAGTCATAACACTATTGTATTTTTACTAAGCACTTAGTATGTAGCAAGCCCCTTGTTAAGCACCTTATCTATGTCATGTAAATCAACGCCTACTCTTGACTCTTATTTCTAAGAGTATAAATAAGGCAAGCAATGAGTAAAAAGATTATGTAAATTAGCCAAGTTGCCATCACAAGAAGGGGCACCTGTTGAGAAGTTGCTCATTCAAATTTGTAATTTAAGATCAGTGCAAAGAAAAAAATATTATCTTATCCTGCTTCCAATTAACCTTCAATCTGAGATTAATTCACATGTAACAATTTTACACTTAATATCTCTTGAGTTGATGTATGTTAAAGTACCAAAGACAAATTCTCCATAGCACTTTAAAAAATTCTTACATACCTTTCTTTCCCTGTCCCATCAATATCTGCTTGTATATTTATTTATAGAGAGTTTCAGTTTATTCAGAAGTACACTTTAATAAGACCATTATAGCCGGGCGGTGGTGGCGCACGCCTTTAATCCCAGCACTCGGGAGGCAGAGGCAGGCGGATCTCTGTGAGTTCGAGACCAGCCTGGTCTACAAGAGCTTGTTCCAAGACAGGCTCCAAAACCACAGAGAAACCCTGTCTCGAAAAACCAAAAAAAAAAAAAAAAAGACCAGTATATTTTATAGCATTTTGTGTTTTATTTTATTGATAAAATGTTTATGTGTTTAAGCTTAACAAAGTATATGTCTGTAGATTTTGTTTATACTGTCAAATATTATTCCTTTGTTTGATGGAGTTGTAATGTTTTAATCCATATTCTTTTTAAATTAATAGATATTCATTTATTTTTAAGATTATTGTATATGGTAAACATCATACATTAGAATATTACTAAAATTTTATCTCTAATTTTGTTGATGATTTGAAGATTATGATTATTGTTTGCTTGTGTTTCTTACTGTGATATGTGATTTCTGATCTGCACACTAAATTATTCTGAAATTTTTTTCATAGAATTGCTCTGCAAGGCTGTTAATGTAAGAAGAGCACACATTGTCTGGTCTGTGTCTTACAAGAGTAGTTACTTCTTAAGTATTTGTATGTTTGCTTATTAAAAGGCCATTACTGATAGAATTATTTTAGGAATAATTTTAGAGTTAGATAATACAGGCAATATGCAGAATTTACACAGGCACATTTTTGCTAGATGTAAATTTACCTTAAAAATAATACTTCATAGCTCCCCGGGGGGGGGGGGGGGAAGGAGTGGGAGGCTGGGAGGAGGCAGAAATTGTTTTTTTCTCAATAAAACAAAAAGAAAGTTAAAAAAAAGAAAGTATGATTGAAGGATGAAAATTACAGCTCACCCAATTAAATGTTGGCTATATTTAGCAGGATTAAATACTTCTCAGTGAAAAATCAGATATTAGATTGAACAAAGACAGAAATATACTTTATATCTATACTGAGAAGAAATTATCCTATGTGTATGAAAACCACAAGGTGTCATATACAGTAAATGCATGCACGCTTCAACCATCACAATAAATACTTTAATTATATACACTGAGATAAACAAAGTTCATTACTGCTATATATGTATGTGTGCAGATGTAGATATAATTCATGAAGATAGAGGGAGTCATGAGAGAGGAAAAGATCTAAAGCTCTGGAAAACAAAAGAGAGTACAGATGACAGGGAAACAGAAGAGAATGGGGGGGACAGAAAGGGGGAAATAAACGCACATGAAAATATCATAATGAAGCCCATTAATCTGTATTTAATTCAAGCAAATGAGTGAAATGTGAAGGAGAAAATAAAGTTGAGACAGTTAAAAAAATAAAATAATACTTCATAGTATTATCAATATATCATTCCATATGTCTATATTTAATCATTATATTTTTTTTATAAATTACTATTAACTGAAGATCATGGTTTATATCAGCTTACACTCTTAGCATTGTGTAGGTGAGTTCATTTGTATCAAATATAATATATCATGTATATTATAGTATAGTGACTTGGAATCTTAAGTGGTGGAACATTTTTTCAAGTCATATCAGAGGAAAACACAACAAAACAACAACAACAAATGTATTGGTTGTCCTTCAAGAAAGAAGCAAGATGAGCAATATAAGAACTGTGGACAGCAAAAGCGTTATCTGTGGTCATTTTATTGAGGAGCTGTCCAATTTCTGGTGTTGCTACTGCTATGCAAACAGCAACAATTCTAAAATTCTGAAAGATTTATGTGAGATTCTGGTGGGGACTAAGTTTATGCAGCCATAGCTCAGAGTTTTATTGGATTGTGTGAAAGCATGTTATTCCTAGGGTGCTTGACTCTCAAACCTATTTCCCCACATTACTCTCAAACACAAGAAGAAGTTTGTCCTCAGGCTTTAGGAGGATGGTGTGCTTCTTAGGAGCTTCTCTAGGCTAGAAGTGGTTGTGGCACTGCCCCTTCCTACTGTTTGTCCTCTGTTGAGGGATCATGAAGAATAGTCAAGATTGAACAATTAGTTAGGAATAAACATCATAGAGTCACCAGGTATCTTGCACTACAGGATTTAGGAATGGAAGATTGTCTGATGGTATTGGCTGGGATCTAAGTTGAAGCATCATTTGGACCTTGGAGACCAAAGAAGAGAAGTTTGTCAGCTAGGATAAAAAGAGAGGCTCAAAATATAAAGAGCAACCTGAAGTTCACAAGTGGTCTCAGAAATGTAAGCAACCAAGAAAGACTGCACGGACAATGGTTTTAAAATATCACCAGCCTGCTCTCCTTTAGTTCCTTGCTTCCCAAAATCACTGACGCATCTATCTGATGAGATTTAAGAGATTCTCTGGTTCTTGTTTAGATGTGCTGACAAAAAAGCAACGGTCTTCCTAGGGCATAGTGGAGATTTAAACTTGAGTGGGTGCTAGCAATTCCTGGACCCACCGATTGTAATGCAGAGTCAAATGCAAGTAAAATTCACTGCTCCTGTGTAACTGAATGTTCTCTGGCTAGTGGGAGTCACTTAGTTCATCAATTTCAGGGAAAGCTTGAAAGAATAAAAGATTTCATGGGAGTTGTGGTCAAATGCACTGTGAGAATTTGAGGCCACAGGGGTTAGTATACTCTCAGCTAAGCTGGAATCAAAGTTTGCTCCTCTGTCAGGGGAGCCCTGGCTTATTTTTCTGTTTGAGATAATAATAATATTTTTATTATTTCCTTTCCCATTACCTTATTAAGCATGTCAACTTCTAACCATGACACTGTTGGTCTGATTCTCTATCTTTGGAAGACCATATAAGATGTGTTTTGGGAGCAACATTGTCCCAGGAATGACTTCCCTGTAGTTACAGGCATGGTCCTTTGTAGCTATTACTTGATCAGTGACCATATGTGGATCTTTTCATAATGAGTTACATCATATAGACAAAATAACACACCTATCCTGTGTAGTCTGGTGGGCAGAGAGACAGCTAATGAAAGAGGAACATATCAAGTCAGAAATAACTGATCTTGGTCAGATTCTTAACAAGATCACACGTGAGGAAAAGAGCATGGTTTTAGATACTGAACAATTATCAATTGACTGCCTCCAAGGAAGGAGATAGTTATAACATGAATCTAATTGGTCTTAATAATAAAAACGTGAGTCAGATATTAGGGGGTGAATGCTAAGAGATCAGAGAAGCAGTGTAGCCAGCCACTAGAGAAACCTTTTACCTCTACCAAATCCACAGACTGAAGGCATGATCCTTCATAGCTAGGAATCACTGGTCTCCAACAGAAAAGAATCCTTCAGCTGAAAGCTGTATTAGACAAGCCAATGAAACATTACACATGATCACACACACACAACTCACCCATACACACAGGGAGAGAGACAGAGAGATACAGAGAGAGAGAGAGAGAGACAGAGACAGAGACAGAGACAGAGAGACACAGAGAGAGACACACACAGAGAAGATGATAATCCTAATGTATCCAGAAAATGAGAAGATATAACATCTAAACCTTGCTAAACACATGACTGTATTGTGAGCTAATAGCATGAGGAAAAGACAACTGAGAAACTGCTGAAAATCAAGAAACAATAGCAGAATATTGGGGAGAATAAGCACGGTTTCAGTCTTTCCAAATTGAATAAATCATCTTCAAAGTAACAAAATATGTAAAAAACAGTTTAACAAAAGAATAACAAACATAAATTGGGATGAAATATCATCCAGTTGATGTTAATTTTATGATTTTTTATAAAGACTTCATGGTGTGAAATAGAAATAAATGGAAATAAAATTTCAAGATTGAAAAGATGTCCGTTTTAAAGAAAACAAAGTGAAAATGTCAAAAAGAATATCCAGTAACCCCAAATCTTAAAGGGAAGAAGGTAATCAATATGCAATATGTTAAATAAATTCTAGAGAAAACAGTGGAACACCGAACAATCAATGAGAGGCCAGTACTGGAGAATTCAGGAGAAAAGGGGAATGGAAATACAAAAAGAAAGTCTGGACACAAAGTACAAATCTTTGTCTGTAAACTACAGTTGTTTCAGCAGAAAAGAGTAAAAGTAAGAGCAGAGAAGCATTCTTAAAAACCGAAAAGATTAATTTGAGAAATAAAAATGTTATTTTGGCATTGCTCATGGTATAATTAAATAACATAAAAAGAAGTATATAATCCAATAGCATTGTAGCACAACAGCAAAATATCAAGTCAAAATAAGCAGTGCACCTTAATAAACAAAATTATTCCAGGTTGGGTATTTGTGTATTTGATTCTAGGGAGCTACTAAAAACATTAAAAGATCACGAACTAAAGAAAAACCTATGATTTCAAACAAAAGTATTGCTAATGGGTTGCTTCAAATCCCACAGTCAAGGAGTGTTATCTGGACTGTCAGATGAAATAAACTTCTCTCCAAAGTTCTTTCGGTCATGTTGTGTTTTCATAGCAATAGTTAAAAACCTAACTAGGACTGAAGCTGGTCCCAGGTTTATGGGCCACTTTATGCAAGAGCTATCAGTGGTTTTTGGCAGGACTGTGGGAGGATTTTGGAACGTTGGCATGGGAAAGCAATTCACTGTTCAGAACTTAATAGGTTATCCTGGGAGTTTAGAAGATAATAATGTTGGGAGAAGTTCAGAGTATGGAGTCCAGGCTTGTGATGTTTCAGAGGGAAGCAAAGATTCTTAAGTAGCCAGTAAACTTTATTATTTAAAAATTGTGTATGTTGTATGCATATTGTTTATTAACCTCCAAACATAGTATATTTCCCAATTATCTGAATTAAAAATCAACATCTAAAATTGCATATGTAGCTGTATGCATATATTTGTAATATTCACATTAAATAAGGCATTTTTTGTATATATATGGAGAACTTAATAAACATATATGTGTTTGAGTAAAATATAATCACAGAGAAATTTACATTCCTATGTTTATCTACATTTCATATCTATTAAAAACACATATACATATGCTTGTGCACAAACATACATAAAAAATTGAGTACATAAATTATGTCTGAAAAAAATTACCCCATGAATCTTCCTCCATTAGGCTTCTTTCGCCATTTCCGGGAGAGTAATATCTATTCCAATTTATATCTGTTTTTATAAATATGAGGCAGAAGTTTAATTACAACAAATCCTTTCCCATTAGGGTAAACAAGTGGCAAATGAGGTATGATGCTAATTCAATATGATGGGAATCACGTAATGAAATAAGACTTTCAAATCATATTAATCTAAAAATTGTCTGCTTCATGAAAATTTCCACAGCATTTCAGTGACTAATGCTATGCACACCCTGCAGAGAAGCATGTTTGATTTACTCAGGTAAGTTAAGAACTGACAAGGTAGAGACCTCTGAATGCTAAGCTCATTGTTGCTGCTTCCTGACTATTTAAGGGAAGTTTGCTGATTTTTTAAAAATAGTCTAATTGGAAAAGAACAAGCTTTCAGACTCTATCCATTAAAAGGGCACCATAAATCTTCTTAGACTGTGTATTCTCCACAGTGCCAGTGGGTGGTTGCAGAGACATGGAATTTCACAGAGCCATTTCAGAATCAAGCAACTATTTCACTGTGTGATGAAACCAAGAGAGATTGTTTTCTTTGAAGAACTATCACTTTAACATAAGATCTAGTTAATTTAGACAAAAAACTACATTGTTACCAGTCTCTTAATATATTTAAATTGTATTTACCAACTTTTAAAATGATCACCTGTATTAACATAAGATAAAATCATCTATCCCATTGTTTAAAACACATAAGATGCTCTAGTTTAAAAGTAGATGAGACCAATATTTTCATCATCTTTTACTTAAGCCTCCCAAGAAGCTTCAGCTAGCAACCAAAGCATAAAGCTGTTCGAAGCAGATGATCATTTGCACTGGTTTAAAAAAGCATATTTAGTTTAAATATCACATTTTTCACAAACATATATTCAATTAAAATCTTTTAAAGTGTAAATTATTCAAATTTGTGTGGTATTTAAAGAACTTTCATTATTTTTTATTGTGCATGAATATTTGTGTGCTTCATGAAAAGAAGTTGCGTGCTAGAACTACATTTTAAATAGCTTAATGAATAACAAAATGTATTTCCACTCCTGTGATTCTTTTATCCTTTTAACTTTATCTTATTATTGTATGAGTCCTTGAATATTTGTATAATACACTGCCTTCGTGTTCATTTATGAAAATAATTCTCATCG
Organism: Microtus oregoni; assembly: GCF_018167655.1. Classification (NCBI taxonomy): domain Eukaryota; kingdom Metazoa; phylum Chordata; class Mammalia; order Rodentia; family Cricetidae; genus Microtus; species Microtus oregoni. Next base: position 9,022,616 of record NW_024543076.1, on the reverse strand, counting down.
CTGTATGAATTTGTTGTGTGGGTTTTAATTTCAAATGCTATAAATATTATTAGTTTCAGAGCTTCCAAACTTTTCAATGCTTGGTGACTCATTTTCTGTGCTTCAATGTCCATAAATTGAAGGCTTTCTCATTTATTGTCCTTGTATCTTTTGCATTTTATAGGCCACGTTGCTGGCCTGGAACTGTCTATTTAGCTAGGTTTGTCCTTGATCTTCTGTCAGCATGCTCAGAGGATTATGTGAGGGTCCATTTAACAGAGGGCAGTTCCAAATTGCACTGGTGGTCCTGGTTACTGAAAAAAAAAAACAGTTTGAGTAAGCTATGGAAAACAAACCAGTGAACAACACTCCTCCATGACCTATGGAGTTCTTGCCTCTGCCTACAGGTCAGAATTTCCCTCAGTTACCTGAAAGCTGTAACCTAAAATATACCTTTACATCTTTATGTTGCTTTTGGTCATGGCGTTTTATGAAAGCAAAAGAAACTTAACCAAGAGAGATTGTTCTCTTTGAAGAACTATCGCTTGTCAACTGATTCACTTTTTTTGAACCATCTTGGCACAATATCTTAGCACTAAATATTGGGAAGCAAGGGGAAAAGAAGTTACTTGCTTTACTTTCAGTATCTGAATAGTGTTCACAGTGATCAATCATCAAATGACTACAAGAAAAGTGATGTGATTATCAATGATCAAAATGTAGAGCTGCCATTTATATACTGATCTATGAACTGATAGCAACGAAGTTTATACTTCAGTGGTTATTGATAATATGCTCCAATAATGGAAATTTGATCCAAGCTGTGAAAGACTAATATTTAGCCAACTGTGCTACCAAAATCTTGCAATCAAGAAGTGTAGACTACTTTTAGTCAGTATCCTATGAGCATACTATTTTAAAACAAAGGGAAAATATTTTTTCAGATCAATAAAAATTGGAAAATTTGTAGCCCCTGAATACAAATTTTAAGGGAATATAAAGCAGGAACTCAATTTAAGTGTAAGACAATACAAACTTAGAAAAAGAAAAAAATATTACTAGAAAAAATGAGTACCTTTATAAACAACTTTAAAATAACATATAAATATATCTTATTTTAATTTATCTAAAAGTTAATTGACAATGACACTCTGAAAGTGTCATTAGTTTTAGAATAGATAGATATACATTATTTGAAGACAAGACAGTAGTTAATTTTTTACTGTAAACTGAGTCAGAATGTGTACTGCTTATAATTTTTGAAGATGACCAGAATGTAGATTCTTATAGAGAAAAAGCAGTGATTTCTGACATTAGAAATTAAAGCATGAAATTATCACTAATAATGCCAACAGAGAAACTGTAAACACTTTTGTTTTAATGAAAATGTCTGTTATTGGCATAGATATTTTAATACTTTGTTCCCAGTTTGTTGTACTATTTGGGAGGTTTAGAAGATACACACTTGCTGGAGGACAAGGTCATTAGAGACGGGATTTGAGAGTTTATAGCCTTACTGTACTTTGTGTTTGCTCTTTGTACTGTTTGCTTCCTGCCACCATAACAGCCTGCCACCATGGACTTTATCACTCAAGAGTCACAAACCAGGATAAACTTTTCATTCTACAAGTTATTTCTGGTCATGGTATTCTACCACAGCAACAGAAAGACATATAACAAATGTTGGCCTTTTTTTTTTTCATTACTTTTAGCACAAGTAAGAGCTAGAAACATGGTCAGATGACAAAAAAATAAACATAAACTACAATCCAATATCTGTAGTGATCCCAGTAATGTAAATAAATTAGGTATTTGCTTTTTAAAACATATCAGGTAGCACAAAATGGGAAGTCAAACTACATGCTGAGAAGCCACAAATTTGGATATAAAGTTAAATTTGAATCTGAAAATTGTTTTACTTTATCAGCACTGATTCTATAATTAAATGTAAAGAAAGAATTCAAAGCATAAAATATGGAGAAAAGCCAAATCATTAGCAAACTATGTATTTTGACATACTTACATTTGTGCCCGTAATTAAGCTTATTTTACTTTTCAGAATATATAACCTCTTGTCTGCAAAGCATTAAATCTTTTTTTTTCAAAAGGGATTCATGAATGATGTGTGTTAAGTATTAACTAAAGGACTATAGATTACTTAACAAAATGTGTAGATGTTAATATTTTTTTAAATTTACAATAGTACAAACCATATAACGAGAAAAAAATATCACTGGCATTTTACTTATGAAAACAGTTTTCTTGAATAATTATCATATTTTCTTTGTCCTTTTGATTGTTAAACTCTTCCAACTTTGTCAATAACTTTTCTACCTCAATACTTTGAACAGTGGATTCTGACACTTCAGTTTTATAGAAATTGATCTCTAAAAGGTCAAACCATCTCCTTCCATACAAAAGGATTACACTTCTCAGACCTTAGGTTCTTTGACGGGTTGTTCCAACTGGGAAAAGGAAGCTGCTCTTCCTCTTTGGAAATGCAGTGCTCATTCAGGGTCCAAGGCTTGGCCACTTTGAAATGCTCACAGGGCTCTGATTCATTCTTCTATCTACTATTTTTGCCTTCCTTCTAAACGTCAGAATGATATGTCTGGAGAGACACACCATTATTAAGTGATCTATTTTAAAATGCATCCTTTAAAAACTTTTATCTCATTACCAAAAAGATGGTTTTAAAATTAATATAACCAATATTTAAATACTGATATAAAAATTACTTTATCTATTTTTCAAAGGAAAATAAAGATTTATGAACATTATGATTTCCTATGTAAAACTTACCTTTCTCTCTCTTTTTATACAATAAACTTGAATATCAGGTTATTTTTTATCTGTAATTTATCACCACAATACCATATTGCTCCTGCCTCGCATGATAATTCATTTTCTCTATCCTTTCCTTTATTCTAAAATCAAAATCTACATCATTCTTCTTTAAGAAGCATCTAACTCATGTACTAACCTTCACTAATGTCAACAGCTGTACAGTGTGAGCTTACCAAAGTTATAATCAGATGTTCTCTAAATTTCAGAACCTAGAAAAAAATCATCATTCCCTGCAGTATTATCTGCTTCCTTTAAATTTAAGTCATCGTTAATATTCTTGGTGATGTATATTGGAAAATTCTGTGACTTTATTGTAGTTCCTACCATATTTCCTATCCGACGCTAGCAAATTCTTTTCCACTTTGTATTTCATCCTTGTGATACAAGTATTTCTTGTGATGTAAGTATTTCATCTTACTTCATTTACTAAAACTTTTTCCACTGTGTCACTTCTTATAGCTGGCCACAATGTTTTCTGACTAAAAATCTTAGCAGGAAATTCTGCAGACCTAGATTTGAGAGTTGACTTTCTATTAACTCTTTCCATTGGAAACAGTAGAGGATGGTGAAGGCTTTGATCCTCTATTTTGTCACACATTTCAGGATTAATTTGGTTTTTATCAGTGTTAACAAAACAGTGTTCCTTGACATTGATCGCAAAAATTCCTTTCCACAATGGATGGAATATCCTATATCTTTCCAAGCACTCGATATTAAATCACTGGCATTGGGAAAGCAAGGCAAACAATACATGTTTCAGAAGTAGATCTTGTAACTTAGTTTTCTCTGTTTTCTACCCTTTCGTCATCTTTTAAAACAACATCTGTAATTTGAGTTAATGATTTTGTATGTGTTTTATCAATATATACTTATCAAAGGCAGGCCACTTTTCTTTCCTTTCAGAACTCTGGTAATCTATCACATCTGATATAAAACAAACTTTTTTTTTGAATAAGCAGGAGAATGAATGACAGCATTGTTTTATTACAATTTTGTTTATCTCTCACATGGAGAAAAGTCATTTTTGCAGCCTGACAGCATAAATGAATAACAGAGCAGAGCAACAAGCTAACTGAGGGAGGAGCACTGTGAGGAGAGCACTGTGAGGAGAGCACTGTGAGGAGAGCACTGTGAGGAGGAGAGCACTGTGAGGAGGAGAGCACTGTGAGGAGGAGAGCACTGTGAGGAGGAGAGCACTGTGAGTAGAGCACTGTGAGTAGAGCACTGTGAGGAGGAGAGCACTGTGAGGAGGAGAGCACTGTGAGGAGGAGAGCACTGTGAGGAGGGCACTGTGAGGAGGAGAGCACTGTGAGGAGAGCACTGTGAGGAGGAGAGCACTGTGAGTAGAGCACTGTGAGGAGAGCACTGTGAGGAGAGCACTGTGAGGAGGAGAGCACTGTGAGGAGGAGAGCACTGTGAGGAGAGCACTGTGAGGAGGGCACTGTGAGGAGGAGAGCACTGTGAGGAGAGCACTGTGAGGAGAGCACTGTGAGGAGAGCACTGTGAGGAGAGCACTGTGAGGAGGAGAGCACTGTGAGGAGGAGAGCACTGTGAGGAGAGCACTGTGAGGAGAGCACTGTGAGGAGAGCACTGTGAGGAGGAGAGCACTGTGAGGAGAGCACTGTGAGGAGAGCACTGTGAGGAGAGCACTGTGAGGAGGAGAGCACTGTGAGGAGAGCACTGTGAGGAGAAGAGCACTGTGAGAAGGAGAGCACTGTGAGGAGGAGAGCACTGTGAGGAGAGCACTGTGAGAAGGAGAGCACTGTGAGGAGGAGAGCACTGTGAGGAGAGCACTGTGAGGAGGAGAGCACTGTGAGGAGAGTGCTGTGAGGAGAGCACTGTGAGGAGGAGAGCACTGTGAGGAGGAGAGCACTGTGAGGAGGAGAGCACTGTGAGGAGGGCACTGTGAGGAGAGCACTGTGAGGAGGAGAGCACTGTGAGGAGAGCACTGTGAGGAGGGCACTGTGAGGAGGAGAGCACTGTGAGGAGAGCACTGTGAGGAGAGCACTGTGAGGAGAGCACTGTGAGGAGGAGAGCACTGTGAGGAGGAGAGCACTGTGAGGAGGAGAGCACTGTGAGGAGGAGAGCACTGTGAGGAGGGCACTGTGAGGAGAGCACTGTGAGGAGGAGAGCACTGTGAGGAGAGCACTGTGAGGAGAGCACTGTGAGGAGGAGAGCACTGTGAGGAGGAGAGCACTGTGAGGAGAGCACTGTGAGGAGAGCACTGTGAGGAGAGCACTGTGAGGAGGAGAGCACTGTGAGGAGGAGAGCACTGTGAGGAGAGCACTGTGAGGAGAGCACTGTGAGGAGAGCACTGTGAGGAGGAGAGCACTGTGAAGAGAGCACTGTGAGGAGGAGAGCACTGTGAGGAGGAGAGCACTGTGAGGAGCAGCAGATACTTAATCAACCACTTACCCTGGTTCCATCTCTGTCTAGGAAAGGGTAACCATCAACTCTCTCCCCTCTCCATCTCAGAAAGGATTTTACATTAAACCTGAGGAATGACACTCACACCATAATTCTATTAAAAATATACACTTCTGAGATATCTTTTAAAATATTCCTGGTAATTAAAATATGGATTTTTTTTAAAAGTGTCAAATTGATACTTAAATTCTATAAACTTGGACTTGTTGTTCTTCAGGAAATATTAAATATTCAGGAAAAATTAATGTTAGTATAAATCAATGTGAGGAATATTTTTGAAGATTGATGTGTTGTCATTAAACATTAAGGAGAACTGCCCTTCACCTCAGTAGCTTTTCAAAAACTACTTATTCTGGATTTATTTTAACCTGTATATGAATAATTTTGAAATCCTATTATCTGGCAAAAATCATAATATTACTATAATTTCCCTATATGTTTAAAATATATATGAAATTGACATCAGACTATATAATAAAGTGAAATATGTGATGTTAGATGTTTTTACCATATAATCTGCATTAACAAAACATGAATACTTAATTATACTGAAAAACTCTCATGGACATTTTAAAGGAACAGTAGAAGATATGAGTTTCAGCATATTAAATGTGCATGTATTAATGTATATAGAATGCTTGCACTTTCAATGAAGGCTTAGCCAAAGACTATGCAAACAAATATATACAACACTCCTGATAACATGAAAATTTGTGTTTTATGTTCTTTCTTCCAAACTGAACTAACTGATGTACTTTCCAACCTCAGAGGTTTGTAGTTCATGCATTTCATCCTGTCTTTTTATGGATACATAACGTTTTTAGGAGAATAGTAGCAATTAGTAATTGTGTTTGTGTGCGCGTGCACGCGCATACGTGCGCACATGTGTATGCTTGCTAAGAGTCCAGTTTTTCCTGAGTGCAATTGACTACAAAATATACCTTGACATCTATCATATATTTCCTTTGTCTCCACCCATAATATTTATACTAATCTATTATTTAATCAATGATATAGTTACCTAACAAGCATCTCCCTATAATCTCTTTATACCTATTTTTTCTGTCTATTATTCAACTATCTGCATCTGTGTATCATCTGTTTATCAGTTATATCTATCTATCTATCTATCTATCTTTCGATCTATCTATCTCCATATATATATATATATATGCCTTCTAATATCATCCTCTATTTTGTATACTTTCCTAACAGCTGTGAATTTATACATCTGTTAAACAGTATTTACTCAGAAAACAAGATCAAAAATTAAACATCTTTAACTCATTCAATAGACTTGGAATAGTAGCTTGACAAAGTGATTTGTCAGAAAATGCACAAAAGTCTTGAAATGTTGAGGATGTAAGAGCAAAGACACAAATCATGAAATCTCTACAAATAAATAGTACAAATCAATAAGTCAGTGTTTGGCAGCATCGCAGCAAGGAAAATGACATTCTAAAGGCATATAATGAGTGTACCATAGTGAAGATAAACATGAATACTGGAACTAGTTTTTCTTACAGGGCCATAAGCACAAATTAGAATTACAAAAATGCATCCCAATCAAAAATATGTAGGCTATAATGAGCATCCTGTATAAATTCTGTGTTATTGTATTAACTATTCAGAAGCAGTTTGGCTTGAATTGTCTGAAGTAAGAAGTACATATTATTGATTCCTAAAAAGAAAGAAAGAAAGAAAGAAAGAAAGAAAGAAAGAAAGAAAAGACAACATTTATGGACCTCTTCCTAATTTTCTACTAACCGTTTATGATTTGCTGTTTCAGTTTCTGTGTGCTTATGGGCCCTCCTTAGTTGTCTGTAAGTTGTGTTCTCCTGGTGTCATTGACAGCTCTGGCTTCTACAATTCTTCCTTTCTCTCTTCTGGTCCAAGAGGCCCAATGGAAATCTCGAGTTTTCATTCTGTCTCCACCGAATGTTTGCCTGTGGTTCTCTGCATCTGATACCTTCAGCTGTGGGCAGAGTAATTTCTGATTTAATTGGGCTAGGTACTGACCTATGAGCAGATATGCATTTATTAAAAATTTGAAAATTTAAAAAAAATCAAGGAAAAAAGCAAACAAAAATCAGAAATAAATCAACAAATTCCTTAAAGAAAGCAAAGAAAATCAAGAGAAAACTATCAAACAGGTGAAGAAAATGATTTGAGAGTTGAATACTGAAATAGAAGCAATAAAGAAAACACAAAGCAAGAGAATTCTGTAAATGTGAAAGCTGGGGAGGTAAACAGGAACTACAGAATCAACGATCACCAACAGAATAGAAGTGGAAGAGAAAGTCTTAGGCATTGAAGATATGACAGAGGAAATAGATTCATCAGCCAAAGAAAATGTTAACTCCAACAAATTCCTAGTACAAAATATTCTAGAAATCTGATACACCATAAAAAGACCAAATCTAAAAATAACAAGGATAGGAGAAGAATCCCGGTTCAAAGGCACAGAAAACAGTCAGCATAATCATAAAAGAAAACTTTCAGCTTTCTCAACCTAGAGAAAGATATACCTATAAAGTACAAGAAGCTAATAGAACACCAAATAGGCTAGAAAAAAGCAAAATCAATCAAACAAAAGCAAAATAAAAACAAAAAACAAAAACAACTCTCCTTACAAAGGTAATAATTGAAGTAAATTATAAAGGCAGACCTTTCAGTATTATACCCAACTTCTAAATGGAGACTCTAAAACCCAAAATGTCCCGAATAAACATTTTACAGATACTAAGGGACCATGAATAGCAGCCCAGTATACTCATCCCAACAAAACACTCCATCACCACAGACAGAAAAAACAAGGTATTTCATGAAAAAGTCAGATTTAAATAATGCCTAGCCACAAATCCAGCGCTACAGAAAGTACTAGAAAGAAAACGTGAACCATAGATCTCAAGTACTTCCACAAAATCACAGACAGTAGATAGTCTCACAAAAGCAAAATCCAAAGAAGGGAAACACACACATAGTTTCATCACCACCTCCAAATTCAAATAAATAAATAAATAAATAAATAAGAGAAATTAACATTAACTGGTCAATAGCATCTCTTAATAATAATGGACTCAATGTGCCAATATAAAGACTTGACTAACAGAATGGATATGAAAACAGGATCCATTATCCTGTTGCAAAATAAAACAAACAAACAAAAAACAAAACAAAAAAAAAAACACCTCACACCTCAGAATAAAGCATTAAGAACAGATTTTCTAATTAAATGGACATAAAAAGGAAGCCAGTGTAGCTATTTTCATATGAAATAAAATAGACTTCAAACTAAAATTAATCAAAAGAGATGGAAAAGCCCATTTCATACTTATCAAAGGAAAAAAAATGCCATCAAGATGAAATCTCAATACTGCCCCAAATATAAGGGCACCCATATTTGTAAAAGAAACATTGCTAAATCTTAAATCACACATCAAAACCAACACATTAATAGTATGAGATTTTAATATCACACTCTCCCCTAAACACAGGTCTGCCAATCAGAAACTTAACAGAAAAACAAGGGAACTAACAGATGTTAAGACTCAGTGAACTTAATAGACATCAATAGAACATTTTATCCAAACACAAAAGAATATGCCTTCTACTCAGCACCTCATAGAACCTTCTATAACGTTGATCACATACTTGGTCTTAAAGCAAATCTCAGCAGATTAAAACAAAATTGGAAGAGCCCCTTGTATCTTATCGGACCACCATGGGCTAAAGTTATAACACGAACCACAGCTTCATTTTTTATTTCTCTGTTTAACTCAGTTTGATTTTCTTCAATCAGTCCATTTTTACTTTCATTTCATTTTTTTATTTTTTATTCAAAAAAGAAATTTCCCCCTCCTCCCACTCCTCTCCCCCTCACCCCACTCCTCTCCCCATCCCTCTCCGGTCCAGAGAGCAGTCAAGGTTCCCTGCCCTGTGGAAAGTCCAAGGTCCTCTCCCCTCCACCCAGGTCTAGGAAGGTGAACATCCAAACTGGCTGGGCTCCCACAAAGCCAGAACATGAAGTAGGATCAAAACCCAGTGCCATTGTCTTTGGCTTCTCATCAGCCCTCATTGCCCGCCATGTTCAGTTTTATCCCATGCTTTTTCAGTCCCAATCCAGCTGGCCTTGGTGAGCTCCCAACAGATCAGCCCCACTGTCTCAGTGGGTGAGTGCACCCCTCATGGTCCTGACTTCCTTGTTCATGTTCTCCCTCCTTCTGCTCCTCATTGGGACCTTGGGAGCTCAGTCCAGTGCTCAAGCGTGGATCTCTGTCTCTATCTCCATCCATCCCCAGATGAAGGTTCTATGGTGATATGCAAGATATTCATTAGTTTGGCTATAGGATAGGGTCATTTCAGGTTCCCTATCTTCAGCTGCCCAAGGAACTAACTGGGGACATCGCCCTGGGCACCTGGGAGCCACTCTAGGTTCAAGTCTCTTGCCAACCCTAAGGTGGCTCCCTTAACTAAGATATGTGCTTCCCTGCTCCCCAATCCAACCTTCCTTTATCCCAATCATCCCGTTTCCCCAAGTTCCCCCCATTCTCCCCTTCTCCCTTTTCTCTCCCTATCTCCCCTTACCCCCATCCCACCCCACCCCCAAGATCCCAATTTTTTTTTCCTGGCAATCTTGTCTACTTCCCATATCCAGGAGAATCACTATATGTTTTTCTTTGGGTTCACCTTCTTATTTAGCTTCTTTAGGATCACAAATTATAGACTCAGTGACCTTTATTTATGGCTAGAAAGCAATTATGAGTGAGTACATCCCATGTTCATCTTTTTGGGTCTGGGTTACCTCACTCAGGATAGTGTTTTCTATTTCCATCCATTTGCATGCAAAATTCGAGAAGTCATTGTTTTTTACCACAGAGTAGTACTCTAATGTGTAGATATTCCACACTTTCTTCATCCATTCTTCCATTGAAGGACATCTAGATTGTTTCCAGGTTCTGGCTATTACAAATAATGCTGCTTAACATAGTTGAACAAATGCTTTTGTCATATGATAGGACATCTCTTACGTATATTCCCAAGAGTGGTATGGCTCTGTCCAGGGGTAGGTTGTTCCCGAATTTCCTGAGAAACCGCCACACTGCTTTCCAAAGTGGTTGCACAAGATTGCATTTCCACCAGCAATGTATAAGGGTACCCCTTCCTCCACAACCTCTCTAGCAAAGGCTAACATTGGTGTTTTTTCTTTTAGCCATTCTGACAGGCTTGAATAGAATTCTCTACTTCATTCAACCACTTGTTTGGTTTTCAAAGATATTATTAGTAAATTTATTCATATCCCCTTAAAGTCCATAGTCATATTCATAATAGCTAATATGAAGTTGTCATTGTGTGCTTATGCTATACTGTCTTCTCAAGACCTACAGAAGTAGGAATGTGGTGCATTAGTGAAAACATATTGCCTTAACTATTATTGATTGTGTTTTTGTACCGACATTTCAACATCTAGATTTGTCATGATTGTAATTGCAGGTGCTGATATGTGCTCTTGTCTTGGCTTGATGTGTATATACTTAAGATTTCTTAGGCTCTTTCTTGTTCTTAGCAGAGTGCATTGGCTATGGGGTATCCTGTAGGCAAGGTTTTAGGTATTTTGCTTGGTGTGTCCAATGAAGGTTTTGGAATGAATGTGTTTCTTGAAACTGGGAGCTGATAGTTAAGATGGGCACTGGATAGAAGGGTGTAGGGAGGGGAGTCACAGGAGGAAGGATACCAGAGTTTGTCACCAGAATATGTTTATTACCTTAATAATAGGGCTGTGAGGGAGGAGATTCCACATGATTTGATCTTCTATAGAGAATGAGATGAGATTGGGTTATGAGACTGGAAGAGAGGAGTAAAGTTCTGAAGATTTCCTATGTGCTTTCATGAGATGGTCACCTTGCAAGTAAAAATAAAACAAGAACAAATGAGTTCTTCATGTGCCTCTAGATATTAATTTGGAGCTGTGCTTCCTTTCCCGAAAGTGAGTATTTAGCATGTTGCAAGCATTTTTATGTCAACTTGTTTCCATAAATACTTTTATTCGTTTAGAATTCCACATAATACATGTTTATCTTACTGTCTTCCTTTTCCCTGATCTTTCCATACCCACTTTCTCCACTCACATTTCTCTACCTACCCATAATTGTGTGTTCTTCTTCTTCTCATCCTTCTGCTCCTTCCCCTTGTCCTCCTTTCCCATCTCTGTCTTCATCTTCTTGTTTTTCTGGAGTCAAGTTTATTTTGACTTTGTTAAGTAGGGCCCGTGCTGGAGTGTTCTCAATCTAACAGGTGTTACATCATGAAAGAAAACCGACTCTCTCTCTTTCCCAGCAACAATTATTGAGAATAGTTTGCCAGTAAATGATGATATTTCTGTGCCTACATATTTCCCTCTGTTAGGATTTTGTCTGTTTTGAGTCTGCATAGGTCTTACAAATTTTTTCCAAGCATTGCAAGTTCATATGGGCTTCTCTCTTTGTGTCTTAAAAACACTCTTTCCTTGAAGTTATCCAATATTTATGGATCTTATTATCTCTCTGCCACTTCTTGTATAAATATGACAACATATTGAGGCATGGGTTTAATATGTCCATTAATATGGGGCAGAGAACCCCACAGTCTTTTTTTCTCTCCATCAGAAGTAACAAAAAAATCATGTTGATAGTCATCTATTTTCAAAAGAAGTTTGCTTAATGAAGACTGAGAGAAACATTAATCTATGGATAAAGTCAGCCTTCATTAGGAATTGTTTCAGTACTATGTTCATTTGATAGAATAATAATATTAGGTTCTCCTCTGGTACATATTATAGGTCTAGTGACAGGTTCTTGGCCCCTGATATTGGTGCTAATTATAGGTTCCTCCATGTGGAGCTGGCCTTAGGTACAAACAAAAAAATCGTTTTTTTTTTTACTCTCATAATATCCATGATACTATTAAACCAGTGGACGTATCTTGTCATTTCAGGCATTACTTCAGCTTGCATGGATCTTATTTGGGTGATATTGCTAGTTATTTTTCTCCTCTGGTAATTTGCATAGTACCTCTCAACAACACAGATGCTAATCATCAGGGTAAAAGCTTCCTGGTTGTTTTCTTTTTTTTTTTTTGTTTAAATATTTTTTTATTCAGAAAATGAGAAAAAAAAAAACAAGTTTCCACCTCCTCCCAGCCTCCCATTTCCCTCCCCCTCCTCCCACCCTTCTCCCCCTCCTCCCACCCTTCTCCCCCTCCTCCCACCCCTCTCCCCCTCCCCCCACTCCTTTCCCCCTCCCTCTCCAGTCCAAAGAGCAGTCAGGGTTCCCTGCCCTGTGGTAAGTCCTAGGTCCTCCCTCCTCCGACCATATCTAGGAAGGTGAATATTCAAACTGGCTAGGCTCCCGCAAAGCCAGCACATTACATAGGATCAAAACCCCGTGCCATTGTCCTTGGCGTCTCATCAGCTCTCATTGTTCGCCATGTTCAGAGAGTCCAGTTTTATCCCATGCTTTTTCAGTCACCGTCCAGCTGGCCTTGGTGAGCTCCCAGTAGATCAGCCCCACTGCCTCAGTGGGTGGGTGCACCCCTCGTGGTCCTGACTTCTTTGCTCATGTTCTCCCTCCTTCTGCTCCTCATTGGGACCTTGGGAGCTCAGTCCAGTGCTCCAGTGTGGGTCTCTGTCTCTATCTCCATCCATCACCAGATGAAGGTTCTATGATGATATGCAAGATATTCATCAGTATTGCTATAGGATAGGGTCATTTCAGGTTCCCTATCCCCAGCTGCCCAAGGAATTAACTGGGGACCTCGGCTTGGGCACCTGGGAGCCCCTCTAGGTTCAAGTCTCTTGCCAACCCTAAGGTGGCTCCCTTTACTAAGAAGAAAACACAAACAGAGGGGAGGCTAGACATGGAAAATCTAGGTAAACGAATAGAGACTACAGAAGCAAGCATAACCAGCAGAATACAAGAGATAGAAGAAAGACTCTCGGATTCTGAAGATACCATAGAGAAAATAAACACACTGATCAAAGAAAACAGCAAGTCCAACAAACTCTCATCACAAAACATTCAGGAAATATGGGACACAATAAAAAGACCAAACCTAAGAATAATAGGAGTAGAAGAAGGAGAAGAAGTGCAGCTCAATGCTCCAGAAAATATATTTAATAAAATTATAGACGAAAACTTTCCCAACCTAAAGAAAGATATACCTATGAAGGTGCAAGAAGCATACTGGTTGTTTTCTTGAAAATATGTGACTCAGGTGTGTGTTGTCTGCAGGAATATTTTTTTTTTCTTTAAAATTCTTGAGGTTAATCAAGGTTAATAAAATAGATTGTATGTTATTCAGGGTTATTTAGAAAATACAGAATTTATGAAATAAATCTCTCTCTCTACACACACACACACACACACAAACACACACACACACAGACACACAGGGAATGAATGGGAATGACTTAACAGACTGCAATCTCAATAACCCATAAATGATAGTTGTGAAAAGAAAGTCTAAGAATGTAGTAATTTTTCAGTCCATTGAGGCTGTGTTTCTCATCTCAAGTTTTGCGTATGTTGGAATCCCATAAAAGAGTCTCCAATGTCAGGGAAGGAAAGAATGAGATGACAAGACAAGAACAAGCAGGCAAAGACGAGGGAAACATTCCTATTTCCATTGTTCTAATAAAGTATTAGAGCAGAAAATATAATCCAGATGAAAGGTATGTCTTTCCACCTCAAGATCTGGATTAAAGGTGTGTTTCATCCCACCTCCAAGGCATTTTGTCTTCCTGCCTAAAGACCTGGATCACAGTTATTTGGATCACCTCCATGTCTGATTTGCAGTTTATTCCAGCTGTAGTCAAGTTGACAGCCAAAAATGTCATCACAGACTGTAAGCTTGGGTCACTATGGAACTCTGTAAGTCAATATCTCAAAAGGAGTAATTCTTGTTACTGTTATTGCAAACATGTTGGGCTATTGTTCCTACCTGTTATATAATAATGCCATTAAACAAACCATTCTCTCTCTCTCTCTCTCTTTCTCTCTCTCTCTCTCTCTCTCTCTCTCTCATATATATATATATATATATATATATATATATATATATGTGTGTGTGTGTGTGTATGTAATAGTAAAATATATATATTTTATTATTGTAAAAGATTTTACATATATATAAAATCTTTTACAATAGTAGGTTTTCACACTCTTTTGAGATTACTGATGCTCATGTAAGAGTCAGTTCAAACAAATATTGATTTTACTTTATCATAATTAATGTGTTATTGTAAAGATAAATAGGGGAGAGTATAATTTTTAAACACAATTGTGTAGTACACATTTGATCTAATCATAGCCATCAGAATTTCCTTATTTTTGTGGCTGAAATGTGAAACCTCTGAGCTCTGTGTTCTGAATCCTCATAAAATATGTGGTGCCTTATTGTGAATAGCAGTCCTCTAACTATGAAGAAAAAGGTCAGAATGTCTACTTTCTAGCAAATTACGTTTTGTTAAAAATACACAACCTCTCTTTTTATACCTCAGAGACTGTAATAGTCACTACCTACACCTTGGTCGAAATTCAAAAATACTTCTCACATATATGAACTTGTACTTTTTCCTTCTGTTTCTGGCTCACTTCATTTTGAAGGATTTTATGTTTGAAGTATTGAGGTCAGCTTTCACTGGGGAAGATCTATTCCTGCATTAATTTCCTAGAGTAGCCATAGTAAAGAGGAAGTATACTACTTTATCAAGATTATTGCTCTTTTAAGCTTTGTTCTTTTCTCCTGCAGTATTTAAAAGAAAGCTGCAGGCGAGTAGGTGTGGTGGCAGTCACCTGTGACTGCATCATTCCTTCTGTTTCAGACTCCCACATGATGGAGTCACAGGCACCTGTCGGGGCTACATATCAAGCTTCAGATCCGACTATTTTAAAAAATGTGAACCTGCAAAAATCTGACAATGGAAAAGGCGGAGGGAGTGAGAAGAAAAAGAAAATAAGAGGAAGAGTTCACCCTTTAGATCTTTATGCTATTATTAGGGTGAAAGGAAGAACCAGGTACAGATAATGGGACTGAACAGTTACACATAATATATTGCAGCAGGCACTGGAATCAGAATGGAGGCGAATGGAATTCTATTTGAATGTATAATATATAACTCTTTCATAAGGATTGAGACATTGAGACAGGATTATCCTTAGGCTAAAATCATTTTAGAGTTGAGAACACTGACAAAATTCCAGACAGCCCCATTAACTTGGAAAAGTGCTATCAAACCTGATTAAAACAGATCAAACCTAGAACTACGATCCTCTTAAATATTATTGCAATATATGTTTCTGTGTCTATTAAGACATGAACGGTAGCACACTGTTTTGAAATGTATTCACGTTGGTAATACTTTTTCCACCTACCAAGAATCTAGAAAAAGTTTATATTTCATTGTAATCTGTACATATTTCTTGTGTGGCTATACTAGCTTTCAAACATCATAAGGTGATTAAATAAATGAATACAATATTAGCTTGCTTTTTTAAAAATATCTGCTTTATATACAGGGTCTCACATAATCCAAATAGAACTTAAATACTTTATGTAACTGAGGCTGATCCCAAATTTCTGCTACTCTGTCTTCTACTTCTTTAGTGTAGTGCTGGGGAAACAGAGTTGAGCCCTCCCACCTGTTTTAAGTGGGGCTGAGGATCAAAGACAGGTGTTGCAGCACGTTAGGAATGCACAAAACAAACTGAAGTACCTTGAAATCCACACCTTTTATATAAAGAGCCTGGCATTTTGCAGTAACCATCTGATAAATTGTAAGCATTGTTTTCGTGTAAAAATTATTTAACAGGTTCATTTAGAGCCTAACATTAAGGGAGGCAGTAAAAATCATGAATTGTAAGAGTCTAAGATTCTTTGTTTTAGTTGTATGCACAGCATAGGTGGAAACTATTGAAAAATAACAGTTGGCCGAGCGATGGTGGTGCATGCCTTTAATCCCAGCACTCGGGAGGCAGAGGCAGGCAGATCTCTGTGAGTTCGAGACCAGCCTGGTCTACAGAGCTAGTTCCAGGACAGGCTCCAAAGCCACAGAGAAACCCTGTCTCGAAAAACCAAAAAAAAAAAAAAAAAAAAAAAAAGGAAAGAAAAAGAACAGTTGGCTAGATTTAGAAAACCGATGATTAAAGTGGAAACAAGAGCTACTAAGAATTATTATTAGAAAAATTGTCTTTTAAAGATATGTGTAAGTTTTGACAATAAAATCACTTGAGGTCATTAAACACTTATGGGAAATATATTTCCATCTAAGAAAACAAGTATAGAGAAAAATATAATATTTTATTGTTTCTGTTGTAAAGACAATTTTGCAAATGTCTATACCATCAGGGTTTACAGACCTTGATTATTCATTATTAGTTCTTCAATAATCCTCAAACTTTTTATTGTAAGTATAAAGACAATAAATGAGATAGGCAACATCTAATAAGCTTATCATAATTTCATCAATTGTATAGATTGTTCTTTTGCTTTTCTTCTAAAGAAACTATACAAATTATAAAGAAGATTCTACACAGATCATGTTAGTAAAGATAAACTTTAATTTTCTTGAAATATTTTATTCAGAATTTTAGCTTCACAGCTTGCTTGAGATAATATTTCTTATAACTGTTCATATAAAAATCAGTCTACCTGAAATTTTACATGGCACAAATCTTTTCATTTTTATAAAACCAAAAATGAATGCTATGTCTTTATATCTCATGCTGGCAAAAAATCAGAAAGATATTTAGCTTTATTTCATCTAATAAATTACATTACAATATGTTCACTAAAATACTATTCTTTCTAATTTTAGACTTTGAAGTCAATGATTTAAAAATTTTATGCTATCATATTTCAGTCCTTTGACTTTTATACTAGTAGTCTTTGTTCTATTATGTTTTTCTTCTAAAAATTGAGGATTGATATCTTAACTATTCCTTTGTTTATATCCAGTTCACTCAGAGCATTGGAAAGTATGTTTTCATTGTCTTTGAATTCTCCAAGAGTTTTCATCTGAGATTAAGTTAGCATCTACAACTCTATTAGAAAATTAATTTCCTTATATTCGGCATATTGGTTATAAATTACTAATTTATATTTGAAGTAGGAGCTTTGTTGGCCCTCTTTTGTGTTGATGTCTTTATTCTGTGGGACAAGGGATCAAGCATAATGTGACATTGGGCATTATGTGTGCTACCATTGGACTTCTTACTGCATCATATTTTGATTTTTAATTTGAGTATAAGGTTTCCTTGTTGCTTATACTAATAAGAAAGAAAATAACTTTCAGCACTTGAGGTACAAATAATGGGCATTTCTGAAGATATTAAGTGAGAACAAATCTGCACTTCAATGTTACACTAAAGTCCACACTTACATACTTTCCAACAATGCCAAATAATGCTGAGATAGCAAAGCTATCAGACCATGAATCATGTAAGGCTGAGAAAAATGATCTTAGACTTTCTCTTTAGCGATATATGTACAGGTCTGATATATATATGCCAGGAAGGAAAGGAAATCAGAACGGAGTGATCAGATAACCTTCAAGTGTTCCAATAAATTACCCACAGTAGTGTTGCTGTGACAGAAAGTTATCTTAGTATATTTTGTTCATACTTTTTTTAAAGAAATATTTATTTATTTATTTATTATATATACAATATTCTGTCTGTGTGTATGTCTGCAGGCCAGAAGAGGGCACCAGACCTCATTACAGATGGTTGTGAGCCACCATGTGGTTGCCGGGAATTGAACTCAGGACCGTTGGAAGAGCAGGCAATGCTCTTAATCACTGAGCCATCTCTCCAGCCCCTTTTGTTCGTACTTAACAACACTATTATAGTTTTAAATTTCACTAAAAACTGTATCCAATGTTGTATTATTATACAAATATTTTAAATGATTTAATTAGAAAAACAGTTTTATTAATGACAATGATAATTAGAATAAGATCAAGTCATGTGAAAATGACATATTTTAACTTTAAAACGGTAATAGTGGAGTATACCTGCATGAAAAATTTGTGTAATCATATAGACATCAAAAAATTAACTTTTTTTATAACTAAGAAAGAGCTACTACCCAGAATGTAAAAGCTTATGATTAACCTTGGTTAAAGATAATGCATTTATAGTTACCCAATAATTTCATTTTGAATATTTTTATTTAAATATAAGAAGTAACAGAAATTATATAGTTTAACTTTTTATTTTAATTTTTGTTTGTTTAAAACAAATGACTATTTGAACACTTACTCATCTGGTAGACGTGAGGCAACATAATCTGAAGTTTCTTTCTAAAGCTAGAATAGTATCACTATTATAGGATGTGAAAAGGAATACTTTCTTAATTATGAGGTCATTCTTGTCTGGAACCACAGTAAAATACAGTCCCTATAAACAGGGACTCTTCTGCTACTAAGTTCACATATCTGTGTAGGTAATTTACCTCATAAAGGTAGATATCAGTTCTCTATACAATGAAACAATTCTCAAGCCAATGAAGCAATGACTGCATAATCATTAAGAAAAATAATTTAAATTGGACATAAAAAGAAAATTCTTGAATCAGCTGTAAGTCTTAAATTATACAGACACAAATTTAGTAAAAACCAGAGTCAGTGATGCACAGTGGACTTGGCAATGGAAAATGAAGTCTACTCTGATAAGTGAAAAGCATGAGAAAAACTTGCAAGACAGTGAAATGTTCTTATTTTCAGTGAATTAGTCTAAGCAGTAATAATGATGGAAATAACTCATTGAAGAATGAAAATAGAATTGAGGAAAGATTTGAGCATAGAATGACACAATTTTTTTATTGGGATCATACTGAATCACAATGCAATGGTTTAGTTACTGACTTAATAGAAATAATTTAGAAATTTCAAACAGGCAAGTTTTTAAATCTATTTTATGTTAAGTATTTAAACAACCACAGTCTACTTTTTTAAAATTAAAGATTGTTTTGAGATTACAATTTAATTGCAAGAATTCTTCCTCCTCTTCTCTCCATGCAAACCATCCATATATCTCTTTCCTCTCTTCTTCTAATTCACCATCTCTCTTTTTCTAATTGTTACTAAACCTGCATTACAATATAATAGTATATATTATATTACCAAACATAAGCAGTTTAGTCCATATTAGTTATATGTATATAAGTTTTCAGAGCTGACCATTTGCACTAGACAATCAGTTGATGTGCCTTGTGATCTTTTTAATACTCTTTCTAAACTGTGTCTTCTGGATACACACATCCTCATTGCCTGTCTGGATTTTTTGGGTCTTTAAGTTTCCTCTTCTTTGCTGGGGAGTAGAGTTGTAAAACAAGAACATTTGGTTCTTATCATATCCCCTCCCTAATTGTGTTCCCAAACAGTCATTTTCTACTTGTTCTGTTGCACTAGTGCTTTGGAGTTGCTAAAAATATTGTATTTTGTTGTTTTCCAAATAAGATCAAGGAAAGAAAAAGAAAACAATTTTATTGCATTACATATTCCAAGTATGGCAGGTTTTTAAAGCAATCCTTCCTTAGAAACTTGAATAGAATATTGCAATGTACTGTAGTCTGGCTCCCATGTGAAAGCTTGGTTTAAAACAAATGCAATGGAATGATTCCTAATGGTATTCTGTTATACCGATAAATAGGTGGCTTGTACAATCGTCAGCGAACCTTCCTCCGGTAGCAGATAAAGACCCACAGACAGATGCAGAAACTAGATTGGAAGTCTCCACCAGGATTCTTCCCTCGGAGTTAAGGAACCCCAAGGAAAAGGGGGCAGAAGGATTCTATGGGTCAAATGGGATAGAGGACACAGCCCACGGAATCAACTGAATTGGCAAGCATGGAGCCTGTAGGAGTTTGTACCAGGTCTTCGACAATCATGTTGTGACTGTTAGTGTTTTTGTGAGACTAACAGTAGGATGGGGTGCGTCTTTTACTCTTTCGAGTGCTCTTGAGACTCTTCCTCCTAGTGAATTACCTTGTCCCGACTCTATATGAGGGCTTTTGTCTCGTCTTCTTGTATCTTGTTTTGTTCTGTTTGGTTGTTGTCTCTGAAGAGGGACTAGAGAGGGAATGGCTGTCATAGAGACAGGAGGTGAGAGTAGCTGGGAAGAGTGGAGGGAGAGGAACTGCGGTCAGTTTGTATTATATGGAAGAAGAATCTATTTTCAATTTAAAAAAAAGTCCTAATACCTCAAAAATATAGTAAAATATCCGAACACAGTAGGTACCTTTTTCGTGTTGTTTTAGTAGCAGTGATCTTTAAGTCTAATGCTTACTCTACTTTTCTTTTCTTTTTCTGTTTTTTTTTTTTTTTTTGGTGGGGGCTGTTTTGTTGTTGTTTTTCTGTAAATAGCTAGATGGCTGAAAAAATGTTAAGGTTAAAAACTAGCTTGATTATGTTTTAGTATTTAAAATTGCATAAAGGAGCATCCATTGAACCCAGTATGTGGGAGAATGACACAGGAGGATTGTCAATTTAAAGACAGCTTGGTCTACAAAATTAGACACCGTCTGATAACATGAACCTAAATACAAAAAAAAAAAAAGACAACAAAATTTTATGAAACTCATTTATTGCTACATTACTATTTCACTTAAAGTAAAAGTTGACAAAATATAGTAAGGTAGCTCTTTCTTTAGGAGATAAAATTAACAGATTTCCACCTAGGTTATTTCTTCAGAGACTCATATGATGCACAGCTTTTGAGTCACTTTCTTATCCCTCAAATAATTATATTGAGAACTTTATGGTCTTATTTTTATAAATATTTTATGTAACAAATATGTAAACAAACTATATTAGATATTCCTATAAATTATAAAACAACACTTGTTTTGTTTTATTAAGATGATGGGCATATTTGAAAGATGGTAGCATGATTCCATCATTAATGTCAATACTGCATCAAGACGCATTGAAATCTGCTAATGGTGTAAATTTTCAAATTGGCCTCTCTCCTTGTTTATGTATTACCCTTTTGGATTTCTACAAACCAGTCCATTAATATAATCAAAATTGTATTGTATATGATAATATTAGTGAGGGTAACTATGGGAATGAAAATTAAAATGTGTAAAACGTTATGGTGCTTTCCCTAGAGAAGCTATGTAGAGAATAATTTGAGTTATCTATTTAATACAATCAAAGTTTTTCTTTCTACTTCCTGAAAGCACTTTTTGTGGGGGGGGGGCCCATTAATGCCTTTGAAACTTTCTTTAAAAAATGCGTCATTTTCAAAGTACCCTTAAAAGCACATAATCCCTACATAATTAGAAAAAAAAATGCACCTTGTTGAAATAATGGAAATTTTCTAGATAACTAGTTTATACAATGAGGAACTACTGCAGACTTTTTCTGAAGGGGGTTTCATTACAGAGTGAGACCTTGTGCCACATGTTGGGTGGAAAATATCACCCGCAAATAAAGAAATATGTGGATTAGGCCACAGAAAATGACAATCTATGATTTGTTTTTCTCAGGGAAAATATGCAGCTTAGGTTACATCTGGACGTCTTTGAAGAAAGGATGATTATGTTAAAAAGTATTAGTTTTAAAAGACATGTAAGAAACGAACACAGAACTATTTGGGAGTTATTTGTACAATGATATTTTTCAAGGTTACTTTACACCGTGTGTGTGGTGACCTACAAAAGGGAGAAAGAGAATGCAAGCTGAACCTGACCTACCTTGACAAATAATATCTATCACAGTTACAGTATTTTTACGTTATTGTTATTATGATACCGAGGTTCATAAGAACACATAGGAAAACAAGAGAGCAGATGAATCACTCTTCTTTTAAAACTGTGGGGATAATAACTTCTGCACTTTTCTCCAGGATGTAAAATCTAGTTTCTTATGAACTCATTTCAGGTTACCTGACTTAAATTCTTTCTGTGTACCCATCACATAGCAAAGGTGCATCAGACCTGCTTCTCTTAGTGTACTTTGTATTTTCAAGCCTATGCAAACACTATCTATAGCACAAATATTATGACAGTGATCTCTTTTTATTTGATTATTAACATTTCACTTATAAAGACAATTATGAATATTAAAACCAATTCCCAAGAAGCAAAAACATCCATTATGAGCAGGCAACCAAATGACAGGCCTCCTAGAAAACAGTCAATGGTGTCAACCACCATCTGAAAATATATCAATGGTATTTCATTGTCATCTCTAGTTAAATACAATGGGGGAACAAATATAAATTCTTTCTCTTGGGTTATATATCTCTAAATACTTTAGAAAGGTAATTACTCATTATATTTTGAAAATGATCACAATTATTTGCACAGTTATAATGTGCAGGGTCCCTCGATAGACCCTGCTGTGGAATTGAGCCAGCTGCCTGCGACTGACCCTGACTGAGGAGGGTAAGTGTACTGCTGTACCACCCAGCCCTTGGGTCGTCATGGAAGCACTGTGCGTGAAAATTCAAAAAGAAAAACTAACTTGTAACTGAGAATGGAAGAAACAGTGTATATGTATGTGTGTGTGTGTATATATATATATATATATATATATATATATATATATATATATATATATATATATAACATTAGCTGTCATAAGTACCTAAAATTCACAGTTTTAAATAATGAATGTCACATCATGCCAAGATAACTTTAAATCACACCTGTTTTTAGACATTATAGCTATATTACCTAATCAAATTATATTGCAGAACTCTATACAAAAAATAAAAGAAAACATGTAGTCTGTAAACATGTTTAATAAGGCAACCTTATATTTTTTATTCTTCTCACATACAATACATCCTGACCAGCTTCTCCTTCCTCCATTTTTCAGTCTCTCACCTCCCCACCTCTCATCTCACCTCCATCCACTTCCCTATCTCCCTTCAAGAAGGTAAGTGCAATTTGAATAATGCAAATATAGAAACAGAAATGTGATATTATCAAAGTAACCTCTTAAGTAAGTGTCCAGAACTGAAACATTAGGATATTTAAGCATAATGATAATAAATTTATGGTGAGAATTTTAAGCTATTTATTATGATGAAGTAAGGAAGTTTTTTAACTTCAGGTTTTTTTTATGTAATAGGAAGCAGTTTGCATAGAAGTAGCTCGTATTTTTGTTTTGTTTTCAATTCAGTTTGATAACTAGGCACTTAACCTCTAAGCAATAAACTAAGTATAAGAAATAATATATTTTAACCATTACCTAATAGTTTTATATATAGGACTTGGCTAAACCATTTCTTCTAAGGATTAATTTATAACTAAGGTAAGATTTCTTATAAATCATAATCTCTCTGCCAAGTTTGATAGAAGAATGAATCAAGGGAAATTAAGATGAATACCCCAAAGGGAACTCATGTATGTAGTGTACTTTGTTATTAATAGGATAATTATCTCAATGTAAAGTTAAAAAAAAACAGTAGTTGAATTTATATGAATGAAAAAAATCTGTAAATTGGATCACAATTAAGGAAGTGAAATCTTGTATTTCAGTGAAAACTTTCATCCTGGGAAATCGGGTCATTTTACAAAATCAAATATTATTTCTCAGCTAACAAACTCTGGGCTTTAGATGAATTTTTAAAAAGCCTAGAATATATTAAATTTTAGACTTTTTACACAGGAGGAAGAGAGGGTTAGTGTAGCACAAACAATAAAAACCCAGAGACAGCAACTGGGGTTCAAGCTAAAGATCAGAAAAGCAAAGGAGTCAAGCCACTAGAAAGATCTTAACTCTACCAAAGCTCCTCCAAAAGAGACATCTTACCTCTACCAAGGCTCCTCCAACAAACAAAGGACAGATCCCGATCCAGTAATGCTCTCCTCCGACAACACTTCCCTTAGTTCCTGTCTTCTATTCTTCTTTCCACCCAACCATATCACTGCTGTCTCCACCTCCCTAGTGCTGGGATTAAAGTCCTCTGATTCCAAGTGCTGGGATCACCTTTGTGTGAGATCTGCTTCTCTTTTAGACAGATTCAATCTTGTGTAGCCTTGGGTAGCCAGAGAGATTTATGTTCCTGTGTCCCAAATCCTGGGATTAAAGGTGTGTGCCACCACTCCCTAGCCTGTATGACTGACTATTATGGCTGCTTTGCCCTCTGATCTTCAGATAAGCTTTATTTATTAAAACACATATAATATACCACTATTGGTTAGAGATTTACCTAAGTGTGACTTGTGCATGAGTGGGTGATAGTAACATTATTTACAGCGGTTCTCTCAGACTCCTAAACTGTTTTTCCTGTCTCTTGACTGAATGACAATGGGGTCTGCACTTAACCGCCTCATGACATTTAGCATCATAAATACAACCGATTAACAGACAACTTGTGCACTTCCTGCTCAGCATATTCTTACTTGATAAGCTGAATGTTGAGCCAAGTGACATGGAAGTCAGTTAGAAAATGCTAAAATGTACAGCTTTATCACAGAATAATTTTAGAAATGTAGAGAATGACAAAGATGGCAGGGGTTCCCACATACCTTGAGCCAACTTCCCTTGTCCATAATAACTTTCATGAGGAGTGTGTGTTCAAAATTTGAAAAGCCAAGAGATGTTATGATTTTCAGAAATTGCGCCTTGTTATGGAATAATCTTTTTGTACACTCAGAAGATGTGTCTTTGTTGATGTGCCTTCTGATTGGTTTAATAAAAGTTGACTGGTCAATAGCTAGGCAGGAAGAAGTTAGGGAAGAGTCAAGCTAAGGACACAACAAGAAGAAAGGAAAAGTCGGGGGAGTTGCAAGGAGTCACAGAGAGAAGCAAGATGAACATGCTGTGCTGAAAAACAGTACCACCACGTGATAGCATGTAGATAAGAAATATGGGTTAATTTGAGTTGTAATAACTAGTTAGTAATAAGCCTGAGCTGTCAGCTGAACATTTATAATTAATACTAAGTCTCTGTTTGTTGGGGAGCTGGCTTCGCAACAAAAATCCCTGCTCAGTCACGTCATTAGATGTTATTCTAATGACTATGCATTAGGTATATGTGTGTGATTTGGGGAGAAGATTACGGAGATAAAGATCTATTTAATTTTCAGATTTGAAAATTATTATTACTAGTGTGTATGTACGTGTCTCTAAATGGATGTCCATAGAGATGAAAATAAGGTGTTGGAGTCCCTGGTTCTATAATTAGAGGCAGTTGTGAAGATCTCAAAGTTGGTTCTAGAACCAAACAGTCTTCTTTGGAAGTGCAGAGAGCACACAGTGACTGAGTCATCCCTCAAGTCCCCGAAAAGCTTTTAGTCTAGTTTCATGTTAATAGACTAGTCTGGCCACATGACGACTTCAAACTAGTGAATGTAACTTGAATTGTAGAGGCAGTGGTGTTTCTCACGTTTCTCTACTGGAATATTACTTCATACACCTTCTCTACCGTACTATAGACCTAACTGAACTCATGCAAACCGCACTTAAATAACAGATCAAAGCAAATGAAGAAAAAGCAAAAGCAAAGATTCTATGTGCTATTGAGACATAGCAATGTAGATGACTTGGAATTCTTCTGCATGAGAGATACTTTTCCATTTTACCTCATTTTTGTATGTATGTATGTATGTATGTATGTATGCATTTTTTAATTGTTTATTTATATAACCTAAATTGATGGACATTTATTTTATCGGTTATAACTTAATACTACTGTATATTTTATTATAATTTACTTCTACTCATGTTCATTTACATTTTCAACTTTGAATTTAATTACCCTAGAAACTTTGTACTTGGATGAATATCATATCTAAAAAACACAATTGGCATAAGTTATGAATTTAATACTTTACAACAAATTTGGTAAAAAACACTTGAGAATACGTGTGTCCTAGTGAGTGCTTTGGCGTTTATGTAAAGATCCGTTATCATTTAAGTGTGAATTGGACTTTGGGAGAATCCTAATTTCGTTCAGACTTTACACTACTGGCAAATGTGTATGGAAACTAGTAAAAGAATATTTGTATGTATAAAGAAAATATGGTTTATATTGTTCAACCTTGATTGTATTCTTAGATTAGTGTAAAATTTTTAAAAAGCAATTACAATATTTTGAACAAAAGATGCATAAAAAGTGTATTTCACCAAAATTTAAAATACCCGATATTTTTCATCCAACAATTTAGCATAACATTGGATAAAAAGAGAAAATTTTAACATAAAGTTGATGGTATCATCTAAAACACTGTTGATTAATAATTTTTCTTTCTTATAAAAATTTGAAATTTTCTCTCACTGTTTTTCATCTTTCAGTTTTGCTGAACATTTGGATAAAGAATAGAAAAGAACACACACATATGGAATGGTCAAAAAATGCCTGAAAAGAATAATTAACATGCATTTATTACTGAAAGAGATTTAAAGAGCATCAACAAAGTTGGCAATAGGTTCATATTGTGTTTGGGCAGAATGACATTAGACATTTAACTATGCTGATTATAAAAACATGTGTCAGCTTGAACATAATTTCTTAGGAATGTAAGACTATTAAACATTGCCTTGCAGATGCTCACAAAATATGTAGCCATTTTTGCCACATGGAAGAGAAAAATGAAAGTCCTCAAGAATCAACAAGAAAAAAAACAAACCACCATATGCCAACCTTACATAATGACCTGTCAAGTGTCTGGAATGATGAGAATGGGAAGAAGTGATCCCTAATTTCACAATATCAAGGATATCAGAACATAAATCTGCTTATTTTGAAATAAGTAGTGTATTATTCAGGATTTCCAAGGGGAACATTGAAGGCAGAGACTGCTTGCTTGTTTTTCTGTTCCCGGACCACAAATGATCACACAAACTGTATTAATTAAAACACTGCTTGGCCTATTAGCTCAGGCATATTTCTGGCTAACTCATATCTTAACCCATTTCTATTAATCTGTATACGCCACATGGCTGTGGCTTAAGGGCTAAACTTCTAGTGTCTGTCTCCTGTGGTGGCTACATGGCATCTCTTTAACTCTGCCTTTTTTCCTCCTCTATCTGCTGGGAATTCCCACCTTGCTCTTATCTGCTAAGCCACTGACTGCAAAAGCTTCATTCATTAACCAATAAAAGCAACATATATATAGAAGAACTTCTCACATCATTGTATTGTAGATATAATATTTATATTCAATGGAATATAAAGATATATATATATATATAACATACAGCATACATGTTATTATATTATATTATATATTTCCATACCATATATTCACATATATGGTATATAAAAGGGGCTTACAGTCAGTGGTCCAGTTAGCCCAACGATGACTGTCTGCCAATGGAATGTTTAAGGATCCACTATTTTTTCAGTCAACATATTTTTAACTATGTCTTTGTCTCATTCTCACATTGATACAATTACAAGATACACATAAGAAAATGAATGCATACACATGCATATATGACACACATATATTTATATACCCTTAAATTTCAGAGTTGTTATTCAGTTGGTCATACATTTTAATACAAAATTATTTTTTAAATTGACAATTTATTAGCATGATTACCTGTTGTGAAATTATTCTGTGAAACTCGGGTGCTTCAAATAACTTCTTACACACCCAGAAGAATGTGGTACAGAATTTCCAAACTAGTCTATCCGTAAACAAAGGCACATCACAGCTACACTAATTCTGCCTTGATCTGGATACCTGGCTCTGTGATTCCTGGGTTGTTTATTCAATGAGTCACAAATTATTATTACTTGCAAAACAGAAGATTTGAATATATACATGTGTGTATGTGTGAGAGAGAGAGAGAGAAGGAGAGAGGGAGGGAGAGAGAGAGGGAGGGAGAGAGAGAGGGAGGGAGAGAGGGAGGAGGGGAAGAGAGAGAGAGAGAGAGAGAGAGAGAGAGAGAGAGAGAGAGAGAGAAGAGAGCTCTTTTGTTTTATTTTGCATCTAGGACACTGGATAATGCTAACTGGCTACCTGGGAAACTATTAGCTCAGTCATATTGAGGGAAAGTTATTCATTGTGTTAATCTTTACATATTTGGGCAATAAATCACAATTCAAACTTTAAAACAAAAATTTCAGAACATTACAGCAGAAGCCCAACCATAGTCTCAAGTAATAAATCAGGGAGACCAAAACTACAGACAGACAATTTCTCAAGCAATGTTTGCAAATGAGTTTTAATTTACTGGTTTAAACAAACATAGCAAGAACATACAAATATTTCTATAGCAATAATGTGCTTTTTGTAGCAATACAATGTATTTTTGATATTGAAACAAGAGAGATCAGAATAACAGTTCTCAAATAAGCAGTTACTACTAAGTATTACTTGTGTGGCATTTTCGTGCTACAGAGAAAAATAAAAATTGAATTTATTTCAAATCCCATTATATTTATAATACATTTATACTTCCCTGCCCTTTTTTCTCTTGCCCCTTTATTCTAATTTCTCATCAAAGTTTATTCTGTGTTTCTCAATTTATTATATCTCTCCTTTTTCACATAACATCTGAAAAGTGGAATCCATATTTCTACTTAAACAAATTCAGAGTAATTATTAATTACATATTTGATTTTCTGTTAAATGTTGAGGCAGTAATATCATTTTATCCTAGTATGGAAAATAATCATTCAAAAGTATTTTTTTTTATTTTTTGAAGTTAGAATATATTTAATTTTTTCAAATTCATGGCCTCTTTTTCAACATGATTTTCACATTCATGTCTATCCATATCTATATATGTATAGAATGTATATATATATACACATATAAATGTCTATCCATATCTATATACGTATAGAATATATATACATATTCTGAAATCTTTATGTGCAAATTGCTCAGTTTTTATTATAATTTTCCTGTTTGAACATGTTTTCAGGGCTGACCATTTAGTATTGGATAAACCACTGGTGTGCTATTCTTCAGTAAAACTATTTCTTCCGCTCTCAGCATTCCTTAATTTTCTGTAGTTTTGATTTATTTGTAAGGTTGAGGCCTCATGAGCTTTCCCCCATTCACCGAGGCATGTCTTGTGCTGTTGTTCTTGTTCATCTAATATTTAGGCATTCATATTGGTGAGATTTTTATGTATGTAACTTCTGACATTACAGGGAGTCATAATCTAACAGTAACCTCCCAATCCTCTTTCCTTCTGCCCCCTCTGAATGTGGGCACCAGCTGCATGACTGGGACAGACTATGGGGCCACTGGTAGTGCATCCAGGATTTATCTTTACTGCTTATTCTGGCTTTTGAGAACTTCTTCTCTTTGGATGGATACATTGTTCAGCCTAGATATACTATGGAGGGTCTTGGAATCCCCCAAAACAATGTGCCTTACCCTCTCTGAGGAATGGATGGGGGGTGGGGAGGGAAGATGTAGGGGATGGGAGGAAGGGAGGGAATGAGAATTGGGATTGGTAAATAAAATTAAAAAAATAGTTTGTTCTCTTATAAATAAATAAATAAATTTTTAAAAAAAGACTGAACATGGCATCCATAGGAAATGGGTTCCAATAAGCTAGCTCACGGACCAGGAATAGATCCTTTTCCTAATGCCAGGGTCACCTCAGATAAACAGACCAAGCTTTACCACTGTCTTCCACATATGGAGGGCCTAGTTCTGTCCTATGGAGACACCAAAGTTGTCACTCTAGAGTCCATGTGTTATCATGAGCTTGGTTCAGTTGTTGCTGCAGAGATCTCCATCATTTTCTTGACCTCCCTTTTTCATGTATCCCCCCTCCCTTTCTTTCTTAAATCACTCAAATACATAGAACGAGTGAAATGAGTTAAGAAGAGATGCAAGACACGAAGTTGAGGATGCCAGGTACATGTAAGTGAGGTTACTCATCAAAGCAAGCATAAACAAATGACTTTTGGGTACTTATGCTTTCCTTCAACTAAGAAAGTCTCGAAATAGAATTATTTATCAATTTAATAAAAGGCTTATATTATTCATCTTATGTATTCTCACATATTTTGGTTTTACAATTGTCATTTTTCTTATAATATTTGAGTTAAGTTTACCAAATTCAAACTTTTAATACATTTAACCTGTTAGGCATAAATTGCAGGCCTTTCCAGTGTGCTCAGGGATAATACTGGTGCTTCTGTGTGTATACTGGCTTCAATGTTTTCCCAGAGTAGAAATCTTTCTCTTTCCAAGAATATAATCCGGGACCTTTAAATAAGGCTATGTCAGTTTAAGTGCATGCACACACATGGGTACACACACACACACACACACACACACACACACACACAGCACTAGAGACAGAGAGGGCAAGATGTTACTGTATCAGTGTGCATCATATACACAACACTAGAGACAGGAAGGACAGAAAGTCACTGAAAGGACCTACTCTCTATTAATGTCTAACTAATGGAGGCTCTAGACACAACTAAGGAGTGCCCAGATTCTAAATCCTATTTATACACTGACAAAAGTAAATATTTTTGATGCTGTAATTTACTAATCCTAAATCTTGGCTACTATGAAGCATGCACTAAAGCAAGTCAAGGCATTAAAGATATAACCCAGACACAATTCTGCTTCTTTCTGGGTGTTGTTAGTTCTATTGCTCTCTCTTTCCCACTTTTTTTTATTGTAACTCTAATAACTTTTTTTTCTAATAACTTTGGAAATAAGACAAAAATTAAATCTGAGATTACAGATTTAATAAGATCCCCATATGCATTCCACTCAACTTTATATTAGACTAAGAAATGTTCATAGCCCATTGGCTTACATGGGGAAATTATTTAGAGCTGACACTGGCTGCCAGCTTTATGGATATTTTAATGAAATGTTCTCCAGTAGCTTCAAATATAAAGGATGCTTAAAATGTGGATGGTGCTCAATAATTGAAGGGTTACAACCAACAGGGGAGACATGATACAGTAATAAGCAGTCCAAATTGTCGTAATGTGACTCTTCTCCGGCATCACATTCCACTTCTTTTTATACTCTTTGGATAAGCTATCTTACATAGTAGTGAATAAGGAATAGCGAATCATATCCCAGCTGTGAGTAGTTTTGTGGTTAGCAAAATAAGGAGCAACTAGAGGCTTTCTGTCTTAAATAGCATTGTATATGACAAGTAATAATTTAGCAGGTTGCCACAAATATTCCAATACAAGACAACCAGAAACCATAGTTTAAAGGCTAAATTGTTTACATATCATTAGACTTATGTCTTCAGGCTCAGGTGTTAGTAATTTAGAGAATCCAGTGTAATTATTTATTTAAGAGAGTAGAAAAATTAACTACCCCCCAAAATGGTTATCCTTTCTTTTAAAGCAGGGATTCAAGAAGTGTGTTTATATCTAAGAAATATATAAACCCATGTTACCTTGACTGTCGCTGCCTTTCCAAGTTAGTGTCTGTGTCTTTTCTAAGATTCGAAAACTCTTGAGACATGGAAGTGGAAGTTGGTTTTCTATTCTGCCTACAAAAGCCTTTCTTGACTTTAGTTTTAAAACTTGATTCATTCTGATGGTTTGTGAGTTTTTATCTTTAGCCCAAATATTTCTCATATACGAACTCTGGCTTGACTTTATAATGGCATCTTCCTATTTATCATCTCAGGTCCATTGGTTATTTCCAACCTCAATAATATGCAAAACTGACCTCAGAATACTCTCCAGTCCAAACCACTAAAAAAGTTCACCAGTAATATAACTGTCATCTATTTATTTTTTCCTTTATATTCTATGCCTACTTTTTCTTGTTTTTATTACTTTATAACTAATACCATTCAAAATTTCTGCTTCTTCCCCTTCTTGCACCTCCCTCCCTCTCTCCCACTTGCCCTCCTCCTTCTCCCCCTCCAGTCCTAAGAGAGGGCAGGGTACCCTGCCCTGTGAACAGTTCAAGGCCCCCCCCCCTCTCCATCCAGACTTAGGAAGGTGTGCATCCAAATACAATAGGATCCCCAAAAGCCAGTACATGCAGGAGAGACAAATCCCAGTGCCATTATCATTGGCTTCTCAATCTGCCTCAATTGTCAGTCACATTCAGAGAGTCCTGTTTGATCCCATGCTCATTCAGTTCCAGTCCAGCTGGATTTGGTGAGCTCCCATTAGCTCAGGCACACTGTCTCAGTGGGTGGACCAACCCCTCCTGGTCCTGACTAAAAAAGAACACAAACTATCTTAAATCTCTATCACATACCAAACCCATTTCCCATTCCCTCCCGTCCTCTCATTCCCATCACCTTCTCCATAGCCCACCCCTCATCTGCTCCTCAACAGTTGAACTTAAAATGACTGAAAGACACTTAAAAAATGCTCAACATCTTTAACCATTGGAGAAATGCAAACCAAAACTCTGAGATTCTATTTTATCCCTATGAGAATTACCAAGATTAAAAACACTTATGGCAATTTATGCTTAAGAGAATGTGGTGAAAAAAAAAAAGAAAAAACCTCTTCCATTGTTGGTGGAAATGCAGACTGGCACAGCTGCTCTGGACAAGTCTGACAATTTCGTAGAAAATTAGGCAACAATCTACCTTAAAACTCAGACATAAAAGCTGTTCAAGCATACCATAAGGACATGTGCCCAATTATGTTTAATAACCTAACCCTTTGTTAGGAAGGTGACCACCTTCTATGTGACAGGTCTAAACTATGACCTAACATTCTGGCCACCATACCATGTAAAAATATGGGCCTAAACATGAGAAATCTTTTCCACTTTGCTGCTGGGAAGCAAGAGCGCCCAGTCCCCATTTAAGAAGAAAAACCTCTGTGTCTAGACCTCCTGAAGCCCGATAGGTTTTTCTTCTTAAATGGTTTCTAGTTGGACATTGTCTGCTATATCTCCCGATATAAAAGCCAAAAATACTTCTCCCAATTATGTGTAATAAGTTTTGGGATCACTAAGGGCAGTATGCTGCAAGAGAGCAACGGCTCCTTTTGTGATTATTTACAGTATATTTCGTACTTATACATAATGAGTCTTATACATAATGGTTTCACTAGCAAAGTGCAATCACAGCTCTATATTTGAAAGTACATTTCATTAAAATGTAATTGATAAGAAGTATCAGTAAAATCGGTAGTATTTTGTAGACAAAAAGCAAACTAGCAAACAGAAAAGCACAGAATTTCAGTCACAGGAAAACCAAGAGAATAACTTTGAAAGCCATTTATTTCTGAATTTATTTCTGACATTGTGGGGAATACTTAACAATGCTAGATCCCTAGATCAATTTAAAGATTGATTTCAAGTTGAAGACAAACATTAAGGCATATGTTACATACATTCTCTACTTAGCTAGAATAAAATCTAAGACAATAGAGTAAACAAAAAAAAATGTTGTCTGCCAAGAATCCACCTTCCTGATACCAAAAGAGCAAAAGTTACTCTCTTCATCAGCGGCAAAAAAATGTTTGATTTATACAATATATGTTTATGTTATGATAGACAGTGTAGGAAAAGTCAGGATCAGTGCCCATCTTATGGGGTCTACTGTAACTAATGAAGGACGGCTGATTTCACCTGAGTGTGCTTTCTGTTGACAACACACTTGCTACTCTATTAACTTGTGGTGAACTCCTTTTACATTAGAGTTTGTACTACTCCAAAACATCACTTTTATACTTAATTTTTTATTAATGAATTGAATTATTTGTAAATTTAATAATCAGACTACATTTTCTTGGAAATAGATTAATCTTCTCTATCTTTCCTGTGAAATGCTATTGAAAATAAGAGATCACTGAAATCTGCTTTCCTTGCGTCCTTCCTCGCTATCTTTTTTTCCCCCTTATATTGTCCTCTAAGTAGGATGGAACAATCTTTAGAGTCAGGAAATATATTAGAAAGCTGGGCAATCTCTTGTCAACACTGCTATGGTGTAGTTGTGTGGTTTCCCTTTACCATTTCTGAGTTTTACCTATAATGGCCTTGAAATATAAAACTTGAATGTGTGTATGTAGTTAATGCCTTTCCCTTTTACATTCCTTTTACTTTGGGGTCTTTACCTAAAGTTCTGAGGAAAAGTATGTGCTCAAATGGTTTTCTTGCAAAACCAGCTTATTATTGGCATTGACTATACTTCTTCGTTCAAACACAAAGTCTATTTTTTTCAACATTAAGCATGACTCATTCTAGTTGTGACTTATTCATGGAGAAACCCTTGTTTACTTTTTCTTAGTGGTTATTTATGCATGCACTAGAGGTTTCTTAAGAGGTAGGAAGGATATCAGACTCATGTGGTATCTGTTTCTCTTCCTGTTGCTGTCATAAAATATTTACTCTAAGGGCTTATTTTAGTTCATAATTCAAGGTACAATTCTTTTTCATGGACAACTCAGGGCAACATGAGCTTAAAAAATAGTCGTGTCTTCATCTTATTTTCTTTACTTTCTACCATCCAGTATTCTCCACTCAAAGAATGATCTCCCTGAGATGGGTCTTCCTGTCTCTCAGTTACCATGACAAATAATAAAAGTCATGCTCAGATACTCATATTCTAAGTCACTCTAATGACTGTCATGTAAATAGTAGCAATTAATGGTAACCATAGAAGATGCAATTTTCTAATAAATGAGCTATTTATTATATTATGAGCCTGTTTGTCAGTCAATGCTGCCCCCCTTTATAAAGTATTAAAGTACTGATGCAGAGTGTGATTCTAATGGCTTCCTAATAGTTAGATTTTCTGCACTTTTGATTAAAAATTTGAAGCAACTTCCCTTCATCATGCTAGCCAACTCCAAGACAGTGTCTGATTGTTTAGAGAAATAAATTACAACCTCACCATCTGCA
Organism: Microtus oregoni; assembly: GCF_018167655.1. Classification (NCBI taxonomy): domain Eukaryota; kingdom Metazoa; phylum Chordata; class Mammalia; order Rodentia; family Cricetidae; genus Microtus; species Microtus oregoni. The sequence goes on along the minus strand of NW_024543076.1, from coordinate 8,987,588 downwards.
TTAATGGACCAGCTATAATCCTTGTCTTTTATGCACATATAATTCAAGTGGCTTATTTATGTTTGGCAGACCTAGTAGTGTAGGGGGTACTCATTAACAGTCTCTTGAGCTAATTAAAGGCTTCAGTAAATGACCCATTCCAGCACAAAGCACCCCTATATTTCTGTAACTTGTCTTAAAGTGTCTGTGGAAAACTAAATGAGCAGAAATTGCCATGTTTCAGATCTTGGATGTTGTTTCAGTATTGGTGCTGCTTTCAAGCAATTACAAAGCGCAGATAATTTCAATTTATTTATATGCTGTTCCCTTTCCTTAAAATATTATAGGTATTTTTATTTTTAAAACATGTAAATTATCTATTGTAGATTATGTGAAGCCTCTGTTGGTTCATTGTGGGCAAAATATTGAAAATGAACTTAACAGAAATGTATTTCTCCTATATTATTATTAGTTCTTCTCAAATTCCCCTTTTGTATCATGCAATAAACTAAAGAATTTGAATTGAATACAGGCAATAAAAATAACCAGGGAATTTTGGATAAACTATAAATTTTAAATAGTGTAATATATCTTGTTTAATATAAAAATACTATTCCATCTACTTGGAAACATAAACTTCCATCTGCTTGGAACACAAACTGATTAAAGAGTCATGTATTAAAAACTTATTTATGTTTTTGGTAGCAGTTGAAACTTTCAGAAAAATAATTTCCAGCAGTTAAAAGCAGCATGTTGTGACCAATCAACCTATCACAGGAGAAAGCCAGAGGAGGGAACGCATTACATGACAATATTATGTGGAACGTGGCACCATGGGTGATGAATGATGATGACAAACAAATAGGTTAATGAAAAATAAAGATTGCAACTACTCCAAAAACATAATAATTGTATTTAATTCCTGTTTAATATGAGGCACCTAAGGCCTTGTTTTATTACCTAGTTATAAAAATACCAGTGGTTGGTGGCGTCATGGACCCTACCGCAGAAGGTACTACTGATGTGTCCTCAATCAGTGTAATTTCTAACTGAATCCTAAATATCACCATCTTTCAAAGAGTCTTATTTAGCAGCAGATGGAAAGTGTGGCAGAAATTCATAACATTAAAATGTAAGACTAATAGCCTACGGAGTCCTCTATTGTCCTATCTATAATGTAACTCCTACCCTCAGTGTTCAAGAAATTTTTGAAGAAATGGAAAGAGACATTTCAAGAGCCAGAAGACTAGCTTCTTTGCTTATGTATATTGTTTTCTGTATATTATTAGAAAGCTTCACTTGTACAATTTCAACTGTTTGGTATCCTAAAGCATAACTAAGTAGCAACAGCAGATTAGAAGCCAAAACAGTTAGGGAAATCTCAAAAATCTTGTTCATGACTACTGGAGTTTGTGGTGGTAGAACTGTAAACTAATCGAGCCAGTATTAAAAACTATGGAAAAATTTCAAAATCTAAATAGAGACCCAGCTATACCACTATTGTGATTCTAATTTTTAGCAAAGTGACATTGAAACCAAGCACAATAGTTCCTGAGGTAAGTTTCATGTTTTGGTATGCTCTAATTCCCTGAGAACTGAAGCATTTGCCTTGGCTACATTTTAGTCCTCTGGGTTGTACCTTTCTCTGCATGAATGTCTTTGCAGATTCCAAAGCAAATTACTTCTACCTGTGGATGGCATACCTGCACAAAACAAGAAGTGGAACTTGTGCACCATACTTTAAAGATTATATGAAAGACGGAGCCTTCTGAAATTAACTCTTTGTTTCTAAAGAAGTGCCAGCATATATGTTTCTAAGAAACATGAGCCACACTGATGAATATCTTGCATATCACTATTGAACCTTCATCTGGCCAGGGATGGAGATAGAGACAGAGACCCACTTTGGAGCACTGGACTGAGTTCCCAAGGTCCATATGAAGAGCAGAAGGAGGGAGAACATGAGCAAGGAAGTCAGGACCGCAAGGGGTGCGTCCATCCACTGAGACGGTGGGACTGATCTAATGGGAGATCACAAAGGCCAGTTGGACTGGAATTGATGGAGCATGTGATCAAACCGGAATCTCTGAATGTGGCTGACCGTGGAGGCTGACTGAGAAGTCAAGGACAATGGCACTGGGTTTTGATTCTGCTGCATGGACGGGCTTTGTGGGAGTCTAGTCTGTTTGGATGCTCACCTTCCTAGACCTGGATGGAGGGGGGAGGACCTTGGACTTCCCACAGGGCAGGGAACCCTGACTGCTCCTTGGACTGTAGAGAGAGGGGGAGAGGGGAGGGAAGTGGGAGGAAAGGAGGAGGTGGAAATTTTCAATAAAAAATAAAATAAAAAAGAAACACGACAAGGTTTGTACCTTAACATTACTCAAAAATAACTTACAAATGTAAATTTTATATCAGACATGTACCATTTAATGACATTAATCATTGTGTTAGCATGAAAATACATGTTCAAGCCTATAGCTGACTTTAATTTTAGGGTCACTGAAAATGTATTTTAAACTGAATTTTCGTTATTCTTGTTTTTATTTTTTCAAGACAGGATTTCTCTGTGTGGCCTCGGATGTCCTATAACTACATCTGTAGTCTAGGCAGGCCTCTAAATAAGAGATGTTCACCTGCCTCTGCCTCCAGAGTGCTAGAACAAAAGGTGTACACCTGCCTGGCTTTGATTTTTCTTTTAAGTACATAAAACTTCTATTGAATCTTTTTACTTGGAGTTTTAATATAGTGCAAAATTGTTACATGAAATATAAGTTTCTTAGTCTCCATTCTATTGCTGTGAAGAGATACTATGACCAATTCTACTTTTAAGAAAGGAAGCACTTAAGATTTCTGTCCGGTGCTCCACTGTGGGTCTCTGTCTCTGTCTCCTTTCATCGCCTGATGAAAGTCATTGATTTTTACTGCTGAGTAGTACTCTAATATGTATATATTCCATACTTTCTTCATCCATTCTTCCATTGAAGGGCATCAAAGTCCAAATCAGGAGCAGAAGGAGAGAAAGCACGAGCAAGGAACTCAGGACCGCGAGGGGTGCACCCACACTCTGAGACAATGGGGATGTTCTATCAGGAACTCACCAAGGCCAGCTGGCCTGGGTCTGAAAAAGCTTGGGATAAAACCAGACTCGCTGAACATAGCAGACAATGAGGACTACTGAGAACTCAACAACAATGGCAATGGGTTTTTGATCCTACTGCATGTACTGGCTTTTTGGGAGCCTAGGCAGTTTGGATGCTCACCTTACTAGACCTGGATGGAGGTGGGTGGTCCTTGGACTTCCCACAGGGCAGGGAACCCTGACTGCTCTTCGGGCTGATGAAGGAGGGGGACTTGATTGGGGGAGTGGGAGGGAAATGGGAGGTGGTGGCGGGGAGGAGGCAGAAATCTATAATAAATAAATAAATTAATAAAAAGAAAGGAAGCACTTAATAGGACCAAGCTTACAGTTTCAGAGTTTTAGGTTATTGCCTTATGACAAAGAACATGACTTCATGCAGTCAGCACAGAAGCAATAGCTGAGAGCTATGTCCTATGTCTTGGGCAGAGAGAGAGAAACTAGGTCTGCCAAGAGCTTTTGAAATCTCAAAGTCCACCACCTTAGTGACACACTTACTCCAAGGCCACATCTACTATAAGGGCCACACCTAATAATCCTTCTAATTCTTTGAAATAGTGATATTCTCTGATGACTAAGCATTCAAATATATAAACCTATAAGGACATTCTTATTTAAGCTACCATAATATGTGAGAAATTATAATTATCAAACATTATTTGGAAATGTTAGCAATATAGCAATAGCTTTCATATACTTACTAAAATAATGTTAAGGCTGGTGGACATTATTAATTTGAGATTCTATGCTAAAACATTTATTTTGTTGTCTAACATATGAAATGGAATGACAGTCAGCTTTCTGCCTGAGTTTGCAGAAGTAGTTCTTTATTGTATTGTGAAACAAAATACTGAAATAGAAAAATGCACCTTTTTCTTTTTTCAATTATGAGCAGAAAGACTGAATTAAATTACTCTGAACAAATTTTACTTTTCCCATTCAAAGACATACTTTGTAAATATGGCCAACATGAACTCAGAAAGAATCAATTTGTCTGCTCTATTATTGCTCCTCTTTACTCTAAAGGAACACTTAAAGTCAGGATGACATTAGCATGGTCAATTGTCAACATAATGGATTAAATTTGTTACAAAATCATCTTTTCAGATCTTCTATAAAGTCAATCTTTCTCTAAACACGGTTTTGATTGGGGAAAATTATATAATGGCCATTGTCTGATATCATTGCTAAAAATCTCTGCTTTAGGGTAATAAAGGTCTGGTCTGTAGCCCCATGAAATTGAGCAAAACACTGACTCATATACCCTACAGAACTATTTGGGTGAAAGTACAAGCAAAACCTACCTAGGAAGAGAAACATATTTATACAATTAGTATATTCCCAAGATTTCATGAGTATTTTATTTTGGTAACTTTTATAATTCTTGGGAATTACAATTTTAGATCTGATAAAATATATGTAAAATTCAAACTTTGAGACAGATTTGTCTGAGGATTATTTATATACATGATGTCCAAGGGAAAAGAATCACCAAAGTCTGTAACATCTCATAATGGAATAAGTGTTCTTTAGATACTGAAGAAGAACGAATAGCCTTATCCAAAATGACTTTTATCTAATAATTTTTATTAATGATTGAATTGGCACATGTCCAAGCCTTAAATTAATGGAATATTTTTCAATATGGAACAAAAAACAAACTGCAGTATATCCAATACTCAATCAGTATAATATTACTCTGTAATATGTAATATGCATAGAAAGCCCTGGATTGATATAACAAAAATTATACTATATATATATTTTATGTATATATAATGGAAAGCAGCTATGGAAAGTGTGTGTGTGTGTGTGTGTGTGTGTGTGTGTGTGTGTGTGTAAAACACAATTCCATTTATATAAAGTTAAAGATTTGGTAAACACAATTGAGTGATTTGTAAGAGGAAAAATTGTGCGTGTACCTAAGAATAACAAGATTTATTAGAGTGAATGTTCAGTAGTTATTGAGTTGATTCTATGTCATAATACATGAGTACTGCTGCCCCATATGATATTTGGGGTTAGCCATTCAACCATCATTCATTTCAGGTATCTCGAGCACTCACAGATACATGCATTCTGATGTGGGATTCCCTTCTGTAAGCTGTGAATACCATTGGTTAGTAAAGGAACTACCTCAGCCTATTGATAGGGCAGAACTTAGATAAGCAGGAAAAATTAAACTGAATGCTGAGAGAAGAAAGGCAGAAAGGAGAGAGAAAACATGTAACCCCACTGGAGCCAGATGGAACTTTAGCCAATAAGCCACAGCCAAATGGAAATAGACAGATTAATGGAGATGGGTTAAATAAAGATGTAAGACTTAGGAAATAAGAAGCTAGAGCTGTCCGGCTGTGGTGGTGTTCACCTTTAATCCCAGCAGTTAGGAGGCATAGGCAGGGGGATCTCTGTGATTTCAAGGCCAGCCTGGTCTACAAGAGGAAGTTCCAAGACAGGTTCCAAAACTACAGAGAAACCTCGTCTTGAAAAACCAAGAAGAAGAAGAAGAAGAAGAAGAAGAAGAAGAAGAAGAAGAAGAAGAAGAAGAAGAAGAAGAAGAAGAAAAGAGGAGGAGGAGGAGAAGGAGGAGGAGGAGGAGGAGGAGGAGGAGGAGGAGGAAGAGGAAGAGGAAGAGGAAGAGGAAGGAGAAGCAGCTAGAGCTGATGGACCAGTGATTTAAATAATATGATTTCTGTGTGAGCAGTTTGAGGCTGAGCAGTGAGCAGCCGGGAACAAACAAGCAGCCTCCCCCAACAGCATTCACCTACCATTTAACTCAAAGAGGATTTCTGGTTAAGAATGACATGGAGTTTTGCATGGAGAATAGATAAGTTTAGATAAGTGTGAGGGGAAAAGCAAAGATGCAGAAACGAGAGATGGAAAAGAAATACCTTTCCTTCTTAAAGAAGAAAAGTATTCAGTGACATAAGAGTTTCTTAATGGTTACTACAAAAATATGCTATATGCCTTCTGAGGAGTTTTCTCTTTTATGTTTGTGCCTTAGTTAGCCATTTTTGTTGTGTATTTTTCAGAGCTATTGTATTGTCATGTTTCAATTTTATTTGCTAACTTCCTAAAGCAATCATGTGTTCAACAAGAGTCATTGAACTATTCCAGCAAATGAGTGAGAAGTTTTAGTTCTTCTAATTTTAATCTTATGGTTGAACCAGAATATAAAACACATTGACAAACTGAAACAGACTTATTAATAGAAAAATAACTCTAAAAATACCACATGATCCTCACTATGATTCTAATTACATATAATGTTCTAAGTAGTATTAATATTTAAAGTCATTATGGTATTAAATTGATTTCAGTCATCTAGAGTATTCAGAATATGTGTTGATTTACAAATGTACACATAAGCATACTGAAATACAATTAAAATATTAAATGAATTTTCTAAAATGCTTTGTCTCAGCAGTGTTTTGTTCCTGGATACATATCATATGGCAATAAATTTTTCTGAGAAAATGCCACCTGGGATATCACTCTTTTATATAGTTTCATTATTACTTCAAAACTAATGTAAATGTGAAGACACACATTTTTTTTTCTTTAGTGTTTGAAATTTTTCATTTTAGGGGACTTTCATTGTAGAGACCTTTTATTTCTAGGATTTTTGCTTTGAATCAGTTGTGAATTGGATTGAATTCTTTAATTTTTCTTGTATTTGTTACTGATTTGTAGGCGTTGCTAATTTTTCCAGGTTGGTTTTGATTCATTCTTTATTGGGAGTTTTTATTACTTCTAAGGGTTTAATTGTTGGATCTTTAGAGTCTCATATAAAGTATAACATTGTCTGATATGGGAGTAATTTTACTTTTTCCTGTCTTAATCATATTCCCTTAACTTCATTCTGTAATCTTATCACTCTTTTTAAGACTTAAAAGCATTACATTAAATATGAATGCAAACAGAGACATTTCTGATTTTAATGAAAGCATTTATAATATTATAATCATTTACTATAATGCTACCCATAGATTTTCATATAAAACCTCCATTAAACAGATGCATATTCCTCATATTCATCACATTTTTGGGGTTTTATCATGAAAATAAAGACATTCAACTTGGACAAAAGAATTTTGTACTCAATTAAAATGATAATGTTACTTTTCATGTAAATCTATTCAGGTACTAGATCACGTATATTGATCTGCAGATGTTTAACTATAGTTGTATTCATGGGAATACAACTTTTAGTTACTGTGAATGATTTATTCTTGTGTCATTGGAATTTGATTTGAATACATTTTATTCAGGATGTTTTCATTTATGTAGATCAGGAGGTAGCTCTATACACTTTTTGATCTTTAAGGCATCTTGCAATCAGTTTGGTAGTAGTCTTTCATTTTTATCTCACATTTATCTTAACTGTGGTTTAGAGACCATAGATGTCATTTCTTTTTATAACAAATGACAGGATTGATGACTGACTTTGTCTTTACCTAGGATATGTTTTATTATAGTAAAGATAATACTTGTTATATATTATAGATTAGTACTTATTATGGACATGTAATTATTTGTATTCTATAGTTTAATTGTGATTTGTTACATGGCATTAGAAGTTTCAAATAAATTGAATGTGAGCTTCTGAAGAGTACATTAATGATACTCTGAATTTTATGGGCATTGACTGTAATGTCTAACTTTTAATCAGCAATTTTATTAGGTTGGATACTCTATTTTCATTAGTTTTACTAATACTACAGCAATTTTGTTTATTGTAGTGGTTGATTTTCTGTCAACTTGACACAAGCGAGAGTCGTCAGAGAGGAAGGTTCCTCAGTAGAGGAAATGCCTCCATGAGATCCAGCTGCAAGGAATTTTCTCAATTACTTATTAATGTGGGAGGGGCCAGCCCAGTTTTGGTCCTGCAATCCTTGTGCTGGTGGTTCTGGGTTTTTAAGAAAGCAGGCTGACCAAGCTGGGGGAAGCAAGTTAGTGAGAAGAATCCCTCCATAGCCTCTACATCAACATCTGCCTACAAATCCTGTCCTATTTGATTACTTGTCCTAATTCCCTCTGGTGATAAATAAGAATGTGGAAGAGTATGCTGAATAAACCTTTTCTTCCCCAACTTGCTTTTTGGTCAAAATATTTTGTGACTTGCTTTTTGGTCAGTGTTATGTGGCAGCAATAAAACCCCTAAGACATTTATCTTTTAAAAATAAACTCATTATTTTAAGTTGCTTATTTGTTGCATTCGTCATTATTAAATTAATTACTGTTCCAATATTTATTTTTTTATTTATAGATGTTATGTTTTGCTTGTTATATTTCTAGTGCCCTAAAATGCATCATTTAGTTATTTACTAGAGTTTCTTTCATTTTGTAAGGAGGTTTGTTTAGCTATGAACATCATTCTTCTTTGAATCAACTTTATCATATACCACGGGTTATGATATATTTTATTTCCATTTGCATTCTGTTCTGGGCATATTAAATTCTTGCTCCCTTGACTTCATTGTTAAATCCCATCAGTATCCAGAAGTCTTATCTCATTAGTTTTGTATTTTTGTAAGTTATTTCCTGTTGATCTAGTTTTAGTCCACTATGTTAAAAAATATTTTCATTTATTATATTTGTTGAGATTTAACTGAGAGCTTGTTTGGATGTTCTCAATGGGTATGGCTGATACCTGTATACCCTTGACTGAAGATTTCTGTTCATGGAAGATCACAGTCTTCAACTGAGCATGCAGCTTCAGGAGAGATTTGATAAATTGCAATTGAGGCCCCATAATATTGATGAAATTAATACCATTGGGCATCTACCTAGAAAAGCTGTTGGCTTGAGAAAGAATTGACTTCTGCATGATTCAGGTGGCAGAGCAGAAGGGTGGAGCTACTCAAGTGCTTCTGAAGTAAAGAGGATATTATCACAAGCCCCAGGTGCTGGTCATACAGATAGAGATTTTGGTCTTTGCCATGCTGAATTTTGGGGATTGTTTTCGAATATCTTCTGATTCTTCCATTTGTAATAGGAACTTTTACTCTATGCCATTTTATTTTGGAAATCTGTAACTTGTTTTTGTATTTTATAGGAGCTGGCTATTAAGACTTTTTTGAATTTCAAAGTTTTTGAACTGTTAAAGATCGTGATTACTTTCAAAGTTGACCTGTATTTTATATTATGAGACAAATGTGACAAGAGAACAAGGAGTCTAAGGCTGTGGCTGAAAAGTCATGTGTTTGGGTGTCAGGTTTAAAAGGCATGGAGTTGTGATGGTAATAGTTGTCACTGTGAAAGAATCCAGAATCCCTTGGGGGACTGACGTCCAGGAGCCTTTGTAAATTTATCTTCATTATGATAGTTGATGTAGGATAACCCTTCTTTTTTTTTTTTTTTTTTTTTTGATTTTTCGAAACAGGGTTTCTCCGTAGCTTTTGGTTCCTGTCCTTGAACTAGCTCTTCTAGACCTGGCTGGCCCCGAACTCACAGAGATCCACCTGCCTCTGCCTCTAGAGTGCTGGGATTAAAGGCGTGCACCACCGCCTGGCAGGATAACCCTTCTTAAGAGTAAGTGAAAACCTTTCATTGGTTAGAACATAGATTGAATAAAAATGAGAGCACATGCATTAATTGTTCTCTGCTTTATTTTACTTTATTGTGTGTATGTGTGTGTGTGAGAGAGAGAGACGGAGATAGAGACAGAGACAGAGAAAAATTTACATGCATGCATATATGTCCAACATGTATGGGCCTGGTGCCCTCACAGGACAAAATAAGTCATTGAATTCTCCAAAACTGGAGTTTCAAATTGCTGTGAACCACCATGTGTGTACTAAAAATTGAACCTGAGTCATTCTCAAGAGAAACACGTTTTCTTAACCTCTGAGCAATCTCTCTTAACTTTGCTGTCTCCTTTTTCACTATAAAAGCATTGTGACCACATCTCGTAAGCCCCTGAAATTTGCCAACATGATCAAGAATAGTCAAGATCTCTGAGCTAGTTAAGATGGCTCTCCTTCTCTACAAAAATGAATCATTCTATGTACAGGAGTAGGTCAGTTGGTAGACAAACTTTCTGTTAAGGCTAATAGATCCCCACAAATTACCTCACTTCGACAGACTCTCTATGTCACACTTATTGTGCTGGCTTGAATAGGAAGGGCTTCCATATGCTCATATATTTGAATGCTTAGTTATCATGGAGTAGCGCTACTTGGGAAAGAATGGGAGATATGGCCTTCTTGGAGTAAATGTGACCTTGTTTCAGAAAGAGACCATGGGGGTCCAGTTTCTATCTCGTCTTGATGCCTGAAGATCTAACTGTAGAACTCTAGGATATTTGTGCAGCAATATGTCTGCTTGTAAACAACCATATTCCCCATAATGAGGACAAGGGACTGTAATAATTTTCCACCCCATAGGATTTCTCATATAAGAGTTGCTTTGGTCCTGAGTTCCTTGCTCGTGCTCCGTCTCCTTCTGCTCCTGATTTGGACCTTGAGATTTCTGTCCGGTGCTCCCGTGTGGGTCTCTGTCTCTGTCTCCTTTCATCGCCTGATGAAGGTTAATATTCCTGAGGATGCCTATGTGTTTGTCTTTGGATTCACCTTCTTATTTAGCTTCTCTAGGAACATGAATTATAAGCTCAATGTCCGACCACGAGGGGTGCACCCACACACTAAGACAATGGGGATGTTCTATTGGGATCTCACCAAGGCCAGCTGGCCTAGGTCTGAAAAAGCATGGGATAAATCCGGACTAGCTGAACATAGCGGACAATGAGGAATACTGAGAATTCAAGAACAATTGCAGTGGGTTTTTGATCCTACTGCACGTACTGGCTTTGTGGGAGCCTAGGCAGTTTGGATGCTCACCTTACGAGACCTGGATAGAGGTGGGCAGTCCTTGGGCTTCCCACAGGTCAGGGAACCCTGATTGCTCTTCGAGCAGATGAGGGAGGGGGAATTGATCGGGGGAGGGGGAGGGAAATGGGAAGCGGTTGTGGGGACGAGGCAGAATTCCTTAATAAATAAATAAATTTAAAAAAAAAAAAAAAAAAAAAAGAGTTGCTTTGGTCATGATGTCTCTTCACAGCAAAAGAATACTGACTAAGACAGACATACATACAGAGACAAAACATATGCAAACACAAAGAAATATATAACTAAGTGTAATTTTAAAAAATTACTTTATACTTTTAAATATGGTCTGTTTTAGGAAGAAAACATGGGTTGTTAGAAGAATTTAAATTCTGAAAGAGTTTGTATGAACACTAAATTATTTTAACCCATTCTCAATATTATCAGAATTCATGTAGGGAAATTGCAATATTAACAGAAACACTCTACATGGTGAAGGCAATTTAAAAAAAAAAAAAAGGCCGGGCGATGGTGGTGCACGCCTTTAATCCCAGCACTCGGGAGGCAGAGGTAGGCGGATCTCTGTGAGTTCGAGACCAGCCTGGTCTACAGAGCTAGTTCCAGGACAGGCTCCAAAGCCACAGAGAAACCCTGTCTCGAAAAAAAAAAAAACCCCAAAAAATAAAATAAAATAAAAAAAAAAACTAATACCATTCTTCAAGATAGAAAATTTGTTCTTAACATTCATGTAGATTGACAAAGATTCCCCAAAACGTACATAGTTATGAATGACAACAAAATGAAAAAAAAATGTTGGAAATATCAATTACTAAGTTCAATTGTACCATACAAGCATAGTGTAAAATAGCATGGTATTGGAATAAAATCAAACATGCTGATACATGAAATAAAAGACAGGACCTTGAACTACATCTTTGTACCTATAACAACCATTTGAACTTGAAGAGGTGCCAGAAACATACATCTACAAAAGACATTTTCTTCAACAAATAGTGCTGGGAAAACCCAGATAACTACATGTATAAAAATGAATATAGACTCCATACTTTATACAAAGGTAAACTAAACACATCATAGACCTTATTATAAGACATAAAACTCTGAAACAGCCCTAGGCATGGCTAGGAATTCAGTTCAAGACAAGGATGTATTGAAAAACATTCTGAAAAGCACTGTAATAGCTCAGGAAATAGAAAGAACTAAGAAATAGATTGTAGGAAGCCATAAAACAGTCAAAGATACATGACATGTATCAAATAAATTGTCTGCATGAAACTCCTTGATATGTAAAATATATATGTACAAACATGGATTTCTTACAAAAGAGTGTTCAGCAATTGTTATTGGATATCACAAACCTGTGATGAATTATCCCTTGACTAAAAAGCAGTTCAGTAATTGATTTAAAGGTGGTTTCCTAAGGTTAATGTTCGTGCAAAAATCAGCAAAAACAGAGGGAAATGTCTCAAGATAATAGAATTAAAAACCAAGTGTCAGAGACTAGCAGAATAAGAACATTCTTTATGCCAGCATGGCCTTCAACTAACCTTTAGGTTTTTACAATTGAAAACACTATTCCCCGACTCTTTACTAGTTATAATTATCAGTTAAATATTGCAGATTATACAAAAGTGCTTTTCCTTCATATGATTTCTGTATTTTTTAAAAAATAAGATTTAAAATAATTATTTGTAAACTTTGCAGGTATAATCAATTCTCGTGTTTTCTTTATGTATTTTTCATTTTATGTTTTATTAATAAGAAATGTTATGTTTTATTAATATGAAATTAATAAGAAATTAAAAAAACACCAAAATAGGCCAAACCCAAGGACTATACAACCCATTAAACCTTTATACCATTAATACAGTGCCATTCGCAACAGAAGCTATAAATTTTCTCATTGGTTTCTATACTTATATCATCAAATAGATATTTTAGGAACAGACTACATGCTTGGAAGTACTTGGTCTACACAAACTGGATACCATAATTTTCCCTTTGTGTGCAGTTTCTGTTTTGTTTTAATTTCAACTAGTTTATTTCAATTCTTAATTTTTTGCTTGTACTTTTTTGAGACAGAGTTGAGGTAAGAATATGAAACTGAGTGGGTTGGGACTTGGGGAGTTCTGGGAGGAGTTGAGAGAGGGAAAAGAAAGAGAACAAATTAAATTATATGAAAAATTTTAAAGGCAATATATTTTTAAGCAATTTAGGTTAGCAACACACAAGCACACACACACACACACACAGATACACACATATACTTTTCTTTACAACACATGCAAAATCATGACAGAGTTAAAACAAGGAAATAAGTTTAGCATCTTTCATATCCTTTTTCTTTTAAAAATTATAGTATGGTATAACAGTGTTTTGCCTGTGTCTGTAGCTATGCACCACATTTGTAACTTAGAACCAAAGAGGCCCAAGGAGGGTGATAGGTAGGGAGCTGAAGTTACAGATGGTTGTGAGTCTCCATGTGTATGGGTGCAGGATCTTCTGCAAGAGCACCTAAAGCTATTCACTTCAAAGTCATTTCTCCAACCTCAGTATCTCAATGTAATATTTCACAATCCAATTGTCAACTCAATAAAAATAGGCCAACAACAAGAACTCTAACTTGGTTATTTCATGACATTACTAGAATAACTTCTGCAGTTTCTCAAATTCACTTCTGCACATTTTTGCTTTCATTAGGGAGCACTCATCTCCATTTCTGCTTGGACTTGATTTTTGTCTTTATCCTCCCAGTAAATTTATTTGCTTTATTTGACATTTTTGATCAGGACTTGAAATGTCTTTCGATAATTGCTCACAGCGATGAAAAATTCCAGTCTCAACAAATATTAACTGTGAAGCAGTTTATGCAACATTTAATAGATAACTAAGTTTAGTCTCATCCATTTCTTCTCTGTATTCTGCTATGACTATTTAATAAAACATAAATGTTGAAATTCCTGTCTCCAGTTGTTTTTCTGAAGAAGCTGACCTCTTGCATACACTCACTCTTGATCAAGAGAGAATCAAAAGCCCTTCCTCTATACCATTCATTAATGGATATTCACACATTAGCAAGTTCATAGGTACCTATAAAATTTGTTACATGCTAGACGAAGCTTCAATTTATCAGTCTTAATTCAACTGTTTTCAAACTTCTTAAAAATTATTACAATAAAATTTCTTGTTTCTCATAACTTTTGATGATAACACTTTAAGTGTATTTAGCTATGTCCAACTCAGATTTTCACATATGAATAAAACTGAATGTGTACCCCATTACTCAATTTCTTTATAAATTAGTACATTTCATTTTGCTCTGTATCTATAGTGGAAATGAATAAAGTTTAGGTAAATAGGTGAAGGCAATATTTCTATAAAAAATTCAGAGCAAGTCTATGCATTTTAGTGAATACAATAAGGCTTTATATCCATATTCATCAATCAAATACTAATTTAAATGCCTACGCACTTCAGGTGACAGCTTTATGATTTTTAAACTCATATATTTCTGATACTCATGTGTAGTAATAGGAGCGGCAGGGCTGCGTTCCCAGCACCCCGGCCGCCTGGCTAGCTTATGCCCCAAAATAGTTACACGGACACTGTATTCTTTTAATCACTGCTTGGCCCATTTCTATCTAGCTTCTTCTAGGCTAACTCTCGCACCTGGAGTAGCCCATTTCTAATATTCTATGTAGCACAGATAGGTGCGCTTACTGGGAAGATTCTAGCCTATGTCCATCCTGGGTGGGAGCTTCATCGCGTGTGTCTGCCCAGGAGCCTGGAGCATGGCCTGGAGCATGGCGTCTCTGCTCCAGAGAGCAGAGCTGTCCGTCTCTGTCTGAGGCGTCTTACCTCACGTCCTCTTCCTCCCAGCATTCTGTCCTGTTTACTCCACCCACCTATGTTCTAAGCTATGAGTCAAGCAGTTTGTTTATTACTTAACCAATGAAATCAACAGATTGATATATGACACTCCCACATCACTTATGGTTGCTATGGAAAGGTTTTCCAGCAGAAAAAAGTTATTGAACATAGACTGTCTTGTCATGCCACCTCCTGCAGATTCTGTGTGATCCCTCATGTAGGCTGTGGCACAAACATCCAGGAAGAGTGCCCACAGAGAAAGTGTGTGTGCTGTGCTTTCTGCATTAGAGCCCTGGCACTTTTGGTATTACCTCTTTATGTTCTAAGGAATACAGTCTGGTTTCTTCTGGAAGGGAAGATATTATGATAATGTTTCCAGAGTCTACTGATAAGATATTGCCATATACAGGAGTATATGATGCTAATGGAGGAAGATTGGTTCAAGGCAAAAAGGTTTCCAGGTTAAATCTGGTGTTTAGTAAATAAAGACGAAAGGCAAACTTAATTAAGCAATTAAGACAGATTCAGGAAAGATGGGATAAGGATAAAAGAGAGAGAAAAATGCCTGTAACTTCTTGAGATTGGTTTTGGGGAAAGTTTGAAAAGGAGTTAGAAATATGGAGAAGGAGAAGGAAAGAAGTTCTTCTGCATATATTGCAGACATATAAAAAGACTGTAGACTGTGTGACTGTTACCCACAACTGCTTGTCCTTAGCTCAAAATGCCATAGCCTAGATAAAGATTTATTTAGAACCTAATGCCAAGCCATGTTTACCATGACCAACCGCAGACTCACACAGGGGACATCTGTCTGATGAAATTCTATTCTCATGTATCTGATTTAATAATTCTAAGAACAATCTGTATCACATGAAAAAAATAATCCATGATGTTAAGCAGTTTTTGTCTGTTGAAAGAATGAGCCTCATGCCTAGTAAAGACGCATTCAGATGCAATTCCTTTGAGTCTTGTGTCTGTCATTCGCCACTCCTTACCCATTTATTGCTGAGACCCTGTCCCATTGGTCCCAGTGCCCCAGCTGAGCTGGTCCGCCGCCCTGTCTCTGTATAAGATTAATTTAAGACTTTTCTTTTTTAACATGACTGTGGAAGTTGAAATACATTTCTAATTTTCAAGCTATTGGTTTACATGCACTACCACTTTTTGAATCAAATATAAATCCAGGTATTAATACTACTGAGTCCACAGAACAGAACTACTGTTCATTTTCTTGTCCTAATTTTATTAGCCTTTTAATATACATGTAAAACCCAGAAATGAAGAAGTGAAGATTCAAATCACAGAGAGTTATGGGCCAGAACAGGCTTTATAATGGGGCAGATAACAACAAAATAAATGGAGATTTCTAGAGCTGTATGTTGCTGGATTGAAATCAGTAACTAACAAAAATACATACATGTATGCATATATGCATGTTTATATATTTACATATAGATGATTATAATTGTCATCTATCCACCCATATATTAAACTCTTTTCTTATGAGTTTAATATAGCATATATAACATTTAAGTTTTATTATTTCTTTTTAATCACTTATACATGTAATATAGGAAAGTATAGAAAGTTTATTTTTAACCATGAAGTTACTTTCTTTTTAAATTGTGTGTGTGTGTGTGTGTGTGTGTGTGCAAACTGTATGTGTGTGTGTGTACACAAGTCTGTATCTATGGAAGCCAGATGTTAGTGTTGGGTGTCTTCTTAAATTGTATTAGCATTATTTTTTGAGACAGAGTCACTCACTGAAACTAGAGATTATAGAGTCTGATTGGCAAACAAAACTCAGGAACATTTTCATCTTTCCCTTTCCTCAACTGGATAGCAGGCATGTACTTTTGAACTGAGATTTTCCTGTGGGCACTAGGAATCTAAACTTAAATTCTCATAGGAGTACTCCAAACTCTTTACCTCTTGAGCTAATACTCTCAAGCCTTTTCTCTTGTTACCTGGATGTTTTACAATTATATTCATAACTTTTTTATTTGCTTTGTTAGTGCCATTGATTTGTTTAGGTTTGAGAATTCTGAAGAAAAAAAATGAACAAAACAAAACAAACAAAAAAAAAAACAACAAATAACCCCCAATCTCTCTAGATGTCACACATGAGCCTCCATTTTCTTATTAATTAGTCATCCTGCTAGCTGATTTAAATTTGCACCTGTCCTGAGGATCTACTTATTTTTTCTTCATAAATTAAGAATTAGGATCTATTCTTCTATCTTCTATTTTTTTTTAATTGCTGTGGTATTTTTCTCCTCTGTACCTTATATTCCCCATATGTAGCCATTATGTCTTGGCTCCACTGATGTTACATTCAGAATCAAGACATGTATAATGCATTTGACATTCTAATCTGGGAGAGAAGACAGCTTTCCTGACACAATATG
Organism: Microtus oregoni; assembly: GCF_018167655.1. Taxonomy (NCBI): domain Eukaryota; kingdom Metazoa; phylum Chordata; class Mammalia; order Rodentia; family Cricetidae; genus Microtus; species Microtus oregoni. The sequence continues at coordinate 8,970,345 of NW_024543076.1, read as the reverse complement.
GCCTTTCTGGCTGTAATGAGAACAATAAAGCTTGAAGAAAAGCATACAGTAGAAAACAAGTGTTCAGTACTCTGACTGACTGTAGTATCGCAGAAACAGAAGTGTACTCTTTAGTATACACTGAGGTTTGAGTTCGGTATCATTTCCTTTCTATTTACTTTCATCTCTAGTCCCTTACTGAAAAAATATGTATTCCTAATATTCCTTAATGACTTTTGTTGCTTAAAGTTAGCTGAGATATTTGTACTTTTTGATGATGGCAATAGTCTATTTGATAAACCTGAAGGTTATCTTCTATTATTGTTTGATGTTTGAAATGTGTTTCAAATGGACATATAGCATACCTGTGTTCAAAGATAACCTCTAGAATTATATATCTATGACAAATGCCTTCAGCTCACAAATAATAATACCGAGACTTATTATTAATTAATTATGAATGCTCAGCTTATACCTCAGATTTGTCCTACTAGCTCTTACACCTTAAATTTACCCATTTATATTAATCCATGTTTTGCCTCATGACTTTTTAATTCCCCTTCAATCTTGTAACTCCTCTTTCCTCTCCATGTCCTCCAGTATCTTTTCTGTCCTAGACTGATCTCCTCTTCCTCTTTGTGTCAGGAAATTTTGCCTAAACTCTTTCTGCCTACTTATTGGCCATTCAGCTCTTTATTAAACCAATCAGAAGATGCCTTGGTAAAGACAGATCTTCAAAGTGTTAGTCAACTTCAACAACATGCATTCACAGTTCAAGTAATCATTCTACATAATAAAAAAACTGAAAAATAAATACAAAGACAAGAAAAGGTCTCCCCATTTCTCAATTGAATATTAGACCACAAATGCCTCATACTTCCAGAATGGTCAGGAACCAGAGTTTGAACAGAGACCTATGTTAGAAACAAATATGACTTGAAAAAAAAATTGAATGCAATGAATACTAATAATATTCTGCTATACTCATATATCAGTACCTAGTCCAAGTACCTTCAGAGGCTTCATTCAGCAACTGATGGGAACATATGTAGAAATGCACAGGCAAACACAAGGCAGAGCCAGGGGAATGCTGCAGTAAGGTAGGGGAACATTGCAGGATTCAGAGGGGCCAAGGACATCATGAGAACATAGGCCATACTATCAACAATTCAGGGTTCACATTGGATGACAGAGATTAAAATGACAATCATAGACCCTGTATGGCTCTGAATTAGGTCCGCTGCATATATGTTATGGTTATGAAGCTTGCTGTTCTTATATGACTCCTAAAGTTGGACTGAGGGGGTCTCTGACTCTCTTGCCTGCTCTTGCCTCTTATGGTTTGCCTTGCCTACCCTTGATATGAGGGCTTAAACCTAGTCTTATTGTAACCTTCTATTGCATGATCAGTTGATATTTCTGTGATGTCTGCTCATTTTTCTTTCCTTTTTATTTGCTCTTTTAAGGGAAATGGAGGGGAGTAAATTTGAGGAAGAGGGGAGGGGGAAGGGGACTGGAATAGTGGAGGGAAAGTAAACCGCAATGGAGTGTCATGCATGAGAGAAGAATAAAAACCACACTGAACAGGTGAATAAATCCAGCTTGTGAGAGTCATACTCCTTTAACAATTGTGGGGAAAGGGAATTGGAATGTCTAACATTTGTAGAAAACAGAAAAAAATAGTTTTTAAAGGATTCTTATTTCTCAACACATTTTTATTACAGTTACTACAAAAACAGATTAGGAAAATGGTACTCATCAAATATGCTAAGTACTGAGCAGTCTGTTTCCAGGAATAACCTGTTGAATAGCTAATAGTCTGCTTTGCCATTACTGGAAACTATAGGTGATGATCTTACACACTGTCTTGGTCACAGAGTAAGAATTTAAAATATGTCATTTTCTATGAATCACAGTCCCGTCTCTCTGTTAGACATTCATAGGGCACCTTCCACCTTTCATATATGATTTGAAATTTAACATTTTTCTTCAGTTTTACGATAGTAATTCAATAGATGGAATAGAAAAACCTTAAGTTTGAAAGTGACATCAGATATCCAAGTGGGCTTTGATCTTAATCTTGTGTACCATTGTAGCACCCAGCCCCCAAATAAATACATAAACACTTATTACTTTGAATGACTGGCCTTAGCTTGGCTTATTTCTAGCCTTCTTTTCTTAACTTGAATTATCCCATCTAACTTTTGCTTCGGAGTTTTTGCTTTTCTCTGTTTTACAGACCTTTCTTTCCTTCTTGCTCCATAGCTTGTTGTATGGCTGGGTGACTGGTGCTTAACATATTCCACTCCTCTGTGGAATAATCCTCTGTATACTGTAAATATCTTTTACTTTCATTGGTTAATAAAAAGTTGAGAAGCTGGAAGCCAAGCAAGAAGTATAGGTGGGGCAGCTAGACACAGAGGACTCTGGAAATAGGAAAGCAGAGCCAGGAGAGAAGCCAGTCAATTATCAAAGAAACAGGTCATATAAAAATGAGGTAACAATCCATGAGCTATGTGGCAAAGCATAGATAAGAAGTATGTGTTAATTTAAGTGAAAGAGTTAGCTAGTAAGTACCCTGAGCTATGGGACAATTGTTTATAGAAATATTAGGCCTCTGAGTGGTTTTGGGGGAACTGACAGGTGAGAAGTGTCCAACTATACTTCTCCTATCTCACTCTTCCCTTTTCTTTTGAGCCAAGATTTCTTCTCTTATTTGTTTTCTCTGCCTGGCAGTTGCACCTGTATCTCTCTTGCCTATCTTTTGGTCATACAGTTCTTTTTTATAAAAAAATTTATTTATTTATTAAGGATTTCTGCCTCCTCCCTGCAACCGCTTCCCATTTCCCTCAACCTCCCCTGATCAAGTCCCCCTCCCTCATCTGCTCAAAGAGCAATCAGGGTCCCCTGACCTGTGGGAAGCCCAAGGACCGCCCAACTCTATCCAGGTCTCTTAAGGTGAGCATCCAAACTGCCTAGGCTCCCACAAAGCCAGTACGTGCAGTAGGATCAAAAACCCATTGTCATTGTTCTTGAGTTCTCAGTAGTCCACATTGTCCGCTATGTTCAGCGAGTCTGGTTTTATCCCAAGCTTTTTCAGACCCAGGCCAGCTGGCCTTGGTGAGTTCCCGATAGAACATCCCCATTGTCTTGGTGTGTGGGTGCACCCCTCGCGGTCCTGAGTTCCTTGCTCGTGCTCCGTCTCCTTCTGCTCCTGATTTGGACCTTGGGATTTCTGTACGGTGCTCCCATGTGGGTCTCTGTCTCTGTCTCCTTTCATTGCCTGATGAAGGTTAATATTCATGAGGATGCCTTTGTGTTTGTCTTTGGATTCACCTTCTTATTTAGCTTCTCTAGGAACATGAATTATAAGCTCAATGTCCTTTATTTATGGCTAGAAACCAAATATGAGTGAGTACATCCCATGTTCCTCTTTTTGGGTCTGGCTTACCTCACTCAGGATAGTGTTTTCTATTTCCATCCATTTGTATGCAAAATTCAAGAAGTCCTTGTTTTTTACTGCTGAGTAAGGCAACCCACTGACTGGGAGAAGATCCTCACCAACTCCGCAATTGACAAAGGTCTGATCTCCAAAATATATAAAGAACTCAAGAAACTAGACCTCAAAAGGCTAATCAACCCAATTATAAAATGGGGCACTGAGCTGAACAGAGAATTCTCAACAGAAGAACTTCAAATGGCCAAAAGACACTTAAGGTCATGCTCAACTTCCTTAGCGATCAGGGAAATGCAAATCAAGACAACTTTAAGATACCATCTTACACCTGTCAGAATGGCTAAAATCAAAAACACTAATGATAGCCTTTGCTGGAGAGGTTGTGGAGAATGGGGTACACTCACCCATTGCTGGTGGGAATGCAAACTTGTGCAACCACTCTGGAAAGCAGTGTTTCGGTTTCTCAGGAAATTCGGGATCAACCTACCCCTGGATCCAGCAATACCACTCTTGGGAATATACCCAAGAGAGGCCCTATCATACAGCAAATGTATATGCTCAACTATGTTCATGGCAGCATTGTTTGTAATAGCCAGAACCTGGAAACAACCTAGATGCCCTTCAACGGAAGAATGGATGAAGAAAGAATGGAATATATACATATTAGAGTATTACTCAGCATACAGTTCTTTATTAGACAAATTAGGTATTTTTGACAGGCAAAGTAACACAGCTTTACAGAGTTAAAGAAATGTACTAAAATATCTCTATCCTCTTATGACAACGTGGGTCTTTAAACTGCGTTGTGTTGCAGCTATGACCTCTGCTGTGGCTTTGGCAGCTCTCACTTTCTGCTTTGTTTTTCTGAGAGAGTCAAACCTAAAGCTAGCAGGCCCAGTTGGAGATAGGAGATGAAGAACTGCTTCATCCCTCCAGTTCTCAAATGCCAGTGCCCTGCACCATGGCATGTGGGTTTTACTTAGCTTTTGTTTCTACTTAATAAGAAAAAGGCTTTTTAAATGCTCTGCTATACAGCAGAGTTTCTTAATGGAGCCATATACTGTTTTAACTTTCTCAGGCTCTATACAGGTTGATATTCAAACCTCATCTTGGTGCGCTAAAATGTAGTTGTATTATTTTACTCTTTGTGGTCCCACCATCCAAATCCCAAATAAGGACACAGAGACTTATTCTTACTTATGAATGCTCAACTTTAGCTTGGCTTATTCCTAGCCAACTTTTCTTAACTTCAATTATCCCAACTACCTTTTCCCTCTGGGATTTTACCTTTCTCTATTCTGTCATGCCTTTCTTTCCTTCTTACTCTGTAGCTGATTGTGTGGCTGGGTGGCTGGCCCCTAGTTTTCTCCTCACTTTTTCACCTTCTTTCTCATCCTTCTCTTGATGCTAGATTTCTCCTCTGATTTATTTTCTCTGCTTGCCAGCACCACGTATCCCTCTCTTGCCTAGCTTCTAACTTTTCAGTCCTTAACCTATTAGGTATTTTAGACAGGCAAAGTAATGCCGCTTTACAGGGTTAAACAAATGGAACATATCTTTGCATCAGTAATCAAATATTCCAAAACATTAACAAATGTAACTCATGTTAAACTAATACTTCATAACACAACATTTCATAGGTTTCCATGTTATCATACTTTGAAATATTTTGTGAAATATTATTCAATTAATGCCTCAATAAGCTCAAATACTGCGTCATTCATTCACTGAATGAAGACCATGACAGTTTTACAGAGAATGTTGAGATAAGCTAGAAAGCAATGCTTACTCTTTTCAATGCTTGCTCATCAATAAAACAATTATAAATGATACAGTACTGATGCTCCAGCTACCTTTCAGTTAGAGAGACCACAATATCTATTACTAAAGATATCAGGAAGCAGAGAGTTACTTTTAAGTACAGTTTTGTCTTCCCACAAATCCTCTGTGGTTATGTAAGTTAATTAGTAGCAAAAATAATTTATTTATGACTTTATGGCTTCTGAATCCATTCCAAGTTAAAAAGTTTTAAATTATTCATTTTAAATTTTTACTTATCATTATCTTCTCTGTACAATTATATATGTAATTGTGTGTGCATTTTGTGACATGTATTTGGAGTATCATTTTAGGAAATAAGTTGTCTTCTTTCAGCATGTGATGCAAGGATTATTGATTCTACAACTTGGCTATAGTCAGATGACTCATTTATTACAGATATATGAATTTCCTAGTCTTTTGTCATTTATGTGTTTATAAAAATGGATACAGTCATATAATATGACTATAATATGTTACATATATATACAGCTTAAATAATTTATCAGGTATGCTGGACACTTTTAGTCTCTGACTAAGATTCTAGGTTGAAGGATAAAGTACTTTGGTCTCTCTCATGGAAAAATTATGACAAGCTCATTTAGAGACATAGTAATGATTCTTAGATGATCAACAACTCACCTTAGTTCACAGTCCTATAATTTTCCAATTTTCTCATCTAGTACTTCCTTTAGAATCATTTAATGTCCCTCCTTTGTTGTTCTAAATTCCAGTGAAAACTGAAAAAGAAATTGTATATTATCATTGACATCAATTATTTTTTGTTCAATCAATTTTTATATTCACACATCTAAAACACTGTCCAGGAACAGTAGCACCTTTCAACACTGCTGATTCTTTCAGCACTGTGATATGCTTCTTTTAATACCATTGGCAGAAAAGCAGACATGTTGGCTCTACTAATGTGTTCTGGGTCATATTCAATGGTTGGCACTTTTCTTGGATTATTTTAAATACCAATTTTCATTTATGACATACTGCCAGAAGCCTTCACTGAGAATTTTATATAAGAGCCAATCACTTACATTGCCATCAAAAGAAATCTATGTAGAGTTTTAAATTCATTGGTAGACATTATTTATATGTTGTGTAATTTAACAATCACTTTTCACATGCAGCATAAGATCGTATCCTATCAACAGATTTGTGGAGGAAGCATTTCTGGTATTATTTCCAAATTTTTGACAAGGTTACTGACACTCAGAACTGTTAGAATATAAACACTGTAGCTGAGACTCTTGAAAACAGTACATTCTCCAGAGTCTTAGAGCTCTCATCAATCGAAATGCTTGTCACATGAATTTTTGTATATTATTTTATTGTATGTTTCACAAATTCATAAATGCTACATGGGCATGAAAGGCCATGACATGCGTGGCTCAAATGCTGTCAGCATACTGCATTTCATGGTATTTAATTGTTACTGGACAGCCAATTAATTTAGACTAAGTACACAATGAAATACTCATAACACGTGGATTCATTCTAATACCTAATATTCAATGTTCACTAAATTATAGTAACTTAATATTTTCTACATGACTAGGAAAATATTCATAATAATATACTAGAGAAACAATGTAGCTTCAGTTTTTTCCTGTGAACTAAAATTTAGTAGACTGGAAACTTTTGGTAGCAGAAGTATGCAGTGTGTAGGATTAAAGAGAGTGTGGATTCTTCCTCCTTACTAGGACAATCAATCTTCGTTTGCTTTACTTTGAGAGAGCTGCCTGGGGGAGTCTTAGTATGGGACTGGGTTTAAACGAGGTCAGTGTTCACACTAGACTTTTTCAATCCAGTGTCTTAAACTACTGGGAAGCAATTTTGGTAAACACGCCATCTTAAACACAGCATTCTGAGTTGGTTCAATACAGGGAGGATTCGGGGATTGAAAATGATCAATAGAAAGCAGCAGGAGAGTCAGCCGTGATGGCAAATCCTCCTACAAGTTCCATGAAATCTCTTATCAGGAAGGAAAGACAGCAACGGCAAAATCAAAGCTAAAATGGCAATTTTCTGGCCTTATACCATCTGAAGCCTCTTAAAGGTCGGTTGAATCTCAACAGACTCTGCAATCATTCGGGATTGTTTTTCTCATGACTGGGGAACTATTTTCCATTTTATGTCCTGACGCAACATTGGCTTATTCTGATGAAGCACCTCCCAAACTTGATTCTATGCCATACTTTTATATCCCACCACTTTTTAGTAAAATGATAATTTTCTAGCGTTGACAGCTAAGGTAAACCATGGCTAAGAACTGGCTTGGCAATCAGAAGCAGCTCCTTTTCAGAAGGGAAGAACTCTTTCTCACATTCCCATATGCTATGAACAAAAGACTTTAGAGTGGGTAATAAGTGAATCTTGTATGACCGCACCATTATGCTTGCATAAGTATCAAAATGACAAAAAAACATATCTGAATTTTCTGTATTTTTACTTATTATTCCATTATTTTCTCTGCTGTGGAAGAGCTGTGCCACTTTCCATGATCAGGAAGTTTTGGTTAATAAGGAAGGAGTTATTTGCGTACTCCCAACATTTAATTTTTTCTTATGGCTCCTGTGTAGTCAAATTTTTGCTTGACTTGTGTCTCAGTTATCAGAATATATAAAGAGTGGTGTACTCATGCCTCCTGATGTGTATTTGTTGGTATATGTACGCCATCGTAGTCCTTGCCCTTTGAAAATAAGAACTTCACATCACTAGTCCATCGGAGCGGGACTGTCCAATTTCCAGAATTTCTTATTGAAGAGATTTTACTTTTCAAGTGAAACCCTTACTGTATTTCTGAAGCATGCATACATGATATAATTCCTGCCTGTTCCACAGGGCTGTCAATTTATTTATTTATTGTTAATTTCTTATAGTAGTTTTCACTTTCAGATTGACTTTTTTTTTATTCTGCCCCGGATATGAGGTTACAAACATGAATTAATTTATTATCTATATGGGTTCAATTTAGTTTAACATGATATCCTAACCATATGGTATGTGGATCCACACACACTCACACACACACACACACACACAACTTATAGGTTGATGAGAAACTACATGGACTTTGTAGCTTGACTATTGTGAATAGTGGCAGCATAAACAAGTATATATTCATGATTTATGCATTCTGAGATGCTGCCTTCAGAAATACACTAAGAGGCGATTTTACGGCCTTTTATGGGGAGATGTGAACAAATGTTTAGTCATCCCACGTATTCTGACTGCAGATCAAGGTAATGCCTCCACAAAACCCTGCTGATGACCTTGACATGTGTTCACTGAATCCCTTACAGAAGTACAGTGAAGAGTTACTTAAGGCGGCAAGCATGTTTCACAAGCAACCATAGCATCAAAACTCCCATCCCAGTATTGAAGAAAGAGTTATGATGCATGAAAGCTAGAACTCTGGAGCTTCCTGCAAAACATGGAGTCAGCACCAAAAGTGTCACAGTCTTCTCCCCAGCCATTTTTATAGCTTTTTATAACCTTGGCCTTTGTCCCCAGCCATTATTACTATCTGGAAGTTCCAGAGAAATCAAAATTGTGTTCTTTGAGTGTTAATGAACCACTGTCAAGGACTAAATGTTTTTCCTTGTAGGAAAATGTTATAAGATATCCACACAGGGAATACACAGCATTCTATTTTTAGTTTAATAAATAAACTTATTATCTTTTAAAACAGATGATCAATTACACTATTACCAGGAATATAAGTGTTCTTTATCCTCTCTTATTATTATTTGTTTTATTAAATTAAATTAAAGTTCTAATGTTTAACAGTATCCTTTCTCACTGTGTAAGATGCAATATCAATGCAGTTTTGATTTACATATCCCAGGTTGCTAAAGAACTGATATAAATAGCTTCCTTTTTTATAACATGTTCCTTAGTCTTGTACACTTGTGATAAATATATTCTAGGATTACATTCCTCTTTGTTTTTAATTAATTTTTACTAGCTCATTCTATTTTTGAGATATCATTATTCCTTCAGATGAATAGCTGGAAAACACTTCTCATCTCAATGGTTGTCTCTTGGTTTTTGGCTCTGCTGAAACATTTTTATTTGTTTTAACTCATATGTCAATTATTGCTTTTATTTTCTGAATTGCAGATATCCTAGTCAGGCATTTATTTCTTAGGCTACAGGTTCCATTTTTCTATCTGTGGCTATTTTCTAGTAATATAAATTTCATTATTTTCCATGCAGATATTAAAGTTTCCTGGCACTGTTTCTTGAAGGTTATATCTTTTTTTTCTTACACACGATGTTTGCCACTTGTCAAAAATATGTATCTTTTCTGTCTCGCCCCTTTGTGCTATTATATTGCTCTTTCTCAGTGGTTTTCATCCTTTCTAATTGTGTGACCATTTAATCCAGTTCCTTATGTTGTGGTGACATTCAACAACAAAATTATTTCATTGCTATTTCAAAACTGTAATTTTCCTACATTGAAAATTACATGAATCATAATGTAAATATATGATATGGAATATATCTGATATGAAAGCCCCAATGGGGTCACCACCCACAAGTTGAAAATTGCTGCTGTATATGTCTGTACTAATTTCAATGCCTCAATGCCAAGTTTTAATATTCATCTCTGTAGTGATTTAAATCAGAATCCTCCCCATGGATGTACATACCTTAATCATGGTTCCCAGCTGGTGGCACTATTTGGGGGAAATTTCTGAGGTGAGGGCATGCTAAAGGAATTATATCATCTGGAACAAGCTCTGAGAGTTAAGTGCCTTACCTGCTTCCATTTTGCATTTTCTGCTTTATGTTTGTCATGTGAGCTATCAGAGCCTTCCATTCCTGCTCCATTTTCTGTCTGGTGTCATGCCTCCCTGCCATGACACATCTTTTAAATGGAAGTATATGCCAAAATAAACTACTTTTCCAAAAGTAGCCCTGGCCATGACTTTTTAATCACAGCAACAGAATATTAAATAATACAAAAGTTGATACCAGGAAGTAGGTCCAATGAAGAACTTGATTGTGTTGCTCTTTTGAAGGAATTTGAAAGACTTTTGGGCTTTGAACTAGGTTGACTGCTATCATCAGGATTTAATGAGATCTCTACCAAAAGCTTGGGAGACAGTAATGATGAAGCTATGTAGACCGTAAAGGTACACATCAATAGATTTCAAATGAATATTTAAAAGAGGGCAACAGACTCTTCCTCTGATATGTAGACAAAAATTGCTTTGCATTTTGTCCATGCCCCATGAATTTCTCTGAGCTGAAATCAAAAGGCAATCACTAATGATATGGGGAGAGGAAATTTCAAGGCAATGTAATCTTGAATCTGTGTAGGAGTTATTATTAGTAACATGTGTGCAGGTCTACAATGAAAAAGAGCAAGTTGGTACATAAAGAAATACAAAATGGACATCTTGAAGAATAAAAGAACATGCCATTGAGGAAAGTCCAGCTGGAAGGCACAGGAATTAAAGGAAAGTGGCCCTCAGGGCAAGGAACCCACAAGGGAAGCGTTCTACTACTAGATAGCAACTAAATTTAAGTTCTGCTGCTAATATGATTTGGGATTAGAGAGAAACTCAATTTGTTTGAATAATGTGCGTAGTACTAGCTTTAGGGGCATGAAGACTGGAAGAGCAAAGCAGTCCTGGATTCCATATTCTCGAGTAGTCTCCACACCTGATAGCCTGTGTCTAACAAGTACTAGATTCTATTGGGTTGTGTGTGTGAGAGAGAGAGAGACAGAGAGACAGAGAAGACAAAAATAGGTGTGTAGTGAATTGTTGTGAGTCCCCCAAGGAGCATAAGTTGCCATGTTTACCCCTTCCCCCAGCCAGACTACTTCAAGGCTGATGACTGTTTCCAGCTCCTCAAGATGCAGATAGCCAAGATCCTCCCTAAGAGAGAAAAAAGCCCAAGATGAGGTCACAGAATCCCACCAATCCAGGCCAGTCTGGAAAGTGCTGCCCTCCAAGAAACCCTGTACCAAGCCTTCCTCCTACTTAGTTCTGTGCTGCTTCTCCCCTGAGCAGAGGCAGCCATCCTCTTGGTCTTTCCCTATGAATCTCTTTTGTGAGCTTTCTTGTGTGATGTGACTTTGTAGTATTCCTTGGCTCAGGAACTGCATAAGTACTTTTTTTTTTCCCTTCAGATCTGTAACACTTATATTGGTGTTGGGACTCAGATAGGCTCACCTTGTTGCATATGCTCCAAATTAGGATCTGAGAGGAAGAGCCCTATCCCACATCTATGGTCCACTTGCAACAGACTAACCTTCAGTTCACAGTCATATAGCACCCCATCTACCTGTGGCAATTAACTACGTTTCCCCTTTGGTTGGTATACACACTTACCTGAGTCTTAGGAAATGACCACTGAATGTCTGGCATCCCTCAGGTTTTCTTGGAGGTGGAAAAGCCCCCAGTCATGGTCTTTAAGGCAACAGCTGGCCCTCTTCTCCTGACTCTGTCCCCTACCCTCACAGCTGCAAGTCCTGAAGTTTCTTTAGGCACAAATGGGCTATTGTGAGCCTTTCCTGCACTCTTCCCCTGCCTTATCTGTGGAGCTGTCTGTGTTTCCCCTTACCCTCTGGCCTCCAAAAATTCCACAGCTCATGTAGGCTCTTGTGGCTTTGGCGACTTTCTTCCTATTTCCTGTGGGTAAGACTCTAGCCCTAGAGCTTGGTTTTCTTTCTTGCCTTCTGGTCTCCAGGAAAGCCCTGGTACCAGGATCCATGTCTCTCTTTAGGCTTAGCCAGTTCAAACCCTTGACCCCTACCCCTGTTAAATACAGCTCTGTGTTTTATGCTTATTGGTTTTTTTTTTTTTTTATTCTGCTGCCAGCTACTACCACTAACATTCCCTACTGCCGTCTCTTTGATAGCCAGAGCTCAGAATTTATATCTGAGATTTCTGGCCAATGGATTCAGTTTATGAAGGATAGAATTTAAAAACAATGCTTGCTTAATAAGATATTGAATCTGGCCCTATATATACATTCATAGATAACACTGTACCTCTGACTGCAGCCAACCTTCGTATAAATGAACAAATGTTAACCCTTGAATCACCTATTACTCTCTTCTCTCCTACCACCTCTTGCACCTTTGAACACACAAGGGTCTCCAAACAGTGCATCCTTCTGACTTCTTTCTCTTCAGGTAGCATTGATAGACGATAAACTGTGGCGCACCTCTGCAGCTACTCTTTTCCTCCACCTCCTCAATCCATCCTCACCTAGTCAGTAAGTGTCTTCTCTTTGGCCCCCGGAGCCTGCTATGCACTCTGGAGCCTCAGCATGTGGGCAACTCTCTAGTTATTAAGACACCTAGTCCTCTCTTGATATCAGAACCCTTTCTGTTTCTTGTCTTCCTCCCCCAAGGAGCTGCCTGCTAACTACTGCAAGTTTCTTCAACCCTTGTGCCCTCCTATCTCACACTTCCATCCTGAAATTCTCACAGCTGTTCTATGACCTCCTGGGATTCTTTCTTGTCTCTCAGCCCCCATGTGGAGCTAATAGAAACTCCCTTAGTGGAGATCATTGTGCGAATTAGTAGAGATTTCATTGGTTAAGTTCATTTTGTGACCTTTCTCTTTATCTTCATGCTCTCAGATTTTATTAAAACCTTGTTCTTTTATGACAAATTGCTTGGTTGCAGTACAGTTCAGTGACTAAACTTGTCGTGCTTGATTTTCAATGATGGAAACTTCTGTCCCTGCAAAAACAAATGATCTGAAATTCTTTTACGTCAAAACTTGCTCTCTCCTCTATTTCTTCCTATCTACACTTCATTTGGTAGCATATGTGTGTGTGTGTGTGTGTGTGTGTGTGTGTGTGTGTGTATGTTTGTCTTCCAAGAGACCCCTACCTCTATCCACCATCCCATTCAAATAGGGTCAGGAAAGTGTTCTTATCAAGCTGTCAACGTCCTATTCTTTTCCTATTACTCCCTTATTCATCTCTCCTTCATTTACATCCTACACCTGATTTCTCTATGACCATCAGGAAGAATACTGTAGAGTGTCCATAGTCTTAAATAAGTAACCCATATTGTCCTGCAAATATCATGGGACAAATCTGGGCTGTTCTAATTGTATATCAACTACTGATTAACACTCTTCCTTTCCTCATCAGAAATGCTGTTTGGGTGTCCCTCCTGGATCAAACTCATGACAGCCCTTTGTGGCCTTGCCCACTGACTTATTAGACTCTCTTACCTCACTGCTTGTTAGTGGTTTTAAGTCAGATATAACTACTGGTGCGTATCTCTCCCACATCTGTCTCCTCGGTATCACAGACTGCTTTAACTCCTCAGAAACACATTTCCTAGGCATCCTGGATTCCAAAGACTGACCTAATTAATACCTTAATCATTAGTACTACCATCCAGCCCTTTTGCCCAAACATTCACAATGTGTCCAATTCTCCACATCACACTAATTTACCATTGCCTACATGCTAGGGGGGCTGGGATTTATGCCTTTTTTTTTCAAACTTGATTTGGGATACCACCCCCAGTTCCCACTCCCATGAAGAATTCTTGTTGGTTCCTATCACAGGGTTCACTGGCATGAGATGACAAGTTCTATTCTTCTTGAAGTTCTGGGTATAACTACTGGTGTCACCACTGAAGCAACGGGACTGACTGCTTTCCTGTGCCAACTATTTTCATCTCAGTTCATAGAGGACCATCTTTCCTCTCCAGGGTCAGACGCACTGGCCCCCTTAGTGCTAGGAAATCAGCAAGGATTGGTGTTATTTACAGCAGAAAGAGATATTCTTGGTCTCTTTCTCAGGGAGGAATTTTGCTTTTATGTTAACCAGTCAAGTATAATAAAAGACAAAATCAAGAACTCCAGATGAATCTCAAAAAATATAGGAAAAGGTGGATGCCTCTGGCCCCTGGCTCACTGATATTCCAGTATGGAATTGGATACTACCCCTTTTAACCCCCTTCACTTATTTTTCATAATTATACTAGTCTCACCATGCCTTATGAACTTCTTATCTAGAATTCTTCAAAAATAGATCTCAATGTTTTCTAACCATACTTAATCAGTTGCTGTTACAGGATTACTGGTTCCTAGCTAATGAGCCAGAAGCCTGACACCTTGATTATATACTGACAGTGAAGATCAAGCTTGCCCCAAAGACTTTGATGTTCCCATTCAACAGGAAGTAGCCGAATGAAAACCCTGCTCCCCTTTCCTGACCCTATTGTTTATCAATAGTAAACAAGAAATAGGGGACTGTAAGCCCCTAGATGTACATCAGTGTCCAGGCCCCACCCCTAGCCTAAAGGCCATAAATGCCATCAATGCCAGCCCTTTAAGATGCATGTGGCTAAAATTTGCCATGCAGAAAAAAAAAAAGCCAAAGATCAGGCTGCAAAATTACACCAATTTCAGAAGACCCAGGAAAGTTCTATCTTCAAGATAACCTATATAAAGCCTACCTCCTGCTTAATTCTTTGCTGCTTCTCTCCTGAGCAGAGGCAGCCATGCTCCTGTGAATTTCCCAATAAATCTCTTGTGTGAGCTTTGTTGTACAGCATGACTTTGTGGTATTCCTTGGCTCAGTACTACCAAGGTACCTTTCCCTCAGACCTGGAACTCTAACATGTGAGAGCGAATCAGAGAACAGTTGGAGAAAGGGTTAATATGAGGAAAATACATTGAATGAAACTCTGAAGGCATTAAGACAAATTCTCCTTTTAGAAGTTCAATAGAAAATAATGAAAACAAAACTTAATTCTTAAAATTAACAAATAACTGAAGTATTTTTTTTAAAAAGACGGCTAAAATAAAGAGACACAGTAAGAAGGTGCAAAGAAAATTGCTGATATCACCTCACCATCGTGCAATGACTGCTGTGAGGTAAAGGAAACAGAAGTTAGCAATGCTTTTGATGGTTTGCCAAAAAGATGACCAATGCTTGTGATACAATATTTGATAATTTTAGCTCCACTAAACACCTGTCTTCTTTAACTTTTATTATTTTAGCCAATGTTCAAGTTCATTGAATAGTGTAAACTTCAACGAATTTCTAGTATTTTCCCTATTTCATCTTCCTCCCTTCCTCCCTCCCTTCCTCCCTCCCTCCCTCCCTCCCTCTCTCCCTCCCTTCCTTCCTCCCTCCCTTCCTCCCTTCCTCCCTTCCTCCCTCCCTCCCTTCCTCCCTTCCTCCCTTCCTCCCTCCCTCCCTTCCTCCCTTCCTCCCTTCCTCCCTCCCTTCCTCCCTCCCTTCCTCCCTCCCTCCCTCCCTCCCTCTCTCCCTCCCTTCCTTCCTCCCTCCCTTCCTCCCTTCCTCCCTTCCTCCTTTCTTCCCTTCCTCCCTTCCTCCCTCCCTCCCTCTCTTCCTTCCTCCCTCCCTTCCTTCCTTCCTTCCTTCCTTTCTTTCTTTCTTTCTTTCTCATTTTAACCATTGTGCTGTTGCGATATTTATGATTTTTGAGATTCAGGTTCATTCTGTGCCCCACACTGATCTAAAGTTCATAATGTTTACCAGCCGTGCCTAGAACTTATGGTGATAGCTTTACTTAGGATCTGTTCTTGATTGTGTTAATATGGTTTAAAGAATGAGACTGACTTGTTTCAACAATCAATAAAGGAAAATCTTAGAAGAGGTTAATTGTCTTTCTCTCACTCTTCATCTAAGCAATGAACCCTCGAAGAATTCTTCCTTCCTTATTGGCATGTACATAGATATTGGGATTGTTCCAGTCCTCTTTATGCAGCCTGTTCAGGAGAGATTGTTTTTCACAGTGACCTTCTGGTATTTGGGGTCCTACAGTCTTCCAACCCCCTTTGTGTCATGTTCCTTCAGATGCTAATGCAGGAATTTTGATACGAATTCTCAGCTAAGATCCCCACAATCTGCTGATCTTTTCTATGGATACAGTTTTATTTTCTGTGATGAATTTCATTCGCTGCAAAGAGAGGCTTCTTTATTAGGGTCTTTGCTGACTTGCCTGCTGTCATAGGATAAGATTTGAACTAGAACAAGGCATTATGTTCGCTTTGCAGTAGAGGAGGGAAATCATGCCTGGTACTGGTACTGGAAACCAACCTACTTCCTAGGGGCTCATGAAGTCGTAGAGCTTGAAAATGCATTACTTATAAAGATCCCTAAAAATTGTTAAGGGTAATAGCATAATTTAATTTTATTTTTCTACATTATTTAAAATATTAAAACCACGTACATCCAGAGGAAGCACTCAAGACATTCTAATGGAGGGCAAAGAAAATACAACTATCCTGAATTTGATAAGCTTAATAAAAAAATGGACATATCTTGAAAAAAGCTACTCAAGATGCCTCACCTGTCAGTTAAAACAAAATATCTAGACTCAGCGATTCTATTATCTCCTCTACATGATAGCAGCTGGAGCAGACAGATGTTTGCTTTTCTTTTATCTATTTCTTTTTTTCAGTGTACTGAGAGCAACCACCAAAAGGCTGTAACTTAATTCAAAGCCGTGTGTTCTTTCATTTGCTTAACTGCGTGTGGAGGTAAGGCATGAAAACTTAAATTTACAACTGAAAATCAAAATGCCAGATGGTTTTATAATTGGATATTTCTTCTCCCACTGAGTAAAATAGACCTCTAAAAGACGTGGACTAAAAATATGTTTTTATATAATTCAATACCTGCATGGCAAACAGGTAACACACATTCACAAAAAAAAAAAAAAAACGGTTAAATGTAAAAGTCCTCATAGCATAAAGAAAATTCAAGTTAATTTCATGAGAAATTATATTGGTATGTATCTCATATACCAAGCACTTTCTTTCCTATTTTTGTATGATAAAACATGATTTTTGTGTTAAAGGATAGTACATATGCATATCAGCATTGTGTTTCAATTTAGATAAAAATTATTTTAAAAGTGCATATTCTTCTAAAGTTTGTCGAACTGATAACAGTGATTCCATGAATTAACAAATCATTGGGGATAACAAAAATATGCGCACCACAAATATGAGTTTAAATATGAATGTGTGTGTGTGTGTGTGTGTGTGTGTGTGTGTAGGCAGGCATTTCTCTCTCTCTCTCTCTCTCTCTCTCTCTCTCGCTCTGTGTGTGTGTTTGTGTGTGTGCATGTGTGTGTGATTCCTTTCCATGACATCTGCATTTGAAGACAAACTAGCAAAAGAATAGAATTTTGTTTGGGGATATTTTAATGACAATCTCCAGATACTGAAAGTATAAGCTAAATAAAAACATGTTAAAAATATGGTGACATTTCAATACAGCTATTTTAAATATTTTATAAGACAAAATTCACTTGTAAAATTAAATTTTTTTACTGAAGTGCAACTAAATTTTAATATTCTTTATAATATACGCACATTCTATATACAAATTAATATCTGAATATTCATACTATATGTAAACTTTTATGTATATGAGAATCATTATCTTAATAATATTTTTATAATGTTGTACCCTGCTGAATTTGACAATAAAACTGCTCGCAGTTTTGAAAATACTTAGAAGAAAATATTTTGAATGCTCAACCCAAAGAAATAAATAATTACATTATTGACTAGACTACTGGCTTTCATTTGATCGCTACATGTAGCTTTTATGTTGTATGTATGTATAAAAATATCACCATGTAATTATCAGCATTGTGTTTCAATTTAGGTTAAAATTATTTTAAAAGTGCATATTCTTCTAAAGTTTGTTGAACTGATAACAGTGATTCCATGAATTAACAAATCATTGAAGATAACAAAAATATGCGTACCACAACATTGTTTACCCATGACAAATCTCAAAAGTTATCTCTGTTATATCTCAAGAATATTTGAATATGATATTTTGAATTCAGAATTTGAAAGCAATGCTGTCTAAGTCAATCAATTTATTGATAATATAGAAAAAGTCTGTGGTTGAACAAAAATGAGTTGTTATAAAACAAATGGTCAACAAATATAATTAGAAAATATAAGAAGAGTAATATGAGCCCAAAAATACCCGTTTTCTAATAGAGAGAAATATTATTTACAAGATATATATTCAGGCTAGAGAAACAGCTCAGTGGTTAAGAGTACTTGGCTATCTTTCTGAGAACCCAAAATTAGTTCCCAGAATGCATGCCAAACAGCTCAAACTGCATGTAATCTCACTTCCAGGGGATCTGTGGATCTCTTCTGCATACAGGTAACATACATTCCTGTACGCACAATTTAAATATCACTAATAAAACTTTAAATATATCTATACATATATATATATATATATACACTTGATATATTTATCAAATTTTCTTGTATTAACTTTCATGTCTTCTTTACTAAATATATCATAGATACATAATTAATTTACAGTGAAGAGCTCGCTCAAGTGCAGTGGGGTGGATGGACTTGCCTACACACTTATGCATACTTTTTCTTTATTGACTTTTATTGAGCTCTACATTTTTCTCTGCTCCCCTCCCTGCCTCTCCCCTCCCCTCCAACCCTCTCCCAAGTTCCCCATGCTCCCGATTTACTCAGGAGATCTTGTCTTTTTCTACTACTCATGTAGATTAGATCTATGTAAGTCTCTTAGTGCCCTCATTGTTGTCTAGGTTCTCTGGGATTGTGATTTTGGGACTGGTATTCTTTGCTTTAAAAACCACTTATGAGTGAGTACATGTGATTATTGTCTTTCTGGGTCTGAGTTACCTCACTCAAAATGTTTTCTAGCTCCATCCATTTGCCTGTAAATTTCAAGATGTTGTTATTTTTTTCTGCTGTGTAGTACTCCGTTGTATAAATGTACCATATTACAGTTATTCATACTTTTGACAAAATGTATTCATCTAATTGGATTTTCAAAGATTCTTTTAGTATTTCCTAGAAAGTATGTTTTATTGTCAATTACAAAAGTTATTTTAGTGAAATATTAATATTTTCATTATATAATACATTTTAATTAATTATAGTAAACTTATCTGATTTATGTTAAGGTGTAAAGCATGAAGTAGAACACCACAACATTAATTTTATTTATTAAACCTGTATTTGTAATGTTTCTGCAACAAAAACATACACAATAACATTTAATATATTAAATTCTTTAAGCAGATTATATTAGTTAAATTTTCTGCATTACTTTTTCAAAGATAATTTATTTTTTCTTACTAACAGTGATAAGGACAGTATTTGGAGACATTAAAATGAGGGCTAGCAGCTTGGTTCATAGTGAGAAGGTGCTTGACTTGCAAGCCTGGTAACTTGATTTGACCCCTATTACCCATAGGAGAAGGAAGGACTGACCCAGAGAGAGTTGTGGGAGGAAAGTGGGAGGAGGAGAAAAAGTGGGAATTTTGATTGGTATTATTTATAAAGTTATAAAAAATAAATCCTTTAACCAGTAAAAAAAAAAAAAAGAAAGAAAAAGAAAAGGAAAATGGCCTACATGGAGCCCAAGATTATGGGAACCTTTGTTCAATCGAGGGTCCCTCTTAGAGGACTCTTGTTTGTATATCAAGTTGACATAAAACAATCTGGTACAGATCTATAACTTAATGTATTTTCTCACATACTTTCTCTGAAAACTGTAAAGTCTGTCATTTTATATTGCTTCTAAATCACTATTTTTACTTTAAGGGTAGACTTACCTCATTGCTACTGTGACTGCATTTCCAACAGAGTGTTTTACCAACGTGTTACTGCCTTTCAATTTTCTTCTGAGCTGGTTATGTCCTGCAAATGACGACATTAGCTGACCTGGAGGAAATTATTTAGGCTACAAGATATTTTGTAAATATTTAAATTAAGAGAATACACAAATCAACAATTATTCTCCTGCTGATAAGGTTGCTATAAGTGTTAATGGAAAGGATATTCTGGAGCGGATAGAATGAACCTCCATTCAATCAGCATTCATTACGGTTACGCTTTCTCATTTCCTAACTGTAAAAATTTTTAATGTGCATGTGAAATGATACATTTTATATTTCACTTGAGAATTCTTCCTTTAATGCAGGAACAACTCTCTCTCTTTCTGAGTCTATCTCTCTCTCTCTCTCTCTCTCTACTTGTTCTGCTGTGCCTCCTTTTAATATTGTACAACAGGAACAAAATAAATCATTAGAACGTTATGAACACTGTTCATTGTAGTTCAATAGGTTGAGATTTCATTGTTTTTGTTCCACAATAATTCCCATGCAGCAAGGAGAATAGTTGCATGGGCTAGTTCCTGTATTATAATATGAATTTACATTTTAGAACCAGACAATTTCATTCAGGTTGAAAAACTTAGCCTACCATGACTATGGGAAACAGCTCATTCTACAAAATAAATATGGAGGAAGAAGATGATGAGATGTATAGGCCTTATTTATTTCTATTTAGCCTTCTCCCAAAGCTCTTGCACTGTGAGTGGGAAACTGCAAAAACCACAGAATACTTGAGCTTCTACAGACAATGACAAATGGTTGGATACATTAGCCTGTTTTCAGGGTCGTCAAATACACATGCTGAAATTGCAGTAAAGTTTAACAAAAATAAAAGTTCATATATAGCTGTGAACAAAAACAATGCATTTTAAAGACAAAATGACTTTATGTTTAGTGTGTTTGCTATGTTTTTCTTTTATATGTTTGCTATGTTTATAATTTCAATAGATGGGTTTACTGGTTAAAGATTGATGACGGACATCAGGAGAGAATCAACTGGTGCATGTTGTCACTTGATATAACCACACAGCCAACCCCACCCCCACAGAAAGAAAGAGAGTGAGAAAGCTTGAAGTAAAATTATATATATATATATATATAATATATATATATAATTTTTATATATAATAAAAATTTCAATATCCAAAGTTTCCATATGCACATATACATTGTGAATGACTATTTTCATCAGAGTAACTAATCCTAAATAGCATTGGCTATCCACTGTATCTCTGCTGACATCACTGAAAATGGTTTTATCTTCAGAATCAGTGTTGCTGGCACTTTA
Organism: Microtus oregoni; assembly: GCF_018167655.1. Taxonomy (NCBI): domain Eukaryota; kingdom Metazoa; phylum Chordata; class Mammalia; order Rodentia; family Cricetidae; genus Microtus; species Microtus oregoni. Next base: position 8,949,126 of record NW_024543076.1, on the reverse strand, counting down.
AGATCAGTTCAGGTAACTTCCACTTAATTGCCCCATGCTATTTTCGCCTGTTATCATTTCCTGTCCTATTATACATGGCTAAGGCATCATCTGTGTTTTACTGACAAATCTGATTTTGTCGATGTCAGACCGGAGAAACAAATGATTGGCAGAAGCATAACCTTTCTTTCAGGGAGATCCAAGATCTGCAGCTCTACTGGCATGATAGAGCAAATGTTTTAGACATATTCATCTTGGCAGGAAACAAATGTTCTTCAGAGCCATTTTAAGTTTTATAAAAAAGAGAATGCCATATTCTCAGTGGCCGTTGAAGAATGTTGGGTTTCTGTGTACTATTTACACTTCCTTTGAGGTATGAATAAACAAGACAAATTCAGATTTTCAAAGCAGTTCAGTAGAAAAAAAAGTTTCAATATAGGACAGATAGGCACTCCATATCGGTACTCAAAACATGATAGGGGGAGACCTTCACAATAAATATTTATTCATTTGATGATAATGTTTTGTTACAAATTCTGATTCATTCATTATTCTGCTTCAGAAAGATCTTTGCAAACTCTCCTTGGAGTCTGGAGATCCTTTGGAAGAGAGAAAATGTTGTCATCAGTTTTCCTTTTCACGTTTTGTATATATGAATATACACACCTATAAAGAAACAAGCATATTCACGGCAGTATGTGACATACACCTAGGAGGCAATGTGTTTGGCATAGATTAACTGTGATTAGTTTAACAACATGAACATGCATACCCACAAAGTGGCATACTTTTAAATGTCATAGACTTTTCAAGTTACACTGAAAAACCAGTTCCAGTGAGCTGATTTTTGAAATATGAAATGTTTTTTCTATTGAGGTATTACTAAAATTAATAGAAAACATGGGAAATGAACAGTCAGAAAGGTGTGAAGGTACCAAGCATCTGCAGATGTCACCTAGGTTGGAACACATTATCATGAATCACCAGCAGGAGCTATTCTCTAGATTCACAGTATTTAACCCTTGTTGCCTATAGCAGACTATGTGCAAGACAAAGCACATGTCATACAATGTGTCTTGGGGCTTTCAAATTGTTGGTTTGATAGATTGATTGGTTCCTCACTAGACCACACTCAAAATGGTTAGATTTTTACAAACATTTTTCTGAAAATTGTCTACCATAATTAAACCAGATTGAAGAAGAGTTAACTGATCAGAAAGCAATAATATGGCACAAGGTTAAAATATCTCATTTTTCCAACCAGACTAATTCCTAAACAAACCTATCTGTTGACTCACAACTCAGGTTCATCTCACAATCGAGGTTCATAGTGATTTAATTTATTTAGAACATCATATTTTCCCTGTCATTCAGGAAGGGAAGGCATGTGTTACTTTTGTTATTGTTTTGTTTGGCAATTATGTATGAAAACATGGAGGAACATAGGCTTTCAATCAAAGTAGATAAGTACTACATGTAGGAACCTAATACAGAGAGTCCGTAATAACTTCTATAGTCTCCACCTTATCATTTTTAACTTATTCATCACTAAAATATTACAAATCAGAATGAAAAGTGCACTGATTGACCTGTTGTCATGATATTAGTCTGATCACTGTTGATTTCTTTTATATAGGAAACCAATCACTGGCAATGTACTTTGCAGGTCCTGAGTATTTCCTGTGAACATTACTGAGCATTGGCTTCATAGAAATGTTCATAAAACATTTTCTAAAATTATTTACTGTAAAATATTTTTAAAAAGTAAAACTCTTTTCTAGTAATTTATAAATATAGCATAAATAATGGTAGAATGGGGCTAGCATAAGAGAAATTCCTTCTGATCTTAATATAGTCAGCTGTATATGAAGATCTAAAACCCTATGGAAGAGGGGAATTAAATTAAGGGGCTGGAGAGATGGCTCAGAGGTTAAGAGCATTGCCTGCTCTTCCAAAGGTCCTGAGTTCAATTCCCAGCAACCACATGGTGGCTCACAACCATCTGTAATGGGATCTGGTGCCCTCTTCTGGCCTGCAGGCATACAGACAGACAGAATATTATATACATAATAAAGAAAGAAAGAAAGAAAGAAAGAAAGAAAGAAAGAAAGAGAAATATTTTAGCCGGGCGGTGGTGGCGCACGCCTTTAATCCTAGCACTTGGGAGGCAGAGGTAGGAAGATCTCTATGAGTTCGAGGCCAGCCTGGTCTACAAAGGGAGTTCCAGGACAGGCTCCAAAGCTACAGAGAAACCCTGTCTTGAAAAAAAAAAGATTGTAAGAATCAGAGGAGATGGAGGACACCAAGAGAACATGCCCCACTTAATCAACAAAGCAGGAAACATGGACGACACTGAGAGAGCTATACATTGATACCCCTGACAAGGGGAATATACATTATCTTCTAAGTAAATTGGGAGCATGGGGGAGGGGAGTGGCAAGAAGAGGGGAGGGGGAAGAGGACAAGAGGGATTGGGAAGGTCAAGTGGGGGGAAAGTGAAACAGGAAGAGCAAGGAAAGAGAAATATTGATGGAGGGGGACAGTATGGAGTTAGCAAGAAACCTGGAACTAAAGAAATTTCTTGTACTCCTTAATGGTATTCTGCTACACTCATAGATCTGTTCTTTGTCCAGTTGTCATCAGAGAGGCTTCCCCTCGTAGCAGGTGGGAGTGGGTATAGAAATTTGTAATCAGACACGAGGGGAGAGAATTTAAAGTAGAGGTCTCCATAGCATCCATCCCCTCAGAGATCTTGAAAGAAATTTCCAGGAATGCATAAGAGTGATCCCAGTTATGAAGATAAGCAATAGTGGAGAGGGTTACTTAACTGTCCTTTCTCTATGATCAGATTGATGACTCCCTTAACTGCCATCATAGAACCTTCATGCAGTAACTGATGGAAGCATATGTAGAGATCCACAGCTAAGAAATGACCTGAGCTCTCGGAGTACATTCCTAGTGAGGGAGGAGCAAGAATATGAGCAAAGGGGTCATGACCATGATGAAGATACAAACAGAAACAGCTGACCTGCATTAGTGGGAGCTCACTAACTCTGAACTGACAGCAGATGAATCTGCATAAGACCTAGCTAGGACATCTGATTGTGGGTGACAGTTTTGTGGCTTGGGCAGTTTATGGGGCCACTGTCAGTGGAACCAGTATTTATTCTAAGTTCATGAACTGGCTTTCTGGAGCCTATTCCCTATGGAAGAATACGTTACTCAGCCTAGATACAGGAGCAAGAACCTTATCCTGTCTGAAGTGTTGTGACAGCCTTTGTTGACTCCTCATGGAAGGCCTCACCCTCCCTGAGGAGTGGATAGAGGAGGTATGGGAGGAAGGTTAGGGGAGCAGAAGAGCAGGAGAGATAATTGGGATTGGTATGTAAAAATGTTAAAAATAAAATCAAAAAGCATAAGCATAGGAAATGGTCCAAGGAACACTTGCAAGGTCCAAGTGCCTTGGCCTGTTGGCATATACCTGTAATATTAGCAATTGGAAGATCGAGGAAGGAGGATCAATAATTCATGGTCATCCATAAAAACAAAGCAACTCTCAGATAGGATTGAGAATGTTTGAAATGAAACGAAAATGTATCCCCCACTACTCTTTGTATTAATGTGTATTTTTTGTTCAATCTCAGGTCTAATAGACATTTTATGTATTAAACAAAATTATTTATATGAGTATATGTTAATCACAATCCTTTGATGACTCATTTCAAAAAAAGAATTCACTTACCAGTCATATTTTAATGCTGAAAATTATCTTCAGTAATTATTTGTAACTAATTGGGTTATATAAACTCTGAAGATAAGACAATTTTAGAAGGATAATGTCAATAAAATTGTGTTAAATGAAGACAAAGCCATTAAAAAATACTTGAGAAATCTCAACTGAAAACTCCTAATGGGAATAATGTCATTTACAAGTAAAATGACATCTTAATTTATGCAAATATTAGAATATTCAGAATCATACAAATTAACTGTTAAGAAATTATTGTTCTTTATACATCTTAACATTTTTAAATTATGAGAAAATAAAATTATGAGAAATGACTTAATGGTCAATATATAATTTGTACTTTATCTGGTAAAAAAAAAAACTTAAAAAAGAATTTAAAATGACTTACCATCCATAAAACCAAATGCTGTTTGTAAGATCCAGAAGCTTTGGCTACACATAGACAGATGTCTGAAAGAGAGAACAACAAAGAAAATCTGTCTCGAATGGGATAAAACTTGAGGACTGATACCTGAGGTTGCTACACACACACACACACACACACACACACACACACACACACTTGAAGAGGATTATTTTTTAAAAAATTGTAGAGCTGATCTTACTCTTTAGTCATAAATATATAAGCTTGTGGTATTTACTTAGTTAAGAGGTGTGCAAAGGTAATGAAATGATTACCTAAAAGTAAGGGAACACTCTGCTTGTGTTTACTGTTAGTTGGTATAAACACTTTATATTTTTATATGTTGAATTGAAATAGATTCTTCCCTCACACAATCCATCTCTACCATTTCCTGCCCCTATTCATCCCATTCCCTCACCCAACTTACCTCTCCCCAAGGTCCACCCCTGCTCTGTTTCCTTTTCAGCAAAGAGCAGGCCTCCAAGAGACAACAATCAAAATTATAAAACAGGATACAATAAGATAAGAATTAACCATCTTATCAAAGCTGAACACGGCAACCTAGTAGGAGAAAAAGAGTCCCAAGAGCAGGCAAGAGCCAGAGAAATACCTGTTGCCATCAGGAGCACTATGAAAACACCAAGCAGACAGCTATAGCATATATGCGACGGGTTTAGACCTTTGCAAGCCTAGCAGAAGTCTCTCTGATGCTGACTGGACATGGCACAGATTTATGAGTATAGCAGAAAATCATCAGGAATAATTTCATTGATTTTATTTTTCCCTACAATGTGTGTTTTGTTCCTCCCCAGGTCTATTGCTACATACTCTCTGGTTACTGGCTATCCAGGCAGTGTAGAGCTTGGGCCAGACCATTTGTGGCATGGTTCACAAGTAAATCCAGATGGTCACTCCTGCAAGTTCTTTGTCACCATTGCCCCAGCACATCTTGCCTCCAGGACAGATTATAGGTCAAGAGTTTTGTAACTGAGCTATTGCTAAGGGTTCTCTTTCTGTAGCCTTCCTAAATCAATAATATTAGAAGGTAGGGGGTGAAGTCTGCATACAAGCACCAGCACAACATTTATAATTAATGTATAATTGATAGAATATAGGCTCTTGATTAAAAATTGCAGGCCATCAGACTAGAGTGGTGATTCAGAGATGAAGGTTACATACGGTTCTTACATGGAACCTGAGTTTTTCTCACTCACATTAGGCAATTGAAAACTACCTATCACTCCAGTTCTAGGGAGATAATATGCCTCTGGTCTCCTCATGGCTGTCTGCACTCAAGTGTTCGTACTCTCATTCACACACACACACACACACACACACACACACACACACACATAATTAAAAATTAAATAATCTTTAAAAGACAAAATGCAAACATTCAACAATTCTAGGTCTTTAATGTAGACATGAATTATAAACTCGTGAATAAGGAATGAGTTATGTCATTTCTGGTCCCCCTAGAATATTTTCCACAATTGTCTTTCTAAGTTGTATGCCAATAGCTTTAAAGTTTAGTCTGATGTCATTTACAAGTAACTACAGAAACTTAGGTATGTACTTGTTCAAAATATACAAAAAAAAAAATGTTATCTGTTGGGGGAGACTGCTTGTTTATTTTCTAACCTCCCAGATTCCCGAAATAATCACACAGAAACTATGTAATTTAAATCACTGCTTGGCCAATCATTTAAGTGTATTGCTTGCATGCACTTACACCATAAATAACTGATTTCTATTATTTTATACTGTACCATGAGATTTTGTGGCCTACCAGCAAGGTTCCAGATGGCAGCTTGTGTCTTTTTGCTCTGGCAGCTACATGGCTTCTTTTGACTCTGCCTACTCTCTCCTCCTTTATCAGCTTGGAACTCCTCCCTTGCCCTATTCTGCTAAGCCACTGGCCAAAACTGGTTTATTCATTAACCAATAAAAGCAAAACATATGCACAAGGACTTGCCACACCGGTTATTATATTTTTAAATGGAATTTAATTTTGTGATTGTTCTGTGTCTCCATTCCATATTATAGCACCCAATGGCATTGTGTTAGCATACACATCTTTGTTTCAGCACAAATTGTCTTTTCTAATTTTCTAGTCGCTTCCTACATTCTAAAAACACTATTGGTCAGTGAGGAAATGAATCATAGCACAGTGGAAACCAAAGACTCATAAAATCAAGTAAATTCTGACGTTCAAGTAATAGGATATGGAGTAGAACTAGGACTTCTTTAAGTGCAAAACAACAACAACAACAATGAAATTGTTGTCAGCATTCATTTTCTATAACCATATTACGTTTAATCCTTTATACCTATATATAATATATATGTAATTTTATGAACAAAAAAACTAATATGATCCCTTGTGGCAAACTTCCTCATTGCTATTTATCCTCTCACCCATGTGGTTACCCCATATTGTGCTTTTGTTATGACTTGCATTCAGTCCTAGAATTTTTCTCCAACTAGTATTAATTTAAAGTTAATAAATGTCACATCAATTTAAACAAATACGTCAACCCAATGCAAGATGACAATAAGAGAAGTGGAGTTTCTGGGAATGTATCAGAACTCTCTCTGATTTTCATTTTTTATTATAAACTCAATCAAATCTTAAAACTAATGTCAATTTTCACAAAGGAAAATTAATCAAATATCATCAAAAGGATCTCCTTTATTAGAGATCTATAAAACTATACTTGAATGTTTCAAGAATAAAGCAAACCTATTCACAATGTTAATGAATTGTTAGTTGAAAACTAATGAATATCTTAATTATGTTATAAAATTAATAGGAATTCTGTTATACTTTGAAGGTTGTCCAAAATGAACTAAAACTTTAATGATGCTATTTCTCATTTAAGAAGATAAAATATCAAAAGGACCATTGTTATTATGAATCATTTAAGACAGTAGAACCCAGTGTATCTAACTATTGAAGGTGTCCTATAAAGACTTAAAGTAATATTCAATGCAAATAGGAATAGATTTACTGATAATGGGAATGAAAAGTGTTTTTTTTTTTTTTTTTAAGTTGAACCACAAAAGTTTTGGTCTGAATACATTCCTTTGTTTGGAAAGCAGATATTTCATGCCCTTGTTACTAAACTTTTCTTTTGTTATTATTTTTTTAGAACAATCTTTTCTTATTTCACATAGCAATCCCATTTCCTATTCCCTCCCCTCCTCCTGCTCCCCACACCTTTTCCCCATACCACTCCCCACCCACTTCACAGAGAGGGTAAGGCTTCCTGTGGGAAGTTAACAAAGTCTGTCATATCATCTTGAGGCTTGAAGGACCAAGGCCCTTCTGTGCATGTCTAGGCTGAACAAAGTATCCCTCAAAAAAGAATGGGTTTCAAAAAGCCAGTTCTAGCACTAGAGATAAGTCCTGATTCCTCTGCCAGTGGCTCCAAAGACCACCCCAGCCATGCAATTGTAACACTTTCAGTGGGCCTGGGTTGGTTCTATGCAAGTTTCATCACTGTCAGTCCAGAGTCAGTGAGTTCAAGTCAGCTGTTTCTGTGGGTGTGCCCATTATGGTCACTATTTGTTCATATTTATTACTCATCCCTCCCTCTTTTTGACTGAATTCTGGGAGCTCAGCCCAGTGCTTCATTGTGGATCTCTTTACCTACTTCTCTCAGATGCTGGATGAAGGGTCTAGGATGGCAATTAAGATGGTCAGCAATTTGATTACAGGGCAAAGACCAGTTCAGCTATACTCTGCACTATTGCTTAGGGTCTTAACTGGGGTCATTCTTTTGGCTTTCTGGGAATTTTCCTAGTGATAGGTTTCTTGCTAGCCCCACGATGCCTCCCTCAAATAAGATAGCTCTTTCCTTGTTCTCCCTCTGTCATTCCCCAATCTCAACTATCTTCACGTTCTCCTTGCTCCTCTCCTCTTCCCCTCCCCTTTGCCTTCTGCCCTCCCTTTGCCCACATCTCCATGCTCCCAATTTTCTCAGGAGATCTTGTCTATTTTCCCTTCCCAAGGGGATCCATTTATGTCTCTCTTAGGGTTCTCCTTATTACCTGTTTCTCTGTGGGTAATGGCTGGTTATTCTTTGCTTTATGTCTAATATCTACTTATGATTGACTGTATACCATGTTTGCATTTCTGGGTGTGGGTTATCTCACTCAGAAGGTTTTTCTAGTTTCAAGCATATCCCTGCAAATTTTAAGATGTCATTATTTTTCTACCACTGAGTAGTAGTACTGCATTGTCTAAATTATACAAATTTTCATTATCCATTCTCTTTTATTAATTATTGATTTTAATGAGCTCTACATTTTTCTCTGCTCCCTTCCCTGTTTCTCCCTTCCCCTCCAACCTTCTCCCATGGTTCCCAAGCTCCAAATTTACTCAGGAGATCTTGTCTTTTTCTACTTCCCATGTATATTAGATCCATGTATGTCTCTGTTAGGATCATCATTGTTGTCTAGGTTCTCTGGGATTGTGATTTGTAGGCTGCTTTACTTTGCTTTACGTTTAAAAAAACACTTATGAGTAAGTACATGTGATAATTGTCTCTCTGTGTCTGGGTTACCTTACTAAATATGATGTTTACTAGAATCATTCATTTGCATTCAAATTTCAAGAAATTGTTATTTTTTCTGCTGTGTAGTACTCCGTTGTATAAATGTACCACATTTACCTTATCCATTCTTGGGTCAAGGGACATTTAGGTTGTTTCAAGTTTCTGGCTATGACAAACAATGCTGCTATGAACATAGTTGAACACGTGTCATTTTGACACAATTTTTGAATATATACACAAAAGTGGTATTGCTGGGTCTTGAGAAAGGTGGTTTCTTAATTTCCCAAGAAATCATCATACTAATATCCAAATGGGTTATACCAATTTGCACTCCCACCAGCAAAGGAGGAGTGTACCCCACAACCTCTCCATCATAAGCTGTCATGAGTGTTTTTGATGTTGGCCATTCTTACAGGTTGTTTTGATTTGCATTTCTCTGATGACTAAGGATTTTGAGCAATTCCTTAAGTGTCTTTCAGCCATTTTAGATTCCTCTGTTGAAAGTCCTCTGTTTAGGTCTGTATTCCATATTTTTATTGGATTATTTGTTCTTTTGATGACCAATTTCTTGAGTTCTTTATGTATTGTGGAGATTAGTCCTATGTCTGATGTGGGGTTGGTGAAGATCTTTTTCCATTCTGTAGGCTATCATTTTGTCTTGTTGTCCATGTCCTTTGCTTTACAGAAGTTTTTCAGTTTCAGGAGTTCCCATTTATTATTTTTTTTTCAGTGTCTGTGCTGCCGGAGTTATATTTAGGAAGTGGTTTCCTGTGCCAATGTGTTCAAGTGTTTTTTCCACTTTCTCTTCTATGAGGTTCAGTGTGGCTGGCTTTATATTGAGGTTTGATTCATTTGGACTTGAGTTTTGTGCATGTTGATAGATGTGTATCTATTTTGATTCTTCCATATGTTGATATCCAGTTATGCCAGCACAGTTTGTTAAATATGCTTTGTTTTCCCATTTGATATTTTTTGTTTCTTTGTCAAATATCAAGGGGTTTGATATGTTCAGATTAATATCTGCATATTCATTTCAGTTCCATTGGTCCTCCTGTCTGTTTTTATGGCAATACCAGGCTGTTTTCAGTACTGTAGCTCTGTAGTAGAATTTGAAGTCAGAGACTGTAATGCCTACAGAAGTTATTTTATTAATTCTAGATTAGTGGGTTTGGGAGATTATAGGAGCCAGAGGAGATGAATCACATCAGGAGAACATGGCCCATTAAATCAACTAAGCAGAGATTACATGGGCTCACAGAAACTGAAGCAACAAGTCTTAGGCCTGCATGGGTTTGTATCAGGCCCTCTGTTCTTCATATATGTTATGGTTATTATCTTGCTGTTTTTGTAGGAATTCTGACAGGAACAGGTGTATCTCTGATTCTTTTGCCTGCTCTTGGGTCTCTTTTTCTTCTTATCAGGTAGTCTTTATAAGAGAGCTTTTGCCTTGTCTTATTCTATTTAATTTTGTCCTGTTTGGCTGTCAACCCTTGGAGGTCTTTACTTTTCGGGAGAAGAAATGGAGAGAGAAGTGGATCTGGAGAAGCATGGCAGTGGCAAGGAGCTGTAAGTGAACGAGGGAGGGGAAACTGTGGTCAGGATGTGGTGTAGCTAGGAACCGGCAGAAGTCACCCTGAAATGGTGGCTTATAACAGAGGAGTTGATTTTTCATAAATGATGGGAAGTGTATGGAATTGAATAAAGGACTAAATTACATTAATAACCTATTTAAAACATCATATGGAAATCTACTACTGTAGAAGACACACACATACACACACTAAAGGAGTTAAAATTAGTTTACACTATAATGGGATATGCCCCTACTAGACACCACAGGCTAGGAAAAGCATGATACTCAGAATGACCTACCACTTCTGAAGTTCTAGGCCATTCATTACATTCTCAAAGATACTTAAACAATTCAGGCTATTGCTAATGCCATTGGTCATCCTACAGAAATTGATGTTAAGGTCTTGCTGCTGAAGATAACACATGTTGTAAACATCCGAACACAGAACAAAGAAAAAGGCAAGCTAATTATTACCTAAAAACTTCATTACTACTTCATAGTATAGGATGGTTCTATGAAAACTAGCACAGGAGAAAACTAAACAGCAACCTTACCCAGCTATGAACTCCATGAACTACAACAATGACTGGACTGACAAGACATTCCCAGTGTGGCACTCTAGCACAAATGTTATGATAGTAAACAAACACTTTATGATTTAAGTCATGATATAAAAGTTGAAATAAATTTATCTTACCAGTATCAGGCTAAGAACCTGTGGCTAGTCAGGTCATAGGATCTGGTGGTGGTGCACGGCTGTTAGTTTTATTCTGTTAAATAGACTTAATATAAACCACTCAAATGACTTACTATTATAGTCTCAAATGCTTAGATAAATGCATTCTTCAACCTTCATCTGATTAAAAATAATTGGTCGTGTAATGTAGAATTGGCTAGCACATAACTTACTCTGTAGACCTGCCTGCTATTTACTTATAATAGGATTTCCTGATCTAGCCTTCAGAATGCTGGGTTAATAGACATGAGACACCTTGCTGGCTGTCTATGAATTCTTATCCCTCTGGCTGAAATTTTATGGCCATTGTCCTAGTTTGCCATTCTTATCAACTCTAGACCCTCCTCCTTGATTAATTTTGAATGTAAATCAGGTTTAGTCTTAAATTGAAAGGGTTGTCTGCTTCTTCCTCTGTGTGGACATCAATGTGACTATGTAGTATTAAGGTGAAAAAAATTAAAGATAAATACTTTCATATAAAGTATTCAGTAGTTTCTAAGAAGTGTATAAAATTATTATATCAAACTGTTACAATAATCTCAAAACTCAATAGTTAACATTTTCTCTTTAAAAGTGGAAATGTTGAGCTTTTGTTAGTTGGTATGGGCTGTTCGTGACAAACATGATGAAGAAAGTAACTTCAAAAAGTAAGCTTAGATTTAGCTTAAAATGGTGAACTTTCAACGCTGTGACCATTATCTTACCATTTAAATGGGCACAGTGCAGAAGTGTTTGGTGTTATTTTAACAAATCAGTTGTCTGCAAAATATCACAATCACAATATCAACACAAAAAGATTACAAATCACTTTCAGGACAACGTAAAGTATTTTGACAGCAGAGTATTTTTTAAAAAACTGTGTGTTTAGGAAGTTCCCCTCTTTTCTTTTATTGGGTAGACTTTATAACATCTTGTGAGGGAATGTAATTTCAGAGCCCAAGACCTACCAAAAATATCCTTAAATACACAGAAGTCAGGTTCAATTTGTACATCTCTCTTTGCATATAATGATTGAAGATAATATTCATTGGAGATATCAAAATACCATGGTATTAAAATAATTTTTTGTAGATATCAGACCGATGACAGCTCTCATTGCTCATGTTAGAAAAATCTAATTTCAGAGCTAGTTTCAAATTCCTGCTGTTTCAGCGGGGCTTGCAGAATATGCTGCAAAGCATCTCTAAAATCTATAATTCTAAACACTACATTAAAAGTCTCATTGTTTTCTGATGCTTCTGAAAATGAACAAAGTTTCTTTGTCAATGAGTCCTCAGGAAAATTAAAACACGATGGCCAGTCTTATATACTTGCAGTGCTTCAATCTTTTTGGAACACGATATTTATGGAATATGTTCGAATTAAAATACTTCTTACAGTATGAGTTTACATATGGAAATAGAATGAAAATTAACTGAAAGAGGTGGATATGATCTGAATTCTAACCTTTGGCATAAAAAATGGTGTAAAATAGAATAACTGTGCTTTATACTAAAAAAAGTGGGAGTTAGATAATTCTCTCAAATCCCTCTTTTCCAAACAAGCTTATTCCACTACAGGTAGAATTCTTTCCTTGGTTGTACAATGTACAAATTCCCTTAATTTCCTATAAAATGTGACATCAAAAATAAAGATCTGTTATGTTTTTCTCTTCATGAACTTGAAAACTCATTTGCTGTGGAAGAATCCCTTTGTAAAGTGTAAAGATTTGCCACTCAAATTGGGATATAAAGTGATGATTGACTGGTAGCCAGGCAGGATGTATACGATGGTGACCAAACAAAGAGTGATGGAAAGGAGAAACGTGGTATCAGAAGTCTCTAGCCAGATGCAGAGGGAACAGGAGATGAATGTGACATACTAATAAAGCTTCTGCTGTGTGGAAAAGCATAAGTAAAAATAGGAATTAATTTAAGTGTAGGCGTTAACTAGTAATAAGCCTGAGCTATCAGCTGAGTCTATGTAAGTAAACCTCTGAGTCAATTATTTAGGAAGCGGTGCTTGGTATTTGGCAACATGTGGTCAGAATAAGAAACTTCCATTTATATATGGTTCAAACTTTCGATTACAGTATCCACAGGAGAGCTGAAAAAACTTTAAAATAGGATTCTAAACATACAAAACAGACGCAAGCACAGCTTCTTGGTAACTGTCTTTTCTCTGGTAGGCTCTGTGTATGGATAGTGAATAGAGACATGGCTCTTTTAGGAGACTGCTTCCTGTTTTTATTTATTTATTTATTGAAAATTTCCACCTCCTCCCCTCCCCCTCCCTCTCCATTCCAAGGAGCAGTCAGGGTTCCCTACCCTATGGGAAGTCCAAGGTCCTCCCTGCTTCCCCCAGGTCCAGGAAGGTGAGCATCCAAACAGACTAGGCTCCTACAAAGCCCGTCCATGCAGTAGAATCAAAAATCAAAACCCAGCGCCATTTTTCTTGGCTTCTCAGTCAGCCTCCACCGTCAGCCTGTTTGTGCTGGTAGCACAGAGGGCTCTTTAGAGAGGTCCCGCTATGGAGCACTTGAATATGGTTTATGGGGAAGTGGCTGAAGCCTAGTTGGTAGCATTGCGGAACTAACAGCTTTCAGGAGTGGGAGCACTAAGTATGACCCTTGTGGGCACCTCTGTCATGAACCTAGGATCTCCGCAATCGCATTAGGATAGATTCAGCTGCCACACCTGCCACTTTGGTCTAGTCATGCTGCTTAGGAGTTTAGGAGTCATGTTGTGGGAGAGAGAGAGAGAGAGAGAGAGAGATTAGATTCAGAAAAAAGAAAAAAATCTAAACATATTAAGTGTGTTAATATATATGAACAGAAAGTCTTTAAGAAGGGAATCGAGTAATAAAATATATAATAAGTCTCATAAAGGTGTAAAATATACAGAGATTATGGATCCTGGATGTTGCATATTATTGTAATGTCTTTAAATTTTTTGACTGCTAAAAGACCTTAGATTATAAAAACTACTATACTAAGCCAATCTATATATTTTTAAATAATCTGGACTCCAAATTTATGCCAATAGGTATGTTACTTTGGGGGTAAGTTTGTATTTTTATGGGAAATAAGAGGCTGTGGATTCATTCTAGGTTAAGAAAAGTCAGGTTTGATTGAGAAAGACCACTTGAAAATTTTGGCTAAGAACATAATGCTCACCTTCCTAGACCTGGATGGAGCAGGGAGGACCTTGGACTTCCAGCAGGGCAGGGAACCCTGACTGTTCTTTGGACTGGAGAGGAAGGGGAAGAGGGAGGGGGGGAGGGGGAGGGAAATGGGAAGAGGGGAGGAGGTGGAAATTTTTAATAATAATAATAATAAAGAAATAGATGGAAAAAATAAAGAATAAGTAAAATTACAACTGGAAAAAAAAACGAAATAAAACTAAAGGAACTACAAGACAGGAAATGTGGATTTAACTCGCAGTAGAGACTCTGCTTTTACATTGGCTAGGGTCTCCTGGTGATATTTTGGCAATCTGAACTTTGGCTTTAACAATTTGATCTCTTGTAATCTACTTGTTGCTTATTTAACCGCCTTTTCTAGTACCTTCAACAGTTCTCTCCCATCAGAAGTGTGACTATGTCCGTGCCATACTTAAATTCTAATTACTTGTTCTTTAACCTTTGCCTTTCCCATTCTTTCTTGTCAAAGAAAATTGAAGTAGGAAAAACATCTCTAAATATTCCTGTTTTCCCTAAATGTGTGTCATTATTGTGAACTCAAGATGTTCAAAGTGATTCAAACCAGGGGTTTTTGTTTGTTTTTTTTTCTTTTTTTTAATACTTCACTAAGCACTTTACATGCAACATACCCTGACTTTTTAATGCTATTTGTATTAAATTTATCTATGTCAGTACCCGAAATTTTTAGAGAAAATGAAACTATTTATTCAAAATCAGTACCATTTATAATGGTCAAAGCTATATGAAGAAGAAAACTTGCTCATTTATAACATCATTTGTCTCTTCACCTAAAAACTTGAAGGAGTTTGAGAAAGCACTTATAATTCCCACTAACAGGGAAACTGTAGAACCAAGTGAGATTAATGGCGCTGCAAGGATTTTACACTGCTTGTGTAGGCCATTAACAAAGTGCTTGCAAATATACTTCCCATTTTTATTTTAAAATTCAAAACTAACGGCAAAGTACCAAATACTGCTACTAAGAATTTAAAGTTATTTTACATTTTAATCCTATATTGCAAGTAAGTTTCCCAAGATATTTTTCTCCCAGCTAAATATAAATAATAATAAGAATGAACAATGTAATTTTACAAAATTACTTGAATTAGGGGCAATTCTGAAATAAACATGAGTTGAATGAATGGATTAAATAGTTAAAAACTTCTAAAGATGTTTTAGTTGTGTTTTAAAGGCAACAGTTTCAAAAGAGTATGCTAAAACACAAAATTCTGGAGTCTAAAAGATGCGTACTATTCAAAGTAAGCACTGGGCACTTAGAAGAAATATTTGGTGCCTACGTCCGTTCATTGTCTCAAACAGAAATCCATGTAATACAGTTTATCAAATAGAAAAAGAAAATACAGTCAACTGTGTGCAAATTAAGAAACAAATACTATACTAAAAATGTTGGGAGTCTTGCAGCCTAGTTTTAGACCAGTATATGAGTACTTGTTCTGTGGATCTCCAGATAGGCAAAGTCCATGGAGACAGGCACACTCTGCAAGAACCAGTGGATTTAGAATACTGCACATCTTAGTGTGATGAGTCTTTTATTCCACACAATATTATCTTTAGTTGTTAATAATCTTTGCGGAAACCATTACTCATGTAAAAAAGGTAATTTCTTACCTAATTCATATTTACCTTCACAGAAGTAGGTCAGAACACTCCTGTATATATTTCTATTTCATTTTATATCCATATAAATGATATATTCAGTGAAAATCAAATTGCATTTCATTCAATGAAGTATTGTTTCTTTAGAATAATGGTATGCATTTTCTTTTTGAGTTTTACTTAATACAGGTGGTTAATATTTCAAATTGACAGTCTCAAATCTCCAGAACAATAAATAATTTGGGAAGATTCAGAAGCATAGTTGATTGAATAATTGAACTAATTCTTCAAATTACTGAACCCTAGTGTATCCATCTGTTGAAAATTCTCACAAGGATATTTCAGAATGAAAACACAGGTTTTGCATTGTTGCACAAGGAATCCCCAGTCTCCAATGTACTGAAAATAATCTTATGAAATTTGTTGACTTGTTAGATATGCTGTTATGTTTAAAATAGAGGCTAAACAGGAATAACATATTGAGAATCATAGTTACTCCAAACGTAAACATTTCATAACACTATTTGTGTATTTATTCAAATTAATTTTCAAGCAGATGTGAAGTTTGTGTTTCAAAATTAGATATTTTCTATGAAGGCAATAAGATAATTATAAAAGTACCAAATCCATAGGAATGATATAATAAAATTAACAATAATAGCTCAGCTTGCAACATTGCAGTTTATGAAAGAATATTGATAAGAAACTCATAAAACATGAAGCTCTTTACTGTATTAGTTGAAGTTGGTATATATATGTGTATGTGTGTGTGTGTGTGTGTGTGTGTATGTACCATGAGAAGGCATGGTTTCTGTAGTTTTGTTCGTGTCCTGGAGCTTACTCTATAAACCATGCTGGCTCAAACTCACAGAGATCTGACTGTCTCTGCCTCCTGAGTGTTGGCATTAAAGTTGTGCACTACCATTGCCCTGCTGAAGTTGGTATTTGTAATGTTAATATGAAGCTAACCCCAGCTGATCAATGAAACTTAAATGGATATGATTTGTATTTTTGTCTTTTGAAATGTTAGCTGGAATCAGCTGCTATTACACAAAAAAAAATCAGTAATGTCATTAAAGCATTTAGGACAGCTACCAAAAATATAGAGACTAAGAGTGAAGGCAGGATGCTCATCTATTATAAGGAGAGGTTCTGGTCAATATTAAATGATTAACTTACAGTGGTTAAGTAGTTTGGGTGATTCAGCTTACTGTACATCACGTTTTCCATAGTAAATATCCTGACTTGCCAACTTAAAATACGTGAAATTTTTTACATTTTTATTTATCCTTACTTCATTTAGGCTTACTTCTCAGCGAGGAGTTCAAAACTATGGGGAAGTGTCATGTTTGTTATTTTTACATGCACCAAATTTCTCTAGGCATAGCTTTTATCAAAATCACTTTACCTCCAATAAAATGCATAGAAATTATTCAACATATGTCAAATATAATATTTATTATAGAATTTAACTATGTATTTCATGCTAAATGCAAAATCTGGTTTTGACACACAATTCTCTTCTATTCACAAATCCTAACAGTGGCAAACAAGGATATTTCAAACTGGCAGCCCTGTAAATTAGTAGAACGTCTGATGGTTAATAATTTGGAAGAATTTTCTGAATTAAATTATTTGATTCCAAAGACAAAAAGTAATTAATTTAAGCAATTACATCCGCCATAATCTGCACTGTTTCTAGTTAAAAGTAATAGCAATATATACAATTTAAAGAAGGATTTTTATAAGTTTTCAGAATGATTGTAAAATAATCATCCCTTCCTATCTCTTAAATATGGATAATCTATGGAAAAGTGTCATTGTATTAAAATGACTTAGAATATTATATTTACCAATTAAAATGTTCAGTATTATGCTTTTGAGGAACGGTGAAGATTATCTCTCTTCTCTCTGGATTATAATCAATTCTACAATTTTAAAATGCCAAATGAAGCCAGGTGTGGGTGCACAAAATTGTAATCCTAACCTGAGGAGAGTAAAACAGGATTACAAATCTGAGCTCAACTTGAGTTTCAAATGAAGTCTTCATGTCAGAAAACAAAAGAACAACAGAAAATAAAATGAAATAGAAAATAAAATGAACAAAAAATTCCTCAGCGACAGAGCAGGGGAATGAGAACAATCATATTTGGATTTATTCATTTTCCAAAGTCTCTCTTTAGTATTTTGTCTAATGTGGGAAACTGGTCTTCAAACATCTCACTAATTCTGATGTGTATTTCTCCAAGGAAGACAGACAAAGTTAAAAGTTGTTTTCTGTATGTGACTGAAAGGTCATTTTGAATACTTTTATTAGAGAATAAAAATAGCTTTTCTTCTTCAAAAAGGCAATGACTCAAAACATTTAATAGGAAACTCTCCATGTGAAATTGTACTATTTTATTTGATATTAAATGTAATTATCTGTGGCTTTGGAGATGGTTAAGCAGTTTTAATCAACTGTTGCTGATTCCTGACTTAGGTTTTGTTCCTAAACAACCCTCATAGTGGCTCTCAACGTTATACACATCTATTTCTAGGGAACTGATACATTCTTCTGGCCTTTGCAGGAACCAGGCTTGTACACGGTCCATAAACATATATGCAAAGAAGCAGTCCTACACATAAACATAACTAAATACATAAATAAATACATCTTAAAGATAATTATCAGTTAAATAGAGTTTTAGCTGAAAACATAATTTACGACTAACCATGAGACCCACGATTGTTGAATTTCTATGCACAATAAACTTGTTCTACTCTTCCATCAACACTTGCTCAGCCAGGTTCATTGTCATTCTATTCATAGTTAGGATAAACACAACCTGAATGTCCTTCAACTTAAGAGTCAATAATGAAAACATGTTGCGTATACAGTGAAAGTCTATTAAGCTATAAAGTAACATAGAAATCGTGAAATTTTCAGAAACACATAGTAAATTTTTCATAGCTGGTGAGTCCATAAAACCTGGAAGAGAAACTGTTACCACATCTCTCATAAACCAAAAGAATCTCTACCTATATCCTAAATTCTTATTTTTAAATTCACAGACAGTGTAGCCTTCACCCTTCATCAAAAAAAAATCTTTCATTTGCAACAGATGGAAATCATTCAAATACACACCTGAAATAAATGCAGAGTACTGACAATGGAGCTTCCAGCTCTGGCTGATACTTCTACAACAAAACTCCTACTCCTATGTTTATTTAATAAAAATGTCACAAAAACAAGCTAGGAAGATTGCAAACACCAGAGGACTAGGGAATGTGCTATTTAGTGCTGTATTCTACGTTTGAGAGCCAAACTGCATCTCGGAAATCTCAACCATGTCGTTGCCTGACTAAGACCTAAACAGTGAGCTAGATAGCCAGTTGAAATGCCAGTGTGTATAATGGAAATCTCACACAGCCCTAATCCTAGATTAAGCTTTGCAAGCAATTACTGCCTGTAGAGAGAAGGAGAATCAGTCTTCTACAGGGACAAGCCGCTTAATTGGTTATTCAATACCAAGAGGCCAGCCCTAAACATACATACATTTGAGAGAATAGGCTGTGTGTTTTTAATTGTTTGATTTTGGTTTCATTTTTTGTTGTTTTTTGTAACAATAATAATAAAAATGGCGAGGTCATCAATTTTAAATGAGTGGGGGTAGATAAAAGAAATTGGAATAAGAAGAAATGGGAAATTTATGTACATACAGAACTTATACCTAAAATTTTTAACAGATAAAAATAAAAGATAAAATGGAAAATAGCAAAAAGAACTACTATATTAGTTTGAAAAATTAAAGTTGCATAATATTACATAATATTTAATGTACCTGAAAACAAATAAATAATTGATCCCTTATAACATGTTAAATGTAGATATTTTTTATAAATTGTATAAGATACACTAAAATATATGTTAGAAATATTGAATAATTATACACACAAGAGACTAATATTTTCTGTCTACAAGAAATCTCTTAGTAAGTTAAAGTTGTAGCAGATAATTTCTCTTTTAATTGACAAAATTACTATTCTTAGAATCATAATAATTTGAGAAACATAAAGTATTCTTTTTTATTCCAGCTCCTGAACTCAAAATGGTGGACATTCCATGGGAAATACTTTAACAAAAAGAAAGATGCCTAGTGACTTAAGGGATGTAAAACAACAGGTTAACTTGAGATGGGTAATTTTATGTGCCAACATATCTATGCTACTGCTCCTAGGTACTTGTTCTAATATCAGTGCAGATAATATTGAAAATCTAATGCAATGCTAAGATTGTTTAGCATTTAATTGAACATATTTTGAGGATAATTTCTAATTTGACAATATACATGATCTCTGGACAATCAGTTAAGGGTCTTGAGAGCAATTAATAGGAGTGATTTCATCGAGGCTGCTTTCAAATAAATTGTATGGATACCTGAAACCCTAGATACTAACAAACCCTACATTATACGGTCCTTGTTCTTGTATAGTGATGTTCTATCGGGAACTCACCAAGGCCAGCTGGCCTAGGTCTGAAAAAGCATGGGATAAATCCGGACTAGCTGAACATAGCGGACAATGAGGAATACTGAGAACTCAAGAACAATCGCAGTGGGTTTTTGATCTTACTGCACATACTGGCTTTGGGGGAGCCTAGGCAGTTTGGATGCTCACCTTAAGAGACCTGGATAGAGGTGGGCGGTCCTTGGGCTTCCCACAGGTCAGGGAACCCTGATTGCTCTTCCAGCAGATGAGGGAGAGGGACTTGATCGGGGGAGGGGGAGGGAAATGGGAAGCGGTTGCGGGGAGGAGGCAGAAATCCTTAATAAATAAATAAATAAAATGGAAATTCTTATCTAGATGCAAAGGTCAATAATTAATATTACATTAAAAATATTTGAATTTGTCGTCTCCTTCAAAAGGCATTTTACTGTATGCACCTTTTCTTGTGGTAATATAGCATGATGCAATGTGAGCTTGAGAAAATGAGGTAAAGAGAATTACTCTGAAGTTATATCACTTTGGATACTACATACTCAAAAACAAGCACTCCACTGATGTCACTGTGAAGCCTGAGATAGCTGCTGATGTTGTGGGGTGCATATGGCATGGGCATGCTAACCAAAAAAGGTCATATCTGTGGGGTAACAGTGCAGGATGGCTGAGATTAGTGGTTCTATTGTGCATGTAACTTAATAAGATGTTAACACTTTCTTTTACTTCTAGAATTTCCTGTATAATCAGGAGTACCATAGGCCAGTGATAACTAAAACCATGACAGTGAGAATTCTGTTGAGGAACACGAAAAGCTGTTTTCCAAATACAGCCTCAACTCTTTTTTTGGATTTATCATTAAATTCAGATATGTCAAGCCAGAAATTACTGAGATAATTATATAAAGTAAATAATACTTCTACATGTTGTACACAAAATACTATATATATATATATATTATTACCATTATATATAACCTTTATAGTTATCTTTTTATAGATAATTATTTTTGATTTTGAGTATGTTTGTATGTCAGTGAGTGTACATGCATCTGGCTGTTGAGCAGGATGCGGTCATCAGGGACAGAATCTAGTGTTTCCTTTTATTGTGACTATCTAATAGACCATGAATGTGCATCAGTGATTTCATTTTCATAGTGGCCAGGTATAGGGAGGGAAGAAGATCATTACTTGTACACACAGAAAGAAATCTGAGGGAGAAGTAAGGCAAGAGAGGAGTTTGAGCAATGTAAAAAGGATATATATTTTTATTTTTTAAACCATTACTTGTTAATGTTTCCATGAGCAGATCAATAATTTATGTTTACTGATATACATACAGCTTGAACTTGGACCATATAAGTCGTAAAAACTTGTTAACATCATGTATTGTATCTGGGTCATCTTTTGCATACGTATGTGACTTTCTCAATCCTTTCCTTGTATTTTCAAACCTTTAAGTTTTGTTTTCACTGTCCCATTCTGGAAACAGCTGTCCGTCAGTCAATGTCTATATGACAAAATGTTACCACATAAAAATCTGCTTGCTACAATTTCCTTTATTTTTGTATCTTTCTGGCATTTCCTTCTACTAACCTGTCTCCTTTTATTTATTTCTTTGTTAATATAGCAATATCAAAAAGTGAATCTAAAATGTCATGAAAATAAACTGAAATCCAAAACACATACATAGCATAATGTAATAAATGGAAATTACCAGTATTCATAACTGGTAAATTATGATGCTTGTCAAGTCCATAAACATACATTGTAGAAGACAAAATTCACCAAGTAAGTATTTGGTATTTTGATGTGGTAAATGTTTGCTCAAAAATAAATGTTCTACATTATAACTTCCATCATAAGAAATCATTTATTTAGCTTTCCTGGTAATGTTAAGTGGCAGAAATGTAAAGGCTGCAATAGCAAAATTCATCTTAAATATGATGGGAGCAGAAGAAGCATAAATAATATATTAATTCAGAAACATAACAAAAATTTATGTTGGTACACAATTTCTAAGTATTGAAAATAACAGTCACATATTAATTATGTAAAACTATTGGACCAGACAGTGTTGGTGCACACCTTTAAACCCAGCATTTGTAAGGCGGAGACAGACAGATCTTTGTGAGTTCAAGGCCACCCTGGTCTACATAGTGAGTTTCAGGACAGCCATGATCAAAGAAAACTGCAGTCTTTAAAAAAATTCTAAAATCTCTCAAGAGCAACATCATACAAAAATATCTTGAATGTATCTCATTGCAAAAGTTTCAATTTACTGAAAAGATTAGGTGACTGTTTGTATTCATTTATTGTGAATTTGTTATATAGTCCTAGAGCATGAACTTTGTTGATGATAACATTGGCTCAACTTTTAAAATATTTGATAAGGCTGGAACATTAAGCAAAAAAAGAACCTTAGACAATTACACAACAAGGTTGATTATTTTAAAGAAAAAGTAAAAAAGGTGAGATTTTTTTCTTACTTTTATATGTTTGCTGTAAGCAGAAAATTGTCATGTTAGAGAAGGTAAAAATTACCTTCAATAATTACTGAAAATTAGCCTCTGCTGTAATATTTAAGACATAAGATGCCAAATTTTGGAGAACTGGAGAGTCTTCAGTTATAAACTGATGTCACATACTTACTTTACTGAAAGGAGAACATCTAACAAAGTTGTTCATAAAATCAAATAATTGTTTCCTGGGAAAAGACCATGTAAAAATCAAATCTATGATAAGTGTTTGAAATATAATTATAATGAAGATACAAGATGTGACTTCTATTTGCTCCAGTCATAAGTCTGTCTCTAGCAATTTAGCTAAATGCAAATGAGAGAATAGAATGATAATTGATGTGTATCTGTACATTCTGTATCATATATTAGATAGAGCTAAAATTTTTGACGTTACATTTCTTCAATCTTAATATCTTATCATTCAAAAATAAATAGGGACTCAAATGTAACTGAGGAAATTTCTTAGTGGTTAAAGTGCTTGCTGTGGAAGCGTGAGGACCAGAGTTCAGGTCCCCAGAGTCCATGTAAATCCTTGTTGAGTGTGTGCTACCTGTAATTTCAACTTGGGAAAGCAGATAGATCAGGTCCCTAAAGAAAGGAAGCTATCAAGATTACTCATATTGGTGAGCTCTGGGTTTGACTGAGAGTCTCTGCCTAAAGGAAAAATGCCAATTTTCTGATGCTTATTTTAGTTCAAAGACAAATCAGACTAGAGGTTTTGTATGAATTTTAGCTCATTTAAATCTTCTTCATATTAGCTTTGTCTAGGTAACCTATAACTCTTAAAAGCATTTTATTCAAAAGAAACAAGAAGTATGAGAATAATGTGCTGCGCACCGCCCCCACCACCACCTCCACACCACCACCCCCTCCCGGTCTGTGCTCTATGCTCTAGAATCCCGTTAGTGAGCTTTGGGTAAGGGGCTGGAGGTTGAAGAAACACACGCAGAGACAGACCAACACACGGAACTCAGACCAACACGCGGACTTCTAATAACTGCTACAAAAGTTCTTCTTTAATAGCACCATGGAGGCTTAAATACCCTACAGTCAATGGCCAACAGATGAAAATCCCATCCTCTGATCCTCTAGGCTAGGCACAGCTTCTAGTAACTTCAATTAGAAGTCTCTAGCAGGGAAGAACAGCTTAAGGCAAGGACTCAATTAGTCCCAACAATAATGGATATGAGTAGTCTGGAAAATTAGTATCTCAAATAATAATAAAACTGTCCACTATGAGTAATGAATAAAATTATTTATTTCAGAAAAGTACTTTCTATGTTCCTCAGTGAGTCTGACATGGGTCCTTCTACTTTCCCTGGAATTAATAAAATCATAAATGAGGAACAGAAGGAGAGAGAACATGAGCATGGAAGTCATGACAGCGAGGGGGGCACCCACCCACTGATACGGTGGGGCTGATCTATTGGGAGCTCACCAAGGCCAGCTGGACTGGGACTGAAAAAGCATGGGATAAAACCGGACTCTGAATATGGCAGACAATGAGGGCTGCTGAGAAGCCAAGGACAATGGCACTGGGTTTTGATCCTACTTCATGTTCTGGCTTTGTGGGAGCCTAGCCAGTTTGGATGCACACCTTCCTAGACCTGGATGGAGGGGGGAGGACCTTGGACTTTCCACAGGGCAGGGAACCCTGACTGCTCTCTGGACTGGAGAGGGAGGGGGAGAGGAGTGGGGGGAGGGGGAGAGGGGTGTGGGGAGTGGGGGGAGGGGGAAGGAAAAGAGAGGTGGGGAGGAGGCGGACTATATAAAAGACTATAAATAAAAAAAAATCCCTGAATCCATTCATAAAAAATAAATAAAATCATAAACCCTGGAAATTACCTTTGGGTTAGAAGAATATTCCAAAATTATGAAACAAAGCACAATTTTAAGGCTGTGTCTATTATATATGCACAAGGAAAGGGAGGAGCAGAAAGAGGATAAGTTGATAACTTGGTATCATTAGTTCTTTTATAGAAACCCATTTGTACAATGAGGATTCCCTCTGTTTCACTAAGTAGAGTAAAGAACATTTTCAGCATTGACACTTCACTGGTCTTATTTGCTGTTAAGTGATTTTATCAGGGTTGAATACAGTGTCTTAACTGTTGCAGTGTCAGGTAACTAGTGGTTTCTAAGACATTAGAATAATTATAAAGTCAAATTAGTATAATTATTTACTTAAATAACATCAAAGATAGGATTAGTTTCTCCTTCCAATTTCCTTCTGTCTTTGTTTGTTTTTAAATAAAGCCCTCATAGATTGGACTATTTATTTAGATTTATTTATTTGTTTGCTTATTATGTATACAGTGTTCTGCTTGTATGTATTTTTGCAGGTCAGAAGAGGGTGCCAGGTCTCATTATAGTTGGTTGTGAGCCATCACATAGTTGCTGGCAGTTGAACTAAGGACCTATGGAAGAGCAACCTGTGCTTTCAACTTTTGAGCAATATCTCTAACACCCCTGTCAATTTTTATTTTACATATTTCAATATTTGGTAAATGAAAAATAAAGGGAGAAATTATTCTAAAAATCAAGACATAGCATTAGACTTCTCTGCATGGAGGTATTTGCAGCTATACACATACTATAAGTCTCATGCAACTAGTATAAATTAGCACTTGTTGAGGTGAAGCTACACTATATATGATCTGCTTTTTTATAACTATGAAAGCCTGAAAAATAATTTTATAAACCTACAAGTTCTTAATCTATAAGTCTACTACGTTATGGCTGTTTGGGGGGGACAGAGTTTCTTGTTGTAAAATGTGAAATCCAAACTTTTTTTTTTTTCTTTGGTTTTTCAAGACAGGGTTTCTCTGTAGCTTTGGAGCCTGTCCTGGAACTAGCTCTTGTAGACCAGACTGGCCTTGAACTCACAAAGATCCTCTTGCCTCTACCTCCTGAGTGCTGTGATTGAAGGCCTGCACCACCACCACCTGGTGAGATCCAAAGTTTTATATGTGAAATAATTTAACATATGTTACTGCACTCTTCTTTTCTTCATGTTAATATTTGAGTTTATATTTCAGTTACAACATCCTCACTTTTTTTTTCTTTTTTTTTATTGAGAAAAGGAGAAAAAAAAACAAGTTTCCACCTCCTCCCAGCCTCCCATTTCCCTCCCCCTCCTCCCCCCCTACACCCCCTCCTCCCACCCTTCTCCCCCTCCCCCCACTCCTTTCCCCCTCCCTCTCCAGTCCAAAGAGCAGTCAGGGTTTTCTGCCCTGTGGTAACATCCTCACTTTTATTACCTACATCAAACCTTCATATATACTCCTGCCCATTCTCCCTCAAATCCACGGCTTTCCTTATTCATCAGTTGCTATTGCAAGAATATATATATATTTGCAAGTACAAGTATCTCTAAATATTGAAAGAATAATGTTTTCAGTGTAAAGTTTTTCTCTTTTTTCTAAGTTCACAAGTTTGATGGAAGTTAAAACCACAGAAAGGGTCCATAGCTTAATTGTAAAGAGATCATTTAAGGTAAGTGCTTGTTGGCAGGGCAGAATATGAATTCAAATTAGCATAATTAAATTCTGGATTTTACTATGCCTACAAGGCATTTTTCCTTTGGATTTCAGTCTATGTAAACTAACAAATTATCTCTCTATGTAAACCAGTTTAGGGTTTTGAGTAGATGATTGCTCCTTAATTGACTAAATCATTTTGTTAAGATTTGGGAAGTGTTTTTAGAAAGCCCCCTGGTTGTCTAACCTTTCCCTTAGTTTTTCATGGATGCAATATCTCAAAGTGTAAGATAAAAGCCCATCTCCAAGTCTCTCATACTGTTGAATGTAGATATAGGACTAAGTCCCAACCAATGTGAAAACCCGAAAAAGCTTCAGAAAAGACATTAAGGACACTAGTAATAGAAGACCCTCTATCTTCTTTCTCATTTGTTTGGGATGTTCATGAAGCAGAAAGTGCCTTCAAGACAAATGATTCTCCTTAGTGAATATATGGAAATGCATAGCACAGCTATATTTTGAATTTCATTCAGTACTATCTTTACCATTATGTTGTGGACCTATGAATTTAATGTTTTAATCATTTATTTTAAAATCATATATGGAAAGGCAAAATGAACCTTAATTTACAGTGATCCTTCATCCCACCCCAAATCCCTAAGAACACATTTTAGTTGCTTTAGATGTCTTACCCATATTACACTAGTCAAATATTTTATTCACTAGTGTTCTATACATTTGATTGTCATGAGAATGCCTATGAAGACTCCATGATTCAGAACTAATCTCCATAATATATTATCATGTGTCTTTCATGAAGATGATTCTATTTAAAAAGCTTGAAGTACCTCTTTGATCATATTCTCATTCTTCCCACTCTCCAACTGGACTTTGGGAGCTGAATCCAGTGCTCTGCTGCAGGGTTTTGTCTCGGTATCCATCAGTTGCTGGATGAAGGCTCTATGGAGATTAAAATATGCACCAGTCTGAGTACCAGTTCAGGCACCTTCTCCTCTATTGCTTAGGGTCTTAGTTGGGGTCATCCTTGTGTATTTCTGGGAACTTTTCTAGAGCTAGTTTTCTTGTTAGCCCCATAATGGCTCCCCCTCAATCAAAATAACTTTTTCCTTGCTCTCATCGCTGTCCTTCCTCCAACTCGACTATCGCATTCCCCAAGTTCTCCTTCCCCCTCAATCATGGGAACACCCACTGAAACAATTTGTCTGAGCTAATTGGTGCTCACTAACTCCAGTTGGACATGGAATGAACCAGCATAGGCCCAAACTAGTCAGTCTAAATGTGGGTGACAGTTGTATGGCTGGGGCAGACTGTGGGGTCACTGGCAGTGTCATCAGCATTTATCCCTACTGCATGTACTGGTTTTTTGGGAACCTATTTTCTTTAGATGACTACCTTGCTCAGCCTAGATATAGTAGGGAGGGCCTTGGACCTTCCCCAAAGCGATGTGCCTTATCCTCTCTAAGAAGTGGGTGGGGGCTAGTGTAGGAGAGGTAGGTGGAGGTAATGGGAGGAGGCAAGAGAGTGAGAACTGGGTTTGGTACGTAAAATGAAAAAAGGAAGTTTTTTTTTAATGACCCCATTTTATTGATATAAATATCAATATATCAATATATGTCCAAGACATATATATCAATATATATGTCTATATATATATATATATATATATATATATATATATAGAGAGAGAGAGAGAGAGAGAGAGAGCTTGGAGTACTATGGTGATGGGTTTTTAAAAGTCCTTTTTCATTGATCACTTTAGCTCCCAACAGATTTCTCACACTGATTCTAATAATTTTTTTCTCCAAAGATTCTTCTCTGTGATAAATATATTTCAAGTAGGTAACCAAAACTTTTGAATCTCCTAAAATGCTTATTGCAAGATTGACATCTCCCTAGGGATACAGAGGAAATGATATAAGGGGATATTGTTAAGAATGGGGGAATAACTAGGGAAGGTGAGGCATATGGAAAGTAGGAACCTTAAATAGCTTCCTTTGATGTGGGATTTCCGTCTACATGCTGTGATTATTATTAACGATTAAAGGAATGCTGGGAGAAAGGAGGCAGAGTCAGACAGAAGCCATGTAGCTTCTCTGGAGCCAGATAGAACTTTAGCAGGTAAGCCACAGCCACGTGGCAATAC
Organism: Microtus oregoni; assembly: GCF_018167655.1. NCBI lineage: Eukaryota > Metazoa > Chordata > Mammalia > Rodentia > Cricetidae > Microtus > Microtus oregoni. Next base: position 8,920,688 of record NW_024543076.1, on the reverse strand, counting down.
ACAGATTACTAGAAATGGGTTAAATTAAGATGTAAGAATTAGCCAATAAATAGCTAGAGCTAATGGACCAAGCAGTGTTTTAAATAATATAGTTTCTGTGTGATGATTTCGGTTCTGGGCAGCCTCCCACCTCCATTCTTTACTCATTGTCCAGGGAACCGGGGTTCCTTCATCACAGTTCCTGTGAGAATTGCAGTTAGATGCCATCAGTCCCTCTCAGAGTTATGAGAAAGGCTTTGTCTCATATGTTTTTCATATGTTTAGGTCTCCAGTCAGTTCAAATTAAATAAATGAAGGTAACTCTGTGAAACCTGACTTTTCTAAGTGACAGAGATGAAAGGGTGATATAAGCTGAAGATAGCACCAAGTGGGTCTTGTTAAAGTCTTTGTATAAGTAAACTGCAGCATTGTGGTATGGGATCAGATGCTTAGGCATGATGGGAAACTCTAGAATATGAAAGCCTCAAACCCTGTACTAGAAATGGAGGCCACAAAAATAAAAAAAAAACCACTTAGACTTACACATTCTAATTACCACAGATGACACTCTAAATCTAACGTGGTTGAACACAACACCCTACTAATGTTTATCTAAGTTGCCGATATGCAGAACCTGAATTAATAACATATTTAATGAATGTACAAAGTATATGGTAATTTTTAATATACTGTGATAAAAATAAATTCACAATACGAGAAGACATAGTTGAAATGCACATTTTAATATAAAAGATTTTTTTGGAAGTAGATGTTCTGCCAAGAGTACTTCTTATCCAGAACATTCTGATGCCTACAGATATATGTTAGAGCATAAAGGTTAAAGGAAATTCATATTCAGTTTATCATGAGCAAAAGAAAATTGATATCTCTTTTAAAACTAGAATTTTTCTCAGCAAACATTTTAAAATGGAAAAGATGTCTGGAGTTATATATAAAACATGAAAATACTTCCTATTTCTAAAAAAGAATAAGAAGTTGGAATGTGAGAATGGGAAGCAGAAGGCATTTGTTAATTTTCAAACTGGAGACAAATGCTGAGGTGCCTTCTTAATAAATCAAAGCCAGGTTCTCCCAGTATCTCTCCGCCACCACCTACTAGAGAGTAAGACTCGCATACCCCACACTCTACCCTAAACTCTCTAGCTACTTATTATTATTTGTACATATCTTTGACTGGTAATTGTGGTGAGAATTGTCTTCTATCTTTATTCTTTCAATATCTTAGTTCTTTGTTAATTTCATGTATTTATGTAATACAGTCTGGATACCTTCAATTTCTCTTATCTTGTTCATACTACCATTATACTCCACTTTCATCCCATAAACCCCATTCCAAAAGCTATTATCTTTTAATTTTGTTCTCTGACACATTTAGTTTAATCAGGATCATTTGCCTGGCTATCTGATTGGGATTGTCCATTAAAACCTAGTATGTCAACAGGATGTAAACAAATGAAATCAACGATCCCGACTCCCTGGATTTATCAACTGCAAATAACTTGGTAGTAAGTGGCAGGGCCCCATGAGTTCCTTCTCTATCCAAGATGAGCCAATAATAGGGCCTTGTTTTTGTACAGTAATGTACAGGCATCTGCAATTACTGTGACTCTGTGAATGCAAAGCTTGTCCTCTCCAGAAAATGGACATTTTTAACCCTTCTGATGTCTTTGGCCTCCTACAGTTTTTTTGACCCCAATTCAGAGTATCTTTTTATCTTTACAAAATATGGTATAAATTCACAATAGGAATAAACAGTACACCACTACACAGTTTCAGAACCTCTGTAACCATAGATCTCAACATTCACTCCAATTTGCTAGGAAGAAAGGCTCCCTGGTTAAGGCTGAAAATAGTATTTGCTATTGTGTACAAATCCAAACTATGTAGAAGAAAATTTGAAACCATACCAGTTCACCCAAGCAACACTATTAAAGTCCTTTCTCCCAGGCACTATCAACTTCCTTATAATGGTCCTCTGATTGGGCTTACAATACCAGGAACAGATTCTTTTCTGTTTACTTGCCTAGAAAATGAATGAGACAATAGCTGTTTACATGGACAACTGTGAGACCAATATTGCACATGTGAGAATGTGTTGTCAAACATATTTGTATTATATTATATAGGGTTTACACCTGGGTTAGAACACTAATGCCATTCCTCCATTGCAGCTGGAATTGCATCTCCTGGGACAATGAAAAAAAAAAGTAGTGAGAAGTAAGATGCTCCTAACTCAGTTCCAGTTTGATTTCTGGACATAATGGACACACAGTTTTTCATGTCTTCAACAACAGGATCTTAACATCTACTTCTGATGGACGAGCAAGAGTAATGGAAATAGTCTACATTGTTTTAGGGTATCTTAGATCTACTTGACCAACAACTCATAAGAAGATATTTCATGCTATTATAAAGCTAACTTATTCTTAAAATTCCACATTAATGCTTAACAGAATTTCAATATGGTATCTCCTTAGAAACAGAGACTAAATGAGTGGAACTCACCACTGGTTTTTTTTTTCTTTTTAAACAAGTGTGAACCAGTAATTAACATAATGTTTAATGTTTTGGTACATGTGAATTATATCATAATGAATTTTTTTTATCTAATGTTCATAGATACATAAGGTACTACAAATATTCAAACTATTGACTTTACCTTTTCTTTTTCCTGCTTGTTCTCCTGGTGCATTTCCTTTTTCCACATAGTATCTCTGCTAGTTACATGTCTTTATTCATTTATTATAATCATTGTTAGTTGTAGTAATTTTATTGATAATCAAATGTATTTCATTTGAGTATTGAATGAGAGTGATTCACAGGAGCAATATTCTCCTTATGAATGTGTATACTGCTGAAGGAAATATCTCTTTCTCACTGACTACTATCTGTCAGAACTTACTTGGGGAGAAGTAAGACATCATGAACCTCTCTCTCTTTAGCTAGCATTATCTGTCTATAAGTTCTAGGATTGGAGCACATGGGTCTTTCTCCCCACAGTGACAGTATATTTACATAACCAGGTCCCTTCTCCCTCAAGTGACAGGATCCTAGCAGACCCAATACTATGCAAGGCATATTCTAGTAGTCACAGTTGCTCTGAGATGAAGAGTATAGTAGTGATATCATGTTTTAAACACAGATTTCCATCCCATGGGAGTTTGAATCTTGGATTTTGCATTCTTTTCCACCCTGTATTCTATGACGCTCTTAACCCTTGGGGAGATGACATAGAAACCAAGTATACAGATGCAAATTCAACATTCCTTTACTCTAAGAACTTTGAAAAACTGTGAGTCTTTGAAGTCACCATGTCCACCACAAGCAGTACCTTTCTAATCAAACCTGATTATAACATGGGTCTGTGGGTATAAATGTAACTGTTTAGATGCAAAGTTAATATGTACATCATGTTTATTTAAACAAAACAATAGCAGCAACTTCTCCTTCACCTGCACAGCCACAGATTGACCAGATTTATAGTATCAGATATTCCTATGGAAGGAAAGTCTAGTATTTTCAAAGAAAGATTTATTACCCCTATTACTGATTTGTCATTATAGCACTAGTGAGCTGACTATGCCTGACTTGTTGAGAATCTAGCATGCAGGGCCCACGGTTAAGGAAGGTTTATATTGACAATTCTTCCTGAGCATATTGCATAGCACTTTCCAACAGTATGAGAGCTAGCCATCAGGGGGAAAGATTAAATCCTAGTTCTGGTTTGATTTCTCTGTGTTCATTGACCAAAGCATGAGGTAACTTCAGTAACCATTTAATTCTGGTGGAGAATAAACAGCTGTGGCAAATGAGTGTATTGTTTTAAGGAGCTCAGAGGCATCTCTGACCAACAATTTATAAAGAAGTGACTCAGCTCTTACTCTAAATCTTTTATTTAATAAACTTGGGACTGCTTATACTTTCACTTAGGCCTGCATTCAAAACACTTTTATATGTTTCCTGTGATTAACTTGCCTATGAGGTTTCAAAAGATCATTTTAATAAATCCTTTCTTTGAGTTGATCCTCCCTCATCTTTTCTTTCTTTCTCTTCCATTTTCCTGATCTTTCACAAATTCAATTTGATCCATCTCTCTCAAGTATCCCCTTGTTCATGTCATAGTCCATTTGCTTTTATCTTCCCCCTAATTTCTTTCACCTGCTTCCTCCCCATGACTCTTTTTCTAGTTTCCTGGCCTTACACAAATTCATTCCCATCCAAATGATATAAAAAAAGTGAAGCTAGAATCACATGTGACAGAGAACATATGATGTTCTCTTTCTGACCCCATATAATATTTTCTAGTTTTACCAATTCTTCCAATATCTATATTTTCTTTTTCTTTCCAACTGAGTGCTTTTTCATTTTATGTGTATACTACGTTTTCATTAGGCATTCATCTGTTGATGGAAATTAAGATGATGCTATTTGTTAGATATAGTGAAAAGATCAGTGTTGTGTGAAAAATGGCCTTGTACTGGTTTAATAAAACACTGATTGACTAGCAGCCAGGCAGGAATTATAGGTGGGACAATGAGAACAGGAGAATCTGGGAAGAGAAAAGGCTCAGTCTGCAGTGGTCACCCAAACATAGAGGAAGCAAGATGAGAATGCCTCACTGATAAAAGGTACCAAGCCATGTGGCTAATACAGACAAGAATTATGGGTTAAATGTAAGTTATAAGAGTTATTAAGAAGCCTGAACTAATAGGCCACCCAGTTTATAATTAATGTAGCTTTCTGTGTATTTTTTGGGGGACTGAACGTCTGTGGGAACTTGGTGGGAAAGAACCCTCTGTCAATAGATTGATAATGAACATGAGTGAGGAACTATCTCTGTAGCTTGATCTTATGATATATCTACTTTTAGCTTTGTGAAAACTCACATTTATTTATATAGTAGCAATACCAATTTGTTTTTTGTTTTTTTATTGAGAAAAAAAATTTCCGCCTCCTCCCAGCCTCCCACTCCTCCCTCTCTCCAACCATTCCTTCCCCCATCCCCCCACTCCTCTCTCCGTCCCCCCACTCCTATCCCCCTCCCCCCACTCCTCTCCCCCTCCCTCTCAAGTGTGAAGAGCAGTCAGGGTTCCCTGTCCTGTGGAAAGTCCAAAGTCCTCCCCCCTCCATCCTGGTCTAGGAAGGTGAACATCCAAACTGGCTAGGCTCCCACAAAGCCAGAACATGTAGTAGGATCAAAACCCAGTGCCATTGTCCTTGGCTTCTTAGCAGCCCTCATTGTCCGGCATATTCAGAGAGTCCATTTTATCTCCTGCTTTTTCAGTCCCAGTCCAGCTGGCCTTGGTGAGCTCCCAATAGATCAGCCCCACTGTCTCAGTGGGTGGGTGCACCCCTCTTGGTCCTGACTTCCTTGCTCATCTTCTCCCTCCTTCTGTTCCTCATTGGGACTTTGGGAGCTCAGTATCCTACTCAACATCGAATTGTTTCTCGTTTCTTCACATCCTCACTAGCATTTATTTTCACTTATTTCTTGTTTATAGCATTTCTAAGGGGGTTGGTGCAAGATGGAATTTCAATGTGTTTTAGTGTCCACTTATTTATGACTAATGTTTTTGTACACTTTAAAAACACATTTTTAAATTCCATTAAAAACCTGCTATTCAGCACCATTTTTGAATGTAAGACCAGCTCTTGAGGAAAAGAATAGTGTAGAGAATGAGACTGTAAAAGTCAAAGGCAAATACTTACTTAAAAATTAGTACAACAAAGAAACTTGTTACGGAGATAAAAACATGAAATCTTTGCCTTACAATGGCCCAAAATAAGCTTGTGTCACTAACACAGGTACAGAGTTATTCTGTGCCTCAGAAAATAATCCAAGGGTCTTTGGAACACTAAAAAAAAAATTTACAAAGTATGTGGAGATTATCATAATGGCATATGCCAAACATGAAGTTATATGAAAAACTGCATTTAACATAAAAAGTTTCATTTCTCCAAATAAATAAAAAAGCCCCTACAAAGTAACATAAAAATCCTAAGTCTTAAATAACAGGCCCTTTGATCTAACTGTATTACTGACGTGTACTGCTTCAGTCTCACACAAATGCCTTTTTTTCTTGATTTACTGTCATTGGTTCTGCTGGCATTATCTACCTCTGCTCATATATTTTTGCCTGGATGAACAACAACTCCCAATAGTAGTCACTGACTACTGTTATTATCAGCTACTACTATCAATTGATCGAAATATTTCCATTCTATTGAGAAAGCCATTTTTTCAACTTAGGGTTACTGAACTGAAGTATCTTCTCTTAATAAATCATTTTATATTAAATAAATATCTTTTCTAGGGTATTTTTTTTAGGGTATTCTTAAGGTTAATCTAGTTTTACCTTTTCTTCTTTTTTAAGAGCTTTGTATTGGATTATTTTAGACACAAATTCAACATGGTATCTTTGGATTTAAATATTAATTTTAATGTATAAGAACATGAAATATCAAAGGAGAATAGTAGAATGTAGATTACTGAGTACTGTACTGAAAATTTGAGAATTTGTGGTGCTTTACAGTTCTTTAAAATTACAAAAAATCTTATATATACAAATGAAACTATTTTATAATGTTTTAACATTCAAATTTGAGTTAATAATCCAAGTTTTCAGAAATAGAAAAGAACCTAGAATTTTCTCTAATGAAACCAAACAAAATGTTTGTGGGAAGCATAAGAAGTTATGTCATTGCAGAAAAAGATATGAGTAGATATGTAATCAGAAATAGATAAATGATAAGATAAATCAATAGGTAGAGGTATGGTAAAAGGTAAGGTGTTGGCAGAAAAATTTGAGAAGAAAATTCATTTGACAATGCAGTAGAAGAGTTAAAGGAGTAAAATATGTGCTGAGAAAACTGAAGTGAGTTTATCAGTTTCTAGGCTGCTCATGAACAGAAAAATAATAATATTTCTATGGTGACAACTGGATATTGACTAGTAATAAAAATGCCCTAAAAATCTGGATCAACAAATTAGGAATTGTTCTCTTACTGAAGACAAACACATACATAGAAAAGTATAATACTTGACTAACAGACACAGCATACCATCATATGTTGAATGTGACTTTCCAAGTGTCCTTAAATGCTAGGTACTATATAAGAATTGCTGTGTTGGATGAAACTTGAATACTTTTCTGTTTTGCCTTTTGTAAGCTCTTCAACTAATGACAAATTGGATAACTCCCAATGTAGTTAAAGTTTAGTTTTGTAGAAAATCAATTTGTTTTCATCTTATTCATCATTTTCACTTTCCTGATTTGCACAGCAGTGAAACCACCTGCTAGATATTTTATCAAATTATCCAAAAGAATTATGTAGTCCTTGCCTTTATTAATATCTTACCTTGATATCAGTAAGTATGTTCTCTTATTTGACTAACTTGAAAATTGTTTTACTTATTCTTGCTTGAAATGCTTTTTTTTTTCCTTGAAAGCCTGGTGCACCCCAGGCAGCGCAATTTAAGGGTAATTGTTGTTCCTGAAGTGGGTAAAATTACCAAACATTAAGATTTTAGAGATGTCTGATATAATCACCTGAAAATCTATTTCCTACTGGGTGTTATTATTGACAAAATAGATGTACTCTTTAAATATTTAGAAAAAAATACAATAGTAACAGTTAGAAATGATAATTATCCAGCCTAGGGACAACCAGACTCTGATTGCTACCAACACAGGAACAAATCTGCTAGAATGATAACTGAAACATTGTCAAAACAAGGGCAAGCTGTCATGAGGCATATAGAAGAACACATACATTACATGTTGGAAGATGAGCTTTGAATGTTACTTTTATAACTGTTTATAAGAAAGTTATTTTGAAGTAAAGCTTTTTATACCAACACAGCTTCAATCTGAGTTATCATACTTTAATTATGAAGTGTTTTTCTGATTTCAGACAAACTATGAGTTACAAACATATTTCAAGATATTTAAAATTAGGTACATATGATTATTTTCTTTTTAAAACATGCTTGGGAGCTGGAGAAATATCTAAGTTGGCCAATAGTTTGCTACATATGCATAGAACATGATTTTGAATGCCCAGAAGCACAAATGCTCATTTAATGGTTTAATGCTGATCAAGTCAAGATAACATGTAACCACAGCATTTTAGAGTAGCAGGCAGAGACAAAATTCATGAAGGCCTTTGATAAGTAAGATTAGGCATATCAGTTAACTACAAATTCAGTGAGAAACCTTAAATCTTAATAAATGAATGAATACATTTCATTAAAAGGTGTGAAGCAATAAAGAATATCCATTTACTGTCTTTCTCTGGTCTCTACATACCAACACACATACATATATACATGGCCAAATTTATGCACACATACACACACCCTGGCTAAGGAATAAATGCAGCACTAAAGAAACACATGCACACACATGACACCACACATAAGTGCACATATACACACGAAACAAAAAATGCTTTAATGACATCTATTTTAGTGTATCAAATACTTAAAATTAAATTTTATGTATCTTTATACATTTGAGGTATCATTTACATATAACTAACCCCTCTTACATGCATAGCACTATTCTTCTTTACAGGCATACTTACTAAGCAACTAAACATTAATCTTTACTTTTTGATGTAGTGTGCACTTCTATGCAATCACTCCAGTCTACCCTAATATTTGCTTTTGCATTCAGAAAGTAGCTACATTTTCCCCAGAACTTTATGAAAGCTGAACCATGTTTTCACCCACTTTTTGAGCTTGAATTAGTGTTGCTAAATAAATTAATTGTACATTTACATCCTATCTTCCTTTGTACCCTCTCTCTAACACTTCCATATCTGCTCACTTCAACATTAACAAAAGTAACTGAAGAAGGCACACAAAAATAAAAATGCACTTATGTTCACTGGTTGGAAAAATCCATATTTTGACAATGTTCTCATCACCAAGAGAGAATGCATATTCCATTATATATAAAACCAATATTTTCATTGGAGAATTAGAAGTTTCAGTTCCCAAATTTATATAGAAACCCACACATACATGCAAACACATCCACACACACTCACAAAAACACTACTGAATGAAATCCATCTTGATCAAGAAAAAATAAAGTAGGAAACATCAAAGTATAAGAATTATTGATTCCAGAATACATTATAAAACTATAGCAACTAAACAATGTAGCTCTAGTATAAAACAGACACATAAGACAAAATAGAATGTAATTACTAATCCAGGAGGATGCTCAAATATCTACACCTAACTTATTTTGTGCAGAGGTGCCAAAACTATATGATGGAGCAAGTTCAGTCTTTTTCGTAAGTGCTAATGAAAAACTATATATCCACTTACAGAATGAAACAATATTTCCATTTCTCATCATTTTGAAAATAATCTCCAAATGGACATAACCTATGAAACTACTAGAAGAAAAATATAGCATCAACGCCTGAGTAGACATTTATGTGTGAACTTTTTCTGGATAAGAACCTTCAAACAGAAATCAAAGCAAAAGAAGACAAAAGTGCTCATTATTTTAAGTATGATTTTTAGTTCAAAGGAAAATATAAACAGAGACACATTGCAGAAAGTATTTACTAAATTTTCATGTGAATAAAAATCGCTGTATAACTTATAGATAACCCAAGTCAACTCCCTATGAGGTTGTGGCCTACCAGCAAAGTTTCAGCACGTCTGGTCTATATCCAGTAGCTGCTCCATGGCTTCTCTCTGACTCTGCCCATCTTTCCTGAGTGGGATTAAATATTTTTCAGATTCTTATGTGACAATATTGTTCTATTTAGACCATGGTGACCTTGAAATAAATGATCTATTCACTTCTCTATATGTGAGTAGCTGGAAACTAATTGCCATGATTCGAAAGAAAATGGCCTCTACATGTTCATGAGGACTGGCAATATTGAGAGATATGGCCTTGCTGGATTGGTGCATATATGTTGGAGGAAGTGTGTTACTAGGGGGCTTTGAGGTTTCATAAACTCAAGTAAGGCCTAGTGTGTTTTATTCTCCAACAAAGCCAACACAGTTTAATTTGGTATTTCTCCTTTAACCCACATGCTAAAAACTACATCTCTAAGAATTTACATGTATTTAGAATTACCTGTTAACCTCATGTAATTGATGAATTTCTAATGAATATATAAAATATATTTTATATGTTTTCAACCCTCATATAATTATTGAATTTTATTTTGGAATGTAAAATAAGATGCATTCAATGAGAAGCCCTTAGATACCTGAAAAAATGTTTATTTTCATGGTTGTATTTTTGGATTATTTATAAAAGTTGAATTATGGAAGCAAATGCTATAAAGTAGGTTGATATTATTTTTTAAACTTCTGCATTCCAGTTAATCTTCTGCCCAATTGGTATTTCTCTATATATAAATATGTAAATGAATAATAATATTTAAAGGAGTTGTGAATCTGATAAATACTCAAGGGATATAGATTGTGTTGAAAAGAGAGAGGAAGTTTACATGAATAAATATAACATTTGTACATAAAATTCTCCTAGATTAATAAAAATATTTTAACTTGAATAAAGGTAAAAAGCATAGATTTTAGATTCTTCATTAGTCCATGCCAGTAATGTTTAAGCATTTATATTTGTATTTTGTTTTAACCTACAAACAAATATGAACTGATTGCAACACACCTTTATTCCTTATCTCTCTTTCTTTCCACCCACCCCCCCAACAAATACAGACACATACATGTGTGTGCATGCTCATCTGCATGTGTGTGTATGTATCTATGTAGCTATGTATATTTTGTTCATGTAACAAACTATATAAAATGCAAAGAAAGTTAATGTACCTCATTATCTAAAATGTTTGACTTTTTAAATAGAGAAAACACTTGGATAAATCCTATAATTTCTACTGAAAAACACCTGAGATTGTAAATGCTTATTTTTGAAAGACCATATCAAGATAACTAATAAGGTACTAAAGACACCTCTTCAGTCTTGTCACTGCTGTGGAAACTGATTTGGAAAGATACTAGGCTTTTCAAATCATCACTGCAGTAAACACTGTGAACTTCACTTTAATAGTTATGTTATGACATAGATCAAATTTAATAAGTAAAGTGCACCATGGAAGCAGCAGGAAATTCTAACGGTAACTTTATTGATGAATAGATGAACATTCTTGTCACAAAAGCGGTGAAATTTTTAGCTTCAAATACCCATTTTACTTGAGCTTATTAAATTTGAGCAACTTTAGAGAAGAAATTTTAAAGAATTTGAAAACATACTGCAAATGGCTATTACAGGACATAACCAAAGAATCAAAGTATTATATTGGAAAAAGTATTATATTGATTTCACAATTTGTATCTATATATAAAAGATTATGAATGAATTCTTAGACATTGTCAACAAAAAATAAATAAAAAACAGTTTATATACATAATTCATTTCTTTGCTTAATTTTTAGGTTTTGAAAAACAAAGCACATTATATACAGTAATCTATATGTATGTGTGTAAATAGATAATTATGTTATAGTTATATCTGCACATTTATATATACATAGGCATATATTTTGTATGTATTTACAAGGGGTATATATCATTATATATTTATGTATTTAATACTAACTTGAAAATTCAAAATAATATCTCCAGCTTTTTTGTACCATAACACTTTCATTTTGACATGTTAATCTTTTGTCGCTGAATGTGAAGTTAAGAATTTATTTTCCACTTATATAGTCTCAAAACAAATGTAGGATCATTTCATACACTATTAAATAAGGATGGATATTCTGTGTCACAGCAGTTAAATTAGCTTGTTTATTCATAGCCTATAGTTATTTGTTCTTATTTACTTTTAGTGCTTTTAATTTGCATTTAGTTTATTTAAATGTAGTTCAAATGCAAAATTGTACAATTACCTGAGTAAAATATGACATTTTAATAAATGTTCATTTTAATAATTATTAAATAAAATTAGAGTAAACAAAATACCATCTCAAACATTCATCACAATTTTATGATGATAACATTCAAATCACCTGTATTGTTTTTTCAGATGTACAGAAAAATCACTGTTTTCTCTAACCATTCAAGTGTGCAGATTTTTGGTCCTCTAAAACTGAATTTGATACCTATGGTTCAACATTATCATCCTTCACCAGCCCATGGGTGCCACCAATGTTTCAACAACACAAAATTCACATGATTATGAAATGGAAGTAGAACAGATAATTATTGATATATTTGAGAGGTCTGAAATGGGAAGATCAAGTTAGAATAGGAAGGCATAGTGAGAGGGAATACGGTGAGAGACAACTAAAATTAACTTTGGGGGTAGTTTAGAAACCTAATATGGTTGAAACCTTTATATATATCAAGGAGATTTAAAAGAGAACACCAAAGAATGGGGAAAACAGACTTGGAACTAGCCTCTCTTGTCATCACTTTTAATATTAGGATTGGGTTATATTTAATGGGGTTGAAGAGATGGCTCAGTGAATAAGAACACTGCCTGCTTTTCCAATTGAAAAAAACTTGAGTAAGGATCACAGTAAGCAGCAATAGCTGTCCTAGAACACACCAAATAGACCGTGGCCTTGAACGTACAGAAATACACCTGCTTCTACCCCATAAAGTCTGGGATAAAAGGCCTGAGCCTCTAAGTCTGAACCCAAATTCTCCATTATTTTAAAATTTGACATTGTTTTGATTTCTGAATATTTTAAACTGGGTCTTTCCTCATAAGTGATTATAAAATGTGAGGAAATGGAGGCAATGAATCTAATTTACAAATGGAGACATACTTTTGTAAAATTGAAATTTGATTATTTTTTTAATAAAAATATTTTTTTTTCTTTTTCTTTTATTGAGAAAAGGAAAAAAGTTTCAGCCTTCTCCCAGCCTTCCATTTCCCTCCCCCTCCTCCCACCCTTCTTCCCCTCCTCCCATTCCTCTTCCCCTCCCTCTCCAGTCCAAAGAGCAGTGAGGGTTCCATGCCCTGTGGAAAGTCCAAGGTCCTCCCCCCTCCATCCATGTCTAGGAAGGTGAACATCCAAACTTGAAGGCGTAAGTCACAAACAATGCCACACCAATTCGGGGTTATGATTATTAGGGTGGTATTTATTTAAAGGGGAAAAAACTTACAGATCACTGTCCCAGGCAACAGCCCTCTTCGCAACCAGGAAAGGAGTCTAGTCGCAGGCGGAGCAGGAAGTGAAGAGAGAGAGAAGAGGGAAGTGGCCGCTTTTTTAAAGGGAGAGAAACCACGCCCCAGTGGGCTGGTACCTCAGCGGTGATAGGCTGGAGGAGTGGGAGGACCTCCCGCAACACCTCCCCCTTTTGTTTAAATAAGAGAGTTCTAAACCTACTATGAAATTATATACAATAAGTACAAATATCCTATTCTAACTAGCTTAGGTCTTGTATAATAAATAACTTGGCCAAGTCATGAGAGAAAGTAACTACATTTATATAGTCTTCAACCCCATCGAAGATCTGAGAAGGGAAATAATGTTACCTGGGTAATTAGGAAGTTCAGTAGAACAACTTCCAAAACATGCAACAAATTACAGAGACAACTAGCTACCTGGGCAATCACCCAAAGTCACATTAGCAGCGTTGAAGCAACCAACTTTGGCTAAGGCCTAACATAACTGACATACCATTTTCTAAGGCAAGCAACTTTTCAAAACTATCTTACCCTGTCTTGGCAGGATATGACAGTCCTGTTTTATCCATTGATGCATGCTCTGTATCTTTGTCAGTTGTTGAGGTATGGGCATTTCTTTGCCCAAACGCCAGTTCTGCCAAAAAGAAAGGCTCCAGGTGGAGTGTCTTTGGTGCTCAACATTCTCTCGGGAATAGAGTGGTGTTGCCAGGAGCAATTGTGTCTCACTACCACAAAACTCTGAGTTAGATTAAAGGCCATTTTCTACAGCTCTTTGAAGAAGTTGAAGATTATCTATCTATACTGAGTATAATCTCTATATATCTAAAGAACCTGATTAGTCTATTATAAATGACAAACTTAGATGACTATTAGTCTATATAATTCTCAATATCTATCTAACTTAAAGACTAAGACAATAAACGACTGTGAAACAAATGAGGACAATGACCTCCAAATATAAACAATGTACAAATATACATTGCAGTAGGCAAATATATATCAATACACAATCATTATATAAGTATCTTAATCAGAGGTAGAAATGTACACTGCAATATGGTAAATATATACAATATATATATATATATCAATACAATATATGTCAATACATAAAAAAATGTTTTAAACAGAGGTAGAAACATGCATGCGTACAATAGTCAATATAATTTAACTTTGTATCAATATACAAGAATCTATACCAATGTATTTGTCTAAAAACAGTAACTCACAATTACAAATCTATTATCCCATCATCCCTCTTTTTTTTTTTTTTTCAAAATGATCCCTGAGCGTATAAAATTCCTCCCCCAACCCTCAATCGTGTACTAATTATAATCAACCCCTAAATGATGTCCCTAAACCCAAGGGCAAGTTTTACTGGGAAAGGGGACGTCGTCCTCTAGAATTACTTCCAGCTGTCATGGGGGCGACGTTCTTTCTGGGGGATCCTGTGAAAGTGAAATGATGGTTAAATTTCAAGATCAATGTCTTTTAAAATTGCCAATAGTCTCTGAGTATTTTGTGCAGGTCTGGCCAAAATGTTGTATAAGATGTGCACCATTTCAGCTAACCAAGTTGGAACTGTCTTGTGCAGCTGGTACCAAAAGCAGGTCTTGTAGTAGTGCTATCAGTATCATGACGTCATATCAACCAGGTGGAGTTGTTGTTATGGGGCCCCATCTTCTTCCTGGAAACTTCAAATGTCACTTCAGGAAAAACTCATTGTTCATTATGAAAAACTTAAACATTAATCATATAGACATATATAAACATATATATATATTCAATGAAAGACATGATAGATATATTCAATGAAAAGTATGATAGATATGAAGAAAAGCAAAGATGTTTTCTAAACTCATATTTCTTTCTGTCCCATATCATGGCTCTTGACATGAGACAGAAACTCCAGAAACTCTGGGTTTTTCTCTTACTAACAGGCTTGGAATTGGAGAGGGACTGAGCCAAAGTCCAACCTCAAAACCAGCTTTATAAAAATTTAGAAATATGGTTTAATATTACTTACACAATCCATTCAGTTGTCTTCATATTTCCTATTGGGCAGGTATTTTTCCATTTGTCAGTATCCAAACATCCAGGGTCCCTTGAATTTCTCAAAGATGAGTGTTTTCCTGTGGAGATAAGAACAGAACCCTGCCCCCATTCTATATGTTTTTCTTACCACCTGTATGAATATCATCGTTGTGGATGAGTTGTCATTTCTCCTTTCCAAGAGGTTTCTCCTCTTCAAATCGAAACTTTATTAATTTTGATGGTATCCACAATTTTTCTTCTCCTGTGGAAACAAGAGCAAAACCCCTTCCCCAACGTAGCACATCTCCTGGCTTCCACTGAGAGGTCAGCACATCTTTGAAATAAATCGGTTGATTTAGTTCAGCAGACTTTTCCATTATCCAATGTCTTTCTGCTGCTGTCGTTCCTTTCTCATTAGCGTTAAGAAAATTCAAGGTTAATAAAGCATTATGTAATCTATTTCTGGGGGTATTTTCAGTCCCTTTCTGTTTGTTCAGCATATCCTTTATAGTACGATTTGATCTTTCTATAACTGCCTGACCTGTAGGATTATTTGGTATACCTGTAATGTGTTTTATATTATAATAATCAAAAAAGTGTTTCATTTTCTTAGATACATATGCTGGACCATTATCTGTCTTTATTTGCGCAGGTATACCCATGATGGCCATAACTTCCAATAAATGTGTGATTACTGAATCAGCCTTTTCTGAGCTCAGGGCAGTAGCCCATTGAAAACCTGAATACGTGTCTATGGTGTGGTGTACATATTTTAATTTACCAAATTCCATAAAGTGGAACACATCCATCTGCCAGATTTCATTTCTCTTAGTACCCTTTGGGTTACTCCCTGCAGGCAACGGTGTTTGATTATAGAAAGAACAAGTAGGGCATCTCTTTATAATGTCCTTAGCTTGTTGCCAAGTAATGGAAAATTCTTTCTTTAGGCCTTTACTATTGACATGATGCTTCTTATGAAATTCCGAGGCCTGCAACACACTTCCAATCAATAATTGATCAATCTCAGCATTGCCTTGGGCTAGAGGACCAGGCAGACCTGTATGGGACCGGATGTGTGTTATGTACATCGGACAAAGCCTGTTCCTGATTATGTCTTGTACCTGGATAAACAATGAAGTCAACTCTGTGTCATCTGGTATAAATTCAGCGGTTTCAATATGCAAGATAACTCTTTCTGCATATTGTGAATCTGTAACTATATTAAGAGGTTCTTTAAAATCCCTTAGCACCATAAGAATGGCATATAATTCTGCCTTCTGGACAGAATTATAAGGGCTTTGTTCCACCTTACTCAATTCTTCTGACTTGTAACCTGCTTTCCCTGATTTATTTGCATCAGTATAGAACGTACGGGCTCCAGTTATTGGAGCATCACGTACAATTCTAGGAAGAATCCAAGAAGTTCTTTTTATGAGATTAAGTCTATCACTTTTGGGATAGTTGCTATTAATTTCTCCCAAAAAGTTAGCACAAGCTCTTTGCCACGGTTCATTGTCTTCCCATAACTTTTTTATTTCTTCAGTAGTAAAAGGCACTATAATTTCTGCTGGGTCTATACCTGCTAGTTGACGAAGTCTCAGCTTACCTTTTATAATTAATTCAGAGACCTTTTCCACATAAGTTTTTAATTTTTTACTTGGTTTATTAGGTATAAATATCCACTCTAAAATAATATCTTCCCTCTGCATTAGAATCCCTGTAGGAGAAATTCTGGAAGGCAATATGACTAGGATGCAGCTAAGATTTGGGTTCACCCTATCCACATGTGCCTCCTGTAATTTTTCCTCAATCATTGTCAGTTCCTTTTCTGCTTCAGCTGTCAGTTCTCTTGGACTATTCAAATCTTTATCACCATCTAAGGTTTTGTTTAAATGAACTATTAGATCAGGTGTTATCCCAACAGCTGGTCGTAGACTGGAAATGTCTCCTAACAATCTTTGGAAGTCATTAAGAGTCTTTAACCGGTCTCTCCTAATTTGTGCCTTTTGCGTTTTAATTTTCTCTAACCCTATTCTGTAACCTAGGTAATTAATAGAATTTTCTCTTTGAATCTTTTCAGGGGCAATTTGTAATCCCCACCTAGGCAAGACTTTCTTTACTTCTTCAAACATCCTTTCTAAAGTATCTTTATTTGAATCAGATAATAAGATGTCATCCATGTAATGATAAATGATGGACTTGGGGAATTGTTTACGAATTATTTCCAATGGCTTACTTACAAAATATTGGCACAGTGTAGGACTATTGAGCATACCCTGTGGGAGGACAGTCCACTGATATCTCCTATTAGGCTGAGAATTATTATAAGTAGGCACTGTGAAGGCAAATTTTTCTCTATCCTTTTCTTGTAACGGTATAGTGAAAAAACAATCTTTCAAATCAATAACTATAAGAGGCCATCCTTTTGGTAACAGAGAAGGCAAAGGAATTCCAGATTGTAGTGGGCCCATAGGTTGAATTACTTTGTTGACAGCTCTTAGATCTGTCACCATTCTCCATTTACCAGATTTCTTTTTTACAACAAACACAGGAGAATTCCAAGGGCTGGTTGATTCTTCAATATGGTGAGCATCTAGTTGCTCTTGCACCAGCTGTTCCAATGCCTGTAGTTTATCTTCAGCTAGAGGCCATTGTTTGGTCCATATTGGCTTCTCAGTTAGCCATTTTAAAGGTAGGGCCGTTGGTACCTCTAAAGGTTTGGTATTTGCTGTATGTTCTTGTACAGCCTGAATGGCTGGTGACCTTTTCCCATAATACCTCATCATATCCTTCCCAGAATTATGAGTTCCTGGAAATACAGGAATGTTAATCTGGGTATTCCATTGCTGTAGCAGGTCACGGCCCCATAAATTTATGGCAATATTGGCTATATATGGCCTTAGTCTTCCTATTTGCCCTTCGGGCCCTATGCATTCAACCCATCTTGTGCTTTGTTTTACACGAGATAGGGTTCCAATTCCCAGGAATTGAACATCTACCTCTTGAAGAGGCCAATTCGGATGCCAAGATTCTGGGGTAATGATACTTACATCCGCACCTGTGTCTAATAAGCCTTCAATAAAAGTGCCATTTATACAGACTCTTAGCTTTGGTCTTTGATCATTAATAGAAGTCTGCCAAAATATACGTTTACTCTGTCCTATTGGGTTTTTTGACTCATCCTCCACACGTAATTCTTCATTTAGACCAGTATTACTTTTTACAGCAGAAATTGGAGCTTTTAATTTTCTTGGTGAGGCACGTTCTCCACTGTGACTGGGAATGACTGGGCCACTGTTGGCTTGGGGGCCTGCGAGAGGCCCCCCAAGGAGTTTCCCGATGATATCGGATTGCCCCGTCTGTCTGTTGTTGACCTACATTCGTTGGACCAATGCCTGCCTTTACCGCATCTCCTACATATACCTGAAGGCCGAGGTCTCCTATTTTTGTCATTCCCAGAAGAGATATTATTCCTAGAAATTCTTTGCCTGCAATTCCTTTGCAAATGTCCTAATTTACCACAATTAAAACACCTGGCAGTTTGATGTCTCCTCATTGCTTTGGAAATCGCTTCTCCTACCCAAGATTCATCATTATAGCTAAACGTCTCAACATTCATCGTATGCTGAATCCATTCATCCATAGGTGCTGATCTAGACTTTAAAGGCCCAATTATCTTTTTGCATTCTATGTTTGCATTCTCAAAAGCTAGAGATTCAAGAAGTATTCGTCTAGCTTCTGGGTCTGTTACCCCTATGTCCAGAGCCTTAATTAATCTTTGCAAAAAGTCAATAAAGGGTTCTCTCTGTCCCTGCCTAATTCTGGTATATGATTCAACCCTTTTTTCTGGATCTTGTATCCTATTCCAAGCATTTAAAGCTGCTTGGTGACATAGACACAGTACTTCATCGTCATAAAGAGCTTGGACCTGTGGATCAGCATATTCTCCTGCACCAAGAATTTGATCTTGGGAAACCTCAATACCTTTTGCTCTTCCTTGCTGTTCCATATGTTTGGATTCTTCTCTGAAATAAATTCCAAACATCAAGGAAGGTCCATTATCTAAAACTGCAGACACTAACTGATGGAAATCATGGGGAGTAGCTCTAGCATTAGAAGCCCAAGTCCTTATCATTTCCTTTACATATGCATTGTGCAAGCCAAAATTAACAACAGCTTGCTTAATTTCTTTCAGATCATTCATTGCTATTGGCGTCCATCTAGCTTCTCTGACTCCCTTTGAGCCTTTAGAAGTTGATGCTTTTTCAGAATTAAGTATAGGGTATGTCGCTAGAACCCTGGGTAAGCCAGTTCTAATAGCTGGTGGAGGCCTTGTATCCTGTCCTTGTGCCTCCTTACTCTGTTCACCAGCTGCAATAATTTCCCCAATCTTTTCAAATCTTTTTATCATTGTCTCTCTTAAATCCTGAATCTCCTGACCTGTATATATTTCCAGTGATTTCACTGAGGTATCAATTTTTTGGTCCCCATTCTGCACCTGTGATTCCAAAGCTTTAATTTTTTCCTTCAAAGATAACATGTCCTCCTTAAACTTTTCTTGTATATCATGTAGATTCCCATCTTGGAGGTACATTCTGTCTGTTACCTTATCAAAACTTTGTGATAAAGTCTGAACGTCAAATTCAACAGCCTGAACCCTTTCAGGTAACTTTCTAATACCCTTGGATATGGAATCAATTTTGTCTGTCATAGTATCCACTTGTTCAGATAACCTCTGATTTTCAATAATTTTAATCCTGTCAATTAGTTGTTCATTATTAGTTCGTAAAGATTCTATCATTCTTAGGAGTGCCATATTCTTCTGTTCATTATTAGTACGTAAAGATTCAATCGTTCTTAGGAGTGCCATATTCTTCCTTAATGATAGAATATGGAAAAGAAAACTGAAGGCTAGTAACAAGCAAATTAAGGTATCCCCATAATCATATAAACCTTGTATGATGTAATTCATTGTATTAGTAAATATAAATTTACTAATCCATTGTATTAGTGAAAACAAAGCAGTAAAATTTGCGTTAGAAACAAAAACCGCAATATTACCTATTATCCAGCAGGTGGCGCTGTTGCAGAGTCGCGGTGAAAACATGGTCCTGTTTCAGTGCCTTAGTAGATGTTAAAAACTGGAAAATTCAAGTTTCTCAACAAAATAAATCTAATTAAATCAATTCCTGAGACGGAACAAGTCACCCTGAGGGGTTGCAGCTTTCAGCAACCACGTGCTCTGGTTCGTGCCACTTAAGAGCTGTACTTGCAAGGGAGATTTAAAAATGACTCAGAAAAGAGCAAACCACGCGGCCAGAGACTACGTGGGCCTGTGGAGTTTAAATCCACGTGGGGAGTCCAAGGCCGCTGGCGGCTGAGGAAGGGGAGGGCTCCCGCCAAGCCGAACTAGAGCCCGCCAAGCCCGCGGCCGCCAAGCTGAACTTGCGCCCACCAAGCCTGCAGCCGCCAAGCCGAACTTGGGGCCGCCAAGCCGAACTCGCGGCTGCGAGTGGGGAAAGGAGAGGTTCTAAAACCAAACGTTGGGCGCCAAAATGAAGGCGTAAGTCACAAACAATGCCACACCAATTCGGGGTTATGATTATTAGGGTGGTATTTATTTAAAGGGGAAAAAACTTACAGATCACTGTCCCAGGCAACAGCCCTCCTCGCAACCAGGAAAGGAGTCTAGTCGCAGGCGGAGCAGGAAGTGAAGAGAGAGAGAAGAGGGAAGTGGCCGCTTTTTTAAAGGGAGAGAAACCACGCCCCAGTGGGCTGGTACCTCAGCGGTGATAGGCTGGAGGAGTGGGAGGACCTCCCGCAACACAAACTGGCTAGGCTCCCACAAAGCCAGAACATGAAGTAGGATCAAAACCCTGTGGCATTGTCCTTGGCTTCTAATCAGCCCTCATTGTTCGTCATGTTCAGAGAGTCCGGTTTTACCACATGCTTTTTCAGTCATACTCCAGCAGGCCTTGGTGAGCTCCCAATAGATCAGCCCCACTAACTCAGTGGGTGGGTGCACCCCTCGTGGTCCTGACTTCATTGCTCATGTTCTCCCTCCTTCTGCTCCTCATTGGGACCTTGGGAGCTCAGTCCAGTGCTCCAGTGTGGGCCTTTGTCTCTATCTCCATCCATCACCAGATGAAGGTTCTATGGTGATATGCAAGATATTCGTCAGTATTGCTATAGGATAGGGTCATTTCAGGTTCCCTATCCTCAGCTGCCCAAGGAACTAACTGGGGACATCGCCTTGGGCTCCTGGGAGCCACTCTAGGTTCAAGTCTCTTGCCAACCCTAAGGTGGCTCCCTTTACTAAGAATTGTGCTTCTGTGCTCCCCTATCCAACCTTCCTTTATACCAATCACCCGTTTCCCCAAGTTCCCACCATCCTCCCCTTCTCACTTTTCTCTCCCCATCTCCCCTTACCCCCATTGCACCCCACCACCAAGATCCCAATTTTCTCCCCGGCAATTTTGTCTACTTCCCATAGGCAAGAGGATAACTATATGTTTTTCCTTGGGTTCACCATCTTATTTAGCTACATTTGGTTCAACAATTGTAGACTCTGTGACCCTTGTTTATTGCTAGAAACCAATTATGAGTGAGTACATCCCCTGTTCATCTTTTTGGGTCTGGGTTACCTCACTCAGGATAGTGTTTTCTATTTCCATCCATTTGCATGCAAAATTCAAGAAGTCATTGTTTTTTTTTTTTTACCGCAGCATAATACTCTAATGTGTATATATTCCACACTTTCTTCATCCATTCTTCCATTGAAGGGCATCTAGGTTGTTTCCAGGTTCTGGCTATTACAAATAATACAGCTACGAACATAGTTGAACAAATGCTTATGTCATATGATCAGGCATCTTTGGGTATAATCCCAAGAGTGGTATTGCTGGGTCCAGAGGTAGGTTGATCACAAATTTCCTGAGAAACTGAAACACTGATTTCCAAAGTGGTTGCATACGATTGCATTCCCACCAGCAATGGATGAGGGTTCTCCTTCCTCCACAGCCTCTCCAGCAAAGGCTATCATTGGTGTTTTTGATTTTAGCCACTCTGACAGGTGTAAGATGATATCTCAAAGTTGTTTTGATTTGCATTTCCCTGATCTCTAAGGAGGTTGAGCATGACCTTAAGTGTCTTTTGGCCATTTGAACTTCTTCTGTTGAGAATTCTGTTCAGTTCAGTGCCCCATTTTTTAATTGGGTTAATTAGCATTTTAAAGTCTAGATTCTTGAGTTCTCTATATATTTTGGAGATCAGACCTTTGTCTGTTGCGGGGTTAGTGAAGATCTTCTCCCAGGCAGTAGGTTGCCTTTTTGTCTTAGTGACATTGTCCTTTGCTTTACAGAAGCTTCTCAGTTTCAGTAGGTCCCATTTATTCAATGTTGCCCTTAATGTCTGTGCTGATGGGGTTATACATAGGAAGCAATCTCCTGTGCCCATCTGTTGTAGGTTACTTCCCTCTTTCTCTTCTATCAGGTTCAGTGTGTTCGGGCTGATATCCATTTGGACTTGAGTTTTGTGCATGGTGATAGATATGGGTCTATTTTCATTCTTCTACAGGTTGACATCCAGTTGTGCCAGCACCATTTGTTGAAGATGCTTTCATTCTTCCATTATATACTTTTAGCTCCTTTATTGAACATGAGGTGTTCATACGTTTGTGGGTTAAAATCCGTGTTTTCTATAAGATTCAATTGGTCGACTTCTCTGTTTTTATGCCAGTACCACACTGTTTTCATTCCTGTAGCTCTGTAATAGAGTTTGAAGTCAGGGATGGTAATGCCTCCAGAAGATCCTTTATTGTATAGGATTGTTGGGGCTATCCTGGTTTTTTTTTTTGTTTTTCCATATAAAGTTGATTATTGTTCTCTCAAGATCTGTGAAGAATTTTGATGGGACCTTGATGGGGATTGCATTGAATCTATAAATTGCCTTAGGTAGAATTGCCATTTTTCCTATGTTGATCCTCCCAATCCAAGAGCAAGGGAGGTCCTTCCATTTTCTGGTATCCTCTTCAATTTCTTTCTTCAATGCCTTAAAGTTCTTGTCAAATAGATCTTTCACTTCCTTGGTTAGAGTTACCCCAAGATATTTTATGCTGTTTGTGGCTATCGTGAAAGATGAAGCTTCTCTAATTTCCCTCTCTGCTTCCATATCCTTTGTGTATAAGAGGGTGACTAATTTTTTGGAGTTGATCTTGTATCCTGCCACATTGCTAAAGCTGTTTATCAGCTGCAAAAGTTCTTTGGTGGAGTTTTGGTCGCTTATGTACACTATCATATCATCTGCAAATAACGAAAGTTTAACTTCTTCCTTTCCAATTTGAATCTGCTTGATCCCATTATGTTGTCTTATTGCTATTGCTAGAACTTCAAGCACTATATTGAAGAGGTATGGCAAGAGTGTACAGCCTTGTCGTGTTCCTGAGTTTAGTGGGATGGCTTTCAGTTTCTCTCCGTTTAATTTGATGTTAGCTGTCAGCTTGCTTTATATAGCTTTAATTATATTTAGGTATGACCCTTGTATCCCTAATCTCTCCAAGACTTTTATCATAAAGGGATGTTAAATTTTGTCAAATACTTTTTCAGCATCTAATGAAATGATCATATGTTTTTTTTTTCTTTCAGTTTATTTATATGATGGATTACATTGATAGATTTTCGTATGTTGAACCAGCCCTGCATCTCTGGGATGAAACCTACTTGATCATAATGGATAATTTTTCTAATGTGTTCTTGGATACGGTTTGCCAGTATTTTGTTGAGGATGTTTGCCTCGATATTCATGAGTGAGATTGGCCTGTAATTTTCTTTCTTGGTTGAGTATTTGTGTGGTTTTGGTATTAGAGTGACTGTAGCTTCATAAAAGGAATTTGGCAATAACTCTTCTGATTCTATATTGTGAAATACATTAAGGAGTATAGATATTAGGTCTTCTTGAAGTTCTGGTAGAATTCCGCATTGAAACCATCTGGTCCTGGGCTTTTTTTGGTAGGGAGGTTTTTATAACAGCTTCTAATTCTTCACTACTAACAGGTCTATTTAGATTGTTCACCTGGTCCTGGTTCAACTTTGGTATATGGTATTTATCTAAAAAAGTGTTCATTTATTTTACATTTTCCAGTTTTGTGGCATACAAGCTTTTGTAGTAAGATCTAACGATTCTCTGAATTTCTTCTGTGTCTGTGGTTATGCTCCCCTTTTCATTTCTGATCCTATTGATTTGCATATTCTCTCTCTGCCTTTTCATTAGTTATGGATAGGGGTTTATCAATCTTGTTGTTTTTCTCCAGGAACCAGCTTTTTGTTTTATTGATTCTTTGGACTGTTTTCTGTGTTTCTATTTTGTTGATTTCCTCCCTCAGTTTGATTATTTCCAGTCTTCTACTCCTCCTTGGTGAGTCTCCTTCTATTTTTTCTAGAGATTTCAGGTGGGCTGTTAAGTCTCCAATGTGTGCTTTCTCTGTTTTCTTTAACTGGGCACTTAGTGCTATGAACTTTCCTCTTAGCACTGCTTTCATAGTGTCCCATAAGTTCGAGTATGTTGTTTCTTTATTTTCATTGAATTCAAGGAAGACTTTAATTTCTTTCTTGATTTCTTCCTTGATCCAGGTGTGGTTCAGTAGTTGACTGTTCAGTTTCCATGAGTTTGTAGGCTTTCTGGGGGTAGCACTGTTGTTGAATTCTAACTTTAATCCATGGTGATCTGAGAAGACACAGAAGGTTACGAATATTTTTTTGTAACTGTGGAAGTTTGCTTTGTTACCAAGTATGTGGTCAATTTTCGAGAAGGTTCCATGGGCTGCAGAGAAGAAGGTATATTCTTTCCTATTTGGGTGGAATGTTCTATAGATGTCTGTTAAGTCCATTTGCTTCATTACCTCCATTAATTCTCTTATTTCTCTGTTAGGTTTCTGTCTGATTGACCTGTCCATTGGTGAGAGAGGAGTGTTGAAGTCTCCTACTATTAGTGTGTGCGGTTTGATGGCAGCCTTGAGTTTTAGTAATGTTTCTTTTACGTACGTGGGTGCTTATATATTAGAGGCATAGATATTCAGGATTGAGACTTCATCCTGATGAATTGTTCCTGTTATGAGTATAAAATGTGCCTCTCCATCTCTTCTGATTGATTTAAGTTTAAAGTCAACTTTGTTAGAAATTAGTATGGCCACACCTGCTTGTTTCTTAGGTCCATTTGCTTGATAAACCTTTTCCCATCCCTTTACTCTGAGTAGGTGCCTGTCTTTGTGGTTAAGGTGTGTTTCTTGTAAACAGCAGAATGTTGGATCCTGTTTTTTTATCCAATCTCTTTGCCTGTGCCTTTTTATAGGTGAGTTGAGTTCATTGACATTAAGTGATACTAATGTCCAGTGGTTGTTAACTCCGGTCACTTTTTTAGTAGTAGAGTTTGTGTGTTTCCCTTCTTTGATTTGCGCTGGTGAAGGGTCTCTAGATGTTTGAGTTATTGTGGTCATTGTTGGACTCCTTGGTTAGTGATTTTCCTTCTATTACTTTTTGTAAGGCTGGATTTGTGGCGGCGTATTGTTTAAATTTGTTTTTATCCTGAAAAATTTTGTTTTCTCCATTTATAGTGAACGAAAGCTTGGCTGGGTATCGTAGTCTGGGCTTGCATCCATGGTCTCTTAGTTTTTGCAGTACATCTATCCAGGACCTTCTGGCTTTCATTGTTTACATAGAGAAATCAGGTGTAAGTCTGATAGGTTTACCATTATAAGTAACTTGGCCTTTTTCCTTTGCAGCTTTTAATATTCTTTCTTTATTCTGTATGTTTTGTGTTTTGATTATTATATGGTGAGGAGATGTTTGTTTTTTTTTTTTTTTGGTCCAGTCTATTCGGTGTTCTGTATGTTTCTTGAACCTTCAAAGGAATATCTTTCTTTAGGTTGGGAAAGTTCTCTTCTATAATTTTATTAAATATATTTTCTGGACCATTGAGCTGTACTTCTCCTTCTTCTATCCTAATTTTTCTTAGGCTTGGTCTTTTTATTGTGTCCCATATTTCCTGAATGTTTTGTGATGAGAATTTGTTGGCTTTGCTGTTTTCTTTGATCAGTGTGTTTATTTTCTCTATGGTATCTTCAGTGTCTGAAATTCTTTCTTCTATCTCTTGTAATCTGTTGGTAGTACTTGTCTCTGTAGTTCCTGTTCATTTACCCAGATTTTCCATCTCCATCCTTCCCTCGGTTTGTGTTTTCTTCATTACTTCCATTTCATTCTTCAAGTCTTAAACCGCTTCCCTTACCTGTTTGATTGCTTTTTCTTGTTTCTCTTAGTTTTCTTGGGTATCTCTGAGAGATTTATTCATTTCCTCTACCTTTTTGTTTGTGATCTCTAATTGTTTATGGCAGTTTTTCACCTCCTGTTTAAGGTCTTCTATTATTTTCATATAATTCAGTTTTGAGTCTATTTCTTCTAATTCTTCTAGAGTAGGGTGTACAATTCTTCTTGTTTCAGGATCCCTGGATTCTGGTGATGTCATGTTGCCTTTCAGGTTGTTGGAGGAATTCTTGCATTGGAGCCTTCCCATCTCTTCCTTCAAATGGATCCAGGAGAGGCCTGGTGTCTTGGTCCAGTCTTTGCTGTGACTGACTCTCTGGGTGTATCTCTTCAGTGTAGAAGCAGGAACTGTCCCGTCCAGATGGAACTCCTCAGCACCAAAACATAGACGCCTGGTAGTCCAATGACCTGCGGACAAAAGGGAGAACTTGGGGGGCAGGGCGGGGACGAGTAGAACACAGGACACCCTGCCGCAAAAGCTGAAGGTGCTCGTGCTCCCTTTCGGGGGGGGGGGTCCTTGAAGCCTGCCCAGTAGGCAGGCACTCACTGCTCTGGGTGGGTAGCCTTAGTATAGGAGCTTAAAACTGTTTTTGAGCACTGGTCCTAGCATACAGCAGGGCAGGGTTGGGGGGGGGGTTGCTGGGGGCTTGGTTGTGCATAAGAAAGACAGCCCTGCAGAAGGAGCTGGGGGAGGGGGGTTTGTGCTGTCTTCTGGGACAGTCCGCCCCTGGATAGCACACACTCACCCATCCAGATGGAAGTCCTCAGCACCTAAACATGGACGCCTGGTAGTCCAATGACCCGCGGACAAAAGGGAGAACTTGGGGGGCAGGGCGGGGACGAGTAGAACACAGGACACCCTGCCGCCAAAGCTGGAGGTGCCCGTGCTCCCTTTCGGGGATCCCTGAGTACTGCCCGGTGGGCAGGCACTCACCACTCTGGGTGGGCAGCCCCAGTGTAGGAGCAGAACACTGTTCCCAAGCAAAGGACCCAGCAGAAAACCTGGAATTTGATTATTGCTTAGTGTTAAATATCACTGAATAGTAGGTGTGTGTTTTTTGTCTCTGTGGCCTTTAAGGAACTCAATGGTGTGCCTCAAACTGCAAAATATCAGTTCCCACTATCTGACAAGTATTCTATAACTAAACCAACAGTATGATGAGGTAACATTGAAATCGTATGGACATTTGACAGTTTTAAATTGTTTTCACAAATATAGTTGCCTCTATGCTTTTCAACAAAATTTAGGGTGTCCTTATTATTGATTTTGATGGTTTCACTTTTAAGTTCATAATTATAGGCATTTTTTTTGAGCCTTGTCAATCATAACTTTTTCTTTAATTTTCTCACTTCTCTTATGTGATATCTTTTTCTAGTCCTCCTTTTTGGACATTTCATATTTGTTCATTTAAATGACTCTTACTTCATGAGGAACACTATATCACAAATTAGCATCCACACATATCATATATTCTTCATCATGTTTCTTATTTTAGAACAAACCATAGACAAGAATACTATATTTAAATAAATTAAAATCTAGAACTTCTAACTTTTAGAAGACGATAAGACATTAACCTCTTAGATTTCAATAAAAGACTTGTTTAAAAATCTTTTATGGAAACAATTATTGCCTATTAAGAAGCACTTTCATTTTTTTAAATATTAATTTTACATATTAAGACAAGAACACAAGCTAGGGGATATCACTACATTTTCTGCATTTTTATATCTACAATCTATATCTATATCTATCTATCTATCTATCTATCTATATATATATATATATATAAATTGAATGGGTTTGTGTCCATCTGTTACCTCTGAACTTTTTACTATTTCATGTTTTTTATGAGAGAACATGAGATATTTCAAAACTTTTTATGTACTGGCAGAAATTTCTAAGCAAATGGTTATTATTTTAGATCAGCAAATTTTTATTTTTTATTTTCAAATATTTTTATAGATTTACTGATCCACAGAAATATTTTATCTTCAAACAATTTCACAGTAATTATGAATATTTTATTTTACATGGTAATGGCTATTATGATCAGGGATGTGGTAGGTCCTGTAGTCCAATATTTTTAAGAAGTCACTACCACAATGTATATTGTACTTACCACCCTAAAACAAGCAGATATAAAAAAAAAAACCTCACTAGTGGACATGGTAATTCCTATAACATGGTCAGTCTATTGAATTCATAAAAAGTAATCACAGGGAAGTGATCTAACTGTTCAGTCTTTGACAAATAAGTAGAATTCAGATAACCATAGGAAAAGAAATAGGGTATCCTAGTCCTGTCTCCAAGAGAAAAAGGCTTAAAATCATCTTGAAATCTCTTCCCTGAGATATCAGAAGTGTTTTAATATGCATATTGACGAGTAATATCCATACAGCAAATTCAGTTTGATATTTTAAATTAATTTGTCATAGTGAATTTAAACATTATACTTTGCATGTTAATGGCACTTAGTTTTCATAACCCTGTTCTACATGATTCATGAAATCCTTCTCTGAAGAATGTAAAGTGAGCTTGAACCATCCACCAAGTGAGAAATGATTAATGTCTTAATGCATCAATGTAGAATTATATTTTGTGATCAATTATTAATCTCTGACTTGAATTATTCTATATAAAATGGTTCACTAGTATTGAGGTTGTACATTAATAAGAGGTTTGCACCTAAGAAATTCTCACAGAGACAGTGAGGTTCTGGAAAAGACTTCAGTATTTAGTATGCAATACACCCCCAAGTTATGAGATTTGGGTTCATGCTAAATTTAATCTCCCACAGGGAAAAGAGAGCTCTACAGAAGCTGGTATCACTTGTTTAAATCCCTTCAGATTTATCGAGATTACAAATTGCATCAAGGTTAGCATTCAGGCACAAATGAAAATGAAAGTAGAGTCACTTTAAAAATGAAAGTATAAATTAAAAACAAAGCAACACTCACCGCATAAAAGCTTTAAAATATTAACATGTTCAGCCTTTGAATTTGTCCAAAGTACTCTTTATAAGTGAGAATTAAAACAAGAGGATTATGAGGTTTATGGCGAAAGAGCAAATGCTTGGGGAAATCAAGATTAAAAAAAAAACAAAGTCTGACTTTGAGTAGATTGCTAAGGACAGCACTCATTTTGGATCGATTTTTAAAGTTTAACACTTTTCTTTGATATAGCCAGTCAGTTACAGTCAATTGCCACCACAGATTCAATTATCACGAATTCTATTTCCATTTATTCTTTTCACTGTTAAGAAGAAAGTCTAGCTGTCAAGCTGACCTGTCCTGTTCTTGACCAGGAGGAACTGGCCTCTCAACATTATTAAACCCATCTTCCATTTATAAATATCTCAAATGTGACTTGCAACCTAAAAGAAGGGTTTGTATCCTGTACCTTCTCCCTGGCCCAGAAGTGATTTTCTCTTAACACAAAACATACAGCATTCTTATGAAGATTTGAGAGGGTGCTAATATTCACATATACCTTCTCTCTTTCCTTATAAACCACTCCCTCTTTCTTTCATCAATGTATGTGGGGGAAATTTCAAAGCTTTGTGTATAAACTATGAACCAGGATTTAAATTTTAAGCTTTTAAAATAATTTATGGAATATAAGGCATCAAAACATCAAAGGGTTTCAGTGGGGCCAGACTTGTACAGTTTGGGATAAACAGGTGCAATTGCTTTCTCTCATATTGGTTTCTAGCTTTAACCTTTAAAAAGTCATTTTGCAACATTTCAACATACTTTTTCTGCTTGAGCAAAAATTTTAATCAAATTACTAGGTCATAAGATTCAAAATATACTTTTCCCCATATGATTTATCATATTCTACATACCTATAATGTATGATTTATTAGGCACCATGAAATATTTTATGCAAGCCATACAATTTCTTTCATAAATCTTGAATGAGCATAGAGATTGATTTTTGAGAATAGACAAGTAGCCAATAGCATCTTCCTGACATTTCCAAAAGCATCACTCACCGTCCATCTCAAGCTGTCACCCTAATAATTATGCCCTTTTCAACCTCATGTGGAGATTACTAGAGCAGGCTCAAGTACCATTTTTTCAGTTTAATTTGCTTTCAACTTTCTCTTGTTGTTACACTTACTATCAAAAATCATTTTACACTGAAGTATTTTGCAATATGGAAAACTATAACAGATTAAAATATATGATATTTGTCTTATTACTCTTATTAATGATACAAAGCTCTACACTCTACATTAGCCTCCCAGTTCTGTAAGAGCAAGACTGAGGTCAAAAATCTATTGATGGCTCCTCGCTGACTGAGGACATCCCTGCTCAAGCTATTACATAGCAAGAGGCTGGGATTATATATAACTATGCATCATTTTTGGCCTCTTCTCATTTTTTTTAAAGATACTGGGAAGCAATTACTGGGACCCTCCCAGAAAGACTTCACAGAACCAAAACTATCTCCAACACTATCTCCAAAAGTCTCTGGCTTTAACTACTATTATCAGATATAATTTCCATCTTAACATTTGATAAGAAGGATGGCATTTTAACATGCGGAACCTTGAGGAATGCACTGAATTCACAACCTACCACTGCCAGAGCAGCATTCTCCTTTAAGACACTGTCTACCATTATTTTCCTTTTGATCGCTGCCATACTGGGATGAGAATGATGTTAGCAGGATTTGATGGTTACGATAAAGTTTTAAAAATTTCATGAAGCAGTTTATAAATAATAGAATGTTCTTGGACTACCCACATTCCAAATTACTATTAACAATAAACACTGTATAACAATAGATAATTCAACAATTTTGCTACCTCTTCTTTGGAAGTGTATGTAAGAACATAAATCCTTAAAATGAGAAGATAAGAGTTCTTTATGTTTCCTCTTCTCTACAACCTCAAGAGGCAGTATCCTTTTTCCATAGATTCTATCCTGGGACCCCAGAAGGAGCTGTAATCTGTTGTCTTCAAAAAAAAAAAAAAGCAGTGCCACTACAGAGTGAAAGACAATATACTGCATTAAGCCGTTTGTTCATGGGTATTTGTCACAGTGGAGCAGAGGTAGAGAACTGGCATAGCTATGCCAGCAAAAATTTCAGAAGAATACTCAGTTTTCTGGGAGTTAGATGAATAGCATAACAAATATTTCACAAGTTAATAAAATGTGTTTAGATTGTAAGATAATGATGCAAAAAGTATGTAAATGAAAGTGAGCAATGAATGAAATAGAAAAAAGATGCAGGTTCACTCAATGGCCTTGAAATTTTCAGTACGATGCTTTAAATACTGGAGTGAGATGGTTAAATCCTCACTACATAAACATTGAAACTGGTTTCTAGGTCTGTGTAAAGGTATTGTAAAAAAGCAAGGCTAAAGTACGAGATACCAACTGAAACACTTGCATAATCCAAATAAGAACAATGTACCCTTACTCTAAGTAATAGATAAAAGAGAAGGGCACTGGAAGAAGACTTAGTAAATACAATTGTTGAAACTTTCTCTGGGAATAGGCTTTGAAAATGAATGACCGACCCACACCGACACCAGCATTTCTCCTTTGAATTAACATGGAAGCTTAGGGAACACACTGAAATCATATCCGAACCCCCAGAGGAACATCACTCTGTTCTGAGCCACAGTGTTCCTCACACTCGTGGAATATGCACTGGTGTCAGTTTCGGAGATGAAACATTTAATATCACGAGATGGGACATATCAAAGACCAAACAGTAAGGGAGAATTACCAGTATCTCATCAGTGGATGTTAAGATAGGTGCTTCCATGAGAGCTAATGCAATCAAGTTGGAGGTAACTGAATCAAAATGAGCACACTGTATATGGAGCAGAGACAGGAGAGTTAGTATATGATTTTTGAATTCATAGATTCAGTTACTTTTATATTTAAGCCACATCTATTCATTTTAGTTTAATTAAATTTTTTATTAAAATAAAATTACCTTATTGCCCCTCTTCCCTTTTCTCCTTTCAACACCTGCCATGCTCAAATTCCCATAAAATTCATGGGTTTCTTTAATTTAGATAATGTTATACACACATATATAAATATAAAACATGCATATGACTTATAAACAGAGAAATATATAAATATAACCTCCTGAGACCATTTACTATTTCTCAAATATATACAATTTAAAGGCTGGCCAGTTAATATTTGGATAGGCACCCGAGTTATATAACAATTGTTTCCATTGATACTGAATATGGCACCAAAATTCAGAGACATCTTGTCTAAAAAGAGAATTGTACTGTATTTCCATGAGTAAATGGTAAGGAATGTGAAAGATAGCTCCCTCCCTCTAAAAGTTATGTGGGTGGATATCACTGTGTTAAACAGAGGAGTCAAGAGTCAAAAAGGCAAATATCTCGTATTTTCCCTGCCAGGCCTAATCTAGAGTTAAAGAAGACATAAGCACACGAAAGTAACAGAGTAATCACTATGAAGAGGACTAACATTAGGGGACAGGGGACATAAGACAGGATGATATAGTCTGAATACAACAAATTGTACTCTGTGCATGAATGAAAGTGTTACAGAAGCAGTCCTGGAATGGTGGTTCACACTTTAAAGCAATGGATGTGAGTGTTAAGTTATTTTTCTGTTGCTTTGACAAAACACATGGCCAAGGCAATTCATAGAAGGACAATTTTGGGGGGCTTCTTATTCCAAAGAGATAAGTATCCAAAATGGCTAGGGAAGAGCAGGCATGGTGGTGGGCACGACTGCTGTAATAACAACCAGAGAGCTCATGTTTTGAACTTCATTCCCAGAGTAGAGAGAGCAACTGAAAATAGTGAAAGGCTTTAATTTCTTAAAGCCCACCGTTAGTGACATAATTCCTTTAAGAAAGCCAGACCTCCTAAACCTCTGCGAATGATGTCAATCCTTCAAATACATGGGCCTAAGAGGGAGATTTTCATTCAAAGCACCACAATACTCTTAAAGAACATTTCAGTTCAATTCACAGGATCATTTGGAGCCTGTCCTACTGAAATCCCATATCTATGGAATTGAACACCTTTTAACGGCCTCTATGAGTAGTTCACCTACACACATGAATACATGTACTCATACCGACACACAGAGACAGACTTAGACAAACATGCACACACACAGCTATACATGCACAGAAATAAAAATAAGTCTTTAAAATTTCAAATATTATTATTTGTAGAGTGAATATATGCAGTCAAAATCCAAGTTTGTAATTAACGAAGAATGGAGAAGAAAAGAAATTGTCCAGTTTGAAATATTGGCCTTCTTGATGAAATGTACATTTT
The DNA here is from genome assembly GCF_018167655.1 of Microtus oregoni. NCBI lineage: Eukaryota > Metazoa > Chordata > Mammalia > Rodentia > Cricetidae > Microtus > Microtus oregoni. The sequence goes on along the minus strand of NW_024543076.1, from coordinate 8,886,881 downwards.
ACTATTAAGGGAAATAAATATTGTTCAAGCCAATTCTTATTTTCTGTGCAGACAGATGACTCTTTCCAGAATAAATAATATAATACCCTAGTGTCAAAGGTATCTTGAATGTTGAATGATTAGGCAGTATTATCCGATCTTAAATCTTTATACTAAATTCTATGGACAGGTAGGAATATAACGTTAAGGAAGGGTTAAAGAGTTTTAAATGGAATCTACAGTTTGAGCGACCCCCTTATGAGATATTTGATCCTTTTGTGAGAAATAAAAGCCATGTGCAGTTAATAGACATTCCCTCTTAACACATCATAAGATGCACTGGCTTGACTATATTTGGTGGTTAATCTATTTTGGTCCATCAAATTTGAATATTCATTAAAACATGCCTGTAAGATAAGTCACAAATAGATAAGAAGGCATTTTAGAGAAATGATAATAAACAGCTGATACTGATAAAATAAATAACACAATAAAATATATTAAATTAAGCCAAGATCCAATTCAAATCATTACTAAGAATTTCAACATTACTTTTTAAATTACCTCTGTGCTCCACAAGTAGCTTGAGAATAATGCAAGTAATCATAACTATTTAGGTTTCTATCCTTTCTTGAAATCGGTGTGGCTCTCTACAGTACACGATGCCTTTAGGAAGAATTTTTTATCATTACAAGCTATCTTTATGCAGGAAACACTCAGGTTTATGCCTCTCTATTTGGTAATTTAGCTTTGGCAGCAGATGATGTGATTTTTGAGTCTGTCTACAGTGAATAATGGAATGTCAGAAATGTTTTAAATTAAGTTCTGACAAAGATGAAATGGTTTGTGGGGAATCTAAATGTTTGCTGAGTTCTTTGTCATTCTTTCAAGGCCGCTTAATGATTGCAAGTTTATATTTGCTGATGCAGAAAGAGCCGGGGTGCCATTTAGGATTCTTTGGAGGAGCTCCAGCTCCTCCACATCTGTTCTGTTTTCTTTCAACAGCGTTAGTGCAATGTAAAGTTGCATCAGTGAAAGAGCTTCTGGCAGGATGGAATAATTAGTATGAAGTACACTTTATTTCTGTTATATTAACAGTTAAACGTAGGAATCTGGGCTGGGTAGTGATTCTAAACTGATTCATGTAAGGCAGATTTTTAAATCAGAGATATATTAAAAAGTTAATTAAGTAAAACATAAAAAGATATGCAGTAGACTTGTATGCCATCAGCCCACATAGGTTCTCCTATAATTAGATTCAGTATAGAACATGGGGAGGTTAAAGGAAGAAAGATAAAGTGTTGGCTTGGACAGATATTGGTTTAAAAATAAAACATAGATTTTAGATTAAGTGGAGTAGTGTTTAAATTGTAACTCTATTACTATATGGCTTATGCCATCTTTGACAAGTTAGGAAACAGTGAACATATATTTTCTTCTTCATAATTTAGGAATACTTTATCATGTATCCTATCTTTAAAAGTCTAAAGTTTTATATATAATTTATCTTTTTTTCATAGCTAAGGAAAACTATGATTATGACTATGAGTCTTCAACTCCATCAAAGTCCCCAGAAGGATATAATATTATTTAAGTAAACTGAAAGTGCATTGTAAGCCACTTTAAAAATTCTACAATTGACAGAGACATCTCACTGTCTGAAAAGTCACCTTCTGTAACATTGGGACATACGTATTCAGCCTATAGACCCATAGTATCTGGCAGTCTTTTCCATAAAACAGGAAATTTGAAAGACTGTCTTGTCTATGTTGTCAGTTTGTCAGTCATTTCTTTCTGTGTTCTGCAGAATCTGTGGAAAACTCTTTCATGAAGCAGGAACACCGAAGGTCCATCCCATCTTTTGTAAAGTTTATTAGCCACTTTTCTGTGAGTCTTGCATGTTTAGTTCAGACAACATACCATCAAGTAGTCCAGGCAAGAACAGTTTCTTTCCCCAAATGACTTGCCTCATGACATTGAAAGCAATTTTCATAAAATGTTTCTTCAATACCCATCAACCTCTCATAAGTAGACATGTCTCACTGTTGAGAAAAGTTTAAGTTTTTAAAATATTTTAAATACAATATTCTGTAGATCTTTGAAGGTTTGAGGAATGCATATCAATCTGAAATATATCTCTGTACTTCTAGAAAACCAAACATAAAGTTTGATTATTACTAATGACAGTCTATTAATCTGTATTTCTTAACTATACACTACATTTTTAAATGAACTACACAAACACAATACCTTAAACAAAAGCAGAAATACATATACAGTGTAACAAAATTAATCTTAAATTTGTATCAACAGACCAAAATCTATATCAATACAATTTATCCATCTCTATAGAATATGCCCTTATTATTTTTAACAATTTTTTTGTTCTTTGATTTGTGTCTAGAAGTCACTTATGAGTGAGTATACATTATGTTTGTCTTTCTGGTTCTGGACTACCTCTTTAAATATGTTTTTTTCTAGATCCATCCTTTTACCTATAAATTTCAAGATGTCATTTTTTTAACCATTGTATAGTATTCCACTGTGTAAATGTACCATATTTTTTTTTTATCTTTGGTTGCGGGGCATCTAAGTTGTTTCCAGGTTCTGGATATTACAAATAATGCTGCTCTTGACCATTATTACAGGTAGAAGATGGAATCTCAGAGTTGTTTTGGTTTGCATTTCTCTGATGGCTAAGGATGTTGAGCATTTCCTTGTGTTTTTTAGCCATTTTAAATTCCTCTGTTGAAAGTTCTCTGTTTTGGTCTGTATTCCATATTTTATTGGTTATTTGTTCTTTTAATGACCAATTTCTTAAGTTCTTTGTATATTTTGGAGATCAGCTCTCTATCTGATGTGGGGTTGGTGAAATTCCCATTCTGTTGGCTGCCATTTTGTCTTGTTGACCATGTCCTTTGCTTTTCTGAAGCTTTTCAGTTTCAGGAGGTCCCATTTATTAATTGTTTCTATCAGTGTCTGTGCTACTGGGGTTATATTTAGGAAGTGGTCTCCTCAAAAACACTGATGAGAAATTAGGCTGGAGGGGATGTGTGGTAAGGGAACACTCCTACTTTGCTGGTGGGAGTCCAAATTTGGTACAACCCCTTTGGATATCAGTATGGCCATTTTTCAGAAAATTAGAAAACAACCTTCTTCAAGATCTAGTAATACCACTTTTGGGTATATACCCAAAGGATGCTCAATAGTTCCACAAGGACATGTGTTCAATTATGTTAAGAGCATTGTTTGTCATAGCCAGAACATGGAAACCACCTAAATGGTGGATAAGGAAATATGTGGTACATTTACACAATGTAATAGTACACAGCAGAAAAACCTAATAGCATCTTGTAATTTGCAGGCAAATAGATGGATCTAGAAAACATCATTTTGAGTGAGGTAACCCAGATCGAGAGAGACAATTATCATACGTACTCGCTCATAAGTGGCTTTTAGATAGAAAACAGAAAACCAGCCTACAAATCAATAATCCCAGAGAACCTAGACAACAATGAGGACCTAAGAATGATATACATGGATCTAATCTACATGGTAAGTAGAAAAAGATAAGATATCCTGAGTAAATTGAGAGCATGGGGGCATGGGAGAGGGTTGTAAAGGAGGGGATAGGCAGGGAGGGGAGCAAAGAAAAATGTACAGCTCAATAAAATCAATAAAAGGCAAATAATGATGCTATGAATATAGCTGAGAACATGTGATTGCAGCATGTTTGAGCATCCTTTAGTTTTTAATCCAACAACATTATTGCTGGGTCTTAAGGTAGATTGTTTTTCAATTGTCTGTAGAATGGTCATACTGATTTCCCAAGCAGCTGTACAACTTTGCATTCCTACCAGGAATATAGGAACATTCTCCTGGCAAAATCCTCTCCAGCATAAGCCGTCACAAGAGTTTTTTATCTTGGCAATTATGGCAGGTGTAAGAAGGAATCTCAGAGTTGTTTTGATTTGCATATCTTTGATGGTTAAAGATGTTGAGCATTTCCTTAAGTGTCTTTCAGCTATTTGAGTCATCTGAAGAGAGTTCTCTGTTTAGGTCTGTTCCCCCACTTTTTAGAATGCAAATAGATCCACATCTATTGCCATGCAAAAACTCAAGTCCAAATGGATCAAAGACCTCAACACAAAACCAACCAGGATGAATCACATAGAAAAGAATGTGGGAAGTCTACTTGAACACATTGGCACAGGAGACAACTTCCTAAAAATGATCCCAGTTATCACAGTCAATTAATATCTGTGTACTCCTGGAATGCATCCAGCTGGCATACCCCAGCCCAAATCTCAATAGATAATGAGTTCTTTCATCTGGGCAGAAACGTTCTTTTTTATGGGCTTAACCAGAGCCTCCTCATAGTCCTCAAGGATTCAAGCAGAGCAGGAAAGCTTGAATTCAAATAAAATTTTTAAACCATTAGTGACTCTAGATGGAAACTGAGTCACATGTGGGCTACCACAATATATTATATATAGTCCTTGTACTTATTGTATATAGTTTTTCTTATATTAGATATAGCCTTTTTATTTATTCTAAAAGGGAAAATGTGGTGATATTTCATTTATGTTTCAATAAATAAAGGTTACATAAAGATCACAGAGTCAAACAGCCACACTGGTCAGCAATATAGACCAGGCACCGGTGGCATATACCTTTAATCCTAGTAACCACACTATTTTACCCCTAAAAAACCAGTGAGTAGTGGTCCCCACCATTAATTCTAACAACAGAGAGGAATATACAACAGAAATAAAAATCCTTACATATTTTGACAAGTGGGGCTTCAGAGACTCCAAAATCAAAAAGAAAAAAAAAAAGCCTACTACTTTTGCTCTTACTGATCATGATATCTAAAAGTTAAGACTGTATTTCTGAATATACCAATTACTTTGGTTACAGGAAATAAACCTTGAAATTATCATGAAACTTTCTTCCTGTTGGCTTGCTTACATAGTGCTATTAGGAATTACACAGTGTGAGGAACAACAGATAAACTTGTGAATGAGTGACCATTATTGACATGAATATGGTCATGTCAAGGATCCCAGTGACTCAGACTCATGGGAATATCAATACCTTTCCTGTGTCAAGTTCAGAGAAATTGTCAAACTTTCCTTAATATGAATGAATGTAAATGTCTATGAATGGTTGACATTTACTTAAAATCAATATGTGCCTACAAAGTCAACCACAGCTTTTTATATTGGCTGTTGACATTTTATGCATAAACATTGGTGGTTCCTGCTCTAAAATGAATGCAACCCATGTCTCTTCCCCTACAGAGATACCTTACTGAGATTAGATAACACATCTCCTCTTCCTTCATGCTGTATATAAGTGCTAGGTACAATAAAAGTTCTGTGTTTCAGGGATGCCACTGTTATGTCTCCATACAGTACACTCTTCCTCTGATCCCAGGATTTTTGTACATCTAACTCCTTCATTCATAATTGTCCTATTCACATCACTTGCTAAATTCTACAAAGGTGGCAAAGCAGGCTGCTTTGGTGTGGGGGGAAGCAATGGTCTTATCCACATGGACTCTAAATGTTACAATGTTGCTGACCCTGGACAAGTTATGACCATTGGTTTAAGAGTGACCTTGTGGTTTTGAGACAAAAAAAAATAACCTATTTTCTGATTGTCTATGAAGCCTAATCCACAGAAAGGATGTTATACCTGGTTCTGTGAACCTAGTCAAAAATACATGTCTGGGATTATCATCATCTATAGGGAGAAACTGTTAATTCTGTGAGTGATGCTTCAGTCACACTGTATTCTACATTTATATATACATTTAAAGATAGAGATTCACTCTGTTGTCAGACTTTGGCCAGAGGAGCTTCTTTCTTCAGAGATTGGTGGTTAATACAAAGACTTACAACTCTGATCAAAGGTCCACATACAAATAACATTGAGAACTCAGGGGTAGAAGAGTCAGGTGTCACTGACAAGGTGCAGTAAGATCAGAGGGCAGAAATAATGGAACAAAAACATTTAAGGAAGAGCTGTGAAAGGCTGACTTTTCAAGATGACATAGTGACGACATGCATCAATCAACAGTGGTGATGATTACCTGCACAAGCCCTGCAAAAGATCAAGCCATTCAAGATTCTACCATGTATGTGGGGTGGACACACATGTCCCTCTCTATTGGAATATTAATTGATAACTTATGAGTAGGGAGTAAAGGAAATCTCTCTTTTGGACATATTGCTGCTGAGAAGTTCCTCATTCTATAATGCATTGGGGAGCAGTTTTCTCTTTCTTATCCCCAAGAAATTAACACATTTTGTCCTTTAACTTGCTTTCAATTAAATGTGTTCTTTATTCATATATGAATCCAATCATTCTGATTACTCTTTCCTCCATATTCCTTTGTCCTTATCCTATCCATACAAACCCCACATAAATTATCCAGACTCTCTGTGTATTTTCCATTGTTACATGGCCTTTATTTTACTCCATTTAATTTCTTAATTTTATTTCTAACTTTTGGTGTTTTGACACAGGACTTCTCTGTGTACCTTGGTGGACAGAGATTTTATACTATAGAACAGGCTATCCTCAAACTCACAGAGATCCCCCATGTGCAGGGATTAAAGGCATGTACCACCACACCTGACTAATAGATTTCTCTTTTTAAGGACTTTCTCCATCCTTTATCTTTTCTCTCCCATGCCTACATATATCTTTAAATATACAATAAACCACTTAGAGCTTTTTTTTATATCTGAATCTGTCTTTGTAGTATATCTCTAATCATTTTCTGATCAAGTGTGTTTGTAATCTGCTAAGCGATGTGGATAGGATTAAAGCTGAGGCTTTGGAAGCTGGCTCCACCCCATTTATTAGTTTTTTGAGAAGCTAGATTTATAGACAAGGTAATGACAGGAGACACATTTATTGTCACAATTGGGTGGAGCTTCTAGGTCCATGCCACCACCAAGAAGCCTTATTCAAGCTGCTCATAAATGCCATTTAATTGTTTCATTACAGAGCTTTTAAAGGAGGTATGAAGTTTTTGTGCTATTGCTTAGTCACGAAGGCTCTGCTTGCCAACAGCAATCAGTGAATTAAAGAATATATGATTACTAAGAAGCTGGACTTGACTCCGTTCTTGTCTGTCTGTCTGTCTAGAATCCTTTTTTTTTAAACACCTCATGTTTTATGCAAAAATTATACTCAAACATTTGGGCACCATTTGTATATAGACTGCAGCCCTTCAGTTCCAAAGAAACACACAGAGGTTTATGTAACTACAAACTGAATGATCTATTATTTCATGTTTCTTATTAACTAGCTCTTACAACTTTAAAGAATTCATAATTCTTATCTATGTTTAGCCACAACCTTGTTTTAAAAAGTAAAACAGGGAGGTATAGATATGATATGATTAAATGATAGATTAATGAACCTACTCTGATACAAAGGGAATCTATAGATATCATAAAATAAAATGTTAGATTATTGAATTACTTTTCAAAAGCAACTAATAGCATTATATGTTTTACACTGAATTGGATTTTGTGTATTTTATAGAAACACTGCATATGATACAAATTTGAAATTAATTTTCTCAAAACATAGTATGCCTATGTTTCTAATCTTGTTCAAGGTATTGTACCTATACAGCTCATTTAACAATATAATGCAAATTTCTAGGCTTTGACAGTTCTTCTTACCATTTATTTAGGATAATTAAGGAAATGAAGGTTAGTAATTAGTCTCCTATTATAATCGAACTTGTTTCAAATTAGGTATGCTTTCAAGGTCAAACAAAGATATATTTTAGTTAGACAGGTCAGCTTGAAACACTTCAGAGATCTATAGAATATGTCATTAAAGATGTTTTAATAATATAGGCTCTTTTTTTATGACAATGAGGGATGTCTGCTCCTGACAGCATCAGACTACTTCAGAGAAGATAATAAGCATCAAAGAAACTACACATGGAGTTTACTTCCTTTGTGGGAAATGTAAACCACTGGGCTAGAAAATGCCCTTGTCTCAATGCCTAGAGTATGCTGTCCTAACTGAACAGATGGGCATAACATTGTCCAACATTGTCAAGACAAGGCGGTAGAGCTTTTCAGAATATCCTGCTTCACAGAATAGTCTGTTGAATATGCTAGACCTGTACCTCGTAGATAGATGCCCCATTGTTGCAGAGGTACTTTGGGTGACTTTCAAGTCAACCAGCTGCCTCTTCCATTTCTCACATTTTTTTTTTTTTTGGAATTCTCTTGTTCACACATCCTGCCTACTCAGTTAACATTATTTCATTCTTGGATCTCTGAGAGAGAAAAAGACTAGATATTTAGAGTTTTCCTTGTTTACCTCATGCAGAAAGCAAGTTATAATAGAAAGTAATTTGGTATAAAATTTTGGAATCACCAAGATAGGATAGATATGGAATATTTTCTCAGAATTTGTCAATCAAAATGAACTAGACATTGTTGATGTATTTATTTCAGATAGTCATTGTATTTATTATATATAGCTTTCCCTCTATTAGTTATAACCTTAGTTTTATTTTAGACAAAAGTGAACTGTGGTAGTATTGCATGAGTATTTTAATAAATGAAGTTTGCCTGAAGATCAGAAAAAAAAAAACAGCCCCACTACCAGGCCTTCACATCAGTCATTACTGACACGCACCTTTAATCCCAATAGTCACAGTAGTTTGACATAGCAATGGTGCAGTAGAGGTACACACCTTTAATCTCAGCCATAAAGAGATGTGTACGATGGAAGAAAATAGGTCTCAGCCTCACTTTCATTTTTTTTAATTATTTTTTTTATTTTTTTTAAATATTTATTTACTTATTATGTATACAATATTCTGTCTGTGTGTATGTCTGCAGGCCAGAAGAGGGCACCAGACCTCATTCCAGATGGTTGTGAGCCACCATGTGGTTGTCGGGAATTGAACTCAGGACCTTTGGAAGAGCAGGCAATGCTCTTAACCACTGAGCCATCTCTCCAGCCCAAATTATTTTTATTTTTATTTTTTATTGATTTTATTTGGCTATACATTTTTCTTTGCTCCTCTCTCTGCCTCTCCCCTCCCCCTCCACCCTCTCCCATGATCCCCATGCTCCCAATTTACTTAGGAGATCTTGTCTTTTATTATGTTCCATGTAGACTAGATCCATGTATGTCTCTCTTGGGGTCATAATTGTTGTCTATGGTCTCTAGGATTGTGATTTGTAGGTTGGTTTTCTTCACTTTATGTATAAAAACCACTTATGAGAAAACTCAAGTCTTAATGGATCGAAGACCTCAATATGAAGCTAGCAGCACTGAACCTCATAGAAGAGAAAGTGGGAAGCACACTTGAACACACTGGCACAGGAGACCACTTCCTAAGTATAACCACAGTAACACAGACATTAAGAGAAACAATTAGTAAATGGGACCTCCTGAAACTGAAAAGTTTCTGTAAAGCAAAAGACATGGTCATCAAGATAAAATGGCAGCTACAGAATGGAAAAAGATCTTCACCAACCCCACATCAGAGGTCTGATCTCTAAATTATACAAAGAAATTGGTCATCAAAAGTAGAAATAATCCAATAAAAAATGGAGTACAGACCTAAACAGAGATCTCTCAACAGAGAAATCTAAAATGGCCAAAAGACACTTAAGGAAATGTTCAACATCCTTAGTCATCAGAGAAATGCAAATCCAAACAACTTTGAGATTCCATCATATACCTGTAAGAATGTCCAAAACCAAAAACACTAATAACAACTTATGCTGGAGAGGATGCGGGGTAAAGGGAACACTCATGCATTGCTGGTAGGAGTGCAAGCTTATACAGGCCCTTTGGATATTATTATGGTGATTTCTTAGAAAATTAGAAAATGACCTTCCTCAAGACCCTGCAATATTTGGGTAAAAGGATGCCCAATCATACCCCAAAGACATGTGCTTAACTATGTTCATGGCAGCATTGTATGTCATAGCCAGAACCAGGAAACAACCTAAATGCCCCTCGACTGAAGAATGGATAAGGAAAACGTAGTACAATTACACAATGGAGTACTACACAGTAGATAAAGATAATGACATCTTGAAATTTGCTGGCATATGAATAGGGCTAGAAAATATCACACTGAGTGAAGTAACCTGGTCCCAGAAAGACAATTATTGCATGTACTTACTTTCATTTTCAGGATTACTGTGGCCATTATCACCATTTCAGACTTAGGTAGAGGTAAGAGTCAGTAACTGGCTGTTTTGCTTTTCTAACTATTAAATTCATATGAGTTACATAACTTTCTGCTGCACAAAAGCATTACCCCACAGCAGTTCCCCTTTTTCTTTGAAAACAAACCCAAATCTAGTTTCTTTGGTTTAGCTTCTTTTTTCCTGACTATTGTCCAAAACTGCTTGCAACCAACACACTAAAAACTGATAAACATCTATAATCCATTCTTGGGGAATGTGGGTATTATTTTCTATGCTACTTTCTGGTAATCGGGGAGCTGCTGATTATCTTATGTGTTTCCAAAGACTATTTAGGATTGTATTTAAGTCCTGACTGAAGTATTCTGTGAGGTTGGCTCATCTCAGTCAGCAGTCGTGAAGCTGTTTTGGATGTAGAACTCAGAGGAAATTGCAACTTAAGTGTTCTGAAACCAGGACACTAATTCTGTTCCTATTGGATGTTTTCCAGTGGGTTCTCCTAGATCAAACCTTATTTTTATTGACAGAGAATGAATCATGCTCTCTCGTTTCCTGTGAAACTAAAGGAAACATCTCTTCTCCAAAGTCAAGTATCTTTTGACTTAAGCTTTGAAGTCAAGTCTTTTTCAAAATATAAAGGTTGGATTAATGCAGCAACAGTTATAATCAAATGACTTTTAGCAGTTGGTGCTCCCTCTCAGCAACAATTTAAAGACAACACAATAATATAGTGTCCAGATTCTTTGTGTATATGCCATCTTTACATGGCTCTATATCTTTTAATTTTAGTTTTAATTTTCATTTTTTTTTGAGAAAGGATTTCTCTGTGTGTTCTTGGCTGTCTTAGAATTCATTGTGTAGACCAGGTTGCCCTTGAACTCAACGGCAATTTCCATTTTTATATGGCATTCTTTTTACACTATTTATTTAGTTTTTGTTTTTATTTTTTAATTTTTGGTATTTTGAGACAAGGTATCTCTGTATAGCTTGTTGACCCTGTATCTCACTCTATAGAACAGCTTGTCTCAAGCTCACAGAGATCCTCTGGCCTCTGCCTCTCAAATGCAAAGATTAAATTTTGTGCCACCACACCCGACTACTCTATTTTGTTTTTTAATGAAATTCTTTATCCGCTTTCTTTTATTTCATGTCTATGTATATTGTGAAACACTCTGCAAACCATTTAGATGCTTGCTTTTAAAACAGAATCAGTCTTTATTATGTGTCTGTAATCATTTTCTGACGAAGAGTGTTTTTAATCTGCCAAAAGATATGGCTAGGATTAAATCTATGATTTTGGCAGCTGGCTCCACCCCATGCCTTGGCTTTTTGAAAATCTAGCTTCATCACTTAGGTATTGGAGGCAGCCACATTTATTGTCACAACTCTGTGGAGTGTCTAGATCCATGCCACCAGCAAGAATCCTGATGCCCACTCCTCATTATTATCAGTTAACTGTTTATTTACAGAACTTCTTAAAGAAGCTGCGAGCTTTTTGTTGCTAATGCTGAGTCTGGAAGCCTTTCTTAAAACTCTGATTGCCAATAGAGTGTTTTCCAGGACATGCTCCAAAGCTACACAGAGAAACTCTGTCTCTAAACAAAAACAAACAAACACAAAAAGCTTCTGTTTAGCAGAGTGGTAGTGATGTCCACTTCTAATCTCAGCAGTTGGGAGTCAGTGACAGGTGGATCTCTTGAGTTCAAAGCCGGCCTGGTCTACAAGTAGTGCTAGTTCCAGTCTCCAAATCTACAGAGAAACCCTGTCTTGAAAAAAAAAAAAAAAAAAAAAAAAAAAAAAAAAAAAAAAACCTTCTACTTGGTACCAGCAAACAGCCTTCCAGAGAAAATACAGTTACAAAAAAGTTGCACTTGACTTTGTTGTTTGTTTAGAATTTTTTTTTAGAATGTTTCTCACACTTTATGTAGAAATTCTTGCCAATGTTTTGGGCACCATTTGGTAGTAGATAGAAGTTTCTGTCCCTACTGGTCCTGAAGCTATTCAGTCTCAAAGAAACACACAGAAGCTTATATTAATTACAAATTGTTTATCCTATTAGCTCAGGCTTATTATAAACTTGTCTTCAAAGTTTTACTAACCTGTAATTCTTATCTATGTTTATCCGCAATCTTGTTTCAAAAGAAAAGCAGGGGTATATAGATATAATGGGATAAAAGGGTAGATTACTGAATCTACTCTGAAAAGAAAAAAGAGAGGATACACTATGAGAAGATAAAAAGGTAGATTATTGAAGCTACTTTTAAAAAACAACTATTAGTTTTAAATGTTTAACATTGAATCAGACTTTTATATATTGTATATAAATCTTTGCTTATGAGGTAGTATATTTGTGTTTGAAACTTTCATTTTTATTAATTAAAAATTAAATTTGAGAATATAAATTGTATGAATTTAATTTCATGCTAAGTTCTGAATATTTTAAGTATATTAACATACTTTCTAGTCCCCAACTTCTTCAAAGATGTTTCAATTTGTATTAACATTGTTTGATGATTTGTTTTGTTTTGGTTGTTGATAATTTTGTATCTTTGTTGTTGTTGTTGACTATGCTTTGGGTATGAAAACAAGGCTCATGTTTTTCCTGTCTTTGCCAAGGTAAAGGAATTACAAGTATATATTATCATGACTGCATTTGTTCTCTAATGTTTTGGTAATATTTTACAGTACACATTAAGATGTTTCCTGTGTTTTCTAATCACAATGATTTTACAGATGCAGTATAAATGTCTTACATTTTCACAATTCAGCAACCTTGAATTAGTTTAAAAACATTTAAAAAAAATTTGAGGTTATAATTTAACTACAACTTGTCCTTCTCTTTGCTATCTCCGAACCCTCCTATGTATCCATGGTCTATTTTATTGGTGAGCTATTATTTAAAATTAAAAAAAACTATTTCCTGTAAAATTGTCCATTTGCCTAGAATCTTGACTAATAATAACTAAATTTATAAATCTTTAATTTGTTTTTCATTTTTCAGACAGACATACATTAATGCAAATGACACAATTTAATCTGTTCTGTTGCTTACCTATATGAACCTTTATTTTTCTAATTTATGACAATTTCCCATAATTTCAAAGATATATTTATGTTTCTTTTTGATTTTACATAATGTTATATTTTCATAGTTATCTTGGTGATAAATTAAGGATTGATTACTAAGATTACTACATAATGTTACTAAGTAACACTATTAATATTATTTTAAATCAGAGCTTTGTAAATTAGTATGTATTGTTTTGTATCAAGACTATTGTAGTTCCAAATAAGGTTCTATATTTACTTTAGATTGAGTTTTATCAAAATTTAATTGAATAAACAAATATAGCGAATTTTCTGTTCAAGACACTTGAGGAATATGAATAGGAAGACTGCTAAGTGACAAAGGGTTAAATTAGTTACATTTAAATTTTTGTTCTTTGAAAACATAAATCATGACATATTACAATATCTGTAGCTTAGTGATAAACTACTTGACTTAATGTGAATCTTCAACTTAGCTTAATGTTTGCTTGGTGTAGAATTAAAAGTAACAATTATGTCATAATAAAATTTCATAATTTTGTATATAACTTCATAAAATTTTATTTCTCATAATTATTTCTTATTAATCTTTAACTAAATCAATATTTACACACCATTTTGAGCATTTTAAATCTTTGTACTTAGGATGAACCCCATTATTCAATGCGTATACCTCACAGAGGCAAGTTTCAGAAAGAATGTATTTAAAGAAATAAACTGCTCAAACGACTTTTAGGAAAAAAAAATCTTTTCTTCCAGTTCATTATAATATTTCATCAACACAATATTTTCATGAAGATAAATCTGTTTATTTATAGGTGGTTGAGTCATTTTAGTAAAAAAAATCTCATGATAAATAAGACTATCAACAATTCTTTAATACAACATTAAGAAAAGCGACTCTAAGTTTAAATGATAAATTTTGTAATTTAAAAAATTTTTAAAAGCGAAGTGATATTTACTTAGTTATGGTTTAGCTCTTGCTTGCTGCCTTTTTATTATCCTATTTTTAAACTATTGGGCAATATTGTGAAATATTGAATCTAAGGTAATTGATACCTTAGAGTTTGAGAGGTAGAAAATTTGATATTGATAATAGAACAGGGTCAAAATGTAGAGAGAAATTGATGCTTTATCAAGGTACATTATAATATATGCATTGTGCCAACTTAGTCACTTCTCAAAGAGGTCCGCCCCCCCCCCCCTCTCTGGCTAAAAAGCATAAATGGCTTAGGATAAGTGTTCTCAAGTAGAGATGACTTCCAGAACTTGCACAGGTGATTCTGATCCACTTTGCCTTCTCATATTAGGAAATAAGTTAGTGTCTTATCCCTATCCTTTCCTTGATCTCATCTCCACTGAAGAATAAAATAGAATAGAAAAACATGAATGTCACATATTTGGTCAAAAAAATGGTTCCTTCATCATTCCTAAAACAGTAAGCCTCACACTGAAAACTCATTATATGTTCTTATTTAAAAGTGAATTTATTTTTTATTCATTTTTTTTCATTTTTCCACTCAAAATTTTACACTTTCTCCCCTTCTCCCAATTCACCTCCTGCTCCCCCACTTACTCTCGTACCTCCCCCTCCCTGCTTGAGAGATGAAGAGAACCCTGCCCTGTGGGAAGTCCAAGGCCCGCCCCCCTATATCCAGGCCTAGGAAGCTGTGCATCCATATAGATTAGGGTCCCAAAAAGTCAGAACATACCATAAAAACAAGTCTCAGTGGCTTTATCAATGGCTTCTCAGTCAGCCCCCATTGTCAGCCACATTCAGAGAGTCCGGTTTGATCACATGCTCATTCAGTCCCCGTCCAGCTGGATTTGGTGAGCGCCCATTAGAATAGGCACACTGCCTCAGTTGGTGGACCAACCCCTCACGGTCCTGATTTCCTTGCTCATCTTCTCCCTTTTTCTGCCCTTCAACTGGACCTGGGGAGCTCAGTCTGTTGCTCTGATGAGGTCTAACCCAGACCCAAAAAAATGAATATGGTATGTACTCACTCATTAGTGGACTCTAGTCATAAACAAAGGGCATTGAGCCTATAGTTCACAAGCCTAGAAGCCAAATAACAAGGTGAACCCGAAGAAAAACATATATTAATCCTCCTGGAAATTAGAAGCAAACAAGATTGCCAGGCAAAGGTTGGGAGCATGGGGGTGGAGGTAGGGGTGGGGGTGAGGTTGGGGTAAGGGGAGAGGGGGAGAGGGCCGGGAGAAGGGACAGTCTGGAGAGAGCTTGGGGGAGTCAGAGGGTGGAGATAGAAAAAGGGTGGATTTAGGAGCAGGGAAGAAGATATCTACATTAAGGGAGCCATTTCAGGGTTGGCACGAGATTTGGCTCTAGAGGGGATCTCAGGTGTCCACGGGGATGTCCCCAGCAGAGGAGAGGGCGTCTGAACTGTCCTTGCCCCACTATCACACTGATGATTACCTCGAATATTACCACAGAATCTTCGTCCAGCGATGGATTAAAAGTAAATTTATTAATATGATACAGGACTGATTTTATGTCTCATATCAATGGAACAGTGACTTGTCAATGGAATGCGATGCCAAGTGCCCCCACACATCATTTACAATCTTGATTTATTTTATAACCTTAAAGAATCACCAAAAAAGCCATGTTAATTGTTAGCCATGATCAACTACAATGACAGTACAGATTCTGACATCGAAGATTCTAACATGAAGGATTCTGACATTGAGGATTCCTGCACTGAGGATTCTGACTGACATCAAGGCTTTGGCAGCTGAATCTGCCCCCACTCTTTTGCTTTCTGAGAGTCTAGCTTCATGGTGAAGGGACCGGAGATGGCAAGTTTTTGCCACAACTCTGTGGAGTTTCTAGGTCCTTGCCACCACTAAGAAACTGTCAGGTGCTCATAAATACCATCGAAGTTTTTGGTGGCAGAACCTCTTAGAAGAGTTGTGAGGTTTTTACAGCTAAGGTTGAGTCTAAGACTCTCTTAAAGAAAAGGCCATGAACAAACGGAGCCCACCACGACAATGCTGTAACGAAGAAGTCAGACTTGACTCTGTTATTTTGTCTACCATTTGTGCAGAAGAACACTTTTTATATCTTCTGGGTTTCTTCAGTGATTCTTATTAGGAGGGCATTAAATCAATTTTGTTTGCCATTTTAATAAAACAATGCCCATCTAAATCATCCAAATATATCAAACTGAATAAATGTATATTCTGACTAGAATTGCTTTATACTCTCCTCTTTGTCTCACTTTTATTTCTTCTATTATTTTTATATTTTTCTCTTTTTCATATTTGATTTTTATTGTCTATTGGTCATTGAAATGTTACTGCAATTTTCAATAGAAGTAATTTCATATAAAATATCTTAGAATGAGAGAGAATTATGATAAAAAGTATTATTTCAGTTTAACAGAGAATAAAATGCTCCCTTAGTTTATTAAAAATATAAATTATGGAACTTATTCTTTGTAGTTTATTTTCTAAAATCTAGTACCAAATATATAAATTAGTGAAAGGAGTCTTATTAAGGGTTCTGGGACTAAAAACTGTGAATGATTAAAAAAGAGAAGTCAAATTAGAGGGGCATGGGAATGCATATGCTGTTAAGTCAGTGAATGACTCTGCTCCCTCTTAAAGGAGCAATGGGATTACTCACCAAAGGCATTTGGAGTTATGGTTAGAAAGCAGAATATTTTGTCCTTGGGTTGAATAGTTAATGGAAGTTTTCACTCTAAGTGCGTTAGTGGCTTGTGGTTTGTTCCACATGAGAGAAAAGGTGAAGCATCAGAGACTTCAAACGGAACAATCTTTAATTAGTAACTGCAGGCAGAAACTCTTTACGAGGAATGAGTGAAGGTAGATAATACCCTTCACCCCCAGTACCCATACATTTTAAAATAAAAGTGAAAGCATTTCTTCTCATGTCCATTCCTGCTACCAACAGAAATTCTGATCCATAGTCTTCAAATTACAACTGTTGCTGAGAGATACTTCAACTATTAGGACTGTTTGCTACTTTTCCAGAAGACCCAAGTTCAGTTACTAGCACTAGCCAAACTCTGATGGGCTCACAACTTCCTGTGACTGTGTCTCCTTGACAGCCAATGAAAGATATGACACAGAAGTCGTATCCACTGACAAAGACACATAAATGAGGTGAATTCCTATTGATTTAATAATTTAATATTGAACAAAGTATTTTAAAATGAAATATAATAAACTATAAAGTCAAAATTAAGTCAAGTGAGGTTTTCAATTCTGTCCTCATGCTTATTCATTTGGAGGTAGATCTACTTTTAATTCTGTAGACTTTCATGTTGTCTCTTTGTAAAAATCATTTCAATGACAATTTCCAAGATGTGTCTTTTTTTGCACTAATTAACTTGACATTTGTGACTTCTCCTAAATGCTTTATATTTTTCTTTTATTTGCCCCATTTGCCTCACCTTTTCTTGCTTCTTGCTCTTTTAATTAAGGGAGTCGAAAATTTTGTATTTGGCTCAACTATTCCTTATTCTTTTTCATTTATTTTCTGAACTTTTGCTTTATATTGTACTTTTATTGTTGCTGGTTCATTATTATTCATTCAATATTGTGATAAATATTAATTATTGATTTTCATGTTATGTTTTGTAGTTTTCAAGTACATTTGTTTCATTATCTCATATATATTCATTTTTATCATCAGTTTTATTTTCTTTGGTAGTGTTTAGCTGTGGTGTTGCAGAAATATAGGTTTGTGATGACTGGTTATTTTGTTGACTTTTGTTAGTTTAATACTATGTTTATATGTTTCTAGATATTTTTATGTAATCATATTCAATCCCTATAAAAATATATGAAATTATAAATCATTTTGTCTTCCATTGGAAGGAAAATATTAAGAAGGCTATCAATATCTTGGTGTAGTAGAGGCTACGGAGATTCATATATATGGATATGGATATATATGTATATATGCATGTTTCATATATATGTGGATATATATGTTTCATATGAAAAGTGTGTTGTGTGTGTGTGTGATTTCAGCTAAGTGGAACATATACCTTCAGGAAATCAACTTGAAAACTGAAAAATTTTACTATGGTACTTACATTGAACGTGATCTAATCAGTCTTTTGAAGCCAAAATATTACCAGACCACCACCAGTGGTTCTCCATTGTGGCTGGGACCTTGTGCTTCACACTTCTGCCTGTCTTATCGAACTGTTATTTCATGCAAATAAATAATAACAAACGGGCTGAGTGGTAAACTTGGAACTTCAATACTGTGCCAACTCTTTTATAGGATCGAAAGCATTAGGCTGCTAACACTTCCTTTGTCTGACTCTTTACTGCAGGTCAAACTCATTAAAGGGAAAAATGATAGTAAACATCTTTTGTCATTTCACCCATCTATCCCCAAATGAACCCAATAAATATGCATGCTTTATGAGGCAGTGTGAGAGGCTATGACCTAGGTTGTGCTTTGAATTAAGTCTAAGTGATGCAGAAAGGCAAAAGACAGTGAAGGGCTTGGAATTGATGATAAAAGTCAGGTAACCACGCAAATCATGGGCACAGGATGGTAATAGAACAATGATTTTTAACAGAGCTCGTCTAGGCTGTGGTGTGCCTAATGGCCTGTTTCTCCTAAACGTTTGATTTATTGCTTTGGCAATAAATAAACCTTAAACAATGGTAAACATTCCCAACAATTTGTTAAAAACACAGAAAATTTTCTAATTAATGCTCTTTTCCTTTATAATTCTGGATGCAAAAGAATTATATTCCATTGAGACAACTGACACTGGTGTCAACAGTGTAAGAATTTCCATCACTGAATATCATCAATGCATAAATTAATAAAACTATACAAACCTATATTTTATTGTTAGTTTAATTTTAATTTATATATTTTACTTGATCAAATTCAATTTCAACTATAAATTTACTCATCTTGTATAGATTGTATGTAATGTGTAATTGTAAAACATTCTAAATTAATAATGCAAATTTAACACACTTCCAAATGGTTTTATGTGTAAACATATGAGGTGAATTACTCAATGTTCAACAACAAAAATTGGTTTAAGTGTCTTTGAAGAATGATTAACAATGGAATTCTGTGTTAGTTCATTTGATGCTATATACCTGTCTCCTATCTATCTATCTATCTATCTATCTATCTATCTATCTATCTACATATGTGTGTGTACTTGATTGTGGTTGAGTGTATATATATATATGTATACATATGTGTATGTTAGCATGGTTTGTGTTGCTACTTACAAAATTGTAACTGTCCATAAAATTAATATATATGTTTTCAATTTATATACTACATATATATAGTCTTCATTTATTTACACTTACTTTTTTATGAGTAAATCAGGACCAACCATGCTAGTCACTTGTGATTCATACATCAAATACAATATATTAAAAAAAACCTTGCTGCCGGCCAGTGGTGACACATGCCTTTAATTCCAGCACTTGCAAGGCAGAGACAGGCAGATCTCTATGAGTTCAAGGTCAGCCTTGTCTACAAGAGCTAGGTCCAGGACAGGCTCTAAGGCTACAGAAAAACCATGTCTCAAAAAACCAATAAATAAATAAATAAGCAAATAACTAACTAAATAAATAAATACATAAATAAATACATAAATAAATACATAAATAAATACATACATACCTTGTATATCATGTGGAGGTGCTTAGTCTTACCACAACTTGGTATGCCACGTTTTGTTGATACTCATGGGAGACCTGCTCTTTCCTAAAAGACATTGAAGAAGAGTGAATTGGGAGTATGGGAACAAAGGGTGAATTTGGGGAGGAAATATGAGAAGAAGAGGGACGGGAAACTGTGACCAAGATGTAAAATAAATAAGTAAATACATTTATTTTTAAAACCTTGTATATGAGCAGAGCAAAAAGTGTGATGAAATAATCACAAAAATGTATTTAAATACACAATGATAAAAATTTTTGGTAAAAGTAATCTAATGCTTTAGAAATACCTAAATGAAAAAAAAATGTTAGGATTATATCATTACTGGAGACATATGTCTCACAAACAATAGTCTTCATATAGGTTTAAAGCATCTTCTTATTTTATGTACCTATACACAAAAGCAACTTTCACAGATGTCTATCTTCTATCTATCTATCTATCTATCTATCTATCTATCATCTATCTATCTATCCATCTATCATCTATCTATCATCTATCTATCTATCTATCTATCTATCTATCTATCTATCTATCTAATCTGTCTACCTATCTATCCTTTTATTTAATTTTTTTTCCTTATTGACTCAAAATCATTTACAATGTCAAAATAGTGTAAAACTGCTGCAGTCATCCTAAGCAACAAAAAGTGTTCTAAAGAGTAATATTAATAAAAATATTCTTCTAAGCAACACTGTAGTAGCTTTTTTTCTAAATCATACATTATATTAGTCACTTTCAGAATTCAGTGAGGTTCTGGTGTGAAGCTTAATAAAAGTGAAGGGGTAAGAAATACGGCCTGACTACCAGCTGAAAGGAACCATGCACTTACTCTTCACTTGAAAAACTGCTTTTCCATATTACCTGATTTTGACCCTGCAAAAAGTTTAAACACATACTGTGTGATCAACAACAATTTCCTTAATTCCTTTAATCAGTTTGAGAACAGTAGTCTCTTCCCCCTGTCACTGGTGTTGGAAGTCAACCAAGCAGAAACAAGGACTGTATAAACTCCTATCACATCTACGTGAGCCATTCTGTCCCCTCTGCCTCAGGACAGTCACGCCCAACTTCTTAGTGACTACACATGTTAATCTCTCACTTTTTCCCACAGTTTTTGCTTTTACCTGAGGAGAGACTCTCAAAAAGAGTCTGTGGTTTCAGCTAGTGGATTTGGGGTTTTTACCTTCTGTATCCTTCACCGAAACTGTAACCGAGTGGTGTCTATTTTTAGTATCATGCTCTAGAAGAAAATGCTGCAAGTTTCTCATATGCAGATATTTCCTCCTATACTGTATGGGAAAACTCACTGTGAATTATGACCGTTCCCCAGGAAAACCATTAAAACATGCTGAAATTGCAATGGTTTTAAGAAATTGTTTATTGTTCAAAATTTAGATTTTAGCAGCATTGATGACTTATGCACTATATTATATATTATTTAAGACATAGCTTGTGCGCATTCCCTATGTGTGAATTTCAAAGGAACAGGGTGCAAGAAGGCTTATGACAGAGCCGTTTTTATTTAATAATAGTGAAACTTGTATATTTATCTCTTAAATTTGATATGCCAAGTTATAGTTAGTTTCTAGCATGATGTATCACTTGCTTCTCCCCATTGTTATAATAAAACATACAATAAAACCCTGTTAAAGGGAAGGTGATTTTATACATCGGTCCATCATGGACTGTGGGTGACAGCGGTAGGAATGTGGCTGCAGCAGCAGAAGCACGGGACAGCTTGTCTCAGAGTCCTGTCAGGGGACAGAGAGAAAAGAAATGCTGCTGCTAAGCTGACCTCTTTCTTCTTTCAGTTTTATTGTTTTTTAGGTCTTAGCTGAAGGAATAGCAGCCCTACCTTCAGGGCAAATCTGTCTTCCTCAGTAAAATTCTGTAGACAAATCCTGACAGTTCCCCTCAGACTTGTGTTTCCCTCGGTGATTCTAAATACAGTCAGGGTGACATTACTTGTTAGCCAGCACACTCTGTGTGTGCATAATACCCCCAAATAAATCCTACTGCATCCTTACAAGAAGTTAATGTAAATGAAATTCTTCTAGGTATTCCTAGTAAGTAAAAGTATCCAATAGAGACAGAAGCCACCAGATTGAAAGTCATCTCCAGAAACTCATACTGGGAATAAAGCTAAACAGATGTCTGCGAAACAACATTCCACGGGCTCTCCCCCATAACCCTGGCAGTCCTCCACAATAATTCCCTCAGGTTTAGGACTTTCCAGCCCCTTCAATTCATTCTTCTTTGAGATAAATACACACAATGTGTGACTTTCCATGTGATGCAGTCATTTTCAACATCATTCCTTTTATTATACAGGGAAAGAATTTATAATTGTGTTTCTAATAGCAACAGCAGCCTCTTTCCGAGGTTGACAGTAATTTTGCATGCATGTCCCCCTTGTTGCATGGTGGGGAAATCACTATGTATTCCCCTGGGGCTACAGGAGTGCTGACTACTTTCAAACCACCTGTCCTGATAGACAATGGCTACACTATGCCCACGTGAACTTTTTCGGCATGGCAGCAACCTGTGCTTTCATATCACAGCTGTTTCACGATGATACAATTGGATCTGAATAGTTTTTGGCATGGAGAGGAACTTTTACTGTAGGTGTGTCTGAAGACATAGGGAATAGTATGCAACTGAACAGAAGAAAATTGAGGATTATATTCATAAAATTACTGTAAACTTTGGTTTTCTTTATTATCTAAAATAGACATGATTTTTACAAGTTTGAATGAATAAAGCTAGTATCCATTAATAAAATATAAAAGTTAATTTATTCTTGTGTTGATGACTCTTTCTATGAATAAACCTGTATATCATCATGTCTTCAGATGACAGGGCATTGTATTCACATAGCTCACTTTTAGAAATATTTGAAATATACTGTTTCGTGTGACAATCCATATCAGATGGGTATTGCTCTCACTTAACATACTGGAAATATGAGGAAGAGCATATTGGAATTGTATATTGGTCATTGTTTCACAATATACTTTCACTTTTCAAGAGACAGTACTGACTACCTAGTTAGGCAGTTTCTCTTGCCAAATTTTTTGCTTCAAAGGACAATTCTAAATTAACTAAGATCCTTTTTTTTAACCAAATTCCTCACCTAAAATTATGGACAAATAAGAAATCAGGAGTTCTTTCTAGCCATAAATAAAGGACATTGAGCCTATAATTCGTGATCCTAGAGAAGCTAACTAGGAAGATGAACCCAAAGAAAAACATATAGGCATCCTCCTGAATATTAACCTTCATCAGGCAATGAAAGGAGACAGAGGCAGAGACCCACATTGGAGCACAGGACTGAAATCTCAAGGTCCAAATCAGGAGCAGAAGGAGAGAGAGCACGAGCAAGGAATTCAGGACCTCGAGAGGTGCACCCACACACTGAGACAATGGGGATGTTCTATCAGGAACTCACCAAGGCCAGCTGGCCTGGGTCTGAAAAATCATGGGATAAAACCAGACTCGCTAAACATAGCAGACAATGAGGACTACTGAGAACTCAAGAACAATGGCAATGGGTTTTTGATCCTACTGCACGTACTGGCTTTGTGGGAGCCTAGGCACTCTGGATGCTCACCTTACTAGACCTGGATGGAGGTGGGTGGTCCTTGGACTTCCCACAGGGCAGGGAACCCTGATTGCCCTTTGGGCTGACGAGGGAGGGGGACTTTATTGGGGGAGGGGGAGGGAAATGGGAGGCGGCCGCGGGGAAGAGACAGAAATCTTTAATAATAAATAAATAAATTTAAAAAAACATAAAAATTTACCTTGCCTTTATAAACAGCAAAAAGTCTAATGTCTTCTGTTTTCCTCATATTTTTGTTCTGATAACATGATGGTGTGAGTTACAGTGCTAAGCTAACAACAGTAGGAAGAATTTCAAAAAAGTGACCTGCATATTGTTTAGGGTATTATCACACATTATAACACCCAATCTCTGAACTTTGGTTTTTATTAGATAACAGATATCTTAAGCATAACTTTTTTCATTTGCTAATAGGTTATTGAATATGACAACTAAATATTAAGATAATAATTTAAAACAGACACTTATGATGCTAAAACTAAAAGTTCAAAATTGTTTCAAAATCTAACAAAATTTACATTGGCATATTTATAATTTTTCTCTTTTAGTTTATTTAGTACACTCACAGAATTTTATCATGTAAAGGGAACATATTTAGAGTTTTGTGCAAGGTTGAGGACTCATGGAGTGATTTTTTTCTTTTGTTCACTTAAAGGAGATGTGTAGTGGCCATTGAGGAAAGCTGAGAGCTAAAAAATTTATCCTACTCAGCCAAGATCACATCAATCAGTTGTCCAGCACCAAACGGTCATCACTGAAAAGTAGATACAAGTAACATATTCAGACTGAAGTGGCTATACTTAGGAATATATATATATATATAATATTATATATATATTATATTACGTATATAATATATAATATATTATATATATATTCCTAAGTATACACACACACACACGTGCAATAACAATTAAGGGAAACAGAGACAATGAATTCAAAGGAGACTGTGGATGTGTTTATGGGAGTGCTTGGAAGGAGAAAAGAAAGGGGCAGATGATGTAATTATAATCAAAAACAAATAAATGAAAGCCAATAATAAAGCTCATACACATATGTACATATTTGTGTATGTATGCATGTATGTATGTAATCCAGATGGTGGACTCATGACTCAGCACTCTTTAGTAAATATTGCTTTTGCAGAGGACCTAAGTTCTATAGCCATTATGGTTGTCAAGCTCACAACCACCTCTAATTCTAGCTCCATGGAATCTGACACCCTCTTCTGGCATCAGTAAGCACCTACACTCATGTATAAAAATAAACACACATGGGCACAAAAGTATATATGGTTGAAAATAAACATTTAAAAATCACAATTTCAATAAATGTACTTGAAATGTGGGGTCCTTTAGTTAGAGATACTGTAATCTAGCTGGGTGTTGTAAGGCATGCATTTAATCCCATGACTCAGGAGGCAGAGGTAGGAGGATCTCCTTGAATTCAAGGCAAGCCAATTTAGACAGAGTTCTAGGACATCGAGAACAACATAGAAACCTGTTTTATAAAAAAAAAAGCAACAAACAATACTCTAATACTTAATATAATACAGGGATGACCTTTATAGGAGCACTCACATTAGTTTTTTTTTAAAGGCAGGTTCTAAAGTAAAAATAAAAATTACACATGTATAATCACATATATGCATGTATTTATAATGATCCTGCAGATTTCGTGGATCAAGAAATGAGAGTCACATGGGTGCAAGATTCTCTTGATCATGAAAAAAGGAGCAATCTATCCAGTGTTTTCTGGCTCAGTTTCATGAATGCAGTCTGGATACTGGTTGAAACTTGAAGTTTTCCAAAGACAGGAGAAAGCTGTCCACATCGGCTTCATGCCGGGACAGCCAGTCTGTAGGTCCGTACAGACACGGAGCAGAAAGAAACTGGTAGTTGAGATGCATCCACTACACAGCTCCTTTAAGAGATGTTTTCACATGTCTTTTCTAGTCCTTCAAAGCATGGAACTTAAATTAAGATAGCAAGGTAACACTCCAACTCCTTTCAAAGCCTATTCTAGGAGGTTACCCAAGTTGCTTTCCAACACACTGTTAATTAGGAGACAGTTAATAAGCTCAGCCCAAAATCAAGAAGATACGGTTCAAGCTTCACCTTACAAAGCAAAGTGTATCAAAGTATCATACACAGTTTGTGTTGATTAAGACCATATCCCAGGGTCTTAATCAATATTTTCCTGAAGAAATTTGATCACAGAAGTTCATTTCAAAGTAACAATGTTTCTAAGAACTTCCCCAAGGCAACCATAACATAGAATAGCTCTGAATACATGTATCAGAAAACTCACAAAAAGACAAAGGGTTCAAATTTTAAAATATGCTTTGGTTTGTTTTTAAATTCCTTCTTAGTTTGTACTTACGTGACTGATTCATACTGATAAGTTTTAACTGTTGGTTGTCTGTGATATCGTAACTGTTCATTTATGAAAATATGTGTTTAAAATTCTGTAAAGAATTTTTCCACACAGGGACCTACAGCTGCATTTCAAAATCTGTCCTTGTAATCAAAGAAAATTAGTAGGATCAGCAATTTGGAATAAGGAGCTGTTACAAGGAAAAATGAAATAATTATAGTTTTAAGCAGAAAGAGTCTGGGTTTTTTTTCCCTCTTCCTGTGTTGTGAAAATGGAATGCATATCAGTAAGACATGTTCTAAAGAATCACCACAACTGTAGAACCTAAAGATTATAAGATAGAACTTTGTGATCAATGAAACATACCTTTTTAAAATTTCAAAATGTCAAGTTTTATTTATGGAATTAGGTGGATATTGAGGAATTTGGGGAAGTGTTGTAGCTATGAAAGTCAAATTTCAGGAAGCTTACATTGTTCATATACACCGCTTTCGTATAGAAATAAACACAGTGTGATAAAGTCAGTCAGGAACTAGAACCATGTATAGGGCACTAAAATCTGCAATCAGTAGTGGGAAAACTAGAACAAGACACAGTGTTTTACTAGAAGTATGCCCCAGCCCAGGAGTATAAAAAATGTAAGATGCTGAGTCCATATGCTGTACTAGGGAAGATGGAATGTTAGAAAACCAAGCATCAGAATTGAAGTGCTCTTAAATTGTAGCTGTTTTCTTTATCCACTATTTTGAGTCCCACAGGAGATGTGAAAAATCCCATGCTTCGTGAAGCCCAATCATCAAGAGCTGTACATCTGGAGAATGATCATTTTCCACAAGAGTAATTTTATGTCTGCTAGACAAGAGGGATGTAAGAGGAATGGTTGTTGCTGTTACAGTATCCTCAGGATTATAAACTGTATTATGCAGTCATGAACGTCTGCATTAATGGCATTTAACCTTTGGCAATATTAGTCTAGAGAGGATTTTGTGAAGGATGGTACATTAACTTTTAGAAGAGATTGTCTGGGATAATCCTGTTGTGATATTGAATGGCAGAGACTGAACTTCAGCACAGCTTCTAAAACAGAAGGAACTGTCTTGTTGCAGGACAAAGCCTACAGATAGAAGGACTGAACTGGAAATTAAAATAGTTCCATAAGTCCTGTGAACATTGGAACCTAATGTTGCCATTCTTAAGGGATTCCCTTTTGAAAAGCACACATTTTGGTAAAAACTCCACTATAGATTAACTTGCATCATTCCGTTTTTCTGTCAAACAAATGCATAAAATTTACAGCATATATATTAAAAGAAATATTTGTTCAAAATTCTGATAATTTCCAAACTACATGGGAACAAATGTTGAATAAATAGGTCAAAATTCAATTCAATTAGAGTGTTAACAAAAGTTTGTAGAAATTGCTGAAAGCATTAAAAGAAGTAATCATTTGGTGGATGAAAGAAACCATTCCTTCTGGAGAGATTGCTATTCAGTCTCCAAAGTTATGAAAGAAATTAGGTAGTCAGTCTGGACCTACTGGGCACAGATCACAGGTAAGGTATTGCTACTATATTATCTGGAGGCATTTGGGACCATTACGTTGTCTGCAGTAAGGGAATAGGGACGATTACTCTGCAGTGTAGCCCTCAACAGCCTAAAGAACCCAATTCAACCAAAGCAGTGTCCCAGCCTTTGACCTTACAAAGAATTCCATAACAAGCCAGCTTCTAAGTCAAAGTTTGTGATTGTGTTAAAGATATTATACATACAATAAAGATATTATAATACAAGTGTAACCAGGAGAGGTGAAGTAAAGAAAGATGTCCAGAAAAGATTCACACTCAAATAGGGCATGTTCCTCACAAAAGAAGAGTAAAGAAAGATATATATGTACACAATAGATATTTACTAATAGAAAGTGACTAATTATAAATAATTAATTAATTAATTATGTACGGCACTAACTGTATACAATGTTTTGGATGAGTCTCTGATTTTATCTCTTATGCCAGTTTTGAAAATTATTTTTTTCCTCTTTTCTTTTTTCAGGTCTGGGAAGGAAAATGCTCAGAAGTTCTCTAACCAGCTGGTTTAGTTGTTCACAGTAGTGAAAAAGAAGAGATCCTGTTTCAATCAGAAGTGAAAGGCAAGTAGTGACTTGAAGGCAAAGACTGACTTTTGACAACTACCTGAGTACTGTGGCTTATATATGTCCCTAGTCATACACATATAAACACAAGCAAGCACACCACACATGCACAGATAGATAAAAATAAATAAGAGAAATACCCAGGACATCATTTTAAATAACAGTAATTCACTTGCTGCTACTTTTCATTTTATACAGTAGGTTTTAAGAATTTTCTTCATATTTTACAGTAGATTTTTACCAATTTTATTCATATTTAACTTAAAACTTGGGCAACCATGAACACTAAGGGGCCTACAAGTTTAGTAGGATATTTTATTATTTTTTTAATTGTATGATATTTAGAATCTATCCAGTGAGACTTGAAATAGTAAAATTGCATTGTGTTTTAAATTCAAGAAATCAGTTTTGTCTGAAAGATTTGCCATACTCAATTTATAGTATAGACCATGATTAAATGCATTTGCTAGTGATACCTAAAACTGAGTTTATAGTATAATCACTGGATACTATAAAATATTGTGGAATACATCATAAATAGTAACATATTTCCAGTGTATGATTCATGTCATGCTGCATGTTAAAGTGAATCGCAGAGTTTACAGTATATTTCTTTATAGTATTTCCTCTGAAATAGCCACTAGCATCTTTTATTTATTCTAAATGTGTCTCAGTGTAAGATAGCTAACCTAGGAACTGGTAGACTGTTCTAAGACCTAATTCTTGTGATAACAAGAGCTGAACTCTAAACATCTTTACCTATTCATAAATATGTCTGCTTGAGTTTGTAGACATGAACTGACGAAGAAAAGTTGTATTTTTTCACATGGTAGTCTCAGCTGGTTTTATATTTTATGCTTTGTTAAGCTTATTCGCCCAATAAATCAAGGCAAGCTCTGCTTTTTCTATATGTGTTCCTACAGAGAATTGACATATGGAAGGGTTCACTATAACTCTTCAGATATTCGGGAGTTTTGAAACCTTAGTTCAGAATAAACTATCTAGGAATTATAGCTATGGGCAACAAAGTTGTTTTTAACAAAATAAAATGCATCAAAGGTTGTGAGAAATATGTCACATTATTATTTCTGTGTTAGCAGATTTGAATTATAGTAGCCTTCAGCATGCAAGGACTTCATTTCTAAGGTGTGATTTTCTAGACAATCCATGAAATGAAACCACAGCAAAGTAAGTGAGCAAAGTTATAGTTTTTATTTCTATCTGGTATTTTAGACAAACATATTTATCGGTATAGAAAAGAATCAGATAAAAGTAGAAATAGTTGCACCTGAGATGGTTATGGGAGATACAGCTGTGTTCACAGAACGCCAGAACAAGCTGGTTTACATGACCCTAAAGCAAAAACTGTTTCCAGAGGACAAATATGCATTCTGTTACTAATATTTTAGACCTTTCACCTAAGTATAACCCTTTCGTCTAATTTTGTGAACAAATAAAATGTTTAATTTTTCAGTCACTGAGTTTAATAGACTCTAATGAATTTCCCATTAGTCTTAACCGTATATAAAATATTGGGTATTGTAATATGCTGTTGCCTGGGCTTTTAACTGAATGCAAACTTTAAATGCATTGTCTTCAAATGCAACAATGAGTACAAAAGTGTTCAGTGATATTTAAGGTTCATTAATTAATTCAAAAGAGGCTGAAGCAAAATGATAACTGTTAAAACAACATTTATATTTGTTCAATAATGTTCTAAAATTGTTTTGTTATTTGTTGGTGCGATTGCATAATACTAAAATCCTTATAGCATCATATGTTAACTTGATTGATATTTTTAGTCTTTTTAGTCAATTTATAGGGTTGACATTAAAATTGAGTTGATTTGTAAATTGGGCACCAATAAGTAAACAGGGAAAATATTTGTCACTAAATATGAATATGTTAGAGTTGTTTCTTATATTTTTGTACTATAAAAGATTAGATTCAAGTTACTCTGGTGTCTAACTTTTCCTCTTAGTCTTTAAACAAGACAAAATTTGCTACTTTGAACAGATTTGAGAACAAAAGTGATTGAGACACTAAAGTAGAGAAAGGAAAATATAAACTTAGATTCATTAGAATAAACACAGTTGGTCTGACTTGTGAGAGTCATCGTACTTTAGCAAGAAGGTAAACTGAGCTACATTACAGCATTTTATGATGACATTAAGGACTGGGGAGACAGATCAATGAATAAAGCATGGCAGTGTGAGAACCAGCATTACATTTCCAGCCCTCAGCCACATAAAATCAGAGTTGGTTTGGTGTCCCATCTGCGAATTCAGTGTTCCAGAGGCAGAGATAGAGGATCGCTGTGGTAGACTGGCTAGCTGGGGTGACTAAATGGGAATGCTCTGGATACATGACAAACCCAAACAAATAAAGTGGAGCATGACTGAGAGAAATATCAGACATCAGTCTATCTAGTTTTTTTTTTGTTTTTTTTTTTTTTGGTTTTTCGAGACAGGGTTTCTCTGTGGCTTTGGAGCCTGTCATGGAACTAGCTCTCTAGACCAGGCTGGTCTCGAACTCACAGAGATCCGCCTGCCTCTGCCTCCTGAGTGCTGGGATTAAAGGCATGCGCCACCACTGCCCGGCCATCAGTCTAGTCTTAACATACATGTGTTCAAATGTGAAAAAATGCATACGTACCACATACACACAACAAATTTGATGTAATACATGCTAAATTATGTTTTAAAAATTTCAAAACTAAATTTGACATTGGCATGTATTTATTGACATATACATATATGTATATGCACATACACACAATACATATATATATATATATATACACACACACACATGTTAAGTGTTTCATAGGCAGTACATTTTTGATTTTAAGGGTTTCATTGGGGTGCATATTTGAAACTTGACCCAATGCTATTAATATTAACACTGAACAGATTTTTGTTGTCAAGCCTCCTGTTATAACATGTCTTGAATAAAAATTGTAACATATTGGTTGAGGCATCAGACCTTAGCCAACTAACTACTTTAATCAAAGACTAGAAAAATCTTTATATGGAATTTTTCACAGTTGAGTAATTTCTAATAAGCACAGTGGAAGTCAAGAAAATAATAATGAATATAATGAAGTCTTCGAGTGGGCTTTGTGAATGGATCATTGATTTAAGTGAGAGACATCTGACTTAGGACATTTAAAAAGGATGAGCATTGTATGTATAATCGATCAGGAAAATTCATATTAATATTGTCAAAGATTAAAAATGCACTAGGAAGAAAATCTAAAAATATAAGGATAACATCAGTGGAAACAAATCAAAGGACAACATGATTATATGAATTTTGAACAGGAAGACACTGACAGAAAAATATTGGGAATATGCAGAATTAACAGTACAAAGGGATGCTTCATCTCCTCCTCATATGAGCAATGAACAAACTGAGCAGAGAAATGGCTTCCTTATTCAGAACTAGGTTATAAATAGTTTTGAAAAACAAAGGTCATCTCAAGGAAAAATGTACAACTTGATGATGTCTGTGATACAAGAAAAAAGAGTGTGGACATTCTGTTTGGCATAAAACCCACACGTATCTGGAATTTGAAATTTAAGAAGTTTAGTGCTAATAAAGAAAAGAAGACGGGCTGGAGTCTTCTGTGACTATTAAGGGAGAGTGTTTGAAGAACATTTGAATGTGTAATCCAAGCCTTCATTCCTTTCAACTACTGCCTCCAGCCCTGCCCCTTTGGTGCTCCATGTCTGTGAGACACCTTGGGATACTAGATAGAGAAAGAAAGGCTGGCCACTTCCTGGGCACTCTGCAATGAACCTTGGGGGTGCAGTGCCCCTCTTAATTGGACACCAGTATGCCTCCCACTTTCAGTGTTGTACTCTTTATTTTACTTTATTTGTAATTGTCAATTATAAAGCTCTGAAGGCCCATGATAGTTGTTTTGAACTGGAAAATAAAATGATGCTAAGACTACAGAAATGTTTAACATGCCTTAATTTTCTACGTACTGACTTATTCATATTCTCTAATCATGCAAACTAAGACATGTATTATATAATTTTCATATCTTCTTTCATATGTAATTAAGATGTTTATTTAAAATTGGCATAATAAGTGATATAGCCATAGTCAGTTATAGGAAATACAAAAGTGACAAAATTGTATGTTTGTTACTTGAAATCCCACCTTCCCACTGAAAAGAATTAGAGGGAGAAATACCAGAGAATTTGGAGTTTCTGCGGGACAACTGATCCTGAAGGCATTTGACCTAAAACTGAAAGATGTTCTAAGATCTTTTTAAATCTCATTACTCTTGTTTATTTTTTAAACTGGCATTTTATATTGTTAATAATTTCAATGTAGCACAAATACTTGAAAGTTTTATTGTGCTATTATAATATATAATAATTTATTTCACATATCCTCAGGGTCCTCTATGTTTCAGTATGCTCATTTGTTAACTGAAGTATGTATCCAGTTCATGCAGAGTAAATCAAACAATAATCTACGAAAATAATTATCAAGAATACTTATTATGATGAGGATTGTTAATTATTTTAAAGAAACCTAATTTCTTAATTTGATTTAAAAAGAAATGAAGAACTCTGAAAAGAATATATTAAAAAACCAAAATCTTTAAAAAATACATAATTTCATTAAAAGAGTCATAATTATCTTAGCTCAATGTTACTATGGGATATCTAGAAACTAATTTATAAAACCCCAACTGTTGATTAATGTTTATTGCAACCCCTTTTAGTTAAACATCTCAATAAAAGACAAAAGGATAAAAATATTTTAACTCTATAACAGAAATAAAAACAAATAGTGTGATGGCGCACACCTTTAATCCCAGCACTCGGGAGGCAGAGACAGGCGGATCTCTGTGAGTTCGAGGCTAGCCCTGTCTATAAGAGCTAGTTCCAGGACAGGCTCCAAAGCTACACAGAGAAACCTTGTCTTGAAAAACAAACAGAAAAAAAAAAGAAAGAGAGAAAAAAGAATTAGTGAGGGCCGAAAGAAACCTAGTTCTATTAATCAGGTCTAACTACCAGCTGATGGAGTTACAGCCTCTCAACAGGCTTGTTGTACATGGCTGCTAACAAGCTGCAGGTGCTTTTGTAAATGTCCTTTTATTTTATTTTTTGTTTGTTTTTTATTTTTATTTTTTCCCTTCAAAAATTTACACTTCCTCCCCTCCTCCCTTTTCCCTCCTGCTTTCCCACTCACCTTCTTTCCTCCCCCTCCCTCCTTAAGGGAGGGCAGGGAACCTTGCCCTATGGGAAGTCCAAGGCCCTCCCCTCTATATCCAGGCCTAGGAAGCTTTATATCCAAATAGAATAGGGTCCCAAAAAGCCAGTACATGCAGTAGAAACATGTCCCAGTGCCTTTATCAATGGCTTCTCAGTCAGCCCCCATTGTTAGGCACATTCAGAGATTTTGGTTTGATCACAGGTTCATTCAGTCCTGGTCCAGCTGGATTTGATGCGCTCCCATTAGAACAGGCACGCTGTCTCAGTGGGTGGACCAACCCCTCGCGCTCCAGACTTGTTGGCTCATCTTCTCCTTCCTAATGCTCTGTAACTGGAACTTGGGAGGTCAGTTCGTTGCTCTGATGAGGATCTCTGTCTCTATCCCCATCCGTAGCCGGACGAAGATTCTATGGTGATATTCAAGATAAACATCAGTGTGATAGTGGCAACAGCACACAGGGTGGGTATTCTACCATCTCCAAATGAGAAGGAACAGATGTATTGTCAGGTCTTATATCATGGCTAGTCATTAGCTTTTAATATCATTATAAAAATGTTCATTTTTAAGCATACCTGGTATTTGGAAGTGTATTGTATGTACCTTCAACACATTTCCAAGGTTTCTTTTCCTTTTTTTCTTTTTTAAAATTTTTATTTATTTATTTGTTTGTTTGTTTGTTTATTTATTTATTATTTATGTTGTATAGAGCTAGTCCGAAGAGGGCACCAGATCTCATTACAGATGGTTGTGAGCCACCATGTGGTTGCTGGGAATTGAACTCAGGACCTTTGAAAGAGCAGGCAATGCTCTTAACCACTGAGCCATCTCTCCAGCCCCCCCCCCCCCTTTTTTTTTCATTTTTTGAGACAGGGTTTTTCTATGTAGCCTTGACTGTCTGGAACTCACTCTAGACCAGGCTGGCCTTGTGTCCTGAGATCTGCCTGCTTCTGCCTCCCAAGTGCTAGGAGTAAAGGCATGTGCCACCAGTGCCCAGTGACATCCGTTGTTTCAAAGCAACATGACTCGGAATGGAGTATCTGATGACTGTTGATGTATGCCTGTATGAGAAGACTGAGTCTAGTTTACAGAAATGGAGGGGTAGTGGTCCTAGGGGGAATTAAATACAGTTACTTCTCAAATCAATTCAGTAAATTCCTTTCAGCACTTCCTGTGCAGTTAACACTGGTTTAGGGACTGTGACTTGGTTATTTTTCATTTCAGGCAGTGTGTAAAGCTGTGCACCATGATAGTTAATTAACCTGGTGTAGACTTGTATCAGTGCAATAAGACCTACACAATATGGGACCAGTCAGCATCCTGTCATGGACAGGAGTGGAGCTCATGAGATTCCGCCCCTTCCTGAAGAGCTACTGACCATAATGGTCAATAGCAGAAGGGAAGTCCTTTTTATTAATGATGGTATAGTCACTGGTAAATTGTCCATGCTCCAGTAAGTAAGGCTTCGTCTGTATCATTCTAGCCACCTTTAACTAGGAAGGGCACAAGAAGGAAAAAAAAAAGAAAACATAGAGCAAACTCAAGATACAAAACTAGGGAAAATAGAGGAACATATGAGAGTACAGGGAGGGTTAGAGTAATCCATTGCCCAAGGCAAATAGCCGACCTAACTGAATACTTACATTTTTCTCTAAATGTGGAAAAAATAAATTGATAAGGTTGTTGATTAAACATTAAGTTGAAATGATAAAAAATAATAAATGTTTTAAAATAAAAAAGAAGTAGTGAAACAAAATGTACACAATGTGAAAGGTTAATGAATGCTTTACTTTTAGCCTGAAAATAATAGTTTGTATTTAATAAATTAAATAAGGAAGAAATACTATTTGTTTCTGCTAGCACATCTTCATGCTATAATTACAAAGGTGTTCTCAATGTAAATCAACAGATTCAGTATCTTGTTCTCTCACACTTTCGCCTACAAGTGTGCTAGTTAACAAATTAGTTTCTTCAACTTTTAAGGATGTTAGTTGTTAGGCAAATGGTGCAGGTGTTTTTGTTGTTTGTTTGTTTGTCTCTTTGAGGGCCCACTACCCAGCTCTCAAATAATTACATGGCTTTATTCTTTCTTTCTTAATCCATGGTTGGTTGTGTAGCTGGATGGGTGACCTCTGGCATTGTCCTCTCCTTATGCTTTTCTCATCCCTCCATCTTCTCTTCTCTTATTTATTATTCTCTTTGACTGGCAGCCCTAACAATCACTCTTCTTCCAAGCTATTGATTATTCAATTCTTTATCAAACCAATCAGGTGTTTTATACAGGCAAAGTAACATAACTTTACTAAGTTAAACAAATGAAATTTAAAATAATACAATACTTTTTGCATCATTAAACAAATATTACAGCACATAAGTGTATGTAAAATGTCTTTAACTATGATCCACAACATAGGCATTTTATATCATCTCATCCAAAATAAACTGACAAATTTCAGGTCATAGTAATATATTGTGTAAATTTGCAATAGGTTAAATCACTAATATTCAGATACAGGGTGCTCACCAACCAGACAGTCTACAAAAATTATGAGTTTTTGAGTCACTGAGAGACATTACCTGAAGGCAAAAGAGGCCTATATTGCAGGGAGTGATAACATGAGAGAACCCAGAGTAATTCTGTTGTCTCCATATGTATTTGAGTAGATAAATAATCTGCATATCCATACACATTCAACACACACATACACACACCCAACTTGAACCACCAAATGACTAGCAAACAGAAACAGCCTTCTAAAACAGATAGATTCCTTACTTGACAAATTAAAATAAAAAAAAAATCACTGGCACAGGTTATAGCATTTTTATCACTTTACACCCTTGTTAATTAATGGCTGGCTAGCCAAAGATGGTCACCTACAATCTTATGCTGTATTAATCCTATCAATTACCAAATTTAGGTGCTAAAATTAAACTGAGAGAGATGGTGCGAGAGTATTTTGTTAAGTAGATATTTATTTGCACTGGCAGATTTATCAGATGAATTTCTATTCAGATGAAAATTAAGCTGTGTTTAAGGAGGAGATTTTACTTGTTCTTCAGACTGTACATTTATTAAACTCACTGCTACACTTAATGCTTCTGTAGAATTTAATATATCTGGGTACTTCAGTGATGTGGGATGCCCCTTTGTATGCTGTGAATATGATTGGTTAATAAGGAAAACTGGCTTCAGCTTATTCCAGGGCAGAACAGAGGTAGGTGGGGGAAAACTAAACTGAATGCAGGGAGAAATAAGGCATAGTAAAAGTGAAGCCATGTAGCTCTACCAGAGAGAGACACTGAACAGAACCTTGCTGGTAAGCAACAGGTAGGTGGCAATACACAGATGAATGGAAATGGGTTAGTTCAGGATATAAGAGTTAGCCAGAAATACACTTAAGTTATTGGCTAATCAGTATTGCCAAGAATATAGTTTCTGTGTGATTATTTCAGGGCTGAAAAGTTGGATCAAACTAACAACCTCTTAACTAAACTTCAGCAGTAAATATTCTAAGTGAAAATTAAAACCAGGAAGCACAAAACAAAAATCATAATATTCAAGTTCCAGAAACAAACAAAAACAACAACAACTAAAAAAAAAGGCAAAAAATAAATAAAACCTGGAATGATTACTAATGATTAGGACCAATCAATGTAACATTTAAGTTGGCCAAATTATGTATTTATATGTTTACATATAGTTCAAAAAATGAATGGTAAAATTTGTCAAACAAAAGTAAATTATTTATTCTAAAAAGAAATTACTGTGGATACCGAGTTTAAGCTTAGGGCCAAGCAGTAACACTGGTGCAGAAATTCTATTTTCCTCTGGTCATAATGTGTGTGCTGAGTTACTGGATTCTGTTAAATCAATATCTGCTTGTCACAGCGATGACATCAGAAGTAAGCTGATATGTCAGAATCTGTTCTGAGTTCTGAGATTATGGAGAAAATGGGATAATTCCCCAAGGTAATTGGTTTTTAAAGCTGTCCAAGAATAGTTTCCTTTGCTTCTTGCAAACTTCAAATTTAGTTTTACATTTTGTTTAAAGTTTATCTTGTGTGGAATTTTGAAAAGCCCTGTCAGTTGTTGATTTCTCATTACTTTTACTCTGTCCTATCAACAAATACTGTGTAATTCCCCCCTTTTTTTTTCACATTTGTTTAGGTACTCTTTTGTGTTAGAATGAGATCCACCACCTGAGATTCTTAACCTGTGGGTCTTGACCCTTTGTAAGGGCATTATATGCCCCCTTTCACTGGCATCACCTAAGACCATCAGAAAACAATGATATTTATAATGTGGTCCATAACAAAATTACAGTGATGAGGAAACAGCAAACTAATTTTATGTTTGGAGGGTACCACCACACGAGGAAGTGTATTACAAGGGGCAGCATTAGGGAGGTTGAAAACTTCTCCAATAAACCTTTGAAAGAATGTATGTTTGTGGTTGAGAATAATAATATTCCAACATGCCATCTCCACCACACTTACTGATATTGCTACTAAGAGCTTCATTGAACTTTGCCGTTTTTTTTTTCTTTTCAGAGCTGATGGGATGTGCTTGAGTATTCAGTTTTGATTTTATATTTATTTATGTCCTTACTAGTTTTTATTTTGCCTTGTGTATTTCAATTATTATTATTAAGGCCATATGTATTTAGCACTGTGAAATGAGTATGTGGAGTATTAGCTCTGTTACCATATGTAGCTATCAGTTTTACCCTAGGTAGAAGGGGAGGATTGGGGAGAGCTTAGGGGAATGGGATAATTGAGATGGAGGAAGGGTGGATAAGGGAGCAGGGAAGAAGTTATCCTAACCAAGGGAGCCATTTTAGGGTTGACTAGAGTCTTGGCTCTAGAGGGGTTCCCAGGTGTCCAAGGGGATTTCCCCAGTTAGGTCCGTGGGCAGCAGAGGAGAGGCTGCCAGAACTGGCCTTCTCCCATAGACACACTGATGATCACCATAGATACTTCATCTGGAGAGGGATGGAAATAGAGACAGAGACCCACATTGGAGCACTGAACTGAGGACCCAAAGTCCAGATGAAGAGCAGAAGGAGGGAGAACATGAGCAAGAAAGTCATGACCACAAGGGGTGCGTCCACCCACGGAGACAGTGGGACTGATCTAATGGGAGCTCACCAAGGCCGGCAGGAATGGGTATGAAAGAGCATGTGATCAAGCCAGACTCTGTGAATGTGGCTGACAATTAGGGCTGACTGAGAACCCAATGATAATGGTTTTTTTATTTATTTATTTTATTTATTTATTAAAGATTTCTGCCTTCTCCCCGCCACCGCCTCCCACTTCCCTCCCCCTCCTCCAATCAAGTCTCCCTCCCTCATCAGCCTGAAGAGCAATCAGGGTTCCCTGCCCTGTGGGAAGTCCAAGGACCACCCACCTCCATCCAGGTCTAGGAAGGTGAGCATCCAAACTGCCTAGGCTCCCACAAAGCCAGATTCTACTGCATGTACTGGCTTTTTGGGAGCCTAGTCTGTTTGGATGCTCACCTTCCTAGACCTGGATGTGGGGGTGGGCTTGGACTTCCTGCAGGGCAGGGCACCCTGACTTCTCTTAGGACTGGAGAGCGAGGGGGAGGAGGAGTGGGAGGAAAAATGGAGGATAGGAGGAGGTGGAAATGTTAAATAAATAAAATTAAAAAAGAAAGAAAACTGGACTGCCCCTTATGGAGCTCTTTGAGTTTTCTCTGGTAATTTTTAGCAAATTTTCTCTTCTCTGGTCTGGGAGAATGTTCTCTTAGAATTTCTCTGAAAGGATTAGGCCACTGTACCTGAGAAAGACTTGGGAATTTTTCATAGTAAGTAGAGGGTTTCTGGAAATATTCCTGCGTGATGATAAGTGGATTTCCTGGAGGTAAGATGCTTCATTCTCACCCAGAGAGAAGCATGGTAATGTTCTGTGGCGGATCTTCACTCAGAACTTGTCAATTTTCATTACTTCTAACCAGGTGAACCAGGCTTTTCTACCAGAAAAGTATAGCTTTATATCTCTGGATGTTTCTTCTGTCTTCCTCTTATTTGTGGTAACATATTGTGATGCAAATCCTGTACCTCTCTCTGGTAGTCCAAACTAATTCTGTACTTTGGTTTTTCTCAGTGTAACAACTAGAAAGGCAGTTTTCAAATTCAACATTTTGAAACTAAAAAGAAATGTCTTTGTACTGGTTGTTTAACTTGAGACTTTAATGACAGAGTCATGTCAGCTCCATGGCAGTACAAAAAAAAAAAAAAAAAAAAAACATCCAATGAAGCAATGAAGTAAACACAGCGTTCCCAGAGTTTCTGAGAAAATGGTGGTAGCACTCAAATCCAGTGTACCTGGGACATCACTTGTGAGTGAGATACTTTCTGAGAATAAAGCATATGACACAGGCAGGAGAGAAATTTAAAGATTAGTCCAGGTCATGGAATGATAAAGTGTTATTGTCTATGTATATTATAAACTTTAATATATTATACACACCAAAACTCAGAGTTCTATTAGTGATAATATGAATGAGTTTTCAGAGTCAGGATAATTTATGTGATTGCAATTGTTTGTAGTAATAGTAGATGGAGGAAGCTTAATTAGGGTCAAATGAATAATGTAATTAAGAGTAAGCTGAAATGTAGTTATACTAATGAAGAAGAGTTAGACTGTGAATTACGTTAGAGTTTGGATCAGGAGTTGTCAATATCAATGAGTGGAAGAACAGGTAAGGGTGCTTACTACCTTGTAGATTCTGGCATTTGCTAGGTTTTCTGATGTTGTAATAAGGCTCAATGACCAAAGCGACTTACATATAAATACAAAGACACAGTCACACACATGCACATGTAATTTATTTGCTGGAAACAACTTTTTATACAATATATTCTTATTATTCCTATTTCTTCAATGCACTCACAATCCTGCCTACTTCTCAAGCTATCCAAATCCACACCTTTCTCTTTCTTATTAGGATACAGCCAGACATCTGAAAATAAAAATAATAAAATTAAATTAGACAAAATCAAACAAACCACAATGGGACAAAACAAACCAAGAAACCAATAGAAAAAACAGAGCCAAAAAAAAAGCTCAAGAAATATACAGTACATAGGTCTATGCTGTGGATAAATGGTCCTTTATCCTGTCATTTGTATTATTGTTAATAAAATGCTGATTGGCCAGTAGTCAAGTGGGAAGTAGAAGTGGGGTGACCAGTCAGGAAGGAGAAGTGGGGCAATGACAACAGGAGAATTCTGGAAAGAGGAAATAGTTAGTCTGTAGTCATCCTCCAGACACAGAGGAAGCAATATGAGAATGCCTTGCTGAAAAAGGTACCAAGTCACATGGCTAACACAGACAAGAATTATGGGTAAATATAAGAGTTAATAAGAAGCCCGAGCCAATAGGCCAACCATTTTATAATTAATGTAGACCTCTGTGTGTTTATTTGGTACTAAATGACTGTAGAACGTGGTGGGACAGAAACCTCTGCCAACAAGTGACACCCAACATGGGGCTAAATCCACTTTGAAACCTGAGAGAATTTGAGAAGTAATGTGAGACAAAAAAAGAACAGAGTTAAGCATGGCTTTTTGGTAGTACTTTTTTCAGGTGGGCTTTGTTTTCTAGAGGCAGGTGCATTTCATTTAAGAGAGGCTTCCTGACTCAGCTTTGGAAGCAAAAACCTTGCAGTGCTTTTAAGAGGCCCTGCCACAAAACAGTTAAATGGTGTTGATGAATAGCCAAGTGCATGCTTTTTGGTGGTGGTAGGGACCTTAAAACTCCATGGGGTTCTGGCTATAAACATGGCTGTGGCCAGTACCTCTACTTATCTACTGTAAGAGTGACATAAGCCACACATTGGGGTGACTTCTGTTGCGGTCCAGCCATGATGGATTTGTACATTCCAGGGTAGGAGCATGTGGATTAGAAATATTAGGTAGCTGGAGCAGAGATATGAAACACAGAGACACAGGATAGTACTGGGAGGGCAAATCAGTGAATTCTGAATCCTGAATCCAGCTGTGTTTAGTTTTCATACACTTTATATCAGATACAAAAGAGGAGGTAAGAAGGCAAACGACAGTTTTAATATGACACTAAGGACCACAAGAACAATCACTTGCTTCAATACTTGAGAAATCAAGCCATTATTTCCTGATTAGAGCATTTGATGTTTTGGGCAGGATATGTAGTGAATATACCCTAGACCACATATTCTGTAGGCATCTACTCCCTATGTCAAATTTCCCATTTTAAAATGAAGGAGCAGCAATAATTATTTGACCTTTGGTCAGGATGGAGTGGATCCATCTATTTGGGCCATCTTAATGTACAAAACACCAAGTAACCACACCCTTGGTCAGGGTTTCTAGTCATAGCCACACTTGCTGTCAACAAATTTGAAAGAGCAAAAAGTAAGTCAAACTCTCTGACTTCCCTTCAAAGTGGAAGAGGTTCACATCTGTGGGTTGCCACCCAGGAGCAAACCTCTCTGATAATGGCTGATCACGACACTGATCAATGAGTATGATGGAATTTTGTTTGGAGAAATTTGTTGCTACATTCCTTTAGTAGACCAGTAGTATTTGAGGGGTTGTATGGAAACCGAATACACTAGAATTATCATAAAATTTGTACATATTTGATGGTGAAATAAGTGGAATGGGCAAATAATGGAAGACATGGAATCCCAGCTGGTAGTTTGCCATCACCAAACGAAGTCTCCAGCCCCAGGAATGGGTTACATCTAAGTAAATTCTTGGTCAAAGGGGCCATATGGGAACCCACAAACAACCCAAGCTATTGCCAAGAACATTGGTCACTCTTCGTACTGAGGATTAGGCCCTATTACTAAAGAAAACACAATTAGTGGAAATAAACACAAATCCCAGGAATTTTTTCCCTAACTTCAAGAAAACTGTCTATGATTGCACATGACTGAAATTATTCAGTGTCAGATAATTGCATCTTATAGTTTATTATTTGGTTAAAGGTACTGACATGGGAAAAATTTTCAATTGATAATATTTGTATTTAAAGTGAAGTTTGCAGAAATTTATTAATAATATTATGAGATATCCTTAATGAAACTACCTGAATATTATAGTAAATATATTAGTTAAGATAAATAAATACTGTTTTCAAAATGTGCCAGGCATTTAACAGTATTGATTATTTTACAACCTTTGAACTTGAACAATAGTTTGAAAGGTAGAAAAATCTAAGGCATAAAGAATGTTAATAGAAATTAAACTCTACAGATTAATAAATTCACATATATGACTCTGAGTCATCAGAGATGCATGCATTACTTGTAAGGAATCTCTCTTAAAAGACTCTCTTAACACGCAAAAGGGCAAAGGGATTCATAAACACTGTCTACCATGTCATTTCTAAGTTAACAATTCTGAACTGCTCACAGAATGATTGATAATCTGAGTTGTCACTAAAAATATTTTCCTTAAACTAGAATTCGTTGGTCTCTACACTCTTCTACACTTGCAGACACAATTGACTCCTTTATGCCTCCCTTTTACTATAGCCAAAATGAAATATGCTGTTCTACTCTAAGTGGGCATTTGCCTATAAGTCAATGAATTAATTATCACTAGAATATCCAAGGTGAATATCACTATTAAAGTATTTATGATCACTCTGCAAGTGAGACAGTGAATTACAGGAGGGGTTCTTTCTATTATAAGTGTCATGTCTGTAGGGATTAGTGATATACTGTCAACAGAAACAAATTCATGTTGATATCACCTAAAATGCATACTGCCATCCTTGAATAAAACATTTCAAATAGAGACTTGAAATTGACACAGAGCACAAAATAGTGTGTTCTATATGTACTAATTTGAAAATACAATCTCTTCAATAAGTATTTTCTATTAAACAATACCCTAAGCTGTTAATTTTGTAAACAGCATATTTCTTATGGTATATCAAGGTGATCTTTTTGGTTTGGCTGTAAAATATCTGTTTACATATGAACACATGCAAAAATATTATGCACATAAAATAGTAATTAAAACAATTACATATAGATATGTGAGCTTATTTCTGAGTCCTAAATCTATGTTTGTGCAATATAAGTCTATCCTTAGGCCATTATTATGTCATTCAATTTCTACAGACATTTCTTACCAAAAATTTACAGAACTAACAAATTCAATATACATATGTATATATATATATATACATACATACATATATACATATCTATATATATAAAATCATGACCAAGTACTGCTGGAAATATTACTGAATACGAATGTATTATTTCCATTTTAAATCTCTTGGAGTTAACTCACTTTTCTTTAAAACAACCTAATTTAAATATACCCATGTTTCTCGTAAAATGAATTATCTTTTCTCATTATTCATATGCCCCCCAAGTATTCTATAGTATTTC
This sequence comes from Microtus oregoni, assembly GCF_018167655.1. Classification (NCBI taxonomy): domain Eukaryota; kingdom Metazoa; phylum Chordata; class Mammalia; order Rodentia; family Cricetidae; genus Microtus; species Microtus oregoni. The sequence goes on along the minus strand of NW_024543076.1, from coordinate 8,843,135 downwards.
AAATATAGAACAAGCATATTAATTCATAAAAAGACATGCAAGGTGAGCAACGTAGTATAATTTGTTCAAATCAATGGCAAATGCTGACTGAAATAGCATAATAACACAATTCTACCCCAGATCTCTACAGTAAATAAGAGTTTTAAAATATGATGCATACAATATTCTTATGGTTTTCCATATTTATTAAGTTACATAAATATATATTTCAATAAATTGAAATTTGAAGATCAAGATATTTTAAAAATATTTAAGAATACTTTTCATAATTCATTAATTCTTCCAGTTTGTGGTTGTTATTCACAGTGAGTATTCCTGGAATAAACATACTATCGCAGTGTGTCCTCTGGGTTCAACAATTGCTAATTACTCAAGTGACCTTCTGGATCACAAAGTCAAAACGTCACATTAACACTTGTATTACATTTGATGTGCTTGCCTGACTTATAAGTGCACAGTGTAGAAACTGTTTAACATTCCCTACATAAATGCTGATTTCCAGCACTATAGTGAAGGCAAATGTATGATATGTTTACAAAGTAAACCAATAGAGTCATTAATAAAAATCTTCAAAACATGAAACAAAATCTAGAGAAAGAAGATCAAACCATTTGCACACACCCTCCTTCTCAAAGTAAAGATTCCCAGAGCTCATGCCTCAGGGCATCTTAAAAAGGAGCACTATAACTAACAAAATAATTTATTATTGTGCAGAACTCGATAAAAATTACTGCTTTTCATCTAAGAAAAAATACAGTGAAATCTGTATGGGAACAAAGACTATGACTTGCTGGGTGACTGTAGTTGACAGTCATCTTTCTCAACATGGTGCCATTTTTAGTGCCACAGACAGCTAACATGGGATGTTTTACTCAAAGAACAAAAGATGTCTTCTTCAGTTGGTGTGAGTTTGCTATTTCCCTCCCATTGTAAGGTGGTGACTAAATATATCCACTCCCTCACAATTCAGAGCAGAGAAAAAGTCACAGAAATTTTCATCTCAATGTTTCTGCGAACGGTGGGGTTTATGAGGTAGGTGAAAAATTTTAGTCATCATGACATTGAAAAAGAGACAAGATCTCCCAGTGGGGATTCTAGGTCGTGATGCCTCTGATTTTAAACCAAGTCATTTTAAAGTTAAAGACTTTATTACAAAAACCTTTGAATTCCTAAACTTTAATTTCATGTCTCTTACCCTTTGATTAACCAGGTAAGTTCTGAGGATAATTTTTTTTCACTTATAAATATTCTTAGACTAATAAGTCTTTCCAATGGAGTATCTTACAACAGTGTCCTTTTTGACCGCCAGTGTACCTGTGTGAAAAAGAGAAGATGTATTATGAACAGGACAGAAAAAGAAGCAGTAGAAGAGATGCTCACCAACATCTCATTGCTGTAAGGTATACGGTAGTTATGTCACAGTTACTGGAAGTAGGGACCTTCCATTAATGTTCTTCATGTCAAGAGAACAAGCTCGGACTAGCCAGCATGACATATAGATAGACCTATGCAGGTGGTGTGTGTGGAGGCTAATGAATCGCATATTTCCTTAGCAAATAGAAGCTATTTTAAGAGTTTCCAGTGTCAGGAGCATACTGCAGTTTATGGTAAGCATAAGGCTGAAGTTGGGAGAAACTTCATTGCGTAGGAGGTTCTACTGTTGATGTGTTGCTTTCATTTTGCTAACGAATAAAGAAACAGCTTTGGACCTGATTCGGTAGGCAGAGAAGACAGAACTAAATGCTGGGAGAAAGAAGGGCAGAGAGAGAGCGATCCCATGGATCTTCTGTCTGAGAAGGATGCTGGTTAGAAGCTTGCTGGTAAGCCACAGTCATGTGGCAATACACAGATTAATAGAAATGGGTTAAATTAAGATGTAAGAATTAGCCAATAGTAACTAGAGCTAATGGGCCAAGCAGTGCTTTAATAAATACAGTTTCTGTGTGGTTGCTTCAGGTGTAAGCTAGCCAGGTGGCTGGGACAAAGAGAGCAGCCCTCTCATTTGTAACAATCTCACGTGCCAGGTGCTCAAGTCAGCCTATGACTTTGTTGTACCTCAAAAGGCTTGAACATTGTCTCCAGCTAGATTTTTTTATAAGGCATAAAGAAGAGAAATATGCTCAATAAGATGCTAATTAATTATGAATTAACATCTTTAAAACATATACCAGAATAATTAGTTAAATATGCTTTCTTTTTCATATATATATGTATGTATATATTGTTTCTTTGTCAAAAATCAGGTGTCCATGGGTGTGTGGATTAATATCTGGGTCTTTGATTTGGTTCCATTGGTCCTCCTGGCTGTTTTTATGTCAATACAAGTCTGTTTTCAGTACTGTAGTTCTGTAGTAGAGTTTAAAGTCAGGGATAACTAGAAATGAACATGTAGAAAAAGGAAAATAAATCCATATCTATCACCATATACAAAACTCAAGTCCAAATGGGTCAAAGACCTCAACGTAAAGCCAGCCACACTGAACTTCATAAAAGAAAAAGTGAGAAGTACACTTGAACTCATTGGCACAAGAGACCACTTCCAAAATATAACCCCATTAGCACAGACACTGAGAGAAAGAATTAACAATTGGGACCTCCTGAAACTGAAAAGCTTCTGTAGAGCAAAGGACATGGTCAACAAGACAAAATAACAGCCTACAGAATGGGAAAAGATCTTCACCAACCCCACATCAGACAGAGGTCTGATCTCCAAAATACACAAATAACTCAAGAAACTGGCCATCAAAAGAAGAGATAATTCAATAAAAAATGCAGCATAGACCTAAATAGAGAACGCTCAACAGAGGAATCTAAAATGGCTGAAAGACATTTAAAGGAAATGCTCAACATCATTAGTCATCAGAGAAATGCAAATCAAAACAACTCTGAGATTCCATCTTACACACGTAAGAATGGCCAAGATAAAAAAAAAAAAAAAAAACACTATGACAACTTATCCTGGAGAGGTTGTGGGGTAAAGGGAACACTCCTGCATTACTGGTGGGAATGCAAGCTGGTACAGCCCCTTTGGATGTCAGTATGGTGATTTCTCAGAAAAGTAGGAAACAACCTTCCTCGAGACCCAGAAACACCTCTTTTGGGTACATCCAAAGGATGTTCAATTGTACCAAAAGGACATGTGCTCAACTATGTTTATAGCAGCATTGTATGTCATAGCCAGAACCTGGAAACAACCTAAATGCTCCTCAACCAAAGATTGAAAAAGTGGAAAATTTACACAATGGAATACTGCACAATAGAAAAAAATAATGACATTTTGAATTTTGCAGCAAATAAATGGACCTAGAAAGCATCATATTGAGTGAGGTAACTTAGACCTGGAAAGACAATTATGATAGTACTCACTCATAAGTGTTTTTTAAACATAAAGCAAAGAAAACCAGCCTACATATCACAATCCCAGAGAACCTAGACAACAATAAGGACACCAAGAGAAACATACATGCATTTAATCTACATGGGAAGTAGAAAAAGACAAGATACCTTGAGCAAATTGGAGCATGGGGACCATGGAAGGGGGCTAAAGAGGAGGGAAGAGGAAGGGAGGGGAGCAGAAAAAATGTATAGCTCAATAAAATCAATAATAAATAAATTCAAAAAACATACTTGTATACAATTCAAATATTAACCATTAAATTATTTTCTGATAGTTTCAAGAAATTTATGAATATATAAATTGTTCTTTGCTTTTTATGTTGTAAAGCCCATAGTTAGTATTTAACTGAAGTTAGAGTGGCAGACGGAAAGAAACTGGGTAAGCACTGTGAAAGGACTGGTACGTACCAGTGTTTGTAGGAGTACGTAGCAGTATTTTAAACTCACGATCTGTTTGCATCCAGGACAGCAGCAGATCCTCAGAATATGGCACATTAGCAGCCTGTCAGACTTGTATTTTCTTCCCTCTACAGTTTCCTTCCTCCCTTTCAGCTTTAGTACTCCATTCAACACAGCTTTCACTTTGCCTCTTTCCCTCCTACCTTTCCTTATCAACACTATCTGCTGACTCTACTCAACTAAAGTTTGCAAGTCAAAATGGGGCAATCGTAAAATTTTAATGGAGAAGACAGTGGAAAAAAAGCCTCAAGTAATAATATGATCAAAATTAAATATGTAAATTATATATTTTTACTAAAATAAGATTTTTTGTATTACAGATAAAAAATAGCATATATCTTTAATGAAGAATAAACAACTTCCTTAAGTGTCTCTCACTGAGAGGTCCAATCTTGAAATAGAATTTAGATTAAACCAATGTATAGAAGACTTACCAGGAAAGCCATGATAATTAATAGATATTTGACACACAGAATCAGCTCTGCAGTAAATAAAGGAAAGATGGAATCAGTTATTATTTCATTAATAATTTGCTACTCGTAAAATTAATTTTACTCTTAGTTATCAAGAAAGCAGTTACATCACCATTCCAAAAATCTTGTCATTAAAGCAGAAATTTTATGAACAAGAATGTTGAATTAGGTATGTGATATAAGCTACTTTTTATTATTTATTCCAAATAATTATTTAAGGTTTTAAATTACATGAAAATGGATATGAGTATCTGATGTGGGATTCCCCTCTGTATGCTGTGAATACCAATGGTGAATAAAGAAACTGCCTTGGCCTGTTGATAGGGCAGTATAGAAATAGGCAGGGAAAACTAAAGAGAATGCAGGGAAAAAAGAGACAGAGTCAGGGAGAAGCCATGGAGCAGCTGCTGGAGACAGATGTGAACTGCCACTTGGAACCTTGCCAGAAGGCCACAAGCCTCATGATAAAATATAAAATAATAGAGGTGGGTTAATTCTAGTTGTAAGAGCTAGCTAACAATATGCTTAAGCTATTGGCCAAACAGTATTGCAAATACGATCATTTGTGAGTGATTATTTCAGCAGGCTGTGTGGCCAGAAAACAAACAAGTGGCTTCCTGCAACAAGTAAGTCTGAATTTAATACTTGGAAGATACAAAGATAAGAATTATCCTAGGTACTTGCACAAACATTCTACTGAAGAGACCAGTGAACCAAAGATATAACGGCAAATATAAAAAGAAAGTTTCCTAGTTAATTTCATAATATGGGGGAGATCTTAGATTTAATGCTCTAGTATACTAAAATTGCTGTTATTTCTACATATGACTTGCTTATATATTTTTGAATTACAACAATATACTAATTAATATTTCTATCATTGATCTGATTCTTTTGTACTATACCTTAAATGGTGAAGAATTACTCATGATTGTTGTGATTTGAAGCTAAAAGATTTGGAAATCCAGGTGTTTCTGTGGAAGATTCCAAATGTTAGTCAAGTTGTCCATAAGCTTTAGCATAACTGCAAGGAGATACAAACTAAACTTAAATGAGTGTACTTTTAGGTTACTCATGTTGGTATTTCTTTGGAGATGTAGTTGATGTACTAAAGGAAAGAAGTATGAATGGAGGGGGCTGAAGAGAGAATTCAGAAACCAAGAACACTTCCTAATCTTTCAGAGGAGCTAAATTTGTTTCCCATATCTCATGGTTAAGACTCTTTTCCTGTAACTCCAGCTCCTGGACCCTGAAACCCAGATGTAGTAATATGAGTGGCGGGGCTGCGTTCCCAGCACCCCGGCCGCCTGCCCAGCTAGCTTATGCCCGAAATAACAACACACAAACTGTATTCATTTAAACACTGCTTGGCCCTTTAGCTCTAGCCCTTACTGGCTAATTCTGATATCCTGATCAACCCATCTCTAATAATCTGTGAGACGGTCTTACCGGGAAGATTCTAGCCTAGTCCATCCTGGGTTGGAGCTTCATGGCGTGTGTCTGCCCGGGAGAGCAGAGCATGGCATCTCTCTGAGGCGTCTGCTCCCGAGAGGAGAGCTGTGGAGTCTGAGCTCACTTCCTCTTCCTCCCAGCTTTCTGTTCTGTTTACTCCTCCCACCTATCTCTAACCAATGAGAGCCAAGCACTTTCTTTTTATTTAACCAATGACCTTCCTCCATCATTACCTGTTAACCTGAGGCAGACACTCACAAAAGCATGTATATATAAATGAAAATAAAATAAAAAAAAATTCTTTAAAAAATTTGTGTGAACGGGGCTGCAGCGATGGCTCAGAGGTTAAGAGCACTGACTGCTCTTCTATAGGTCCTGAGTTCAATTCCCAGCAACCATATTGTGGCTCACAACCATCTGTAATTCTATTGGGTTCCCTCTACTGGCATGCAGACAGAACACTGTATAAATAGTAAATACATTTTTAAAAATGTATGAAATAGGACTGCAATAGTGTACTTTTTCCAATTTCTTTTTTGCTTAGAGATTTTTCAGACATTTGGTCAATGAAATGATAGCATAAAAACCACCAATTTCACACTCCAATACCATCCATATCTTCCAACACCTTCTCTTTCTAATTTTGTTTCCTTTGTTTGCTTGTTTCGCACCCCAATAAGTTCATTTAGACCTGTCCATATGTTCATTTATTTTAGACACTGATGAGCTATCCATTTCTGCATTGACCTAAATCTACCAAAAATCAGAAATTTCTCTGACAAAAGTTGAGATTAACCCAAGAATATGTCTAAAACTAATTGGCTATAAATATAAATATTGCATGCCCGGTATTCTGTGTATATTTTGTGACTGTTAGCTTGGTGTTTGTGTGGAACTCCTAACACTGAGGATGGATATCTATATCTCTTTTGCTGACTCTTGGAATTTTCTCCTCCTGTTGAATTGTCTTATTCAGCCTTGATATGAGGAGTTTTGCCTTGTCTTGTTGTATTTTTTTATCATGATTTGTTGTTTTCTTTTGCAGAGCTGCCCTTTTGAAGGAAAACCATAGGGGAGTGGATCAAAGAGGGTCTAGAGGTGAAGTGGAGCTTAAAATAGTGGAAGGAGGAGAAACTGGACTCAGCATAAATGAGAGAAGAGCTGATTTCCAATAAAAACAAGATAAAAGGAAATATATCATAATCATTTAGCAAAATAGGAATAACAAGGTCTATCCGTAGACCTATTTACTCCAAGGCTATGGTATTTTTGACCATTTGACAATTTCTTCAGATGGAGCTATCCTCACATCCAAAGAGAAAATAGTAAAGAACCAACCCACAATTTTATTTTATAACTCTATAATATAGCAGTTTTATACACAACTTTTTGTATAATATTTATATATATGCATACATATACAATTTTATAGTACCTTTCATGTAAATAATTGATAATTGAAATATTAACATTAAGCCATAAAAACAGATTATGTTAATTTTTTAGAGTGACTTTTATGGCATTCTTTATTAATAATCAAGAGAATTAGAAAAATCATCTCCTTAAATTTTTTTACATATATTATTAATAGCATTAATAATATTTATATAAATGCATTTTTTCCTATGGGAACCACCAAACTTTTCTTATTATGAATCTCCTCTCTAAGGATTTCACCACTCAAATGATTTAACTTTCTCCAATTTTAGATATAATAACTTTGTTATGTCCAAAAACTATAAAAGGTTTTATAAATGTTCTTTAAAATGTGGAACAATGTTTATTATGAATATAACTCTATTAGATATATTGCTATAACAAATCATGAATATATAGCAACTTTACTCTTATGTCTTTAAACATATTACTTTAACAATTCTATGATTCACATAAAAGTTAGTCTTGTGATTACTTCCTTAACATAATTAAAATTTTCTTGCTTTTATTCTGCAGATAACCTTTCTCTTTCACAGAAGCATCTATCCCCAGATTGTTATGTTCAATTCTTTAAATTACAAACATTATTTACCTGTCATGCTGGGTCTTTCCACTCTGAGCCTCTGGAGGACAGAAAAATGAATGTAAGTCATGTTTTTATAACTCACATGTTTGTGCATATAATAGGTCTTTGCTAAGTTTTGATTAATGAATAGCTCAAAGAATGCATGCATGAGTGGGAATCAATTTCTGTCCTTTGCTGATGGGGTTCGTGTTACATTTTTATGAATTTTAAATTGAACTGGAATTGTCATAGGGAATTAAATTGAACCAGCGTTGTCAGAGGGGAATTAAGAGATTATCTTTTTCAAGTGGCATTTACATAGAGGTGTTATAGATATAATTTCATGTTTTCACATATTTGACATTGATTTTATACTTTTTACTTCAACCAAACATATTTTTATTCATTATTCATTTGAAGTTAAATTTTGCTTTTTAAAAATGCACAATGAACTAAGGATGTAAAGTATGAAAGTGTCAGTTAAGATTGGGTAGGAGGAATAGCAAAGATGCTAGATTGATTATGCTCTGTTACAGGATGCTGACAATATTTTGAATGATGATTATATTGAAATTTTCACTTTGTAAAAAGGACCACTGTGCTGAGAGTACTTACAATGTATGGATTTTTTCATAAAGGTTTTATAATAATTTTGCAACTTTCTCGTGTATATTTTCTCAGTAGTGGGAATTAGACCCAAAGTAGGAAACATCTTGGCAATTTTTTTCACGTCTACTATCTTTTGTTTTAGAGATTTCCTATTATCACTTTTTACCCTGCTTTATCAAAAAATGTAAGTATATAAAATTCTAGTATTATATTTGCTTTATTTCAGTGACAAATGTGTGACTATTTCTAAAATATTCATTTTGTCACCATACAATAATACACTCCTAGAATGATTTGCCAAGTAAAGTCAGCAAAGGATCTTAGCACCAGTGGTAACATTGGGTACCCACTGTGGGTTTAACTGTACAATCTGCCTTATATAATGTGCTATACATGTACCCTTTTAAAAGATAATTCCATATTTTCCCCAGAAACTAAAACCATAAAACATTAAAAAATATTTTTGTTTTGCAAGTTTAATGCCTTACAACAATTCATCCAAACTGCATGGGCAACCACTCCACTCTTATGCAAAATACCATAACTTGTGCTCAGGGAGCAGAGATTTCCCATGGATTTAATCTCCAACGTATGCACTGGTAAACCAACATACCACATGAACACATTCATGCATATACACATGCAAATGTAGACTTAACTTATCGAATGACTGAAAACATATCAATCCTTCACTTTAGTTTCTTCTGAAGAACTTGGCTGATTCAAATCATTTTAACTTGTCTGTGCCTACAACTCCAAAAGACTTTCACATGCCAACAGTTTTCTTTATGGTTTTAAAACAATTCATCAGGTTTTCAATGACCTATTTATATGCTGTGCCACTCTGTCTCCTATAATAAACTCTATCTGTGCATAATTGACCATATCAAATAGAGTGTATAAAAATTACACTTCAAGTTCAGCTACCTATTATGAACTTTCTTAACAAGTTATATATTTCATTCTATTTATATACCTAGGATTAATGGTGAATTTGATAGCAAATTATTAAACATTTATTTACTTTATTAATGCTCACTCTGATCAGAGATGCTAGTATCTTGAAGATTAATAACTTCCTAAATTTTTATGCAATTTCATATTCATATAATCTAAATTATCAGGTCATTGAAATGTGATCTAGTGTGGATTCATGTATACTTAGTTAATATAATCATGAAATCATAAGCAGATTTACTACACATATCTTATCACTGTATTTAAAATGTTTTGCAAGAATTCAAATGCTGAATGCTTTGTACTCATGTGAAACTATTATAAGGCTGGGTTTAACTTCAGGAAGATGTTCAATGAGAGTATTGTCTTAAAGAATATTCCTTTCCCTGCCTTCTCCTTACCCCTAATCCTTAAATATTTTCGATCTTTCTTGATGGCATATCTAAGTATCTTGTTCTGTCACAAGCTACCACCATCATATTCTTCTTCCTTACCACAGGTTATGAGCAATGACAACAGACAATAAGAGACAGAGGGTTCTGAAACAAGTAGCCAAACTTTTCTCAACTTTAAATTATTTTTCTTGTGTATTTTCTCATTCTATTAAAAAAAACAAAGTAGCGATACAAGAACCCCTTCAGCCCATTCTTGTATTGCCAAGGTTGGCCTCAAACAGTTGTGCTCAGAAGACTTCTCCCTCAGCCCCCAGTAACTGGGACATGAGTTTGTGTTCACCACTGTGCCTGATTCTTTGGAATGTTATGAGTTTCTTTGTTATAAGTAATTAATAGTATCCTTTCACTTTCAGAATTGTCCTCATTGGAGGTAGGCACTGTGGTCTGCAATCTCAGGACTCTGGAGGCCAAGGCAGGGCGATCAAAAGTTCAAGGGTAGTCTGAATACATAGAAAAGCTCTGGCTCATAGAAGTAGAGAAGAGAAGAAATGGATTTTGTCACTGGATGCTGAATTGTATACCCATGTTACATAGCACAGAATAAGAGTTTACTTAATTTAGGTTCTGTTTAGTTGACAAAGTATCTACATTGTTTTAATAGTCTTTCCATCTTTCACCTTGCAAATGGAATGTTTTAAAAATTTAAATATTCTTTTTATGAATTCTTATAATAGAAAAACTAGTAGGTTTTTTCATCAAGATTATTTTTATTTTAACAAAAAATATAGTAGTATGATAAAAAATTAATTATATTATGAAATTTTAATTAAATATAGAAAGTAACAATCACTATACTGCTGTATAAAAAATAAAACTTTAAAAAATGTGTTGTGTGTCCCTATACTAGGAGAAACATGAATAAACTCGGAGTTAACACAAACGGGAACAAGGACTGACCAAGTTCAGATACTACAAAAGAACCTCTAAGGACACTCATAAGTTTTACTGTGTTTGCTTATGAGAGTATGGCTGACGATTACTTCCAGAAACAGAAATGACTCAAAGTGCATCACCAGTGCTTACTAGACATGAGTTACCGCTTATTAAATTTGCAAACCTGGAGACACTGCACAAATTGCACATATTTTAACACATTTGCCCTGTCTTTTTTCCAGGCAACTCAACTGGTCTCAGCCTCTTCTCTGTAGATTGTCTTATCTGCCAGTGTCTCACAGCAGCCCTCTCTGCTTATGTATGATTGGGGGAAGGTCCTGCGTATCCTGTCTGTGTCAGGAACTTGCTGCAGCTTTTGACCTGCATACCTGCTGAGCTTAATGGACTTCTCTATAGGATGAAATATTTCCTTTCCCATTTTAATATCCAGTGTCTTAAGGAACATCCATAAATGATGTTTTTTTTTTCCACAGCCCCTTAGCAGTGGTTCTCAATTTGTGGGGTGCAACCTCTTTGGGGGTTTCATATCAGATACCTTGCATATCAAAACATATCAAATATTTACATTACAATTCATAAGAATAGCAACAAAATAGTTTGATGGACAAAGGTCACCACAAGATGAGGAACTATATTAAAGTGTCTTAGCATTGAGAAGGTTGAGAACAACTGTCTTAGAGCATTATTATTTCACTTACCTTTAAAAAGTCTTGTGCTTTAAAGAGCTTCCCTCCATAAGAGACAGTTTTATCTGAACAAATGGATACATAACTATACACTACAAAAATAAATCTATCCATTTGAAAATAGCTAACAATTATTAAATGCTAATTTTAAAACCTAGAGATGATATATTTATTTTGTAAAAATAAATGTCTTATGGTTTCATCAATTGATGTCTTTTGTTTCAAAGTATTATTTGTCTATGTAAAAAAATCACAATATAAAAATTATAGCTCTTAATATTCTTTCCTTATTCTGTATGCTTTGTTTTTGATAATTATATGGCGAGGGGATGTTTTTTTTTTTTTTTGATCCAGCCTATTCGGTGTTCTGTATGCTTCTTGAACCTTCATAGGTATATCTTTCTTTATGTTGGGAAAGTTTTCTTCTATAATTTTATTAAATATATTTTCTGGACCATTGAGCTGCACTTCTTCTCCTTCTTCTACTCCTATTATTCTTAGGTTTGGTCTTTTTATTGTGTCCCTTATTTCCTGAATATTTTGTGATGAGAGTTTGTTGGACTTGCTGTTTTCTTTGATCAGTGTGTTTATTTTCTCTATGGTATCTTCAGAATCTGAGATTCTTTCTTCTAACTCTTGTATTCTGTAGGTTATGCTTGTTTCTGTAGACTCTGTGACTGAAAAAGCACGGGATAAAACTGGACTCTCTGAGCAAGGCGAACAATGAGGGCTGATGAGAAGCCAAGGACAATGGCACGGGGTTTTGAACCTACGTAATGTGCTGGCTTTGTGGGAGCCTAGCCAGTTTGGATGTTCACCTTCCTAGGAATGGACAGAGAGGGGAGGACCTAGGACTTACCACAGGGCAGGGAACCCTGACTGCTCTTTGGACTGGAGAGGGAGGGGGAGAAGAGTGGGGAGGAGGGGGAGAATGGTGGGAGGAGGGGGAGGGAAATGGGAGGCTGGGAGGAGGTGGAAACTTGTTTTTTTTTCCTTTTCTCAATAAAAAAATGGAAAAAAAATTTAAAAAAAAATTAATAAAAAAAATCAAAAAAAGAAAAAAATATAATTAATTTTAAATTTAAATGTATATTTTGTCACATTAAATATAAAATAATTGCATACATTTCATTTCAAAAAATTACTTTGCATGAATGTGTGAAAAATATATGTAAAAGAGTCATTTATATATTTCAATCATATAAAATATATTTTGAAAACTGTTAAGCATTATCAAATAATGTTAATATTTAAATTTTAAATGACAGTAATTAAAGAATTTAAAAATTCTATCATAAGTATATTTTATTATCTATATTAGAATATGCTAGAAGGATGTACCATAGTTCATTTACTTGGTTCATTTACACAGACATTTACAAAGTATTTTTATGTTTATAAATTATATTGGTTTAAATTATCTGTATATTAATCTATATTGACTTTGTTGATCATATAGTTCATAAGAGTCATGTCTTTTTTTTTGGGGGGGGGGCAAGGTTTCTCTGAAATTATGAAGCCTGTCCTGAATCTAGCTCTTGTAGACCAAGCTGGCCTTGATCTCACAGAGATCCACTTGCCTCTGCCTCATGTTTTGCTGGGATTAAAGGTGAGTGTCATCAATGCCTGGAAAGACCCATGTCTTTGTTAAAAATTCAGTGATTTCAATACATAGGTCAAGTAATTTATTATATGAACCATATGTGGTGAGTTGCATCTCAAGTTACCTAACATTTAAGCTATGATTCATAAAATACTTTTAAAGTTTTATTTTAATTTTCATGTGTGTCTGCTCCTATCCATGGAAACTAGAAGATGGTACAGAATTCTTCGAAGCTGGATTAACAAGTAGTTTTATGCCACCTGATGTGAGTGCGGGGATCCAAATTTCAGTTCTCTGATATATCAGTAAGCACTCAAGTGATGAGGTATCTTCCCAAACACGAAATCAGAGCACTTAATGGTTCTTTTTTTCTTTCTTTCTCCTATGACAGACACTGTTGGAATATAGGGATTTATGATTGTGTAATGGACTTATGTCCGTACTCACTAAAAATTATAAACTGATTAGGACCTCTTGCTGCATCAGTTCAGTAGGCGCTTCCCATAAGAAAACATAGACATTAGGTTATCTTGTTAATTTGCATTTCTGTACTACATGCTCCCTACATCTCTTCTTTCACATGTGCAAAAAATGAGGCGAAAGGGTGCAAAACCACAATTAGACAAAAGTATATTTTTTTTCCTCTAGTTTTAATTCCACGTTTGAGATTAAACCACTGTAGTACAAGACAAAAGCTAAAAGACCGCCTGTTCAACTCAATAACACCTGGAAAATCACCATACAATTACATCTGGGATCAATAAAGATAGGTCAAAGAAGTGCAGTAAGCGTTTTGATGCAAATGGAAGGAGAAAATCTTTCTGTAGTGATGAAAGAAGCAATGAACCTTAGCTAAGAATGAGAATCTCCTATTCACACACATTTTGCAAGTCTCGCATTGTCTCTCAGACTCTGTCCAAGCTCATTAGAGAGGAAGTTGCAACTGTCTGTTCAAATACTGGAGAGCCACGATTGTGTGTGTTTTTTTCCTCTTTTCTTCCTCTTCCATTCAAAGGTAACCTCTCCACTAAGTTAGCTTATGCTAAGAGAAACACACATAATCTGAGAGTCCCTTGAAACCACAAAAATCTTCACTATAATAAAATGTTTTATTTAAAATAGATTTAAATTTCCATGACTTTTTAATTTTAGGTAGAAGTTAGAGTATGATATTCACTAAAGAGAAAATTTTGTATTAAATGTCTAATACATGTTTCATACCTTGTAGGCTAAAGGCGTTTTTACTTAAAACAAATTACAAATACGAAGATATGATGGGATAAGGAATGGTTTTGGAGTTATTATATCATCTCCCTTGCCCCTTCTTTCTTTTAAGTATTCCCTTATAAATTAAAATTTTCCTTCATAGTCAAGGAGAAAACAAAGGGTTTCTAAGAGAAGTATAAACAAAAGGAATTCAGAACGATACAAACCAACATCACAAAATACACATAAAGAAGACATATACACAGAAAGTGAAATAAAATAAATAATAATGAGAGCACAAAAAAGAGTAAATTTCACCAGAAGAATAAATACGCAAATGGGGTTTAGGAAACAGTCAAATAAGATAACTTTATGCAAGATTTATGTGAGAGTCTTTCTAAATGTCTTTTTATCATAGGCTCTGCCTAATTGTTTCTCTAATTAACAATGATCATGAATCTACAAATCGAGGGTTAGTTGAACTACTTCATCTATGTTCACGGCATTCTCTTTTGTCTTGCAATGTAAAACCTTAATAGTGCTCTCGATTTCTATAAGCTGTATAAAATGTGGTATTAGCTAAAATGTGTAGAATTTAGCATGAATAAACTAATCCATGGAAGAGATATGGTAACATATTGGTGTTCATTATCTCATCCTATTTTATCAATGTGTCAGCTTTCTAGATTTTCATGGTCTATCTTCCATATCTGATCATAATGTGTCTTTCTCAACCCTCAAACATATTCCCAATTTCTCCCACATCTACTGTAATAATCACAATCTTATGAAGATAGTAAAACATAATGCCTTGTGAGATGGCCAGAAAGTTCATACCTCTCCAGGTTACATTAAAACTTACTGAACCACAGGCCAGTCTAGAGTGTAGTATGAGAACATGGCTCAAAATAAAAATGAACCTGGGTGCCATGTTTATAGATTCTAGGATAGAAGTGTACCTACTCATGTATTCTTGACTAGAGGCCTGTCCTCCTTTATTCTGAGAAGATCATCCTCTTTGACCCAATGTGGAGTTTCTAGAGAGATTTCATGAAGTGATGAGGGAAAAAGGAAACACAACCTAATGAGTCAGGTCAGGCAGAATCAACTTTAATGATCAGAAAGGTGACAGGTGTTGAAGCCATATCACCTACACATCCAATAAACACAAACAATAAAATAAAACAAAATCTGCCCAAGAACTAGAAGTAGGACAATTCTTTCATACTTCTTGATGTCCTTCTTAGTAAGTTTTTAATTTTTATTTTTTGATTTTAGTTCCACATTCTCAAATCCATCTGTCAATAAAAGTGAAACATCCCCATTTGGAGTCACAATTTGTACCATTTTTTGTGTCTTATTGCAAAAATGACCTTATTTATTTGACATAAAAATGATTCTTGGATTTAGTCCCAGTTCTGGCACCTATGATACCTACAGCCATCATTTATATATGTGTACCCACATGGTCTCTTTGTTGTAGAATTTTGTTAATATTTGGTTCAAATGAGTCTGGTTCATGAACGACCTCCTTTAATTCAATGCTGTATCACAGATTAGACAAAGCACTACTATTTTTAACCAGCAAATATCTTTTATCTTGATAATTGAAGTACCCTCAATACCACCAGGTCTCAACCTTCCTTTTTTTTTTTTATTTAAGATTTCTGATTCCTCCCCGCCACCGCCTCCCATTTCCCTCCCCCTCCCCCGATCAAATCCCACTCCCTTGTCAGCTCAAAGAGCAGTCCAGGTTCCCTGCCCTGTAGGAAGTCCAAGGACCACCCACCTCCATCCAGGTCTAGTAAGGTGAGCATCCAAACTGCCTAGGCTCCCACAAAGCCAGTACGTGCAGTAGGATCAAAAACCCATTGCCATTGTTCTTGAGTTCTCAGTAGTCCTCATTGTCTGCTATGTTCAGCGAGTCCGGTTTTATCCCATGATTTTTCAGACCCAGGCCATCTGGCCTTGGTGAGTTCCTGATAGAACATCCCCATTGTCTCAGTGTGTGGGTGCACCCCTCGAGGTCCTGAGTTCTTTGCTTGCACTCTCTCTCCATCTGCTCCTGATTTGGACCTTAAGATTTCAGTCTGGTGCTCCAATGTTGGTCTCTGTCTCTGTCTCCTTTCACCGCCTGATGAAGATTAATATTCAGGAGGATGCCTAATATGTTTTTCTTTAGGTTCACCTTCTTATTTAGCTTCTCTAGGATCATGAATTATAGGCTCAATGTCCTTTATTTATGGTTAAAAACCAAATATGAGTGAGTACATCCCATGTTCCTCTTTTCAGGTCTGGCTTACCTCACTCAGGATAGTGTTTTCTATTTCCATCCATTTGTATGCAAAATTCAAGAAGTCATTGTTTTTTACTGCTGAGTAGTACTCTAATATGTATATATTCTATACTTTCTTCATCCGTTCTTCCATTGAAGGGCATCTCGGTTGTTTCCAGGTTCTGGCTATTACAAACAATGCTGCTATGAACATAGTTGAGCATATACTTTTGTTGTATGACAGGGCATCTCTTGGGTATATTCCCAAGAGTGGTATTGCTGGGTACAGGGGTAGTTAGATCCCGTCCAAACACACTGAACCTGATAGAAGAGAAAGTGGGAAGTACTCTACAACACATGGGCACAGGAGACCACTTCCTGTGTATAACCCCAGCAGCACAGTCACTAAGGGCATCATTGAATAAATGGGACCTCCTGAGACTGAGAAGCTTCTGTAAAGCAAAGGACACTGTCACTAAGACAAAAAGGCAACCCACTGACTGGGAGAAGATCTTCACCGACCCCGCAACTGACAAAGGTCTGATCTCCAAAATATATAAAGAACTCAAGAAACTAGACCGTAAAAGGCTAATCATCCCAATTATAAAATGGGGCACTGAGCTGAACAGAGAATTCTCAACAGAAGAAGTTCAAATGGCCAAAAGACACTTAAGATCATGCTCAACTTCCTTAGCGATCAGGGACAGGCAAATCAAGAAAACTTTAAGATACCATCTTACACCTGTCATTATGGCTAAAATAAAAAACACCAATGATAGCCTTTGCTGGAGAGGATGTGGAGAAAGGGGTACACTCATCCATTGCTGGTGGGAATGCAAACTTGTGCAACCACTTTGGAAAACAGTGTGGTCTCAGCCTTCCTAATGCCACTACCCTTTAACAAAGTTCCTCATGTTGTGTTGAACCCCACCATAAAATTATTTTATTCAAACTTTATAACTGAAATTTTGCTACTGTTATTAATTATAATGTATATGTCTGATTTCCACAATATCTGATATGTGATCCTAAAATGGTCTCAACCCATAGGTTGAGAATCACTGCTCTAAATACTGTGACAGGTCTCCTAGCTCTGCATACTTCTTCACAGTGTGACTCATTTCCTGTATCCATTATTTTTTCTTCTATCACCTGCCACAGAAACACTCATGATTCAATTTCTTCATAATGTGCCCACACTGTTATATATCCTGTGAGCTAAGGACTAAGTATAACTAGATTGTTAATTCCTATGTTTGAGAACTATCATATTCACACTTGACTTATGTTGTTGACCTTTATTGTAACTTAGTTGAAGAAGACAAGAGGCACGAAGTTACTCTGTGAAGAACATCTGCTTTTATTGCAGGAAAATAGATTTTTAAGATGTTTCTTAAAATAAGAATGCAGTTAAGGTCTCTGATTCAGTGGGGAATCCCATCTGTGGCAGCCCAAAGGAAACAAAAATGCTGCCCTGAAAATAGAACTAAGGTGTTAGAGACATTTTAGGATACCAAAATGAAAGATAATGGGACAAAAATAGGATGGGCATAAGATAAAAATATTATCAGTGAATATACATGGGAAATCCGGAGATTCATGGACTAGAATCACTGAATAAGAACTTCACTTTTGCTCTTCCACTCAAGGAAACAGTTTGACCAGTACCAACTCAGGGCCACAACATTGTCTTCAGTTCATGGAAATGGAATGTTCCTGATTATTATTATTATTATTAATTATTATTTCAACTTAACACAAACTATAGATACCTTGGGAAGAGAAAAATCTTGTTTTTATTTTTTTTATTAAGAATTTTTTAATACAATTTTTCTCATTTACATAGCTATCCCTGTTCCCACTCCTTCTACCTCCATTCACAGGAAGAGCATGCAAGCACAGCAGCCATTGTTCCTGTGATACCCTTCTCTACCTTGCTATTCTGTATCAAAAGGAAGCTCGTCTCATTCACACTTTCATATTTATGGCCTTGATCTTTGTGAAGGATATGGTGAAAATGTTATAAATCTAGTGATCTCCAACTTTTGACTACCCACTAGCCTAAAAGCATTATAAGGAAATTAAAATTGGGATGGTTAGGACCAACTTGGTTAAGTTATTAAGAGTGTCTCAAAATAAACAAAGGGCCATGATTGTAGCTGCACTGAAACTATAAGGCACAAGGCCATTACAAACCTCACAAAAAGAACAAAGCAAAATCAGACCAGGGATATAGTTACGTTGTAAGTAGCTGCCTGACATTCCAATCTCATTTGCATGCAATCATTTTTTTTCTCTTTCTCAGTCCCACGTCTTCTGTCCTCACTTTTGATTGTGTTATTATCTATAAAAGCCAGTGTCTTTGGAATGTCAGGCAGCTACTTACTCATGAACATTGATGCAAAAATACTAAATAAAATACTGACAAACTGAATGCAGGAACTCACTAGACAAAGCATCCACCATGATCAAGTAGGCTTCATCCCAGAGATGCAGGGATGGCTCAACATATGAAAATCTGTTAATGTGATCTTCCATATAAACAAACAGAAATAAAAACCACATGATTATCTCATTATATGCTGAAACATTCTTCAACAAAATGTAACATCCCTTCCTGATAAAGGTCTTGGAGAAAGCAGGAATACCAAGAACATACCTAAACATAATAAAGGAAATACACAGTGAGCAAACATCCAACATCCAACTAAATGGAGAGTAATTCAAAGCGATACCACTGACACACAAGGTTGTGTACTCTCCGTGTCTATTGAATATAGTACTTGAGGTTCTAGCTAGAGCAATAAAACAACCAAAGAATATCAAGGGGATACAAATCAGAAAAGAAGTCGAATTCTCAGTATTTGCTGATGACAATGATAGTTTAAATAAGTAATCTTCAAAATTCAACCAAGAAGCTTCAACAGTTCAAAAACACCTTCAGTGATGTAGCAGGATACAAGATTAACTCAAAAATTCAGTAGCCCTTGTTTATACAAATAATAAGTATGCTGAGAAACATCACCCTTTGAAATAGCCACAAATATCATAAAATATCTTGAAGTAACTCTAATCAAACAAGTGGAAAACCTACATGACAAAAACTTTAAATCATTGAAGTAAGAAATTTATGAAGACCCCAGAAAATGTAAAGAAACAAGAAAAACCCTAGATGTTTCTCAACAGAAGAATGGATAAGGAAAATGTGTTAAATTCAAACAATAGAGAATTACTTAGCTATTAAAAACTGACATCATGAGGTTTGCAGACAAATGAGTGGGACTAGAAAAAAATCATCTTTAGTTAGTTATCGCTGACCCAGAAGATAAATATGGTATGTCTTTGTTTGTAAGTGGTTGTTGGCCATTAAGTAAATGATAATCAAGGTACAATCTGTAGACTCGGAGAGGTTAGGTAAAGAAGAGGGATCTCCATTGGAAGGGGTAAATAGAAACGATTTTACAAATGGACTGTGGGAAAGGGGCTTTCAGGTCAAGGAGGCTGGGGTGGAAGGAAAGGGTGCAGACAAGCTTCCAGTGGTGCCTTCCATTGAGTTGATGACCAAGGGGATGCCGTGGGAATTAGCAAAGAACCGAGAATGTTGCTAAGACAAAGGGCTGCTCTTGGCAAACTGATTGTGGGGCTCCATTGCTGAGGACAACATTCACACCACTCATTGGACTTGGAAAAACCAAGCTCGTTGTTCCTAAAGGGGACTTGTGTTCTCTCCTCCTTGATCTGAGAAGGTACTCTGCAGGCTACTAAAAGAGAAATATAAACACCAGCCATGAACAAAGCCTTTGATCTGTCCTGCTAAAAAACAAAACAACAACAACAACAACAACAACAACAACAACAAAAAAAACATGCTATGACATTGTCAAAAAACTTGTGGGAGTATTCAACCAATGTCTGATTTCACCTAAAGCCTTTCCATAAGAGGGAATCCATGCCAAAGACTGCTTGGGTAAACAAGAACCAGATTAGATAGTCCACAGAACTAGGGAAAAAACAAATATTACTGCTCTTAAAAAAAAAGTATCAATAAAATGATTCCTTACGATTTTCTGCTAAGCTCATGAATCAGTGCCTTAATTAGTTATCATCATGGAGGCATCCTGCAGCAGCCAGACAGTACATGAAGAGAGACTCTAAATGGGAAATCTCTATTACACCTGTCCCCTCAGAGCTCAGGGAATTCCACTGATGAGAAGGCAGAAAGATTGTAAGACCCAGAGGGAATGGAGGAGAGCAGGTTACAAGGTCCTCTGAATCAACTAAGAAAGTCCCGTATTAGCTCGTGACGCTAAAGCAGCAAGCACAGGTCCTGTACAGGTCTTGACCATGCAAGCTAAAATCAGCTATTAGTTTCATATTTTGTGGGACTCCTGACTATGAGAATAAGTGGGACTTCTGATTCTTGTACCTGCTCTTGGGGCTATTTTCCTTCTATTGGGTTATTTTCTCCAACTTTGATTTTGTAGTTTTTTGCTTCCTCTTATTATATTCTGTTTTGTCATGTTTTGTTGGTATTTCTTAGAAGCCTTTTCTTTTCTAAGGAGAGACAGAAATGGAGTGAATCCAGAGGAAATGGGAATTGGAGAGGAACTAGGAGGAAGAGATAGAGGAGAAAATATAATACGATAATATTATATAAGAAAAGAACGCATTTTCAATAAAAGAAAAAATTGAAAAATAAAATATTTTTAAAAAAATAATAAAATGCATCATGAAAATGAGATGTTAAGACTCTATATGAGAAATGAAGAAATTAAAACAAAGCATCATAATGGAAAAATTAGTAATAAAACAGTTTGGCTCCATTGAATATTTTATAAATCACAACTGCTCCATAGATGTTACCACAATTCTAGGTCCCTTGAAAATTAATCTTCTGGATTTTGTCTGATTTTTCTAATTCATCAATATCTGTAAAAGTCATGAAGTTTAATTTCATCTTGATTATGTTATGATTTAAACCATTCCATATGCATTGATTTAACTCTTGACTTCTTTCTTCAAGCTCATGTAAGAGGAATCCAATAACATTACAGGCTCTTTGTCTATGCTTGTTAACTAGAATATTGCAGTGTGGATTTTACCAAAAGTTATTTCTTTCTCTATTATTAAACACAGAGGCTCAGTCATGGACTCTGCTGGTGTTGCTAGGCTATTATGTCTCCATACGATGTTTTGCTGAACTTATTCTAACTTATTTTTGTTTAGTTCACATAGCCAAGAGCCAGCACTAATGTTAGTTTCTAAAAATACTAATTTTGTTCAAAACAAAACAATTTTACATAATACTTCCTAGGAAAGACCCATATCTCTTAATTCACATAAGTATTGCCACGGGAGCTACTATACTGGAACTCACATCTTATTTTCTATGATCCTTGAAAAGAAGAAAAAAATCTTCAAAATTCTAAAATTATGAATTCACAAATTGACGAAGAAAAATATTTGGAGAGAGCAGAATTTTTTAAAGAATGATGCTTACATTTTAATTAATATCTTACTTTAGAATACATATTCTGTTCATAAAACTATTGAAAATATGAAGAAATTTCATGCATTTCCAAATGGCTTTTCTTATATAGAAAAGTATCTGTTTCCCTCTTCTACTGCAACAGTCTCCACTCAAGACTGTGAAACCTGCCGTGTGGCTGAAATAGCACTCATTTTTCTTGCTGCTTTTGCCAGATCCTCACACAATCTGCCTGCTCTACTATGTGAGAAACCACAAAATTATGGCAATATTTGGTAGCATATTATTTACAATTACATTAATAATATACCTTTTGTTGCATAGCTTTTCTATAAAAATTTTCATGTCATATGTTCTATGAAAAATCATAGCTAGGATATGAACTATATAAAATTTAGCCTCAAAGATGGTAAGCTTTGAAAGGATTTCTTAGGTTCAAATTGGAATATTAAGTCTGTGTCTCCTGAAGCCACCTCTTGCCATTAATTTGCCCTTCATCATGATCATATTGAACCAAAAAAAAAAAAAAAACAAACAAAAAAAAAAAAAACAGAACTCAGTGTTTAATATAGTTCTCAGGTAGAAAATGTAAGATTCAAATTACTATCTGTACTTCAGACACCAGAAATAGAATCCAATTAGATGCCTACCAATGTAAGCTTTTCCTTTAGGAAACAACAACTTGCCCATTATCCAATTAACTGACTTTGTTCATGCTTTCACTGTTTTAGGATGACTGAGTATTAATCTGCATTTTTCAGGGAACGTAGAACTAAAAAAAAAAAAAAAATGTGTAACTAATTCTACCCAATTCCACCCTTCATTCATTCCCCAGCAGTCTTATTATTGATGCTCCATGGTGCTTAAAAGCCTAAGCCTGTCAGTAGCTAAAGAAGCGTTCAGTCAGCCCTGAAGGCTCCGAAACTCAATTAGAAGCAGGATTGTGAAGGCAAGGTATGAAGATATATATTTAAAAATGTAAAGTTTTATGTCACTCTAATTTTTGACCAGTTGTATACTATCAAAATAAGTACTTAAATTTATAATTAGGAAATCTCACTTCAATTTAAATATCTACTTAGACAATTTCGCTGTTTGTCACTAGGAAACATTCACATATGAATAAGACCATCACACACATAGTGTTTTAAAACAGTTTAGTGTCTTTATAGTAATGACAAATGTAATTAATATGTGCACAATTTTAAACAAATTTTGTGGGCCTTTAAAATTGACAATATAAAAAGAATAATAACTTCTATATAATTATTTTGCATGTTTTGCACATTTTTATATTTCAATTAAAACAAAAATATGGAAAATATTTATTATATTATAAACAAAATTATTTTACATGACAGTGGCTGAAATGATATGATTATATTTTTTTTGAAGAATTTAAACTATGGTTCACAAGAAGCATCCATACATATCATGATGGATAAAGTTCCATCATGTGCAAATCCAGTTTCTAACTTACATTATGATTGCTAACCCTTAGCAAATTTTAGGAATGTGCTAAAATGCCTTATTATAGAAACAGGAGCCTGAATGAAGTCCTGATCAATCTAAAGGTATATCTCCTATATACCATTCTGATGAAACTTGGACAACAATATGTGATATTTCATTAGGCCACAACGTTGTCTGTTACTTTCAGTAATAATTGTATATAGACTTAAAAACAAATACTGGTGAAACTTTTCAGTGTTTGCATTCTGAGAAGACTTGCTTGCTTTCCTTTGTGATATGCTGTGATATTCAAACAAAATTTGCAGGACAGTGATGCTATGTACATACAAACAATTTTTATCATATCAACAATATCACAGGACTTGATTATTTTTTGTGAAATAAAATATAGACACTTAAAATTATTATAAAACATCAAAACCTATGTAAAATATTTCATATTGCTAAAAGTGAATAATTTTAGTTGTAAATAATATTGACTTAATGATTTTAAATTTAAAACACAGATATGGAAAATAAAGCATATATTAATTGATGTTTTCAAAATGTCAGCCAAAGAATATAACAATGAAGAAATAAAAGTACTTGAACATCACCAGAAAAATTAATTAGAAATAGAAACAGGAGATGTGTGGCAGGAGCGTGACACATGGGTAAATAGATAGACCCCATTGCCAGGCTGAAAGAAAACTGAGAAGCAGTTCTTACTGTTCTTAGGATTCTGCATACCCCAATGAACTCTAAACGTAAAGGAATTTGAGGCAACATGCACAGGGATTTTTTTATGACTAAAATAGGATTGGTAGTATTTGAGGATACTGTTTTATGAGAAATATTTATTTTCCTATGTCTTCCAATTCTCAGAGTATTAAAGAATAGATTTATTTTATTAAGATGTTTTTCAGAGATACTTCATAATTTTGGCCTTCCTGTCCAACAGAAATCAAGTCATGGCCTGAATGCATTAGAAATATACTAACTATAGCTTATTCATAAGAGGATGTAAGATAAATGGAGCACTCTTCCATTGCTGGTGGGAGTGCAAATGATTCAGTTGTTTTGGAAATCATTATGGTAATTTGTCAGAAAATTAGAAAACAACTTACCTCAAGACCCATCAATACCACTTTTGTGTATATACTCAAAGAATGCTCAATCATACCACAAGGAGATGTTCTCAACTGTGTTCATAGCAGCATTATTTGTAGTTATTTATAACAACCTAAATGCCCCTTGACAAAGAGTGGATAAAGAAGATATGGTAATTTACACAATGGAGTACTACACATCAGAAAATAATAATGACATTTTGAAATTTGTGGGCAAATGGATGGATCTAAAAAACGCCTTAATGAGTGAGGTAACACAGACCCAGAAAGACAAATATAATATGTACTCACTCATACATGGATTTTAGATATTAATCAAAGAAAAAACAGCCTACAATTCACAACCCCAAAGAAACTAGATAACAAAAAAAAAAAACCCTAAAAGAGACATACATGGATCTAATCTACATAGGAAGTAGAAAAAGACAAGATCTTCTGAATAAACTGAGAGCATAGGAACCATGGGGGAGGACACAAGGGGAGGTAGAGGGAGGAGGGGAATGATTAAAATATATATACCTCAATATAGAAATCTAGTTGATATTGGATCTGATGTTTATGATGATGCCTGGATAAAAGAAGTTATTTTTAAATTTTTTAAATGAAAAGTTTCAATGTGCTCGTAGGAACATTTTTTTTTTCTAGAGATAATCCAAACAGAAGGTCCCAATCATCTGGAATAGGCAGAAGGTGTGGCAAAGGTCAATATTGGACGAATGAATGTATATGAACATTGGACAAGCAAGGTAACATTTTGCCATTGGGAAACACCTTACAGGCCACTCACAGGCTTTCATATCAACCATTGTTAGCATTGCAGAATTCCTCCACAGAGCAATTAAAAGTGTTAATGACTGCTGTAAAAATCCATACTGCTATGGAACACAGAACAGCTTCAGAAGATAAAACAAAAATTTTAGCAGAGACCATAAAGCAAGTATTTTGACAAACTTATATAAATGATCAAAGACCAAGTTTGAAAATACAAATCAATGACATTGAACTTAAGGGTTTTGTTGACGCAGAAGCAGATATAACAATAATTGAACCAAAATAATTGTATTCAAATTTGTCTCTTCAGGAGGTAAATATTCAATCTTTAGTGATATAAACTTCATCTTAGGTAAAACAAAGTGTAAAATGGGTTAAATATATAGGACAAAAAAGACAAAGAGGAAAATTAAAGCCATATGTAACAAAAATACCAATAAATTTATGGGTACACAATTTGTTTTACAGTGATAGAGTACCTAGATTAATATTCTACAATCTCCCAAACAAAGAATAAACTAATGTGTGTTTCTGAGAAAAAAATATTAAAAGGTATTACCAAGAAGTGTCACTAAGCATTTAAATAAGCTGCTGATTTTTCAAAGTTACCAAGAGACCTATCATTTATTTATTATTTTATTTTAATATTTTATTTTTATATTGTTATTACAAATTTTCACCTCCTCCACTCCTCCCATTTTCATCCCCCTCCACCCACTCCCCCTCCCTCTCCAGTCCAAAGAGCAGTCAGGGTTCCCTGCCCTGTGGGAAGTCCAAGGACCTCCCCGCTCCATCCAGGTCTAGGAAGGTGAGCATCCAAACAGACTAGGTTCCCACAAAGCTAGTGCATGCAGTAGAATGAAAACCCAGTGCCATTGTCCTTGGCTTCTCAGTCAGCCCTCCTTGTCAGCCACTTTCAGAGACTCCAGTTTGATCACATGCTCCATTAGTCCCAGTCCAGCTGGCCTTGCTGAGTTCCCATTAGATCAGCCCCATCATCACAGTGGGTGGGTACACCCCTAGCAGTCCTGACTTCCTTGCTCATGTTCTCTCTCATTCTGCTCCTCATTTTGACCTTGGGAGCTCAGTCCAGTGCTCCAATGTGGGTCTCTGTCTCTATCTCTATCTCCATCCATTGCCAGATATAGGTTCTATGGTGATATGCAAGATATTAATCAGTGTGGCTATAGGATAGGGCCAGTTCGGGTGCCTTCTCCTCAGCTGTCCAGGGAACAAGCTGGGGACATCTCCTTGGACACCTGGGAACCCCTCTAGAGTCAAGTCTCTTGCCAACCCTAAAATGGCTCCCTTAATTAAAATATATACTTCCCTACTCACATATCCTCCCTTTCTCCATCCCAACTGTCCAATTCCCCCAAGCTCTCCCCATCCTCCCCTTCTCACTCCTCTCTCCCCATCTCCCTACCTAACCCAGGATCCAGCAATACCACTCTTGGGAATATATCCAAGAGATGCCCTATCATACTACAAAAGCATTTGTTCAACTATGTTCATATCAGCATTATTTGTAATAGCCAGAACCTGGAAACAATCTAGATGCCCTTCAATGGAAGAATGGATAAAGAAACTCTGGAATATATACGCATTAGAGTACTATTCAGTGGTTAAAAACAATGACATCTTGAATTTTGCATGCAATGGATGGAAATAGAAAACACTATCCTGAATGAGGTAAGCCAGACCCCAAAAGATGAATATGGTATGTATTCACTCATAAGTGGATTCTAGCCATAAATAAAGGACATTGAGCCTACTATTCATGATCCTAGAGAAGCTAAATAAGAAGGTGAACCCAAAGAAAAACATATAGTTATCCTCCTGGATATTGGAAGTAGACAAGATTGCCAGGTTAAGGAAATCTGAGAACTATTTCCTTATTGGACAGAGGTACTAAATCCTAAATAAACAGAGAAAGAATTCAAGAAGGGTTTTATTTCTATTAAAAAATACATATATTAGTGGAAGCATTACAGTCTATGAAAACCAGAGTTAGAACTATTGCAAACAATATCTGCTGTGAGGATACAATGATTCCATATTATGGAATTTGAAACAATTGTGAAACCGTGAAGGCTATGTCCTAGGAAGCTTTGGCATACATTGTTTATCTTCATTTTATTGCTCTCCTTACCCCTTCTCTAATCATTAGAACTTTATGGGAATATGGGAATAAAAACCACATGTGTGGATTATAGACTAAGATACAATCTTTAATTTGAAATTCCTTTAGGTTGTAAAATTAAATTTTTATATTTTGAACATATGAATAAATGCATGTGAATTCACTTCATAAAGTATCTCCATGGCAAAGACTTTACTTGACAGGCTAATTTATTTAAGATTAACATGAAAATTTTCAGCTAGTTTCATAATTACATTTCCTGAACTTTGATTCATTTAATGACATATTGATTAAATTTATGCAAGAACTTATTCTATGAAAATTGTATTCCTCTTTATGTGTTGACATTTAATACAATAGAGTGAAAAAACAAAATAAATTGCTCCCTAAATCTTTATTCCTGTTTTAATATAGCATTAATCTATTTTGTAAAATAATGATGATCAAAATAATGTTTTATTATTCATAGTTTGATTGGATAAATGAACTTTTTAACCAAATGTAAACAGGCAAAGGCCTGCAGCAGAATGGTCACATGCTTGACATACTGGTTTAATTTATAAAGTACATATTAGAATATTTGAACTTTTATAAAGCTTTATATTCTAAAAACTATATTATTTTATGAGTTTTAATGAAGCAGTTTGCTGACAATGTTGACAAATGTACAAGGAAGATGTTATGGAAGGAATGGGAAAATATCTGAGTGTTGATACGGGAAATACCTTTTCTTCTGTTTATTTGATGATTTTTTTTTTCATTGTGAAGGTAACAGTAGATTCATTTGATTTTCCTTCCAACGTATGTGGTCCATTTTGCAGAAGAGTCTTAGTTATATGGCAGAATTTGAGAGAAAGGGATTTTTTCTTTTCACTGAGTTATCTGTACTTGATTATTAAAGTGTTCACTTAATCAGTAGAGGAAACCACAAAATAAATGCCAATTTTTGCTAACATTTTGGCTCAGAGGAAATACTCATACTTCATTTCTTCCCCAAAACCTTCCTTCTGACTCTTCTTTGTTTCTATGTTACATGTATCTCTAGGATCTTAGCTCTTTCAAGGGACAAATTTCTTCCTTCAAGTTTCCTTCAGCCCTCACAATGTTAAAAATACGTCTCCTTCAAGGCCACGTTCAAACACTCACTCTTCTCCTCTTCAGTATTAGACAATTAGAGTGTGTGTGGCATCGGAAAAGCTGAGGAAGCCTGAATTCTCCAACAAAAGTTGAAAAGACTGGAAGAAAATAAGGCTCCAACACTTCAGAATGCCAAAATATAGAGTTCTCCTGCCCAGTATGATGATTAGATGCTGTCTGGGAACAAGGATCACCACTTCTTTATTTCAGAGGGAAACACACTGCAAACTGCGCATCTGGCTTAGTACAACAAAGAAAGAACAAAGCTACAAAGTGGAAAGACATGTCACCTGACTGATACTATGCTGAGCTGTAAATGTCCTGAGAACTCACATATCATCTTACAGGATTAAACCAGACCAGAAACACAGATGTTGAATTATATAGTAAGGACTCTGGAAAGACTGAGCGCAGAAAGCAAGTGCCATCCTTTTGACCTTATGGGCAATGTGATTTTCTCAATCAAGCTAATTGCAGTAACATGGAATCAGGCCATCAAATCACAAATGGATTTCTATTACAGTACTTTATCTATTAATGCATGTCAGCCTCTATTACCTTTTTTAAGGTTTTAATAACCATTTAATATTAACATTTCAGTAGATCAAAGCTGCTTAACAAACAGGTGTATATTCTCAGATTTCCCCACACTTTGCATCTGGGATATAAATATAGTACTCACATAATGAAATTCTCAAAATAGAGAAAGAGAGTAAACAAGAAGATATCGTCAGTTGGAAGCAATAGAACCCTAGTGTAAAGGTGCATAAGAGATGAATTTCTTTATTCACATAAGTCATAAAGTTGACTGTATCAGTGTTTCTTTGTATTTGATAATGTTAATGGAAACCGAAGAAATTATGCTCACTTTCTTTGATTCCTGCACTGTCAAATTACAATACTGACAACAAAATCATATGGAGGTTTCTATTAATTATCCTAAGAAGGAATGCTCGTAACCTAACAACTTCATGTATTACATGCTCTTTACTTACAATGTTACAAAATAATATAATGGAATTTGACATTTATATGTGAATATATAGGAAAAATATAGACACATTTCCTGAAATAGACCAAAGAAATAAAAGCAATAAACTAGATAAGGAAATGGTCCAATGATAATCCTTTCCATTTCATATTGTTTTTATAATGCAGCTTTATATTCAGACATATTTGGGAAATAAATGTAAAAATCATGTTTTTGTATGGTGAAATATGGATTTTGGAATTTTGGTTAGGAAAGTAGTAGAATGTTTTAAGTGATGCTTAATATAACATATTAGGAGGAGCAAGGAAGACAGTGCTTCTAGAGTTATTTAGACAGTGGGGGGATCACTCAAGAGGTTTCAGAGGAGGAGATTTTTAGTTTGTTGTCTAGAGACTGTTCTTGTGATATCTTGTTGAAGGATGTGGCTGCCTTTTGTTCTTGGTCAATAAGTCTGTCTGAGCCCAAAGTGAAGAGTTTTGGATTATGTATGTTGCCAGAGGACATCTTAAAAGACCCCTAATATAGACTGTCAGTGTGATGGAGCATGCCTTTAATCCCATCACCAATGGGCAGAGATGGGCAGATCTCTGAGTTCAAGGCCAGAGATCTGCCTATTCATCTATAGATCCAGTTTCAGGAAAGGCAAGCTTAGACAGGGAGGGTGGGAAAAAAAACTGATGAAGGTGTAAATGGACAAGAGGGCCATATTCTAGAGCCAGTATGCCACAGAATCTGTCAACTTCAGTCACATTATTCTAGTTTTAGAATCAAGGATAGAAGAAGGGGGTAAAAGAATTTGCCTTCTCCCTTAAAGAGAGAAGATGAGCCCAGACTTTTATGTGAAGCTATGAAGTTGAAGCCTGGATTGCCTTGGAGATCCCAAGATGCCTGATGAGGAGAGCAACTAAAAGCAACTGAACTCAGCACAGGAGAAAGCAGTGCGTTGTAATCAATAAAATTGAAAGGAGTTGGAGATCTGATCAGTGTTTTGATATCACTCATGGAGATGCAGAGTACAAAGATTGCCCAGGTGGTTTTCTCTTGCTTTTGCTCCAGTATTTCCTCACTATGCTCCCTTTCCTATGTTTTGGAACTGTAATGTATAATGCATTAAAATATATATTGGAAGTAGGTAATTTGCTTTTTGCTTTTTTTTTGCGATTTCCACTATTATTATTTGTTTTTTTTAATTTATTAATTTATTAAAAATTTCTGTCTCTTCCCCGCCACCGTCTCCCATTTCCCTCCCCTCCCCCAATTAAGCCCCCCCCCCCTCAGCCCGAAAAGCAATCAGGGTTCCCTGTCCTGTGGGAAGTCCAAGGAACCCCCACCTCCATCCAGGTCTAGTAAGTTGAGCATCCAATCTGCCTAGGCTCCCACAAAGCCAGGGCGTGCAGTAGGATCAGAAACCCATTGCCATTGTTCTTGAGTTCTCAGTAGTCCTCATTGTCTGCTATGTTCAGAGAGTCCGGTTTTATCCCAGGCTTTTCCAGACCCAGGCCAGCTGGTCTTGGTGAGTTCCCAGTAGAACATCCCCATTGTCTCAGTGTGTGGGTGCACCCCTCGCGGTCCTGAGTTCCTTGTTCGTGCTCTCTCTCCTTCTGCTCCTGATTTGGACCTTGAGATTTCAGTCCTGTGCTCCAATGTGGGTCTCTGTCTCTGTCTCCTTTCATCACTTGCTGAAGGTTAATATTCCGGAGGATGCCTATTTGTTGTTCTTTGGGTTCTCTTTATTTAGCTTCTCTAGGATCACTAATTGTAGCCTCAATGTCCTTGGTTTATGGCTAGAAACCAAATATGAGTGAGTACATCCCATGTTCCTCTTTTTGGGTCTGGCTTACCTCACTCAGGATAGTGTTTTCTATTTCCATCCATTTGCATGCAAAATTCAAGAAGTCCTTGTTATTTATTGCTGAGTAGTACTCTAATATGTATATATTCTATACTTTCTTCATCCATTCTTCCATTGAAGGGCATCTAGGTTGTTTCCAGGTTCTGGCTATCACAAACAATGCTGCTATGAACATCGTAGAGCATATACTTTTGTTGTATGATAAGGCCTCTCTTGGGTATATTCCCAAGAGTGGTATTGCTGGGTCCAGGCTTAAGTTGATCCCAAATTTCCTGAGAAACCGCCATACTGCTTTCCAAAGTGGTTGCACAAGTTTGCATTCCCAACAGCAATGGATGAGTGTACCCCTTTCTCCACAACCTCTCCAACAAAGGCTATCATTGGTGTTTTTGATTTTAGCCATTCTGACAGGTGTAAGATGGTATCTTAAAGTTGTCTTGATTTGCATTTCCCTGATCGCTAAGGAAGTTGAGCATGATCTTAAGTGTCTTTTGGCCATTTGAACTTCTTCTGTTGAGAATTCTCTGTTCAGCTCAATGCCCCATTTTATAATTGGGTTGGTTAGCCTTTTACGGTCTACTTTCCTGAGATCTTTATATATTTTGGAGATCAGACCTTTGTCAGTTGCAGGGTTGGTGAAGATCTTCTCCCAGTTAGTGGGTTGCCTTTGTGTCTTAGCGACAGTGTCCTTTGCTTTACAGAAGCTTCTCAGTCTCAGGAGGTCCCATTTATTCAATGAGGTCCTTAATGTCTGTGCTGCTGGGGTTCTATGTAAGAAGTGGTCTCCTGTACCCATGTGTTGTAGAGTACTTCCCACTTTCTCTTCTATCAGGTTTAGTGTGTTCAGACTGATATTGAGGTCTTTAATCCATTTGGACTTGAGTTTTGTGCATGGTGATAGATATGGATCTATTTTCATTCTTCTACAGGTTGACATCCAGTTTTGCCAGCACAATTTGTTGAAGATGCTCTCTTTTTTCCATTGTATACTTTTAGCTCCTTTATCGAAAATCAGGTGTTCATTGGTTTGTGAGTTAATGTCAGGGTCTTCTATTCGATTCCATTGGTCGACTTCTCTGTTTTTATGCCAATACCAAGCTGTTTTCAATACTGTAGCTCTGTAGTAGAGTTTGAAGTCAGGGATGGTAATGCCTCCAGACGCTCCTTTGTTGTATAAGATTGTTTTGGCTATCCTGGGTCCTTTGTTTTTCCATATAAAGTTGATTATTGTCTTCTCCAGATCTGTGAAGAATTTTGATGGGATTTTGATGGGGATTGCATTGAATCTATAGATTGCTTTTGGTAGAATTGCCATTTTTACTATGTTGATCCTCCCAATCCAGGAGCAAGGAAGATCTTTCCATTTTCTGGTGTCCTCTTCAATTTCTTTCTTCAAAGACTTAAAGTTCTTGTCAAATAGATTTTTCACATCCTTGGTTAGAGTTACCCCAAGATATTTTATGCTATTTGTGGCTATGGTGAAAGGTGATGCTTCTGTAATTTCCCTCTCTGTTTCCTTATCCTTAGTGTATAGGAAGGCCACTGATTTTTTTTGGAGTTGATCTTGTATCCTGCCACATTACTAAAGGTGTTTATCAGCTGTAGGAGTTCTCTGGTAGAGTTTTTGGGTCGCTTATGTATACTATCATATCATCTGCAAATAACGAGAGCTTAACTTCTTCTTTTCCAATACGAATTCCCTTGATCCCTTTATGTTGTCTTATTGCTATTGCTAGAACTTCAAGCACTATATTGAAGAGGTATGGAGAGAGTGGACATCCTTGTCGTGTTCCTGATCTTAGTGGGATGGCTTTGAGTTTTTCTCCATTTAATTTAATGTTAGTCGACGGCTTGCTGTAAATAGCTTTTATTATATTTAGGTATGACCCTTGTATCCCTAATCGCTCCAAGACTTTTATCATAAAGGGGTGTTGAATTTTGTCAAATGCTTTTTCAGCATCTAATGAAATGATCATATGGTTTTTTTCTTTCAGTTTATTTATATGCTGGATTACATTGATAGATTTGTGTATGTTGAACCAGCCCTGCATCTCTGGGATGAAGCCTACTTGATCATAATGGGTAATTTTTCTAATGTGTTCTTGGATTCAGTTTGCCAGTATTTTATTGCGAATTTTGGCGTCGATATTCATGAGTGAGATAGGCCTGTAATTTTCTTTCTTGGTTGGGTCTTTGTGTGGTTTTGTTATCAGGGTAACTGTAGCTTCATAAAAGGAATTTGGCAATGACTCTTCTGTTTCTATATTGTGAAATACATTAAGGAGTATAGGTATTAGCTCTTCTTGGAAGTTCTGGTAGAATTCTGCATTGAAACCATCTGGTCCTGGGCTTTTTTTGGAAGGTAGATTTTTGATAACCGTTTCTAGTTCTTCGCGACTAACAGGTCTGAGATTACATAAATCTCAGAAGAGACTTTGAACTTTAGACTTTTAAATAAGTATGGGACTGTAATAAACTACATAGACTTTTGAAGTTGTACTGAATGCATTTTTGCATTATGATATGGCTATAAGACTTGGGGAACCAGGTCATGAAATGTGCTGGTTTGAAAGAAAATGACCCCCAAAGAGAGAGGCACTATTAGATTGTGTGGCTTGGTGGGAATATGTATGGCCTTGTTGGAGGAAGTGTGTCACTGTGGGGCATAGACTTTGAGTTCCCCTACACTCAAGCTACTCTGAGTCTCACAGATCATTTTCCTTGTACCTGAAAGATACTGGACTTCCAGCGTCTTTTCCAGCACCATGTCAGCCTGCATTTTGTCATGTCCCACCATGATGATACTGGGCTGAACCTCAATCCTACACAAAAATATATTGGCAAATGAGGACAACTGAGAGTAGGATAAATTGTCTTTTCCAGGGAAGAGTATACAATTGCTTATCAAATATCAAATACTCATCACTGAGACGGGTAAAAAATAAACATTATAGAGACTGAACACATTGCATTTATGAACTTAGTAATATATACAATCTATGATAAAAAGTGTGCATTGGTTTGAAAGATAGCAAGGAGAGGTGTAAGGGACCGTTTGAAGAGAGGAAAGAAAAGGGAGAAATGATGTAATGGTATCACCATTATAAAAAATTTGAAAACAAAATTAAAATAAATGAAGTATAAAAAGGAACACTGACATAAGTAAAGGCTAACAAAAATACAAACAAAAGAAATACCAAAAGTAAAATATGTGAGTTTACTAATTTTTTTTTTTTTTTTTTTGAGACAGGGTTTCTCTGTGGCTTTGGAGCCTGTCCTGGAACTCGCTCTGTAGACCAGGCTGGTCTCGAACTCACAGAGATCCGCCTGCCTCTCAATTTTTAAAGTGGTTAATTTGTCTCTAGGTTGCATCCATTGAAGAGAGAACTAACTAAATTCACAAACTCATAGACATTTTTAGCAATATATTATAAAAGCACACATCTTTGTGGCAACACTTTAAATCACATGATAATTTTCATTTTGTTTAAAGATGATTGTTCCAAAAAAACTTTTTCATTTATGGCACTTGAAATATTTTCATGATATCCTTGGACTGAGATGCTTTACCATACTACTTAACCACTACACAATTACAGTCAACTGCTTGTACATTTCTGTCTCCATCTTGATCATGTTTACAAAGATACGCTCATTTTCCTGGTTAACTTGTTGCTGTCATCTTTAACTAGCTTGATACTGTGCTCAGCACTATGACCCTCAACCAGTTTCACATATGCAGTCTTACCACAACTGATGTAAACAGTAATCCCGAGACTTCTGCAACAATGATCAGCTTAGTGTGAGGTGATTTTTTAACTAAGCCTAAGCTTTGTTTCTTACTATCGCATGCTGATTTTTTCCAATGCATAAATCAAGCTCCTGGTTGTATGTAAACAGAGATCTATAGAAAAAAGTCCTCAGGCCACACAGCTGGTACCGTTTACTAGTGCCTTTTATTTATAGTGCCCATACTAGTAAGCCTCCTGTTCTTGTTGTCCTGCATAGATTTCAGCTGGCGGAAAAAAAAAAAAAAAACTACAATAGTTTGTTTTCCTATAACAACTCCCATTGTTCATGTTCTTTCATCACAAATAATGCATTTGTGATATAATTTTCACTGCTGTTATCTTTTTATAATTAACTACGTATCACAGAATCTTAGACTTAATATCATATGATATACATATTTCATTCTCAGAACGTAAATTCATGATGGTTCTCTGGTGAAATCTTGTTTATACCAATAAGGCTAGCCTGAAGATCAGAGGGCTCAGAGGGCAGCACTAGTCACCATAGAGGTCTGAAGGTCTCTACAGACAGACAGGAAATTATATGTTGGGCAGAGAGAGGAAGTGATCAGAGGGAAGGAAACAGGATCTCACTCTCTTTTCAGCTGGGAAATTGAGTAGCTAAGGAGGCCATGGTTTTGCTTCTTAGTCTGTCTGATGTCTGAGCATTTTCTCCAATATCTGACTCCAGTCTTTTAATATTAAGACATTTTAGAACTTGAGCTACATGGCTCCTTATGTAATTAAAAATGTTACAATGACAGAGCTCTAATAACTCATTGCCGTTACCATAGTGTACATATGGACTATTTACACGATAGCGGTTTCAATATACCCTAGTTACCTGATGTAGGTGGTCTCTTTAACTTTAGAATTTCACTTTCTCAACATCAGAAGTCCCTTCAACTGTTATACTCAAATCTTGCCCAATCTCAAAATTCTTCTACTATTTTTAATCTCTCCCTATTTCTCCACATACCCAAAATAAGTTGTCTCACTTATCACAATGTCCTTTTACTTCCTATAAAAAAATTACTATTTAAGTCTCCCATGATTTGCCTGGTTCTTCAATTTTCTTCTCATTTCTGTTTAACAGCCTTCAAACCGGCAGCATAGTTGTTAATAGCCATAAACTTCTGCATTGTGCCTGCACTTCCAGTCTGCAGGAACTATAGGCATGAAAAAATGTGCGCAGTTTATGTAGTAGTGGATATCAAACTCAGGGCTTGTGCACGCTAGAAAAGCACTCTACTAATTGAGCTACATCCACATTTCTCAGTTTACCTCTGCTCCTCCAGACCATCCATGTCTTGTTTGTTGTTTCTCCAACTGTAAGGCCAAACCACTGTAATAACTCAATTCATAGAGGAAGCCAGATCCAATTGTAGTTCATTATGTCAACTTCTTGTGAGTACTAAAGATACTTCCTTATGCTTTTAAAAGACAAAATAGTTCAAAGTCAAAAAAGGCACACAAATTAAGACAAGAGGGCAAGGATGTTCTTGAGCTTTATCAGATCTAAGGATATTGAAAGAAACTTCAGATTCTCTCTTTAGAGCATTCCCTAGTGCAATAACCTTGTTAAATATTCATCATTGCAAACAACTAAAAAATGAATTAATCAGTAATTAAGGCACCACTGACAAAACACCTGAAAGGGTTAATTAAACATAACACTAAAGAACTCTGAATGGCCCTCGATGCCCAGAATATATGTTAGAGTTAGAAGATTGGTGAGTGGAGCACATGGAATATAATGAGACTACAGAAAATAAAATTTAATTACAAAAATTCCCTTATCTCTATAACCTATACTTTAGCAAAATGCTGTTAGGAAATGTAGGCTGAAATCATTAGACTCCAATAATGCAAATTCAGGACTATTATGTTTAACATAAGAAAACTCATTAGAACCCCTTAGGAACATATCAGTTACACTTCCCACGTTTAAATGAAAGCACATGGAAATCTTACAAAAATAATGCCTGACATTTGAACTAAGTATAAACAATTATTTAAGATAAAAAGAAAAGTAAAATCACTAGAGTGCCTATAGCTCTTGTTCAGGAGATTTTGTATTCTGTCTCACCAAAAACTACAATAATGTTATTCAATGGGTTCTCTATAACATTCTCTAAACACACTAGAGCTACCTAATCCCAGTTGAGCACAGCAATATCTCTCCTCATACTGATAACCAGATAAGACAACCTTCCTCTGTGGAGGAGTTGACTTTTTTATTTATAGAAATACCATCTCTGTTGAAGCTCTTAAAACTAGCTGAACTTCTTACAGTCTACTAGACACACTACTATATTTCACACAGCAATACTCTTTCCTAGAAACGTTTTGTCTAAAGACTAACTCTTGAGGTTCGAGTGACAGAGCCCGTCCCATTTGATCTCACAGATCTTCTCATTTCTTTCCTTTCCCTTTTTTTATTTCATTTTTTAAAGAAAAAAAACTATCCTTTTTTTCATTTTACATACCAATCCCAGTTCCCACTCCTTTCCCTTCTTCCATTTCTTTGACCTTCTCCATCTTCCTATTTCTCACACTCTAACTTCTCCTCAAAACACTGAGAATCTCCAAATTATAAGAGTAATTACTTGTTTTTTTATAATATCGTGTGTGTGTGTATGTGTGTGTATGTGTGTGTATATGTGTGTATGTGTATGTGTGTGTGTGTGTGTGTGTGTGTGTGTGAACATGTAGGCACACATGCATATTCTCCCAGCTTGCAAGAGCATGCTTCAGCTTTTATGAAGACAGTAGCTATCAGAATTGGATGTCAGCCTTCACCTTCCACATCTTTTGGGGAAAGATGTTTGTCACTGGTTGTGCTAGCTTTTTGTCCCTGACTAATGAGTCCTGAGCATACTGCTCTCTGCCTCCATCTCTTCTTTTATGGGACCACAGGGACTTCAGGTATCTGCTAGTGCACTCAACATTTTGCATGATCTGGGAATAGTAACTTATGTCCTTATAGTATTGCTATTAAAATGACTTAAATGGAAAATACTTGGGAAATGGACTTTTTAAAGATGAAAGAGGTCCCATTTTATCTTCTATTAAGTAATTAAGTACCCCCGAAAACTTTAATCCATGAAATTCATTCCAAATGTGTGATGTGTTTGTAGATTTCATAAAAATCATAAAAAGAGAACTAATAGAAAAAAAGAGAGCAAGACCTTGAAACAAAACCAAAGGAAAAACAAAACAAAGTAACAACAACAAAAAAAAAACACAAAGGAAAAAAATCAAAGAAACAAACAAAAATAACAATGAAAAGAGAAGGTTTCTGACTCAGTATTTAAGATTTCCTGGACAACAGGACTCTTCATACATTTGAAGCGCTCAGCATGGGCATTTTTTGCTGTTATTAATAAAAAAGTAAATATAGAATCAAAAATAAAATTTTACTCATTTCTCTAAGAGTTGTGAGGCAGGAATAAACTTAAAAATATAGCATTTCTAAATGTATCCTTGCTTTCATAACCAATGCACAATAATATGCTTACAATTGTTTAATTTCTTGCTTTGTCAATGATATTACTTCATTAGAAAAGAGGGAACCGATAAACCCCAATTTGGATTTCATCCAGGAGGGAGCTGCTCTTCCCTCTTTGATGGATTGCCAGCAATCAATGGCAAGACAGTCAATACTGATTAAGGAAGGGCAGAGGGTCAGAAAACCCAGAAGGTATTAAAAAGTCAAGTTCAGCTGCATAATGCTGAGTGTACTTTTTACACCAAGATATTTCCACAGAAGGAAAACCTTATCCCTATGTAACAACATCATACTTCATCCTTTTTTGTGTGTGCAAAATCTAGCGAAATTTTTAGGATTGTGAGAACTGGTTATTTATCATTTATTTTGAATTATTAGTTTCTTTGATGTAGCAGACCTTTATGATCATGACGAAATTTTTACATTAGAAACAGCTTTCTAGTAAGATGTTAATTTCTTAATCCACCAATTTCTTTTTTCTGTACTTAAATATTTTAGATGGCTATTACCTTGATCCAAATATTCATGAAAACGAATGACACATTTTTATAGATACATTTCCTCTCAGGAACAATGCAAACAAAACTGGCCTCACAAGTAACTATGGAGGCCTGTAGTTAAATACATGAGAAAAACAAAGAAGATAATAACAGATAATTGCATCAGCAGAGACAGATATTTTAGAAATTATTGCAAAATATAGACATTTTTAGGAAACTAAAAACCAAGAGACTTCTATGTAAACACATGACAAATAGTATTCAGGGCCCCATTCCCAAAAGACAGCAGCAAAGGACATACTCATTTGTGTAGTCAGGAGTGAAGTAACCAGAAGTGTCAACCGCAGAGTAGCAAATCTCTGCTCACTTGTTTTCAGGTTAACAATCTTTGAAGATTAACTGATGTTTAAAGCTTAATAAACGTTACACAATAGAGGGAAACCAGGTTGGAATAGCATAGTAACACAAAAATTCAGACTGAACAAATTGGAGTACAGCATCAGAAGTTTCCTGGAAAAAAATCTGAGAACTGTTAAAGATTGTAGGCAGTTAATATTGTGTGTGGTTAATCCTAAAGAGATTTCGAAAACAAATCATAGAAGTTAATATTCAAGAAAGTGCTATCATCAATTTCTTTTGTACTAAGTAAAAGATAGGAGAAGAAGATCCAAGGGAACTAAATTAGAATGAGGCTAATAAAAATAATTGCTAATATGGCAACTTTTGAATCAGAGATCTAAAAACATTATAAGCATGAAATGTTCTAATTAAGAATAAAAATTGGCATGTAGCTTAGTGGTGGAGAGAAGGACTACAAAAATAATAGCAGCAACAGCAAAATGTTTGTGTAGTAAATAAAGCAATATTAAAATTATCAGACTAATTTAAAAGCAATAGTATCAGTTGGAAACAATCAGAATAAAATTACCTATGAATATATTTTCACTTTATTAATTTTAAATTACTACTGTATAAAGCACTTAATTATAAATTAAAATATTAATTCTAAACAGATTATTTCATTAACATTAAATTAAATTATACTACTGTAAATTAATTACAAGCTTAAAATGACACTATTGCATCTCAATTTTCAAATAAAGAGTTTTGCTACAGTTTATCTCATCTTCACGAAATCTCACATGAGTGCAGCCAGGTTTTAACCAGGCTGTTTTTGATCTCTTGGCTTATCTGGGAATATGACCAGTGATAAATTTAATGACATAATAGCAAGGATAGCATACCAAAACCTATAAAGCATTGTCTTGAATAAATAACACATAAATTTCATTCATTAGGAAACTTCATATAGTCTCAATATAAGTTCTGAAGAAGGAATAGAATCGCAATCAAAATCTGCTTTCTAATACTGATTACACTGTTTATATGGAAGTACAAAGGATCTAGATAGGTTACGTTAATTTTTAAAGCTTCATTGCCGAAGTTATCTTTTTTTAACTGAAATTAGATACTTCTATTTTCTTCTCTAATACAATACATATGTTAGCGCATTTTGCCCTCTGTCCACTTCCCCCAGCTCTCCTCCATCTACCTTAACCTCCGAAGTCACTCGCCTTCTATTTGCCTTCAGAATGAGGCAAGCCTTAAAGAAACAACAGTCAACCATGACAATACAAAATACAATAAGGCAATGCAAAAGCCCTGGTGTAGAGACCCTATAAGGCAACGTAATATGAGGAAGAGTCCCAAGGTCAGGCAAGAGTCAAAGACACAGCTTCTCTTGCTGTTAATAATTCTGCACAAACACCAAGCTTACAACTGTAACATGTACACAGAGAACTGTGTGCAGATTTATTTGTACATGCCCCATGATGGTAGCTTCAGTTTTGTGAGCCCATAAGAGCCTTGCTTCGTTGATTCAGTGGCTTGTGTTTTAATTTAAAGCCTTCTTCAAAAACTACATTAATTTCAGCTGATTTTTCCTACATCTTGATTACTGTGTATTAAACCTGGAGATAAGTGTTGTCTGAGATTCCAATTTCACATTTTAACAATAAATACAACAGAGAGTAGTTATTAGATCACACAAAAATTCTCTTTTTAGCTTTTTGAAGAAATTCCATTCTGACTCTATTAGTAGCTGCACTATTCTACATTTTCAACACAGAAAATGCCTTCTCATTTTGCCACACTGAGCTGAAATCTGTTAACTTTTAAAAAAATGATAACCAACCTAACTGTAGAAAGGAATGTCTATTTATGCTCTTGTTCTATTTCATGATGATTAATAAGAACTTTTTCAATTGAGTTCTTGTACAAAACAAATACACACTGAGAGATGAATAAATCCGAAAATTTTGAAATATTCCTAATATAGAACCTTACTTATCACTAAAAATGAAGTCCATTTTGTACATGTATTAGTCTAAAAAATAACGTGCTCAGTGAAGTAAGCCAGTTCCTAAAAATGAAATAAGGACTGCAGGAGCCTGAATGTCGAAGAGGGCTGTTTGTGATGAATAGAAAAGATGTGTTTAACGGGATACACGAATGCTAGAGTGATGGTTTACTGCAGCTGTAATTTCTAGCCTAATAAAATTTAAACATGCTTAGAACACTGCATTTGGACTTTGCTTTTTACATTGTATTTAGCCATTACAGTGTCTTTTTAAGCAAGTCCCATAATAAGATTGGGTAAAGACTAAGGCATGCATTAAGAAATATATGCACTAATACCACATGAACTTAAAATTTTCATTGAAATCCAAGTGAAATCTTAATCACTAGCCAAATTGAATTCATTAACTTTTGCAAACTAACAGAGTTACAAATTCTGGAAGAATTACAAATTAATACTAAAAGAATGTCAAATTTGGTGTGGATTCAAAGAATGTTTAACTTTCACACATTGTTACAGGGATGAAAACATTGAAATTACTTTAAATTATAGTTTGATATTTTCCTACAATTATAAACTTCAAATTGCAAACTCAGAAATATACCCCTAAATAGCTATCTAAAATAAATTAAAATAAATGTCTATCATGGTATCTAAATGTATACAAAGCCCAGCATTATTGGAAATACCAAGGATTTGAAATTTTAACACAGACAACATCTCTCATGAAGTTCAAGCACATTCTATTGATTGAATGAAGACAGGTAAAGACTCAGGCCTGCTTTATCAAATGCAGGAAACAGATGAATAGTAACAGTGTTTGTTTGGGGTAGAGGGTTGATGAGACTAACTAATGAGAGGATTTAAATTGCATTATATTATGTATATTCCAAATCATTAAACTAGAATTAGTGAAAAAGTAAAAAAAAAACACAAGTTAATACCAACAATATAAAATATATTAAAACACTAAAATTACCATATAAAATATATGTATTAGGGAAATATATATATATATATATATATATATATATATATGAAATAATTACTTGGTAGGGGAGTGGTTGAGACAGGTTTCTCTGTG
The DNA here is from genome assembly GCF_018167655.1 of Microtus oregoni. Classification (NCBI taxonomy): domain Eukaryota; kingdom Metazoa; phylum Chordata; class Mammalia; order Rodentia; family Cricetidae; genus Microtus; species Microtus oregoni. The sequence continues at coordinate 8,800,459 of NW_024543076.1, read as the reverse complement.
TAACAGCCCTAGATGTCCCAGAAATGGCTCTGTAGACCAGGCTGGCCTCAAATTCATAGAGATACCCCTGCCTTTCCCTTCTAATTACTGAAATTAACGCCGTGTGCCATCACAACCCAGTGAAGTAATATAATATAATGAACATTTTTCTTTGCTTTAAAACTAGTAGCACTCCATCTCTATTCTGGCACAATATTCTTTAAATCCATAATCTTGTTAACTATCCCCTTCAATAACCATGAAAGGAAAGGAAGAGTGAAAAGAAGTCCTTGATTTCAAAGGCAGCAACTACAATAGGTTCAGAAAAAAAGACTATCTGACCAAGTGTTACAATTGGGGAGATAGAGTCAATCAAATAAATGAAGACTTTATAATTTATTTATTTAATCCTCTTCTGCGTATATTAATGCATAAAGTTCCAGTCAAAATGGAACTTTTTCCCCATAAATTAAATTTGAAGCTCCTGAAATAAACCAGAACTTGGATCTTTTGACAGTATGATAAAAGGTTTGGAGTAAATCAGATCATTGAGCAGTTTTCCACTTAAAGTCAAAAGCAGAAAGCACTGAGATCACTGTTATGAAGAAAGGGCTAATTAGTTTTGGTATTTCTCAAGTACTTTTAAAAGTGTCTATTTCAAAAACCCTTTTCTAGTAGTAATTGTACTGATATTAATAAAACAATATCTGCTGATTCATTGCTTTGTGCCAAATCACTAATTAGATGTTTATTAAAAGCGTTTACTTTTAATCATCACAATAAGACCATGAGGTTAAGGTTGCTGATTTAGAATTGTTTATACAATTTGGGAAATTGTGTCTGATGAAGGTTAAGAGACATTCAATGCTTTTGAGCTGCCAAATGAAAGGCCCAAGACTGTCTGACTGGAGCACTGGACTGAGCTCCCAAGGTCCCAATGAGGAGTAGAAGGAGGGCGAACATGAGCAAAGAAGTCGGGACCAGGAGGGGAGCACCCACCCACTGAGACAGTGGGGCTGATCTATTGGGAGTTCACCAAGGCCAGCTGGACTATGACTGAAAAAAGCATGGGATAAAACTGGACTCTCTGAGCATGGCGAACAATGAGGGCTGATGAGAAGTCAAGGACAATGGCACGGGGTTTTGAACCTACGTAATGTGCTGGCTTTGTGGGAGCCTAGCCAGTTTGGATGTTCACCTTCCTAGATATGGACGGAGGGGGGAGGACCTAGGACTTACCACAGGGCAGGGAACCCTGACTGCTCTTTGGACTGGAGAGAGAGGGGGAGAAGGGTGGGAGGAGGGGGAGGGAAATGGGAGGCTGGGAGGAGGTGGAAACTTGTTTTTTTTTTCTCCTTTTCTCAATAAAAAAAAAATGGAAAAAAAAGACTGTCTGAATACATTCCTCCTTCTTACGAAGTGAATTTTCTTACTATGTGTTACTTATCTTGTGCTGCAATGAAATGTTTGACAAAAGCTATTTAAGGAACGATGGGTTTGTTTTGGTTGACTGTTCTAGGGAAGATTCTATCATTGGGGGAAAATCATGGCAGCAGGAGTTTGGGGTACCTGACTATGTTTATCTACTGTCAGGAAACAAGAATAAAGTAAGTAAGCTCAGCTCTGTGTATCCTGTATATTCAGTCTATGATGGCAGGCTATGGGGTTGTCATGCCTATACCAAGCTGTGTCTTCCCACATCAACTAACTAACCTTTAATGGCAGGCAATGGAAAGATAATGCTAGTTCTCCTGTCAACTAGCTTGTATAAATAATCTCTCTCAGACATGTCCAGAAGCTTGACTCATAGGTGTTTTTTGATTCTGAAATATTGATGATATTCATGTTATGCCACTCTTACCTTTAATAATGTAAAGATAACTGTGCTGGATTGACTAAAAATATAAAACCAGATGATATGTGCAAAAGTATACAGAAGTGAACATGGTTCCTCAAAGGTACAATAAAAAAATCATAAAAGTATTTAGTAAAGGATGGTTGTATTGATGTGGTCTTGATTATCTGCAGCTAGTCTGCCGTTACTAATATAAAGACATTCTTAAAATAATAAAATTCAATGTTTTTAAAAACCACAATTCAGGTGATTATATAGTGGGTAGGTAATTATTATTTCCTTATTGCGTCTTTAATTTTTCTAAAATATTACAATTGATAAGTAATGTTATTTTTATGATACTCAAGATTTTTCTTTCTGTTTAAAAGCTGTGAAGTATGAGGCTGTGGACATAGCTCAGTGGTTATAAGCTACGGATGCTCTTGCAGAGAATCAGCACATGGTTCCAGGACCCCTATCGGCTGGCTCACAACCAGCTGCTCCTGCTGGGGCCAGTGGATCTAATGTCTTTCTCTAGCCTCCATGGGCATCTTCCACAATTGTCACATAGAGATGTTTTCAAGCACGTAAACACAGATAAGTGCCTCTCTCTCACAGATGTACTCACAATAAATAAGAAAACATAATTCAGGTGACTGTACAAAATTGAAAAAAAAAGTGACATTTTATTCTATTTCCATTTATGGAATGTGGATAGAAGAGCCACTTTATTGTAAATAAAAATAAAATAAGATATAGTGTTCCATGTAGTATTCATGTGAATACAGGTTCATATAAAACTAAAGAGGGTAAGGCCCCTTTTTAAGCAAAAGCAAAATATTTTGTGTCTGTGTCTGAATACTTTAGACTGTCATAAGGAAGAGAAAGGAACACAGAAATGTGTTGGTTTTTCTTATCTTTTTCGTGATTAGTGTTTTCATTCTTTGAAAATCCAGGTCTGCTTTACATGTTCTACCATCAGGATCAGGGCTTAAAACCAGGCCCTAGAAACCCAAATGTAAAATAAAACCAATAGTGAATAGATGATACCACAAGCAAGATAGCCAAAACCTTGTGATCCTCTCTATTTAGATAGAAAAGAATAATTTAGTAAGAATATTCTCCAACACTGTGAGTTCCTGAAGTCAGGATAAATATACTGAATGTTATTATTTTAATTGTAAGAGTACATAATCCAAAGTTCTGCTCCAGTCTTTCTTCTTATAGACATACTCTGTAGTAATATGGGCGACGGGGCTGCGTCCCCAACACCCCAGCCGCCTGCCCGGCTAGCTTATGCCCGAAATAACAACACACAAACTGTATTCTTTTAAGCACTGCTTGGCCCTGTAGCTCTAGCACTTACAGGCTAATTCTCACATCCCGATCAACCCATCTCTAATAATCTGTGAGAACCGGTCTTACCGGGAAGATTCTAGCCTAGTCCATCCTGGGTTGGAGCTTCATGCCGGGAGCAGGGCATGGCGTCTCTCTCAGGCGTCTGCTCCCTAGAGGAGAGCTGTCAAGTCTCTGAGCTCACTTCCTCTTCCTCCCAGTATCCTGTTCTGTTTTCTCCTCCCACCTGTCTCCTAACCAATAAAATGGGCCAGGGCAGTTCCTTTATTAGCCAATGACCTTCCTCCATCAATACTCTCTCTATTTGATTTGAAAATAAGACAAAATATTCAATAGGACTCCCAAAACTCATAATTAGGTCTGCCTTTCTAGTATGCCTTTTGATAATATTAAGCATAGTATTCTTTCTGTTCTCCTCCTGTTCTGTTTCCTGGATTTCCATGTCAAGATTTTAAAATGACTATAATATTAGTACATCATAGCTAATTTTTCCTTTTTTTCTCAGAAACACTCAGACTGTCATATTTTTGTTAATAGTTAAAACACCATTATCTTCTTTTACAGTTCTGAAGATTTATTATCACCATTGATCAAGCCATAGATTTTCTCAAGAGCTCTAACAAGCCAATGTATTTTATTAAACCTTTCTTCAAAAACACCATTTTGTGTCACCCTATTAAATTATTTTTATTGTCATGACCAATATTAATACAACTTTCATTCTTATGCTATATCATTCACTAAATATCATTCATGCTGGCTATTTATAAAAGTTGTCCTTGTTGCATTGGTGGTTCCTATATTACTCCAATTTTTTTTCTGTATTATGAATCATACTTTAAGTAGAAGACATGCTTAATTAGATAACTTTATTGGATATATGACTTAATCTGTACACACATCCAGAAAACTGTTACCTATTTAGTCTAGGTTTGTAATAGATACATTTTTGTCACATAATATCTAAATTGAGTACAGGAGTAATAAGACTAACCCTTTGGATCACCTTTGAACATTATCGTCAGCTCACATTATACAATAGTGCCCATAGATTTGTTAAATTATTAGTCCATTATTATAGCTAAGGGATAGTGACTTTATTCTATGACACAGTTTCTCTTGTCACAAGTAATCTTAAATAATTAATACACAATAAGGTTTATCTTTTTTATTTTATTGAAAATAGATTTTTTTTTCTGGCATAGAATATCCTGATGACAGTTCCTGTGCCGGGATTCCTTCCTACTTCTCTCCATACCTTCTCCTTTTTGGATGTACCCCCTTTCTTTTCTGTATCTCATTAGAAACACAAATTTTTAAGTGATATAATGATATAATATAATTAATAAAACATCATAAAACAAAAACTAACATATCTGAATAGAACAAAACATGGAAACAAGAAAAGGCATAAGAAACAGATATAAAGCCGGGCGGTGGTGGCACAGGCCTTTAATCCCAGCACTTGGGAGGCAGAGGCAGGCAGATCTCTGTTGGTCTACAAGAGCTAGTTCCAGGACAGGAACCAAAAGCTACGGAGAAACCCTGTCTCGAAAAATCAAGAAAAGAAAAAAAGAAACAGATAAAAACACAGTAACCCCCTCATTCACACACTCAGGAAGCCCATAAAAACACTAAACTGGAAGCCATAATACGTAAGAAAAGTATCTGTGGAAAAGGGAAAGGTGTATAAAAAATAAAAATAAGAGAAAAAAAGGTGCCATTATGAGACAAGGAACTTCCAAGGATACCTTTGAGTTAATTTTCTGTTGATCATCTACTGCTGGGAAACAAAGGTATTATAAAAATAATATCTTTCCCCAATGAGGCTTTCTTGGAAAATATTTAATTTTCATTTGCAAGTGGTTATCATTTGAAGGTTACTTCTGATTCAGTATATGGTAAGTGGGTATATTGGCACTTCTCTTTTCAGCTCTATGATCCCATCAAGGGCAGACCTGTGCAGGCCTGTGCATGGTGCCTCAGACTCTGTGAGCTCATATGTGTGCTGATACTATTGATTTAGAGGGGGTGTTTTCTTGGTGTCCTCCATTCCCCTTAGCTCTTACATTCTTTCAATCTCCTCTAGTGTAGGGTTCCTTGAGCCCTTAAGGGAGGGACTTATTGGAGACATTCCATTCAAAGCCAAGTGTTCTAAGGTCTATCACTCTTTGTATATTGTTTGGCTGTGGGTCTCTGTATTTGTTCCCATCTGGTAAGGGAGGAAGCTTCTCTGATAATTGCTGAGGAAGACATTTCTCTATTAGTAAAGCAGAGTGTGATTATCACTTTTTTTTATTGCTAGTTCTTGTTTTGTTTTTTAGAACAGTAGTATTTGGTTTATACCCTAGGTCCCTGGCTACCTAGTGTCAGGTCCTTGGTCACCCAAGCAGTGTTGGCTATGTGTTCTGTTGCTATAGAGCGGGTCTTAAATCAATTCATACATTGTTTGGTCATTCCTACAAAGCTTTATGACAATATTGTACTAGCATACTTTGCAGGGAGGATGCCATTGTAGATCAAAGAGTTTGTGGCTTGGTTGGTCTTTATTTTTTTTCCCTTGGTAGTATGCAAAATGCCCTCCATTGGTCATAAGGTAGAAAGTACTATATAGGCACCAGTTTGACCTCTCCCTATTCTATGAGTTATGTAGGTGTTTTCTTCAGCTTTGAGGCCCTGTCATTATTTTGTGGAGAGAAACATATAGTCTTGGCAACAGCCAGGGTCGTTTGTGTTTACCCTTTGAAACTCTCTGGCAAACAACTCAATTGGATTTAACCTAATCCCAGTTCTGGAAACTTCACTTGGTGAAAACTGATGTAGGTTTTGGCTATGTCTTCCTCATTATTTGGTAATTTCATTTAGATCACCTTCATGTATGTCAATTTTTTTAGGAAGGTTTTACTATATTCTGTTTCTACACTACAACCCAAATGGCGCTTGATTTTACCTCGTTCTCCCCATATTCCAACACCACCTATTCCTTCCCATTTCCCACTCTGCCCTACAGTTCCAGTCCCCCCAAATGTCTTTCTGAGTATGGGTTAACTCATTCAGGATGATATTTTTCAAGTTTCACCCATTTACCTCTAATTGTCATTATTTTATTTTTCAACAGTTGAATTTTACTCCATTGTATAAATGTATCTCATTTTCTGTGTCCATTCATCCGTTGAGTGACAGCTAGGTAAAAACAAGTCCCAGGGCCTTTATCAATGGCTTCTGGGTCAGCCCCATTGTCAGTCACAATCAGAGAGTCCGGTTTGATCACATCAAGAGCTTGGGGGAGTGGGAGGGTGGAGACAGAGGAAGGGCAGATATAGGAGCAGGGAAGAAGATACCTACATTAAGGGATCAATTTTAGGGTTGGAAAGAGTCTTGTCTCTAGAGGGGATCTCAGATGTCCACGGGGATGTCCCCAGCTAGGTCCTTGAACAGCAGAGGAGAGGGTGTCTGAACTGTCCTTGCCCCACTATCACACTGATGATTATCTCGAATATCACCATAGAATCTTCGTCCAGCGACGGATGGAGATAGAGATAGAGACCCTCATCTGAGCAAGGGACCGAGCTCCCAAGGTCCAGTTGAAGGGCAGAAGGAGGGAGAAGATGAGCAAGGAAATCAGGACCGCGAGGGGTTTGTCCACTCACTGAGACTCTATGCCTGTTCTAATGGGAATTCACTAAATCCAGCTAGACCGGGACTGAATGAGCATGCGTTCAAACCGGACTCTGATTCAAGCTTCGCATCCTTTAGGAGCTGGTTGTTTACAGTCATAATGAACTTCCACCAATATCCACCTTTTCGTCTATGTATACCTTTCACTTGCCTCACGTCACATTCTGCACCCATCAATCACTCCGGTCCTCAGATGCAATGTGACATTCTTCCCTCATTGCCTCTGCTGAATTTTCTGATTCTAAGACTGCATACACAGGTCATTTCCCAGGGTAATTATACAAGAGCAAGCTGGAGATACAAAGCAGTCAGGTCTGCTAAGGCCAAAGCTCTCTTAGACTCTTTTCAACTGTATTCAGCATTGTCCATCACCGTATTCTGAAAGAAAAAAAAAGGTTCATTTTTGTGTGCAATTGTAAAGTGGTATAGAATTGTGGTATGTTTTTTTTTTTTTAACCTTTTTAGGCCTTTGGCCTCGATTCCTTACACCTTTTTCATAGTATCACTTCTGAAAAAATTAAGTTCAACCTCCTACCTACTTTTGCTTCAATAATGGTGGAACATAAGCAAAAACAATGAGACAAGGTTAAATGGGAGATTATGAGTTATACTGGATGTACCCCATGATAACACAATATATAAATTTTTAAAATAATGTTTAATGAAGAGAACTTCTCATTAAATCACACTAACTTTTTATCTATATTCACATGATTTTGAAATATTCAGAATATTTTGTTTAGTTGAAAAATAATTGCTGCATAATCATCAAATATTAATAGTCCACTTGTTTTACAGAGATTAAAGAAGACACACACTAGAGATTTGAAAGAAAACTCCTAAACTCAACAGGAAATAACATTTAATACTCTATGAAAAATAGATATTTGGGAAAGTTTAATAAAACTCCCATGAGCCACAGTGTGATGCAGAGTACATATTCTTTGCCAAATATGTTGTCTAGAAGATTGTGCAATATTTTTCCTATTTCCATACGGTACTCAGTACATAGTGTTAATACATCTCTAAACTTTAAAGAACCTGAAGTTAAGATGGATATCTGTGAAAAATTCAATGAAGTTAATTAGACAAATAGATTTAAAGTAACATTGAGTGTAGTTGGAATTTAGTGAGAACTCTTTTTCTTTTTCTGTGTAATCACTAGTCATTTATGCTGGGCTAATTCTGACCTTTCTCTTCTACATATGGAAAGCCTACTATGAGAAGAGTTTTTCTCTGATGAATGAAAATTATTATCATATATCCTCAATTGCATTATTAATCTCACTAGTTATATTTCAGAGTATTTCAAGGCTTATAATTTATATCTGCATATATTCTTAATACCATGTTAATTCAAAAAGGCATTATAATCACTTTAATTTTAGTAGTTCAGTTGTATTTAAGACAGATTAAGACAGTTTTCAATTCCTAAATTCTAATCTAAAAAAAAATGACTGTACTTGAAACAGTAGTGCCACACAAAAAGCAAATTCTTCCTGGTTAACATTCAGGTAAACAATAATAGCTTTGATATTTATTCAGTTAGTCAACTCTCCTTTTGTCAGAAAACATATTGTAAGTTACTATAAATGATGGTTACACTCACTAGTATGCAGATCTCTAAGGTCAAGAGAGGAGACAGTTATTACCCAATGTAAGCTTCTGAGTCATGGTAAATATTACCTAAGTAAAGAAAGAACAAGAGTGAGTATGAGAGATAAGACCAGAGAGCAAGCAAGTAAGCAAGAAAGAGAGGGAGAGAGAAGAGAGACTGAAAGAATTAATTTTGGATATGAAAATTATACCTGTTTAAAGTGATATAAGTTAATAAAACAAGTTTTGTGTGGACACCTTTAGAGTCCTTATTTGTAAATGCCACTCCCTCTTAATAGAAGTGCTTGGTTGGCGAGGCAGTGATATCATGACTTTATTCCAGCACTCTGAAGTCAGAGGCAGACAGATATCTCTGAGTTCAAACCCAGGCTGATCTGAAGAGTGGTAGAGTGAGTTCCATGACTGCCAGGAAACAAGAAAAATAGTACTTAAAGAATGCTAATCATAAGAATCAACTATAGATTTAAGATATAGAAAAGAAAGAAATGTACTTAACTTGAAATTTAAAGCAGTGTACATTTACTCCATTATCTGCATGTACAATTTGACTTTCGAATAACACTACTAATGTGATTTTAAAGGCATTGTTCATAGAAGTGCATTTTCAGTATTCTTTCTCACTTTTCCTTAAGAACTCTTTATCCATCATATGGTTTCCTTTATAGCTGCACAGGTAAATTCACACTTAAATTGCAGTATAAACTCCACATATGAAGTTAAATAACTTCATTAGTCTTTCTGAGTCTGGATTACTATTCTTAGCATAATGACTTCCAATTGTAGAAATAAGTAGCAGTAAACATGGGTATTCAACTTCTCTGATATAAACCCGGGAGCGATGTAGCTGGGTCATATGGTAGTTTACTTTTTACTTTCTTTCTCAGTAGCCTCTATACTGATTTCAAGTTTATGTTTCCAGCAGCAGTGTGTTAGCACATCTCTTTCCCCACAAGCTTTCCCTTTTTTGTTGTTGTTTGGGTGATAGTCATTCTTGCTGGGGAGAGATCAATCAAAGAGGTTTAATTTTAATGCCCCTGATATCTACAGATGTTTAACTTCTTTAAGAAATATTTATTGCCTATTTGACATAAGTATTGATCTATTCACTTTGCTAGCACATGTTGTTTCTTGGATCATTACACCCCATTGTTTTTTATTGGTTTAGTCTGCATTTTTCCAATGGTAAAATAAGAATATATTAATTTAAATTTATTATGCAAAGCCATTTGCTAATGACTACATTTTAATTATTAGTTCGTTTGTTATTTGTTATTTTCTTCTTCTATTAGATAGGCATTTGAGTGATTTATTGTGTTATATAAGTCTCTCTGATAAAAACATCATAACCAGGAATTAGGAGGGGGGGGTTCATGGAAGTCATTAAGTAAACAAAAGCTCAATGAGTTTCAAGGCCTCTTCCTCAAGATGATCAATGCTCCAAAACTGCAGGAGGAGGGGTCTCAGACAAGCTGGGTTGTTTTCTGAATTGCCATGTGGAATATTCTTTTATACTGTGTGAGTAAACGCCACTGTGATTGGTTTAATAAAGAAGCTGACTGACTGGTCAATAGATGGACATGTTAAGGTTAGGCATGAGAACCAGGCAGAGAATTCTGGGAGGAAGAGTAGAGTCTGAGGAGTTGTGAGCAGATAGAGGGAGAAACAAGATTAGCGTGCAATAGTAAAGCATTGCTATGCGGGAGAGAGTAGATGAGAAATATAGTTTAATTTAAAATGTAAGAGTTATCTACTAATAAGTATGAGCTACTGACCAAGCATTTATAATTAACATTAAGTCTCTATGCATTTACTTTGGAGCTGCTGGTCCCAACACAACCTCTGCCTACTTTGTCAAGCTGTCTTTACATTATGGAGCATTCCAGGATTGCATATTTGGTGGCTTGTCACCTTTATAGCATACAGCTTTTTTCTAGGTTAACTGCTTTTGACTAGACCCTGCTCCTATAGTTTTCTCTTCTTCCATAGACCTTTAAGTCACCTCATAACTTTAGTGATTCACCAAGATGGACCTTTGTGTATTCCTTGATTGGATCTGTCATAAGTTTCTATTTAGGTGAGTGCACATGTTCATGTTTTATGTCTGCAGAAGACACATAAGGATCTCCTGGATACAGTGAGTCTCAAGTGGTTTCTCTAAGAAAATATATGCGAGGATCTTTCTGAGTAAAGGGTGACTTACTTCCTCACTGTTTATAGCATTTCCTTACATATCTTCTGTAATGCTGTCTTGGTGGCCGTAACTCACCTCAGTTTCTGCTCATTTTGAATGTTATTAATTCCCCATTAATTTTGAAAGATATTTAGAGAGATGTAGTTAGAGGCTGTCCATTCATTTTTGGGCCACCCAGACCCAACATAATCACACAGAAACTGTGTTAGTTGCAGCATTACTTGGACAATAGCTTAAGCATATTTCTAGCTAGGCCTTACCTCTTAAATTAAACTATTTCTTTTATTTTATACTTTATTATGAGAATCATGGTTTACTGGTAAAGTCCCAGTGTCTTTCTCCTTGAGTGGTGGCTACATGGTGTTTCCCTGACTCTGCCCACTCTTGTTATATACCTTTTTCAGCCTGGCTTTGTTCTGCTCTGCTATAGGCCAAAACAACTTCTTTATTAACCAATGGTAATAAAACATATTTACAGCCTACAGAGGGGAATGCCGTATCAACTCCCCTTTTCTGTCAAATTAAAAAGGAGTGTAAATCTAAGCAGAATGAATCAACAGAGAGAGCTACAAAATAATAAGATTCTTCTTGGCTAAAGAGAAAACTTTATATTTTAGAATAATGGAACTTATTATGTATAGAGCTAAATAATGAACATGTTGTAAAATTTCTGAAATGGAACTGGAAACTTAAAAACCTAACTCTATACTCAAAAAAACATAATGCTTGCTTAACAGTTTGTAGACACAAAATTATGAACATGATTAATCACCTGGATTCTGAAGTCAGAGGCAAAACACAATCTGAGAAACGATGATAAAGTGTACTATTAGAAAAGTCCAATATGAAAATAAACTGGAGAATAACTTCCATAGAGGACATATGAGAGGACAATGTCATTATCTCTTTGTATATTTATGCTGGGACAGATCACTCTTGTCCGGGCTCTCAAGGAAAAGAAGAGAAATCCAGATTGCTGCTGAAAATCTCACGTTAGCAAGAAGTGCAAATGAGAACAAGTAAAACAGCAAAACCTACCCTGGTTTTGGAAGCCTTCTAAAGTCCAGCAGTCAGAAAATACTCCTGAGGGAAAAGGTAAATTTAATTCGTATCTGAGTGCCTTCTCATTCCAGTTTTCTAGTTATCCATGAGTTTTTACCATGCAAATAATCCTAATGACAAAATGTGTATTCATTTTATTATATGAAGAGACAGATAGATCTGCAGCTTTTAGGACAGTTTATTGGAAAATCAGACAAAAATGACATTAAGGAATAATTGAACATTTACATGAATAAAATTTTCTTCCAAGTAGATGCTACAATTGTTGAGCTTGGAAAGGTTTTTCTTGAAAATTTTCATTGCTTTTGTAAATGTAAAAATGATTAAAAACAGCCAGGGGTTTTTAAGTTCTTATATCCGAGGAATATCTCAATACCTATTTGTCCCTGACAGTCTGCTTTTCTAATGAATGCTTTCATGGTTTAGCTTTCAGTTAGGCATGGGAGTGAATCTTAGGGAGCCACAGATTTAGAAATGCATTTGTGTGCTCCACAACAATGATGAGATCCCAAATCTAATATTTTCACTCTTTGCTCAATTAGGATGTTTTTTTTTTTTTTGTTTTTTTTTTTTTTGAGAGGGAGAGAGCATTTCTCTATGTAGTCCTGGCTGTCCTAAACTCACTCTTTTAACCAGGCTGGCTTCAAACACACAGGGATCTGCCTGCTTCTGTATTCCAAGTGCTGGAATTAAAGGCATTTTTTTTTTAAATAAACATGCACCAACCCATATTGACATTTAGTTTTTAAACATGGCTGTTAAATGAAACTTCAAGTAAGCCTTGAATTAATGTAATTTCTCCTGTTTTTTTAAAGTAATATAAATTTCAAGGGTTCAAAGATGATCAGTGGTTATATATAGGTATGCTTTTTCAAAACCTATATAGTTTTCAGTCCCATGTTGAGCTGTTCACAACTAACTGTAACTCCACTTGTAGAGGTTCTGATGCCTCTACTTTTTGCAGGCCCCTACACTCTACGTGTACATATCCACATATAGACAGAAACATACAGATAATTACAAATAATAAAATAAATATCTTAAATTAAGAATAGAGTATACATTAATTTATTGAGTGATTTCTTGTTACATGTCTGCAACTAAAATATTTGCTTATTTTCTTTAATTCCTTTGGTCATTTATAAAAAGTTTCTTAATGAATCATTTCACTGGGTTTTTGTTGTAAAAAATTTCAAGGTTTCTATTCTTTCTTTTTGAAACATTTTGTTCACTCTGCTAAACAAATAATTGAAACAATTATCCTCAGGAAACTTAATTATTTTTGCATGTAATTTGGACTTAATTAAAATAAATATTTAAAAAAACTTAATGACACTTATCAGTATTTCATTTTTAAATTTTAATTTTTTAGATTGTAAAGTAGTATATCATTTTCTTCTTCCATTTCTTGTCTCCAAACGTTCCCATGATCCTATATCAGGGATAAGTTTCAAAATTGTGACCTATTTTTTTGTTGTTGTTGGTTTTTCAAGACAGGGTTTCTCTGTAGCTTTGGTACCTGTCCAGGAAGTAGCTGTTGTAGACCAGGATGACCTCGAACTCACAGAGATCCGACTGCCTCTGTCTCCTGAGTGTTGGGATTAAGGCATGTGCCACTGCCCGGCTTAATTTTTAGTTTTAGGGTAAGCTGGATGATAAAATATGTTGAATTAACAGATAGTACAATAGAGAACACATAATGAATAATGAAAATGTAATTTGCAAATAGCTGTTCATGAAATCATAACCCATAGACTTATCGTTAGCCCCAAATGCACAAGAAACAATTTTCTGAATTTGCTGAATAAGTAGTGTGCTTTACTAGATGGTAAATTGAAACACATCAGTTTTGTTTTTAAACTTTTTAATTAATAAAGTTAGAAGTAGAAAAGATTAGTCTGACTTTAAATGGTATTTCCTAGTTTAAATGTATAGTTGCAAATACTGTTATTGTGAGTTTTAGGTACCAGCTCACTTTATTAATAATATGGCTTGAATTGACAGACTTTAACAGAAATATTTCAAGTAATTCAACCAACAATTCTATGCAATGCATTTTTTTATGCACAGTGTCTCTAAACAAAAGTAAATACACTAAACTGAAGGAAACAGAAAAGCAAGTTTTTTCACTAAATTCCCACCATATTCAAGTACCAACCAGAAACAAGAAAAAAGGGAGGGAGGAAGAAAGGAGGGCTAGGAGAGAAAAAGAAACAGAAATGAAAAATGACATACAAATTGATAGAAATAACTTAATTCAATTTGCCAATTAAGTTTCACACATTTTGAGATATATTTTTAATTAGTGGTGGTTAATTAAAAGTAAATAGTTGTGAGGTAATTTTCATATTAGTTTCTGTGAAATAAGTATGAAAATATCCAGTAAGTCTTCGAAGAGTACAAATTAATACTGTGTACACTTCTATTTTGAGCATTGTTGGATCTTTTCCACAGATAATACATAAAGATTTTTTTGGTAAATGACTTTTCTGCAACTTAATTGAAGCACTAACATTGATTTTTTTCAACTGAATTATTTGCTGAAACTTTCCTCAAGGTTTAAAGTAATACTACAGAGAGATGATGACTGTTAGCTGTTCAGTGGTTTGCTATTGTTACTATGAATTTCAGATTTACATTTTCCCCTCATTTGTAAAAGAAAACAAACTATCTTTTTTTTCATTTTACATACTAATCTCAGTTCCCACTCCCTCCCCTCCTTCCATCCCCTCCACCTAACACACATTCAGAGGGTCTAGTTTGGTCTTGTGCTTGTTCCTTCACTGTCCGGCTAGAATTGGTGAGCTCCCATTAGCTTAGGTAGACTGTTTAAGTGGGTGTTCCCATCGTGGTCTTGACCTCTTTGCTCATATACTTATTTCTCCCACTCTTCAATTGGATTTGAAAGCTCAGTCCACTGCTCTGATACAGGTGGAAACTCTGTTTCTATCAGTTGCTGGATAAAGGTTCTATGGTGATATTTAAGATATCAATCCGACTACAGGACAAGACCAGTTCAGGCACCTTCTCCTCTATTGCTTAGTGTCTTAGCAAGGGTCATCCTTGTGGATTCCGGGAAATTTCTGTTTTTGATCTTAGCCATTTTGACTGTTATAAGATGGTATCTCAGAATCATTTTGATTTGCATTTCCCTAATGGCTAAGGAGGTTTAACATTTCCTTAACTGCCTTTTGGCCATTTAAGATTCTTCCGTTGCAAATTCTCTGTTTAGTTATGTACCCCATTTTTAACTGGGTTATTTGGGAATTTTGATGTCTAACTTTTTGAGTTCTTTATATGTTTTAGAGATCAGTCCTCTGTCTGATGTGGACTTGGTCACGATCTTTTCCCATTCAGTAAGCTGCCTTTTTGTCTGATTGTCTTTGCTTCAAAGAAGCTTCTCACTCTTTTTCCCCAAGAACCAGCTCTATTTTCCTACATTCTTTATATTGTTTTTTTTCTATTTTATTGATTTCAACCCTCAATTTGATGATTCTTTTCTTCTACTCCCCCTGGGTGATTCCGCCTTTTATTGTTCTAGAGCTTTCAGGTGTGCTGTTAAGTCACTAGTGTGACCTTTATCTACTTTCTTTATGTATGGACTTAGTGCTATAAACTTCTCTCTTAGCACTTTCTTTTATTGTGGCCCATAGGTTTTGGTACATTGTGCCTTTATTTTTTTTGAATTCTAGGAAGTCTTTCATTAATTAATTAATTAATTTCTTGACTCTGGGGTGATTCAGTTGAGCACTGTTCAGTTTCCATGATGTTGTAGGCTTTATGAAAATAATGTTGCTCATAAATTCTAATGTTATACCATGGTGATCTGATAAGATACAGAGGGTTACTCCAATTTTTTTTGTATCTGTTGAGGTTTACTTTGTTATCGAGTATGTGGTCAATTTTAGAGAAGGTTCCATGAATTGCTGAGAAGAAGGTTTACTCTTTTGTGTTTGGGTAGAATGTTCGCTAATTCCATTTGAGTCATGAGATCTATTATTTCTCTTATTTCTCCGTTAGGTGTCTGTCTGGTTGACCTATCCATTAGGGAGAGTGGAGTAGTGAAGTCTTCTATTAGTATGTGGGGTTTGATGTGATTTAAGCTTTTTTTTAATGTTTCTTTTACATATGTTGGTGCTCTTGTGTGGTAAGAACTTCAAGTCTTTGAAGAAAGAAATTGAAGAGGATATCAGAAGATTGAAAGATCTCCCATGCTCATGGATCTGTAGGTAAAACATAGTAAAAATGTCCATCTTACCAAAAACAAACTACAGATTCAGCACAATTTCATCAAAATTCAAACAGTCTTTACTGACCTTGTACTAACAATACTCATTTTCATATAGAATAAAAAATGAGAATAGCTAGAATAATTCTGCACAATAGAGGAATTGTTGAAGATATCACCATCCTTAATTTCAAGCTCTACTACAGAGCTATATAATAAAACCCACATGATATTGATGTAAAAACAATTCAATGGATTGAATCAAAATCCAAGTTCTAAATCCACATACCTATGGATATCTCATTCTTCATGAAGTAACCAGGAATATACAATGTAAAAATGAAAGCATATTCAAAAAAATGGTGTTAGTTTGACTAGCTGTTAGCATGTAGAAAAATGCAAATGTCTATCAATTCAAAAAGAAACAAATTCAAATTATTCAAAGACCTGTATGATGAATTTGATTAATAAGCTTTGGATGAATTGACACAGGCGGCAACTTCCTGAACAGGAGGAATTGAGCAGGCACTAAGGTCGACAATTAAGAAATGGGACTTCAAGCCAGGCAGTGGTGGCGCATACCTTTAATCCCAGCACTCAGGAGGCAGAGGCAGGCGGATTTCTGTGAGTTCGAGATCAGCCTTGTCTAGAAGAGCTAGTTCCAGGACAGGAACCAAAAGCTACGGAGAAACCCTGTCTTGAAAATAAAAAAAAAAAAAAAAAAAAAGAAGAAGAAGAAAAAAAAAAGAAATGGGACTTCATGAAACTGAAAAGCCTCTGTAAGGCAAAGGCCACATCAAAGGACAAAATAATCTACAGAATAGAAAAAGATCTTCACCAATCCCACATCTAATAACGACCTGATTTATAAAATATATAAAAAACTCAGGAGACCAGACCTCAGAAAATCAAATAATACATTTAAAAAAAAATGGGGTAAGATCTAAATAAAGACTTCTCAATACAAAAAACCCAAATGGCAAAAAAGTACTTATAGAAATGTTTGACATCCTTATCCATCAGGAAAATGCAAATCAAAATGACTCTCAGATCCCATTTTACACCTGTCCGTATTTAAAATATGTATTAGAAGGAACTTACCACATATAAACCCATACTTCTTGTATTTCGATTAGAACTGAAGGTTTATATTACATTGCATTGTGTGTACATTGTGCATTCTTCTAAGAAAAATAGGTAGACTTGTAAAACTTGATAAGACAATATAAGATAGTAAAAGAAGGACCTACTTAACATAACTACAGTTCTTAAATATGGTGAAAGTGCCTACTTTTGTGAACCAAATTGTGAACTAAATTTATTTGAGGTAATGGAACTTTATCAATTCCCCATGTTATGACTGCTCACTTTCAGGGAATTTGAACAAAATGTCTTCCATTTTCAAACTGCTGCTATCTGTAAGATTGACTATGGCAATCAAAACATTTTGTAATTGACTGTGCCTGGAGATCCCCACCAGAATGATGTTCACTTCATTACCTACCATGCTCGTTCGTCTCCCATCTAAACACTGAAACATTCACAGGGATTTTTTGTTAAACTTGTTCAAACATGTGCTCAATCAGAAGGAGTCTTTTTAATTATCAAGCTAGAGGTGGCATAAGAAAATTTGCCTTTGTATTTGTTATGTAGTGTATTCTTTAAGGCGTATGATAAATTTTAATTTTGTTTAAACAATAAAAGAAATATGTTGAACTAACTCAGTTTGGGTAATAATCAGGCTAGTTAAATGATAAAACAACTATATTTTTACTTATTATAAGGGGAAGACTCATCAAACAAGAACGAGAAATCCAAGTTCAGCTGTGCTGCGAGGGAACCACAGAGAGACCACAGGTGGGCCGCATGCCATTTTTCTCTGGGCCCCAGAAAACCACACTCTCACTTGGTCCCACCTCTTAAAGATAATTGGTTGACAAAGATTCGCCATCAGAAATATATATTTTTTACTTTTGGTTATGTTTATGTACCAAGATTTCCTTACTACTCCGAACCCACTAGACAACAAATACAATGTGATATCCCTGCCAAGAAAACATTATTTATTTTCTGCTTATTAATTTCAAAGGACAGTGGAAAAATATCTTCTTCGATGTAAAATGTATGGTATGAGGAAGAATAATTAAGGAATGACTTAGAAGCATGATTACTTTAAATTTTAAAAATAATTAAAAAATAAAGGTGTATAATATTAAGTTTTTCATAATTCCTATAAAGATGATTTAAGGCTGAAATTACTTGAAAAACCACAACTTGAAAAAGGGTTATCTGTGTTGCATTTTCCTGTGTCCAGCAAACCAGAAAGTTTTTCTGGAAAGAATATCATTCATAAAAATGGGAACCATTTCTAACACAGGTCACTACTATTTGGGTTTTATGGATCTGCAAAAGTAACCTCTTCAAATTAACCCTAATCTTTCCTCAATCCCATACCCCTACTTTTCTTTGAAATAGAATTAGAATTTACTACTTGTAAATGTGTGCATTTTTTCCTGTCATTCCTTTGATATTTACTATTTTTTTTTATTGAGTGAAAATGTAAAATACATTTGCTTTGGTCGTTTTCCTGACTTCATTTTCTTGAAGGGCAACCTTCCAGAGAATTAATAAAACTTTCATGATTGCCTCTTGATATTCAGTTCTTGTTTTAATTGGGTTCCTAGACCAGCCAAAAGGCCACCTCAGAATTAATGGGAGGAAATTATCCCCTTTCCTGCTGTAGTGGAAAACAGTGGAGTCTGAACTTTTTGTCTAGTGGTGAAGATATTTAAAGCCAATGTTAAATTTGTTGCAAAGTAACGAAAAAATTTAAGAAAATATCTCTGTGCTATGTTAACTTATATAATATAAAATACATCATTTTTCCTTTCATAAAATGCTACTTAATAACAAATACCATCCAAATATAACTTATGTGTATATATACATATTCTTATATGTGCATACAAATTACACATAGACACACATATATTTTAGCTTCAGAGCAACCTAGACTGTAATTGTAAAGGAGAATTTTGATTACATTTTTTGAGAAATCTTTTAGTTATTTTGAGTTTTTGAAAATGTATATTTTGCAAATATCAGAACTTCCATCCCATTCTATAGATTTTTTTTAATTCTAACACAAATAGTTACTGTCCCAGGTTGTTTGTTTGCTTATTTGTTTGTTTTTTAAAAAGATGCTTTCCAATTATATTTATCCACCTTGGTCAGATCCACCACTCACTATCCCCATCAAACCCACAGAACATTTGCCTCCAAATTTCAGTCCTGTTTTATGACCCGTTGAGTACAATTAGTGTTTCCTATATTCACCTGTATGAGAGACAACCACTCAGGCACAGTCTCAAACCCAAGGACAAATGACTTTCCTTTCAGTAGCTAGTCACAGTGAATGAGTTCTATAGGTGGTGGACTTTTAAAAATATTAGTTTTTGTCTTAACTACATGAATATTTTGCTTGTTTATGTGTTTGTGCATGGACTATGCACCTGGTGAGCATAAAGATCAAATCAGGAACTGGATCCCTTGAAACTGGAGTTAGAAAAAGTTGAGACACTCCATTTGAGTATGGGAAACTCAGGTGGTGCTCCTGGGGGGCAGCAAGGACCCTCAATAACTTAATGAGCCTCCTTTCCTGCCACAAATTTATACTGGCATGGCAAGAGTCACAGAATAAAGGAAATAAATTAAAATCAAATGCTATGAAATTTGTATAAAATATGTACATTGGAATTACATATTAATTCAAGGGTCATCTATGACCACCAAAATAAATCCACATATTATCTTGTAGTTTAGGGTATTCTCATGAAAAACAAGATTAGGATTTGTAAGTTCCATAGGGAGTGAGACTTATCATGTGTATTATTTTAATGTTAATACCTATCAATCCTATTTCAAATGTTACATACTTTTTTCATAATCTTTTATAGGAAGCCATGACTGACCTATAAATCTAAACATTCATAGTTATTTATTCTACAAAATTCATACTGACAAGTATATTATTGTAAAGATTTCTTTTGATGAGGAGATTTTGCTAGTGGTCTGTGGTTAGCAGCTTTAGGAAATTTGATGAGTCCTTTGTCCATTATTTCCAAGGATGAGGGAACAAGACCAAGTTGGCTGAGGGATGGAGCGATGGAGCATTGAAAGAGATGTCTTGATAGAGGTAGTCATATGGGGTTAGGGAGAAACCTGGTGTTAAATAAATTGTCAGAAATCCACAAGGATGACCTCACCTAAGACTCTGGGCAATAGTGGAGAGAATGCTTGAAAGGGCCTTCCCTTTAATCAGGTTAGTGACTACCCTAACTATCATCATAGAACCTATATCCAGTAACTGATAGAAGCAGATGTGATGAACCACAGCCAAGTACTTGACTGAGCTCTTTGAGTTCAATTGAAGAAGGACCAGAGGAATCATATCAACAAAGGGGATAAGAACATGGTGGGGAATACTACAGAGACAGTGGACCTGAGCTAGTGGAAGCTCATGGACTATGGATTGGCAGCTGGAGAAACTGCATCAGACAAACATAGACACTCTTAATGCAGATGACAGTTCTGTGGCTTGATGTTTAGGGGGGCTGGAATTGGAACCAGGACCTTTTCACCGGTATATGAACTGGATTTTTGGAGTACATTCCCTATGGTGGGACATTTGCTTAGCCTTGATATGGAAGGAGGGTTTGGTCTTGCCTCAAGTTGGCATGCCAGACCTTGCTGACTTCCTGAGGAAGACCTTACTCATTCTGAGAAGTGGATGGAGGATGGGAAGTGTGGGGAATGGGGTGGGAGAAGGGGAGGGAGGGGGAATTGGAGATGCTATGTAAAATGAAAAGTAAATTTTTAATAAAAAATAAAAAGAGAGTGCACTGTTCATCAGATTTAAGAATGTATCATAAGAAAATAATTGAATAGACCAGATTTAGAATTAATTCTCAAAAGAACAATATGGTATTATGCATAGTTTTAATTAAATCATTTACTTTAAAATTTAGAAAGTTTAAGGCATATGGATTCTTAGTAACTTTTAGAGGAAGACTAGAGTTAAGATAAAACATGGGTGTGTATGTGGATTATACCTCAAGAGCACTTGATTAGCATGCATGGTGCCCTAAATTCAATTCCTGGTAGAAGGAGCAAGATGATACAATATGGGTTTCTAAATCAATTATGAGTTAAAGCATTATTCAAAAATTAAAGACATCTTACATGAAATCCAGGTCAAACAAAATTTATGTCCTTCCTGTTTTGGGGGACAAGAAAGCATGACCAAGGCAACTTCTGAAAAAAAATTAATGTAAATCTTATAGTTGCAGATGGTAACAGGGTTATTGATCATCAAGTCAGGATGCACAGAAGCCAGAAGGTAGGCATGTTGCCTGAACAGTACATAAGAGCTTGCATGTTTAGACAACTGGAAGGCTGGGACTGGGGGCATCTAACTGGGAATGGTGTGGGCTTTTGAAACCTTAAAGCCCATCCCTAGTAACATACTTTCTCCAATAAGACCATATGCTCTATTACAACTTCACAGTTACTATCCCTTCACAAAGTGTTTCACCAACTTTGCTTTTGAGAAGCTTTTCAGTTTCAGGAGGCCACATTTATTATCTGTGCTGCTGGGGTTATATTTAGGATGTGGTCTCCTGTGCAAATGCATTTAAGTGTACTTCCCACTTTCTCGTCTATAAGGTTCAGCATGGCTGGCTTTGTGTTGAGGTCTTTGATCCATTTGGACTTGAGTTTTGTGCACTGTGATAGATATGGGTGTATTTTCATTCTTCTGCATGTTGATGTCCAATTATGCCAGGACCATTTGTAAAATATGCTTTCATTTTTCCATTTGATATTTTTTGCTTCTTTGTCAAAAATTGGGTGTTCAAAGCTGTGTGGATTAATATCCAGGTCTTCCATTTAGTTCCATTGGTCCTCCTGTCTGTTCTTATGCCAATACCAGGCTGTTTTCAGTACTGTAGCTCTGTAGTAGAGTTTGAAGTCAGGGGTTGTGATGCCTCCAGAAGTTCATTTATTATACAGGATTGTTTTGTCTATCTTGGGTGTTTTGCTTTTCCATATGAATTTGAGTACTGTTCTTTCGAGTTCTGTGAAGAATTTTGCTGGAATTTTGATGGGCATTGTGTTGAATCTGTAGATTGCTTTTGGCAAGATTGCCATTTTTACTATGTTAAGTTTTCCTACCCAAGAGCATGAGAGATCTTTCCACTTTATGGTCCACAAGACAAAACAACAGCCTACAGAATGGGAAAAGATCTTCACTTAAATCAGACAGAGGTCTGATCTCCAAAATATATAAGAACTCAAGAAATTGGTCATCAAAAGAATGAATAATCTATTAAAAAATAGATTACAGACAAAAAAAGAGAACCCTCAAAAAAGGAATCAAAAATGGCTGAAAGACACTTAAGGAAATGTTCAACATCCTTAGTCATCAGAGAAATGCAGAAAATAGATGAAACTAGAAAACATCATTTTGAGTGAGGTAACCCAGACCCAGAAAGACGATTATCACATTTATTCACTCACTCACACGTGTTTTTTAAACATAAAGCAAAAAAAAAACAGACTATAAGTCACAATCCCAGAGAACTTAGACACAATGAGGACCCTAAGAGAGACATACATGGATCTAATCTACATGGGAAGTAGACAAAGACAAGGTCTCCTGAGTTAATTGGGAGCATGCGGACCTTGGGGAGGGTTAAAGCGAGGGAGGGGAGCAGAGAAAAATGTAGATCTCAATAAAAATCAATAAAATAATTTTAAATAAAGGGTTCTATCAACTGGGAACCAAGCATTGAAACAATTAACCATATAAGGCCTATGTTAATATATTTGCTTTATATTTGGTCAAAACATTAATTAGATAAAATGAATTGAAGAAAATGGATATATCAGTGGTAATGTAAAAATTATTATTGAAGAGATTGGAACAATGTGTCAAAATACCAGTAACACTATTTGTACTTTAAAAACTATAAGAGGTTTTCTTAAACTCTGAAAACATTATTCCTATTCCTATTGAAATCATATGTATTTTTACTTTTAACATGGAATATTTAGATACAATATAGATGTATGTGTTTTAATTAATACTTAAATTTTATCTTGATTTAATTTATTTTTATGAATATTTCCTGTGAAAATATATTAACAATAATTCAGCTATCGTGTATAACAAATAATCTCAAATTATTTCACTATATATCCCATACTCAAGTCTAAGATTATTTACAAAAGTATAAGGACTTTTAATTCTTACTAGGTTGAGAGGAAAATAACAAGAAATGAGTGAATAAAGCTCTTATAACTTCTACAAATAAATTAATTATTTTCTTAAGTCATGTGAATACATCATGTCTGATGTCAAAGTTTTATTTCCCAGTGCAACAAGCATTAAGCTACAAACCTAGCATCAAATGAAAACTTTGCACTCTGCTCCAAAACAGAATGATGAGATTTCTCTTTTAGTGTGTTTTTATCTTATCTACTTGAAAATCATAAAAATTAGAACTAACAGATTATGAAGAAATAACTTTTACATGTGTAAATAAAAATTTATTTTTTAAAATTGTATGATGAAATTTTTATTGTTCTGTTGTAATAAGAGTGGCAGGGCTGCGTCCCCGGCACCCGGACGCCTGGCTACCTCATGCCCTGAAATAACAACACACAAATTGTATTCATTTAAACACTGCTTGGCCCTTTAGCTCTAGCCCTTACTGGCTAATTCTGATATTCCTGATCAACCCATCTCTAATAATCTGTGAGAACCGGTCTTACCAGGAAGATTCTAGCCTACGTCCATCCTGGGTCAGAGCTTCATTGCGTGTGTCTGCCCGGGAGCGGGACATGGTGTCTCTCAGAGGCGTCTGCCCCCGAGAGGAGAGCTGTCGAGTCTGAGCTCACTTTCTCTTCCTCCCAGCATTCTGTTCTGTTTACTCCACCCACCTATGTTCTAAGCTATGAGCCCAAGCAGTTTGTTTATTACTTAACCAATGAAATCAACAGATTGATATATGACACTCCCATATCATTGTACAACTTCATGGCAGGCCATATTGTTTTTTTCTCTTCTTGTCTTCTTTCCTTTGGTGATAACTTCATCTTTCATCTAAAAAAGACAATGAAGTTGACCATATGGAGTGCTTTAATTAATGAGATATGGAGAAGAGAAATGATGTGTTTCAACTCTGGGCACAATTCATATGGTATTATTTTTTTTTAACTTTATATCTCGAATTGCTTGTGTTGAGCAGAGCCATGAACAACTATTAATAACTGTGCTGTTTAATTAAATAGTGTTTAATTATGTGCCTGAACCTTTATACTTGTATTTTATTACAACACTTATGTTGTTGTGAACAGTACTCATAAGTTTTAGTCCTTCTCCTTTGATATTGTCTCTAGAATGGCCCTTGTGTCAATGACCACAGAAAAACCTATTATTATTAAAGTGGAGGGGAATTAGATAATGATGCAGTACCTGAAGTTTCTATTATATGGTGGATGTGTGGGGTGAGTACTTGCCACTCTCAAGAAAATATTAATTAATAAAGATTTCTACTTATCACTAATTTTCATGCCTGGGATGGGTTAAAATTTCTGTATTTATAAATTCCTCTATTTCCTACCAAGTGAAAGGTGCTAAAATATTAGGTATTAAGTACATTTACTTCTGTAAATTTCCATGAAAAAAATTGTAGTAAATACATTTTTTTAATAAAAATACACATAAAAACACAGTGATTTCTCTGTTTGTCCCTTGCTTCTCCACCTAATCCCTCCTGTTCCCTTCTCTAGCCACCCTCAGTTCAATTCCAAGATCCGTTCTGTTTTCCCTTTCCAGGGAGACCCATTCATCTTCCATAGACTTATCCTCTTTATATAACCTCTCTAATTCTTTGCACTGATGTGTGATTATCCTCTATTTATCAGCTAATAAACACTGATGAATGAATACATGCTATGTTTGTGTTTCCAGGTCTGGGTCACCTCCCTTGAAATGATTATATTCATTTTCCATCCACTAACCTGCAAATTTAATTATATCATTTTCTTCTAAATGCCTAATAATATTCCATTGAGTTAATATGTCTCATTTTTTTTATTCATTTTTCAATTGAGGGTCTTCTAAGCTGTTAGTCGAAAAGATGACTGGGATAGGTGGGTCATTTAGAGAGCGATGACTCAGTAATGGAGGGTAGGGAATCTGAACCAGCCATATTCTTAACCAAGCTAGGGGCCCAGTGGTGGAAATGCAATACTAACCCAGCCACAAACCCACCCACCAACAACCTGTCTTGCCTTCAAGATGCACTGGGGTAATGGAGACTTAGAACTTGTGGGAGTGGCCAACCAATAACTTCTCTTAATTTGAGACCCAAGCCATGAAAGGGGGCAAATGCTGGACACTGCCTGGATGGTCAGAAATTTTTGTCACTTTGAGCAGTTTCAGACAGTGTTTTCATCTCCTGATAAGAGCCTTACATCAGTTACAGGATGGTTGGTTAATCCCGCAATGTTTGTGGTGCTACTGTACTATCATGATTCAGGTAGGTCACCTTTTTAGATCACAGGGGTTTTAACTCTTAGGTGGTACAAGCTAATAGTAATAGACTAGTGGGCAGGAAATTAAGACCTGACTCTCCATGACTATATGTTATTTCTCTTCTTACATAGGAGTTATTGTCCTGCTCACTATTCTATTAGCCTATACTTAACCTTTATGGTTATATTGGTTGCAGTATACTTATCAAAGGCTTAAAAACACACATCCACCTATAAGAGACATCATATCATACTTTTGGTCTCAGTTACCTCTGTCAAGATGATGTTATCCTAGATTCATCCATTTAACAGTGATTTTCCTAGTTTCAGGTTTTATTTTTGTTTTCGTAAACAGCTAAATTAAACTCCATTCTACGAATGTGCCATGTTTTTTATTTTCCATTCACCTGTTGATAGGCATCAAAGCTCAATTTGATTTCTGGATATTCTGAGTAGAGCAGCAATGCACATGGATGAGAAATTGTCTTTGGGTACATGCCCAAGACTGATATAGCTGGATCTTGAGGTACATTCTAGCTTCCCAGAAACCACTATATTGATTTCCAAAGTGCATGTATTAGCTTCTACTCTCACCAGCAATGTGTAGGTGATCCACTTTCCTATTCTTGTGCACACTAACTCTCATTACTTTGATGGATCTTGCCTATTCTGACTGCTGCAAGATGAAATCTCAGAATGTAATAAAAGAGATACCTTGATGAAGGGGTCATTTCAGGGTTAGGGAGAAACCTGGTGTCAAGGGACCCCTAACACTAAGGGTTTCTAAATCTTAGCTGGTTTGGGTTTACATTTATTCTCTGATAGCAAGCAGAGGATAAAGGCAAAGTCCTAGGTACTCACAAGCATAACCCTAGCTAAGACCACTAGCAATACTGGAGAGAGTGCCTGAACTGGCCTTCTACTCTAACCAGATTGGTGACATCAGAGTTTCTCTATCTATTAACTGATGGAAGCAGAGACAGAGATCCACAAACAAGCACTGTACTGAGAGTCTTGTGGAAGAAAGGGAGGAGGGATTGCTCCAGCCAGGGGAAAACGGACAGAAATGTCTGACCTGAGCTAGCAGAAGCTCATGAATGCTGAACCAAGAGTCATGGAGCCTGCATGGGACCTGCCTAAACTCTCTGCATATGCATGACAATCAAGTAGCTTGGTCTTTTAGAAAGGTTCTCCCTTGTGCTCAACTAGCATTTGGCAACCTGTTCCCAGTGCTGGATTATCTGACTCTACCTCATTGTAAGGGGAGATCCATCCCACCTCAACTTGATGTGCCATGCTTTGTGCAAGTCCATTGGAGACCTGTCCTTTCCTCAATGGAGATAAAGGAGGAATATATGAGGAGGGGTAGATAGGAGAGGGGAGGAGACACAAGCTGAGGAGAGAGGGGAAACTGGTTGGTATGTACAATAAATGAAAAAAATATTATTTAAATGAATTAAATATTAAAAATAATCTCAAAATAGTTTTCATGAGGTCCCACTTATTAACTGATAGTCTTAGTATCTGTGTTAACCATGTTCTGTTGAGAAAGTCTTATCCTATGTCAATGAGTCCAAGACTGTCTCCACTTTCTTCTCTATCATATTCTCTATCATATTCAATTGCAAGTTTAAAATTTATGACGCAGTGTTAAATGGTCAGCTCTGAAAACACACATCCAAATAATATATGACATATGACATAGACTGAACAGAACAAAGGAATATGTATGTACATTTAAATGTGCATGAAATAGCAACTAAAGATAAGAGAGGACGAGGACATCAGTTTGAAGTACAATGGAGAGGAATACATGTGAGGTTTGGGAAAGGGGAAAGGGAGGAATGTAATTAAGCTATCATCTCAAAAATATCAAAAAAGGTAATCTCTCCTTTTTGTCTCTGTCTGCCTGTCTCTCTCTCTCTCTCTCTCTCTCTCTCTCTCTCTGTGTGTGTGTGTGTGTGTGTTTGTGTGTAAAACATAAACCATTTACTTTAAATATTATCACTGAAATATATTAGCAGTCTATATTTCATAAGACATATAAAAATAAAATATCTCAAGGAAATATGACAAAACAGACACCTTGCTGAATTATAAGCCATGTTTCTGTGAGATTTGACAATTTATTCATCAGTAATTCCAAATAGAATAAATGACATGTATATACTCAAAAAATAAATCTGTTGGTAGAGAGAACAGTACATAACTACTTAATAAAATTATAATTATACAAAGAAAAAAAATAAAAGTCAGAAAGGAAACAAGACTGGGGTGATGAATATTATAGAATTGAGGTAAAGTTAGAGCTTAGGTCAGGAAGAAGTAAGGTATATTCAGCTTCAGATCTGAAGGTGAGAAGACTAGTAGGGGGTTACACTATGTTACTCTGCAATAGAAAATCTCAAAAGATTAAAATATAAACCAAAACAGAAAACACTAAACAGTGCTGGGAAAGACATTAAAATTCAGAAGGTTAGAAAGCTAAGTCAACATTAAGGTAAAACTGCGAACAAAGATTCAGGAGTATTGAAACAAAGATGGTACCAAGAAGCAGCCACAGAAAGTCTGCAGGATATTTAGTGCAAATGCCAATCACAACACAGCAAGTTTTGTAGTTTGTCCAGGTTGTGAAGCCAGCAAAGGGCAGACATCAAGGGCTAGACTGTGAACTATCTGGTGGCAAAGCTACAGAGCGTGAACTTTATCTGGAAGCCTGTGGGGAACTCTGGGTGGATTTTTAGCTGGGGTGTGACATGATTAGTTTGTATTTCACAAAGGTCATTCCGACAGCTGTGGAAGAAGTGTAACTGAGAATGTCAATGAACTTGCTTGGGAAGCAAAGTTTACACATCCACAGTGTAATTAAATTAAACTTTCTTCAATGAATAAAAGAACTGTTAAAAATTAAATCAATATATTCTTGCAATTGCCAAAAGCACTCAAAGTTCTCTTATAGAACAAAAATCAATAGTAATGTTAATGTAAGCATTTGCTTTGAATACTTGAAATTTGTAAAGCACGTAGCAAACTCATTTTCCTTCTCACCATAAATCCTGCTCTAATTTAAAGGCCATTTGTAAGCTGTATATGAAACTAATATTAAGAAAAGTGTTGTAAATTCTTGAAATTACACATATGCCCATACCTCCAATTTACTCTTAAATAATAAAATGTCAAAACCTCTAAAACGTCTTTGTCAAACATTTCCATCTTCGATTTACAACCTTTTTATTTTACCTAATTTGAGGGTCTAGAGCTGGGAGCTAAATTCTATACTATCAATGAAATTGTTGCTGATTTTTTTCAAATATAAAACATTTGTGGAAGGAGGTGGGAGGTCCTTGGATTCCCCACAGGGCAGGTAACCCTGACTGTTCTTTGGGCTGATGAAGGAGGGGGAGTTGATTGAGGGAGGGGGAAGGAATTGGGAGGCGGTGGCAGGGAGGAGACAGAAATCTTTAATAAATAAATAAATAAATAAATAATAAAAAAATATTTCTGTTTCACCTGTGTAAACTAATACTTGCTGTTCAAAAAGCCCTTACATTACATATATATTTCAATATTTCAGCCACAGTACTCGATCACAGTGCTTAAAAACAAAAGCAATAGCAGAGTAGGGAGCCAACTGGCAACTCTTGGAACAAGGAGGTGAGATGAGTGAACGTTGGGAACAAAGCTTAGAATAGAGTAACTGCTGTACAACCCTGAATAATCAGCACTTGGATATAATAGAAATATGAAACATAAAGCGAGTTTCTTAATGCTGGCCTGATGACCCATGTGACTACAAATTATTAATTTTAATTTCCTCAAACCAAACACACATACAGAGAGAGAGAGAGAGAGAGAGAGAGAGGGGGGGGGGCAGAGAAACAGAGAAGCAGGGAGAGAATGGAACTTCCTACTTTAATTAATTATTTTCACAAATTTGGCATTCAAAAACTTTATTTACTTTTCAACAGAAATTTATAGGTAGAAGAAATAATTTTATTTGAAAATGTATTTGAGCAGTTCTGCTTCCTTTCTCCAACAAAAGCTTTTAATAAATCATTCCATTCAGAGATGAAAGTGAATTTATGATACCAAAACAATTTAAATTTAATGAAAAACTCTAAGCATCTTCTCCAATGTTACATGATACTTTCTGTTTAACATCAGCATGATTTGTAGCTAAAATTCTTGTAATGTAAGGATCAACAGGAACAAACTAACTTAAAATAAAGATATGCCATTTTAAACTTCCAATTAAATTGAAATGTGTTAATAATATAGTAACACAATACTAATCTATTTACTCAGATCTGTAATTGAAACAAGTGTATAGTATTCAAAGTGATAATTTGAATTAAACTAGGGAACTTTATCAAATCCCTGAAATGGAAAGCAATTAACTTAATATTAAATTTGAGGCACCAATATAGAATATGGTGAAGTTTTCTCAGAGAGTGCCTTATGATATTAGAAAGGGTGACTGCAAATGACTCTTCCTTTTCAACAGAACCTGTTATTTTTGTAAATAAAAGATATGGAAACTTTCTTATTGTTTCGGATTATCTAGTGTCAAAGAAAGGTTGCCATAGAAACCAAGTTTTGCACACAGACACTGTTAAAATCATGTGTCTTGATAGATAATGGGGTCCTTGACAGAGGCAAAGACTTCCTCACTTGTCACATTTTGTGAAGTTAGTATTTCATGATGCTTACTTAATTAGAGTATTGAGTATGAATATCCTAGAAAGGGCTGAGGATGGTCAGTTACGAGCTCTAGCTGAAGGATGAGAATCAGAAGGCATAAAGGGGGTGGAGGCAATACATCTTCCTAAACTGGTAGATTTCTCAAGCCTGTTACATATGCCATGACTAAATTAGACCCCAGATTAGGTTCTTCTACTTTTAACTCCTTATTGTTTGATTGGTAATTTATATTACATTTACTTTTATGACAATTATTTATATATTTGTGTTTAAATATGACTTTCAATGTCTTTTTTATTTTTCTTGTAATTTTTCCCTTTTATTATCTTTTTTTACTCAGCCATCTTGACTCTGTTCTTTTTTCTTACCTAACTATAAATTATTGAAATTATTTTCCGTTCCTTTTATTTGCATTATAGCGGACATTTCTTTCTGCTCCTCCTTTTTTTTTTTTTCAAAATCTTATCTGATTGCTTTCTGATGACTCCTAGTTTCCAAGACAGTTCTTGATATTTAAGTGATCTTCTTTTAAGGAATATACCCAGGTTCAAAAATGATCCCTTTTTAGAGATAGCCCTAGCTTCCTTCTTTCTTTCCTTTCTTTCCTTTCTTCCTTCCTTTCTCCTTTCCTCTTTCTTTCTTTCTTTCTTTCTTTCTTTCTTTCTTTCTTTCTTTGCCTTTCCTGTCTGTTGACAGGGACCATACATATTGTTTTTTCTCATTAAATTGTTTTACTTGTGAACTTTGATCATATTCACTACAATATGACTTTATTCTAGCTCATCCTTATCTCTCAATACACTTTCTCTGATGAAATAATTTTCTTCTTGTTTCTTTTATTTTAAAATTTAATCACAAATATCAAAGTGTTTATGCACCTTTTATATATTTGGATTTAAATGATGATTTTAGTTTAACCTATTTTCTTGAAAATAGTGTAATTTTTTCCTTCTTCATGGTTATATAAAATTTTACTATGTACATTTTACTATTATATATATATATATATATATATATATATATATATATAGAGAGAGAGAGAGAGAGAGAGAGAGAGAATTAGTAAAATTTTATATGGAGTTAATTTCTGTTGCTCCTCAAAGTCTCAAGTTATGGTTATTCTGGAGGGACACTGGGAATCAAGATATTGGAAATACTCAACCTATGTTCAAAAGTGAAACTTTGATTATAATGATACAGAATAATATTGTTTAAGATTTTGGAGGTGAGATGGAGAGGTGGCTTGGCATTTAAGAGCATTCACTACTCTAACAGAAGACCATTGTTTGGTTAGCAAAATCCAAATAAGACAGTTCACAACCACCTGTAGTTTCATTCCAAGGGGTCCGGCACATCTAGCCCCTATTGTAAGCAAGGTCAAATGTACATACCTACACATTCAGTCATATATTCAGAAAATTTAAAAAAAATTGCTTAAAGATTTAAACTAATTATGTTTGTTTATGGATAAAGTGTGTGGAAGGATATATTCATGTGAACTCAGATAACCACAGAGTTGAAAAGAAGGGTATCATATCCCCTAGTTCTGGAGATATAGGTGGTCATGAACTGCCGCATGACTGTGCTGTGATTTAAACTTGAGTCCTGTGGAAATACACCTCCTTCTCTTTAAAGCAGAACTATTTCTTACTGTCCTGCAACAGAATAACTTTTAGAATAAAAAGTAATAAAAGTTCTCTTCACTAGAAGTAGACATTCTCTTCTATATTGTAAACACTAAACAAAGATCTGGGGGGGCAAAGGTGGAGAAAATCTGGAAGGAGTAAAGGGAGGGCAAACTATAACTAGGATACATTGTATGAGTAAAGAGTCGAACTTCTATTTTTCTTTCAAAAAAGTATATTAAATTCACAGAAAATAGAAAATAAAGAAAAACATTAGTAATAGTTTCCTGATTTCCCCAGTCTTTCTGTTCTGTTTCTTCTCTCTCTGTCTTTGATTATGCTCTGCTCCCTGTGCGTGTATGGCTTTTGATTATCTTGAAACATCTGATTCCTAGGTAGCCCAGCCAGACCTTGAACTTAGAAAGTTTCTACTTTTACCATATTTCACGTTTACCTCCTTAATAAAAGATCATAGCTGCTTTATCTTCACAAATGACCATATCTCTTTTTACATAAAAACAAATCACAAAATGATTTACAAAATAGATCTGTGTTTTCCTCATGGGACCCAAGAAAAGTAAGTAAATGTTGAGTTCAAGCAACTCTACCTAAACAGTGCAGACAACATTGATTTCAACAGTAATTTAAAATGTAAAATTATGCCAGTTTCAATTTTCCACCAAATCTTCAGGAATTTCCTGGTATTAATAATAATAATTACTATTATAAAGAGAATTATCTGTATTCTCTCATCTTAATGTTAGTAGAAAAATAATTTTTGCTGAATATTATAGAAATGTAAGATTGTTGATTGATAATTCACATCCTTCTTAACTGAAAACAAAAAGAACAGTGTCTTATTAACCTCATGAAGTCAGGACAGAATACAGGATGAAAATATGTCTGCCTCTGTGTTTAAAAACTATAGGTTTGAAAGAGACATTGTTTTGTAGTTGTTGTTGTGGTTTTGTTTTGATATTGCTGCATTATTCGTTGCAAGTATATTTATTATCATGTCAAAGGACAAACATTATTGTAAATCCTCGATTTAAATGAAACTTGTTAATGTCTGAAAATGAGTCAAAAAAATAAGAGAGGAGGTTATTTAGCTCCTGTATTATATGGTCCCAGTGTAGGTGTCAGGCAGCAGTCTCATTTAGAATTGAAATAGAGTCATCTATAATAGTCCAGCTTCTAGTCACGTTAGGTTTCCTAGTTATATAGTGATATATTTCGGTTAGGTATTCTTCAAATCTTTCAGAGACCTTCAGAATACGGCATTAAAATGTTTTAAGAACTTAAGGTTCATTATGACAATGACACACATCTGCTTCTGACAGCACCAATTATTTCAAGAAGAAGATGGGCATCAAAGAGGCTCCTTATGGAGTTTGCTAGCCCTTTGAGAAAAAAATAACTGTCCTTGCCTAGACTGCTTGATGTTATGCTATATTAACTGGACATGCAGAACCCACAGAAAAATGACTGCTAAACTTGCCTAAAGGTGAAACAACACTTCAAGGTTCCTGCTTCATGAAGAGTCTTCCAGACATTCTGCAGGAAACAGAAAAAAGTGACTGACAAACTGTAAATGTAGATAGAAGAACTGTCTTTGAAATTTCCTGCTCCATGAAAAAGTCTATCGAATACTGTGGGCCTGCAGGCTAAAGATGGATGCCCTATCACTACTATTTGGTGACTCTCCAGGCAGCAAGATGTCTCTGTCAATTCCATAGTTTTGGAAGTTGCTTACAATGCATGTCCTGTTTAATTAGGTAATATTTTATCCACTGCAGTCTTTGATAGAGTTGAAAACTTGATAGTTATAATTATAGTTTTCCTTAGTTATGATAAAAGATAAAGTAGATATAAATATTGTAACTGTAATTCTTACATGTTACCTGTTTGGTTATATTTAATTTTATTATGTTAAATTTAAAACCTTCCTTTATTATTTAAACAGAAAAGGGGAGGTGATGTGGAATTCCCCTCTGTATGCTGTGAATACAATTGGTTAATTAATAAAGAAAACTGGTTTGACCTGATAGGGTAGAGCAGAGCTCGGTGGGGAAAACTTAACTAAATGCTGGAAGAAAGAAGGTGGAGTCAGGAGAGAAGCCATGGAGCCACTGCCAGAAACAGACAGACTGAAAACTTGACGGAAGGCAATGAGCCTTGTGGTAAGATATAAAATAATGGAGATGGGTTAGTTCTAGATGTAAGCGCTAGCTAGCAATACACTTAAGTAATTGACCAAGCAGTGACTTAATTAATATAGTTTCTGTTTGGTTATTTCAGGAGTCTGGGCAGCCGGAAAATGAATAAGCAACCTCCTTACTACAGGTGTGGGTTCATGAAAGTATCTGTAGCCAACTTTAATAAATTAGAGAGTAAAGAACTATCTTCCAAAGCATCTTGGGAGTAATATAAATACTAACCTGACTAAAAGAGTGCATAGAATGCCTCTGCCAATGGGATGATCAAGGTAACCTTGGACTCTACTACAGTTCAGTAATTTCTGGCTTTTCAGCAGAACAGAAGATGAGGCAGAGAACACTTAGCCAACCATTCTGGGAGGCATACCCTGAAATCTCTCTGGAGACAAACCACCTGTCCAAGTCTCATCAGTGCTGGAAGCTAATTATATTTCTGACTTCCTTGTTCATCATAGGCATTTTACAATTTCCTCAAAGTCAAGGCAAGGACTAATGCTAAGGTTTTATACATATGCTGCTACTTATTACACAAATTAGTTTGAATTAATACTTTTGCAATCATCCCCAGGTCATGTACTAATTTTCATGTTGACTACTTTATAGTTATTCATTTTCATAGATGGTTGAAGTATTTCTCTCGAGCCAATATTTCTACAGTATTCCCTATTTCCTTTGGTTCTCTCAGAGCTATGAGCCATAAGATTTTAAGCCAGTACACTGGGGTTGCAGTTGACTGGAAAGCAGTCTGAGATTGTTCATAATGCCAGCAAGCTTTTTCAAAGCCAGCTGGCAGATGAGATATTTGGACAGATGTATCTTATAAATGGGCATCTGTGGAAAGGCAGCATTCCAGGCCTTTCAGGACATCATGAAAAAAAAAAAAAACAATGCTTTTTCAATGATGGGAAGTGCAACCTAACCAATGATGTGATACCCAGTTGGCAGAGAAAGACGGACTATAGCAAAGGCTGACATATTAAGTGTATTACAAAACTGGACTCTCTCAACCCCATGAATTTAATAGGAAATTCCTTTTTAAATGATTTTTTGCTCATTTTTGATGCAAATTACGAAAGCAATTATCCATTATAGAAAAAAACGTTTTGTACTCAATCACATCATATACATTTACATTTACACATACAAGTGTGTGTACGTTAATGTGTGCACATTGACGTACACACAAGATAAATATGCATACATAGAGAAAATAAACAAGGGCAGAAAAAATTTTAAAAGATTGTAAAAAATTTTATTAAAATCCTTAAATTCTCATCACACTTGGCAATCACAGTTGGAATGTGATTTATAAAATATAAATATAAAAGACTTTCTCCAAGGGAAAGTAATAAAGTGATATAGCTTTCAAAGATCAATATTAATTGAATGAATAACCAAACAAATATATTTGTACAGGATATCCATTCTATCTACATGGCTATGTAACACACACACACACACACACACACACACACACACACACTATGCTTCAAAATAAATATTATTAGTATTTGGCAGTATAACAGTAAATAACACACACACATAATAATAGCATAAATTAAGTATGGTATGCAATGGAAAATTCTTATTAATTGACTGTTTTTTGCATGGAGATTTTTATCATACATATGTATGAACAAAAACTGTCCTTGATGAAGCTATACTATGTTATACGCTTTCTTTTTTATCCTTCAAAGACATGTAATAGGAAAACATTTTGCAAAGGCTAATTTGATTTTGTTAGTTTATTCTAGCAAATGCTTCTTAGTCTGAAGAGTTATCTTGGGCTCTTATAAATACCTCTTATCTAAGTCTTGAAATAAATCCTATCTTATAAACAAGAGTGGGTAGGTAAGTAAGGGTATAGAGGGGAGAATGGGAGAAATTGTTCAGAGGTGAACAGACCAAAATGTGTTGTATGACAGTCTCAAAGAATTTATAATTACTGCTATTATTATTTTTTAAATTTTATTTAAGGCATCCAATGCATACTTCACAAGACTATACGGTGGTGTCATAGAAGATGTTGTTAACACCTGGTGCTGTTTTGTGACAGTGACTACTTCCTTATGAGCTACAGTACAGTTTCCAGACAGTTAAGTATCCATAGAACATTATTCTCTGTATTCTTTACAAACGTTAACACAGCAGAGAAATGTAGCCACACTCACAACACTGGTAACTTACCTCTCTTAGAGTTTTCTTGCTATGAACAGTCAACATGACTATGGCAAGTCTTATAAGGGGAAATGTTTAATTGGGGTTGATTTATAGTTCATTATCCTCACGGCAGGAACCAGGACAGCTGGGGAGACATGGTTCTAGAGAAAGAGTCCAGACTCCTACATCCAATCAACAGATAGCAGGAAGTGAAAGTGACACACTTGCCAGGATTGAGCTTCTGAGACCTCAAAGTCCTCCTACAAAGTCACACCTGCATGAGTGAGGCCATACCTCCTAATCGTATCCCTTCCTATGTGCCCATGGAACCATTTTGTTTCAAACTACCACATTATCATACTATGATATTCACCAGGGAACATATACCTGGCAGATTGTTGTCCTTACCAGGACTTATATTTCCTAAAGGGAGGAATTTGTGGTCAAGGATACTCACTGCTTCCTAAGATACACCACTAATTTCTGTAGTTATAGGAAGTTTTTTTCTATAACTAGTGAAATGGTCACTCTTGTTGGTGATTCCTCACAGATATAAGACAATCTTGGGCAATGTCAATGAACTACTGAAGGTAGTATTAAAATCAAATAGCATAACCCAGTAAAGGCAATAGCATTCTGCAGCTGAAGGGGCAGGTGCTATCCAAACAGCAATGTGAATACTGTCCAGGAGATAGTGTGTCGATTGTGGTAGGATTTAAATTGCCTCCATCTTATTTTGTACAGTTTATCATTGGAACAGATGCTAATTTAGCAGATAGAAATAGACCTTTATATGATAAATTTTAAGAAATAATTATTTTCTCTAGTGAAATTATATTATTGCTAATGTATTAAAAGTAAACCCTATATGTATATAATCAAAGAACATATTTCTAACATATAATGGAAAATGTATTAAGAGATAATTCTAAGTACCTAAATATCTATGAAGACAAGATAAATTACTATAATTGCACACTAAAATCATGCACACAATCATACACAATCTTTCAGAAATATAGTGTGAGTATTTGGCAACAATATTTGTACATAAAACATATTTTACTTTAACAAATCTGCAGATTTGCAAGAGTTTCTCTGATTGTCTACCCTGACCTTATTGAACCACATTTGCAATGCCACATGTCTAGGTTCTTACACTTACAAAACAGTTTAAACATTAATTAAGAACTTATTTTTTGGAAGAAATCTTTTTTACTTTTTATGAAAAACTATCTTCTCACATTACATGCCATTCCCATTTCCAAATCCCTCCATTCCTCCTGTTTCCTTTTCTTTCCCAACATGTCCCCCATCTACTTCTCAGAGAGGGTAAGGCTTCCAATGGGGAATCAACCGTGTCTAGCACATCACTTTGAGGCAAGACCAAGTCCTACCCAACTATATCTAGGATGAGCAAGGTACCCCTCAAAAGAGAATGGGCTCCAAAAGTCCAGTACACAAAGTAGGGATAAATCCTAGTCACACTGCCATTGGCCATGAAGTCTGGCCCTGTAATATAACTGTCACCCACATTCAAATGGCATAGTTAGGTTCCATACTGGTTTCTTCCCTTTCAGGCCAGAGTTGGTGGGCTCTCATTAGATGAGGTAAGCTGTTTCAGAGGGTATCCTCATCATGTTCTAAGCCTCTTCGTTTATTCTCACTTTCCCCATTCTTTCATTGGATTACTGTTGCCTTCATTTTGTGGGTGAAGTTAGCTTTCTTGGGTTGAAGTTTTCCTACCAGTACCTTCCAAAGGGCTAAATTGGTGGATAGGTATTACTTAAATTTGCTTTTTCATGGAATATCATGTTTTCTCCATCGATGGTGATTGAAAGCTTTGCTGTGTCCAGTAATCTACACTTTAATCCATGCTCTCTTAGTGTCTACAGCACATCTCTCCAGGAGCTTCTGGCTCTCATGGTTTTTACTGAGACGTTGAGCACAAATTCTGATAGTTTTCTTTATATGTTACTTGCTTGTTTTCCTTTACAGCTCTTAATATTCTTTCTTTGGTCTGTATGCTTTGTGTTCTTGTTATATGGAAAGGGAACTTTTTTTCTTTTTTAGTTCAGTGTATTTGGTGTTCTGTAAACTTGTTCTTTCATAGGCATTTCCTTCTTTAGGTTGAGAAAGTTTTCTTCTATTATTTTGTTAATTTATTTTCTGTGCCTTTGAGTTGGAGTTCTCCCTCTTCTATCTTTATTATTCTTAGATTTGGTATTTTCATGGTGTCCTATGTTTCCTGGATGTTTTGGATTAAGAATTTGTTGGATTTAACATTTTCTTTGACTTGTGAATCTCTTTCTTCTATAGTATCTTTAACACCGGAGATTTTTTTCTTTCATCTCATCTATTCTGTTGGTTATGATTGCAGTTCCCATTCATTTACCCAGATTTTCCATTTCCAGAATTTGTTTTGTTATTGTCTCTATTTCACTTTTTTAGTCTTAAACTGTTTGAACTATTTCCTTTACTTGTTTGATTGTTGTTTTTCTTGGGTTTCTTTAAGAGATGTATTGATTTCTTCCAAATTTTTGTTTGTTTTTTATTCTATTTCTTTAAGATGATTTTTTATTTCTTCTCTAAATGTATTTATAATCCTCATGAATTTACATTTAAAATCATTTTCTTTTGATTCCTCTGGGTTAAGATGATCAAGTTGCCCTGTTGTATGACCACTCGGTTCTGGTGTTATCATGTTGCTTTGTAGGCTGTTGAATAAATTCTTGCATTGGAACTTTCCCATTTCTTCCTTTAATTGGTGCCAGGAATATCTTTATCTCTTGGTCCAATCCTTGAATTTACTGTTTTTGTCTTAGGTAATTGCACTTGATCTCCTCTGTACTGACAATGTCGTCTGTGTCTCAAGGAGCCACTGAGGTCTCTCTTGGCCTGCTCTCTTTGTCCACTCTCTTGGTCTGCTCTTTGTTCCTCTCTGTGCATGCATAGCCTGTACTTCAGAGTTCTTCTGAGGTCACAAGGGATAGGAGGATTTGGGGATGGAGTGGGACTTGTAGCTTATAGGGTCCAATTGATTGTGTAGAGTGTTAGACCAGCCTTCCTGCAGGAAACTTGCCTGTTGGCTAGCTAGTGAAGCTAAGGCATGGTGGGAAGGAGCTCAGGGTTTTGCCCCAGTACTGAGAACCCCGAGAGTGGTGTGCACAGCTGGGTGAATGATCACTCACCTCTTGTTCCACTCTGAGCAGTCTCAACCTCTCCTTCATCGTTCTTCTGAGGTTTCAGGGGATAGGTGGGTTTAGGGTTGCAGTGGGACTTTTGGTTTACAGGGTCCAATCAATGAGATGGTGCTGTTGGAGCAGCCTACCTGCAAGAATCTTGCCTGCTCAGTTTGGATGCTCACCTTACGAGACCTGGATAGAGGTGGGCAGTCCTTGGGCTTCCCACAGGTCAGGGAACCCTGATTGCTCTTCGAGCAGATGAGGGAGGGGGAATTGATCGGGGGAGGGGGAGGGAAATGGGAAGCGGTTGTGGGGACGAGGCAGAAATCCTTAATAAATAAATAAATTTAAAAAAAAAAAAAAAGAATCTTGCCTGCTGATTGGCTCAGTTCATAACTTATTGAACCTGATGTTACCTGCTTCCCTGACGACCAAATTTGAATAAGGCACAACTGATATATGCCAAAACATTAGAGGGCAGCATAGTTGTCAGATGGGTTTAAAGAAAATGAGCCATGAAGAAGTTCTGGTTATGCATTTTAATAGGTGATTTTATATTTTGATACATGATAGATATTTGTACAGCTTTCTCTATACAGAAAGAGGAAAAAGTCATCTTTCCAGTGTTGTAAGGAAAATAAAAGATGTAGGTGGTATGAATGCAGAGTGCTGAAGGGTAATAAGCAGTTTTCTCTGCAGAGAAAGTGATTATAAAACTAGCAAAGCTATGGGAACATTGCTTACTCTAATAAAATAATATGTTGGCATTCAATGAATCCTAAATATAACCACAGCAAAGAGTAATATAAAATCAACTGGACATAGAGAGCTATATAAAACTGTAGTAAATGAGATTTAGTATGTAAGAAAAAAGCAATAAAATAAATGCATTATTGTCCAATTCAAATCATGGATGATAAAGCTTTAGACATGGACAAAGGTACAAAGGTATTTGCATTATGAGAGGAAATGCGGAGGGTGTGTGACTGATTAAGAGGAATGCCTAAGGAAAACACTTTAGGCTTAGAGATATAATAAGGTTGGTATCTTTTTTTTTTTTTTTTGGTTTTTTCGAGTCAGGGTTTCTCTGTGGCTTTGGAGACTGTCCTGGAACTAGCTCTGTAGACCAGGCTGGTCTCGAACTCACAGAGATCTGCCTGCCTCTGCCTCCCGAGTGCTAGAATTAAAGGCGTGTGCCACCATTGCCCAGCCAAGGTTGGTATCTATTGATTCATTGTTTTCATTGTACTGTCTGAAAAAGTTACATATCACATACTGATGGGTGTACATTCTTACCATAGCTGATATCTTGCGAATACTCTAAAGATATACTTACATAAAACCAAAACAGTATAGATACATACTCAGGCTATTTGACCTAGGTTATATATTCTATGTTACAAACTGAATGATGTTGATTGTACCCAATAATGAAAACATAGTAACACAATAATATATGTGAGAATAAGTTCAAATAAGATATAGTCAACAATATAAGCAATATGAAATTTTCATAATAAGTCTTATGGGACACACACATTTATGTTTATTTATATTTATATGATCTGCCCTTGAATGATACAGAAGAGAATTGTAGGTGCAATACAGACACTAATCTATTTAACTCAATATGATTATGAATACAAAATAATAAATTGCAAAACAAAATAGATGCACACAGATATGCACCAACCAGAGACATAGAGTGGACTGGCATTGTTGACGGGAGGAATAAGTGGCAAAGAGGAGGACTTCAGAGCAGTTGCTTTTCCCTCTCTTGCTTAATAACCTCTCCTCTTCCTGGTTATTTTCAGTTAAACGTTTCTTCCATTAAATGTCCATGTACTATCCCACGGGATTTAGGAATGAACAAGTGATTAAATTTTAGCTTATGAAAAATAATAATCTATGTGTGACTGAGAAGAGTTTGACAAGATTAATGAAAAGTTAGCTTTGAGAAGAAAGGAAAAAGAAATGTTAAACCAAAAAAAATGTTAAACCAAATATATTTGAAGAAAACGAATAATATAATCTAATTTCAAGAATGTTTATCTAATGAGAAGTTTCAATATGTCTAATTTGATAAGGAAGCAGAAAATAACATAGAAAATTTCATATCTTTTTTCCTAAAATTATTCAATATAAGTTTTATATCTGCCATGCAATATATCAGGTAGGTGATTCCTGTCAAATTAAACAGATTTTCTTGCATGAGGTATGTGATTACTATCTAAATGTATAAATACATCTTCCTCCATAATAACAGAAAACACAAGAAAGGAGATATGCATTTAATTGTGGTGTCATTGGGGGAAATAAAGGGAAATGAGAATAAAGTATCAGCAATTAAACATTTATCATATTTCTTTCACTTACTATTAATATTATCAGCTA
This sequence comes from Microtus oregoni, assembly GCF_018167655.1. Taxonomy (NCBI): domain Eukaryota; kingdom Metazoa; phylum Chordata; class Mammalia; order Rodentia; family Cricetidae; genus Microtus; species Microtus oregoni. The sequence continues at coordinate 8,758,633 of NW_024543076.1, read as the reverse complement.
AACATGTCTTTGCTCTCATCCAATATTTTTAAAATGGTATAATTTTATGAGGCTAAAAATAACTCATAGTATATATTACTACCCTTTCTTCATGAATTCCTCTGTATGAATTCCTCATGTAGTATGATTCCATAGCTTCATTATTGTGCCTTCAAACATATGCAAGTGAATGTACATTGAAAGTAAGGTGGGTTTGATCAACTAAGGTATTTAGTCAGAAAAGGCACAGTATTAATATTTTTAATTGTTGAGAAACCCTGCACTGGTTTTAATTTCAATAATCATACCCCAATCATGAATGTTCAGTGTTTATTCCTGTTTACAGGTTTCCCGACTCAGGGTCAAAAATCTCAGCTTCAGTTTTTGTCATTTTGACTGGAATGTGATTGATGCGATCTTAATGTAATTCTTATATGTTTTATTTTATAGATAAGGATGTTGACAATGGTTTCCATGTTATTACTGGGCATGTGTGGCTCTTCCTTTAACATATGTGTCCATGTATTTCTTTGGCCCATTTGATGACTGGACTATTTGATATTTTTTTTATTGAAGTGCCTTAGTTATCTTTTCTCTTTTTATTAAGTTTTTTTTTTGTTTTGTTTGTTTGCTTTTGTTTTTCAAAGATAAGGTTTCTCTGTAGCTTTGGAAACTGTCCTGAAACTAGCTCCTGTAGACTAGGCTGGCCTCGAGCTAAGAAAGATCTGCCTGTCTCTGGTTCCTGAGTGCTGGGATTAAAGGCATGCCCCACCACTGCCCAGCTTCTTAAGAATTTTTTAATACAATCCTTTCTCATTTTACTTAGCTATCTGTGTTTTCACTCCCCCCCCCCTTATGCCGCACCCTAATCCCCAGCTACTCCTCAAAAGGGTAAGGATTTCCATGGGGAGTCACCAAAGTCTGACACTTCACTTCAAGGCAAGAATAAGTCCCTCCTGCCTAAATTTTGACCGAGCAAAATTTCCAAAGGAAATGTGCTCCCAGACACCAGTTAAAACACTAGGGATAAATACTGGTCTTACTGCCATTGTTCCTACAGACTATTTTTTAATTTATTACTTAATTCAACAGTTTATTTTAATATTCATTGATAGCAGTGACCATTTTTAAAATTATATTTTTAATTATTTGTCTAATGTATCAAACATTTTTATATAAATCAATATAGTCATTGATGAATTGTAAGTATTTGGAGAGTTATTTTACCTTCCAAATTCCTTACTGTTCCTATCTGTTGAGATTGACAATCTTCTAATTTCAGAATAGTTTTTAATTTATTTTAAAGGTCAAATGTCTTTACTAGGTAATTTCTTCATACTTAATATCTTTTCCTCTTCCAATACCTTTCCAAATTTTCCATTTTCATCTCTCAATACTATGGCCTTTTCTTTTTTTTCTGTCTCTATTTGTCTCTCCTTCTATTTTTGACTCTGTTTCTGTATCTCTCCATATCAATCACTGCTGCTCATATGTGCATGGGGAACCTACCAATGTCCACACTCCTATGGAAACAACTCTCCCTAATCCAGAAGCCATAAATTCTCTATAATTCTGTACATAGGAGCATAATCTTGAAATCCCTCCCTGTTTCTGAAGGAAAATATCTGATTGTATACATATACCACGCTTCCATTAGTCATTCATCAGTTGATAAATATCTAGGCTGTTTCCAATGTCTGGCTATTCTGAATAGAGCATCAATGAGCATAGATAAGGAAGTTCATCTGTGATAGGATATAGAATACTTTGGGTGCATACCCAAGTGTGCTATAGCTGGACCTTGATATAAACATATTCCCAGCTTCCTAAGGAACAGTTCATGGGTTTCCACAATAGATGAAAATGTCTGCCCTCTCACTAGCAATGAATTAGTGAACCCCTTTCCCCTAAACCTGACTAGCATGAGATACCATTTATTTCTGAATTTTGGCTACTATAAATGCCAAAGATGAAATTTGATTTGATTTGCATTTTCCTGATAATTATGAGAGTTGGACATTTCTTTAAGTTCTTCTCAGACATTTGAGTTCCCTCTTTGGGAATTCTGTTTAAATCTGTGTTTCATTTTTAAAAAAATGTGTTTATTTGTTCTTTTGATATCTAGGTTTTTGAGTTCTCTCTATACCATTAGGATATTAACCGTTTATTAGATATGAAGTTAGTAAAATTCTTTTCCTATTCTCTAAGTTGCTACTTTGTCTAAATAACAAAGTTTCTTGCCATACAAGCTTTTTGGTTTCATGAGGTCCCATTTATTAATTGTTGTTCTTAGTGCCTTTGCTATCTGTGTCCTGTTCAGAAAGTCTTCTCCTCTTTTTCCAATGAGTTCAAGATGATTCTTCACCTTCTCTTTAATCAAATGCAGGGAATTTGGTCTCATGATGAGGTACTTGATCACAAACATGTAGCCATATTAATCAAAAGAAAGAAAGAGGATTCAAATTAAAAAAAAACTTATAGATGAAAAGGGAGCTATTACATCACACACTGAAGAAATCCATACATTCATAAAACTATATTTTTAAAAAATTTGAATTACATATGGCCTGTCAGTGTTATCTCAAGTTAACAGACCTTTGGCATTAACTAATAATTTTACCGTAAAACAAACAAAAACAAAGCACACAGGCAAAACACACAAGGCCAAATAGATCAGCCCAGAGTTCTACCAGACCTTAAAAAAATAGTAACAATTACCATCAACTTATTCTAGTTCTTTCTCAATTTGATTTGTACCTCTCTTTTCTATCACATTATGCTCTAGCTTCTTATTGGCTAACTATTACATAAAAATTAACCCATCTCCATTAGTCTTTGTATCACCACATGGCTGTGGCTTACCAGGAAAATTCTGGAGTCTATCAATGGTGTAGGAGGTTCTTCTCTTTTTGTGTTGCTTTCATTGGTTGAATAAAGAAGCTGCCTTGGCCTTTTGATGGGGCAGCCCTTGGGTGGGTGGAGTAAACAGAATAGAATTCTGGGAGGAAGAAGACAGAGTCAGAGAGAGAGCCGCCATGGAGCCAGCTACCAGATCAAACATGTTGAATCTCTCCCGGTAAGCCACAGTTATGTGGTTCTACACAGATTATTAGAAATGGGTTAATCAAGATGTGAGAGTTAGCCAATAAGAGGCTGGAGCTAATGAGCCAGGCAGCAATTTAATTAATACAGTTTCCGTGTGGTTATTTTGGGTGTACACTAGCCAGGTGGGATGAAATAAGGAGCCTGCACCTCTGCACTCTGGCAGGATTATATGACTTCTTTCTGACTCCACCCTTCTTTCTCCCATGATTCAGTCCAGTCCTCCCTGCCTAGCTCTGCTCTGCCCTGCCCTGTTCTGCTATAGGCTCAAAGAAGTTTTTTATTCATTAATGGTAATCACAGCATACACAGGGAAATCCCACATCACAGTAATCAGATATTTAGCATGTCCTGCCAGTGGCTGAATCCTGCCCTATAGCTTGTTGTAGTTCTAAAATAACTATATGAAAATGAACAATTTAAAGGAAGAATGTGAGAAGAAGTGAGACAAGAACAATTATGCTATATTTGCCTGAAGTATTCCCCATATGGAAACATATACAAAGATACCCTCTCCCTCTAAATACGTAGTGATTTGTTCTTTGTGTCATGCAGTGCCTGCCACAGATGAGTTCTTTTGGGATTCAAACTGTCCTGGAATAAATGACATTGTCATTGAAAATTTAAGTTGTGTAACTATAATGGGGATCTTTAAAAAATTATAAAGTCTGTAAGGAAGAGTTTGCACAGGGTAGTATTATCCATTTTGTCAAAAATAAGAAAATCATATTATCATTGAAAAGAGTTCATGAATTCCTCTTCAGTCCTCTGACAGTTCTTAGTACATTCATGTTCATTTTGAGTATGTAATAAAAAACAATACACTACATTCCATACATAGACACCATTTGTTCTTCCGTGTTATTGGCATGATTTTCCAACCTAGCTCCAGGTTCTAAGCATTCTTGGGAATTTTCTTCTATGTCATAGACCTCTTAAGTTATAGGGATTTAAGATAAGGAGTCATTGTTCAATTAATTTACAAAGGCATGGATTGAATCTGCATTTTGCCTCAGGAACAGAGCTATAACCTCAGGCATACAGACTGATAGTGCTTTCCTGGTACCTAATATTTTAATGTTAGAATTCACAGAATGGGAAGTAAAAAGTGGAGCAATTATTCTAGATGTAGACAGATTTTCCTAAAGTTATGTTCTCCTGAAATTAATATGTTTAGATGACTTACATTTGTTTGGGTTTGGTTAGTTTTTGAAGTAGAATATTTGCACAATAAATGAATATAATACAATCCTGTCATTAAATCTTCAACATAACCCTCTGACTTCCTTATACTCAGGGTTTATTAAAATTCAAAAGTTATTTCTTTTCAACAATGAATTGCAATTGAGTGAAACACATGTTCTCTAGGAATATTAAAGTACTTTTTGTCATGCTGCAATTTCAGAATTTTCATGCTTTATATGTATATAAGTGCTTAAGTTTTATGAAGTTATAATTTTCTAGTTATTATTTTCAATGTCATTATTTTACAATCATGTAGATGTCCATTGTTACTTGATGACTGTTTAGAGATTCTGCTCTTATGTTAATTAACTACTTTATCATATTTACTTTCATATATAATATATATGCATATATTCTATTCCATGTCTAACATGTGGAATGTGGCTTCATCAAATATGTCTACTCTGTTCAAATGATTAAATACTTCATTTAAAAAATTTCAAGGTAGCCTTGAGCATATACAGAAAGAAAATGCAGCTCCATCTCATATGGAAATTGAACTGAAAAGGAACACAGTATAGACAGAACATGATGTCTTAGATATTAATTCCTAAAAAATAGAAAATGTATAATGAATGTCAAAGCAAAGTACATATTGATTTATAATTCTACTCCAAGGTAGCATACAATTTAAGATCAAGTTTAATGAAAATATTTTCAGATTAACAAACACTTTTATATTCAAGGAATTTTGATAAGTAAATTTTTCACTGTAATTAAATTAATTGAGACAAAGAAGGGAAGCTAATGAAAGTAGGCAAATATTAGAGACTATGCATTCCAGACAGATGAATAACTCATTGGACATGAACCATAGGGATTGTTCATGCTGTAGTAAGGAAGAAACCAAGTGGGTTTGAAGAAGTATAGGAAGCTGATATCAAATTTGTTTAACTGGAAAAATTTCCAACAATGTATCAATAACAAAAAATTTAAACATAAATACATTAATGAAAAAATACAGTGAAAGACTTGCAAGACTCACATAAGAAACAAAAAGGAAGCTGATACTGGCATGTAACCAGGGAAGGATCCTTGTTGTACAAGCCTTAGAACCTTAGTTCAGTCCAGAAAACCCACATAAATGTGAAGTGTGAGAAACAGCTACACTAAAGTTTTCCTCTGACCACCACTTCTGCATTACAAAACAGGTATTCTTTGGTATACACATGCAAAAACAGACATGCATTCATAAAACCAACAGTAATTATTGTTAAATTAAAAAAAAATGTGGGCATAGAGCCTAGAGACTGCAAGAGACTATTAGAAATATGAAAATAAATTAATGAAGTTAGTGAGAAATGAAAACCTTTTTATTAATATTGGATATAATTTTATTTGGCCTATGACAGTGGTAATCAGAGATATTTGGAGGCAGTAAACAAGAGAATATAAGAAAAATTAAATTTACATGTAATATTTAATTTACTTTTAAGAATAATGCTTATATAATGCATCATTTATTAAATTGTGGGTAATTAAAATTTTATAATCTACTACATTCTTTTTGTACTTTATTATTTTTAATATTAAGTAACTTATGTTATGGTTTTCACTAACGCAAGTTGTAAAGTATATGTATAATAGTTAAATTATCAGATCTAGATCTCAGCCCTATATAAATACAAATATGTACTTTTACTTGAAGGCATAATACTATCTATTGCAGAATTAATATCTGAACCTCAGAAAATCTGGAGCTACAAATATTTTTTAAGAATTTAAAATTCTAGGCACATAAACACAGAAAGTTACCCTAAGAAGAAAATATATCGGTATGAACAGACATGTAAGAATAATGCTTACAGAAAGTAACCCTGAAAGAAAGATTTCCTACATATCACTTAATAGTGTTTGTAAATAAAACATTAGAAAGTTGAAAGGCTGAAAGTTTTAATTGGGAAAGATGCATTTTCAATACGGTACACTTGGATTGTTCAAAAATTACCAGAAACATAACACCATAGTCATTATTCCTGAGAAGCACAAACTTAAATAAAGCATCTGCAAATGAGGAGATCAAGGGAAGAGGACATGAGGTGTAAAATCGTAAGAAGGTTCGATGAGAATATAACTACACAAGCCAATAAGTATTTTCAGGAGAAAAGGTGAGTTGGAAGAAGTTGAGAAAAGGGCATACACCAAGCAATTGTTTCTGGGCAAACTGCTCCTATGAAATGTAACTATAAACATTTTATAGACCCAAAATACAAGAGTAGCATTTATATTCATAAGAAAAAAACTTAAGATCATTTTGTTGCTGTGAATTACTCTGGATATTTTATTTCACAAATTGTTGACAATCAGATCTATAATACAAAGATGAGTTGAACAGTTTATCTTGGTAATTTTCATTTTTATTCTGAATAAAATGCAACCAAGACAAAAGAGCATTAATTTACTTCTGAATCATTATTGGATAATTTTATGTACAAAGGCCCAACTTAAAAAATGATTTGACAACCAGAGAAACAGTAGGTATAGACAAATCCTGCAAGGCATGGGTACCTGCATCAGATCTATGCTGTGTTCACATTAGAATATTAGAAGAAAATGACTGAGTGCCACAAATTTTCAACTGACTTCTGCACAGGCACTGTGGTATGTACACACACACACACACGCACACACACACACACACACACACACGTAGTAAAAATATTAACAAAACTATTTTAAACCTTGTGTAATAACTATCATACATCTTTTGTCTCTCTCTCCGTCTATGTGTATGTAAATGATGAATGTACAAATATAGAAACTATTGTCCAGACTGAGGATAGACAAAAAATAAGGCAGATGTATATCTTTAACCTAGGGACACTTCTATACTTGTATTCAAAACATATTAATATCAAACTATAAAAGTGAAAAAAGTATGTGTGTGTGCATGTATGATGAATGTGTATATATTATATATATATATACTTTTTGAAACGTGAGTTTATATTGTCTTCATTATTGATCATTGTCATACATAGTTATGCATGTGTGTTTAAAAATGCCAGTATAGACATACTCTAATACATTAATCAGTATTTTATTTACAAAACATTCCATGACCTTGCCTTTTTTTCATATTCATTTTTAACAGAACATTCATTCTATTTGGAAACACTACTCTGCATATTAAAATGTATTTCTCTACTTTTTTTCTAAAGTAGTATCAGAAACTGTCAAATAAAAATGTGAGCATTCATTTATTACAAGCCAGAGACAATGTACTATGCACTGTGCATGTAGAGGAGAAGAAATACACATATTTGCATAGTTGCAGAGTTAACCTCATTTAAGTCACATCAGTTAATCTTATAGTATTACAGACAAAATATATCTAAATATGCCTGTGTAAAGGGGAAGATATCTTGATCTTATGATGGAAGTTATCGCTGAATGGCCAGTACCAATTTGGCTTCTCTATGCCCTGCAGTCAGTCTTAAGTGTCTTTAAAAAAATACAGTTTCTCCATTAATTTCTGATGAGCAACTAAGAGCAATGGCAGTATGTAGTACTCTTTAGAGTCTTTAGGGAGGCCAAGAAGGCCTGACTCTAAAGAGTACTTTTATATGTTTTGTGTATGTTCATACAGAAGAGTATAAGTATAACCAAACTTCAAAGTGGATAATGCTACTCCTGGAAACCATAGCAGTCAAACAAAAAAGCAACTCCTGATGAGGTACACCACTTGTGAGCCTTGCTTTTTTGTCACAAAACATATAAAAGTTTAAATTTTAGTACATCATGTCATTTATCCCTGGTTCCAGTCCTGTTTGGCTCTCCTCTTCTACCCTTCTCCCTACTTACACTTCTCTCCTCAATCAAACCTTTTTTCCTGCTGTGTAACTTTCATAGTACCATAAGGTTCTATGTAGGCTACTAAAACAACATAGTCATCAAGTTTTGTAACAAGCTGTTAATACAGTGAACTGAAATAATGTATAGCATGGCAAGCTATGGTCAAGGGTCAGTAGTTTCAAATATTCTGAGGAATTGAGCAACTGTTAGATTGCATTGTCTTTAAGGCCACTCCATTGAAGGAAAACTAAGTCTGGGAAAGAATACATATTTGGGATATTCACAGGTCCTAAAGATGAACCTACTACTCTAACTCATCTAATGGACATGGTATCAAATTGTCTTATAGATCTGAAACTCATTAGCCGTAAACTAGTACAGCTCCCAGTCCTTAGCAGTGAATATATAGTATTCACAGCTGGTCAAAGTGCAAAGAATAAATGTCAGTGGAATTCTCAGCCATAGATCATTTCTATCAGGTCCTCCATTGCATATCCCCAAGGCTCGGGAAAGATCCTGAAAGGAGGCTAGAGAGCCATTAACAGCCAAAAGTTGTGGAAAGCAGGATTAAAATAGTGGCTTTGAGCACTCGGGAGGCAGAGGCAGGTGGATCTCTGTGAGTTAGAGGCCAGCCTGGTCTACAAGAGCTAGTTCCAGGATAGGAACCAAAAGCTACGGAGAAACCCTGTGTCGAAAAATCAAAAAAAAAAAAAAATAGTGGCTTTGGACAAAGCACGACTCAATCACTAATAAACTCACAACAGTGTGGTTCCTGCACCCTCCCTAAGTAAGATCAAGTCAGTCACCATTCTAGCACGGAGGAAGAAAGGACTTCTGAAAAGCTGCGGAAAGTCAATGACTTCTGGGGTAGGAATTGCGTTTTCTTTAGAGGTGTGGTTCGTGGTAGGAGGAAAAGTTTCATTGTGTGGCGCTATGCCCTTTGGCGTCTAAGCAGCACACATAGTTCTCGGTTAGTAATTTTTAAAAAAAGAGAGAAAGGTGAGGTGACTGGGAAGGAGGAGTAGATGTCAAGAAGTTAAGGAGAAGAATAAGTAGTAAGCATGTTCAAAACACATTGTATGGCCAGCTGGTGGTGGTGGACCCCTTTAATCCTAGCACTCAAGAGGCGGAGGCTGGCAGATCTCTGAGTTCATGACCAGCCTGGTCTACAACAGCAAGTTCCAGGACAGGTTCCAAAGCTACAGAGAACGCTTGTCTCGAAAGGAAAAAAAATGCATGAAATGTTCAGACTATAAAGAAAATCATATTAAAATAAATTTAATGAAGTTTTCACTTTTTCATATTTTCCATATATTTTAAATCTATTTGCCTTCCATTTTCAGCTTTTCCCAAATCCCTCTCATCTCCCTACACACTCAAATTCTTGATCATTTTTACTTTCTCCTTTTATTTTAAGCTACATATTGAGTCCAGGTTTTATTTGCTAACATTGTTAAGAAAAACTAATACAAAAGTGTCTTTAAGATGGAGAAACAGGATTGTATTGTACTACTTGAAATTACTTATACATTTTAAATAAAGCAGAACTGGGGCGTGGGATGTAGCTCTATGTTAGAGTGGTTATTTAGCCTTGAATTGACTCTCTAGCCCTAAAACCTGGGGTGGGAAATCTGAACTATAAACTTAGTACAGTAGATGTATTTGTAGCATAAGTATATATGATTTCAAGTTAATTATATAATTTTAAAGGGACAGGGACTCTCAATCATTACTTCAATTAGAAATATGTTCCTCCAGATCCAATTACTTGTGTCTCATCCCAGCTTTATAGCAAAAAAACCTGTTGTGGTCTGTCTCTCTTCTCTGCCCCCACCCCCAATAGACAGTGAAGATCTTCTCCCCAACTTTCCTTCCCCCAACTCATTCCATTACCCCCAGCCTCCAATACCAGCAAGCATACCATGTGAACAGACCAGCTGAGTTGCCCAGGGAAACTGGTAAACTAACTGAAGACCTTACCACTTTACTACTCCCTCTTCTCCAAACCCAGTCCCCAAGTCCCATCCTCTCCCCTGCCACCATCCCATCCATCCCTATTGAAGACTTCCTTCCTCCTCTACCCACATCTCCTGTCGATCTCACAAACGTTACTGCTTCACCTCAGTCTCCCTGCTCATTGCTCTTTCCCAGCCCCCAACTCCAGCAGGCACACCCTGCTAACCCACAGATCACTCCTGTCAAGAACTCTGGGAGGCTGTATGTAGAATCCGTTGCACTTTCAATATTTTCTTTCCAGTTTGATGAATCTATGGATATTGCAAACTATTTACAATTACTGGATTTTGTGAGGTGTATTAATAATGGAGACTAAAATGGGAGTTTCTTCTGTGAAACCCTGAAGCAACAACCACTGCTCCTGGTGTTTCTGACGTAGTTGATTTATTTTGGAAAGAGCATAAAATCTTTTGGGTAAAGTTTTGTGGTGTTTGCACAAATCCAGGCTGTCGACCTGGATTCCAATGTTTAGTACCGAATGAGTCACCAAAAGTCATCCTAACTCACTATATGATTCATTAGCAAATATTAGTAATGATGATGCTGCCACAAGAGTTATAAGAAGTAATGAAAGGTGTCTTTAGTACTGTCAATTTTGTAAAAGTGAGTACTTTAAACAGTCGACTGTTTTTACAACCGGGCAATGATGTGGACTATCAAAGCTCTGCTATTCTGCACTAAATTGAGATGGCTGTTGAGAGGAAGAGTTTTAAAACATGTTTTTGAGCTTCTTGATTAACTCAAAACATTTTAAATCAGAAATCAAGACTGCAGTTCAGAGCACGTTTCAGGGATGAAAACGAATTGTGTCAAACAGCTTACTTGGTTGACATCGCCACCGTGAATGAGTTAACTTTATCACCGCGAGGACCAAATGAAAAAGCTTCGTTTGTCTGCAAAGATCTGATCATTCCAAATGAAATGTCAGCTTTGTCAAAATAAAAGAGATGAAATGTAAAATGTACATATTGCCTTCTCTACCTGCTTTCTTTGAAGAACATGACATTAGTCCAGACAAAGGGATTATGATGATAATTTCTGTGAAAGAATACCTGCACATTCTTGCAGATAAAATTTCATCTTGTTTTCCAAATCTATCTGACACCCCATGTGCACTTGCCAGAAGCCGATTCACAGTCAAAACTGAAGATGTTCCTGAGACAGAGCAAGTGGAGTTCATTGAATTGATGAACAGAAATGCAGCAAGGAGTGATTCTCTTCAGTACTAGTTACAGGTTTATGGATCAGGTGTCTGCAGGGAACCTGGTTGTAGAAAGCTGGAGCAGTGTGGGCGCTGTCTATATCTTCTTGCACAGGGCTGCTGCTGCTGGCATTAAAACAGTACCAGTCAGAGACATCTGGGGAATTGTGGGGCTCAGACTCTGGGATTCTCACTTCATCAGTCAAAGAGAGACCCAGTCCTGCCCAGGCCCAGTTAACCATGGCTAGCTTCTTCTCTCATTGCTGAAAACACAGGGGTAGTTAGTAGCTAACATTACAGCGGGAGCACTGGTAGCCAGCAAATGTCATGTTTTAGGGTAGCTGGGCAGCACATTCATTGATGCGGGCTTAGTAGAAGAGATCAATCAAGAGCCGATATGTCTTGTCTGCCATGAATATACTTGAAATTTCTCAGTCAACAACAGCTTGATTTCACCAAGTTTTCTGACTTATATATGTGTTGTCTTCAACAAATTCTAGAGGGTAACAAATAGCATTGGAAATGCCCTATAATGTAATAATGGATAACTCAGTGGTACATCATTTGATTAGAACTTTCATTCTCATTTCAAATGTATGAAATCAATACATATGCTCATATTTTTCCTGTAAAACAACTTCAAGAGCTTCAAGTAAAAAATGAATTGAAGAATACTAACACTAATCCCAGACTCATATATTTTTACACAGTAATTGAAAATTATCTGATTTCTTATTGCCCAATTAACAAAACCTTTGGTAAATGAAATTACAACAATGAACTAAAAATTATATTGGTGATCTCATAAAGAAAAAGAATATTGGGAACACTTAATTAAATTTTATCCATGTATCCCATTAAGTATTTATACTTTGTATACACAGAATTAGGAAAATATTTTCTTTCTATCCCACATACTGAATTAGTTAACATTATAGCTCATTGCTAAATAAATAAATTAGGAATATGGATTTTCAATTAAGATTTGTTATTTTCATCCTTTAGAAATATAAAAAATAAATTTTAACAAAAATTGTATTTATGAATTTAATTGACTATTACATTTTACTTGAACTGTACGCATTATGTTACCTTAAAATATCACTTTAAAAAATGTGTATCCTTTTACTGTTTAGATATTATTTTCAGCTTAGCATAACCTAGAGTTACATAGGAAGTGGTGGCTTCAATTGAAGAACTGAATTGTATGAATAATTATGAGAAGCTGTTTTGAGTGTCTACTATCAACTTGTCTAATTAATATTAATTTGAAGATTAATATTAGAATGGCCAGCCCACGGTGGGAAACAACATGTCTGGGCATATGGGCATGGACTGTAATTGAAGCTTAATTGAGTAGGCCAGTGAATGACCCAGTAGCCATCATTTCTTCATGATCCATTTCTTATTTTAGTTCCTTCTATAATTTCTCTCATTGGTGTATTGTGCCCCCAAGAATAAATCTCTTCTGCTAGCTGCTTCTGGTCATAGACTTTGTCTCAGGGACAGGAAATACACTGTTATTACTCCTTTATGATTTTGTAATGATTGTATGATTAAAATAATGCTTTTAACAATTTTGAAACTGAAATACATTAATATTTACTGTCTGAAAACTTTGAAATACCTTTGCTTTACAGAATTCAGATCAAAATTCAAAGAACATTAATCTTATGATAATAGACTTACATTTCCATTAATTCAATTTGTTCCTTAAACATTTCTTATATGTATATAATGCATTTTAATTATGCATAATGTGGAAAAAGCAGTAGTAAGTTCCTCCTTGGGGCCTATGAATGACTTCCTCATCTATGGATATTCAACCAGGTTTACAGTTATTGGCAAGAATTCCCTTCTGCAGTGTAGGTCTCAAATTCTGTAGAGAGTGACTGGTTGATCTCCTAAAATAGTACAATCATTGCACAAATGGAAGCATCCTGCTTGGTATCCTGGTTTTATAGTCTGTAGTATTCATGCTTTGGGAAGACTCTTGATGTCCTTTCTCCATTGAAAGCCTCCCTAGCACGTTCCAACACTTTCTACAGTAGCTGACAGGAAGGGAGCTTCTGGTACAATTCTCCCTTCATTTCTCTATTTTCTATAACCAAGGTGTTACAGCCCTTAGAAATCAGTTCTTACTGTCTTACTGTGGCAACAGCAGAGACAATATCTTGTCCTGCTTGGAGGAGCTCTTTGATTGACTTGACTTATTGCTCATACAGAGTTTTCCCACAGTCAGAATGAGAATTTTTGTACGATAACCCATATCTTCTATGGTTGATATTCCCACCCATGAAGAATATTTCCACTCAAACTATGTTGTATTCTTATATTCTGAAATCCAATTAACTATGCCTCATTATTTTATCCCTTCTGTATTCACCCACACCTCCATTTTGAATGAGTTGAGTTTTCTTTTGATATAAATTTAACCTTCCTTGTCCACTCATGGATCCTGTCTAATTCTCTAGACTTTACAGAGACCACAATTTAAATATAAACATAAATTCAGACTTTTGATCAACATATCAGAGAGAAAATGCATTTTTTCTGCCTAGTCTTAGTTACGTCACTCAGTATAATTTTTCAAGGCTATTAAACCTACTGCAATTTTCATAATGTCATTTTTGTTTGCTTGTTGAGACAGGGATTCTCTGTGTGCCTCTGGCTGTCCTGGAACTTGCTAGGTAGACAAGACTGGCCTACAACTCAAAGATTTGCTTATTACTACCTTCTGAGTACTGTAATTAAATGAATGCATCAAAACCACCCATATTATATGTATTATACTATTCTTTTTTAATTTTTAGTAGATTCCTATTGTATATGCATATTATATTTTTATTGCATAGACTGATTCCATTTTCTAAGTATTTTGAAGAAGAGGAAATTTACAAATCATGCTCTTGTAAAGTAGGAAGATGTTTGGGTATATGCCCAAGAATTGTTCTGCTGGTTCATATGATAGAAATGGTTATAGATTTGAGAAACCTCTATACTAATTTCTGTAGAGACTATACTAGTTTCCAGTCACACCCCAAGTGTTTGAATGTCTTTCTCTCTGCACACCTACCAGCATTTCATCTAAGACAAATAACCCAATAAAATTTAGCTTATGATATTTAGCAAAGAATCTCAAAAGGTGAAATGCAAGTGGTTATTAAGCAACTTTTAAATGGTTCATCAGCTCCATCCATCAGAGAAATGTAATTCAAAATTATTATATATTTATCATCTGCCTATATAACTAGGATAGAAGAGCATGCGATTATAGCTGAATTGTGAGGTACAGATCTAATGGTCACTCCCACCAACTCCCTCTATGAGGTAATATCAACAGGTTTGATTTATAGATGCCATTTACTTCTCATAAAAATGGTAGTGGTTGTTATCAGGATAGTGTTTAGTAACAAATATAATCCCCCTCTGTTTCCCTCTAGAATTTTTTTTTTTTTTTTGGTTTTTTTGAGACAGGGTTTCTCTGGTTTTGGAGCCTGTCCTGGAACTAGCTCTTGTAGACCAGGCTGGCCTCGAACTCACAGAGATCCGCCTGCCTCTGCCTCCCAAGTGCTGGGATTAAAGGCGTGCGCCACCACCGCCCGGCATTCCCTCTAGAATTTAAAAGAAATAAGAATCCCAGTGCACATGAAGCACAAAACTTTGTCCCTTCAATTAAGTGTCTCTTGTTAATTAAGTTGTGATTAGAAGCATGTTATTAATTTGAAGTCCACGTAAAGTCTGAAAACTTTCACAGTTTCAAAGTACAAAAATATAACTTGCATGATATACTCAAGTGTTTTCATAAAAGATCAAATTAAACCATTATGTTAACTTCCATTCATTTTGATAATGCATAAATAAGTACTCATAGCTCTTGTAATTATTTAAAATGAAGCTTATAAAGCTTTAGAATATAGTATAGTAGCAAAAAATGAGTTGGCATATCATATTAAAAATAAAAAGTAAGTACCATGCGTTTAACTTTTCTGTTGTTGTGTCAAACACTGGCTGCTCTCCTAGAGATCCTGAGCTCAATTCTCAGCAACCACACAGTAGCTTACAAACATCTATAATGAGTTCTGGTGTTCAGGCATACACGCAGGCAGAAAACTGTACATAATTAATAAATAAAATTTAAAAAACATATAGTAGGCTACCTAAAAAAAAGGAAGTAAACAGAAGTTGATGCCATTAACAAAGAACTGAGATTTTCTATTACTTTCCTGAAAACATTAAATTGCAAGTACTTTAACTTGGGAGATTTTTGGCACTTTCAAACATGGTAGTGTACATAATATCACATAAAAACTCTTGCAGGTGGTGTACCAAGTACTTAGAAATTTCAGAAGTAATTTCTTTCAACTCAATTTTAATGTAGAATCATATTTTCTTGACATCTCTTGAAATGATTTGCATAGATTCCCCATTTCTTGACTATGAAAAGACATTCCTTTGAGACTTCCGATCTGCATGCACTGAACAACTCATTTGGAGAAGACTTATAAATATTCTGCTTTGAGATCACCAAGCAACCAGAAAAGCAGATCAAGATTTCTGCAAAATAAAAGTTTATAGATAGCATCTTCTCTCTGCAGGGTTATGTGACTTAGGAATTGGATTTCTATGGATTCTTGAACTTGAGAGAGACTTCAAAGTGTGTTCCCGTTCCCTTTTTCAACAATATACATTTTTTCATTTAGTCAGATGAGGCTCCTATACTGAAAATACCACAAGCTGAGTAGATTTTAATAACAGAGCTAGATGATTTTTATATATTTCTGAAGCTATTGATAGCCAAGATCATGACATAGAAAGATTTAGCACTGTGTGTGCTCCTTTTCCTCATATATAGTCCCTTATGTTGTGCAGTACCATGCTGAAGGGGGGCATTCAAGCTTCCTTGCATCTCTTTGAAAGGTTAGTAATCTCATCCATGAGAATAGATTAGTGACTGTCCAAAAGACACACCTTTTAGAGAATTAAGTCTACAAAAATATTGTACATGAAGAAGTGTGTGTGTGTCTTAGATTAATTTTATTTATTTATTTATTTATTTATTTATTTATTTATTATGTATACAATATTCTGTCTGTGTGTATGTCTGCAGGACAGAAGAGGGCACCAGATCTCATTACAGATGGTTGTAAGCCACCATGTGGTTGCTGCGAATTGAACTCAGGACCTTTGGAAGAGCAGGCAATGCTCTTAACCGCTGAGCCATCTCTCCAGCCCTTAGATTAGTTTTATTAAACTCTCAACTGAAGAACTATTGACATTTCTCATAATACGACCTCTGTTTTAAATAATGTCAACAATTTGTCAACAAAACCAAAGTGTTGCAAACACATGTAAGTTGGGCTACACTAGAGTTTTCTCAGGAGAATGATCAATTCAAATCTATCTTCAAATTACTACATTTTCAACTTGAAATATATATATGATGAAATATAAGCTCATCATGAATTAAGGGACATCAAATCAATGTTTACTACAATTTTTATTATTCTCAAATTGCTAACTCATATTTCTAAAAGGATGATTCTGTGCAAACTATAAAATTTATGGAAAAGTACAATTATTATAGACTGACATTAAATATTAATATATAACTTATGTCCAACAATATTTTACCACTTGATTGTACTATTTCAAAGAATACATAGTGGAGTAGGTGTGTGCTTTTTTTCTTCCCAAGTCATGTGTTAACGTAACTGAAAGTGTGTTAAGCTCAATTTAACTTGTACATTTGAGTAGAATGTACAGACACCTAAATATTCTTTGTTAAGTACTGAAAATTATAGTCTGTATTTTAAATAAGCTACCTACTGGGGAAAACATTCAGATAGTTTCAGAGTAATAAAAGATTATGATCTTGACCAGGTACAATAGGCCTATTATGACAGAAGGCCTGCTGGAAGCTGGACATCTGGATCTTTCTAGAGGTGGGTGTTCTGTAACTGAAATTTTGACGTGAATTACAATATGAAAGTTTTATAGTTTTTCATACACATCAATTTCAGATATATAAATATGTTTCTGTATGTAGAAATTTTTTTAGTGTTATTTACAATGTCATGTTTATTTCTATACAGGAGATACTCTGTATTGAGTACAGATTTACACAATGCCCAGTAAAAGGTGCCAGGAAGTATGGTTTGCATGGGAAGAGGAAAGGATGGGAGCATGACTATGGCTGGGTATTTAACAACTTTACCTATTTCTGTATTATTAAGTGAATACATCTTGTATTTTCTACTTAAACAAATATATATATATATATACATACATACACATGTGTATATACACATATATAGCATTGTATATACACATATATACACATATATTGGATTAATAGCATAGGAGAGACATTAAAATCATAAAAAGTCACAGGTATCCCTTAAATATTTTATTTTTCAAATTATGATTTTCTAAAGAGAAAAATTATGACTCTAATCATAAAATAAAGTCACAAAAATGTATTTCACCCAAAATCATGATATCAGTAAAAAATGATAAATATAATTCTAAGGAACACTGAAGATACTAGTTTTTCATAGTCAGTATTGAGATAAGAACACTGTGTTAATAATTATACTACTGTGAACATAGTTCTTTTATAAACCATAATTTTGTAAAGTAGTTCAGGATGTTAGATAAAATAATTTACCTATCAACTAGACAAAAACTACTTTTGAACTAGTTGTAAAAATAAAAATGAAAGCTAACAATAAAGCAGGCCCAGTATGGTGCTGAATACACTTCCCAGTGGCAGCTCTTTCCTATGCTAATACTATATCAAAATTGTTTATATATTTTAAATATCCCTGGTATTTTTGGTGTGTGTGTGTTAGTGTGAGTGTATATACCAGCAACACTTTTATTTTAATTTATTCAAAAAATCAATCTTTTTTCTTTTCACATGCCAAATCCAATTCCTATTCCCTCCCATCTTGCTCCCTCCACTCTCCACCCCTATCCACTCCTCAGATATGGTAATGATTACCATGGGGAGTTAAAATGTCTAGTAGATGGTTTTGAGGCAGGACCTCTGAATGTGGGTACCGACAACATTGTAAGAAGAGGCTATGTGTTTGAGAAAGCAGAAAGGAGGTGCAAAGGAGGGAATTGAGTGAGGAGAGTATCTTTTCATTATGTTTCATATGGGAAGATATAATATATATATATATATATATATATATATATATATGCTCACAAACAATGGTGTATACACATGAATACTTGCCTCTAGCATTGTCTATCAACAATATTGTTGTTATGCATTTTCTAGCCATAAAATAAATTGGACAAGAGCAGGTCCACACTAGTTAAAGTGTTGTATGTGCTGGAGGACAGGATTGAGTATAAAAGGAGTGCCATGCATGTGGAAGTCAAAGAAAAAGCTGAATCCTTCATCCTTCATCTTTGTCGAGAATTTTTCTATTGTGTATGCATGAATACAGTAACCTAGATAGCCTACAAGCTTCTGTCTTCCCTCACATCATTTCAATGGCACTGGTGTAGGCACAAGTAGACACAAAACTTGTACTTTACAGTCTGACTTTTTCTTGGGTCATGGGGTTTCTAACTCAAGTACCTATGCTTGCAAGAGCAATCTCAACTTCCTGAGTTATCTTCTTAGTCCAAAGAAACCCATTTAATAAATTGTGATGATGGAATTTAAATAATATTGACATGATATTCTTTAAATCTGGATGTACATTTCTAACAGGAATTCCATGTTCAAGTCCATCATCTGATTTTCTATAGAATTATATTCAAAGAGATTTTTTTTCAAACCATTCAACAATAAGAAATTATACTTAAGAAGTTTCTACTAGGCCATTTCTTTTAATGTATTTTCTAAACCTGCTGAGAAGCAGCTTGGGCTCAACATATCATGTCTTCATATTATCTACTTAAGACTAAAAGGAGAAATATGATGTTTTTGCTACAGATTAGCTAAATAAATTAAATATGAAATAAAGTTTTGTTTATAAAGAATCATAAAGTTCTTTACCACATGATAAATCAGACAAGGTTGATTTTGCTCTTTCTGTCAAGTAATAATTCTTCTAATGGTTGACCTTCAAAGGTAATGGGGAATCTCTGAGGGGTCCTATGTGTCCTGCTCAAATCAGTTCTCCACAGAAGTAACTGTGTGTCCCCACTTCCTCTGCTCCTAGGGAACTGTCATACTAACATGAGTGATTTCACCTGGATGTTCTCACTGAAACCCCTTGCAGTATGCGGACTCTAATATCACTACACATGATCTACAGACAAGAACGGATGGACTGTTGAGACTGAAACTGAGTGTAATTCATTCTCTAGTATGCAGGCTAATGAGCTCAATTTGAGGATTAAAGTATTTGCTAGGTTCCAAAAAAAAAAAGTGTACATATATATTTGTAAATCGTGGGGAAAGAACGGAGTAAACAGTCAAAACAGCAATGCCAGAATGGGCAATAAAATATGTGGCCTTTCCAATCAATTTATCTAACAAAATATTAATTAGTCTAAATAAACTTGTTAATTTAAATTTCATCTTCAAACTCAATTTGGAATCATGACTAAGATTTTAATACTTTAGTGATAATACTTGAGTTAATTAAAATCTTGACTATCTTAAATTACACTGATACAAAATATTTATCCTTAATTAGTGAAAATATACATATTTTATTAAATGTGAAATAAATTATTTTTGTCCAAGTCAAACTTGGGAGTTTGGAATTTTATAGCTGAAATCTTTTTTTTTTAACAAAGTAGATTCAATTAAATAGTAACACTACCTAATCATTAAGTCTAATAATTCAGAGGCCTCCTAAAACTTATGAGGGATTCACAGATTATGTAAACAATAATTGTCATAATAGAGTGTGTCTAAGTCAATTATTATATCAGAATTCCAAGCTTCCCTCTGTATATAGGAATATTACTTAATACATCTGAGACTCAATATCACTGCATTAAACAGTGGTGATACTCCCTAGTTACTAAGTTCTTGGGCTGTGCAGCATATCCAATATTTTGTATTTTCCTATAGAGAGCACTCTGTCAAGAAATGTTTGCTAATTTTTTCAGTACATTAAAACTGGATTATTGCATGTTATTGTGTCTCCTCATCCTAACACGTGAGTGAAAACTAAAAGTATGCAAAATACCTAATGCTTCCTAGAAGAAATTATTTCAATTTATGTCTAGACTATAATTATATATAATAAGGGTAAAAGGAAGTGATGCTTGATTGTTTAAATATCATTTTTTGAGAGAATTTGAGCCAGAACCAAGCAACTTGAAGCTAGGATACGTGGTAGAAAATAGATTTCTTGAAGATTATTCATTTGAATTAGAATTTGATGAAGATGAGCGCTCTAATGATGGCTTTAAAGGCAGAATTGTTCCTGATGATACAAGTGAGTGGAGTGTTTCAAAGTAATTTTTAGGAAATTTCCTGAACAAAGGGGATAAATTGAGATCATTAGTTATGCACTATTGCAATGATCGAGACATGATATGAAAAGCATTAAGAATGGTATTTTGTCTAAAAGAGTCAGTACTCACAAGCATTCCTTTTGGTAGTAACTAAATAGAATCCTGAATTTTAAAACACTATCATATTGTGTTGAAAAGGTTAACATCACAAATCATGATTATTTGAATATTTGTTTTCTGAGTAAAACATGTCATTCACATAACAATAGCTGTCTGTTCTTAACTTAATGCTGAAAAGCCAAATCAGAATTTAAAGAAAATAACTTAATATTGGATTAGGGATGAACACAAATTGAAAATCATGAGCAAATTACAAACAACATTATAGAATTAAGAAAAGTGAAAGCCAAATAACAGTATTTACATAAACATTTGCTTCTGTCCTAATAGTTAAGCTCTGTGAATGGTTAAGGCAAAAGCACACAGGAAACAAAGATTTCTTTGTTTCATTCTAACAAAGATCTAGTATTTCAGGAGAATAGTAGAGCAAAACTACATCACCCTTTATCTGTGGTTATGAAACACCCACCATCAGCACCCAAGACAAGGAATTGTGCGTAAAGAGAAGTGACAGGGATCAAGCAGTAACTGTACTAGGAACTGCAGAAATATGGTGCTATCAAGGGGAGAAGAAAATCATCCTGCCAGTGATCAGAGACTGAGGTGTCTTTCTTCTATAAAAAGTGAAGTGATTTACTACTTTTTTGGGTTAGGAAACAAAATATAAATCAGAAACTTTCAACACTAGTGTGTGGGAGAATCAAGGTAGTAATATTGTCCTCAAGCCCAATGCATAAATTTGGCATCGTAGCTCTCCTAGGTTAAGAGAACAGTGAGATGGCCTAATCCTGTATTCTTATATTGAGCCTCTCTGAGAAAGAGTAGCCATTATTTCCCTATCCCTAACTATATTACGCATGCAGATCTATTATTTGTGTCTACAAAAAAGTTTTCTACAGCTAGAGAAGAACGATAATGTAATGAGAAATTCTCTGAAATAAGGAAAATGTCCTATATGTATGAATGTATATAATCTACTGAATCCATGATTTCCTATCTTTCCGTGAGTTCAAGACAAATAGTTTGTGGCTAGAAACCAAATATGAGTGAGTACATCCCATGTTCCTCTTTTTGGGTCTGGCTTACCTCACTCAGGATAGTGTTTTCTATTTCCATCCATTTGCATGCAAAATTCAAGAAGTCCTTGTTTTTTATTGCTGAGTAGTACTCTAATATGTATATATTCCATACTTTCTTCATCCACCAAGGACATTGAGCCTATAATTAGTGATCCTAGAGAAGCTAAATAAGGAGAACCCAAAGAAAAACATATAGGCTTCCTCCTGAATATTAACCTTCAGCAAGCAATGAAAGGAGACAGAGACCCACATTGGAGCACAGGACTGAAATCTCAAGGTCCAAATCAGGAGCAGAAGGAGAGAGAGCACGAGCAAGGAACTCAGGACCGCGAGGGGTGCACCCACACACTGAGACAATGGGGATGTTCTACTGGGAACTCACCAAGACCAGCTGGCCTGGGTCTGGAAAAGCCTGGGATAAAACCGGACTCTCTGAACATAGCGGACAACGAGGACTACTGAGAACTCAAGAACAATGGCAATGGGTTTCTGATCCTACTGCACGCACTAGCTTTGTGGGAGCCTAGGCAGTTTGGATGCTCAACTTACTAGACCTGGATGGAGGTGGGGGTTCCTTGGACTTCCCACAGGACAGGGAATCCTGATTGCTTTTCAGGCTGAGGAGGGGGGGGCTTAATTGGGGGAGGGGGAGGGAAATGGGAGGCAGTGGTGGGGAAGAGACAGAAATCTTTAATAAATAAATAAATTTAAAAAAAAAAGACTAATAGTTTGATATCAAATATCCAATCATGGATTCAGCCCTGGGTCTCTGAGTATCCATTGATTGATTGTTGTTCTTCATCTACAGATGGAAGCTTTTGTTATTTCTTCCATCTGTGAAAGCATATTGGCTGTTTTGGTCACAATGCTTGTCTTCTGAGCACTTCTTATTTTTTCTAGACTCTTATCTTTGAGCAAACATACTGGTGTTCCAGTTCTAACAATCTTTCTGCCCAATCCTCTGTGATGTGTTTTTAGTCTTATTTGTAGGTACAGATATACCTACAACATATGTAGATACATAGGATATATATATATATATCCTATCCCTCCAAAAGATACATATTCTTTGCTTTGACAAAATGTGGAATCTCTCCAATAGCTCAGTCTTTGTTAAAAAAAGAATCTTCACTGATAAAGGGTGAAGACTACACTTATCATGGATATAAAGTAAAGTACTGAAATGGGGAGAAATTGGGAGGTGTAGAGGGAGGGCAAACCAATCAGGATATTATGTATGAAAAAAGAATTAATTTCAATAAAAGAAAAAAAGAAAAATCACACTTAGAAACTGTATTCGTCCACAAAATAACAATGATAGGTTTTCCTCTAGTGTTGATGTCCTCTACAGCCTTAGATAGTTGACTTGGTATACAATACCAGGTGTAAATTCCTCCTACTAGGCTGGTTGGTCTTAAATCTAAGTACACAGCTGTTGGTTACCCCCATGATGTAAGTAGTAATATTACACTTTTAAGTAAATCTTTCTGGATTTCAGTGTTGATTTTTCTCATTTTACATTTGCTTAGGTTTATATTTTTGCTTTTCTCCCATGGACAATTACATAGGACCTTCTGATATGAGAAAACTAGTCATCAGGGAAGACGTTTCCAGATAAATTCAAGCTCTCTTGTTCCAAGTCCTTTGTTGAAGTCTGTGATATCCTCAGCAATAAGCATGATTTTTGTTCGTTTCTTTGTTTTGTTTTTCATTTTTAGTTTTTTGAAACATGGTTTCCCTGTAGTTCTGGAGCCTGGCCTGGAACTAGCTCTTATAGACCAGGCTGACCTTGAACTCACAGAGATTTGCCTACTCCTATCTCCTGAGTGCTGGAATTAAAAGCACCACGCACCACAACCACCCAGCAGCAATAAGTTTTTACTTTCAATTTCATGGAGACAGCCAAGGGCAATGACAAATGTCCATGCTGTATTTGGAGTTTGTTAAACTCCCAGAACCAACAACACCAAGGGGATTTTTCATTTGAAGGGCATTATTACTGCATATATTGTAACCCCATTTTAAAATGTACTTATATAATATACATGTGTGTGTGTGTGTGTATGTTCTGTAAGCATATACACATATATATTAAATATACATACATTCCTTAAATATATATAAAGCTTCTTTTTGTCCTCTGTCTTTTTTAAACAGCTTCAGTGTTTTTTCTTCCTTCCTCTCCTTCTGGTCTTCTGCCATTCCTTTCCGTACATAACTTAATTTTTTATCAAATCAATGTTTCTACAAATTTTATATTGCAGCAAGGAAAAAGAGATTTGCCAATATTTGGAAAAGATATCAACTTAATCAGACTAAGAAGCAACTTAGATGTTAGAACTCACATGTAACACCTATAATGATAAAATGAAGAGTCAAAAGTCCAGTTTTCTATTTTTTGTTTTTTACTTAAGGCATGCTGGATAGATGGAGAATCTTAAAAGAGTTGAGAACAGGAGACATTAAAGGGAAATAAGAAATAAATGAATACATGACAACAGAAAAGTGAACAGCATTGATAAACTGAATAACAGACTCTTTATAACCAGAGAAACATAAAAGTTGCAACACATCAATATAAAGCTTCAAACTTAAGTATGAATAGAATAAAAAAGTAAACATACAAAACCTTCATAGTGAATGAATTGTGTGATGATTGAAGATCAACTAAAATAAACCTAATTAGAATCTTCAAGGTTTAAGAAACAGCATGGGAAAGAAAATATATGTGAAAGAATGAGGATTTTCAACAGTTCTGAGGTTCATTAGAACATAAATATAACAACTGTAGACAGCCCCAAAACAGATAAAATAAAATTAAACAATGCATACTGCCCACCTAGAAATATAAGTATACTTTTATTTTTTTTTTCCCGAGGAATAAAACTTTAAACAATGAAAGATTTTGTCACAGTTTAAATTTAGAAACACTAGCATAAACTTTAGCTGGATATAAAGAACAAATCTGGCAGTGAACTGTTTCACAAACCAGAAGCTAACTCAGAGAAAAACATAAAGAAAACTAAAGGAAGTAAGCCTATTTGACAGTAATTTAATACAAGGTAAAGACGATTAAATTAGGATATCTCTTGGGGAATAACAAAACAGATACCAGAGCTATCAGACCAGAAACACAATAGTGTAAATGATGTTTAGTGTGAATGACTTCAGCTCTTTGCCATATATGGGAAATAGCACAAATTAAATCATTGTATAAATTCAAATGGAAAATGTGTATGATTTTTATAATTTTCAGATTTTGCTTTTTAGTGTTTTGTCCTTTAATATATAGTATAATTATTTCTTCAATATCAATACTTTAAGATTTAATTACAATTTAATTACTATTTATTACAATAAATAGTTTTTGGCAGCCCAATTAATATTAAAAATTAAATGGCGTATGGCTCTCTATTCCCACAAAGGGACCAAATCCCCCAGGTTCATCCCCGACACCTTAACAGGACAGACGCTTTAGCCTCCCTTCTCGCTTGTCCATATTTTCTGTGGATTCCACAGACTATTTCCTCCTGACCTCTCTCTCTACCCCCTCTCATTGCTATATCTCAGTCTCCAATACCAGCAGGGATTCCCTGTAACATACAGACAAGAACACCAGTAAAATGGGCAACACAGTCAGCACACTCTGAAAATCCAGAAGGAACAGAAACAAGGGGGAAAAACCCACCCAACAAAGGTAAACTCAGAGAAGAGCACTTAGCTCTATAGTCACCACAAAACCAGATGCCTAGATGCCGGCATATAAACTTAATCAATACAACTAGTACAATATGTCCCCACTTTTGCCCAGCTATTCTACTAGCGCAGGCCCTGAATATCCCAGCATACCTGAGGCAAAATGAAAAGACATTAAAACCAATTATATGAAAATTGCAAAGATCCTTGAAGAGGAAATGAATAAATCTCTTTAAAAACACCTAGAAACAAACAATCACAGGAAATGAATAAAACCCTAAAAAAAAAAAACACAATTATAGGAAATGAATATATTCCTTAAAATAAGGCAAGAATAAACAAACAGTTGAACGAAACAACTAAAACTGTCCAAGACCTGAAAATGTAAATAGAAACAATAAAGAAGATAAAATCTGAGGGAATTCTGAAAATAAAATATCTAGAAATTTGAACAGGGACTACAAATGCAAGCTTTACCAACAGAATACAAAAGATGGATGATAGAATCTCAGGCACTGAAGTACATACAAGAAATCTACCACACTATGAAAAGACAAAACCTAAGAATATTAGGAATAGAAGAAGGAGAAGAATCTCAAATCCAAGGTTCAGATAGTATTTTGAACAAAATCAAAGAAGAAAATATTGCCAATCTAAACAAGAAGATGCCTTGTGTATATATAAATATATATATTTATATATATATATTTATATATACACAAACCATAGAGAAGATCGAATAGATTGGACCAGAAAAAAATAGTTCCTTTCCCACATAATTAAAACACTAAACATTAGAAAAAAAATTAAAATGGGTAATCTTTTGTCACATAATAATTAAAACACTAAACATAAAGAGCAAAGAAATAATATTAAAAACTGCAATGAGAAAAAAAAACATGTAACATATAAAGACATTGCTATTAGAATTACCCCTGACTTTGAAATGGAAATTCTAAAATCCAGAAGAGACTGGACAGATGTGCTGTAGACTCTAAGAGAATTAAGCTGTCATCCCAAACTACTATACCCAGCAAAACTTTTCAATCACCATAAAGAAAGAAAATAAAATAGTCTATGATCAAGCAAAATTAAACAGTATCTATCTATCAAAAGCAATCTGTGGAATAAATGCAATCTCTATCAAAATTGCCACGTAATTCTTACAAACTACAGTTTTATAATATTCAACTTCATATGGAAAAACAACAAAGAAAAACAACTATTAGGACTAAAACAGGATTGCTAACAGACAATCCTGACTATGTGCTATATACTCTTCTTTTTTTATATTCTTAAAAAAAAAAACTTTTTTCAGTTTACATTATCATCCCATTTTCTTCTCCTTTCCCTCACCCCACTCCCCATCTTCTCCTCAAAGAGGGTAATGCGACCCATGGGGAGTCAACAAAGTCCTTGAACAAATCTCTTGAGGCAAAACCAAGGCGTTCCTCCCTGTATCTAGGCTGAGCAGGGCATCCCGGCAAAGGGAATGGGCCCTAAAAAGCCTGTACATGTACCAGGGATGAATAATGATTCCACTGCCAGTGGTCCCACAACTGCCCAAGTCACATAACTGTCAAGCACATTCAGAGGACCTAGCTTGGTTCCACGTAGGTTCCCCCGACTCTCAGTCCAGAGTCAGTGAGTTCACACTAGCTTAGGTCAACTGTCTCTTTGGGTATCCCCATCATGGTCTTGATCCCTTTGTTCATATTATTGCTCCTTCTGCTCTATGACTGAACTCCTGGAGCTTGGACCAGTGCTTAACTGAGAATGCCTGCATCTGCTTCCTTCAGTCACTGGCTTAAGGTTCTATGATGAAAATTAAGGTAGTCATCAATCTGCTTACAGGAAGCTAAGGTACCCTCTCCACTATTGCTTAGGGTGTTAGCTGAGGTCATCCTTGTTAATTCTTGGGAATTTCCCTAGTGACAGGATTTTTACTAATCCCTTAATGGTTCCCACCATCAAGACATCTTCTGTCCCTCCTCCAACATGACCTTCCCAATCCTTTATGTTCTCCTTCCTACTCCCTTTCTCCCCTCCCTTTCTTCCTTCCCCCTTGAGTCCCAATTTACTCAGGACATCTTATCTTTTCCCCTTCCCAGGGGGATCCATGTATGTCTCCCTTAGGGTCCTGCTTGTTTCCTTACTTTTCTGAGGTTGTAAATTTCTGGCTGATTATCCCTTGCTATGTCTAATATTCACTAAAGAGTGAGTACATACTGAGTTTTTCTTTCTGGGCCTGGGTTTCCTCACTCAGGAAGGTTTTTTTCTAGCTCCATCCATTTACATGCAAATTTCAAGATGTCTTTTTTTTTTTTTTTTTTTTTTTTTTTTTTGCTGCTGAGTCATACACCATTGTGTAAATGTACCACATTTTCTTTATTCATCCTTCTGTTGAGGGGCATCTAGGTTGTTTGGATGGGGGTGAGGGTAGAAGTGAGAAAAAGAGGTGGGCAGAAGTAATAAACAGAAGGAGACAAGAGAAGAAAAATTGTGGTTGGTATGTAAAATAAAAAACTTAATTAAAAAGAAAAAATATGAAGAAAAATCACTTAATTCCATACTTAATAAATTTAAAAATAAACCCAAACTGTAGAATAATTTTATAAGTAACTACCTCAAAGAATATATTTCAAGACTATTTTATAAAATTACCTAATAATCAAAATACCTAATAATCAGTGAGATAAAAGTATCAGAAACTTATATCTGGGCAAACCATACTAAATAAATGGTGTATACTCTTTTTAAGGAGAAGAAATCTAAACAAACAAAAACAACTCAGAAGTAACAAACTAGACTTTCTGCTACTATCATAGATGCTCTGCTTTTAATTTAGTTATCTAAAAACAATATTTCCTCAGCTAAAATTAAGTTGTAATGTAAAATTAAGTGTTAATAAATGGACTTAAAAATGCACAGCTGGGATGTGGAATAAAGTAACAGTGAACAAACAGTAGATATTGCCAAAGAGACTGTTAGTAATTTAATAGATTACAGTAATCTTAATGAAAATGAAATAAATATGTATCTACCACTTTGAGGAAAAACCTCAGGAAAAAAAAAAGACAATTTGCTTGTATCAGCAAAATCTACATGTTATGGAAGTTTACAGAGGGATAGAGAGGAGGCAAAATATACATGGCTATTTCAACAGTGAGGTAGATTATATTTCTACAGATATGATGAGAATTAAGGTTCACAAGTCTACAAGTAAAAAGAATCCTGTCTTAAAGGCAGGAATGAGTCTTTGCTATTTAAATCGAATTGCTAGAAACCAGTAATGAAGAGAAAAATCATTATTGTAACCAAAACATACCACACTATGTACAGGAGAGCACAGATAATGAGAATAAATGCAGTGCTTAAAACAAACAAGATAATGAAGCAACATCTTAACCACATCAAATGGAAAAAAAATATGATTAGTCTCCTGTAAAAAAGTTGAAAGCAAAAAATATTTTCATGTAATTTAGGCAAATAAATCTTAATATATATTTACTTATGTTTATTGTACATGTTAGCTGCTGAATAAGTTTTGTGCACCATTTGTTTGCACGTGTTTGTGAAGGAGAGAATGGGACATGGGATCCTGCTAAAGCAGGATTGTTGTGAACCACTCATGATGATGGCTGGGAACTGAACCTGGGTTGTCTGCAAGCACAGGGGGCCTCTAATGACCGAGCCACCTCTCTAGCCCTGAAGCAAACAATCTTTGCAAAAGTTACACAATTATAAGAAATACTGAAAGAATTGATACTCAGGGACTGGTGGCAGTTGGGAATTTTATCACTAATATAGAGATAATGAACCAAAGAAGTATGCATCATTTCTTTTTTTAAAAGTATTTCTAATATATATTTGCTTAAACAAAACAGTTTTAATCATGATATGTATTAACAAAGCATATGGACTTGAAGCGCATAACAACAGCACATAGGATGGTGGAAAAGAAATTGTAATACAGTTTTGTAATTCCCATGTGGAAAATTCTTTGATACAGCTGGATTTTAATATAGACTACTGTTTTAATTTATTTTGTTATTTGATCAAAACATTATGTTAAATAGTCACACCTGAATATCCATGAAACTATATATATATATATATATATATATATATATATATATATATAATGATTGAATATTACAATTTTCCCCAAGATTTGGTTGTTGAAAGCTTAATCTCTTTCTATTTACTGGATAACAGGGATACTACTATCAGCAATATAGCAGTCCATTGATCAGATCGTAGTTCAGTGACCTATTAGGACATGGTCCTTATTTTAAAAAGATCAATAGAGCTATGATTTAGAAAGGAGTTACGGCTGCTTCTTTACATTCTTGTCTGTTTCTTTACTCATCCCTACTCAGAATCACGCATAGAACAGGCTGCTCTGTGAACAGAGTTAACACCACCATGTCGCTCCACCTCATACTAGTCCCAGATCAGTAGAGCCAGTTGACCTAACTCTGGAGAAATAAGCCAAAATAAATCTTCATTTATGCATTGTCCTGTGCAGGTTCATATGACATTTTTGAAGAGCTAATAAATTTACACATATGTATATTTGTTCTCTGCAATAAGAATGTAACTACCAATACACATTACAACATGGATGGATATAAAAGCGATTACCATAAGTGACAAAAATAAAAATTAATGCATCCTGAATATTTTCATTTGTCTTAACATGTAAATAGGAGGTAAAAGGAGATGGCACAGTGGATAACAGAACAAGAGATAAACATGAGGTATGGTAGAGAAGGGGACCTAAGGAAATTGGGGGAGGGGAAGACAGGATACATTTGTTATTTTAGTGTATTAATAGGTTTCTAAAAATAAGAAATTTTAAAATGTATCAATTTTGTTTTATTAGTGCTTATTCACTTCATTAAATGGCAATGAATCTTCTAAAAACACCTGCACTCAGGAGGTTGAGGGAAGAGCAACATTATTTGAGGAGCACATGTTACAAAGAGATCTACCATGTCTCAGAATGATGACTGCAGCAAGTGATAGGCATGGATAGCGAGGCCCCGGGGCACTGTCATATGAGTTTCTCTACCTTTTCCAGGGAAATCTTCACAAAACACTTTCATTTACACTTTTTATCCATATTTTCTATATCTAACATTTTATGACTACATATTAATGTTTATCTCAATACACTTTTTTCTTCCAGATTTTGGCAATTATTGGCAATGAGTTAGCAGTAAATTGGTATGTCAAAAATGCTTCTCAGTTTTATAGTCATTTTCAGGTTAAAATAATAATATTGCTCTGAGGGTAATTATGTGAAATGATTCTGCATCAGCAAATAGGTACAATTAACCTTGATATTGCACTGAGCAGACATCTCATTCTAGACTTTATAGTATGAAATCACTGACATGCAAAACAGTTACAAAGGACGTAAAGTAAAAACTTTCCAATGATAACAACACCTTTCATATTGTTTCTTTAAACCAGTGTGGAATAAATTTTATTCTCTAGATTGGCCCCATTTGAAAAGTTAATTTAAAAAATAATATTTGGAACCAAAAACTGGAATAATAAGAAGCATTTTACGTAAGAAATAATAAGACAGTGCTGAGATTTCTTCTAGCATTTGTGATGGCTTTATTATGTGTTTGGAATAATATGTGACAGTTATTTATGTTGTTTTCAATTATATTAAAATTTTATATTGTTTTTATTAAAATCTAACTTTGGATACTTTCAAAATATTATATTACTAAAACCAGAAGTAGTAGATAACTTTAAGTCAAGAGTGTTTCAGAACTCAATAGTCTATATTAACACACAGTGATTATGACAGCATGCACAGGACCTATGAACATATCCTATGAAAATCTAAGTAGGAGGTGTGGAGGGGAAGATTGATAAGTTATGTTACCACAAGCTGAGGTGCTTTTAGTATTTGACGGCTACTCTGAAGGGGAGAATCAGGAGGAGAGTAATTGGTCAAGATTTATGAATTTGTGTTTGCATATATGCATGTGTGCATACATGTGTGTGTATAAGAAAATAAAAGATGGCATGAAATTGAAAAAGAGCAAACAGGATAGTACATGAAGGTTTGAGTGGAAGAAACATGTCGTAGGAAGTTTGATTATTTGTTCCTAGCCTTTTAGATCTGAAATAACCACACAGAAACTATATTATTTAAATCACTGCTTGGCCTATTAGCTCTAGTTTTTTATTGACTGACTCTTACATTTTAATTCAACCCATTTCCATTATTTTATATCTTTGCCATGAGGTTTGTAGTCTACAGCCAAGGTTCCAGCCGGCAGGTCACATCTTTCCCCTCTGGTGCCTCCATGGTGTCTCCTTGATTCTGCCTTCTTTCTCTGAGCATTCAGTTTAGTTTTCCCTGCCTAGCTCTGTTCCCCAATAGCTCTGCTATATTTCCAAAGCAAAGCAATTTTTTTTATTAATCAATGGTAAAAATAGCATAGAGAGGGGAATTCCAAATCACCTCCCCTTTTCTATTTAAATATAAAAGAAGGATTCAATTTTAAAATTTAAAATTACTCATACAAAACAGGTATCAAGCAAAATTATAGTTATAATATTTAGATATAATTTATTTTTATCATAACTAAGGAAAACTATAACTATTCTTCAACTCCATCAAAGACTTTAGAAGTATATATTACCTAAGGAAACAGGAAATTGCATTGTAAACAACTTTCAAGACTCAAATATTGTCAGAGATATCTCGCTGCCTGGACAGTCACCCAAAGTTCTTCTGTATTGTGCAGCATCCACCTTCAGCCTACAGGCCCATAATATCCAGCAGACTTTTCCATGAAGCAGTGTAGTAGTTGGAATGCGAGGGCCCCCTTGTTCCATCCCACCTGGCTAGCTTAACCCCCGAAATAACAACATGGAAATTGTATTAATTAGATTATTGCCTGACCCATTAGCTCTAGCTTCTTACTGGCTAACTCTAACATCTCTCTATTAATGTGTATTGCCATTTGACTGTGGCTTATCAGCATGAGTCTCACCAGTGTGTGTCTTGAGCAGGAGAATCGTGGCATCTGCCTGACTCTGCTTTCTTTCTCTCAGCATTTTGTTCTGTCAACTCCACCCACCTAAGGGCTGGTCTGTCAAAAGGCCAAAGCAGTTTCTTTATTTGACCAATGAAAGTAACATATAGATAGAGAGAAAATCCCCCTACATCAAAGCAGGAAACTGCAAAGATTGTTCCACCTAATGGCAGTTTGTCAGTCACTTTCTTCTGCATCCTGCAGAATGTCTGACAGACTGTTTCATGAGGCAGGAACTCCAAAGGACCATCTCTCACCTTTAGGCAAGTTCACAAGTTATTTCTCTGTGGGTCCTACATGTCCAGTTCATACAGCATAACATCAAACATTCTAGGCAAGAGCAGTTCCTTGCCCAAATGGCTAGCAAACTCCAGAAGGAGCTTTTTGGTGCCCATCATCTTCTTGAAGTAGATTAGCACTGCCAGGAGCGGATGTGTTTATTGTCATGAAAAGTCCTAAGTTATTAAAACATTTTAAATGCCATATTCTGAAGGTCTCTGAAAGAGTTGAAGATTATTTATCTGATTGAAATATATCTCTATATATCTAGAAAGCCTAACATGACTACAAACTTGATTATTATTGGTGATTTTCTATTAACCTATATTTTCTAATTATTTATTACATTTTAAAATGAGCTGCACAAATACAATACCTTAATCAAGAGCAGAAATAGACATATAACAAAATTGACTTTAAATTTGTATCAATAAACCAAGATCCATACCAATGCAAAGTATCCATCTATATAGCATATTCCTCTTTAAATGTAAACAAATATTTATAAACAATAATTGGGATTATGGGCATAGCTCTCTCCAAACTACTTTCTGCTTTTTGTTGGATGAAGTATTTTTGGGGTCTACATAGCAACCTTTCAGTGGGTCTTGGTCCATCAAACCACCTTAGTCTGGAAGGATTCCATGGGTTCTCATCCTCTGTAGAAACAAAAGAAGAACCTATTTTTCCAAAAGAACCTTTTTTACCTCAGACCCAAATTATGAAGTGAAGATACCTTTATGTTGGTTTATCTTAGCAGCCCATACAGTAAATTGTCTCTCTGTACTTAGCTCCTTCAGAGTTAAAAAAAAAATCAAAGAAAACACAATAATATACACAATCCAGACTCTATGGGAATTTCCCATCTTTATATGGCTTATTTTTCTTACTCTATTACTTTTTTCTACTGGTTTAGTATTTATTTTCTTCAGTCCTCTAATCTATAAGTGGCTGTCCTCTTTTATATTGTATTTACTGTCTCTTTCCACTTTTTCTTCTCTCTCCTAAGCCTATGTACACTTTTAAAACATACTGTGTCTCTTTTAAAGTTCTTTTATGTCTGAATATTTCCTATTGTGTGTCTGAAATCCTGTTTTGACCAGGACCACTTCTTAAAATTTTAAATTGCTTGGCTAGTACTAAGGCTTCTTTGTCTTTTGGCTCTGCTCAGCCCAACATGGCAGGGCAGAGGTCTGTTGAATGCAAGCCATGCTCACAGCCCCATTTTCAGGCACACAGTTGGTCTATTTTTGCCATTAAGCAAGTTATAGCACTCTGCTCACAAGCTGAATTTAAATGCTTCATAACTGGACTTCCTGAAAGAGTGAAGACCAATTTTGTTAGCTAACCAAGATGCCTTCTTTAAAAAGCTATGCAGTTTTTGCTGCTACTGCTGAGTCAGAAAGCCTTAAAAGAATGTGTCTCTGCTTGCTGCTAGCAAACAGAGCCTACCCGAGAAAAAAATTTTGGCTACACTTTTTTTTACTGTCATTTCCTATCTATCTTTTTGTCTCTCTGTTTGTCTTTCTGCCTATCTACCTGTTTGTCTGTCAGTCTGAATGCCTGCCTATTTGTCTGTATGTCTATCTATCTATCTATCTATCTATCTATCTATCTATCTATCTATCATCTATCTATCTATCTATCTATCTATCATCTATCTATCTATCTATCTATCTATTCATCTACATCATCTATATAGTTATCTATTATTTACCCATATAAATCTAGGGTCTTTATGTAGAAAAAATGTTCAATATAGCTGAAACAGGTTTATTTCACTTAACATAATTAGCTCTGTTTCTGACAATGTTATAATTTTATTTCCCTTTCCAATAGAATAAGATTCCAGTATGTAAGTACCACATTTGCAGTAATTGATACAGCTATAATCTTAAGGTCATTACTCCAATGGAGATAGCTGAATGTAAGTCTGTCCTTAACTAGAAAATCAAGTGTTAACTAGCATGGGATTGTTCTCTTTCTCCATTTCATTTTCTATCAAATATGAAAAGGTAATGCTGCAAATATCTCAAGATAATTTATTTAAATTGGATCCTGGTGAGTTCAAAATGGATTTTTCACATAATATCAGGAAGAAGCAACCTAGAGAGAAAAATATTGGAACTTCAATGCAAAGCTATTTTCAAGCCCATCACAAATTATTTTCCAAAAGTTGAAAAAAGTAATAGGTTAGAATACATATCAGATCAAATGAGAATATATTAAGTTTTAAATATTTAATGTTATTTTCCATATAAATTATTCAGGTAATTTTAATTTACCTCTTACATTTCAGTGATCTAGGATATTGCTTTGTAGATAGTATTATCAATTAATAAAGAACTTTTAAAGATTTGGTTGAAAGATTAAATCCTTTCCATACCGTGAAGTTATAAATGAAGTTCATTTTGTCTAGGTTGGAATTCAGATGTAATGGGATGACTTCCAATCACACTACTTGAGGAGCTCAAACACATGCATAAAGACAGTTTCTCTCTCACTGATGAAACAGGGTACATTTGTCAGTGTGCTGGTAAATACTTTATTATCATTTAAAAATATTACAAATATTTTTATTTCATAAATATCTAATGATTTGCACGTATTTACTTTGTTGAAAAGGTCAAATTATCAATGTTTTCATAGAGAAGAAAATAAAATCATTATGCAAATAACAAATCTAATAAAGCTTAATAAAACTGAAACTGTTGGGTTACAGCCATTCTTTGAATGATTGAATCACATGGAATTATAAGTTAATTTTCTAAAGCATCACCATGTGGCAAAACATAGTACAATGATGAAATAATCTATAACCAATGTACAAAAAGATAAACTGTCCATATATAGCTATGAAACTCTTGAAATACAATTAAACTCACACTTAAAATGTTTATTGCATATATGATTAACAAATCTATATTTAATCCTAAATGGTTGCGAGTTTCTAAGTACTATGATAAACAAGTCTAAAATGTAGCAAAATGTCAAGATAATGTGGACAAACTGAAAGGATCTTCCTTCCAATACATCAGAATCAATACCTACCTATTCTTTTTTGAAAGATTATGGCAGATATTGGGGAAAAAAAGCATTTCTAAATAATGTCTTCAAAGCTGATAACAACACTCACTTGATCTTGGAATGTGTTATGGAGCAATTCTATTTTTTTTTCTATTTCTACTAAGATAAATTTTATTTTTTATTGAGAAAAGGAGAAAAAAAAACAAGTTTCCACCTCCTCCCAGCCTCCCATTTCCCTCCCCCTCCTTCCACCCTTCTCCCCCTCCTCCCACCCTTCTCCCCCTCCTCCCACTCCTTTCCCCCTCCCTCTCCAGTCCAAAGAACACTCACTTGATCTTGGAATGTGTTATGCAGCAATTCTATTTTTTTTCAATTTCTACTAAGATAAATCTTAAATAAAATGTGTATCTCAGTAAAGGTATCATACTAATATTGGTCTTTGGAAATGTTAAAAAATAACTACTTAATCTGTCATCTCTCTGACTCAGAAATATAAAACATAATATTTCAGTTTGAGGCCGGTTTAAAATGATTACTCAAAGAATTTAAGAAACAAATAGTAGAGAATAAAATAGTCACTAACTCTATGTACCCTTGTAACATATATGCATATAAATAGAGATTAACACACATGTGTATACATATGCATGCTTTCATGTAAGAGGGCATCCTAAAGCATTAAACAGAAGACTTTAAAGGTCACAAGATATGATTGTCATCTAAAGTGAGGATATCTATTTTAGTCAGAAAAAAAAAAACACCAAAAAATAAAACAGCAGAAAATGTAAAAAGTCAAATTTTGTGAAGACAAAATCATACAAATGCTTCTAAAGATTTTATTAGTTGTTTATACTAATTAGAAAACTGTAAAACTGTGTCTTTTTTATTTTGATATATTTTATTATTTTTTTATTGAAAAAATTTCTGCCTCCTCCCCGCCTCCCATTTCCCTCCCCCTCCCCCCACTCCTTTCCCCCTCCCTCTCCAGTCTGAAGAGCAGTCAGGGTTCTCTGCCCTGTGAGAAGTCCAAGGTCCTCCCCCCTCCACCCAGGTCTAGGAAGGTGAGGATCCAAACTGGCTAGGCTCCCACAAAGCCAGCACATTACATAGGTTCAAAACCCCGTGCCATTGTCCTTGGCGTCTCATCAGCTCTCATTGTTCACCATGTTCAGAGAGTCCAGTTTTATCCCATGCTTTTTCAGTCACAGTCCTGCTGGCCTTGGTGAGCTCCCAATAGATCAGCCCCACTGTCTCAGTGGGTGGGTACCCTTCTAGCGGTCCTGACTACCTTGCTCATGTTCTCCCTCCTTCTGCTCCTCATTTGGTCCTTGGGAGCTCAGTCCGGTGTAATTAACCCTTTATGTCCTCTTCCATTCTATACAAAGAGTTAGTGTTTTGGAACTGCAAGCACATCATTTTTTAGAGGTTGGTGGGGAACTAGCAAATTCCTTACACTGCTGATAGGACTTTGAATGGTGTAGCCTCTTGTAGGACTATTTGAACCACAGGGTATAAAATGTAGAATGAACATGGCTTCAGGCATATCTTTTCTGCAAAATGATTCACAATTTTAACAATAATTTAGATCCTTATTTTCTCTCTCTTCCGCTGTCTCTCCTTTTCTCCTGTATAAGTTAGGAAGGGTTGAAACTAAGGCCGTAAAGATGTCTTCTTGCTTGACCATTACTCTACTTTACCATCACCACCACCACCACCAAAAAAAAAAAAAAAAAAAAAGAAAGAAAAAAAAATTTTAATTTGGAACAGAGTCTCATTTGCACTCATTATGTATTAAAGAAACCCCAAAAGGACACCAAATTCTGTTGGTGTTGCATAAAGGAATTTAAAAAAGGGTCCATTTTGAGTTACTCAAAAAAATGGGTGAGGATTTCAGAGAATATACTAAAGGTTAATTCTTGCTCTCCACCTTGCTTGAGGCATAGGCTGTTCTTCAGTTGTTCCCTGCTGCATATTTAGCCTAGCTGGCTTTGAGTTTACAGAGATACCTATCCTGTCTGGTCTTGCTTAAAGAATACTAGGACTGTCGATGCAGGCTACTTCATTCAGATTCTACCTTCGTTCTCTAGATTTAAACTCATGCCCTCAGGCTTGCACAGGAAGTATTTCATGCACTGAGTCATTTCCATAGTCATTTAAGGTTAAATGATATAATTGTGACAACTAAAAACAATATTTCTAATTTCCAATATTCTTTCATAATGACAGACTGCAATATCCATATACGCACCATATACGCACATAGTGAAGAAATTACTTGTAATATATTGTCCAACTATGACATAATTTGAATGAATTTTTGTGTAAGACTTTCTAGGATTTGAAGCTTTGTAATCAGTGATCTGTGTGTCGTTTACACCAATGAAAATTAATACTAGGGATATGTAATTTTTAAGTTACATAGTTTTATATCTATCATAAAGAATGTGTTATTTACTTATACTATCTAACATGTCACCTAATCCAAATCTATTGCAAATTATATTAGTACCTTTAATATATATGCTCCTGTCATGATAAATTTCTCTAACTTCTCCTTTAATTTTGACAAGAAGGAAAAGCTTCTCATTTAGCATTCATGGCAACAATGGGGGAGTGATTTCAATGTGCCTGTGAAAATTAATGGAAGAATTTTATACTCTAGGGGAAAGCAAATATGAAAAAGACATTTTTATGTGGAGAGTAACTGGTCCTGATTAATTAAGCTAATTATATAATTATTATATTATGCTTATTATATAATTAAATATTGTGCTAATAGTATAATTAAATTTATTATGTTAATTATGTAATTGTACAAAACCTTTGAATTATTTAAAAACAAGGTTTTTGTGGCATTTACATTTATAATTTGAGCCCTAAACTATAAAAATGAATTCATTTATAGTTTTAAAAATTATGTTTGCTTTTTATGCATCCACAGTGACAGATCACAAAGATACCCATTCATTCTTCTATGTTCCTTGATTTATTTTCCATTAAGCTGAACTGTTATGATTCATATTTCAAGGATAATGAGGTAAATGGTAGATATCATCTTTAGGGCAGGGCATTATAAATGTCTGCAGTTTTCTCTTCCCCTTTGGTTTCTCATCTGCATGGTCCATCTGCAGTGGGTATTTGTGGGGCATTAGAAAAATGGGTGTTTGATTTCTAATAATATTAAATCTGTGTTACATGGAACAAAAACTGAATTTCTTGGTGAACACTATTTTTCTGATAATTTTAGGTGTATCATTGTTGAAGTCAGCAAGTAAATGAAACAAATGTAAACATGAATGAATATACCTCAAACTTTGTAGTTTTTCTGGATCTTGGTCAGTACCTTTTGAAATGAATATGAATCTCAGATAAAAGGACTTTACTCTTTAGACAATAATAATTCTGGTATTTATCCTAAGAAAAACAACATGCATCTTAAATTCTTTTGATATTAGGTTGGTATGTAGTATTCTTACATGCATTTACTCTGTTGTCATTCAGTACATACGAGACATAAGCTTTTATTAAACAACCTGGGAAAATATCACTAGAGGCTTACGAAAAAAAGGAAACCCAGCACTAAGAAGTTTAATAAAAAAAGATAGCTAACTTGAAAGTCTCATCAGTGTTCTGCCATTGTCTTACCTTTCCTTCTGTCAACTGGCAATTCTTAGTTCATGAAATTCTCTCTTAAAAATAGTTATGTCATCCCGTGAGAGCGACACAGGACTATTAAACTCTTTGTACAGGTGGCTGGGATAGTATAATAGCAAACATCACACGGAGAGAAGTTGCTTTTTCAAGGAATGAGCTGGCAGAACTTCCAGTATCAAACTGTTATTTAACTACCAGTTAAGATCTCTGTACTAAATCATAATGGATCATGGTTAGCATTGCTTTTTTTTTTAAACTAATTTGTTGGCTGTGTTATTTTGTACAGGGCTGCTTGCAGGCTTTTGGTATTATCCAGTTGCACTGCTAACTTATTAATTTTCTTCTTGAATAATCTTTATAGAAGGTGGTGTATTGAAATTCCCTACAACCATTATATCTTAAGCTTGGTATGTCTGTAGGGCCCATATATTTACTTAACTTAATGTTGATCATGTATGCATTCATAATTATCATTTTCTGTTTTGGAATTGATTCGCTTTTCACTGTATATATTTTTTGAGTTTTTTTTTTTTACTT
Organism: Microtus oregoni; assembly: GCF_018167655.1. NCBI lineage: Eukaryota > Metazoa > Chordata > Mammalia > Rodentia > Cricetidae > Microtus > Microtus oregoni. The sequence goes on along the minus strand of NW_024543076.1, from coordinate 8,718,395 downwards.
TACTACTATTTTCCTGGTCTAATACACTTATGTATTTGAGTTACAGAATTTAATAACTTGATATTCAAGATAATTATTGATAAATGATAATTAACTAATTTTATTGCTTTCTGAGTATTTTGTAGCTTTTGCATTTTATTAATCCTTCCGAAAATTCTTCTTTAAGGTTAATGGTACAATGTATGTTTAGATTTACTTATTTTTCACAGTTTTAAATTTACCCAGTACATCTTATGTTTTTAATTGTCTAATTCAGTGTGACAAAAACTTAACTTTGTTTCTATACATATCTACACTTTAACTCAACCTGAAATACTTAAATTTTTATGTTTTTGCTTGCATAATTTTATGTATGCATCCCTTAACTTACTTTAACCATACTTTAGATATGGTTCTTAAGACTAATTTAGTACTTTGTCTTTAATCAATAACTGTTCTATGTTGGTTAAAATTATTTTCAAATCACAATTATTTTTTATGGAAGTATCTTAGTTCGGGTTTCTATTGCTGTGATAAAACACCATGACAGAAAAAAATAGCGAGGAGCAGGTTCATTTTACTTATACTAGCACATCCAGCTCATCATCAAAGATAGTCAGGGTAGGAAATCAAGGTAGGAACTGAAGCGGAAGCCATGGGAAGAGACTTAATATGAATTGCTACTCCTGGACTGCTCAACCTGTTTCTTTGTACATCAAAATGATCACTTGCCTAGAATTGGTAGCTACTGCCCTTGGTGGGATGAACTCTTTTCTATCAACTATCAATCAAGTTGGTCCCATAGGTTTGCAAACATGTCACTCTTTTGGAGACATTTTCTCATTTGAGAGTCTCTCTTCCCAGATATGCCTAGGTTTGTGTTAAGAAGGAAAATCTTAACAAGAGGTACAAGTGTTAGGAACATAATTCTGCATAATATATGTCAGAGTGTGTGCTTTCATGGAGCTTTCATGAATTTTTCATGAATAAAAATTCCTATCTTTTTAAATAACATTGTTTTGTTTTTTAATTACTTTGATCAGTTTCTGCAAAGCATAAGTTGTGGTGTCAGGTCTCATTGGCCTTGGAATTTTTGATTACCTGTCATTTATAAAAGAATTACTAGGTCATTTTTTCTTCACAGGTTATTATATTTCCTTGAGTGCATTAAATATATCATCTTCTTCTCCCTTTGGAGACTGAGTACATGGTAAAATGCTCATTCTCATCAGAACATCAATATATATGAAGTAGTTCACATCTGCTTTTGTTATGGCTTTTTTCTGTTATTTTATAGATTAGTATCATATCTTTTATGAACTACATTTTGTATTTGAAGATAATTGGCAGCTTCTGTGCTTTTTGTACTTAGATGTTATCCTCTTTCCACTAATAAGAAGAAAGTTTGTCCAAAATTTTAAAATTAAAACTAAAAAAAATCTGATCACTTTATTTCTACAATGAGACTACAGAGTTTTGAAGCCTATTTGTCTTCTCTTCTAATACTCAAAGAATTTATCATTTATTATTTATCTATGCACTTTCTCTTTTTTGATTGGGAAAAGTATAAAGGCCTGTATCAGAGCGACCCATGATTTTCTTCACTGTGATCAATCAACTGGTGAAACTTTCCTTGCATATCTGCACTTTAGACATCATTTTTCTTAATTCGTATTTAATTTTTCATACAGCATATTTTAATGACATTCAGTTGTTCTGCCAAACTTCATGTTCTCTCTCTCATTCTCTTAAAATTAACCCATAAAAACAGGAAAACAAAATATCTAAACAAGAAACAATGAAAGGCTAAAAGGCCAATAAGACAGAAAATAACAATACAAGACAGATAATGAAACCAAAAGACAGAATACAGAATTCTTTTTGTATTGGCCAACTGCTCCTGGCTATCTATTGGTTCTATAAGTCATTAAGTTTTACCTCTCCCGATTCTAATTTTTATATTTCTTTTAATACCATGTACATAGAATTCATGTATCATCTTGTGAATTAAACTTCATTCATGCATTTTATAACTTCACTGAACTTTTGAAAATGATGATTATGGCTTCTTTTTCTATCCTTTCATAGCTCATTCTTTAGGAATTCTGTTGGAATTTTAGTTTCTCCAGAAAGGTACATGATTTCCGGAATTTGTTCCTAACTTTATGATTATGGATTTGTGGAAAGAGCTGCATTTTGCTATTTTTACAGTTCTTTGGTTATGACAGACTATCACTAGTATGCTGGCCTGTGACTCAGGACAAGTCAACAATACTGGTAGATGCTGAACAATGTCTGCAGATGTCTAGACGGCTGAATGTCTTATGACTCCAGATGAAGCTGCTAAGCTACCTGACCCAGAGATAACATTCATAGCTTTGTCACTAACATTAGGCACAGTGGCTCTCTGTGTATATCATTCACCTCTGATTTTACCTACCAGAGTTTGCATCTCTAGTCCAGAAGCATTCGGTGTTATTTTGGAAATTAGAAAACTTTGGAAGGACTTCAAGATGAAATAGGTATGAAGAGGTTGATCAGTTATCTTTTTATTAGCTATGTATTATAAGGTGTGACATTTTATGTAATATACTCAAAACTCTTCTTAGATTCCTTGACATTTCACTAGAGTAGAGTATGTTTAAAAATTATTGTTAATAGTATTGTGGGTTTTTCTTCATTTTTTATCATTTTAGAATTCACTGTTTAATAATTCTATTTTTTAGTTGTAAACATTGGAGTCAATTTTTCTTATTATAGTTTCATTCTTTAATGCTTCACTTATTATTGATTTTAATTGCCCTCAATTGTTTCCTTCTTATAATGGAAAGAATTAAGCCTTACACTTTAAAATTATATTCTTATATGGTTATGAAAACAAAATTTTAGAAACATACAACTTAATGGCACAATGTACAATTAAATGAGAAAAGACCTAATTACTACATTCAAAATAATAAGGGTGGATCTTTATGAATATTATCAAAGTATCAAGAACTAAAGTATAAAAACTAAAAATTTCAGAAATGAATCCACAAGGAACAATAATAGAAACATCAAAAATGACAGTAATCTCATTTCTTAGGGATTTAAAACAGACGTTCATACATTCTGCACTGTTTGAGACACAGCTGTGTGATCAAAACCAACTATAAAGTCGTGGTTGTGAAGTTCTTCGAACCTTCATGTGTAAACAGTATTTCAACACAGAGAGCTGAGGGAAAGTAATCTCAAAACTAGGATGTTTCCTGGGTTTATTTATAATCACAAGTCTCCTGGCAAAACCAAATGAAGACTGAAGATTTTCTTGCAGTAGAATGGGGAGAGGAAAAAATCCCTTGGTAAGATTTGTAAATGTCCTCTATGAGGTGGGTGAAACTGATCACCTAGAGTAATGGTGACCATCAGGAGTGACAATGACTGAATATCTGGAAATTATTGATTCCTTAAAATTTTAACAGAAATAGCATAAAATTTTATTATATTTATTATCACAAAACAGCTCTACTTAAATGTATAGTTCTCTTATGGGGTTATTTTAATGTACAATATAATCTGAAAATACCATGCAATTATCAGAATGTAAAGATATACAAAGACAGGATGTACAGTTATAATCAACAAGACTTGCTTGTAATACATAATTATTTCCATGAAGTATAATTAGATTATGTATGTAAGGAACACTTATAGACTAAAGATGTAGTGAAACATATTTCTGGGTAATGAATAACTGAATATATTTGCACACAGGGAGGAAAATATGTTTCTGGAACACTTTGTATCCTTCCATTTTGAAGCTGCAAAATGAGCCTCAGAGACAGATAATCAAATAATCACAGTACTCTTGAGGGCACTGAGTCTCCAGTTGGAACCACACAATTGAGAGTCCAGCATAATAATGTGCTTAGTAGACACATGATGTTTAATACATCAGACAGATGTATTAATTTGCAAGGTTCTATGCTTTTTCTTCTTCTTGACAACTGTCCAGATGACCTCCTTTGTATTCAGATAATTTCACAAACTTCCTCTCCTTTTGAAAGGGGAAATCTTATTTCATGATATATTAATATAAATCTGCATCTGCTACATAAAAATGTGACTTTGTAGTTGTCAAGTTTATCATTCATATCAAAGGAAGAATTACTACTTTTTAAAATTCAATCAGATAATTTGATTCAGTATATGAGTTATCATTTGTGAGCAGAAACTCAATGGTAACAGTTCTTTGAAGGGAGATCTATAGGCTTCATCCATAGTTTAATTGTGGAATTGATAAGGTTTTAATATGATGAAAATGAATGCCCTGTGCCTTTGCTGCAATGAAGCCCTCAATGTTTGTCTGGATTCTGACTTGTCTCTGAAGAGAATCACTCTTAACCACTGAGGCATAGTTATCTGTCAAAAACTCCATTTTCGAGGTTGAATGACAATGATAGAATCAGAGGAACTAAGGCAAACATGGACATAAAGCTAAAAAAAGAGAACTAGGGTGCTCCAGAGCTCCAGAAAATTGTCAGGTAGGGTTACACAGCACAGAAGAAATGTCACAGAAAATATGTAGATGCTGTTCATGGGATAAAGAACATTAGAGTTCTGGATATTCATTCTGCAAGCATGTTAGGATTCAGCTACCCAGCCCTCAACTGTACACTGTTTTATCACATTGCAGTGTAAGTCCAATATTATGAAGACATGATAAACATCCCCAGATGCATGATGTTTGTAAATTTTTTAAATTAGAGATGAAATTGTATTTTCCCTATGAAATTATTTCTTAGAGTTTTTTTGTTTGTTTCTTAATTGGGTGTTAACCTATACATTACTTATATTGTATCCAAGTGCCTTAATCACTACATTTCCAAGAGTATTTATATTGCCATTGTTCAAAAAGACCTGTGTCCTGCTGTCCACCAACCATACATCTTCCTTAATTTTGGACTTCCAAGCTGCTGGAACTGAGCCTGAACTCAGCTTGGAAGATGAGTACAAAGGAAAAGTAGAACTTATAATGTATCTTATTTGCCATTGGTTTCCTCAGATGAATGGAAGGGAAACTTACCTGCCACGGTCTTTGAGCAGATTCCCTAGATGCAAGTTACTCTCTGGCATGTCTTCCACAAGAGTGGTGTAGCTCACTAATATCTAATCAGATCAACATAATTTCACCACGAATAACAACAGGTTTGGGCTTTCCAGATTTGGATCGAGAAACAACTATCTTACGCCATAATTCTGAGAAACCATGGAAAATTTAGATAACCCATTGCTGTGCTTTTGGAAAACATACAGGTAACATACTAATTTTAATGTTCAACAAAATCTTTTCTTCTCCTTACCACATTAAAGAAGTGTTATAATTTGTCACATTATTCAACAACTCCATCCAATTTTACTGCAAATAAATTGTAACTAATTTTAACCTGGAATAGCACTTGAAATGTCAGTTAACACCACCAAGTCTTCTTTTAATTATATTAATGTAAACAAATTGAATGGAAGAGAGATTGTACAAATCCTATTGTTTTTACCACCTGATCTCTGTTAGGAAAGTGCTAGACATTCAGAATCCCTTAACACTACAGTAAGTCTTTGTGCCTTTAAAATAGACTTCATTTTTATGTTATCTTTTTTTATTACTCTTTTTTTAATTTATTTATTTATTAAGGATTTCTGCCTCCTCCCCGCAACCTCTTCCCATTTCCCTCCCCCTCCCCCGATCAAGTCCCCCTCCCTCATCTGCTCGAAGAGCAATCAGGGTTCCCTGACCTGTGGGAAGCCCAACTTTATTTTTTTTTAAATATACCAAGAAATTTATTGAATATAATTATATATCAATATAATTGATCTGGGTTATACATCTGTGCGTCAATATGATTCATTCCTTAAGAAAGGTAAGAGCTATTTTAAAATTGTGAATAGAGGCAAAGTAGATAATACTATTTATTAATGCAGCATGAATACAGTAGATTTGAAAAATTGAAGATTAATATAAGTGTTTAGGGTTATTTTTATCATCTATTGTTCTTTAGTTCTGAGAATCAATTTTATATGGCATTAAATGTGCTATCTTATTGTTCAGGGGAGCCACATTACATCCCATTTATATTTTGTTTGTCAGTTTCTGTCAATGGTGAGAGACAAGCTTGTCAATCTGTGTCAACAGTATGAGACAAGAAAGAATAGAACTTGTCTTGTCACATAAGAGGGTCTTAAAAATACATACAAGTAACAAGATTTCTTTTTTTTTTTTTTTTGCGCCGCTGGTGTAGTGGTATCATGCAAGATTCCCATTTTTATGTTATCTTGAGGGAAGTGGATTTTTAGGAATTTGAGCCACAATGTATTTTGTTTCTTTAACAAGTTTTCTCAGAATGATTTAGTTTGTCCCCATACAACAACAACAACAACAAATTTGCCTCCAAAATCGCTGACATTGAAAGTTAATGGCTATGACTTTGGTTTTAATTTGCTTCTTTCCTTTGAGCATTAATTACACAGGTTTTAACAGGATTCGTAGGACTTAATATATTGCTGTCTAGGTAGAATTTCTTTTTCTCTACAAGAAACCAATAGATTTATGGTTAAAGTTTATATACCCTTAAAGATATTTTATTATAATATAGCAGAAATCAATTAAAACCACTACGGAAAAGTGGAATTTTGCTCTCTGTGTTAAACAGAGAAAAATTGTTCCCAAGATAAGAGAAATTCAAGGTCTGCCTTAAATCATCATAGAGATGTCTAATGTTACCAAGCCTCATACTCTAAACCAGTCCGTTCAGATTTTGAGGACACTTTATCAGCATAGGCTGCAGGGGGTTTATACAATGCATGCATTGTTAATGAGAGAAATTTCAGGGTTTATGAACTTTCTCACCCAAAACTAAAATTGTTGAGAATTATTGAAAAGAAATGTACATTTTACTTGATATAAACTATAATAACTGAATACACATGATCCTACCAAACCTATGACTAAGGATACGCTCCCTACATTTAAAAGACATATTCTTATAAGTATTGAGGGAGAGATTGTCACTACCTTTTTGGGATAAGTCTTTTGGAAGGCTACTTATACCCCAGTAGATGGCCACACACTTATGTGTCTATGGGCAGCATTTATTAAATCTAGGGTGGTAATTAATAACAGGGAAAAAAGAAGGCAGGGAGCTTTGAAGTGTAAAGGGTGAGGAGTGTTAGAGGGAATGACTCAGGAGTTAAGAGCACTGCCTGCTCTTCCAGAGTTCCTAAGTTCAATTCCCAGCAACCACATGGTGGTCGAGGGGGAGATGTGAGAATGTGATGTGTGATCCTTAGGAGGTTTGGACAGAAACTGAGGGTAGGAATGATCAAGCTATATGAGTGAAATTTTAAAAGATAAATAAAAAATTGTTTAAAAATTAAGTGCACTGATGAAGGTTAATATCCAGGAAGATGCACTGGACTTGTTTCTACTGCATGTACTGGCTTTTTGGGACCCTAATCTATTTGGATGCAAAGCTTCCTAGGCCTGGATATAGAGGGGAGGGCCTTGTACTTCCCACAGGGCAGGGTTCCCTGCCCTCTCTTAAGAAAGGAGAGGGAGGGAGGAGGGAGAGTGGGGGAGCAGGAGGGGGATGGGAGGAGGGGAGGAAGTATAAATTTTTGAATGGAAAAAAAATTGAAAAAAAAGGAAGTAGATTGTAGTGCTTAAATGGAATATATATATTTATATAATATAATAGATTATACTCATTAAAAATAGATACAAATTACACTCTATTTTATGTCACTTCATTAATACATATGTTCAACACAGTTTATTGTTTATTTAAGGAAAAACAACATAAATATTGTATTGTTATGACAGGACTTTTCATTTTACCTACTTAGAGGTCAGATCTATTTATGTTTTAACATTGTCTTTCGTGATTTCATTTTATTTCCTCTGGAATTACTCTGTGTTGAGATTGAAGAAAGTCTCACTATGTATTATAACCTTCTTATGGCTCACATGCTCATCCATGCCATTCTAATACTGTAATCCAATCTTCTTTATGACTACAGTAGGTAAAGATGAGCGAATACTTTAATTTACTTTGTTAGAACTTTTTCAGGCAGAGACAGTAATAAACATTTCTGCAAAAATATATTTAACTCCTTATTAAATGATACTAATTATGGGGTTTCTAATGGATGATTAGATTACTGACTATATTTTTCATAATACCCAGTATCTTGAAATAAACTGTCATTGACTCAATGATATACTCACTGAATACTTAGAATTAAAGGGACCTAGTTTCTATCCAATCATCACATGCAGGTGTGACTCGGGGCATCTATCAGGTTCTCAAGGGGCAGAGCCAGATTCATCTAGATGTTAACAAGAGGAAAAACAATTTTACAATTAGTAAAAAAAATGCATTTTAAAAATATTTACTATATTCTGAGAAAGGGTGGGAGAAACAGAAAATAACTGGGTTGTGAAGTACTACTAGACTTATTTATTTATTTCAATTTCAATTTTGCTGATGAGTATCTTAGTTTTCCATTTAATGATTTTTTAAAGATTTATTTATTAGTATATGTGAGTGAAGGCATAAGTCACAAACAATGCCACACCAGTTTGGAATTATGATTAATAGGGTGGTATTTATTTAAAGGGAAAAAAAAACTTACAGATCACCATCCCAGAAAACAGTCCTCTGCGCAACCAGAAAGGGAGTCTAGTCGCCAGTGGAGCAGGAAGTGAAGAGAGAGAGGAGAGGGAAGTGGCCTCTCTTTTAAAGGGAGAGAGACCACGCCCCAATGGGCTGGTATTTCAGCGGCTATAGGCTGAAGCAGAAGGACCTCCCGCAACACCTCCCCCTTTTGTTTAAGTAAGAGAGTTCTAAACCTACTATGAAATTATATACAATAATTACAAATATCCTATTCTAACTAGCTTAGGTCTTGTATAATAAATAACTTGGCCAAGTCATGAGAGAAAAGTAACTACATTTATATAGTCTTCAACACCATCGAAGATCTGAGAAGGGAAATAATGTTACCTGGGTAATTAGGAAGTTCAGTAAAACAACTTCCAAAACATGCAACAAATCACAGAGACAACTAGCTACCTGGGCAATCACCCAAAGTCACGTTAGCAGTGTTGAAGCAACCAACTTTGGCTAAGGCCTAACATAACTGACATACCATTTTCAAAGGCAAGCAACTTTTCAAAACTATCTTACCCTGTCTTGGCAGGATATGACAGTCCTGTTTTATCCATTGATGCACGCTCTGTATCTCTGTCAGTGGTTGAGATATGGGTATTTCTTTGCCCAAAGGCCAGTTCTGCCAAAAAGAAAGGATCCAGGTGGAGTGTCTTTGGTGCTCAACATTCTCTCGGGAATAGAGCGGTGTTGCCAGGAGCAATTGTGTCTCACTACCACAAAACTCTGAGTTAGATTAAAGGCCATTTTCTACAGCTCTTTGAAGAAGTTGAAGATTATCTATCTATACTGAGTATAATCTCTATATATCTAGAAAATCTAACATGCCTACAAGCTTTACTATCATCGATGATTATCCATTAGCAACCTATATTTCCTAATTATACATTACATTTTAAATGAACTACACAATCAAGATCAGAAATACATATAACAAAAGTGACCTTAAAATCCATATTAATGCAAATTATTCATATCTATATCATTTCCCCCTTTAAATGTAAAAGAACATTTATAAACAATATTTTGGGAACATGGGCGCAGTTTTTTCTCTCCAAACTGCTTCCTGCTGAATGGGGGTGCTGTTGTGCTGTATGAATGTGCACCATGTCTGTGTGCCTCATACCTACAGTGGGCAGAAGAAAACATCTGACTCTCTGGATGTGAAATTATAAGCAGTTGCAAATCGGCCTGTGGTTACTGGGAACTGAACTCCAGGTCCTTTGTGAGATCAACAAGTGCTCTTAACCAATGAGCTATCTTCCAAGGCTACTTTTTTATTTTTATTTTTTTTTATAAAAAAAAAAAACATTTCCACCTCGCCCCAGCCTCCCATTTCCCTCCCACTTCTCTCCCCCTCCCCCCACTCCTCTCCCCCTCCCTCTTCAGTTCAAAGAGTAGTCACGGTTCCCTGCCCTGTGGAAAGTCCAAGGTCCTCCCCCCTCCATCCAGGTCTAGGAAGGTGAGCATCCAAACAGCCTAGGCTCCCACAAAGCCAGAACATGAAGTAGGATCAAAACCCCGTGCCATTGTCCCTGGCTTCTCATCAGCCCTCATTGTTCGCCATGTTCAGAGAGTCCGGTTTTATCCCATGCTTTTTCAGTCACAGTCCAGCTGGCCTTGGTGAGCTCCCAATATATCAGCCCCACTGTCTCAGTGGGTGGGTGTACCTCTGATGGTCCTGACTTCCTTGCTCATGTTCTCCTGCCTTCTGCTCCTCATTGGGACCTTGGGAGCTCATTACGGTGCTCTAATGTGGGTCTCTGTCTCTATCTCCATCCATCGCCAGATGAAGGTTCTCTGGTGATATGCAACATACTCAAACCTATGGGACACTATGAAAGCAGTCCTAAGAGGAAAGTTCATAGCACTAAGTGCCCACTTAAAAACCAAAAGAAAAAAAGAAAAAGAAAAAGAAAAAAGAAAACAAACGGAGAAAGCACAAGTTGGAGACTTAACAGCCCACCTGAAATCTCTAGAAAAAAAAAGCAGACTCACCTAGGAGGAGTAGAAGACTGGAAATAATCAAACTGAGTGCTGAAATTAACAAAAAAGAAACACAGAAAACAATCCAAAGAATTGATGAAACAAAAAGTTGGTTCCTGGAGTAAATGAACAAGATTATAAAGCCCTATCCAAACTAATCAAACGTCAGAGAGAGAATTTGCAAACATAGCTGACAATGAGGACTACTGAGAACTGAAGAACAATGGCAATGGGTTTTTGATCCTACTGCACGTACTGGCTTTGGGGGAGCCTAGGCAGTTTGGATTCTCAACTTACTAGATAGACCTGGATGGAGGTGGGTGGTCCTTGGACTTCCCACAGGTCAGGGAACCCTGATTGCTGTTCGAGCTGATGAGGGAGCGGAACTTGATCAGGGGAGGGGGAGGGAAATGGGAGGCGGTGGTGGGGAGGAGGCAGAAATCTTTAATAAATAAATAAATTTCAAAAAGAAGAAAAAAAAAGAAATGAAAAGCGGGACATAACCACAGACACAGAGGAAATTCAGAGAATCATTAGATCTTACTACAAAAGCCTGTATGCCACAAAACTAGAAAATGTAAAAGAAATGGACACTTTTTTAGATAAATACCATATACCAAAGTTAAACCAGGACCAGGTGAACAACTAAATAGACCTGTTAGCCAAGGCTACTTTTAACACATTTCGGGAGTTCTCTTATCACAAGCAGAATTTGTTGATGGTTCCTTGTAATATACCTACATTTCATGGAAAATTACAGTCAAATGTGTAACAATCACTTCCAAAAGTTCAGTATCGCTTCATGGGAAATTGGGTATCTTCTTTTTGCCGGAAGCAATCATTACTCTCCTAAGAGAATGAATTCTAATAAAGTCATTAGCCTGAATGTTAGGCAGTGCTACTATGTTCTTTCGTTTTCTGTTCTAAAATGAGGCTGGATGCTCTAAATACCACATAAAGTAGTTTTGAAGCAGTTTTTTAAAAATCCAATTTCCTAACTACTGCCCTACTTCCAGGCAATTTTAATTAGCTCGCTGCATTACCACGAAGCAACAAAAGATAAAGAAGTTGCCCTAAATGTTGATTTCAGCCATCAAAGAATAGACATAAGGACTGAAAGCACCAATGCTGTCTTTCCTGCTAAGGAAATTTAAAGGAATTATCTCTGGGTTACAGTTATAAGAGATAAAGCACATATAGAAGATTTCTCTCGGATTATCACTGAAAGTTGAGGATAAAATGAGTTCAGGATCATGGCTAAGATGAATTTACAAATTATCTCATGATTCTATTTCACATTTACTCCCTGTTGGAAAACATTGCTGGGTGCTTAGAGGTTGCACTCATCCTGTACTCTGGCAGCTTATCTCAAAACTGCAAAATGGAGCTCTCTCTCCCTACAGCAAAGCTTCCTGCTCTTATCTGTAGGATGTCCCTGGCCTGGAGCATGGACCTTATCTAAAACTGTCTCTAAACCAGATTTCTGATTCATCTTTAACTTGACCCTTGGCAAAGATCTCTGCTAAGACTTGGGCTAGGAATTCTGCTATAGAACCCTACTGCCACATACTAACCACATACTAAGCCTTGTGATATGAGCTTGCCACTTAATGCAAGCCTTGGGGTTTCTCGTGAGGCTCCACAATACTATAAATTCCTTTTACTCTGTAATAAAATTGGCTGATTCACTGAAATCTGTCTCCCAGAGAGTTTCCTCTGTCTGTGCTCTTGGGCCACATACACAGCTTTTTGTTGCCCCTTCTTTTCCTTCCTTCTCAACCTACTGGCAACAGGCAGAAAGGGAAAGAGAACCTCCACAGCCACCTGTTTGCCATGTATCTCTACCAGATTTAAATTCAAAATCTTAATAACTAGGACTAATGAATTACAAGATCTTCTCTAGAGCTTTGAGCAGATTACTCTCGAGCTTCTAAATTTAACTACAAAATCAGGGTGGATAACAGCACTGTAATAATGGGAAATTAAATATGTACCTTCATTTAATAAGAGATGCTGATAATCATTTTGTCTATTCATTTGAATGTAAAATGGCCAAAGATTTGGGTCCAGAGAGATGTGGATGCAGAAGAGGAATTCTGGACACTTGAAAAATACACCAAATCTGTTCAGAGTTAAGAAGCAGCTGGTGTGTGATTCCCGAAGAAAAGGGAGATTCCTTGGAGAACAATATCAGATATCATATTAATATTAAACTTCCAGTGTCCAGATGGTCAGAAATTGGTTATTGTTTGCTATCTCACTCATCATATGGTATTTTGTTATGACCACCCAGGCAAATTAATGCTTCCTTACAGCAAAGCCATAAGCTGTCAAACAGATGCTGAGGAGTCTACAAAAAAATCTGAGTGTTTCAACAAGAGGTACAAAAAATTATTTCAGAATAGAACCAATTCTCCTTTTATCAAACTAAATAGCTATATGAGTATACTATCATTGAACTCTTTACTATCTATTCATGTTTTCTTCTCATCTGCCAATACCATACCACCTTTTTTATAGATCCTGCTCAGTTATTATTTGTTTATTTTTTAAAATAGAAATGGGTTAAACTAAGATGTAAGAGATAGCCAATATGAAGTTAGAGCTAACTGGCCAAGCAGTGGTTTAACTGATACAGTTCTTGTGTGATTATTTAATCTCTGGGCGGCCAGGACAAACAAAGAGCTCATTACTTGCAACAGAACAATGATCAGCTTGAATTATATATTCTACCTTTAATAAATATTTAAAAGCTGGGCAATGGTGGCGCACGCCTTTAATCCCAGCACTCGGGAGGCAGAGGCAGGCGGATCTCTGTGAGTTCGAGACCAGCCTGGTCTACAGAGCTAGTTCCAGGGTAGGCTCCAAAGCCACAGAGAAACCCTGTCTCGAAAAAGCAAAAAAAATAAAAAAATAAAAATAAATAAATAAATAAATAAATATTTAAAAGATTTCTCACTTATCCATAGTACCAGATGTTCAAATTTTGGACTAAGTTCATTACTAGAAACAACTGACAAAAATTAAACATATGTAGTCGATGTTGCTAATCATTTTCATATGTAGATTATAAACAGATATTTATCCAAAATTCAACTTATTTCCATCTTAGAGAAATGCAGCTGATTGACATGGAGGTTTTATAGTTACTATTTGAAAGCATTCTTACTGCTACACATTTGTATATACACCATCTTATTGTATCTAAGGCAACATTAGATTTCACATGATAAGGTAACTATAAATATGACAGGCATATGAAGACAATGATATGATAATAAAACTGGTCATATAAACTTGTGAGAAAAATAGTTTTTAAACATATTATATCATTTTATTTATTACATGTGATTTGTTGCACATGAGAAGTATATTCTTCTCCTCAGATTATGCTATTTTATTAGCAGTGGTTCATAAAGAATTTAATATCTCTATTTCTGTATCACCACAGGTTACTTACAGAGAATATTGCAAAATACGTTACTGTTTCAATCATAGATTAAGTATAATGCTAGGGTATTTTGGAAACACACACACACAAATGCATTATACCTATTTCAAATTCAGATAAGGTTTTCAGTGATAATAAAAGTCATTCTTTCTTCAGAGGTAATGTGTACACCAATATTTGGCAGAAAAATATGGCCTGTGGGAAATAAGAAATATACTCGAAGAAACAAGACAGACCAAAGTTAAGACGCAAGTGTTTACTGCATGAAACAGGAACTATAGCTTTTCAAAATCTACACATGGAAATGTATTCTCTGTCCCAACTCCATACAATATGAACCAAAGTTATCTTCATCTCTATCATTTGAGAGTTCTGTAGACCAATCAGTATTTGGGCAAGTATACAATTTCACTGTCAAAGATGCAAAACAGACATAGGCTGTGTGTACAGAAGTAAATCTTGATATAAGTAAGAAGGTGAACTTTATATAATTGCAAGTTTATTACTGCACAGTACTCTTTAATTTTTTCTGAACCATATTTAATTTTATAAACTACTCAACTAAAAGACCATATTAAATCTTATTTGAGTTTGTGTGGTTTTTAGAACTAATTTCTTGATTTCTTTGTAGAAATAAGAGTATAAACTTAGTGTACTGAAGACTATTAGAATTGAAGAAATTATTAAATATGGCTGCTGAACTAGCTCTCAGTTGTACATATGTCTACAAATTTTTTTCAAATGTCTGAAAACATCCTTTAAAGTTGATACTCAACAAAACCCAAACGGCTTTCTCAACAGTCTTGTTTATTGTTGTAACCTGTGCTTGACACAGGATATTGAAGGTAAGTCCTTTTGATGAAGAAATCATTTATTTTAGATACTCAACTCAGAGGATTTAAGCCATATCTGACCTGTAGTCCTCCTCCCTGAGTTCTAGCTTTCATAGTACCAATAAGTTAAAACAATCAGTAGTTTTATGCAGCTGCCACATATTTGAATTACAAAATGACTAACATGTAAAGATACCCCTACAAGTGCTATAATGGCACTCATATCTTAATGGAAATAAAGTTAGATAATTGGACTTCAAACCTGTTCAAAAGGAGTGAAATAAACGTAGGTACTGCAAACCTAGACAACCACCACAGGCTGTTAAAGTCATAGATTTTAAAGGAAACTTAGTAGCATATATTTGCCAGTATATTGTAATTCCTAATTGCATTATGAATCATACTCCTTATAACCAGAGGTAAGTGTTGTGAGATATTTTGATTGTGTTCTGAAAAATAAAGCTTGCTTGGAGTCAGAGCGTGGAGCTAGGTACTATCTGACCAAAATAAATCATAGAGGTTTGGAGGACTACAGACAGATAGGAGAAAGGAATTAGTAAGGAAGAGTTGAGAGAGGATCTCAATCCTTTTGGAGGAAGGAACAGAAGAGGTAGAAAGTCACTGGCTGCTCCCATGCTTCTCTGATCTTTCAGGTTCATACACTGATTTCTGACTCCTGAATTTTTATTGATAAATAAATATTAGTTAAGGCTTTAGATAACATTAGCTCTCAATACTTTTCAAAGTAGCTTTTCTTCACAGAAGATAGAAACCATTATTGAAAACCACAAGTGATCATGGAACGCCCTAATTCAAATGATACAGTTAAAACTCAACTCCTGCTGCTAAGACTCCAGAAAAGCCATGGAAGAAGGAGATAAAAATTGTAAGAAAATGAAGGCCACGAAATCTGCTGTGACATTATATTCCTAAAAATGACAGGGTATTACATCCACAGTCTCACAACCACAGGATGGTCTAAACGTATTGCGAACAAACATATTATCAATAGTTATGCTAATGTGAAAAACTTTGAATGGACCCTATCCCTAGAAAAATAACTACAGGCAACTGATGACTGCAAAGAGATATGAAATTATTCTTTCCCAGGGAAGTACCTCATAATTGGTTATATGATGGCCACTGGTCAACCTGAAATCATATACATACAATCAACACTAATAAAATTATGTATGTTATATTTGTATATCTATAAATGTGTGTGTGTGTGTGTGTGTGTGTGTGTGTGTAGCAGTAATAACCAAAGAAAAAGAGATCAAGAATTTGACAGGGTTCCAAATAGGGGGTAAGGTCATGAGATGAGTTTGAGGGAGACTAGAAAGGGAGGAAATGATATGATGGTATTTTAATTAAATTTTCAAATTATTAAGAAATATGTCTAACTATTTAAAATATGACTACATAAACTAACAAGTGGGTCCTGCAATTAGGGTTACAAATAACAAATGTGGAGTAGTGATATATACATAATCCACATGTGGTACATGTCATACTTGTCATGACAAAATGTCAATATTTTATAAAATTTAAATATAAATGACATCCCATTACTCATTCTGTAGTCTAGCAACTTAAATAAATGAAACTTACAAAACTTGTATTAAAATGTTAGAAGTGTCTCACATTGACTTTATACATGAAAGCTTTTAATGAATGTCTGTTATGAGTGTAAAGCTTTCAAACAGGAATTGCTCAAAATATACCTGTCTTGTAACAAACTAGGAACTTCCAACAAAGCAGAAGATTCACGAGAAATAAAATACTGAATTTAAGCAGTTCTACTACAACTTGGGAAGAATTTTTAATAATGTTTCATCTTTGAATTTAAGAGTTACATTCTCAGTGTGGTGGAATTAAAGTGAGAGGATCCATAATTTTGTAGTAGTTAATTTTAGAAAACATTCAAAATAATTATAGAGACAGCTCACATGATGAGCTTTGACTCACAAATATGCTTCATCAAGAAAAGTGATCCATGTAGAGGGGAAAAATCAGTACCTGCCTAAATATTTAAGCCCAAATATTTATGTACTTCTATAAAAGATTGAAGTTGAGGATATCCTCCATGTAGTTAAATTGATTCTGAAATTATCAGAAATTGAACACCTGAGGTAAATACATTTTTCAAAGATATAATGATGCACAAGATAAAATTGAAGATGAAAGTAAATTATTATGCAAAACAATTAAGACAATTTCTGTAGCTAATGTTTAGAAAACAATTAAATTGAAAAACCCTGATGAAAAGAAAAATGAAGTTTTACATATCTATATAGAATACAGAACTGAGTTAGAGACCAAACAACTTTTAAAAAGTCACTTCATATGTGTCAAAAGTAAATTTTCTTATGTTGCC
The DNA here is from genome assembly GCF_018167655.1 of Microtus oregoni. Lineage (NCBI taxonomy): Eukaryota > Metazoa > Chordata > Mammalia > Rodentia > Cricetidae > Microtus > Microtus oregoni. The sequence continues at coordinate 8,701,067 of NW_024543076.1, read as the reverse complement.
TTTAATGTTTACATTTTCAGTATTACATTTGGCTTGTAACACTAGGAACCTGTCCTTCCAGCTATAACTCTGATTAGACAGGTTGACGGTAGACAGGGAGATAAGTCATTGTGTGTGTGTGTGTGTGTGTGTGTGTGTGTGTGTGTATTAGGTAATGATAACATTTATGTAATAACTATGGTGAACAGGGACATAATTCAGTACATGTATGCTCAGGTAATTATCATGTATGTGTAAAAATTAATACATCTCCATGAACATTGTTTGTAAATTAATTACTAAAATCAGATCTATACTGGAAATATTTTGTGTTAAATGCAATTAAAAACTTTTGGTTACATTTTATTAATCTTTTTTCAACAACTGCAATTTATATTGAATCATACTTCCTTCTGTATTTCATACATATTCAGAACTTCACTTTTAATATAAAATGAAATAAAACTTTTTTCCATTATCTTAAATTGTGATTTTGATGATAGTGAACAATATCTTGCAGTTAAATTTGAACTCATATAATCAAGAAGGCTGTAATATTATAGTCTAGACAAATATAAATGTTCAATATAGTGTAAATATTATATTACCTAGCCTGTATGGCTTCCATGAAATCAATATTTCTAATATAAGTCTTTTAAAACATATGATAAATGATATCAGTGGGAAAATGTTTTATGCCAATAAAATATTTTAGAACATTTGCTGAAGTATTATAGCTACTTACAAAAAGCATTAGCTAGAAGTTATAGTTTTTCCTAAGTATTTTTGTATAAATTATAAAATCTGATATTAATTTATTATGATTATCTGTATTGATTTCCATTTCAAACTACCATTGAGTAGTTTATCTTTACAATCATATATATATATATATATATATATATATATATATATATATATATATGTGTGTGTGTGTGTGTGTGTGCGTGTGTATGTAATATAAATGTGCCTGTGTCTGTGTAATGGATATGCATATCACATATATACATACTTATTACATTTTACAGAATATATGGATATATATGTAAAGCCAACTATATATACATATATGTAAAAGTAAGCCTAAAAATATTCTTCAATTTACACAAATGGCAATTGGAGATGGAAGATCTTGAATTTATTCTTCATCTAGAATTAATGATACTGTTTATTACTTCAATATAAGAAGGAATTTTTACCAATATTAAGCAAAATTTCATACTAATATTCCCAGAGATATAATACAGACACTATTCCCAAAATAACTTTAAGAGAGCTATGTAATATTTACAAATTTTAACATATCTAGAAGAAAAATGCACTTTAAAAGTATGTATGTACTCACAGAATCAGCAGTTAAGCAGACAACTATAAATTAAGGACAATAAAAATTTTATTTTGATTCTAAGTTCAAAAATTGTAAAATAATAATAAATTAATGTAGTAGATTATGTTCATTTTTAAGGATAATAATTGAACAGAATTATATTCCTAGAAGCAGAAGAGTACTTTGAAGAATCACTGTTTCATGATAAAAAATACTCTTAGCTGACAAAGAAGGAGCTTTCTAATATAATGGAGAACTGGAAGCCAAACCATGGGTGAACAACACACTGAAATATGAAAGAAATTCATTAAAATAAGGAATATTGAATTGATGGAAACATCTTTATATCAAGTGTTATTGAGTTTTCCCCACAATAAAAAAGTCAAAAATTGGAAAATTTTTAAATAAAAATTAAAAGTAAAAAGGATTGTTCTTCCACCTGGAAATTTCCAAATATCTTCATTAAAATTAATGTCAATGCTTTGGGTTTTTTTTTCTCAGCTATAGTGTACTAAGAATGTCCTTTGATGAAGATATTTACATACACATTTATAAAATATATACATAAATTTAAGAAATTTAAGAAGAAAAACATAAATTTATGCTAATAGAAAGAAATAATACCTAAAATAACTTATAGTAGGAGGCCATTTCCCAGCTGCCCAGACTCCTGAAATAACCACACAGAAACTGTATTAATTAAATCACTGCTTGGCCTATTAGCTCTAACTTCTTATTGGCCAGCTTTTACATCTTAATTTAACCCATTTCCATTATTTTATATTTTACCACAAGGCTCATGGCCTATCAGCAAAGTTCCAGCATGTCTGTCTCTGACAGTGGCTCCATTGCTTCTCTCTGATTCTGCCTCCTTTCTCCCAGCCTTCAGATTGGTTTTCCCCTTCTAATTCTGCTCTACCCTTTCACAAGCCCAAAGCAACTTCATATAAGTAATAGTACTCACAGCAGAAAGAGGGGAATGATACATCACCTCTCCTTTTCTGTTTAAATAAAAAGGAAGGTTTTTATTTTAACACAGAAACATTACATATAACAAAATAGGTATCAAGTAAAAATTACAGTTACAATATTTATATCTATTTTATCTTTTATCATAACTGAGGAAAACTATAAGTATATATTCTTCAACTCCATCAAAGACTCCAGAAAGATATACTATTACCTAATTAAGCAGGAAGTACATTGTAAGCAACTTCAAAAACTCTAGAATTGACAGAGATATTTCACTGCCTGGACAGTAAAAGTTCTTCTGTAGCTTTGGGCATCCATTCTTCATCCCACAGGCCCCATAGTATCCAGCAGACCTTTCTATGAAGCAGGAAATTTCAACGACATTTCTGCCTATGTTGGCAATTTCTTATATACTATATTAGACTAAAGCCAATTCTACTATTTTAACTTAATTTCCCCTTGAAAGAATCTATCTCTAAATACAGTCAACTGCTGAGGTACTGGAATATAAAGCAACATATATGTTTGGGGAAATGAGATTTTGTCTGTAAAATATTTCACAATTATAACTAGCCTGTCAGAAAGGACAAATTTGAGAGAGTATACATTCAGCTGGGCTCTAGGACACAGACATGGTTTTAGTTTGAGGCCAGCCTAGTCTACACGAGCTAGTTCGAGGACAGCCTCCAAAGCTACAGAGAAATCCTGTCTCAAAAATAAAAATAAGAAATATCCAAGTAAGCAAAAGAGAAGGAATAGAGTGAGAAGCAAGACATGGGAGAGAGGAATTTGAGGCAGAGAAAATAGCTAGGTAAAAAGATAGATTGATAGCTAGATGGATGGATAGATAGATAGATGATAGATAGATAGATAGATAAATGATAGATAGATAGAAAGATAGATAGATAGATAGATAGATAGATAGATAGATAGATGATGGAGGAAGGTCATTGGCTAATAAAGGAACTGCCTTGGCCCATTTTATTGGTTAGAGGATAGGTGGGAGGAGTAAACAGAACAGAACGCTGGGAGGAAGAGGAAGTGAGGTCAGTCTCGACAGCTCTCTTCTCTGGAGCAGACGCCTGAGAGAGACACCATGCCCTGTTCCCGGGAGGAAGCTCCGACCCAGGATGGACATAGGCTAGAATCTCCCCGGTAAGCGCACCTTGGGATGCTACACACAGATGATTAGAAATGGGCTAAATTAATATGTCAGAATTAGCCTAGAAGAGAATGGGCCAAGCAGTGTTTAAATGAATACAGTTTGTGTGTTGTTATTTCGGGGCATAAGCTAGCCGAGCAGGCGGCCGGGGTGCTGGGAGCGCAGCCCCGCGCCCCTTATTACTACAGATAGATAGATAGATAGATAGATAGATAGATAGATAGATGATAGATTTACATGATAAAAAAAGCTTGTCTCAACTAAGAATATGTTAAGTGAATATTTTTATGTATTTTGTGGTTATTGTACATATTATTTTTTGCCAGTATATTTCCTTTGGTGACTTAGTGTTTTATTTATTTTACTTCCATTTAAAATAGTTTTTTTTCTTACTCAATACATTCCAACCACAGTTTCTCTTCCCTTCATTGTTCCCAGCTCCTTGCCGAACTCCCCTATTCCCCAGATCTACCCTTCTCCATTTCCTCTTCAGAAAAGAGCAGGCCTCCAAAAGACTGCAGCCAAACAAAACAAGATGCAAAAAGAGAAAAATTAGCAATGAAGCCTGGGCAAGGAAACCCAATAGCATAAAAAGGGTTCTAAGAGCATGTAAAAGAATCTGAGATATATCTGCTTCTACTGTTAGTTTTCCCATAAAAACTTGAAATAACAGTGGTAAAATATATGCAGAGGTCCGCGTGCACGATCATGCGATCTATTGCTTGTTGCTTCAGGTACTGTGAATGCATGTGAGCCTTGCTTAGCTGATTAAGTGGCCCATGTGTTCTCCATCCCCTCTGATTCCTTCAATCTCTCCTACCCCTTTTGTTGCAAGTTCTCCAATCTCCATGGAGAGAGACCCAATGGAGACCTACAATATAGACTCCAATCATAATGTCTGACTTGCTCCCATCTGCTGCCAGAAAAAGTCTCTCTGAGGACAACCCGACAAGGGACTGATCTATGAGTAAGGCAGAATACAATTAGATATAACTTCATTTATTCATTTATTTATTTATCCAGTTGTGTTTGTTTTTATCCTAGTTCTCTGGCCTATCCAGTTCTACCTAGACTGGGCTGGGCTATCACTCCTGGAGTGAACCTCAAGTTAACCACAAGTCCTGCGCCACCATTGCCTTAGCACCTCGTGCAGGTAGGACAGATATGAAGGTTTTTGTGGTAGGGATGGTGTCTAGGTTTCTCTTTCCACAGCCTTCAAAGTGCCTTCTCAATAAAAAAAGACTAGAATGTAAGACTGAAGGCTTCATGCATGTACCACATGAACCTCTCTATGTTCAAAGAGCTGTGTTGATGTTTACCTCAGGAAATGGTATCCTGCTGTCAGTTTTCTGAGAGCAACTTTCTGTCCTAGTATCTGCTTGGGTTGTTTAGAGATCCTCACAGGATCCCCTCAGCCAACAACTCAACTGAATATAACCTTTCCCACCAATGGAAACTTTACCTGACTCCAAAAGATGTCCAGTACAAACTAGGAGTTCCCACTAGTTCACCCTTATAAATTCCATGAAGTTTCAACTATACTAGGTTTCTTCTTGACCCCAGCAATGTTTTCCAACTCCAGCTACCTCTCGCCACAATATATTCCTCTACCTTGCCCACACAGATCTAGGCACAGATTCTCAGGTGGAAAAAATGTCAGATCCATGGCTGAGTCTTTCTGTAGTATAATTAGATTTTGTCTGATCTGTGTACATATACATCAAAAGCTATAATAAGTAATTAGACAAAGAAAAAACCTCTGCAAGTTCCTTAAATATTTTAAGTCTATTCCTAGGGATTCAAATAATATCTTAGGTAGAATAGGAGTTAAAAACATTTTCTTTGGATATAAAGACAAATAGGCATAATTTAGAAAAATATGCATAATATAATTGTTTACTTAAGTGATGATCCAAGACTTCAGTGGCCTTTGGTAGTAGTCTAGGTTTGTAACATCATGCTTAATTTCCTTCTTTTTAGTGGGCCTTAATTTGAGTATAAATGTGCAGACATAATTGAAATCAAATTTCTCATCTGGGACAGACAATGCTCTCTCTGAGAGTTAAAGACCGTCTAATAAGACCACAACTTCAGTCATGAGAAGGCTTCTATATAGTTGTTGATTAGGCTTGTCTAAGAGTCTGCCAAATGTTACAGGACTTTGCTCTTGCCCTACATTGCCCTAAAGAGGTGAAAGGTGAGACCATTTTGCTGCAGACACCATACACTTCACACAAGGAGCCCAGAGGCTCTAGAAATTATTAAAATTCCTCCTCTGGTAGGACTACAAGTCATAGTACTTGAAGGTAAAATACAGGTTTAAAAAAGGGTAAAGACAATCAATAATCTAAGCTTGCTTTGATGATTATGAAATACAGCAATGAAGCGCATAGCAAGGTAATACTAAGGTTTAGTCACAGTGAGCATGCTATGGAAATACACAAAAGCTTTCTAGTAGGACCTAAGGCCTGCTCAATGGGAAGTATTCCATGCCTTGTATGCATCATTTTCAAAAAGAAGCAAGGATGACTGTCTTTTAAATTTTCCTGACACCAGGTTTGATTTTTTTCTTTTCTTTTTCTTTTTCTTTTCAATTCTGATAGAAGTTCAGAAGACCACATTGGTGAGATAAATATTGACAGCGAAGGATAATAAAGACTCATGTGGTTTCAGACGAGAACAAAGAATTTGGAGCTAGGGTAGAAGCCACTTATACTACATTTTGGCAAGGAATCTAATGCATTGTGCCTGTGTCCTGAGGATGTAAAGAGGCAGAGTTCAAATGTAAAAACTAAGTTGTCTAAAGGAGGAAGGTAAGCTTTTTACTGACGGAACTATCTTCATAGCTGCACTTATCTTCTGATAAGGTCTGGTTGCTCCTGTTCCACACATATTTTCTTATACTCGTACCAGTTTGTTCTTTCTCGTTTTGATCTGCATCCACCCACATGGTATTCTTTCTAAAACCAAAAATACATGAACACTTACTTTGAGCAACTGTTAACAAAAGAATTTAAGGTACACATATAAAATTCATATACTGTTGTTTGTAAAACTGTATTTCTAGCAAAAGTAGTTTTTGCTCTGAAACAAATGAACTAATTTATAAAATTTTCACATATAAGCAACACCAAATAAGTATAACTATGAGATAAGTGTGTTCTGTCGCATTATTTTCCCCATTTATAATGATGATGATATTAAGAAGAAGCTTGTTTGCCATTTCAGTCTTGTCAAGTATTTTTATATACCATAATCAGAGTCAATGTTAAAAACTGAAATGTTCATGTTATACAAACCTAAATGATTTCACCTGTTAATGCCAATCCAATTTTAATTCTAAGCCACTACAGCAAGTAGCCACATCAATATATCCTGGTCATTGACTTCAGAAATACTAAAATAGGTAAAGGATAGTGTGACTTCTTGTTTTTCTATTTTTTTACACCACAGTTCATCTCTCCAGAGCTATCTTCCTTCCTAATTCAATTCCAATATATTCATTTTCTCCATACTAACCTGAGATTTGAATCAATGAATTCAAATATATACATTTATGTGGCTAGTCAAAATTGATGTGTCTTAACATATATAATTGTGTAAATGTAAAAATTCACTTGTAGGCACATGTATGTATATGTGGATTAATACCCACTTATTGAATTATTAAATCTTATATAGATATGCAAAGACAACTGCGGAACACTGTCATTGGAAGTCCTTCTCTGGCTTACCTACAAAGTAATGTGTTTTACAGAGTCAACTTATGAAGACTTGAGGCTAGAAAACATAATTCCTCACACCATTACAAGAACCAAGTCAACTTAAAATGTTCCCTGTGTATAACTTTCATTTACAAAAATCCTAAGGTAATCTTTTTTACTACTTAACTGATTCTGTTTTTCCAACCTGGAGTCTACATTCTTGGAAAAAAATAGTAAACTTTAATTTTGTCAAGTAAGGATTAACCTTTTGTTATACAAAAATTAAGTTACAAACAACACAAGCATATTTCCTTTTTCTAATATCTTTGGCTGAAGGAAAACATATATCTACCTCTAACCTTCCCATATATTGCTGCCAGAAAAATATACAGTTAATAATTACATTTAGAATATATGTAGCAAATGATTCAAACCCAGAAAGGTGAGTTCAGAAGATGAAAATAATAAATAATTTCTAAAGGATAATATGAAAGTGGAAAATAATATCAAATAAAAAACATGATCCTATAAATGAATATATTGAAAAATCGACCTTCATGGGTGGAAGGTGTCAGGGATATCTGAGCTGAGGTTTGAAGATATGTACCAGCTACAGAAAATCTGTATTATTTATAAAATGTTCAGTTTTTAATATTGACTCTGATTATAGTAAATAAAAATATTTAACAAGATTGATATGGCAAACAAGCATCTTCTTCATATCATCCACATGACAAATGTGAAAATAATGCGACAGAACACACTTATCTCATAGTTATACTTATTTGGTGTTGTTTATGTGTGAACGTTTTATAAATAAGTTCATCTAAGTAATGACTCCAGAACAGTCTCACGCTCAGAGTTCTTGTGTTTGAAACAGAGGAGCATCTCACTCCCTGAAAAGCAATCCAATAACGTAAATTGCTTAAATGCTGAGAACAAGTCAGTCCTTAAACACTGGAAATGCCATACTTGCTGTAAAAGAATTTCAAAATGCCTAGGTGAATGTCATTATGTCTCCCAGCTGAGCAGAAAAGTACTACATGAAACACATTCTGTATATTCTTTTCTCTGAGCACAGCCTACAAGAAGTATTTTGTTTATAATGAGGAGAAACGTGTGAATTCTGTATGTTTACACATATGAAAATTCCATGCTGAGCAGAAGGAAAGTCAAACTCTGGTACTTATAAGTGACCCCTGCAGATTGACACAAAGGAAGTGTAGCCCAGAGCTCTTGGAACTGCTACTTCATCTTGAGTTTTTCCAACTCACATGTCTGATTTGTATATAGCATCAGTTAATCACAGGGAAGTTCTTTTAATTTAAATCAGAGACAACACAACAAACAGATTCTAACATGGCCCTACAATTTTCTGAGAAAAATTTTATGTTCTGGCCAGTACACATTTGCCCAAATTACAACCAACCCCTGCTATTGATATTTTGCTGGTTTCAGAAAAGCAATGCATGCATCTAATCAGACCTCACCAATGAGGAAAGCCAAACTTCTGTACTAAATCTATGGATCCTTATAAATCTAAAGCTCAAGCTGAAACATCATGGTCATGAATGAAAGCAGTTTAGATGTTTAGTAAATATTAATTATATTGATAAAGAAGGTTTTGGGGAACTATCAGCAACTGTGTTGACTAGGAGGAGGATCATCACAGAACATGATCCCTCAAACTACTTAATAAATAAATGAAAAATAATAAATGAATTATCAGTTAGTGATCCGATTAATGTTGACTCTTGCCAGAAAGCACACTGATGTTTCACATTAGTAGAAAGCCTTAAGAAAGATTGTTATAGTTGATGTCTACCAAGTCATAATTCAGCATGAAATTGAAGAAGACTGTGAAATGCTGTTTTGAGAAATGATGACTATGTAAGGAATAAAATTACTTAACACCATTGAGTCTACTAACATATTTACAAAAGGATTATTAAAATAAATAGTTCAAAATATATTTTTAGAATATAAAATGCTTCAAACAAGGGTACCACGGAATAAATGTAAAGAAATATTTTTTCCTAAATGATTATTAGTGTACTATCTATCATAAAAGCACAAATCGATGTCTGAATCCTAAGGATAATATTTTATTTTTACAAGAAAATAATTGTGCTTAAATAAATCACATTAAATACTCGATGCATACTTGAAAGTTAGCATAATGATTTCCCTGATATACCTTTAAAAGTTCTATTAGACATACAGTGATGCTGCTTGAAAAATAGGAAAGCCGTGGTCCAGCCATACAAATAAATAAGACTGTAGGGATAGCTAAAATACTCAAAAAATAATAATAAAAAAATTCAACATTGTTGAAAGAAAAAACCTATCATAAATAGTAGAGCAGTTTATTGGTGTGACAATTCCAAGACTGACAAGATAATGAATAGACTTCATTAAAACCAGCATGCTTTACTGCTGATGTCTGCATGATACCTAAGACAGGCAAATAGTTCTGTGTTACTAGAGTCAATGATAGGTATCGCTTCTTGATTGTTTTGCCTGGTAAAGTACACATGAAGGTTTTGGGGTTAACTACAATATTCCTTTTTGTGTGTGTACTGTTAAATTTGTGAAAATCTATTATATTGTATGTGTATACTGAAGTTCATGTCATTAAAATTTATGCTAATAAAAGAAACAACATTGTTGTCTTAAATAGTAAAAAAAATATTTTTGATGTTTAATTTTTATTGTAGATAATTATATATTTCAATAATGAGATCAACTTTGCAACTAAGAAACATGACCTTTGGAATTTCTTAGAAATTTTTTATGTATAAAAATGTTTTGCAGCTTGCTTGGGTGTGCACCATGTGTACGAATGCTGCTGCAGGGGCCAAAAGAGTGTATGGAGTACTTGGAATTGGAGTTACAGAGTTGTGAGCACTCCTGTTAGCACTCTGCAGGAAGAACAAGTACCATGAGCACTGAGCAATGCTTTCATCTCTGAGAGAGATTATGCTGTTTAAAGTATAGATGAAGAGAAAAGATCTCAGTTTTGGTCTCCAATAGCATTCACACATTTCAAAATTTAATACCATATACATTTAATGACAAAATATTTGATACAATTTTGCAGGTGTCTAAGCTAGTCACAATCTTTCCACTAGTCCTTGGTTGCCACCAACTGTTGGCTTTTGCATTGCTTTGACTCTATACCCAACAGAAGCAATTTAAAGAACACAAATTTTATTTTGGCTCATGGTTTGAGTGACTTAGGGCTTAACTTTTTTCTTTTTCTTTTTGTCCATTCATCTTGGACAGATGATCATGGCAGTGGGATTTGAGAAAGAAGAAAAATGTAATCTCATGTTGGACAATGATATAGGGACAGAAGGAAAAGGGAGAGAGCAGGAAGAAAAAGAGACAGAACAAGATGCCCCAGTGACCCTTCCCCCAATAAATAAATTTCTTTAGATAATTTCAACCTCCTATTATTTCCAAAATAACTCAAAATAATTCAACAATCTAGGTACTAAATATTCAAAACATAAGCATTCAGGAAACATTTAAAATTCAAACCATAGTATCTGTCCTTGCCACCCTAAATCTCAAAGACATCTTATAACACGAAAAGCCTCTCAGAATAGCAACATCTTTAAAATTCAAACATTGCATAAAATTCCATGTTCAACATTTATCATTATTTATTATGAATCAAATCAAACTTAGCTGTGATCCACATAGGTTAAAAACAAAATTTCATATATCCAACTTATCATGTAATGGAATATGAATAAATATTCCATTCCAAAAGTAAAGAATGGAAAATTAGAAAGAAATGATTAGAACAAGGTAAAATAAAAAAATATCTATGCATAGTCTACATCTTATGGCTCCATGTCTGACATCTAGAACGCCTCTAGCCTTGACAGATAGAATGGGCAGGCCTGATGCTATATAGAGTCTTGCTGATAGCAGTGACTTGGCCTCTGTCAGACTAACTCCAATCTTTGCTTGTAGATTTTCCTGGTCAGTCATTCCACATTCATGGTGTTTCTATCCTTCATAGTTTAATTCTCAAAGGTTCACAAAACACTCTTTTAGGGAATGCCTAAGGGAATCTTGCATCTAGTCTCTAGGCTTCCTTTGAAATGAAACTGGAAGGTTCCTTTACCTAACAAATTTTTAATGTTACACTTTGGTAGATAGATAGAACTTGTAACATGATGCCAAGAGCATTCACTAGCTCAAATGGTGGGCAGAAAACTTTGAAACATAACTAGAGTTGCTCAGAATGCTTCAGCATCTAAATATGGTAAATAAATTCTGATAAACTAGCTCCACTGGAGAAACAGTGTGAGCTGGAGATATTGTCATCTCAAGACAAAGTCGTTCAAATGAATTGAAAGTCATATACTCTAAAGCTGTTATATATGCAATCTGGCTGATTCCTGAGATATTCTTGGGGCTTGTTTCTCTATTCATGAAATGCAAAATAAGTACTTAATATTAAACATTAATCTCTTTAACAACATCAGTCACTTCCTTTCTTCTTTCAATTTCTCCTTTTCTTGTCAGAATTCAAGCCACTATGCCCTGCTCTTTGCCTCTAGTTTTCTTTCTAAGCCTTGCTAGAAGCCAACAATAGCAATCATGTTGCAGATGAAATGGTACAACACAAGTTATTTTATAAAATTAATTAGTTCATTTCTATTAAGTCCAGCTCTGCTCAGTTTTCACACTTGAACAAATTGTAGATATATTATGTAACCGACTGTAGCAGGAATGGACTAGATTCTAGTGTATTATCCCATAGAGTCACTGTTCTCTTCCAAAGCCTACATTCCACATGCCACCCACTTCTCTGTCTTCTAAGATTGTGCATTTGTCTCTACTTCACCTTCTATAGCTCCACTGATTCACATATCAAAACTCTTGAAGAAGAAGAAAAGAAGAAGAAGAAGAAGAAGAAGAAGAAGAAGAAGAAGAAGAAGAAAGACAGACCCCAGAATTAGAACCGTTAGAACCACATGGTCAAATATAGCCATAACAGTGACTCAGAGCTAGGATTCTACAACAGCAATTTTTATTGCTACCAAATATATGACTGATATCTTCATAGAGGGAGCTTTTATGGAATTAGGGAGAAACCTGGTGATACAGAAATTCCAAGGAATCCACAAGGATGACTCCAGGTAAAAATACATAGCACTAGTGGAGAGGGTGCCTGAACTGGCCTTCCTCTCTAATCAGATTGGTGAGTACCCCAGCAGTCATTATAGAACCTTCATCCAGTAACTGATGAAACCAGACGCAGAGATCCACAACCAAGCTCCAGGTTGAGCTTCAGGAATCAAGTTGAAGAGAGAAAGGCAGGAATATGTGAGCAAGAGAGGTCAAGATCATGACAGGGAAATCCACAGAGACAGCTTCACCAAGCTGTGGGAACTCATGCACGCTAGAACAGCAGCCCTGGAGCCTCCATGGGACTGAACTAGGTTCTTGACATGTGGGAGAGAGTTGTGTAGCTTGGCCGATCTTACATGTCCCTGGTAGTGGAAACAGTATCTGTCTCTGGTGCATGAAGTAGCTTTTTGGAGCTTACTCCATATGGTGGGATGCCATGCTGAGCCTTAGTGCAGGGGAAGATGTTTGGTCCTGCCTCAACTTAAGCTGCCAGACTTTGTAGACTCCCGATGAGAAGAAGGTCTTACACTTGGGAGGAGGGGACAGAAGGTGGGTTTTGGTGGGGACAGGTGGGTGGTGGGAGGAAGAACTGTGGTTGGAATGTAAAATGAATTTGAAGTAATAAATAAATATCTAAAAATATAGGAAGGTCACTGCTGTAGAGAATTGTATAAGCCTGATCTTTCTTTAGAATATCAAACAATTTTTTAAAAACTGTGGTTTTCAGGGATATTATGTATAAATTCATTTTCATAATTTTTAAATGAAATAATGCTACACAGCAGTTTTCAAGGATATTATGTATAAATTCATTTTCATAATTTTTAAATGAAATAATGCTACATTGTTGTTATGGATTTATGAGTGTATATGTGATGCTATAACTGAACTCAGATTTTTTAGTGGATTAAAAGATTTTCACTCTCATTTTCCAAACTGCAGTTCTGAAATGGGAAAGATTTTATACAAATAAAGTCTTTTTTATGTCTTTTCCCCTTCTCCCTGTAAGCTGCATGTGTACATTTGCTTGTTCCCCTACATGTAGTTTACATGGATATAGAGGACCATGGTTGGTGTTAGAAATTATGTTTTATCATTGCTATTCCTCATTGTTCATTCACACAGCATTCTCACTCACAACCACAGAGCCCAGACATGCCTAATCTCATTACCCAGCAAACCCTAGGGATTCCTTACTTCTTCCTTGAGAAGAAAGACTTACAGGCAGGTTACCATGTGCACCTAGCATTTGCTTTGATCCTCGGGACCTGAACAATTGTCCTCCTGAATGCACAATAAATACATTGACCTTGCCCTAGCTCTTCAGCCCCAAAGGCTATCTTTAAACTATGCTTTAGTCACAGAGACAATGCTATTTCACAGACCTTAGCTCATCAAAATACATATGACATATGAAGACATACTTGAATATAGTTGATCAAATGTGCTCCAGAAAAGAACTTCCTTCCAAAAGCAATTTGGTGTTTATCATTATTTTGATGCAACATAAAAAAAATGGATGATAATTGCATATTTGAACAAAATGCATCTTTTGTACTATGTCACATATATTTTCAGGATTAGGAAATTTTCATCGATAACCTGTTGTCAAATTAAATTGTAGCTCAATAGATCGATACTGACTGTATAGTGCTCCTAAATTCAATTCTATGTAAGAACTGAGGTATAATTATGAAGCAGTCTTCTAACATTACTACAGGAATTGCAAGCATGTTACATGAGTCATTATGTTAGACATAAAGAAATAAAGATACAAATATTGAGATAATGATTTTTTTCTGTAAACTAGTTTAACGGGCAACTGCATAGACCAAATATTTATTACATATGCACAAAAGTGTAACATATTTTTCCTAGGGATTCATATCCTACTTTATGATACTTCTGTTTGATTCTTGTTTTTGACATTACTTGTAATAAAAGACAAACATTAAATTACAGAATACAATTTTACTTGGAGTATTCCAATGAAAATATACAATTTAATTAAAATTGGCAATTGAACTATGATGTGCTTATTTGCAAGTGACATGATAATTATTTTCAGGTAACATAATAAAACATACTATGATAATCCTTATGGTCAGGGATAATTTTTATGAATAAAACATATTCTGATTTTTGGTAAATACATTGTTGATGTTCTCTATTAACTTTTACTCTAAAAATCAGTTAATGCACTAATTACATTTGTTATAATGAGTTCCTGCCTTTCCTTTATCCTTTTACTTAATTTTTTATTTTATTTATTTTAAAAGTTTTAAACAACATCACCATTGACTTGTTTGCACAGAAATCTTCTAATCCACCAGAAGCCAGGCCAAAAATCCTGAAACCTAGATTAGACTGTTCTGTACCCCACCCACACATCCAGTGTAACTCTAAGCACCCTTTCTCTCCTTGTCACCATATACCAGCCCGCAGCTTTGGAGAAAAACTTCTATCCCACCAGAAGCCAGATGAGAGCCCTGAAACCCAGTTAAGATCACTACTCTGACCCTCTCTTTGCTCTGCCATCATAACCCCAACAGACCCTCTTCTCCTTGTCATGATATCCTGTTTCACAATTGCAGAAGAATCTTCCTAGCCTATCAGAGGCCAGGTCAGCTCCTTGACAACAAACTGAAAACTACTACCTCACCATAGCCAAGGACAGTTGTCTGAAAAATGGGTAATTAACATCCTTTTCCTACCTGCATACACCAGGTGTAACACCAAATGCCTCTCCTCTCCTTGTAGTAATAGGAGCAGTGGGGCTGCGTTCCCAGCACCCTGGCTGCCTGGTTAGCTTATGCCCCGGAATAACAACACACAAACTGTATTCATTTAAACATTGCTTGGCCCATTTCCATCTAGCCTCTTCTAGGCTAATTCTCACATACTAATTTAGCCCATTTCTAATCATCTTCATAGCACCGCTAGGTGCGCTTACCAGGAAGATTTTAGCCTACGTCCATCCTGGGTCGGAGCTTCATTGCGTGTGCCTCAGAGAGCAGAGCTCTCGCATTCGCCCTGGAGATGGGAGCATGGCGTCTCCGCTCCAGAGCAGAACTGTCAAGTCTGAGCTCACTTCCTCTTCCTCCCAGCATTCTGTTCTGCTTACTCCACCCACCTATGTTCTAACCTATGAGGGCCAGCCAAGCAGTTTCTTTATTTTTTTAACCAATGACCTTCCTCTATCATTTCCCCTTTTTCTGTTTAAACAAAAAAAGGAAGGCTTTAACGTTAACAGGGCAAAATTACATATAACAAAACGGTTATCAAGTAAAAATTACAATAATCTTTATCATAACTAAGGAAAATTATAACGATAACGAACTATTCTTAACTTCATCAAAGACTCCAGAAAGATAAAATATTAAATAAGCAAACAAGAAAAGAGCAAATTTCAAACTCTAGAAATGACAGAGACATCTCGCTGCCTGGACAGTCATCCAAAGTTTCTCTGTACCGTTGGGGCATCCATCTTCGGCCTACAGGGCCATGGTATCCAGAGACATTTCCATGAAGCAGGACATTTCAAAGTCAGTTCAGCCACTATCTGTTGTGTCCTGCAGAATGTCTTGCAGACTCTGTCATGAATCAGGAACCCTGAACGATCATTTCACCTTTAGGCAAGTTCAGTAGTCCTCCCTGTGTCCAGTTTATGCATCAGTCCAGGCAAGAACAGTTTCTTGCTAAATGGCTATCAAACTCCATAAGAATCCTCTTCAATGCCCATCTTCTTCTTGAAGTAGATTGGTGCTGCCAGGAGCAGACATGTCTCATTGTCATGAAAACCCCTAAGTTATTAAAACATTTAAAATGCCATATTCTATAATCTTTAAAAAATATGAAGAATGCCTATCTAAAATATATCTATGTACATCTAGAAAATATTAACTAACATGACTACAAACTTGACTATTATGATTATCTATTAACTACCTATATACATTACATTTTTAAATGAACTACACAATCACAATACCTTAATCAAGATCAGAAATACATATACATATAACAAAAATTGACCTTAAATCTCTATCAATAAAGCAAAATCTATACGAATGCAAATTACTCATACCTATATCATATCCCCCTTTAGATGTAAAAGAACGTTTATAAACCATATTTGGGAACATGGGCGCAGTTTTTTCTCTCCAAACTGCTTCCTGCTGAAGGGGGCGTCGTTAATTAGGTCTTTCATGGTATAACCTGTGTGCTAGTTTCATCTCAGTTGGCAGTTGAGCGAAGCAATTTTCTGAAGGTGTTCACACCAACCCTTCAGGAGGGCCTGGTCCATCATACCAAATCGGAATAGAAGAAATGAACAGGGTCTCATCCTCTGTGAAAACAAAATAAGAAACTCCTTTCCAAAGCATCATGTCCTTAGATCCAAATTTCAAAGTCAAGGCATTTTCAAAATATCTATGTTGGATTAGTTCAGGAGCATTTATAAATAAATATCTTTTAGCAGCTGTTGCTCTTTCCTCAGCATTCAAATAATTTAAAGAGAGCATAATAGCATACAGTATCAAGATTCTCTGTGTATTTTCCATCTTTGTGCAACTTTGTTTTAACCTCTATTTCGTTTATTTTTACTTTTAACTTTTTGCTTTTTGAGACAGGTTCTCTGTATCTTTGACCTGGAATAACTCTGTCCACCAGGCTGTCCTTGAACTCTCAGAGATCTGCCTGTCTCTCCCTCCCAGGCATTTGGGATTAAAGGAGTACTCTACTACACCTTGAACTCACAGAGGTCAATCTCCTTCTGCCTCCCAAATGTTGGGATTAAAGATGTGTACTACCACACACAACAACTCTCTTCCTTTTTTTTTTAATTTAAGAACTTCAACATTTAGCTTGCATATATTTTTAACACACTGTAAACCATTTAGAAATTTTCTTTGTCTTTGAATCTCTCTTTACTGTATATCTCTCTTTTTCTGACCACATGAGTCTTTAATTTACCAAGCAATATCAGTAGGACTAAAGCCGTGGCTTTGCCAGCTAGATCCAGTCTATTCCTTAGCTTTCCAGCCTCATGGCTGAGGTACTGGCTGTAGCCATGTTTACTGCCACAACTCTATGGCATTTCAAGGTTCCTGCCAGCAAGCGAGCTTCAGTAGCCTGTGCTTGCAAACTGCGCGAACCACATGCATAAAAGAGTCAGAGTTTGCCCTGGCAGGAGAGCCCAGAAAGCCGGCATTTTTAAACAGTGCAGTTTTTTTTTCCTGCTACGGCTGAAAATCGAAAAGCATGTGTTCAGCTTTTCATCAACACTGTTTAAGTGTTTCGTGGCAGGACCTCTTAATGAGCAGCAGGGATTTGCAGCTAAAGCTGAGTCAGGAAGCCTCTCTTAGATGAGAGTGCTTGCTTGCCTCTAGCAAGCAGAGTAGATCCAAGAAATTGCACAAGAAACATACTTTATTCTATTCTTTTCCACGCTTTCTCAGGCTTTCTGTGGACTCAGTTATCCACATGTCTGGGCGCCATTCTGTAGTAATAGGAGTGGCGGGGTTGCGTTCCCAGCACCCTGGTTGCCGGGCTAGCTTATGCCCCGAAATAACAACACACAAACTGTATTCATTTAAACACTGCTTGGCCCATTTCTATCTAGCCTCTTCTAGGCTAATTCTCACATACTAATTTAGCCCATTTCTAATCATCTTCATAGCACCGCTAGGTGCGCTTACCAGGAAGATTTTAGCCTACGTCCATCCTGGGTCGGAGCTTCATTGCGTGTGCCTCAGAGAGCAGAGCTCTCGCATTCGCCCTGGAGATGGGAGCATGGTGTCTCCGCTCCAGAGCAGAACTGTCGAGTCTGAGCTCACTTCCTCTTCCTCCCAGCATTCTGTTCTGCTTACTCCACCCACCTATGTTCTAACCTATGAGGGCCAACCAAGCAGTTTCTTTATTTATTTAACCAATGACCTTCCTCCATCATCTTCTCATCACTATATACCAGCCCCGACCGCTTGCTGAAGCCTCCCACTCGACTAGAAATCCAGCCAGCATTCTGAAATCAAGAGGACCCTACCCAGATCAGAGGCAATGCACATCACCAGAACCTCAAACCCCAACTTGGGTGGAATCTCCCTGCTCTGAGTCCATCCAGGCCTGCAAAAGTCCAGCTCCCAACTTGAACAGAGAGGATTCTCTGGTCAGAAGGCCAGAGAGAAAACAGTAACCAAGGGGGAAAAAACAGCCATCCACCACATAAACTGGAACGTAGACTATAATCACTATGAATCAAGATGCCTAAGCATCAGTGTAAGAACTCAATCAATGCAGCAAGGTGAATATATCATGATTATAGCCCACCCAACCCACTACAGCAAGCCCTGAATATACGGCACAGCTGTACAGGAAAATGATCATAAAGCCAAAACTATGAAGATTATGAAGGTCTTTAAAGAGGAAACAAAAACTATTAATCAAATTGAGGAAAAGATAATCAAAAAATGGAGAAAATTGAAAGTATTTTAAATACCAAGAATGCCAAACAAAAGCCAAGAAAAAGCTGAAGGAGTATAATAACACAGACCCCAAAATGGAATTAGAAACATTAAAGAAAACACAATATGAGGGAATTCAGAAAATGAAAAATCTATTAAGTGAAACTACAAGTACAAACATGAACAACAGAATACAAGAAATGGAAAAGAGAATCTCAGGCGTTGAAGACACAATAGAAAAAATAAATACTTCAGTAAAAGGAAATGCTAAAGCTAAAAAATTCTCTCATGTAAAACATCCAAGAAATCTGGGACACTATGAATAGACCAAACCTAAGTAATAAAAGAATATTCTCCAACTCAATGGCCCAGAAAATAAATATTTATTTTTGCAAAATCATAGAATAAACTTTTACTAACTAAAGAAAGTCATACCTATAAAGGTTCAAGAAGATTACAGAACACCAAATAGATTGAAACTAAATAAAATAATAATAAAACCCCAGGTAACATAATATTCAGAACACTAAATATATAAAAGCAAGAAAGAATATTGATGGTGGCAAAGGAAAAAATCCAAGTAGCATATAAAGACAAATCTATTAGAACTAAACTTCATTTCTCAGTGGATACTCTAAAAGCCACAAGGGCCTGGACAAGATGTTCTGAAGACTCTAAAAGATCACAGATGCCAGTCTAGACTACTATACACAACAAAAATTTCAATCACCATAGATGGAAAAAAAGAGACATTCTATAATAAAGTCAAATTTAAACACTATCTATCCACAATTCCAATCCTACAGAATATAATAGAAGGAAAATTCCAACCCAAATATGTTAACTATATACTCAAAAGAGGCGAAAACCAATCTCATACTAGCAAAATCCAAAGAAGTCCACAGCCACACACATACACATAAGTCTCTCTCTCTCTCTCTCTCTCTCTCTCTCTCTCTCTCTGTCTCTCTCTCTCTCTCTCTCTCTCTCTCTCTCTGTGTGTGTGTGTGTGTGTGTGTGTCTGTGTGTCTGTGTTGTTCTCTCTCTCTCTCTCTCTCTCTCTCTCACACACACACACACACACACACACACACACACACACACACACACAGAGAGAGAGAGAGAGAGAGAGAGAGAGAGAGAGAGAGAGATACCAGAAATTGTTGGAGTAATATTCTTGAGTTGGCAGGTGCTACAAGTTGTGTTTTGTAAGAATAGAGTTTGTTTCTGGATAAAGTCATGGAATATTCCTCAGTAGTAACCAAGAGCAAGTTAGTTAATTTACAGGAATTAAGACTGTGCTGGTAAAGATGTTTATAGCATTCTACACATAGCTTACTAGTGAAAAGTAAACACATACCATCATGAATGAAGGATAGCTAAAGCAAGTAATGTTCCAGAAGGACAGGAAAGAATTCATACCTGAGGGAAATGTAATGAAGTTTGTGGATGGGAAGGTGTTAGGAAGCTAAGATGGAATTGGTCAGCATGTTGCATGCACATTAGTGTCGTTTTCCAATAATTTTCAGGTGCACTGGCATAAAACTTATTTTAAGCAAAATGTTCTACTTAAGTAAGACTACTGTCAAAAAATTAAACATTTCAAGTGATGAAAGTATGCATTAACTTCCTCCTGACACACTTATTTTACTGGTCCAACTAGAAAAATAGTTGTGGGGAATGCTAAGTTTATAGTAATTGGTTGAATGAATATTCTATTAGGAGACTATGGTTTAAAAGTTATTTCAGGATGTCATTATCAGTTTTAACTTTTTCAGAACTATACTAGAGGTTGAATCTTTTCAAAGAAATATTTTTATTTAAATGTATTTATTTAACGTGTAGCTCTATTTATGTCTTTGTACCACACACAAGTCTGATGCCTATGTATGCCAGGAGAGGACAATAAAACCTTTGGAACTGAAGTTACAGAATGTTTCATGCTGCAATGTCAGTGTTGAGAACTAAAACATTGTCCTCTGGAAGATTAGCCTGTGTTCTTAATCTCTAAACTGTATCACCAGTCTCAAGTTGTGTTTTTTTAACACAAAATTTTTAAATGTATTGCTTCCCATTCTCCCAATAGAAGTGCAAGACACTGTTGTTGTTATGCAGTATGTCTCATTTTCTAAGTATTTACAATTGATATATATTCATATGTACCAACTTTCTCCATTATATTTTAGTAAATAGTCAATGCTACATTCTTGCATACAATAAACTTAAAAGTTTTCAAACGGAATATGATAAAACATAATTTAATAGGTTTTAAATATTTTAGAATTATGTATAAATTTATTTGTGTTTGGATTGAGCAACCTTAACAAACCAAAATTATGATTTTGGAGTTTTTAGGTAAGTGATTAAATTCAGAATACAGTCTTAATTTTCTTTTTCTTGGAGCTAAGATTAACTGTAACAGAGCAGAGAGAAACTTGCCTGAATAACTTTAGAAAAGTAATTTCACAGTATGACACATTGGTATTTTCAGAATTGATTTAGATTCAATAATTCAGTTACTAAGACCTTCAGTCTTGAACCAATCCCTACTAATTCTACCTCTGACCAGAGATTTCAGATAGTCTGTTGGCTGCAAGGTCAATGTATATTCATAAATCTATGTCTTGATACTTCATGTGGCTGACTTAGTTCAATCTCACTATGTTGTGGACTATTCTTACCTCTTAAACTTTTCTGAAGATATCCGCACATTGTTTATCATAGTTTAAAATATGCCTACTTATCAAAAGAAACAGATGTTTTGGTTTAATATTCAGTTTAAATTCTTAATGCAATATAATACAGTTCTAAGCTATTCCTGGAACCATTCATGTTACAAAAGATTAGTGCCAGGCAGACAGAAGGGTTTGCAATGCCAACAAGCAAATGATCAGAATATGCTGCTAACTTCCATTTAAAATCGATATAGGCAAGCAAAAGGAAGCTTAATGTCTGACAGTCTCCCAAAGGAGAAGACTTATAATATATTGTTATGAAGAGACAAAGGGGAGACTGGCGCTGGCAGAGTAAATGGGGAGGAGGAGAGACGAGGGATTTGAAGAAGGAAATATGAGGAAGGCTGACTAACATTAAGTGTTGTCAGAGACCAGCTTCAACAAAATTACCACTTACAAGGGTAGGGGTATGGGGATTAGAAAAGTTAGTAAAAGCTAGGAAGATGAGAGTAAAAATAATAAAAGAGAAAACATAGGCATACCAGGAAAGAGTTCCGGTGAATACTGAAGTTTGCCTGTATTTAATTTCCCATACACTTTTATAACCCAATACAACAGAAGGAAGAAGACAAAAAAACTACTTTAACATGATACAAAGGACAACTAGAACAGTTATTTGCCTCAATATTTTGAGCCATCAAGCAATTAGTCCATCAGAAAAGCATTCTGTTGTGTTGGCAGTGAACCCAACCTAGAACAAAAATATCCTGAAGGCAGCTACTCCATAAGTCAAACCTCCTATTTCGAAAGAAGGAGAAAAATATGCTTCACCATTTGTCAGAGTGGAGTGTATCTACCTATATGGGCCATCCTCATGTAAAAAGACCAAGTAACAACACACTAGTAATGAGAGAAACTATCCCCCACCAGTTTGGAATTATTATTGATAAAAGCGTTATTTATTTGAGGGGGGGAAACTTACAGAACCCTGTCATAGAAGGCAGCCAGGAAAGGAGTGTAGTCAGCAGAACCTGAGTCCAAAGCAGGAGAGCAAGTGGTGGGCTGCCTCTGACTTTTAAAGCGAAAGAGACCACGCCCAATAGGCTGGCATCTCAAAGGCTATTGGCTGAAGGCGGGGAATGAGCTTCCACAGCACACTAGGATGTATAGTTATTATACATTATTATAAGTTATTATACATTATAAGTTATTATACATTATTGACAACAACTTTAAACAAGCTAAAATTCTCAGAGCTTCAGACAAGGTGGAAATAGGCTCATATTTTTCGGGCCTCCACAAAGTGCCATAATAGTGACATAATTGTTATGGGAGAAACAACTATACAATTGGATTTCACGTCCATTCCAAGAGATGGGCCCCATGCCTGATATTGCTTGGGTTCAAGAAACTGAGACTAGATACAGGATGGGCCTATAGAAAACCCAAATACCATTGTTCCACTAAAGGAACATAGAAATAAAATTACTCCTATTGGCATTCTTTTATAGCCTTATATCAGGTGCTTGCTCAGTTAACATTTGAGAAGCTCGATTTGCGACAGAAGTAACACACTATAATCTACAGAAAAGAAAAGATTTTGAACATTCACTTCCATTTGTTATGTTTTCTTTAAACCTTTCAGCTCAAGTAACTGCACAGAGAGGAGATAAAAAAAAAAGTGTAAAAATGAGAGGGGATAGATGACACCAAGGAAAACACATCTTCCAGACACAACAGAACGGCTGAACAGATGACCTCAGAGGCCATGGCAGGATAAACAGGGCCTGCACAGGTCAAAGCCTGAAGGACTCCCAGCACAGAAAGGGGTAGGTGGACATAAGATCCTATTCCTAATCACCTGCTGTCTCCAACTGACAACTGCTTGCAAAAGAAAAGTTAAGTTTTCATTGGAGTATTATCAATATGTATATAAAACACCCTTAAGGGTAGGACCCAATCCTAGAAGGAGGTATCATAAAATTAACTCAATTGGATTTTTGCAGACTTTTTTTGTCTTATGTTTCTTTGGGCATATTTTATCTTATTTGTGTTTTATTTGTGTTATGGCATCCAAATTTTTGGTTTTTTATGGGTTTTGCTTTTTATGTGCTTATGTATGTGTGTGTGTGTGTGTGTGTGTGTGTGTGTGTGTGTGTGTGAGAGAGAGAGAGAGAGAGAGAGAGAGAGAGAGGAAGAGAGAGAGAAAGTTTCTTATGTTTTTTTTCTTTGATGTTTTTAAATTTGTTTTTGCTTTTTTGTTTGTTTTGGTTCACCTCTTTGTTTTCTAAAGAGAGAGAGATTTTAGGCATTTAGTTTTATGCATTGGGAGATTGGGAGGACCTGAGAGATGAGGAACAGGAAACAATATTCAGAATATAAAAATATTTTCTTTTCAAATTAAATAAAAGATGATCAAATACAATCATTACATTATTGTAGATTTTATAATAATGGCAGGTTTTAATGAGCATTTTACATGGTGAGCAAGAAGTGAAAACTAAATAATGTACAGTGATCAACTAAAACCAAATAGACAAGTGAAGAGAGAATAAAAAAAATTATAGCAAAAATAGCTACAAATGTGGTAGATTATATTGTACAAGAAGCAGGTGAAGTAATGGTGAGTTAACTGTTCTTTATCCTTTCCTACTCAGAAAGCCAAGGTAAGAAAAGACAGCCCAATAAAGGTAAAAAAGTTTTCCAAAGACTAGTTAGGGTTTAAGTATATATCACTCAGCAGTCCTACCATCCAGGCAAAGTACCAAAGATCTAAGATGGAATCATTCTTTAGGTGAATTTCAAATGAGCAGCTGTGTTCCTTTCATATTCTAGGTCATCTTAGCCAAAGCCTGTGATTTGAATATCCTCTTCATAATAGATGCCAGTATTTTAGGGTGTGAGGAGTATAAATTAAACAACAGATGTAGTACATCTGAAATAGGCTGAAAAGGGCAAAAGCTGAAACAAAATTTGTTATATCTTTATTTTACATTTTTAGAAGCAGCTGTGTGTGTGTGTGTGTGTGTGTGTGTGTGTGTGTGTGTGTGTGCTGTCTGTATGAATGAACATTTATGGTGTACAAGTGGAAGTCAGAATCTGCCTTTGATGTCATTTTCAAACACAAAATTTTTATTCTACTATTTTGCTATATGCCTTCTCACCAGTCCAGCTCTCACTTAGTAGGGTGGGCTACCAGGCCAGGGAGACCCAGAAAGCTTCCTTGTTCCTTCCCCAGGACTGAGATTACAAATCACAAACTTTTTATAGGTTCTAGGGATTAAACTTAAATCTTTGTAATCATATTGCCAACTGAGACATCTCCTCAGCTCCTTGATTCAGCATCATGTATGGAAAAGGGAATGTTTACTAAAAGTAAAGATTAGCTAACATTTGTGTCTTATTCATGTACTGCTATGGAATTGAAATGGTAAATTTTTTCAAGGTAATTTAATTTCTTAAATGAGATTCAGAGAATGTTGCCTCAGTAGCAGTTTTTAATTCAAAAGGGTTACATTTAATTAGAAGTATGATAATAGCTTATTTAAATAATACACAGACTACTTAAATATGTTAAATGAAATAATCTCATGATTCGAGGCTAATTTTGTTTGAAATGTCATCTCATAGACTTGAAGTAAAAAATATTTAGCATTCTGCTGATTTAATCATGATCAATTTTTCTAAAAAATATGCTAAAGATAGAAAGCTAATAAAAGAAAAACTCAAAAATGATTTATCAGATGTCATAAAGTAAAAACTTTTCTTCTTCAAAATAATGATCACAAATAAAAGGGTCACCTACTTAATGTGAGCAATATTGTCTTTGCCACCCACCAACACAAGTACAGATATCTATCTCATAAATGCAGATATTTGTCAGACAATGTGAAGATGTGCAGAAGTTAAGCTTAAAAAAAAAATGTGCCGGACAGTGGTGGTGCACGCCTTTAATCCCAGCACTTGGGAGGCAGAGGCAGGCGGATCTCTGTGAGTTCGAGATCAGCCTGGTCTACAAGAGCTAGTTCCAGGACAGGCTCCAAAACCACAGAAAAACCCCGTCTCGAAAAACCAAAAAAAAAAAAAAAATGTAACAACTGAAACTGGAAATATGCATATACTTAACAATACATCGTAATCTCATGAAACTTTACCTTAGTTATAGTATACTAGGGAATTTCAAATTAAATTGAGGAGAAAAATTTGCTAGCATCTAGGATATCTCAAAACAGTAAGAAACAATTCACAGATTCACATTTACGATGAGAATGTAATCTGACGCTGTTAATTAAAAGGAAAATCACCATCCTGTTCCAGGAATGAAACTGTTCTATCTAAAGATATAGCAGTTCTACACCTAGGCTGTTCTCATAAGGAAAGAAGGAATATACAAATACCTTTATTAACTCTTGGGTATCAAGAAGACAATTACTAAAAGATGAGAAATTTAAAGGAACATTTATCTATTAGCCTAGGTTTTCAACGCTTGTTCAGACAAGCTTAATCTGAATGTTGTTCTTCTAGTTTCACAGCCCTAAGGTCAAGGTCGACTCTTTGTTATACTTTGTAGAATAAATGGGGAGCACACTTCCAAGTTCTCTCAAATGACAAGTAAGATTTAACTCTTTGTATTTTTAGGAGAGACTTTCCTCAGCTTTATTGCTGACAGTTATCTAGAGATTTCATTAATTTAGTTGGTCTTTCCACACTTCCATCTTCTAGTTATAATAAATCTGATAATATTTTAATAGTTCTGAAGAAAATTTCTCTCTTCAACAGACAGAGATCATTCCAGAAAACCATAACTAATTAATACTCAGAGTCATGAAAAATTCCCAAAGTATATATCTACAAAAGAAGTCATACACCTAAGAGAACATTACAAAAGAAGGGGTAGAAATTTACTAAGATCTAGAGGGTTAAGGAATTTTCTGTGAGAATATTTCCCTTAAGAAAGGGTGGGAGGGGCTGAGGAATCCCATCAGGACGGTTGTGGAGGAATCCCATCTGGACGGGTGAGTGTGTGCTCCCCAGGGACTGACTGTCCCTGAAGAGAGCACAAACACCCTCCCCCAGCTCCTTCTGCAGGGCTGTCTTTCTTTCGCACAACCCAGCACCCCTCCCCAACCCTGCCCTGCTGTATGCTAGGACCAGTGCTCAACTACAGTCTTAAGCTCCTAAACTAAGGCGACCCACCCAGAGCGGTGAGTGCCTGCCAGCCGGGCAGGCCTCAGGCTCCCCTGTAAGGGAGCCGGGCACCTCCAGCTCCGGCGCCAGGCTTCCTGCGCGCTCCTGGATACCCCCCGCCCCCTGCTCCATTCATCCTGTTGGCCCTGGATCATTGGGCTACTGGCGGCCCTGTTTAGTTGCTGAGGAATCCCATCAGGACGGTTGCGGAGGAATCCCATCTGGATGGGAACGGTTCCTGCTTCTACACTGAAGAGATATACCCTTAGAGTCAATCACAGCAAAGTCTAGACCAAGAGACCAGGCCTCTCCTGGCTCCATTTGAAGGAAGAGATGGGAAGGCGCCAATACAAGAATTCCTCCAACAATCTGAAAGGCAACATGACACCACCAGAATCCAGGGATCCCGAAATAAGAAGAATTGTACACCCTACTCCTGAAGTAATAGAAGAAATCGACTCAAAAGTGAACTATATGAAAATAATAGAGGACCTTAAACAGGAGGTGAAAAACTGCCATAAACAATTAGAGATTACAAACAAAAAGGTAGAGGAAATGAATAAATCGCTCAAAGACACGCAAGAAAAACAAGAGAAACAAGAAAAAGCAATCAAACAGGTTAGGGAAGCGGTTCAAGACATGAAGAATGAAATGGAAGCAATGAAGAAAGCACAAACCGAGGGAAGAATGGAGATGGAAAATCTGGGTAAATGAACAGGAATGACAGAAACAAGTACTAACAACAGACTACAAGAGATAGAAGAGAGAATATCAGACACTGAATATACCATAGAAAAAATAAACACACTGATCAAAGAAAACAGCAAAACCAACAAATTCTCATCACAAAACATTCAGGAAATTTGGGACACAATAAAAAGACCAAACCTAAGAATAATTGGAGTAGAAGAAGGAGAAGAAGTGCAGCTCAACGGTACAGAAAATATACTTAATAAAATTATAGAAGAAAACTTTCCCAACCTGAAGAAAGAGGTACCTATGAAGGTTCAAGAAGTATACAGAACAACAAATAGGCTGGATCAAAAAAAAACATCCCCTCGCCATATAATAATCAAAACACAAAATACACAGAATAAAGAAAGAATATTAAGAGCCGCAAAGGAAAAAGGCCAAGTTACTTATAAAGGTAAACCTATCAGACTTACACCTGACTTCTCTATGGAAACCATGAAAGCCAGAAGGTCCTGGATAGATGTACTGCAAAAACTAAGAGATCATGGATGCAAGCCCAGTCTACTATATCCAGCCAAGCTTTCGTTCACTATAAATGGAGAAAACAAAATTTTCCAGGATAAAAACAAATTCAAACAATAAGTAGCCACAAATCCAGCCTTACAGAAAATTATAGAAGGAAAATCACTAACCAAGGAGTCCAACAATGCCCACAATAACTCAGTCATCTAGAGACCTTTCACCAGCGGAACTCAAAGAAGGGAAACACACAAACCCTACTACTAAAAAAGTGACCAGAGTTAACAACCACTGGTCATTAATATCACTTAATGTCAATGGGCTCAACTCACCTATAAAAAGGCACAGGCTAAGGGATTGGATACGAAAACAGGATCCAACGTTCTGCTGTCTACAAGAAACACACCTCAACCACAAAGACAGGCACCGACTCAGAGTAAAGGGCTGGGAAAAGGCTTATCAAGCAAATGGACCTAAGAAACAAGCAGGTGTGGCCATACTAATTTCTAACAAAGTTGACTTCAAACTTAAATCAATCAGAAGAGATGGAGAGGGACATTTTATACTCATAACAGGAACAATTCATCAGGATGAAGTCTCAATCCTGAATATCTATGCCCCGAATATAAAAGCGCCCACGTATGTAAAAGAAACATTACTAAAACTCAAGGCAGCCATCAAACCACACACACTAATAGTAGGAGACTTCAACACTCCTCTCTCACCAATGGACAGGTCAATCAAGCAGAAACCTAACAGAGAAATTAGAGAATTAATGGAGGTAATGAAGCAAATGGACTTAACAGACATCTACAGATTATTCCACCCGAAGAGGAAAGAATATACCTTCTTCTCTGCAGCTCATGGAACCTTCTCGAAAATTGACCACATACTCGGTAACAAAGCTAACTTACACAGTTACAAAAAAATATTAGTAACCACCTGTGTCTTATCAGATCACCATGGATTAAAGTTAGAATTCAACAACAATGCTACCTCCAGAAACCCTACAAACTCATGGAAACTGAACAGTCAACTTCTGAACCATACCTGGATTAAGGAAGAAATAAAGAAAGAAATTAAAGTCTTCCTTGAATTCAATGAAAATAAAGAAACAACATACTCGAAGTTATGGGACACTATGAAAGCAGTGCTAAGAGGAAAGTTCATTGCACTAAGTGCCCACTTAAAGAAAACAGAGAAGGCACATATTGAAGACTTAACAGCCCACCTGAAAGATATAGAAAAAAAAGAAGCAGACTCACCTAGGAGGAGTAGAAGATTGGAAATAATCAAACTGAGGGCTGAAATCAACAAAATAGAAACACAGAAAACAATCCAAAGAATCAATGAAACAAAAAGCTGGTTCCTGGAGAAAATCAACAAGATTGATAAACCCCTATCCAAACTAATCAAACGGCAGAGAGAGAATACGCAAATTAATAAGATCAGAAATGAAAAGGGGGACATAACCACAGACACAGAGGAAATTCATAGAATCATCAGATCATATTACAAAAGCCTGTATAACACAAAACTGGAAAATGTAAAAGAAATGGACACTTTTTTAGATAAATACCATATACCAAAGTTACACCAGGACCAGGTGAACAATCTAAACAGACCTGTTGGTCGCGAAGAATTAGAAGCTGTTATCAAAAACCTCCCTACCAAAAAAAGCCCAGGACCAGATGGTTTCAATGTGGAATTCTACCAGAACTTCCAAGAAGAGCTAATACCTATACTCCTTAATGTATTCCACAATATAGAAACAGAAGGGTCATTACCTAATTCCTTTTATGAAGCTACAGTTTTCTGATACCAAAACCACACAAAGACTCAACCAGGAAAGAGAATTACAGGCCAATCTCACTCATGAACATCGACGCAAAAATCCTCAACAAAATACTGGCAAACCGAATCCAAGAACACATTAGGAAAATTATCCATTATGATCAAGTAGGCTTCATTCCTGAGATGCAGGGCTG
This sequence comes from Microtus oregoni, assembly GCF_018167655.1. Taxonomy (NCBI): domain Eukaryota; kingdom Metazoa; phylum Chordata; class Mammalia; order Rodentia; family Cricetidae; genus Microtus; species Microtus oregoni. The sequence goes on along the minus strand of NW_024543076.1, from coordinate 8,671,249 downwards.
GTTCAACATACGAAAATCTATCAATGTAATCTAGCATATAAATAAACTGAAGTAAAATAACCATATGATCATCTCATTAGATGCTGAAAAAGTATTCGACAAAATTCAACATCCATTTATGTTAAAAGTCTTGGAGAGATTAGGGATGCAAGGGTCATACCTAAATATAATAAAAGCTATATACAGCAAGCCGACAGCTAACATCAAATTAAATGGAGAGAAACTCAAAGCCATCCTGCTTAACTCAGGAACACGACAAGGATGTCCACTCTCGCCATACCTCTTCAATATAGTACTTGAAGTTCTAGCAATAGCAATAAGACAACATAATGGGATCAAGGGGATTCGAATTGGAAAGGAAGAAGTTAAACTTTCGTTATTCGCAGATGATATGATAGTGTACTTAAGCGAACCCAAAACTCCACCAAAGAACTTTTACAGCTGATAAACAGCTTTAGTAATGTGGCAGGATACAAGATCAACTCCAAAAAATCAGTCGCCCTCTTATACACAAAGGATAGGGAAGCAGAGAGGGAAATCAGAGAAGCTTCACCATTCATGATAGCCACAAACAGCATTAAATATCTTGGGGTAAATCTAACCAAGGAAGTGAAAGATCTATTTGACAAGAACTTTAAGGCATTGAAGAAAGAAATTGAAGAGGATATCAAAAAATGGATGGATCTACCTTGCTCTTGGATTGGGAGGATCAACATAGTAAAAATGGCAATTCTACCAAAGGCAATTTATAGATTCAATGCAATCCCCATCAAGATCCCATCAAAATTCTTCACAGATCTGGAGAGGACAATAATCAACTTTATATGGAAAAACAAAAAACCCAGGATAGCCAAAACAATCCTATACAATAAAGGATCTTCTGGAGGCATTACCATCCCTGACTTCAAACTCTATTACAGAGCTACAGTATTGAAAACAGTGTGGTACTGGCATAAAAACAGAGAAGTCGACCAATGGAATCGTATAGAAGACCCGGATTTTAACCCACAAACCTATGAACACCTCATTTTTGATAAAGGAGCTAAAAGTATACAATGGAAGAAAGAAAGCATCTTCAACAAATGGTGCTGGCACAACTGGATGTCAACCTGTAGAAGAATGAAAATAGACCCACATCTTTCACCGTGCACAAAACTCAAGTCCAAATGGATTAAAGACCTCAATATCAGCCCGAACACACTGAAAAGGATAGAAGAGAAAGTGGGAAATACCCTACAACAGATGGGCACAGGAGATCGCTTCCTATGTATAACCCCAGAAGCACAGACATTAAGAGCAACATTGAATAAATGGGACCTACTAAAACTGAGAAGCTTCTGCAAAGCAAAGGACACTGTCACTAAGACACAAAGGCAACCTACTGACTGGGAAAAGATCTTCACCAACCCCGCAACAGGCAAAGGTCTGATCTCCAAAATATATAGAGAACTCAAGAAACTAGACTTTAAAATGCTAATTAACCCAATTAAAAAATGGGGCACTGAGCTGAATAGAGAATTCTCAACAGAAGAAGTTCAAATGGCCAAAAGACACTTAAGGTCATGCTCAACTTCCTTAGCAATCAGGGAAATGCAAATCAAAACAACTTTGTGATATCATCTTACACCTGTGAGAATGGCTAAAGTCAAAAACACCAACGATAACCTTTGCTGGAGAGGTTGTGGAGGAAGGGGTACCCTCATCCATTGCTGGTGGGAATGCAATCTTGTGCAACCACTATGGAAGTCAGTGTTTCGGTTTCTTAGGAAATTCGGGATCAACCTACCCCTGGACCCAGCAATACCACTCTTGGGAATATACCCAAGAAATGCCCTATCATATGACAAAAGCATTTGTTCAACTATGTTCATAGCAGTATTATTTGTAATAGCCAGAACCTGGAAACAACCTAGATGCCCTTCAATGGAAGAATGGATGAAGAAAGTATGGAATATCTACACATTAGAGTACTACTCAGTGGTAAAAAACAATGACTTCTCGAATTTTGCATGCAAATGGATGGAAATAGAAAACACTATCCTGAGTGAGGTATCCCAGACCCAAAAAGATGAACATGGGATGTACTCACTCATAATTGGTTTCTAGCCATAAATAAGGGTCACGGAGTCTACAATAGGTGAACCTAAAGAAGCTAAGTAAGAAGGGGAACCCAAGGAAAAACATATAGTTATCCTCTTGGCTAAGGGAAGTAGACAAAATTGCCGGGGAGAAAATTGGGATCTTGGGGTGGGGTGGGTTGGTGGTAAGGGGAGATGGGGAGAGAAAAGTTAGAAGGGAAGGAGGTCGGGCCTTGGGAAAGCAGGAGGATTGGGATTAAGGAAGGTTGGACAGGGGAGCACGGAACCACAATTCTTAGTTAAGGGAGCCACTTTAGAGTTGGCAAGAGACCTGACCCTAGAGGGGCTCCCAGGTGCCCAAGCTGAGGTCCCCAGTTAGTTCCTTGGGCAGTTGAGAATAGGGAACCTGAAATGACCCTATCCTTGAGCAATACTGACGAATATCTTGCATATCATCATAGAACCCTCATCTGGTGATGGATGGAGATAGAGACAGAGACCCACACTGGAGCACTGGACTGAGCTCCCAAAGTCCCTATGAGGAGCAGAAGGAGGGAGAACATGAGCAAAGAAGTCGGGACCACGAGGGATGCACCCACCCACTGAGACAGTGGAGCTGATCTGTTGAGAGCTCACCAAGACCAGCTGGACTGTGACTGAAAAAGCATGGGATAAAACTGGACTCTCTGAACATGGCGAACAATGAGGGCTGATGAGAACCCAAGGACAATGGCACGGGGTTTTGATCCTATGTAATGTGACGGCTTTGTGGGAGCCTAGCCAGTTTGGATGTTCACCTTCCTAGATATGGACGGAGGTGGGAGGTCCTAGGTCTTACCACAGAGCAGAAAACCCTGACTGCTCTTTGGATTGGAGAGGGAGGGGGAAAGGAGTGGGGGGAGGGGGAGAAGGGTGGGAGGAGGGGGCGTAGGGGGGGAGGAGGGGGAGGGAAATGGGAGGCTGGGAGGAGGTGGAAACTTGTTTTTTTTTCTCCTTTTCTCAATAAAAAAAAATCTAAAAAAAAAAAAAAGAAAGGGTGGGAGGTTCAAGGAACCCCCACCTCCATCCAGGTCTAGTAAGTTGAGCATCCAAACTGCCTAGTCTCCCACAAAGCCAGTGCATGCAGTAGGATCAGAAACCTATTGTCATTGTTCTTGAATTTTCAGTAGTCCTCGTTGTCCACTATGTTCAGAGAGTCACAGGACAGGGAACACTGATTGCTTTTCGTGCTGAGAGGGGGGGGACTTAATTGGGGGAAGGGGAGGAAAATGGGAGGCGGTGGCGTGGAAGAGACAGAAATCTTTAATAAATAAATAAATTTAAAAAAATAAATTAAAAAATAAAATAAAATAAATTAAAAAAAGAAAAGGTGGGAGGAGGGGGAGGGAAATGGGAGGCTGAGAGGAGACAGAAACTTTTTTTTTCTTTTTCTCAATAAAAAAAAAAGAATATCAGGCACCATTCCAATAAAATACCACTAATATACCTGCCTAAACATGAACTAGGCAAACACAAGTGTAGACAAAGTGGACAGCATTGCCGTGAGGTCTCAACCATATGCAAAGAAATAAGGATTGTTGAGAGTGAAGAAATAGTCCTTGCCAGGGAATGGCCCACCAACTGGTTAGCCAATAACAAAGGCCAGTCTTACATATTTACATATATGTCACACTGTATGTACTGAGCAAGTGTATCTAGAAATATATGTGTACATGAGTGTGCATATATGCACATAACAATAATTAATGTAAGAAGATGCCATGAATTTGAAAGTTTGCAAGAAGTGGCATATGGGAGGGTTTAGAAGGACTAAAGTGAATAGAGAAATGATGTAATTATATTATAATCTCAAAAGTAAAACTAATTCTATGATACTAGGTAGAATGATTTTATACTATCCAAGTGTTATGTGACTACATTAGGCCAAGACAAATACTATATGCTTTAGTTAACACACGATCCTCTTAATCATACAGTAATATACACATATATGTATGTTTTCTTTTCACATTTTAAGTTCCTGAGATTTTATTTTTGAGGTGGAAGGCAGAAATTCTGTATGCATTTATATTCCTTATGAATAACATTCAAAATAGCTACCAACTAGAAATAGTACAAATAGCCTGGCAACAGTATCTGAAGAATTCAAAATGGGAATATTATTTTCTAAGTACCATATATTATTCCAGTATTATTTGTAGCACAGCAAAGAAATGTTATACATAAAGACTTAAAATAGCATTAATCATTAATTTTGGCCATGAATCCATACTGTGAATGAGAATGGCATTTCATGGAATATTTTGGTCTTCTTTAGGTGATTACTAAGTTATTAAGAGGGTGGAGTCAATTCTGAATGTCTCCACATGGATTGCTAATATTGCTATCTTTGTTATACTATAGGCATCTTGCTCCTCTAGGAAATAAACTTTATATTTAGTAATAGAAAGCTGCAAGTGCTAAAGGATCTGTGTAATATTGGAAGATGTAAGAATCCAAAAGAATGGTGTAACTGGATTATTCACCCGATTGTGAAGTCATGAGCATCCAGATTCAAAGAATTAGTATTTTCATAGATTATTTCATAGAAAGAATTTACCTATTTTGGCTACTTTTTCTTCGTAAAGTGACTCAAGCAGTGTATGTCAAAGGGAAATGTTTTTTTTTGTCTAGGTCAGTACAATCGGAAATATTGATTAAACATATTGAACATGATATGCAGAACATGTTGAACATCAAGAGAAGACTTTGTTCCTAATGTAGCATTTGAGGCTGTTCATTAACTGACAGACTTCTGTGAACGCCTTGTGCTATAGTCACAGTGTTAAATAAGTGTGACACAGACAAAACAGTCCAGAAAGTTTTAAATATATTCTATTTGGTAATTTAAAAAATAATACGCTGGTTCTCCTACGTGCCACACACATATGGTCCAAAATTAGAAGCATCCTTACTGCAATCCGCTGTCTGAAATTTCCAAGCTAGTATGCAGGCATACACATAAAATTGAAAGAAAACTCCCCTAATGATGATAGGTCAGCCCTTAGGTGGGTAGGGTAGACAGAACAGAATGCTGGGAAGAAGGGAAGTAAGAGAGATGGCATGGAGCCAGCCACCAGGTCAGACATGCTGAATCTTTCCCTGTAAGCCACAACACCGTGGTGATACATAGATTACTAAATATGGGTTGAATGAATATGTAAGAGTTAGCCAATAAGAGGCTAGATATAATGGGCCAGGCAGTGTTTAAAAGAATACAATTTGTGTTTTGTTATTTCGGGGCATAAGCTAGCCAGGGAGCCGGGAGGCGGGAACACAGACCGCCGCTCCTTCTACAAGATGATGTAAACCACTCATTATATAATTCACCAAAGGTCTACTCTACTACTTCATATATATTGTGGAGGACCTCCAATTCAAGGGGTCAGTGTGTGGAATGTATGTATCATTCAGCTATAAAAAGTTGTAAAAATGTTTAAGAATAACTAGGGGTATAAGGTTATTACAACATCTTCGTGTACATATTCACCTATATCACATATTCACCTATATTTGATGATACGGGTCTGTGTGTAGTATGTTCATGATACAAAGAGAACAATATTACAACCTGCTGCGGCAAATTTAACAAAATAATATCCTATAAGACAATGTAAAACAGCCTTTCTAAACCAATCTGGACCAGCAGGCTGTTCTTCAAAGACAACATCCTAAGTGCAAGGACAGGGAGGTGAGAAGATAAAGAAAATGGAAAAGCTTGGGTCAGGAGGTCTTGCCCATGCTATGCCTTTTAAGTAAGTTTATTAAAATCTATAGAATCTTATATACGATTTGCAGGGAAAAATTGGACAAGCTCAGCAAAAATTCCTTGTACAAGAGAAACACATGTTATATTAAGAGCATCACAGTGATCATTGACTATGGGATTGATAACTCCAGTCTCTTCAGAGGGAAAAGTCAAGTTCCCAAGAACTTAAATGTTAATTCCTTCAAGGGTCTGACCCTAGCCAGCACGGACCTTATGAAATCTGCCCCTATGAAATGATACAGACCTAGGTTCCTTTTGTGCTTTCACTATGGCCTCTGAAACTCTTGGATTGTCCTGACTCGCCACATTAAACTTTTCTTATATATTTACAAAAAATAAAACGCAAAAACATTAGATATGGAAACCATGATTTATATCCTTTGCTTACACCTAATCAGCCACATGACTGATGGAGGAGCCCGGAATCCACCCAGAATCCATGAAACTTGCAATGAATATTATTATAAAATGTCTTTATCTCATAAATGTTACAAATGAGAACATATTATTTTATTTGGTTATACCAACTCTGATCTGTAGAGACTTTTATATCAAAATTTAGATACAGCAAGAGATACCTATGAGTAAGAATTTCAGATTTGCAATACTCACGGAAATATTGTGAATTTTGCTTTTCTTGATTCTGTAGTTTTATCTTTCTGTGGAAAGCAATTAACAAATCTTACTACTTTACATTGATTTTTTTTTTTATTTTTTTCGAGACAGGGTTTCTCCGTAGCTTTTTGGTTCCTGTCCTGGAACTAGCTCTTGTAGACCAGGCTGGCCTCGAACTCACAGAGATCCGCCTGTCTCTGCCTCCCGAGTGCTGGGATTAAAGGCATGTGCCACCACTGCCCAGCTTACATTGATTTTTGTATGATGTTTCTTTCCACTTTTATATAAACTCTAATTACTTTGATGCTCATAGTTTAAGAAAAACTATTATGTTTAAAGTGAATCCAGTAACATGTGTTTACTTGACTGTGGGTGATTCTCTTTGGCTCATCTTCAGTCTCTCTTATATTTCAAATCATTTTTTCAATTAAATTGAAAGTATTTTGTAGTAATATGGGCGGCGGGGCTGCGTCCCCAGCACCCCGGCTGCCTGCCCGGCTAGCTTATGCCCGCAATAACAAAACACAAACTGTGTTCATTTAAACACTGCTTGGCCCATTTCTATCTAGCCTCTTCTAGGCTAATTCTCACATATTAATTTAGCCCATTTCTAATCATCTGTGTAGCGCCCCTAGGTGCGCTTACTGGGAAGATTCTAGCCTCTGTCCATCCTGGGTCGGATCTTCATCGCGTGCTTCTGCCAGGGAGCTGGGAGCATGGCATCTCTCTGAGGCATCTGCTCCCGAGAGGAGGGCTGTGGAGTCTGAGCTCACTTCCTCTTCCTCCCACCTATCTTCTAACCAATGAGGGCCAAGCAGTTTCTTTTTATTTAACCAATGACCTTCCTCCATCAGTATTTAATGGAATAAATAGAAGGATTAAATTAAGTACTTAATCACAAATAATGACTTTAAGGAAAGCTGACCTTTCCCCAAAAGCAGAAAATAAGCACACTGGTTCTTATTTTTCTTTACATTTTATAAAACTATAAAACTAACTTTTGTGGAAACTTGCCAATGACTGAGCAGTTTTCACCTTCTTGAAATAGAGTTTCAAAGTTTTTAATTTAACCAAACTCAGAAAAAGCAGGAGCATATCAAGGTCATAAGAATGTATTTACTGTTCTGTGTATATTAAACAAAAAGAGGAAAAGTTAAATAATTAAAATGTACTCAATTTTTTTTAATCTTTAGTTGAACTTTACTTTCTTTTTCACTTATAAAGAAATAACTGATAAATAAAAAATTATCAATTTTGATTATACTCAGCATAATATTTTGAAGTCAGGTGGTAGTGATGCATGCCTTTAATCCCAACACTTGGGAGGCAGAGGTAGGCAGATATTTATGAGTTCAAGGTCAGCCTGGACTACAAGAACTAGTTTCAGAACAGTTATGACTGTTACTCTGAGAAACCCTGTTTCTAAGAACAAAACAAAACAAAACAAAAATTAATATTTCAAGAAATGTATATATTTGAAATGATAAATACAGGATGACAACTACACATTTTCCTCCATCTTCTTAAGAGAACCTACAACATACCTTCTCTAAATATATAATACTTTTTATACCTTTGATACTTATTTCAGTTTATAATACTTATAATTTAGTTGTGAGCTTATTATGAGGGGTAACAAGGCAACCTAATACAGTAGAAGTTTTTTAAAATATATACATATATGAAGACAATCCAAATTAAATCATGAAATAATGGGAAGACAAAACAGCAACTGACAATCTCTTGTCACTAAATGAAACTTGCTGCACACGAGTGTGATTACATCAGATTGAATTGTTGACCAAAGAGATACTGTTGGAATCCCCAAACATCTAGGCTGTTGCCAAGAGGATAGGTTGATCTCAACAAACTGACAAGGCCCTATTGCTGAAGATAGCACCTACGTAGCACACTGACTATGGATGAGTCATGATGGTGCCTGTCTACATAGAACCTTCACCCCTAAGTATTAACACCATTGCTCCAGAAAGGTACTTCTTATGCTACCAAACAAGAAACTTTTGACCTACAATGTTGTCCTGCAACAAGATAATCAAGTGTAATTGTGGAACAAGGATTGTGAGAGTAACCAATCAACATCTGGTTTGGCATATAGCCCACTCCACTCTATGAAGCTCATACACAATATATTTGGATATTTAAGAACCAAAGATGAGTTCAGCCATTTATTTGAGATTTCTGTAATGAGAATTCCCTTTTCGATTTGTACCCCATTTTCAACTGAATTGTTTGGTTTATTGATATGTAGTTTCTTGAGTTCTTCATATATTTTGGATATCAGTCCTCTATCAGATGAGGAATTGGTAAAAAATATTTACCCAATGTTTAGACTATGGCTTTGTCTTCATGGCAGTTTCCTTTGCAATATAGAACTTTTCATCTTCATGAAATATTATATGATATTTATATTATATAAATATCATACATTAATAATATAAATATACTAATGTTTTATGTGAGTGCGTGTGCTAACAGTTTTCTGTTAAGAATGTCTTACCCTTTGCTATCGACTTCAAGGCTACTTCTCACTTTCTTTTATATCAGGCTCACTGTATCTTTTCTTTTGTATAAGTCTTTGCTCCATTTGGAGCTGAGTTTTGTACAGGGTGGTAAGTATGGGTTTATTTGGATTCTTACACACGCTTTCATCTGCTTTGACTAGCACTTCATTAAAGATGCTGTTTTTTTTTTATTCAATGTGTATTTCTTGCCTTTTTATTGAAAATCAAATGTTCATAAGACTTTGGATTTATATATGGGTGTTTATTTCAGGCTAACTGATCATCATATATGCTTATGCAAACATCATGTTTCTTAATAGAAACTAGAATACAAATATCTTGACTTATAATATATAAATAAGATATAATTAAGAAAATATTGTCCATTAAGAACATTTCTCTTTATTACTTATTTGAAGTTTGCAAGTACCATTTTACTCAAATATCTTCATGTTCTGAAAAGCAAACAAATAAAAAACGTGCATCTTTCAACTTACTATTTTATATTTCTTTCATGAAACCTACTTACAGGAAAAATGTTTATTAGCTATTTTTATTAGAAATTAGTATTTAATCTATTCATATGTTATTGCAACAAACTGTCCTAGGTTTACTCAGATGACTAGCACCATTAATTCTATTTTCCTACAAGAAATACAACTGATTTAGAAGAAGAGGAGGAGGACAGAGAAGTAGAGTAATTGGAGGAGGACAAATGAGAAGAATGTATGAAGTAAAACCTAAGGAAAGATGATCTTTTAAAAATTTGGAATATTTTAGGAATGATAATGTGTCAGACCATATGTGGTAGTACTTCCGAGTGGGAACATGAATGTGACATTTTAAAACACTAGAATATTTTTGGTTGTGAGCCTAGCCTTTAACGGCTGAGCCATCTCTCTGAACATAGCGGACAATGAGGACTACTGAGAACTCAAGAACGATGGCAATGGGTTTCTGATCCTACTGCACGCACTGGTTTGTGGGAGCCTAGGCAGTTTAGATGCTCAACTTACTAGAACTGGATGGAGGTGGGGTGTTCCTTGGACTTCCCACAGGACAGGGAACCCTGGATTGCTTTTCGGACTGGGGGGGGGGACTTAATTGGGGGGGGGGAGGGAAATGGGAAACGGTGGTGGGGAAGAGACAGAAATCTTTAATAAATAAATAAATTAAAAAATTAAAAAAAAATAAAACACTAGAATATTTCTATAGCAAGACAACTGAACATAAAAAATGACTACAGAAAGGTGTACTCACATAGAATAAGAACAATTCAGATTTCTTATCATAAATATTTAAGCTGCAAAGTGAGTACTAAAATATTTGCATTTTAAGAATGTTTTGTTTTATTAATAAGTATTTACAATCATATTAAAGTTTTTAATGAAGCCATTTACATCTTTCTGTTAGTAAAGTATTATTTGCTTGAAATATGTTAGTATATTATTTTATATGTCCATTTCCTGATGACCCTTCCTTCTGAAAAGAGCTGGAATTCTTCCCCAGGAATGAGACTTGCAGTTCTCACTTTCATCTACGATCAAATAATTTTTCTCTCACCATGCTGTTTTATATTATATTCTTGCCATCACCACCACCTCCAGATTCTTTGATCTGACCCAATCTTCTATTGCTCAGATAAAGGGCTAGGTAGGCCTCAGTAGCCATCCTTACAGATAGGTTGATTTTATACATGAAATAGGAAGTCATTTCTAAAGCAACAGGTGGCAGTTGAATGTGACTTTGAATGCAAAACTGTGCTTAGTACTTTTTATATGACCAGAAAGTTGTATAACATCTATGTCAAATAACTTGCAGAAATCAGCCAAACCCAAAAAGATCTAATATTCTAGTAAGTTTTCTATGTTTGAAGTTATGATACTTACTCCTTTCTCATCATTTGGATGAGAGGTGAATGTGCCTCATGTTCATATTGACCAACCATAATAAAATATGTAATTATTAAATATGAAGGCTTAAAGATAATGAAGTTTTATAGTCTACAAAATAGAAGGGATTGCAGAACTTTCCTTATCTTATAAAACAAGTTTTCTCTTTCTATCTATTACTTTTTAGTCTCTTTTTTTCTATTTACTTAGTACTTCTATTTTTCTTAGCTTATACAAATTCATTATATCCAAATAGGCATTTAAAATACTACATTATTTAACTCCTCTTGAATATTCACACTGGATATGCATTGCAATACTTTGAAAGCAACAAGACATATAGAAATCATACACAATTGCACAGTACTGTACAAATTATAGATGATTGGGGCTGGAAAGATGGCTCAGCGATTAAGAGCATTGCCTGCTCTTCCAAAGATACTGAGTTCAATTCCCAGCAACCACATGGTGGCTCATAGCCATCTGTAATGAGGTCTAGTGTCCTCTTCTGGCCTGCAAGCAAACACACAGAAAGAATATTGTATACATAATAAATAAATATTTTAAAAAATTATAGATGATTGCAATATGCCCTCTATAAGTGTATATCTCAAACATTAAAAATTGGAAAATGCTGCATATTTTAAATATAGCACAGTCTAATATTTTAGCATAGATTACAGGTTTGAGCATATTTGAATATGATTCTTTACTTTTATTTATTCATTACTTAAGCATTCTTTTAACTTTCAGTTTTCAGGTCCTTATGCTTGGTGTACCTTTATATTTACAGCTAATTTCAGTGTTTAATCTGAGAATTATGTATTTGTACCAAGATATGTACTAATCTTTTCAATTGTTCCTAAAATTTGCCATGTAATTCTAAGTATCCACCTGATGACCAAGATATTTTATTAGTTTGAGAGTTGCTTATTTTTCTCATCATGGTTATTTCACATTTATCATCCAATAAATGAGTTCTTAAAAGTAACACTGAGGAAATGATTTACTTGAGGTTCTTTGAAAATTGTCAGCATGACAGCATGACCTGTCTCAAGGCCATGATTCACTCAAGTACTGAATCAAATAGGTTTTTATTGTCCTTGTCATTTGTGGTTTTTGTTTGCTTGCTTCTATTAGATGTTGAGAGGTCATGGCTTACTCAGACAGAATGGTAACTCAGTAAGAAAATGACAGCAAAGATTACCCAATGACCTACCAAAGAGAGAGATGAAGAGTATAATAAGGATATTGACGATGACCAAAGTAAGTCCAAAGTCCACATTACAATATTAAAGTGAAAAAAATCTTTGATTTTAACTTTATTCTGGGACACAGCCAAGTTAACATATTTCCTAGATAAAGAATTTTAAATAAATAGTACTATTTTCAAATATTGGTAACTATATGCTTAACTAGGACTTTTTATTAACTGACATCTAGACTATATGAGCAACACTCATTTCAACAGAAGATATTGGCAGCCTAAGAATGGGACTAGATTTCTAATAATGTGACATCAGATAGAAATCTAATATTCAAAATATATAAAATATATAAAAACTCAAGAAAATAGACATCAACAACTAAATAACTCAATTAATAATTGGGTACAGGTCTAAATATAGAACTCTTAGTGGAGGAATCTCAAATGACCTAAAAACAAATAAATGTTCAACAATCTTAGCCATCAGGGAGTATCCATCTTTAACCTGTGAGAATGGCCAGGATCAATTGTGCACATGACAACCCATGCTGATGAGGATGTAGAGCAAAGGGAACACTCTTCCATTGCTAGTGGGAGTGCATACTTGTGCAGCTACTGGAAATCAATACTTCAGTTCTTCCAAAATATTGGGAATAAATCCATCTCAAGACCAAACAATACCACTCTTGAACATATATCCAAAAGATTCCCCATCCTACCACAAGGACCCTGACTTAGCTACATTCATAGTGGCATTATTCATTATATCCAGAAACTGGGAGAAATATAGATATCCATACACAAAAGAATGAATAAAGGAAATATAATACTTACACATGGACTATTACTCAGCAATTTAAAAAATGACATCATGAAATTTGTAGGCAAATTTGCGGATTAGAAAAAGTCATCCTGAGTAAGGAAACATAGAACTAGAAAGGCAAACATGATATATATTCACTTGTAAGTGGATTTTATTTGTAAGGTAAAGGATAATCACACTATAATATATGTGCCAAGATTGACTGGGTAACAAGTAGAACTTTAGGGAGGAACAAATGGATATCACAGGGAAGGGAAAATAGAATAGATTTCGCACGTAGCTTGTGGTGAACAGGGATGGAAACAGGAAGGATCAGGTTATTGAGGGAGGGAAGAAGAGAGTACAAGGAGGGATGATGGAAATTGGGGAACATTTAAGGGGATGATGGAGAAACAGTGCACTAGAAATTTTTTTGAACTGAAGAGGGTGATTCTAGCCAGGATTCCTATTGTTCGAGGATACAAAAGATACAGGCCGTCTGATGTACCCAGGCAAGGCATCCATGAGTGGCACTGAGACACCAACTCAGGCACAACTTTGACCTACAACCTGTCCTCCCTGTAAGATATACCAAAACTATGGTGGGCACTATGGTGACTCAAAGCTTGTGGGAATTGTCAACTGATGACTGATCTAATTTGAGTTCCATGACATGAGAGGGAGCCCATGCCCTGTAGTGCCTAGATATGTAACCAGAAACTGGAAACTGGATGTCAGTCCAGAAATCTAGGGTAGAAACAAATATGACATAGCTTGAAAAACTGCTCAGAGGGGGAAGAATTTTGGGAGTCAGAGGAGTCAAGGACACCAAGAGCATGGCAGACAAAATAAACTAACCAGGGTTCATAGATCTATCCCTACAGATCCTGAAGCAGCAACCACAGAATTTTCTTGTAAAGTATTCTGCATACATGTTGTGGTTGTGTAGCTTGGTGTTTTTGTAGGCTTCCTAACAGTAAGAGTGTGGGTGTCTCTGGCTACTTGTACCGTTGAATCCCTTTCCCCTACTAGGATGCCTTATCCAACCTTAATGCAAGGGGTTGTGTGCAATCTTACTGTATCTTGCTATACTTTGTTTAGTTGATATCACTGGGAGGCCTACTCTTTTCTGAAGGGAAACAGAGGAACAGTGGATCTAGGGCAGAGGGGAGATGAAGGGGAAACTGAGAGGAATAAAGGCAGGGCAGGGCATGGTTAGGATATATTGAATAATTGAAGAATTTTGAAAGGGATATAGATCTATTTAGAAATACAAAAAGTTGAAGATAACATTCAGTGGTAAGATTTAGCAATATCAGTCAGTGAAATCACACACTAGCTCATACTATCCCTTTTCTCTTTGCTATGCAAGATTAATTCAGAGCTTTATCTTTAGTGGTTAAATGACATCACACTGAATACACATTCATGTTTCACCTCCATCTTTAATTCATTCATATACTGTATCAATTATGTGTACCTGAAAACCAGTTTCATACATCTTTGTAGAGACTTTTCTCCATTATGAGAAAGAGTTCAGAAATAAATTCAAGTTGCCTATATCTAGTAATTTAAATTTAGGCAAATACTGAGAAAGTCTGATATTTAGGAATAAGCTTTGCTCAATAGCTGGGTTCTTGTTTTACTGAAGCTTATGCCTTCCTCTCTATTTTCTGATGCACATGATTAGGTCAGAATTTAATTTACATTGCTACAACTATTTCTTTGCAACCTGTGAATTTTCTCAAATGAGAAGTAGTACTCTCCTATCTGAAAATATTTTTCAATTAAATCAAATTAATTTGTGTCTTATTATCAAAACTTAAAAACGAATTTAGACAATGTGTATGGCATTGAAAATATTGTCATGGTTAACACGCTACAGATGATGCTGTTGAAGAACTCAGTAGTTTTTACAGATACATGCTTAGATCAAGTATATTATGCAAATTCTTCAAGTAAGATGCCCATAAGTTGTGGATTTTCTCTTCCAGAAAGCAGAGTCATTGTTTTGAGGAAAACCTTAAAAACAGCTACCATCTCACCAATTCTTTCTTACTTGTATACATATCTACCTTAATGACACATATATGTTTGTTTTAGGACTTTAGTCCATCTTTACCTCACTTTTGAATGATCAGTTCAACCACATTGGAAAATGTAGGAATAAATTATTTTCTTAACCATGCGATCTAAATTTATCTTTGGGAATTCTTTCTGTAGAAAATCGCAGAGGACTCAAGTGCGGGTGGAAGACACACAAGTACTGTCTTGGCCTAGTATTCCAGGGAAAGTGGGCACTAGTAAAATGAAGAATAATTATGGAGAAGTGGGAAAGGTTTTAGAAAAATGAAACGGTGCATATGCTGCAGTAAGAGGCGGAGCCAGGGATGTGATAGTAGTGACAGGTAGTTATCAGATATAAAACACTTATTGGAACAGTTTTCACACTCCTCAAAAGGTAAATAGCTTCACTCATCAGTATTTTATTCAAGAGAAAGAACAATTTGTTATCCTAACAACTTGCTAATAATTAAATTATGGTGTATCTATAATACCTGAAACATGGAATAAATTTAGATTTTAAACATAAAATACAATTATCGCAAACAATCATACCAGGGAACTCTACTGGAACTTTTTCAAAACTAAAAATTATGGTCTACTTGTGCAAAGAGCACTTTCAAATATTTTATAATACAGTAATGGAGTCAAAAGTATAGAGAGTAGACTCTGTGAATCCATTCATATGAAAGACCTGGGCTGAGACTGTTGAGATGCTTCTGAAGGTCTTAAAGAGGACCACAGTTTTGTTCTCAATATCGAATTAAGCAGCCCATAACTACATCTAACTTCAGTTCAGTTACCTCTGGCCTCTCTGGGTACCTATGTTCATATGTCATACCCCAGCAAAGACACACACATATACAGATAATTTAAAAAAAAACAACTCTGCATTCTTTAAAAATGCCAACTAACCTTTATATGCAAGGTCTCTTTTTTCTCTGGGCATATAATAACTCTGAAAATTGCTCTGCCTTGAAACTTTTTCATCAAATTTGATTAAAGGATGCATTTAATATCTAATTCAATTATTTCATAGTTGTAACTCATGTTGTCATAAAATGTGGGCTTGAACTTCATGTGGAATACATTACTTTGTAGTCAATTAAAATGATTTAAGAAAAGCTGCCAGGAATGGTAGATACTTGACCTTACATTAAAACTCGAAATAGCGCAATCAAGAAGGTGACTCATACATAAATGTGCAATAAGGAATGAAAAATGTATAGTATCGTCTATATCTATAAAAGTCAGACTGACTCTGTGAAGTCCCACATACATACATATTTCTGTTATATCTCTCCACAGATTTTAATATAAATATTATATATTTGCTATGGAATATTAGTAATTGAGAATGTGAATGAAGAGTGAATGTGATATTCTGTTATGTTATTTTGCATTAGAATATTTAGTATGCCTGTATTTATTATATTTCCTTCAACTATGTGTATGTGTGTCTTTGTGTGAGTATGGGCCCATGAGTTCAGGTGGCCATATAGGACAGAGGCGCCAGATCCTTCTAAAGCTATAGTTATAGGTACTTTTGACTGTCACTCCCCATTCCTGAAGTACGGTTACTGTGAATTGACGTGGGTCCTCTGCAAGATCAGTGTATGTTGTTTTCCACTGAGCTATATCTTTGGTTTCCCTGAATTTCATTTTATTTTTTGGTAATCAAACTAGAATAGTAATAACATATATTATTTACTTGTCATATTTCCATGATAAAAGACCAAAATCAAGCCAAGTATGGTTTACTTTGGTTCACAGATATAGATCATCCTAGTTATGGAGTCTTTAGAGCAGCTACTTGAGGCAACTAGTCACTTTATATCCACAACCACGAACAAAAAGTAAAGGATGCTAGTGTTTTTCTCCTTTTCTCTATTTCTCTTTAGAGTTGTGGTGTATTTTTATTCCTACATTCATGTGATCTAGATCACAATTCACACTATTCCTAAAGGTCACCCCTATCTGGATCATCCCATCAACATCCTCAACAGCTTGTCTTCTTGATGATTCTAAATCCCATCAATCTCAAAAAATAATTTTAACTATCACAAGTGCTACTACACAAATTTATACACACACACATTCATACATACACACACACACACACACACACACTCATACACACACAGAGGGAAAAGCCATGCACTATAAAATTGAAAAGAATGAGGGTGTTGAGATATTTCACATGTGTGCAATATATTTTCACATAATTATTTATGATTTAGATTTTCAGGAAATACTTCATCTGTGTTTTCCATTTCATACGAAGAGGCTTACGGTATAATGATTTAAAAACAGATTATCATGTAAGTTGTCCAAAATTCTAAATATTTGAATTTTGTATAAAGTCAGTCTCTTCAGAATAAAACTCAGGCTTGAAACCTTGTTTTGACATCTAAGACCTTGTATTTAAACATCATTACCTATGTAATACCAAAATGGTGATCAAATCACTATACCCCTGATGTGTGAAATTTGAACCATGTTTAAGATCTGTTTACATCACTGATACTGTATATATTCTGGGCAAAGAGAAACTGATACCATATGTTCATAAATCACTCCATGTAGACAAAAACAGAAAACATGAGAAGTATAAGAGCACATGAGAAAGAAAAAGAAGGAATAAAAGAAGGATCACTCATTTTAGCCTTGGCTATTTCCACAAAATAGGGGAGAAAAGAGCATCTCTGCTTTATTTTCTCCTTTAATCTTTTGATCTGAAGGTCAGGTTCTCAGATGAGCACCTGGAAAAATTTCAAAGATTTCAAAGGACTGTACTTGAAGTGAGCACTGGAAGCAGAACCTATTTCGTCTTTGAGATTTGAATGGAGGGATGCTCATAAAATTTTCATGAAGTTCAGAAAGAGAAAATCGGAAATGTTTGAAGATGAAATAGATGAGAATTTTTCTATTAGTTGCCTTAGGCCACAGAGCAACAAAGGGAACAGAAGTAAATGCTAATCGAACTTTTCTGCACCTTTTCCTATGTTTTAGAATGTTGAAAGTTTTTTCAAATATTTCAAAATTTTGAAATTTTAATACTTGCCTAAATCATATTCATTATGCTGTTAATATAGACCAGAGGTAGATCCCAGTATTGCATTTGGATTTATAATATAAAAAGATAAACTCTATTTAAACTCTGAAGCTATATAGTTGGTTACTACACTACTTATCCTTTTTAAAAAGTAGTTTCAACTTACAAATTGCACATAATTTTGCAATAATAAATCTATAGAAATGTGAATTTGTAAAGATTATTACAAGTTAATTTGAAATTTAAGCAAGAAATAATCTAGGCATTTTAAAAACATTTCCTCAAATTAAAAAAAAGGGGAAATGTGAAGGACAATAAAAAATCAAATTTAAAAAAAATACAAAACCAAAAACAAGCAACTGTGTGTGGTAGGGCAATACTCATACCAATGATCTTCTATAGCAAAAGGGAGAGGAGGAAAAACTCAAATCAGAAAATATCTAACTAGTCCATTGGCATATAAAGACATCAAACATCATTTTAAAATACTAATTCACCATTATGGCTTATTTGGAAGAATGATGGTGCTAAGATCAAGGGCATCTACTTGGTAAGCATTTTTGGGGGGTTGGTTATAGTGATATTGTAGCTATTTATCAAAAGCAAAAAATAGTTTGGAAAACAACCTTATAAAACAAATACTCATCACATAAGGTCACAGGTCATTTGCATTACTCTTTGTTATATCAATCATTTTTAGGCAGTGTAATCATTTGTAGTCCCTTATAAAGTTAAGAAGGACCCTTAAAATTTCTAGAAAGTGTCTCTCATTCTTCCTCCACGTGAAGCTTCTTATGATGTTCAATAGATACAAAGCAAATGTTTTCTTAGGAACACACATTCAGATACATGGAGAGAAAGACATTTGCTCATTAGACAGGCCCAGGGACACATTAGACTCCTAATAGACATGCTACAGAGAATTCCAAAAACATAAGCAACAAACAACAGAAAATATGGGAAAGATGTAAAATCTTCAAGTCTGATCTCACTCCAGGTTAAACGACTCACACATGAAGCACTCCGACTTGTTTTCTTTAAAGCAACACATTTTTGTTTTGGAAATTCTGAGATTATTATTAATTCATCAAATTCAACACACACACACACACACACACACACACACACACACATATAGACATATACAGACACCCCCCAACATACACACTCCAAAAAATTTCCCAGAGTAACTGAGCAAAATTTATTTACCACCATTACAAATAATTAAAACAAAGACATTCTTTGATTATGACTAAGAAATTATAAACCTTGTTAGCTGCATATATATGACCATCATAAATGTGTGCACAGGTGTCCAAAACTTTGTGGTTAAGAATATTCATTAGTATAACCTGTATGGCTTTGGAATTAATCTGCCTTGGGCTACCAGGTATGAAAAAACAATTGGCCCATCCCAACACCTACCGCATTGTTGACCTGATGGGGTGAATGAAAGGAAGGAGCTGGTCCTGCAGAATCAGATCTCCATGACTCAAGGTTAACAGCAGGATATCTAAGAGGAGTCCAGATGAGGATCCAGCATTGGTGGTGTAGCAGAAACCAGGGACCCTGAACCAGATGAAGAACTCTGCAATGAACATTTGCAAGTAAAGGTGTCTGAGCAAAAGGGTGTAAGACAGTGCAGTTCACAAAACAGTTATGATGAACAAATATATTTTGGAGAGATGGGCGAGACAGAGCAAAGAAGTGGTTTTTTAAATTATTATTATTTTTATTTTTTATATTCTTTAGGAGGGAGTCTAAATAGGCAGAGGACAGACATAGATATGGAAATGAGTTGGATTGGGGAGCATTCTGTAAAATTCCCACAGAATCAGTAAAAAATCAGCAAAAAGTAAATTTTCTTCGTGACAACATTGTTTGACATGTTTTTTTTTGGATCAAACAGAGAAAAATGAAACTGTAGGCAGTCTTCCACAGATTAGAATAGAATTTTTATGGAAATAATGAGAATGCAGAGTATTTTTAAAAAGGCAATCAAATAACAGTAAACATTGAAAAAATAAACATGGTCAATTGTATAGCAATATGGAAAGTGAAAAGAGAATCCTAGTGTGCACAGGGGTTACAGATATGCAAATTAACAATAAATTAAAACTTTTCCAGTAACTAAACAAAAAAAAATTCACAAAGTGAGTGTGAATAATACAACAGAAACCAGTAAGGACTTAGAGATGTGTGTGTGTGTGTGTGTGTATGTGTGTGTGTGTGTGTGAGAGAGAGAGAGAGAGAGAGAGACAGAGAGAGAGAGAGAGAGACAGAGAGACAGAGAGAGAGACAGAGAGACAGAGAGACAGAGAGACAGAGACAGAGAGAGAGAGACAGAGACAGAAATTATACAAGTGTCTCCTAAACACACATACAGCACCAGGGATGAATGACTGGTAAAGGGGTGACTAGGACACCAGGAAATGCAAAGCATCAATGGGATGGGGAGGAAAAAAGGATGATAGTAAAGGGAGAGGAAAGGAGGGATTTTAAAAAACTATTTGGAATTAAGC
Source organism: Microtus oregoni (assembly GCF_018167655.1). Taxonomy (NCBI): domain Eukaryota; kingdom Metazoa; phylum Chordata; class Mammalia; order Rodentia; family Cricetidae; genus Microtus; species Microtus oregoni. Next base: position 8,650,684 of record NW_024543076.1, on the reverse strand, counting down.
TTGAAATATCATCTTTATACACTACACAGTGGGTTTATGGTGAAAATCAGCTTCATTGAGACTTTTTCAGTACAGACTCATAGATATAACCTAGGAAGGTTGAATACATTTTCAGTGGTTGAAAGATTGCATAAACTCTACATTTTTTAATTTCTAGTTTTAAGATTATCCATTTTTCTTGATAGTAGCTTCAAGAAACAACTTGCTATCTAAGGACTGTTTATGATTCTCATCATTAGATGAGATGAGCCTGGGCAGTACACTGTTATCTGCTTTGCCTCAAACAAGGTGCAGCTCTCAGGACAACTAATTGCTTCCAGGTTTTTTTTTTTTTTTTTTTTTTTTCTGCTCTGCTATTAACATTGGGTTTTACCATCTAGGCCCCAGGAGTTTAGTAAAATCAGCACATCAAAAATAAAACATATTTCATTCTTCTTGTTATTCTCCAGCTTCCAATAGGCAGTGGAGTGATGCTTTAAAAAATGTATGAGTAGAAATGGGAAAACATTTCTCATTAAACTGTGGGTCTCTTCCCTTTCGTGTGCTGTGTATTCTAGCTCTATAAGCACAGTTGCTACAGAGAACCAAAGTTTTAGAATTATCCTCAAAGGGAAACAAATGATGAGGCATTGTCTGAGAACAGGAGTATTTGTAGATCTTAGGAAAGTATATTGTGACTCTTCTACTCCCTGCCTTTGTCTCAGGCAATGTGACTGGGCATTATTACTCGAGCTACACAGACACACACAAGCATGTACACAAGTATGAGAGCATGTGCATGTGTGCGCGCACACACTCACACACACACACACAAACACACTTCTTTTATACTTTTTATTCATAAGTTTTGTTCAAATTTTAAACAGTCGGTTGAGATTGGGTCTTCTTTTCCACTGTCTGAGTTTGTTTCTTAGGAAGACATAAGCTACTGAAAGTTGCTCATGTGTATTCTTCAGTTCAGTTTAGAAAGCTTGGCTTCCTACAGAACTGGATTTCTGGATTGGTTTAAATTTCATACCCACTGAGTACTAGTAGATGGAGAGCTCTTACAAAGTTCCCTGAACATTAGCAAAATTATCACATAATAATTTGCTAAACATTATCTTTACCAGTCTTTTAACACTGCAAAGTTTATGCAAATATAGCCCCCAGTACATCAATTTAAACAAATTAGTGCCTATAAATTCTTTAATATAAAAATGGTTCATTTTGTTTCTTAAAAATTGGCCAAATTGGGGCTGGAGAGATGGCTCAGAGGTTAAAAACACTGACTGTTCTTCCAGAGGTTCTGAGTTCAATTCCCAGCAACCACATGGTGGCTCCCAACCATCTACAATGAGATCTGGTGCCCTCTTCTGGCCTGTAGGGATATGTGCAGGAAGAACCCTGTATACCTAATAAATAAATAAATAAACCTTTAAAAAAAATTGGCCAAATTATGGGAATAAAAAATGTTTAAGCTTGGAATTATAGAACCATGTCACAATTTGACTTTGAATATTTCAAGATAGGTAGAAGCCAGATATTTGAACTGATAGACTGAAAGTGACTCCATGAATTATATCAAGTTTTGTTTTGTTTCGGGCCTTGTTTCTTTTTTGTTGTTGTTGTTGTTGTTGCAGCTGCTGCTGCTGCTTTTTTTTTAACTAACATATTTTTAGCATATGTAATATGAAATGGAAAATTAAGGTGGTTTGTATCTAATAAAAAAAAAACACCCTGAAAAATAAGTAAAGAAAAAAACGAAACTGATGACAGCAGATCCTCAACAGTGAAAACCTATATGAGATGAGTGGTTTGTATACTCAAAATTTTTTTTTTTTTTTTTTTTTTGGTTTTTGAAGACAGGGTTTTGCTGTAGTTGTGGAGCCTGTCCTGGAACTAGCTCTTGTAGACCAGGCTGGCCTCGAACTCATAGAGATCCGCCTGCCTCTGCCTCCCGAGTGCTGGGATTAAAGGCATGTGCCACCACCGCCCTGCTGACAGTTGTAGGTTTTAATTTGTTATAATATCATGAATTTCAAAGCTATGTAGGTATACTACCATTTTGTATTTTTCTTTATTACATTTGAAAAATTCATATTTCTATGGCTCGTTTTTAATAATTGAATGCCTTGCTGGGTGGTGGTGGCGCATGCCTTTAATCCCAGCACTCAGGAGGCAGAGACAGGCAGATCTCTGGGAGTTCGAGGCCAGCCTGGTCTACAAGAGCTAGTTCCGGGACAGGCACCAAAAGCTACAGAGAAACCCTGTCTCGAAAAACCAAAAAAAAAAAAAAATAATAATAATGGAATGCCTTAAGTTATGAGTTCTAAGATATTAAGGGAATAATATAATTGTATTATATATATATATTCTTGACTTATATTAATGGGCAAAACCACATACTTTGGAAACAGACCATTTGGATTCTGTTATATGACATAATAAACAATTTCAGTGCTATTAAGGTTCAGGAAGGACGATACTTTTAAAGGGAGAACGTACTGCAACTTGTAGGATACTTGTTAGTGTTTCTGGTCTTTGCTGTGGAATAATCCTTCTGTACACTTTGTGAATATATGTTGCTATGACTGGTTTAATAAACAAGCTGATGACCAATAATTAAACAAGACAAAGTTAGGCAGGAAAGCCAAAATGAGAACGATTGAATGAGGAAGGGCAGAGCCATAAGTGTTGCCTGCTAAATAGAGAATAATTCAGAAACACAAAATTAGATAGATGTAAAAGGCATGAGCCTCAGGGCAGCACACAGATTAACAGAAACTGGCTAAGATTAAGAACTATTTAGTGACAAGCCTACGCAATTCAACAATTATTTATAATTAATTTAAGTCTCTGAATCAATTATTTGAGAAGCACCTGCCTGTTATTTGGGAGCAGAAGGTTGTGACAGGACAACTTCAGCTACAGGTCTTTAACTTCTCGAACCCAATAGTAAGCACTTCTCAGTTATAATAACTAAAATTGTTTCTAGTACTTTTCACATGTCCATTGTTTCAAACAGTTGTCTTAAGTAACTGAAAACCTCTTGTTTCAAGATCACTTTGCTCTAGTACTAGGGCGCTGGGCCACTTAAGGCCTGCAGGTAAGAATATTTTTCCATTCCGACAGGAGGCAAACCATAGCTAACAATGACAAGTCTTTCTTTCTTTGGTATAAGCAATTATTTTGTTAGTCATATATTGTTTCATGGTAATTTACTGGTGACCTGAAGTCTACAAAGTTCCCGAGGGGAGTCTTCTGCATATTCTAATTTTGTCTACTGTGGTCATTCTATAATTTCATAGGTAGGAAAAAATAATCAACTTTCTGATTTTTTACATACAAACATCAGCATTTATTATCTATTTATTTATTCATTTCCAGCCATCATGATTTTGGGACTAATCACTTTGGTTGAATCAGAGACAAATCAGAATCAGTATTATCTTTCATCTTTTTACAATTTCACATCTGCTCTATTTTCATATGCAATATAGATAGAATCAACTCTATGGGATAAAAGATTCAATTTTTAATAATAATTTGGACTGAGTAAATTAAGGTGCAGATTAAATATTTCTTCTGTATCCATGTTCCCAGGCTTGTAACCACCGAGTTACCATGGTTCTGAACTAAGCAACTAGTCACTAGTGAGCAGGAGGTAATTGATCTTTATATAGATTCTCATCAGTCACATCAGTCATCATATGCTAATGGTTCTGAATTTTTCTAACCTTAGAAATATTATTTTTTAAAGATTTATTGCACCAAAAACTCCTTGCTCAATTCATGTAGAAATGGATATTAAAGAAGGAAAAGTTTGGTTTTATTACTAATTTACAGCAAATACTGTTGGCTTATATTGGCATATAAACTATTTCCCTTTTTGACATGATTGAAGGTGGTTATTTTATATATTATTCTAAACTTAAAATCATGACATGTGATAAAAAATTCATCTCTCTGCTAGAAAAATAAGTTTCTTACTAAAGAACCTGAATAGATAATATAGATAAAAATAATTACACCAGAGATGTTTCAAATAGGTCATCTACAAAAACTCATGAATTTTAGTACTTTTCACCATCCTATTCAAATAATCATTCATAACCAGTTAGTTACTGTGATAAATAGCATGACTGTGGCACATAAGGAAGACAGTAATACACCATTCTATCGTGAAGATAGAGAAGATGTGGTAGTAGAAATAGCTGAACATATTTCTTTAGCATTCAGGAAGCAGGCAGAACAGGAAATGGGTCAGGATGTAAAACTTTGAGACATATTTCCAGTGGCTTCTTTGGCTATAAATTTTAACTTCTTTGAGTTATTTTTTCCTTATTTTCTATATTTCTGTCCCATTGAATATTCTTTTTTACTGGAGAACTGAGTAAGAGAGATGACTAATAAACATGATGCAGATTGAATGCTATTCTACGGGGAATTTACTCTGTGAAATATATTAGTTCATTACATCCAAATTCAACTTCTCTTCAGTTCTTAGTCAAATGTCAGTCAAATTCAAAGAGATTGTTTGACAGTATATAGCATAAATTTCCTTCAGTGTATTCTTGTTCCTGTCTGAAATCTTATGACTTAGGACTTCACTGTTTTTATTTCTCCGAAGTCCCCCTCAAAATATCCCATTGAGATTTCTTGAGAGCATACAATGGATTTTCTAGCATGAATTTCCGAACTCCTCCAATTCCTCAAACAAACCAGTTCCAACAGTTTGAGAAATAAATGGACACACATATCAGAGGTAGTGATCCTGATTATTGTTGTCCACTTCGTAGTAATTTTTTTCACTCTTTCAGTGATAGATAAAACAAGACAAAAATAGCAACAAAAACAATAAAAAAAAGCAAGTTAAAAAGAACAAAATTTGTCCTGGCTTAAGGTTTGAGAAGGCCATTGCATCATGGTTGGAGAAGCCATAGAAGAGGTGGGAAGGGTGGGAGCAGAGTAGGAGAGCATCTGGTCACGTTTCATTGACTGTAAAGAAACAGAAGAACAAAAGATGTAGGGACAGGGAGGAGTGCTAAAGAGATAGCTCAAAAATTAAGAGCAGTGACTGCCCTTCTAGAGAACACAGGTTCAAGACATGCTGCACACCTGGCAGCTTACAACCTTTGTAACCCTAGTTTCTGGAGAGTCAAAGCCCTCTCCTTGACACTGTAGAGATCAGGCTCTGCTTAGTGCGCAGCCATACATGCTAGCAACAATATACATAAAATGAGAAAGAAAGAAAAAAATAAGAAACAAATGCGCAAAGAAGAAAGGAAAAGAGGAGGAAGAAAAAGAGAGAGATGGGGGGAGGGAGGAAGTATTCATTTTCCTTATAAATTTAATTAACTGTGAAAAATTATACATGACCAGTGAAACATATAAGGAGTGACAGGTTCACTTTTATATACTCGTAGGATGGTCTGTACACTATATTTTTTTCGTCTAGAAGTATCATTGATACTGTGTTAAGAAGATGGAAATTTTAGCTATCAAATAAAAGCCTTAACCACTGTGATAGCTAATTTCTGTTTCTACTTGGCTAGATCACTATATTTCAATACATGCTTATTTGTCAGTCTACACAGCACTGGAAAATAATTTTAAATGGGATTAAAATTCAAATAGTGGAGTTTCAAAGTACCAAATTATTCCTTGAAATATGAATGTCTTTTTTTAAATCAGTAAATGGCTTTTAAAGTCAAAGCCAATCTATGAGAATGAAGAAATTCAGCCAGAGCCTGTTCTTAGATTTGAGTTGCATTATCTGCTATATTGATACTTACCTAGTTGTCTAAATTGTTTACCTGACCTGCAGAATTTTTAATAGCAGACTCCATATACATTTAAGCAACTACACAATAGACAGGGGAGAGAGAGAAGAGAAATAGGGTTAGATGGTAGAACAAAAAGAGAACAAAAATGGCATGTGGCAGAGATGGAAGGAGGGATAGCCTGACTTTGTTTCTCTGGGAAATTCTGACTAAAATATATTATAAATATATAAAAATATATCATGTCTCTAGAAAACACCAGTGAATGGATTACAAAATGTGTTAAAGAAACTTTGTAATACATTATTAAAAATTTCTTTTGATAAAGGGACATTGAAATATGATTTTCAAACACATATTTGTCAAGTAGCAAAATTTTACTCTATAGCAATAAGTCAGTGTTCAAGTATTACACCCTGCCAGTGTTTATTCCTGAGAGATGTAATCTCTCCTATATAATAGATACTGTCACCACGTTCACATAATATATGCTTCTTACTTGTCACTGTTATGACAATTGATTTTTATAATCTCAGTAAATCTAACACTGTAGATTAGCAAATTATGAAGACATGATTATGAAGTTGTGAAGAAATACACAAAGGATAGATGATAAGGAAAATTTAATGTTGTTAAATCTGTAAGGGTGGAAAACTCCAAGTGAGTAGCATATTTTAAAATATTCCTAAACCATATGGTGAACACATTTAAAATCCAACCTTCTATTTTTAAATTGTATAATACATAATACATATATATAATGAGTAAATACATATATATGAAGTATAAACATTATATCATCCAGAATGAATATGTTCACATATTATGTTTCAATTAAAACATCCATAAATACAATAAGATAAATTTAAATTTAAAAAATCTGCAGTTATGAATAAAGGACTCTATTGTGGAAAATACATCAGCAGAAATTAGAAAAGCAATACAGCATCACTCCATTATTTCAAGCACAGGCTCATATGTATATTTAAGTACAGTTAACATATTTATCTCTGCATCCGTGCATATAAAGATCTGCTCACTTGAGTGTTCACTAGTTTGATAATCTAAGTCTTCCTTTGCCACAATTCTACTAACCCATGGGGTTTTTTTATATCTTAGACATTTTATTTTATGTATATATGTATATATAAACCACATGAATGCAATATTCACAAACTACAGAAGGGCACATTGTATCCCCAGAACTAAGGTTATCTATTGTTGTGATCTATCATGTTAGTGCTCAGAAAGTAATCTAGTCTATACAAGAGGAACAAGTGCTCTTAACCAGAATCCTTTTCTTCAGCCCTCTCAATTATTTACTTATCTGTGAACAGTTTTTTGGAGTCCTCTATGCTTCCTTCTTTCTGATCTAAACTATCACAGTGAATATGATGTTTTCAAGATCCATCCATTTGCCTGCAAATTTCAAGATGTCATTATTTTTTCTTCTGTATAGTACTCCATTGTGTAAATGCACCACATTTTTCTTATCCATTCTTCTGTTGAGGGGCACTTAGGTTGTTTCCAAGTTCTGGCAATGACAATCAATGCTGCTATAAACATTGTTGAGCACATGTCCTTGTGGTATGATTTAGCAAAATTTGGGTATATGCCCAAAAGTGATATTACTGGGTCTTGATGAAGGTTGTTTCCTAATTTTCTGAGAAATCACCATACTGATATCTCAAGGGGCTGTACCAACTGTGAGTTAACCCAGACCCAGAAAGAGAAATATATATGTACTCACTCATAAGTGGCTTTTAGACATAAAGCAAAGAAAACCAGCCTAAAAATCACAATCACAGAGGACCTAGGCAACAATGAGGACCCAAAGAGAGACATACATGAAAATTAGAAAAAGACAAGATCTCCTCAGTAAATTAGGAGCATAGAGACGATGGGAAAGGATTGAAGGGAAGGCAAGAAGAAGGGAGGAGAGCAGAGGAAAATGTAGAGATCAATAAATCAATATAAAAGAAAAAAACTACTACAAGTACATTAGACAAGGCTTCTAACCAGGATAACCAGTTATCTTGTAAAGTTTCATACGATGTTCAGTATGTATATTGCAGTGTGACCGAGAATAATGAAGTAATAGGTTCATGGTCTCAAATTCTCTCATTGAATTCCTTCAAGTTTTATAAAAGCAGTTATTTATTTTTATTACTATGACTCATATCTTAATGTTTTAAAATATTTATTTTATGAATTCATTTCATTTCATAACAATTTCATAATGTACTAATGTATATTTTAGATGGCAGACCTGGTTAAACAATACTATATCCTATATACTATACTTGAAATAACTTCCTCTTGAAATATAAAGGCAACTGAAGTGTGGAAAATTTTTTTCTGAATATTGAGGCCATTCAATATACCATTTCACATATTTTAAAAAACACAATTAAACACACCAAACTGTGTTTAAAGTGTGTGTTCTACCTTTAAAAGAACAGATGAGGCTTTCATGGAAGACATGAGTAAGCTGTGGTTAACTCCAGGAACAGACTGTAAAGTCAATTGCCCAGAGATCAAGACTCTGATCTATAAAGAGAATTCTAACGATGCTTTGACTACTTGAGTTTTTCTTATAAACAGAACATAGAATATCAAAGAGAATAAAGAAGGGAAAAGGGGCCCAGAGGCCCAAGACAGTGGAAACACCCTGAGTGATATAAACTTACACCCTGTAAGAAAAGCTTTGACCACTGTCTCCTTGGCTTTGCTTGGATTTTCTTTTGTGGGGAAGTTTATTCAGAGAAATCCAGTTCATAGACGATCTGAGAGTTATCCATGGAAGCGTGTATTCTCTCACCAGTGATTGTCACTTTCTGAGTCCCTGTGCTCTTCCTTTGAGTGAGTGTGAAATTGGTGGGTTAATGTTGATAGCAGAATATGAATTTGCTGTAAATGTTTTCAGTTTTATGCCTTCAGAGTCATCAGACTCTAAAATCTATGTAACTTCTGTTTTGCTTTATACTGTGTTGTTTAGAATTACATGGTGAAATTTTTCCAAGGGATTATATGATTACAGACTCTTAAAAATAATAATATATAAGGAAAGAAAAACACAGGGAAAACCGAAAGCTCCCTTTCTTGGTTCCTCTTCTTTGATAAGGAGATGACTTAAAGAGAAATATTTTAGAAGCTTCATTCTATTAGCTCAATTGCATTTTTGTTGCTGTTGTTGCTAATTTTAACTAAAGCCTTGAAAACTTCCTTTTAAATTACCATGTGTGTGTGTGTGTATGAACATTAGTGAGCATATGTTTGAAGGCCAGAATTTAACTTCAGATGTCTTCCTCTTACTCCTCTTACATTCTTCATTATTTTGTTAGTTTGTTTCTTTGTTCGTTTCAAAATATAGGCTCTCAATGATCCAAGAGTCTACCCATGGCTGGTGTGGCTATCCAGTGATGATCTACTCAAAGCCTTTGTATGGCTGATGGGGATTTAATGTTGGCTCCTCAGCATTGCGTGGCAGACACTGACTGACTGAGCCACCTCCCAAACCAAAAGGCTGTTACTTATTTAGAAGTTCATACTTGAGATCGTATGTTCCTTTTAAAACTGTGACTTTCAGAAAAAAAAAATCTTACATTTATGCTGGAAAATCCCCACCCAATTCTTCCTCTGAACATACATCACCTAGAGGTCAAGGCCAAGGAGTATGAAAGCCACGGTTCATTAATTGCTAGTCTTTCCTGGCATATAAAAAATGAGAAAAAATGTTTTAGAAGGAGAAATAAATACGCCCCATGAAACTCTATTAAAGGAATGGGTGGCCTCTTATCCCAATACATTTTGACCCTCATATTTCTAGAACACAGAAATCAGGTCAGTCAGTTACTGACAAAGGCTTTGGGACACTCTTTGGTGAATCTAGTATTGTAAGACATGTGAGGAAACAAAGGCATTGATTCTGGCAAATTGTCTGAATCATACAAAAATTTGTAATTCTTATTTTAAAAATACTTGTAGTGATTCTTCAAGAAATACACATGACAAATTATGATCAAATCACAAACTCTATGACATAATTCCTTGATGTGGAATGTCCCTCTGTATGCTGTGGATATGTTTTATTACCATTGATTAAGAAAGAATCTGCTTTGGCTTATGGCAGGGCAGAATAGAGATAGGTAGGAAACTAATGCAATGAGAAAGAAGGTGGAGTCAGGCAGATACCACGTAGCTGATGAAATGAAAGACACAGGAAACTTACCTGTAGGCTACAGCCTTGTGGGGAAACATAGATCTATCTAGTATACATTTTCTGGGGTTTTTATGAAAAATTCTGCCACTTTTGAGTTATCTATTGAAAGACTGGTATGCTCTAACAATCTTAAATTTCAAAATTACCTGGCCACTCTTATAGCACCAAAGACCACACAGAAGAAAATGCTAAAATATAAAAATCTATTTTCCTAAGAGAAAGAGTATTACTTATGGTGGCTGGGTTGTGAGGTTGTCATTGTTGCTGTAGTTGTTTGGTTTAGGTTTTTTTCTATCAAAATTTCATTTAACCATATAAAATTTAGACATTTTCTGCATGAAATTAAAAGTATTGACTAATTGAAGATAAGTATATGAGATTCCCTTTTACCCACTTCTCCCTGATATGCTTCTAAATTCTATGTGTATTTCCTGTGAGTATTAGAAGTTGGTTATATAAAACAAGTAACTAGAGAGTTTTAGTTAACATTTCTCTAGGTGAATGACTGTCATTATCAGTGGAAAGGAGAAAAAGATTAGCAGGTCAATTCCCCCAAATCAGGTTCCTGAAATATCAATTTTCTGAAAGCAAACTTGCCAACAACCAATTTGCTGAAGCACTGATTTGAGGACAACAGATTGATGTTTAAATTGTATGTTGCTTCAGTCAACTTATCATTATGGGCAGGGCATAGCAGAAACAAACAAACAATTGTTAAAGACATAGGGAAGAGTCCCAGACAGAAGTGGGACAGTGCAAAAAGGGTGCTACAAGATTCCAGGAAAACATCTTCCACTTTATTCATGGAAAGAAAAGAGCAACAGACCATTCGGACTTCAAAACTAATACAAACTAAAAAGAACTGGAATTGGCAGAGCATATGGTTGCCTTGAACCACAAATGCTTTCCAATGGCACCAATGGGTTGTACAGCACTCTGCCCACAACCTGGGAAAGAGGTAGCTCCATAATCTGCATCACCACTATCAGCAGCATATTCAGAGTATATTGTCAGCACCCTCAAGGGAAAGCATATATTTTAAGGTGATACAGACAACATGAATTCAAAGAGCTGCATGAGATACTCCATAAGGCCAGGAACTCATAGTGACCCCTGGTGGGGGCATCTAAGTGTGCTGGACCCAAGCAAGATTTATCAACTCCTAGCTTGTGGGCTCCAAGTCTACAGTCAGGGAGGCTCCCTACCAATCATCATACAGCTGCAAAAGCTCACCAACCAGTATTTCTAATATCAGACACACATATAACCACACATATGAACACAGACACAGACACACACACCCACACACACACAGGTACACACTTCATTAATTTGCTTTTGGCTGGCAATGCTTCCCACAAGATTCATAGACTAAGAGAAATCCTGTACCAGATATGAGAAACCTCCTTTTAAATGTTCATAGGGTAATCCAAGTGATTGTAAAATAATATAGATAATCTAAATAACACTTTTCAGTCTCTCAAGGCTATGTGGGATGTCTTATAGACTGAAGATGGATGCTCCAATGGTACATAAAAGCTTTGGGTGACTATCCTGGTGGAAAGATGTCTTGTCATATCTAGAACTTTGGAAGTTGCTTACAATACATTTCCTACTTAGTTAAGTAATATTATATTCTTCCAGAATCTTTGAAAAGTTTAAAACAGATAGTTATAGTTATAATTTTTCTTTATTATGATATAAATAAATTAAATATAAAACTCTAGTCTCACGAAGATAGATTATAGAGTATTTTCCATATTTACCAAATGTAAATTTACTGAATATTATAAATATTATTATTTATATCAGGTTATTATTTGATAACTATTTTGTATATGTAATTTTGCATTGTTAAAATAAAACCTTCCTTTTTATTTAGACATAAAAGGGAAAATGTTGTCCATAATTTCCTCAGTTTTATTCAATGCAGAATTCATTTATGCACCTGCCGTGTCATTATCTGAATGCATTATAACATTAGCCTTCACATTTAATAGCCCATCACATAAGTGACAAAAGTTCTATATATAGAGGGCCAATGCTGCAAAAATTGCACCCCTTAAGAATACACACACAACTGTATACATAGTGGCTCAGTTGCCTCCCAAGAATGGCCAAGAGCTATGATTCTTGACTTGCATTCACATGAGCAAAAAGTCTCTGATTGCCACTAGCAGGCGCTTGTGCTCTGCTATGCCTTCCTTACCATGATATGCTGTGCTCTCTGAAGCATGTACTAAGAAAGTCTTTCTTTCACTAGTTGCTTATGTCAGATATCGGGTCACAGCAATGAGAAAATTAACTGAGTAACTGATTAAGACTCCAATGTAGGGATAAGTCCCGCCCCTTAGGGGGCGTGTTCGCCTCGGGCTAATATTTGCCTATAAATTTGGCCAGCCTGCTCCCACCTGCTGCTTCTGCTTTCTTGGTCTCCGCCTGAAAGGTGGTTCTGTAAGTCTATTTCTCCATTAAAGCTATATATATATATAAATATATATATATATATATATATATATATTTACAATCTGTCTGCATTCGTTTACGCCGTTACACTCCAAACTCAAAAAAAAAAATGTTGCTGAAGGTCTGGATTATCTATCAAACTTTGCCATAATAGAAAGTCTAGGTTTTATTTTTATTCCATTTTCCAAAATTTGGTTAAGTGACATCCACTACCTAAATATAATAGCTAAGGAATCTTGTAAATATTTCTCAGACATGTCCCTCAAATGAAAAGAGAAAGTGGAATGAGGGAACTCTGTGGTCCCTTGATCCTCACTAGCAAGTGATTTAAGGAGGAGGAAATGAGGCCATTATGTAGGATGCATGTGTATCAAATGCCCCAAAGCTATTCAGACAGCACTTCTGCATTTCACTGAACATTTGGATATGACACTCTGGGGTCATAGAGGAGGAAAAGACTTTGTGGAACTCAGTATTTCTGTAAAAAGCTTCATGTTTTGAAATCTCTCAAGGTCTGCAATGTAGTAGAGTGTTTCAATTCATTAAGAAGTTATCCACTGTCATTATGTTGGACAATGTGATTTTTCTCAGATTGTATGTCTCCTGTTTCGTATAAAGTGGCAGTTACAGACACATTATAAAGGCGCTTTGAAAGGACATTTATTTTGAAACACTAAGTAAGAAAGTGGAAATAGCTAGAAATTGTCAAATGGACCATTTCAATTCATAGTAAACATAATTATCTGACAACTAAAGTCTTTTGTGTTTGAAGAAGTTATTTATATGTAGATGAACAATAGTAAATACAGTCTTCCTTGAAATTTGGTAAAGTTTTATATGACCAACAGTCAAATGAATGCAATTTCATATTATAAACTTCATATGTGCAATGCACATATATGTATATATATATGTGTATCATTGCTTATATTTGTATATATGTACATTGATACATAACATGTATAATTATATATTTGACATCCAAAATTAATTAATTTTACACAGTTATGCATTAAAACGTCACATGTGTATGTTTATTTTGTTGTGGCATTAATTTTTCCCAAGGTAAATAGATACTGCCTCATGCCAGAAAGTCATAGTAATATTTTGTCTGTAACCACAGAGTAAATAGCAATTCCATCAAAGTACACTTTGGCAAATCACTTAGATGATTGAGTTTTCTTTTATAACACATCCTAAGGCATTATTACGGGAGTCTGTGTGACAAAATAGTTTTCCCATCACGAAGTCCAACCCTATAATGGATGAAAACCTCACTGAAACTGAATCATTGCTCTTTATTCTGGTTCTATACATTCCTAATCACTTGAAATAGAGCAGGGGTACGTCCTATGCTACACCCTCCCATTTCTACTGGAAATGTCACCATTTACATTATGATTAAAATAGGCCTAGGTAGCACTGCTTTGCTCTAGATGCTCAATTGGTTGTAGTGGTTACTGGGCCAACGTACTCTCTTCCTCAAGATGCAATAGCCATTATTATTAATACCTAAAGAGCATGGGTTGGGTATCACAGTTTTATATATCACATTTTTACAATGTGTGATACAAACCCACATACCCACATGTGTATTTATGTGATAGAATTAAACTATGACTGAAAAAGAATGTATGTATATGTGGACATATTTAGAAACAATTGGTATACAAAAACTATCAACCACCGCGGAGACTATCACAAATTTTAAGCTAATAATAGAAAGCTATATTTTAAAGCCAGTCCAAAATTTATGAAACTATTAATTTATCAATATTGTATTATACAACGTAACAATTTATAAGTAGCAAAGTTTAAAATCTCATGAAGGATCTTGACGTATAATTCATAGTTAGTTATATTTACTGCATTCCTGAAATAATTTTAACTATTACAACTTTGTGCTATGAATTACCATAAGACATCATAAATCAGCTAATTTATTTTAAAAAATCTTTAAGAATTACTTACCTAATCAGATTATTTCCATTTGGTAGTAATTTATTTGAAGCTTGTGGGTACGATGTTGGCTTTATTATGCTATAGCAAAATCATAATGACTGCTTTCTGAAGCTTAGTTTAGAGGTAAAGAATAATGATGCGTCAAGAAAACCTATAAAGAATTGTGACTCAGAGGCGGTACTTCTGCAAAGACTTGAGAAGAAACACTCTATTAATCCTGGTTTTCCTGAGGGATCACAGAGGTTGAGAGTTGGTCTTTCAGGGAGAGGAGAAGGCTGTCCTGAAGAAAAGTTCATGTGTCAAATGCTGAATTTTCCTTTGTAGACCAAAGCAAGGCACACTTATATCTCAAAGAAGAGAAAAGAAGAAAAGAGGGTGACGCATAAAACCACTGGTCAAATGCCAATAATGATATTTGATATCATACTGAAATATATACAATATGGCTTGAGTCCCAAAATGATCAAACTCTGAATTAACTGAAATAAACCAGTTTTATCGAGGGATCATCCTTCTTATGGGTTAACCATCCCAAGAAATCATCCTTAAACACATATGAGCAAATATGTGTGTGTGTGTGTGTGTGTGTGTGTGTGTGTATGATAATTTGAGAAGAAGAATTGGAAGGAGGAAAGAGATAGAAAAACATTAAATACTATACTTATATATTGAACTCTAAAAAATTAACTGAACTCAAATCTGATGTGGGAGTCCCCTTTATATGCTGTGAATATGTTTTATTACTATTGGTTAATAAAGAAGCTCTTTCTGCCGTTGGCTTAGCAGAGTAAAGCCAGGTAGAAAATCTGAACAAAGATATATTATAGAGAGAGTAGATGGAGTCAAGGAGATGCCATGTAGCTGCCAAAGACAAAGGCACCATTGCTGGAAACTTACTGGTAGACCACAGCCTCGTGGCAATACACAGATTGATAGAAATGGTTCATTTAAGATGTAAGAATTAGTTAATAAGAAGTCTAAGCTAATAGACAAAAAAAAGTGTTATAATTAGTATAGTTTCTTCGTGTTTTTCTGGGCCAGTATATCCAGGAAATCAACGGGCAGTCACCTACAACACAAAATTGTAAATTTTAAAATGGTATCTGTAATATCTTTTAGAAAAACAAGAAGGCCTATGAGTAGTGCATTTGTTCACTTGCTGTAATTGGATGGGGATGGGCAATAAATGAGGTCTGAAGCTGTAACCCAAGGTGGTGGCTTGTTCAAACACCCAGGTGTTCCCATGGACTTTCATCTGGTATATAACTGTTGGACCATCTGATCATTTTTTCTTGTATTCTTTATATTATTGAAACAGTAAGATTATAACAGTAAATTTCAATAAACCAATTCAGTAGAAGGGTTACCATCATTGCTGCCAGGGAATGTTGACTTCTTTGAGGGTTTAGTGATTTTGATGATTTAAACAATTTATATGGTTTTTGTAGGTACCATTTCAAACAATTCTTGGGTGATTTCATTTTTCAAAGACTTTATATTTTTAAGGGTGTGTGTGTGTGTGTGTGTGTGTGTGTGTGTGTTGGGGATTTATGTCAGTTCAGTGCTCTAAAGGACAGAAGAGGGTGTCAGATCCTCTGGAGAGGAGGTTGTTCACAGTTAGGAGCCATCACTAATAACAATACTTACAGTAATTATTATGTTAGCAATAGGGAAATTCACTGTATGCCCAACAAGATCCTAAGCAGTGTATTATATACTATATTTTCTCCACAATTTAAACAGTCTAATACCTAAATCTTACCCTTGAAGATGAATGTCACAATTTGAAAGTTGTGTCGATCGATAAATGCATATAAGCACAGTTAATTCATATGTCTTCTTCTCTCTTGGCTGACAGAAATATTTTAAAACACTATATTCTAATAAATTCATTTGTTTTATGCTTAAAAATTTTTAGAAAATGTAAAATTTCATGAATTTCACTATTGCACTATAAAATGTCACTTAATACATAGCTGTATTCATATTAGATATTTTAGTACTCATATAGGATCAATATTGTGAACAATACATGCCTCCTTCACCATGAATATTTATGAATGCAAATTTTTCATATGTTAATTAAAATTAATATACATTTACTCATATTTCAGAGAATAAATATCACATTACATTAGATAGCAGTGTGCTTACCATTTAATATAATTTTACTAGTGATCCCCTCAGGAAGAATTATAGGACTCTGATGTTTAGCGAAAAAATTTACATATCCACATTTTCTTTCAGAAAACAATGTATTTTCTATTTTCAGTTAGAAGGTTTACCTTATTTTCACAAACCTCTTCCTTATGATAAGGTCCCCACTGTTTCTCTGCATAAAGCCCCACTGAGAATGCTTACAATCTGCTTACTTCTTCTCGGCATTACTAAATGTGAGTACGCTAATGAGGAAATAATGCCACTTATCCCCCACTTTTGCATTTATGTTTTCATGGTGCCTAGGTTTAAAAGATAATGAATATTAATTTAGCATAAATATGCTGTATGAAAGCTATGAATACCTTTTTGTCAGAGAACTGGCCAGGAGAGTGAGCTTGTTATTTTGTCTGTGTATAGACCACAGTTACAGGCAACAGAGTGACAGAACTGAAGGGCTTGCTTTGTATTTTCTTACCAGTATTTTGAAAAGTAGTAAACAAGTTGGATAAAGCTTGGTCACTGAATTAAATTTATGTCATCCATGAAAAGCACAATTGGCACATATGAAATTCTCAAAGATTAAATAAAAAGTGTTATATTCAAAAGGGAAGATTATCACTCATACCCAGAAGTCTTTGGAAGAGCCGGTCAGAGAAAATTCGCTTGGGGCCTGGATCTGGAGGAGCAGAGGGAAAGACACAGCCTGGCCTACCTGGCTCTAGGGCACGAGTGGCCTGTGGACTCCCAGCGAGTGCCTGCTGCAGTTGGAGGCTGAAATAAAGCAATGAGCTCTCTGGGGGCTTAGAAGGGAATACTAAGGGATCAACTGGAGGTGGTGGCAGGGTGGGAAAGGAGGCAGCAGATGTTTTATTGCAGAGCTGGAGACAAAACCGGGGAATTTAATATGGAAGGGCAAAAGGAGAGGTGAAGGTCTGCAGCTAGTTTACCCACCCCCATCTCCAGTTCAGTGGGGTTTATTTGGGATTCATGAGTGTATGAAGGTGGGATTTTCTGAATCTTGTACCTTGCCTTGCGACCTTGCCTTGGTTTAGTGTGTCTTTCTTTGTTTAAAATTTGATGTTTATTTGTTTTTCTTTTTGTGTGTTGTTTTATTTTGATTTTGTTTTGTTTTGTTTTGTTTTGTGGGGTATTTTGTTGTTGTTCTGTTGGATTTCTGTTTGTTTGCTTTTGAAAAAGAACCTAAAGCAGGCTGGATAGAGAGAGGAAGAAGATGTGGAAGGCCTTGGGGGAAGGGACAACATGGTAAAATAAATTTAAACTTAAATTTAAAATTTATTTGGGAGCATGCGGACCATGGAAGAAGGTTTGGTTTAATGGGAGGGGAGTGAAAGAGAGGGGAGCAGAAAAAAATATGTATAGCTCAATAAAATCAATAAAATAAACAAAATAGAATTAAAATAAAAAAAAATGGAGATAGGAAGTGAAGAATATGGAGGGAGTCAAAGAAAACAAACTACTTATGGGAATTCGGTTAATTTTTTTTAATCAATTAAAACATATTTCAAAAGAATGGTGATGTTGATCTGATCTACACTTAAGGATATTCACAGAGATGCTTGTTTTCAGAGAACTAAATAAATACATGAGAAATTAATACTATAGTACTTTAAAACAACTCCATGGTGTGGAATGATCTATCATTTTCTATATCTAAAGTGAGTGCAGGTTAAACGTAAAAAACAAACAAACAAAACCCATGTGATATAAGTCAGTTTAAATCACTGCTAAGCCAGGCGTAGTGTTACATGCCTATAATTTTAGCATTCAGGAGACAGGGGGGAGGATTATCATGACTTGAGGCTACCTTGGGCTACCGAGTGAGTTCCAGGTCTGAGTGTTGTTCACTGAGACTCTGTCTCAAACAAAATGTCCTGCCCCTCACTTAGGAGAGTGTCCCCTGCACCTTGCTTGGGAAACACAGTAGAGTCGTTAACTAGTCAGTGCAATGCTGAACATCTCACTGTGCTCGTGAGGATGGCGGATAGCGGCAGGCTGATCAAACCTGCAATATTCCAGGGCAAGAACCAGGGCTATGAGTTGGCCTCACCCCAACATCCTCCCCATCTGTGATCTGCTGGAGGATGTGAAGGGGTTGGCCCTTCAGTGCCAAACCTGCAGGATCGCCATGATATACGGCAAAACCAAGATATTCAAAAGCATTCCCAGTGAGGGCACCCTATCGACAGTGTAACAGAAACCAGAGGCCTTGATCTAGACCAATGACTCTTTGCAATCAAGATATACAGACTAAAGGGTACATTGTGTGACACACATTTACACTATATTTTCCACAACAAAATTCTTTTTTTCTTTTCTTTAAAATTTTATTTCATTTTATTCTGTGGGAGAGATTGCAAAGGCAGAGGGAGAACACTTAGGGATGGGGTGATGAGTGGGATTGAAATGCATGATGTGAAAGTCACAAAGAACAAATACAAAGATAAAAATAATAAAAATTGTTTTAAAAAAATAGTTTAAGCTGCTTGGTGGTAGCACCATATGGTGGTGTAACCGGGCAGGTGTGGCGTATGCTTTAATCCCAGCACTAGAGCACAGAGCCCAATGGATCTCTGTGATTTCGAGGCCAGCCTGATCTACAGTGTGAGTTCCAAGAAGGGTTCCAAAGCTACACAGAGCAACCCTGTAAACAAAAATAAACTAACAAATTTTAAAAAGAAAAAGATGTTAGCTAGAGTTTATTGGAATTAAATCAAGTTTAAGGTTGCTAATATATCTTAATAACTTATTTAATTAGAAGTTAACAGGGCTATGTTTTTATTTAAATCAAATCTGATATACATATTAAATATTTCATTGAGTCTCAGTAATAAGCAAAGACCTATTCACAATAATGCTCTAAACACTAACAATGTAATCTTATCAGGGATCTGTAGATATTTATTTAAGGAGATCAAAAGTTATTTTTGTGAAAATATTCAAGAACAAAGTCCAAGAGCTACTTAGGTATATAGGTGACCTTTATTTCTCATCTTCTATGCATTGAGTGACTCATGAGTTTTCAACCATGGTTTTACATTTTTTTTGAAATTGTGAAAATTAAAATTTGACTTTACTTGCAGTGTGTAAACATTGTAAATTATCATATATTATTTCTAAGAGCTCTACTCCTCTACCAGTAAGATAATTTTGTTCAATATTTATAATTTGTTTTGCCTGTACATATTTTTGCTTTCCCAAATTTTTCTTTACAGTTATTTCTGTTTGCTCCTTCATGATGCTTCTTAAACACTACTTATAACATTTTTTGCACAGTGTATGCAAGTTATATATTTTCCACATGCATATTACATAATGGCACAGAGCAAAATTTTCTTAAAGCCTTCTTTTTTGTATGAAATTGTCTACGTTCCTAGACACTGCTTCATTCAAAGCTGTCCTGTAACAGCTACCTTACATACAAGAATTATGAACAACTTTATGAGAGATATTTAATTGAATTTTTATAGCTGAGTCTATATCAGGTTTGATGATGTAGCACTTAAGCAGAATATGTGCCTTATTAAATAAAAATTAACAATCCATTGTGTAGAGCTAATCATGAAAAACAGCATTATTACAAATCATTAAAGAAAAATAGAGGAAAGGTAGTTAATCTGTATAGAATCCAACACTTAGATGAAATACCCCATGTCTTATACTTACCACAATTTCTGCTTATATTTTAGTTTTTCTTTTATGAAACTTCAACTGCAGCTCAAAAGGCTTACTATTAAAGGAGACGCCATGCACAGAAGCCCATTAATACCAGGGATATGTAAAACCTGAATCGAAAGGCGTATGAACCATCAGATAAAGGGATTCGGAGTACTTAAGAACGTACAAGGGAGCACAGATGACTGGCCTTTCTAAATTCAGGCTCACAGGACATGGTAAGAACTACTTCTGAAATTACACCTCCCCAAAGCATTGAGCTACAAGGTCTGTTTTGTCAAGAGAGGCAAATCCACACCTTCTCTGTTCCATGTGTTCACTACAGTTGCTCTTCCAGCTCTCCCTCCTTTTCTTTTGTGCATTTTGAATTTCCAGCACTCTCTTCTTGATGGCCAAGCAGTCTCTCTGTCTCCAGACTAGTCTCCACAAAACTAACTAGATTGCATTTTGTTATAAATAATTGACAAAAAAAAATCACTTCAATATGCTCCTTAAAATATACTCACAACTTCCCGAACTTTGAAAGAGG
The DNA here is from genome assembly GCF_018167655.1 of Microtus oregoni. Classification (NCBI taxonomy): domain Eukaryota; kingdom Metazoa; phylum Chordata; class Mammalia; order Rodentia; family Cricetidae; genus Microtus; species Microtus oregoni. The sequence continues at coordinate 8,629,887 of NW_024543076.1, read as the reverse complement.
ACATGTTAAAATGTGAAAGGATATTTAAGGTGGGTCTTTCATTCAGGAATCCTTTTACCTCTTAAGCAGCGTGAACCTCAACATGTTGAAAGCTTTCTGTTTCCAGTTCCTGCACATGTCACACACTATATGTGTGCCTGTGCTGCTTTTCTGATTCTAAGTTCTCACTTATGAGATAGCCTTAATCTCTACTTCAATTTGTTACTTTTCTCTTTAATGTTTATTAAAAATTTAATACCCTTAGCCAGGTGGTGGTGACACAGGCCTTTAATCCCAGCACTCAGGAGGCAGAGGCAGACGGATCTCTGTGAGTTTGAAGCCAACTTGGTCTACAGAACAAATTACAGGACAGGTTCCACAGCTACAAAGAAACTTGGCCTCAAAAAAAAAAAAAGATACCATCAATCACCCCTGTATGTCAATTATGTATGAGCCATACTCTTCCATCTATAAAGAATATTTTGCACATTGCTGGTTTTATCATTCCTGCTTTATCATTACTTATAGTATATTCATTGAAAGTTATGAAAAATAAAGGTTTCACAAATTTTTCTCATGGAGATAATGATTTATGAAAAAGATAATGATGTTGAAACTGTATACAGAATAGTCATAACAGAAATGAGGATAATTCACTTTGAAAAGGGACAGGAGTTGCAAACAATGTTCCAGAGTCACTAGGAACAAACTTATTAAATTTGGTTTGTCTCATTTGATGATAGTGATGAATCATAAGTACAAAGGAAGACACTCTCGTATGGTGTTCATTCACTAAAAAAAGGAAGTGGCTGCTTTATATAAATAGGGTAAATCAATAAATCAGTATTTCAATTTACATCTTAGTTACAATAGACATTTACGTTTTTTGACTCTAACTAAGAGTGCACTAGCCACCAGATCCTATATATTCTTTTAAAAAAGGTTAGGTCTTCTGAAGGAAACAAGTAGATCTCTTAAATTTTATAAAAAGAAAGTTGACACAATCAACTTTCTCCAGAATGGTTGTCTATAAACAGTGAGGAGAACTCTCTGCACAAGGAAAATAGTGACCACTAGGGAAACTGTGTGTAGCTGCAGGAATCAGAAGTTGAGTAAACAAAAATAAGAGTGTCGGCATCTAAAATTTGTCAGAAAAGACAGAACTTCTTACTTGTGAGGTAATGTACATGGGATTACCTAGACAGAGAAAGAAAGGAATGCAGAGAAGCGTAGCAGTTCCTTCCTCTACAGGGAAGCCAGCATATCAGAGGAGTCTGTGAATCTGCCTTGGGTATCCACCTGGTGCACAACATTCTGCAGAAGATAAATGGTTATCCTCTCACAAAAAAATGCAGAGTGAGAAAGTATATCTTTACGCATGACACACCTTACATGTTTCTTCTCTCAAGACACTGTAATTTATGAAAACATAGTTTTAGTAGCTGGATATACTCACCTTTTGTTATCATTTGAATTACTTTAATAGTATTTTAAGGATTTGTTTTCTGATTAAAAATGAAATTAGTACAAAAACAATCATGGCATAAATTACCATAAAATTATGCCTTCAAGAATCTTAAAAATAAATATAGTCTAATAATCGATGGCTATATTTCTCTTATTGGTACTTAAATGATGTTAAAATGACATGATTGCTCCAGGCAACTTTTCAGTTTTTGAAGCTGAAAAAAATATAAAATTTAGAATCATTCCACATCTAGTTAAATCACTGAGTTACCACTTTGTAACTGTAAGCAAACTATTAAATTCCCTTATAGTCCAGTTTCCTCACGTTATAGATTGACTTGGTACAGTTCTACTACATGGTATCTATGAATATTAAATGGTACTAAATACAACTTGATTCAATAAAGATGTTGTTGTGATGATAAGATGACTAATATTGTGGTTTTTTGGGATGTTAGTTTCTAAAGCCACCACTTACCACTGTCACTGTGTATGCCATGGACAACACGGGGAGGTAGGTGTGCTTTTGTTCCCATGATGCTTCAGTGAAACAGGTGGTAGTCTTTGTTAAGTCCAAATGCTATAATTTGCTTATCATTAGAAAAGAAGAATTAATAAGATATGTAATATTCAATACTTTCTCCAAGCTCAAGAGTTTCCTTATCAGCAACAAACATATTTGTCCATACACAAATATTTTCTCAAAATATTTAATATGAGTGATAATAAAAGGCAGCACAAATTAAACTATTTCCACACTTATCCCCAAACTGTTCTGAATTATCTCAAAAGTTCCAACGGTTTTGAATACTTCAAACCCACAAAAATCCCAAGCAGTCACTCCCTACACACTCAAACATCTTCAAAGAGGGCTTTAAAAGCTTGCTGCCTCTCTCCCAACGCTCTGTTTTAAAAGACTTTGGTGGCCTTAGTTTAAAATTCATCAACGAGCCTACAGAGGCAAACATGCACAGAACTGCCGGACTAAAATGGGGTTAGCTGTCTTAAGTTTTGCCTTGGGTCCACTTGTGAATTCTAGTTATGTCCTAGTTTCAATCAAGAATTCCACCTTCAAAGAAAGATGTAGAGTATATAGACATGAACCTCAAGTGACCAAGGAAATGAAAGAATCCAACAGTATCTAGATAGAGTTGCTACTTTTAATTTATTAATAGCTCTTTCTGGTACAATATATTCCTGCTAAGGAAAACTGTGTTTTTTTGCTTTGCTTTTACTGTGTATAATATGAAATGTGGTGCTACAAATTAAACATTATGATTTATGAGAGTTATTAAGTATTAGAAAAATTATAATTAGTTTTCTAGTGCCAGAGGCATTGCTAAATTATTTGAGTGGAGTGCTGTTGGTTCTGTGATAAACCTGTAACAGCAAGTCAATGAAAAATAATTAATACATCTCTCATCTAAAACCTTCATATTATTATTATTGTTAGTATTATTATTGCTGTTGGCTTCTACTGAAAGATGTAGCAGTTGAAGAAAAACCTCTTTTTGAAGGTCTGTATGTAAACCATATAATGTGACCCAGCTGCCCCCATCTGAATGTGAAGAGCATGGATACAGATAAAGGAACTGTTTTGGTAAAAACAATGAAATTACAAAAAGTGACACTATTATTTAACTCATAACTTGTCCTGGTTTTGGCTTTGTGCTTATCAGATGACAGATTGACTACCTGCTTTTGGAGACAGAAGAGGAGCTGGCCTTGCACCCAGCTGGGTATGAGTGAAGAGGTGGGAGGTATTCAAGGGAAGCTGAGTCAGTAGTAACACACACACACACACACACACACACACACAAAATGTGAATATTTTTTGATATTGAATAATTTGTATAATTCATACTTATTTTCACACAGTGTCTTTTTTTTGCAAATCTATTAACAGCTAAGTTCACCATCTAGGGATGGGCAAGGATGTTCAGGTCAGCCTAATGAAACAAAAATGAGACTATGTTTTGGTAAAGATGAACAGCATTGGCAGTGTTATAATGATAATATAGCTTGTATTTTCCCATGTACTACTTTTTTTATTCAGAAAACAAAAGTTAGAATAACAAATAACAAATTGTCTTTTTGGGATAAATGAATCACCATAAATACTATAAGAAATAAGTGCATAATACATCCTTTCACCCAGAATCTTAGTATGGTATCATCCAGTGATAGAGGCTTAGAAAAGATTTGGACAAACAGTCCACTTGAGAAATTAGCACTGACTGATAAGAGTGGGAAGCCAGAGGGGAAAACAACAGGGAGAAATTCGCTGTGACAAGTGATAAATGTGTTGCTGCTTAGACAACTCATCTCATTATCTAGGAACCTTCTGAGCTGCTGTGGACCGTAACTTAGAATGATCAGGGGGAGGAAGAAATTTCCTATTTCTGTCTTTTTTGTTTAGCATTTCACCTGTGGTATAAATGATTCCCCATTTTCACTTTTAAAAGAAATGTTCTAAAGTTATTCTATAAATTCATAAATATTTATTTTGGGGATTGTTGCAGTAAGCACTTTTTCATATTCTCTGTACTTTTCTACACATTTGAAATGTCTAGGACATAGGTGGAAACTAAGTAATTAGAGTGAACAGTATGATTGGCCAGTTTCATTTTGTTTTTATGTATCTATTTACTTTATTATTTTATATAAACATGTGTATGCCTGAGTGTTAATAATTGCACCATATATGTGTAGGTACTCTGGGAGTCAAGAGGAGGATGTTTTATCCCTAGAAACAGGAGTTATAGACAGTCTGAGCTCTCTAACATACTTATTTGGATTTTAACCCAAGTTCCCTATAAGAACAGCAGATTTGGGAGTTAAAGGTGAAATGCACCTGGATTAAGAGAGTATAAAGAAGCCATAGGGAACTTGCTGTTTTGTAACTCTGATAAAAATATACAAGACAATGATTGAAAGGAGATAAACGAGAGAGCTGAATTTCTCGAGTTTTGTAAACAAATGTTGTAAAAAATATATCATCCCTAGTCCCAAGCATGAGCTGTCACCATAAGAATGGCTCAAAAAAATAAAAATACTCTTCTAAGCCTCAGCCTCAGGAATCTTGAGGAAGAAGGGGCAGGAAATATGAAAGTTCCTTAAGATCTGGAACTCCACTAAAACAGCGTTTTCCAAACTCAAAACAACTTTGCTGTCACTTTCTCAAAACAACTGTTGTACCCAACCCTGGATCAACACAAGGTTAACTGTAACAAAATTCAAGGAAAAGGAAGCTCTCGTGGGACCTTAACATCTGCCTCTAAACTCTATTGAATGACTTATGGGAAGGTGTGAGGTGATAGGAAGATAGCACTGTATTTTTTGTATATCCATTGATGCACCCACAGGCTCCAACACAGCACTAATCTCATGTTACCTAGACTTCCATGATAAACCCAAGTGTCACAAAACTTAAATAGCACACATGTGTGAGAGAAATTGATATCCATTGACTTCTTTCTTTCTACTCTTTCTTTCTTTCTGCCTTCCTTCTTTCCTTTCTTTTTTTCTTTCCTCTTTCTTTTTCTCTTGCTCTCTCTTCCTTCATTCCTTTCTTTCATTCTTTTTTCTAAATAATTAATGAGTGAACTAACCATTTAATATCTCTGTGATTTTGAGGCCAGCTTGGTCTACAAGAGCTAGTTCCAGGACAGGAACCAAAAGCTATGGAGAAACCCTGTCTCGAAAAATCAAAAAAAAAAAAAAAAAACTAGACAATGATTTGTTAGATAACATTTTAGTAATTTTATCATTGCTCTTAAATCATTGCCCCAACTGAATAAAGTCCAGAGTTCTTGTCTGAAATTCTAATCAGAAATCATAGTATAGACGCAGAAACCATGTGAATATTTCTGACACAGATAAGCAGTGTAAAGCATTGATACTGCTGTTACAAAAGAATAAAAACTCTCTCCTGGCAAGGCATTTATCATTACAAGAAAAAAATGCCTGTAATTTTATTCCCAATTCTGATATTAGCACTCACAGCTATGGTCTCTGTTATTGCAATAACAAATTGTGAAATAATATGTCCCCCAGGAAAATGTGGGATGTTTTAATGTTTTATGGCAGAAAGACATTTTTTGCAGACATTGCAGGAAGCTAATGTGTTCTTTAAATTGTGCTACAATTCAAAGAAAACTATGAATTGCAGCTGCAAAAGTCAGCTAAGTAAGTTTGTAACTTCTCTCTTATTCCTTTAATATGTTTATCTTTGGTATGGTTGCTCACATTTTGCTGAAAGGATAAACACATTTTTTTTGTCACAAAATCATTTCTTTAAAGAAAAGAAGCATCCCAAAATAAAGTAGTGAAAGGGTGAGCTGAAAAGAAAACATACATCTAAACATATTCTTTCTCTATGTATATTTCAGTTTGCATGTGTTGCACAATCTGTATAAATAATGTATATTTGACAAAATACTGTGGATTCAGTATGCTTTGTCAAAAAGCACAAGAGACTAAGATTTGTATGATCAGTCATAGAACCTAAAATTATTAGAGCAGACTGACAGAAACAATAAAGTTAATTATACATTCTGAAATCAGTAATAAAATATACAAAAAGAATACATTGTATATTAATAGCAAACATTCTACATAATAATGTCACTTTCATCCAACATATTTTTCTAATATAAGTAAATTTTGTTCTATTCAGTTGTATCAATGTAGTTTTAAGCTAGATTATTTTATTTTTGATTTAGAAAAACAAAATCATGAGGAACATTTCAAAAGCAATAAAATGGTAACATTTCTATAGCCAATTTTCAAAAAATAGTAAGTTTGTGTTCATGTTATGACTACTCTCTTTGCTTCCTCCAAGGAGTGGCCTTCACTTTTCCATAGTTGAGCATTCTCAGAAATATTTTGATCCTTATTTTCATGCACCTAAAATTTTCCTACCCAATTGCTTAGTATCATTAACTTTTAAATAATAAAAATAGAGTCATAGCACACGTTCATCCGCCATTTACCTGATCTTCATATTATGTCTTCTTTAATTTTTCTATTTTCATGTGTTGCTTTAACTTATACTGCATATTTTCTATGCATAACAAAAGTGTTTTACCAATTCTCATTTGATAGACATCTGAAAAAGGTTACTAATTTTAAAGAAGGCAACTGTGGAAAATTGTTCTATATGTCTATCACCAGGAAAACAATAAAAATCAATTTACCAGAATTATCATGAATGCATTATTATAGACGTTCCTGTTCAATTGTATTATGTATTGAAGAACTTAAAAGGGAAACAAAGATATTTAATGTAGAATAATAATAGAATGTTGAGAACTTATACAACCATATTTGACGTTCCATGAAAGCAGTTGATGAAATCCAATACTCTTTCATGAAAAAGAAAATAAAAACAAAATGAAAGATTTTTTGAAAAACAAAATGTTAAAGAATATCTTAAGTAAAAGTTGAACTTCAACATATCATTTCTATTTCACTTTTTTCAGAAGTCCAGGAGGAAAAAAAGATTAAAATGTATCAAAAGAAAAAACAAATTAAGAATATTTATTGCATTAATTTAGACTGTCTATGCAAGGATTCCATGACCGCTCTCCTATATAAATTCTATGTTGATAAAACACCGAGCTGAAAGAAAATAAATAAATGCTATGTTGAAATCTTAGACCATAGACATATTTCAAGTCGTTTTGATATAAGCAAAAGACTTTCTTTTTTTAATAGAAAAATTAACTTTTTTCATTTTACATACCAATCCCAGTTCCTACTCCCTCCCTCCTCCCATTTCTTCCACTTTTTCCCCATCCCCCGCACTCCATTCACTCCCCAGATAGGGCAAGGCATGTTGCTCCCAGGAAGCACCAAGGCTCTCCCCACTATATCCAGGCTGTGCAAAGTATCCATTCAAGGAGAATGGGTTCCAAAAAGCCAGGACAAGCAGCAGGGACAAATCCTGGTGTCGCTGCCATTGGCCCCAAAGTCTGCCCTGGCCATACAACTGTCACCCATATTCAGAGTTTCTAGCTTGTTCCTAAAAAGGTCTCTGTCACTGTCTCCATCAGTTGCTGGATGGAGGTTCTATGGTTAAATTTAAAATAGTCATCAATCTGACTAAGGCCAGCTAATACCATTGAATATGGTCTTAGCTGAAGTGATCCTTGTGGATTCCTGGGAATTTCTCTAGTGCCACGTTTCTTGCTAGCCCTCTTGATTCCCTCAATAAAAATATCTCTTTCCTTGCTCTCTGTCTCTTTCCTACCCCATCTCGACTATCCCATTCCCTCAAGTTCTTCTCCCCCTCCCCTTCTGCCCTCCCTTCTTCCCCCAACCCCGTGTTCCCAATTTTGTCAGGAGATCTTGTTTATTTCCTCTTCCCAGAGGGATCTACTTTCTCTTAGGGTTCACCTTGTTACTTAACTCCTCTAGGGTCAGGGACTATAGGCTTGTTATCCTTTGCCTTACAGTTAGTTTCCATTTATGAGTGAGTACATACTATGTTCATCTTTCTGGGTCTAGGTTACCTCACTCAGGATGTTTTTTTTTTCTAGTTCCATCCATTTAAATGCAAATTCAAATTTGAATGTGATAAAGATAGATTCATTTTCAATGTTCTTCTTAATAATATGAAGAATAATTTTCTATGTTTCTCACTTAAAATTTTGTGTAAAATCAGCCTTATCAATAGTTGAATGAACTTGTATACTAATCTGCCAACACCATTGTTTCTGTTGCCATAAGGTTTAAGCTTAGCTTTATGTTCCACTTCTTTAATGGTTTGCCGATATCTCGGTGGAGACATCCAATTGCCACACACCGTGCCCCCGTGTCTGTGCTCTGTGTGCTTGAACCCAGTTACCAAGATTTTGGCAAGGGGCTGGAGGATGAGAGACAGCGACACGGGTCATCCTTGAATTCCCCAAGAATTCCCCCTTTATTGTGTTCAGGGGCAGATTATATAGAGATAGCCATGCCCCAGCCAAACCCACCAGAAACCACTCTCCTGCCATCAGGAACTCCTGAAGGTCTCGTGCTCAGAGCAGCTGTAGGCACTCAAATCAGGGGATTACAAGAAATTCAGGATCTGGGGTCTCACTGCTCACAACAAGTTTATAGCATCTTATTTATTTATTTATTTATTTATTTATTTATTTATTTATTTTTTGCATCTTTCACTTGTGTCTGACTGGTATATCTGCCTTATCCTGACCTTGATGAACCCTACCAAGGTCCTCTCACATACCCCTGATCCACCGCCAACCTCCATGTGGATCAGGATACACTTTCTGCATGAGAGCCCGGAGCTCTGTATCTACCTGACTAAGCTATACAAAATAGCTTCATTTCAACAAAGCTATACCACCTCTTTAAGCAAAATCCTGCCTGCACATCCTCTTTTCACCCCCACTTTTCTCTGTCTGTACCAGAAACTGATCTAACAAAAGTCTATGAGCCCAGGTCTTATTTCAAAAGTGTAAAAGATATAAAAAATGAGGCAGGCTTTCTCCATCCAAAACCCAGTCTTATAGAAATGTTTAACAAAAAAAAAAATCACAGGAGTAGAAAAGAAAAACAACCCTAAACATTGATATGGGATAATGCTCTTGTACAGTGTAAAGAATTATCACTCATACTGGTTTAATAAAATGCTGACTGGCCAGTCTGCAAACCAAAACACACTCTGCAGACCAAACTGTCTTTGTACTCACAGAGATCTGCCTGCATCACCCTCACAAATGCTGGGATTAAAGGCGTATATCACCATCACCTGTTTTTTAAATGCAGTGTTCCTCTTGCTGGAAATCAGTTCAATTTTCCATGAATTAAATCAGTTATAATTAATCAATTCAAGTTTTACACAAGTAAAGTATATTTGTTTTGTAAAATGATTTATACAACCAACTAGATTAAAATATGTCGCATCTGATACTAATATTTTCTATATATTTATAATGGATCTTCTTAGTAAATTTAATAAATACAATGTAGTGTTATTTTATTGTCTGATTTCTTGGGCAATTCCATACATAAACATGCTGTTATAAGTTTAAGTCCTCACCTTTGTCATCTTTGTTTGGTCACTGTCAACTAACCTCTTCCTTCTTTTCCATACTCGTGTTATTTTGTGATTAACAGGTTTTAATAAGTGTTGTCTCTATGACTATGATTTTGGAACAGCCCATTAGAGCAAGATGTGTTACCAATGGACTCATAGCAGAAGAAAATTGCTTGACCCAAATTCATATCTGCTACTGTAATAAAAAAGTGCCTGACAAAAGCACCATGTGATAGAAAGGGTTTTACTCCAGTATAAAATTCCAGTTATATTCCTTTATCTCAGGCTGACTTCTCTCCAATGCTTTTATCTCTTTGTTGAATTCTGATTTCAAATCCTGAATTGACATCTTAAATTTTATCTAGCTTTTGCCTGTGTTTTCTTGAACTTCATTCAGGTGATTGTCCTATTTAAGGCTTCTCTCTAAATATATTGTATGTTCTTTAAACTCTTTGCATTCTGTATTTCTTCTTATTTCTTAAATTGAGCAACTTATTTCCTGAAAATGAAAGATATACCAAGAGATGCATACAAAAAAAAGTTGTCAATATCGATTTCTATTTCTCTTGAGAAGGCAGAAATTTGCATAACTTAAATAGAATTGTGGAAAACCCTTGCATGCAGGCATAAATGTCCACTCATCTTCAAGCAAGGTATTAGCATATGACTTGACAGAGAACCCTCTCTGACAAACAATTCATGATTACTCCATATTTATTAGAACAATAAAGCCACAAACCACATTAATCAATGATTGCATTGAGATTTTCACCAATAGGAGGACTAATTGAAACAAAACATCAAAGGTTTTGGGATGTGAGAAGATGAGGCATTTGTGAATTTGACTTTATCTCCATGGAACTCACTTTTTTACTAAATTTATGAAATACAATAAGATATTAAAGAATAATGCAGCTCAATCAATTTAACAGATCGAGAATACTAAATCCCATTCTCTAATGGTTATTGTTATCTTTGTAATATTTAGAACTAAATATGCCTTAAACTAAAAAGTAGAGAAAGAAAAACAAAACAAAATATTTCTAAGAATGTATTAGTGAATGATTTAACTTGAAATTCCAAAAGAGACTGAATCAATTTTAGATAATGAACGTTTAGCACATCAAGGGCTTATGTATACAAGCCTGTGGCATATGGTTTACAAGTAATTGCATTTTATTTATCTGGAAGAAGAATTCTCAAATTTCCATCGTTCCATTAATTGATCATGTTTTCTGGAAATGAATGAGAGGGTTCCTCTTATCCCAGTTCCATAGACGGTTATTGACTTTTAGATGGTAATAAACACTAATTAGATAAGATTGTTCCTTGTGACAAAACAGTAGCTGGAAGGGATCAGAAATATATGTCAATGCTTCACTGAGAACCACAGAGGATATTAGAATTGATACTGTTTGTATTAATACCTCCTCAGTCCCAAATAAGAAACTAATAAAATGTATATGCTTATCCTGTTTCTCATGTAATATTAGGCAAGTGTTAAGGTTTATCATTTATACTTTCTTTTATATTTGTTTTCTTCGAAGCCCATTTGTTTAGGCATTTTATTATAATTCACCATTGAATGAGATAAAGTATAAGTGATTCTTTAGTCTGTATTTGCTGGAATTTGAATTGCTTACAGTATTATCAAAAGTAAAGACAACAACCAAGAAGAAAATACTTGACAAGATGTGTTGACTGGATTAAAATTAGATTCTCTACCTTTTTATTTCCAATGTATTATTCCATTCTTCCTATAGTCTTTTTCTTCTTCATAGATGTATAAAAATAATTTTATTCATGTTTCAATGATTATACATTATTTTATATTTGTAACTAAAACATATATATATATATATAAATGCATACAATGTGATGTTTTAATTATATGAAGGTAATATAGAATAATTAAAATCATTACATAATATATGTGCAACCTCACTTATCTTACCATGAGGTAAGAAATTGGAGATATAGTCTCTTGTAAAATTAAAGAGGTATAAATGAGATGGCCCAGAAATCTAATCAGTGGGTACTACCCAAGGGATTAAGATCAGTAAAAATAAAAGCTAACTGTATAACCATATTGATCACTATACAATTTAGATAAATCAAGACAGAAAATTACCTGTGTCTATCAACACAAGAGTGGTTAAAGAAAATGTGTTACATGAAAAATGACAAAATATTATTTTTTCTTAAATTGGAAAGATAAGTCTGTTATTTGTATAAAATAGATATACAACAATAAAAACTTATAAAATAATAATAAAATAATATATTTGCATCCTAAATTGAGTGCATGGTAAGAAAAAATTAATGTATTTCAATCAAAATAGAATTATATCACTTACCCCATTCATTTATTCCTTTCAGCCATTCTCAGCTACCTTCCCTTGACCCCCTCTCATGCATGCCTACTGTCAAATGAACAGCCTCTTGTCCATTGATTAATATCACTACGTATGTAATGCAGAGATCAACAGATCCTACAGGGCAAAGCCTTGACATTATATCTATATCACAGATCCTTTATCTAGGACTCAATGTATATTGTGGAAAAGGGGGTGGGAGAAACTTTTCTAAAATGAAGCAGAATCAGAAATATAGGTGATCTGAATGTTCTAAGTTATAGTACTAGATTGTCAGAATAGATCACAAGTTTTATCTTCCAAACTGATGAGAAATAAAGTAATTATATGAGACTAGACATAACTATATACACTTTATTTTTTATTCCAGATATAGATATCTGAAATAAAGATATGTATAAACATAGAGAGAATTGATTTATATTTTATTAAACATCACAACCACTTTTGTTTAATGTTTCTTTACATTATTCATGATTTCTACTGAAGGGAATATTTGGCATTGTTTAAGGAAATATTTTACTAACCATTGGCTGTATTATTACTAAGGTGAAGAGTCAACTGATGTGGTATCTCAGTTTAAGCTTTACTTATTGTCTGATGTTCTCAATTTTCAGATCAGCTACAACTATTTTCTGTAATTTTGAGTTTGACCAATACTAAATTTAATCATGATTTGACAAGAGCAAGAGGTACGCACATATGAAACGAAACCAAAGTTCACTGCTCTCCTCTATAGTGCCCATGCCTCTGACATACTTCATCCTCTATTTTGTTTCTTTCTTTTCTTCTCCTTATACTGCACTATGGTTTCTTTAAATGTTTCTTTCAGACAACATCGTGCATGGTTACATGCAACAGAGATCCAAGTTGTACCATTTCAACAACAACAAAAAAATTGATGAAACATGATCAAAATGTCCTGATATATAACACAGAAGAGATGCTGTGACTGCCTCAAATTATCTTTGTTGTGAGCTCTGTATCTATATTGGTTCAAATGATTGTCCAGAACTTATTTGCAAGCCTGAATGGTTGTTATGCAATGTCGAGCAAAACAAGCCCCACACTGGGCAGTGGAGGATCATTCTGAATGAGAAATAATGCTCCTGCCCCTAGAAGAGAGCTCTCAATTGCTTGTTTATCATACTTTGAATTCGGAACACGTTCATTCCTGTGAACACAGACATTTTGCAATTTAGGATGGGAAGCATAATCAGTAGAGAACCATGCTGACACTAATGATGTGCATGGGAGACTTCAGTTCTCAAAATTATTTAGTTGCTGCATATTTGTGAATTCAAGAGAGTGCCAAATAGATAGCTTATTTAATGTTCAACATTCTTGTATAAAAACACCAGAAAGCCCAATATAGTTTATTAATCAGATTGTTTAAAATATCAGTGCCAGTCCCTAAATTTAGATTTTAATGCTCCTAAATTTATAGACTGTCATTGAGATTAGATAGGCAAACATACACATTATACTTTTAAATGAACCTGGAAAATCAGAAGTACTTATTGAGGTCATCATGATTTCATCACATCTTTACTTTGTTGTAATGCAGGATTAGATACTAGAGGCCAGGATATTATTTAAAGATTTTCATTTTCAAGTTAAGGAACCTGGTTTCTTTTAAAATGCTTTCTCCTATTTCAAGTAGGTGGTAACCATCCAGTAAGACTTGGGGTCTCAATGTTTTGAGATTAAATTTTATACGCAAAAAATTTGTAACCATAGAATAAACTGTTGAGAAAATATAAAAGACGAGAAGCTACACAATATGACAGAGCATTCAGGAAAGTAAGAATTACTACTGAATTCATAGGAAAGACAAAATCTGAGAAGCCCTTGGTTAAGTGTAAGTACACCCTCATCTAATAAATGGAAGCATTTTTTTAAGTTTTCTGAAGCACTATAAAATCAAATTAACTTTTACTAATTGATATGTATTCACAGTGACAAAGAAATAGACACCAACAGAGTAAAGTTACTGGGTTACACAGCCATTCTCTGGTTTTACCTAATATTTGATATTCTTTGGAGAAAAAAAAACTATTATTTGAATGTATTTTTTTTGTTGTTGTTTTGAGTATGATCTTCAGCCTAAGGTAACCAAAAACCCTCTAGCCTCCAAAATATTTTATTATTACCTGCAAAGACTTGCTGATGCTGTGATTTTAGGTATGGACACCAGGCCTGGATTATGTGGTGCTGGGGATCAAAACGAGAACTTCCAGATTAAGTAAGCACTCTAGCAATTAAAGGACAAGCTAAGCCTGTGAGGTGAAATTTTGAAATCTTTCACTTTAGTGAAGTAAGGGGTCACTCACAGTAGTCATCACAACAGAGGCTCCAAAGAATATTATGGGAAATACAAATATAAACTGATTGGGCTGCTTTTAAATTAATGTAGGGGATGTAACATTTTAAACTAGAAAGGACCCTAATATCTAAATGTTTCTTCTACTAGCAAACATCTCTGTTCATAGATATACATAGGCATTTTTATGAAAAATTTTTGTATAATCGGGCATTCAAACATATAGACATGACCTGGGGTTTCTATAAAAAGGCAGAACTTCCCCATGAATATCTTTACCCAAAATCTTCCTATTAGGCTTATATTGTAACCAACCAGGTTAAGGACACACAAGGAAAGCAAGGATTCCAGTGAAGCGTAAAAAATAATGTAAAATAGAAACCTGACTCTATTGCTAATTATTTCTGTACCTAGAGAGGGTAACTTACTCAAACCACTCCTCAGTTGTCTAACCCTTAATGAGATGTGATGTAAAAGATTGCCTATAAAAACTCTCACTATTTAGCTTGCCAGTTTCTCACATATCTAAAGAATGTTGAAGATATTATGATGCAGAACATAATTCTATATCAGGAATTTGTTTGACTCAAGCCAGCTATCACTGTCTTGATTCTGTGATTTAAAGCTGAAATTTGGAATGTTGACTTGAACATCCTATCAATGAAGTTAGAAGCTGTCAGGTTTTTTTTTTTTTATTGAGAAAAGGAAAAAAAAAAACAAGTTTCCCCCTCCTCCCAGCCTCCCATTTCCCTCCCCCTCCTCCCACCCTCTCCCTCTCCCCCCACTCCTCTCCCCCTCCCTCTCCAGTCCAAAGAGCAGTCAGGGTTCCCTGCCCTGTGGAAAGTCCAAGGTCCTCCCCCCTCCGTCCATATCTAGGAAGGTGAATATCCAAACTGGCTAGGCTCCCACAAAGCCAGAACATGAAGTAGGATCAAAACCCCGTGCCATTGTCCCTGGCTTCTCATCAGCCCTCATTGTTCGCCATGTTCAGAGAGTCCGGTTTTATCCCATGCTTTTTCAGTCACAGTCCAGCTGGCCTTGGTGAGCTCCCAATATATCAGCCCCACTGTCTCAGTGGGTGGGTGCACCCCTCGTGGTCCCGACTTCCTTGCTCATGTTCGCCCTCCTTCTACTCCTCATTGGGACCTTGGGAGCTCAGTCCAGTGCTCCAGTGTGGGTCTCTGTCCCTGTTTCCATCCATCGCCAGATGAAAGTTCTATGATGATATGCAAGATATTCGTCAGTATGGCTATAGGATAGGATCATTTCAGGTTCCCTATCTTCAGCTGCCCAAGGAACTAACTGGGGACATCGCCTTGGGCTCCTGGGAGCGACTCTAGGTTCAAGTCTCTTGCCAACCCTAAGGTGGCTCCCTTAACTAAGAATTGTGCTTCCCTGCTCCCCTATCCAACCTTCCTTTATCCAACCATCCTTTTTCCCCAAGTTCTTCCCATCCTGGTGGGATGGGGGTAAGGGAAGCTGTCAGTTTTTAATATGTCTAGAATTAGTTTGGCAAATCATACGTGTGTGTGTGTGTGTATATATATATATATATATATATATATATACATATATACATATATATGTATATATATATATTCATTTATTATTGCCTATATGTGGGATGATCAAAGCCAAAATATTTTATTAATTTAGAAAAAGAAGACTTTTTCTTAAATCATTCTTCCCTTTTTGTTCTTATGAGTTTTTTACAATGAGCATTAAAATAGAAAAAAAAATCAGTAGAGATTGACTTTATATGTTTTGGGTTGTAATGGAGTCACAAAAATACGTATATTGTGATACTTTTTTTAAAATTTATTTATTTATTAAGGATTTCTGCCTTGTGCCCACAACCGCTTCCCATTTCCCTCCCCCTCCCCCGATCAAGGCCCCCCCCCTCATCTGCTCGAAGAGCAATCAGGGTTCCCTGACCTGTGGGAAGCCCAAGGACTGCCCACCTCTATCCAGGTCTCCTAAGGTGAGCATTCAAACTGCCTAGGCTCCCACAAAGCCAGTACGTGCAGTAGGTTCAAAAACCCACTGCAATTGTTCTTGAATTCTCAGTATTCCTCATTGTCCGCTATGTTCAGCTAGTCCGGATTTATCCCATGCTTTTTCAGACCTAGGCCAGCTGGCCTTGGTGAGATCCCAATAGAACATCCCCATTGTCTTAGTGTGTGGGTGCACCCCTCGTGGTCCTGAGTTCCTTGCTCGTGCTCCGTCTCCTTCTGCTCCTGATTTGGACCTTGAGATTTCTGTCCGGTGCTCCCGTGTGGGTCTCTGTCTCTGTCTCCTTTCATCGCCTGATGAAGGTTAATATTCCTGAGGATGCCTATGTGTGTGTCTTTGGATTCACCTTATTTATCTTCTCTAGGAACCTGAATTGTAGGCTCAATGTCCTTTATTTATGGCTAGAAACCAAATATGAGTGAGTACATCCCATGTTCCTCTTTTTGGGTCTGGCTTACCTCACTCAGGATAGTGTTTTCTATTTCCATCCATTTGTATGCAAAATTCAAGAAGTCCTTGTTTTTTACTGCTGAGTAATACTCTAATATGTATATATTCCATACTTTCTTCATCCATTCTTCCGTTGAAGGGCATCTAGGTTGTTTCCAGGTTCTGGCTATTACAAACAATGCTGCCATTAACATAGTTGAGCATATACTTTTGTTGTATGATAGGGCCTCTCTTGGGTATATTCCCAAGAGTGGTATTGCTGGGTCCAGGGGTAGGTTGATCCCGAATTTCCTGAGAAACCGAAACACTGCTTTCCAGAGTGGTTGCACAAGTTTGCATTCCCACCAGCAATGGGTGAGTGTACCCCTTTCTCCACAACCTCTCCAGCAAAGGCTATCATTGGTGTTTTTTATTTTAGCCATTCTGACAGGTGTAAGGTGCTATCTTAAAGTTGTCTTGATTTGCATTTCCCTGATCGCTAAGGAAGTTGAGCATGACCTTAAGTGTCTTTTGGCCATTTGAAGTTCTTCTGTTGAGAATTCTCTGTTCAGATCAGTGCCCCATTTTATAATTGGGTTGATTAGCCTTTTACGGTCTAGTTTCTTGAGTTCTTTATATATTTTGGAGATCAAACCTTTGTCAGTTGCAGGGTTGGTGAAGATCTTCTCCCAGTCAGTGGGTTGTCTTTTTGTCTTAGTGACAGTGTCCTTTGCTTTACAGAAGCTTCTCAGCCTCAGGAAGTCCCATTTATTCAATGATGCCCTTAGTGTCTGTGCTGCTGGGGTTATACATAGGAAGTGGTCTCCTGTGCCCATGTGCTGTAGAGTACTTCCCACTTTCTCTTCTATCAGGTTCAGTGTGTTCTGACTGATAGTAAGGTCTTTAATCCATTTGGATTTGAGTTTTGTGCAAGGTGATAGATATGGATCTATTTTCATTCTTCTACAGATTGACAACCAGTTTTGCCAGCACAATTTGTTGAAGATGCTCTCTTTTTTCCATTGTATACTTTTAGCTCCTTTATCGAAGATCAGGTGTTCATAGGTTTGTGGGTTAATGTCAGGGCCTTCTATTCGATTCCATTGGTCGACTTCTCTGTTTTTATGCCAATACCAAGCTGTTTTCAATACTGTAGCTCTGTAATAGAGTTTGAAGTCAGGGATGGTAATGCCTCCAGACAAACCTTTATTGTATAAGATTGTTTTGGCTATCCTGGGTTTTTCGTTTTTCCATATAAAGTTGATTATTGTCTTCTCCAGATCTGTGAAGAATTTTGATGGGATTTTGATGGGGATTGCATTGAATCTATAGATTGCTTTTGGTAGAATTGCCATTTTTACTATGTTGGTCCTCCCAATCCAAGAGCAAGGGAGGTCTTTCCATTTTCTGGTGTCTTCTTCAATTTCTTTCTTCAAAGACTTATAGTTCTTGTCAAGTAGATCTTTCACTTCCTTGGTCAGGGTTACCCCAAGGTATTTTATGCTATTTGTGGCTATCGTGAAAGGTGATGCTTCTCTGATTTCCCTCTCTGCTTCCTTATCCTTGGTGTATAGGAAGGCAACTGATTTTTTGGAGTTGATCTTGTATCCTGCCACATTACTAAAGCTGTTTATCAGCTGTAGGAGTTCTTTGGTAGAATTTTTGGGGTCGCTTATGTACACTATCATATCATCTGCAAATAACGAAAGCTTAACTTCTTCCTTTCCAATACGAATCCCCTTGAACTCCTTATGTTGTCTTATTGCTATTGCTAGAATTTCAAGCACTATATTGAAGAGGTATGGAGAGAGTGGACATCCTTGTCGTGTTCCTGATTTTAGTGGGATGGCTTTGAGTTTTTCTCCGTTTAATTTAATGTTAGCTGTTGGCTTGCTGTAAATAGCTTTTATTATATTTAGGTAGGACCCTTGTATCCCTATTCTCTCCAAGACCTTTATCATAAAGGGGTGTTGAATTTTGTCGAATGCTTTTTCAGCATCTAGTGAAATGATCATATGGTTTTTTTCTTTCAGTTTATTTATATGGTGGATTACATTCATAGATTTGCGTATGTTGAACCAGCCCTGCATCTCTGGGATGAAGCTTACTTGATCATAATGGATAATTTTTCTTATGTGTTCTTGGATTCGGTTTGCCAGTATTTTATTGAAAATTTTTGTGTCGATGTTCATGAGTGAGATCGGTCTGTAATTCTCTTTCTTGGTTGGGTCTTTTTGTGGTTTTGGTATCAGGGTAACTGTAGCTTCATAAAAGGAATTTGGCAATGACTCTTCTGATTCTATATTGTGAAATACATTAAGGAGTATAGGTATTAGTTCTTCTTGGAAGTTCTGGTAGAATTCTGATTGAAACCATCTGGTCCTGGGCTTTTTTTCGAAGGGAGATTTTTGATAACCATTTCTAATTCTTCGCGAGAAACCGGTCTATTTAGATCATTCACCTGGTCTTGGTTTAGCTTTGGTATATGATACTTATTTAAAAAAATGTCCATTTCTTTTGTATTTTCCAGTTTTGTGGCATACAGGCTTTTGTAGTAAGATCTAATGATTCTCTGAATTTCCTCTGTGTCTGTGGTTATGTCCCCTTTTTCATTTCTGATCTTATTTATTTGCGTGTTCTCTCTCTGTCGTTTAATTAGTTTGGATAGGGCGGCGCCAGACGCACAGAGGCGGAGCGGCGGCAGCGCCACATACTTTTTATTTTCATCTCTCCGTATATATTCAATATAGTACTCACAGGCAGCATGATGAGAGAGACTCTGTACTGGGAATGAAATTTTTGAAGCCTCAAATCCTAACACTGCTGATACACTTTCTCCAATAAGGTCCCAAAAATGCCACCAGAAAACTTCTAGAAAAAATCAACAGTGTCAGTAATCAAGATGGACCAACCAAGATGAGAAATCTTTCTGTATACCACCAACACATTAAGATTATGGACACACTCTTATTTATAGTAACATCAAGGTATTAACACATCTTGGAATAAACCTAACAACGGAAGTGAGAAACTTCAACCATGAGAATTTCAAAACTGGATAAAGAGATTGAGAAAGACATGTAAAAATGGTAGTTCGTTTTAAAAGAAAATTTTAAAAATCTGTTTAGTTTTTTTAAGGACACAATTTTGCTATGAATTGCTTATATGCGGTTCAAATGACAATGTATGGAATTTTTTTTATTTATTCCACAATGTAAGTTCGGGGATCAATTTCGTGTCATTAGTCTTAGGAGCAAGTGCCCTTACACATTTAGCCACTTCGCCAATCCATGGAATTTTACTCTTCTATTTGTACGTATGCTATAATTTTCTCTTGCTTTTTGCTAGGATTCCCACAAGCTTTCACAACTGCTTTCATTATCTGAAATCACGGAGGAAATGTTTGTGTCCTTATTTAAATCACCGTTGTCACTCTAGGTTGGATTTTGTGATTATCCGCTTGTTCACTGCTCTATCCCAAGTACTGACATAGAGATAGGCCCTTGATATTTCTTTTAAATAATGGAACATTGATGAATCTAAATTATACTATCACAGTTACACTGTCATGAAAATAATAAGATCTCAATTTCTCCTTGGCTTCATTTTCAACAAAGCAGATATTTCAAATGCAGACACATTAAATGTATTTTCTGTGAACCATAAAGCCTTTAAAATCAAAGAAAGATTGAAAGTATTTCATAAAACTTACTGAAGCAATTTATTGCTTTAAAATTGTAGACAATAAGTGAAGAGAATCGAAATGCTGAATATATTTCACAAAGTGAGCACACCAAAACCTAGGTCATATAAATTTAGCAATATTGCATTTTTAGCCACTGTTAAAATTTTGCCCATTTCATAGATGAGATATTGAATTCATATAATACTAATAGTATTCCCTCAGTATTAATAACTGAATACATACATATTCCTATTTGCCAGGAGGCTTCTATGTCTGATAATTGTCATGTGTGTGTGTATATATATATATATGAAAGCTGTTTAGTGAGGTTCTTTGCATCTTCTTCATCCTAAACAAATAACTATGTGCTAAATTAGAAAAGATAACCAAATCAATGTAATCTTTAAAACTTCCTCACCAAGTCTTTTTATTGACTATTATTCTCTATTAACATGTTAACCAAAATATTTTGGTGTTATGTCAAAATTAATTTGTATGTGATATGCATAGATGTATTTATATACATGGGCAACTGCATAGACAGATGAAAATATAAAGATCCATATTCTATATTTTCCCACAACTATTGTATGCTCCAGATGAAAAGTGAAACAAAGACAATGTTTTATGTTTGCGATATCACTAAAACTTCAGCTGCATCTTATTGTCTTGCATGCCTTGTCCTGGAAAGGCAGAAGTTAGACTTGAGGGAGCTGAGAAACTGTTAGCTGTATCTCCCAATGGAGTACTTGTTTGGCATTAAACATCTTTGATGCTGTAGTTAAGCTCTTCAATAATAGAAATCAGATTAACAGATACTTTCCATGTAGCTGAGCGTGTCACACATGAAAGATCTGGCATATTCAAAAGACCCTGACTTCACTATAATCATTTGTATTGTAGTTTTTACACTCATCATTACATGGAATTCTCAAAATCATGGTTAAAAAAGATTCCTAAAATTAAAATCTGTCCAAAATTTGGGAAAGAAAAGGGATCTCTTTTCTAAATAGACAAGAGTTATTATTGCAGTTTTGATGTAGAACCCCCTTTGAGACAGGCACAGCCAATGCTTCTCTGTTAACTGTGAGATTTGCTCTGCTTAAAAATTCGGAAACTAAGGCTGATTTATTTTATACAAGAACACACACACAAAAAAAAAAAACTGAGGAAA
Source organism: Microtus oregoni (assembly GCF_018167655.1). NCBI lineage: Eukaryota > Metazoa > Chordata > Mammalia > Rodentia > Cricetidae > Microtus > Microtus oregoni. The sequence continues at coordinate 8,608,395 of NW_024543076.1, read as the reverse complement.
AATTTTCCCCCAAGTAATATAAGAAAGATTTAATTGATAAGTTGTAAGCCATCCAGGAAAAGATTCTCTTACAAAAAATGAATTATTGTTTATCTAATAATTGCATTAGAAAAGATAATTTATAAGAGATATAAATATTAGAAAAAAACTTCTAACAATAGCAGAAACCATATAGAATAAAACATCTCCAAGGCATGAAAAATATTATGTTCTTTTCAGAAGATAGTCATCATTGCTGATTCTTAATGTTATTTTGCAAACAATTGATAAAACCAAAATACTATTGCAAATGCAATGTAATAGTTAAATAACCTTGATGGTTCTAAAATAAAATGTAAAATAGTTAAACAGAGTAATATTTAAGTATAGCTCATGAACCCACTGATCAGGAATACACAAAATTTGATGAATATTTAATGAAAGATAAAATACCACAGTCAATTGGTAGGTAAAAGAGAAGAAGAATGGCATTTGTTTTGGTAAACCTACTAAACATGATTAACATGATTAACATATGAAAGAAATTAGAAATTAGAGTAAATTCTTTTTTCCTGCTCCTCTTTGTCTTCTTTCTTGTTTTTGTCTCTGTCTTCTTGATCTTCTTCCTCTTCCTCTTCTTCTATTCTACTCCTCCTCCTCCTCAACTTTCTCCTCTTTTTCTTTTTCCTCTCATTCTATTTCAGGAGTTTGTGCAGTTTTGTTTACCTTAATATCAAGAAAAGGGAAGTTTTTATTTTTTTATTTTTTTTTTCGAACAGGGTTATTCTGTTTAACAGCCCTCACTGTCCAAGAAGTAGCTCTGAAGACCAGGTTGGAAATTTTTTTAATTGCTATTAAAATAATTTTAAGCCGGGCGGTGGTGGCGCACGCCTTTAATCCCAGCACTCGGGAGGCAGAGGCAGGCGGATCTCTGTGAGTTCGAGACCAGCCTGGTCTACAAGAGCTAGTTCCAGGACAGGCTCCAAAACCACAGAGAAACCCTGTCTCGAAAAACCAAAAAAAAAAAATAATAATTTTAAGTATGGTCCTAATAAATGGAATTAGGTTCTTTATTCCGGCAAAGAAATCAGGAGAAATGTGTAGACATCCAGGGAAAATTGTGGTGAAAACATAACCTATAGGCAGTAAGATATAGGTACAGAGGAATATCCACACATCACAGAAAGCAACATCTGTTAAAGGTAGCACGAATAAGGGAAGACCAGAAGTGCAGGGGTTGACTGGCCTTTTTCTGTGTCCTTTTTTTTTTTTTGACAAACATGCAAACATGTGTGTTTTAGTTAAAGTTTCTTCTGATGTGGTAAAAAAAAAAAAATTGCCCCAAATGCAACTTGGGAAAGAAAGCATTTATCAAATCTCATAGCATATAGTCTATCTTCCAAGGAATATTGCTCTTCATGAATTCCTCACACTGCTCTCCTTTCCGCAGAACAACCAGTCCAATGTTCACATACCACCCAAAACAGTCTGGCCTCGCCTACTGCAGGATCTAATGGAGACATTTTCTTAATTGATGATTTTTCATTTCAAATAACTCTAGATTATGTCAAGTAGATGTCAGACTACACAACACAAAACATGCACATGGGTTTGTTCAAATATTTTTTTTCCTTTTGTTTCCTAAAACTTCTGTTTAAAAATCCATTCAAGAACTTTTATTTTGAGACAATCTTATAGATTACAGGTTGGCCTTGAACTTAAGATAGCTTTGAACTCTTGATAGTCCTGCTTGACTTCACAAGTGCTAGTATTACAGGACTTGAGACCCTCAATTGGCTTAAAATTATTTTCAGGAAGTAGCAAAAAAAAAAAAGAAGAAGAAGAAGCAATTAGTCATCTTTTCTATAGAATGGCCCCAGAATTCTTACAATTTAAGCCACATATTAGGAAGTTAATATACAGGATTTTAAAATAGATGAGTAGTAAAATTTAGAGCTTCAAAAAAAGCAAAAGGTTGATCTTGTGTAATTACATCATGCAAAATAAGCGTGAAGAAAATATTATCTTAAAATGCTTTCCTCCAGAAGCAATTCGTTAGTTTTAAGAAAATTTCTCAGCCAAATGCAGAATTTAAGGAAAGACTTAATTTAATGAAGCAGAAAACATATTTTCTTAAATCAAAATATATTCATGATCATTTGGTATTCATGCTATGCATGAGATTTTTCACATACTTAGACAAATACCCAAATATATTGCATTATTTCAAGCCACAAGCTGTTAGTCTTCTTAATGTAATGTATTCCAGTATAATTTTGTAAGGGTTAGTGCACGGCCTGGAGAATGAACTCTCAGATTTAAGTTAAAAAATAAATTGCATTATTCTTCTCCTGCTATTTTAGGGGAAAATAATGGTTTAGGACAAGCGAGTCAATTTATTCTGAATTCACTGCTCCCTGAAGAATTCTTCTCTAGGAATGCAATGGAAATAAATCTAGCGTCTCAAATTTAAACAGATAGGTACATAGGTCAATACATCATGATAATAGGTCCTTAAATTGATAGATAGATGATACATGATGAAAAATATGGAAGCAGTTGAGAAGAAAACAATTTAGACTTTATTAATTTAAGTCTAGAGCCCAAAACACAATGCAAAAATACACGTTTTCATATACACAATGTATCTCTTTGTCTCTTTTAATATTTGTTTTGCTGTTCATTCATCTATATGTATTTGTGTATCTGTGCGTTGGCAAACAAATCTGTGTGACTGTCCCCAACAGCCAGAAGAGGGTATCTGATTCCCTGGAACTCGAGTAAATGTGGATATAAGCATCCAATAGTAGGTGCTTAGGAACTGATTTCCAGTCTTCTAGAAGAACACAAACACTATCAAACTCAGAGCCATCTCTACAGGTCCTTTTTGTGTTTTTCTTGTAATCACCAGCTAAATGTCATCCTTCCCAGTAAAGTCATAAGAGTCAATCATATTCGAAAAAGTGTTTTAACCAGTTTATTCTCCTATTATATGCCATGGTTAAAAAAAAAAAAAAAAACTTGCAATTATTTGTCTGGGGTTTGTTTTGTCTTAATACAAATTTAAATATTAAAAAAAATGTTATTAGGAAAAACTTACATTTATTACCATTTAAAGATTTTATCATTTGAGTTTGATCAATTGTCTTGTCTTGTAATCTTAAATGTGACTAGGAGAAGAATAACTGTTAAAAATATGAGCCTGGATCAAAAATGACTTGGAGAATAAATGTGCTTGCCACTTACCTTGACAAGGTCAGAGTAGAAAACATACTCTCACAAGTTATCCTCTGACCATATTTCCATATCTATGAACACATTTTTCACAAATAAGGAAATGTAATGAAAATTTTCATTCATAAAAGAATATATACCTGCCTGAAATATTAACTACATTTCAAAAAGAATTATATTTCATTGTATCCCTGCTGAAAATAATAGAAAAAGTAAATTATGGAATTTGAACTAAAATGAAACATCTTGTTCTTTTAATGCCAGTGATGGCTATTAAAAAACAGTTATCCACTCAAGAATAGAATATTGTGAATTGGGATATATTAAAACCTTTAGTAGGATTTATTTGGAATATAATATTTAAAAAAAATTATAAAATGTAAAGTAATTTTAGTGAGCCAATACTGAGGAGTTAAGGAATCATTCATACCCTGAGAGGAAAATAATACTAGATTAAAAAATTAAAAATGAAATAAAATTATTTTAATTTTAGTTATTATCACTTATAAAAAGTGTCTGCAGGTATCAGTACTTCAATTTAAAAATAAAGTGGTCATTCATTTTAATAGTATTCAAACTAGGAAGTAAAATTAACTCAAATTGTTCAAACTACTTAAATCATTTTTATCAGGCTCTCTCCCTGTAGGAGGATAATTTGATTTAAAAAGATTGAAATAATGACTGAGGCATCGATCTCTAGGTATTTAACAGATAAATGAAGCAGATTAAAGTGAAACAAGTGAGATACATTTTATGTGAATATTTACATTTAGGCTTCTTTTCTTTAGGTAGTAGTTCATTTATTTACATGGCTACTGCTTAGAAAACTTCTAATAACCATATTAAAAAAATCATATTTATTTATTTATTTTTGTTATTTTTGAGACAGGGTTTCTCTGTAGCTTTGGATCCTGTCCTGGAACTAGCTCTTGTAGACCAGGCTGGCCTCGAACTCACAGAGATCTTCCTGTCTCTGCCTCCCGAGTGCTGGGATTAAAGGTGTGTGCCACCACTGCCTGGGCAAAAAACATAATAATTTAGAACACAAAGGATCAATTAAAAATATCATAATCTGGTTATACATTCTGGTTATATACTCTTCAAAGCTCATTATGATAGAAGGAAGAGGAAATTGTTAGTGGTTTGGCTTGAAGACTCTTTGCTTTTTTACCAACAAAATAGCCTTCAGTGTGAACATTTTGACTACAAAAGCCTGCTGATGGCATGAACTGCCTCCTCCTAGACTGAGCATTTAATGATCCCATGTGTCTAAAGCACTGTAAAGAATAAACTTATATAAATGGAAGGTATTGGGTTTAGGGGTGTTTCTGTTTGTTTGTTTGATTTCTTTTTTTTTTTCTTTTTTGTTTTTTGTGTGTTGTTGTTGTTGGTGGTGGTGGTGGTGGTTTTTTGTTTGTTTGTTTTTTGAGACAGGGTTTCTCTGTAGTTTTGGAATCTGTCCTGGATATAGTTCTTGTAGCCCAGCCTGGCTTCAACCTCACAGAGATCTGCATGCCTCTGAGTCCTGAGTGCTGGAATTAAAGAAGTGCAAAACCACCTCTCTACTGGAAGGTCTTGTTTTTATTGATGATTCTTTTATTGCTTATACAGATCCTCATCATCCATAAAGCAAACTATCCCACTGTTTGTAATTAATCCAAATAGTTATTATTTGGCTGAAATAAAAGCGAATAAGTAATCTGTAAATCAAATGATATCATCTCATGAGTAATTTAAAGTAAAACAACACAAGTATACATCTGCAAGGTATTTTAAGTATTTATTATGCTTGCCTTCATTAATCACCGGAATCAACAATGATTCCTATTAAAGGCATTACAGTAGAAAGATAATGATAGCAGCACATTAGTTACGTCTGTATTTGATTTTCAGGTAACTGTCGTGGGAACTCTTTCGGCTCCTTCAGCCAATAGCTACTGAGATACCAGCCCATTGGGGCGTGGTCTCTCTTTCTTTAAAAAAAGCAGCAACTGCCCTAGCTTGCTCTCTGCTTCTGGTGACTAGCCTCCTTTTTTGATTGTGCAGAGGGCTGTTGTCTGAGGCAGTGATCTGTGAGTTTTTCACCTTTAAATAAATAACCATTCTATTAATAATAATTCCAAACTGGTGTGGGATTGTTTGTGACTTACATTTTCAGGTAACTAGCAAACTATTCCCCTTGTTGGCTGGAATCAGAAACAACGGAGTTAGGAATTGCTCAAGGAATAGAGTTAGAAGAACTTAGAATTGTTTCACTGAGGAAAGTCTCTGAAGTTCCCAGTTTCCTAATTTCTACACTCCAAAGTAAATTGTGAGCTTAAGAATCAATGAAAGTAAAGGTAGATATGAACATTAGTTGTGAGTAAGGGTAGCAAGGAAAGGAATACAAGGAGGTCCAGATAAACACTAACAGCTATTTGAAAGATCATATGGAAACCTATTGCAATTTAAGCTTCCAAAAATATTTATGAATTTGTAGGTAATCTGAGTGAAACTGCCAAACGATGGGAAAAGAGCCCCATCTGGATATCTCTCATTACTAAATGAAGCTTCTAGTAACAGGAATGGGTTACAGGTTATCTAGGTTTGGGCCAAAGGGATCCTATAGGAATCCCCAAATAACAGGCTATTGCCAAATTGGCTCACCAGACAGAGACAATAAGATTCTCTTGTAAAACACAACACCTAAGCAAATCATTCAACATGGAGAAGTTGAGCTTGAGCCTACATGTACAGACTAGTGGTATGGAAAAATACTCTGAATTCTCTTTACTCAAAAGAGAAACATAAATACCAACCCTGCTATAAACTCTTCATTTCACAATGGTGACCTGCCTCCAAGACATACTGATCCAATTGTGGCACAAAGTTTGAGGGCATAATCAACCAGTATCTGTTTTGACTTAAGGCCTACTCCATGAGAGGGAACCCACCTCTGATGCTGATTGGCAAATACCTGAGACTAGGGAGCCTAAGAACCTAGGGGGAAACAAATACTATTATATTAAAGGAGCAGAGCAGTGTCCCGCGCTACCGTCTCGCCAGCAAGAACGAAGCGGCACATTCAGGATCCTTCTGCAGAAAAGCTTTATGCGTCTTGAGAGGGAGAGCATAAGCTTACAGAGCGAAGACCTCAAGGGTCAAAAACCCGTCCCTTATATAGCTTAACAGTCCTCGCCTCGGACGTGTCAAACTCTGACTGGCTGCAGCCTGTCAAACCCTATGACGCCACAGGAGAGGCAGAGAGCAAGGGATGGAAAGTTACTATGTGCATGCGCACTGGATTGACAAGGTAAACTGTCATTTACCATGCACATGCGCACTGGCTTGATTACAGTGGTGGTGCTGATGGTCAGCGTCATCTTGCAATGGAGTATGTGGGAACGGCTCCCCACAGAGCAGTAAATTGATGCCTAATGACCTTCTGCTATAATCATAACTTCATCCCTTGCTCAGCCGTTGTCTTCTCCTGAAGTAGATGGGATTAAAAAGAGACCTACAGCCAGAAAATATCTCCGAAAGTCTGAGACTTTAGAACACTCAGTCCCAACAAGGGATGCCTCTATCAGATTCCCCCTCTCAGGGCTCAGGGACTCTGTACAAGAGGAGCCTGAAAGAGTGTAAAAGTCAGAGGGAATAGAGGACGATAAGGCCTTCAAGATATAACAGGGCTGACTGACATATGAACTCAAACAGACTGATACAGCAGGCACAGGACCTGAACATGTCTGCATAACCTAGGCTCCGAGACCTCAGAAGAAAAGTGTACATGCCCCCACATCCCTAACTCAGATACTGTCTTCAATTGAGAGCAACTTGTAAATGGAAAATTTGTTTTTTTTTTTCCCAGTGGGATATCAACGGGAAAAACACACCCTCTTAAAGGTAGGCTCCATGCCCAGCTGTTTGTGGCCAACAAAAAACAAACCCAATGAAATTTTTGGAATTTCATTGTTTCATAATGGTTGTTAAGTCATGGATTTTTCTATTTTGCTAGTTCTACTTTCCGTAAATATTATGGCTTACAGTTTTGTATTTTATGATATTTGTGTGTTCATGAACATGTGTGCTTCTCTGTCTTATGAATATCATTCATGCATTCAGGAGTCCCATATATTAATATATGCAGAGGACTTTTTTTATTTGGTTGTTTTTTCCTATTTTGAATTGACCATTTTTGTTTTATTTTAGACTATATTATTCCTTAGATGTATTTTTGTTTAGAAAGGAGAAACAGAAAGTGTTTAATTTCAAAAGGGAATGGAAGAGGGGAGGAAACTGGAGGAGCAGAGTAGGAGAAACAGTAACCTGAATATATTTTATAAAAAAAATTTATTTTCTGTAAAAGAAAAAAATAACATGAGAGGATAAAATGGCCATATTTAAATTGGGCTGACAGTTTATCCAACATAATAAATTGATGGACGTTTGTCATCCTGAGCCTTAAAGTTTTCTGGAGCTGGGGACTTTCAACATCAATATTTAGTTTCCTGGATGACGGCATAGTGGTAGGGTATAGGTTCACAGATAGGAAAACAGAAAGATGGAAAGACAATAAATAAAAGGACTTTTGGGAAATATACATGGGGATGATTGACAATTAATTGCTATCAAAAGAGAAAAATGAGAACAAAGATATACCCGTGTTGTTATATTTGGATGTATTTATCAATTAAGCAAATGATGCTTTATGTGAGTGTAGTGTACAACATTGGAAGATATAATTTCAGAAGGATGAAATTTCTGGTCAAACAAAAAATACTTCATATTAATTCATGCTAACTTTTATGTTACCATAGGAAATGTGTAGGTTCAATAATGGCATCAATTATTCACTTGGCAAACTTGGGTGATTTTTATATCAGAAAATATTTTTTTTTCTCTGACACAGCATTTATTAGAACACCCTATACTATTAAGATTCTATTATAGACAAAAGTCCAAAAAAAACAATTTAAAAATAAAGATTGAAAGATATATTTAATGTAATATAGAGAGTGAAGAAGAATGTTGCACATGGTTTTAATTCAGTTTGCCTCAAGAAAATATCTAAATATTTAAATTAGAGCATGTTCCAGCTTTTCCAGTTTTAAAAATTTATACAAATTCCCATCATATGTGACCTAGAATTTCTTGGAAATGCACAGATAACGTAAAGATAGAATAATACACCCTTCCTAATTTCAGCTTTATACTTTAAAAAAAAAGCCATTTGCTACATCATAAGTGATTTGACATACCGCTTTCAAACTGACGGTATATGTCTAACTTCACAGTGCATTCTGGGTAGCCTGCTGGGATACCCCAGGGTCCATCAAGACCTGGGGGCTATGAGGAGGACAGGGACATTGCTTCCTTAAAAACACATGCTGCAACCAGAGCTCACTCTCATCAGCTGTAACATAACGTGGCATCTATTTTGTTTTATTTACAAAAAAAAAACAGAAAATATTTTTGAGACATTTATTTATTTGTTCATGTGTATGTGTATTACTGTGTGTGTTGCTTACATGTGGGATTCAGAAATCAACTGGCAGGACCCAGTTTTCTCCTTTGACCATAGATAAATCAGAAGATTAACAGAAAGCTATTTTCAACACAGAAATATCTAGAATTATATATAAAACTGTATCAAGTAATAAATATTCATGTAGGTGATACTGAAGAAATATTTGGAGTCCTTATTATAGTGATTTTGTAATTCCCACTAAACTGAATATAGAAAAATAAATATTTTATATGTTATTATTCTAACACATTTTAAGCAAAACCTTTGTCTACTATGACAAAATGACAGGCTGCAATACAGTCGTGTTCCAATTCTGCAATAAAAATAATAACGTTTTCCTAAGATATGCTATCTCTTCTTGGTAATGATTTGAAAAAAGTGAGAAAAGAAAGGGTCTGTAGATGTGACTAACGGAAATAGCATTTACTGGTAACAATAAAACCTTTGTTTTTGTGCTAATTTGTACCAAATGAGAAGGTTGTGGAGGACACACATTTTCCTTTTATATTTCTGGAATATTTCTATAGTTATTCAGTTTGTATGTTTGTACACACAGCTCACATTCTTCCTCTCAGATGGCTAAAGAAAGAGAAAGACCACTAGAGAAGACTGGCTTTGTTAGTAGTGAATCCCTGCAGAATTCACATCCAGCTCCAGATATTTCTTATTCCATATGATCAAATTACCAAAACGTCATCCAAGATAGGAAGATTCAGTTTTAAAGAAAGCCCTGTAAAGTTTAGAACCAACCTCCCCTCAGTGCAAAAATAAAGGGGGGGGCTCTCATTTTATTTTATAATAACACAGCACTAAAATCATTCCTCAAAATATAATTGCAAATATGCATTAACTGTGAGAGTTCTGAATAAAACTCGTAAAATCTGTTTCCTTTCCCTCCTCAGCCTCTAATTTGCAAAGATGAAAAACCTTTCAATCAATCTGAAAAGAAGTGCTCTGAGGACAAAACAGAGGGAAGAAGGCCACTTCAAATACACATGATGGTAGATGGTCCTGTCCGCTGTTATTAGAATGGAGAGAAAAAAAATCCATGCCCAGATAGGTTTTATATTCATTATTATATAAGCAGGACTGTGGTTTGGATTTGAACTATCTCCTAATAAAAGGCTCATATGTTGAAGCCTTGATTCTCTCATGTAGCAGATTTAAACATTGAGCATTGATTGGGCCATACAAGCCCTGACATAATCACTCTATGGATTTATTTGATGACATTTTACGAAGGTTGTAAAAAGGAAGGAAGTCAGGTTTATTTCTTTGCAGGAAAGTACCTGGAGCCTGTCTTTGTTTACCTGTGTCTTACCTTTCTCTGTTCCTGGCTCCCTAATGGTGAGTAGCATCCTTTACAACTCTCTCACTGTTGTGATATTTTTCCTGGCCACAGACCTTTTTTAACCATTTATAGCACATTTTGTGGTCACACTCACCTACCACTTTCTCTTACACTTTTCCCACATCAGTCTTCCGCTCAACAAGTCTTAATACCAATAGAAATATTGTTTCTCTTTTACTTACTTATGGGTTTTCATTTTTTTGTTTTGTTTTGATTTTAAACCTACCAAGTTTAGAAGAAAATACCCATTTGGACATTGGAATACAGGCTACTCAAAAATGGCTACACCACAGTAGACAATGAATCTTCTTTACCCCTGCTATCAACCACATTCAGTTCCCTAGAGAGGGTTCTTTGCCCAATGAACTCTCTTCCACCCTCGGCTGAATAGAAAACTATAGTTTCCTAGTGACTGGCATTAATAAATTGTGTAGTTACTTCTGGGGATCATTGATCATAAAAATGGGAACAGAATAATATCTAATAATTCAGCTCTAGTTGGCTCATTTTCTCGTTTTTACCCTATTATTGAAAAATAAGTTCTTTTCTTATATAATATATCCTGACTGTAGCTTCCCTTCCCTCTGCTCCTCCTAGTTTCACCTCTTCCCCCCTCTGGATGCACTTCTCTGTCTCTCATTAGAAGGAACAGGCTTCTAAAATAAAACAACCAAACATAACAAAAATATGATAAGATAAGGCAAAAAAAAATCTCACCTAGGCTGGATAAGGAAATCCAATGGAAGGAAAATAAACAAGCACAAGAATGAGACCCATAAAACTATTATATATATGCAGAAGACTTGATAGAGACACATGCAGACCCTGTGCTTGCTGCTTCTGCCTTATGAGTTCATTAGGGCCTTGCTTAGTTGATTCAGAGAGCCTTGCTTTCCTGGTGTTTGTCATCCCCTCTGCCTTTTATAATCTTTCCACCACCTCTACTGCATGTTTTTGTTTTTTTTTTTTAAATCTGAGGGAAGTGATTTAATAGAGTAATCTGATTTAAAGTCTCTCTCTCTGGACAATGTCTGCTTATGGGTCTCTGCATCGGTTCCTGTCTGCTGACTGAGGAAGCGTCTCTGTTGATGACTGAATAAGGCACTAACATATGACTCTAGCAGAATATATATCCTAATAGTGCTTCACTTCTACCCTGTCTCTGGGCTATCTAGTCTAGGGCAGTGGAGGCACAGGAATTGTAAAGTATTCAACCAATGTCTGATTTGACTAAAGGTTCAATCCCTGCGTTGGAACTCATGCCCGATAATGCTTGAGAACCACAGACTAGACAACCGAGACACCTAGGGTAAAATCCATTTTTAAACTGATTTGGGCTAATTTTGTTAGTAGTAGTACCTTAATTTAGATTTAGTGAACATTTTAAATATGCTCCTCATTCTTTTTTGTTCTTATAATAACAGAATATCTCATTTAAGATATGATGCATCCAATTAAAATGCATAAACAAAATACATCAAAACAAAAATATATCAAAATAAAAATGTTTATTAGTCCCTTTATAAACATTTAGTGCATACCAATGAAACGGTGAACAGATTACCTGACATATTTGTATTCTGTTCTATGGTGGTCAGCTATATCTGGGCATGGATTGCTGTGGAGTTTAGTTGATATATCCAGTGTCATTCTATTACTGAAAACTAATTTCACCCTTTTTTTCTTAATTCATTTTTTTTCATTTGTTTTTGTTTTGTTTTGATGTTGTTTTTTGTTTCCTTTTTGTACTTTTGTTTTTTAGTTTATATTTTTAATTAAAGAGAACATAAAATAGGATAAGAAGAAGGTGAAGAAAACTGAGAGCCTTGGGGGAGAGGGTAGACTATGGTCAAAATATACTATATGAAAGCATATTTCAATATGTAAAATTTGAAATATAGAAAAGGTTTAATCAATTATGGCAGATTCCAGTACTCATCTATTCACCTTCTTTATACGATAGGAGATACCTGAAGATAGTTAAAAGCTTATTTGCTTGCATTCTTGCCACTACATTCAATGATTGATAAATATTAGTCCCTTAATAAGCATTTAGTGCAAACCGATGAAATGGTGAGCAGATTACCTGACAACTAGCCAGTGCACTGGAGAACATAAGCAGGTACTCAGGGATTCTGGGCATGCTTACCTTATATGACGTCTTTCTTTTATTTCATTCATATTAGTACCGTCAGGTATCCACTATGAAAATTAACATAATGAAACTTATCAACTCTGTACATTCCTTAGTATTTAATAGCTATTGCATTCTTTGCATAGTAAAATATATTACATTAGAAATATAAGTAACTTTATACATTTTTCATTCTATAGCTAAACATTTTTTTTCCCCAATTTCATTTGGATTCCCTTTGCACTCAGATGTAAAAAAAGAAAGCTATTATAGACATTCTTTTTTTTCCTTTCTCATTTTCTTTTTCTTTTTTTTTCTTTTTTTCTTACATGAACTATTTGAAGAATACAAACCTTATTCTCTGTAGATAGATATTTAATGGTTTGATTTTAGGGCTATATGAAAATGTATGTTAAAAAAGTAAGTGAAATTAGAAAATAGTCTCTAAAATGATTTTCATCATTTGCATTTAAGCCAGAAAAGTACAAACACTATTGTTGCTGAATATTAGATTTAAGAGTCTGCAAAAAAAAAAGAGTCTGCATTTTTAATATTATACATTAGCCATACTAGTAGGTATAATAATCCCACACTATAGTTTTCACTTGTGTAATCTGTCCATTAATAATGCAGAGTATATTTTCATGTGTTTGGTCTCAAGGCTATGTTGGTATATGAGATGTAAATTTCAGTAGCATGGACGATTTTCCAAAGTTGTATTGAAAGATTTTGAAATGCAATAAAATTTGAAAAATGAAGCACATGAGCATTCATGCTCAGAGCATGAATTTTAACATACGCTATTCTTTCTTTATCAAGCATGACTATATCCCATCAACATTCTAGCTGTCTGTTTGCATGACCTCTTCCTGAGGAAATGTTAAAGATGTCCATATGCCCCAAATAGGGTATTAAGGGCAAGCCAAGGTAACAGTTTCATCAAAGTAGAACTTAGTAAGCAGCAGAGTATAATTGGATTACATGAAGAACTTGGTGAGAGTTTACTGGCAGGAGCATAGGTGACCACAAAGCAGCTGTGTCACAGAAAGCCCTACCTTTTCATGGATAATAGGATCATAAATGCAGCATCTTTTAGGTGGTCTCCTAGTCTTTGTAAATTCTAACATTATTCTTGTTTTTATCAAAGCTTCATATTCACATTTTACTCATTAATTTAAATAGCTAAATGATTTATGTGGGGACACTTATCTATTAGTTCTTCAGTATTTTATTTAAAATTTAAGATAATTATTTTAAAATATTTCATACCTAAACGTTATATTCATTTCATTCCCGTCTTCACTTTTTTCCTTTCAACTCTGGTGTCTCTACTCCCTCTCAAATTTATGATGTCGTCATTAATTTTTGTTGCATACACATATTACATGCATTTGTATATACAAATATATTCTACTGATTCCAGCTGGTGTTGCTCATATGTGTATATATTTAAGCCTCACTGTTTGATGAAAATTTGAAAGAGCTTACAGACAAATATCATAGGCTCGACATTTTGAAAAAGATAAGAAAATCCAGCATCATGTGTACATATAATACATAAGAACAACAATCCATTTTACATTTTACTTTCATAAAATCAGTAAATTACAAACTTGGAACTCTATAATACACACATTTGAGAAAGAACATAAAAATAACACAAAGGTTTATATAGATAAGGAATTGAAAACATAACACAATTTACTGTATTATATTCGATTATAGAAATGTTCTGAAATGAGTTGCATTAAATGATTCTTGCTTGCTTCATGTTTATCCATGAGTTTCTCAGAGTTTAAATTCAGGTGAGGCAGCCTCCGGATGACTTTCAGATGGATCTGGCTCAGTGCTCTAACAACTCTTTTTGGGCTTTAAAATCCTTGGATAAACTAGGTGCTCAGATCACTGGTTTCAACCTCCTGATAACTTTGAGTTAGTGCTTCGACGGATAACTGTAAATTGCTGAGTTTCCAAATCTAACAAAAATAAATTGTTCTGAACACAGTGTTGCAGTATCTATATAATTTCCCTAAATCCTCATTGTTCCTACAATATCTCATTCTCACTATAACACTGATCAGCAGACTCTTCTTTCTTGTCTGCATGGTACACTTAGACAGATACCTTTACTTTCTTAAGTGATTGCAACAATGAAAGAAACCTGTGCTGTGTTCTTGGTACTGTGGAAATATGGTACTGAAAGCATTAGATAGATAGAGAAAGCTGTCGATTTTCAGAAACACACTGGTCTGGTCAGAATAAAATGTCATCTCTATAATTTCACAAATACAGAATCATACTGGTCCTGTTTCCATCAAAACAGATAAGTTTACATACCCTCCTCCCTTGATTCTGAGACTGTCCTTGGATTCCAGAAAATACAGATAGTATTGAAGCTAAGTAGCTCTAATAAGTTACCCCTACATAGCTGAAGCCCATTTATCAGTATTTTTCTTGCTTTGAAGCTTGTTTTTCTCTGAAACTAATAAAGCTAATTCAGCTTTTATTTGAGTAGCATTAAACTATTTCCTTTAAGTCTAGACAGAATCATGTTAAAATGAGTGTTTGGGAGAAAATAGATAGATAGATAGATAGATAGATAGATAGATAGATAGATAGATAGATAATTGATAGATGATAGATAGATGATAGATAGATAGATAGATAGATAGATAGATAGATAGATAGATAGACCCTAACCAGCAAAACATGCATATTGAAGAGGATATTGAATCCCCTTTGGCTCAATGAGTTACCCTCAAGGGCCACTAGGAGACAGATTCTGTATCAACACAGCCTAAGTTTCTTTCTTTGTTGATCACTTAAGAAAATAAATGTGCCTGTCTTAGTGTACTGTGCAGACAATAATGAAGAGGCTGCTGCATCCCTGTTATAATGAGGATGGGACATTGTAGGAATAATGAGGATTTAGGAAAATTATACAGATACTTAAACTCTTTGTTTAGAACAATTTTTTGTTGAATTTGGAAACTCAACAATTCAGTTATCAACCAAAGCACAATCTGCTGAATATAGGCAGATGCACAGTTTACACAAGATACAGGGACAATTGTGACTCGACTTAGTTTGTGCACATGTTATAAAGGCTGTGAGGAAATTCTGCCAACTCTGTGTCTATTATCAACGTGGTAGCAGGCTTAGAATGCACAGATATTGAAAAATAATTTCATATAGTTATTGCAGAATCAATATGAAAATGTATTTTCAAAATGTGTAGCAAACATGACTCTGTATGGTTCTGTCTCTGTTGTTTGACAACATAGATTATGAATGCAAATGAATAAATTAGAGGGATATTCATACCTTTAAATAAAGATAGAAATAATGTCATTTGTTTTTTTATTTATAACACATGACATTTAATAACTATTTGTACATTTAATATGCTTATTATATTGTTGGGTAAAAAGATAGATGTTTTATCATTATTAACATTAGTTATGGTAGAATAAAAACCACATGAGCATAACAAACATTCTTGTCTCAAACATCAGCTATGTACTAAGGTATCTCAGTCTTTGACATATAATAGAAACACAAGCTCACTCTCTGCTTTTTATATCATGATTTGCTGGTTGAGAATTTATGTGCAAGAATGGAATTACAGTTGTACAGCCGTAACTATCTATTCTATATCCTTTCCTAGGGAAATCTATTCATGACCCCATCCCCTACTCAATATCTAATCTCTGTGGTTATGTGGATTGTCATTTGGTAATCATCAACTTAACAGTTAACGTCCATATCACTCAGGATGATTTTTTCTTGTTCCATCTGTTTACCTGAGAATTTCATGATTTAACCATTCTAATGGCTCAGGTTAATTCATTTTGTAAATATACCAGATTCCTCTTATCCATTGAGCTGCTGAAGGGCATCTGTGTTGTTTGATTATTAAGAATAGAACAGAAATGAACAAGATCGGGTAAGTATCTCCGGTATGATGACACATCCTTTAGTAGCACCCAAGAGTAGTAGAGCTGGATTTTGAGACAAATGGATATTTATCTTTCTAAAGAGGTACTGCAATGATTTACCATGTGACTGAACAAGTTTGCACACACACCTGAAATTGATGAAAATGATGTTTTTCTTACTTGTCGGCATGTGATGCCAGTTGCTTCATTAATTAAGGGGGCGGTGCTACAGGAACTCCTTCAGCCAGTAGCCTTTAAGATACCAGTCCACTTGGGTGGCCATGGCTTCTTATACTATAAATGCTGATGTAAACCATGTGCTCTATCTCTCTTCTGGTTGCTGGATTTGGTTTTTGTTCCCCGTTCATGCAGAAGACTGTGATCTGTGAGTCTACCCCTACATAAATAACCCTTTATTATACACAGTTCCAAGCTAGTATGGGATTTCTTCTTCACCTATGAGCCCGGCTTAGTTGATTCTATGGGCTGAACTCCTAAGGGTTGGAAGGCTTTTAATGACTGCCCCTATTTTACTAGAGTTTATGGGTTTCTTTAAATTGCTTATCTGATCTTTATTTAACTTTAGTAGATCGTGTGTATTGAGAAAATTATCCATTTGTTTCAGAGTTTCAAACTTGGTGGAGTAGAGGTTTTTAAAGTATGTCTAAGAGTCTCTGAATTCCTGTTGTTATGTCTGTTTTTCGTCTCTAATTTTGCTGATTTGTGTCTTCTTCCTTTGTCTTTAAGATTTTTTGATAAAGGCTTGTCAATCTATAGATTTCCTCAAAGAACCAGCTCTTTGTTTCAATGATTATTTGTACTTTTTATACTTTTATTTCTACTTTATCAGTTTAAGGCCTGAATTTGATTATTTCTTGCGGTCAACTCCATCTGGACATGATTTCTCCCTTTTTGTGCCAAATTTATCATGTAAAATCTTAAGTTACTAAGAATTTTCCAATATCTTTGTGTAGGCTCTTAGTGCTATGAACTTGCCTCTTAGAACTGCTTTCATTGTACCACGTAAGTTTGGGTATGTTGTTTGTTCATTTCCACTAAATTCTAAAAAGTCTTTAATTTATTTCTTGATTTATAGTTTTCATTCTATTTTGAGGTGTTCACTTTCTGGAGTTAGTAACTTTTCTATTGTTTCTATTACTATTGATGTCCATGAGTAATACTTGATGGTGAGATATGAAGTGTTATTTACAATATTTTGTAATAAAATTTATATTATTTATATGATACATTACATATTTTTCTATCAAGTCTGTTTATACTTGCTTCTTGTATGATAATGTGGTCAGTTTTGTAGGAAATTCCATGAAGTGCTTAAACGACAGTCTATTCTTTGTGTTTAGATGAAATGTTCAATAAAAATCTGTTAGAAGCATTGGTTGATAAGATCATGTAACTTCAACATTTCTGTTTACTTTTCATGTGGAAGACAAGTCTATTGGTGGAAATGGGGTATTTAAGTCTCTTACTATCAGTGTGTGAGGTCCAACATGTGATTTAAGCTGTTTAGTAGTGTTCTATTTACAAACTTGTGTACGCTTATAACTGTGGCAAAGATGTTAAGTATTACAAAGTCCACTTGATAGGTTTTATTTTATGAGTATGTAGTGTCCTTCTATATCTAATTTGATTACTTTTGAAGTCTTTTTTTTTCAGATATCAAAGTGACTGTCATAGCTTGCTTCTTATGTCAATTTGTGTAGAGTATCTTTCCCTATTCTTTTACCCTAACGTAATGTTGGTACTTGATGCTATGTTGTGATTACTGAATGTAGCAGGTGGGTGCACCTGGGTCTTTCTATCGGCAAATTGAGACAATTAATATTGATTGGTATCAATGAAGAGTGTTTGTTGGTTCCCTTTTTTTTCTGGTGTGTGTGTGTGTGTGTGTGTGTGTGTGTGTGATTTAATTTTTGATTTTCTAATCTGGGACTAATTATTGTTTGTGATTCTTAGTTACGTTTTTTTGTGTTGGTGTACTGGTGTGTCTGTGTATGTGTGTGTTTCCTCTCTAAATTTTCTAGTCTGTAATTAATTATTCTTTGCTTTTTCTTGGATTTGCATAACCTTTTTGGGTTGGAGTTTTTGTTTGAGCGACTTTTGAGGGACAGGATTTATAGCTAGATGTTACTTAAATTTGGTTTTATCATGAAATGTTTTATTTTACACTAGTTGTGATTAAAAGTTCTGCTGGGTATGATAGTCTGGGAATGTTTAGAATGTGTAGAATATTTATTTGTTCATGTTCTCTGGCTTTTAAAATCTCCACTTAGAAATTAGGCTTGACCAATATCATTACACCTTTTTTAATTCTATACTTGTAGTGTTTTTATTATGCCCTGAGGGGATTTTCTTTATTGATCTAGTTTATTTAATGTTTAGTATGCTTCTTGTACCTTGATAGGTATCTCATATTGCAAAGTGGAGAATTTTTATTCTATGTTTTTGTTGAAAATATTGTCTGTGTCTTTGTTTTGGTTTCTTTTTCTTCCTTTATTCCCAATAGTCTTATATCCAAATTTTTCAAAGAGTCCTGGTTTTTCTTCATTTTTTGTGAAAGAAGATTTTTAGACAAAACACTTTCTTTGACCGAGGAATTTATTTCTCCTGATGTGGCTTCAGTGTCTGAGATTCTCTCATACATCTCCTGCATTCTTCTTATGAACCTTGCCACTGAGATTCCTGCCCGTGTTCCTAAGTTTTTCATTCTCAGATTTCTCACTTGGGTTTTCTTTTACAGTTTTATTTCTGATTTTAAGTCTTAAGAAGCTCTTTATTCACTTGTTCAACTATTCGTTTATATATCCATATATTTCTTTACTGGATTTTAGTCATCTCTTTAATAAATTCTATCATTATACAAAGGCTATGTCAAGGACTTTCGTATAATGTTTCAGCTATAATGAAATTCCCAGGTCTGTAGTGGTAAGGTACCTTGTTCTAGCAGAGACATATTGGCCTCCTTGTTTTTGATTATGTGTGTGTTGTTTTCCTAGAGTCTACACATCTAAGATTGTGAATATTGTAATTATAGGTGCTGGTCTTGTCTTTTTTGGGTGAATGTGTTGATACTTTCTTTCTGTTTCTTCTCTGGTACTTAGCAGAGTGTGGTGGTTGTTTGTTGCAAGGTTGAATAGTCTTCTGAGGTTCTGATAGGCGTGAACTCTGAAGATTCAGTACTAACATCCTCCTATTGTCAACATAATAACCTAGCTTGAAACTTTCTGGGTACTTCTGTTTTCAAAGGTTTGTTGTTGTCGTTGTTATTGTTGTCTTTTATACATTATATCTTTTATACCAGCAGGGGAAGACACACAACTTCCAGGTGATAATTATTATAACAATAATAAATAACCTACTAGCAACATCTTCTTTGCCTAAAGCTCTTATCTCAAGTAGGATCAATTGGCCACACATTCAGAGGAAGGAAGAAACCGATAGAGATCTGTATAGCCTATAGAAATTTGGTAAGCTCTGGAATTTTCCTAGGATTCTAAAAGTTCTTGGCATATTCAAAGCCATTCCAATGAAAAGAAATATTGGTACAGTTTTTCACTTGCTAACCAGGATACTACATAAAGAGGTATTAGAAAGTGCAAGCTTTGTTGTTGAGGAGTTGATGTTTGAGGATGTGATTTCAGACATATTTGTTTAGGACAGGAATAGTATGATCAACACTATTAACAAAGATTCCAATTAGTCATTGTCTATATACTCAGCTCTTCTTACCGCAGTATGCAGAAACTCACCTCTCCATTCTAAGAGTATGACACACTGAAAATGTTTAATAAGGTCACCCTTTTATGGGCATAATTAGTATGTGTATTTATATATTTTATAGTATTGTGATGTTTAGCACAGTTTAATCATGAGTAAAATTTATATTTGCTTTTATACTGGCTGAAGAGGCAATAACACGTTGAATAAATAAGTAGGAAAATAATTTCTGATTATTTTATGCTTATGTATTCAAATCTTGCAAATAAAACATCTTTCTGAGATGGCACTAAAATTTGAATATAGACTTTCAATCTTACTGATGTCTAGAGTTTCTGACAAATAAAAGCTTTTAATGCTTATAAATGTCTTGTTTTTCTATTTTAAAATTTTATGTTTGTTTTATAATATAAAAACATGCAAATCTAGAATTTGGATTAATATAAGATAATATTTTGAATATTAAATCTTCCTAGACATTTACTATGCTAACTTATGCTATTATACAAGAGATATTTTCAGTGCTGCAGTCAATATTCCACCAGGGAAAGTGAGTCTTTCTTATAGAAAATCTCAGTTGTTATATAGTTTAAGAGATTTTTCTTATATTTTTTGTCTTACTGTGACTTGAATGCTTTCAAAATTTTAAGTCATTTGATGCCTAGGAGTCCCTTTAGGTTTGAGGAGTTTAACACTAATCTTTGCAGTATTGTTTCAATTTATACATATTGAATCTTTCCAAAGTTTCCAACAAGGCAGAGCAATTCACTGTGCCAAGAAAAATATGCCGTATTCCCTAGTATTAGCCTTTTCTTCCAAATAGATGCTATCATCCACTTTAGAAGAATTCATTTATATTTTTAATTGCTTGGAAATTTTTATTAAACCCAGAAGTACATAAGTTGGTAGTTTCATTTCACCTTGCTGCTTTTGTATTTTAAGAATAGCATTGCCAAAACAAAGAAGAAAAATCATCTTGTTTTTTTCTATTTTTTAATAGAAATGTTTCCTATGTCAACTATTTTATATATCACCTGTACTAAATCTTAATAAGTAGATCATATTAAAAGTGATGAAATTCATATTTATGTTCCTCAGGTAGCTTTTATCACACAATGAAGAAAATACCATAAAAATAAATTTTGTAATTTGAAAGTGTGCTGCTGTAGGTATCAAAGTAATAAAAGGCATTTTATCCAATTCCTTCTAAGCTACATATCTTCAGTTGTGTTTATTATTTCCTTCACACTAGAAGTTAAGCTATTTTATAGCTCTCCTCTCCACTTTTCCTTTTCATCTATAAATATGTATCTCCTCATTTCCTTCCTATAAATATGTATTTTAACATTCCACATAGACAGATTGGCCAATTACTAAAAAAGCCAACATGTTGGCCTGACATTAAACCTAGCCACTTGGGTGATTTAAATGTAAAATATTCAAATGTATAGAAAAAGAGTGTAAGAAAACAAAAAATGCTGCCTTAATTTACTGGGAGTGAGTATTTGGCCACTCATCTACACATTAATTGGCATATTCTCATGCATCTATGAACTTTTATATCCATCCATGTACATATGCTATTATATTTTTATTTAAAGTAAAATATATTTTCACTTATTCATAGTCTACATTTGGCCTTAATATATTTTAGTTAAGTATCATCTGAGAATTTAACAGTGTTAAGGGGGTCATTATGAAATGCCTTTTTTTTTCTACTGTCTTATAATAATTTCTCTGAATATTAATGAAGCATAATTCTACTAATACATTCAACATTAACATTTTGTTTTGAAAACCAATTGACTGTTTATAAAGTTTACCAAATTGTTCTTTTCCCTTTTGTATAATACAGAATTGTTTTATCATGAATATTTCTCTTTCAACCATATGCTGTATGTTTAAACACTGTCTGTTCCTGTTTTATCCATATTTGCTATGTGTTTTCATTTCTTTTTATGTGTGTGTTTTCAGATTTTAATCACACAATTGATTTATTTCTTTTCTCGGTTGTGCACTAAATATATGCATAATAAAATATTTATTGGACAAACACTTTTTTATATTTTGAGAATTAGAAATTTAGTTTTCCCTATAAACTCAGATCTGCTTTACAATTGTATTAGAAATTTATTCCCCAAGGTGTGGCTATTTTGAGTAATGCTGCTATGAATGTGGATGTGCAAATGTTCTTGTGATACAGGTCTGCATCCTTTTGGTATATGCCAAAGAGTGGTATCGCTGGGTGTTAAGGCTAACTAATTCTCAATTTTCTGGAAAATAGCCATACTGTATTCCTGGTGGTTGTATAAATGTACACTCCAGCAGCGATGGAAGAGTGTTCCTCTTTCTCTGCATCCTCTCCAGTATAAGCTATCATCAGTAATTTTTATTTTAGTCATTCTGACTGGTGTAAGATGGTATCTCAGACTTATGTTGATGACTGCCTTAATTGTCATCATAGAACATTCATCCAGCAACTGATGGGAGCAGATGCAGAGATCCAGAGCTAAGCACTGGTGTGAGGTTCCGGAGAACAGTTGAAGGGAGGGAGGAGTGACAGTATGAGCAAAGGGGTCAAGACCATGATGGACACCCACAGAAACAGCTGACCTGAGCTAGTGGGAGCTCACTGACTCTGGACTGACAGCAGGGGAACCAGCATAAGGCCAAAATAGGTCTTCTAAATGTAACAGATATATGCCTGGCACAGTCATTTTGGCCACTGGCAGTGTGACCAGAATTTTTTTTTCCTAGTATTTGAACTCGTTTTTGTGGAGCCCATTCTTTTTGGAGGGATACCTTGCTCAGCCTAAATATAGGAGGGAGGTCTTTGGTCCTGTTTCAAAGTAATGTGTCAGACTTTGTTAAGTTCCCTTCAGAGGCCTTACCCTCTCTGAGGAGTGAATGGGAGTTGGGGTAGGGAGAAGGTATGGGGAGTGGGAGGAGAGGAGGTAGTGGTACTGTTATAGGTAAGCAAAATGAGAAAAAAAATCACTTTTTAAAAATTAATTTAAATAAAAAAATGTTCCTCAATGAAAGAGAAGTGAGATTTTGATCAGGTCATGTGGGCTATTTCCATGAATGGATTAGTGCTGTTCTCATGGAGAATTATTAACTCAGGAAGAGACTGATTATAGATACATTTTTTAATTACTTAGTTCATCTTGGCTTAATCTGATTTAGACTTTAAGATATTAGTGCTGTGTCCTTTTTTAGTGGGAGAGGCACCGAAGAGAAGAAAATGTGGCTGACTTTTCAGGAAGGGGATTACACTAGCTGGACTGATGGAAACACTGTTGGCAATAACGATCTGGAATCACAGAACTAGGACGTATGAAAAGCTAAAGCTACTAGAGGGATCCCAATGCAGGGTAAAACACAGTAAACTTAATGGCAGGCTGTGAATGTGAGAGACAGAGACAGAAACAGAGCCATAAAGAGACTACACAAGAAAGAACCAGTGTATAGTTCTGTAGTCTTGCATCATGCAATTTACTCAGTCCTAGAATAACAGAATATAGAAACAAAACCCCACATTTGTAAAAAGAAAAAAAAAGGTAAAGATGCATAAAAAAATCCAAACTAAGATTTCAATCTGGCTTTCACTATGATTTGACACTTAATAGGTATGATTCAATGTGTAATCAAGTAATAAAATTTTGTAAACCACACCCAGTACATAAATTATAGCCCATTTATAAGTCATTTTGCCATATACCTGTCATATAATATATCTTTATTTAATATGTGTTTAATTCTGTAAAGTCTATATTTTATTCTATATGAAGTATATATTAAGTCATTGAAATATAATTTTGATTATTAAATTTTATTTACGCAGACCAATTTGAAATTTCTTATTTTGCCAGAAATATAGTTTTGGCACAGAAATGATGACACAATTACCGGATACAACATGTTTTCTAATTCAATCTAACATTGTTAATGTTGGATCCAGAATAAGTGAATTAATGTCAGGATAAAAGGGTTTTATTTTCTACGAGAATATGTAAGAGGGAACATTTTTATAATTACTAATGTAAGAAATTTGCGTTTATCAAATCTTTGGTGGGAGTTTTCATGTATAAAAACTAATATACGATGCATTTTTACTGAATTAATTAATCCCTTTCATCCAAGTTGTTTAGAATTTGTTACATTTTCATATATGTGCATCAATAATAAAATCTGCTATGCCAAATTGGGCGTATTAGTTTGATCAAATACTCTTCTTAATGTTACCTGTAGCCTCTGATATATAACTCAAGCCCAGTGAGTATAAGGAAGATAGCTAGTGAATGCCTCTTAAATCTACAAATAATTTATTTGTTTGAAGGTTTCTGACAGCTTACAGTACTAAAGCATATAACATTGCTTTTCCAGAAGTTTTGATTTCAACCACAATCGCTGTGCTTTGATCCTTGGAAAAGGTCAAACCCTTGTAACTGCATCCATTCTGTGCTGAGTTATATTCTACCACTTGGCTCTCCACCTTCTGGTAACAACAGAAAAGGAACGTGCATTAGTTGAATGGTCCCCTGCTTCTATTTCTCTTTCTTTCTGTGTACCCTAGATACTGCTTCCTGTAGTTATTAATGGACACTCCTAGACTTTTAGACAAGTCAGTTAAGTATCATCCCTTTTTTAGTTAATTGTGTTGAGTTGTTTCGCCCCATTCTCTTAAAACCGCTCACACAGCAGGGTTATCAATGACTCAGAAATCTGAAGGAACTTTGTGGTAATGTTTGTTCTGTTTATAAAACACTGTATTGATGCCTAAGCTATATTCTATCTCTGTGTCAGAGTTTAACTTTATCCTTCCATACTCTGTAGGAAGATAATAATCTACATGGTCTCTTCTCTTCAGCTTCCAATTGTGCTCAATAAGTGTAGTATATGAATAGAAGATTACATGATAAAGGAAAATGACAGGCTCTATTCTATTCTATTCTATTCTATTCTATTCTATTCTATTCTATTCTATTCTATTAGTTGGCCTTCTTTAAGTTAAGGTAATTACCCAGAAGATGGACAATAAAGGAACAAGGATACTAATTGAGCTCCCATCTTGATGTTAAGCCTGCAAACTGCAATTTACTTAATTTTGTTTTACTTTGGTGTTGTGTATTAGAGACAGAGTCTGGTATAGCCTAGGCAGGCATTAAACTGGATAAGAAGTTGAAGATGGCCTTGAACTCTTGATTCTAGGCCTTCATCTTCCCATTGCGATGATTACAGATATGCTCACCCATTCCCAGTTTCTTTCTTTTGTTTCATTGCTCTTGATTTATTGCACTTACTTAAAATTTTTGTACCTTTTTCTGCTGTCAGAAATGAAAGAACAGCCATTACTACTTAGTATCCCATTTCCCATTATTGTCTCTAGCAGCATATTTACCTTCTTTTTGTGGGTGGTTTCAGTGAGTTGTTTTTCTCTAAAATCTTTTTTGGAAACAATTCTTTTCCATGTCCTGCCACTAACACTTCAAGGATACCTATTTGAATCTATCTCTTCTCATTATTCATTCCATAATTATATTGTTGATATAACAATTATTATATAAATATATTACTTTCAGCCGTCTTCAGCATCAATATAATATTGGACTGCTCAGAGCCTCCAACTGACCGTACAATCTTCTTCCTTACAAGAGTTTCATTCCATGTTCATAGACTGAAATTTTATCAATCCCATCACTCCCACTGCTCAAACTGTCACTAGCTATATGTTTTAATGCCTTTTAAGATCATAACTGATAATAGTTCTTTAGTGTAATTCCTGCATTATAGTGTCTTTATATTTATGATGCTAGTTCTAACATGAATAATTTGGCACCAATATTTTTAAAATATAGTTATTCTCATCTCTTTTTTACTTAAACCTCTTATTTTTAAACCATATATCATGATTTTTTTTTTGGCAAAGAACTACAAAACTGGGCCTAAACACTGACACTTTCACCCCCATGAAACATCTAACAACTATAGAATTCTTATTCTATTTTTTTAATTTATTTATTTATTAAAGATTTCTGTCTCTTCCCCGCCACCGCCTCCCATTTCCCTCCCCCTCCCCCAATTAAGCTCCCCCCCCTCAGCCCGAAAAGCAATCAGGGTTCCCTGTCCTGTGGGAAGTCCAAGGAACCCCCACCTCCATACAACTATAGAATTCTAAGCTCCATTAATTTGTTTTGTCTTATTGTTTCAATTTGTTACTACCACACACTACCCAGGTGTCTATTAAAATACTTACTATAGAGGTAAAAGGTCCACCCATTTTTCTTTAAAATGCTAACTGTTGTATGGAGCCTCAATGCAAATACTGCCTTGGCAACAATGTGAGCACTCCTTCATGAAAATAACCAAAAGAAAGGGAAAAGGCTGAGCCTTAAAGCACTTATTTCAATATTGAATCCAGAACATTCCTGTATCTTTTGCTTTTGATAGCTTCACTGAAGTTAAGAGACACCAGAGAAATTTCCATACCATTTTCCTTTTCTGTAACATACGATTCAACTGCAATGAACAATTAAAATGATTTTGAAGTTTGGAATTAGATGCTTAATCAATGCCCTACTCCAAACATTCATTTTCTTTTTAATGGATCCCCTCTCTACATTGTTACAGGACAAAAGAAACTGCTATTTGAGAGTTTGGATTGAGGTAAGATTGTATTTAGTTTTATTTCTGTTCAAAGTGCCTCTTAATGGGGATATCTGTATTCTTTGGAAAGATCGTCAAAGCAAACCAGGTCTTGGATCAATTCTATTTTCAGCCTGCAATAAAACTGTCAAAGAGATTTACCAAATAAAATTAAATAATGGACAGGCAGGAGTAGCCGGATCAGCAACAAGGTCAGAGTAATCATCTTGAAGAGTGTTACTAAGGGAAAGGAAGAAGTGACTTAATGATAATAATACAAAGTTGTACCAGCCATTACCTGTTGATTTTTGCCTTTTCTTCTCAACCCATAAATTGCAGATTCAGAGTTTAAGTACGTGTATATGCAACAAGGAACAGATGCTTAGACAATTTTCCTAGGAAGAAAATCAATACTTACAGTCCTCTCTTTCTAATCAATATTTTATACCCTCACATAAAGCAGAATCATATCAATATTTTAGCATCAGCATTGTAACATGGTGTTTACCCATTTGGATAGAAATGTCCCCATGGTGTCAGTAATGCCTGTGACACTTCCAAGTACAACCATGCCATAAAACCTCAACAGCCATTAACAGTTACTAAATGAGCTGTTTCATCTTATACTGAGAATTCAATAATGACATAATTGTAAAGTGAGCAATGTGATAAATTTGTGATATAAAATATTCATTCATAAAATCCGATCCTACTACATCAGTATTATAAAGTAACTATATTCACAGTAATTCATGAAAATGTTCAAATAGTTTATCTCACTAAAGATGCGTGTGATACCACTTTTAGATAATTAGGCAATATTCTTAAATAATTTATGGCTATCTTTCACAGTTTACTGAGCTGAACTATTTAGTTCCCCATTAAACTTAAATGACACAAGCATGCAATGCCTGAAAGCATAGCAATTTACTCATAAAGTAAATCCAGAATCTTAATAGTCCCATCTTCATGTTTCTAATGACGTATTGGGTCTTTTTATTTAAATTAAATTCTCCATTCTTAAAACTCACTTAAGGAATTAACAGGTATTTAAGTGGGCAAGATACCTTTAAAAGAATCTTCGTGAGGGTTTGTGTGGGTGTGAATACATGTCTGTGCATTCCTTTGTATGAAGGAGGGTGCATGGATACCTGAGCACACATGAGGGAACAAGAGACTTTTCGGTAGTAGTTCATCGACTGGTTTGAAACAAAGTCTCTTGTTCACCACTGCATTTACCAGGAACTCATGCCTGAAAGAATATACAGTATTCTTCTGCCTCTGCCTCCCCTTTCATCAAAGGCAATGGCAGAGGGAATCACAGATGCCAGATTTTGTGATGATCATGTGCTTCTGAACTCATACCCTTCTGTTGTTGCAGCAAGCATTTTACCCACTGAGCCCTCTCTCGGGCACCAAGGCACCTGCTTACTCTGTCATGAGATGATTGTTCTAGCTGTGGCCAGAGCTGGTCTCACATTCTATCATTCTATTGCTTCAATTCTTCTGCCCTTGTCACCAAAACTGCATTTGATTTTACTCTAAAGAAGTTCATGACTTCCTGGCCATCCTACAGGGGCTATACTGCCCAAACCGCCTCTCTCTTCCTATCCCATTCAGCTTACATCCAGATCCCCACACCCCCTCTCTCCCTCCCTCCCTCCCTTCTTTGGGGAATAGCACCTCCCTGCTCAGCCTGCTAGGGTGCTGGGACCGAACCCAAACCGGGAGGACAAAGGGGTGGCCAGCAGCTCCTTTGTTCCCATAGCCTGCCCTCAGCAAGCAGGGTGGGCCCTTTGTTCGCGAGCTAACCAAGCAGCGCGGAGTTTCGATCTGGGCACCGAGTGAAACATCATTGTGGAGAAACATCTCTGGGGAGTGACATCACTGGGAAGGTACATCAGTGGGCAAGAAGACCTGATCCTGTAAAAGAAGATCCAAAGGGGAGTATTGGGAGGAAGAGATGGGCAGACGCCAATGCAGGAATTCTCCCAACAATCTGAAAAACAACACGAAACCACCAGAAGCCAGTGACCCCACAACAGGAGGACATGAACACCTTAATCAAGAAGAAGTAGAAAAAACTGACTTCATGAAAGTGATTGACACCCTTAAACAGCATATAAAAAACGCCCTTATAGAAATGGATGAGAAGTATAATAGAAAGTTCGAGGAATTGAGTAAATCAGTGAATGATACCCTAGGAAACCAAGGAAAAACAATCAAGCAGATAAAGGAAACAGTTCATGACTTGAAAACTGAAATGGAGGCAAAGAAGAAAACACAAACAGAGGGCCGGCTGGACATGGAAAATCTAGGTAAACGAATAGAGACTACAGAATCAAGTATAACCAGCAGAATACAAGAGATAGAAGAAAGAATCTCAGATAATGAGGATAACATAGAGAAAATAAACACTCTGATCAAAGAAAACAGCAAGTCCAACAAACTCTCATCACAAAACATTCAGGAAATATGGGACACAATAAAAAGACCAAACCTAAGAATAATTGGAGTAGAAGAAGGAGAAGAAGTGCAGCTCAACGGTCCAGAAAATATACTTAATAAAATGATAGAAGAAAACTTTCCCAACCTGAAGACAGATGTACCTATGAAGGTTCAAGAAGCATACAGAACACCAAATAGGCTGGATCAAAAGAAAACATCCCCTCACCATATAATAATCAAAACACAAAATATACAGAATAAAGAAAGAATGTTAAGAGCCGCAAAGGAAAAAGGCCAAGTTACTTATAAAGGTAAACCTATCAGACTTACACCTGACTTCTCTATGGAAACCATTAAAGCCAAAAGGTCCTGGATAGATGTTCTCCAAAAACTAAGAGACCACGGATGCAAGCCCAGACTACTATATCCAGCCAAGATTTCGTTCACTATAAATGGAGAAAACAAAATATTCCACTATAAAAACAAATTTAAACAATACGTAGCCACAAATCCAGCCTTACAGAAAATAATAGAAGGAAAATCACTAACCAAGGAGTCCAACAATGACCACAATAACTCAGACATCTAGAGACTCTTCACCAGCGCAAATCAAAGAAGGAAAACACACAAACCCTACTACTAAAAAAGTGACCGGAGTTAACAACCACTGGTCATTAATATCACTTAATATCAATGGGCTCAACTCACCTATAAAAATGCACAGGCTAAGAGATTGGATAAGAAAACAGGATCCAGCATTCTGCTGTCTACAAGAAACACACCTCAACCACAAAGACAGGCACCTACTCAGAGTAAAGGGCTGGGAAAAGGCTTATCAAGTAAATGGACCTAAGAAACAAGCAGGTGTGGCCATACTAATTTCTAACAAAGTTGACTTCAAACTTAAATCAATCAGAAGAGATGGAGAGGGACATTTTATACTCATAACAGGAACAATTCATCAGGAAGAAGTCTCAATCCTGAATATCTATGCCCCTAATATAAAAGCACCCACGTACGTAAAAGAAACATTACTAAAACTCAAGGCAGCCATCAAACCGCACACGCTAATAGTAGGAGACTTCAACACTCCTCTCTCACCAATGGACAGGTCAATCAGACAGAAACCTAACAGAGATATTAGAGAATTAATGGAGGTAATGAAGCAAATAGACTTAACAGACATCTATAGATTATTCCACCCAAAGAGGAACGAATATACCTTCTTCTCTGCAGCTCATGGAACCTTCTCGAAAATTGACCACATACTCGGTAACAAAGCTAACTTACACAGTTATAAAAAAATATTAGTAACCACCTGTGTCTTATCAGATCACCATGGATTAAAGTTAGAATTCAACAACAATGCTACCCCCAGAAAGCCTACAAACTCGTGGAAACTGAACAGTCAACTACTGAACCATACCTGGATTAAGGAAGAAATAAAGAAAGAAATTAAAGTCTTCCTTGAATTCAATGAAAATAAAGAAACAACATACTCGAACTTATGGGACACTATGAAAGCAGTCCTGAGAGGAAAGTTCATAGCACTAAGTGCCCACTTAAAGAAAAGAGAGAAAGCACACATTGGAGACTTAACAGCCCACCTGAAAGCTCTTGAAAAAAAAAGAAGCAGACTCACCTAGGAGGAGTAGAAGACTGGAAATAATCAAATTGAGGGCTGAAATCAACAAAATAGAAACACAGAAAACAATCCAAAGAATCAATGAAACAAAAAGCTGGTTCCTGGAGAAAATCAACAAGATTGATAAACCCCTATCCAAACTAATCAAACGACAGAGAGAGAACACGCAAATTAATAAGATCAGAAATGAAAAGGGGGACATAACCACAGACACAGAGGAAATTCAGAGTGTCATTAGATCTTAATACAAAAGCCTGTATTCCACAAAACTGGAAAATGTAAAAGAAATGGACGTTTTTTTTAGATAAATAACATTTACCAAAACTAAACCAGGACCAGGTGAACAATCTAAACAGACCTGTAAACAGACCTGTAAGTCGCGAAAAATTAGAAGCTGTTATCAAAAACCTCCCTACCAAAAAAAGCCCAGGACCAGATGGTTTCAATGCAGAATTCTACCAGAACTTCCAAGAAGACCTAATACCTATACTCCTTAATGTATTCCACAATATAGTAACAGAAGGGTCATTACCAAATTCCTTTTATGAAGCCACAATTACTCTGATACCAAAACCACTCAAAGACTCAACCAGGAAAGAGAACTACAGGCCAATCTCACTTATGAATATCGACGCAAAAATCCTCAACAAAATACTGGCAAATCGAATCCAAGAACACATCTGAAAAATTATCCATTATGATCAAGTAGGCTTCATTCCTGAGATGCAGGGCTGGTTCAACATACGAAAATCTATCAATGTAATCCAGCATATAAATAAACTGAAAGAAAAAAACCATATGATCATTTCATTAGATGCTGAAAAAGCATTTGACAAATTCAACATCCATTTATGTTAAAAGTCTTGGAGAGATTAGGGATACAAGGGTCATACCTAAATATAATAAAAGCTATATACAGCAAGCCGACAGCTAACATCAAATTAAATGGAGAGAAACTCAAAGCCATCCCACTTAACTCAGGAACACGACAAGGCTGTCCACTCTCGCCATACCTCTTCAATATAGTGCTTGAAGTTCTAGCAATAGCAATAAGACAACATAATGGGATCAAGGGGATTCGAATTGGAAAGGAAGAAGTTAAACTTTCGTTACTTGCAGATGATATGATAGTGTACACAAGCGACCCCCAAAACTCCACCAAAGAACTTATACAGCTGATAAACAGCTTTAGTAATGTGGCAGGATACAAGATCAACCCCAAAAAATCAGACGCCCTCTTAGACACAAAGGATATGGAAGCAGAGAGGGAAATCAGAGAAGCTTCACCATTCACGATAGCCACAAACAGCATAAAATATCTTGGGGTAAATCTAACCAAGGAAGTGAAAGATCTATTTGACAAGAACTTTAAGGCATTGAAGAAAGAAATTGAAGAGGATACCAAAAAATGGATGGACCTCCCTTGCTCTTGGATTGGGAGGATCAACATAGTAAAAATGGCAATTCTACCAAAGGCAATTTATAGATTCAATGCAATCCCCATCAAGATCCCATCAAAATTCTTCACAGATCTGGAGAAGACAATAATCAACTTTATATGGAAAAACAAAAAAACCAGGATAGCCAAAACAATCCTATACAATAAAGGATCTTCTGGAGGCATTGCCATCCCTGACTTCAAACTCTATTACAGAGCTACAGTAATGAAAACAGTGTGGTACTGGCATAAAAACAGAGAAGTTGACCAATGGAATCGAATAGAAGACCCGGATTTTATCCCACAAACCTATGAACACCTCATTTTCGATAAAGGAGCTAAAAGTATACAATGGAAGAAAGAAAGCATCTTCAACAAATGGTGCTGGCACAACTGGATGTCAACCTGTAGAAGAATGAAAATAGACCCATATCTCTCACCGTGCACAAAACTCAAGTCCAAATGGATGAAAGACCTCAATATCAGCCCGAACACACTGAACCTGATAGAAGAAAAAGTGGGAAATACCCTACAACAGATGGGCACAGGAGATCGCTTCCTAGGTATAACCCCAGAAGCACAGACATTAAGGGCAACATTGAATAAATGGGACCTACTTAAACTGAGAAGCTTCTGTAAAGCAAAGGACATGGTCACTAAGACACAAAGGCAACCTACTGACTGGGAGAAGATCTTCACCAACCCTGCAACAGACAAAGGTCTGATCTCCAAAATATATAGAGAACTCAAGAAACTAGACTTTAAAATGCTAATTAACCCAATTAAAAAATGGGG
This sequence comes from Microtus oregoni, assembly GCF_018167655.1. Classification (NCBI taxonomy): domain Eukaryota; kingdom Metazoa; phylum Chordata; class Mammalia; order Rodentia; family Cricetidae; genus Microtus; species Microtus oregoni. Next base: position 8,575,544 of record NW_024543076.1, on the reverse strand, counting down.
CACTGAACTGAACAGAGAATTCTCAACAGAAGAAGTTCAAATGGCCAAAAGACACTTAAGGTCGTGCTCAACTTCCTTAGCAATCAGGGAAATGCAAATCAAAACGACTTTGAGATATCATCTTACACCTGTCAGAATGGCTAAAGTCAAAAACACCAAGGATAGCCTTTGCTGGAGAGGCTGTGGAGGAAGGGGTACCCTCATCCATTGCTGGTGGGAATGTAATCTTGTGCAACCACTGTGGAAGTCAGTGTTTCGGTTTCTCAGGAAATTCGGGATCAACCTACCCCTTGACCCAGCAATACCACTCTTGGGAATATACCCATGAGATGCTCTATCATATGACAAAAGCATTTGTTCAACTATGTTCATAGCAGTATTATTTGTAATAGCCAGAACCTGGAAACAACCTAGATGCCCTTCAATGGAAGAATGGATGAAGAAAGTATGGAATATATACACGCTAGAGTACTATGCTGCGGTAAAAAACAATGACTTCTCGAATTTTGCATGCAAATGGATGGAAATAGAAAACACTATCCTGAGTGAGGTGTCCCAGACCCAAAAAGATGAATATGGGATGTACTCACTCATAATTGGTTTCTAGCCATAAATAAGGACCACGGAGTCTACAATAGGTGAACCTAAAGAAGCTAAGTAAGAAGGTGAACCCAAGGAAAAACATATAGTTGTCCTCTTGGCTAAGGGAAGTAGACCAAATTTCCGGGGAGAAAATGGGATCTTGGGGGAGGGGTGGGATGGGGGTAAGGGGAGATGGGGAGAGAAAAGGTAGAAGGGAAGGAGGGGGGACCTGGGAAACAAGAGAATTGGCATAAAGGAAAGGTGGATAGGGGAGCACGGAACCACAATTCTTAGTTAAGGGAGCCACTTTAGGGTGGGCAAGAGACTTGACCCTAGAGGGGCTCCGTAGTGCCCAAGATGAGGTTCCCAGTTAGTTCCTTGGGCAGCTGAGGATTGGGAACCTGAAATGACCCTATCCTAGAGCAATACTGACGAATATCTTGCATATCATCATAGAATCTTCATCTGGTGATGGATAGAGATAGAGACAGAGACCCACACATGAGCACTGGACTGAGCTCCCAAGGTCCCAATGAGGAGCAGAAGGAGGGAGAACATGAGCAAAGAATTCGGGACCACGAGGCGTGCATCCACCCACTGAGACAGTGGAGCTGATCTACGGGGAGCTCACCAAGGCCAGCTGGACTGTGACCGAAAAAGCATGGGATAAAACCGGACTCTCTGAACATGGCGAACAATGAGGGCTGATGAGCCACCAAGGACAATGGCAGGGGGTTTTGATCCTACTTAATGTGCTGGCTTTTTGGGAGCCTAGCCAGTTTGGATGTTCACCTTCCTAGATATGGACGGAGGGGGGAGGACCTAGGACTTAACACAGGGCAGGGAACCCGGACTGCTCTGTGGACTGGAGAGGGAGGGTGAGAGGAGTGGGGGGAGGGGGAGAAGGGTGTGAGGAGGGGGAGAAGGGTGGGAGGAGGGGGAGAAGGGTGGGAGGAGGGGAAGGGAAATGGGAGGCTGGGAGGAGGTGGAAACTTTTTTTTTGTTTGTTTTTTTTTCTTCTTTTCGCAATAAAAAAAAGAAAAAAAAGAAGTTCATAACAACTTCTTATCATTGATATTTGTACCAAATTAGAGCATCAGTTTTTTTTTTTTAAACTAGGCTCTTGGTAACTAAATCTTAGTCTAATATTCTTTTCCTAGAACCCTACCCTAGATCGCAACTATCCTAACCTCTTCGTGAAAAGGTTTGGGTCAGCGTTCAATACCTCCTTGTTCTAAAGTGTGGGGCTGCTTCACATTCCAAAGCTTGAGTCAGACACACTTAATGCTTCTCAGAATTTCAAGAACCTATGAACTCCTTCTAAATTAGAGATACTCTTTTTCAGATTTCATATTATATACAGCTTTTAAGTATTAACCTGTTCAAACATAAGCCATGGTGTTTCTGTCTCAATGAAAGCCAGCTTCAGAATAGCTTCTACTTTCTAAAGCCAAGACAGTCATGTTCAGTCAAAATATGTGATATGCTATGAAAGGGACAGTGTGCCACTGATCCACAATATAGTACAAAAACAGTTATGAGTCTTCAAACTCTGGTTCTGGCAAGTGATGCACTGCCAATCTTCAACCTTGAATGCTGAAATGGTAAAACATTTCTGGATGCCATATGTCCTCATTAATTGAATTAGGCTAATTCCACGTCTTCTTCTAGCAAGCCCATTGAGGTTCCTTCTCTTTGTGTTAGCCAAATTATCAAGTATAGATCCATGGCAATGTTCTTTATATTTGTCAGAAGATGGGTCTGATCTAATTATATGGACCACCAAGTTTAGAAACTAAAGAAAGGGACCATTGCTCAAGGCCTGGCATCCAACCTGTGTCAATCCTTATTATCCCCACGATGAATAAAGTAAATCATGCATCTTCTATTGTTTCTCTGTCATAAAACATGTACAAAAAGAGCAATTTCAGGTCGACAGTGCCATCTTCCAGCTATTTTATTTTGCTCCACAATTAGCTCCACCTGAAATATTAAGACGGTGAGGTCCTGTTGAGTGAACCATTCAAAAATTTTGTCAAACTTACTTATGAATTATCAGAGTTGCCTATAAATTTCTCAACTTCAAAATACAGACAAATAATACAAAAGTGTTTAGAGTTTTTTAAGTTGATATTATTTGATTTTATTTCACTGTCTAGGTGGTTTTCGGTTAGATAATAGTTTTTGCATTTTATTTAGTCCAAATACAACGGTTAAAACATTTCACCATTGTCTTAGTTTGGGTTATTATTGCTATGATTAAATCTCAAGACCAAAAAGCAAGTTGGTGAGAAAATTGTTTATTTGGCTTATACTTCCACATCTACTGTCCATCAGTGAAGGACATTAGGTTAGGAACTCAAACAGGCCAGAAACTTGGAGGCAGGAACTGAAGCAAAGACCATGGAGGGGCTGCTGCTTATTGACTTGCTTCTATTGTCTTGACAACCTGATTTCTTATCAACTCAGTCGGTTGTGGTAGCGCACACTGGTAGGATTTGCTGAAGGATTTATTCGATATTCATGTGGTATGAATTACAGAGACCTCCAATTATTCCTGCGCACCCACCATGGCCCCGGGCTGCCCTCTATGAGCTAGACCCAGTTGGCGAGCATTGGGCAAGGGGCTGGAGGTTAATATACACAAACACACTTAGACAGAGAGACAGAGACATGGGTCCTCCTTGAATTCCCCAAGAATGCCCCCTATATTGTGTTCAGGGGCAGATTATATAGATATAGCCACGCCCAAGCCAAACCCACCAGAAACCAATTTCTTGCCATCAGGAACTCCTGAAGGTCTTGTGCTCAGAGCAGCTAGCTGTAGGCACTCAGATCAGGGGATTCCAAGAAATTCAGGATCTGGGGTCTCACTGCTCCCAACATATCAGCACAGGAATGACACCACATCAATTGCTATTTAAGAAAATATTTTATAGGCTTGCCCACAACCCTGTCATATGAAGGCAATTTCTCAATTGGGGTTACCTTCTCTCAGATGACTCTAGACTGTTCAAGCTGACATAAAATCAGCCAGTAAAACCATAAGCAAGTACTTCTGTAAATGTTGTAGATGATGTTTATCATGGAAAACAAGTCCCAGTATATACATAGATTATTGAGATTTTCATAATTGGTTATTTCTTGTTTGCTTAATCGGGAATGTGCTTTGAATTTTCTTACATACTCAATTTGCATCTTTAAAATAATTACATGAGTTTTCTCTTCATTTACTTTTAATATTCTGAATTACAATGATATTCTTAGAGATAAATAATACCAGGGACCCTTGAGTATACTCAAACTGATGTGATGTATTGTTTTCTCATGCCAGATGGTTTTCACTTCAGTAATGACTTCTCTTAAATTAACATAAGACTATGTGGCTGTTGTTTATCTAAACATCTTTGAAGTTTGGTCATCCTGAGTTTTCACACATATTAAAATAAGTTGGGCAGTATTCTAATTTCTCTTTATTAGTAGAATAAGCTTTTTTATAGGATTGATGATGCTACAAAGATCTTGAGTACTCATAGAAAATTGTTTGAAAATGATGTTTCTATAAAGCAATTTAAAACACATTAATTATATTTAATAATATGCTTGACTAAAACATTTTTCTAACATTTTATTGATTTTTTGTGGATTCCACATCATGTATACTGTCCTACATAACTGTTCAACCTTTCACCCTCACCCTTTGCCCCTATAACCTACCCCCCAAAAAACAAAACAAAATAAAATTTAAAAGAAAAAGAAAAAAATTATTATGAAATCTACAGGGTAATACAGTGAATCAAACAGTGTAGCCATCGGTCCATATATCTTTACTTTCAAATGTTCTCTTCAATGAGTCACTGGTTTGATTCAAGGCTTCCTGTTCTGCTGGGCCCTCACTAGGTCTCCTCCTGGGCATCATGATATTTCCCTGTGTTATGGAGATCCCAGAGCTTTAGATTTACAGTACTCAGTCTTTTTTGTGCTCCAGCAGATTGTATATGGGGTAGATGTTGGGGAGGGCCAACTCAGCATCCTGGTACTTAGCTTGAGTGGGAGCTGGGTTGATCAATCCACCAACTCACCCACATATTTATCACCAGAGCAAGGTCTCCAGGACCACCCTAGATAGTTCACCCTATGCAGTAAGCAGCAAAGTGTGACTGGTTCTCCTGTTCTCATGCCCTCCAGACCTGTTCACCTGCACCAACACCATCAGGGCCAGTTCTACTGTATTGCCAAGGCACGGTGCAGGGACAACTCTCCTGAGTGTTGCAGCTGGTGAGGAAGGAGCAGGGCCAGTTCTAACATGTTGGAGTCATTTTGCACACATGCAATGTATTTTGAATGTAATCACTTCACACTAACCCCTCTTTTTATTTTATAATTATTATTTTTAACTTCTAAATATAATTTCATTAATTCTTTAAGATTTTCAAATTATGTGTTGTGATATAGTCTCCCATCATTTCTTCCAGATGGACTTTCTTCATCCTACCAAACAAACTTTAATTTTTCTTCCTTGTTCTCTTTGCCACGTAGTCCAGTTTATGTTGTTGTTTTACTCTTGAGATCTTGAGATTTGGACCCACCCTCGAGTTGGTCAGCCAACTCTGAGCCACATTATTAATGAAAATTTTCAAATAGGAGAAAATAAGCATAAAATTCCACTACTTGCTGAATATTGAATTTTTACAGTTTCTGGAAAATAGAAATGATTTTCTTAAAGGTTCCAGAAATACCTCAGTTTAAATCTCCTTTTGCATACTTTCATGTTTTATAACCGCCTCATACCACATAATAAATAGCATTGTTAATAGATTATTTTCCGTATCATCTTACTTTTGCAATGATAGTAATTTCTATAATGCTGTTGTAAATATCTGATATTGGAAGATTTTATTTCTACTCCAATATCTCTTTCTCTTTGCTTGGAATAGTAATTTTATCAATGTTACAAATTCTGATTTTGCTATTTTATGGATTGTATCATAAAATCTGCACAATTGCATTTAACTCTTGTTTTCCTTACTTCAGTTCTTCTTTTTTCCTCTGAGTTTGATTGCAGTCTTAACTTCTGTAACGAATAATCCCATCAATCACCTTTGATCATCTGTGATTTTCCATCAATGCAGCCTTAACACAGTTTTCTTAGAGGGAGCCCCAGCATGCTGAGTGCATTGGTCTAACGCATCTCGTGATACTTTCTAACGTCTCCTCCAATATCTAATTTGGATCATTGATTGTATTTATTGTAGGTCTCTGATTAACTGTTTTCCAAACAGAAGGAGGAAAACAGATGCTGATTTATATAAACTTCTGAAACTAAGTGATGTTTGCTTTTTACCACAAATATCTGGAGTATGGTCAGCCTATTCTGAGCCACATTATTAATGAAAATTGTACAAGAGAAGGGAATAGGCATGAAATCCCAATTGTTCTTAGTTTTGCTAAGAACCATATTCTCATAAAAACAATTTAAATTTTTTGCCATGGGTCCAGTTTTTGCTATAAAACCTTTTCTAGTTTTTATCAGTTATTGCAAGTGTTACATAAAAGTAATCCATCATTACTATAGATTTTCCAAATTATTCTTCAATATGTGTCAAACTTTGTCCATTGTGACAGATACTGTGTCATGACTATAAGTTGAACAACAGGGATTTGAGGATGCCCTTAGAGCATAATGCTGTTTAAGAGAGAGACTCTGAGAAACCAAGCAATAGTAACAAAAGGAGAATTCAAACTGCTGTTCCAGTGTGATGAACATTTTAGAAAAGATCCAGGAAGAAGAGAGTGAGAACAGGCTCTCAGAGCATCACTGAGTAGAACCAGAATTGTTTAAGCTGGTCAGCAGCTCAGTGGTAGAGGTAGCTTAAGATAGCGTGCTATGCGAGAGGATTTCTGTAGCAGAAGCAGTCCTCCTATCTGCTAGAAGGCAATGGACTCTCAATCACCAAGTTGATAAATATGCTTGCAGAAGTATCAGAATGACACACTAGTTTTTATTTATGAGTTTTGACTAATTAATTGTACATATATGGGTTTAGCACTGTTAGTTTAATTATGGTTCAAACTTTTGCCAATATAGAATATGGAAAATAATAGCTTATTGTTCAGAATTTCCTTCATATTAATACTTTATATAGTAAACATATGGATAGTTTATATTGCTCCAGTATCTACCTTGCAAGCGTTCTGTTTCATTAAGTTTAAAGCCTGTATTTAGAATCAACATTTTATTTATTTATTTATTTATTTATTTATTTTTCTTTTTCTAGACAGGGTTTCTCTGTTGTTTTGGAGCCTGTCCTGGAACTAGCTCTTGTAGACCAGGCTGGTCTCGAACTCACAGAGATCCGCCTTCCTCTGCCTCCCAAATGCTGGGATTAAAGGCGTGCGCCACCACCGCCCGGCTAGAATCGACATTTTAAAATATTAATTTATTAAGAATGCTTACCTCAAACTGATGTGATATCATTAACATTATGTTTGGTTTATTATATAAATTGTCATCTTGTGTTTTAAGTGGTATATAGCCAGGTTATTTCTCTATATTGACCTATGCTTCTATTTTGTGAAAAGTCTTTTAAATATACTTTCTTAGTTTAAGTTAGTTGTGTGCATGTTCATAATAAAACAATGCTATGCCTTGTTACTCTCCTAGTGATTGGCATGAAAATGTAATTATATCTGCTATACTGGTTAAACTATTATGCAAAGAATATTTTTTATCCTGCAGAACGATGGCACTTAGAACACATCCTACCTTTTGCAGTCTGCCTTACATCAGCATCATTTTGTACATATTTACATTCATTAACTGACCACATTTCACATTATGTTTCCACTATGAGCTAGCTATAATTCCTGATCTATAGGTAAATATTTACTTGCCTTTGATGCTATAGTCAATTCTCATTGCCCTTCATTCTCTGTTTTTATCATAGATTCATCCAGAATCATTTAATTTCCTGCTTAAAATATTCAATATATTATGTCTAGATACACTCTACAATAAACTCCAGAATAGTTTTCCGAAAGTACACTCTTTCTGTCATCATTTCTGGGAAACTTCTTCATGGAATGCTTAATCATTGGTTACTGAAATGCTACTCTGGTGTGTGAAATTCTGCTCTAGTATGCCATTTCTTATATTTCTATTACACACTGCAAAGTCTGATGTCACTTTATACTTTCAGATTTTTGAGCATCAAAAGTCTCAGTTCATACATTTTAAGGTTTTGCTTAGACTTTATATATATAATGAATTACTTAAATATAATTGATTTATATAAAACATAATTAATTTCTAAGTCATTTATAGAACTCTACAAGTCTCTAAACTATAGCTTGCATTACTTCAGAGTTGTGAACATTTAAGCTAATTTCTACAGATATCAGTTTTCATTTTTCTTTTCATTTCCTTTAATATTTATGGCTGTATCTCATGATGTTAAGTGTTATCATGTGTTTTTCTTGTCTGTCTCCATACATATTAATTAAAATAACATTATTTACTATATTACTGATCCACTGCACAGCTTCTCCCCCAGAATGGTGCCAACCACAATCAGTGTGAGTCTGCCTGTCTCAATTAAGTCATTCTAGACAATTCCTCATCAGACACAGACAGAGGGAGGCAGGCCTATATCATTATCATCGGGATGCTCAGATCCTGGTATCCAGGGTGATCCTGGACTCAACAGACACAGAGGCAGCTGAGCTTAGATCATGCTCACAGGTGCTCTCAAATGCTGGTCTCCAGGGTGATCCTAGATTCTTATGTTCACAGTAAATATTAACTAAAGGAAAACAAGCATATTAAGCATATTTTAATTGCACGATCAATTTCATCTTTAAAACATCCATTTCCATCAAGTATAAGTAAACTCCTTATTTCCTTGAAGTTAGGGATCCTCATTTCCACTCTCTTTAAATAGTAACCTCTTAACAAATAAATAGTACCTCTTTATTAAGAGAACAATATTTTCATCTCTACATGTTTCTATAAGTGGAATTACAAGCCATCATCTGTTTTATATCTTACTTTATATCTCAAGATTTTTTAAATGTTTTAAGAATATCATTTACATATGTTAAAACGTGGGTCGATGTGCAGGCACATAGGTGAGAGACTTTGGAACACTCAACCCTAAAAACTGTTTATGCCAAACCTATCCCCTAAAGCTCAGGGATCTGTTTGGGAAAGGAAGCAGACATACTATAAAAGCCAGAAGTGGTGGGTGATTGATCCCAAGAAAACCGTGAAAATTGAGCAAAAGAGCAGTTTGCCAACATAAAACATAAGCTTGTTTAACCTACGTGATAATGAGACAAGAATCTTAATTGCAGTAAAATGTATTCATATTGAAAACTGGAAAGCTGGATCTGTGAAAAATCATTTGCTGCAAAGACTGCTTTAGATTCTTGGAAGCTGTATGATGGGAGGAAGTGACGATCTCATCAGAATGTCCTCTGACCTCCATAGAAACAAATCCTCATGGCAACAAAAGTAAAGAAATATGGAAATAAGTAAAATTTAAAAACGGAAAGTATTTTCAAGATGAATATCAAGAAATATTTTAACATAAAATAAAGTGTTGAATATTAATGAAACAATGTCAACATTTATAAAATACTGCTTGAAACATTGCTTGACAAACTGCTTATGAAGAAAACATTTGTAGTAAAAATTAGTTGTTGGAAAGCACAGATTAAAAGAATTTATAGGAAATCCATCATAATATTTAAATACATCATAAAGAAAACAGAATTTTTTGACAATATACATATTCCTATACAATATTATACAGAGTTCCCCTCCGTGATATTTGATCAGGAAAACTAAAACAAGATTTGAAACCAGAAATGTCCATAATACGGTTATTAAAGACAGAAATAAAAATAAATGATATAAATGTAAATAGGTGAACAAAATATATAATATCAAATGTTGCTAACCAATCAGCAGTGAGGGTCAGTCTTCCCCACATCATACCAGCATTTATTCCTCTTCTTTTTCGTTTTGATTTTAATCTTAGCTATTGGTAAGAGAGAGAAAGTTGTCAGGAAGAGAAACATTGTAAAAGTAGTTAGTTTGCTTTTCATGGTAGCTAAGGATTTTGTACATTTTAAAATGTATCTCTGAGCCTTATACAAATTTTTTGAGAATATTGCTTAGTTACTTTCTTGATTTTTAAATTGTTCATTGTTTCTGTTCTTTTGTTGCTTTGGTTTTTTTTTCTTTTTTCTTTTTTTTTTAGCATTTGTGTATTCTTGATATTAGTCCTCTATCAGATACGGATGGTAAATAAGTTTTCCTATTATCTAAACTTCCTCTTCAGTCCAATGATAGTTATTTTATATACAGAAACTGTTTAGTTTCATGAGACTTTGTTTCATCATTTGTGGTAATAATGCCTGTGCTGTCAAACTCTACTAAGAAACGCCTTCCTTTTGCCTTGAGTGCAGGTACATTACATACTTTCTAATACATCAGCTTCTGAGTATATATGTGTTCCATTTGGAACACCCATAGATGCCGCACGCACCGCGCCCCCGTGTCTGCGCACGGTGCTCTAATATGCAGTTTGCGAGTTTCGGGCAAGGGGGCTGGAGGTTAAAATATACAAACACACACAGAAAGAAAGACAGCGACCCAGGTCATCCTTGAATCCCCAAGCATGCCCCCTTTATTTTGTTCAGGGGCAGATTATATAGAGAGAGCCACGCCCCAGCCAAACCCACCAGAAACCACTCTCCTTCCATCTGGAACTCCTGAAGGTCTCATGCTCAGAGCACCTGTAGGCACTCAGATCAGGGGGAAACAAGTTGTTTACTAGAAATTCAGGATCTGGGTTCTCACTGCTCCCAACACATAGAAGTCGAGGAATTAGTAAAGGACCACAAGGTTTGCCTCAAGGTAGGATAGACAGAATATCTACAAAACAAGGAGGGAGAACAATGGAACAAGAAAGGTTAAATGGGAAGGGTTGTGGGAAGACAGATAGAGCATGGAATATAGGGAGAGAAAGAATAACATTAAAGATATTTAGAAAAAAATATAGAAACTTCATAAAATACATACATACACATAACACATATACAAAACAAGTTTAGAGTTACTATATATTGGAACAACAACATGCCTACTAGATATCACAGGCCAGCAAATAAAAATACCCATGAAAATATGGATTTCCTGTTTGGAAGTTGTTGGAGGACAAGGTTTTATAAGCCCTTATTACAGAAAATTGCCAGTGTTCTTAGTTAACCCCTAGAACCTAACAGTAAGACACTTTTGCTGGAGATAATACAATCTTGAGCCACAGAGTAGGGAGACATAAAGCGGGTACTAGCGCAGAAACTTCATCCCTACTGACAGGGTTTCAAAGCTGAATGTTGCTATGCATGTTACCCAGGGAGAAAGAGTCATCAGTGTTACCTAGTTGTGAACATTGTGAGCAACAGCAATGACCACTCTTGCAAGAGATGCCCACTGCTTCAAGAGTGACATAAATTTCATAGGAGCAGCCAAGCACTTTCTGCATGGAATTCATGCTTGCCCCAAAAGTTGAAATCACTATCTGGCATCAATAGCAGGGCCAAAATCTTGTGGCTACACAGGCCCTAAAAGAGAACCCACGATTACTCTGCTAAATGTACAAGTTACAAAATGCTGGAGACACCAAAGCATATCCCTTCTCCATATGCGGTTCCTGAGATGCTGGAAGCAATCCCTCCAGGCAAACCTGTGGCATCTAAATGAGCATGCGACTTGAGAGCCAAGGAAAAAACACATACATTCCCCAAGGACCTTTTCTATGGTGTCTGCATATGCATTTGGCAATGTTAAGGATGATTCTGGTTATAGCAATTCTACTAGTGTACTTGTTCTTCATGTTCTGTTTTTCCTTCCATGCCAGTGTCTTCTGAAAGAATGAATGTACTGTACAATAATCTGAATTTTCCTGATCTGATAGAGCAGGCAGGTACTAAAGACTGTAAAGCAGGTAATGGGGAAAAATCTGACTGGTAAAAGAATTGGGGACATTTTGGGAAAATGTAAAAATTGTTCTTTGCCTGATTATGAAACTTGGAACAGAAAGGAACTTGGCTAAAATGAGTAATGTTTCTGAAGAACCTAGGGGTTGGGGGCTGACAGCCTATGGCCCTATACATCAAAATGACGTGTTGGAATTGAGGAACGGCAATGGGAAAGGTACAACAATGGAATAAAACCCCCTGAACTATGCTTCTGTAAACCACAAGTAATTAGCCTCTGAGGTGAAAGCCTCAGAAGTTATTTTATTATTAACTCAGCTAAGAATTAAGAATAAAGTGACTCTCATCAGCTCTCATTGTTCGCCATGTTCAGAGAGTCCGGTTTTATCCCATGCTTTTTCGGTCACAGTCCAGCTGGCCTTGGTGAGCTCCCAGTAGATCAGCTCCACTGTCTCAGTGGGTGGGTGCACGCCTCGTGGTCCCGACTTCTTTGCTCATGTTCTCCCTCCTTCTGCTCCTCATTGGGACCTTGGGAGTTCAGTCCAGTGCTCATGTGTGGGTCTCTGTCTCTATCTCTATCCATCACCAGATGAAGGTTCTATGATGATATGCAAGATATTCGTCAGTATTGCTCTAGGATAGGGTCATTTCAGGTTCCCAATCCTCAGCTGCCCAAGGAACTAACTGGGAACCTCATGTTGGGCACTTGGGAGCCCCTCTAGGGTCAAATCTCTTGCGCACCCTAAAGTGGTTCCCTTAACTAAGAATTGTGGTTCCTTGCTCCCCTATCCACCTTTCCTTTATCCCAATTCTCCTGATTCCCCAAGGACAATGGCACGGGGTTTTGATCCTACTTAATGTGCTGGCTTTGTGGAAGCCTAGCCAGTTTGGATGTTCACCTTCCTAGATATGGACGGAGGGGGGAGGACCTAGGACTTACCACAGGGCAGGGAACCCGGACTGCTCTGTGGACTGGAGAGGGAGGGGGAGAGGAGTGGGGGGAGGGGGAGAAGGGTGGGAGGAGGGGGAGGGAAATGGGAGGCTGGGAGGAGGTGGAAACTTGTTTTTTGTTTATGTTTTTTTTTCTTCTTTTCTTAATAAAAAAAATTATAAAAAAAAAGAATATAGTGACTGACATGGAACTTTGGGCTTTGGAACTGGGGACATTTGATGATGAATGGTGATGTTCTAAATCTAAGAATCTTTGTACTTTTGGTGAAATTCTTTGCCCATGGAATAATTAACCTGTGACAAGAAAAATAATTTTTTTCTATTGTAAAATTTACAATTAAAGAGTGAGATTTGAAGCTTGGGAGAGAGAGAGAGAAAGAGAGAGAGAGAGAGAGAGAGAGAATGAGGAGAAGAGAGGAGAGGAGGGGAGCGGAGGGGGGAGGGAAGAGGAGGGGAAGGGGAGAGGAGAGGAGAAGAGAGGAGAGGGGAGGAGGGGAGAGGAGGAGAGGAGAGGAGAGTAGGGGGGAGAGAAGAGAAGAGAAGAGAAGAGAAGAGAAGAGAAGAGAAGAGAAGAGAGAACAACAACAAGGAAATCCTGCCCTGCAGCTGATAGCCTGCCAGCCTGCATCAGAATCCTGTGTTCTTATACTTGCTCTGCCTTCCAGACATTCCAGGTTCGAGACCCACTTCTCTGCTGAGACTGGTCCCTGGTAACAACCCAGTTTCGGATGGCATTATTATGCACCAAATTAGTGCATCTCCGAATATTTATTACAGAAGTTTTATTTATAGTGTATGAGAATTAGCAAAGAGGCTCAGAACTCACTGAGGTGCAGATGAGAGACTCTCTAACGTTGAGTCCTAAAGGAAGCTTCCTTATTGTACACCCGCCTTCCAGTGCTCAGGGATCCTAGCAGAAGAGGGGTAGAAATTTCAGTCCTGTGCTCCAATGTGGGTCTCTGTCTCTGTCTCCTTTCATCGCTTGCTGAAGGTTAATATTCAGGAGGATGCCTATATGTTTTTCTTTGGGTTCTCCTTATTTAGCTTCTCTAGGATCACTAATTATAGGCTCAATGTCCTTGGTTTATAGCTAGAAACCAAATATGAGTGAGTACATCCCATGTTCCTCTTTTTGGGTCTGGCTTACCTCACTCAGGATAGTGTTTTCTATATCCATCCATTTGCATGCAAAATTCAAGAAGTCCTTGTTTTTTACGGCTGAGTAGTACTCTAATATGTATATATTCCATACTTTCTACATCCATTCTTCCATTGAAGGGCATCTAGGTTGTTTCCAGGTTCTGGCTATCACAAACAATGCTGCTATGAACATCGTAGAGCATATACTTTTGTTGTAAGATAAGGCCTCTCTTGGGTATATTCCCAAGAGTGGTATTGCTGGGTCCAAGGGTAAGTTGATCCCGAATTTCCTGAGAAACCGCCATACTGCTTTCCAAAGTGGTTGCACAAGTTTGCATTCCCACCAGCAATGGATGAGTGTACCCCTTTCTCCACAACCTCTCCAACAAAGGAGCACGAGCAAGGAACTCAGGACCGCGAGGGGTGCACCCACACACTGAGACAATGGGGATGTTCTAGTGGGAACTCACCAAGACCAGCTGGTCTGGGTCTGGAAAAGCCTGGGATAAAACCGGACTCTCTGAACATAGCGGACAATGAGGACTACTGAGAACTCAAGAACAATGGCAATGGGTTTCTGATCCTACTGCACGCACTGGCTTTGTGGGAGCCTAGGCAGTTTGGATGCTCAACTTACTAGACCTGGACGGAGGTGGGGGTTCCTTGGACTTCCCACAGGACAGGGAACCCTGATTGCTTTTCGGGCTGAGGGGGGGGGGACTTAATTGGGGGAGGGGGAGGGAAATGGGAGGCGGTGGCGGGGAAGAGACAGAAATCTTTAATAAATAAATAAAAAAAAAGAAGAGGGGTAGAAAGATTGGAAGAGCCTCTGACATTGTTTTCTGGGGAGTTTAGTTGCCCATATTAATTCACAACAGTTGAGAAAACACGTACATGTCCTGTGAAAGCTTAAGCCTTAAAAAAATTCCACATGGAGAAAAAAGGGTGGGCAAAAAACTCTATTCCTAGCCTAGAGCTGTTGGGAATTGGTAGCTGCGGTCAGAGAGAGTGTCAGTTTCCCTAAGGCCTAGTGAGAGTCACACATCTAAGAGTATATGGAGAGGAGGAAGAATATAATCCAAATATATTTTATAAAAACAATTAATATATATTTTAAAAGTCCAGAGGGCAGCATAAACTGCTTGATTTTTTTAAAGACAAAAATTAGCATATAATGGCTGGGTAGGGTTGTGGGATAGTTTTGGATGGATTAAACACATTGTACAAAATTCTCAAATAGTTAATTGAATGAGAAAATATATATCTTGTACCTTCAGGGAATATGAACAGGCAATAAAACTGAGTCTTGTAAAAATAGAGAAAATCCAAAAGTTTTAGGCTACACAAAAAAAGCAACATAGAAATTGATATATTGATTTAATATTTCTGTTAAGAAAATTCTAGAAAAGCTAAATTATTCATATAAATCAAAATAATGGCATTACTGTTGTGGATAGAGCCAAGGAGGGATAGTCAGTACACAGAGCACCTTGGCAACTGCTGGGTAAAGTACTCATTGTTCTGGCACAAGTAGAGGGAGAAGGAGTCTGAATAAAAACAAATACAAAACCTTGTATTAAAGCAAAATGAGCATAGATTACTTATATTAGTGATTACATCTCAGGGAAATGAGAACTAAACTTATTTTTAATATTTAATATTACAAAAAGTATCTAAATCTAAAACAATAAAATGAATGAGGACTATTTCAACATATATTCAAATATAATCTGCAATTCAGTTATAAAAACAAAGTTTGATTATTAAAAGCAAAATTTAAAATAAGGTTTAGAATATAAATTTCATTTCAATAATTCTAAAGGTAATACTTAGACTACAACACATAAAATCATTTCTTCAACAGCACAGAAATACCATAAATAAGAAATACAAATTTGTGAATTCAATTACATTAGAACTAAGCACTGTGTTCATGAATTTACTTTAATATGTGAGTACACAAACTATATAGAAAATACACATATTTCCAATCTACATTTTAGCTATACATAAGCATACAATTTATTCTTTACTAACCTTTTCCACAAATATATTATTTTTAAAAGAAAATGTCTCAAAATAAATACAAAGAGAAAATCATATTTACACTTGAATGTCTAAACATGGTCACTGTGTATAAATATAAAGTTGTGATTCCTATCCCATGACTCTACCTAATTTGAATGGAGGAAAGCTGTACACTTCAGATGAGCAGCAAGGACTTGATGTGGCTCAATACAGTAGAACATTTATTCCTTGTAGATGTGTAAAATATATCACGGAGGTGTTGAAGTCTTGTATGCTGCCGGGTATATGTGGATTTCTTAGTAAGGCACAGACATTTCTGTGTTATATCAAACACCAAGCTCATTTTATTTATTGATAAACACGGAGAATATGAATGTGTAGTAACATTATTTGATTATCCCTAAGTTGGAAACTACAAATGCACACCAAAGATGCAGTGATTTCCCATGTCTCCACTGCAGTCCAGGTCATAGGGAAAAGAATCGCTGAAATGTGTTCTACGGGCTGGAAATCCAAACAACAGATTGTAAATACAAACCATCACACAATGTGTATGTACACATGTTCCACCACATAATAAACACATAAACAAAATTATATCATGAGCATAATTATATTTTAAATTATGAAATCCTATCACCTTCTTGAAGATGGATTGTTTTATTTGCCTTGTCTCTATCCTCCTTTCCTTTTTGTCTTCCCTTTTTCCGTTTCCTCCAAACCCTCAGGTTATGTACTTATTTCTTTTTCAGTTGGCTACAAAGAATATAAAAGCCTGTCTTAAATCTAGTAGGGCCTGATTTGATGAATAGTCTTCTGACTGATTCCACATCAATTATATTAAAGCACTAGTGAACTTAATATATGGTTTCAGAAGAGAGAGAGAGAGAGAGAGAGAGAGAGAGAGAGAGAGAGAGAGAGAGAGGGAGAGAGAGAATGCTTTAAAAGTTCTACTCAAATTAATCTCCTTTGGTGGCTTCTTCAAGTTCAGGCATTTGTTCACCTTCCGATGCTCTGAGCGGAAGCAGACAGACCAGCTAGAGTTTTTCTGCCACTGTCATACCCTTTAATACAATTTACCTTAGGCAACTTAGTTTGACTAATTTAATTAGATGTCAATATAGCAGCGAGCATTCAGACTCTCAGACGGGAAGGCTCATTTAATTTAGGCTTTCTGGCAACAAATTGGTTTAAGATTAGAGTCATCAGACTCCTGCTGAAAATGTTCCACAGGAAGAGAAATTAAAGTCCTGGTAGTTCCACAACAGAGCAAAAATGATGAGACAATGATCATCTTAAGGAAAAAAAAATAGGATTTTGTTAACAAGGGCTATAAATAAAATGTTAAAACCACAGAGTAAAAGTCACTTTGCTTCCCTGCACTATTGGGACTTTGAGGCTATGAATCACAAATGTTCTTTATAATCTGAGTTTTGAATGCAGAGTCCAGTTTATAGTACTATCTTCAGGCTGTGAAAGCTTCAGCAGGCATACCAGATGTTGCGAGTGAGTCTTTTGTGGGGGCCTAAGAAGGTCATGACTAGACCCTGAGTAGAATCTGGTGTTCCTAGTCTCTGGTCCTCAAGCAAAGAGTCTTTACAGTCTTATCTGGCTGCCAACAAGCAAATCTGCTGGACCTTCCCAGCCAGGAGGGTCTTCACTTCCTTTGAAAAGTGAGCATTACATATTCTTCCGTTCCCTCACTTGCTCAATGAAATAATTTTCTCAGAGGCTATAAAAGCAATTCATCATGCATATAAACACAATTAATTTTTGATGAGTACATGTGACTTTGTTGTATCAAAGCACAGTTGAATTTAAAAAGACAGAAAAAGGAAAAAGGGAGCACAGTGAGAGTGAGAGTCTCTTTTACTCTTCTCCTGACCTTGTTAAGTCCAGGCTGTCCTTCAACTTAGAATCCTCTTAAAACTGTATCCCCATCTGTGGAAGTACAAGTACATACATACATACATACTTGCATACATACACACACACACACAAATAAAAAAACATATGAGTGTGTTGTTTTATGTAGAATATTATAATTGCATCTTTCAAATTTCATCCTATTTTATATTCTTAAGCTTTCAATACCAAAAATTATGTCATGAATAATTTAGTTACAAATATAGTAGACTACATAGTTAAATGTGGATTTATTCTTTTTTAAAATAAATATTAAAAGTATTTAAATGAAGGATGCTAGCATCAGATTACACTGATCAAAAAATTTGAAATCTGAAAGTTTTCAGCTTTCTGAAACAATATAAACTTTCCATATATAAAGAATATCTACCATAACACATATATGGAAGAAAGTCCCAATTGTTTGTAGCGTTGATACTAATTGTTACTCTATCTTGATTCAACCAAGTGATTCTACAATCAAGTCATTATAAGAGTAAGACACTTATGTTCCTTACACTCTTTAATTTCTGTAGGCACTGAGTATTTGTTGCTAGATGATTTTAGTATGCATATGAAAAACTACAAATTTATGTCTATTTTCAGGTTCTTAAAGTTACATTGACATTTTGTGAAATCTAATTCCTAAATACACCATCATATATATGTGTGTGTGTGTGTGTGTGTGTGTATGTGTGTACACATATATAAATACATATATATATATATTTACTTAATTTTTATGTTGATAATTTTAAAAATGCAATGTATTTTAATTATATCAGCCCCCTTCACCTCCAGGTTTACCCAGATTCATTCCATAAACAACTGAGAAACAGTTGGTTCAACATATATACATGAGAGAACTAAATTATTTTCAGATACTAAATACGTTATTTGGTTTGCTTCCTGGCCCTTTGGGTAATATTAAATGCCCTATCTGTTCTCATTAGAAAATTTCCAAGGAACATTTATTTTATTACATATTGTGCACACCAAATGTTAAAATTTATGGCTATGAGTAAACTAGAATGTGTATTTGTGTATGTTTGTATATATGTATGCTTGTGCCTGTATGTGTATGTATACTTGTGAGTATGTGTGTTCGCATGTATATGTTGGATTATTTTTATTAAAATGGGACCATAGATGGGTGTTGTTTCACATGTTCAGAAACATATGACAGATTAATGTCTTTGTCTGTGCTGCTTTGAGTTTCATGTTTTTATCTCAGTGGATTTACAAGCCTACATAATCCTCTAAAGCAATATGGTTGATGCTAAGAAATTAAGAGCAGAACTGGCTCTGTTTTTGTTATTGGTTTTCATTTTCTTTAATATAATATTTTAATTAATTCTGTGAGAATTTCATACCTTATATTGAATTATAATCATACCCCTCCTTCCTTACCCAGTCTCTACCTCCATACTTTTCTAACTCCCTAAACTCCCTTTTGACTTGTTTCCCTTTTAATAACGAATACTATGTACATTTTTTATGCCCATCCATGGGTCTCCATTGACCTACCAGTAACCAAACTCTTAAAACTGACTCTCCTGCCCCAGGAAGACACCATCACTCCACAACTTATCAGTTAGAGGAGAATCAGGATAAACTCTCTTAGGGCTCATAAACTTCATCCCAATCTACACTGCAATGTCGACTGACTTAAAGTTGTGGAATTATTCTGAAGACAAATATAGTTGCTGTCCTAAACACCCTTGACTTCCAAACTTCTATTCTATCCTTTCCAAACCTAACCACACAATCATTTTTCACTGGTCAGGAAACATACATACATACATACATACATACACAGATATTCCTACACACAAAAAGATGGATAACTTAATTTGAATTGCAATAACTTGTCCATTGGGCAGGTTTCTCTTAAATTTCACTGAGAACTTTTAAGTTTCTCTCATGAATATTTACTAGATGAATGATACACACAACGACATGAAACGAATGACTCTAATTTCATCCAAAATTATGGCAAGACCTCCATGTATTTATGTATTCCCATAAATCTCTTGTAAAACACACAAGAGGGTAATATAGCTGTATTGTGATGAAACTGGGATATGCGAAATATGAAGATCCACTATTTGTGTACTTGTGTGGCAACTGAGAATGTTCCCTGTCATCTTAGTTCTTATGGACTGAGAAAAACATAACTGTGGATTCAACGATGTTCATGCACAAAAGGTCATTCTGACTCGTGGGATGTACAGTTACATATAAACAGATGTTCTTGTTCTTTGTTATCTCATTGGACTCCTAAGAGATCTAACTCCTTGATGGATTTGTTCTGTAACCCAGTCAAATGAGCCATTATTTATGATGTTATAGCATTACTGAAGTGATATTCTCCAGTGATAACAAAGTAATTAAATCAGGATCAGGACATACAAGGTTTTAGGAACTGATTATTTATCACTAACTCTTTCAATAATAAAAATGTTAAGAAAAGCTAGGTCTTATTACTCAGATAAATTTTACTAAAATAAAAAGCACACACACACACACACACACACACACACACACACACACACACATACACACTAAAGCAAAGCACGTGAAAAGACAGATTCCCCTATAAGAAGACACAAATATGATGTTTGAGTCTGTCTGTCAGAGACAAATGTTTTGTCTTTGAGAATGTTGTGAGTTCTCTTTCTCTTTCAGTACTGGCTAATTTATGCTACTACAGGGGATTGGATAATGTAGATTTTTAAAAAAAAGGAAACTGATTAGTCTCTAGAAAGAAGTTTCTCCTTTCCTCTGTGGAGGTGTGAGATTTGAAAGCATCACCCTTGTTTCCTCTGGCAGAAAAAATCCATCGTGTCTGTCAGCAATCTTAAGAGTTTAAGCAAAAATATGTTAATCTACATCGATCTTTTTCCCCTGTCTGTCTGTTTGCAAGGTACATGATGAATTCCTACTCTCTCAGAACAAGGTGTTGCCTCAGGAAGGACCCAAAATTTAATTTCAATACAAAATATTGTCCTTCAGCCATGGAGTCAACTCCTTCTTTGACTATAATTAGAGTTGTATAACAAATAGAGGCCCGTTTCAGAAACATATATGAGAATCATTATAACTTAAAAAGCAGATGGTGATCTAGATACTCCTTCAGTCAAGTCAACTAGTTAATGACAAAGCTACACAACACACTATAATTTTTAATAATCCTAATGTTTATTATTGAAAGACCCTATAGACCCCCTCCTCAAAACCCGCAGCTAGCATGCTCCCAGGGGAACGTCCTGTTTGCTTAAAAAAGAAAATTCTCCGGATCAGCAGCCAGCCTGCTCTCATAAGAACATCCCATGTGCTTGAGAGAGCAGGATGTCTATGAGATAGGAAGACTGCAAGGCAGGATATCGATAAGATAGGACATCAACAAAGTAGGTTGACTGCAATACAGGATCCATGCTGAGAGAGGAAACTATTCATGCCTCCCCGCCTCATTCCGATAAACACGCTTTTGTTTCTGTAAACTTGCTTTTTGCTCTTCCCTATAAAAAGCCCGCCCTCCAGTTGGCAGGCACACAAGTCTTTCAAGATATCTTGCCGCCCGCAGGTACCCATGTCTACTCAATAAACCTCTTGCTAATTGCATCCTGTGGTTTGGTCTCAGAGTGTCCTGGTTCTGGGTTCTTCATCATCGGAGGAAAGGTCCTCTCTGAGGGTCCTTCAATTACAGCAAAAATAAATATCAGCATATTCGATTTAACTGGCAAAGCCTTGTGATAGAATTTCTGCCAGGTGGCAGGAACATGGCAAGATGTATTTCACATTTATTAGAATGAGATTTGGGTTTTTTCTTTGTTTTTTAAAGTTTGATACATCTTTTTTCTCTTTTTTAATTATTTTTTAAAACAGTCTTTTCTCATTTTACAAACTAATCCCAGTTCCCTCTCCTTATAATATTTTACAGGAGACAATGGATGCTCTTTAATATTCCATCAACTCTCCTTAAGTTTGAGTAACTATATTACATAATATTTCCATCTTAGAGGTCCACCTAATTTTCTCTCAGGCATGCCTTTTATTAAACATCTACAGCAATCCTCAGCCCTTTGTTTTCATTCTAGCCTTGATGTACACTATGAAATTTAACCTACCACATCTAAGTATTTAGCATAATTAACATGTCTCAATCATGCTGAGATCCTGTAGTGCTTCCTATCATCAGGGGTGCTGATTTATTCAAAATAACTACTTACCATTTGCATCAATCAACAGGAAAACTCTTAGTGAAGTAGCAATGCTCTTTGTAAGTATAATTTTATTACTTATAGCTTATTACTTTGTGTAAAATTTACACCAAGAAAACATTGTGGCATAGTTGACAATTAAGTTTTTGATTTGTTGTAAACATTCCTTTGGCAAAATCATACTCTCATTCTTTGACCATCCTTATGCCATCAGTGCTTGCAATTCTGGTTTTATTTTGAAATAATGTAAGCTATCTGAATTTAATGCTTTTAAGAACCCAGTATTGTATCCATTTCCCATCTCTACGTAGGACTACATGTAAGTAGGTGCACAATACTTCACTGGTTTTTGTGTGGATTTTTGGGATCCCACAGTTTTTCTCACAATGTGCAGTGTCTTCACTATGCTGCTGGTTCTGATAAAATACCTGATGTGGGATAGCCTTCTATTTATGCATTGGCTTAATCATAGAATATATGTCCAGGTGATAAATCCTCTTCAACTCACAGTTGCTCTGCTCTGCTTGATCCTTCTGACAATTCATAGTGGAGACCTCATAAATAGAAGCTATTATTGGCTAATAAATAAAGCTGTATTGGCCAATGACTTAGCAGAGTAAAGCCAGATGGGAAATCTGAGCAGAGATACAGAGAAAAAGAAGGCAGAGTCAAGTCAGATGCCTGCCAGCCATTGAGGAAACAAGACATGTAGAAAATGAGGTGATGCCTAGTCATGTGACAATACATAGACTAATAAAAATGGGTTAATTTAAGATGCAAGAGCTAGCTAAAAATACACCTGAGAAATTGACCAAACACTGTTATAATTAATATAGTTTCTGTTTGATTATTTCAGGTCTGTGCAGCTGGGACATGAATGTAAAATATCAGTTTAAAAATGGTGTCCAAATATTTGGAAGGAGTTTCCACATAAAGCCTGAGAAAGTTTTAAAAAAAAACTAAAAGTATTCTAGACAGAAAAGTACAGAGTCAAGCACAGCTTCTTAGTAGCAGCTTTGTATCAGGTGGACTTTGTTTGCTAGAGGCAAGGAGAGGTGGGATTCCTTTAAGAGACATTTCCTAATTCATTGTTAATGGAATAAACCTTGCAGCTCTTTAAAGAGGCTCTACCAGGAAAAACTTATATAGTGTCTATGAGCAGTCTGCAGTAGCCTTTTTGGTGTGGCATGGACTTAGAAGCTCCACACAGTTATGGCAATAAATGTGGCACCTGCCCATACCTCTACCATGAAGCTAGACTCATAAAAATCTAAGTAATGGCCGGGCGGTGGAGGCGCACACCTTTAATCCCAGCACTCGGGAGGGAGAGGCAGGTGGATCTCTATGAGTTTGAGGCCAGCCTGGTCTACAAGAGCTACTTCCAGGACAGGAACCAAAAGCTATGGAGAAACCCTGTCTCGAAAAATCAAAAAAAAAAAAAATCTAAGTAATGGTGTAGTAGTGCCAGCTACTAAAGCTACAGCTTTAATGCTAGCCAAATTGCTTAGCAGACTAAAGACTCATAGTCAGAAAAAGATACATACTTACAGTAAAGACAGATTTAGACAGGGGAAAAAAAAAACCTTTTCAAATGCTTTACAGTGTGTTAAAAATATATGTAGGCTTTGGAGTGAAAGAAAAAGGATAAAGAAAATCCTTAAAAAATAAATAGAGTAGCTGGACATGGTGGTGCATGATGTGGGAGTGTCATATATCAATCTGTTGATTTCATTGGTTAAGCAATAAAGAAACTGCTTTGGCCCTGATAGGTTAAAACATAGGTGGGAGGAGTAAACAGAATAGAATGCTGGGAGAAAGAAGCTGAGTGAAGGAGTCACCATGGTTCTCCCACTCCAGGCAGATGCAGGTCTCGCACCAGACTAATCCAGGTGCGAGAGCTAGCCTAGAAGAGGCTAGATAGAAATGGGCCAAGCAGTGTTTAAAAGAATACAGTTTCCGTGTAATTATTTCGGGTAAAGCTAGCCGTGGGGGCGGCCGGGTGCTGGGGCCGTAGCCCCGCCGCTCCTATTTCAACAGGTACACGCTTTTAATCACAGCACTTGGAAGGTAGAGGGAGGTGAATCTCTATGAGTTCAAGGCCATTCTTGTCTACCCCATCTGAAAAAAAAAAAATTAAGAAGTGAAAATTAAAAAAAAAAAACAGAGTTAAAAGAAAGCCAAGTAAAATGAAAAATAGACAAACAGTCTGGATATTATTTATTATTGTGTTTGCTTTGATTTTTTTTTTTTTTGACTGTGAATGAGATAATTACAAAGAGACATTTCATTGTATGGGCTGATAAGTTAAACTAACATAAATATTTTAAAGGTATCTTGACTACAGAGTTCTAGTCTAAAAATATGTTACTTAAAAAAAGAAGTTTTTGTTTCTACAGAGTATGGGAACCTATGGATTCTTTCCAGACTAATGCAGTTTAATGGAACAAGAACCCCTGAAAGGTGCCCATGATCTCTAAAAATATTTCACCCTATAAAATTATGGATACACAGGGACAGAAATTAGGGTACAACCTGAATTTCATGAGACAAAATAGCCAGCCAATGGATCTTACCTCTGCCTGAGTCCAAAATGACAATCTTGCCTCTAGGAAACTCAGGATGAGACAGTGTTTGGGAGCAGTCTCCTCCTATATTATAATTTTCTCTAGGGCTGGGATTAAAGGCATGCACAACTACTGCCCAGAAAGCTTTATATATTAAAATACAAATGAAATAACATTACAGAACTTAGAGAAAACTCTTCCCAAATCTCAAATAATTGTTTATCAATGTTTATTTTCATTTTAAATGGTTGATTATAAATAATTAATGGTCACAGTCAATTTTTTTAAAACACAGAAATACGAGGGATATGATATAGAAATAAATATAGAGATAAATAGTTACATTAGTATGGATTTTGGCTTATTGATACAAATTTAAGTTTTATTTCTATATGTTCCTACTCTTGTTAAGGGTATTATGTTTATACAGCTCATTTTTAAGTGTAATAGATAATTAAGAAATAAATATTAATAGATAGTTATCTATAATAATCAAACTTTTATTCATGCTGGTTAGGTTTTCTAGATATGCAGAGATATATTTCAGTTAGATAGTTAGATAGAGAATCTTCAACACTTCAAAGACCTACATAATATGGCATTTTAAAGGTTTTTTAGAACGTAGACTTTTATCAAAAGGGAAACATGTGTGTTTCTGGTAGCATTAATCTACTTCAAGTGAATGATGGGTATGAATGAGGCTTCTTATGGAGGTTGCTAGCCTTGACTGAATCACTTGACAGTATGATGTATGAACTGGACATGCAGAACCCACAAAATAATGACTGCAGAACTTGTCCAAAGAAGGTGTGACAGTCCTTCAGGTTTCCTGCTTCATGAAAGAGTCTTCCAGACATTCTGCAGGACATAGAAAAAAGTGACTGAAAAAAAATGCTAATATAGGAGAAACAGTCTTTCAAATTTCCTGCTTCCTGGAAAAGTCTGTGAGATACTATGGACCTGTAGACTAAAGATAGATACCCCAACATTACAAAAGAAATTTGGGTGATTGTCCAGGCAATGAGATATCTCTGTCAATTCTAGAATTTTGGAAGTTGCTTACAATGCATTTCATATTTACTTAGGTAATATTATATCCTCTGGAGTCTTTGATGGAGTTGGATACAAATATTATAGTTATAATTTTCTTTAGATATAATAAAAGATAAATTAGATACAAAACAGACTCACAAAGATAAGATAGATAGAATGTTTTCTTTACTTTTGCCTAATAGAAATAGACTAAATATTGTAACTGTAATTCTTGCTTGATAACTCTTTTGGTATATGTAATTTTACTATGTCAAATTCCTTTTAATTTAGACAGAAAAGGGGAAATAATGTGGGATGTCCTTCTTTATATGTGTTGCTTTTATTGGCATGAAAATGAAATGAATAAAACTGTTCCAGACAACGACTTTCAGAGAAAAGCCAGATGAAAAATCTGAGCAGAGATACAGAGAGAAATACGGCAGATTCAGATCAGACACTAGCCAGCCACTGAGGAAACAAGACATGTAACAAATAAAGAAGTACCACAACCACGTGGCAGTACACAACCTAATAGAATTAGATTAATTTAAGATGTAAGAGCTAGCTAGAAATATGCCTGAATCATCAGTTAAACAGTGTTGTAATTAGTATAGTTTCTGTGTGATTATTTGGGTCTGGGTGGCTGGGAAAAGAGAGTACAGTTTCTAGTTCAGTTAGTAGAGGATGAGACTTAATATCAGGGCCTTATGTTCATTTTCCACCTTGGGAGCCAGAATTAGCATAATTAGAGGAGTTCCCCAAGAGTCAGTAATAAAGGATAACAAATGTTTATTGGGGAACACACAATGAGAGAGCTGATGAGTTCCTCCATTTTGTGAGTACTGGGAGCTGTGAATTGAACTCTGACAACCAACCAAGCAAAAGAAAAAATGGATTGAACATGCTTCCTATCTGTGCTTATAGTGCCTCATACCACACCCTAATGGGCTGGTATCTAAAAGATTATTGGCTGAATGAATTCCCACAGCAAAGACCTTGATATAATCAACCAAGTGAGAGTTTATTTTCCCATATAATTCCAGGGGAATGCAGTTGATCATCATAAATCCATGGCAGCGGACAGAGAAGACATGGTGATAGAAACAGGAGACTATTATTATTACTTATTATATTATAAAATTGTTCAGAACACACACTTAAAAAAGGAATAAAATTAACCATTCTACAAAGACTCCTAGAATCACCAAACTAACAATATTGTACATTTGTGAATTGTGATTTTGCCTTATGTGATTCCCAGTAATTGTCAGTAGATATATTTACTGTTACTTTCATTACAACTAAACATGCATCAAAAGCATAGGACATCAGAAATGAATGTGACATACTAAGAGAATGAGAGTCGCATTTTGAAACGGTGGTGTGATCTACTAGAAGTGGTAAAGTAAAAGAGTATACGGATAGAATCTGTATTTGTGCATGTTTCTATATCTTCCCTGAAATAAAATACCCTAGATATAATTATGTCTTCAAATTGGTATATGCTTTTTATGTCTTCACAAATTACAATTGGCTTAAACTCATATGCCTAGCTATATATCTGTGTCAATAGCTATCTGATCATCATTTATTCAGATCCTTTTTTTCTGTCAAGAGTCATTCATAGTGTCAAAAGATTGTTTTCTGTAAAATGTCCCTAATCATTATTTTCCTAGAAGAGTGATTATCTTTAGAAAAGATTGGTAAATGTCAATGCAATTTATAAGCTCTGTAAGAAAGTAATTATGACAGAGGTTAATTGAAATTTATGAAAATTTAATGACATAAATAAACTCACAGTTATCAGAGAAAAGTTTGAGTAAACAAAATCATTTCTATCTTCATTTAAATTGTAGGAAGTAATTTATCCACATGTTCTATTACAAATAAATATCCAATCTCTAACTATATATTGGTATTTTTTACTTGTTTTCTCACTGTTATTCTTTTGCTTCATATTGGATAAGATATATTTAACATGCATAATAGAGCTATTTTCAAAGAATATTGATTAAATTTTTCTTCTTGTATTTTTAATTTATTCTCATCATTTTCTCAAATTATTTTGTTAGCTGAAAACTTTTAAAAGAAACAATTCCATAATACAAAATTTTACTAAGAATTTACATCAAACAGAATATTTGTTTTATGGATTTCATTTTTCATTATTATCCTGATTTTTTCTTTGACATATTTATACATAATACAATGAAATACTTGCTATACATCCTAAAATAACAGCAGAGAGTTGTGGGAGGGAAACAGAGATTAGACAAAAGATGTTAAACTAGCAATTTTCTTAACATAAGAAACAGAGTCAATAGAACGCTAAAGTATATTTTACTTTCATAATACTTTTGCTTATGTGTGTTTTTCTACACTATACCTGTGAAGTATGCTACTCTTTGTCAATTCTCACTGACATTTTTATAATCAAGAACTCTTACAAATGACATATCCACTAAACAGATATGTTATTATATCACTGAATTTACTATTAATGAACACCTTATTAAGTGTTCCAGATACTCCATTGTCTGAGCTGGGAGATAGGTCAGATCAGAGACAGTTTCTTCTATATCTACTTATTGTGTGTTTATTCCTCCTTTAAACCCAAGACTCAGCTCTCCACATGCTTGGTGATTTATTTGTTCTCATTTGAATGCTTTTCAAATCCTCTTTTTATTTTACAGCTTGATCACTTATTGGGAGAGAAATACATGTCTGGCTCACTGGAGTTTATGAAGACTTAGATTATAAAATACTAATGCCGTTAGGATGGTTGCCTTAGAATTCATTTAGGGCCAAACATCTCAGTTGTCATGAATGAAGCACCATCAAAAGAAGTCTTTATGCTGGTTCCTTTTAATTATATAAAGCTGCTGCTGTAATCAAATAAAATATCATTAAAATGTATAAGTTCTTTCAGAGAAGATATTAAAGATATATTAAAGAATTAATAATTAATAGCAAAAACATAACAATGTAGAAATACTACATGCTACCACAAGTATATTAAAAAAAGTTAAGTTGACAAATTATGACATTTTCATCTACTGACAGACAGAAAATAATTCAAATGTAGTATTGTTTCCATTCCTAGAAAATAAATGTAAACTACTTAGTGCTGAAAAGAACAAATACAAGTTTAAACAACATTTTCAGTGTTCCAAAAAGAATAAGACATGAGTTAGAAGCAGCAGATAATGAACAAAAATTTAAAATATTTACATACAAAATCAAAATTGACCACAGTTTCAAAAATAACAACTGGAAAAACAGAAGAACATATGTAAAGTTATATAAGAGCCAAGAAAAGAATTCAGTGAGAACAGATGAAGATAAGTTAGCAAATGCTGATTTTTTTTTTAAAAAAAAGCTTTATTGGGAGACTGGTTCAGAAATAGAATAAAATAAGAAGATTACATAAACTACCAGAGTCTCCAAACTTTGACATAACACTGAGTCACCCAGCTTTCTTCTCAAGTAGCAAAATATTTCCCTAGAATTCTTCACAGAGATAGCTTTTTTAAGTTATGTTAAAAAGCATTTCCATTTTGTTCTAATGTTGAGAGAAAGTTCAATTCGATGATAATTCACTAACTATAAACTTAAAAACTTTACATATTTAAATATGTCATTTCATAGTAATTTGCATATATACACTAACATAGTTTGAGCTCATGTGTTAGTTTTCTAGGACTAATGTAATAAAGTCCTACAATCAGTTTAAGCATCAGAAATGTATGCTATGTTAATTTTAGAAATATAAATACAAAGTCTCACTCCATGAGTTGACTCTAACTTCCCGTAGCCTTGCAAAATCCCAAGCTTGGAGCTAATGCTGTCCATTGTACTTATATTTTCTACTCTTCTTCTCTCTAAATATATGTCTTAGTGACCAATTTACTCACTTTTACATTTTATGGCAAATCCCAGTGCCATCTTTTAATTGACAGAGTGCCAACACCCTATTTCCAAGTTAGGGTCCTTCACAATAACTCAAAAACACCCAAAAAGAAATATTATTTTTTTTAGTAGTTGTACAGCAAGCATCTCTGACTATCAAAGACACAAGTGGAGCTAACTGCTAAAAATAGTTTTAAAATCTTACTTCCTCCAGCCTAAGAATTTAGAAAGAACAAAGCTAGCTTAATTAGGAAGATCTCATCAGCTCTCTTACTAAAAGTACTTCCTCATGAAGGGTTCTGTTTATCTGTAGACTATATTTCTAACATGGTAGTTTTCATGACCTGTACATCATCTTGGAACAGAATAAGATAGAAGAGGACACAACATTACAACTTATATTCTATCCTAGAACTGGAGTATTTTCATATTTGATTGTCTCAATTAAATTCCAACACTAATTCTGTCTTTAGGACAAAAGAACAATGCCTACTTCTCAACATGAGGAGGAATAGAATTGTTGAAGGGTTTGTCTACACAATAGCTATTATGATAAACTTATTTGGTGAACTAGAATGAAAACCATAGGTTATTAAGAAGAGAAGCTAGCAAAAAGTTCAAATTCTAAAATATTCCAAGAGAAGGGGAGAAGATTACACATCATCAAAGCAGGTTCCCTAATTTCTGAGATGGGAAAAATATATATCAATTGAGAGATTATTATAAAATGCATAAAAGCAAAAATTCTAATAGATTCATGGACTGTTTAATACTCTATATTAATTTGTAATAATTAAATTTTCATAAGGTTTGAAATATCAATTATTTAAAAGCTTTGTTATGAATTCATGCTATCTTGTGTCAGGTCATTCAGTTGTTCAACCGATACTAAACACTAGAGGAACATATGACTGCCTCACCATCATGTTCCTTTCTTGGATGCTCATTATGTGTTTCTCGTTAACATTCAGACTAGACCATTTTCTTTGCTGAAGCTTATTTCCACCCTAACCCATACATACATACATCATGGTCTCTTGTATTAATTTTACCTTCCTTGTTCTTAAAAATTAACTGAAATAGTCATTTCTCATTCCTGAATAAATAGCCATCTCCTCCTTGAAATCTTTCATATTCCTCTGGTTTTATATATTAAAGTCTCAATGAAAAGCATTCTTATTAGATGTCTGTAGTTATCCCAGAATACTTATGGAAAAATTTCTTTGGGTCAAAAGTCTGCAAGGCCGTACCAGAAATGAAATATTACTCTTGAAGATGTAATAGATTTTCCTTATATATCGAATGACTGATATTTTGACAGACAACCTAAAATCATTGCTAATAATAGTTGATAAGGAGATACTCTACCAGTTTTCAAATTATTTTGAGAGTTCTACTTTTAATGTCGCATGATTTCAAAGCCTTCAGATAACCTATTTTTAAAAGACTGATGAAAACTTCAGTGCTTTAGTGGAATGAATTTTTAAGCTACATATTTTTTTAGCAAACAAATTACCCAGAGGAATTTTAAATCCTCCAAAGCATGCTGACATATTTACCGGGATCTCAGCAAATGCATGTATTATTAATAAATTCAAAGAATTTATAAGTTTTATGAGTATTTCTAGAGGTTTCTATACCCTCAGGAAGTACATAGGTATTAAAATAAAATAAATTAAAATCAGAGCATTATTGACCTCAAAACATGCTTAAGATAAAATATAGGAATATATCCAAGATTTATCTGAAGAGATCATACACTAGGAGAATTTTCTGAACTTCTCATCAAGTATTCCTCATCAAAGTTAGAATAAAGTATGATAACTGCCAAAATAGTTTTTTTTCAAATTGAGCCCAGAATGTAGTACTTAGAATATAAATGCAAAATTGCTAAGCAAATATTTAATACATTAATAAATTAAAGGTTAACCCAGACATTCTTTTCACCCCACCCATTTTTCAATCCTATGTTTTAACCAGCCTGTTCCCCAAGGACAAAACAAGTTGATGCAACTAAGGCAATAATGTGTGCATTATTTTAATTCAAATAGAATAATAATATATAAATGAAGAAGTCATAGAAATGTCTAATATTATGTATACTATGGTAACCATTAATAATGAAATAAAAGTATATTATTAAATATGATGACTTTTACAGATTTTCTGTTTGCTATCTTAAATTAGACTACATATATGAATTTTTGACTTTCATAAAAAAGATATAGAAACAGAGACAGAGAGATCATTTATGCCTCTGAAGAAGGGACATTAGAGCAAGCACACTGAAAAGATGTTATATATAGTGTCTACTTTGGTAAAATTATAAAAACACTTATACTAGGAAACTGAGAACAAACTTCACTAGTTAGGAAAAAGAGTAAGTAGTACCAGATAGGCCTATGATTACCATAAGCAAACGGTGTATATCCTGTTTCCGTTAATCAGACTAACTTAATAAATAGCAACATTTTATTCCCAAGTTAATTTTATTGAAGTTTTAAGATAATGAGAGAAGTTCTGGAAAGGTGAAGATAACTGCCATGAAGACAACTGGCTGTTCTTCTAGAGGACTTGGATTCAGACCACAGCACCCATGTTAGGCTGCTCACAGCAACCTGTAACTCAAGGTACAGAGGATCGGATGCTATCCCATTGTTTTCTTCTTCTGTATATCAGCACATGTGGAACATCCACCAGCCATACATTAAAAAATTATGAAAATAGATCTTATAAGAAATGATAACAGAAGAAAAGAACAAATAAAATAACCAAATGAAGGAAAAGAAGGATGGAAGGAAGGAAAGAAGGAAGAAAGGAAGGAAGGAAGGAAGGAAGGAAGGAAGGACCTGTATGTTCAATCCTGAGAAGATGAAATTAGGAGGTTTGCCCTGTGATCATTGCCATCCTAGGTCAGATGGAATAAGGATGCTAACCATCCAATTTTCCCATGGAAAACTCTTTCTGGAATATTTGGTTTGGTCCAATGTCATTACGATACTCTTGAAAACATCAGAAGGAGGAAAGTAAATCAGTTTTAAAGATAAAAATTTAAAGAAAATATTACCACCAAGATAGAAGAAATATTCTAAAAACTGGAAAATATTTTAACGTTAATATCAAGAAGAAATGCAGCTTGGCAGGGCTGTGATTTGGGATTAAGAAGACAGATGGTGAGCTTCATATCTACAGAACTATGTGAGATTAAATTATGCTTTTTTTTTAAACCAACAAAATTTTTTGATGCTCTGTTCTACCATTCATGGTCCTTTTAAACCTTGTATTGGCTACTCTGAATGCATAATCTTATTCAATTTTTGTATCACTGATAAACAGGTGCTTTTTCATACACAATATAAAGAAGAGAACATACTTCTCTAGACAGAGCCAGGAACTAGTTTGCAGCCAACATCTAGGAGTGACAAAGCTAGGAATGTTCTCAAATATTGTTCTGAGTTGATAAAATGCAAAAAACATACTTTGACTCTTCCCTTTTCAGAGTGTTCTGTAAGGACATAATATCAATATTTACAATTTGTACTACTCAAACAAGATCAGATATTGCTTGCAAATCTGCATAAAAAATGTTATTTGAATAAACTTGAAAAAACTAAATATGTGTTTCAAAACAAAATACAAGTCAGGTGAAGACAATTTGATTCTTTAACAAGTGATCAGTAAGAGTCCTACTCCCATTTCAAACTTCAAGAGGTAAAAGTCAACTAAAAACCCACCCACAATATTATAAAAGGATTTTGGAACCAAAGTATTTAGTTCCACATTAACTTGGTGTATATATCATTGGCTCTCATTAATGAAAGAAACAATATAGTCATTTAATATCAATATGTGATATTAAATTTTAAGTACACATTCTATGAAAATAAGAACTTGGTGTGGCTTGTTAAAATAGTCTCAATTTATAGATTATGTCAAATATACAGTAAGTTCTCAATAATTCTTTGTACTGTATGAATTAGCCTAAAAATACAAATCTATATCTCTTTTAAGAGGCTTGAAATTAAATTCTGTACATTTTAACTGACAATTAAAAATATGTTTTCCTGTGTAACAGACTGGTAAAGGAAAGGGGACCTTGCTTTGGTGGAGAAAGGTTGGAGGTAGGAGTGAAAGTAGGGTTAATATGTACTCATGTCTAGTAGTCATGTTCCCTTAGCTAACAGAGAGGTACTCAGACTTGAAGGACCAATAAAGAGGGTATTGATAACACGTGGACTCAACTGTAATTATGAGCCTGATGGCAAAGATGAGATATCTGATTTTGATGGTTTATACTGATTGTCAAATTGATGGAATTTTTAATCAGCGTGAAAACAAACCTCTGAGAAGATCTGTGAGGAAATTTCCAGACTAGGTTATTTAAGGTGGGAAGATTCATGACGATTATGAGTAACACCATGGCATCAACTAGAGTCCCAGAATGAATGTGCTCAGCTAACTCATACTGTTCTCTATGCTGCCCACGCTTTTGTAGACTGTTCATAAAGCTGTGATCCAAAATCAGCACTTCTTTCCTGAAGTTGCTTTTGCCCTGGTTCTTTTGTCAAAGCAACAACAAAGGTCACTAAAAAGAAAGACTGCTGCTGTGAGAAACTGCATGATGTCAAAGTTTCGGGAATGGCAGGATGAATGTGCAGGAATTGAAACTTGGAGCTAGGAATGGTCTAGATCATCACAGAGCATGCTCAGAACACCTGGATGCCAAGATAAATACAGATAACACAGTGAGAACCCAGCAAAAGATTCAATAGAAAGAGGTTGTACTCAAAACTGTGCCTAAGCCATTTGAGTTAAATTACAGCAAATGGTGAGAATGGTTAGGAACAGTGCTACCAGACTCAAGCTCTCTCGTTGCTCTTGGCAGCATTGAGACCAGGGAGTAGTCTGCACTGACAAGAGAATAATAAAGCCAGATATCAATCTCCATCCCAAATATTGTAGATACCTCTTCTGGCTTTATTCCTAAACTGTTTCTCAAACTTCAGTCATTTTCTTCATTAGAAAGCAAATGGATATAAATCACATTATTTTTTTGATATTGTATAGTAAGAAAAGAAAAGTAATAAAGGCTACTTTGGTCTGTACTCAAAGATAAATGCAATCTTTTCTGTCTGGGACTATAATTGTGTTCCGAGGAACAGCTTTATATTATCTTCTATGACTTATTTCTTATATTTTTGGTTTATTTCTGTATCTTACTCTTGTCTGTGTTTATTTTGTACAAAGATGTTGGAGCTTAAAATATTATGCATGTATATATCCATGATTCTAATTCCTATAAAGTATATATACTTTATACATAGAAACAATAGAGGGCGCTTTGTCTTTGACAAATTTTATTTAATTATTAATTATAGGATGTTAATTCAATTATATTCATCCCTTAATAGCACAATACAATATAGTCATCATCGATTATTAATATAAACCATGTCAAATTTCTCTTTTTTGGTATGATAAAAGTTGTGAATAAAAAAGAGCATGTTTTGTCTATTATTATTATTTTAAGTTGTAATACATGTTTGACATATTTTAAGAATCATAAATCAATTTTATTTAGTAATAAAGATAAATATAATAAAAATTGGAATTATTTTGGTGAGACAATATTAATTTTAAATAAATAAATATCTTACTTTAGTAATTAGAAGAAATAAACAGGTAAACATCTGACCTCTCCAGGCAACTGAGGTGACATTGCAAGACCAACCATACTGTTACAGGAACGAGATTGTTGCTAAGCAACAAGTTGTCTGTAATCTTAGATGTCTTTGTGTCTGAGAAAAATTGAGGCAAAAAAAAAAAAAGTTTGGGAAGCTAATGAGGAAGAAATGGCTTCAGTGGAATTCGATCAATAGTGCACCTGACCAGAAAATCAACTGTTAATGGGAACAGGAGAAGAAAGGCTACTTAGAGCTACTTTAGAGTAGATTTATTATCACTAGGTGTGTTTAATTGCCTGCACTCCAATTCTCTATTATCCTTTTGTCTTGTGTGTATAACAATGCTTTTTTATGTTGAAGTTCAATAATAAAGAGCAGCATCCCTCCACAGTGGCTTCAATAATAACCTCAAGCGATGTTATGATCACTTCATTTTCTGTATCATTTAAGAATTCAATAAGCTGTGTTTGGTCTACTTTCATGCCATGATTATGTGGATGACAATAAACCACAGGCTGAACTGACTTCTCATCTGAAAGAGTATGTCTCTGACTTGGAAATTCCAGATAGTCACCCAAGGAGACTTCTCCACCTAAGAGATTCATAGTCTAGACATGCTTCTTCCAGCAAGGCCATGCCTATAAATCCTTTTTAATTGTATCAAAGAATTCTGCTCCTTGATGACTAAACTTTCACATATATGACCCTATGGGCACAAATTTTACTCAAATCTGCACATTCCCCTGCCTTGCCCCCATAGTGGGTGGGAAAGAAATCTCCAGTTACAATAGTCTATTACAATCTTAACACTATTAAAATGTTCAAAGTCTCTTCTGAGACTTAGGACAGTCTCTTCACTGCAACCCCTCTAAACTCCAAATCAAAAGCAGATAACATACTTTCAACATACAACAGCACAGAACATACATTGTCATTTCAAAAGCATGGAAAGGGAGCATAATGAGGAAATACTGGACCAAAGCAAGACCAAAATCTCCAGGTCAACTTAAAATTCTTCAGCTCCAAATCTGTTGTCAAAGAACTCTTCAG
This sequence comes from Microtus oregoni, assembly GCF_018167655.1. NCBI lineage: Eukaryota > Metazoa > Chordata > Mammalia > Rodentia > Cricetidae > Microtus > Microtus oregoni. The sequence goes on along the minus strand of NW_024543076.1, from coordinate 8,539,472 downwards.
ATCTCCAACTCCTTTCAGCTTTGTTTACTAAAACACATTTTTCTTTCCTGTCCTGATTCCATTCCTGGTTTGCAACTTTCCTTGGCAGATATCCCAAGATTCTGGCCATCTCCAAAATAATGTACTCCTCAACAAAATGCAATATTCACCATCACAACTTCACACAACTTTCTGGATCTGCACAAATATCTTGACACACACATGGTCTCAGTGCCTTTTCTTAGCCATGGAAGGAGGATTCCACAACTCCCTTTTTTATACTTGACTCTAAAGTCATAACCACTTGGCCAAACTGCCAAGTTCTGTTAAGTATTGGGGAGGGAACTTGTTCTGTAGTTCAAATAGAATTGTGTCAACTTTCAGATTTTGATGGTTTTCCTCTCTTAGAAGTCAGAATAAGGAAACATTGTAAATGGAAAACTGTAGGAAAACAGTAGAGCTGAGCCCTATTCCTTGATTATAAATAAATGAGATATGTCCAAATTGCAATAGTCACATGCTCAAGTAACTAACTGTAGGGAGAAAAATCTAGCAAGTACACATATTAGGTTCTATTCACATTTTTCTGCATGATAATCTGGTGTTCAAGGAGGTTCATAGTCCAATGGCCCAGGAAGCATAGCAATCTTCAGGAAACAAGATACTTAAAGGAAAAAGAAGAAGCCTCCAGGAGTATCAGAAATAGGGTCAGTTAGCACATCTCTTGCTTGGCAGATTAGGCTAGGTTTTTTGGTTACTGAAGAAAATTACAACTTCAGTAGACTTCAAGATGGTATGTTTAAGGGCTAAGTAGAAAGAACCCAAGCTCCCTGCAGAGCTGGTGCATGCCTTTAATGCGAACACTTGGGAATCAGATACAGGTGGATCTTTGTGAGTTAGAGGCCATCGTGATCTCCAGAGCTAGGTCCAGTACATCCAGATCTATACAGAAAAACACTGTCTCAAAAAAAAAAAAAACCCTTGAAAAAAAAAGAAACCTAGAATTTAGATGGTGGCATAACTCAAAGTTCAAATATAGGAACCGTTTGAATTCGAAGTAGTTGCACAGGGAATTGAAATAAAACTGCAAAGAAAATAATGAAGAGGTTGGCTCTTGTGTAATCTTATAAATATTGTAACCCCTACCCTGGAGAGCATTATAAATTATTCCTTCAAATGTGCACTGGTGTAGATAGATCACGTGTAGAATATAAGGCAGTCTTGACTACCCAGGGTGCTTGAAGTACTGGAGTGTACCTGTCACATATGATACTATACCTGCTTCATATTTTTTCCACTTGTCCATATTTAATCTTGACATTGTGAGACGGCAGCAAACTCACTGTTTCAGAACCAAAGTTAACCTGTAAGGCTCAATTGCCCAAGGAGAAATATAACTTCCCAGAATGCTGGAAACTTTAGTTCTTGAGAAACAGCAGGTCACATCATTTCACTCCCTGAACAAGTTTCTTTGACTGAGGTGTATCATATGTGCTTGACCACATGTGGTGAGGTATATAGACAGGTACATGCATCAGGTTGTATGCACTCCCCTAACTGAACCTAATAGGAAACACAATGAATTGTGGACTTTGCCTTTTTAAACCTCTACAAAATGTGACTCCTAACCATTTCCTGGGAACCCAGGGTAGGACCTGGACAGAGTCCATCTTCCTAGCTAGTATTTAATTAAAGGTTGCTTCAAATTTGGTTCAAAATTGCAAAACTAGCTTTTTTCTCACTAATATCAGGATTAACATTATAGAACCCAGAGAGATAGACTGTCCACTCAACCCTTCATGAACTTCAAGAGTCTGAGTGCCTTGGGGTGGGGTGTGCACTTTAAAATATTAATCCAAGTCTCTGGAGCACGCCTTAAGTCCTTTGGACCCTGCAGTGGAAAAAGGAGATAGCAAACTTTTTATTTGGTGACCTCCTTTTGGAAAGTTGCAGAAGTGTTTTTAGCTTCCTGTGACATTTTGCTGCCTGGTTTCTGTATTCTGGTCCTGGGGTATTTCTAGGAAAGGAATGGAAGGATCCGGAAAAGTCTATGCATCCCAGTTCAAAACAAAAGAAATCATCACAGAGTCCACTAGTTATTTCTGGTTAGTTGGAGCGTTCAGCTAGAGCCACCAGTTTTTCTCTTTTGATCTTACTTGGCACCCATCAACTGAGTTTCATATTCTAGACTGCACAGTAGAGCTAAGGAATTATGGGGGCATCCAGAATACTGGCAGACAAGTTGAGGTTTGGAGAGGAGCAATGTGGGTCCGGAAGCCAAGGAGAACGTGAAGAGGCCCAGCCTCTATTGAGTTTATGGTATTTGTGTTTTGCAATGATGGATCTCTAAATGACTCTGGTTGTTCAATGTCCTCTTAGGGGTTCTGTTGTAATTTTTGGCTCTGTGTCTTGCCTTGGCCTATCTCTGTACCTGCCTTTCTTGGCACAATTGAATGGGTGAGCAAGACTGATAAATTGGAGCACTACTCCAAAGCTCACTTAAGAAATGGTGGAGCTTTGGGGTCTTGGGGTTCTGTGGACTAGGTTGGGGTTCAATGGGAAACTTTGAAGAAAAGACCAGGGCCTCAGGCAAAATCCAGCAGGTGAGTCCCCCTTCAGTAGCCCCAGAACACAGCTGGAGCCCCAACTCCAGCACTTGGCCTATAATCTCTTATCATGGCTGCTAATTAGGTAGCTCAGCCACTGTTCATACAACCTCAGATCATATCAGAAGGTTCTATTGCCATCCCCTTCGAATTACAACACTGAAGAAGGTAAAAAAAAGTTTTCTCTTTCTGTTTGTGTGTATGAATATATGGTGGGTTCTGACTTGTCTTCCTTGAATACATGAGTTACCATGGAATTTTGCCATTCCTTCTGTTGCAAAGGTGGAAATATCTTGTCAGGATAGTCAATACTATAGTACCAGAGCTTAAAATTGAGTACTTTCCATTAAGTTTTTTATCTTCTGGTTGCATACATAGAAACTTGTAGCCCTTTGAAAAGTAGCCAGTAAGAATGAAGCTTCCAGTTTGGTCCAGATGTATTTTTCAATGTCTGTTGGATAGGTATGCGATATCTTTAGCAACAGGGTCTTACTATCAAGTCCTGGGGGAATAATCAAGAGCCATGGTAACAAGCCACAGTATCTGTGGGAGGTTTATATTAACTCACTGACTAACAATTTGAAAAAAAGATAACTTACACATGACAATGTGCTTTTTATTTGTAAGTCAAATGGCATCGTAGGAGGCACTGGTTCTGGGTAATTCCATTTGCTTGTTACTTCATTTATGAATTTATTGGCTACCAAATTTGAGGTTTTCTTATAGTATTTTATGTATGTATATAATATACTTCGAATAATCTTTAAACATATGTGAGTATAAAACCTTCTTTTCTTTGGATCCTTAAAAGAAAGTATTTCTTTAAACATGCGTCTTTTTTATATTGTTTTTATTGAGCTATATATATTTCTCTGCTCCCCTTCATTTCTCTCCCCTCCCCTTGTACCCTCTTTCATGGTCCCCATGTTCCAAATTTACTCAGGATATCTTGTATTTTTCTATGTCCCATGTAGATTAGATCCATGTATGTTTCTCTGAGGATCCTTTTTGTTGAATAGGTTTTCTGGGATTGAGAACTAAAAATGTTTTTGTTTTGTTTTATTTTTTTTTGTTTTTTGCTTTATGTCTAAAATCCACTTATGAGTGAGTACATATGATTTTTGTCTTTCTTGGTATGGGTTACTTTACTCAATATGAGGTTTTCTAAATATGTCCATTTGCCTGCAAATTTTAAGATGTCATTATTTTTTTTCTGCTGTGTAGTACTTCATTGTGTAAATGTACCACATTTTCCTTATCTAGTCTTTAGGCAAGGGGCAGTTAGGTTGTTTCCAGGTTCTGCCTATAACAAAAAAAAAATGCTACTATGATCATACATAGCTGAGCACCTGCCCTTGTGGTGTGATTGAGCATCCTTTGGGTATATAACCAATAGTGGTATTGCTGGGTTTTGAGGAAGGTTGTTTTCTAATTTTCTGAGAAATCGCCATACTACAATCCAAAGTGGCTGTAATAGTTTCACTCCCAGCAATGCAGGAGTGTTCCCTTTACTCCACACCTCTTCAGCTTAAGTTGTCATCAATGTTTTTTATCTTGGTCGTTTATACAGGTGTAAGATAGAATCTCAGAGTTGTTTTGATTTGCATTTTTCTAATGGCTAAGGATGTTGAACATTTATTTAAATGTCTTTCAGCCATTTTTGATTTCTCTGTTTAGATCTGCACACCATTTTTTTTTGTTGAATTATTTGTTCTATTGATGACCAATTTCTTGAGTTCTTTGTATATTTTGGAGATCAGACCTCTGTCTGATGTGGGGTTGCTGAAGATCTTTTTCCATCTGTAGGTTGTTATTTTGTCTTGCTTACCATGTCCTTTGTTTTACTGAATCATTCCAGTTTAAGGAGATCCCATTTATTAATTGTTTCTCTCCGTGTCTGTGCTACTGGGGTTATATTTTGAAAGTAGTCTTCTGTGCCAATGTATTCAAGTATACTTTCTACTTTCTCTTCTATGATGTTCAGTGTGGCTGGCTTTATGTTGAGGTTTTTTGATCCATTAGGACTTGAGTTTTGTGGGTGCAATAGATATGGATCTATTTTTATTCTTCTACATGTTGATATCCAATTATGCCAGCTCCATTTGTTAAATATGCATTTTTCAGTTTTTGCTTCATTGTCAAAAATCAGGTGTTTGTAGGTGTGTAGATTGAGACAGGATCTCTCTACATAGCCCTGTTGTCCTGAAACCTACAATGTAGACCAGTCTTGCCTCAAATTCACAGAGATGCACCTACATTTGCCTCTTAAATGCTGTTATTAAAGGTATGTGCCACTGTGCCTGGCAAAATTAGAAACTTTAAAAAGCCAATTCCTTTTGCAAAATGATTATTTTCATTTTTAAAATATGATTAATGCACACAATATCACTTCAGTTATCTTAGTTCATAAATTTCATAATGAAGCATTGTTTTTGTTCTTATCTTGCTGTAGAGATTCCTAGGTAAGTATTAAATTTATTGACACTACATTTTGTTTTGCCTGCTCATGTATAACAACATTCCACTGAATATGCTATCATTTTATTACAAGTTTATAACATGTAAATTTGAAGTATCAAAATGATTAAATGTTTAGAGTAATTTATTTCTAAAGTAACTATAAGCATCACATCTCTTCTCAAAGATCTTTTTTTGTTTGTTTGTTTGTTTGTTTGTTTTACCTAACATAACATTGGAAAGCAGTACGTTAACTTTTATGAAGAAAAATTTTGGTCTTGACTTAGATTAGTGAGAAAGAAAATAAACACAACTGCTTTGATGATCTATTGCTGTAATGCATCATCAGAGCACCGCTCATGTGATAAACTACGATATTAGTGTAATACATCATCAAAGGTGCTGTCACTCTAAAAAAGTATTAGTGTAATACATCAGCTGCCATCACCACTCACAGGAACATTCAGCAGCATTTAAGGAATTCTTTGGTGCTGCCTTGGGCAGAAATGAAAGAACACCAATTAAACATAAGCCTATTAAAATACATTAAATTTGTTTTATATTATATTTATAATCTCTCTCTTTCTTCTACTTTCACTACCTCTTTAGCCTTTCTGTGTATTGCTGTTTTTTATTCATAAAATTATCCTCAGATGTTAACATTTGGGAAACTAGTGTAGTGTCTAATCTTCCCTTCTCCAGTTTCCACACTTACAGCTCCCTGTTCATAAACAAGAAGTTGTATGAAGGACAATTTACTAGGAACCGGATTAGCCTAGCTATTAAATAGTCATTTCTTTCACTTAAATGTTATAAAATTTTAAAAAATTCACACATAAAAACCCTATTTACAAACATTTCTTCACCTGCCTCTCCTTATTCCACTTTTCTCATGGCCCTCAAAATTCATGATAACTTTTTTAATTCTTTAATTAATATAGTTACATATGCATATGTATCTGTTTATGTATATACATGTAGGTATATAGATAGGTAGATGTGTGTGTTTTTGTATATACTCTGTCACATACACACATATACACAAAAGCACACCCTGCTGAGCACATTTTGTTTTCCTTTTACATACATGTGTTTATGGCTACCTACTTGGAATTGGGGAACCTATCAGTGGGGTCACTTATTGTCTAAAGAAGCCTGATTTCCCTTCTCTCAGCTTTTTATCAGACTCTCCTGGTATTTTCCCCTATTTATGTAAGACATTCTTCTAACAGCCTTTAGTATTACATAGTGATTCTCAAGAAATAAAACGAGAAACACTTGGAGGCATTATGCACATATCTTATGAAAATTGTCACACATTGTCACAGACTCCCTATTACGCCATGCCACTCTTCTGTGAAGAACTTCTCATCTAATTACTTGAATGTGTTTCCTCCTGGAGAATTCAGTATCTACTTTCATTACTTTGGGGTTTTCTGTAGGGATGAACATCTTTTATATTAGCATTATGTAATATTCCAAGTGTCATGCATTTTTATATATCTTCTTTCCAAATACCTTTAAAGGTTTTTCCTCATTTCAGGAATATCTAAATGCAAATGTGAATGTCATCGAGAACTAAAGGTGGAACTTGTACAGATTTGATTTTTTAAAACAGTCTGTTGAATGCCATTTACCTTGTCTCCCAGCTAAGAGATGCTAAAAGAAAGCTTCAAATGAACTTGGTATTATCTATTAAGAATTTCTGGTAAATTAACATGTATACATTATGTTCTTTATTGAGAAATATTATGAAGTTTTGACACTGAAATATACATACAAAGTTCCAGATTCTTTTCAGAATGACTTAGCATCATAGTTAATATATGACTATTTAGATAGAAGAATAGGTATAAATAAGGAATAAACAATGCACTAGCAGTCATTATAATGTTTTCCTTCAGCAACTGAAAATTTACCTAAAACATTCAGAGGTACAATAGGATAAAGATTTAACTAAAATATTTTTTACTGTATTGAAAATTTAAACAGTTTTTCTTTAACAATTAAAATGCTTTTATTTGAATTCCTAAACATTTACTGAATGATTACAAAATATAGTTTTTAAAATTGTTTTTAAGGCTGGGCAGTGGTGGCTCACACCTTTAATCCCAGCACTCAGGGGGCAGAGGCAGGCAGATATATGAGCTCAAGGCCAGCCTGCTTTAAAGAGAGAGTTCCAGTACAGCAAGGACTACACCGAGAAACCATATCTTAAAAAGCAAACAAACGAATGTATGAATGAACGAATTAATTAATTAATTAAATATGTAAGAAAGGGACAGAACGCAGGGCACAAAGGAAGTACTGAGGAATATGTTGTCTATTGGAAACAGGAGAAGATTATGTAAAGACAATAAGAGATAGAAACTGTATGTCAGAATATCAGTCACAAAGAGAAAACCAATACCTCAAACAGTATGACTTAAACTTCATATTGCAAATACCTCTATTGAAAGAAGAAAGTTACTTGAATAAAAACATAAGAGGAGTAAAGAAAATCCCATTAAGCCAACTCCACTTTTTCATTCCTTAACACAACAGTAAAAAAAAAAAAAACCCAAAAAGCAGGTTTCTTTAATAAACCAATAAACCAAATTAATCTAAAGGAGGAAAAGGCCCAAACTGACAAAATTAGAAGCATAAGTGTAGGCCGTATCACAGATAACAGTGAAATTTCTTTTTTTTTTTAAAAAAGTCAAGATGTGTCAGTTAAAACATTCTATTTCACTAAACATGACGAACAAGCAGCTCACCCCAACATTTTGGAATAGTGTTTCACTGTTTTTTCAGCTCTTGTGTTAAGATACTTTTGCTACAGTCATCTTTTTTTTTCCTTAGGATATGTTTTTTTTTACAGTCATCTTTTTAATAATATATAATAATATATGCCTATGTCAGTTTCTGTTTTAAATTTGTCACACAGACAGCTACTGACAATGCTAATATATTTTCACTTCTCAGTGGGTCTTATTGTATCTGGATTGCTGTAATAAAATAAAAAAAACCACACAGATATTTTCTTTAAACTTTCATTTATTTGCCACATTTTTGGAGCTTAGTAAGCTCCTGGTGTCTGGAATGTACTTTTACTTTCATAGATATTACATTCCAATTAGTTTCCCATGGTGAAAGAGACTAGCTATTCTTTTGGTATCTCATTTACTGTGACACTATCTCAATCATGAGATATCAGTCTCATGTTCTAATAATCTTTTAGATTCTTGCAGTAATTAGTGTAATATGTCTTAAGATAATTCATAACATAATATAACTGGTTCTCTTATAAATGGAAAAATATGTATACAGAATCACACACAGTCAAAGGATAGGTGACTTCAACATTCATAAGGTTTAGGAGGAGACTGTACTGATGCAGTTTCAAGTCACAGAGCATCTCTCATTTACAGTCACACCAGAAGCTATCTGGGATAAGGGTAAAAGGGGTCCTTTTAAGAGTCTTAAAGGCAAATGATTTCATAGAAGACTTAATTTTGTAAACTGAAACTCCAGAAGTGTAAGAGAATAAATGTATGCAATTGGAAAACATGCAGCCTGTGACACCTCTTACTCTGGCCTTAACAAACCACCAAACTATAATTTTCTTATACATGTTTATAAGAAACTATGTAATAAAAACTAGGTTTTCTTTTATTTAGTATTATTTTGAAGATTTTAATATAATTACAATAATTATTCTTTCCCCTTTATCCCTCACATCCCTCCCATACAATCTGCTTGGTCAATATAATGTTGCTTTTATGTATGTATTGAGCCTGACTGCTTGGAACTGGACATACAGTTGTTGCTCTCTTCCCTGAGGAAGAACAACACTTCTGCTCTAAGATTTCCTCAATGCCTATAGTTTTTAGAGTAGGGTTGAGGCCTCAAGTGCTTTTTGTCATGCAATATGGCATGCTAGTTTGGGTCTTCATTCTTCAGCCCAGGTTTGTGTGGTCAGATTTTACAGACTTATCTTGCTGTATTACTAAGACACACTAATCAGCAAAGTCCCCAATTCTCTGGCTCTTAGAATCTTTTCACCACCTTTTCTGAAATAATTGAGCCTTAGGTGTGAGAGTGTTTTGTAGGTGTATTCATTGGGCCATGCCTCCACACTTTCCACTTTAATTTGTCCTATCATTCTGTACTGGTCTCTGTTACAAAGAGATGTTTTCTTGATGTGAGATTATGACACAATTATCCTTTGGATTTAAGAACAAATGTTTTGGCAGTAATCAACAGCTCTCTAATCAGACTTAAGACCAGTCTAGCAATAGGGAAACTGTATTGGTACTGTAATCCTAGCTAACTACTCAATGCTAGTGAAGCCATAGTCATTGGAAAAGAATCTACAACTTCTACAATCAGCATAATCCCAAACAAAAATCTAGATTTTCTTAAAATAGTTACATCTTATGTTTTTTCTTTTATAATTATATACTTTAAGGCAATCTCCTGTTAATTTTTTTTTACTATTTACCTTATTTTAGCATACATCTTAGAATTCATTACAGATTTCCAATCACATGTTGCTACTTTCAGAATGAAAAAAATATAGTTTTAATAAGTTCATTTCAGGTTCTGTTTTATAACCATATACAGAGGAAGTTTTACATAAAATGAGAAAAAAGTCCACAAAACAGTACAATGTTGAAATATTAATTATGCATTATATATATATACATATATATAAACATGGAATTAAGTAAATTTTTGTAACTACTCCTAAGAAAAAGGTGATGATGCCTCAATCCTTACTACCAAAGAAATATAAGCAAATGAGAAAACCTGGGAATGGGAGAGGTGGCCTTCCCCAGGGAAGATCATACCAATAGGTTGTCCAATGCTGAATGATCATCTTTGAAAAAATAACACTATGTAGATCGAACAGGATATATATTTATATATATGTATATATATATATATATACATATATGCTTATATACATTGATATGTATGCAATAACAAAAAAGAAGAATCCGTGAAGTAGATGAGGAGGGCTATGTGGAGGGTTTGGAAGGAGTAAAGGGAAGGGGAAAATGTTGCATTTAAATAATAATCTCAAAAAGAAAAACAAAAAGTAGTATTTGATCTGAAGTAACATACAAAATGATATTAATTAATTAAATAAAATTAATATTAATTAAATATTAAAATTAATCAATATATCATTTTAAATAGAATATTATTGATGCAAAATTTATCATCTCCCATAAAGTTAAAAAACTAGAAATATTAGCTTCATTTCTGGAATACAACCAAAAGGTAAATAAAATACAGTATAATTTTAAAAAAGATTTTGAAGCAATGGATTTATATCAACTAAATTCTAGAAACATAATCTATAGTTAGTTTATTCCTATATGTAAGCTATACAAATGAAAAATTATTCTATTCTGATTATTTACGTATGTAGTTACATGTAAAGTTGTTATATCTGGGTCGGACTTCCTTGGTTTTTCCCTTCTATATAACTGATTCAAATCTCTTGATAAATTTAATTAATAGTGCAGGTATGGGGTTCATCTTGTATAATGGATTTATGCCATAGAATAGATATAGTATTAAACTGGTTCCCAGTGTCGTCTTATTATTATCATAGACTAACACACTCCTCAATTGTCATTGGAGACTTTTTTATTTGTAGTAGATGCTGACTAAGAAGATCCACACTGGCCACGTTGCAGAGAATAAGAGATGGAGACTTAAGTAACACATTTTTATTGCACATCCTCCTCCATGAGCTCGGGGGTCAATATGAAAGAAGGAACAGCAATAATATAAGGGCCAATGGGGATAAATAAAAGAAGCATTTTTTTCCCAGCACAATAGGGCAACTGTACATGTGAACTCACAGGTGTTGTGAGGGCATGCACGAAACCTGCCCAAGCTCAAGCCAGGATAAACACCAACAGCAGAAAGAATACAGTCATGAAGAGGCACACCAGCCAACGAGTTCTTGGCAATTCTTGGCTTCTGGGAGAGGGAGAAGCAGTTTTTGCTAAGAGTGTAGAATCTGATTAGCCATCCATGTTCCAGGGGAAGGTCTCATATCCAAGAGTGAGTAAATGATACAAATTATACTTCATGTGTGAAGAAATTAGATAGGACTACAAGTTGGGGAAAGAAGTGGGGTTATATGTTTGGAAGGCATTGAGGAAACAAATGAATATGATGAAACACATATAATTTTACTGAACTAATAAAATATGCTTGAAAATATAGTCTTCCCATCTTTTATAAACTATTTCATATTTCAACAAAGCATTATTGTTGTAATAGTATGCATATATTCTTCTTTTACTAAGAACATAAAGTGAATGTTTTAAATGCTTCTGTTGTAGAAGGAATTCATGGACTCAACACAGTGGATGATCATATTAAAGATTTTCCTTCTTTCCTGATGTGGTCTCTAAATTTCAGAAACACGGTGATAAAACATGAATTACTGATGGTTTGTTGTTCAATAAGGTAGTGTTTAAGGAAAAAAATTACTTCAGTAGAAAACATTCTGTTAGCTACCCACAAAGTTTGACTTGCAATTAATAGTTTCCACTCTTCTTAATATGCAAGTTATTAAAATCTTTATAGTTTTGTAAACTCTATTGATGTAATGCCAATTTATATTGTTAAAGTATTTGATACATATATGATAACTGTTAAGGGAATGTGTGGTAGGAAGTCTTCCGTGAGAAATTTGAACCTTGGTATAGATCATTAATTCTCAATGTTCCAGCCCCACAAACAGTGCTATTGAAGATGGTGATCAGAACTGGATGGTCATTTACAAAGGAAAAAATCATTCAGGGATTTTCTTATGTGTTGGAAACACACTAACTCAGTCATTGTTCATTGAATCTGCATTTAAACACCAGATGTTGGTTCTTTATTTTTTTCCAATGGAAAAAGAAAACTGCTCACCTGGATTGCAGAGCATGTAGTCTGGGTATAACTGGTTTAACTTCTTTCACCTTTTCTATCAGAGACATCTTCTATCAGATTATTGCATCTCTTTGGCCACAGTGATAGTTCCAAGATATATACAGAGCTTAATCTAAGTTGGTATTCCTTCATAAAGTGAGATTTATAGAATTATTTCTGAAATACTTTCTTAAGCCTATGCATGATAAATGTAGAAGAATCTTGACCTTGATGTGACCATGCATGACCAGAGACAATGTCAGTAAAAAGAAATAGATTGGTAGAAATAAAATAAAATCTTGTGAATAGATACTCTGTATCTTTGAATTAATCTCAGAAATTTAAATTATGGTATTGATGAATATGTTCAATATCATAGTTTTATGTAAACCATTATCATGATGCTTTTAAAGATATATATCAGCAGGTTTTAATGTAGACTATGTGGGATTATGGTAAAACTGGGAAACTGATCTTGAGATTTTCTATGTATGGAGACAAGTAATTGGTAATTTTTTCCCTATTATTTACCTTTGAACATTTTGAGTGCTATTTGGCAAGGAAGAATATTGGATTTATTTTAATATCAATTAAGATTCAAATTCATTTTTCTGCCTAAATTAAAATTAGTACAAAGTCAGTAAAATAGCCAGGACAAACAATTAAAAATAAATAGGGACTCCAAATCAGATGAAAGGCCAATGCCTGAACAATAAGGAGAACTCATGAGAAGACTGAATATTTCAAACTGTATTGTTGTCAGATTTATTTTATAGGGTTTTAAATAATATTTCTTTATTTAGTTGCACATTTTCATTACATGTACTCTCAAGATTCATGTAAAGGTTTATTTCAAACCTTTACTTTGCACGTACTCACCCTGTCCCGTTCATCCCCTGCTTTTCCCAGTTCTGTTTGCACTCTTGCTAGTCTCGCCCCTTTGGTTTGTCCGGAATCTACTCCCTTCCCCTAAACAGGAGGGAGATGAGGAGAAAGTTTTCTTTTTTCCTTTATTATTGTTGAAGAAATACTATAAGTAGAATTTACATACAATTCGATAACTTTACTCCATCAGTACCTGCATCAAAAAACTTGTATAAATTTAGTAGTGTATAGTAGTCACATTTCCTTTTCTTTGTTTGTTTGATAACGTTGGTCAGTTAACAACTGTTTTTCATTAACTAATTGTGTCACTGCTCTAACCTAAGGTATTTCTTTTTGTTGTTGTTGTTGTTTTATTTCATTTATTTTTTTCTTGAAAAAATTTCCGCCTCCTCCCTGCCTCCCATTTCCCTCCCCATCTGCCCAGTCCTCTCCCCCTCCCCCTACTCCGTTCCCCCCTCCCCTCCACTCCATTCCCCCTCCCCCCACTCCATTCCCCCTCCCCCCACTCCATTCCCCCTCCCTCTCCAATCTGAAGAGCAGTCCGGATTCCCTGCCATGTGGGATGTCCAAGGTCCTCCACCCTCCATCCAGGAGGGAAGTATATATCCTAATTAAGGGAGCCATCTTAGGGTTGGCAAGAGACTTGACTCGAGAGGGGCATGCAGGTGTCCAGGGAGATGTCCCCAGCTAGTTCCTTGGGCTGGGGACATAATTTCCTTTTTGAGCTTCTTAACACATTTGGAGCTGTAAGTTTAAAGCTACACTGCATTTTCTGATTTAAACCATAAACACTTTAACATAAAATGGTTTGAAGGACGGGAGTTCTATTACATTGTTGTCTTCTAGTTACAATGAGGTTTTTTTTTTTTTTAAATTCTTATTTAATCAAACAGGGAAACACTAGTAAAATATTCTAGAGCCAATACGAATTATTTATTCCTAATTAAGAAGGATCTTTAAAGAGATAAAGGGAAAAGAAATAATCATTTTAGATTTTATATGTTACACTCTTTTTATTTGATCTTAAATATACAATGTAAGTTTCTTTACAAGGTATTTTGAAAGTAAGACTTGTAATTCTCATATTAATGAAGCTTTTCTCGGGTTTTTGGTTCTTTAGTGTTGTTAAAGACTTCTTTGCCCCATCTACTCTCTATCTCACTATATCTTCTCAACCAAATTTGTGGTTAACAGACTGAATTTGACACAGCTGGCCACATCTTTCAGCTGCCTTACTTCAATTTAAAAAATCATCCATTCTTCATTTGTGTTGAGCTCTCCAAACAACAGATTTCCTTCCACTTCATTAATGGAAAGGTCAGGTGTGGACCATGGCTCTTTTCTTCGTGCCGTGAGAACCAAGGGCGGAATGGCGATGTCAGGATGACAGTTTCACTAAATCTATAGCTTATGAATTGCACATTTGTTTATTTCTGGAATTTGTATATCACTATCTCAGTATCTTCTTCAAGGAAGCAGGAAAAGCACCGTAAGTGCCATGACTGAGAACATCCCTTGACAGTCATTTGTAACAGGGCTTTGGTCATGACTTCCTGCCTAAAATGCATGTGTTTGGCTTTTATTCTTTAATAGTCATTCAAATGTGCTATATCCAAAACACTAATTTGTGCATGTAGATTTTTTACAGCAACCAGGAAAATAGAATAATTATACAATATATACTAACTAAACTACATAACGGGAACAGTAAATATGATATTCTGATATATGTATGTTGTGACACAAATGTTTGTAAGCTTTCTACCAATACTTTGAATATATAATAGACCACGTGTTAGTTTTTAAATTTTTATTTCTTAATTTGTAAAAAATGAAATAATTTGATTATATTTAAGTAGTTTACTCATTTCACTTCAGAATTCTTGAATGAGGTCCTCTAGGGAGTGAGAGGAAGAACCATCACTATTTAAATATGTTTATTAAGATTAGACAATTCAACAAATAAACTGTATTAAGTTAAATGTTATTTGCTTGGGGAAAACACCAAAATGTACATATCTAGTTACTTTTGTATATACCATATCAATAATGTTTTTCTTAACAGTTTCCTATTAACATTCCCTACACACAAAGACAAAGTTTTTAATTTTTATTACATTCATTTTTCTTATCAGGTAACAAATCTATGGGCCTGATGTAATTTCCCAAATGAATATAGTTAGTAATTCTTTATTCAACTAAAGGTTTCATAATGGATTCCTGAGTGCTGAGTTCATGCCATCGTTTATCAAATATCTCCTTTTTGCCACCAGAACAACATCTACAGGCAGAACATAACTATATGAAATAGCACGACACAAAACAAATTTTTTTCCTTCCTTCCTTCCTTCCTTCCTTCCTTCCTTTTTCCTTTTTTTTTTCTGTTGGACAGCCCTGGCTGTCCTGAAAGTTGCCTTGTAGACTAGACTTCCCTCAAACTCATAGAGATCCATCTGCCTCTGCCTCTCAAGTGGTGGGAATAAAGGCATGCACCACCACACCCAGCTGAGTTAAGGAGTTTCTTTATGCTGAAATGCTTAGATTCCAAGAAATTTATATACTTTTATCAGTTTATAAAACAGTAAAACAGAGAACATGAACTTGCTACTTGATTCTTACTCCAGTTGCTACATTGGAATTCAACCAGAAAATGGGAACTTTGTGGAAGCTACAAGAGAATATTGGACTGCATAAATAAATGTTTTATTTCATCACATGTACTTGTATTCATTTTTTGCTATGTGAAAATATTGGTGTATTTGTAGAATTGAAGAATAAAAATAAAACATCTACATAAAGCCATGGGTAAAATATTTTATTCTCTATGTTCCCAATATTTTACAGTTGAGACTTCTTGTACCAACAGTAGATCACAGAATGTATTTCACAAGGGGGTGATTGGTTTTTCCTCCATACAAATGTTTTCTGCAATGTTGGCATATACCTGAGGTTTTCCTTATAACCTACATGAAGCTATTCCTCTGACTCTGTGAGAAACTCTGCCAGATTCACTTTCACACATCACACACTTATTGCCACTCTGGTCTACTGGAACAACCATGCCTTATTTCTTTTTATCTTGTATTTTATTTTGAAAACACATTAAAACAAATAAAAATAATAGATTTTACAGTCAAATTATTAACTATTCAAAAGAGCATTAAAGGAGCTATCTTGAATGTGTATTGCAAGAAATATATTTATTAATATGAATAATCTGGGTAACTTTTAAGAACTGATTAATTTGCTCCCTAAAACCTGCATCTCCCTTTGTAATTATCTTCATGCTTTTTAAATAGTTAATCTATACAAACATGATGTTTTACACAAGTTGCAAGAATATTGCAAAATCGACATTAAGGTGATGTGATGGTTAGCTTTCACCAGACGAGCCACACAGATGAGAATCAGCCAGAAAGAGAGTGTGAATGAGAGACTCTTTATATCAAGTTGACCCCGGGGAGTGTCTGTAGGGGATTGTCTTGACTTCCTTGTCAGAAGATTCACTCAAATGTGGGCGGCACCTTCAGAAATGGCCGCAATATAAAAAGCTGGAAGAAGGACATCTTTGCTCCTTTGCCTCCTAGGCCTTCACTTGCCGCTGCTAATTAATTGTGGATAGTAGAACAACTTTCTTTGGGATTCCAGTGTGTACTGAAGACCAGCAGTTCTCCAGCAATCTTCCAGGCAATTAGCACCATACTGGGGCTGCTGAGGTAACCCAACTCATGGACTAAGAATCTATCACACTCTTGGCCTCTCCAACAGGAGACAGTCCTTGTTGGATTACTCTGACCATATTTTGTAAGCCAATATAATAAATAAATCCTCTTTCCATATGTATTCATTCTGCCCCTCCAATGAAATCTGACTAATACAGATCTGTTACAGAAACTGGCCTCTTCAGCTTCTGGTGAGAAATAGAATTGGTAGCCGAAGAAGAAGAAAGGAAGAAGAAGAAGAAGAAGGAGAAGGAGAAGAAGAAGAAGAAGCAGAAGCAGAAGCAGAAGCAGAAGGAGAAGTAGAAGGAGAAGAAGAAGAAGAAAAGAAGAAGAAGAAGAAGAAGAGAAGAAGAAGAAGAAGAGAAGAAGAAGCAGAAGAAGAAAAGAAGAAGAAGAAGAAGAAGCAGAAGAAGAAGAAGAAGAAGAAGAAGAAGAAGAAGAAGAAGAAAAGAAGAAGAAGGAGCAGAAGAAGAAGAAGAAGAAGAAGAAGAAGAAAAGAAGAAGAAGCAGAAGCAGAAGCAGAAGCAGAAGAAGAAGAAGAAGAAGAAGAAGAAGAAGAAGAAGAAGAAGAAAAGAAGAAGAAGAAGAAGAAGAAGAAGCAGAAGAAGAAAAGAAGAAGAAGAAGCAGAAGAAGAAGAAGAAGAAGAAGAAGAAGAAGAAGAAGAAGAAGAAGAAAAGAAGAAGAAGCAGAAGAAGAAGAAGAAGAAGAAGAAGAAGAAGAAGAAGAAGAAGAAGAAGAAAAGAAGAAGAAGCAGAAGCAGAAGCAGGAGGAAGGAGAAGAAGGAGAAGGAGAAGGAGAAGAAGAAGAAGAAGAAAGAAGAAGAAGAAGAAGAAGAAGAAGAAGAAGAAGAAGAAGAAGAAGAAGAAGAAGAAGAAGAAAAGAAATCTGATGTGGAAGCTACCTGAGCAGATCAGAACTTGCCAGGAGCTCTTCAAGAGGTGGAGAACAAACCAAGTGTAGCTTTTAAAAGATGACATTAAAAGAAAGAGCAAGGCTCTTCAGATTTGTTACAGGTAGACTACCCTCCCATATACTTATCTTAATAAAAACCCTACTCTTATACTTTATGGCATATATATACATACATATATACATATGTATATGTCCTTCACATATATACAGGAAGGAAACCTATGTTAATATAAAAAGAATATTATATATAAGAACATATAATGAAGCTTCTCTATCAAAATCATAAACCAGGATGAGTAAAGAAAAATGAAACTTACGTTGGTTATCAAAATCATAAACCAGGATGAGTAAAGAAAAATAAAATTTACGTTGGTAAAATAATAATGTTGGGACTTCCAAAAGATCCAATATCTGACTTAATGAATTGTTTTCATAGATATGATCTTTATAATATCACTGTGAATAAATTTTAGATTTTAATGACATTTCATACACTTAAAATATTCAGATTATATTTTAAATCATACTTAAATCTATAAATAACATTTTTTAGAACTTTTCATTTTATCTTCCTAAACATCAGGTGAATTGGACATTTGGACATGCTGGACAGTACAACTATTATTGAATGGATACATGGGTTTCCAAAATACATAGAAGAAAAATAAAAAAAAAAACTTAACTACCTTCATGAGAATATTACACAGAAGCACAGGTGGACATGTTCCTATTTTTCCACAGTGTCAGGATTTATTGAATAAATATTTCAGAAGATTTAGAGGTTTCAATGACAGTTATTTATCATAAAAATCCACCTATTTCAGCATTGTGGCTAAGGCAAAAAAAAAGTAGATTTTTTATTTCAGTCTTTGTAACTGATATTAATACTTATATAACACTGTAACTTTGTAACTTTATTTCTATACATATGTTTAATTTATAAAATGGTCAAAGCTACAGAGTTTCCAGAAGAGTTTGTGGGGATTAATAAATGAGCAGGGGATGAGTCCATATTCATGAGATTAAGGAGAACAGTGTAGGAGGGAGCTGCTACAGTCAGGTCTGAGGCTGAAGCTGTGGAGTTAATCGGGGAGGCAAAAAGGCCAAACATGGTCCTGAGAAGAAAATGGGTCAGCAGCAGAAATTGCCTCATCAGGTCCAAGTCCAAGCAGGCATAAAGCTGGATGGACACACAATTGATTAGACTACATCAACAAATGGATACCATCTGATTAGGTTCTTGATACACAGGTGTGTAATCATGAAAGTTTAGTTGTGAGGCAATACCTTTACATTAAATGTAGTTCATTTATGGTATCCAATATCACTCTTTCTGATGAGTCTCCTTGTTTTGGTGTGATTTTCACACATGCTCCTCTACAGTTTCATTTCTCCCCATAAACTTATTAGTTGGAATCCTTTCTTTTCTCAGCAGTAAGTCATTTACCAGTCTTCACTGGATAGGTGGGGCCTGACAGATGGTGCAGTTTCTGAAGGGCTTCAGCAAGGGCTGAAGTCCTCCTTCCTCAGGAGAAAAGCAAACGTTTCTTGTAAAATGGATTTTCCTAGGGCATGTATAGCCTGAGAAACCATTTTTTAACACAAAACCGAGAAGCATAAAGTAGGGAATAGTTTGATTTCAGCAACCAATATCCAAGTTGTACAATGATTGAATTAAAAGATTTATCTATTTTATAAGACAAATGAACACAATAAATAGGTGAAACCAGTTTCCATCATGTCAAATTTCAATATATAAAATTCCAGTATGGTAAAGTGAAATGGGGGAACTGAAATTCAGAATTGTCACAATGGGGACCTAGGATTACACAAGCAGTAACAATCACAGGGACTGGAAGATTCTCCTGTCAGGCCAACTCAGCTGCAGAGATATCGTTGGAATGAGTTCTTTCAAAGAGTAAGACAGGACTTTCTCTGAACCATCTGACCTTGAGTCTCAGATAACTTTGTAAGTTACCTTACTAAACTTACTTCTTATAATTGTCTTGGGTGGAGTCATTTCTCTGGTTCTGTTTTTGGTGCCCTATCAAGGGGAAAGGCCATTTCCTCACAGTTTTTAAAGAAAAGTGGTTTATCAGTTGCACACATAATCTTTAGCAAATCTGAATTAAAACAATAATATATCTAACTACACACATAAACAAAATTAAAAGTATCATTCCTGTGCTCAGTTGAAATTTTCCAAGGATGATGTGTGTTAAAGTATGTGCATACATATACAAGGAAATACCTTTAAAAATTAAACTAGCACGTTTTTTTTTTCAAGACAGGGTTTTTCCATAGATTTTTTTTTTTTTTTGGAGTCTGTCCTGGAACTAGCTCTTGTAGACCAGGCTGGCCTCGAACTCACAGAGATCCGCCTGCCTCTGCCTCCCGAGTGCTGGGATTAAAGGTGTGCGCCACCGCTGCCCGGCTCACATTTTTATTTTTTTATAGTTCTTATGCTTTATAGATTTAAAAAAAATCATGATAAAACTGTTTAGAAAATGTGTCTTGTGAGTTATTTTTAAACATCACCTGAAACCATAGTGGTTCATACAGATGAATAGAATGTTTGGGAAGTCAGACCAATAGCTGGAATGAAAGAGCTATTAGCATGCCAATAGTTTACCAAAGTTCAATGAAATTCTGCATTGTAATATATCTCAGAAGGTTAATACAATACTTAACAGGCTGAGAAAGGTGGTAAATCCCCTGAAAGAGAAATACATCAAAGGCAATATAATTCCCAATTTATGTGCTTTTAGAGGATCACAAAGTAGGACTTCCTATCAGAAGAGTTTGGCAGTTTTATTCTCCTGTAGTGGGTTTTACTGCTTGCCTGAGAATGAAAGCCATGCTTTTCAGCTCCGGCCGTACTTGGGAAAGCAGAGCAATCTCTACAGCCTCACAGAAAGCACGCATATTGGAAAAAGAGACCACCGCGTGCTAAAAGTCGTAGTTGAGTGTAATTGATGACACTGCCGTTTGTCTTTTTCATGATGCATTCATCATGTTGAAGACAGACTGATATTCCTCATACCATTTAAGCAGACAGTTTACAATACATACGTGGCTGATCTGAAGTGAAAGCATAATATCACTGAAATAATAAAATATGGAAAAGGTGAAGTAACTAAAATAATACATATATTTGAAAACTGTAGGGAAATGCATTAAAGGGAGTGTAGAACCTCTGCCTGATGTGAGAATTGGGAAACTGTTATATTCCAGACACTCATTTTAATGTCTGGAGTGTCGCCCTGCAGAAAATGAATATGCAAATAGATGAAGCAAATTAGAGCTACTCCCATTAGTATTTGGAGGATTTTATTCTCATTAAAGCCTGTTATGTCAATAAATCTTAGTATAGGACTATGTGATACAAGTATTCTTTCACAAGTTCATGGAGTTATATCTAAAGTTTTTGTTATGATTATTATTATTATTGCTTAGTAGCATTATATTCAACATTAATATGCAGTCATTTGTGCAGAATACATCAATTAGCATAAAAAATTTCATGCATACAAACAGACATTTAGAGACAGATAGAGAGACAGTGACAGAGGCAGAATCTTTAAGGCATAAGTATTATTGTAATCTGTACTGGCCACTTAATAACATTTAGTATGAAATAATATTTCACATATTTGTAATTGGATTGAATAAGGGAATAATGGCAAGTATATAGTATCTCCAATATACCAGACACTCTTCATGTGTTCCTCACTATATCTTCATAATGCACAGATAAGTCATCTTATATGCTCATGTGCAAAGGATAGAAATATTACTAATAAGTTTGACTTTTATGAAATTACAATCATAGATAATGCCCTCTTGATATGTACCTAGGGTTTTACTTCATGGTTGATCAACTACTATGTACATGTACAACTACTATGCAGGTGATGGGAATGCAAACTGATATGGCTGCTCTAGAAATCAGTATGACAATTTCTTAGAAAATTAGGAAGCAACCTACAAGACCCAGAAATTTGGGTATGTATTCAAAGGATGCTCAACCATACCACAAGTATATATGCTCAGCTATGTTCATAGCAGCATTATTTGTCATAGCCAGAACCTGGAAACAAACTAAATGTCCTTTATCTGAAGAATGGATAAAGAAGATGTGGTACATTAACAGTATGCAGTACTACACAGTGGAAAAAGATAATGACACCTTGAAATTTGCGTGCAAAAGGATGGTTCTAGAAAACATCTTATTGAGTGAGGTAACCCAGACTCAGAAAGACAAAAATAATATTTACTCACTCAAAAGTGGCTTTTAAACATAAAGCAAAAAAAAGCCTACAAATGTCAAAAATGATAGGACTTATAAGATATCCTCAGTGGTGTAATGTTGGCACTTCATCTTTAGGATGATCAAGACTGTCTAATTAGATTTGTCTAATCAATAAGAGAATTTATGCCTGGTACTAGAAATGTGACAAATATACATTGTTGGAGAGGCCAGGAACCTGGCAGAAACTACTCTTTCCACATTTCTTTTTTTTATTAATTAATTAATTTATTTATTAAATATTTCTGTCTCTTCCCCGCCACCGTCTCCCATTTCCCTCCCCCTCTCCCAATCAAGACCCCCTCCCTCGTCAGCCCAAAGAGCAATCAGGGTTCCCTGCCCTGTGGGAAGTCCATATTTCTTCAATCAACATAATTTCTGTTTTCTAAACCCATATCCTTATACCCACAGATACGTGTAGCTTCTACCCATCAGCAAAGAAACTTCCTTTTGTAAAAGATGAAATGATAACAGAGTTCAACAGTTGATTAAACCACAGTGAATAAAGGACTGTGTGGTGTTAAACACCACTTAGTAAGTCTGCAATTCAACTCCTACACAAAAAGCTCAGGGGAAAATATGGAAGAGTGGACAGAACAATTGTTTGAGCCTGGGGGCTAGGATACCACATTGTTTAGACAGTATTTTCTAGATATTACAGGGAAACTGCGCCAATTAAATCTCAAAAAGAATGTCCTTCTGAACAAATTCAGAATAACAACACCACTATTTTATATTCAAATGTGCACAGGAGTAAGTTCACTTGGTCTCACCCCTAAATGAGGAGTTGCTGGTGTTCAAAGACTGCAGAGATGGAGAATTAAGTCTCTACATGTATGGTTTCCTGTATAGTATGTCTAATCTCATATGGCACTCTCTGTACACATGTATATACTAGCAAGTCAAAATTGACTCAATACATTGCATAAACAGAAATGTGTGTGTCTATGTAACTATTTATGCCTAACAATAATAACTAAACACATAAATGTAAATGTTTAAACCTCATAAAATCCAAATACACCCATGTCTATAAAGCAGATATAATTTTAACATTAGTAAAGAGAGCCTCAATCATTAAATATTCTTCAAAGTCATCATGAAAATAATATTAAAATGGTATATTGAATTGAAAACTTCAAAAACTATTTAAAATTACAAAAACATGTCTGGATATTTGATATAGGAAATGCAGTAGTGATGCTTGCTTTGAAGGAAAGACAGATATATGGGCAGCATTAGACCCTGTGTACCACAAACCATCACTACTGATTTCTGTCAGATACATTGGAGAATTCACAAGTAATGAAAATATTATATTTGGGTACTTTGTTTTGTGTAACAAATCCTAGTATAGAGAAATTTGCCAGTCTGTTAAGTCTCGTGAAACAAGGAGGCTACATATTCATAATTTTTCTCTTAATTTCACCTACAAGAAGATCAATGTTGGCCAGGCAGTGGTGATACATGCCTTTAATCCCAGCACTTGGGAGGTAAAGGTAACAGATCTCTATGGCTTCAAGGTCTGCCTAGTCTACGAGAGTTGTAGGTTCCAGGACAGGCTTCAGAGCTACATAGAAACCCTGTCTCAAATAAATAATTTTTTTTTAAAAAAAAGAAAGAAAAAGGATCAAGGTTAAGAAGAAAATAAACTGTGAAGTGGTACTATTTTCTCTGTGTTTTTATTTGAAATGTTCTTTGAACTCTATTTATTGCATTGTGGCCTTTGCTATATTCTATTCATGTCTTTTATACTAGTAAATCAGGCCATGATCCACAGTGTTCCTAATTACTTTAATTAACTAGTCAGTGCTGTGTTGGTATTGAATCTTAATTATGCATGTGGAAGTGTAGATATATTTTACATATGTAAACAGAAATGGAGGCATATTTTACATAAGCAAACTAATTAGAATTTAAAGCAAATACAGATTAAATTCTGCAAGTAAAGGCTTTAGTTTTCACTCTAAATTTTCTAGGAATATTTTCATTGAAATTAACCCTCAAATTGTAACATTTCATCAAAGACCTGAGCACACATTAAAGGCTCTTTGTTTTATAAATACAGTCACGAATACACCAAGATATTCATTTGGCATTTTAAAACATGAAGTTCCTACTACTTCTCATATGTGGATTTAATATATAAGTCTAAAGAAAGGGTCATGATACTAGTATCAAAACAGAAATCTTAGGATTTTATACAAATGTGTATTGTATGAAAATAACAAGGACAGAAAAGATGTGGAACATTATTAATCATTGATAAACATGCTAACATATCATTAACCACCTATAAAATGTGTCAAATGTAGAAAATTAAAATATCCTACATGAAAGGAAATAAGCTTTCATTTATTATTGGTGAAAATGTAAAATGATATAATCCTGCTAGAATAGAGAGTCATTGTGTCTCATAAAACTAAATACAGGCTTACAATATGATACAACATTTATAGTTCTGGCTATTTATATAGGAAGAATAAAAACTTTTGTTTACACAGTGATATTTGTGTATGTCTGTGGCAACTTCTTTTATTACAATAAAGAAACAGAAGCAATTCAGATAGACTTCAGAGGGTATATTGTCAACTGTACAGTGATACAAAGAAAGAGAAACACAGTTGGGGGAAAGATTGAGACAGACAAGTTCATTGATGCTGTAAATCTTAGGTGACTCTTGGGCATGCATTTGTACTTGTGGTGTATGTGTATGCATGCATATTCATGTGTGTGTGTGAGCCTATGCATCTGCAGGTGTGCATATGTGAAGATACCAGAGGTTGACATGAGATGTTTTGCTCTTCACTGTCCAATTTATTTTACTGAAACAAGCTCTTAAACTGGACCTAGGGTTCACTGATTCACCTTCTCTACCAGCTAGCCCCGGGGATTAATGAAGGCTTCCAGGTGCCAGTAGATGCTTGAATATTAAAAACATAGATTCAGTTTGAACTTGAACTGCAAATGCTTTGTCTTTTCCTTATGCCCTACATATAAATGTTCAGGAACCTGAGGAAAAGGAACTACCTCACTAGCATACATTTTTGAAGTAACACTGTGAAAGGTGAGAGTTTATTTGTGGTTATAAAGAGGTAGTTTGTGAAAGGCTGAGATTGTGGATTTGCTGTAAAGAAGAAACCATAGGGAACCTTCTTTTGGAACAGCTTGAATAAAAACTATAGCTACAGTCACACACATCCATATATGTGCTAAAATTTCACAGAATTAACTCAGGTGCACACAGTCTGAGTTTCTATTAAACTGGTGAAACATATAAAAGAAGACGGGCCTTGTTGGAGAAAGTGGGTGGGTCACTGTGGATGGTCTCTGAACTTTCAAAAGCCCAAGCCAGGCCCACTGGCTTTCTCTCTTCCTGCTTCTGTCTGCAGATCCAGATGTGGCACTCTCAGCTTCTACAGCAGCACATCTGCCTACATTCCGCCATACTCCCACCACACTGACAGTGAACGAAAACTCAAAAACTGCAAGCAAACCCCAATTAAATGTTTTCTTTTATAAGTGGTTGCCATTTCATGGTGTCTTTGAGCCAAACTAGAACAGTGACTAAGTAGAATTATGAGATATTTCTGTATAGCTTTTACGTTTTTATCTCTGACTGCAAGTTGAAGAAAAATAGCAGGGGATGAACTTTAATTTGTGTTGTGTAATATTCTCTTGGGGGGAAACTTGTTAAAGTGTGGGATGTTAAAGGGGCATTGAGAGCTGACCATGATGGAGGCACACACTGTTATTGTAGCACTCTAGAGGGAGAGGCTTAGTGAATCACTGTTAGATTCCAGCCTGGTCTACATAACTAGTTGCAGGGAAGTTGGGGCTATATATACAATTTCACAAAAATATTTTAAAAAGGAAAGAAAAGAAACAGAAAAGCAAAACAACAAGGTTGCTAAAGAAGAATTTGCCTTAGGCTCAAGCTGTCTTAAGGGAAGTGAGCTGTGAAAATGTGCAAGAACCTAAGCTGAAAGGTGTCAAGTAGAAATAATTTTGTTTCAGTTTCTAGTAGCTGACAAGTTACAGAAATGTAGACCCTCTCTGTGAGGTGTGTACCTGTGTCTAAATACTAATGGTTCAATTTTCTTCATGCCTTTCTGGAGAACAGCCCAACTAAAAATGCAAACACCTCTCCTACCCTGCAATGCAGAAGAGTTTTGAACAAACTCTTCTCACTTTTATATGACCAGGAATTATTGTAAGGGGGTGTTTGGTCATTCCCGGCCTTTAGCCCCAAAATAACCACACAGAAATTGTATTAATTAAATCATTACTTGGCCCATTAGCTCTAGCTTCTTATTGGCTAACTCTTACATCTTAGGTTAACCCATTTCTATTAATCTGCGTATCACCATGAGTTCATGGCCTACTAGCAAAGCTTCAGCACATCTACCTCCGACAGCAGATCATGGCATCTTCCTGACTCTGCCTTCTCTCTTCCAGAATTCAGTTCTGTCTTCCCCGCCAACCTAAGTTCTGCTCTGTCAACACACCAAAGCCGTTTCTTTATTCATTAATGGTATTCACAGTGCACAGAGGGGACTCCCACATCACCTCCCCTTTCCTGTTTAAATAAAAAGAGTTTTAACTTTAACATAGTGAAATTACATAAAACAAAACAGGTATCAAGCAAGAATTACAGTTACAATATTTATATCTATCTTTTATCATAAGTAAATAAAACTATAACTATGACTAAAATTTATTCACCTCCATCAAAGGTCCCAGAAGGATATAATATTACTTAAGTAACCAGGAAGTGCATTGCAAGCAACTTCCCAGACTCTAGAACTGACAGAGATATCTTGCTGCCTGGAAATTTACCCAAAGTTCTTCTGTACTGTTGGGACATCCATCTTCAGCCTACAGGACCATAGTATCCAACAGACTTTTCCGTGAAGCAGGAAATTGCAGACAGTTCCACCTATAATGGAGGTTTATCAGTCAATTTTTTCTGGGTCCTGCAGAATGTCTTACAGACTCTTTCATGAAGCAGGAAACCAGAAGGATCCTCTCGTCTTTAGGAAGTTCAGCAGTCATTTCTCTGTGGATCCTGCATGTTCTGTCAAGCAATCCAAGCAAGAGCAGTTCCTTGCCCAAATGGCTAACCAACTCCATAAGGAGCCTCAGCAATGCCCATCTTCCTTTTGAAGTAGCTTGGTGCTGCCAGATGCAGAGGTGCCTCATTGTCACGAAAAGTCCTAAATTTTTAAAACATTTAAGCCATATTCTGAAGGTCTCTGAAAGATTTGAAGAATATTTATCTAACTGAAATATATCTCTATATATCGAGAAAACTAACTCATATGACTACAATCTAGACTTTATAGATGATTATCTATTAACTTATATTTCTTAATTATAAATTACATTTTAAATGAGCTACACAAACACAATACTGTAATCAAAAGCAGAAATATACATATAATAAAATCAACCTTAAATTTATATCTATAAACTAAGATTCATACCGATGCAAATTATTCATATCTATATCATATCCCCCTTTAAATGTAAACAAAAATTTATAGACAATATTTGGAAATATAGGTGTAGTACTGTCCATACTGCTTCTTGCTGTTTGGGGGGCACTGTTAATCAGGTCTTTCATGCTGTATTCTGTGTGCTAGATTCATCTCAGACAACAGTTGGCAAAGTAATTTTTTGAGGGTGTTCACAGGGAACTTTCAGAGGGTCATGGTCTAACAAACCGTAATGATCTAGAAACAATCCACAGGTGCTCATCTTCTGTGAAAACAAAAGAAGAACCTCTTTTCCAAAACAACATATCCTTAGACTCAATTTTTTTTCCTTTTTTTTTTATTGAGAAAAGGAGAAAAAAAAAACAAGTTTCCACCTCCTCCCAGCCTCCCATTTCCCTCCCCCTCCTCCCACCCTTCTCCCCCTCCTCCCACTGTTCTCTCCCTCCTCCCACCCTTCTCCCCCTCCCCCCACTCCTCTCCCCCTCCCTCTCCAGTCCAAAGAGCAGTCAGGGTTCCCTGCCCTGTGGTAAATCAAGATACCTTTATGTTGGTTTAACTTAGCAATTTGTACAATGAAATGTCTCTCTGTACTTAGCTCCTTCACAGTCAAAAAATTCAACCAGTGACAGTACAAACAGTACTATGCTGCTTTGGTTTTCTGCCTTGGTGGGTGCCTGGTTAAATACTGACTAATATGCTTTGCTCGACAAATCAAAAGCAATTAAATCAATTCATTACACAGGGCAAGGATCCCAGTACTCAAGAGCAGGGAGCACAAACTGGAAACTGCAAAAGTCACTGCGTGGCAGGAAATGTGGCAGTGAGGGGATGTGATCGAGCCTGGGAAATTTCCAAGTCACTATGCTTAGCTCCACTGTGGTGAAGTTTTACAATAAAACTGCTTGCCAGGTGAAAGCAAGACAAGTGGGAAAGGATGGGAGACCTTCTGGGTTGTGGACTTTTGGTCCTTTTAGTTCAGTCCTCCCGGTAGGTATGGAATTGGGATCCACATGGGATGCCAGATAAAGACGGATGCTAAAAAGAAATCCCACACTAGCTCAGAATTGAGTATGGTAAAGGGTTATTTATTTAGGCTTAGACTCACAGATCACAGTTCTCTGCTGGAACAGGGACAGAAACCTAATCCAGCACTTGGAAGAGAGAGAGCGAGAGCCCACTTTACATTGGCATTCATAGTATAAGAGGCCATGACCAAGTGGGCAGGTAACTTAAAGGCTACTGGATGAAATATTTTCTACAGCATATAACACTCTTCAAAAATTGATGAATGTTTTCTAGCTCCATCCATTTTCATGCAAAATTCAAGATGTAATTATTTTTTTCTTCTGTGTAGTACTCGATTGTGTAAATGGAAGTAGAAAACAGTATTTTGAGTAAGGCAACCCAGACACAGAAGCACAATTATCACATGTACTCACTAATTAGAGGTTTTTAAACAGAAAGCAAAGAAAACCAACCTACAAATCACAACCCCCAAAAACTTAGACAACAATGAAGACACTAAGAGAGACTTACATGGATCTAATTTACATGGGAAGAAGAAAAAGACAAGATCTCCTGCTTAAATTGGGAGCAAGTATACCTTGAGGGAGGGCTGAAGAAGGGAGGGGAGAAGCAGGAAGGGGAGCAGAGAGAAAAATGTAGAGTTCAAAAAAAATGTAAAAAAAATTGATGAATAATTTTTGAATGTATACAAGTATGAATTTAGTTATATAACATTCTAAAGTTCCCTAACAAATGTTATAGACATAGATTTCATAAATATTTAACTATAGAAAAGTAATTAAACTTAGTTAGAAGCAGATTTCATCAAAATCTAAGCTTTCTCCAAAAGCAAAGATATATATCTATAAAATAAGTTAAATTAAAATAAATATATTTATTATTCTAATATATATTCAAATACAATTTAATTTATTATATTAAATGTTATTACTCTAATGTGTTTTTATTGTAAAGTATATAAAATATGACTATATTTGTTTTACATTTACATTAATAACCTTATAATTACAAATTTAATTATAAATATAACATTATATTATGATTTGATGTATAGCTAACTTGTTAAATCCTGCAAGGTTTTGTCATGGATATAGTTATCAAGTGCATACATGTGTACAAGATTTATATATTCCACCATGTCTTAGTTTGCATTTTACATGTACATACAGATATACATATTAAAATAATCACTAGTTACACATTATAGACAAGTTTTAAGTTAGAAGTTTAGATGTATCATCATCTTTGACTGTTAGGCATTGTTTCTCTTATATTCATACCCTGACTAATTGATGGAGATGTTAAGACTTTA
Source organism: Microtus oregoni (assembly GCF_018167655.1). Classification (NCBI taxonomy): domain Eukaryota; kingdom Metazoa; phylum Chordata; class Mammalia; order Rodentia; family Cricetidae; genus Microtus; species Microtus oregoni. The sequence goes on along the minus strand of NW_024543076.1, from coordinate 8,509,841 downwards.
TGTATTTTACTAGTATAAATATGTTTCACGTAAATTACCTAGTATTGAGTTTATATTGCTATAATAAACACCAAGACCAAAATCAACAGTTCATCACCAAGAATAACCAAGGCAGTAACACAATAGAGGAGCATTTGACAGCCTTCTCAATTAGCTATCTTTAAAAAAGCAAACTAATTTTTTGTTATATATACCAATTTCAGTCCCACTCCCTTCCCTTTTCCCATTCTCTTCACCTACCCCCCCACTCCACCACCCATCCCCTCCTCAGACAGGGTAAGGCACATTGATTTGGGGAAGGTTCAAGGCCCTCCCCACTATATCCAGGATGAGCAAGGTGTCCATTCAAAGAGAATAGTTTCCCCAAAAGCCAGTACAAGCAGTAGGGATAAATTCTGGTGCCGCTGCCAGTGGCCCCACAGTCTGCCCCAGCCATTCAACTGTCAACCACATTCAGAGGGACTAGTTTGGTCCCATGCTTGTTACTTCCCAGTCCGGCAGTTTGTTGGTGAGCTCCCATCAGCTCAGGTAGACTATTTCAGTGGGTGTACCCATCACGGTCTTGACCTCTTAAATCAACCTACTCAGGATCCAGCTATACCATTCATGGTCATATACCCAAAAGATACTCAATCATACTACAAAGACATATATTCAACTATGTTCATAGCAGCATTATTTGTAATAGCCAGAAACTGGAAACAACCTAAATGCCCTTCAAACAAAGAATAGATGAAGAAAATGTAGCACATTTACACAATAGAGTACTAGTCAGCTATAAAAAACCATGACATCTTTTTTTTCCATTTTTTTATTGAGAAAAGGAGAAAAAAAACAAGTTTCCACCTCCTCCCAGCCTCCCATTTCCCTCCCCCTCCTCCCACCCTTCTCCCCCTCCTCCCACCCTTCTCCCCCTCCCCCCACTCCTCTCCCCATCCCTCTCCAGTCCAAAGAGCAGTCAGGGTTCCCTGCCCTGTGGTAAGTCCTAGGTCCTCCCCTCTCCATCCATTTCTAGGAAGGTGAACATCCAAACTGGCTAGGCTCCCACAAAGCCAGCACATTACATAGGTTCAAAACCCCGTGCCATTGTCCTTGGCTTCTCATCAGCCCTCATTGTTGGCCATGCTCAGAGAGTCCAGTTTTATCCCATGATTTTTCAGTCACAGTCCAGCTGGCCTTGGTGAGCTCCCAATAGATCAGCTCCACTGTCTCAGTGGGTGGGTGCACCCCTCGTGGTCCCGACTTTTTTGCTCATGTTCTCCCTCTATCTGCTCCTCATTGGGACCTTGGGAGCTCAGTCCAGTGCTCCAGTATGGGTCTCTGTCTCTATTTCCATCCATCACCAGATGAAGGTTCTATGATGATATGCAAGATATTCGTGAGTATTGCTCTAGGATAGGGTCATTTCAGGTTCCCTATCCTCAGCTGCCCAAGGAACTAACTGGGGACCTTGGCTTGGGCATCTGGGAGCCACTCTAGGTTCAAGTCTCTTGCCAACTCTAAGGTGGCTCCCTTAACTAAGAATTGTGCTTCTGTGCTCCCTATCCAACCTTCCTTTATCCCCATCCTCCTTTTTCCCCAAGTTCCCCCCATCCTTCCCTTCGGATGGGGAAAAAGGAGGAAACAATGACATCTTGAATTTCATATGTAAATGGATAGAACTAGAAAACACCATGCTGAGTGAGGTAACCAAGACCCAAAAAGATAAATATGATATGTACTTAATTATCTTTCTTTTTTAGTTCAGACCCACCTGCCCAGAAATTTCAATGCTGAAATTAAACTGGACCTGCTCCATCTGTCAGCAATAAAGAAAGTGTCCCACAAACATGTCCACAGGTCAACTTGATGCAAGAAATTCCCGAGCTGAGACCACCCCGTGCTCTGATGTATCGAGCTGACAATGATCAGGCATCATATATGACATGGTCTTTTATATGAGTCCTACTAAAAGCACAACTGGTCCCTTTACTCATTGCATTCTAAGTGCTGATTGTAGTATCTGAGGATGAGTCAATATATGGAAAAATAGCATAGAATAATTTCATGTTTCCTATAGAAACATAAAATGGACTCTGAGAGATAATTAACTTGTTTTTGTCTGTATCTTGAAAATGGGAATCCTACTCATACTGATATTTATTCTCTAAGCAACCTTAATATCCTTTATTTCTGAAATAATGATCAGAGTATATTAATATGTTTCCCTCCAAATTTTCATGAACCACTACTGTTAATGTCCATCCTTTATGACACTGGCATATATTATTTCGTACACTTGTTAGTGATATGTTTGATGAATAACATGCATTTCTTTCTAGTTTGTCCCTCACATTGATGACTGTCACATCTTGCACACTACAGCTATTTCAAAAGAAATTTAAAGGAAATGGAAGTTTATAATTTTATTCTCTTTGTCCTAAGATTTATGACTCCTATTGCTTGTTATTGAATAAAGGAATACACTTTATTTAGTTATTTTTTATTGTATTTTGCGAATTGTGAGTTTGGATTCTCAAACACTTGCCTGCTGTTTGATGTATGCATACTGTGTCACACTAAGGCTTCTTATGAGCTGTGCTCAGGCACCCAAAACCAAGCAGTCAACGAATCTCATTTAGAAGCTGAAGGAGAACTGGCAAAGTGAGCTCAGAGATGGAATAAAAATTCTTGAAATGAAAGACATTAACTTCCAATATGTTTCTCATCACCAAATATTCATTTCTCACTTTAAAACCAGATAGCTGATTGAAGTTCTTGTGTATTTTACTAGAAAAGAGTGAAGGAGATAGCTGAGTGGGTAACAGCACTTGCTGTGAAAATATGAGAATGCGATTTTGCATTAACAGCACCCATTTTTAAAAAAGCACTATGACGGCTGGTGCCCATACAGCTAGCACTGGAGCATAGAAACAGGCAGCTGTTGGGAGCCTTGATGAAAGGGAAAGCTTCGGATTTAATGAGAGATCCTGTCTGTGGCTAATAAGGCAGAGAGCAATGAACATAAAGGAATAATAATAAATAAAGTTGGTGTTCTCAGCAAACACACTGTACATGCACATACACCAAACACATATACAAAACACACAGAATAAGATTACAAAGGTGTTATATTAATGTTATTAATGTTTTATACTTGGGCAGAATATTTTCATTAAAAATCTAAGTTACAATTTAAAAATGCAAATTTTCACTTGTTACTTAGATTTGGGGTAGTTATTTTGGAGACAGGTAAAGCCCAGTTTTAAATTTTTTCCCCATCCTTTCAAAGAATTAGTCTTCAAAAATAGAAAAACAGCGTTATGCATTAAGCATTCTCATCTGTGGGTAGAGGTGTGAACACCTTAATTACATTCACTTCTCTTTGATTATCCCTGTTACTTAAATAAGCATGGAGACACAGAAAAAGTGATATGGGTTTTGCAATTATGCTAATGAAGAAAGTAACCACAACTAAAAGCACATTTTTACTGTTTGTGGCTACTGTGAAGAGTATTGTTTCTCTAATTTCTTTCTCAGCTGTTTTATCATTTGTATACCAAAGGGCTACTGTATCTATTTTTATACTTAATTTTGTATCCCACTACTTCCCTAAAGATTTTAACAGTTGTAGGAGTTCCCCAGTAGTATTTTTGGTATCCCTTATGTATTTTATCGCATCATATTCAAACAGTGATACTTTGACATCTTTTTAAAATTGTATCCCATTTACCTCCTTTGTTGTCTTATTGCTCTAGCTAGAACTTAAAGTACTTTATTTAATAGATATGGAGAAAGTGAACAGCCTTGACTTTCTCCTGATTTTAGTGGAATTGTTTTGAGTTTCTCTCCATTTAATTTGATGATGGCTGTCTTTTATTATGTCTTTTATGATGTATAGGTATGTTCCTTGTATCCGTGATCTCTCTAATACTTTTATATAAAGGAGTGCTAGATTTCTTCAAAGACTTTTCCAGCATTTAATGAGATGATCATGTGGTTTCTCTTTCAGTTTTAATACATAAAGGATTACACTGACAGATTATATATGTTAAACAATTACTGCGCCTCTGGGATGAAGTGTAGTTGATTATGGTGGGAAATCTTTTTGATGTGTTCTTGGATTCTCTTTGCCAATATTTTATTGAGTGTTTTTGCAACAATGTTTATGAAGGTCTCTATATTTCTTGGCTTCTGAATGGAAGTCCAGAATGGAAAATGAGTTGTTGTAGGGAGAGACTGTATTTTGTTTTCATAGAAAATGAAAAATTGTGGCTTACTTCCAGGTAAATAGAGATCAGACTTGACCTCCTGAGGACCTTGAATAGAGACATGGGTGAGGAAACCAAAGAAGACAGATGACTTGTAAGCTAATACCTCTGCAAAGAAACATCTCAAAGACGAGATGAGACATGATAAAACTTGTTGGCTACAGAGTCCTCATGACTTATTACAAGCCATTCTTTCATAAGACACTGATAGAAATTTATATTATATTTTATACATATAAAGTTGACAGATATTTTGCTGGGATTTTCCTTTTTATAAACATAAAAAAGAATGCTTTCTGGAAATGATATAACCTTGACCCTATTGAACTTTAAATCATTCTTTTCATTTTCTTTTTATGTGATCTTCATTAGGTAAATAACCATCAAATGCTGATCTTCATCTATACATTATGTTTTTTTATTCTCTTTCATGATTTTGATAGCAGTAGGGTAGAAAATACATAAGACTAAGACACATTTCTCTAGTTTTTCATATAAGTACCATTGCTATTTCCATCATGCTATTACAATATAAAATACTTTCTCACTTCCCAAATAATTGATTTGTGCATCACTATTTAGAATACATCCCACTCAGAAGTGGGAGGCTTCTATTTAAATGAAATAACTTGCAGCAAAATGACAGTTATTTTCTTTTCATATATATAAATATTTTGACTTTCATTCAATCTTTGAATCAATTAAATTGAAAAGCCACTAATTTTTCAAACACCTTTTCATATATTTTTCATCCAAGCCAATGTTTTGACATTTGCTTTTAATATTCAGCTAGCAGCATCTCAAAAATTCCTTTGAAATTGAGATCCAATAATATTTTGGAGGTCTTTCCAAGCCATATTTTAAAATTACTCCCTTTTATATATTAGTTTTATGAAAAGTGAATTTCTTAGGTGATAATAAAGAAAAAGTGACAGACTTAAAATTATTTACATATTCAGGATATTCTCTTTAGCTGTAACTATCATTGTAATTTCCCAACGGAATTTGAAGAAAAATTATTAATAAAAGGGACATATGAAATGGATCGGCTGGCAAAAGCTCATGCCGTATAAGTCTGAAATCCATAGTTCCTGAACAGAACTCAGGAAGAAGCGTGTGGACTCAACACTCAATCTCTGAGCCACACTCACATCATAGAGCATGTGCCCACCTACCTACCACAACTGAACATATGTAATAAAACATTTTATTCATTTATTTTTTAGTTTTATTTTTATACTTTTCTTTTTTGAGACAGGGTTTATATGTGTAGCTTTGGAGCCTACCCTGGCAATAACTCTGTAGACCAAGCTGGCCTCGAACTCACAGAGATCCTTCTGCCTCATCTTCCCAAGTGCTTGGCTTACAGGCATGCACCACCACCTGGCTATTTATTTTTAATTTTTTTTATTACTTTTGCAATAAAACATTTTAAATGTGAAGAAAAAAGTACACAACATAAAGGCAAACATGTCTTATTTATATAAATTAAAAATGTCATACATAATTCGGGATGCCAGAGACATGGCTCAGCAGTTAAGATCAAGTAATTGTTTTTGTAATAGGTTCAGTTTCCAGCACCCTCACTTAGAGATTTACTACTAGTTTTAATCCCAGTACTTGAGGAACCAATGACCTTTCCTAAATTTTAGGAATATCTATACCTATACAATGCATATACCTACATTCAGCCACGCACATGTACAAAAAATATAAGTAAATATTTATAAAGCAATGCTGTATTATACATTCAAAATTAGAAAATGGTTTATTTATCTCTTTTTTATCTGTCTGTCTGCATATCATATATCCATCCATACATGTTGTTGTCATTTCTGTTAATTCTGTGGCCAATACATTAAGATAACTTTTATGTCATGTTCCATATATTTTAAATTACATACCTTTTATATATAAAGAGATATTCAGAGATACCTGATCATATCACAAATTTATAAGATATGAATTGTAAGACTGTACTAAATTGAATTTTTATGAGGTATCTATTTACTCCCTTCACTCTCAGCAAAAGAAAAAAAATGATATGAACAGGATGTCTCTAAAGACACTGGCTTCTTAGCAGCAAATTAGCTTCAGCCACTATTTCCTTCATTAAGCTTTTCAGAATTTGCTATTCTCAAAAACCATGTATCTGGAATTTGCAATTGCCAATAATATATTAGTTATTACTCTTTCATGCCTGCTATTTCAATCACTTTTTTTGTTGGTCCCCAACTGTCTGTATGCTTTTGTTTGTTTGATTTGTTTTTACTTAATTACCAATTTGTGATTACATAGAGAGATAATAAAAACTGTAGATGGTGGGATTAATAGAGGCAAGTAAGATCACTGGGGGCAGGCATTTTAATGAAATATATTTAGACTTGTCCTTCTCTACTTACTGACTTTCACAAGGACAGCATCTCCTTCCTTCCCCCACTATGTTCTACTGCTTTTCCATAATCCCAAAAGCATAGGACCCGACTGCAATCTCTGAAACAATGAGCCAGATTAAATCTTTATTCTTCTAATTTAATTAAGTTAGTTGTCTCAGGTCATCGTAGTGGCAGGAAGCCAATTAACACAGCGATCATGTTTGAACAGATATAGCTTTTTCTTTTAATTTGCTTTCAATTTATTTTATTTTATGCTTATGAGTGCTGTTCTTCCATGTAAGCTTGGGCCCCATGTACATGTCTGGTGCTTGCAGAGTTCAGATAAGGGTGTCACATTGAAACTGTAGTTGCCCATGATAGTAAAAATATTAATATATATCAGTCCAACATGTACAACGGCCAGAGAATTTGGAATGGATGTAAAGGTGTTTTTTTTTTCTCTGACGCAATGTTTGTTTCATATCCTTATTGATCAAACCAGTATGGTCAATGCTATACCTAGACGAACCATAATTTCATCAACCAGATATGCTTGAATGCCAAATGTAGGCCGTTTTCCAGACCAGACTTTGTAAGGGAGTATAGCTAGGGGACAATGAGGCTGCAGAGAGCTGATGACTCTGGAAAATTGAGATTCAGAGCATGGGAATAAAACTACAATATAAAGAAAGGAGTAAAAATCTCATTTTAACCATTGCCCTTTTTCCTATTTATAATTCCCTCTTTTAAAGTATCATCAAACTAACAAAAGAAAACAATTGAAATTTGTTACCTTTTATGACAATCATCACGGGAGTTTCTTCTTTCCAAACACACGGTTTGATAAATCACTTAAAAAGAAGATACTATTCATTTAAAACAGAATTTCAAATTTATGTCATTTCTTGGTGTTTTAATTCCAGAGATACAAGAAAACCAAGAGCTGGGGATGTATGAAAATGGAATATTCAGCACTAGATTTATACAATCCACTATAAAAAGACTTTGTACTTAATTTATTTATCCGAGAGTGTAAAATGTCACTGCTTTGCTCCCCTTGTCAGCACGATCAATGAATAACCGTTTAATGGCATGAGGGCTTAACAGTAGAAGAAGAGTTATGAGCTTTCTGTAGCTGAACTACAAGCCGACCATTACTTACCCATTTTAGATATTCATATGAGTCTCTTTGCTGTGAGGACATGCATGGCAGATGCCCGTGGATGACGGTATCTGTGCATAAATCAGAATGCTACTGTGCATATTTTAATTGGACCGAAATTGTTCAATAAAAGAAAATATGGATGACAAAAACTCCAATTTAATGTGAGGTATCAGTACATAGAAAAAATTTTACTATTTTTTATAATTGTTTCCCTTTTGTTCCAATTAATTTTTTTCTTTTCTTCATTTCTTGCAAAATTTATGTATTACATAGACTTATAAGTACTGTTTAAGAACACTATAGGAGGAAAATGAATCAGTTCTATGTCTTAAATCTACACATAGAACTACAGTCAACTAAGGAGTGATGGAAGTGGGAAAAATATTATTTCACAGGGAAGAGCATATCAGTTGGTTATTCAATGCCAAATGAAAACATATATTACATAAATATATATGTGTGTGTCATATGTATATTACATATATTACAACACATATATGATAACAATTATTGAAAAACAGGAAAAATTTAATAGCATGTAGTATATTATATATATTACACAAATATATTACATATATTTATAAACAAAGCACATATATATATATATTAAACAAATATGACCATGAATTTGAAATATAGGAAGGAGATTGTACATTGGAGAGACTGGAGGGAGGAATGGGAATTTTAAAATGGTATAATTATTATAATATTATAATGTCAAAAAGTAAAAAACAACAGGCAAATATAAAAGGAAACCTCTCAGACAATGTGAATGTTCACATAATTTTAGCACTTAATCTGGTTACTTTTAATGCAGGAAGCAGGATTTATAGCTATATACTAGAGATCACACATTTGCTTTTAATAGACTGAAAAATAAGAGTACTTGAATCTATGCCCAGACATGCTACAGTATGCTAACCTTCTTCTGGCCTTGAAACAAAATTGGGTTGATGGTTTTTATTGAAAAAGATGATGAGTCCTTTACTTAAGGATTTCCTTGCTGTTTGATAGATGAAGGGATTTATGAGAAGAATATGAATGATTCAGCTGTCATCCAGGGGTAGTTGAAAAGTAGTCAGTTCTCTAAAATACTAAGAGTTCATGTTCTGGGAATTGTATACACCTATCCTAAATGTGGTTTCTTGCTTCTTTGTTCATTCAGGAAAACGGAAAGTCAGTCAGTATATGCTCTTCATTGTTTTGTTTGTTTGTTTAAGAAGATGTTATAACTATTTTGAAGGAACCACTGACCTTCTTAGAAATCACCCTATGTGTGGAGATGAGGTACTCTACAAACCAAAAAGATTATAGGTTAACCACTATCGTTTTAACAGTAAAATTGTATTTAGCTGAGATATGTTCATTGCTGTTTAAAATATGTTATTGCCTACAGGTTACAGTATAGCACAAAACTAAATTTTAAATGCATTGGGAAATCAAAGTCCTTGCACCTTAATTTGATAAAATACTTATGGAGGTGGTTTGCAATCAGACCACTGATGTCTTTAAGATACATCTAAAATAAGAGTAATGCCATATGCATATATTTTAGATATTTTACATGTTTTTATTGTTTTGATCTGTTATTAATGTATACATACATAGAGACAAATATATCTCTCCACATATTAATGTTGACTGGTTTGTTTAATACATATCATGAACAATAATCGAGGTGAAGCTGAAGACTAAGAAATACGATAGATGATCTGACCAGGTAAGAGGAAGGACAGAGTTCTGAAAACTAACAAGCAAACTAAAGATTTAACAAAAAGAAAGAAACAAGTTAATCACGGGAGACTCAGCATGCTCCTATGACCCCTCCTACTAAGGCATCATTGCCTTTTCCCTTATCAAACTTCTCAGCTTTATTGGTAGTTATATATTTTTATATCTAGTGAATCTAATTTCAACAGACATACCTATGGGTATAGATAGGTTCTCAGAAAATCACCATCTCTCCTATGAAGCAGACTTCCCTAGACACCCCTCAGTATAAACAGGGTAAGAAGAAATAGAACATCGTGACTTAGAAGTCCAGATCTGAGAGGCAACTTTTGCCTTGTCAATTAGTTCACTGTACCCTATATTCTGGAATTTCCCTTCATTTGCTTTACACAGGCTGACATTAGCTTTGACTACCCAAATGCCATGTCCTTGTCTGAATGCTTCTTATTCAGATGCAGAACTAAGATCCCCATGGTTGGGATCAGAATGAAGTCAAGACAAGGCATCTCTTCTTATCCTTATATTAATTTTTTTGTTTTAGGTCATTCCATCCGGATTAAAAAATTACATAAATGTATGGTTGATAATAAAATCAAGAAAATTGCTAAATTGGCAACAATCGTTCTGCTGCAGTAAAGGATGCTCCTTCAATTAGAAAAAAACTGAAGCATCTCAAACACTGCAATCATTCATTGCTAAAGTTTCATTGCTGGTCTGCAAGAATATGGCTCAACCAATAAACACCCCTGCCTCAAGCCTGACAACCAGAGACTTCTGCTGAGGGTCCCATGGTAGAAAAAGATAACATTTATGCATGTGTTATAGTACGAGCACACACAAAAACACACATGTATACACTTAAACATTAATTAATTAAATAAAAATATTGTTTCAGGGTCTAACAAGTAGTTAGGTGGGTAAAGTGCTTGATACAGAAGTGTGAACCCTAGGATTTAGATTCCGAACCCCCACCTAAATCATGGCAGCCTGCTGATAATAACAGTGCACCAGAGTTGCAAACAGGGGACATCTGGAACAAGTTGGCTAGATAGACTAATCAAATAGGTGAGTTCAAGGTTCAAGGAAGAGACCCTGCATCAACACATAATGTGGAAAATGATTTAAAAAGGCAGTTTATATCAATTTCTATTCCCCATGCTCACATATCTGTATGCACACCTACTATAACCATGTACACTTATCCACACACAATTTTACATAAACATACATACATGCACATACTATATGTATAGAAACATATAATAAAACTTTATTGTAAAATATACTGTCATTATTTGTCTAAATGTGCACGTTGGGCATCTCAGCTTCACTGAAGTCCTTATAAACTGTACAAAAGTATTCTTACATGGAGCTAGAAGTTTTAATCTAAGCAACAAAGAAATCAAGTCTTCTCTAGAAAAGGCAGTTTCAATCTGAGAATGCTAAGGCATGCTTCTGAAATCTACGTATATTATTTGAATTTCAATCTCAAATAATTCCCTGAGGAAAAATTCAAATTACTCAAATTGATGAGATTTTCAAACTGTATTATCCATAGGACTGGACAAAGATGTACGTAGCTTCTGTTCCTGTATAGAAAAATTATTTAATTCACTAAATCATAAATTGTTGTACTGACTTGGACACCAGAATTTGAGAACCATCAAACCTTATATTATTTTTGATAAACCATCATTTATCAGATGCACATGTGAAAATTCTTGGTTTTTAATTTGATTTTCTTTTGTCTCATAAGTGCACAGTGAGACCAAATGAGGTAGGCTAATAGATTGGTTTTGGATTTCTTGAAATACACATCCTATATGTATGCTATGAATTGTATTGAGAGATGGATTTTGAGAACCTGGAATCCTAAATTGCAACTGTGTAACATGCTGCAACATAATTTCTTGGAAACTTTTCTTTCCTCCCCTTGCCTGGAGCCAACATTGCCCAATATGTTTTCAGTCTGACATAGTTATGAAGTTTGGGGACACACTGGAAAAAGAAACACAACTTCTCAGCTAGCTGACTCCATATTAAAGGAACTTGTATTCACAGACCAGGTCCCACAAAGCAGTGTAATGTGAAGTCTGTTACAAATATGGATGGACTTATGACTTGCAACAGTTCTATAGAAAGCTTAATATTTTAAAGCAAAGCAGGGATACACATGATCTCATTTCAAGCAGTCTTTTAGGTACTTAGATGAAGACAGGACTATTATTGTATTTTCACCAGTCAGTTAGTAATAAGGAGTGGAGTTGATAAGTACATTTATTACATTCTAGGACACAAGGTGCCAGTTGTCAAAGTAGATGCTGGCAGCAGTCCCAAGCAATAACCATATCATCAGACAAATACCATTAACCTATCAACCATATGGCATAAACATGGAATTTTATGCAGCTTGTATGATAACACTGTCAATGGCTCCTCGATCTATCTTATATTATAGTTAGCATTTCTAATTGCCAATACCATCAAATGTGTTGGCAATGTTTCAGGACAGAAATAAATGACCATCATTACTATGACATTAAAGTGAGGGGGCTATTCATAAAGATAATGACTGATTCGGAAAAGGGACCTTCTTATTCTTAATATTTCTCAAAATATTTATGCCAGAGGAGTGATTTTATAGGTCTGCTTGTGAGCATGCACTTGGATATATCTTTCTGTTTTTCATAGCACCCTTGCAAAGAGATGGATAGAGGTATTCCACTGGCAATCGTGAGACTCATGCTTTTCAGTGTTGCATGAGCACTAACTATCTCATCCAAGAGTGTGCCTCAGGAATAGTGGCTGTCCTGTGGTTCCTGATGTATTTTGTATGAAGAGCTTTGCTTTAGTCATCATTGGGTGATAAAAATAAAAAGGAATATACTGTGGATCATAGTTACCAAGTATACTTATGAAGCAAGTGCAAGTTATGCCTATCTCCGTAAACATACTAACATAATTAGAGTATTTTAGGACCATTTTTCATTGGCTTCATTTTTAGCAAAAATCTTCACATATGTTCATGGGATGAGTAAATAAAAGAGATCTTATTTATTAGACGCTTCCTGAGAAACCATACCAGAGCATCAGCACAAGACTGTTGGTAAATTAAATCCAACACTTTCTTTCATTGAAACAGCAAGATTCTTAAGAATTACAAAGCAGCCTGGCAGTGGTGAAGTATGCCTTTAAACCCAGCAGTTGGGAAGCAGAAGGATTTCTGTGAGTTCAAAGCTAGGCTAATCTACATAGTGTGTTCCAGGACAGGCATCCAAAGCTACACAGAGAAACCATGTCTCAAAAAGCTAAAAAAGATTAAAAAATAAAAAATTGCAAAGCAGGGGTCTTTCTTACCTGAAGATTGGTAGTTTTCAATTACTTTCATCTTTTATGCTAACAAATGTAAAAATATAACTATAATAAATAACTGCTATTAATTAAAAAGGGTTTACAAAATAAAAGTATATAATAGAGGAGTAAACTACTGTCCTGGATAGTTGCTAATTTGACACCCCTGGGAAGAGGGAACCTCAGTTGAGAAAGTGTCTCTATCAGCTTGGTCTGGGGCCATGTTTCTGACAGTATTTTCTTAACTGCTAATTGATGGAGGAAACCCAGCTTTTTGTGACCAGTGCCACCCATGAAGGCTGGGCCCAGTCTTTATAAGAAGACAAGCTGAAAAAGCCAGAGGAAGCAAGCCAGTTAGGAGTTCCTTTGTGGTCTCTGCTTCAGCTTCTGACTGCAGTTCCTCTTTGGGTTCTTGTCTTGACTTCCTTTGACAATAGAATAGTGTAAGATGATATCAACCCTTTCTGCCCCAAGTTGGTTTTAGTCAGTGTTTTATCAAAGCTACAGCAAAGCAAACTAGAACAAGCAGGCTAATATTTTTTTAAAGAAGGTCTGTTTTTGCTAAGGTAGACATTATGAAAGAAAATATGTTTGAAAAACACCCTTAAATTACTTAAGTCAATAAAAGGCAAAGGAGCATGTCAGACAGATGCAAAGTTCTCCCTTCCTGTTCCATCGGAGAATGAGATGTGACAAACATGTGATCATCAAAAATGGTGTGGTTCAATAAAAAATTGACTCATATTTGAAATGATATTACTAATATTTTACCCAGAGATAATCATGCTTTCATCCCTGGGCTATAGTACCAAGTTTGACATTTATTTTTAGAGCATTTGGACAATAGAATGTTTTTAACAAGGGAATATACTGATATGATAACATTAATTTTTATAATGACAAATGATCAAAGTTGCAGCCTGATAGAGAATTGATTGAACCGAAAAAGAGTTCATGCAAAGAAATTGACTCAAATGTCAATTAAAAGTGTTGGATTAAATCTGAATGATATTTGCTTTCTTTTTAATACATTGACTGAATGTTATATCAAATCAGATACTGGAATGTTCCCAGATATTCTGTGATAGTTAAGTGGTATAAGTTTATATTAAGCTTCTAAACATCTCATTTATATAATCACTTAAAAGGGTCTTGTTTCCAGCTAACAATGGCATTAAAATAAGACAGTCATATTCTGCATAATCATAGAAGACAGAACATCATTGAAATATTATTGTTACAGAAATGGAAGATACTGTCACTGAACAACTGATCTTATTTTACATAACTGCTTATTTCATCAAAGACCCTCCAATGCCCATTGCAGTTGAATTGGATTTAAGTATGTCTGTACATTTTTATTGTTTCATAACAAATGTCCATCGCATCATTTTTCCCTGTTTTGAAATAGCATAAGTCACAGTTTACCTAACATTTGTGTGCTGCAACTTTGATTTATTATCTTCACAAATATGTGGAGAAGCTGAAATGCATAGCCGGCTGATAGTCAACACCAGCAACTCAAGTTAAAAATAACATCCTTACATGCAGTGTTTGTTGTCAGCTGCATCTGAGCAGAGGAGGATGGAACATTAACTTCAGCCCCCTTTCCTCCCTGATCCTGGGCTAAAGCTCTCAGATGTAGGGTGATTTTGAACTCCATTAGTCTTGTATGCCCAGGCTGGGAGAAGATTCATTTTCATGCAAGGCCTGCAACTGGTTGCTAATAAAACCTTCCTCTGACAAATAAATGGCCTGTAATATAACCTGCTCCAGGGCAGTGAAATCCCAACCACTCACATATGATCTGTAGCAAAGCAATATGCAATGTTCTTCCCCCAGCAATCCAGAAAATGCTGCCCAATCTCTTTACTTGTCTGAATTTCTATATTAGTGAGCCAAAAACTATATATCATCTGCCAAAGGATAGCAAATATTCTTTTGTGATGATTTATACTTTTAAATAAGATAGTTATTAAGCTTAATATAATACCCTGTTAGAGGAGTATAAACTAAGTTTGAGATACTTTTATTAAGTGACATGATAAAAACTGAATCAAATAAAGCCCAGAACCCTCATTAGCAGGCCAAAATAAAAAATGACCAATCTCTTTGCTGATTATCTGAGAAGTAAAATAAAACCTTCACTGAAGCAAGTAGCATTGTTTCAAAATATTAATTACAATTGATCAATATATTAAATATAGATTAACAGAGCTTTAGGCAGGAACAGAAGAGATGATTATGGCCAGGGTGTGTAAAAGATTTACATAAAATACATAACTTATCACATTTCCTGTAACTTTATTGTCAGGGATGTAGTGAGGATCAAATGAGATAAATATTGGAAATTGTGTCACACTTACGAAGCAATAGCGAAACAACGGGCATTATTTTCACAAAATAGAATATATTCAGTACTTAATACCCAGGACATTATATAAATTCCATACCAGCTACAAATCTAGAAACATTCCATGCAATCATAATTATTGTAGGACATTTTCTGCATTCCTAGTTATAAACTGTAGTGTTCGTCTTTCTACACAGTAAATATTTTTGAATTGCTCTGCTGCTAGCCATTGTTGTTCAGCTTTTTCGTTCTATCATTAAGGTTTTCCTAAGTTCCATAAAGCTTGACAAGGATTCTACACTTGAATTCAGCTTAAAATTTGTGAAAGTGTTATTTTATTTTCTGACATGTTGAGATAGAATGGTCAAGCCAATGGCAAATGGATATACCATCGACAAAGCAGTGCTTTGTCAATAAAATACAGATATCAGAGCAGAGTGTGGGGACTCATGCCTGGAATGTTAACATATTTGGTGCTGAAGGATAGAAGAATTAAGATCAGTTTAAGGCTGGCATATATATTCTGTAGCCACAGAATAATATCTTATCTTAATGAAAACAAGGATGTGAAGAATTGGCCAGGGTCCACAACTCTGGTTCCCACAGATCATTTCCTCCTAACCTCCCTCTCCCAATTCATCTCTTTATCCTAACCCCAAATCCAACGATGTTCCCCCTGCTAACCCACAGGTCATGACTCCCAGAAAAGTAGGTATGTTGCCTGCAGATCTCTTCTCTCTAAAATCCCAGTTTCCTCCAAATCCTATTCCCCAGTATCCCCACCAGCTCTGCTGCAGAACACCTATGGCAGCCTTCCCTGCCTCACTGGTCCCATCTCCTGCAGGTCCCATACATCTTCCCATCTTCCCATCTAACCTCCCTCACCCCACTCATTGCTTTGCCTCAGTCCCCAAATTCAGCAAGCTCACCCTGCTAACCCAAGGGCTACTTCTGCCAGAGTAACACGTAGGATGACAGTTGGATCCAAACTTCTTCTGCTCCTGTAGATCCAATCCCGAATCTTATGCCAAGTATATAGAAGAAAAACTGGGTTAGTCTCCCTCCCTGGTGTGCTCTCAGCCCATCACTAATGGATCAGAAATGATACTCTCCAGTCTCCTTTACCCCAGCTCATCCCAGTATCCCAGCCTCCAACACCAGTACGCATTCCCTGTGAACACACTAGCTTGGCAGGCCAGCAAAACAGAAGGTAACTGAAGACCAACACTGTTCTTTCTTTCCTCTAATCTAAACCCAATTCTCCATCCCATCCCTGACTCTGCAACAGAACACCAGATGCAGTCTTCTGTCCCTCTCTGCCCACATTTCCTGTGGGTGCTACAGACCTTCCCCCTCCTAACGTCCTTCTACCTACTTGTTGCTTTATCCCAGCCACCAATGCAACAGGCACTCCTTACTCACCCATAGATCTATCCTGCCATGAAGAAGATAGGCTGTCTATAGATCATCTCCTCTTCTTCGGTTCCTTAGAACCAGTTCCTCCATCTTATCCCCAGCAATACACTATACCCTCTGTGGTAACCTCTCTTCACAGTCTTCCCCTATTCTAAGAGACAAAACAACAAAATAAGCAGATCCTGGTTGAACACTCTGCTCTTCTCCCTCCAGTGAACCCATTCAGACCCATAGGCTATTGTCATTTCTGTCAGCTTCCAATATCCATGGGCATATTGTACCTGAAACTCCCAGTGGGCACAACTATCAGGTCCAAAAAGAATTTCCTACCAAGCAACATAGGCAATAAATAGCACTATCCAAAAATTCAGAAAGGAAATAGAAAACAAGAGCAAAATAGCCACCCAACAGAGACAAATATAGAAATCATCACCTAGTCCTATAATCAGCCCAGTCCCAGAGGATTAGACAGCAGTGTAAAACCATGCTCAGTAACAGCCAGGACAATATATATATCTCCCTTTGAGCCCAACTATCTACCATAGGAGGCTGTGATTATACCAGCATAGTTAAAGCACAAGTAAAAGACCTTAAAACTGCCTCTATGAAGATAATAGAGGACCTAAAAGATAAAATCAAAAAATTCTTCAAAAAAGGAAAGGAAAACACAAACAAAGTGAGGAATTGAAAAAAGGCCTTAAAGAAATGCAGAAAAACAGAAACAGTGAAGAGTTTGTGGAGTAAGGGGAACACTCATCCATTGTTGGTGGGAATGCAAACTTGTGCAAACACTCTGGAAATCAGTGTGGCAGTTTCTCAGGAAACTGGAAGTCAAGCTACCTCAAGATCCAGCAATTCCACTGTTGGGAATATACCCAAGAGATTCCCAATCATACTACAAAAGCTTTTGTTCAACTATGTTCATAGCAGCACTATTATGTAATAGCCAGAACCTGGAAACAACCTAGGTACCCCTCAATAGAAGAATGGATAAAGAAGGTGTGGCACATATATACTTTAGAGTTCTACTCAGCGGTAAAAAACAATGATATCTTGAACTTTGGATGCAAATGGATGGAAATAGAAAACATTATCCTGAGTGAGGTAACCCAGACCCAAAAAGAGGAATATGGTATGTACTCACACATAATCAGATCCTAGCCATAAACAAAGGACATTGAGCCTATAGTTTGTGATCCTAGAGAAGATAAATAAAAAAGTGAAACAAAAGAAAAACATTTATCCTCCTGAATATTGGAAGTTGACAAGATCGTCAGGCAAAAGTTGGGAGCAGGGAGGTCGGGGTGGATTGGGGGGAAGGGGTGATGGAGAAAGAGAATGGAAAGGAGAAGGATTGGGGAGAGCTTGGGGGAATGGGATAATTGAGGTGGAGGAAGGGTGGATATGGGAACAGGGGAGAAGTTATCTTAACCAAGGGAGCAATTTTAGGGTTGGCTAGAGTCTTGGCTGTAGAGGGATTCCCAGGTGGCCAAGGCAGTTTCCCCAACTAATTCCATGGGCAGCAGAGGAGAGGGTGCCTGTACTAACATTATCCTATAGCCACACTAATGAATACCTTGCATATCACCATAGAACCTTCATCTGGCAATGGATGGAGATACAGACAGAGACCCACATTGGAGTACTGGACTGAGCTCCCAAGGTCCAAATGAGAAGCAGAAGAGGGGAGAACATGAGCAAGAAAGTCAGGACCACGAGGGGTGCGTCCACCCACTGAGACAATGGTACTGATCTAATAGGAGCTCATCAAGGCCAGCAGGACTGGGACTGATAGAGTATGTGATCAAACTGGACTCTCTGAATGTGGCTGACAATGAGGGCTGACTGAGAAGCCAATGACAATGGCATTGAGTTTTCATTCTACTGCATGGACTGGCCTTGTGGAAGACTAGTCTGTTTAGATGTTCACCTTCCTAGACCTGGATGGAGGGGGGAGGACCTTGGACTTCCTACAGGGCAGAGAACCCTGACTGCTCTTAAGACTGGAGAGGGAAGAGGAGAGGAAGTATGGAGAGTGGGAGGGAAATGGGAGGAGGGGAGGAGGTAGAAATTTTTAATAAAGAAATTAATTTAAAAAGAAAAAAAATAAAATAAAAACAATTCATCTTTTTCTTCTCAATTCATCATTAACCAAACTCACAAAGATACCACTGACTCTCCTGAAGACTTTCAAAGTAAAAGTCATAAAGTTTTGATCCTTGATGTTCACACTAACCTATTCCTATTAGTAAATGTGTCTTTCTAACCATCTGTTTAGTCATTGTATTTATTTTTTATGTTTCACTGGCAAGTATTAATAGAGAAACAACTGGATAATAACTGAAACCCTGCTGTGCTCAATTAATCAATTTTATTGGAAAAAAAGGTTATCTCATTGTAGTGTAATTTCTAATTCATCTTAATAATAAAAATCTGGAGTCAGATAGCGCCTCCCAGCTCAGCCTGCTTGGGCGCTGGGACCAAACCCGAAGCGGAGGGCAAAGGGGAGGGCGGTAGCTCCTTTGTCGCCATAGCCTGCCTGCAGCAAGCAGGGTGGGCCCTTTGTTTGCGAGCTAACCAAGCAGCACGGAGTTTCGATCAGGGCACCTAGTGAAACATCATTGTGGTGAGTGAGTGCTGTGGCAGCCAGGAACAGGGAACTCAGATGTACCTCAGCCCGCATACACTTCCTGGTCATCCTATAGGGGCTATACTGCCCGATACCTGCTCTCTCTTCCTATCCCATCCAGCTTACATCCAGATTCCCCCACCCCCTTTCTCCCTCCCACCCCCCCTTCTTTGGCGGCATAGCGCATCCCAGCTCAGCCTGCTTGGGTGCTGGGACCGAACCCGAAGCTGAGGGCAAAGGGGAGGGCGGTAGCTCCTTTGTCTCCATAGTCTGCCTGCAGGAAGCAGGGTGGGCCCTTTGTTTGTGAGCTAACCAAGCAGCAAGGAGGTCCGATCTGGACACCAGGAGAAACATCACTGGGGAGTGACATCACTGGGAAGGTACATCAGTGGGCAAGAAGACCTGATCCTGTAAAAGAAGATCCATAGGGGAGTATTGGGAGGAAGAGATGGGCAGACGCTAATGCAAGAATTCACCGAACAATCTGAAAAACAACATGAAACCACCAGAAGCCAGCAACCTCACAAGAGGACATGAACACCTTAATCAAGAAGTAGAAAAAACTGACTTCATGAAAGTGATTGACACCCTTAAACAGCATGTAAAAAATGCCCTTATAGAAATGGATGAGAAGTATAACAGAAAGTTCGAGGAATTGAGTAAATCAGTGAATGATACCCTAGGAAACCAAGGAAAAACAATCAAGCAGATAACGGAAACAGTTCATGACTTGAAAACTGAAATGGAGGCAAAGAAGAAAACACAAACATAGGGGCGGCTGTACATGGAAAATCTAGGTAAATGAATAGAGACTACAGAAACAAGCATAACCAGCAGAATACAAGAGATAGAAGAAAGAATCTCAGATTCTGAGGATAACATAGAGAAAATAAACACACTGATCAAAGAAAACAGCAAGTCCAACAAATTCTCATCACAAAACATTCAGGAAATATGGGACACAATAAAAAGACAAAACCTAAAAACAATTGGAGTAGAAGAAGGAGAAGAAGTGCAGCTCAACGGTCCAGAAAATATACTTAATAAAATGATAGAAAAAAACTTTCCCAACCTGAAGAAAGATGTACCTACGAAGGTTCAAGAAGCATACAGAACACCAAATAGGCTGGATCAAAAAAAAAAGCATCCCCTCGCCATATAATAATCAAAACACAAAATATAAAGAATACAGAAAGAATATTAAGAGCCACAAAGGAAAAAGGCCAAGTTACTTATAAAGGTAAACCTATCAGACTTACACCTGACTTCTCTATGGAAACCCTGAAAACCAGAAGGTCCTGGATAGATGTACTGCAAAAACTAAGAGACCATGGATGCAAGCCCAGACTACTATATCCAGCCAAGATTTCGTTCACTATAAATGGAGAAAACAAAACTTTCCAGGATAAAAACAAATTTAAACAATATGTAGCCACAAATCCAGCCTTACAGAAAATAATAGAAGGAAAATCACTAACCAAGGAGTCCAACAATGACCACAAGAACTCAGACATCTAGAGACCCTTCACCAGCGCAACTCAAAGAAGGGAAACACACAAACCCTACTACTAAAAAAGTGACCGGAGTTAACAACCACTGGTAATTAATATCACTTAATGTCAATGGGCTCAACTCACCTATAAAAAGGCACAGGCTAAGAGATTGGATACGAAAACAGGATTCAACATTCTTCTGTTTACAAGAAACACACCTCAACCATAAAGACAGGCACCTACTCAGAGTAAAGGGCTGGGAAAAGGCTTATCAAGCAAATGGACCTAAGAAACAAGCAGGTGTGGCCATACTAATTACTAACAAAGCTGACTTCAAACTTAAATCAATCAGAAGAGATGGAGAGGGACATTTTATACTCATAACAGGAACAATTCATCAGGAAGAAGTTTCAATCCTGAATATCTATGCCCCTACTATAAAAGCACCCACGTACGTAAAAGAAACATTACTAAAACTCAAGGCAGCCATCAAACCGCACACACTAATAGTAGGAGACTTCAACACTCCTCTCTCACCAATGGACAGGTCAATCAGACAGAAACCTAACAGAGAAATTAGAGAATTAAGGGAGGTAATGAAGCAAATGGACTTAACAGACATCTATAGATTATTTCACCCAAAGAGGAAAGAATATACCTTCTTCTCTGCAGCTCATGGAACCTTCTCGAAAATTGACCACATACTCGGTAACAAAGCTAACTTACACACTTACAAAAAAATATTAGTAACCACCTGTGTCTTATCAGATCACCATGGATTAAAGTTAGAATTCAACAACAATGCTACCCCCAGAAAGCCTACAAACTCATGGAAACTGAACAGTCAACTACTGAACCATACCTGGATTAAGGAAGAAATAAAGAAAGAAATTAAAGTCTTCCTTGAATTCAATGAAAATAAAGAAACAACATACTCGAACTTATGGGACACTATGAAAGCAGTCCTAAGAGGAAAGTTCATAGCACTAAGTGCCCACTTAAAGAAAAGAGAGAAAGCACACATTGGAGACTTAACAGCTCACCTGAAAGCTCTAGAAAAAAAAGAAGCAGACTCACCTAGGAGGAGTAGAAGACTGGAAATAATCAAACTGAGGGCTGAAATCAACAAAATAGAAACACAGAAAACAGTCCAAAGAATCAATGAAACAAAAAGCTGGTTCCTGGAGAAAATCACCAAAATTGATAAACCCCTATCCAAACTAATCAAACGAAAGAGAGAGAATACACAAATTAATAAGATCAGAAATGAAAAGGGGGACATAACCACAGACACAGAGGAATTTCAGAGAGTCATTAGATCTTACTACAAAAGCCTGTATGCCACAAAACTGGAAACTGTAAAAGAAATGGACACTTTTTTAGATAAATACCATTTACCAAAATTAATCCAGGACCAGGTGAACAATCTAAACAGACCTGTCAGTCGCGAAGAAGTAGAAGCTGTCATTAAAAACCTCCCTACCAAAAAAAGCCCAGGACCAGATGGTTTCAATGCGGAATTCTACCAGAACTTCCAAGAAGACCTAATACCTATACTCCTTAATGTATTCCACAATATAGAAACAGAAGGGTCATTACCAAATTCCTTTTATGAAGCTACAGTTACCCTGATACCTGGAATCGTTTAGAAGACACGTATTTTATCCCACAAACCTATGAACACCTCATTTTCTATAAAGGAGCTAAAAGTTTTCAATGGAAGAAAGAAAGCATCTTCAACAAATGGTGCTGGCACAACTGGATGTCAACCTGTAGAAGAATGAAAATAGACCCATATCTCTCACCGTGCACAAAACTCAAGTCCAAATGGATTAAAGACCTTACTATCAGTCAGAACACACTGAACCTGATAGAAGAGAAAGTGGGAAATACCCTACAACAGATGGGCACAGGAGATCGCTTCCTATGTATAACCCCAGAAGCACAGACATTAAGGGCAACATTGAATAAACAGGACCTACTTAAACTGAGAAGCTTCTGTAAAGCAAAGGACACTGTCACTAAGACACAAAGGCAACCTACTGACTGGGAGAAGATCTTCACCAACCCCGCAACAGACAAAGGTCTGATCTCCAAAATATATAGAGAACTCAAGAAACTAGACTAAAATGCTAATTAACCCAATTAAAAAATGGGGCACTGAACTGAACAGAGAATTCTCAACAGAAGATCAAATGGCCAAAAGATATTTAAGGTCGTGCTCAACTTCCTTAGCAATTAGGGAAATGCAAATCAAAACAACTTTGAGATATCATCTTACCCCTGTCAGAATGGCTAAAGTCAAAAACACCAAGGATAGCCTTTGCTGGAGAGGCTGTGGAGGAAAGGGTACCCTCATCCATTGCTGGTGGGAATGCAATCTTGTGCAACCACTGTGGAAGTCAGTGTTTCGGTTTCTCAGGAAATTCGGGATCAACCTACCCCTTGACCCAGCAATACCACTCTTGGGAATATACCCATGAGATGCTCTATCATATGACAAAAGCATTTGTTCAACTATGTTCATAGCAGTATTATTTGTAATAGCCAGAACCTGGAAACAACCTAGATGCCCTTCAATGGAAAAATGGATGAAGAAATATGGAATATATACACACTAGAGTACTACGCTGCGGTAAAAAACAATGACTTCTCGAATTTTGCATGCAAATGGATGGAAATAGAAAACACTATCCTGAGTGAGGTATCCCAGACCCAAAAAGATGAACATGGGATGTACTCACTCATAATTGGTTTCTAGCCTTAAATAAAGGTCACGAGTCTACAATAGGTGAACCTAAAGAAGCTAAGTAAGAAGGTGAATGCAAGAAAAAACATATAGTTATCCTCTTGGCTATGGGAAGTAGACAAAATTGCCAGGGAGAAAACTGGGATCTTGGGGGTGGGGTGGGATGGGGGTAAGAGGAGATGGGGAGAGAAAAGGTAGAAGGGAAGGAGGGGGGACGTGTGGAAGGGGAGGATGGGGGGAACTTAGGGGAAAAAGGAGGATTGGGATAAAGGAAGGTTGGTTAGGGGAGCATGGAACCACAATTCTTAGTTAAGGGAGCCACTTTAGGGTGGGCAAGAGACTTGAACCTAGAGGGGCTCCCAGGTGCCCAAGCTGGGGTCCCCAGTTAGTTTCTTGGGCAGCTGAGGATAGGGAACCTGAAATGACCCTATCCTAGAGCAATACTCACGAATATCTTGCATATCATCATAGAACCTTCATCTGGTGATGGATGGAGATAGAGACAGAGACCCACACTGGAGCACTGGACTGAGCTCCCAAGGTCCCAATGAGGAGCAGAAGGAGGGAGAACATGAGCAAAGAAGTCGGGACCACGAGGGGTGCACCCACCCACTGAGACAGTGGAGCTGATCTACTGGGAGCTCACCAAGGCCAGCTGGACTGTGACTGAAAAAGCATGGGATAAAACTGGACTCTCTGAAGCCGGGCGGTGGTGGCGCACGCCTTTAATCCCAGCACTCGGGAGGCAGAGGCAGGCGGATCTCTGTGAGTTCGAGGCCAGCCTGGTCTACAAGAGCTAGTTCCAGGACAGGAACCAAAAAGCTACGGAGAAACCCTGACTCGAAAAATCAAAAAAAAAAAAAAAAAAAAAAACTGGACTCTCTGAACATGGCGAACAATGAGGGCTGATGAGATGCCAAGGACAATGGCATGGGGTTTTGATCCTACTTAATGTGCTGGCTTTGTGGGAGCCCAGCCAGTTTGTATGTTCACCTTCCTAGACATGGACGGAGAGGGGAGGACCTAGGACTTACCACAGGGCAGGGAACCCTGACTGCTCTTTGGACTGTAGAGGGAGGGGGAAAAGTGTGGGGGGAGGGGGAGAAGGGTGGGAGGAGGAGGAGAAGGGTGGGAGGAGGGGGAGGGAAATGGGAGGCTGGGAGGAGGTGGAAACTTGTTTTATTTTTCTCCTTTTCTCAATAAAAAAAAAATCTGGAGTCAAATATTAGGGGCTGAAACCTGAAAGATAAGAGAAACAGAACAGTCATCCACTAGAGATCTTACCTCTATAAAATACTAAGACCGAATGGGATATCCTGTCTCTACAAGTCCTCATAGTGAATTTCTTGAGCTTCTGTTTCCGCCAGACTTACATTCTTCTCTTTCTTCAGCTTTATCCATTCCTGCCTCCACCTTCCTAGTGCTGGGATTAAAGGCACGTGACTGTCAAGTACTGGGATTAAGGGTGTTAGCTCTGTTTCTCTTTGAGACTGGATCCATCTAGTGTAGCTCAAGGCGGCCTTGAACTCACAGAGATCCAGAACCCTTGTCTCCCAAGTGCTGGGATGAAAGGTGTGTGTCACTACTGCCTGAACTCTGTGGCTAACTAGTGGCTTAGCTCTGCACACTGATCTTCAGGCAAGCTTTCTCTGTTAGATCACAAATAAAATATCACCATATCTAATACTTATCAGTAGATTTTTGTGTATATGGGATGCAGAATTATGCACATAAAAACAAGCAGCGTTGTAATTGAAGCATGTTCTCAATACACATCAGTTTCTGTAGTAAGAAGTGGATGATACATTTGATGACATTTTGGTAAAAGTCCAAGTTTCCTACAGGAAGCTCTTATAACGAAAAGGCTGAAACCAGTAATTTGTGGTTTACCACATTTCACACACACGTTTTGAATGACTATACTAATAATTTTCATTTGTTGAGCAGTAGGTCTTTTACTTTCCTATTTATCTAAATATAAAACACATGCACATATGAAGCAGTACTTTTGCCATTCCATATATAGGAATACAATTTTCACAGTAAGAGGAAATCAGTTTTGCACACATACATTTAAACCTTTAGCTAATCACAACATGCTCTTTATTGCTAGGTATACTTAGGCTCTAGTTGAGAGCAGATATCATTAGTATATTACCAAGCCACACAATTAGTAACTTTGGAAGAAGTAACTTACAGCATTTTTTTTTTAGGTTTAAATGACAGGTTTTATTTAAAAACGAAGGTCCTGAGCTGTGTGCTAAAGTTGCTAAAATTCATGTAAGGATATTCACTATATGGGCCCATGCACTACATATGGCCTGTTGAGATTTTTTTTGTAGTCCTTATTTTACTTTTTTCATACATAAAATTTGTATAAGGAGATCACTATCAGAGGCCTAGCATCTTATAAATGTAAGAATTGTGGTAAAGTGAATAATACATCATGAACTAATCTAAATTGCTAATGGCTTTGAACAGAAAGCTTACATGTAGGCTTCTGTTTACTCTTATTCATAACAAAAGAGTTGGATGAAGCAGACTTTTAATGCTCTTTACAATCTATCGTCTTTTCTCCTCTGCCCTTTATCATAATGCAAATACTGGCTTTTATTCTCTCTTTATATTCAGGTAGGAGCAAAGCATTTTTATTTTTTCTTTTAAAAGCTGACAGGCATAACTCTATAGACTTATTATGTGCACGGTCACATTCAATGTTAATTTTAAAGTGGTAAAAATCAATTACCAAATTCATTAATTCATTATTTCATAACTTATCTAAACTATGTGGTTTTTTAAACCTTAGTAAGGGAAAAGATGATTTATCACTGTGGAAGAAGATAAACTACTTCCCTGGGTACTGTTGCCCCTAGTGTGAATCAGACAGTGCTTGAATAAAATATTCTACAATTCTAGACTCCATTTTGAATAAATATTCATTTTTGCAAAATATAAGAGGCACCTATAGTTATGTTCAACAGCTTTTAGTAAGTGCATTAAATCTCCCCAAATCCATTGATTAACCATCATTCAAAGATTCTCTGATGACTGCAAACATAAGTCCCTGTTCATTAAATGTCTCACAAATCACAGAAAGCAAAATGAAAATGAACTGATAGCATCTACTGCTCTGGACCTTGACTTCAGCTATTATGTGAACATTAGCTTTTCATTCCTAGCCTAGTTGACACACTGGAAAATGCAAATGATCTTTGACAGTACAGCTTCTGTCTCCACTAGCTTCTCCTGTGTAAATATGAAGAAACTGTGAAAGGAAGGTCCCTCATCAGAGCAACAGACTGAGCTCCCAAGGTCCAGTTGAACCAGTTGAAAAGCAGAAGACAAGCAAGGAAATCAGGACCATGAGGGATTGGTCCACCCACTGAGGCTGTGTGCCTGTTCTAAAGGGAGCTCACCAAATCCAGCTGGGCTGTGACTGAACCAGCATGTGATTAGACCCGACTCTCTGAATGAGGCTGACTGGGAAGCCTTTGATAAAGGCACTGAGATTTGTTTCTACTGCATGTACTGGCTTTTTGGGATCCTAGTCTATTTGGATGCACAGTTTCCTAGGTCTGAATGTGGCAGGGAGGACCTTGGACTTCCCACAGGGCAGGGTACCCTGCCCTCTCTTAGAGATGGAGGAGGAGGGAAGAGGGTGAATGGGGGAGGGGAATGGAAGGAGGGGAGGAAGTGTAAATTTTTGAATGGAAAAATAAAGAAAATGAAGAAAAAAAAAACAGAAAGAAACTCCAAGTTCGTCACCCATTTAACCATTCAAGCAGGTGCCTAGAGCCCCCTGGATAGAGGTTCCTTAACTTTAGTTTTAAGACTTTAACTAAGATGTTAATACATAGATTAATCTATGAGTATTACAAAAAGCATCTTTGAAAGAGACATTTCAGAAATGTCACAGGAAGAAACTGTAAAGCTCCTCAGGCTACCTTTCTCGTAGATGTCAAGACGTTTGTTAAGCTAAAGAAGAAAGCACTAATGCACCCAGAAGCCCAAACACAAATATTGCAATAGTAAAAAAGTTTGTGGTAGCAACCCACAAATATTTGACTGGATTCATTTTTCACTCCCTGAAATGGAATTTATACCTAACATGACTGGTGTGGCCAACAACCTGGGCCTAGATTGGCCAGGGATGTAGGTGAAATCCAAAGGAACATAGAAATAAAATGACTCTTAATGTCATTCTGTTTTACTAATAGATGAGTATATTGTTCAGGCACCATCAAATAAGCTTCCTCCCACAGAAGATGTGAACAAAATCAAAGACCTACAATGAGACAATGGGCAGAGAGTGAAAAAATTGGAACAGTCATTCCTAAATGGGAATTTTCCATAAAATCCCTCCCCTCAGGGCACAGGAAGTCTTTTAGAAGAGGAGGCGAAATGATTATAAGAGTCAGAGGGGATGGAGAACAGCAAGGAAATAAGGCTTTTCTAGCACAATAGGACTAATACAGATATGAACTCACAGAGACTGTGGCAGCGTGCACCGGCCTGCAAAGGCCCACAACAGATGGGGGGGGGGCATCTCATCTAAACCACCACAAATTTGGCTCATTTACCCTATGAAATATAGCTCAGTTGTTAAGAAAAAAGAAGTGTGCAGTTAAGTAGAAGCACCTGGAAATAATCACTCCGTGTGAGCTAAGTCTGACCCAGAAATACAACCGTTACAAATTTTCTTTCCTTTGTTGATACTAGCTTTGAATCTTATAGATATACATATATAATTTTGGATGCACACAGATAGTAGGAAATTAGTAAGGTGCCAATAAAAGATAGAACACAGTACCCCTACTAGACCACAGGCTAACAAAGCACCTAAGGTCAAGAATGGATGATACAATTCAAAAACAAAATTTTCAGAGTCTTGGCATTTCTCTTTGTTACCCTCCTTAACTTGGTGAAGATCTAGCATAGTGAAGCCATAGAATACACACACACAAAATCAGTTTGGTATTGACCTGGAAGCTTCATCTCAACTGGTTAGCTTTCATAGTGCTGTAAAGTGCTAAGTATGCTACCAGAAAAGAAAAGTCACTATCAGACTTACCCATATGTGAACCATAAGGGCTGCAAGAATGACTTTCATGAAAATATCTCTGTCAGCACAATAAATGTACAAATGCCATAAGAGTAACTATCTTCTTCCTGGATAGATATAAGGCTTGCTTGTCAAGACCATTACTGGATCAAGGAACCTGTGGAAGACAGGTCAGAGACCCTATGGGAGAACCTACTTCTTGTAGTCAACTAATGGTACATAGAACTAAGCTAATCTTTAATGACTTACCATATCCATATATTAGTGTATCCCAAACCTCAGAAGAGAAACCTTTTTTGCAGAACATGATGGTTAACAGAGACCCATATCTCATCATGCTACAGAGCAAAGTGACTATGAAGGCTCAGCCCTCAATGGGACATGAATCCATATCCTCTTCTTCCAAGGATCATGGTTGATTGTAGAAGATAATCAGGAAATATTGTTAGAGGCTGTGACAGTGGATGATTATAAGTAAACAATATTGTCTTAAGAAAATAGTTTGCGCTTATGGACTTACCATGGTTTGTAACAGTGTTCACAAGATTTGTGTGCAAATTCAAGCCATTAAAAATCCCATATGAAGGGAAAAGGTAGAAATGAGTTCCAATACTTGCTGAGGGATTGCTGATAACTGGTAGCTGCCCTTGGTAGGAGAGTTAGCTTTTATAGAGTTTGTCCCTTGGTTGGTTAATAATGGAAAACTATTTTAACTAGACAAAGATGTGTTATATTTGTTATGCTGCATAATATGACTTTAAATGTGTAAAGCTGTGTAACACTTGTTTCTACTGCCTTTATCAATGATGTAATGATGTCTTGCTTTTGTTTATGCTGCATTTGTTTAATTTTGTAAAGACGTGCTGCATTTGTTTCTCCTTTCCCAACTAAGGCACCCGATTGGTCTAACAGAGAGCTGATCAGCCAATAGCTCAGCAGGAAAAAAGGATAGGTGGGATGGGCAGACACAGTGATAAATGGGAGAAGAAAACTAGGCTTGAAAGAGAGAACGAGAAAAGGAGGAGAGAAGGAAGAGAAAGTGAGGGACACACCCAGAGCAAGAAACCAGGCTTAGGTGCCAGATAAACAGACATAGAGAAATAGTGAAAGTAAGATATACAAAAGTTAGAAAGGTAACAAACTCCAAGGAATAAAGTAAATAAAGAGAAGCAGGTTATTTTAAGTGAAAAGGGCTAGTTATAAAGGCACCTAAGATAAGATGACCATTCAAAAACTAATATATTGCTGTATCATGATTTGGGAGCTGGGTAGTGACTCTAAAAGAAAAAGCCTAGCATACAGCATCCTCCAGTGAGTGGTCACATATCTAAGATTATGCAGGTAGCATTACCCCAACTGAATTTGTTTTTTGTTGTTTTGTTTTTAAAATAAGGACACAAATTTGAAGCACAATTAAGTGAAAACTCAGGATTAGAAATTGGGGTTCAACCTGAAGGTTGGTAAAACAAAACAGCCAGCCACTAGCTCATACCTTGACATCAGTCTGAAATGGTGATCCCATCTCTTAAAATCTCAGAAGAAGACTGCACCTGAGAGCTGTATTCATCTGGTTTATATTCTGCTCTAGGGCTGGGTTTAAAAGAGTGCACCAATGTCATTAAAGGCATGCACTGTCCGATTTCTATGGCAACTATGGTGGCTACTGAGATTAAAAGTGTATGTCATTGTGACTACTGGATTAAAGGTATATGTTACCATAATCTGTTCTGGAGGGCTTGCCAGTGGGACTGTTTTACTGTCAGATCTTCAGGCAGTCTTTATTTTTTAGAATACAGTTGAAATGCACATAACGTTGGGTGGGTTTGGACTAAGTTGTGGATGGGGGAATGGGATGCATAAGTTCAAAAATGATGTGTGAAATTCTTATGGAATTATTAAAACATAAAAAATAAAAATAAAGAATAGTTAATACAAAAACTTTAACACTGGGATGGATTTCATTTGTTACAGAACTTCAGAGAATATTTAACAAAATAATTGGCTGAATAAAGTCACAGAGACAGCACTCTCTAGAAACAGCACTCCCTACAAAAGTCAAGCATTGTCAGTTTAATTTCAAACTTGACCTTTTACATTCAGAATAAGCAGCACCTTTAATCTTGGTACATAGTGAAAATCCTTGTGCTGATGGTCCAATACTGGCACAGATTTCCCCCTTGCCTCTGCAAGTAGCAAGTGATGCCATTCTTGATAAAGTCTCCTGTCATCTTCACGGAGGCACAAAGTATCTAAGCGTGCAGTACTACTTAAATTAAATCTTCATTTCTCGTAAATGAACTGCAGAAAAAAAATGATCTTAGCCAGAAGCACAAGCATTCATGGAGATTTTATGAAAACAATCTTGCAATGTATAAAATACAGTGAAGTCTTGACAGCCATCAAAGTCAACTGTGAATATTTTGTTATACTTCCTTTAATCAATGAACTTTTAATTTTTAATTCATACTTCCAATATCATCATTCTGCTTAGAGTTCTCTGTATGTGTATATTCATCATAAACTCTACTTTCAGTGATTTTTATGTAATGATAATGATGTTTTATTTGGTTCATGAATAGTAGTATGAACCAAATTATAATTTTGTGTACTATTTCAAATGTGTGTACGTTTAGTTTCTCCTCTGTTGTTTTTGAAATTTTTATTGTACTTAAACTAAATTTAAAATACAAAGTATCAAGTGTTTCTCACTATAGGCACCAGAATATCTATTGATATGAAAACTATATGCCTTGCCTATGGTTCTGTGAAATAACTCTTGTATCTCACAGATATTGTTTATTTACACTAAACTTTCACCACTATCTTTTTGTTTGCCTACTAAAGTACCAATATTTTCTATATGCAAAGCACTTCATGAGTTAAGGTTGTTGATTATTCCAGTCTAGGTACTATGGAAGTACTTTTGTTATGAACACTTCTTACTTCTTACTTTAATAATTCTCTCATATCAGAAAAGGGGACCTTTGCATTCCTCAGTTAGCAATTATAGAACATTTTATTATTTCTATACAGGAATGCTTATTGTTATATTTGCTATTATGGGTGTAACTAAAAGACTTTTTCTAGTTAGGAGATGACAGGGGTGCTGTACTGATCGTGGACTTGATCTCTAAGGCAACAAAAGGCTGGCTTTGTTCTGCCATAACTCTTACTATATACTGATAATTAGTCTTTAAATTCACAACCTGAAATATCAGCTGCCATGATCATTACTCTAAGTGTTTTCAAATTATACAAATATATATACATTTGTGAATATAAATGAAAAGCAAGATTTTATTTCTTTATATATCCATTATGTCTTTTAAAAACATAAGCTTCTGAATATTCTTAAAACTTTAATAGGTGCCCAGAATAGAATAGGTGTCCAATTATTTTAAATGAATAGCATAATTACTAATTAGTTCAAAGCCAAGAAGTAATTATAAATACATAGGAACATAAGGGAAAGAAGAAATATGTAATTATACCAGTCTTTACAGCCATGAAAAGGTGAGAAAAGCACAACACTTACAGACACGAAGCATTGAGAAATTCAAGAGTGTCACTCAATCATAATCTCAGCACAGCATAATGGGCCAGGCTTCCAACAGCCTGTGTTTTAGACTAGCCTTTGTCTCTACATGTCAGAAACTGTCATCAAAACAGCGTTGTCACTAACAGCCCTAACATGTGTCAACCTATGTGTAGACACACTTTCCAACTTGTTTGATTTTATGCTTCCACTGTGATGATGGAAAACCAAAGAAAACAATATCCTTGAGTCAAGTATATTATTGTGTTCTGCAGAGAGACTCAAAGAGATAATAAATGTACAAAATGAAGACTTGGGAAGGCTAACACCAAAACTGTGCTACTGGACAAGACGCCAGGCAGAGTATGAGGGATAATCAAAGTAAAACTACCACGTGGACTTTTTGAAGAAATGAACAAAATAATAGCTAAGGAATTCAAGAGACATACTAACATAAAATACTGTGATAATAAAAAAAAACAGGAAAAAAAACACAATTGGTGCTCTCAGGGAAAAGAATATTGCATTTTACAAAGGTTAAAACCAGGATATCTGTAAAGGTTAGTGTCCAGAAGAAGGAAGTACATCTACTAGGTTAGCTCTAGACAACACCACCCTCATCACAAGGTAACTAAAATAAAATGTCTTCATAGTTAGGTCACACATTGGAAGTTCTGATAAACAGTGCTCACTCTAGTGATCAGTCAGAATAGTCCACATATGGCTGCCTATGTTGCTCTTTGGTCCTGTCAGACAAATTGTTCTTTATTCACATATATTAATGCAAAATGTACATAATATAACATGTAAAATACAGCAGACATGATTCTACCTTCTTATCCATTAACACTTTCAGAAGAAACTGAAAGTTTCTGTGCAATGTGCTTACTGATGCTTAAAGTTAACCTAATCCTATTGCCCTAGTAACAAAAGCTAACACAACGAGTGGAGGAAAGAATTTACCTGGAGCTTCTTGGGATTTTACAGAAATTCGACAGACCTAGTGACTGACACTCACAATGTCTACAGAAACCAAGCACTCTAATACATACATCAGATGCACCCTAAGTAATGACCATTTAGTTAAAATAGATAAGGGAGATGATGACAAAAGATCTCAATTATAAATCATACAGCCACCCAACACCAGTAGGTAAACTGATAATTCATTCTTTTTTATTGATTTTATTGAGCTCTACATTTTCTCTGCTCCCCTTCCTTTCCCTCCCCTCCCCTTCAACTCTCTCCTATGGTCTCCATGCTTCCAATTTACTCAGGAGATCTTGTCTTTTTCTGTATCCCATGTAGATTAGATCGATGCATGTCTCTCTTAGGGTCCTCATTGTTGTCTAGGATTTCTGGGATTGTGAATTGTGGGCTGGTTTTCTTTGCTTTATGTCTAAAACACTTTTATAAGTGAGTACATATGCTATTTGTCTTTCTGGGTCTGGTTTACCTCAATTAATAGGATGTTTTATAGCTCCATCCATTTGCCTGAAAATTTCAAGATGTCATTAATTTTTTTCTGCTCTGTAGTACTCCATTGTGTAAATGTACTACATTTTCCTTATCCATTCTTCAGTCGAAAAGCATTTAGGTTATTTCTGGGTTCTGGCTATGACAGACAATGCTGCTGTGAACATTGTTGAGCGGATCTTTTAAAATGGCTTAAAGACACTTAAGGAAATGCCCAACATCCTTAGCCATCAGAAAGATAATTCATTCTTTCTAATGATAGGACTCACAGCAAATGATATGGCAAAAATTTCTACAAGCCTCATTGATTAAATATGAGGAGTTTGCATCTGTTATTTTTGTTGGCAGTGTGACAAAAGCAATTGAAGGAAAGATAATTTACTTTGGTTCCTTCAGAGGAGGTACACAGATCATCACTGTAGGAAGGCATGGATAAGGGAGAATGAAACAGCTGGCAACTGTGTCGATAATCACAAAGTAGCGTGAGATGTATTTGCTGGTTTTCAGTCTTTCTCTTTTCTTTTTATTCAAACTTGCATCCCTGGCCAAAAATATACCCTAATCCTATTCATGGTAGGCTTTCCTCCTCATTAAGTGTTTCTGGAAACATCCTTACAGAAGTACTTGGAATGTCTCCTAAGCGATTATAAATCTCATGTCGCTAACAGTGAGGATGAATAGTCACAAATTTGAGCCAGAAAAACATTTTTAAATATTAAAATACTTGTGTAGTAGTTTGTGAAGAGACAATACATTTTTACAAACACTAACTTTTTAAACTTGATAAGGATATAGAAAGCTAAAAAATAGCACACTCACAAAAATCACTGGAAAAAATATGTTTCTATGGGAATGTGTATTTCCTTCAACAGATTTCCCATATAAATCTACTATGAATAAAATCTACTACCAATTCCACAAGTAGCAATATTACAGAACGGAAACAGTTAAGGGTATTACTTTGAGGAGGAGAAAAGGTGAAAGAAAAGACAGAGAAAAGGAGAACAGATATAGAAACATATTGCCATAGAAAAGTTGAAAATTACAAGCAAATTTTATAATTTATTCATCTCTAAATACATACATCTACCATCTAGCTATTTATTTTACATCTAACTATATATATTCATATGCCTACCATGTAACTATCCTGTCTACCTACTTATCTAACCAGGTTATCCGCGTTAGTGTTCTTCATGCTGTGAACAGTTAATCAGTTACTTGACTCAGGGCATCAAGGTGTGACATCAACTATCACAGAGCAGATCCTCATCTTCATGTTTCTCAACCTTTTAAAATCCATAATTTTATTGCATGTTAATTGCACATATTAATGGGTTTCACAGTTATAGTTCCATAGAGATTTTTATCATGCTTTTACTGGTTAGTTTCTTGAAATATGATATTTATTTTGCTATAAATTATTTAGCTTTTGTGAGATAAAGTTAAGGAGTTATGTCAATGTTGTAAAACATTAACATACTATAAAATCAGATTGTTCTTTTGTTTGTGCCTTTAATCAGTCAAAGAGATCAGTTTCTGAAAAATCAAATAAGAAGTTTGTCAAATATCAGATCTTAGAGATCTTTCTAAGATTCTACCTTTCGCTTCTCCATGTTTATTTGCATTTAAAATTTAGTCCAAATTTAAGAGACAATTACACTCAAATGAAAATGCTAAATGTGTGGGCTAGCTTCAGGTTTTTGTGGGGTTTTTCCTGTGAGAAAATATCATGATATAAAGCAATTCTGAGGAAAAAAGATTTATTTCACTTATAAACCTAAGGTTATGTTACATCAGTTCAGAGAAGTCAAGACAGAATTTCATGCAAGTAGTCATATCACATCCACAGTCTAGAGAAGATGTTGCCTGCTGATGCTCAGCTAGCTCTAACATACCCAGAGCCCAACCCATGGAAGTGGTTTTGCCAACATTCAGCATGCTTCTTCCCATATGAATTAAAACCTCAACCCACCAAAATACACACAAACAGACACATAGAGAAAGAGAATACCCTATCTAAAACATCTGTGCATATCTTCTACAAGTCTGACTGCATTTCAGTTTGCACAGAGCATAAATAATGCAAACCAATCCGTTTATTAGCATTTGTAGATCAATCTTCTTTGCAGTATTTTAAAATTATCATTTGTCATTTGTTAAGGCTAATTTAAGAAACTTTCTAAGATAGATGAATTGCATACAAATTTATTCTAGAAAAGAAATCTTTAAAATATATCGTAAACAACATTTTGAGCATTCAAGATTTTATACTAAAGGTCTGTAGTTTAGCCTGGGGACATTTTGGTAGAGAGCTCAGATCGTCTTCTAGAAAAGAACAATGCATCTATTCAGTCTTGGTGGATTTAATGTTTCATTTTATTTGTTTATTTTTTTCTACTTTTAGCATCATAAAGAAATGTAGAATAGAAATAAATGTTGCATCCAGTTTTACAGTAAGTGGCACCTAATGTTTTCCACATCTTACCTAGTATTGACTTAACCAAAACATCTTGAAATGATCAAATTAATGTTTTTACTTCATTAACTAGCCTAACGGGTGAGAGTGAATCTTAGATAAACACTTGCCTTCCGTGCCCCTGATCTTGGATCTCCTGTCTTCCTAAGCTGTGAGAAACAAACCTCTGCTCTTCATATTTGTGATGTGTCGGTAATTTTATGATAAAGTTTGCAATAACAATCAAAGTTTTTGGTTTGTTTATGAATGCTTACTTCTCATTTTTTTAAAACTCAATATTGAAAATTAAAACACAGGGCTAGGGAAATAGCTCAGTGTTGAAGAGCCTTGGCTGCTCTTCTAGAGGACTTGAGATCAATTCTAAGCACCTACCTGGTAACTCACAACCAACTGTAATGCTAGTTCTTGTGGCCTTAACAGATGTGGAGACATACAGACAGGTAAACACCCACACACACAATAAAATGAAATGAAACAAAAATAAAATAAAATGGGCACAGCTGCATGCCATCAGGCTGCAAATGAGACAAAATAGCCTACGTAATATATCACAGAAACATGTACACAAATAGTGACTCGCTGGGGAGATGATAATATAATTTAAATGGGATGGGAAAGGTCAAAAACACATAATATGAAGAAGTCGTGTGAACTGCATTCTGTAAAATTGATAGATAGGCTCCAGTCATAAAACTAAAGATGAAATTGAAGAGATTTGGGGATAATAATGGCACAGAAGGATGAGACACTAAAGATTTCTACACAGGCAAGGTGACAATGCAGGTTTTGCCTGGAACTCTCCTTGTACCACAGCAGCAGCAGATTAGCTTTGCAGCTACCAGCATGGCAGCAGTAATTGAGGTTTGTTGTTCATCTAAACAATTAAGGTAGAAATTAAAATTACAAAGAATAAATGAAAATAGTTGTTAGGCTCAAGAAGTTATCGCGGTTGTGAGAAAACTGGTTTTAAGTCACATCGAAACTACAGTTTCTACCTTGAGTTATCAGTTTGACTAGTAATAAAACAATAAATTTAATTTGAAATAAACAAAATTTTATTATTTTTTAAAACAAAACTGTAGCTATATGCTACCTAAACTGCATGTAAAAAATACAGTTTTCAACATTCCCAGTGCTAGGCATTGGAAACGACAGCATACAGGCAGGGGTGATGCTAAGAGCACATAGAAAGATATAAACTACCCTGATCAGTAATGCAGCTGAGTCTCGATTGCTGCTTCTTAGAACAGTGTTCTCTCCCCTTTACATCTTAGAACACAGAGTTGTTCGTCTTCAAGCAATCAGCCTGCCAACTCTCAGATTTAACTATGACAAAGAAAATTCCCATATCTAGCCCCAAATTCATTCGTGGTATATAAATCTAAATAATATCATGGACAAATTTAAAACATAGCTCTCAGTGTTAATAAGATTTTGTGATAATAATAACAAAATAGCAGGTCAACCATCCTGTTTCATATGAAGGTGACTTGATGGGTGTCACCCATTTTTCCCTTTATTTTCTTCTATAGGTTTCAAAGTTATCAGAACAGAGCTCAAGATTTCTTTGTTGCTCTTAGTTCACTGATGTCTAAATCCCAAGTCAAGGAGAAGTTCTTTGTTTCTGTGTCTGCCTCTGTTTTTGTCTCTGTGGTCTCTCTCTCTGTTTATGTGTCTGTCTTTCTCTCTGAGTGGTTGTACTTGAACTACATCCATGCCTCTATTATCAGTTTCTTTATTATAGCTAATTTTCTGTTTCATTCCTTGCTATTTTGCATATCTATTTGCTTTTCTATATTTTCAAGAATAACTATATTGTCTCTGAACCACATTTCTTTTGATAGTTGTTCCTTTTGAGATCCTGTGGTCATAACAAATTTATCAAAATATTCCCCAATTTTGTGAAACCCTGTAGTACCATTTACCTAGGATATCATTAATTTCTATGAGGGAAAACTTTGTAAGGATCCTTAGAAGGATTGAGAGTTCTGGGAGAAAGGGAATAAGAACTGGAATGTGCAAGGCTACATGGAACTATGGGCATCAGAGAAAAGGAGCAATGAAATCCCTCTCCTTCACTTATCTTTTTGCTCTAAAATGTCAGGGTGTAGGATAGTGAACACTCTTGTCCTGTTTCTGACTTCAGTGGAAATGCTTTAAGGTCTTCTCTATTTTCATTTAGCAGATTATTGCCTGTGAGCTTTTCTAAATTGCCTTCATTGTATTGAAATGAATCCCCTATATCTCTATGCAGATTATTCTTCAATATAGACAAAGTGCTAAAATAACTCCCAAAGCCTTATCATTATATCTATAGATTAAGCCATCTAAATTCTCATCAGAGAAGCTTCTACCACAACCGAACAAGGTACGGCAAATAAGAGACTGCAGGATTGCAACCCTAAATGGAACACCTGTGCAGTATCCTCTCTTCCCAAAGCTCAGAAATCATTAAGGAAGAGAGAGGTAGAAAAACTAGAAGGCCCAGAAGCACTGGATACATACAGGTGCTTCCAGTTTCTTCTGGATACAATCTAGCAGCTGCATATATGAAATCACAATGACTGTGATAGCTCACCTAAAGCCTGAGAAAACTCCAGGCAGACCAAGTTTAAGGATGGTGACAGAATGTGGGCAAATTATCTATTATATTTCAAGATTTACTTTTCGGTGAGACAATACATATATTCCTTGATTAAAGCAATCTTTGACACCTCCCTTTCTCAATAGGTAAGGATTGCCAATAGTTCAACAGATGGTTAGGGGTAGGGCATTATCTATTTTAAGGATGTCACATTTTCAAGATGAAACATAAATGTGACATCCTTAAAAGAGATAGGTAGAATCCTGAAAATTTAATTAAAAGAATGTGTTGATTGAAAACAATATAAACATTGAGAGAAAAATAACAATTTTATGCTTAAATAATATAATGTTATGTATTCATTTATATGTACACATATGTGATTATACATAACTATGCATAAACTTCAGAGTTACTATAATGCATATATTTTATAATTATTATCTTACGGGCATTTTTATTACAAAAATTTATTATATAAAATTTAATATTAAATAATTTAAAAACATAACATCAAAATTAACAAGACTTCAAGTTCATGCAATTCAATGAACTGTAATAAAATCAGAATTGAAATTCAGAACAGAGGCTGTTCACATTGAATTTTATTCTTTCAGTTTTGAAGATTTTTTTATGCACTTATCTACCAAGAAAAAGATCCATGAAAGAATTTGAACTAGTATAACAGTTGGGTCCAGGAATGAAATAATGCAGTATTATGGAAAAACTATTTTTAATTTTTTTGAGAGATATCCTGACCTTTTCCACAAAGGTCGTATTAAATTGCACCCCCATCAACACAGAAAGAGTTCCTGTCTTGCCACATCTTCCAAAGTGACTTTCAGATGTGTTGTTGAGAGCCAGTCTTACCTGGTTGCCATGGAATCTCCGAGTAGTTTTAATATGTATTTTCCTGATCGCAAGAGATATTAACAACTTTTAAAAGTATTTGTTGGTTACTTACATTTCTTTTGAAAGCTGTTTACTCAATTCAATCGCTCATGTGTTGATTGGAACTTGCATTTTCTTTCTCTTTAATTTTCACAATTTTTTGTAATTTCTGGATATTAGTCCATTGTGAAGCTGCTCAAGATTTTCTCCCATTTTTATGCTGTCTGTTAACAGTTTCGATTGTTTCCTTTACTATACATAAACTTTTATCTTCAAACAGTCACATCTGTTAACACTTGAAGTTTGTTCTTATTTTTCTGATGATCCATTTAAAATCTCTTGCCTGATTGTGTTTCTTGTGTTTTCCTTTTTTTTAAAAAAAAATAAATCAGTGTTTCAGGTTTGAAATAGAGTTTTTGATAGATTTTGATTTGATTTTGTAGAAGGTTAAAGATATAATTCTAACTCTATTTCTTAAAGACGAAAACCTAGTTTTGCCGGCACTATTTGGTAAGTATGCTAATCTTATTTCCAAAATACATTTTTTTGTCTCATTTGTCAAAATTATGTGGGCATGGCTTTGATGTTTCATTTCCTAGCTTTTTATTTTATTTCATTGGTCTACCTGCCTATTTTTGTGCCAATACTGGGCTATTATTTTTCTTTTTTCACTATAACTCTATAGGGTAATTTGAGTATTTCAATACTCACCTTCAAATATCCTATCCTTCTGCAGTGTTCCTACTTTTCATGATTGCTTGGCTTATTTATGATCCCTTCTGGTTCCATGTAAATTCTTGATTTTTTATTAAACCTGAGGAATAAAACTTTGAAATTTTGATAAGTATTACATTAATTTTATTAATTTAATTTGGTAATATATATGTTCTCAGCATTAATTTTGCCTTTCCATGAATATGTCATGTTATTTTATCCATTATCATCTGTGTTTTCCTTTATCAATATATTCAAATCTTCATTGTAGAGACCTTTTATGTCTTTGATTAAATACATTCCTAAATAATTAATCTAGGAGAGTTAGTTTTGATGTAATATGTTTTTCTAGTTTCTTTCTTAGAGTGTAGATAATTTGCATAAATGAAGAGTACTGGCATACATATATATATATGTATATATATATATATATATTCTGTTTTCTGTGTTGATTAGGTATGAGAATTTTCTTGCAGACACATAGTTTTTTCAGTAAAGAATCATGTCAGCTACAAATGGGAATTATTTTTCTTTCTTTCTTATTGCTATCCCTTTCATGTATTCTCTTCTCTAATTACTGTAACCAGCTTTGAAGATTATTTTGAATAAAAGAGGGGAGAATAGATACACTAATTTCATTTCTGCTGTGCTAGTGGGATTTTGTAGAGTAACAGAATGTATAGAATCAATTTTTCTGTCTCTTTCTCCCCCACTTTCAGAGTGATACAGAGAAAGACAAAGAGGAAGTCATTTTATTAGAAATACATACAGGTTATGGTCCAGCTAGTCCAGTAGTGGCTGTCTATGTACTGAAGGTCCAAGAATCCAATAACTAACTGTTCAGGCCTGGAAGCTGGACATCTCAGCTACTCTTCAGTATATGCTCAAATCCTGAAGAAGTAAGCTGTAATTCCAGAGAAGAATTGACTTGCTAGCAATGCAAAAACAAATAGGCCTAGAATAAAAGGTTCCTTCTTTAATCTTCTTATATGAGCTTTCAGGACAGTGTGGCCCAGATTAGAGGTGAGACTTCCGAGCTCACAAGATCTGAATTAAAGGTGTGTCTTTCTACCTCCAAGATCCAGATTAGAAGTGGATTTTTCTACTTCATAGTATGCAAAAATTCTTCACAGGTGTGTCTCTCCATTTTTTAGTTTTACTTAACTCCAGATGTAGTCAAATAGACAACCAAGAAAAGCCATCATACCCACTTTTGGGGGAAATGCTCTCAGCTTTCTTCATTTAATATAATGTTGGCTATAGGTTTGTTGAATATAGCCTATGTTGAGGTATGTTCCATCTATTCACAGATGAATGTCTCTGATATATATGTTCATGTTTGTATTAATAGAAACTGCCTTTTCAATGACTTGTAACAGGAAGATTTTAAACACCTAAAGGGATTTTATGAAAAAAGAGAAGTTTCAACTTTGGGTTTACTTTTTAAAATTAAATCTTCTGTAAATTACAGTTCTTAGTACCATCTCCCACTCAAGAGCGATGACTGTACAAGATGTTCTTGTAGAGCAATCTAGGTCCTTGAATGAAGTAATACATTTATCATAGAATGA
Source organism: Microtus oregoni (assembly GCF_018167655.1). Classification (NCBI taxonomy): domain Eukaryota; kingdom Metazoa; phylum Chordata; class Mammalia; order Rodentia; family Cricetidae; genus Microtus; species Microtus oregoni. The sequence continues at coordinate 8,468,017 of NW_024543076.1, read as the reverse complement.
TTAAAGAAAGATTGTTATCACAGTTATTAGAAATTAGAAAGATAAATCAAAAGCAGACCACATTCCTTCTTAAAATGTATTTAGATACACACAGGTATTCTTATTTTTTTGTTATTATTATTTAGTGAAAATAGATTCTTCTCTCATATAATATATCCTGACCACAGTTTTCTCTTTCTCCACTCTCCCAGCCCCTCTCAACCTCCCCTCTCTCCAAGATCTTCTCTCTCTGTCTCCCTGTTTTCCTTCAGAAAAGATCAGGCATCCAGGACACAATTGAACAAAATATTAGAGAATGGAGAAGGCAACCCTATAGAAGGAAAAGAGTTCTAGGAGCAGGCAAAAGAGACAGACCCAGGGATGCTTTCAATTTTAGGAGTCCCACAAGGAAGGAAGGAAGGAAGGAAGGAAGGAAGGAAGGAAGGAAGAAAGAAAGAAAGAAAGAGGCTTACAGTCACAACATTTGTGGAGGATCTGACACAAACCCATGCAGGGTATGTCTCTGTGAACCCATATGAGCTCTGCTTAGTTGATTGAGCAAGCCTTATTCTCCTGGTGTCCTCCCTCTGACAATCTTTCCTTTCCTTCTTCTATGGGGTTCCTCAAGCTCTAGGGGAGGGACCCAATGGTGACCTTTAATTTAGCCTCTCTCTATACATAATGTCTGGTTTAAGCATTCTAAACATCTCTCAGTATATGAAATTGTTTATTTTTATTGATGACTGAATAAATAAATTAAAATAAATAGTTATGCCTTAAAAAACAGTATATGGTTGCAAATACATATGCTTATTTTTTAAAGATTAAATATTCATGCTTCTAGGAAAATCCTTCGAATCCTTTAAATCCCTGAAATATGTTCACTGACATTTGATAAGTTATTTAAGATACAATGGAATAAAGCACAATAAATTATAAAAAAACCAACACAATTTATCAAATAACAAGATATTTTGAATGCTGCTAGATTTGTTCAATCCCAGACAGAAAAATTCTATAAGTTACATGTGTCTTCATTATTTAAATCTTAAAAAATTATTTAGAATTGTGATAAAATAAAGCCAGTGACTACTAGATTCAGACCACTGAGAGCTATGAAAGCAGAGTAAAAATGTATGTTTTTGAACACTAGATTCAAATTAGAGTAAGTCTGATTAAAGAGCCAATCTCTGGCAGTATTTGTTTCCCCAGCCCATATACCTTTCCCAGATTGATTTGAAGATGAATGGATATACCTATACAATTCAATAAGCATAAATTTAGGCTGAAATTTCAGTGATTTAATAATGGAAAGTAGAATTATAACCAATGTAGGTAACAGTTTTTCTTGTTTTGAGGAGACAAGGTAAACATAACAATCTTCTATTTGAGAGAAACATGCAATTCATGAGAGAAAAGGGAGAAGAAAGATATTCCATACATTTTGTAGTACAAAATTATATTATTAAAAGGTCTTTTGAAAGAGGGGGTTTTCCAAAATACACTAAGTTATTTAGATGAGAGTCAAGTGTTAGAGACACCACCATGGACAAAAATGCCAGGTAACTATCACAGTGTATCTATCTTAAGCCTGTCCAAGTTACAGGAAGCTGCAACATATGATTTCATGAGTTATTATTCAATATTATATTAGGAGGACACTGTTTTCAAAAAAAATTTATAAGACACTTATAAAATCATTTTAGCATTTGTTTAGTATAATGAAATCTTTATTTGGAGTCTGTGAAGACTTTTCTGGGCTACTAAACCAATAAGAGGCTAGGACTTCTGAGAACCCACGTAAAATGCCAAGTATGCTCCATGGCCATTCTCTTATTTTTACCTCAGGAACAGGGTTTCCAATAGTAATCTGGCCAGTGAGACTAGCAGTATATCTGTGTGCTGGATTTGGATAATACACCAGCCTCAAAAGAACAAGGCAGAGAGTCATGGAAGCAGATTTGAAATCAGCTTCTGGAAGATTGCCAGCATCACTCCGAGGCTCAGTTTTGCTTGGACCCACATGCACATGTGCAGCCCCGTACATTCCACACCCACTCACACAAGAACATGCATACAAATATTCACGCATGCCAAACTCACACCAAAAGAAATTGGAAAAGACTTCTCTTGGGGATATAAACATAGTCAAATGCATTCAGAATTCTCCCAAAATTAGTATTAAAAATGATCGAGGCAAATGTTATCATTAAATAAAAAGTAAATGAAAATGATAGAATATGAGGTATCAAAACATTTCATTTCATAACACACATACACACATAGGCACACACACACACACACACACACACACACACACTGCAAGGATGCCCCATAGTGTTAAAAATCCATGAGTGAAGTGATTGTGGTTCAATAAAATGAAAAGGAACTAAGAAATCCCACAATTTCCTGTGATCTTTTCTAAAAAGTCAAAGCAATGTATTGACCTTTTGTCACTATTTTAGGCTGTGCTCTAAAAGGGCTAAGATTGGTTTCATCTTGAGACAAACATTTCTTTCATCTCCTACGTCATCTCATCGGGGTTGGATTTGGTACTGAAGATGCCTTTCATCATGAAGATCTGTTTGATCCTTGAGAAGTGCACTTGTCAGGCTGTTGACTCTTCACAGAGGACCTCTGCCCATAAACCAATGAAAACAAAAGTCTCAAAAATGCCTTCTAGCTGCACAACTTTGCCAGTACTGTCCACTTTTTCCTTGTGATAATAGTTATTATAACAGAAATAACATGGTGCTTTATTTTAGTTTTGATTTCCATTTAATTCCTTGATCTGTGATGTTTAACATTTTCCATGCATGTATTATTTTTCCACGAACACATCTATTATTATTTGACAACTAAAACCTTTGGATGTTCTTATTAACATTTCATTCTACCCTTTGTTTTTTTTTCCCGATTTAAAAAAATAAAAATAATAAGCCAATTATCACCTAGTATTCATACATTTTATTTATGTTAATAAAACAGGTTTTAAGAGGCGTGTTCTAAACCTGGATATTAAATTATATAATTAACTTTTTCCTCAAAACTTGTTTACATCTGTGTTGCATTAAATCATATTTTCCATCATTGAACAGCACCCTGGGTAAATTATAATCTGTTGGTTATAGACTGCTGTTAAAATTCCCTAACTTTTCACTCTTCTATCCCTCAGAATCTCAAATTTAAAGTCCTCTTTCCTTGGGACAGAATCAATATTTGGACTAAGGTCTTGTAAACAGATACAAATGCAGGCATGCTCCACTCCCATGATTAGTTAAACTTATTTGAACTTTTCGACAAGCCTATCAAATTTACATGTTGATAGTATCCTACAATGTGAAAAGTCACTTTTATTATTCAGAAAGTGGACAGGTTAGTACTGAGGGGGAATGTCTGCTGTCTTAACACTGAACATTGGAACTGCTGAAATAAAATTCATTTTTAATTTTTAAATACCCCAAGGTAAAAGTCACAAGGAAGTCAAATACCCAAACATATAGAAACTTTGAGCATTGCTGAAATTTCTATAGAGTGCTGAAAAAGACACATATACTGTGACTTTTGGAGGAGTATAAGAAGACAATATAAAGCAATATATTTATATGTATTCACAAATATAATATTTAAGGGGTGAGTGTTGCTGGGGTCTTACTCTTGTAGTCCAGGTTGGCCTGTAACTTACTTTGTAGACCAGGATGGCTTTGAATTTATAGCCACAGGCCAAAGAGAATATAAATTTAGGCATGAGTCACCTTCCCTGAAAAAAACAATATTTTTTAATGTTACAAATTACAGGGAAAAATGAAAAGTGTCAAACAAATGGAACTCATTCACAAGGCTGATATCAAACAGAAATCATGGACAAGTGAATACTAACCAGTATTACATTTTTCCCACATTGATGCCCCAGCTGGTGATGCTGCATTCTAGCAGTCATGGGGACTGCTATTTCTTTCTCATATTTTCTACATATGAATCCGTGGTAGACAGACTACTGTGTTCTGACTGGAAATTGATCCTGAAGCTACGCAGAAGCATGCACATTACAAAGAAGCCACAGGAGGGAAGAGCATCATGGGAAATTCAATCTTAAAAGAGAATGGAAAAGTTAACTGCATATGCATGAATATAATCTTCCAGTCCTAGTGATGTCCAATAGATTCTCATCAAAAAATTACTAATATTTTTGTTTGAAGGCAAATTATTCCTGAAATAGCTATATTTTTAAAAATACTCATGTACTTGTAAAACCGTCTCTATACTTGATCAAAGTTTTCAAAATGTAAAGCCTGAATTTTTCAACTACTCACTTTATAGAGTCCATGTATATAACTTAATAATTCACATTTTTATGTTTCTAAGTCTCTCATTTAGTCTTCAATCTTACATATTACTAACTCATCACATGCTACCAGATTTTAGATGATATATTGACTAGCTTGTGTCAACTTTATCAAGCTAGAGTTATCTGAGATTATAGAATCCCAATAGAAAAATGGAAAAATGCCTTCATAATATTGGCCTGTAGTCAAACTTGTAGGGAATTTTCTTAATTAGTGATTGATGTGGGAAACCAAGAATATTGTACATAGCATCCACCTCGCCCATGAGCAAGCCAGTAAGCAGCATTCCACCTTGGCATCTCCATCAGTTCCTGCATGGAGATAACTAGCCTGTTTGATTGCATACCATGGTTTCCTTTGATTACGAACAATGTTGTAGAAATGTAAATGGGGAGAACCCTTTTCTTCCCAAGTTTCTTTGAGACATGGTGTTTCATAAGAGCAATGGAAACACTAACTAAAACAGCTGGTGACCAATGACTGATAGATAGACAGATATAGATATTACCTACATATAATACATTTGTTCCCTCTCCATGCCATACCATTCACTTCCAGAGTTTGATATAATAAAAAGAGGAATAGAAATTCAATGCACTGATCTGTGAAACACAAATAATAAAAATCCAGAGACAGATACCAGGGTACAACCTGAAGATCAAAAAAGTGAAGCAGTCAACATCTAGAGAGTTCTTACCTCTACCAAGGCTTGGTGTTGCTGTCCTCGGCGTGACTGGAGACTGACTACAGACTGAGACCCTAAGCTCCTGTCTCCTCTAGTCTGTATTCCTCTTCAGTGTTGGGGTTAAAGACATGCACCACCTCCACCCAGCCCCTATGATTAACAAGTGTGTGACTGCTGGGATTAAAAGAGTGTGCCACCAGTTCCTGGTCTGTATGGCTGACTAGCATGGCTAGCTTTGCTCTCTGATCTTCAGGCAAGCTTTATTTACTAAAACACAAAACATTGCTATGGATCTGACTATCTATCTGATATCCTCTATTAGCATTTTAGAATTCTTTAAAAAATATGGAATTAAACTGTATGCCATATATAAATTTAACTAGAGTCTGTATTTTAATCCTGGTGTGCAATTTAAGTGGCTCACCACAGTGCAATTATCAGATACCTAGGGATTAAAAAAATAAACACTGTAAACTTTTAATCTTTGCTACTCTCAGAAATGCTTATTATGTACCAAGACCAGACTAAATCATTTTATCACATAATAATGGACAACAGTCAATGTACTTCCACCTGTTAAGAAAATGGTTGAAATGGCCCCTATTTCATTGGTAGCCATACTTTAATATTGATATTACCTACATAGATTGATATAGATATACATTCTGTTTTCTCTGGTTGCTACATATAATTCTTTGCTTCTCATTATTATTCACATAAGACATAAATATTGTTGCATAAATAATTATTCCTTATTGGCCTCTGAAGTTTCTAGTAGTTATGGATGAATGTATATTCATACACTCCCACAATTTTATACACGGAGATAGAATTGTGAAGAGGAAATTAGTATATATGCTTTAGTATTATGAAAATGAATAAAAATAATTACAATTAGGTTTTTAATAATGTTTTAAATAATGATTCATTTGTGTAGATTGGAGGAAGCCCTCTGAATGTGTGTTATTAACACGAGTACAACCATGTCAAGAAGCCCAGTATCCCACCCAGATGCATATATATATATCTTCATCTCAGTCTAGGTGAGTAGACAATAATGTAAGAAAAGGAAAGATAGTTCAAATGTACTAGGTCAGTTCTGTGATGCCCAGAAATCAAGCCTATGAGACAGAGGTTTTTGAATTTGAGGGCAGTCTGAGATAAAGGGTGAGACCTTTTCTCAAAACCAAATAGGCAAAAATACTAAAGTTAATTTAATTGCCTTGTGTTCAATATAGATAACAGTATGAAAAAAAAACTTTGATCAACAATACTGTGCTTCCTGCAAAATATGCTAGGGCAACAGTGGCACCAAGCTTGCGGGAGTAAGCCACTCACACCAAATTTCTTTATGTAGCAAGAAGTAATACTAATTTTCCGTAAAAATTAAAGACAGTAGTGCTAATGTTTTAAAAGACTCTTTGCTATACTTGTTCACACAAATCATTTATTATTTAGATTTCAGTTCGAGAATACAACTATTTAAACTGTTAAATGGCAAAACTGGAGCTCTGACAGTGAATTGAGAGACCAGATGACAGGCACATAGAAAGCTGAAACTTTCAAGTCAGGAGTACTACCGCCATTGTGATAGACTCTGGATTAGCTCCAAGTTTAACCATGCTAAGTAGTACATTATCCTTACTTAATAGAAAATTTGACCTCATGCTGCAAATATAAAGAAAACTTATCCCCAAAGGAAAAAAAATGTTAAAATATTCTATCAGACATTTGCTGGTGAAAGTCAAAACATTTATTTTTATTATGATAATTGACTATCTGTTTGAAATTGCAGGATTTGTTTGACAACATGCCATCAAGTATAAAAACATATGATAGTATACTTATACCAATATATGTATTTAAGTAAGACAAGGTTGAAACGTCTCATAGGGTTATACTTCTTCTGAGAAACATCTGACTTTAATTTAATCTGAATCACACAAGATAAGTGTTTTACTTGTATTTAACTGAAAAATGCAGATAATTTTGGAAGTTGTAAATTTAGTGGTTCTTTTTACGGTTTTACAATATGCTAATTCACACATGGAATCATACTGTGAGGCATGGCAAAGCCCTGTCCTATCTGTAGTATCTGTTCAGATGCCTTTCTGCCCTGAGATTAGAAAGTGTGCAGCTTGACAATTGCAAATACAATGTACATTAAAAATATACAAGTTTGTAGACTGGGAACTAGTGACACACCCCTTTAATCCCAGCACTCCAGAGGCAGAGACAGGCCAATTTTTGTGATTTTGCAGCCAACCAGGTCTACAGAGTGAGTTCCAGGATAGTCAGGGTAGTTACAGGTTACACAGAAAAACCCTTGTTTCAAAACAACAACAACAACAAAAGTAAAAAAAAAATTAAACAAAATGAAAAGCACAAGTTAAAAGTTGTCATATGATCACTACTGGGAATATACACAAATGATTCTATATCCTGTTACAGAGATATTTGCACACCCATGATTATCACCCCCTTCTTCCCAATAACAAGCAAATGGAATCAAACCCATCAACAGATAAAGGTCTAAAAATCTGTGGTACATATACATAATGGGATTTTGTACAGCCACAAAATAATAAATAAATAAATAAATAAAACTATAAATTTTCCAAGAACATGGTTGTATTACTGAAAAAAATATGATAGTAAGTAAGGTTAGAACTAAAAAACAGAGCATGTCCTCACACATATATGGATATTAACTTCTAGTGTTTATATGTGTGTGTTTATGTGGGATTGATGTTGTGTACAGGTTAGTAAGCCAAAAAGGGGCCCATGAGAAAGGAAAAAGAGGCTTTAAGGAAAGAGTTATGGAGAATAATAGAACAACATGCATTCTGAAGGTGGAGAAGAACATGGAAGGCAGAAGGATACACTCAAAGTCTAGGGATTGGAGCAGAGAGACAGGGGAGAGAAACATTGAGGGGATTACCCACAGCTGTGGATGAAAATGCTTTAAGGAAGCCAGTTTACTTATACACCAATTAAATATTTGAAGAATATTTCAAAAGGGAGGGAAAATATACTAAAATCCATGTCATAAAAATAGAAATAAAAATGAATGGTTTTACAGCCCAATAAACCTCTCCACCGATACAACAATCCAAATCAGAACAAATCAAACCAAATTAGAAAAAGCCCAGGTTTAATGGCCCACCAGAAAGAAGACCAGGAAACCACAGAGAAAGGAAAGGAGAAACAGAAAGACCACGTGTTTGTTTTCTGGGTGCTCAGTTTAAATTGCTTGTGGGAGTGGTCTTGACCCTCCCTGGGTAGGGGTCACCATTTGGTGTAGGAGGGTCTTCTGACTATGTGTTACTTTCATTGGTTAAATAAAGAGACTGCCTTGGCCTAGATAATAGGGCAAACTCAGGTAGGTGGGGAAGATAGAACAGAGTTCTGGGAGTAAGAAAACAGAGTCAGAGATAGCTGCCTGCTATGAAGCTGCCAGATCAGACAAGCTGAATCTTTCCTGGTAAGCCACAGCCTCATGGTGTCATACAGATTATTAGAAATGGGTTGAATCAAGATGTAAGAGTTAGCCAATAAGAGGCTAGAACTAATGGGCCAGGCAGCAATTTAATTAATACAATTTCCATGTGGTTATTTCAGGCATAAGCTAGCCGGGCCGGACCAAACAAAGGGCCAGCTCTGGGGGCCACCAGGACGACAAGTAGCCTGCCGCCCCTCATTACAACAACCGTTTGACTGATTTTTTTTCAGAGGTGGAGTCTGGACTGTGGCAACTCTCAGGGGAGGGGGCCTGGAATGGAAACTTCCACCAAACACTTCAGACTCCCAGGACACATGGATGCCAGGGGCTAGGAGGAAGCGTTCAACCAAACAAAAATCTTGCAATTGTTGGATACTGAAGTCTGTATGTAATTTTTGTCAATGATTATTTGCAGGTATGCCTACAGTATTTGCTTTAAGTCAGCTGTAGAATGTGTTAACAAAAATAAAGAATACACATTGTTAGAGTTCACCAACAATATCGGTAAAAGCATGGCTCAAGGAAATTTCTAGGTTGCCCTAAGTTTCTTCCTGGTCAGCATCATGGAGGCCTTTTGTATGACAGTACTAGAGGGACTTGAGCTTTAATTCATTGTGTTACTCTGTATGTCCACAGTGTAGCTAATCTAATCTAACATGATAATGAGTTATAAATTGCATGGATTAACATAATAAACTAAGTGTATTTTACTGCCCCTACTACTTGCTAAATATTAAGTTCCTTATGAAAGGAGACTTTGTTTATTTTGTTTTATAAAACTAAACTTAGGTCTTATTTTCGTAAAAAAAATCAATATTCAAACAAGAGTTTATTGGGCTTAACTATATAGAATTCTGAAAAAGAATATAGATTTTTGGTGCTTCAGTTTTCCCCCATAAAGCTGATATAGAGATAAAGAATAATTCTGAATATGATAAAGACTAATATTGATACACAGCTTGTAAAGGAACTCAATTTTCCTTCAAAGACACAATGCAAAGAATGACACTCTGTTCATTGTGAGTAACTTGGGAAATCCACAAGAAAGGAATAAGTTTATGTAAAGTAATGATTCTAAATTTAAGTATGCATGAGGTACAACCAATGAAACACTTTTAGGGGCTAGGCAGATAATAGATATGAAGATGATATGAGGACTCAGAGCTGTCCATTGAGAGACTGGTGCTTTCCAGTCATGGGGGCAGTCTCCATGTCTGTTGCTTTGCTAGAACAGTTGTACTACTATCCCAAAATGCATGAGTCAAGACCTAGCAAGCAGTTGAGAATAAACAGTTTGTTAAATAATACCAATTAACAATTAATAAAGATTATATCTAAGTACACACAGACAGGCTGAACTCTAAGATGCGTATAAAAATCTATTTTTCAAATTTGTGTCACATATTAGAATTGGATGTTCCTTATATGGCTCAGTCTTTTTGGGTTTTTACAAAATACTCGTGGCAGCATTGCTCATAAACAACAAAACTTTCACAGTTTAGGAGAATGAGAAGTCCAAAATCAATCGGCCAGCTAAAACGGTATCTGTGTAGGTTCTCTGATATGGAGAGATAGATGCACAGGTTTAAAGGAATAACTAGTAAGTTAATCCTCGAATGTACAAACATAAAAACCAGAAGGAATTTAATTTTTTTTCTAAAGACTTTTTCCTAAATATTTATTTAATTCTCTGTGTAACAGATAAGTTAAGAAAATCCTTGTTAATGATTTATTTATTCTTATAAATATATATTAAACAGTTACTATTCATTAATATTGTAGAGATGTGAATAAGACCAGGATGTGCTGTCATAGAATTCACAGTAGGGAAAGAAAATGACTTTTTTAATAGTAAATCAATGAATAGTTAATACAAACTTCACTAGTGGTGATTGCTATAGGAAAATAACAAAGACAGGTAAGACAATAAACAACAGCCTATTTATACAGGCTGATTTAAGATACAAGAAGGTGACATTTGGGGGGAAAAACCATCAAGTAAGGCCATTAGGTGGATATAGAGCTGAGAAGAAATTACAGAAATTTCAATTTAAATAGCAAATACATATACATAGAGAACAAACTACAGGTTTAAGAATAAGAAGGCAAATGTTGGCTAAACAAATTACTAAGACAGAAATGGGAGGTGAGGTTGGCAAAGTAGCCAGGCTTGGGGTATTGGATCCTCTTCCATGTAAGGGTAAAAGATGCCATATTATTCAGCAATAATTATATCAAAATCAAGTGCTTCAATTTCAAAATGTCTATGAAGACATACCAAAGGAAGGGAAATAAAGCACAGACAATTGAAAAAACAATAACCAAACAGACAAGTAAATGAAGGGCAATGTTTGAGCATACAGCTTTTACTTTAGGCCCTGTTAGAGCTTGCTTTACTTATGGCACTGCCGTGCTATTTCACAATGAATAGCAGATCAAGAAAGCAGATGAAATGCATCAAATATTTGGGAAAATAAAACAAATACAGAATGACCTCCTATAAAGTTAAGTTTCTAGATCATGAGCAGAAACCAACAACAAAATATGTGGATCCTGCCTTCAGTCTGTGGGTGGAACAACCAAGATTATCCAAATACCATTCCATAAAGTTAAAATTCCTCCATTGTTAGATTTGACACTTTATTATTTGATGTTTACACATTTTTAGTGAATTCAGTGTTTTAATTAATTGTTGGATGTTTTGAGAAATGATATTTTTCTTTTTCATGAAATTGTTTATGAATGCAATGTGTGAAAAAAAGTAATAAACATCTGGTGTCTTCTTGGCTTAAATGTAAATAACACTAAGTAAAATTGTGGTAGGTTTGTATTTTTTAAAAACTTTTCCTGAATGTAGTATTTGAACAATCATAGTTCCAAATATTTAACAATACCCTTCTCATCAATAAACTTCAATCTCATAACAAAACAGCTGAAAGAATTTTTACTTAGGCATTTCACAATGCCTTAATTTTCATGCTAATCAAAATTTAATTTGTCACTTGTGTCTACTTAACTAATTTTTCTTGACAATCACCTTGCTGTTTTGAAAGGTCACATTAATCTGACACATTAATCTTTGTGTGTCCTCTGGAATGCCTTTCCTATCACTTCCCCACAGTTCCTCCCAACTTTTCAAAGAATGTTCTATTAAAGACATTAAAATGTTGCATACAGAGAGCTCTTCAGGGTTGAAGGATTTATCTGCTAGAATGGCTTCCCGATAAAAGACACCAGCTGTGATCTCCCTTACAGATTAAAGAGCTTCCCAGAATTCATTTCCCTTTCCAGGGAGGAACCTTAGTCCGGAAACTGGGAAGCACTTTCATTCCAAGCAAGAGCAACCCTGAATGGTCAACCATCACAGCTCCATCTGTTTGTAACACTGTGTTGTAGCATTGGTTTACTCTCACATTCCATCTTAGTCTGCTGCCTCTCCACAGGTGCTCTTCTTGTTTTAATTCTCAGGAACACTGCTCACTACCTCCCTAAAGGTCGATTCCTATTTCAAATTTATTTTCCTAGGAAAATCAGTCTGCAATATCTGCCAGTTTAATGACCCAACTAAATTTTACATAGATTGAATTCCTCCCAATCCAGTTGCCTCCTATCTATCACATGATCTCTCACCTGCCTGTTAGAAAGCCAATATCCTAGTTAGGGTTATTCTTGCTGTGATGAAATACCATTACCAAAGCAACTTTGAGGGGAAAAAGTTTACTTGACAGATACTTCCAGGAGACAGTCCATCACTGAGGTAAATCAAGACAGGAACTCAAAATGGACAGAAACTTGCAGGCAGAAGCTGATGCAGAAGCCCTGGAATAAGGTCACTTACTCTTTGGCTGTATGTGACTTGCTCAGCCTGTTTTCTTATCAACAGCCTAGGTGTGATGCCACCCAAATGGTTTGAGCTCTTACACATAATCATAAAATGTTCCACAGGTTTAACTACAATAATCTTATTTACGTATTTTCTCAAATGAGGGTCTTTCCTTTCTGGTTATTCTATCTTGTATCTTCTTGACATTAAATTAGGGAGGACACAAAACCTTTGACACCTTAAATTTAACATAATTTAACTGCACAAATATTGATTTGCAACATTGAAAACCCCCAAATTAGCACAAAATCATAGGACTCTAGCGCACAGAGAGATTCTCCAGCCTTTAAAGACAGAAAATGAAGGTGAAATGTAGACAGATTGATGCTATTTTTCTTGTTTGAATTAATTGACTATATGTGTATAAAATTTGTTTGTAGTTTTTATGACCTTGTAGATTATGCCCTACCTCTCTTATATATCATTTTATATTCTGGTGTCAGGATAAAGTATATTTCAAGGCTATTTTTCATCCTCCTTTCAATTCGCTAATTCTTAACTTTCTTTTTGTTACTTGTTCCAAGAAATTGTGTACTTCTTTCATAAACTGAAATAATATAACAACGTGACATAATGTAATGATTGGTCAAGGATCCTAACTGAGGAAACTGTCATATTAGAGATTTTTGCCTAACATAGAGAAGCCTTGCCTTCCTCCTACTTATATTGTTCATATTTCTAAAATGACAGGAATAAAAAGAACTTGATGGTTTTGAATGATTTGGTCAATTAAGAAGGTGAATTGGAAATTACAAAGTCAAACCTGAGGCCAGTGAAAGGTCTTCATAATTAATCAACATAGCAGAGCTATTACATCATCATCATTATTATCTTTAAGCATTGACCTCAGCAAGCTCATACCTCTTCAAGAATCACTGTATCTGTTAAACTTCGGTTATATGGTAAGTCTTTGGGAGTATTTTGCTGGCCCCTTATGGTCATTATAGTTATGGTAAGATCACAGTATATATAGTTTTATTGTTTTCCTTAAGTCAGTATTTAAAAGTATTCATTAAAGGATCTCTATTATGTCACAAAATGCAGTGGTGAGGTCTTTGTATTTAAAATTCTAGCATTATACATGTTAAAAAATTGCATGCAAATGGATGGAAATAGAACACACTATCCTGAGTAAGGTGTCCCAGACCCAAAAAGATGAACATGGGATGTACTCGCTCATAATTGGTTTCTAGCCATAAATAAGGATCACGGAGTCTACAATAGGTGAACCTAAAGAAGCTAAGTAAGAAGGTGAACCCAAGGAAAAACATATAGTTATCCTCTTGGCTAAGGGAAGTAGACCAAATTGTCGGGGAGAAAATTGGGATCTTGGGGGTGGAGTGGGATGGGGGTAAGGGGAGATGGGGAGAGAAAAGGTAGAAGGGAAGGAGGGGGGACTTGGGGAAACAGGAGGATTGGGATAAAGGAAGGGTGGATAGGGGAGCATGGAAACACAATTCTTAGTTAAGGGAGCCACTATAGGGTGGGCAAGAGAATTGACCCTAGAGGGGCTCCCAAGTGCCCAAGATGAGGTTCCCAGTTAGTTCCTTGGGCAGCTGAGGATAGGGAACCTGAAATGACCCTATCCTAGAGCAATACTCATGAATATCTTGCATATCATCATAGAAGCTTCATCTGGTGATGGATGGAGATAGAGACAGAGACCCACACTGGAGCACTGGACTGAGCTCCCAAGGTCCCAATGAGGAGCAGAAGGAGGGAGAACATGAGCAAAGAAGTCGGGACCACGAGGGGTGCACCCACCCACTGAGACAGTGGAGCTGATCTACTGGGAGCTCACCATGGCCAGCTGGACTGTGACCGAAAAAGCATGGGATGAAACTGGACTCTCTGAACATGGCGAACAATGAGGGCTGATGAGACGCCAAGGACAATGGCACGGGCTTTTGATCCTACTTAATGTGCTGGCTTTGTGGGAGCCTAGCCAGTTTGGATGTTCACCTTCCTAGATATGGACGGAGGGGGGAGGACGTAGGACTTACCACAGGGCAGGGAACCCGGACTGCTCTGTGGACTGGAGAGGGAGGGGGAGAGGAGTGGGGGGAGGGGGAGAAGGGTGGGAGGAGGGGGAGGGAAATGGGAGGCTGGGAGGAGGTGGAAACTTGTTTTTTTTGTTTATGTTTTTTTTCTCCTTTTCTCAATAAAAAAAAATTGCTTTATATTGGTTACTCCTATCAGTGACTGAATGATTGAAACCAATATAATTCCATATATCTTCATGTTTTAATTTTTATTTCTTGTTTTGGATTTTTTTAGACAGGGTGATGAAGGTCAGCTTAGCCAAACTCACTATGTAGCTGAAACTAGTCTTCAACCCTTGACTTAAGGGTATATTTCTCATTTATCAAATCCTTGGATTACAAAATGAGCCACCACATTTTGAATCATATTAACATATATATATACATATATATGTATGTATGTATGTATATATATACACACACACACATGTTTGCACATTGTGTGTTCATGTCAAAATATAGATGTGGAGACAGCAAGTTAAGTTGGTGTATTTTCCTCTACAAATCTCCTCTTTATAATTTTTTATTAGTTCTTTGAGATTTTCAGATAAGCTTTGCATATATTACCCTTCCCTACCCCAATGTTTTCCAGATCTGCTTTTTCTTCCCTTCTCATTCAGCCTGTTCATATTTTCCCATCAAAGCCAATTTGTGCTTTTCAAATATTCTTTAATCTGTGTTCTTCAACTGAATTTTGATCCAGTTATCATGAGCAAAAGATTTAGAGAAAATTGACCCTTTCTCCTCCCATAGTTAAGAACTGTCATTGTCTTTTAGGCTAGGTATTAAACTTCATGCTCAGCTTCCCTATTAATGCTGAGATTTAGCATGTCTTGAGCTTACACAGGTTTTGTACGTGCTATAATTGCTGTGAGTTCATATGTGCAGCTATTGTACTGTGTCCAGAAGATACTTTCTCTTTGTAATCACCTACAATTCTTGGTTCCACAATGATTCCTGGGCCTTTGGAGGAAGATATAAGATATGTTTCTTCAGGTGTTTGATTCACTTGGACTTGAGTTTTGTGCAGGATGATAGATATGAATCTATTTGCATTCTTCTGCATGCCAACATCCAGTTAGACCAGCACAATTTGTTGAATATGCTTTCCATTTTCTATTGTATAATTTTGGCTTCTTTGTTAAAAATCGGGAGTTCATAGCTGTGTGATTTCATGTATGAGGATTCAATTCCGTTGATCTACCTGTCCGTTTGTGTGCCAATACCATGTGGTTTTTATTACTATCTCTGTAGAAGAACTTGAAATTAGGGATGATGGGACACTGAATGTTCTTTTATTGTACAGGATTATATTAATTACCCTGTTTTTTTCATATAAATTGAGTATTGTTCTTTCAATGTCTGCAAATAATACATTAATATTTTTAAATGGTAATTGCATTGAATGGGTAAAGAAAATATGGTACAGAAAAGTGGCACTAGAAATTAGTTGGTTATTCCCATGACATTTGTGCCATTATTGCACCAGTAAGCATGCTTTATCTAGCCTGTTGTCATTTTAGATCACAGAGTTTACACATGAAAAAAATGTTGATAACATTTATCATACAGGCATAATCATAACACTTTATAATACTATGAAAACTAGACAATAGGGATGATGTTTATATGTCAGATTCAGTAAGATTTCTCCACATTGAGTCAAGCACATGGTATCTTCAACAATAGGATCCTATTGTTAAGTAAATTAACCAAGAAAATTGACTATAGTCTGTAATGTTGGGGCCTTTGACACATCACTGACCAACAGCTACAAGAATAGTAACCCATTCCAAGTTCTGGTAATTTTTATTAGTCTCTGGTTTCATTATAAGATAACATAGGATAACTCCATTTTGACTTTTAAATGTGTGTGTGAAAATACATTTTAGTAGCCATGTGAATTTTTTAGGATTCCATGTGAACTTTGATTATTTATTTTTTAATATTTATTTTTCCCTCTCAATTTCCCTCTTCTACTCTCCTACTCGGCCCTCCTCTATACCACAATTTATTTCTTCTTGGTCCATACTTCCATACTGTATTTTTAACCTTTTCTACCTGTACATTATACTTCTTCCTGGAGAACACATCTCCATTGGTCGCTAACACTTTCCTTACCTCTATGGATGTTCTATAGAAAACCTATCTCTGAAGATTTCACAGCTGGTGTCTTAGGGTTTTTATGGTTTCTCTTAGGGTGACGAGACACCATAGCCATGGCAATTCTTATAAACAAACACATTTTATTTGGACTGCCTTAAATGTCAGAGTTTTACTCCATTATTGTCATTGTAGAGAGCATGGTGGCATGCAGGTAGACATGATGATGGTGAGTAGCTAAAAATCCTGCATCTGGATCCACAGGCAGCAGGATGAGAAAGAAAGGAAGCCACTGGAACTGGCTTGAGTCTCTGAAACCTCAAAGCCCACACCTAGTGACATACTTCCTCCAAAAAAGTTAACCTGCTCTAAGAAAGCCACGCCTCCTAATATTGCCACTCCATGGTTACTGAGATTTCAACTATATGAGCTTATGGGCTACTCCCATTCAAACGAACACAGCTGGAATCCACATATTAAAGAAAGTATATGACTTTCTTTTTTCTGTGCCTAGGTATGTCGTTAGGAGTGTGATGTTTTCAAGTCTATCCCTTTACTTGTGGATGTCATAATTTCATTATTCTTAACAACTGACAAATATTCACTTGTGTAAATATATTACATTTTCTTTATCCATTAATCTATTAATGAATATCTAGACTATTTCTATGTCCTGATTATTGTTAATAGAATAACAATGAACACAGCTTAGCAAATATCTCTGTAGTCAGGTATAGTCTTTAGGTATAATCTCACTTTTGAATTTTGAAAATTTCAATAACATTATTGTATTAAAATACAATATTTTGATATTTTAATGTAAATATTATTTAAAAATACAGTTTGATGCCGATTGTAACAGTGATTTAATTTTTACTGTATTTTAACAGTGCTAGTTTTATATTAAGACAAAGCAAAATGACATGAATACCTATCTGTTGAGTTACATCAATATATATTATTCTATAATCTAAAGCACATAGAAGATTCTTGGACTGGGTAGGCATGGAGAAGCTATAAAACAGAGGGAATTTCTGGTGATATTTTTTATTGTCATAACTTTGGGTGAGAACAGGGTCTTCTGGTATATAGGATATAGAGGCTTGAGAAACTGTTGTTAATCTACAAATGTAGTCGTTGAAAGCTTCTTACAATAAGTAACTGTGAGACTAAATTATCAGTACTACTAAGTTTGAGATATCATAGACTAGGAGATTAAAGTCAACGTTTACAATATAAAACAAATTTGAAATACCCAGATGTATGCTGAGTGGTAGACTTCTTCAAGAGTTCATTGTTTTTAGTACAGAGCAGGGACCATCTGTCCAAGTGGCTGAAATAAAGGCTATTATCCTTGAAAAAATGGCACACCTAACTGATCTTGAAAAAGACAGACCAACACCTAATTTGAAATTAAATGTGAAAATTAATTAATGTTTATGTATTTTAAAGGAAAAAAATTGAAAAAAAAATGTGGATAACACTTGTAGGGATAGCTGAGAGGAAAATGAGTACAGGCTTTATTACCAACTGAAGTACATATGGTTATTCCAATATGACACTCACCTAGTAATCATCAAATATATCATAAAATATCACACTGGAAGTTAAAGTCATTGCCACAAATATCTTTTGAGAGAAAGTCCTGCAAAATAATATAACTGCAAGATAATTTCTTGCAATAGAACAATATTAAGACAATTTAAAATTGTAAAGATGTGGACTAATTTTCCTTGTTAAAAGTTCATTAATAAAATTCACTCTGATTAGATGGAACAATGCCTGTTTAGATGAACAGTAAATGTGAAATTTTACATTAGATAATAAAAGCACTTTTTCAAGCTGTAATATTTTCATATTTCTCCTAAGGAACAATCCTTATGCAACTCTTTCTGGAAATTTGTAGCTAACCTGACTTAGCTCAGCAGAGAGGAGATGGAGAGTAATAAAAAGATATACTTAAATCCAGAGGAGAGGGAGATTTATTGAAAACACAGAGTCATGGAAAAAATGAACTAACACAAAAGTTTTTTGTTAAGACAAAGTAGAAATTACAGGAAATTATGAAAACTCTCCTTTTATGCACTCATACCATCTACACAAAAGTATGCAACGATAAATAAATCAACACCAGACCATATAATTTATGGCCTTCATTTTGTGGATGTATACTTTCACATCCACACAGGACAAAATCTTGTAACAATGCATTTCTGAAACATATCCTTTCCATTAAGGAATGTTGGAGGAGACAGCTTGCTTGTCCCAGGCCACTTAGCCCTGAAATAATCACACACATTGATTAATGAAATCAATGCCTGGTCCATTAGCTGTAGGTTCTTATTGGCTAACTCTCACATATAATTTAACCCATTTCTATTAATCTATGTATCACCATGTAGCTGTGGCTTACCGGGTAAAGTGTCTGTCTCCAGCAGGGGCTACATGGCTTGTCTCTGTCTCCATCTCTTTTCTCACAGCATTCAGCTTAGCTTTCTCCACCTAGCACTGTTCCCCTACAGCTCTGCTATAGGCCCAAAGCAGTTCCTTTATTTATCAATGGTAATCACAGAATACAGAGGGAATTCCTACATCAAAGGAACATTAGACTTTCTGTGTAAAGTGTGCTCTTATTAGTAAATTATCCCATTTCTGAAGCTTTCATCGAATACTTGAACAATCGTTTTCTAAAATATAAAATGTATCTAATATGTTTTGTAATCATTGGCAAGTATGGAATTAATATATGCAGACTTTCACAACTCCATGAAATTTAGGTGTTCAGTAAAACTGCGAGACACCCCTATCACTCAAAATAAAAGGCTGTAGAATTCTTTGCCTGATTTTGAACAACCACAATAATTTTATAAATGCCAAAAAATGAGCACTCCAATGTAGATCGGAACAGAAAATGAAGTATGTATTTTACAGTGAATTAAATTACTTGATAGCACATCCTTTAGCAGAACACCTTAAATGGCTTTATAAAAACTATGAGATATCTGAAGAATAATGTATGCAATTCAATCTAATTTAATCTTCAATTAAAAATAAACAATAATACCATAGCATTATTATTTTCAGAAGCTTAATGGATACAACTGCAAGATAATTTCTTGCAATAGAACAATATTAAGACAATTTAAAATTGTGAAGAGGTAAGCCAATTTTCCTTGGGAAAGGTTCTTCAGGGAGGCAGCAGGAGTCAACACGGTAAGGGGGCAGTTTCCTTGACTTTCTCATAAGTTTAGGCAAACAAAATATTGTGGGGACCCCAAAGTGTGAGCCTATTTCCACCTTGCCTGAATGTCAGAGAGTTTCAGCTTGCTCAAAGTTGTTAATAACAAGTGTGGCTAAACACACACACTGACCTAAGGTATGGCTGTTCGTGTTTGGGACATGAAGATGGCCCGTACAGGTAGAGCCACACCACCCTGGCGAAAGGTCAGAGAATTCAAGCATAGTTCTGATACTTCTTTTGAATTAAAAGTTGTGACCTATGGATTGGCAGCCTTCAGGATACTTGTTCTAGGGTGGGTTCATTGCTTAAAAAACAGAATGCTTTCCTCAAGAATTATTGACTTGATGTCTCAAAATATTGAAGCAAGAGTTGTTCTAGCTGTCTTCTGTATCCTGTTAAAGCAGCTTTTGCCTTCTCTTCCTGTTGTATTGGGGTATAAAAGTACATGGAAAATAAAACGCTGGCAGCTTTCAGTATTCACTGAACTCCCGCTACTGTCCCATGTTTCTGTTTTATTCTTTTCATTTGCATCTTTGTTCTCTTTACTAATTTTTCTTATCCCCATTCTCCTACCCTTGTAAATGGTATACTTGTCAACTGATCTCTGACACAAGATATGATTTTTAGTGCTGCTTTTGTATGCTCTCCTCTCCCAGATTTACTTCTGCAGGTAGCCTCTGGATATTCTTATTTTCATCATCTTCCATAATGCTCAGATATCATCATCACTATTGGTCACTGAGCAACCTCCTCTAAATTCTGCAATTTTTGAGAAACATAAAACACTTTATTGGGTATTATTACTGTGTTTCATCTTCTCAGCTCATCTACTTCTCTCCTTTCCTATTTTTCCTCTGTAATACTTTCTAAAGCAATAAGCTTTCCTCAGGTCACTGCCAAGCGTCTGCCGCCACTGCTACAAAACTTAACTGTTTGTACTTAACTTTACCAAAAATTCCCTGAGTCTTTTAGAGCTCTGCAGCTCTGTTGTGTACTATACTGAAGTGGGAGAAATGGACTTGCTATTTTCTACTACATTTTTAATTTTGTTTTACTTCTTATCAGGGAGTAATACAGTAGATCTGCCAAGCACCCAGAAGTACTGAAACTACATTTCCTATATTGACAAATAAATCTTTCCAAGCCTAGCTGTTTCCAGAAGCCTAGTCACAGGGTCATTGGTAGTTTAATAATATGTAAAGCATTGTTGAATGTCTGGTGGTCTTCCTACATTAGAAACACCTAATTGTCATAGTAACATGTAGTAGGCTCCATCAGTTAGGCAGGGCCTTTCTGCTGCTTGGTTCTTTTGTATAACTTAAGAAACAAATTACATGAAGTTTGTTATTTAGAAAACTATACACTTACTTTATCCAACATTGTATATGCTCTTATAAAGAAAGATAGCAGAACGTTAACTTTCAAAAATAGAATATAGGAACCATGCTAAAGTTACAATTTATCCTAACTAATAAGTCACTTTTTCTGAGGAGCACAGGCCAGAGTCAGAACTAGCATAAAACTTCTGCAGATTAACCTGATAGCAAGGCTTTGCATCATTTTCAATATCTATCGTAATCGGGAAGACTGATCTGTTAGATGCCGAGGTTCTTCAAACCTAAGGTGTCAGCTAATGAAATTGAGAAAATTTTGGCAAGGTCTCAGAGCTCAGAGGTTTTACAGTTCTGTTACCCTACTCAGAACTGAATGTCCCTTTCAGGAATAGAAATTGTTTACGGGGCTAGCCTTATTAACTTCCTTTACTCCTTCAAGATCAGTTTCTTCTCCGTTTCTTTAGGCTATGCCATTTCTAAGTTTAGTTCAGTCTCTGAGAGGTACTAAAGCTGGCTTCTTACTTTGGTCATAATGCCCATTAAACTAAAAATGGATATTTGTTCTAGTCTGTTGATTCTTCCCTGAATTTACTACAGAAAAGCAGAAAGTAGAAAAGCCTCACAAAGATTTGATGCAGAGATTAAAACAACACCTAGAAATGGAATCCTTCAGCCTGACTTCTTACTTGTTTTCACACCAAGTAAGACAGAAGACCATGGATGAGCTGAAATGTCAATGCAATTGTGGAAGTGATGGAAAAGCATAATTGCGATGAGATTAGCTATATTTTCACATAGAAAAACTGAACTGCAGGGTATTACATAGTGCTCTTATTTAAAATTGATAGCAGCCCACAGAAAAGTTTGCAGTTTTAAAATGATTTTAATTGGCTCATTTTACACCAGGAAGTCAATGTTTGTGAAATTATTAAGAAAAGATATCATATAATGATATGGGTCAAGTTCTACTATAAAATGTCTTTACAATGAGAAATTCACTATAGTGAAAGTATTTTGAATTATAGTGAGTATATTTTGAAGGTATAAGTTTAATGAGCTATAATGCATTGGGGGCCTTAAATAATAAAGTCAAGAAACAGGTATTTCCACATGATGAAGACTTTCCAACAGCCTGTTAAATATTCTCACCACTTCTTATCTCCATTCCTTCCTTTATCAACCTCTGTTCATGCATACACATATGGTGTAGAAAAGGCTCTTAAGTAGACCACACTTTCCAGTAGAGAACATTGTCATAATCATAATCCCTTATTGCTTAATTAACTAAACAATATTTTTATTAATTAACTAAACCACCAAAATAACAGGAATAGCACACAAAGAGGACCTGGCGCAGATCCAAGCAGGCCCCATGCTTGATATTTCAGTCTCTGTGAGCCCAAGTGAGCCCTGAGTAGCTGATTATGTGGATAGAAGATATTCTCATTGTATCCTCCATCACCTCTGACTCCTACACTCCCCCACTTCTTTCACTGCACTTCCCTATTTCCTAGGAGTGAAACCTGATGGAGACTTCCAATTTAGACTCTCTCTATGAATAATATCTAGCTCTGGGTCTCTGCACCTGCTCCCATCTGCTGCCAGGAAAGCCTCTCTCCTGCAGACCGGAGAAGGCACCAAACTACGTGTAGAAGAATAACAGTAGAAACCATTTCATTGAATTTTTCTTTCCTTTTGCCAGTTGTGTAGGTTTTACCACAGGTCTCTGTGCTATCCTGTCTCCAGTTTCTGGCCATCCAGGCACTGTAGGGCATGGGCTCTCTCATGGTATGGGCCTCAAGTTAAACCAAATATTGTTTGTAGACTCCCACAAGTTAGAATGGTTGGACAGTAGCTCCCTTTGTTTAGCTGAAGAAAGAATAGGGAGTTTTTATTTACTGACGAAAAAGTCCTGGAAATGGGAAGTAGGGATGGTTGCACAACATTAATATCACAAAGTTGTAAACTTAAAGATAGCATATTTAGTTATGATTATTTTACCAGAATAAAAAGAAGGATATGGTGATAAAACTGAAAATAAAATTACATTTTTAACACATATAATATTTCTTCTCCATTAACTTCTAGTGGATTTTGAGAAAAAAAAAACATGGAAAATATTTACGATAGGGCCTTGAGGCCAGACAAGTTGTGCACACTGATGTTGTCATGCTTAGTTCATTATAAAGGTAACTGACAGTTTTCTGGTTGAATTTTTATGCCAATTTCAAAAGAAGAAATTTTCACTGGGCACTATAAACCTGATCAAAGACCCATGGCTGGGGAGGCCATAGGTCCCAGTGGGGAAGCTATTGTTTTGTTGTTTGCTTGTTTGTTTTTGCTAATGGACATGATGTGACCGCTATATTTTCTTCTAAATAACTATGTCTGTGCCTATAAACTAGTGCCACTGAACACTTTGGTAAAAGAAGGTTCTTTTTGCATTTGTCAGTGGTGACTGCAGAGACTCATAACTCGCCACGATGCAAAGAATGAGTGACTATTGACCATCCAGCTATCAACAAGACATCTATCTCACCATTTTCAAGGTTCAGCAAGCATCCCAGAATCAAGAAGCCTGCAAGATCTGAAGGACCAGAGGGAAGCAACATGGAATACTGAATTTCAGGTATGACATGGCCATTATATATTTGAATCATAAAAACTGTGATTATGGGCACAAGATGTGCACAGGACTGGGCCTGTCAATAGCCTGTCATGGAAGAGAGAGTGTTTCATGGGTCTCACCCTGGTCTATGCCGTTAATGGATAATGGGGGAGGAAGGAAGATTTTCTTCCACAGTTACTAGTGTGGGCCTGTGCTCCTGTAAATCACCCCTTACACGTGATCCTGTAAGCAGCCCTAATGAAACTTTCTGAGTCATGAGGGGGAAAAGGACAAGTGGAAGAATGAGGAGGAAGAAGAGAAGGAAGATGATGAGGAGGAGAGAGGGAAGGGAGACAGAAACAGGAAACTAGGAGGGCCAGTTGGCAAGAAGGGGATTAGCAACAGTGAAAGGGTGACAAAAGAGGGTAGGTGGTGGGGATGCTAGACATGATTGAAATGCATCATGACTGTGTTTGAAAATGTCAAAATGAAACCTGTTATCGTGTATAATCAATATATACCAACTGAAAAAAAGAACATTATCTTCCTAAAAGCCTACATCTTAAAGTTTCTCTTAATAGAAAATTTACAATAAATAAATAAATTTCATAAAGTAGTATTGTTCTAGGTGCACTAAAGAATCATTAAAAAAGGGGGGGGCATTAATTTGATGACCCAAATAGTGCCACCAAATATGAATATTTGCAACACTAATGGCATCATTTTTTACCACCACTGTGTCTTCTCTTCCATTTTAAATTCATGTTTTCTTCTGTTCCTCCCAATGCCCTTCCTTCTCATAAAATTAACAGAAGTGCTGTGTAACTGCAGTTGAAATAGTTTTAAATGCATATGCATTCACCCGGTGTACTTCTTATTTAACTTCCCACTCAATGCTATTTTAGTCTTTTCTGCACTGGTATTGGTAGAAATAACAGACTTTCAAATTTTAAAGAAGGCTTCTGTTTACTGTACAGCTCCCAGGCTTCTTTGGACTGATGTTATGATTAAACACTCAAGTTAGAATTGCAAATAATGGTTATCTGCTGCTCAGAAGACAGGTCAAACAGGAAGTCTGTATCGCACAGAAAACTCTACAGCATTGGAATCCTGGTAGCAGATTTAAAGCTATTTTAAGCTGTGTAAAAGAAAGCTGAATGTTTTATAATTGGCTTTCAGGACCAATAGTCATTTTTGCAAGATATACTGAACTTTTAGAGGTCTTATAATGGACATAGAAAAGACTGAAAATGTGTACTTTCAATCAACTTGAAACTAAACAAAAATCCCTTTGTTGTTCCGATGTTTTCCCAAAGGATCTGGAGATCCTCCAATTCACAGAATGACAAGAGATTTAGTTTAACAAGGGCATTGCACTTACACCAGAAGTGTATTAATGTACCCAATCAAAGCTTCGTTTATTTTGGTATAACGTAGAAACAAAGAAAGAGTAATAGTCCAGTGCATTTTATAGCAAAGTATGAAACTATCGATTTTATACCATCATGGGTTATATAACACCCAAACTACTTTTTACATTATTGTGAGCTATGTAAAACTGTAACTAAAAATATCAAAAGTCATTGCACATGTCTTTCTTTCTGTTATGCTTTAATTTAGAAATATTTATATACAATATATTTGAGCATATTATTTCCCAATCTCCTAATCTTCCTGGGTGAGGTAACCCAAACCCCAAAAGACAAATACCACATTTTTTTAAATGCAGATATTAGCTTTTTAGCTCTAGATAAGGGAGTTTCAATCAGAATAACCACAAACACAAAGATTATGTAACTAGTAAGGAATCTGGGGGAGAAAGGACTGCCAAGGAAAGAGAAGCAGAAAATGGTGCTATAAAGGGACTGGGGGGGGGGGGAGTGGAATCTATTACATATTTTAAATAAACTTATTTTTCAAAGGGAATGTGCTGTCACTTACAATTTTAATATTAGGAGACAGATTTTGTTTCAAAGAACATAGAGTAGATACTTTATTTTCTATTATTCACATTAAATTATCTATAATTCTTGATGCAATAAATAAAACTGAAACATACAAGAGCAATACAATGATCTACACAACTCAGGAACCAACATAATAAATAGGTACATGAGTATCCTCTTTGCCTCATAATGTCAGACTAATACTGAAGAGGAGTGTAAACTAGGAAGACACACAAAGTTGGCTTCGAAAGCTTTCCGTTTACAAACGAGAATGAGAAGAGGGAACTAATAAGGGAACATTTAAGTAACCACTGTACTGTTAAGTCAAACAATCCTCCAAAGTCCCAAACATGCCACAAAAAACTAGAGCAGAATATGTCTTGGAGATGCTCATCATTGCTATGTTTGTCAGTGCATGCTGAGTGAAGGAATCAGAGCTTACCTTTCTGCAGCTGGTAACCAGTGCTATCCTGTCTGTGATTCCAGGAAGTCCCAATGATATCCCCTTCAGTGAGGGGACTGGGTGGAGACAGTGATCTTCATACTATATATAGTGTGATGGCTCTCGTTTGGTCAGAGATTTAGAGGAAGTTAGTGGTATAGTGAATATAAAAGTGTCCACATCATCATACAGATTTTAAAACCCAAGGCAACCCCAATAGTAATGAACTAAAGCAGCAAACATTGAGGCAATGGAAATGCCATAATTACTTGACAGAAATTTTGAAGCAGTCTTCATTAAGTGTGTCAGTGAGGAGTTGTAACATTCCTATCACTAAACCCAAAGATGGAAGAGTATCACCAATGCTAACAAAAAAAGACAATAAAATAGAAGAAACAACAGTTTGAGAGATCTAGGGTACTAAAATCAACCTAACATCCTTCTTCCCAAGTTTTATAAAGGCTGGAAGTGCTCAATCAAATGGATGTAACATGGTAAATATGGCAAAATATATATCCATGGATCTTAATACTATATGTGCATATATGTCAATAACGTGAGCTATTTGCAAAGAAAAGATAAACTCAAAGAAAATAAATACTAATAGACATGATATTCAAATATGTGAAGCTTAAAAAATATCAAAAGAACTATGGGGAAAATGCCTGAAACAATAGCATTTCTTACTCCTATAGGAAAACTACATGATGGATATTCTTTAAATCATGAAGGCCGGAGGATGTGGTATGTTTAGAACTGATGAAAGGAGTTGGCAAGGAGCAGGAGGGAGGTAAAATAGTAGTAAGTCCACCCTTAGGGCCCATGTCCCATCTTTTCACAGGATATTGACTCAACAACAGTGGCAGATAAGGAGCAAGAGTGAAATCCAAGCAGAGAGTATGTTTTTATTCCCTGATGTTTGTGTCACTCTTGCATAATTTACCATGTCTTCTAAGTTGAGTCGTTACTGTAACTTGTGGAGTTCACAGCTGAGTAAGCCTGATGTTAGCCTTTCCTCTCTTGTACCATGCACAGCGTTTTCCAACACTGTCGATGCTGGTCGGTGAAGCTCCAAAGTCAGCACTGATGAGATATCTCCATGTTCTAAGACTCATAGATATTGTATCTTTCTTTAGCAGTTGGGTCTCATTATCAAGTTTTTTAGGATACCTAATAGCATATTCTATTATCGAGATACTACTCATTCATATTGTTGTTTTTTATTTACAACATCTAGAAAACCAGAAATATGGAATTTATTTATAAACAAGTGGAACTAGAAAGAGTCATTCTGATGGAGGTAAGATAGACACTGAAAGACAAACTGACATGCTTTCTCTCTTTTGCGAATGTTAGTTTTAAATCTTCATATATGTCTATTTCATTTGAATACCTATAAAAGACATGAAATTAGTAAGGGACCATAGAAGGCTACATTTCTTTTTCATATGCTTTAATTGAAATGCAATTATATCACTTCTTCTCTTGTTTTATTACATACAGCCCCTCACAGCTACCCTCCTTTGAACTCCTTCCACATCCTTCACCCACTTTCAAGTTGATATTCTTTTTACATTGATTTCATATGCACACTCACTCACATATATCAGACTCATAATTCTTAATGTCTCTGTGTATAGAGTTTCCAGACTGTCTACATTTATCAACAAATAAGAGGGCTCATCCCTAAGAAAGGTTAACCCTTCTTGTCTAGTATATATTAGTTGTTTTTATTTCTTTGTCTATTAGTATACATTAGTTGTTTTTATTTCTTTTCCACACTTCTTCATTAACATGTCTATTGACATTGGCATTGTTCTGGTCTACTTTATGTAGCTATTTCTAGGACATACTGTATCACAGAAGACTTCCTGGTATTCTCATTTTTATAATCAATCATTCTGCTCCCTCTCTTGTGATATTCCCTGCACTAAAGATGCAGGACCTGGAAGACATTCAGATATGAAGACAAATGAAATCATCAAATTTGTAGTAGACCACTTTCAAAGGAAGGGGGAAATACCACAAAGGAGAATAATGCACAGAATGTTAAGTTCCCATGGAGGATGAAAGGACAAGAGAGAGGCAGGAAAGTGGATAGGAAAGTCACACTAAAGATCCTTGAAAGGATCATCTAGAAATATACTGATTACTGTATGTTTATATGCATTCTTTTAAAAAGTATTATAAGAAGAACTCTTAGTTAAAATCGAGCAACCCTACAATGGAGCAGCAAAGCCCCTACTGAACATCGCAGACTAAGAAACAAAATCCTAGTACTAGGCAAGGGTTCTTTCCTTTGGAGCTGCTGGCCAACATGGTCCCAGAGACTCTGAAACATTACAGACCTTGAACCTATTATCTTGTCTCCACTTTTGAGTACTCAGGTTACAAATGTGTGCTAGATGAACTGGTTTAGGTGGTGGCAGAGTTAGAGCCTATGGATTTGTACATGCAAGCAACTACTCTCCCAGTGATAGGCTTCATTTGGAGCTCTCCTCTTTCCAAATACACTTCTTAACTCCAAAATGCTAAACAGAAATGAGCATACATTTTAAAAGTTTTAAAAATTCTTCTTTCATTAAATAATACAAAGCCTCAATGTGAAACATAAAAGGTAACATACATGATGAAAAATTGAAATTTTTCTGGGTACATGACAAGTTGCATTTTTTCTTCTAATAAGCACACATAAATGTTTTGTCCCATGAAAATACAAAAGGCAGAATGAAGGAACTGACAAATAAGAGTGAAGAACGCTATTATTTTTCAGCCTCTTTGTACAGACATTTAATCTTAGTCTGTGAAAGGTTTAGCAGAATAATGAATCAGTCAGAGAAAGTTCATTATTCTTCTGATTTATTTGAGCTATCTTTGTGTGTTGACTAAGAGATAAGAAATTGAAGATACCTAGACATTTCTGGGAATAGCTGCTACAGTGATAACCAGAACAGTTCCCATAGACCTATAAAGCCTTTCTTAAATGGAAAACAAAAATTGAAAGTAAGAGTTCTTTTGAATTGTGACATAATATATGGAGAAAGAATGGACTCAATTCTTAAACGGGGAGTTTATTAGCAACTATCAATATTTATTGTTTATTATGAGGTTTTACTAGATTTGTAAAAATTAAGATGGTAAGTCAGCATACATTTAAAAGCATGTATATTTGGAATATCAATTAAAGGAGATAATAATCTAACATGATGATAACATTTTTCTAACAGTAAAATTAACCCTTTCACAGTAATACTATAAAACTCTTTTTCATTTGACTTATTTTTCTTTGATTAAAGTGGAATTTATTCTTTGTCTCTAATTTCCATGTTGATGTGAGACTCTTCACTCTTGCTCATATTTTCCTTAGAGCCAAGTACCTACAGTCACATTGTCTATTTATTAGTGTCACACAGAAATTAGTCATAATGAAGACCCCAAATGTCAACATATATCATGGTATTCCTGAATCAAACTCACAAGAATGGAGAGGTTGAAGAAGGTTCATTAGTTAAGAGCACTTGTTCTTGCAGAGGACCTGAGTGAGTTCCACTCCTAGCACATTGTTAATTTTAGTTCCAGGGTATATAATACTCTCTTCTGATCTCCACAGGTACTAACACATACATACGTATATGTGTACATACATACATACATGGATACATAAGGAAAAAGAAAGAAAAAGTGGAAGCACTCATACACATAAAACAAATGAAATCCTGAAAATGTAAAAAAGAATCACAAGAATCGGAAGAGAGCGAGAGAGAGAGCAAGGGAGAGAACGATTCATAACATGAGAGAATATGAAAGACACCTGTAGATATGAACAACACCAATGGGAAAGAGGTTTTTCATGTACATCTGTAAGGATGATGTGAAGACAGAAATAATTTAAACTGTGAGTAAAGGGCCCAGGACCCACTTCAGGTCACATTCGGTGTTGTGACAGTATGAATCGTAGCAGCGGCACATGCACTGCAGAGCTCTAATAAGGTGTTATGACTTTCTCTTGGAGGGAACAATTCACCTCTTTCCCAGATGCCATCACACAGCATCTTGTTATTGCCACCCAGTTAGTTTATTCTGCTTACCTACAAACAGTGTGGTGTACCTCCATAGTACCGCTGTTATTTTTTACAATCACCTGTTGTTTTAACAGGTACGTCCTGGGGCTCTGACAATTCTGTATTAAATGTTACTATAGAAAAGCCATGTTTTATAATGTTGAGGTAGGTGAACACTATGTGTGTTAAATAATTTAGCCAAGGCAGTGCATTTTCAAATGGCAAATGCATAAAGCACCATTTGCAAACCATACTCCTATTCTGATATCATCAGGCAGACTCAACTCTCCAAAGTCTGTTATTATAACAGATGTGAGGATAGCAAATGCTACATGTATAGCTACATTTACCCAATATTGTGAAATTTTGTTTCAGAGATCATTTTGTGATTTTCTATATACTCAGCATCGCATAGTATCTATAGCCTCAATATATAGCAGGTGGTCAAATGACATTTATTACCTTATGTGAAATAATAAAAATAATAGTTGGGGTGCATGACACTTGCTTGATAGTAAATGAATAAAAGCAACTGACATTTCAATAAATGACTTTCCAAATGGCATTCCAATAAACTTATCTAAATAGTCAGAATTCATACTGAAGAAAATCTACATTTTTGTCAATAGCATCATGACCTCAATCTCCTGGGCAGAAAAACCTAGGGTTAGATGCTACTTTGCCATCCATTCTCAATATGTCAGTAAGCTTTGTCGTACTTCCTTTTTGGTATTGGCTGAATTTGATCATTCCAAACTCTCACTTATTTTTTGCTACATTATTCAGTACAAATTTTACTATTTTGTCTAAATATTTTGTAAGCTAAACGTCATGTATAAGCTATTTTATGATCTTAGACAATTACTATTAAATATTTCATAATTCATTCATTTTGCCAGAATAGAGAGTACATAGAGATCATATATGTATATGTATATATATATATATGCACACACACACGTGTGCAGTGCATGCATGCACAAATAAAATTACCTGAAATAAAACCTGCACTCTAATGAATTTAAGTAAGAATTTTATGGAAATGTAGTATAATTTGTGAATTAACTGACAAAAGACATTCTGTTTTTAATTTTTCCAGTCTTCTATTCATTCAGAAACCTAAATCTTCTTAAAATGTTATTTTGACCAGAGTCCATAACAGTTCAGCTAATTTATGCCCCTGGGGTGGATATTTAGACACCTCTGCATGTGGACTCATTTCTGCTAACTCATCTATTTTCCACTCTATATTCGCTAGAAACACAACCTTTTTTACCTGGGAGAACGAGCCCAAAGCTCTCTTCATAGTCTTTTTCATGTGTTCATTTTCTCCACGGTCCTTTTATCTCCAATCTTGTTCCTGCATACTCCTTTTCCACACAATACCCCGTGGTCCTGCTGATGTAGTTTTATCCATTCTCAAAGCCTGAAATCACTCCTCAGAGTTTGCGTCCAGCATCATTAATCCATTTAGCTGTCAATTTATTCTTTATTTTTTAAGTCTCTAAACACTTTATTATTTTTAAGTCAATGTACTCTTTATCATTTGTCCACCAAGGTAAGACAGAATATTTGTAGCATGGTCAAAAATCTTTGAGATATTAATAATAAGAGTATTTAACCTATAGTTAATTGTCACATAGTTTGAGGTATAGACATGACATTCCTCCCTACATTAATGAAACTTTATTAATGGAACTAAATAATCCCATCAAAATATTTGTAATTAAACTTCCTAGTATGTATCCTTCTTTCCAGCTTTCCAATTGAAAGATCAGCAAAGCCATATGAACACACTCCTTCAGGAGTGCCACCATTTGCAGTGACTTAAATGTCAATAAAAATTTTTCCCATAGATTAAATAAGCTGTTGGGTATCTAATCATTTCTATATAGTTGAATGAGTTCTCAGGAATAACTTACACTTTATAAGGTTATTTTCCCTTCTTGGTTATTTCTATGCATGTTTTCCTGTGGGGACTAACCCTATTATTTCTATTGTGATATTTGCACAGAGTTTATCAAAATATTTTCCTGAATACAAATTTTAGTTTATAGCAAAGAACATATTGGCATTATATTAAAATATAATAGTCTCACCGCTAAGCAAAATTAGTGATACTACTTGAAGTTAGAAAAGATTTACCAAGTAGGATATGTGAGAGATAATTGTATATGAAAGAAATCAGTATTTTTAATGATGAATATCATGCAAATTGTCATGAAATTCCATTTTTCATGGTTAAAGAATTTCTGTTAGCAAATATATTAATTACCCCACCTCTTTTAAAAATGTAAACATAACATGAAAAATTAGAACTTTAAAACTCATTATAAAATCATTAATTCTAACACTCTCACTAATCTTTGTTTCTAGTGTCCTTAACTCATTTGAATACTCTCACTATTTGTATATCCAGTATCCTGTCAAAAGGACTTAGGTTTCTTTGCTAACAATTACTTAAACCTATAGGAAAAGGACGCTGTATCAAAGACTTGAATGTGAAAACTGAAATTGATAGAATAGCGGTTCTCAATCTCTTGGTGGCGGCTCCTTTTTGGCGGACTGATCCTGTCAGAGGGTTTGCATATTAGATTCCTGCTTATCAGATATTTACCTTAAAATTCATAACAGCAGCAAAATTATAGTTATGAAACAGCAATGAAACAATTTAATTGTTGAGGTGTCCACAGCTTGAGGAATTGTATTACAGGGGTTCAGCATTAGAAAGGTTGAGCAACATGTTGTACAGGAATTCAGTTCTCAAAACAATTAAGATTTCTATGTACCCTGGCTCAAAATTAGCATCAGGGATGGGGCACTTTTTGCTAGACTAGTCCGTAATTCACACCCTCCCTCAGCCAGTTGGTTAGAATTTTCATGGGTTTGTAGATGGAATTCAACAATTGTCTCAAACCTGAGAGTAATTTTTTTCTATTTGGTTCTGAGAAATCTTTGTTTTTCTTCAGTGGCACAAAATTACCCTATGTAGAAATAGTTTCTTCAGTGTTTTCTCAAGAAAGATGTCTGTTAGACTGATGTATTCATCACAGGCATGTCACTTTAATACTGTTTTCTACAAGATAAAATAGAACTTGAATTTGAGAAGTTTCTGATCATTCTGCCAATTTAGGTTTCCTATGAACTACATAAAACACATGATGCATTCATTGGTCTAGTAGTTTGAAAATATTTCATAATGATTGTATAATACAGGTAACCTTAAAATATGACTTAAGCCTCTTTCAATGATCCAATAAAATTAACTACATTTGTATGAGAATTACATTATATATCTTCACTTTTATTATCATACAGTTGAACAGCTTTATTTTTCAAGATCTAAATGACCTATACTGAGACAAAAAGATAATTAAGAAATAATAAATATTAGTTAAAGAAAATTAACTGTGTATCAAAGGTTATTCTATTTTTTTAATTTTTAAAGTCTATTTCATAAAATCATCATTCATATTCAAGTATGATCAGCTTGTCTTAGTTATATAAAATTAGCTTTTAAAATGAACTTTTAAAAGAAGCATCCATATCTCTTCCTGGCAAATTATATGTTATCCTCTTTATTACTCTTATGTAAGCATTAGAAGACCATAGGCTAATTTCAACCAATTTTAGAAACAATAACATGGTCTAAAGTGTAAGAGATATTTGCCAATCTGAAGAACTTAACTTACAGCATGTTCTCCACCCTCTAGTACCCAAGGTAGAGAATTGGCACTATTGGGAGCTATTATCTAGATGTTTGTGAGTTTGAACCCAGGTAAAAGTTTACCAGAATAAATATTTTTTTTCTCACCTAAAAATAAGGCCACATAAGAGATTGGAAACTCAGATGAAATTTGCCCAATTCAAGGAAGGGGGTACCTATGTTGCTATTTGAAGGAAAGAAGTGAGCTTTGGTCATGAACTACAATGATGTGATTGGATAAACTTCATAATGGAAACCAATCATTATTTCAAGACAGCTCCAGAAATAATTTTAAAAGAAACATGAAGTGTATGGTAGAGGTAAGAAGTTTGAGTTGCTGATGAAAACCAAAGTGTTTTGATCCCCAAATCATCATAATTCTAGGTAACTGTTATTCCTCTAGTGAAATACATAGTCACATCTGTGAAGGGTGAGCAAATGAAGTCACTCTGAACAATAATTATTACAAAATATGAAATTCGAGATTTGTTCAGTACAGCAGTATGAAGGAAATCTTTAGAAAATTTGAATTCATTTCACCTTCAAACTGATGCTTACTTTCAGATCATGCTTGTAGGTGAGGAATTCCAAAGCCCACGGATAAAGCTTGCCATGAATTTTCTAGGACTATCATCTTGCATATTCCCAAATATATGACTTCCGGAAAGGGGAAAATACTGTTATATAAAATATTAAAATAGTTATAAATAGAGACAAAGAGAATATCCCATCTTTTATCTCTTATAGCAAAGTTGTCACTTCTTGTGTGTGGATGCTCATGTGACAGAGGAAAGATATCAATGGCCCTGAAAAACCATAACATTATGGGGAGAAGTTTTGCTAGTTTAAATTGAAATATAAACATTTAACAGGCCTGTCACTGAACACAGTCAATGGAGAAGGCAGCAATGGAGGTTTTTAAAAACAAGAAATACGTGTAGAAGCAAAAGAAAAAATAATCTTTATTCTCAAACGTAGTTCTGGAAAATCTTTATTGCACTAAGAGATGTAATGTGTTTTTAGGATTTAGATATAATTTAAAAAAAAAAACAAGTCTCCTTTCAGCTATGTTCACAAGTTTTATACCCTGGTTTCTATTACTGCTTGTGCCTTTCCTGTGTCCTAACTGCATAAGTCCTTCTGTCTCTTTCTCCCTCAGGTCTTCTGTGTTTTTCTATCTATAACTACCGCTCCATTAGGGGTGAAGAACTGAATCACCTGACGTAAAAAATATTTTCATTAATGATGCAGAAAAATCTACCCCCTCCATTCTCTATCTTCATCTGGTCCCACGTTCTGTTTTGTCCTACTGTCTTTTTTTTCCTGTCTAAATAGGTCATGTTGAACTATGTTTCCCTTCTCGATATCATATTTTGAACTTGTAGTCATGTTAGGTACATTTTCAAGGTCAAATAAAGATATATTTTAGATAAACAGGTCATCTTTAAACACTTCAGAGATCTACAAAAGATGGCATTTAGGATGTTTTAATAACATAGGCTCTTGTTTATGTTTTTGAAAAGGAGACATCTCTGCTCCTGACAGCACCAATATATTTCAGAGAAAATAATGGGCATCAAAGAAACTCCACAATGAGTTTACTTTCTTTGTGGCAAAAATATGTCACTGAGCAAGAAAATGTCCCTACCTCGACAGCTGACAGTAGACAGTCCTAATTAGACAAGCAGGACACAAAAGAAAGTGATTGCCAAATATTGTCAAGACAAGGGAGGGACAGTCCTTCAGAATGTCCTGCATCACAGAGAAGTCTGCTAGACCTGTGGCAAAGATGGCTGCCCCAATTTAACAGAAAAATTTTGAGTGACTGTCCAGGCAGCCAGCTGTTTCTGTCACTACTTATATTTTTTGGAAGTTACTTGCTTGCACTTCCTGCCTATTTAGTTAATATTATTTTCTTATGTGTCTCTGAGGGAGTTGAATACTAGATAATTATAGGTTAATTTTCTTTGTTTACCTGGCACAGAAAACAAGTTATTATAGAAAGTAAATTAAGTACTTTAAGTACTTCAAGTAATTTACTTAAGTAAATTACGTAAGACCTTGGACTCACCAAGACAGATAGATATGAAATATTTTCTCTGAGTTTGTCAAATGCAAATGGCCTAGACCTTGATGAATTTATTACCTGTATATATTAAATATACTTATTGTACTTATTGTATATAGTTTATCTTATATTTGTTAAAGCCTTTTTAATTTTAGACATAAAGGGGAAATGTAGTGACATTTCATTTGCATTTAATAAATAAAGCTTACCTGGAGATCAGAGAATAACACAGTCCCACTGTTCAGCTGTACAGACCAGGCAACAATGACACATACCTTTAATCCCAGTAACCACAATGACATGCACCTTTAATCACACTACTTTCCATAGAAATTGGGAAAGGAATGCCTTTAATCCCAGTGGTACGCATCTTTAATCCCAGTTTAAAGAGGAATATAAAATGGCAGGAGGCAGCTCTCAAAAAAGTCTCATTCTAAGGAGTCCTGGAGGCAGGATCATCATTTTTTGACTGAGGTAGAGGTAAAAGCTACTGACAGGCTGTTTTGCTTTTCTGGTCTTCAGGTTGAAACCCAATATCTGTACCTGAGTTTTTATTAATTGTGCTACAAATCATGTTTTACCATCCTGTTTCCATTTTTGAAGGTTTTTCTAATTTATCTTCAAGTTTCTGATGAATGGTGGCACTCTGATGTGGTTAGGAATTGTAACCTCATGTCCTGGAAGCTGCTCTGCTTGCCAGAGTCAGGTTCACTAGCAGCCTCTAAAGTGCAGGCACTACTTTACCTTCTAATGACTGCCAACAACAAGCTGTGAGAGAGGAATAGCTATAAACACTCTCATCTACCCTCTTGACTCCAGGAAGACCTGGGCAGGTCTAGCTGTCACCACTGAGCGGGTGTGCCGTTCCCCTTTTTCTTTTGCAACTGCTTATTACTCAGCTACTTGCACATCATCAGCTGGAATCAGATATGGAGAA
The DNA here is from genome assembly GCF_018167655.1 of Microtus oregoni. NCBI lineage: Eukaryota > Metazoa > Chordata > Mammalia > Rodentia > Cricetidae > Microtus > Microtus oregoni. The sequence goes on along the minus strand of NW_024543076.1, from coordinate 8,431,134 downwards.
AAATTTGAGAATATCTTTGAAGAATGCATATGTGGAACATCTCTATCAGCATTTATTGATTAGTGAGTTCATTTGAAGGAATTTTGTTTGGGGGACCAGCTGCAAGGCAGTTCAGAGTGTAAAGTCGCTTGCTGCTAGACAGACACCCTGAATTTCATCCTCAGGAAACACATGGTGGAAAAAGAGAATCAACTCTACAAGGGATCCTCTTATCTCCACGTCTGTATAATGATATGCATACATGTATTCCCCTGCACACAAATCCTTATATATATATATGGATAAATATGTACATGCATACATGCATAAAATAAGAAAAAATGTTTTAAATAATAGACATATCACCTAAACAAGAAATTAATAATTAAAAAATTCAAAAATATTTTACTCAGTATTTTTTTAACTAGGAGAATATGGTAACAATTAAAACTTATTGCATCAGTATTGTCTACACAGTCAGTAACAATTATAGGCAAAGATTAAGGGAACAAAGCCACCTGCTTTATTAGAATGTGGTAAATGGCATTCACTTCTGATCTGTAATTGTTTTAAGGGTAACCACTTGTTTCAGGAAGTACACTATCATATATTAACCCAAGAAATATAAGATACCATTTCAAGAACAGTAATGACATGAAAATGTGAAGGTGTCATTCCTCACTGTGCAACAAATAGACCATCTAACAATTGGAAAACATAAAAATGATGTTTCACGTTTGTATAATGAGTTATTATTCAACATTATTATAAAGAAATGGAATATGAAGGCATGCTGCTTCTTGGATGAATAGAAAAATTATGTAGAATTGAAAAATTGTGCAGTAAATTTATAGAACTAATACGAAATACACAAGACATAAATTGGTGAGTGCCTGGGAATGAAGGTGGAAACATTCTGTAAATGTTCTGTTGAGCACAAAACAACATACAAAAATAAGTGATCTTCTCAAAATTGCTATGAAGGTAAGTTACACAACTCAATATATTTACTAAAAATCATGCATTATCTACACTGGGTGAATTTATTAGCATGGAAAATACATTCCCTTATACTTGCTAAATTTACTGTTATAAAAGTTTCAAAAGTAAAAGAAAACCGACTATGAATTAATTAGTAACATAAACATATCTTTTCAAGATAGCAACTTGGAAGATACTTTAAATCCATGTGAGAAGTCAACTGCAGTTGTCTTATTCAATAAAGTACCTGTGGCAGCCAATATGCAAGCATGTACACATTTAAGACAGCAAAATACAGGAATAATCATTCTTTCAAAGTAGGAGCAAACCTTCAGCATTTGTCCTTTTTACTTTTCTTCTTACTAGTTCTTTCTGTCCAAAACTAAGAGGGCAGGAAGGTTTTCATAACATTTCAAGCCCTTTTAACATTAGATACCATCCTAAGTGCTTGAAATAAAATAACACATGAATATGAATAATCCATTCTCAAAACATATTGTTTTATTAGCTGTCTACTGACAATAAATGGATGTATGACAAAAAGAGCGGAAGGTCAGGCACTTATTACTAAAGTGCAAGTCAGATAGTAAAATGTCACTGAAAACCAAAGGGCTTATTGCTTTGTCCTGCGTGGTTAGAAATAATCTGTGTGAGAAGTTAATATTAGAATTGGAGAACTATTGAAAAGAAAAGATAAATGCTGGTTAAGGTAAAAAAAATGTAGGCATTATTGAAAGGAAATAAATTTATTATAGTATGCCAAATTTCCTTAGACTGGAGAATGGGAGGAGGATGGGAGCATTTTAAGACACTGGATATATGCTTTCCTGAAACAGAACAACATATTGAACAAGATGTTAGAAATGAGACTGTCAGATTTTACCTATTCACTGTTTGAGAAAGTCAATAAAACTTAAAGAAATCTTTTGAATCCAAAGAGACTTCCGTAAGTTACTATGACATCATCATATGAGAAAATAGCAAAGGGATTTTTAAAAGGGGTTTGGATTTGTTTCAGAAGGGGTGTATATATTCACTAGAGAGGTAGGTAAGTAGATGATAGGTAGATTGACGGATAGGTAAAGGTCACATTCTTTTATTATTACATGTAAAAATATTACCTCAAGTAAAGGTAAGGAGGCTACAATGAGGGCCATCCCACCACAGCAGGGTTTGCCATCTTTTAAAAACAGGCTTTCATGGGTTGCTCATGACGTTCAGGCTGAAGGAACAAACTTGTTCTACATTCTGTGGGGTGCCATGTCTGACCATAACAGTTTCAGCACTCGTGGAGAGGTTATCATACTCCTTTCAAAACAATAATCCGGATTTGCTTTTTTTTGTTTTCTATTTGCTGTGCTCTGCATTCTTGGCCCTCTTACCTCATAGATTTCTGTCAAATAGGAACTCGTTTCCTAACATGTGATGGATGAGTGAATGAATGAATATATGAGCCAGCCCATAACATCATTCATGTCACTAGTCAATTGGAAATTATCTTTCTGTGTGAAAGGAAGGAAGAATGGGATGTTTCCTCCGGGAAAAAATGAATATGCAGTGTTCTCAGTTACACTCAATTCCCACAGTTGTCTCTTGTGTTCCATGCTAAGGAAAATGACTGGTAGAAATTTGTTCTGGCACGAAGTCATGCCAGCTTATTTCACATTAATTTCTCTAATCCCTTTTACAGTTTATCTCTATTTATTTCAAACAAGTAAACCAATTACAAGCATGTACATTTTTGAGAGCTCAGGCATTCACGATATTTCCGACCTACTTCTACTTTCAAAAAGTTAAATCTAGGAAAGATAATTCTTAGGTCCAACAATGAAAAAGAAACCATTTTTAATGTCCACTTCCCTGTAGGTTCTTTCACTCACATTAATAACAATTCTAACTGAAGATTAAGAAGAAAAAAAGACAAATTTAAATAAAAAGGAAAAAAATTAATGAAGCGATTACTAATTTGAATATCTAGCTATTAAATTAGGCTTGTGAAAAATCTTTAATAAGAGTGGAAATGATCTAGTGAAACAGTCAATGATAAAAATAAAATAATATCATGATCTATTAACTTTATAGCACATCTCATACAGTTTTTAGTTAGGCAGTGAAACATCATTATTATAAATACTCTGAGGTGCATAAAGGCAACACTCCTTTTTATTTAATCAATAAACCTTTCCATCACTTTTAATACTTGAGATAATTTATTCATAGAGTATTAACAAAGGAGTGCAATCATAAAATTTGTTTTAAAAAACATTTTCATCATTTAGACTCAATGTTGCACTTTATTTTGAATGTTAAAATTCTACTGCCTTGATTACTTAATATATTTGAACACACAGAGAAAATATTTTTTAAATTACTTGTCTATTTTCTATTCTTCAACTCTGAAAACTTCATCGTACTGTATTGTCCTGGAAATGGAGACAAATGAAGGACAAGCTAATAAATAATCTAATAGCCAGAAGTAATAAAACAATAAAGTTCTCTAGACTAACAAAATCTTCATGGACAGGGGAAGATTCATTCATTCATAAGCCTTGCCCAAACCTGGAATATCAGTAGAAGAGCAATGTACATGTTCATGGGTTAAGGTGTGGTAAGAGAGTGGGAGACTCAGATTCCAGGAGCACAAGACCAGATACAACATTCATAGTCTCTGGTATCCACACTTCTTTCAATTGCAGGCAGGCTGTTGCTCACCATTTACTAACCCTGTGCTAAAATTAATAGTTGATTGGTGTAGTTGATAACAAGCATCAAAGGATATTTGTGTTATTTAGTATTAAATAGGTACACACACAAACACACACACACTCAGGGTGGGGAGAGGGAGTAAGAGAGAGAGAATGGTTACTTAGTCCCATTAATACTGTTACCATTTAAATTAATTACAAGTTAGTCCTGACATGTGTCTTTCAGTATAGATATTACCTAGGAAATATATAAGATCTCTCTTCTACCTTTTTTAATTGGCATTTTTTAGCAACTTACCTGGTAGTAAGCTTCCATATAGTTTTTAAGTTCCTCTTCATTTTGGTTAAGTGACCATCACTTTCTATCTGCAGTCATTTTCGTATCCCATTCCTGCTTGGACTTAACCATCCACAGAATTCCACCTGTCTAATTTCATGTCATCTCTATTCTACCATCCTTCCTCCCTTAAGACATTTCCTACTCCAATGCCTCCTTTCTAGTTCCTTGACTTCTGTAGGTATTCAGAGTTAAACATCCAGATCTAAAGATTCTGAGTTAAGATCTACATTTCAGAACGAACATACAGTGTGCCTTTCTTTTTTGGAATGGGGAGACTTAGTGTAATTTTTTCTAGGCCCATCCAGTTATCAGTGAAACCCACAATTTCATTTTTCTTTTCAGTGGAATAAAATTCTTTTGTGGATAGGTACCAAACTTTTATTGTCCATTCATGAGATGATGGACAGCTAGACTGATTATATTTCTTTAGGTATTCCAAATGGAGCACGAGGGTACATGTCTGAGCAAGGAAACAGAGACACTCATAGCTGCTTAATAAGCTAATGAAGTAAAAATTGAGTACCCATTTTGAAACTGTACACTTTCATCATCCTTTAAAACATTTCAGAAGAGAAGAAAAAATAATAAGGCCTAGAAAAAAATAAGGTCTAAAAAAATATCCTATTGATATTTACTCTTTATAAATTTTATAAGTTATTCATTCTTTACTTATTCTTTTTGAGATGATTTTTCTTCTTTACGTTATCTATCAGTTTCCTGGGCCAGGCTGAGCCACGGCTTTGCGCACGATTTATCTGTTCCAGCAAACAGTTAGTCACGCCATATTTTCACAGCAGGAATCACCATCAAAGAACTCCTAGCAAGTCTGTTGTGTAGGTGGCTCCTATATGTGCTATTGAACATTAAAAGAGAACAGAAGAAAATATTGCCGAATGAGCCTCCCACGGGTTTTGCAATGTTGACCTCCAAATTTGACCCGCAGAAAGTGAAACATCCATTGCCTTTACTCTAAACGTTTCAGAGCCCTGTGTGACTAAAGAGGGCTCTCAGTGAGAATTGCTTTTGCCACAGCGCTTACACCTGGGAATTGCCTGAGTGTTATTTTGAAATCACTGGAGGACTGAATTGTTCAGGGAATGTTTCCTCCAGGATTTGGTTAACAGCCACGTATCAAAAATGGTTAAAGAATGATTGTACAAGGTTAAAACCTAACTCTGTGTTTCCGAGTGGTCTTCACACTATCAATAAGGCCTCCACATTGTTTATCTTATTTAAGACTTCAGAGGAGTTACATTTAAGACATTTTAAATTGAACTGTCATATTTCTCACATCAAAGTTTAAAGATAAAACCACCTAGAAATAAACAGTAATATTTACTTTTAATATGGGGTAAATCGTGTTTACAGGTACCACCATATGAAAATTTTATGGTCAGCTGATTTCATATAGGATACACAAAAGGATTTTAAAAATTTACAAGCCTTGGCTCATATCGACAAGCAACTGAGTTCAATCCTTAGGCCTGCAAAACAGGCAAGCCAGCAAACAAACAAATAAACAAAACCGCAAGTAATCCAAATATTAGGTGGACATGGCATTACAAAGCTGTAACCCCGCTCTGCAAAGGCTGAGAAAGGGGAAAGAACTTGAGGCCAACCTGGAATACACAGTAGTAATATCTGACACACAAACAAAACACTTATCAGACTACCAATCTGCTTCCTAAGAGAGTTTTCCACATGAAAAACACTATCTTAACTACATAGCCCCTTAGGTTAACTACTAGCAAGACACACCTGGAATAAGAGAAATCACACACTAAGTAAAAGGATATCTATTGTAGAGTTGCAGCAACTAAAGGCAGCGATGAAGACACCTACATGAGTTTAAACCCCCAGGGCCAGAGATGCACAGCCTGGCCTGAGTTACAACTCATTCAAAATAATGTCTTGTTTTTGTCCTCTTTTCCTCTCTGCATCTCTGCTCTCTTTTTCTTTACTTTCTTTTTCCTTCTTGATTGTTTGAGCAAGGAAACATATTATCCTGTGTTCATCGAGTCACTACAACTACAAATAAGAAACCAAGAGAGTCAGTCATACACTTCTGCTCTCTTCAGCTATGAGTGCTGTGAGTCACCAAGAAGCCCCATTATGAAGAAGAGCAGGACTCATGAAAAGAGGGCACAGAACGTCTCTCCTGGCTCCCACATTGATGGACCACCCTCAATAGCTCATGAGGGTCTTCAGAAGAATACAGATAATCTTTTCAATAAAACTTCCTTGTTCCAAAAGTGTATTCATAACCTTTTGCCCGTATGCTTTCTCCATGAAATTTGAATGAAACATCCTGAAATCACTTTGTGTGGGGTCCAGATCATCCAAAGCATTAACTTGTATCACCCAAAGAGATGGCCGTAGGGACCTAGTTTCTTCCCTCTATGTGTCTAAGAGAAAGAGATTTTGCTGTTTCAAAATCAAATAAAATATAAATCAGAAAAAAAAGACCAAGAGAGAAAACAAAAAGGAATCAGCCCCCTCATCTTCAGACAGTTGTGCAAGGGTAAGCTTCATTAATTAGGTTTTCACAGATAGAAAGATTATTTTAGAATTTATGTTATGATCCCAAGAAAAATTTACTTCAAGGGAAGTCCTTAAGATTTTTAAGGTTATTAAATGGAATACAAATGACACAAAGACTGTTGAAAGCAGAGGGTGCCATGAACATATGAAAACCCAGTAATGTTTGCCATTGGGGCTCTTTCCTCAGCCGTCCATTTCTCCCTCAGTTCTTAAATAACTCTGTCATAAACAGTAAATATTTGGTAAAAATCCATTGAGTGAACAGAGAAACAAACACCAAACCTTAAGGCAGTTAAATCAAATGCCAAAGGGGAAAACAGCCTTAGGGGATGGCTTTTGGAGATATTCTTACTTAGGAATTTTTGAAAGAGCCAGCAAAGGGCACTTTTCTGAGCTTAAAAACAAGGAGGACTTCTATGACAACCACATACATGCTTCAAATGACTTTCTGAGACACGAAAAGATGACAAATTTTCTGGATAGCCAGTGACTATCTTTTTGCTTCCCCTGGTGTAAGGAATAGAAATATAGAACTGCCAGAGCCTTTAGCCCTTGAGGAAACCTTCTCTATGCTAAGGTGAAAAATAAGCCCTGATATTGCATTATCCACCATGGGCGTGTTATCTTCAGAACCTACCCTGCTATGCTGATGACAGTAGTTAGTTCTGCTGTCAAGACATCCTACATGTGATAGCTGAGACTCTCTACCATGTGAGATGTTTATTTCACTGTATTAGAATGTCAGCGGCTTGTCTAACAACATAGAAATAACTGGGGCATGTAAGAAGCTTTAAAAGGAGGTTGTTTTTTTTTTTAAGGCAGAAAACAAAAACACAGTAAGATAGGTAGTGCACTCATGAAATCCCTTTACCCTTTTAAAATTCCAGTTTTAACACAAAGAGCATTTAACAAATTTAAATGACTTGCTCTTAGCTTTTGAGGACCCACTTATCTATGAGGTTGTTTGGTAAATTAATTCATTTTCATTTTGTCGTTGAATTTTCACATAACTGCTAAATATTAATATCTACAATAGCATACTTGAATACATTTTAGCTCATGTTTCTCTTAGCTCTGAACATAATGACTGAGAGCTGAGGACCCAGATTTCCTTGCGGTGTTTTCTTCCAAGTGCTCTTATAGACTTGAACATGTACTGACTGACCTCTTTAAAAATAGCCGTCACATCCCAAGTGCCATTAGCAAAGTTTCTATCTCGTTCAGTCCAATTCTTTGTTGCTTATTTATCTTACAAATGCATTTCATTTACATTTCAAAGATTTGATTCAAAGAAACAACTGTCATTTTAATTTCCAGGATTCAAATAATTTGGCTTTCAAAACTTCTACTTTCCTACGACCTAAATCTAAACATGGTATTTGCAAAGTATTCTCACTAGAGGTACTTGTCGTTTGAGTTTCCACTGAAATTTAAATTTTGGTGGAACTTTTGTGAAATATCATATGCATTTTTTTCCTGGAAAAAGAATAATTTGAATTTTAAATCCTATAGGATTCATTTATTTTTAAAGACACTAATATGTATCTGTTGATTGGTTTGCTGTAATTTGAAATTGTGTGGGTTTTTTTTGTTGTTATTTGTATTGTTATTGCTGGGACTCCTTTCAAAATTGATGGTAGTCAAGCTCCATAGTCTATGTAAAATGGACTACGTTTGTAAGTAAATTCTACTTTCCTGGCCGCAAGAGTGGACCAGACTTTAAATATAATTTCAGCGTGACTATCAGAACTGTTTATCTGAGCCATCCATGACCTGTAATCAAAAGCCAAAGAACTGATTCGGCCTACTCCTGCTATCTAGAGACCTGCCTTACTTCTTGAAGCTACATCTAGGATCCTGTGACGAAGCTATCTCAATGCTCTCTCACTATCTACAAGATCCTTACCCAATCCCTATGACAGAGCCTGGTGCCACTGACTTTAGTGATAATTTTCTTGGGCCATGAACTTTAAGCAGTCCAAATCCTGAGTAAAAGCCCAGGTAAAGCTGGGAATATCCAGCCCTCCTAGGTCCCATGACTTTGTGATGACCAGGGACTGAAGGAGGATGAGCACTTGCACCAAAATATGACTTATTTCCTTTGCATGAGCTCAGGCCATGCACACAATATGGTCTGTACAGTTTCCTATGTCTCCGGTTCTTCTTTCTTCTTTGCCACTCCACTTTCACTCCTAAGACCTTAGGTTAGTGTTGTCTTTACCTTATGGAGACCCACTTTTGGAGGCTCAAAGGAATTTAGCCTAGCTTAGGTGTTGTAAGGAGGGCCACTTGTTGTTTCCTGGTCGCTTAGCCCCAAAATAATCACACAGAAACCATATTATTTAAATCACTGTTTGTCCCATTAGCTTTAGCTTCTTATTGGCTAACTCTTACATCTAAATTTAACCCATCTCCATTAATCTGTGCATCACCACCAGGTTGTGGTCTACCAGCAAAGTTCCAGTGTGTCTGTCTCCAGCAGCAGCTCCATGGCTTCTTTCTGACTCTGACTCCTTTTCCCAACATTCCATTTAGTTTTCCCTGCCTAGTTCTGTTCCCCTATAGCTCCTACTATAGGCCCAACTCAGTTCCTTTATTAACCAATGATATTCACAGCATACAGAGAGGAATATCATATCACCTAGGGGAAAGACAAAGTTACCTGATGCCCACACCATTAATCTTTCCTGCCATCAGGAATATCATATCACCTAGGTGAAAGACAAAGTTGCCTGATGCCCACACCATTAACCTTTCCTGTCATCAGGCAACAATCCCTCATCCTGCTTTCCTTTAGCATTTAGAAATGATGGGCGAATTGCCACCCGAAATTGATCATCAAAGATCAAATCTGTCAGATGCAATCTGTCTTTAATCTTTATTCCTTTCCTAATCGTGGCTTATTTTGTAACTCTGGAGACCAAAAATGTTCTGTTACCCCCATTTCTTGTTTATGGGGACCAGAACAGAATCTGAGAGATGCACAGATTACCCTGGTAACCGCAGGTGGGCTGCTGCCTAGACTGATATCACCATCAGTAGGAAACCCGAAACAGCAGTAGCAGCTTCACCTCGTTAGAGTACTTGTGTTTCTGAAATACCCTAAGTACTTGCACCCACATGGGGAATACTGACTCCACAGGGTCTTAGTGCCAAGACTCCTCCAAGTGTTTCTAGTCAGTCATCCTTTTGCCTTCCTTCTCTCATAGGTGTACATTCAAAGAATTTCATTCTTGTAAATCCTTTTTCATGAGTCGTTAACCAATGTCTGTATAGTGGGTCTTTGTAGAAATACATTAAACTCTATACTTTTTTTCCCTGGGCACTGGAACTCTCTTTTTATCTCATCACTACTGTCCTCTTAGAGATTGATGAACTTGTGTTTTAATTTGGGAGAAGGAAGGGAAAAAAAGAATAGCTTTGCGTAGTTAAGTGTTAAGTACACCAGCCAAGTAGAGGGCCCTGGTACTGCTTCAGATCACATGTGCTGATTGGATTTTTTATAACAGTGCAAAGAATTGCACTTTCCATATATTACTTCCATGGGAGATATTATATTAACAAACATTTTCTCAATAATGATCTTCTTGATTCGAGACACCTCAGCTTTTGTTGAATTTCAATACATCAGTGCCCACATGGACCTGCAGCCAAGGTCCACTTTTTTCTAACCCACCATTTTTCTAACCTAGAGAATATTTTTTTTTCCTCTTTCAGACTCACATTGAAGAGACCTTGCACTGTGATTCTAGAGACTTCATAGCAATCATAATACCTAAAATTGAATCTTTGGTTCATCACTCAAGTCAAGCCTGAAAGGCATAAAGAAAGAGTGGTGGGGAAAAGAAAAGCTAACCAACCAGACATAAACATATGTTCCAATTGGCATATCAATGGATCCTAATGGGCTTTGATTCTTTGTTCTTCCTTCCGCTGGTCCTCTGCCTAGCTTGCATAATGCTGAGCTTTTGTATGAACTCATGTTTCCTCCTAACAGGATGAAATCATTTCCTCTGTTCAAAGGGTTCCAATTCCACCATTCCCTAACTGTTACCTTGCCTTTCCTCCTTTTCTCTCATGTTTCTATGCAGGTGTCAATGAAAGTCATTCTTTTTTTTTTTTCATTATACTTGTATGTTATTCAAATTGAATCACCAATACACTTTTAAAGGCTTTTACATAGACCCACTGTTGGGATATACCAAAAATTTCATGTAGATCATAGTCTATACTTCTTCTTCTTTATGGTTACCTCTTCAGAGAACAGAGGCTTGATGAGAATAAGGGATAAATCAGACAGTTTAGGGGAAGTCATTAAAAGAATTTGTCATTGGCCAAAAAATGTGTTTGATTTTGTCATGGTCAGAGATCAAGAATACCAAACAGGGGCCCTGCTACCTGCATTGCCTCCTTATCTTTCTTCTCTTTTGTACCATCTGGAAGAACATCACTGCAAAGAAGCTTCAAATGAAGATTTGATTGCAACTGAGTGGCACCTTGAAAATCTTCTTGGTGGACTAAATGATCTGGCCAGCTTACTTGATGTGCCTTACATAGCTTTCTCTAAAATTTCCATCTAATAGCAACATTATGAAATTACTTTTGTGTAGTGGCATTTAAATTGCATTTTAATAAACAAAACTTGCCTGAAGATCAGAGAGTAAAACCACCCCACTGGTCAGCCTTACAGACCAAGCAGTGGTAACACACACCTTTAATCCCAGTAGCCACACTAGTTGCTATAGAAACAGGGAGGTACGTGCCTTTAATCCCAGTGGTACATGTCTTTAATTCCAGCCCTAGAGAGGATTTTAAAATAAGAGGAGACAACTATCAGGCTATCAGGCTCCATCTCATTCTGAGATTTTTGGATGTAGGATCGCCATTTTGGACTGAGGTAGAGGTAAGAAACAGTTACTGGCTGTTTTGCTTTTCTGAAATTCAGGTTAGATTCAAATTTCTCTTCTGAGATTTTATTAATTGTGCTTCACTTTTGAGTGTCCTGGCTCTGCTGTACAGGACCCTTCCCTTAGACTTCCACCAGTAATACACAACAATACTTTTTAAAATCCTTTTCTCTTTGTCTTTGATACTCACTCCTGAGACAGGAAATTGGAGACGCTGACTCAGTGAAAAGTTATGTGTCTATGAGTTTGTGGTACCCCAAATCCAGAGTTAAAGTCTACCTGTAGCCAGGGAGCTTCTGCGACACTCAGAGTTCGATCACTTTCCCTGGATCAAAAATGAATTAGCTGAAAAATCGTAGCAAGGGTTAGCAAGGATTCTTCCTTACTATTCAACCTTATCTACAAGGAACTATTGTAAAAGGGAAGCTGATAGTCTTTATGATACATTAGTGAAATAGCTATAAAACTGTGCCTGGATTTTAGGTTATTGTTCAATCTGCTGTCTGTCGAGTCTGTAGTATTAAAGTTGAGTTAGATACCATAAGGTCTTCAGGATGAAGATGATAGATGTCTAGTATTCATTTCTCAGATTTTATAGTTTAATAATATGAAAAATATATACAATTACCTGAAACCAGGCATCATGAAAACACATAAAATGAAACAGTAGATCTTTACTCAGAGAAACTCTGCTGGGTGACTTTGAGGCTTTGTGGTCTTTAGGCCTGCCAAAGTTCCTTCTTGTGTCCCCCTATTTTTGTTATTAAATATTTTAAACTTCTACCATATATATTTTTTCAATCAAATAGATGTAAAAACTTCTAAAGGGTTAAGGGAGACTTATCATAAAGTTTCTGCAATTTTAATAAATATGTACTTATGCGCACTCACTCTCAATGTAATGCCCGAAGCCTAGAGGTAACTCTTACAGATAAAATCCAAGATAAGCCAGGCGGTGGTGGCGCACGCCTTTAATCCCAGCACTCAGGAGGCAGAGGCAGGCGGATCTCTGTGAGTTCGAGGCCAGCCTGGTCTACAAGAGCTAGTTCCAGGACAGGAACCAAAAGCTACAGAGAAACCCTGTCTTGAAAAATCAAAAAAAAAAAATCCAAGATAATATGCTACAGAGAATCTTCCAGAAAAAACAAAAGAATTTGTGGAAGCTGATCAACTACCTTTATACCATGAAAGACTCTAAGACTATTACATTGCAGGGTCCTGCAGGATGTGCACATAGATGTTTAGTACTAATTTCTCCAGATTTTATAGTTTAATAATTGGACATATTAATTGAGTTCATGTAACATTTTCATTCATGTATCTGATATGCTTTAGTTATGCGCACCCCATTTTTGCACTCTATTACAATTTGTTGGTACTTGCAATTATTCAGAAAGCTATTGTTTATGCCTATAATTTGAAATATTGCTCCCCATGTTTTCCTCTGTATGTTTTAAAGTTTCAGGTCTCTAATTCTGGTCTTTAATTTATTTGGAGTCAATTTTTTTACAGGGTAAGATATAAAGATTTTTTTTTAGTCTTCCATTTATAAATAAATACTACATGTTTCCTGGAGCAGAATGATGTCAAATGACATAGCTTAATTAAAATATATATCAATATGTTAAATATATTGCTATAGATGAATTATTTGTCTCTGCCCAAATATGTTTGATGAAATCATAACACTTAGTGTTCAATAATATTAGTCAGTGGAGATTTAAGAAGGAGATTTGGTTTCAAAGCTGGAGGCACCAGGAATTGGATTAGGGCCACAAAGTGAAATACTAAAAGCTAACTTGTTCTCCGTCTTCCCTGTGGATACACAGTTCTACAGCAATCTATAACCCTGGAGGTTTCTCATGAGCTCAATATCGTTGGCACCCTGCCCATATATTTTAGCCATCAGAGTTATGAAAAGTGAATTTTGTTTGTAAATCACCTCTTTTATGATCTTTTAGTGTAGCTTCCTCCATTAACACATATAAACTTTTAAAAAATTATTTACTTTGTTTTTAATGCATATATGTATTTTGCTTTCAAATATACCTGTGACCCACATGCTTGCCTGGTGGCTACAGGGGCCAGAAGAAGACATTAAATTCTTTGTAACTGAAGATGTGCATGGTTGTAGCCACCATATGGAGCTGGGACTCCATCTTGGGTCTTCTGGAAGAGGAGACATTGTTCTTTACTATTGACTCATCTATCTATGTCATGAGTGTCAGATATTTTAAATTTGAATTATAAACTACTTTTGACTCATAAGTCAGAAAGGTATTTTAATTTCAAGATTGAAGACTTCAAATTATAAACATAAATATATAATGCAAGCAAATAAAATGATTCTATGTGCTTACAGGTGATTACTTTTTCTGAAGTGTCAGGGATTTATGTCTGTTTCTTAGAAAAGAGATAAAACAAAATCAAAATTTTCAGGTGTTTTACAAAGTCCAATGTTCTAAGAAAGTTACAAATTTAATATGTTTTAATTCTAATTCACTTAACTAATTAACCTTGATATTAATATTATGAAGTTTATATAAACTTCTCAAATATGAAGTAATTCCTCTAGAGAAAATAATATCATATATACTATTTTACAAGTGTAAACATTAAAAACTTTATTCATCTATTAATGATTTATGTTAGCATTTTAATAATAAATCTAATAGATAAAAGCAATATTATAAAGGAAGCCTATAGGTAATGTATGACAATAAAATATTTTTATCTCAGCAAAAATAATATAAGATAAGAGCTTTTAAATCGATCTTCACTCTTGGAAACAATTTAAATAAATTTTATTTCACTTTCTTTTACCTAAACTTTGTATGACATTGACAAGTAACAAAAGAATAAAAATATTAAGGAATTACTTTCATTTCATCACCGTGATGATAACTTTGTTGACAGGCTCCATCCAGAAGTGACCTATTTAATTAGCAATATTGTATTTTACAGAAAGATAAACTAATAATCTTCAATATCATCATCGATTAATATAGAATAACAGTGGCCATTGTAGAAAATCATCTATATCATAAACTTGAATGAGATTTTGATCATGGTATAAGACAAAGTAATTGGTTGTTGATGCCAGTCCTTCTTAAATGTATGTTTCTACAATAATGAGAGAAAAACCCCAGATGAGTCTGGAAACATCTCAATATTTTTGTTTTGGCATTAAACACTAATGTTCACAATGAATTAATATTGAGGAAACATGCTAAGTGCTTATGTGTTATTATGTTAGACAATATTCAATTAGTAAAATATATAATTTTACATAGCATTTCTAATACTAAATTACTGTGAGGAAATATAGAAACACACAAAACAATTAATAGTCCCTACTTTAAAATTTGAAGTAAATGTCTATTTTCAGGACAAAGACAGTTTTTACAATGCAAATGGAGTATATGGTTCAAGAGAGACACAGAGATTCGACAGGTATAATAGTATGCATATATTGACCAACTGACTAGTCTGAGAAGTATTGTTATACTATACTGTACTATAGAAAGCAGGGAACTGATAAAATTCTCCTTTCAAAAAAAAGAAGTAAAGAAGGAGTGACTAACCATTGGAGATCCTGCTTGCTGAGAAGTATCAGATTCACTCTTTATTCTCTATTGAATTTCTAAGGTAAACAAGCTCGGATCCTTCTCAATTATTCCATCTCTTCTTCATGTATAAGTGCTTTTTAAGAACCTAGTATTGGTTTAAGAAATGCATTTTCTACTTCATATATACTTAATGAACCCAGCACACTACAGTCCTAATAGTCCCTTGCAATTAGAAAGGTCTTGTCCCTTTCATTAGGACTGAAGAACATTAAAAGGTAATTGAAAAGCTCAGTATGATTTCCTTTTTGATTGCTTCATTCTAATTAACAGTCATTTGCATTGCTTATTTGGAATATTACTTTTATTAACCTTACTTGTGCTAAATTCTCAAACAGAAGTGAAAAAGCATGTTGTGATAAGTATTAAGATTTATCAGATTAGGATATGGTTGGCTGAGGAATGCACTTTATGTTGTATATTTTAAAGAAAAGGATAATTATGCTAAAATCTACAGGCAAAGAGAGGCTAAGTAACAATGAGGGCTCAAGGGGGGGGGGGTGGAACACATGGAACTCCCTAGGAAGGGAAAATAGAAGAGGCTGTGCTCTTGTATACTGTAAAGATATGTTACTCATATTGGCTTAATAAAATGCTGATTGACCAGTAGCCAGGTGGGAAGTATAGGCAGGATGGCCAGACTTAGAGTGTTCTGGGAAGAGGTAAGGTAGAGATGCAGTCACCAGCTAGACACAGAGGAAGCAAGAAGAGATGACCTTCCTGAGAAAAGTTTCCAAGCCACATGGCTAAACATAGATAAGAATTATGGAATGATTTAAGTTGTAAGAGCTAGTTAATAATAAGCCTGAGGCAATAGACCACACAGTTTATAATTAATATAAGACTCCATGTGTTTCTTTGAGACTGAACAGCTGCAGAATCAGTCAGGACAAAAGACTTTATCTACAAGTCTTTTGGACTTGGACTGGGAGTAGGTGCAGATGGGAACAGAAGGGATCATGCAGGGAGAGGAGAGAGAGAGTACTGAGAGAGACAAATGGAATTGTGAGAGCATTTGGGAGGTGATATAGAAACCTACTGTAGTGGAAAATCCCTGTACTCTATGAGCGTGATCCTAGCAAAGACTCCTAGTAATATGGGATATAAATCCTTGACCAGACATCTTTTATAACCAAGAAAGACTCACAGCAGTGGGAATGGTACAGCAACCAGCCTCAAAACCTTAAACCTAAAATTTGTCCTGCCTGCAAGATGTGCTTGGGTGATGATAGCATAGAACTTACAGGTGTGGCCAACCAATGACTGGTCCAACTTGAGGTTCAAGGTGCAAGAGGGAGCCAATGCTTGACACTACCTGGTTGACCAGAAACCAGAGGCTGGGTATCCCAGAGACCCAGGATAGAATCAAATACTACTGGAAAGAAATAGTCAATGAAATGATTCCTAATGATTTTTCTACTATAATTATAATTTGGTACATAGACCCTTTGTCATCAGAGACTAGTAACTTACTGAAGAAGATGTAAAGACCCATAGGCAAACACTAGCGGAACCAGGGTCATCCCACAGAAAGGTGTGGAGAGGATTATAGGAGTCAGCGTGGTTGTGGATACCATGAGAAAATGGCCCACAAAATCAACTAAGTAAGACCTCTAAGAGCTCACAGAGACTGATATGAAAATCATGGTCCCTGTATGGGTCTGAGCTAGGCCAGTTGTATGTACATTTTTGCTGTGTAGCGTTTTCTTTTTGTGGGACTCCAAAGAGCGGGAGTGGGTATGTATGACTATTTCGCCCTGCTCTTTGAGCCTTCTCTTTCTCCTAATGGGTTGTCTTGTTCAGTCATGAGGGCTTGTGCCAAGTCTTATTGTAATTTGTTGTGGAAGTTCAGTTGATATTCCTGGGAGGCTTGCTCTTTTCTTGAAGGGAAAGGGAGGACAAGTGCATCTATAGGTCATAGGAGGTTGTGGGATGGGAGTTGAGAGGAGTGGTGGGGAGGAAAACTGTTACTGGGGATGTAATATATGAGAGAAAAATAAAAATAAATATTAAAATTAAACAACTTATTTTATAGTGTGTGTTGTCAATGTAATTGGATGTTATAGAGCTTTAAGTTAAAATAATATTTTCAGGCATTTGCAGGGAAAAATAATTCTGGTTGAATATATATGAGACAATTTCATGCTCCTGTACTGTTCCCGTCTGGGCAACATCTCATATTTTTAAGCTGAGCTTTTACTCTGTAATGCCCTTGCAACCATCTGCACATTTTTGATCCCATCATAATGTGACAAAACTCCTCTATAGGTATTTAGACAATACTTACATGACTATTTGAAGTTGCTTATATAGATAATCTTTGAAATGCATCCTGATATTAAAATTTTATCCTTCAATCTTTCAGCATCCTCAGTCATTCATTTTAATTTCTTGAGATAAAGCTCCAAAATGAATCCACTCTATCTATCTGTCTATCTATCTATCTATCTATCTATCTATCTATCTATCTTCATCATCATCATCATAATCTGGCTATCTAGCTTAGCTTGCCACTTGGTACTTTCACAAGAAGATCTGAGCTAAAAAAAAAAAAAGTAGATGGGAACAAATGTGTAGCTTGTTTTACAAAATGTTGCTTGGATATATGTTCTTTTTGCTGCACATTCTACAAGGTTAGTAAACACTGTACGATGTTCGCACCAGCATCAAAATGGCAAATTATAATATTGGTTTTCATAACATGTGAAAATGTAAAAAGTGTCTTCAAATTTCTAGGATTTAATCTGGATAAATATCCACAGAGCCACTTCTTTATCTTGCCAAACATCTGTGTTCTTAACATAAAGAGTGCTTCTGTTTTCAGAAAACAGGCTAACTAGGCTTGGGTTTATCCCTACACAACCCCTTTAATAAGGGTTATGTGTGATCAAAGTTGGTGGGAGATGGCAGGCATTTGTGAGACAGAGTGTTCAATAGAATACTGCATCTTTAATTTCTTCTTATATATGGATGCTTAATGTTGTTTTGCTTGCCTTTTTGAATAACATTTTGTGGTGAGACAAAAATAAAACCAGAAACAGCTCTAAAGACATTTGTGGGGAGAGAGTGCAGCATCTGTTCTTCCTGCTTTAATCAGGCTGGGAGAAGAACCACTTCACGATATTCGCATAGTGCCCAAGGGAAACCAGGCCTGCCAACAAGTCAACAAGTGGTCATCGTGTGTGTGTGTGTGTGTGTGTGTGTGTGTGTGTGTGTGTGTGTTTTCTTTGTCCTAATACTGAATGTGAAAACTATCTGCCAGTTATAGAAAACCTGGGAAGATTTTTAAACCTACCAACTTTCTATGCAGCTTTCAGTTTTGAAATTGATGCAATAACTGCACCAAGGAAGAGAACAGATTATTAACCATGGTGGAGCTCTTCATTGGCTTGATGCATCTAGGACTTTCTGTTCCTGTTGTGCAGAAACTCACATCAGAGACACAAGTATCTCAATCAAGAACAAGAGATCAAGTAGAATAGAACATGGAAAGCATATAGACTTCACCATTTATTTCTTACTCAAACATGCACGGGGTCCACAGGGATGTGGCTCCTTTCTTGTAGTCTGTGAACACCAGTTTCTGCCCTCTCCTTTGGTACAGCACATTATGCTGGTCATTGGCCAAGCTTTGGCAACATATTCTCCTGTGATAAATACTCTATGATTTTTCAGTAAAGAAGTCTAAACACAACTTCAAGTGTCAATTTATTATTTTATCTTTGGACATTTGTCTTATAAACTTTGAGTTGTGTTTTCATGTCTATTAACATAACTGGCTTCATCACTAATCACAGATCGTTTACATGTCTGCTGGGAGTGTCTTCAAATGCTTAGGATTTAGTCTTGGGTAGCATATAGTCATTCTCTTTTCACTCAAACACTCTTGCTTTGAAGCAGGGCAATAGCACAAGAACAAGCAAGCCCATGCAAACTCACAATGAGTAAGCAAAAATGGCCAAGACAACCTGTTAGTGTACCAAGTGCATGGTAACGAATGATGCTCACTACGAACCAATCACAACACACCAGCATTGACCACCAGTTTCAAAAGGATCAACCAGAAACATTGCTGTGGCAGCTTAATTTCCTGAACCTCATAAAAAACCCCTGAACTTTTCACAATAAAGAACTTGCACAGCAGGCATCAGCCACAAGTCCACAAAAACTACACAGCTTCAAATTTAAAAATCATAATTTTCTAGCCAACAGACACAGAATTTGATGTGAGGCAGCAATATCTATGGGAAAGTATTCATGTTAGATGTTATGTAGGTAAAAGTAATTTAAAAGTAGATATAACTTTTTAGCTATTGAGAAAATAGTGCTAGGATATAGTTTAATGCTAAGAACAAAACAGTGACCAATATGAGCCCAGTTTCTATTAGAAGTTGTTTTGAATATCACAGATCAAGATCACCTCTTGGTGACAGAGATAGTAGAACAGCTTCCATTGTGTGATGTAAATTAATAGAAGATATACTATTTTATATAATCGCTAAGATATTGACACATAAATGTGAGTTTGTGCATAACAGAATAGTAAAATTATGTATCTTTTGCTTCTATAAGCTTTTACTTTAAACAGTAGTTCCTTCCTAACTATGTATATGCATATGAACATGCACATGTTTCTGCAGATGGCCTGTTACTACTTAGTGGTATCCTGAAAGATTCATTAGAGAAAGATACATGAGATACGAGTATTTTAAAGGGTAGACTTGGTGACTTGGCTTCAGTCTTTGTGAATGTCTTATATGATTTCCCCAAATATCTAAATCAAAAGTGTCTTCTCTTCGAGTGTCTATGCTTCATAATCACACATGGAATGTTTTATTATTATTTTTTTTCTCTGCGGTAGAATTTTTTTGGATTTTTTTTTCAGCATGTTCTTGTCACTTTATTTTTTTATTTTAATTTATTTATTTATTAAAGATTTCTGTCTCTTCCCCGCCACCGCCTCCCATTTCCCTCTCCCTCCCCCAATCAAGTCCCCCTCCCTCCTCAGCCTGAAGAGCAATCAGGGTTCCCTGCCCTGTGGAAAGTCCAAGGAACTCCCACCTCCATCCAGTTCTAGTAAGGTGATCATCCAAACTGCCTAGGCTCCTACAAATGGAAATGTAACCCCAGTTCTTGGAGGAGCCTCCATCTAAACAGAGCTACAGCACATCCCAGCAAGCTTCAAACCTCTGCCAGTACTCTTAATGATTAATTATAAAGTATGAAGCATACATGCTTTGGGTTCATGGAGGTACTAAAGGTGGGATATATGCTCTTCATTTTTAGTGAGGATGATGTAGGATATATAGGCTATATATCAATCAACCAAGAGTAATTTCTTCATATATATAAACAATACTGTGAAATAATCCACTCTACCAAATTTTAACTTAGCAATAAGAAACTCAGGAACTCAATAGATATGAATGATAAATATTAACATTTAAAAACTAGCGTTTCTTATGAGTTAAAACTACCAAGATGTTTAATTTGCTGTGTGCCTGGATGTGCATGCTACTTTTCTTATAGTATTTGCACATCATACATTTCTTATTTTGTTTCTTTTGTAACATTTTGGTATTAAGATTGCCTCTTTTTGAAACTGTGTTTGCAAATTGCATTTTTGTTCCGTGAAATGTAATAAAAAGAGATAGTAATTTTCGTCCCAAGAATAACAACAGTTATTTCAGATTAAAGAACTCATTATCAGGAATTGCAGTGTTTCTTACCCCATTCTATCTGGCTTTGTCAAATGATCCACAAAACTTTCATTTCGTAAAATATTGATGAAAAGGCCATCAATAGAGACTCAGAATTCCCATTCACACAAGAAGTTAATGAGACAGCAAACTGTTCAGAATTTACTGTGAAATCACCTATCCACTATTTCTATTGAATTAATTATTTTTAATGGAATGTTGCTTAATGCTTTTTATTACTGGATTTTCAGAAAAAACACAAATTTTTGAAGAAGACAGAATAACAAGAACATGCTAAACAATGCTTTGAGCACAACAGATTGTTGTAAAAGGAAGATATTTAGGACATAGTGTTATTTATATGAAATTGAATATAAGAAGAAATCCTATGTTTAATAAACATCTTTAAATTTTAATTACAGTTACTTGAGTATATTATGTGTGTATGTGTGTGCGTAAGTTGGTGTGTTTGGCTTGTCTGTTTTCTTTCCACCATATAAAAATCATATTTGATCAATAGTTGATTGTCAGCTTGCATTTGGGACATGGCCCTTTGTGAATACCTGTGAGGGACTGTCTTAGTTGCATTAATTGATATGGAAAAACCAGGCTTAATGGTATTGGAAGTATTCCCTACAAGCGAATTCTGGACAATGTAAGAGGGGAACTGCAACCCAAACCTAAGTAAGAGTGAACCCACTGCTTTCTTCCACCTGTGGATGTGATGTGACCAGCTGTTCCCAATGCCTGTTGCCTTGACCTCCCCATCATTGTAGACTGCAAGTGGAGCTACAAAATAGAATTTTATTTTCTTTTGCTGTAGTACTTTTCCATAGCAACAAGGAAGAACTAGAATACTTAATAATTATCTTGATTTGATCTATCATAAAACAGCAATGCCAGAAGGATAAATTCAAAAACCCAACATCAGGATTCTCAAACTAACACTCTTATTACAGAACTTAAGCACATTCTTTAACAATTATTGTCCATTCAGTTTCGGTTATTTGCTTGTAATTGCCATAAGAAAAAAATGAGGGACCAGTGAATAAATCTGTATTTGAGAAATTCCATTGAAAAGCATAATTGGTTATAAGTAACAATAAAGCAGGACACTGACATTATTTTTGCTTGATAAAAATAAAACTTCATTAGTAACTTTTGTTTCTATATCATCCTGAGTATGTATTTTAACTTTGCTAGGAATAGCATCAATAAATAAAACCCTCACCTCACCTTGAATTCTTTGATTTATAATATTTTATAACTGACAGTTGGAAATGATTTTGATATAAAAGGCTACAACCATTGATTTTGGTCTACCAACAACCTTTGAACCTAATTCATTACTTAAATATTAAAGCTAAACTTTCAAAAGCCAACTGTTTAGTAAAGTGAAATGGGTGTATGAGAATTTTCAGAGGTATCCTGTGAGTTGGTAGCAATACACTCATTTTATTTGAGCAGGTGATAATTAAGCCTTGATTTTGTGAATGGATAACAAGGTAATCGTTGAAAGAGGACATCTATATGAAAGGCTTCCTAAAGGTGACACTCGATGTGCAAACAATATACCTCTTCCCTGTACATGAATGAAGAACACTATTAACATCATTCTTAAGCCAACTAAGGGATAATATCATAAATGGGCAAGACTTTTTGGTAATGCTATTTTGCTATGACATTCCTTTGAACGGTGAATATGATGTCCCTGCTTTCTCAAGTCAATTGTATCTTTTAATGAATATTTTCATATTCTTCATAGCAATACAGTCAACCTTATGTATCATAATGGCATTAAAATAAAAAGATATATTGAAACGTAAGTATCAATAATATTTTTATTTAAAAACTATAAATTAAAATGAAGAAATACTGGACAGAAGAAATAGCTCAGTGGTTAGGAGCACACACTACTCTGGAAAAGGATCAAAATTTTTATCACAGCACTCAAACCTGGTGCTTTGGTGCCAGCTCTTGCAAGAAAACCTGACACTACTGCCATCTATGGGCATTTGCATGCATGTTTTCATAGCCCCACATATATGTAATTAAAAATAGCAATTAAAATAAATCTTTTTTAAAAAGAAAAATACCAGCCAATATGGTTTGGCTACAAAGGACAATGTATAAATTTAACATAACTCCTGATAGCTGTAGAATAACCATGAGAAATCAAATGGAAGATAAAACAAGAAGAACTGCACAGATGTTGAAGGCAGATGGAAAACTTTATTTGAAAACAGGTTAATATGACTACATTTGGTGATTAAGATGTCATAGTATCTAGTCAGACAATTGCATCTGGTCCACTGCAATTCAGAGGTTTTTAGAAAAAAAAACTACAATTTAATTTAATAATGAAATTTGAATTTGTCAAGTTAGCCAATGAGGAGAGATTCAGAAGACCACATCCCAGTATTTTCCTGAATTTCATAACAAGAAAAGGAGCAATAAAACTTGACTTTTAATAATTAGAGTCTGTATATTGCAAACTTTAAGGTGGATAAAAGTTTAGTCAAACACAACAGATGTCACTAAAAAAGCAATAAGAAAATGATAATAAGAATAATAAAATACATCTGACTCCTTCTAAATTATTGATAGACAAAACAATGACAAAGTATAACTGAGGAATAATTAGAAAGAGCATATCACAGTAAAGCAATTGGAATTTATTTTAAATTTGATATGATAAGAAATATAAGGAAATGAGAGGTAATGATTCATTAATTTTCAGCATGAGAAAGAAAATCATGTATGAACATTTTGCTTCATAAACCTAAAAATTTACGACATTAAGTAATATTTTATACCCAACTTATAAAAGACATTGTTCAACATATTTCTCTAGTATAGTTTTGTAATAGATTCAAAGTGTATGTCCAAAGACTTATGTTTTATAGGGAAAGACTTGTTCTCAAGGCTTCTACCATTGTCACATTCAGGATTTGCTAAATTGTAATAATCCTGCAAACATATCATCCTCTTCTAATTCTTTAAGGCATTTTCCATGACTTCTAAGCTTCTTACATATTCATTTGCTTCATATCTCTGATGAACAATACCAATATCATCGCCATGAAAATCAAGATGCATTAATGCCTCTGTATGTATTACATCTCTTTTCAATCATCAAGAAATCATTGATAAGTTTGTTTAAATGTATGTTACTAAAGAAATGTCTAATGCCTAGTGACTTTAAAAATCTCCTTATAAAATTGTGTTTCAAAATATAGTCTATGACTTGGCTTATACCAACTGTTCATTGAATGTCTCTAAACTGGTTTAATTATTGATCATCTCACATCCTATCAGATTACAAGAATTATTTGATCTTCAAACAGTTACTTGTAGAAGATGAAGTTGTGTTTCTGACACTTGCTGTAAGTCTTCAAATGTGTGTTTTCAACAAATATATAGTTCTATGTCTATTTTAATCTTGATAGCCTTGACTTATTTCTAGAGAACCAATATGAAGTTTCCATTCTGCCATCATTCATATGCTTGTTAATTGTACAATGTAGGAGTCTCTGATACAACAATGGTCAGCAGAGTACCTATCCATGGGAAGCAAGGAGATAGTTCAGTTTAAACTTAAGTAGCCAGTGGTGGTTCAAAATTTGGGAATCTGACAAAGAGCACTTTGTTTTGATATATTTAAAGACAATACTACTTTGTGAAAACTCTCATAGTGATAATTCACTCAGTCTTGCGTGCATGATAAAGTTAAAACATGATGAGATAATAATTCTTTGTAAAGTGAATGTGATATAAAGAGGGTTCTATTGAATGACAAACTCATGATAATGATATCAAGGAGGGTCACTGTGGTCTCCACTGCATAGATAGTGCAAAAGAACAATGGGCTATGAACTACATTTTTTCCTATTTCCCTGGCATAATAACAAATTATGCATCACTTCCTTTGAAGGAACTACTGTGTGTATTTAGTATTCTTCGTTCTTCTAGGGTATATCTGTGGGCACAAGGAGCTTTGTTCCTCCTATGGTGTGATATACCCCAGGAAACAGGCAAGAAAGGCAAAGTCTGTACACATATAGAATAGAGAATAAAAGTGAAAACACAATTACAAGTTGCAGGTATACATAAAAAATAAACAGTAAAACGTTAAGAAAAACTGTGACAACCGTAAAGACTGCCTGTGTTTTGTTTAAAATGTGCCACAATTTTAAGAAACCCAGAAAATTTTCTGAAATAATCAGAAATGAAATCAAGGGCACAGAACATAAAATTAAAATTAAAAATGGACTTTTTACATATCCAAAATGGAAATTTGAAATGATAAGCAATACCACTGAATTAACTCTGAAACTGAGATACTTTTGCATAAAATGTGAAAAATATCTATGAAGGATTTATGAAGAAAACTATAAATTGATGTAAAAATTAAATACTTTATAAGTATAGAGAAAAGTTGTTCACATGAATAGAAATGCTTTTCATTCCACTAAAATGGGTAGGTATACAGACCTCATAAAATTCAGCCAAAACTTAATCAAATATTTTGGAGATATCCACAAACTATTTCTAGGATTTATCTATAAATTCAAAGAAATAACATAGGCTTTAAGAAATCTCAAGTCAGAAGACTAACTTGTTTTAGGATATATGATAAGGCAGTAGCAAGAAAGATAATGATGCTAGCAAGAATAGAGAAAATGGATCAGTATAGTATAGAAGGAGGAGAAATAGAACCACAGACACAGAATTTATTTCTGTTCAAAAGAACAAGGCTGATTTGTAGAGAAATCTGAAAATGATGCTTAAATAAAGTGTTAATAACCACATAAAAATGAATACCTTACACTGTAGGAAAAGTCAACTAAAACAGATGATAAAACCAAATATAAACCTGAGAGTGTAAATCCTCTGTGAAACTGTGATACAGAGCATTTGCATTTGGGCGAAAGAAAGGACTTAGATAAGGCACAGAAAGCAAAAGTGAGAAAAACAAGATATGAATCTGTTTGGACAAATTTAAGAATTTCTGTTCTCTGTAAAGAAAAATAAAAGCCCCTGGACTGTGAGGAAATATTTTCACATCAAATATTTATACTACAGAATGAATATTTATATATTCACAATATTTATACTATAGTAACAGGTAGAGTGTCACAAACTCAACAGGAAAACCAACAGCTCAAAAGAAATAATCTAATTATCTAAGTAAAAATAGTGCTAAGGATTTGAGAAAAAGAAATAAGCTCATGAAGGCATGTACAATAATACTGATCAATAAGCAAACATTGATTTAACCATTAAACAAATATCTGGCAGAGATAATTTGTTTCATGTCAGATTTTATTTTTTGACTTCTTTTATTTTAAAACAATTTTATTTTGCATACCAATCCGAGTTTGCTCTCCTTCCACTCCCCCTAGGTTCCCCCATCTAACCTCCATTCACTCCTTAGAGAGGGTGAGGCTTACCATAGGGAATCAACAAAATCAGTCACATCATTTGAGGCAGGACCAAGGCCTTCCCCATCTATCTAGGCGGAGCAAGGTGACCTTCCATTGTTGGAAGGAGTCTGCTTGTTGGTTTCTTGCTGCTCTGACTCCCAAAATCATCACACAGAAATCATATTAATTAAGTCACTGCTTGGCTAATTACTTAAGTGTATTGCTTACTAGCTCTTACATCTAGAATTAAGCCATTTCGATTATTTTGTATTTTACCTCAAGGCTAATAGCCTACTGGCACAGTTTCAACTTATCTCTTTCTGGTGGTAGCTCCATGGCTTCTCTTTCACTCCTCCTTTCTCCCAGCATTCAGTTTAGTTTTTCCTGCCTACTTCTATTTGATAACTGTCTATATTCTTTTTTTTCTCTTTCTCAAGCCTACATACATTTATCTAACACCATGACCCATTTAGAGGCATTTTATGTCTGCTTCTGTCCTATTCTTTACTGTCTAGGAACACTTTTTAAATGCTAAGTGCTTCTTAAAAATTTAAGGTGCACCATTGCTCGGGGAAATATGGCAATACCTGCTTTCCATGCCCAGTCTGACATGGTGGAGCTGATCGCCATCCCCAATAGCCATGCACATCGCCCCATCTCTAGGCATACAGCCACTTCATGTTGCCAACAAGCAAGCTGTAATACATTGTTTTAAGCTCTGCCATCTGTAGCACACAGAGATGGTTTCCTAAGGTCAGGATAGCTCTACCTCATAACTGTCATTGTATTTGATGGACATCTTATGGTGCTGGAATTCAAATACTATGCATTCTCCACTACATCTGAGCCAACACCTTTCTCATTGGTCTCTCTTGGACTCACTTTAAGGATGCTGGACCGGCCACATAGCACCTGTCTGCAGCCATCTCCATGACCACTCATTCTTACATACTTCATGCTTTCAAAACCAGTACTGTGTGAGTAACTCTTACATCTTGCAAAATTTGACAATCAGTTTGGGATGCAGTCTTGACTTACCTAGATGTGAACCCTATAGAATAAAATGACAGGCCTATCAGGAAATGTCCATGGGTGAAGAGTTTAAAAAATGTTATGTAGGCAACAAACTACTCCTCAAGAAGACATGCATTATTGCTACTTTAACTCTACCAAATTACCCATAATTGAGGCACCCACAGTCCCCAGAAAAAATTTACTCTTGTATTTTGCTAAATGGAAATAGAATCAAATTGTCTTCTAAATGTTTACTGTAGTGATATTTCATTTGTATTTTAAGAAAAGGAGCTTGCCTTAAGTTTAGGGAGTAAAACAGTTGCACTGATCATCTTTACAGACCATCAGTCTTAAAACACACCTTTAATCCCAGTAGCCAAGCTAGTTTGTCATAAAACTGAGGCAGCAGTGGGGCACACTTCTATTTCCATCACTAGAGAGGAATATAAGACAGGAGGAGACAGCTTTTACACACTGTCTCATTCTGAGATTCCTGGAGGCAGGATTGTCATTTCAGACTGAGGTAGAGGTAAGAACCAGTGGCTGGCTGTTTTGCTTTTCTGACCTTCAGGCTGAACTCCAATTTCTGTCTCTTGGTTTTTATTACTCAAGCTACAATTTACTCTCTATTCATAGATTAGTGTGACTGTCAGTCCTCAACAGAGAAAAATCTTTGAACAGTAGACATTAGTTAATGTAATAACTCACAACTGGTCAAATGGCATAGAATAAATGTCTATCATGCTCAACCAAAGAAGGGGCATAGTTTTTTATTTTCCTTCTCAGGAAACGTTGTGAAAGTTGGTGCAGAAATACAGTAAAAGGCAGAGGTCAGGGAAGTCGTGAGCAAACATGTCTTTGGATGTGACTGGAGCTATGCCCTTATGACCTCACAAAAACAGTGGTTTTCTAATCAGACTTGCACAAGAACAAACAAGTCAACATTTTAGTATAGACAGGGAAGGAACCTAAGAGGCCTCATCTTAGTCGAAGCACTATGGACTCTTATTACTGCTGGGGGAGTCGGTTTTGTTTTGGAATATGACACCTGGCAGTTAAACATACTCAAGGGCATGTGGAGAACACTAGGTATACTTAATGAATTAAATAAAACTAAGAGTTCATGTTATTTGGGGTGGAGTATGGGAGAGGACCATGAAGGAGTTAAAGATAAGGTGAGGAGCTTAATAAAAATGTGCACACACACATACATGTGTGTTCATATTCATGTGTGAAATTCTCAAGATAAATAAAACTAAATTGATATATAAAAAATGTTGAAAATTGTAGCTCTCCACTGTATCCTAGCACTTGGGACACTAAGGCAGGAGGATTGTTATTATTTTAAGATCATCTTAGGCTACAAGAATTCCAGGCTGTCTTAGTCTGTAGCATATGACCTGCTCTGGAAAAATGGTGTGTGACATTTTAATCTTTGACTTTTTTTTTTTTGGAGGGGGAAGCTGCCAACCAGCTCCCAAATAAATCACTCATGTGGAGTCTTATTCTTTCTTCTAATTGCCCAGCCTTAGTTTGTCTTGTTTCTAGCCAGCTTTCTTTAATTATCCCAACTAGTTTTTGCCTCTGAACCTTTTCCTTTACTTACTTCTGTATATCTTACTTTTACTCTTACTCTGTGACTGGCTGGCTGAGGGAAAGGCCCCTGATGTCTGCCTCCCCTTATTCCCTAGCACCTCCTCCTCTTCCAGATTTCTTCTTCTATTTATATACTCTGTTTGCCTGCCCCACCTATTCTTTCTCTTGTTATGCTATTGGCCATTCAACTCTTTATAAGGACCATCAGGTGTTTCAGACAGGAAAAGAATCACAGCTTTACATAGTTAAACAAATACAGAATAAATAAAAGTCACAAACCTTAAAATGATATTCCCCAACAGAAAAAATACATATACATCATTTACACACA
This sequence comes from Microtus oregoni, assembly GCF_018167655.1. Lineage (NCBI taxonomy): Eukaryota > Metazoa > Chordata > Mammalia > Rodentia > Cricetidae > Microtus > Microtus oregoni. The sequence goes on along the minus strand of NW_024543076.1, from coordinate 8,401,989 downwards.
TGCATGCATATACTTATAAATACATACATATAGACATACATGTGCATATTCGTATATCATATATCCTAAATTATACATACATAAAATTTGTATACATATACATTGCATCATATACACAGGCTCAGTTCTGTAACACAAGCACATAAGGGACTGAGACATAATTATAAATTCAAGGCCTACTAGAGTGAGTTCAAAATCATTTTAGGCAACTTAGAGTAATCTTGGCTCAAGATAAATCGAGAACTATATCTCAGTTCTCTAGTTACAGAAACAGTAATAGGTATAATAGATATTGAAATATAGAAACGCTTACAAACAAGATACAAAGCCCTTTATTCTCCTGTTCTGCAAGAAAATTGTCATTAGAATTTACATATTAACTGAGAAACTAAGAAAGAAGATGGCGGGCGGAAGGCGGCCGGAACACCGGGCCGGGCAGCGGAAGGCGACCGGAGGACGCCCAGCGCAGCCGGCGGGGACCAACTGGGACAGGCTGGAACCGGCCGGGACCGGAGAGGCAGCAGAGGACACAGGCTGCTGGTGGCGGGAACCATCCCAGCAGCAGAAGCAGGCTGCAGGGACTGCGCGAAACACCGAGAACAGATCACCCCACTACAATTAAACCAAAGAGGTAGGCCTTCGGTTGGGGAGGTACCTGGCAGAGGAGGAGCCGGGTCCTATTCTTGAAGACCCTTCTGAGGGGTGAGAGAGATCTTGGCCCCCAGGCAGGAACCAGGAAACAGAGCAAGGGCATTTTGTAAGAGGAGCCCCTGGCCAGCAGTGAAGCCTGAACCAGTTTTAACAGACCGCTTAGATAGCATCGATAGGAGGAGATGGGCAGGCTTCAAGGAAAGAATTCACCCAATAATCTGAAAATCAGCATGAAAACACCAGAACCCAATGACCTTACAACAGAAGATCTCCAACACCCTAACACTGAAGAAGTGGAAAAAATTGACTTTTTGAAAGCAGTAGAGTCCCTTAAACAACATGTGAAAAATGCCCTTATAGAAATGGATGAGAAGTATAACCAAAAATTTGAAGAAATGAGTAAATATGTACATAATACCCTGGGAAACCAAGAAAGAACGATCAAACAGGTAATGGAAACAGTTCAAGAATTGAAAACTGAAATGGAAGCAAGGAAGAAAACACAAACTGAGGACCAGCTGGATATGGAAAATCTAGGTCAACGAGCACAGCCTACAGAAACAAGCATAATCAATAGAATACAAGAAATAGAAGAAAGAATCTCAGATTCTGAGGACACCATAGAGAAAATAAACGCTCTGATCAAAGAAAACTGCAAAGCCAACAAAGTCTCATCACAAAACATTCAGTAATTATGGGACACAATAAAAAGACTAAATATAAGAATAATAGGAATAGAAGAAGGAGAAGAGTCACAGCTCAAAGGCCCAGAAAATATTTTGAACAAAATTATGGAAGAAAACTTTCCCAACATAAAGAAAGATATTCCTTTGAATATTCAAGAAGCATACAGGCAGCCTATCTGGGCGCTGAGTCCGAGTACCCGGGGCTCCCAGGGGGCAGCAGTTCCTTTGTTTCTGTGGCCTGCCTGCACCAAGCGGGGTAGGCACTTTGTCTGCAAGCTGCCCAACCAGCACGGAGGCCTGATCTTTCGGCGCCAGGAGACCCAGCATTGGGGTGAGTTTCTGGCCCACGGCGCCAGCCTGGGACGGGGAGCTCGGGGGTTTCTTGGCCCCCTGTCCTGCTTGGGCTCTCTGCAGGGCCTCTACTCGCCGGGTGCTGCCTCTTTCTTCCTGGCCCACCCAGCTTCCGTCCAGAGCCCTCCCCACTTCGCCCCCACTGCCCTCTTTTGGCGCGTGGCATCGCCCAGCGCAGCCTATCTGGGCGCTGGGTACGAGTATCCGGGGCTCCCGGGCGGGCAGCAGTTCCTTTGTTTCTGTGGCCTGCCTGCACCAAGCAGGGTAGGCGCTTTGTCTGCGAGCTGCCCAACCAGCACGGAGGCCTGATCTTTCGGCGCCAGGAGACCCATCATTGGGAGAGTCAACATTGGGGAGAGACAGCGTTTGGTAGGCAAGGAGACCTAATCCGGTAAAAGAAGATCCATAGGGAGCATTTGGAAGAAGAGATGGGCCGACATCAAGGCAAGAATTCGCCCAACAAGCTGAAAAGCAACATGAAGCTACCAGAAACAAGCGACCTCACAACGGGAGGACAAGAACCCCTTAATCAAGAGGAAGGAGAAAAGATTGACTTCATGAAAGTGATTGACACCCTTAAACAGCATGTAAAAAATGCCCTTATAGAAATGGATGAGAAATATAACAGAAAGTTTGAAGAATTGAATAAATCAGTGAATGATACCCTAGAAAACCAAGGAAAAACAATCAAACAGATAATGGAAACAGTTCAAGACCTGAAAACTGAAATGGAGGCAAAGAAGAAAACACAATCAGAGGGCCGTCTGGACATGGAAAATCTAGGTAAACGAATAGAGACTACAGAAACAAGCATAACCAGCAGAATACAAGAGATAGAAGAAAGACTCTCGGATTCTGAAGATACCATAGAGAAAATAAACACACTGATCAAAGAAAACAGCAAGTCCAACAAACTCTCATCACAAAACATTCAGGAAATATGGGACACAATAAAAAGACCAAACCTAAGAATAATAGGAGTAGAAGAAGGAGAAGAAGGGCAGCTCAATGGTCCAGAAAATATATTTAATAAAATTATAGAAGAAAACTTTCCCAACCTAAGGAAAGATTTTCCTATGAAGGTGCAAGAAGCATACAGAACACCGAATAGGCTGGATCAAAAAAAAAACATCCCCTCGCCATATAATAATCAAAACACAAAATATAAAGAATACAGAAAGAATATTAAGAGCCACAAAGGAAAAAGGCCAAGTTACTTACAAAGGTAAACCTATCAGACTTACACCTGACTTCTCCATGGAAACCATGAAAGACAGAAGGTCCTGGATAGATGTACTGCAGAAACTGAGAGACCAGGGGTGCAAGCCCAGATTACTATACCCAGCCAAGCTTTCATTCACTATAAATGGAGAAAATAAAATTTTCCAGGATAAAAACAAATTTAAACAATACGCAGCCACAAATCCAGCCTTACAGAAAGTAATTGAAGGAAAATCACTAACCAAGGAGTCCAACAATGACCACAATACCTCAGACATCTAGAGACCCTTCACCAACACAAAACAAAGAAGGGAAACTCACAAACTCTACGACTAAAAAAAAAAAATGACCGGAGTTAACAACCACTGGTCATTAATATCACTTAATGTCAATGGACTCAACTCACCTATAAAAAGGCACAGGCTAAGAGATTGGATAAGAAAACAGGATCCAACATTCTGCTGTTTACAAGAAACACACCTCAACCACAAAGACAGGCACCTACTCAGAGTAAAGGGCTGGGAAAAGGCCTATCAAGCAAATGGTCCTAAGAAACAGGCAGGTGTGGCCATACTAATCTCTAACAAAGTTGACTTTAAACTTAAATCAATCAGAAGAGATGGAGAGGGGCATTTTATACTCATAACAGGAACAGTTAATCAGGATGAAGTCTCAATCCTGAACATCTATGCCCCTAATATAAAAGCACCCACGTATATAAAAGAAACATTGCTAAAATTCAAGGCAGCCATCAAACCGCACACACTAATAGTAGGAGACTTCAACACTCCTCTCTCACCAATGGACAGGTCAATCAGACAGGAACCTAACAGAGAAATAAGAGAATTAGTGGAGGTAATGAATCAAATGGACTTAACAGACATCTATAGAACATTCCATCCAAATAGGAAAGAATAAACCTTCTTCTCTGCAGCTCATGGAACCTTCTCGAAAATCGACCACATAGTCGGTAACAAAGCAAACATCCACAGTTACAAAAAAATATTAGTAACCACCTGTGTCTTATCAGATCACCATGGATTAAAGTTAGAATTCAACAATAATGCTACCCCCAGAAAGCATACAAAGTCATGGAAACTGAACAGTCAACTATTGAACCATAGCTGGATTAAGGAAGAAATAAAGAAAGAAATTAAAGTCTTCCTGGAATTCAATGAAAATAAAGAAACAACATACTCAAACTTATGGGACACTATGAAAGCAGTCCTAAGAGGAAAGTTCATAGCACTAAGTGCCCACTTAAAGAAAACAGAGAAAGCTCACATTGGAGACTTAACAGCCCACCTGAAAGCTCTAGAAAAAAAAGAAGCAGACTCACCTAGGAGGAGTAGAAGACTGGAAATAATCAAAATGAGGGCTGAAATCAACAAAATAGAAACACAGAAAACAATACAAAAAATCAATGAAACAAAAAGCTGGTTCCTGGAGAAAATCAACAAGATTGACAAACCACTATCCAAGCTAATCAAACGGCAGAGAGAGAATTTGCAAATTAATAAGATCAGAAATGAAAAGGGGGACATAACCACAGACACAGAGGAAATTCAGAGAATCATTACATCTTACTACAAAAGCCTATATGCCACAAAATTGGAAAATGTAAAGGAAATGGATACTTTTTTAGATAAATATCATATACCAAAGTTAAATCACGACCTGGTGAACAATCTAAATAGACCTGTTAGTCGCGAAGAATTAGAAGAGGTTATCAAAAACCTCCCTACCAAAAAAAGCCCAGGACCAGATGGTTTCAATGCGGAATTCTACCAGATCTTCCAAGAAGATCTAATACCTATACTCCTTAATGTATTCCACAAGATAGAAACAGAAGGGTCATTACCAAACTCCTTTTATGAAGCCACAATTACTCTGATACCAAAACCACTCAAAGACTCAACCAGGAAAGAGAACTACAGGCCAATCTCACTCATGAATATCGACGCAAAAATCCTCAACAAAATACTGGCAAATCGAATCCAAGAACACATCCGAAAAATTATCCATTATGATCAAGTAGGCTTCATTCCTGAGATGCAGGGCTGGTTCAACATACGAAAATCTATCAATGTAATCCAGCATATAAATAAACTGAAAGAAAAAAAACATATGATCATTTCATTAGATGCTGAAAAAGCATTTGACAAAATTCAACATCCATTTATGTTAAAAGTCTTGGAGAGATTAGGGATACAAGGGTCATACCTAAATATAATAAAAGCTATATACAGCAAGCCGACAGCTAACATCAAATTAAACGGAGAGAAACTCAAAGCCATCCCACTTAACTCAGGAACACGACAAGGCTGTCCACTCTCCCCATACCTCTTCAATATAGTGCTTGAAGTTCTAGCAATAGCAATAAGACAACATAATGGAATCAAGGGGATTCGAATTGGAAAGGAAGAAGTTAAACTTTCGTTATTTGCAGATGATATGATAGTGTACATAAGCGACCCCAAAAACTCCACCAAAGAACTCCTACAGCTGATAAACAGCTTTAGTAATGTGGCAGGATACAAGATCAACTCCAAAAAATCAGTCGTCCTCTTATACACAAAGGATATGGAAGCCGAGAGGGAAATCAGAGAAGCTTCACCATTCACAATAGCCAAAAACAGCATAAAATATCTTGGGGTACATCTAACCAAGGAAGTGAAAGATCTATTTGACAAGAACTTTAAGGCATTGAAGAAAGAAATTGAAGAGGATACCAAAAAATGGATGGACCTCCCTTGCTCTTGGATTGGGAGGATCAACATAGTAAAAATGGCAATTCTACCAAAGGCTATTTATAGATTCAATGCAATCCCCATCAAGATCCCATCAAAATTCTTCACAGATCTGGAGAGGACAATAATCAACTTTATATGGAAAAACAAAAAACCCAGGATAGCCAAAACAATCCTATACAATAAAGGATCTTCTGGAGGCATTACCATCCCTGACTTCAAACTCTATTAGAGAGCTACAGTAATGAAAACAGTGTGGTACTGGCATAAAAACAGAGAAGTCGACCAATGGAATCGTATAGAAGACCCGAATTTTATCCCACAAACCTATGAACACCTGATTTTCGATAAAGGAGCTAAAAGTATAAAATGGAAGAAAGAAAGCATCTTCAACAAATGGTGCTGGCACAACTGGATGTCATCTTGTAGAAGAATGAAAATAGACCCTTATCTATCACCGTGCACAAAACTCAAGTCCAAATGGATTAAAGACCTCAATATCAGCCCGAACACACTGAACCTGATAGAAGAGAAAGTGGGAAGTACCCTACAGGAGCTGGGCACAGGAGATCGCTTCCTATGTATAACCCCAGAAGCACAGACATTAAGGGCAACATTGAATAAATGGGACCTACTTAAACTGAGAAGCTTCTGTAAAGCAAAGGACATAGTCAATAAGACACAAAGGCAACCTACTGATTGGGAGAAGATCTTCACCAACCCCACAACAGACAAAGGTCTGATCTCCAAAATATATAGAGAACTCAAGAAACTAGACTTTAAAATGCTAATTAACCCAATTAAAAAATGGGGCACTGAACTGAACAGAGAATTCTCAGCAGAGGAAGTTCAAATGGCCAAAAGACACTTAAAGTCGTGCTCAACTTCCTTAGCAATCAGGGAAAGGCAAATCAAAACAACTTTGAGATATCATCTTACACCTGTCAGAATGGCTAAAGTCAAAAACACCAAGGATAACCTTTGCTGGAGAGGCTGTGGAGGAACGGGTACCCTCATCCATTGCTGGTGGGAATGCCATCTTGTGCAACCACTGTGGAAGTCAGTGTTTCGGTTTCTCAGGAAATTCGGGATCAACTTACCCCTGGACCCAGCAATACCACTCCTGGGAATATACCCAAGAGATGCTCTATCATATGACAAAAGCATTTGTTCAACTATGTTCATAGCAGTATTATTTGTAATAGCCAGAACCTGGAAACAACCTAGATGCCCTTCAATGGAAGAATGGATGAAGAAAGTATGGAATATATACACGCAAGAGTACTACGCTGCGGTAAAAAACAATGACTTCTCGAATTTTGCAGGCAAATGGATGGAAATAGAAAACACTATCCTGAGTGAGGTGTCCCAGACCCAAAAAGATGAACATGGGATGTACTCGCTCATAATTGGTTTCTAGCCATAAATTAGGGCCACGGAGTCTACAATAGGTGAACCTAAAGAAGCTAAGTAAGAAGGTGAACCCAAGGAAATACATATAGTTATCCTCTTGGCCAAGGGAAGTAGACCCAATTGCCGGGGAGAAAATTAGGATTTTGGGGGTGGGGTGGGATGGGGGTGAGGGGAGATGGGGAGAGAAAAGGTAGAAGGGAAGGAGGGGGGACTTGGGGAATCAGGAGAATTGGGATAAAGGAAAGGTGGATAGGGGAGCACGGAACCACAATTCTTAGTTAAGGGAACCACTTTAGGGTGAGCAAGAGATTTGACCCTAGAAGGGCTCCCAAGTGCCCAACATGAGGTTCCCAGTTAGTTCCTTGGGCAGCTGAGGATTGGGAACCTGAAATGACCCTATCCGAGAGCAATACTGACGAATATCTTGCATATCATCATAGAACCTTCATCTGGTGATGGATGGAGACAGAGACAGAGACCCACACTGGAGCACTGGACTGAGCTCCCAAGGTCCCAATGAGGAGCAGAAGGAGGGAGAACATGAGCAAAGAAGTCGGGACCACGAGGCGTGCACCCACCCACTGAGACAGTGGAGCTGATCTACTGGGAGCTCACCAAGGCCAGCTGGACTGTGACTGAAAAAGTATGGGATAAAGCCAGACTCTCTGAACATGGCGAACAATGAGGGCTGATGAGACGCCAAGGACAATGGCACGGGGTTTTGATCCTACTTAATGTGCTGGCTTTGTGGAAGCCTAGCCAGTTTGGATGTTCACCTTCCTAGATATGGACGGAGGGGGGAGGACCTAGGACTTGCCACAGGGCAGGGAACCTGGACTGCTCTGTGGACTGGAGAGGGAGGGGGAGAGGAGTGGGGGGAGGGGTAGAAGGGTGGGAGGAGGGGGAGAAGGGTGGGAGAAGGGGGAGGGAGATGGGAGGCTGGGAGGAGGTGGAAACTTGTTTTTTGTTTATGTTTTTTTTTCTTCTTTTCTTAATAAAAAAATTATTAAAAAAAAAAAAAAGAAACATTGCTAAAATTCAAGGCAGCCATCAAACCACACACACTAATAGTAGGAGACTTCAACACTCCTCTCTCACCAATGGACAGGTCAATCAGACAGGAACCTAACAGAGAAATAAGAGAATTAATGGAGGTAATGAATCAAATGGACTTAACAGACATCTATAGAACATTCCATCCAAATAGGAAAGAATATACCTTCTTCTCTGCAGCTCATGGAACCTTCTCGAAAATCGACCACATAGTCGGTAACAAAGCAAACATCCACAGTTACAAAAAAATATTAGTAACCACCTGTTTCTTATCAGATCACCATGGATTAAAGTTAGAATTCAACAATAATGCTACCCCCAGAAAGCATACAAAGTCATGGAAACTGAACAGTCAACTATTGAACCATACCTGGATTAAGGAAGAAATAAAGAAAGAAATTAAAGTCTTCCTGGAATTCAATGAAAATAAAGAAACAACATACTCGAACTTATGGGACACTATGAAAGCAGTCCTAAGAGGAAAGTTCATAGCACTAAGTGCCCACTTAAAGAAAACAGAGAAAGCTCACATTGGAGACTTAACAGCCCACCTGAAAGCTCTGGAAAAAAAAGAAGCAGACTCACCTAGGAGGAGTAGAAGACTGGAAATAATCAAAATGAGGGCTGAAATCAACAAAATAGAAACACAGAAAACAATACAAAAAATCAATGAAACAAAAAGCTGGTTCCTGGAGAAAATCAACAAGATTGACAAACCACTATCCAAGCTAATCAAACGGCAGAGAGAGAATTTGCAAATTAATAAGATCAGAAATGAAAAGGGGGACATAACCACAGACACAGAGGAAATTCAGAGAATCATTACATCTTACTACAAAAGCCTATATGCCACAAAATTGGAAAATGTAAAGGAAATGGATACTTTTTAGATAAATATCATATACCAAAGTTAAATCAGGACCTGGTGAACAATCTAAATAGACCTGTTAGTCACGAAGAATTAGAAGAGGTTATCAAAAACCTCCCTACCAAAAAAAGCCCAGGACCAGATGGTTTCAATGCGGAATTCTACCAGATCTTCCAAGAAGATCTAATACCTATACTCCTTAATGTATTCCACAAGATAGAAACAGAAGGGTCATTACCAAACTCCTTTTATGAAGCCACAATTACTCTGATACCAAAACCACTCAAAGACTCAACCAGGAAAGAGAACTACAGGCCAATCTCACTCATGAATATCGACGCAAAAATCCTCAACAAAATACTGGCAAATCGAATCCAAGAACACATCCGAAAAATTATCCATTATGATCAAGTAGGCTTCATTCCTGAGATGCAGGGCTGGTTCAACATATGAAAATCTATCAATGTAATCCAGCATATAAATAAACTGAAAGAAAAAAACCATATGATCATTTCATTAGATGCTGAAAAAGCATTTGACAAAATTCAACATCCATTTATGTTAAAAGTCTTGGAGAGATTAGGGATACAAGGGTCATACCTAAATATAATAAAAGCTATATACAGCAAGCCGACAGCTAACATCAAATTAAACGGAGAGAAACTCAAAGCCATCCCACTTAAATCAGGAACACGACAAGGCTGTCCACTCTCCCCATACCTCTTCAATATAGTGCTTGAAGTTCTAGCAATAGCAATAAGACAACATAATGGAATCAAGGGGATTCGAATTGGAAAGGAAGAAGTTAAACTTTCGTTATTTGCAGATGATATGATAGTGTACATAAGCGACCCCAAAAACTCCACCAAAGAACTCCTACAGCTGATAAACAGCTTTAGTAATGTGGCAGGATACAAGATCAACTCCAAAAAATCAGTCGTCCTCTTATACACAAAGGATATGGAAGCAGAGAGGGAAATCAGAGAAGCTTCACCATTCACAATAGCCAAAAACAGCATAAAATATCTTGGGGTACATCTAAACAAGGAAGTGAAAGATCTATTTGACAAGAACTTTAAGGCATTGAAGAAAGAAATTGAAGAGGATACCAAAAAATGGATGGACCTCCCTTGCTCTTGGATTGGGAGGATCAACATAGTAAAAATCGCAATTCTACCAAAGGCTATTTATAGATTCAATGCAATCCCCATCAAAATCCCATCAAAATTCTTCACAGATCTGGAGAGGACAATAATCAACTTTATATGGAAAAACAAAAAACCCAGGATAGCCAAAACAATCCTATACAATAAAGGATCTTCTGGAGGCATTACCATCCCTGACTTCAAACTCTATTACAGAGCTACAGTAATGAAAACAGTGTGGTACTGGCATAAAGACAGAGAAGTCGACCAATGGAATCGTATAGAAGACCCGGATTTTATCCCACAAACCTATGAACACCTGATTTTCGATAAAGGAGCTAAAAGTATACAATGGAAGAAAGAAAGCATCTTCAACAAATGGTGCTGGCACAACTGGATGTCATCTTGTAGAAGAATGAAAATAGACCCTTATCTATCACCGTGCACAAAACTCAAGTCCAAATGGATTAAAGACCTCAATATCAGTCTGAACACACTGAACCTGATAGAAGAGAAAGTGGGAAGTACCCTACAACAGATGGGCACAGGAGATCGCTTCCTATGTATAACCCCAGAAGCACAGACATTAAGGGCAACATTGAATAAATGGGACCTACTTAAACTGAGAAACTTCTGTAAAGCAAAGGACATAGTCAATAAGACACAAAGGCAACCTACTGATTGGGAGAAGATCTTCACCAACCCCACAACAGACAAAGGTCTGATCTCCAAAATATATAAAGAACTCAAGAAACTAGTCTTTAAAATGCTAATTAACCCAATTAAAAAATGGGGCACTGAACTGAACAGAGAATTCTCAGCAGAGGAAGTTCAAATGGCCAAAAGACACTTAAAGTCGTGCTCAACTTCCTTAGCAATCAGGGAAAGGCAAATCAAAACAACTTTGAGATATCATCTTACACCTGTCAGAATGGCTAAAGTCAAAAACACCAAGGATAACCTTTGCTGGAGAGGCTGTGGAGGAAGGGGTACCCTCATCCATTGCTGGTGGGAATGCAATCTTGTGCAACCACTGTGGAAGTCAGTGTTTCGGTTTCTCAGGAAATTCGGGATCAACTTACCCCTGGACCCAGCAATACCACTCCTGGGAATATACCCAAGAGATGCTCTATCATATGACAAAAGCATTTGTTCAACTATGTTCATAGCAGTATTATTTGTAATAGCCAGAACCTGGAAACAACCTAGATGCCCTTCAATGGAAGAATGGATGAAGAAAGTATGGAATATATACACGCTAGAGTACTACGCTGCGGTAAAAAACAATGAATTCTTGAATTTTGCATGCAAATGGATGGAAATAGAAAACACTATCCTGAGTGAGGTGTTCCAGACCCAAAAAGATGAACATGGGATGTACTCGCTCATAATTGGTTTCTAGCCATAAATTAGGGCCACGGAGTCTACATAGGTGAACCTAAAGAAGCTAAGTAAGAAGGTGAACCCAAGGAAAAACATATAGTTATCCTCTTGGCTAAGGGAAGTAGATCAAATTGCCGGTGAGAAAATTAGGATCTTGGGGGTGGGGTGGGATGGGGGTAAGGGGAGATGGGGAGAGAAAAGATAGAAGGGAAGGAGGGGGGACTTGGGGAATCAGGAGAATTGGGATAAAGGAAAGGTGGATAGGGGAGCACGGAACCACAATTCTTAGTTAAGGGAGCCACTTTAGGGTGAGCAAGAGATTTGACCCTAGAGGGGCTCCCAAGTGCCCAACATGAGGTTCCCAGTTAGTTCCTTGGGCAGCTCAGGATTGGGAACCTGAATTGACCCTATCCTAGAGCAATACTGAAGAATATCTTGCATATCATCTTAGAACCTTCATCTGGTGATGGATGGAGACAGAGACAGAGACCCACACTGGAGCTCTGGACTGAGCTCCCAAGGTCCCAATGAGGAGCAGAAGGAGGGAGAACATGAGCAAAGAAGTCGGGACCACGAGGCGTCCACCCACCCACTGAGACAGTGGAGCTGATCTACTGGGAGCTCACCAAGGCCAGCTGGACTGTGACCGAAAAAGCATGGGATAAAACCGGACTCTCTGAACATGGCGAACAATGAGGGCTGATGAGACGCCAAGGACAATGGCACGGGGTTTTGATCCTACTTAATGCGCTGGCTTTGTGGAAGCCTAGCCAGTTTGGATGTTCACCTTCCTAGATATGGACGGAGGGGGGAGGACCTAGGACTTACCACAGGGCAGGGAACCCGGACTGCTCTGTGGACTGGAGAGGGAGGGGGAGAGGAGTGGGGGGAGGGGGAGAAGGGTGGGAGGAGGGGGAGAAGGGTGGGAGGAGGGGGAGGGAAATGGGAGGCTGGGAGGAGGTGGAAACTTGTTTTTTGTTTATGTTTTTTTCTTCTTTTCTTAATAAAAAAAATTAAAAAAAAAGAAGCATACAGAACACCAAACAGACTGGATCAAAGGAAAACAGCCCCTCGCCATATAATAATCAAAACACAAAATATACAGGTTAAAGAAAGAATACTAAGAGCTGCAAAGGAAAAAGGCCAAGTAACTTATAAAGGTAAACCGATCAGACTTACACCTGATTTCTCTATGGAAACAATGAAAGCCAGAAGGTCCTGGATAGAAGTACTGCAGAAGCTAAGAGACCATGGATGCAAGCCCAGACTACTATACCCAGCCAAGCTTTCGTTCACTATAAATGGAGAAACCAAGACATTCCAGGATAAGAACAAATTTAAGCAATACGTAGCCACGAATCCAGCCCTACAGAAAGTAATAGAAGGAAAACCGCAACACAAGGAATCCAACATTGCCAACACTGCCTACAATAACTCAGGCATCTAGCGACCCTTCACTAGCACAACTCAAAGAAGGGAGACACACAAATTCTACTTCCAAAAACAACAAGAATATCTGGCATGAACAACCACTGCTCATTAATATCACTTAATATTAATGGTCTCAATTCACCTATAAAAAGGCACAGGCTAAGAGATTGGATACGAAAACAGGATCCAACATTCTGCTGTTTGCAAGAAACACATCTCAACCACAAAGACAGGCATCTACTCAGAGTAAAGGGTTGGGAAAAGGTCTTTCAAGCAAATGGTCCTAAGAAAAAAGCAGGTGTGGCCATATTAATTTCTAACAAAACTGACTTCAAACTAAAATCAATCAGAAGAGATCGAGATGGACACTTTATACTCAAAACAGAAACAATTTGTCAGGATGATGTCTCAATCCTGAATATTTATGCCCCTAATATAAAAGCACCCATGTATGTAAAAGAAATATTACTAAAACTCAAGGCAGATATCAAACCACACACACTAGTAGTAGGAGACTTCAATACACCTCTCTCAGCAATGGACAGGTCAATCAGACAGAAACCTAATAGAGAAATAAGAGAACTACTGGAGGTAATGAAGCAAATGGACTTAACAGACATCTATAGAACATTCCACCCAAATAGGAAAGAATATACCTTCTTTTCTGCAGCCCATGGAACCTTCTCGAAAATTGACCACATACTCGGAAACAAAGGAAACCTCCACAGATACAAAAAAATATCAGTGTCCACCTGCGTCTTATCAGATCACCACGGATTAAAGTTAGAATTCAACAACAATCCTACCTCCAGAAAGCCGACAATCTCATGGAAACTGAACAGTCAACTACTGAACCACACCTGGGTTAAGGAAGAAATCAAGAAAGAAATTAAAGTCTTCCTGGAATTCAATGAAAATAGAGAAACAACATACTCAAACCTATGGGACACTATGAAAGCAGTGCTAAGAGGAAAGTTCATAGCACTACGTGCCCACTTAAAGAAAACAGAGAAAGCATACATCGGAGACTTAACAGCACACCTGAAAGCTTTAGAAAAAAAAGAAGCAGACACGCCCAGGAGGAGCAGAAGACTGGAAATAATCAAACTGAGGGCGGAAATCAACAAAATAGAAACGCAGAAAACAGTCCAAAGAATCAATGAAACAAAAAGTTGGTTCTTGGAGAAAATCAACAAGATCGACAAACACCTATCCAAACTAATTGAATGACAGAGAGAGAACACGCAAATAAATAAGATCAGAAATGAAAAGGGGGACATAACCACAGACACAGAGGAAATTCAGAGACTCATTAGATCTTAATACAAAAGCCTGTATGCCGCAAAACTAGAAAATGCAAAAGAAATGGACATGTTTTTAGATAAGTGCCACATACCAAAGCTAAACCAAAACCAGGTGAACGATCTAAATAGACCTGTTAGTCGCGAAGAACTAGAAACCGTTATCAAAAGTCTACCTTCCAAAAAAAGCCCAGGACCAGGTGGTTTCAATGCAGAATTCTACCAGAACTTCCAAGAAGAGCTAATACCTATACTCCTTAATGTATTTCACAATATAGAAACAGAAGAGTCATTGCCAAATTCCTTTTAAGAAGCTACAGTTACCCTGATACCAAAACCACACAAAGACCCAACCAAGAAAGAAAATTACAGGCCTATCTCACTCATGAATATCGACGCAAAAATTCTCAATAAAATACTGGCCAACCGAATCCAAGAACACATTAGAAAAATTATCCATTATGATCAAGTAGGCTTCATCCCAGAGATGCAGGGCTGGTTCCACATACGCAAATGTATCAATGTAATCCAGCATATAAATCAACTGAAAGAAAAAAACCATATGATCATTTCATTAGATGCTGAAAAAGCATTTGACAAAATTCAACACCGCTTTATGATAAAAGTCTTGGAGCGATTAGGGATACAAGGGTCATACCTAAATATAATAAAAGCTAACATTAAATTAAATGGAGAAAAACTCAAAGCCATCCCACTAAAATCAGGAACACGACAAGGATGTCCACTCTCTCCATACCTCTTCAATATAGTGCTTGAAGTTCTAGCAATAGCAATAAGACAACATAAAGGGATCAAGGGGATTCGTATCGGAAAAGAAGAAGTTAAGCTCTCGTTATTTGCAGATGATATGATAGTATACATAAGCGACCCAAAAACTCTACCAAAGAACTCCTACAGCTGATAAACACCTTTAGTAATGTGGCAGGATACAAGATCAACTCCAAAAAAATCAGTGGCCTTCCTATACACTAATGATAAGGAAACAGAGAGGGAAATTAGAGAAGCATCACCTTTCACCATAGCCACAAATAGCATAAAATATCTTGGGGTAACTCTAACCAAGGATGTGAAAAATCTATTTGACAAGAACTTTAAGTCTTTGAAGAAAGAAATTGAAGAGGACACCAGAAAATGGAAAGATCTTCCTTGCTCTTGGATTGGGAGGATCAACATAGTAAAAATGGCAATTCTACCAAAAGCAATCTATAGATTCAATGCAATCCCCATCAAAATCCCATCAAAATTCTTCACAGATCTGGAGAAGACAATAATCAACTTTATATGGAAAAACAAAGGACCCAGGATAGCCAAAACAATCTTATACAACAAAGGAGCGTCTGGAGGCATTACCATCCCTGACTTCAAACTCTACTACAGAGCTACAGTATTGAAAACAGCTTGGTATTGGCATAAAAACAGAGAAGTCAACCAATGGAATCGAATAAAAGACCCTGACATTAACTCACAAACCTATGAACACCTGATTTTCGATAAAGGAGCTAAAAGTATACAATGGAAAAAAGAGAGCATCTTCAACAAATTGTGCAGGCAAAACTGGATGTCAACCTGTAGAAGAATGAAAATATATCCATATCTATCACCATGCACAAAACTCAAGTCCAAATGGATTAAAGACCTCAATATCAGTCTGAACACACTAAACCTGATAGAAGAGAAAGTGGGAAGTACTCTACAACACATGGGCACAGGAGACCACTTCTTACATACAACCCCAGCAGCACAGACATTAAGGACCTCATTGAATAAATGGGACCTCCTGAGACTGAGAAGCTTCTGTAAAGCAAAGGACACTGTCGCTAAGACACAAAGGCAACCCACTAACTGGGAGAAGATCTTCACCAACCCCGCAACTGACAAAGGTCTGATCTCCAAAATATATAAAGAACTCAAGAAACTAGACTGTAAAAGGCTAACCAACCCAATTATAAAATGGGGCATTGAGCTGAACAGAGAATTCTCAACAGAAGAACTTCAAATGGCCAAAAGATACTTAAGGTCATGCTCAACTTCCTTAGCGATCAGGGAAATGCAAATCAAGACAACTTTAAGATACCATCTTACACCTGTCAGAATGGCGAAAATCAAAAACACCAATGATAGCCTTTGTTGGAGAGGTTATGGAGAAAGGGGTACACTCATCCATTGCTGGTGGGAATGCAAACTGGTGCAACCACTTTGGAAAGCAGTGTGGCGGTTTCTCAGGAAATTCGGGATCAACTTTCCCCTGGAACCCGCAATACCACTCTTGGGAATATACCCAAGAGAGGCCTTATCATACAACAAAAGTATATGCTCTACTATGTTCATAGCAGCATTGTTTTCATAGCCAGAACCTGGAAACAACCTAGATGCCCTTCAATGGAAGAATGGATGAAGAAAGTATGGAATATATACATATTAGAGTATTACTCAGCAGTAAGAAACTAGGACTTCTTGAATTTTGCATGCAAATGGATGGAAATAGAAAACACTATCCTGAGTGAGGTAAGCCAGACACAAAAAGAGGAACATGGGATGTACTCACTCATATTTGGTTTCTAGCCATAAACCAAGGACATTGAGCCTATAATTAGTGATCCTAGAGAAACTAAATAAGGAGAACCCAAAGAAAAACATATAGGCATCCTCCTGAATATTAACCTTCAGCAAGCGATGAAAGGAGACAGAGACAGAGACCCACATTGGAGCACAGGACTGAAATCTCAAGGTCCAAATCAGGAGCAGAAGGAGAGAGAGCACGAACAAGGAACTCAGGACCGCGAGGGGTGCACCCACACACTGAGACAATGGGGATGTTCTACTGGGAACTCACCAAGGCCAGCTGGCCTGGGTCTGGAAAAGCCTGGGATAAAACCGGACTCTCTGAACATAACGGACAATGAGGACTACTGAGAACTCAAGAACAATGGCACTGGGTTTCTGATCCTACTGCACGTACTGGCTTTGTGGGAGCCTAGGCAGTTTGGATGCTCAACTTACTAGACCTGGATGGAGGTGGGGGGTTCCTTGGACTTCCCACAGGACAGGGAACCCTGATTGCTTTTCGGGCTGAGGGGGGGGGACTTAATTAGGGGAGGGGGAGGGAAATGGGAGGCAGTGGCTGGGAAGAGACAGAAATCTTTAATAAATAAATAAATTAAAATAAAAAAAAATAAAAAAAAGAAAGAAGATGGCTTCTTGTGTTGAAGCTAAACTTGTTATGCACTACCTCTGAACATTTTCCTAATCAGGGATATTTTTGGAGCTATCATTTATTCAGACCAATAGAAAATTATGGATTTTCTTTCTACACCAGACATCTGCTTGTAATTTAGTTTTTATTAAAAATTATTTACCTATGGGTCCATGAAGTCCAAGAGGTAAGGGCACTATGATTTCTTTGAAATGTTTCTAGGGCTTTCAGCTGCAAGTATATATCTAGTCAAAGATATAACTGTAGCCTAAAGGTGTTTTTATTTAAAATGATTGTCATCTCATTCATGAGATATATGTAATATATGTAATAAGCCACAAATTCTAATGTTCTCCTTATAATTTCTTCTAATTCTCAATCATTGTTGTTATTTAATAGAAAACTGGCAAACGTGCTGGTTTTCCATTCTTGCTAAGTATGTATTTCTCAGCTTTCCATGTTGATTTGGTTTGTGTGTCAACTTCTGTTTGGTATGCACACTCAGACATATTTTGCAAGTTAAATTGGAAATATTTTTCATATATAAAAACTTTCATTTTGTTAACAACTAGAAACTTTTCAAACTCAAACACTTAAACAAAGAGGCAGCAATGTTATAATTTTGTTTTATCAACTAGATCTTAAAATTTTAGACCTACAAAAATATTTCTCAGTTTTTATTAGAATTATGTCAAAATATTTATTTATAGTCTTTGATACTCAAATAAGTACATTAAAATATTTAGAAATTTAATTTACATTAAAATTTTATAGTTCTCATTATATAAGATCTATAGATGATAATTTTATATATAAAGTCTATATATCTATTTTATTTTTTAGATATTTTGATTTAATATTATTACTATATGTTTTATGAATTTCCTAGTTAGAAAATAGTTTTGCAAGAATTTTCCCCTATACTTGCAGTTAATAGACTCCAGTTCATCCTATTCCTTGACACAGAGACAGGATATCAGAGTCAGCACTCAGGTTATGTCTACTTAGTTAGCATGCTGTGCCTAGATCCTAAAAGACTTCAAAGTTGCCGGGAGGTGGTGGCGCACGCCTTTATTCCCAGCACTCGGGAGGAAGAGGCAGATGGATCTCTGTGAGTTTGAGGCCAGCCTGGTCTACAAGAGCTAGTTCCAGGACAGGAACCAAAAGCTACGGAGAAACCCTGTCTTGAAAATTAAAAAAAAAAAAAAAAAAAAAACTTCAAAGTTGATTACACCAGCTTACAGTCTACAAGTACCTTGGGAACTTTCAGAAGTTATTCAGGTTCCTTTGAGGTACCTCTTCCTGAAAAATAGCTTGCCTACTGGAAGAAAATAAATGCCCAGGTCAGCATCAGTAGGCATGTCTAATATAACTACATAACCTCCTGGATAAACAGAAATTTATTATGCCCTGACCTCAAGGCAAAAATAGAAAGAGGTTAGACCTGGAAATTATAGGGGTTCACAAAATAGTCTGTTTAGATTTTCTTATGAGTTGGGAAGTCCATGTATAATAGTTACATCAGTGTGATTTGTTCATAGAACATTGTTGAAGGCCAGGCTCTAAAGATATTGCAAAAAGCAAAGTAACAGTGCCTCAAGCAAACCCTGAGTCTGTTCTTTTGGGGAAACCTTGGATGTTCCTATCTCCTCCCACAGCCAGTTCAGGAGCATCAGTTGTCTTCCAGAAGGGTGAGATACAAAGAGCACAGAAAAAGAATGTGATGGAACAAGATAACAAACACTGCAAATAAAAATGGGCACATTTTAATTCAATGTTTAATAATTCATATTTCTCTCACAAAATCTAAAAGCCAAACTATGAAATAATCTTTAATATCCAACTAAGTTTGGATTATCTTTTAACAACATTTCTAGATCACTATATATCCACATATTTTAATTTCATAATAAGTCAATAACATTGGTTGCTTATGAGAATGAGATTATTTTTTCTATATGGATTTTTCATACCTATTCTTAACAGTGTAAAAAGATTATTTGATAACCATGATCATAAAGTATTTTCTTAGAGGAACAGATCTTTTACTACTTTTTCTCCTTTCTTAATAAAATTAATATTCATGACATCTCCATGAAGGTGCTTGTTTCACTCATATTACTCACTGCCATGCTATCTTGCTCCTTCACCTCCTGATGACACGTGTCTGCTCACAAAGTATCCCTGCATCTTCTCCAACACAGATATACATAAATAAACACACAGGTTTCATATATAACAGAAACTGTGTGGCATTAGACCATTTGTCTTTATACCACCAGCCCCAAATAGCCTCTCTTGCTATTCTGTTCTTCCCCTTAAGAACCCTCCCTTTTTCTACATATGTGTCTTTTTTCTTAAACTCCAGGTATGGCACTCCATATTTATATCAATATGTAAATATGACTTTCATTACTATGAAGTAGATTTTATTTTTTTCATTATCTATTTTAACAAATTTTGCTATAGATATTATTCATTACTTGCAACAAAGCCATTATTTTTATACTAAAATTGAGGCTTTATATTTGTTCTGAGTGTTTGCTACTATATATCCCATATTATCCTATTGCTGACTGATTATTGATTCATTTAGAGTATTGAATTAGCTAATTAATGTAAAATTTTGTGTCATTTGTTTGCCTAACTGATCTAGTATCATCATAATATTTGGCAGAATACTGCACAGTAGCATTAATGGTTTCTTGGCTGTTCAACTGTACAGTGTTTTGCATGCCATGGGTACTATGCATATTACTTACAGGTAACCGAATAGTGACTCTTTTGATTGTGACAGAAAAATGGAAACAGCATAGAAATTGGAGGCAAAGAACTTGATGGCTGGCAGCTTTGACAATGGCCATGTTCCAGTTTAATAATGGACCCATTCTCAAGGCAAGGAGGAGGACAGTTAAAGAGGAAAGACCTTAATACCAGCCAGCACACTCACACTCATATAAAAGCATCATGACTGCTCTCATACACACCTGCACACATGATTATCGGTACCAATTTGATGGTTGAGTTGTTTGCTATAAGAACCTTGCACTTGCTATGCTGCCCTGCTGATTTTTGATAATAAGTCCAGGAGTATTTTATTGTTCACTTATGAACTCTGAGGTGTTTTACCCTGCCTTATCTAATTTTGGTCATTTAGAGATAAAATGGGGCATTTGGAAGTCATAATTTTTTTTTTTTTGGTTTTTTGAAATAGGGTTTCTCTGTAGCTTTGGTGACCATCCTGGAACTAGCTCACAAGACCAGGCTGGCCTTGAACTCACAGAGATCCACCTGCCTCTGCCTCCCAAGTGCTGGGATTAAAGGCGTGCGCCACCACTGCCCGGCTTGTTGGGCCCTTAACATGGGTTAAAGGCGTGTGCCACAACCACCTGGCTAGTCATAGTTTGTTTTTTGTTTTTTGTTTTTTTTTTTTTTGCTGCTATTTATCTCTTTTTGAATTTTAAATGGCTTTTCCTTTTTTTCTCGTAAAGATTCAGTTTCTTCTATTTTTTCTATATGGTTTCCTTAGCTGCAGAAGCTAACTGCAATACTGTCTTCCTTTATAGACACTCATTTTAGATTTGTATCATATATTTGTCAATCATCCAGCCTCAAGTTTATGAAAACACTTTTTAAACTGTTTACACTGTAAAATTTTAAGTAGCTTTGTCTGCTTATGTGAAAAAGGATATTATGCAAGCTTTGCAAAAATCTGTGTGCAAGAAGAATTTAATGACATCATACAGTTTTTATTTTACATAGGCATGAAAATAGAGTGCTAGGTAAAGAATTCATTTGACTTAAGTTATCTGGAATTATGATAATGAGTGTATATATAAATAAAACAATAAGCCAGGAATATTTATTATTTCTGAATTTGTCAATGACTTTTTTATTTATAAAACCACTTATTCTGTGGTAAACTGTCTCAGTCAGGATGTTCCTAACTGTAAAAATTAAAATTATTTAATCAGAAGAGCATTTATGGATAATAAAGCATCATTATTTTATTGTTTTGAATAATTCTTGATAGAAATTGTGAATTTTTTTATTAAATAATCTTCTGGCTAGTGACAATGACATTAATAAATGCGGCTTTGGTTTCTTTACTCTGCCAGGGCTGGAAATTAATGTTTTCACAACACACACTAACAGTGACTTTGTGAAGGGGGAATTGGAAGAAATAGTTCATTATGAATCAGAATCATCCCATGGATGAAATTTCAAAATAATAAAGCTGTGAAATTTGCACCACTATGTCTCTAATATGATTACTTATTCTATTCATCTACTTCCGGGATTTTTCTTATAAAGATAAATATTTTCTTTATTCTGTGTAAAACACGGCCCCTAGTAAAGCTTTAACTATTATCATCATGTTTCTCCTCACTGTTGATTTGAAAGTTTTACAGCTAATCATGTCTGACTAATTCTACCATTGGTATTATTGAATTTGCTATGTTGTAGTGAACCCAGTAGGATTAACAAGTAAAACTGCTTTGTTACTGACATGACATTATCACAACTGCCATGGCTGCAAATTTGACTTTTACAAAGGCAAATGCTTTCAGAATATGGAATGACAAGTGTCAAAAGGTGACTCATGACTATTCAGATTTTAAACTGAAGCCCTTAAAATATAATCTGGATTTTAATGAATGCTTTTCTGTTATCCACCCTGTCCATTTCATAGGCTTTCATTAGAACAGCCCCAAAGGTGATCCATGCTGATTAAAAATTATGACACTTCATTTTCATAATAGAAGCTCATTTCAATTCTACAACCAGAAGGATTTGAATGAACAGAAAACTTCTCCGTGAAAAGCATTTTAGCAAAGAACAATGCTCAACAAATCTGAGCTGACAGTCAAACCAAAACAAAGAAGTTTCTAAGACTCTCATTTTCTGATCACAGCTTTATATGCATTGAGATTCTATTATCTACAATGAAGAAATGGTGTCTTCAGATTTCTTCATATCCTGAAGACCTTGGCTTGTATTGCTTTTCAATTACAATTGAAAAGGAGAAAATTTTTTCCTTGCTTCTTCAATGACAAGGACAGTTCCCTGATTCATATGGTCAATGCCATGACCTGTGCAAATCTTGTACGTTTTAAAGATTTGAAACTGTCATGCTAACAAGTTTCATTGTTGCCCAATGAGTATGTGAACATGAAGAGACCTAGTTTCACTGATAGGCTGCCTTAGATTTCTCTAGACTCTGAAAGCTAGAAATTTGATGATTTGTAACTACATTCTCATAGAGCTGTAGCCTTTCTTTTTCTGTCGTTTCAGATCTTAATGCCTGTAGAAAGTCTGTATGCATACAGAGTCATAATAATTTTCTTTCCTTGGATGTTGAGCTTGGCCATGCTGTTATGAGAACTGGGATAATAAGTTCATGATCTCAGCAAATTGAGCAATTGACAGATTGCCATTGATAACAATGTTGATAGTCCTGTTTACCTGTAACTATGTAACTAAGTAACACACATTTTCAAATGATGCTTTTCTCAAAGATAAAATGAATGTAGCTTCATTTTCAGTAATATAAATTGCTGCAGAGAGTAAAGTGTTACAACATAATAAGATGCATAGTTTTGCAGTATGTTTGGCATACATATTTCCATTAGTTAATGATCTCTGACAAAACACAATTCCTTACCCTTAGGTGTTAATAGGCCTAATGACTATCTTCTCACTAATAGAATCCTTTAGTGACTTCTTTCTGGAGAATAAAAATGGCAAACCTGGTTCTATGGTTGGAGCATAGGGGACGCGGTAACTTTCATCTTTCTCTTTTATAAATGGTGTGTTCTAGGGACAGTTGATAAATATGTTGCCATGAGAGTAAGAAGTCTCATGAACAGATTCAAATGGCAATAGAAAGAAAGTACCCTATCAATATCAAGTGCCTGGGGCCTAATGTTAACAGTCAAGGGAGTGGGCACTCGTCGAGATGTTTTAAACTCCTGAAAATAATAAGCATGTCCCTTGTTTTGTGCCACTATGCTTCAAAGGTAATTTGTTATTCAGAAACAGTTTTTCGATGCTGCATCTATTATTGGCATTATTTTCCTCCCAGGTTCTTATGACATCTGAAGCTACTCTTTTAGGTGCACAGATCCCCCATGCAGAGCTGCAGATGGGTTCCTTTTGGAGGAAAATAAACCACCGCTGTGCTCCATGTGACTCCAGTTGAAGCCAACTAAAATGTCAGAGTTAACAGCCCACTCAACACCCCTGCCTTTCTGCCACCCCATACAGACTGTTTCAAATTAAAGCTTTTCCATAATTTGTCATCAGGAAAATATTCTTACTTCTTATAAATCATTCGGAACATGTCTGACACCTAGTCATTCACACAATCACAACAAAGGCTTCCTTTGATGCCCCTCTTCCAATCTCCTGTATCGTGTCTTTTCTATACGAGTGATTATTTTAACACCCAAAATTTGCTAATGAAGCCCCATTAGGAAGCTTTGTTTTTCACCGATACATTTACCCCCAATAAGTTGCATTTCTAGTTAATATAACTATATATGTTCCAATATGTATTTATATACTTTAAAGAAAGATAGGGCTAGATTGTAACAAGTGTTTTTGAGCATTATTTTGTATGTAAGTATCCATATTCCTCTTTGATGAGAGTTATAATCTGATCAACCTCAAGCACCATATTAGAGACACATGTCAGATCAATCATAGGGCATTACATCATAGTAACAACAACCAAAGGCTTATTTCCAATCATTGGAAATAGAAATGGGAGCCTCTGCTTGCTCATTGTCTCTGTCTTCATATCTAGGCTTTTCCCAAAGGTTGTTAATAAATGTTGACTTCTCTGAGGAGTGATTCTTACCACTCAGTTTTGATTAAAAGTCACATGATACTTATAAATAATCAGAATAATTACTTCAAATTTTTTAAATAAATAACTTATCAATTAGAGTATATCAAAATATTTTAGAAGTCCCTGATAGTACAGATAGCAATACCTTTTTCTGTATGAAATATTTCTAAACAGTTTGTGTCTATTGAACTACAATTGTTCCTTTATTCAAGTGACATCCTTTTTATCATTTATTTCCATAGTAGTATTTGATATCATTTCCATAATTAAAGAGGAAGCTTTAACTGGAGCCCATAAACACAGTCAATAAAGAAGAAAGCTCACTACTATACTACATGTATCTGAAAAAGAACTCATGTCCACTGCTTAATTCTTATCCTATTTCAAGTTGTGTTCATTCATTCTACTCATATGACATTATTTCATTTTTTGTCAGTTGACATAGAATAATTTATATAATTCTTAAATTATATGCTTATAGAAAAGTACAGATGTGCTATTTTAAATTTCTTTAGTGTAATTGTAGGGTGAATTTTAAAACTGATTTCAGCTGCTTGTTAATCTACAGCACTAATAAAAATTAATCTCAATAGTTACAAATAACTTTCAAACACAGAATTGCTAAATTATACCTTTACAACTTCATTTTAGAAGGTATGTAAATGTTTTATATTTTCCTTTTACAGGTCTTAGATAAATATTTATTCAACTTTTTACTTCAATCTTTCCTCAGACAATTCCAAATAAAGTATAATTCAATTTACAAGGAATAGTTCATAACTATACATTTAATGTGCCAAATAATAGTACCAAGAATGACTTTGGTAGTGCCATTTGCTTCCTAATATATGGAACAGTATGAAGACTATGAAGACCATGATGTTAATTCATAAAATGAAATGCTGCCTTGGTTGGAACCGAGAGATGGATGACTCAAGGGTTAGGAGTACTTCTCTTGCAAAGGACGTAGGTACAGCTACAAACACTCACATCAGACAACTCACAACCTCAGGTAACTTCAGGTCCTTAGATCTGACTCCCTCTTCTGTCTTAAGAAATTATCTGCACACATATGGTAAACATATATCTACAGTCATACACAACGCACACACACACACACTTAAGTAAATCTTAAAATAAATATGCTGTGGTTGGCTGAGGGACAATTAACAATTATTTAAATTAGTGTGAAATGTAAAGATTATATTGACTAAGTTTATAAATACTACAAGGCCAGTCTTATTCATCTCATAAAATAACTCAATAACTACATTAAAATATATTATTTGATGTGAAAAATATGCTGCTAATAACTGAAGTAGTCAGATAATCAAAATACATACATGTTAACATGCATATAGATTTATGTATATATATAATAACTCAATATGAAATTGGAATTCTCTATATCAAATCAGCTTTTGGTCACATTATTTTGTTTGAAAGGTGGTACACAGTAAACAAGATAGCAAAATTCATATAAAATTACACATGTTAATTTTCTCACCATCCCAACAGAAAGGAGTGGTATGGCCTCTAGGAGCATTTTTATATAATCACCCTCCATTGTAGCCCTCTGATGGGGAATCTGTCAGCCAATGATCTTTAAGAGGTGGGACCAGGTTAGGGCATGACCTTTGAGCACTGGGGAAAAATGCCAGCCAGCCCAGGGTTCACTCTCTGTGGTTTCCGTGCTACACAACTGAGGATGGACTTTCCGTTCCTGTTTCGTCAGTTTGCCCCTTATAATAAGGAAAATATAATGGGTTTATTTGGAGTTGGCCTGGGATTCTTTGACCCACGACCTACAAGAGACCTTTCTACTGTATTAGCTTTACTTGAAAATAACTGTCTCCCTGTCTTGATACAGCAAGACTCATTATTTGACACTTTATGATAAGTATATGTCTCCTTAAATATTATTTCCAAAGATGAATTGTATCAGCAATATCATTGTTTTTAAGAATAAATTGTTTTGAGAATTTCTGTATGGTGTATAAATTTGATTCACATTCTATATTTGAATATATATATAAAGACACACACATATATATATATATGTATGTGTATATATATATATATATATATATATATATATATATATATATATCCAAAAAATCTATAAAAGCATACACACTCATAGTTGTACATCTTTCTGTGCAGAATACTTTCTTATCATTGCAATTTGCTAATACAGCCATGTTTGGAAGGATAATCAGGTCACTTCATATGCAGACATATGCAGTTATCTTTCATGGGTGATTGGTCACAGATTTAAAAGTGTATATAGGAATGTTCTGCCCAGTTCCCCATAGAGAAAGATTTTGCCCTATCAGTTGCCTAGAAGTGCATCTAATTGCCATGCCCTGCTGCACATCATCTTTTTCTCCCCATGGAAATCAATAATGGCCTCTGTGGGATCCTGGATTTGAGTTTGAATATGTTTAGACAATAATTGTCTGTGTAGCAGAATTATGCAAAGAAGTAAACAGATTTTGAATCAATCAACATCTAGATTGCTGGTTTATTTATTGATTTTTGAGCCTTTGTTTTCCTGTTAAATCAGAGCAGAAATATAAAAAGGTAATAAATATTCTGATACTGTTTTCAGGATGGATTTTATCCTTACGACTGTGACTTACAGAAGTTAAATGGACCTGATAAATTTATACTTGTTCATTTTACTCTCTGAGAATTTTTCCCACTTCATAGGTAGCTGTTAAATACATCACCCATATTGCAAAAAAATATATTGTATACTCATTCATTAACCACATATAATCACATTACATTATAATGTCTACATATGTGTATCTTTCATTTTGAAGCATATACAATAAAAGGAAAATTGACGTGAAAAGTGAATGTAGCACCTAAAATCCCAGTGTTACTTGAGCATAGATAGTGCATATCCATATATTTCAAAGAATGTTAAATATTTGGTTTCTAAGGTTAAGTGACTATGTAAGTTACGTCATATATGGAATAGAATATGAATATATTATTAAAAGCAAATATCTCTAATCTCCTTGGACTCATGTAGTAATATGAACTCTATGAACCCTAAACATACTGCAATGGAGGTTCAGTAAATAGAAGAATCATAAGCGTCTAGGGAAAAGGTTTCCAATATGAACATTTATTCATAGCAAAAGATTATTTTTATGACTGCTGGCTAAAAGATAGATCTTTTGGAATAGACCTGTAATCAAGCTGCTTTGGGGACAGTGGCACAAGGATCATAAATTCAAAGTCTTTATGGACTTCACTGAGTTCAACGCATGTGGAACACTCCAGTGAGACCCTGTCTAAAAATAAATGGTAGTAAGTAGGAAGGCAGGGATATATGTCAGTGCTAGAGTACTTGCCTAACATGCAAAAGTACTGAAAATAATTTTAAGAAATCTAGACAAAGCACTCATTATTTACTCTATCATATCTATATCAAATTCAACCTACTACAGTTTATTGAAAAAAATTTAATATGAAGAATATAATATCAGAATGTTCCACTTAATTGATTTTTGGTACTTCATTTTCAAAGAAACATTCACTGGGATATTGTTTGATTAAATGGATTTTGGGAAATATTAGTTCTTATAATTACATAGTGATTCAAGTTTAGAATTTAATCCAGTCTCCATAAATTAAACTATTTGAATGTTCCTATATTTTAAAATTAATAAGTGTTGTCTATTTAAAATCATGATATCGATGCTTTAGAGATAATTTAAGAATTAATATTCCTCATTTTTAGATGAAACAGAGCAAGTGTTAGAATTGTTACATGGTTCCCAGAGTCAGTATTTATTTCACAAAAGAATTAGCTCAATGAACAAGATTAGGTTAGAGGTGTATAAAAAAACTGAAGCATCTCTTTAGTAATTTATAAACGATAATAATGCCTAATAGAAAAGGTTGAGTATAGGAGATCTATCCATCCCTAGTAGGAGAGACAAAATACAAAGTAAATTAAATTAATAATGGATGGAATAAAAAAAAAAGCAAGAGCAAGTGGATCTATGGCATTCCAGAAAAGTACAACAGGGCAAAGAAATTTTCTCATCTAAACAGGATATTGTAGACCAAAGAAGACAAATCTAGATGAAAATTCAGGATGCTTAAGTCTTTCTTTGAAGAATAACTCTCTAATCCTTATTTCTCGGTAAATAAAATGAGGACTTTATACCGTAAAGATTATGTTAAAAAACATTAATTGAAAATTTGATAATTGATGAGTCACTAATAAAATCCTGTTATAGACATTATTTTTTGCTGTAAGAATAAGAATGCTATCCACAAGCATTTGTTTAGAAAGTGTGGGGATTTGGTTAATTGATAAATTTCTCCCTCAAGTTTGGTTATTTGAATACTTGGTCCCTAGATGATGGTGCTGTTTAGGGAGGTTTAGGAGGTATGGCCCCACTGCTGGAAGCTAGTGGAGGATGGGTTTTAGAATTTAAGTCCTCGGTTAGAGTTACCCCAGGGAAGAAGATATGTTAACTAAGGGAGCCATTTTAGGGTTGGCAAGAGTCTTGGCTCTAGAGAGGTTCCCAGGTGTCCAAGGGGATTTCCCCTGCAAGGTCCATGGGCAGCAGCAGAGAGGGTGCCTGAACTGGCCTTCTCCCATAGCCACACTGATGAATATCTTGCATATCACAATAGAACCTTCATCTGGTGAGGGATGGAGATAGAGACAGAGACCCACATTGGAGCACTGGACTGAGCTCCCAAAGCCCAGATGAAGAACAGAAGGAGGGAGAACATGAGCAAGGAAGTCAGGACCACGAGGGGTCCGTCCACCCTCGGAGACGGTGGGACTGATCTGATGGGGGAGCTCACCAAGGCCAGCTGGACTGGGTCTGAATGAGCATGTGATCAGACCGGGCTCTCTGAATGTGGCTGACAATGAGGACGGACTGAGAAGTCAATGATAATGACACTGGATTTTGATTGTACTGCGTGTACTGGCTTTTAGGGAGCCTAGTCTGTTTGGATGCACACCTTCCTAAACCTGGATGGGGGGGGGGGGGCTTGGACTTCCCACAAGGCAGGGCACCCTGATTTCTCTTATGTCTGGAGAGCAAGGGAGAGGGAGAGTGGGGGGAGGGGGAGGGAAATGAGAGGATGGGAGGAGGTGGAAATTTTAAAGAAAGAAAGATAGAAAGAAAGAAAGAAAGAATGTAAATCCTCATACCACGCGAGTCCACTCTACTTCATGTTTTCCACAAAAGATGGGAGCACCATTTTCCTGCTTATGTTGCCTTGCCTCTTGCTTTTCCATCATGGTGGACTCTGGTCCCTCTTGAGCCAAGAACCCAAAGAAAGTGGTACCTTTGTAACTAGCTTTATTCATATTGCCTTTGAGCCTTTTGACAATATTTATTTTTGCTATTTTGTAACCATTGTACATCATGTGTGTTGCTTTTCTTAAGGAACACAGCAATAGCATTACTAATCGCTGGCAGAGATCTGTTGTCTTGGCTATTCATTTTGTTTAGGATTTTGTGATGGAATCGAGGCATCTGGAGTTAGGTCGCCGGCAGTGTTTCTTATCAGGAGAATCTTGTCTTACCCATCATTGAGTGGATGCTCATATCTGTTTCCTGATTACTCAGTTTGTCAGGTTACAGATCAGTGAACAGGGCTTAGGTCTTGGGGTAATTGGGTGTTGATGTTCCAATGTGGTATCAGAAATAGTCTTGGCTCAGCCCTAGCAGGGGCATTTCTTAGTCCCAGAGAAGTCCTTTGGTAGAACTATAATATATTCTTACAACCGATTCACAGGTATTTGGAGGATACCCAGGATTTAACCTGGGGCAGCAAATGTTGGTGGAGTGATGGAAGGAGTCTGGCGTCCCCACCAGGCATGGGAGGGTTGGAAAGAAAGCATGGAACACACTGACCTCAGGAAAGCCTCAAGGATATGTGGAATTGGCAGCAAGAATCGATGGTCTCTACCTGAGAGAGGGATGTGGAGGAGCAGAATGGTGAACACGATGATTACAGTTCTCAGGTATGTCTTGAGGGTGAGTTAGAATGTATATATTTTTAAAACTGGATGTACATAAGAAAGCTTGGCTTTACAATGGAAGGTGTGTACTCTAAGCTGTAAGTATGCTCCTTGGAAGGCGTGACAGCTCTGTGAATGCCTCCCTTCTCATTGTCAGGGCATCCGATAATTCAGGGAACATGTAGGATAGATTACATTAAAGCAAATAATTTCAGATAGGAAGGAGACTCCGCAAGTGTTGGGAGTGAGATTTTCATTTCTGAATTTTCTTATCATTGCTTGTAGAATTGAAGGGAAAGGGAGTAGGAGGTAAGGATCTTGGCATACGTGAGTCAGTCAGTTAATCTATTTTGTTTTAATTATATTGGCAATCATACCTCCTCCTGAAACAAAACTCTTCTGCATTTTAGTCATGTCTTTTAATTAGATGTGGATCAGCAAACAGTATTGTATTACAATACACAAGATTCAAATTAAAAATGATGAAGAGCAAAATTATAAGGACTCAAATGAAAGACCTGCAGAATGCCTGCTTACCTAGGCAGCCCATCCCCCGAGACTGCCATGCCTGAAGATCTGTTATACACTCCTCTACCTTTAGTGGTCACCATCTGTTATAAAATCAATTTCACACAGCCAGCTTCACCTTTCTTTACTATTGTTTATAAAGGCCTGAATTTAATAGGTATACTAGACAATGTTAATAAGTAACCCCTAATACTCACTTTGATTACAGCAAGTTTTTTCTATGCTCTGAGCTTCAAAGAAAATGACCCTATTACTCCCCCAAATTTGTTTTTCGTTTGTTTTTTTTCCTCTCCTTTTATTTTTTATTTACATGTAAAAGTATTGTTGGTACATAGCAGAAATGTCAAATCTTCCCATCACTGCATGATTTCAAATTAGACAAAAACAGAGAATTTCTTCCTAAGGCTTATAAGAATGTGTCCCACCAGCGCTTGAAAGAATCTTTTACACTCTGTCTTCATTACAGCGACATTATTTTTTATTGTTATGATCTATTCCTGATAAGCTATTTCCCTGATACCAGCCTGCTTTTATTCTACAGAGCCTGTAGAAGTCTGTGTTTGTCATGATGCAACATGCATTACCACACATGTTTGATTATGAGATTATCTGAGTGACTACTACGTTGTGCTAAAGCACTTGGCCCAAGACAGTACACATCAGAGAATAATCAGTGCATAGTTTTGAATAAATAAATATGCGATGATAATTTTATAAGAATTATATTATTAAATACATGATAAAGGTGGGTAATAAAAATATACAGTAGTATTTATGTTTTTCTTTTTAACCCCATTTGTTGAAAATAGAGTGCTTTTTCCTCAGATTATATCCTGACTGTAGTTCCCCTCCCCCTACTCCTCCCACTTTCTCATCACCTCCCCTCCCACCTGGATTCATTCCCTTTCTCTTTCTCATTAGAAAACAGACTTCTAAGGAATAGTAATATAATATAATAATATAATATAATATATTAAGGAAGCACAAAAACTAACACATCAGAATAGCACACAACAAGCAAATGAAAAGAGTCCAACATAAGGAACAAATAACAGATATAAATGAAGAGACACACTTGTTTGCATACACCGGAATCCCATAAAACAACAACAACAAAAAAAAACACTAAACAGGAAGACATAAGGAATACACAAAAAGTAAAAATATATCTCTAAAAAATTAATATAAATGGGAGTACCTCTGACATAATGTAAAACAAGGAATCTCTAAAGATGCTACTGAGTTCATTTTCTGTTCTGCTGTTGAGCATGTGGCCTATCCTTAAGAGTAGTTTGTTTCCTCCCTGAGATTTCCTGAAAGAAAGCTAAGTTTTCTAAGCGGCTATCAATTGGAGATGGATTCTGAGTTATGTATGGGGGCACATGTCCACTTGTTTTGAACGAGTACCCCATCTGGTACAGATCTGTGCAACCCCTGTGCATGCTGCCTCAGTTTCTGTGAGCTTACATGTGCATCGATCATTTTGATTTAGATGACCTTGTTTTCTTGGTCCTCTCCATCTTCTCTGGCTCTTACACTCGTTCTGTCTCCTCTTCCTTGAGTCCTGAGTGGAAAGATTTGATGGAGGCCACCCACTTGGGCTGAGTGTTCCAAGGTCCCTCGCTCTCTACATAATGTCTGGCAGTGGATCTCTACATTGTTCCCATCTGCTACAAGATGAAACATCTCTGATGATGGCCAAGCAAGGCACTCACATATGAGAGTATAGGAATGTCATTAGGATGCTTTTTATTGTTACTTTTCCCTAGGTCCCTAGGCTAAGGAATCTCAGGATCTTGGTTACCAAAACAGTATCAGGTAAAAATTCAATTTTGTAGAATTGGCCTTCAGTCAATTCAGGTATTGATTGGTTACTCCTACAAGCTATGTGCCGCCATTGGCCTAGTATCTCCTGAGGTAGGACGACACTGTATATAAAAGTGTTTGTGGATAGGTTGTTGTTTATGTTTCTTCTTTGGTAACAT
The DNA here is from genome assembly GCF_018167655.1 of Microtus oregoni. Taxonomy (NCBI): domain Eukaryota; kingdom Metazoa; phylum Chordata; class Mammalia; order Rodentia; family Cricetidae; genus Microtus; species Microtus oregoni. Next base: position 8,369,143 of record NW_024543076.1, on the reverse strand, counting down.
GCCAAGTACTTTTTTGCATTGTTGATGCTAATAAGTAGAGGTAGAAGGCTCTATGTAAATACCAACTCAATTTTTCCAAGTTGAATCAGTTATTAATATTCTACAATTTGAGCCTGTTTTCAGTTTCAAATTATTTCACTTGTTTTTCCTCATCTATTTGAGCTCCAATTTTCAGACTTATTCAAACTAATTTTGACATTAGGAAGTAGAGACAATCAAGAGGGCATCTCCAAAGCTCTAAGGACTCACAGAGAATTTTACTTTCATTTCAGGTCTTCAAGGTTTGACAGCATTCTTTCTACCTGCCACTTACCCTTCTTTTTTTTTTTAAAGTAAATTATGAGTGCATTGGGCTGTCATCTTTTCTTCCTTGTATGCATAAATTATATTAATATTTTTAGAAACTGTTTTTTCTTTGACCTTCTAGGAGAAGACATATTTCAAGATGGGTACCAATATCTCCTTGCTAGTGAACTCATGATGAAATATTGATACAGGATCTCATTTTCTTCCTGGTTTATCTTTGAGTTGTCTATATTTAGTTTTATAAAAATATTAAGTAGAGGGTAATATTAGTAATAGCAGCCTAATATGGTAGGGCAGACACTGTCCAATGTTTTAACATTTATAATAGGTTGTGCAATATTAATACATAACTAAAAAGTATTTAAAAATGTTTAAATCTGAGAAGACAATTAAAAGACAATTCTTGATTATATAATCTCTTAAATACATGGATATGCAGAAAGAAACTGTGTGTGATACATATGTATGTGTGTGTGTCTGTGTGTGTATGGTATGTATGTACATATGTGTATGAGTTCAATGGCCAAATTTATATTATTAATTATTCAGTATTATATTAACACTGTTGTATATCTTAAGTAAATTGGGAGCATGGGGACCTTGGGAGAGCATTGAAAGGTATGGGAGAGGCAGGGAGGGGAGCATAGAAAAATATAGAGCTCGATAAAAATCAATAAAAAATACACACATATATACTCCTCAGTAACCCAGTGTCTCAATATTATGTGTTCTTATATGTATACCTTTAAATAGATAAAGATTACTATCAGTAAATGGATCAATTATTTTCCATTAAAAGAAGTCTAGAAATATATTGAGTCTGCAGATCCCAAGGAAACAAACTTCAGCTACATCAAAATTTGTAGAAAATTTCAGCATTTACTTACTATAGACTTAACTATTCTCTACAGTTCAGTGCCAGTGGAAGGAAGCTCCTGGCTTATAATTTCATGGATAGAGATGATATGAACTATATGTCCACTGTTCACTCTTTTTAGTAGAGATTATTTGACATACTAATGTCTATCCTGTTTTCATTGATGACAATTGGAGTGAGTCTGGAGCCACCAACAACAGGGTGATATTTTATTGACATTTTATATTTTCAGATGTTGGCTTGACTCTCAGCCCAGTAAAAGCTCAAATCTGGATGGCTTCACTAGAGAATTCTAATAATTAAAGGCCTTATCACAATCCTTTCCAAATATTCTCAAAATTTTACAGAGGAAGATGGACTTCTAAAGTGATATTTTAAGATTTTGTTGTTTGTTGTTGGTGTTGGTAGTGGTGATACTGGCAATATTGGTGTGTGTGTGTGTGTGTGTGTGTGTGTGTGTGTGTGAGCGTGTACATGCGCACACATGTGCCTGTGTGTATGTGTGTTTGTGTTTGTACTTGTTTGGGTATTTTAAAATAAGGTCTCTGTAGGCAGAAGTTTCATTCCATCAGCATCTCACAAGTAAACACACAAAGGCTTAATATTAAATATAAATGCTTGGGCAATAGCTCAGGCTTATTACTAACTAGCTCTTATAACTTAAATTAACCCACTTCTATTAATCATTGTGCTGCCCTGAGGTTTGTGACATTTACCTCTCTGGCATGCCTTTCTACGTTTCTGTCTGGTTGATGACATCTCTCACTCTGCCCTTTTCCCCAGAGTCCTCTATGTCTGGCTATCCCTCCTATACTTCCTGTCTACCTACAAGCCAGTCAGCTCTCTGTTAAACCAATCCAAGTAACAAATCTTCATATGTACAAAAGGATTATTCCACAGCAGGTCTCATATATCCCAGGCTTGCCTTGAGATTGCCAAAGAGCTAAGACAGGTTTTGAATTCTTGACAATCCTTAGTTTGCCTTCAATGTTTTAAAATATATGTGTACACAACAACTTTTGTCTGAACAGAACTTCTGTCTAATTCTTTTTCAGGCTGGTATTTTTGCAATACTAAAAGATGGTGTCTTAGTTTATTTTCTGTTGCTGTGCTAAGACATCATGATCAAGGCAACTTACAGAAGAAAGAATTGGTTGAGCTTACAGTTTCAGAGAGTGTCCATGAAAATCATGATAGAGAAATAACAGGGCAGGCATGGTGCTGGAGCAGTAGCTTAGAGCTCGCCTGTTGATGAAACAGTCAGATGGCAGAAAGAGAAAACTTCCTGGGAATAGCATAGACCTTTGAAACCTCACCCACACTCAGTGACACACCTCCTCCAGCAAGGCCATAACTCCAAATCTTTCCCAAAGACTCCTACCAACTGGGAACCAAGTATTCAGATATATGAGTCTATGGCGGCAACTCATTAAAAACGACCACAAAAGGCAAAGATCCTGTAAAAATTAAACCAAAAATCAAGAACTTTGCTGAAATATATAAATGCATTCTCAAAAACCTAGCAAAATAGTTTCACAGTGACTTAAGTGGATATAAAACGTGTGGGAGTAACATGAATGTTGAAAGAATTAATAAAAATTATGTCATATATATTTATTTAATGAAATAGCAATGATGCTTAAAACAAAACAACAAATAAAAAGGATGTATTGTCATATGCTGCAGCATGGATGAATTTGAGGACACTGCTTAATGAGTTAAGTCAGTCACAGAAGACAAATGATGTAGGAATCTAAACAAATGAGGCACATAAAATCATCGAATTTACAGAGACACAGTAGAAAGGTATATACAAATGGGCTTCAGAGAAATGAAATCATGAACTGTTGCCACTCACTAGGAATGGAGTTCTATTCATGAGCAAAATGTCCTAGAGATACTCAATGCAGAACCATATCTTTAGAACTACAGGACTGAATATGTGATTGACAATAGTAAATCTATGTTTAAAATTGTTGAGGATAGATTTTGTGTTTTGTGGTTTGAACCTCTATAAAAATGCACTCATTTTTTATTTGATAATATAAGTATTTTAAGGTATGCTTTCAACATGTTTTCTGCTGCACACTTTTCTGATATTAAAGCGCCAGGATTTAAATCAGTACTGAAAAGCATAGTTATACTTCAAAGCAGTTGGAAAGAGTCAGGAAATTCTGTGGGTAGCTATGGTTTAAGTAAGTCTTGTACCTGAAAGATTCATACACTAGCAACTTGGCTCCAAGGTTGGGAATGTTAAAATGAGCTAGCCTCCAGGGTAAGGAGCCCATATTCCAACCTGGTAATGGAGATTCTGGGCTAGTAAATGCATTAGTGAATCTTCCAGAAGGGCTCAGCCCTGCCAGGTGGGGTAATGCACAATAATGGTTGTGATGGAAACAGTCTGTTTGCCCCAGTCTTTGCTTCCTTGTCCATAAATTGAAGCTGACATGTGTAAGTACCCAAAAATCTCTCAACACGATGCTGAATCATGCTGTTTGGGCCTTCCAGAGAACAGAATGATAAATATCTTTATAAAGTACTGCCCATCAATTACTTTGATATAAGAACACTAGGCAGGCTAAGGTAATAATATGGAAAAATTTATTATTCACTAATTGTAGTTATTGGACTAGCCAGATCCTTCCATAGTCTATATAGAGTGTTTATAAATGGATTTTAATAAGAGCTTGTTTCTGATCCCAAGTTTGCCTGAAGTCAAAACATGAAGTATTCAAAACATGAAATTCCTAATTATGCATTTGTCCTTCCACAAACCATATATAGATTATAAGCAGCCATTACACCTTCAGGTGTTCCTAGACAGGTGGATATACCAGATTTTATAGCATGTCTGGCCCTTGGCCTAGGTAGTATAACTACTTTATCTATACATAAAAAGGTATTTTATTAATAATTTGGTAATGACTGATAATCATTGGTTTTATATTTAATTGTAACACATTAAACATATAGCTCATTTAAAATGTTATGTGAATTTCATAACTCATTTTTATATAATTTTGATAGAAACCTTAAAGAAGCTAATCATCATCCTAATTTGGCTTCAGATTTTAAGACAGGATGCCATACTCAGCAAAGAATAAAAAAATGTGATGTTCACATAATTAATATTTCTAGGAAAGTAGAGAAGTCTTACCATACAGCTCTACCAATGGCTGTGCATTTTGTGGTTGCTGGTAATGTGAACTCTACTGGAGCACTTATATCTATTCATGAGGTAATATGAATGAAACCTCAGTTTATGTTAAAAAAAAGGAATATGATGTATAATCTTAGTTGTCAACTTAACTACATCTAGAATCAAAAAAATAAAAAAGCTGAAGCAACTGGGTATTTCCACTGGGAAGTGGATCAATAAATGGGGTAAATGTGGTTTGAATGAAAATGGCCTTCAAGGGAAGTTAAGTATGTCTTCTTAGAGAAAGTGTGTCACTGTGGAGGTGGGTTTTGAGGTCTCGTGCATGCTCAAGCCGCTCCAAGTGTTTCAGATGACTCCCTTTCCATCCCCTGTGCAAAATGTAAGGACTCACATCTCTTTCTACAGCACCAAGTCTGCCTCCACACGGCTGTGCTCCATCCCATGATATTAATGGACTAAACCTCAGAACCTGTAAGTCATCACCTCAGTCAAATGTTTCCCTTTATAAGAGTTGCTATGATCATGGTGTCTCTTCTAAGCAATAGAAACCCTATGTAAGACAGGAATACCCACCCTAAATTTGCTCTACACTTCTGGTGATAGCCCGTAGAACATGCCAGAAGCCTTGCATGGATGATGTTTAAAACTGTATTAGAGAAAGAGTAAGCATTGCTTGTCTGAGGCTTGTGATGGAAAGCATGGGAATTGAGGTAAGGAGGAGACCAGATACATCTGTGTAGGAAAGGGTTCACAGTGACTGAGTATAATTAAATTTTCTCTGGAAGACAAAGGAACACTGCCGACTAATTCACTACTATGCTTTCACATAACATCCTATGTGATACCAGAAGAACTGAGTAATTATATCAACATATATTCATTCATCTTTAAACTTGTGTCCAGTATCCCTTGGACAGCTCACATTTTATCAAGCAAAGCCTGCATGACTCTAATTATAATTTACTTAGGTCACTTTTTTATTGCAAAACTAACCCAACATCATAAAACATCTCTATATATTTGCACTATTAACAAAAAGGTCTAAAGGGTAAAAGAGACTTCTTTTAGGAGGCAACACCTGATCTTTCATCATAATCACTCAACTCTAGTTTCCATCTCAATATTTTCTCTCTGGTGTCAGAATCTGACAGTCTCACCTTCCCCTTCTGCTTCATGGCTAAAACCTTCAAGAAAGAATCTTGACCTTGCTGATCAAGCTGTCTATATGATTTCTGTCACCAGAGAAATTCCAAATTACCTGGTCATTGTCTCTGAAAGGTTCGGTCAGCTACTTATTCACCAACTCACTTAAGAAAGGTTCCTCACGGTGTGCAAAGCAATTTGTAGGCACTTTGACTTTGCAAAGATGAAGCAAATGACAGGCCTCCCAGCAGAGGTCAAAAGAGACCTTCAGTTGAAAGGTGATCTTGATTCATCTGAGTCTGCCTACACTCAAGTAATATGAAGTTTTATATTCTGTCTTGTTAAAGATGTCAAGTTCTTTGACAATGTATATATCTTTATATCTAAAAATTCTCTTCTATATATTTATCCTTCGAAATGTATCAGCAAAGTTTATACCAATATAGTTATAACATGATTGTACTGATTAAAACCTAAGCATGCTAGGTGTCCAGTCAATCATGAACTCATTAATAAATGTCAATCTGTTATACTTTGTTTGTATCTTAAGAGATAGAAAACACCACCCTGTTCCCTCTGGATATAGGACACTTTTGCATCCTTAAATCAGTATGGTTACATAGCACAAATCATACTACCTACTGTTCTCACGAGGGCACCTCTCTCTTGTCCTGGGGAGGCAACAATCTAGATTCTCAACAAATGTGCCTCTTCAGAGAGAGGTATGTACTCCTTCCCCAATACACACCTTTGCTCTTTATCCGACGGTCTGTTTTTGTCATGCATTTATCAGAATATATTTGTCTTTTTTAGAGTTAACGTTATTCAGATATCCAAACTATACCAATGCACTATTTTTGGTAAATTGGTAGCTTATAGGTTGTAATCACCACTAACTCAATTTAAAATATTTCTATTACCTCAGCATTTTTTAATTGAATAAATTTATTTTTCATCATAAATCACAACTGTTTCACAAAGCCACTATAAAAAAATAATACATAATACATAAATACATAATACAAAAAATAATACATAAAAATAATCTCTAACATCCACCCCTTTAAATAGGATATTTTTTGTGGCATCATGAAGCCTGTGTGTAGTATGCATTAATAAGAAGTTGATCAGCTACCACATACATATACATGTGCCTTTTGAACATTTCTTTGTTTCATGTGTATAGCGTCATGTGCAATTTAAATCTAGCCATGTATCTTTAGCATGAACTGGATTGCTATTATCTTTTATTTTTGAAGCATTTTTCATTATATAGTTCTTCTATGTTTTATCCATTTGATAGAGATTTGGAAGGTTTCCCAATTTTTAGCTATTTGGAATAATGTGAAAATTAGCAAATGTGTCCTTATTTATACATGTGTTCCTTATTCTCTAGTTATCTACAAGCGAAAATGAATGGCAAATATGTATTTTTCATTTCTAGAAAATGCAAACATGTTTTCCAAAGTGCTTGAAGTGTTTTATGTAAGCATAACCTAAGGGCATTGGTTTTTACTTATCCTTGCTCACTCTTGTTACTGTCTGCAATCCAAGCACTAAAGGAATGTGCTGTAATATTTTGATTTTACTGTATTTTTCTTACTAACTAATAAATATGTAACCTATTGTACATTTAGTATTCCACAACAGACCACAAGCTCTTTAGGATTAGGCACATTATGGTGCTTTTTCTAGTAGAGTGGCTACACACAGCAGCTGTTAATTATTTGGAAATTAAATGCAGCCATAAAATAAATACTACAGAGAATTTAAAATGATTCTTATAAGTAAATCTACATTACCTTAATTTATCCAAGCTATATTAATATGGTTCATAAACTATATACAGCCTGTCTTGTGAGATGGATCTAATTATTTTGCTGACACAGGGTTTTATCCCATCTTGGCTAGCTACTGATTATCTATGTATTTAGGTGCACTGAAATTATATTATTCTTATCTCTACCTCCAAAGTGATGGGACTACAAGCATGTGTCATCATGCCTGTCTCTACACTAGAATTGCAACAGTCATTTTTCATGATGTGTCAATGGTGATCTAGAATAAAATGATTAAAAATAATCTCTAGCATGTACCCCCTTAAGTAGGATGTGCTTTGTGGTATCATCAAGTCTGTGTGCAGTATTGTTAATAAGGAGCTAATCAACCACTACTTTGACACAGCTGTTGGTTACTTTGGGAGTTAAAGTCTTCCCTAGCAAGTTCTCCTGTTGGTCATCCAGCTCACCAGAACACAGTTCTTCACTCAGGCTTCATCTGAAACAGTCCTCGGGTAATCCATGATTTCTGTTGGCCTCCCGAAAACTCATCTCACATCACAATAATTCTGAAATTAGATAACAGTTTCTGTAAACTCCTCTCAGAAAATGTTAAACCTAAACCAATAGCTACCATTTTGGAAATCTCTCTCTCTCTCTCTCTCTCTCTCTCTCTCGCTCTCCCTCTCCCTCTCCCTCTCTCTCTCTAGCTCTCTCTCTCTTTCTCTCTCACAAACACACACACACACATATAAATGTATGTATGTATGTATGTATGTATTTCTAGTGTTCTATGTTCTAGTGATTTATGAGGGTAACATGAAGATATAAATGTATAGTCACTGTTCTAGTGCTTTTTATTAATTGAATTTATTCATGTATTTTACATACCAACTAAAATTTCCCCTTCCACCTCTCCTCCCATTCCCATCCCCCACCCACCCCTCTGCCAACCCCTCTTCCTCCTCTGTTTCTGTTTATAAAGAGGCGGGACTAAGATAAGCTATTATCTGGAGTGAATTCTGTATAAACAAACAATAAATAGAAGCTAAGTTATCTGGAGCATTTTACCTGGGGTTCCTACATGACAGATGAATAATTTCCCTTGGAATTCTCTATCACAGGGATCAAATTCTAGTTAAATCTGAAAGGGCCTCAACAGGAATACAAGATGGTGGAAGCTCTGAACTTTCTTACTCTTGGGCCAAATTAAGTATAAAATAAAACTCACCCGTTTTGTAGAGGAAAGCTTTGCATGTTTACGTGAAGATAATATGGAGAGCCAAGCATTAGTCTTAACCTTTAAACTTGCTGGAATCCTAACTAAGCATGACGATGATGACGTTTGCACTCTTCAGGTATGAAATTGACATACAAAAAACAGGCAATATTGGTTTACCTGGTGGACAATAGAACTGCTTGTTTCGGTTTTTGTTTGATTATTTGTTTTATCCTTAATGGTGGTTTACAAAAACACATATACCAGGATGATGAAAGCATCGAGGAATTAATACATGAATACCTAAAGTTGTCTGAATAGTCAAAATTCACAAGATAGATATTCAACCACAGTCCTCATCAGGAACTACATGGCATACCTGTGATGTTGAACATTTTGTCTCTGTAGCTGTGAAATGTACATTTATGATGGTTTCAGTTTCTGGTACAGGGTCTCTCATTGTAGCCATTGGCAGCCTGGAACTCATTATGCGGATAACACTGACACAGAACTTGCAGAGATCATCTGTCTCTCTCTCCCAGGGTTAGAGTTAATGTCAGTAACACCATGGCCAATCTGTTTTCATTAAGACACACAGTTAATAGTACCTTGTTAAGGCAGTGTGATAGCACCAATATAATATGATATTGTGTATTAGGCATAAGTATATGTTGAGGATGCCAATCATGGATGCCTTCTTGTTTCCTTCGTTGTCCAAAAAATGAATACCTTTGACTTATTATATTGCCTTACTGGGTGCTAAAGAGCCTTACCAGTATGTGTTGGCACATTATACAAGCATATGTATGCCCTTGTTCTGTACTCTTCTTGTATATCTTTGCTTTGTGTAGGTACAGTACTAAGGAACCAAAGGTATGACACCAGATTTCCTTATTTCAGACCTCATGGTGGAAAAAGAAGATTCTCTATACTACTGTAGAGTACAATGTATGTATGTTTGTAGATGTGTCATGAGATCAGTACACTGCAATGTTGTAGGATATTTGTACACCATGTGAAGATGTATTACTGTGATAGATGTAATAAAAAGCTAAATGATAAATAGCTAGCCAGGATGTATAGGCGGTACATGTGGGCAGAGAGAGAAACACTAGGAAGAAGAAAGACAGAGTCACCAGCTAGATGCAAAGGAAGCAGAATGGACAGTATGTAGGTAAGATAGCAAGCTTTGTGACTGAATGCAGATTAATATAAATGCGTTAATTTAAGTTATAAGAGCTAATAGGGACGAGCATAAGGCTGAACTTTCATCCTAAATGAAAATTCTCTGTGTCATAATTTGTGAGTTAGCATCCCCAAAAAAAACACTAACTACATGGCAAGGGATTCAGTTTTGGATGGTTTGCCTCTGGTTACATTTAGTAAATGCTGCACCAGTTAACTATGGATTAGAAGCTGTCTGTTCTCAACAATCCTGAGGCACATTCCAAACATTTTTCTGGATTGTACCTATTTGTTTTCTAACTTCGACTGTACAATATAGCCACTAAGTGAATGATGAAATAACATTGAAAGGTTAACCAAAAGTATGCAAGCAGGATGTATTAAAGAGAGAGCATTGCGGTTGATAGGATGTGTTTGGGTTTCTGTGAATTGTCAGAAATGCTATCAAACAATATTCAGCTATGTTCTAGTTAAAGCATGTTGTCATCCTCAATATTTGTGAATGTTTTCATCGCAACCCTAATCCTTATTATAAATCTGAACCAATTTTAATTTGCATATTTAGTATTTACATATTTTTGCTTATCAACAGAGTAATTCATTGGCAAATATGCAAAGCTCTTCCCCCAAGGGGATGAGAGTTAAGGTGAGCCTAGAAACACCCATGTAGGAAAGATGAATTCCTTTCCACAAAGCTCAGGGAAATGCTGAAGTCAAATAATTTTTTCAGACAATAAAAAGAGAGATCTGTGACACAGGCAATCATAAAAACTACCACTACCAGGGAAGCAGAAGAGTTAGGAACAGTTGGGTTTGCAAAGAGGATCAGAGAGCATAGAAAGGCAGGAGCGAGCAAGACTTCTAGAGAAATGGTTTCCACATCTCTTCTCAGGTCAAACAAACTGGAATGTTTCCAAAGCTGCCAGGACCGGAACTGGACTCAGAACTTACTAAATCAGAATATCTGCATTTGCTCTTTATTTTCTTATTGATTCTGCAGTTAGATTCTAGTGTGCAGCCAATGTAGAGAATCAATGACCCAAAGAACACACATACATATATTCATGAATATTTGTTTGTAATAAATAATATTATTTTATATCATATCTAGCTAAACATGCAGCAGTTACAAGCAGAGAAAAGTAGACCAATTTTAAAATATTTTTCAAAGTGCTGACTGTAGCTTTATTCTATCACTTTTTATTTATTTACTTGCTTAATTATCTGTTTGGTGTATTTCTGTATGTATGCTAAGTGTGTGATTCATAAAGAGGTCAAAATAGGATGTCAGATCCCCTGGAGCTGGTTACAGGTGGGTGTCAGCTCTCTATCATGGGTGCCAGGAGCCAAATACAGTAACCTGAAAAGCAGCAAGGGGTCTTAAATGTTGATTCATCTCTGCAACCCACCAATTTCTACCTTAAGGCTAATGAACAACTCCCTCAATTTCTTTTATATGGTTGTGCTTATAGTATATATAATTTTCTGGTAACTTTGAAATATTATTCTTTATTCAACTTAAACCTGTCAGCAAAATTGTAACTGAATATAAATTAGTTTGAGTGATTTATGCTAACTTGAAATCTTTTCTTTATATGTATATCTTTTTTCACATATTAAATTTATATATTTGTCTACATATGTAAAGTTGTATATTTGAGTAGAATTTTATACTTTCACTCTTTTAGACAACAAATGTTTATTAACAATGTATTCTAGGAGGGTTTCTGTTTATGATTACAATTAATTATAACTATATCTCCTACTCTTGTGCTGTAGAAGGAAATTCTTAGTTTGTGGTCATGTAAGTCTCCTATGCACATGTCATATAATATCCCTGCTTGTGAAATATTTACTAACTGAAAAGAGTTCTAATGAAATATGTTAATTAAATAATTACAATTTCATCAAAGTTTTGTTGAGAGTATGGCTGCTAAAACCAAAATATAATCAGAATTTGTAAGATTGTTAATAATTTATCTATAAAGTTTTTAATAAGCGTTTATGATTACCAAAATCACAAACTTAAGGTCTTTATTATCATAAAGCAAAGGTAATGCATTGCAGAAGCAGGTCTTTCACCCGTATTCTTTCTTACCTTGTATATAATTAACCATTTTTAAAGAAATGAAGGTAGAGTTAAGGTTAATAAGTTAGAGATCATTGCGGGAGTCATATATGCCAATGATCTTATCTTGTTCAACTTTATTGTTTATGAAGTGACATTTAGCTAAACATACTTGTGGTCTTAATGACACATGTATAGGCCTGAAGGAAGCAACATTAGCTAGAATGTGCAAGCTTCACTGGAACTTTAGGTCAGCATCGTTTCAAAAATCATCTTTTTTAATATTAAATATTCAAGTATTAATTAGATAACTTACCCATCACTGCAGTTTGGGTTGTGTTTTGTTGAAGGAGCCATGTGTTGTGGTCTCTATAATGGCTGTGGAGGTATCACATATTACGGATCATGAGGTGATTATAAAATTCATTTAGGGCTTTTGAAAAGGGTAAAAAACAATATATTCATAGCACTCCAGATGGTAAATGACTATGCTTTTTATTTTATAGCTCCATGCTAAAGTCTTCCATACAACATGCATTCTACTAACCAAGTTAGTTTTTAAAAACTGCATTTGTTTATGATGGAATTTCTATAATTTCTAGAAGAATATGTAATCAAAAATCTGTAGAATCACAAACAAATACAGTAAGTTATTTCCTTTATTTGGTTGTATTTTAGACATTAGGCATTTTAGAAAAGGCTACAGCAATACATGCTATTTGGTTAATATCAAATTATGAGCCATATTTATATAAAAGTAGAGATGACAGATAAATATACCTGTTAGGCCATTCTGTGCTCAGTGGTGAGCTTGGTTCTGATCCCAGGACAAATATTCCAAGATACCTCATAAGTGACTTTATTAGGCTAAGGAAGCTCTTACAAGAATGTTTATGAATAAAAAATCCCTTCAACAAATGTTGCCAAGGCACTGCAAATCCACATGCAAACTAATAGAATACTTTTGGTCCTTAATTCACTCAATCTAAAAACAGAAGCTGCACATGGAATGCAGGGATACATTTTTGAGCTATAATGTTCAAATTCTATCAGTAAGTTAAGAGACAACACACAGTAAAGAGAAGAAGTACTTTAAAATAAAATACCTAAAAAGAGAAAACATGCCCAGAACACATTTTAAAAACTTACACTTTAACAATATCATCAAAATTGCATTAAAAACTCATTTGAATACATACTTCCCCAAAGACAAAAAGAGACATATATAAAAATATTCAACATTAATAATCATTAGCTACGTAAAGGTAAAAACCACATGAAAGTTCATTTTTGATACAACATAATGAATTTTTATGACTATATAAAATGATCAAAAGAACATGCACACACACATGTACATGTTTTCTCTCACACACATAAACAAAACATATACACTCATGATACTGCCCTTATAAAAACAAAAACGCTATTAGTGTTTGAAAATATGAATCTTAGAACCTCCGTTCTGGCATCTACAATTAGATGTCTGAAGCACAATTAATAAAAACTCAGGGTCAGAAATTGGAGTTCAACCTGACAATCTAAAAAGCAAAACAGGCAGCCACTGGCTATTACCTTGACCTCAGTCTGAAATGGCAATCCTGCCATTCATAATCTCAGAATGAGAATGTATATTGAGAACTGTTTCCTTCCATTTTATGATCCTCTCTATGGCTGAGATTAAAGGTGTGCCCCACCATAATTAAAGGCATTCACTGCCTTGTTTCTACAGCAACTAGTGTGGCTCCCGGGATTAGAGGTGTGTGTTGCCATAACCTGGTCTGTAAGACTGACTAAAGGTACTATTTTAGTCTCAGAACTTCAGACAGTCTTTATTTATTAAAATACAACTGAAATGCCACTACAGATGTCAAGGTATAAGCCCAAACAGCTGAATAGACATGTCCATGTAGTATTAGCAAATGGAAATTTGGAATTCCCAGCCATGAAAATTTATAATGGCAATGAGTCTAGAATATTAAAAATGGTACAATCACCCTTTAAACAATGAAAAGAAAACCAATGCCTATTATATCCATCCAGTGGAATATTAGCAACAAATTCAAAAGTATTAGTTACTGTTCCATGCCATGCAATGGAAGAACCTTGAAAATACTGTGAAAAAGAAATAATCAGCCATTGTTTTTGAGTTCTCAGTAGTCCTCATTGTCCGCTATGTTCAGCGAGTCCGGTTTTATCCCAGGTTTTTTCAGACCCAGGCCTACTGCACGTACTGGCTTTGTGGGAGCCTAGGCAGTTTGGATGCTCACCTTACTAAACCTGGATGGAGGTGGGTGGTCCTTGGACTTCCCACAGGGCAGAGAACCCTGATTGCTCTTTGGGCTGACGAGGGAGGGGGACTTGATTGGGGGAGGGGGGAGGGAAATGGGAGGCGGGGGCGGGGAAGAGAGAGAAATCTTTAATAAATTAATTAATTAATTAAAAAAAGAATCAGTCAGAAGTAACACTTTACTCAAATTATGTCAAATACTCAAACTAGACAAATTTATATAGATATAAATAGATTCAGGTTTGTCAGTAACTAGGGACTAGAGTAGCATGGAATAATAATGATGGTCTGGAATTTCTTTATTGGTTATAAAAAATGAGAAAATCAAATCATTTGATAGTTTCAGAAGTACATAGAATCAGTGTAGAATAAACTTTAAAGGAATAGGTTTATTATAATGTGAATTATATATTAAGATATAAAAATGAGCTTAGCATTTGGTTTAATGATAGAGAGTTCACCTAGTTTATAAAAGGTCTGTACATGATTCAAAACTCTAAAAATAACTATGTTAAAAAGCTTTAATAAAAGGCAGTCGAGAGAACTCGGCTGTTAAGATTATGCACTGATCTTGAAGAGGACCCATGATAACATTCCGTGCTGGTTACTTTCGTCAACGTGATACAATTCTAGACATACTTTGAGGACAGGAAATCTTAACCAAGAACATGGTCGATAAGATTTGCCTATAGAAAATTATACAGGACATTTTCCTATTTAGTGATTGATACAGGCGCTGCTAAACTTAGGCAGGTATTCTTAGGGTATATAAAAAAAGGCAGACTGAGCAAGTCAAGAGGAACGAGTCAGTAACCAGAACTCCTCCATGGCCTCTGAATCAGGTTCTGTGCTATGTGAATTCTGTCTTGACTTCCCTCCATGATGTAGAGTGATGTTGAAGTATAAGCTGAAATCAACCCTTTCCTCATCAAATTCCCATGGTCATGTTTTTCTCCCACACCACTAGATACCATAACTAAAACAGATCTTATCATTCATGATGAGAGACATGTAACTTCCTGTAACTTCAACTCCAGGAAATCTAATATCTCTTTCTGGTCTCTGTTTCTCTCTCTCTCTCTCTCTCTCTCTCTCTCTCTCTCTCTCTCTCTGTGTGTGTGTGTGTGTGTGTGTGTGTGTGTGTGTGTGTGTGTGTACCTCATTCCTGTGCACTAGAAGCAAGCTCTGAGCTACTTTTTACATTTATGAAAGTCTTTTTTCATTATTTCTTTAAATTACATAACAACCACAGTCCCTTCCCCATATCTCTTCCCCTACCCCTCACCTCCCTTGCCCAACACCATGGTTGGTTGCCTGTTGACATACTCCCCACCATAAGGGTCATAGACTCGACTATCCTCTGGAACTGTGATTTCCAACTATTTTACAAGTTGCCTTGGCCATAAGTTTTGTGAAAAGTAACAAAGACACTGATTTATCTTAAATTATAAATGAATGAAGAAGTCATTCAAAAAATTATTCCCTAAATATTGCTAAGAACATTAAACAAATATATTTGTGTTTAAAAATTGTAATAATTGCACAAAATGACTTCAAATTGGTTTGATAATTGCCAATGTATTAATTTTATCAAATCTCCCTACTGGGATAAATGAAGGCGGATTTTTGAATTCTTCCCAGTCATCATTTTGTTGGCACTACTGCTAGTAATTTTTCATATTAGGCACATGGTGAAGAACATAGCAAATGGTTGATTTTATATCTGTCACTGAAAACTGCAATTCTGGGTATCATAAATACAAATACATGCAGCGAGGTCAAATGAAATTCCTGCAGTGCTGAGTGGAAGAACCAACCTAAGTAACCATCATCTATTTATCTGAAAATCAGACTTCTCTAACAATTGAAAGCAATCTAAGGAATATTATTCATAGTAGACGTGATGCTGAAGGACTCTCAGTGGGGAAAGGACCCCCAAAAGTAAAGTGTTCTGCTCTGAGGTTTGGTCTTTTTGTGAAGCATAAAATCCTAGCAGAAAGATCTGACTTCAGATAGAAGTGTGATTTTTCCCTTAATGAATCAGACTCCAAAAACTGTCTATTAAAATGTTGCTATAGATATTGTTTTTGTGAGTCAAATGGCTTAATTTGAGGGAGAAAATGGTTTTGGGACATGGATATTTATAATTACTATGTGAATATGAATGTAATTTTTACAGTGAAATAGAATAGTATGCTTCTTATTTATCAATTAATTTTGTTACTTTACAATTTCGTGTACTTACGTATTGCAACCAATCTGTCTCTCTCTTATCCATTCTTATCTATGTCCCACCCTATCAACTTTCTTCAATTTTGTAAAATAACTAGTTTCTTAAAATTAAAAATATTTGATAGTTTGGAACCTAAAATTATTCAGATCCTCTTGAACCTAAGCCTCTAGAATGTCAGAAGAGGGTAGATGTCAAAGAGATACAATCATAGAAAGAGATAGTTGTAAAAATGATGTCATGTACAACTATGGTAACCTTTGAAGTTAGAAAGAACATCTGACCCTAAAGAAACTACTGTTTATAGATGCTAAATAACTCATACATGAACATACACATACATACACACAAACAAAACACACTAAACACCAACATACACATGCATATAAATAAACTACCCAAACTACACACAGACACACACAGAAATATACACCTGACACACATTATGCTCACTTACAAATACTGACCACACACACACTACAAAAACACACATGTACACCAGCACACATCACATGAACATAAATATACACCACTGCACACACACACACACATAAATATACAATGCCACACAGAGAGACATGTGCGTGCTTGCTTGCACACCAGTCTCTGACTCTTGAAATGCTCACATCCATGACCACACAATTATCCACAACCACTTGAATATCTATATTGTGATCTCTAAATAATATTCTTTCCATACAGTATTCTGATAAATATGTGCCTGAAATATTATGCCAGAAAATATCAAACCATCAAAGTTATGTATTATTCTATCAAAACAGGTTACATTAATATGCTTCCATCAGTCTAGGTATGGTGGCACGTTGGGGCACACCTTTAATTCTAGAACCTTGGAGGCAGAGGAGGGCAGATCTTTGAGTTCAAGGGCAATCTAGTCTACATATGATGTTGCAGGACAGTCAGAGCTACATAAGGAAGCCTTGTCTTGAAGAACTAAAAAGAAATAAAAGATAGAAAGAGGGAAAGCAGGTTCCATTATATCAAAATGTTCTAACTCTGTCTTGGAGTCTACACTTGGAGAATATTCTGCCTAGACTAACATTTTCTGGAAATCACCTTAGAGTTGACACAACAAGGAATTGTTCATGCCTGCTATGCCTCTGTCTGCATGTGCTTTCATTTTCCTGAGTCTTGAAGGATGTTATGCAAAGATATGAGTATCGATACCTGTTCACACAGATATAGGTACAGACTTCTGCAGACACATAGGACGATACATTCTCAGTAGGATAAAACAATACAATGAAACAAGTCTATGCATCAGCCAAAAATAGAGAGATTTAGAATCAGTCATTTTCTAGTCCACTTAATCTGGAAGTATATTACTTATGTGTGTCTAGATGCCATCAAAGAAAAGAAATGTTTGAATTAACAATACTCCATAGATACTTTCCTTCAAATATCATTGTAAACAGAGACTGCTCGCTCATTTCCCAGCCATCCTGACCTGAATAATCACACAACCACTATATTAATTACAATACTGTTTGGCCAGTACCTTAGGCATATGCCTAATTAGATCTCACATCTTAAATTAGCCCATTACTATTAATCTATGTATCACCATGAGGCTGTGGCCTGCTGGTAAGTTTCTGGCGTCTTTCTCCTTTGGCAGTTACATGGTGTCTCCGAACTCTTCCTACTCTCTCTATATATCTCTGTTTGGATTTCCGGCCTGGCTTTACTCTGCTAAGCCATTGTTCAAAACAGCTTTATTCATTAACCAATAAGAGCAACACATAAACAGGACATTCCACATCATATCATAGTTTATGTGATTATTCTGATTATAATAAGGCAGTAAATACTACTGACCAGAGAAGTGTACTTAACAAAGTAGAGTGCCAGGTACATTAGAATGATACAATGGCTCAATCATGGTAGCAGACAGGTTCACACACATACATAACTGATATTAAGATGGTAGTGATATTTAAATAAGTGACTTTTCTATACATTTAAATAAAGAAAAATAACAAAATTTATCTTTTTCAATAGACTACATTTATAAATAAAGCAGATTTTTACACAAGAGGGACTTATAAACCTTTCTCTTATCTCTGTGAGAATGTATACATTTGAAAAGGCATTGGATAAATGCAACATTCTATTCTCAGAAGATAATAAAATTTACTCAAGTTTATTAGTCTACTGTGGTTTTCATAATTTATCAGTAGAAGTATACTCTAAAACCTTATGTTGCATTTTACTTTTGATTATTTGAATAGTTAATCAAATTTATATAAAAATAATAAATTCAAAATCATTTAATAATAAACTTGTACTTCCTACCATTTCACCCATACAAAGCAAAACTAATAATTTTATATATAGACATTATTATTAAAAATAATAATAATCTTATTTTTCATGGTGTGTGTGTGTGTGTGTGTGTGTGTGTGTGTGTGTGTGTGTAAGCATGCACACAGGTATAAGGGCAGGAACTGAGGAGTCTGGAGGTATCAGGCCCCCTGGATCAGGAGTTACAGGCAATTGTGAGTGACAAGCATGCTGGTAATCAAATTCACATTCTTTGCAAAAGCAATATGTGCTTCATCCCCAGTATAGACATTCTTAAATCTGACAGTTCTTCAGAGGGGAGGCTTCAAGAACTTTCAAGGGATTTAAATTCAGTGTTATCTCAAAATTAGTATAAATGAATTTATTTGATTTGAGATTGGAAATAACTTACTCTTTGTGGTTAAAGAACATAAAGAATTAAACATTTTATTCACCCACTTTATAACAAAAATAATATTTACCAACATATATATAAAAGTCCCTTTCTATACAGAAAACCAAGCATTCAAAAGTTTAGCATACAGGCAGTTAACTAGTTGCTTTACAATCATCTCTTAGATGCTAAAACTTTTATCTCTGCTTAATTTCTAGAACATGGTCCTCAGCTTATTTACAGTGATTTAATCTTCCTGGTGAAATCTTCCCAAAGTCGAACTTAAACAATAGAGAACCCTTTAAGAACCAAATAATGTGAAATATGAGAAAATTCAAACTCTCATTAAAATCATTTTGTTGAAAACTAGTATGTCTACACTGGCACTCTACTGGTCTGTAAGTTTTGAAAGGCGAGGTGGGGAAACTGATTAGTTTAAAAAGTATATTTAGAGAAATTAAATTTGTTCCCCTCAAGTCTCTAACATAGGAACCATGAAAATGCAGGAACCATGAAAACACTTCTGCATTATTAAAAAGAAAAAACTGGCTCAGCTTGTTGTATCCTATAACAATAAGTGTATGTCACTAACCACTGCAGAAAAGCCTGTGGGCTATGGGACCATGGATGCTGGGGAGTAGAGCTGTTGTTTCAGTAAACAATGTCACCTCAGTGTCAAGGAAATCCCTTCCTTTACCTGATCATCTCTCTTTTCACACAGGAGGAATTCTAGAACTAAAGTGTTTAATATTTTCCGGTGAATTGAAGGACATATTCACTTGTTTCTATAATGTTTCATAAACACTTCAAGACTTCTCCTCTCTGCCAAATGTAACCCGCTTGTAGCTCTACGCAGTTTTATGGGATTATTTTAGTTTGGTAGATGCTCTGCGGGTTGGGTGTGACCTCTAGAATAAAAAGGAAAGGAGGGTGAAAACATATTGTATGAAACTCTTAACGAATCAATTTAAAGACAACAAAAAGATTTTTTTCTTTTAAAGTTTTTATTCATTTTACATACAAACCACAGTTCCCACTCTTTCTCCTCCTCTTGTTCCCCAGCCACCTATTCCCAACCCACTGCTCAGAAAGAGTAAGGCCTCCTATGAGCAGAGTCAACAAAGCCTGGCAGATTAAGTTGAGGCAGGACCAAGCTTCTCCCCCCACCCCACTTCATCAAAAGTGAGCAAGACATCCCACCATAGGCAATGGACTCCAAAATGCCAGCTCATGCACCAGGGATAGATAGATCCTGGTCCCACTGCCTGGACCCCTCAAACAGACCAAGTCATACAACTGTCACCCAAATGCAGACAGCCCCGTTCTGTCCCATGCAGGCTCCACAGCTGTCAGTGCAGAGTTCATGAATTCCCACGAGCTTGAGTCAGCTGTCTCTGTGGATTTCCCCGTCATGATCTTGAGGCCCCTTCCTCATATAATACTTCTTCCTCTCTTCAGCTAGACTCCTGGGGCTCTACGTAGTGCTTGGTTGTGGATCACTGCATCTGCTTCCATCAGTTACTAACTAGATGAAGGCTCTATGATGACAGTTAAGATTTCTCCAATCTGATTACAGGGTAAGGCCAGTTCAGGCACCCTCTGCACTATTGCTAGGAGTCTTAGCTGGGGTCATCCTTGTGGGTTCCTGGGAATATCCCTAGCACCAGGTTTCTCCCTAACCCCACAATGACTCTTTCCACCACAATATCTGTTTCATTGCTCTCCCACTCCACCCCTCCCCCAACTAGACAATCCAGTTCCCTCATGTTCTCCTCCCCCCATCCCCACTCCTGTAACACTCTCACCCTCAATATACCCAGGAAATCTCATTGATTTCCTCTTCCCAATGAGAGCCATCTGTCACTCTTAGGGCCCTCCTTGTCACCTAGCTTCTCTGGAGCTGTGAACTGTCGTCTGATTACCGTTTGCTTTACATCTAGTATCCACTTATGAGTGAATACATACCATGTTTGTCTTTCTGAGTCTGGGTGACCTCACTCAGGATGAATTTTTCTAATTTCATCCATTTGCCTGCAAATTTCATAATGTCATTGTTTTTTTTTTTTATAGCTGAGCAATACTCCACTGTGTAAATGTATCACATTTTCTTTAGTCATTCTTCAAATGAGGGGTAGCCAGGTTGTTTCAGGTTCTGGCTACTACAAATAATGCCGTTAAGAACATAATTGAGCAAGAGTCCTTGTGGTATAATTGAGAGTGGTTATACTGGATCTTGAGATAAATTGAAACCCAATTTTCTGAGAAACTGCAATACTGATTTCCAAAGTGAAATTTCATTTGATAAAGGAAGGTGTGTGATAATTATACCCATTACAAATGCAGGTGATCAACAAAAATACGAGTGCTTAAGAATATCAAACTTACCAATGAATTCATGTGGAAAGTCTTTGGACTTCTGTTGGTATGTGCTAACATATACCTTAGATCTTACCCTTTAGAACTCAGAGTGCTAAGCTGTTTTACATATAACTTCTCTTCAAATAAAATTTCTTGTAAATGTTTAACAAAGAGACCTGTGGAAAATTTTTGAGAAAAAAATCATAGAATCAGATCTTCCCTGAAGCAGCAATTAAATATTCAAACCTCCCTCTGAGAATTGTCCCTTTTCAATGAGACATTCCTTCTTGAAAGAGCATCTCCCCCACATCTAAAAAGTGTGAGAGTGACATTTGTAGCCAATTAATCACAGGTGGCTGTTTTCCAGAAATTCCCCGCAGGATGTAATCCACACTCTGTTGACTTATAAAAAGCTTTATTTGAAATCCATATAAGCATCTGCAGCAAGGCCAGTAATCTGTCAGGAATCTCCAGAGGTATTTTGCTCTGAAATTTAAATGTCTCAGCATTCAACTTGCAATAATGTTATAGACAGCTCACCCTTGGTTAAAAATCTATACCCCATAACTTAAGATTTATTTTGTGTGTATGCACATGTGTATGGAGCTGCTTCCCTGCATATATACCCAGAAGAGAGCATTGGATCCCCAGTGCTAAGAAGATTGTGATCTGCTCAATATGGATGCCGGGAAATCTACCCTTTTTTTTTTTTTTTTTGGATTTTCAAGACAGGGTTTCTCCGTAGCTTTTGGTTCCTGTACTGGAACTAGCTCTTGTAGACCAGGCTGGCCTCGAACTCACAGAGATCTGCCTGCCTCTGCCTCCCGAGTTCTGGGATTAAAGACGTGTGCCGCCACCACCCAGCGGAAATCTACCAATTTATTCTTTGAGAGCATTAAGTGCTTTTAGTCTCTGCCTAGCCAAAATGTATATATTTCTTTATGCTCATAAATCATAATATTTGCCTCTTCCCTCAACACTGTGATAGGGTAAAAGAGAAAACTTTGTAGCTAGCATGATGGCTTGGACAGGGTGTTTGGGGGGGGGGGGGGCACAAAGATGTTCACCATCAATCATGGCAGTGAAAATTTGATCCCCAGAATCCACAGTGAAAGAAAAAACAACACCCAACATAATTGTTATCTAAAATCCAGTGTTCACTGCCATTCTGCTGTACATATGCAAAATAAGTAAATAAATAAAAATAAATTTAAACTATTTTAAAATTAATTTTCAAAAGAGTAGCTTTTTCTGCTGACTTCAAAGTAATATGTAAAAGTCAGAGAAGAGAATTCTGATATGCTCATATCAGGCCCCACAATTCTTAGGCTACAAGGTGATTTTGTCTATAACTTTCTTTCCTAGAGTCTTCTCTGCTTTGTACCCATGCACCCTGCGTAAATATTATTGAATGTTTGCACTGTGATGTTTTGTACATCTTTCTTGCAAATGCTGCTGTCTAAATGGTTTACGTAGGGTTTTGTGTTTGTTTTCATACAATCATCTAAGTAAAGTTCAAACAAATAATTTAGAGCCTTAAGACGCATGCACACTCACGCATGCGAGCGCTCACACACACACACACATGCGCGTTTTCAGACCAAAAAAGCAAAAAAGAAAAATAAAGAAAAACAACATAATATTCCAACACTTTCTGCTCATATATGAATACTTTTCCTGCATGGTTTATGACAGTATTTTTCTCCATTATCTTTAGAATACTCAGAATATTACTATAGATTTTGTTTATCTTTTTTTGAAGTTTCATTATACTTACTCCATTAAGATAAGGTTCACATTTCTGCATAAACAATTCTTTTTTAACTTTTTATTACTTTATAAATAATACCATTCAAAATTCCCACTTCCTCTCATCTCACTTCCCTCCCACTCTCCCACTCACCATTCCTCCTCCCTCTTCAGTCCTAAGAGAGGGCAGGGTACCCTACCCTGTGAGAAGTCTAATACCCTCCCTCCTCCAAGGTATACATCCAAATAGAAAAGGGTCCCAAAAAGCCAGTATGTGCAGCAGAGACAAATCCCAGTGCCATTATCATTGGCTTCTCAATCTGCCCCAACTGCCAGCCACATTCAGAGGGTCTAGTTTGAGCCCATGTTAGTTCAGTCCCAGTCCAGCTAGCTTTGGTGAGCTCCCATTAGATCAGGCACACTGTCTCAGTGTCTTCGGGGCACTAACTTCCTTGGTCATCTTCTCCCCCTTCTGCTGTTCAACTGGGCCTTGGGAGCTCTGTCCAGTGCTCCTATGTGGGTCTCTGTCTCTATCTCCATCTGGTTAAAGGTGATTCATCAACAAAGAAGTTGTACAACAGTCAGAATTTCTTGCACAACCTCTTAAGTTTCTCGATAGGAAGAAGTTTTGAAATTCAAAGCTTTCCTAGCCTCTGTTTTCCAGTGAAATACACTTGTTCATTTTTTTTTGTAGAACAAATTATTTTCTAGATGGCAGATAATGAATAGATCAATTAATCCAGCCTAATGTGATAATGGGGACAGCAGGGAAGCCTTTATTATACTGAAGACTAGAAAATAAGACCCATTTATTTATTCATTGTAGATAGAATCTAATATTAAACACGTGATAAGACTTCCCATGCAATTGCATGAGTGATTTTTAATAAAATACATCAGTCTGAAAAAATACCCTTTGGACAGGTTTTTTTTTAATGTCTGTTTATTCACAACGTTATTATCTGTATTAATTCTTCCAATCTTACTTTTAGAACACACACACACACACACACACACACACATTAATGCAATCTCTTTCTGTTTACTGTTTCCCCCAACTCTATCACCTACTGCTTTCTCTTATTTATTTTTCTATTTGTCTGTCTATAGGATTGAAATGTCAATCATTGCCATAATAGCAAACAATTGGTCAAGGGGCATCTTTTCTCTAGGGCTTTCTCCTGTTTTGATGTTTTCAAATAACTTTATTTACTTATGTGAAGAATAAGGAGATAACATCATAGAGTGTTAGCCAGAACACAATCACATTGTAGATTAGATAAAATACTTCAATTTGCCACAGCCATGTAAGAAAGAGAGAGATGCCATAGATATTGATACAGAAAATAAAGTGCAATTAAAGACTTTAAAATTCAAGCACTACTACTCTAAGTTGTTTGCAATTATCATAATGAGATAGATTTGTGAATTTTGTAAATCCCTCTCTCAATCCTTAGTTACCTTTCTCTTTAACACAGCATAGAATTCATGCTATGGTGAAAAGTGATTAGAACAGACTCAGAAAATAACAGGAAACAAACATCTAAAGCTGTTTAATTGAAACATGCATGCTGTAGGATATGCTCTTGCACACTGTAAAGATTTGTCATTCATATGGGTTTAATAAAATGTGGACTGGACCGTAGCCAGGCAGGAAGTATATAAGCAGGGCAACCAGATTAGAAGAATTCTGGGAACAGGAAAGGCAGAGATGCAGTCACTGGCCAGATGCAGAGAGAGCAAAATGAATATGGTTGACTGAGAAAAGGTACCATGCCACATGGCAAAACATAGACAAAAATTATGGGTTAATCTAAGTTGGAAGACCTAGTTAGTAAGAATCCTGAGCAACAGGCCAAACAGTTTATAATTTAAAAAGCCTCTGTGTGTTTTGGGACTAGATGGTTGCAAGACTGAGTGGAACAGAAGTGTCTGTCTACAAACGGATGAGCAGAGACTACAGAACAATGGAAAAGAGATCTAAAACAAAGGGTGATCTCAAATATTCATGGTTCGCCTGCCTCTGCCTCCTGAGTGCTGGGATTAAAGGCGTGCGCCACTATGAGTTCAAGACCAGCCTGGTCTACAGAGCTAGTTCCAGGACAGGCTCCAAAGCCACAGAGAAACCCTTTCTCGAAAACAAAACAAAACAAAAAAAAAAATCAAATATTCATGGTTCTTAAATAAATGCATATTCTTAAAATCATGTAAAACAAATTGAACTAAATAAATACCATCTCAATTTATAATCCATAAGCAATTAATTAAATGATATTTCTGTGCCCATTAATAGGTGTATCCCTTATACAACAAACAGAGCAATCATATAACATTTTTCTGTAGCCTATTACCAACTACATATCAATTCCTCAAATCATCTTCAAAACTGAACTCAATTGACTTTACATTTTCTATTTGATGATAGAAACCATTATCACTGATTATTTTTAATATACATGTGACTCCCAATGAACTTCCCCATGTATTATCCACATGAGAAGACATATGAACAGTCAAGTCTGTGTCATCAACACAAAAACGAGTAAATCACCTAACAACTGAAAAACTGACTTCTTCTAATTACACTTGGAATAAAATCAGAAGATGTAAATGTTATTCTTTTAAGGCCTAGATAAATTGGACTGTGTTTTTGCTCTGACTTCTTTTGATTCTGCAGTTGTTGCCTTCCATTTATTTCTCTACCCCCTTGATTTTTTTTCTCATTGTTTATCAGTTGAAATTGTCTGTTTACATATCTTCTAGTAGATTCATGTTGTTTCCTCTGGTGATAATGCAGGGGAAGCCCATTTTATTCAGAAATTTATGTATAATTTACTTAAACCAATTAGTCCAGTGAAACTTTCTGTGGACTCAACACCTTTGTTATCAGTTTAATCTATTTTCCTTAACATATTGATCATAACACTTTTCCATCATTGTCTGATACTTTCAAAGTTTAAATTTGTAACAGGTTCCTTTCTGCAGCCTTCTTTTTTTCTTGTTACTATTATTATTTTTTCATTGAGGCATGCCTATAAATTATGTCATTAAATGATCTAATCATTTAATATGTTTAAAGATACATATTATTATTTTTCTTGAACTAAAAAATGGTTATTTTACTGCTCAGAAACCATTATTCAAAATCTCTGAGGTCTGATCTTACTCCATCCATTTCTGTCTCTTTTGTTCCTGGGGTGTAAATGTTCACATTCCTTCAATAGAGATAAGGTGTATATATGCAA
This sequence comes from Microtus oregoni, assembly GCF_018167655.1. Classification (NCBI taxonomy): domain Eukaryota; kingdom Metazoa; phylum Chordata; class Mammalia; order Rodentia; family Cricetidae; genus Microtus; species Microtus oregoni. The sequence goes on along the minus strand of NW_024543076.1, from coordinate 8,342,840 downwards.
GTCGATTCTGAAGAGAATAGGCAGACAGAAGTTTGATGATCTACATCTTCACTTTTTAAAATAATGAGTTATTATTTACATATATGGTATCTCATCTTCATATATGTCTATTCCCCAAACATATACATATAGACACAAAGTTCTATATAAATATATATATATATATATATATAGAACTTAATACATTTGATTAGAACTCATTTAATGAGTTATCAGTCACAATACTTGGATCATTGGTATCATTGTAAAAATAATGAATGCAAACAAAATTATTTTCTTTTTCTATGTATATTATTTAGATATTTTATTTTTCTTACCATTATTCATTTAAAAAAGTAGATCGAGAGGATTCTTGGTGTGCATGAGGTGCTGTAAATGATATGTTTTCCCTTCCACTGTAAGTTCTGTGAGATCTGTTGGAACTGCTGCCTGTAACAATGAACTCTGCTGTGCAAGTGCTGAAATTCTCAGGCATTGCTTTTGCAAAAGAAGCTTCAGTTCTGGGAACTAAAAGAAAGGTCCTCAGTTAAGTGGATTCACTTTAGCATAGGACCTGTGGGCACAAATGGCTGCAAACACCCTCCTGTAACTATGGCTCAAAGGGTATCAGACGTCTTTTTCTGTTTCTGTGGTCACTGAATGCACACAAAGTACACAGATAGGCATACACACACACACACACACACACACGCGCGCGCGCGCACACATATAAATAAATAAAAATTTAAAAGTCAGTAAAAAAGAGAAGATTCAGCTCATTCAAAACTGTGTTCTCCTATTCTCTCTAAAGTGGACCTGACTATAACATACAAAATTCAGAGTAACAAAAAATGTCTTTGACAGACACATAATATACCATAATTTCAGCCACTATTACAATAATTCAAGATTATGATTAATTCATTTCTTTAAAGCATAATTTCAGAATACATGAAATACAATTCCAAGTATTATTTTGTGTAAATCACTTTTCATATCCAATATATTATTATAAAGAAATATGTACCTAAACAATTGAAGGTTCACTTTTAGTCCACCGACATTTAGGTGATAGGGTCATTTATGGAGTAACTGTGTCTATAATGTGTTGCATTTTAAAATTGAACTAATAGTATCATGTTCTTTTTCTTTCTTTTAAATGTCATAAAATCCTTTCTGACTATTTCTATCTGCTTATAAAAGAGAACATAATGACCTACACTCAAAGAACTTTTTCAGCCTTCAGTGATACAATTCAGCAAGTTCCACATGACACTTTGCAAGATGTGTCATAGCCAATCTATCACAGTGCAGATTTTTCATGGTTATTATTAAATCCCCTAAAACCATTGACTCATGATGTCCTTGACATAATAAATTTCTTGTTCCCTAAAAAGTTGCTGCAGATGTGCAGTAAAGCAAAATTACGCTCACAACTTACTTTTTCAATCTTTGACATAAAAAAGCAATTTTCACCTAAGTTCAATGTGTGTGTTTGTTATACACAGTTTGATCTTTTAAGCTCAAACACAGCAGTCAAGAGAAATATATTTCTTATTTTTCTGGTGGGAGACTGTATAAACTTCAAGTCATAGTATAAAAGTCATAGTATATAGTTTCACTAGGAAATGAATTCAAAGGAAATAAACCTTGTTAAACCTCAACTAACAATGGAACAACAGTCCCCCAAAAAACATGAACCATCACCTGTTCTAAAGATTAATTACAACCCACAGAAACTTGCACTATGCAAACAAGAAATGGATATGACATGAGATGTGGTATTTGTTTAGCTAATGGTACTGAGAAATTGTCTTACTTGTACCAAAAATCAGTACTCGTTTCACAAGCACCTTACTGAACAGAAGAAATATCAAATGCTAAGTCGATCTGAAAATATTGCTTTGTCCTTAATAATTCACTATTGATCTCAGGGTTTCAATAGCCTCTACTATCTACCTTGACAAAGAGAAATGGAAATATTGCATCTAGAAATAAAATGGGTCTCTAAATGCATGCTTGAAACTATGTAAACCAAGATAACTTAAACTCTGCCTCTGATCACTAATAGATATGTTGAAGGTCTTAGTGAGTGGGAATGAAAAGCTTCAGACATTACCATTCACACTGACTACATGCACATACTTTTCCCAGTAGAACCACAGCTCATCTTCCCATTGTTAAAGAGCTACAAGCTTTAATAAAGACTAAAGCCTAGAATTAAGGATACAATTAAGTTAGGCTGTTCTATTGAGTAGTAACATCAGGTATAACATATCAACAAGATCTGAAGCAATGTAAATAACTGCTATAACAACTTTCAACACTTTTAAAAGAATAAAATATAGCTCAACTCAATTGATACAATTGTCTATAATGTAGTTAAAATCAATATACCCTAAAAGTTGGCAAATATAAAGAAAGATCAATTAATAAAGAAAGATACCATGATAGCATCAATGCTATCTTTAGTAAACAAGGGTATTTTAGACAAGATTAGAGATCCATTCATTGTTCTACAGAAAAATATAAATGAAATAGTGAACAAAGAGATAAGAAAAAGTGAAGTATAAATGATTAACAAGAAATATCACAGAAAAACTTTGATAAATTAAGTCAGATATACAAACATCTATTGGGCAAGATTAAGTGATTGAAAAGAAATGAGAAAATGAGGGAAAGAGATTAAAGAGATCAGAGAATAATATATATATATACATTTACTAATTTTGAGATGCAAAAGTTAAGTGAATATCAAACAGTGTTAAAGACAGAGAAAACTCTGCCCTGTGACAACATGGCAAGAATTTTAAGCTACACAAAATGATTTTGATGGCTTTCAGAATAATAGAATAGTCTACATATATGAGAATAATAATAAAGGAATTTATGAATTATCATTGGAAATAGTCTAGAGCATATGACTATGCTTTGCAAGTAATGAACAACAAAGAAATTATTTTAATTAAATTTTTATGTGGTAGTTTTTATTTAATGGGTTCTACTTGAATGAAATAATATAAAACACACAATTCAAAAAGCAAATTATATCAGCTCAGTTTAGAGAAGTAAAAGAAAACGAGACAGTTAGATCATTTGAACTACCATGGTCTGAAAGAAAACTGAGTTAACTACTCCTTTACGAGGATAATTTGCTACAAAAGGAAGACTCTTCAAATAGGCATTTGAACTCAAAGGGCAGAAGTAGTTCCAGGAAGAACAGATCCCCAGGAACAAGGGCTGAGTTGTAATTATGGATCCAAGAAAATGACAGACCACCTTTGGCCTAGTTCCAGAATCATTCCCTCCCTCTCTGGGTAAGACTATTTAATACAGGTGTCCTGTGTCTGTGAGACAGTGATCATATCTCTGTATTGTAGCTTTTCTATGTCTGTGGTAATACTGCCCACTGTCTAGGCAACAGTTCTCCTTTGTCAGTGCTACAGTTTGTCTGATGTCTATTTAACATCAATCCTGTGTCTGTGTTACATCTCTCCTAATGTGCAGTGACTATTTAGGATGTAGAACCTGCTTAATTAGTTCACATATTTTCTGATAGAGAGTTATTCAATGATATTATAAGTCCCATAGTACATACAATTACACACATCCATATCTAGATAAAAACAAGATTCCGAATCTTAACCTGATCCCAGTATACATATGGAATGGGACCGTCATAAAGAGGATTAAGACATAAGGTGATGGCAAATATTTGACGTGAAGAAGAGCTAAGATTGTTTTGGAGAAAGGTATTTTATGAAAGTTTGCATTTTCATCATGACAACAGAAATATTGTAGACTATTTCTCCAAGATCTCATTTGTCTTTCTAAAGCAGTGGGTAGCTCTGGAGATCCTAATTTGTGAGTAGAGTACAGCAGAAAGGATAAACCTAGGTTAGGAGGAAAATGAACACTAGACATCTTTTTTCTCATTTGGATACCTGGCTTTTTTCTTTTCTTTTCTCTATTCTTTTCTCATATAATACCTCTCCGCTGCAGCCTCCCTTCTCTCGACTCCCCCAAGCAGCCTTCAACCTCCCCTCTTCTCTATCCACTTCTCCTCCATTTCCCTTCAGAAAAGAGCAGGCCTTCCAGGGATATCAACTGAACACAACATAATAAGAGGCAGTAAGACTAGGCACAAACCCTAATATCAAAGCTGGACACGGCAACCCAGTAGGAACCTTCCTGTGCTCACACACTGTGTTTCAAAGAATCCTATGGAAAAAGTCTTTCTAAGAAGTTCAGGCAGCATGGCCCTATCTATTTCCTTTCTAAGAAACATAGTTAATTTCTTAATACTTAATAGAACAATCTGGGTCAGTTTAACCTCCGTGTTTGAAGTAAATGACAAGCTTTATTTCACCGAGTAATTGAAGAACAATCTGTTTCTTTTGATCTGCAATCAAATAGTGACACAATAAGCCTGAAGCTGTGACTGTTCACACTTCCCCAGTACCTTGTACTGTGTGTCTTTGATTCTCATCATGCCTAGGATTGGAGAGACAATCTTAAAAAAATTATTTGCTGAAAAATATACATTGTGATAACACAAATATACAATATACTGTCTTATTAAATAGAATAGGTAAAATATAGAAACATCAATGAATTGGAGTTGAACCATATTTAGAAAAGTTTACCTTTTTTTCAGAGTATGCAAAGTACTTTTTATTTTGTTACTTTACTCTGTTTTTATTGTTATATCAAACAAAATCCCAATAATACAATTCCCTGAAAAAATAAACCTTACCCTTCAAATAAATGCTTTCAAACTATAACCAAATAAGAGCACGCGCGCGCGCGCGCACACACACACACACACACACACACACACACACACACACAAAATAAACACTGTGAAGTACATTATATGTTGGTTAACTACTTGTGAACATGAGGATTATCTTGGAGTGACTGGTTAATATACCGAGTGTCACTCTATTGATAAAAGAACTGAATTCCCTCTCCCCTCAGGTGTAAGTGACAATTTATTTGTTAACCTTCTCTCTAGTGGTTAGGTTTTCATTCATTCACTTTTTAAAATGAATAATAAGATAAAAAGAATTAATAAGAAAGGACAAAAACTATCACACCAAAGTTGGTCAAAACAAACAGAAGGAAAAGAGTCAAAAAGGCACAAAAATCAGAAACCAACTCACTAGCACACTCCAGAATCCCTTAAAAAATTAAAAATCCTTCACTAGAAAACATAATATATACGGAAGATCTGATGCAGGGCTGTGCATGCCCAGTCCGTGCTGCTTCAGCCTTTTTGAGTCCATAGGAACTTTGCTAATGTTAATTAAGAGGATCTTCTTTTCTTGGTGGGTGTCTTCTGTCCCCTCTGGGTGTAGGTCTGTCTATAGAAGGGTCTGCAATCCTATTCCATTGATCAGTGTGAATATTTTTATGCAACTGCCACACTTACTTTATTTCTAAAGTTCTGTAGTATAACTTGATAACTTCAGAATTTTGTTATTCAAGATTGTTTTGGCTATCTTGGGGGCTATTCTGTTTCTATAAGGAGTCTGAGGTTATGTTTTCCTTGTCTATGAAGAATTACATTGAAATTTTGATGGGTATAGCATTGAATCTGTAAGTTGCTTTTGGTAGAAGGGCTATTTTACTGAATAATGTAAGGAATATTTTTATTACATCTTCTTTGAAAGTCTATGCCAGTTGCATCTGGACATTGGTTTTATTCTACTTGGGAGATTTTTTAATTTACTTCTTCTATCTTATTATATGTTAATAATATATTTAAATTATTCATTTCATGTTGATGTAGTCTTAGTTGGTCATATGTGTCTATAAATTTCAGAATAGCAATAGAACAAAATCTAAGTATCAAGAAAGCACAAGAATTATTGCAGCTAAAGAGAGTTATGAAATCGAAGTAATTTAGTTTTGTTTTATACGTTATTTTTCAGATACAAAATTTACAGGAAGATGGTAGAAGGCACACATCCTCTAAATGACAGAATTCCACATGAATAGCCGGCTAATAGACAATGAGTCACAATTAAAAGAAAATGAGAGTTCAGTAATGAAGAAAATAACAGAAAATTTTCAGAAAGGAAACAGAAGGAACTTCCAGAGAGCATGTTGAGCTCTAATTTGGGAGTAAGTGCAGCTGTATAGAGATAGAACCTTTCTTAAGACAATAAGACTCAGGTGAGACCTGCTACCTCTCCAGAAACAAGTATGTTTAGGATACAGAGTCTAGGCACTCCACAGAAAAACATACTAACAGCTCTATCCCCTCCCTAGAGACAGAATGAGCACATTGAGTAGTAACAGTCAAGGAGAGCCATACTTTTGAATGTTTGTCTTTACAAATAATTTATTAAAAATTTCAAAAATTAGAGAACAATAACCAAGAGATGACTTGGTTGCCTTGGAGCCATCTCAGAAAGTTAGCAGACACTAAAGTAATGGAAAATCAGGTGCGTGTTAGCTGGTTCAGCAGTTTATCCTCTTACAGAGTATCTGAGTTCGCTTCTCAACGCCCACCTCCAGTGATTCACACTTGCTTGCAACTCCAGATCCAGGGGATCAAATGCCATCTTCTGACCTTTGTGGACACCTGTACTAAGGTGAGTATAGGTGCGTGCACACACACACACACACACACACACACACACACACACACACAGAAAGAGAGATTTTAAAATTTAAAACTGAAATGGATACTACACTAAAGTATTATAAAAGATGAAAACAGGGATAAAAAAGATAAAAGATAAAAAGATACAATACTCTAAAATCTCCCAGTAACAAAGCATGACATGAACATATAACCAGTGATAAAACAAGTGAGATCTGAAAACTCAAAAATAAAATTAATTCAATAATATTACACAAATAAAAGAATATCCAAAATAGTTTTAAAAGGGTAAAGCAGAAGAATTTATTACAAGTATAATTAGGTGTGTGTAAGGGTTGAACAAGGCAAGCACTCTACCATCAAGCTGTTTATCCTCTCCAAAGAACTGTTTTTTCTATCAGATTTCACCAAAAAGCAGGATGCTAGACAACACTGAAGAAATGTTATCAAACTGTTTGAATAAAACACAACCCTACGTCTAGATAAAAGAGATAACAGACTACAGGAGAAAAGCTGGTATTTTTGTATTCTGGACTCAAAAACATCATTTTTGAAATAGTTTCTTAAATGTTCAGTGGGTAAGCAGGTATATAGAAAATTATATAGGAAGTTTTAAGATTAATAAGTTGCACTGAACAAAAACTGAAATTTGAAGTGAAACCTAATTAATATTTATTGAAAGAATACAACCGTTTATTATTAAAATTTGTGGACCATTATATTCTGATCAAGTGCAAATATGAATTAAATACTTACAAAACACAGACCTGATTTAGGATAATAAACATGAACACTGTTGCAGATGAGCTTTAAGAGAAATATGAAATTATAAAGGATTTGAAGAGCACTGAGAAGAAAAAATACATAGCTCTTTGAAAACAAAATTGGATTGAATACTGCTTGAATATCTTGTTATGTCAAAAAAACTCTAAAAATGAAATAATTTTTCACAATACAATAAATAAAAGCAGATGAATCAGTAAATTATTAGTCGCTATAACAGAAACAATGAGTTAAAAACTATCCTAAAATGAGCATTGAATTTAATGAGATATAGGCAGAGATGTACGAACAATTCAAGGACCAGTATTTACTATGACAAACTTGTAATTATAAACTAATATACATTTGAAATTTTTAGGCAACTATTATAAGTTCTGTAAAAAACAAAACTATATTAGTATGCATAATGAGCAAGGTCATTCAGAATGGATTTTCTTTTCAATAAGAACAAATATGTCTTATGGAACTATCTCCAGTCATTTTTATAAAGCAGTAAGTTATTAGCCTAGTATATTTGTGTTCATCTGACCTCCACTGTTACTCATTTTAACAATTAAATTAAAGACATCAATTATGACAATTAATTATAGCATTGAATGATTGAACCAATAGAATGAATGAATATTGAATCATGTGGAGTAGTGTTGCTTTTAATTATGGAAAGAACTAAGGCATCAATTATAATTATATGAATATAGTGTATATTGATTTAGTCATAATACTTAAAATCACTATGGTATAATCTAAGGGCATTTTATTAGAAACATTGTTAAAAATATAAAATGTAAAGAGGGATGGTTGTTTTCAATGGCAATTTCCAAATTTATTGATTGGACATGGGGAAATCAACAGTAAATTTGCATTAATATCAATAAATGTGCTTTATCCCTCCAAGAGAGATTCTGCATAATAGTTGTGGGATGCTTATATACAGAATCGCCATTTCCAGAAAGGCAAAATGAATTAAATGACTTACTTCAAGTAGAACAGTGATGTGTGGTGAGTTACTGCACTTAAAATAAAATCAGAACCAAAGGATCACTATCCACAGCACAGACAAAATTGATTTTAATTGTATCTATCCTTAGTGTATAATTTCCACATATAGATGTTAGTGCAGTTCCTATTGGAAATGAAAATGGGTGAGAAAAGGCAGGACTTTACACAGAACAGAAATTGCACATATGTAAACTACATGACTTGTCATTACATAGGTGTAAATACTTTGAAAGTAAAATTTAAATGAAAGGAATGGAGTCTGCTGTCGGTGGAATCATACCACTTCTCGTTTACACTGGATAACATCTGAAACAGAGTTTGAAGGCTACATCCTTATTGCTGGTGTGCTAATTCTGGAGGCAATTTGACTGCGACAGCAGGAAGTTTATTTTTAATTGTATTTAGTTTTTCCAATGCTCTGAGTGACACAGAACATGGTATGTGAACCATTTCACACAGAAGCTATGTGGCATGATTATTTTTAAATGTTAAAGAATAAAACCATTACTCTGCTCAAGCCTTAGCAGATGTTTGTAAAATCATTTTTAAGTGATTTCCTTTTTTTTTGATTTTTATTGAGCACTACATTTTTTTCTGCTCCCCTCCCTGCCTTTCCCCTCCCCCCTTCAAAACTTTCCAAGGTCCCCATGCTCCCAATTTATTCAGGAGATCTTGTCTTTTTTTACTTCCCATGTAGATTAGATCTATGTAAGTCTTTCTTAGTGTCCTCATTGTTGTCTAAGTTCTCTGGGATTGTGGGGTGTAGGCTGGTTTTCTTTGCTTTATGTTTAAAAACCTCCTATGAGTGAGTACATGTGATAACAGTCTTTCTATGTCTGGGTTACCTCACTCAAAATACTGTTTTTTAGCTCCATCCACTTTCCTGCAAAATTCAAGATGTCATTATTTTTTTTCTGCTGAGTAATACTCCATCATGTAAATGTACCACATTTTCCTTATCCATTCTTTGGTTGAGGGGCACCTAGGTTCTGGCTATGGCAAACAATGTTGCTATTAACATAGATGAGCACATGTCCTTGTGGGACAATTGAGCATCCTTTGGATATATATTTAAAAGTGGTATTGCTGGGTCTTAAGGAAAACTGTTTCCTAATTTTCTGAGAAATTGCCATACTGACATCCAAAGGGGTTGTATCAGCTTGCATTCCCACCAGCAGTGCAGAAGTGTTCCCTTTTCTACACAACCTCTCCAGCATAAGTTGTCGTCAGTGTTTTTGATCTTGTCCATTCTTACAGGTGTAAGATGGAATCTCAGAGTTGTTTTGATTTGCATTTCTCTGATGACTAAGGATGAAGTTTCTTTCAACAATTTTAGATTCCTCTGTTGAGAGTTCTCTATTTAGGTCTGTACTCCATTTCTTTTATTGGATTGTGTGTTCTTTGATGACCAATTTCAAATTTGCAGTTAATAAATATTACAAAAATTGTTTGAATAAATAAAATTGAGTAAATTGAAAAAATATTGTCAGGACAAAGTATCTAGACTGATAATCCAATAAATGTAGTTGTTACATTTCTTAACAATAACAATTAACAAAAAGAAAATAATCAAAAGAACAATGAAAACTTTTTCAAGGGAAAAAGAGGAGCCCTGGTCTGGGGCAGAGGGCAGGTGGAGTGGAGGGAACAAACGGAGTGGAGGGAGCAGAGATTGTGGTCAGAATATATTGTATGAGAGAAGAATAAATTTTAAAAATAAACAAATAAATTTCAAAAAACTCCCACTTGTAAAAAATGTACTAAAATATACAAAATCATTTTTGAATTTTTTTGCTACAAAATGAAAAAAATAGATTTAAGGGAAATCTGGGTGAGTAGTTTGTCTTGGTGCTATTTTAACTTAATTCCTCATTGTTGGTTGCTGGATTCCAGCTTCAAATGAGGGCAGGGTCTGAAGATGGGTAGATGCAAGAGCTGCAATGGAGAAATCAAACATGGGAAATTTCTGAGTTTCATTTTAAGTGATATGAACAGAGAGGATGAACATGTCAGTGTGACTTTTCCTATTCTGACAACCTTTATCTGTCACAAGCTTTATTTATACACAAAATAATTTCCTCATTTGCTTTAATCATTAATTACAAAGTCTTTTCATGATACACACCTAAAGTCTTCCGTGATTACATAAGCATAACAAAGGAAAAGGAACAAAGTAAAGGAAGCAAGAAAACAGCAAATTCCGTGAAAACTAAAATCTAACATTATGATAAAAATCAATTATGTTAACTCATTATTTTTCTTAATTTTGGTGTTGTAAAGCCTTGTGGCTGCATTAGACAGGATGTCTCTGTTTAAGTTTGAATAAGTTAATATATCAGAAGTTATTTCCTATTGCCTGTTATATCAAGCTTCTCCTGTATTATTCTATTAACCAACTATAACTAGTACCTACTCTTTCTACAGAAATCTACTTCCTCAGACCCTCCTTTAAATTCTTTCTTTTACATTTGGCATAAGACCACCCTTCTTTCCCTTAACCTCTGATAAAGTGATCTCTCCATTCCGTTTACAGTCAGAGAAGCCCTCATGTGACAGGTCTGCTCAGGAAGCGAGACAAGTCACTGAGCTAAGATGTTTCACTTTGTGTTTCTGTCATAAATTATTGTTTCCATACGGTCTCCATTTTTATTACAATCCTGCAACCGGTAAAAGAATATCAAGATTCCTAAAAGCATTTAATATATCTTCAGGAGGATACCAAGGCTTGTCATTAATTTTCTATTTATTTATTTATTTATTTAATTTATTTATTTAAGATTTCTGCCTCTTCCCCGCCACCGCCTCCTATTTCCCTTCCCCTCCCCCAATCAAGTCCCCCTCCCTCGTCAGCCCAAAGAGCAATCAGGGTTCCCTGCCCTGTGAGAAGTCCAAGGAACCCCCACCTCCATCCAGGTCTAGTAAGGTGAGCATCCAATCTGCCTAGGCTCCCACAAAGCCAGTACGTGCAGTAGGATCAAAAACCCATTGCCGGGGGTTGGAGAGATGGCTCAGAGGTTAAGAGCATTGCCTGCTCTTCCAAAGGTCCTGAGTTCAATTCCCATCAACCACATAGTGGCTCACAACCACCTGTAAAGAGGTCTGGCGCCCTCTTCCGGCCTTCAGGCATACAGACAGAATATTGTATACATAATAAATAAATAAATATTAAAAAAAAAAACCATTGCCATTGTTCTTGAGTTCTCAGTAGTCCTCATTGTCCGCTATGTTCTGCGAGTCCGGTTTTATCCCAGGCTTTTTCAGACCCAGGCCAGCTGGCCTTGGTGAGTTCCCAATAGAACATCCCCATTGTCTCAGTGTGTGGGTGCACCCCTCACGGTCCTGAGTTCTTTGCTCAGTGCTCTCTCTCCTTCTGCTCCTGATTTGGACCTTGAGATTTCTGTCCGGTGCTACAATGTGGGTCTCTGTCTCTTTCTCCTTTCATCGCCTGATGAAGGTTAATTTTCTAATCAAATATTTTTCTTGACCATGCTAGTTCTGTGTATCTGAGACAAAAAAAAAATAAAATCTTATGATTCTCTTATAGTTTATCAGCTTCTAAAATTGCCCTAAGCTTTTCTTCTTTGATAACTTATTACAGATAAGTTCTATATAAGACTCAATTTCTTAGCTATTTTTTTTAATTTTAGTAGCTAATTCTTTCAGGGAATCCCCATAAGTATTATCCTTAACATCACCTACCATAAGAATTGTTACATTGTTCCAGTTCCAGCCTTCAGTGAAAGGCCCTTAACAGCAAGAAGTTCAAACATTAAACATCTGAAAGACACAGGCAAGAGTTGTGCAGCAACTTCCAGCAAGGGGAGTGAAGAGTCCATCCAAGTCATCCCAGCCCTGGAGCTTCCTCAAGCAGTGCCTTCAAGATGCTTAGCATTGAAAGTTGGGGCAATCAGCATTTTATTGACTAAGCTAATTATTCCGTACCCATCATAAATAAAAAGTGTATAATATAAAGGTGAATCATGCTCAAAATATTCCTAGGAAACCATACTAAGTAAAATTATATATATATATATATATATATATATATATATATATATATATATTACATTTAACATAAGAAAAGAAGATGATGTAACAAGTAATGAAGTAATGCCCTTTTCTGGAAAGCTCCATGTCAAAACCCTTCCTCCTATTACTGTGTCCAACTGGTAGCATTTTATCAGCTTCTCTTTAACTGGAATTTTTTATATTTTTGTTCCTTTTTTTGTCATCTAAATTATTAAAGTAGAATTGACTTCGGAAATCATAAATTAATTTTTCATATAATACTCCATGTCCTAGAATCTTGTATACATATATTTTCAAGATTACTTGAAGTCTGTGTTCCATAATTTTTTAGATTCAGTTATTTCAAAGTATTAAATTCACAGTTCAGTTACTTCCTTGAAAAATCATTACCTTGCACTTACTTTGCTTCATTTAACTAAATTTGAAAACAGTTTAGATCAGCCTTATTTGTCCTAGAAAATTTTAGAAGTTTAATTTTTTTTTTGCAGAGTGAGGTTGAATATTTATTCAGGAGGTTATGAAGGGGGAAGGGAGAAGGGGGGACAAAGAGAGAGAGAGAGGAGAAGAGGAGAGAGAGAGACAGAAGGGGGAAGCGGAGAAGTGGGGAGAAAGGCAGAAACGAAGCTGCCTCTCCAAAAGGAAGATAGGCAAGAGCTAGAAGTTTAATTTATATTTCCAAATAAATATATTTACTCATCTTATATGACATGTATTCATAAGAAATAAAGTTAAGAGCAAAAGAAAACTGAGTAAAACATTGCCTAACTACCTAGTACTACCCTTGGTATACTTTGGTATATATGATTCTTTGTTTGCATGTGTTTGACACTTCAACATTTTAAATACCTTGTAGATATTATTGAATAACTTCAACATTTATTCTAAATATAGATAAAGTTATAAGAGATAAAAAGCATTCTTTGTAGAAAATGTAGACTATCTAAATATATAATAATAGTAGTAACCACTTATCCAGAGAAAAGATAATATTGAACTTAATATTTTTTATAAACTTATGCATAAATAAAATAGTGATTCTAACAATTTAGTTACTGTATAGCATGAATATGAATTATATATGTCTACACATGAATGCATTTATGCAACCATATATGCGAACATAACACATACAATAAATATTGTTTTATTGAGAAACTTTACTCATTTTTTATTTTAATTTACTTTGTTTCTGTTCTCCACTGTGGAGCACTGAGAGTACACCTTTGCCCATGCTAAACAATAATTCTACCAGTAGACTTTGCCCCAATTTCTGTTTTTCAAATTAATTTTGAATATGGAAGATTAGTTATTTACCTAACAGTAATCACTATTTGTTAGCAAATCTACCTTCATATGGTCTACCATCTGTTATTGTTGAGTTCTTTTTCAAAATGCAGTTAATATCCACTATTCATAGTATAACTTCAAATAGCAGGCATATAAATAAAAGTATATAGAAACTTTAAAATAAGTTATAAAGTCAATTATTTTTTCTTTTCCTTTTCACTTTTCTCTCAAATATCCACACTTTGCAAAAACAAGTAAGACTTCAAGCTGTGCTCTTATTTGTAATGGTAAGTATCATTTCGGTGGCCATGTGGCTACACAGCATGGGGCAGCTATGAGGAACCCTGATGAAAAAACGACAGGTGCAAAATGTGAAAAGTTTATGCACAACAACCTTGGCTTTCCGAAGGCTTCAGGTTTGCCCACCATCAGAGTACCTTGATCTGCTGTGCTTTAAAACAAGGAAGGGAATTCACCTGTTTGGCCGTGAGCAATAATTAAGATCAAAGAAAATATGCTTTGCAACAGTAAAACATGACAAGCGAGAGAGAAAAGGTCCTTTTCAGCAAGGGCAATAGAAGCTGCACTCCCCACAAACAGCCTGTCTTATTATGAAGTGAAGCACACTGGTAATAACCCAGAGGCAAAGAGATTAAAGGAAAGCAGAGCTAAGCAGGTGGTACAGCAATATTTGCACTTCTACAAAATAAATAATTTTAAACACTCAAGGAAAACTAAGGGTCAGAGACCTCATGAGACTACCAAAATATATTCTCTATGCCCACCACACTTCCTCAGTCATATAAGACATCCTGAGTTTCAGAAAAGTAGATGGAAATATATTTGTAAAAAAAAAAAACACAACTTCTAATTTCTGATAAGCTAACATACTTCAAAAAGATACATATGCATATATGTATTTATATTATATATTATTCTTGAACATGATAAAGTTATTTATAGACATTTTAAGTCTCATTGCACAGATGATATGTGATAATTACTTGTACTAAGGGTGATCTCAGTGTGTCTTTTTCATGAGAAAGCCTAGTAACTGGAATTACAGCTTTGAAAGACCTCCTCAGGACAATTAAAAAGTACTGATGTTCTCCATAAACTGATAGTAAGCCCTTATTGCTAAACAGAACGCCTACATGATTTACAGAACACGAAAAAGTCAAGCTAATGCCTACCTAGAGTTTTCACCCCTACTGATTAATGTTCATGGTTCTAGAAAGTATGCTACATGCTCAGAGAAGAGAACAGTAAACACTAATTCACCTACAAACCCTTTGCACTTCCTGCCAGATATGATAGTATAATATTGACATAGCAGTTGTGGTAGTAATCAACGACTGTGGGATTTTAAGGCTCACACCATAAAATGGAACCCATGCCCAGCACTGCTGTGGTAGAAATGAACTTGAGACTAGATAGGTCATGACCTAGAGGAAAAGCAAATACTACTGTTCTGCTAAAGGAACACGACAATAAAATGAGTTCTAATGCTATTATTCTATACTCATGGGTCAGTCTCTTGCACAGTCAGCATCATAGAAGCCGTACTGCAGTATATAGGAACAAATACAAAGACCCACAGCTGGACAATATGCAGAAAGTGAGAGACCTTGGGACACTCAGTCCTAAATAGCATGTTTCCATCAAATCCCATCTCACTTGGCTCAGGAAATCCTGTGGAAGAGGAGGCAGTCAGAGTATAAAAGCCAAAGTAAGAGGACAACAAGGAAACAATATCTTCTAATCATAGCAAGAGCAATGCACCTATGAGCTCACAGACTGTAGCAGCTTTGGTAGTGCCTGCACAGGTCTGGCTAGATGGGGCCAAGAACTGAGAAGTGAAGTAGACACAAGCCTGCATCCCTAGCCCAGAAGCTATCTTCATTTGATAACGGTTGTCAAATGAAATTTTAGAGGGCTTCCATAAAGTCTGTGCTGATATACAAACTTCTCTAAAGGCCAGGACTCGTGCCCAGCAGTAGATGGCCATCATGAAACAAACTCAATGGCATTTTAGGAAGTTCTTATTCTCATAATGCTTTGTTAGAGATTTTTTATTTTAAGTTTTGGGTTTTGTTTGTTGTTCTTTGTTTATTACTTTACAGGGTTTTTTGCATATGTATTATGGTTTCCAATTTAATGATCTTATGTGATTCCTCTGTATGTATCTCTGCATCAATATGTCTCTTTTGTTGTTGTTGTTGTTGTTTTTTTGTTTGTTTGTTTGTTTTTTCGAGACAGGGTTTCTCTGTGGTTTTGGAGCCTGTCCTGGAACTAGCTCTTGTAGACCAGGCTGGTCTTGAACTCACAGAGATCCGCCTGCCTCTGCCTCCCAAGTACTGGGATTAAAGGCGTGCGCCTCTTATGCTTTTATTTTAAGTCTCATTTTCTTTTGTTTATTTGTTTGGCTTATTTTTATTTTATTTATTTTATTTATGTTTGAATTTTTGAGACAAGGTTTCTCTGTAGCTTTGGAGCCTGTCCTGGAACTAGCTCTTATAGACCAGGCCGGCCTCGAACTCACAGAAATCCACCTGCCTCTGCCTCTCAAGTGTTGGGCTTAAAAGTGTGTGCTACCACCAACCGGCGCTTTATTTTCACTTTTATCTGCTTTATTTTATTGTTATTTTTTGATGCTTTCTTCCATTCTAAGAGAAAGGATGTTGATTTGGGGGAGTGGGTAACAGGGGAGATAGGGAAGATTTAGAGATGGGAAACTGTAATTAGAATATATTGTATAAAAAGATCTATTTTTAATAAAAAATTGTTGAACACATACTCTATCCCACCAGAAAACACATATTATTAATTTTTCATGGATTATTGCATCATGTATTTCTTCTGTAAAGTATATGTATGAGTATGTATATATTTGTCTGTATGAATATATTTCATTTTAAAATGATATTTTATAGAAAAGTGTAATATGATAGACAGGATTATTATTGCTGTGAAAAAATCATGACCAAAAGTAACCTCTGAAGTAAAAGGTTTATTTGGCTTATGCTTCTACATCACTATCCATCATCAATGGAAACTTGAACAGGAACTCAAAGAGGTGAGAATCTGGAGTCAGGAGCTGATGCAGAGACCATGGAGCAGTGTGGTTTACTGAAGTGCTCCTCATGGCTTTCCTGGTATGCTTGCTTCTAAAATCAATGAGAGGCAAATGTGGGGGGGGGGGGGGCAGTACCAAGAATAAACTGGACCCTCCTTCATCAATAACTAATTGAGACAATGCCCTACAAGCTTGCCTACAATGCAGTCTTATAAAGGCATTTTCTCAATTGAGCATACCTCTACTTGCATGACTAAAACGTGTGTCAAGTTGACATAAAACTAGCCAGCATATATAACTATTGAACCGTGATGAATCACTGGACATGAGGATACAAACACTTGTTGTATATTTGTCATTCTTAATTCTCCATCGTGGTGAAGAAGAGACCCAATCTTCAAGGTGTGTTCTGACTTCCACATGCATGTCATGCATAGCAGGTGTCAGCCCACAGACATACACACACCAATAAAATGTAGAATCAAAAACAATTTTTAAAAAAGAAATACAACTGAGAAAACAAGTATCTAACTTGTTATTTATGGGTCAAATACTGAATCATCTCTCAATTAAGGAATAAGACATATTCCCTACACCTTCTACTATTCAGTTAGAAGAACACCTGGGGAAGAAGGAACGTGTGACATTTAAAATGGACCTTCTAAGTGAAGTTGTCCTTATTGATACATGGCAATGTATACATTAGGAATCCAAAATAATCTAGAAAAACTTGAATGTTAGTGAATTTATCAAGATTCGTGAGTAGCGGGCCAAAGATGAAAATACTACATCGTCTCTTCAGTGTGGTTAGCAAAGATTTCTGTAAAGAAGACCTCATTTGTCCCTCTGTAAAGAGCAGAACTGCTCTGCTGGGCTTTTACTGCACTCCCTACATTTGTGTTCCATATAGTGCCCTTTATCATTAGCTAGACACAAGCCTATGAGTTTCTAAACAAAGTCACAGTTGGTATTGTATGAGACTCATCTGCCTGTAACAATATTTCTCGTGTGTTATTCAAAAGGTTTTGTTTGTCTCATAGAACAGCTTGATCTGCAAAGGTTTAGGAAGGTCCCTAATACTTCCTTTCAATTAAGAAACCAAGTCACACAAAGGGAGTTCTTTTTAATGTTTATGTTTATGATGTGCCACTTCACTTCGTAAGTAACCATCAACAGAAACCGTGTAACTCTCTTGACAAAATAGATACTTCATTCAATTAAGAAAATGGCATTAAAGCTAATAGAATTCATTCTGTTGCTAGAGAAAATAGACAATTTTAGACACAAGTAGAAGCATTGGCCACAATATTATCACACTCAGGAGGTGAGAGCTCAATGTGATATTTTTGGTGCAAAGATTATTGTTTTTCGACACAAAAATATATAAAATCTGTGATTGCCAGGAAATGGCCATACAGGCAGTTGCCTTTCCAGCATTCTCCAATCCCTACATTGTTATTTTGCATGCAGAAGATGAACTTGATCTCAACTTTAGATTCTGTATTTCAAAATTTCCAAGAGCTGCAGAGAGAACATTAAATGACTTGTGACCTATTATTCTTGCTACATGTTTTTTATTGTCTTACTTTCTATGTTTTGCAACCTTTCAGAAAATATAACTGGGCCTAGTTCTTAAGATTTATTTTAGGATGTCTTTTAGAATGCTGAACTTAATTAATGACTACTGCTCCATAGCCTACGAATTTCCCTGGCCCTTGGTAAGCATATGGAGGCTGGAAACCTGAAGGTCATTGCACAACTTTCATGCAGCTTGTCAGGTTGGAGAGTGTTTTCTTCCAGGCAATCCAAAATGTCTTATGCCCGTTCAGGCACATCAGCTGGTTTCATCCTGTTCTGGGCATTTGCTCTCGTTTGTGCCTTCTCTAGACAACTTAGCTTGTCTGAGGGTATCTTTCTGAATTCCTTCCTTATTTATTATTCTTTTAAGTTTAACTTTTATTTTATGTGTGTGATTGACTTTTTTGAATGTGTGTCCATGCACCACGTGTGTGCAATGTCCCTAGATTACAGAAGAGAACAGTGTATCCCCAGAAGCTAGAGTTACAGACAGTTAGAAGCTGCCATGTTGGTGTGCGGAGTTAATCTGGACACTATTGAATTACAGCCAGTTTTTTTAATGGCTGAGCCATGTCTCTAGCTCCCATGTCCTTTCTTATTATATAAGCTTGGGGAAGATGCGATCTAGTTCATATGAATAGTTTCAGGGACTTCCTAAGGCTTTACCATTGTTTACGTTTGAGTATCAAGGGGCTTTTCTTTAGAACATGCTAAATCACAAAAGTTTTCCCTGCAGGATGAAATGTTTCACCATTGAAGATATTACTGTACAATGTAACTCAAAAAATGAAGAATATAATGGCAAAGATGAAATCTGTCTATCAATTCACATGTTGTCTAACTTTCCATTCATTATATAAACAAAGAATTATATAAACATTCATTATATAAACAAAGAATGACAAAAGTACAAGAAAATGAAAACAAGGTCATAGATATGGAGAGAGAGAATACTAAAAATTGTATTGTTAATATTGCTGATATTCTAAATAAGTTGTTGCCTTCTTCAAAAACACTTACATTATAAAAAACTATTTATAAAATAATGATAAGTAATTAATGCAATATATCTACCAAAAATCATTAATAAAATATTATACCCTGGAATTTTATTTAAATCTGGTTACAAGTTGTGAGTGTGTTTTTAAATATGGTTGTTTCTGGTGTATGTGTAAACGTATGTATGTGTGTATGTGTATGTAAGTATACGTATCTGTGTGTGTATGTGTGTGTGTTATGTACTGTAGGTAGAAATTTAAAGTGAAAGTAATTGTTTTAATCACAGACAACAAAAGGCAACTATTTTATATTTGGGGAACGAATGGTCAGTGATGACAACTGATAATTTTCTGCTTCAGAATATTTTTCAAATAAACTGCACCTTACTATTTCTCTCAGTATGTGTGAATGTTCTCACTTCCCCATTTACTGACATGTCCCTTTTTAAATATAATGTTGAGATCTCAGAAATATAGCCATTCTGCTACTTGGAAAGTGATAGATCTGCTTGTAGAGTTGTACAACATTTCTCCAACAGCGAGTAATATTGAGAAGTGTTCACTGTGCTTAACAAACATTCATGTATAGTTTTTGTAAGAGCTTCTATGTAAGTCCTTTGACCACTAATAAGACAGGCTGCCTATCACTTTGTTGTTGAACTGTTAGAGTTATTTAAATACCTAGATGTAAAATATTAAAGAGATATTTAATTTGCAATTCTTATACCAATTCTGCATAGTACCTTTCCAATATTCTTGCATGTTACTTGGTACATCTAAAGATTCTTTTTTATAATAGCCAAATCCAATTGATTCTCCTTTTTAATGTTTCCACATAGATAATGCATGAGATGGTTAATCTTTAATGTCAACTTGATAGAAATTAGAATCACCATGAAAATAAATTTCTTGGAGACTCTGTGAAGGAATTTTTAGCTCACACTGACTCATTTTGAGTATAGATGGAAGCATAACAATGAACACTGAACTGAGTATCAGCATTCATTACTCTTGTTAGAATGTGACCAACTGCTTCATAATCTTTCTGGCTTGCGTCACCCTGGCATGATGTACTGAGCGCTGAAACAATGAGTTAAAATAAACTTTCCTACCTAAAGTTGTCTTTGTCAGGTAGTAAAGTGCCTAATTCAGATAATATTTTACCTTAACAATGAGTCATAATTTTGTCCTATTTCTATATACACATATCTATACAATCAGTCCAAATTCTAAAGGTTTATAGCAACTGTCATAATAGCAAACTATGAGCGCTACCAAAAACTTTTGGAGTTTTCAAGACTGTTCTAGCTAATGTGGGTTATCTAAATTTCTACTTTAGGTTTTCTCTCTTCAATGAAGAAAGTTTCCTCTTTCAATGTCACATGTTGCACCTTGTCTTGTCTTTCAGAGTACATGGTTAGAGGAGATGCTGACTGAGGTTTCTGTCGTGCCCAGGCCCACAGCCATTAAGTCCCAAAGAATCACACAGAGGTCTCTATTAATTAAAAACTGATTGACGTATTAGATCAGGCTTCTTATTAACTCCTATACCTTATATTAGCCCATAATATTTGTCTGTGTAAACCATGTGGCTTGGCATCTTTTTCGGCAAAGCAGTCACATCTTGCTTGCTCTGTGTCTGGCTTCCTCCTGTCTGGGTGATGACCACAGACTGAATTTTTTCTTTCCAGAATTCTCCTGTTCTCATTGCCCCACCTATACTTCCTGTCTGGTTGTCCCATCCATATTTCCTGCCTGGCTACTGGCCAATCAGCATTTATATATAATACAAGTGACAGGATACAGGCCATGAACACAGAACTCCCTCCCCCTTTTTTAAACAAGAAATCTGAATTGAATCTCCTTTTTTTAGCTTTTTCTACTGACCATTATTCATAACAACTTGTAACCAACATTCTGAACAAAGGCAAACATCCATAATCCATTTTTTGGGAATAGTTTTCTAGGCTGCTTCCTGCTGATTGGGGGCACTGATAATCTTATTGGGACCTAAAGAAAACTTAGAATTATGATCAAGTCCTATATGGAATATCCTGTGAAGCTTGATCATCTCAGGCAGCAGTCTTTGGACTGTTCTAGATGTTGAACTCAGACATATGGGCCATTCTTCCTATCAAAGATTTCTCAGGGGTTCTTCATTGGTCAAATCTGATTTTTCTTAAGGCAGGAGGAATCCACACTCCCTCATTTCCTGTGTAAACAAAAGTGAAACCTCTTCTCAAAGTAACATATCTTTTGACATAAAGTTTAAAGTCAAAACATTTTGAAAATACATATATTGGATTAATCCAGCAGCATTTATAATCAAACGTCTTTTAGCAACTTTTGCCCCTTTCTCAGTCATCACACAATTTAAAGACAACAAAATAATATACAGTATTCATATATCTGTGTATTTTTCATGTTTACATGGCTTTATTTTAATTTTTAATTTTTGGCTTTCTGAGACAGTGTTTCTCTGTGTATCTTCAGCTGTCCTGGAATTCACTCTGTAGACCAGGTTGTCCTTGAATTTACAGAGATCCACCTGCCTTTGCCTCCCAGGTTTTGTGATTAAAGTTGTGCACCACCACACCTTGAATTCACAGAGATCTGTTTGCCTCTGCCTCTCAAGTGTTGATATTATAGGTGTGTGCCACTACACCCAACTACTCTCCTTTTTCATTTTTTCTATAAGAAATTTACCCTTTTTTATTCTCCCAAGCCTACATATATTTTTTTTAACACACATTAAACCATTTACAGGTTTTCTTTGTCTTTGAATCTATCTTTACTGAATATCTCCTTTTTTCTGATCACATGAGTCTTTAATTTGCTACAAGATATGGGTAAGATTAAGGCTGTGGCTTTGATGGCTGAATCCAGCCCATTTCTTAGAATTTTTCTGAGAGTCTAGCCTCATGGCAGAGGTACTGGCCAGAGCCATGTTTATTGCTACAACTCTATGGCATTTCAAGGTCCCTGCTACCACTGAAAAGTATGCAGTCAGCTTTTCATCAATGCCAATTAAGTGTTTCATGGCAGTACCTCTTAAAAGAGCTGCAAGGTTTTGCAGCTAAAGCTGTGTCAGAAAGCCTCTCTTAAAAGAGAGCGCTTGCCTCTAGCAAGCAGAGTTCACCTGAGAAAGTGCTGCTACCAAGAAACTGCTTAACTCCATGCTTTTCTATCTAGAATAACTTCCCAAGCTCTCTCAGGCTTTTAAGTGGATTTGGTTAGCACCACGTTTGCACACCATTCTGTTGATTGAGGTTTCTGTCCTGCCCAGTTCCACAGCCATTAAGTCCCAAAGAATCACACAGAGATCTATATTAATTAAAAACTGATTGGTCTATTAGCTCAGACGTCTTACATCTTATATTAGTCCGTTATTCTTGTCTGTGTTAGCCACGTGGCTTGCTACCTTTTTCAGCAAGGCAGTCACATACTGCATGCTCTGTGTCTGGCTTCCTCTCCGTCTGGGTGATGACTACAAATTGAAACTTTTCTTCCCAGAAGTCTCTTGTTCTCATCGCCCCACCTCTACTTCCTGCCTGGTTGCTCTCCCTATATTTCCTGCCTGGCTATTGGCCCATCTACACTTATTTATCATACAAGTGACAGGGTACAGACCATTGTCACACAGCAGGGAAGATATGCTTATTTTACTGAAAGTTCCAGGCTGAGTAATTAGTCAACATTTACATTGGGTTTGCTCTCTGTCATAGCAGCCTTTAACTAAAACCCCAGTTGAGTGTGTCACTACAGACGGGCTTTAAGGTTTCTGAAAGCCCATTCCAAGGCCAGAGTCTCTCTCTTCCTGCTGTTTGTGGATCCAAATGAGCTCTCAGCTTCTCCTCCAGCCACAGGCCTATTTGCCACCATGACCCCCACCATGACAGTAATGCTTTAAACTTCTAAAACTGTAATGCTTTCTTTTTAGAGTTGGACATGGCATCTCTTCACAGTAAGAGAACACTTACTAAGGCAGAAATTATTGCTGTGATAGCATGTGACCATGATGCTTGTGGGCAAAATGTGGACTTACGGATGACTTTGAAGTAGAGAAGCAGTTGAATGCTTCAAATGGAAAGGGACATACAAGTAGAAACATAGAAGACAGTGGTACTGAAAGCAATGGAGATTATGAGTGCCTAGTTCAACAGGTTTCAGAGGAGGGGAGTATTCGTGAGTAGTTTAGAGACTTCTGATATTTCGGCTAACACTGTAGCTGCTTTCTACCCTTGTGCAAAAATCTACTTAAAGCTAAATTGAAGAGTTCTGGATTAATAGTGTTGACAGGGATTTTAAGACAGTGGTGACTATGTACACTCTTGTATAGTTCTATAAAGAAAAAGAACAAAGTGAGCAAGGAAAAATATGTAATATACAGTTTGAGAAAAAAGGAGCATGCACCAGGAAGTTTAATGGAGCTAAATGTAATAGAGTAGTCACCTCAGGGCAAGACCCCACCTAGCTAAGCTTCTAACTTGTGAAAAGGGATTTTTAAATATATTTTTTATTTATTTTATATTCGAACCACAATTTTCCCTCCCAACCCTCTATCCCCCACCAGTCCAGCCTCTTCCACTCCTCCCAAAGGATAAGGGCTTCCATGGGGAGTCAACAAAGTCTGTCCCATTAAGTTAGGGCAAGACCAAGCCCATCCTCTCTGCGTAAAAATCCTTAAACAGTGAAAGAAACCATTGGAAACAGAAAGCTAATGAAAATGTATTTGAACTAAGGGAAAGGGGTTTCAGCCACAGCAACCAGAAGAACATGGTAGCTTCCGGCATGGGGTTCTAGGTTAGAGTCAAGGATATAAGAAAGGAATTTTGGACTCTGCCCTCCATGGCCAGTCATATGTTAGTAGGTCCTTGCATGGAGTCCCAGGTGCCTTGCTGGTCTTTCTTTGGAAATATGTGTATTCAATGTTTCACAGTGTAGACACTGTCCTGTGTAGAATGACACATTCAAGATAATGCCACAGAAAAAGACAAGGAATGTGCCAATTAATAAATTTTGTTCTTGCTAATAACATCCATGATATTTTAAATAATTTAACTATTGGCAATGTATAATACTGGTTTCTCTCAAATTACGTATTCTCTGAAAACTTTTCAATTATTTGCTTTTGTAATTTGTTTTCACTATGATCAAAATCACACATAACACAAATTTTTGGTTGATCACATTAAAATGCATTGCACAAATTATAAATGATTATATATACATATTATTTCCACAAAGTTTGTTTGGGGCTTTTGATTATTCTTTGATTTATTTATTTGAATAATTTTACAGTTATTTATACATATAAAGCATCCACATACAAGCTTAGCATTGCCATATGATTCATCAGCTTTATTATCATGAAATTGTTTCCAAATCTAGAGAACTTGGATTTTTCAGACATATCTTCCTGGCAACACACAGGTCGACCTCATATTTATGATGCATAACAACTAGTTTCAAGTTCCCAGTCCTTGTGTTTTTATGTCTGGAGTGTGGAGATTACAAACTTCTCCTTCTGCACCAGGCATATAAACAAACTCTTCCAGAATAGCTTTTATAGTATTGGATATTCTTTGCCATGACCTGGTAAATTAAATTTAAACTTAAATACAATATCTCCTATATCAGCTACCACCACATCACAGAGAATAATAACAAATTCAAAGAAAAAAACTCTGCATGTGTTTTTTGTAGGATTGTTTGTTGAGACACTGTTTCCCTATGCAGCCTAGGCCAGCTTTGAATTCATGGTTCTGAAGCCTCAGCCTTCTCAGTGTTTGATTTAAATTTGTGAAATGCCATGGAAATCTAATAATTTTCTTAAACATAAGCAGATATTTAAAAAGAATCACAAACTGAACCACACTTTTGAGTGAACTATCTCCCATGTCTATGGTTGCATGAAGTGTAAAATTGTATCTTCTTTGCTCCTTAAAGTTTTAGATTACATGGGTCTCTTGTTTATCAATGTCTATGGATTCTGTAGCAGAATAATGTTTTGGTCCTGCTTAAGCCCTCTACTAATTCCCCAGTGAAGTAACAATTTTTGTATCTTTCAATAATTTTCTACTTTTTATTTATCTTGATATTATCATCTGAAGAGGACAGTCTGATGATAATAAAATAATATGCAATTCCTACATACAATATATAGTCTTATTTACCACACATGCCTAATTATGGCGAGGACTTCTAATCTATTTTCATCACCTGGAGATAATTCTTCCTCCAATGTTTTCATATTTGTTAATCACTTAAAAAATAGACCTGGGCAGTGTTGGCACACACTTTTAAACCCAACATTGGGGAGGCAGAGGCGGGTGGATCTCCGTGATGTAGAGTCCAGCCTGGTCTACAGAGAGAGTTCTAGAACAGGTTCCAAAGCTACACAGAGAAACCTTGTCTTAAAATGAAACAACAAAAAAAATGTGGAGTCATGACTAACACATTTCCAATGTTGATATTTCCATCAGCAACTGCAATTACCTAAAATAATTATACCGTAAGGAAATTTGATTATATGCGTATAGTAATAAATACACTTAAAAGTTATAATCTGTAAGACTTAATGGCAAGAACATTTATATAGCATCACATATCACTGTATCTCTCACATATTTATAATATTTATATATTTTAGAATAAAACTGACAAAGTATCTGAAAGAACAGTTTAGCAGCAGAGATATTTATTTTTTCACAATTCCAGAGGGTTACACATATGTTTTCTTGACCGCATGGTTGACAGAATGTCATGGTTGCAGACGTAATAGTCAAGGTGGCTGTTCTATTTACAGTGGACAGAAAGTAAAAAGACAACTAACCATATGTAACACCCAATAAAATACATACCTAGAATAGTCTACTTTTTCCAACCTGACTTCACATTCCCCATCTCTGCTATAATCTGTTTCTAGCTCTAATTTCTTTAATTTCTGAACTCTCAGACGTAATTTCTGCACCTCTGTGCATCTCCATTTCCCAGCTGCAGATTAGGAAGGACAACTGTTCATTCAACTACACAGATACATGAAATACTTGGTAAACTGAAATGATAATAAAAATGGAGGTAAAATAGGGTTTCTAGGAGAACTGCTAAAAGCCTGTACTTTTTAGATTTTGTTTAAAAGGTTATTCAGATATAATTCTCATATTATAATTACCATTAGCAGAGTGTTTTCAAATGAAAATTGCTATAATTAATATTCACATTCATATTATTGATTAAGGCCAAAATAATTGTCATTAAGAGTTTAATCAGACTAAGATAAAAACCTGCTTGGAGGTAAATGCCTCCTTAATCAATTGGTGTGTTTAATATTAAACCATATTATAATCAAGTGATTATACAACAAAAGTGATGAAAGCATTAATGATGATTAAAGAACAAATGGATAAAATTCACAAAATGTCATCTTAGCAAAACAACCTGGATGGTTTCACAATTGTGACTGTCTCCTATTTCAACCTGTAAGATCTAGAATGTAGGGACTGATGTGAGCTTTTGGCATCTCAACTTGAATATCATAACTTTTTTATTCATAGAACAGAAGTATCTTAATGTTTTCTAATTGAACATTTAAGATACAGAGAAGTCATCAAAAGGATCAAATTTGGAAACTTCTACAATTTAGTGGAAAGCTTTGAGATAAGTTATCCCTATTTTTTAGGAAGTCATGTCTTGAGTACAGTTGGTTTATTAAACTTGACATAGAGAAGTTAGCTAATACTTAAATAGTAGCTCATTATTTTTTGAAAACATAAATCTTGGCTTTCTTCTGAAGCTTTTTTGCTAGAAGATATTTTTGCAATTGATTGAGACTGAGATATTTAGCAATGTGGTATTTAAAGGGTGAACTTAAGGTATCATAAAAATAATTGTCATATAATTGAAAATTTGTATTAAATTAAAACTTAACAATATGCCATATTTTTTAGAGAGATACACTTAAAATGCTTAGGATGTTAGAAAAAAATGTAGCTCTACTGTAAACAATAGTGGTAATTAAAGGACATTTTTGTCTAAAATTAGTGATAATTCATTGAATAATCATTGATTGGAATCCAACCAGCTTAGTTTTCATTAAATAATCACAGGTAATCTTAAAATTGAAAAAAAAATATGATAATAACAAAACCTATAACAACAACAAAAAAGCAGCACAGTTGTTTCTAGTAAACAGACTTTTAGGATAAATACAAAGTGTCCTAACTAAACAATTTATCCTTAATAAGGCTAAAGTTGACTCACAAAGTTGGAATTATTTTTCTAACAAAACTTTTATAATTGATTTGACAACCTTGGCCTTCATACTAAAGAAATGATGGTTCCTTTTCAGTCTATCAAAATTTTATTGTAGATTTCTGTGAATTTCTGATCATTTTCCACATAGTAAACTACCACAAAACTGACTCACTGTCTTGTGACTTTAAGGCTAATTTAAACAATTCTTGTATGAAAACAAAGCAAATAATTCAAGGGCCAGACAGATCTGAGTAGCCTTCCCTCCCACCCAGGGTCATGATGACATCAGAGCCCACGTTGCAGCCTGGGGCTGTGTTTAAGTCTGTGGCCCTAAGGCAGCCAGAGTCTGTGTTGTCCACCACTCTTATTACCATGCAAGGCCATGAGGAAGCTTGTGTCCCTGCTGGTCTCTGAGGACCTTTCTGAGTCATGGTCCTGCTGAGGTCTGTGTTGATATCCTTTGCCCTGTTAACATAGGGACCAGTTAAACAGCATGCTTGTTGAAGTCCTAGGACTAGGTTGAGCTGTCCCCACCCTCCACTGGCTCAACAACAATAACATAGGAGAATTGACCCATCCCCTTATAGAAGAACTGCCTCTCTAACTCACCAGAAACTTGGCAAAGTTGACCCTACCCTCTCTGTGGACTTGGGAGAGCTGACTCTGATCCTCATCTGAGAAGGGTGGTCCCAGCAGCCCAGACTGCCAACTTAGTTACCACTCAGGGACACAGCCAGGATTTTGAGTTGGCACTCCCCCGGAATTAACCCCATCTATGACTTGCTCTAATGCTTGAAGGGACTGGTACTGTGGAAATACAGCTACAGGATTTCCATGGCTCTCAATAATGATAAATGACCTTGGTAAGAAACTTATTGAGTTTTATAAAATCACGGAAAATAATTAATAAAATAATAATAATAATAATGCTGATGATGATATTGATGGTAATGGCTACCAGGAAAACCAGTATCCCAGGCCCGAGAATACACACTACACCAGTTTTAGACTGAGCCTTCGGGATCTGGTGTATTGTCTTAAAAACTTTTCATTTCTAGATATCTGTACAGAGTGACTGAAAATAGTAGTGTCTAATTCACAGCTTTCATATGAGAAGCTAATGTCAGATTTTATATTTAAAGCATACTGCAATTGTCTGCAGCACAGTAAATAGAGGTCATTATTATAACTATAATCATTGTAATTATCATTTTAAGAGAGATATGTTTTTGCTTTTCTTTCAAAGAACAGAAAAGATAATCATAGTTGTAAATCAAATATTCTGCTAGACTTCTCATTATGGCAGGCTCATGAGCACATTAATTAACACTGAAAGATTTCAAATCAACACACTCAGAACATTCTTATTTATTAGATAATCATTATACCAAACTGAAAGCGCTTATCTGAAGTTTCTCTTGATGTTGATGTTCAATGAGATGCCTGTTGTGAATTAAATAATGAAGAATGTTCTCTATCTTGAATAGATTTTCCACTGTTGATGCACAGTTATTGCCTTCGAAAGAAAAACCTATTATGAAATTACACTTGTATTTCAAGTCTCCTAGCTCACATCAAAGAAGCTGTAAGATTAAAAAGTGTTGAAAACTATGAATATAACAGCACATAGTGAACTAATTTTCATGATTTGTAGCAAGCGGGTGATGACAGAAGTATAAAATTTAATATCAAAGATGAATATTTACATTATGTATTATAAAAACACAATAATATAGAAGTTATTCCTTAATTATAACGCATCTAGGAAATATTTAAGTGTGATTTTTGAGAGTCAAATTATAAACAACTGAACCTATACTTTAAAACCAATCTACTTCATTATATGCTTATAAACTGGCCTTCACCCAAATCCTATTTATACCTATCATAAATAAAATTTCACTTTGTTCAATTATTAGGTTTTCAAGTTAATTACTGAAGGAATCCTCACATTTTAATCCAGAATTATATGCAATATTTAAAAAATTATTTCAAGTTGCTCAATAACAAATTGCAAGGAAATCAACAAATATTAGCATCTCATCTCAAAATATGCAGGCTTACACTGAAAAAAGCAAACTGCAACATTCTGGAAGGTGCAGGGGCACAGAGAAAGTACTGCTGTGATATGACTCTAATTAATATAAAAGGACAAATTACTGTGTTAAATCAGAAGAATGCTAGGGAATTCACAACACAACATCAGAGGACTTTAATCCCAACTATTCAAACCCAGAAAATCATACTTGAAGTCTGCATTACCCAAGAATGGGAGGATCTGTCAAGGACAATTTATTAACTAAAAATTAGAATTAATTAAAGCTAGATATACCTTACCTTAAGATACATAAAACCTAAGTACTAACTATCTAAATACCTGACAGACAAATGCGTTATAATGCCAATTCCATCTCCCTTTAGCTGTACTGTATATCCATACTCTTGTCTTTGATGCATAGAAAGAATGAAAGTTCCCTCTTCATTCTTGGTATAGTTCTGTGTCCTGCTTCCACCAATGTGAGATTTTACAAATGAACTAAGGGAAGACGTACATTATAATAATGAAATTGTATGATTTTCCTTGAAATTCTGGTATGCTTATGAGAAAATAGCATTCTAAAATGATTATCCCTTAATACCATGCCCCGGAATAATGATACACTGTGCAATTGTACTAGACAATGCCTGTTTTGGACCCTAAAGTGGATCTTCTCAGTAAACACACTAGTGTGTATCAACCAACAAAGCTTTCACATCTAAAGTATAAGCCAAATGGTACCAGGACACCAGCTGAAATAGATACTGTGGAAAAGCTAAGAGAAAGGATGAAGGTAAAAATCAGATTTTTCCCTCAAGTAAATATGCTTTTTTCTAAATGGCAAAACTGTGTTAAGAATTCAGAAGGAAGACAGTAGTTCACAGATTCCTGCCTGTCTCAATGTTTTAATTGAATTCCATGGAGTCCTTAGATCATAACAAGCTGTGGATGCACTGTGAAAAGAACAAACACAGTCTTCTAAAGCTTGACTAAATCTCAAGCATGGGTTTATTTTCATCTAATATTGTCTGTCTCTTAAAGTAACCTTTCTTAGTTCACTATGCAAAAACAGTAGACTTAATAAGAAAAGTCAAATATGGAAATAGTAATTTATTTTTAAGTCAAAGAAGCATAGAGTTTTAGTTAGTTGTATGTTTAATATATGAAAAGTTGAAATGGACCCAGAATTCCAGGTTATAACACCTGTCCATTGCTTAAATTCTTCACCAAAGCATAACACTGATTTTTTTTCTTTTTGTTTATAGTGAGATGTGGTTATGTAGGTAACAAAAAAAAATGACAGAAAGTATTTTTTATTTACTTTCAAGGAAACCTCATAGAAATAAGAAGAAAATTATATTATACCCATGGTAAACACAACAATTTAAATAAAATCTAACAATGCGAGCATAATTCTACAACTTTGAAGTGATTTTAATTGAGAAGTAGTTATTTCATCTATATAATTATTTCATCTATAGATTATAATTATAAGTCTTTAATTCACTGATAAAAAGATAAAACTCATCAAGATACTTACATGATTTAGATAAAAAACATAGCTAGTGAGTCTTCGAACTCAGGAAGGCCATTAATGAAGCACAGCCTCAGTTTCAGTTTAGAACCCAGGGTGTCAAAGATGTCAAGACCATGAGATGACCATCAAGGACAGCAGCAGATTTGGAGCACAGTCAGACTGCCTACCTCACAAACTGTGCTGCAGATGGCAGAAGTGAACAGGTGTGACTACCCAACTTGCTTGGAAACCAGAAGAGCCCTGGATACCAGATGCTGAGATTTTTCTCTACTATATTTTGCTATTGTTTTAATCTCATTGCAACTCTGTCCTGGTTCTTCCTTCTTAGAATAAGAAAGTTATGTAATATGGTTTCATACGAGTCCATAGTTAAGTAACTTTGGATTGTTTTAAGAAATCTTAGCCCTTTCAGTGTGGATATTTTTAAGACTTTTTTTTGAGAATTTTTATTGTAATATTAATGTTAATGTAGTATTTGGAAACAAACATAAAAGGATAGTTATGGATTATCAGTGATGTGTTTGGGAAAGTATACTTGTCATTGTGTACTAATCTTGGTTTTCTTTCTTTATTAAAAATTTTCACCTCCTCCCCACCTTCCATTTCCCTCCCCCTCCTCTTCCTCCTCCTCCTTCCTCTCCAGTCCTAAGAGCAGTCAGGGTTCCCTGCCCCATGAGAAGTACAAGGTCCTCACCCCTCCATCCAAGTCTAGGAAGGTGAGCATCCAAACAAACCAGGCTCCAACAAGGCCAGTCCAAGCAGTAGGATCAAAACCCAGTGCCATTGTCCTTGCCTTCTCAGTCAACCCTCCTAATCTTGGTTTTCAACATGACACACCTGGATAGAAGAACCCTCAATTGAGAAATTGCCTCCATTAGATTTATCTGCAAGCACTTCTTTGGGGGAATTTTCTTGATTGGCAATTGATGCAGGAGGGTTCAGTACACTGTGGGTGGTGGTATCCTTTGGCAGATGGGCTTGGATTGTATAAGAGAGTTGGTGAACTAGAGAAAGGAATCCATCCAGTAAGTTTATTTTCTATTCTGGGATCCTACTTTTAGTTTCTCTCTTGTCTTCCCTCAATGATGAACCGTAACATGTAAGCCAAATAAAACTCTTCCTACACTAAGAATTTTTTACTCAGTGTTTTATCACAGCAGAAATAATGTAAACCAGGAGAGTATCCCAGGGCAATGGTAATAGCCTTATTGTTTTCTAGACTTCTATGAACTATGTGACTAAGAACTCATAGGGTTGTATCCCATTATTTTTACAATAATTTTCATTTAATTATTCATATCTTCTAGGAGCACCATTGCCAACCAATGCAGAGTAAGTTTAATCAAGCTTTCTTTATAATTACATTTTGAAATTAGCTCTCTAACCAGTGAGTGCACAAGACTTTTTTCATATATCTTCACTTTGGTTGACCCACTCACTACCTCCTTCGTTCTTTAGTCCCTAACCATGCTTAACCTTTCAGTGCCCAGTATTGCTCCATCTTCTTTCAATGCACATGTACTTTACCACCTTATTTAGTAGTGGGCTTCCTATGGCTTTTCAAATCCCTTTGTTTTGGCCTAGCCCTCCTCTTTACTAGCTGATTCCCTCTATACTACCATGCCCCTTCTAATTACAAATTCTACCAGTGGGGTGATATTTTACTTAACCCTGGAAATTGAAATTCTTTTTTTTTCTTTTTGATTTTTTTATTGAAAAAAAAAAATTCCGCCTCCTCCCAGCCTCCCATTTCCCTCCCCCTCCTCCCACTCCTCTCCCCCTCCCTCCACTCCTCTCCCCTTCCCTCTCCAGACTGAAGAGCAGTCAGGGTTCCCTGCCCTGTGGAAAGTCCAAAGTCCTCCCCCCTCCATCCTGGTCTAGGAAGGTGAACAGCCAAACTGGCTAGGCTCCCACAAAACCAGAACATGAAGTAGGATCAAAACCCAGTGCCATTGTCCTTGGCTTCTCAGCAGCCCTCATTGTCCCCCATATTCAGAGAGTCCGGTTTTAACCCCTGCTTTTTCAGTCACAGTCCAGCTGGCCTTGGTGAGCTCCCAATAGATCAGCCCCACTGTCTCCGTGGGTGGGTGCACCCCTAATGGTCCTGACTTCTTTGCTCATGTTCTCCCTCCTTCTGCTCCTCATTGGGACATTGGGAGCTCAGTCTAGTGCTCCAGTGTGGGTCTCTGTCTCTATCTCCATCCATCGCCAGATGAAGGTTCTATGGTGATATGCAAGATATTCGTCAGTATTGCTATAGGATAGGGTCATTTCAGGGTCCCTATCCTCAGCTGCCCAAGGAACTAACTGGGGACATCGCCCTGGGCACATGGGAGCCCCTCTAGGTCCAAGTCTCTTGCCAATCCTAAGATGGCTCCCTTAATTAAGATATGTGCTT
The DNA here is from genome assembly GCF_018167655.1 of Microtus oregoni. Classification (NCBI taxonomy): domain Eukaryota; kingdom Metazoa; phylum Chordata; class Mammalia; order Rodentia; family Cricetidae; genus Microtus; species Microtus oregoni. Next base: position 8,309,269 of record NW_024543076.1, on the reverse strand, counting down.
CCCTGCTCCCCTATCCACCTTTCCTTTATCCCAATCATCCTGTTTCTCCAAGTTCCCCCCATCCTCTCCTTCTCACTTTTCTCTCCCCATCTCCCCTTACCCCCCCGCCCACCCCACCCCCAAGATCCCAATTTTTTGCCCGGCAACCTTGTCTACTTCCCATAACCAGGAGGATAGCTATATGTTTTTCTTTGGGTTCACCTTCTTATTTGGCTTCTTTAGGATATCAAATTATAGACTCACTGACCTTTATTTATGGCTAGAAACCAATTATGAGTGAGTACATCCCATGTTCATCTTTTTGGGTCTGGGTTACCTCACTCAGGATAGTGTTTTCTATTCCCATCCATTTGCATGCAAAATTAGAGAAGTCATTGTTTTTTACCGCTGAGTACTACTCTAATCTGTATATATTCCACACTTTCTTCATCCATTCTTCCACTGAAAGACATCTAGGTTGTTTCCAGCTTCTGGCTATTATAAATAATGCTGCTATGAATATAGTTGAACAAATGACCTTGGAAACTGAAATTCTTAAGGTGATTTTATTTTCCAACATATAGTATAAGTGACAACTGGGTTCTGCATTTTCAGCACAAAGCTCATAGCCCAGTGGGGTAGACTCCAAGGTAAAATCTGGATTCCCATCTAAGATCTCTTTAACTAGCCATGATTGCTGATACCAACACCATAATTCTCCACTGTCTGTTTTCCTATTCCTTGGCAGAAAACTCCCTTGCACATCTCTTTCTACTGGGATGCTCTGACTGGATGGAATTTGCCTATTTGCCCACCACCTGAGGATAAATAGATTTTCCTCTAAGAGAATTACATACATTTTATTGAAATAAGTGCATAGTGTGTGATTGCAGTGTAGCCACAAACACATTAAAATTAAAAGCTCATTTCCAGAGGTTTGAACACCCTGTAGGAAATCATGCCAAAGAGGCAATATTGCATATTTTTGCTATGATCCAAACAAATGAATAAGCCCTCCATTATACCATCACTGCTTCATTTAACCCACAGCAGTTTAATAGATTCTAGTCAGAAAAAAAAGTGGTTGAGAAACCATATTTTCTGTTTTAGAACATGAAGTTGGGCAGTCTGTTAGACATTTGAATAAAATTAACGCTTGCCAAAATTTAATATCATGCAATTGCCAGTGGAAAAACTCCATTTACTCATTTACACACATTTACTCATTGTTACATAACAATAATATATCAAAGATAATGAGAAGAATCATACTTTTACGACAGAAAGAGAGGCATGGTGCTTCTTTTAGTACCTGCACCTCAGTGTCTAATGCTGGACAGTGATGCATTTAAGTACACTTAGGCTATACAGGAAACTCCAGACAAGCCTGAACTACAAAGACACATAAAAAAAAAGTCACATAAAAAACAAAGAACAAAACAACATAAAATAAAAGTATTTGAAGCATTTATGTTGTACATTTTTATTGCAGATTATATACATGGATAGCACTGAAAATAACAATTTATCTAGTTTAAAATGTTATTGTTAAGGTTGATGAGAAAGCTCTGGTTAAGAATGTGTCGCATAAGCCTCATGACACCATTTGAATGCCCAGAACAGATCCTAGGTTGTTGGGCCAAAATTATCTCAGGACCCGCACCTCGAGGCATGTAGGACAGAGAAAAGCCTGGCTTGAGTTTGAAGGACAGTCTTAAAGCTACTGAGTGAGGATGAGACAGCAAAAACTAGGTAGACGCCCCTCTAGCCAGAGGGAGGGCTTGGCTGACTCTCATTGACTGGAGGTACCCCCACATCACATGATGTCACTTAACCTATATAAGAGGATGCTCACAGTAATAAACTGAGTTCCTGCATTGACTTGACTCCCTGTAGAGTCTGATTGTCCTGCTTTGTGGGGCTGAGGAAGAGGCAGATGGCGCACTCACCTTTCCCTGGGGAAGAAAGCTAAGGAGGCATAGTACCAGTTGGAAGGAGTTGTCCTCTGAACACCATGTGAGTCCCAAACATTTGTATGTCTCCGCTGTAACAAATACAGTAAAAAGGAAAACCATTTACCATAGCCATTTTCTGGGAATATCAAACGTTTAAGAATATGAGATAGTAGACATAAAGTATAGTAAATATGGACACATTTGAAGCTTTAAAATATCCATATTTGTTCTACAGATTGCTTGGGATTTCTGAATGTATTGCGTAGCTTTTGTGCATTGCCTTGGTACCATCTCACTTAATTTTTGCAGGACAATTATGTGGCAGACTCAATTTTTAAAATCCAGATACAAGGACATTGAATCAAAAAAATGCTATGGGCCTATGGTCAAGGACCTAGTAGTGATAGAAATGTTTCCCAAAACTAACCTCCTATGTGGCAAGTAATTTAACTAAGGAAAATAACTTAGATGTACTTATTCAAATAACAATTTCAAACATATTTGGCCCTGTAATATAATGTAGTACTTTATGGAAAATCACAATAACAAATATACAAAAAGTAAAAATATTAAAAGCTGTGTATTGAGTGCAAGTTAGAGATTTAATTTGTTTATATAAAAACCAGCTTATATTTGACTATTGAATAATCAAATAAGATATGTATATATGTTGTACAGGTATAAATGGATACTTATTTAAAAATTGTGCCTATATATACTTTTGTCTAAGCTTTTATTGAATGGTGCATATTAATTTATTCACAGTTTATAACTGAGATCATACCATTATGAAGACTGAAGGAAATTATTTTTCTTTAGAAACTGTTGGGACTATCAACATGAGCATGTAGCATTACCCATATAATTTAGTATGGTTATATATTAATATTGTTTATTAGGGCCCATACACAGAAAGTGTTTTTCTAGTTCCTATGTCAGTTAAAGATAAAATAAAAATAAATGGAAACTTTTTTAATATTTATTTTATATATTTATTAAGCATACAATATTCTGTGTGTATGTCTGCAAGCCAGAAGAGGGCACCAGACCTCATTACAGATGGTTGTGAGCCACCATGTGGTTGGTAGGAATTGAACTCAGGAACTTTGGAAGAGCAGGGAATGCTCTTAACCATTGAGCCATCTCTCCAGCCCCAAAAGGAAACATTTTAATTTAATCTCTAGGAAAGACATTCCTATAAAAGCTTAGACAAATACTCAGAAAGTCAATGCTATCCACAGGCATAACATTCAAAAGCAATACTCATCTGAACTAGAATGAACAACACAGTAGACTGTGTCTACTCTAGAGACTTCAGTAGAGAACATTCTTGCATTTGTTCTCAGAATGACCTTGCGGTATGTGCTGCCTCAGGAAATGGTCTTGGCAGTGTCTTCGTGCTGCGAATAATGAAGTTAAGACATACACAATTTATATGCTCTTGTGGAAAAAGTGACGTCTCAATGAAGATTTAAGAGTGAGAAGAACGGAAAACATTATGTCCTTTTGTGCTCTAGTCAAGGGGTGTGAATGTGCTTGATCCTTTATCGACCTAATAGTCCCATGAATTAAAGTTACTCAAATCCTGGTGCTCAGTCCAGGGAGCTAGCTAGTATCATCGACTCTGCTGCCAGAACGTATCATTACCCACACTTACCCAACAGCTAGCTCTGCTGATCGTGGGGCGGCCACTGGACTGTAAAAACAGTGACATGATTAAAGTGTTAAGGTACATCAGAGGTAAGGAGTGTCTGTGTTTTACTTTTTCCTTAGTTTCACATGTGCATACAATAGAAATGAAACAGATAAATCAAAAAGATGATGCCAGAGAGAATCACAGATTGATTTAAAACATGAAGGTTCCGATTAAGAAGAAACTCAAAGTAAGACAAGTTAGAAGAAAAAGTATCCACTGTGATGCATCAATAAAATTCTAAAAGAACATGAAGAAGATGTATTTTAATTAGGATTGAAAGAAGACAAAAAATACCTAGTGATGAAGGTATAAGGTCAAATAAAAAATTATAGTGATTTTAATCTGATGCAGCAATAGTAGGGAATGAAGTGAGATAAAGGTATAAACGAAAGGTATAAAAGAAAATACCATAAAATTTAGTGGGAACCAAAAATTCAAATAGCCTTTTGCAATATTTTATTAAGGGAGCCAATTACAAATGTTAATACCCTGAAATATATTACATATTAAGAGAAACCACTAGGAAATTTGAAACCAAAAATCTACCAGTGCTGCAAGGGCATAAAACAGTTGAACATTTTCAAATCAAAAGGACTCATAAGAGAGGAAGACAAAGAACCTTTACAGATCTAAATGAATATTTAAATAGTTCATCTCTAATGCAAATCTCTATCATAAAAATTGTATTTGTTCAAAATATAACATTCCTCCCTTTGTCATTGTTGTTTACTTGGGTTGAGCAGAGCTGAGTAACATGTGACATGGGCTTGTGTTTACGTGCTGATCTCCAATCCCTTAGATTGTATGTGCTCAGAACAGCTTTGACACACGTTTGCTAAATTCTTAAGCTGATGAATTTGAGTGTTTTAAATATTTCTCCTTCCTTCATTTAGACTTTCAGAATTGAATAAGTCTTATGACATTAGCATATGACCACAAGACCATTTTAGGAATGGAGTGCACACCCATAGGAGGGTCAAACTGGAAGGCAGTATTGCCTAGGGGTAAATACCTGCATAGCTTCCCAAGGCTCTGAGTTTGATAGGCAGCAAGACAAAATGAAAAGCGCCTGTTGTCCTTTGACAGGACTGGAATTCAGTATGCAGCATTAATATCAGCTACTGAACAACTGTTAGATTTCTGGCAGTTTAAAAGGAAAGAAGAGAGGAAAGAGGGCACATTCTGACCTAACCAGATGAGACTGTGCTTACTAGCACACACAATGAAGGAAGCCTCTCCCATGGGAAATAGTGAAGTCTGCAAAGGAAAAAAAAAAAAAAATGGCTGCAAGCTTTTATATGGACAGGGTAAAGGACTTAGGGATGGTGGAATTTTTGCTGTCATAGGGGCTAAGGGCAGGTCTATAGTCTCTCCTTCCTGATATTAATTGAATAAGGCAAGACAGACTATCTCAAGAGACAGATAGGCTGTGTCAACAGATATTCTGGGCTGACCTATGGTTGAGCCAGGTCATCAGTAATCTCATAGGAGTCTTGTTCTATACCTGAGATACTCTATCTTCCCATTTCAGGGGAATACAATGCCCTATTCTTGCCTCTTTGAACACTGGCACTCAAATACATGCTTCCATAAAAAGACAAATACAAATTCACATAGTTAAAAAATAAATCTTTAAAATTTGAAAAAGTAATATACACAATATTGTATCAGTAACAATGTTGGTCCATATCGACTCTAACCAACCAGTTTTGGAATGGCTCCTCCTAGATTAGTGGTTCTCAACCTGTGGGTAGAGATCTTTTTGGGGATCAAATGACAGTTTCACAGGAGTAGCCAAAAACCATTGGAAAACACATATTTCAAATGCATTTAGGTACTGAGGCATTACTCCTCTGCCAGTCTGCCAACATGCAAATTATGCCAATTTATGAGTACCCAGTGTGATGTCATCATCATGCCAACACCCATCATCACATACACCCAAACAAATACAGGTGTAGATGACAGGGTTGACATAAAGATGACATAAAGTAATGTGAATCAGTACAAGTGTTTCCAACAGCTACTCTGTTGAAAGCAGCAGTATTGAGATAAAATAACATTCATTGAGTTATACATACTGAGTAAATGTAAAACCAAGTATTGTAAAACCATCAACTTCTAGTGTGTGTGTGTGTGTGTGTGTGTATGTGTGTGTGTATCCATGGAATCTGGATACTTATATGCCATTTACATTCAGCCATGGTTGATGTGAATACTGCCTCCTTGTGATAGTTACAGGTATTAGGAAAAACAACAGAATAGTAAAAATAACTTCAATGAACTATATTTATTGAACTATTCCATGTATTATCATTTGTATTATTAAACATATTTATTATTTTCATTAGAAAGCCATCCTATGGAAACAGATCTCATAGTGAAGAATGTTAAGATGAGAAAATGTAGTGATACTTTTTACAGTTTGGTTTTTACCTCAATAATTACAACAGGAATTGAGAAACTACAATGACTCACTTTTTGAGAAGCTCTATCAACTGGCTCTATAAAGTTGAACAAACTAAAATGTCATTTTGGCTGGGCAGTGGTGGCACACACCTTTAATTCCAGAACTCAGGTGGCAGAGACAGGGGGATATTTTTAAGTTCAAGACCAGCCTGGTCTACAAGAGCTAGCTCCAGGACAGGCTCCAAAGCTACAGAGAAACCCTGTCTCAGAAAAAAAAAAAAAGTGTCATTTTAACAGCAAGCATGTGAGCTTGGCCATCAAGGACATTAACTATTTTAGAAGCAAAAGCAAAGCCGATGAACTCAAGAAAGCCAGCTTTGATCCTGGTACTACAAACAAAGCTTAGCAGCCAGTGACGCTTCATATTTGGTGGCATTCAGAATCCCCAGAGCTACGAAACTTCACACAATTGCTGAGAATTTACTGTTGCCATTAGCCAAAGTCATTGAGTTACGATTGGAGACTCAACTCAGATTTGCAACTGAGTACAATTTCATTATGTAATGACACTGTCCACAGTAGAATAGATACTTTGTCTGCTAATATTTTTGATCAGGATATTTATGAAATAAACACTGTTCTGAAGGGGCTCTAACAGGATCTTGCATGGCAAACATTATAGACATGTTTTCCAATTTACCCCCTTTACTCTTCCTTGCAAAAAAAAAAAAAAGTTACATTGCTAAAGATATCCACCAAGTTCTAGTCCCTTATTTGGCCACTGGCGTATTCCTAACACAAAACACCAAGGTCCAACAATTAAAATTTATTATTTGGTTAACATTTCCAAACAGGATTTACCAACTCACAGTACCAAAGACTCCCTGATTTTCCCTGAAGCCTGTTTCTGCATAGTCACCCTCTATTGCTCCTTGCTTGTGCTTACTGTTGCGGCTGCTTTTGCATCCTCCCCCGACTCCTACTTTGCCCCTTCTGGGTAATAACTTCCTTAGTCCCAAGAATTTAGTGTCTGGGTAGGTCCTGTACCAATTCTTGAATTCTAACTCTCCCTTTCATGTTCCACTTTTGACATTTAGAATCTGTCTTGATGAATCTACGGACATTATAAACTCTTCACAATTATTGGGTTACCTGAGGTTTATTAATGATGGCTACTTTAAAAATGAGTTTCTTTTTGTGAACTTCATGAAACAACAACTACAGCACCTGATGTTTTTGACACAGTTGGTTTGTTTCTGAAAGAGCACATGCAGTCTTGGGGAAAGGTTTGTGGTATTTGCATAGATGGTGCTCCAGCTATGCTAGGATGTCCATCTGAATTTCAACGTTTGCTACTGAATGAGTCACCAAAACTCATTGGGACTCACTGTATGATACATTGACAAATATTAGCAATGAGGACACTGCCACAAGAGTTACAAGAAGTAATCAAACGCCTCCTAAGCTCTGCCAATTTTGTTAAGGAAGTACTTTAAACAGTAGAGTGTTTTTGAAACTGTGCAATGACTTGGATACACAGAACGAAGCTTTATTTCACATTAAAGTGAAATGTTTTTCAAGAGAAAAAGTTTTAAAAAGTGTTTTTGAGCTTTATGATGAATTCAAAACATTTTCAATCAGAAAGCAAGACTGCATTTCAGATCACTTTTTAGCGGTGACAGTGAATTGTAGGAAACAGCTTACTTGGTAGATGCTGCCATGGCGAATAAGTTAAATTTATCACTGTGAGAACCAAATGCAAAAGTCCCAATTTGTCTGAAAATATCCATTCATTCCAAATGAAATGTCAGCATTGTTGAGAGAGAGAAAGGGGGGGGGGGACGGGAGGAGCAGAAATAAATATACATATTGCTTACCTCACTTGCTTTCTTTCTTTGGGAACATGATATTGAAGCAGACAAAGGGATTGTGGTGATAATCTCTGTGAAAGAACACCTGCACATACTTGCATATGAAATTTCACATTATTTTCCAAATCTATCTGACTCCCCATATGCACTTGCTAGAAGACCATTCATAGTCAAAGTTGAAGATGTTCCTGAGACAGAACAAGAGGAATTCATTGAATTTATTAATAGAAATGCAGTGAGAACTGATTCTCTTTAATGCTAGTTACAAAATTTTGAATCAAGTGTTTACAGTAATATCGTGTTTCATCTGAGACTGTGTTGTTCCTTCTTCTTCCATTTCCAACATCGTATCTTTGTGAAACAGGGCTTTCTATCTTGTTGGTTATCAAGTCTAAATACAGAAGTAGACTTGTGGAAGATAATCTTCATTGTGCTCCTGAAAGGATTGCCCCAAGAATTGCTGATCTTCTAGGAAATAAAAAAAGAGAAAACTTCAAGCATTTGAACTGAGTTGTCTTTTACTCTTACTGTTCCCTAATGTACCCATGCTACATCATACTTCAAGACAAAATTTCACTTGTCATTAGAAATAAATTTTTGCAATATATAATTATACATAGTTTTGTGGTTATTAATATAATTATGTTCAATTTGTAACAAGGAAAATACATCCTGAATATCAGATATTTGCTTTATGATTTATAACAGTAGCCAAATTATAATTAGATGTAGCAATAAAAATAATTTTGTGGTTTGGGTCATCACAACATCAGGAACTGTATTAAAGGGTTGCAGCATTAGGAAGATGGAGAACTGCTGCTCTATATGCTGTATGATATTATAAAACAAATACAGACTTCTTGGTTAAACTGCTTTTGTCTGTGCTGCCATTAATATTGGAAAATGCAGTCTTCACATGGAAATATACATGTATCTATGGAACTTTTCATACTATCTTTGATGCTTGCCACTGAATAGATATAAATAGAAAAGAAATAATCATGTTTTTGGTTTACTCGTTTATGTTAACATACTTTTAATTTTTAATAAAATTTTTAATCTAAATCTTATGAGTAGCTTATTAAATCACAGAATTATTAATGTTTCACATAAATCTTAAATCTATTCCAAAATTGTTTCAGTATAATTTGATGTTAAATTTTATATATTAGTTAAATAGCAACAATTAAAATCAACCCAAGTATCACAAGACTTTTCTGCAGAGAATTTTAAAAGAAGGTTATTTCTAATATACATATTTTTATGTTTCATATTTGGTAACAATTCATTGCTGTTTTTCTTGGCCATACTGTTATTTGAATTTTTACTAGGTGCTATATCTTGTGTATTTCCCTAAGTATTGAAATTTTACATTCTTATTGTGATGTCAATAATGATTATCATGATATTAATTAGCATATAAACATATAGGTAACTGACCTGTTTGTGAAAGAAATAATCAAGTGCAAAAATCCTACATATACCAATTAGCTGGAATATATTTTCTGTCCTCCCTTCTTCATCATTCCATTCCCTTCCACCCCCTTCCTTCTTTTTTATTCTTTACTTTTCAAGGCTCTTTAAAAATGGTTAAATATAACACTGTAATGAAATATTCACATAATTGAATTATTGTGTGCTGTCTTTATGTACATGGTAGTTCCTGTGGGTACAAGAAATAGTTTTTTTTGTTGTTGTTGTTGTTTTTTTTTTTTTTAGTGATAGAGTGAGAGAGTGTTCTTTCAAGCTTTTAAAGTTAAATACATTAAAACCAGTACTGGAAACTTTAAAAAGAAAAGACTACAGCTAGTTTAAGTTGTACCAGCATATTAAACAGTCATAATCATTCTATGGCTAGCCGACCTTAAAAACCTAAATGCACAAAAGGTAGCATCAGCAGTCTTATACAATAAAAGTGATGAACAACTTCATTGTGTACTAAAATATTTCTTGCTCAGCATAGCTTGATGAGATAACCAATATTTTTGACCTCTCTGTACTGATCCATACAAAACAACAGAAAATCCTCAAAAGGAAATGTGCCCCCTACTGTTCCCGTTCTCTGAATAAAAATCATGAGACTGGGAAGTCATAGCTCAGTATAAAGACGAAGAGTTTTAAAGGACCATATATACTGTTACAAACAAATCACATACATACATACACACACACACACACACACAGAGAGAGAGAGAGAGAGAGAGAGAGAGAGAGAGAGAGAGAGAAGAGAGAGCTAGAGAGAGAGAGACAGAGAGAATTGTTAATGTTTAGAAGAAGAAGGGTGCTGAAATTTATCCTTCTGTGATTCATAGAACTAATGAAATGAGTTCGAATGAAGCCAGTTCTATTAATACATTTAGGAGTAGGACTTTAATACTGGATGAGAAAAAATGAACAAAAAATGAGATTTGCCAAGTGCCATTTCTTAGAAGTGATTGCCATAAATTTTCTTAGTAGAAAGATTTAGATAAAAAATAAGATTCCATGCAGCTAATATTGATTTAAGATCTATGAAGACTGGAAACAGTGACAGCAATCAGGAAGGTTTCTGTCTACATTTCCTCATGATTTCACTGACAGTGGAAAATCACTTTATCCTGGTGATTTTTCTCATGGGGTGAGCAACAGTCTGTTCTCAGCAAGTAGGTTCTGTGGTACTGCTATGCAATGTAGTAATTCAGAATTTGGGACTCTGATATTAACTGAAAAAAAAAACCACTTGTGGGGTTGGGACAGCTCACATCATTGTAGATCCCCCCAAAATGAACTGAATTGACATTTAGCATATTTTTTTTACTGTTTTGTGTTTTAGAAAACTAAGACTAGTAAAATAGGTTTTTCATGAGTTGAAATCAAGTATGCTTTTTTGATAGAACCATTTTAAAAGAAAATTAGACTCTGCTGAGTCTATTTTATTATTTGTGTGATTTGTGATTTATATCTCTCTCTATGAATATGTACACACACACACACATGTATCCATATGTATTTAACAAATGATTATCTATTTGGACTTAGAGGATATGAAGAGGAACTTGGAGGGAGGACACATTGGAAGGGCTGAAGGGAGGAGAAGGAAAGAAGTAAAGTAACAATTTTAATGTAAAATGCATTTTAAAAATAAAAGAACACCTACATGGAGACCTTTAAGAATGAGAAAGTGACCCATATAGCTTCTAGAAAAAGAATGTTTTCCTTATCAGAAATGGCACATGCAAGGCTTTACAGTAGACAAGTTGAGTAAAAAGCAAGAACTCAGTATAGAGAGGAATTGATCAAGTGAAAGTAGAATATTCCAGTTCTTATCTACAGTGGCAATTTCATGAAATCATCACTACAGAATACTATATTCCTAAGATAATGAATGCAGTTGCAAGAAGTAAGAAATTCATAAATTTTAAATAACTTGGTTTTTGTACATTAATTTTATAATTGTTCTGTTTTATAATCATTTATAATTGTTAATAACTTATGGTGTATATTATATAAATTAAGTGTAGGATAGGTATGCATGTGTATTGAATCAGAGAAATCTAGATATAACATATTCAATGCTATCTTTTTAATACTGTGTGGTTTTTGGATGCCAGAATGTCAGGGAACATGATAAATACTAACTAGAGTGCTGTCCTCCACCTCAAAGGCCTCTTGCTATAAACTAGTTTGCTCACTTGATGGAAGTGTTCAGCATGCAACCCGGGACAACCAGGACCTAAGTGTGATGCACACCTGCTCTAAGAAGCTCATAAAAGCGAAAGGTGATGGAAGGAAATGGAGAACCAGTCTGCAGCAACCAGCACTGAGATGTAAACCTTCCACTAATGGCTTACACTGTGAAGCATTAGAAAAATGACTCTGTTTTAAATATAGGGCATAACCTAGTGGTGTGAGTCAAAAATAATAATAACCATTCCCGGGGACGGGGGTGGTTAGAAGAGGGAATAAACAACTAAAGAACTAAAGAAGCAGGACAACAAGATGACTTAGTGAGTAAAGGTGCTTCCTGCCAAGGATGCCAACCCGAGTACAACACCCAGGACCTGGTAGACGGAGAAGAGCCACCCGCAAGTTGTTCTCCTCAACCCCCAAACACATGACTTGTGAACACACATGGAGAAAGTAAGAAATGTATTTTTAATTAAAAAAAAAAAGAATTGTCGGCCTTAATTTCTGAGTGAATGGAATCATATTCAGAAAGCCCTTCCTGCTCCAGTCCTCCAGAGCACTGGCTGGTTTACTCTAGCCATTTCAATGCCACTCCTGACAGTCTGTGCAGGAACTTACTAAAGAAGCGATACATGGATGGATATGTTATTTGGCAGGGACTATCATCCAATTCCCCACCTGTCAAATCACCTTTAGTATATACAGCTACACACTTTCCACTCCCCCACCTTAAGTTTGCTGAAGAGGTAGCAGAAGGAAAAAGGAGAATTAGGGAAGTGAGGGGAAGGAAATAAAAGGGGGGAGATAACAAGGCATGGAGAGAAGAGAGAGTGAAGGAGAGAAGGAGGGAAGCAGAAAGAGAATGGGAAGAGGAGAAAGGAAGGAGCCTATGTTTACAGGGATTAACACAAGCCAGCTAGTAATTTTAAACATGGCTGACTTTTTTTTTTCTCCTTTTACATTTTTTTCCACTGATGTGGGATTCGCCTCTATATGCTGTAAATACCATTGGTGAATTAAAAAAAAAAAAACATTTTTTGAGCCTATAGCAGAGCTGGGAAAATAAGAGGTAGGCAGGTATATAGGTATATATGTATTTCTAATCTTGATTAAGGTATTGTGTTTATAATGCTCATTTAAAAATGTAATGCCCCCATCCCACCCCACCCCCAAGATCTCAATTTTCTCCCCGGCAATTTTGTCTACTTCCCATAGCCAAGAGGACAACTATATGCTTTTCCTTTGGTTCACCTTCTTACTTAGCTTCTTTGGGATCACCAAGTGTAGACTCCGTGACCCTTGTTTATGGCTAGAAACCAATTATGAGTGAGTACATCCCATGTTCATCTTTTTGGCTCTGGGATACCTCACTCAGGATAGTGTTTTCTATTTCCATCCATTTGCATGCAAAATTCGAGAAGTCATTGTTTTTTACCGCAGCATAGTACTCTAATGTGGAGATATTCCACACTTTCTTCATCCATTCTTCCATTGAAGGGCATCTAGGTTGTTTCCAGGTTCTGGCTATTACAAATAATACTGCTATGAACATAGTTGAACAAATGCTCTTGTCATGTGATAGGGCATCTCTTGGGTATATTCCCAGGAGTGGTATTGCTGGGTCCAGGGGTAAGTTGATCCCGAATTTCCTGAGAAACCGAAACACCGATTTCCAAAGTGGTTGCACAAGATTGCATTCCCACCAGCAATGGATGAGTGTTCCCCTTCCTCCACAGCCTCTCCAGCAAAGGCTATCATTGGAGTTTTTTATTTTAGCCATTCTGACAGGTGTAAGATGATATCTCAAAGTTGTTTTGATTTGCATTTCCCTGATCGCTAAGGAGGTTGAGCATGACCTTAAGTGTCTTTTGGCCATTTGAACTTCCTCTGCTGAGAATTCTCTCTTCAGTTCAGTGCCCCATTTTTTAATTGGGTTAATTAGCATTTTAAAGTCTAGTTTCCTGAGTTCTCTATATATTTTGGAGATCAGACCTTTGTCAATTGCGGGGTTGGTGAAGATCTTCTCCCAGTCTGTAGGTTGCCGGAGAGAGGGGGAGAGGGGGAGAATGGGGGGGAGCTTGGGAAAGGGGGAGGTTTGGGATGAAGGAAGGTTGGATGGGGGAGCACGGAAGCACGGTTCTTAGTTAAGGGAGCCACCTTAGGGTTGGCAAGAGACTTGAACCTAGAGTGGCTCCCAGATACCCAAGCCGAGGTCCCCAGTTAGTTCCTTGGGCAGCTGAGGATGGGGAACCTGAAATGACCCTATCCTAGAGCAATACTGACGAATATCTTGCATATCATCATAGAACCTTCATCTGGTGATGGATGGAGACAGAGACAGAGACCCACACTGGAGCACTGGACTGAGCTCCCAAGGTCCCAATGAGGAGCAGAAGGAGGGAGAACATGAGCAAAGAAGTCGGGACCATGAGGGGAGCACCCACCCACTGAGACAGTGGAGCTGATCTATTGGGAGCTCACCAAGGCCAGCTGGACTGTGACTGAAAAGCATGGGATAAAACTGGACTCTCTGAGCATGGCCAACAATGAGGGCTGATGAGAACCCAAGGACAATGGCACGGGGTTTTGAACCTACGTAATGTGCTGGCTTTGTGGGAGCCTAGCCAGTTTGGATGTTCACCTTCCTAGAAATGCACGGAGGGGGGAGGACCTAGGACTTACCACAGGGCAGGGAAATCTGACTGCTCTTTGGGCTGGAGAGGGAGGGGGAGAGGAGTGGGGGGAGGGGGAGAAGGGTGGGAGGAGGGGGAGGGAAATGGGAGGCTGGGAGGAGGAGGAAATTTGTTGTTTTTTTTTTCTCTTTTCTCAATAAAAAAAAAGTTAAAAAAAATAAAAATAAATAAAAATGTAATGCATAATTAAGAAATACAGGTTAATAGATAGTCATCTATAATAGTCAAGTTTGTAGTCATGTTAGTTAGATTTTCTAGATAGACAGAGATGTCTATCAGATGGATGGGCATTCTTCAAACCTTTCAAAGACTATAAAATATGCCATTTAAAATGTTTTAAAAACTTAGGACTTTTCATGACAGTGAGACACATCTGCTCCTGGCAGCATCAGTTACTTGAAGAGGAAGATGGACATTGAAGAGGCTCCTAGAGGAGTTTGTCAGCCATTTGGGCAAGAAACTGCTCTTTTCTGGAATGCTTAATGTTATGCTCTGTGAGCTGGACATGTGGGACCCATGGGGGGGGGGATGACTGCTGAACTTGCCTAAAGGTGAGATTGTCCTTTGGGGTTCCTGCTTTATGAAAGAGTTTTCCAGACATTCTGCATGACACAGAAGAAAGTGACTGAAAACTGCCAATATAGGTGGAATGGTCTTTGAAATTTCCTGCTTCATGGAAAAGTCTTCTGGATACTATGGGTCTGTGGGCTGAATATTGACTGCCCCAATGATACAGAAGAACTTTGGGTGATTGTCCAGGCAGTGAGGTGTCTCTGTCAATTCTAGAGTTTTAGAAGTTGCTAGTTTTTCTTTAGTTAGGTAATATTATATCCTTCTGAGTCTTTTATGAAAATAAAGAATAAATAGTGAGTAGATATAAATACTGTAACTGTAACTCTTGCTTGATACCTGTTATGGTATATGTAATTTTTCTCTGTTAAAGTTAAAACTTTCCTTTTTATTTAAACAGAAAGGGGGAAGTGATGTGGGATTCCTCTTTGTATGCTACAATACCATTAGTGAATAAAGAAACTGCTTTGAGCCTATAGCAGAGCAGAACAGAGGTAGGCAGGGAAAACTAAACTAAAGAGCTGGGAGAAGGAGGCAGAGTCAGGGATAAGCCGTGGAGCCGCCGCAAGAGACAGTCATGCTGGAACCTTGTCAGCAGACTACCAGCCTTGTGTTAAAATATAAAGCAAAGAAAATGGGTTAAATTAATATGTAAAAACTAGCCAATAAGAAGTTAGAGCTAATAGGCTAAGCAGTAATCTATTTAATACAGTTTCTGTGTGGTTATTTTGGAAGTCTGGGTGGCTGGGAAATGAGCTAGCAGGCTCCTCCAACATTCCACTACTTTCCTTTATGGAATTTTCCATTTCTTAAAAGCACACATGTGGGTTAGGGTGATGAGAGAGGAGTGGGTATGGGAATACAAATAACAGATTAACATTTAAAAATCATTGATGTGATTTCAATATTCAATAGCCATTTTATTCCTTGTGTTGTGCTTCAGGAAAGGATGTATAATAACACAATATTGACACAATATTGAAACTTCTCACCTTCATCACTAACTGTGACCAGCATGAGACATCAGTGTCAAGTTCCAACTTTAGTCATCATGTATTTTTAAAATAGAACTTGTCCGACCATATGAAAGACAATTTAAGAAATGTAGACACATTTTAAGCTCATGTTACTGTCATATTCATCTAGTCTCTTCATTTTTTTTTCAAATTACAATCTCTTGAAATTGAAATACAATTCATGAACAAAGGCTTCAGAGCATTGGACTTTGTTAGAATGATTGCCCATATTTGTTCTTTAGCATTATAAATTGTAAGAGTGTGTCTTAGAAAAAAATGGCTTTGTAGTTGTGATGAAATATGGAATGTGAAAATGCTAACATTAATCATATGCTAATTGGTACTTCTTGTTTCCTTGTCAGGTCCTGTATGTTTGTGACATTCATTCTGGCCTCAAGGTTAGTTCTTTGCCGAGTTTCAAAGACTTGAAATTACCATTGCTGTTATTATTTGCAAAAGCATTTATATTATCATCAGAAATCAATTATGCTGCATGTTTTTCAGTTCACATTTCTATGAGCCTTTTAAATGTCACATTTTCTATAAAATATATGTTGTTCATTTGTTCTAACTTATGTTACAAGTGTTATTAATGATTATATATTTCTTGTTTGCTGTCCTTTTCAGAATTCTGACTTTACAATGTTTTCTTTGTCTTAGTATATTAGTAAGGCTAGGGGGGTAGAGTCAATTCATAGCATTCTCTCTCCCCTTGATCACTAGTAAATGAAACAGACATGGCATATCTCAGCTTGAGGGCATGGCTGAAGCCTTCTTGTAACTTCCTGTTCCATTCTGTATGTCTTGATTTTAATGATTGGGAGCCATAGTAGCAAGCGGTATAAATTTTTTAAATTGAGAATCCATTATTTCTTGACAAATTCATGATGAAAAAGAACAGAGACAACCTACTATAGCAGTGCTTAGTTTAGCAACTTCTGAGAAGTTATAGAAATTTGAAGCAGACTCTTTCTAAACCAATACATCAAAGCATTTGTCTCCTGTCACACCATGTCACTTAACAATGCCTACTCTCCAATGATGGTGTCTAGGTAGCAATCAGACCTGCATTCCACTCCCTATCTCCTGAATTATTTCACTTGGATACAGTAACAATCTGTATTTTCAAGTATGGTAAATATAAATGGAATGTGTTCTTTTTCTCACATTGTCAGTATCCAGTGTGTTTGCATAGTGTGCATGTGTAAGAATTATTTTCATTTCTGTAGGCTTACGATGGATGCTTAAGATGGAACTTTGGGTGACTGTCCAGGCATCCAGCTGTTTCTGTCCTTTCTCACATTTGGAAGTCACTTGTTCACACTTCCTGCTGACTCAGTTAATATTATTTCCTTCCTGGGTCTCTGAGGGAGCTGAAGACTAGATAATTATAGTTATAATTTTCCTTGTTTGTCTGACGCAGAAAGCAAGTTATGAAAGAAAGCAAATTATGTACAAGACTTTGAACTCAACAAGATAAAACAGATATGGAGTATTTTCTCTGAATTTGTCAAATGCAAATGGACTAGACACTGCTCATGCACTCATTGCCTATATATATTCAATGTAGTTAGTGTACTTAGTATATATAGTTTATATAAAGTGTATATAGTTTTTCTTATATTCATTATAACCTTTTAATTTTAGATAAAATGGGATATATAGTGATATTTTACTTATGTTTTAATAAATAATGCTTGTCTGATGATTAGAAGGGCAAAGTTAAGCCACTAGACGTCAGCCAGTGGTGGAACAAAATATCCAGCATTTTGGAGACAGAGTCAGATGGATTTCTGTGCGTTCAAGATCACCCTGGCCTACACAACATTGGTGCAGAAACAAATCCAGGTTGAATTCTTTTGTTGCCATATCAGATATCCTGCATATCAGATATTAGCATTATGGTTCATAATAGTAGCAAATTATAGTTATGAAGTAGCAACAAAATAATTTTATGGTGAGGTCACTACAACATGAGGAACTATACTAAAGGGTCATAGAACAAGGAAGGTTAAGGACCACTGCTGTAGAATCATCTAAAAATATGTACCTGTATTAAATGAATCTAAATAAATACACCATATAATTAAAGAGACAATGCCCCAACAAGTCATCTTATGTCACCAAGTAAAATCCCCAGTGATAGGAATAAGTTATATCTTGTTGGGTAGTTAATCATAGATTCCCCTACCCCTAAAAGATTGAGAATCTAAAGGTATGTTTTAGGATCTTATTTTACTGGTATTTTTTTAATTTAATGTGTATAAGTGTTTTATCTGAATGTAATTTGTGTACAGCATAGATGTCTAATGATTCAGGAGGCCAGACAAGGGTGTCCAATCCTCCAGGACTGGAGTTACAGATAATTGTGAGCTACCATGTAAGTGCTGGGCATTGAAATTTACTCATCTGGATGAATGACCATGCTCTTATCCATGGAGGAATTTCTCCAGTCCCTGATTTTTTTCAACTGTAGCTCATGCAGTCTTTGTCCTGAAGGAAAAGAGTAGAAACTTGATTGATAACATTAGATTCACAAAATTACCTTCCTTTCGTGTTCTCACGGTACACCAAGAACATATTTAGGAGTAAATAATACTTGAAGGAAATATACTTCTATTAATCTGTACTCCAATGCTGTGAAAGTATTATTTGATAATGAATATTGCTGCAGAATAATGTAATAAGTTATTGTGTAAATTAAAGTTTTCCCAAAACAAACAAACAAAACAGCTAATAATTTAAAACTGAAGTGTAGTTTTTTGACTATTGAGCCTAAAAACATAATGCAAACATGCAATGCTAACATGTTCTACATTGTTATTCTTGTTCTCTGATGATCCATCTTAACATGTCAGATAGTACCCAGATTTTATTTTGGAAACTTGTTTAGAGTCTCATTCTCAAGGCTCCTTGCAATCTCATAGAAAACACTCCATCTTGTGCTGCTGGCAGTTTCTTAAGCCATTTGAGTCAGCAAAACTTTCAGGGCAGGAAAAGTCTATCCTGATTTGGATGTCTTCACTTTCTGTCTTCCCTGTTGATATTAGCACAATACACTCTAGGATAGTCATCTTTACCATAAGCATTTATTTACAAAACCTATTTCCATCCTAGAGCTATGTAGAAGGTCTGCATTGATGCATCTCTGACTCACTAAGGTTCTTTTTATTTCTACAGTTTCTCACCTCCAGAAGGTTGGCAAATTCTGCTCCCAGTTGTGCTCTCTGCATGCATTTTTGTCTTATGAAGTGATGACATCCCCAATTAAATCTTTCCCTTGCCTTACTACTTGCAGAAACTCTGTGTATTGCAACCTTGAGCACAGCGCCATTTCCCAAAACTGGTAAATTTAAATATATAATCTTTAGTTAATTTGTTGGAAGTAGGAGGCTAAATGTTTGGGCTCACCTTATCTTCTAGAAAATATCTTTTTTTCTTTACATTTTTATTCTTCTACAAGAATAATAATGCTTGAGTAGAACAGATCCTTCCAGTATTGTATAATTAAAAGAGGAAAGTATACACAGAGTCTATAATTAAATCTGTACCAAATTCAAATTGTCTGTGGGTAATCACTTCTGTTGTTCACGGGAATTTGGGTGAAGGTCAAAGTGCTATAACCAATCTTCCTCCTTTCTTTTTTTTTTCCATTTTTTTATTGAGAAAAGGAGAAAAAAAAACAAGTTTCCACCTCCTCCCAGCCTCCCATTTCCCTCCCCCTCCTCCCACCCTTCTCCGCCTCCTTCCACCCTTCTCCCACTCCCCCCACTCCTCTCCCCCTCCCTCTCCAGTCCAAAGAGCAGTCAGGGTTCCCTGCCCTGTGGTAAGTCCTAGGTCCTCCCTCTCCGTCCATTTCTAGGAAGGTGAACATCCAAACTGGCTAGGCTCCCACAGAGCCAGCACATTACATAGGTTCAAAACCCCGTGCCATTGTCCTTGGGTTCTCATCAGCCCTCATTGTTCGCCATGTTCAGAGAGTCCAGTTTTATCCCATGCTTTTTCAGTCACAGTCCTTTCTTTTCTTGGTCTGTCACCTAGGCGTTAGTTCATCTGTTTACAAGCCAATGTGTTGTCATCTTGTTATTGTTCTTTTTGTTCAGCTTTGGGTGTTACTACACTTCTATACCTGTAGTAAAGTTTACTTTTTTCCCAAAAGAGATGTGTGTATTTACCTATGTGCCTTGGATATTTATGAAAAAATGTAATTATGTACCATAAACATTAGAGAAGACTTAAGAGCAGTTTCAAGTATTTACCTTCAGAGGAACCATCTTCTTCTGAATTAACTGCTGTCATATATACAATGATCTTTTTAGTCTAACCATATACTTCTAAGCTAATTCTCCCTAATTTTATTATTTTTGTGGGAATATCCTATTTCATACTAAGTCACACTGCCACATGTTCTCTTTGATAGCCACATCTATATATGTAGTCTAAGGAAGAGTATGCCACTGCTCAGTCATGTGGAGGCATCCTGACAAGTGTTGTCACAATCCTAAAGATGTAGAATCCTTAGAGAGCCCAAAGCTCCTCCAGTGCAAGCTGGTGAGCACTAGTCACTGACCTGCATAGAGCCAGGGCTTCCTCAATAAACTGGAAGCCCACACTGCTGTTATTGTACTGCTATATCAAAGAGCTTGATGCAACTAACCTGCTTGGTTTTATTTGACAAATCTCTAGGCTTTTGTATTTTCTCCGTCTCTCTCGCTGGTGCTTCATCTCGTCTGTTAATCTTTCCCATCACACTGATCTCTCTTGTCTCTCTCCTCCACACACTTACTCTAATTTTGCATTTATTTGGATGAATAACAGCTGTGCAGTCTAGAAAGAGCTAATTGTAGGCAGCTCAGAGAATCTATCTCTTCGTACTCACAAACCCTTTGGTGTCACACTTGAGAGATTCAAACAGGTCGAAAAGCTGGATTGTGCTAGGGAGGCTCTACTAGAACAGTTAAGTCTATCAATTATTTTAATCTTCAGCTTACTCATATTTAAATAATGTGTGATGATTGTATTTTATAAAATTGGAAGCATTAAACAAATTTTACATAAAATTATTGGGAATGGCAATGTCAATAACCGTTTGTTATGTCCATGAAGAAGGAAAACATATTTAAAAATACAAGGCCCCTTTCATCCTTCTTTCTATGAAAAATAGTGAAAATCTAAACCTTACCTCCCTGAATTCAGCTCTGTGTCAGAAAATACAAGGCCCACAATTTGAGAAAACTATGTGGAGGCTGCCTCTGGAACCAAGGGAAATGAAAAATTCCAGGACATTGAATATCTAGAATAAGAGGAAACATTTTTGAATATCAACATTGCTGCTTAGAATTCCCTCTATAAATTTCCCCATATTTAACCAGTACTTTCTGTTGTAATGTGTCTTACTATGCTAAACCATTTCTGCAGAAATTATTCATTTTTCTCAACAAGAGACAAGCTTTGGAAACTATTTGCTTCATGCACGGTGTAATAATAGCTCTGACATGTATAAATACACTGCTTTTATTTCTGCATTTTGTTGGTAGTTGTTTTTCCTTCTAGCAAGTGGAGTTTCTATTTGGCGCCATGTTGTGGACAAATAAAAATGAACATTGTGTGCAGTGTGGAACTAGAAATGCCATCACATTTCTTATCTGGCTGGAATTACTGGCAAAGCAGAATCACAGCAAAGTGTTTTGGCCTAATTTTGTCAATCCCTGCTGCTGGGATATGCCACACTGGAGAGCAATAGCAACATGCAGGAGAGAAACAGTGTGATAGATTGAGAAATGCTTGCTTGAGTGTGAGATACTTTGCCAAATATTTTAATCATGCCAAGAAATTAAAACACAAGTAAAATTCAGTTCCTAGAAGCATGCCTCCTCCAGACTGATGGGAGCTATATCACATTGTTTTGACGTTTCTTACCATATGAGAAATTGAATTTGATCCTCTTTGCCATGACCAAACAGCTGGACCTGAAGCATATCAGCATCAGGCTGATGGTTTGAAATAGAGGAATGTTTTTGATTAATGAAAGCTCCCATGGATTGAGCAGATGATGAGACCTTTCTGCTCAATAAACATATTTCTATAGTTATGCGCCATTAGTCAAGCATCAATGTTTGAATACTCATCCACTTTACACAGACAGAATTTGTGCATCTGCACCCTTAAACTCATACAAGGTTTGCCAATCAACAAGCTGAATGAAAATATATATAACTCTGAAGTTAAAGAAAAACAAATAAGCAAATATTTACATGAATATAAGTAAATCAAAGTCCCCCAAATATGTGTGTATTATTTATAATAAATGTACATAGTCATAGATTTCATATATGAAAATATTATGCAGAAACAGTATTATGGATCTCCTTAATCAAGGTGTTAATGGCTATCTATATGCATATAGACAGACATGTATGCTAGCAGATTGAGCTGATACAGACCTCTTCAGTGCAACATTTGATAGAATTCATGGCAGTTCCTGACATTGTGCTGATAAGCGATATTGTTCAAAAAGGGCAGCACATTTTCTAGTTGATGGTTTGTAAATAAGCAATGACTTTAAGCAAACAATTTCTGTTAAGAAGTTAGTAGATAACAGTGTAACTGCCAAATGGGAGGAAACAAAGACAACACGAATGGGCATGTCAAAATGTCAAAGTGAAAGGGGAAAGCCCTTGAAAATCTACACGAAGAGCAATTGAGGAAAGCTGAGAGTGGGAGGGGTGATCTCCCAGGGAAGAGCGCACCAATTAGTTATCCAGTCTCAAAAGATCAATCCTGAAAACGTATGTAAAAGTAACATTATATAAATTAACAGGTTATATTTATATTTGGGAATATATGCATGCAGTAACATTTAATGAATGAAGAGGTCACAGATTTGAAGGAGAGCAGAGAGAGGTGTATGAGAGAGTTTGAAGGGAGGAATTTTGTTATTATAACTGCTAAAAAATAAAAGTAAAAAAACAAGACAAGCAAAAAATTAGTAAACCCTTGCTACGTTTACGATGTATTATTATCTACATATAAGATGTGTTTTATAGGGAAATTTCTTTTAGGTTCCGTTTTACGTGTCTGTGTGTACATATCTACAGGCATGTAATTCCAGTTGTCTGTAAAAGCCAGAAAAACACAGCAGGTACCAGCTTCATCAGTTGTGATCCACACAAAACGTAGACTTAGAACTGAACTCAGGTTCTTTTCAAGAGCAGTACCCATTCTGAAACACTGAGCGATGTGTCCAGTCCCTGGCTGAATTCACATCATAGAAGTTTGGTATCCTGAACATCTTAGCCTTTTCACCTAATTTTCACTTATTAAATACTAAAATAATAAAATGTGCTTTCTTCTGTACCTATCCTTGTTCCTTCTCAACACTGTTGTTGTAAAATATTAAATTAGGTGAAACACTAAGAAGTTCAGGAATCCTTTTGATCAGACTAAGGCTGGTTGTTCCAGATTATTACACACATTAATACTTCACAATTAAGGAGATTAAAAGGTAAGTTTGGATGGTTAGTGATGAAAAGCATTCATCATAAAAATGCCATTGGCAAACCCTGAGAGTATATTCACGGAGCAGCTGTTCCTGCAGACCACAACACTTGTTCTTAACAACTTTACATCACTCATTTTGGAGTTGTAGACACATTACTAACTATGCACAAGCTTATTGGTAAAATAACACACCTGACTGTCATTAGTTAGGATAAACTTACCTGCTGGCTGGACACTTTTACTGAAAGTTTTGACTTCTCACTGTATTCTACAGAAGTCTGATGGATGGCTAAAATACAAAAAGTTTGCATTGCTGCCTTTATATTGTTTCTGTCTCTATTGCCGTCTCAACTTTTCTATTGTGTGTGCTTGCACATCTATATTTGTGTACATCTGGGTGTGCATGCATGCATGTGCATGTGTGTGTGTTGAACATGTTTGTGTGCTTTGCGAGTGTCTGTGTGTATGCGTGTAATGGTAATAACTATAGAAAAAAAGGTCACAGATTTGAGGAGTGGATGAGAAATAGCGGGAGCTGGAGGAAAAAGATTGGTGGATATAAATGTTGTAAATACAGTACTGAAGCATGGAATTCTTTTAAACTGTTGGAAGTTAAATATGTACTAACACAGAGTTAGCTTGTGTTTCTGCTCATTAGAGTTAGGATGTTTTGTTTACCCCACTCTATGTTACTTCGTTAGTTTTGTGAGATGTTCAAGTACTGAAAGTTCTTTATCCTAAAACACAAGCCTAAAAACCAATGTATCTAGCCAGGCAGTGGTGGTGGCCCCCCTTAATCCCAGGACTCAGGAAGCAGAGGCAGGTGGATCTCTGTGAGTCTGAAATCCACCTGGTCTGCAGAGTGGGTTCCAGGACAGACTCCAAAGATACAAAGAGAAACCCTCCAAAACCACAGAGAGAAACCCTCATAAAAAAAAAAAAAACTATACTAAACAAATGAAAACAACAACAACAACCACACACTATATCTCTTCAAGATAGCAATTTCAGCAACAGGAGGGCTGTAGCAGTCCCTAGGTTAAGTTGCCAGCTCTCCAAATAGCAGTGCTGGAATACTTGAGGAAAAAGAGAAAACATCTTTGAAAACACTCATGACTAATGGAAACTGATGGAAGTCCATCCCTTGACATCCAAGTGATAAAGGCATGTGCCTCCCTTTGTTTGAAGTACCAGCCTTATTTCTCACTTCTGCACTGCTTTTTACCTTCTACTCTACACAGAATTAACCAGCTAAGATGAAGACCCAACACATATCTTCCTGTTTGGTTCCTAAAATGTAGATTGAAATAATTTCTATTATTTCCATGGCATCTCTCCCTTCTTAGAGCAAATGAACAAGTTAGTTTCTTGGAGTCCCTTTTATTAAGTAAATAATAATCATGAGGGATGCCACTCATGACCAAATCACACCTAAACATTATCATGGTGGTAGTGGAATTGTAGTGTAAAGATTTTAGAGGACATCTGCATGCAAACCATGCAACAATATACTAATAGAAATGATGATGACAACAATGTTCAGGGCATAGTCTTTGATAGTCACTATTTTATGTATTTTTATAAGAAGAATCTTTTTTTTTAAATTTATTTATTTATTAAAGATTTCTGCCTCCTCCCCACCACCGCCTCCCATTTCCCTCCCCCTCCCCGGATCAAGTCCCCCTCCCTCATCAGCTCAAAGAGCAATCAGGGTTCCCTGACCTGTGGGAAGTCCAAGGACCACCCACCTCCATCCAGATCTAGTAAGGTGAGCATCCAAACTGCCTAGGCTCCCCCAAAGCCAGTATGTGCAGTAGGATCAAAAACCCATCCACGCCCTTATATAAGAAGAATTTTAATGACACATCCACTTAGTTCTTCTTCTGCTTCTTCGGGAGGACATAGCATTCTACTTCCCTTGAGGATATGTCAATTAAGTCCTTCTCTACTGGGTGCACTTTTGAAACACTGAGTAGCCTTCATCAGACAACGAACCAGAGAACAGCCTCACCTTGGACTTCCCAAAGCCTTCCCACTGAGAGAATATTCAGTTAAAATCAAAAAAGCACTAAGTCGGTAAGAGGATTTTGTTATGCAAGTACAAAGTAGACTAAGACAAAAAATGCCAGGAATTTCCCAATTTAAATATTTATGATTTATGGTTATGAAATGGTTCTATGTTTTAAAAAAATCACCTTCATGTGAAACAAAAGGCTAAGCTGTTTCTTGCATCAAATCAAGCCCCTTGTGTTCCTCTGTCTTGCACAGCATTTGCATGATGGATGTCAGATGCTTTGCATCGTGCTGTGAGGTGGGATTGGCTAATTTTCCCACAGTAAACACTTGCGTATCTTTAACTAAATCTGGAAAATATCATGATATGTATTTCAACACAGAAAAAGCTACATTTACAAAATCGTGAAGTGTCTGTAAAAGAGGTTAATGAAAGCCTTTCCCAGAATAAAGACACAACCTCTGAGAGAACATTTGAGCACAGTAGAAGTGAACCACAGGGAAGTGTTGGTGTCTGACTCTGGAAATATGTAGTTGAACTGTGAAGGATGGTGTGTTTAGTGCTTAGCAATATTTTTAAAAGCAACAGAGTACATCCTAGGGGTTCTGTATCACTTCATAAAGATATAAATTCCATTTGGAATCAAATTCTTCTGATTTAAATGTCATCTTCTTTATTTCCTGATGGGTATGGATATCACATTAATTTTCTAGTACTTAAGAATGATTTGATTTTCTGGGGACTCTAAGGGACTCTAACCCTTCCCCAGGTGCCCAGCCTCAGCTTCTCCCGACTATCCCTACAATCTTAGAGCTTTCCTGTCACCAAAACCAGTGCTAAAGGAAGACTATTTCACAATACCGACTTGGCTGCCAGCTTAAGATGTAGCCTCTTTATCTCCAATGGGTACAGCATCTGTGTGCTGCCCCCTGTTGCGGGAGGTCCTCCCACTCCTCCAGCCTATCACCACTGAGGTACCAGCCCACTGGGGCGTGGTTTCTCTCCCTTTAAAAAAGCGGCCACTTCCCTCTCCTCGCTCTCTTCACTTCCTGCTCCGCCTGCGACTAGATTCCTTTCCTGGTTGCGAAGAGGGCTGTTGCCTGGGACAGTGATCTGTAAGTTTTTTCCCCTTTAAATAAATACCACCCTAATAATCATAACCCCGAATTGGTGTGGCATTGTTTGTGACTTACGCCTTCATTTTGGCGCCCAACGTTTGGTTTTAGAACCTCTCCTTTCCCCACTCGCAGCCTCGAGTTCGGCTTGGCGGCCCCAAGTTCGGCTTGGCGGCTGTGGGCTTGGCGGGCGCAAGTTCAGCTTGGCGGCCGCGGGCTTGGCGGGCTCTAGTTCGGCTTGGCGGGAGCCCCTCCTTCCTCAGCCTCCAGAGGCCTTGGACTCCCCACGTGGATTTAAACTCCACAGGCCCGCGCAGTCTCTGGCCGCCTGGTTTGCTCTTTTCTGAGTCATTTTTAAATCTCCCTTGCAAGTACAGCTCTTAAGTGGCACAAACCAGAGCACGTGGTTGCTGAAAGCTGCAACCCCTCAGGGTGACTTGTTCCCTCTCAGGAATTGATTTAATTAGATTTATTTTGTTGAGAAACTTGCATTTTCCAGTTTTTAACATCTACTAAGGCACTGAAACAGGACCATGTTTTCACCGCGACTCTGCAACAGCGCCACCTGCTGGATAATAGGTAATATTGCAGTTTTTGTTTCTAACGCAAATTTTACTGCTTTGTTTTCACTAATACAATGGATTAGTAAATTTACATTTACTAATACAATGAATTACATCATACAAGGTTTATATGATTATGGGGATACCTTAATTTGCTTGTTACTAGCCTTCAGTTTTCTTTTCCATATTCTATCATTAAGGAAGAATATGGCACTACTAAGAACGATTGAATCTTTACGTACTAATAATGAACAGAAGAATATGGCACTCCTAAGAATGATAGAATCTTTACGAACTAATAATGAACAACTAATTGACAGGATTAAAATTATTGAAAATCAGAGGTTATCTGAACAAGTGGATACTATGACAGACAAAATTGATTCCATACCCAAGGGTATTAGAAAGTTACCTGAAAGGGTTCAGGCTGTTGAATTTGATGTTCAGACTTTATCACAAAGTTTTGATAAGGTAACAGACAGAATGTACCTCCAAGATGGGAATCTACATGATATACAAGAAAAGTTTAAGGAGGACATGTTATCTTTGAAGGAAAAAATTAAAGCTTTGGAATCACAGGTGCAGAATGGGGACCAAAAAATTGATACCTCAGTGAAATCACTGGAAATATATACAGGTCAGGAGATTCAGGATTTAAGAAAGACAATGATAAAAAGATTTGAAAAGATTGGGGAAATTATTGCAGCTGGTGAACAGAGGAAGGAGGCACAAGGACAGGATACAAGGCCTCCACCAGCTATTAGAACTGGCTTACCCAGGGTTCTAGCGACATACCCTATACTTAATTCTGAAAAAGCATCAACTTCTAAAGGCTCAAAGGGAGTCAGAGAAGCTAGATGGACGCCAATAGCAATGAATGATCTGAAAGAAATTAAGCAAGCTGTTGTTAATTTTGGCTTGCACAATGCATATGTAAAGGAAATGATAAGGACTTGGGCTTCTAATGCTAGAGCTACTCCCCATGATTTCCATCAGTTAGTGTCTGCAGTTTTAGATAATGGACCTTCCTTGATGTTTGGAATTTATTTCAGAGAAGAATCCAAACATATGGAACAGCAAGGAAGAGCAAAAGGTATTGAGGTTTCCCAAGATCAAATTCTTGGTGCAGGAGAATATGCTGATCCACAGGTCCAAGCTCTTTATGATGATGAAGTACTGTGTCTATGTCACCAAGCAGCTTTAAATGCTTGGAATAGGATACAAGATCCAGCAAAAGGGGTTGAATCATATACCAGAATTAGGCAGGGACAGAGAGAACCCTTTATTGACTTTTTGCAAAGATTAATTAAGGCTCTGGACATAGGGGTAACAGACCCAGAAGCTAGACGAATACTTCTTGAATCTCTAGCTTTTGAGAATGCAAACATAGAATGCAAAAAGATAATTGGGCCTTTAAAGTCTAGATCAGCACCTATGGATGAGTGGATTCAGCATACGATGAATGTTGAGACGTTTAGCTATAATGATGAATCTTGGGTAGGAGAAGCGATTTCCAAAGCAATGAGGAGACATCAAACCGCCAGGTGTTTTAATTGTGGTAAATTAGGACATTTGCAAAGGAATTGCAGGCAAAGAATTTCTAGGAATAATATCTCTTCTGGGAATGACAAAAATAGGAGACCTCGGCCTTCAGGTATATGTAGGAGATGTGGTAAAGGCAGGCATTGGTCCAACGAATGTTGGTCAACAACAGACAGACGGGGCAATCCGATATCATCGGGAAACTCCTTGGGGGGCCTCTCGCAGGCCCCCAAGCCAACAGTGGCCCAGTCATTCCCAGTCACAGTGGAGAACGTGCCTCACCAAGAAAATTAAAAGCTCCAATTTCTGCTGTAAAAAGTAATACTGGTCTAAATGAAGAATTACGTGTGGAGGATGAGTCAAAAAAACCAATAGGACAGAATAAACCTATATTTTGGCAGACTTCTATTAATGATCAAAGACCAAAGCTAAGAGTCTGTATAAATGGCACTTTTATTGAAGGCTTATTAGATACAGGTGTGGATGTAAGTATCATTACCCCAGAATCTTGGCATCCGAATTGGCCTCTTCAAGAGGTAGATGTTCAATTCCTGGGAATTGGAACCCTATCTCGTGTAAAACAAAGCACAAGATGGGTTGAATGCATAGGGCCCGAAGGGCAAATAGGAAGACTAAGGCCATATATAGCCAATATTGCCATAAATTTATGGGGCCATGACCTGCTACAGCGATGGAATACCCAGATTAACATTCCTGTATTTCCAGGAACTCATAATTCTGGGAAGGATATGATGAGGTATTATGGAAAAAGGTCACCAGCCATTCAGGCTGTACAAGAACATACAGCAAATACCAAACCTTTAGAGGTACCAACGGCCCTACCTTTAAAATGGCTAACTGAGAAGCCAATATGGACCAAACAATGGCCTCTAGCTGAAGATAAACTACAGGCATTGGAACAGCTGGTGCAAGAGCAACTAGATGCTCACCATATTGAAGAATCAACCAGCCCTTGGAATTCTCCTGTGTTTGTTGTAAAAAAGAAATCTGGTAAATGGAGAATGGTGACAGATCTAAGAGCTGTCAACAAAGTAATTCAACCTATGGGCCCACTACAATCTGGAATTCCTTTGCCTTCTCTGTTACCAAAAGGATGGCCTCTTATAGTTATTGATTTGAAAGATTGTTTTTTCACTATACCGTTACAAGAAAAGGATAGAGAAAAATTTGCCTTCACAGTGCCTACTTATAATAATTCTCAGCCTAATAGGAGATATCAGTGGACTGTCCTCCCACAGGGTATGCTCAATAGTCCTACACTGTGCCAATATTTTGTAAGTAAGCCATTGAAAATAATTCGTAAACAATTCCCCAAGTCCATCATTTATCATTACATGGATGACATCTTATTATCTGATTCAAATAAAGATACTTTAAAAAGGATGTTTGAAGAAGTAAAGAAAGTCTTGCCTAGGTGGGGATTACAAATTGCCCCTGAAAAGATTCAAAGAGGAAATTCTATTAATTACCTAGGTTACAGAATAGGGTTAGAGAAAATTAAAACGCAAAAGGCACAAATTAGGAGAGACCGGTTAAAGACTCTTAATGACTTCCAAAGATTGTTAGGAGACATTTCCAGTCTACGACCAGCTGTTGGGATAACACCTGATCTAATAGTTCATTTAAACAAAACCTTAGATGGTGATAAAGATTTGAATAGTCCAAGAGAACTGACAGCTGAAGCAGAAAAGGAACTGACAATGATTGAGGAAAAATTACAGGAGGCACATGTGGATAGGGTGAACCCAAATCTTAGCTGCATCCTAGTCATATTGCCTTCCAGAATTTCTCCTACAGGGATTCTAATGCAGAGGGAAGATATTATTTTAGAGTGGATATTTATACCTAATAAACCAAGTAAAAAATTAAAAACTTATGTGGAAAAGGTCTCTGAATTAATTATAAAAGGTAAGCTGAGACTTCGTCAACTAGCAGGTATAGACCCAGCAGAAATTATAGTGCCTTTTACTACTGAAGAAATAAAAAAGTTATGGGAAGACAATGAACCGTGGCAAAGAGCTTGTGCTAACTTTTTGGGAGAAATTAATAGCAACTATCCCAAAAGTGATAGACTTAATCTCATAAAAAGAACTTCTTGGATTCTTCCTAGAATTGTACGTGATGCTCCAATAACTGGAGCCCGTACGTTCTATACTGATGCAAATAAATCAGGGAAAGCAGGTTACAAGTCAGATGAATTGAGTAAGGTGGAACAAAGCCCTTATAATTCTGTCCAGAAGGCAGAATTATATGCCATTCTTATGGTGCTAAGGGATTTTAAAGAACCTCTTAATATAGTTACAGATTCACAATATGCAGAAAGAGTTATCTTGCATATTGAAACCGCTGAATTTATACCAGATGACACAGAGTTGACTTCATTGTTTATCCAGGTACAAGACATAATCAGGAACAGGCTTTGTCCGATGTACATAACACACATCCGGTCCCATACAGGTCTGCCTGGTCCTCTAGCCCAAGGCAATGCTGAGATTGATCAATTATTGATTGGAAGTGTGTTGCAGGCCTCGGAATTTCATAAGAAGCATCATGTCAATAGTAAAGGCCTAAAGAAAGAATTTTCCATTACTTGGCAACAAGCTAAAGACATTATAAAGAGATGCCCTACTTGTTCTTTCTATAATCAAACACCGTTGCCTGCAGGGAGTAACCCAAAGGGTACTAAGAGAAATGAAATCTGGCAGATGGATGTGTTCCACTTTATGGAATTTGGTAAATTAAAATATGTACACCACACCATAGACACGTATTCAGGTTTTCAATGGGCTACTGCCCTGAGCTCAGAAAAGGCTGATTCAGTAATCACACATTTATTGGAAGTTATGGCCATCATGGGTATACCTGCGCAAATAAAGACAGATAATGGTCCAGCATATGTATCTAAGAAAATGAAACGCTTTTTTGATTATTATAATATAAAACACATTACAGGTATACCAAATAATCCTACAGGTCAGGCAGTTATAGAAAGATCAAATCGTACTATAAAGGATATGCTGAACAAACAGAAAGGGACTGAAAATACCCCCAGAAATAGATTACATAATGCTTTATTAACCTTGAATTTTCTTAACGCTAATGAGAAAGGAACGACAGCAGCAGAAAGACATTGGATAATGAAAAAGTCTGCTGAACTAAATTAACCGATTTATTTCAAAGATGTGCTGACCTCTCAGTGGAAGCCAGGAGATGTGCTACGTTGGGGAAGGGGTTTTGCTCTTGTTTCCACAGGAGAAGAAAAATTGTGGATACCATCAAAATTAATAAAGTTTCGATTTAAAGAGGAGAAACCTCTTGGAAAGGAGAAATGACAACTCATCCACAATGATGATATTCATACAGGTGGTAAGAAAAACGTAGAATGGGGGCAGGGTTCTGTTCTTATCTCCACAGGAAAACACTCATCTTTGAGAAATTCAAGGGACCCTGGATGTTTGGATACTGACAGATGGAAAAATACCTGCCCAATAGGAAATATCAAGACAACTAAATGGATTGTGTAAGTAATATTAAACCATATTTCTAAATTTATAAAGCTGGTTTTGAAATTGGACTCTGGCTCAGTCCCTCTCCAATTCCAAGCCTGTTAGTAAGAGAAAAACCCAGAGTTTCTGGAGTTTCTGTCTCATGTCAAGAGCCATGATATGGGACAGAAAGAAATATGAGTTTAGAAAACATCTTTGCTTTTCTTCATATCTATCATACTTTTCATTGAATATATCTATCATGTCTTTCATTGAATATATATATATATGTCTATATATGTCTATATGATTAATGTTTAAGTTTTTCATAATGAACAATGAGTTTTTCCTGAAGTGACATTTGAAGTTTCCAGGAAGAAGATGGGGCCCCATAACAACAACTCCACCTGGTTGATATGACGTCATGATACTGATAGCGCTACTACAAGACCTGCTTTTGGTACCAGCTGCACAAGACAGTTCCAACTTGGTTAGCTGAAATGGTGCACATCTTATACAACATTTTGGCCAGACCTGCACAAAATACTCAGAGACTATTGGCAATTTTAAAAGACATTGATCTTGAAATTTAACCATCATTTCACTTTCACAGGATCCCCCAGAAAGAACGTCGCCCCCATGACAGCTGGAAGTAATTCTAGAGGACGACGTCCCCTTTCCCAGTAAAACTTGCCCTTGGGTTTAGGGACATCATTTAGGGGTTGATTATAATTAGTATACGATTGAGGGTTGGGGGAGGAATTTTATACGCTCAGGGATCATTTTGAAAAAAAAAAAAAAAAAAGAGGGATGATGGGATAATAGATTTGTAATTGTGAGTTACTGTTTTTAGACAAATACATTGGTATAGATTCTTGTATATTGATACAAAGTTAAATTATATTGACTATTGTACGCATGCATGTTTCTACCTCTGTTTAAAACATTTTTTATGTATTGACATATATTGTATTGATATATATATATATTGTATATATTTACCATATTGCAGTGTACATTTCTACCTCTGATTAAGATACTTATATAATGATTGTGTATTGATATATATTTACGTACTGCAATGTATATTTGTACATTGTTTATATATGGAGGTCATTGTCCTCATTTGTTTCACAGTCGTTTATTGTCTTAGTCTTTAAGTTAGATAGATATTGAGAATTATATAGACTAATAGTCATCTAAGTTTGTCATTTATAATAGACTAATCAGGTTCTTTAGATATATAGAGATTATACTCAGTATAGATAGATAATCTTCAACTTCTTCAAAGAGCTGTAGAAAATGGCCTTTAATCTAACTCAGAGTTTTGTGGTAGTGAGACACAACTGCTCCTGGCAACACCACTCTATTCCCGAGAGAATGTTGAACACCAAAGACACTCCACCTGGAGCCTTTCTTTTTGGCAGAACTGGCGTTTGGGCAAAGAAATGCCCATACCTCAACAACTGACAAAGATACAGAGCATGCATCAATGGATAAAACAGGACTGTCATATCCTGCCAAGACAGGGTAAGATAGTTTTGAAAAGTTGCTTGCCTTAGAAAATGGTATGTCAGTTATGTTAGGCCTTAGCCAAAGTTGGTTGCTTCAACGCTGCTAATGTGACTTTGGGTGATTGCCCAGGTAGCTAGTTGTCTCTGTAATTTGTTGCATGTTTTGGAAGTTGTTTTACTGAACTTCCTAATTACCCAGGTAACATTATTTCCCTTCTCAGATCTTCGATGGGGTTGAAGACTATATAAATGTAGTTACTTTCTCTCATGACTTGGCCAAGTTATTTATTATACAAGACCTAAGCTAGTTAGAATATGATATTTGTACTTATTGTATATAATTTCATAGTAGGTTTAGAACTCTCTTATTTAAACAAAAGGGGGAGGTGTTGTGGGAGGTCCTCCCACTCCTCCAGCCTATCACCACTGAGGTACCAGCCCACTGGGGCGTGGTTTCTCTCCCTTTAAAAAAGCGGCCACTTCCCTCTCCTCGCTCTCTTCACTTCCTGCTACGCCTGCGACTAGATTCCTTTCCTGGTTGCGAAGAGGGCTGTTGCCTGGGACAGTGATCTGTAAGTTTTTTCCCCTTTAAATAAATACCACCCTAATAATCATAACCCCGAATTGGTGTGGCATTGTTTGTGACTTACGCCTTCAGCCCCCAAGGAAATGGTCCCCAGGAGATTTCTGTGTCAATGATGCTGATCTCTTTTTAATCACATCTGATTCCTTGTTCCCAGCTGACACTCATCAAGTATCCCAGTAAAGCAAAGGTTTCACTTCAGTGGTGACATTTGCCTGTTAATTGAAGCTGGGTACTTCAGCCTCAACTGAGAAGAACCACAGTTTCTTTCTTTAAATTTATTTTTTAAAACAATCTTTTCTCATTTAACATACCAATCACAGTTTCTTTTCCCTCCCCTCCTCCTGCTCTCCCTACATTCCACCCACCTCACCCCCCTATCAACATCTCAAAGAGGGTAAGTCTTCCCATGGGAAGTCAACAAAGTCTGGCATATCACTTTGAGGCAAGACCAGTGTCACCTCCCCCCATATCTAGGCTGAGCATGGTATCCCTCCAACAAGAATGGGCTCAAAAAGCCAGTTCAAGCAGTAAGAATAAATCCTGGTCCCACTACCAGTGTCCCCAAAGACTGCCTCGACCACACAACTGTCACCCATATTCAGAGGGCCTAGTTTGGGCCTATGCAAGTTCCCCTGCTGTCCCTCCAGAGTCAGTGAGCTCACACTACTCAAGTCAACTGTTTCTGTGGGTATCCCCATCATAGTCTTGACCCCTTTGCGCACGTTGTCTCTCTTCCCTCTGACTGGATCTGGGAGCTCAGCCCAGTACTTAGCTGTGGATCTCTGCATCTGCTTCCATTGTTGTTGGGTGAAGTTTCTAAAATGACAATTAAGGCCATCATCAATCTGATTACAGGGGAAGGCCAATTCAGGTACCCTTTCCACTACTGCTTAGGATCTTAGATGGAGTCATTCTTGTCTATTCCTAGAGATTTCCCTAGTGCTAGATTATGTTCTAGTCCCACAATAGCTCCCTCAATCAAGAACTCTCTTTCCTTGCTCTACCTCTCTGTCCTTTCCCCATCGTGGTCATCCTGTTCCCTTATGTTCTTTCCCCACTTTCTTTCTCCCCTCCTCCTCCCCTTCCACCCTTCCTTTCTCCCATGCCCCCAATTTTCTCAGGAGTTCTTGTCTATTTCTCCTTCCCGGGGATAACTATGTCTCTCTTCAGGTTCTCCTTTTATGTAACTTCTCTGAGGTCATGGATTATAGACTAGTTATTTTTTGCTTTACATCTGATATTCACTTATGAGCGAGTACATACCATGTTTGTCTTTCTGAGTCTGTGTTACCTCACTCAGGATGATTTTTTTCTAGTTCCATCCACTTGCCTGCAAATTTCAAAATGTCATTTTTTTTTTTTTTTTTTTTTTTTTTTTTTTTTTTTTTTTACTGATGAGTAGTACTCCATTGTATGAATGTACCACAGTTTCTCTTTCCGTGCTTCATTTGATGGACATCTAGTTTGTTTCCAGATTCTGGCTATGACAAATAATGCTGCTATGAATATAGTTGAACAAGCATCCTTGTGGTATGAGTTTACATCCTTTGGGTATGCGCCCAAAAATAATACTCTGGGTTTTGAATTGATTCCCAATTTTCTAAGAAACCGCCATACTTATTTCCAGAGTGGCTGTACAAGTTTGCATACTTACCAGCAATGAAGGAGCATTCTCCTTACTCCACATCCTCTCCAGCATAAACTGTGATCAATGTTTTTCATTTGGCCATTCTGACATGTTTAAGATGGTATCTCAGAGTCATTTTTATTTGCATTTCCCAGTTGACTAAGGATGTTGAGCATTATCTATAGAAGATTCTCAAATGGTCAAAAGAGACACAGTTTCTTCAAGTCATGCACCGTAAAAATTGTTCCACTACAGGCTTTGAGGTACTTTAAGCCTTCACTCTGAAACCCTACATGCCAGGCCTTCACCATCTGCATTGCTCTCAAAATTCTTATCTTCCAAGTTCCCAAAGTAGCATAATATGCTCAGAATACTCAATTCTTTTCCAAGCTCAGAATTGCAAACTCCTTCCACAATTACTTTTTAAACTTTATTAATAAGAGTATGAAAAGTTGCTTATAGATAGAACGCGTGTAGAAGAGCATGAAATGGCAGCACCTTGAGATAAAGCAGCTAATACAAAAGAGCTGTACACATTCTACATGGTATTATGTCATGGCGATTTGTCAAAAGGCAGTTTTTTTTCTTTGTTTGTTTATCTCTTTGATATGCAGAGAGAACCTAGTTTTTAAATAATTCAGATTTTTTTTCTTGTATAAGATTTCTTTGAGTATTTGTACATATTATTTACTCTTGTTCTTAAATGCCTCACTATGTAATTTCTCTGTAAAACTGTTATTTATTTAACCATCATTATGTGGTAGGAATAAAAATAAGTGCTCATTGTGCTGAATAATCATTGGTCCACATTTCTTAGGGCCTGGAAACAGATTCCTAGGTAGAAAAATACTTAAAGACAAAGTTGTTTGTGAATCTTTTGTGTATCACAAGATGCCTTGGGAATGAATGCTTGAATCCAGACAGAACATATGTGTGTACTTATAAACCCTTCATATGTTCTTATGGGCACTTATAATATACTCCAAAATGTACTTTTGTAATTTGGAAGATTTTAAATGTCCAGTTGGTGCTTTTATTTTCTCTTAGTCCTCAATACGTAATTTCAGCATATTCTTTCATCTTTTTGAAAATTGTGTACTTGTCAATGAAGTTACCCGCTTACTTGTGGTATCAGTTTATTGAAATGTCTGTTATATTAATATTTGGACTTTGTGTAAATAGTTGATGTGTTTTCTCCAGGGAAACTATCCAAAATTTTGTTTAGAATGAGAAGTACTTTTCCCTTTATTATAAAAGTAAAACATTTAACAGATCAAATTGTCAGAAACACAGACTCATATCAATTTCAGTGAAGAAAGTTCATTTTCAATTCAATCAACATTTTTCATCATCTATTTCAGATGCCTTTGGTGCTCTTTGCTTATTGTGGTGGCTTCTGACCTCATCTAGACCTCTCCCCTGACTTCCTTCCTTCTGTACGTCTCCCTATCCTCTCTCTCTCCTTCTCCCTTTCTCTATTTTTCCTTCTCCCTCTTTCTCTCTCTCTCTCTCTCTCACTCTCCCACTTCTTTTCTTCTTCTTCTTTCTCCCTCTTTCTCTCCCACTATCTCTCTCTCCCTCCCTCTCCCTCTTTTCCACTCTCTCTCCCTGTCTTTCTCCGTTTCCCTCTTTCACTTCCTCTCTCTCTCTCAGTCTCAATCTATTCCTCCTTCTCTGTCTCTTGCTAACATTCTGCATGTTTTAAGAAAATGAAATAATTTGTGATTGTATTAGTGTTCTGCTCAGCATTTCCTCTTCAGCCTTATCACAGGCACTGCTTGATCATATTTAAAGTATTGTCTTACTTCTGAGCTCCCATAGTACCTCATTTATAGATGTAAAATCAATTTTTTATTTTGCCTCCTAAATATAAATGTTTATATTCATCCAAATTTTAAACTTTCATGAGCCATAGTAGCAAAAATTATCAACTGCATGTTTTTATGTGTTTTAATAAATAATCGTTAAATTTTATGTGTAGAAAAAGAAAACATTTGTAGTAAACTTTAATTTCCAAACTTCTCTTTGCAGACTATGCTTAACAAGGATCATCATATATAAAATATTGAGCACTTATTAAACAATAACTGTGAGTTCCAAATAGCTGAAACATTTTATGTTTAAATTTATTTTTCAAATGTGCCTTTACAATTTAGAAGAAAATATCAGAATGTAACTCTGAGAGATCACTTCCCCAACACAGCAATTAACACTTCTATCAAACAAAATAAATCTACTGAATGTGTGTGAAAGCATGTTTTCAAGAGGAGAAAGAACACAGTGACTATTTTCCCCAGAAATGTTTTGAGAAATAGTAAGACTGATTCAAAAGTAACCATTCAAATTCATTGTTTACAGTATGAAAATGTCCCTG
This sequence comes from Microtus oregoni, assembly GCF_018167655.1. Classification (NCBI taxonomy): domain Eukaryota; kingdom Metazoa; phylum Chordata; class Mammalia; order Rodentia; family Cricetidae; genus Microtus; species Microtus oregoni. The sequence continues at coordinate 8,271,073 of NW_024543076.1, read as the reverse complement.
GATGTGTCCATTCTTTCATTTTTAAATCTGGACTTTTCAAACTATTTATTATGAGTACAATATTTTTGCAAACTTCGTAAATCATCAAGAACACCAGCAAGAAGCAATGAGTACTATCATAAAACATAGCACTAAAAGAAAATTGCTGAAGTTTGAGTACATCTTCCACATATACATACACAAAATAAACACCAACACAAAATTAAACCCTTTGATATTTTGTATCTGAATGCTGATTATTACTAAAGAACAATTTTGGTGTTAAAATTTTTTAATTTATTAAAAATTTGAAGAAATGCTCTACTTTGTTTTCAATGACAGTGGTCTCATGTTGCATGGAGAAGACATGTTTTTTTGAGCTGCAAGAGTTATAAACATAATAATAAGAGGAACCTGGAGGCATGATTGCCCTATTGCCTAGCTGCCATGCCACGAGCCATGACAGGGAGCAGAGGCTGGAATTGAAAACAGCGGCCTCATGGATCCAACTAAACTTGGAGGTTTCAGTGGGACCAGCCAGAGCAGTGGCAGGGAAAGTTTGAGGAAAAGCAGAGCAGGCGGGACATCAGGAGAGCATTTACAGGTGGATGGTTGATAGTTTGAGGGTTTATATTCCCTAGCTGAAAACATGAAAACTCACAACAACACGCCAAAGCCTATAGGAAAATATCTTCCCTCCACAGGTAGGGTGTTAATGAAGCTGACTGGCTCTGGGTCTGGGCAACTAGAAAGCCAGAGGCTAGAGAATAGCAGGACACCACAAACCCTATAGGAAAATGTCTTTTCTTTACAGGTGGAGTGTTAGTGAAGCCTGATTGGCCCCAGTCTGGATGACTCAAAGCCAGAGAAGCTATAGGCCTCTCCTAGGGGTCTCTCACAGTGGGGATGGTTCAACATAAAGAAAAGAAAAATCCTAGGAGTCCTGGGTCCCAAAGCAAATGCACTGATCAACGTGTGCAGTCCTAGTGAGGGTGGACTACCCTGGGTCATCTGATCATGTTTTTAGCTATGGGAAGCAACCAGAGATGAATATCAGTGAAGGGCTCAACCATAGCCATGAAAGCTGTGGTATGATGACTGGGAGGGGAAAATTCACTACCAAAGCCACTGGTGTGTGAAGAGTTCGGTGTTCAAGCAGATAGAACACGGAGCTGTTGTAAAGAAACCAGGTTCCCAAGCCTAGGATTTCATGTGTCTTCAGCAGTTCTGGAGTTCTTGCTTTTCTTTTTATCAAAATTATTTTGGGCATCTCAGTTCTTGATTCTGTTATTCTACACTTGTTTTTTGCTATATTACCCAGATAACTTGGTTGTTGTTTTCATGCTTATTTTCAATGACTTACTGAACAGTGTGCAAGCATCACTGACTGTTTGTAAGAAATGAAAAAGTTTATCCTTCTTTTCTGATACTTTCTCTCTGATCTTGCTCAATGTCAAGTAAAGGCACACAGAAAAGAATTCTAATCCATAGAGGATTAGAGTCTGTACAAACTCCAGCAAGTGTGTACCACAAATTTAATATGAAGCCAACTTTACTTCTGTAGTACTATTACTCTATTTCATGATTCCCGAAGATGGTTATAACAGCTAAATATTTCAAATGAAAATGTAACAACAGTTATCATAGTTCCAGTGGAAAGCAAGGACAGACGGAAAAATCTAGAATTAAAGGATTTAATTAGAGGTAACCTTTATTGTTTTATATTTTGTTTGTTTGTGTGTCTGTAAGGATATCATGTATCTTTGGCTGTCCTGTAACTGGCTATGTAGACTCATGGGGATTCAGCTGGCTTTTCCTCCCTACTGCCCTGTTACTTCCCTTTTTCAAAAGAGCGCTGATGAAACCAATTTGCGTTAGATCTCTGACACAATATATAAAGTAGTTAAACATTATGTGTCAATAAAAAAGGTTTCTGACACACACACACACACACACACACAAGTCATTCAAATGAGGCAAAGAGGAAATTAATAAAGTAGTCAAAAATGCAGAAGTATATCTTAGGTTAAAAGAAACCACTACATTAAAGTTTCTCTTTTTACATTAGGGGTTTTGTATTGTGAATATAAAATAAACAGCTGCCCAATCTACACAAACAACATTTACCTTCCCTATACTCTGCGTTTATTACCTTGTGTTTCATGATTATCCCCCTTGACCATTGGTGTGAAATTATATTGTAAATACAATGATAAGAAAAGCAATATCTGCAAATACTATTATACTGAAAATGAATGAAGAAGGAAATCAAAATTTCCTGTGAAAGTAAATATTCACAAAAGATGTATTAATTTGCAAGTACACATACTGCGAAGCTGTTTCTTTATTTATCAACAAAGTCATTTCATGGTTGAATAAGCTTATGTAATTAGCCATTATGTTTTAGCATTAAAGTGTCTCTATCCATAGTTGATGAATAATATTTAAACTGAGAACCCTGACACACAGCTTATGAGCAATACCTCAATCAGTGTTTCTTCATAATAGTAAAATAAGTGTATACGACACCTTTATTTGCAAGGATATTTGCAGTGCATTATTGAATTTAATCTTTAAGATAATCCTGTGACTTAGTTACTTAAGATGAGAGTTTGTGCTACTGGGCACATTCACTGACAAGAAAAAGTAGAGAGATATATTAAGAACATCTTTCCTCAAAACTGGTCAGAGGGATTAACACTAGAACATCATTACCTGTTTTCTAGGAGTATGGTATTTCCCATACCCAGAATTATTTCTATTTATGCCCCAGTTTTATTGATTACTGTTAACTAATTAGTCTGGGCTTGTGAATCCTCCTTTCTAATGACAAAGGGATTTTTATTTGGCTCAAAACAATGAATCTTAAAAATTTAGTCTGAGATGCCCTCTTTTTCATTTTAAGGTAAACAAATAGGAAATATAAAACGTTCTCATTGTCTTTGAGTTCATGTACAATTTTAAAATGATCGTGGAGAGAGAAAATACAGAAATATTTGCATGCATATAGACCATCTATGAGAAAATAATCCATTGAATATTTACCCAGTATGTATGTTTATTTTACTAATTGCAGAGAAAATTTTTTCTATTTCTTTAATCCAACTCTACATTTCTTTCTTAATAACTGTAAATACAATGAACATATCTATACATCTTCATACACCAAATGTGGATACACTATTCTTTGAACCTTTAAGACTGTCTAGATCCAGCCCTCTGTTTTAATCATAGCAGAGGCAATTTCCAAACAACAGGAACAGTAGCAGACATAAGGGTTTAACAGTCCTTGAAGTATGGTTTTAATTTGTCCACATGAAGTAGATAATAAGTAAGTCTTTGGATATGTAATAGATAGCTTTTGTTTCTTTATTACAAACTGACATGCTAAAGAAAATGTGTTCTCATACTTCTTCTCAAGACAAAAGAAAAACAAAACATTGCTTGATTTTTTTTATTTAATGTTTAAATTTTCATTAAAATTTTTGTGCTTGATTGAGTATCTGAACTTTCTTGTAGCCATAAGGCTATCTGAGAGTGGGATATTCCTTAAGACCTTATTACAATGCTAATTTTCAAATGGAAAATCTCACATACCAAATTAACCATACCCAAACGACTACACCTCAATGAAATTTTATACTATACAGTTAGAGTGGCCATTTGAAAATGAAATTGTGGAACTATACATTGGAGTTCACACTTTCACCAAATATATTTCATGGACTTATCTACCTCCAACACCAAGGATCCATGACAGAATTGGAATTAGAAAAAGTTACCTGTATTCTTCCTTTCTTATTTCGTATGATATTATCTACATAATTTATTGAACTATCTGACTTTCAAGTTTCTATTTATGTTGAACCGTCTTAGATTCCAATCTTATTTTAGCTATAGTCTTATACATGTTCTCAGTTGTAGTGAGACCACTTCTACAGTCAAATTTTGTATTTCCTACTGATTGTGGTACTTGTAGACCAAAGTAAGCCGGTAGATCTTGTTTCGACTCTTCTGGTCAAGAGAAAAGTAAGTTTTACCATAAGAAATACTGTAATATTTTTAGCTTTCCTCTATCATTCTGGTATTCTTGAGGAATGGACTGTTGAAAGATGTGAATCAAGACTCCCCAGTTGCCCAGACCTGAAATCACACAGAAACTATATTAATTACAACACTGTTTGGCTGATGGCTCAGGTGTGTTTTTAACCAGCTCTTTCATCTTAAATCAACCAATTTCTATTAATCTATTGTTGGAAGAGTCACTTGTTCATCCCACAGCACACAAAGGGGACTCCCACATCAGTCTATGTATCACCATGAGGCTGTGGCCTGCCAGTAATGTTTTGGTGTCTCTCTCCTTCAGCATCTACATGGCATCTGTCTGACATTGCCTTCTTTCTCCCTGCATTCATTTTCTATATATCACCACAAGGTTATGGCCTATCAGTAAGGTTCCAGTGGCACCAAATTGCAGTAGTATCAATGAGTTCCACAATACCCTGGAATGGAGTATAACGAAGGTTTATTTATTCTGGGGTAAGCTCACAGTAAGGGTAGTGATCTACAGTCCTGCTTTTGCTGGCAACTGGAACCAATTCTAGCACATGCTTTTCTTCTGCACTTTTAATACATGAAACCATGCCCAAAGTGGACTGGTATCTTAAAGGCTATTGGCTGAAGAAATTTCCATAACAGAAAAAGCACAGTGATACCAGAGGAGATTATGCTACCCATAGCAAGAAAAAAATAAGTAATTTGGGTACTTCAGAAACTATAAAAATGGAAAGATCCAGCCTTGAATACCTGATACGGTGGAAATGAGCACTCTCTAATCTGCCCAGAACTAGTGGAAGGTTTGTTTGTTGAAATGATGAGAGCTAGTGGGCATGGACATCTATTATAATATATATTATAGGGATAGGTATAGAGGGAGAGGTCACAGCTTAGTCCTTGGTTCATGTATTACATGGCATAGCATGATGATAGCACATCATACATACATGTAGAATGAATACAATAGCATGCCTATGAGCATAAACCTCATCATTTGGGATAAGAATGTTTGAAATTTACTGTTATTTTCAAATATATAATGTTAATAATATTTAACAAACGGCAAAATGAACCATGAAGAAACAGTACAAACAGAGTGAAAAGGAAATGCTTCATTGTGTCTTTTGATGATGATGCTCCTTTGACCACGATGATCCTGTTCCACCCTAATCCAGACTCAGGTAACCACAGTCTACTTTCTGGGTCTACAAATTCAGGCACTGGGATTTCACAAAAATGACAATGTAAACCTTGTCTTTCTTTATCTGGTGTATTTTACTTAGCATAATGTTCTCCAGTTTTATGCGATTGCAAATTACAGTGCTTTTCATTTGCAAAGCTAAGTAGTATCTTAGCACATAGGTAAGTACATAGATGAGCATGTTTTTGTCTTTAAACATTCGTTTGTTGACAAAAGCCTGTCCTGATTCCTTAACTAATGTAAACAGTGCTGCAATGACCTCAGTGGCATAAGTTTTCCTCCAATACTGATTTAAAATCCTTTGTATATTTTTTAACTCAGGACCACGAGGGGTGCACCCACACACTAAGACAATGGGGATGTTCTATTGGGATCTCACCAAGGCCAGCTGGCCTAGGTCTGAAAAAACATGGGATAAATCCGGACTAGCTGAACATAGCGGACAATGAGGAATACTGAGAATTCAAGAACAATTGCAGTGGGTTTTTGATCCTACTGCACGTACTGGCTTTGTGGGAGCCTAGGCAGTTTGGATGCTCACCTTACGAGACCTGGATAGAGGTGGGCAGTCCTTGGGCTTCCCACAGGTCAGGGAACCCTGATTGCTCTTCGAGCAGATGAGGGAGGGGGAATTGATCGGGGGAGGGGGAGGGAAATGGGAAGCGGTTGTGGGGACGAGGCAGAAATCCTTAATAAATAAATAAATTTAAAAAAAAAAAAAAAATCCTTTGTATAAATGCTCAGAAGTAGCATTAGTAGATCCTAATACCGTCCTTTCTTTTTGTCTAAGTTGTAACATAGGTTCTCACTGTGCTTTCTAGACTGACCTTGAATTTATAATCCTTCTGCTCCAGCCTTCCAGGTAGCTGAGATAAGAGGAATTAGACATTACCTGCAGGATTCTACTTTTACCTCTATTATTTTTACTATTTATTGATGAAGTCTTAAGTTTTATATAATGTTTCCACTAATTTACACTGCCAAAAGCAATGTGCAGGGCTTCCTATGTCCTATCCCTTACGAACATTGTGACTGTTAATTCTTCTGCTTGCTACACGAAAAAAAATGTTAATTGATAATGAAACATGATATTAGTTTACATTTTAATAATTATACCTCATGATGAGCAGTGTTTTTATATACTTGCTGTCCACTTATGACTTTTTTGAGAAATGTCTTAATGTCTCTTGACCATTTTCTGTTTATTAGCATTTATTATCTTTAGTAATTTTTATGTATATGTGCACATGCATGTTGCAGCACACACTGGTCAGAGGACAACTTACAGGTGTGGGTTCTCTTCTTTCACTACATTGGTCCCTTGGGTGAGACACAGGTGGTCAGTCTTGGCTACAGGCCTCGTTATCTGCTGAGTCATTTTACCACACAATATATTCATTTCATTTAATTGCTTCGATTTCATTTTTCTTGATTATGGGCCCCATACCAGAAGTATAGCTTGCAAATAACTTCTCCCCTTCCAAAAGTTGTCTCTTAACTCTCAATTCAGTTTTTGTTTGTTCTGTTTTCTTGTTCTCTTATCTTGTTTTGTAAACACGTTTAGTGTTTGTTACCTCAGGTTTTGTTTTTTAAGCGAACGTTTTTTTCTTTTTTGGAGTCAAATGTAAGCATGTCTCCATTTGACTGATGCAATTTATTTCTTTATATTTTTCTGACAGTAGAACTCTTTTTTATTAGGATAGGAGAAATTTAGTAGAATTATTTTTACATTTTGTTTCAAGCAAAATAAAGTGTATATCTAACTGGAATTTTTAAAAGCTAAGCCGATTGTTCAACTCACATTTTGATTTTGTTTCAAAAATTGGATGGCTGCATTACTTTAATTCAGAGAACTTTCTATTTTTATTTGTGTGACCATTCTTTTGCCATTTCCATGATCTATGTTGAGTATTTCCTTATCAAAATTCATACATAAAACGTAATTGTATTTTTTAAGTATGAGAAAATGCAGAAATCTAACTTTACTGTCACAACTCTGAAATCAGTGCTAAGAATAACATGCAGACCCTTGAGGTGCCTCTGAATGGAATAATGTACGTGTCTAGTGTGTTCACAGGCTTCTGTCACAGCATTGATTTTTCTGGTTCAAGTCAAAAAACACTTTATTTTATCCAGAGACTCCATAAATGTAGCCACTGTCTGGGTAGAATAAATCTTGCCTATTCCACCAGCAAGTCAAGTCAAAACTGGCTTTGGTGGTTAAGAAACAGTCAGGTGTCCTGCTGTTTCTTACATTATAAAAAATAACATCATTTTATTATCTTCCCTGTCTGAAATTTTTACAAAATATGAAAAAAGAAAGCAAAATAAACACATAAATACACACCCTAAAAGAGTAAATTATTTGTGGAGGCCAACATAGGAGAAAGAAATGTGGCCTCTTCTTTCCCATATTTAGATTTGAAACTGACTTACTACTTAAGAAAAATATGTGAAAAATAAAAGTAAACAGAGTATTGCATGAAGTTATGTTTCCTGGCACAATGTTGTCATAAAGTGGAGTCTTCTCTTTTGTTTCTTAACAGTTCAAAATAGAAATAGGCTAAATTTATTTGCAAAAATAAATGGTTTCCCCAAATGGCAGACTCTGAGTTCAAAGGCTGCAAGGATTTGTATTTCTTTAGCTGTATTAGCATTCCATAAAGTTTTAAGCAATGTCACAGTTTTCCTAAACAAATGTTAAATCTGCTCCCGACAGTGACTTTACAATCACATAGTGTTCTCACACCTCCCATGTACTGGCATTTACATTTCGACATCACCATGAGGAATTGCAAAGCCGCCTAAGTATTGCTCTTCCAGAGGATGAGCATGATTCCCGTGTTCTTTGAAATGAGTCACTAAGACAATTTCTCCTCTGTGAAGCTTAGGCTGGAATATACTGCTTACTGGGATCATCAATCCCAGCCTCCTTTCAGCTTAGAATAAAATGAAGGACAAAGAGGACAAGTGACCCTATGACTCTCAAGGGTGCTGAGGTCTGCTATCAAATATTGCCCCTGCAGCACAAGGAAGGATGTAGTTAGTGCTTCTCTGCCCCTCCACAGGAGGTGGGACTAATCAAGGCATCTGAACCTCAGCCAAGCATCATGCTGTAAATTCCACAATCAGAGTGCTTGGTGGAGGAGTCCCCTGACACCCAGTGAAGGAAAGAGCAACAAGAACATGTTAGAGATCACATCTTAAAAGAAAACCTGAGCACACCTGTCAAGGACTTGAAATATTCCCTGTGGCTTCTGACAAAAACAGCTTGCATAAGGAAACCAAGGTTCCTGTCTCTTTTACTTTTCAAATATAACAAGTAATTGGATGCTGAGGTTTACTCAAGTAACAATAAAGAATATTCCGTAAAATTCAATGTTATTTAATAATAAGTAAGTTTTTATGAACCACCCCTGATCACAGGTGAACTTGACACCTCAAAAGGTTGGTTGAGTATTCTAACCTCTGACAACCATACACACATGGATGACTAATAATTTGTGGTTAGATTTCTCAGAGGATATGTCAAAATCTCAAACTCCAAGCCTCTCTTACCTCAGGATGAATTTATATCCCCTTTAAAATCTACTCATGAGTTGATCCTTGTGAAGTTGATACAGAAATATCACGAACATAAACAATTTTAGGACTTTGAGCAGTCATTTTATTTTTCTCCTGATATTCAAATGAACTTAAAGAATTGTAAAATCATTAACTTTTTGCTTTTATATCAAAACTGGAGATAATTAGTAAAAACAAAAATACCATGAAAAAAGTAGCTACATTGCCTTTTATAGCTAGCAGGAGTACAGATTATATACTTCCACAATGCTCCCCCACATTTTCAAAAAAAAAAAAAAAAGTAACAGTCAAGAAAGAAAGCTATCAAAGAGAACTCTTACTGAGGTGGGTGGTCCTTGGACTTCCCACAGGGCAGGGAACCCTGATTGCTCTTTGGTCTGAGGAGGGAGGGGGATTTGATCGGGGGGGTGGGGGAGGGAAATGGGAGGCGGTGGTGGGGAGGAGGCAGAAATCTTTAATAAATAAATAAATAAAAATAGAGAAACTAGAAGGCAAAAAAAAAAAAGAAATTGTGATGTAGATTCTGAAGTGTAGCTCTTCGCAAATTGATGCCTTCTGGTGGGAGTGAAAGTGGGGAAAGACTCAGTTTTCTTAAAGGGGCTGGTCACTGGGATTATGACTATGCTCCACTGGGCAAGACAAACTGCCAACTGTACAACTTGGATTCTTCTTCTTCTTCTCCTTCTTCTTCTTCTTCTTCTCCTTCTTCTTCTTCTTCTTCTTCTTCTTCTTCTTCTTCTTCTTCCTCTTCTTCTTCTTTCTTTTTCTTCCTTTTTCTTCTTCTCCTTTTTCTCTTTCTTCTCCTCCCTCCCTCTGAGGGAGTTTACAAAAGTGGGGGCAGACCTGGAAGCATTGGGAAGTGAATGTAATTGAGGTTTATGATATGAAATTCCCAAATAATCAATAAAATATTATATAAAAATTAAAAATAGCATATGGTAATAACCTTTAAAGATAGATTAAAAAGTAAGTAAAATTTCTAGTGGATTTTTGTGGTGTTTAAGGGAAAAATAAGCAGGATGTTTTCTACTAAAGACTTAGGGATTTTTTCTTTCTTTTTTCTCCTTTTATTGAAAATATTTTTTCTCACATGATATATTTTGATATGACTTCTCTTCTCTCCACTCCTCCCAATTTCTCCCCATCTGCCCTCTCCTCTGGATCTACTATTTTGTATTTCATTAGAAAAGACAGGATTCTAAGTGATAAACATGAAATATAAGAAAATAAAAACTATCAAGTAGGAGTTAGACAAAACTAACAAACATGGAGAAAGAGCCGAAGATAAGTCAAGAGAATTAATGACCCACTCCTTTACATAATCGGGAATCCCATAAAGACGGTGAACTTGGAGTCATGATTATATATGCAGAGGACCTGGGGAGGACTTCTGAAGACCGTGTGGATGCTTCTTATATCTCTGAGTTCAGATGAGCTTTCATCATGGTGATTTAGAGAGCCTTGTTTTCTTGGTGCCATTCATGCCCTTTGGCTCTTATACCATTTTTGTCTCCCCTTCTACGGGGTTCTCTGAGCCCTAAGGACAGAAATTTGGAGACATTCCAGGACTAAGTGCTCCAAGGTCTCTCTCTCTCTCTCTCTCTTCATAATATCTGGCTGTATTTGCTCCCATTTGCTGTAAGAGGAAGCTTTTTCCTAAGGGCTGAAGAAGGCATTGATCTATAAATACAGAAAAATATCATTAAATGCTATTTATCACTACTTTTTTTTCAGACCAGTAGTATTGGGTCTAGGTCTCTGGGCTATCAAGTCTCTGGTTCTTGGTCAAAAAAGCAGTGTGAGATATGGTTTCATCTTTTGAAGTGGACCTTAAGTCGAATCAGTTATTGGTTGGTTATTCCCGCAAGCTTTGTGTCACATTATAGTGTCAAATCTTTCGGGCACGAAACATTGTAGATCAAAGGGGTTTACATTGTTGCTTTGGTTTTTGTTTATTTGTTTGTTTTGCAAGGGTCTCTTCCTTTTGCTTTTCTGAAAGTCAAGAGATTAAAATGGAGTAGGAAATATCGCAGATATTGAGAGTGACCTCATCTTGCTCATTCATTGTAACTGTGGATGAAGGGAAGTGCCTTAATCTCGCCATTGACTTAAAGCAGATGAAACATTGGTTTCTGCTAATAATTTACAGTAAAGAATTGTTGTTTCATTAAGGCAGATTTTTTTAATATTGCAGGTTATTCAGAAGGGAATGTCCAGTTTCAATGGGTTAACCATCACTTTGAATGTAGAGCTTAGAAACCAGAAGAATATGAATAATTAGCACAATTTGAAATTCATAAAAATACAATGTAGGAAGTAAATGAGAATGCCCATGTAACCATATGTGATTTTGTTTCTAATTTATTGATAATATTGATATCAATATGAGAATATGTCATACTAAATTTGGATTAATTTGTAGTCCCTAGTTACAAAAGTATAGCCTAGCTTCATTAGAAACATTGCACACCCACACATAATCACACAATCACACACACAAATAAATATTCATAATTATACACACATGAACATACACATAAATGTTCATGTACACATATACTTACACATAAACACATTTTCACATACTCATGAATGCTTGCATAAACATGCTCAAACACACATGCTGTGGAATATTATTTTAAAATTGTTACATTTATTCATGCTGTGGAACATTTGTTTAATGATGCAAAGATGTGTTGCATTCTTTTATGTTGCATTTGTTTAAGTTTGAATGTGTGTTACTTTGCCTGTCTACAATACCTGATTGATCTAATAAAGCACTAAATGGCCAATAGCAAGAGAGGAGAAAAAATAGATGGGGCTGGCAGGCAGAGAGAATGATATGGGTGCACTCTGCAAAGAGAGAAGTAGGAGTAATAGAACAAGGAGAGGAGGAAGGAGCGAGAAAAGAAGGGGCCAGTCACTCAGGACTCAGTCACCCAGATAATATATACAGAAATAGAGAAAGAAAAAATCCAAAACCAAAAGGTAGACATGATAATTTAAATAAAGAAAAGATGGCTAGAAACAATCCAAGCTAAGATTAGGTATTTATAAGTAATAATAAATCTTCATGTATTTATATGGGAACTGGGTGGTATACCCCCAAACAACAAAAGAGTCAAAAGAGTAAAAAACAATCAACTACACACACACATTGTCACACACATATAATCACATACATAAACACAGTTCTTCATATACCTTCTCATAAAAACATGCCTACTATTAGACACATCCCTACATATATAAACACACATACTCTCACAAATACTCAAAAACACACATTCTCATATACACATGCACACTCTCGAAGTAGGGCATGCTCATACTCAAACATATATGCACACACAAATATACTCATATACACACCCCACACAATGCACATTCACAAACATACTAAACCCACATACTTTTACACAGTGATGCGCAATACATACACATGCACAATATTCAAACACACAACTTCATATATATATATGTGTGTGTGTGTGTGTGTGTGTGTGTGTGTGTAGAGAGAGAGACACACACACACAGACACACATGATCACAAATACTCAATGACACATACAAACACTAATAATGAAAACATACAATATTCTAAGGCTCACACATACACACATACTTATACACACACACATGTACACACACAATACTTTGATGGTTCTAGCGGCAACCAGATTATTTCCTTTAATATAGCATAAAAGTACACAATTATTATATAATCCTTTTTTTCAGAATCATTCTTTGTGAAATAATGTTATAATCCACCAAAATTTTAGGTAATGCAAGCACCAGTAAAGGAAATAATTACTTTTAACTTCTACCATTAATAACTACTTCCAAATTAAAACCTGACTGGGTCAGTTATCAGAGTTTTTTGAGGTCTCCTCAGTGACAGGCAAGGTACACTGGTACTCATGGGCTCAGATAGAAGGTGTCTGATGAGGCTACTTATTCATACAAATATTTGGAAACATCCCCTGTCAAGGAAAATGCTTAGCGTCTGATGCAACTAAGACGGGCTGAAGGGAAATGGTCAGTTAGGCCTTCCTTCTCTTGTCAGCTTTGGATTCCCTCTAGCCACCATCTCAACCATCTCTATGCTTCTGCTCACAGGCTGACATTGAAGCACAGCCCGTTACAGCAGGAACAACACAGCTCATCTGTTCGGCTGAGTGCAGACTATAAACACAGATCACTCTCCAATTCATCAGAAAGGTGCTTATTGGTGATGAGTTATTTCTTTTAGTCATACCCTATCATATCTATAAATTTTTCCATATAAAGAAAATAAATCTTCCCAAACTGTAAAGTTCTTCCTATAAATTTAACAGCAGCACTGCCTTTGAATATTTTAATGTGATATATGATTTATTGTCTCCTTCCTTAGCTTTTAATATATGAAGGGCTGCCTTAGACACTGCAGCTTCTGATTTGCTAAAATATATATCTGAACACTTTGTTCTTGTTGCTGTTTGAAACTGAGGTAAAAACGTCAGCACTAAGAGTTATCACCACTGTAGCATCATGCAGTTTTAAAATAACACAAAAGTGTTAATAACATAGCTATATATTGCATTATTATTAATAATAAAGTGTTGTTGGATTTTAATTATATGGAAATTGTTTTTGGTATCTGTTTCAAACCCTCATTCTAGAACACAATAACCAATGCCAGAAGTGTTCTAGAGAGACCCCATGCCTAGTCTACGGAGAATCAACAGCTCTAATTTACTAAGCACTAAGCAACCGGATGCTATTTTCAAACATAAGCCAGATTATGAACATTGTCTGCTTAACACCCTCTGTGGGCTGTTCATGGCAATTGTTTTAAAATTCGGAGCACATAACAGAGTAAGTCAGACATTAATGAACCAGTAAATCTGGCCCCTCACTAATTCCTGGGACTCATGATATACACATTTTCCCTAGCTCTTAGGATCTAGTTCATTGGTTTTGGTCTCCCAATTTGATCATTTCCAGCAGTTTTGCCTTTTCTGGGCTTTATCTGTCTGTGGAATTTTGCAAGTTGATTTCTATCTGTTGGGGAGACATCAACTTAAATTATAAAGGTGAGAATAGTAGAATAAATATCATATGCTAGTTTCTTAGTTCCAAGAACTTACAGCTGATCATCAATTCTGTTTTTTTCTTATCATTAACCCTTGGCACACTTTTAATATTAATTTGTAATAAACCCACAACCTAACAAAATTTTAATAGCAAATAACTCACTGTATATAAATTTAAAAAGTTACAGACTCTACATATTTGTATTATTACTTTTTAGAGTTGCAAGTCATTTTTTATCCTCATCAATGACATTTTATTTGGTCAATGAAGCTTTGGAACAAAACATACAATGGCTGATAAAGCATACCCAGTGCAATGGATTACTGGGTTCAAAATAAGAAATACACACAAGTCACTCATATCCTTTATGTTGGGTGCATCCTAGCTCAGCTTCTACTAGCCTATCCAAGTCTTGTCAATGGATTTAAATGAAATTATTTGCCACAGATTCATAATCTCATCATGATGCCCAACTTTAAAGTGACTCTAGTATATAAGATGGAAGTTTCTGTCCTACCCAGTCCCAATCTATTCATCTATTCATCTATTCAGTCCCAATGAAACACACAGAGGCTTATATTAATTATAATCTGTTTGGTCTATTGATTCAAGCTTACTAACAACTAGCTCTTAAAACTTAAATTGACCCATAATCCTTGTCCATGTTTAGCCATGTGGCTCAGTACCTTTTTTCACTGAGGCATTCTCATCTTGCTTCCTCTGCGTCTGGCTGGTGACTGCACCTATGCCTTTTCTTGTCCCAGAGATCTCCTAGTATGGTTGCTCCACATATCCTTTCTTTCTGGATACTGGCCAAGCATCATTTTATTAAACCAATATGAATGATAAATCTTTGCAGTGTACAAGAGCATTCTCCCACTCCACTCAGTAGATATTAATTTCCTGCAATTATTCATTTAAATGTGGAGTTTTGTGAGATTTCCTCCATCGGTATTGGAATGTCAACTTGTATTCTCATTACCCAAGTCTTGTTTAGGCAACCATATTGTGAAGTCTGACAAAACTGTCTTAGAGAAGGTACCATCTTGAAACAGATTACTTGGTCATTTATTTCTTACAATATTTATTTTCCTTCTACCATTGCATACCCTGTGCTTTGTATGAAGGAGTTATATTGTATTCACTAGGACTGGGTGCCTTATTGCCCACTGTTGGCTTCATTCTGGCACATATATGCACAGTTTTCCCAAAACTTGGGTTAATATCTATTGTTTGTATGTGTCTCATAAAGCACTCTACTAAATTATATTAATTTCTATTTTCCTGTCACAGAATCATATGGATAAATTTGACGTTATATAAAATACATTCTTGACCTGTGTGCATAGTTAGAACATGTTAGGAGATGATCTATTTTTAGTAAAAGGAGAAAGTAGTCTTCATTTACTTAACTTCAATTATTTAACAGTTTTAACACGTTTCCACACATGATAGATTTAACGATTTCTTACATATAGATGTTCAGTGTTCAATTCAATCAAGCCTGCTTTGCCAGGTTTTTCTCAGTTGAATCTATGCAGTGTCAAATTGAATATCCCTTAATTTATTTATTCTTGTATTATATACAAGGGTATGTAATGAAAGCAGATTTGTCTACATGAATCTATCTGAATTAGGAAAAAATGATTTAAAAAAACTCTCATTTATATTATATTTTCATGGTTACTCTCAGGCTCATCATAACCTAGTAACTTCTTTGTATATTTGTTTAATTAGAAAATCAGAATGGTCTTGCTCAAGGAGTATAAATAGTTTAGAATATATCTGTAGAAAATAAAAACCAAAACCAAATTATGTGTATAAAGAATAAAAGGGAAGATTTTGTAATTGGGAAATATTATTTTTTTAAAAAAACTATTAATATGTGTTCCATTCAATAATGTGTAAATCAGCTCACTTTTTATATCAAATTATAAACAAGCTCCTGAAAGAGATGAAGGCATTAACACTGTTCCCAGGCCAGATTCTATTAGGATAATTGTGCAGAGCCACAGGGCTAAATTCTCCCTGTAATTTCATTTTCGAAACCAAAAGCACACAGTGGAATCTGTGCCCTCTTCCCCAGTGTACCATGATTATACAAGTGCTCTATTCAGCAGCTGCTGTGTTCCACTCCATAAGTGGTAGCATTCCCATTTTTCAGAAATAATTCATTTTTGTAGAAATAATACTCATTTATATTGAGAATTCCATCCATTTCATGGTGTCAATGTTGCTTTCATAAACAGCATCAGTATGAGACTGTGGATAATTTCACAGATGATAAAACATGCTCGTAGAACACACAGAGGAAAAGCACATCTTGGACAATAGTTCTGCTTCTTATGGAAATGACCCCACACAGTTCCCTGGGATGTTTTCATTTGCCCTGTATTTTTCTTTGTTTTGAGTGCTATATAAATAATGTCAAGGGTTATAGGATGACACCATTAACACCAGCAGGGAGAATTTAGAAAGATGAGATGCATGGGCCGTTAGAATAAATATGTAACGATATTAATTGTATTGTAACCTCAAAGACTGTAATATCTAATTGTCTTAGCAAGGGTTTCTATTGCTGCAGTGAAACACCATGAACAAAAATCAAGCTGAGGAGGAAAGGGTTTATTCAACTTATACTTCACATTGCTGTGGAAGGGGGAAACTGTAATTGGAATGTAATGTGTGAGAGAACAGCAAATCTTTTTAAAAAAGTTAAGAGAAAAGAGAAAGGAATATTTAACTTCCTTAGCCATTCTGACGAGTACAAGATGGACTCAGAAAAAAATAAGTGACAGCTGATGCTGGCAAGGATGTAGAACAAGGAAAACACTCTTTTATTGCTGCTAGGCATGCAAACCTGTACAGCTTCTTTGGAATTCAATATAAGGTTTCTCTGAAAACTTGGAATTATAACTCTAGACCCCGTTATACCTCTTTTGGGCATATTATCCAAAGGTTGCTCAATCATACAACAAGTACAATTGATCAACTATCTGCATGGAAGCTTTGTTTGTAATAATCAGAACCTGAAAACCACCTAGATACCCCTCAACTGTAGAATGGATAAAGAAAATCTGGTATAATTACATAATAAAGTATTACTCATCTGTTAAAAAAAAAAAAAACAGCACCTTGAAATTTGAAGGCAAATGGATGACACTAGTAAAAAATCATCCTGAGTGATGTAACCCAGATCCCGAGAGAAACATGATAAATATTCACTTCTAAGTGGTTATTAGCTGTAAAGCAAAGGCTAAGCATGCTGCAATCTACAGACCCTGGGAGGCTAGATAAGAAGGACTCAAGGCTGTGAATTTAAAGGCCTCAGGATTTCTGGGTGCCCAGCACTACTGGGAGTTCCCCATGTCTGTTAACTTCTACCAGAGGAAAAACAATGAACACAGCATTTGTAACAACACAATGACAAGGTGATTCAATGAAAGAGCTCTCAGAAATGATATGTTGCCTCACACCGTGCCCCCGTGTCTGTGCTCTGTGCGCTGGCACCCAGTTACCGAGCTTCGGGCAAGGGGGCTGGAGGTTAAAATACACAGACACACTCAGGCAGAGAGACAGCGACCCGGGTCATCCTTGAATTCCCCAAAAATGCCCCCTTCATTGTGTTCAGGGGCAGATTATATAGAGATAGCCACGCCCCAGCCAAACCCACCAGAAACCACTCTCCTGCCATCAGGAACTCCTGAAGGTCTCGTGCTCAGAGCACCTGTAGGCACTCAGATCAGGGGATTACGAGACATTCAGGATCTGGGGTCTCACTGCTCCCAACAATATGTGACTATCGTACTTTTGGGATTTACTGTCATTTTTGTTGAAAGAGTGATCTCTATATTCTTTGAGTGACTTTTATAATACATTCTCTGAACCTTTATTTCACATGTGCACTTTGAATAAGTAAAAAATAAAACCTATAAAGATTTGACTTCGATATTTTTCTCTTCACTTTTTTCATTTAGAAAAATCCATGATTTTATATTAAATTTACTTTAATAACTATTATAGCATCGTTATGTATATGAACTATGCTCAAAGTAAAATTATTGGAGCCAATACATACTAATTAACTTGCATATTAATTTAGTGAAACAATGTAAATGATTTCATTTAACATATTTCATAAATATGTTAAAAGAATATCTATATTTTCCATATTCAGTTCATGGTAAGAGAATGGCTGAAGCTACATACATGAAAGGAGGTTGTAGCAGAGCAGGACACCAGAAGCCAGGATTCACTCATAGCTAATGTCAAGGAACTTTTTGGCTCCAGCAGCTTGGTTTGCATGCTGGGAGCTACAGTTGTGATGAATAGAACATTCCATTCCCATGGATTGCCACCAGGACTGTCTGTCCCTCTTCTCTCTCAGGAGTGCCTTTGTCCTTTCCCCACCTCCTTTTCTGAAACGGTCTCGTGAATTTTGTTTAGTTACTTTATTCTTTAGTACAATATTTCTTATTACTCTGACTCAGTACCAATGTCAAATCTAAATTCTTTGCCAACACCAAATGCATCCCTCCTCCCTCCTTGTGGATTTTGCCTAAGATATATGTTTGAGACCTATAAGATCCTGGAGAAAACTTTATCCTTCTAAAATTTTTGAGTCCTAAATTGCAACTCTGTTCAGCCCCAAGTACACTCCTTGTATCTTAAGCTACTCTTGACAACTCATCTTCAGGGTCTACATCTGCATGACACAGTAAAAAGATGAAAACTACTGAAAATTTGTTGGGCTTAATCTTACAGTCCCTGTCTTAAAAGTTAAAATTCCAAATATGTTTCTATCTTAAAATTACATTTAACTTTACATTCCATAGTTGAAAGTTTCTAAAAAATAACCTAAACCTCATATACCCTATATACATAGTTACATGTACTATTTAAAAGTTTATTTGTACATTTTACAAACAAGTTTCAAATTTTAAAAGTTAAAAATAAAGAACAATAAATAATTTTGAAGGATGGTTATTAATGAGTATTGAGTAGCATAAATAACAATGATTTTTGTGGGAATATATTATCAAAAATCCAAATATTTATGAATTATAGTAAGTTGGCACCCAGATCTGATATTATATAGATTTTATCTCTGACCTTTAGTCACTACTCCTTGAAACCAGAACCAGGCTTTGAATGCACACAGCAGAAATGCTTCACTTTGATCGCTGGACTAGAGCAAGATAAACTAAGAACTTGGATGTACAATTGTCTAAAACTACTAATCTTTGAGTCCTCAATAGCTTTTTGCCTTTTTAGTTTTCTCTACAACTTTATATGTAAGTCACACATCTGAGAAGCACATATCAAAATGATCAGTTTAGTTTGAATACCCACAATACTCTTTTCCTTTTAAGTCTTAGAATTTAAGACAAAATGAAATTCGTGGAAGGAAGAATATTTGTGGTACGAAAGTAGAAATAGATATTATTCCAAATGATATATATGATACACTGAACTCGACAAAAGTTTTTTTCCTCCCATTATAACATTTTCTCTTTTTAAAAATCCATTGTTTTTAACAAAAAAAAAAAACCCTGATGTTGGATAAAGACTCAATCTAGTTAGATAATAAACTGGATGGGACAAGTATTAACTTTTTAGCATTTTAATTTTATAATTTTAATTTTTTAATAAGCCAATATTTATCTGATTTTATGATGTCATAAATAAACATATATCTGCACACATGCTCAAATCCCTTTAATGTGCCTCCCAGTCTATGGCAGCAAAATACTTCAAGGATTGTCCGGCTCCTGAAGAGGCAAACGGCATGAGACTTTTAAGTATCTATGGAGTAGAAAGGGCCTGATGGATTGGTCTGACAAACTGACTAAAATATCCTCAGGACAGGACTGTCAAAACAAATGCCAAAAGAGAAGGGCAACTGACCAATGGCAACTTGGAAGTGAGAAAATGAAGTGCCTAGTAGTGACAGCTCTGTGGCTTTGAGTAAGGATAATGGAAAACACAGAGCCAAAGATCAGAGTGCTAGCTCAAGAGTTTGATGCTTAGCAAATCTTCAGACAGTTGAGATGCATGACCTTCCACATAGAAGGCTGCAAGGTATATAGAAACTGCACACCCCATTCCTTGCCTCCTTCATATTTGAGTACAGAATGCTATCTTCCTGTCCTTTTCCATAAAAGGTCCATGTCCTTTTGTAGGCAGCCTGTCACTCAGGGACAGGTCCCTGGCTGCCTGCCATTTCTAACTTTTAATGCATCAACCTCCTGCACAATTTCACGTTTGTGTCTCAAAGACCCTTCTGAGAGTTGAGAGAGAGGGATAATCAAGGTTCTGGAAAGGACAAATGAGGGGAAATGGAACATCTCAAGCCAAAGGGAGAGAAATAGAAGAGGAGAGATGAAAATAAAATAAAAGGAGAATTCTAACAACAAAGATTTCTAACAATGGGTCTGCTTCTCAGTTTTTTCTCTGTAGGTTCAACCACATTCGTTATGATCTTGAACTACAGAATTAGAGACAGAGGTGGGATAGAGGAAAAGAAACAGGTTGGAGCAGTGGTTCTTGACCAAAAGAAAACACGTATTTTTGATGGTCTTAAGAACTGAGCCACTGCACAGTAGCAAATTACAGATACAAAATAGCAACAAAAATAAATTGGTTAGCTGGTTCTGAGACCGTTGGAAATATGTGCTGTCCGTTGGTCAACCCACGGGTTGAAAACCACGAGCTTGGAGGGATAGGACAATGTACTGCTTTGCAAGTCAGTTTTTGGCTTTTCTGTTTTGCAGCCTCTCCGGGTTCATATAGTCACAGTTCTTATTTAGTTTTTAGAATTTAATGCTTAATGGAAACTAACTATTTCCATTTGTACTCATTATCATTAATTATGTAACAATTGTTCACCAAGATTAAAGATTATAAAGTAATTGATAATTTATGTATATTAATAAATAGGTTGTCTTTGAACATTGTTTTACTGAAAGTATTGTGAATTTCAATGTACTTCAATGTGGCAGTTGTTCATATAAAGTCTGTTTATATAATTTGCCATCTGTTTATTTGGTTTTTTAATAATAATGTTCAAAAATGCAGAAACAAAACAGCTTTCTTTTTAAATGTAACTAACAAATGAAATCGTTTTAATTATTATAAAGATTAAAATAGCCTGTATGTTATAGTTAATATTAGCATGTTGTAGTGCAGAGAACTGTGAACTGAATAGAATCAATGTTCTCTTGGGGCCATCTGCTAGTTATAAGAGATGGACATCAAATAGCAAAGAAATCACAGAGAGGAATCAAGAATGCAGAGTTAAGCCAGCATAGTAATAGGAACCTGAAATACTGAGCTGAAGGAGCAGTCAGCTGAGTCTCTGGAGCTCACTGACCTGCCTGCCAAAGGGAATGTGGAGCTCAAGTGGTCAGAAACACTTTCTCAAAATAATAACATGAAGAGCAACTGAGGAAAACACCTGACTGATCTCTGGTCTCTACTGTCACATAAATACACACACATACACAGACACACACACACTCAAACGCAAGCATGCTAATGCACATGCACACACTCACACACATGTTGCATACACATACATACAAACACATACACACTCACATACACACATGCATGCATACACATACATACATACACATACACACATACACACATGTATGCATACACATACATACACACTCACACACACATGTATGCATACACATACATACACACATACACACTCACATACACACATGTATGCATACACACACATACACACATACACACATGTATGCATACACATACATACACACTCACACACATGTATGCATACACATACATACACACATACACACTCACATACACACATGTATGCATGCACATACATACACACATACACACATGTATGCATACACATACATACACACACATGTATGCATACACATACATACACACACATACATACTCACATACACACATGTATGCATACACATATATACACACACATACACACTCACATACACACATGTATGCATACACATATATACACACACATACACACTCACATACACACATGTATGCATGCACATACATACACACACATACACACTCACATACACACATGTATGCATACACATACATGCACACATACACACATGTGTGCATACACATACATACACACATGCACACTCACATACACACATGTATGCATACACATACATACACACTCTCACACACATGTATGCATACACATACATCACACTCACATACACACTCACATACACACATGTATGCATACACATACATACACACACACACTCACATACACACATGTATGCATACACATACATACACACATATACACATGTATGCATACACATACATACACACTCACACACACTCACATACACACATGTATGCATACACACACATACACACATACACACATGTATGCATACACATACATACACACATACACTCTCATACACACATGTATGCATACACATACATACACACATACACACATGTATGCATACACATACATACACACTCACACACACATGTATGCATACACATACATACACACACATACACACTCACATACACACATGTAAGCATACACATACATACACAAACATACACACTCACATACACACATGTATGCATACACATATATACACACACATACACACTCACATACACACATGTATGCATGCACATACATACACACACATACACACTCACATACACACATGTATGCATATACATACATGCACACATACACACATGTGTGCATACACATACATACACACATGCACACTCACATACACACATGTATGCATACACATACATACACACTCTCACACACATGTATGCATACACATACATTCACACTCACATACACACTCACATACACACATGTATGCATACACATACATACACACACATACACACTCACATACACACATGTATGCATACACATACATACACACATGTACACATGTATGCATACACATACATACACACTCACACACACTCACATACACACATGTATGCATACACACACATACACACATACACACATGTATGCATACACATACATACACACATACACTCTCATACACACATGTATGCATACACATACATACACACATACACACATGTATGCATACACATACATACACACACATGTATGCATACACATACATACACACATACACACTCACATACACACATGTAAGCATACACATACATACACAAACATACACACTCACATACACACATGTATGCATACACATATATACACACACATACACACTCACATACACACATGTATGCATGCACATACATACACACATACACACTCACATACACACATGTATGCATATACATACATGCACACATACACACATGTGTGCATACACATACATACACACATGCACACTCACATACACACATGTATGCATACACATACATACACACTCTCACACACATGTATGCATACACATACATTCACACTCACATACACACTCACATACACACATGTATGCATACACATACATACACACACATACACACTCACATACACACATGTATGCATACACATACATACACACATATACACATGTATGCATACACATACATACACACTCACACACATGTATGCATACACATACATACACACACATACACACTCACATACACACATGTATGCATACACATACATACACACTCACACACACGTATGCATCCACATACATACACACACATACACACTCACATACACACATGTATGCATACACATACATGCACACTCACACACACATGTATGCATACACATACATACACACACATACACACTCACATACACATAGATTGGGCAGTGATATTTGGAAGGTTTCCTTTGGGTAGAAGACATATTAATTCTGACACAAATACTACACAGACAATCACAAATGCATTTGAAAGAAATGTATTCCACAAATAAATCACTCACAGTTTAGCAAAATCTCAACTCAAGAAAGTAGGACAGGCCTAAGGCAGAACGACTGTGCGGGGATTTGGAGGGGATAGTAACAAAGATAAAGGGACAAGCTGGATAATATCTTATGGGTGTGTATTAAAATACTCTGGTAATTAGGTAGATGGCTCAGAGTTTAAGAAAACATCCTGCTCAATCATGATGACCACAGCTTGGATCCCAGCTGTAAAGGCATTGGATACCATCTTCTTGCCTTCCTGATATCTGCAAACACATGTGTACAGAGAGAGAGAGAGAGAGAGAGAGAGAGAGAGAGAGAGAGAGAGAGAGAGAAAGGGAGAGAGGGAGAGAGAGAAATATAAATACACACAACAAACATTGGAAATAAAAATTAATTTAAAAATAAGTAAATACAAATAAAATACTTGTATAAGAAATATACCGTTGTTTTGCCTGCTACCTCCCTAACCAAGATGATGCTCTAAGATACAAAGTAAAATGAAAAGTCAAAGGTAATTTGATTTCCTTATAAATGATCAATCACTTCTTGCAATTAGTACTCTTATTTTTTTTCATATTTTCTTAGACTCCAATATCTTCAGTAACATCTATTTTACTGTTGTTATTTATTGTTTTTGTTGTTTTGGGTTTTTGTTGTGGAATGTTTAAGTATGCAAAGATGTGTTTTATTTAACTAGGTAAAGATGTGTTGCATTTGTTCATGTGTGGAATATTTGTTTAATTATATAAAGATATGTTGAATTTGTTTAATGATATAATGATGTTTTACTCTATTTGCATAAGATACCTGATTGGTCTAATAAAAAAGTTGAAAGGCCAATAGCAAGGGAGGAAGTATAGATGGGACTTCGGAGCAGGAAGAGTAAGTAGGAAGGGCATTTTAGGCTCAGGAAAAAGAAAGAGAAAGAGACACTCGGGAGGCAACAGGGGCCAGGCAGACAGACAGGGGGAAGCACAAAAGCAGGACATACAGGATGAAAGAAAGGTAAAAGGCTCTAAGGCAAAACATAGAGGAATAGAAACAGGTTAAATTAAGTTAAAAGAGCCTAAGCTAAGGTTGAGCATTCATAATCAATAATAAGTCTCCATGTCTTCATTTGGGAGCTGATTCGCAATTCAAGAAAATACCAACTACAGGTTTTATTTCTATTTTTTGTTCATTTGTCTGTTTTGAGACAGGGACTCATTGTGTAATTCTGGCTAGCCAAAAACTTGGAGAGACCCAGCTTGGTTGGATTTCTTGGGGGGCAGGGCTGTTCTAGAAAGGGTTTTTCTGTGTAGCTCTGGGTGTTCTGGAACTGATACTGTCCACCAGGATAGACATCCTTCTGTTCTGCATCTGTAGTGCAGATTAAAATGTGAACTGCCTGTTCTCTCTTACTCTTCTTAGTTTATTATCTGTACGTATACTTCTAGATCATGGCCAAATGAATTAGCCTTTTTTTTCTGTAATGGAATAACTATAATCTAAAAATAAAATCCATTTTGTACTTAAGGGTCAATTTTCTCCAGAGAAGTCATTGAAGTGTATATTATTCCCACTTTATGGACTGTACTGTCGTCACTGTCACATTTTCTTATATGTAAAGATAGTAGACTAAAGATAAAGTGAATTTAGTAGAAGTCAGAATGGAAAACATTTACCCAATCATATAATTTTATTCTTTAGTTCATAAACTTATGAAAATGGAATTATAGTGATAAATATATTATGTTTACTTAGTATATCAATTACTATTCTATCATTAAACCACAATAATTATCGTGTTTATTGGGTTATTATGGTTGAAGGTGTTTTGGTTCTTGTCCTTTAGATGTTTCTCCTCCTCTTCCTCCTCCTCCTGTCTCCTTTCCTTATTCTCACAGATCACAGACGGATCACAGGTGCTTTCATCTTTCTCTTCTGCTTCCTGACTGACATCTGTTGAGCAGACCAGCTTTGCCATGTACCCTGCACTATAATGTCAGGCTTAGCAGAAGCCCTTGTAGGCAAACACTCAATCATCTCATTATCATTTATTGTCAGCGATTTTGTCACAGTCACAGGAGGCATCTCCAATGCCTAGGTATTAATTTTGGTTTGGCTTGAAAAATTGCACATAGCTGACTATTAGTGTATATAGGATTATTTGTTTGACATGAGTGTAATCTTTGTATACATTAGCAACAAAATTTATCTGAATGTGTTTGTTTCAATATTTTGATCAGGTCAGGTTATTTCAGATCCAGAATTCCAACCCGTGTGGGTCTTAATCACTCCAGTATTGTCACTGTGTAATTTGACATCTAAACCCTTATTCTATAAATGGACAAAAACAATTAATACCCAATGCAATATCAATAAAATTCTACCACGTAAATATAGATTTTCCCAACTCATTGAAATAGTCACACCTTTAAAACAGTTTGGTAGAAAAGCTGATTTAGTCAGTTATTTGAAGGTAAAAGAGGATGTCCTGTGTGAGTGTATTCCTGAGTCAATTTGTGTTGTTGACATGGGGCAGCCAAGTCTTGCACGGATACCTTGCATTCATTGTATGTTGACAAAGCCTTTCCCCATACAGGTGAGGCTAAAATACTGACAACCTTCTTACTATGGTCAAAGAATGGAAAGAATTGCCAGTGTGTGCAAAAGATAGCAACTTCAGCTTCTTTCTTCCATGTGTTCAAAACCTCCTACAGAGCCTACCTAAGTCCTCCTCCCTGTGCTGTCTATAATAAACATCTTATGGTTCCAAGTTATTGATATAGTGATGCCACGTCATCATCAAAGTGTGCATATCCTTCCTGAGAGCAACTTTTCTGTATCCTTGGTGTCTGTGTGTCTGTCATTTTTTCTGGGACTGTCCGTGCATTCCTCCACTGCCCTTAGTCACAGGGTTCCGGACCTAAGTCATGTAGGATGTAGAATCTGTTTGCTTGCAGTTTTAGGTATTGAACCTGGGGCATCGTGCATATTAGTCAGGTGCTATATTACCAAACTATATCCCTGACCTGCCACGAACTAGTTTCAGACTCTCTCCAAATCATCTTGTTTCACACAGAGCTGTGCAGAAATTTTGCCACATAGATTTCCAAAATGAAAGTCTTGATGTTCTTAGGATTTCAGTGATATAAAACCTAGTTTCCAGGCCACAATAAGGCATTAAATCAAAGAGTCCACCATTGCTTGAGAGTTGGCATTTTGAGCCAATATTTTCAGTTGGCCATTACCACTATCTGCTCTGTGTATCACTGTTGAAACCATCTTCTGAATATACTTTGATAATTGACATCTTTGTCTTCGTCATTATTTCATGGCTAAGACTGGTACTATTGGAGACATGGCAAAATTATATGTAAATAGAGACATCATCCTCACCACCTGCTTAGCTCAGAGGACCAATACCATTAAGTTGATTGTGAGATTTTTTAGAATAGGGCATGGCTCTGGCAACAAGGTAGGTATATATATATATATATATATATATATATATATATATTTGTTGTTGTTGTTTTTCGAGACAGGGTTTCTCTGTGGTTTTGGATCCTGTCCTGGAACTAGCTCTTGTAGACCAGGCTGGTCTCGAACTCACAGAGATCCGCCTGCCTCTGCCTCCCAAGTGCTGGGACTAAAGGCGTGCGCCACCACCGCATTCTTAATGTTACTTAACTCATTCTTTTGGAAGGTGCTGGGAATTGAATGGTCCTCAGTTTCTTAAATACTCGTAACAGGAGAATAGCCACATGATCTAACAAATGTGCTAAAAAGTTAAAAGCCACCAGTTTTCAAAATCTTTAGTTTACAGTTATTCTGTTGACATAGTGCAAAATTCTGTCAAGTGACCCATTTCAAAGTGTTCCCGATAGCCTACTTGGAGACATCATTTAGAATTCTCTTGTCAGTAAATTTATTCAGCTGGACTTTTATTTATTTAATTATTTTAAATAACATGGATTTGTCCTAGTTCTGGGTTTATGCATGCCATTTAATACCATGTAAACACTGCCAATGGTTCTCCTTTTAATTTAGTAATGTGATGATTCATGAGTTGTGAATTGTAAAAAAAATTTAAGATTGAGGCATTATTATCTTCAGATGTGGAGATATGTCTCTTAAAGTCACTTCATTATTTGGGCATCTGTTAAGGTAAACATACTTATTCTTACATTACTAGCAATTTCAGATGAACAAAATTTCTGTTCCTATGTTTACTTTTGTTTAAAAAGAACAAGAAATTAGTTTCAGTTGGCTTTCTGCCAGCAAGAGTCAAGCTATTTTCAACAGTTGTATACAGACACAGGTCTGTGAAAATATGTGAACTAAATATATATTGGGGTTGGGGTTATAGCAGAGTACTAAAGTGTAAGTATAGTATCCTTAAGGCACAAACATGCTCTACACTGTTACAATATATGAGTGAAGAGAGAAAGGGGAGACAGATAAGTAACTGTTTTGTGTACTCTGTATAAGTAGGATTGTTCTTTTATTTATGTCCTTTGGGGTATAGTCTTTGCCAACAATATAAGATGTTGTCCACAAACTTAGCCTTAATGGTCATATTTTAAGTCTTTCCTACTTTATATCTGAATATTTTCTTAGGGCAAGCTCTTAGAAGATCTAGGCAATCGATGCTGTGTTTTCCTAAAGCTGTCGAATTACCTCTAGAAGCATATGGAATGTGATGAGGGAGTGAAGTTGGCAGTGAACCTGTATTATTGACATGATCAATTGCCACATCAGGGACTCTAAATGCCTCATCCCCGGGGAAGTGACAAAGCCTTTCCTTGTGAGACACTCATAAGAATAACAAACCTTTCTTCTGGATAAAGCACAAATGCTGATATGTGTACAGAAAATATTTGCCATAGCTTTCACCCCATTGTTTACATTCTGAAGACAACCCCACTAAAGATTGTTCCTATCAAGATTACCTAACCCTGCCTACTGGCTAGGCTGTACCTAATAACCTCCTCCCTATGAAACTGGACATAATAAACATACTGTGCTTCCCAAGTGCTGTGCTACTCCATCTAAAAATTCAGTACTCATGAACCCAGTCTTTCTCTGTATATGTGTCTGTCTGTCCTTCATTCCCTTGTTACCACAGGTCAAAGTTCAAGCTATTCAAAGACACAACAATGTGATGTTATAGTTTTTGCTGATAATAGGTGGATTATCTACCATCAAGACTAACAAGTTCAAATTTAATTAATAGTTGTCCACACCAGTCTTCCTTTTACCAATTATTGTCAGTATTAAAATACGTTTAGGTTATTCTCAACTGTAAAATAACCTGGGAGTTTTTAAATTACTTAGGTTTTGCTTGATGCCATTTATTTATATAAATATACCTATACTGAGTTTCATTGGTTTACAACAATATCCTTCTTTACTGCTTTTCTTCTCTACCCGTTTTAATTTCTGTGTTTTCTGGGACTGCTAATTTTATCACCTTAATCAGGATGCCAAATGTAACTTCATTCTTCAGAAACTAAATACCTGTCTCACTTTATGTTGCCTTTGAATCAGAAGTAAACTTCTCTTTATCCTAGAAAAGTCCACCTAGAAGAGCCTACTAGAACCAATTTCGTAATGTAAGCATCTTAGCATTTCTAGATGTATTCCTCTCTGTCTCTCATCTCACCACCCCGTGTTTCCTAGCAATATGTGGCTCTTGATATTCATGTTTCCTTTAATCCAAATATTCTTACTTCTGTTATTCTTGATATTCATTTATATTCCCTGTTCACACTAAGCTAAGAAGGAAGGTTTTCTGGGTTCCTTATAGTGCCATTTATTTAATGCCGCCTGTCCCTCTCCTTGTTTTCTATTTTTACTCAAAATTAAACTATCCTGAGTGCTAGCAGATTGACTATGAATAATACTGTGAAGGGTTGGCTCAGTCCGTCTGTATACTAACTATATTTCCATTGACTTTATGTGGCACCGATGCTTTTGCACAGTGCTCAATTTAATTATGTTCATTCCCATCCTTTAGGAAATCATTGTTACTATAATTCATTCTGTTTTCTGTTTTATGGAGCGATAAACTAGCTATCCCTTTGTTCATTCATTTATTATTTATTTTGGGCTCATTGTATTGCCTTTACAGGCCTGACCTCTAGAATAAAACACTCACATGTTTGAATCTGTCTGTCTCTTACACTAAGCATCAGCCTCCTGTGAGTCAGAAAGGCAGACCTTAACAAAGCCACAAATAGAGATGTACAAAGACAAAGAGGAGGCAGATTGGAAGGAAAGGAGAAATGACAGGAGCTGAGCAGAGGTCATGGGAAATGGACAAAGGGAAGAGGAGGAGAAATAGAGGGAAGAAAGGGAGATGAGAGGTGGACAGGAGAAAAGGAGGGCACCAGAAAGAAGACACTGAAACTAAAGACCTGGTAAACTGTCTTGACAAGTCCCACACGTTACTCTCGATCCTGGAAAGATTTTTACGAGATGGACTTAAAACTGGTGAACTAACAATCTATCTGCATTCTTAAGGTTATGTTCATTGTAGTAACAGTTCAATTAATCTTCCCCTTTCCCTAAATTTTCTGTCCATGCTTACACAGGCACATGAGTTATTTCAATTCAGTATGTTTTGAGTTGCTTCAACAGTTTTCCTTTGAATTGTTTTAGCTTTAATTCATGCCTTCCACTCTTATTCAAACGTGGAAATTAAGTTTTTAGCAAAAGTCAAGGTTTTTCTTACTGTGTTTTCACATATACATCTCCCCACTTCCTTGACTTCTTTGTTTTAATTGCTTTATAACACTTGGCACCTTGAAGTAGAAGAAGCTACTGAACATTGGAGCATTGTCCATCATGTATTCTGAACATCAAACTGTTTTTAAAAGTGCTAATAGGTGTTGTTAGGCTATAAGTTGAATAAACACATAACATTAAAATTAATAAACATAATCAATTAATGATAAACTAATACCAGTGAGAAAAAAAGACAGATTCAGAAAGCATATACTATGTCCTCCAGCATAAAATAAATGGAGATTTGTATATACTTAAATTATAGGCGAAAGCATAACATGAGTATAACAATTGTATGGTATTTGAAAACGTTCAAAATATAAAAATCATTTTTAATTAGTTAAGAATTTCATAATGCATATAACATGTTTTGACAAACCAAACCCTTCATTTCCTCTTTTTTGATTTTTCACTATCCAGCCATCACTATTCCCTTCCTGTGCCATGCTTTCTTGTTTTTTTTCTCTCTCTCCCTCCCTTCCTACACACTCACACACTCACACACACATACACACAGACACACACTCACACACATTATTAACCCAATATAAAGATGAGAAATGTTAAAAACAGAAGCATTGTAAGGCAAAACAAACAAGATTTATACAGCGTCTGAAGTTTTGTGTGTGTGTGTGTGTGTGTGTGTGTGTGCACTTTTATGTTTGTAGGTGCATGCATGGATCTGTGTGCATAGGCATTAATAAGTCTCTGTGTGTTTGAAGGTCATGGGATAGCCTTGAATGTTAATGCTCTGATACCTAGAACTCAACAACTATGCTAGGCTAGCCTGCTAAAAATCCCCAGGGATGCACCTGTCTCCATTTCTCTGGCACTGGAAACTGGTGAACTATAAAAGTGTATAGGTACTACAGATATTTTCATACACTCTCTTTACTTCTTTTGTTCTTCAAAGTGGTTTCTGAAAATTGAACTCAGATCTTCATGCTTGCAAGGCAAATACTTGAAAAACTAAGTTGGTTCCTCTGTCTTGTAAAAGTTTGCAGATATATATATATATATATATATATATATATATATATTTCTAAATCTATTTCTTTTTATTATTTTTATTGACCTATACAGGTTACTCTGCTCCCCTCCTTTTCTTCCCCTCCTCTTCTAACCTCTCCCATGACCCCCGCATTCCAAATTTACTCAGGAGAACTTATCTTTTCCTCCTTCTTATGTAGATCCATGCATGTGTTACCTGGATATCAATTCACACACCTACAAACACCTTATTTGTTTTTTTTTTTTTACAAAGAAGCTAAAAATATAAAATGAAAAAGAAAGCATATTCAACAAATATTTCAGGCTACATGTTGATAACTGGATATCAACATGTAGGAAAACACAAATAGATTCATATCTATTGGCACGAATAAAATTCAAGGCCAAATGGATCAAAGACCTCAATATAAAACCAATCACATAAAACCTCATTGAAAAAAAGTGGGAAGTAGACTTGAATGCATTGGCACAGGAGACCACTTTCTAGATATAACCCCAGTATCACAGACACTCAGAGAAACAATTAATAAATGGGACCTCCTGAAACTGAGAAGCTTTTGTAAAGCATTTTTATCTATTTAAGAGGCATGATGCTTGGCACATGTATATTTTTATTTTAATACTTACATTTAAAAGTAAGTATATAACACTTATGTAATACATATATATGTATTAGACTATATATATGTATAGGTAGTGTGTGTTCATACTATTTTGCATCATTGAAATACTTTACAATTTAATTATATCAAATAATCAGGGTTGTTCAGAACAAATATATTCATAAACAAATTCTAAGAGCTGTTCATGCCACTTCTTCACTCTGATTTCCTTCCTAACAAGAGGTGGTTGATAAATTCAAGAAGATAGTCTTTCCTGGACAGAACAGAGGAATTCCACCTATGAACTCATAGTGCTTGAGACAGCGTGCACAAGACAATACAAGCTGAGCCCAGAAAAAAAATAAGACAGCACATGTGTGGATTTCTGAGAACACCTTTGGTGACAGTCATGGCCCTTCATGTTGTTGCTTACTGTTTCTTATTCACCTCAGAAAATGCCAATCCATGAAGAATTTCAAAGTTTCTCCTATCACCCTGCTCACTTTGTTTGGGAGCATTAAGTTTGCAGATGTATGTTACTTCATTGAGCTTTAAGTGGATTCTCGAGATTCAATCCAGGTGTTCTTGGTTGCACTTGCTGTGCTTCAATGGACGAGCCATCTTCTGGTGCTCAGGGACTATTTAATACAGTTTTAGATGATGGAGGAAGGTCATTGGTTAAGTAATAAAGAAACTGCTTGGCCTCATAGGTTAAAACATAGGTGGGAGGAGTAAACAGAACAGAATGCTGGGAGGAAGAGGAAGTGAGCTAAGAGGCCATGCTCTCCTCTCCCGGGCAGACGTGATGGAGCAAGCAGCCAGGTCAGACATGCTGAATCTTTCCCGGTAAGACTGTTGCTACACAGATTATTAGAGATAGGTTGATGGGGATATGAGAATTAGCCGGTTAGGGCTAGAGCTAATGGGCCAAGCAGTGTTTAAAAGAATACAGTTTGTGTGTTGTTACTTCTGGTGTAAAGCTAGCCGGGCGGGAGCCGGGCGGGATGAAAAGCAGGCCAGCAGCTCCTATTACAACAGAATGTTAGAGAAGCCCTCCATGTGCCTTATTGTCCTGCTTGTGTCCACACAGAAGGATTTGAAGCTAAGTACTAGGAGCAGTTTTTCTGCT
Organism: Microtus oregoni; assembly: GCF_018167655.1. NCBI lineage: Eukaryota > Metazoa > Chordata > Mammalia > Rodentia > Cricetidae > Microtus > Microtus oregoni. The sequence continues at coordinate 8,237,701 of NW_024543076.1, read as the reverse complement.
CTTTGCTGATTGCATTTCCCCTTTTATATTGTGGCTTTGTCAAACAGTTTTAGGTACTGGAAAGATTGCTTAGTGGTTAAAAGTGTCTGCTCTTCCCAAAACACAAATTAAGAGCGTTCAAAACCAATTTTAACATCTGTGACATTTAATTCCTGTTTTCTGGACTCCAAAAAAGATTCTTATCTTTTTTTAATGTAAGGGTATGTTTGTCTGTATTCTTCACACTAAAAAGAATTGAATGTTGTTCATAAGGAAACACAGAAAGAAATTCACTGTAGGAAACAGCTTGCATCATTACGGTCTCCTATCTTTAAGCTGCAGGTCTAAAAAGCTAAGTGTAGTAATTTCATCCCAAGCACTAAAGCCTGAGAACTAAGGGGACAATAGAAGTCCCCTAAGTAAAAACCCAAGCACCAGGAGACCAACACTCTAGAACCTACCACTTTAGACCAAATGTGTTCATAAAATTTCCAATAGCTATTCATATTAGTTCTTCACTCTGATGTCACTTTTCTTCCTTGGTAGAGGTGGTAGATGAACTCAAGGAACTAGTGTTTTCTGGAAATGACAGAGCAGTTCCACATGCAAGCTCATAGTGGTTGTGACAGTATGAAGAAGACCATTCAAGCTGAACTCTGACAGAATGGGGGAGAGGAGGGAAAAATCAACACTGTATCTTAATCAGAAAGCAAGTTTACCTTACTTTCTTACTGTATCTCAACCTTTCCCTTCTTCCCCAGCCATCCAGAAACTGGATTTTTTTGAAATTTCAAAATAATGAAATAAAATGTTGTTCATTATCTTCTGCACAGTGGCTGGGATATTCTTCCTCAGTTTATTAAGACAAATGCCAAGCTCCTCTTAAAAGACTCAGATACACTCAAAATGTCAATTCTGAGAAGCACTGCCCAGAAATCTAGGAGGATCTCTGAACATTTGTTAATAATGCTGCTATTCTGTCTCCACAAAACACAAATGTTTGAAAATGTATGTACCCTAAAGTGATGATGTAACAGCATAAGGAAACCTAAGGATTGAAAGATTCTCCATCATATTCTTGGCATATGTACTCCTGGAGTCATGAATCTTGAGGACATCTAAAGTGCAGTTTACTTGGGAGCTACTTTGAGTAAATGTTCATCTGTGTGACCTTTCTCCACAAGAATGTTCTACTGAAAACAAGAGCTGAATATCTATAAGTCAAGTAGAAGCAGTTTTATTCACTTGCAGTGTGAGTTGAAAAGAGTTCAGAATTTCCTGAACAGTTAGGAATTGAGGTGATAAATTTAAAAGGAAAATGCACTAAAAGAAACAAAATATCTCTATATTTAAACTCCTGATAAATTTTTGGTTGACTTCTTACTCTGTGTGTATTAAAGAGTGCAGTGACAGATTTTGAATCCTGAATCAACTGATTTTAAAATAGACTTCACTTGATCGTGATGTATTAATAATTTTGTCAGTGTCAGTGTGGCGATTTCTCAGAAAATTAGGAAACAACCTTCCTCAAGACCCAGTAACACCACTTTTGGGTATATATCCAAAGATGCCCAGTTGTACCACAAGGACATGTGCTCAACTATGTTCATCGCAGCTTTGTTTGTCATAGCCAGAACCTGAAAAAAAAAAAAGAAAATGTCCCTCGATAGAAGAATGGATAAGGAAAATGTGGTACATTTACACAACGGAGTACTACACAGCAGAAAAAATAACGACATCTTAAATTTTGCAGGAAAATGGATGGAGCTAGAAAACATTACTTTGAGTAAGATAACCCAGACAAAAAGATAATTACCACATGTACTCCCTTATAGGTGGTTTTTAAACATAGCAAAGAAAACTAACCCACGAATCACAATACCAGAGCACTTAGACAACAATGAGGACAGTAAGAGAAACTTACATAGATCTAATCTATATGGAAAGTAGAAAAAGACAAGGTCTTCTGAGCAAATTGAAGGCATGGGGACCTTGGGATGGGTTAAAGGGGAGGGGAGAGCCAGGGAAGGGAGCAGAGAAAATGTAGACTTCAATAAAAATCAATTAAAAATCTTTCAAAAATACTTTTAATATTTCAGAAGTTGGCTGGAGAGTTTTTTATGGAAATTTTTCATATTATGTTCAAGAAATGTTGATCTATAGTTTTCTGTTCTTGTTATAACTTTATATGACTTGTTCTTAGAATAATATTATCCTGGTAAAGTGAACTATGGCAGCTTTCCTGGTCAATGCCACATAGAAAAAAATTAAGAATAATTGGTCCTATTTCTTTTGTAAAAGCTTGGTAAATTTTCTACTGAAACTCTAATAGGTCACACCTTTCATTGTTTTGAAAATGCATTTTGTTGAAATTAATTCTGAATGTTTTATGTATTCCACAATGCTTCTCTCTTCCTTTAGTTGAAAATAAAATGATTTCCAATATTGAATAGCCACATGTAATTGCTACGTTTATAATCCCTTTGCAATACTTTTCCTTGCTCATATAGCTTGGAATTCTGTCAGATTTTCAAGGAGTCCCTGCTGAGATTTCTGGGGTTCATTACATCTGTAGTATTTCTGTTATTCATTTATTCCAGTACTTTGAGTTCACCCATATTTCAATATGCTTTTCAGCACATCAGGGGCATTGTAGTGTACTCCGGATACCAACGCTATGGTTGACATTCTGTATGTACTTATGAATAAAAACATGAGCAATTCTCTGGCCAATCTCACTACTGTTCTTCAGCAATACCTATTAGTTTAGCTGCCTTTAATAATTAAGTTCTTCTGTTGAAGCTTACAAGTTTTCTATCTATATCCTTAATCAGCCCACCATTTCCTTTTATTTTCTAACTGTATTGAAAAATACATACATATTTGTTGAAATCCAAATGTTCAGTTCTTTCCCATGTGTTTTGCTGGAGTCACTGCTGCTAGAGAGATCCCAAAGAGTAGTAACTCTCCTGCCTTGAGTTTCAGATCACCAACCTCAACAATGCTTTTAGAGAAAATCCAGTCACATATTTTAATATCATAACTGGGACACTTCTAAAAGTGCAGGTAATGTTATTAGTAATTACTATGGACATAAATCATGGAAGCCTACGATGATCTGGAACTGTTGAAGAAAGCTGTGATGTGTGGTGGCTAAACCCTTTGTTTTCACTACTGTATGGGTCAGTGGAACTGCTCTCTTGTAATGGCCCTCTCTTCTTCAAGGTTTTCCTTAGAATGATTTTATCATCCCCTTCATAATTTCCTCTTAACAAAAGATCGCTCTTCTTGGCTGGGTGGTGTTGGCATATGCCTTTAATCCCAACATGCAGGAGGCAGAGGCAGGTGGATCTCTGTGAGTTCAGGCTAGCATGGTCTACAAGAGCTAGTTCCGCCACAAGCTCCAAAACAACACAGAGAAACCCAGTCTTGAAACACCAACCAACCAAACAAACAAAGATTGTTCTTCCCCATGACTCTTACACAAATAGATCTAATGATCAATTACTGAGCTTTTACCCTGTACTCCTTAGCAATATTCAACGAACGACTTACTCTCTCCCTACAAGGACACCACTTGACATTCAGATCATTATAAACATCTGTGTAGCTCCCTACTGAATGGGTTGTTTCCTTCTAGAATCATTCAATTCTTTATCTTCATATCCCAGACTTAACATTAGTGCCTATGCTAAAAATCTTCAGTTTTCTTTCTTTAGTTCACTCTTCTGGTGACTTCGTCCTGTTTCTTGGTGTTATAATCTAAATGCTCGTGAGGTCATATTTGTGTTTTCATGTGAGCTCTGTCTCTTCAATATAAGAAATTCCTGTTCTGCTTTTTATTCTCTCTCTTCATGGGTAACTAAGAGCTATTTTGATTAAGTAATATTAAGGTTGAAACCTTAATATTGTTTGAAAACTAGAAACTCCCAGTTATACCTACAAATCGTCTGTCTTATAAGTGAAAATATTCCCATTGCTCAAAGAAAAAAAAAATCCCGAGTTTTACATTTCATTTTCTTTGCCAAACCATTTTAAAATTCTCCAAGTCAAGTGTAGATTTTGGACACAACTTCTATAAATTTCATTTAGACATTTTTGGCGAGGGCTTAGGAGTTTATCAATTGAGATATTTAACCTGACAATTAAAGAATATGACCGTATAAGAAAGACTGCCTTAAGAGTTTGAAGACAGAGTCAAATACAAGTACAGAGTTGTCTTATTTAGGGTTTACTATTGCTATAAAGAGACACAATGAACATGGCAACTCTTTAGAGAACTTTTTAAATAGAGGTTGGCTCACTTACAGTTTCAGAGGTTCAGTCCATTATGATCATGTGCTGGAGCTGAGAGTGCTACATATTGCTGCAATAGGAAGTTGACTGATTGTAACAATGAGGAAACCTTGAAAAAAGAGACCTCAAAGTCTGACCCCATGGTGACAAATTTCCTCCTACTTGTTACACCTCCTAAGAGTGCCACTCAGCTTATTAAAGACAAAAAAAAAATCTTATCTGAAACTTCTATGTAATTACTAAAGGAAATGTCAATTACCTTCATTACCAACTGTTTACGTAAGTCGTACATTTGAGTCTTAATTAACCCACCTTTTGAGAACTGACATTTCTAAATATCACTCCACTGGGAAGAAAAATACTGAATTCTAAGTGACAAGAAATTGTACCAAATACATATATCCCCAGGGTTTAGCAGTTAGAAGCAGGGTTATGCTGGGAATCAGAGGGACTTACACTGAAGTGTGAAGAATTTCTTAAACTATTGTCAATCAACAGTGAATTTAAAAGGAATGTTGACTAGATAGTGATAAATTGAGAACTAAAGTAATGAATTCTGGTGCTGACACATATTATATCATCTGTAAGTTAATTAAATTAATATTGGATGGAGTTCCCTCTTAGTTGAAAGCTTCAATATAATAGAAGTTTTGTCAAAGAATGTAATTCACAAAAAAATTTCAGGATCATAAAACACTGATACTTATGTAATATCATTTTACTGAATTTGTATACTCTTTATATTTTTATTTAATGGATTTCATATTAAGTATAAGATATCTTATGATAATTCTGTGGAAATTAATATTATAAGGTCAAAATTCTCATAAATTAACATCTGCCAGAATAATAAATGTATTCAGAAAAAAACATCATTGACTTCTTCAGTGTTGCTAATAACCTAGTACTCTCAGAGACCACAAATGCTCTGAATCTCAGAAGCAGTCATCTCAGAAAGAAACCAGTTGCAGTTGATTTTAGAAGGACTAATTTGTGCACTTGACCTTAAGACAAGAACTGGTAAAAAAAAAAAAAATCTGTTCATCAGACTAAACTGAAAACAAACAAAACCTAAAGTAAAAGCTTAGAGAAAAACCGTAAGGCAGCAAATATGGTCCGTGGTACAGTTTATAGTAATAAGATATCTGCGTATATATTAAAAACTTCATTAGGAAAATAGTATGTGTAAATATTGCTAAGTTGTATATATTAGGTTTGAAATTCCTATTAACACAGTAACTACAATATTAGCATCAGTAATTATGACTTAGTGAATATATAGCAAATGGATACCTAGGACCATTGTCCTGTGTTGCTGACACTCTTGTTTAAAACAGTAAGTGTTCTGTGAACTTGTGTATGCATTGGATTGGTATTCCTTAGCAATCTGCCTGGTGTATTAGCTGGTAGGATAGTCAGGAAATTTATAAATTTTAGAAAGCTGCAATGTACCACACAGAACATCTATTTGCTCTCAAAGTTCAATATTTATACAAATTTGTAAAATAGCATTGAATGAACTTTGTGTGACCTAAATGTGATTTTTTTCCAGAGTATCACAAAGTGGTTTAGAGACTATAGTGAATTAATAGAACAACCCATCTTCCCATGACTACCCCAAGACATTTTCTATTAAAGCCCAGAGTGCTATATAGAAGTCCTTTATTGTCCATAGTTCATAGTATTTCTGATTCCATCATGTTCCATTAAGCAATTAAACAGCAACAATCATTTTGTTAGTGAGATACCTATTGAAGATGTAAAGACTTGATCACTCTGCTGTTTGCAATCAAGGAAGAAGTAACTGAATTTTTTCATAAGCAATATAATATCATTGATCATTAGGTTGCTTTGATAAATTCATTCCTAGTTCAAATTTAAAGCTATGTATTTCTGTGAGGATATCTATTCAGATTTGATGTGGAATTCCTCTCTATACATTGTGGATTGCTACATGTTAGCCTTGTTGTGGTGACACATAGCTTTAATCCCAGCACTCAGGAGGCAGAGGCAGGTGGATCTCTGTGAGTTCGAGGCCAGCCTGGTCTACAAGAGCTAGTTCCAGGACAGGAACCAAAAGCTACGGAGAAACCCTGTCTCAAAAAATCAAAAAAAAAAAAAAAAAAAAGAACATATGGTAATGGCCCCAGACATCCACTCAAAGATGCATTGCTTACCCTTCATTTCAAGAGAGATGGTGATGCAGAATTAAAGGAATTATCCACAAAGTTCTCTTGAAGTCTTATTCCAACCATGAGTACCTTGAAGAGTCAGAGAAGATTCACCATGTTTTATAAATCTCATCTCAAACAAAATAAATTGAAAAATAACCTGAGATAATAAGAACATAGTAGTATAAAAAGGACAAACTAGTATGAATAGTCACAAATGTCAATATTATTGAAGCTAATAGGATTCCATTTTAGAGTGCTTTTATTTCATAAAAGAAGAAAATGTTTTATTTAGTAAAATGAATGGTCCTTCTGTGTATTTTTTTAATTCAATTTGCCATCAATATTGATGTCATGTGCTGTCTGCCCCTAAAACCACATGAATAAATGCCAGGAGATTTGAAATTGAATCGCATCATTTTGCAAAGTGTACATAGTTCAAAGCAAGTTCTTTTCAAGCCCCTTCCCTAGCTCCTTGAGGTTTTTTTTCAATTCTGATTCTTTGGGACTCCAAGCTTTCAGAAAGATGACCCCTTTTACATCAATTTTAGATCACAAAATTTATTCATTACTTCATATCAACCACCATCTTTTACAAGCCATTCATCTTTTATCTGTGTCTGATGTCCATAACAATGTTTCTTTCTAACCTACATAATCTGTCAGCTTTGTAAGTCAGCTGGACTTTTTTATCATCTAATTCTGTAACACCCTCGAAAGAACAAGGGATATTGGTTCCCTTCATTTTTTCTGCTCTACAAATGCTCACCTAATAACTCTGCAAAATGAACCCAGAAATAATATTTGTATGTAGCTACTCAGTAAAATATTCTATAGTAGTTCATAGACTCTATCTTTAAGAATTAATTTTATATAGATTTATAGATTTGTTAGTGACAAGGCAGTTTTCTCCAAAAGATAGATCCTAGTCCTAAATATTGTTGCTGTTATTGTTGTTTTAGTCTAATTTTTAGGGCTTTTTTAAACATAAGAAAATGATGTAAATATGATTGCTGATTCAAGTGAAATTAATTACCACTGTTGGTGCAGAGAAGCAAACATACCCTTTTCAGATTTGGGCATAAAGGGAACTTGCAAGTCCTCTGCTATCACTGCTACCACATTTTTAGTTTATTTTCTGCAATAATCTCACCAGAAAGATGTCAGTCTTCTACCTTGAATGTATCTATAGCAACAAACATTAAACACATCCACTCTATTGCAGCAAACTCTACTCTAAAAAAAAATCCAAGCTATTATTTAATTTTTATTTTATTCTATTTTTGAGATTATAATACAATTACATCAGTTCCCTTCCCTTTCCTGCCTCCAAACTCTTCAACATCCCTTTCTTTGCTCTCTTTTAAAAATACAGAAACGTTCCTCATCATTTTGATATGAACATATATATTTTTATGTAATATGCACTCCTAAATATAACCTGCTGAGCTTGTTTATTGTTACTTTTATGTTTATGTTTTCATTGATGACCATTTGTTTTCAGATAACTAGTTGGTGTGCTCATCTCTGGGGAAGAGTACCTTTCTCACTCTGAGCATTCCTTAGTTGCCTAGGTCACTAAAGTGGCATGTTGTCTCTCATCTGAGACTCCTGGAACTAAATCTCAGCTGTGAGTACACAACCTGAGTAACTATGGAAACTGGGAAGGTAAAACTAAACAGAATATTGCATGAGTGGAGGGTGGGGAATAAGGAAATAATAGACAGAGGAAGAGTAGGTTACAAGTGATCTGAAGGGGAGATTGAAAAGATTGGATGCTTCTAATTTGAGAGAGAGAGAGATGAGATAAACACAGAAGGAGAAAGAAGGGGAAATAGCAGTAAAGATGTCTGGAAATTCAGGAATCAAACTATTAACTATCTATCTAATAGCACTTATAATACACATAAGTTGGTATATAAATATACATGCAGGTTTTTTTGTTTTTGTTGTTGTTTTGTTTTGTTTTTCAGGCAGGGTTTCTCAGTGGAGCTTTGGGGTCTGTCCTGGAACTAACTCTTGTAGACCAGGCTGGCCTCCAACTCACAGAGATCTGTCTGCCTCTGCCTCCTGAGTGCTGGGATTAAAGCTATGTGTCACCACAACAAGGCTAACATGTAGCAATCCATTTGGGTCAACAATGGGTCCTCCCATAGACAAAAACTATCTAACAGTACCACAGCACAAGACATAAGAAACCATTTTTGGAGGGATTATCCAGAAGACTCCCAAACCATTGCAAATGAATTTTTATAAACTTATTTATTCTATGTGTTTTTCAGATCATATCTCTTGATACCATTCATTCCCCATCCCTTTGCATCTGCCTTCATCCCCTTAAGCCCCCGTCCCCAAATAAAATAAAATTCAAGAGAAGAAAATGAGAAAAATGTTAAAAAGGAAGGGAATCTATTTATGGAAGCTACAGTGCAACCCAACAAGCCACACCTTTTTCCTATTGCTATTACCCTTAATCAAGAAGTAGCGAGTAAGTCCTGATTGCTGAATCCATGATCTTCTAAGAGTCTAAGAACATAGTTTTAAAAGGCCTTTCCTCAAAAAATAAACCATAGAACACAGCAGCAAAGTCTTCAAATATTTTGTAATTTTCTCATGGTCAGCTTCCATGTTCAGAGTTGATGGAAATAGTTTTGCTTGTTTGTTCATTTGTTTTTTTTTTATGAAAAAGGATCACATAAACTTAACCAAATAGTATTTGATTTTGGAATGAAGGAAAGAGAAGTACTTATTTGTTACATAAAATTAAGCCTAAGGTCATCTTGAATGATTATGAGATATGCTCCGCAAGAATAAGCACACAGATTGTATATTAACTAAGGTGGAGCAAAGGGCAAGGACTCCTTTCCAAAGCAGAAGCAGAATGTCAATCAAATGACCAAATTTAATACCAATTGCCTTCTATGTGTCTCCTGATGAAACACACAGTGTTTATGTTATGTTCCCTGATGAAATAAAGAAGAAAATATTTAAAAGGCCTGGAGCCAAGTGAGAATGAAATCACAGCTTAGCAGAAGCTTTGGGGCACAACAGAGGGAGTTTCCAGAAGACAGTGTATGGCTGTGAAGTTATGATTACTCTCCCAAAGATCTCAGGTAGCTATAAGTTTTTGTTGTTGTCTGTGAGAGTGTCACACTGAATTCCAGACTGGTCTTAAATTCTCAGACATTCTCCTGGCTCAGTCTCATCAGCTGCTGACTCAGACACCCCATCCCACTAAATTCTAGTGCTGTCTTTATTAAAATAAAGATATAATGACACCCAAAGTATCGAAAAAAAAGACAAAGGCAGGAAGGAAAAAAATGGGCAAAAAAATCTTCAAAGGCCAATGTATTGGATTTTCTTTTGCCGGTTGGCAGAATGGGTGAGTTGAATCTTTTTTCTTTAATGTTGTATACTTCTAAATGCTGGCAGTCACTGGCAAATGTCTCTGCCATGACTGTCCTCTCAGAAGCTCTCTTTGATGGCCCACTAGGGGACTCTGCTATCCAAAATTCACTTTAAAGTATGAGGGCCAGGTAAGATTTATCTTCAAGGTGAATGGGAATACGTAAATTGGGGTCTGTGCAGGAGTGTGAGGTCTGTGTACAGAGGACAGAAAAAGGAGGTCATACAAACTCACAAGTTTGATCAGAATTTGAGGCATTGTTGACTTATCTTACATGGTCTTTTGTATCCAGAAGGCATCACACAGACTGCTAGGTGTGGCAGCTGTGGGAGGACACCCAGGCTCATGCTGGCACACAGCCACACACAGGCAGGCCCAGGAACATGGGCCAGCACCATACAGTGTGCATGGTAGTAAGAACTGAATACCGTGAAAGAAGAGGCAGAAAGCTCAGGTGAAGGTTCAGGCCTTAGACCTCAAGGTTACATTTATATGATGGAGGAGATAGAGAAATGCCTGAGAGCCTGAGGATCCTGAGAAACCCACAGAGCCTAGAGAGCTAACAGTGACCATGGGAGCCTATGGAGACAGAAAGCATGGACAATCTGCATTGTCTAGAGAACTAATGATGGGCCTGAATGCCTATACAATCTACAAACCTTCAAAACACAGAGAGTTGCTCTCTGTGCTGTTACTGCAGATTACATCCCCAAAGAGCACCCTTATGGGGCTGCTGTGTTAAAGTAGCAGTTGTATATAAAGGACGGAACAAAGGCAAGACAAGGACTTGAGGAACAATTTATGTCTAGACAAAGTGGTGATGATAGGTGTATCTAGAATCAGTTAGCTAAGTCTTACTGATATTGGGGTCTTGATGGAGAGATTGGGGAGAGAGACTATGAGTGGAATAAAATGGCTGCCATCAGATGTCTGGAGAACTATAAAAGGAGAAATGATGTAATCCGTTCTATATCTATGTTTAGCACTTATGTGTGATTTTGTGTAAATACACCCTTGAGGTCAGAGGTCTAAGCCTCTGCTTGAGGTCTTAGACTCCACTTTCACTAGATTGTCTGTGTGTGTTAGTCTATAGGCCTATATGCCTATCACCGTGTGACCTGTGTGCATATACCAGCATGTTCCAGGGTGATTGCTTAGCTGTCTTTTAAGCCCATGACCACTCAAATTCTCTTCAACTTCCCAGGCTCCCATGACTTCCCTCCTTTCATAGCATTGGAGTTTGAATCTTATAAACAAGGTCAGTCTCTATGCTTCCTGTAAGCACCAGCATTAAAACACTTGCTTAGTAAGAGGCAGCTGCAGAAGTGAAGGCCCTGTTTGAACTTCAGCAATCTCAATCCTGCCAGCCATGAACTTTATAGTGAATAGTTTGTTTCAGAAACTGGGACTGTCTCTTATGTCAGACTCTGACCTATCTGACTCTATAGTTTTCCTGTGGCCATAGGACCACTGGTTACTGCCCACCTTGTTTGTTTTTGTTTTTTGCTTGTTTATTTGTTTGGGTTGTTGTTGTTTTTAATTAAGCCAAGCCTCCCACTGCCTGAAGCTTTATGTGTCAGAACCTGGCCCTATTCCCCTTTGGGACATCCTCCTGCAACGGTTTTCCACCATGGGACTGAGGCAGGCTTACCATGAATCGTCGTTATTATTTGCTTTCAAATCCTCAAGGTAGCTTTCTCTTTTAAGAATAATATTCATGGGTTGTTTGGCTAATATATATTGTGTATGTGTGTATAATTGTTTTGATCCTTCCTGGTGCACTTCCCTTCCCACGCTCTCTTCCTACAATTCCCCTCCATAGACACACAAGAGTCTTCCGATTGACTTGCATACTACATTTATTTCATTATCCAGTCTTTTCTATCTTTTCTTCTGACTTTTGAGTTCTTCTACTTCTCTCATGGTTCTATTTCATGTCCATGTGCTACACACACACACACACACACACACACACACACACACACACACATGTTTATACATGCATATATAAATTTCAGGTAGCTCAGTCTTGAACAGTAGATTTTCAAGAACACTACTGGATATAAACGTTCAGGACTTGGGAAAAGACAATATGGGTCTCCTCCTAACCCTTGGCCAATTCTGCAAGAAGTGTTACTGTCTCATCAAAATTTGCATCTGGATTGCAGTTTTGGGAGATTTATGGTGCTGAGAGGTGGGTAAGAGTGCCAGCCTCTTTCACTGGCTTCTTGCATCACCCTTCAGATGATGTTTATACGCCCCTTCCACTTTTCTGCAATGTGCTTTCTGACGCATCATGTTGTCTCTCCATGCCTTCAGTTCGACCACCCTCATTATGATTTCTGACACTCATTTAATTTTTTTCTTTCAATAGACTCAATTATCATTTTATTGTCATCTCTTTCAGACTCATTTGGAGGTCATATCTAATCACTGATCTTCAGTAGGGTATTTGAAAAAAGTTATTACATTTAAAAGAGGCCCTGATTCAATCTGACAAGTGTTTGAAGTAGACTACATAGACACAGGGAGATGAAAACAGATACCTGCATGACAAAGTAGGTCTGAGCACAATATTGCCCTTATTTCAATCTTGAACTTCAGGTCTCCAATGCTATATGAAAATAACATTCTCTTGCTTAAGGCAGCAACAGTCTACACTAAAATGGAGGTAGGCATAATGAACTAATGGAAAACCCATGATGAGGTTTGAGCATGATGAAATTTTGCTTTTGTGGTCATCCCTTAAACACTTGTGACAATAACAATAAAATATCAACTAATTCCCATTAAAGGGAATCCTCATCAGTAATCTTTAAAATTATTGAGGTCAAGGAGAAGAAGAGGCAGAGGAAAATGAAGAAGAAAGAAAAGATCAAGGAAACATTCATAGCCAAAAGAATGGTGATAATCTAATAATACCTTGGTTAAGATTCTGGAAATCTATGCAAACAGTGGACAATAGTTTATAATAATGTATCACTGTTGGTTAGTGATTATAAATAAATGTACCATACCTATGTAAGTTATCAAAGACAAGAAAATAGTATTTGAAACATATGAGAATATACTTGCTATGCAAATTTTAATAAATCTAAAACTTTGTTAATATGAGTATTATTTTTAAATAAGGCAAAGGCATTGATCTCAATTATAAAACATCTATGTATAATGAGAAAAACATAGTTTAACTCTCTACATAGAATCCTAAATCTCCTTTGGAATATCCTCATGCTATTTTGCCTTACTTCTTTTGTAAGTCCTTTCCTTATATAATTTTCATTATTATAGAAATATATTAGCTTCAGATTACATTTCAATTGAATTTTAAATATGATATTGTACATAAAATGACATTTTAAAATGTTGTTTTAAGTGACACAATAGTTACAAAGAAATATGAGATTACATGACGAAATTCTTGTAGGAAATACACAGTGACATATTTAGGACAAAAGCAATGTGATAGATACAGCACACTTTCAGGATATTTTTGAATACATTTAAAAATAAATTGTTGAATAATACATGCACTGAAAAATGCAAACAACTGATGATTCTATTTGAAAGAAAAGTGAATTTTATTCATCTTTTTTTCTAATCCATTGTGAGTTACAAATTCAGAGAAAAATAAGAATAAATAATTTAATTAAACAATTTGATTCTGAAGACCTAAGATTCCCAAGCATTTTGCTACATGTACAATATGGCATGTTAGTTTGTGAACTATGCATTGGAATTATTTGTAAGCACTCGTTCCCTTAATTAAACAAATTGATTCCGAATACCTAGGATTTTAAACATTTAAACAATTTAGACATTAAGCATGTTATAAAATTGCATGACTGTTGGTGAATTATGGGTTGGAATTATGTGGAAACACTCTTTTCCTCTCTGCTTCAACCTCTGTGCTATGCATCTGTGCTCTTGAACTTCTAAAGAGATATGGTCCATAGGCATCACAACTGGGTAGAACTCGTATAGGATTACCCTCAATATGCTGTGAGTACCACTGGTTAATAAAGAAGCTGCTTTGGGCCTATAGCAGAGCAGAATATAGTCAGACTGAAAGAAATATATATATATATATATATATATATATATATATATATATATATATAGAGAGAGAGAGAGAGAGAGAGAGAGAGAGAGAGAGAGAGCAGGGAGAGTCAGGGAGATGCCATGTAGCTGCTATAGGAGAAAGATGCCTGCTGGAGCCTGCTGGAACCTTGCTGGTAGACCACTACCTTGTGGTGATGCACAGATTAATAAAAATGAGTTAATTTAAGATATGAATCTAACGAGAAAGATGCCCAAGCAATTGGCCAAGCAGTGACTTAATCAATACAGTTTCTGTGTATTTATCTCAGGTCTGGGAGGCTGGAAACGAACAAGCAATCTCCTCCAACTTTGAACTACTGCTTTCCTCCTTTGGCAGCTTACATAGTAACTTTGGATCAGATCCATCTTAATTCCTCTGATGTGTGCATCTGAAGTGTGTTCCTTTAACAGTAGGAACTGACCTTCAACTTCAAGTAGGCAAGCAAGAGCAACAGAAATATCTTAGATTGTTTATGTATTCTCTTAAATATCCCTGACCAACATTTTGAAAGAATGCTTGGCATACTTGATATCAAGATTTTTGTTAGATAGTCTACGTCTAATTGGTAGGACATTATCTTTCAAGATATTCATAAAGCTGCTGTTGTGGTACTTGCATCTTGGCAGTCACTAACAACTAGTCAAAATGCACAGAACAAATGACTATAGAGTACCTGGGCCCAGCTCGTATATCTACAGCACAACTCCTAGACCTAAAGCTCAGGAGACATTGTGGAAGAGAGAGCAGCAAGACAGTGGGAGGCAGAGGAGCAGGAAATCTGTTGTGCAGTCGTTTATTCTAGATACAACTAGGAAACCACACTCATCGACTCCCCACAAGACCTCAACAATGACCTTCCGGTTGACACGCTTATGTGAATAGAGGAATCTCCTGATATTTCTCCACACTGAGATGAAGAACTATAGGCAATTAAGGACTGAAGAGAGAAGGAGATTAAGTCTTTCTCAAAAATGAGGACCCAAATTGACTACCCAATATTCAATAGTTAGCCTTAACAATACATATACACAAGCCACACTCAATTGGCTCAGTAGGTTGTACTTAGGTATTTATTGATATTAGTGTGTCTGTGTATTTGTGTGTGTGTGTGTGTGTGTGTGTGTGTGTGTGTAAATAACAATTAAAGAAAAAAGACCAGGAATTGTGGAATAATATTGGGATCTTGGAGAGATGGAAGTAGAAATAAGGAAAGATGATGTAATTATATTTTAATTTTAAAAAGTTTAGAAATAAACAGAAATGCATTGAAAAACAATAATTTGACACAGCTATCTGAGTTAGGAGTGGGAGCACTTGGAAACCACTTGGGCACTGGAAAAGGGAATACTCATCAAATTACCTGATCACAAAAGGCCATGAGCTGGAATATAAAATTATCTGTTCCGCCAATCTCATTTATTAGATAAACAATTTAAAAATATCAATTTCTTAAAAAAAGTGTCTAGCCTTTTTGGAATACCCTGCCCTATTACTTTCCTTCATTTTCTTTCATACAATCCTCTCTATATAAGATTTTTATTATCCCAAGGAACTATTAATTATGCAAACATTAAAATAGTAAGGGACAGAATAGAAACTTCAAAACGTGAAGCCCTCAGCTAGTGATACAGTTTTGAGAATTTAATTGGAATTAATTGGAATTTAATTTTAGTTCTCCTTGAAACTTTGACTGAAGTGCATGGCTGTTTTGAAGTAGTACAATCTAGAAGGTATCTTGTTTGTGCAATGTGCAGTGCCCTGTAAATACATACACGGAATGTTCTGATTTATGATAGGATATCCCATTTTCTTGGTGATTATGAGATAGATATGAGACACCACCTTTAATGGTTGAGTTGTGTAAAGCTACCACACTCATCTGGATGTTTCCTTACACTGAATGCTCTTGCCTACTCACAAAGTGTACAATTGCTGAATGACTTCCCGAATCATGCTGGTCATTATCTGTGTGGAGACAAACTCTTATTTGATCTCATTAGTTGTATGTACTTAATTTCTGAGGTAAAACACAAAACATTTAAATTAAACATGACCGTTTCTTTGGTTGTCTTTCCCTAGTCCACCCTGCAGAGCTGTTCCACATCTGCATCCCTCAGAAGCCTCCCCTCAGCCTGAGCATCACTGTTTTCGCTTTTACTTCCCTTGTTCCACCTCCTTTCTGAGTGTTTTCAAATTTCTGAGTAACAACATTCTAAATGTTCTGACTGGTTGAATAAAATCTCAAATTCTTGCCCAGGCAGTTAGGATGGTGTTTAAAGTAGCCGTGAGATTATGCTACATGCCTCCCTCTGCATTTATGCTGTGTCTCTCTTGACCTTTAAAGCAACCAATGTCATTCAGATTCCTTGACATATGAATCGCTGCTAGTTTTTAGCTCCTCTGATAGCTTGCTGCCTGCTTCTCTGGTATATTTAGACACATCTCCCTTCTTCTTTCTGCACATATTTATATGTGTTTTTCAAAATTTCCCATTTTGCACCTTCTGTCCAAGAATTGCATGTTTTTTCCCAGAGATATATAAATATTATATGTGACAAAGTATGTGGGGAACACAGCAGTGTTAACTTAGAGCTTTCTTTACAAGGCTTTTTTTACAAAGCCCAGTATTATTTCTCAACTGCTTCCTGTCATGGATGTATGGCAACGTGATAAACTGATCACTCTACCACACAGCCACCCATCTTGCCATCTCTTGGTTTTTAAATACATCCTCCATTTTAAACAAAAGTACATTTCTCTTAATCAATTATTTTATATTAAGATCCAATTCTCGTTCCAGAAAAATATTATTTTGTAAGATGTCACGGCCACCCTCGTCCCGCAAGGATGACGCGACCACCAGAGCTCTTCTCACTGCAGTTTTATTCCAGGAATTTTTACACTTCTCTCTCTCTTCCCCTCTCTCTTTGAGTAAACCTCTCCCAGCCCTTAAGTAGGCATGGGCTGCCAACCCCGAACTGCCAGGTGGGCACTGCCCATAGGTTCACGCATATGCAGGCAGCTGATAATCATTGCGTGATCATAGCATAGGTCAGGCCTTAGCCATCTCAGGAGTTGATTATACATCTCCATCAGGTGTGACACCACACTGCTCGCTACAGTAAGAATATATCATAGACATACTATGGAGCAATGCTTAAAGGATTAGTTCAGTGTGATGGAATACTCCTGAATAAGTGGTTGTGATGCTAGTGTGACCTCATAATTTCACCTAAATTTAAATGATACAGTTCAGATAGGTAGATTTCTGGAATATAGTATATTTGTATTTGAAACAATTTTGAAAATTAAAGCTGTGGAAGTCTCCTCTTTGTTTACTAGTTACTCAAGTCTCTTCTTGGTTACTGATCTGCTCATCTGCAGCTAAGTATCCCTCTCATGCCCTGTCCTGTGGTCTTATATTCTTTGGATTGCTAAAGCTGTTCATTCTCTACACTTGTAAGCATTGTTGTCTGACTCATTTGTGGTCCATAGCAATGTCCCAGCATGTAGTTAGATTAGTGTTAGCTACATCGTGTTTATTTACTTCATTATTCCACTTAAGTAGTTTGTTTTTCTTATAGAAATTGGAGGGTAAAGTAATTTAAATCTACATCATTGGTATTATCTTTTCTTTAACGAGTCTGTATTGTTCTTTTTGAATTACAAAGTAGAAATAATTCTGAAATATATAAAACAATAAACACAGCTATCTTTATAAAGCTAGCCAACAATATAACAGCAAGACATACCTTTTTGTCATGAGTATCATAAAATAGCTCATAAAATAGCTTTCCATCATTTACAATGCAGGTTCTCAGTTACCTGTAGAGAGACTGAAAAGTATACATGAAAGATCACCAACAGCACACCAGTTCCCACATTACGAGTTACCTCAGGCTCCAATGGAGAACATTGTTTCCCCTAAACTCATTCCTCTATCCACAAAATTCGAATTAGCAGGACTTATATATGTTTCTTCTACTAACATGTTAGCAATTAGAGGCCAGTAGCTCTGGGGATATTATTTTTTAAATCTTAGCTGATCAATAAAATGTTTATTGAATTACTAATGAATCTAGTTTTCAATTACAAAGTTTTGCTGAATACAAAGCTCACATTTCTTCATTATAGTTATATTTCATATGCATTTTTTAACCTTTAGCATGTTTGTGGTTCACAATTTTTGCTTCACACGTTTGTTTAAGCTTCTTATTTTTTATTTTCCGGCTAGTTTATTGCTACTTTTTCCTTCTTTAGGTATCCATGGCATATTATCTCTCTCGCCTTTGTGGTGATTTATTCTCTCTTACATAATATCCTTCTCACCTTTGCTTTTAAAGTTAAAACCATCTGGGTAAGCGATTGGGATTCTCTCACTGTCTCTTTTCTATATTTCACTTAGAACAAGAGAACAATTTATAGCAAAAAACTCAGAATATTCTTTTATTGAGGATTCAATGTGCAGGGCTTGTGGAATAAATGTGTGCCTTAACTAGTTTGCTTTAGAAAGGGAGGAAACCCATGGACTACTGAAGTATGCTTTCTTGTCCTAACAGTGATCCCGAAAACACGTTGTGAGATGAAAGATGGAGGAAAGCTTCTGATTTATTCTCTTTAATTATTTATAATATGGAAAGCATTTACCTAAGTCCCAGGTTTGACAAAGCAAGCTCTGATTGTTGAGGTAGGAAAAGTGAATTTAATAACAGGAAAATAAAATCGCTTTTAATTTTCACTTTTATAGATAAATGAAGTTATTCCATTGGTGCAAACATAATGAATAATGACACCTTCTAGTCACTGAAACCTGAATAAAGCAAACAAAAACAGTCTTGTGGAGTACTATATAGTGGTCATATCTCTCACCAATATCTCCTCATTTTTATCTATTTTGTAAGGGCAAAATAAAATGTGTTGTGCATTCATTATGTAAATAAAGTAAAGAATAAGATGTATCAGATAGCATTATTAGCTACAGCTGAGACATAGTATTGAAACAGACATCACACTTGAAGTTTCCAAGCTAAAAACTCCTCCTGCCATCACTTTCTGGAACCTGGTGACTGGAGAGTCTCCACCATCAAGTCAGACCTCTGTTTTCAGCATTCTTTTGCCACAAGCATGTCCACTGCTGAGGACTCTGCTAATAGTCACTAATGTTACATTTGCTCAGAAAGCAATTCTCTTCACAAAAGAAGTTCACTTCCAAAACATTTCAGGTAATAAATTTAATCAATATTTTTAATTTGAATAAATTTTCCCTGACAAAGATTTGGCATTGGCCATTTCACAAACACTTAACCGGTTATGAGACAAATCTAAAATGAAATAGGTGCTGACACGTTGCTCCCTCTCGCCATTTACCTGCTTGACTTTAATTGACCTCCGTCTCTTCATCGATTTGTGTCCCAATCAGTTTTCAAGTAACCTTTCACATCGCTTTCGCTCTGTCTACTTCTGTCTTGGACACTTAAAAAAAGTCATTTTGCATGATTCAATTGCCGCCCTCAGTTAAATGCTCTCAAAATGAGACAGATCTATGCCCCTAGTCATCATTGTGTTAGCCACAATAGAAATAGAAAAAAAAAACAACTGAAATATCACCAACATATTATTAAATAAAATATTACGGTCTATAAATAAAGCAGAGTATCACTAAACCTTAAAAAAGATCAAAGTTCTACTATTTGGTGTAATAAATCTTGAAGCCAGTATGCTAAATGAATTATAACGCGGTCTTAGAAAGGTAGATGAACATGTCTAGGAGTAACCCAGAGAGCATCTTTCATCTGTGGATTCTGCTTCAGGATCTTACCTTGAGTTCCCAACAACTGACTACTCCCACCTTCTCTCTCCTTCACACCCTTGACTACTATACCTCATCCCCACAAATATATCTTACATGTTAATGTTTATTGATTTAGTTTTATGACCCACAAAGATTAACAACGACTGTTTTAACCATGGATTTGGAACTATCCATTTGAGCACGGTGAGCTAAGCAGAGTATGTGAAACTCAAGAGCTAGATACCCTCTCTCCCAGTCTACCAATACCCAATAGTTCAAAGGTAAAAGGTGGAGCCTGTGAGCTACACCCCCTTTCCCTGGCTGACTGATGATTGGGTTAGCCTTTTTGGGATCTCAGTGCAGGTAACTACATTTGATGTGAGTTAATGACTACAGTAGTTAATCAAGGTAAAGAATTATGTTCTGTGACCCTTGGCCCATTTTTGAGCTCTTACATGCTCTCTACCCTTCTCTACTTCGCTGTTCCCTGAGCCTTACCAAGGGTGTTATACCTAATTTGTTTAGGGCTGTACACAAACATCTGTAGCTCAACTTGGACATACATAAATCTTTATGTTCAGCTTTGTCCAACATAAGGAAAAGCTTGTCTGATTGTCTAGAATTGTGTTTGATTCCAGGCACAAGCATAGGTATACAGAAGATGTTCGGTGGTATGCCTGTTTAGTTAACCATCGGAAATACACTCCTTGCATGTCCTACCTCCTCCACTTTTATGTCATTTTAGAAATAGCAAACATCAGGAGACCTGATCATGGTTGCTTGATCTGGGGAATAGGGAAAGTCAGTGAGAGAGCAGCAAAGGAGATCTGCTCTGCCATGAATAACATGAACTGTGTCTAGTTGGAGGTGACACATGCAAATTTTCTCCATAATAAAATACATTTACATTGTAATTACAATAGCTCCTTATATAATCAAACTTTTCTGGTTACCTTCTATTACTTTCCAAATTAAAAAAAAAATCATGTTTTCTCCAAAATTCTACATATGAGGTTTGATGTATTAAAAAATTCAAAATATTTTTCTACTATTTCTAATACTAAGAAAGATATCTCCAATATTAGTCATTTTGCTCTTTTGATGAATGTTATATTTAAAATCAAAGTGATGTGTGCAGAAGTATAGAAGGCCTTCTCATTATTATGACTGATGGTCTGTTTTGTGATTTGTCATAATAGAAATTTAATGTATATAGGTCAGATTTGCACCATTTTAATGAATTATTCAAATAATGAACATAAAGAAACCAAGTTTTGTAGAGCTCCACAGTTTGGGAAGGTTCCAGCTCATGGTCGGGTGGGCACTAATGCTTTGACCTCTGGTAGGTATCCTCATGGTAAAAGTGGAGACTACATGACAGAATGGTGTTCTATCCATGATCAGGAAACAAAAGAGAAATGAGAGAGGAACATGGTCACTCGTTCTCCTTGGTGATGTATACTCGATAACATAAGGGCTATCCAAACAATGTCTCATCTATAAAGTCTAATCTCTTAACAAAAACATCCCAGAGGCCAGATTTTTTAAATATATACTTTTGGGATGCATTTGACATCCAAACCATAATCTGATACAGCGAGTAAAGTTTCATCCTATTTTCTTTTTTCAAATTCACTGAAGGAATTAAGCTAAAAGTAAACTTTCTACAATCATTTGATGTTCAATGACTTTTTGTGTAGTCATAATTTTAAACAGATATGTACTGCTTTGTCTTCATTTTTCTTCTGATGGTGGCTAGATTTATCAGCTTGCCAAACCTAAAGTCATTTGTGAAGAGCGAACCTCAGTTAAGGAATTGCCTCCATCATATTGGTTGATAGGTAAGGCTGTGGGAAATTTTCTTGATTAATGTTTAATGTGAGAGGATACAGCCCACTGTGGTTGGTGACATCCCTGGGTATGTGGTCCTGTACTGTGAGTGAAGGCAGGCTGAGCCAGCCATGGGAAATAATTCAGAGAAATAATCTTCCGGTCTTGTTTTTAGGTTCTTGCAATTTTTTTGAGTTCCTGCCATACATTCCATCAATGAAGAACAGTGATACAGACATGCCAGAAAAATAACTCCTTTACTAACCAAGCTGCCTTTGTCATGGCGCTTACCACAGCAATAGAGAGAGAACTAAGAAATCTAGAGCCCTACCCTTGGATGATATCTTTTCGTGATGAGAGTCTGCTGCAGAGTACTGTACCGAGGTGCTCCTTTATCTTCATCAGCATCTCACAGTGGTCACTTGTGTAGGTCCACACATGAAGCAGCTCGGCTGGCGAAAGGGACATCACTGTGGCCCAGCTTCCAGCTCAGTCATCCCCTGTGTTCTCTGCTGCACACTCTGTACCACTTGACTTTCGGGATATTTTGTGTATTCTCCCATATGTTCAGCTGTATTTCTGGGACACTTGCGAATTAGCTGATCCATGCAAATGTGGTAGGCCTTTGAATTTATACATAATGCAGTGTTGTCAAGTATAAAAGAAGCAGCTAAATACAACTTCTGCCAAAAAAAAATATTAGACACGCTTATCAACTGGCAAGTGCTAAACTCTATTAAACTTGGACATTTTTTTTAAAAATAAAGTTTAGTCATTTTAAAAGGCTCAAACAATGATTTGCCCCAGTGACTATGGTCCTATGAAATGAAACTGTCATAAGAATAGAATAATATACAAATGCCACAAGATTTCATAGGTCATCTTCTCCTTCATGTCTGAAAGGGCAAAAAGAGCAGACAGGATTAAAGAACCCAATAGCTATTTACTTATAGAATCTATACTCAGACTATGTCTTACAGATGGCTTCTAGTAGGCTGTTGTTGACTACAACAATCTAAGGCAGACATCTTTAGGAGAGAGTTGCTACTATTTATTTACAATTACTTTTTGATCTTGCATCTCTTTTGCCTGCTTCCTTTGAGAAACAAATTCCCTACTTGTTTTCTGTTTCAAGAATACCATGAGAATGACTAGGGTTATTTCACTTGAACTTCTTCTTTTCATACCATGGCTTCTCATATTTTTCAGTTTCCAGAAAAACAACAATAATATTTCTTTAATAGCATTCTCAAATTATCTTGCTCACTGACAGTTCATTCAGGACAGATTCAATTCTGATGTCATCCCTTCCTCTTTATTCTAATACACTGAATTCTTCAGAAGAACTCTGTGCTTTGCTTAATACATTTCTAAGTAGGATCCAAAGACATATTGTATTAAGGTTTATTTACATTTATGAGGTTTAAATCCCATGCAAACTTGCAAAATTAAATTCTATCAAAATGTAAAATTGGGAATATACTGAGATTTCAATGGTCTTTAACATATGCCATTAGTTTATCCATCTAAAAACTTAATTGACTGTAGGTGCATAATACGTTACTGTTCATAGTCACATTTCACAGCCAATTCATTGAAATTCACCTAAGAGAATTTTTTTTGTTCAGAAAGTACCCAGAGTGCATTAGATACCAGGAGACTAGTGGCATATGCAGTTATTGGTGCTTATAAGTTTCTAAGTGAAGTACACAAAATATCAGTGCCCTAAGAAAGCATTTTGCAATGAAAGCATAGTAGGCAAGGAGGGTAAATATGAAGCCACATAGTTATATCAGAGGTTATATGCCCTTTCACAACACTTAGAAAAGATGAGAACAGAGGAAGAGTGACAGTTGGGAGCCTGGTCTAAATAAGGTAATTAATACAAACCTTGAAAATATCATGGTTTTTAGGCAAAGAAAACTCTACTTTATAGCAGAATGGCGCTTACTTTTTTACAGTTAAATAATAAATGAGCAGGCCTAAAAGTTATGGAAAGTTAATTGCAAGAAGTTCCATACAAACTCGAATATACACTGCAGAAGTTTAAGCAGCACACTGGTAAGCAATTACAGGATATAAAGCTGCCAAAACAGATCAAGTATTCGAATTCCAGGTATGGAGCACTATAAAAAAAAAAAGCAAATGATACATTTAAACTGTCTTTATCCATCACTACATTAAGTGTTAAAGTTCAAAAAACCTCAACAATGCCTGTCAAATATGATGAAAAATCAGAATGATCTTTATGTGTGATCAAACCACATCCAAAATAGACAATTAAATGGAACACCTGGTAAATAGCAAGCATCAGCATCCTACAGGTCAAGAGACTAGACTGACATCACCAAGACATGACCAAAGGCAAAGGGACTAAAGGGGAAAAAAAGAGGATTTAAAAAACGTATTCCACAAAGGATTGATTTCCCTGAAACAGTAACTTTGAATTTGCATGTATCTGAAACTATCATTTCAAATTACATAGATTAAGACACTGTTTATATACGTGTTACGAATCACGAAGCCACTGAAAAGCCTAAGGCAAGCCACATTGAAAACAGCAGATAGAAAGCGATTGAGTAACGTGACCAATTGCAACTCAAACGTTATTGGCAATGAGGGTCTATAAATTTATTTCAATATGACTTCATGTCATATTGAAAAGGTTTGTGTGATAGTTATGGAACATAAGTATCATGTTGAGGACTTTTTAAACTTTTTATAAACTAAGGTTGGTCTCTGATACTTTCATACATGTTTACAATGCATGTTTTTTACAAGTATACCATCTATGCTCTTTTTTCTTCATCTTTTCCCTCCCTACAAAGCTTTTTCACATTCATTTCTGTTCATTTTCTTTTGCAAGGCACTGAGGTTAACCAATTTGATGACACATGTGCCCATGAGTTTGGTCTTTCCCACTGAAGCCTGGTAGACTCAGCAGTGGAAACACTAGCAAATACAAGGACGTCTCTGCCTCATAGGATCTATCAGTAGTCAACAGCTCAGCAGTAACTCACAGCACTCCATGGGCCTACATTCCCAGTCCTCCAATGAATGAAATTTGAAATTTATGCCCTAGCAATGCTGAAGCATGCATGGGCAGTCTGTATATGGCAGTTCTGTTGCACTTGTTCATATTGGTTTTCATGATCTAAGTTGACAATGATGACTGAACAGTTCTCTTCCTCAAGAAGGCATCAGACCTCATTATAGATGGTTGTGAAGACCGCGTGGTTGCTGGGAATTGAACTCAGGACATTCAGAAGAACAGGCAGTGTTCTTAACCGCTGAGCCATCTTGCCAGCCCCATAACCATGAATTACTGACCAGTCCTACAGTTTTGTCCTGGTCTAGTGACAGTAACCACAGCTGTTGTGATTCCATAGTTACAATGGTATATTATGGCTAGAAGATCCCATTTCACAGCCATTATTTCTGTCTTCTGGCTCTTTCATTTTTCTTGTCTCTTATTCTGCTTAGAAAGGAACTTATATGCCATGTGTGTGTGTGTGTGTGTGTGTGTGTGTGTGTGTGTGTATTTACATATGCCTTATTTGGGAGTGGATTCTTAACTGTCACTTTTCTCAGCTCCAGACTCTGAATTTACCCCTGTTTACTTTAGATAGCAGCCCCCCCCCCCACCAATAGAGGCTTGGAGTATCACTTGTTTATGGATAGAAACAGATCCTCTGAAGGCAATCTGATGCTATGTCAGTTCAGTTAACAACAGTGGTAAGGACCTGGTTTCATCTGTCACCTTCCGAGGAGTGGGTTATGGGCCAGTCTTATAGTATAAGGCATGGATACCCTCTGTGCAAAAGCCCCAAATCCAATCAGAGGGAGGTCTGATTCGTGGCATCATTGCATAGATGTGTCCATCTTACCTGGAAATTATAATTTTCAAATTAATATATTTTCATTTCATTGACTTGTAGTAACAGTTCTCTAAAGAGTATCTAGAAGTTAATTACTTGAATAATTCTACGAACAACATCCCTCTGATCTTCTAAGTACACAATTCAATTTTGGTTCAGTACAACTTGTTTTTCTAACCATTAGGAGATAACTGTTTGGTATTAGGATGAAATCCTTCTTCCATGCAACTGTGTTTAAATGCATTTACTAATGTGTACATAGTTACAAGTATACATCATCTTCCGGGTAACGTCAGTGACAGTTTCCTGTAAATCACAGCATCACCTTCCATGAGAGCAGAAGTTTCAAACACAAAATAATTTAGTTATTTATATAGATTTTGTGTTTTATTGATGTTAATGTTACCTTATCAATTGACTCTAACTTATCTATAAATATAAGCAAAACTGCATATTAATAGCATGCATGTAAACTTTAAGTACATATGTACAATGTAGGAAACAATATTTTCAGATCTTCATATAATTGTATCAAAACCAAAACATATGTAATAAGAAATTTATGAGGTTCTCTTAGCCTATAGTGGGCATGTATTTCAAAATAAAATTAATTATTTCCCTTAGAGCTCTCTCCCAGGACTTTAACAAATATTTACAAATACAAAAATATAGATCACAAGGACCCCTGGTCCCATGGCTGTGGTTCAGTGTTGCTTGATGTTGTTACAACACTTGCTTATCTGGCTCAATGTGCTGCTTTAAATCTATGGCTTTCCTCACCAAAATGCTTTCCTCAACAATTCCCAGGTATGGTAGTATATCCCTGTAATTTCAGCACTCAGACAGTGGAGGCAAGAGAATCACAGGTTCACAGCTAGGAAGAGATAATGAACATACAAATCCCATCAAAAACAAGCAAAGTGAAACAAACACAATGAACAAAACTAGAAGGTATATGTAACACAAGCTAGCATTTTCCATTCTCTGCCAGTGGCAATTCAAATTTTAAAAAAATTGGTGGATACTTGAATATTTTACTGCTGGAAACAAGTGCCTTGCCCTTAAAAGAATTAATATTTCAGTTCTTAGAACTATTCCAGCATTGCTCAATAAAATGTCAATGTCTTGTCACTACCATGCTTTTATTGAAAGCAAATTTCAAATGTGTTTTCCCAAAGGCAAGGACTGTTATCATTTAAAGGCTGATTTAAACCCTATCCATGCCGTTGATCTCTGAGGCATGGGCAGATGTTTTCCTGGTGTGCTTGGAAAATGCCTACAGACAGATAAAAGGACGGAGCACAAGATGAAGCTTCAGATCTAGCTTTCTTGCCTCATGAGATACACAGAGAAAAGAAGCCTGAAAATCTGCAACATATTTTTGCTCCTATTGCTATGGCTGATGACTATCAGTGCATTCACTGAGAAGTTTCATTTATCACGGGAAAATGTACAGAGCTCCATCTTGTAGTTAACCACCATATATTAAAATAGATTGTTTCTATACAATCCTGAGAAACCAATCCGAAGTAAGTCCATAAAAGTGTTTCTACTTCTGAGTTTTTAATTAATATCTCTATACTATATGAATGAAGTAAAGACATTGTAGTTTAAAATTAACTATTTAAAATGACGGTTGGAAGAGTAGTATTCACAAATAAATACAAATACTCACAAAAGTAAATGATAATGTACTACTTCTTTTATTGTGATTTTTATAAGCAACTCACAAAACAGCTTGCATTGGTATCTTTTTGTTTAGTTCTAGGCGTATTATGATGCATAAGAAATAAGGGTAGAATATCATTTTAAGTAGTATTGGCTGTTTTCTGTAGTGGTTTCCTTATGTTGCAAAGAGAAGTTACTTCAGTCAAGGGTACTACAGAAAATCATCATCAATCATAATGCAAAATTATAGAACCCTGTTCAATAGATACATCTACATAATCCTGTTCCAATAACACACCTGCATAATACTCCCACATCCCTGTCTTAATAGACACATCTGCATAATACTTCCACATTTAAGATTCAGGGAACACTGCAAAAGAATGGGTGTGACAATGATAAAAGCCAGAGGAACAAGGTGATTGCTCTAAGATTGTGTCTCTTAGTAGCATCAAAAGTCATACCCATATATTCTCATCAACATGACTGCCCAAAGGTGAGCTGATTAAGGACACTAACAAAAATTTCACGGCGAGCATCTCAGAAGGTCCCAACCCTACACAAAGAACTACAGGCAATTGAGTGAAGCTGGGAATGGGAGACAGGATCCTCCCTAAGGAAGAGCAGGCCTTTGGGTGTCCAGTGGCAAAGAGTTTTGAAAACATGAATATAAGTGACATTTATAAACTCATCAGGTAAATTTAGGAATATGTTTGTGTATGAAAACACATATATGAATATAGTAACAGTGAAAAAATAGGATATGGATTTGAAGGACAGTGGGGAGAAGTATATGGGAGTATTTAAGGAAAAAAGGGAAGAGGAAAATGTAATTAAATTACAATTTCATAAATAAAAAACTACATCAAAAAGAATGTTAGAAAAAGAATAATATTGGTACTTTAAACAATGCAAAAGATAAGATCGAATTTAATCCTTTTTAGGTCAATATTAACTTTTTTCAATATTTCATCACCTGTCTAGGAATGAAGATTATGGTAAAGCATTTTTCTATGAAATTTATTCAGGTTGGTCACAAATATTTCTTAAACATATCACTAAACATTTGTAAATTCTATAAGACATGGTATCATAAGATACCCATTTGTAGCAGACCAGAAAAGACTTCACATTTTTCTTTAGTCCAAACAAAACTAAATAAATATCCATTCTCCTTGACTGAAGGACTGTTTAGCAGGTCTGCTTTCAGTGGTCACTGGGCATTTTAGGGTAGAAGAGACTTTTGTGTAGTCCATGGAATGACTTGGTATGCATAAAGTTTGATGATCTTTTTAGACATGACACAAGTATCCTTTTTTTCCTTATTGATTGCAGAGCGAATTACTTCACCATGTTCTTCCTATCTGTGTTGTCATTACTATGAATGACCAACCACTTCTTCTGTCATATGCTACAGCCGCCTAAGATCCCTCTTTCTCAATCACTGCTTAGATTAAGGTTGAGAGACTTTTTCCATCGGTGGTGTGGATTATTTCTTATCCATTAGGATCTGCTCAGCCTTGCATAGCTAGCTTTTTGGCATCACAGTTTTGTCGTCCCCCACCCTCCACAGATAACAGTATAATCCCTTAAATCAGTGATTCCCAACCTTCCTAATGCTGCAATCCTTTAATACATTTCCTCATGTTGTAGTGACTCCAACTATAAAATTGTTTTTATTGCTGCATTATAACTGTAATTTTTCTACTGTTATGAATCATAAATATCTGATATGCAGGATATCTGATATATGACTCCCAAAGGCTCTAGACCCACAGGTTGAGAACTGATGTCTTAATTGGTCACCCAGATGTATATTTGCCTTTTTTTCTATCTTTCATCCTTGTTCTAAACCAGATCTTATAACTCTGGCAGAAATCTGTATTTTACTATCCCCCCCAGAATGGTAAATACTCCAATAGAATGTAGGTCTCTCAAGGCTACATTTCTTGGAAATAAACATTTTTATGTGAGGAACATAGAAATGTGTAAAGAGCAAATCTTATTGTTGACATGGGTGCTGCCATGAAGGATCTAAAGCCTCATACCCATAAGAGTGACAGATCCTTCTTCATATGGGTCAGGCTCAGGTATGAGTGTGAATGTTTACAGTGTGTGAAGGTATTAGCATTTATGAATGATAAACCAAAGTGTGTAAAAACTAGGAATTCCAGCATTCTCCCAGATATTTAGAGTCTGAGACTGCTCACCTACAGAGACTTCCCACTGGGAATCCCTAGCCTCTTCTCTGGTGTTGTGCATCAGTATCTCACTGAGGTTCTGTGTTATTGTTGTGGTTGGTGCTCTCCATCAGAGAAAGGACAGCCCCAAAGATCCCTTCTTTCCGATGAGTGTGTGTGTGTCCGTTTTATTCCCACACCATCCTCTCAAGTTTTAGGACTAAGCAGCTTAGGACACATCATTAGTATCCACACACAGTTTACTCCCACAGAGAAGTAAAACTACTTTTAAATATTTTGTTCTAAAATTAAAATTGATTTTATAAAATAAAAATGTAAGCTAAATTATATTAGCTAGCACTTTTGCTTTTGCTTTTACAAAGGCGTTTTTCTCTACAATAAAAAGATTCACAGGTATGATTCTGTGTTTCTGTTTAGAACAATGTCCTGTGATAATACAAACACAAAGACTCTTGCCATCGTTACTATTATAAACCCTTCAGTTCGTAACTGTAAGTTAGAATCAAATACGTGTAACCAAGTGACTAATCTTGCCACTTCCAAATATACTGACTCTCAGAGGCAACAGTGTTCCTTTTATGGTAAGGATTTTTCAATGAAAATTATTTTGAATAGCTTATGAAGAACCTATCTAATTTTTTCATGTGAGAGGGACACTTTTTAGGAAAATATCATAATTTACAATAAAATTTCAAACTATACTGCATTTTTTCAAGCTTTTAAATAGTGTCTTGAGGCATAATACACTTGCCAATACTTTAATAAACATATAGGAGGGAAATATATCCATGCTCATGAAAGACATGTTCATCAAGTCAAGTCAAGTTCTATAACGTCCCTGGTCTGTGACTTGGAAGAAAGGCTAAAGGCAGAAACATTGTCCTTGCACAATGGCAGCACGATCTGCACTCTACTTTTTTATTTTAATACACTGCAAATATTTTTGTTTATTTTTGAGAATTACACACACATGCATTGAAAAGTAATATGATATACTTATATCGCATCCTCCAACAAGTCCATATATTTTGGTGTGGTGTTGTTTATTATATAAATCACGATAATTGTTATATCCATTGGATAGCCAGTTTTTTTATCAATTTTAATTGCTCTGATTAGTCAAAATAACACCCCTTCTAAATATTTGTCTAAAATTAAGTTTCTATAATTCCTTCTATCAGTGTATATCTTTCAATATCACTTCACTTTCAAATTTATCATGTCTCTTTATATAAAGTGTGTTCAAAAACTGAGTTGAAAGAATAAACACAGATACACCATCACAACTGGATATTTACCTGCCAGTTATTGATGCCTGTATTTCCTAATAGTAGGAGTGGGGTTGATAAGAACAGCTTTGACAACTGACTTAAGCCATTTAAACTTGTAGAATGTTCCACCTGATAAAATGAAACCAAAATATACTCTTCTCAAACTCTCATAAAATATCATGAAGATAGAGACATTCTCAAAATAAAACATGATTCATACCTCATATAACTAATAACACTATAATCTCTCAGAGTACAGCAGATCTACTACTAATCAATAAAAAAAATAAATATTTGGGAAGCCAGCAAATATTTAGAAGGTATAAAAGCAGCAAACACTCAAAGTTCTATCTTATTTTTTAAAAGCACCTCCACTTCATAACACATGAGGACAAAGTATAGCTGGGCTTATTTTTATTAATCTTTTTTTTTATTGAGAAAAGAAGAAAAAAAAAAAACAAGTTTCCACCTCCTCCCAGTCTCCCATTTCCCTCCCCCTCCTCCCATCCTTCTCCCCCTCCTCCCACCCTTCTCCCCCTCCTCTCACTCCTCTCCCCCTCCCTCTCCAGTCCAAAGAGCAGTCAGGGTTCCCTGCCCTGTGGTAAGTCCTAGGTCCTCCCCCCTCTGTCCATGTCTAGGAAGGTGAACATCCAAACTGGCTAGGCTCCCACAAAGCCAGCACATTATGTAGGATGAAAACCCCATGCCATTGTCCTTGGCTTCTCATCGGCCCTCATTGTTCGCCATGTTCAGAGAGTCCAGTTTTATCCCTGCTTTTTCAGTAACAGTCCAGCTGGCCTTGGTGAGCTCCCAATAGATCAGCTCCACTATCTCAGTGGGTGAGTGCACCTCTCATGGTCCTGACTTCTTTGCTCATGTTCTCCCTCCTTCTGCTCCTCATTGGGACCTTGGGAGCTCAGTCCAGTGCTCCAGTGTGGGTCTCTGTCTCTATCTCCATCCATCACCAGATGAAGGTTCTATGATGATATGCAAGATATTTGTCTGTATTGCTATAGGATAGGGTCATTTCAGGTTCCCTATCCTCAGCTGCCCAAGGAACTAACTGGGGACCTCGGCTTGGGCACCTGGGAGCCACTCTAGGTTCAAGTCTCTTGCCAACCCTAAGGTGGCTCCCTTAACTAAGAATTGTGCTTCCGTGCTCCCCTATCTAACCTTCCTTTATCCCAATCCTCCTTTTTCCCCCAAGTTCCCCCCATCCTCCCCTTCTCCCTTTTCTCTCCCCATCTCCCCTTACCCCCATCCCACCCCACCCCCAAGATCCCAATTTTCTCCCCGGCAATTTTGTCTACTTCCCATAGCCAAGAGGACAACTATATGTTTTTCCTTTGGTTTACCTTCTTACTTAGCTTCTTTAGGATCACCAATTGTAGACTCCGTGACTCTTATTTATGCTTAATATTAAAAATTATGTTCTAGAAACCTAAGGAACTAAACCAGAAGCATCAGCTACAGGAAAAATAAACTGGAACTATAAACTGGAAATATAAATGGGGAAATTATGCAGGAGTGGAGGTGTGATGCAGACCTCCTTGAGGACTGGACAGTCTTGGGACTGACTCTTTCCTGAGCGTGACTTTCAGGAAACACACTAGACTCTCAAGGTTGAGATCTGAACATTACATCCCATGGCAAGGCAGAAGGAGAAGGTGATTCATCTGCAACATAGCCCGAGACTTCTCCCAGTCTGCCATTCTCTGATGCAGAAAAGATATTATGACAGCCTTATCCCAGAGTCTGATGTAGAGTGGTCACATTTTCCCCATTTCAGTTCATTTCAACCTTCATATCTCTTCCTAAATTGCATGGTACTATACAAGAAAAAAAAATGTGTGGAGGCTATTCAGAAACAAACTCAGACACTGAGATGAAAGTCAAAGATTATAGAATGCATGATGTCCTTATCTTTTCGGAAAGACAACCAACAGGACTATGATATAACATACATATTTCAGCTAGTCACAACATCTAGCTAGAATACTTGTAGAGAGAGAGACTGTCAGGGGGACGCACAAAGAGCTCCATAGTTTAGAGAGAGTAGCAAAAGATGACAGAAGCTTTGGCTCTGGCACATTTAGGTGCAGGAAAACACGATCAGCCTACCATAAATGCTATGACTCGCAGCTCCACTTCCTGAGGAAGTATGTCTGGATTTCACTAGTTGTTAGCTCTATCACAAATATGAAATTGCTATGTAAATAATCAGCCAGAATATTGAAAAGAACAATGATTGATTAGTTAATATCTTTGTTGGATAACAGACAACATGCAAAAACACATTAATAAAGCAAGAAGAGATGGGACTTTTACAACTAAATAAGAAATGAAAAGAAAAAAAGAAGTGAAAAACTATATATATATATGGGCTTTATAACTTCATCAGGAGACTGATACATTCAAAGAAAAAGTAAGCAGGCTTGAAGATTTATTTACTATTAACTATTGATAGGAAGGATGTATCTAACTGGTAGAGCTACTACAATTAATTAAATAATTACTAACTAATTTAAATAGATATTTGTTAATTTAAAAGTACCAACACAAGCATGCAAAAAAAGAAAAAGCTCTGACTTAAAAATTATGAGATAGTTGTTTAAAATGCATATGCCCAGTTATTGAGGCAAAAGGAGAAAAAATATTTTTAAAACAATGTTCCATAGAACCTTCATCTGGTGATGGATGGAGATAGAGACAGAGACCCACACTGGAGCACTGGACTGAGCTCCCAAGGTCCCAATGAGGAGCAGAAGTAGGGAGAAGATGAGCAAGGAAGTCAGGACTATGAGGGGTGCACCCATCCACTGAAACAATAGGGCTGATCTAATGGGAGCTCACCAAGGCCAGCTGGACTGTGACTGAAAAAGCATGGGATAAAACCAGACTCTCTGAGCATGGCGAACAATGAGAACTGATGAGAAGCCAAAGACAATGGCACGGGGTTTTGATCCTACTTCATGTTCTGGCTTTGTGGGAGCCTAGCCAGTTTGGATGTTCACCTTCCTAGACATGGACGGAGGGGGGCGGACCTAGGACTTTCCACAGGCAGGGAACCCTGACTGCTCTTTAGACCGGAGAGGGAGGGGGAGAGGAGTTTGGGGGGAGGGGGAGAAGGGTGGGAGGAGGGGGAGGGAAATGGGAGGTTGGGAGGAGGTGGATCCTTTTTTTTACTTTTCTCAATAAAAAATAAATTAAAAAAAATGTTCCCCACATTCCCAAACTCAAACTCCCCAACACCATTATGCAAACAGGGCATATATTATAGTCAAACTATATAAAATCAAACGTAAAGAAGAATGTTGAAAGA
The DNA here is from genome assembly GCF_018167655.1 of Microtus oregoni. Lineage (NCBI taxonomy): Eukaryota > Metazoa > Chordata > Mammalia > Rodentia > Cricetidae > Microtus > Microtus oregoni. The sequence continues at coordinate 8,203,786 of NW_024543076.1, read as the reverse complement.
ATGCAGTAAAGAATGATCTAAGTAACATTATAGAGTAACATTATAGATCTAAGTAACATTAATAGAGTAACAGTTTATAGTGGACCTGGAAGACATCTTAGAACCTTTATTGTCCGCATTCACAATGTATAGTCTTTTGATACCAACCGCCTCACTGGAAGATGCAAATCTCTAGGCTGTGGAGGTAGGTGGTAGGTGAACATTTTTGGGTGACCCAGGGCTCTGAGTATCTAGCAACACCTTGTTTTCTAAGGAGCTTGCTACAGTGATCTTAAATAGTCAAATATATTCCAGATTTCTGGAAGAAAATTGATTTTGACAATTGTGCAGGCTAACTGGATGCCTTTAAAGATAAGCTAGGCATTGTATCTACTGCCTCTTACGTTTTGGTTGCCATTTCTGTTTAAGAAAATTTTGCAGTGCCCCCAAACTCCCGAGGCATTAGTTCCTCAGCTTGGTAGATTGGCAGGTTTCCAGGTTATGCCTATAAGCAAGTTAACACACTTACTAAAGGTTGCATGTGGCACAGAGTAGATAATAAAATTCTCAAAAGGTAAAAGAAAAATAATTATTTCTAATTGTAAAATATAGTGCTTTTCTATTTCTACAGTGATCGATCTTTCACCTTCCCTTATATAATAATGAGAAAAACCACAGAATAATTTGAACTGTCATGCACAGAAAAAGAAACAAAAGAAAACAAAGTGAACAACGACAACCACAACAAAAAACCCAAACAGTTGCAAGGATGAATACTGACAGTAGAAACCTGTGTACAGCTAAGCACACTCAACAAATCCCTTTTTAATGACTCTCTACCCCATTGTTTATTCCCTAATTGCTGAGCATAATTTTGGCCCATCCTGCTATCTGTGATCATAGCCAAAGCAGGCAAAACCCAAACCATCATAAGCACCCCTCCCCAATGCAGCTCGACAGGAGCACAAGCGTCCCTTTCTATTTGGTCAGTATTACATTTTATTCCTGTGTGATTTTGTTGGAATCGGCAGTTTAGAACTGTCCCCCAGTCATACTAAAATGCTGTCTAGTGTTCATACGCAAGAGAATAATGTGGTGTGCACTGGAGAAAAACTACATGTGTTAGACAAGCTTTGCTCAGGCATGAGATAAACTGCTGCTGACTGGAAGTTGAACGCTAATGAATCAATCATATGGTACAAAGACAAAAGAATTCAATTCTCTCACCCAGGGACAGAAAAGGTTAAACCTTTCCCCACTAGGGCTGGCTTACAGTCTTCTAAAGTAATGGCATGTGAAAAACAAACTTGCAAGTATAGGAGATCCGGGAGCTGCAAGTGATTTTTAATAATACCTATTTGGTTGGTGTTCTATGGGAAGGAGCTATGCTCAAGAGAAAAATCTGTTTTGTAACAATGTCAACAACTTGATCTTAAATGCAATTAGCATTCCAGTTAACTCATGTAGCCACAACCCAACTGTGTGTTTCCCCACAGAGTAATAGTTCAAAATCCATGCATGCAATGTATGCCCATGGTGACTCTATAAATAAAACTCCGGCAAATAATGAGGATCCACTTTTTATTTTAGTCGTGGTTCATCTGTTCCATTTCTTGACAATAAAACAACCTCTTGTATTTTGATCACAACTTGATTTTCCCAAGATTAAATCTACAGAGTTATTCTGAGCAGAATACTTTTATGTCTTAGAGACACCATTTTTGTCATATTTTGTGAAAGTGGATTAAGTGGCTGCTTAATCAATGAGGACTATGCCTTTTGCACTGAAATAAAATAATTCTGATGTTGTCTTGACAACAGAGCATTTCCCTGGTTTTCCATTCAGCACACTATCATAGGCATTTGCTCTTACTTAAGTAGCTCCACTTTTATTGCGTTCGTGCTGCATTGAGCTCTGCCAGTACAATTGCTTGCAAAGCAAAGGTGGCAGAAGGCTTTGTGGACTGTGAATAGGAAGACACAGTCTAGCTTAGTGTGGCTATTCACACAAAAAAAAATGACACCCAGTTTTTCAGATTTCTATCACAATAAGCTGTACAACCATTCTTTGCTTCTGCAGAGGTTTTTGAGGACTTCGTGCCTTTAACAAGTGGACCAGCTATTATTGGTTCTACTACTGGGCCATTTTATATCCTATGTTAAGACTTTCTAATATTTATGATTTATGCATCACAGTCTAAATATATCTAAAGTATTTTCTATCTTACAGGGTAAAAAAGTAGTCTTTTATTCAAAAGAAATCTCATAAATACAAATTTTTTTTATTAACAGTACCAGAGCTTCCAGAGAGTACAAAGATTTTACATACTTTGAAAGGAATAAAAATCTATGTATAGAAAAAAGTCATTTTAATTCATAGGCCACCTTCCGATCTAGAAAACGTTCAGGAAATATGTGAACACAAGAAAGAAATCGCCTTATCTGAGACCATATCACTTCCTAATAACATTTCTCTAAACAGTAATGCAGACATGAGAGCTGATTTCCTGTCATGTAAAGATACCTGTGTCTAGGTTAGTCTCCAAGTAGGACACCCTTGACCTCCAGGAATATTGTTCTTGACATACAGAAGAAATGATCATAGTGCTAATGTCATAAATTGTTTTTACATATAAGTATTTTTAATCTTTTGATTTTGCTAGAAAAAAAAACAAAGAATTCACTGTCATATTTAGATACTTTGAGGAAAGCAAGAATGATGAGCACTAAGTAAGGTACAGATACTACTTTTAGGTTCTTATTTTACCATTTCTTTTGAGAAACAGAATGGTGATAACTGTGCCAGGGTTACTACTGAGGACCAGACTGGGTCTGTGGTCCTCCCACAGCCAAGGTCTGTGTTGAGGGATGTGACCCATGGTACCATCAAAGGCCACACAGATGCATAGGCTTTGATCCTCAATTTTGGCCATATTGGTGTCTGAGTGTATTTCTGATACCACGGCCATGTAGACCTGGGTGGACTGTTTGGGGGCCATGGGGTCACCAAAACCAGACTGATAACATGCCCGTGTTTGTGGCCAAGCAGCAGTTAAGGTCTGATTTGCTGTTCATGACTCATGTTACCCCAGTGGGTCATAGGAACAACGTATGTTGAAATTCGACAAGGTCATTTTGAGCAGTTCCTGCCACGCACTTGCTATGGGGTTGCTGACCTTGATAAAAATTCCAAGGGAAAGCTGACCCTCTGCACTCCAGAGAGATGATTCCACCCCTCACCACTGGTATGGGAGAGCGAGCCCCAAAGGCAAAGGCCTTGGAGAGCTGGCTCTGTGCCCCTCACCGTAGGAGGACTGTCTCATTAGCCAAGACTGATCAGCTCAGCTACCACCAATACCCACATTCTGGATGTTGAGTTGTCTCTCCCTAGCATCTAGCCCATCTATGATTTGCTGGAGTTCATGAAGGGACTGGTCCTCCAGAAGTTAATGGCAGGATCTCCATGACTTAGAGCAACAGCAGGATATCCAAGAGGAGTTTAGGTGAGAGCCCAGTAATGATGCTGGGACAGAGACCTTGAAGTAGCCCAATGACTCCTTCCAACGAAAATTTTGTGGGTGGAGTTGATTGGATAAAAGGGTATATACCATGTGACACCCTGCAGCTACCAACAACACTAGGATGAATGAAGAGGCATTGGTAAAATGAGTAGCAAGGTGTTTTTGTTGTTGTTGCTTGTTTTGTTTAGTTTTTAATTAATTGGGGGTGTCTTGAGGGGTGTGTTCCAAGGGTAAGGGGGAGTTATGGAGGGATTAGGAGGTGAGTGGGTTTGAGGTGTGTGATATGAAATTCCAAAAAGAATTTAATAAAAATTACGTTAAAGAGAGAAAGAGGATTTTTACTTTCCTTTTTCATCATTGAATTTCTGTTCCACATTCTCTTTCACTAATACAGGAGTAAAGTCGTAGACATTTACATTTGATTGATGTATATGGAAATATATCATTCTGGGTAAATGATGGGTACATTCACTGTGGTAAACAGTTGATGGTAATAAGTAGGGGCATCATACATGTGAGAATATTAGCAGCTATGACTTTAGGATTCACTCGGAGAGGCAGAATCAGTAGGGCACAGATATGGGTGAAATTTTACAGGGTTTAGAAAGAAAGAAAGCTGTTTGAGCCATGCCCTATTATCTAAGTCTGCTTCAATGCTTTAATTGTAGAAAACCAACAGCTAGGAAGGAAACATGAGCAGAATGCTGAAGGAAGCCTCAGGAAAACAGAATGCACGAGGATGAATAGAGCATCTCCAAAACACAAATTGCTATTAATAACCTGTAGATCTTCACCTTGAATAACGTAGGTGGCTACAGAACAAGAGCACTTCCTCATGAAACTGCTGGAAATCTAGAAAAGAGCTTCACAAAGTGAAAATGAAAGGACTGCAGGCCCAGCTCCCACACATGTTTCTAGCATACACTCAGCCGAGTCTATAGTACGGGAGCACCATCTACCCCTACATTGTCCTTGTGACAATAACATAAGCCTTCTCTCTGTTCTAACTGTAAGTGTGGAGTGTGCATAGAATGTGTCGTTTTGTTCCATTTTTAACGTTTCTGGTCAAGATGGAATGTTCAATGTCTTAACTAATTATGACATTAGTGTTGATGTGAATAATGGCATTTCCTTTATTAATTCTAATGGAGTGTATGCTTTGAAAGGACCAATGAACTAAAAATCTCTCATTTTTTTTTTCTGTTACACTAGGTGTTTAGTGCTAATATCTCATTTTAAGCAAGTCCATTATAGATAAACTCTTCTACTATGTAAGAATTAATGTAATAGAAGGTATGATGCTTCTCAATTTCTCACCATTTGCTATTTTTAAAATTTTTGTGAATGGCTTTATTTAGACATTTATAAGGTATTATTAAGGTTTGCTTTATATTGTAAAATGTTAGGAACTGACAGTTACCCAAACCAGGAAAAGGGGAGATTAAGGGAGAACCTCACTTATCAGCCCTGTTCATACCCCAACCTCCAATTCCTGGGTTTCCCTTTTCAGGCAAACTTAAGCCAGATTTTATTCTCTTACATAAGACTATGTAATTATGCAATTCAGACTGACAACAAAAATCATTTCTACAATTACAGAGTTGTTTCCGTGCAACAGAAAGGCAGTATTTTTTTAAGTTGCTTCAAAACCAACCAAACAAAAAGTTAAAAAAAATCTCCACATTTAATTATTTCATATAACTCACCCACAGGAGTACTTGAAAGGTCCATGCTATTTCCTACCCTCTACCAGTCAAGGCAAATGATATTTAAATTATTACCATGCTTTAAATTGTTAAACACATATTCAGTAGCATGTTAGTAATGATGTTGTATGTACAATGTGTGATTCCTTGTGTTTTTTTCTTTTATGAAGAGAGGAGAGAGATATACCTTAGACACAATACAAAAATACCTAAACTCACTGAACTTAAGTCACAATCTTTCTTCATCATTGTTATTCCCTTATTCAACATTTATTATCTGTATTCATTTTTACTCTTACGTAGTTCAGCCTTGGCAAAGCCTATATTTCCACAATATAAGTTTCCTCACCTGTCCCATACAGCATGGAGTCCTTCCCAATCTGCTTTATCTAAGTGGCCTCTAGTCACAACAGGACTGCACGCACAGCAATGTTTTACATATATTCAATTTCTTTGAAACAAAGCCAGTGGCAAAACTCAAAGCATTTCTTTAAATTCTAGAGTGATTCTCAGAAGAAAATAAGAAAATGGCTAAAGAATATTTTGTGGAACTTATTTCTTCTTATAAGTTTGCCTTTCCCCCTTCAGAAGGGATATTTCTGTATATAGCAAGACTAAACTAATTTTATATGATGTTTAATGATTTTTACTAAGCCTGATCTTCCAAAATTAATAAAATGGGATTGACCATGAAAATATTTGGGTTGTCTTTCACATCTTTTATTTCTTTAAAATTAGTCTATATCTAACAAATAACTTTCAAACAACTGTGTCTTTATCATGTGGTTGTCTGCATTTTTTAATGCTGCTTAGTTTTTCAATTTCTGTACACATCATACACACAGACATCTGACAGGCTGTTACATCTTACTTATCTCCTTAACCATTATCAATACTTATAGTTACCATTGCATATTTTAATCTATCATTCAGTGGATTATCTAATCATCTTGATAATGACTTTTTATTAAAAACTTTTATTCAATAGCAATTTCATAATGTACATATTGTATTCTGGTTGCCGTCTTTTCCATATTATGTATGGGTGAACAAAGACATGTAGCTCTGAGAAGCTCCAGCTTACTTCCTTTTATCTGACTAATTCTTGTCAGTCTAGGATCATGCATAGGAAACCTTTTGCAAAAAATGCCAAAAAAGTGAGTACCTCTTGGTTCTTCTTCTGATAAAGGGGCAGCAAAAATTTAAAATCCCAAAGGGTCTGAAGATGGAGAAGACGAGCACCTCTTTTGGAATGGGAAAGAAGACTGGTAGGATAGGAGTGGAGATCAAGCTCACATCCTGGAGGTACTAAAAAAGATAAGCTATTATGTCTTTATAATCGATTGATAGTAAAATAATCATATCATTTTTAATTTTAAATGCAATATTTAGATAAAATGCTTTCTTAAAATTATGACTGCATCTCCTGAAACTTGACACTTTGAATGCCTACATGGGGATACTATTAAAGGTTTCTTTTCTATTTATTATTGTTTTCATGAAAGTAATGAGGCAGTAGAATATGTTGTTTCAGGCAAAGATATGAAAATACTCTAAAGCAAAGAACTTCAGCTCTCTCTGAAAAAAAGAGTCAAAACCTCAAGCTTGAAGTGAGTGGCAGAAAAAAGGAAAGAAAAAACAAGTCAGTCTCAAGTTTCAGGACGCTCTTAGATGCCTAATTGTTTTTCACTTAGGAAGTAAAATTTAAAGAGATATGTAACACATTTTTTTTCATCCATTCGTTGGGTGAGGGACATCTAGGTTGTTTAGAGTTTCTGATATTATGAATAAAGCCACTATGAACATAACTGAAAATAAATTCTTGTGCTATGACGGAAGTATAGCTAGTTCTTGAAATTGATTGATTCCCAATTTTCTGAAGAATCCCCTATATTGATTTCAATAGTGGCTGTACAAATTTGCATTCCCACCAAGAAAGGAGGAGTGTCCTCTAGGTCCACATCCTCAGTAACATGAATTGTTATCTGTGTTATTGATCTTAGTCGTTCTGATGGGTGTAAGATGTAATCTCAAAATCTTTCTGGTTTGTATTTCCTCTATGGTTAAGGATGTTGAACATTTCTTTAAGTGTTTCTCATCATTTTGAAATTCCTCTGGTGAGAATTTTCTATTTAGATCTACACACCATTTTTAATGGAATTTTTGGTTTTGTTGAGGTCTAATTTCTTAAGTTCTTTATGTATTTTGGATATTATCCCTCTAGCAGATGAGGAGTATTACTCAGCTGTTAGAAAAAAAACATAAAAAGTTCAAAAAATTATCCTGAGGGAGACAACCCAGACTCAGAAAGACAAACATGATATGTTCTCACTTATTAGTTAAGTAAAGGACAATCACACTACTATCCACAAACCCAAAGAAATTAGACAAAAAAAAGGTCTCAAGGAGATGCATAGATCTCCCTGAAAATGGGGAATAGAATGTATTTTGTGGGTGGACTGGGGAATAATGGGAATGAGAACAGGAGGTTTCAGCGAAGGACAGGGGCATAAAATTTAGGGAGAGATTAGTGGAATATATGGGCATTTAAGGGCTATGTGAAAATCTAGTACAGTGGAAACTATGAACCCTATAATGGTAAGCCTAGTGAGGACTCCTAGTCATAGAGGATATGGAGCCTGAGGTTGACATTTTCTTTATGAGGATAGGCTCTCAGTGGTGAAACCGGGATATAAACCCAGACACAAAACCTATGTCCTACCTGTGAGATGCACAAGGGCAATGATGGCTCTGAACTTGTGGAAAAGGTCAACCAATGTCTGGTCTAAATTCAGGACCATGCCAGGAGAGGGATGCCATGCCCAAACACTGCCTGGATGGCTAGCACTTAGACACTAGATGATTCAGAGACCTAGGGTACAATCAAGAATGAGAGAAAAGGAGGAGGAAGAAGAAGAAAGAAGAAGAAGAAGAAGAAGAAGAAGAAGAAGAAGAAGAAGAAGAAGAGAAGAAAAGGAGGAGGACAATAACAACAAAGACTATGAGGAGAAGGTTGAAGGATGAGGAGGAGGAGGAGGAGGAGGAGGAGGAGGAGGAGGAGGAGGAGGATGAGTAGAAAGAAAAAAAGGAAGAAAGAAAGGAAGGAACAAACAAAGAAATACAGAGATCCACAGTCAGAAATTAATTAGATAGAGCTTAGGAAACCCAGAAGACGAGAAGGAGGAAGAATTGTAGGTGCCAGAGTGGTCAAGGACACCAGAAAACATAACCTACAAAATCAACTAAGCAGGGTTCACAAAGACTAAAACTGCAATCATGGAGCTTGCATGGATCTACACGAGGCCTTTGTATACATGCTGTGGTTGTTTAGCTGGGGAGAGTTGTTTGACTCTTAACAATGGGAGTTAAGATGTCTCTGACTCTTTTGCCAGCTCATGGTACCATTTTTGTCCTACTGGGTTGCTTCATGAAGCCTTGATATGAACATTTATACCTAGTCTTACTGCATTCTGTTATGGTGTGGTCAGTTAATGTCACTGGGAGGCCTGCTTCTGAGGAGAAACAGTGCCGTGCACCATGTCCCTGTGTCTGTGCTCAGTGCTCTATTACCCAGTTTGCGAGCTTCAGGCAAGAGACCTGGAGGTTAAAATACACAAATACACACAGACAGAGAGACAGAGACCCAGGTCATCCTTGAATTCCCCAAAAATGTCCCTTTATTGTGTTCAGGGGCAGATTATATAGAGATAGCCACGCCCCAGCCAAACCCACCAGAAACCACTCTCCTGCCATCAGGAACTCCTGAAGGTCTCCTGCTCAGAGCAGCTGTAGGCACTCAGATCAGGGGAAAACAAGTTGTTTACAAGAAATTCAGGATCTGGGGTCTCACTGCTCCCAACAAAATGGAAGGGCAGTAGATCTGGGTTAAAGGGGAGGTGGGATTGCGGGGAGGAGAGGAGGAGAGAAGATAGAGGATAGAGGAGAATGTACTTGAGATATATTATTTAAGATCAGAATAAAGAAAGAGAAAAATATTTAGGTGAGAAACACTGGAAAAAATTAAGTGAAAAAAATCATTGAAACTTTCAAGAAAACAATGACAGAGAATTGAACTCTAATAATAGAGCTACTTCCAAGCTTGTATCTTCAGGTCAGTATACAAAGCCAGTCATATGAAGTACAAATACTAAGCTGTTGCCACAAGGCTGTAGACAGAGGAGAATATCACACAGCCATTATAACTCATGAAAGGTTATCCAAACTACAGAGAAAAAAGGATGAAAGGATGGTCTAATCACCTTCTAAAATTTTTTGGTGTGTGGAATAATGTAGATGGAAACTGCTCTTTCATTTCCTAGCAAGCCAGATGCAAATAATCACAGAGAAACTATACGTACAACACTGCTTGGTCAATGACTCGGGCATGTGCCTGGCTAACTCAAATCCTAAATTAATCTATGTATTGCCACAAGACTGTGGCCTACCAGTAAGGTTTTCCAATATCTTTCTCCTTTGTCAGCTACATGGTATCTCTCTCACTCTGTCTAGTCTCTATATATGAATCTCTGTTCAGATTTCCTGCCTGGTTTTACTCTGCTAAGTCATTGCCCGAAACAGCTTTATTCATTAGCCAATAAAAGCAACACAGATACAGAAGAACTTCTCACATCAGAATAATGTCTTTTTTCCTTTTAAGTGAATAAGTTTTAGTGATCATTAAGTTTTTGGACTTAGGATTATCCAGGCAGCTGATGACTGCTAATACTTGAGTCATTGGTAAAGAGATTTTCTGTTTCTTTGTTCAGATCATGAAGAGATATAAAATTGCAGAACACAAATTGAAAACAGGTTTTGTTACATAGCTGTGATTTAGATGAAGAACTAATGAAATAGAACTCTTGGAACAAGTCTGCAAACACTCTCTAGATAGGTCTTCGGTTGTATGGTGATGCCTGAGAAAGTCTTCAGAGTCAAAATAACCCATCAAAATTCTTGCCAAAAGTGCCAATTATTGCTGATAGCCCTAATTCTTATGACAATTCTTTCTAGAATATTCCTTATATTTACATCCATTCTGTCCATGTCTCTTATTTATGTAGGAGATATTTTACAGTATTAATACAAATCTGTGTGCACCAACAACATATGTTTGTCTTGTGGTTTTGTCCAGAGTTGTCTGCAATAGATCTAAGGCTATACAGTATTTGTTGGTCTTAACTGAATATCTTTTTGTGTGTATCTGGAAATATCACAGATGGGAGGAGTAGAATGATGGAGGTGGGTCTAGTATCTTATCTGATGCTTTCATTGGTTAACTAATAAAGAAAACTGCTTGGCCTGATAGGACAGAAAATTAGGTAGGCGGAGTAGACAAAACAAAATGCTGGGAGAAAGAAGCCAAGTCAGTGATTCACCATGATTCTCCCATCGGACACAGACGCAGGTTAAAATCTTCCCTGGTAAGACACCTCATGGTGTTACAGGGATATTAGAAATGGGTTAGATCAATATGTAAGAGCTAGCCAATAAGAGGCTGGAACTAATGGGCCAGGCAGTGTTCAAAAGAATACAGTTTCCGTGTAATTATTTTGGGGCATAAGCTAGCCATGCAGGCAGCCGGGTGCTGGGGACACAGCCCCGCCACTCCTATTACAACAGTAGAATATATTAATTTGACTTGGATATTTCCTTCATCAATATCCCCAACAGCCTCGGTCAATATTATCTAATTATTTCCTAAAGCAATAGTATGAATAACTTTAGTTCAATATATGCACTGCTCGTGGTAACTATCTTCCAGGTGATGCTATACAACAAGAGCCATGCTGAAAACCCTAGGACTAATGATTTTCTCAGAACTCCTAAAGTAAAGAAGAAACTTTTACCTATCGAGTCAGAGCATGGAGTCCAAATGACAAGGTTGCACCATTTATCCCCCTATTGACTTTCCAATATAAGGACTACATCTACAGTTGTGTAATTAATAAGTTCATTAAAATATAGACTTAATCTGTGTTTATGAAGATTTTTAATTATATTTATTGAAAATATCCAGATATTGAAGTTGCCACTTTAACATGTAGATCAACATTATTAATATTTAACATTACCAGTTCTTGAACAGCTGATAACATATTTCTTTTACTTGATTTTTCCAGCTTTTTAAATTCACATTTCTGTGTCTATATTCTTAGGACTCAACATCTCGTCCTCCAGAAAAACTTTGAACTGTGTTCCCACTGTCTTTTATTCATGGCTCTTAATATGAATTCCTGTTTGAAAAGTAATGTACAAGTGCAAAAGATGAGTTTCTGTCTCTACTAACAAAAGCTCAAAGCTAAGACACAGATGTAAATGGTGGCTTCCTTTGCTTATGGTCTTTGTGGTTTCCTCCACTAGAAATTTGTGTCTCAAGGGAAGATTTGCTCTGAGCCATGATGGCTGTACCATATGCTTTAGCAATCCACAAATAACAGCAACTAATTATTATTCAGCAATTATTACAATTGCAAAGAAGCTTAGACTGGTGTTTAAACTGATCTCAGTGTTAACAAGTATTTTGATATGTCTCAAATGCTGTCTGCTGCCTAATGGAATGTGCTCTAAAAATGACATTCCCACAAAGTTCTAAATGTAACTTTTAAGCAAGAACTTTGGGCAGTGTTGGTGGAACCCGGATGTGCACCTGATCTTGGGAATCACTCTTGTGATCTGTCTGCACTCGTTTGAAAGTTATTTTACAGTTTCCCTCCTCTTTACCACATAGAGACTCATTTGAGCACAAACTTTCAATAACAGTAATGCTCTCTTCCATAATGAGAAATGTATACAAAAGTTAAAGAAAGAAAACAGCCTCAAAGAGTAATTCCCTTTTTCACAGAAAAGGACAAACTTAAAAGTACATAGTCTGAACTTTATATATGGCAATGATAATTCTGTAGGTATTGGCACAGCAACTTACAATTTTAACAAGTGTCTCACATATCTTCATGTAGTATTTCTTTAAGAAGCATTGAATTAAAGAATTAGTTTTCTTCGGGAAACAATTTTGAGATTGCTAGGCAGCATTACCCATATGCAATTAATATGCAGTCAATAATTTTGAGAAAAAAGCAGATATATACATACAGAAGAAGAAAGATATTGGCAAAAGATCAATAATAAGTAGGTGACAAATGAATGCCTGAGTTTAGATTAACATCACTATTTATAAAGTCAAAACCAGACAGACAATAAAAATTACTGTGTTGAAGACAGTTCTATTCCTATCTCATAAAGCTGAACCACATTTTCACTTTTAAAATGCAGCTTTATCTTTACTTCATTAATTACTCCACACAACTATATTGGGCGAGGAAGGTCTTTGAAAGGACTTTTAATTTTGTGAGTACATCCTAGAAGGCAACCCTTTAAAAATAATTTTTGGGTTAGTTTTCCTATCATACTTAAAAGAGCATTAATGCTGATTGGCAAGGGAATGTGGTATTATGACTAATACTAGTACTTTTAGATAGTTTAGGCCAAAGAGTTAAGGAAGCAGAAGACACCGTGTCCTTGAAGGACTGAAGAGAATGAAGGTACAGCAATGGAGTTTTCATAATTCACAGTTTGCTCTAATACTACTACCAATAGCTACTAACTTGTAATGACAAATAGAGGGTATTAAGTGGGTGACTATTAAGTCTTGGTTTATGTAGCTGCTTACTCTTTTTTCCTGCTGTACATTGGAATGGCCGTAGAGGAAAAATACCTACAAATTTATGAAAACTGTAATAGGAAATATCTGGGATCTTGCCTCTCACTCTTTCCACATAGAACTTGCTCCATCTTTTTTTATTACCATAAGTCCTCTTCATCCTTCATTAAAGTGTTAAATCATATTTGTGAATTCTAGCACTGAATTATTTGTTAACTGAAATGCATCTTTTCACATTCGAGATTGTTGTGTACGATTATACCAATTTGTTAATCATGTGCTACCAGAAATATCAAGCAAAAACTGTAAGACACATGAAGTGATAATGTATTATTTGGAATTTCAGAGAATAAAAAGCGAATTTTGTGTTAATTTCAACATAGAGTGAGAGATCAGCAGCTCTGGAAAACACCGAGAATTACATTCAGTAAAGTTCCCTGGAGCTGTGGTTGTCAAACTAGAATGTGCTAATCTTACTTAGAACCTTTGATAAAATTATAGATTTACAAATCTCATCCTATTGACTCAGATTTAGTAGATGTGAGGTACTATAAGAAAGAGTGGGTTTAAAATTAGTGTGCTGAGGTCTGCAGAAAGAATTTGAACTCTGACCTAAGACTTGGCTGTGATGAGCAGAGGCGAACACTCCTCAAGCTTTGGGGGTTGAAACCAAATAAATAGTAGAGGTGGGAAGGTGAATATGTCTGTTTCAGGGCTTTGGGTTGTTCAGGAGAGCGTATCTGAGAAGGATGGGAATTAACTATCATAGTAAAACAGTCCATGTTTTATGGAGGCTCACTATAATCTGCACTGAGCAATAGGCCAAAACACTTTCTAAAATGTCGCAATTTAACTAAGGCAGCATCAATTTTGAAGATAAGATGGTATTTTTCAATTAACCAAAATCTAAATTAATTCATGATTGAAAGTGCTCATGAGTAAAAGTGACATAGTGACTAGCTGTTAATATCTCTCTATTATTATTATTATTATTATTATTATTATTATTATTATTTTTGGATTCAAGACAGGGTTTCTCTTTCTCTGTGTAGCTCTGGCTGTCCTGGAGCTCATCCTGTAGACCAGACTGACCTAAAACTCACAGAGATCAACCTGTCTCTGCCTCCTGAGTGCTGGAATTAGAGGTGTGCACCACCTCGGCCTGGCTCTTTTTCTCTCTCTCTCTTTTTAATTTTAAGACCACACTACATGGTATTTTTGCATGATATAAATAAAAATGTCATATTCAAGAGTTTCGTTTCTGAAGTTAATTCTAATATTTACTAACTACAGCAATTTTAATAAAATTCAATTTATCAACTCTTATAAATTCATTAGGTCTAGTGTTTTGTGAAAACTCGCCAACAAACCAAAGGGCATCTGGATTTGTCTCTCATGATAGCTCCTAGTAGTACAGTACAAGAAGAAATAAATAAAGAGCTAGACATGCAACTTAGTGATAGATCATTTCTTAGTGTGTGGTGGGACTCTGTATAAGAGAAGTGGGGAAAGGGGAAGGAAGAGGATAAGTAGGAGGAGGAAGAAGAAGAAGAAAAGAGAAGACAATGAAGATATCTTAAACAAAAATATGCTTGTGGTCTTCAACTACTATGGTGCAAGAATCAGGGGAATGATAATAAAAAAGCTGTCTATCATATTTTACATCAAGTGAAATGTCGAGCTCTCAATCTTTACTATTTTTGCAAAAATTCTTCTACATGGAGTGAATGGGCTAATGGTACATTGCTGAAGCTCGTGAGTATGAGTTGCAAAAGTTCTCTTGTCTACAGTGATTGACAGGGCATTATTAAACATTGGGACATCCACATGTGTAATGTGCTCTGGAAAATTAAACTTCAGACTCATTTCATAGAAAAATTATCTCCTTACACATCTTTTTATGTGTTCCCTACAGTTGTCAGTCTTGGGGAGTCATTAGACCTGAAAGACTTATCTGAAAATTCTTTATCTGTGGAATTTTCTGTCCCACAGCTTAGATTCCTGAAAAAGAAGTGTGTCTAATATTTTCGTTCACACATGATCTATACGGATGATAAATCTAGTTAACCTGTCTTCCTCTCACCTGTACCCAAACATACTTAGGGTTACACTTAGAATCTTGCATCAAAAAACAGCATGAGTCAAGGAAACACGGTTGCATCTTTGTAAACATTTGTAAAGGGGGATAATTACAGTATTTAAATTTATGCTGAGTGATTGTTGAGAAGACTTAGAGGAGTATAGACAGTTCTGAGATGGGTGCTGTCAGGTGATAGCGACAAATCAGATTATCCCTGCTTTTGCTTCTTTCTTTTGTTTTTAAACATCCAGGAGAAAGAGATTTAAAGTGAAGCTAGAATTATCACTGCTTGAAAAAAAAAGGCAGTGATTCTAGCTTGCAGAAGGAGCTATTGAGTCACTTTTGTTGTTTCAAAGTGTCCTTCTCTGTCCTCCGTTATTGCGATCACAGAGCGGCCTTGTCTTAGTACTGACAGCATTGTGAGAACGTTGTTTATGTGTAGTTTGGAACACAAAGGCCAAACTGTCAGCTTCCAGCAGTGAACCTCTAGACTCATTTTTCACTTTCTCACTGCCCATGTTTAGTTCTGTATACAGGTTACCAAACAGTTCGCGGCATCCTGTGCTGTTGTTAGTGTGAGAGTCTCAAGATGTCACATATTCTCAACGGCTCTTCATCTATAATTTCCTCTCCTTCATCCGTGTACACATATATGTGGCTCTTTAATACAATAACAGTGACTTAACAAAAGTCAAATGCAAAACATAAAGAAAACCTTTTTACTTTTTAGCTCCATTAAGTCACTTACAAGCCATTTCATTCTTTCTTGGTGCAGTCTTTTATATCCCCTTGATACGTATATTTATGGCATTTCTCTACATTTTATTCATTTGATAACACGTATCTAAATGGGAAGAGTTCATTTCTCTGAGGGAAATAGCATACTTTTCTAACCACCCCTAAGAAGGATGTGCAAGTCTGTATATGCTTGTCGATCTTCTTCCCTTATCCTTGGCTTGTGTAAGACTTTTCCTTGAAAGATGTGAATAAGTGTCTCCTCATTCCACAAGCAGAAAAGACAACAGAGCAAAGGAACCATTCCACTAATGTCCAATTTGGCGAACTAAGTGGTTTATTGGTATTATTTACAGGAGTGGGGGTGGTAGTTATGGAAACATGAATGGAACAAAGGAAAGGGAATCACCAAAATGCACCTTATTTTAGTTGATGACTTACAAAAGTTTCAGTCCTGGAACTCTCTGCTCAGCTTGTAGAGACCTGTATAGGTTCTTACTGCATATAGTCTTGAGGAAAGCCTTATGAGTCTGTTAAGTTCTCAGAACTTCCTGTTTCTGTCTATTTTCTGTGCATTAAAAAGTCTCCTCTAAGCTGGGCGGTGGTGGCGCATGTCTTTAATCCCAGCACTCAGGAGGCAGAGGCAGGAGGATCTCTGTGAGTTCGAGGCCAGCCTGGTCTACAAGAGCTAGTTCCGGGACAGGCACCAAAAGCTACAGAGAAACCCTGTCTTGAAAATAAATAAATAAATAAATAAATAAATAGTCCCCTCTACATAGATCCAATCTACTTGGAAAGTAGTAAAAGACAAGATCCCCTGAGTAAATTGGGAGCATGAGGACCATGGAAGAGGGTTGAAGCAGAAGAGAGAGGCACAGAGGGGATCAGAAAAAATGTATAGCTCAATAAAATCAATTTGAAAAATTACAAGAAATAAACTTTTTTTTTTAATGGGGAGGCTGTTGGATCCTGGACATCTTGACCTCAAATATTTGCTAATAAAATGAGAAATTTGGGCAGGATAAAAACAAGAGTCCCCTCTAGAATGGAGTATTTCTGCTACTTGGAGGGACCTGTTACATACTTTAACAATACCCTCTCTACTAAATTTAAATATGCATCGTGCCTGGAACATACTGTCCTTAATAAATAAAAATTCTCATATAAGACAAGAATAATCACACAGATAATCAGTTTACAGAAGATTCCTCTGGTGAATAGAGGAAAGTGTGGAATATCTGTGAAGCGGTCTGAATCAATATGTTTTGGAGCCTTTCCTTTCATTGTAAAGTTAATGTTAAAGTTAGTTTCTTAAGCTTTGCCAATTTTCAATGCTGAGGACAACTACCCCAAACTTAATGGGGCTTCCTAGCTCCTGCGCAACACATGCCTTACCGCTAGTGAGAGAAGACTGAGGGTATTCAAATGTCCTATCAAAAGACCTCTTCTTCAGGTGTTTCCTCTCATTGCTTCCAATCTGGAAATGTGTGAGACTTCTGTACTTTCTCAGGAACTGGATTTAAAACTAGAAAGAAATGCTTTAGGTTTTTGAATACGTTCTGTGAGTCTCAGTATATTGAGTGACTCAGTGGGGATTTGAACAGAATGTGAATTAGGCGACTTGAGATGAGGTGCTTTCTCTGCGCAGGCACGTGGTACTACAGACTAAAGGACAGCTACATGTGAGTTGAGAGTATAGTATCGGGGCTCTGGACGTCACTCAATGCCGAAGCATTTTCTTGTTGTGCCAGAGGCCTCGAGTTTCATCCCTGGCAACAAAGAAATAACGTACAGAGTGCCTCTCCATAGGAATCAGACTCTTTGTCATCTTATCTTTAGAAGAAACATGTGTGATAGAAATATAAGCAAAATGTGAAATCATATGAAAGAATTGCAATTCTTGTTCAACAAAACATAACAAGAACCAATAATGAAAAGCAACTATTTATTACTAATAATTAAACTGAAATAAAAAATAATATCATAGGAAAAAGAATTTATGGGCAAAATAATGAGATATAGCCAAACAATGAAAAAGTGATGCCATTAAAATATTAAAAATAATAAAAATTAGGAACTAAATATGTAACTATGTGATAGGGTGTAGTCCTACCATACTCAAAGACCAAGATTCCATAGCTAAGCTCTATTACTTTTCCTTCAGAAACATAAATAATTTGGTTCTTGACCCTTGATAAAAAGAATACCAGTAACAAAGGGAATGATTCTGCCCAAATCCAGTTTGCTTTGGAACCAGTGAGAATTACTGGAGTCACTCACAAGAACATAAGTGACTTTGAGGTAGCTGTACCATTGTAAAGCCCACATCAGGATGGATGGCAACTCACAAAGGCTGATTTCTTGGAATCATTGGCCAACTTCAGGCAATTCTGTTGAAGAATATCCTCTTATCAAGCAATTCTTTATTATCTGTGTAGCCTTCTGGAGGAGCACTGTGAGTGTTACCTGTGTAACCTCTCAGGCGAATAATCTGAGTATTACCTGTGTAGCCTAGTGGAGGTGATCTTTCAATTTTCTGAGTTTCTTGCATATTCTAACTTTTCTGAACTTCACAAAGGTAACCAGTTTCATTGATTTCCTGAGTCACACAAGCTTCCATCCTTCCTCCAGGAGAGAATGTTTCAATTCAGGAGAAACAGTTAGATAAAACTCTAGCCCTACTTCCATCTCCCACAGTTTTTCAGGTCCTTTTACACAATGTCCTCTAGTCTTAGTGTGGATGGTACAGATGCCTGATTATTTTACTCTGTTTATTTTGTGTGTTGAACCACTCTGAGATAAACAGACTTTGTGGATGCTAAGAGCCACCCTCATGTCTCTAGGAAGGTGTGTTTCAGTTTGAAGGAAAAGAAAAGAAAAAATAAAAAGAAATATTTAAATAATATTTAAAAAAGAAAACAAAAAACTAAAAATAAAACTGTTTACCTTTTTCACAAGAAATTAAGACAAACATAGTAAACAGACTTGCACAGAGAACATTAAAATTAGACATAACTTATGAATAATTCATTCTTTTTATTTTTACTTAGTATTTTCTCATATAACACATCCCAACCACACCCTGTATTCCCTCCACTCTGAGCAGTTTCCCCCCATCTAACCTATCTCCCAGATCCACTGTTCCTCTATTCCAGAAAAGATCAAGTCTCCCAGTGATAACAACCCATTATGGCATAACAAGATGCAATAAAACAAGGCACAACCCTCATATCAAGGCTGGATGACATAACCCAGTATAAAGAAAGGGTACCAACAACAGGAAAAAGAGTCAGAGACATCGCCACCCCCACTGTTAGGAGTTCCACAGGAACACCAAGCTACATAACCATGACATGTATGCAGAGAACCTAGCCCAGATCCATGCAGGCTGCGAGATTTCATCTTCTGTCCTTGTTCTGGTGTTCAGAGCCATGTTCTGTTGTCTTCAAACCCTTGGGGTCTATCAGAGAGGCTTTCTCTATCAGTTTATGGAAGCAGAAGCAGAAAACAGAGATGAGACTAATGATATGTAAAATTATAATTTGCTTAAGAGCAATGTCACTTATATATCATCTCCAGCACCCGATAAATAAATGCTTGTAACACCACCTCTTATATTGTCTTAGCCTGAACATTCAAGAAGAATCATGGAAGAATAACAGCTATTTTTCCACCTAAGTTCTTATCTACTTGGGTAAACTACTGATAATGAATAGGTAAGTGTAAAAGAAAAATAGAAATGCTTTTGTTTAGTATGCTATTAACTTAAAGCCTTAATGCATAGAAAAAAGTGGGAACTGTAATAAGCACTAAACTGTCCCTCTATCTGCTATAAAATCCATAAAATTTTATTGACTAGATATGAAATTTTATTATATGTTACTAAACAATATGACCCAAATTCATCATTACAGCTCTGTTTATCTCATCATAAAAAGCCAACACATATTTAAACTTTGTCTTCAAAGGTACTAACCACTCAGAATATGTAACTATTTTATTTTCTCAGTTGTTTTTCCTTTGTTTTTGTTTTAGACCAGGTTTATTTTAGTTGTTCTTTGACAATACTCTACAGCTATTCCAAAATCAAAGGCATCCTTCTCTACCCACCCTACTTTGTGTATTTTAAGAAAAAACACTTCAAGAATAATTTGTGAGTCCCCAAAGCCCTTGAATGTATGGTGTTTCATTGGAGCATGATCAACTTAATAGTTTTACTAAGAGAGAAAAACTATTTCCCTCTGTGAGTAGCTATCAATTGCCGATAGCTCCATTGCAAAGAAGTGATGGCTCTCTCAGGGGTCTTCCATAAGGAGGGGGGTCCCACTCCCCTCTCCGTGTTGAGATTGCCTGACATAGTTTTTGTGTAGTTTGTGACAATTAATTGAGTTCATATATGCAGCTGCACTGCTGTGTCCAAAAGGTAAGGATTTAAAAACCATCAGAACATATATTTCAAGTGAAAACATTGAATGACACTTTGGATATAAAGCAACAATAAAGTTTACAATTTTATCCTAGCATCCACAAATACTAAAGTTCATCAGGTAAGATGACTCAGCAGGGAAAAACACATCCTGCCAAGCCTGGAGACTGGAGTTTGATCCCCAGGACACAAAGGTAGAAGAAACACTGACTACCGAAAGTTGTTATTATGACTTCCACATGTACTTCAGGCATGTGTGTCCCCTCCCCTCAAGACAAATAAAAAGTTTACAAGGTATAATTAGTATTTTGGTCCACTTTAAATTCTTTGAAATCTGAATTCACATCAAAATAATTCCATTTGTATATTCATATAATCATGTTATATAATATGAAAAGATGTGAAACAAGTTCAAATGAAGCCTGTAATAGCCAGTGGATGGCTACATAAATACAATAAATTATTTAAAGTGCTTTAAGCCTGTAGAACTCACTGAGGCAACACAAACAATAATAATGTAAATCTAAAACTTTCTTTTCCAAGTGCCATAGTTTTTCATACATGCTTATTTCTTTTTAACTAGTAATTACTAATTTCCCCTCTGCTATTAACTTAGGCCTTCTTAACATAACAGAGGAAAAGATTTAATTTAGGTCACACTGAATTTCTAAAGAAACCAGCTTCCACAGCCACATGGATGACCCCATCTAAGTGCAGATGTCAGAAAATTATCCATAAAAGATTTGTCTTGACTTTAATGGAATCAATTAGAATACATATTGTGGTATGAACTATGCTCCTGAATCTGGGTTGACATCTGAATGCCTAAACATGGCCGCAGTACATTTTAACCAAAAACAGACAAGTGTCTATGAATCATTGTATGTATGTATCATGTATCTAGCATTGTACCTCCTCAAGTTACAATTTGAGCAGTAACACAAGTGCCGAATGTGATTGGACAAGCATTTGTACTGTGATGTTTGACAAGGATTATACATGTTCACACATATGTTATTCACATTGACAGTTATCTCTGTAGTATTATTGGATTTGATCCATTTGGGGGAAAACAGGCAGCCCAGCTGTAGTTTGCAATGTTTCTTTAACATGGCAGTTTAATACACAAATTAATCCAACTACTTTAGTAGAGTGATCACTGATAGTTTGCCCTTGTACTTGATCTAAGGTATTTTGCACAGGCCCATCTACTCCTTACCTTTCTCAATAGATTACAAGATGCTCACCACCCTGTAATATCCTTCATGCTTAAACTAGAACAGTGGAGACATTTTTATCCCAACTAATTCAGTTTGGTATTAATCAACCAGTTTTTTCCCTTGGCGGATTAGATTTATAATATTTTATACTATAAAAATACTTATAAAATTATATATATTAGATTGTAAGTCTTATTATCAGTGTCTTTAAAATAATTTGTTTATTCTTCTCTCATATATAACATCCTGACTGCACTTTCCCCTCCCTTCTCTCTCTCTCCCAGATCCACTACTTCTCCATTTCCTTTCAAATAAAAAGAGGCCTCCTATGGATATCAACGACATGAGGCATATCAAGTTACAAGAAGACTGGGCAATATGCTCCTCAGGGCTGGGGATGAGACAACCCAGTAGTAGAAAAGGGAGGATATACAGAGAGGACATAGATCAGAAACATGCAGGATCCCTGATTGCCAGTTCAGTCTCTGTAAGGTCTTAGAAGCCTGGGTTAGTTGATTCTGTGGGTTTTCTTGTGGTGTCCACAATGCCTTTGGCTCCTCCCTGCTGTTTTTCACTCAATTCATTGACTGTCCCTTAAACAATGGCTGTCCTAAGCAGCAGCAGTTCTGTTGCAATAGCTACAGCCCACAGGAAATCTGTTCACTCATGCATGGGACCTCTCAAAACCACTAAAGGAAACTTTATCTAGGGTCAGGTGAAATTTTGTTTGCTCAGAGAGGCTGAATCACAAGTAGATAACCTTCATTCCTTCCTTGAATTTCTCAAAAAACAAAAAAAATCTGCCAGAGCTTCTGCTTTGCTCCCACTTAAGAACAATTGCTACACCTGACTCCTAGCTACCACTTCCTGTCAGCTAGTTGCTGGCACAGCCTCCTAACCACAGGTTAGTTTTATTTAGCCAAACCAATGGAACATGTTTTTTGCATTTTAAATAAAAGCAGTAGGAAGAATTGTAACAAACCTTAAAATAATATTCCACAATACCTCGCACTCTTCCACAGGATTTCCCCAAGTTCTACTGAATGTTTGTGGCTCTCTGCATCTGTTCCTATAAGTTGCTGGATGAAGCCTCTCTGATGATTATGGTAGGCTCCTTTCTATGAGTATAACAAAATCTCATTAGGAATCATTTTATTGACTTTTTAAAAAATTGTTTGCCAGAAACTAGAGACAACCTAGATATCCTTCAACCTAAGAACTAATAAAGAAAATGTGCTGAACATTTACTCAATGGTGTATTACTCAACTATTTGAAAAAAAAATAACATCTTAAAAATTGCAGGCCAATGGTTAGAACAAGAAAAAAATCATCCTGAGTAAGATAACCCAGCTCCACAAGGACAAACATGATAGGTATCCACTTATAAGTAGATATTAGCTGTGAAGTAAAAGGTTATCATACTACAATCCACAAATCCAGAGAAGTAACAAGGAGGGATCAAGAGGGAACACATAGATCACCCTGGGAAGGTAAAATAGAACACAGTTTTCAGGTGGACTGGAAGCAGGTGGGGATTGGAACAAAAGAAATCAGATGGGTAGAGGGATGGAGGGAAGGAAGGGGTACTAGGGGAGGCAACTGGAATTTGGGGGTGGGGGAATTTCAGGAACAAGGTAGAAACATACTGTTTATAAACTCCCTGGAATCTACAAGGATAGCCCTAGTGAGGACTCCTAGTAATGTCTGTGTCTTAATCATATTTTTTTTTACTGTAACACTATCATTATTACAAGATTTTGAAACTCAGTAAGGCCATTAGTGATAAACGCCTATACTCTCTATACTATAAAGTTGTTTTGATTATTTCCACTATATCTTTTTTTTTTGCTTCAGTCATCAACTGTAACCTAACATGAAGAGAAGTAGCTATGTTCTGTCCACTTGCCAGCAGCATGGAGCCTGAAGATTTATTAGAATCGATTATTCTTCACTAACAGGGCTGCATTAGTTCTAGTTGTCTTCATTTTATCTATATTATGTAATTGATTTATATAAGATCACCTTTTAGGTCAAAAGAGAAAGTATTTCTTCAGCCTTATTAATGATTCCCTTAAGATAAGCATCACAAATTTTTATATAACCATAAAGAAATTACCGTTAATAAAACACAATGTATTCACATTTTTTACCTAACATCAATCATAACTCCAAGTTAATATCAAAATTTATTGTATTTGGATGAATATTCTAGAGTATATATAATCTAGAATGATTCTGTCTATTTTAGTATATCATTCAGAAAAAGTAATTAATTTTAGACAAAGTCGAAACAGTGATGGAGACTGGCCTAAAGCTAATGTCAGTCCTTCCTCATTCTTCTGAATGTTGGTGTTACAGACATGAAATATCATACCAGATTCAGGGGAAAAAAAAAACAGCTGCCTTAAAAAGACATCTAAGTAACCCTGTTAAATGGATTTTTTTTAATTTTATAATTTTATTTTATTTTTTTTCTGATGTCTTCATTTTAGTATATTGTATTTATGATATAGACTTTTTCTTTTTTATTTTTTTAATTTATTTATTTATTAAAGATTTCTGTCTCTTCCCCGCCACTGCCTCCCATTTCCCTCCCCCTCCCCCAATCAAGTCCCCGTCCCTCTTCAGCCCAAAGAGCAATCAGGGTTCCCTACCCTGTGGGAAGTCCAAGGAACCCCCACCTCCATCCAAGTCTAGAGAGGTGAGCATCCAAACTGCCTAGGCTCCCACACAGCCAGTACGTGCAGTAGCATCAAAACCCCCTTGCCATTGTTCTTGAGATCCTAGAGAAACTAAATAAGAAGGTGAATCCAACGACAAACATATAGGCATCCTCCTGAATATTAACCTTCATCAGGCGATGAAAGGAGACAGAGACAGAGACCCACATTGGAGCACAGGACTAGAAATCTCAAGGTCCAAATCAGGAGCAGAAGGAGAGAGAGCACGAGCAAGGAACTCAGGACCGCGAGGGGTGCACCCACACACTGAGACAATGGGGATGTTCTATCGGGAACTCACCAAGGCCAGCTGGCCCGGGTCTGAAAAAGCCTGGGATAAAACCGGACTCGCTGAACATAGCGGACAATGTTAAATGGATCTTTTGGACATTTAGAATAACTTGTCATAAGTTTCCCTAATATGACACAAAAGCAACTGCTTCTGAGTAGAAAGGGGCAGGTTTTGGAGCCCATCTACTAGTGAGACCATTGTTCAGAACATCAGCTCATAGGGAAAATAAGAATATTCATTCAAATAAATATAATTCTTTAGGTTATTAAGTCTGAATAAATATGAAAACCTCATGCCCTATAATATTCTAAATTCATTTCATTCTTTTTTTTACTTGTAAATGAGTTACTGTTTTATAATTAAATAACTCAACAATTTAAGAGCAAAAATGTATTAAAATAATTAAAGGAAAAATGCCTCAGATGGTTTCAATTACTTAAAGCATATGTGGTATGTTTGTGAATAATTTTAGTTAATATTAAATGTGCAATAAATACTTATGAACTAAATTATAAATACTATATGAGGAATGTAAATGGAAAGAAAAATTATAGAGATTATCTCCATACAAATTAATTTGATTTGGTCTATGACAAAAAATGAGAATTATAAACAGAGATATATGTAGAGAAAGAATGGCCACTGGTTATGCAGGAAACAAAGAAAAGTTAGGTTTTAAAGAGAAAGAAAACTAGACATAGTGCTTTTACATTGTCATTCATGCTTGAGCTATTGTGGAAAAGCTGGTATGGATGATTGTCAAGAAGGCACATTCAGGAGGTGAAACTAATTTAAAGTCTCTGCAAACTGTTAGCTTGAATTGCAGCTTGAAATGGCCATTTTACTATGGGCAAGGACAATTACTCTTGGTTTTCACAACAAAATTGAAGTGCCATAAATTTGTTTTATACTACAAGAAGCAACTCATTTACACCTTTCTTTGAAATAGTCACCACTCAAATACTACCCATTTAGCAGTCTTAGCAACATGTCTTAAAACAAATGTAATAGCTCATAGTTGGCTTATTCCCTTATCCAAGGGACCACATTAGCATATTACTCATTAACTCAAAGGTTGTTTTAATTGTGTTCATTATCTTGGTATTTCATACAAGTGTACAGCTCACAGTTGCCCAAATTCAATGATATCCCTTTGTTCCTGCAGAAAGACTGTTTACAGGTAATATAATGATTTGGTATACACAATAAAACTTAAGTGTTTACCCACTTGGGGATACTTGCAACACAAAAGATGTCATCCAGTCTATCTTTTTTGTAGACTATTAAACAAGCTAACAGTATATTAAAGACGAAGAAACAATAATCAGAGGGTATATTCACAGGTCTATAGACATCACTTATACAAATGTTCTTAGGCATAAAATACCTGTCTTTATTATTCCAAACATACTTTTATCACAATGTTTCTTAAGCTTTCATTCATGTATAGTCCCTGTATGAGAATCTGATGGAGTTCTCATCACATCTTGTTGAGCTTCATTCATGTGTAACCTCCATACCAGAATTTGACAGAGGATGATTACAAACATATATCAATCCACTAAACCACTATATCCATCAGTGATATTTCTTTTTAAACTTTGTTCTGATACATTTCATATCATTTGAATTTTTCCTACCTGCAGAGTAAGAAAAGAAAGCAAATATGCGCACAGTTAATATCACCATAGATGTTCACATTAAACCATATTTCAGAGCTATTACAAATATACTAATTTTGCTAGCTCCTGCTGTTACTCGGATGTGGAATGTTCATCACAGACTGGACGCAGTGTTTGAACACAAGCTTTCTAGCTTGGCACTGCCTTAGGAGATTATAGATCCTGTGTAAAGTTTAGCTGGTAAACATAGGTTACTGGGGAAGTCCTTAAGAGCCGGAATCTTTGCTTCTAACCTGTCATGATCTGGATTAATCTGGATTAACTGCATTTTATTTCCTAAATTGAAGATGTAACAGTTTATAAATTAAAACTGCCTCATGATCCCGTCCACACCCACTAAGCTATCCCCCCTGTTGTGTCTTTTCTACAGGGGTGGTCTGAAATTCTAAACCATTTCTCCCTTCAGTTACATCCATCAGTTAAGTTGTCACAGTGAGGAGAAAAGTTACTAATCTTACCTTTATTATGCAATGTTACTTTTATGAAAATAGATTTCATAATTAAATGGAACTGCTATGTGGATATTCCTCAATTTTATTCATTCTATGCCAAATACAAGTTTCTTTATGCTTAATTATTTTAGTTGCTAATCTTTGTCTTTATATACCAATATATTGACAGCAATCCTATTTTCCATATTAAGTCATAAAACTATGAAATGTTAATTTTTAAGTCACACAAGTAATTAATTCAACAAGATCAAAGTGGTTTGATAAAGTTTATATTAGTAATTTCACACTTAATTGATAGAATTAGTATGTTTATACAAAATATTAAACTCATATAATTTGTAATTTGAACATCTAAACTGTTTCAAGGTATTTTAAACAAGGTATTATCTCTTAGTTGCAGAATTGCTGTTATTTAACCCCACAGTTTTAATCTTCTTAACACTGTCTTGGGGTTCCTAGCACATCAACCTATAGAATGTGTTGATTAAAAATAGCAGTTTGAGTCAGGCATGGCTTTAATCCCATCACTTTGGAGACAGAAACAAGAGGAGCTCTGAATTTGAGTCCAACTTGGTCACCAGAGCAAGTTTCAGAACAATCAGGGTTACAGAGAGAAATCCTGTCTTGAAAAACAAAAACAAAAACCTCAGTGTATTATATAGGGTTGTGAAGCACAGACATACCCTACTGTGAAATAATGCTCTTGTACACTGTAAGGATTTGCCACTTGTATTAGTTTAATAAAATGCTGATTGACCAATAGTCAGGCAGGAAGTATAGGAGGGGCAACAAGAGTGAGAGAATTGTGGGAAGCAGAAAGTTAGAGATCAGTCACCATCAAGATGCAGAGGAATTAAGATGAGAATGCCTCACTGAAAAAAGTTACCAAGCTATGCAGCTAAACATAGACAAGAATGATGGGTTAATTTATGTTGTAAGAGCTAGTTAATAATAAGCCTGAACTAAGAGACCAAACAGTTTATGTGTTCATTTGGGCCTGAATGGCTGCAAGATCAGTCAAGACAGTAACTTCTGTATACAACCATGTCTTATGGTTGTTAATCTATTCTACCTAGTCAGTGTTCAAAGAACAAAATAGTGGTATTATGTTCATTTTATTTCAAATGATTTTGACTAGCATGCTAGTAAATGGTTGTGATGAAATTTCTATCCATATATATATATTTAAAATCAAATATACAAATAAAATTTCTATCCCTATATAAATCAAAGTGCATTATACTACATATATATATTATAGTATATATATATATATATATATGTAGTATAATGCACTTTGATTCTACTTACCCCTATTATGCACTCTTATCCTTTTTCTCTTATTTCTACTCCATTGTCCCTAAGAATGTCCTTCTCATTTCATAAAAAAATAAATTTATGCCATTTTCAGGAAAATGGACAGGACTAGTGATCATCGTGTTAAGTAAAACAAGCCAGACCCTTTTTCTTGGTGCATCATAGGTGTCAGGCAAGATGAACCTGAATAGCAGCTTCTCAGCCACCAGCTGTCAGAAACTCAATAAAGCAGATGAGGAACGTGAACTTTTTCTTTTCATAAGACGCTAGCTGGCCGCAAAAGTAGCTGCTGATACTCTGGATGAAGAGTGGAAGGGTGATGTGGTTCAAATAAGTTGTGGGAACAGCAAACAAGAATTTCTCATGAAGCAAATTGTTTTGACCCATAGCAAAGTGCATCTGTTTTTGATTAAAGTAGAATTCTTGTTACAGACCAAGGGGAACTGAAGAAAGGGCAAGTAGATTGGGGGTTGGACTGTGGATTCCAATCTGAGTGTTTTCAATTCTCAACCAGATTATTTTAAGAAAAGAAATAGGTGGGAGACATTCCTAGACAGGAGGTACTATTGTGCCTTTGTAGTTAAGATGCAAAAGAGCCAGTAGAACATGAAAAGTTTTCAATCTCTAGAGATGTATAACAAACTTTTACTTATACCAATCTGCAGAATATATTTTCTCATAATTATCATATACCTAAGAAAATGTCCTGCACTAATGGGAAACTAATTATTAAAATATGGCTTAATTATGCTAAAACAGGCTAATATGAATTGGATTTACCCAATGCTTTAAAAAAAAAACATTCGTTTTCAATTCCTATTCATTCTATTCCACTCCTCATCTCAACATTATACAAATTTTTATATCCCTTATGCATACCTAAAACAACCCTTGAATATTTCTATAAGAAGGCCAATTTTCTATATCTAACTTTTATTCTATAAGCAGCAAGATTTGGATAAGTGATAGCCATCAAAAGTACCTTTTTAAATTATTAAATACTACAATCGCTCTTGTTTTAGTATTAGTTCCTTTCAGTCTATACTATTTACCTTCTTATTTCAGATGAATGTCTACAAGCTGATTAAACTGGCCACCATTTTGCATGCTTGTACAGTAAAGCAGAAAGAATCCCTGATGTTGAATACTTCTTTCTTATAATTTTCCAGGGACATCTAACGAAGTAGCCATCACTCATCCAAACCTTCAGTGAGTTCATTGAATGAACAGAAAAGAATGTCATCCTAATGTAAATAACCACAATTTCTTTTTAAATAAAAATAGTAATATTATGAATCTAGAATAAAATTGAATAATAAGAGGAAACAATAATGCAGATATTAACATGAGTAGCAGCGAGAACTGCATTGCTAAGGCTACTAGGTCCTCAACATTTAGACTTTATAGTGTCTGGCATAAGAATAGTTATGCTTCCACATCTAATTTGGGAACTTGAAGAACTTTATAGCATCAAACATGGAGATGCAGAGTTTGGAGTTTACCCAGCTGGTTTTCAGTCTTGTTTTGGTCTAGTATTTCCTTGCTATGCTCTTTTCTCTATGTATTAGAATGGTAGTGTATAGTCTGCTCCATTGTATGTTGGAAGTATGCGATCTATTTTTTATTTGATGTTATGGGAGATTATAGTAAAGAGAGTGTATAACCAAAAGGGACTTTCAACTTTGGACTCAAAACATTGTTAAGAACGTGATAGACTATGGGGACTTCTAAAGTTTGACTAAATGCACTTTAGTCATCTTGCAGCGGATCTTTCCACTCCTTAAAGCCATGTAAGACTCTAGAATTACTAGCTTTGGGAGGTTTGAAGAAGGCAAGATATTTATACCCAAATATGTCACATTTCGATATTAACTGCCATATGATACCTGGGATATTCAAAATCTTAGGAGAATGTGGTGTATATGCACTGGACCGAATACCATTTTTCTTATTCATTTGATTCCCAAGGCTTTATTAGGTAATCTTACTGCCTAAAACAGTGCATTCCCCTCTAAATGTACCCTACCATTCTACAGTTAATGTAGAAGGAGTGGAAACTTTCTCAAATCATAGTAGCAAATAAATTTTACATCTTAGGTTCATTTCAGTTGTTCTATCTACTTAAAAAATAGTTCAAGGTCATGCTCAACCTCCTTACCGATCAGGGAAATGCAAATCAAAACAACTTTGAGATATCATCTTACACCTGTCAGAATGGCTAAAATGAAAAACACCAATGATAGCCTTTGCTGGAGAGGTTGTGGAGGAAGGGGTACCCTCATCCATTGCTGGTGGGAATGCAAACTTGTGCAACCACTTTGGAAAGCAGTGTGGTGGTTTCTCGGGAAATTCGGGACCAATCTACCCCTGGACCCAGCAATGCCACTCTTGGGAATATACCCAAGAGATGCCCAATCATATGACAAGGGCATTTGTTCAACTATGTTCATAGCAGCATTATTTGTAATAGCCAGAACATGGAAACAACCTAGATGCCCTTCAATGGAAGAATGGATGAAGAAAGTGTGGAATATCTACACATTAGAGTATTACGATGTGGTAAAAAACAATGACTTCTCGAATTTTGCATGCAAATGGATGGGAATAGAAAACACTATCCTGAATGAGGTAACCCAGACCCAAAAAGATGAACATGGGATATACTCACTCAAAATTGGTTTCTAGCTATAAATAAAGGAGAGTGAGTCTATAATTTGATATCCTAAAGAAGCTAAATAAGAAGGTGAACCCAAAGAAAAACATATAGCTATCTTCCTGGTTATGGGAAGTAGACAAGATTGCCAGGCAAAAATTTGGGATCTTGGGGGTGGGGTGTGTTGAGGGAGGTCCTCCCACTCCTCCAGCCTATAGCTACTGAGATACCAGCCCATTGGGGCATGGTCTCTCTCCCTTTAAAAAAGCGGCCACTTCCCTCTCCTCTCTCCACTTCCTGCTCCACCGGCGACTAGACTCACTTCCTGGTTGCGCAGAGGACTGACAGTGATCTGTAAGTTTTTTCCCCTTTAAATAAATACCACCCTATTAATCATAATTCCAAACTGGTGTGACATTGTTTATGACTTACGCCTTCAGTTGGCACCCAACGTTTGGTTTTAGAACCTCTCCTTTCCCTGCTAGGCTGCCAGCCGCGAGTTCGGCTTGGCGGGAGCCCTCCCTTCCTCAGCCGCTGCTGGCGGCCTTGGCCTCCCCACGTGGATTTAAACTCCACAGGCCCGCGTAGTCTCTGCCGCATGGTTTGCTCTTTTCTGAGTTGTTTTTAAATCACCCTTGCAAGCACAGCTCTTAAGTGGCATGAACCAGAGCACGTGGTTGCTGAAAGCTGCAACCCCTCAGGGTGACTCTCTCATGTGGAGGCATAAGCGGCTTCCAGGTTGCTCTTCTCTCTACGCCTGGATTCTGGGTTTCTGGTTCCGTCTCTGGAATTGATTTAATTACATTTACTTTGTTGAGCAACTTACATTTTCCAGTTTTTAACAAATACTAGGCAGACTCTGAAACAGGACTCTGTTTTCGTCGTGAATTGGCAACAGCGCCACCTGCTGGATAATAGGTAATATGGCAGTTTTCGTTTCCAACGCGAATTTTATTGTTCTGGTTGCCAATACAATGGGTTATATCATGCAAGGTTTATATGACTATGGAGATAACTTAATTTACTGGTTACTAGGCTTCAGTATTCTTTTGAATATTCTATCATTTAGGAAGATCATGGCACTCCTAAGAACCATACAATCTTTACTAGAAACTCATGCAGGTCAGGAGATTCAGGATTCAAAAGAGACAATAATAAAGACAATAATAAAAAGACTTGAAATGATTGAAGAAATGATTGGAGCTGGTGAACAGAGTAATAAGGCACAAGGACAGGATACAATGCCAACACCAGCCATTAGAACTGGCTTACCAAAGGTTTTAGCGGCATACCCTATACTTAATTCTGACAAAGCGTCAACTTCTAAAGGCTCAAAGGGAGTCAGAGAAGCTAGATGGACGCCAATAGCAATGAATGATCTAAAAGAAATTAAGCAAGCTATTGTTAATTTTGGCTTGCACTCTGCATATGTAAAGGAAATGATAAGGACTTGGGCTTCTAATGTTAGAGCTACCCCCCATGATTTCCATCAGTTAGTGTCTGCAGTTTTAGATAATAGACCTTCCTTGATGTTTGGAATTTATTTCAGAGAAGAATCCAAACATATGGAACAGCAAGGAAGAGCAAAAGGTGTCGAGGTTTCCCAAGATCAAATTCTTGGTGCAGGAGAGTATGCTGATCCATAGGTCCAAGCTCTTTATGATGATGAAGTACTGTGTCTATGTCACCAAGCAGCTTTAAATGCTTGGAATAGGATACAAGATCCAGCAAAAAGGGTTGAATCATATACTAGAATTAGGCAGGGACCGAGAGAACCCTTTATTGACTTTTTGCAAAGATTAATTAAGGCTCTGGACATAGGGGTAACAGACCCAGAAGCTAGACGAATACTTCTTGAATCTCTAGCTTTTGAGAATGCAAACATAGAATGCAAAAAGATAATTGGGCCTTTAAAATCTAGATCAGCACCTATGGATGAATGGATTCAGCATACGATGAATGTTGAGACGTTTAGTTATAACGATGAACCTTGGGTAGGAGAAGAGATTTCCACAGCAATGAGGAGACATCAAACTGCCAGGTGTTTTAATTGTGGTAAATTAGGACATCTGAAAAGGGATTGTTGGCACAGAATTTCTAGGAATATTATCTCCTCTGGGAATGACAAAAATAGGAGACCTAGGCCTTCAGGTATATGTAGGAGATGCGGTAAAGGCCGACATTGGTCCAACGAATGCAGGTCAACAACAGACAAACAAGGCAACCCGATACCGTCAGGAAACTCCTTGAGGGGCCTCTCGCAGGCCCCCAAGCCAACAGTGGCCCAGTCATTCCCAGTCACAGTGGAGAACGTGCCTCAACAAGAAAATTAAAAGCTCCAATTTCTGCTGTAAAAAGTAATACTGGTCTAAATGATGAAATACGTGTGGAGGATGAGTCAAAAAACCCAGTAGGACAGAGTAAACGTGTATTTTCGCAGACTTCTATTAATGATCAAAGACCAAAGCTAAGAGTCTGTATAAATGGCACTTTTCTTGAAGGCTTATTAGACACAGGTGCGGATGTAAGTATCATTACCCCAGAATCTTGGCATCCGAATTGGCCTCTTCAAGAGGTAGATGTTCAGTTCCTGGGAATTGGAACCCTATCTCGTGTAAAACAAAGCACAAGATGGGTTGAATGCATAGGGCCCGAAGGGCAAATAGGAAGACTAAGGCCATATATAGCAAATATTGCCATAAATTTATTTATTGATTGGAAGAATTTTCCATTACTTGGCAACAAGCTAAGGACATTATAAAGAGATGTCCTATTTGTTCTTTCTATAATCAAACACCGATGCCTGCAGGGAGTAACCCAAAGGGTACTAAGAGAAATGAAATATGGCAGATGGATGTGTTCCACTTTATGGAATTTGGTAAATTAAAATATGTACACCATACCATAGATACATATTCAGGTTTTCAATGGGCTACTGCCCTGAGCTCAGAAAAGGCTGATTCAATAATCACACATTTATTGGAAGTTATGGCCATCATGGGTATACCTGCAGAAATAAAGACAGATAATGGTCCAGCATATGTATCTAAGAAAATGAAATGCTTTTTTGATTATTATAATATAAAACACTTTACAGGTATACCAAATAATCCAACAGGTCAGGCAGTTATAGAAAGATCAAATCGTACTATAAAGGATATGCTGAACAAACAGAAAGGGACCGAAAATACACCCAGAAATAGATTACATAATGCTTTATCAACCTTGAATTTTCTTAACGCTAATGAGAAAGGAACGACAGCAGCAGAAAGACATTGGATAATGGAAAAGTCTGCTGAATTAAATCAGCCGATTTATTTCAAAGATGTGCTGACCTCTCAGTGGAAGCCAGGAGATGTGCTAAGTTGGGGAAGGTGTTTTGCTCTTGTTTCCACAGGAGAAGAAAAATTGTGGACACCATCAAAATTAATAAAGTTTCGATTTGAAGAGGAGAAACCTCTTGGAAAGGAGAAATGACAACTCATCCACAATGATGATATTCATACAGGTGGTAAGAAAAACTTATAGAATGGGGGCAGGGTTCTGTTCTTATCTCCACAGGAAAACACTCATCTTTGAGAAATTCAAGGGACCCTGGATGTTTGGATACTGACAGATGGAAAAATACCTGCCCAATAGGAAATATCAAGACAACTGAATGGGTTGTGTAAGTAATATTAAACCATATTTCTAAATTTATATAGCTGGTTTTGAAGTTGGACTCTGGCTCAGTCCCTCTCCAATTCCAAGCCTGTTAGTAAGAGAAAAACCCAGAGTTTCTGGAGTTTCTGTCTCATGTCAAGAGCCATGATGTGGGACAGAAAGAAATATGAGTTTAGAAAACATCTTTGTTTTTCTTCATATCTATCATACTTTTCATTGAATATATCTATCATGTCTTTCATTTATGTCTATATGATTAATGTTTAAGTTTTTCACAATGAACAATGAGTTTTTCCTGAAGTGACATTTGAAGTTTCCAGGAAGAAGATGGGGCCCCATAACAACAACTCCACCTGGTTGATATGACGTCATGATACTAATAGCACTACTACAAGACCTGCTTTTGGGTACCAGCTGCACAAGACAGTTCCAACTTGGTTAGCTGAAATCATGCACATCTTATACAACATTTTGGCCAGACCTACACAAAATACTCAGAGACTATTTGCAATTTTAAAAGACATTGATCTTGAAATCTAACCATCATTTTACTTTCCCAGGATCCCCCAGAAAGAACGTCGCCCCCATGACAGCTGGAAGTAATTCTAGAGGACGACATCCCCTCTCCCAGTAAAGTTTGTCCTTGGATTTAGGGACATCATTTAGGGGTTGATTATAATTAGTATATGATTGAGGGTTGGGGGAGGAATTTTATAAGCTCAGGGATCATTTTGAAAAAAAAAGAGGGATGATGGGATAATAGATTTGTAATTGTGAGTTACTGTTTTTAGACAAATATATTGGTATAGATTCTTGTATATTGATACAAAGTTAAATTATATTGACTATTGTATGCATGCATGTTTCTACCTCTGTTTAAAACATTTTTTTATGTATTGACATATATTGTATTGATATATATTGTAAATATTTACCATATTGCAGTGTACATTTCTACCTCTGTTTAAGATACTTATATAATGATTGTGTATTGATATATATTTACCTACTGCAATGTATATTTGTACATCCTTTATATTTGGAGGTCATTGTCCTCATTTGTTTCACAGTCGTTTATTTTCTTAGTCTTTAAATTAGATAGATATTGAGAATTATATAGATTAATAGTCATCTAAGTTTGTCATTTATAATTAGACTAATCAGGTTCTTTAGATATATAGAGATTATACTCAGTATAGATAGATAATCTTCAACTTCTTCAAAGAGCTGTAGAAAATGGCCTTTAATCTAACTCAGAGTTTTGTGGTAGTGAGACACAATTGCTCCTGGCAACACCACTCTATTCCCGAGAGAATGTTGAGCACCAAAGACACTCCACCTGGAGCCTTTCTTTTTGGCAGAACTGGCCTTTGGGCAAAGAAATGCCCATACCTCAACGACTGACAAAGATACAGAGCGTGCATCAATGGATAAAACAGGACTGTCATATCCTGCCAAGACAGGGTAAGATAGTTTTGAAAAGTTGCTTGCCATAGAAAATGGTATGTCAGTTATGTTAGGCCTTAGCCAAAGTTGGTTGCTTCAACACTGCTAATGTGACTTTGGGTGATTGCCCAGGTAGCTAGTTGTCTCTGTGATTTGTTGCATGTTTTGGAAGTTGTTTTACTGAACTTCCTAATTACCCAGGTAAGATTATTTCCCTTCTCAGATCTTTGATGGGGTTGAAGACTATAAAAATGTAGATACTTTCTCTCATGACTTGGCCAAGTTATTTATTATACAAGACCCAGCTAGTTAGAATAGGATATTTGTACTTATTGTATATAATTTCATAGTAGGTTTAGAACTCTCTTATTTAAACAAAAGGGGGAGGTGTTGTGGGAGCTCCTCCCACTCCTCCAGCCTATAGCTGCTGAGATACCAGCCCATTGGGTTGTGGTCTCTCTCCCTTTAAAAAAGCGGCCACTTCCCTCTCCTCTCTCTCTTCACTTCCTGCCCCGCAGGCGACTAGACTCCCTTCCTGGTTGCGCAGAGGGCTGACAGTGATCTGTAAGTTTTTTCCCCTTTAAAAAAATACCACCCTATTAATCATAATTCCAAACCGGTGTGGCATTGTTTATGACTTACGCCTTCAGGGGTGGGCAGGGGGATAAGGGGAGAAGGGGAGAGAAAAGTGAGAAGGGGAGGATGGGGGGAACTTGGGGAAACGGGATGATGGGGATAAAGGAAGGTTGGATAGGGGAGCAGGGAAGCACATATCTTAATTAAGGGAGCCATCTTAGGGTTGGCAAGAGACTTGGACCTAGAGGGGATCCCAGGTGCCAAGGGCGATGTCCCCAGTTAGTTACTGGGGCAGCTGAGGCTAGGGAACCTGAAATGACCCTATCCTATAGCCATACTGATGAATGCTTGCATATCACCATAGAACCTTCATCTGGTGATGGATGGAGATAGAGACAGAGACCCACACTGGAGCACCGGACTGAGTTCCCAATGTCCCAATGAGGAGCAGAAGGAGGGAGAACATGAGCAAAGAAGTCAGGACCACAAGGGGTGCACCCACCCATGGAGACATTGGGGCTGATCTATTGGAAGCTCACCAAGGCCAGCTGGACTGTGACTGAAAAAGCATGGGATAAAACTGGACTCTCTGAACATGGCAGACAATGAGGGCTGCTGAGAAGCCAACTACAATGGCACTGGGTTTTGATCCTACTTCATGTTCTGGCTTTGTGGGAGCCTAGCCAGTTTGGCTATTCACCTTCCTAGACCAGTATGGAGGGGGGAGAACTTTGGACTTTCTACAGGGCAGGGAACCCTGACTGCTCTTCAGACTGGAGAGGGAGGGGGAGAGGAGTGGGGGGAAGGGAAGAGGAGTGGGAGGAGGGGGAGGGAAATTGGAGGCTGGGAGGAGGCGGAATTTTTTTTTCAATAAAAAAAAGAAAAAGGAAAAAAAATAGTTCAAGTTGTTCTATCCAGGCAACCTCAGCCAATGCAGCCAATCAATCTATCATGGATCCCCCCTATTTCATAAGAGTAACCAGGGCTGTATGGACTCAAAATAAACCTTTTTATTCTCCCCTAATAGGTGAAATGAAGAAACTATAGGCACTTTAAAACTAGTTACCTGTCAAAATAACAAAAAAAGAAATTTAATCAGCTTCCTCAATTATTTTGATGAAAGTGCACCTGTTGAAATAAGGATTTGATTATTAGCTATTAACATGCTTTATGCCTAGTTTTATGTCAACTTGATACAACCTAAAGTTATCTGGAAGGAGGGAACCTTAACTAAAAAAATGTTTTGATAATATCAGGCTGCTGGCAAGACTGTAGAACATTTTCTCAATTAGTGTTTGATCACGGCGGGCCCAAATCATGTTAGTAGTGCCATACCTGGACTGGTAGTCCTGGGTTCTATAAGAAAACAGGCAAGCAAGCTAGAAAGAGCAAGACAGTAATAAGCATCCTTCCATTGCCTCTGCATCAGCTCCTGCCTCCAGGTTCCTGTCCTGCTTGAGTTCCTGCCTTGACTTCCTTCAATGATGGACTATAATGTGAAAGTGTAAAGCAAATAAACCTTTCATACCCAAGTTACTTTTGGCAGGGTGTTTATCACAGTAATAGTTACCCTAACTAGTATGTCAGGAACACCTTAAAGAAGAAGCTATTTACTTGATTTTTGCAGATTAGCCCTGTACTTGCTTGTGTTTGACCTAGTTTGCATCAAAAGTGAGTCAGAAGAAGATGTTGATAAAACATGAGGGATAGTGATCAGCTTATAGAAGTATCTGGGACTCAAAAACAGATAAGAGGAATTAAGGGGCTCCATATCTCTCTAAAGGACATGCCCTCAATAACCGAAAATTGTTCCACTAGGAACAACCTCTTTGGAAACCCTCCATCTCTAAGCAATGATACAGGCTGGCAACTAAGTCTTTGGTGTATAAGCCCTTAGCGGACACTAAGATCTAAATCTTAACCATATGTTTGTGTATGACAGAGTATTCCTGAAAAAGACTAGAACAAAGCTTATATATATATATATATAATATATATAAATATATATATATATATATATATATTTGTTCTCAGAATAAGTTAGTTTGCATTGGAAATCTTTCTAAAGGCTAACTATTTAAAAATAAGGAATTAAGTGCCAAAGTGTTCCAACATTCTAAGGAGTAAAATAGAAAGAACAACATAACCAAGTAAATGGTCTCTAAGTATGCTCAAAAGAATAATGCTTCCTGCTTTAGGCAGGTTCTTGGCAAGGATGGTCATTTTAAAATGTAACAGATTACTGTAAATTGTTTTACACATAGCATGGAACAGAATATGGTAAGGGCACACTAGCCTCTGAAAAGATTGATGAAGTGAGATACCACTCTAACAGTATAGCCAAGAACACACACAAACAGGAGAAGCCTATAAGCTTCTTGCAGTGCCACAGAGACAAAGTTGTGATGGAAGCATGCTGCTATGCTCCAAAGAAAGGCTCTGCTTGTGGTGACAGGTTTCTCATAGAGCAATTTTGTAGATATAAGAAAAGACTTCAACATGACAGTCTAAACACAGAGCTGTCTGATAAATTGTATTTATACTACTAAAATAATGTCCTTCTATCACTTTTGGAAATTATTGTTCCTGGCAAATCCAATATGGAAATACAGTTCCTAATAGCATGCCCGATAAGGCAGTGATAACATGATATACTTTGTTCCTGGGGTTTATGTTTTAAAAGAATAGTGTTTTAAAACTCTTTTGACCTAGGGACCAATTTGTGTCCCTTTGTAAATAATACGACATGGCATGCCACACAAGGAAGGAAAAAGTCTGTCCCTTATGGTAGAAAATTGGATGACATCCCTCACACTAGAGAAAGTCACACTCGCTCACAGTTCATATGTGAAAGAGGAAGCTGAGCTTTCAGAGTTATTTAAAACTCTATTTCATTCTTTCTCTCAACTATTTATCTAATAAATTAAATGCTTGGGTATATAAAAACTAAATTACTGGTAGCAGATTATTAAAGTTGCTAATAACACACTATTGGTCAAATAGTGAGCACAGAGTACTTTAATTGTTCTTAACTTCAACACTTAAGGTATATTGTTAGTACGTTTTATATTTCATTTACTCTATTTATCTGTATTGTTTTGCCAGCATATATGTCTGTGCATCCTGTGAGTCTGGCGTCTATGCATGGCACAAGAGAGAATTAGTTAACTTGAAATTAGAGACACATAGGGTTCTAAGTCCCAAACTGAACATAGTCAAATATTCATCAACAGCAGAATTGAAGGATATATATATATATATATATATATATATATATATATATTATGTTAACAGGCTAGAAATCTAGTTACCCATTATTTATAAAATCAACTATATTGAAACAACATAGACTATTGTCAAAAACATCATATTACTACATATGGAAAAGATTGAGATCTGTGATGCAGGCATTCATCATCCATGAGACAGGTTTCCCTTTATGTGAAGTACTAGTCTAGGAAACGGTAACAAATGTGTTAGAATGAAAAAGAGTGACAGCTGGGGAAGCTGTTGGACTGAGGGAAAAGTGTTGTTGGAATAAGCCATAGGTTGAGATTGACAATTGCCTTGTTATGAACTTAAGAAGCATGCATTTTGATGACCAATTTCTTGAGATCTTCATATATTTTGGAGATCAGCACTCTGGCATGGGGTTGATAAAGATCTTTTCCTATTCTGTAGGCTGTTGTTTTGTCTTGTTGACCGTGTCCTTTGCTTTACAGAAGCTTTTCAGTTTCAGAAGGTCCCGTTTATAGTTTCTCTCAGTGTCCGTGCTACTAGGGTAATATTTAGGAAGTGGTCTCCTGTGCCAGTAAAAAAAAATGGAGTACAGACCTAAGCAGAGAACTCTCAACAGAGTAATCTAAAATGACTGAAAGACACTTAAGGAAATATTCAAAATCCTTAGTCATCAGAGAAATGCAAATCAAAACAACTCTGAGATTCCATCTTACACCTGTAAGAATGGCCAAGAACAAAAACACTGATAGCAACTTATGCTGGAGAGGCTGTGGAGAAAAGGGTACACTTCTGCATTGCTGGTGGGAATGCAAGCTGGTACAGCCCCTTTGGATATCAGAGTGGCGATTTCTAAGAAAATTGGGAAACAACCTTCCTCAAGACCCAGTAATACCACTTTTGGTATTACTCAATCATGCCACCAGGACATGTGTTCACCTATGTTCATAGCAGCATTGTTTGTTATAGCCAGAACCTGGAAACAACCTAAATGCCCCTCAACTGAATAATAGATAAGGAAAATGAGGTATATTTACAAAGTGGAGTACTACACAGCAGAAAAAATAATGACAGCTTGAATTTTGCAGGAAAATGGATGGAGTTAGAAAACATTATTTTGAGTGAGGTAACCCAGGCACAGAAAGACAATTATTACATGTACTCACTCATAGGTGGTTTTTTAAACATAAAGCAAAGAAAACCAGCCTACAAACCACAATCCCAGAGAATGTAGACAACAGTGCGGACACTAAGAGAGACTTACATAGATATAATCTACATGGGAAGTAGAAAAAGACAAGATCTCCTGAGCAAATTGGGAGGAAGGGGACCTTAGGGGAAGGTTGAAGCAGGGAGGGGAGAGGCAGGGAAAGGAGCAGAGAAAAATGTAGAGCTCAATAAAAGTCAATAAAAAAGTAGAAAGAAGTATGCATTTTATTGTATATTGTTGCTCATGGGTGAGAAGACAGCTTCACCAAAGATATGTAAGCATGAGCCACGAACCATGCAGTTTTATCATAGACTATAATTTTATTTTTTTAGACTATAATTTTAAAAAAAATAAAGTTTCTTCTCAAAATAAAGTACTCATAATTGCTAAAG
Source organism: Microtus oregoni (assembly GCF_018167655.1). Taxonomy (NCBI): domain Eukaryota; kingdom Metazoa; phylum Chordata; class Mammalia; order Rodentia; family Cricetidae; genus Microtus; species Microtus oregoni. Next base: position 8,162,821 of record NW_024543076.1, on the reverse strand, counting down.
CAGTAACAGAGCACAGGACAGTGATGGATCGAGTCAGACTATCCCAGATGTAGATAAAGCTACCAAGACAAAGACTAAAAAAAAAGACCTCACTGAGTGAAGAGGCAGAACTAGCACATACTCTGTGCAGGAGGATGAGCCAGGCCACCACAATGGCTCTACACAAAATGAACTCTAAACTGTCACAGGTTCTGCACAAAGGACCTTGAAATTACTATTCAGGTGGTGGAGTGGGAAAACAGTGTCTCAACAGGAAATTGCACATGATAAGATCCTATGGACTTTAAAACAGAGGAGGAGTTGAATCAGGATGTGCAGAAAAACGAGGGTACAGCATTGTCCACAGATATGACAAGATTCACCTTTGGATACAAGGACAAATGTTAGTTATTTACAAGTGTTTATATTCATGTGAATAAACCATAATATATGAATCATAAATTTTACATTTATTTTTACATTCTTTCTAGTAGGTCCATTCTCTTTAAATTAATGATTTTATATTTTATATAATAAAAGAATCTCTGCTGTAATTGTTGCAGATTTACCTGAACTAAGAATTCACTACTAATTCTGTCAATGTTCTAAAAACAACCTTTTAAATTATAAAGCATAGTGCTTAGTTTAATGATTTGGGACCCCACCTGAAGCTGGAGGGAAGACTTATAGGAAGAACAGACTTTTAATCTAGAAAAACTTAACTCTTTGTCAAATTTAATATGATAGATATTTTTAACAAAACCAGATCCAAATTTGAATATGTTTTGGTGTACTATAGGTAAAAGAAAAGAGATGGAGAAATAAAGAAAATTTTATCTTTCTTTTTTTTTTTTTTGGAGACAGGGTTATTTTGTGTATCTTTGACAGTCTTAGAACTCACTCTGTAGACCAGGTTGGCCTCAAACTCACAGAGATCCACCTGACTTTTCCTCCCAAGTGTTGGGATTAAAGGCACAGACCACTGCCTGACTCCTTTCTTAGTTTTAATATTGTTTATACAGCATAAGATGAAAATTGGCTACTGCCTTATATAACAGATAAACAAACAGGAAGCAGAAATAATACTTTCTGATCCATTTTTGGCAGTTTATGGAGAAGGCTGAGATGGAAATGATATGGATTGACTGCCAAAATGAAGTATTAGTATTACTTCATGTTAGTTTATTTGTTGTTTTTGGTGTTAGATCACAGTACGTTTGGAAATCTTTTGAATTGAATATTCAGCTTTGTGTGAAAATCACTACCACTATGGTGGGGGAAAAGATGAGGTATTTAAAAGATATATCAATGAACTTATTTTTCCATACCAAATGACTGAATGTACTTTAGGCAAAAATATGGTCCTCTGTATTCTCAATTATTACTTAGAAATCTTTTTAAATGTGTATTTATGTGTTTTGAGGTCTTTGCTTGAGCTTTGACTATGTTGCAATACTCTGGGTCTGCTGGGGTAGGGTTGCTGGGTTCTAGTGGAGACAAGCTCTCCTGACTATTACTGATTGTAATTATGTGCTAGCATCTAGGCATCAGGGGTTGGGAAGATTATAGTCCTTGGTACTGATATTTGGTTTTGGTTTTGTTGGGTGGGTGTTTTCTTCCTTGGTTTTTGTTTCCTCTCTGGATATTGGGAGAATATTCTGGCTATGTGTTTCCTGATACGGAATTTTTGGTGAACCTGACAGGTGTGATGTGGCAGGTGGGGGAATGGACTCCAGGTAAAAAGTGTTTTAAAGTATTGGGAACCATCATGTAGGAATATCAACGGGCTAAGGTTAAGGAGGTTTTCATAGTAGGGAGGAAAACAAAGTGTTCCACTAGGGTCAATTTATTTAGTGTCCTTGGAATGTGGGCAGAGAGTGAAGAGAGGTCACCCCAGAAGGTCTCCTAAAGTGGCTCCTGGAGTTGAGGGCTGTAAGGCAACATGTTAGGGGAGGAAAGTTAGGAAAGGAGATGCTAAGAGCACAAAGAATCTTGCACTCATAGATAGCACTTGGGTAAGGTTATCCTTTCAAAGAAAAACGATGTATATCATGTTTCCTGTCCAAAAAGTTGGGAGTGAGACTAGGAAATTGAGTCTGGTGTAACAGAGGGAGAGGTGAAGATTGTCAGTCAGTCTACCTGTTTCACTCTCAAAAGTGGCCCTGGGTAGGATTTGGTTAGCAAGGAGAACTTGTTAGAATTGGGATCTAGGATAAAGAATTAGTGAATGGAATGGGTTGTGGGAGGATGAACTACAGAATCCACTAGAGATGCGGTTGATGAAGATTGCCAGAGGTGTTCTGCTTCAGAGCTGTTGATGAGAAAGGGGGATTGGAATTGGAGAAATGGAAGGAGATATGAAAATCTACTTACTGAAGTTATATCAGGACCAGAGAAAAAGTTTAAACAGACCTATAACACATAGTGAAATAGAAGTCACTAAAAGTTGCCAATGAAAAATAGCCCAGGCCTGATATGAGAAGTTTTTCTGTATACATGATGCTTTTATTGGTTACTAAAGAAACTGCTTTTGGCTAATGGCTTTTATACACTGCCTTTCCTCTTATTTTTGGAAGAAATTAAGGAAAAGGTAACTTTCTCAAGGTATAAATACTTAAGAATATCTGAAGTAATGTAAAAATTCATCAAGCACAGTTTGAAAAACAGAAGCATTTTTAAAAGTTTGAGGGCTAGAGATTCTCTGTCAGTTTTAGTCTCCATGATACCTCTTGAAACTCAAATTTTTATATCTTCCCTCTTCTAGCCTCTGGTGAATGCTGACATATTGTATGTTCTGACTTCCAAACAATAAATTTGTGAACATATCCTCTGTGAGGTGGAAATGCTCCCCCATACCACTGGTACTCCATAAACATTAGGATATTATATATATTATATGTATATAATATATATATTCCACTAGTCTCTGCTTATACGTACCTGTTGGAAAATGCCTTTATCTTGTTTATTGCCTGATGATATCTTTGTGGATCTGACCTATCAGCAGAGGGTAAAGGCATCTATTGCTGAAGTATAATCTAATGTTAAAGAAAAATCGTAGAAATTTCATTTTGTGGATAATAGCTCATGGCCATTAAACAAAACAGAAATATTGTGGTTGTGTTGTCAAGAAGGAAACATAAAACGAAACAAGCTCCTGAACACTGGTTGTCAAGTACCAAGGAGATGGATTTTTTCATACATTTACACAAAAATGTGGAGCATTCACACATTTAGCTCTTTGAATTTAGTGTCACTAGCGAACAAAACCAAAAAAAAAGTGGTGATGTGTTCGAAGTAGGACACATATGTGAAGCAGAACGGGGTAGAAACTACCTAACTTGGCAGATGGTTCAAAGTGAAGCTGCAAAGTGATATGGTGTCACATTGGAGTTTCTAAAAAGAAAAATAAGCGATAAAAACTGACATCTAATTCATTATTAACTGCCTTAAAATGTTCTTTTACACAAGATACAGCAAGAGGCAAATTCTCTCATACACAAGTATATGCTAAGTCACTTTCCTAGTCACCTATAAGGAGCTTGATTTTTCCCCTAAGGTGTTGGTTATAAATCTGAAATATTAGATGTTAATAATCCTACATAATCATTAGTAAAATCTTTCACAAAACATTTCCTCACAAAATATTTGAAGGGATGTTCAAGAAGCTATAATAATTAATTGAAGCGGAATGGCTCTTAATCCACGGTGAGAAAACATTAGTTCGAGACCAGCCTGGTCTACAGAGCTAGTTCCAGGACAGGCTCCAAAGCCATAGAGAAACCCTGTCTCGAAAAAAACAAAACAAAACAAAACAAAACAAAAAAAACAGAAAACATTGAACAGAGAAACAGAAGAGGAACATGTTTCCTTCTTATCCTATGGCAATCTCCAAACAATTAATTGGAATCCTCGTAATATCAGTGCTTCCTGCGTGTAATTTCTAACACTGATAACTCTTTGATTGTTTAAATATGCAGCTGTACAAAAACAAGCCTTGCCTCAGTATATTAGCAAGAACATATGATATGGCTAACTATAAAATAATATAAAATATACATGCATAGATGTATAGGGTTGCCATTATTTACAGTACTATCATATCATATAAATGCTTAAAGAATAAGATGGTTTATATTATATAATCTAGGGAGGCTTATAGGACAGGAAGGTAGAAGTAAAAATTGTCTAGGGAAAAGTGATCAGGGGAGAGGCAGGCATTAGAAGCAGAACGGCAGAGTACATATGAAACCGTTCCTATGTCACATGGTACCGTGTACACTGAATATCTGCAGTGAAAAATAACTGAATAAAAGACCAACTTATCATGAGTAAATTTTAAAAAAATAGCATAAAGCACATAAAACAAAGAGCATATCTAGATCCTCACCTCAAATAAATGTATCTGCATAGACATCTATAAGTACAGGTAAAGTGGAACATGTTGGAAGAAAAAGAAAAGGCAGTGACAGGTGATGAGGAAGAGGATAGTGTAGACCGTGAACCTCAGCAGCCTCAGAACGGCTATTCTGACAGTGTAGACTTTCACTGCAACATATAGCCTTTGGGTCTGGAAAGTGCTTCTTAGAGTGGCTATGTTTCTCCTTCTTTTCTTTTATGTTACATAAATTTTGATAATGAATTTAATGTTTAAATTATACAAAAGAATTAATAGAACATTTGTTCTTGAAGTCAATTTTAAAGACCCTGCATTTCTTGAGTAAGCATGAAAGACATAAAGAGATTTAGAATGTAAAGTGAGTACAGGACAAAACCCACGGAGAAGAATGACTAATCTCCAGGCAGCTGGTGATAGCTTGCACTTCATCACAGTGCTCAAACCGTGCTCACTGTCCATATCACGATATGTATGAAATACTTGCCTTTTCTTTCTTTTTTAATTGTAATATTTTCCCATAATATCTATCTTGATTGTTTTTACCTTTTCCTAATTCTTCCCAGATCCTTCCTACATAACTAACTTGGTATTCTCTTTATTTCTTTCTTTAAAACAAACAAGCAAACAAACCAAAAACAAAGAAGCTTAAAACAAGAAATAGACCACAAATGGGAAATCCAAATAAACAAGTAAAAAAACAATAAGGGGGCAGGGGGGGGGGAAGCAAAGCAAAGTGAAACAGAAAGTCTACAAAAATAAACTGACTCATCTGACTACACCTAGGCATGTGTAGGCTGGCCATGAAGTCGGGTTAGTAGAATAAGCAAGACTTCTTTGAATAAAATCGTTTTTTTCTTTGCCGGAGTGTATCATTTGGAGATAGCGTCTAGGTTAGGAGTAGGAGATCCAATTCCCATTTTCCCCTGTCAGTGACAAGACCTTGTGTGGCTGGAACCTTTGAAGGCCTTGTGCATGCTCCCACAGTTTGAGTGCCTATGTAAAACAATTTTTTTGAAGATTTTTGTTTGCAAGTTCTTTAGGTTATACTTATTTGGATTTAATACAGAAGACTAAAGAGAGCGATTTCTGCAGGCAAAGTCCTCTGTGCTGTGCTTGCCTTCTGCTAGCAACATGTTAACATTTTATCCCGACTTCTTTTCCAGAGCCATTTTTATATTAATAATCCTAATGAATATGCATTTGTTAAATTAGAGTTCTTTCAAATTTTTCTTCAAGGAGGTCAATTTTACTGACAGTGAAATGCCACAGGCTGTGCTATGTATTTTTACTTGATTCTTTTGACGATGCTGTTAGTTGTTTTCTGGTTTTTGGTTTTTATTTGTGTGTGCCTGTGGTGTCTTTACATTAATAATGGTAAATGTGTAAATTTTGTGTTTTCCCAGAAGATATCACAAAGTATCATATTCCCCCATACTTCCCAGGACTAGGGCTAAAAAAGAATGCTGTGATTCTAAAAGCCACCAATGAGGTGTGTGAGGTGTGTGTGGTGTTGAAATGTCTTCTAACATATCTACAATCCTAACAACAACCTCACAAAGTCAATGCTACGTTAAAGAGGTCAAACTCAGACTTTAATCTACACCTTCAGGACATATGAGATACTGTGCCTTTATGGAAATCAAGAGAAGGGTTTCTATGAACTTGAAGAGATGGCTCACCCATTGACAGCAATGGCTGCTTTCCCAGAAGACTGAAGTTCAATTGCCAGTACCCACAGAGGTTCACAACCATCTATACCAGAACTCCACTTCCAGGGGATCTAACCCCTTCTTCTGGCTTCCATTGTTACCAGGAAACCAGCACGTGGCACACAGACATATATGCCAAGAAAGTACTCATATCACACAGTCACAACATCAAATGAAATCAAAATTTTAAAAAGAAAATTCTTTCTTGTTTTCAGGTAGAAAGATGTGAATTCCTTTATGAGAAGATCACTAGCTGATCTTCCAGAATAAGAGGACTTTGGCAATGAATGACGCGTGTAATCATGCATGGCAGATCAATCCAATATGACACAGCCAGACAATAGGTACTAAGGTGTAAATTCCCTTACACCAGGATACAAATGAACTCACTAGGGTCAAAATTTCTCCATCTCTGACTTCTCTTATTCCATATGAAATGGGACATGTTGGTGTTGCGTCATCAGTGAGGCGATATTACATTTGTCCTTCTGCGGAGCTCTCACAAGTCTTCTGCCTGACTCAATGACAGCTTTCTCCCCGCCCACACCTGAGAAGTACTACACTTCCTACTTCAAAGGGAAAAACTAGCAGCTGCATATCAAATGCCTCTAAATAATAATCAAGTTCACTAGCTTCTGATTGAACATGGATGTTATCTATTTCATGTGCTGACGAATATCCAAAAAGCTAGGGAATCTTAATTTGGAATTTCCCAATTTAATCAAGTCCTATATTAGACATACAATTGAATTAAAACATATGCAACTGAAATTGTTGCCATCTCTAAGACAGCTCAAACCCAGGCCCCCATTGAGAACTCCTACATGGGTTGAACTGTGGAGCAAGGATCCAGATGGTTAAGCACATGACAGTGACAATGGTCATGAGGAAGGCCTATGTCAGAGATGCCCTTGCTGCTCCAAAGCTCATTTATATTAGAATAAGCAGCTACTCCAAGGTCTTAGGGTTCCAATCAAGTTAAATTCTAATAGAGTTCTAGGGAATTGAGAGACTCCAGCTATGTCTCTTTTGTTTTTCACATATGTGTGTGTATAAATAAATAAATATATATATATATATATATATATATATATATATATTGCCATAAGTTATGTGCTAATATGAGGATAATATTAATAAGCTTCAACCTTGACAACATTCACATGTGACTCAGCTATGTCTTTGATCTAGACTATCATATTTTAGTGGAGTTTGTCAAATTTAACAATCAGAATTTTGTATGATAAAATGTGGACTAGCATTAGCCTGTGGTATACAGATTCCACTGAAGTCTCCTGGGCTTGACTATTGCTTCATTTGAATTTGACGAATTTCAAAGATGACCAAAGATAGCTCTGTTCTCCACCCAGTATAGTTAGACTCTGAAATGTCCAACACAGAATCATGTTTTGAATGCTTATTTCCCAGCTTAGGGCACTGTTTTAGGAAGTTGTAAAATTTTTAGTGACAGTAGACATTCAAAAGGAATAAGTCAGTAGGGGAGAGTCATTGAAGGACATATGTGGCCCCTGATTCCTGTCCTGTGTCTATGTCCTGGAATGTAATAATATGAACTATGTTAATCCTGTCACCTTGAGATAACCTATTCCACCATGCCTGCTCAATGAAATCATGAGCCAATACAATTTTTTATTCTCTTAAGTTTTTTCTGTCAATATTGTAGGAACTAAAAATTAATCAGGAAAATTGAAACCAAAGAATTAGACTGATAACAGGATTCACACTACCCTGATACTTATAGGACTTTAGGATATTTTGGTTGAAAAACTTGAAAGAGTAAGGAAATAAGAATTAGAGTAGTCCTATAATGTTATCAAAAGCTTAATGAGAAATTTCTTGTGGGATGCAGAGAAACATGCTGAGTTTGAAGGGCTGAAGGGTAGGGCTAGAGAAATGGTTCAGTGATTAAGAGCACTTCCTGAACTGGCAAAGGACCAGGCTCTGGTTCCTAACATTCACATGACAGCTCACAACTACTTTAACGTTAGTTCCCAGAAATCTGATATCATCTTTTAAACTATGTGGACTCCAGGCACACACACCAAAAACATACATGCACACAGGCAAAACGTTTCCACTAAAAAAATAAATATGAAAAAATATGAAATAGAAAACACAGGTTATATTGTAAATTTGAATAGAGACCACTTTAATATTCTGAGACCATTTTTATATTGTGATATTCTGAGACCATTTTTATTCTGATATTCTGAGACCATTTTATATTCTGATATTCTAAGATCATTTTTATATTCTGATAAGGATTTTGGAATAGAGACCATTTTGGAATAGAGACTATTTTATATTCTGATAAAGATTTTTACTACACTTTGCCCATACCCTGAAAAAAAATGAGTGAAGATAAACTTAAAAATAATTGATTGATTAATTTGGTGGAAAAAATTCAAGATATCATAGTTTTCTGTTAGGGGCATAATTAACATTAGCTGCTTTACTCATGCTTATGGTGATAATTTTAAGTAAACAAGACAGAAAGATGTCAAAAACAGTTTTCCACAAATGGAAGGGATTTAAAGAAACAATCAAGCAGAAGCTACTAAAATTAAAAGAAGCTCCAGGATACCTTTCTCTGGATCAACAGAAGAGGTATCCCGAGGACATTTTAGAAATTGTCCAGACATCACCTGTCAACGCATCTTGGGAATAAAACTGAGTACTCATGTGAAAGACGTTCCTTTGAAGTGTGAGTGCCTGAACCACCCATGTACAGAGAACCCCTGTAGATAAGAGCTCTTTTCTGGGCTTATCTACCCAAGAACTCAGAAGCTGGGACAACTGTGGTCAAAAGTGGCATAGCTAACTGTTCAAGCCAACAGCAAAACTTAGTATTATTTATGTGAGTCTGATAGTAGACAGACAAAATGGAAGATTTACAGGGTTGTGAATGTGACGTCCAAGATTTGGAGCAAAGCTTGTGACGCCAAGTATTGCATAATAGTTGGATTCCCAGCAAGGAGTCCTTGAGAGGAGTTTGTGGTAATCTAGGAGGATTTTCTTAGGTTGCAATAGAGACCTCAGAATGTTAGTGAAATGCTGAGAAAATGGGACATTTGTCAAAGAAAGCCATAAGTATCAAGTCGAATCAAGCAGAGAGAGAGAGGTAGGGTAAATTCTAAAAGCAGCAGGGCCATACAAGAGGGAATACATGAGGGAGCTCATATTATGCAACCACATGACCACATGCCCTGTATCCTAGCATGAACACGAAGGGCTTTTTTCATACCTTTCTGGATTCAGTCTTTCTTTGTCCTCATACCTACTTTATATGCCCTCACTTCTCCCTGTTAAAATCATAATGTATATTGTGTTCCTTTAGATATCAGGATAGTATGGATTCTTGTATTCTCAGGAGTTCACAGTAAATAAATGACTTTTTTTTCAGAAGAGATCATGAACTTGGGATGTTTGAACAGTGTCAGAAGAGTTAAAACTAGGAAATTCTTGAAGATGGGTTTAATGCATTTTGTGCCAGGAGATATCCATTGGCCATTGAGGGTCAGGGGTTTATCGTTGTGGTTTGAATATAAAATATTTCCAGCAGTCTTATTTTTTAATACTTGTTCCTCAAAAGGTGGCACTTTTGTCAAGTCTGTCATACTTGTAGGAGGTAGGGCATAGATGTTAGAAATAGATCTTTCAGTGGGTGAACCTTTAGCGATTAGTTGTATTGGGCCTTAGTTCCTGCTGCCATGATCTTCCTGGTCTTCCATGATGTGGACATTACTGTTGTCATGAACTGAAGCTGCTTGGCCATGACTTCCCTACCATAATACACTAAAGTCCTGTTAAACCATGAAGCAGTAGAACCTTTCTTTATCTCATTCAGTTGCTTCTTCCTGTTATCATTGCAACAGTGCTGTAAGAGAAATATACATCTGGGTCACCGTGTAAAGGACAGACAGAGTTTTTATGAACAGAGTTATAAATGGTTTAATTCCCACCAAAAAAAAATCCACTCTGCAGAGTATGGCCTAAGACTGGCACAGAATCTCACTGTATCAATTGGATGTGAAAAGGATTTCAACTCAAAGTCTTACTGTGGAAAAAAAAAGCCATCAAAGTACATGGAGACTCTCTGACCCATCAGTGGACATGCAAGAAATGAAGGATAGTCAGGGACAGGAACCCACAGGGTAAAGGATGTCTGTTGCTTACCTTGACTTTTCCCATTGCTTTTTCCTTAGGTTGATCCAAAGAACAGGAATTTATACATAAAGCCACATATACAACTTAAGGTCAAAATTTCTCTGTGCACCATTAATTATCCAGAGTTTAAATCCCTCCAATTTCTAATTTAATTGATAGCTAAAAGGTCAGAAGCAATGAGAGAATCAATATGTTCAAAATTGGATTTTTCATGGGTGTAGGCCAAGTTTCCAGGACTGAGTTCAAAGAAGGGACCCTTGGAAAGCTGTGGATGTCACTTCTGGGGTGCAGTGAAGCATGCGTACTGATTGCACAGAAGCGGGGCTCAGAGTTGAACTGTGGAAGAACATAGGAGAGCCACTTTGGAATTTGCTCAGCCTTCTGCTTTTTCTGTTTTGTAAGTACTCCACTAATATTGAGTAGATGCTGCACCAGACTCATTGCCTTTTCTTTCATGTGTATGTGTTCCGGTAAGTCGGGATGTGTAACACGTGTGTGCCTGTGCCTGCAGATAACAGGAAAGAAATGGATGTGAGTGACGAGATCCAAACCCGCATCCTGTGCAAGAACACCAAGTGCTCTCAACAACTGAGCCATCGCTCCAGCCTTGATGGTACTTTAGAAGTGAATTGTTTATTTTCCTATATAGTTATTGGTACTTTTTTATCATGAAGCTTTGTTATTTCACTGGATAACATGTTAGGCCAGTTGTTAACCTTTTGAATTACCTAAAATTTATTTTTCCAATAGATTATCATTATTTTCTGCACAGTATTCTAGTTAGCCAGTGTTTCATATCCCTGAATACGCGCGCGCACACACACACACACACACACACACACACACACGAGATATCAAAAAGAAGCAAGCATATTAGTTTCCTCTAGATCTGAAAGAAAAATTCAATCATCTAGGAACAATGTCTACAGCAAACTGCATATAAACAGACGTTGTTAGAGGCCAAGGAAAAAAAATCATCCCCACTTTGCATCCCAGTTATATAATAAAAGGACTCTGAGGACTGGAGCCATATAAAGACATTAGATAAACAATATTTAAGTAAAAGGAAACTGAATTTTGTCAAGTAGTATTCGAAACAATTACACAACACATATGGCTTCATTTCACTCATTTTCTTTCCAGCAGCTGTGACTGAATCCTAAGTGAGTTCACTCCAGGCAAATGTGCTTTAATACCCAAATCAGCCTCAATATAGCTTTCTTTCTCTGTGGGAGCGTGGAAAACTTAGCTGTTGAGTTAGAGAGCTCTTGTCAGTCAGCCTTCGTCTGCCTTTGACAGGATTCCACTCTTACGCAGTGCAGTGGAAAGGAGAAGAAAGCTCTCAAACGGTCCTACCAGGCTTTTGCTGTTAAAGGGAGATTAGACATCAAGAAAACTTGAGGTTTCAATCACAATTTCTTAAATCAAATACAGAGATTTCAAGATTATTTGGGGCTCTTTTGAATGTTTTGATGGGTAAAAAAGAAATACCTTTTATGACATCAATTTCAACCAATAAAATGATTATTTTATTGGCATAGAGTGACTATAGTTATCCTGACAGTTTATATAGAGGTATAAAATTATGTAATTATAAATATATATATACATATAGGTATATAATTATGGTTATAGGACCTTGAGTCAGACTTCCTGCTTCCTGGTGCCTGTACTCCTTGGGCTGAGTAACACGGGAAAGTGGTGATTCATCTAATGGTAATGATTTGGAGCGAAGCTTATGATTGAGGAGAGGCTTTCATTTGTCTTATGTGTTCTCAGAAAAATTATCCTAAAATGCTAGACTAATCATTCTTTCCTTCATTTCACATATACTATAGAGATTCTACTTTGCTCCCAAGTGCCAAGTATTGAGGATGACGCAGAAGGCTTGTGTTCGTATAAAGATACTATTCTCAAAGACAAACATCACTAGGAAATTCCGTTTTACAGGAAGCTTTTTACTCCATTTAAAGGGATAAGGTTGATTTCGGTGTCTGGATGTAGCCGACAATGTCACCGTGTTTCAGGAACCACCCATCCAGCACAGACAGGTAAAGAACATATTCCTGGGAATCGTTTGTTGGGATGAATTGAAACAGTGGGGGCACCTGGGCATGTTAAAATCCTAACAGGAAAACCAGGCCCACAAATTTATGAGGCACACCAGCTGGAAGAAAAGGTGTTTCTCTCTGTGTGTCTTGGTTTCCACAATGCGACATTCCCCATCACTGCAACAGGGTGGGCCTGCTGTGTGTATCAAGGGGCAGCAAACAGGATACTGTGTCTGGTATGTCAACTCAGCTAGCTCTCCTCCTGTGCTATGCCCTACTCCACTACTGTTCAGGACAGACCTGAACCTGCCGGATCCCCCTTCTAACCCAGTCTGCACCTTCTTTTCAGAGCCAAGGCAGGCAGCTTTGTTCTCAACTCTTGACTCTAGTAGCTCCAAAAGCAGATATGCCCAGCACAGGTTTGATTTTGATCTAATAGAATCTCCCTTAGCCAACTTTGGAAGCTTTCTGAGCTCTTCTCAGGCTTGTTTAAATTACACTTATTTTTTTAAATGGCATACATGCCAGTAGGTGTATAGATGCATGTACTGTGCATCATGTGGTAGAGCCCGCCTATTATTCAAGTGTCCTTTTCAGAGGGGAACGCTTCTACAGGCATGAATGTATGACTTGCTGAAGTGCACCTTTGAAGGCTCAAGATGCACAGAGGGTAGGTGACAGCAAACGCGATGAAACTAGACCTGTGACACTTATTGTGACTTCAGCAATCTTAATTACTTTCTTGCTGCTGCTAATAAGGACATTGTGTGTTCTCTGAGTTCAAATTAGATATGAGTTTAAAACATAAGCACAAGGCTTTCCCACTTCATTAGCACGTTCAGCTCTAGAGTTTAAATTGTACTGCTATGTTATAACTATGCAACTTTGGCAATGCAGTGGGATGAAGATAATGGCAATACCTAGGTTGTTATACTACTTGTTAGAATTTTGAGGCAGCATAGAGATAGAAAGCAGAAAAAGACAAGAATCTTTGCCTCCACAGATGAATGATACTGTGTTTATTAGCACGCACAGTGAGGGGCAGCTTCTCTTCAGCAGGAAGTTAAGGGGTCTGCCAGGGAGAGAGTAAGCTGCCTGTAGCCATTTAGCAGAGTGAGGGGCTTGGGAATGAGGAAATTGTTGCGATCTCAAGGGTCTAAACCACTCTTGTGCCTCTTGTTTCTAAAATTCTTCATCCAAGGGAAACAGGTTGTCTCAAAAGATACCCCACGCTGTGATGACTGAAGCCTGAGTGAGGTTATCTGTAATCACATACAAATTTACTACTAAGGTTCTCTATATTTACTTAGCAAAATAAACAATAGTTCATAAGTCTTTTACATCTAAAATGCCTGTAGCATAGCTGTCGATTGATTCCTAAAGTATTAGCCACTGTAACTGCTATCCCATGACGTTGTCCTCCTTGTTACCTACCACATTGGCTCCAGGATTGTCTGTCACTGCAGTTAGTGTCATGGAAACATGTTAGCATGAGTTTGTTCCATCTACACAGCCCTTTCCCGAATCTTATTTAACCACCCACACTATATAAAAGTAGAACAAATAAGCATTCACAGGTTTGTTTGAGATTGAAATATTAACTATGATTCCTATATTTCTTCTCCAGATGAGAAGTCCTCCCTTTAGGGTGGAGGAGGGCAGAAGTGCTCCCTTTGAGGTGAAGGAGTGCCAGAGCTACTAGGCAGAAGTGCTCACTGTTTTTTCCCATTTTTAGACCAGGAAAATTCCCTTTTGAACTGACTATGTACATGCCATGTAATATTGAGCTTTGTATAGCAGAAATAAATGATACCGAGTCCCAGAGGACATATGATTCATTTGGTGGGGGTGGGTTCTAGTTTTCTATTGCTGTATTTCAGTCTATCTGCATATTAACAACAATGAATGGGAAGCCATAAATCATTCCTGTCAAGTAAGTTGGCTCTGTAGTTGCTAGAACAGCACAGAAGGACAGAAGAGCTGAAAGCTTACCTTGACAGAGAGGCAAGGTCTTGGTATGGCACATTTCTCTCTAGAAGTATGTGTAAATGACAACATTCTGTTATGCTTTTTGCTAATTTTATTAAAGTGTATTTGGGTGTTGTTTTGAATTCTCAATGCAAACTGTGAGCTTCTCATTCATTTAATAAGCTGTGTTGATGAGGAATAATGTACTCAGAGATGAAGGAAGTTTCCAGGTTATCGCTGGCAAACCACTGTTGGAAGTATCCCTCTGGATTTTTCTTTTTTTTTTCCATCTTTGAGTTCTTTATGAGTTCAATGTTACACTTGTAATGGCCTCTGACTACATAACACAACACTCTCCCTGAGGATGGCAAACGTCTCTTCCTAATGCTGACTTTGCTGCTTCTGAATTGCTAATCAGAGGAATTAGCAGTTAACAAATCCACTCAGTGTAGACTGGTGAACTAACAAATATGAAAGAAAAACTGAGATGAAGAGTAATGCATACCTTGATGGAAAATAACCAGCAGTCTGGGGAAATACTTGTCAACATCTCATCGGACCCTTCCTGAGGCAGGTACACACTGCCTCTGGTCAATGTCTTTTTGGAAATATACTTGGCAGGGTCTATCCAAAGTGGGAAAGCATGCTTAGTGGTTAAGAGCACTTACTGCTCTTGAAGATGGCCTGAATATGGCGGCCTACAAACATCTGCAACTCAGGTTCCAAGGGACATAATGCCATCTCTAGGCTCTCTCCATAGGTAGCAGGCACGTGGTACACTTTTGGGCAAAATATTTATGCATATAAAATAGGAATAAATTTTTGCAAATAAATAAATAAAACACAAAAAAGTATAAACAGAGACTGTGCTTTTGTTTCCCAGCCACCCAGACCCCAATATCACACAGAAACTATATTAATTACAACAATATTTAGGCAATGGCTCAGGCATAATTTTTGTTAGCTTTTACATCGTAAATGAACCCATTTTTATTAATCTATGTATAACCATGAGAATGTGACTTGCCCATAGTATTCTGGCATCTTTCTCCTTTAGCAGCTACATGGTGTCCGTCTCCTTTGACTCTGCCTGTTCTTTCTCTCTATGACTGTTCAAATTTCCCACCTAGCTTTACTCTGCTAAGCCAATGGTCAAAACAGCTTTATTCATTAACCAATAAAAGCAACACATATACAGAAGGACACCTTACTTCAAAAAAGACAGCAAATTGAAACATGTAATCATCCCCATCACTTCTGGAAACTTGAACTTGACAACAGCTTTACCATGCTGATCAGTAGTGTTAGCAAGTGTTGACAACAAAGGAGCAAGCACTGGTGGAACCTTAACAAGGTCAATCATCTTCTTAAGCCTCAAAGCAATAAGCACTGATTTCGGCCGAGAACACTTTAGTAAATAACTGAGAAACAATGTTAGCTTTTCTAATAAGTAAACTCATCAAAGAAATGACAGATAGATTTACTTTCCTCTTAATCATCTGCTTTTTTCTAATAAAATGCTTCAGCTGGAACCAAGGGCTTCCCTAACCCCTTTAAAGCTTAATAGGCAAGAAGCACTAGAAACTGATGTTTTCCGAGGCTGTCGAGAACATGTGGACTGTCAAAGCAACACCGATAAAAATACAGCTCCCTGTGAGCACACTGACAAATGCTCTCCCTTGTTTAATGCAAACCTGTCAAGTGGGATGATATTTCTAGGAATGCAGTAAAAGATTCACAGGAGGAATAGGGAAAAAAAAACTGTTGAGTTCAGGACAGATATTTTTTTTTTTCCATCTGAAGTGGAAACAGCCCATTTGTAGAAGTTGTGGAAATGACGAGTTGCACCCAGATTGGCACCCTTACTTTTATTAAGGTGCTGAAAGTATCACCTCAAGGACACCAACCAAGTGCAGTGCTTAAAAAAACAAGTTCAGGAAACCAGGCAGATCTCCCTTTGGTAAAAGGGAAGAAACCCTCTCAATCCCAAGCCCCTGTGCAAATCACTTAATCTGGTTCAGCACTATTTTTCATGACAGCGTTTTGTAAGCCTGACTGGGGCAATGAACCCAGTTCACAGCCGCATGGGAGCAGGAGGCAAGGGGTTTTAGAAGTAGAATTTAAGTTTGGTCAAGGAGTAAATCTAAATGGGAAAGTTTAGATTTGGGGTCCTATATTACAAACAGGGCACCAGGGTTGTTTCAGTTAAAACCGATAAATGTTACTATCAAAAGCACATAGGGTGATCAACTTATAAAAAGGAAAGAGACTAATAAATGGTTTTAGAGACTTCAGTGCATGGCAAAGTAGCACTTCATGATGGAAGCTTGTGGCTTGAATCAGTTTCTTACCTCCTCGGGGGAAGAAGCAAGGAAACACAAACAACCTGACCAGACATCCAAAGCCTTCTTCCCCTTTATGAAGGCATATCCCCAGTTAGCTAATGTCCTTGTACAATGTCCCATCACCTAAAAATTTCACCAACTCTCAATTGTGTTAAGGTCAAAGAATTAAACCTTTAATACATAGCCTTTTTGTGGGTAATTTACATTTAAACAATGGCTGCTAAAATATCAATTTTTAGTATTTTATTTCAATCAAGTATGTTCATAATCATCTTTTTATTTTTGAAATTAAAATACTTTTATATCATTTCCCCTTCCCATTGCTCCCTCTAACATGATTCATGCATTCTGCTTGCTCTCTTTCAAATTATGGTTCCTTTTTCTTTAAATGTACTACATACATGTATGTATATAAGTATCAAGGAGCAAATGTTTTGTGAGTGGATTATTTAACAGAAATAAGCAACCAGTTTTGGATTCCACACTTAAGTTAGAAGAACTTTTGCTCTGAGAGACTCATGGGAAAGACTGGGCCCTTTAACTAAGTAAGAAAGGAATGTACTTACTTCTCTCTGCACATCCCACCCCTTCTCAAGGCAGATGACTGGCCTGAAACTCCAGCTGTTCTAAAAATAAGCATCCAATTTTTTAAGAAATTATGGCCCCCAGATAGAACATCCACTCCCACAAATATATCAACGTCATCCAAAAACATGACACAAAATTATTCTATACAAAAAATAGGATTATTTAACCAAAGTTAAACTCTTCAAAATAAAAATCTCCATTAAGATTATCTGTTATGATGGAAAAACTTGTATTTTCTGGAAAATAAGCCCAATGTGAACAGGAACAGCAGCAGAATCCACAGCTCAACTTGAAACCAAACAAATTCCCCACACCACTTCTGTGACTGACTGAAAACCGGAGACCTCACAGGAATCTGGATTTAGAAAGATTGTCTATGAAGTCTGGCAAGAAGTGTTTTTCTACTGATAATCAAGTTTGAGGTAAAAAGTACTGCTGGGTAGCTCATCTCAAGATTAAATGGATCAGGGTCAGATAAAAACTTCAAAATGTGTTTCTTTCTTTTCCATCTGATCTTCTCTCTGAAAATATTTGAACTTAAAAAAACAAACATACTGAAAATGTGCTCTTTTCTAGGAGCAGACAGACAAATGGTAATCAGGGGGCTGGTAACAAACTGTTTGTTTATACGCATGCACACTGGGGAATATAACACGGCCTCCATTTTTACAGAGCATCGAATGTATGCTCAGGGCTGTGACTGTTCCATTCCTCCTAGTACAATCAGGCTGGTGATTGGTTTTTTTTTATATTATACAGCAAAAATATTAGGAAGTTATTACTGCACTTCTGAGAACAGGGGGAGGTAGTAGATAATGTTGTCACAAATAAATCAAATTATAACTCCTTGAATAACAGTGATCATGTTGGAACTTATATATAGAACACAAATTAAATTAACACCCCAAGATGATAAAATAATTTAAGAAATAGTTAATCATTTATCAACATTTAGGAAGAAACCCCAAGAATTCTAACATTGGAGCAATAGTTTTGCTCTGCTTTACAGAACACACACACTATAACACATTCTTTAAGGAGCTACATTTGGGTGCTTAACAAAACGTGAGGTGATGACCTTTGGTTAGACATCAGTCCTAAAACAGTATCTTCTGAATGTAAGTGGCAAATACGCTAGTGAATTTAAGACTGCAAGCTACAATTCCTTAAAATTTTATTTGTGAGGCTCACCCTGAAGCTCTCTGAGCAGTGAGCCTGGAGTAAACATTGCAGGAGCAGGAAGGACTGGAGAGACCTTGCCCCATGGTAAAAAGGGAAAAGCTATTCCTTAAGTGTCTTTCAGTCATTTGAGATTCTTCTGTTTGGAATTCTCTGTTCAGATCTGTACTCCATTTTTAATGGATTCTTTGGTATTTTATTATCTAGTTTCTTGATTTCTTTATATATTTTGGAGATCAGTTGTCTGTCCGAAGTGGGGTTTATGAACGTCTTTTCCCATTCTATAGGCTGCAGTTTTGTCTTATTGACTGTGTCCTTTGCCTTACAGAAGCTTCTCAGTTTCAGGAGGTCCCATTTATTAATTGTTTTTCTCTCAGTCTGTGCCACTGGTGTTATATTTAGGAAGTGGTCTCCTGTGCCTGTACATTGAAGGCTGCTTCCCACTTTTTCTTCTATGAAGTTCAGTGTTGCTGGATTTATGTTGAGGTCTGTGATCTATTTGGACTTGAGTTTTGTGTATGCGGATAGATATGGATCTATTTAAACTCTTCTACATGTTTGCATCCAGTTATTCCAGTACCGTTTGTTGAAGATGCTTTCTTTTTTCATTGTATAATTTTAGCTTCTTTGTAAAAAATCAGGTGTTCATAAATGTGTGGATTAACATCATGGTCTTTTATTTGATTCCATTGGTCTATCTGTCTGTTTTTGTAGTAGTATCAAGATGTTTTCATTACAATAGCTCTATAGTGGAGCTTGAAGTCAGGGATGGTGATACCTCTGGAAGTTCCTTTCTTTGAGTACTATATTGAATAAATATGGAGTCAACAGCCTTGTCTTATTCCTGATTTTAGTGGAATTGCTTTCAGTTTGTCTCCATTTAATTTGATGTTGGCTGTCAACTTGCTGTATATTGTATATTTGTGAGACCCCAGATCCTGAATTTCTTGTGATCTGCTGATCTGAGTGCCTACAGCTGCTCTGAGCACAAGACCTTCAGGAGTTCCTGATGGCAGGAGAGTGGTTTCTAGTGGGTTTGGCTGGGGCATGGCTATCTCTATATAATCTGCCCCTGAATACAATAAAGGGGGCATTCTTGGGGAATTCAAGGATGACCCATGTCACTGTCTCTCTGTCTATGTGTGTCTGTGTAATTTAACCTCCAGCCCCCTTGCCCAAAGTTCGTGAACTGAGTGCCAGAGCACAGAGCGTACACACGGGGGCGTGGTGCGCGGCAGTTTTTAGAATGTTTAAATATGTTCCCTATATCCCTGATCTCTCTAAGACCTTTTATCATGAAAGGGTGTTGTATTTTGTCAAAGGCTTTTTCAGCATCTAACTGGCCTTCCTCTATAATCAGATTGATGACTACCTTAATTGTCATCATAGAACATTCATCCAGCAACTGATAAAAGCAGATGCAGAGATTCACAGCTAAGCACTGGGCCAAGCTTCCAGAAACCAGTCAAAGAGAGGGAGGAACAATAATATGAACAAAGGAATAAAGACCATGATTGGGATAACCAAAGAAACAGCTGTTAGAGGGATCTCACTAACTCATGACTGATATCAAGGGAACCTACCTAGGACCAAACTAGGGCCCTCTGAATGCACGTGACCTGGAGAGTCTGTGGGGCCATTGGCAGTGGGATTTGGATTTATCCCTAGTGCTTGAACTGCCCTATTGGAGCCCATTCTCTTTGGATGGATACCTTGCTCAGCCTAAATATGGGGGGGAGGGCCTTGGTCCTGTCTCAAAGTGATATGTCATACTTTGTTAAATACCCATGAGAAGCCATACCCTCTCTAAGGAGTGGATGGTGGGTTAGGAGAGGGGAGCACGAGGAGGGGAGGGAGTGGAAACTGGGATAGGCATGTAAAATGAGAAAAGATTATTTTAAAAATAATTAATTAATTTAGAAAAAGTGGGGGAGCTGTCTTGTGACAGCTTGTCCTTTCATAAGCCTGCCTTGTGACACACATAATCAACACACACAGCCAACACACACACACACACACACACACATGAAGTAAGTAGATAAATTTTTTATATGAAGAAAACTTGTAAGGGAGCAGATGAAATTTAAAGTGTGTGAATTCCTGAGCAAATGTATATTATTGGCATGGGCTTACCCATGACAAAGACCATGACTTTGGACTTATAGATAATTAACTAAGCTATTCCCTGTATGGGAAAAGGTAAAGTTTTCCTTAGAATCCAAGGATGTGACCAGTCTGTTATAAAACTAGCAACTCCAGCTTCCTCCTCAAAGAGGTTTACAACCTGAGACTGCCTGCCTACAGAGACATTCTACGTTGATAAACTAACTTCTCCTCTGTGCTGTACATACTAAATACATTCCGTTTCTAGGTTGCTAGAGGTAGTAGATATGGCTGCAACAAGATGCACCCCACACCTGACCCCAGATATTATGTTGGGGAAATGCAGAAGTTATTCAATAAAATTCTAGGCAATCTACTTCTTCGAGTTACTTGTTTAATGCAAGTTAGAAATCTTGTCAGGGAAGAGGGTTGAGATGACACCATTTTCACATCATCTTATTTCAAATACTTCCAGATTATATGAGCCAAGGAAAACGGCCATGTCCAACAAGTTATTGTTGCATTTGCATCTGCTAGACATAAATCTCTATCATTCATTCCTGCTCTGAATGATATTTCACCTGCCTCCTTTCACCACGAG
The DNA here is from genome assembly GCF_018167655.1 of Microtus oregoni. Classification (NCBI taxonomy): domain Eukaryota; kingdom Metazoa; phylum Chordata; class Mammalia; order Rodentia; family Cricetidae; genus Microtus; species Microtus oregoni. Next base: position 8,141,711 of record NW_024543076.1, on the reverse strand, counting down.
CTGAGTCCAGCCCAGTGTCTGTTATCAGAGCCTATCTGATGACTGCTTAGCTATGAAAGTTTCTTGAATACTAGAGGTAAGAAAATGCTGAGTGTTTAGCACAAAATATTGTGAATCAGAGATAAGGTTCAAGAGGAAGAAAATCACCCTTTTAGCACCAGGGAAACAGTTAGTTAAGGAAAGAGAGTTTTAAACACGGCACACACCATGTTATAAGTAGTGCATATGTCTCTTGTGGTAAAATAAATAACAGAAAAATGATCATTCAAAAGAAAGAAGAAAATTGGAAGTATGAAACCCTGGAGTCTGAAAAGAGAGGTAGAATTTACAGACCAGATAAATAGATGACAATTCAATAAAAGGGGGATTTTTATCTTCCATTAGAAAAGGAGATAAATGCTAATGTAATCACAGACATAAGCAATTTGTTTATTTACAGCAGAAAATACAAGACAGCTCCTCTGGGTGGCATTCATTTCATGAACAAAGAATTATATCATCTGTGAAGGAGAAGGGATGTATTTTTAAGAAGGTTATAAAAATCTCACACAGAAAAATAAAAAAGCATGCAAAGGAGAATGAGGTCACTAAGGACTGCTGACTAGCTTTCCCCAAGGCTTTCTTCTCCATAAATGCAATGAGGGTGTGAAGCATGAAGGTTCGTGATTCAGCTCCTCAGTAGACTGTAAACCTAGCATGTGCAAAGCTCTCTCTCTCTGTTGCAATCCTTACAGTGGTTAGGGGATAGGAAGCAGGAAGAGAGGGAGAAGGGAGGGAGGAAAGACAGATGTTCAAACACTGGAAAGTGATCATTCAAGATAATAGTGGTATTATATTTAGAATACTATACATGAATTGTATTGTTATAACTGCCGGAGTTCCTCCCAAATCTCCTTGGTTCACAGTATCCTTGCAAACTAATGGACGCACAATGATGGTGCAGACATCTTAGCAGTCAGAGAGATGGTGGAGTTTCTTTAGAGCTGTTCACATCCCATTATTTTACTTCTCAGGAAATCTTGAAGATTCTGTTTGCAAAGGTTTTTTTTTGTTTTGTTTTGTTTTCTTTTGTTTTGTTTTGTTTGTTGTTGTTGTTTTTGACTAATATGACCCAGAACTTATCCAATACAGAATTGTTTTTCTGAAATGAGGTCTTTAAATTTGTCTTGATATAATAAAATTCTGCCCCTTCTAACAGTTTCCTGAAGACCTACACTAGAATATACTACCCAGAAAGGTGAAAGAGAAAATAAATGGCTTTTAAACCTGCAGACTTTAACATTCTATGTTTTTATGATTTTTGTACAGTAGTATCATTCACCGAAGAAGAAAACACAGAAAGGGTTGTCTTGTTCTTAACTATTGTTTTAATTTAATATCATCTGAAATCATTGGTGGAAGAGTCTTGGAAGGAAAAGCAGCTGAGAGGGCTAAAGATTTGGCATGTGTGTAAAGAAGGTGCCACCTCAGTATTTCCAGCAACAAAAAACAGGGAAAAAAAGCAGCTACCGGTGTCATTTATTCTGATAGGCATCTCCAGTAAGCTTACCAAAAGGATTTTCTCTTTATCAGAAGGAAGAAGTCCTGTCTTCAATGGTTTGCAGGATTAAAATAGATTCCTCATAAAGGGGCAGTTTATATTTCTCTCAAAAACTTGGGAGAATAAAATCAGTGTAACAGAGCTATCCCATGGGGAGTGTGGAGGGAAGATTATCTTTATGTGCCATCACCAGCAGAAGCTAGACCTGCAAGACCAGGGGTGCTGCTAGACCTGCAGGGTCAGCGATGCACTGGATCTGAAAGGTCAGCCACGTTGGAGTTCAGGCTTAGTTTCACGTGGAGAGGCTGATACAGAAAGAAGCTCAGTGCCATTTGCTCAAGGCCAAACTATCAAAGACTCTGATTTCTATTGCATTGATGGAACAACGTGCTAATTTCAGAACAGTGGAATTTCATATAGCCAATTGTGCTAAATTATGTTTATTTATAGTATTCATACTTGTGTTAATATGGAAGTCAGTCTGCGCTGCATTTTAAAAAAATGAATCGAGGACACACTTTAATATTGCTTATGCCCAAATCATTGTACATCTTATATATCCTCTTTTCCTTAATTAAATTATTTTAGGGATACTCCACAGACCTCTATGAAAGTAAGTAAATTCCTATGTTTTCTTGTATTTCATGCATGTCAATATCCCTTGAGTGATATATGGAATGGTCAAATCTATGTTGTTACCTGGCATACATATACCTTATTTCAAGAAAATCTAAATATTAGGGACCAGCTCCATGTGTATCAATGTTACCTCCTGTTACGTTGATAATAGTCCACAGTGTCTCTTATTTTATTATACCGTTTTTCTTAACACTAAAGACACTTATAAGTTTAGGTGCTTCTGGACTTTTCATAGTTGTTCAAAGTGTTGTGTCTTTTGTGAATGCAAGCTTGTACATGTGCTTCTATTTTTAATATTTTAGATTTTTATGGCGACTGTTATTGAAAAACAGTGACCTTTCAGTATCTGAATTACCTGCTAATACAAAGTTGTTTTGTGACCATACAATAAAAGATAACATATTCCCAGTTTGTGTTGTAAAATTAAAAAATACTTTTTTTATACCAAAGCAGAGTTTACTCACATCTGTTCTCATCCCATCATAGGACAGTTTTCTGCATTTATTTTTCATAAGATATAATTTAAAACTGTGTTGTGTGTTTGCTGTAGAAGGATTTGCAGTTACTAAATCCTATTGCTTTAACTTCCAGCAGAATTGGGTGTAAAAAATGTAAATGTACCATCATGTAATTTCAGCATTTCAAACACTAAATGGACAATTATCATTTTGATGAAGTGATTAAATTTTCCTTCAGTTTTTCTTTGATGGAAATTCTATTAATTACCTTCATAAATTCCAAATTCTATTTTGTGAAATAACCTAGTATCTCTCTAATACTACGCATTTGAAAAGCATTAGGATACATTGGATAGTGGAAAAATCAGTTCTTTTAGTCTGGTTTTTAAAACCATGAAATCAGACATTTGAACCAAATGATTAATACATAAAATATGGGAAGGATTGAGTTTTGAGATAAAATTATTTTTAGGTATATTATTTGCATAATGTTCTTTGCCTAACTTATCGTGAATCATGTTTAAATATATTTGAAAATTGACCAAGTTCCCGGTATAATAACAAGCACCTGAAATTGCCACAATGCAGGAAAAATACATTTGTAATACATTACTGATGCACTAAATCCTGTCCCAAGAGATACTAAAATTCTTGACAGGTATTAAATTGCAGCAGGGAGAGCTGCTTTTGTACAAGTGCTGTGGTATCTCATGTCATGGCATTCTAGGTCAGGCTATGGGTGCTTCCTCAGTAGATCGTTACTTCTTCAGTAAGAACATTTAGCAACTTTCTATGGTCTTCACTGAATTAGCACGTAGTTCCTAAACGTATACTATACCAAAATATGTAACGGAAAAGCCTATATATCAGCATAAGAAACAGAGAGAGTCTCATCTGGGAGATGAACAATAATGTGGAGCATTACCAAAGAGGAAAATTGAGTGATGAACTACACCTTTCTCCATTATCCTACCCCTGAAATCAACAGCATGGGTATTCAGACCTCTTAAGAAAATACTCTATACAATGTTCAAGGGTCATCAGACCTCTTAAGAGAATACTCTATACAATGTCTTGCCATGTTAAGAAGTGACATATGTAAAATCATTGACATACATTTAACTGAATTTTCCTGAAGAAACATGGAAATATAACAAAACATTAGAAATACAGAAAATAGCTAGCTCCAATTATAAATAGAACCAGGATAGGAGTAGTGCTTTCCTGTACACAAATTCTATAGATAAAACTCCCGGGTTATGTAATTATATTACTCAATTTATAAAATTACAATAGCAGTTTTAGCTACACATAATAAATGGTGAAAACATATGAAGATCTTGATGAAGTGGTAAGATTTCCTGAGGTTGCTCAGAAATAAAATCTATTATTTCTATTACAATATACTTTGCTATGTGCCTATAGACATCCAACCTCAGGACAGAGGTGTCTGGGAAATCATAATAGTTATCATCCATTTAGGGCATTCTATACCAAAACACACAATGTTTCATTCAAAACAATCAGCAGTTAAAGGGTTTCTATTATCACCATTTCTCATCTGTTTTCAGGTGAGTAAATCAGGTGAAAGGCACCATATCAGTTCTCAAAATGGATCCTTGGAGGCTTTACTTGTTAGGAATATACGCTGATATCCTCCAAACCCAGCTGGAAATTCAAAACTGTTCACAGAGAAGCAGTGACTTTCCTAAAGAATAAGTCCGAGTGCTCGTCCAGCCAGCACTCACACAGCTGACTCCCACTCCTGAACTCTGGAAAACAAAAATCACTCGAATATTCTCCAAGAGATACTGTTAAAATTTTATGTTTTAAAACCCAGTGCACAATCACCCCTAAAACAGAATAAGACCTCAAGAGAGAGTCTCTCCTGAAACATGGACATCCTATAATAATATCCTGAGAGTCCATTGTATAAAAATAAATAAATATATGAATTAGTAATTCCTTATACTCAAAATCAAACTTTACACTTAATTCGTTCTTTTAGTCTGTGCTCAAATTAAGATTCTGAGATCCTAACCAACACAGCGACCAGAGAACACAGTGGGCAAACTATAGTGGGTGAAGCCAAATGATATTAGTTCTGAGCATCCACATGGCAACTAACAAGCGTCTCTTACTCCAATTCCAGGGACTCTGATTCCATATTATGTCTTCTGTGGGCTCTGCACACACATGGTGCACACACATGCATGTAGGCCAAACACCTATACACATAAGACCAACAAATAAATCTTTAAAAAAAAAAACCTTCATATACTATTTGAGTACATCTCATGTTAATGTTGTTCTGAATGCTTTATAAACGGCAGAAATGCCCCATGGGGATTGCTCCTAATCTCCTGCTAGCAAGCAACACTCCTGGTTTTCTCTGTATATTCAGTGCCAGGAATATTGAATTGTTCACATTTCCTAAGACAAGCAAATTCTCATCTCAAGATTTATAGTCAATTAGCTTTAATAGTGTCAAATGCAATTTTTATGCGGTATAGGGTAATTCACATGGGCAAAATGAAATGATGGGAATTTGTAGGTCTTATTGAAATGGATTACTTTATTCTCATATATGATATGCTGAGTTTGTCCTCTAGATTAAAGAAAAAGTAAAGGAAAAAAAGGAGGGGAGCCTGGCTGTTTTCCACAATTAGAAACCACAAGAGACTTGCATCTGATGGATATAATACAAGAAAACCCTGGGGAACCCTGAGAAATGCAGTGGTCTCTACACAAACTGTGTCTCTTTAAAATGCCTTGTCATTATTTGTGTAACATGAAAGAAGTTATATAATACATCTTGTTGAGTGATTGTCTTGACTTTCAGAAGCTCCCGAATGAATAATCGTGTCCATGTCAGCAACAGCTATGAGAACCACAGTATCCCTACTGAGCTGAAAACAGCACCCCCAGCAAAATAAGGGTGACAGATGGCCAAGAGAGACTCCAGACACTACTCTCTGAAATGAGATCTTCCCCTTGGTGAAAATCCTGAAAATGTCTCTGGATTAAAGTAGATCTGAGTTTCAGCCCCAGGCAGAGAGATCAAGGAATATTTAGGTCTGTGTGGGGAAGCTACAGATCTGAAGTACGCCTGCAACGAGAGAGGAGTCAGCTTCCTGCGAGCTTTCCAGACTCTCAGACGGGATGTATTTCTGTTGCCAAAGAGGCACATGAATACAATCCTTCCAAATGAAGAGTTTTAATTATTAAAGTCTCTTTTCTGAAGCATTGTAATAAAAAAAAAACACTACTCAGAAGGTATAGGAAACTATAACATCGTTTAGAATACATCTTTTTAGCATAGAGTCTAACTAAAATAACCCTAAATCTACAATAAAGACTTTTAAAAATAATCTCAAATATTAGTGCCTTACGTAACAATTGTTCATTGCTTAAAATCAGTCTATTGAGTAACTACTAGCAACCTCATTTTTCAAGTGGAAGATCAGACACATAAAAAGAGGTTAAATTATTTTACACATAATCAGCTAAAAAATTCTAATTAAAAATGAAATATCCCACACCCTACCTACTCAGTAGTTATGCCTACCTCAGAATTGAAATTAGTTAAGTTCCACATATATTTTATTTCTTCAATAACTCTCCATGTGTTGCTCAGGATAAGATTGTTGTCTTTATTTTCATGTCATGCCATAGACATTGATTGATGCTTTGAGTCCCTGATCCACCATTTATTGTGCTTTATTTCAAGAGCTCTACAGAAGGGAAAATAAAGTCGAAACTTATGGAGGTCACTTTTTAGAGAGGAACACATTTTCCCTGAACCATGCTCAGCTCTGTCTCTACTTGACATCAAGTGACTGAAGAAGAGGTACCTTTTAAGCACAGAAAAAAAGAAAAAAATATCAAGAAATATACACCTCTGTCACAGGAAGTTGCCCAAAGAAAAGTTAAAAAGAAATTCAGCAAAATGACACCATTTTTCCACATTGCTATTCCTTGAGCATCTCTCTTTTTTATGAAAAATCCATTTCATGCTTGTCTACTTTGGTAAATCACAAAATTGAGTATAAAACTGGTTAAAAATGAGAGCGATCACAAAGAAACTAAAGGCATTTGATGTTGATAATCAGTAGCTGGCATCTGCCCAGATGCGAAATAATCTAATTCCACTTCGTGCTCATAAGCTGTACTGCTTCCCTTCCAAAGGGGTTCATTTCTTGAGCTATTATTGTCCTATAGATGCGAAATATTGACAGTTATAGGAGAAGTCCATTATGTGTATTATTGTGAACTATATTTCTTAACAAACTAGGAGAAATATCGCAAAATGTTAGCGAACAATTTGTGTTCCTCATATCTGTTATAACTACCCCAGCCTAGTGCCTTAGCAACCACTCAAAACATGATGTATTACCTGTAGAGTTGTTTACGTACCCCCCACAGAACAGATAGAATGTTCCAAAAAGAGGAATAAATGGAAAGTTTATTGAGTTTCATAAATGTTAAATTGTAATAAAATTCTCATTCAGTTGAATTTATATTCGTATTCGGCAATATAAGAAATGTATCTTGCCATTTATGATTGCTATATTGTAATAAATGAGCCATCAAACATTTTCTTATTCATAAAACTTTGTATGCATCCTTAATGGCATCATTAGGAAGATCAGTGTGGTGTACTAATTGTAAATAACATTTCGAATTAAAACCTGCAAAATGGATTTTGTTGTCAGGAAAGATAAAAATCCACAATCTAAGAGGGAAGGAGAGCCCAGAGACAATTGTTAAACTTAGAAAAATAATGCTAGGGTTTTATTTTGGGTTTGGTAAACAGCATACCATGCCCAACAACATGGTATCATCCTGGGATATGTGTTATAAGTTCTTTTTCTTATTTTTCCCAGAATGTGAATTGAATTGTGAGTGGTAGTAAAAATATACAGCACACTGATAGAATGAAATCCCACTGATTTAAAAATAACAGATTATCTGTGACCTTAGAGAAATTACTGAACATCTCAGAAGTTCAATAAACATGCCTTCGATATTGAGGATGAGCAAGCCGTAGAGGTATTGTCTTCCTGAAGTAACACTTTACACGTGTAACTGGCAGTGAACCTGTGGCGGTCTCGTAACCTCCTATCACCAATACCACCATCCGCGGGGTCTACACTGTTTCTTAGCCTTTTATCTGCTACGGATTATTCCATTTCTGTTAATGTAATGTTCAAGTAGAAACCACTCTTACCTAATACACTTAATGACTACAAAGGTGATGAGAATTATAGTAATAAAGCTAGAAAAAAGCATGCAGGTTGTATGTACTTATTCAGTGAATATGTGGCATGCATTTGAAATCCTCAAGCAATACTAAATCTGAAACCCAGAATATTGCGATTGAGACAAATATAGATGAAATAGTTCCAAAACTCTCATAACTCTAAGTTTTTTTTTAAAAAAATGACAAAATGTAATTCTACTCAAAAGAGCAAAAACTAGTATATCTTTAGGTACACACAAATGGTAATAGACACTCAATAATCAGAGGAGACAGAAAACATTATCCCTGAACAATTTCTGGAAGTGTTAATACGATGTGGTAGGTTCTTCTATGTGATGCTTTTATTGGTTACTGAAGAAAGGAACTTCTTTGGGCCTGTAGCAGAGCTATAGGGAAACAGAGCTAGGTGGGAGGAAACTAGATGAAATGCTGGGAGGAAGAAGGCAGAGTCAGAGAGAAGCCGTGGAGCTGCCAGAGTCAGACAAGCCAAAACTTTAGCTGGTAAGCCACAACCACGTAGCGATATACAGAATAATAGAGATGGGTAGTTTAAGATATGAGTTTAGCCAGAAATACGCTTAAGCTATTGGCCAAACAGTATTGCAAATAATATGGTTTTCTGAGTGGTTATTTCATGGCTGGGCAGCTGGGATGAACAAGCGACCCTTCCCCCAACATTAATAGGAAGCAAATTAAATGTGGACTGGTATTGAAACAGGAATTACAAAGAGTGGTGTGTGATGCTAAAGCCTTTACCGCAGCAAAGTACTTAATCCAGCTGCAAAACCTGATGGGAGATGTAGTCCTGTCCTCCAAGAGAAGCATGCCTGTAGGTGGAAATCTCCCACTTGGAGTCCCTTAATAGGAGAGACTGAGAGGAACTAGAAAAAAAACCATGTGTTTGGAGAACACCATTTCAGTGAGGAACAATAAAAACCACTTTGTTAAAAAGAAGCAGAAGAAGAATCAAACAGAATAAAATTAGCAGACAGTTCCTGTGGGGACTCCTAGGAAGCTTCCTTACCAAGACAACTGTTTGGCTTTACAAGGACGGAGATACTACTTCTTTCACGGAATCTGCTGATAATTTGATATATAAATGTCCTTAAAATATGTAAGTAGGCAATGTTATTTTACCAGGAAAATTATGTGTTACTATTTTCTGAGAGGAAAATTCTTTGCAGTGTATATACATGATAGAAACCAGATGAAAATTCAATGTTGTCATTAAAGTTATTTCACAATGGGAGTTGAGATCATTATAAATATGCCAATATTGGGCTCTGGGTTAAGATTGAGAAAAGTAAGAAAAACTGATAGTTTTGCTTGTCTTAGTGAAGTATTCCAATTCCAACATTTAGGATCTTCTTTTACTCATTTTTGCCATCCAATATACACCACCTAAGCCAATGATTGCAGCATTTTCTGCTTACTATGATTGGTATTAATATTTTCAATCTTTAATTTCAAGACCAGCTTTAATTTATTCCCTTCCACCAATTTGTTAGTAGCTCCCAATTACTTTCCTTAATAAAGAAAATGCAATATAAATGCTGATTCTGATATGTTCAGTATTGGAACATGCACACCTACATACTTACATACATTATTTTTAAGTACACTGGAGTTGAAGATGGATATTATTTTCCCACTTCTTGAAAGGAATGATCACATTCCCAGAGGGGCTAAAAAGCTATTTTATCACAGGGCATTCTGACTGTAAAATCCATATTCCTACCATGACTACACCTTGATATTTGCTTGTGTTTATTAGTTCACAACCCTGGGAGGATCAATATTTTTAATAATAAGAATCAAAGCTTGTGAAACCACTGGAGCATGATTTTGAGAACTCTGAATATTTTCATACTCTCCTTTCAGTCAAACCACAGTCAAACCATCACCTCAGTGCCAAGTCTGTTTCAACATTGGAGTGCTTACTAGGTAGTTAGGAAATTAGAAAGTTAATCTGCTTTCATTCAATTTAGTTTCATTCCTGACTCTTAGCTCCATGATCTGTGCGCCCATTGATGTATATGTTCACATTGCTGAACTTGTGTGCATATGTGTGTGAAGGCCAGAATTGATTGAAGAATCTCTTCGCCATCCCTCTCTACCTTAAATTTGAGACAGAGTCTCTCGTTGAACGGAGGATATTGAATTGATTCACCTTAATTGACTGGCCAAGCAGCCCCAAAGATCAGTTTGTTTACAGACTGTGAGATTACAAGTTCATGCCATTACGTATGGCCTTTCACATGGACCCTGGAGTCATGAACTCAGGTCTTCATGTCTGCATGTTACTGACTGACCAACTCCCTAACCCAATGGTTCCATTATTCTTGTCTGTATTGTTCCATGTACCCAGTGTGAATGGAATTCAAGTGGTGATGTGTTTCAACCAGAAACAGGAATGAAGGCTGCAGGGGTAGCAGTTCTCTGGTTCCATAAGAATGTACGTTAAACTCCAGTGCTTCCCTAAATAGACCGGAGCATCCTATCTTAGAAAAATACATTTTATAAAAAAAAAAATATTATCACTGTAGCATCATCTTTAAGATTTCTGGAATGATTTCCACTAATAAAGTATTCACACTTTATCTCAGGACATTAAGTAAAGTAAGAGGTGCTCCATACTCAGCCCCAGCCTGTGACATGCTAATACAGTGAGAACATTCTGTTCCCTTGTACTAGAAAATGGAGAGAGTCTAGATTCCACAAAGCTCTGCAGAGAGCTCTCTTTCTGATGTCATTTATGCATCTCTTTTAGGGATTATAATTTCCAGTTATAAAACACAAATAGATGCAATAGTTAACCAGGCATGCAAAACCACATCATTAAGCAAATGGGTTTTCATGTGAAGAGGCATTGCAGAGATTATTTGTGGTTAAGTGTATCAAGAATGCTTAAATTGCTGTATACGCTTGGTTCTGAAGCAATGTTTCCTACAAATGAAGAGCCACAGCCAAGTCACAGTTATGGTGAAGCAAATTCTCGCCTATCCCCTCAGCGTGTCAGAAGTAAAGCATGGAAAAAAACCCTCCTCTGCCAAATAGACATGATGTGGGACCTTTAGAAAAGCATACGCTTGCCGGGCAGAGCTAGTTCCAGGGTAGGCTCCAAAGCCACAGAGAAACCCTGTCTCGAAAAAGCAAAAAAAAAAGAAAAGAAAAGCATACGCTTGATCTTTCTAGTTTGCTATCTGAGGGTGATACTTGGGCTTCTTACCCAAAAACTCACAAAGCAACAGAAATAAATGGTGATAAATTTCGCTCTGGTATTTAGAACTCAGACAAGATGAGAAGTGTTACATTCAAGTGAGTGAAGTTTTATGAGTAAGTTTTTTTTTTTTTTACAAACAGAAAAAATGCATGTATTTAAATTTAACTACATTTTAAATTTCCAATCTCTCTGTTTACTTTGGAGTGTTAGAGATCAATGCAAGGGCTAAGCAAATAATTAGCAAGTGCTTAACCATTGAGCAACAACCACTAGCAAGCTTAAATAAAACTAAAGCTGTCTTTTTTCGACCTCTACTCCTAGCTTTGATATCTTGATTAGAGTTGCAGTCTTATAATTTTATTGATAAATGTAAAACAGTCCTCCCAAAGGGCCTTCCAGTCACCATTGCTTTCAAAAACTGTAAATGAAGAGCCTTACTACCATTTCTGCCTTTCCTAGGTTTCTACAAGGGTATCCAGGATGTAATGCTCCAGATTCTCTTACACATCAGTACTCATGAAGGATACATCTAAATCCCTTTCAAAATTTATGATTCGGTGCCTTAGTGGTCAGGCACCATCAGTTTCCTGAGCCTAAATCCTGCCATTTCATAATTCTTATCAACTGAAGATTGGTAACTGAGCAGCAAATACCTCCAAGCTCCCAACCCTGCTCATTCCTCAGGATCTAAGTGCCCAGTGTAACCACCCAAACCCACATTATTCCCTTGAAAATCAAGTGTCCACTGGAGCTTGTCCTTGACATTAACATGGCTGTGGCCAATGCATTGAGCCTGTAACTTCGTGTGTTCTTCCTTCAGTTGGGGTTTTGCCAGGATCTCTACTACAGAACCACTCTTATAATCATATGCTTCAGGATTTGAGTCAATTAGTACTTGGCACCTCTTTATTCAGTTCTTGAACCCTGAGATGAACATTCCTTGACATCTTCAAACTTCTAATGTGTGAGTAACTCTAGTATCCTTTTGCCAATCTACAGGCAAAACAACAGTTATTGATGAATAATTTAAAATCTCTATGAATAAATAAAAGAAAAATATAGTACAAAACGTAATATACCGATAGTAAAATCTAAAAAGAGAAAAAATAAACTACATAATAGGGAAAAGTAAAAATTCAATAATTGAATATATAACTTCATTCTAGTGAATTTACACAACAATATGCCAAGAGCAGTAAAACATGTGTTTGCAAACATAGTGAAGAATTACAAATAATTTTAATAAAAGAAAGAATGTATAGCAAAATCTGATGATAATGATGGAACATTTAAGCTCTCAGTTGGACAATTATAAACATTCATATGTGCGCTTCAAAATATATTTTACATGATAAATGTGTATAATCTTACCTAATTGAAAAATGTGTATTACAGTTGTAAAATAAAATACCCAAATCAAATTACTTTTCTAAGTGGTAAGACAGCCATTTCTTTTATAGATTAAGTAAAAACAAGAAATCAGGAAAGGACACAGAGATAGTTTCAGGAATCCTGCTAAAACCCAGGAGTCAATGCATAATCGTACTCATGCTGAGGAGTTTTCACAAACTGTATCCTTGTGGTTTATGTAACTAAAAATTGTCTATTCAAATCACAAAGAAGTATGTTTTGTTTCTTGGACCTAGTTCAAAAACATATCTGAAATTTATTTACACATCTGAATATATTTTGTCAATTGTCTTCAAACCTATGCTGTTGAAGGTTGTTCTTAATGTTTCTGCTGCTAGATTGGCGTTAGCCTGATACAAGGCACAGTCATGTGGGAAGAAGGAACCTAATCCAGAAAATGTCTCCATAGGATTGGCTTGTAGAGAATTTTTTAAAGTGTTTCCATGATTGAGGATTGGTGGGGGAATGCCCAGACACAGGATGGTCCATCCCTGGGCAGGTGGTCCTGGTATGAATAAGAAAACAGGCTGAGCACGCGATGCGGAACAAGCCAGTAAGCATTGTTCCTCCATGGTCTGCATCAGCTCTTGATTCCAGTTTCCTGTCTTGAATTCCTACCTTAATTTCCCTCAGCAATGGCCTGTTGCCTGGAAGTGTGAGCTTCAATAAGACTTTCTTCCTCAAATTGCTTTTTTTTTTTCATGGTGTTTTAGAGAAATTGGTTCCAGGGTGCAGTATTTGCTCAGACAGATCAGACCATGGTTTTGAGGACTGCAGTGGCATTTGAACTCTGGCCTGCAAAAAGTACTCAGAACATAATGGGCAAATGTGGGATCTTGGAATATAAGAATGGTAAGAGTAATGCAAATGTTGGAAGAGTGGCTTGCAGAGTCTCAGAGGAAAGTAAAGGCTCTAAGAAGGCCATTTGAACAATGTTTTGCTGGGAGTCAGGTCATCTGGGACAAAAAAATCGCTGTGACTAGAGGAGGTCAGAAGCACGAAAGTGAGACTTTTTCTTTTCTGGAACAGTTGCTGCTGGTTGGCTGAGACCAACATCAATGAGGTGACATCTTCTTGGAGTGTTTCCTCTGGGTCAACACTAGAGAGCCAAGGCTGCATCGCATGTGGCAGCCGAACTTGGTAGTGTAAGAGTCACCCGATTATTTTTGCAGTTTTTGAAGTCATGAAGTGGCCATGGAGAAAAGTCAAGGTGTCACGATTGACATGGGATAGCTCAGACCACCGTGGGTGGTGTCAGCCTGGACAGATGATCCCTGGGTGTCTAGGAAAGCAGGCTGAGCAAGCCAGTAAACAGTACTTCTCCATTATCTCTGCTTTAGTTCCTGCCCCCAGGTACCAGGCCTGACTTCTTTCAGTGATAGACTACAAGCTGTAACCTGAAATAATCCTTACCCACCCACCTTGAGAATGTGAAGTCTGGAATCCTTTCGTTACCATTTTGTTAACAGTGAAACCAATATGAACAAAATCGTATATGTTCAATTTTTTCTTACAATATTGTTTTGACTGGTTTAAGCAGTGTTTAATGAGAAATTTCCTATGCATGTATATAACAAATTCTGAAAATGTAAACAGAGTATCTTTTATGCCTACATTGACAAGTAATGTTTAACCCTATTCTTTTATCACTTGAACATTATCTAAGAATTATCTTGAGTATTTGCACATGCATTTCAACTACTGTGAGGAACTGTAGAAAGAAACGGAATGTCTAAGAAATATCTATAAATTGAATTTATTGTGTTTAATGAAAAATTTATAGATGTATATGAGCAAATGATATTTTGTAAATTACTATGCACCAGAAAGCTTCCTGGCAAGCTCCAAGAGTTTCTGTGCTCTCTGAGTAATGTGTTCACAGCTTCCGACGCATCCAGGGAACGTTGGACATGCAGAGTAGCACAAGGAAGCAAAGCACTGTCACTCCCCTGATTAAAGGAATTGATTTGACTTTAGAAAGAGTGACTTTAATTAGCTGTGCAAATGCCATTAATTCCAATTAATCTTCTCGCACTGTCAAGACAAAAATCCTGGGAGAAGATAAATTGCAGCAAATCAATACAGCCCATGTTTTTACCAGGAACAGGTGCTTGAGGAGAGAGGAATGTCTTTAATGGGTGTCTATATCAAGAAGTATTTAAACAAGACAGTAACTCAATGTGAAAAGCTTTCGGATGATTTTGTGTGTACTATTTATACATCCTTTAATTGCTTTCAATTGGATAGAAAGTGTTTGCCATAGAGATTTTGAAAATTATTATTGTAATTCTATGGAATAATATAAACTCAAGTCATATTTGTTTCTATAAAAATATATAGTAAGAAATATGTTCACAAGTAAAGCAGTATATCATTAGGAATCATTTCCCCTTTTTTTTTGCCAGTTGTGTTTAATTATTTTAACTTATATGACATGTTCAATTGATATCCTGGGAGGACTTCTCTTTTCTGAAGGGAATCAGAAGTGTGGACCGGGGGGAGTGAGGATGTGAGGGAAGGGACTGGGAGGGAAGGAGAACAAACTGTGAAAGAATAAATTAATAAAATTAATGAATTAATTAAAAAAGAAATAATTTAAATGTGTTACAATCTTCATGTTAACATTGTTTGGATCAAATACTAAGAAAGATATTTGTTTTAAAATTTTTTAAAATGCATGTGGGTGTTTTACTGCATGAAAATGTGTGCAACACATTTATGCTTGACGCCCTTAGAGGCTAGCAGAGGAAGTCAGATCCCCTGAAAATGGAATTATGGGTCATTCTAAGCCCTCATGTGGGTGCTAGGAATGAAACAGTGGTCATCTAGGAGACCAGACAGTGCTCTTAACCACTAAGTCTGCTATGCAGCCCTAAGAAAGGTATTCATGTTAATATGATATCACTGATTAGTAGTTCATAATCATAATTGAAGCCACAATCCACAATGATTGTAAAGAAATGTAAAGTAAAAAATTGCCATGGCTCTCAGCGGATTTTCTCCTATTCTTTCTTTCTCTCTCTCTCTCTCTCTCTCTCTCTCTCTCTCTCTCTCTCCCTCTCCAGTCCAGAAACTCATGCCATGGAATGGTTTCACCCCATATTCAAGGTAGGTTTTCCCTCTCGCACTAAATATTTCTAGAAATGCAATCAGTTATATACCCAAAAGTATGTTGTTCTTGATTATTCTAAATCCAAGTTACAGGAAAATAAGATAAATAAATAGTAAATAAAAACTAATCAATCAACAAAATAAATATACAAATGTACACATACATGAACAAACATATACATACTCAAATACACAAATGCGCATACCCGTGAATATAGACACGTATACTCACACATAAAATGTTCACAGTAAACAAATATAATTAAAAAAACTAGACTTACATACATATTATATAATCTAAGTATTGAGTTCAAATCCAAAAAACTTCTTTACTTATTCATTTTATACATCAATTTTTTCCAGTCAAAAAGAAATATCAAAATTCATGTGTGTCATTAAAAACTTTGAATTTGATGCTAATTTTTATTATCATGTTCTTTTTGGAAAGTATTGACCCATATGGGGAAAAACACCTTCTGAAATGACTCCATCCTGTATAAAAATTGTTAAGTATATATTATTTCTTTTCTCTAATTTCTTTCCTCTGTAGTGTTTCAAGACATGGGAAGTGTGTTCACAGTTTCATTGTTGTGTTCTAATCATAGAACAGAGACTAGATCCTAGTGGGCACTCTACTCATTGTGGTCAGATTTTTCTTTTTGCTACCAGCTCACAAGTAATGACATGGAGACTTATTAATTACAAAAGCCCGGCCTATTTCTTAGGCTTGTTTTTAAATAGCACTTATAACTTAACTTTACCCATTTATATTAATCGTTTTCTATCACATGATATTTATCGTTCTTCCATTTTGTACCTCCTGTTTCCTTTCTATGTCTTCTGGCTTCTCCTGCTTGCATAGATACCTCCTCCTCTTTTGTGCCCTGGAAATACCACCAATTCCTCCTGCCTACCTATTGGCTGTTCAGCTTTTGACTACTCCCATCACAGCAATACATCTTCACCCTGTGTACAAATATCCAACAACATTTTCTTCTCTTTGTCTAAATAAAAAGGAATGACTTTATCTCTGAAATAGTAATCAACATGCAATAAGAACAATTAATTATCAGGTAAGAAGTGCATTCACAATGCCCATCCATTTCTGTTTGGTGAATTTGGAGAAAGTACTGTATTATCAATTCTATCTTAGTGAGTTCAAAGTTTTATACCTAAGCCACTTTCTATCATAACTTCTATTACCATCCTAAAAATATAATTTTTGACCTTAAAACATGTTTTTATATAAACAAATCAAACTTTTATGTTTCTCAACATCATAAACTTTATATCTCTTCTGTAAGTTTCTTTTCTGAATTTGGTAATAAGGAAAATTGTAACTATAACTATCCCATCTTCAAGTCCATCAGAGACCCAAGAATAAAATTCTGTGAGAGGTTAGCCACAGCTCTGAGAAATTATTGTGTATGCCTACAACAGGAGTTTTTACCCAGTATCGGCCACTATAGTGCTCAGCGGCACAGCAGGATCTCCTAAAAGAGCTGTGACTTTGTACTCTGAGCCAACCCAAGAGACCACTTTCTCAGGCTCTCTGTGGATATTCAAGCCTCAATGTTGTATGCCATGTATAGTTGTACTTTTCTTTGGGCCACCAGCTCATAATTAACAACATGGGGAGATTTCTCTTTAAATATGAAAGCTTTGCCTATAGCTTAGTCTTGTTCTTAAATAACTTATAATTTAAATTATTCCATTTACATTAATCTACATTCTTTTTTGAGACAGGGGTTTTCTGTAGTTTTGGAGCCTGTCCAGGTGCTAGCTCTTGTAGACCAGGCTGGCCTCAAACTCACAGAGATCCGCCTGCCTCTGCCTCCCAAATGCTGGGATTAAAGGCAAAAACCAGTACAACCTGGCTTTAATCTACATTCTATTATGTTATGTTACCTGTGTTCTGTCTTCTACCTACTGGTTCCTCTCCATGTCTTCTGGATTGTCCTGTGTGCCTGGATTCCTCCTTTTTTTTTTCTCTCTCTGCATATTCCACCCATACCTCCTGCCTAGCTGTTGACCATTCAGCTTTTTATTACACCATTCATATCAACTCATCTTCACACAATAGGCAAATATCCAACAACAAGCCATAAATTAATACTAAGCAAATTATTAAGCTATAAAAAACAAGTACTTTTTAAAAGGTAGTAGTAATGTTAATTTTGGTAAGGACATTCTTCTAGCTTCAGTGACTCACATTACTCAGGAGATCTGCTCAACTGATGCTAAATTTTTATTACAGTGAAAGTATATAGATTAAAACTACAAATGGAAAGTGTACATATTATGAAAGCAGGAATAAACTTTATGTACCCTCCAACAGTGGACTCACACAAGAAGGAGAGTTAATTCTTTCAGCAGAGATATGTGATAATTATGTGTAAAAGAATACATAATAAAGAAAACTTATAGTAGCCTTGTGGTCTAGAAGATTCACTAAAGGTACATGTAAAACCCAGATTCTGACCCTAGCAGTCCTCAGAACACAGACTCCTGAACCAAAGAGGTACACACCATGTATCTCAGGGTTTTTTTTGTTTTGGTTTGGTTTAGTTTTGGTTTCTTTCCTCACTATGATGACAAAATTGTCTGAAAAAAGAACAACAAATTAAGAAAGGACTTGTTTAGGAATCACCATTTAAGAATGGATTCAACCCACCATTCCAGGGAAGTAATGGCAACAAAGCTATGGGCCTCTTGGTAACCCTGCTTCTGTATTCTAAAAATAAAGAGGATAATGTTGGTGCCCAATGGACTTTATCTTTCTTATTTAGTATTGGACCTTAGCTGATGGGATAATATGGACCAGGTCAGAAAATAGAGAACAAAGAATACTTATACTCAGCTAGATTTTTTTTTCTATTTTTTATTCAGTATTTCCCTTCTCAATTAAACTTTTTTGGAAACATACTATACTAAAACAAACTATAAACACACACATGTGTCATTCCATGTTGATTTTAATTATGTCATGTTGACAATAAAAAGTTATCACTATTTCATTCTTAGCCAACTTGACAACCAAATATATCATATTAAATCACAACATCCCATTGTTGATCCCTAAAGTTTCCTTTTCATACGGTAATGCAGAAAACCTTTAGTCAATCTCAAAAAGTCACAATAGCCTTTAACAATCTAAATATTGTTCAAAAGTACAAAGACCTTTTTTGGAAAATCAAGGCAATTTCTTCATTGTGAGCTTATGTGAAATAAAAGAGCGAGTAAAATGCTTCCAATGTACAATTGGTGCAGAATAATTGTTTCTACTACAGAAAAGAATAATGGGGGCTTATCAAGAGAATACTGTATGAAAGTGAGACCAAGATCCGTAAGGGTACACATAAAACTCTGACCATATATCAGGTGCCTGGGTCTTCTGATTGTTTCATCTGAGTTCTAAGGTATTTCTTCAGCTCTGCTCCTCCAGCTCTGTTGCCTGCAACATACACTTCTTTTTTACTAGGCTGCTTGTTCTCCTTACCATACTTTTGCCTCATCAGGATACCATGACCCTGACTTGTGCAACAGCCTACGGTCACCATTGCAACTTGGGCCTCACCTTCCCAGCCTTAAATGATATCCTCTCAGTATGCTTTTTGGGAATCTGACCCTATATAACATTGCATGACTTTAATGACTTTCTGGGATCACAAAAAGAAACACGTATTGTAAACTTTTACAATACATTTGATACTGCCCATTTTTCCATGTACACAAAATATACAACTTGAGGAGAAAAGGGGGCACCAGGAACAGAAATGGAGCTATGATGGGGAAGCTTTGTTAACCAATTATCTTAAAGAGGTGAGACCAAGTTAGGGTGTGGCTTCTGGGACCCGGAGAAAAACCAACAGATGCAAATGGCCCAGGTGTTCTCTCTTTGTGGTTCCCACACAGCACAGCTGACCTTCCTATTTCTTCTCATTCCTGTTTCGTGAGTTTTTCCCTTATAATAAATAAAAATATAATCGCTTTATTTTTTAGCTAGCCTGGTTATTTCCCAATTTATGTTAACTTCTACAGTTGGTGCCTGAATTGTGGGGCTTAGGTCCCCAGCAGCTCTAGCTAGCCACCATCAGACTACACGCCATTCATTTGGGTTTAGAATTCCTATGCAGCAGCCTTGAGTAGCCATTAGTCATGGTCCTTCATATTTTCTCATTAACTGTCTTAGAAATCCTTTGCCACCCAAGAATGTGCGGCTGGCTTCTGGGTCCAGTATGGGATGTGGGCTTACCTGCTTTGTTACTCACTTTGTGCTCTTGAGGCTTCAAACATGTCAGGGACTTTTGTGGAGCGCACAATCTGTGATTTACAGTAAATTACTGTTTTTAATCTGAGCATATCTTTGAGCTTTTAATGCTAAAATCCGATTAAAACCAACCACGTGGCTACAAGTGCGCTGCACCACCTACTGGCAGATAACAGTTATTTCACCTACTCCAGTTCAAACTCAACCACAGGTAAGATTTATAATTTAAAATATGAATTATAAGGGCAGAATTATGTACAATTTAACAATCCAGGAATTTAATAGTCTTTTTACTTATACCATGTATGATGTTATGCAACGTTCATATGATTTCCCGCCTACATCCCTCTATTGATTCTAGGGATTAGCTTTGTCCTTCATATTTTCTTCTTAAAAACATGGTTGGATAATAGGGCCAAAAATGAGACACTTTTAGAAATGATACAGTCTTCACAGATTGATAATGACCAACTGAAAGGGAAATTCAACACTCTGGAGAAGAGCACAACAAATTTGACAAACAAAACCCAGTCAAATGAGGCACTGTTAGAAATGATACAGTCTTCACAGACTGATAATGACCAACTGAAAGGGAAATTCAACACTCTGGAGAAGAGCACAACAAATTTGACAAACAAAACCCAGTCAAATGAGGCACTGTTAGAAATGATACAGTCTTTACAGACTGATAATGACCAACTAAAGGAAAAATTCAACACTCTGGAGAAGAGCACAACAAATTTGACAAACAAAACCCAGTCAAATGAGGCACTGTTAGAAATGATACAGTCTTCACAGACTGATAATGACCAACTGAAAGGGAAATTCAACACTCTGGAGAAGAGCACAACAAATTTGACAAACAAAACCCAGTCAAATGAGGCACTGTTAGAAATGATACAGTCTTTACAGACTGATAATGACCAACTAAAGGAAAAATTCAACACTCTGGAGAAGAGCACAACAAATTTGACAAACAAAACCCAGTCAAATGAGGCACTTTTAGAAATGATACAGTCCTTACATACTGATAATGATCAACTAAAAGGGAAAAAGCACTCTGGAGAAAGATACAACCAATTTGACAAACAAAACCCAGTCAATGAGAGAGGGTGCTGAGACATTGTCTGAGAGAATCCGTACTGTTGATTGTATTAATCAGACTCTGTCGAAGGGTTATGATAGACTGCCTGATAGACTGGCTCTCCAGGAAGGTAATATGCATGCTATAAAAATTATGTCCAAGGATGAGACATTATCTTTACTGGACAGACTTCACACCTTGGAATCCTCAATGAGGACATTAGAACAGAACACTGGACAGGAGATCCAGACTCTACAAAAGGCAGTTGTAAAAAAAAAAACTAAAAAGATTGAGAAATTTATCAAATCAATAACCCGAGACAAAAGGTCCAAAGACAAAATTTAGCCTCATCAGTACATTCCAAACTCCGAGATAGCTAACCCAGAGTTTTGCCTTCTTTTCCAGTGATATCATCAGAAAGAGCATCTGGCACCAAATACCCTAAGGTGGTCAAAGAATATACATGGGAGCCCATACATATGACTGATCTAAAGAAAATTAAGCAAGCAATTGTAGCTTATGGAATACATTCATCCTTCATTAGGGAAATGGTCAAAACTTCAAGTAACAAAGCAATACCACAAGACTGGATTCAGTTAACCTCAGTGGTCCTAAAAAATGGACCTCAGTTGCTTTGAAAGTGTTACTGAAGAAAAGAAGCACTAATTTTAGAGCAACATGGAAAAGCAAAAGGACTTGAGATTTCCCAAGATCACATTCTAGGCAAGGGCCATTACTCTCATTCTTAATATCAGGCTTTTTACAATGAATGCCACTTGTTCCTTATCCCTTGATGTATTACAGCAGCTTTAAATGCTTGGGGAAGGATTCAGGAACTAGAAAAGAGAATTGAATTACATATTAGGGTTAAACTGGGTCAGAGAGAACCCTTTAGTGACTTTTTACAAAGATTAACTAAGGCTGTACAGATTGGGATACAGACCCAAAAGCTAGACATGTACTAATTAACTCTTTGGCTTTCGACAATGCCAACTTAAAACACAAAAAGATCCTTGGGCCTTTAAAGGTCAGATCAGCACCAATGGATAAATGGATCTTGCATACAATGAATGTTGAGACACTTGACTATAGTACTGAAGCTTGTGTAAGAGAAGCAATTTTCAATGGTATGAGGAGACATCAAAATACAAAATGTTTTAATTGTGGTAAAATTGGACATCTGAGAATGGATTGTAGACAAGGAATTCCTAGAAATAATGTCTCCTCTGGGAATGGCAAGAATAGGAGGACTCAGCCTTCAAATATATGTAGGAGGTATGACAAAGGCTGACATTGGACCAATGAATGTATGTCAACAAAAGACAGACAAGGCAAACCAATACCATCGGGGAACTCCTTGTGAGGTCTCTAGCAGGCCCCCATGATGAGCATGGTCCAATCATTCCCAGTTACTGCAGATAATGTGTCTCACCAGAAAAATTTAAAAGTCCAGTACCTATTATAAAAACCATATTTGTCTGGATGATGAAATAGATGTGGAGGATGAACCAAACATTCCAGTTGGACAGAGAAAATAAATATTCTTGCAAACTTCTATAAATTGTCAAAGGCCAAAGCCAGGAGAGTGTATAAATGGCATTTTTATTAAAGGCTTTCTAAACACAGATGTGGATGTAAGTATTAATACCCCAGTATCTTGACATCCAAATGGACCTCTTCAAGAGGTAGATGTTCAGTTCCTAGGAATTGGAACCCTATCTCAAGTGAAACAAAATACGAGATGGGTCAAATACATAGGGCTAAACAGATAGGAGGAAGGCTGAGGCCATATGTAGCTAATATTGCAGTGAATTTGTGGGCTTGTGACCTATTGCAACAATGAAATACCCAGATTAGCATTCCTATAGCCCCAAAAACTTATATTTCTGTGAAAGATATTAAAAGATATTATAGACAAAGGTCACTGGCCATTCAGGCTGTACAAAAACACAAAGCAATTGACAAACATTCAGAGATACTAATGGCCCTGCTTTTAAAATGACTAACTGAGAAACCAAGATGGGTTAAACATTGGCTTCTAACCAAAGAAAAGCTGCGGGCTTTAAAACAGCTGGTACAAGAGCAACTAGATGCTCACCATACTTAATATTAACAAACTTATGTTTAATAATTTAGAAAGGAAAATAAAGTATCTGCTCTTATCTTGTATAATAAATTCAAAAAATCATTCCCCTTATATTAAATCCAGGCCTTCCCAGTATTTACTTTTTATTAACAATGATGTTTCACTCAGAATGGTACAAAGACAAATTAGAATAGCCATTTCTTTTACAAGTTTTATTTAAATGAGTTTGTTTTTCAGTTTTTTATTTTTTGAAATTAAAATATATTTAGTACATTAACCATACCATTTCATCCTTTCTTTTCCTCCCTTCCACCCCCATGTGTCTGGCCCCTTGCCTTCTCTCAGACTAGTACCCACTTTTTCTTTAAGTACTGCTACCTATTTTACATGAATTTATCTATGTTCCTAAAAATGTCAATGCAAGTCCCTGTGCTCTATCTGTATAATGCTTCTTGAATGAGTATGAGTTCAGAATTGACCACTCAATATTAGATAATCCACACAGGGATCTTCCTTGGAAAGGCTGTTTCTCCAGCTCTCAAAATACCTTGCTTGTCTATAGTACTGCCTGGGCTTAGTGCCCAGTTTGCTTCCCCCCTGCCATGTAACCCCATCTAATGATGTTATACTTATTAAATCAACCATTTGTTGAGGTTTCTTGGATGTAGTTTCCTTGACATTTCTAGAGGATACAATCTTCAGAAGATTTTCTGGTTCTCTCACTCATACAATGTCGCTACCACTTCCAGGAGGCCTTTCTGGTCAGAGTGCGGAGGGTTGAGGTCTATGGTGGCTTCTCAGCTCTCTGAGAGCTCAGGAACATGAAGGACTCCCTCCTCCTGGAAGAAAATGCCCTGTTCTCTACTTGACCTTATTTGGAGACTGTATCCAAGCCTAGATGCCGGACTTATTTCTAGTATAACCATTGACACAGTTCCCTGCAGACGCTTTCCTCCCGCTGCACACATGGTAATTAGACATCTTGCTAGGAGTTTCCACATATGATAGCTAAGAGTTGTACTTTATGATAGGGCTTTGCTGTTTAAAACAAGTTGGGTGATTTCCCAGCTACTGTCCCCAAGTCTATGTATTTCCTATACTCTGGAATAAAGTTGACTCCCTGAAGATACCTCCTGGAGAGCTATCTCTGCTTGGTTCACAGGCCACATACAAAGCTTTCTGTCCCCATTTCTGCCCGTTTGTCCTCGGGAACTGATGGCCAGTGGACTGAGAGGAAAAAGGGGACTCCACAACTGGTACCTTGAACAGGGACTTCTGGAAAGCACAGGAGTTGGTGCTCACCCCGCCCCATCCCCCAGTAGTAGTGTTTTTTCACCTGGTAGGTAGTCTCAGTCTCCTTTCTCTCTTTCCTTTCCTCTGATTCACTTTAACTTTGTGCCTTCCTGCTGGTCCAGATAATGGTTCTCAGACAGCTGAAGCCTCTTGGTCAAGGCAACTCTCCGGTATTGGCTGAAGGTCTGTAATCTCAGAGATACTGGAAACAACTGTCCCCAGTTTACTCAGAAGCAGTGGCCTAGGACCTCAAAGGCACCCATAAGAGTCCTTTCCTGTTAATCAATGTGCAACAAGACAGTTTCCACTTGCTTATTGAGCAATCAGGGAATGAGAAAGAATTCTCTGCTCTTTATTTTCCCGTTGCTCCAAAACTGGCCAGTTACATGCTATCTCTCCGTCCCCACCTGCAGTCCTGTAGCTGCTGTTTTTCTCTGTCCTGCTTCTACACTCCTCCTGGGCACTGTGCTTTTCTGTCCCCTCCAGTACTCTCCACAAGGCACGTGTGTGATGTCTGTCTTCTGCAATCTGCAGCGCCCACAGGGTTATCTCCTCTCCTCTCTCTGCTCTCTCAGGAGCTTCAGTCCTGCCTTCAGCACACCGAAAGACCTCCTAAAAATCTCTTCTCTGTGTCTTAAGATTAGGCTATAAACTCTTCTCTCAGGAATTGTAAATTTCCCACTAGACGTGTTTGAAAATCTATACAATTCATAATGAAATGTCTTTCCCATGGAAAGTTTAGTTCATTTGTTTCCTGAGAAATTATGTCTGCCTGTGTTGTGTAAAGGTTTCTCTGTTTGTGCACTCTGATGTTCTTTATGTATGACACAAGACAAAAATAGGTCAAACATGTTGTCTCTATAGCCACCAGGAATCTGCCACCTGGCTTGACACTATGGCCAATGTCAAAATACACCTCTGAGACTTCTGGTCACTAGATTCAGGTTAACAGAAGTTTAGATGTTTTTTTTTGTTGTTGTTGTTGTCAATGTTGGTTTTTTTTTTGGTTGTTTTGTGGGTGTTTTGGGAGTTCTAGTTTATTAAAAAGTTGTCTCTAGAGTTGGATTCCTGTTCTGCTTCTCTAGATTCAAGCCTACTTAAAAGCTTTCTCTATGCGTTGATTTTACCTGGCACAGAGCAGAAAAAAAGAACAGCCCCAAAATTAGAGTTGGTCTATGTAAACATTCTATACCTCAAGATTGAAAGTTCAGTTTACAGGATTTGGTTAAAATCTGTTGAATCTATTTTTTAAAAAAAAGGTTAACTTAAAACTAGTAATATATGGTTAATAGTTTAAAATCTATATATAGGTATTCTTTTAAAATACGTAACATGACCACATTTTGGTATATAAGCCACACTCTCTAGAAAGTCACATAGCTGGTCACCATCTTTGCTAGTGTTGGAGAATATGAATTAGATTTTTGTGTCATGATTACTTTCTTGTCCTAAAAACAAGGTCTATAAATAAAGCCCAGATGTTAACCGTTAAATAACGTTCATTTAGGGCTTGTTTCTGCTTTGTGTGGATTACGGTTGTGCTCTGTTTTACCCCCCTAAAAGAAAAGG
Organism: Microtus oregoni; assembly: GCF_018167655.1. Taxonomy (NCBI): domain Eukaryota; kingdom Metazoa; phylum Chordata; class Mammalia; order Rodentia; family Cricetidae; genus Microtus; species Microtus oregoni. The sequence goes on along the minus strand of NW_024543076.1, from coordinate 8,115,765 downwards.
GGTACCTTATCTTTTAGTATGTGTGTTTTATTTGTTTTTCTACTTTTACGTCTCACACGTTTATTTATTTTTATTGTTTTTATTGAGTTAAGTTTTTTTCTCTGCTACCCTCCCTTCCTCTCCTCTCCTCTTCTACTTTCTCTCATGATCCTCACACTCCAAATTTACTCAGGAGATCTTGTCTTTTTCTACTTGCCATGTAGATTTGATCCATGTATGTCTCTTTTAGTGTCCTCTTTGTTGTCTGTGTTCTCTGAGGTTATGAATTATAGGGTGGTTTTTCTTTGCTTTATGTCTAAAAGCCCCTTATGAGTGAGTATATATTATATTTGTCTTTCTGTGTCTGGGGGCTTCCCAGCAGAGGACCAAAGATGTTACTTCTGCTTCACTCGGCTAAAGGCAAAACCCCTCCAGAAATGTAGCAATCTTCTCTGCCTCGGAAGACAACTTGTTACTTTTTTCTACTCAGCTCTCCCTCACCCCCCATCCCTCCTACCCCCGACCCGATAATAAAACTTCTCAGCCATGGGGCTGCTATTTTTTTTTCTGCTCAGTCCCCATAAGGGAACATCCCAGTCAAACCTTTTTTTTCTGCTCAGTCCCCCTAAGGAAACTTCTCAGCAATGCTTCTCTGCACTATGTCAGTATAAAAGAAGCTCCGTGGAATAAGATCTTCACCCAAAAGTCTTCAAAGAAAGATTTATTTGGGAAGAAGGAATCCAGGAGAGTGGCTGCCTCTGCTAGGGTGGGAAAAGACAGCTGATAATGGGACAGAGACAGAGGGGCTTACATAGTGCGTCATAGCAGTAGAGTTTTCCAGGGAGAAGATTTTCTGCTCAGGGATTGGTTGGTTTTCTGTTCAGGGATTGGTTGGTTTAGTTGGTCAAGGGAAGAACTCCGGTTTCAGGACCAAACAGTGTTCCTTTCACTGAGACCCCCATGAAGGTCCTCACAAGAATGCTTTAGAAACTGAAAGTTCTTAAGTACTTTCTATCCAATGCCAGCCTAGCCAACTCATTACAGGAAGTACCAGACATGTGCATGGTGGTTGGCTCCATTAAGCCATCTCACAATGAATACACGCATCATCAAAACATCAAACAAACTTAGACCCGCTGGTCTACACCTCCCACAACCTTGGAAGCTGAGGCCGAAGAAAGAGGTCAAGAACAGAATGGGCTATATTTTAAACATAGATCTATTTCGAAGCAAGAACAACAGAAGAAGTATCATAAAGTCATACAATTCTCTTTTTTTAAATTTGCAATTATCATTCAGTTCCCTTTAGAGGAAAGGACAAGATATAATGTATACATCATAGCTCCTTCTAGATAAGACTGTAACCTAGATCTTGGGTTCCTGGTTATGTCTTCTGTACTTTCTTATTGTTTGTTTTCTGGAACATTTAATAAATGACTTAGGTTACCCCAGGGGCTGCTAAGGAACCCTGACCCCAAATAGGCAATGGAGTGATTTATTTGCTCTTTTCCCATAGCATTCCACACATCAGTAATCCTTATAGGTTTCACTACTCACTCCAAACCATCTCCAAATCCCAAGTACTCATATCTCAATCCTATGCCAAAACAGAACCTTGGTTAAGAAAAGATCAGATTTCAGGAAATCACAGTAGGAGGCATTGTCATTTAGTCCTGTTTGTCTAATATATTATAATATATTCATATTAATATAATAACAAAAGTATTACATTAAAGGGCACAGTGGAGTGGGGTCATCCTCCCCATGCACAATTAGGGTCAGATTCCAAGCTTATACTCTATGCCACCTTTCCCAGAAGCTCACAGATAGAGAAAGCAGAAACCACAGTGCCAGATGGTCCAGCGTGGTGCCCGGCAGGCAGTGCCAGGAGGGCTTGGCAGCTATGAAAGCAGCATGAATGCCAAGCAATTGGACTGACATCTGGCCACTCCGGTAGTGCACAAGTGATTGTGACACGTGTGCCCAGGAGAGGCAGGGCTGCCTGGTATGCAGACATTTTCTAGCACAGGGGACAGAAGCGATGTCTGACAACTGTCATATGGTACCTGACTTGGGCTAGGCCAAAGTACATGTGACACGAGAATCCATGGACTGGGATTTTGCTTCCATGGTTCACACATACTCAAGCAGGGAGAGAAGGTGTGTAGTTAAAGGTTAGTCATTGGGGAAATAAAACAACGACCATGTAAAAGGTGACACGTGTTTGCAAAGCATCTCCACTTCCACAAATGGAAAGCACATAAGATCACTGTACTTAGTCATCAAAGTTTGGAAAACCTAATGTGGGGAAAAACAAAGGGAGTTATTAACAGACAGACACAGAAAGCTGCACATCAAAGGCCAGACTGCGATTAAAAGTTATGAATGTGTAATGAGTCCAGTGAGCATAATGGTATGATATTCTCCATTAATCGTAAATGTAAAATACTATATTGAAGATGGCTTTGAATTTGAGATTTATAGAAAATACACAAGGATGTCATCAGGGTTCTGAACATCACAGAACATCTTTTAGAACAAAGACTGCACAGCTGTAACAGTGCACTTTTCTTTTGGTATAATGGGTATTTGGGGGGATTTTTTTTTAACTTTTTTTTTATTGAGAAAAGAAAAAAAAAACAAATTTCGTCCTCCTCCCAGCCTCCCATTTCCCTCCCCCTCCTCCCACCCTTCTCCCCCTCCCCCCACTCCTCTCCCCCTCCCTCTCCAGCCCAAAGAGCAGTCAGATTTCCCTGCCCTGTGGTAAGTCCTAGGTCCTCCCCCCTCCGTGCATTTCTAGGAAGGTGAACATCCAAACTGGCTAGGCTCCCACAAAGCCAGCACATTACGTAGGTTCAAAACCCCGTGCCATTGTCCTTGGGTTCTCATCAGCCCTCATTGTTGGCCATGCTCAGAGAGTCCAGTTTTATCCCATGCTTTTTCCGTCACAGTTCAGCTGGCCTTGGTGAGCTCCCAATAGATCAGCTCCACTGTCTCCGTGGGTGGGTGCTCCCCTCGTGGTCCCGACTTCTTTGCTCATGTTCTCCCTCCTTCTGCTCCTCATCGGGACCTTGGGAGCTCAGTCCAGTGCTCCAGTGTGGGTCTCTGTCTCTGTCTCCATCCATCACCAGATGAAGGTTCTATGATGATATGCAAGATATTCGTCATTATTGCTCTAGGATAGGGTCAATTCAGGTTCCCCATCCTCAGCTGCCCAAGGAACTAACTGGGGACCTCGGCTTGGGTATCTGGGAGCCACTCTAGGTTCAAGTCTCTTGCCAACCCTAAGGTGGCTCCCTTAACTAAGAACCGTGCTTCCGTGCTCCCCCATCCAACCTTCCTTCATCCCAATCCTCCCCCTTCCCCAAGCTCCCCCCATTCTCCCCCTCTCCCCCCTCTCTCTCCATCTCCCCTTACCCCCATCCCACCCCACCCCCAAGATCTCAATTTTCTCCCCGGCAATTTTGTCTACTTCCCATAGCCAAGAGGGCAACTATATGCGTTTCCTTTGGTTCACCTTCTTACATAGCTTCTTTGGGATCACCAAGTGTAGACTCCGTGACCCTTGTTTATGGCTAGAAACCAATTATGAGTGAGTACATCCCATGTTCATCTTTTTGGGTCTGGGATACCTCACTCAGGATAGTGTTTTCTATTTCCATCCATTTGCATGCAAAATTTGAGAAGTCATTGTTTTTTAACGCAGCATAGTACTCTAATGTGTAGATATTCCACACTTTCTTCATCCATTCTTCCATTGAAGGGCATCTAGGTTGTTTCCAGGTTCTGGCTATTACAAATAATACTGCTATGAACATAGTTGAACAAATGCTCTTGTCATGTGATAGGGCATCTCTTGGGTATATTCCCAGGAGTGGTATTGCTGGGTCCAGGGGTAAGTTGATCCCGAATTTCCAGAGAAACCGAAACACCGATTTCCAAAGTGGTTGCACAAGATTGCATTCCCACCAGCAATGGATGAGTGTTCCCCTTCCTCCACAGCCTCTCCAGCAAAGGCTATCATTGGAGTTTTTGATTTTAGCCATTCTGACAGGTGTAAGATGATATCTCAAAGTTGTTTTGATTTGCATTTCCCTGATTGCTAAGGAGGTTGAGCATGACCTTAAGTGTCTTTTGGCCATTTGAACTTCCTCTGCTGAGAATTCTCTGTTCAGTTCAGTGCCCCATTTTTTAATTGGGTTAATTAGCATTTTAAAGTCTAGTTTCCTGAGTTCTCTATATATTTTGGAGATCAGACCTTTTCTGTTGCAGGGTTGGTGAAGATCTTCTCCCAGTCAGTAGGTTGCCTATTTGTCTTGGTGACAGTGTCCTTTGCTTTACAGAAGCTTCTCAGTTTTAGTAGGTCCCATTTATTCAATGTTGCCCTTAAAGTCTGTGCTGTTGGGGTTACACATAGGAAGCGATCTCCTGTGCCCATCTCCTGTAGGGTACTTCCCACTTTCTATTCTATCAGGTTCACTGTGTTCTGACTGATAGTGAGGTCTTTAATCCATTTGGACTTGAGTTTTGTGCATGGTGATAGATATGGGTCTATTTTCATTCTTCTACAGGTTGACATCCAGTTATGCCAGCACCATTTGTTAAAAATGCTTTCTTTCTTCCATTGTATACTTTTGGCTCCTTTATCAAAAATGAGGTGTTCATAGGTTTGTGGGTTAAAATTCGGGTCTTCTATACGATTCCATTGGTCAACTTCTCTGTTATTATGCCAGTACCACACTGAATATAATCCAGCATATAAATAAACTGAAAGAAAAAAACCATATGATCATTTCATTAGATGCTGAAAAAGCATTTGACAAAATTCAACACCACTTTATGATAAAAGTATTGGAGAGATTAGGGATACAAGGGTCATACCTAAATATAATAAAAGCTATATACAGCAAGCCGACAGCTAACATTATTAAATTAAATGGAGAGAAACTTAAAGCCATCCCACTAAACTCAGGAACACGACAAGGCTGTCCACTCTCGCCATACCTCTTCAATATAGTACTTGAAGTTCTAGCAATAGCAATAAGACAACATAAGGGGATCAAAGGGATTCGAATTGGAAAGGAAGAAGTTAAACTTTCGTTATTTGCAGATGATATGATAGTGTACATAAGCGACCCCAAAAACTCCACCAAAGAACTTTTACAGCTGATAAACACCTTTAGTAATGTGGCAGGATACAAGATAAACTCCAAAAAATCAGTCGCCCTCTTATACACAAAGGATATGAAAGCAGAGAGGGAAATCAGAGAAGCTTCACCTTTCACAATAGCCACAAACAGCATAAAATATCTTGGGGTAACTCTAACCAAGGAAGTGAAAGATCTATTTGACAAGAACTTTAAGGCATTGAAGAAAGAAATTGAGGAGTATACCAGAAAATGGAAGGACCTTCCTTGCTCTTGGATTGGGAGGATCAACATAGTAAAAATTTGGGGGGATTTAAAGGACAAAAAAAAAAGCAGCTGGCCTAAGTAGATGAACTTGACTTCCATCCCACTGTCCCAGTCTCCTCCCACACCTCTGAATTAATCATACTAATGGCTATTACAACCACAGTATTAGAGTCATTTTCAAAACTAATAGACACTGGCCTTTCTCAAAATTCAGATTTCATTCATTATTTACACTTTTATACCAGAAGAAAATACCAGTAAAATCTGGTAATATGTTGTAAGTAGAAGTGAATTTTTAAATGAATAGAGGGTGAGACAGACCTAGTGGAATTTCTATAATCTATCTGACTAGTAATTGTTGTAATTCTCTGTTTCCAAGTGTTCACTTCTTGTTTCACTCTGGATTTTTTTCTTCCACAACAGAGACAATGTTCAATTGTTAGTTATATGTGATCTTTCTTATGCAAACTTTTAGATATAGCATTTCCTTGTTATCTATCTTAGTTAAAAAAAAATCATAAGCACATGGAATCTGCTTTTTGCTGGAGTGTTTTGTTAGGAAACTTTTTAAAAATAAATAGTTCAGTCATAAAATAAAACGTTTTGATAAGATTTTCTAATGAGACCACATGGAAAATGTCCCTGGATTCAGAAGAAAAATGAGTATATTCTTGACAATACCCTCACATTTAAACTTACCTAAGGCTGTTTGTGCTGGGTCTTAAATACTGTCTTTTCAGACATGTTAGTGGAGGAAAACTCCACAATAACAGGTGTATGAAGCATAATTATGGTCAGAGACACCCAGTCATTTCCAAAATATGACAGATATTTACTTGCTAATAACAGCTATCATACATACATTTCTTTAACACTTTTGTTTTAAACTTGGAAAGCAGATACTGGAAACAGCTCAGTGGTTAAGAACATGAGAAGCCCTTGTACAGGACCTGAGTTTGATTTCTAGCACTTCTATGGCAGCTCACAACATTTTGTAACTCCATTCTCAGAGGAACCAACCCTGATTGGCCTCTATAGGCACCGGGCATACGAATGATGAAAAGATATATACTCAGGAAAAAACATTGACACAAACAGCAATTAAAATAATTTTAAAAGGTGAAAGAGTTATACAATCTGAAGAAAAACCAAAGCCTAGACTAGGTTTTGGAATTTATTCCTTTCTTTTTTTACTTTCCTCTTTCTTTCTTTCTTTCTTTCTTTCTTTCTTTCCTGTTCTTTTTTCCAAGACAAGGTTTCTCTGTGTAGTCCTGATTCTTCTGGAACTCACCTGTAGACGAAGGTAGCCTCAAACTCAGAGATCTGCCTTGCTCTGCCTCTGAGTACTGAGATTTTTGAGCAAATGTCCTTGTGGTATGATTGAGTATCCTTTGGGTATGTCCCCAAGAGAGGTATCACTGGTTCTTGAGGTAGATTGCATCCCAGTTTTCCGAGAAACCACCATACTGATTAAGTAAAGAAAAGAAAACTAAATAATTTAAATAAAAATAAGAAAACTAAACTACATTGACCAGACAGCTTGGTTTTATTAGAGTGGTGTATTCACAGGCATATTATATACATAACTATATTTATACAAAGAATATTCATATTATATATATATATATAAATTATCATGTATGAAATGCTCATTTAATAATCAAAGAAAGCACTATACACTTTCATTGTCAAACAATGAGATGACAATAAATTTTCTGGTCCTTAAATTTCTCCACATTTATATCTCTCATGATTACAGATAGCCTAAGATATCAATATTTCCAACTTATCTAGAGTAGAAAAAGAATCAACTCTCAAAATGATTCAAGAAAAAAAGTCATTTCTTTTCAATTACTTTTATTTGTTTCTTGTTGAGGCTCCGAAGATCACCCAAGACAGGTGTGTAGTTGTGGATAATTTCTGTTATTACAAGCCTGTGCCACTTGGGATACAGAATTCTGAAATATTTTTGTATTCTTTAGCTCTGAATATAGACCAGGCCTGATACAGAGAACCTACAGAAATTTGTGGACTTTAACTTTTTATCCTTCATGTGTGCAAATTTCAACAGTAGTTAAAAGAATCAAACAAAATTCTGCATTCTGCTGTATTTGCACTACTCTTTGATGTTTACAGCGATGGGGAAAGATTTTCCTTATGGAGTGTAGAAGCAAATTTCCTGGAAGGTCCTGGGATAAGAGGAGTATGTCCTATGACTCAACAAATAAGCTTTGTGGTCAAACAGATGAGATGTGAGATTTTATCTTGCTACATGGTAGATATGGAATAAGGCAACACATGAACCTTCAGTGATTGTTTTTCATTAACAATTACCATTACTATATAATACCACATGACCTAAAGAGATAGTATGGCAGGATAGAAAGCGGACATATCGTGATTTAAGTGCCATAGTAACTTGTGAAATTGCCTACACTCTTCCAAATATTTCTTAGAGCATTTTTAAAATTGAGGTTAGCAATGAAATTGATGGACTTTGAGTAAAACAAACTTTCTTCTACAATATACAAGGTCCACATCCCATCAATCAACCTGATTAGAACCAAACTATATTTTTAATAAATGGTTTAGGCCTTGTCTGCACTCTGCCATGTAAATGATGTGTGATATTGAAAGGTTATTTCACACCTCTTAATATTAGCTTTATTTATTACCTATAAAATGAAGATAGTTTCACCCACTAGTAATAGAAAATGCTCAGCACAATAATCAGTTGATAACTGCAACTAAAAGTGAGTGCATTTGTTTTTGTCTTCAATCTATATTGTATTATGTTTTCAAGTTCTCAACCTTATAGTTTATTTAAAGAAAAATATCACATTTCACCCCTGCTTACTTTTCCTCTGCTAACGATGTGGTGTGTATATTCTAGCTGGTTTACAATGGTAAGAGAAGAAAATTACAATGCAATGAGTAAGAAGACCACTTGGTCTAAAAGTGGATCTTTAGGTTTTTTGATTTATTTTTCTCTGAAGTTCTACAAATCATTCTTATACATTGACCTCTTTACAGACCATCTCGATTATGCTAATTAAGTTGTCGTGTGGACAAATTCAGAACAGACTCTCAGAGAAATAGACTATGCTTCAAAGGGACCTGCAGCTATGTGGCACAGTGGAGGTGGAGAGATGGGAGGTGGGACTAGTTGGTTCATTTGCAAATGATTGCATCTCAACAATAAATCAGACATCAGAAGTATAACCACATTCATAAACAGGCTCAAACTAAAATAGTGAGGGAAAGGCAGAAGTAGGGTAAGAGAAAAGACAATAAAGATGGGAATTACAGGTATTTCAAATTACAAATGCAATTGGGAATGCACCCACAAATAAATCATTATTCTTTAGCTTCTTAAGTACCATAAGCCATTCTAAAAAGTATAGAAAGCACTGAGAGATACACAGTAACATATTTAAAAAGAAATTATACCATAGATCAATGAACAAGTACATTTATCATACTAATAAACTTAAGTGGCATATAAAAGGAATTAATAAAAGTAATTTCAAATGTATTTACAAAGTAATTTAAGTGAGAAACCCATAAAAGAAAAAAAACTTTTCAAATATAAAGATTCATTATTCCAATGCCTATTTCCTAACTGAATGGTGATAACTATGGATACCTATACAAGTTGGAAAGGTTATTTTTCTCTAAGAGCATAGTCACTGATAGGTCTGTCACACTCCACTGGAAGAGCAGATATCCAAGAATATTTGGACAGCCCAAATTTGCCTTGATGGTGTAAATAAAAGATATAATGTTGGTTGGGACGGAAAAGTGGAGCTAGGAAGTTTTGGGGGATGGAGAAATATATGATCAAGTCACTGGAGAAAACTGTTAAAGAATTAAAAAAAGTGAAAGTAAAGGGAGCGGAGATAAATGTCCCCTGTAATAGAGAGATCCTTAGATTCAGAAAGTTCCATCCACTTTTCAAGATCAAAGAGTAAAGTGTCACATGAAAATCCCATTATCTAATCCTCTCAGTCCATGGTGAAGAACAGGTTTCAGAGAACAGATGAGAGGCACCAGCATCTGTGTGTAGGTAAAACATTCTGTGTACACTAAACCTATGCATGCTTCCACTGTGGAAACAAACAGTTTTTGTTTTTTCACTGCAAAAGGCACACAATAGACATCTGAAGGATATGAAGGTGAAAGATGACTGAGTTCTACTCTCACTGAGCCTACTTCCTAGGTGATCAACATACTCAACATCTATCTGCTAGTGCAGGACAGATGTTATTAATTTTGCAGTGAGTATATAATAGTACACAGCAAATACCCTGGGATAATATATTTGATCCTTGTAAAAATTATACTATCTCTTTGAAAGTTACCATTGAAATTTGTTGTTCTTGAAAGTTTTTTTCAGTTTTACTTAAAAAGGAAAAATATATTTTCACCATATTTTTAATCTAGAACATGTAGAACATGGGTTATCCTTCTTCATAAATTTGAACATGTTGTAAAGCTTTTAATTATCTTATGAACCTGATTTAGTAATGGTAAGTGGGTTCTTATCAGAAATGAAAGGTTGTCAGTGTTCTACTGCATTCTATATGAATATTTTAATAATTAATATTTATGCTTTTTAAGCAATATGTCTACTGTGCTAAAATAAGTTATAGTATAGTAAAATTAAGATTAAAATACTAAAAAGTGAATCAGCATGTAGTTGTAAAGTTAAGGAAGACAAAATTATCTTTAAATTAAAGTAAATAGTTTATTAAAAATTAAAATTAGCAACATAATGTAAATACATATGCAGAAATTACATTGAAAATTAGACAACTAGATAATAGATCATGTTTCCATTTTAAGAAGAAAAGCCCATGAAAATAATCAAATTTTACATAGACTAATGAAGCAAAGTTTATGTAAGGGAAGACTGTTTGTTTCCTGGTTGCCCAGACCCGAATAATAATACAGAATCACAACAATGTTTGGCCAATAATTTAGGCATATTTTTAGCTAACTCTTACATCTTAAATTAACCCATAATTCTTGTCTGTGTTAGCCAAATAGCTTGGTACCTTCTATCAGTGAGGCATTCTCTTCTTGCTTCCCCTGCCTCTGGGTGACAGCTGGGGACTGAGCCTTTCCACTTCCCAGAATTCTCCTGTTCCGGTCACACCACCTATATTTCCTACCTGGCTTCTGGCCAGTTAGCTACAAGTGACAAATCTTTAAACTAATGCAAGTGACAAATCTTTACAGGGTACAAGACAATTGTCCCACAGCAAGCTTAAACTCATCAATGTATTTACTTTTATAGGTTTCTCTCCTATAAATCAGCAAACAAAGTTAACAAATACAACTACCATGATTCTATGGCAAATATCTTTAAAATATATGGGACCTTAGAAGATGTCTAAAGTAAAGCAAAGCATGAAAACAATTCTCCTTCACAGAGAAACCCTTTCTCAATCCCTTAGTTCTCAGTTCTCAGCAGATACTATATTGTCAGTTCTCAACAGATACTATATTGTCAGTTCTCAACAGATACTATATTGTCAGTTCTCAGCAGATACTATATTGTCAGTTCTCAACAGATACTATATTGTCAGTTCTCAGCAGATACTATATTGTCAGTTCTCAGCAGATACTATATTGTCAGTTCTCAGCAGATACTACTTACGAAATGACCAATATCTTGTGAATGATGCATGTAGAAACAGTAAAGTAACTAGCAAGCTTCACTGGAATTATATCTTGAACAACAAAAGATATGTATCTTTTGTCTTTTTTTTTAAGCCACTGCTTTTTTCATTTTAACCCTGTAATCAGATAGATGGTTTCCATGGAAAATGAGCAATTTAGTGACTACAAAATGGTTTGTTTTCTTGTTTTCTGTCTTATCTTTTGTTTTACAACAAAAAGTTGACATCCACTTACTATTTTTTCAATGTTCATTGTACTGCCTTGCTTTCGATCCATTATTTAATTATTCTATTTTTACTAAATTGTTCATGAAAACATCTGTTAATACAGCCCCTTGCCTTACCCATCCTCAGACAAGTCTCAGAGATAACAATTTCTCTCACAGATGAACTAAACATCCTGATTTTACTTCCATTTCAACATCATGAGAGCCCATTCCCACTGTTCTTTCTTGTGTGACACAGACTGAAGAGCTATTCTATCATATGAACATCCATTATACCTTAAAGAAAATTGTTGAATCAATAGATAATGATTATAAGATACTCAGAGAAAAACTTATTGTGTGAAAATTATATACAGTGAAAGGAATGTTCTTCTAAACATTTAAAATTGTAACCTTCATTCACTTTATCTTCTCTCTAGGTTTCTTTTCTGAATGAGTTCACTTGGCCTCAACCTAATATTCTGCCTCCTAGCACTTTAATTCCTCCCCCTCTTGCTAGCTGCCCACTCACATATACACAAGTTGTGCAATGCACATTTCTGTCATCCCCCAACTAACAGAAACAAACTATTGGTTGCTTTTCTGGTATTATTGTAGCTCTTTGCTTTCTAGTGTTGTTTTCTTTTATGAGAAGCCATATCTTTACTAATAGATTGATAGTATCTTTAAATTTAATGTGGGCCAGGCAGTTTACTGCTATTAGAGAAAAATAAAAAAAAATCATAAAGAAGACTATTTTGACCCAAAATTTTGTTTGACTTTGGGTTTTTTATTTTATTTGTTTGTTTTATTGGTCATAGTGAATGTGTGGCCTCAGGGCCCGTGGCACCCAGCAGTTCAACCTAGTAGAAGCCCAAAAGTAAAAACACACAGTTCACAGCACCAATGAAAAGAGCAAAGAGAGAAAGTGTAAATGCCTGGAAAGCAAACATCCCTCCCTAGGTCCCTATTTCTACCACATTCTGCCACTTCTCACAAACTCTACAGCAGAGAGACCAAGTCAGTAACACATGGGTGTCTTTGCAGAACAGCAGTGGTGAACATTAATTAGCATTTCCATGTGCATATGTCACAATATTATTATTAAGATTGAATAATATTGCTCTTACTAAGATACTTGAAGTCTTAACTGTAGCAATAAGACAAGAGAAAGATACGGAAGGGCAGAATAGAAAAAGAAATAAGTTAAATTCTCACTTTTTGTACATTATATGATTCTATATGTAAATAACCTTGGAGATGCTGCCAGAAAACTCTTGGGTTCAATAACCACATCATGTAAAGTTGCAAGATTAAAAAAGAAAATCAAATTCAGTAACCTTCAAATGTAGCAGCAAATAAACTTGCAGAAGAAGAAATTAGGAAGAATATCTCATTCAATAGCTAAAAAAATAAACAACAACAACAAAACTAAGTACTTAAGAAATAAAAGTCACCAAAAATAAAACATTCATGACACTGAAAAAGAGAGATGGCTCTTGCTGCCCTTACAGAGGAACGGATTCCGTGTCAACCCCCGTGGAGGCTCACAAACATCTCTAATTCCTATTCCAGGTTGTTTGATGGCATTTTCTGGCTTCTGCATGAAGTAGGCATGCACCTGGTAGACATACACACATTCAGGAGCTCACACATACACTTCAATGAAAATAAATGTATACTTTTTGGGGAAAAAAACGATACTGGAAAATTAAAAGACCTCCCATGTTCCTGGATATGCAGGATTAATGTAATGAAATGGCTGTGTTATCAAACATAATCTACAAATTCAATGAAATCGCCATCAAAATTCTGATGCCATTCTTCACAGAACTAGTGGTGGAAAAACATCAAAGAATTAATATGGAACCACAAAAGACCATGAATAGCCAAAGCTATTCTAAGGAAAAAGCACAACTGGAAGTATTATATCCTGTCTAGTCAGTAGATGAGTGCCTTCATAAGAATCTCAATGAGGGATTATCATCACTGGATTGGCCTATGAAATAGCCTACGGTTTGTCATAACTGAGATCTTACAAACAGTAAGGCCCAGTCCACCGTGGACAGCATCATTTCATAGACTGACCCTCCACAATATAATCATGAAGATAGCTTAAGAGAAAAGCGTAAGTGATCAAGACAACAGCTGTTCTTCTGTTCTGCTGTGATAGGCTGTCTCCATTACTTTCCTACAGTAATGGACTCTAATGAAACTGTCAGCCAAAACAGAACCTAAATTTCTTTTTGCCATGGTATTTTATCACAACAATAGAAATAAAATGAAGACACTCTCTCTGTTACTGGTTTGTATGCCAAATATTTGTTTTTTTTTAAGTACCCTGCCTTAAATAATTTCTATAAAATAACATGATTTTTCTGCCCTGAGTTGTGAGCGGCAGGGTGAGAGTCCTATTATAGAGGGATTAAAGAGAACTTCAAAAGGACTAAACTAACCTTGAACAGCTTGGAACCAAGATGTACTCACAACGTGGTAAAGAATTTTGGTTAATATTGAACCTAAAATGAATGAGCATCAGTACCAAGTAAACCATGATTAAACTTGCATTTAGATACAATAGAAAGAAGAGTTTATCTCCTGTCATTTTTATATAAACAGTTCAGACAAAATAACTGTACAGCCTGAGCCCATTTTCATCACAGTTACCCCAAAATTGTCAAAATAGTTCACAATATAAAATAATAACTCATATAAAAAGTCTAATAAAATGTTTACTCCCAGAGGAACTAACATAATATTTGACATAAAAACACATGTGTGTTTACACATAGGCAACCATAGCGTGCACACCCACATGCACACACACAACTCAAACTTTACAGGATTAATATGATTCTGTCATCAGTAACGCTGGAATCATTAGCATTAATCTCATTTCCACTTCTTATATCACAAATGATATGAAGCTAGCTTTTATGTACAATGAGAATTTCAACTGAAAAAATATATTACGTATATTTCACATGTCTGCAGCATTTAAAATAAAATATTGATTATTTGAGATTTTCTCCCCTAATAAAATACTTTGTTTGGTGTATTAAAGCAATGATGAAAGAAATCACATCCCAAGTCTATTTAATCTGTTTGAGGTATTGTTTTCATGTGGCATAATATGTCAGAATTGTAATTTTCTTGCTGAATTATTGTACTCCCTAAATACAATGTTAGGTCATTTCTTTCATAATCTATCATGTATAAAAGATAATAGCAGGTAAAACAATTCATACAGAAGTGCCAAAACTATCTTTGACAATAAATTATGTAAAATACCTGACAGCAGATATTTCTCTGTCTCTATCTTCTATTTCAGACTGCTCTTCTTTTTTTTTATTGAAAAAAAACTTTCCGCCTCCTCCCAGCCTCCCATTTCCCTTCCCCTCCTTCCACTCCTCTCCCCCTCCCCCCACTCCTCTCCCCCTCCCTCTCCAGTCCAAAGAGCAGTCAGGGTTTCCTGCCCTGTGGAAAGTCCAAAGTCCTCCCCGCTCCATCCTGGTCTAGGAAGGTGAACATACAAACTGGCTAGGCTCCCACAAAGCCAGAACATGAAGTAGGATCAAAACCCAGTGCCATTGTCCTTGGCTTCTCAGCAGCCCTCATTGTCTGCCATATTCAGAAAGTCCGGTTTTATCCCATGCTTTTTCAGTCACAGTCCAGCTGGGCTTGGTGAGCTCCCAACAGATCAGCCCCACTGTCTCCGTGGGTGGGTGCACCCCTTGTGGTCCTGGCTTTTTTGCTCATGTTCTCCCTCCTTCTGCTCCTCATCAGGACCTTGGGAGCTCAGTCCGGTGCTCCAGTGTGGGTCTCTGTCTCTATCTCCATCCATTGCCAGATGAAGGTTCTATGGTGATATGCAAGATATTCATCAGTATGGCTATAGGATAGGGTCATTTCAGGTTCCCTATCCTCAGCTGCCCAAGGAAGTAACTGGGGACATCGCCTTGGGCTCCTGGGAGCCACTCTAGGTCCAAGTCTCTTGCCAACCCTAAGATGGCTCCCTTAATTAAGATATGTGCTTCCCTGCTCCCTTATTCAACCTTCCTTTATCCCAATCATCCAGTTTCCCCAAGTTCCCCCCATCCTCCCCTTCTCACTTTTCTCTCCCCATCTCCCCTAACCCCCCTCTCACCCCACCCCCAAGATCCCAATTTTTAGCCCGGCAATCTTGTCTACTTCCCATAACCAGGAGGATAGCTATATGTTTTTCTTTGGGTTCACCTTCTTATTTAGCTTCTTTAGGTTATCAAATTATAAACTCACTGACCTTTATTTATGGCGACTGCTCTTCTTAAACAAACGTTTCCATATAAATGTGGCAGGCTCAAGTAACCGAGTGAAACCCTTTCCTTCTGGCTCTGTCCCAACAGCGCCTGCGCCTGTGTTCTACACAAACAATGCAAACCTGTTCTGTGCTGAAGCAGCTTCCACTTGCTGGGAACAGAAGGCCACGGTGCTGGTTTATGGTGCAGACTTCACGGCATAGTTATATATGGTGTGACTTGGCACAAAATAGTGGGCACTGGATTTCAAGGAGTCCCATAGTAAATAGCAACATATAACTCTTCTTGACAGAGTGCCTCTTTTGTGTGAATCTGCAAGAATATGGCCTTCAAACTATGGACCTTACCCTAACCCTTCACCTTCACCAGGCTTCCTGTGTGTATCTGTCTCTAAGTTCCAGTCTGTATATGTATTTATGTGCACCTATGTGTGGCATAGGTAAGCTGGCTTGAGCCTGAAGGGCTGCTGGTGGTTGCTGGTGGCTTCCTGCCTAGTGCTGTGTGTCCTGGTAAACAGAACATGGCCTATCTGTTTGGTGCTGACACTGTCTGCCTGTGACTCCTCCCTTCTGCTCTTCATCTAGCAAGCAAGCACTGACTCCAAAACTCCAATCCTCAAACAGCCTTGTTTTCCTCTGCAAGAACTGCATGCCCGTTTCTTGTTTAGCACCCATTATTTAAACAATGATTTAATACCATGAATGCCTGGCTGATAATTGCTTGTAGCTCCTGCTGCTTTGTTTGAATCAATCTCAGTACATTCTGCAGTCATCCTCAGATTATTTAACCTGTGGTCCTCCTTTTTTTTCTTCCAGATTTTGTTTAAAATCCAATCAAGGACATGAAACCTTGACGCTGAAAATATTTATTTAGAACATATAATTCACCAGAATGAATATGGGAAGCAAGGTAACCCCAGACAAAGATGAAGAGAAAGTGAAAGGGAGATCCCAGACCTGACAGGAAGGGATGAGGGAGTAAGTTAGCACAGTGCAGTGGCTCATCCAGCCCTTGCTGGACTGGACAGTATTTGGACGTTAATCATTGCAATGGGGAGGATTTCAAATGGAAAAGTTTATGGCCACAACTTGGGATGGCAGAATACAAATTGTAAATGCAGCAGGCTCATTTCAGCCCCATAGTACACCAGAAATAAAGCAAAACAATACATGCTTACCTAGAAAATGTTTATTGTCAATATAATCAGTATTTATTACTCGGCCTTCTCCTGACAGATAAATGATGGTGGGTGTGACTGAAGAGGGTTCTCACGTCTCCTGTAGAGTTTACCACTTTAAATGAGCAGCTGAATAAAGTGGAAGTTGTGTACCCAAGTAAGACTTGCTTAGCTCTGCAGTTTACTATAGATCTTGAAAACTGTGTGTGCATTAATTTCGGACTATCAAGTTATTATTTTCAATATATTGATATCTTTTGGTCATAATGCAAAGGACAGTTGGTTCAGATTTGAAGATTTCAGGCACCTGGAAGGACAGCTCAGTAGTTAAGAGCACTTACTACTCTTTCAGATGAGCCAAATTCGGTTCCTAACACCCATATCTAGCAGTTCACAAACACTTGTAACTCCAGCTTCAGGGGACCCAACATGGCCCTCTGGCCGCCAACACACACATAAAAAAATATAGCTTATGAAGATTTGAGTTCAAGTTATGGTTCTGGACCATATTAATGGTTTTACTTACTGAAGTACCTAACATTTTGTGAGGTAGTTTCTTAGTCAACAATATGGAACACGTACACACTACTGAAAATTGCCATTCTATCTTTTCTGCTGAAATGACCCATGCTGGGATCTGGAGGTTTTTGTTTTATCTCCATTTACAAAATGCATTATTTGTCAAAACATAACCTCTATTTAAAACAGGTCTTGTGACATGAACTCCATCTCATGATCAAATTTACATTAATTTTCGAGCAGTGCTTTGCAGTGCAAAGGCAAAAACACTGTTGATAAAGCATCCTGCTTAGACCCTTCTGGGTGGGCTTGGGCAAACCTACCCACTTATGCTTTGCAATAGTCACAGTTAATTTCCCCTCCTCATTTTCTACGAAGAAAAGTATACATTCAGTTTCAATTATTTTTAATAGAAATCATTGGTGCCATGATTGGTGCTCACTCTGGAGAGTTTTTAAGTGGAATTGATCTTTGGAAAGAAGTAGCAACTTTCTGGCTAAAAATCATACAACAAAGCATATATCCTCAGAGCGTTTCTCTTCATACTACCACAATAGCAGGCGAGGTGACATTATTGACTTTTCTTTCTTACATTTGTAAGGGAACTCTGGACACTCAATAAACACTTGTTGATGGATGGCTTGAAAATTCTTATTCTGGTTCAAAGGAAACACACAATGGCTATTTATCACCTTTATTCATAGAACTACACAGTTTCTCTTCCTTTGTGTGCTGCTTACAATCTATTTTAAAGATGATTGGGTTATAACATATAAACTTACCCATAGGTTTTTATATTTACATGAATGCCAAGCAATTATAGTATTTTTTTCCTTATTCTTTTAAATGGGGTCTAGAAGTGAGCTGAAGGGTGGCAAAGTGATTGCCATAATCTGTTCTTACCAATATCATATTTACTCTGGCTGAGTGTACTGGCACACACCTATAATCCTAGTACTTGGGAGACAGAGACAGATAGATCCTTTTAAGTTTGAGGAGGTCTGTCTAATCTACATAGCAAATTTGAGGCAAGCAAAGAGTATCAAAGATGACATTGTTTCAAATACATGCATATTTATACATACACATACACATACACACACATATTGCTTCATGTTGGTTTTGAGTCAATGTGATATGTTAGTCTTGTTTTCAGTTTACTAAATACTTTATTAGAAAATATTTGGAGTAAACTCTACAAATAATGTGTAGATCCTAATATGGCTTTTGTTAATGTCAGAGTGAATATTAAAACATTATCACTTATATAAAGTACCACATACCAAAATAAATATTAATATTGTAAATGTCTGCCTATTGTACTCAGGACTTTAGTTATATGTGCTAGTGAGATAGCACCTTATATTCAAATGTTCTGTTAGGACCAGCACACACACAAATAAATAATACATGTTTAACAGATGATAGGAATAGATAGATAGATAGATAGATACATACATACATACATACATACATGATACATCGATACATAGATACATAGATAGATACATAGATAGATACATAGATAGGCAACATTTTGTGGATATATAAAATTCTTCACTTTTAAAATTCAATCTTATAATTTTTATAGAATAAAATAGAAATATGACTCCTCTTTTCACAGTTAAAAATTACTCATGTATTCATCTCATTTTTTCTAACTTAAAAATTTAATATCAATTATATTTTAACTTTCCATTTGTAGCTAATATGCTAAAATCTCTCAGAAGACACTATAAAATGCAGGTAAAATTTATGTCATATTAATATTGACTTTGTCATCCCAACTCTGTACTCAAATATTTATCTTAGGGGTACACATAGTTAAATAATCCAACATCTCATGTGAACTAAGACTATTTTAATACTTAAGCAATGGTGTTCAGTTCCTACCCCACCCACAGGTATATATGAGTCAAACAGAGTGACCCAATTCTCACAGAATATTTGACTTAGTTAAGCACCATTAAAATATGGTTAAGGTTACTTGATGAGTTTTTTTTGTTAGACTCTTTGATATGTACTTCCCTATAAATAAGCTAATTTACTGAGGACTGTAGTAGTCATAATGCTTTGATGATTCTATGGATTCCTTAAGGGGTGACACTTTAGTTGCAAGGAACACTACAACTGAAGCCACAGCTTCTATTTCAAGATGGCATGCTCCTATACAAACTACTTCAGATAGTCTTATGTTGGAAAACTCTGAGACAAACCTCAGTCTCTAGACAGCCCTTAACAACTATAGTTATTCTCACTCAGGCCAGATGGCTCAGAAGAAAGCTGGTTATTGATTGATGAATGAAAATATGTTTACTTTCCATTCACAGACTATGATTAGTAGAACTGGTTAATTCTAGATATTGTGCTAAAATTTATCAGTGCATTGCTGGTTGCACTAATTGGCCACACTTCTTTCTGTCTGTATAATCAGATGTCCAGTTGACCTTTCCAATCATTCCTTGATGTTGTCATACTAGACCCTACAAAAGTTTCTATCAGGAGATCTCTTCTTGACTGTTTGTGATCTTTATCATGTGAAAAGTAGACTGACTTGGTAACAAGAAGAGGAGATCATCAAAACTGCAGTCAAGACAATCATCATATCTTCAGGGGCTATAACAACTGCAGAGGACACAGTAGTAGTGTTGACAGTGTCCAAAACAGTAGCCATGAGAAGGAGGGTGACTAGCTGCAGAGGGTGAATAAAAGCAGAAAATAGGGAGATATGTTGTGATCTTACTGCAGCTGGATTCAGGTTTTGAGACAGGAAGAGGCATCACCAGAAGAAAAACTGCCTGACCACCAGATGAGTTACACACAAATGGCTGACTGATTTCTGAAGATTCAAAATAATCTCACATTAGTTCATAATTATGTATAATAAAGGGTTATTTATTTTGAGGAGACTCATAGATCACTGTCCTCAATCACAATCCTTTGCACGAACAGAGAACAGGAACAGAGTCTAGCAGCTGGAAAGAAGAGCTGGAAGCAAGAGAGAGTGTATGCAAGCTTTATAGCAGCATTTATAGTATAAGAGATCACACCCAAGTGGGATGGTATCTTAAAGGCTATTGGTTGAAGGAGCATAAGAAGCTCCCACAGGATCTCCCCTGTTGTTTAAATAAGAGAGTTCCAAACCCAATACAAAACTATAATACTAGGAACAGATATCAAGTATAAGTTTAGAATTATAACCAGAATAAACAGTATTAAACAAGGAATGAATGCTAGATGTTTTAATAAATATTCTATCCTAAGGAGTCTAAGCCTTGTATTTAAAATGGCTTGGCTAGACCATAAGAGGACAGTTATTCTGGCCCTATACATTCAACCCATCTCATGCTTTGTTTTACTTGAGATAGAGTTCCAGTTCCTAGGAATTGAATATCTGCCTCTTGAAGAGGCCAACTTGGATGCCAAGATTCTGGGATAGTGATAGTCACCTCTACACCTGTGTATAAAAATCCCTCAATTACAATGTCATTTATATGTACTCTTAGCTTTGGTCTTTGATCATTTATAGAATTCTGTCAAAATATATGTTTTCTATTTTCTACTGTAGTTTTTGACTCATCCTCCAGGTCTATTCCATCATCCAGAACAGTATGGTTTTTTACAGTAGGCACTTGGCAAGGACTAGAACCATGTAAGCTCTGACCTGAGCACCTAAGACGTATAGTACTTTGTCATCTAGAGCTTAGAACTCAGAGCCATCAACTTCTGAATCTGTTAGTATTGCCCATGGTTCCTTGGATGTCCAGGATGTGGGACCTAAACACAGAGAAAGTTCCTCGTTGTCTATTTCAGATGCCCTTCCCTTGACAGAGCAAAATATATGCAACAGTGAAATCAGCAATAAATTTATTTGTGGCTATAACATATGTAGATCACAACTATCCAATTACTCTTTACAGTGTAAGGTTAAGCACATGGTTATTTTGAATGTTCTTCTATAAATCTACCAAAACTATAAAAATTTTTTTCTTTTTTGCTTTTGTTTTGTTGTTTTTGCATTGATGTTGTTGTGGTGGTTTTTGTTGTTGCTGTTGTTGTTGTTCTCCTCCTCCTCCTCCTTCTTCTTTCTCTTCTTTTGTTGCTGCTGCTGCTATGATCTCCTTGGTCACGTATATTTGTATTTGTCAGTACCCTCTAGAGTAACAACAGAACTTATGGAATAAATATCTCGATATACATAGACAGAGATGGATATAGGAATTTATTGATATGATTTATAGGCTGCTGTCCAACTAATTAGGCAATTACTGGTTATGAATGAAAAGTCTAATAATCCAGTAGCAGCTTAATCCACAAGGCTAGATATCTCATCTGGTCTTCGGTGTATGCTGGAGTGCCAAAAAAGTAGTCTCTAATAACAGTGAAAAGAAAGGATGTACTAGCAAGATCATGGAAATCAGGTTAACAACAAAAGCTTCCTTATTCTATGTTCTTATATAAACTTCCATGAGAAGGTAGAGCCCAGATTAAAGGCAGATCTTCATATTTCAAGATCTTGAAACAGGACTTTGATCTGAACCAAAGGTGTATGTGTCTTTCCACCTCAATATTCCAGACTAGGAGTGGGTTCACCACCTTCAAATGCAGCAAACAAGAACTCTCAGAGTTGTACCTTCCATTTCAGGAGTGTGGTACATCCTTAAGGCAGTCAGGTTGGCAACCAAGAATAGGAATCACACCATCCAACATGATTTGTTACATTTTAATTATTGTTTTATTTTCCCCCTTCAATCAGGTTTTTGACTCTGCATTTATTCCTATTTAATGCTGCAGCTTTTGTATTTGATTCTCTACAGTCATTGTGCAAGCAATTGTTTCTAATATTACAATCATTACCATTAGAAATATTTTTGTTACTTCATAGCTTCATATCCGTTTGCTCTACTCTTGGTTAGATAATAATATATAAGCATGTATAATAATGTTTCTCTTGATACAAATATTGTATCTCATTTCACAGAAAAGGACTCCCCTACCACCATATTGTAGAGAACAATTTACTCAAAGTTATGATGAGAGAGAGTAAATCTGATTGTCTGATTTATCCCCCTGGAGCTGTAGAATTTTGCCAATCATCATAATACATAATTGCAGCAAATATTTATAAACTAAGCAAGTAATAACTCTCAGGCAATTATTCTGTTTTGTTTTCAATTATTGCAGATATTATAAGCAATTACATAAAATTTGTTTAAAGAATTTACAGCTTTTTTTGTCATAGCCACTTTAGTGAATGGATAATAAGACTATTATATTTTTCTGGAATGAGACATGTATTTTGATATTAAAATTGTCATTTTCATCCAAGTTTTGAAGTAAAGATGAATTATAAGCAAGCTGTGATTTCAAGGAGCTTAAATTTTACTGAAGGGAAATCTTTAGACTGAGCATATATCCTGTTGTAACAACAGCGCCTGATAAAGTTCAGAGAGATGTAAATATGCTAATCCAATCTGGAAAGTTTTAGAAGTCTTTCTTCCATTTTAAATAGATGTACAACATACCACATATATTTAAATTCAGTCACATTCTAAAATTTAGTACCTAGCAACATTTTCAACACCTACTTATAGTAGACTTTCTTGGACTGCCAACCCCAAAATCATGATACAGAACAGAGAGTTATTATTAGTTATGAATGCTCAGTCTCACTTTAAGCTTGTCTCACTAGCTCTTATAACTTTAACCAGTTTCGCTTCATCTACATTTCGCCTCAGGACTTTTTACCAGTCTTTCATTTTATATGTCCTACCTTACTGCTTCCTCCAGATCTGGCTATATGGCCCCTGCCTGGCAGCGTTATCCCTGACTACACCCTGGCTGACTCCCCTTTTCTCTCTGCCCACTTGCCCCACCTATCCCTCCTCTTCCTAGATATTGGTCATTCAGATCTTATTAGATCCATCAGGTTTCTTAGGCTGGCAAGGTGAAACAGCAGCACATTTTTTACCTAGTTAAAGGTAGTATAAACAAAGGCAACACATGTTTACCTAGTTAAACTAATATCCTGTTCCATAATGCCTATTTTGTTAAGGATTTGCTATATATTGCACATATTTATTTATAGCTCAAAAGCAAACTATAATCCAGTTTCCCAATTTGGTGACCATTTGTTTGCCCTTTATAGCTATGTTTCAATAGTGATGTAATTGTACAGTGTGGGCAAAACTATGTGTAAGAAAAATCTTTACTAATCTTTACTTTTGTACAGATTTTCATTGAAACTTTAATGGCCCACATTCTAGTCGTATTAGACTAGAGTTAACTTTAAATTCCTATTTGTCTTCAAAGGCCAGTGTTTGTGGTTATCACAGTAGCTGTCTGTGGACTTGAGCTCATCCTCCTGACCCTTCTTCCCTTGAGCTCTCTCAACAAATAAGGACAATTGCCATTCCTGTTTCTGTTCATATAAAAATGGCAGAGCCATCCTCCCTTTTTCCTTCAGACTGAGCTGCCTGAACTAATTTACACCCAAAGCTTAATTAGTTCCCTAACTGTCTGTCCTATAACTTATTCTAGTAACACGTGGAAAATAATTTAGGATTGTAATTGCTCGGGAGAAAGACCTATTCAGAAAAGAACAAACTATTCAATGCAGAAATATATAGGATTCTTGAAGAAAATCTAACCTCTTGCCTTATCACCAGAACATGCAGAAGATCATGATAATAAACCATAGCACCTTCATCATTAAAAAGTGGAAATTTATACCCGTGAATGTAGAATGGAGGGTTATTTTTCTACCCGTAACTTGTTTATTCATAAAATGGTAACCTGAGCTTGATTCATGATTCCTTTGTTTACATGTCTTTTAAAAACAAATGTCAAATTTCAAACATTTAGTAATACTTAAGGACAATGAATCAGAATGAATAAGTAGCCTCTGCTTTACAACCTTCAGCTGTCAATACAGAAAACAAATGTCTATCAGAGTTACCATACATAATGGACAGCCACGGGGCTGGAGGAAATGTTTACAAATGTGAGCACAAGAAACTGAACCTAGAAAGACCTCAATGAGTTAACAGGGAAAGTGGTGTTTCCTGGTCCTGGAAATATGAGCAGGCATTTTCTGAAGTAGAAAGGAAAGAGAAGAGATATCCAGAGCAAGAGAACATATGGACAAGACTGGAGCTCAGTCACTCTGGCGTCACTAACTGCCTAATGGGATCCGTCTGAAATGTTATTCCGAAGTACATTGTAGTCTGGAACAAAATCACAACCAGTCTTGAATTCAAACCTCAGCATTATTCTCAAATACTGATACTCATTCTGAAAAGCAAAATTCTGGTTTGAAGATCTAAATGAAGTTTTAAGAGGAAAACAACAGACAATTTTTCTTTCCATGATGTATTTTTTAAAAAAAATAAAGTCTATTTCTAAAAGATTTTAAATAAATACAACATCCATGGTTAGATAGAAAGATGGAGCATTTGATGCTCCACAGAAGACCCAGATTTTGTTCTCAGAACCAACATGGAAGCTGACAATCAGTTCCAGCTTCAGGGGATCCAGTGCCTTCTTTTATCTTCTACACCACAAAGCAAGCACATGATGCATATATGTGCAAGCAGGTAAAATGCTCATTACACAAAATAAAGAAATTTAAAACAATTGGAATAAAACATCAATATAGCATGCAAATTCTTTTCTTAATTTTGCTTATTAAACTCTTTATATTCTGAAGAAAATTTTATTTGCAAAACATAATATATAAAGTCTTGGAATCTGAGACTACAGGCCACGCTAATCACAAACACATTTGCTTAAGCTTAAAACTGGAAAGGAGCTTGCTTGTACCTACAGCTACCTAAACATATTTCATAAGCAAAAACGTTTTTTTTCTTTTTCTAACAAGTGCTGATATCCCATTAAAACACCTAAAGCACACAGACTGCCTAGGCAAAAAGTGCCTTCACTGCAAATCTAACTGAACAGAAGGAGCACAACACCATCTAGTGTTGACCTCACACAGTGTCTGCTGAGGAGGGGTGGGAGACTCGAACAATGTAGAGAAGGGAAAGGAACAGTGCCTGTGTTGCCTCTCTTAATGATTTGAGAAGGAAATGTCATCTAGCAGTAAATACTTCCTGATTTTTCCCTTTTGTTTTTGTGAAAATAGTTCTGCACAATATTGTTGAAAATAGATCTGTCTCCTTAAAAATAATTTGCCCGACTTTGCTGTTAACCCACAATAATTGCATAGAGGTTACTAAACAATATGTCTTGTGACCTGACTAGCAGAGAGAATGTCAACCCACAACCCCAAAGTACCCCATTATCAATAATGTCACTCTCTGGTTTCTATTATTTCTAATCAAGCACATTCCTAAACTATTCAGTGAAAAAATTCCTCAATTCCACTCTGTTCTATGTAGTATGATAAGATACCAGGCCATCACGTCCTATCTAGTAAAGAGGAGACTCAGCTCTTTGTTCAGATTCTCTATGCAGTAATGTCACCTAGCTGTGTGTCAGTTACTGAGGCATATCTGCTCTCAGAGCCAGCCATGTGCTACTGCAATGTTTGTGTCTGAGTACCACACGTTGCCATAGTTATTGTATTTTATTATCATTGCCATTGCTCTCTTAGTCTTCTAATTCATAAATGAAGCTTTATCATGGGAGTGTGCACACAGCGACAGCCTACATGGTCATCACTAACATCTGTGGCTTCAGGTGCTGTCTGTGATCTTGGCAGTATGGAAAAGGAGGGGTGTCTGCAACACCTCCCTGCCTGATTATCTTTAATTACCATCAGCAATATTTGGCTCTGTTGGCAGCATCTACAGTAAATTTATTATCATTGATTCTTGCTTTTCCCCCTCTTTTGTTACACTGAAAAATTGACATGTCCCAAAATTGGATTGAACTGCTTTAGGAAGCTCTGTGTCTCTGCAATTTAATATAAACTTAAATGAGGTTTGGTACCTGTAATGCTTGCGCATCAGGATCTCAGAACTCTGTGCTTTCAATTTCTCTCTCCTAAAACTCAGTCCATTGATTATTTTCACTGATTAGGCATAAAATAAATATTTAAGTGTGGATAACTAAAAATAATCACATGGATTTTTTAATGCATTATGCAATGTCAACTGTATTATATGGCCATTGATTTAAACATACACTGATTCATATATTTTGTTGGAAAACACTTGCCTACAAACATTATTCCCAAAAGGGCTGTTACCTGGAATCTGGTTTGGATTTTATTTTGTTATATTCAAGTTTTCCTAATATTACTTACCAGTGTGCTGCAGCAAGGATTTTACCAGCAGCCAGTCTGCAATAAACTAAATGCATCCATACAGTTCTTGAGGTCATGTTGACATATACATATCCCTAGGGATTATTGTCCTAATGGAAGCAAATAAACTTGTCTGTCCTTGCCATAGATTTCTTCAATGCCTACAGTGTCTGAATCTGCAGACCTATTCCCCAAAGTTATGGATCTAGTTTTGCTCCTAAATTCATCTATCTCCAGGTTTCAAAAGCTAGACTATGAATTTGGGGGTAGCTTTTAAAGAGGTAACTAAATAATGTTGAAGCCATTGGAGTGAGCCTGATATTCCCAGTCCCTTTAAGAGGAATATTAGATGCCGAAGGAGACATCAGGAGTGTCCATGTGGAAAAGGCAGTGAAAAGATAGTCCTCAGCAAGCCAGGGAAGACACCTGGGGATGAAATTCGCTCTGCTCTAGCTGATTTCGGGCTCTGAGCCTCCAGATATATGAGAAATTTTCTGTTATTTGAGCTATCAGTCAGCAGCATTCTTGGGGAGCAGATCTAGCACACTATATGCCAAATCACCTCTGGCCCCCTCTCTGTCATTAGAGCTCAGATTGCAATTTCTGGAAGTTTACACAAATTCCCTACTTTAGACCAAACTTGTTTCATTCAGTGTAATTTATTTATTTTGGTTTTTTGAGACAGGGTTTCTCTGCAGTTTTGGAGCCTGCCCTGGAACTAGCTCTTGTAGACCAGGTTGACCTCGAACTCACAGAGATCCACCTGCCTCTATTTTTGGAATGCTGGGATTAAAGGCTTGTGCCACCACCACCCAGCCAGATTTATTTAGGATCCTTTGTGTCACTGCAGTATCCGTTCATCACTGTTCGTTACCAAGTCACATTGGCTAAAGTGTTCCTCACAGTTTATTCGTTAGTTCGTTTTATCTGTCCTGCACATTTAGGTGAGGTTGGAATTTGGGTGTGAAGCATCCTCTGTGATTGAATGCTTTCCCTAGGTGGGGATGCTATTTGAAGGTTGGGAACCTTTAGAGGTGAAGCATTGCTGCAAGACACGGCCCAAAAACCTGAGGTTTCCTGGTCTGGTTCCTTTTCCTGTGAATTCTGCTTCCTAATTGTCAATGCAGTGTGACCAGGCAGTTTCTCCTCTGTTTCCATGACTTCCACTTTATGATGGGATGCATCCCCCCAAACTGGAAGCCAAAATGCATTCTTTCTTGAAATGGCTTCTTAACAAGAATTCGGTCACAGAAGGGGAAAATTGCTATGACAAGTTGCTTGCTTCTTGGGGCTTTTACAAACGCAGCTCCTATGGATGTTTATTTACCAGTCTCTTGTGAACATATGTTCTATTTTCTTTGGGTAATTATCTAGTATCTTAAGGAATAGTTTGTATGATAGATTCAACTTTTAAAATAATGCTCAGCTATTTTCCAAAATTGTATCATTTTACACACCCACTTAAACTCTTTGAATGACAGTTGCTCTATACTCCTACCACAGATTGGCATGGTCAGTCATTTTCAATTTTAGATCTGATGTATTTGCAGTCATTGTGTTTTTATCTTGTACTTTATTAACACCGTACTATTGGGATTCTCTACATGTGCTCATATGCTAGAATGTATCTCTGTTGTAAAAATGTGAGCTCAAATGGTCTGATTTTATATTGGTTATTTGCCTTCTTATTACTAAGTTTTGAGAACTCTTCATATTCTACATATTCTAAATACAAGTTCTACATAAAATACGTCATCTTAAAATATGTTCTTTTACTCTGTCTACACATTTTCTTACTGAGCTGTTCATAGAACAAAAGATTTCATTTAAGTCAAGTTTTCAACCTGTCCTTTTCAGGAAGGAGCTTTGGGAGCTGCACGTGTGAGGTTTCTGACTAAACTAAAATCAAAAGGACTTTCTCTCATATGCATTTCCAGAATTTTTATAGTTTAAAGACGTAACTTGAAATCTGTCTGTTACACTTCAAAAGAATATTTGTACATTAATCTTTTTCTTCTATGTATAGAATACACGAGGATAGTAATATTTCCATCTTAAACGTCCTGAAAGCAAACTTACTTCTTTTAACACCCATTCTACCTCCTCTGCTTCTCACATCCTTGCCTCAAGCTTCAGCCTCCATTCCTCTGGAGTCATTAACCTCTTGGTAGGTCAACTACAGCAACACTCTTCAGACTTCTTCCTTCATTCCTTCCTTCCTTCCTTCCTCCCTCCCTCCCTCCCTTCCTTCCTTTCTTCCTTTTTGGTTTCTGTTGTTTTTTTTTTGTTGTCGTTGTTGCTGTTGTTTTGCTTTGTTTTGTTTTGTGAAGACAGGGTCTTTTTGTAACAGCCCTGACCATCCTGGAAAGTGCTTTGTAGACCAGGCTGGCCTCAAACTCACTGGTATCCTCCTCCCTCTACCACCCAAGTGCTAGGACCAAAGATATGTGCATCCACCCACCACCAGCAGGGTTACTCAGACTTTCTTCAGGCACATACAAATTCAGTTCTCTTCTATTTAAAATAACAATACACATTTTAAAACATATATAAATTCTATTTACCCTGCACTGTTTTTCCTCATTCCCTACAAAAGCATTCTCTTGGAGAAATTATTTGTTCCTTCACTGCAAACCACCACTGCCAGGTTTCTCTCCTGGCACTCACTATATGAAATCTGCTCCTACTCTCAGTATTTGTATTTGACTCATGTGCTGTTGTTTGCCTTGCTGTCTCCTTCCCGTTTTCTGCTGTAGAGCCCTTCACACTGCATATCTCTTATGCTGGGCTGCATCTGTCCTTCTGGGGTTCCTCTTTAGTTTAGCTGTCACTAGTTCCTCTTTCATCTCTTCACTATTACTCAGCAGGCATGTCCCGAAGTTTGTCTTATTCTATATAGGGTACTGGTGACTTTCCTTGAAAGCAAGAATTCTCCTGATAACATCAATGTCTATGCAAATGTTCAACCCAGACTT
This sequence comes from Microtus oregoni, assembly GCF_018167655.1. Taxonomy (NCBI): domain Eukaryota; kingdom Metazoa; phylum Chordata; class Mammalia; order Rodentia; family Cricetidae; genus Microtus; species Microtus oregoni. The sequence continues at coordinate 8,086,245 of NW_024543076.1, read as the reverse complement.
TCACAATCAGATCTGTATCCCCAAGGCCCTGATGTATTTTCCCAGGAAGGATATGAAATATGGATAAATGACTCCCTGGAAAAGGTATTTTCCTGATAAGACAAGATGGGTGCACATATGAACTCAGATGGTGGCAGCATGCACAAGGCCTGGTCAAGTTCAAGCCAGAGCATGCCCCAGCACAAACGGGGCAGGGAGTGAACATAGCCCCCCACTCCTAACCAAGAAGCCATCCGAAATTGATATCCACAGGCAAAGAAAAAATCAGTTTTCTCCAATGGAGTGATACTCCATATGCTAGCCACACTTAAGGGCAGGACCCCTGCCCAGTAGTAATAGAATAACACAAAACCTAAGCCTGCTTCTAAGTCTAGAGCGTGGAATTCATCCTTATCACTTCTTGCTCTATTTCCTAGGACAAATATGCCAAATATCCTGCTTGTTATAAATGTTATTAACCCAAGTTTCCTCCCTCTAGTTACTGTTTCTAGCCTCATGAGATTCCACCATAGTGTCTGCAATAGAGTTCAGACTGTCCTACAGAATCTAGGCCCTGCTCTTTAAATGTTCAACAGAACTACAATGTATTAGCAAACTTTATGAAAGATAAATCTCTTCAGGGGAACATTATACAAAAACATGAATCTCTAATATACATTGAACCCACTCACATGTAGCAGCCTACAAGATCTGCATTTTCTAGTCTGATCATCTAATTCAGCTAAAGTCTTGCTTTCAGCTCTCATCACTAATGAGTGCTCTGCTAGAATGTTAAGATCTGGCCAAAACTAGCTTCTTAAACTTTTCATGTGCATGAATTTTTAATACCTGTTCTGTCCATGGCCTATGACATCTTCCTAAATATCTTTGATTCACATATTTGATCTGCACACATTCTAGAAATTCTGGTTCATTCTTTCTCTTGCAATAGCCTCCAATGACACAGCCAAGCCTAACTGAATATTTTTTCTTCAGTATATTCAGCTGTGATCTTTTATATTATATTGTTTACTGATAGGTTTCACCTACTCTGACATCATCAGCAAGTTCATATTTTTGTCCATATATCTTTGATAATTCTTGACACATGGAAGGCTCTAAGCAGTATTTATTAAACAAATGATCACTACCCTTTACCCCTTGGGAAATCTTGTTCAAGTAGTGATATTTTATAATCAATACAACAAAAACAATCATAATTATTTTTTGAAGGGGGCACTAAGTATATTCATACTGATTCTGGATTGAAACTAGATGCTACTTCATGAATCAAATATAATATACAAAACCTTTATCTTTTGAATGTAACATAAACATTCAACTAGGAAAGCAAATTTGTACTTGAAATGAATTAATGGCATTCATTCCCTGTCATGTTCTAACTCTTTCTATGTGAAATAAACTAGCTAGGAAGTAAATATTCCACTTAACATTTGGTTTCTTGACTCCCTATGCTTATAGAAGAAAAAAATGATTTCAAATATTGTGCAAATTACAATGGCTTGATTTGCGCTGGTTAATGATTTGGTATAACTTCAAAATTGAAATGAATAAATGTAAAATAGTTTATCTACTGTAATTATTAATGTGGTGTACATGAAGTGCCTTGTGAAATAATATGAAGAAGTATATGGGCTGGACATTTGGTTCAGCAGTTGAAATACTTGCAGTATAAGCATAAGGACCAAGTTCAAATGCCGGAAACCCCTTAAATGCCAGGTGAGAGTGGGAGTGGGCACACTGGCTTTTGTAAACCCAACACAAACCTAGATATTCCTGGAAGAGGGAGTCACGGTTAAGAACCTATTTCCATGATGCTGACCATCTTATCCATGGCTTCTGAATATGGTGGGAGAGCAACCAAAGATGATTTCCAGCATCAATATCAGGCTTCCACATGCACACATGTACAAGAGAAAACATGCATCCACAACACAGAGAAAACATGATGACCTATACACGTAAAACTGAAAAAAGAAAACACAATAAGTGGAAGCATTAATATACAGATAAAAACAAAATAGAAATGGTTTGAACAACATTAAAATAGTAATAAACCCCAAGCTGGCCTATCTTTCATCATTTTTTATCTTACTCTTCAGTATTAAAGGTCCTTTTCATCATAAAATTTCCCACAAGGAAATGAAACATTAAGTCAGGACTGATGAGAATCTCCTAAAAGGAAACCGAAAGATAATTCACCTACTAAAAAGACATCTTTTTCATTTCAATTACTGTACTGGAGTCAACCAAAAGTACTCACCACATGACCTGTGAGCACGTGGAATCAGGGTGAAATCTCTACTCTACCACTCGCTAGCTGTGTGGCACAAGGTGGATTATTAACCTCTGGCTCTCCATAAACTCACAGGAAAGTCAGTAAAAGCCAGATCTGTTTAGTAAAATGAACTTAATGAAATATCAGTGTCAGTCAGAATAGGCCAGCTATGCTCTGTGATGGTTAAAGCTACGGAAAGTAAGCTGCTAACCCTCTCCCCCCACCAAACATGTACATGCATACACGCATGTGTGCACACACGCACACGCACTCACACACACACACACATGAATTGCTTAATACACAAGCTATTTCACACTCATGATCTAGGGGCATTTTGGCACAAAACTGATGCTGGTGCTTCACGGCATCCTCTGTCCAGGACACAGATACAATAGTTTTTTTCCTCTGGAATGAAAGGGAAGGAGACCATGGTAAATGACACATCAGCTTACAGTTGCCACATAGAAGCAATACATGTCACTCAAGTTTGACTGATCGCACTTCAACCAGGTATGGAAGTGTACATTACACTTATTTGATATGAATAATACTGTAATTTCATATATCTAATATTAAATATCCATATTAGATATATGACACCTTGATCTGTAAAAGAGTCATGAATAGATAGCAAAGACAGCTCACTATACTGGGTACTCACTCTGCACAGAATGCTTATCCAGACTTTGCTCTGAAATACTGCCTAATTCTCACAAAAGGGGCAGACCATTTGAGTTGCCCAACGCTTCTCATCTATGATGCATTCCTTATTTTTAACTGGGATTTTATTGGGACAAGAGGTTCCCAATAAAGCTCACATTATCCTTAGAGTTACATGGAGTTATGTGTACTTATGGCACAACTACTGTATGTAAAATTTGTTACAAAATCAATCCATCTTAATAAAAAAAAAGATAAGGCAAAGTTATTCACTCATCCCTATATTTTACATAGAAGCTAAAACTAATGTCAAAAAGCACAGCTGCTCTTTGGGAATAATAGAGTAGAAAGCACAGGAGTGGAAAGAAAATTGTGGGACTGTAGCCAGGACATCAAAGTACTTTTTATCAGAGGCCTGCACCTTATTACCTCTGGTCTTCCTGTAAGGTGTACAAAATTACTCTGCTTTTTTTCTGAGCCGAATTTTAAAGAATATTCTGATATTTTAATCTGAATCAACCCAGTAAATGTGCTATGGCCTTGCAGATTAAAAGGTGCCACTGCGAGTCATGAGGACATTGTGCTCACTGACCAAAGTAACAAGACAAAGGAATAACCTGATACTAAACTATGAGTAATTAGGAGACTATGGTATCGCATATGTAAGAACTGAGGTCTAAAAAGTTATAACCCACACTCTAGACAAATGGTGTTTCAAGTTATATAGTAATCAAGATACTGATAAAATATTATTACTGAAGATCGAAAAACTTTATTTTAAAAAAATTGAAATTACATAACTCAAAAACACATTAAATACTTTCATGTTTCAAAAGAAAAAAAAAACAGGGCATAAAAACAATCAGATCAAAGCAAAATCTAATACCTAGAAGTATAAAGAAATCCAGTAGTTCAATTGTGTCTGCGCCATTTGTAGTAATAGGAGTGGCGGGGCTGCGTCCCCAGCACCCCAGCTGCCTGGCTAGGTTATGCCCGAAATAACAACACACAAACTGTATTCTTTTAAACACTGCTTGGCCCATTTCTATCTAGCCTCTTCTAGGCTAATTCTCACATATTAATTTAGCCCATTGCTAATCATCTGTGTTGCACCCCAAGGTGCGCTTACCGGGAAGATTCTAGCCTACATTCATCCTGGGTCGGAGCTGAATCGCGTCTGCTCGGGAGAGCAGAGCATGGCGTCTCTGTCTGAAGCGTCTTACCTCACTTCCTCTTCCTCCCAGCATTCTGTTCTGTTTACTCCGCCCATCTATGTTCTAAGCTATGAGCCCAAGCAGTTTGTTTATTACTTAACCAATGAAATCAACAGATTGATATATGACACTCCCACATCAACTCACTCATGATCTGTGCTCCGAAATGCCTGACTTCTAGAGCCCTGCCATTCACAGCACTTACAGCTTGTCTCTTAGACCCAAGCCAGGTTTCATTCCACACCTGATACTCTCGTCGGCAGATGTGCCTTGGTCTTAGTATTTCCAGTATCCTGGGGTCTCCACTGCGGGTGAGGCTGCACTTTCACAAGCTGCTGATCCTTGTCTCTCTCAAGGACACCTTGCAACACAATTCAGGGTCTCAGACACTCAAGATGACTCATCAATCTCACTTTTCTCACACCTTCAAAACTAGGATCAGGGTAGAGACTCTCACAAGTTCCCAAGCTCTGCTGCCACCTCAGTGTGTAACCCTGTATACTGAGCCTGAGGAAATATTCCCAGATTTCACCTCAAGGATACTGAGATCTTATTAACTCTAAATTAGGCTTCAGCCTCAGCTGACCAATGACTAAGATTTGTATAAGTTATGAACACACAATAGTTTTTCTAGTTCAATGTTTCAAACACATAGTCCTCAACATGCTCACTAAAAGTAATTTAGGAAAGAATTTTTTTTTTTTTTTAGTATTCAGGTTACAATCAATTGTTAAAGAAAGAGTCAGGGCAGGGACTTGGAGGCAGGGATCACATTTGAACAATCTTCACCAACTTGCTCTCCTTTCAGTGGCTCAAGCTGATCTAATTTTCTTCCATTATACAACCCAGACCCAGCTGCCTGGGAATATAATGCCACAACTGGCCAGCGTATATCCTTAGTCACTTAGAAATCAGGAAAAAATGTTCCCGTACTCATGGCCACAAGCCGCTGTGATGGAAGCAGTTCTTCAGTCGAGGATCTATAGCTCCAGGGAACTCTGATTTGTATACTGTTGACAATAAAAGTAAGCAGCACTGACACGTGATTAAATGTAATTTATAATGCAAGATTAGCAATATGAATGAATACAAGGTACCTTGTATTCTCAATAAGTTCCGTTTCCCTATAGGTTCACTTAGGTACCAGTCATTCATTTGGCCATGTATTCTCTCTGATTTTATGGTGGAAATTAAAACAGGTAAGCTTTTGACACCCAGCAATTTTTCGCACGTTCTCTCTACAGAACAACTAGCATTGTTTGAGAAGTTAGACTAAATCACAACTTAAAAGCAAACAAAACCAGATTTAAATCCCCTGCTTCCTTACTGTGGATAACACGTGACTGGCGCCTGGCACCTGCTTGTCCATGCTGCCTTGGAACTCCCTCCCATCACACGTTCCACATCTACTGAATCTGCTTAAAACATGAACCAAACATAAAGCCTTGTTCCCTTATGTGGTATTTGCCAGACATTTTGTCAGAATGGAGAAAAATCAATTAACTTAGAATGGAAATATATGTGGCTACTCATATATTTATCCTGTTCTTTGAGTGCCCCAAAGCATCTCCAAGCATCAGCAATGAAGCTTATAAAAATTAATTGAATCTACCCTAAAAATGAACAGGGGGAGGTCACTTATTTATTCTCAGCAGCTCAGACCCAAAATAACCACGCAGAAATCTGTGTTATTGCAACACTGTTTGGCCAATAGCTTAAGCATATTTCTGGCTAACTTTTATCTTAAATTAACCCATTTTCATTATTTTGTGTATCACCACGTGGTAGTGGCTTACTGGCAAGGTTGCTGTGCGTCTGTCACTGGCAGCAGCTACACGGTTTCTTTCTGACTCTGCCTACTCTCTCTATGTATCTCTTTCAGCCTGGCTATATTTTGTTAAGCCATTGGCCAAAAGCAGATTCTGTATTAACTAAATGGTATTCACAGCATACAGAGGGGAATCCCACATCAGAGCTATCCAAACTGCTTGAATGAGTGTTCTTATTCTTTAAACACCGCATCAGTGGGATGCTCTTTGATGACAGTTCAGATGGATCTTACCTTTGCATCAATTCACATTATCTTTATTGGAATTCTATTCATACTATAGTCTGGGTACACTTATAAACCTCAGAATTGGGAAGGGGCAACTCACAAGATTGCAATGAGTCTGTAGTGACCCCTTCCATTTACTGTCTCCAAGTGCCTAAGGAAACTTTCCGTGATGGCAACAGTCATAACTTTACTTTTCCTCAAAAGTCAGTGGAAAGAAGTGCTTGGTGAAAATGGTTTAAGGTCATTTATATTGTTTGCATTTTTCTCTATAATCCTGCAGGCAAGGTCTAAAATGAATTTTAGAAGTATTTCTTCTGTTTAAGAAAAAGCAGAAAGTAAAGCGATAATAAAAATTAAAGGGGAAGAACAGTGTCTAATCACATTATTTTTTAATTAGGACCTAAAACTTAGGCAAGCTAGTCTGGTGACAATGTACTACCTTTTAAGGAAAGGTACTTATTTGTTTATTTTGTATTCAGTTATATTGAAGCAGCATAAAAGAAACCTATTTTCTCATTATTTTGGAGGTTGGACATCTAAGTTAAGATGTTAGTAAGGATTGATTTAATTCTGAGTCCTTTACCCTTGACTTACAAGTATCTGCCATCAATCCCTGTCATCACTTGCTTATTTTTCTGGCTTGAGACATCTATCTCAATCTCTTTACTTATTATAGTCATTAATTTTAGTTGTATCACAAAATAATGATTTTCATTACATTTTCTTGCCAAATATTTCATTGCTCTTTGCTTATATTTTTCCTCATTACTTCCTTTTTCCTGTTCCCATTCCCAAAAGATTCATTTTATGTCAAATATATATATTTCATACACACACACACACACACACACACATATATATATATATATATGGAACATGATTAATAAAAATTCAGAGACAGATGACAGATATTGGGGTTCAACCTGAAGACCAGAAAACTAAAGTAGCCAGCCATTGGCTCTTTCCTTGACCTCAATCCAAAAATGGTGATCCTGCTTCCAGGAAACCTCAGAATCATACTGAGGCTGAGTGCTGTCATCTCCCATTTTATAATACTCTCTAGTTCTAGGATTAAGGGCGTACATCACTACTGCCTAACTTCTACGGCAAGCTAGTGTAGCTACTGGGATTAAAGGTGTATGCCAAATGAAATTCCACTACATATATATGCTATGGAATATTCCATTATACTATGTGAATATACGTCATTGTGATTGGTTTAATAAAGAACAAGAACATTGAGTGAGGGTATGTAACTAATAAGTGAATAGAAAGTGAATGTAATTCTATTAGACTCAAAGCTTTTCTTCTGTCAGCATTATCTTTCTATGCAAAATAGCAAAATCTGTAAAAATTAGAGCATTTCATATGGCAGAGTTGCATGCCTCTAGTTTTTTTCTGTGAACTGATCAGTTACAGGGATTCCATGGACTAAGTTTGCCATTTGCGAAGTTGAATGCTACTGCTGATTGAGCATGATTTTATTTAGTATAAATGAGGTAGTATATGAAAAATGTAGTCCATTAATTAATACCCATATAAATACATGTTACAGGACACTATGTATCATTTGTTGTCCCCTGCTACACTAGACTGATGAAGCTATGACTAAAAGACAAATTTTAAGATGGAATTTATTACTGTGAACCAGAGCAACCAATTTTGCACCTCAAAAGATACAGCCAGTCAAGTAGAGGACCATTTCTCTCTGCATTGGGGTGAAGCATAGTTATCTCTCATGTGGCGAATGTCTTGGGATACATTGATACGGTTTTAAAGGTCCACGTCCCTAAAGGAGCTCACAGAAATGTTGGACCACATACTAAGACACACTGTAATGTTGCAAGCTTCGTTTGTTTGAAAAGCTGAAGGGTTTTGTTTTAGCAGAAATAAACACCATCAGATGAGGAAGGAGGATGGGGCTGAAGCTCCTTTTTTTTTTTTGCTGCAGGCAGTCAGGATAGCAGGGGTGCCTGTGTACACTCAAAAAAGACTCTTTACAGTGCTTGGTGAGCACTGCAGGGTTGTGGCAGCACTTCAGAGAAAAGCCAGGGTGGTGCTGAGGAGCAGAACACCATGGTCCCTGGAGGGATGGAGCAGTCGTTCAGTGTGAAGGCAGGAGATCAGACATTCCCAGCACAGAAGTCAGCACCACCATGCTGAGTGCCGCTTTTGGAGGAGCCATTGATGGACAAAAGCAGCAGTAAAAACATTAAACTCTGCCTCCCGAGTGCTGAGACCAGCCTGGTCTACAAAGGGAGTTCCAGGACAGGCTCCAAAGCTACAGAGAAACCCTGTCTCGAAAAACCAAAAAAAAAAAAAACACATTAAACTCTCACAAATGCCTGTTATCCCCTCTTGAAATACAACTTCATAGATGCTGGAGCTTCTACAGTCCAAAGAAAATACAGGGACACATTACAGGTCCAGAGGAGATCTGAAGTACCTGGAATTTCACACTATGGGGCTTCTTTGAGGGGAGAATTAAGCTTTGTATTTTGTTCCACCTTTGTACAGTTTCATTATTTTAAACTTTTAGGAAATTGTAGCTGCTGACAGTACACAGTAACAAAAGACAGAGCAGGCAGAGTGCTAAAGAAAGAACCTGGCAAGCCACCCCAACACCGTCACCCACAGGGTCAGAAAATCAGGCAGGCGCTTAGGCTTGCTTTCGACTAATTTTAGAGATATGACATGATCTTCACAGTCAATAGGAGAGAGATGACTTTGCACAGTTGGTTAGAGGCGTCGTGTGATTCGAACAATCAGCTAAAGAGACAATGTGATTTTCTCCATCCGAGGTGGCACACTTGCTCCTCCAGGCCATAACTTGTTTCATAACCTTGATTCAGAGATGACCCAGAATTGTCAGTCCTGAGTAAACTAAGTAAATAATTCTTCATTCAAATGCTGCTGGTGTGCTGCAGGGAGGCTGTTCCCAAGTGTTTGTAGGGTCCGTGAGCAAGAAAGTGGGAAGGTCACCTCAGTGTGCATCTGACTCAGGCAAGTCCTTAAGAGAAGTGGGGATAGAAAAGTGCTAGGGAGATGACTCAGTTTGTACTGTTTGCCTCAAAATCAAGAAAAGCTGAGTTCAGTTCCCATACCCCACATAAAAAAAAAAAATCCCAGGTGTGATGCTTTGTTTAATCTCAAGGCTGGTGGTACAGAGAGTAAAGGAGCCACAGGGTCTACTCGCCAGTCAGTCTAGCTTACTTGGCAGGCTTATGAGAGACCCTCTCTTAAAAGAGATGGACAACATTCCTAAGACTGACAATCCAAAAGCATGCACACACATGTGCCCTCACACAAGCAAGCAAACACAGGAATACCTTAAAAATGGCTTGACGTTTCTTACTGAGGGCGTCAATGCAGAAGGAGAGATAGACGCAGCGAAGTGATAGGAAGTGAAGTACTCTTGCTGTAATGTATTAATTGAAGCTCTGCTATTACGATTATATTTGGGACTATGTCCTAAAACATATAACAAAGCTCAAGTGGAATCATAAGTTAAGGGCCCAAATACAGTCCAAAGGGTATGTTTATAAGAAGAAGAAATACCTTGTCTTCAAGAGAGCTCCTAGGATAAATCATGAGAAGACACCACAAGAAGGCAGTCATCTATAGCCAAGAAGAGAAATTTTAACAGAACCCCCAATACAGTGCTTTCACAATGGACTTCAAGTGTTCAGAGTTGTAGAAAAGGAATTATCATCATTGAAGCCACTCAGTCCATGAAGTTGGTAATGTCAGGACAAGAAGACAATACAGGGAAGTTTCAAGTGTTTTGATATTGACAGACTTATGTGACAAGAAGTGTGAAAAGCAGCCTCCCGCTGAGGACCATGGAAGGAACAGGACCTCCAAGTCCATAACCCAACTAAAGGAGAATTGAAGGAATGTATGCAGATCAGGAAAGCTTCATGCTTGCAAGACTGCTCTGATCCTGCCCAAGACTTTGCAACAGTTACAAATTGTTACCAGCTGGCAAGAGATTAAAAAAGCCTGATTAAGGGAGACCAGAATACCCTCCAATGACTTTGGAAGAAGGGGAAGAAGGCTAGAAAGAGGAAGGTCCTGGGATTTTATAAATCATTGGACCCAGAACCCATTCCCTTCCATGAAGAAGGGCCAACTCTGGGCTGTTTTCTCCTCTAATAGTTTGACTTTTCCATTCTCCTTTCTCTTGTTTCCACCATGTCTGTATCCCTCCCTTCCTAGCTATCACTTGGGTGTTGTTGGAAACAGTAGACTTTTGAGACACACAAGTCTAGAGATCAGAGCTCTCTTCAATTGTTCCTCTTAAATTCTTGATAATGCTCCTTCCACATTTTCTTCTACCTTTCTTAGTTGTTCAAACCTTTGTTTTTTACACAAAACAAATTTGGAAACTCTCTTGCCAAGCACCCATAAACCCAAAATATAAGTAACACAATCAGAGAAGGAACCTCTGAATCTTGTTAGTTTCAGTGTCTTCTTGAGACTTCCGAGTTGACTTGTAAGTCTTGTGTACCTGTCTGAAAGAAATGTCTTTGCTTAAAGCCTCCTAAACCTTAAGGAGTCTTCCTTAGAAAAGGAATATTTTAACTGGAATTTTGTTACATAGCATGAGGCTTAAAAAGAGGTTTACTGGTATTTTAATGTGTTGAAACCCTAGAGTACTTGGAGTACAAGATAGCAGAGTACAACATAAGTTCAATACAGATTTAATTTAAAAGTTCCTTGTGTTTTATCATTCACATGTAATTATAGTTAGCTCATTAATTACCTTCTTGAGAAGATTGGAAACTGAATTAAATGGTACTTTAAAAGCTAATTTTGCAAACAATTAAATGTAGCCAAATATAATTGATAATTGCTGTAACAACTGGCCCTGAGGCATTTCTCTTTTTAAAATTTGTTGCTTAGACGTTGATAATACAAGAGGATGAAATTCTATAAGGATACGTGAAAAAGTCAAAATAAAGACACTTAAGCATGCATAAAATGTGACTCAAAACAAAGGTGACAGATTTAGCAACATAGATTTTATTATCTTAAAGGAGAAAAGAATCGGTTGATAATGACATAACTTTGCAAAGAATATATTCAGTTGTCACAAAAATAAGAGATTTGCTTATTTTTTAAGTGATTCACCATTGTTCTTATATCTTCTGGAGAGAACAGAAATATCTTGGTTTCCAAAAAACCACACAGCCACATGAACACGTGGCTTTGGAATGTTATTAAGCACCTGTTTTTTGTGATCCCTGTAATAAATATTAGGCATGATGCCAGTTCTCCTCTTAGCCTGTTTAGAGTTCACCTGATGACAATCTGCCAAATAGCAATGCACCAAGAAGAGAAAGATCAGAATGATCCTGTGTGTGTGTGTGTGTGTGTGTGTGTGTGTGTCTGTGTGTCTGTGTGTCTGTGTGTGTGTGTGTGTTCACCTGCTATTTCTTCCATTTAACTACTGTTTCGGCTATCTGCTCAAAACTGTCAGGTCATAATCTGTGTAGATATTAGACCTTAATCTTCCTTAGTCCTATTGCCATAGCCCACAAAATAATGATTCAGAGCCTATTTCCCTGGTATCCTTTCTAGGAATATGGTCAGCTGTGCTGATGTGCCTTTTAAGTAATATGTATCTCACATCTTCACCAGGTTTTGAAGTAATGTAGAAGAGCACAGTGGGGCTGCTTACTGCCTCTATACCATGTAAAAGGTCTTCCTTTTACCTAGAAATAAACTTCATCATTGAAATAAGCCTGAAAATTGGCCACTGCCTTTGACAGTTTAGCTTATATGAGCTCTTTTTTTCAGTATACCAGGTTGAAAATAAACATCAACATAACACAGTATAATACTTTCGTCTTGGAACAACCCACGCATTGTTGAATTTACACCTACCCCTCCACTAATTAGATTCATTATTGGTGTGTGCCTGGGAGCATAGCATCTTCATATCTCAGAGAACCAATGCCCGAAATAAGTTCAGAGAGGCGTAGCATGAGCTGTCGAGTATGTGTTCCCATGTTTACAGTGCCTTACCCATGTCCTTGGATGATAGCAGGCAGACCTGCACAGTGATACAGCTGGTGTGCTGAACTGGATCCCCATCTTCACCTTAAGGTATTTCTCATGCTCAGTAGTCTGAAGGTTTCCTTCCCTAAAATGATTTTCAGTCTTTCTACAGCTATGTCACAAATACGTTAAAGCACTTTAAGAAACAGCTCAGCAAGGACTTGGAGCATGTTAGTCACTCTGTCGCTTACCACCCTCATCTCTGTCACATTTTGCTTGTGTCACCTTAGGGAGACAGCATGATCAACCAGACATGAAAACTAACTCCAGCCTCCATCCAGGAGGGTATGCCCACCCCTTTAACACTATGCGTGAAAGTGATCCAAGACTGCAGGAAAGCAAGCAATTTTCACACAGAGTGACTCTAAAGAGGTAGAAGAGTGTGCTGTGTTGCACTCACAGGAAAAGTTATATCTGCAGGTTCAAAAAAGAAGGACTAGGAATAGGTCCTTTCTTCCATTGTGAAGAAAGAAACACAGTAAATGGAATTAACTTACTTTTCTGCCCACTTGTTTGCTATAAGAAAACCAGAGGGCAATGGAAAAAAAAAAAAAAAAAAAAAAAAAAAAAAAAAAAAAAAAAAAAAAACAGGGAAAATCTAGTTTGCCCAGGTGAGATGGCAGTGGATGAGAAGTTACACATTAATATGTTGATAGTTGCTTTCAAAAGAGAAAGCAAAATAAACTACCAGTTTGCAAAAACACTAATAGTATATGAAAAATCAGCAAAATTGTTGGTTTCTCGTGTGTACTGCATGGTAGTATTGTGACATTTCCTTGCAAGATTTTAAAATTCTGATCCTGCCGGTCCCTGGACATAGAGCTTTCCTCTCTTGCCAATCATCAAAACTCGCCCTTTTCCCTTGTTTTAAAGAGAGAACCATATGCTTTTTGCTTTGAGAACTTTTGCAGGGATTATACATAATCACAGTGTGGTGCATCCTTTGATAGAAAAGTGTGCTGCATTGACATGGCAGCTGTAAAATGTGAGAAATTTACTGATTTTTTTCTTCTTTGGATGATGTGAAAATTCCTCTATGCTAAAGAGTAAAAGAAAAACCATTTTCTATATAAATATTATCAGCCATAGCATGCAGCATCTTCATGAGTAAATAGTATTTATCTTTAAGATCGCTGTGGAAAGCAGAAAAATCAAGACTAATAAAAACATGAAAATATTTGTCTTTATGAATGAAAAATAAATAATTTAAGAATTATAATTTCCCCTTATAGTATTATAATACTATAGTATCATTTTCTGATGTTTCTATTTTAGCTTTGGTATAGTCTCTATATCGTTGCCACTTTTCCCTAATTGTTCTTTGATGTATTTCCTCTAATACATTCTCCATCCCAACTCAACCACACTGTCTTTACACATGTGCACACACAATCACACAAACACACACACACATACACCTGCTATATAATCCTCTCCACTTCTATAGAAATCTCATTATAGGACATGCCCGCCAGTGATGGTCGTCTTTCCCACTGGCATTCCTTCTCACATAGAGACCAGTTGGATTTATAGGACTGTATCTAGCTGACCTCCATACAGCTCTATGTGGTCTAATCAGGAGGGGTCAGGAGCTGGAAAACAAACATGAGCATTGTGTTCATAATCTTCTGAATGTTAAATCAGCTTTCTTATATCCTAGGGTCTTGCTATAAAATTAAAAGGATGATTGAATTTTTGATTTAGAAGCTGTAAACATTCAATCTAAAGTCTTAGGAAACTTTTTTTTTTTTCAGAAAAATATAAGCTAGAAGGATAAGAATCCCAGCAAAGGACTCACCGGAAGCACAGTCTTTAAGGAATCACACCCAAAGCATAAAACAGGAGTGTACATCTCAATATAGATTTGATTTCTTACTTTGTAAATTATTAAGATAAAAAATAATCAAACAAAATAGAAATACTGATAGGGAAACAGCTTTACCATATACTTCATTGCAAATGATGTAGTACAATCATGAAGATATTCAAAGTAAAAAATCAAATGCTTCCAAGCTACTCATTTTTATTGTTTTTGTTGGAGCTGGAGAGTTGGCTAAGTGGTTAAGAGCACAGGTTCAATTGCCAACCCTCATGGCTGTAAACAGCTGTCAGTAACTCAAATTCAAAGGATTTGATGCCTCCTTCTGTGGGTAGCAGTTATCAGGCAGACAAGCGGTTTCCAGACACACATGCAGGTAAAATATTCATACTGATAAAAATAAAACATCTTTAACTAAAAATATGCTTATTAATCATTTGCGTTCATTTTCAACTTTTCTTTCATGGACAATTTCATCCTTCTACAGTTATTTCCTACTTTTATATGTCTTGATAATATAATGTCCTTTATTATTTATTTCGTACATCTATGACAATGTGCTCCTGGGATTCTGTTTGTCTCTCCTCATTACCAATGAGCTTACTACCAAAGTTCGAAAAGCTTTCCCTACTATCCAAATTACGTATTTTTTTTATTTTGAAACTTGTATGCCATACTAAAGCAAAAGCTGATAGACAGAGCATTTCTGTTTCTCTTTTCCCTTTTTTTAAAACAGGTCTCGCTGACACTGAAATACACTGCCCCCTCCCCCAGGAAAAGAGTGATATTGCATTTAATGGAGCTGAACATGTTTGATCTTGTTAAGTACATAATCAATTAACCAGAAAGGTGATAGCCCAATAAACGTACACACAAGCCTCTCACTGAACCCAACAGTTTATGAGCAGTTAGCAAGAAGGACCCATGGAGAAATAATCCTCACACTTATCACTAAGTCAGATCGATGATTAGCATAGTATACACCTAAACATGCACATATAAGCAAGTCTATCACCCTATAATAGGTTTCCACTATTCTTGGAAATAGATTTACATTCAAAGCCTATGTTAATTTTTACATTTATTTTCTTATTTTGGGATCTGTATCCATTACACAACGCTTGTCGTTTTTCCACTATCTTTATAATCACTTAGGAGTCCTAGACTTAAAAAGTCTCTTTCCTTTTTGTTTGTTTGTTTTTATATCTAACTGTTAACATCCACAACAAATCCCAGCAGGGCCTTTTGGTTACATTCTATGTATATATAAGAAAACCTATAAAATGGATGATAAAATGGATGTATTCTATGTATCCTAACTTTAACAACATAAAAACCATTTCAGTGGGAATTGATGAAAATGAACCTCAAGTTAACTTTCTGTTTGCATTCAAAATTATGGGATGTTACTATATAAAAAGAGCTTTCCCAAGAGTTGGATTAATCCTCCCAGTTAATTATCTTTCAATAGCGATTGTTTTTTGTTCTTGTTTTATTCTACAAATTAAATATGCTGACTTCAGAAACTTGAATGACCCAGAAGAGTCTAAAGAAATTAAATATAATTCATAATTTCAGTATCAGGAGAGGATTTGCATTTCCAATGGACCGAATATTCATCTAAATTAAAGTTCATGTCCACTGCAATCTACATGCTTCTTTATTACAAATATATTTCTGCTTCAAGTAGCAAATTGAAAACAGATGTATCAAAGGAACCAAGAATGAAAGTCATAGTAACATAAAAAGGAAGAGTCACCAAATTCACTTAGAAGTGCCTTAAAGGTCAGGCTCAATCCATGCATCTGCAGTAGCTGCTAAAGAAAACTCTTTCTGTTCCTCTTTTTATTTATTTTTATTTTTTTTCGTTGTTGAAAAAAAATTTCCCACCTTCTCCCCATTTCCCATTTCCCTCCCCCTCCTCCCATACGTTGTCCCCTCCCCCGACTCCCCTTCCCCTTCCCCCCTCCCCCCCACTCCATTTCTCCTCCCTCTCGAGAATGTAGAGCAGTCCAGATTCCCTGCCCTGCGGGAAGTCCAAGGTCCTCCCACTTCTATCCAGTTCCAGGAGGGTGAGCATCCAAACAGGCTAGGTTCCCACAAAGCCAGTTCATGTATTAGGATAGAAACCTAGTGCCATTGTCCTTGGCCTCTCATCAGCCTTCATTGTCCGCCATGTTCAGAAAGTCCGGTTTCATCCCATGCTTATTCAGTCTCAGTCTCCCTAGCCTTGGTGAGCTCCCAATAGATCAGTTCCACTGTCACAGTGGGTGGGTGCACCCCTCGTGGTCCTGGCTTCCTTGCTCATGTTCTCCCTCCTTCTGCTCCTCATTTGGATCTTAAGAGCTCAGTCCGGTGCTCCTGTTTGGGTCTCTGTCTCTATTTCGATCCATCGCCAGATGAAGGTTCTATGGTGATATGCAAGATCTTCGTCAGTATGGCTATAGGATAGGGTCATTTCAGGTTCCCTCTCCTCAGTTGCCCAAGGTACTATCTGGGGAGATTTCCCTGGACACCTGCGAGCCCCTCTAGAGTCAAGTCTCTTGCCAAACCTAAGGTGGCTCCCTTAATTAGGCTATATATTTCTCTGCTCCCGTGTCCACCCTTCCTTTATCCCAACCATCCCATTCCCCCAAGCTCCCCCAATCCTCCCCTTCTCACGTTTCTCACCCCAATTCCCCTTAGCCCCATGCCACCTCACCCGCAAGTTCCCAGTTTTTGCCCTGCAATCTTGTCTACTTCCCATATCCAGGCAGATGACTATATGTTTACCTTTGGGTTCAACTTCTTATTTAGCTTCTCTAGGATCACAAATTATTTGCTCAATGTCCTTTATTTATGGCTAGAAACCAATTATGAGTGAGTACATCCCATGTTCATCTTTTTGGGTATGAAATACCTCACTCAGAATAGTGTTTTCTATTTCCATCCATTTGCATGCAAAATTTGCGAAGTCGTTTTTTACCGCAGAGTAGTACTCTAATGTGTGTATATTCCACACTTTCTTCATCCATTCTTCCATTGAAGGGCATCTAGGTTGTTTCCAGGTTCTGGCTATTACAAATAATGCTGCTATAAACATAGTTGAACAAATGCTTTTGAACATAACAATTGTTATTCCCAACAGTTTCATGCTAGCTCTTGGGAAGTTCAACATGATACCAACCTGTAAGGCTTGGCTTTTCTTTCAAGGTAATCTCCTGCCACTAATAAATGGATAAAGAATAGAAATTAAATTCTTGTCTTTTCTTGAGAAATAAAACCCATCTTCTCTTTATCTATTTATATATGTATAACTATATATTTATTTTTCTGTTTGTAGACCAAAAGATTTTAGTAGGAAAATGATAAATACCTAATAAAAATTAACTTTGAACCATAAGTTAAGTAAATCTCCTTAGACGATGATAATACATTCATCATCACAGCTAATACTTTTGACATCCCAATGAACAACGTAATGACATGCAAAAACCCGGAAATAGTCAGTTCGTGACTATCAGGGTTCATTCTGATGACAAGATATCTGGGAAACGTAGGCTTTTGCGGTGGGATTATTACTTTATACACTGTGAAGATGTGTCTCTACCAAGGCACTTTCTAATTGGTTTAATAAAAAGCTGGACAATCAATCGCTAAGCAGGAGAGCACCGTAGGAAGGACTTCTGGAAAGAGAAACTCTGGGAAGAAGAGAGGTGAGATTTACCATCAAGACATGGAGGAAGTAGCCTAGGTAAGGCCAAGTGTTCATAATTAATAAAAAGTCCCCATGTCAATGCCTCTTTCACTTGGGTGATGGGTTGATTCCTGTTCTCTGTACATGCAGGTAATCACAGGAATCAACCCATCACCCAAGTGAAAGAGACATTGTAATTAACACCTAGATAACGTCAGTGTCTTTATAATGGACTTCATGTGGTGGCAGTTTTATCTAGCTATCTGAGGAATTGCTGTATAGTTGTCTTTGAAGGGTTATAGCTTTTTATGAGTAAATATGTGAAAGTATCAAATAAGAAAGAGAAAAAAAGGAAAGGAAAAGTAGAAGAATACACAAGTGTGTCATTTCAGGGATTTTTTTGTTGTTGGTTTTTCAAGACATATATGGTTTCACTGTAAAAACTAATAAAAATATATATCAAGTAAAAACTCAGAATGTTATTTTCTAGATCCATACATTCACATACAAATTTCAAGATGTCATTGTTTTTTGTCTTTGAGCAGTACTCCAGTCTGTAAACATACCTTATTTTCTTTGTCCATTCTTTGTTGAAGGGCATCTGGTTGTTTCCAGGTTCTGGCTATTACAAATAATGTTGCTATGAATGTAGTTGGGCAAACGTCCCTATAGTAAAATTGAGCATTCTTTGGATATGTGTCCAAGAGTGGTATTGCTGGGTCTTGAGGTAGGTTGAGTACCAATTTTCTATAAACCATCATACTGATTTCTAAAGGGGTTGTGTAAATTTTCATTCCCACCAGCAGTGGAGGAGTGTTCCCATACTCCACATCCTCTCCAGCATAAGCTATCATTGGTGTTTTTCATCTTTGCCAATCTGACTGATGTAAAATACTATCTCAGAGTCATTTTGATTTGCATTTCCCTAATGGCTAAGGATGTTAAAGATAACTTAAATGTCATCATAGAACCTAATCCAGAAACTGATGGAAGTAGATGCAGAGATCCTCATTAGAACACTGAGCTGAGCTCTCAATATCAGTCAAAGAGTGGGAGGAATAAGAATGTAAGCAAAGAGTTCAAGACCTTGATTGGCATACTCCCTGAAGCATACCTGAGCTAGTGGGACCTGACATCAAGGGAACCAGCATAGGACCAAATTATGCCCTCTGAATGTGAATTACAGTTGTATGATTGAAGTAGACTTTGGGACCACTGGCAGTGGGACCAGGATTTATCTCTACCTGTTGTACTTGCTTTTTGGAACCCATTCTCTTTGGAGGGATACTTGTTCAGCCTAGATGTAGTGGGGAGGACCTTGATCCTGCCTCAAAGCAATATGCTAGACTTTGTTGATTCTCCATGGGAAGCCCTACCCACGATGAAGAGTGGATAAAGGTAAAATTGGGGTAGGGGAGTTGGAGGGAGCAGGAGGAGGGCAAGGACTGAAAACTGGGATTGGCATGTAAAATGAGAAAAGATCGTATTTTAAAAGTAAAAATATAGATGTGACTTACTCATGAAATGGTCTTTTCCTTCTTGGAAGCTTGTAAAAGATAATCTTATTTCTGACTTTTGATATAGAAGTTAGTCCTAAGGTCTTCTAGAGAAAACTGTCCTCTCAGTGGCATATCTAAGTGGGTGTCATCGGAAATCCTGCTGCTGCTGCTATTGTCTTGCTGTTTGACACTAACCCCATATCCTGGCTCCAATCATGCTTTACAAACAATATAAAAACCAGAACTGCACTTATATCACTCTGAACAACTTTGTTATGTTACTGTAAGTCTTCTTTGATGAGATACAGGTCTGAAAGCATCACACTCCGGCCTCAGTGTGTGCCTGTATAAACAAGAAAACTCGGCTCTCCCCTGTTCTAGCATGTGACTCAGGGCAGCTAAGGTTTCCTAGTGCCAGATCATTATCCATTTAATGCTGTGCTGTAGGTAAGAAGGAATTCTAGTGTCGTGTAGGTTTTCTTAGTCCACATTTATTTTAACCAGTGCAGTTCTGCACTAGCTGTCCAAGTTCATGCAGAGGCATCTAAGTAATGTCTGAATTTGCATAAGCCTTTGTTCTTCTTGGTATGTTTCTGGTGGGAAGATTGGGATATTCAGAGTAACTTCAACACAGACTAATTAAGGGCCCCTGTAGCTGCCTTTGACCCGGGTGAATGGAACCCATTGAAAAAATGACTGTTTTTTCTAGTATAGGTTATAAAAAGTATTCCAAGATCTTCTTGACCGCAAAATGGGATCATATGAATTACCCAAAGCAGTAGCAAGCTAACTAAAATATCCTTGTATTGGTTCTCCAGTCTGATAGATACTGTCTGTTTGTTTGCTTGTTTGTTTTAAAAGTACATCTTGATTAGAGCATACCTCCACAGTTAAAAGCACTGGTTGTTTCTCTTGAAGTCCAGAATTAAATTCTCAGCACCCAATTGATGCAGCCCACAGATGTGTGAAATCCCAGATCCAGGTGCTCTGATGCCCTTTTCTGACCTCTGATGGAAACCAATACACATGTGCAAATTCACCCACATATACATAAGCAAAACAGGAATCTTTTAAACATATGGATCTTGCCTTTAATATCAGGTTAAACTAGATTTCAATCTTTAATGTTTACTTTAAAATAATGACTTAAAGAGTAGGAAATGATTAAAATTTAGCCTACCAATCTAATGAGAAAATAATCACACTAATAAAAATTAGGACATAAAGTCATGTAAAAAATCACTGAACATAAACTCAGCAGACCTGTGTGACTCCAGTCTAGTGGCTTATAATATTGTTATCTCCTACTTAAAAATGAGATGGTTGGCTTAGTGTTTTAAGTCATAACAATGTCTCTTCTTTGCAGATTTTACCTGCAAAGGATGATCATTCTCCATTTTCTACAGCTTACTTATAAACATGCTATAAAAGAGTTATACACATGTATATATTCTTTAAGAGAATATATTATAAAAATTATGAGAAAATTGTAATTAAAAGAAAAGTTAAAATTAATTATTAAATATTTAGAAATAAAATAAAATAACTATTTTAGATCTGATTGAGTATTGAACAGAAACCTAACGATGAAATCATTAGAGTAGGCAATCTTTTCTCAGCTAGGTATTTAGAATACACCATCACAGACTCAAAGGCATCAGATACAGTTCAGGTGTATCTTCTTCCTTATACTTACAGCCTGGTTGTTTTGTCTCAAGACCATTTAATGGGGGAAATTTAGAATACACCATCACAGACTCAAAGACATCAGATACAGTTCAGGTGTATCTTCTTTTTTTAAAATTTATTTATTTATTAAGGATTTCTGCCTCCTCCCCGCCACCACCTCCCATTTCCTTCCCCCTCCCCCGATCAAGTCCCCCTCCCTCATCAGCTCGAAGAGCAATCAGGGTTCCCTCAAGAACAATGGCAATGGGTTTTTGATCCTACTGGCTTTGGGGGAGCCTAGGCAGTTTGGACGCTCACCTACTAGAGGTGGGCAGTCCTTGGACTTCCCACAGGTCAGGTGTATCTTCTTCCTTACACTTACAGCCTTGTTGTTTTGTCTCAAGACCATTTAATAGGGGAAAAGACAGTAGAAGCACCTGTGTGCAGCTGAGTAGTACAGAACTACCCAATTTCCACCGGATCTATTTCCCGTGCATCTAAACTTCAGGGACCTGTTTACCAAATGCCAGTTTGCCTTTACTGTCGTAAAGTGACCAACTGTTTGCTTCTTGCTTGCCTTAGACTATGCCTCAGTGAATTTCAAAACACAGTCTTATCATGCTATAAACACAAAATGATGAAGCAATGATATGTTTAGCAGGACAAGATTAAATTGAGAAAATATTTGACAAAGTTCATTCTGATAAATTTTTCTCATTTGCAAAGGCAAACCTCATTCTTTAATATCTGATATATGAGCTGCCAATATAATTATCAAAAATTCATTTTCCTACTATTTACCATCATGATAAATTAAAATTAGTTTTCTTATAATTAACATTTAAATATTCCCTAGAGGGTGCTATTAATTTGACCAACTATATTTCATTCTTTAATGTTTAGTTTAAAGTAAATAATGATTTAAAGAGTGGTAAAAGATTAAAATTGAGCCTACCAATCTAATGAGAAAATAATCACATAACACTTGTTCTCTGAAAAATATCTTGCATTTTATAATATCCCCTATCAATTAAAAATTTAAATTCATGAAATAATTTCTTTGTCATATTTAGTTTAAAATACTTTTTGTTACTAGTCATATTCATAGATCTACTATATTGTTTAAGACTTTCACTAATCATCAGATAAATATAAGCACTTAAAATACGTATAGAAAAATGTTTAGAGTCTATCAAGTTTCTAAACTGTCTAACAATACTTAGAAATATAAGCAAAGAAATAGCAGAGTATTAAGAAAATATTCACTAGACAAAGTTTTGGTTTGGAGCAAGAGAATTGCAAACTTTTTTAAAGTTTCTGGTAAAATAAGTTTCCAGGATAGAATATGATTAGTTTCCTTTGAGACAGAAGCATTCCTAAGTCACTCCCTTGGAAAGTAATTGTCATTCACATGTGTGAGAGGTTGTACTGACTGTTTGCGTTACCACTGTCCCGGCCTACACTATGTACTACAAGAACAGCAACCTGTTTCTCTTCCCCTCTGCTTTCCACCATCACAAACCAAACTATTCTCCATACTACACTCAAAGTATGTGTTGGATTACTGTCACACTAAAGTCCATCAATAAATTTTGATAGCATTTAAGATAAATCCCAGCATTTAGAACCAACTTTAAGACCTGGCCTATGTCGATCTCTTGGGTCCCAAATTTAACTACATCAAATTTCACCTGTACTGAAATTCACTCTAGCTCACTTCCCAAATCATTACACATTTTTTTTTATTCTAGGAAATCAATGTTAGTTCTGTGATCAGGCCCCTGACCCTGAGTCTTCTTCTACAACACAAAAGTGATGTCTCAGGCAGAGACAAGAGCAAACCCTACAGTCCACAACACTGATGGCTACAATAAGAACGCATTGATTCTCTTTGTGAGATATTAGGTTTTATTGAGGTCAATGTGAAAGAGATGGAATGACCCTGCTCTCCCCAAGGGCATGGCACTTTCTGCTTCTCTGAGATTGGGGTACTTACTACAAATTATACTGTTGGGTGTTGATAGGAATGGTACCCAATCAGAAACTGCATCTGGGTAGTTGTGGATACATGGACCACACTCAGTTTTCCAATTCAATCTTATGGAACGTCATTGTATTTGCTTGTATCTTAATTTCCGTCATTGGTACTGTGTAGTACTCAATATATAATGTGTTTATCTCTTTGTGACAAATTGTTCTTTTCCATGCTAATACAGATAAAAGTTTAAAAATACCCACTGGGGTGTCTATTGCTAGTGTATAGAAATGAAACTGATTTTTGCATGTTGGGTTTATAGTCTGTCACATTATTGACTTAATTCATTATTTCTGACAGATTTTTGTTTTATTTTCTTTCATTTTAGACTGTATTTGATAGAGTCTCAGTGATTAACTACATGTAAGATTATTCCATGTAGAAAGAGATAATTTTACTTTTTTTTCTTTCCACCTTGCATGACATTTTCTCCCATTCCAAATTGATCTAGTCAACATCTCTTCTGTATTTAATGGGATTGTAAGGATGTGCACTCATCTCCTGTATTTACAGGAGTTGTATGCATGTGCACACATCTGTATTTATGGGAGTTTTAAGGATGTGCACACATCTCCTGTATTTATGGGAGTTGTAAGGTTGTGCACACATCTCCTGTATTTACGGGAGTTATAAGGATGTGCACACATCTCCTGTATTTACAGGAGTTGTAAGGATGTACATACTTGCTTTGTTTTCCATCTTGAAAGAAGAGGCCTCGAGTTTCAGCCTTTTGTGTAGAGGTTTGTACAGACTTGACATATGCCATCCTTTAGTTTGGCCCCCGTTACCCACCTACTAGAAGCTTCACAGAACTGATCCAGACATGTGGGTTAGAACAATTTCTGCAGTGCTAATTGGAGAGCTCACAAAGGCTGGAGGAAGCAGAGGATGTTCTGTCTCTCCTCCCTGGGGAAAATGTACACCTGTACCTTCATCGGATCTCTCAAATCCACATTAAGCATATGACATGCCATCTTTCCACTTAACCCTGGTGCCCAGACTCTGCATCTCTGTCCACTGTTCATGTGAAATAAGACAAAAGCTAGTTACTTGGTGATATACTGAAAAGATAGAGACTTTGGATATGTATATTATTCCCTGTACCCAACCCCGGAGGAGTCATCATTCTTCTGGTATTGAATTGTTCAAGCTTAGGGAAAAGGTTGGCACAGCTAAATGAAAATTTCTTAGTTGCTCCATGTAACTGATAGTGGAACACCATATTACAATAAAATCATATAAATGAAATTAGTTGCTTGAAATATTTATTTTAAAGAGACTTAATACGTTTAATTACTTAGCACTGGGTTTTTATTTACATTCAAGCATCCTTCTGGTGACTCCTGGGATGTCCTCTGGTGTCTCCTTTATTGACCTAAGGTGTTTATGTGTCCCTCTGTGATAGGGATCAGACTCAGTGCGTGCACAGACACAGAAGCAAACTCTGGAGTCTGGTCAGAGTACATCGCTATTCTAGGTGTGGCTAGAGTCGGCCCTAAGCCTGCCTTTTTCTGGGGTGAAACATGGGAAACAAAGCATTTAATATGAGGAGAAATGGCCTACTTGGGTGGGAAATATTAGAATTATTTTATATTCTGAAAGTTAAGTTCTCTCTCTCTCTCTCTCTCTCTCTCTGTGTGTGTGTGTGTGTGTGTGTGTGTGTGTGTGTGTGTGAGAGAGAGAGAGAGAGAGAGAGAGAGAGAGAGAGAGAGAGAGAGATTTTAGATTCTAAAAACAATCTACCCTGATCTAGTGAACTGGCTCTCTGTTTATGTTTAATCCTTTTATTGACACAGACTGCTGTGGTCACCATGATGCATTAATCATCCTTCTGTTTAAAGCTTTATACTTTCCTTTGGTATAAAATCTATTTAATGCTCCCTTGTAAAAAAAACATGAGAATGAAACTTTGTCAAAATTTCCCACCTTCACTTGTCACAGTATGGAAATCCTTGGGATATATTTTCATGTGATGACATTAACTTAAGAAAAAAGGTACTAGCTCTCAATCCACAAATAAAGTTCTAATAAAATAAGTAAGAATTATTTTAACAAGTAGCAAATTCAGTTTCACAAAGCTAAAATGTACATAAAATATTAAATAATCCTTAAAGATCAAAATCAAACCATTATTGATGAATTATTCTAGCTTTCTTATTTGTTTTAATTTATTCTATCTAATTACAATTTTAAGATTATGTAATATGTGTTTCCAGAAGTAAATTGAAATATTTTCTTTCAACTGTCTCTCTTGCTAATGGAATTTTAATGCACATACTTCCAACAATGAAGCCAGATTCAGAGACGTTAGTGGCAATAGAGCAGGCAGGTAAGAACAGGAGTTCACCATCAGAATGGTTCAGAATCCTACCTCATCTGTTGTGCGACTTCAGAAAAATTATTTGAATCTTGTTTCAATTGCCTATAAACTATAGATATAGAGATAACCTTGTTCATAGTTGATGCATTAAATAAGACATGTTTAGAATACTTAGAATTTCGTGAGCTGTAAATAGTTTATATAGACACATACTTAAACTAAAATTAGCTCTATCACTTGTAAATTTTAAATGGACATTCCCACAATGTGAAGTCTCAAGTTTTCACTTAGACCTTGGAGAATATTAGTGTGGCTTCAGACTCTGTTTCCTGTTCCAGTCTCTGGGTATGCCACCTGAAACGTTAATGGCTGCTAGAGGTTTATCTTCATGTGAAAATACACTGCTTCTGAGGTTTTACTTAGGGAACCAGTATGCTCACACAGCCTACACTGCTGCTTTCTGGATCTGCCTTCACCTGGTAACTATCCACATGGTTTCAGGTACATCAACAGGCTCATTGAATCCTTGGCATACTTGTAAACCACACTTTATTCTTACCTACCTTAACTTTTTCCAGGTCTTTCTGGTTGCTTCTTGGCCTTTTGGCTAAGACCAAAGGCAAATTTCTGTGTCTTAGCCCACCAACTAGGAAGCAACAGGTAAAATATTTGTTTATGGAAGAAAGTAGCTGATATTTATATACACAATTATAGTCTTGGGAAATCAGAGAAACCAAACTGTATTTAATAAGTGCAAACCGTGCCCATCCTTGACTTTTAATGTAACCACCACGAAAGCCCCTAGGAAATAAATACTACTGCTTGATAGTACAAGGAAAGAATATTGTCAATATTTTTAAATATTGTTCAGTGTTCATGAAAAATAATTGCTGGCAATTTTATCTTCATCAGTTTTTTTACAATATTCCATTATGCAAGTCTCAAAAAATTGGGGAACTGTATTCACCTACACCACTTTTTCTTTTTATAAAAAATACTTTGTTACCATTTTAAATTTTATTTTATTTTTTTGAGAATTTTATGTATGTATACAATGTGTTGGGATCATGTCCATACCTTCCTTTTAGCCCTACATGGGCCATCCGTACCCTTTTCCAGCTTCTGAAAACTGAGGCTATGGGAATGTCCTTGAACAACTGAATGAATTCACCACATCCTACAACTGACATTCCAACCTCATTTTTGAGAGCATACTGCATATCAGTGGTATTTCTTTAATGAATTCAAAGCTGTTTGCATCTTCGGGTTTTCTTTGTGTCAGGTAAAAACTGGGTAATAAGTAAATTTTATGTGGAACTGATAATTCTATTTCAGTCATGGTTCACTTGTTATATTTGTCTTTTATTTTATGTCCTTTATATGTATCAGCTTTGATACTTAAAATGAATCCCTTTGAGGTGCTGGAGAGATGGCTCAGTGGTTAAGAGCACATACTGCTTGTGCGAAGGTCTCAAATTCAGTTTCTGTCATTCACTTCATGGAACCCTATGAACAACTGCCTATAGCTCTATTTCTAAAGGATTTAACTCCTTTATGCACACATACATTCTTTCGCACATGGGCACATTTGAGATGTGCACAAATTCAAACACATTCAAAAGCAAATCTTCTTTGTTTGTTTTTTGCCAGGCAGTGGTGGTGCACACCTTTAATCCCAGCACTTGGGAGGCAGAGGCAGGAGGATCTCTGTGAGTTCATGACCAGCCTGGTCTACAAATATAATTCCAGAACAGCCACGACTACACAGAGAAACCATATCTCAAAATCCAAAAAAAAATCTTTTTTGTTTCAAAATAATTTTTAAATGAAAAGTAAACCTACCATAAAATTTACCATTTTCCCTGTACACAGTTCAGCGGTGTCAAATACATCATATGCAGCCATTCCCCAGAAGTCTTTGATCTTACAAAACAGATACTGTACCCATCAAAGCTCCCTCTCTTCTGTTTTCTTCGCAGGTCCTGGCAGCTGCCATTGGACTATCTGTTTCTATGATTTTGGCTAGTCTAGGTATCTCCTGCAATCAGACAATACTTGTTTTCTTATGATACTTTCTTTCACTTTGAATATCTTCCTGATGTTTCATCTCTGCTGTAACATGCCTCAAGTTTTCTTGCCTTTTTAACAATTTGTGACATTTGTACATGCCACCTTTGTTTTGCCATTACTAAACAATGGGCACCGGGGCTGCTTTTGCCATTCATTTCTGTGAGCAATGTTGCTAAGAGTATGACTATAGAAAACATATTCAAGAGCTTGATTTCATTCCTTTTGGGCATATACCAAGAAATGAAATTACTGAATCCTCAAGCTGTTCTGTATTTAGTTTTTTGTAGAATTTCTCTATTTTCTGTAACAGTTGCATCATTTGACATCCCTCCAGCAGTGACCTAGTACCTCCACGTCTCCACTTCTTCACAGGAACTTGTTATCCTCTAGGATTTTTTTAAAGTGGCCATCTTAATGTATGAAGTAGATTACGTTATTTTTAGCTTGCTATACCAAACCAGACACTGTGGTGGATGTTTTGTATGCTGTTCATTAGCCAATCTAGTATAGCAAAGTTGTCCTTGATTACAGAATAATTGTGAATTAAATTAAGACTTTTGCAAAATTTTATCTTTCAAGACAAGTTTGTGCCTACTTCCCTTAGCCAAGAGGATAACTATATGTTTTTCCTCGGGTTCCCCTTCTTACTTAGCTTCTTTAGATTCACCTATTGTAGACTCCGTGACCCTTATTTATGGTTAGAAACCAATTATGAGTGAGTACATCCCATGTTCATCTTTTTGGGTCTGGGATACCTCACTCAGGATAGTGTTTTCTATTTCCATCCATTTGCATGCAAAATTCGAGAAGTCATTGTTTTTTACCGCAGCGTAGTACTCTAGCGTGTATATATTCCATACTTTCTTCATCCATTCTTCCATTGAAGGGCATCTAGGTTGTTTCCAGGTTCTGGCTATTACAAATAATACTGCTATGAACATAGTTGAACAAATGCTTTTGTCATATGATAGGGCATCTCGAGAAAATTGGGATCTTGGGGTGGGGTGGGTTGGGGATAAGGGGAGATGGGGAGAGAAAAGTTAGAAGGGAAGGAGGTCGGGCCTTGGGAAAGCAGGAGGATTGGGATAAAGGAAGGTTGGACAGGGGAGCACGGAACCACAATTCTTAGTTAAGGGAACCACTTTAGGGTTGGCAAGAGACCTGACCCTAGAGGGGCTCCCAGGTGCCCAAGCTGAGGTCCCCAGTTAGTTCCTTGGGCAGTTGAGAATAGGGAACCTGAAATGACCCTATCCTTGAGCAATACTGACGAATATCTTGCATATCATCATAGAACCTTCATCTGGTGATGGATGGAGCTAGAGACAGAGACCCACACTGGAGCACTGGACTGAGCTCCCAAAATCCCAATGAGGAGCAGAAGGAGGGAGAACATGAGCAAAGAAGTCGGGACCACGAGGGATGCACCCACCCACTGAGACAGTGGAGCTGATCTATTGAGAGCTCACCAAGACCAGCTGGACTGTGACTGAAAAAGCATGGGATAAAACTGGACTCTCTGAACATGGCGAACAATGAGGGCTGATGAGACGTAAAGGACAATGGCACGGGGGTTTGATCCTACGTAATGTGATGGCTTTGTGGGAGCCCAGCCAGTTTGGATGTTCACCTTCCTAGATATGGACGGAGGTGGGAGGTCCTAGGTCTTACCACAGGGCAGAAAACCCTGACTGCTCTTTGGACTGGAGAGGGAGGGGGAAAGGAGTGGGGGTGGGGGAGAAGGGTGGGAGGAGGGGGCGTAGGGGGGAGGAGGGGGAGGGAATGGGAGGCTGGGAGGAGGTGGAAACTTGTTTTTTTTTCTCCTTTTCTCAATAAAAAAAGAAAAAAAAAGACAAGTTTGTGAGCCTAGAAGCCTTAGAAAAGGGTGCTATAGTCAAGTGCCGGTGGTTCCACTTGCAGCTCCACAACACTCTGAGTTGCCATGTGTCTTTGGACGTTTCTCTGGTATAATTAATAAGCGATGCCATTGAGGGTCTCCACAAGCTGCACATGCTGCTCCTCCTGTTTTCAGTGCTCCTTCTCTAACATGGTATGGATGTGATTGACCATGGCCAGCCGAGGACTTGTGTGGACCTTCTGTACATCTCCGTCACTCTGGCTCTGCACAGGTCTTTTCTCTAACACCCGGACCCAAAAGGATGTTCTAACCTAATGGTCTCCTAATTTTGCAAATGCCCTTCTTCTGCCTCCTTCTGTGCAGGCAGACTGTAACTCTCAAATCTCATTTGCTTCCAGTTTCTCAGGGACCATCCCCAGAATAATTAACCTCTGAAAACTCATTTGATGTATTTCTTTCAATATGTAGAAAAAAGCTAAACACTTATCTCAATTCATAAGCAGAAGCAGTCAGTCTTTCAAAACTGTAATTTTTCAAGCATGTCAGTTTTCAAATTTAAATTTTCTTTTGTTACATTTTATAGTTTTTCTATTTCATTTATTTTTATGATTTCCTCTCTTCTTATTTAAACTTACAGACTTCTTTTTGGTTCATTATGACTCCATTTTACTAGCTGATTCAATGTATTGACTGCACAATTTTTAAAGTATCTGTCTAAGTGTGCTAACATTGGTTCATCTTAGAGTCTCTGGTACTGAGACTCCAGGCATTTCTGGTTAAGGGTTTCATAGGGTTAGTTCTGCATTTTTAGTAGCTCTTGTATATATGACACACTTTTTAAATGGCACATTTTTGAGCATATAGAATAGTCATCAGCCTGGTCTCATATATTTTTTTCCTATTGTAGAATCATGTATGTGAGCTGCCTTATACATAAGATGTGAAAATAATTATCTCATACACATATCTAGCCTTATAACTTTGAAATCAAAAGTGATTAGGAAAAATATCTAAGTGAGTAATATATTTGTACACAAATACAAAGGCTTAAATTTGGATCCCAAGCACCGATGTAAAATGCTGGTTTGGGCAGCATGTGCCTGCAATCCTGTGTTGGGGAGGAGGAGACAGAGGTTTCCTGCAGGCTTTCTGAACAAACCTATCTAAGCAAATCGGTGAGCTTCAGGCTCATCAGGAGACAGTGAGTAAATAAGGCAGAGAACAATTGACGACGCTGATGGAAACTTCTAGTCTCTTCATGCATATTTACACATTCTATGTGCAGCAACATGAACATACATACATACATACATACAGTTATAGAATGTGCTCTCCAAGTCAAGCAGCCAACATCTTGATGATATCATTAGTGCCTATTTATAAGGTCCATCACCATCTGGTTCTGTGTGCTGACATTGTTTTATAGAAAATGGAATAAGAAGTTGACCCTCATCTATGTTTCCACCCACTTTTCCAGGCCATTTGTGTGTAATTCCACCCTAATTGCTTGTGATTAGGGCGTCTCAGGAAGTAGAAGTTGACAGAGTATATAGGCTGGGAAGGCTCACAGGGAAGAAGGCTCCATCTATGTGGCCATGGAGAAGACATCATCCTTGCTGGTGCTTGTACGCATCTTCCAAGCAGCTGCTGTATGGTCACTCCCTCTCCTGTCAATAAATCCTCGCCTGTGAAAGGTAATTAAACACAATAAACTCATTGACTTCCTGTATGAACTTGGTGAAATCACACTTGCTTTGTTTGGGGAACCTTAAGATGAGTTGGTAGACATTGTTCATGTCTACAATGGGAGAGGAATCTCACAACACATACACTCACACATAAAACACTCGTCAGATATAATGACATGTTACAGTTTAAAACAGAAATTTCTAATCCAGTATATTTTAAGATTACAAATATCTCCATCAGAAGTGAGGTAAAAATAGGCAATGAAAACAAACAGAAATATCCCATCTAATTTTGTTTCATTTATATTAATTTTAATGAAATCCCTCACCTGAGATGACTGTTTTATACTCTATGCTCCAAATTGTAAATTATGAGTTGTATACATAAAATAAAAATTACACCTCATTAAACTTTGTCTATTTTGCTGTATTTTATTCATTCTTATCTTGTTTTCTGAGAATGGTATGATTTCATATCTTAAAGGGTATATAAAAAGTCAAGTATATTTAGCTAGTCAGTTAAAATGTAATTTATCTATTTAAAGAGCTCACTAAAGTTTACAAAGATTAGTATATGACATTTACTTTCAGCCCTAGAGGAAAAAATACTTTTCTATATGAAGAAATGTTGCAAAGGGTAAATTGAATTAAATTTCTATCTATACAATATATGCAGAAATATGAGGAATGGTTTATTTGTTCCTCATCTAGAATGGAAAGTGATTATATAAGTAATAACTTTCCCTATGAGGGAAACTAGTTCAGCATCAAATTTCACTGGAAGGAAAAGAACTCCTACGTGTAGAGCACCTACTATGTGGTGATGATGTTGCATGAATGATTCAACTCAATATTTATATGGATCTAAGGTAGGTGCTTTGCTCGGTGTTGAAACTCAGAGCTGGTAGTGTGCACTGATGCATTTGCGCTCTGCTCTACATGTCCTCTCAAAAACAGTCTCTCGCTCAAACCATCTTGCTCACTGAAAGGATTTAGAAATTTCATACTTGCTTTAAAATATACTAAAAGAGATATACAGGAAAATAGCAATGTATTCACAGCTGTTTTTATTAGGACTATTACTCCACTAACAATCAACTCAGTATCCAAAGTCACATGTCACATCCTCAGTATTCCCTAAATATTTATAGGGATGCCAGCCAGCATCTAGATCCCTGTAAATGTGTGCTGATTTATGGAGTATATAATTCTCTAAATTATTCTGGCATAACTGTGGTTGTTTCTAAATGTCTCCTAGAACTTTCTATTTTGTGTGTCCAAAAAAAAAAAGAGTTTCAAAGGTTACATTGTATCCAAAATAAACGGCATTTCCATCCTAGCTCATCAAAAAGCAGGACATGCTGGTGTGAACAACAGAGTTGGGACAGCTGAAGTACTTTAATTTAAGGAACACTGTAAACTTTCATCTCTAAAATGAATCATCTCTGTGTTTGAGTGTCTGATCATTTGAGCCCCATATGGCTGATAGCTATTATCTAAAAAGTATAAGCCGCATGTTCCTTGATAGACAACAGTAGCTGCCAAAAGGGTTTAAAAATGCCTCTGAAGTAGAACTTCAGTCTTCAATTACTTTCCCAGTAACTCTTGGTCAGGAAGTATCAAGGACCTTAAAAAGCTTTTACGTAAATTGCTCTACTGATGTTACTTCATTTAATATTAAAACTATAATCTATGAGTGGAATTGCTATATTTATGAGCAGATTTATTTTTAAATGTCTGAACAAAATCCATTAAAAGCTTATCCTGTAAGGGCTGGAAAGATGACTTAATGGTTAAAAGCATGCTCTGCTCTTGTGGAGCCCCAGATTTGACTACCAGAACCCATAATGGGTGGCTCACCTGTAACTCCAGAGCCAATAGATGTCAATATGCTCTTCTAGCCTCCTCAGACACCTGCATACATGTGGTGCACACAAACTCCTGAAGGCTCATGTATGTATACACATAAAATAAATACATTTTTAAAATCTTACCCTTGGTGACATATTTTATGAAAAATCGCTAATTTTTTTCAAGAAAATTATGTTCTAAGAGTGGCATTATTATATACTTGAGAATCTCTTTGATATCTAATATAATAGAAAATCTAGACACTTGCATCAACCTCGATGTTCAATATGCTGCATCATGTTTTTAGTATGTAAAGAAAACCAAGCTTCACTCAAACGTGTGTGTAGAAAAGAAAAATAATTTTTAAGCCATTTATATAATTGTGAATTTTTATTTTTGCTGTAAACCCAAACTTAGTGAATGACAGCTATTTAAAGTTTAGTAACAAAAATAGAACCAGTGCCAAATTCATGAACTTTTCATATTCTGTTATTTTAAAGAATCTTGGTCTCCCCTGTACTTTAAAGAACATTTTCATTATAGTATGATTTTAATCATTTGTAAAATTATCGGCATTGCAAAGGTTCTTGTGCTCACAGTTAAGCATTAGGAGAACCTGGGATGTTAAAAGCACAGAGTTATTCCTTCAAATAAAAGAATGCATTACCTCATCTTCCCACAAGGCTGGTAGCAAATGTGGTTAATAGCCTAATGACTTTCATTATCTTTGTGGCCAAGAACACACCATATCATCCCCAAGGCCCTTATCATGAGCTTGTGAACCCACCTTTTGGAAGATTTCAGATGGACTTACCAAGGAGTTTCAATAAAGCCACACTCAGTCTTTTTTTGTTTAGTTTGTTCCTCAAGATTTATGTAGACAGGATTGTGTTAATTATCACCAGGAAAGCTTTTACCCATTTGTGCTGTGCTTAAATATGCCTAAAGCTATTCAGGGTTAGACTCCCAAAATTTGAACCAATATCTTCTGTTTAGTCACACTGAATTAAATTACCTTCCCTCCTGTAGATTGTAACTCTGCTGGCCTTGATGGTCATAGACGCCCCCACAGAAATAATAGTTTATTGGATTATTTGTAGCACTTAAATCATTTTTATTAGTTTTAGTTTCATTTATGTTGCTGTGAAAAGTCACCCTGACCAAATTTCAACTTAGAGGAGGAAGACAAATTTTGTGCTTATAATTCCAGGTTAATTCCAAAACTTAGTGACTTTTTATTGCTACAAAAAGACCATTCGCAAGGCAACTTATAAATAATTGGGGCCTTGCTTACAGCTATTGGATAAATCTATGACCAAAATGCTGGTGAGCATTGAAACAGGCAGTCAGGCATTGTGTTGGAACAATATAGCTAAGAACACATTAGAGGAACATGTTAGAGGTGGGGAAAACATTGGGTCTGGCCTAGTCTTCCGAAACCTCAATGCTTACTCCCAATGACACACCCCTTCAACAAGGTCACACCCCCTAATTCTTCTACTAAAGTTCCACCAACTAGGGACCAAGTACTCAAAAATATAAACTTATGGAGGCCATTATCTTCCAAAGCATCACAGTCCATGACTATGGGCATGAAAGGCAGAAAGGAATTCAATAACTTCTTACAGAACATTTACTGTCAATAACAGAGGAAAACAAATGCAGTCACACAGCCTTCCTGCTGCTTTTTAGCTTTCTTTCCTACTATTCAAAATCTTCTGCATTGGGAATGATGCAGCCCCCTGCTCCTTTTACACCTATTCAGAACTTAAAGTACTTGCTCATTGAAATTTTGAATTTATATCTATAGTATTGTGCTGTGCACATATATTAATTTTCCAGACTCCAAAAAATAAGACACATCCTTTTGTCAAATTTTATTTGAGTACCCTCCCGGTTACTTCCTACAGATAATGGAGTTTTGTTATTCAAAGAACAAGTAGGACATTTCTTTATAATTTAAATGACTTGTTGCCAAGTAATAGAAAATTCTTTCTTTGACACTTTCGGCATATTTCTTACCAATAGCTGATCAATTTCATCTTTACGTTGTACTAGAAGGCCTCGTAGACCCATATGGGATCCAATATGTGTTACATAAAATGGATGATTTCTATTTCTGATTACTTATCATAGTTGAATAAGTAACAAAATTAATTCTGAATCATATGAAATAAGTTCAGTGACTTCAATATGTAAATCAACTCTTTCGGCATATTGAGAATTATTAACTATACTAATAAATTCTGGAAAAATTTAATAATACCATGAGAATAGCATATAATTCTGACTCTTGAACTGAATCATAAGAGCTCAGAACCACCTTGCTTATTTTTTTCTGTCTTATAACCTACCTTTCTTGATTTATTTGCAAAAGTATAGAATTACAGGTTCCAGAAATTAGTATTCCTCAAACCAGGTGAGATGAAATCCATTAGTTCTTTTTATAAACTGAAGTCTGTTTCTGTCGGGATGTTGTTGCTAATCCCTCCCAACAAATTACTGCAAGTTTTGTGCTGTTTTTTTTTTTTTGCCATTGTTCACTTTTTGCCCATAATGAGAAAATTTCGGCATTAGTGAAAGGGACCACAATTTCTGCTGGGTCTATTCCTACTAATTGAAAAAGTCTCAATTTTCCTTTCAGAATCAATTCAGAAATCTTTTCTAACTAGATCTTTCATTTTTTACACTGTTTATGGGGTAAAAATATCCTTTCTAAGATATTATCTTCTCTCTACGAAGGAGTTACTGTAGGAGAATGAGTAGAAGATCAAGCTCTGGATACAAGCCATCCACATGTACATCCTGTAATTTCTTTTCTTAACAAAGCCAATTCTCTCTCTCTCAGGCTCAGCTGATAATTTTCTTGGACTATTTAAGCCTTATCACCTTGTTCAGTTTGAAATAAATGACTTTGTTCTTGAATAGTTAACCCAATTGTGGGCCATAGCCAGTTATTATCTTCCAGCAATTTTTGAAAATCATTAAGGGTTCATAATTGATCTCTTCTGACTTGTACCTTCTGTGATTGAATTTTCTGTAAACCTTTCTTATTTATATCCTAGATAATTAATATCCTTTTTGCATTTTTTTCGGAGCAAGTTGTAATCCCCAACAAGACAAAATTCTCTTTACTTCATCACAACATTTTTTCGAAGTTATCTGCATCTAAATCAGCCAGTAAGAGATCATCTATATACTGGTAAATTATAGATAGAGGAAACTATTTACACTTCTTTTTCTAGCAGGTGTTGTATAAAATATTGATACAAAGTGGGGCAGTTTCACATTCCTATGGCAAGATCCTCCAATGGCATCTTCCAAAAGGTTGAGAATGACTATAAGTGGGCACCCCGAAGGCAAATTTCCTCTGTTCTGTTTTTATAAAGGTAGAGTAAAAAATAGTCTTTTAAATCAATCACCATCATAGACCATAGCTTATGTAATAAGGAAGGCAAAGGCAATAAACAGCCCTTTGGCTGGATCACCTTATTACAGCTCTTAGACCTGCTACTATTCTTCATTTTACAGATTTTGTTTTAATGACAAATATAGAAGAATTTCAAGAACTGGTTGACTCTTCAATATGTTGAGCATTTTGCTGCTCTTGTCCCAGTTGTTCTGGTCCTGTAATTTTCATCATGTCCAAGGTCATTGTTCCACCTGTACACGTTCACCATTTTAAAGGTAAGCTGTGAAAGACCAGCAGCGCTCGTGACCTGCTTCTGTACAACCTCAACAGTCAGGGGCCTTTCTAGATAGTACCTTTCAAAATTTCTCTCAAAAACATTATTTTATGGGTTGCTTCTAAAACTGGAGAAATGTGAATCTGCTTTTTCCAGAGCTATAACAAGTCACATGCCCATAAATTCATTGCTATCTTAGTCACATATGAGTTTAGCTTTTCTATCTGTTCTTCTGGCCCTATAAACCCCGCCATGTACTTTATTTCACATGTATAAAATAAATAAAGTTGCAATTTCTAGAAGTTGAATATTTACCTCCTGAAGAGGTAAATTTTTATGTAATTATTTTTGTGTAATTATTTTTACATGTGTCCCTATGCTTACCAAACCTTCAATTACAATGCCCATTTAATAGCATTTTTAGCTTTTGTCTTTGATTATTTTATAGAAGTTTGCCAAAATACTTGTTTTACAGTATCTCCTGATTTATTTTATTTTTTTGTTTGTTTGTTTTATCCTCTGACGCTGTTCTCTCATTGATCAAATTCAGAGTATTATGGCTTTTGGTTTCAGGCATTAAGTCTTTTAATTGCTTTGTGAATGAATTTCCCCAATGATGACAGGGAATGGTTGAACCAAATTTGCAATTGGGGCTTGAGTGAGGCCACTAAGACATTTCTTGATGGCAAGGGATTACTTTGCCAGTCTCTTGTTGATCTGCAGTCATTAGTCCATAGCTTGC
Organism: Microtus oregoni; assembly: GCF_018167655.1. NCBI lineage: Eukaryota > Metazoa > Chordata > Mammalia > Rodentia > Cricetidae > Microtus > Microtus oregoni. Next base: position 8,049,062 of record NW_024543076.1, on the reverse strand, counting down.
CTTTGACATATTTTCTGCATACTCCAGCAGGCTTGGAAGTATCTATTGAAGAAACATTATTTCTAGGAATGCCTTGCCTACAATTCCTTTTCAGATGACCTTGTTTACACCAACTAAAACATCCGATATTTTGATTTTTCTTAAAATATTTAGAAATCATTTCTGTCAAAGTAGCATCATAATTGTGAGATCCAATATCAGCCGCATTTTTAATTCATTCATCTATTGGTACTGATCTTCCTTTAAAGGTCAACTCACCATTTTTGCACTTTTAAATTAGCATTTTCAAAAGTCATAGAATCAATTAATAATTGTCTGACTTCTGGATCTGATACTATTATCTGAAATAAGTTCTGAAAAAAAAAATCAGTAGGTGCTTCGTTTGTGGCCTGTGCAATTTTAATAAAAGATTCAGACTTCTTTCCTGTTTCTCTAGTCTTGTCCCAAACAGTCAAAGTTACTAAAGACATAGAGCCAAGATGTAGTCATTGAATTCACACTGTCTTCCCAATTCAGCAGGTGGATCTTCACCCAAAAACTATTCTTGAAAAGTATTAACACCTCCACCCCTAATTCATTGCTCTATGGTCCTCGCTTCCTCTTTCCGCCACGTTCTCCATTATTACTGAGAACCACCTTCCAATATTGTTATTACTGAGAACCACCTTCCAATATTGTTGTTGCTAAATCTTTCCGGACTTTTCGAACAATTCTGTTCTGAGTTGCCCATTGATTTACCATCTGTTTCACAGAGGGTGAATGCATACCATATGAAATTACCACCTCCTTAAGTCTTCTGAAATCTAACATTTCTACACAATTCCATTTAACTTCTGCTTAAACTTGGGGCTGTCTATCATCTAATAATTTTTGTATAGTAACTGCTTAACCGAAGGTTGGTTTTCTTATAACATTGAGCTGTCCCTCTTTGGTTTTATTAAGCAGTGGTTCTTGTCTAAATGGTATTTTAATATTTTTTTTAAATTTTCATTAGTAGGTCTTTTAAGGCTTGTATCTTCTGAATAGTAAGTCTTTCTAAAGCTTGTATCTTGTCAGTTAATTTCTATCAAACTACTTTTTAAGGATAAAATATGAATTAACAAGCTGATAGCAATTATAATCAACATTATGTCAATCTCAGCTAAATCGGTTATCCATTTATTTTTTTCCATTTTTAAGCCATTCATAGTTTCACTATACAGAATTCTAACTCCCTGCAATGTAATATTCTCCATTCTTAACATAGGAAAGATTTTTTTAAATATAACATAATTCTCTCCATAAGAATTCCCAGGTCTCTCACTAGATATGCTGACTTTTCCATTTGTCCACAACAATGGCGGCTGTGAAGTTGGGAGTCAGGGTGTGCTGAGGTAGTAGCAGCAGCGGCAGAAGCATAAATGAATGTGAGCAGGTGTTGAGGCAGCCAGCAGACCCAAGGGGACTATCACCGGGAAAGCCTGTAACCTGTGGGGAGCGAAAGCCCATAAGCTGCATGAAGAGTGGCTACAGTGGTCCAGTATAAGAAGTCTGCATGGCGAGAATGTAGGAACAGGAAGTGAGGGCACAGTATCCAACATAAAGATAAATATTGTCGTGAGTGGCCATGACTCAGGCAGTTGCCGAGTCGACATGGGGGACTGACATGGAAATGGACCATGGACACAGCCAGAAAAGCCACCAAGCAGTGGCTAGGACAGCCAGGAGCAATGGCAGCTTCAGAAGGTACTAAGAGATCTTCTGCCAAACACTGGATGCCAATTTTGGAGTGAAACTTTATGGATAAAAGAGAGGAGGAGGCGGGACCAGTTGACCTTCCCTTTCTTACCTAAGACCCATCCAGCTCCTCTTCTCTCAAAAAGATCAAAGAGAGTGAGAAATTTCAAGCTTCTCCCTTCTCCTTCCTATTCATTTCTCCTATCCATATTCCTTACTTCTCTATGGCTAATTCCAGTCAGCTAATTGCTGACTCCACCCCCAATTCAATGTTAACTTTATTAACACAATCTAGGAGTGTCACATTGTGATCAAATTATCTTGCAACAATTTGTCTTAGTTTTAAATACAAAAAGTGTCCCCATAAGACAGAGCTAGTTCATACTTTGATTTCAACCATTAATAATTTTTTCTTAAAACATCCATAATAATTCACAAAAAAGATTTTTGCATTTTGATTATTTTTTATTTTTCTGCATCATAAGCTATTCACTATCAGTATACATTAACAGAAAGAAAAAGCTAAACAATATCATATTGTTATGAGGCAAACTGCCTCATCTGTTTAAGCCTAGTGACAAGAGTCTCAGGGAAATGCCCACTTCAATGAACCACACCTAGTAAATGATTATATTGAGAAGTGTAGAAAGCATGTAACAAGCATCTCCATACATCTTTATATACCAGCATGGCAAATCCACAAGGTAGAATCTATGATCGTCCTCATTTTGCTGATGAAAATCTCACAGTTTACTATTACTTACTATGAGTAAAGGTAAATACTAAGAGTTCAATACCTAGGCAACCTTACACAAATGCATTTCAAGTATTAATAATACTTAATAAATATAATATTTCTTTCTTCTCTGTTAGCCTTATGTCATGTGGGAAGTCCTCCCCAATGGACTACCACACTAATGCAGATATTTTCATTTCTGAATACTCTAAGATCCTGAAGATATGCTAGATAAGAAAGATTAAAACGTTTTAGGGTTTCCTTCTTAATATTTATTTTACATAAAATAATTGTCATCTCCAGCTCTTATCAGTAATTTTTGTTTTTAGAAATGCTTACTCTTTATTTAAAGGTATTATGTAGATGTGCAATGAAAAGCTTCAGTGAAAGTCAAATAGCATAAAGGGTAGTAATGCTACTGTTATTAAAGTCAATCTAAGAGTCTAGTCCCCGAATTCTTATCCATCCCTTGAGTTTTTTTTCAAAGTCAGAGGCCACAATACTTCTATAGAGTAGCAAGATAATGGCCATTATTGTTGAAGACCTGGCAGAGCATTTCGACATTAACAAACGATCTTGTCTCATTTTCTCTATTTCTATAGTGAAGATAATTTCCCCCAAGAACTGACAAGAGGCTATGATATGATCAAAATTAAAAACTGGGCTTGTCAGCACTCTATGTACCTCTTACTTCTTGATGCAGACTCCTGATACTTGTGTTTGGTCTTGCATGTTACTCTGAATTGAAAAATTTGAATACTGCATGCTGTGGAATAACCCTTCTGTATGCTGTGAATCTATGTTGCTCTCATTGGTTGATAATAAAAACTTCTTTGTCCTATAGCAAGGAAGAATATAGATAGGTAGGAAAGTCAAACCACATTGGGCAACAGAGGTAAATGAAGCAGTGCTTTTGCTTCCCAACTGCCAGTCTCAAAATAATAACACAGAAGCTTAATATCAATTACAAACCACTTGGTCTATAGTTCAGACTTATTATTAACTATTTCTTACATTTAAATTAGCCCATTTCTATTAATCTATGTAACATCATTTACTCATGGCTTTTACCAGTCTGCTGGCATCTTGTTTCTTAGGCATCTGGCTCAAGTCTCTTCCAGCTCCATCCTCCTTTCTCCATGAATTCAGTTTGGCTTTATGACCTAGGAATATTCTGCCTTGCTACAGGTCAAAGCAGCTTAATATCCACTGATGAAAGCAACATATATTCACAGTGTAGGTTACACCACAGCAACTGCAGATAAATTCTTGTACATTCAAATGTGATAATAGCAATTTGGACTTTTCCATCTTGTGCTTAAAGACATACTTCCAGCTGGGCGATGGTGGCGCACGCCTTTAATCCCAGCACTCGGGAGGCAGAGGCAGGTGGATCTCTGTGAGTTCGTGGCCAGCCTGGTCTACAAGAGCTAGTTCCAGGACAGGAACCAAAAGCTACGGAGAAACCCTGTCTCGAAAAATCAAAAAAAAAAAAAAAAAGACATACTTCCACAGAAACAATGGGAAAAAGATTAAAGATTAGTAAAATGATAAAAAAAAATGACAAGCCAGTGGATTACAATATATTTTTAAACTTATTAACTGTTGAGAAAAATACATAGGTATACATCTATAAAAATTTAAATAAAAAACATTAAACTACTGCCAGAAATTAATTTAACACAGCAATTAAATAATTGCAAGCTATGGCATCATTATCCATATGTTAACTAGGCTTTTAAGAACTTTAAATTTCTAAAATAATTGAGTGAAAGTCTTTAAATAGAGCTCAAAGGACAAAAAGAACATTTTGTAGTGTTCCTCAGGGATTTTGTTAAATGTGAAATTAAAAATGAACACTGTAGGTCCTTGGGCAGACAACAGTTCACTTACCAACTCTGTCTACCCTCTCAGGTTGCAACCAAAAGGAAGCAATGATGAGACACAATCCCCATGGATGTGTTTTAGAAATATACTTAATATTTATTTAATAAAATCACAAGCTATGACTGCAGAGATGACTCAGTCTGAAAAGTTCCAAGGAAGTGTGAGGATCTGAGTTCAGATCCCAGAACCCACATGAAACTCATGTGCTGAGGCACACATCTTCAAGCCATACACAGTGAAGATGAAAACAGACAGATCCTTGGAGTTACATGACTAGCTAGCCTGGCCAAATCGATGAACCACAAGTTTAATGAGAGACCCTTTCTTTAAAAATAAGGTGAACAGTTGAAAAGCAACATTTGACATCAACCGTAGGCTTTCACACACATTTGCACACAGATTCGCATCCATCTGCACATACACAAAATAAAAATAAAAGCAAACACCAAAAAAATTTATTAAGTCAGATGTGAATATGTTTTAGAGAACTATAATTGCTTCCCACTTAATGCTTGTGAAATATACTTTTAACTGTAGGCAAATTATAGTAACCTTTTAAAGCCTTAAATATCTCTATTCAAACAAACTTTTAATCCTCAGTGTTTCCTTGCTGACTATATATTTTAAAGATTATTTCCTGCAAAAGGGCAATGTTGCTGCAAACTAGTTATTTTCATATTTCTGAACAACTTTTTAAACCAGAAGAAATAATACCACTATGATATAGTAAAGACAGTAAATGCCCTTCTGATATCAACTTCTTACATTTTCAAATACAATCTCTTAAATGATTCATTTTTAAATTTTTAATAAGCAGCATTGTTATATCCATTCCACTATTCCCACAAGAGGCTCTTCAGGGCTACTCTTTCTGTAAAGGTAAGGGTAAAAACTAGCTGCTGGTCTAATTTAGCAAGTTAGTAGTTACAAATGTGACAGAAAGTTGCATTTTTGCTCTTTTAATTAGCTTCTATGAGTGTAAAAAGACTTTCTGCCAACAAGCTTAAAAATGAATAGACAATTTTAACGTAAGTTCAGGAAAAGTGAAAAAATAAGCACATGTAAGTATGTGTCACATGACTAATTAAAGATAGACGTTCTGGTGGTTCTTACTGCTGAAAAGTAAATAAACTGACACTTTATACTCCTCACAGAGGTGGATGAAAGATTAGCTATCCCAGCTCAATAAACTATGAAGTTTAGTATTCTAAAATACGCTAGTAACCCTGAATATTCCCTGAGACACTCCACTAACCTGTGCTGATGTCACTCAAGTGATTAGAGACTCAATGCAATAATATGGTACAGCTTTGTCTTCACGCTTGCCCACTTGGTGGAGGTAAGCAAGACTTGTTGTCAGAAGAGAGCAGCTAGAACAGTAGAAGAGTTCTTGCGGCTCACATGGCGTTTCCTAATATGGAAGTAAGTGTCCATCATCTGAGGTGTAGGTACCAATATCAAACCAAAGAACTTATTCCACTCAAGTCTAGTTGCATATAAAAATGAACTTATTGACCTTATTTAGAGGAGCATGGCTAACTTAAAAGCAGCTGCATTTATGAAAAGTCCAAACTAATATGGATACCAGTTCATGTATCCTTGGACCCTTTAAAATAAGTGCAGTCAGGTCCACCTGACAATCTCCTCCACTTCCCAATTGTTTACTGCTTTCCATCATTCTCTGGAGAAGCCATACTAGTGTTCCAACTTCCTGAATTTCCTGGCCTTGTTTCATCAGCATCTGTATGTGCATACACAAGTATGCACATGGCAGTTTCTGAATTTCCTGAACCCTGTCTTATCAGCATCTCTGTGTGTGTACACATGTATTGACGTGGCACTTGCGGTTCTAGTGATGACTAGACACAAGATGTGCATGCCACTTAGCCTGGGTTTTTACCGGATACAAGGACTGTCTTCCTAACTCTCACTAGCTTCTGGAGATCTTTTACAATATATTCACAATGCAGTTTTATATTAATGGAGAAAGGGATTGTGTGATTTGTGGGAAATACATGTAACTGAAGATCATTATATAAAATGAAATACTACAGACTTAAGACAAATATTACATGTTCCCTCTTATATAAGAAATACATATAGGCATCCTCCTGAATATTAACCTTCATCAGGCGATGAAAGGAAACAGAGACAGAGTCCCACATTGGAGCACCAGACTGAAATCTCAAGGTCCAAATCAGGAGCAAAAGGAGAGAGAGCACGAGCAAGGAACTCAGGACCGCAAGGGGTGCACCCACACACAGAGACAATGGGGATGTTCTATCAGGAACTCACCAAGGCCAGCTGGCCTGGGTCTGAAAAAGTCTGGGATAAAACTGGACTCGCTGAACATAGCAGACAATGAGGACTACTGAGAACTCAAGAACAATGGCACTGGGTTTTGATCCTACTGCACGTACTGGCTTTGTGGGAGGCTAGGCAGTTTGGATGCTCACCTTACTAGACCTGGATGGAGGTGGGTGGACTTCCCACAGGGCAGGAAACCCTGATTGCTCTTCGGGCTGACTAGGGAGGGGGACTTGATTGGGGGAGGGAAATGGGAGGAGGTGGCCAGGAGGAGGCAGAAATCTTAAATAAATAAATAAATAATAAATAAATAAAAAGAAATATAATACACACATATACCCATGTGATATATTTATAACTTATGAAGTATATGCTTTATTTATTTATTTATTTATTGGTTTTTCGAGACAGGGTTTCTCTGTAGCTTTGGTGCCTGTCCCGGAACTAGCTATTATAGACCAGGCTGAGTATATGCTTTTTTTTTTTTTTAACTTTTTTTTATTGAGAAAAGAAAAAAAAAACAAATTTCCTCCTCCTCCCAGCCTCCCATTTCCCTCCCCCTCTTCCCACCCTTCTCTCCCTCCCCCATTCCTCTCCCCCTCCCTCTCCAGCCCAAAGAGCAGTCAGATTTCCCTGCCCTGTGGTAAGTCCTAGGTCCTCCCCCCTCCGTGCATTTCTAGGAAGGTGAACATCCAAACTGGCTAGGCTCCCACAAAGCCAGCACATTACATAGGTTCAAAACCCCGTGCCATTGCCCTTGGGTTCTCATCAGCCCTCATTGTTCGCCATGCTCAGAGAGTCCAGTTTTATCCCATGCTTTTTCAGTCACAGTTCAGCTGGCCTTGGTGAGCTCCCAATAGATCAGCTCCACTGTCTCAGTGGGTGGGTGCTCCCCTCGTGGTCCCGACTTCTTTGCTCATGTTCTCCCTCCTTCTGCTCCTCATCGGGACCTTGGGAGCTCAGTCCAGTGCTCCAGTGTGGGTCTCTGTCTCTGTCTCCATCCATCACCAGATGAAGGTTCTTCTTACTTAGCTTCTTTGGGATCACCAAGTGTAGACTCCGTGACCCTTGTTTATGGCTAGAAACCAATTATGAGTGAGTACATCCCATGTTCATCTTTTTGAGTCTGGGATACCTCACTCAGGATAGTGTTTTCTATTTCCATCCATTTGCATGCAAAATTTGAGAAGTCATTGTTTTTTAACGCAGCATAGTACTCTAATGTGTAGATATTCCACACTTTCTTCATCCATTCTTCCATTGAAGGGCATCTAGGTTGTTTCCAGGTTCTGGCTATTACAAATAATACTGCTATGAACATAGTTGAACAAATGCTCTTGTCATGTGATAGGGCATCTTTTGGGTATATTCCCAGGAGTGGTATTGCTGGGTCCAGGGGTAAGTTGATCCCGAATTTCCTGAGAAACCGAAACACCGATTTCCAAAGTGGTTGCACAAGATTGCATTCCCACCTTTAAATAGAAGGAGGACATTGTGGAAAGACAAGCTGACTAAGGAAAATAGGGATGAGGAACATTATAAAAGAAGAAGATTATTGTCAAAGAAAATGAGATATGTGAATCCTTCCATTTTAAGAAATGGACAAATGGAAACTATATCTACATACAATAATTTACAGAATAAATATAAACATACAGTGATAGTGTCTCTGTGGTACTAATGAAAGATTAGATAAGACATCAAATAAAATACAATAATGGAACAAGAAAACATTTATACAGAAGTCATAAATTTACTGAGTGATTAGTGACAAGGGCAATGCTTCACTAATAGCTACTGACTGAAAAACAATGAAAGATGTGGATTAGAACCTAAAGATCTTTGTTCTCAGTTCAACACCAACTTGATTTTACAAGTTTTATGACCGATAGAGCTATTTTTATCAAGTTCTAAAGGGTAACTTAGAACAATAGCAATAACCTGTAACATCTGTGGGTCAATGGACCTGTTATTTGTTAGACTATTGTGTCTAAGAGGGACTAGATGAAGGGTAGAAGGCTATATGAAGGCACCAGTTCAGCCTCTCTACATCCTATGAGCTGTGTGGATGTTGTCTTTCTGTGGGGCATTTTCTCGATAAGCAAATGATATGAAAAGAATAGGTGGTCCTAGGCTCTTTAAGAAAGCAGACTGAGAAAGCCATAGGATGGAAGCCAGTAAGTAGTGTTCCTCTATGGCTTCTGCTTCAGTTCCTGCCTCCAAATTCCTCCTTTGAATGTCTGCGCTGGCTGACTTCCTTCAGTGATTGACTATAAGCTGTAATGTGAAATAAACCCTTTTCTCCAAAAGTTGCTTTTGTTTCTGGTGTTTATATGGCAATAGAAAGCACACCAGGACAATCTCTGAAGCTTTTCTGATTTGCTCACATTTCCTTTTATAAAATAATTATTATTCCTATCAAGATTACTTGCATTACTGGGAATGAACTCAAGGGTTTGCACATGACACCCACACATTATACCACCGAACCACACCTGGTCTTGCTTCTCCCTTCATAAGGAAACCAGCTTTTTGCAGAGAGTAACTGTCAGTGTGGCTCTCAGCCACAAATAGAACATCTACCTCTATCATCCCCCCCTCCCCCAAATGGCTCAGGGACTATCGTAAAAAAAGGGGGGACTGAAATTTTAAGAGCAGAGGTTGGGTAAGGCAGAATAAAACAAATGTTTTCTGCACTTGATGGGACTCATGAACTCAACAGCTGTGGCTGCCTGGACAAGATTAAGCAAGTCAGCAATCCATCATGGAAGAAGGGGCTCAAAGACCCCCACACTGAGATGGCAGATGCTGACAGCTGATAGCTTCTTGGGGTAGGGAGAGTCAGTTTTCTTTAAGGGGATAGTAATGTCTTTTATGTTGAATATGCTGTAGAGGATGACCTCACACTCGTGAGAATGTGGGCAGAACAAGCTGGACTAAGATGGTTATCTGTGTAGGGAAGGGAACAAGAAGTAGGGAAGAGAACAAGAAGCTAGAAAAGGTGGAATAGGGAGAGGGTGTGCATCTGGGAGGAGCAAAAGACAGGTAAATACAGCCAAAATACATGGAATGAAATTCTCAGATTTTAATTTTAAGACTAAAGAAAACAACTTTGGAAGCTACAAAAATTGCTCAGCCATCAGAAGTACTTTGCTGCCCTGCTGAAGGATTGCAGTGTACTTTCCAGCACTCATACTAAGTAGTTAGTAATTGCCTATAATGCCAATTTCAGGGGCTCTGATACACTCTTCTGGCTTCCTTGGACACCTGTACATGTGGCACGCACGCATGCACACACACACACACACACACACACACACACACACACACACACACAGTGGCTTGCACCTGTGATCACGAGTGTTTAAAAGACCAATGCAGAGGATTGCCAGAAATTCAAGGCTAGCCTGGACTATATAATAATTTCCAGGCTAGCTTAGACTTCAAAATTAGACCCTAAATCTTAACTCAGAGTTCCTTAACTCATCATCCCCACATGAAAGGAAAGTGCTGTCACAGATATTCCTGCAAGCTTTAAGTACAAATGTATGCAGCAAAAGTATCAAATTTTATTCAGAAAATGAACATCTTCTCTTCAGGATGTCAGTTAACATCTCCAAGGTCTTTCTACAAATAAATCAAACTGTACTTATAACAATATATAGTATTGGTTAGGGAACTGGGTTGTGCTTCTAAACAGAATCGGCAGCCTTTCTGTTTGCTGATTCATTATTCCCAGTACTTCACTGTTAAACTGTTGGTGACTTGCCCAAACAAGTGTGTATTCTTCACATATGTTTTCTGTAGCTAAAGATTTATTTTGCCACAAGAGAAATTCAGAACATCTGGCAGTATTAAAAATGATTCCTTCTTGATTTATTTAAGTATAATAAATGAATTTACATGACTACAATTCTGCATGTTACAGTAATAGACTTTAAGACTAATGAATCTTAGAATATGCTAAATATGCATCCTTCTCAACTTCACTGAATGACTCTCTAATCTACTTTTTCCTTTCAGCTATTCTTCTAATTCATTACCTAATTGCCTTAGATATAAAAAGACAATTTACTTAAATGAAGCAGTGCCAGTAAAATAAATGAGGCTAACCCTTGCCTGTGATATCCATCCCAGTACTTAACCATTTATCCAAAAAAGATTATCTCTAAAGAGCCTCATGCGCATTCCTGTTCTGTCTGCCAATGACATATTCCAGAAGCATTTAATTAAATTTGCATTTGAGTAAAAACATGTTTCTGCCTGTAAGAGTTTACCAAGTTTAAAATCGGCTGGCAAATAACTTTTTTAAAAATAAGCATTAATATTACCTGAACTCCATGCCCAAAATACCTCTTTGAATATTATGAAAACTCTTTTGTATGATTCAACAGAATACGTACCATCTGCTTCCTAAGAAGCAGAAAGCATACAACTACAGGCACTCAGGGTGATGATTAGGAGTCTGCACCATAGTTCACTGGAGACATGGGCATGACTAGAAGATGACAGCATAGGGTCACACACCCCATGTCTGTTCTTATTCGTGAGCTTTGCAGATAGTTAAGTGGAAGAGTTAGTTGTTGACAGGGGTTTCTGTTCTGCCTGGTCCCACAGCCATTTAGCTCCAAAGAAACACACAGGGGTCTACATTAATTATAAACTGATTGGCCTTTTAGCTCAGGCTTCTTATTAACTCTTGTAACTTACATTAGCCCATAATACAGTCTGTGTTAGCCATGTGGGTTGGTACCTTTTTCAGTGAGGCATTCACAACTTGATTGCTCAGTGTCTGGCTTCCTCTGTGTCTGGATGATTACTGCGGACTGATATTTCCTCTTCCCAGAATTCTCCTGTTCTGGTTGCCCCACCTTTACTTCCTGCCTGGTTGCCCCACCTTTACTTCCTGCCTGGTGGTCCCACATATACTTCCTACCTTAGCATTTCATCAAAAATAATACAAGTGACAGGATAAAAGGCTATTGTTTGTCCCACAGCACTTTCCCCCTTTAAAAAAAAAAAGCAAGAACTCTGAATCTAATATCCCTTGTTTGGCTTTTCTCCTGACCATTATCCATAACAACTTATAACCAGCATTCTGAACAAAGACAAACATCCATAATCCATTTTTTGGAAATGCAGGTGTAGTTTTCCAGCCTACCTCTTGCTGATTGGGGGCACTGTTAATCTTGCTGCAGGACTGGGCAGAACAGAACCCTCTGTCAACAGTTGTGAAGACATGTGCAAAGGAAAGCAGTTGGGTCCCTGGCAAAGGCTGGAGTGAGGAAAACTGACAGTGACTGAGTTGAACCTTGGAAATAGCTGCAGCTCTACTTCCCCAGTAGGGTACCCAGAGAGCAGAGCTCTCCATTCCATCTCAGGAATGGTATTTTGCAGATCTACCAAATACACAGTGTAGATCATAAGCAATGGGATTGCTTTGGAGGAGGGAATAGGAAAGCCTGACAATGTCTTTTCAGTCAGAATATAGAGATCTCTGGCTAAGACACAAAACATCTTGTTAGAATAGGGATATGTCCAGGTATGTCATTGGAGATTCAAGCGCAAACAGTCCCAAGTCTACAGGAAAGAACGGCTGATCTTTCTTTATATGACTAAAATATTACACAAAATGCACAGATCTACTCTGTGAAAAACACCTTACAGCTGTGGCCAGAAAAAAAGACAAGGCTTAACTGTCTCCCCTCTATGGATTATGATGTCATCAGGGAGGAATGTGAGAACATCTAACATTCTGTTTCTCTAGTTTCCCCTCTCCCTCTCCCCTTTCCTCCCTACTTTTTTATTTCCCCCCTTCCCTCCCTTCTCCCTTCCCACCCCTTTCTTGGACCCTCTGTTATTCGAGGCAGAAACAGAGGTCCAAGACCTAAGGGAAAAAATTAGAGCAAACCCCAACCTCTCTGCCCCTTTTTCTTCTCCAGCAAATTCTCCCAAAGCTGAGTGCACAGTTCCGGGATGATGCATCTGTAGAACCTGCCCCAAACAGGCAAGGTAGGGAAGCCAGGCCAGAGTTCACAGGAAAAGACAGGCTGATGAAGAACAGCTCACTAAGTTATTAAGATTGTCAACACTTGAAAGTCGAGACACTTTTGAAGTCAGAGGGTAACTGCCTATTAAAATCTAGAAGAGCTTCCTAGTTTTGAGTAAATACTTGTTCCATAAGTATTTTCTAATGATATGCACAATTTCTCAGTTTATGAATTCTACTTTCCTGTTTTTCCTCAGTGACCAGGTGCAGAGACTCTTTTGAAAGGACTGAGGCAATATGGCAGCACAGGGAGAGCCTCCTGTTCAATTCAAGCTTGTCCTCGTGGGCGATGGTGGTACTGGGAAGACAACATTTGTAAAACGCCACCTGACTGGTGAATTTGAAAAGAAGTATGTGGCCACCCTGGGTGTGGAGGTACACCCCCTGATGTTCCACACCAGCAGAGGCCCCGTCAAGTTCAATGTCTGGGACACTGCTGGTCAGGAGAAGTTTGGGGGCCTGAGAGATGGCTATTACATTCAAGCCCAGGGTGCCATTATAATGTTTGATGTAACATCAAGAATAACTTACAAGAATGTGCCCAATTGGCATAGAGATCTGGTTCGGGTGTGTGAAAACATCCCTATTGTGCTGTGTGGCAACAAAGTGGATGTTAAGGACAGGAAAGTGAAGGCAAAGTCTATTGTCTTCCACCGCAAGAAGAACCTTCAGTATTATGACATTTCAGCGAAGAGCAACTACAACTTTGAGAAGCCCTTCCTCTGGCTCTCCAGAAAACTCACTGGAGACCCTAACTTGGATTTCGTTGCCATGCCGGCTCTAGCCCCACCTGAGGTGGTCATGGATCCAGCCTTGGCAGTGCAATATGAGCGTGACTTAGAGGTGGCCCAGACCACGGCCCTCCCAGATGAGGAGGACGACCTATAGACAGTGGAGTTCTGAAGATAGCAGAAGCCGAGATGGGCAGGCGACCGACCTGTGATGTCAGCAGCGTGGCCTGTGTGTCACCTTGCTGCCTAGTTAAGGACACTCATGGTCTGTGTCTAAAGTGCTGAAGGAAAAGGCTTTAGAGTGAATTTGGCTGTTACAAAACATTGCTTCAGTTTCGGACTTGAAGGTTTGGCTGTCCGGGATGCAGTTGCTTCTTCCCTGAGGTTCAAAAATAAGAAAGCTGCAATCACATCCCATATTCTGTGGCAACATCTTGTTATTGTAATTTCATTCCTTTCATTTAGAATAAAGTTGCATTTCAACCCCAAAACAAAATTTCAGAATATAAATGGAATGTAAAAGAAAAATATCTTCTAGAAAAAAAAAGATGTTTTGTTTCACAAGACTTCTTAAGAAATATGGATTTTCATTCTTTCATCTGAAAATAATTTAATTTTCAGTGACCTCTTAAATATTAAGGATCAGCAATTACAAACTTGTGATATTTAATGACTCCTATATTATCTGTGTGGTTTGATGTAGGGTAGCATACATTTTGAAAGTCTAATGCAATGTACCAAAAGACCTGGCAGATTAGATAAGTCAGAGGTTTTTTTTTTTTGTAATTTGATTTTTCCCTTGGACTCTGTTGGGATATTGGGGCTAATATATATATATTATATGTGTGTGTGTTGTGTATATATATATACATATATATAATATTAAGTGCTATAAATATATTCATGTTTACACACAACATATATATATACATCATATACATATCACAGCCAAGTAAAAAGTACAATGTGAGCCAAAAGTTTGATTCAAGAATGTGTTGATGCATTTGCAATATAACTATGAAAATGAGATGCTCATGGGACACAGGAAAAGGCAGCCAATTCTCTTTCGCTTTTACCTATCTTAATGTCCGACATGGTCATCCTAACACGCTAAGCTTAGGCTTGGTACTCTGTGTCTGGCTCATATCCCAAAAGGCAAACTGGTGCATTTGGAATGAAAAGCAAAGAGGATTTTTCATTTGGCTAATACCTCAGTAAAAAAATCGTTCAGGCCAAGAGCATCAGGGATGTTAAAGAGCAAGCATAAAATAAGAAAAGCATAGTTGTGCAGGCTCAAAACATTACTTATATAAGATATTTATGAAAACAAAAGAAATAATGTGTTTGCAATACAAAACCCTAATTGACCAGAGCTAATGTCATCAGGCATGGGGGAAATGAAAAACATTAACACTTTGGTGGGATTGCTGTCCAGATTGACTAACATGAAGTCAGTCAAACCCAAACTGACAGTCACTCTATAGAGTGTCAAGCAGGTACTCTTCAAATGAATCAGTGTCATCAAAGAGAAGCATAGGAAATCAAATGTCAGAATGCGTGAAGCCTCAGAAGTACAGCCCTAGAATGCCTGGAATGAAGTGAGGCTTGATTTCAATGTGGCAGATAATACAGACAAATGAAAAATTTAATATATATCAATATGAAGCCCCCCCATTTTAATAACCATGCTGTGGTTCTACAAGGGAACTTTTCAGAAACTATTCACTAATACTTTTGTGGCCTGTAGAGACATGAATGCCTCCAAATAAAGTGGAGTGAATTGTGTTAGAAAGATAGATACAAAAATACTACCTCACTAATCACCGGAGTATCTTCATGAAAGAGCCACGAGGATCCTCTGTGCTACTCTTCAAAAATTCAAAAAATTATGTCCAAATGAAAAAAAAAAGTGTTCCAGGAAAAGTAAGCTATATGTGGAATATAGAATTTTAAAAAGAAAATACAAATAGCAATAAAAACTCCACCTCTAATGCTTATTAGTAGAACAGAATAAGAATTGTCCTTATGAAAAGCTAGAGTCATGCATCCCTGCTATCATATCTTGGAGTGAAAGCCAAAGATCTTAGTATAGAATGGTTGACTGGGTGGTGGTACTTGAGTGAAGTGGGTGAAGAGGGCACAGTTAACCTTAGATATCAAAAGAGATCATAAAAAGTTGACGTCTTTAAGCAGTGTAGTTTTATGTTGTTTTTTTATGAAGCAACACATTATAAAGAAAAACTTACATATACACATAATTATTTCATTCATTCAAAAAGCATTGTGTTTAGTAACTACTAAGGACTACAATAAGCTCCTAGCAGTTTTTTTTTCAGTGTCACCAGAATAAAAATCATATACATGTGATGGGAAAGAACACATCACATGTATAAAACATAATGAGAATAAGTTTCATAAAAGTCTAGGCAGTGAGTATTGAACTGAAGCCAAGGGGTCATAGGAAGTCACTGAAAATGGGAGAAACAAGATGTGTGATAGCTCATTACAATCACATGCAACATAGGGTGAGCACTGTAGAAAGACCATGGTAAGAGCCATACAGAGGACTGTATGTCAACTCCTGAGAGAACATTGTTGCTGACTTTACATGAACAGGAGTAACCTTAGTCAAAGACTGGAGCCCAAATCTAATTGTCAACTTATACCTAGGAAATCTTTGGTTGCCTTATAATTTTACTTCCTACCACATGGGCTGCCATCTATTTATTTTATTTATTAAACATTATTCTAAATGTTTCCAGAAAGGGAGAAAGGATAAGGGGAAAGGGTAGGAAGAAAAAAAGGGGGTGTTGTCCCTTAGTTAGCATTCCCCATTTTCACACACCTGCACACACAGTGAGTCTCAAACTTCTCAACATATTAAACTACCTAGAAATTTATAAAATCTTTATATCTAAGCTCGTTTTTTACATCTAAGTTAGAACTTTTGAGTGGACTCAGCACAAAAAAAAATTTCAACAAAAAGTCAACTTTGAAGACAGATTTTCCCATCATATTTCACCCTTGCATTATGACACGAGGAAGGCATTCCCTGAATAATTTTCTACACAGACTTTTCAATATTAAAGATAAAAATTAACATAGATTCTAATTCAGCTAGATAATATTTAAAAAAAAAAAGAACAGGATGTTCAAGTCCAGGTCTAAACATTAGTGGAGATTACTGAAAACAGAAAATACAACTTGAAAACTCAGACTCCATTCCTATGTACTAACAAAGCACGTAAGGGACTATGCTGCCATTATTTTCTCAGTACACTATCCAGGATAAATAGGACAATCTGTTTAAATGACTGCTGTATCATATGTTGTTCAATGAAAACGTATATTAGGTCATAGGTCTGGGCATTGGCCCAGCACCAAAATAGAGAGTATTTTCCAAACAATGGTTTGTTGTTTCTGATGAATTAAGAAGAATGCCATGGAATCAGTAACTTAGAGAAAGCTATAGAACAATCCAGAAGTGGATACACCATATTTAGTATTTTATGAGACTCTGATTGTCCATACTGAGTAAAATCCAAGTTTTTCTTATAACATTCCATAAGTTCAACAACATGCTTGGTAGTTAATAGAAACAGTGGATAAGCCAATGGATGAGTAAACAGACTAGGAAAAGCAGTTGCACTGATATTAAAGACAGCTTGCATTCTACAGTCCAGCAGCCTTATTCAGCAGGATTCTCATGCTGAAAGCACCACTTCCTCAGAGGGAGTGAGAGGAAGAGGTGTGATGGAACTGGAGCTTCATGATTCCACTAACAATAAAGACATTGCTTTTGACAGAATTCTTGGATCTTTCCATCTTTTGGGGGGTCCTGGAATTCCTGCCACAATTCATGGCTGGTGTGGAACCATCTTGAAATTCACTATCTCTTGGAAATACAGTTTCCATCCTGAATAAGTTGTATTTTAAGCTAGGCTTACTTGAAGAGGCTCAGACCAACTGAGCACCTGCAAAAGACACTCCCCAGACTAATGAGCTGCCTCAAGGAAGTGCACTGAATTCCCACTTTCTGGCTTGTATGAGCTATCACTCCCACTGGGATGAGCTTCTAGTGATGTACCTGTTCTTGAGTAATTTCTGCTCCTATAAAAACCTCTTACCTATACTCTTGTAGTAACTCCAATGAAACTCATTCAGTCACCAAATTGGAATTGGGTGCACCTTTACGTTGGTCTGTTATCAGTTACCTATTTGTAGTAAGGAGATATTTGTTCAATTCTCCATAGGACTAGTACCACACAACACTTGGAAATGATAAGATTATGTTACGCTTATCCATCATTTGCATAGATTCTAAGTATCTTAACTCCAGTCTTTATGGCTTTACCCACTGAGGAATCTCCCCAGTCCCACATTGAAGTCTCTTTATGGATATACAACTTCAGTACTATTAGGTAAAAATTGCTCTGGTTCTCGACCCTAATGATACAATCTGTAGTTCCCTTTATAGCAAGGACTGCACACTTTACTTCATCTCCTTTGGAATCCTGCAGGTGAGTTTACTGAATGTGATCACACAGAGACTCCCCTTTCAAACATAAGCTAAATTAGATCATTGACACCTATTCCAAATGTTACAGTTAACAACTCCATTTCTGCTACAATAAGAACATACAATATATTTATAAATAACTTTAATATCAACCAAGATCATAGCATTTCAGCTCTACGAACTCATATAGAATGGTAATAGCCATCTATTGGAAATGTCTTTACAAAATAGACAAAAGTTTTTCTTTAATAGTATCTCCAGAAAGCTCATCGTTTAAACGACTGTCAATATTTCTTTGTACCATTTATTTTTAAAGCTGTTTCCAAGCAAATGGGTAGATATAAGATTACTATAATAATATTTTGTTTTCTTTCAACAATACAAGTATTGTCCTTTCTACAGTAAAAGATATCTGATATTAAAAACAGAGCACAGGATTTGATTTTGCTTAATGATAAGTTTTGGAATTTTAAAGACTCATTCATTTTCCAATTATGTTAGAGTATCATTTTAACCATTTTTCATTGCAAGTATCAAAGTAGAAGAAGAGATTGTCAATGTCTGCAAAGAAACAACAATGATCCAGCTGCTGTAAATTGTTGAGAACTGAGTAGCACGTTTCCCTCCTTCTCTTCCTTCCCACACATAGCTAAATCTAAATCTAGATTTCCTCCAGGGTTCAGTGTTTTAATAGAGGCCTCCCAGGAAACTATATTGCATTCACAGTTCCCCCAAAACCACAATTCTTCAAGTCAATAGCTGAATCAAGTTATTTCTGTTTTTCTTTTTTTTAGTACATATCTAATGTTCAATGTATAGCTAACTATATGTCAATGCTTTAACTTGATTATCTATTTTTAATACTCTTATAAGTACACAAAATTAAATAACTTTCCTGAAGGGTTGCGGGTGAAGTTTAACTGTGTCTGATCTCAGCTCCTCTGCTCTTCTGTGTCCCAAATCATGATGGACATGATGTGTAAGGAAGTCTCATACCTCTAGGCATCTTAGATCCACATGGCAAAAGTAAAATCATCAGGAGAAAGTTACTTAAAATGGCTAGAAGTAAGGCTGCCCCGATGAGTCCCTCGTGTATTGCAAGAGAAAACAGTTGTGTGCCCTGCCCTGGTAGCAATTCCCTCAGGAAGCAGAGCTGAATACAGAACTGGTTGGGATATCTGGCAGATTCCAATAAGTTTTACTCTGCGTATAGGAATATGTCTGCTGGACGCAAGGCCAGATCCAAATTAGCTAGATCCAAATCATGCAATCAGATAGGTAACTTTTCCTACTATTCAAAACCTACAACAAAATGTTAATCTTGGTGTAGTTTGGATATTTAGAGTTTGATGTCAAGAAACACTAGAGCTTATTCCAGGAAACTAGCACAGAGAAAAATAAATACTGAAAACTGGAAATATGTCAGAGGAAGAAAGCTGGGTCTACAATGTGATTAAGCAATAATAGACCTTCAGAAGACCTGTGAGCATGTTTCCTATTGGTCTGCTGCCAAGCTTGATGCTTCTTTTAAGAATTCAGTAAAAACTGGTGGAGTCAATTACAAAATTTGGTACCAAATATCTTGCAATGGCTGGGTATCTGATTGCTGAACAAAAAAAATAAAAATAAAAATACTATACATATAAGTATAGTTAAAACAAAAGTAAATCAAAATTTATAATTAAATATTCTTTTTGTAGGGTGTAAGAGAGAAATTTGTCTCCAGCAGAATGAGAGAAAGCTTGTTTGAGTTCACAGCTTGTTCAATTCAGTTCTACTCCCTGGAAACATTTACAATGGAAGAAAGGTTAATAAGATCCCCTGGTGGTAGTCAGGGCATGGATGCCGGAGAGAAGGAAGAATGAATCCTTATTTCCATCCAATCTGTTTTGTCTTTTCAGTCTAATGAGACACGCCAAGCACTCCTATTATAGTAATTTACCATAATGTATATGGTGAGCTGACCCTGACACCATGCAATACAATGAATGTGTCTATTTCCCGAATAATTGAAAAACAGACACGAAAACATTTTCTTTAGGAATGGACTATTAGATTGCCTGTTCAGCATGCTGGCTACTGGAGCACTTAAGTGACTGACGATGCTACCTGTATTTATGTATTTCTAGACAGGCACAGCTGACGGTATAAACTCATTTTATGGGATTGCTAAAACAGCTGCAGGAAAGAGATAAAGACATTTAATCATTTTAATTTGCTATCACCTAAACACAATGGCAGTGTAGCAAAATTGCCCAGGATTATTGAAAATAATCTGTCATCAGAATTGATGATATTTACCAAAGCACTTCCACTAGCAACCCTCGGCCTGTCTCGGCTTTTAAAAAAAAAAATAGAAATCTACTTCATGCCAACTGAGAGTGCCCTTGGTTCCCACCTGTGTCCATAAATAATAACAACATTAACCTCCACAAAACTGATTTGGGATAATGAGATTTTTTTTCTTCCAAGTAGCAAATAATTATACTAGAAATGTAGATCAAAAGAAGTGTATCCAGAAGCTGTGATTTAATGGAAATGTCACTAAAGGCCACATTTAAAACTAAATTTAAAGAGAACCTAAAATATTATTCCCCCAAATAATTTCTATTTATGAAATTCTTAGCAAATGTTAAAAGTCAACAATCTCGATCAACTCAGTGAAAAGAGAAATTAACTTCCAGAAGCTTATTATCCATTTCCATTTTCTTTAGACCAAACAAGTGACAGAAATGATCAGATACAGAACAGTAGTCATGGTGACAGGATAAAGGTTGATTCCACTTCATCAGGGACCAACACTGGGTCCAGGGAGGGAAAGTTGTGGCTTCTCATACCTGTTAAGAGACTGACTTTCTTAAACATATTCACAGCCTTGCTCCCCCACACTCGGAGGCTCAGTTCCCTTGTGTGTTTGTTCACTAATCCTCACAGTTGTTACTGCTTCTTCCTCAGAATTCCAATAGCGTTTACTTTGGGGACAACCCAAACATTTATCATGAAAGATTTTCATAATCATAGAACTTGGAAAGAGCTTGAGAACACAGACATCTGGAAGTGGCATTGGCAGATATAGAGTGCCAGACATCGCTTACGGATAAATACAGGATGTTGGGGAAATTTGGGAGTTGAGAACATTTTCCCCTGGCTTCCAAATCTCTCTACTGTCACTTATGTCAGGGGTCCAGAAAGTTTGGCAAACCATCAGAATGAGGAATAAGGTTTTACATGCATCTGTGTTTCCAGCATTCTGTGAGGTATCCATACAAACCAGGTAGCAGAGAATGAGCTGTGGATAAAGGCTTAACTCTATAAGAAATGATGTGAACAAATATCCCTTAAGAAATGAAACTTGAATTTGCTTTATTTATTTATTTATTTATTTTCTCTGTGCGGGCATGGATTGCCATGGTATGCCAGTTTGGGATTAGAAGACAACTTGCGGGAACTGGTTCTCTTCTTCAACCATGTTAAACTCAGAGAATCAAACTTAGGTCATTGTCGTTTGTCTGTACCTTTATTTTTTCCTGCAACCAGGGATTAAATCTCCTGAATACTGGCCAAGCATACTACTATGGTACATCTTACACAAGAAGCCTTTGTATCATTTTAGACTTGAAGGAATACTGAAAATAATTTACTTCAACTTTCTTGTTTTATATTCAGCTAATACAAGCAGCTATAATATTCAGTAGGCTATGTGTACTACATTGGAATTATATGTGTGTTTTCAGTTTCTGGTGGTTTTTTTTTATTTTTGGTTGTTTGTTTGGTTTTGGTTTTTGTTTAATGCAGCCCTACTGTACATCTAA
Source organism: Microtus oregoni (assembly GCF_018167655.1). Lineage (NCBI taxonomy): Eukaryota > Metazoa > Chordata > Mammalia > Rodentia > Cricetidae > Microtus > Microtus oregoni. The sequence goes on along the minus strand of NW_024543076.1, from coordinate 8,027,305 downwards.
TTTCCTTCCTTGCTCTTCTCAATTTCTAATATAAACTAAGCTTGTAACTTTTACTCAATCCTGCCCCACACGTTGTCATTTCATCACTCACCCCGCTAAGACAGCAAGAGAACTACTGTGTCTCATATGTCCTGTAAGCATTTAGTTCTTCGAGAAAATACACTATGAGAGAAGTCTATAGTAAACTTAGAGAAAGAGGGAGGGACTGGCACCTGGTTCCCACGCCTCCACTGAATTCATAATTCATATGACCTGTTATGAGAGTCCCGAAACGTTCTCCTGTCTTGGAAACATTTGTTTCCCTGAGCCTTCTTCTACAGAGAAAAGGCAGCCATTCTGCAGGCAGACAAACTGAGACTCAGTCTTTAACTAGGTGAGGTATAGAAACTGTTGCAAAGTTCACTCCAGTCTGCCTTGCAGGTGGAGAGCAGACTGTGCTCTCTAAAATCGGGTGTTCAAGATGGATCCTTCAGTAGTTATACAAACTGTTTGAATGATAGTTTATTAACAAAGGAAACATTGTGAATGCTAAGAATCTACATTAATTATTTCCTTTATAGATTAAAAAGAGGAAATGGTGCATTGTCTCTCGAGGAGTAACTAACAAGTAGATACATAACTTTCATAATTTTATAATTAGTTTATTAGTTACACAGCTGCAATTAAATACAACTTGTTTCAGTGCTAAACATCTTTTTAAAGCTACTGATCTTTTAAAATGTATTTTGTGATGCTGAGGGCTGAATCCAGGACCTTGAACCTGCTAGGCAAGCACTCTACACTTAAATACATAAAAGCTTTTTCTTTCATCTTTTCAAATTTCAAAGCATGGTCTCACTCAGTTGTGAAGGTTAGCTTTGAACTTGCTCTATAGCACAGACTGGCCTTGAACTTTCATTCTTCTGACATTAGCCTCTGGAGTAGCTGGACTTACAGACTTGAGCCACCAATTCTGGCTGATGTCTTTAATTGAAAAGAAAGTTATGAAGGGCAATGCTAGAAATTACTTTATTACTTAACAGAATAATAATGTATATTTTGATGATTAAATTTCACAGGCCACTTCAGTCTCCTTAGAGTTGGGTGGACTACAGGTACACAATGTTGCTGATCTGGTAGAGTTTGTGCAAACACAAAGAAGAATTAGGGATGAATCCCTGCCCTCTATTTCAGAGAAGAAAGCTGTAATGAGATTCTGCTCAATAGAACAATACAAATAATTGTTCATGACAGCTTTTTCCACCTGTAGATACAGTAGGAAAAAGTGCCACCAGAATGGATTTAGTATTACATGTCTTCAGGATTACACTTCTTCAACCTGAGATCTCAGGCCACAGTGGTGCTAGAAATATGACTTTGAGTACCTTAGTATGGGTTTCATCTCACTGCAAATTCAATACAGTATATAAAACATAAAGCATCTGGGTGAGGGTGACTAAGTGGTGGGTTTTTTCTGACAACCGAGGTTCTCTTTAATGGACCCTATTTTCGAGACACAAGATCAGCAGAAACAGCAGTGAGTCTTTCTGGCTATAAGATTGAATCAAATAACCACCCTTTGCCCAGAATGACAGAATTAAAGGAGCCTATTTCTCAGAAGTGTTCCTGTGGCCAACTGCTCACAAATTGCAAGGTAGCTTATTGGAGGCCTTCTGTGTCAATGCCCTCACTTTTGTCTTTTAGCCCATCATAAAACTAGCCATTAAGACTCATTTTAAAGAATGTTTTTCTCTGCTTGGGTTTATTAGATAGCCAGTATCTACCAGAAGAAGTTCTGGAATCTCATATTTTCTTCTTCTTCTCTTATTGCTGTAGAGAGCACAGAATATTTTCATGATACTGGTGTATGGAAGGACTTCTAAGGTTGCCAGGAACTCAATGGCTTAAGAAAGGTGAGATGACAGAAGCAAATGGCAGCGTATGCACAATACACTTTAAAACACTCTGGGCATTCCAAAACAACACAATCTTGGGGACAACGAATATCTTTATAAATGAAGAAAACATTTATGAAAAAACAAAGACAGCAGAAATCCCTCAGTAAATTACACTAAAAAGAGGCTTTAAAATTCCAATCAACAATGCCATCACAATAGGAACAAATTCTCAAATAATTCTAATTTAAATTAGGGAATACCTCCAGCTTCATAATGTAAACATGGAAATTCTGGAGGTTAATATTGTTAAAAGCAACAAAAACCATTAGTTAAAGCTACTCTTCAAAATAGAATGCAGATTATTTCAGTCAGAATTAAACCTTAAGTATTCTCAGAGATAACAAAGAGCCAGAATATCAGCAACAGATATGCAGGAAGAGATGACACATTTACTACCACCTCAAGTAATAAAATGATGCAAGGGAAAGGCAGTCAGTGGATGGCAGAAACTGCATGTAAATGATCATGTAACCCTGGAGTTCCTTTGTGCTTTGCCCATGTTCTAGCAATTGGCTTGTTACTTATGTGGCTCAATTTTTGACCATGACATGTGAGCAAAATCAATGCATGTTTGTTAAGCTTAAACTTAAACCTTTGCTCCACCATTCACTGTCTTTCCATGGGGATCAAATATCAGTGTCTCAGGTATCAAATAATGCAGATGAAAGAATCAGGAAGTAGCTCAACAGAGGCCTCTAACCAGCACTGATCATGGCTTTACTACAAATAAAACTTTTTCACGTAAGTTCTTGAGATTTCATGAGAATTTTGAAATAATACAGGACAGACAGAAACAGTGCTCCTAAATTTTTTGTGTACATAAAAAATATCATGGAGATGTTGTTAAAATATAGTTGATTGTGTGTGATGATTTGAAAAATATGCCCCCTACAGGGAGTGGTACTCTTAGGAGTTATGTTGTAAAGGTTTCCTGTTTGTCCCAACCACCCAGAACTGAAATAACCACAAAGAAACTGTATTATTTAAGACACTGCTTGGCCCATTAGTTTTAGCTTCTTATAGGTTCTGCCCAGTCAAATATGGTGCAGGCATGTTCACTGCCTCTGAGAGCTATACACACCACCCAGAATCCAGGGTCATAGTGGGTCTATGTCACCATTAAACAATTTGTAACACGTAGTTCACAGACTCCATTTAAGTACTCAGCCTCCTGAAAGAGCCAGAGCTGTTTGTGCAACTAGCATGAACCAGAACGCAGCTGTGTTTTTTTTTATTGAGAAAACGAAAAAAAGGTATCCGCCTCCTCCCAGCCTCCCATTTCCCTTCCCCTCCTCCCATCCTTCTCCCCCTCCCCCAAACTCCTCTCCCCCTCCCTCTCCAGTCCAAAGAGCAGTCAGGGTTCCCTGCTCTGTGGAAAGTCCAAGGTCTGCCCCCCTCCGTCCTGGTCTAGGAAGGTGAACATCCAAACTGGCTAGGCTCCCACAAAGCCAGAACATTAAGTAGGGTCAAAACCCAGTGCCATTGTGCTTGGCTTCTCATCAGTCCTCATTGTTTGCCATGTTCAGAGAGTCCAGTTTTATCCCATGCTTTTTCAGTCACAGTCCAGCTGGCCTTGGTGAGCTCCCAATAGATCAGCCCCATTGTCTCAGTGGGTGGGTGCACCCCTCGTGGTCCTGACTTCCTTGCTCATCTTCTCCCTCCTTCTGCACCTCATTTGGACCTTGGGAGCTCAGTCCAGTGCTCCAGTGTGGGTCTCTGTCTCTGTCTCCATCCATCACCAGATGAAGGTTCTATGGTGATATGCAAGATATTCATCAGTATTGCTATAGGATAGGGTCATTTCAGGTTCCCTATCCTCAGCTGCTCAAGGAACTAACTGGGGACATCACCATGGGCTCCTGGGAGCCACTCTAGGGTCAAGTCTCTTGCCAACCCTAAGGTGGCTCCCTTAACTAAGAATTGTGCTTCCGTGCTCCCCTATCCAGCCTTCCTTTATCCCAATCCTCCTGTTTCTCCAAGTTCCCCCCTCCTTCCCTTCTCACTTTTCTCTCCCCATCTCCCCTTACCCCCATCCCACCCCACCCCCAAGATCCCAATTTTCTCCCCAGCAATTTTGTCTACTTCCCATAGACAAGAGGATAACTATATATTTTCAATATAGTGCTTGAAGTTCTAGCAATAGCAATAAGACAACATAATGGGATCAAAGAGATTTGAATTGGAAAGGAAGAAGTTAAACTTTCGTTATTTGCAGATGATATGATAGTGTACATAAGCGACCCCCAAAACTCCACAAAAGAACTTTTACAGCTGATAAACACCTTTAGTAATGTGGCAGGATACAAGATCAACTCCAAAAAATCAGTCGCCCTCTTATACACAAAGGTTATGGAAGCAGAGAGGGAAATCAGAGAAGCTTCACCTTTCACGATAGCCACAAACAGCATAAAATATCTCGGGGTAAATCTAACCAAGGAAGTGAAAGATCTATTTGACAAGAACTTTAAGGCATTGAAGAAAGAAATTGAAGAGGATACCAGAAAATGGAAGGACCTCCCTTGCTCTTGGATTGGGAGGATCAACATAGTAAAAATGGCAATTCTACCAAAGGCAATTTATAGATTCAATGCAATCCCCATCAAGATCCCATCAAAATTCTTCACAGATCTTGAGAGGACAATAATCAACTTTATATGGAAAAACAAAAAACCCAGGATAGCCAAAACAATCCTATACAATAAAGGATCTTCTGGAGGCATTACCATCCCTGACTTCAAACTCTGTTACAGAGCTACAGTAATGAAAACAGTGTGGTACTGGCATAAAAACAGAGAAGTCGACCAATGGAATCGTATAGAAGACCCGGATTTTAACCCACAATCCTATGAACACCTCATTTTCGATAAAGGAGCAGCTGTGTTTTAAAGAAGTTGTATGGTTGTTTTGCTGCTAGTGCTGAATCAGGGAAAACTGTCTTAAAGGAGCCACGGTGCCCCTGCTCACCACCAGCAAACAGAATCCATCCAAAAAAAAAAAAAAAAGTGACGACCAAGAAGCTGTACTAAACTCTATTCTTTTGTGTCTAGATTTTTTTTAAAACTCTCTCAAGTTTTATGTGGATGTCGTCAGCCCATGTTGCCACACCAATCTGTAGGAGGAGACAGCTTGTTTGTTCCCAGCTGCCCTCAGTCTGTAGGGCATGACACTCTTAATCTCAGGGTCATTAGTTGAGCCCCAGGTTGGGTGCTACTTTGTAGACAGAGGCTCTTCATTTGTTCCCAGACACCCAGACCCAAAATAATCACACAGACACTATATTAATTATAATACTGTTTGACCAATACTTTAAGTGTATTTTTAGCTAGCTCTTACATCTATTATCCCATTTCTATTATTTTATATTTTACCACAAGGCTCATGGTTTACAGGTAAATTTCCCAGATGTCTGTCTCCATCAGCAGCTACATGATGTCTCCCCAACTCTGTCTGTTCTCTCTCTCTCTCTCTCTCTCTCTCTCTCTCTCTCTCTCTCTCACTCATTCTCCCTCTACATCTCTGTTCTGATTTCCCACTTGGCTTTCCTGTATTAAGCCATTGGCCAAAAGCAGCTTTTTAATTAACTAATGACAATAAAACATATTCATAGCATACAGAATCCCACATCACTTCCTGTTGGCTACAGATCAAGATGTAGAACTGTCAACTCTTTATCTAGCACCATATCTGCTCGAATACCACCTGCCATTGGGATAATGAACTAAACTTCTGAACTGCAATCCAGCCCCAACTAAATGTTTTCCTTTATAAGAGAAACCATTGTCATAGTATCTCCTCACAGCAACAGAAACCCTAAGACACTGGGTCACCTTCCCAGAGATTTTGATCTCAATAGGTTTGTAACATTCTGTTTCAAAGAGAAACTTACAAATGTTATTGATAACAGTCTTTCCCTGATCAACAGACCAACGATGGAGAAAAAGGGTCAAGGTAGGTGTCAGTATATTTAGGGCCACAAGTGATGCTGTGTGGAAGCAGTTTGGTGCCCAGTGACATTTTCTTCAGTTTCTAGGAATCAGATGCACAGATGGAATCTCACCATAGAGGGGGAGGAAATGTGTCTGAAGACTCATTTTAAAAAACAAAGCCTTATATTCCAGTCATATGAATGGCCCACACAGAGGGCAGAGATCTCATGACTGGTGCTTCTGCACCAGTCCCCAGTGGGAGCTGGGGTTTGGTTGAGGTATCTAGGATAATGTTTCTCCTCTGCTCTGTTCCTTCATCTGCAAAACTGTGTGCTGGGGGAATATATAGATAGCTGATATGTACAGGAAAGGAACAAGTAACAGTATTTTAAAGGGATAAAATGCATATTGATATTAATATTGATAGACAAAAATTCTCTCCAAACAAGGTATTAAACTGTAGCCTGTGGGCTAAATCTGGAGCATCACCTGTTCCAGCAAATAAGGCTTTATGGGAGTACAACTGCACTCATTTATCTATATGGTGCATAGAGCTTCTGAAATAGAGCATAAAATATTTATTATTACATCCTTACAGAAAAATTTGCTGAGTCCCACTGTAAGTGCTCGAAGAAAGAAAGTAAAATACATCCTTTATTGGCAAAAAGCTGTGTCTGCAAGACAACAGACCTCTGAGTTCACAAAGTGAAAGCAAACTATTTATATATGTACACTATAGTTTCTTGTGCACTAAACATTGCACTATAGATTCTTTGTGTACACTTCTGTATCTTTCAAATATTGTGCTGTGGAACATGAAAACATACATGAAAATTAAAGTTTAAGTAAAATTGAAGACATATAGAAATATCATAGCTAGATTGTCCTGGAGTTACTTGATAATGGTCTCAGAAATGATGTGTAAAGTTACTGTACTTGATCATTCTTATTAATTGTCCTTACATTATGAAAATTATTTAATACTTTTAATTTTGATGAGGGGTCTTAATTGCTTTTACCTGTATCTTCATACTTATAATTATATTCTCAGTATCTTTTCCTCATATATATTATTATAAATTTGGAATATTATATATTTGCAAATGTTATAATCCTGGCAAACACTGTTTGGTTTATTACTGCTGCTATAATAAAATACTATAGACTGAATAATTTAAAAACAAAAAAAATGTGTTACTTAACAATAGAAAGGCTGATAAGTCTATAATGAAGGACCAACTGAAGTATTGAAATTACAAGCTGTATATAAACTCTTGATTTGCAGGCTGTATTTGTAGAGTATCAGAAATTGAACTGGTATTTCCTCTTTTTCAATCTTGGCTCATTTATTATTGATGCCAACATGATAGGAGGGGTCAAACATCAATTTACCTGGGACTATTTGTAGGAGGGTGAAGAATATCTTACAAAAAATTGATTTCTTTAATTCTTAAAAGCTATCGAAAAATCCAGAAATGGTAGTGCACACTTGTAATTCCAGCTCTGGGGAAGTAGAGGCAGGAAGATAAGGAATGCATGGCTTACTTAAACTGCATAGCAGCTCAAGGCCAGCCTGGGCTATTGGAAACCTTATCTCTAAAAACTGAACTAGAGAGGCCCACCTGGCGCCCTGAAGCCTTGGCAAGTAGCAAGACAGCCAGGGCATCACTACAATGAACAGGTCTGTGGTAGAGAAGTGGTAGACAAAGAGAAGATGAGTGGTTTGTGTACTTGGAAAGAAGCAGAACTGGAGATGCAAGAATGGTGAGGAAAAGGCTGATGTCGGCATCCTAGGCTGCCACCTAGGGCTGTGTGATATCCATATCCATGTTGCCTCTGGAGGGCCATGTCTAGGTCTGTAGCCTACTACAGCAGGTGTCTGTGTTGTTGTTCACAGACCGCGTTAAACTGTGGGAGAGCTGGCCCCAGTGGCCTGGCTCAGCAGGAGAGATGCCCCACTTCTGGGAAACCTGCCCCCAGTAGTATGGGTTCAGGAGAACTGACTCTGACCTTTAACAGACAACAGCCATGCAATACTACCTCTTCTCGCCAGCTGCTGCAACTGGAGAGTTGGCCTAGCATTTGGGAGACGTGGGTCCATCCCTCACTGTGTATGTAGGAGAGCTGGCCCAAAACTTTCTGTTCAGTACACAGAAGAGCCAGTCCTGACCCTCACCTGAGGGTGGCAATCATGGTGGAGGCCTGAATTGATCAACTCAGCAACAAGCCAGGTGTACATCTGAGACTTTGAGTTGGCACACCTCAACATCTATCCCATCTATGACCTGCTGGAGTGCATGAAGGGACTTGTCCAGCAGAACCATAGCCTCAGGATCTCCATGACTGGGGTAACAGCAAAATATCTGAGAGGAGTCTTGGTGAAGGTCCAGTATTAATGGTTTACCAGAAGCCAGAGACCTTGAGCCAGACCAAAAACCCACTGTAATGAACATTTCCAAGTAAAACTGTTTAGGTAAAGGGATATACTATGTGACACACGGTAGCTCCCAAGGCCTCTATGACAAAAGATTATATGATAGAGAGGCTGGAAAATAGAGCAGTGAAATGTTATTTTTGTTTGTTTATTTGCTTTGTTTTGGGGGAATCTACAAGGGTACAGTGCAGACATTGAAGGACTGGGTAATAGATAAGATTGGATGCATAATGTGAAGTTTCCAAAGAACCAAAATTTAAAAAAGTTTTAAAAGTACCAGAAAAAAGTAATGGTATTGGGTGATAAGTTTTCATTCTTGAGTATGGTCTGTATCCCAATTAACATTAAATGACAACTTGTCACACACTAGATTAATCTGAAATAAAAAGCCAAGGGAAGTATTTGTCTTCATCAGGTTGTTGTTTGAGCATGTCTGTGGAGAGTTATCTCCGTTAGCAATTGACTCAAGATGTATCAATATGGCGTGAGAAGCACCAGTCCTTGGGCAGGTAATCAGGGCTGTGTAAGAAAGCTACATGAGCAAGAACAGTGAACAAGTCACCAAGCAGTGTTTTCCATGAATGACTTGCTGGCAGTTTACAAGAGTTTGTACTTCTGGTAATGCCAAAACTGATCATTCTGCAAGCCACCAATGGATTCTAATACCAATTTCATTCAGAATTACTTTTCATCTGGCTGAAAAAATATTTATGCTAATTTAATGTATGCTAATATTTCACAGAACAGGGAAAAACTTGTTGAATACCTTCTAGATGTCACATAATAGTTTTTTTTATATTTATTGAAAAAGATTTTCAAACAATATATCCTGCTCTTCCCCCTCCCAACCTCTCCCATAACCTTCCCACCTCTCCACCTGCATGTAGACATAATGTTATAAACAACTGGATGAGTTAGTTACAAAAACCTTGCTTGCCAATCAAAGAAACAATTTAGAGTTCAAATGATTTCTACTGATCTCTAAGTTCTTTTAATTGGAACTAGGAATTGAATGACCATAATCACACAGATGATACAATGAAATGTTGCATACAACTTCTATCTGTATATGCCCCCTTCTTTTTCCTAACCAGCAATATACATATAGGGAGTTTAAATCTTTTAAGTTCCAAAGGGAGAACAAATATCATCCTGAGTTATGAAAGGAACCTTAATTCCCTAGTAGAAGGGCTGATAGTCCTGAAAAGTATATTAAGTAGACAGAATAAGTAACTGGTCAACATGGAGCAAAATCCAGGTTTCTGATGCTATGTTTTATTTTGCTCTTGTTATTTTTAAACCATGTCTCTTTGCCTTTCTTTCCCTGGATTTAATGAGATCAAATACAATCAAAGAATCTTAGAAAGGCCTGAATCTCTGAATCTTATTAAACAAGAATTCTGTGTCAAGGAAAAACAGAGAAGGAAAGGGAAGACAGAAAGTGAAAAAGATGGAGGAAAAATCAGAAAAAAAGCAGTGGCAATAATCAATTAAATCACATCTCTAGGGTAGTCTATGATATCAAAATAAAACTGAACCAAAATCACAACCATTTACAGTACTATTGTGCCAGTACTATTTTATGAGTATTACACTACAATCCCAAATCATCAAGAGAATTGGCATGCTTACATTATCATATGATGAGATCACTTTTGTTATCTGTATCTACTATTGACACAGATGAGGATAAGCCTTGTTCCTTTTCGTTGTATATTAATTGTACTAAATCTTGGTTTTCATGACCCTCTTTGCCCTCTTATCCTCTCATTTACATTTCTAATTAGTCCCTATTTTAATTTCATATTCTTTTTTTCCTTCAAATTCTATATACAAAACAATTCGTACTTATCTTTCTGAATCAGGTAAATTTTTCATTTAGCATGATGATCTCTAATGTCATCTGTTTTCCAGAAAGAGACATTTTCTTCATGTCTGACAAAAGGTGATATCTCTCTCTCTCTCTCTCTCTCTCTCTCTTTCTCTCTCTCTCTCTCTGCGTGTGTGTGTGTGTGTGTGTGTGTGTGTGTGTGTGTGTGTGTGTGTTGCATTTTCCTTATCCATTTATCTTCTGATGGGACCTGAACTGATTTTTTGACTTAACTCTAACTTGTTTATTGTATCAATAACAGGAGTATGTCTATAGTAAACTGACTTATAATCCTTTAATCATATACCCAGAGGTAATAAACCAGATCACATGGAAGTCCATTTGTTCAGTAATGTAAAGAACCTTTATATTGATTTTCATAGTAACTGCATTAATTTGCATTTGTAGTAAAATTATATAAGATTCTCTCTACACTATGGACAACATTCAATAATTTGTTTTCATAATGATAGCCTTCGTTACTAGGTCAGATGGACTCTCAATGTAGTCTTGAATTTCACTTTCCAGAAGGTTGAAGATTTTGAACATATCTTCAAAGTATTTATTGACTATTTATACTTCTTTTGAGAAATTTTTGCTCAACTCACTTAACCATTGTTTGATTACTTGCTCCTTTGGTACTCAGCTTTTCAGTTCTTTCTGTAGTCTACGTATTAATCCCATATTGAATGAAGATCTGTCACAGGTTTAAGTTTTTTTATTTCATTCCCAACATTGTCTATCTCTTCACTTTACCAATTGTTTTCCTTTCTTGTGCAAATGGGTTGTTTATTATTATTATTATTATTACTACTACTACTACTATTTCTTTGGGGCTTTTTGCTCATTTGTTAATTTGCTATAATCCTATGTGTCAAACTATTGATCTGATTTTCTGAGCTGTTAAACACCCTCAGAAAGTCATTGCCTAAGCCTCTGTCCTGATTTGCTTCAACTCTGCTTTCCTCTACAGTGTTAAAGCTGAAGGTCTTGTACTAAAGTTCTTTATCCATTTTGAGATGTGATTTTTCACCCCTTTAAATGTCTATCTGAAAGGCTATCCCTCTTAGTTTTCCCCAAAAGCAGAAAGGTATTTACCAAGATATCTGACAAAGTTTAAACTTTGGATCCTAATTTTAAAGGTGGCTTGGGGTTGTTTTGTTGGTGGTGGTAATAGTATTTGATTCTTGGGGTCTCATTATGTCTTCTCTGGAAGAAGAGTGAACATAGATAAGTTTTATGCTGCTGTTAAATTCTCACAGACTGTGCTTAGTCGTTCTCATTCATTGTTTCACCTAATCCTCCAGATGCCCCTCTGGGATGAATATTTTATTTTAGTTTCCATTTACTATATGAATCTATTAAGCGCCATTGTGTTTGACTGTGATGTTTTCTTCTCAGAGTCATGTGTTTGAACACTACTTCTCCAGCTGGTAGCACTCTTTGAGGATGTTGTAGAACCTTTAGGAGATGGAGTTTCATTGGAAGAATTGAGTCACTGGGAGCAGACCGGGGGCTAGATAGCTCAGCCTCATTTCCTGTTCATTCTCTGCACCCTGAATGCAGATACTGAACGGCCAGCCAGTTTCCTTTTCCTACCCAATGTCTTCCCTCTTATGTTGTACTGCCATCCTCTGTACACCAAAACAAACTCTTTCTACCTTTTACTCACAGAGTATTTTATCACTTCAATTGGAAAAAAAAAAAAATCAAGACAGTCCCTCAGTCTAAATTTCCCTACACAGCACAACTAGGATGTGGCAAAGTTATACTGTCAAACAGAGGCCTCTGATTTTCTAGAACTGTTCTATTTCTCCTGGACTAAGAGTCAGAAACCAAACCAGTTCTCCTAGTTAGTGATTTTTATTAATGGGCATTAAGAGTGCTGAGACTGCATAGAAGCCCTTTTAACCAGGCAGGGGACTAAGCTTGCTTGTCCATGAAGTTTGAATTGGAGACCTCTGTATTCATCATTTATTTACTTACCCTACTCCTTTGATTCCTCTGGTTCAGTTTTCACCCACCCATGTGTTTTATAGCACTCCTGCATTATATAATCACTGTCAGCTGCCTCACATCCCTTCTGTAATAAATAAATGCATATAAAATGCATACCAAATCAGTCATCTCAGAAAGAGAGAGGGTGGGCAGCGACATAAAAGTGATAAATCTGCAATTACCAAGTAATTACTTCATTACATTTCCATCACTTTTTAATGAAGAATTCAATTTCTATAGTTAGAGATGTCTTCAAAATTATCACCAATGTATCACCAAGTTAAAGGTATTTTTAGCCCTGAATTTTGAATAAAGGCTTTATGTCAATATAAATAAATGAACGCACCATTTAGCAGAGCCAATGAGGTAGCCTAAATCAAGCCTGAAAAAGCAAATGTTCCAGAAAAACCGCAGATAATTAAGAGGAATGACTCATCGAGACCGTAGTACTGCAGTGGCCAGCTGAGGATGCTAATCTGGTACAGCAGGGGCGTGCCTGCCACATGTCCTCCCTGTCTTAATACATGTCTCACTTTGGATCTCACCACATGCCAAATAGATTTCATTTCCCTTCCTCCTTTAACAAGATAAGCAAATTTGGATCTGCAATTTAGGTTTAAAAGTTGCCTCCTAGGTAATCATGCATAACCTTTGTATTTCATAAAAGAAGTCACTCTTGACCCCATTCCCTATGGTGAAATACCTTGATAGATCTAGATCCAGGGACAGGATCTTGGCCCTGACTTAAGTGATGTGAAAGACTTTGTTGACTCCCCATGGGAGGCCTCACCTCTCTGAGGAGTGGATGGGGGAGTAGGGTAGGGGAGAAGGTGGGGGGAGCAGGAAGAGGGGAATGAGAGGGAACTGGGATTAGTATATAAAATAAGAGTTTTTAAAAATTAAATTTAAAAAAAGAAACAGAAAAAAGTTACTCTCATGGGTGTTAAACGGTTGCTAGACCACTTTACTAATTATACCAGATACTGTGTCACACCTTCAGTAGCCCCAGTCCCTTTGGGAATTCTTGTGTGAGCATGTTGCACATTTCATAGAAGAAAGATTTGATTTTTCTGGTTGCTTTTTGCTTCTTACCAAATGTAAGCAGAAAGTTTAAATTTTTTAAAATGTAATCAAACAATAGGTATACATTTTAATAACTATATTATCCTACTGGAAAAAGTGATCAAGAATTTTCTAGAAATTTCTTTCCACATGTTTGAAATTTCATCTTACATATAGGATAAAAGATCAGAGGGTTTTGATTTTGGTCAGCATGTATGACCATCCTTTTCCTCTTTTCAGGTTCAGAGCTGAGAGATGTTAGCACACTGACGTGAGGAAGTGGGGGAGGTCTTCTCCACAGAGAAGTCATATGATTAATTAGCACAAAAAAGAGACATCAATCTGATTCACATAGTAAAATAAAAACATAGTCATTGGAAAATTTCAGAATAAAATTTTACTGAGAAAGATTTGTATCCTATAAATGGATAGGGTTAGCAAAACAGGGTCAAACAAAGAAATAAGGCAAATCTTTAAATTGGTGGAAGTTCGGCAGTTTGTTTTTTATTAGGGAACACTCAGTTTAGAGTATCAAGAGAAAAAGATATTGATATGTAAGTTTCCAAAACCATTTATTTAAAAGTAAGTAACTTTTGAAATTTTTTAATTATATGCACAAATTCTGAAGCTACAGAAAGAACTTGTGAGGAAATTTAACTGAGTGGTCTGTGGAGTTTGGAAAAATAATGAACATAAACACCTAATACCACATAATACATCTATCTTTGCTTTATCTTCAGTATGTCCCTAGTGACAAAAGGCCAGGAGCGCTTTACAAGGAATCCTTGATTGTGTCCCCATCAGAAAAACAACACAATGCCTTTAGTATTCATAATTCAAAGCCTTTGAGGCTCAGCAACAGCAAGCACACCATAGGTTTTGTGAATTGGAGGTCAGGCCTCTGTGCACTTAGTAAAGGAAGCACACCAAGGGTCCAGCAGTTGCCGCTCTTATTTCAGTGAGACCTGCTTGTCCCTTCCACTCAGAACTACTGAGCAAGCATGTGCAAGCATGTGGAAGCCACTGAGTTTGCCTACGCATGTGAAGTGCATGGAGAGAACTGAAGGTCAAAGTCAGCTATAACTGGTGATAGCACTCATAATAAAGGAAAAGGGGGTCTTCCAAGGCCTTTGTAGTCAGCTGGGGCAACTGGAAACTTTGATTTGTCTTACCCTGAATTACCCACTCTTCTTCAAGCTGTGTTTAGTGTCTAATTTATAAATAGTCATATTTATGAAATATACTTCTGCAATTATCACTTGTTTATATCTGTCTCTTACATTTCATGATAATTCTATTTTAATTCTGTAAATTAAGACACTGAACCGTTTGCTTCCATTTGTGACCACGTACTTTAACAGTGACTGGAGTTACTTTCCCATGTGAAATTACTATCTGAAGTGGGGTGGTGGGATTATGAAACACTTGTCCCTAATGATTGTAGTCAAGCAACAGAGGACAGTAGTGCCTAAGAGAGGTGAAAGAAAATAAACCCTATCAGTACTTCATCTGTGGACTAGAGAGTTACCAGGTCACAATGAAGGAAGAAGAATCCCAGAAAATCTAAGCAGTTTCTGTGCATGAAAGAGGTGGAGCCATCACTTCAAATAAACCTGTATTTCTAGAGTTGACTAAAACAGGACTGTGAAAAGGGAATGCTACTCAGAACATGGGCTCTGAAGATAAAAAGATATGCAGCAAATCTTTGGTTACCTGTTGTATCAGCCAGCTTTTAGTTATTGTAACAGAGTATCTGAGACAGTCTACCTCAAAGGAAATGTTTATTTTGGCTCATACCTTTGGAAAGAGGTCCCCATCCTTGGTCAGTTGGCTGGTTGCTTTTAGCTGACAAGAGGCAGCACACTGTGGCAGGGAACATGACTCACCTTGGGGAATCCAGGAAGCATAAAAGGAAGAGATAGGGATGGTCTTAAAATATCTTCTTAGTGAATGCACCCAATAGTCTAACTTATTACCACTAGGCTCAAAGTTTTGAAAGTTCCATCACCTCCCAGGAATGCCAAAGTCTGGGACCAAGCCTTTAATACATGGACTTTGAGTAGACATTTTAACACTCTATACTTATCAGCATGTGTATAGCAGGTAAGTAAGTACCTAACATCACAGAAAGACATACTCCAAGATTAGAAGTAATTATGTCTATAGCTCACAGTGACCTATTTGAAGCTTGATTAATAAAAACTCCAAAAGAAACTGGGGTTCAACCTGAAGGTCAGAAAAGCAAAACAGCCAGCCACCGGCTCTTTCCTCGACCTCAGTTCGAAATGCCAATCCTACTTCCAAGAATCTCAGAATGAGACTGAGACTGAGAACTGTTCCCTCCCATTTTATATTCCTCTCTAGTTCTGGGATTACAGGCGTGCAGCACTGGGATTAAAGGCATGCACCACCTGGTCTCTATGGCAAGCTAGTGTGGCTAGCGGGATTAAAGGTGTATGTTAACACTGCCTGGTCTGTAAGGCTGAGCAGTGGGGCTGCTTTACTCACTGATTTTCAGGCAAGCTTTATTTATTAAAATGCAAATGAAATATCATTATACCTATTTGTTTTGCTGTGGTGAGGACATGTTCTGAATATATTCCCCAAAATATGATGTACAGGAAGCTTGATCTCCATTACAGACAAATGGAATGGTGGTAGAGGTTTAGGTGCAGTGGCCAAATGAGAGGTAATAGGGTCAACAAGACACCACCCCTAGTAAGATTGTGTTGATGTTATAGTCAGCTTTCACAAGAGTAAATGGGTATAAACTAAAGCCATCCCACATTCTTAATATCTTCCTCTTGCAGCAATTTCCATTCCTAATTTGCCATTCTATAACCCGGGTATATGGTGGGGGAGGGAGTCCTTTCTTCACCAGAAACTGAAAAGTTGGACCACCCAATCTCAGACTTCCAACCCCTTACGACTATGAACTAAATCAGTCTTTTATGTTTATAAAGCACACTGTCTCAGGCATGTTGCTCTGCATCAACACAAAATTGACCAATATGCGGTCCTACAAGCCATAGAGTAAACAAATAGGGGAGCCCATAATTACATCAGGAGAACCTAATGAGTCAATGGTTTAAAGAAAACGTTGCTCTCGATTTTCCCAACAAAGTCTAAAGACACACCTAAAATGGATTTCAAAGTAAAGTAAATGTGTCATGTATCAATGCCAAGGAATATCTATCAGATAGATAACATATATATATGCATGCACATAGAAATACTAAGTAAAAAGGCAGCATTTGAAATGTCTGTATTGCAACAAAAATTAATCAGTACTCAAACAGGAAAGTGCTACCAAGAAAAACAGATAATTTAGTTGGATTTTTGTCACTATGGAAAGTACCTAAGAAACAGCTAATAAAACAAGAGATTAATTTTTATTTATTTGTGACAGTAGCAGTAACCACAGAAGTCTGGATCACATGTTGTTTATTTCTACTTTCTGACCTTCTGGAAATGCCTCTCATTTCTATTACTTCAGTGTGTAAAGGAAACACTGCTCTGCGTGGCCTGTTCTGTGACATGTTTGATTGATTAATGCCCTGCTCTCGACAGACATATTGAATCAAACAATCACTTCTTGTCATTTTCGAGAACAGACTCCACCGAGGCCTAGGAGCAAGTCAGGAGACACATGGCAAAATGGAGGAACATTGCTGCAAGATAAACCAGGTCCTATGGAAAAGCCCTACAGGCTTGAAGCCTGCCTTTCCAACTCAACGACTCTGTGGCACACATTCATCTTTGTCACAGATGTCCCAGCAACACTGAGTCTACTGAGTCAAAATATCTGAGCTACAGGGCTTCTCGTGTCCAACTAGCTCTGCTTCACAGCTCCTCTCTTGGTGGAGCCTCCATCAAGCACTCTACGTGCTGAATAAATTTACCCAAAGATTCTTCATGTTATCTCAAAACCCCAAAGTTTACCAAAGGTTCTTCCTTTATTTGTTTTACTGGATGGAAAATCGTATCCTCCATTCTAATGCAGAAAAGCTAACAGAGCACTGAATCCTAGACAATCCCATATTTCAAAGACCCTAATCTTTTATGTCTGTTTATCTCCCATCCTCCTTCAAGAACATTTCGGAATAAGAAGTCTTGAGTGTTGGCTCCTCCAGGTCCACTTAATAGACTGTCTCTTACATAGATGTTCCATGAGATACCAAGTTGATTTAAAAAAAAAAAAGCCTTAATGTATCTCAGCTGAAGGCTACTATCTTGCTTTGGTGACCTATCCCCAAAGCAAGATAGTAGAAATACATCTTTACTACTAGAAGATGTTCCTGTATTATTAGGGTTGAATGATAAAGGTAAAAAATATCCTAATTTAAAATGTCAACTCCAGTGAAACTATCACATCTGTAATTCACAGATTACACCTACCAAAACAGGATTATTTCCCACCCATCTGCCTTGTGTACTGGCCACAGAGTTCAGTCAAATGGAAATGTGATAGCAACTCCCACCCTCAACTGGCTTCTGTAATTTCTCCAGGAATTCATTGCAGCCTTATGGTCTTTGTGATCTTTATGATGTTGATGAATATTCTGGATATAGACAGACAGATCCAGAGGTTTCCTCTCAGCCCCTTCTAACCTCTGTTATCTTATTGGTCAAGGATCATCAAACAGAGAACTGCTTGCTTCTGCCTCTGTATTTCATCAGACTTAAGTGTCAATATGTCTATTATCCCTCCAACCATTCTCCTCTGGTCTCACAGAATTATCCCCAACAATATGTATGTTTATAAGGTTCAGGAACACTTCAAAAATTACCACTACACCAGTGTGTCAGGACACTTCAAATGACCTGCATTTGATAGATCCTAGATCTATGTCCCAACCTAAGTATGAGATCCAAGCTATTTAGGTTGTGTTCTTTCAGTCTGGCACTTCCCTCCTCTTATATGTCAAGCACAGTACGTTTCTCTGCCTTAAGGAATTCCTTATTGATGGCACATGAGTAGATCTTCCTATGAACCCAACCATTCTGCTTTTACATGTGTTGAGCATAGCTTGGCACTGAGGATTTGGGGCTTTCACTGGCCTCTATCACTCTGGATATCTGCAATATCAGACACCCTACTTTTTCTGTCATCTCCAGAATGGAAATCATCGTGTACGTTTTCAAGGTGTGCTCAACCGGTGTTTATGCTTCGGTGCAGTAAGTTACCTCTGACTCTTTTCAGGGTTAGTGAGGAAGTAAGGTTCCCATTTGGCTGATCATGTAGCGAAAAGATCCAATATTCCAGTCTCGTACTCTTCCAGACTTCTTTCTCTGTTGTTGGGAACAGTGAGACCCCAGATCCTGAATTTCTTGTAATCCCCTGATCTGAGTGCCTACAGCTGCTCTGAGCAAGAGACTCTCGGGGGTTCCTGATGGCAGGAGAGTGGTTTCTGGTGGGTTTGGCTGGGGCATAGCTATCTCTATATAATCTGCCCCTGAACACAATAAAGGGGGCATTCTTGGGGAAATTCAAGGATGACCCGTGTCACTGTCTCTCTGTCTGTGTGTGTCTGTGTATTTTAACCCCCAGCCCCTTGCCCGAAGCTCGCGAACTGGGTGCCAACGCACAGAGCGCAGACACGGGGGCACGGTGTGTGGTACTCTGTAGTCAGTAGATTGTTTTCAGCCTTTCTGCAACCTGACTACAATACAGATATAGTACAGACTGAAAACTTATTCAAGCCAGTACATGCGACTCCCATTGCTAAACATTCTAGCCATCATTGACAAGATGGGAGAACAACGGCTGTGAATAAACCTCAGGATCATCCCCAATGCTTCTGAGTTAGAGATCCTAAGGACCCATGGTATCATTTGGAATGGTATTTGTTAGTGTTGCCCGATTCTTCTCTGAATATGCTCACCTGTCTCAGCAATGTCTTCTCTCCATGAGACCTTTGAAATATTTTCTAATACATACTTATGACTTCTCATTGTAGCAGAAAAATCCCAAATTTTGTTTGTTTTTCCAATTGTTTTTTGATAGTCTGTTATATGAAGGTGTGAGTTCTAATTCAATATTTTGCAGCTAGCTCTTTGTGCTAAATTCATACTCCTTCATAAACTCTATGCTTTTTTGTTGTTTTATAGTAATTATCGCATGGCTGTGCTGGTATCTACACATTACGGTCAAAGGGCAATCTCCAGTGCTGTTCCTCAGGAGCCTTCTAACTTGCTGTGGGGAAATGACTCTCCTAGGCCTGGACCCTTGACAAGAAGGTCAGGCTAGCTAGGCAACCAGCAAGTCCAGGTTTCACCTGTCTCCACCTCCCTCTCACCATCGTCTGAATGTGCTGCTGCTGCTGCTGCTGCTCTGACTCTTTACACAGGTTTTAGGGGAAGGAACATGAGTCTTCATGGTCGAAGACAATAGCTCTATCAGTTAAAAACATTTGCTCAGTCCTAAAAGATTATTTTTTTAATATTGAAACTCTTAAATTATTGCAAATGATCTTTCTATAGACATAATTTAACTGATAAAAAGAACCTGGGTCTGAGTGTCTTTAGTGGAGATTTTTCAATTCAGGTTGTTAAATCCATGTGTTGTTATGTGCGGTTTCTGGCAAAGGAGACAGTGATGTAGTTTATTTATAGTAAATCCTAAAGTTCAGTGTTTGTATCTTCCTTTTCTTAGTTTCAAAGTGCATCTCATTCCTATTTTCAAATCCTCCCTCCTCAATGGAAATGTAATCCGTTAGTAGATAGTGGTTAGAAAGGAATATAAATTTTCAAATAAGTATTTCTTTTTGTCATTACTTTTACTTTATTCAGCGGACAATAGAAGAAGTTAAACTTTCGTTATTTGCAGATTATATGATAGTGTACATAAGCGACCCCCAAAACTCCACCAAAGAACTTATACAGCTGATAAACACCTTTAGTAATGTGGCAGGATACAAGATAAACTCCAAAAAATCAGTCGCCCTCTTATACACAAAGGATATGGAAGCAGAGAGGGAAATCAGAGAAGCTTCACCTTTCACGATAGCCACAAACAGCATAAAATATCTCGGGGTAACTCTAACCAAGGAAGTGAAAGATCTATTTGACAACAACTTTAAGGCATTGAAGAAAGAAATTGAGGAGGATACCAGAAAATGGAAGGACCTCCCTTGCTCTTGGATTGGGAGGATCAACATAGTAAAAATGGCAATTCTACCAAAGGCAATTTATAGATTCAATGCAATCCCCATCAAGGTACTATCAAAATTTTTCACAGATCTTGAGAGGACAATAATCAACTTTATATGGAAAAACAAAAAACCCAGGATAGCCAAAACAATCCTATACAATAAAGGATCTTCTGGAGGCATTACCATCCCTGACTTCAAACTCTATTACAGAGCTACAGTAATGAAAACAGTGTGGTACTGGCATAAAAACAGAGAAGTCGACAAATAGAATCGTATAGAAGACCAGAATTTTAACCCACAAACCTACGAACACCTCATTTTCGATAAAGGAGCTAAAAGTATACAATGGAAGAAAGAAAGCATCTTCAACAAATGGTGCTGGCACAAATGGATGTCAACCTGTAGAAGAATGAAAATTGACCCATATCTATCACCATGCACAAAACTCAAGTCCAAATGGATCAAAGACCTCAATATCAGTCCGAACACACTGAACCTGATAGAAGAGAAATTGGGAGGTACCCTACAACACATGGGCACAGGAGATCGATTCCTAGGTATAACCCCAGCAGCACAGACATTAAGGGCAACATTGAATAAATGGGACCTACTAAAACTGAGAAGCTTCTGTAAAGAAAAGGACACTGGCACTAAGACAAAAAGGCAACCTACTGACTGGGAGATCTTCACCAACCCCGCAACAAAGGTCTGATCTCCAAAATATATAGACAACTCAGGAAACTAGACTTAAAAATGCTAATTAACCCAATTTAAAAAAAATGGAGCACTGAACTGAACAGAGAATTCTGAACAGAAGAACTTCAAATGGCCAAAAGACACTTAAGGTCATGCTCAACCTCCTTAGCGATCAGGGAAATGCAAATCAAAACAACTTTGAGATATCATCTTACACCTGTCAGATTGGCTAAAATAAAAAACTCCAATGATAGCCTTTGCTGGAGAGGCTGTGGAGGAAGGGGTACCCTCATCCATTGCTGGTGGGAATGCAATCTTGTGCAACCACTTTGGAAATCAGTGTTTCAGTTTCTCAGGAAATTCAGGATCAACCTACCCCTGGACCCAGCAATACCACTCCTGGGAATATACCCAAGAGATGCCCTATCATATGACAAGAGCATTTGTTCAACTATGTTCATAGCAGTATTATTTGTAATAGCCAGAACCTGGAAACAACCTAGATGCCCTTCAATGGAAGAATGGATGAAGAAAGTATGGAATATCTACACATTAGAGTACTATGCTGCAGTAAAAAACAATGACTTCTCAAATTTTGCATGCAAATGGATGGAAATAGAAAACACTATCCTGAGTGAGGTAACCCAGACCCAAAAAGATGAATATGGGATGTACTCACTCATAATTGGTTTCTAGCCATAAACAAGGGTCACGGAGTCTACAATTGGTGATCCCAAAGAAGCTAAGTAAGAAGGTGAACCCAAGGAAAAACATATAGTTATCCTCTTGGCTATGGGAAGTAGACAAAATTGCCAGTTAGAAAATTGGGATCTTGGGGGTGGGGTGGGATGGGGTGAGGGGATATGGGGAGAGAAAAGGGAGAAGGCGAGGATGGGGGAACTTGGGGAAAAAGGAGGATTGGGATAAAGGAAGGTTGGATTGGGGAGCACGGAAGCACAATTCTTAGTTAAGGGAGCCACCTTAGGGTTGGCAAGAGACTTGAACCTAGAGTGGCTCCCAGGAGCCCAAGGCGATGTCCCCAGTTAGTTCCTGGGGCAGCTGAGGATAGGGAACCTGAAATGACCCTATCCTATAGCAATACTGACGAATATCTTGCATATCACCATAGAACCTTCATCTGGTGATAGATGGAGATAGAGACAGAGACCCACACTGGAGCACCGGACTGAGCTCCCAAGGTCCAAATGAGGAGCAGAAGGAGGGAGAACATGAGCAAAGAAGTCGGGACCACGAGGGGTGCACCCACCCACTGAGACAGTGGGGCTGATCTATTGGGAGCTCACCAAGGCCAGCTGGACTGTGACTGAAAAAGCATGGGATAAAACTAGACTCTCTGAACATGGCGAACAATGAGGACTGATGAGAAGCCAGGGACAATGGCAGGGGGTTTTGATCCTACTTAATGTTCTGGCTTTGTGGGAGCCTAGCCAGTTTGGATGTTCACCTTCCTAGATATGGACGGAGGGGGGAGGACCTTGGACTTTCCACAGGGGAGGGAACCCTTTGGACTGGAGAGGGAGGGGGAGAGGAGTACGGGGAGGGGGTGAAGGGTGGGAGGAGGGGGAGGGAAATGGGAGGCTGGGAGGAGGGGGAAACTTGTTTTTTTCCTTTTCTCAATAAAAAAATAGCTTTATCTGTAGAAGCAAAGGTGTATATTTTATTTGTCTATATGCATGTTTCTATATATTTACATATGTTGCCTTTTTAATTCTGCATAAAGATTTCACAGTATATGTATCATTCTTTATTCCAATCACTGACTCTTCCTAAACTATGCCAAGAATTGTCTTATAAACTTTAAAAAATCTTGCAAGCAAAAATCATCACACATCTAAAATAACTGGACCCAAAATCTATGCCTCCCATTGGACTTCTATTGAATTGAATGGTCATTTAGAATGAAAGCTGTGGACCTTCATATTGTATTTTACACTTCCACTATTGAATGTATTTTTATACATTTATTCGTCACCAAAACTGAAAGTGTTCAATAACCTCAGCCCTCAGGGGATGCAAATTAAAACCTCTTCAAGGTACTCACCCAAGTCTGAACTGTAATCATTGACAAACCTGACAGCAAATATTGGAAAGTAAGTACTGAGAAAGGAGCCATTATTCATCGTTGGCGATGGTACACTTTAATACAGCCATTGTGGAAGTCAGTTCAGACAGTTCTCAAAAACATTAAAATAGAACTACCATATGACCCAGCGAGCTTACTACCGACCATGTACCCAGAGACATCAATACCCTACCATAGAGCTACATGCACCGCCATATTTACCATTGCTTTACGCTACAGAATTTCATAGAATGAGTTATCCGGTTTGTTTATAACTTAATGGATGAATGCTTAGAAGTTTCTTTTAACTTTCTTTTTATTTATTCTTTGTCTTTCACATCATGCATTTTGATCCTCTTCATCTCCCTATACTTTCGTATCTGCCCTTGTAACCTCCCTTGTAATCTCCCCCAAAAAATAATAAAGTAAAATGTTAGAGAAAAAAATGTCAAATCCAGCCTAACTGGTCCGTATGCTCCAGAGAAGGAGAGCATGGACTGAGGAAAGAAATAGACAAGAGACAGAAGGTAGAGTTGGGAGAGCTTCCAGTGAACATTGTAACAAAAAGTCCTGAGTTTCTTATTCACAGTCCTTCAACAGCCCCAATGAAAAGCAGAAGGCATAAGACTTCTATGATACAATGAACAAGCAAGCATAACACCTCTTTACGACTCAAAACACCTGGTAACCACACCCTAAGTCAAAACATCCTGTTGACTGGCCTGTGAATAGGGCAGTCAGTAACTACACCCATGGTCAAACATCTTGTTCATCCTTGTGGAGCAAGAACAGCTCTGAACTCTCTGATCTTTAGTCAAAATGGAACAGATTCAAAACTTGGTCCTCAAGAAAAGAAAAGGGGGGGGGGGGGAGAAAAAAATCTCATCATGGAAGCTGTAGCGTGACTAAGTAAATCCTTCAGTATAAACATCTTTACTTGTAAGTGTTCATTGCAAAGAGCCATTGTTCAGGTTTGAGGCTCCTGGTCTCTGATACATCTTCGATACTGAACCCTCAGTGGGACTCCTCTTGGATATTCTGTTGTGCTCTGTGCTGTAGAGATCCTACATATTTGGATCTGCAGGACGTTCATGTGCTCCAGCAGATCATAGATAGGGTAGATGTTAGGGTAGGACACTTCATAACCAGGGTTCTGGGCCTGAGTAGTTGTAGGATTGGTCAGCCTGCCAGCTCTCCCTATCCTCATGACTAGGGTGAGCTATCCAGCACTGCTGGCTAGTTCACCCTAAACATCAATCAACAAAGCTGTGGGCCAGTTCCCATTCTTTCATGCCCCGAGGTTCGGCTCTCCCACACCTACTCCACTAATACGAGCTCTATTGTTTTGCCCAGGTGATGTCCATGGACTTCTCTTCTGAGGGCTACTGCTGACTAGGGGTACAGACAACCCTCCTGCTCTCATAACCTCTGTGTCAGCTCTCCCACCTGCTACAGGTGGTAAGGGGCAGGAGAGGGGTTGGAGGAGGGCATCTTTCCCTCTCTCATGCTACCATATGGCAGATGAGGGGTGGGGCCAGATCTCCCATGCTCACAATCTCAGACTGACTCACAGGGTCAGTTCTACTGTTCTGCCCAGGGGAGAACACAGAGCACATGTAGAGGGTGAAGGGCAGGACCAACTCCATACAGCCCTATCCTCTCGGCCTTTAGTGGTGTCAGGAGTCACTGACATCGACACATACTGAGACTGTAGCAGGGCCATGGATCCAGACATGGAGCTTGACAGCAGCCCAGAACCCCAAACATCACCTTGCTTGGACCTGGGAGGCAAATGAGCCACATACCTCAGCATACTCCTCACCACTTTTACCTCTCAGATCTGCTTCTGTTCACAGGTTTACAGGAAATGAATCATTCTCTCTCTCTCTCTCTGTCTGTCTCTGTCTCTCTCTTTGCATTTGCGCACCGTGATGGGTACAGCCACCTGTTTTCTTCTTTGCACCCCGGGCAAGTTGCCGTGGTTATGCGGGTATGCATGCATAAGCTTCTCAGTCATAATGGTGCTGAGAAGAGCACATATGAGTTTCTAATATTCTACTTTTTAAGCAGTCTCATAATGAACACCATAGTTTATGTGTCAGTTGTAGGTGAGAGGATAAGTATGAAAGTGGATTGAGTATACATAATTTAAGTTGAACTGTGCTTGCTTCCGAAATGGTAAAATCACTTTACCATAAGTAAAACAGTACATTTTGGGAAAATATGCAATGCCAAGTTATTTGAAATTATCATATCTTTGTATTTCTAATACTCCAATATATAAAAGAAAACATCTGAGCATTGTTTCAGTTCAACTTTTAGATGCAAGTGTGCTTCTTCCTGAGAGTAATTCTGTAGTAATAGGAGGGGCGAGGCTGCGTCCCCAGCACCCTGGCCGCCTGCTAGCTTATGCCCCAAAATAACAACACGGAAACTGGATTCTTTTAAACACTGCTTGGCCCATTATATGTAGCCTCTTCTCTGCTAACTCTCGCACCTGGACTAGCCCATTTCTAATAATCTGTGTAGCCCACGAGGTGGCTTACCAAGGAAGATCTTAACCTACGTCCATCCTGGGTCGGAGCATCATCGATAGTGTCTGCCTCAGAGAGCAGAGCTATGGTGTCTGCCCAGGAGAGGGGAGCACGGCGTCTCTGAGCTCACTTCCTCTTCCTCCCAGCATTCTGTTCTGTTTACTCCCCCCACCTATGTTTTAACCTATGAGGGCCAGCCAAGCAGTTTCTTTATTTTTTAACTAATGACCTTCCTCCATCATTTCCCCTTTTTCGGTTTAAACAAAAAGGAAAGACTTTAACTTTAACATAGCAAAATTACATATAACAAAACAGTTATAAAGCAAGAATGACAGTTACAATATTTACATCTACTTCATCTTTTATCATAACTAAGGAAAATTATAACTATCTATTTATTCTTTAACTCCATCAAAGACTCCAGAAGGATATAATATTACCTAATTAAACAAGAAACAAGCAACTTTCAAAGCTCCAGAAATGATAGAGACATTTTGCTGCCTGGACAGTCACCAAAAGTTCCTCTGTACTGTTGGGGCATCCATCTTCGGCCTACAGGCCCATAGTTTCCAGCAGACATTTCCACAAAGCAGGAAATTTCAAAAGCAGTTCAGTCACTATCTGCTGTGTCCTGCAGAATGTCTTGCAGACTCGTTCATGAATCAGGAACCCCAAAAGATCATCTCACCTTAGGCAAGTTCAGTAGTCCTCTCTCTGCGGGTTCTCTGTGTCCAGTTTATGCAATAGTTCAGGCAAGAGCAGTTTCTTGCCCAATTGGCTATCAAACTCCATAAGGATCCTCTTTGATGCCCATCTTCCTCTTGAAGTAGATTGGTGCTGCCAGGAGCAGAGTGTCTCATTGTCATGAAAAGTCCTCAGTTATTAAAACATTAAATGTCCTATTCTGTAATCTTTGAAAGATATGAAGAATGTCTATCTAAAATTTATCTATGTACATCTAGAAAATCTAACTAACATGACTACAAACTTGACTATTATGATTATCTATTAACAACCTATATACATTACATTTTTAAATGTACTACACAATCACAATACCTTAATCAATATCAGAAATACATATACATATAATAAAATTGACCTTAAACCTCTATCAATATAGTGTAGGTGTTTATGTCTCTACTGAGTTTTAATTTTTTTTTAAATTACGTTGGAGCTTTCTGTAAGTCCTCAATATTAATAATTAAGCTTTAACAGATAATTTTATACAAAATGACATAAATTATCTTTTAGTCTTTAAAACCTTATTTATTGTTATTTTACATGTATGCGTGAGTGCCTACAAGTTCCACGTGTATTTTAAGTAATATGCATACAAAGGTACTTCGGGAGGCTTTGCTGCACAACTGGAGAATAAACGTGCTAAATTTCATACCCGACACCATATGTGAAAGGCATTTCAATGAGCTGTCAGACTTGAAGTTATTACCCATAGAGTTAGAAGAAGAGCTGAGTTGTAAAGGACATCCTGATCACTAGAACAGGACAGAGTCTCCTTGGCTGAGGTTTAGATTTGCATCTCACTCGGAATTCTGCTGCTTCCTAACACAATTACAGGAGAACCCATTTACTTGCAAATCTGATAAGCGCATCATGTGCGTGTTCGTCAAGCCTAATGCAGTCTGCCAGCCCAGAAGAGCTGCGTGA
The DNA here is from genome assembly GCF_018167655.1 of Microtus oregoni. Lineage (NCBI taxonomy): Eukaryota > Metazoa > Chordata > Mammalia > Rodentia > Cricetidae > Microtus > Microtus oregoni. Next base: position 7,999,943 of record NW_024543076.1, on the reverse strand, counting down.
TGACTAGCACAGCATTCTGTGCTCCTATTTCTGCAAACATGAGCTAGCATTCCCAGAGGTCACATGGCCCACTGAGGACACCGAATGCTGCAACAAAACCATGCCACTAAAAATACTTCCGGAGTTCAGGGAACAGAACATGAAGAGACCCTGTGAGTCTCAGGAAAAAGGTGTCTCTGTGTCATATTAAGTAACTAAGTTTCTAACAATGCAATGTATTCAATCATTGTCACCAGCTCCTCCCAATGGGAGCATCAGAGAGGGGCTCTGTTGATGGAGCATGGAACCCAGAATAGGTTAAAAATAGTGTGACAATTTCTTCTTCCTAATGGCTTCATATCCTGTAAAAGGCATTAGTTTTTAAGAAAGTGGTTATGATTTGCCTTTTATGTACCATTATGTCTAATTTATTTTATGTTTCAACAGTGAAAATTATTTTCCCCTCCAATTTATATGACAAACATGAATGAATACTCCAATAAGAGTCCCATTGGTTTAATTTGAGCATCCTCTGTATCACCATAAAAGTGTGTACTTCCTCCTGAACCAAGTGAGCAGGAATAATAACTGTTGCAAGTCATTCATCTCAAAAAATAAATAAAAATGTTCCTGGAACAGATGTAGCATTCTCATTGAGGCAGGTAGAAAGGCAGGAGGCTGTCCCAGGAAAGGACAAAGCATAACGGACTTAAAAACCGTGGCTGAAGGCAGGCTTGGCTTTAGTTAACAGTTTATCCTAAGAAAAGTATAGATGACAGAAGTAGGAGATGTAAGCAACTGGATCCGAGTAAATAAGATATTAAATTGTTAATGCGAGAACAACTATCTTTGTGCTCATTCATTTTGCTAAGCAAGAGAGAGTCTGGATTTGTGGAAGAGCTAGAGGATAAGAAGAATCTGAGATTCTTCCAGTTTCTTCTCACGGCTGCAAAAGGAAGTGTGTGGGAAATGAGGAAAATGTAAATGCCTTAATTAGATCATTTAGAAATTCTTAGAGATACATTTCATAAGTGAGTGAAACAGAAATCCAGCCATTCCCCACACTCTAAAAACCAAGAAGAGAGGGTGGAGGGGTCAAGACAGCCTAGAAATTCAGGCAGAGTGCTAAACTATCAATATGTTCTCTACTAGTGAGAATGGGAATCAGCCTTTGCCTGGACTATGAAAGAGAACACCAGTTTTTTCTATATTCTGATCTCTCTCTCTCTCTCTCTCTCTCTCTCTCTCTCTCTCTCTCTCTGTGTGTGTGTGTGTGTGTGTGTGTGTGTACGTGTGTGTGTGTTTGTGTGTGTCTATGTATAGTCATATATGACAATGTGGATGCACATCTTAGTACATACCTGCAGGAGAGATGACCACCTTGGGTGCTAATCTTTACTTCTCATCTGATTTGATTAACAGTCTCTTGTTTGCATTATGCACGGAAAGGTAGCTGCCCCTTGAGCTTCCAATATTCTCCCCTTTCCATTTCCCATCTTAACTTAGTAATCAGATTACAGGAGGCACTATGCCTGGCTTACAGTGGGTTCTGGGCATTCAAATTCAAGTCTTCGTGACTGAGTGGCAAGCAATTTGCCTACTAAGCCTTCTTCTCAGCCCTTTTTCTTATTGCTGCTTATATAAACCCCAAAAGCTGATTCTTCAAATACAAACACTTTCAAACAACAGAGTAAAATGTTAGGGGGTCTCTTCATCTACCTTCATCTTGGAAAATCTGAGAGGATGCTGCTGAAACATGTATTTTTTTTCCCCCAACTCTGACTTTTTGGAGAACTGGATAAAAAGTGGATTCAACAAAGGCAGGACCCGTCTACCTTGACCACCCTACTACAACTCTTCACATTAGAGACTTTCCTCATTAAAATATTTAAGCCCCAGAGATTTGAAGTGGGAAACTACATATAAAATATAAAGTGATTTCATCTTTATTAGATTTCATAAACTGCACACTTCTCAGATCAAGTCTCTTCCTGCTTGAAAAAAAGTAGGAACTATAGTGCATGCCTTGCTAAACAGTATCAGTTACTTTAACACCATTGTGACCAAAACACTTGATGAAAACAACTCAGTGAGGAAAGGTTTGTTGTGACTCATAGTTCCAGAGGGCTGGCTCCACAATGGTGGGAATGCATGGCAGTAGGTGTGTCTCCAATAGTGGCCATGGAGTGGAAGCTGACAATAATTCCTCAGTGACATAGTGTCAGGAGGCAGAGTGTGGCTGGATCTAGCCACAGGCATGACGGACACTGAGATAAAAATGGAAAGCTTTGTGAAGGTGTGTTAGTTGCTCGTCTTGTTATGGCAATGAAATACCTGACAGAAGGAAATTATGAAAAGTTTAATTTTTGTTTACTTTTGAAAGTTTGTCTGTCTTGATAGAGAAGTTACAGCAACAAGATCCTGAGGTATCTAGCTACATTATACCCACACACAGGAAGCAGTGAGAATGACTGATTATATTGCCCCTGGCCTTCTCTTTGTTAGTGCAGTGTAGGACCTCTGCCCATGGGATGGTGCCACTTACATGTAGGGTTGGCAGTCCTACCTCAGACAATCTAATCTGGACAATCTTGTGTAACGGCGTAAATGAATGCAGACAGAGTGTAAAAATATATATATATAGCTTTAATGTAGAAATAGACTTACAGAACCACCGTTCCCGCGGAGACCAGGAAAGCAGAAGCGAGCCGCTCGGAGCTTGCTCGCCAAATTTATAGGCAGACATTAGCCCGAGGCGAACACGCCCCTTAAGGGGCGGGACTTATCCCTACATCTCCCCTTTTTGTCTAAATAAGACAGAACTAAACCAAATACAACTACATACAATAACAACAAATAATAAATACAACAAACAATATTGAGAACAAAAGCTTTGCTAAACATTCTATCTCAAGAAGTCCAAATAATGTAAAGAGTAACTACAATTATATAATCTTCAACTCAGTCAAAGATCTGAGAAGGGAATAAACACTACTCAACAAACGAGATATATCCAAAATGTGCAACAATTGACAGAGACAACTGACTACCTGGGCAATCACCCAAAGTCTCGTTTGCAACGTTGAGTCAACCAATTTTGGCTAAGGCCTAACATAACTGACATACCATTATTAAAGGCAAGGAACTTTTCAAAACTATCTTACCCTGTCTTGGCAGGATATGACAGTCCTGTTTTATCCATTGATGCACGCTCTGTATCTGTGTCAGTGGTTGAGGTATGGGCATTTCTTTGCCCAAAGGCCAGTTCTGCCAAATAGAAAGGCTCCAGATGGAGTGTTTTTGGTGCTCAACATTCTCTCGGGAATAGAGCGGTGTTGCCAGGAGCAATTGTGTCTCACTATCACGAAACTCTGAGTTAGATTAAAGGCCATTTTCTACAGCTCTTTGAAGAGGTTGAAGATTATCTATCTATACTGAGTATAATCTCTATATATCTAAAGAACCTGATTAGTCTAATTATAAATGACAAACTTAGATGACAATTAGTCTATATAATTCTCAATATCTATCTAACTTAAAGAATAAGACAATAAACAACTGTGAAACAAATGAGGACAATGACCTCCAAATATAAACAATGTACAAATATACATTGCAGTAGGTAAATATATATCAATACACAAATATTATATAAGTATCTTAATCAGAGGTAGAAATGTACACTGCAATATGGTAAATATATACTATATATATATCAATACAATATATGTCAATACATAAGAATGTTTTAAACAGAGGTAGAAACATGCATGCGTACAATAGTCCATATAATTTAACTTTGTTTCATTATACAAGAATTGATACCAATATATTTGTCTAAAAGCAGTAACTCACAATTATAAATCTATTATCCCATCATTCCCTCTTTTTTTTTTCAAAATGATCCTTGAGCTTATAAAATTCCTCTCCCAACCCTCAATCATATACTAATTATAATCAACCCCTAAATGATGTCCCTAAACCCAAGGGCAAACTTTACTGGGAGAGGGGACGTCGTTCTCTAGAATTACTTCCTGCTGTCATAGGGGCGACGTTCTTTCTGGGGGATCCTGTGAAAGTAAAATGATGGTTAAATTTCAAGATAATGTCTTTTAAAATTGCAAATAGTCTCTGAGTATTTTCGTGCAGGTCTGGCCAAAATGTTGTATAAGATGTGCACCATTTCAGCTAACCAAGTTGGAACTGTCTTGTGCAGCTGGTATCAAAAGCAGGTCTTGTAGTAGCGCTATCAGTATCATGACGTCATATCAACCAGGTGGAGTTGTTGTTATGGGGCCCCATCTTCTTCCTGGAAACTTCAAATGTCACTTCAGGAAAAACTCATTGTTCATTATAAAAAACTTAAACATTAATCATATAGAATATATATATATATATATTCAATGAAAGACATGATAGATATATTCAATGAAAAGTATGATAGATATGAAGAAATGCAAAGATGTTTTCTAAACTCATATTTCTTTCTGTCCCATATCATGGCTCTTGACATGAGACAGAAATTCCAGAAACTCTGGGTTTTTCTCTTACCAACAGGCTTGGAATTGGAGAGGGACTGAGCCAGAGTCCAACTTCAAAACCAGCTTTATAAATTTAGAAATATGGTTTAATATTACTTACACAACCCATTCAGTTGTCTTGATATTTCCTATTGGGCAGGTATTTTTCCATCTGTCAGTATCCAAACAACCAGGGTTCCTTGAATTTCTCAAAGATGAGTGTTTCCCTGTGGAGATAAGAACAGAACCCTGCCCCCATTTTATATGTTTTTCTTACCACCTGTATGAATATCATCGTTGTGGATGAGTTGTCATTTCTCCTTTCCAAGAGGTTTCTCCTCTTCAAATCGAAACTTTATTAATTTTGATGGTAGCCACAATTTTTCTTCTCCTGTGGAAACAAGAGCAAAACCCCTTCCCCAACGTAGCACATCTCCTGGCTTCCACTGAGAGGTCAGCACATCTTTGAAATAAATCGGTTGATTTAGTTCAGCAGACTTTTCCATTATCCAATGTCTTTCTGCTGCTGTCGTTCCTTTCTCATTAGCGTTAAGAAAATTCAAGGTTAATAAAGCATTATGTAATCTATTTCTGGGGGTATTTTCGGTCCCTTTCTGTTTGTTCAGCATATCCTTTATAGTACGATTTGATCTTTCTATAACTGCCTGACCTGTAGGATTATTTGGTATACCTGTAATGTGTTTTATATTATAATATTCAAAAAAGCATTTCATTTTCTTAGATACATATGCTGGACCATTATCTGTCTTTATTTGCGCAGGTATACCCATGATGGCCATAACTTCCAATAAATGTGTGATTACTGAATCAGCCTTTTCTGAGCTCAGGGCAGTAGCCCATTGAAAACCTGAATACGTGTCTATGGTGTGGTGTACATATTTTAATTTGCCAAATTCTGCAAAGTGGAACACATCCATCTGCCAGATTTCATTCCTTTGGGTGCCCTTTGGATTAGCCCCTGCAGGCAGTGGCGTTTGGTTATAGAAAGAGCAAGTAGGGCATTTCTTTACAATCTCCTTAGCTTGTTGCCATGTAATTGAAAACTCTTTCTTCAAACCTTTGCTATTAACATGATGTTTTTTATGAAATTCAGAGGCTTGTAGCACACTACCAATCAGTAATTGATCAATTTCTGCATTACCTTGTGCTAGAGGACCTGGCAGACCCGTATGGGATCGGATGTGTGTTATGTACATAGGGCAAAGCCTGTTCCTGATCAAATCTTGAACCTGGAGGAACAATGAGGTTAGTTCAGTATCATCAGGTATAAATTCAGCAGTTTCAATATGTAAAATAACTCTTTCTGCGTATTGTGAATCTGTAACTATATTAATAGGTTCTTTAAAATCCCTTAGCACCATAAGAATGGCATATAATTCCGCCTTCTGGACAGAATTATACGGACTTTGTTCCACCTTATCCAAGTCTTCTGATTTGTAACCTGCCTTCCCTGATTTATTGGCATCAGTATAGAATGTACGGGCTCCAGTTATTGGAGCATCACGGACGATTCGAGGAAGAATCCAAGAGGTTCTCTTTATGAAGTTAAGCCGCTTGCTTTTTGGATAGTTGTTATTAATGTCTCCCAAAAAATTAGCACAAGCTCTTTGCCATGGTTCATTATCTTCCCATAATTTCTTTAGTTCATCAGCAGTGTAAGGCACTATAATTTCTGCTGGGTCTATGCCTGCTAGTTGACGAAGTCTCAGCTTGCCTTTTATAATTAACTCAGAGACTTTTTCCACATAAGTTTTCAGTTTCTTACTTGGTTTATGTGGTAAAAAGATCCATTCCAAAATAATATCATCTCTCTGCATTAAAATTCCTGTAGGAGAAATTTTTGATGGTAGTATGACGAGAATACAATCGAGCTCTGGATTCACCCTGTCCACATGTGCCTGTTGTAATTTTTCCTCAATCATTGTCAGTTCCTTTTCTGCTTCAGCTGTTAATTCTCTGGGACTGTTTAAATCCTTATCACCATCCAAGGTTTTGTTCAAATGAATTATTAGATCAGGTGTTATTCCAATAGCTGGTCGTAGACTGGAAATGTCTCCTAACAGTCTTTGAAAGTCATTAAGAGTCCGTAGGCGATCTCTCCTAATTTGTGCTTTTTGTGTCTTAATTTTTTGCAAACCTATTTTATAACCTAAATAATTAACAGAATCTCCCTTCTGAATCTTTTCAGGAGCTATTTGCAATCCCCATTTAGGTAAAAGTATCTTTATTTCTTCAAACAGTCTGTTCAAGGTATCCATGTTTGAATCGGATAACAAGATGTCGTCCATGTAATGGTATACTATAGATTTGGGAAATTTCTTGCGTATTATTTGCAATGGTTGGTTCACAAAATATTGGCACAGGGAGGGGCTATTTAACATACCCTGGGGGAGAACGGTCCAGTGGTACCTCCTCGAAGGTTGAGAATTGTTATAACTAGGCACTGTGAAGGCAAATTTTTCTCTATCTTCTTTTTGCAAAGGTATAGTGAAAAAACAATCCTTTAAATCAATAACTATGAGAGGCCATCCTTTTGGTAATAAAGAGGGCAAAGGAATTCCAGATTGCAGAGGGCCCATAGGTTGAATAACCTTGTTGATGGCCCTGAGATCTGTCACCATTCTCCATTTACCTGATTTTTTCTTAACCACAAATACAGGAGAATTCCAAGGGCTGGTAGACTCTTCTATATGTCCAGCATCTAATTGTTCTTGTACCAGCTGTTCTAAAGCCTGTAACTTTTCCTCAGCTAAAGGCCATTGCTTTGTCCATATTGGTTTCTCAGTCAACCATTTTAGAGGCAAGGCTGTTGGTATCTCTGAAGGGACATCAATTGCTTGTTCTTTTACAGCCCGAATGGCCGGTTTTCTCCGTTTGTAATATCTTTTAATATTATTCTCAGAAATATAGGCTCTAGATTTAGCAGGAATGTTAATTTCAGTATTCCATTGTTGTAATAGGTCACGACCCCATAAATTCATTGCGATATTGGCTACATATGGCTTTAATTTTCCTATTTGTCCCTCTGGCCCTATACATTCAACCCATCTCGTGCTCTGCCTTACTCGAGATAGGGTTCCAATTCCCAGGAGCTGAACATTTACATTCTGAAGAGGCCAATACGGATGCCAAGATTCTGGGGTAATGATACTTACATCAGCACCTGTGTCCAGCAGGCCAGTAATAAAAATGCCATTTACACACACTCTCAGTTTAGGTCTTTGATCATTTATAGAAGTTTGCCAAAACACACGTAACTTATCTTTCTGATCATTATTGCTTGTAACAGTAGGCATGGGGCTTCCTAATTGTCCTGATGAGGCACGTTCTCTGCAGAAACTGGATATGACTGAACCATGTTTGCCATGGGGGCCTGTGAGGCCCCCCCTCTCACGTTTCCCGACTGTATCAGGTTGCCTTGTCTATCTCTTGTAGACCTGCATTCATTCGTCCAATGTCTCCCCTTTCCACATCTTCTACATAAACCTGAAGGCTGAGTCCTCCTATTTCTGTTATTTCTATAAGATGCATTATTATTATTTCTGAAAGATGCATTATTATTATTATTATTATTATTATTATTATTATTATTTCTGAAAATCCGTTGTCTACAATTCCTTTTAATATGACCCATTTTTCCACAATTAAAACATTTGGTATTCTGGTGTCTCCTTTTACCATTGGAAATTGCTTCTTCTACCCATGCTTCAGTGCCATAATCAAATGTATCAACATTGAGTGTATGCAAGACCCATTCTTCCAACGGCGCTGATCTGAGCTTTAAAGGACCCAAAATCCTTTTGCATTCCACATTTGCATTTTCATAAGCCAAAGACTCAATCATTATACGTCTTGCTTCTGGGTCAGATATTCCTATTTGTACAGCCTTAGTTAATCTTTGTAAAAAGTCACTAAAGGGTTCTCTCTGACCCTGTTTAACTCTGACAAATGATTCCATTCTCTGTCCTGGGTCTTGTACCCTGTCCCAAGCCCTTAAGGCTGCTGTAGTACACATGGAGAGTGTGTTTTCATCCAAATTAGCTTGTTCCTGAGGATCGGAAAAGGGCCCTTCACCTAGAATTTGATCTAGGGAAATGTCAATTCCCTTCGCTTTTTCCTGCTGTTCTAAGAGTCTAGCCTCTTGCCTGAATAAGCATTTCCATTTCAATTGCGGTCCACTCTCGAGTACCGCAGAGCTCAGCTGGAGCCAGTCCGAGGGGGTTGCTCTGCTTGTCGTGGCCCAAGATTTTAGCATCTCTTTAACAAAAGAGGCTTGCATCCCAAAAGTCATGACAGCCTGTTTTATTTCCTTGAGATCATTCATACGCACAGGCTCCCATGTATCCTCCTTGATGACCCTAGGGTTTTTGGAACCAATCACCTTCTCTGTTGTTATTACGGGAAAGGCAGGTAGAGCTGTAGGTAGAGCTTTGTGGAAATTGTCCCGGAGAGACTTACCCACAGATGTAGTTAAAATTTTCCTTTCTACCCTTTGCTCTTCTTCATCAGAATTTAGAAATTCCTCAATCTTTTCAATTCTATTCACCATTGCCTTCTGCAATGTCTGAATCTCCTGTCCAGAATTATGTTCCAAAGCCTTCATTGAGGATTCTAATGTATGAAGTTTGTCCGTTAGAGATAACATCTCATCTTTGGACATAATTTTTATGGCATAAACCGTGCCTTCTTGTATTGACAATCTTTCCGTCAATCTGTCATAAGCTTTAGACAAAATCCGATTGTCACATTCAGCAGTTTTGATTCTTTCAGTTAATGTTTCATTTCCTACAGAAAGGGACTGAATCTTATGGTCCAGATCAGCTGTTCCCTCTTCTATAGTAATGAATTTCTCCTTAACATCAGCCTGAAGAACTTCAACCTGATTCTTGAGAAGATTGTTATCAGCCTGGAGAAGTTCAAACTGATTCTCGAAAAGATTGTTATCAGTCTGGAGAACTTCAACCTGATTCTTGAGAAGATTGTTATCAGCCTGGAGAACTTCAAACTGATTCTTGAGAAGATTGTTGTCATTCTCAATTGTTTTTAAGCGTTCAATCTCTGCCTTAAGAATCCTGGATTCGTCTCGTAAAGACTTTATCATATTTCTATTATCAAACCATTTGGTGCCAATGAAAACTACGAATCCCAGAAGGATCCATATATGTGGGGTGATAGACACCTCTTGTAAAATCTCCCACATGGTACAATTAAAAAAATCATTAAATTCTTGAACAGTAATGTGTTCAGACATTTTATTTATAAAAGAAAATTTTTTTACCTGCAAAGATCGGTTCCTGCCAGTGGTGGTCTCTGTGTTTTTGGAGCCTGTCCTAGAACTAGCTCTTGTAGACCAGGCTGGCCTTGAACTCACAGAGATCCGCCTGTCTCTGCCTCCCAAGTGCTGGGATAGAAGGCGTGCACTACCAAGGCCTGGCAGGCCTCAAACTCACAGAGATCTGCCTGCCTCTGCTTCCCAAGTGCTAGGATTAAAGGCGTGCTCTACCACTGCCTGGCCGGCCTCAAACTTATGATCCTCCTGCCTCTGCCTCCTTCAGCAAATCCTACCGGCGTGCGCCACCACAACCGGCCAAGTCACTTTGTAACAGACCAAATCTGACGCTGTGGCAGCTTTTGTTGCAAAACCGCAAGTACTTGAGCTTCAGGCAGTGGGGTTCAGGCAGTGGGGTTCCGCTGCAAAACTTAGCCAAGGCAGGCAGAATGGGCCTGTGTCGCCGAGTGTGTCTCGGACTCGGCACTGGGGCCGGAGTCACGAACTGAAAAACAGCACCGGGGAGGGTGCTGTGTTAGCTAGCGGGCTACCCGCTTGAGTCGGGGGCAAAATAGCCCGACGTTGGACGCCAAAATGTAACGGCGTAAATGAATGCAGACAGAGTGTAAAAATATATATATATAGCTTTAATGTAGAAATAGACTTACAGAACCACCGTTCCCGCGGAGACCAGGAAAGCAGAAGCGAGCCGCTCGGAGCTTGCTCGCCAAATTTATAGGCAGACATTAGCCCGAGGCGAACACGCCCCTTAAGGGGCGGGACTTATCCCTACAATCTTGCACAAGCATGCCTGGAGACCTGTCTTCTCTGTGTTTATAGATCCTGTAAAGTTAACCATCATAATAAACAAGAGTAGAGTTTGCATTATATTGAGTGTGGTTCCTTCAAGGCTGTATGAAGTCAAGGGGAATTTGAAAATATTAAAGTTCCAAAACGGGAAAATTCAAATTAAGAGTATATTCATGCACATGTGATCCCTAAAGTAATGGGAATATTAGTATTTCAGGTAAGGGGAGTCATTCAACATCGGTGTTTCTTTATTACTTATGGCTATATTTTAATTAAAATTGTTTTCATACAATAGATTTTGATCATGTTTCCCCTTGTCCAACTTCTCTCAGATCCTCCCTACCCTCTTATCCACTCCATTTTATACTATTTCTCTCTATTTCTACTTCCTCATTCTATCTTTCAAAAACAAGCAAAAATACACAGAAAATAAAAAAGCATAAAAAAATCAAAACACCACAGCAAGAAAAATGCCTAAACATAATAAAACAAAACAAAAAGGCGTGAAGTGAATTTACAATAGTAGGTAAGGATTATGCATTGCTGAAATTGCATTATAGCGTTTAAAAAATGCAAGGGGCTAAACATCATTTGAGTTATACCATTTTAAAATAAGCCTCCAAATTCAGGCATTAGGAGCTAGAATACTAATACCAGCTTCTAATGTCTGTGTAGACTAAACAGTGAAATTTTGTCACTGTAAAATTCTTCATCATAGAGGGGACATATAAAAACATGTGTGCTGTTGTAGGCATTGCTGAGAACATGTATGGAAAACCTCAATGGTGTCATAATTTTCTTAAAGAAGTTGACTTCTTCTTTTTGGCTATTGTTAAAAATTTAGACCCTAAGGAAGATGTTATCAGAGCTACTATTCACCATAGCCCAAGTTCCTTGCCTTTTTGAGTTGTATGGACTCCTCAGATTTCATGTTTACAAAACTATAGTTCAGGAATCACCTGTCTCTTGACAAGTGATGTATTGGGCATTTCTTACGTACTAGGGAAGAAATATGAAACTGATTTTCATACTGCTCAAGCATCATCAGAGTGTCAGGGATTAGATGTTCTTTGTCCATGAAGAGAATTTTTTTGTAAGTTACTATTAACCACTTGACAATACAGTTTCTTCAGTCATGTAGGATAGTCTCACAATACAAAACGGGAGGGAGAGGGAGAGGGGAGTGGGATGTGGGGAGTGGGGGAGGGGAAGGGAAAAGGGAGGCAGGGAGGAGGCGAAAATTTTTAATAAAAAAATTTTAATAAAAAAATACAACTGAAAAAAGTAAAAGAAAAAAAGACCAATAAAAAATCAGTGTTTAAGATTAAAAAAAAAAAGAACCAGTAGCTGGTGTTTTACATTAAAAAAAAAAAAGGATAAACGTGTTTTTGCATTTAGAGTACAGTTTTGTAAACCAAGTGATGGAGACATATCTACCACTCTCTCATCATAAATCTCAAAGCCATAGAAATTATAACTATTGTGCTGCATCATCCCAATGGGGTCACAGAAAGTTCAGGCTCCGTAGCACTGGACATCTTTGGACCCAGCATCTGTACTTCCTCGGTACTTTCAAATAGCATCTGGCCCTACTCTGCTGTTGGAACTGACAGCAACTTTAATCCTTCATTTGTATAACTTTAGTCTGTCAAAAATCTGTTGTGCAACAATGTTAATGGGCCCTCTTTGAAGAATCAGTCACAGCTAATGCACATTTTTATTTGCTTTCCCACTACAGAGTTTCCAAAACTACCTTTCAATGATTGTTCAACTCCTTGTAATTTTATCCATTGCTCCCTAAGAGAATGTTCTGGCTTGTTTTTTATACAAACCTTCCAGGGAACTGGCTAATAATTTTATTCTTACTCAAGAACTAAACCATTTCTTTTCAATTGACATAGCTTCCTAGAAAATACTGTTGTGCATTAGCCATGGTAATGAATTTTGGATTTCAAATATTTATCACATTTTTACTCATTGAGGAATCTTGATCTTTATCCCTGTTCTTTTCCCTTATCTCATCTTTCCTGTATTGTGTTCACAGTTGAAAAGTAGTTTCCCTATGTGTCCTCTGTTGTAATAGAAGGGATGGGGTAAGAAAAATAAAAACAAAACAAAAAGATGTCGCTTAACCTTTAGAAGTTCAAAATGTTTTTAACTTTCTGTCCTTACCTTTGCAATTGAAATTTATTAATCTATTGCCTGGTCTTGAGGCTACTTCTTGTCCAAAATCCAAAACAAGATAAGATGTCCAGACATGGCCATTCCAAATCTCTGAACAAAATATTGATCAGTTTTCTGGAAGATGGCTTCTAACCACAATATCCAGAAACAAAAGAAATATGACAGAAATATTTTCATACTAACAGGGATCTACTACATAGTTGAAATACTTGAAATATTTTTGTGTTAAATATAGGAAATAAGTTCTGTAATTCATAAAATGAAGTTGTAGTAGCTCACTAGAATCTTCTCATCTCAAGAGAGAGAGAAAAATCAATGCTGTAGCTTTTATTCCTTTGCAGTTTCTGTCACAGCCCATGAATTTTGGTACACTCATGGGAGAGCATTGAATGTGAATAATATGTTATTTCTTATAGAGAAATCAGAACAAATGTTATCAACAATTGTAACAAATATCATGGCATATGAACAGTTGGAGAGAAACAGCCTCTGCCAAAATTAGAGTTAATCTACAAGAAGAACCAATAGCACAACATTTTATTAAATTGATCAGCTGTGTAGTAATGGTACAATGTAAGAAATTTAGAGGAAAATCAAATTAAATTTGATTAGACAAACTGAGTTCTATAAAGAAGAGCATGACAGTGTTCAAAGAACACATAAATATATAAGAGATCTATGAGTATTTAGTTTAAAATATATTCCCTGAGTGAATTAGATTTTTACTTTAAAAAAATTCAAAAAAAAATTTTTTGTAAACAATGTCAGTGTAGTGTCATGTTCAGCTTACAATTTTACACAAATTTTACATTATTTGCCTAACAGCAAATAATGTTTGTTCCTCAGTGATGACTGAAGTTGTTAGACTAATAAGGCTTACCTCCTAGGATTTGTCACATTTCTGCAAAAAATTACAAATAAATGTCTTTATTAACTGAAACTGAGCACAAATATTGTTCATAAAAGTGAGACCTGATTTTTCCACAGGGCTATCACAGGGTGCACATCTTTTACTATAAAACCTTATATTTCTCAGAGTATAGATCCGGGCTAAGTTCCATTCGCTTCTCACCAAACAGATAGTGTTAACCCCACCAAATGAAAGTATGAATACTTACCCATATTTTTTGGTCAAATTAAGCAAGATTTATATCTGAGATGACAACCCTGAGCATAGGAGAAGCAAGCCTTTATAATCACAAAACCACCAGACTAGGGGCTTCCCAAGTGCTGGGGAATTTCCAGAGGAATTTTGATTCCATTGGAACTTGGCAGAGCATCTCAAAATTATTTGGCCAAATACTATCTTACTAGGAGCGTAGGTGTAGGTCAAGCCTCAGTCAGGGTACGGATCAAATTCCAGGAAGGCTGAAGGTGTAATAGGTATAATCAGGTCAAATTCTAAGACAGAAATTTGTATTTTACAGAAAATAGAAATGAACTTAAATTGACCTTGTAGCAAGACGGCTTCTGGGCCAAAGACAGAGTTTGACTGGTTCATCTACCAGGTTTTCATTTGTTGACGACATACAAACTAGAGTAATCAAAAAGAAGAGGGTTTGCAGTAGTGCATGCCTTTAGAAGTCTCCTTACATTGCTTTGAACCAGGTGATGGATGACCTGTCAACAGGAACAGGAGTTGGAGGAACTGGTGGCTAGAAAGTAGAGAGCTATGAAGGGGCCAGTAAAAACTTCAAAGGCAGTCCCCAAATGACCTACATCCACAAGCAGACCCTACCTATTTCCTGTCCCCCCAAATATTAGCATCAAAATATAAAGTCCTCATGGGTTTTCCCACCGATGAAGTCAAAGCCTTTGTCGTGACAGAATTACTCCTTCCTAAGTACAACCACCGGTCAGCTCACCCTTTTGCACAAGAGTCCAGACAAAATTTCAGTTCAAAAGGTAATATTCCACTTCTAACTCCCACAGGGCTAGGTCTATCTTACAAAGAAAAATTCATTTAGTGAATTTCCAGGAGTCTCCAATGTTCCAACACTGCTTAAAAAGTCCAGGGGAAAATCTCCTTTGAGATTCGAGGCAACTCTTGACTAGAAGACACACACACACAAAAGCAAAGGAAGGAAGGTTATATTATGTAACTTAGAACAAACAATTTTAATGCAGATGTACTATTTTCTGGGTGCTGGGGTCAAATGACAAGCAAAAGGTGACTTAAGACAAGAAGGGGTTTTCTGGGTTTTGGCTTTGGTTTGTTTGGGCTCATAGTTTGAGCTTTCTCTTTATCACTGTAGAGAAGGCATGGCAACAGAAACTTGACCCAGTTGGTTACACTGGAGGATAGAAAGGGAATGAACAGAAAGTTTAGCTGTATTATACTACATGTTTGACATTGGCTAGGCCCCTTGAAACACAGTTACAGCTGTCTTCAGGTACCTGGATGGCTAGGCATGGTGAACTGAATCCTGAAAAACCACTTTCTAGGAAACCTTCTGTAACAAGGTGCCTACAGGAGTGGACTTTTCAAGGGAAGATCTTTTAAACGTTTTTCACTTTTTAACACTCTTGACATTGCAATAAGTGCAGTATAGACAGAGTACTCTCAAAACATGTTGTATCATATGCCAAAGCAAAATACTCAGGTTCCTTTTAAATGTTCTAATCTCTTTAACAACTATGCCTTCATTGGCCCTAATTTTATACATAATTTCTTTCAGGCCAAATTGGAAGTTCAAATTTTCTATTCTGTTTTTAATTATAACTGAAAAATATTTAATATCTATATAATATGCATTTATATAATTATATATAATATCTATACAATATATTTATAAATATGCAATTATATATTTATATAATGTATCAAATAATAATGTGTGGTATATTTGTTATTATGTTTATATTATTATATATGTACATATATAATATTATATATTATACATATACTATAAAAGAGAGAGCAACACCCTTGGCATACATACCATGAGCATAGTGGTGTCTTGAAATTTAAACTCAGAACCACACAAAATAACTGTACACAACCAAGACTGAACAAATTATTTGCCAGAATGGAACCTAAGAGGCCTCTGGTCTAGTTCCCAGTAAAACCCTCATTTCTTGCCTAACTTCTGTGAGTATAACCTGAACTGTTCACATTCCTATCTACATTTTGGTTTTCTTAGATCACAGCAGAATCATCCTTTAAGCTCTGATTATAACATTCTAGTACAGTCTGCTCTTTCTAACCTTTCCAAACCCCTCCCAAAAACCAGTTGCAAGGCTTAATGACCTACATAACACAAATCACATCAGTGTTCCTACTCTTGGTTCCATAATCTCTGCTGTTCAGGATCCTCCAGGGCAGGAGTTCTCAACCTGTGGATGGAAACCCGTTTGAAGATCAAATGACTCTTTCACAGCTGTCCTGTAAAACAGTTATTCTTCAGTCTAATTCTTATCAATAACAAAATTACAGTTAGGAAATAGTAGCAAAAATAATTTTATAGTTGGGTATCACCGCAGCATGATATACTGTATTGAAGGGTAAAAGCACTAGCAAAGTTGGGAGCCACTCCTCCAGAGAAACAAAATAAATGTGTGTGTATGTGTGTGTGTGTGCGCGCACACACATGCTAAAATAACTTAATCTCAATTACTCTATTTAAACGTCTTTTGCATTTGCCATCCAAGAGTATTATCTCACCTTCATCTTTGAGGCATATTTAATATCACATCGCTTCTCTTTGAAACGTCTCTTCTCCTAGGCTGCCCACTCTTTGATTGCTTCCTGCTTCAACGCTGTTTGTCCTTCTCTGCTTCTTCTAAGTACAGCAATTATATCAGTCTCTGGGTTTCTTATCATCAACATTCAGCCCTTAAGTAATTTCTTCTAATTCTCTTGCTTTAAAAGACACCTAATATGTTAAAAGCTGAAATTCTAAATCTCTGCATTTGAATATTCCTTTGATCTTCAAACTGATCAATCCAACTCTTTAAATGTCATTTCCATCTCTCATTTAGGACACAAGATGCGTGCTTCCCACTTCTAAACTACTCTCACTGCTTCCTTGGCAATGGCTTCTTTCTGCTGTCAGTCAGGAACTTACTAACCTCAGGGAAGCTGAGTCACATCTCCTTCACTGACATGTGGGAACTGGTTCTGCCACTGGGAAATAAAAGAGAAAGTGAATGAATACTCTGGGGGGGGGGTGTCTTTCCTCCTAAAGGAAGAAGGAGGTGAAGAAAATATCTTTTCTTTATCAGGTCTCATTCAATTTGCTTTCTGAATGAGGTTGGCTGCTACGGACATACTTGCACCTTTTAAATTTTCCTATAAAAGAAATCTTTCCACACAGCTTATTCCCAAAAGAAAGGACATTGTCATAGCCTGGACTCACTGGTAGCCTGAGTAAAAGATGTTTCTGTAGAATAATTGGAATAAGGTTCTACAGGAAGGGAAAGTAGGAGTGCTTGGGAATGCACACATATTTACATACTCACGTGCACACACACTATTTGTTCTGTTCCTCTAGAAGAGTAGGTAAACTCTTACCAGTTTTACTCCCCAATAGTTCTTAGACATTGAAACTTGTTTGTAAAATGAAGCTAAGAAAATGTTTGAGGCATGTAAAGAAATAGAACACATAAAACTCTACAGGAGGAAGAAAGCAAACAACACTCATATACAGTGTTATGTACCTATCTATAGCCCTGATATTACAGGGCAGACTCATCACTACGGCAACATCTTCTAAAAGCTAACACTCAAAATGGCATGTTTAAAGGGGAAAGAAAAGAAGGAAAACACTCCCTAGTTTATCAAAATTTCCTCTGAAATCCTGTTATGTAGAACCAAAGCAATGACTGATCCACATCTCCACAGCATTCTACACCTAAACTTAACACATGCAAAATAAGATCACCCCTTCCCCACCCCCAATATGCTGGATTGGATTTATCCAGAAGTTCTTAAAGTGATCATTTGATTTCAAGTTAGATAATGGTCCCAAGAAAACGTGATAATGGCAAGTTGGACAATGGAAATGAACAGATAAAGCATATGCAACCAAGTAAATCACCACTGTAGACAACTGGAGGAAAAATTTCACTAGTCTCTTATAAGTGATGTTGAATGAATGTCTCACAGTTATCCCTATCTTGGAATGAAGAAATTGGTGTTTATACTCCAGCTTCTGTAGGTCCTAGCTTAAACTCTGGTCTGGGCTAAGAATTCCCTGGCCATCTAGCCTGCTCTTCATGCAGGAAAAACCATAAAATAATGCTTACAAATATGTCAAAATACAATGCAAATCTGTAGAGTTTGAATTTGTCGCCTGAAGTCACACACACACACACACACACGCAAAGAAACAGCAGCATTTGTGTGGCTGTCCCCCTCTTCAGGCTGATTTATAACACTCTCCCTTAGGTTCACCCAGTGTTATGCTGCTTCTCCAAAGAACAAGTCAAATCAGTTTTCCTTTGAAAATCAGGATACAGAAAGTTAGTAGGACAAGCTCCTCTCTTTGCTCTTGTATCCTGAGGCTGCAACTTGCGTACCTCACCTTCTGAATGTCGGTTTTCATATGTCTAACAGGCTATGCACAAAGCATTTTCTCATTTATAGCTATCACTGACCTTGGAAGGAATACCAAGTGAACTATCTAAGAACACTATACTATTTTCTTTGACTTCTTTTGGATAAGTAGCCTTGTATTCCCCTGATAATGTAATTATCCCTCACAGTACAGTGGCTCATTTCTTTGACTACTCGTCCTCAGGAAATGACGAGCACAAACTAAATACACAGTAGTAAGAAATGGGAGCAGAAGGGATGGTGAGAAGATTCATCCCTGTGTGATCCCTGAAAGTTTTTCCAGTTGAAAATGAAGCATTCTAATGGCTGTCACAATTAATCTTACCCAATACTTGTAAAGGGAGTAATCTAAACTCTCAAATTATCATCTTCAAACTATTAATATTGTCTGTGTCTTTAGTGTCATTTGATATTCTATTATACTGGACACTTCTGACTGTTGCAATACATGAGATCATTTCTCTAAGCAGTGACCCCCATATTAACATATTAATCACAATACATCTCTCATTGTAAAGTGGATCCCTTGGTTCAATAATCCACAACATTCCGTGAAGACAATTCATATATTTGATAACTTCTGTGTGGGGCTGTTTGCCATGATGCTATCAGCCTGCGAAGAAGGTAGATTCATCAAAACCCGTTTCAAAGCCAGGGAGAATTCATAACTCTCTCATCCCCCTCCCATTAGACATGTCAGATTTAATCAACTTTGTAGCAGCTGACTCATTGATCTGTTTTGTCAGTGGTTTCAGATACCAAGACTCAGCATCTGTCCTTGATATTAATAGCCCATGCAATGGGGCTAAGTCATGGCATGGTCCTTCTGGAAGCATAACCTTCCTCCAAAACCCTGTGATCAATGTACTAAGAGAGGCGGCACTGAGCCTGAGAAGGATACAAGTGGCTTATCCCCCTCTACGTGTATCTTCTGTAGTTCTCCCCAACATCAGAGCTGGGTTTCACTAATATATTACTTAATTTACAGTGATCTCTGTATTAGACTTTGTTCATAAATCCTTGACATATTTATAAATAAAATATGATTCTCTAATAAAATCCAAAATGATGAACTTCAGACATTTTGTCCTCTACACTAGTATATGCTCCAGTCTTCTCTAAATGCAAGACTAGAAAATATTTGTAGCAGAAACCCTTGGGTTGAATACATAACGGCGCCTCTCTTCATCTTGCTCTGTTTTGTCTTAGTGAACGTAAGTCATGAATGACATGATATTCCAAATTAGCTGCTCAAACAGGTCACTTTACTTTGACCTCATCTCGTTCTGACTTTGGTCCTATGACATACCTCATTGTGGAGGAAACTGAGTTTTAGAAAGAGCAAAACATTAACAATGTGTCAAAGCTGAGATTTAGACTCAGGATTTCCAATAAATCTCATAAGTATTTGTCACAGAAGAGGAACACTCAGTTCTTCAGAGAATATTAAATCATTCTATTTCCTCTATTCTCTGATCCTCTGTAATGGCATTCTAATGTAAAGAAATGTGTTTAGATCACATATATAAATGTGTCATTTTTTACAGTGCTGAGCTGAGTAATAAACGACTCATACAAATGTGATATTAAATGATCAAGCAAAAATAAGAAAAATGTGTAGATAGAAAGAGTTCTAATATGATATATGATATGAAGAGGGGAAGGGGGAATGATAGGCAATGAGGTTTAAGTGGGGCAAGAGAAATGAGAGTGTAGTGTTGCAGAAAGACCAGCAGCGTTGACCACAAAAACCAGTTTGTAGCCCCTGACAGTCATTAATACATCCAGCTGGAACTACACCCAGATATCTGTTGACATAGTTATAGCCCAAGTGTCCAGGATACGAGGCTTTTGAAAACATAATCAACATCCTGGTATCTCACTCTGCAGCTTCAGGAGGGGTGGGATACGTCACATAAGCAAGCAATTTGACAGAAGCTAAGATATGTGGTTAGTTAGAGAGGAAGGTTTCTATAAGCAAGACATTTAACAGATAAATTAGCGTAGACATCCTGACATTGGGCTCCTATAATAGAATGGGGTAATTTTTCATGGCATTCTCTATAAAGGTCACCAAATTGTAGTTAAACCTGAAGTAGCCTCAGGAAGAATCCAGGATTGAAGAACCTCTGCAGCACTGTCTTGCCCTGTCACAGTAGCACAGGAGGGGGCTGAAGTACAAACCAAACTCCATGGCTGTTTGATAAAGTCATATATAAACCCTCTGTCTTTAACCTTCCTCTCTCTCTCTCTCTCTCTCTCTCTCTCTCTCTCTCTCTCATGTGTGTGTTCATATTAAAATATTTAATTGGACTGTTCTGCACAAGAAGTTGTACTAACTCCAGAATCCATAGGTTGAAAAATAAAAAAAGCCTAGTGCTAGGTCTGAGGTGTCCCAGAAATGTCCTAAAAATGCAAACCATTATCATTGTTCTTGGTTTCCCACTAGAACTTGATAGGAAGATTCTATTACTGAAAACACTGTACACGTTGGTCATACGGCACAGAGATATCAGGTCAATAGTGACCAAAAAGTTTCCTCCATCATGGCTAGCTTTCTTCATACCAGAATTTTTATGAAAATTGCTGGTGAAGAAATGTCATCTACTGCCTTACCCACATATGAGCCTTGTGAACCACAATAATGACCCAGCATTGCAGGACATACCCATGGGTACAATAGTAACATAAATTTTATGGAAGTAACAAACCTCTTTCTGATTGAATTTAAAGTCCACTATTCAAGAGGAAGCTTTGACCAAGAAACTCCAGGTTGTGGATCTCATAGGCCCCAACAGTGAATCTATAGCTAAATGGAAATAGTATCAAACTGCCCTGTAAGTTCCTCTTTCTCCACACATCGATTAGTGCAAGGCTACATCACCTTCTGTCTGCAACTCTCAATGGGCCCCAGTACAATCCCTGCCTTTCTTCCTGCATTCCTCCCTCTGTTCTTAGACTACTACTCGGAGGTAGCCCACTATGTCTTACACTAAGAGACAGCATGACCCATTTGACTCTCCCTGTACACCTCCTTCATAAGGTCCAGAAGTCACCTATTTTCCTTTTCTGTTAAAATTCCCAAATGAGGTGGCCCTCTCTGTGTTTCAGTCATTGCTATTTCCCAAACTGGGCCTGGGTTTCTTCTCAGTGGGGAAACAGACTGTGTCTTTAGTCCTGTGTTGTCTGCTGAACAGCTGACTGCTGCTGCAGAGTAGGAATTGCTTTGCAGAGACAATAGAAGCAGCTCATCCAATGTGACAAAGATCCCTTCATCTTTTCCAGCCTGTTCTTGTTGAAGTAATAAACAATCACACCCTTTTATGAACACCTCACCTTATTTTGAATACAATAGAGTTTTGTGAGATTTGGCCAGAAAATCAGCATATATGAATGTTTCATATATTTGAAAACATGAAAATGCCTAACAGCTGCATGTTACATTGGGATGAAGGCACTGAAGCGAAAGGAGGTCTGTCTCATGTTAGATGCTAAGAGAATGTTGTTCAAATGCTGATTAGGAGGGAAAAAAAGGAAGAACACTTATGAGGCCTTTAGGAGCCCTTGACAGAAGACACAATATACAGCTGCCAAGATTTTTGTATAGATTTAAGTTTTATGTGATACCTTGACATCTTTTAGCCTCTCAGGACCCTCATACTCGTACCCCAATGGGGAAAAAGTCTCCACTAGGCAATTGTTCTCTGAATAGCTGTATGTGCTCTAGCAGGTCCTGGGTCTGTGGGTTTCATTCTCCTGGAAGCCCACTGCATGACTGACATGGACTGCAAGATGCTTTATCATTCTGTGGGAGGATGGGATTGCTTTGTCAAAATCACCAAGTCTATTGCTACAAATTCTTCCTCTTGCAATCCTGCCATTCATTCTGCTTCTTTGTAGATTATCCTTCCCTGTGAGGCCCCTAGATAGAGTCTATGGTTGGTTTCTCCTGAGGGACACAAACTTCCGTGACAAATACACTGCTATAACGCATTGACCCAAGGTGGGGTTTCCACTGCCTTGACACCTTGGATGATCTAACAAAGCATTCTCTGTCATACCAGTACAGAAGGAGCAGGTCATCATAGTATAAGTATTTCAACAAGACTGAAGATATATTTCCTTTACCAAAGGAAATAAAAATTAAGTAAATATGCTTAAAAGTTCATTTAATGCTGCCATAAAGATGTGGTTAGGTCATTTGCATAAAATAAGAATCAAAAGAAAAATACACACATTAATATAACCATGATATTTGTCAGGGAAACACTAGAAGATTTGAAGAGTTACTGTGTTATTTGCATTTCCATCATTATTTTTTAAAAGTGTAAGAAAACCAACTTAAAAGAAGAAATTCTTTTTTTTATTAACTTTTTTTTATTGAGAAAAGGAAAAAAAAAACAAATTTCCTCCTCCTCCCAGCCTCCCATTTCCCTCCCCCTCTTCCCACCCTTCTCCCCTTCCTCCCACCCTTCTCCCCCTCCCCCCAAACTCCTCTCCCCCTCCCTCTCCAGCCCAAAGAGCAGTAAGGGTTCCCTGCCCTGTGGTAAGTCCTAGGTCCTCCCCCCTCCGTCCATTTCTAGGAAGGTGAACATCCAAACTGGCTAGGCTCCCACAAAGCCAGCACCTTACTTAGGTTCAAAACCCCGTGCCATTGTCCTTGGGTTCTCATCAGCCCTCATTGTTTGCCATGCTCAGAGAGTCCAGTTTTATCCCATGCTTTTTCAGTCACAGTCCAGCTGGCCTTGGTGAGCTCCCAATAGATCAGCTCCACTGTCTCAGTGGGTGGGTGTTCCCCTCGTGGTCCCAACTTCTTTGCTCATGTTCTCCCTCCTTCTGCTCCTCATTAGGACCTTGGGAGCTCAGTCCAGTGCTCCAGTGTGGGTCTCTGTCTCTGTCTCCATCCATCACCAGATGAAGGTTCTATAATGATATGCAAGATATTCGTCAGTATTGCTATAGTATGCTGCGGTAAAAAACAATGACTTCTCAAATTTTGCATGCAAATGGATGGAAATAGAAAACACTATCCTGAGTGAGGTAACCCTGACCCAAAAAGATGAATATGGGATGTACTCACTCATAATTGGTTTCTAGCCATAAACAAGGGTCACGGAGTCTACAATTGGTGATCCCAAAGAAGCTAAGTAAGAAGGTGAACCAAAGGAAAAGCATATAGTTATCCTCTTGGCTATGGGAAGTAGACAAAAATGCCGGGGAGAAAATTGAGATCTTGGGGGTGGGGTGGGATGGGGGTAAGGGGAGATGGGGAGAGAAAAGGGAGAAGGGGAGAATGGGGGGAACTTGGGGAAAAAGGAGGATTGGGATAAAGGAAGGTTGGATAGGGGAGCACGGAAGCACAATTCTTAGTTAAGGGAGCCACCTTAGGGTTGGCAAGAGACTTGAACCTAGAGTGGCTCCCAGATGCCCAAGCCGAGGTCCCCAGTTAGTTCCTGGGGCAGCTGAGGATAGGGAACCTGCAGAAATTCTTACTTTGCTTCATGGTTTCAGAAGTTTACATCTCTGGTCCTATGGTTGCTTGGCTTCATTATTTTGGGGCTGTGATTAGATAGAATACCCAGGAGCGTACAAAGGATGGTGCTCTTCTCAGGATGACTAAAGAGCACAGGGAGTGGGCAAAGAAGGATCCAGAAACAGGTTATACCCTTCAAACATACTCCTACAGGGCATACTCCTGCCAAAATTGCCTCACTTACTAATTCAGGTGTTAAACATTTTATCCTCTGAAGAAGTTAGAGTTCCAGTGATCCTCTGAATACTGATACAGGATCAAGCCTTCAGCGTACGAGCTTTTGAGGCATTCCTTACCCAAAGCATAACAAATACTAGTAGTCCTTTTGGAAATAAAAGAAGGGTGCAAAAATAAAAGGGAACAAGCAAACAGATAAGCTGCATAGACCAAATACACCTATGAGTTAATAACAGAAGAAGGGCTTAACAAACTTCCATATCTGGGAACTCTTCGACTCTACATGCCAAACAAAAACAGAAATGCTTACACATTTGTGGGTATACATTTAAAGGTAATATTTGCTTTCCATTTTTTTCTATTTTTCTATCTTTTCCTATCTGCATTTATTTTTACATTTTAAGCTTGAGACCATTAACCCTACTGTCTTTGTCTGTTTTCTAGACATTCAAGGTCATTTATTGGGCTAAAGACTCCAAGGATGAATCCCAATCACCTGTAAATAATGTTATTAATATTTTGTCCTTTTTTAAATTTGCATTCCTCAGGTTTTCTTGTTATTTTGTCCAGTAGAAATGATGCTGTACTTGGAAAACTTTAATCAATTATGACAACTCCCTTTTTACCTTTTGTCAGAATGTTTCTGGTGTTTAATGACTAAAATGAAGCTGAATAATGTTTCTCAAATATTTAGTATGTACTTAATCATAAAACAACAGAATTATTCACGCAGATATATTAAGGGAATATTTTACAATATAGGTTTTCTCTTTGGCAAACTAGTGGGAGTTGGATTTTATCGCATATAATTTTCTTATTTCTATAATTAACTGACTTTTCAATTGCAGCTTATTTTCATAGTAATGAAGTAGATGTTCTTTTATTTAAATTACTTCTGAGAAAAGCCATAGTAAACATTGTTTGGTTTGGTTGTTTGTTGGATTTTGTAAGACAGGGTTTCTCTGTGTAGCCCTGGCTTTCCTAGAACTCACTCTGTAGACCAGGATGGCCTTGAATTCAGAGACCCACTTCCCTCTGCCTTCCAAGTGGTGGGATTTAAAACATGTTGTACAATACCCTACTGATAAATTTTATAATATAAGATATCATGACTCTGATTGTCTCTCATATCAGACCAAGATACTTGGTAATAATACATGAATATGCAAGCCTACTTAGAGTCAGCCAGCTAACTTTAGAGAACTTTTGACAAGTGAGCTCAAAAATATTTTATTTTGTCTTCCAAAGAGCATCTTATGAGGGACACTGGGCTCAGATTTCAATCACACCTATTCCAAAGGACTTATGACTAATATGACATGTAATAATTAAATACACACT
Source organism: Microtus oregoni (assembly GCF_018167655.1). Lineage (NCBI taxonomy): Eukaryota > Metazoa > Chordata > Mammalia > Rodentia > Cricetidae > Microtus > Microtus oregoni. The sequence continues at coordinate 7,974,552 of NW_024543076.1, read as the reverse complement.
CAGAGTTTCTTTTCTCCAAGAGGAACTATTTTGATGCCATATTTTCCCCTGATTATGAACTGCACAAAGGAGTCGGATGTGTCTACATTGTAAATTTTCTGTGGTGCGCCATGACTTATTCAGATGTGGGTGTTAGGGGGTTATTACTTTGATATAAACCCATGAGCTCTGAGAAGGTACAGACAGCATCTGTGGCATCTCTGGGGCCTTGAGGCACAAAAGATGCTCAATAAATATTTGATTTGGTTTGTTTGGATTTTTGTTTGGAAACAAGACTCTGATTCCAGATCTTGCATGGTAATATCATTAGAAAGCCTAATTGTGTGTAGAACTCTGCTTCTAAAGTGCTTAAAAGGAATGCTTGTAAGGATAGTACATGCTCTATGGATTTCCTATTACCTGTGTAAGTATGTACTATGTAAAGGCTTTAAAAATCTTTCTAGGGCTTAAGATATTTACTGCTTTTGAAGAGCACCAAACATTTCAGACATTATTTCAACTAATTTTTACCAAAATATTTTGTATTTTAGAAAACAAAGAAGAACCTCGGAGACAAAATAATACCTGATAATAAAACCTGGTAAGAGTTGAAAGTCACACCTTAGCATTTTAAGTTCCAAATCTTCAAATCACCTGCTACATTTATATTTTTATAAATATCTGTGTGCTCATCTATAGCCATCATATGTAAAGCAAATGGCAAATATTGAAACAGTCTGCCTGTGAGGTATTATTTAAAATTAATAGTAATATCAAGTCAAATGCCAAAAGGACAGACAAGATAACAAAGTAGACCTACATTTTTATAGATGTTGAGAATATGTGCTATTTAATACATTCATAAAAATCATTAAGCTAAAGAAATTTTTTTAAATCTATAAAACAAATGAAAAGAAAGGCTGCAGAAGCAAAGAAGGAACTCAACAGTAGAACACTGGCCTAGCATTTGTGAGGCCCTAGACCTGACCCCTGTGGGGAGACGGAGGAATAGTAGGGGCATGAGCCACCAGGACTACCTTGGGAAAACCCTTTCTAAAAAAAAAAGAAAAAGAAAAAAGAAGATATTTTCACCTCATCTTTTTTTACATGTAAATAACTGATATTTGATGTTTAGAAAATGACTAAAATGGTCTATTAATAATCAATCTTCATAATTGACTATACTTCCAGTTTTATATAAAAAGTTATATTAAAATTTTAAAATAAATATAATTCTACATTATTCATCAAAAACATCAGTACTCACTTTATTGTAGTTGAATTAAGTGATCTTCCCAAATGTGTATTATATATGTCTCCTTTTTTGTTTTTGTAACCTTGAGGATAAGTGCACAGCTGATACCATGGAAAGCAGCATGCTTCAGTCCTTACTGTCAGAGAAGTTCCTCTGAGTATTCCTAGACTGTAGCTAATCACTGACGTGCAGTATGGCAGACTACACTTCGCTGCGTTCACATCATTTGTGCTGTAACTTTGAAGCTCATTCTGTCTTGTCGACTTACTTTTAGCCAATGAAATAGGCATAAGGTAGGCCAGTTCAGAGGCTAAGCCATGGACTGTTTAGCTGTTTTAGCATGCATTCTTGTGCTATTGCAATGGCTATTAGGAAAAAACTGTTGGAGTGAGATGTGGTAGTTGGCTTCTTAATCCCAACACTCCCAAGGCAGAGGATGTCTGTAAATAAATTCAAGGCAAGTTTACACAGTGAGTCCCAGAAAAGCCAGGATCACACAGAGAGATTCTGGAGAGAGAGAGAGAGAGAGAGAGAGAGAGAGAGAGAGAGAGAGAGATACTTTACATTTCTTTACAATCATTGTGGATTGTGGCTTCAATTATGCTTATGAACTACTAATCAGTGATATCATATTAACATGAATACCTTTCTTAGGGCTGCATAGCAGACTTAGTGGTTAAGAGCAGGAAGAAAGAGAGAGAGAGGAGGGGAGAGGGGAGGGGAGGGGAAGGAATGGAAGGAGAGCATTTCAGGTGAGCTCTGTACCAGTCCAAATGCAGTTGGTGTTTATACAGAGGTCCCAAAGAAATGGAATATGAAACAAAGTAGCCACAGTTTTTCCAGCCTGCATCATTAGAGTTGCTGTCATTTGAGACAGCCCTGCTGAGATCAACAGCAGTCCAGCACTAGGGTATGAAGACAGACAAAATAAATAAAGTTGATAGAATGCTTTAGTTCTATCTCTGCTGCAGAAAAGCAAGCAGTGTGAGAACTGGGCATACCGCCTTGCAATGCTAAAGTCCCTGCACTGCTTTAGGCCGAGAAAAATACTGCCAAAGACATAGGGTGCCCCTCCATGCCCAAAGAGTCCAATGGTGTTGGTGAGGCGGGGTTCTTTATGGCATCCACCCACATAGGCCTTACCACTGCTATGTCCTTATCATAGAAGATATGGAAGAACTAAATTTAGCTTTTCATTTCAAAGTACAGTCTCACTACATAGATCAGGTTGGCCTTGAACTCGGGATCCACTTGCCTCAGCCTCCTGAGTTCACCATCACATCCAGTTCTGAAATTCAGTTTTTGCAGACTTCTGTCACACACAGAGTTTAGCCCTGAGCTGTGACTCATCTTTAATCCTCATGCAATTCCAGGGGATGACAATCTCTTATTATGCTACTAGGAGGCAGTGGTCCTTCTATATTTGGTGTAAAACAGTTAATAATCATTCCAGGCTTTTGTGAGTTGTGTTAATCCATCAGTGTGCCCCAGCATCAGCTATTAAATTACATACAAGAACTACTCGATAACCCACCCCAAATACCAGAGATCCACTAGTTAATTTTTGTGTACTGCTATCATATCAGAGTTCTGCATCAATAAAAGTCAGTGTATCATTCATCCTTGGACCCTGTTTTAAAATAAACACCTTAAATCCCTCAGAAACAATTATAAATGAAAGAGTCTATGATGCAGATATAGTTTAGGAAGCTTAATATGCGGATTTTTTTGACCTCCCGTCTGAAAGAGTACAGCAGAACTGGAGACAGGAAGAAGTTGAACTGTGGAGTATTGCAGCTGAGATTTCAGCTCAGACAGTGGCATCAATAGATGCCAATGCAATACCCTTGGGAGGTTTCTCTACTGAAATCCATTTCGGCCAGACCTCAGTAAGCCCGAATTGACTGCTCACTGGATGCAATCTGTCTCTATTAATTTGAAATCACACCCAAAGAAACAGCTCCTTCAGACCAAGGTTAATTATTGGAAAGAAGAGTAGTTCTAAACCACCAATAATCAATGCTCCAGCTGCCAAGGTTAATTATTGGAAAGAAGAGTAGCTCTAAACTGCTGATAACCGATACTCCAGCTGTTAGGAAAGGAGCATCTTCTTCCTGGAGGAGTGAATCTAGGGGCTGTACCGCATCACCTTCTACCACTGCCTAAGAACCATTCTCCCACTGTCTCTCACATTGCTGCTTTCTTCACAGCGCAAATTGAATTTCCATTATATTTTATTTCCTTGCAAAATTCCACATCCATTATTCTTAGAGCTTCATCATTATTTGGCTTCATCATGATATTCACGGTGTTTGCAATGCACTTGAACAATGGATATGTGTGTGTATTTGCTTTAAAACACAGGTTTTATGAATTTGCACTGCCCCTATTTTACCTGTGTATTAGTGGCAGAGAAGAGATATATCTATGTGTTTATTTGCTTTCTTCTGAAAATTTGTAGTTACAAATTTCACAGCTCTCCCAAAAGAAATCATTGCCTAGTGTGTGTTGCCTACTACCAGTTAGGCGCACTGGGGTATTAACAAATATTAATCTATTTATACTAAAATTTTACTGTTAAAGAATAAAAACCTCAAGGATGTTCAGATTCCAACTCAGATACTATCATCGGCACACTTCTAAGACCTTGAGAGACCCTTTATTACTCTGGAATCCATTATTGTATCAGTAACCACTGGGCATTTAGCAATTTTGGCTTGAAGGCCAACCTCAGGAGTCTCAACAGAGCCACCAGGTGTGATCAGTTAGTGATGCATGCTCTGACCACAAGGTTGAAGGAAAAGGTGCTGTGTATGCTGAGGTCTCTCTTCTCACCTCTAAACCTAAATTGACCACCTAATTACTCATTTGTTCTGATTGCTAACCACAGATAAATTTTACGTCATTTTACTCACTTGAGGGTTTCAGTGGGGAAAAAAATCAATAATTTAGACTTGATTTAGAATCCTAACCTCATTCTGTTATTCCTGAAAACTGCTTCACCCATATCTTTTACTTCACATAGAAGACAACAGTGAATTCAAAAGATTTCATTTGGCGGTGCACTTATTTAATTATAAACCCTAAGTAGATGGCCTCCGATCATGAGCCCAACACTTTAACTAGAAGAGTTCTCAAAACTCTCTGTGCTCATTAAGCTGCTTCCATAATTTCACTAATTAGGGCCCCACAGAGCCTCTGCCTTAACCTATATCCTTGTTCAGTAAAATAACAGTAAAGAAAGAGATGTATCATATATATTTAGGGAGAAAAAAAATCTCATGATTAACTAACGAGCCCAGATTTTCTGTGTTGTTTAATATGAAAAGACAAAGACTGTAAGATGTAAAATTTGCTCCCAATGTTTTCATTAAAAGCCTTTGACTGGTACAGCCTTCCTTCTTTCAGGCTTTAAGCAGCCCTTTCAATTAGCACATGTAAGTTTTTTTTTTCAAAGGCATCTCTTGACTTTATTTTCTAGAGAAAGAGGCTATGTGAGAACATTATATGAATGTAAATTTATGATTCTGCCATGAAGGAAGCAATTCAAAATTGGTTGGTTAGCTAGTTAGTTAGTTAGTTAGTTAGGATATATGTGCATGCACACACATGCAGATGACATTTCATAATTGTTTCCCTCCTTTCACCAGGCATGGATTCGGAATACTAGGCTTGACAGCAGGAAGTTTTACTCACTGACCAATTCTGCTATTCCATAAAAAAAACATATCATTCTTTAAAATCACATTTACTTATTATTCATTTTGTGTACATATGTGTGTGCCTGAAATTGCAGGAGGTTATGAGCCTCCAGGTGGGTGACGGGAAACAAACTGAGGTTCTGTGTAATAGCAATAAGTGCTCTTAACTGCAGTGACATCTCTCTAACTCAGGGGGAAAATTCAGTACATATTTAGAAATATGGAATATGAAACATCTTAGAATTCTATGATTCTAAAGTAATTTAAAGGAAAGTCAAGTTGTTACTCACTTTAAAGAACAGAAAAAGATCAATTACCAGGACCACTATGTGCCCATTTGGTACATGGCTCCTGAGTTTGATTAATTTAAGAGATGAGCTCGTGACCCCACTTGATCCAAGGTTGACTTAGTGGAGGAAGCAAATTTATTGTTAATGAAGTGTGGGAATAACCTCAGGGGAATTTACAGGGATTAATAGCCAACCTGGCAGGTAGTTTTATTGAAAACAAGAGACAAAATGACAATTCCAATAGAAAGCTCATGTAATCAGTTGTGGTGTCCAGTTCAAAGAGGTAATATGGTATATCAAACAATGTGTCAAAACCAAATCGCAAGCCTTTTTGTGTATGTATGAACATGCTTTCTAGAAGTAGACTCCCAAAAGTATTTTAGGATGCCAGTTAGCATTTTACGTTATCTTAGTAAAAGACTGATTTTTTATGATTAATTCTAATAATATGCATAACTGTCCCTGCAAAACATGTGACTGGGGAAAAGTGGATGTGTGTGAATTCCCAGTAATCTGTAGAAAAGGGGTCACCGGTGTCATAGTACCTTTATATATCTGTAATCACCCTTTCTCTTGCTATGTTATTGCTATGGTATTGTCTCTTGCTATGGTATTGTCAACTCAACAATTTCATAGCATTTCCGGGTATACAATGTGATGGTGCCAAGTATACAGTTTAGTAATGCGCCGTGTATAGCTTCTCAGAGCTTGGTACACAGGTTAGTAGCGGCAATGATCTAATTGAGTAGTGACAATTATATAGTCTAGTGGTATCAAATGTATGCCTTTTTAGTCCTGAGTGTACAGTAAGTAACAAGGTGTCAGGTATACAGTGTAGTAAAGTATACAGTACACAATATACTAGCAATCAATATATAGTTTCATAGTACTAAATGTATAGTTTAGTACAGTGCAGTGAAACGTGTACAATATATTATGGTCAAGTATACAGTTTTCTATTGTTATGTACACAGTGTATGAGTGTCAAGTACAGTTTCATACTGCACTCAGGTTCTGTCTGTACGGTGTATTTGTCTACTGCCTGTGGTTCTCCCCTGCCTTGGGACCCACCAAGGTCCCAACTTGTGCTGTAATTACAACAGTTCCATAGTGTTATGTGTACAGTGTGTTATTATCAAATGTGCAGTTCTGTAGTATCATGTTACAGTGTGTTAGTATCATGTGTACTGTTCCATGGTGTCGGTGTATAAGGTTGTACTGTATAGTGTCATAGCGTCATATAATGTAGTTGTGTCAAGTATACAGTCCTACAGTGTTAAATGTATATATGCCAAAATTACTAATCAGACTTGCTGATAGCATCTGTTGATAATACATGTAACATTAACTTTGTATGCTTTCTTAAAGAAAATATGGTGAATTTTTAGGATAACTTAACGTTTAAATTAATACTGAAAATTAAAACAGAACTCTTGGAACTAAGTACAACGAAGATTTTAATGACCTTATTAAATAAATATTAAGGATAAAAACCATACATTTAAAGATTTTGTTCATTTGCTTTCCATGTGCAAGTGTGTATATGTGTATGTGTGTATTCATATATGTGAAGATAAAATGCATGAGCACCTTATTTTTCTGAGGCAATCGCTTTCATTGGCCAGTAGCTCACAAATTAGATTAGATTGGCTGGCAAGCAAATCCCAGGGATTCCCCTCTCTGCTTTTCTGGCTTCAGATTATAAGCATGCACTACCACACATGGCATTTATTTTCTTCTGCATGTTTCTTCTCCAGATTATCATCCCCCACATACTACTTTTCCAACTTCATGTTCTCCTTTTTTTAAAATCCAGCGAGTGTCCTCTTAGTGCTACCTAAGAGTATGATCATTGGTGGAGGAGCACGTACAAAAACATGGCTATCGTCTCAGGGCCCACATCCCTGAAGAAAACTGAATCTCAATTTCCCAAAAAAACATCCATTGCCGATAGTTCCTCTGCCAAATGTAAAAGTCCATGTGTTCCCTTCTGTCTATGCTGGGATTTTGACAGGTTTGATCTCCTGCAGATTTTACACCTGCAGCCACAGTCACAGTTCCTGTATGTAATGGTGCTGTCACATACAAAAATGCTGTTTCACTTCAGTTGTTCACCACCTCTATAGTTTACAATCTTTTCACTCCCTCTTTCATGATGGTCCCTGAGCCTTGCGGGGAGGCAATGTGATATAGCTATCCCATTTAGAGCTGACCACTCCACAATCTGTTTTTTCTCTATGTGTTGGGACCAGCTGTGGGTTATTTCATCTACTGTGAGAAAAGCTCCTCTGATGAAGATTGAAAGCTACCCTGACGTATGGATATGAAGATAGGAACTTGAGAGGAGTGTTATGACCATGTCCATTTAGCAATATAATAGAATTGGATTCTCCCCTAGGGCCTAAGACCTATATAGCCATGAGATTTTGACCTAATTAAAGGTACCAGACATGTTTCCACGTTTTAGATCAGGCTATAAATCCAATCAGAAACTGTCTTCATTTTTCCCAAAACATTCCAGTCATCATGATACCAGCTGGCATATCTTGATAGGCTGGGGCTACATCTGGTATTTTATATGGGTTCTGCAGATCAACCTCTGGTCTTTGTTCTAGACAACATATACTATACAACTTAAGACAACCTTACGACATGTTGTTTGCTTTTAAGACCATGTAGCCCCAGTTAGCTTCAAAGTTATTGTGTGGCCAGGTTGCCCTTGAACCCAAGATCATCTTGCATTTGACTCCCAATTTCTGGAATCACAGGCTATGACACTACATCCAGCTTTGAAAACATTCATTTGAAGGGGAAAAAAAACCCAGAGATTGGGGCTGATTTTTATGTTCTACCTTGAACGGGCTTAGGGACACTCTCCTATCTGGTAAAACATTATGAGTATCTGTGGAGGTCTTTCTATGAGGGTTTAGCATTTGAGAGGGAGACTAAAAGGAAAAGATGGTCAGTGTGGGCACTGCAATCCCTTTAGGGCCCGAGCAGAATAAAAACAAAGGGAGCACAGTTTGTACTCTTGATTTGAACAGGGACATCCCTCTTCTGTCCTCTGACATGGAACTCATAAAACGTGGAAATCCACACTCGGACTAGAATTCACACTTCTCCTATTCCCTTCTATTCTCTTGTCTTCCCTGTTCAATTCTTTCTCTATTACACAGGCCTTCTGACTGTCAATTAATTACAGGACCCATGGACTAGCTTTTACTTATCTGGAGAGACTCCCAGCTTTTCTGGCTCATGTGAACAAAAATTGGGAAAATATCCTAGTCCTTTGCCTATTCTACCTGAATTTTACATTTGTTTTCATTTTTCCCCTTCAAGGCCCTGTCCCATATGTGTGGTTTTCCTAACTCATTAGTTTAATTCATTCATCCTAACTAACCCTGGTGGCTTTCCTCCTCCCACAAAATAGATTTCTCCTCTAAGCAATACATGTCTCTCAACAGCATAATCAATTCTGAGGGCTATTCCAACCCTCTACTCAAATGGCGACTTAATTTGTGTGCCTACCAACAGTTTATTATAATGTCTTCCTACATTCTGCCTGAATTACATACTTCCAAACACTTTAGAATTTTGACAATCTGGTAAATAAAAAGCAACATTTCATTAATGCAAACTTGGCTGAACTTGAATCTGTATATATTGCTAGGAAGGCTTAGTCCTATAACTTATGTACACACATTTGTCATTGAAAATTTCTTTAAAATGTCCTTTCTTTTTGCCATTTTTCAATAAATAACTTATTTTTTTCTATTTAGGCTTATAAGTTTTTCAAAAATAAATACAGGAAATTAAACCTATTCAATTTTAGGAAAATAAACAACACATGTTGGTTAGGCTATTCTTTCTTGAGCAGAAGATCTCTTTATAAAATCTACATTGGCGTGGGGATGTAGTTCAGTGGTAGAATATCCTTACCCTTCAAGAGCTTCAATTCCATCTCCAGTTCCATGAAGTGCATAAATTCTTTCTTACTAAAATAGTATTTTCTAATAGATTTAAAGGCTTTTTGTACAGTTTTCAAAGAGTTTTCTCTAAGTTCAGGGTCATTCACAATATTTTAATGATTGGCTATTGTCTTCATAACCATTGTCTTTATCCATTATATCTATCATCCATTACTCTCTGTTTTCCCTCTGAATTCTGTGTACTTATCCCCAGACTTTTCTTCATAAGGAGTGAATTGTTCCATGTTTCTTTTCTGTCTCTTTATAATATTATAGTCTTCAGTATTGTTTTGATTCATGTTCCCTTAGCTTGCCTATCTCCATATTCACCTGATTCTGCACATAAATGCATAATCTGCATGTTCTTGTGTTTAATTTGTGGTCTCATTAAGCTTAATAGAATGAAGAATCCTGTAATGAAGTCTTTTTTGTTTGATGGCTTTCTTGGATGTGGTGCTATTTGAGGGTTGAGCTGGCTATTCTGCTGTCTCTGATTCATTGTGTCTCCTTTTCACATCAGCCTGTGCTACAGTATATACTTGAAGTGCCTGTGTTGTTACACCTTCTCTCCTTTACCAAGCCAAACACAACTTTACCAGCATTAAACCCAGCCTAGGTCTAGATGGTGAACTACAGATTGAAACAATGATAAAAATATCACTCTAACGAAAGGTACATCTTTACTAACAGTTAGTGAAAATACAACAAGAAATACTTATTTCTGAAATAGAGATGAAACACCAACATGTGTGTATGTTAGCTTGATTTTGTAAGATTGACTTAGAATTGTCCAACTTTAATCCAAATACTGAGGAGAACTTCTATATCAATGATGTGGGATTCCCCTCTGTATGCTGTGAAAACCATTAGTTAATAAAGAAACTGGCTTGGCCTAATAGGGGAGAAAAGAGCTAGGCAAGGAAAACTAAACTGAATTCTGGGAGGAAGAAGGTGGAGTCAGAGAGAAGTCATCTAACTCTGCAAGATACAGACACCAGCGCCGAACAGAACATTACCCGGCAAGCCACAGCCACGTGGCAATACACAGATTACTAGTAATGGGTTAAATTAATAAGTCAGAGTTAGCCAATAAGAAGCTAGAGCTAAATGGCCAAGTAGTGATTTATTAATACAATTTCTGTGTGGTTATTTTGGGGATGAGCAGCCAGAAATCAAAAAGCAGCCTCTCACAACACATCAATACTGATATTACATATGTTGGTTCTGATCTCCAAAACTGAAAGTTTTTTTGAGAGCTTTGTTGAGAAAATATAGATGATGGAAGTTTAGTTATTAACAATGAACTTATTTTCTTTCCTTAGCATCATTGTGATCGGTCAAGGTCACAAGTTACTAGCACACTTTGTAGGGAAGATGGCAGAAGGATCAGTGGACATTCTCTATTTAGTGACATAATAAAGCTGGTTTATTTCAGTAACTGTATTGTATTGTTTAATAAAGCACTTGGGTGTTCTTTCCTATATTTCAATGATGAGACAAATTTAAGAAGTCCTTTTGTTGTAGTTTAATATGAAAGCAAATTTTAAAATACTTTAAAATTAAATAACATGTTTCTACTTATGTGATTAACAAATGACAGCGTTTTGAAAGGAGTGTATCTACTATATTTAATTATAAATAATAGATAAGTTTAAACAAGAGTTACGTCTCCTAGCTATTTGAGCTTCCTTTTTTTTTTTTTTAGAATATTGTCTTCAGTCCTATAGCCCCTTTGTTCACTTCTAAATATTCCTTCAATTTTTGTTCTTTTTATTTATTCTCTCATACAATACATCCTGGTCATAGCCTCCCTTCCCTACACTCCTCCCAGTCCCCCACAACTATCTTCTCTCTTTCCACAGATTCACTGCTCCTCCATTTCCCTTCTGAAAAGAGCAGGACTCTCAGGGAAATCAACAGAACACATCATAACAAGATGTAATAAAACTAGTCTAGGCACAAACCTTCCTATCAAGGCTAGACAAGGCAATCCAGTATGAAAAAAAAGGGTTCCAAGAGCAGGCAGAAGAGTCAGAGATACCTCCACTCCCACTGTTAGGAGTCTCACCAAAGAAAAAAAAAACTCAAGCTAAACAACCACAACATTTATGCAGAGGACCTAGCACAGACCTATGCAGGCCCCTTGATTGCCTCTTCAGTCTCTGTGAGTCCCTAAGAGCCCTGCTTATATGATTGTGTGGTCCATGTTCTTCCAGCACTGACACCTACCCATCTTTCTGCCCATCTTCCCCTGGGTTCCTCAAGCTCCACTAGGAATGTTTGGCTGTGAGATTTGCAGGCAAATGGATGGAACTAGAAAAAAAAATCATCCTAAGTAAGATAACCCAGACCCAGAAAGACAAACATGATATGTACTCCTAAGTGGATACTGCCTGTTAGATAAAGAATAACAAATGCTATAGTCCACAGACCCAGAGAGATTAAGTAACAAGGAAGACTCTGGGGAGAAACATATGGATCTCTCTTGGAAGAGGAAATAGAATAGATTTTGTGGGTGCACTGGGGGCTGCTGGGGATGGAAACAGAAGGAATCATGTGTGGAAGGGAGGTACAGGGGACAGATTATGGGGAGAAATGACCGGAATTAGGGAGCAGGGGGGGGGGGCAATGCAGAAACCTAGTGCAGTGAAAACTTCTGGAACCTATGAGGGTGACCCTAACAAGGACTCCAAATAATAGAGGATACAGAACCTGAACATGCTATCTTCTGTAACAAGGCAAGGCTTGTGCTGCTGGGACTGGGCCACCAACCCAGCTACAAAACCATCAACCTGCAATCTATCCTGCCAGCAAGAGGTACTGAGGCAATGGTGGCTCAGAGCTTGTGGGAGTGACCTACCAATGACTGTTCTGACTTGAGGCCCTAGCCACTAGAGGGAGCCCATGCCCCACACTATCTGGGGGGCCAGGAACTAGAGTGGAACCATACATACCAGGGGGAAAATGTCAAATGATTCCTAATTGTATTTTGCTATAGACGGTGCCTAGCCCAACCATTCCTTTTTTTTTTTAATTGAGATTTTCCCCCAAACACTTAGGGAAGTTATTTTGTTTGTTTGTTTGTTTGTTTTTAGTTCTTTGTGTATTCTAGACACAAGTCACTGTGTTGGATGAATAGAAGGCAAAAATTTTCTCTCATTCTGTGTGCTACCTTAGCAATTGGCTTAGCTTCCTTCATTGTACAGAAGCTTCCTAGTTTCATGAGATCTTATTTGTCAGTTGTTGACCTTAGACCCTGTGCTTCCAGCATCTTATCCAGGAAGTCCATACCCGAACCTGTGAAATGAAATATATTTCTACTTCTTTATCCAGTAGTGTCGGGGTAGCAAGTCCTATGCTGTGGTCCTTGATCCACTTGCAGTTCAGTTTTGTGTAAGGAAAGAAATAAGGATTTGGGTTCTTCTTTCTGTATGTTGAAATTTGGTTTTCCTAGCACTATTTCTTGAAGAGTCTGTGTTTTCTCTACTGCATAATTCTGAGACCTTATCAAAAATCAGGTAACTATAGAATTATATCTAGGTCCTCGGTTCTATACTATTGATTCATATGTCTGTTTTGGTGGCCAGCACCATGATATTTATAATACTATGTTTCTGTCATGTAATTTGTATTTAGGTACTGTGAAAGTCAATCAGTAGGAACAGTGGACATCCAATACTTAGAGACATTTTAAAGTGAATTTTTTCAATAACTATAATTTGATCTTAGTTTACTGTTAGTTGCCACAAGAAGACACCATGACCAAAGCAATTTATAAAAGAAAACTTTTAATTGGGTGCTTATTTGTTGGGAGCAGTGAGACCACCCACCCCCAGATCCTGAATTTCTTTTTGTAAACAACTTGTTTCCCCTGATCTGAGTGCCTACAGCTGCTCTGAGCACGAGCCCTTCAGAAGTTCCTGATGGCAGGAGAGTGGTTTCTGGTGGGTTTGGCTGGGGCGTGGCTATCTCTATATAATCTGCCACTGAACACAATAAAGGGGGCATTCTTGGGGAATTCAAGGATGACCCGTGTCGCTGTCTCTCTGCCTGTGTGTGTCTGTGTATTTTAACCTCCAGCCCCCTTGCCCGAAGCTCGCGAACTGGGTGCCAGCGCACAGAGCGCAGACACGGGGGCTCGGTGCGTGGCACTTATTTACAGTTTCAGAAAGTGAGCTCATGACCATGACAGTAGGGGACATGGCAACAAGTCTGATGCTGGAGCAGAGGCTGAGAGCTTTAACCTTATCTGCAACTTGGAAACAGTGAGAGGAAGAGAGTCTGAGCCTGGCATAAGATTCTAGGATTCTGAAACCTCAATACCCAACCCTCATTGGCACACTTCCTTCAAGAAGTCTGAACCTCTTAATCCTCTAAAAAGGGCTCACCAACTAGAAACTGAGAAAGCATTCAAGGACAGGAGTCTATGGCAATTCTCATTCAAACTACCATGATGCCCAGTATTCCTTTTGTTCAGAATTGCTTCACTATTCTTGGGATTTTGATTTTGTCGATTTTTTAAAATTTATTTTTATTATTGCTTTTTATGTATTATTTTATTTGTTATTTTATTTTTTAATTTATTTAATTTTATTAATTTTTTATTCACATAAAACTGTGAATTGTCTTATTTCTATAAACAACAGCATTGGAATTTTATTGAGATTGTATTGAACCTATAGTCTATTTTTAGTAGGATGATCATATTTATGATACTGATTTTTCTAATCCATGAGCATGGGATGTCTTTCTGTATTCTAGTATCTCTCTCAATTTCTTCCTTTGGTATCTTAAAATTGTATTATAGAGGACTTCCCTTGCCTTAGGTATATTTATTCCCAAGTATTTTATTTTCTTAGGCCAGTTGTGAATGGAATTTTGCCCTGCTCTCTTTTTTCTGTCTGCCCACCATTGGTATACACGAAGGCTACTAATTTGCATGCTGATTCTGTATCCTTCCACTTTGCTGCATGTGTGTTCAACAACACTAGACATCAGGGGCATTCAGCTAAAAACTGCTTATGTTGGCCAACCAAAAGCCTACCTCTTTGATTCAGTTGTAGTAGGGCGATCTGCTCTCCTTATTGCACGCCTGTCCCCGCCGCTTGGGTCTGCCGCTGCGCAGGTCCCCCGAAAGCCTCTTCCTGTATGCGGTGTTGCTCCGCCCGCGTCTGGCCGCGTGCCGCTCCGCCTCTGCGCGTCTGGCCGGACAATGAGGAATACTGTGAATTCAAGAACAATTGTAGTGGGTTTTTGATTCTACTGCACGTACTGGCTTTGTGGGAGCCTAGGCAGTTTGAATGCTCACCTTACGAGACCTGGACAGAGGTGGGCAGTCCTTGGGCTTCCCACACATCAGGGAACCCTGATTGCTCTTCGAGCAGATGAGGGAGGGGGACTTGATCGGGGGAGGGGGAGGGAAAGGGGGAGCGGTTGTGGGGACGAGGCAGAAATCCTTAATAAATAAATAAATTTAAAAAAAAACAAAAAACAAAAAACTGCTTATGTTTTCATCACACTACACTAAGAATGACTGATGTCTGGAATACAAACAGCAACTGCTGATGTGGAGGTGTGAAAAATGACCCTTATACATGGTTGGTGGACATGTGAATCAGAACAGCCATACTGTAAACCATTCTGGAGGTTTCTCAACAAAACTAGAACTGGAACTACCATTTGAATCAACTGTACCTACTCTTGGGAATATACCCAAAGGGCCTTATATCCTACTATAGAGACAGTTGTATTCATACGGTTTTTGCCTCTCTGTTCACAATGACAAGAATATGGAGTCAAACTTGTTGTCTATCCACAGGTGAATAGATCAGAAAAATGTGGTACATCTGTACCATGGAATATTGCTCAGCTGAAAAGAAAAACAATGTCATGAAATCTACAGGTAAATGGATAGAACTGGAGAAATTATATTGACTGAGGCTACCCAGACCCAGAAAGTGTAGCACTATATGGTCTCTCTCATATGTGGATCCTAGTTTCATATCTTTTGTTTTAGCTGTTTAACTTGGAGCACGGATAGAATCCAGGAAAGGAGAAAGGAGCCTCTGTGCAGTGATGAGAGTGTGTGTTAAGGGAGGAGCATAGTAAATTCCAGGTGAAATGAAAGTAAATAAGGAAGATATTGGGGGGAGAACATTTAAGCTGGGAGAGGCTTGGATGTATAGGTGAAGTCAGGGGATGGAAAAGAGGAAAGTTACATGAAAAGCCTTATGAAAGCCTACTATCTCACAAATTAACTAAAAAATTCAGAGGTAGCAGAACACAAAAGAAATGAAAAAGAAGGGGCGATACAAAGAGTTAAAATAATTTAGTGAGGGTGGTGGTGTGAAGGAGAGGTAAGGCAGTATGTGGGCAAAACCAACTACTTCTGTATGGCAAACACTGTGGAAAATAATTAGTTAATATGTGTCTTTGTTAGGGTTTCAACTGCTGTGAAGAGACACCATGACCATAGCAACTCTTAGAAAAGAAAACCACATAACTGGGATGGCTTGAAGTTTCAGAGGTCTAGTCTATTATCATCATGGTATGACATGGTGGCATGCAGGCAGACATGATACTGGAGAAGTAGCTTTGAGTCCTACATCTTTACTCACAGGCAAAAGAAAGTGGTCTGAGACATTGGGCACAGCTTGAACATATATGAGGCCTCAAAGCCCACCTCCTCAGTGACATACTTTCTCCAACAAAGCCATATCTACTCCAATAAAGCCACACCTAATAGTACCATTCCAATTGGGGCCCCATTTTCTTTAAAACCACTACAGTATGCTAATTTCAAAATTAAACTTTAGGAAAAGAGTTCATATGGAGTCACTGTGCATGGGTAGACAGTGTTGCTCACAGAATACATATCATTAAATGAAAATTACAGTACCAGAAATGAGATACATCCCTATAGTTATTGTCATATTGGGCCCAGAGTTCTTCAAAAAAACACAGGCTATTGTCTTTGACATTGGTTAGCCTCCATAACTACATGGTAAGGCCCTATTTCTGAAGACACTACCTAGTTTCTCTGTAGGATATAGAAAAATCAGTCTCAAAATAACAAAGAAATCTTCTCCCTGATACCTAAATTGCATAGTGCTGATAAATGTCATTCAGTTTTCTGGAGAAGAAAATAAATCAATGGTCTTAAACAGGTCTAGACCCTGAAATCTCCAATACAAACCTGCCTGACAAGGTGTGCCTACTGGTACAATAATAATAGGATTGCTATAGGGTAACTAGCAGCTTTCTGATTAGATTTGAGACCTGCTCCATTTGGTGAAATTGCATGCCTAGTTCTGCAATCCTAATCAAAAGCCAAGAACTAGGCAAGGTCATAGAATCTTGGTTTTCGGATTTGGAATTTTTTCTAAGTAGTCATGGTTTCAAAATGCCTTCTAAATATCTTTGTTTGTACCCATAGATCTAGAACACTCTCAGTCTTGCTCAGAGAAGCTTCTTTTTGTGTTGGGCAAAGATACACGTGCATAGATGATGCATAGAAAGATACACGACTAGCCACAGTGCTGAGAGTAAGAGACTGCATGCTCAGCCCTGAGTGAACTGTATTACATTCCCTACCACCAAGGCTCGGAGAACACTGCAGAAGAAGAGACAGAGAGAGTTTAAAAGCCATGGGATTGGAAAGAATGCTGTGAAATTCTATTTTCTGGTATGGCATGGCTTTTGTACCTACAGCACCCGTGTCAACATGCACGGGGCAGGAATTTCACAAGACCACACGGGAAAAATTCTTGCATAGATGGGTAAATAATCTCTATGCCTCATACATACTAAGGAGTTGTTGGGACTTGATAGCTGCTCGAGGAGAAAGAATCATTATTTGAAGATGGTGCCTGCAGTAGGATTCCCATGCTCCAGTAGATGACTCCGCACCTGTGCATTTACAGACAGCACTAATTACACTTACTATGACACCAAAAGGAACAGAAAATGGGAGTAATATTATATTTTACTGCATGTGTGATGAAATTCTGAAAAAAATGTCATATGCGAGGGAAGAGAAAGATAACGTCCATATTCAGATGCCTGTTGGCTATTCTAACATTATTCTACTCATAAAGTGTCATCTAAGTCTGATCCTAACTCCAGGGGTAGGGATTACTGTTTTTACATGTTGAGTTCACTATACTGTAAAACTAAGATTTTGGGTAGA
The DNA here is from genome assembly GCF_018167655.1 of Microtus oregoni. Lineage (NCBI taxonomy): Eukaryota > Metazoa > Chordata > Mammalia > Rodentia > Cricetidae > Microtus > Microtus oregoni. The sequence continues at coordinate 7,957,171 of NW_024543076.1, read as the reverse complement.
TGTGGGCATCTTAGTACTTGTAATGTTTTAGTGTTCAAAGGCTATTAATTGTATTAATTAAGCAGATCAATTTGATTACAAAGATTCAAATTTCACTGTGTGACTAAATCAAAGTTTTATATTTTAGCTATGGTTTCTAAGACAAAACTATGACTCAATTTTAAAGGGGAACACAGTCTAAAGTTCAATACAACAGAATCAGGAGATGGTGCTTAATGCAGCAATGCACTGCTAGCACACTGAGTAGTTTTTATCTTTCTGTCAAACACAATAAGCAAACAACCAAATATAACCCCACTAAAGAGCCACAATGCACAAAGTACAAGTACAACAGATAGATAAATTTTCCTAAGCATTTAGAAAACCCCTTTTTAAACACAAATTTTCCCAAATATTTTGTGAGATTTACCTCCCCACATTTGCTCTTTGGTGAGATGTGCTATGATGGTGCCTTGGAGAACAACTTTCATGGAAGGAAGGAAAGATGAGAAGATAGATATTCAAAGTGCCTATTGATCTTTAATCTCATCCCTCAGCCTCTAGCTGGGCTTTAGGCAATGTTGCTCTAGAATAAGAGTCTTCAGACTGAATTTGTTTGCATACCACAAAATAATTTTGGAAATTGATTTCTTGCCTTTAAAACACATTTAACCTAGGTTTCATGAGGCACATATATATGCAAATATCTGTGAAACGGAGGCAAGAGACTTGGGTGTTCAAGATCATCTTTGGTAAGTTTGAGGCTAGACTTAATATAAGTGACCCTATCTCAAGAAATAACAATAAAATACCCAAAACCACATTTTTGTTGTCATTTCACAAATATTACACTAGAGTAAATTAGCTTCATACTGGGAATGCTACCACATTTAAAGCAAATATCTATGGTGCCTAGGGTAAAGCTAACCACATCTTTGTTTTGTGTTTATAAACAATGAAAGCTTAGGCAAGTTCTTCAAGTTCTCCCTGCCTTGATTCATCATTAGGAAGTAAAAATAGCATCTGTATGTAGAATTCTTGCACTGTGTCAGTGTTTAACTTCTGAAAATTATTTGATAAACATTTGTTTAGACCAGGAATATGCAGATTGTAACAAAGAATATTGTGACATAATATCAGAACAATCTTTCAAAATTACATGACAAAAAGTTTATTTAAAAAATTATCAGAAATTTTTTTCTCTTTTTTTTTATTAAAAATTTCAGCCTCTTCCCTGCCTCCCCTTCCCCCCCACTCCCACTCCTCTCCCCCTCCCTGTCCAGTTCAAAGAGCAGTCAGGGTTCCTTGCCCTATGGGAAGTCCAAGGTCCTCCCCCCTCCATCCAGGTCTAGGAAGGTGAGCATCCAAACAGGCTAGGCTCCCACAAAGCCAGTACATGCAGTAGGATCAAAACCCAGTGCCATTGTCCTTGGCTTTTCAGCAGCCCTCATTGTCCGCCATGTTCAGAGAGTCCAGTTTTATCCCATGCTTTTAATACCAACTTGACCAAATCATTCTTCAAATTTAATCAAGCGAAGACTGACCACCCCTGAGCTACAGAAGGGTATTTGGGCTGGGAATACTCAATCGTATCATCCTATGATGCTTCAGTTACTCTTCCCCCATGAAGTGCTTTTATCACTGTTGTCAAAATCAATTGCCCACCAACGTGTGGTAAGTCCCTATGTAATCAATGCTGGGCTTTCAGTTCCATCATTGACCTGCAGATCTAACCTATGCAGTGTTTGTTACCTTCAAGTAAATTCCATACCATTGCAATAAGTTTGAAGTCAGTAAGTGTGAACACTAAATTTGTTCTCCTTCTCCAAGGTTGCCTGCAATTTTTGATGCGTTAAATTTTCATAATACTTTTGACAATTATAGGTTCTGCAAAGAAGTCCTCAGATTGCATTAAATCAATAGCTATAGGGAGGATTTCATTTAACATTTATTGTTTTTCAATCCGTGAGCCCTTTCCTTCCTCCTGTTTGTATCTTCTTTCTCTGCTTTTTTCTCAGTAATGATTTGTAGTTTTCAGTGAACAGTTTTGATATTTCTTTGGATCACTTAATCCTATGCAAATTTATGTTGCTGTAAATTAAATTTTTTATACCATATTTACAAATATTCACTATGGCTTAATAGATAGATGTGTGGTTTTTATATTAGCTTGCAGGCTGTTTTTGCTCTATTCATTATTGAGCTCTGAAGATCACAGCTGTAATTTGCTGGGGTTTCCTGTCAGCGAGCTCAAGCCACCAGCAAATGCAGCTGTTTTACTGTTTCCTTCATAATCACATCTTCTAATTTTTTTTCTTTCTATTTGGCATAATTAGAACCTCTCCTCTAATGGGGAATAGAAATAGAGATTCGATGCTCTTGTCTCATTCCTGATCTTACTTAAATGCTTTCAACCACTCATCCTCAAGCACAATGTTAGTTCCAGGTTTTTCACAGATACCCTTTGTCTGCTAGATGATGCCATCATCCTTGCTAATTAGGATACTGGTGGGATATGCTTGAACATTGAAATGGGTCATAGGTTGGATATTTGATCTCTACTGTGGTGGTGCAGAGAGTTGGGAGTCTCAAAAGAGATCTTCTGAAATGGCAGTGCAATGAAAAGAGAAAGCTTGCAGCCCATGTGCACTCCTAAAACTCTCCTGTTTGAGAGGCAGAGGCAAGAGACCACAGCCAAGTCTAGAGAGTAAGCTTCAGAGTCATCACCTCAAAAGCATAAAGATGGAATAGAACAAGTTGTTATAATAGCAAACCCAGTGAGGTCTTCATCTGGCATTCTACTCCCAGATGACATCTCTTCCTCCCTCACATACCCCCACCACTGTGACTCATCAACCCTAAAGTCCTAAGGAGGGCCACGCTAATGCTGCTGCCATGCCTCTGACTCTTTCAAACTCTAAGCCAAAGAACTACTTTTTTTCTTTTCTCCGTGTTACCCTGCCTTGTTAGACTAACACAAATGATACTAATATTAACTGGTTAATGTAGCTTGTGTGCCCAGTGTGCAGATTAAATTTGCACAGTGCTCCTCTGCGTTGCTGGAAGATGTGTTTCTTTTCCTTTAATCTATTTGTGATGGGCGACACTGCTTGGTTTTTGAATCTCCAACTAACTGCCTTCTTTGTATAAATCTCACTTGACCATGTTACATAATGTATTCCACACACTGTTGGATTTGGCTTGCTTATGGGAAAGATTTTGCATCTGTATTCACAAAGGTTACTGGCCTAAAGTCTTTTTCTTGTTATATCTGCTTTAGTTTAGAAAAATACTGACTTCATAAACAAGATTAGGTATTATTCCTCTACTTGTATTTTTTTCAAAAGATTGAAGGAAGACTGTATTTTCTTTAAATAAAATTTAATCGTAAGACTGTGTAGTCATGAACTCTTCTTTGTGAATAATTTTAAATTTTTATTTATTTATTTATTTTGTGCTTGTGTGCATGATATTTTTATGTGAGTGCATGTGCCCACACATCCAGACAAAACTCTTCCTCCTGCCTTTACATGGGCTCTATGGATTATTTCATATTATTTATGATCAGTGATAAAAGTTACATAGATTCTCAGTTCTTTCCCATGCATGTCCACAATCCTAGGTGTATAAATAGCTCTCTAAATGTTTGGGAATATCCCAAGGTTGCAAATGAAGTCCATCACTTCTGATAAAATGTGAATGAGCTTCACCACAAATGCACTGCACCCTGGACCAGGGACTAGGGTCTTTGGGTTAATTCTCCACTGCCTTGAGAAATGCAGGTTCAGGAATTTTCTGATGAGGGTCACTTTTCACCACTGAAAGAGAAAATACCCTAGGAATGCAGTGTAGGAAGCCAGTGAAGACACAAATGAATGAAGTTCTGATAGAATGTGCCTTGTTTGACAAGCACTAGTCATGTCAAGGACCAAGGAATCAGACCCATGGGAAACTGGCAAAGGTTTTCTTTGGGATCCGGTTCAGAAAGGCAAAGCCCTCCTCTGTTCATGCATGAAAGCTTCTAAGTAATTGGTTTTTCTGTGCAAAAACTAGCAACTGCCGCTTCCTCCTCCCAGATGACTGCAGTCTGAACTACACACCTACACACACCTCCTATCAAGACTAACCATCTCCCCCACCCCTGTGCTGTATGTATACAGATGTTGAGCTTCTGGATTTCTATGGTAATTGATGCAGCTCCGTAAGAATGCATATAACTCACCTCATCTATATGTGTCTGTATTGTTTGTGTGTTCTTCATTCCTATTGATGACCCTATTCAGGGTTCCAAGACCAAGCCATGAAGGATGCTACAATTCAGCCCTGCTTCCAATTCCCAACCTATGAGGTCAGGTAATATTCAGTCCCTTCTCCTGGAAGATGTCCTCAAATTTCCTTCAAACTATTGTTCTTAAACTTGAGGCTTTGTCCTGTGCTACATCCCTTTGGAGTTTCTCCATAATAGAGTCAGCCAAGGAGCTTGACTTCTGCTCGGCCATTCATTGCATTCCATTGTCTTCTGTGTTCCTGGAGTTTGTCTGTCATGTGGAACATAAATAATGAACATGTCTATGGACTCAGTGAAAGCCTGAATTATTAGCACATTGTTTGATTGCAACTCAATTATAAAGTTACCCTGATAACTAGAATATCTTTTATTTCACTTACATCTTTTTATTCAATCATAATATTTTTAGTGATTCTTTGGGAGTTTCTCGCAATGAAGCCCAATCACATTCACTTCCAATTCCTCCCAGCACCACCCTCCCACCCTTATGACCATTCCCCAATAGAAAAAACAAACACCAAGTCCAATTTGTTTTGCTCATATATTTTTTGGAACATAGTCAAACTCCCAGGGGCCCATTATTTAAAGATAATGGTTTACTTCCCTACCCCACACAGATCATGAATGTTTGAATGATCTCCTATTGTTGTTTTGTTTTGTTTTTACTCTTTGGGGCCTGCCACCTGCCTCCTAAATAAATACATGGAGACTTACTCTTACTTAAGAATGTCTGGCCATAGCTTGGCTTGTTTCTAGCCTGCTTTTCTAACTTAAATTAACCCATTTCTCTTCTTCTACATTTTGCTCCTGGGCTTTTTACCATTCTTAATTCTATATATCTTTCTTCCCTTCTTAATGAATGACTGTGGCTGGGTAGCGGGACCTTGTCATTCTCCTTTCCTCCTGTTCTTGTTCCTCTTTCTTCTCCTATTTATTCTCTCTGGTTGGCAGCCCTGCCTATCTTTCTCCTGCCTAGTTATTGGCCATTCAGCTCTTTATTAGACCAATCAGGTGTTTTAGGCAGGCACAGTAACACAGGTTCACAGAGTTAGAGAGATGCAGCAAAAAAGAACACATCTTGACATCACTGAACAAATATTCCATGGCGTAAATGAATGTAACACATCTTATAGTAATATTCCACAACCCCTCCCACCTCCCCACCTTCCCACATCCCCCAATCCCTCACATCAGTAAGGACCCACAGTCATCAACATGGCTTCAGGTGGCAGTACGGATCATATACATCCACATGGATTCTGGCAGCACCACAAACCGAGGAGGCCCAATCCAGAAAGCGAACCATTTTCTGTCTCCAATATCCTGTAGTTGCTCGGGGTCAGAACAATTGTGCAGTTGGGCAGCATGAGCCAGGACAGAGCCTTTGTAAGCTCCAGGCTGCTGCACACAACCCTGCCAGCCCTACCAGGCAAGGACATGCACCCCTGACAACCACAGCTGTATCCCACACCTGTGGTGGCTGTTGTGACTGTATCTCTAGTTCTGCCATCTTTCCCACCTCTCCATCACAGATTATTCATCAAAATGCCACTGCCAGCCCACAAAATATCTTTTTTTTTCCCAAACAGCTTTACATCTTTACAAGCAAATACTTACTGCAATGAGTTGTTGATCTGATTCAAGGTTTCTGGTTTCTGAAGTTCCATAAACACTGTGCTGTTGCTGACACTCATCTCAGGTATCATGTTGTTGCCCAGAGTCGGGGTAATCTTGCAGCCAGGCCAGGAGTTCAGGGGTGCTGGGATACTGAAGTCTGATCCATGAGAGCTCCAGGCCACTGCACACCTCTTGTCCTCAGTGCTGACTGTCCAGATGGCTCACCAGATGTGATGATTGTTCTTGTAGCGCAAAGACTCTGTTGAAAGGAATGACCATGAACAGGTAGAGGCCTCACAGATGTCTCTCTGCATTTCTTATGCCCTCACCTTACCAAGAATTTCATTATTTCTGATCATTACTGATCAACTGACATAACCTCTAAGTTTATTTCAACAAATCTATATCTGATGTTCTTTAGTTAATGATATCACCCTCTTGCTTGAAGGTTTTTGGAAGATCTTTGTCCTTTGTATAAAGATTGGGCCAGGCAATGAATAATCCACCACCACTTACCAGCTCCTTCATAAGATTCCCCTGTCTTTCCATGTTTTCTTTTTTCTGTCTTTCCTTCTTCTTTCTTGCTTTTCTCCTTCTTTCTTTCCTTCTTTTTCCTCTTTCTTTCTTTCTTTCTTTCTTTCTTTCTTTCTTTCTTGTGATGGGTCTCATTATGTAACTCTGGCTGATCAGGAACTCACTAGGTAGGCAGACCAGACTGGCCTTTGTCTTCTGAGTGCTGGGATTAAAATCTGTGCCCCTGCACCTAGCTGTCCTCGTATTTTCTGAAGACAGACTCATATTCCTATTTCCATGTTAGATTTCCAACCCCAAAGCGCTTAAACATGCCATTTCCTCTACCTGTGCTGGGTCCCTCTGCACAGAATTCATCATAGCCCAGCCTTCAGAGACCATATGGAGTGTTACATCCTCCAGGCAGCCATCTCTGCTAGCCTAGTCCACATTACAACTTCCTCCTTAACAGTATAAACGTAAGCCACTGGTGATGTGTAAGGATCGTGTTTTCTCCAAAATAACATTGCTTCACCACAGTTGGGACTTTAGCCTTCTAATTTCCATATTCTTACTTCCTAGCCTCAGGACTGGGGAAACAAAGAGCAAATTAATTGTAAAGAGGGAAGAGCTTATAAATGAAATGAAAGGTGGGGAGTTTTTAAATACTTTCACTTAGATTACATAATGCTAACAAAAAGCTTGCATAGTAAATGATAATATTTCCATTTTATAGATAAGAAAATTGACTCTCAGTTTTAAAGGAATATCCTTTGTGGTGAGAAGAATTGTTCTCATCTGAGTCCAGAGGAATGCCTTGGAACTAAATATGGTTGTCCACTATAAATGGCAGTGCAGATGCATTTCCTTACTAACATGGAGTTGCCCTCATTTTATGGATCTAATACCATGTTAAAATAAATTATATGTGTATCCTATTTTATAAAATCTCTTTTTATAAAGTAGGACTTTAGATTTAGTCCTTTTTATCTGAAATATAATGTCCTTTTCATATTTCTGGAATAACATCTTGTTTCATAATTCTAACCAAGTGCAGTAAGAACATTTTAATCTGCATTTATCTATTCTCAATGGATCATCTCTATACATTTAGTAGCATAACACTTTTATGAAGTTAGAATATAAATCATTTGTTCATAAGGATATGTATACATAGATCAATGTACTCTAGATGAAAATGAGGGCAGATTCATTATGGGGTTATCTATTTGTGTATTTGTGTGTGTGCGTGTGTGTGTACATACAAGTTAATCTTTTCCTTTTTCAGTCTGAATGTCACCTTTAAACATTAATTCTATTTACTCTCTTCCTAGAAGGCTTAAGGCAATTTCTCTATTGGTACCTTTATCAGATGTCTGCCGTAAGCAACAGTTTCAGCATGTTAAGTCACGAAATCCTTCATGAAATTTACCAGAAAATCTGGAAGCAGAGAGCCTGTAGCTTCAAATGTTTACAGCCTCAACCGAATATTTGACTTTTTTAAGTAGGTCAGGTGTTCTCACGCTGGTTCGACGCATATCAATATAGCACATAAAAACAACTTTATCCACTAGGCATCTCAAATGAGCCTTTAAGTCTATTTCTAATACTTCTTATATGCCTTTCCACTTAAGAAGGCAGAGCTTTACATAGTGTTGAGCAGTAAAAGTCTGACCTCTTTTCTTTTAAAAAAAATTGTTTTTTGGCATTGGAATTATGCTAAAGAAAGAACGGAGACTAAAATTTGAACTTTATTTCTGCCTAATTATATAGATTTTGGGGGTATTAGTAATATTTATGAGGTGATTTTTACATCAAGAAGATAATTACACAAGCATACCCAAGGGCATTAGTATCCTATGACTACCCCAACTCTAATGATAACCGCAGCAGGAAATGCATTTTGAAGTTTAACCAAAGTATTAAGACACACTTGATGAGCCTGAGAAATGTCATATGATGGGGAAAAAATTAAGAAGCTATAGCCATCTCAGCACCACTATTTCGGCTTTACACACACACACACACACACACACACACACAGAGAGAGAGAGAGAGAGAGAGAGAGAGAGAGAGAGAGAGAGAAAGTATACTCTTTATTCTCTTACTTTATCCTATTTTCTCAAACAAGTTGATGTTTTTCTTTAAAGAAATTACTATAAGCTAAATCTGTGAGACAAACCAGTTGTTGATTTGGTATATTTTTCATAGCTTGAAATTTCTGCATAAGTCGCATGCACTATCCTCTAGATGGGTTCTGAGACTTTTCTTTCTAATGTGTATTTTTATTGTGCTTAACAGTTTAACCAGGAGACCAGTTAAGGAATTAGACACCAATAGCAAAATGTTCAAGAGTTGTGACATTTTCCCTGGGGGATATATAAAGTCAGACTTGGTGAACCAATGAATATATTACGGTTACTTAGAGAAATAACAGGTGACGGGTTACCTACAGAAATCAGAATATTGAGAGGCAGCTCCATCATGGCGAAAGTGGCTTGCTCTCAGCACGGGCTATGAGTCATGAAGGCTAGACTCTGGAGTACTGTTCAGGACTTGCAGACAGCTCGGAAGGCCATAGAATCTCCTTTGCTCGAAATCCCTCTGCCAATGTAACCTTGGGGATGGAAAGGCCTTATGAATCGATAAGTTATAAAAACTTCCTGAGACTTGTGACTTGTCTACATCCTGAGTTTTAAGGAACTTTCCCAGAGAATGGAATGTTTCAGATAAGAAGAAATTACTGGAGAGTACCAATATAATCAAACAGGTGAACTCCAGGATCAATGAGAGACTTGTCTCAAAAATAAAATGAAACCCTGTCTCGAAAAATCAAAAAAAGAAAAAAAGAAAGAAAAAGAAAAAAAAGAAAAAGAAAATGAGTTGTAAAATGACTGAGAAACACACCAAATGTTGTCAATGCCTATGTCCCCCAACACACACTCACACACATACATATACACAGAGAAAGAGAGAGACACACAGAGAGACACACACCAGATTGTAGTTTTGTTTAATTTATAACTCACGCATTTCTCTTCTCTCCTCTCTTCTCCTTCAGTGTTTTGGCTCTTTCTTTTTCTTTTTTCTTTTTTAATGATTTCCTAATAGACTTCCCTTGACCTACACACATAAATCCATATGAAGAATGCTGATTTGTATTTATAGGTTTTGTTTTTTGCTTTTTCTACTGTTACAAAAAATTTTTCAACTTAATTGTGTTAAAATCAGCAAGAAAATTATATATAAATATTTTAAATACATGAATTTATACTTTGCTTTTTTAAAACCCCCTGTGTTTTATTTTGATCAGTACAATCACTAATTAACATTTACATGTACAAATATTTATGAGAATAGAGAAAGAAACAGAGAAAGAGAGAAAGAGAGAGAGAAAGAGAGAGAGAGAGAGAGAGACTGATCTACCCTTTTGACACTTTGAGCCATCTGGTTTGAGCTGTGCACTAAGAATATTTTAAGTTCTCTCTGTCTAAATTTTTGTGCAATAAGGCTGGAAATAGTAAGGTATCCAAATGATACAGGAATAGTACCTTTTTAAAATTAAAGAATCACTTGTACAACAAAAATTCCCTGTCTCCTTTGTATAAGATCTTCACCTTATGCCATTATCAAAACTTTTGTCACGGATGAAGATGTCTTTTACATACTTGCCTAGTTGTACATTCGCGTAACCATAAAATGGCTGTCAGGATGCTGCCTGGTACAGCCTTAAAGCTGTGAGCTAGCTTGACCAAACATCTATTTTCATGATAGTTAAGGAAACAGGCACATAATGCATCTCTGTACCTGACTTTTATTCTCTGTCTTTTCTATTAACCTTGTGGGGGGGAAGGAGGTGAGTTAAACATCCTCTTCTCTTCACCAGGTTCCTTTGTCACTGGTGAGGCCAAGGCTCCAGTCTCATTGACTCCCCATTTACTTCATAATGAATCTTAGCTTCACCTTCCCCCACAGATAACCACTCTGATGCCCAATACACATATTGAGAATGGGCCCTTTCTGTGGTTTCTTTATTCAGCTGATTGCTTATTTGTCAGAACATTTATCTTTTTTTTTGTAAATGATGTTTCTTTGGCAACTATATTATTTAAGAACGTTAGTGGGTTTTAATTCTTTGCTATTACTCATTCCCTTTCAGTGAAGATGTTCAGTGTATCTAAAATAGTTTGGAATTGACAAGATATTTTAAATATGTCATCACCTAGAATCTATGAGTGACCACATTTTGTGTCTGTGTGGCAATTGTCACTATTTGAAGCTAAAATAAGCTGATGTTGTCAAATCACTGTCCCCGGGTTGTGGCTAAAGGCTCTTGAAGGACTAGGGCATGATTGTTTGAAGCAGGCCACTGAGAACAGGCTTTTGAAAGTAACACTCAGCCCTGGTTTGGTCTAGCACTCTGCCTCCTGCCACCGTGCACAGAAGGCATTACGCCACCTCTATCACAGAAGCAGCTGATCCATTCTGTCCCGATTCTGATGGACTAAAATCTCTCTAAAACCATAAGATTTAAAATTAAACCTTTGCTCACTTAAGTCATCTTTGTTCAGTGAGCTGTGAAGTAATGGATGTGTCTAAACTCTCTAGAGGTTGGTGTAGAGCATGTGATTACAACTAATGATACTGTGATATATACTTGAAATCTGTTGAAACTGGGTCTTAAGTATTCTCTATACACACATATAAAATTGCTAGGTATGTGAGCTCATGCTTGTGTCAATTAATTTGACTATGGTAACAATTTTGCTTCATGTATTTATATCACATTGTATACTATAAATACATATAATTTTTATTTGTCAATTTAAAGTCAATAAAAACTAAAGAAAAGGCAAAATCCAAACAAATACCAAAGTCTTTAATCACTTAAATACATTTATCTATCAGCCAGAAACTGAGCTGGAGAATTGCTGGCTTCCTCTCTATTTCCCCCAAGGAACAATTGGCAAAGTGATGGCTGCATCAGGGCAGATGTGATGTTTCATGGACACAGTACACATTCACATAATATAGTAGTATTCTCAACTACAAGTATTTTACAAAACTAATATTTATAAAACAGGGAACTCAGAAGAAATGGTTATAAATAACAGAATTAAAAATGTTTACATAAATCTTCAGACTAAGAAGCAAAAGACGGAGTGGGGTGATATGCCAGTGGATAAAGTCTTTAGCCACACAAACCTGTCCATCTAAGTTCCATCTTAAGAGCCCATGTAACAAAAACCAGAAGCAGAGACATGTATCTTAATGCTAGCATTCCTCCAGCCAGATGGGAGTCTGAGACAAGAGAACTAGCCGGAAGCTCAGTGGTGGCTACCCTACTACTCTACACAGTGAGGCAGAGACAGGACAGACTATCTCAACAAGGCTAGAACTAACTCCTGAAAGGTTATACTCATACCTACACACACACACACACACACACACACACACACACACAAAATAAGTTTTTACAAGAGTGGAAGATAAACATTAATAAAAAACTCATTCTTTCATTCCTTAACCAGAATTGACTTCATAAAAAGACAGTGGTATCAGCAGTGGAAAAAGGAGGCATTCTTGTGCCCTCTAATCTGTAAGTTTCTTTTATCAATTGTACAAGAGAGTTGCAGGGCTAAGCACTGGAATTTCTTGAGAGACAAAGGGAAAATCAAGTAAAACTAGAAATGGAAAGACCACAATATGGTTATTGTAAAGGTACGATTGATATGTCAAGTGATTTTTTTGGTGATTATTCAATATTTCTTATTCCTGGCCACCTGCATGCTGGCTGAAGCTAGGTCACAGTATACTAATATCCTTAGCTACTGAGGGGAGGCAAAAAGCCTGAAGCAGCTGCAGCTCGTTCCGTTTCACTGGTGACAAGCCCTCCATATCTTCTCCCTTTCCTTGAATGACAGACAAGCAGAATAGGGCCTGACAACTTCTCTATATCACCCAGAGGCAATGAGCATGATGTGTGACAACTGCTATTCAAGGCCCTCCGTGAGTCACTGGGTAGGGCCAAGATGGGGTCAAAAGCCCAAGCCCAACTCATTCAACAATAGCATCACTAATGAGGCGTATGAGAAAGCAAGGTGGCGGGAATTACTGATGAGTTAATAACCAGACCATGACCCAGAAGTCTCTTGTTCATGTGCAGCACATGCGTCTATTTGAAATTAATGTAGTGGCTTCATGAGTTGAGGTAATGCAGAATGGTGGCTTCTATGGTGCTTACAAACCCCAAACATGCACGTTCCATCTTTTTTCCTTCTGGTATGGACAGTTTAGCAAGTGCATGCACACATGTACGTGTGTGTGTGTGTGTGTGTGTGTCTGTGTGTGTCTGTGTGTGTGTGTATTCATATGGACATGCCTATATGAAGAGGGCAGAGGTTAACAATTTTATTTTGTAACAATTGTTTTTGTTTTGTTAACAACTGTATTTATAACAAAGGTATTTTAATATCACTTTATTGTTTGAGAGATAGTGTCTCTCATTGAATCTGAGCTTATCTGACTCAACTAAACTGACTGACCAGTGAGCTTCAGGGATCCTCCTGGCTCTGCCTTCTGAGCCCTGGTGTTATAAGTGCCCATCACAAAGCTCAGCATCTAACATTGGTCCGGGGGACATAAACTGTGGTCCTTCTGCTTGTATGCTTATACAGCAAGCATTTTACATTCTCATCCTGCTCCCCAGCCCCTGTGTGAATACCTGATATGAATAAGTTTAAGTTTAAAACCTATGGAAATCATCCCAAGTAATTTCAATATTTATTTGCCAATAAGAGGTTTTTTTAAAAAAAATCAAAGACTTAAAATAAATTTGCAATGCCTTTGTTATAACCAATGATTTGAAATAATAAAGGGAAGCATTTAATACTCTGTGGTTCAGAGTAAGGAGCTAGAATTAAAGGCATGTGCCACTACTCCCCGGGTAGTGTGCCCTATTATAATAAATGAAAGAGCAGGAAGATCATGGTAAATAATGATAAGCCATATTGTGCTTAAGTAAGCAAGTGCTTCAAACCCTAGTTCATTACCATGACTAACATCTTCTAGATCAAGGGAGTGCTATGAACTTAAGCTGCTTCTTTTCTTTCCCCTTCTTTTTTCCTCTTTCTTTCTTAGTCCCCCTTTTCCAAGAGTTCCTTAATTTTAGATGCTAACTGAAGTACATAATGTTTGGTTCTTCTCTTGTTCCAAACTCCCAGATTCCTAAAGTTTCCCTTCATTATGCCAATTTTCACCCATCACATCTATGATTAGTCAAATTTAATGAATTGTATAACTGTACACTCCCTTGTAAAATTATGCACTGCACTCTCTTTGTTCCCAGGTCCAGTGTGTTAGTCAACTTTCCATTACTATGAGAAAATACCAGAGATAAACACCTGATGAGGAAGAAGGGTTCATTTCCGGTTGCTTGGCCCTGTGGTGACATGGGCATCATGGTGTGATCACCTAGCAGATATCTGTTTACCATAAAGCAGCAAGGAAGCAGAGAAGAGGCCATTACCCCTTCAGAAGCACATCCCAATGTCTTAAGGGCTTTCTGCTATGCCTCAGCTGCTGAAGATTCCAAAACCAAAGCCTTCTAATAGCTCTGGCAGCTGGAAGTCAACCCTTCATCACATAAAGCTGTTAGAAAATCCACAACCTAAGCCATAGTACTGTAACCCAGAAAGTCCTCCGAGATTACACAGAGAAACAAGAAGACACTACATTCCCTAAAACACTGCATACAGACAGTTGTGCTGGATGGGAAAAGAAGTGCAGTGGATTTTGAGCAAGGAATAACCTGTGGTTGACTCCAGCTTCCTGAGAGTCCTAGCATCACCTACACATTCCTCAAATTCTGTGCGCACTTCTATTAATTAGTTTACAAGTCTGATAATGTTCAACTATCTTTATAAATTTTAATATCTGTACATTGTCCTCCTCTGTTTTTCCTCTCTAACGGGAGATATTTCACTTCTCAAGCACAGCACTAAGAAAGAGTAAATTTGGTGACACTCCTCCATGGAAAATTAGAAACCACCTAGCAATAATTTATAGCTCGCATATAAAATCTTTCTTTTCTAATACAGGCCACAAGAGGGTTTGCTTTGGGAGTCTCCAGGATAGATTTAACCCAGGCAGCATCAGTTGTAAAGGTTCTGGTTCCTGAGAGACAATTTATAAAAAGTGTAAATGAGTCTAAAGAAAGAACAGACTAGACTAGTGAGTCCAGTCCAGCTATGGAGGGTTGTCACTGTGCCAAATACTTTACAAATTTAACAAAATATGAGGCAAGTCTCTGGTTGTTATTTTCAATAGCCAATTTTCTGTCGCTATGAGGAAATACTAGGTATGGAACTTCACAAATGCAAGAAGTTTATTTTGGCTCACAGATTGAGGAACCTGGTCTGGAAATGGCCTTCTTGCTGATAGAGTCCTGAGGCACTGTGGGCCACCATGTAGCAAGAGACCAAGAGACAGGACACATGAATGTGCGTCTCTTTTGGTCACTCTCTCTCTTCTTGCAATTTCACCAGTGTTCAATAATGAGGGCACTCTAATAACCTTGTATAATTCCAATCATATCCCAAAGGCATCACCTCTACGCACTTTAAATTAATTTTCTATTATTTGATATCTCACAACGGGAATTGAGTTTCCACACATGAACCTTGAAGGGCACATGTGAGCCTTATTGAAACAGAAAAGCTCCAGAACCCAGAAAGCACCATTTATAGAATAAGCCTGGCATGGGTAGCAGCTATATTGGGGAAAATATTTTCTTTAGTTTTATTATTCAGAAAAAGATAATTCTTCAAAGATTGCAGCAATTAACAAATTCAAAATATCCGGAACTTTTGGAAAAACCTTTCAGCTATCAGAATTATTTAAAATTTCTATGAAAATTCTTTCTGATCTCAGTGAGTGTGTTTCTGCCTACTAATTCCATAATGCTGATACACAGGAATGTGTTCAGAATTGACTGATTTTTTTAAAAAAGTTATTTATTATCTATAAAATTGGCACCTGGATTTGTTGGGAAAGCTATTGAAAACTCCCACCTTATCTTCTGTCTTAGAAATTATAATTATGAACTGTATCCACAGGGTTTATGAAAATTATTCCACGAAAAGGAACAGAGAGACTAATCTGTGCTTTTGCAATAAATAACCAATTAATGAACAAATTCTCAAAGTTGTAAAATTTCACCTTGCAGCAGATAGTCTTATAGAGAATATCGGAATTTCACTACTATGATAATTTGGGGTCCAAAAAAGAGGTTATCATGAAATAGAAAACAATATAATCAGTTTTTAAAAAAAATCAGATATTTTCTTCTGTCACTCATCCCTCCCCCTTACCTCTTTATTACTTCTTAAGTGGGTGCCGTCCATGTGTGATGCTTCCTGAGCCAGCTTCCATCTCAGAAGCTAAATTTAATTTAGCAAATCAGCCACAAAGGTTTTAGGAAGTATGACAATGTGAAACTGGAGACACTTTGAACTTAAACCATCTACCAAAAAGAGAGAAATCGAGCTTTATTGAAATTCAGAGGCCTCAGCCACCAGCCGAAATCTCAGTGATTGGGCAGCTCAAGACAGCATCCTATGAGCCATAGAAAAGGCTCCACCCGGAGTAACCGCATCCCCTGAGGACAGACCATGGACAGCAATTGGTCTGTCTCACAGTGCTTGCTTTTAGGTGTGACTGAGGTCATAAAAGCTGGTGACAAGAGAAAGCTAAAAGGACCTTTGAACATAAGGATTTCCCTAATAAAGATTCCAACTGAAGTACAAGAAAAATTGAAGAAACGGTCTAGCTGTCCTCACCCACCCCATGTCATGCCACTCACATGGACAGAAACTAAATGGAGGAGAGTGGACACAGAATCCTGAGAAACAACTTTCAAAGATCAGCTTGCATCCATAGGAAGAAGGACAAGCTAGAACAAAGAAGAGGGAAAGTACACTCTGTCTTAGCTGCTTTTCTTTTGCTACAGTAAGGCACCATGACCAAATGACTTAGAGAAGAAAGAGCTGATTCGGTGTGTGGTTGCGGAGAGCTAGATATTCACAATGGTGGGGAGGGCATGCGTGAAGGAGACTGTAGCTGGAAGCTGAGAGGTTGGGTCTCAACTTCTCACCTCCATACAGGAAGCAGAGAAAGTAAACTGGAGATGGGGAAAGGCTATAAGCTCTCAGAGCCCACCCCCAGTGATGTACTTCCTCCAGTAAGGTTCCACATACCAGCTCATCTATGACTTTCCCTAACTGCACCACCAACCGGAGGGAGTGTACATACCACAGTCACACAACAGAAATGGACAACAGACATGGAGTTATTAATAGATGTACTCCTGCATGTGTGTGTGCAGACAAGCACGTGTACTATGGGGTCTGTCCATTTGATCTATGCTTTTCAGATAGATTCACCTTTTATTGGCTGATACTAAGTAGGGGCAAGCCTAAGAAACCCTTTTCTTCTGTCTCAGCACCCTCACAGCAGCTGTGGGAAATTGGGTATTTATTACAGAAGATAGAAGTCTTTACCTAAGACTTTTTGACCTAGAGTATAAAGAAGAAATAGAAAAAAATCAAGGACAACTGCACTGAGGACCAAATTATCAAGACCTGGGTCAGAAGTACAGAAACCTGGCCCATCAGAGATCTGTAATTGCTCACTCAAACAGAAACCACCATGTACTGGCCCAGAAAAAGAACGAGTACATCTTTCCTCTCTTCACCTTTTGGCCTCAATTTTCTCCTTGCTCACTTTTGGCTTCCCTTTGATGTGTGAAGAACACTCGTCTCCTTGTTCTCAGTGGGTCTCACAGGAGTGGAGGATGCAGAGGGGCAGCTGCACACATCGTATACAAAGCCACTGATGAACAATGAAGGCGTCCCCTCCCACTAGTACAGGGGGAGGGGTAGTTGTGTGAGGAAGGGAGCTGAAAACCAATGGGTTATTAAAGACATAAGCAGTTTACAGCTTTCTGTGATGTAGCTATATGGGTATTCATGCCCAGTTTAAGAAACTCTGCTAATAATCAAATAACTTAATATTATAGGTTATTTCTTTTTCTTCACATTCATGATTATTTATTTAATCGGTTTTCTTACTATGCCTCATTTTAAAATTATTAACACCTTTTAAGTGTAAATGAACTCATTTAAAAGAGAAGCAATGATTTTATGCTAATGTGACTTCACAATGCCCCAACCCCTGTTGTATTTGACTTCATAATACCCCACCCCTGTCATATTTGATGTCATAATACTCCCAAACTCTGTCATATTTGACTTCATAATATCCCAACCCCTGTCATATTTGATGTCATAATACCCCACCCCCTGTCATATTTGACTTTATATTACCCCAAAACCCTGTTGTATTTGATTTCATAATACCCCCAACCCTTATCATGTTCATTTTTGAAACTGAGAACTTTACAAGTAAGCTTTTATTCCACTCCTCTGTTTTGAAAAAAGAATAAAAGTAAAAATTTTTCTTATTTACCAAATATGGACCACTTGTAGGATTCGGCATGTAAATAATTCATCTGCTCCTCTCTACAATCCCGAGACAAGCATTTACTCTTCCTGTTCAGTTTGTAACAAAAGTAGGAGGAATGGATACTAAGACGTAGGTGTGTAAATCTGAGGAACCTGAGGCGGAATGGTTACTGAAGTCTGGAATGGTTAAACTTACATGGATGCCAGGAAAAGAAATAGGGGACAGATTATATGCCTCAGTTCAGGAAAGAAACATTCTCATGAGATCTTTACGAATTCATGCCTCTGGATACTCCTCCAAAATTCTAAGGAATATTTAGGTGTTACTCTTGTCTTGAAGAGAATCAAGATTTAACCTGAGGATTGAGTTTATAGCTCAATTGGTAGAGTGTTTGCTCAGCTTGCATAAAGCCCGGGGTTCTATTCCCACCACCAATTATTCTGCCCTAGTGGTACATTGCTTAAATCCCAGCACTTGAGATATAGAAGCAAAAGATCAGAAACTGCGGGTCATATTTGGCTACATAAAAAGTTCAAGGCTAGACCTGGATTCATAAGATAATCTTTCAAGAATAATTAACCTAAATTTTCTATTAGCCAATATAGGTTCACTAAATTATGGCTATCTGGTCACTGACAATCATAAAACAAAAGTAATTAGATGATTTTATGCTGATTATAAAAGCAAATATGAAAGCAGAGATTATTATATCTTTGACAATTATGTATTCAATAAAAAACAAATAATATTTAACATTATAATATTAAAGTTTACTTTGAAACACCATAATATCTACAATAATCATAAGTTTCATCAAATAAGTCAAAGAGTTTAATGAAGACACAATGATACAATGCCATAAAATTAAGGAGAAATAAAGAGAGTAAATATTTGAATGATACCTAAGAAAACACAAACATAAGTCTTATGGAAATGACAAAGACAATCTAGGACCTGACAACAGAATTCAATGAAAAGATAAAAGCACTGTAGAGAACTCAAGATAAAATGAAAATGAAATTGAAAAATCCAGTAACCCAACTTGAAATCTCAAAGACTTACAAGTAGAATGAATCAAACGGAAGTCAGAATAACAGGATTTGAAACTAATGTAGAGAATCTAGAAGGAATAAGCAAGGAAAATGAAATAAGGAAGAGAACTGAATGGGAATGGCCTTCATAGGCTCATATATATGAATGTTTGATCCCCTGATGGTGGGACTCTTTGAGAAGGGTATGGGGGTGTGTCCTCACTGTGGGAGATATACAACCATGGCTTGGTGCTGAGGCTTCAAAAGCCCAAGACTTTCTCAGTTGGCTTTCTCTATTTGCTTTGTGGTTGTTGTTTAAGATGTGATCTCACACTCCAGCACCATGCCAGCCCACAGGCTGCCCTGCTCCCTCCCCACTAGGATCTTGGACTCACCCTCTGAAACCATAAGCCCACAGTGATCTTTTTTCTCCTGTAGCAGCTAAATTGAGTCCCTTTGGACCTAAGCAACCATTCTAGAAACCTGACGCTGGCCCTGTCAACAACAGGTGTTTATTAAAACAATTCCAGAAGTTTAAGTCTGTTAAACTCTTCCAGAACTGATGTCCACTAAAGCTCTCACTGTTTGCCCTTTCCCCAAATTCTATAACTGTTGTGAGGTAATGAACTAACTGCTTATTTGTCTCCTGTACACTTGCTTAATTACAACTACTAAAACCAAGGGTGTTACAACAGGTTTGCAGAGGTTCACATCCACAAGAATAAAGTAATTGTATAATTGCAGCTTTTGATCTTAAAATCCCCCACCCAGCTTCAGACAGTTCCACAGTCCTGAATCCACCAAAGGGGCTGTGGTCAACTGCAACTTAAAAACATTTTTTTTTGACTGATTAAAATCTCAATAGAGTCCCAGTGGTCTTTTGGTGATCTGGAACTCCACAACACTCTAAGTTGTCTTGGTCATGATGTCTTATCACAGCAAAACAGATGTAACTAAGACAGATACTGGGTCCAGGAAGGGGCTACTAGTGTGACAGACAGACATGAATGTGCTGTGCTTTGGAGGAATGTGAAGGATTCCGAAGCATTAGACTAGGAAATCAGTGAAGGTTGTAAGCAGGGATTAAATAGACTTAGTAAGAGCTTGGAAGACAGTAGTGCTGAGAGCAGTGTGGACTACAGAAGCACAGATCAAGAGGTTTCAGAGGGGAATAATACACACTACTGGGCTAAAGACCATCCTTTTGGTATTTTGGCAAAGTCTCTGGTTACATTTTGTCTTTTGTCCTAAAAATCTCCATGAGGGTAAATTGAAAAGTTTTAGAATGATTTCAAGGCAGCTTAATACTGATTCTGTCATGTGGTTATTAGTAATAACTTATATGCAGCTCCAAAATGAAAATGAGCAAGCAGGCCAAAAAGAAACACAAAATGTAGTGTGAGGATAAAAGAACAACAGGAGAATAAATGTTGGGGTCAAGGCTTGTGCTGATAGAGAAAAAGTGAGGTCTCACACATAGCAGAATAAAAAAAGGGAGAGCCTGAGGCCAAGACCCCACCTAAATAATGCAGATAAAATTCAAGGAAAGAACCAGGATTTACCTCAAGGGAGCAGTGTAAACTGTCAGTTTCAGCCTTGTAATTGGTATTGGCTTTACAGCCATGAAGGATGCACAAGGAAAGGAGTTGTGGAATTTTTGCCTATATTTAAGGAAAATGGTTGAGTCCAAGCCTGTGGGACTCCCTGCATGGAGGTCCTTGTTAATCCCACCAGCAAGAATAAGATCACTACCACAATTTGAACCAAATTTGAAGGAAACTTGAATTCAATTGGGGTGTACCCAAGAGCTGGACAGCAACTGCCTCCTAAATCAGGTTAGAGAGAAGATCCCTGTATCCATTTCGGGGCCCCTTTTAAAAAGCAAAACTGTGAGTAGTTGTAAAGCAGGTTTACAGAAGAGAGACAATGAGGCTAATGAGGCAATAAGGGAATGCTGAAAAAATTCTCAAAAGAAACCATGTGTTCACCATAGGTTAATATATCTCAATGTTAAGGGAGGGACACTATTTGTTGGTATGGTGTTAATCCCAATGGTGATAATAAGATCATTACCACATTTGAACCAAATTTAAAACAAGCTTTTTTTTTTGAGGGGGGATGCACCTAAGAGCTGGCCAGCAACTGCCTCTTAAATTGGGTTAAGAGAGTAGGCCCAAATCCATTTCTTGGCCCCTGTTAAGGAATAAAAACACAAGTAGTTTTAGAGAAGAATGACAATGTATAAATAAGGAAATATAGAAAAATCTCAAAACAAAAACATCATGTGGTCACCAAGTCATGGGGGGGGGGGGCGGTCAGGGATGGGGATGGTGAAAGAGGATCAAGGAGGGTAAGGGTATTCTCAAAAACAAGTCAAGGTCATAGGTTGGCAAAAATCATGTTCCAGGAAACAGAGAACAACTCAGTAAAGTGGAACTTATTTTTAACAATAAAGCATAGTGGATCCTGCCTTCAATAAGGAGTCAGGCAGGTTCCTCAATAGGTGTGGCCTTGTTGGAGGAAGTGTGCCTCTGGGGGTAATCTTTGAGGTTTCAAGAGCCCAAGTCAAAACCATCGATGTCTCTCTTCCTAATGCCTGGATGTAGAACTCTCCGCTCCTTTCCAGAACCGTGTCTGCCTGCACACTGCCATACTCCCAGCTGTCGTGCTTCTCACCATGTTAATAATGGACTAAACCTCTGAAACTGTAAGCCAGCCCCCAGTTAAATGCTTTTCTTTATAAATGTTGCCATGGTCATGATATCTCTTCACAGAACTTTAACTAAGACAAACTACAACCACCACTTTACTAAAAAAGTGCAATCCTATCTAAATCCCTCACTCTCAATATCTGTCCTTATATCCACAGACAAGTGTAGTCTTCATCCCTCATCAAGAAAACTTCTATTTGCAAAAGACAGAGTCCAGGAGACAAAACCACAACCAATTAAAACACAGGGTTATGGAGTCTAGTCACAGTTAATATATCACTACAACACAACCTAAGACTAAGAAATAATTTTGGAAAAGGGGGTATTTGTTGTCTGAGTTTTCTGTCCTGCCCAGTTCCCACAGTCATAAACTGATTGGTCCATTAACACAGGCTTCTTATTAACTCTTATATTAGCCCATTATTCCTGTCCATGCTAGCCATACGCTCAGTACCTTTTTCTTGCTTCTTCTGTGGTCAGGTCAGGACTGCAGAAGAATGGGCTTTCGTCTTCCCAGAATTCTCCTGTTCTAATTGACCTGCCTCTACTTCCTGCCTGGTTGTCTTGCCTATACTTCCTGCCTGACCAATCAGCATTTATTTAGAATATAATTGACAGAATACAGACCATTTTCCCACACCAGGGGTAGAAAAATTATAGGTTCCAGAAGATCAGGAGGTTTGTTTGTTGTAGTTCATAGGAATGTCCTAAGCTACACCATAAAATCTCCCGTATGTGACTGTCTGAAAAATGAGATGAACAAGGACAGCAGCAATAGGCGTGATGATGTAGAAGCAGAAAGCCTGGGGGATTTCAAGCTGCAGGCAACTAATGAATGCTGAGAGCTGGAGAAATACAGTTCTCCTGGGAAAAGCACACCAAACTGATTATCTAATGCCAAATGGTTAGCCCTGAAAACACACATACAAGTAACATTATGCCAACAGAAAAGGTTGTATTTATATATTTAGGAATATATATGAATGCATATATGTATGTAATATTACTTAATGTAAAAGAAGCCATGAATTTAAAACACAGAAAGAGGAGCATATGGCATGGCTTAAAGAGAATGATTTAAAGGGAAAGGGGAAATGATGTAACTACTTTTCTAATAACAATCTCAAAAAGTTTTAAAAATTAATTTAAAAATTGAAAATACATTTTTAATAAATATAATATTCATGGGATGGAGCATAAGTCCGGCAATGGGTTTGATACCTAGCAACACAGAAAACAAGGTCAAAGAAAAAGAAAACCCAAAGCACCTTTTTTCTAAGTAAGACATGATAAAGTCAGCCAGAAACTTAGTATGAGCAACAGCTTGAGACTTCTTTAATTGGAAAATTTTAGAGATTAATTTCTTTTTTTTTTTGATATTAACATTTTTATTTTTTATTTATTTTTTTTATTTTTTAATTTATTTATTTATTAAAGATTTCTGTCTCTTCCCCGCCACCGCCTCCCATTTCCCTCCCCCTCCCCCAATTAAGTCCACCCCCCAGCCAGAAAAGCAATCAGGGTTCCCTGTCCAGTGGGAAGTCCAAGGAACCCCCACCTCCATCCAGGTCTAGTAAGTTGAGCATCCAAACTGCCTAGGCTCCCACAAAGCCAGTGCGTGCAGTAGGATCAGAAACCCATTGCCATTGTTCTTGAGTTCTCAGTAGTCCTCATTGTCCGCTATGTTCAGAGAGTCCGGTTTTATTCCAGGCTTTTCCATGTATATGAGACAATCATTTTGTTGCAAGTTCCTAAAGTTCTGAAAAGATCCCATGCAATCACTCTTGTGTGTTAGGATGGAGGGACATTAGTTTCATCCTATCTGGTTGTCTCTTAACATCAAAAGCTTAATTTGAGGACACAGAATGTAACTCAGCAACTGTTACATTGCAATAACTGGGAAATTATATTATTTTTGACATTTATAAAAATAGAGATCTGAAGGGAAAAAGTTGATTATTTAAACATATACAGAATGGAAGGAAAAAACGATGTGTGCACATGTGTGCGTGCACACACACACACACACACACACACACACACACACACACACACACACACCAGAATACTGAGTGAATGAAAGCCATAGCAGAAATGACAGGAACAATTTAAACCAATCGCTAGCACTCAAAATGGATGTGGATTTATTGAAAGTCCTTGTTGAAAGACTGGCTTTCAGAAATAACTTGGTAGAAACCTGTTTATAAGAGGCTCACTAGCACTAAGTAACAGGAAAGTGCTTTAGCGAATGGAGAAATAAGAGAAAACCCACAGCTTGGGGCTTCGGAGAACTCCAGGGCACAAGGCTTATGCACTCACTCATGAATCCTCAGATATAACTAAATGCTAGATGTCGCCTTGGACCACAGCTGTCTTCCCCAGGTCTGCATCAGCTCTTCAGGGATTGGGAACCATCTGGTAAGCATTTGACAATGGGCAGGCAAGAGGGACAGGACCACCTTCTCTTTACTTCCTCCACTCCTCTTGCTTTTGCCCTGGCAACTTTCTGGAACTTATCAGCTACCTCTCGTTGCTATTGTGTCTATTATCATGTCCTTTTGCTGTTATGGCTACAGCCATCCTTATTACCATCATTCTACTTTCGTTACTTCTGTGACCATTGTCAGTATCACTGATCTGCTGCCATATAGCCATGGCTTCTATGACGCCAACCTCAAGTTTCTGTTTCCTGTATTCCCTCTTAAATATCTAGTAGGCTAATCATTAATTTTATAACTATTTTATATAATAATAGTTGAAGATAGGTATGAGGAAAACAGTGGAAGTGTGTGTGTGTGTGTGTGTGTGTGTGTGTGTGTGTGTGTGTGTGTGTAACATTGAAAACAAAGATTATGATTCTGGAAGAGAGCAAGAATGGGTATATGGAAAAGTTCAGAGTGGAGGAAATGGTTTAATTATATTATAATATCAAAAGTAAAAGAAATTAGAAAGAAGGACAGTCATGGGGAGGAGAAGCCATAAAATATGGATTACGTAAACAGCAAATGCCAATGCATCTCAGTACACAGAGCAACATTTCCTTTGTAAATGCTAAGACTAATGAAAACCACAATGTTAGTGCTATTGTCAGCCACTGTTACCACTGCACAGCAGCTAAAATAGAAATAATAAAATAAAATGAAAGAAACAGTAAAGAGAGTTTAAATTAGAATTTGGATACCCTGATTCCACTTTAGCCCTTTCAAATGTTTCCCTATGTTAGTCATGATCATCATTGAGTTGGTAACATTGTGCTACTCCATATCTTTCCCAGCTAGACTTATTTGAAACTTAAATGAGAATAGGACAAGTACTGTTGACATGTAGAGCTAAAAATTCTGATGATAGACGTCTTTCACAACTTACTTTAATTCCTAAAATGCATGTTCTTCAATATTTCCATTGAAACAATCTTAGAATTTAATCCATGTTTTACTTTTCTATTCAAACATTAGCCAAATATCCTAGTTTGGGTTGTTGCTGTGTTAAAACACTGAGTCACATCAAATTAGGGAGAAAGGAGTTTTATTTCATCCTTTAGAAGATCATCAAGGGAAAATGAAGGCAGAAACTCAAAGAGCAAGGGTTTCTGCTCCTGTAAAGAAACACCATGACTATATCAACTCTCAGAAGGAAAACATTTAATTGGAGGCTCACTTACATTTTTGGAAATTTGGAAATTTAATCCATTATCATCATGGTGGGAAGCAAGGCAGCATGGAGTTAGATTTGGTGCTAAAGCTGAGAGGCCTTATATTTTGATCTAAAGACAAAAGGAAGTGATCCACGATACTGGGAGTGGCTTAAGCATATATGAGACCTCAAAGCCCTCCTTCACATTGACACAGTTCCTCCAACAAAACCACACCTACTTCAAAAGGCCACACCTCCTCATAGTCTCACTCCCTTTAAGAGTCATTTTCTTATAAATCCCCACAGATCTGGAAATAGAGCCTGAATCAGAGACTATGGAGAACTATTACTTACAAGTTTGTAATCTCTGGATAGCTCAAGACACTTTTTCATGTAACCCAGACACAGCTGCCTAAGAATGATAATTCCCACAGTGGGCTGGGCCGTTCTTACATCAACTAGCAATTATGAAAATACCCCAATGGCATGATCACAGGTTAATCTGATTAAGGCAACTGCCTACCTGAGGATCCCTCTTCCCAGGTGTGTCAAGTTGACAGCTAAGATTAGCCATCACATCGAATATTTTATATTTGTTATTCTTTCTGATTTTTACAATCTGTTTCCTATAGAACTTAGTTATGATCTTGTACTGAGTCGACTTCTTAGGAAAGATATTCTAAATACTTAAAGATGCACATGAATATTATACTTCAAAACAACTAATTGGCCAACCAGTAGGCATTTGTTAACTTGGTAACCATCACCTTCATTGGTGGTTTGTGATCTACGAAACCAAACACTAAATCTGATAGTGATAAACTTTCTCTACTCCAAATATATTAGAATAAATCTTCTGATGTGTGATAAAGGCAACTTATGCACTGTAAATAATTGAATATAAACCAAGTTGTCAGAATTTATAATGAGACGAAATTAAGGACTTAATCGGCCTCTACACAGAGGAATGAGTTCTACTCTGTTGAATTATATTTTAGGAAACATTTTTAAGTGTCTAACACTAGAAATCACAAACTAAACCAAATTAGAAATCACATGCACGATAAAACTTCAGGCATACTTTTATATCACAAACTAAGGTTTTATTAGATGACATAATGAGCAGGAAGGAGTCTGATTCTTAGTTCTTCAGCTATCATGAGATGAATGCTAATGTGCAATTTTGTTTCAATGAATATTTCTCTATGATGACTAAACATTTTAGGGTACAATTATAACTTAACGATTATGACCCAGAATTCCTCATTTTTTTATGTGAGCAATAGCTTTGAAAGTCACCTCCTCCAAGGACACTGACCCAGCACAAGCATTGGTACCAAAGGTTTTAGCTTCCAATCTTTTCTTTCAGATGCCTATAAAATCTTGCCTTTTTATCTGAGCCCTTAACAAATTGTCATTAACAATTACAAACATCTTTGGAAACATTGAAGCTGTATTTTATTAGAAGATACCATGGAGACAATTCCTAACAAAATGTAGAACATTTCAAAAACTGGAAAAGGGATAATATCAAGGAAATAAAAATCTAATCTGGGGAGGATAATTAAGAGAGAGGGTCAAGCTTATAATGGCCTTGTGACAATGTCCTGAAGTGCATCTATATAGCATGCACTGTGTCCTCCCTGGATTTATCAACAGGAATTCATGAAAAGAAATTTGCTCTAAGAGACCAGAGCTCTGAATGCAAAGAACAATAAGGCAGGCCCACTCTTTGCTGTCCAGTCACAGCAGCCTTAATGATGAAAGCATCAGCATCTGAAGAGTGTGAGATGTATGTGCTTGTACGCTAAGCTTGATGGTCACACCCTAGGAAAGCTGTAAGATTGTAGGAATTAATATGGACTAGAAGTGACCCTGTGCTGTCATTGTGAAAGTATTAGTCTACTCTCCAGATAAGAGAAATAGTGAAGCTTCCCTTGGTGTTAGGCGTTTTTCTCTGACAATATGTATGTTTAAGACATGTAATTAACATATGTTTCTTATGTTATGTAATGCCACAAGAACACTCAAAAAGTTCCGACCATCAAATTAGAGACACATCTGTCGTCTGGCAATTTTACTCCTCTGAAGGAAACTAGCCAGCTGACTGCCCTCGGTAAGAACCCTCTGATACTTCAGTTCCTGGAATATGGGTGTGCCTTTTTCTCTTCTGTCATAGGTAAAGAGTGGAAGGAAAGGGATTTCTTTACTGTGTTTACTACTTTCTTCACCTCCATCAGAAAGGACATTCAACAAATGTTCATAAACAAAGATTCACAAAGGGCAACATAAATGAATATGGAGAAAAAAATTACAAGAGACACACAGAGACATGAAACGTGACCAGACTCTGAGATATGGAGACAGAGATACACACTTTGCAGACATGAACAGAGAGACCCAATGAATGAGAAATACACAGATCTGTGTCACAAGCAGTCGTAAAGACACTAGAAAAGAGACATTTGCAGAGGGCCAATGAGAAGCAAAGAAAACAGAGACTGATTCACAGATGCACATAGATGCAGACATACATAAAACACTCCATGAGTGGGAAAAGATGCAGAGAGACATAGAAAAACCAGACAATTCAGCGACTGAGACACTAGTGAAGAACTACAGGCAAATGAGAAAGAGAAGCAAGGAATCAACAGAAGCAAGAAATCAACAGAAGCAAGGAATCAACAGAAGCAAGGAATCCGCGATGGTCGGGCTGTCAGTCACCACCTGTTATTTGCTTGTTTGCTTGCTTTTTTATTTATAAGCAAGAAACTAGAAGAGATGCATTTAAAAACAGCATGGATATCTCTTAGACCAGTAAATTAGAATTTTAGATTTTTCACATGATGTCTCACAGAACTAAATAAAACCTCGAGATTACTCCCATTTTCTAAAGGGCTGAAATACATGCATGATAATACGTTAATTTATATATGTTGATAACTTCAACAAAGAGCTGGTTAAAAATGGCAAATACAGAAATATTTATTGACAGAGAAAATGTTTATATGTTTTCTTTCTTTTGATGGTTACTATGTAGCATAATATAAAATGGAATTTATCTTTTAAAAGAATAAACAAAAAGCACTTCTGTTTAACTAATTGAAAATATGAGTAACGAATATGTGTGCTCCAAGTATACTACTTTCAAAACCCAAAAAATCTAAGTTATATTTTACTAAAATTCATGTTTTGGGTTTTTTTACTGAAAAATTCTCTATACATAAGTTAAGTTTTTTTCAAATGATAGCTTTCATTAATTTTTTCATAGAATATATTTTGATCATGTTTCCCCTGCCCCAACTATTCTCAGATCCTTCCTACCAGCTAGTCTCAAAACTAAAACTCAGTTTTATTTACTTTATATTATTTCTGAGATTATAATATAATCACATCTTTCCTTTCTCTTTTTTCCCACACATCCTCTCATAGAACCCTCTCCACACTCCTTCAAATTCATGCCCCTCCTTTTTTACAGATTATTATACACCTATATTTTTAAATATGTCCTACACAGTTTATACAGCATTATTTGTATGTATGCTTTTGAGCAGACCGTCCCATGACAAATAAGTCAGAATTTGTCAGACAGTGAATTCCAAAATGCTCTCTCGCACATTCTTCCCTGCTTAACACAGCATTCCTGACTGAACTCTGTTAAGCCATATATATATGTATCAAATCTTGTAAACCTGAAATATTTCACAAGAGAATGAAGGTATTGCTTTGGGGGCTGCTGAAATCCCAACAAAAGATGGTGTCTTAAAAGATACTGGGAATACTAAGACCAGTTTCAGCGGGCATGTGATGTGACAGACACTTCAAGAGAATAACCTGAAGATTGGAGGATTAAAGGAGGCCTTGGGGAAAACTGACAAAGCCATGAAATATTGCTTTTTAAAATTAACCTCTTTCTGAAGTTATTGCCAACATCAGTGTCCAGGGAAGGCTGATACATTGTGCTGTTACCAAAATTTAGTTTTCCAAAACCATTTGTTCCTTTGTCCACTCTTTGTAACATAGTCATATTTCTAAGTGTAAAGAGAGTGGTCTGTTTTACCATATGCATAGCATAAGATGCAAACATTTTATTTAAGTCAAATAGTTTTGATAATTTTTAGTACAAAAATAAATCAGACATGATTGATGTTTAAAATGGAGTCATTTTCAGTCTTTTCCAGATTTCAGGCATCCCTAGATTGTTGGCAGCTTCCATCTAGTAAAGTAAAAGTTGTTCCACATATAGATATAAAATGACAGCAACACAAACATAATAACAGGCCGAGGTAGGTATATACGTTAGAATAACGCCATCTATAAAAATGGTAAACATTCTCAAAAACATTGTTGTGTTTGATTTACGAGAACAATAAATTTTAGAAATTTTATTTTTTAATTTATTTTTTAAATAAATAAATTTTATTTATTTTTAAAAATTGCGAAAGGGGATGGTGAGATGGCTCGGTCAGTAAGGTACTTGTCACACAACCATGAGTACCTGCATTGTGTCCCTAGCCCTCACACATAAGCCAGACAAAGTAGGGTGAATATATGAGCTCAGTACTAGAGAATGGGTAGGGTTCCCTGGCTGGCCAGCCTAACTAACTCAATGAGCCACAGCTTCAGTGAGGGATCCTATTTCAAAGTTAAGTGGAGAGTCATTAAGAAAGATGCAGTCCAGTCACCTCTGGCTTCCAGATGCATGCCCACATACGGGCACATGCACACACACACATGAATATCCTCACATGAACACATGTATAAGAAACACACACAAATTGCAATATAAAATGGTCCATGAATTCATCAATTTCATTCTGAAAGTAATATTAGAATTCCACATGCTCTGCATAACAGGCAACCTTTGTAAATGCACAGTAATGCCCCCAGAAAGCCTACAAACTCATGGAAACTGAACAGTCAACTTCTGAACCATACCTGGATTAAGGAAGAAATAAAGAAAGAAATTAAAGTCTTCCTTGAATTCAATGAAAATAAAGAAACAACATACTCGAACTTATGGGACACTATGAAAGCAGTGCTAAGAGGAAAGTTCATCGCACTAAGTGCCCACTTAAAGAAAACAGAGAAAGCACATATTGAAGACTTAACAGCCCACCTGAAAGCTCTAGAAAAAAAAGAAGCAGACTCACCTAGGAGGAGTAGAAGATTGGAAATAATCAAACTGAGGGCTGAAATCAACAAAATAGAAACACAGAAAACAATCCAAAGAATCAATGAAACAAAAAGCTGGTTCCTGGAGAAAATCAACAAGATTGATAAACCCCTATCCAAACTAATCAAACGGCAGAGAGAGAATACGCAAATCAATAAGATCAGAAATGAAAAGGGGGACATAACCACAGACACAGAGGAAATTCAGAGAATCATCAGATCATATTACAAAAGCCTGTATAACACAAAACTGGAAAATGTAAAAGAAATGGACACTTTTTTAGATAAATACCATATACCAAAGTTACACCAGGACCAGGTAAACAATCTAAACAGACCTGTAAGTCGCGAAGAATTAGAAGCCTCCCTACCAAAAAAAGCCCAGGACCAGATGGTTTCAATGCAGAATTCTACCAGAACTTCCAAGAAGAGCTAATACCCATACTCCTTAATGTATTCCACAATATAGAAACAGAAGGGTCATTACCTAATTCCTTTTATGAAGCTACAGTTACTCTGATACCAAAACCACACAAAGACTCAACCAGGAAAGAGAATTACAGGCCAATCTCACTCATGAACATCGACGCAAAAATCCTCAACAAAATACTGGCAAACCGAATCCAAGAACACATTAGGAAAATTATCCATTATGATCAAGTAGGCTTCATTCCTGAGATGCAGGGCTGGTTCAACATACGAAAATCTATCAATGTAATCCAGCATATAAATAAACTGAAGGAAAATAACCATATGATCATCTCATTAGATGCTGAAAAAGCATTCGACAAAATTCAACATCCATTTATGTTAAAAGTCTTGGAGAGATTAGGGATACAAGGGTCATACCTAAATATAATAAAAGCTATATACAGCAAGCCGACAGCTAACATCAAATTAAACGGAGAGAAACTCAAAGCCATCCCGCTTAACTCAGGAACACGACAAGGATGTCCACTCTCTCCATACCTCTTCAATATAGTACTTGAAGTTCTAGCAATAGCAATAAGACAACATAATGGGATCAAGGGGATTCTAATTGGAAAGGAAGAAGTTAAACTTTCGTTATTCGCAGATGATATGATAGTGTACTTAAGCGACCCCCAAAACTCCACCAAAGAACTTTTACAGCTGATAAACAGCTTTAGTAATGTGGCAGGATACAAGATCAACTCCATATATCTTATAGAGATCCGCCTGCTTCTACCTTCTGAGTGCTGGAATTGCCTGTGTGTCCCTTCAACCCCAGCTCTTTTAATCTTTTTTGGAAATACTGCTTAGCTTAAAAGCTCATTTTCATTATTATAATGAAAAGATTTTCCATATTCCCTATAACTTGGTCTATGTATCATTATATTCACATGGATAAAACTATACCTTACTTAAATCTCCATAATAAAACCTTAGTACATTTCAGAAGCAAGACAATCAGAGGTAAAGGCCTGTAATATTAGTGATATAAGAAAAAAGTAGATGGCGTGATTTGAATAACAAACTTGCAGGGAATAATGTCAGCACAACCTAGGCTAAGAAGATTCTCACTTGGGCTCACAGGGGAAACCAGTGTAGAAATGGCAGAAACACACGTACACATAATGCCATATAATGAAACCAGATTGGGCAAAGCAGACCTTATCCATGTAGTAAAAATATTTTTTATAAAGACACCAACATGATTAAATGTAGAGAGGTGGCTGAATAAACGTTTCAGTGGGGAAAGAAGCTAATATGCAGGAGTAAGAACTAGAAGTCAGATCCCAGAATCCATGTAAAAAAAGTCAGATATGAATGCACACCTGTATCCTCAGTGCTAGGAGGTAGCAACAGGGAGTTGCCTGGGCCATGCTGGCCAGACCATCTGGCCCCAAAGGTGATTTCAAGGTTCTGTGGAAGACCCTGTCTCCAAACACACGGTGGTGAATGCTAGAGGAAAGACATGTGATGTGGCTTTCTGGCTTCCATGTGTGCATGTATGGCATAGTCACACACAAACACACATGTGCACACACATGCACACAACACACAGACAATTTTCTGATTAAACGGAAAAAGAGTCTTTACAACAAATGATGATGAGAAAACTGGATGTCTCCATGTGAATGAAGATGTATATATTTCAGTGTATATTACAACATGAAGATGGATATATTTCAGTGTATATTACAGAAAACTTAGTTCATCTCTGATTTCATTTAATTGAATCATCTTTCATGTAAAATTAGCATAGTTGAAGGTTTGACAATTTTACTTGTATTTTGGAAGAACTTGTTAATTTTTTGAACTTTTTTCAGTTTCTAACTTCTCCTCTGAACTTTATTTTTCCTAATGACTTCTATATTTGAGTTTAGTTTAGTCTTCTTTTCCAAGCTGCTAAATGAGCAGGAATAGGTTTTTGGAGACCTCTTGATAAAGTACTTCATTCCCAAAAGCTCCCCACTTAGCACTGCTTTTACTATACTCCATATATTTTCTTACGTTATGTTCTCATTTTCATTCGTTTTAAAAATTTATTCATTTTCCTCTTCATTTCGTCCTTGATCCATAATTTTAAGTTGTTTGATTTCTATGCATTCATATAATACTCAATGTTTTTCTTCTTGCTCATTTAGATATTTTCATCACATAGAGACTGGGAAAAGGTAGTCATTATGGTATTCAAATCAAAGATGATAAAAGAGCTATTACAACTAAAAGTGAGGAAATGAAAATGATCATTATAACTATTATGATCATTGAGCCTGAGGAACTAGAAGAAATGGACATGATCCTACATATGCACAGCTTAACAAGATTAAAATATGATGAAACAGAAAATCTGAGCAGACCAGGAAGGATTCAGTAATAAGTCATTCACTAAAGAAAAGCCTAAAAATGAAAGCTTTTGATATCCATTATATTAAACTTTTAAATAAAAAGGAACAGTTTCTTTTTCAATTATTCAGAAAAAGGAAAACATAATTATTCCAAACTCATTTTATAAGGGCAACATTGTCCTAAGAACAAACATAATCCAGAATATACCAATAGCAGCAATAACAAAATGAAGCTGACAGGACAATGTTTTTGGTTACTAGAATTACAAACTTTTAAAGACTGCAGGGACATCTGAAATTGTGCTGGATATATTTTAATATGGTTAGCCATGAGTATACAGAGACAAAAAGTGGAACATTATGTTTTAAAAGTGTTATATCTGGGTGTCAAGTAGATAGAAGTGAACTTGTGATGGTCAATATTTCCAACATGAAATACCTAGATACCTAGAAGGCAAACCTCTGAACATGTCTGCAAGGGAAACATCTTGTCATTAGATCTGGCAATTATTTCTGGAATTTTAAACTAAAAAAGACAGGCAACGAAAGAAACAAATAGATAAAGTAAAAGTTTTAATGCAATAAAAAATATCAACAGAACAGAACGAGCCCTTTACAGAGTGATAGAAAAAACTGTCATATAATTCAAACCGTGTGGGATTAATATCTAAAATGTGTAAAGAACATTAAGAGCTATATGTAACTCTACAACAAAATCAAATACCTAGATGTTAAAATGTCCTAGAGATTGCACCATCATTCAATGTGATCCCCAAGTGGAAAATATCACACTATTAAACATTATACAAAAACACTTTATAAAATTGTTTCTGGCGAGATGGCTTTCTAAGAGCATTTTCTGCTCTCGCAAAGGACTAGGAAGAGGGTGTTTCAGTTCCAAGCACCCACAGATGCCACACAGCTTTCTGTAACTCCAGCTTCAAGGGATCTGCTGCCTTCTCCTGGGATCTGAGGACACATGCATGCATGTGTGTGGTACACACATACATGGAGGTAACTTATAAAATCAATAAACACTTTTAAATGATTTTCTTATGTACATCAACATTCTTGGAAAGGGTAATAAATTCTGTTTAAACTTATATTACATCCTCAAGATTATGGATATGCATATATTTCAGACTCCATATACACACTAAATCTAAATTACTTCTGACCCCGCACATTTTAGATACAAGATACTCAACCTGTATTTAGAACTCAGGGTGGGGAGTATAAACACACCTCCTAATAAACAGCATTGAGTAACATTCCTAAGAAAGGTCCTTTGCTAAACTCACTGAAATAAGATGATCCTTTTATCTTTCTTTTGACCCTATTTTTAAACTACCATACCAACTTTTAAGATTTTTATTTGAGTCCTTTACACAATGTATATTGTTATTTTATGTTTTATTGTCACTCACCAACCCAATTTATTTCAACTGATCTCATATGCCTTTAAGAAATTATGTCTGCGGTCAAGTCTCTTGCCAACCCTAAGGTGGATCCCTTAACTAAGAATTGTGTTTCCGTGCTCCCCTAAGAATTGTGTTTCCGTGCTCCCCTGTCCAACCTTCCTTTATCCCAATTCTCCTGTTTCCCCAAGTCCCCCCCCTCCTTCCCTTCTCATTTTTCTCTCCCCATCTCCCCTTGCCCTCATGCCACCCCACCCCCAAGATCCCAATTTTCTCCCCGGCTATTTTGTCTACTTCCCATAGCCAAGAGGATAACTATATGTTTTTCCTTGGGTTCACCTTCTTATTTAGCTTCTTTAGGTTCACCAATTGTAGTCTCCGTGACCCTTATTTATGGCTAGAAATCAATTATGAGTGAGTACATCCCATGTTCATCTTTTTGGGTCTGGGATACCTCACTCAGGATAGTGTTTTCTATTTTCATCCATTTGCATGCAAAATTCGAGAAGTCATTGTTTTTTACAGCATAGTACTCTAATGTGTAGATATTCCACACTTTCTTCATCCATTCTTCCATTGAGGGGCATCTAGGTTGTTTCCAGGTTCTGGCTATTACAAATAATATTGCTATGAACATAGATGAAAAAATGCTTTTGTCATATGATCGGGCATCTCTTGGGTATATTCCCAAGAGTGGTATTGCTGGGTCCAGGGGTAGGTTGATCCCGAATTTCCTGAGAAACCGAAACACTCATTTCCGTCCCCAGATAGTCCCTTGGGCAGCTGAGGATAGGGAACCTGAAATGACCCTATCCTATAGCAATACTGGTGAATATCTTGCATATCACCATAGAACCTTCATCAGGTGATGGATGGAGATAGAGACAGAGACCCACACTGGAGCACTGGACTGAGCTCCCAAGGTCCCAATGAGGAGCGGAAGGAGGGAGAAGATGGGCAAGGAAGTCAGGACCACGAGGGGTGCACCCACCCACAGAGACAATGGGGCTGATCTAATGGGAGCTCACCAAGGCCAGCTGGACTGTGACTGAAAAAGCATGGGATAAAACCGGACTCTCTGAACATGGCAAACAATGAGGACTGATGAGAAGCCAGGGACAATGGCACAGGGTTTTGATCCTACTTCATGTCCTGGCTTTGTGGGAGCCTAGCCAGTCTGGATGTTCACCTTCCTAGACATGGACGGAGGGGGCGGACCACAGGCAGGGAACCCTGACTGCTCTTTGGACTGGAGAGGGAGGGGGAGAGGAGTTTGGGGGGAGG
Source organism: Microtus oregoni (assembly GCF_018167655.1). NCBI lineage: Eukaryota > Metazoa > Chordata > Mammalia > Rodentia > Cricetidae > Microtus > Microtus oregoni. Next base: position 7,921,189 of record NW_024543076.1, on the reverse strand, counting down.
GGGAGAAGGGTGGGAGGAGGGGGAGGGAAATGGGAGGTTGGGAGGAGGCGGATACTTTTTTTTTTCCTTTTCTCAATAAAAAAAAATTAAAAAAAAAAGAAATTATGTCTGGGCCCTTTTGCTCAGAAAACGGAAAATGAAGGCTATGACCATTATAAATACAATTTTAAACATAGTTCTGTAACTCTATTCTTACTCCACCATTTTGACTCTGATTCCATTAGGCTGAAAGAGAAAAAAAATGCAATTCATAAAGCTCAATCCCCCCATTGGCCATTCAACAACTTAGAGAGACTATTTGGGAGCCTTCCCTTTTCTACAGTGCAGCCTGCAATCATTCTCCTGGAACATAATGTATACATTCCCTCAACCAGATCCAAGCTATACTACATTGTCTTGGGAGTCATTAAGACCTCTTGTAAAATTCAAGACTCCCCTGGCATTTTAGAATTATCATACACAGGTTGCACATACTTACAGCTCTCCTCTGCCAAAAACTTCTGGTCTGAAAACACTGCGCAGAGCAAACAGATAAATGTACTTATATTCACATTTGTCTCACACTTCCTCAGTACTTTAAGACTTCTGTCAGCCACAGTACCGGTGGCAAACACAGAGTATGTAATGGTGGTTCATGACTTAGAGCATATTTTTCTAAGAAACGAGGAGAAACAGACCAAGATAATCCCTCCAAGACTTTCTCAGATTTGCTAATTCGGGCTGCAAATTTAGAAGGTAGAAATGTTTGCATGTTTTCAGTTTCCATGTGTTTGAGAAACAACAAAAAATGGTTTTGTTTTAAGTGATTGACACCAAAGTTAAGGCTACATTCAAAGCAAGAATTATCAAAAGCAATTCTGCAGAAGAACTATTTAGTTAGTTAGTTTCAGTGTCAGAAATAAGATAACTGAATGAGATTTATTTAACACCCAAATAAGTATTCAGGTGAGTTCAACTCGTGATCAGACTTCACAAGCATGTGTTTAAATGAGGTACCTCTAGAATTTATCTTGTGGGCACATCCAATCTTCAGTCTCTCAGCTGTCCAGCATAAACTGAAAGACTAGGAGAAACTAAATAATCCAGCTATACACAGCTATATGTGCATGCCTAAAATCTCCAGGCAGTACAAACGGCTTTGACACGGTACTGGTATGGTTAAGGTTAACATTGGTTAATATTTCTCTAGGAATCTGGGGAATGCCTTTTCAGCTCCAGAAAGAAACAGACTACAAAAAGAGCTTTTCAAAATTAACTATTCAACAGAGTTCGTGTGCAGACCACATTGTACGGGTGGGTACAGCCAAGCATCCCTGCTTCCTCAGCAATCTGCAGGGTGCATCTGTCTACATGCTCTTCCCACCTCTGTGTGTTTTCATATCACCAGAATGGCTTGAAGCCTCCTGAGCTGTATGCACTCACAAGTTCCTGGCTCTCCTGCGGTGTCTTATGGTTCATTTCTTTCACTTTCATGGAATAAGAAATTTTCCCACTTCACTGAGACAGGAGACTTGCTTTGGGCAATAGCTGTTAGCATCAAGAGACAATACCACCGAAATTCAAAGAGTATCTTTGTCATTAAGCTTGTTATGTTATTGCATTGAGAAGAGCATGACTGGGCTGCACCAACAGCATGAAGGAGAGGTTGAGAGACTCATAGAGCAGAGATGCTCTAAATAAATTAATTGAGCTGAGCGTAGCCTAGAGAAGACATTGTCTACCACAGACACACAAGCTAAACAAAAGCTTATTATTTTACACTCTGGGATGATGAGGTTCTTAATTCTGGAGCAATAGCTAACTGAACCACAGTCTTTGAACTCCATTTATACCTCTGGAAACTCCTCTCAAGAATGCACATCTGCTGAGTGATCCTAAATGAAGGGTGTCTGGTAGCTGTGGCGTAAGTAGCTGCAGCTGGAGTTCTTTCTGAATCCAAATGTCAAGTCTACTTAATAGAACATTTTTTGGGGAAAGGGAGTAATTTCAAGGATAAAGAATATATAGAGAGGCTCAATGGTGCTTATCTGGCTTTGTCATCTTTCCTCTCTCCTTCAGTGCAGGACTTCGCCCCATGGTATCTTGTTGCCCACAAGCAGGGCAAGGTTTCTCCTTCAGTAAATCTGGAAATAACTTCACAGACTCAAAGCTGTGTCTTATTAAATACCCTAGACATTTTCTCCTTGGTGTTTGTTTGTTTAGAGGCAGTGATAGAACTGGACATAAGACACGGTCCTGATATCTGTCCCTTGCTGACATTGAACATACTATGTAGGCCATATTGATCTTAAACTTTCAACAATCTTTTTGTCTCAGGTTTGGGTGTTAACATAAGAGCTACTGCACCCAGATTCAAGGATATTTCTTTTGCCATCATCAATGTCGTTGTCATTGTCATCATCATCATCATCTTTATTTTGTTATCATACAAAGTAATGGGTTTCATTGTGGAATCTGTCATTCACATGTTATTATAGTTTGTTCTGACACATCTCCCTCCTTGACTTCCTGCTTTTCATTCCTCTCTCCCCTTCTCGTCGGTTCCTTTCTTCTGTAAACAGTAATCCTGCTGCTTTCATTTCCTATGTGTTCAATTATTATCTGTTCTTTTCTCTTCCCTCAAAACCTTCTTTTCCCCTCATGATTCCCTTATCTCCTTTTTACTTTCCTGATGTAAGCGCAGAACTGTACACATGCCCAAACACACACACACACACACACAGAGAGAGAGAGAGAGAGAGAGAGAGAGAGAGAGAGAGAGAGATGTATGAATGCACACACATGTTTGTGTGTATGAATCTTGTTCTGTACAGGAGGGGAAATGTGATATTTGTCTTTCTGAATGGCTTAGTTTGCTCAGCATAATTCTTTCTAGTTCCATCAATATTCTTGCAAATTTGATTTCATTTATCTTCATGGCAGAATAAAGTTCCATTGTGTATAAATACCATATTTTCTTCATCTAGTCATGTTTTAATGGACATCTAGGCTGAATACATTTTCTAGCTATTGTAAATGGTGCAGACTGTTCAGAGACTCTTGCAGGCAGCAGAGCTATCCCTGGGCAGCTCAGCTGGTCAGTATCCTCCCCTCCCACAGGAGTTGTTTTCTGCTCCTGTAACCTTGAGAATTAGTCTTGTGTGGAGCTGGTTTTCTCCCTGAGACTCATGAATCTCCTGCTCCTTCCTAGAGGGGAGTCTATCTTCCAAAAAATCATTGCTGCCCATGGTCCTGTTTGTTATACTCTCATTCTTCCCAAGAACAATGAGATGTAAACTGGACGAAGTACTAATTTTCCCTCCTACCATTCTCCTCACTGTTCTTCTTAATGGTCTTGTAGGAGGCACTCATCCTTCATCCTTCTCCAGGTCAATATGTGGAAGGGTCTGAGCTCACCTTTCCTTTAACATCACAAGATTTCAAGACAGGTCAACAAATAGCAAGTCAGTATATACTTAAGATCTAGTACCTAGTACAAATAAGAGTTTTGAAGAAAGTTAAAGACTTTGAAGAATCAACAGCTGTGTAAAATGACTTCTTTGACTGCATAATGCTATAATGTTGTAATTATTTTTACATTTATATAAATTTTTATGGGAAATGTACCTATGGTGCGTGCGTGTGTGTGTGTGTGTGTGTGTGTGTGTGTGTGCGCGCGCATGTGCGTGTGAAGGCCAAAGGATGATGTCTGTAAATCACTTCTCTCCTTCCACCACTGAGTCCCAGCAACAAAACTCAGGTCATCAGGGTCGGGTCTAAGGGACTTTACACACTGAGCCATCTGGCCTGTCCATGATCACTTTAAATCAATTCTTTGTTTGGTACTAAATTATTGATTCCAAAATTTATGTTCCTTCTTGATTTAAAGGCACCATACTGAACATGTGAACGGTATAGGAGACATTTAGTGTAGATTTATTGTTTGCTCATGAATACTTGCATGAAACAACATGTGTAAGTTTCATCTTTTTTGTTTATATCCTCATTCAGGATCTAAAACTTAGCAATTGTGTTTCCATGGAATGTCAACTCCTTTATTACAGGGGTAGCAGAATTGTTTGGCTTTTATGTTTATTTATTTTCAGTAAGCATGAATACAAATAATGGTTTCATTGTGGTGTTTTTACACACATACGTGTGAGAATATATTGATCAGAGCCCCTGTCCCACCCAAACAAGAGTGCCCATTCTGTCCCTTCCTTTTTTCCTAGGAAAGTGTTCCGACTCACCTATCTTGATTCAAATACTTTCTCAAGATAAATTATGTGAATGGCTCCAAAAGAGACCTAATTGCTTTTTCTCTCTTGATTTCCAAACCATCATGTTTCATTGACTTCCTCGGAAATAAATAAAAATTGATAGGTTAAAAAGAATAAGTTTGAATCCATCTTCATTTCTCTTCCTGCCTGACTTTCATCTCTTTTCATGCCATCATAAAGTAATTGATGTCCTAGGCAACTGGACTAACCTTAACCTTTCTCTCCAATTCACTTATCTATTAGTCATTAGCTTTTACTTCTATCAGACTTTTCTTTATCCCTTTCCTCATTTTTCCTCACCTCTGGTTCAAATTTAAGTATACTTTACCCTCTTCCTGGCCTAATGGAATACCCTGGTATTTGAGTACTACACTTCCATTCTTTATTCTAATCTAGACTTCGCATTGCTACATTATACTATAGCACAATAAAACTTAACATCAAATATATTTCTTATTCAAGAGGTCTCAATAGCTCCTAATGGCTACTTAATGTGGTACAATCATCACCTTGACACTCGGCAGTCACCACAGAATATGAATCTGCCAGCCCAGGGAGGCTGCTCGTTACATTCATGACCTTTGCAGTATACAACATTTTAATGTAAACCACTTGTTTCCAACTGGAACTTCAGCCTGCTGGAGAGAGAAAACTATCATTTTAGGCTTATATGAAATGCCTTATTGCTTATAGTACCATGCCAGTTTCTATCTGATTGAGAATCATCTTGAGAGTCTCATAATTTTTATTAAATTCTTCACTTTCATTTTCACTACATGTAATGTTGCTCATCATAGAGTTTGGGTGTGCTTTGGGTCTTTTGTTTCTCTTTGATGGTTATGTGGGCTGTTGGAAAGCAGAGTGGACACTGCTTTTCTTTGTAGACTGTTCTGCAGAAGGATTTTACTTTTCTTAAGATGTTTGTGTTAGTAATTGTTTGATACAAGTGGAGAGACTTCACAAGTCCTCACAGATTTGCATGCCAAACATATCCATGCTTGGAAGATCCACTCACAATGTTTGGATAAAGTAGGAAAGACAAATAATAGCCATAGCCCTATATGTTGAATATTAAAAAAAAAACTGGCAGATTGGGAATAGAATTGTTATCTACTAAATTATTAATAAAGAAATAATATGTAATTTTTTTAAACCCTGTATACCATGAACCTTGCTCTAAACCAGAGGAGAGTAAGAAATCATTAAAGACAAAGAGAACCATGGTATGGCTTCTAGTGTCTCTACCTATTTCCAAATTTACACACCCACATAAATCATCAAAGGGAGCTGATAACACCAAACAACAGGAAACTACTGATGTGGGATCCCCCTCTTTATACTGTGAATACCATTGGTTAATAAAGAAACTGGCTTGGCCTGATAGGGTAGAGCTAGGCGGGGAAAACTAAAGTGAATGCTGGGGGAAAAAGGGGTGGAGTTGGGAGAGGCCAGGTTGCCCCGCCGGAGACAGACTCTGGAACTTTGTCAGTAAGCCACAGCCACGCAGCAATACACAAATTAATGGAGATGGGTTAGTTTAGAATATAACAGTTAGCCAGAAATATGCTTAAGCTATTGTGGTTATTTCAGGAGTCTAGGCAGCCGGGAACACACAAGTGGACTCCTACAACAGATTACCTTGTCAAACAAATCAATTCTAAAATTTGACCTCTCTTTTTCTCTCTTTTTCTCTCTCTCTCTCTCCTCTCTCCCTCAGAGTTTCCCAAAATAAAACTAACAGAAAGCTAGAGACAGCCCTAGAAGATGCTATGTTATGAGATGCTTAACTACTTGTGAAAAAATATTCTGGTATTAATATCATCTATCACATTATTAGATATTTTAAAGCTAACACATGGTGTGGGTGTAGGAATAGCAAAGCAGTCTTTTAGTGAACTGTAAGTAGAATGCAAACTACAACAGTACTAAACAGATCTCTCTGACCTGGTAATTTGCCTTCTGTGGCTCATTGCTTAAGAAGAATCAGATATATTGAAGCACATTACAAGAGAATAGAGATAAGTTAGTAAGTAAGGCAGAGTCATGGGTACCTGATGTAACCACACTTCCTATTGCCCAACAGTGAATAATTCAGCCAACACATTTATAGAGTGGGTCCTCCCTGAGGCAGGGAGGCAGTTCTTTCCCCCAAGGAGGTCTGTGTGATATGACTCCTGAATGGCTTTATTGGGACTTTGTGTTAATCAGTGTTTAAGGTTCTTCATTCCTCCCAACAGGGAAAACGCTTTGGAATCCTGCCTCTCAGCCACTCTCTGGTGGTCTTCCCATTTGTCACTGTTTGTACTTCCATAATGGATATCCCAATACTCTAACTAATTGTTTTTATTTGTACAAAAGAAGTACAAGTTTTTTTTAATTTTCTAGGTTGCTGTGACACTGTAAATTAATAAACACGATCTATTTTTCAATGCTTCCCTTTTCTTTAAAGTAACGGCCAATTAATCTCTCTGCCCTGTGTTGTTTACACCACGGAAGAAAGTGAAATGAATGACTCTGCCAATTCTCATGCATGGGACTTCATGGGACTGAATCTGGCATGAGGTGTCTTTGCTCTCCCACAAACCAGCAGTGATTCCACAGGGGTCCATCACACTCTCTCCCTGTTCTTCTGATCAACAGATCATGTTTAAGAGAACACTGGCTGAAGCCTACACCTTAGCAAGCAAATAAAAGGGATGTGAATGGCCTAGAAAACATACACACCAAGGTAGAAATGAACTCATTCGAAAGTCTTATGGATGATGAATGCTTGAAAATCAAAACCTAATTTCATCTCACAGGAAGAAGACATTATAGCTCCTATTGCACCAGCCTTTGATAATGGCTTTTGTGACTGACACTCATCTGATGGAAGTAGAAGTCACCCAGCACTAAAAGTAAGCTCCTGGATTCCCAGGGATCATAGCAGAAGGAAAAGGCAGTGTGGCTGAGTGTGATCAGAGAGCTTGTCTGTGGGGAAGAATGGTGTAGAATTCATAGTCTTTAAACTGTGCTGGCCGAGCTTCACTCTATTGCTTTTCAGGATATTCAGAGCAAGTTTCTTGTCTGAGCCGCTCTCTGCTGGTTCAAGATTAGCTCTTGAATTTACCTCATTCCCTCTTTCCTTTTCTTTTCTTTCTTTTTTGCTTTCGTTGTTCCCCTAGAACTTCAGAGCACTTATGTTAGCTATTTTTCTTGCAAATACAGACATCAGTTTTGTTTTATGTATGGAATAAAAGATTATTGGGGCTTTAAAGATAACCAAAGAAAGGGGACAAAGGATTGTTGGGGTGATGAAGGTTTTCTGATATCAGGCATGGTGGTGGCTATGCATACTACATGCGTGCACTTGCCAACAGTCAGAGCTATACACTTGAAATGGCTACTTTGCCCTGTTAGAAAACTGTGTGATTGGCTTAAAAACATAATCCCAAACAAGGAAAATAATTAAATAAAAATAAAGATAACATCTAATGTGCCTTTTAAGAAGCTTGGCAATGCCGGGCGGTGGTGGCGCACGCCTTTAATCCCAGCACTTGGGAGGCAGAGGCAGGCGGATCTCTGTGAGTTCTAGGCCAGCCTGGTCTACAAGAGCTAGTTCCAGGACAGGAACCAAAAGCTACAGAGAAACCCTGTTTCAAAAAATCCAAAAAAAAAAAAAAAAAAAAAAAACAAGAAGCTTGGCAAGAAAACATTTTATACCATGATTGGTGACTTGGCCTAGAAGCAATTTTTATCTTAGAATTTATTGACGAGAATTGCGCTACCCTCTTTCCTCCCTCTGACGTCTCCCAGTACCTCCTCTGCAACTCATGCCAAGACACTGAGTCTCAAATTGATAGCCTCTTTTTCTTGTATTATTTTTGTTACATATGTGTGTGTGCACAAATGCATATAAATACACCCTGTTGAGTCTAGTTTTACTGTGTTTTTTCAGGGCTGACCACTCTTCATTGGATAACCAAGAAGGAGAAAGAAGAAGAGACTAATTTTCCTTTTCCTGGCAGTCATTAGCTGTATGTAGTTCTTTGTCGAGGGGTGGGACTCTGTACATTTTCCCCTTCTAATGCTAACGCATTCACTGTTATTGCCATCGTTTCAGTCTATTTATGCAGCCATTTCCACAAGAGACTGTTTCACATCAGGCTTCCTCTATTCTGGCTCTTAGACTATATCTGCTTATATACATATAAATGTATGCTGTGCAAACACACACACACACGTGTATATGCACACACATATGCACACACATACACACCCATGCACACACATTCACATGCACACAATGTACACATATGCACATTCATACACATGTACACGCACACCTTCACACACACAGAGATTTTATAGAAACATTGGTGGATTAATTGTTGATTATACTGTTTCTCTCTTTTCTCATCTTCAGTGCCTTGCAAACAGACAGGCATCATAACTGCTGCTACTTCTTTGCTATAAGAGATTACCAGTTAGCATCACTAAAGAAATTCTTGAAGAACAGACCCCTGGGTCATTTTAATTACTGCCATATCACAGCTGTTAACAAATAATGACTTTATCTTCCTTTTCTTCTCTCTCTTTTTTTCTTCTTATGCCCCACAAATACTCACCAAGTACCAGCCACAAGAGGCTGGAGACGGGAATCTCAGGAAAACTTTGGTATTCAGCCTGAAAGGATGCAGAATTGCTGGTGAGAAGTCCCGACACTTGTGATTTCCTGTTCACAAGTCAACATTTTAACAGGAGTCCTGTAGGACTGTGGGATTGAGGTTGCCAGAGCTGGGAATGAATGGCAGTCTTCATCAGCAAAATGACAATTTAAGTGGGACCTGGAGACAAATGTACTATGCTCACATTAGTGATTTTCAATGAAACAAACAATGCCCTCACCACTACCACACTAAATCCTCTTGGCTAGGTTAGCTTTTCTCTTTAAATGAAAACCTCCCATTCTTACCCTCTTAGGAACTTCTTATGGTAGCCCGAGAGTGAGAGAACATTAAAGGCTTTGAAAGGAAACCATTAATTATGTTTTGCTGTCTTCTGTTTTTGCTTTGCTTTAAGAGAACTTCGTATACTCAATAGCAAATAAAAATAAAATCACCCAGCTAAAAATGGGCAGCTGACCTAAGGAGACATTGCTCAAAATGTCTGTTTTGAGACACACAAATAGCCCCCACATCTGTGATAAAGCCTTAGCATCACTAACCATCAGAAATAAAATATTGCCTCATCCCAGTAAGAATAGCCATCAATTTTTAAAAGTCTATGGTAACACATACTAATGAAGGTTTAAAGAAAAGGGAGTTCTTGAACACTACTGGAGGAGATATAAATTAATAGAGCCAACTTGGGAAAATAATATAGAGTCTCCCCAGACAATTAAAAGTAGAATTGTCATATCATACAACAGCCCCACCACTGTCTATGCAGTCAATGAAAACTAAGTCGGTGGTGGCGCACACCTTTAATCCCAGCACTCGGGAGGCAGAGGCAGGCAGATCTCTGGGAGTTCGAGGCCAGCCTGGTCTACAAGAGCTAGTTCCAGGACAGGCATGAAAGCTACAGAGAAACCCTGTCTCGAAAAAAACAAAAAACAAACAAAAACAAAAAAAGAAAACTAAGTCCGTATATCAGTGAATATCTGAATTCTCATGTTCCTGTAATACTGTTCATGAGTGGCAAGAATTGGAAACAAATTACATATGCAACAAAAAAATATGACACACATATATCCAGCCATGAATGAAATTCATGCGAAAACATGAATGAAAACAAAGATCATTACATTAAATAAAATCAACCAATCACAGAAAGACATTGTGCATGATTCCATCACATGTGAATTAAAAAAAAATAATCTGATAGACATTGAAAGTAAAATGGTGGCTGCCAGATTAAAGAACAAAGAAAAGTGAAGGAGGAAGAAGATATAATCAAAGTATAAGTTACAGTTATATATAAAGAAAAAACACTATTGCTTGATAGGGTAATTATAGATTGCAATAATAAATTTCAAAGATCCAGAAAAAAATATTCTGAATTTTTTCACCATAAAGAAACACTAAGATGATGTGGGATTCCCTTCTGTATGCTGTGAATATGTTTTATTACCATTGGTTAAAAAGAACCTGCTTTGGGCCTATGGCAGTGCAAAATAAAGCAAGGCAGGAATTCCAAGCAGAGATAAAGGAGAAAAGAAGGTGGAGTCGAGGAGACATCATGTAGCTGCCGAAGGAGACAGATGCCAGAATCTTGCCAGTAAACCATGAGCTTCGTGGCAATACATACAATAATCAAAATGGTTTGATTTAAGATGCAAGAGTTAGTGTTGCATAATATAATTTCTATGTGATTGCTTCTGATCTAGGCAGCCAGGAAACGAATGAGTGACCTCCATCAACACCAGGTGGCTGGAGAGATGACTCAGTGGTTAAGAGTACTGGCTGCTCTTTCAGAGGTCCTGAGTTCAATTCCCAGCAACCACATGGCAGCTTACAATTATCTATAGTGGTATCTGATGCCATCTTCTGGCATAACGTTGTACATGCAGCTAGAGCATCCATATACATAAAACAAGTAAATCTTTAAGAAAATAGAAATGAATACTAAAAAAAATAAAGAAATAGGCATGATATGACTTAAACCTCACATAGTATACACATGTATAAAATATGTACACCAATATGCACATAATCAAAAACTTCAACTCACCACCTCTGTAGAATCATAGGTAGACACCTCAAAATGATTGTCAAAAGCCCACAGCTGTTTGCTGGGATGAACGTTCCTGCTCTCAGTTGCTGGAGGCAGAGAAACTGCCATTCTCCACCTTCCAAGCATTGCAGCAGAGCCTTTCTCTAACTAGAAACCAGACCTCAGCTCCGCTAGCAGGAAAGTACAGCAGTTTCGAGGCTTCTCTTCTCCAAATGTGAGAGAGGGGGTGAAGCAGAAGAGCAATGGTAATGAGAAACATCCTCAGTGAGTGCTCATCAGATGTGACAACGTCTGCCAGTCCATGGCATTTTGATGTGCTGTGAAAGAGAAAGTTGGAATAGGATGCCGTTCCCTTCTTTCTCCACGGTGGTAGAAGCTCTCGGAAAGTTTTGTGGAATCCCACTTGGTTGCCTTGATACTGTCCAACTCCAACCACATTCACCCTGATGGTTTTCTGTCTTCAAGGAAACAACACATTGTAACAGTTAACTTTTGTTCCCAAGAAAATCAAAAGGAGATTGTACACTCCTTTCCTCAGAGAAGTAAATCCCCCATTGTTGTAGCTGATAGAATATTTGCCAATTTCCTCTGAGCCTCCTCAGTTCAAAAATCCTGCCAAATTCTTTTTCAGTGTTTGCCCTAAAAGAGCCAACTCCATTTCTGTCCTTGGGAATAAGAAACAGGGTCAGAAAACAGTTTACTCAGAATTATCATTACAGTAGACAAATTTATCTATGGGTATTTACACACAAATATGGGAAGAAACATCCAATAGACTTTTGAAAGAATTCACCTCATCCACAGCGGGCTAAACCCAATATGCTGATGTCCAAGTGCTGTGCAATGCTACTGGGAATGAAGAAGAAAAAGACAGCAGAACAGTTCTGTGAATGGTCTCTGGCACACTTAATATTTTGAAATTTCAATCCTCTTAGTTATTTCAAACAAAATCAAATTATGCCCAGATAAGGCAAGGGACTTACTCTTGACTTTAGCAAACCGTAATGAGCCATCTCGGAAAAGGTCCTCTACCAAGTCCCCACTAATGAGGCAGAAAAACGGTTACAAACTCAGGTGTTCAGTGATGTTGCCATCTAATGACTCTCCTGTCCCAGCCCTGCTCCGTGTAATGATCTGAACACAGGAAACAGGGTGTGCTGCTTTTATTGGTAATAGCTAACACTCATTGTAAGGCACTAATCTAAATTTCTGATATTCTAAACAACTGGTGCTCTAAGTATTACTATTTTCTTCCATCTCAGTGGAGAAGGAACAGGGCAACAACTAAGTGTTTTGTTCAAACAAGTAGGTGACTTGAAATTGACCCAATAGTCTGACTCCAAAGGCCCTGGCTGTTGTACAATATCCCCCACATGCAAATGGCAGGTGGTGTATACCATTTTACAAAAGCAAATTTCATAACTCCTATCCTGGGTAATTAATAGGATTAATAAGAGCTCATTAAAGGTTATTTGAGCCCTTGGATTAATTTTAAGATTTTTGGCAAGATTCATTAATTTAAAAAAAAACTCCAGGCTTGGGTGTTTATCTATTGACTACTTCAAATACTTTTCTTTTTGGTATACTCAAAATTTCTCCTGACTTTTTTGTTGCAATACTATTAGTATATCCATTGTAGAGAGGCCAGTAATTTTGCAGTAATTTTCCATTCTGTATGGACTGGCTTAGACCATTCCCTCTGGTGTGCTCATTGGGCACTGTAGTCTGTCTTTTGCTGAAATCAAGAGGTCAAGGAAGCGCTAAGAAATCAAATTACACAGCTGTGCCCCTGCAGCATGAAGGAGCATCTTGGGGGTAGGCGAGAGTGTTGGCCACATCCTCTAGAAACCAGGGCTATGCAGTTCAGAGAGCTCTGGGATTAATGCAAGCGCTTTCCTAAATTTCTTTCAGAGTCTCAAGTTCAACTTAAACTCCTTAAAACTTTTCCTATATATCTACTTGCTCCCATTTCATAGCCAGAGCCATTAGTTTAAATTCCAGCACATTGCCAAATCTTCACCAGGAAACTCTACTAGCATAAGAGAAGACCACAGACTGACATAAAAAGTAGGTCACTCAAAGAAGCAAAGATTTTATTGACAAGGATGAATGATAGTACATGAACTATGACCCCTGTCCTCCAGTCACAAATTCTAAAAATTATCAGGGTATGAACCACTAGCTACATATCTCCATCATTACTGGACATTCTCTTGAGTTTCAACACTCAGTTCTCCCAGCCTGGGTAACTTTTGATGAAAGTCTCCAAGCATGACTCACACCTCTGGAAAGACAGTCAGATCTAGGCATTAATTCTCTACTAATTTACTAGTAGAGGCAAAAACCACATGTTTAACTAGAAGCACGAGCATGATAAAATGGCCCAGACACTTCAAAAACATATTCATAGAAAGAGATGAAGTGGTCAAATTTTGGACTTTTACCTGCTTCAAACATGTTTATGATCTCGTGTGAAGTGTTGACCTATGATTTTGCTTACACTTGTCTGTATCATTAGTCACTGCTCACACCAAACTATTAGCAAGAAGAACCTAACAATCGTCTCCACATTCATTTAGGATATCTGTTCCTGTTTCAGCAATAATTTAGAGTATATGTTGATCAACTTTTTATATGGACGCAAAACCCAAAATTTCCTTTTACCTTCATACATTTAACAAGAGAAATATATTCCTAGACGCATGCATCAAAAAGCACACTGTTTTAGCTTAGGCAAGTGATGGAAAATGCCACTAAATATCTAAAGAGTGAATTGAGTGACAGTTGGTTTAACTTATGTGATCTCAAAGAGAAGGTGGCCAATATTGAGAAGTATAAAAGACAACATTGTGTCCTCCCAATTATTTCTGAAGCTATTGTGAGAACTGTCTACCTGGGTATTGGTGGATTAGACAAAGTCTATCCCCTACCTCAGAAGGTCGAATGGCAAAACAAAGTTTGATACCACCGTTGTTAATCCTGGGGAACTGAAGTGTTTTGTTTTGTTTTGTTTTGCTTTGCTTTGATTTAGACCTACTGATAGAGCAATGGTGAAGGGTTATTGTCAGGAGCATGGTGGACTTAAACAGCCACACTGGAAGGTCTGCATTCAGCATGTATGATGGCATCTTAGTTGCTGCTTGGATAAATCCCCATTCTCCTAGTCTTCCCTAGAAATTAGGGCTGAACTACATACAACTAGTTTGAAGGTGAGAGTCAATGACCCTCCTCACATCCTCCTTCTGTGAGCGAGCATCAACCGTTAAAAACCCAGCTATGATGATCGTTTGCAAGTAGTTGAAATTGAACTCATGAAGACAGGAGTAGTTTGGCTGAAAGGAGAGTTCTGCACAACAGAAGCACACACACCATGCACGTAAGTCCCTGCTGAGTCCAGGAATCTCTTGGACATCACACACCTCCAACGTGCTCACCCCACTCGTGTATTGAGTCTATTTAACTCCAGTGAAGCTTCCCAGAGAAACCAGAACTCTGATCATCTTGCAGTGGAAATCTCGGCAAGAAGGAAGTCAAGTGATTTGATTTTGTAAAGAAAGCTTTCACATACGAGGATTGGAAGCAAGTGTTCCCATTAGTGCAGACAGACTCCTGGGGGAATTGTTTCTTCTTTCATCCTATGACTGCATCTGAAATCTGACTCAAGTAGTGATTTCATTAAGTCTTCTTGACCCACACCAGAAATCTTTCTCCCTATCTGCCTTATCGGAGATGATCATTGGATTCTTCCCTTCTGTTCAATGCTGGCTATTGGCAGTGAAAACCGGATGTTTCCTGAGTGCAGTTGCCCAAACGGTTTTATTTCGATATCAGCTCTGAAGAAGTGATTTCTTTATAAGTTTGCACAGTCTTAATTCAAATATTAACTACCAAAGCAACACACCACTGTTGGTCCCTGACTTCTGCAGCTCTCCCTTTTATCTCATTGAGCTTTTGATTGTTCAGAGTTTGTTCGGTAAGCCCTACCATCCTCACTTTCCCTCCACACTTCCTCTTACTTTGGAGCATCCATGAGGAATTAAATACATCCATAGTTTGCCAAATTGAGGTTACATTTCCAATTGATGAGAGATTTCTCTGTCATTTCAACAGATTGGTTCTGCAACTTAAATCTATACTTTAACTCATTCCTTCAAGGGCCTTGTTGGAGAATGTTAATTTCAGGTGTGTGACTTTTCTTTATGCTGCATTTGCTTAACTCTGTGAAGCTGTGTTACTGTGTCTGTCTGAAACAGCCGATGCTCCTAATAAAAAGATAAACGGTCAATAGTGAAGCAGGAACAAGGATAGGCAGGGCTTGCAGACAGAGTCTAAATGGAAGAAGAATGAGAAGGAAGAGAACAAAGAGAGGACATCAGGGGCAGCCACCCAGCTCCACAGAAAGTCATGGAGAAAGATGTAAAGAAAGGTATGAAGAAATAGAGAAAGATAAAAGTCCAGAGGCAAAAGGTAGTCAGGGTTATTTAAGAAAAGCTGGCAAGAAACAAGCCAAGCTAAAGTTAGACTTTCATAACTAAGAGTAAGCTTCAGTGTGTGATCTATTTGAGAGCTGGGTGTGGGGCCCTCAAAAAGTCAAAAGAGCAAACTATATCACAACAGGGCCTCCTCTGTTTCCCTCTTTTACAGGAACCATCAGGACTACCATCATTTTTAATAACAAAGCAAACGAGAGCATAAACATCCTTCTATTTCATCAAGGCAATAGAAACAGATGCATCATAAAACATTTCTTACAGGTGTATGCCCTCAACAATCATAGGAGTTTCCATGAAAATGATTGCTAGTAATTTTGACTATACTTTTTTAAAATATTAAGAAGGAAAATGTATTATATAATATGCTTTTGTTTTATGGCTGTGTTGTTTTATTGCTTTTTAACATGATATATACAGGTGATAAACATAGAGTATGTTGGGTCCAAAGTGTTTTGGCTAATGGCTGACCAATTTTCTTATATTCAAATTTTGAGAAAAGGGTGGTTATACTTATTATTCTATAAAATTAAATAATTCATGAAGCCCAAATATTAGCAACAAAATCTTGTCTATCTAAAATCTTGTGCCCATTAGCAATGAGATAGATGGACTGGAAAACAAGGAACTATAATTTGGGACATTTTATTTGCTACTGTGTAAGAAATATTGATCTTGACTTATTAGAAAAAATATGCTCTTCCAGATCCATCTAGCCCAAATAAAGCAAGGTTTTAGTACATTTTTAGCCATTACATAAGGAAGATAGATGCAAGAACAAAAAAAATGTTTAGAGAAAAGTCATTTACTCACATAATGGGTGAAAACTAAAACTGATTTGGAGAGGGGGAAACACACACATATGTACATATATATTTTAAAGGTAATATTATCAGGTTATCATATTTATAGTTAGTCTGAGCATGAGAGGGAGAAAGTCATCCTCTCAAGTGATCCTATCCTGCTATGATTGTAAATATCAGCAGTTTAAATGGAAAGGATAATGTTAGGATGGTTTCTTGAAGAAGTCAGAAACTTATGGAGAGTGATTCAAGTCTCACTTCTTTTGAAACTAGAATTAAGCCTGGAGAGTTTGTTCTTTCGTTTTGTTGTATTTGTTTGATCTTCCGGTTATAGGATATGACATGGACTGTCGCTTAACATTGAAGCCTGTTGAAAGCCCTTTGATTTCCATTCTCTAAGTATGGTCAGAGGCTACAAGAGCATGAGATTCAGAGGAATCTTCTGGGATCTGTGTCACACGACATTTGAACAGAGGTCTGCAGTGGGCATAGAGAATCGAAGCAAAGCCCTCCACCAGCCTGTGCTTCCTAAGCCCTATTAAACTGAGTCCATGCAGTCATATAGTGAAGTCCTTACCTTGAACTCACATATTCCAGTTATTAGTCCAGCAAACACATGGTGGGAAAGGGGAAGGAGGTTCTTCTGAGTATCATTAGATGAATAAATTTGCCTACAGCACTAACTCGCTGTGTAAACTCCAAGAATTCAAATCATCCTATCCAACTCAGGAGTTTAACCATTCAAAATAATTCTATCTTCTCCATTGCAATGATTTCTTTTTCAATGTGGGTAGAGTTACTTTTCCTAAACAGCAAGTGGAATAATTACTGTCCACAGCATGATCCTTGGGTGTTTATGTAAAGGAGAAACGCAGTCAGCATGCCAGAAACCAGTGTGACTCTGGTTTCGGAGTGAAAAGTCAGAGAATGCATTAGTTACGCGAAGTGAGTGTTCTACCTTAATTATATGCTTCTACAGAAGGAAAGTTGCATTTGCAGCTGACTTCTTTTGTAAAGGGTGAGCTCTTTTTTCCTAAAATTTGATTTTTTTTTATTTTTTATTTTTATTTTATTTTTTTTTTTTTTTTGTCTATGTGGTTCCTTGAATAGTTCACTCCACATAATGAATACCTAGTGTGGCCATGACTTTTTTTTTTCTTGCTTCATTTACAGTGTATTGGTTTCCATGAGGACTCCCAGCATCTCATCCTCCACAGGTGAACTGCCATTTTCAGAGTCTGGAATGCAGAGGGCTTCTTATTCAGCTCCAGTACCAATACTTAGCAGTGGAAAGTGGCCAGAGACTTGTGCTGTCAGTTTTCTTTTTTTATTGAGAAAAAAAATTTCCACCTCCTCCCAGCCTCCCACTCCTCTCCCCGTCCCCCCACTCCTCTCCCCCTCCCCCCACTCCTCTCCCCCTCCCCCCACTCCTCTCCCCCTCCCTCTCAAGTCTGAAGAGCAGTCAGGGTTCCCTGCCCTGTGGAAAGTCCAAAGTCCTCCCCCCTCCGTCCATGTCTAGGAAGGTGAACATCCAAACTGGCTAGGCTCCCACAAAGCCAGCACATTAAGTAGGATCAAAACCCCCTGCCATTGTCCTTGGCTTCTCAGCAGCCCTCATTGTTCGCCATATTCAGAGAGTCCAGTTTTATCCCCTGCTTTTTCAGTCACAGTCCAGCTGGCCTTGGAGAGCTCCCAATAGATCAGCCCCACTGTCTCCGTGGGTGGGTGCACCCCTCTTGGTCCTGACTTCCTTGCTCATCTTCTCCCTCCTTCTGTTCCTCATTGGGACTTTGGGAGTTCAGTCCAGTGCTCCAGTGTGGGTCTCTGTCTCTATCTCCATCCATCGCCAGATAAAGGTTCTTTATTTATGGCTAGAAACCAATTATGAGTGAGTACATCCCATGTTCATCTTTTTGGGTCTGGGTTACCTCACTCAAGATAGTATTTTCTATTTCCATCCATTTGCATGCAAAATTCGAGAAGTCATTGTTTTTTACCGCTGAGTAGTACTCTAATGTGTATATATTCCACACTTTCTTCATCCATTCTTCCATTGAAGGGCATCTAGGTTGTTTCCAGGTTCTGGCTATTACAAATAATGCTGCTATGAACTCCTTCATCCATTTGTGCCGTCAGTTTTTATGTATAGGCTCCTATTGTCTCTCTCTTTCCTTTTAGGTTTCCATAGAGATAGTGAAGACAGCAGCAGGAATGATGTTGAGAGATGAGGGCCACAGAAGCAGGCAGTTTGTGAAGCTGCTTGTGAACCTACACTGATCCGCTGGCTTTGTCTGCAGGAGGGACCTCCTTCTGTCTTTACAACAGCTGTGGAGCTGTGAAACCTTTGAATAGTAATGCTTCAACATAGGATGATTATTGGATCATAAAAGGCCACCTGTTAAAAATGTCTTGTCATTTCTGAGAATTTCATATTTATATGTATGTTTAAATATGGCTATATCCACCCACCTCCTACCACCCTCTGTATTGCCTCAAGCACAACTTCCCAACTTTGTGCCTTTTTCTTTATTTGATGACCCTCAAAGTACAGCTAATGCTGTCCACACGTGAAGAGGTGTGGGGCCCACCCACTGCAGCATGGGCAACACACCAGTGGTCACATACTCAAAAATGATTCCCCCTTCCACAGTCTGCTCTCTGCTTGCCTGTAGTTCCTCGGTATTGGGTAGGAAGTGGAGACTAACTCATCTATGGTAGAATTTTGAAACTCTTGACCTTGTGAAGGTGTTCATGGCTCCTGTGAGTTCCTGGGTGCATCACTGACCTCTTATCTTTAAGACAACATTTCAGAGAACGTTTCTGCACCCTCCCGTGCTCACATTATTTCTGTCTCACCTTCCATGATGTTCTCTGAGACAAGGCTGTATGGAGCTTAATATAAATGTCCCATTTAAGGATGGTTATGTATCTTTTTATTATATGTCACCCACTGCAAGAAAGAACTTCTCTGACCAAGGATAAGAGCAGAGAAGACTAGGTCTATAAGCATAAATGCAGATATTTAGAACACAATTTAACAAAAATTGCATTTAGAAAAATTGTTCTTCTCAGGGTCTACCACTTTCCCTAGCTATGGGCTTTTAACAGGGCTATAGAAGCTGACATGAAATTTCCACCAGTAGCGGAGGCCACAAATCCACAAAGGAACCAATAAAGCAAATTAATATACAATACATAGACTAGGAGAAAACATTCCCATCTATTCATCAGAGGATTAGTTTCTAAAATATGCAAAGAATTCATAAAAGTAAACATTAAAGAAATAAACCACCAAATTTTGAAAAATCTGGGCTATATTTATGGCTGACCACTGGAACTGGATAACCTATGAGGGGGGCTCATTTGTGAAGACTAAATCTCCCTTTCTCACCAGCCATCAATTATCTGTAGCTCGTCATCAAGGGTAATGCCCTGTGACATCTCCCATTCATGTTGGCATATAAATTGGTACTGTCACTTGCTGGTATGGTTTAGGTGATCATATAGTGTAGATTAAATGGGTGTAATTTCCATATATATATATATATATATATATATATATATATATATATAATACTATCTGGTAGCTGATATCCTGGGAATGATGCAAATACAGTGCTCATGTGTGAAATTCTCAAGAAAGTTGACATTTTAGAAATTTGGACTTTAGACTGGAACAGAGATTTCTCAAAAAAAGTGCACAGTTAAGAAACTATTATTTATTTATTTAAAAGCAATCTTACTTTACATATCAATCCCAGTTCCCTCTCCTTCCTTCCCCTCTCTGCCCCCAACTTTTTTCCATCCGACCCCCCATCCACTCCTCAGGGTGAGGCCTCCCATGGGAAGTGAACAATGTCTTTCACACACCCGAGGCAGGACCAAGGCCCTCCCCTCTATAGGGAGCAAGGTATCCCTCCAAAGGTAATGGTCTCCAAAGAGCCAGTATATGCACTAGGAATAAATACTGGCTCCATGGCTAGTGGCCCCACAAACTGCCCAAGCCACACAACAGTCAGCCACATTCAGAGGACCTAGTTCAGTATCATGTATATTCTGTCAGCTGTCAGTTTGGATTCAGTGAGCTCCCACTTGCTTGGGTCAGATGTTTTTGTGACTATCCACATCATGGTCTTGGCCCCTTTGCTCATAATATCACACCTCCTTCTCTATGACTTGACTCCAAAAGTTTGGCCCAATGCTTGGCTGTGGATCTCTGCATCTGCTGGATGAAGGGTCTATGATGACTATTAAGGTAGTCATCAACCTGATTACAGAGCAAGGCCAACTCAGGCACCCTCTCCACTATTGCTTAGGGTCTTAGCTGGGGTCATCCTTGTGGATTCCTAGGAATTTCTCTAGTGTTTGGTTTCTAGCCGCATAATGGCTCTCTCTTTGAAGGTATCTCTTTTCTTTCAAGGTATCTCTGTCCTTCACCCAACTCAATCTTCACAATTCCTCATGTTCTCCTCCTGGCTCCCCTTCTGCCTGTCCCTTAACCCCCTCTCCACAAGCTATTAATTTATTAAAGAGATCTTCTTTACTTTCCCTTCTGGGGTGATTCATTTATGCCTCTCTTAGTGTTCTCCTTAAAAATGTTTGACATTATTAGTCATCTGAGAAATAAAATTGCAACTAAGATTCCATTTTCTCTGAGTCTGAATGGTCATCATCAGGAAGGCAAATGACCACAAATACTGGCAAGGGTGTGAAGAAAGGGCAACTCTCACACACTGTTGTTAGGAATGTAAATTAGTCCACTGTGGACATCGGCCTGGAAGTTCCTCAAGAGAACTGCCATATGACATAGCTATACTGAGTCCTAGGCACTTGCGTATCTATGTTCACTGCTCTTTTGTTCTCAACATTGAGGAAATGGAGTCAAACTGGATGTCCATCAACAAACAGATGAATGGATGAGAGAAACATGAAACATAAACACAATAGAATTTGACTCAGCTGTAATGAAAAATGCAATCATAAAACTTAGAAGTGAATGGATAGAACTTGGAAAATAGCTTACGTTAGATGAAGTAATTCAGGCCTAAAGAAACAAGTGGCATAATTTCTCTCTCCTATGTGAATCCTAGTTTCAAATCTTTTGTTTTGAATGTTTAGCCTGACACACGTAGAAACCAGAAAACTAGAAAAGAACCTCTAGGGGAGTCTTGTAAGAGAGAGAGAGAGGGAAGTTACAATAAGGAGAAAACAATTGAATATTTCATCTATTCAACATGAGTCATCCCACCCCAAGAGCATGACCAGGGAGGCTAATTTGTTTTTACAAGGTCCAAAAAGAAAATTGTGCTATCTAAGCCACTGCCAAAATGGTTTTATAAAACTGAACTCTCGTATAGGAAGCAGAAATAGGAGATCTTTTCCTTAGTATAAAAAAAGGTTTCCACTCTGAACTTGAAGTGCCATATTTAATAAGGAAATTCTTAAAGATCTTCAATGAATTCTTAGAAAACAAAACAAATGTAAATATACTTGATCATTAATAAGCACTGTTATGATTCTATATAGCTGAAACAAAGATACTTCATCATTAAGAAATACTGTTTCAATAGGCCTATACTAAACAAAAACAACAAAAATAGAAAAAAAAATAAAAGTCAGGCATTTGCAGGAATATGAGACATTTTGTGTATTCATAAATGGCCTCTTACCTATACGAGACAAGAGACCTCAATTCAAACAACTATTGAATTCAAACAACTAGAATTACTGAGCTGTTTCACTGACTACTTCATTCTGAAGAAAGACACAAAGCAGATGCTTCTCTTACATGAGTAACCCTGCTGCTCCCATGCTAGCTCTGAGAGTTCCAGAGCTGCAGAAAGTCTTAGGTAGGAAGAAAGGAATGGGATTAGGAAACCAAAGCAGCCCTGCTGACATGGGCCTGTAATCTCACCTCCTGCACAGATGAAGGAAGGAGAGCAGCAAGTTCAAATCAACCCTGGGGACTCAGTGAGGCCTCATAAAACAGGTGAAAAGGGGCTGAAGGTGCAGTGACTCAGTAATAGGGTGGTAGCTGAGTCTGAGCAAAGACCTGGGTTCAAATCACAGTACAATGTGAAGAAAAAGCCCTGATTCTATACTTAGTTCATGATCTTAAAACTCTACTAATTATTATAGCCTTTACTATGAGGGTGATCAATAAGAAATAAAACTTATTCCCGATATTCAGAAACCCATAACCAATAATGCTGGGAAAGAGTAACATATGTATATTACATATGTATAACACACACTCACATACATACATACATACATACATACATACATATAAATCTAGTAAATCATTGAAGCTTAGAATTATTTCTACATTTCTTATTTAAAAGCAATTCTTATGTAATATATTCAGTCTGCCTAAAGAGACAACATGAATCATAAATGCTTTTATCCCGCAAATGTGACTTCTAACTAAAGTACCTTGTTTTGGTTGAGGGAAGAATATGGGGGAAAGGTTATTTCAAGCTGCAAAATAAACACACAACTTTTCATCAAGAACAATATCAATCAAACTCATCCAGAGAATGAGGACTGGGAACTTCTCCTTCTAATGGGAATTTGTCCCCTACCCCATAACTACACCCCTTGAAAAACTAAATCACATCAAAATTCTCATTCTATCACAGAACAGAATGTGTTAAACTCTGGGCATAAAAATAAATCTCTGTTTATCTGAATATCCTGAGATATTGCAGGACAGCCTGTATAATATTTTTAGTGTTCAATTTGCCAAGGGGTAGAGCATTCAAAGAGGAACAAAGAAGAAGAAAGGGAAAATAAAAACCATAGTTGTCGAGCGCCTCCCTGCCCAGCCTGCTAGGGCGCTGGGACCAAATCTGCACCAGGAGGACATAGGGGTGGCCGGTAGCTCCTTTGTTCCCATAGCCTGCCCGCAGCGAGCGGGGTGGGCCCTTTGTTCGCGAGCTAACCAAGCAGCGTGGAGTTTCGTTCTGGGCACCTAGTGAAACATCATTGTGGAGAAACATCTCTGGGGAGTGACATCACTGGGAAGGTACATCAGTGGGCAAGAAGACCTGATCCTATAAAAGAAGATCCAAAGGGGAGTATTGGGAGGAAGAGATGGGCAGACGCCAATGCAGGAATTCTCCCAACAATCTGAAAAACAACACGAAACCACCAGAAGCCAATGACACCACAACAGGAGGACATGAACACCTTAATCAAGAAGAAGTAGAAAAAACTGACTTCATGAAAGTGATTGACACCCTTAAACAGCATATAAAAAACGCCCTTATAGAAATGGATGAGAAGTATAAAAGAAAGTTCGAGGAATTGAGTAAATCAGTGAATGATACCCTAGGAAACCAAGGAAAAACAATCAAGCAGATAAAGGAAACAGTTCATGACTTGAAAACTGAAATGGAGGCAAAGAAGAAAACACAAACAGAGGGCCGACTGGACATGGAAAATCTAGGTAAACGAATAGAGACTACAGAATCAAGTATAACCAGCAGAATACAAGAGATAGAAGAAAGAATCTCAGATTCTGAGGATAACATAGAGAAAATAAACACTCTGATCAAAGAAAACAGCAAGTCCAACAAACTCTCATCACAAAACATTCAGGAAATATGGGATACAATAAAAAGACCAAACCTAAGAATAATTGGAGTAGAAGAAGGAGAAGAAATGCAGCTCAACGGTACAGAAAATATACTTAATAAAATTATAGAAGAAAACTTTCCCAACCTGAAGACAGATGTACCTATGAAGGTTCAAGAAGCATACAGAACACCAAATAGGCTGGATCAAAAGAAAACATCCCCTCGCCAAATAGTAATCAAAACACAAAATATACAGAATAAAGAAAGAATACTAAGAGCCGCAAAGGAAAAAGGCCAAGTTACTTATAAAGGTAAACCTATCAGACTTACACCTGACTTCTCTATGGAAACCATGAAAGCCAGAAGGTCCTGGATAGATGTTCTCCAAAAACTAAGAGACCACGGATGCAAGCCCAGACTACTATATCCAGCCAAACTTTCATTCACTATAAATGGAGAAAACAAAATTTTCCAGGATAAAAACAAATTTAAACAATACGTAGCCACAAATCCAGCCTTACAGAAAGTAATAGAAGGAAAATCACTAACCAAGGAGTCCAACAATGACCACAATAACTCAGACATCTAGAGACCCTTCACCAGCACAACTCAAAGAAGGGAAACACACAAACTCTACTACTAAAAAAAATGACCAGAGTTAACAACCACTGGTCATTAATATCACTTAATATCAATGGGCTCAACTCACCTATAAAAAGGCACAGGCTAAGAGATTGGATAAGAAACCAGGATCCAACATTCTGCTGTCTACAAGAAACACACCTCAACCACAAAGACAGGCACCTACTCAGAGTAAAGGGCTGGGAAAAGGCTTATCAAGCAAATGGACCTAAGAAACAAGCAGGTGTGGCCATACTAATTTCTAACAAAGTTGACTTCAAACTTAAATCAATCAGAAGAGATGGAGAGGGACATTTTATACTCATAACAGGAACAATTCATCAGGAAGAAGTCTCAATCCTGAATATCTATGCCCCTAATATAAAAGCACCCACGTACGTAAAAGAAACATTACTAAAACTCAAGGCAGCCATCAAACCGCACACACTAATAGTAGGAGACTTCAACACTCCTCTCTCACCAATGGACAGGTCAATCAAACAGAAACCTAACAGAGAAATTAGAGAATTAATGGAGGTAATGAAGCAAATGGACTTAACAGACATCTATAGATTATTCCACCCAAAGAGGAAAGAATATACCTTCTTCTCTGCAGCTCATGGAACCTTCTCAAAAATTGACCACATACTTGGTAACAAAGCTAACTTACACAGTTACAAAAAAATATTAGTAACCACCTGTGTCTTATCAGATCACCATGGATTAAAGTTAGAATTCAACAACAATGCTACCCCCAGAAAGCCTACAAACTCATGGAAACTGAACAGTCATCTACTGAACCATACCTGGATTAAGGAAGAAATAAAGAAAGAAATTAAAGTCTTCCCTGAATTCAATGAAAATAAAGAAACAACATACTCGAACTTATGGGACACTATGAAAGCAGTCCTGAGAGGAAAGTTCATAGCACTAAGTGCCCACCTAAAGAAAACAGAGAAAGCACATATTGGAGACTTAACAGCCCACTTGAAAGCTCTAGAAAAAAAAGAAGCAGACTCACCTAGGAGGAGTAGAAGACTGGAAATAATCAAATTGAGGGCTGAAATCAACAAAATAGAAACACAGAAAACAATCCAAAGAATCAATGAAACAAAAAGCTGGTTCCTGGAGAAAATCAACAAGATAGATAAACCCCTATCCAAACTAATCAAACGAAAGAGAGAGAACACGCAAATTAATAAGATCAGAAATGAAAAGGGGGACATAACCACAGACACAGAGGAAATTCAGAGAGTCATTAGATCTTACTACAAAAGCCTATATGCCACAAAACTGGAAAATGTAAAAGAAATGGACACTTTTTTAGATAAATACCATTTACCAAAACTAAACCAGTACCAGGTGAACAATCTAAACAGACCTGTAAGTCGCGAAGAATTAGAAGCTGTTATCAAAAACCTCCCTACCAAAAAAAGCCCAGGACCTGATGGATTCAATGCAGAATTCTACCAGAACTTCCAAGAAGACTTAATACCTATACTCCTTAATGTATTCCACAATATAGAATCAGAAGGGTCATTACCAAATTCCTTTTATGAAGCCACAATGACTCTGATACCAAAACCACTCAAAGACTCAACCAGGAAAGAGAACTACAGGCCAATCTCACTCATGAATATCGACGCAAAAATCCTCAACAAAATACTGGCAAATCAAATCCAAGAACACATCCGAAAAATTATCCATTATGATCAAGTAGGCTTCATTCCTCAGATGCAGGGCTGGTTCAACATACGAAAATCTATCAATGTAATCCAGCATATAAATAAACTGAAAGAAAAAAACCATATGATCATTTCATTAGATGCTGAAAAAGCATTTGACAAAATTCAACATCCATTTATGTTAAAAGTCTTGGAGAGATTAGGGATACAAGGGTCATACCTAAATATAATAAAAGCTATATACAGCAAGCCGACAGCTAACATCAAATTAAACGGAGAGAAACTCAAAGCCATCCCGCTTAACTCAGGAACACGGCAAGGCTGTCCACTCTCACCATACCTCTTCAATATAGTGCTTGAAGTTCTAGCAATAGCAATAAGACAACATAATGGGATCAAGGGGATTCGAATTGGAAAGGAAGAAGTTAAACTTTCGTTATTCGCAGATGATATGATAGTGTACTTAAGCGATCCCCAAAACTCCACCAAAGAACTTATACAGCTGATAAACAGCTTTAGTAATGTGGCAGGATACAAGATCAACTCCAAAAAATCAGTTGCCCTCTTATACACAAAGGATAGGGAAGCAGAGAGGGAAATCAGAGAAGCTTCACCATTCACGATAGCCACAAACAGCATAAAATATCTGGGGGTAAATCTAACCAAGGAAGTGAAAGATCTATTTGACAAGAACTTTAAGGCATTGAAGAAAGAAATTGAAGAGGATACCAAAAAATGGATGGACCTCCCTTGCTCTTGGATTGGGAGGATCAACATAGTAAAAATGGCAATTCTACCAAAGGCAATTTATAGATTCAATGCAATCCCCATCAAGATCCCATCAAAATTCTTCACAGATCTTGAGAGGACAATAATCAACTTTATATGGAAAAACAAAAAACCCAGGATAGCCAAAACAATCCTATACAATAAAGGATCTTCTGGAGGCATTACCATCCCTGACTTCAAACTCTATTACAGAGCTACAGTAATGAAAACAGTGTGGTACTGGCATAAAAACAGAGAAGTCGACCAATGGAATCGTATAGAAGACCCGGATTTTATCCCACAAACCTATGAACACCTCATTTTCGATAAAGGAGCTAAAAGTATGCAATGGAAGAAAGAAAGCATCTTCAACAAATGGTGCTGGCACAAATGGATGTCAACCTGTAGAAGAATGAAAATAGACCCATATCTCTCACCGTGCACAAAACTCAAGTCCAAATGGATTAAAGACCTCAATATCAGTCTGAACACACTAAACCTGATAGAAGAGAAAGTGGGAAATACCCTACAACAGATGGGCACAGGAGATCGCTTCCTATGTATAACCCCAGAAGCACAGACATTAAGGGCAACATTGAATAAATGGGACCTACTTAAACTGAGAAGCTTCTGTAAAGCAAAGAACACTGTAACTAAGACACAAAGGCAACCTACTGACTGGGAGAAGAGCTTCACTAACCCCGCAACAGACAAAGGTCTGATCTCCAAAATATATAGAGAACTCAAGAAACTAGACTTTAAAATGCTAATTAACCCAATTAAAAAATGGGGCACTGAACTGAACAGAGAATTCTCAACAGAACAAGTTCAAATGGCCAAAAGACACTTAAGGTCGTGCTGAACTTCCTTAGCAATCAGGGAAATGCAAATCAAAACAACTTTGAGATATCATCTTACACCTGTCAGAATGGCTAAACTCAAAAACACCAAGGATAACCTTTGCTGGAGAGGCTGTGGAAGAACGGGTACCCTCATCCATTGCTGGTGGGAATGTAATCTTGTGCAACCACTGTGGAAGTCAGTGTTTCGGTTTCTCAGGAAATTCGGGATCAACTTACCCCTGGACCCAGCAATACCACTCTTGGGAATATACCCAAGAGATGCTCTATCAAATGACAAAAGCATTTGTTCAACTATGTTCATAGCAGTATTATTTGTAATAGCCAGAACCTGGAAACAACCTAGATGCCCTTCAATGGAAGAATGGATGAAGAAAGTATGGAATATATACACCCTATAGTACTACGCTGCGGTAAAAAACAATGACTTCTCGAATTTTGCATGCAAATGGATGGAAATAGAAAACACTATCCTGAGTGAGGTGTCCCAGACCCAAAAAGATGAATATGGGATGTACTCACTCATAATTGGTTTCTAGCCATAAATAAGGACCACGGAGTCTACAATAGGTGAACCTAAAGAAGCTAAGGAAGAAGGTGAACCGAAAGAAAAACATATAGTTGTCCTCTTCGCTAAGGGAAGTAGACCAAATTTCCGGGGAGAAAATGGGATCTTGGGGGTGGGGTGGGATGGGGGTAAGGGGAGATGGGGAGAGAAAAGGTAGAAGGGAAGGAGGGGGGACCTGGGAAACGGGAGAATTGGGATAAAGGAAAGGTGGATAGGGGAGCACGGAACCACAATTCTTAGTTAAGGGAGCCACTTTAGGGTGGGCAAGCGACTTGACCCTAGAGGGGCTCCCTAGTGCCCAAGATGAGGTTCCCAGTTAGTTCCTTGGGCAGCTGAGGATTGGGAACCTGAAATGACCCTATCCTAGAGCAATACTGACGAATATCTTGCATATCATCATAGAATCTTCATCTGGTGATGGATAGAGATCGAGACAGTGACCCACACAGGAGCACTGGACTGAGCTCCCAAGGTCCCAAGGAGGAGCAGAAGGAGGGAGAACATGAGCAAAGAATTCGGGACCACGAGGCGTGCATCCACCCACTGAGACAGAGGAGCTGATCTACGGGGAGCTCACCAAGGCCAGCTGGACTGTGACCGAAAAAGCATGGGATAAAACCGGACTCTCTGAACATGGCGAACAATGAGGGCTGATGAGACACCAAGGACAATGGCAGGGGGTTTTGATCCTACTTAATGTGCTGGCTTTGTGGGAGCCTAGCCAGTTTGGATGTTCACCTTCCTAGATATGGACGGAGAGGACCTAGGACTTAACACAGGGCAGGGAACCTGGACTGCTCTGTGGACTGGAGAGGGAGGGGGAGAGGAGTGGGGGGAGGGGGAGAAGGGTGGGAGGAGGGGGAGAAGGGTGGGAGGAGGGGGAGAAGGGTGGGAGGAGGGGAAGGGAAATGGGAGGCTGGGATGAGGTGGAAACTTGTTTTTTGTTTATGTTTTTTTTTCTTCTTTTCGCAATAAAAAAAAAAAAACCATAGTTGTCATCTGACCCGGAAGCATCATGAATGAAGATGCTGTTTTTATTAACATCTGGAGAACACGAAGCCCATCACTTCCACCCTGAGTGGAACTGATGGGAAGAATCCTCAGGGACTTTTAATGCTAAGCAGGCACATTCCATCTCAAGTGTTGCCTCTTTGGGGATGGCAGGAATGTTACGCCTTTCAGCAAGTTAACTCACTACCCTCTGTGTCAGCTTCAAGGCAGGCACCAGAGTGGAGACCAAGAGGCCTGTGTTTTGTTTCTATTGTTGATGGCTATGAGTGAGTCATTTAGGGTAATTGGGTTATAGCCCATATTTGAACAGGAACACCATGACCTTCCCTCAGCACAGATTATAGATGCCACCGATGCCTATTGTGTGCTAGTTTCTGGGCCATTTAAGGAAGTCTGATAAAGCAAGTCTCTATGTTTTGACTCCTTTGGAATATGTTCTGTGTGGGTCAGTGTTTTTCCTGTGCTAGATCTAGACGCTTGGATTTATATTTACATGAGTATATGTGTGACAGCGGAAGGGAGTTGTGGCCTTTCTCCCCTTGGGGACAGAGAACAAAGCATTTGTTAAGCTGATTTTGACAGCAGCCTGTCGCAGGAGGTTAGGATCCTGGAACATTCCAGGCAAAAACAGTTTCATCTGAGCATTTCAGATTCTTATACTAGGGAACTGCACGCTATACTTCTCGGCACATTAGACTTTGGTTTTATGGGAAGGAACAATTCAAATTTAATATGCAAAATCAATATGTAAAAAGGGCAATGTACAGGATAAACAAGTTAAATCAGAAAACTCACGCAACCTTAAACAGACCTCTGGAGGAACGAGTAGTTCTACACCACTAATTCTCCCCTCCACTATCTGTTCCATGGACGACTGCTATCCCACCCAGCCTCACATTGTTTCATGAACTGTACAATCTGCACTGGGCTGAGGTCTAGAGCTCTTGTTCTGGCTCTCCAGGTGTAGCCTGACGCCTGTGGGAGTTTGAGCAAGTTCCATAATCATGTTGGAGGTCAATCCAAGCAAGAGATTTGGGGTTGACAGTTTGTAGAGTAGCTACATTGCCAGTAACCATTTTTTACTATCCAAGTTAGTGTGATTTAATATGCTGTATATGTAGAACATTTAAAACAGGAATCCTTAAAGATATGTAGAAGGATCTCACTGAAAACAATCATGATGGAAGGACAAGTGAAACCTTCCAAGCACCAGTGAGAAGGCTGAGTGAGTGTAGGCACCATCGGCGCACCAAGCCTGGGGGCCTGGGTTCTAAATAAACATGGTAAGGGAGAGCCAGCTTCTCCCAGCTGCCCACTGACCTCTGCATGTATCACACACACATACAAAATAAATAAATGAAACCTACTTGAAATACTTTTTCAAAACCATACCTTTCACTAATCTCGCTTCAGAGTTAAATCTTGTCGAGTACACTTGCATCGTCTTATGAAAATTAAGTGGGATCTTTGTCATGAAAATATGATAATTCGTATAGATAAAAATATGAGCAAATGAGTACATCTAAACTTTTAATTTCATGGAAGGAAAATCACCATAATGAGAAGAAATAGAACTTTTCTGATGGAACGTTAAATGTTCCCCTTCTGTCTGGAATTAAATAACAAAAAGAAATAAAATTATGTATTTATGTAAATTATTTTCTGAAAATAGTCCTTCAAGTTACTTGTTACAACATTGGACTTTGATTATAATTGTAAAATTATTTTAATAAAGCTACTTTGAAAAAGTACTTATAACTTCATGCTGTAAAAGCTGGAATACTATTTTCATTATACATTGTATTTTAAAAACTTTTCACAGTGTAAACACATATAGTTTTTGAAAAATAGTGGTTAACTGGTATAAATACTGTTGTTTCTGTAGTTCTTGATTGAAGAGGGACCATAGTAGAAGAATCATTGTCTTGAAGGAAGAGCACAGCTGTATCTGTTTCCTAACCTCATGCATTTTATGCATAGTAAAGCACAAAGCCTGGATTCCCATAAATTTGGATCTGGAGCACTTTATGGCAAACATAAATGCACTGGAAGATTCTGGTAAAAATTTCCTGAGACAATATTTTGTGAGCCAGTCTTTTCCAATTCACCATTAAAA
The DNA here is from genome assembly GCF_018167655.1 of Microtus oregoni. Lineage (NCBI taxonomy): Eukaryota > Metazoa > Chordata > Mammalia > Rodentia > Cricetidae > Microtus > Microtus oregoni. The sequence continues at coordinate 7,889,714 of NW_024543076.1, read as the reverse complement.
TTCCAATGGAGCCATTAAAACAAAGTTTATATTAATATCAACAACAGATTAAACATTTAGTCCAATGGCCACTCCAGAGGCAATTCTCTAACAACAGAGCATTGGAGCTGAGGTGCCCACCATAGTGAGACTTTATCAATTTTAGATGAGAGAAAATGGAAAAGCAATTGACCTTTCTAACTCCTTCCATGTTGTAACAAATCCAAACATAGTCTGCCATCTCTATATTATGATACTGTTTTTCCTATTCCCTGTGTTTCTGACAGCATCGTTCCTCTAGAAACCAAGTAGAAATTATGATTTCCAAAAATCAAAAGAAATAAAAAAATTGAAGGAACATTGTAATCTATAGATGGCAACTTCAATTCTGGTAGTTGAAATTCAACAAATAAGGCTGATTGGAAAGAATATATTTGAAATTCTCTATAAAATTCCTGATGGTCAGGAATGGTAACAGATGATTGCTCTTACCACTGAAACAGAATTTAAGAGACAGAAACACTCCACCAGTAAAGATGTCCTCAAATGCGTTCCTGTTCGGAGACAGATCTGTGCTACCATCTTCAGCAGCCCTTGGTATAAGAAAGGAATTAAAGCAACACTATGAGAATGTGCCAGAGACACAGAACCTGATCCAAATATACTCAGAGCTTATCCACCTTTTCAATTGCTCCTTGTTTGGAGTCAGAATGGGTATGTAGTAAGTAAGAATATTGATTCATTAGTGATGAATTAGAATGTCAGACACAGAGCAAAAGAAGAAATTTCATATACACATCATCACTGAGAGTTGGAGGAAAGAGTTTGGAGATATGGCTCAGTGGTTAGGAGTTTCTACTGCTCTTCTTAAGGAAAACCAATCTTCCATATCTTTCGGGATACCTGTATGTGATGGTTAGTTTTAACTGTCAACACAAGCAAGAATCAGCTCAAGACAGGCCTCTGCGAACATCCTAGGTGATTGTTTTGTTTGCTTTGATTGATGTAGAAAGACCCACCCACCCTGGGTGGCAGTGGATACTGAACTGTGTGTGACTGGAGAGAGAGGCCAATCACTAGCACACACATATGCATTATTCTCTCCCAGTTATGGACATAACTGGTCTTGGGAGATGGTTCAATAGGTAAGCATGAAAATCTGAGTTCAGATCCCTGGAATCCTCATAAAGTCAAATGGAGTAACTCTGTATCTGTAATTCCAGCACTCCCATAGGAAAGTGGTGAGGTGGAAGGAGAAGACAGGAGAATCCCCAGAAACTCATGTGATGGCTAGCCTACTATAGGCAAGAGGGAACAAGAGACCACTTCTCAAATGAGGTAGAAGGTGGGAATGACACCAAGACTGTGTTCACACGCATACACATACACATGCGTGTGTGTGCACACACACACAAAATGTGAAGTAAATTAAGGCCAGAAACTATGATAGCAATCATATTAATAAATACTCAACTTTATTTGAAATTAAAAAATACTGACAGGAAATATTGTCATTCAAGTATGAAATTGGCAAAGGTTTAAGAAATCATTGTTCAGAATATGTAAATAAGCCTTCTCAAGAAAGTGAATATTGGTGAAATCACTTGGAAAAGTAATTTTGCAAAATATATTAGTATAATTAAAATTAATAGTATTCTGAACAAATAACCTTATTTAAGACTTGACTCTTAAAAAGACTCTAAGAAAATGCACAAAATCTTGATTTTTTTTGAGCTTATGCAACACTAAATATAACGGTAAAATTTTTTAAGTAATACCTAGCTGAAGCAAATAATTACCTATTAGGTTGTCAGGTGTTGGATCTAACAATAATTAGAAAGTACGTTTTCAAAGAACAATAATGTAAAAAATTCATAGTAAGTCATACAAAAATTATAAATATAAAACAATGTGTACACTGCATTTTATATATCCTGAGCTTCATTTATACTTCAATAATAGGAAGTAGAAGGAGTAGCCCCCGGTGTCAGTGAAATATCAGAGTGGAATTTCTCTATGTTCATTCCTGTAACATCAATTATAACAACTACCTGAGAAGAACTTCTCAAGAGCCCAGAGAAGCAGGTAAAGGCTAGAGATAGATTTCAGAGGGAGACTGTGTGCAGCATGTACAAGGCCTGGGTTCCATTGGAAACACTATAAATAATAATGACAGTGAGAAAGAAAAGCAGGGGAGAGATTATAGCACCGAAATGTACCCAGAATGAAGCAAGAATGCACCGAAGAAAACAGAAAGCAGCAGCCCAGGAATCACCACATAGAGGGTATCTTCCCCTGGAGCCTTGGTAGCTCTCAGCCTTCCTAATGCTGTGACCCTTGTATACAGTCAGTCCCTCAGGTGCTGACCACAACCTTAATATTATTTCATTGCTACCTTCATAGCTGTAATTTTGCTACTGTCTTGAATTATAATGTAAATATCTAATATGCATTTTTTGCGGCACCCAAAGGGGTTGCAACACACAAGTTAGAACCATGGACTAGGAGGAAGGCTTAGGAGTGATTATTCATGGACTATGCTTCACACAGCAAGAAAATCTACTGTTTGGCAGCCCCGTGGTCTCACAATACATAGGTCTACCTAAGGAATGAAATTCCAGGTTTGTTCCAGCACCAAACCACTTCTACAAGCTCCATCATCAGTTGGTCACCTCAAGGCCCAAGCTCCAGGACAGTCACTTCGGTTTAGTATTTTGTCTCTGTGATTACAAACTCCACACCCACCTAAGGTTCCAGATCAATCTAAACCTGCCTTAACCCATACAACATCAAATATTAGGCCACATCGAATCCAGGCCTGCTTTCCTGGCATCAAACACCACACTGGCAATTAGTGGCTCGACCAGGGAAGTGTCTGTTCAAGTCCCAACAGACTAAAGAATCAGGCAGAGCCAAGCCAGTAAAAACTCTGGGAATGTCCCCAACCCCTGACCCGGTTTCAAGTGTCCCCAGAATCCAGGCCCCGAGAACTCAGAACTCAGACCTTCTCCTGGAGATGCAGTCCAGCACTCACATACTTACATTGTCAGGTCTTATGACTCCATGATATGATAATTTATACATTTATATATTCATGGTTGTGGAATATTTGTTTGCACTGACACTTCAGGACTTCTAGTAAAGTTAAACCTTGAATCAGAAGGCAGATTCAGTGATGAGCTGACCAGAATTAGCCATAGATACTTTGAAGGACTGAGGGAGTCAGATAGAGAGGACCAGGAAGAGAAGGGGATTGGAGAGATTTCAAGGGCTTTTCAGTCTGGGAAATGTTGAAAAGGGGGGTCATCCAATTCTTCCTTTCAAGTTTTTATCTCAATGTCTGACTCCTGAGTTTTTATTAATACTATAAGAATTAAGGTAAATGCATTAGAGGTCTCTATGTCAATACATGTTGCTTCAGGTTTTAGGGGACTCAAGTCCTACTTCACATGACCCAAAGTCCATTCTCACCAGGATAAATTCTACAAAGCTGGTCCCAGTGTACCAAAGGTCCATAGCATACCTTGAAGATTCTGACTCCAACTCAGCTACCAAGGATCCAAGGTCCAGTCCTGCCCTTTCACTCAGAGCCCAGATCCACCTCTGTGAATATATTTCAAGACAAACTCACTGGATCCCAGATCCAGACATACCCCAACAGACACAGGAACCAGCTTACTCCCTTGCTGACCTAGGGACATTGCATTAAGTGTCCAGACACAAGCCTTTGACTAAAATATAATACAGCCTCTCCATAATCCATGGACCAGCTGAATACTGAAGGCAATTTCCAGAAGTGTATGCAAAGACTGGAATAAGCTACTATCCTTAAAATGCATGGATAACAGACAATGCATGATGACCAGGGTCAAGATGAAAACAATGTTTCATTAATCATTGCTGTGGGACAAGGGTCTTGTACTTTGTAAAGATTTGTCTCTCTGATACTGTTTTAATCAATGCTGATTGGCCACTAGCCAGGCAGGAAATATAGACAGGTCAATGGGAACAGGAGAATTCTGGGAAGAAGAAAGGCTGAGTCTACTGTCATAATTGAGACACAGAAGAAGCAATATGAAATACCTTGCCAATAAAAGGTACCAATGCACGTGGATAACACAGACAAGAATTATGGGTTAATATGTAAGATATAAGAGTTAATAAGTAGCCTGAGCTAATAGGCCAGCCAGTTTATAATTAATGTAGACCTCTGTGTGTTTCTTTGGGACTGAATGGCTATGGGACCGGGCGGGACAGAAATCTAAGTCAACAAATCATCATTACATTTATGTATGTGTATGTAAATATTATTATGTACATAATTGTATAATACATATTATCCCAAAATATAGTCTATTCAGTCCATGTAATGATACTTTTATGTATGTTTTCAAAGCTGACTATTTGGCACTGAGCAACCAATTGGTATGCTCTTTCCTGTGAAGGTCAAATCTTCTATTCCCAACTTTCTCCAGATCTGTGCGAAGGGTTCGAGCATTGTGAACATTGGTGTCATCCTTATTCAGTTCACATCTGGATACTCGTGTTGGTGGTACTTTATTGGAGTAGTTTATGAGATTACTAGGTGATACAATCTCACAGCCTGATTTTCTGGCTCTTATAATCATCCTGCTCCCTCTTCTACAATGTTCCCTGAGCCTTAAGTTCAGAAGTGCTTTTTGGATGTGTCCTAAATGTCTGCGGGCAAGACTCTATAATTTTGTATTTTGATTAATTGTTGTTTTCTGTAACGGTCTCTGTCTGTTGCCAGAGAAGTTTTCTTGATGAGGGGTGAAGACTACACTTATGTGGGTGTAAAGACAGGTATTTACAGATTGTTGTTAGTGATTATGCTGGTTTGGTAAATTACTGGTTGTAGAATCTCCCCCGTAATTATGACTTCACTAGCATTGAGTAGTTATGTTTACAGTACAATGCATAGCTTCCTTATTGTTTAGTAAGTCCACTTAGAAAGCTGCTAGCTACCCCTAAGCTATGCATGCCACTGTTGTACCCATAGAGTTCTCGTGCCACACTGATCATTGATGTGACTCATAGGTGTTTTAGTTAGATGGGACTGCTGGTTGCCTCCCTCCTCTGTTATCTGGTACCATGAAAGGACTAGTCCTCAGGAAGAGCATGCTCAGGTCAGTTCTAGCTCAGGGTTCTTTCTGGGCTCTGTTTCTGAGGCACATGTTTTCAGCAGTAGAGAAATACCTTCAATCTCTTGGGGTCTCCAAGGACAATAGCCATGAGTTGTATGCTTAGGGAATCTCTCAGACAACCCTTAGCAAAAACTCCAGAGAAGGTGTCTTGTATCTGATAGTGGAGTTTTGGTTAGGTTGTCTTTTACTCTAGGAAGGAGCATCATCATCTAGTTCATTATAACTAGATATATATATTTCTACACAGAGTCCCATATGCCATAGTGTTTAGATCTATTACTTGCGGCTTTTTTCAAACATCCTCATTGCATCATTTTGATACCATAGATGAATGTGGAGGGTAGTAAATAAAATAAACAAGACACAAAAGGACAGATATTGCATGATCTCACTTATATGAATAATAAAATCAAATCAGAATGGTTGTTTGGCAGACAGTTTTCCAAAGACAGCATATTTTAGGTAGGTGACTTGAGTTCAAATGATTTACACCATGTTGGCCTCAGATAACAGCAAAGTATTATATTCTTGAACAGTGTGTAGAGGCCAGAGGCCTACTTGCCACGACAAGGCACAGCAGGTGGAAGAGAGCCAGAGCAAGTGTGTTTTGGTGAGATGGGAGAGAAATAGATGTGAACAGTTCATGCACTATGAAGAGCGGTAGAACTAGCAATGAGGGACAGCCTGATGTTTGTATTCTGTGCTGTCACCTGAGGCTGGGCCTGGCTGCCACTGAAGGCCATGTCTCAGTCCATCCCTGCCACACACAGGGTCTATGTCTGTGTCCGTGTCCCATGTTATCACCACAGGCCATGTGGACATTCATGGTTTGGGATGTCACTGGGGCCATGTTGATGCCCAAGGGCTTCACTGAGCTAGCCCCGCCCCATCACTGCTCAGTGGTGCCAGTGGTAATGGTGACGTGGTTACAAAAACATTTATGAATTCATACATATGGTAATTAGATTAACATAGGCCATTGTACATACTATACATATTTCAAAATATGTTGTATGCAATAAATGTGTATAACGTTTGTCAACTAAAAATATTAATTTGGGGCCAGTGAGCTAATTCAGTAGGTGCAGGCACTGCCACCAAGACTAACGACCTGAGTCCGATCCCAGGTACCCACATGGTAGAAGGAGAAAGTTTATTCCCTCAATCGTCCTCTGACTGCCACATGTGCACAAGCACAATAGCACATTTGTACAAGCATGTGCACATACATACATAGGCACACATGAATGCACACACAATAAATAATAAATAAATAAATATTTTTTGGCAGTTTTAAAGCCAAGATTTATTTATAGACATATATGTGTGTATATATATATATATATTTGTGTGTGTATTGTTTTTTGGTTTTTTTAATTTATTTATTTATTAAAGATTTCTGTCTCTTCCCCGCCACCGCCTCCCATTTCCCTCCCCCTCCCCCATTTAAGTCTCCCTCCCTCCTCAGCCCGAAGAGCAATCAGGGTTCCCTGCCCTGTGGGAAGTCCAAGGAACCTCCATCCAGGTCTAGTTGGAGCACCGGACAGAAATCTCAAGGTCCAAATCAGGAGCAGAAGGAGAGAGAGCACGAGAAAGGAACTCAGGACCGCAAGGGGTAGACCCACACACTGAGACAATGGGGATGTTCTATTGGGAACTCACCAAGGCCAGCTGGCCTGGGTCTGGAAAAGTCTGGGATAAAACCGGACTTGCTGAACATAGCAGACAATGAGGACTACTGAGAACTCAAGAACAATGGCAATGGGTTTCTGATCCTACTGCACGTACTGGCTTTGCAGGAGCCTAGGCAGTTTGAATGCTCATCTTATAAATAAATATTTTTAAGTTGTACAAATGTTTAAAAAGAGCAGACAGGAAGAACAGTAACCTTCATACAACAGCGCTGTCACTTGCTAATAGCACCAAGTATATTTCATTTTAGGGCATAGGGCATACTGGTACAGTTTTCAAAACTTTTAAAACTATGTGTTGATTTTTACTGTAAAAAATGTAGTCTGTATGGTGGACATGACTTTAACGCCAACACTTGGGATACAGAATCAGGTAGAGCTCTGTGAATTTGAGGTCAACCTCATATCCACAAAGAGTTCCAGGCCAACCAGGCCTAAAAAGTAAGACCCTGTCTCAATAACCAAAAACAATGTAAAGAAATTATAACAACTTAAGATTTTAGAGATCACTAAGTGTCATGAGATATTTTATACACTGTGTGTATAAAAGAGTCTCCGCAAAACAATCCTGTTTGAACCAGTCACATAGTGAGTGAGTTCCAGGCGCTGGCATCTTTCAAGCTGTGAGTGCATACAGGCATGCACAGACACAAGCATCGTCTCTCATGGATCTCATTCTCAAAGCTGCTGCAAGAGTCAGCAATTGCATTACCTCTGAGAAGGTGCTCTGCATTGCAGCCACTGCACAGAATCAGGTTAAGGCTCATATAAGTAAACAGCTTAAGCTGTCTCAAACGGCAGCCCACCTCGTCTGGTCCCATGCCTTTTCTCTCATCCTTGTTGCTGTTTTCCCATGCAAAGGTGCATTTCGCCATATGCAACAGTCTCCCCTCCCAGCCTCTCATCAGTAATCATCAGATACATACCCAAATGAACACAGAATTCCATGCCTACAGGGAACTGTGAGAGCTTTCTACATACACAAAGAGAGAGACACAGAAAGAAAACCAGAAGCAAAAAGAAAAAAATCCTGATAAATGTGACTGGTGAGACTATTTACACACGAAGAAACATACACAAATACAAATATAATGAGAGGTAACTGAAACACATTTTTCAAAAGATAACAAACCTCCTATAATAATTAGTAATTATGTAATAAAAACATCCAAAATGCATGAACAGAGTAAAAAAGGGACACATTTGTAATAACCATCTTTCTGTTCAGTCTGCCTCTCACTCCATCAGGGATTTCAAGCCACATAGCAAGTAGCCAGAATACTTCAGCCACTTACAGTGGGAGGAACAATATCTAGGAGGGCAGCCAATCCTTTACCACAGAAATTAACAAACCCATGGGAAACTGAATTGAAGTAATATTAGAAAACACAAAGAAATCACCATCCATCTCACCGTGTCTGATAAACAGACATTTTAAGTTACAGGTATTGTAACTTAAATATTGATGACTGGAATCGTGTTTTAACATAGTTAAGCAGAAGCAGAAGACAACCAAGATGGGAAGATAATGTTAAAGGTGTAAGGGGAGAGCAAAGAGGTTGGTTTGCCATGGCTCCTGTATGGATACCTACTGGAAACCAAAGGGCTGCCAGTGTGAAAAATGACGAGAGCTTCTCAAAGATACAGCAGAAATCCAAGAAAAATCAAAATCTTGATAGTATTGTCTTGTGGGAAATGGACAGGGGGAAATGACTAGAAAAGAAAAGAGCGTGTGGAAGACGTTTGCACTGACACCCCTGTACACTAGCTGTGTGCAAACTCTATGTATCAAGACAGATTTCACTCATTGTTACCTTCTATTCAACATGCTATTTTCATGACTAGCGTTATTTAATTCCACTTACCCTTGTCTCCCCATTTGTGTCTAGTGCTTTTCTGGATGTAAATGGTTTTTCAGACAGACATCCAAGACCGACACTGTGGTCTATCGTGTGGCACCAAGATTACCTGCAGAATAGAAATCATAATTCGAGAACCAAAGCTCTAATTTAACTTGGATCTGGTATTTCCTAGGTGAAGTGCATCCCATTGTAATAGACAACTGGACCTTTCTACTATACTACCTGAAAGTGTTATGAACACCATTTTTGTTGTTTGTTTGTATGACATTCTTTATTTCCTTCCCTGAAGAAGGAAATGAAGCTAGTCTTTGGTAATTATAGACTCTGGCTTAGAATGTTTGAATCAGATTATTAAACAAAGATATAAGAATCCTTCTAAAGTCCAGACAAGCATTTCTTCCACTAATATCTGTCAGTATTTGATTGAACACCTTCTAAATGTCTAATTTAATTTCACGGGTTAATGCTTTCCTTGGAAAGGCAGGCTTGTGACGCCTGTAAATTTAATCATTAGTTTCTTTAAAGGACCAAAGATCTTAGTTTTAAAGTTTATATATTTTCTTATTATTAATCTTTGAGAATTCTGTAGGCTGCACTTTGATAAAGTTCACCTTTCCTCTCCTATATCTTCGCAAATATAGTCCCTTCCCCACTTCCCTTCCTACCCAACTTTGTGTGTATATAGGTTTCTCTCCAAATATCCTTGGATGTATGGCCTTCCCCTGGAACTAGGTGGACTTGTTAGGGCCTACACATCTACGAGAAGACCTGTCCTTTCTCTCTTTGCAGCACCTGACAGCTGTCAGTAGCTCTGTGGCTGGGGTGGAACACAATGCCCACTTCCCTCTCTGTGTTGTGATTTGGTCTCTCTCGGGCTTGTGCAGATCTTGTGTATGCGGTTACGACCTCTGCAAGTCCCTATGTGCAGCTCTCTGTTGTGTTCAGAAGCCACTTTCCTTGCACCCATCCACCATTGCTGGCTCTTACACTCTTTCTGTACTGTCTTCCACAATGATCCCTGAGTCCTTGAAGGGGTGTGTGTAATGCATATGTCCCTCTTAGGGCTAGGGATTCTGCTGCAGTCTCTTAGGCTCTACACTTTAGCCTATTGTGGGTTCTATGTTCACCATCTACAAAAGAAAAGCTTCTCTCGTGAGGGTTGAGAGAATCACTAACCTATAAATATAATGATAAATCACTAGAAATTGGTTTAATATTATATCCACTTAGCAGGAAAATAGTGGTAGATTATCTACTACACTCTATGATCTATCTAGCCATAATTGCATCAAGATCATAGGTTGTTATAGAGAATCTACTACTATTTTTCTGCTAAATTATGTAAGTATGAGCTTCATCTTGTGAGGCAGGCCTTAAATCTGAACAGAAAGTGGTTGGTATAAGGACATATATCTACATTGCAGAAGCAGTTACAGAAAAAAGGGCCATGAATTTTAGAGGACAGAGGAGGGGAAAAAGTAAAGGAGGAATGGGGCAATTATATTTTTAAATTAAAAAAAGAAAGAAACTGGTTGGTTTTGCCCACAACGTTCATGCCACTTTTGTACCTTTGCGTATACAGTGACAAGCTGGCTGTTACTGTAACTCACAGGGTTCACAGCTGCTTAAGATAGATGATTGCTTTTCTTCTCTGAGATTATGCATATCAACTTCCAGAAGTATGAAAGCTCACCAGTTCAGGATAAATTTTCCAGCCCAATGCCAGCTTTATTTCTCCATGTTCTAGGACTCAAGTATGTGGAAGCTTCAACAATATGATCATATTATGTAATTCTCAATAGAGGTTCCCTTTTCCCAAAAGACTCCAGCCTATTTCAAATTAACATCAAAACTATCCAGTAATGTTGACGGGGGGATTTTTGTAGGTTAACATTCTTGAACAAGGGACTACAAGCAACTAAGGACTGATGGGAGAATGAGAATTAGTCTCCCCCTGAAATGAGGCCCCTTATTGGTTATCCGATGTAGAGTGGTCAGCCCTAAGCCCATGTACTCACAAACTACAAAAACAGATTCAGCAGGTTCTACATATATATAATGTATATATACACAAAAATACCTACATATATACTGTATAGAAATAATAATCAAAGGAAAAGATGTTATCAACCAGAAAAGGGTAAAAGAGGTTTGAATGGGGTGGTGGGTTGCTAAAGGAAAGAAAATGGAAGAGCGAAAGTGATTTAATTCCATTTCAATTAAAAATATAGTCAGCAGACATATGAAATCTAAACTGCATGATTTAAAAAATAATTTAGAGTAATGCAATTATAAAGTTCTTGGAAAATAAAAATAATCTTTTCTAGAGATTGGCAGCTGGAGAAATCAACTAATGAGGGTAAGAAAGACATTCTCAAAGAATCGCTCTTAAGGCAATACCCAAGGCTGAAGGGTACATAAATCAGTGTATAAAGTCTGTAGGAAATGGTTACTTATAGGCCTATAAGCTGTGATTTAGAAAAAATCATACCCAAGTGAAAGTTTTCCAATCCTTTTCCAGCTTTTCGTTTTGAAATGTTTTGGGTTTGTTGTTGTTGTTGTTGTTGTTGTTTGTTTGTTTGTTTGGGTTTTTTGTTTGGTTTTTTTAATTGATTTTTATTGAGCTCTACATTTTTCTCCTCTCCCCTACTCCTTCAACCCTCCCTCAAAGTCCCCATGCTCCCAATTACTCAGGAGATCTTGTCTTTTTCTACTTCCCATGTAGATTATATCTATGTAAGTCTCTCTTAGTGTCCTCATTGTTGTCTAAGTTCTCCAGGATTGTGTTTTGTAGGCTGGCTTTCTTTGCTTTATGATTACAAACCACCTATGAGTGAGTACATGTGATAATTGTCTTTCTGTGTCTGGGTTACCTCACTCAAAATAAGGTTTTCTACCTCCATCCATTTGCCTGCAAAATTCGAGATGTCATTATTATTTTCTGCTGTGTAGTACTCCATTGTGTAAATGTACCACATTTTCCTTATTCATTATTCTTCGGTCAATGGGCATTTAGGTTGTTTCCAGGTTCTGGCTATTACAAACAATGCTGCTGTGAACATAGTTGAGCATATGTCCTTGTGGCATAATTGAGCATCCTTTGGATGTGTACCAAAAAGTGTATTGCTGGGTCTTGAGGAAGGTTGTTTCCTAATTTTCTGAGAATCGCCACACTGACATCCAAAGGGGCTGTACCAGCTTGCATTCCCACCAGCAATACAGAAGTGTTCCCTTTTCCCCACAGCCTCTCCAGCCTAAGTTGTCATCAGTGTTTGTGATCTTGGCTCTTCTTAGAGGTGTAAGATGAAATCTCAGAGTTGTTTTGAGTTGCATTTCTCTGATGACTAAGGATGTTGAACATTTCCTTATGTGTTTTTCAGCCATTTTAGATTCCTCTGTTGAGAGTTCTCTGTTTAGGTCTGTACTCCATTTTTTTTATTGGATTATATTAAATGTTAAGTATGTACACACTTGCTCAGAAGAGTGCCTTCAAACCTTTAGTGATGAATATTTCTTACATGTGAACCTGGGGAGCCATCCCACTGACACAAGATGGAGCATTACCTCTACCAGGCATGTCTTCCATCATTCTCTTCATCCTCCCAAACATAACCAGTGTGGTGTCTCTAATCACTTCCTTGCTTTTCTTTATGGTTTTAACCCATTAGTGCATCCTTAATCAAATATTCAGCTTCTCATATTTTAAATTTGTGTATAGATAAATGTACTCTTATGTGTTTGAAATCTTGTAGTCCACAGTCTGTAAAATTCACTTGTAGCATGAACCTCTAGTGAATTTTCTTTCATTAATACCATAGTACAAAAAGTCCACTCATAAATTACACAGTGTATTATTGATAGATATGGCCAATTTCATATGAATGGCTAATAGTGCTGCTATGTAATTTTTTATATAAATTTCTACAATATAAGTATGGATTCTTTGGGGTACACTATCATACATAAAGTTACTAAATTTCAAGATATTTGTACCATTAAATTTATCACAAAATGAAAAAATTCTATTCAATATTTTTAGACCAATTAACAACTAGAAAATGAGATTTTTATGTTCCTATATCTTCATCAACATTGGTGCTGCCAGATACCATTCATATTCACTCATAGCATGGCTGTAGTTTTAAATTTTATGTAATATAAAAGATAAATGCTATGCTTGAGCTTCTCTTTTTAATTTTATATTTTATGAAATGCTTGTTCAAGTATTCGGGCACATTTTGTATCTTTGTGAATGCTATGTGTGTTTGTTTTTGGGTTTCACTTCTTGTAATAGATTCTACCATTGCTTGGTTCATATCTTTTCATGTCCTATTTTGATAAGCTGAAAGAATGGCATAATACCTGTATTTATTTTTTTCTTTGATATATAGACATTTATATCTTGTAGTCTCTAGTTAATAATGATATTCTTTGATCCTGTGGTCTAAAAGCATGGTTCACCTTTCCCATTTCAGTCTATAAATACCTACTGTCCATGTATATAGTAACATTTTGATCTTACTATTTTTCACAGAGTTCTTCACCCACCATAGCTTATTACAAGGCCTTTTGTGTATATCAAATATAAGTATAAACACTTTCTCTTTCTTATTATTTATTCTGGGGTGTATAATGTTGCATTAATACCACATGGCTTCTGAAACCTTAATTTTATAATAAATACTAAAAAGAATATACAATATCATTCTGCTCTTTTGATGCTTTATGTGTTTATACACATTTATACTATTATTAGAATTTCAATATTAAGTAGCTTGTGAATTAAGACACATTAATTGCATACTGTTGAGATGTGTCTACCTCTTTTCCACTAAGTATAAATTTTTTTCTGTTCAATCTTATGTTTTAAAACTTCAATCAAAAAAGTAACACGAATTTCTTTCTTGATGTTTCAGTTCTATGTTTCTCAGAGTCATCTATAAAAAGCACAGATAGAATTTTACATAGCTATTCTAGTATTGACACTATAAAATATTCATCATCTTTGGAATAAATTAATTTTATTTTTAAATGCCTTTACAGTTTTCTTGGCTAATAGCCTTGTGAAAAGAGACTTTTAACGAGTCCTTCAGAATGAGATTCATCACCTATTTATATCTAGTTCAATATTACATGAAATGACAATTGATAGAAACTGTTACTTGGAAGGTGCTTGAAAGCATTTCAGAGTTAACTCATGCAGGAATATGCATCTGCATCCAAGTGTTTAACTGTTGTGAGTATAATGTGTTCAGCACAGGCAACTGAGTAAGCACAAAAGAATGAAAACAACAGATCCAGACATCAGTCAGCATGGCATCATCCCAAATCAACAAAGGTGACATTATTGTGAACTGAACCCCCTTTTGGTTTTATGCACAGACTTTCATCTCCATATGTCTACATAACTTCACAGTCACATAACAGTTACTGCAATAGACTGGTACCTGGAACTCTTTCATGATTTTAAGGACAGTTTATTTTTTATTATCAGAAAAATAGTCAAGTTCATTTCATTATAATTTTCTTTGGAGCATAAGAGAAAAATGAAAAACCGATAAATTTCTTTTCTGAAATTATAACAAGCACTGAAGCCAAAATATAACAATCAGTACAGATAAACAGGGAAAACATACAAGTGTAAAAGCAACTCTTGTAAATGAAATCTCAGAGAATAGATTTAAGCAGCATATTTAAAGATGAATCTAAGAATACCAAGCAGAGTTTAGCCCAGGAGACCAGGAAATTAATGAATATATATTTTTATCATATAAATAGAATTTATACAGAAAAATATAGAAATAGAAAAATAGAAAAAATAATTATTATTGGCTAGAGAGTGAATTAAGTTACAAATCACAAGTGCTAGAAAAATTTAAGCAACTATCATGATAGTCTATCCAAAACCTTCAAAGACCAACAGTATATCCTCCTAATGAGGGAACAGACTCAGAGAAGAATGCAAATCAGAGAAATCAATAACTTGATAATTTGCTGATTGCTTAACAGATATAAACAAAGAAAAAAAGTAGAATGGATAATTTACTTCAGGAGCTAGGAAGTCTATGAAATCGCAATAATTTAAGTACAATAATTTTTAAGAAATGAGAGTCACACATGAGTCTCCGGAGTCAGACTTGAAAGAAACTTCTTGGATGTATCCATAAATTGTTCAGAAAATTGAACAATTTTATATTTTATGAAATTTCCAGAGGTGTGAGCTGGAAAATGTAAGTCAAGAAGTGATGAAGACATGGTTAGTGACCAGAGTTCAAGTGAAAATGCCTTTGCCGAGTAGATCATCGTGGTTAACTAGAGGCACCTAGGCGGAGTTAGAAGCCTGTGGCTCTGTTTAGCAATAGGAACTGTCCTATTTCTGGAGTTCATTCATAATGGTCTCAGTTTCCCCTTGGGAAATACGCAGCATGTTCATGTCCTAGATAGGATTATGGGAGAGAAAGGCAGATAAGTACTAGCAGACTGGTGACTATGACTTCCAACTGCCAGGGTCTCCCCTGTCCTCCCTCAAACCCCAACTTCTTCCCTACCATCTTGCCTTTGCTGAAAAGCAGGTGGAAACCATCAAACATACAATTCTGGAAGATTCTACCTACACCCATCTGAAAGGCTAGATAATGCCATAAAGCAAACACGATCACTTTCATGTTATAAACGGAAGCAGTCTGGAAGGCAGCTGTCTAGGATTAAACACAAGCCCATCTTCAAGAGCAGCTCAGCGACCTAGAAACAAGCAGCAGCATATTCTAGAAAATTCCCGTTGGGAGTTCCTAATTCGGGGTGGTGGTTGATGACACGGAAAGGTCAGATGAGAAGCGGAAACAGCAAGAAGCTGACACATTTTAGACTATGGTCCTCTAGTACGGTTGCTATAAGTGTGAAGAACGCGTATTTGTAATGAATATAACAAATACGGCTATGAAGCTGCAGTCATTTGACTTCAGTTATGCTCATGGGCAGGCTCCCAGGCTTTTAAATTTGAAATATACACACTTAATTGTTACTAAAAATAGCTTCCAAAATACTCTTTGAGAAGAAACATCAATATGTGACATTTTCTCAATGAAGATACATATTCCACATTTTATTTTATGTAGTGCAACTTTATGGCTCAATAAGAGGTTCTGGAGATGAAAATAAACTTAATATTTAATATAAGAAAGGTTTTAGTGAAAAAGACACTAAGCACATCAATTTCTCTTTATAAACTTTTCTTAGTTTGCATTACGAAGTTTAAATCAAGGCTGTTCTCACCACGAGAGATGAAAAGCATTACAGGGCTCCTCCTGGTCGCAGCGAGACAGCACGGCCAAGGCATGCTGCTTCTCTTCGTTCCCCACCAGAAGCTTGACCTAGGGACCTTTGGTGCTCGACAGCACAGTTTTCCAGGGAAATCAAACCCTGAATTTCCTACAGCGTTTCCAAGCTTATTAAAGGCCTGCTGATACTGTTTTATTTTTAAAACGAATACAAATACAGAATGTTAAGCCCTCCAAGTGGTTAAAGGGAGACGAAAGCTTTATAAGTTTTACATGAGGTATTGAATGTTCTAGAATTTCTTCTGATTTGGTAGTTTCCAATGTCTCTAATTGTGTTATTGTGTGTGGCGGGATGTGCTGTTTGAAAAATAACTTTGATTTTGATGTTTCATCTCAAAGAGTATCTTGGAAGCTATTTTTAGTAACAACTAAGTGTGTATATTTCAAATTTAGAAGCCTGGGAGCCTGCCCATGAGCATAACTGAAGGCATAATCAGTCAGAAAGATTTCCTTGCTACACAGGGCTCCCAACCTGTGGGAAACAGCAACCACATCTCTAGCAATAGCCAGTTCAAGCTTTGACATCAGTCATAAGACGGGCACAATTCTGAAATGGGGACAACGTGCACATCCTGGAGTGGGAAACTTTCAGAAACAGAGAACTGCCTTTCTGCTGTTCACCGAAACAATATTATATTATAAGACATCTCTGTTGGTTTGTTTGGCTTACCAGTTATTTATTTATTTACGTACTTGTTTGTTAATTTTTTAAGGGATAGAACACTAAGCAATGAGTTTCGACGGTGCTGAACTCACTTGTTTATTGCTGCTAGCCCTTCAAACAGAGGTGAGGCCAACTCTCAAGATGGGTTGAATTTGGATTTCTACGATGCCTCAGGATGTTGACACGTGTTAATTTTTCTGTCCTACTCTATTTCTTTCTTTTCTTTTCTTTCTGAACTTTAAGAAGCAGTTCTCAATGGTGAAATACAAATTCAATTCCATTAGCTGATTTATTGATCAGATTATTTGGAATTTGGCTATTTATCATTTTCAGGTTTTTATACGTCCTAGATAACAATCCCTTGTCTGATTTGTAGTTGCCAAAGTATTTTTCCTGTCCTGTAGGATGTCTCTGCACTCTGATTTTTTCCTTTTCAGAATAAAGACTTTTTAATGTCATAAAATAATAGTAACAATGTCTGAAAAAGTGACAAGAAGACATACCTTCTGTGATGGTTTGGATAGGTGTGGTCCCCATGGACTCACGTGTCTAAATGCTTGATCCATAGCAAGTGGCGCTTTTAGGAGGTGTGACCTTGTTAAAGGAAGTGTGCCACTGTGAGGGCGGGTTCTGAGGTCTTATATGCTCAAGCTATGCCCAGTGTGCTGTACAGTGTCCTTCTGCTGCCTGTGGTTGCAGAACTCTCAGCTTCCTTCTCTGCCTGCATGTTGCCATCTTTCCCACTATGAAGATTAATGGTCTAAACCTCTGAACTGTAAGCCAGCCCAAATTCATTATTTTCCTTTTTCAGAGTTGCCAAGGCCATGGTATCTCTTCGTGACAATAGAAACTCTAAGAAAACTACGTAAAAATAATATATGTAAGTTTATGATTGTACATACATAGTTTAAATTTTTAAAAAAAGTCCCACCACTACTGATAATACTCCCTCCAAGAACTAAAGATTATCTAACAAAACCCCCAATACCAGACTTCTTTTAAGTTGTTGGTCAGGATTGTCCAAAGACTCCCAAAACATTGTTAGCTATTCTTCTTGGTTGTTCCCCAGAGGCTGAAAGTAAGTCTCTGTTACTGAAGACGCTACTTCAGACACAGAGCCCAGAGGCCCCTGAGCTGGAACTGTCTTGAAAGCCTCCTCCCTGAGGATTAGCTTTCATGGTACCAGAAAGCAGTATGCAAGCTTCCACAGGAAGGAAGCAACCAACAACCCTATCCAGCTAGGACACCTTTGAGCCATAGCAATGACCAGCAAGGCAAGAAAACACCCAGGGTGCAGTAGTGGCATGCATACGTTGGCAATCACCACCAACTCTCTGATTAAATCTAAGTCCCACTCGGCCAGCAGGAATCACTTCTGGTACTGGAAACCTAGCCAACTACCCAGGACTAGTGAAGTTATGTATCTTGGAGGACAACCTGCAATGCTCACTTTACTAAACAAGCATAATCTCTAATTACATTCTAAAAATGTTCTTCCTATACTCTCAGGTGTCTTCTGCATCCTTGGCAACAGAAAAAGAAGATTACAGCGGAAAAAATCAATTGCAGGGTTGTAGAGCCCAGTCTCAAATAGTAGATCTACAGTACAACTCCTGACCCTAAGGCTTATGGATCATTATGGCATTTTAATGCATACTTTACTCCTGTTTCTCCTCCTCCCCTACTTTCCTCTAGTCCTGTCCCCCTGTCCTCCTGTCTGCTGGTCCCTCTTCTGCCCTTAATCCTTCCACCTGCACACCTGTCACCTTGGTTTTAGTATACACTCTTCTGCTCGCAGTTTTTCTCCACACCCTCTTGCTAAGGTCTCTTTCTCCTCTCTCGCAGTCCCTTTTCTAGTTGCTAGTTCCCAGATTTAACCCCATTCTCAAACGCATACAAATATGTATGCACACACATACACAGGCACAAGCACACACAAATTAAAATCTAGGATACATCTGTGAGAAAAGCACGAGGCAATTTTACTCTGATTTATTTTTCTTAATACAATAATGTCTAGTTGATTCCATATTCCAGCAAGTGTTACAATTTCATTTTTCTCTGGGGCTGAATGAAGTTTCATTGTGTAAGTATGTCACAATTTCTTTGTAAGTTCATCCATTGATGAGATCTAGACTGGTTCCATTTCTTTGCTGCTGTGAATAGAGCAGTAATAAGAATGGGTGCACAGGTATCTATGATAGGACGTGGAACCTTGGGGGATATGCCCAGCAGTTATGCAAGAGGTTCACATTTTAGGTTTAGATAGGTTGTTTCTGTTTGATTGATTTTGAAATAAAACTCCACATTGATTTCCAATGTGTATTTAAATTTTACTTTGGCTCACTAAACCACATAGGCAGCTGCATTTATGGAAACATACAGAACTTAATTCATGTGTTTTGCCTGATTTTCCTCTTTCTTTATTTGCTCACCCTCTCGTCTTTCTTGGTTTTCTCCTTCATTTTATCATCATTAGTTAGCATAATTTCTCCCAGCTTTTCTTCCTTTTGAAAACCATCCATGTGTTTCCAGATTTGACCTGCTCAGCTCTTCTTTAAAACAACTACAGAACTGTAAGGTTTTGGGTTTTTTTTCCTCCTTGAATGTGAGTAAATATCTTTACTCCTCATTACTACAAACAAGGTTTGAGGGCACATAGTTTACTTAATTATTATTTTATATTTGTGCACCATCACTTCGACTCTAACAAGGTAGCTGAATTATTTGTCTTTTTATTCCCAGGACATAGCAAGGTCACTTTTTAGTAAATGTTGCTAAATTAATTCAGGCAGGGGATGGGGAAATGATTCTTTTGGCTTACTTGATTATTTTTCTGGAAGCAAAGTTCAGAACCTTTGTCTCTTCTTCTCTCTTTTATTTTTATTTTTGCTTTTAAGCTGCTTGATATTTTACTTCAGTTATTTAAAAAAAAAGAGAGAAAAATGGTAAGGTCTCAAGTTTCGAATCTCAGATGTCCTCATTGCAATACTGTGTTATACAACGACAATTACTAGGGTCTGAGCAAATAAAAATCAGGCTTGCATACACTTGAATTGAGAATTTTTACCCAAAGTGATAATATGTTTCTCAAACAAGAATCTACTTTAAAGAAACGTAACATGACTGACCCCGCAGTCTCCAGCCCATCTGCCTTCGAGGGTGAAATCAATCATCGATCTTAAAAAGTGAAAGTAAAATATAAAGACCATGTGTGAGGGATAAACACCTTCCTCCCTGATGTGGGTGTGAGCATGGCACACTTCCCATTCATTATTTTGACAGGTGTCTCTGGGAATGAGCCGCTGAGACACCCGGAATGATTGGATGGCTCTTTGACAGGACAGTGGCTTATATATACAGTCCCTGAGCAACCCAGGCTTCAGAATCTTGATGAATTCCAGCTCCGAGCAATTTGCAGCAGCTACATCACTTTAGATTATTCTCTCTCCCAGCTTCTAGACACCATGTCAGCTCTCCATAGACAGGTTGCACCATTAGCCTCAAAATTTTAAAAATTAAAAAAGAATTTACATCATTAAATTTCAAAATGCAAAAGGAATTTTAACTCTATTTCTCATGAGAAGATTGGGTGGCTACCGCTCCCACATACCTGACTTATACTTATAAGCAAGTACTTGACTTATTCAAACCTATGTTTCATCTGTAAAAAGTGAGACTATCAACAAAACATATCCCATGGATCTTTGGTGTGAATGAACTTAGCAACCTGCACACAGTTCTCACCACACTTCCTGGATTGTAATTAGGACTTGGGGCTTGCTCGCTGTGGGGTACAGGGCGGGACAGAAACCCCAACAAGCCAAGCCCTTTCATGTAACAACAATCTATGAGTATAGAAGAATATCATTAGGAATCATTTCATTGACTTTTTTTTTTCTCTTTTGCCAGTCAGTCTCAGTTCCGTCTTAGGTCTCTGAGCTGTCCAGCCTCTGTGTCCTGGCCATCCAGCCATTGTCAGAAGTAGGTTCCCTCTTGTGGTATGGGTCTTAAGCTTGATCAGTTATTGGTTGGCCACTCTTATAATTTCTGCACCACCTTTGTCCCAGCATATCTTGTAGTCAGGTCAAATTGTAGGTCAGAGGTTATATGGCTGGGTTGCGGTCTGAAGGCTTTCCTGGTGCCAGGAAATGGCTGGTTCAGGCTCTATCTCCCTTAGCTGGAGTCTTACCGAGTCACCCTCACAGATTAATGGAAATTTTTCTGGAACTTTCCAGCTCATCCCAGAGATGTCCCTAATTCCAGTCATCTTTCCCAGTACTCCCCACTCCATCTTCCTGTCCCCTGATCTCTCCTGTTCCCCATGCCCACCTCCCTTCATCCAGACCTCTCCCCCTGTGCACCTGTTATGTCAATTCTATTTCCCCTTTGCAGTAAGAATCATGTGTCCCCCCGTTGATCCCTCCTTGTTTCTTAGACTCTTTGGGTATGTGGATTGTAGCATGATTATTCTTTACACCTAATATCCATCTAAAAACGAGTACATAACATGTTTGTCTTTCTGGATCTAGGTTACCTCACTTGGGATAATCTTTTCTAGGCCATTCATTTGCCAGAAGATTTCATGATGTCATTGCTTTTAATAGATAAGTAATACCCCAACGTCAGGTCCCCAAACACACAGTGAGGTAGTTTATAAGGCCCAATCAAAAGCCTTGCTTTGACCTTCATGGGACCTGCACTTATGTTTAGATATCCACACCATATATTTTAACGATATATGTGTGCAATTAAAAATAAAATCTTTTTTAAGTGGTGAGTCAGGAAAAAATTTTACAACTCAATGAGAGAGAACATAACATGGGCATACTCATTTAACTCCAGTTATGTGTGTTATGGAAATCACAGTTTCAAAAGTGATGAACTGAATATGTCAAGACTGAAATGCTCCAATTTTACAGTAGATAGGATGAGCAAACTCTAATACATGGTGCCTCTCCCTTTATGTTGAAAGTTGGACTTAACAAGAGGCTGGCACTACAAATCTGGGGCCATTTTACCACAAAGAAGGAGGAGGAGGAGAAAAAGAAGTTGGGCTCTAAAACCTCTTTTTCTAATTTCTAGCATTTCAGTTAAATTGCATTTATGTGATTCAGGTCTCTGCTGCAATTCTCAACTATGTCATTGAAGTTCTTAGACATATTAATCAGCTATTTTAAACTCATCTGTAGATATTCTGTGGATATGCTTGTATATCTTTTATTATTTATTATTTTGGTCAACTGTTAGGTTTTCCTGGCATATCACTAAATTCCCAGGAAATTCTTGGCATAATAATAAAGAAAACATAGGTTCTGGATGATACGGGCTTTGTCCCAATAGAGTCTTTGTCTTTATCCAGAGAAAAAGTATTTTGTCTCTGGCAGACAATATAACTGGTTGACAACTTAGATCTCTTGCATGGGACAGAGTTGACTCACAGCTTGCATTTCTTCTTACTAAGAGAGACTCTATTTTTAGATTAGCTGCATTCCTATGACATAGTCCTTTGTTTGTCTTAACTGAAATTTTATGCTGTTTTCCAGGGTCTTCCCTGGTGGGCCTTTCCTTCTCTGCTCTGGGAGACTGCCTGAAGCTCTGTTATCATCTCCTTGTTTAGAATGGCGCTCATAAATCGGCAGAAATTGCAAAGGGAAAAGGGGCAGCTATCAGGTTCAGCTTAAAGCGTAGTTGAAGTGGTTTTCAAACTTACAAGTTTCACCCTCTAAATATTCTAACTCTCAGTGGTACTGTATTTTTGTTAGGATGAAAATGTTATCTCTATCCCTTTTATTAACATTGATTTAATAAATATTAATTTATTGCCTTGTACTATATAGCAAAAATTCGAGGAAATCTCACATTCTATTTACTCGAATTACCAATTTAAATTCTTCTCCGTTCACATCCCCACAGTCCCAGTTGTCACTGTAAGATACAGAGCTGAAGAGTAAATGGCTGAAGAGAACCTTATCTTGCATTTATTCTGGCATTTTGAACTTGGTGTTAAGATTCTCATCATTTCTTGCACAGTATTAATCCCTTTCCATTTCCACAGGTAATGTATCCCATTAAAATTCCTTCCCATAAACATCAGGCAATGGTTTGTTTGCTGAAAGGGGAATCAGATGTCTAGCTTTAATTCTTGTCTTTGCCACTTAGAGATATGTGTCACAGGAAATCCTGAGTTATATCTATAAATGTTTTTGCCACTTCTACTACAGGAATCAGAAAATAACTAATGTATTTGAAAATTTGTGATTGTTTTTCTCTTAGGGTGTGCCATATTACAGGTACTAATTAAACACCCATTCTTTTCTTTTGTTTTATTTCTTACCTTAGCCTCATCAAATTCACTTCTGTTAGGTTATACAGAGGTGAAAGTCTATAATGTAAACAATGATGGGCATCTTTTAATTATACTTACACTGGAGAAAAACATAATATCCAGATCTCTAAGTTCAGGAAATGAGCTTGGTTCGTTCACAAAATACCTTGATGATACATACCTCTGGCTGTTTCACGGCCATCTGATTCATGGATGAATTTTGTTCCACAAATTCTATGGGATGGCCAGCATCAGAAGCATTTTTGTTTTACCCTAAAACACATATAAACTATTCTTCTTGTCATTATAAAAATTCACAAAAAAAAAATGTATTCATAGGTCTGGAAAGGTGGTGTTAATGGTTAAGAGCACAAAGTGCTCATCCTGAGGACCTGAGTTCTATTCTAAAGATTGACATCAAGTGAATCACAAGAGCCTGTAACTCCAGCTCCAGAGATCTAATACTCCCCTTCTTTCTTCCACAGGTACTCACACAGAGATAGACATAACTAGATATAAATAAAATAAACCTTGACCAAAGCAAAAACAAAGTAACAGATGTGGGATTACAGCAAGGTCCCGTCATAGGAAACTGCTCCATTGTCCTCTTTAGTCATTGAAGTGAATACAAATGTCCACCAGAGAGGACACTAGCCGGGCTAGTGGTACCTCATTCAACTGTTTGCAACATTTCTGCTTCTATTGCATCCTGCCCTATTATCTATTTTTCTCTTGCAAGTCAATTACTCTACATCCAAAAACACAAAATTAAAGAAATCTAGAAGTAAGAGTTCTAATTCCTGGATGCTCTTATTAAATTTTGAAGGGTCCTGAAGAGCTTTCTCCTTATGACTCACAACCTTTCTCTGCAATCTTTATAGTTCCTTAAATTGTACACACACACACACACACACACACACACACACACACACACACATATATATATATATATATATATATATATATATATAGAGAGAGAGAGAGAGAGAGAGAGAGAGAGAGAGAGAGAGAGAGAGAAAGGTAAACACACACAGAGGTAACTGTGAAAACCAACTTGCTACAATGATGGCAAACTGGTCCAGAATGGTAAGTACTGCTAGATAAAAGGCCAAAGTTTGAGTGTATGTTGATTTGTGTCGAATTCTCAGGATGCTAGTATCTTGGGATACTAATATCACACAAGCAAGAACTATAAAGAACTATTACATTAGATTGGCTTTTCCTCTTCATGCCCAGGCAGTTCACAGGTACACATGGGGAAATGCTTTTGATTGTAGGGAAATGGTTCTGAACATTTCTAGATAATGATTTCATTGAAAATAAAAGTGTCTGTGATTCCTTCAACTAGCAAAATGTAGATAAATTTCACCCCTTATATTTAAAAATAGGAATTCTGATCTGAGGCATCAAGAGTCATCATTTCTTGGGAAAACTATTGAAAAGTATGCATTTCAATTTTGTGATTTTTTTAAAAAATATTCTTATATTTATTTTTATTAGAAAAAACATAAAATAGCATGTATTTATAGGGTGCCAGGTAACATTTGAGGGTTTATATATTGAATAATGTTTACATTAAGTTAAACATATCAATCTCTCAAACATATTCATTTTAGAGTAAAAATATACAAACACTTTCATTGATGTATTTGTATTTGAGCAGATTGGGTGAACCATGGGTAGGGTAAGAGACTTAAGGAAGTCAATATCTCCTTCCACCATGTGGGTTCTTGGACTAAACTTAGGTAATCAGGTGTGCCTTGGCAGTGAGTATCTTTAAGCATTGAACCAGCTCTCCATCTTATTACTTTGTTTTTCAAAATTATAACACAAGATCCAGGGAGAAAGCTTAAGAGGCACCATATTTGTGTGAGTTCCGCAATGAATTTGGAGTCAAGTAAACACAGATTTAGTTTCTAGAACTTATCAGTTGAGTGACTCATGTTAACTCATTCATAAATGAGGAAACTAGAATTTAAAAGTTTAAGAAAATTACCTATGTTTGCAAGGAATAAATTATGAATCCATATCTGTCAGGCTCCAAGTCCATATTCTGTCTTGAATGTTATACTGATCATCAAAATAAGAAAATTATAATTTACATTATCTTCTAATTAGCTCTCAACACATAAGTTTGCCATTCTCTAAATGAGAGCTAACATGGGAAACACTAAGTCAAGAGCAAGTATTTAGAAAAATAGGAACTGCACTCTGGGGTAGAAAGCTCCAGAAATTTAGATCATGTGACACACAAATGGGAGGGGACCACACAGTCTTATGTTCAGTCATTCTTGACAGGAGTAGGCACTGGATTCTGTTGTTACCCCTTCACTCTGTCTCTATTAATACAAATCATTATGCTCGATACTCAATGTTGATCTTTGGTGGACTCAGTGAGATAATATACTTTAATGATTCAGAAAAAAATAGCAACAGCAACCGAAGAATTCCTCTCGTTCCTCCCCCATGCTGTTTAGTCACAAATTGACACGAACTTGTCAGCATTTTTTTGACCTGCAATACTTACTTTCTTTTGCAGCAGAGCAGGACCTGCAGTCCTTAAGAGTCTCGTGGACATGTCTCAGAGCCTTTAGTACTCCTTCCCCAAGGTTATGTGTGACTTGTCACCTTTTCTTATTTCCACTGCTTCATGAACGTGTGCCAAAGCATCACTGGGCACAGCGGTTTGGCTCCCTTCAAATTATGTATTTTAGTGGAAGCATGAGAAAGAGGTGGGGGGCCCTCTCCAACATTGCAGATCTCATAGGAAGCTTGACCTTACTCCTAGTGCCTGTCTTCAGTGTGATGGATCAGTGGGAGCTCCCATGCTGAGAAACTCGTCATGCAGGAGTTTGCGGATATACTTGTGGGAAACAGCTCCTTCCAGTAACCGTTGTGTGTTGGCATTGAGGTCTACAAAGAGGTCATCAAAACCAACTATGGAAAGAACACTGCCAACGTGGGAGTGAGGTCGGGTTTGCAGCCAACACACTGGAAAACAATCAAACCATGGAGCAGCTGAAGATAGGCATTCAGGTGTCTGATTACTCAGACAGCTGATAGTTAAGCATGGGTGGACCAGCATGTCAATTCTATCACAGCAGGAAGTATGATCTTGACTTTGGAAGATCCCACCAGGCACATCACTGGGAAGAAACTTAGGGAGTGCTATGAGGACTTCATCAAGACTTTCTGTGGTCTCCACTAAAAATCCCTTTCACCAGGATGACTGGGCAGTGTGTACCGTACTCCACTTAGGTGGACACACATATTGTGAAGGGTGATCTCAAAGGACTGTCTACTGAAGCCTGCAACTGCCCACTGCTAAAGGCCACCCAGACTGATGCAGTGACCAAAGCCATCCAGTCCTACAGACAGCTGGGGGTGAGAGTGAGCCACTCCCTAGAAGCTATTCATTGGTCACCTCGTGATAGGATTCTGTATGGGACAGATTAAGTAAATATCCACTACCTCTTAGAGAATCCTGTCAAATACAATCAGCTCGTGAGAACTGAAGAGGCTCTTGGGGATAATAAAACTGTCTTTGCTGAATGAAAAGTTTATAATCCAAAAACCAAGTGAGAGCTAGAGGCCCCAGAATTCTCTAGGACACACGCAACCTGCAAACCCTTCCTCCTAAAATATACCCTTGTGATGAACAAAAATTAAATAAGTAAAACAATTGTACCATTTACACGTGAGTTACTACTTTTCAATAAAACCAGAGGACAAATGATATTTATCCTTTTGAAGATTAACTGTGAGTTAAGGTTACTGTGAGTTCAATTCTTGCTTTTCTAAATATTAATATGACCTTAGGCATGTAACTCACCTATTTCTCAACTTCCTCACCAGTGAAATAGAAATCCTAATGTTTCTGCCACATATCATTGAACATAATTAATATTTGTTAATAAGAGAAAGTATAAAGGTGGCTGATAAATTGTTGCATGAAAGTTTGTTAGGAGTTCCATTCTAAGGAGATTGAACCGAGTGGTTGATGTGGAATAGACCTCCTAGGTCTTGATAACATAACTCTCCCACAGTGGCAGGGCGGGACTGGGGGAGGGGTATCAGTTTGTATTTAGAGCCCCAGGGATTTTTAGCAGGAAAGAAACACTCACATTTAATTGAGAGCATGTGTTGAGGCTGGGATGATGCTCCCCAGGGCTCAGTGGCAGGGTAGGATGATGGAGTCCATAAACAAAGATTATACTTAGTATCAGACTGGCTGTGGCACTAAACTGAAGAGGTGGCAGTGATTCAGAACAAAAAGAGAAAAAGGAGATGTAAAACTATCCGGCTTTCATGGGACAGGCTCACAATCCTGAGAAAGGATTGTTTGAGTGACTTAAAAATTTGAGTCTCCAGAAAGCCATCCAGCATGCCAGGGACTGTCTTTAACTACAGAATGAACCATGCTCTCCACAAGTTCTTGTGACCGGGCAGTAAGCACCCTGGCTTTCACAGGATGAAATGAGCAGAAATTCTGGTCCAGATCCTATGTATGACTCCATCACATGGAGATGAGGCTTCCTACAGCAGGAGAGGCTCTGCCTCAGAGACAGCTCTGCATCCAACAGGACTGCTTAGCCAAAGACTGCCCCTCTGAGGTTTCAAAACATGACTGAGCCAGCGGTGGTGGCACACACCTTTAATCCCAGCACTCAGAAGGCAGAGGCAGGTGGATCTCTGTGAGTTCAAGGCCAGCCTGGTCTACAAGAGCTAGTTCTAGGACAAGCTCCAAAGCTACAGAGAAACCCTGTCTCGAAAAACAAACAAACAAAAAGACTGATAGATGCATAGTCTTCAAGTAAATTCAGCCACAATGCTAATAACCAATTGAAACAAGAGGATTTGCTGAGCACAGTACTTGTCGGTATACTTGTATTGTCTTATTTAGTGTTCAGCCAAGCCTGTGAGATGAACCCTAGCCTCCTCATTTTGCATGCAAGAACACGGAGACACGGGGAGGTTTAAAAGCCACACCCAGCAGACACGTGGTGAATTTCACATTGGGGATGAGATCTGTCTGATACCCCAGCATCACACTTCACTCATCCTCTACTTCCATGGAATCTCTTCCTGATGCAATTTCCTTAGCCTTCTGATACACTAATTCTCCGGCTGGCGCTATTCATATGAAAGGTTTCCACTGAAATCTGTTTGCAGTCAGCCACTGGAGAGCATGCTTCCCTAGGGGCTTTCAAATTATGTTCCAGGCTCCCGAAGTGCATTAGGCTTAAAAAGCAGCCCTGGCTTTGTCTGCCATCCCTGGTTAGGCTGATATCCACTGGCTGGATTTCTGATATGCTTACAGATGCAATCACCCAGGCAGCATATTTCTGGAGCAATGTAGTGAGGCAACTACACAAATGTAAATTCCCTTTGCTTTTAAAAAACCAGTAGACTTCTAATGATTGGCTGTCAAATAAGCAAGGTAAGGTTTGAAAAAAAAATCTCTAAGAATGACCCCAGCATTCCAAACTGACACAACTCAACTTCAAAAAGTTCATGGTAATATAAACATAGTACAATGATTGTAATTAATTTAAATCTGTTTAGGAGAATAGGAACTCGGTTACAGACTGTTTCTCCTGCTTCAGAGCAGAATGTGATATGCCTTGCGATGTCAATTAGATTCAACTTGATTTAAACTTGCCCTTCACGCCTGGCCTCCCCGCTTTCCAACAGATGCACACACAATGCAGGGAAGCCAGCCAAGTCGAGAGCAGCTCCAGGGAGCAACTTCATTTGTCGAGACTGTGAATTCCACATCAAGTGAAGGGATTCTGTCTCAGTGGACTGTGCTGGGAAAAGCCTAGACACATAACACTTCAAGTGCCAGACTAGGAAGCGTACTTAATTTGAACTCCATACAGACTACAAGGGGCTATTTTCAGCTTTCTTAGTCAACAAGACTGCTGGAGGAATTTTGTTGACACTAAAAGTTATGAGCTGTTTAAGATAAAGACCATGATACCTTTGAAAGTTTGGCATCTTCTAAATGAAACTTGAGACTAAGAAGTGACAGGGGGTAGAAGGCACCCCATTGGTCTGTCGCTGGCTATAGTCAATCAGGCAGAAGACATGAGATAATGGTAGGCAGACTGCCGTAGCTACAGTCCCAGTTTTTCTTCTGTGTGGAGGAGAACAGTAAAGGCATAACTTCTAACACAAGAGCAGTTCCGACCCCACGGAATTCATGGCGCTGAATCACACCGTAGCTCCTTGGTGTGTCAGAAAATGATGAAGGAGGGCCTTTGATGTGAAACCTAACCTGAATATAAACTTCTATGAGTAAAATGGAAATAAAAACAAGTCATAAATATTGGCGACTAGAACAAAAGAGCGAGGCACTGATGAGTACAGAATTATGTTCACTGCAATGGTCCTTGGAGACCAGGGGTTCTTCTTGCGATATAAATTGTTATGCTTTATGTTAGAAGAGAAACTTCTTTTAATGAGTGCTATTCATCATTGATGAAAACATCTGTTGCTCCTGTTCTCTGTGAGACGATGAGGTCTCCTTGTAAATTATTATAATTATTCAACACATTTTATTCTAAAACCTGAAGAGGTGGGAATGTTTTACTGAGAGCTTTGACGTGCATTCCTTTGTGGGTCAACACAGTCCTTCAGCTAGAGATCGGGCTTCTCCAGCTGGAGTCACTATGCTTGCTGCTGTTGCATCAAACCCCAGGGTAGATTTGTTATTCTGAAGTCTTCTTTGCTGTAGGAAATAGTACAGCTTAAAATTATCTGCCTACTGGGGCGTGGCCTCATATACTATATACGTGAAAGCCGAACCGGGCGTCCGTCCCTTTGTTCTCCTTCTCCTTGCTCTTTTTCCTCAGGCTGCTCCTTTGGATCATGTGATTCAACCAGTCAAGTGAGTTTATCCCTTAATAAATGATTATCTATTTCACGATTCTGAACCAGTGAGGAATTTTTTTCTAAGCGTCCGACCACCATAACACTTCCTGAACTCTCTCATGAGGCCTTCCACCTTCTCCCTACATTCCCAGGCAGGAAATCATTTTAGAGATTAGTGAAATGGAATAAAGATTGGGATTATGCTTTTGTGTGAAGTTTCATAACATCATGACCATTACTGGGGATTGGCTGGTACAGCACCCAGTGGACAAAGCACCACAGAAGTAGACTTCTCTAGGAGGATGTCAGGAAGTGGTTCAATAAGGACTGGGAGC
Source organism: Microtus oregoni (assembly GCF_018167655.1). NCBI lineage: Eukaryota > Metazoa > Chordata > Mammalia > Rodentia > Cricetidae > Microtus > Microtus oregoni. The sequence continues at coordinate 7,859,477 of NW_024543076.1, read as the reverse complement.
CATGCAGCTGTGGGGCACACCTTTAATCCCAACACTCACGGAGGCAGAGGCAGGCGAATTTCTGTGAGTTCGAGGCCAGCCTGGTCTACAGAGTGAGTTCCAGGACAGCCAGAGATACACAGAGAAACCATGCTTCAAAAAATAAAAAATAAAAAAATAATAGAGAAAGAAAGGAAAAAAGAAAGAAAAGAAACACTGAGCCTTTATCAGTGAAGACAGCAAGGCGGCAGAAAGAAGAGGTATTGTTCCAGGAACTAAGGTTTACTCATACAATGAGGAGCCGAAATGACTGAGAAAAAGAAAGCATGAGAAGATACTAAAAACCAGTGGTTCTGCACTGTCCATATTAAATATGATCTATGAATAGTTCACCTCTCTCAATATCTGTCACATCTTCTGGCTGCCTTGCTCTTTTGAATACTTCTTAGTGTTCTAATCTTGGAAGTGGAATCAGAAACTTCATATTCCCAAGCTTAGTCATACAGTATAAAATCTGGCTATTTAGAAGCACTCAGGAAGACTTGGCTGTGGAATTCAGCTAGCTGAGAAAGCAGTCGGTGTGTGCAGTCTGGTTTCTGAGCTCTGTTTTGGGAAAGTAACAAAAGCAAGTGTTTGGGAGCCCAGTACAAGCACAGATCACCAAAATATGCTAAAGTACACATACTCAACGGCATGTACTCTGTGCTGGACCATCACAATGATGAGTGATTGGGGTACTGCCCCAGACTGAATCTTCCTCGCTCCTGAACTTTCATAGCCTCAGAAAGAACTATCTAGTATTCATCACTAAATCTGATCCCCTTCCTCAGCTAGAAAGGGTTCTGTTGTTAGAAAAAAAAATAGAGATATTTAGTAAAAAATACGAAACCCAGAGAAGCCCAAGATGAAGAAATGATGTTGAGGACTATTTGTATACAGATTAAATTAAAGCCTTTGAGTCAGAATAAGTAAGTCATCCACAGAGACAGACCATTCACACAAACAACAGGAGGTCTAGGCACAACACTTGGACAACTTAAGTAGAAAAATGAGCCAGGAAAGAAGACTGAATCACAGTCATTCAAGGCAACAAAACGGCTCAGTGTACTTGTCCAAAAAGTAAAATATTTCATGGATAATGGATTCAGGGATCTTGAAATTGAAAGAAAAAATTCTGTTGACTAAAGGGCCTTGGTGTATGTTTTGTGTGATTACCTAGTGTTTGTATTTCTAAGAATGAAGAGCCTCTGCCAGTAAGTTTCCAGAGCAGAGCGCCATGCTTCTGAGACAATGACCATCTATATGCATGTGAACCATAGGCTTCCAAAACTGAGGATCCTAACAGCAGCCTGGGATGAATGGGGACATGACTGCATCAGAAGACACGTAGGGTACTTCCTGTTCTTCCAGAGTATTTGACAGCAATCAGGAGGTGCTATAAAAGGCTGGTGCTGATGGGCTAGTCAGAGTTCCCAGATTATTCCCTACTTGTCACCTGACGAACAAAAATGAGCCAATGTCCTAGGTGACTCTTGATAGAACTAAAGATAGAAGATACTATAGTCTTTTTGTTTTTTTAAGACAGGGTTTCTCTGTGTAACAGTCCTGGCTGTCCTGTTAGTTACTATAACTAACTCTTATAGGCCAGACTGGTCTTGAAGTCACAGAGATCCATGTGCCTCTGCCTCCTGAGTGCTGGGATTAAAGGCTTAAGTTACCATCACCCTGCAAAAGTACTATAGTCTTAAGGAGATGCAGAATATCTTACAAATTAGGACAGAAGGTAAACAATTGGAAAACAATAACTATTATTTAAATTGATATTTAATAAAACATTAATAAATAATAACATTAATTACTTAATAAATCGCAACTTCAGAAATATCATCATATATGTATCTCCACTTGGCAAATTAGGACGAAACAGGTAAAAATCAATCGTAAGATTCTTAATAAAATTAGGGCAAATACATGATTTTATAAATCAAAATGGAAAATATGAAATTCAGTACATTTTATGTTAGACCCGAGGAGTGAGAAAGCCTGCTTGTGGTCCATGTGCAGATTGTGCTTGCAGATGATGTCCATCATAGCTTTCTTCACCCCACCCCCAATATTTATGGCCTGAAAACTGCTCTGCTATGGAGACTGCCCTACTGAGATCAGCTAAAACTGCTTTCATGTTCATCTTAGCGCAATCATGCTGTCCCACTGCTCTTTTCTTTCTAACAAGGTTCTGGGATACAAGACAACTCTAGGTTCCTATGTGAGACCAACGGAATTACATGAAACAGTAGCATCTGCAATTTGAGCAACTCAGATTCTGTCAATATGTGCAAACTCTCCTGGCCCCTGTGTCAATCATTCCATCAATTCTTTTTCCATCTTAACCAGTGTGGAGGCCAAGGGTTTGATTTAATCATCATCTTATTGTAACTGACCCAGTTCTATAGAAATTAAGTCTGTGGTTTTGAAGTTTGGCAGCTTTGCCTGAATGGAAGATGGTGAGTTCAAAGCGTGGGGCCCTGATGGGTAAATCAGAAGGGCAACACAGTTTTTACAACTAGCCTGGCTGCAGCCTTATATGCAAAGCTTGACGTTCAAGTGTGTAATTTTATTTTTGAATGCACTCCTTCTGTCTTGATGTTGCTTAAGGCCGTGAAGGCTGGAAAGACTGCAGTAGGTACCACGTACCTCTCAGTTATGTTCTTGGTCACCCAGGGTGGACAAGGGGATAAATACATTTGTTTTCTCCTTAACATTACCAGTGATTTGTGAAAATCAAAAGTAATATGTCCAGAGACATGAACTTCCTAATAAAATGTGCTGGTAGAATACATTGCTTTTCTTGGCTATTAAGGCCTACTGTACTCGTCTTTCTCTTTGGCAATACTACTATGTATCCCAACGCTGTTGACCACACCCTAACTTGACACTATTAAGTTGGTTGCTTTGTCATTTCTTATAAATGTTTTATCAAATCATTTGCTTATTATTAGTAACATTTTTTTTATTTAGAGACCAAATTTTAAGAGTCTTGGAACTCTTCATCCACCACTGAGTCTTTTGAACCTAGCATCATATATCTGTCAATAGTAAACAGGCAACAGACATAAAAGAGTTGTTCAAAATAAGGAAATCCATCAAGATGATAGATTAGAATATATATATAATCATGTTAATCAATAGAACTGGTTTCTCATATGTAGTAACTGTGAGTAATTAAAGAAGGACCCGCATTAGCATGTGACTTCAATGTAATTATTAAATATCAATTTAATTATCAATTATTAACTGATGGCCTATGACTAACATCTGCTCGCTGTTGCAGATAACCATGTGATCTCACATGCAATATTTCTTACTTCTGTAATGGCCTAGGTTGCATCACAAATACGTTTTTGAGTGATTGCAGCATGTTGACTTAAATAATTAAAATATGCAAAAGTTTTCTAACAGTTTATTGATGGCCTATGACTAATATAACTAATTAAATCAAGCAGAATTCAAACTAACCTAAAGAATTTTTCTCTTGATTTTAACTGCATTATTAATGGATAATTACCCTCTTATTTCTGCCCGCACGCTCATGGGACAGTCGAGACATTTTCTAAGCTGCAGTAGGATAATTCAAGGGTGAAGGTGGAAAAAATAAGTTGGCTGGACTGTTATACAGCAATGCACAGATCAGTTATTCGAGGCCAGCAGCTGAGCCAATGCTTGATCATACTAAGGAGGATTATGAAACATGATTTGTGTCGCCAACATCCTTTGCTTACGGTGGTCATGACAATAACTGAAGGTGACCACTTGTTCCCCCCCAGAACAGCAAGCACTGTGATGGACGGCAGCAAGCTTGTCACTGTGATTTAATCACTGTGTTCTGAACATCTGTGTCAGTAAAGAGAGAAGCTATCTTTGAAGAAAATGAAAATGAAAGATCACAAGTGTCAAGCCCTGAGAGGGTACCGTGCACAGGGGATTTTGTGTATGTAAATGGAGACGTACCTGAAAACCAACTCTCACGGTAGATGAGAAAGTATCATCTGAAAGCAGAATTTTAAAAAAAAATTCATGCTAAAGTTAATGGCCTTCAAAATAGTGTGGTAGGGTAGAGGGAAATTGGCCACAATCTACATAAAAGTAATCAAACGACTAATGATTTCAAAATACAACCACATGATAGAAATGATGTGAGGCCAGATTAATGATTATAGCGATGATAACATTCTTGTTTAAGTACTTACATTTAAATATTAAATAAAGTATGACAATTAGTTCAACAGATGCAAGGATTATAATTCTCCCTATAAATAGCACATGTTCTAAAAGCAGAACTAGAATGAAATGTTCCTTTGTTTTCTTTGAGTTGGGATTCATCATATTTTCCCTAGTTGTATCGTCAGTCAGCAAGCACGGTCTCTCTGATCTGTTTACAGCAGTCTCGAGTGGAGAACAAGCACCAAGCACTTTGTCTGATTCAGTAGGAAATGCCTTACATTGTGGAATGGCCTGGAGTGTCTCTGCCTAAAGCTTCACCTGGAGTAGTTGTTGTTTGAAAAAGACAATTCACCTAAAAACTGAAACAAAGAATTTACAGCGAAAGACTAATTAATCTGGGCTTTGTGAATCGTGAAAATGGATTTAGCACTCATATGATTCCTTTGAATGCTGAATTGCAGTATGTATTAAATTCTCTCTCCCTTTCGTGCTGTTAGTTTGAATGTAAAATGTTGCTAAAGGCCAGTGTGTTTGAATACTTGGTCTCAGTGGGTGGACTGCCTTGGTAGGTAGCTTCCCCAGATAAGGGTCCTGGAAATGGCACTACTTGTGATAGCCCAGCATGGGGTCTCTCTGATTCTGGACTGCCTGCAAAACGTAGTCAGGCACCTCCTGCTCCCACGAGCTGTAACCAGCTGTCTCATGCTGTCCTTGATGCCTCCAGGAAGACTCTGCCATGATGGACGCATCGTCTCAGAAGATGTTCAGACCTTGGTAAAGCCTGCTTCCCTGAGATGCTCTTTCAAAGTGACTGGAAAAGAAGTTCATCAAAATGCAGCCTCAGCTACAAGCAAGCAGCAGTTTCCGGCTTCCCCTTGGTTTGGATCAAAACAATCAGAGAAGATTACTCTTCAGAAAGCAGGTAATCAAGAGAATGAGCTCAAGTTTTAATTTTTAAGGTTTTATTACATTTACTTATTCACTTTTTTTGAGGGGGAATTAGCACGCGCATGCCAAGGTGCTCATGTCGAAGTCAGAGGACAACTAGCGAAAGTGGGTTCCCTCATTCCACTGCTGGGTCCCCTGGATCCAATGCAGGTCATCAGCCTCGGCAGCAGGTAGTAGGGCATTTCACAGGCTCAACTAAATGAAGTTTGCTATTGAATAGAGAATTAGAAACACCTAGTGTTAGATTTCTTTTTTTTTTTTTTTTTTTTTTTTTTTTTTTTTTTTTTAGTTTTTTTAGTTTTTCTGAGACAGGGTTTCTCTGTAGCTTTGGAGCCTGTCCTGGCACTAGCTCTTGTAGACCAGGCTGGCCTCGAACTCACAGAGATCCACCCGCCTCTGCCTCCCGAGTGCTGGGATTAAAGGCGTGTTAGATTTCTGAGGCAGTAGAAGGAGACAGAAGGCTGAAAAGTACGAATCTGACTTTGAACCGATGGGGCTATTACACAGAGAGCTGCAGTCTTTCTCCTGCAGATGGCTGAGAGGACTCCCAAGGCGGGCGGGGGGGGGGGGGGGGGGGGGGGGGGGCGGTGTCTGACCTTTTATGGGGGTAAACACTTTAGGCTGGGGAAATGTTTGCAGACCCTGGGGGCTGTGTGTGGTTCTGGAAGTCCCTGCTTCAAGCAAGGCAGATTATTTTGGGAAATATATTAGCTCTGGAAAAAAAAATTCCTTTGGGGATGACAAAAGATGGTCATTTGTAATCTTGTAGGAATTATGTTTTGCCAACAAGAACTGTATCACCTAGAAACTGGTGATCAAGGCGCTAGTGCTGAGACCCTGGTGGCCCAGAAGCATGCAGAGGGGAGAATTAGTAGAAAGGCAAAAAGATAGAGATACCACAGCCGTAACTAATACAGAAACATATGACGAACACACAGCAGAGGATCTAGCTGATCAGGGAACTGCGGAACAGGCCAGTGTTTGAGGTGCTCTTCTGTGATTCCCAGCATCAAGTGCCATGCTTTTACGGAAACACATCTTGAAAATATACACCCAACTTTACTACTCTGGCAAAGCAAGTCTCCACATTCATCTTTCCCTTAGAAACTACAACTTTTGCTAGAGTATGCAACCAGCTTTGTCCTTGTGGTCCATTGTGCCGCAGCTCAGTGCCACTGAAGCAAGCGAATTGTAAAATACACACAGGGGAATTCCGGTTGGCTGCATGAAAGGATGCAGGATTCACTTTCATTAAACCTTTATGACTGGCAGATCTGTAGCCAGTGTGAAGAAGAATTCTTGGAAATGCTGATTGATTTATTAGAATTACAGTGGCATGCAGAAATTGGAATACTGCATTCCAGAGCCTAATTTGATATATCTGTAGTCACCTAAATAGTCATTCCCTCCTCATCTGCAAGCATATGTGTACATACACATGTACACAATTAGAGGGTTTTTAACTTTCATTGTATAATTTTATGTACTTACTTACTCACTCATTTTAGTCACATGAGTGCGTGTGTGAATGTGTATACGAGTATGTCAGTGTGTGTGTGAGTATTTGAATGTGTGTGTATGTGTATGAGTGTGTGAATGTGTGTGTGAGTGTGTGAATGTGTGTGTGTGTGTGTGTGTGTGTGTGTGTGTGTGTAAATGCCACAATGATCATATGGATGTAAGTGGACAGCTTTCAGGAGTTGGGTTTTCTTCTACCATGTGGACCCTGGAGATCAAACTCAGGTCATCAGGCTTAGTGACACCTCTACCTGCTGATCCAGGACTTACCAGTGTACAGACTAATGGCATAGAGAACCCGTTCAGTGAAATAATTGCAGAAATGGCAAGCCTTGGAGATAACATGAACTTTCATTTCTAGCATGTATTGGAAACCCCTAAACATGCATGAACCAAACAAAAGATTTTCAGTATAACTAAAATTCTAAAATTATAATAAATGAAGAACTCGAAAGTCATAGATCTTGGAGGAGAGCCTACAACAGCTTTACTAACCCAGCAAAATTCCCTAACTGCATCCTAAATATTTGTACTCACTAATAAGTGTAGTTTTTGCCCATCATCAAAGAAATTTCACTTTGCAACACGTGGAGACCATTTCAACAAACCAGAACCAATCAAAATGGAGAATGGTGGATTCCCAACAGACATATCTAGAGCACAACTGAGGCTCAAAGCATTGTGAAAGAAGGGGCAGAAGGTTTGTAAGAGCTAGAGGACCTCAGAGTTTGCTGAGAAATTGTGTCTCCTAGTAATCTGTGAAACAGCACATGTAAAGTCTCACCAACACAACTGTCCAAACATGATCTGAACAAGAACAACAGGAGAAATGCTAATGTAGACAGGGGAAATCCCAGCCTTAACCCCACACAAAGAAATATATATATACAATTAATGGAAAAAGAAGCCATGAATTTGAGAGAGAGAAAAGAGGGGTATGTAGGAGGGTTTAGGTGGAGGAAAAGGAATGGGGAAATTATATAATTATGTTATGATGCCCAGAATAAAAGAAGTAATTTTGAAATATTGGAAGCTGTGAAAGAAAAATACTAGCTTACTTATAAATGAGAAGCCATTTTCCTAGAGAAACTTGAAAGAAATGATGGAATGATGCATTTGGAGCCTGAAAGAAAATTACTGTCAATCTAGATTATTTATATAAAGTCAAATTATTCTTTATAATAAAAATAGGAATAAAGACCTTCCCAAACAAACTCAAAAGACAGGAATTCCCAGACACTGAACCAGTCTTGCAGACGATACTCATAGGAATCTTACACATAAAAGAGGAGGCAAACACAATCAGGAGAGCACAGCAAAGAATAAATCCCTCTGTCATTCAGTGAGTCCCTGAATCAAAATAAAATTAAAAAGGAAGCTGGCAAGGTAACTCAGGGGTAGAGTGCTTGCTCAGCCTCCAGGGGCCTGGTTTTATCAATGTTATTTGAAAAATTGACATGAGAAAAACAATCACATCAGTGGGAAAATCAATAGAATAGACACTTTTCAAAAAGAAGTATAACTGGACAACAACTATTTAAAAATGGAACATATTCGCCCATCAGGAAAAGACAGATCACAGCTACATTGAGATTATACCTCGGGCCGGTCAGAACCATTGGTAAGAAAGCAGGAATCCTTATGTCTGCTAGAAGGGAGATGAGTTAGTACAAACTCATGGAAATGAGAATGGAGCTTCCTCAGACTACGGACGTATCATCCAGCTGTACTATTCCTAAGTGCTCACCGAAAGTAGTCAAAGGCGGCATCAAGTAGATTTACCTACGCAGTCCTGTTTACCATGGTGACACTGAAATAGCTCATGGGATAGGTATCGATCTATCACCAAATGAATGGGTAATGAAAATGTGATAAACAACACACACCCAGAGAGATGGGAGAGAGAGGATGATGTATAACATAAAAAAGAAGGAACTGCAATTTTCAAAAGCATTGATTGAACTCAAAATATTTTTAATTTAATTTTAGTTATTTATTGTTTTTTCAAGACCGGGTTTCTCTGTGTAACCCTGGTTGTCCTGGCTCTTGCTCTGAAGACCAGACTGGCCTCAAACACAGAAATTCACTTATCTCTGCCGCCCTGGTGCTGAGATTAAAGGCATGTGCCACCACTGCCCAGCTGGAAATACGATATTTTAAAAAATAAACCCCACTCAGGAAGACAAGTAATGCATGTTTTCTTAAAGGAAAACAATAAAAATGTGAACTTAAAGGACAATTATGAATATGTATGAAATTATGTATCTGTATCAGGTGGGAGTGGTGTGGGAAATGGGCCATAAAAGAAAGTATGAGTGGGGGGAGGGGGAGAAGGGTGGGAGGAGGGAGAGAAGGGTGGGAGGAGGGGGAGGGAAATGGGAGGCTGGGAGGAGGTGGAAACTTGTTTTTTTGTTCATGTTTTTTTTTTCTTCTTTTCTCAATAAAAAAATGAAAAAAAAAAGAAAGAAAGTATGAGGGGCCAATACTATCCAAGAATATAATATGCCTGTATGAAATTGTCACAATAACACTCATTATTTCGTGCCATTAATATATGTGACGAGATAGAGTGTCATATTAATTGCTCAGGGAACTGCAGCATTTTATGAGCTGTATGTTACATTTTATATCTGTTTACATAAAATGAAATTACCTTTCAAAAATTAGAAAAACCTCAAAACTAACGAGCCACTACCACCTTCATCAGAGGAAACATAAATTTTCTTACTTCTGAGTCTTAAAATTGTTTCGATACAAGCCTATATAAATATCATGAAAAAAATGAAAGCACCGAGAGTAATTTTATATTCTTAAACTTGTACCAATTCTCTGTAGATATGTTTGATTCATACAGCCAGTGTTGTGTTTCATTGTAAATGAAGTCTAGTATTTGAAAGTAAAATAATATGGTCACAATGAAAATCTTTAAAGATTACTCATGAATTTTAATTAGACTCCGACCATGACTTCCAGGTACATTTTATTTTTCCAAGAAACATCATAACTCTGTCGATTAATTGTGCCGACGATCCAGTGGTTGTACTGGAGATTTAACAGATGAATCTTATTATTACCAAGTGAACTAAACTAAGCTGTCTTCTGGGGAAAAAAAAAATCACATTTAAAAAGCCATGAATTTCTTGCTTTGTGGGAAATTGGAGCTAATTTCTCTTCTCTTTATGATTTGTGAGTGGGGGATATACCAGACAATTGTGAAGTATGAATAATTCAGTTGTTACCTGGGATTTGACCAAAAATGCAAACTACAGAAAGCCTACTTGGGAACATATTTTTGCAAAAATAAATAACTAAACAAAAAATTACCACCAATAGAAAAAGCACCACTACTAATCTGGCTCATAAATGGAATATTGAAAGTAAGATAGGGTCATTTTAAACTAAAGATGGTAAGACAGAGTCACAGAAACTATCAAGGCTAGCTTTTGAGACTTATTTCTCTGTTACCACACAGTTTGGGGGTGGTGCTGTCTTGACTGTTCTCTTGGAGTGATTTTCCCTGCATAAGGTGGCATCACCAGAAGCCCACCAGGCTTGGAGAACGGTGCAGCACTGGCTACTCACACTGTGCACAGCAGACTCCGGGTCTATCCTCTGCCACATAAATCCTAGAAGACCCTGGGTCACATGAAGAGCTGAGTCTGATTCCTGTTTATGAATAGTTCTGTCCCTCTTGTGAGTGCTGAGATAGGTGACTGCCTTACAGAAAATGTAAATATGCAACTACAGTACGAGCAGGAAAGTGTCTGGACTGATTTCCTCTTGCTCTGCAACCAACTGCCGCACGGTGACTTATGGCCTCGCTCACTTGTTAAGATAGAGCTCACCTGTTCACTCTCAATAAACATTGATTCCTTAATTTCCCTGATGCTGTTTCTAAGAGAAGCAGCACCTGTGTTGGTTTTCTGTGGACGTGGACAAGCATCCCCTTATGTACAAGTCTGTCCTTTGTTTACCCAGGTCCTTACAAGATCACATCCTTGCAATGGAAGGCACATTGTTCCAGAAGTCCAGGCGGAAGCACTAATTGACATTCTGATAGCAGTAAAGGACAGGGTGACTTCAGAACTGGGGCTGGGGAGGTCTACAAACCCCACTTTATCTTTTTCTGGTGCTTATGTATGATGGAGAAGTCAGTGATCACAGAGGATGCAGTGGTCAACAACTCAGCAGAGATAAAAGCATCTCTGAGCTTCTGCAATGTGCATTCATTTCTATTAAACTATCAAAATTCACTCTTGACAAACAACTACTTTTAAATTGGTCAAATACTCGGAAAAAAAACATAACACAGAACAGAATGAGATAGAACCGTGGGCCCTAGCCCTTCATTTTTCCAATTCATGGCCACAAAAACTGAAAAGATTCCTAACTAAATAAGCATAAACAAAAGAGTTAGGAACTTTTTCACAGAAATGGACAGTACAAACCACAAAATGCCTACCAGCTTATGAAATGATTAAATAAAATGTAAGACAACCATTGACTTTGCAACATGGATGAACCTTGTGGAACATTCCTCAGTGAAGATGCTTTTGGCAAATTTCCATATATTAACCCATAGATATGAAATTCCAGAGGAGCCAAACATAGACACAGAAGGTAGATGACTAATTGAAGAGATTTGCTGGGAAGGAAACAATGACTTTTGGTAGAAGAGGGTTGGAAAAAGAAATGCAGCTTCAAAACTGTGTACACCTTGAACTCCAAAAGAGGAAGAAACAAAACCACAAATCCACAAGGGTTTGCCCAACATCTCAGGCTCTTGAGAGTGTTCCTTTCTGGTACAAGGATGAAAAACAGTTTGGTGGTTCTTCTTGCTCATATCTATTGTAAAGTTCTAGGGTTTGAGTATATATATGACTAGATAATAAGAAAGGAAGGAAGGAAGGAAGGAAGGAAGGAAGGAAGGAGGGAGGGAGGGAGGGAGGGAGGAAAATAGGAAACATAATTATTTTGCTAGCATTTTCTGTTTGGCTCTTACATTTCTGTTTTCAGATTTTTTTTACTAGATTATTCCATTCTCAAATCTGCCTCAAGAGACTTTTAGGTGAACAAAAAATTGCTTTGTCTATAGAAATTTCAATTTGAGGGTTATAATTTCAGGTTTGCAAATATGACATCCTGTTGACTGAGGTTTTCTGTCCCACCAGGTCCCATACCCATTTAGCCCCAAGGAAATCACACAGAGGTCTACATTAGTTATGAACTGATTGGTCCTTTAGCTTAGGCTTCTTATTAACTAATTCTTATAACTTATATTAGCCCATAATTCCTGTCTGAATTAACCACGTGGCTTGGTACCTTTTTTGGAGAGGTAGTCACATCTTGCTTCTTCTGAGGCTGGGTCATGACTGCAGAATGAGCTTTCCTCTTCCAAGAATTCTCCTGTTCTCATCACCCCGCCTCTACTTTCTGCCTGGTTGTCCTGCCTATAATTCCTGCCTGGCTACTGGCCAATCAGCATTTTATTAAAATGCAATGGACAGGGTACAAACCATTGTCCCACAACAACATCCTTTGTTCTCTTTGTCTTGTTTCTCTTGATTTAAGACGTCTTCCTCAAATGTCTGGTGATTCCATGACTGTCTGCTTTCATTTACTGAAATTTACTAGCTGCAAGCTTTATGCAGTAGCCAGCTCACTGAAGGAAGGCTCAAGTGTAGATTCTGGAAAATCTTTCCATGCTTCTGGTTTTCTTTCTAAGCCTGGAGGTGGAGTGGATAAAAAATTTGCTGGGAGCAGCTTGGATAAGAAGCAGTGAAATAGAATCTCTCGCTCTGTTAAAGACATGCTGGATTAGCACAGCCCTTTATGGGTCGCTGTGCACTGTGTGTGATGCCACGGGTGTTCATGCCTTCATCTGGGTTCAGCATAGGCCTTCTTGATACTTTTCTAGAACATCAAGAGGCTCATTAAGGCTAAAAATTTGATCTCCTAAGAGAGTTCATGTTTCAAAAAGAGAGTGTCTACTTGATCTTTAGAAGTAAGCACTGTCAAGACTCTCTGCTTGCTTCCTGTGTTTTCATCCTCGCTGAGCACATGGACCTCCAAGTACTGGGAGCACACCCCCTGGGAACTCTATCAGATGTCATTAGTAACCCAGTCTTCATTTCCATTAGATGTAGTTGCCCCTGCCTTGATAAATCACTTACAGCTTTGCCTGCCTGCCCCACTCCAAATGTCTTTTATTCTATCTTATTTTCTTCTGTATTTGTCCATGTGGGTTTGAAAGCATGTTTTCATTCTTGTAATAACATTTAATGCGGTCTTTGTGAGACAAAGGAAATACGATTTTCAGTGTGCCATTTTTAACAAGAAATTTAACGTATCATTTTATTTCAATAAATTGGAGATAACAGAGCTGACAGAGACCAACAGATGCCTTGGCTTTTAGTATCCTAATGTATCTTTCCAAGTTAAATGATGTAATTAAGACAACATGATAAATAACAACCCTGCCTCACTTCTCTGAGGAGGTCCAAGTAGTAAATGAGTCAATGAAAGCTAAGTCCCCCATTTAACGCATTATTTAAAGTGACAAGATTCTGGGGGAAACTGGCTCTGTTTTAACGGATAAAATATGTGAGACTGAGTTCTGAAAGGCCTGACTTATTGTTCCAGAGAAGACTGCTAAAATCTGTACATCCTTTCTATTTGAGAGATACCTTTGTGCTCAGCCTGACCCATCGGACTTTGCTTGGATGAAAACCTTGGCAGATATCCAGCGCAGGTAATTTGTGGTCTAAGAGAGATAATTTCCATCACATCCATCATTTTCTACTTTGTTCCATGAAAAGAATGCCCTGACCACGGGAGACTCTTGGCACCGGAACAGGGTGAGATAAAAAGTGAGAGGAGCTGATGCGAGTGGATCAGGTTGAAGGCATACGTGATGAGGCAACGTATTTGGTTATTTTGGGAGGCATCGGCAAGCCTCAAATAATACAGGCAGTCTTGGTGGTCCTTGCTCTGCCGCTCCATTAACCTGTTAATACAGCTGCTGTGTGACTTGTTTGTGGAGATTTAAACAAAACACTTCCCTTCCAGTCACCGAAAGGAGTGCTCTTGAACGTTACTCTCTAAGATTGATGCCAGTGGAGGTCGTGAACCGGAGCAGGGGAATTAGCAGGCACGGGGCTGACTGTCAGGCTTCCAGAACATTTATCTCAGAGATAAAGCCTTGTATTTTATTTTCAAGGATATCCAGGAGTAGGCAAAGGTAATGTAATTATTCTCAGAAGAAGTACACAGCCGTAGAACAATGGGAACACTTAAAAGGTGCCCTTAGCCATTTCACAAACCAAAGGCTGAAAAGACTCTGTTCATTCCTTTATGATGTCATTACGAAAACACCATGGAAACCAAGGTTCATGAATGTAAATTGCTAGGGAAGCAATCGACATAATTAATGGAGGAGAAAGTGTTCTTTTAAAAATGTTCTTTACAATCTGAACTTGAATGTAGTATTGTCTAAAATGTGTGAATAATGGCCTTCAATTTGGGCTTGGATATACTTTTCTCTCTTGGGTATCTATGGAGCATGAATGAGAACCGGGCTCTGACCCTGCCTTGTTATTCAGGAACAGTACAGGACAGATGACAACAAAGGTGCCTGAGCACCTAGGAGTCTTGACCCCACTTTTGTAGATACACCATATTCATTCCAGAATGACACAATCTAAAATATTACTGCAAAGTTCTAAAATTGACTAGCTTTATCTTCTAAATATCCATGCCTTTTCTCTGGCTAACAAGATTGACCTTGGGGATATATGTCAAATTGTGTGTGCTAGATCTACAAAGGTTTGAAGTCATACTATAGCACTGATTGTTAAAAATGATCAGTATTCATCGATAGTCATTTTTATCTGAAATAACATTGATGAGTATAACCTCAAAACTGTTTCCCATTGTGATTCAACATATCACTGACGCTAAATTGTCTTTGGATTATGTCTATCAATTTTGTGTTTCCAGACATTGTAGCTAGAGAGTTTGATCAACAACAATATCTATTTTAACAAGTTATTAATATCTCAGTGACATGGAATATAAAATAATGCTAACAGTTGTGCCTGATATCCAGCAAAATTCATTAATTTACTGCTATTAATACTGCAGTTTTCAGTCTGACTAGCATAGAGTTGAATATAATTTTGTGCCCTACTCGTGAGTATTTTTTGGTATTTGTTCAACTCTCCTATGTTTGGAAGAAGCTCTTTAAAATTTCTGAAATTATAGTTTGCATCCCAACAAGTTCTTCCTTCACTTCTACAATTATAGCCAATGTATAATATTCAACAAAATGACTAGATAACTGAGACCCAGAAAGAAAACAAAAGAAAAGAAAATATAGAAAATTAGCAAAGGCCAGAGAAATGGTGGATCTAACCAAAGCACTAACCAGCAAGTCTAATGACCTCGTCTTGATTCCCAGAACCCACTCCCAAAAGTTCTTCTTTGACCTACACACACACACACACACACACACAAAGGCACACTCACATACACACATTAAATTAATTGGCTAATTAATTTAAAAAGTATTGCAGAAAATCTCCAGTGGGACACACAGTCATTACCAAGTGAAGACACACTTTTTTGATGAAAATGACCATCACAAGCAGTAATTTAAAATGCAGTTTTACTATTACAATTTTTACAAAGATTCCACACCATACACATTAGATAGCAATCTCAGTAATGTGGGACTGTTACAAAGAAAGCTTATTGATAAATAACAACCGTCACCAAAACCTCTTCAAAGCTTTATTGGGTGCTTTGGCCCTGAAACCACCAGTGCACTGCAGCAGACTTGATTTCTAGACTTGTCACAAGTAGTGGCGTCAGCAAGACCAAATGTCAGAGACCAAGGTCAGATGGAATTTGGGAGACAATAAAACCAAGCCTGGCAGATTTCATCAGACCCGTTCTCAATGAACCCCTCATTTCAATGAGAGACAAAAAAAAAAAAAAAAAAAAAAAAAAAAAAAAAGGCTGAGTTGAGGAGTATATTAAACCTAAGCACACAGAATTTCATTTTGACTCTCCAAGTGTGTCTGCACCTAGCCTTCTTTTACAAAAGGTTACAGAGTTCTAAGTCGTGTGTGTGTGTGTGTGTGTGTGTGTGTGTGTGTGTGTGTGTGTATAAATCCATAAACCATGGGACCTCAGTCATAGGACATACAAACTGGAAGCTCCCACTGAGAGGTAAGAGAGTGGTTGAAAACACCAGGTCATTATCCATTGAGAATTTTCTAAATTTTTATATAAGTTTAGAAGGATTGGGGTCTATTAAGCACAAAGCAGAACTCAGATAAAGCTGAAGGGCGTAGAGACTGTTGTCTAGAAAGGATGTCTGTCAGGTTCAATATCAAGCTGTTAAGATCTTCCGCAGGAAAGGTTTTAAGTTTCTTGAAGGAAGCCAGATATGCATCGTAAGTAATAGGAGATCCATGTTTATATAAACTGAGAATGCCTGGAAGAGATGCCATAGAGGCTCATACCTGGTATACAAGACATAGATCATAAACCCTATCCTAGCTGACACCATTTCTATCTACCCCAAATAAGGTTGAGCCCCTAATACATCAGCAGACACAAGCTCACTCAGTTCCCTAGCAACAGCTAAAATGAAAGTCGCTAATCTGTCCAACTCATCAGTAAGAGGGATTGATGGACAGCCTTAAATATGCAGGCAGTCACCTCACTAGACACCTCAGTGTGCTTAAGAGGCCTTTAGGCCAAGGTAATCCTGTCATCTCTTTGGGAATAAGAGATTTTAATTAATTAACTGCTTTAAAACGACTCCACCTTGTCTTGCTGGACAATGAAATTTAGAGAACTTGGACTTGTTCCCCAAATATTCTGTGCTCTTTCCAGTAGCTTCACTGGCTAGCGACTTATTCATTTTCCTGGGGACAGGAATCTTCATACTGCACACTAAACTCATTCAGATGTGTGATTGCCAATTTATAATTAGTCAACTATTTCATTTTTAAAATCTGGTTTTCCCGTCCTGGGGCTGTTCTTGTGTTCAGCAAGTTGCCCTTCTCTTGCCTGAGAATCCATTCTCCTCTTTTCCAGGAATGCAAATCAAACTGTAGCAGAAAGCTTAACACCCCTGGATCCTAACCACTATCTTATTCTTCCCAGCAAGCATGCTTTTCCCATGCTGCTGCTTTGACAATCACCATGTGTCCCTTAAATAACTAACTAAAAAAAAAAAAAAAATCAGAAACTATGGCATGGTTCTCCAGTTCTCAAATCGCCCACCTTTGCTTGGATAAACAATGTGCTGGCTCCTCCCGGCGCTCTTCCAGCCTCTCTTGTTTCACGTTGCCTGCTATATTAATCATGTTTAATATGCTCTCTCTATTGAAAGGAAGCTCTTGCATGTGGCAAGGCAGCGTTTCATGGACTTGTTGCTGGCCGCCTACCCCCAAAGACACAAAGAACTGAAGCTCTAAAGACTCAATCGTTGGTCAACACCCTTTCCTTGTCTTAATCCAGACTGAGGATAGTACAAAATGTCGCATCTTTTTTATTCTGCATCTTTTTTTTTCTTTTTTCTGTGTTGGGAATTGAACTCAAGACCTTTTTGTGCATTCCTGGCCAGGGCTCTCCCAATAAATCACATGTCCAGGCTTATATACTCATCCTTGGCTTAAGGACCAGACCTCATAAAATTTGGATCCACTCCTGCTTTTGGAAGTACCTACTGATTTGGAAGCCTGGGACATTCCTGGCCTTGTTAATTGGTGGTAGAACAATAGGCAAAGCCTGTTTTTCTGTTAGTTTCTTCACACCTGGGGATATATTAGTGGTGCGAGAACCAGTGCAATTTGTCTGCACTTGACCCCCAATTGTTTCTGTCTTGGGCACCCTGCTGAGTACCACTTCCTAATTGGCTCAGTGGTGGCTTCAGTCATCTAGCTCCTCACAGCCCTGTTTCTTCTGGGTCTCCCAGCTTCCTGGCCTGCTCAGGTTTTATTTCTTCCCCATGGAGCACACTTTGATGAGAAATGTTACCAGGGAATTTGGGTGACTCTCCTAATCTGTAAAACAATTAATTAAAGTTCCCAGCGCAATCCCTGTGGTTTCACCTCTGCACATAGAGGCCCCTGGCTTTCCTGCCTTGAGCCTTCCTTTATCCTCAGAACAGATCTGCTTGAACATGCAGGGCAGTGCCCCTTCTGTTTTCCAGCTCATTTGGAAAATCCTCTCATGGAATCCTTCTGTGAAAAGACCAAAGCTGTCAAATTGGGTTAAAAACAAACAACAAAACTGAGCAACATGCTATTCACAAAAAACTTCCTCAGAGCTTCTGACGAGGAGCAATTGACAGTATAAGAGCAGAAAAGGCAAATGCGAATGTTTGGCAGAGGCCAGAATGTTCATATTTTATCAGAAAAGCTTGGATATTAAAAGGGGCACAAAAGGGAAAGTTTTAAAATTATAGTTGGCACAGTTCATTCACAGAACAATCAAAACACAATAACACTACTAGTAAAATAGTTACATATATGTTATGCCAAATCCACGAAGTCCCCCAAAAGCCAAAAAGGAGACTGGGTCCCATGTGTAAAAGCAAAGAGCCTTTATTTTATACAAGTTCGCAAACTCGGTCTCTCTGTATGTCTAACGTATTGGAAGAATCAAAGAGGCTTGAGCTCAGTTAGAGTTGGGTTTTTTAAAGTATTAAAGGTGGGGGTGAGGGATTTCTAAGGTTCAGGGCCCCTGAATGGCTGATATCTTTCTAGGGGTGCCCTGGTGAATGTGTGTTGACAAGTGATCCTATCCACAATGGTTAGAACTTTAGGCATTTCTTTGGATGGTCTGTTCCTGGGTGATGCTTGGGCAATCTCGGTTTATGGTCCTTCCTGCAACCAGGTATTGGTTCTGGGTAAACTACTGAGACTCAGGCCTCCATTAATCTTATCATGGCTAGGCCCAACACTGGAGGATGATAATGATTGGAAGAACTTTCTTTGGGTGGTCTGTTTCTCATGGCTTGCTCCTACAATATGTGTGTGTGTGTGTGTGTGTGTGTGTAAAAATGTATTAGAAATGTAAGAAAAATTGATAAAAATCAAATGATACCATCAATGTAACGAAATCATTAAGGTTTAAAGTTTGAAATAAAGGAATAGAAAAACTAATACTGGAAAAGCTTCTGTGTGTATCTATACAAATACATGTGGGAATACACAGGCTCGTTCATATTAGGATCTAATCCTGTGTGTAGATGTATAAATACATATGTGGTTACACATGCTCGCTCATGCATAGGATCTACTTCTACTCTATCCATTTGTCAAATAAAAGCATTTATCAAAAGAGAAAGCATTAAATTTTAAAAGGAAGAATTTTATAGTTCATTGAACCTGTAATTACCAAATTACTTTAAAAGTACAGTTTACATATTTTACTTCCCCCCAGTAAACAGCCTCCAATATGCAAGCATCAAGGAGAAAATTTAAAATCTATTGAATGGGGAATGGAGAGATGATGGCCAAGCAGTTAAGAGTATGCACTGGTCCAAAGAGGACTCATGTTCAGTTTTCAGCACCTGCACTGGGTAATTCGAACCACCTATAACTCCAGCTGCAGAAAATCTAATTCCTCATCCCTGCACAAGCACCTACTACCTACAGGGGCACACACCCACAATCAAAAGCAACACAAATTATGTATAGAACATTTATATAGAGAAAGAGAAATAGAATAAAACCTATATTCATAGGAAATACATATGTTTAAATATTAATAAATCAAAATAATGGGTTTTCGGTATCACGATGATAGGTTTCTCTGTTGCTACAGAGAGTCAGATCAATCTGCCTTGAAAAAGAAAAGAACAGGTTGATTTGCGCAAAGCATCTACCAGGTACGTTCTCAAGTCCCAGAAAGGAAGGCAGAAGTCATGTGGCCAAAACAAAGCAGGGAGCTAATATAGCCTGTAGGCCAGGGAAATGACTGTCTGCCACAAGCTGGACTGTGTCCAAGTATGGTCAAAACTGCCTGTTTCTCAGCTCAACAAGTTCTCCCTTGGCTCCTACCTTTAGCAATGCCTAATGGCAAGAGGACTGCTTGTTGTCCTAATGACAATCACTTAAACCTGTCTAGGACCACAGCCTCCTAAACTTCAAAGCACAGTAGGGCAGGTATTCCCATAGAAAGATGTCCTTGAGCAATCTTATCCATATAGTAGATTACAAAACTCACAAATAGGAGACAAAATTAGAAGAAATCTATTGTTGCAGTTCACGGATGTTCCCCATCTTTTGGTGGCAGGAGACAGGTTGCAGTTCCTTCTACAAAGCAGTACATTGACAAGATATTGCTAACAGGAAGAGCAGCACTTTCATTTGGGGCAACCAGACATCTTAATGAGGCCACTTGGCTAATAGGATTAGCTCAACAGGAGCAAATTGGAAATTGAAACCAACAGCACCATCATGTGGAAAAGCTGGTGAGTCGAAATTTTGAAGACTTCTATAGTTTATCTACAAACCTAAAGAAAATCCCTAGATCTTCTGTCTGAATTCCCTTTACAGAATTAACCCATCATATGGTACAGGGTTCCAAGGAGAGCACCTTCAGTAGACAACAGATGGCTGATAGCTTCCTGGAGAGATAGGGAAGATACAGGAGGCAAGATCATGTGTAAACTCAGACTACAAACACTTCCCCTCTACTCTGGCTATACAGGATTTCAATGGTCCAAAACCAATTCAAAGATGAAGTTTCTGCAAATTTTAGGATGGAAACCACAAAGCACAATATTCCATCTTTTCTACCATAGAATCCTCAGTACTACCCAAGGGACACCCTTGACTAGAAAGCACAGATTCCCATACTTTGGGTGGGGATCACAACTCAGGTGAAGAGTGTTAAACTAGATGACCTTTGGCATACTTCTGAGTTAACCACTGACTATGATGTTACCTATCACATGGCTATCTGGCTTCAATCATAAGTTTCCTCAACTGGGGGAGTAAGAATTTTAAGTTCTGCTGGACTTTCTATAAGTGACACTTCAGCATCTCTATTTTGACACAAGGCTCTGGAGTTTTTGTCATTATGAGACATGGGCCAGCAGCTTTTTGCTGTGGGATAATGCTATTGTATACTGTAAAGATTTGTTACTCATCTTTGTTTAATAAAATGTTGATTGGCCAATAGCCAGGCAGGAAGTATAGGTGGGGCAACCAGACTTGGATAGTTCTGGGAAGAAGAAAGGCAGAGACACAGCTATCAGTCAGACACAGAAGAAGCAAGATGAAAATGCCTCACTGATAAAAGTAACAAGCCACGGGTTTAAACATAGACAAGAAATATGGTTTAATTTAAGTTGTAAGAGCTAGTTAATAATAAGCCTGAGCTAATAGGCCAGTTCATAATTAATATAAACCTCTGTGTGTTCCTTTGGGGCTGAATGGTTGTGGGAACTGGGTGATATAGACACTTTCATCTACAGCTTTTAGTATCATCTAGGAGTCAGTTTAAATGAAGTTTGGCCTCCTCTAAATTCTCCTGAACCTTCATTTTAACAAGACACCTGGGGAGATTAAAATTTACATTAAGATCTGAGAGGTGATCCTGTTGGCCCTGGATCATTGGGCTACCGGCGGCCCTGTTTAGTTGCTGAGGAATCCCATCAGGACGGGTGAGTGTGTGCTACCCAGGGGCGGGCAGACTGTCCCGGAAGAGAGCACAAACCCCCTCCCCCAGCTCCTTCTGCAGGCCTGTCTTTCTTTCGCACGACCCAGCACCCCTCCCCAACCCTGCCCCGCTGTATGCTAGGACCAGTGCTCAACTACAGTCTTAAGCTCCTAAACTAAGGCGACCCACCCAGAGCGGTGAGTGCCTGCCAGCAGGGCAGGCCTCAGGGTCCCCTGTAAGGGAGCCAGGCACCTCCAGCTCAGGCGCCAGGCTTCCTGCATGCTCCTGGATACCACCCCCCCCCACTTGCTCCATTCATCCTGTTGGCCCTGGATCATTGGGCTACCGGCGGCCCTGTTTAGTTGCTGAGGAATCCCATCAGGACGGTTGAGGAGGAATCCCATCTGGACGGGAACGGTTCCTGCTTCTACACTGAAGAGATATACCCTGAGAGTCAATCACAGCAAAGTCTGGACCAAGAGACCAGGCCTCTCCTGGCTCCATTTGAAGGAAGAGATGGGAAGGCGCCAATACAAGAATTCCTCCAACAATCTGAAAGGCAACATGACACCACCAGAAACCAGGGATCCCGAAATAAGAAGAATTGTACACCCTACTCCTGAAGAAATAGAAGAAATCGACTCAAAAGTAAACTATATGAAAATAATAGAGGACCTTAAACAGGAGGTGAAAAACTGCCATAAACAATTAGAGATTACAAACAAAAAGGTAGAGGAAATGAATAAATCGCTCAAAGACACGCAAGAAAACCAAGAGAAACAAGAAAAAGCAATCAAACAGGTTAGGGAAGCGGTTCAAGACATGAAGAATGAAATGGAAGCAATGAAGAAAGCACAAACCGAGGGAAGACTGGAGATGGAAAATCTGGGTAAACGAACAGGAATGACAGAAACAAGTACTAACAACAGATTACAAGAGATAGAAGAGAGAATATCAGACACTGAAGATACCATAGAAAAAATAAACACACTGATCAAAGAAAACAGCAAAACCAACAAATTCTCATCACAAAACATTCAGGAAATTTGGGACACAATAAAAAGACCAAACCTAAGAATAATTGGAGTAGAAGAAGGAGAAGAAGTGCAGCTCAACGGTACAGAAAATATACTTAATAAAATTATAGAAGAAAACTTTCCCAACTTAAAGAAAGATATTCATTTAAATATTCAAGAAGCATACAGAACACCAAATAGGCTGGATCAAAAAAAAACATCCCCTCGCCATATAATAATCAAAACACAAAATACACAGAATAAAGAAAGAATATTAAGAGCCGCAAAGGAAAAAGGCCAAGTTACTTATAAAGGTAAACCTATCAGACTTACACCTGACTTCTCTATGGAAACCATGAAAGCCAGAAGGTCCTGGATAGATGTACTGCAAAAACTAAGAGATCATGGATGCAAGCCCAGACTACTATATCCAGCCAAGCTTTCGTTCACTATAAATGGAGAAAACAAAATTTTCCAGGATAAAAACAAATTCAAACAATACGTAGCCACAAATCCAGCCTTACAGAAAATTATAGAAGGAAAATCACTAACCAAGGAGTCCAACAATGCCCACAATAACTCAGTCATCTAGAGACCTTTTACCAGCGCAACTCAAAGAAGGGAAACACACAAACCCTACTACTAAAAAAGTGACCGGAGTTAACAACCACTGGTCATTAATATCACTTAATGTCAATGGGCTCAACTCACCTATAAAAAGGCACAGGCTAAGAGATTGGATACGAAAACAGGATCCAACGTTCTGCTGTCTACAAGAAACACACCTCAACCACAAAGACAGGCACCTACTCAGAGTAAAGGGCTGGGAAAAGGCTTATCAAGCAAATGGTCCTAAGAAACAAGCAGGTGTGGCCATACTAATTTCTAACAAAGTTGACTTCAAACTTAATCAGAAGAGATGGAGAGGGACATTTTATACTCATAACAGGAACAATTCATCAGGATGAAGTCTCAATCCTGAATATCTATGCCCGAATATAAAAGCGCCCACGTATGTAAAAGAAACATTACTAAAACTCAAGGCAGACATCAAACCACACACACTAATAGTAGGAGACTTCAACACTCCTCTCTCACCAATGGACAGGTCAATCAAACAGAAACCTAACAGAGAAATTAGAGAATTAATGGAGGTAATGAAGCAAATGGACTTAACAGACATCTATAGATTATTCCACCCGAAGAGGAAAGAATATACCTTCTTCTCTGCAGCTCATGGAACCTTCTCGAAAATTGACCACATACTCGGTAACAAAGCTAACTTACACAGTTACAAAAAAATATTAGTAACCACCTGTGTCTTATCAGATCACCATGGATTAAAGTTAGAATTCAACAACAATGCTACCCCCAGAAAGCCTACAAACTCATGGAAACTGAACAGTCAACTTCTGAACCATAGCTGGATTAAGGAAGAAATAAAGAAAGAAATTAAAGTCTTCCTTGAATTCAATGAAAATAAAGAAACAACATACTCGAACTTATGGGACACTATGAAAGCAGTGCTAAGAGGAAAGTTCATCGCACTAAGTGCCCACTTAAAGAAAACAGAGAAAGCACATATTGAAGACTTAACAGCCCACCTGAAAGCTCTAGAAAAAAAAGAAGCAGACTCACCTAGGAGGAGTAGAAGAGTGGAAATAATCAAACTGAGGGCTGAAATCAACAAAATAGAAACACAGAAAACAATCCAAAGAATCAATGAAACAAAAAGCTGGTTCCTGGAGAAAATCAACAAGATTGATAAACCCCTATCCAAACTAATCAAATGGCAGAGAGAGAATACGCAAATTAATAAGATCAGAAATGAAAAGGGGGACATAACCACAGACACAGAGGAAATTCAGAGAATCATCAGATCATATTACAAAAGCCTGTATAACACAAAACTGGAAAATGTAAAAGAAATGGACACTTTTTTAGATAAATACCATATACCAAAGTTACACCAGGACCAGGTGAACAATCTAAACAGACCTGTTGGTCGCGAAGAATTAGAAGCTGTTATCAAAAACCTCCCTACCAAAAAAAGCCCAGGACCAGATGGTTTCAATGCGGAATTCTACCAGAACTTCCAAGAAGAGCTAATACCCATACTCCTTAATGTATTCCACAATATAGAAACAGAAGGGTCATTACCTAATTCCTTTTATGAAGCTACAGTTACTCTGATACCAAAACCACACAAAGACTCAACCAGGAAAGAGAATTACAGGCCAATCTCACTCATGAACATCGACGCAAAAATCCTCAACAAAATACTGGCAAACCGAATCCAAGAACACATTAGGAAAATTATCCATTATGATCAAGTAGGCTTCATTCCTGAGATGCAGGGCTGGTTCAACATACGAAAATCTATCAATGTAATCCAGCATATAAATAAACTGAAGGAAAATAACCATATGATCATCTCATTAGATGCTGAAAAAGCATTCAACAAAATTCAACATCCATTTATGTTAAAAGTCTTGGAGAGATTAGGGATACAAGGGTCATACCTAAATATAATAAAAGCTATATACAGCAAGCCAATAGCTAACATCAAATTAAACGGAGAGAAACTCAAAGCCATCCCGCTTAACTCAGGAACACGACAAGGATGTCCACTCTCTCCATACCTCTTCAATATAGTACTTGAAGTTCTAGCAATAGCAATAAGACAACATAATGGGATCAAGGGGATTCGAATTGGAAAGGAAGAAGTTAAACTTTCGTTATTCGCAGATGATATGATAGTGTACTTAAGCGACCCCCAAAACTCCACCAAAGAACTTTTACAGCTGATAAACAGCTTTAGTAATGTGGCAGGATACAAGATCAACTCCAAAAAATCAGTCGCCCTCTTATACACAAAGGATAGGGAAGCAGAGAGGGAAATCAGAGAAGCTTCACCATTCACGATAGCCACAAACAGCATTAAATATCTTGGGGTAAATCTAAGCAAGGAAGTGAAAGATCTATTTGACAAGAACTTTAAGGCATTGAAGAAAGAAATTGAAGAGGATACCAAAAAATGGATGGATCTACCTTGCTCTTGGATTGGGAGGATCAACATAGTAAAAATGGCAATTCTACCTAAGGCAATTTATAGATTCAATGCAATCCCCATCAAGATCCCATCAAAATTCTTCACAGATCTGGAGAGGACAATAATCAACTTTATATGGAAAAACAAAAAACCCAGGATAGCCAAAACAATCCTATACAATAAAGGATCTTCTGGAGGCATTACCATCCCTGACTTCAAACTCTATTACAGAGCTACAGTAATGAAAACAGTGTGGTACTGGCATAAAAACAGAGAAGTCGACCAATGGACTCGTATAGAAGACCCGGATTTTAACCCACAAACCTATGAACACCTCATTTTTGATAAAGGAGCTAAAAGTATACAATGGAAGAAAGAAAGCATCTTCAACAAATGGTGCTGGCACAACTGGATGTCAACCTGTAGAAGAATGAAAATAGACCCACATCTTTCACCGTGCACAAAACTCAAGTCCAAATGGATTAAAGACCTCAATATCAGCCCGAACACACTGAAAAGGATAGAAGAGAAAGTGGGAAATACCCTACAACAAATGGGCACAGGAGATCGCTTCCTATGTATAACCCCAGAAGCACAGACATTAAGAGCAACATTGAATAAATGGGACCTACTAAAACTGAGAAGCTTCTGCAAATCAAAGGACACTGTCACTAAGACACAAAGGCAACCTACTGACTGGGAGAAGATCTTCACCAAATCCGCAACAGACAAAGGTCTGATCTCCAAAATATATAGAGAACTCAAGAAACTAGACTTTAAAATGCTAATTAACCCAATTAAAAAATGGGGCACTGATCTGAACAGAGAATTCTCAACAGAAGAAGTTCAAATGGCCAAAAGACACTTAAGGTCATGCTCAACTTCCTTAGCAATCAGGGAAATGCAAATCAAAACAACTTTGAGATATCATCTTACACCTGTCAGAATGGCTAAAGTCAAAAACACCAACGATAACCTTTGCTGGAGAGGTTGTGGAGGAAGGGGTACCCTCATCCATTGCTGGTGGGAATGCAATCTTGTGCAACCACTATGGAAGTCAGTGTTTCGGTTTCTTAGGAAATTCGGGATCAACCTACCCCTGGACCCAGCAATACCACTCTTGGGAATATACCCAAGAAATGCCCTATCATATGACAAAAGCATTTGTTCAACTATGTTCATAGCAGTATTATTTGTAATAGCCAGAACCTGGAAACAACCTAGATGCCCTTCAATGGAAGAATGGATGAAGAAAGTATGGAATATCTACACATTAGAGTACTACTCATCGGTAAAAAACAATGACTTCTCGAATTTTGCATGCAAATGGATGGAAATAGAAAACACTATCCTGAGTGAGGTATCCCAGACCCAAAAAGATGAACATGGGATGTACTCACTCATAATTGGTTTCTAGCCATAAATAAGGGTCACGGAGTCTACAATAGGTGAATCTAAAGAAGCTAAGTAAGAAGGGGAACCCAAGGAAAAACATATAGTTATCCTCTTGGCTAAGGGAAGTAGACCAAATTGCCGGGGAGAAAATTGGGATCTTGGGGTGGGGTGGGTTGGGGGTAAAGGGAGATGGGGAGAGAAAAGTTAGAAGGGAAGGAGGTCGGGCCTTGGGAAAGCAGGAGGATTGGGATAAAGGAAGGTTGGACAGGGGAGCACGGAACCACAATTCTTAGTTAAGGGAACCACTTTAGGGTTGGCAAGAGACCTGACCCTAGAGGGGCTCCCAGGTGCCCAAGCTGAGGTCCCCAGTTAGTTCCTTGGGCAGTTGAGAATAGGGAACCTGAAATGACCCTATCCTTGAGCAATACTGACGAATATCTTGCATATCATCATAGAACCTTCATCTGGTGATGGATGGAGATAGAGACAGAGACCCACACTGGAGCACTGGACTGAGCTCCCAAAGTCCCAATGAGGAGCAGAAGGAGGGAGAACATGAGCAAAGAAGTCGGGACCACGAGGGATGCACCCACCCACTGAGACAGTGGAGCTGATCTATTGAGAGCTCACCAAGGCCAGCTGGACTGTGACCGAAAAAGCATGGGATAAAACTGGACTCTCTGAACATGGCGAACTATGAGGGCTGATGAGAAGCCAAGGACAATGGCACGGGGGTTTGATCCTACGTATTGTGATGGCTTTGTGGGAGCCCAGCCAGTTTGGATGTTCACCTTCCTAGATATGGACGGAGGTGGGAGGTCCTAGGTCTTACCACAGGGCAGAAAACCCTGACTGCTCTTTGGACTGGAGAGGGAGGGGGAAAGGAGTTGGGGGAGGGGGAGAAGGGTGGGAGGAGGGGGCGTATGGGGGGAGGAGGGGGAGGGAAATGGGAGGCTGGGA
Organism: Microtus oregoni; assembly: GCF_018167655.1. Lineage (NCBI taxonomy): Eukaryota > Metazoa > Chordata > Mammalia > Rodentia > Cricetidae > Microtus > Microtus oregoni. Next base: position 7,831,700 of record NW_024543076.1, on the reverse strand, counting down.
GGAGGTGGAAACTTGTTTTTTTTTTCTCCTTTTCTCAATAAAAAAAAAAAAGATCTGAGAGTTGCCTCTTTTCATAATCAGTCAGATGTAAGGATCATAAATAGAAAACCTGTAAGGCCTCACCTACTACCATTATTATGGTTTCCTGTAACATCTAAACACCAATAACAGTTTCCATCCATACTGAAGAATTAGGTAAATTCATTAAAAAGGGTCTTACTTACATTAATATTTTTGGCTCTAAATGTATATTATTCTAAATGACTTTGTTCTGTTTTTAACACAGTTCTGAATGGTTTGTCAATCATTTAAAAAAGAGCTAATTTCCCACTGTATTTAAGAACAAGATAAATCTCACACCAGTATTTTCAGTAACTAGTATTTTAACCATATAACTTCCTTTTAATACAAAATAGATTAATTTATTAGTCACTATTGCTATGATGACATGTGGGAGGTTTTTTCAAGGTTCAGAATTTTAAAGCTTCCCTTGATCTTTGATTTTTGCATTTATTATTACGTTCCCAGAAGCAAGGTGATTAGGTGAGATGTATCCTGAAATTTTATCATTTATCATACTTTAAGCAAATATGCTAAGTCTCATGGGGTCTCTGACCAATTTTATATCTTATGTATTTTGTCTCTGGTGCCTTCGGATTGCCAATGAACCCTGAATACAGGAGGAACCCAGTGCTTCATGCTTCTTAGTACAGCCTGCATTGTGTATGCCAACATCAAAAAGCAATTAAAAGTTTTTCTCCCATCCAATTTATGTTGATTTAAGAAACAAGACATTGGTAAAAGACATCGAGATGATGGGTTTTCGTGCAGTGAGGCCCTGGCATCTTGGGTTCCTAATATTTTTTCTTTTTTTAATTTTGAAGCTTCTTGGAACCTGGGCTATTTCTCAAGATGAGTACAAGAGGAGGTCATGAAACAATTTAGGAACTAGCATCACTCTGCATGAATTATTGGCTCAGATTCCATAGAGAATGCCAGCAGGCTGGCTTACAATAAAACGAGTTTTGTTCTTTTCTTCTTGGCTCATTTGTAAGCATCTGCTGAAAGATTATAGCTCTTCCCATGTAGCCAACACAGCCCCAACATTAAAAAGAAATTAGAATATACCTATCGGGTTAAACTTGCACTTGGTTTGGAAATGTTCTCTTCCTTTACTTGTGTGGTGCTTTAAATAAGAATGTGCCCCATTGGCTCATTTGTTTGGATGCTTCATCGTGAGGGTGTACTGCTTCCTGGGAGGGATTTGGAGATGTGCCTTCTTGGAGGAACAGTGTCACTGGGAGTGAGCTTTGAGATTTCAACAAGCCCATTCCAAGCCAACTCTCTCCCTCTCTCCATGCCTCCTGTGGATCCAGATGTAGAACTGGCAGCTACCATGTATGCCTAAGTGCTGCCATGCTCCCTGGCATGAGAATTAATAGACTAAACCTCTGAAACTATAAGCAAGCCCCAATGAAATGTTTCCTTTTTATGAGAGTTGCCATGATGATGGTGCCTCTTCACACCAATAGAATGCCGACTAAAACAAACTGAATTTAGCTAATGTGTTAAGAGAAGCTAGAGGAGGAGGAGCAAGGGAGGGAGGAGTAGGAGGGGGTAATTGCATGGGAAGGATTAGAGATGGTCTAAAAGCTGCTCAACTACTGCCAGTGAGCTAAGCAAAGAATGTTGCATGAGTGAAAATGACTGTTTTTGCAAAATAAGGCAGATAAAGTCATTCCTATCGCCATAACTAGCAAGGGCAAATGTGTACATTGTCCACCTTACTTACCCCAAATAATGATAACTGCCTGCTCTAGGCCCTACTCTGGCTGTGCTCCTTCCTAACAGAATGAAAGCCCACATGATAAAGGGGGTATGACTCATAAAGTACACACCCCCAATCAATCCTCTGATGTGGGATGTCTTTCTGTATGCTGTGAATATGTTCTATTACTATTGGCTAATAAAGAAGATTATTTGGCCAATAGCCAAATAGCAGAATAGAGCCAGGTGGGAAATACAGGGATACAGGGAAAAAGAAGGTGGAGCTGGGGAGATGCCAGTAGTCATGGGGGAGTAAGATGCCAGAGTATTACTGGTAAATCACAGGGCGCATGGCAATACATGGATTATTAGATATGGGTTAATTTATATGTGAATCTAGCCAATAAGAAGCCTGAGCAACTATAATTAATATTGAACCTCAAAATGATTATTTAATAAGCAGTTGCGGCAAGTGGTGGGTAGGAGAGAACTGGTCAAGTAGGATCCGATGGGACAGAGAAAAGACTTCCAGCTACAATCCTCTTGTTTTAGAATCGATCAGGAGTACTTGGGAATCTGAAATTCCCACCAAGACCCTCCTGAGACTGTTCTCAAGTTGTGAGATTCTCTCTCTTTCTTTCATAGTTATCTGATGATAATCAAACACATCTCCTTAGGCAGAAGGAAGCCAAGTGGTAGCTACAAAGAATTAGACAGAGACTGAGTTTGTAAACTAGAGAGTTTCCAGCCTGCAGACTCTTTGAATGCAAGACAGAACCCTGGCTTGGAGAAAGCAAAGGCATGAGATAGATACAGATTATGTCTGGGTATGGATATTCGAACACAGTCGAAGTTCTCAGTTCAAAACTGGCTTCGCAAGAGTACACCTCTGAGGATGCGAGTACAGAATATGATTAATAATACAATCAATTTATTTGTTACCTTAAGTACTTTAGATTAAATGTGTGCCCAAAGCCCACAATATGACATGATGAGGCATGACTATAAACAGATATATTTATTCGGTTCATAATAAAAGGTCAAGCCAGTTACACAGAAGATTTAGGGAAACATCAACCCTTTGTTTGAATACTATCTATGTGATTTAGCTTGTTATGAACACAAAACGATTCATTAGAAATCCCCATCATATAACAAAGCATTACCTCCCGTGATTCATACGAGTCACCTTTACAGTTTTTATTCTCCTTTCTCTCTACTGTAGGAAAAAAAAAAGCCCGACAGTTTTGGGAGCTTGGTTTGAAATATTGCTTGTAAATTTGTTCATTTCTGTTCCACATCCTTAGCCAATTGGACGCCCCCTCCTCCTTAGCGGATCCACCCAATTCAACAGTAAATGCATGCATTCTCTTATTCTTTTGTGATTCCAACATTAACTCTCTGTTTACCTTTAGGGTTGGCTTAGTGAGTTGGTGTCTGCCGCCTTGCTAACATTGTACAGTACTACTTTCACAAGGTTTATTGTCATATGGTTTAGTCAGAGTTAACCCAGGAAGGACCCCATCTGAACTGCAGACAGAGAAATTAAATCACTGACTACCAATCTCTGATAATCTTTATATTGACAGGTGTGAGCATAATCAGATGAACCCTGAGCTTGTGCTGTTTTCAAGACAACACTTTCCCATGGGGCCTCTCCACAGCCTTTCTTTGTCTGGTCACATTGTGGGTGTACTTGGTTTCTACATTGACAGGTGCCTCTTCCGATGCTTTGGCAGTCTCACCACCCCCAAGAAAAACTTTCTTTTTCTCTTAAATTGAATAAAGTCAAATTCTTATGCTAAAACTTTTGCTCTGGGTCTGCTCCTAAAAGTAAACCCTTGCTAATGCATTGCCCTCTGATTCTTTGGCTCACTCTTCACTGTTTTTCCCTTTATTTCTAGAAATCCAAGGCTGATCCCTATTCACACACTCCTTTCCCTTTATTCTTGTAACTCTCATAATTCAAAATCATAATCATTAATCATCTAAAAACCCATTTTGTTGTATTGCTGATCCTGTGGTCGGTCACTTTATTTAAAAAAGCAAAACTTTTCTGAAAAAAAAAATTTCCAGTTTTGAAGAACTATTTCATCTTCTTAATATTAATAAAAGATCACAATTTAAACCTGGGTAGGTATGATACTGATGAAGTATTTCACATAATAAGGAATACGGAATGTCACCTTAATCGTATGACTTTTATCCTCATGTCCAACCCATCCCATAAGAACAGATTTTTCTGAGACAAGACCAATGTAGAGTAGATTTTTAATTCAGGAATTATATTATATACATATAGAAAAAGACTCTATGTTTGCATGACTTGATGATAAATGAAATCATTATTTCCTATACAGTTTGCAGGTGCTATAGAGTTATTAGTAGTGCTATTACAGATGTTTTATAATTACTTTAAGGGGTGAAATAAAAACATTAAAGAGGTTTATCAGACACAGGTCACACCAGTCAAAAGAACAAATTCGGTCACAAAGACCCATTCCATGACATCCAAGCTCATTGCCTGCATGCTTTTGGCCCCTGCCCCCACCCTAGTACCACAGCAACGATTCCACCTGGCTGTTATGACATCATGTTGATAGCACTACTTTAAGATGGGTTTGGGGTACCAACTGCTCAAAATGTTACCAACTTGGTTAGCTGAAATGATGCAGCTTGTTACAATGTTGTGGCCAGAGATACAAATAAGAACTTCAAATAAGAATTTCAGAAAAACCCTATAGAATACACAGAGACTATTTGCAATTATACTAAACATTAATCTTGAAACTTAACCATCATTTTAATTTTACAGGATCCCATAAAAAGAGCACCACCTGCATGACAGTTGGAAGTAATTCTCAAAGATGATGTCACCTCTCCCAACAAAGTTTGTCCTCAGGGATAAGGACATCAATTGGGGGTTGATTATAACTGGCATAGGATTGGGAGTTGAGGTGTAAATTTTGTAATCTCAGGGATCTCCTTTGGAAAAAAAAGTAAAAAGGGGATATAAATATGGTAAGATAAAAAGGTATATTATTGAATCTGACATACCTTTTTAAAACCAAGTATTAGTTTTAAATGTTTTACATTGGTTTTACTCTTGTATATTGTATAAAAATTTTATATATTGATAAAAATTTGGGATTGATTTTGTTAAAATATATTGTACATACATTTCTAATTTTGTTCAAGATACTGTTCCGATACGAATCATTTAACAATATAAAGCAAATTTCCAGTCCTTGAAAATTATTATTACCAACTGTTTAGGATCATAAAGAAATATAGGTTAGTAATAGTTAATCACCTAGTATAATTGAACCTAGGTGTTTTATGACAATGAGACATGTCTGCTCCTGGCAGCATCAATCTGCTTCAGAGAAGATAATGGGCACCAAAGAAACTCCACATGGAGCTTACTTTCTTTGTGGAAAAAGTAAGCCAGTGGGCAAAAAAAAAAAAAAAAAAAAAAAAAACTTGATTGTGGGAGGGGGAGGGAAATGGGAGGAGGTGGTGGGGAAGAGACAGAAATCTTTAATAAATAAACGGAAAAATTAATTAATTAATTAAAAAAATATCCCTGCCTTGACTGCTGACATGGTGCTTTTCTACTTATACAAGCAGGACATAAAATATCCTGCTTCACAGAAAAGTTTGTTGAATATGCTAGGCTTGTAGGCCAAAGATGGATGCCCAATGTTGCAAAGCAACTTTGGGTGACTGTCCAGGCAACCAGCTGTTTCTTTCATTACTCACATTTTTTTGGAAGTCGCTTCCTTGCACTTTCTGCTTACCCAGCTAATATTATTTCCGTTTGGGGTCTCTGAGGGAGTTGAAGATTAACTAGCTATAGTTACAGCTTACCAGACACAGAAAGCAAGTTATGATAGATAGTAAATTAGATATAAGACTTTGGATTCACCAAGATAGGGTAGATGTGAAATATTTTCTCTGAATTTGTCAAATGAAAGTGATTAGACATTGTTAATGTATTTATTGTCTATATATATTGTAGATAGCCATTGTACTTATTGTATAGAGTTTTCTTATATTATATAAGAAATTATATAGCCTCCCTTTTAAATGTTTTTAGACAAAAAGGGGAAATGTAGTGGCATTTCAACTGTATTTTAATAAATAAAGACTGTCTAAATACCTAAAAGTAAAACAGTGCTACTGGTCAGCCTGACAGACCAGATTATGGTAACATACACCTTTAACCCCAGGAGTCACAATGACATGCACCTTTAATCCCAGTAGCCACTTAAATTGCCATAGAAATAGGATGATGCACGCCTTTAACCCCAGTGGTGCATGCCTTTGTTCCCAGCCCTTGAGAGGAATATAAGACAGGGCAAGACAGCTCTCAGATGAAGTCTCCTTCTCAGGTTTTAGGAGATATTTTGCCATTTCAGACTGGGGTCGAGGTAAGAGCTGTTTTGTTTTTTGGGTCTTTAAGTTGAACCTCAATTTCTGACTGTGGCTTTTTTATTAATCGTGCTTCAGGAGACTTCAACACCACACTCACCAATAGACAGGTCATTCAGACAGAAATTCAATGGAGAAACAGTGAAAGTAATGGTGTTTTTACTCAAATGGATCTAACAAATATCTACAAACATTTTCCTCAAACACAAAATATACCCTCTCTGTACCTCATCCAACCTTCTCTAAAATTGAACATATACTCATTCATAAAACAAGGTCTCAACAGATAAAAGAAAACTGAAATAATCCCCTGTATTTTATCAGATGACTATGGATTAAAGCTGGATTTCAACAACAACAGAAAACCTACAAACTCATGGAAATTGAGCAACTCTCTACTGGATTACCACTGAGTGAAGAAAAAAAATAAGAAAGAAATTAAAGATTTCCTAGAATTCAATGAAAATGAATGCACAACATACCCAAACTTATGGGAAACAACAAAAATGGTGTTAAGAGGAAAGTTCATTGCACTAAGTGCCTTCATGGAGAAATTAGCAAGGTCTCATAGTGGCAACTTAAGAGCACAGCTGCAAGCTCTAGACCAAAAAGAAGAAAACACGCCCAAGAGGAGTAGATGGCAGGAGAAAAATCAAACTCAAGGCTGAAATCAACACAATAGAAATAAATAGAACAATACAAAGAATCAGTAAAACAGAGTTCTTTGAGAAAACCATCAAGATAGACAATCCCCTATTCAAACTAATTAAAAGACACAGAGAATATTCAAACTAACAAAATCAGAAACAAAAAGTGGGCATAATAACAGACACCAAGGAAATCCAAAGCATCTTTAAGTCATACTTCACAAATGTTTACTTCCCAAAATTGGAAAAATCTAAGAGAAATGGACAATTTTTTGATAGATACCACTTACCAAAGTTAAATCAGGATCACATAAACAATTTAAATAAATTGATAACTGATGTGGGATTCCACTCTGCATGCTGTGAATATGTTTTATTATCATTGGTTAATAAAGAAGCTCCTTCAGCCTATGGCAGGACAGAATATAGGCTGGCTGGAAGAGAGAGAGTAGGCAGAGTCAGGGAGATGTCACATAATTACCAAAGAGGAGAAGGACATGCTGGAACCTACCCAGTAAACCACAGCTTGTGGCAATATACAGATTAATAGAAATGGTTTAATTTAAGATATAAGAGTTAGTAAGAAGCCTGAGCTACTAGGCTGAACAGTATTTTAATTAATACAGTTTCTGTGTGATTTTACTGCTCTGGGCAACCAGGAAACAAAAGAGCAGTCTCAGCTTTCAGATAACCCCTGAGAAAATAGAAGCAATCATTACAAGTCTCCCAACCTACAAAACCCAGAGCCAGATGGTTTTAGTGTAGAATTCTACCAGACTTTCAAAGAAACCCAAGACCAATACTTCTCAAATTATTTTACAAAATAGAAACAGGAGGAGCATTACCAAATTCATTTTAAGAGGCCACAGTCACCCTGATGTCAAAGCCACACAAAGATTCAACAAAGAAAGAGAATTACAGACTAATTTCCCTCATGAATATTGAAGCAAATATACTCAATAGAATACTTACAAAGCAAATCTAAGAACATATTCAAAAGACTATCCACCAAGTTCAAATAAGCTTCATCTCAGAGATGCAGTAATGGTTCAAAATCAGAAAATCTGTCCGTGTGATCTATCATATGAATAAACTGAAAAAAACACATAATCACCTGAACAAAATCCAACACCCATTCGTGATAAATGTCTTGAAAAGATTAGGGATACAAGGGAAATACTTAGACATAATAAGTGCAATATACAGCAAGCCAATAGCCAACATCAAAATAATGGAGAGAAAAAGAAATTCCACTAAAATCAGGAATATTATAGGAATATTCATTCTCTCCATATATATTCAGTATAGTACTTGAAGTTTTTGCTACAGCAATAGGACAACTTACGGAGATCAAGAGGATACAAATTGGAAAAGAGGAAGTCAAAGCATCACTGTTTGTAGATGATAAAATAGTATACATAAGCAACCCCAAAAATCCTACCAGAGAACTCTTATAGCTTATAAATACTTTCGGCAAAGTGGTTGGATACAAAATTAACTCAAAAAAATCATTGGCCCTCTTGTATAAAATTGATAATTAAGCTGAGAAAGAAATCAGGGAGACAACATGTTTCACAACAGCTACAAATAGTATAAAATGTCTTGGTGTAATTCTAACCAAGAAAGTGAATGACCCATATGGCATGAACTTCAAGTCTTTGAAAAAATAAATTGGAGATGATATTGTGAGATGAAAATATCTCCCATGCTCACTGGATGCTTAATTGGTAGGATTAACATAGTAAAAAATGGGCATATTACCAAAACCAGTCTGTAGATTGAATGCAATCCCTATCAAAATTCCATCACTATTCTTTACAATTCTTGAAAGAATAATACTCAACTTCATTTGGAAAAATAAAACCCAGGGTAGCTAAAACAATCCTGTACAGTAAAAGAACCTCTGGAGTTATCAGCATCCTTAATATCAAGCTGTACTACAGAACTGTAATAATAAAAACGAAATGGCATTAGCAAAAAAAAAAAAAAAAAAAAAAAAAAAAAAAAAAAAAAAAAAACAGGCAATGGTATCTAATTGAAGGGCCAGACATAAATCCTCACATGTATGGAAACCTGATCTTTTTTTTAAATAAAGAGGCCAGAGATAAACACCAGGTGGGGGGAGGGAAGACACCATCTTCAACAAACAGTGCTGACCTAACTGGATGCCGGCATGTAAAAGAATGCAAATAGATCCATATCTATCACCCAACACAAAACTCAAGTACAAGTGGATCAAAGACCTCAGTATCAATCCAGATACACTGAAACTAATAGAAAAGAAAGTGGGGAATAGCTTTGAGTGCTTTGGCAAAGGATGCAGTTTTCTGAACAGAAAACCAATAGCATAGTCACTAATATAGACAATTAATTAATGGAACCTCCTGAAACTGAGAAACTTGTGTAAGACAAAGGATATTGTTAAAGGGACAAAATGGCAACCTACAGAATGGACAAAGATCTTCACCAACCCACAACTGTTAGAAGGCTGATAGTGAAACTATATAAAGAATTCAAAAATTACACATCAAAAAATGAATAAGTTATCCAAAAATTGGGTACAGATCTAAAGAGAGAATTCTCAACAGAGGAATCTCTCATGGCCAAGAATCACTTAAAGAAATGTTCAACATCCTTAGCCTTCAGGGAAATGAAAATCAAAACAACTCTGAGCTTTCATCTTCTACCTGTCAGAATGGCTAAGATCAAAATCATGAGTGACAGCTCATGCGGCTGAGAATGTGGAGTGAGGGAAACACTCCTCCACTTATGGTGGAAGCAAAAACTTGTACAGGCACTTTGGAAGTCAGTATGCTGATTTCTCAGAAACTTGGAAATGACTCTACCTCAAGACCCAGTTATACCACTCCTGGACCCAAAGAATCATCTACCATACAATAGACACTTGCTAAACTCTGTTTATAGCAGCCTTACTTATAATAGAATCTGGAAACAACCTAGATGTCCCTCAACCAAAGAATGAATAAAGAAAATGTAATACATTTACAAAATGGAGTATTCCTCAGCTGCTAAATAGTGACATCATGAAACTTTCTGACCAAGAGATGGAACTAGAAAAAAAAATCATCCTAAGTGAGGTAACCCAGACCCAGAAAGACAAGCATGGTATGTACACTTCCCTAAATAAATATTAACCATTAAGTGAAGGATAATCATATTGCAATCCACAGACCTAGAGAAGCTAAGTAAAGAGAAGGGCACAAGGCGGGGAGGACACATGAATCTCATTGTAAAGGGAAAATAGAACAGACATTGTCATGCAATAAAGGGAGGGACTTGGCAGAGGGGGTGGGATGGGAACAGGAGAGATCAAGTGGAGGGAGGATGGAGGTAGAGAATATTGGGAGAGACATCTGGAATCAGTACACATCTCTGGGACAAACTAGAAACCTACTGTAATGGAAACTCCCAGAAACCTTAGAGGATGACTCTGGTTAAGACTCCTAGTAATGGGTGATACGGAGCCTGAACCAGCCATCTACTATAACCAGGCAAGACTTCCTATGGAGGGACTGGGACACCAATCCAGCCACAAAACCTTCAACATACAATTTGTCCTGCCTACAAAATATGCTGGAGTAAAGGTGGCACAGATATTGTGGGAGTGAGTGACCAACCAAAAACTGGTCCAGCCTGAGACTCATGCCATGAGAGAGAGAGCTCACCTCTGAGGGCCAGGATCCAAAAGTGGGAAGCCCTGAGACCTAGGATAGAAATAAACACAACTGTCAAGGAAAAAAGTGAATAAAATGATTCCTAACAATATTCTACCATACTCATAGACTGGTGCCTAGCCCAACTGTCATGAAAGAGGCTTCACCCAGCAACTGATGGAAAGATATGCTGAGACCCACAGCCAAGCATTAGATGGAGCTCCAGAATCCTACAGAAGAAGGGAAGAAAGAACTGTGGGAACCAGAGAAGTCTAGGGCATGACAAGAAAATCCATAAAACCAACAAACCTGGGCTCATAGTGACTCACAGAGGCTGAACCAACAACCAGGGATCCTGCATGGGACTGATCTCATCCCTCTGCACATATGGTACAATTGTGTAACTTGGTCTTCTTGTGGGACTCCTAACAGTGGGAGCAAAGGATGTCTCTGACCTTGTTGCCTGCTTTGGGGACCCTTTTCTCCTACCAAATTCCCTATCCAACCTTAATAGGGGAAGAGGTCCTAGTCTCAGTACAACTTGATATACCATGGCTGGCTAATATCCATGGGAAGCCTGCCTGTTTCTGAAGAGAAAGAGAGGAGTGGATGGGGGAGGGGAGAAAAAGGAAGGAGAGAAGGATTTGAAGGAAAGGAGGGGGGAGAACTGTGGTCAGGATGTAAAAACAAGAGCAAAAATAAACAAAAATATATTAAATAAATTAATAAAGCCTAAGGTCCTTATTGTGTAGTTGCCTAAAGGATTTTGGTAGTTTATATAAGTTTACTTTGATTTTTAATCCTTTGTATGGAACCTGGTATTTTCATGACCATAATCTCATGGATCCTCTAAATAATTCAGTGAGCTTAAAAGAAAATATTTTTGCAATATCACTATTTTAGACAGAAGGAAATTAGAGCTCCTTGTACATATTTACCAAATGATACATTACCAAGGTATTGGGAAGTCCCCACCACCTAGAGGCCTATGGAAATCACTAATATGTAAAGATCATTTAGGGGAGTGGAAGTGACTGACATAACACTGAATTATGACATTATACTTGACATTCACTTAGCCTGGTATGGAAGAAAGCTTTCAACTTGATGATCCAATGAATGGAAAATTCTAGAGAGTTTGTATATGATTATAGCACTAAGATATCAGTAAAGAATTCCTGAAAACTACTGAGTATCCTTAGGCAATACATGCATGTTAAATAAATTGAATCAAGTATTTCATAGGAAATGAAATGTATTGTCAGTGAGTTCTTTGCATGACTTGAAGCCTACTATTTCAATGGAAATGAGAGTATTTCCATATTAAAGTCTGGTTATTAAAGCAACCTGTTAAATTAAGAAAAGTTTCAACATTAATAAATACCATCATTTTATGCTATAAACATACAATTGTCTGTAGAGGCCCTAGCTAGTAAATTAATTGAATCTTGTTCCATTATGGTGTCAGCTAATTTGGAAACTCATTATTTATTTGGCACTAATTTAGCCTAGCAAATTAATTAGAAGGAGCATGGGAAAAATAGATGATTCAACATGAAAGTCCAAATCAACACAAAGAGACAGAATTAAAGGACTTGTATAGAGAAGAGGGATCACCACATCACTTTTAGACTGGCAAAGCAGTGCAGAGACATCTAGCCAATGAATTTAGCAATCAGAAGTAGGAATTTTCTTCTGAAGAGAATTTCTGTTCATTCTGGGGAATTTTACACAGGAGCTGTGGGTTCAGCTCCACAATGTACACAGAGCTCTTCCTAACTCCATCCCATAATTCACTCTTGAGTTTCATGGTTCCACTGGCCATTGTTAAAAACCTTTACCATTGCCACATGAAGTCACCAGGATTTTTATTTCTATAAGAACTTTTAGTTTTATTTATTTATAAAACTTTCTGAGATACTTTTTCTAATACTTTGAGAATTTCACATAATTTAGTTTTTCCGAGTTTTCTCCCCCTAATTCTTCTAGGGTACTTACCTCCTTAACCCAACTTAATTCTTTCTCTCTCTCTCTCTCTCTCTCTCTCTCTCTCTCTCTCTCTCATTCATCAACTTCAAGTTGTGCTGTGAATATATGCTCTGGGTATAGAATCAGTTCTCAACATGTATATGTAAATCCTTTGGGGGTTGAATATCAGATATATACATTACAATTTGTAATACCAGCAAAATTACAGTTATGAAGTAGCAACAAAATAATTTTATCAGTAGGGCCACCACAATATGAGGAGCTGTATTAAAGGGCAACAGCGATAGGAAGGTTGAGAACCGCTGATAGAGCTATCCACTGGAACATGGTTGACTACCAGGGACCACACTCGTAAAGAAAACTGACTCTCCTTTCCAGAAACCATCAACTGTTTATAGCTTCTTAGTTAAGGCTGAGGGCCAATCAACTGCTTCCCACTCCATACTAGAACGCTGACTACTTTGAACTTCTGAAGATCTTGAGAAATGAGCACATTTGCTTAGAGTTTACAAATCCAGTGGTCCTGTAATATCCAGAAGACATTGTTTCATTCTCGTCTTCTCCTACTTCTGAATGTTAAAATTTTTCTATAGTCTCTTCCACTATGGTTCACTGAGCCTTGAATTGATATGATATAGATAACCCATTTGTGAATGAGCATTCCATAGACACTTATTCATTACACCAAGCTCAGGTGTACAGCCCACTTCACAGAAACTTCTCTGATGGTGTCCTGGAGCTACACTAATCTACCCATAGAAAGATAGGACTTTATAGTCTAGTTTGGCACAATTTAACAAAATAATAGTGGTGGGTTCTCCCCTGTGGCTTGTGAGAGTCCCACATTTGAGTTCCTTGGCCAGATGTGCAGTATTAGGTAGGTACGCCCTTCCTCATGGTGGGTGGGGCCTTAAATCTAGTTACAAAGTGGTTGGTTACCCAGTAGCATTTGTGCCACTATTGTGCACATGGCCATATCTTGGCATGCAGGTCATTATTGCAGTTCACAGGGCTCACAGCTGTCTAAGATTGCCAATGCTTTGCTTATTTGTTTTTGTTTTTCTTTTGTTTTATGTTTTGCTTTTTTTCACCAGCAGCCTGCATAGCACTTTCCTGTACAATGAAAGCTTACTAGCAAGGAGAAAGCTTCCTAACAAGAACTGCCTTGATTTCTCCATGCCCTGTGATCAATATGTTTGGTATCTTCAGCAGTATGGTATTACTATCAAATTCTGATGAGCAACCAAAAACAATAGCTTGTGTTGATTTGGAGCTCTGTATGACTTCAGACCAACAACTTGAAGAAAGCCTGTTCATAGATGAAAGCATATTAGTTAGTACTGTAAAAACAAAGAAACAATGGTTTTTGGCACCATTAAAAAACAAGATTAAAAGGCAGCCTAAAAATTAGGAAAAGTATTTGTAAAGTATACATCTGATAAGGATTAAATAACAAAAGCATAAAACACTTATTCTACTCAATATCAAAAATTATAATAACTTACTAGAGAATGAGCAAAGGCCCCAATGGACAACTGTCAGCTTTAAGTAACAGGGGAAGTTTTATCATTCTTTTTACAACATGAAGGAGTCTGTAGGACGTTACTATAAGTCAAAAAGTAGAACAAAAAAAAACAGAAAAATTACTGTATAATCTCTATTTGTAGAATTTTAAAAATCCAGATTCCATAGAAATAAATGTACAGTGGGTGACCAGGTAGAATAAATACTGGGGATTGTTATGTTGCATTATGATTATATGTATACATGCGTTTACGTATATATCTTTGAAAGAAACTAAAAAAGAATATTTTCATCAGGAAAATAAATGTATATGATACTAAATAAAATTAATCTGATTTAATCATTTCAAAATGTATACACACATTGAAATTATATATAATGTGTCATAAACAGAATACATATGCAATTTTTATTTGCTACTTAAGCATTAATAATCTGAGGTATGGATAATCCAAGGGAAACACATGGTTCTTTAATCCTGTGTTAAGACCTATGCTTCTGAACTCTGGTAATATCCTAACTGACCTGTCACTGAAGTTGTTCTTTTTCATGTTGTTTCCCAAGTATTCATGCATTTGAATCTATATAATGGTCTTAATATCTTATAGGATCTATACCATGAACGCTTATTTTCTAATGTCAAGACAAAGTCTAGTACATAGTAGTCACAAAAGGGAATATTTTATGGACTAATTCACTCTTACAAGCTTGGCCTTTACTTCTCACTTTAGACTGGCTATGTGTCTTCTTTCTAACAAGTGTGTTCTTCCCAAACAGGAGCCAAATGATGCCGGAGATAAATCCCCCCCCCCCACCATGTGGGAAGCTGCAAATCTAAAGCACTTGTCAGTAAATGCCATTGCACTGTCCTGCTTGTTTTTCTTTCAGAAATGACTTCCTGACATAAAATGATCAACACCCCGCCTTCGGTTTCTTGCAGTTCAGAAGCAAATGATTCATGCTTCTTATTATATTAATGCATGGGGAAAGCAATAAAGAGTCCAAGAAGCCATAATATAGTCACAACACCATAACTTTCTCTCATTACCCAGAAGTCAATGCATCATTACTCCTGATGTGTATTGATCCAGGCCAACAGCACTGGAGTTTATCTTCACGATCAATCATGATTTTTAAGTCAGAGAACTGTCATAACCACATGGTGTATTCACCTATGGAGCTAGACTGGAGTCTGTAAACACTGTACATTTTGTTTCGTGGTGTTCTAGCTGAGAGTAGGGAAAACAAGGCTTCTATATACTGTGTTAAATACTTCAAAATTTCTACATTATTTCTTCCTCACAGCAGACCTTTAAGGGAGTTAGTATCGGCATTTTACAGATGATCACACTATGGCCCTGCAGTGGTTTGAATCATAATGCCCCCCATAGTCTCATATGTTTGCATGCTTACTCCCCAGTGAACTTCTTGGAAGAATTAGGAGTTGTGTCCTTGGAGTAGATGTGGCCTTCTTAGAAGATGTGCGTCACTGTGGGTACCCATGCCAGGCCCAGTATCTCCCTCTCTTTGCCTGCTGGCACTCATTCTCCCTTCACTGGTATTAGAACCTATTTCTTTGGGATTCTGATGTGTACTGAAGACCAGTCAAGACAACTAGGAACAGCTAATAGATTCTTGGTCTTTCAGTCAGAAGAAAGTCATTGTTGTACTAGCTGGACCATAGCATATAAGTCACTCTAATATATCACAAATATGTATACATGTGGCTTATTGCCTACATGTATACATACAAGTGGCTTGTACATACCTTATTTATTCATTTATTTATTTTACATAAATAAATAAATATTTTACATAATTTTTAATAAATTTAAATAGTGTATATATACTTTAATAGTGTATATATACTTCCTATAGGGAACCCTAACTAACACAGGCCTCATGTCTAATTCTTGGCACTATTAGTAGGCAGAAGTAAAACAAGCACTAGCCTGGATTTGGCCCCTCATCTTTCCTGGTAGTCTCTTAGAGGCTGTTTATACTACCTAGAAACTCCTATGCACAACATTCTGATGTTATTACTATGCAGCCAAAGATACAAGATGCCAGGACTTTCCTGGTTATCTGTTGTCCTTTGTAAGCTGTTGCTCAAGCACTTACCACAGCCATCATCACTGTTTGCTAGATGTATGTAGGCAGAGACTACTTGCTCATTTCCCTGCTGCCCAGACTCAAAATAATCACATAGAAACTATATCAATTGCAACACTGCTTGGCCTATTAGCTTATGCTTTTATTAACTCTTACATCTTAAATTAATCCATTCCTATTATTTTGTATTTTATCGTGAGCCTTGTGGTTTACTTGTAAGCTTCTTGAGCAGCAGTCTTTCTCCTTCAGCAGCTACATAGCATCTCTCTCTCTCTCTCCATATATATCTTCTAGCATGACTATATTCTGCCCAGCTATAGGCCAGTGGTAGTAAAACACAATCACAGCGTACAGAGGAGAATCCCACATCAGATGTAAGCATAAATAAACTTTTATGAACACACATTCTTTTTCAGTATGTACTACGCCAGGTACTACAAAGGACATACAAATTGTCTTACTATAGATTTTATTCCAAAATCACAGCTCTGCCTTCGGTCCACAGCTCATGACCTCTTAACTTAGCAGAGCTCTGTGGGCACCAGGAAGTGAACTACACCTACCTACTCCATTCCAGGGAAAACCCCCAGTCTTCTCACAGAATCCTAGAGAGAATTCTACAGGCCTTGCTTTATCTTTATTCTACTAGGTCAGTACCCGCCATGATCCTTGCCCCCAGAGTGGGTTACAGGAACTTGAACACAGTGTGACACATGGAGATTTTGTCTTGATCTCAGAACCATCCACTGCATTCTCTCTCTCTCTTCTTCTTCTTCTTCTTCTTCTTCTTCTTCTTCTTCTTCTTCCCTCCCTCCCTCCCCACTTTCTACCTCCTTAAACCAACAACTCACAGAGTTCTCAAAGTACCCTTTAGGTTGGTCATCTCAGGAAACTCAAGTGCCAGCATGCAAATGACTTTGAAGAGTGTGCAAGACACCCACATATTTACATGGGTCCAGGTCTCCACAGACAATCAAATGATAATACATCAAGTGTTTATGCTGGAGAAGAATATGAGGAGAGTAAACATGGCCTGTCTTCTCCTTTCTTTCTAACGCTGATTCATATACTTGGGCTCATGGCCTTATACTAAGCTACCTGAAAACCAAGCTGTGGCTAACCTGCTCTCACACCAGACACCTTCCAGCTCTATTATTCATCTCTGTATGTCCCTCATTAAGCATTAAAATTAGTCCAACTTGGAGTATCCCCATGCCTCATTGCTTTTCCAACTTTGCTTCCTCAATGGTTCAGCTTCCCTCAGTGCATCTCCTGTCCTACAGACTCCATGGATGGGGCAAATCACAGAGATCAACTAACTCTCACCCCAGCTCACCCTGACCCTGATACTTTTAAGGACTCCAGTCTCCATGGTTACTAGCTTTAAAAGACTCTTCTGGATCCTTACATATCTTGGAGCTTATACAGTTTACCAATCACTCTTCCACATCCTTCCCTGGATACTCGTCCATTGTCTCACAGTCACTAGCAGGCTCTTTAAGTCTTACTGCGAGACTCTGTGCTGTGAACTTGTCATTCTGATGTCTGCTATGTCCTGCCTCTCCTCTGGCCTCTTTCCCACCACCTTTAGCTGCTTTCTGCCTGCTTTTCGTCCTTCCTGCAGCATCTACGTAACCAGCCTTCCCCCAGTCCTCCCACTCTCATTCCTGAATATTATTCTCAGCTATTACCCACTTGGCATTTTCTCTTCTACTTACATCCAGTAGCAAATTGTCTTCCTCAGAGGATATGCCTCCATTGCAAGCTTTTGTGTTGGGCAAAGTGTTTTTAGTGAATACAAGCAGAAAATCCCTCATCCAAAGCTATGAAGTGAAAACACTCAGAGCGCTTGTCTTGCGTGCTGAAGACCCTGGAGAAATGGTGAAAAGAGCCCCCAGATTGGAAACATTTCAAATATAAACATAATGCCCTGAGAGGAATCTTCCACACCTGACCCTTTGTGATGAGCCCCATCACGCAGGCACTGAAAGTACTGTATGAAACCACCTTTGGGGTTTGTATATAAAGTGTCAACAAAACCTTATGAAACAATGAATTTCATATTTCGATGTAGGTCCCATTCCAAGTATATCTCATTATGTATATTTAAATATTAATAGATCCAAACTAAACTAAAATACTTCCTGTCCTAAGAAATTCAAATAAGAAATTCTCAACCTGTAGTAACTTCCAAGATTTGGTGTGGTTTTACTGTTTCATAAAAACACACCTGTATGCAAGATGTTTTATGCTAACTATCATTGGGATTTATGATAAATAACTCACTGTGTTGTGATATGACATCGGATTATTGATATATAATTCTCCAATGAGTTTGAGACCATTTGTTCAGAAAAATAATAATAACACTGATTCAATTTTATATTGCCTCCTCTTCTTAATTCCATACATGGTGTTCCATGGCATAAATTTAAAAGAGAACATAGCATGACTTGCTTTAGAAACAGTCATGAACAAATTTTTGCATTATTTTACACCAGTTTTTAACTACCTATTCTGTCTTTCAGAGTTGCCTCTGTTTATCTCTGTCTCTCTACCTCTCTCTCTTTCTCCATTTCTTCCTTCTCCTTCTCTTTCCCTCTATTCCTCATTCTTTTGATATTTTTATTTTATTTTAAGGCATTTACAATTTTTTTTTATTATTTTGAGACAGGTCTTTTCTGTGTAGGAACTCACTCTGTAGATCAGGCTGGCGTTGAGCTTAGAGACCTACCTGCCTCTTCCTCCAGAGTGCAGGGTTTAAAAGTATGTGCCACTATTGCCAGGTTTACAAAGGTATTTTTTACAAAATATTTTAATTTATTTTGTATATTGTATATATGTATGTTGCATTTATATTTTTCACTCTCTTGCTCGCTCTTCTTCCTCCAACTCCCCTACCCCACCCTGCTCTCTCTCAAATTTATGGCCTTTAAAAAAGTATTGTTACATATACGTTAATGAATAAATATATAGATACAATCTGCTATATCCATTTAGTGTTGCTTTTATGTGAATGATTTTATCACTCATAGTACCCACTGAAATGCCAAAGTAGAGGAGGCAAAACTCACATGTCTCCACTCCTAGATGAAGAGCGATAGGTAATGGATGACTTTTGAGAGAGAGAAAATTAATCTTCCTTGGGTGATAAGCACCCTATTTGGTTATCCAATACAAAGCAGTCAACCCCTTCGAATTTTTGAGACATATTACCTTTCTTTATTGTATTAATAAAGCTCAAGAATTTTAATCAATATGGTTATTAATTCTTCCAAAGTTGCATACACATTTTTATCATATTACCCTCCAACTCCTCTCAGATATACCCTCACATTCCTATCCACCCAACTTTGAATTTTCATCTTTGAAAAAAACCTACCAAGCCCAATTTGTATTACCCAACTACTCTTGGAAGTGGGACATGCCCTAAAGTCTGGTCTGATCATGCCAGTAAAGAAGATTGACTCTCCCTCTCCGAGCAGTCATCAAATGCCAATAGCCCCTCCGGTAGTGGTGAAATTTCATGCCCAAATCGCCACAGCTCCATCTCTATCTGCACTGGGCTTGACCTTGCACAGGTGCTGTGCATATTGTCCCTGAGTTCATGTGTGCCACTACCTGTTGTGTGCAGATAACACTGTTCCCTTGAAGTTATCCACAATCTCTAGCTTATATCATCTTCCTGCCCTCTTTTCTATGAATATTCCTGAGCCTAGGGTAGAAGGATGGAATAGGCATGTCTATTAAGAGTTGAGTACTCAGAGTTGTTTTGATTTGCATTTCTCTGACGACTAAGGATGTTGTACATTTCCATAAGTGTCTTTTAGCTATTTTAGATTCCTCTGTTGAGAGTTCTCTGTTTAGGTCTCTACTCAATTTTTAATTGGATGATTTGTTCTTTTGATTACCAATTTATTGAGTTCTTTGTATATTTTGGAGATCAGACCTCTGTCTGTTGTGGGGTTAGTGAAGATCTTTTCCCATTCTGTAGGCTGTTGTTTTGTCTTGTTGACCGTGTCCTTTGCCTGACAGAAGCTTTTCAGTTTCAGGAGGTCCCATTTATTAATTGTTTCTCTCAGTGTCTGTACTGCTGGGGTTATATTTAGGAAGTGGTCTCCTGTGCCAATGCGTTCAAGTGTACTTCCCACTTTCTCTTCTCATTTGGCAAAATACAAAAATAGTTTGAGGTGGTGGGGGAAGGCAGGGTCCTGTCACCCAGTGTCAGAGCGAGGTTGTGAAATATCTCACAATGCATTGGGCAACCAACCCTGCCACTCACCTCCAAAAAGGAATTATTAGCCCCCCATGTCAGTCCTATTTATCAATCATATTTATCATCCTACCCAAAGCTTGAGCCCTTAAGTTGTCTTACTGTTCTAGCTAAGACTCCAAATAATATATTGATATGTATAAAAAGAATGGACAACTTTGTCTTGTTCCTGTTTTTTTTTTTCAATAAATTGTTTTGAGTTTTTCTACATTTAGTTGATGTTGGATATGGGCTTGCTGTAAATTGTCTTTCTTATGTATGTTTAGGTATGTACCTGGAATCCCTAATCTCTCTAGGACTTCTAACTTAAGGGGTGTTGGATTTAGTCAAAGGCCTTTACTGTATCATGTGAGATGATCAGGTGCTTTTCTTCTTTTAGTTTGTTTTTATGGTGGATTACACTTATTGATTTTCATATTTTGAACAATTGCCACATCTGTGTGATGTTATCTACTTGATGTGTTCTTGCTCATTTTGTTTCCCAGCATTTTATAGAGAAAGTTTGGATGTATATTCATAAGAAAAATTAGTCTAGGATTCCCTTCCTTTGTTGAATCTTAGTGTGATTTGTGTAACAGGGTAACTGTGATCTCATAAAACGCGTTTGGGCCACGAAAAATAAAAAAGTTGAGTACTCTTATTCTCTGCACCTTGAGCTGTTGAAAATGTTGTTATCTACTGTAAAAGAAACTTCTCTGATTAGAGTTGAGAAATGCACATATGGTTTAGTGCTTACAGCAATAATTTGCTAGGAGTCATCTTAATATTATATCCACTTAGTAGAAAAATGATGCTAGCTTCTCCCCTAAGGCTTATGACCCATCTAGCAACAGATTCTTAGTCCCTTTAACTGTGCCACTTTTGGGTTTCATTTCAATGAACAGTTATTAGATCCAATCAGAAAATGGTTGATTACCCCTATAACCTTCATGCCACTGTTGCACAAATGGACATATCCTGATTAGATAGGTTTTATTACAACTAGATAAAATTGATGATGATTACTTTTCTCCTTCAGTAGTTGTATAGTGCCATCCAGCTCTATGGAAGATAGCCAACAGGAATGAAACTTCCAGGTGAATACCAGTTTCTCTTCTTCCTAGTGTACACTTTTAGAGTACTTGATATCATCAGTAATATGGTTTCACCATCAAGTTCTGGAGAATAGCCAAGAACACCACAATATCCTTTAATATTTCAGAGTATCTATGGGATACCACTAGCCAACAACTCAAAAAGAGGTGATGCATTCCTGCTAATAGAATTCATATTTTCTAGGACAAAGTGTGTATTTGGGCTATTGTTCCTCCATTATAAAATAACACCATTTAAACTTTTTATATATGTTTATGTATATGTTTAAGAAGCTACTACAGTAATAGGCTTCTATATGGCTTTTTCAAAAGGCCTTTAATGTTCATTATCCCTCTCCATATTTTCTCCTCTATCCTGCCCTCCATCCCATCCCCTACCCTATTTAATCTTTCATCTTACATTGCTATCCTACTTTATATCTCTGTATTATATACCCCTTTCTTTGAAAGATTCCCCTTCCCCAAGGCCCTTAAAAGTTTCCAACTTCTGTGAATTTCAAAATAGGCATCCATCTAAAGATCCATATGCGATTTAATCCCAGCACTTGGGAGGCAGAGGCAGGCGGATCTCTGTGAGTTCGAGACCAGCCTGGTCTACAAAAGCTAGTTCCAGGACAGGCTCCAAAACCACAGAGAAACCCTGTCTCGAAAAACCAAAAAAAAAAAAAAAGATCCATATGCGAGAAAAGGTGTGATATTTGTCTAGAAAGACAATGGGTTACCTCACTCAGAGTAATTATTTCCAGTCCCATCCATTTACCTAAACAGTCATGTTTTTATTTTTAACAAATGAATAATATTCCATTGTGTAAATATACCATATTTTCATTATCCACTCATCATTGCATGGCCATTTAAGCTGTTTCCATTGTCTGGCTTTTGCAAATAGAGCAGCAATAACATGGGAGAGCAAGTATCTCTGTAGTACAATCCAGAGTTCGTGAGGTTTATGCTCAAGGGTGGTAGAGCTGGATTGTATGACAGATATATTTCCAGGTTTTCGATTACCCTCCACACTGATTTCCATAGTGGTTGCACAAATTTGTACTACCACCAGTAGTGAGTAACTGTCTGCCCCGCACATTCACACCAGCATCTGCTGTAATTTTTCTTTAAATTGCAGCCTTTCTAACTGTAACAAGATGAAATCTCATAGTAGTTTTAATTCATGGTTAAAAAAGTTGAACATTTTATTTCTATTTATTCCTTTGAGAACGCTCGGTGACATTTTTAAAATTAGGTTGTTTTCTTGGTGTTTAGTTTTATGAATTTTTTATATATTCCATTCTAACTCTCCATCAGATGTATAGGATGCCTATTCACTCAGATAATGATGTGTTGTGCTATTCATGTCCTACTCAGAATTTCCTTTTCTGTGCCTGTAAGTCGAAGTATATACCCTTTCTCCCCTGCTAGGTTCTGGACATCAAGTCATGCATCAAAGTCCTTAATCCATTTGGAGTTGAGTTGTGTTCAAGATTAGAGATAAAGATCTAGTTTCATTCTTCTTCACATAGCTATGCTCTTAACTAGCACTATTTGTTGAGATATCTTTTCTTTAGTGCATATTTTTTGGCCACTTGAAAATCAGGTAGCTAAAATGGTGTGGTTTTACATGAGGGTCCTCAATTCTATTCCATTGATCAATGTGTCTTTTTGATGTTGGTACCATAAGGCTTTTTTTAAAAAAAATATTTTTATAGCTTTGTAGTGCAACTTAAAATCAGGGATGGGAATACTCCTAAAGGTTAAAATTTATATTCCACAAAAATAGAAAATTGACTTATTAAGATTAAATTGACATGAAGCAATTTAAATAGACCTATAAACCACATGATAAAACTGTAATTTTTAACTCTCCCAACTCAAAAATCTGTAGGACCCTGCAGATGGAAGTGCAGAACTCTTAACAGATCTTCAAACAAAAAGTCACTCAGAATTTTCTAAAATACAGAAAAGAGTACAGGAAGAATCCACCCTTGTATCTGAAGCCACTGTTGCAAGCCTCTCTGCCTCCTCAGAGATAGCATAACTTATTAGTTCTTGGGTCTCTTCCTAGGTGGTGTGTGGAGATGCAAATGATCAGCCATTCTAATATCTTTCCAGACAACTTGGATCTCATTGGAAGCTACTGGCCATTTTTCTCTTCAAACACTTGAATATTCTCTATTTTCCTAGCCTCTCTGTCTGACCCCAACCAGACACAGCTCCTCAGGAGCCTTCTTCAGCTTCCGCCTACTAAACATCACTAAAACACCCACTTTTTCATCTGCTGGTACTACCGTTTGTCTCCTTCTGAGCGAGATCTCTTTGCTTTGCTCCTCTCTTTGATTTGTGGTTCAGTTACTGCTTTGAAATTCAGTTTTGGGTTTCTGCCTTTTCTATCCCTCACCTTCTGGTACTGGATTTAATAGGCAGTTGGCCCTTCTCCATATCCAGCTGACTTCCTCTCCATGATCAATACTGCTTAACCTAGAAATAAGACTCAGATATAAAGGTTACTGTCAGCTGACTTTTGGTTCCCCAAAAGTCAGACATTGAGCTCCTAATGTCCAACATGAAGGTATTTGAGGATTGTACCTTTGAGAGAAAATTTGGATCAAGTGAGGTCCTAAGAATAATAAAAATGTATGTTGCTCTCTCTCTCCCTCCCTCTCTCTCTCTCTCTCTCTCTCTATATATATATATATATATATATATATATATATATAATATCGAAGACTTTCGAGTTCAGATTGTCTTGACATCTTCTATCAGAGGTCTTGTCCCTGCAGAAGACTGATTCCACCTCTCCCAGAAGCCATTGATGGACTATATTTCTTCATCTAGGGAGGTAGCATTATGATATCTTCAATATCCAAGTTGGCATGTAAATGTTTGTTGTCCTTGAGCAGGGCTTCTTTAGTGATAAATATTAACTTAAAAAATTTAGTCAAAAAGACCATGTATGTATGAGCCCATCTCTGTACTGAGTCCAGAAGGTAAGCATTTCCTAGGACTGGGCTGTAGCAGAAAATGTGAGTGACAGCTAATGAGCAGGAAGTTTCTTTGCGAGAGGACAGAATTGTTCTGAAATTAGTGGTGATGATGGCACATGTCTGTTGAAATCCTAAAACCCATCAAATTATACATTCTAAGTGGGTGAATTTTATGTTTTATGAATTATTCCTTAATAAAGACATTATTAAAATGCATACAAACCATCCCTTCAAAAAGTCACAAAGGAACATCTTCTCATTTGTTTAATCTAAAGGATAATAATTTCAGTAATACATCAAAATGTATTTTATCTAAGCAGGGTTAGCTGTTCCACTGCTTTTGAATGTCAAGGCTTATCTCAAACATAGAAACAAGCTTAAGGAAGGCAGATAGGCTGGCTCTGTCACTAGATAATACATGAAAAAAAGCACTTCACACTGTTGGTTCTGTATTTTCTTAGCTCAATCTTCTCAATCATTTGAAAAATAGATGACTTTTATTCCCAAGCCTTAATGCTAAATCATGAAAAAAGCTCTAAACATCCACGTTTTCCAAGTGTTCTTGTTCCCAATGACTAATATTGATGAGATTTTGGTTTTGTTGGATAGTTTGGTACAAAGGTGGAAACACTTTAAACCAGTGTCAGATTTTCCATCGCTGTAAACACGTAGACACTTGAGAGACACCATCTAAAGGGGAACAGTTATTTCGGCTCATAGTCTCAGTGGATTTAGACCATAGGTGACTTGTTCTTTTGCTCTAAGCCTCACGTTAATGCCATCAAATCATCAACCCACCAATGAATTAGTCTATTAATTATGTCAACACCCTCATGTGGCAACCATCTCTCATCACTGGGTCTACCAACTTGGGACAAAATCTTAAACACATAAACCATTGGAAGAACACTGCATTCGTCTGAAATGTAGAGAAGGGGACCAATATTGACAGAGAAAATCCTGGAGCTGGGCATCCTTAAACTATGGCATTAGTGGGAGAGGCTGGGAACCTTTGCTAGTGGGGCTCAGTTGGAAAGTAGGTCACCATAGACACATCCGTGGAAACTATATTTGATCCTCACTCCTGCTTCCCAATTGCCATGAGGCAACATCATTGCTCCTCCAAGCCCTTTCTCTCTGCTGCCCTTACCTTGTCTTTCGGAGACAATGGGAATAATAGCAATAGTACTTCAAGTGCTTCCCTTAAAGGAATTTGTTGATCCTTCACAGTCACCATACAAGATGCTATTTTATGAACACTTTAGAGATGAAGATACTATGCTGAAAAGAGGACAATTAACTTCCCCATAGTCCTACTTATAATATATGATAGGGTCAGTCTGGGCTTCAAACTCAATTAGACACCTAAAATCTGAGCCCTTACTTATTACTCTACATAGAGCTTACAGAAGAAAAATTTTCAACTCTAAAATAAACCCCATATTTTGAAGACATGTAGTACATCTTTTTTGTAGGAGAGAGAATAATAATTCAGTTACGATCCAGATTGAGTTCAAGTAATGAACCATTTTTCTCTTATGATAGCTTCTGGTTTTTTGGTTGGTTTTTTTTTTTTTTTTTTTTTTTTTTTTTTTTTTTTTTTTTGGTTTTGGGTTTTTGAAAACAAGGTTTCTCTGTGCAGCTTTGGATCTTGTCCTGGATCTCGCTTTGTAGACAAGGATGGCCTTGAACTCACAGAGATCTGCCTGCCTGTGCCTCCGGAGTGTTGGCACCAGCCTTAAAGTTTATTTGCTCCCATGCTCCCACACAATAAGCCTCTTCTGCAGCACTGCTTAATATGATGGGAGCCTTCTTCCTAAGGGCATAAGCACATGGCATCTCTATTATATTTAGTTCCTCTCAACTTAGCAAGCAGTTCAAATGATTGTTTCCACTATGTTGGCCCAATAGTATCAGATGCTGCGACTGTGAATAAGGATCGTCCCAGACTAGAGGGTAAGGCAGACACAGATGCCAGCTAACGATGCTCTATTGACATCAGACGTATAATTCTTTGCGATGAAAAACAAAACAGCTCGTTCTGTGGGAGCTCCAAAATGGGGGAGAGGAGAAGTGCTAGGAAAAGGTGAGCAAAGGAAGCAGCATTTGTTCATTTAAAAAAACAAAAGAGTTACAGACGGCTTACTTTAAGGACAGAGTGTGTGGTGGGGTCAATGAAGGGTGAGGAAGGTTTTTCTTGGAAGAAAACATCGCCACCACTCACTGTTAATAGAACACCATGTCCACGGCAGGAGGCTCTACTTTCTGCAGCTCCCTAATGAAGGGTTCTTTGCACATGCTACAGACCCTGTAATTGGAAGGAAGGGGGGTTCAGTCACTCAAGAAATGCATAAGAGAAAAGGAACTCGTGTATTATTTTTTATTTAGGTAAGTTTGTCAAGCTGATATGCCTAGAAATTTAGACAAACCAGAGCCTGGGGGCCCCAGCAACTGCTGAAATCCCCTTCTGCAGACTTGGGAAGTGACAGCAGGTACCCACATTGAAAAAGACCACAGAGAAGTTGGAAGAGTTATTAAACCTCCCCAAAAGGCACATTTTGAAACCGTCTCACACATTTCAACGCCTCTACAACAAAATAAAAATAAAGCGTGTTGTAATTTGAATGCTAATATCTCATCAAGTTTTATGTGTGTGTGTTGGGGGCCGCTCTATAGCCTGTTTTCCCGAAGCAGATAATGTAGCAATAAACAGCTGGCCGCCCTCCACGCAGCCGTTTATGCCGCCTTTGTGATCCATCTTCTCCACCATGTGGTAGCAGGAAGGGAGAAGAGGCAGGTTCGGGGGCTCTTTATTCTGAGGCCAGATCACAGCACGTGGAGAAGCGTGGTTCTGGAAAGCAGCAGTGCTTCTCCAGTGCCCAGGGTGGATCTGGCGAGGCAACACGAGGACACCTGGGTGTTTCCTGGCATTGCGCGGTGCAGTGAAGCTGTCACGGCAGATATAACAGTCCATCAGCATGGAATCACTAAACGCTCAGGTGTCCAATCAAGCCATTGGAAAAGGACCAATGATGTTGGAGCATTAGAGTGCTGCTGGATCTGCAAGAGGGAATCACTAGCACCTATCACAAGCGACTCCTGGAAGGATGTCAGTCCAGGGTAGAGAGTGCCTGCAAAGGAAGATGAATCGCTAATGCTATTAGTGTGTTCTTTCTGTGTGTATGGGTGTGTTCACATGTGCATAAATGCCCCATTAGCTCTTACTGGGACTTCTACACTTAATTCTTTGTGAGGTTGTCACTGGTGCTGTAGCAGTTCTAAGCATTTACCTTGAACACTGAATCATCACTGTACTGTAAGCTACATTGCAAATACTATTACCTGCAGTAAAACAGCTACTAACAGTGCAGTCTGAACTGGAACTCAAGGCATCTGGCCTGAGAGTATTAGCTCCCATTACTAAAACCTTCTTCCTTCCCAGGCAGACTAGGAGCCCTGCCTGCTATCCTTATGATAGACATGGGTAACCCCCTCCATGGTTCCCTATGTACATTCCTGGTTTCTGAAGAGAAGCAAGGTTAAATACTCACATCTAAACATTTGAGTATAGCATCAACAAAAAAGAATAAATATTCATGCTTGTTGTCTGGATTACTTCACGCAGTATATATTCTAATTCAATTCCAAACAGTCAACCCTAAACACAGAAATATAAGCAACATTAAATAGACTCATTGGGTTACACACACACACTGTGTGTATGTATAACATAAGTGTGTAGATAGTAAGAAAATTTTAAAAAGGAGAGGTTGTAAATTTGAAAGGAAACAGGGAGCTGGAAAGAGCTGGAAGGAGGAAAGGGAAGAGTAGAAATGATGCAGCTATGGTAATCTTGTATGACATTCTCAAATCTTACAAGGTTAACAAAAAGGAAAAGGAAAAAGGTGTGTAGCCTGTCTAGTCCTCTAACTAGTCCTATACTGCTTAAGTAAAGGGCAAACTCTCCCATTCTATAATCAGAGCATTTGTACAGTGGTTACATTGGGACATGTTGACATCCAATGGAAAAGCTTGAGCTGGGAAAGGCTTCTCACGGTGCTGAATGACAGCTGTTGACAGCACAGTGTACCGCTGTGATGGAGTAAGTTCAGACACTCATTGGTGTTGGGGTAAGATGGTCAAGCTCTTTGGTTCTTTTAACCTTGCTTATATCATTCTCTGGCATTTTCACCAGAATCTTCTGACTGAATGGAAGCACCAGAAAGAAACCTGTCTGTCTTTTAATAGAATAAAACATGTTTTCAAAGAGTTAGCTAACTACTCTTACAGCTGTGCTGTGAGTAACACATAAAAGCTGACTACACCAAAACCTTCTCCACCTGTGTGCTGCTGGCATGACCAGTATGAATGTGTTTTTCTTTTATTAAAAAAAAATAAAATAAAACTGTGCATGACCTATGTCATTTCAACTTATAGAATCATGTTACCTGCATGATTTATATGAATCCTGGTTCCTTTTAATCACCAGCTGTCTCAAATTAAAAGCTTATTATTTTATGTTTATGTCCTCTTCCCCATATGGTAAGTATGGGTGTCAATCCATTCTGAGATTCTTTCTCTCTTTAGTAAAGTTCTATATCCCCTGCTCTGATTCAATGAGTATCTGTCAAGATGATAGTCTCTAATTTCTTCTTAAATATTGAGAATTCATCAGATTTTCTCGACTTGACCTCATCCTTCATCCACAGCTTTATCTTGTGTCACAGAAAATAGATCATGCATGTTTTCTGATCAGTCCTCATCTTCCAAGCATCTGCCAATATTAAGCAGATGGGAAATGAACACTGAAGCCCATCACAGAGAGAGAAAAGGGCATGCAGACAACTCTGGCGAGGTAAACAGTATGATGAACATGGGGAATTTGTACACCAACCATGTCTGGGCTAGCCTAGCTAAAAGAGCAAGCATCACTTCTGAGACTGGAGTGGGGGGGTGTTGCAGCATCTCACTATGATCCCTGGACTGGCCTGGTACTCTCGGAGTTGCTGCCACTGCCTCCTAGTGCTGGGGTTAATGCAAGTGCCACCACATCTGGTCTCATTTATATTTTAATTTTAAGAACTAGATTGAGTCTTTTTCTGTTTTCATTTTCAGTTAGAGCAAGAAGACCACTGAAGCCAGACTCTTACCTACCTCAGAGATTGGGCCCCAAGGGCTTATCCTTGATACTTCTGTTTCTGAGGTATGCCTCCCAGGTCTTTACAAAAGGAAGTTTTAGACAGTAAGTAGACATGAGGTTTTTCAAAGGGTGTTTTTGCTTTGCTTATTTGTAAATTTGTATGTCTCTGTGCTTTTCTGAGCTTATGTGCATCACATGAGTGCAAGAGATGGCAGGAGCAAGAAGACCTGCATTAGAGCCCCTGGAACTGGAGCGAGAGGTGTTGTGAGCCATAATACAGCTGCTGGCCACTGAACTCAGATCGTCTAGGAATAAACAATAAGCTATCTTCACCACTGAGCCAATTCTCCAGCCCTGCAAGAGATTTTTAAAAATATATCTATATGTCTGTAAAGAATACATTTGTAAATAGAATGAAGTTTTATATAAAACAATATGTCATCTTAACACGGAGGCAGAATTCACTGTTGTTCAAATGCAACCATTGTGTTGTTGTGGTATTATCAAGGAACAGTGAACAAAGTGACATTAAAGATGACAAGAACTCATTTTTTATAAGCTAAATTGCACTTTCCCACTTTTTTCTCATGGCTCCCAAAAATTGGTTATTTAGCAGTTAGCATCAAATGTAAAACTCCTCATCTTCTAATTTCGGTTTTCCTGTGGAAACATGATTGGAGCAGATCATAAACATATAAAAACTCAAAATCTCTAAGTAAGAGACGTTAATGTGTGTTAGTCTCAAAGCCCACTATCTCCTGTGATCTGTCCCAGACACAATGGTTAGAAATGTGATTACATAAACAATGGCACAATCTGTTACGGGGTGATTTCAATCTTTTGACATTGTAAACTCCATCAACTGAAAAGAGTACTTGGATGTCAAATGATAGAACAGTTATTCATAATGGCAAATTTCCTAGATAAAGCCCCTGCTCTTGGGAAGACGTCTGTTTACTGTGTGGTCAGCGTGCAGCAAGGTGAAGGCTGTCTTGAACAGTGGCCACTGCGATCTTCCCTTTAATTGACAGGCTTCATTTCAAAAGTCACAGTTTCTTTCCTTAAGGGCTTTTGTTTCTTTATATAGAATGAAAAATTTAGATTTGCTGCAGTCTCTCCGCTTGCTTGTTGGTTCTTTTTGATAAGAACTAGATATATTTTTTTCTAAATAAAAAGGTATGACTATTATAATAAGATGTATGAGGAAGAACTTTGTGGAGTATTCATAGCTAGGCCATGGCCCCAGGAAGAATCGTGCGTACATTCTCCCCTGCATTCAGTGGCTGGACCCCGTGCTTCAAAGCTTCTACCTTAGCTTTCAATGCAACTGCTTAGTTTAAATTTCTCTCAGTGTTTGGCCGTAAATCCAGTGTGTGGTGTGTGGGTAATATATTCTAATGCAATTAATGAATTCTGGAAACCCAACAGGAGAGGTGAAAATTAGGTAGGTCTGTAGAACTCTCCTTCCAGACATGTCATTTATTCCATTGAGGCCCCAGAAATTTCCATGATACTTATTCCTGAGAAACTGACAAATTTCACGGCTCCCAGCCCCTCTGATGAAAGCATCAGAGAAAAGAAAATAATTTGGCCTGTGCTGGTTCAGCCAAGTCAGTGCAACAGTGTGACTTCTATTAAATGCAGCCAAGTGACAGCAAAGAGGGGGGAAGGCAAAACAAATGACAAAAAAATAAAAAACGACTCTCTGCACACATTTGAAAATATTATTATCAGGCTAGTGATACTGGAATTGACTGTGTGGCTCCTGGGAAACAGAAGCATACTTGATAGCTATCTTCAAACCTAAAGGACTTCATCAGGAAAACAAGCAGCAGACACTGGCCAACAAAGGAGTACAGCCACAGGCCCTGCCCCACCGTCCTGCCTTCATCCATTCAGCCCCACATCCCTTGAAACTCCCAGCAGCATTAACCCATCTCTCAGTCCTAGGGTGTGGGGGGCATATAATTTTAAAAAGTCAGAGGCAAAATCTTCTCATATATAGTCTAGAGAGCCCAGAATGAAACAGGGAAAGAAAATGAATGGATGGAAAGAAGAGGCAGGAGAAAGGAAGTCAGAAGCATGCTGGAGGAAGCCACATCGTCTGAGAAGGTCTTAGTCCCAACAAGGACATGTCTGAGAGAGCAGAAAAAGAAACCTTGGGGCAATTTATATTAGAACAGTGCAATGCCCTCCTAGATTTGTCCATTTTTAATGAAAATCTGCATCTCTGACCCCAACGTTTCATGCCTGAAGGAGCAGACAAATACAGGGCTAGCCCTGCAGCAGCCTGAAGGTCCACCTTCTTCTGGACTTTCCTATGTCACTTGAACATTTAATCAAGCCTGTTGTCATTCTGTCAGTAGAAACACAGGTATACAGTTTTACAGAATAAGACCTTCTCTCTCTCTCTCTCTTTCCTCTCCTCTCTCTCTCTCTCTCTCTCTCTCTCTCTCTCTCTCTCTCTCTCACATACACACACACACACACATCACACGCACATTGTTTGGTAGGAAATCACTCTTGGCAGTCAGCCATCACAGCGAGGCCCCTACATCCCTGGTACACAGGTACGTTTCAACTTTATCTCCCTACACAAGTTACCAAAGAGCCCCTTTAGAACTAGAGAGAGCTGTTCTCTCAGACGCCCAGACCACACACAGTTTTGTAATCGCTGAGGAAGACTACTTCTCCTGCTCTCAACATTCCTTAGCTGCCTATAGTTCTGTGTCTATGAATGGGGCACTGTGCGACTCCCCATTTCATGATAGCATGTCTACAGGTATTTGACTTGGTCAGGTCTTGATGAGGCAGCCATTCTGTTGAAATATTATGAGTGAGGTTCCCTACCATTTCTAAGAGATACGGATCTCACTGGATTTCCTAGTCTCCTGACAATACAATTTTTTGTTGTTCTTTTTTTTTTTTTTTAGACTGGGTTCCTCTGTGCAACAGCCCTGGCTGTCCTGGAGCTCTCTCTGCAGACCAGGCTGGCCTTGAACTCACAGACATTCACCTGCCTCTGGCTCCCAAGTGCTGGTATTAAAGGCGTGTGCCACCATGCTCAGCTATGATAATACAATTTTATGAGTCATTTATTTACTTTTATAGAGGATTTATGTACTTAAATAGGTTGCAGTATAATGTTATTAGTGTTATTAGTACTTGTTATTAGTTGCTTGTGTTTTTCACTAGTATCTATTTTTTAGGAATGATTTTACATTACATGTAACATCTAACAGAACTGATAATAGCTGCATTGTCTTCTATTTACTGGCTTTGAAAAAAAAAGAAGAAGAATGGCAATTATATGAAACTATGACTGATTCAAAAGAGAGACTAGAAGGATTGACGTCTGTTAAGAACTGGACTCAGGTTTCCAGTGTGGGACTAGGAGACTGCTCACATAATCAACGTCTGAACAGAGCATGTGAGAAAGAATTTTTAAAGGAGCTTTGAAATTTTTAAAGTCTTGTCAGGCTAATGTTATGAGCTTTCAGAATGAAAATGTGTTTTTGACATAGCACAATCTCAAATGAAAATCTCTTCATAGAAATCGAGTAACATTTTATTAAAAGTGGCTTGTGCGGCACAGATTGCTAACAATGACAGAAATGAGATGGACACACATTTCTGATTTCTAGGGCTTTTCCTGTGGTGTTTTTTTTTCTGTTTGTTTGGTACTATTCTGATTTGTTTGGTTTTGTATTCATAGCAGTAGTAGTAGGTTCCTATTTGTTTTCTTATGAGAAAGAGAGATAGAAAGGGTATGGATTTGGGTGGATGAGAAGTGAGGAGGATCAGGAAGGAGCTGAGGAGGAGAAATTATAATCAGAATATATTGTATGAAAAAAAAAATTTTCAATATAATAAGAATAATGCAGCCGGGCGGTGGTGGCGCACGCCTTTAGTCCCAGCACTTGGGAGGCAGAGGCAGGCGGATCTCTGTGAGTTCGAGACCAGCCTGGTCTACAAGAGCTAGTTCCAGGACAGGCTCCAAAACCACAGAGAAACCCTGTCTCGAAAAACCAAAAAAAAAAAAAAAAAAAGAATAATGCAAAAAATACATCACCTAGCTGTGCAATTAGCACAAAATTACAATAGCAATAAAGGTAAATTTAAATTTTAAAAATTAAATAAACAAAAGATTAATAGTGGCAAATACACAGTAGTTGTTTATGGCTTTTGACAACTAGGAGAAGGAAGGGAATCCATTTGAACAGAACAAATAACTTCAAAGTCTTTGTGCAATGAGTTGTTTCAAAGATCATCTTATCAGAGGATGTCCTAAGGTTGATGACCCTTGCTTTACCAAATGTGATCATCAAAGACATAACATAATGTGTGTGCTGGGAGTATGCATTTATTTGACTCAGTTCTCCTTTCTGAGGAAAAACTATGATTTAATCATAAAACACAGAAAAATCTCTCCATAGGTGAGTCATCTTTTGACCTACATATTGATGAACAAATGTAAACCATATTGCCATTATTGAGAAATCCATTTGCTTACTCAGCAGTGAGATATTTTGAGTATTTTAAGGTCAAAATTTCACCTATCAATCAGAAAGTTGGAATAGAGATAAAATAGAAAGTTAAGTAAAGGTCAAAATGCATACAACATATTAAACATTATTCTGAAAGATAAACCTAGAAGCCATTGATTGATGTTAAGAAATAAAAGGTAAGCAGGGCATGGAGGTGCACTCCTTTAATCCCAGCACTTGGGAGGTAGAGGCAGGCAGAATTCTGTGAGTTTGAGGCCATCCTTGTCTATAAAGTAAGTTCCAGGACAGCCAAAGCTGTTACACAGAGAAACCCTGTCTTTAAAAACAAACAACAACAAAAAAAACAAAGCAAAGAAATAAAAAATAATAATATTAGCATAACTAATGAAAACCACCTACTGTGTGAAGCATTGGAAACCAGCAAAAGAGAAAGGTAACCCAGTCCCTGTTGTCAAGTGATACAGGCTAAGATAAGAATGGCTCTTGCTACAAAGATAATTTAATAGAACTGAAAAGGGGAATCCAGAGAACTTGATAACTGATATATTCCGTGGGCCTGCTTAGGAGCCAAAGGGTGGTTAAAGAAAATAAGTTTACATAGGAGGAGACACACTTCTCCCAGTACAGCAGTGAAGATGTAGGAGACATTTTCCATGGAACAATTCATCTGTAGCTTTGACACAAACATATAAGGAAAGTCTTGGTTACTCCAGTTACATGTTGAGTAGAGTTAAGGTCTCTGGAAGACTCCAGAGGAATGGGTGGGTAGGATAAAGAAGCAAAAGATAGACAAGAACAGGAAAAAATAGTTCACGCCTTTAATCCCAGCATTCGCAAGGCAGAGGCTAGTGTATACCAGTGAGTTCTAGGGGAAGCTGGGCTACATAGTGAGCTCCAGGACTGCCAGGGCTCTGTTCACTGAGCCACTTGCCATTCCTCTTTAGGAAGGTCTTCTCAGGCACACCCTGTTTCATTAGTTCACTTCTGGGTTGCATGCACCAAGATGACAACCAAAGTTCAATTTCACAGCCAAGATCATTGGCCATCCCAAAGGGTAAAGTGGAGGTTAACAGAAAGATCAAAGCACTGGAACAAAATAAGAGTTTAAAGAAGTAAAATAAGAATAATAAGTAAGGCAATTTATTGCATAACCATGTCAGAAACAATTTTATCCATAATATGTCAGAAGCAGCTATATCCACAACATCTAAAAGCTATAAACATCCCAGGTGTCAGGAAAAGTGGACAAAGCAACATAAAGTAGAGAATATAATAGATATTATTCAGCATCTTAAACAGAAAAGAGCCTAGAGATTCTGGGTGTGGCAGTATACCTTCATAACAGCAATACTTGGGAGCCTCCACCAGGAGAAGGATAAGTTCTGGTCCAGCCTGGGCTACATAGCAAGTATAAAAACAGTCTTGACTGCATAGAAGAACTTGCCTCATTTTTTTTTTTTGCAAAAGGAAATTCTGATATTTGCTACAACTTGAATTACTAAATAAATAAAATAGTAATAGCTGAGTGAAATGTGCACATCCAAGCAGTCAACGTTCAGGTCTTCAGTTATATAATAAACCTGGAGTAGTCAAAACCATAAGCTCAAAGAGGAAATGGTGGTTCCCAGAGGCCAAGAGGAGAGAGCAAGGAAGTTACCGTTCACGAGTGTGTAGTCTCAGCTCCACACAATCCAAGCAGTCCTAGTGATGGCTGATGATGGAGGCTCAAGATCGAGACATGCTTATGAATAAACTTAACTGAACTGTACACATAAAAGTGGGTAAGATACACAGATTTTAGGCTGTGCCTATTTTACCACAATAAAAGAATAAAGCACACAAAATAAATAGGGAAAAGATATACATTATGAATGCAAAGGAAAGGGGAGAAAGGGAGGGTGCATTAATATAAAAAGAAGTAGAACTACATTAGCATCTGAAAGGGAGACACAACTCTTTTACATATCTGAATACAAGTTACCACTCACAATCTCAAAACATAAAACACTTTTGGGCATATTTCCCCAGGCATAGCTAGGAGGCCTTTCAGTGCCATCCCTCTAGCCAGCAAAATGATGAGCATCTATGAACCTGGAGCATCCTGACCTTAATGGGTGGTGCTTTTAGATCTGGGAATGTTTCCAGAATGTGACCTTTAAAAACTGTAAGTTGCCAACCCGTGAATGAGAACTTGGAGACCCCTCAGAAGACATGCTTATGAAACAAGCATCCCAAGGAACTTAGCAAGAGGCTCGCGGACCCTGAGATGACATTCTACCACTGTGAATGGGTAAAAAAATAAATAAATAACATCACTTAGTTGCCACCTGCTACCTGCAGGACTAAGGCTAAGATGTGTGGACCCACTGGCTCGTCACAAGTTAGCGTAAAACATCAGTGCAGCTATTGCTGACAAACAGACAAATGATGGAGGAAAGTCATTGGTTAAAAAATAAAGAAACTGCCTTGGCCCATTTTATTGGTTAGAACATAGGTGGGTGGAGTAAACAGAACAGAATGCTGGGAGGAAGAGGAAGTGAGCTCAGAGACGCCATGCTCCCCTCTCCTGGGCAGACGCAATAGCTCTGCTCTCTGAGGCAGATGCTATCAAGCTCTGGCCCAGGATGGACGTAGGCTACAATCTTCCCAGTGCTACACACTTTATTAGAAATGGGCTAGTCCAGGTGCAAGAGTTAGCCGAGAAGAGGCTAGATATAATGGGCAAAGCAGTGTTTAAAAGAATACAGTGTCCATGTAATTATTTCGGGGCATAAGCTAGCAGGCGGCCGGGGTGCTGGGGACACAGCCCCACCACTCCTATTACAACAGACAAAACCTAGACTTGCTTCTTGACTTACTGAGGAACATAGCTAAAATTCACCCAACTGTACTAGAAGCCACTGTCGCCAGAGCCAGAGCCCAAGACTAGGCAGTACTGAGTTCACCAACAGGGAGATGCCGCAGACTCCATTAAACTTTAATGCAGAATTTAAATAAGCAAAGTGTTTTGATTAATGTGTTGGCAGAGCATGAGAAAGCAGGGTGTGATCCCACTGTGCGGCTTGCAATGAACATGAAGCCTTTTCTTGTGAGACACGCACTCCTCATCCAGATGGCACAGACCCATCATTTACGTGTGTCCTCACAAGCAGGGATGGCACAGATCCATCATTTACACGCATCCTCACAAGCAGGTACCTGCCCTTTACTCCGCCGGAAATGACAGACTTCACTTGTACTTTTCTACAGCATTTATTTATTTATTTATTTATTTGTTTATTCACATAAAATTCGATTTTAGGATTAAAATGGGTCTTTGGATTCACCTGTCATTTCTTTAGAGTTAAATAAAATTTTAGTTGTGTAGGGTTAAGTCAGCCCCTTTAGGGGGCGGGGTTTGTCTCGGGCATTTGTTGACGGATAAATCCAGTGCGCAGAGGCTACGCCCTCCCTTTTTTCCTGCCTCCTGGGAAAACAGCTCCATGCTGGAACCTCGGTTCTGTAAGTTTGTTTATATATTAAAACTATATATATATATATATATATATATATATATATATATATTCTTTAATATCTGCCTTTGCAATTATTTAAGCCGATACATAGTTGGATTTATAATTAAATAGATAAATAAATGAGATGCAATATTTTTTTTAAAGATTTGTCGCTGAAGTCTGAACCGGGTGTGTCTGTTGCACCCAGCACATTTGAAACTCATATTAGCATTTCAGGTATATACCACAGCAGAAAATGTTAAAATGTAGGCTCAGATTCTATTAGCAATGCTGCCTTGGCAGGACCTTTCTCAGTAGACACAGGTGAACATAGAAACACTGGTTGATTGCTAATGTCGAAGCAGGGTTATATTGTGGAGTCAATCCTTCTTATTAGTGACAGTGAAGTCATTTCCTTGGTGCAATCTTTTATCTGGTCAGGGCAATGGCTAATTATTGACTAACAAAATCGCATAAGAAACATCGATTCCTCTTCTATTCTCTATAATAAATGTGCAAAACTAATATGAACTCCTCTGAGAATGTGGAGCAGAATTCTCTAGTAAAAGCATGTGTGCCTAGTCATTTATTTTTCAAATGTTTAAAATTTCAGAATGTTTTAATAGTGTGTCTGTCATCTATATACATACACACACACACACACACCTACACACACACACACACACACACACACACACATATATATATATATATATATATATATATATATATATATAATCTATGTAGTTTATAGATTTTAAGGAACTGGCCCATTCATTTCAAGTTGCTAAATTTGAAAGCACAAACCTCTGTGGTATATGCCCTCTCTCAATACCCTGTTGGTTGAGAGGTGTGTGCTGGCTTCCTCTGGTTCATGGAGTGACTTGTACTCTTTTAATCTCTGTCTTTATCATTATTATTAGGCGTGTATCCAAATTACAAATTACTGGGGTTTTGTTGTTGGCTTTTTTTGTGGGGGGAAGAACAAGTTTTGGTTTCAGTTTCTCTACTCTCCATTTTATTTTTATTATTTCAATTCTTATCATTCTCTTGCTACTAATTGCTTTGGGGTTATTTCATTTCTTTATGATTTCTTAAGGCAGAATTTTGGAATATTGATTTAAAGACTTCTTTCTTTTCTAATGTGATCATTTATGTCTATGTATCACCCTCAGCATAGTTTCCACTACCTGTCACCAACTTCCATTTGCTGGGTTTTTATTTACATAAATGTATTTTAAATATTTTAAGAATATCCACTTGTATCAGGAATTGTTTAAGGGGTCCTCTTCTGTTTGTTTGTTCTCTGTTGTTGTTGATGTCGTTATACTCCAAAAGGTTCAGAATAAAAGCTGTGTATGATAAAAAGCCACTACTCGGAATGAAAATAACAGACCACGTATATTTGTAGATCCACAGAAAAGACTGGGAAAGAGTGACTGTGTAAGTTGGGGTAAAGTTGGCTGCATTTTCCAGAGAAGGTGAAAGAGAAAGAGTATGAGGGGGAGAAAATGTCAGGTTCAAATGGAAGGAAATTCCTGGGAAGAAGACCCACCTGCTTATCCACAGATAATTAGATCATCAAAGATTGTGGAAAGGTGGGAATGTTGCAGTCCAGATCCTAATTACAAATTATATTGGGCTATTTGGACCTTTTTAACTCCACCTCTGCATGTGAGCCAACATCTTTGTAACTGCTGGGTAAATATCTTAGAATGTAGAAAGAAACTGCTAGCTCCCACCAATCATCTGGCCAAGAGTGTCATCAGATAGCATCCGAAGTCTCCAGCTGAGCTGTCTTGCTCATCTGCAACCCATCTACCTGGTGTTTCAATGAATGCTCTTGAATACTGTATTGGTTTATTATTTTCTTAATAATTAACTTAATAATAATTTAATTTTCTAAGTTCTCTAAAAACGTGCTGAAATTGTTACCTGGTTGAAACATGGAATTCTGAGAATTCTGAATCTGTGTGCCCCAGATCATGGTCCCTCAGATTTGTCTTGGTAGTAAACTCTGTGCTATCCACTTTGAGGTGAGAGTTGTATTTTTCCATTGACTTTGCTAACAGAAATGAGAGTCAAAACTCAGAAACATTCCTGTCCCTCGTTGGTAAAAGCTAACAGTGAACAGGCATATGGGAGACAAAGACTCATTACTATTCTGCCTTGAGGCAGGAATGCGCTCGCAATGTGGCCAGCATATCTCTTGTCAGAACATTTAAACTGATTAAGTTGTCAAAGAGGAAGAAAGCCATTAATGCCTTGGCTCAACAAGCCCTTACACCTGGACAAAGTGGCTTCAAATACACGACAGATACTGCAAATAAATCCCAGCTCCTTTTCCCCACTGAACCCCAATCAGTTGGACATATTTGCATGTGCAGCAAAGCCTGCACTGTCGGTTGGTTGGTCTTGCATGTCTTCTGCCTCTTTTCTGCCCCCATACTCTCCTGTGGGTCAGAAACCTTCTAGCCTCACAGCTTCTCCTCACATTCAGTGTCCCAATGACTGACCCGAGAGTGATAAAGGAAAAAACCTGACATATTCTGAATTTTCCTACAGGGGTTAAGAGGGAACAGAGACCACATAAGGGAAGTTACAACTACTGATAAAACCAATAAAAGAACATCACTTATTCCTAAATATTTGTTGAAGCTTTTGCCTGAATCCCATTGTGGATGCCAGGGTATTAATCCAACTAATCAGAAGCAGCAATTACTTCCTATGGACAGTCATCAGAAAATGCCATGCTTAGATGACTCTCTTACATTTCCTCTGGCCAATATTGATTCGGTAGAAACAGTTTGGTTTTTTTTCCCTGGTTCTTCATGATAACAATGTTTTGGGGGATAGAAGTGTAACTCAGTTGTTGAGTGCTTGCATAGCATATATGAGACCCTGGGTTCAGGCCTCAGCACTGCCAAACAAATACAAACCAAACAAAACACTAAGAATGTTCTTACTGTAGGCCCAGCAATTTCCAAACTAGCCTTGATCTTGGGAATGTCTTCCAGGTCCTGGTGTTTTCATCTTGCTAACATTTACAATGGCTGATAAATCTTTCGTTTCAGAGATCTCTCGGCTTCTAGAGCTTTAGCAAGGAAACAAAAAGGAATGTGGGAGAAAAAGGCAGCACAGGGCAAAGAGAGAAACAGCAGACTGTGAAAGTGGGACTGTGCGGGGAGAGGGATGGTCCTGCTCATCTTCCATGTGACACAGTGATTACTGTGATGGTTTCTTGTAAAGGACAACTTGCTACAACCTGACATTACTTGAAAAGAGAGACTCACTGAAGAATTACCTAGATTAGCTTGGCCTGTGGGCAAGTTGGGAGAAGAGTGGTCATGATTGCTAGTTGCTGGCTGAAGAAACAGCATATCGTACTCAGCATATTTACTCAGATGAGGCCCTGAACTGTGTAGACGTGAAGAAAGCTGGTTGAGCACA
Source organism: Microtus oregoni (assembly GCF_018167655.1). NCBI lineage: Eukaryota > Metazoa > Chordata > Mammalia > Rodentia > Cricetidae > Microtus > Microtus oregoni. The sequence continues at coordinate 7,790,616 of NW_024543076.1, read as the reverse complement.
AGGAAGTGAGTAGACAGGATCCGCACATTTATTCTCTCTGATCTTGAGGATGAATGTGATGCTTCAAGCTCCCAGCTTAACTTCTTCAAAGTAATGAAGAATAGCCTGGAACTGTGAGCCGAGTAGCCCTTTCCTACTTAGGTTGCTTTTGATCAGAGTGCTTAATCGTTGCTATAGAAATGAAACTAGAACAATTAGGAAGTGAGGTATCTTCTTAAGGAGCCCTTAAACATCTTTCAGGATGTTTTGGTTGAGGATGCACAAAGATGAGCTGGTAGAAAGAAAGCAACATAAAGGGCTGGATGGGAGAGAGAGGGGTGTAAGCCAACTGCACTTATTAAGAAACAGGATTTACACTGGGTTACATGTATCTTGGATTTTGTTCTCTTGGCCTCTCATAGTTAATGTTTTTATTAGACTGATTTTTGTATTTGTACATATTTTCTTTTAAATTATTCAACTGCTCCTTTTCTTTGTATACTAAGTAGGAGAGTATCTTCAATTTTATGAGACAATGCAAAATTGTTTTATTTTCCAAATATTTCATATCTTCATCCAAACATCATATTCTCAGACTTTTAAGTTATATTTTAAAATGTGGTGATTTTTATTATAACTTTAATTTGTTCTTTCCAGCTGCTAATGAAATTAAACAGTTAATGGTATATTTATCATTGGGCTGAATTTCATGAAGCTCATTTTTTAAATGAATTGATTACATTATTGGCATTTTCTATATGTTCTATGATTACATGTGATGGAGGAAGGTCATTGGCTAGTAAAGGGCCTTGGCCCATTTTATTGGTTAGAAGATAGGTGGGAGGAGTAAACAGAACAGAACGCTGGGAGGAAGGGGAAGTGAGCTCAGACTCCACAGCTCTCCTCTCGGGAGCAGACGCCTGAGAGAGACGCCATGCCCCACTCCCAGGCAGACACACGCCATGAAGCAAGCCACCAGGTTAGACATGCTGAACCTTTCCCGGTAAGACCGGTGCTCACAGATTATTAGAGATGGGTTGATCAAGATAACAGAATTAGCCAGTAAGGGCTGGGGCTAAAGGGCCAAGCAGTGTTTAAATAAATACAGTTTGTGTGTTGTTATTTCGGGCATAAGCTAGCCGTGCAGGCCGCTGGGGTGCTGGGAACGCAGTCCCGCTGCCCTATTACTACATACATGCTATATATTCCGTGGGTAATGATGCATTTTAAGATATCTATGTATCAATAGATAATACTAATCTCTCTTTTCCAATTTTAGAATTCTATACTATTTGTTCATTCACAACTTTATAACTCTGCTCAGGAACTTGGATCCAATGAACACTGAGTTTGCAGCCATTGTTCCTTCTCCAAGGTAAGGTTTTGTTGTTTCTCTTAGTGGTGGCTCTTCTGAAAGTTGCTTTGTGCTATGGCTTAAGTAAACTTTTCACTAAGTTTTAACTCACAGATTCAACTCCATTTCTCTGATTTCTAGCTACCATGTTGAAAGTCTCTTTGCACATGTGTGAAACACACCACACACACAAATATACAGAGAGAGAGAGACTAGAACACAAAGGAAATGTGTTCAGTATGGCACACTGTGAAGAGAGACATAGATCCAGAAATACTACATTCCCTTTTATTTCTAGCATTGACTTTGTTCACCAAACCCATGGTAAGCTCTGATGACCTTATTTCTCATATGGTCTTGCTTCTTTTGTTTATTTTGACATAAAGACACACCTGTTTCATATTCTGTATGTAATTGCTCTTAATTCAGACTCTGTGATGAACTTTCAATGTTTCTATTATCTCCTTTAGGATGGCTTATTCTCTTAATAATCTTGACATGTGTGAACTCAATTTTTTCTTAAGACTTAAGTCTCTACAAATTCTCTGACGTCTGAATCTAGACCTTCCCTACAACCATGAGATGTTTCTGGTATTGATAGGCGAAGTTCTTTTGCACTTGGGTTCATAAAGGAAATTAATTGTACAAAACACATTTCATCTGTTTTCACCCATTTTCTTGTCTAATCAACTAGGTTTAAATCGTCAGGCTCTGGTCTTCATCATTTCCTTTCAGCTCTGTAAGATGCAAATTTTCTTCCCATCCTTATGAGGACTGGTATACTTTAGGAAGGACCAGGGGATGCTTGCCTTCACCCTCCAGAGCCAGAGCTCAGGAAGAAGAGTTAATGCTACAATGCTCCATACATTACTTTTCCTTCTGCAGTTTTATTTTTTGGCTTTGTATGCTTACTATCATCACTAAAATCCTCACACACCCTATGAGACCGCTTAAGGTCCCCATTAATCAAACTGAGGACTGACTTTCAGAAAAGCGTACTTCTCGCATTCTGCAGTTGTTGAAGCAGGTCATTCTCTCAAATAATATATGGCTCTATAAAAAATATATTGCTCTGATATTTTTCTTTTACTGAAAATAGATTTTTTTCATATAATATATTTGGGTTACAGTTTCTCCTTTCCTATCTCCTCCAAGTTAATCTATTCTTTCCCTCCTGTCTGTATCTACACCCTTTATGTCTCTCCTTAGAAAACAAAAAAAAATAATAATAAAAAATTATATAAAAACAAATATAAACAAATCAGAATAGTACAAAGAAAACAAGGATAAGAAAAGAAGCCAAAGAAAAGGCTCAAGAAACACATATAGATGCAGACACATACATTTGCACTCATAGGGATCCCATACAAACACAAAACCAGAAGCCATAGTATATATGCAAAGGACCTGTAAGATGAGAAAACAAAGCTCTGACATAACATTATAAGACAAAGAACCTCCAGAAAGTTCGTTTGTGTTTGTTATCTACTTCTGGGCATAGAGCCTTTCTTTACAGTGGTTTGTTTCCCTAATAAGACTTTCTTGGGGAGAACTAACTTTTCATTTGCAAGTGGTTAGAAACTGGAGACAGCTTTTGGGTCAGGCGTGTGAGAGTGGGTCCATTTGCCTCTCGGATCCAGGAATTAGTCTGGTACAGGCCAGTGCAGCTCTGTGCATGCTGCCTCGATCTCAGTGTATCAGTCGGGCTGTGTTTATTTTCTGTCCTCCTTCCTTTCCAGCTCTTAAATTCTTTCCTCCTCCTCATCTTTTGCAGAGTTCCCTGAGCCTAAGAGGAAGCAACTATGGAGATATCTCATTTAGTGCTGAATATTACAAAATTTCTCTGTACATTGCCTGCTTGTGGGTCTCTGTATTTGTTCTCGTCTACTGCAGTAAGTTTTCTGATGATGACTGAACAAGGCACAGATGTTTGGGTGCAGCAGAATGTAGTTAAGGGCCATTTTATTGTTACATTCCTTTAGCAGAAGAGTAGTATTTGATTGCCCCCCTTGGTCATTGATCTATCCAGTCTCTTGTTCTTGGCCACCCTAGCAATGTCAGAGATGGGTTACATCACATGGCATGAGCCTTAAATACAGTTATATATTGGTTGGTTACTCCCACAAGCTTTGCACCACTATTACAACAGCATATCTTGAAGACAGGTCACCAGGGAGATTCCTCCTTCCTAGTCTCTTAGTTTATACTAAACCTCTGCAGTTATTTGCTTATCAATGACTTAACAGCTACCATCCTCATATATCCAAATACATCCATATTTGTCAATTTATCTTTGTGGGTCTGTGTTACTTCATTCTGGATAGGTTTTTTTCCTTCGGTTAATTTTTGTTTTTTGGGTCTTTTTTTTTTTGTGGACTTCTTGTTTTGGGAGGGTGGTTGTTGTTGTTGACTTTATTCAATTACTGTGAATTTTATTTTTTAACCATTTTGTTTTTACTTCATTGTGTTACAACTGTGCCACATTTTCTTTATCCGTTTTCTGTCGAGGGACATCCTGGTTGTTTCCAGTTTTTGGCTATGATAGAATAGAGCTGCAATGAACATTATTGAGCAAGTGCTTCTGTAGCAGGATGGAGAGTCTGTGGACAATAGTGGTGTATCTGCATTTCCTGAGAACCATTACACTGGTTTCCATAATGACTGTATGAGTTTGCACTCCCTCTCACCTGCAAGAGATGAGTCATGCCCTTACTCCACATCCTTGATAGCAGGAGGTCTTGATAGCATGAGCAGCTTGGTCTTGGCCAATCTGATTGGTTGAAGATGAAATCTCAAAGAAGTGTGATTAGCATTTCCCTGATGACTGAGGAGGTTGAACAAAAGAGCTTCTCAGCCATTTCTGTTTCCTCTTTTGAGAATTTTTATGTACTGGTTTAATAAAATGCTAATTGGCCAGTAGCCAGGCAGAAAGTATAGGTAGGGTGACAGAACAGGAGAATTCTGGAAAGAGAAAAGGCTCAGTCTGCAGTCATCATCCAGACACAGAAAAAGCAAAATGAGAATGCCTCACTGATAAAGATACAAAGCCACGTGGCTAATATATACAAGAATTATGTGTTACTATAATATGTAAGAATTAGTTAATAAGAAAGCCTAAGATAATAGGCCAACCAGTTTATAATCAATGTAGGCCTCTGTGTGTTTCTTTGGGACCAAAAGGCTGTGCGACCAGGTGGGACAGAAACATCTGTCAACAAATGGTGCCAACATGAACAATACATCCACATAAAACCTGAGAGAGTTTGGGAAGTGATTCTGGACATAAAGGAACAGAGTTAAGCACAGTTTCTTGGTAGTAACATTTTCTCAGGTGGGCTCTGATTTCTAGAGGCAAATGTGTCTCATTAAGAGAGGCTTCCTAACTCTGCTTTTGCTACAAAAATCTTATAGGACTTTTAAGAGGCCCCACCACCAAACACTCAAATGTTGTTTATGAGTAGCCAGCAGCATGTTTGATGGTGGTGGCAGGGACCGTGAAACTCCATACAGTTGTGGTAATAAGCATGGCTCCTGCCAGTATCTCTGCCATGAAGCTAGACTCTCAGAAAGCTAAGGAATATGGGTGTTAAAGCCATGGCTTTAATTCCAACTACATAGTTTAGCAAATTAACGACTCACTTGGTCAGAAAAAGAAAAATATGGTAAAGACAGATTCAGATAAAAAAAAAAACTCTCAAACTCTCAATGGTTTACAGTGTGTTTAAAAATATATGTAGGCTTGGGAAAGAAAAGAAAAAGAATAAGGTCCGAAAGGAAGAAAGAAAGAAAGAAAGAAAGAAAGAAAAAAGAAAGAAAGAGAGTAGTTCTCACACTTGGGAGGCAGAGGAGGGAGGATCTGTGAGTTTAAGAGCAGCCTGGTCTACAGAGTGAATTCCAGGATAGCTGAAGATACACAGAGAAACCCTGTCTCAAAAAAAAAAACAAAAATAAAAATAAAAATAAAAAATAGCATTTAAAATAAAGCCACATGGTGATGGAAAATACACAGATAATCTGGAAACTATATGTTATTGTGTTGTCTTTAAATTGTTTGATAGTTGAGAAAGAAGTAACAGCTACTAAAAGACATTTGATTATAAAAGCTGCTGAATTAATCCAACATGTATATTTTAAAAATGCCTTGACTTCAAAATTTAAGTCAAAATATGTTACTTTGGAGAAGTGGTTTTGCTTTTGTTTCCACAGGAAATGAGAGACTGTGGATTCATTCTGCATTAAGCAAATCCGTTTGATCAAGGAAGACCCCCTGAGAAATCTCTGATAGAAGCAGTTGAGTAGGGGGTCCTTCTGTTTATGTGTTGCTTTCATTGGTTAATCAATAAAGAAACAGCTTGGCCTGATAGGGCAAAACTTAGGTTGGTGGAGAAGACAGAACTGAATTTTGGGAGGAAGACAGCAGAGTCAGAGAGCTGCCATGGAGTTGCCAGAGTCAGACATGCTGAATCCTTCCCGGTAAACTACTGGCACATGGTGATACACAGATTAACAGAAATGGATTAAATCAAGATATGAGAGTTAGCCAGTAAGAGGGTAGAGATAATGAGCCAAGCAGTAATTTAATGAATACAGTTTCTGTGTGATTATTTTGGGTGTAAGCTAGCTAGATTAACAGAAATGGATTAAATCAAGATATGAGAGTTAGCCAGTAAGAGGGTAGAGATAATGAGCCAAGCAGTAATTTAATGAATACAGTTTCTGTGTGATTATTTTGGGTGTAAGCTAGCCGGGCAGCCAGGATAAACAAAGGGCCCCAACTCTCCTTGTAACACAGTTGGCCCAGATGTCTGAGTTCTACATTCAGAACAGCCTCAAGACTGCTGGCTGAGCTGATCCAGGCTCATAGAATACTCCAGTCAGGACTTGACTGTAATTCTAAGTTTTCTTTTGGTCCCCATAAGATTATCAGCACCCTTAATCAGCAGGAAGTAGCCTAGAAAACTATGCCCACATTCCCCCAAAATGAATTATGGATGTTTGTCTTTGTTTAGAGTATTGGTTACAAGTTGTTATGGATAATGATCAGGAAAAAAAACTAAACAAAGGAGATTAGATTCATAGTTCTTGTTTTGAAAAAAAGGGGGGAGTGCGGTGGCACAATGGTCTTGTACTCTATAAAGATTTGTTACTTTACTAGTTTAATAAAATGCTAATTGGCCAGTAGCCAGGATGGAAGTATAGGCAGGGTGACCAGAACAGGAGAATTCTGGGAAGAGGAAAGGCTCAGTCTGCAGTCATCACCCAGATGCAGAGGATGCAAGATGAGAATGCCTCACTAATAAAAAAGTACCAAGCCATGTGGCTAACACGGACAAGAATTATGGGTTAATGTAAAATATAAGAGTTAATAAGAAACTTGAGCTAAGAGGTCAACCAGTTTATAATTTATGTAGACCTCTATGTGTTTCTTTGCAATAAGAAGCTGTGGTACTGGGCAGGACAGAATCTCTGCCAACAACTGACTTTCTCACTAGTCAATCTGGTATGGGTATTTTCCCAGATGAGGTTTCCTCTTCCCAGTCTGTGTCAAGTTGATGTAAAACTGACTGGAATACCAAGTAAAATAAAATTATTAGTAAAAATATTTATTTATATATATTTATTTATATATATTTATAAGTATTTATCCAGGTTTATAATCATCTCCCTGCATGAGTCATTTATATGATCATATTAATATTATTGAAATTGTTTTTATTACTGTTGAATAATTTCAGTAATAATAGTAATTTGTAGGTGATAGAAGCTGAGAAAATCAGTATGCTTTCACCTTAATGTGGCATAAGATTACATAAAATTTCCCTTAAACTACTAAGCTCCTGTAGTTCCAAAATTTATCAACTATTTTAAAGAAGAAATATAAACAAATAAACCTAATCCTCAGTATTAAGAAATCCAAATGGACGAATAAATACCAGTTTATTAAATTATTCAAGTTCAGTCATTCCTTATTAATATTCAGTTAAAATGTGGTTTCATTCCTTTTACTTGCATATTATACAATGTGTTACATTCTTAATATATTGATACTATATAACACAATCACAGTATATGTTTTCATATTGCCTATATAACATATAACATTATTTTTCCTTTTACTGAAAGAAGACTTTTTTTCTCATATAATATACCCTGATTACAGATCCCCCTCCTTCTATTTCCTTCCTACCTTCCATGCCATGCAAATCCACTCCATTGTGATCTCTCATTATAGAAGAACAGACTTTTAAGTAATAATAATAAAATATAACAAAATAAAATATATGATAAAGCAAAAACTGTTACATTGGAATTGAATAAGACAAACAAACGGAAGGAAAAGAACCCAAGAGAAGGCACAAGAATCAGGAACTCCATTCATTCTCACACTCAGGAGTCCCATTAAAACATGAAACTGGAAGCCATAACATATATGCAGAGGACCTGGTACAAACCTGTGGATACCCCAGGCTTGTGCCTCAATCTCTGTGGCTTGAAATGAGTTTTATTCATGATCATTAGAGGGTCTTGTTTTCTCGGTGTCCTCAGTCCCCTCTGGCTCTTAACACCTTTTTCTCCTCCTCTTCTGTGGGGTTCCCTGATCCCTGAGGGGATAGATTTGATGGAGACTTCCCATTTAGGGGTGAGTGTTCCAAGGTCTCTCACTCTATACATGTCTTTCTGTGGATCTCTGTATTTGTTCCCATCTGCTGCAGGAGGAACCTTCTGTGCTAATGGCTGAGCAAGACACTGATCTATGAATGTAACAGAATGGCATTAGGAGCCGTTTTATTACTACATTTTTTAGACCAGTAGTATTTGGTTTTGCCCTACGTTCCTGTTCACATGTTAGATGTAAATTTCATCTCATGATACTGCCTTAAGCCACATAAGATATTGGCTTATATGAGCTTTGTGCCTACAATTTCTGGCTATTATAAGTAGAGCAACAATGTACATGGTTGAGCAAATGTCTTCGTAAAAGGATGAGGCATCCTTTTGGTATATGCTCTAAAGTGCTATAGTTGAATTTTGAAGCAAATGGACTTCTATCTTCCTGAAAAACAACCACACTGATTTCAATAGTGGCTATCTAAGTTTACATTCCCAAAAGCAATGAATGAGTGTTCCCTTTAGTGTACATCCTCACCTTAGTATGTAATACATCTCCTTAATATTTTTGTGTAATCTAATGTGTTAACATTATATATGTATGTATGTTTCAATATTTCCTATGTAATATATTACTTTAATATATCCTCCTTTCTTATATTTATTCATTAATTTTGTGAGGAGGAGCCACAATACACATGAAAATAAAATTTGAGGGAGTTGGTTATCTCCTTCCACCACAAAATAGAATTCTTGGTATCAAACCCAGGTCATCAGACTTGCCAACAGACCTCCTACCCACTGAACTCTCTCACAGGATCCTATACATCTTTAATATAATCAAAGTTGGTAATAAAAGTGCTTAACTCTTAAATAAAGTTAAAAATATTTGATATAACATGAAAACCGACATACTTTCAATTTACAAATAAAAAATGGGATTTAAAAATGATAATATCTTATCTATTTCCCCTTCCCAGATGAATCCATGTATGTCTTTCTAGGGTTCTCATTGTTACCTAGCTTCTTTGGGGTTATACTGAAGACAGATTATCCTTTGCTTTATGTCTGATATCCACTTATGAATGAGTGTTTACCATGTTTGTATTTATTTGTCTGGGTTATTTCACTCAAGATGGGTTTTTTTTTTTCTAGTTCCATCCATTTCCTGCAAATTTCAAGATGTCGTTTTTTTATTTAATCACTGAGTAGCACTTCATTATGTAAATGTACCACATTTTCTTTATCCATTCTTCAGTTGAGGGGCATCTCAGTTGTTCCCAGGTTTTGGATATTATGAATAATGCTGCTATGAACATAGTTGAGTAAACCTCCTGTGGTATGAGTATGCATCCTTCGGATATATGCCCAAGAGGGGTATTGCTGAGTCTTGAGGTAGATCGATTCCCAATATTCTGAGAAACAACTGTATTGCTTTCTAAAGTAGCTGTGCAAGTTTGCACTTCCACCAGCAATGGAAGATTCTTCCCCTTACTCCACATCCTCTCCATCATAGGCTGTCATTAGTTTTTTGTTGTTGTTGTTGTTTTGTTTTGTTTTGTTTTTGTTTGTTTGTTTGTTTTGATCTTAGCCATTCTGACAAGTGTAAAATGATATCTTGGAGCTGTTTTGATTTGCATCTCCTGAATACATTAGGAGCAGGAGCTTGGGGGAAAGGAGGGAGGGTGGAATGGGAAGGAAAGAGGATAAGGGGAGAAGGAGAACATGAGGAAGTGAAGATGGTCAATTTGGGGGAAGGACAAGGAGGGAGAACAAGAAAAGAGATACCTTGATAGAAGAAGTCATTGTGGGGTTAGCAAGAAACTTGGCACTAGGGAAATTCCCAGAAATCAACAAGGATGACCCAGCTAATAGTCTAAGCAATATTTGAAAGGGATCCTCAACTGGCCTCCCCTGTAATTAGATTGATGACTACCTTAATTGTCACCATAGAACCTTTATCCAGTAACCGATCAGGCAAATACAGAGATCCACAGCTAAGCACTGGCCTGAGTTCCCAGAGTCCAGTCGAAGAGAGGGAGAAGTGATAATATGAGCAAAGGGGTCACGATCATGATGGGGAAACCCACAGAAACAGCTGACCCGAGCTAGTGGGAGCTCACTGACTCTGGCCTGGCAGCTGGAGAATCTGCATAGGACCGAATTAGGCCCTCTGAATGTGGGCGATAGTTGTGTGGCTTGGGCACTTTGTGCCACCACTGGCAGTAGGACCAAGATTCATCCCTAGTACATGAATTGACTTTTTGGAGCCCATTACCTGTGGGAGTATACCTTACTCAGCCTAGATACAGGGGGAAGGGCCTTCATCCTACCTCAAGGGATATGACAGACTCTGTTGACTCCCCATGGGGAGGCCTCACCCTCTAGAAGGTAAGGATGGGGGGTAGGGTGGTAGAAAGGTGGGGGAAACAAGAAGAGAGGAGGGAAGAGGAATGGGAATTGGTATGTAAAAAAAAAAAAGATTTTTCTTAAAAAGGAAGTTAAAAATTATATTTATCAATCCAATTCCCTTTAATTAAGTGTATACACATTCAATGAAATGTAAATTAATCCATAGCATGTCTTTGCTATTATAAATCACAATGGCAACAAGTTATCACTCAAACAATCATACAAATGAAACAGCCCAATTGATAGGACATAATCACCATGCGGAAAAGAATCATCTGGCACACAGTTAGCATTACTCGATGACTTCCCAGCAGAAATAAGAGAGCACGCCAGTGATAGGATTTACATATTCAAGTGGATAATTGAATTTCCACATGTTGAAATCACCTTTAAAGAAAAAAAGGATTCATTTGATTTTTAGCAAAAATGATCGATTGCCCATCAGTGCAGTGCAATGTACAGAAGGCAAAGCAGAGAAAAGAAAGATGTGTTAGTTTTTCGTTGACGCCCTAGCATATTATCATAAACACAAGCTTAAAATAGCGTGAGATCATTATCATTTCATGTCTTGTTGTTAACCCCACTCATATGCACAGGGCTCTTATCTTTTAAAAAAATGTACTGCAGGCAAGTTGTTAAAAATACTTTTCCTATTGTCTAGGTTTTGGCTGAAGCCCAGTGTAAAGACAAGTGGTACTGAGGGCATATGTATTCAAAGGAACCTGGCATGGTTTCCTGAAACTTGATTCAGGGCATTCACCCAGTGGAACAATTGTGATTCTGGAAGATATGTAGCTGTACACTTTATAATGACATAGACAGCAAAAAAATAATGACATGGCTAATTTGCAGCCTCCAGCCAGCTAGCTATGACTCCAAAATCCACAAATACAAAACAAAAAACAACAACAAAACCTTACATCTGATATGTTTGTCTTTGATACCTAGATAAACCTAATTGTAGCTTAATTCTTCTTTAGCATGGTTGTAAGAATTTTGCTTGAGACCAACTATTCTCTTGAATAGGTCTGCTTTCACGAGCCTGCTCTCTCCCCCAATCCCCATTTACCCACTGATCTCAATTAAAACATTCCTGCCACAACTTTTCACAGTTGCCTTGTAACACAACCAACACCCACTATAAGGAAAAGAATAAAACCACGCAGAAACCATGACCTCTTTAGCACTTAAAACCAGCCAAAGAGTAATAGTTCTCACTGAAAACATGCCCATCAGCCTATGACTCTTGCTTATCAGCAAGTTTTCGGTTATTGCAATACTTTGTATGCCTAAGCATTTTGCACCTAAATTTCTATTCTAGTTCTTAGGTCACATATCCATTACTAGGTTGCAAACAAACTACCGAACTTATTGCATTCTTGTCCAGCCATTAGTTGATCACAAAACTAAGTAGACAATGACGAGAACACATGTGACAAAGTGTACAGACGACACAAGTGGCCCAGGAAAGTCAGAAAACAAGCGGGAGCAGAAGCAGCAGCAACAAACCAGGAGAGAGAAGAAGATTCATGTGAATTCAACCTCAGTTTTTTTCAAAAGAGTAGTTCCTGGGTCAAATTTGCTGCACATTTGGCCTCAGAAAGAGAGTCCCATGGTCAAAATGTCTTTCCATGCAAGCCTAAGAACCCGGGTTTGATCCCCAGAACCCCTACAAAAGCGGGAGTCTGTGACACCTGGGATGGCATGCATCCATAGGCGTAACTAAGTAATGTACAACACTTGGTTGGCAAGTGGAAGGCAAAGACAGGAGAAAGGAGTGGGGAAGCTGGGGGTCCTCTTCAATGAGCACCATGTCAGCAATAACAAGAGAGACTCTGCCTCAAAACAAATGTGAAAGAAGAGAACCAGCTCCCAAAGTTCTCTGAACTCTACACACATGGCATATGCTCACCTACACACACAAACAAGTGAAATATTTGAGAGTTGCTAATCAATTTACATACTAATAAAGATGCTCAAGAATTTCTAGACTAGAATCAACATTATCCAGCCACGGAGAAACATGGTTTCTTAGAAAATATTCTGGTGACATTGCCCAAAAAAAAAAAAAAAAAAAAAAAAAAGGCTAAATAGAAATTTGGGCATCTTAGCCAGGTGGTAGTAGTGCATGCCTTTAATCCTAGCACTTGGGAGGAAGAGGTAAGGAGGATCTCTGTGAGTTTAAGGAGAGCCTGGTCTACAGAGCAAGTTTCAGGACAGCCAGCACTACACATAGAAACCCTGCCTCAAAAACTAACTAACTAAATAATAAAACTTTAAAAAATTCAATGGTTTTGTCACTAAATGAAAAAAATATTTGAAGAGAACAAGCTTTTCATTTCAGCTTACGATTTCAGAGGTTTTATCCTATATTCAGCTGGCTTTACTGCCTTCAGGCCTATGAGAAGGAAAACATCAAATCAGAACGGCATGGGGAGGAGATCTGCTCAGTGCATTGCATCCAGGAGGCAGAGAGAAAGAGGGAGGAATCAGGACAAGGTATATCCTATAAAGGTTTGCTCCTAGTGTCCCATTTCTTTCAACTAGGTTCCACTTCCAAGATTTCATCCACCAATAATATAAATTAATATATAGTTATAAATTAATAAATAGTTAATTAACTGATTATTCCAGAGGCTTCTTCATATAATCATCTCTCAACTATACCATTAATCAGAGATTAAACCTTCAATGTGAGCCTTTTAGGTGGACATTTAATACCTAAGCCATAACAAATATGAAACGAAAATCTAAGAACATCATAAGGAGAAATTGTCCTGTGTAATACAATTTGGACCTAAAAATACTTCAGTCCTTCTCATATTAAACAGTTGATTCCGTATCCTGATATTTTGCTGAAAATAAGGATAATTTCTCCAGGTTTTCTGGTAGAACTTGTGGGATCTCTTATCATATCATTTGCAAATAGAGATGTCTTTTCTTATTCATAACCCTCTAGTTCCTCATCTTGTCTTATTGTCTGGAACTGGCCTAGGAGCTTTCTCCCTTGGAGAGAGCCCCTATGGCATCCAAAGGTATTGTATGAGCTGCCGAGGGAGAAAAATCGATCCTTAGTCCTACTTAGTGTCAAGCCTAAAAACTACAGAAATCACCACACTGACAAGATCACTATTATCTTAGAGGTAGGCATCAGCTTTCTAATTAAACTGAAGACTTTCTCAATAAGAAGGAATTTACCTATTACTGTAAACCTAGCAAGCTACCCTTGACGGAAGTGATCATAGGGCCCAGAAAAGAGCATATTACTGCTATTTTCCTAAAGCAGGACAACGTCTAACTATATTCTAGATAGTTATCTTTATGCCTAGATAAATATAACTCTCTGTGTGTATATATATGTGTGTGTGTGTGTGTGTATAATTATAACATAATATATATTTATGTCACATCAAAAAAGCTTTTTTCCCAACAGAAGGAGATTGTTAGTGAAACCCCAAACTGGCCAAAATACAGAGTATGAGTGCCGTGGTGCTGGGCACAATTGATCCATCAGCAGCACACCTGCCACACACAACCACTCGGGGAACACTGCATCCTCTGAGCTGTGAACCTAAGAAACCCTGCCTCCCTTGAGCCCTGGTCAAGTATTTGGTCACAGAATGAGGACAGTGACTAATTTTTTCCAATTAGATTGATGCACCCTTCCTTGTAATTGCTTCCTAAGCATCCCATCCTTACCAGTGAAGCTTCTTCCTGTAATTCATCAATAGTTTTATTCATCCATTGAAGCATTTATTTCTAAAAAATAAAAAAAATTAAAGCTAAGTGCCATGCATGCTAAATTTTTTGGACTAAGCTTTATCAGTTTTTTTCATCTGTTTCATAAACTAAACCTTAGCTACACTGTCTAACTTCTGTCTATCTGAAATGAAATTTGGAAATAAAAGTCAGGGCTAGCTACTTGAGATCAGATGTGTTCTCTGACAGGTAAGTGCTTTTGAGGTACAATTATTTCCACAGTAAAGTGAATTAATATTAATTTTACTTTAAAAATTGGAAACATTTAATGACCCTCATTGAAATAACTTAAAGACACTCTGGGGAACTGCAAAACCTCCACCCTAAGCACTATTTGAGTGGAAATTGGGAAAATTAAGACTGAATTTTTAAACTGATAGCTTTTCAATCAGAAGGGGAGACACATAAAATTCAGAAGCATGCTGTGTAATGAGAAACATTATCAATAAGGGAAAATGAGATTCCCAATTTTAAAGAGGGGAGGTGTCACAATTCAATCATGTTCTCCATATAAAAGCCAAGAAAATGCGAATTGTACAAAGCCTTTGGAAGTATTCAGACAACAGGATGTCTGAAGACCCTTGTCTTTAGGGACTTTCAACAGCTCTGATGGAAGCAGAATTTAATGAAAGGTTAGCAGACATGAGGAATAAATTCTAGCAACAACTTAGAACAATGCAGAGATGAAAGTTAGGAGAGGCCTGAAATTAAATTTGAAAAGAGATTTGTTGGGGCTTCATCCAGAGCATAACTCCCCCATCTACCTGTTCTTCAGGTGTACATCATTCCCACTGAGGACCAATGCTGGAAAAAGCTACTGAGTCGCAGTTTCAGCCTCCTGAAACATGATACTACTCATCATTTGCTCCCTTCTCCTTCTACCTTGAGGCTTCTCTTGCTCAGTACAACAGAAAGCAGAGATGAAAGGACCCCCGCTCCATCGGGACTTCCATCAACCTTGAGAGAGCATGTGGCAATGGTTTCGTGTTCCCCGAGGGCAGATAAGACTGCTGTGATGTATGCATTCTGGACTCTATGAACCTCACCTGTGCCTATCACCAACAAAATATTGAAATCACAGATGAGAGTTTGAGCAGTTTAGACCAGCTGGTGTTGCTATACTTCACAAAAAGAAAAATTAGAAAACCGGGCTTCAATGTTTAATAGCTTACCTTCTCAGTGATGGGTACTAGAGACTAGCGCTCACAAGGAGACTTCATTTACAAAGCAGTGAGCTGTATTGTATGGCCAGAGTGAACCAATAACACCAGGCAGCCTTCTACTACTGTAAGCTTTTGAACATAGCCAGGACTAGTCAAGTAAGTATGACTGAAAGATAAAGCAGATCCTAATTTTCTCCCCGGCAATTTGGTCTACTTCCCTTAGCCAAGAGGATAACTATATGTTTTTCCTTGGGTTCACATTCTTACTTACCTTCTTTAGGTTCACCTATTGTAGACTCCGTGGCCCTTGTTTATGGCTAGAAACCAATTATGAGTGAGTACATCCCATGTTCATCTTTTTGGGTCTGGGACACCTCACTCAGGATAGTGTTTTCTATTTCCATCCATTTGCATGCAAAATTCGAGAAGTCATTGTTTTTTACCGCAGCATAGTACTCTAGCATGTATATATTCCATACTTTCTTCATCCATTCTTCCATTGAAGGGCATCTAGGTTGTTTCCAGGTTCTGGCTATTACAAATAATACTGCTATGAACATAGTTGAACAAATGCTTTTGTCATATGATAGAGCATCTCTTGGGTATATTCCCAGGAGTGGTATTGCTGGGTCCAGGGGTAAGTTGATCCCGAATTTCCTGAGAAACCGAAACACTGACTTCCACAGTGGTTGCACAAGATTGCATTCCCACCAGCAATGGATGAGGGTTCCCCTTCCTCCACAGCCTCTCCAGCAAAGGTTATCCTTGGTGTTTTTGACTTCAGCCATTCTGACAGGTGTAAGATGATATCTCAAAGTTGTTTTGATTTGCATTTCCCTGATTGCTAAGGAAGTTGAGCACGACTTTAAGTGTCTTTTGGCCATTTGAACTTCCTCTGCTGAGAATTCTCTGTTCAGTTCAGTGCCCCATTTTTTAATTGGGTTAATTAGCATTTTAAAGTCTAGTTTCTTGAGTTCTCTATATATTTTGGAGATCAGACCTTTGTCTGTTGTGGGGTTGGTGAAGATCTTCTCCCAGTCAGTAGGTTGCCTTTGTGTCTTAGTGACTATGTCCTTTGCTTTACAGAAGCTTCTCAGTTTAAGTAGGTCCCATTTATTCAATGTTGCCCTTAATGTCTGTGCTTCTGGGGTTATACATAGGAAGCGATCTCCTGTGCCCATCTCCTGTAGGGTACTTCCCACTTTCTCTTCTATCAGGTTCAGTGTGTTCGGGCTAATATTGAGGTCTTTAATCCATTTGGACTTGAGTTTTGTGCACGGTGAGAGATAAGGGTCTATTTTCATTCTTCTACAGGATGACATCCAGTTGTGCCAGCACCATTTGTTGAAGATGCTTTCTTTCTTCCATTGTATACTTTTAGCTCCTTTATCGAAAATCAGGTGTTCATAGGTTTGTGGGTTAAAATCCGGGTCTTCTATACGATTCCATTGGTCGACTTCTCTGTTTTTATGCCAGTACCACACTGTTTTCATTACTGTAGCTCTGTAATAGAGTTTGAAGTCAGGGATGGTAATGCCTCCAGAAGATCCTTTATTGTATAGGATTGTTTTGGCTATCCTGGGTTTTTTGTTTTTCCATATAAAGTTGATTATTGTCCTCTCCAGATCTGTGAAGAATTTTGATGGGATCTTGATGGGGATTGCATTGAATCTATAAATTGCCTTTGGTAGAATTGCCATTTTTACTATGTTGATCCTCCCCATCCAAGAGCAAGGGAGGTCCATCCATTTTTTGGTATCCTCTTCAATTTCTTTCTTCAATGCCTTAAAGTTCTTGTCAAATAGATCTTTCACTTCCTTGGTTAGATGTACCCCAAGGTATTTTATGCTGTTTTTGGCTATTGTGAATGGTGAAGCTTCTCTGATTTCCCTCTCTGCTTCCCTATCCTTTGTGTATAAGAGGGCGACTGATTTTTTGGAGTTGATCTTGTATCCTGCCACATTACTAAAGCTGTTTATCAGCTGTAAAAGTTCTTTGGTGGAGTTTTTGGGGTCGCTTATGTACACTATCATATCATCTGCAAATAACGAAAGTTTAACTTCTTCCTTTCCAATTCGAATTCCCTTGATTCCATTATGTTGTCTTATTGCTATTGCTAGAACTTCAAGCACTATATTGAAGAGGTATGGTGAGAGTGGACAGCCTTGTCGTGTTCCTGAGTTCAGTGGGATGGCTTTGAGTTTCTCTCCGTTTAATTTGATGTTAGCTGTCGGCTTGCTGTATATAGCTTTTATTATATTTAGGTATGACCCTTGTATCCCTAATCTCTCCAAGACTTTTAACATAAATGGATGTTGAATTTTGTCAAATGCTTTTTCAGCATCTAATGAAATGATCATATGGTTTTTTTCTTTCAGTTTATTTATATGCTGGATTACATTGATAGATTTTCGTATGTTGAACCAGCCCTGCATCTCAGGAATAAAGCCTACTTGATCATAATGGATAATTTTTCGGATGTGTTCTTGGATTCGATTTGCCAGTATTTTGTTGAGGATTTTTGCGTCGATATTCATGAGTGAGATTGGCCTGTAGTTCTCTTTCCTGGTTGAGTCTTTGAGTGGTTTTGGTATCAGAGTAATTATGGCTTCATAAAAGGAGTTTGGTAATGACCCTTCTGTTTCTATCTTGTGGAATACATTAAGGAGTATAGGTATTAGATCTTCTTGGAAGATCTGGTAGAATTCCGCATTGAAACCATCCTTCCGGGGCCAGCGAGAGGAGGTGGAGCAGATGAAGAGCTGCCTCCGGGTGCTGTCCCAGCCCACACCCCCAACTGCTGGTGAAGCTGAGCTAGCCACTGACCAGCAGGAGCGTGAAGGGGCACTAGAGCTGCTGGCAGACCTGTGCGAGAACATGGATAATGCGGCAGATTTCTGCCAGCTGTCAGGCATGCACCTGCTGGTGGGCCGATACCTAGAGGCAGGGGCTGCAGGGCTGCGCTGGAGGGCAGCACAGCTCATCGGCACATGCAGTCAGAATGTTGCAGCCATTCAGGAACAGGTGTTGGGCTTGGGTGCCCTGCGCAAGCTGCTTCGACTGCTCGACCGGGACTCCTGCGACACGGTACGCGTCAAGGCCCTCTTCGCCATCTCCTGTCTAGTTCGAGAGCAAGAGGCTGGGTTGCTGCAGTTTCTCCGCCTGGATGGATTCTCTGTGCTGATGCGTGCCATGCAGCAGCAAGTGCAGAAGCTCAAGGTCAAGTCAGCATTCCTGCTGCAGAACCTGCTGGTGGGCCACCCAGAGCACAAAGGAACCCTTTGCTCTATGGGGATGGTCCAGCAGCTGGTGGCCCTTGTAAGGACAGAACACAGCCCTTTCCATGAGCACGTGCTTGGAGCCCTGTGCAGTCTCGTGACAGACTTTCCCCAGGGTGTGCGCGAATGCCGGGAGCCTGAGTTGGGCCTGGAGGAGCTGCTCCGCCACCGCTGCCAGCTGCTGCAGAAGCGTGAGGAGTACCAGGAGGAGCTGGAGTTCTGTGAAAAGCTGTTACAGACCTGTTTTTCCAGCCCTACTGATGACAGCATGGATCGGTGAGACCAGGTGGCTTCTTGCATTCTCTTCGTGGGAATCCCAGGCCTCCTGCCTCCCTCCTTCCCAGGCGCCCTCTCCCAAGGGACTGCCAGGCCTTCCTTATTCAGGCCTGGGCCTGGGCCTGCCAGCCCATCTCTGGGCAGCCCCCTGGATGGGGTCCCGAGAAAGGTGCTGGCCCCTTTGATTCCCCCTCCCTTGCTTTCTGTCATCCTTTCCTCTCATGTCCACACTGCTCTTCCAATAAAATCATTTCTCCTGTTAAAAAAAAAAATCTCATATGTTCTTGAAATGAATAATGAGTGGCAAAGGCTATTTTCAAGCAGCCTAGCACAGGGGTGAGTAAGGATGGGCAAAGCGGAAAGCAGGTATTTTCTTGGAGCTTGCAGGTTCACCAATGTAGCCCAATTTGTGAGCTTCAAGACACCCTATCCCAAAACAATTGAGTGGGAAGTAATTTAAAGAAGACAGTTAACACCTATTGGCTATGACCTGTAGCATCTACACAGACATATACACTCACAGAACACATACCACACCTACGGCGGGGGAGAGGGGGAGGGAGGGAGAAACAGACAGAAAGAAGGAGGAAAGGAGGGAGGAAGGGAGGGAAGCTATATCATGCAAATAAGAAACTTAGCAAGAGTCAAGTTAACCAGAAAGAGAGAAAGACTTCTGGATGGTTCAGGGACTTGTTCTTTTTTTTTTAACTTCCTTTTTATTTATTCTTTGTGTCTTTCACATCATACATCTCGATCACATTCATTTCCCATCCATCCCTTCAGCCCTTGCAGCCTCCCCCAGCCCAGTGAAATTTAAGAGTAAAAGGAAGATAAAAATGGGGGGAAAGTCTTGCTGTGGAAGCTGTAGTGTGACATAGTGAGTCATGCAGCAAACTCTTTTTCTCCATGTTTTCTTCATGTATCCTTGTGAGTGTTCACTGCAAAGAATCATCGGTCTGGTTAGAAGTCTCTGATTTCTACTGTACTATTAATGCTGGCCCTCACTGGAACTCTCTCTCATCCTTCACACCTCCTTCCCTCTTTCTTTTTCTTTTTTCCCCTCTCTCTCCCTCTCCTCCAATCCCACTTCTCTTTCTCCATGAGACAACAATCCCTTGCTGTTTGAAATTGTGTGCTTGTGATCGGCTTTCTCAAAGTAGAGAGGACGGTGCTTCGATCGTATCAAATGCCGGTATAGATGCAGTGAATAAAGCCAATGCAAATGGAGTTATTTATACATGATTTATTCATATGCTAATTGATTTGATTGTTTATCACACCCAGGATTGGTAAGATTGACAAACTCCTCAGTGCATATTTAACTTCTTTAAAGCCAACATGGGCATACTAGCAACACTGAAGATGGACAACTCCTACCAGAGACCCAGCCTGAAAACTTATATTGGATCAAGGTTATGTTGGAGCCATAATCTAAGGACAGTACCCATTTCTGTTCTCATCTCTAGGGAGAATTCACTAGAAATCTGGTAACTTAAAGGCACTGCCAATTCCACTTTAGCATAGAAAGCACCAGTCTTGGTGATTTCTACCAACAAAAACTGCAAGCCACAGGGAAAATGAGTGATTGTGGATTATGTTTGTATTCCCCTTATTTGAATTTTTTTTTAAATGGGGTCTTTCTATGTATTCTTAAAACTACTTTGAAACTTTCTGTTTAGACCAAGCTAGCTTCAGACTTACAGAGATTCTGCTATCTCTGCCTCCTGAGTGCTGATATTAAAGGTGTGTGCTACAGTATCAATCTTCTGGTACAGGATTTATTGTATGAAAACTGGAGGCATCTGAGATTACAGGCTACATAGAGGATCGGGTGCAGTCTGCATTTCTGAATATTACCTCTTCTGTTACTTTCCCTTATACTGTTCTTTGAGACCTTTCCTGAAGGGAAGGAAATCCCCCATAGAAAGAAGGATGAAGGTCCCCTACTTGGATCAGCCTCTAGTTGGTAGAAAAAAATGAACATGTTAGCAAGGTCCACCAGTTTCTCCTCTAACAAGGCAGTCAAATACAAATTGTCAGGATGTCATCAAAGTGACAAGAATAGGGAAACTTGCCCAAGAAAACTGTTACACGCCAACAGCTCCTCCTGCTTCTGTTTGTCCAAGACCTTGGTGCTAGGTTTTAGAGGATTGTAAATATTTAATTAATGTTCGGTTTCCTTCTTACTTTACCAAATTATCTCAGAATGAATGATTCAACTGCACTAAAATGATTTAAATTTTAGAGCAAGTAGCTGCAAAATAAATTATAGCTATTAAACCACAGCTTATGGCAATGGTATATTAGGTTCAGGTAATGCAGTTCCTGGTGTGAGTGAGCTTCTCCCCAGCCAAAATCAGAGCGGGTTGTTCAACCTCCCAATGAACCGACCGCACACACACATCCTACATGCTGATAAACAAACTCGCTCTATTTATCAGGTAAAATAGTTGAATGTGATCATTAATACTAAACTGAAAACATTGTAATTTATTCAGTGTAGAGTGTTTCTCATCTCTAACATCTGGGTTAGTGAAATGCAAAGAAAAAGTTTTCCAGCTAACACTTGACAACTCTGGGGCTCCTTAAAACTGAAGTCGGGAGCTTTCCTTCTCACTGTGATGTCCCATTATGATCAAGCTGTTCCGGGCAATGCCTGCTACTTGTTCTCCATCACAGTCTCACTATAGTAGCCTAGTTTTCTCGTCTTTCTCCTTTTGCAAATTGCTCCAAAATCTTAGTGCATTTATATTTGAACTTTTCTGTAAATTACTTTAAAAATATTTACAAAGCTGAGTGGCAATATTATTTATAGAGTGGGTTGAGCATGTAAAAGGAACATTACAGTTTCTGAGAGAAAACACTTCATGACTCTATCATAAAATTTTATGTATGTGGTCTATAAAAATATTAGTCAAAACCGTACCCACTTACACAAAAACTACTCAAGATATTAGTGTACAACAAACATTTCATCGAGGATTATGTGCAGCACAATATGCAATTATAAAAGCTCTTAGTTTCAATTTTCATTTTCACAGTATTTTATGTGTCATGAAGTTTAAGCCCCTTCTGTTTTTGCAAGATAGTCATCTTGTCATTATATGCATTCTTAAAGGGTTCCATTTGTATATCTACAGTGAAAAGCAATGGCATTTTTTAAATGCAATATATATCTTGGTGAACTTGAGCAAAATAGCTAGTCATTTCCTTGGTAAGCTAAGCAAAATATTAAGTGATTTACTGTCAGATTTTTATATTGTACTGAGAATCTATAGCATAAATCTTTCTATGTTTAAATACTGATGGGGACAAATCATTTCCTGTGACTTCTCTATCACAGTAAAGGAAGCATGATTATCCTTCAACGATGCAAAATTATATCTATTTGTCACTTGTGACATGACGGAGAGAAGGGATATTAAGGCAAAATAACTTCCCTTCAATCTTTTTAAATATCTACATTAGGAAAGAGTAAAATGAAGAAAAATTACTGGCCAATAGTTAAAACAATGTAAGAACCTGACGGCTTCTAAAACCACAGTGGGGAATCTGGAGAGATGGCTCAACAGCTAAGATGGTCTTGCTGCTTGCTGATCATTCCAAGATCCTGAGTTCAGTTCCCAGCAGCCACTTGGAGCTGCTTTAAATGTGTGTGTGTGTGTGTGTGTGTGTGTGTGAGAGAGAGAGAGAGAGAGAGAGAGAGAGAGAGAGAGAGAGAATAATATATTTTTTCCTATATCCAAGCCATACAAAGTATTTCTATGTTTGTGATGAATTCTACAGAACTTAGAATAAATAAAACTACAAAATGTTCTCTAAATATGAATTGGGCATGCACACCTAGGGAAGATAGGACTTTTCCATAGAGGACTAAATCAACTATCAAAAACACTCCACTCCTTTCGGCGCCAGGAGACCCAGCATTGGGGTGAGTTTCTGGCCCAAGGCGCCAGCCTGGGACGGGGTGCTCGGGGGTTTCTTGGCCCCCTGTCCTGCTTGGGCTCTCTGCTGCCTCTTTCTTCCTGGCCCACCCAGCTTCCGTCCAGACCCCTCCCCACTTCGCCCCCACTGCCCTCTTTTGGCGCGTAGCATCGCCCAGCGCAGCCTATCTGGGCGCTGGGTCCGAGTACCCGGGGCTCCCGGGCGGGCAGCAGTTCCTTTGTTTCTGTGGCCTGCCTGCACCAAGCGGGGTAGGCGCTTTGTCTGCGGGCTGCCCAACCAGCACGGAGGCCTGATCTTTCGGCGCCAGGAGACCCAGCATTGGGGTGAGTTTCTGGCCCAAGGCGCCAGCCTGGGACGGGGAGCTCGGGGGTTTCTTGGCCCCCTGTCCTGCTTGGGCTCTCTGCTGCCTCTTTCTTCCTGGCCCACCCAGCTTCCGTCCAGACCCCTCCCCACTTCGCCCCCACTGCCCTCTTTTGGCGCGTAGCATCGCCCAGCGCAGCCTATCTGGGCGCTGGGTCCGAGTACCCGGGGCTCCCGGGGGGCAGCAGTTCCTTTGTTTCTGTGGCCTGCCTGCACCAAGCGGGGTAGGCGCTTTGTCTGCGGGCTGCCCAACCAGCACGGAGGCCTGATCTTTCGGCGCCAGGAGACCCAGCATTGGGGTGAGTTTCTGGCCCACGGCGCCAGCCTGGGACGGGGAGCTCGGGGGTTTCTTGGCCCCCTGTCCTGCTTGGGCTCTCTGCTGCCTCTTTCTTCCTGGCCCACCCAGCTTCCGTCCAGACCCCTCCCCACTTCGCCCCCACTGCCCTCTTTTGGCGCGTAGCATCGCCCAGCGCAGCCTATCTGGGCGCTGGGTCCGAGTACCCGGGGCTCCCGGGGGGCAGCAGTTCCTTTGTTTCTGTGGCCTGCCTGCACCAAGCGGGGTAGGCGCTTTGTCTGCGGGCTGCCCAACCAGCACGGAGGCCTGATCTTTCGGCGCCAGGAGACCCAGCATTGGGGTGAGTTTCTGGCCCACGGCGCCAGCCTGGGACGGGGTGCTCGGGGGTTTCTTGGCCCCCTGTCCTGCTTGGGCTCTCTGCTGCCTCTTTCTTCCTGGCCCACCCAGCTTCCGTCCAGACCCCTCCCCACTTCGCCCCCACTGCCCTCTTTTGGCGCGTAGCATCGCCCAGTGCAGCCTATCTGGGCGCTGGGTCCGAGTACCCGGGGCTCCCGGGCGGGCAGCAGTTCCTTTGTTTCTGTGGCCTGCCTGCACCAAGCGGGGTAGGCGCTTTGTCTGCGGGCTGCCCAACCAGCACGGAGGCCTGATCTTTCGGCGCCAGGAGACCCAGCATTGGGGTGAGTTTCTGGCCCAAGGCGCCAGCCTGGGACGGGGAGCTCGGGGGTTTCTTGGCCCCCTGTCCTGCTTGGGCTCTCTGCAGGGCCTCTACTCCCCGGGTGCTGCCTCTTTCTTCCTGGCCCACCCAGCTTCCGTCCAGAGCCCTCCCCACTTCGCCCCCACTGCCCTCTTTTGGCGCGTGGCATCGCCCAGCCCAGCCTATCTGGGCGCTGAGTCCGAGTAGCCGGGGCTCCCGGGGGGCAGCAGTTCCTTTGTTTCTGTGGCCTGCCTGCACCAAGCGGGGTAGGCGCTTTGTCTGCGAGCTGCCCAACCAGCACGGAGGCCTGATCTTTCGGCGCCAGGAGACCCAGCATTGGGGAGTCCCAGCATTGGGAGAGCCAACATTGGGGAGAGACAGCGTTTGGTAGGCACGGAGACCTAATCCGGTAAAAGAAGATCCATAGGGAGCATTTGGAAGAAGAGATGGGCCGACGTCAAGGCAAGAATTCGCCCAACAAGCTGAAAAGCAACATGAAGCTACCAGAAACAAGCGACCTCACAACGGGAGGACAAGAACCCCTTAATCAAGAGGAAGGAGAAAAGATTGACTTCATGAAAGTGATTGACACCCTTAAACAGCATGTAAAAAACGCCCTTATAGAAATGGATGAGAAATATAACAGAAAGTTTGAAGAATTGAATAAATCAGTGAATGATACCCTAGAAAACCAAGGAAAAACAATCAAACAGATAATGGAAACAGTTCAAGACCTGAAAACTGAAATGGAGGCAAAGAAGAAAACACAAACAGAGGGCCGTCTGGACATGGAAAATCTAGGTAAACGAATAGAGACTACAGAAACAAGCATAACCAGCAGAATACAAGAGATAGAAGAAAGACTCTCGGATTCTGAAGATACCATAGAGAAAATAAACACACTGATCAAAGAAAACAGCAAGTCCAACAAACTCTCATCACAAAACATTCAGGAATTATGGGACACAATAAAAAGACCAAACCTAAGAATAATAGGAGTAGAAGAAGGAGAAGAAGGGCAGCTCAATGGTCCAGAAAATCTATTTAATAAAATTATAGAAGAAAACTTTCCCAACCTAAGGAAAGATTTTCCTATGAAGGTGCAAGAAGCATACAGAACACCGAATAGGCTGGATCAAAAAAAAACATCCCCTCGCCATATAATTATCAAAACACAAAGCATACAAAATAAGGAAAGAATATTAAGAGCTGCAAAGGAAAAAGGCCAAATTACTTATAAAGGTAAACCTATCAGACTTACACCTGACTTCTCCATGGAAACCATGAAAGCCAGAAGGTCCTGGTTAGATGTACTGCAGAAACTGAGAGACCATGGGTGCAAGCCCAGATTACTATACCCAGCCAAGCTTTCATTCACTATAAATGGAGAAAATAAAATTTTCCAGGATAAAAACAAATTTAAACAATACGCAGCCACAAATCCAGCCTTACAGAAAGTAATTGAAGGAAAATCACTAACCAAGGAGTCCAACAATGACCACAATACCTCAGACATCTAGAGACCCTTCACCAACACAAAACAAAGAAGGGAAACTCACAAACTCTACGACTAAAAAAAAAAAAAATGACCGGAGTTAACAACCACTGGTCATTAATATCACTTAATGTCAATGGACTCAACTCACCTATAAAAAGGCACAGGCTAAGAGATTGGATAAGAAAACAGGATCCAACATTCTGCTGTTTACAAGAAACACACCTCAACCACAAAGACAGGCACCTACTCAGAGTAAAGGGCTGGGAAAAGGCCTATCAAGCAAATGGTCCTAAGAAACAGGCAGGTGTGGCCATACTAATCTCTAACAAAGTTGACTTTAAACTTAAATCAATCAGAAGAGATGGAGAGGGGCATTTTATACTCATAACAGGAACAGTTCATCAGGATGAAGTCTCAATCCTGAACATCTATGCCCCTAATATAAAAGCACCCACGTACATAAAAGAAACATTGCTAAAATTCAAGGCAGCCATCAAACCGCACACACTAATAGTAGGAGACTTCAACACTCCTCTCTCACCAATGGACAGGTCAATCAGACAGGAACCTAACAGAGAAATAAGAGAATTAGTGGAGGTAATGAATCAAATGGACTTAACAGACATCTATAGAACATTCCATCCAAATAGGAAAGAATATACCTTCTTCTCTGCAGCTCATGGAACCTTCTCGAAAATCGACCACATAGTCGGTAACAAAGCAAACATCCACAGTTACAAAAAAATATTAGTAACCACCTGTGTCTTATCAGATCACCATGGATTAAAGTTAGAATTCAACAATAATGCTACCCCCAGAAAGCATACAAAGTCATGGAAACTGAACAGTCAACTATTGAACCATAGCTGGATTAAGGAAGAAATAAAGAAAGAAATTAAAGTCTTCCTGGAATTCAATGAAAATAAAGAAACAACATACTCAAACTTATGGGACACTATGAAAGCAGTCCTAAGAGGAAAGTTCATAGCACTAAGTGCCCACTTAAAGAAAACAGAGAAAGCTCACATTGGAGACTTAACAGCCCACCTGAAAGCTCTAGAAAAAAAAGAAGCAGACTCACCTAGGAGGAGTAGAAGACTGGAAATAATCAAAATGAGGGCTGAAATCAACAAAATAGAAACACAGAAAACAATACAAAAAATCAATGAAACAAAAAGCTGGTTCCTGGAGAAAATCAACAAGATTGACAAACCACTATCCAAGCTAATCAAACGGCAGAGAGAGAATTTGCAAATTAATAAGATCAGAAATGAAAAGGGGGACATAACCACAGACACAGAGGAAATTCAGAGAATCATTAGATCTTACTACAAAAGCCTATATGCCACAAAATTGGAAAATGTAAAGGAAATGGATACTTTTTTAGATAAATATCATATACCAAAGTTAAATCAGGACCTGGTGAACAATCTAAATAGACCTGTTAGTCGCGAAGAATTAGAAGAGGTTATCAAAAACCTCCCTACCAAAAAAAGCCCAGGACCAGATGGTTTCAATGCGGAATTCTACCAGATCTTCCAAGAAGATCTAATACCTATACTCCTTAATGTATTCCACAAGATAGAAACAGAAGGGTCATTACCAAACTCCTTTTATGAAGCCACAATTACTCTGATACCAAAACCACTCAAAGACTCAACCAGGAAAGAGAACTACAGGCCAATCTCACTCATGAATATCGACGCAAAAATCCTCAACAAAATACTGGCAAATCGAATCCAAGAACACATCCGAAAAATTATCCATTATGATCAAGTAGGCTTCATTCCTGAAATGCAGGGCTGGTTCAACATACGAAAATCTATCAATGTAATCCAGCATATAAATAAACTGAAAGAAAAAAACCATATGATCATTTCATTAGATGCTGAAAAAGCATTTGACAAAATTCAACATCCATTTATGTTAAAAGTCTTGGAGAGATTAGGGATACAAGGGTCATACCTAAATATAATAAAAGCTATATACAGCAAGCCGACAGCTAACATCAAATTAAACGGAGAGAAACTCAAAGCCATCCCACTTAACTCAGGAACACGACAAGGCTGTCCACTCTCCCCATACCTCTTCAATATAGTGCTTGAAGTTCTAGCAATAGCAATAAGACAACATAATGGAATCAAGGGGATTCGAATTGGAAAGGAAGAAGTTAAACTTTCGTTATTTGCAGATGATATGATAGTGTACATAAGCGACCCCAAAAACTCCACCAAAGAACTCCTACAGCTGATAAACAGCTTTAGTAATGTGGCAGGATACAAGATCAACTCCAAAAAATCAGTCGCCCTCTTATACACAAAGGATATGGAAGCAGAGAGGGAAATCAGAGAAGCTTCACCATTCACAATAGCCAAAAACAGCATAAAATATCTTGGGGTACATCTAACCAAGGAAGTGAAAGATCTATTTGACAAGAACTTTAAGGCATTGAAGAAAGAAATTGAAGAGGATACCAAAAAATGGATGGACCTCCCTTGCTCTTGGATTGGGAGGATCAACATAGTAAAAATGGCAATTCTACCAAAGGCTATTTATAGATTCAATGCAATCCCCATCAAGATCCCATCAAAATTCTTCACAGATCTGGAGAGGACAATAATCAACTTTATATGGAAAAACAAAAAACCCAGGATAGTCAAAACAATCCTATACAATAAAGGATCTTCTGGAGGCATTACCATCCCTGACTTCAAACTCTATTACAGAGCTACAGTAATGAAAACAGTGTGGTACTGGCATAAAAACAGAGAAGTCGACCAATGGAATCGTATAGAAGACCCGAATTTTATCCCACAAACCTATGAACACCTGATTTTCGATAAAGGAGCTAAAAGTATAAAATGGAAGAAAGAAAGCATCTTCAACAAATGGTGCTGGCACAACTGGATGTCATCTTGTAGAAGAATGAAAATAGACCCTTATCTATCACCGTGCACAAAACTCAAGTCCAAATGGATTAAAGACCTCAATATCAGCCCGAACACACTGAACCTGATAGAAGAGAAAGTGGGAAGTACCCTACAGGAGCTGGGCACAGGAGATCGCTTCCTATGTATAACCCCAGAAGCACAGACATTAAGGGCAACATTGAATAAATGGGACCTACTTAAACTGAGAAGCTTCTGTAAAGCAAAGGACATAGTCAATAAGACACAAAGGCAACCTACTGATTGGGAGAAGATCTTCACCAACCCCACAACAGACAAAGGTCTGATCTCCAAAATATATAGAGAACTCAAGAAACTAGACTTTAAAATGCTAATTAACCCAATTAAAAAATGGGGCACTGAACTGAACAGAGAATTCTCAGCAGAGGAAGTTCAAATGGCCAAAAGACACTTAAAGTCGTGCTCAACTTCCTTAGCAATCAGGGAAATGCAAATCAAAACAACTTTGAGATATCATCTTACACCTGTCAGAATGGCTAAAGTCAAAAACACCAAGGATAACCTTTGCTGGAGAGGCTGTGGAGGAACGGGTACCCTCATCCATTGCTGGTGGGAATGCCATCTTGTGCAACCACTGTGGAAGTCAGTGTTTCGGTTTCTCAGGAAATTCGGGATCAACTTACCCCTGGACCCAGCAATACCACTCCTGGGAATATACCCAAGAGATGCTCTATCATATGACAAAAGCATTTGTTCAACTATGTTCATAGCAGTATTATTTGTAATAGCCAGAACCTGGAAACAACCTAGATGCCCTTCAATGGAAGAATGGATGAAGAAAGTATGGAATATATACACGCTAGAGTACTACGCTGCGGTAAAAAACAATGACTTCTCGAATTTTGCAGGCAAATGGATGGAAATAGAAAACACTATCCTGAGTGAGGTGTCCCAGACCCAAAAAGATGAACATGGGATGTACTCGCTCATAATTGGTTTCTAGCCATAAATTAGGGCCACGGAGTCTACAATAGGTGAACCTAAAGAAGCTAAGTAAGAAGGTGAACCCAAGGAAAAACATATAGTTATCCTCTTGGCTAAGGGAAGTAGACCCAATTGCCGGGGAGAAAATTAGGATTTTGGGGGTGGGGTGGGATGGGGGTAAGGGGAGATGGGGAGAGAAAAGGTAGAAGGGAAGGAGGGGGGACTTGGGGAATCAGGAGAATTGGGATAAAGGAAAGGTGGATAGGGGAGCACGGAACCACAATTCTTAGTTAAGGGAACCACTTTAGGGTGAGCAAGAGATTTGACCCTAGAGGGGCTCCCAAGTGCCCAACATGAGGTTCCCAGTTAGTTCCTGGGGTAGCTGAGGATTGGGAACCTGAAATGACCCTATC
Organism: Microtus oregoni; assembly: GCF_018167655.1. Taxonomy (NCBI): domain Eukaryota; kingdom Metazoa; phylum Chordata; class Mammalia; order Rodentia; family Cricetidae; genus Microtus; species Microtus oregoni. The sequence continues at coordinate 7,760,688 of NW_024543076.1, read as the reverse complement.
CGAGAGCAATACTGACGAATATCTTGCATATCATCATAGAACCTTCATCTGGTGATGGATGGAGACAGAGACAGAGACCCACACTGGAGCACTGGACTGAGCTCCCAAGGTCCCAATGAGGAGCAGAAGGAGGGAGAACATGAGCAAAGAAGTCGGGACCACGAGGCGTGCACCCACCCACTGAGACAGTGGAGCTGATCTACTGGGAGCTCACCAAGGCCAGCTGGACTGTGACTGAAAAAGCATGGGATAAAGCCAGACTCTCTGAACATGGCGAACAATGAGGGCTGATGAGACGCCAAGGACAATGGCACGGGGTTTTGATCCTACTTAATGTGCTGGCTTTGTGGAAGCCTAGCCAGTTTGGATGTTCACCTTCCTAGATATGGACGGAGGGGGGAGGACCTAGGACTTGCCACAGGGCAGGGAACCTGGACTGCTCTGTGGACTGGAGAGGGAGGGGGAGAGGAGTGGGGGGAGGGGTAGAAGGGTGGGAGGAGGGGGAGAAGGGTGGGAGGAGGGGGAGGGAGATGGGAGGCTGGGAGGAGGTGGAAACTTGTTTTTTGTTTATGTTTTTTTTTCTTCTTTTCTTAATAAAAAAATTATTAAAAAAAAAAAAAAAAAAAAAAAAAAAAACACTCCACTCTATCTCAAAATAATTTAAAATTTTAGTTAAGCAAAGTAAGTTTCCAAACAGATTCTCTCTGAGTTAACAAAGATGATTTTAAAATATTTGGGGGAAAACAAATATTTTGAACTGGCGAAGGTAATTTTGAAACAAAAAGTTGCATTTCTCTATCATGCAGCAAATTTTTTATGAAGTGATAATCGCAATAGTGATGAACGTGAGAACAATGCAACACAGCGACCAAGCAGGATGGAAGGTGTTCATTTCTCTCGTCCAGATGTGTCTGTAGTTCTGCCTGTAGATCATCCCTCGTCATCAGTTCTATACATGATTACAGAGGAAAATGCTCACACTATTTTAAATACTAGCACCAATTCATTCTGTAATAGGTAGAGTGCTAACTGGCGCTTTCTAGGGAAAGTAACTCTAAGATCATTGGACAGTGTACAACTGGAAAAAGAGTCATTTCTCAACTTTAAATGACTGAAGGGGTTGTGGAAAAGGTCTAACATACATGCTAACGTTTTTGACATACCAAAACCATAAAACTGGCAAAGAAGAAAGTGAGAAAAATCTCTATGCTAAAGAGATTTTGTGCTCAGATAGGAAATCTATACAAAGAGTATTAAGAATGAAGCTAAAACTCCAATAGGAAAACTGACAACAGAGTTGGTAAAAAAAAAAAAAAAAGATTCAAAGTTGGAAATATTCATGGGTAAACAATATGTTTGACTTATGATAATGAAGTGGTAATTAAAATTGCAATGGTAGGTCATATTTTAAGGAAACTAATTTTCTACTTCATGGTTGAAAGAATAAAGAAAATTTTCTCCCAGGCACTCTAGAACACTCCATGAAGATACACACCTCATTCAAAAACTTAAATACATTGAAACGGCCCACATACTCTTCTTCACTCATTTGCTTAATAAATACCATTGAGGACAATACATGCTGACAAAGCAGTTAATAAAATGCAGAAGGATGCTTTCATTAAAGTAATAGAAGAGAAAATACCTGGAGAAGTAGATGGGTCATGAATATAGTCACTGAGAAATTATTGTGACAAGAGACTAGGAAGATGAGGTGCTAATCCCTGAAAATAATTCATGAAGAGTATGGTGCATGGGGGACACTGGAAATTGTAGCCATGAGGCATTACTTCATTTATTTTTTAATATTTTTTTCTTTGACATTTTTGTACATATGTTATAAAATTATATTTATCCATGCATATGTATGAGTATATAATACACTGCAAGCATGCTCTCTGTACATGTTTTCTCATCTCCCTTCCATACCTATCCACACCCAACCCTACAAGTCTTTTTCCCAGTTTCATGAATTTTGCGTTTGTTTCTGACCTATTTTCTTTAACCAGGTATATACATGTGAGTGATGAATTAAAATTACCCACTGAAGATCTTCTCTCCACCTCCCCACCCATCAATGCCTGGAGAAGGTGGGAGAGCTGGCCTAGTGGTCATAAGAGCGGGAGGGCTGTCCCTGACCCCTACCAACTGCAACACATGGGAGAGCAGGGCCTACATGTTAACAGAACAGCACTACAGAGCCAGTCGTGTTAGAGCAGGTGTGGTTGTGAGCATGAGAGATAGGGCCCAATTTCTCATCTGTCTTGTGGCATAATGGACAAGCGAAAGATGCCTTTCCCCCACCCATCAATGCCTAGGGCAGGTGGGAGAGCTGGTCCTGTAGGAGAATTATCCCTTACCTCCAACAACTGCAGCACTCAGGAGAGCAGGCTCCGCATCTCACCAGGACAGCACAATAGAGCCAACCCTGTTACCATAGGGATGGGTGAACCAGACCCAAAGTTGTGAGCTTGAGAGAGCTGCCCCCATTTCTCATCTGTTTTGTAGCAGCATGGGCAGGGAAAAGAAACCCTTCCCACCACCACTCCACTCATTAATGTCTGGAGAAAGTGGGAGAGCTGGCCTTTGATGTGGGATGCCCCTCTGTACGCTGTGAATATGTTTTATTGCCATTGGTTAATAAAGAGCTAGCTAGGAATACACCTAAGCCATTGGCCAAACAGTGTTGTAATTAATATAGTTTTGTGTGATTAATGGGGTCTGAGATACTGGAAAACAAAAGTGCAGTCTCCATTTACAGGCCTTGGGATCATAAGAGCAGGAGAGCTATTCCTGACCTCCACCAGCTGCAACACTCATGAGAGCAGGACTTGCATTTCAACAGAGTGGCAAAATAGAGCCAACCCTGTCAGTGCAGGTGGGGGTGAGCCAGGCCTCAAGCGTGGGGGAGCTGCCCGATTTCTCATTTGTCTTGTGTCAGCATGGGAGGGGAAAAGAAGCCCTCCACACTGCCCACCAATGCCTGGGGGAGGTGGGAGAGCTGTCCCCACTGAGCTGTAATACTCAGGAAAGCAGGCCCTGCACCCTCCAGGGCAGCACGACAGATCCAAGCCTGTAAGTGGGTGTGTGGGTGAGCCACCCTGAAATCATGAACGTGAGGCAGCTGTCCCCATTTCCCACCTAGCAGATATAGCCTAATGACTTGATAAAATACAAGTAGACATTTGACTTGCAGGGCCAGTTCTCCATCCTTATAGATAGTAACTGTGTGTCTACTCTTCAGAGAAAGTCTCCAGGCTCTGGATAATCAAGGACAGTGTCAAATAAGATAGTACAAACAGATGAAAAGAGTTAATAGATTGTTTTTATAACAAGGTAAGCTTCAAGATAGAGAGGCCTCAGGGCTCTGGAGATAAGCATGCAAAGCTACTCACGTCTCTGTGAACCAGAGAGCGGGACAGAGCAGGAGACAGGACTGATTCTTCGCTTCAAAACCCGCCCAATACTCCTCAGTGATGCAGTTTCCAGCTGGTGCACAGCTCCCAAACCTTCCCCATCCTCCAAATCAGCTCCTCAGAGTTGGAGAGGAAGTGTTCAAATACAAGTAGAAATTTGACTTGCAGGGTCAGTTCTCCATCCTTATAGATAGTAACTGTGTGTCTACTCTTCAGAGAAAGTCTCCAGGCTCTGGATAATCAAGGACAGTGTCAAATAAGATAGTACAAACAGATGAAAAGAGTTAATAGATTGTTTTTATAACAAGGTAAGCTTCAAGATAGAGAGGCCTCAGGGCTCTGGAGATAAGCATGCAAAGCTACTCACGTCTCTGTGAACCAGAGAGCAGGACAGAGCAGGAGACAGGACTGGTGTCCTGTGGGGGACATTTAGCATCCAAAACATACAAGACGTTTTTTATCAAAATTGTTCATTTTCAGCTCTATAATTGTACCCAAGAGTCAGGGGAAAGTTGTCAACTTATATTTAAGTGTGGGACTAAAAAGTACTTTGAAATAATTCTTTGTCATTCTGTAAAGTATTTAGTTGCTGATACTGGGGAGTTTAATTTCCAGTTTGAAAGTTTTTGTTATATAAAATATGAATCTTTCCTCCCTTAAGTTGTCTCTTGTTGATATTTAGTCATGGCAGTGGCAACAGTAACTAACACAATTTCTAATAGGAAACAGAGGCCAAAATGAACGAACAGAGAAAATATAAACAGAGGCAGTAATGGAAAAATATAAGCAAGTTTAAAAGCACACCTAATCTAACACAACAGAGAGAGGGAGAGAATATATCATTTAAAATAAGGAACAGGGTGTTATTTAAAAGGGAAATAGATAAGAAAAAACACGTTTTCTCAGCTTCAATGAAATATAATTGACAAGAATATATGTTTATGGTATATTTAATATTTTAATAGATGAACATGTTGTGGAATTATTATCACAATCAAATCCCTACCTCTCATAGTTACTTGTTTGTGATGAAAATTTTTAAAATACATTCAGCAAATTTCTAGAATATAAATAGTAATGTTAGCTATCACCACTATCTGTTCAAGATAAAAAAAATCTTTTTTTTAAAATCTTCAGGTGAGAAAACAAAATATTTACCTTTTTGTCCCACTAAAAATATCTTCAGTGTCATGTGGTAGGAAGGCTAAAGAGTATGACACAGGGTGGTGAGAGTGTTCATTTAAAGAAAGAAACCAACTCTTATTTTGCTTGGGTTAGGAAAATATTCTAAGAAAACTGTCTTTAATTTTCTGCATTTCTTTCCAGGCATTTCCAGTCAGTCCTAGAGAAAAAGCTCCCGTTCTGCAGACATTCTAGGTCCTGCCTGCCTAATGCAACATGAACTCAGCCCTAAAACTAAAACTTGTATAGCAAATGCTTTATATTATACAAGTCTAATGCATTTTTATTTCATGGAATATGGAGTTGTGTAAATGGACGAGCCTGGCAGGAAATAAGTGTATAGACAGAAAGGCTAAATCCTAGTAACAATTGCTATGTTTCCTAAATAGGCAAAGGGCTTTCAAGAAACTACTGAAAACTCAGTATTAGAAACGTCTTTGAAGACCTAAGCTAACAAAAAATAAAAAGGAAGATTAGACATTCCCCTGCTTTATATTTGGGACTTGAATCACACGGGTCAGGAATAAGGTGCAGCAGCTTTTAATACAACCTGAAACAGAAGCCGCTCTACTTCTAGTCCTTGCCCTAAGCAAAGTAATGGGAGCAATGTGATGGTTTGCTAATAGCCTGTTTCACTCCCTAATTAGGAAGGTCACGTGTAAAATACTCCTTCGCTCCCTACCCTCTCAACCGCACGTGCATTACATTTGTTCCATTTAATTTATTTAAATCTATAATACATGCCAAAGATCACACAGTATTTTATGTCTGCCTTGCAGTAGCGCCGTGAAATAAATTACTGAAAGGTCACCTTGGTATTAGGTTTCATTAATTTAATTATGAATTGCTTTTCCATTTGCTACTGAGTGGCTCACATAATGCAACGCTGGCTAATGCTTTATAGCAGAGCTCTGTATTGTCAAAACCATAACATGACAGAGCATGCCTCTTCTGCTGCTCTCAATCGGACTGACTTCATTTCACTTGCAAAGTGATGAAAATAAAAATAATGTCTGACATTATTGCCGTTCCTCTCCCCACAGCCGCAGGTACACAGCCCAGAAGGCTGGAGGGAAGCATTTCATTCACTGAGAAATGCAGTCAGTTTAATGTTTCAGCCTCACATCACGAGCTTTACTCCCTTTCTGAATGACCTAACCACACCGTGTACCTGATTCAGGAGCCCTCCGCTGTGCGTTCTCTTCATGGACGCTACTCTCCTTAGAGCTGGAGAGTAGATTAATGTGGAGACAGCAAAGGTGCGCACAGTGCTTACAAGGTTTTATTACTCGGCTCTATTGCTTTCATTTCTGTGACTTTCCCTGTGACTTTTTCTCTCTTTGTTGTACAAGATGTAAGATTTAAAATCGATTTGGATTTTTCTCTTAGTCACATTCTTTCCAGTTTAGGAGGCTATTTTGGAGAACGGTCTCTGCCTCTCTTTATCACAGTTCTCAAAATAAAAATGCTGGGGAGAGGAAAGGGAATGGGAGATGATGCAATTACATTTTAACGAAAATAAAACAGCAGATATAAAAAGAGAAATATGTATTTGCTCTTTCCACTTGCCTTTTTCTGTAAGGTCTTAAGTGCTCATTGATCTACCTAAGATCTCCATAGTCTCCAAAGCCAAAGCCACCCTCTTCAAGGTCATTGGTAGGTCAAGCCAAGAGGTAATTTGCCACAGGACACATTTAAGGCAGCCATCCCCCTCTCCTCCCTGCCACATGGTCCCTGTTGATGTTTTCAGCATCACTCTTTGCTGCCCTAGGAGAGCTGAATAGACAGGTCATAGGCTAACCCTGACTGGGGTAACAAGTTGGTGGGCCAGCATAAGAAGACACCTCACAGAAGCAGCATGCCCCACCAGAACCACAGCTCAGTCTGTAGCATTTTTGTAAGACCTATAAACAAATAGTACAGGTTTCCCTGACATTCTCCTAGACAGGCTTTCTCTTTTTCTGAAACAGGTTCACACTATGTAACTCTGACTACACACACACCATAGACCAAGCTGGATCCACTTGTCTGTGCCTCCACTATGCTAACATTAAAGATATATGCCACCATACCTGGCTCTAGTCCTGCCTCCTGAGTAAAGTTTCCTGAGTTTAAATTGTGTATTTGCTCCTTGCTGATCAGTGTTGACCAAAATTGGCCAAATAAGAACCATAAAGAAAAGAAAAGAAAATAGAATGAGCTGCTCTGTAGGTGACTGACTTGCATAGTAGTCATGATGCCTTGGATTTGACTCTGATACCCACACGAAACAAATTAATTAATGTAATTTAGTCTTTGAGTAAAGTCCTAAGTGTATTGTTTACATGAGCATAGCTGTGACAATGACCAAGACCTCGGACCCTGACCTCAGCCATGGGTCAGGCTCAAACTTGGCAAAGTCTTCTTCCTCTGGTTCAAGTATGAATGTTTACAACTGATAAAGGTGTGCAAAAACTAGCTACTGTAGCTTCTTCCTCCAAGATGTTTACAGCCGGAAATTGATTGACCATAGAGCCCTCCTCTGGAGGTAAACTAGCTCTCCATGTGTTATAATAATAAATGCACTGAGGTTCCATGTTGCAGGAGTAGTAAGTGCATCTCATCAGTGTGTACAACCCACCTAACCCCACATTTTCTGTATGTGTGTCTACCATGTCTTCATTCCCTCCTCACCCAGTCAGATTTCCAGATACAAGTCTCAGGGGCCACAGCATAAATCAAATAGAGTATCATGACAGTCCTGCCTGAGATCAAAAGTATGAAATAAACCTGGAGACATGAGTAACAACTTCCTGCAACTTGGATGCCCAATATGGGGAACATCTTAAATGCCTATACCAAAAAAGTGTGAGGAATTTCAGAAATAAGGATGAAAACCACCAACTTAGAGAGATATGAATGTCTTAGAGATGGTGTTCCATTGTGACATCACATCCATCAATGCTTTCCATCATCTAAAGACAGAGTAGAGGAGTTACTAGAACAAGATGGTGAAGGTACAAAAAACAAACAAACAAAAAGCAGAACCCAGAGTAATAGAGTAGTAGAGAAGCAGTGAGAATCTGGGTTATAGCAGGACATGTGGCCCATGGAAGTCATCATGTCTGGGTAGCAGATTCACCACTCACTGCCCCATGAGAAAATTTGTCTCAAGAAGCTGCCCTCACCATGGGTCCCCTCTAAACACCATTCTTACTTTCCATTGTGTGTGCATTGAGATGTAGACACTCTGATCATATCCATCATATCCATTACTGCATTTCCCTCACCTGTGACTGTGAACAGATGAATAATGTTTCTAAAATATCACTTGGTTTCCAAACAAAAGGGAGATTAAGGCAGGGGCTTCCAATTCCTCACTGTAATGAATCCTCAGGGTCTCAAAGAACCAACTGGTTATCAACTATTTCTTTCTGAAACTCATTATAAGATATGCAATGATTTTATGTGTGTGCAGCAAATTTTATTGAGATCAAATTAAAAACAGATTCCATAGAAAGAGATTTTCCAAAAATCATTCATATAGATGAGTAGGCCTAGTTATAAGAAAAGATTAAAACCCATAATTCCTCTTTGATGTACATGAGAGCATACATAACAGTTTAGGAATTACTAGATTTTTTTAATTTAGTTTGAAAGTTGGTCCTATAATGGATAATTGGTTCTGCAAATGCGGTTTGAATCCATATTTTTAACCTGCCCAAATCTATAGTAATGAGTAAAGAAATACTTAGTAATGAGCTCTAGGAAGGTATTTTTGAGTCCACAGGCCAGGCTTTGGGAGACAAAAGCAAGCTATGGGAAATGAAGAAGAATCTGATAAAAATTTAGAATCTTGCAGTTGTAGGAATTAGGAGCAAAGAGCAGATCCCAAATGTCTGGGCAGGGAAGATACTACCATCACCAAATCAGCTCATGACTCCCAACAGATCCTTCCAGTCAATATGCTAAGTAGGCCAGGAGGTTAATGATCGCAAACGTTACCAGAGACAAGTATCAGATAAAGAAAAGAAAGCACAGCTTCCTCTGCTTTCCTAAAAATATGGGACGTTTTTAGGGAAGATGAATTTCTTAGGATGAGCAATGTCTCACTTTTTCATTTTCAGCAGTCACAGGGTATTCATACTAACACCCCGAGGTGCTTTCCGCCACCTTTCTCTGAAATTTTACATACAGATACCATATTTACTTTAAAATTTCAAAACATTACATATAAAACCCAATGGATGCTAATCATTGAACGTGTGAGAGGAAAGAGATAAATTGAAGAAAAATACTAAAGAAAACAACTTGGATTTAACACTTTGGGAAATCCTCTGACTAAATCAGAGCATTCAGTCACACTGAAGTCTGTTTGAAGAGATGGAGCGTGTCCCATAGACAAACTGACTGTGTAGGCAGTTGTCAGTAATAACGGTATAATTATCTATCAACTACTGGAGAAGAAGAACCTCTTGCCTGATGATTTCAAGCCAAGACACACATGAGATGCCATCAGAGACTTAACCACTAAAACCTTATGAAAAAAATGCCAGCCATACATTGATAGCATTGACAGAAAGGGACAAAGATGAAATGAAAAAAAATTCTCATTTTGTTTGTAGTACTCTAAATAACTCTGAACCCTGATTTCTTCAGTCTCCTGAGTCTTCAGGTGCAAATCCAATACTTCTGTTAAGCTACTTCACCTGCAGTGCGTTCTGTTTCTACTTAGGTCACATTGACTGTGATCTCTTTTGTGTGCAGTGTTGTCAGGAATTGGTAACTAGTGTCTATATCCACTAATTCATTAGGGAGTCCAAAGCAATATGCCATTTTGATTTAATCATTTTTTCATTCACTACTTTTGCTATTCATTGCTGATCAAATAACACTTTCAGAAATGTAAAATCATGGTTTCCTTGCAAATATAAAAGATCCAGATATAAGATTTTCTCACTAATTAATGAGAAAAGTGGTACCTTACATTTTTCTGTTGCTGTAATAAAGACCACGACCAAAAGCAACTTGGGAAGAAAAAAAGGTTATGTGGTTTACATATCCTAAGTCATAGCCCATTGTGGGAAGCCAAGGCAGAAATCCAAGACAGGCACTAGAGCAGAAACCACGGAGGAAAACTGTCTTATGGCTTGTTCCTTTTGACTTTCTCAGCTTGTTTTCTCATACATGCCAGGACCGCATGCCCAGAAACGGCGCTTCCCACATCAATCATCAGTCAAGAAAATGGCTCACACACTTGCCTTCAGGCCAGTCTGAAGGGGGCACTTTCTCAACTGAACTCAAATGACTCCACCTTTCGTCACTGACAGCATCAGCAATACAATATCAAAACAATATAAATCACATTTCAAATGTGAGAAATTTATTATCAATTTAATAAAAAGCTATTACAGTTAATTTTCCAGATTTTGCATCAAACTAGTTAGTGTCTTACTTTTGAGTATTTTTTTTCCCAGTGCATAGGAACATTTTGCTTATCCACTAGATTAAAATCTACAAGGTAACTAGGCATTCCTAAGGCCTAGACTCTCTAATCATCAGAGAGCATTACCTAACTTCATTTATTTTCTTAGAGGGGAATGTCCCCTAGTCAACTCTGACCACAGAGACATACATTTTGGTCAGAAAAGAAGAGTGAGTCAGAAATTTTCTCTAGAAAGCTCTATCCTTAATGGTTGATATGAACAGATTCAAACCAATCCATCACTATGAATATCCAATTTTTGATTGGTCAATTTAACCTTATTAAAACTCACATCATATAGAAATATCATTTTTCCTTTCCTACATTATTGAATTCCTGTTTGCTTTATAATCAAGTCCTTAGGAAGGAATTTCACTAATAGAGCATTGAATTGGGTTTTAAAACCAATCTTTCATGCAGCAATAGCTCATTTGCAAAATAATTTCACTACAGGATTGTGGCCCATGAGCTTATAATATAGAACGATGAATAACATCTTCCCCAAAGTGAACTTTCAAATAAGCTGTAAGATATGTGTCAATTAAAACCCCAAATGTTAGGTTATTCTAAATTTTAACGGAGTAAGTCAGTCACTAGCTATTTTAAAACAGCTACTTAACAAAATAAAATGTATAGAATTTTAAAGCCATGAAAAACATGTCCGGTTACTCTCCAACTGAAAGTATTTACCAAAGACGTGAGAACTGTTACTCACACTTCTGACTGCTTTAGTTATTGCAAATGAGCTGGGGGTCCCTCATTTTAAGGTGTTATACTCATGTGCTTTTCCTTTGTTAAAATCAAGGACAATATTTTTATTTAAAAATTCATTCTTCATCCGCATAATGCAATTAGTCATGTCAGAAATATATGCTTAGAGCTACAGTAATGTTCAGGAGAATTCTCTTACCTAAATTTTTATATTCCCTATTTTTTAAAAAAGCCAAGAAATGATGACAACAAGATGAGGGTGTGGTTTTTTTTTTAATTTTTTCTTCGTGTTTGATTATACCTCCCCCTTTTTATGGTTATTGCTCAGAGTGTATTTATAACCGTGCAAACAAACCAACCTTGGCTGGTCTGTTGTGCTTGAAAAAAAGTCAGAAGGTAGATTGCTTTATTTATAACTGGCTTTCAAACTATTAACCAATATTTAATTTGATGGATATTCTCTAACAGTGAGAACCATGTTGATTTTTCTGTAAGTGATAGCAGGTAAAGAAAGTCCGGTGAAAGTCACATATCTTCACTTCAGGCTAGTTTTACTGCATTTTCTCTACTAGTGAACATTGTATCTGTATATGTAGTCTCTTCAACTGTCTCCTATTCTGAATGATAACTGATATCATTATATCTATTTTCTTTGTATATGAAGTACTTTCCTTAAGAGTTCCCGAGTAGTCTAATCATCTCTATTGGTTCCTGGTGCACAAATTGTTCTTCTAGAGGTTAACTAATTTTAACCTTCCTCCTTGACATTCTTGGTTCAGTGGTTTAGATGGAGTAACGTGGGATTTGATGCTCTGAAGATTCAGGGATGTCAGGTTCTTAATACAAGTGCTCCTGAGCCGTAGTCACAGGAGTTCAAGGGACTGAGGACAAATGACATACAGATAATAATAATAGTATGATGAATTTAGTTTTTATATACTTCTGTGTTTTAAACCTCATCTATTAAAATTATATACATAATATATGTATAATATATTATTATTATATAATATATATAAAATCACAATACTCTGCACTAAAAGTCAGCCTTTGTTTCTCAGGATCTTCTCAAGCCAGCTCTGTGTCTAAACTTTCAACTATAGCTTCCGTCAATCACTTCCCAGACATTCTAATTTGCTGTGGGTCTTTCACCTTTATGTAATCCCATCCCACTCTCCTTTCCAGGTTTCCCTTCATTGAGTCTAAATATTGAAGCATGCCAAATCTCAGCTTTTAGATCTATTGTCTTCTCTGTCTACAGTCACTGAAGGATCACATCCCTGTGAAAACTTAAGCACCCTCCCCATACAGAAAACTTCCAATTCTATATCTGTCTTAGTGCCTCTATACATAAAACACTATATATACTTAAAAGACTAAATGCAAAGGCAGCTCTCTTATTCTCAGGAAAATTAGACCATATTCTGACTTCAAAACAAGTCAATAATTTATGAACTGTTACCATCCCTCCTAAAAATCATGATCATCTCTCCTCTGAACTGCCAGATGGCTTTCCTGATGTGGGGTTTCCCTCTGTATGCTGTGAATATATTTATTACCATTGGTTAATAAAGAATCTGCTTTGACCTGTGGCAGGACAGAATAGAGCTATTTGGGAAATCCAAGCAGAGACAGAGGAGGAAAGAAGGTGGAGTCAGGGAGACACCATGCAGCTGAAAAAGGACAAAGACACCACAGTAAGCCACAGCCTCGTGGCAATACACAGATTAATAGAAATGGATTAATTTAAGATGTTTAAGATGTAAGAGCTAGCTAGAAATATGCCTGAGCCATTGGCCAAACAGTGTTGTAATTAATAAAGTTTCTGTGTGATTCTTTGGGAATGAGTGGCTTCACGACCAGGTAGGACAGAAACTTTCTTTATAGCTTCCTAGATATTGCATTAGGCAATCCTGATAGAAAACAAAAGACAATCTTAAGTAATTAAGAAAGGTTTGACAAAAGGGTGTGACTGGTTTAGAGGTAACACTAAATTTCTATTTGGATTTGAGTCATGTTCCATAGGGGAGCTCATTCTTGGTACTGTAATTTTGGTCAGAAACTCATGGTTGAGGAGGTGAGTCTTCAGGTAGGAGCACACTATTGTTGTTTTGATAAATAGTCATGTTGTCAAACTGCCTTTGAAATATTCATGTTTGTACCAGTATATCTGTGCTGTTCTCAACCTTGGTCAGAGAAGCTCCAATAGACAGAGACTCTTAACTGGTCAAAATGCTGAGAATAACTCACTTTGATGCTCAGGCTCAGGAAACATCATAGAGCAGAGATAGAAAATTCTAAGAGCCAGAGAATGGGGAGAAGTGCTATGAAATGATTTGTTTTAGCCATGACACAGCCATTGCCTCCAAGAACTCACAGGAGTAGCCTGAACACAATCAGGTCATCAAACCCCAGTGTAGATGGGCGAGGAACCCATGATTCCCCATGCAATGGTTGGGAAGCTATTGGCAGATGATGGCTGCTGGTGGAGACGGAAAGAGCAATAGAAGACAGAAAGACTTAGATTATTTATATTCCCCTCCCAACATTCTCAGTGCCTCAAATTCAATCAGTTATTAGAAGCTGGCTAGTAATTTACACATTCATACAGTTCAGCCTCTCGAACACAGAACAGAAAGACACCCTGTGACCACCCTAGACTTCTCTCCATAGCTCTTAATGGTTTTCTATCTCCATCACTGAAAATGTCATTAAAATGCACTGCAAGACCTGAATCAACATCCTTTACTCTGTTGCCATTGTTCCCTATTATTTTAATCTCTGGCAGACTCTTCTTGATTCCCTAAAGACACAATATTGTGGCCGGGCGATGGTGGCACACGCCTTTAATCCCAGCACTCGGGAGGCAGAGGCAGGCGGATCTCTGTGAGTTCGAGGCCAGCCTGGTCTACTACAAGAGCTAGTTCCAGGACAGGCTCCAAAACCACAGAGAAACCCTGTCTCGAAAAACCAAAAAAAAAAAAAAAAGACACAATATAGCTTTAAGATCTCTTTAATTGCCTTTCCTTCCTAGGGAACTTGGGTCTCATGATTGACTATGCTGTTGGCTTCAGGTTTCACTCATGAAACACCTACTCCCATGGGCATTTGCTAGTCATCTGTCTACTGTTTCTACTGTTTGCCAATCCTCACAGCACAGTCCTCTAGCCAGCCCTATTCTATCTCTACCTGCTAACTGCTGTTCCTTATGCCACCAGAATATCTACTTTGTGTGATGTTCCCTGATGATAGAGATTGTCTTTGTCTTTGCTTCATTCCTATATTCCAGTGACGAAATCGGCAGTTGTTCAAGATAGAAGCTCAAGAAGTATTTAATAAATGTTCAAAATTTTGGTGTAACCATTCCTTCCTAAGTCCTTCACTTAAACACTTGGAATCTTGGTGATACCACACTTGCACCTCAACAATGAGCCTTTCTCTGATTTCGGCATGTGACAGCGTATGCAATACTGTAGCCTGTTTATCAATAATTACAGATATTAGGACTGGCAATATGGCTCAGTGAGCAAATTTGCTCGCTTCTGAGCCTGTACACCCAAATTCAGTCTCTCAGACCTCCATATTCATAGAGATAGCTGACTCCCACAAGTTGTCCTCTGACCTCCACGGGCTCACTGTGACACCTGATTGTGTGTACACAAACACATAATAAAAGTAAGAAAGCCTCAAAACTTAATAATAACAAGATAGTTAAGCACAAAAGAACAGGGAAAAGAAAAGTTGACCTTCACTGTGCAATTTCAATTACTAACAGTGAGATTCATAATATCTTCTGGAAGAATAGGCCCTTAGCTATTTAAATTCAGCACATACAGCTCACAGCAGATGAGTAGAGAGTGCATCTGATATGGGGAGAGACATAAAGGAGAATTAACAGGAAATGAGTTCCATCACTTCAAACATGATCACATGCTCTGGGGACATACCGTCCATCAGCCGCAGAGCCAAAAACCAAGTTACAGTCCCTGGCACTGGCTTGTATCTATTTAGCAAAACAATTTGCCTCTTCTTTGGGAAGATGATTGTGACATTTGTTTACCTAAGGTTGCTGTATTGTAAATACTGCTCACATAAACTTGAGGGGTTTCAACTTAGACATACAAATAAGAGCTATGACCAACAACACATGGTACCAAAGCTAAAGTAAAATCTTATGTTTTGCTTCCCCCATGTGCATGATACTAGAAAGAAAATAATGGAAAGAGGAATTTTATGAGATGTCCTCAATGTCAGAGTAGAAAAGGAAAATGTTTTCACATACAATGCCTCATTTTGAAAATATGCTTCAGTTTGGAAATGTAATTACAATAGAAAATAAGATGTGCTTAAATTAGATGTCAAAAATAAATCTAAGCTTTAATACATTTACCAGTTACTACAACAGTGAAATTGTATAACTTACAACTCATACAGGACAAAAGGAAATTCACTTTGTGTCCCTTTATCAAATATTAAAACATAAATTCTTTAAAATGGTAAGGTTTATGTATACTCTTATTTCTGACTAACCCAGACTAATTATTGATTAAATGTATCCAAATTATCAGTGTAATCCACTTTTTGGGTTATAAATAGAGATTCTTAAACCCTAAAAATGGGAATACAATACCTTTTTTGTTTCTTAAGTGGCTAAAGAAAGAATTCCAAATATAAGGCACAAAAATGAATCCAGAGAACACACACACACAAAAAGCTTAGGTGCTACTTAAGGTCAAATTACTATTTGAATATATATGCCAACTGACTGTGAGATGCTGAATGCTGAAGATGGTGAACTTGTCAGCCACTTCGGATGCTTTACCCAGAGGAAGGGTGTTGGGGGGTGACATGACCCAACTAGATCTTCCTAGCAGCCCAAATACCCCAGATTTTCAGGTTGCTTCTGCCATTTCTACATTTGGAGTACTGTGAGACTGCCCCTTGTCTGAATAGTTCATCCTCACCATGTCGTCACAGTTCCTTCCATGCTGAAACCACATTACACTCAACAATAGCTTCTAGCTTCACAATAAGGACCTGCAATACTGGATTCTCAGCTTTCTCAATGATTAATAACTGTGTAAATCATATATATTGAGATAGATAACAGGAAAGATGAACACATGTGTGTATTTCTCCATATATATGTTTGAAATATCCAAAGATTTCACATCAAATCGGAAGACTGGACTGTGAAAACACTTAAATCTGCTGGGTTTCAAGCATATGAAGCCTATGTTCAGACTTCACAGAAAACCATTGAAATTAAAACAAGTACCATAGAAAACCAATCTTAACTGTAACCCAATTAACACAACAGGAATCACTTTTAAGGGGACTTAAAATTATAAATACATAAATTTCAGAAGAACATTAAAAATAGAAAAGTTTCTGAGTCATTACACTGCTGTTACAATGACTCCTCTAAGTATGAACAACAGTCCACTGGGTACTGCCACTTCCACAGGAAAGTGAGGGTTTACTAATGTGTCATGGTAAAGAGCAAAGTCTAGAAGGAAAAGTCAAAGCTGGAAATTCCCTGAGAAAAGACAGAAATGTCTCCAGGGAAACCCCTATTTCTATACAACCATGACAACAAGGCCACAGACTAAGATGAGCCATAGAAAAATCTAAAGCAAGTACTGTGCCCAAGGCAATGATCAAATTAATTGCTGAAGACTCTTTATATGAACAGCCCATCATGATATTTTATTCTAAAAAAAAATCACCAGTCTTTTAAAGACTGCTAACTGGTTCATCAGAAATATTCAGTCCAACATGTCTGAGTTGGCACCGCTCTGGTGGGCAGAGATGTAGAAAAGACGTACCAAGTACACGAACCAGAAAAGGGTATCGTCACCACAGTGTTGCCAATTTCCTTTATAATGACTTTGAATTAAAGAATTCCTAGCCTGTTAATCACTATATCTACAAAGTTCAGCACATGAAAACATTTAATGCAAGTATTGCAAGAAGACATTATACCTAAAAATGTCCTTATGATGCTGATATTTTTATCTTAAATTTCAAATCACCTTGATTATTGTCAGGATAAGTCTAAGTTTTAAATATCAGCTATATTTTGAGAAATTGTTTTGTTTTCAGTATATTTATTGAAAAAAAAGCCTTGGCATGAGGTTACCTTAAGCAAATCATTTCTTCCATATAATTTGAATTAAAGCCCATTGGGTATGTCCACTCCATCTTATCCTACCCTCTCATTCTTCACAAAAGACAATGGAATTTTGACATTTACTTTTCCTGTAATTGTTATTATGTACACAGTTTCCATAGATACAGTTGTATATTACTTTGTTGTCCCACCTTTATATCAATAGAATTGGGTTTTATGTACTATTTGTATAAACATTTTACATTCAGAATTAAGCCTGTATGAGTTTTCTAGTGATAGCATAAAGGCAATATTCATCCATTTGCAGTGTGTACAATTTACTGGATTAGCTTCCATATTCATTCTCAGGCAGTTTAATACGGATCTTGCTTCCAGTTCATGCTATTTTAAACAATAATGCAAGTATCATTCTTGTAATAGACTCTGACATCTCAGTCCAATTTTCCTTAGGTTTATAATGAGGGGAGTACATACTCATTGACAACTTTGCCAAATAGTGACAAGCTGCTTTGCAGAGCTGGTAAAAACCAACACAACCCTCTCTAGCTTCCGTCCACACATCTCCACATGCCCAGCAGCAGGCTCTGAGGTCAGACCTGGTTTCCATTTCTTTTTCTTTTTCTTGTATATTTAATTAACCACTGGTTTTAAAATTGTGTTTCACTCGATTATAAGTCTTGTTGAGCATCAGTAACTGTGCTGGTTGGATATATAAACCAAGCCATGGCTGAGAAAGGGGAATATCTTCTGTAACATTGGCCTGTGTGAGAATGTCTGTAGGATGTTTTCCTGACTAATGATTGACATGAGTGGACCCACTCCACTGTTGGCACAGTCATGAGATGTATGAGAAAGCAGGCTTAGCAAGTCAGGGAGAGAAAGCCAATTAGCAACAAACCTCTGAGTCCTCTGCTTCAGCTCCTGCCTCTAGGAGGGTTCCTGCTAGGAGTTCCTGCCCTGAATTCCCTCAGGGATGGAGAGTAACACGAGAGTTGTTTGGTGAAATGAGCCTTATCCTCCCAAAGTTGCCTTTTTAGTTGTGGTGTTTTATCAGAACAATAGAAACCATAACAAAAACAGAACCTTGGATTACTACGTTCAACAGTGAATTGCAGATAACATAATTAGTTGCTATCTTCAAACTATTCTCCACATCCACAGCTGTGGTGTATGCCACATGTCTTCTCTCTGTCCTCTCACTAGGCTGAGGTGAAAGCTCAGAAATACCCTCTGAATTTTCTTATATCTAGAAACCGTCCTACTTTTACCTATTTTTCTGCTCCAGCTTAGAAGAATAGAGAAAGATACATCAACTGGATTTAGACCCACTTAATGTGCCTCTCCATTTTCTTTTAACCTTTCTCTTATTGACATGTCTATTCTAACTTCAATTGTCCTTGCTTTGCGATGATCCCCCCTTCTGTGTGATGACTTTGTGGTTTTATTTTTCTTTATCCCTGATGTTATTAGATGTCTACTTTCCTGTGCCAAGCATTTTTCATGCTGTTTACCTGAATCCTCATAAGAAGCCTATGCTTTTGCAGATGCTCCGGGGGTCCATTAGAGTCACCCTGTCACACACGATTGTTTGTCCCTCCTCTAACTTGAAGATGACTTTCTCCTCTCAGAACTTGGCTCTTTCTAGAATTTTTAAAAAGAACTCTTCTTGGTCTTGTCATGCTTTTTTTTTCCTTTTGTCAAATGTATTGTTCACCTGCTGCGACTTGTCTGTCAAGGGATCATGTGCTGGAAGGTTGTGGAATTCAAACAATACAACTTCAAGAAGTGGAACATACCAGAAAGTAGCTAGATTACAGGGCCCAATCTGATGAATGCATAAATGCTATATTTGCAGGGTGAGTTAGATCAAGATAGAGTGCACTAACCTTCGCAAGAGCAGGTTGCCATAAAAGAGCAAGCCTGCATTTTCCCACCTCTTTCTTGCTGTCTCTATACCGCATGACCACACCCCCTTCTTCCATACCACTGTGACCCCATCTGCTCGGAAACATTTCCCAGATCCTAGTGGATAGCAGGACCACACTCTCCAACCTCCAGAATTGTGGTCTAAATAATTCATTTTACTGTGTAGAATTCCCAGCTTCAAATATTTTGTTAGAACGGTGCAAAGAATACAGTAACCTATTAGTTTTCTTATCCTGATTTTATTTTGACTTTTCCAACTCCAGCTCATATAAGTCAACTCTCCTGTATTCTTTGTAGAGGCTGCCACGCTATTACTGTCCTTCACAAAGATGCTAGTGAGACTTTGGCTTCTTTCTTGTGTGATAGATGCAGTGATGTGAATCAGGCATATTCCTCTTTTTTGTCCTGTACCCTGGCTGTGTAGACCATGCTTCCAACAATATGTCTTTATTCCAACTATTAACCCCATTGGTATTTTGTCTGAAAATTTATGCTTAACGCTTGGAAATATAGTCACATCAAGAAATAAAGCTACAACAGGAAAAATGAAAGAAAAGTCTCAAACACTTAAAATCTGAATCTTCACAGAACGTTTTCTCACACCAAAGAAGCTCTTCTTGGATCTTATTAATATTCATCCTTTTTCAAATTTTCAATTTCTTTAAATCTAAGTGAGAAAATTATAGCATATATTGTTAAACTTATCGTTACATGAATTTAAAAGTACTTAATAGAATTTTTATCCTTAAGAAGCTCAATTAAATTGCTTCTTTTGTCCAAGGACAGAGTTTTAATCTTTATCAAAGTCATGACAGTGTGACAATTCAGGAAGAACAAGGAAAATTTAAGTCGTGATCTATATTTGTCAATGAAAAGGTACCAGGAAAATATCTTAAGGAGCTGTACTAAAATCCCCAGCACAATGTAAGCATCAGAAATGACAGAAAGTATCTATCAACCCAATACCGTGGGGTGAGACAGGCTGATCCTGGGAGCTCCTGGGCTGCTGGACTCCCAGTGAGTTCCAGGCCCAGTCAAAGACCCATCTTGGAAGAAATTAGGAGTGCTGAGTATTGACTTTTGGCTCTAACACACATAGGCAAGTGATCCTGTACAAAGCCATGTCCACACAAACACACACACACATAAGATAGACAAGTGATCCTGTATACAACCATGTCACACACACAAGACAGAAAAAAGTGATTCTGGACACAACCATGTACTACACACACACACACACACACACACTCACACAGGTATATTTTCCTCTCTCCTACACACACCAAAAAAAAAAAGAAAATATCAAACCACATAATTTAAAGAAAACTATTAAAATTATTTTATAATATTATGTTAAAACCATAAATATTTAAAAATTATTTCTTCTAAAATATAAATAAACAATAAAATGGAAAATAGTTCCTTGTTACTATTGATTTCTTTTGACAGGATAAAAATAGCTAAAATAATATGCAAAAATTATTATGGGTCCTCTGCTATTAATATGAATTTGTAATATATTTGAAAGCCTGAGAATCTGAGTTTGGTCTCCAGGACCCACATGGTAAAATGAGAGAACTCATTCCAAAATATCATTTACTTGCTTCTGCATGCACATTGTTATGCTCACATGTACATATGCACACAATAAATTAATAAAATATCATGAAACTTTCCAAGAAAAGAAATTGAAAATAACTTTTCAGTTGAATTTAGAATTATTTAGGATAAATCACTAGCTCTCTTGACCTACAAAGGAACCTAATTCTTAATGGATTTAATTTTCCTCCTACACCCAGGCTTTTCAAGTGTTCCGCTCAGGGCAGCTCCCCATCTTCTGGGAGCTGGTTTGCATAGTACACGCTATTCGCTCATCCTTTAGTTCTGTTCCCTTCACCTTCCCAGAGGGTGGGAGCCTTCCTCTCTTCCTTACCCTCTCTTCTAAAGAACATCTGTGGAATGAACCCAACTGAGTCACTGAGTAATCAATCACTCTTCTGTGAACCCACTCTGCTGACTTGTATAAATAGCAGGTAAGTGTGTGTGTGTGTGTGTGTGTGTGTGTGTGTGTGTGTGTGTGTATGTGTGTGTATCCCTCTAATCTAACTGCTCTGAGTTTATTCCAGGAAATTTTGGTAAAACAGTACGTTTTTCCTTCACGCCTACAACTGCTTCAATCAATCCAACACAGAAACAGTGACTCTGTGTATCCTCCAAGGTTTCATAAAACGGAGGCAACTTTTGTCTTCCTCTCAGAATGTTCTTAATGTATCACTGCCTAGAGCCACCATGGAGGTGTCATATAGAGATTTTCAGTCATCCCAGACTAGCCACCACCTGCCCAAGTGAAAGGTACGGATGATTTCAACCCAGCCTTGGAGATTCCATGCATCAGAGAGGATAAGCCAGTCATGCCCACAGTATATCCTGTCCAAACTCACAGAATCTGTGAAATAATAATAATAATGATGAAACGATCATTAGGAAAATGGTTATTAGAACGTTCTCCACTCAACCAGAGCATGGCACTGGGTTTCCTTTTTCTGCTTGATTGTTCCTTGACCTTGTTTACTTCTGCCAGACACACAGAAGCAGCAAGAATGTCCTCTCTGTATCTCCAAACGCTTTCCTCACAAGTACTACAATGTCTGCAGAAACATATATATATATATATATATATATATATATATATATATATATGCAACTATCCTTAAAATTTCTATACCTAGAATCATCTACTTGTGATTCTAGTTCAATTCATTTAACTCAAGTATTCTAAACATCTGTCTCAAAACAAGTTTCTGCCAGGATAGTGACACTCACCTTTAATTCCAGAGACAGGAGGCACAGGTAGGCGGATCTCTGTGAATTTGAGGCCAGCCTGGTCTATAGCTAGGTCTACATAGAGAGACTCTGTGTCAAAAACTTTTTTTTCCTCTGTTCACAAGAAGGTCCAGAATAGAAGCCTCTAGACAGAGGTTGGAGCCCAGTTGACAAGAGGAAATTCCAAAGCCAATGTTCTTGTTTGCATACTACTTATCTTATTATTCACGTTAGACTATTTCCTTAATCATCAAAGCCAAGTTGTATAGTTTTAAAATATTTGTTGGTTGATAGCACATGGCAAAACTTTATAAATTAATATAAATTTTTATTCATCATCATCATCTCAATACTGGAGAAACAGGCAGATTATGAATTTAAAGCAGCAGAATATCAGCAAGTTTTCTTGTTTCTGAGATCCTTCAATTTTGTTTATAAAATTGAAATCCCCCTCACATGATCCTGGCTACCATGACAGACCCCAATTTTGCTCTGTTCGAATGAGCATCACTGAAATATTCCATTTGAGCATATCTTTCATTTACTAGGAGAATTTTTTTTAAGATTATCAATTGAGAAAAGCATTAAGGACTCTGGGAACGCATAAATAAGAAAATTAAGACAATTATTCTTCATAGTGGTTCAGTAACTTCTTTGTGTTTGCTAAACTTCCTAATGAAAAGCAAACGCATGAAGGAGCATGCTGAGACTGTTCAGCTCTGTACTAAATGTCAACAGGAACGCTCTCTGCCAACCCAGGCATCACAGTAGTTCACATGCGATTTGGAAATAATTATTTCTGTGCAGTTATGGAAATGTTTATATCATTTGGGGTTTATGAGAAATATCCAAAGGAATGGTCAGTTCAGGTAAAGTAAGAGTATAAGGTGGAAAGCTATTTGTTGAAATTCCAGATTACTGCCTTCCCCATCTTTGATCCAATTTAACTAGTGACATAATATATTTAAATCATATAAAGATTTAATATATGATATTATGCCTCTGAAGAATTTTATATTAACCAGAGTGTAATTGTAACGAGACCCCTTTCACGGCCTTCTATTTTAATCAGTAATATATAATAACAAATACAAATACATACACTTTAATATTTTCAACTCTTTGTACAAACATTTAACACTTTCTCCAATGTAGGTTACACAAAACATTTATTACCTAGTTATTATAACTATTACCATTTTACAGATAATAAACACATCAAAGTTTTTTAACTCACTATAAAAGGAAAAAGGAAAATTGACCAAGCAAATAAAGTGGCAATCTCAATAGAGAAACCTGCTTGTTTTCCCCTATTATAACACTTGTCAACTATATTGTGCATATCCTGATATTTCTAAGGAACTGAAATTTCAAATTGAAGCAGTTAAATATGTTAAAAATTTAACTGGGAGCTTTTTCATTAAAATGTAACCTCTGAAATTATTACAAAGGTTCAGAGGATAACTTCAATCAGTAAAGTACTTATGGTGTAAGCACAAAGACCCAAGTTCAACCCTCAGAACTCACAAACATGTGTACGCACACTCATACACACATATACTCACACAAACACACACACACAGGCGATGACAACAAGAGGCTGTGGAAACGGGGAGCAGGTCAGAACTGAATAAGAGTAGGGAATCCAGGAACATGGGGACTCACAAAATACAGCAGAGACTGAAGGAGAGGGACAGACATGACTGAAGGGAGACTACCCAGGAGCAGAGAGTCAAACCAGAGAAGGAGCTGTTAACACCTATAGAATAACTGTTACTGCTGACAAGAGCAGATTCACTGGTGAAAACTAAGAATAGAAACCATGGCCCTTAATATCCATGGCCCTAAAAATCAGCACCACAGAAGAAAACAATGCCCCTATGGCATTACAGTTTATTCCTCTTCTGAATATTGCAAAAGCTTCTATTAAAATTTTTTGAAGTAAAGAAAGAAAAATCTCAGACAACAAACTAACTCAAAATATATAAGATCCCACACAGAAAAAACAAAACAAAATAAAAGACAACATGTAACTTCTGAACATTACCAGTAGTATATTTATGGCCACTAAGTGACATAAATGAAATCCCAGACAAAGAATTCAAAAGAACTGTTACAAATATAGTCACAGAACTCAAGAAGGGCACAAATGCAAATGTGTCCTAGGAAATATAAACAAATGCCTGAGTAAAAAGGTGATTTAGAATATAAAAATAGAGTTTCACAAAGAAATAGAAATATTGAGAAAAATAAACTGAAATATACTAGAAATGAAAAACCAATAAGTCAAATACAAAGTTCGCACTTGAACAACAGAATATCAAAGCCTGAACACAAGATAGAGCATTAGGACCATGCCGTCAAGGTCAATGATAAATTTTAACGTGTGTGTGTGTGCCGGCAAGACCTTTGGGACACCATGAAATGGTCAAATATATGATTTATATGTTGTATTTATACAGGAAAATGAGAATTCAATATCAAGGGCACAGAATATATTTTCAATAAAATCACATAAGAAGGCTACACAAACCTAAAAAAAGAGATACCCATCTGAATGCAAGAAGTGTACATAATACCAATTAGATAGGACCAGAAGAGGAAGGCACCACATGGTGTTCTAATGACCGCTCTGCCAATTTAGCAGAAGATGCAAACGGAATACTTCAAACTGAAGAGAAAGAAGACACACCAAAAATGCCAAGGAGCCATGGGTCAGGAAAACAACGAACAATATCAGGACCATGATTCAAAAGAGATCTAAGGTAGAAAAAAAAAACAAAAAAATCAATAAAAAATACATGTATTTTAATAAAAAAGACTAAATATTAATATCTTAGTTCCCCAAATGAAAATAAAAATGCTAGCAGATTGGATTAGGAAGTTGTCTCTATCTTTATGCTGATTGGAAGAAATATATCTCACCATTAAGAATAGACATTATTTTCATGTAAAAGTATAGAAAATAAAGTATTACAAGGTAATGGAACTAGGAAACATAGCAAGTATAACTATGCTACTATCCTAAAAAAATAGACTTTAAACAAAAGTTAGTGAAGAGGAATAAAGGAAACTTCTCCATATGCACAAAGGGAATAATCTATTAACTGGATATTGCAATTTAAAAAAACATATGCACAAAACATAACATAAAACAACAAATTAATTCTAGCACCATAATAGCAGGATCTTTCAATATTACACTCTCACTGTCTACATTCTTTCAGCAGCCCATGGAACTTCTCAAAATGTATCACGTATTAAAATGCAAAGCAGTCTCAAAAATGCAGAAAAAATGGAATTGGAATTTTGTATTCCATCGAACACAGTGGAACAAGTTAAATATTAAGAAGAAAAAATGTGAGTATACAAAACATAAACTCATGGAAATCAAAAAGCACACTATGACTTGATGAATGAGTTACTGAGGAAATCAAGGAAGGTATGAAAATATACACAGAATGGAATTAAAATAAGCATACAACATACCAAACTCTGTGGGACACAATGACATCAGTCCAAAAAGAAAAACTTATATCTCTAAGTGCCTAAAACAAAAACTCAGATAGCTTAAAGTATCATAACCCTAACTTAAGATAAACTTTTAAAAAAAATAAGAAAAACTAAAAATAAATACCTTAAACATGCACCTTAAGGACTTGGATGTGGGGATCAACAAACCAAATCCAAAAGTAGTAGATCTAGAGAAAAAATTAAGGTGATATCAACAATCAATGAAATTGAAGTGAAAAAAATGGAATGAATCAATGAAGAGTTAGTTCTTGGAAAGATAAGTCAGATTAAAAACACTTTAGTCAAATCAAGCAAAAGAGAAAAAGCACATCAATAAAAGTAAAGAAAAAGGGGAAACATTGCAACAGATGCCAGTGAAATTCAGAAAATCATCAGCATATGCTAAAACCTAAACTGCAGAGCTTAAGATGCATGTGACCTCTCATGATCAGAGCAAGACAATGGTCATTTAAATAATAATTTAAACAGATCTCTGACAGGAAATGAGATTGAAGCAGTAATAAAAATGGGAAGAAGTTCATGACCATTATTATGAACTGGTCCAAGGCTCATAATGGGAAAAAATCATAGGCATTATGAGTAAACCTGTTACTTTTGTTTTGAAAATGCACATGCTGACAAAATGCCTCCTCAATACTTATTAAAACCTTTATCAAAGAAGCTCCTCTTTGTAAACAGCAGTTAATGCAGAGACTTGTGGCTGGCCAGTGTGCCAAAAGCAAGTGAGTGCTGGGTGCTCAGCCTTAAACAGGATGCCAGTATCCTGTCACCCTTCCAGTATTGGGGAACATCACAGCAGAGGGAGCAGGAAGACGGGAAGAGCTGGATAATACAGAGAAGGGTCACGAAACGTTTTCTTCTGGGCCTCACACACACCTGTGTCACTGATGAATTCACCACAGCTGAGTTTTCCTATATAGGGTTTGTATGAGGCACAGCCTGTACTTATTCAGTTATTAATGGGGAAGGGTTCGTGGGGCACTGCCTTACTCAGAGGAGCTAATGGCAAGCTAGTGTTGTTGATGGTGAGGAATTGTCTTCACTGTTGTAAGCACTGTGGAGTTATTGTGATCCAGCAGGTAGCTTCACAGCCATGTCTCTGTTAGTGGACCTGGTGAAATCCATCTGCGTACAAATCAGAACCAACAGACTTGAAAGTGGGATAGAGACTTGGTAAGAGGAGTCGGGGAGCAAGTGGGTGGAAGGAGAATAAGAGGTAGAGTGATGAGTGTCTTGAGAATATATTATATATGTTTGCATAGTTTATTGATTAGGAAGGGGGAAATAAAAACAGCCATTTTGATTTGCAATTTTAATACTGGTTTTCACCAAGAAAGCGCTTGCATGCTGAGTTAACTCTAATAATGGAAACAAGAGAGCTGACAGGAACTGACACTGGAGTGCTGGGGCGCACAGTGCTTCCATCTGGAGAATGATCACAGTCCTAAAAGCGCAGGCTGCTAATATTAACAGATATTCATAAGAAAATTAAGAAATGTTAATAAGAAATTAATTTAGAATATATACTTCATGATAGCTCAGAACACATTATTTTATACTTCATTTTTTTTCAGTGCCTAAAACATGTTAGCATGTATTGGGGACAAAATGAATATTTATTAAAGAATCCTTTAAGGAATACTAGCATATAACCTGCAAAGTTAACTTTCAAGTTCAGCTAAAATAAAGGGCCTCCAAGAATTTGGACCTAAGTTTAGATCCCCACCACCCATGCAAAAGCCAAGCATGGAAAAACGCATCTGTAACCCCAGCAGTACGGAATGGAGACAGACAGATCTAGGGTGCTCATCAGCCAGCCAAAATGGATAGTTTCTGATTCAGTAAGAGATGCTGGCTCATAGGTAAAGAGTAACTGAGGAGGAAATCTAATGTCAACCTCGGCGTCTCACACACACATACATATATATATGCATACTACACACACTGAGAAACAGACACACTTACACACACACACGCACATGCACACAAAATGTGTACTTCACATACTAAAAGACAGACAGACACACATGTACACACGCAGGCACACATATGCATACTACACATGCAGAGACAAACAAATGGACACACATACACATATGCATACTACTCACACTGGGAGACAGACAGACACACATAGAAGCTATAGAACACAGCTATACACGAAAGTCATGGTGAAAGCATCGAAAACACGATTTAGTGAGCCATGAAACTACAGTCCACTGCAATTCAAGATTCCACTTTGGGCTGTACAGGTGTGTCTCAGAGTGCAATCACAATCTGAGGTTCTAATTGTGATTGATAGTGACATAATTACGTTGCTGTTCATTATTTATCAAATTTCAGATTAATTCTGAAGGCTGAACTTGAGAGGGGTTAATTACCATCACAGAACAGCATGGAAGAGTCAGAACCCCTGCTGGTAAAATAATGCTGCAGCAAAGAGAAATTGCTGGAGAAGAGAACTGAGGACAGGGACCCTCACTTCCTTGTTTCATATAATGGGGAGTCAAGGACAGTGATGACGAAGAATGCTTCAGTTTAATAGCACGTTTAATTGAAAGTCACAAGAAGACAGGCATTAAGAATAATGAGAAGGACTTGCAAGTGCCGGCCTCCACACTAGGTAGATAACCCTGTCAATACCTTGATGAGGAGCTGATGTCTTTGTGTCTTTTCTTCTAAAGTATAGCTACAAAATGGCTGCTGCCTCACCAGCTTCCTGTTCTCTTCAAGGAAGGAAGAAGGGGCACAGGCAAAGCTGGGGATGCCACTGTTGGCAGTGGATATGAGTGAGTCACTTCCCAGCATCTGCTGAGGAACATAATTTGTCATCCTTGAAGAAATATTGCTAACAATGGACAGATTGCAGGAGCAACAAATGGAGCTGGAAAGCCCCGTTCTGTACAGCAGGAAATCAAGAATAAATTCCTAAGTTGATCTATGAAGACATAAAGGTAATAAACAGAAATTGTGAACAAAGGAAATCAAAGGCAGTTCAGACTCAGGAACGGAGATGAGACATTGGAGGAGTTTCGCTCTTTATTACAAACATTTATTCCGCAAACACAGATAGGCTGACTCATGTTCCGGAAGCGTTTCTCACCACTGGGACGCAGCTGAAGAAAGCAATCTTTCTGGCCTTCATTTAGAATGGCAGTGAGTATAAGACAGACAGACATGTACAGTGGTGCGTGCCAAATGAGAGATCGCATGGGGGATTTGAGATGAGGGTTAGGACGACCTGGGATGAAGGAGTGTGCTGAGAGATGCAACCAGGAAAATTGACTACAGGTCCATTGCCATCTGAGATGTTTGCAAACCCAGAGATTGGATTCCCAGTGTCTCAGCTGACATTGATGAGGTTCTGGCTTTAATGGTTATTAATCAAGCCATAGAAAGCCACACTCCTTGGCATAACCCAAGACAGCAAACTAAATTGTGGAGGGTTAATCGTGGGGTCGTTGCATTAACATGGTTTCCAAGGCTCTAAAACAACATTCACACCAATGAGATATAATCCAAACCATGGTTTCGAACAGAATACAGAGTTTATCTACACCTCAAGAACTTCTAGTTGGTCAGGCATGTGGTGTAATCCTAACACTTGAGATGCGGAGGCAGGAGAATCATGAGTTTGAGACAACGCTGTGCTACCTAGTAAAACTCTACAACAAAACTTCACACACACACACACTTTTAGCTAAGAGTAAACCAAAAAAAGTGAATGAAGCAGAAATAATTTGAACTTTAACCTAAAAATTTTGTTCTTTGGGAATTTAGATGAAAGTAGGGTCATTTTATTTCAGAGTGAATTCCTTGGAAATTCTCTTGTTTGGCTTTTAGTGTGTGAGAGATCCTATTTTTACATTCAGTTCCTCCTAAGGAATTTATTAAACACAAAAGACTAAAGGGAGAGTCTGTGGCAGGCATTCTGATGACCACAGTGTTTCTACTTCACTCTGACACTCATTCTCCACATCATAGCTTAGGCAGTGTTTCTGCACACACTTCAGATGAAGTAGACAGTGAGCTCAGAAATGTCTGCCTTTAAATCACTGGGAGAATTTGCTAAGCCACTGTAAGAGGACTAGGTAGAAATGCTAGCATGCTGCATTAGCCCCAGGAGACCAAATCCTAAGGAGCAGTGACCATCTTGGAGTTGGGAAAAAGGCTGTTGTAGGACTTACAGAGAAATAAAGTGTGGCCGCATTCTGACTGACCACGGCTTGATAACTAAATTGTCAGCCCAGATGAGAAAAGTTCTTTAAAACCATGGATGTGTATTTAGACACACAATTGGGTATGTTATATGTCTTTTTAGGAAAATAATTAGTTGTATAACTCATTATGGCTTTTTCAAACATCCTTGTTGTTATTTCACCCTCTTCCTTTCTTCTTCTGTATTTGCCTCCCTCTCCTCTATATGCTGTTACATACATAGTTGTGTATACATACATATGTGTATGCACACATATACATAAACTACACACACACGCGCACACACAGACACACACACACATTCCTAAATACATAAGTACAATCTGCTCAGTCTGCAGGTTACTTGTGATTACATTTTAAGAGCTGAGCCTTTGGAACCAGAAAACCAATTGCTGTGCCCTTCTCTGGAGACTGTTTCTCCCACTCTCAGCACTACTTTGTTGCCTGTAGTTGGCTGTGCAGGATTGAGGCCTCTTGGGATTCCTCCTGTCCAATTTAACATGTCTATTGCCCTTGTCCTTGTTCAGCTCATGCTTAGATAGTCATGTTGGTGAGATTTGATGGGTGTTATCTTCTGATATACAATAAGTTCCATGCTCCTCTGGCTCTTAAAATCTTTCTACCCCCTTTTCTGCATTATTCCCTAAGCTGGTATTGTATTGCAGATGTATCCCATTGGGATTAGGCTCTACAACTCTGTGTTTTAATTCATTGTTATTTTCTGTCACCACAGAAAATTCTTTGTCTCTCTGTTACAAAGAGGAGTTACCTTGCTGAGGGGTAAGGACTACAGTTATCTATGTGTATGAGGACAGATATGTAGAATGGAGTTAAGGATTATGTTGTTTTAGTAAGGTGGCAGTTGGAGATTATTCCCCAATATACTTGACATCCCCAGCTCTAGGTAGTAGGTAGGCATGATTTCCTTTCTGCTGAGCAGGTTTTAAGTCCTATTAGAGAGCTGTTGATTCCTGTAAAGAAATGGTGCTAGGACTGCATCCTTAGGTTTATCATGCCTTGTTCATTATTGTGATTCCTAGATGTCAAAGCTGGTTAGGACTATTGGCTCCTTCCCTCATTTAGAAGTTAGTGAGTCACCTTATGGTACCAAGAAAGCTAGTCCCAGGAAGGGGTTTTCAGGTCAGTTTCAACTCAGGGGCCCTGCTCCTTAACTCTGAATGTGCCTGATCTCATCTCTGATCCTTAATTGCTTGGGAATTTATTGCTGTGTTCGCTGCTTTTCTTGTCATGTGGCCAAATAAATGACAGAAAGTGAATTAAGGACTAGGGATTATTTTGGCTCACAGTTTGAAGAGTTTCATCCCTCATGGCAGGAAGATGTGGCAGCAGTGACCATAATTTATATTGTTTTTTGAAGTCAGGTGTGGCCACATACCCAAGTTTCAACCAAGGAAATTTGGCTGAAATAAATCAGAGGATATTTACTAGATGTCTTCATCAACAAGAGGGAATTCTCACTTTCATCTTCCCTTTTCAGATGCCACGCAAGCTCACACTCTGATAGCTGAACAGCTACAGGGGACTGCTTAGCTAGAAATATACTTGAGTCATTGGTCAAGCAGTATTATAATTAATATAGTTTTGTGTAATTATTCAGGTCTGGATGACCAGGAAACAAATGAGCAGTCTCCAACTACAGCCTACCAGTAAGGTTCCAGCATCCTTCTCTCTCTCTCTGAACGTGTGTGTGTGTGTTCAGATTTCCTGCCTGGCTTTATTCTGCCCTTCCATAGGCTGAAAAAGCTTCTTTATTAATCAATGGTAATAAAACATATTCACAGCATACGGAGGCAAATCCCACATCATGCCAGCTTCCATTGGAACTGACTCTAACATACTGGAATTTATCATTAGCTCTTCCAGGTTCCCAGCTTACTGACCACTCAACCTGCACAACCACATGAATCAGTTCTTTATAGTCTGCCTATACATACATACACACATGCAATACTGTTATACAATGATTCTGTTGATTGTTTCCTTAGAAAGCACAGATCAACAAAGTCTTGAACATCGATTTAAATGCTTAGTTTCTAAAAGCAAAGCAGAAGGGAAATAGGTCATATTTGGCAAAAAGGAGACTTTTGAGAGAAAATATAAAGCATTAATTATCCCCGGAGACATTCTCTTTCTATACTCCAGGACTTTTCCACAATATACTTTTTAGAGGCATCTTTTTGCCCAAAAGAGAGAACGTTCCAATACATTTATGAAAGAATTCTTCACATGTTCACACTTATAGCAGCTTTGGCTAAGAATAAATTTTAATTACCCACCATTAGAAATAGAAATGGCAGAAAAAATACAGTTTACATACCAGTGAAGCAGCCTTTTTCTCCCCTAAATTATTTCAGTTTTAAGTTCTATGGGGCCTGATAAAGAGAAAAACTAATATTATGTTTAGAGACCTTCAGTTTAAAAACATCAATGATATATAAACTATCAAAGACTTAATATTACAAATGTCTTACAGATATAATGCCATAAAATTTAGCAAGTAAAATAGTATAATATGGTCTTTATGAAGAATCAGAAATGGCAGGCTCATGTAACAAATTCCACAGACCTTGTGATGACTATTTTGGTTCTTAAGTTGAATACTTCTGGAAAGGACTACAGTGCTGAAATGGATGGGACAACTATGGGAAATTATTTTTGCTTAGTTCAAAGTGGCTGAATCCACTTCTAGTAGGTCAGAATCCACTTCTGAGGTAAGAGGACACACACCTTTGATCCAGGTGTTGAGTCTGAAAGACACACCTTTAATCTGGGCCACACCTTCTGCTGTAAACCTATACAAGGACATGGAAGATGGAAACTTTTGCTCTTCATCTGCTTGCCCTCACCTTACTAGCAAGTCCATTACTTCACTGTCATTGGAGCTGACTTCTTAGGGATTCCCACATGAGCTGAGGACGAGCCGAAACATTGAGCCCTGTGGACTGAGCAACTGCTGGATTCCTGGATTTTCTGTTCAGACAGCTATTGTTGGATTAGAGACGCAACTAGTAAGTTATTTCAATGAACATCCTTTATATATGTTTAGAGAGCAATAGATTCATTCTATAGGTTCCCTACTCTAGGGAACCATGACTAATACAGACCTAAAGCAGATATTAGTACATACAAGATCTTAAGTACCTGAAGAACAATAATCTTAAAAGATGCTATGGGTAGTTTAATGAGGTTCTAAGGACAGATTTCAAGTTAGTAATAGAATGTACTGAAGTAACAACTGCTTGAAATGAAAAAAAAACTGGGTAAACATTGGGCAACAGGTCTCTAGGCTTCATAGAACCTTCTGAATTTGAAAAGACTAAGAAAACAAATGTAATTCACGTTTTCGAATCCTGAATGTTACATAATTTTATATCATATGCCACAGAATCAGAACAAATAAATAGGAAAACATGACCCATACAAATGTGTTCCAGAGGCCTCCATGGGAAGCTGAAGAGACAGTAGAAATATCAATAAGCCTGTGAACATGTCTCAGGGCTTTTATTTCCACTGCTGACTAAAATTGAGTGTTTATTTCATGTTTCTTTTACTTTTCCTGTTTTTCTTTATCTTTCTTTCCACTTTGTGCTGTTATATCTCAGTTTTCAGTATTAAAATATGCCACTTCTTATGAGAAATGTTCATATGGCATAGAATTCTTTACTATATAGATTGATAAATTTAAGTATGCTAAAGTCAAACTGTTCTCTTTAAGTAGCTGTAGGAAAAAAAATGAGAACAAGGCAAAATTGGGAAACTCTTCAAACAGACGAATATAACCCTACCGAATGAAGAACTCCCAGAAAAATACTGAGAAAAAGATACAAAAACCAAGAAATCATATTTGAAAGAAGATATCAATGAGATCAGTGCTGCTATCTGAGAAAGCAAATTAAAACTTTGATGAGGTTAACTTTCCTTCTGAGTTGTTTTGTCTAAGATGAACACTCCGGCAATGCTGTTACTATTGGTATTGGTAAAGATTTGGGACTGATGAGACTCTTCATCATTGTGAAAATGTTTCAAAGACTCCATTAAACAAATTTCCATTATCTTGCGAAGCCCAAAGTGTACAATGTACATATGCTGTCATTCATCATTCCCACCTGTACAAATTCCTTCACACATATAAGAAAATTTCTAACATTTCTGTTACAGAGAAACTATAAACAAGGCAAACGATCATGAAAAGGAAAAATGGATGAATATATTAGTTTGATATATTTCTATGCTATTATACCGAAACAGGAGTGAAAATTAACAAACTCATTTCACATGCATAATTGAAATTATCTCTCAAAACACATAGTTAGCTAAAATAGGCAAGATGCAGAAGAACTATTATAGTTCTTTTTTCTGAACTCTAGAAATAAAAATAATTCATGATGAAATGGCTTCCCTGTAGACATTTGTGTTCTCTGCATCCAGGAAGTCAAGGACATGATGAAGATGAAACTCAAATCATGTTCATAGTTGAGAAGAACAGTGAGCAGAGGTCGGGGAGCCACATTGAAGAGGCCAGTCGTATGGGTTGGATCATTTTTGAAAACTTGGTGGGTACTTACACACAGATGCTTTATTTAACAGCCTTTTATATATGCAACAGTATTTTATAAATTAAATGATTAAATATATAATATCAAGGACACAGATAATGTTTTTTAAAGGTTTGATTATTTATTTGTTACTTTTAAAGTCTGTTATTGACTAGACTCAGACTTAGAGGTAGAAGCTCTTGGTGAGGCCAGCCTATGACTCTTGGCAGTCTGTTCCTGATTCTGTTCTTTGGCTTTCTTCATTCTCATAGACAAAAGGTTCACATATTCTGCAGCCTCCTCCTTGTTTTACACCATGTGTTATTTCTTCAAGGTAACACATTTTGTTGGTATTGCAGGACATATGGAATAACAAAACCCTGAGTCTTGGGTGCTTTAGTCCTGGGATTTTTGCCATGAAAAAAAGAGTGAGAAAATTATTTCGAAACAAAATTAACATAAGAGAAAAGGAAAGAAAATTTTTAATGTATGAATTAAAAAGTAAAGATGAGATATTTAATAAATATAAAAGAGCAATTGGTGGGAAAATCTTGTTCACTTTCTTGAACTTAGTGGAGTAAATTATAAAAATTATTGTTTATAACGTAATACCTAACACATTAATTGTAGCTATGAATACTAAAGGTATAGCCTAGAATTAAATGTTGACTTTCTTGTTCGGCCATTTGTTTTGCTGAATTTTATGAGCCAATAAATAAAGCAATTTTTTCATCCTGCCCTCTAGGTACCAGTATTGAGTTGAGCTGCAACCTAATTTAGTTCCTTAAAATTCAAGTCCACACCTCCCAAAGCAGTCATTCTTTCATTTCTTTTGGTTGGAGTTTCTTATCTTGAACACATTTTTCCACACGGTATCCCAAGGTCTTTACTCATATTTTATATTTCTAATTAGGTTTTATATGCTTAGATACAAATTAAATATAGCAGAGAGTAAAGAGTACAGCTCCAACTCAAATTCCAGCTCTCAATATTTGCCATCATTGACCTCCTTATGCCTTCGTTCCCTTTGGTATAAAATGGGAGGGATAAAAAGCCTGTTCATATAGGATGATTGTGGGAATTAAGACAGATAGTGCTCCAGAAGGTTTTGCCTGTGCTATGTAGTGGTTTCCCGAAGAAAGAATTTGATCCATAAGGATGTGGGGGTCTCATGAGTCTCAGAAGGTAAGCAAAGGTGACAGATAAGGGAAAGTGGGAACTAGAGGATTCTTGAAGGCTTCTCCCCCACAATAAACAATTGCTGGGGAAAGAGACTGACCAGAGAGCTGCCCCAGATCAATTCTCAGACTACTGAACTACCTGAAAAATGTGCAGAGAGATACAGAGCTGTACTTGTGAGAGTCATCATTGATGTTGGGGGCGGCTGGCAGTGACTCTGCTGTCTCTGAGTCAGCTCTGCTCCGGTAAGCGAACCCCTCATCCGTATTCCAGTTAGTAACCCCAAGAGACACTCACTGGTACCAAGTTAGACTTTAGTGCAGTTATTACTTTGGTCTGTCCTGGTTCCCTTTTCTAGGGTGAGTGGACATGTGTTTGTATGTTGTGTCTCCCCAAGAAAAGTCTCCCTCACACACACATCACTATTATTTTTATTACGGTCACTATTCTTTCTTTTATTGTTACTAGTAATGAAAGCTTTAGTGATAAGAGGAGAGGGAAGAAGAAATGCCTCTGGACCTTATCCTTTGTTTCATTTTCCAAAGTGCCATTACTTCCAGTCAACCACAAACTAAATATATGAAATAGGAAATCAGAAATAAACATGATTTTCAAATTAGGATCAATTTTAAACAGTGTGGAGGATTTCCCACTGCTCTGATCCATTCCTGTGGAATATAAGTTATCCCTTTGTCTGTCCTTTCATTCACTCCCGTTATCATTCAGTACCCAACTCAGTTATCAGCTTGTATCTAGGTGTCACAGGGCTCACTGTTCAACTGACCCTTATTCTATTTAAAAATGATCTTGAGGGTTATGAGGAATGCTGGCAATTTGGAGAGATATAAGAGAAGCACAAAATGTTTCTTTTAAACATCTTACACCACCCAAAAACATAAGAGTACTTTAAAAGAAGGCTTATAAAGAAGTTCCTATCATTTTTACAGAATACTGTTTTAATTTATTATTTAGTATAAGCCACTTTTAATAGTGCCTAACTTATAAATTTTTTCATAAATATTTATGCTTAGAAAAATATAGCTGTGCATGGTTTGATACTGTCTGGGATTTCAGGAATACTAGTGTGTAGTAATTTCTCCATGGAAATGAGGACAACTGAAGAGTGTTAATGCTGTCTATACAATAAACGACAGAGGCATATGCATAGACAATACAGATTAACTAACACCTTGTGGTGTTTTTTGAATTTCTGAGCTCCTAAGATTTAAAATAGGAAATCTGCATTATCAACTTAATAATATTTTCCCATTTACTTCTATTATCTAATTGCTAGGAGATAAAAATTCAAAGGAGGATCTGGAGAGATGGCTCCACAGTTAAGAGTGATAGCCATTTCAGGTCTCAACACCCATATCTGGTTCTTCATGGTTCTGCACGGCTTTTCACAGTTCCTCATGGTTCTGCAGAGCGCTGCAGGTGTCTGCATATCTTTTCCAATTATTTGGAAATGGTTTAATCCAGAACATGGCTCACCTCCCATGTGTTTTCTCTAACAAACAGCCACCATAAGAATTCCATGCATTACCACCAAATAATCACCAGATAAACATAAACTGAAATATCGCTCTTCCTATTTCATTATAGTAATGGGAGTTAGCTAGGATGTACATTAAGAGACCTCAAATCCAAAGGATAAGGTATTTTTGATGACGACTCATAATAGTGATACCTTTAAAGGTCTTATAATAAGACTAGTGAGCAAAAAGTATTGGGCATTAGGCATCGCCGCTGATCCAGTGTATAGAAAGTATCAGTGTTTTACTACCGTGCACAAGAACAAAAAAAGAATAATACTCCAAGGGAAGACAGCAAATCTAAGGAAATATTAAATTATTTCACCGAAGCAAATATTTATGTACAAATATAAAAGATCACCTACATGTTCTCACTACAGTGTTAGGGTAGCTCCCACTGTCCAAGCAGCTGGTTTATTTGGCTCAGAAATTTACCATCCTTATGCTGACTTCTCATAAAGCTCCTGTGGTTAGTGACAGAAGCAATAATCACCTATTTTGAGCAAGAGGGAGAGACTGTCTGCTTCATTCAGCTACCAATTTACTGTGGGTCATAACTGATTAAGTAATGAAATAATGAGCTAAAGATTGCTCTAATAAATTTTCCTGGTAAACAGTAAAATCTTGTTTTGTTTGTTTGTTTGTTGTTACTGTTGTTGTTGTTTGAGACAGGGTTTCTCTGTTTAGCAGCCCTGGCTGTCCTGGAACTAGCTCTGGTAGAGCAGGCTGGCCTCAAACTCACAGAGATCCACCTGCCTCTGCTTCCTGAGTGCTGGGATTAAAGGCGTGCGCCATCACCGCCCAGCACAATCTTGTTTTTTAGATTTCTCTTTAACTTTTTCTGCCTTGGAAGGCCCCTGAGATGGGACACATCTGAGGGTAGGATGAACACAAAGAGAGTGCAGAAATTATTTCAATAAATACACTGACCTAAGGCAAAGATTGGTGAAAATCCCAAGAAGCACAAAAATATTAACAAATAAATAAGTAAATTGGTGCAATGGTCTTGACTGTGTCTCTCATAACCCCAGGCTATTTCCCAGATGACAAGACAAAACAGAAACAAGTAATGTAAGGGAAAGGCTCCAGTTAATAAAACCATAAAGGAAAATATGCCTGAGCTTAGCTCTTTAGAGAGAAATAACTTTCTCTGAATGTAGGTCACAAATATTGATAGAAGGTTCACAGTCATCTGTACCCTAGGGATAATTATGAATTACAATGATTAAAAAATTCTCAAAAGCTTCATTAAAGAAAAATAAAATGGGTTGTCTACAAAATAAAAAGAGCTCAGCTGTCTTTATTTTTGTGTGCAAGATTAATGCGGGGAA
The DNA here is from genome assembly GCF_018167655.1 of Microtus oregoni. Taxonomy (NCBI): domain Eukaryota; kingdom Metazoa; phylum Chordata; class Mammalia; order Rodentia; family Cricetidae; genus Microtus; species Microtus oregoni. Next base: position 7,722,677 of record NW_024543076.1, on the reverse strand, counting down.
TCAGTAGAGCAATGTCACCTCATTAAATCTAAAAGGATGTGACCATGGGGCTTCTTCTGTGTGCACTGGCAAACAAACAGCATTTTCAGACACATCGGGGTTCAGACAATACAGAACTCACTCCCCCTCTTAAAGTATTTCTTGAGGAATCACTCACAGAAAACACAGAAATAAAGAAGCAGCATTAACTATCAACAAAATATTTTGAGACTCTTAAAAGGATAATATAAAATCTTATGGATTAGAATCCAAAAATCTCTACAACTAATTTAAGAAGAGAGACTCAAAAATAAGACCACAGTGGTTTGTTTTGTGAACGTGTGTGTGTGTGTGTGTGTGTGTGTGTGTGTGTGTGTAGAAGCTATCTGAATTCTGAAGAATGGTATAATTAATACTTCTGGTTTCTTTTTTAGAAGAGAGTGATAATAGAGAACGGTGTCTTCTGCGTTGGTAGATACCTACCTTTTAAATTTTTTAATGATTTATTGAAGTTTTAATTATTTATTATGTGTACAGTGTTCTGCCTGCATGTATGTCTGCCTTCAGGTCAGAAGAGGGAAACATATCTAATTACGGATGCTTGTGAGCCACCAGGTGGTTGCTGGGAATTGGACTCAGGACCTCTGGAATAGCAGCCAGTGCTCTTAACCTATGAGCCATCTCCCCAGCCCCTAGATACCTACTTTTTCTTCTACTCGTGTCTGATTTAATAGTAAACAGGCATCATATAACAGAGGCTCCAAGATTCTTAACGCAGTCGGGGTTAGGGAAAAACCTCATTGGCCATCCGGGGTTGCAAAAATGGCGGTTTTGAATTAGTACAGGAATCTCCTACTGCGTGCTGTCTTTCTTTACATCTTTGTTTATCTACCTCTTTACCTCAGGGACCTTGTGAAAAGACTAATCATAGCTGAAAATAGTATTTAGGCATCACCAGAGCCTTATTTAAATACCACCAAAATGTCACCACTCACAAAATATCAACACTCACTAACACTCTACAGTCTGCTCCCCGATAAAAGCTGACAGCAGAGATTTTACTTAAGTTCATCTAGAGTTATTTCCAAAGCAGAAAATCATGGTGCAAAGAACAGGCAACGTTTAAGATCGAAGCATATCAGTCCACCAAGATTCCTCCTCTTTGTGGCTGTTTACACAGGTAATACTGCAGTTTTGTAGCCAAATGCAGGCTTCATAAAGTCAGGAATATTTCAGCCCACAGCCTCACTGTATTTTACAAGAGGTCTGTGGTGCAGGGCAAAGGGGGTGCCTTTTCGGGGCCTCTTTGTTGCCAGCTCCAGTCTGATTCTGAGGTAGGCCGCCAAGGCAGGCATACACATGACTTCTGATTGAGAGCCCTGCTCTCTCCTCGTTTACAGTGACTTTCACACTTACGACACAATTCTATTGCATGGAAATTTACTCATACTTTTGCATATATATCCCAAAGCAATAAACTAAAAATAAAAATCTATGAATATGAAGATTCTCATTGCGGTGTTCTTTATAATATTGAAAGCTGCAAACAGGTTTAATGCTGAAAATATAAAAATAGCTATGTAAATTATGGCATTTAATTCTCTCTGTGGATTATTATGCAGCCATTAAAATTATAATTATAAGAATATATCACAGTTTAGAAATATTTTGACATAATGGGATAGAAATAAAGCAAAAATAGGTAACCCAAAATTATACTAACCATAACCATTTTAACTTTACAAAATAACTATTCAAGTAATCAATAATCACAGGGGACCTAGACATATGGGAATTTACTTTTTGGAAAGGATAGAATTCTTGAAATTATAGTTACTGTTTTATTTCCTTGTGATCATGGAGACTGAAGCCAAGACCTAGTACATGTGCTAAGTGACTGTTTTACTGCGAAGCCACACACCAGGCCTGGGATTTTTATTATTTCCAATTTGTTTTGCTTTTATTTAGTAATCCAAAATTTCACTCAGATATCTAGTACAGACTCTTTACATTAAAATATAGCATCTGCTAGATGTAAGTCCATTTTATTAACTATATGTGGCCTTGCACAGGTGATGTGAAAAATGCCAATTTGGGGTTGGAGATGTAGCTCAGCAGCAAATCATCTAACATAGCCCTGTGAAATTTCTAAAGCACAGACGGTATTCTGACAGAGTTAAAAGTCTCAGAACTAAGGGGCATATAAAACTCACTGGGAACCTAAGATTAAGCCTAAACAAACAGTTATCACAAAACAAAGTCCAGGCCTGATAAGAATGACTGGGACTTAGTGACAATTGAATACAATGTGGGGTTTTCTTTGTTTGTTTTGTTCTGTTTATTTTGATTTTTATCTTATTGCTTTTTATTGAGCACTACATTTTTCTCTGCTCAAGAAACCAATTCAACTATCCATTACCAGTGGAACATAGAATAATGAGGTTAGCACAGTAGAGATTGGTGAGAGCCATGTTGCCCTATAGAAAGAAACCTATTCCAAGCAAGAAGAAAGTAGTTCTGAGCCATGCAGGCCCCAGAGTATACAAGGGTAATTCACTTATTACAGTCCAGTACCACATTATGCAAAGCTTGCTAAACCATGCCAAAAAACTAATGATAATGCTACAGTCTTGAGATTTCAAAATGAGAAATGTGCCCTTAAGATTGCTTAGGACAGTTACAAGCATGAAAAGAGAGCTTATAGAATGGAAGAAAGTTGTTTTCCAACTATTCATCTAATGGGGAATTAATATCCAGGATAAACACTATATATATGGGCACCAAGAGAACCAATAATTTAATCAATGAATGCGCAAATTAAGTGAATACTGACTTAAGATGAAGTCATACATGTAGCCAGTGAACACCTGACAAATACAACACACCCAAGATCTAATCATCAGGGAAATCCAATTTAGAACTCTACTGAAATTCATTTGGAACACCTTCCATGAACAAAATAAAAAACACACACACACACGCACGCACAAATGTCATTGAGGGTGTCAGAGGGACCCTTGTTAGTTCAGTCATTATGGAAAAGAGCATGGATGTCTCTAAAACACTACAAGTAGAATAACCTATGTTCTGGCTATACCACTCCTGGGTATAATCCCAGTGGCATCAATGCAGAAAACATTGGAGCTAGCTGCATATTCGTGTTTATTGTGGTACTATTCACAATGTGTGGTTCTGCACACAAGCAGAAATATCTGCCTGAGTAGGTGGTAGGGACATACCAATGAGGTGGGTAATGGGGTAGTAAGAAGTGGTGGTAGGTGGGGTCTTGAAGGTCCAAACTGAGGATGCATGGGTGAGTTCCTCCCAGATGGGCCTCTTACCTATTCTGACTTCTAACTAGTGTGACCTGCACCTGAGCAGTGTGTATCCACCCTAGGTGGGGATGGTACACTGTAGTGGGGGATGGGCATTTCCATGTATGCTTTTTATAAGTAGGTGGCCCTAGCTATATGGCTTTATCTCTCGGTTCTCTACGGGTCAGCATGTCTGTTTCATGCCAGCACTATTCTGTGTTATCAGTATGACTCCGTGGTATAATTTGAGTCAATTATTGTAATATCTTCAACAGTATTCTTTCTGTAGGCTTGTTTGGGATGTCTGTAGACTTTCCTATTTCCATATGGATTTTTGGGTACTTTGTTTGGTTCCAAGAAAGGTGGCATTGGAATTTTTTTTTATTTATTTATTAAAGATTTCTGCCTCCTCCCCGCCACCGCCTCCCATTTCCCTCCCCCTCCCCCAATCAAGTCCCCTTCCCTCGTCAGCCTAAAGAGCAATCAGGGTTCCCTGCCCTGTGGGAAGTCCAAGGACCACCCATCTCCATCCAGGTCTAGTAAGGTGAGCATCCAAATTGCCTAGGCTCCCACAAAGCCAGTACGTGCAGTAGGATCAAAAACCCATTGCCATTGTTCTTGAGTTCTCAGTAGTCCTCATTGTCTGCTATGCTCAGCGAGTCCAGTTTTATCCCATGATTTTTCAGACCCGGGCCAGCTGGCCTTGGTGAGTTCCTGATAGAACATCCCAATTGTCTCAGTGTGTGAGTGCACCCCTTGCGGGGAACATGGGATGTACTCACTCATATTTGGTTTCTAACCATAAATAAAGGACATTGAGCCTATAATTTGTGATCCTAGAGAAGCTAAATAAGAAGGTGAACCCAAAGAAAAACATATAGGCATCCTCCTGAATATTAACCTTCATCAGGCGGTGAAAGGAGACAGAGACAGAGACTGAAATCTCAAGGTCCAAATCAGGAGCAGATGGAGAGAGAGCACGAGCAAGGAACTCAGGCATCAGAATTTTGATGGGGATTAAACTGATTTTACACTTTACATTTGGTAATATAGTCATTTTCACACTATGAATTCTGCTAACCTAGGACCATGAAAGGGTTTTTCTATCTTCTAGTAATTTTCTTTATGGTGTGGGACAATTGTCTATATTCTGTCAATTATGTTGTAAATAAATAACACTGATTGGCCAGTAGCCAGACAGGAAGTATAGGCGGGTCAATGAGAACAGGAGAATTCTAGGAAAAGGGAAGCTCCCTCTGCAGTCCTGTCCCAACCACAGAAGGAAGATGTGATTGCCCCACTGAAAAGGTGCTGAGCCATGTGGCTAAAATATATAAGAATAATGGGTTAATATAAGTTATAAGAGTTAATAAGAAGCCTGAGCTAATGGGCCAATCAGTTTATCATTAATATAGACTTCGGGGTGATTTGGGGCTAAACGGCTGTGGGACCTGGTGGGAGGACAAAAACCAGGCAGGACATAAAACCCCATCAACATCTTTATTTTCTGTTTACAACACCTTAACGCTTTTATAATAGGACCCTGAGTTAGATTTATTCCTGGGTACTTTACTTGGAGATTGCCTCAAAAATTAACAAATGGAACTACATAAAATTCAAGGTGCTGCATGGCACCAGAACTATCCAAATTAAAACAACAAATAATTTTTAAAAAATGCTGTTAGCAACTATGTTAAAGAAAAAAACAGAGATTTCTCAAAAGAACCAACACAAATAGCCAATGGGTATTTATTTAAGTACTTAACATCCTTATGCATCAGAGAAATGTAATAAAAACTACTTTGATGTGACAATGAGTTATTATGATAAAAAATATCTCTTACATTCTAACATCTGGACCTTAAAGACAGAATTAATAATACACCCTGAGGTCACATAAGATTTAAGAGTACTATCCTACTATGTACTCAATCTGTTTGTTTAATTTGCCTTTAAGAGAACAATGTAACAATTTTACTTTCCTACAATTTCCATGTAATCAATATTTATGATCTAAGGTATTGTATAGTTGTAATCTGAAATTTTGTAACCTTCATGCACTGGATCAAAGATTATATATGTTCGTTCATATGTATGGTAAGAGAACCATTTGCTAAACACAGAAAATATGGGAGTAAAACAACCTTATAAAATTAATATCTACCCTAAATATTAGACATAATGTATAAATATTGTTTGACAAACAATGATGTTTGTTATCTGGGCCAGCTGGAGTCAGCTAGAATCAGTGATGTAATCCCTTGCAAAACTCCACTAGAGATTTTTCTGTCGAGTATTCCTCATTTCTTCCCCAAGTGATACTTTCTGTAATTTTTCAATAGTGAGAAAGCAAAGTTCTTTGTTAGTGACAGACAAACTCAGACAGACATAGGGAAAAGAACACGGGCGGATACACAAGGAATCCTTCAACCAGACAAATTCAGACTCATACAACAAACAGACAAGGACTAAGAAAGACACAGGAAGAGTGAAGTAGAGAATTCAAATCCGGGCTCCCTCTTGGTTAAATGACACCAAGGGGAAGTGCTTTGATTTCTTTCCTTAATGTGGCACTGATGCATGATTGGTGACTCTGAGTTTATCATTAATGCATTAAAACAGACACATTTTAAGATTCACCCCAGTCAGAATAACTGTCACCAAGAAAATCGAGTACAAACTTGCAAAGGAAAACGTAATGTTTGCAATGGAATTTCACTAGGCATACAAACTACACTTAAGGGCAGCCCCTGGCCCAGCAGTAGATGGCCAACTCAAAATTAACTCAATGCTACTTTTAGAGGGTGTTTTATTTTTCGATTGTTTTTTGTTTGTTTGTTTGTTTAGTTTTGTTTTTTGTCTCAATACTATGGGGAGACACTTTTACCTTGGTTACACATCATGGTTTCTGATTTTGTGTTTTTTATGGTGTGTGTGTGTGTGTGTGTGTGTGTCTATGTCTGAGTATGTCTGTGTGCCTAGGTGTATTTATGTGATTGTTTATTTATTTGTGTGTGTGCATGTGAGTCTGAATCTGTGTGTCTGTGTGTGTGACTGTGTGTATCTATGTGTGTGACTTGTGTGTTTGTGTGTATGAGACTGTGTGTCTGTGTGTATTTGTGTGATTGTGCCTGTGTGTGTTTGTGTGTATTTGTCTCTGTGTGACTGTGTGTGTGACTGTATGTGTCTGTATTGTGACTGTGTCTGTGTGTATTTGTGTGACTGTGCATGTGTGTGTGTGTGTTTGTGTGTGTGAGAGAGAGAGTCTGCATCTGTGTGTCTGTATGGGATTTGTTTCTTGTCCTTTTTCTTTACTTTTTTCTGTTTGTTCATCTTTGTTTTACTCTACTTTGGCTCTTTTCTCTCTTTATGATTGTTTGGTCTCTAAAGAGTGAGAGAATGAAGGTGTACAGTTGGATGAATGTGGAGTTGGAGGAATCTGGGAGGATATAAAGAAGGAGAAATGTGATCAGAATATATTAAATGAAAAAATTATTTTTGATTAGCAAAAATTAAAATAAACAATAAATATTGGTAAGGTTGTGGAGAAGGAAAGACCTTTATTCATCACAGCAGGGATGTAAACCAGTTTAGACACAAGGACATCAGTATGGAGGTTTCTCAAAAATTAAAGCTAGAATAACCGAGGTATGACTCGGTTATACCATTCCTGAGCATATTCCCAAAGTGCTATATATTTTACACAAAACGTTGCACATCCATATTAATTGCTGCATTACTCACAATAGCAGGAGAATAGAACCAGCCTTGATGGCCATTACAAAACAAATGGGTAAAGACAATATGGCATATATTCACAATGGAGTTCAGCTATAAAATGAAATCATGGAAATATTCAGAAAAAAATGAGTGGATATGAAAATTATTATAAATGAGGTGACTTAAAAGCAGAAAGATAACAAAAAAGTATGTGCTTTTCCATATGTAGATCCTAGCTTATGAGTGTAGGATGGACTTTGAAACGAGAAAGGAAACCATAAGGGTGGGGGGAGGCATGCCAAGGAAGAGAGAAGGGCGATGGGACACACGGCACTGAAACAAGAATCTGCAAGTGGAGGGGACCACAGGGTTACAGGGAGATGTGAAGAGGTGGGAGAGGAAAATAAGCAAAAACAGCACTTTGGCTGAAAGTCCATAATGAAATGTAATAACGTGCATGCTAGTTTAAATTTTTAAATATAAAAGAAAATTCATGTGATTTTCAGAAAATGGTGGAACATCATCATTGTAAGCCAGACACTGTGTATTTTCTCTTGTGTGTGAGAGAAAAAAAAATAAGTGGAAAGTGAAGAGAGAAGCAGGTGCAGGAGGGGGTGAGTGTGAGTGGTGGAGATGAGAAAACACAGTCAGAGGGCCTTGTCTATGTGTAAGGTGGTCAATTCAGCTTCTCCACACTGATCAAGCAGACTGTAAGGACAGACAGACAAGAGAGAGTCAGTGAGCATGGACACGGGACCAGAAAGATGCATCCAGAAGTCAGGAGTCTGGAGGCCCCACCATCAAAAGCCAACAGACACAAAGGACAGATCACCCTTGCCCTCAGAGAGCACAGCCTCATGACACCACGACTTTGGACATCTATACTTCAGCCCTGTGCAAGAACACAGTCCGCTTGCTAAAAGCCAGGTGGATGGTGGTGGTTTGTAGTAACGGTTTTACAAAACATTATCAGATAATTCCATTGCAAAATAGCAACTGTGTTTGGGGCTCTGACACCTGCCCCAGAGTGTGTCCTTATATACAATGATAATGTTTTTACTTTGATTGCTTCCGTGTACCTGAGTGGAATCTACTCAGTTCTGTTTCAGGTCACATTCGACTCCACACACAAAGAAACCCTCTTCTTACACAAAGTGCAAGGAAAACTAATCAAAGCTACTATGCGTTTCACAAGCCCGGATCTTGAAAAGATGCAAATTTCAGTGCATGTATATGTCTATAAACCATACTGCAGCACAAGAATTAAGATTCTCAAAATGATTTGGGCTTTGACTAAACCCATGATTCTCAAAAATTAAAGCCAAAAATACTAAGTAAATTTTAGAATCTTGCTCCTCTGTAACTAATGTTTCATTGTAAAACAATGCAGCTTTATTTAGGGGATAAATTTAAATACTACTAATCATTTTTGTTGTTGTTGTTTACTTTTTTTTACTTGTTGCAAAAAAAAAATTTCCGCCTCCTCCCCGTTTCCCATTTCCCTTCCCCTCCTCGCACACATCGCCCCCTTCCCCTACACCCCTACCCCTCTCTCCCTACCCCCTACTCAATTCCCCCTCCCTCTGGAGAATGAGGAGCAGTCCAGATTCCCCGCCCTGCGGGAAGTCCAAGGTCCTCCCACTTCTATCCAGGACCAGGAAGGTGAGCATCCAAACAGGCTAGGCTCGCACAAAGCCAGTTCATGTATTAGGATCGAAACCTAGTGCCATTGTCCTTGGCTTCTCATCAGCCTTCATTGTCCGCCACGTTCAGAAAGTCCGGTTTCATCCCGTGCTTATTCAGTCCCAGTCCCGCTGGCCTTGGTGAGCTCCCAATAGATCAGTTCCACTGTCACAGTGGGTGGGTACCCCTCGTGGTCCTGACTTCCTTGCTCATGTTCTCCCTCCTTCTGCTCCTCATTTGGATCTTAAGAGCTCAGTCCGGTGCTCCTATTTGGGTCTCTGTCTCTGTCTCGATCCATCGCCAGATGAAGGATCATATCCAGGCGGATGACTATATGTTTTCTTTGGGTTCACCTTCTTATTTAGCTTCTCTAGAATCACAAATTATATGCTCAATGTCCTTTATTTATGGCTAGAAACCAATTATGAGTGAGTACATCCCATGTTTATCTTTTTGGGTCTGGGATACCTCACTCAGGATAGTGTTTTCTATTTCCATCCATTTGCATGCAAAATTCGCGAAGTCATTGTTTTTTACCGCTGAGTAGTAGTACTCTAATATGTATATATTCTGGAAACAACCTAGATGCCCTTCAATGGAAGAATGGACTACTAATCATTCTTATGCACCAATAGGATACTTCCATATTTTTTAACAAATTAGCTAGAAGACAGATAATTATTTACTATACCTTCTATCTCACAGCTGAACTATTTGAATGAAACAATAAAGGCTAATATTAAATGATTAGTTAAATGATTACTTCTCATCAGCTAATTCTCACTCTGATATCATTTACCACAAATTAATTGGCAAGCCCATAAAGCAATGAGAGCGTAAAGGCAGTGCTTACTAAAGTGAAACCAGGTTTAAAAGCCCTTAGAAACGCGTGTGGCAAAGTGAAACACACATGTGTCTTGTCATCCAGAAATTCCACTCCTGGCTAAGGAAACTCTAGACTCCGGAAAATTCTCCCTTGTATTTGTCAGAGATGCATGTAGAAGTGTTCATAGATATCATATTATTGTAAAAAATATTCTAAGCCATAAACAGCTCAAATGCTCAGCAACAATAAAATAAGCAAACTGTAAGAAATCCACGCAATGAAAGGGACATAATATGATCTGAACAGTTCACACTATAAACTTTTTATATTCATGCTGTGGGTTGCTGGGAGATGCATTAAGTGGAGCTGCACACATCAATAGGAATAAATCACTCACAATGGTGAGTGAAGAAAAGCAAACAAACACTGAATACACCTTGCATCTCTATTCTTGAAACTTCAAAACATGGAACATAAAGAGTGGATTACGGAGGGCTGTCTACTCTTCCAGTAAGCTGAGAAAAAGGAAAGCAAGAGAATGGGTACAGAAAATCCCAGATAATGACTACTCTGAAAACAGAGGATTAGAGGGGACAACTGGATATTCCAAAAGTAGCAGGTGTATTAGAGTTAACTGTTACAGTATTGTTCTTTATGGTTTTTTTTTTGTATTTGTTAAATTATAAGTGAAAAATTCGAAAGGTAGACATTGACCTATCCAGTGTTCCTTTGAGTATTTTAGGAAAGGAAAGATTAAGAGTTTATGTTTAGGACGATTGCTAAAATTGCAAGTTTATATAGGAAGAAAGAAATTATTTTTTAAAATACCCTGTGAATCTGACATAGTCTCAGCATACCTTTCTCTGTGAGGTTATATTTCTTTGCTGTGTCTCCATCACTTGGTGGGTCTCCTGAATTTTTCCTGGTCTTCAGAGTCCTGAGTCCTAGAGCAACTTCTTAAGTTTTTGCCTACATTTAGTAGTAATAGTGTGTGCTTTAATTTTGCACCATGTTTATTTTTACTTAAAATAATATGTCAGCTAAGTGTGATGGGTATACTTGCAGTCACGGTATTCAAGAATCTATGGCAGGAGCATTAAAAGGTGGAGGCTAGCCTACACTACCAAACCAAGTTCAAGGCCAACCTGGGACCAATAGCTAAACTCTGTCCCAAAAATACAAAATTAATAATAAAAGCAACAATAATAAATAAAACAACTCTAGTAGAAACTGGCTTCTATTTACATGAGGAAGCAAAGCATGGTATTACATTGATATCTCTGGATTTATTAAGTAATAAATTCCTTGTTTTATTTGCTCATTGCTGTGTCTAGCAAAGCTCTTTTGCCATTTGAAAATGACTTCCACAGAGAGAGGTTCTGTTTTCCTTCGTTTTCTCTTCTATTGAAATCCTGAGAACATACATGCTTTTCCATAAGTCGTGACCTTGGCTGAGTTCACATCCGGTATTGATGTGACCAGGTTATGAACTTATAAATACTTTATAGATTTAAATGTTAGATTTTTCAAGTTGTGATTTATCTAGAGACACATCAAGAGTTCTGAAAACCATAATTTGGAAAACTTTTATAAGTTAAGTTCAATCTTCCTGTCATGTTGAAAAGCTATGGTAAATAAAGACCAAAAGACAGAATAGCTTTTTTCTCCTCTTAGTTGATATTAAAAGACATTACTGCTTTCCCTCAGGATTATTTTAGTGTCTTAATTACAGTAAATTAGAATAATTAGAGAGAAATTATATGAATCCTACAATTCCCCAAAGCCTTTATCCTGCCTTTTAGTCAGATAACGAATGTTAATATAAATAATTGATGTGTTCCGAGTGCCTCCATGTCTTCACACCTTACATTTTTCTTTTTTAATTTTGCTCCAGATAGAAGGTGAATCATGTCAAGAATTACTATTTCCCTCCAAAGAGTATTAATTAGGTTTTGGGTGAAGCTTATTGAAAATAAAACAAAGTAGCTCCACAGTGACATAGAGGCACATGCATTTCTTTTTGCTTCATCTCAATAAACTCCAATTATGCAAAAAGTCTCTCCAACAAATATAGCCAAAGATTTTTGTATATGTTTGCTCTTATGAGCATATGGCTAAATGCTGAACATCTTTACAAAGTGTGCTTGGTTACTCTTTACACAGGAATATATAGCCAGACAAAATCATTGGAGACCATGTTCAAACAGGTGAAATATTAATGAAGGTTGAATATTCAATATTTAATGTGAACTAACATATGAAAGTAAATACTGTGCATGGATCTATACCAGAAACTGGCAATCCACTGGAACTATGCTAGTTTTCCTGTTAAAACTCTTATTTCAAAAGATTATAGGCAGAATGCAGCTTACAGAAGGATGCTACGATAAGACACGGCCATGGGATAGGGACCACTCTTGTCTGTGAAGCCAATAGGAGGTCTCACAAAGGATGCAGTGATTTAATAACAGGCCAGTATGGCAGTGAAGACTTTCTGGTAGAAGCAACAGTTTGTGGAGCAGTTGTGTTTGGCACTGAGCCTGGACTACAGATATCAAGTACATGCATGAAATTATTCTGTTCCGGTGCCTCTGTAGAAGTCATGTTGCACCTCTGAAGGGAAGATACTCTGCTCAAAAATACAAATGAAACTGAAGCTTAGTGCCTAGCATCATTGTGTACCTAGCGTTTGGAGGCAGCTACTCTTCTAGGTGGCCACTTACACACGAACATGGATAGCATCTTCATCTTGTCCCCACAGGCAGACCTCAGAGTAACAATTTAAGTCCTCAAATACCATCTTACTTATATGTGTTGTTATTAGAAACCAAAAATTTGTCATTCTAAGTTAAGATAAAAGCCAACATTAAAAGAAAAATCCATGACAAGACGACAGAAACCTGACTGAGCCAATGATGCAAGGACCGAACCTATGGTGAATTCAGCAAGAATGGCTTCCAAAGGCTTCCTTTCCTTACCTTCCTTCACACTCACTCCGGGATGCTCAAGGTACCAGGAGTGTTTTGTGTGAGACCATGATCTCTTGACCTCAGCTCTAGTCAGACACAGGGACAGCACTGCACAAACAACTAGCCCTCTGGGCCATCCCTCCTTCTCCTCATAGCCCTTAGAGCAGTGGTTCTCAACCTGTGGGCTATGACCCTCTAGGAATGCACACCAGGTGTTTACATTATGATTCATAACAGTAGTGAAGGTCAGTTATGAAGTAACAACAAAATAATTTTATGGTTGGGGGTTCCCACAGCAAGAGGAACTCTATTAAGCGAATGCAGCATTAGAAAGGTTGAGAACCAGTGCCTTAAAGTATCAAATACTCTTGCTGATGGCAGGCAAGTCACCAGACTCTACCTTCTTAGGCACTGAGTCAGCATCTCCCCTGCTATCAACAAAGAAAAAATGCAAGACTACACACAAAAAAACTCATCTCCTCTTTTAGCTGTAATTTCATGTTTTAAATGAACTCTAATTTGTCACAGAAATATGGATACTTTTGAAAGTTAAAGGAAATTCTATCTATAACCATTATAAAACAACAGGGGGAAATTAATATAGATGGACATACCAATTACAACACACGTCAAAGATATAAAACAAAATTATTTTAATGTGCATCTCATCTCAATCATGGGAAGATGGGATTATTTTTTCCCATTTAAATAACTTCAGTGCTGAGTCTGGATGACATTAGTGAACATTGGAAGCATATTGTATTTCACACATTTGGATTTTGATAAATTAAAGAAGGTAATCTATTGCAAACAATTTTTGCTTTTAATGTGGCTTAAAACAACCCTCTAGGAACACAGCTAATAAAGATTCAAAGAGTTACTGTCGAGTTCAGTGTCACTGAAACTTCAGGGACCAGACTGAATTCAAATCCAGTTGCCATATAGTCCAAGATGGTCTGGTGCCTCTTTTTCTAAACTTTCTTTTTATTTATTCTTTGTGTTTATCACATCATGTCTTGCCTTCTCACCCATTTCCCTCCTCCATCCCCAAAATAAAACAAAATAAAATTTTAAAGAAGAAAAGGAGAATCTCGTCGTGAGTGCTGCAGTGTGGTACAATGAGTCTTGCAGTAAACTCCTTCAGCCTACATTTTTACATGAGCGCATTCATCCCAAAGATTCATTGGTGTGATTCAAGACGCCTGGTCTCTTCTACACCATCGACACTGGGCCCTAACTGGAACTCTTTTTGGAAATTTTGTAGCTGCCCTGTGTTCTGGAGATCTTGCAGCCCTAGGGCCACAAGACCAACCCCACCCCAACCCCTAACCCCCAATGAACACCAACCCCTCTGCCACCTACGTGCTCCAGGAGATCACAGATGGGGTACATGTCAGTTTGGACCAACACGTAACCCTGGTTCTGGGCCTGGGACTCTTCAGGGTTGGTCAGCCTGCCAGCTCTCCCCTGTCTTTGGCACCAAGGTAAGCACTCCAGCGTTGCCCTTTTATCCAGTTCACCCCTTATAGCAATAAGCAAGGAAGGGGAGGGGCCACTCCTCCCTCTCTCAGGTTCTGTTCTCCCACTCCTACACCTTCTGAGCCAGCTCTACTGCGTGGCCTGGGAGATGTGGGGGTTGTTCTCCCCAGTGCTGCAGCTGATGGGGGGCAGAACAGTTCTCTGCTCTTACGACCGCAGGGCCAGATCTTCCACCTACCTCAGATGTTGTTTGCAGGAGGTGGGGAATGGGGGGGGGGGGGGGGCGCCTAACATCTTTATTCCACCCACCCATACCACCACTTCACAGATGAGAAATGGGAACAGTTCTCCCATGCTCACAACTTCGGGTCTGGCTCCCCGACATCTCCACCAAAAGGGCTGTCTTTATTGTGATGCCCAGATGATGTGCGTGCAGGGCCTGCTCTACCATCTGCCTCTGGCATGGATGGGTGGGGAACTGGAGAGGTACCAATGGAGTCTCGCTTTCCACATTCCACTGTAGGTATCCTTGATAACCATCAAAATAAAATTTTTAAGGAACAAAATAAGCCTTTATCTAAAAGAATATAATTTTTAGTTGGCATTAGTGTCAAGTTTTATCTTTTGTTTCATTAGTTCCTAGCAAAAGATCCTAGTGTTGTTACCATTTTTGCCTTCATGAGAGTATTTATTAAAAGAATGCTCATGGTAGACTTGTCTGTGGCCCATTTCTTTCTATAGCACAGAGGATTCATTTTGGTTTCTATATTAATATGTGTGGGATTAAGTGATAATTGCTTCATGTAAGAAGTGTTAAGTAGGTAACAGAATACAGCTTTTTCAGATATGCGGAATAATGACTGAGTGCAATGTTCTTTGAAGGGGACCACGATAGATACAGTGTAAGAACTCTGTGGAACATGCCGCCCAACCTCATAGCATTCATGAGTCAGATTTAGCTGCAGAAAATGCAGGCAATGAAAACTATAGAACTATAGAACTAAAGGGAGAGTGTGTCTGCCCTCAAGAAAGTTATGGATATCGTGGGTTCTTGGTAGGGAGAAAGCCACAGATTCTGAGGGATGCTCAGATAAGGAGGTGCCCATGTGTGCGGAAAAGGAAGTCCCTCATCCCTACCCAGCATCTTTGTCCAGATACTTCAGTATAAGTCACCTAAAGTTCAGCAAGACAATCATGTTCTGTATATAATATCACTGAAACTTTAGGAAAAAGATGATGCATTTTAAAGGAAATACACAAACGCCATCTAAGCATTAAGAAAATTAAAGATAGGTATAATTAAGATATCAATCAAAAGCAAATTAGAAAGCATCTGGAACGGAACTGACTGACTTAATTGGCAATGTTCAGCATGTGCTAATGAAAGCAGTGATTGGCCCTAAAAGGCCTTGTTAGATATGATCTGGGAAAGTGTTTACATTCTAAAAAGTGTGTCTTCCGTAAAATATCATTTTTTTTAAAACACAGTGATTCCCTATGTACTAATCCGGGAATTTTAATTTGTTCCCTTATAAACATTTTATTTATAAATATCATGCTTCAATATAGATCACACTATAATTACCTTTGCCTTGAGCAAGCATTCATGCGGGATTTTCAGGGATAAAAAGCAATGATTAAGTGTCACAAAAACACTTGGCAAGGAGTGGCCCAAATAAACCAGGATCAGTTGCCCTCTCATGAATCGCGGTTTTCTTCCCTCTAACGGGGAGATTTGAATATTTACCTTTCTTTTCCTTCTGAGGTAAAATGGTCAAAAAAGACAGAAGGGAATTTTCTGTGAATTTGTTAGGATTGAAGCCTGAAGCATGATTAATAAAAACTCAGAGACAGATATTGGGGTTCAACCTGAAGATCACAAAAGCAAAACAGTCAGCCCCTGGCTCTTACCTCGATCTCAGTCTGAAAATGGTGACCCTACCTCCATGAATCCTCAGAAAGAGACTGAGTCTGAGCAATGTCTCATCCCATTTCATAATCCTCTCTAGTTCTGGGATTACGGGCGTGCACCACCACTGCCTAGTTTCTATGGCTAGCTAGTGTGGCTACTGGGATTAAAGATGTGTGTTATTGCTGCCAGGTCTGTAAGGCCAGCCAGTGTGATTGTTTTACTTTTCTGATCCTCAGGCAAGCTTTGTTTATTAAAATACAAATAAAATGCCACTACAAAACCCTAAATGATAAGATAAAGCTAGTAATTTTTCTTTCTGACTTACATTTTGTATCAAATTTATTAGCTTATTTCACAAACATCTATTGATGCATGTGAAGCCTTGTCTTAGAGATTATAAATACAACAAATCTCAGAATAATTCTACTCCTTGACCTCATGAAACTCTTAGTGAAGAAGACTAGATTGATCTGAAAATGCTAGACCCAGGAATGCAAATGCTATAAGCTCTTAAGGGAAACTGAGGCACTGGGAGGAATTGAGAGGAGGTTGAGAGGCACTGAGTTTAAAGAAGCTGCCTCTGCAAGGAAGAAGAGGGGGTGAGGAACTGAGCAGAGCAGGTCACATGGCTGGAGCGGCTGGAAGGCTGTGAGATAAGGCAACATCGCTGGGATGGCTGAGGGACTACTCAAGCCTGAGTAGTCTCTCCTGCATGCAGCGAGACTTTCTTCCTTCGGGAGTGTTCAGCAAAGGTTGCCTGTGATGAGGAAATGGCAGTGTATACACGAACTGAATGTAGGAGGCTTGGCCAACACTCCTCAAAGGTTGCATGCCAGCAGCGTATCCATACAGGTGGTGAGGGCTGAGGGCTGGCGTGAGGGGACATAAGACAAGCTTTCAGAACAAATGACCTTTAGTTTTCATACCGTAAAAAAAAAAAAAATGAGATTAAAAAAACATCATAATTACAGATTATAAAAAACCACTTATATTGTGTGTGTGTGCATGTGGTGTAAGCCAGAGGACAGCTAGAGGACATAGTTTCTCTCCTTCCACCCTAAAGGCCCCAAGGATCAGGGCCTTTGCTAACTACTGGGCTATCTTTCCAGGCCACCACAAGATCAACTACAAAATGTTCTCAGAGACAAATATTTGAAATTATTGTCATATATACCTTAAATGAAATAAAAATTATTCTTGTTTTTTATTTACAGTAATTTAAACTTAAACACTTTGCTGACTACTTTGGTAAAAAAGCTGACATCATGCAGATTTAATTTACTGTCACTGAAGACTCATCGCTGTTGCCATGGAAACATCCTCAGGTGTAGGGAAACCAGGAACCCTCACCCTGAAATCAGGTGTTCCATCATAGACCTGAGAAGGTGCAGCCCAGACCAGCACCTTACACTCCAGGAAATGCTTTTGACATACTGTACATTTTCTACAATATGTGAGGGGAAATATTTTGGTAGATTCTTGTTCAAAAACTATTTTAAATACGAATACATGGAATACAAATTTCAAATATGATTTAACAAAATAAATGTGCCCTTTATATTTATAACTGGAAACGAAACACAAGTAGTTCTGCCTGCATTGCAGAACAAGCTCATCTCATTGAACATATTTTGCAGATACCTGAATCTATAATACATCCGTAATCATGTATGACCTTTTACTGTCTCAAAGGTCACGATGTGAAGATTGTTTCCTGAAGGTAATCAAGCACTCTCTCCTGATTGACACCATGCATGAGTGCTTAATCTTCAGGATTTTATGGCAATTGGTGTAAATATTTTGATCTAATTTATTGCACACTTTCAAAATGATTTCATATATTTTATTAAAGGTAAAAGTGAAGGCATATAATATTTCTGTTATGAAGCTTCAGTTTAAATTGACATTTTCTAGGAGATTATTAAAGGTAAATTATGTTATCTGGTAATGTAAGACCTAATGAGGTTTTTTCATCTTCATTAAAAATAGATTTTTTTAATACAATAAATTCTGAATATAATTTTCTCTCCCACAACTTCTCCCAAATCCTCCCCACGTTCTCACTTACACAGATCCACACCCTTTATTCCTCTCTCTTATTAGAATACAAACAGGCACATGGGCAATAATAATAATAACAATTTATAAAAGCAAACCAGAATAGAACAAAATAAGAAAACAGAAGAAAGAAAACCAAAGGAAAGTTTCAGGAAACACGCTAGGCACAGAGATACTATGTTCGCACACACAGGAATCCCATAAAAATCACAAAATCAGGAAACATACCATTCATGCAAAGGCCATGTAAGATTAAAAAAATAGAAAGGGAAAGATTTGACAAAGCATTATGAGACAAAGAACCTCCAAAAATGCCATTGGATTTGCTTTGTACTGGCTACCAAGTGTTGGACATGGGGTCTGACCTCAATAGTGGTTTGTATGCTGTTGGAATAGGGCCGCTTGTTCATTTCCCAGCCACCCAGACTCCCATAATAATCACACAAAAATTGTATTAATTAAATCATTGCTTGGCCTATTAGCTCTAAATTCTTTTTTGTTGTTTTTTTACACATATATTGATATTTTATAAATTTTAAAATATATGGCTTGGCATATAGGTCAGTGAGAGGATGTTTACATAGATGAACAAGAGCTGGATTTGACTCTTAGCACATAAATTGATACTTAAATGACAAATGATAGCTATATAGATAACAGAAGAAATAAGTAAATACGTACATGATACCCTGGGAAACCAAGAAAAAAAAACGATCAAACAGGTAATGGAAACAGTTCAAGAATTGAAAACTGAAATGGAAGCAAGGAAGAAAACACAAACTGAGGACTAGCTCTAAATTCTTATCAGCTAAATCTTACATCTTAATTTAACCCATCTCCCTTAATCTGCACATCACCACGAGGTTGTGGCCTACCAGCAATGCCACTCCTTTATGCAGCTCAGTTATACTCTCAGGACCCGATTAGGCCTGATCATACTATGGCCATCTTCATTGGATGATGGATTGCTGCTGTACACATCCAATTTTATGACCTGAAGGGCCAGACAGATAACGATCAGCTCATTGTGGAGAGTTTAAGGTGCATTGCAACTTGGTAGTTCATAATCAAATGCCCAATCACAGTACAAAAACTGTCTCTCAAAGGGAAAGCAGTTATCACATAGGCCTCCGCTGTAAGTGACCTAAGAGGACCTGCCAAAGGCTTTGAACAAAATCCCTGCCTGCCGCTGACACCTCATGTAATATTAGATCTGCTAGATCATGTGACCCAAGGAGCAAATCAACTCCAGTATGGTGCACCAATATGGCACCTTGTAAAAGAGACAAGGTGACCAAAAACTTAAAACTTGGTCAGAGAATTAGTATACCCTTGAGACCTTGTCAGCTGAAAGCAAGCTGCTTTCAGTAGTCTTTATGAACAGGAATAGAGAATGAGAAAATTGGAGAGGGCAGCAGTTGCATGCCAGGTGGCATAAGGTACGTTAATATACTCGTGCTAGGAAGCCACGTGTGGTACAGCAGTTGGAATTAGAATCACTGTCTTAGTGGGTTTATAATGATCAACTACCATTCTTCATGGTCTATCCGTCTTCTACACATGCCAAATAAAAGAATTAAAGAGAGATGTGAAAATCATCATCCCTGCATCTTTCAGGCCCTTGAGGAGCGCAGTATTGTTAGTTCATTATTTTTTTTTCCTGGAAGAGGTTGAGCTGACTTCAATTTGGCCTTACCAGCTGGAAAAGTCATCACTCCACATGTAAGGAAAACAGGTCTCTCAGTTCCAGAGCTTATCAAGTTGGCAAGATGTACTAGCACAAATGCCTAAGTGGTCATCAAATTGTTGGAACAAAGGGTAAGAATGTGACATTTTATTTGATGACATAGACAATTTTCCAAAATGTTTTTACTATTTTCAATATACCACCTAAGAAGTTGAATGGCTCCCCATCCTAAACAACTCTTAACAACACTAATTTCTCATGTTAGTCATTCTGGTGTCGATATTATAACTTTTCATTCTGACATGCTTTTGAGCAGCTTCTCTGTTGCTGTGTATAACACCATGAGCAAGGCAACTTATATTAGAAGAGTTTATTTTGGCCTATGGTTCCAGAGGGTTAGTGCTGTGTGATAATGATCTTGTACCCTGAAAAATTTTGTCACTCATATTGGTCACTCAATTGACCAGTAGCAAGGCAGGAGGTATAGGTAGGGTGACCAGACTAGGAAAATTCTGGAAAGATGAAAGGCTCAGTCTGCAGTCACCACCCAAATACAGAGGAAACAGGATGAGAACACCTCACTGAGTAAGGTACTAAGCCATGTGGCTAAACATTTATAAGAATTAAGGGTTAATTTAAGTTGTAAGAGCTAGTTAATAATAAGCCAGAGCTAATAGGCCAAAGAGTGTAATTAATATAAACCTCTATGTACTTCTTTGAGACTGAACTGCTGGGTTGCAGGACCAGGCAGGACAGAAACATCTGTCTACAGGTTGGAGTTCATAATGGAGGGAACAGTCTGACAGCAGATGCAACGTGATATCTACAGCAGTAACAGAAGGCTGAGGGCACACATCTTGAGCCACAGACACAAAGCAAGAAGAGAAAACCTCAAGGAGGGCAAGGTCTTAGGTTATCAAAGCCCACCCCCAAGGGCATATTTCCACCATCAAGACCACATGTCCTAACCCCATCCACGCAGTGCAAGCAATAAATGATCAAAAGCCCAAGACTATGTGGAATATTTCTCATTCAAATCACTGCATTTCACTCCCTGTCCCCTATAGTCTCATAGCCATATCACAATACAAAATGTACTCAGTCCAACTTTAAAACTCCCCAGGATAAAGTTAACATCACAATATAAAACATAGTATGACTTAAAAAGTCCTACAGTCTTTAGAAATTCAAACACTTAACAGTTCAGGCTCCTTAAAATAGCCAATGTGACACCTGTGAAATAAAAAATAAGTCACAGGGAAAATTCACAATCAAAGCAAATTTCAGCTTCCACAGTGTCCAATGCCTGGGATTCATTCACAATCTTCTAGGATCCAAAGATCTTGGACCATCTCAGTTCTTTGACTCTGCCATAAACAGTGTGTGTAGCTTTTGTTAACAGGCTTAGGTAAATTCCACATCACACTGTGGTTAACCCTGGTGGTCATCTCATGGCCATGGCGTCTGCACCAATCAGGGGTTTCCACTGCAATTGAGCCTGAACCCTCACTAATATCTTCTCCTGTCCTCTCTTCAGGAACTGCAACCCTACCACTTGCTTCAAAACATTAGCTTCCTTCCATGGCGTCTTCAGTTCACACGCCACCAAAACCAGTACCACCTGGGAGACCCTTACACACTACCAAGTTCAGCTGCCAGCATGAGATGTAAATTTGGCAAGCCTGGACTATAGTGTTGTATGCTGACCCCGAGGAAATACTTCTGAGAAAATTTCACCTCAGGGATGCTGATCTCTTATTAAAAACAACTGAGTTCTCACCCCCAGATAAGCAGCATCAGTTGTCCAGGTAAATCAAAGGTTTCACTTCAGTAATGCTCGTCTCTTGCTAATCACGGCTGATTCTTCATCCCCAGCTGAAAAGAAACCACAGAGAGTCAATTCAAAATATATAAGTAACTCTGATAGAGTCTTTGCTTCCCTCCGAAATTGTACAAGGCAGACCTCCATCATCTACATTTCTTTCAACACTCTTATCTTCCAAACTCCCACGGAACAGCCCTTTAAGCTCTGAATACACAATGGCTTTTCTAACCCTGACTTCTATAGTCATCCCCAAGCAACATGGTCAAGTCTGTCAAAGCAATAACCAACACTCCAGTACCAATCAGAAAACAAAGGTTATTGGTTTGATAGTGATGTATTTACATAAGATGCAACAAAGAGTCAACTGTGCTCACTAGTTTTTGTCAGCTTGACACACACGAGGGTCATCTAGAAAGAGGGAACTTTTTTTTTTATTTGAGAAAAGGAGAAAAAAAAAACAAGTTTCCACCTCCTCCCAGTCTCCCATTTCCCTCCCCCTCCTCCCACCCTTCTCCCCTTCCCCCTACTCCTCTCCCCCTCCCTCTCCAGTCCAAAGAGCAGTCAGGGTTCCCTGCCCTGTGGTAAGTCCTAGGTCCTCCCCCATCCGTCCATATCTAGGAAGGTGAACATCCAAACTGGCTAGGCTCCCACAAAGCCAGCAGGCTCCCACAAAGCCAGCACATTAAGTAGGATCAAAACCCCGTGCCATTGTCCTTGGCTTCTCATCAGCCCTCATTGTTCGCCATGTTCAGAGAGAGGGAACTTTAACTGAGAAAAGGCCTCCATTAGATTGGTCTACAGGCAAGACATTGTCTTAATTAATGACTCACGTAGGAAGGCCTAGCCCACTGTAGGTGGTGCCACCCTTAGGTTCGTTGTCTTTGGTTGTATTAGAAAGGCTCTAAGCAAACTGTGGAGACCAACCAGTAAGTAGCCTTCCTCCTTGACCTCCGCTTCCACTCCTGCCTCTAGATTTCTGCTTGCATTCCTGCCTTGGCTTTCCTTGATAGACTGTGACCCAAGATTTGTGAGTCAAATAAACCCTTTTCTTTCCAAGTTGTTTTAGTCATGGTGTTTTACCACAACAGACATTTTAACTTTCATTTCCCTGAGGAGCTTTATTGTGGGGCACACTACTCTGTATATTTCGTTCATGTGTGTAAGGCAGTGTATTTTGTCAATGGGCTAGCTTTTTTTATACTGAGTTGTAGGAGTTCTTTATATAGTCTACATAAAAGACCTTTGTCAAATGCCTCTCCTTGTCAGCAATTAACATTTTCAGTTCAGAAATATAATCCTTAGAGGAACAACCATTCTTGCTTTGAAATATTAAAAACATTCCTCTGAAAACAAGAAGCAAATAGCCTGCTAACACTATATTTAACATTGGATGAGTGACCAGAAAAATAAATACGGGTGTAAAGATTGGTAAGGAAAAATAAGAATGCCATTGTTTTCAGATGACTTAATTTTGTACCTAGAAATTGTTTTCTAAAGCTCTAGATAAACTATTTAAAATTTTTTAATAATTTATTTCTTAGTGTGTATGTCATAATGAATGATACTGCTTAATATCCAAACACTTGGGCACTTGGGAGTTTTATGTTTATCTTTTTGTGACCAATTTATAACATGCTCTGCTATGATCAGAGACTATCTTTAATATTATTTGTAACCATTAAAAATTTTGTTGTGACTAGATTTATGGTAATAATTATTTTCCAAAAATAATTTTAGTGATCTATAGAACTCACAGATTAAAGTTACTCCGATTTGTTGATAATTTTATTCACTCATTCTGAAGTTTTGCTCATTTTGCCCATTTGTCTTATCCATGACTGACAAACACACATTGTAGCCTGCCTCCATGGTGTGAACCTTTTCCACTTCTCTTCTAATTTCTGCCAAAATTTTCTTTATACATGTTGATGTTGCATAATTAGGTGAATATAAATTTAGGCTGTTTATAGCTTCCATAAGAAATGACCCATAGAATCTCAATAAGTCTGTGTATCTTGTGTGATGTTCCTTGCTCTGGATTTTATTTACTGGTACTAAGCTATCCTCACCAGCGTTTTGCTCATCTTGCGCTGGTTTGGGTAAACAAAGCAAATGTAATTCACCTTACATGTGGAAAGACTCATAAACTTGCAACTTTAACTTTTCTTTTAGCACATATTATATACAGTATAATAAGCAAACTGAAGTGTGGGAGTTTTCTTTTCATATAATAACAGTCTTTGTCTTTCAATTAGGATATTTTGTTTATTTAATATAATTATCAGTGTTTGTATTTAAATTTACCACGTTACATTCAACAACTCTTTCTTTTTGTCTCATTTTGAAAATAATAACTATTTCTATATTCTAATGTCCTTCTTTATTAGAATTCCTATTTATTATTCTTTTAATAATGTCTTTGAGATTAAGATGGATTTCCATGACATTATTACATTATATATATATATTAGTATGCATGTTGTTTATCTAACAATGCTACAACCTTAGACCAATGCATCTTATATTACTGGTGTTATATATTTTAATTAAATAATTGCATTTTAAGTTATATACTCAATACATATTAAACATATATATTAAATACAATGCAGATTCTTTCATTATTCTGTGCAGTTAATTCTCATTTTTAGATAAAACCTGCCTGTTCCTGGGCTTCAAAGAGTTCTCAACTTCTTGTTATTACTGAATTCTACTTTTCAGCTCCCCAGCACAATATGACCTTGAAGGCTCTCCATGGTGGCTCACAATCTACCTGCTTTTGACTTAGCTTGTACCCTGCATGTGGGCCAGATACAAATCACCAAAGCTCCAAGGTAAGAAGTAACACTGAGACAGCTTCTCTTGGCTTCCTTTCTCCCTGGAATCTCAGTTTGGCTGCCATAGTAACAAGACCCATCTTTCTCTCTGTGTCTCTGTCTCTGTGTGACTCCTTGGTGGGACCAAGCAGATTGTGTATTTACATGCCCACCAAGGTTCAGAGTCATCCTGCCTGCCTGTGTTTGCTCTCAAAATGGAGTCAAAAGCCACTTGTAAATTGGAGCCTTTCAGGACAAAGTAGAGCCTGAAAAAATCACATTTTACCCAATATGGAGTAGCTAAGAACAGGGCACAGCCTGAGCTCAAAAAAATAGGATGATAAAAAAAAATGTCTTTTCTATGTGCTGACAGTGATCTTGTGAAGATTAAAGTTGGTACAGATACCAAATTATGTGCTATTTTATTTTATTTCAATGATATCCACTAAAGATAACAAGGAGCACAGTTTGAGATACTCCATACCCTGCTGGGATGCAGGCAGGTTCGGGCATGTCCTGAAAACTGATGAGCCAGGCTACCAGTAGCCTATTTACAGAGCTGAGCAGCCTGCTAAGAAAACGCTAGAGTTCTAGCTCTTCCTGGACTGTGGCGTGTGAGAGCAGGGCCAGAAAACCAAAGGGTCTGTAGGAAAAAAAAAAAAATCTGTGAATCCCCCTGAAGCATGCCCACCCTCCACAAGAAGAACCCTAGCAGGAGGAATTTAGTCCAGAATATTCTTTATTGTTGTTATTGAAAAACAAGGACTTTAGCCACAACGTGATTAGCCCAATTCATTGAAATTTCTTATGTAAAAGTATTCTCTCTCCGAAAAGTGATTGACATATTGAAGAAAAAAGATTAAAGAGAGTGAAGAGCTAGGAACGCAGTTCAGCCCACAGTCCAGCAAATACATCAACATGCACAGAGAGATTCCACATGCAGTTTCAACTGCTGGGTCCCCTCATTGCGCTTTCCACATCATGGATGATTATTTCAGTCTTATTCATAGCCAGGGAGTCAATTTTGAACCCCAGCTTTTATTATTTACTCCCCTATTGAGTATCAATCCTCATCTATGGTTCAGTATTTCCTATTTCCTACTAAACAAACTTTCAAATGATTGGGCATGCCACCCAAAGCTATCCTATAATCCATAAGCTATCCTAGACTGATTTTTTACTCATAAAATGATAATAATGACCTTAAATAAGGTGGAAGAATGATAGAGTAGTAAACCTTAAAACAATAAAAATGAATTCTATGATATATTAGAATTCGATAAGAGAGCATACTTGAACTCAAGTCTAGAACACATTTATTTTAGATTTCTAGCTTCAAATATCAATAGTCTATTAACATGGAAAACCACATATCTAGTCATAAATTGTGCTCCTTTTAATTTACAGAAGGCTTTAGCAAAATCATAGTGCCGTTATTGTTGTTCACTTCTCATCTTTGATGCAATTTGTTGTGAAAATGACTTTTTTCTTATTACCGCCTTGATTTTTTACCTTGAGTCTCAAAATTAAATGTGAAATTGCTTCCACCTTAGCCAAAGCCTCCTTCATCTTATTATTAGGCCATCATAAATGTCCCAGTAGTTTAAATGCCATTTGTCATTTTCTCCTGGCCAGGTTCAGATTACCACTTTTAGAAAGATTCTATTTTCTGTTTTGTTTGTTTCAATTTGCTTTAGGGATTATTGCTTATTTTTGTTCTTATTGTTATTTTAGATACATAAAATCCTTAAAGAAAAATGGGTTTTTATAACATCCCAGGGTAACTCCTCTATGCAATTTATGTTATGCTGCATGTTATGGAAATTAAGATTCTTTTCACCAAAAGTATCCTTTTTAATGGAAGGTATTTGTTGTACTAAACAGAATTCATTATTTTAATCTTTTTAATGCATTTATGAAATTTTAATCAATATGTATTTTCCTGTTATATTAAACTTGATTGCGTACACAACACATTTATTTCAGCATCTCACAAAGGTTTTTTTTTTTTATAAAAAGATGCCTACAGAGCTTATAGCTGAAGTAGAGATTATCTGTAAACCCAACAGCGAGTTGCAATGCCTGCTCTCAGTTTTGTGTCAGTGGGAATTTTTGTGTCTGCCTGAAGGAAGGAAGCGCTGCAGAAGGCTGTTTTGGGGGACGACTTGAGCACCGCGCCAGTGGGATGAGAAGCTGAGGGACATGCAAACTGCGTATTAACGTATTATCATCATTATTAAACTTCGCAGTCAACACTGAATCTATTTTGGTTTGATTTGATTCTATTTGGTTAGATTGCATTGTTTTGTTTGGAAACATGGCTTAACTCTGTAGCCCAGGCTGATCTAAATCTCATTATGAAGCCCATAACGGTTAAAAATTCCCAGTGCTCCTCCTGCTTCTGCCTATTGACAGCTAGGGTTAAAATGTGTCACTCAAAATAGGCACCAGAGTCATCCTTTCTCAGGATGTCCCCAGATTTTAGTTTGGTTGTAACTGAAGTGTGCATTCCTCTCCTTATTATGGAAATAAGTCATTCTTGTTTTGGGAAATGATGACATGAATGTAAACGAGAAAATGTACATACTATGTAATTTCTTTTTAAAATTTTAAAAGATGTCTTTTTATTTTATGTGTATGAGTGTTTTGTCTACATGTATGTATGTGCACACATGTATACCTGATGATAAGTATGTCAGAATAGGACAATGGATCCAGTAGAACTGGAGTTATGGATGGCTGTACACTATCCATGAGGACCTCAAGTCCTCTGCAGGAGCAGTAAGTGTTCTTAGCCGCTAAGCCACCACTCCAGCCCCTTTGTATAATGTGATTCAAGAGTTGGGACAGACAGAGGCGGAGCGGCAGCGGCGCCAGACGCACAGAGGCGGAGCGGCGGCCAGACCCAAGCGGCGGGGACAGGCCTGCAATAAGGAGAGCAGATCGCCCTACTACAATTGAGTCAAAGAGGTAGGCCTTTGGTTGGCCAGGTCACTGGCACAAGGGGAGCCTGGTCCTGTCCTGAAGATCCTTCGGAGGGGTGAGAGAATTCTTGGCCTGCAGCAGGAACCACGAAAGAGAGTGAGGGCATTTTGTAAGCAGAGCCCTTGGCCAGCAGGGAAACCTGATCCGGTTTCTAAAGGACCCATTGGATAGGATCAATAGGAGGAGATGGGCAGGCGCCAAGGCAAGAACTCACCCAATAATCCGAAAAACAACATGAAAACATCAGAACCCAATGATCTTACAACAGAAGTATTTGAACAACCTAACACAGAAGAAGTGGAAAAAATCGACTTTATGAAGATAATAGGGTCCCTTAAACAACATGTAAAAAAATGCCCTTATAGAATTGGATGAGAAGTATAACAAAAAGTTTGAAGAAGTGAGTAAATACGTACATGATACCCTGGGAAACCAAGAAAAAACCATCAAACAGGTAATGGAAACAGTTCAAGAATTGAAAACTGAAATGAAGGCAAAGAAGAAAATACAAACTGAAGACCAGCTGGATATGGAAAATCTAGGCCAACGAGCAGAGTCTACAGAAATAAGCATAATCAATAGAATACAAGAGCTAGAAGAAAGACTCTCAGATGCTGAGGACACCATAGAGAAAATAAACGAACAGATCAAAGAAAACAGCAAAGCCAACAAATTCTCAACACAAAACATTCAGGAACTATGGGACACAATAAAAAAACCAAACCTAAGAATAATAGGAATAGAAGAAGGAGAAGAGTCACAGCTCAAAGGCCCAGAAAATATTTTCAACAAAATTATGGAAGAAAACTTTCCCAACTTAAAGAAAGATATTCATTTAAATATTCAAGAAGCATACAGAACACCAAACAGACTGGATCAAAGAAAAACATCTCCTCGCCATATAATAATCAAAACACAAAATATACAGGTTAAAGAAGGAATATTAAGAGCTGCAAAAGAAAAAGGGCAAGTAACTTATAAAGGTAAACCGATCAGACTTACACCTGACTTCTCGATGGAAACCATGAAAGCCAGAAGGTCCTGGATAGAGGTTCTGCAGAAGCTAAGAGACCATGGATGCAAACCCAAACTACTATACCCAGCCAAGCTATCGTTCACTATCAAAGGAGAAAACAAGACCTTCCAGGATAAGAACAAATTTAAACAATACGTAGCCACAAATCCAGCCCTACAGAAAGTAATAGAAGGAAAATCGCAACCCAAGGAATCCAACACTGCCAACACTGCCTACAATAACCCAGGCATCTAATGACCCTTCACGAGCACATCTCAAAGAAAGGAGACACACAATCTCTACTACCAAAAGCAATAAGAATAACCGGAGTAAACAACCACTGGTCATTAATATCACTTAATATTAATGGGCTCAATTCACCTATAAAAAGGCACAGGCTAAAAGATTGGATACGAAAACAGGATCCAACATTCTGCTGTTTGCAAGAAACACATCTCAACCACAAAGACAGGCACCTACTCAGAGTAAAGGGTTGGGAAAAGGTGTTTCAAGCAAATGGTCCTAAGAAAAAAGCAGGTGTGGCCATACTAATTTCTAACAAAACTGACTTCAAACTAAAATCAATCAGAACAGACCGAGACGGTCACTTTATACTCATAACAGGAACAATTCATCAGGAGGACGTCTCAATCCTGAATATATACGCCCCCAATATAAAAGCACCTTAAAAGAAATATTACTAAAACTCAAGGCAGACATCAAACCACACACACTAGTAGTAGGAGACTTCAACACACCTCTCTCTCCAAGGGACAGGTCAATCAGACAGAAACCTAATAGAGAATTAAGAGAATTATTGGAGGTAATGAAGCAAATGGACTTAACAGACATCTATAGAACATTCCACCCAAAGAGGAAAGAATATACCTTCTTCTCTGCAGCTCATGGAACCTTCTCAAAAATTGACCACATACTCGGAAACAAAGGAAACCTCCACAGATACAAAAAAATATCAGTGTCCACCTGTGTCTTATCAGATCATCACGGATTAAAGTTAGAAGGCAACAACCACGCTGCCCCCAAAAAACCGACAAACTCATGGAAACTGAACAGTCAACTACTGAACCACACCTGGGTCAAGGAAGAAATCAAGAAGGAAATTAAAGTCTTCCTTGAATTTAATGAAAATAAAGGGACAACATACTCAAACCTATGGGACACAATGAAAGCAGTGCTAAGAGGAAAGTTCATAGCACTAAGTGCCCACTTAAAGAAAACGGAGAATGCATACATTGGGGACTTAAAAACACAACTGAAAGCTCTAGAAAAAAAAGAAGCAGACGCGCCCAGGAGAAGTAGAAGACTGGAAATAATAAAACTGAGGGCTGAAATCAACAAAATAGAAACCCAGAAAACAGTCCAAAGAATCAATGAAACAAAAAGCTGGTTCTTGGAGAAAATCAACAAGATCGACAAACCCCTATCCAAACTAATTAAACGACAGAGAGAGAACACGCAAATAAATAAGATCAGAAATGAAAAGGGGGACATAACCACAGACACAGAGGAAATTCAGAGAATCATTAGATCTTACTACAAAAGCCTGTATGCCACAAAACTGGAAAATACTAAAGAAATGGACATTTTTTTAAATAAGTATCATATACCAAAGCTAAACCAAGACCAGGTGAATGATCTAAATAAACCGGTTTCTCGCGAAGAATTAGAAATGGTTATCAAAAATCTCCCTTCGAAAAAAAGCCCAGGACCAGATGGTTTCAATGCAGAATTCTACCAGAACTTCCAAGAAGAACTAATACCTATACTCCTTAATGTATTTCACAATATAGAATCAGAAGAGTCATTGCCAAATTCCTTTTATGAAGCTACAGTTACCCTGATACCAAAACCACAAAAAGACCCAACCAAGAAAGAGAATTACAGACCGATCTCACTCATGAACATCGACGCAAAAATTTTCAATAAAATACTGGCAAACCGAATCCAAGAACACATAAGAAAAATTATCCATTATGATCAAGTAGGCTTCATCCCAGAGTTGCAGGGCTGGTTCAACATACGCAAATCTATCAATGTAATCCACCATATAAATAAACTGAAAGAAAAAAACCATATGATCATTTCACTAGATGCGGAAAAAGCATTCAACAAAATTCAACACCCCTTTATGATAAAGGTCTTGGAGAGAATAGGGATACAAGGGTCCTACCTAAATATAATAAAAGCTATTTACAGCAAGCCAACAGCTAACATTAAATTAAACGGAGAAAAACTCAAAGCCATCCCACTAAAATCAGGAACACGACAAGGATGTCCACTCTCGCCATACCTCTTCAATATAGTGCTTGAAATTCTAGCAATAGCAATAAGACAACATAAGGAGATCAAGGGGATTCGTATTGGAAAGGAAGAAGTTAAGCTTTCGTTATTTGCAGATGATATGATAGTGTACATAAGCGACCCCAAAAATTCTACCAAAGAACTCCTACAGCTGATAAACAGCTTTAGTAACGTGGCAGGATACAAGATCAACTCCAAAAAATCAGTTGCCTTCCTATACACCAAGGATAAGGAAGCAGAGAGAGAAATCAGAGAAGCATCACCTTTCACGATAGCCACAAATAGCATAAAATACCTTGGGGTAACCCTGACCAAGGAAGTGAAAGACCTACTTGACAAGAACTATAAGTCTTTGAAGAAAGAAATTGAAGAAGACACCAGAAAATGGAAAGACCTCCCTTGCTCTTGGATTGGGAGGACCAACATAGTAAAAATGGCAATTCTACCAAAAGCAATCTATAGATTCAATGCAATCCCCATCAAAATCCCATCAAAATTCTTCACAGATCTGGAGAAGACAATAATCAACTTTATATGGAAAAACAAAAAACCCAGGATAGCCAAAACAATCTTATACAATAAAGGTTTGTCTGGAGGCATTACCATCCCTGACTTCAAACTCTATTACAGAGCTACAGTATTGAAAACAGCTTGGTATTGGCATAAAAACAGAGAAGTCGACCAATGGAATCGAATAGAAGACCCTGACATTAACCCACAAACCTATGAACACCTGATCTTCGATAAAGGAGCTAAAAGTATACAATGGAAAAAAGAGAGCATCTTCAACAAATGGTGCTGGCAAAACTGGATGTCAATCTGTAGAAGAATGAAAATAGATCCATATCTATCACCATGCACAAAACTCAAATCCAAATGGATTAAAGACCTCAATATCAGTCCGAACACACTGAACCTGATAGAAGAGAAAGTGGGAAGTACTCTACAGCACATGGGCACAGGAGACCACTTCCTATGTATAACCCCAGCAGCACAGACACTAAGGGCATCATTGAATAAATGGGACTTCCTGAGGCTGAGAAGCTTCTGTAAAGCAAAGGACACTGTCACTAAGACAAAAAGACAACCCACTGACTGGGAGAAGATCTTCACCAACCCTGCAACTGACAAAGGTTTGATCTCCAAAATATATAAAGAACTCAAGAAACTAGACCGTAAAAGGCTAATCAACCCAATTATAAAATGGGGCACTGATCTGAACAGAGAATTCTCAACAGAAGAACTTCAAATGGCCAAAAGACACTTAAGGTCATGCTCAACTTCCTTAGCGATCAGGGAAATGCAAATCAAGACAACTTTAAGATACCACCTTACACCTGTCAGAATGGCTAAAATAAAAAACACCAATGATAGCCTTTGCTGGAGAGGTTGTGGAGAAAGGGGTACACTCACCCATTGCTGGTGGGATTGCAAACTTGTGCAACCACTCTGGAAAGCAGTGTTTCGGTTTCTCAGGAAATTCGGGATCAACCTACCCCTGGATCCAGCAATACCACTCTTGGGAATATACCCAAGAGAGGCCCTATCATACAACAAAAGTATATGCTCAACTATGTTCATGGCAGCATTGTTTGTAATAGCCAGAACCTGGAAACAACCTAGATGCCCTTCAACCGAAGAATGGATGAAGAAAGTATGGAATATATACATATTAGAGTATTACTCAGCAGTAAAAAACAAGGACTTCTTGAATTTTGCATACGAATGGATGGAAATAGAAAACACTATCCTGAGTGAGGTAAGCCAGACCCAAAAAGAGGAACATGGGATGTACTCACTCATATTTGGTTTCTAGCCATAAACCAAGGACATTGAGCCTATAATTCATGTTCCTAGAGAAGCTAAATAAGGTGAATCCAAAGACAAACACATAGGCATCCTCAGGAATATTAACCTTCATCAGGCGATGAAAGGAGACAGAGACAGAGACCCACAGGTGAGCACCGGACAGAAATCTCAAGGTCCAAATCAGGAGCAGAAGGAGATGGAGCACGAGCAAGGAACTCAGGACCACGAGGGGTGCACCCACACACTAAGACAATGGGGATGTTCTATTGGGATCTCACCAAGGCCAGCTGGCCTAGGTCTGAAAAAGCATGGGATAAATCCGGACTAGCTGAACATAGCGGACAATGAGGAATACTGAGAATTCAAGAACAATTGCAGTGGGTTTTTGATCCTACTGCACGTACTGGCTTTGTGGGAGCCTAGGCAGTTTGAATGCTCACCTTACGAGACCTGGATAGAGGTGGGCAGTCCTTGGGCTTCCCACAGGTCAGGGAACCCTGATTGCTCTTCGAGCAGATGAGTGGGGGACTTGATCGGGGGAGGGGGAGGGAAATGGGAAGCGGTTGTGGGGACGAGGCAGAAATCCTTAATAAATAAATAAATTTAAAAAATAAAAAAAAGAGTTGGGACAAAGAGATTTCAGGTGATTAGTGGTGAACACCAGAGTCTGTGGTTAGTAATGATTCCCCAAGACTTTGTGATGACAAACTCAATTGTCCCCTTCTTTCTGCCTCCCTTCCCTTTCTCCTGTGTCCTCTAACAACAAAGCAGAAGACCAGGAAACTGGTTCAGTTAGCAAAAATACATAGGAAGTGAAAAATCCCTGGTTTTAT
This sequence comes from Microtus oregoni, assembly GCF_018167655.1. NCBI lineage: Eukaryota > Metazoa > Chordata > Mammalia > Rodentia > Cricetidae > Microtus > Microtus oregoni. The sequence continues at coordinate 7,689,445 of NW_024543076.1, read as the reverse complement.
GTAGGTGTCACAAAGTAAGAGTATTACATAGGTTATTTGAATCTGATGTGGTCATAGTTTATTCTAGATATCTGCAAAATCTCTCTGCAAGATAGGCGGCATTCATTCTCTGCCTCAGCTAGGTTTGGTGAAATAGAAAGCTGTCTATGGTCTCCACCTTTCCTCTATCCAGAATCTTATGGAAGACTCCTTGGTGATTTCAGAGCAATTCCACCCTCAGCTCAATTGTGCCATGAAAGTGCTTTCTTTAAAATGTACATTGGTAATAGCTGGTAAGAAAAAAAGTGTTTGGTCATACAAGAGAACAGAGAATCTGAATGAATGAAACATTTTCATACAAAACTGAATATTGTCTCACTATGAAACACAAACGAACTAGAGGGCACGAGTGAATTAATTAGACTTGGGATTTTTGGTTTTCAATAAAAGATGGCAACTCTCTCTAGTTCCTTCTGCAGCCAGCTCAGTGACCTCCACTACAGCTCGTTTCAACTTCTCACTAAAATATCAAATGACACAAAAAGTCCCACATCACAAAGAAAAACACCACTATAATTTCAGAGGAATTGACAACAATCATAAGATTGATAGGGCTGGATTTAGAAAACCATTTCAGAATGCAGCAAATGGCATATACTAGCTTCAATTTATGGGAAAATAAAAAGACTTTCTAAAAATAGAGGCAGGAAAATACTTGATCTTCCAAACTGTCTACTTCCTGACCCAGAAAACTAGGAATTTTGACAATCAAAAAGCTATAAAACATTCTTCTCTATCCTTCAGTTGCCAAAGTGATGGTAAACCCACCTGTGACAGCTTCCACCTATTCAGTGTCCAAGATGAGAATACAAATCCCAGAAAGTGGCCAAGCAAAAGTAATGCAAAATTTGGAAGTTCCTGGAAACAGAAAATTCTGGTAATCATTGACATTTTTTCAGCATTAAATTTCTATTTTAATGACTATTAGAAAAGAAAGGTCTGGAGAGATAGCTTACAAGTTAAGAGTACCACCTACTCTCACATAGAACCAGGGTTTAATTTCTAGTACCAACCCGTCTGCTTGTAATGTCTATAACTTCAGATCTGATGTCTTCTTCTGGCCTTCAAGGACACTTCCTGCACATGGTGACCAGATATACATGTAAGCAAAATGACCACACACATAAAATAAATTAAAATATAAAGAAACTACCTAAAACAGATAAAAAAGGAATTCCAATGGAGCTACTATATAGTAAACATGGTAATTTCCCAACTAGACATCATATTCTACCATGTAAACCTCCAAGTAGCAGAAATGAGTTACATATTTTGTGTCATTGACAAAAGAGTCTCATAAATCCTCTTCCCCAAAGATTATAGACTATTGACAATACTATCAGTTACACTTCATGACCTGATGTTAAGACTCTAGAGTTGGGGACACTACACACGTCACCAAACATACAGAAGTCAGCTGGTACTCAACTAGAAGCTTTCCCTGTATTGACTAGCATCCATAGTGCTACTGGAGAAGAAAAGTAATCAGCAATCCTACCAACTCACATAGGCTATGAACTACAATAGCACCAAGCCTCAAGATAAACCCACTAGTGCCAGAAATGGGTTACATCTAATGAAATTTAGCCAAAGATGCCCCCTTGAAAACTCCAGACAATACAGGCCTTTACCAAGGCTTTGGTTGCGCTCTACAAACTGATGGTAAAGTCCTATTTCTGATGACAATACCTATATAACTCACTGAACATGGAGAAGTCAAACAGGTACCTACCCAAAGCCTTCACTCCTACTGACCAGTGTCCGTTATACTAGGAGGTACTCTGTACACTACCAGAGAAGAAAGATAAATACCAACCAAGCTACAAACCCTAAAATCCATAATCTTCCTTCAAGACACACTGGTGCAATAGTGGCACAAAGGTTGTAGGAGTAACCAACCACTAACTGGAATTAAAGCCTATCCCATGAGATAGACCCCATGCCAGGCACTGCTCATGTGGCTAAGAACCTAAAACTAAATAATCCAGGGACCTAGTGAAAAACTAAATATTACCATTCTGGTAAAGAAATATAGTCATAAAAACTCTTAATGGCATTCTGCTATACTCAGATCATTGTCTTTCTTAGCCATCATTAGAGAGGCTTCCTTTCTATATATTTCTGGGAACAAATACAAAGACTCACAGCTGGACAACATGCAGATAGTGGGATACCTTAGAGCACCCAGTCCTAAATAGGAGGTATTCATCAAAGCTCTCCCCTCAAGACTCAGAACTCTGTAGAAGAGGAGGCAGAAAGATGAAAGAGCCAGTGAGGATGGAAGACACCAAGGAAACAAGGCCTCCAAGATACAACAGGATGAAGACCATGGCAGCATGGCACAGGGCCTACACAGATCTAAACCAAATGGAGTCCCAGTATTGAGAGGGAAAATGGACGCAAACCCCCATCCCTAACCCTAAAGTTATTTCCAGTCGATAACCTCTCACAAAATAAAAATTAGTTATCTCCAATGGAGTCTCACTGGGTATACAAACAACACCTAATGGCAGGCCCCATGGCCAGCCAGAGATTGCCAACACAAAATGAACTCAGTTGCATCTTTGGAAGTTCTTTATCTCATTATGCTTTGTCTGGATATTTTCACTTTACCTGACATGGTTTTGCTTATATTTTATGGTTTCCAATTTTATTTTTGCAGGCTTTCTGTGTCTGTGAATAATGTCTCTGTGTCTATAAATGTTTCTTTATATATAATGTTTCTTTGACTATTTTTTACTTTGCTTTTTCTATTTTGGCTTGTTTGTTTTTAGTTTATCTTGTTGTTCTGTTAGGTGCCTGTTTCCTAATGAAAGGGAGACAAAGGGTGTGGATTTGAGTGGGTGGGTAGAATCTGAGACAAGTTCGGGGAGGGGAAGCATAATCAGAATATATTGCACTAGAAAATCCATTTTTAGTTTTAAAAAGTATAAAAATGTGGAATATACACAAGATATAATTCTAGACATCTGTAAAGAAAAAAAGAAATGATGAAACTTGGAGGTAAGTGAATGACAAAGAAAATACTTTACTAGTGAGATAACTGATAGCTGTAAAAACAAATGCTGATTGTTCTCTCTTATAGCTTGAAGTAAACACAGAAGTCAGAAGAGTAGAAAGTGATAACCAGAGCTGGAGAGAAGGAACCCTAGAGAGGAGATAGTAGGACATAGGTGCTATGTTTAAAAGAGATAGGAGAAAAATGGGAGGTGGGCTTCACCAAGGAGGAGCAAGGGAGGGCATTACAAAGGGAGAGGGAAGGAGAAGAAAGAGATAAACAACGCCAGTGATGTTTGGAAAGCTATTAAAAACTTACTTGAGTATGAGCTTAAGGAGCAGAGGACCATATGTCACTAGCTTTGGAAGGACAAATCAAGCATACAGCATGAGCACTGAGGCATTCTGCCATGATTGTGCATTCAGGTTCTCTTAAACAGGGAGTGTGTAAGAAAATGTTTTTTAAATCATCAGTGGCTCACTAGTCAAGCAAGCATGAGGACCTGAGTTCTAATCCCCAAAACTCATGTAAAGTCAGACTTAATAGTATGAGTTTGGAATCCCAGTCCTTCAGCAAGATGGGAGGTGGAGACAAGAGAATTACAGGAACGTCTTGGATCAGCTAGTGACCAGCCCTGTGTTTAAAGCTGAACCACAAAGAGACCCTGTCTCAAACTGGATGAAAAGGACTCTACAACCAAGAAGGTTCCCTGACTTCCACATGAACGTGGTGGCATGAACATCCCATTCTCACATTCTCATATGAGCATGTACACACGCTCACACACATGTAACAAAAATAAGGAACAAAGAGTTGAAGTTTATGGCTTTGTAAAATTTAAAGTTTACACTGTGAACCATACCACTAGAAGATTGTCAGGGCAATTCAGCTCTTTTTGTCTTTAGATTTTTTTTATTAAGAATTTTTTTAATACAGTCTTTCCTCATTTTACATAGCTATCCCCATTTCCACTCCCTCCCCTCCTCCTACCTCACCCATCACCCAACATCACCCCCCATTCACTCCTCAGAAAGAGTAAGTCAGTGAGCTCTCACTAGCTCAGGTCAGCTGTTTTCATGGTTTTGACCCCTTTGGTCATATTACCGCTCCTCCTACTCTTGGGCTTGTCTCTAAAAGCTCAGCCCAGTACCTCACTGTAGATCTCTGCACCTGCTTCCATTAGTTGCTGGTTGAAGGTTCTATGATGACAATTAAGGCACTCATCAATTACAGTGGAAGGCCAGTTTAGATGTCTTCTCCACTGTGGCTTAGAGTCTTAGCGGGGGTCATTCTTCTGGATTCCTGGGAATTTCCCTAGTGGCATGTTTCTCGCTAGCCCTTTAATGGCTCCCTCAATCAGGATATCTCTTTCCTTTCTCTCCCTCTCTGTACTTAGCCCTTCTTGAGCTTTCTGTTCCCTCATGTTCTCCTCCTGCCTCCCCTTCTCCCCTCCACTTTCACCCTCCCTTCTCTCCCTCTCCACACTCCCAATTTTCTCAGGAGATCATGTCTGTTTCCCCTTCCTTGTATGTCTTTCTTAGGGTTCTCCTTATTACCTGACTCACCTGTCTGACTCCAATTCCTCTCTTGGTATTCTGCACAGCTGGAAGCAGCAGTGTAGAGAGGACTCTGGTGTTATAAACAGCAAGTCTAAGCCAGGCCTTCCACACCTGTGAGTTTCAGTTTGGTCACTGTTAAAATGCAGAAGATTAATAAAAGAAAAGGAAGGGACAAGAAGGGAATGGAATGAAAAAAGGATCCTACTAACTTAATTGAGTAGGTCTTAGAAGGAGTCCACCTATGGCCAAAAATCATTCTTTGAACTACATTCCCAATTTTGTTTTGTTTTGCGAACATTAATATTCTCAGTAGCTGCCCAATTGCTCTCTAATGAAGAATTATCTTTGGACCCATAATTATTCTACAAAAACCCATGTTTATGCCAAAAATGTCCTTTCTTATTAATAATATTGATTAATAAGGCAGAAGATTTTTTTCAGTGTGTATAAGTGAAAAACATTTCATAACTGCATCATTTTTTAAAACAAGAAGCTACCGGAAAGACTATCTCATATGAAGAAATTATTCCCTAATTCACGTTTTTCCAGGCTTCAATATGAGTTGAGGCTGTTCATCTGAATTTGATACAGTTCAGCTCATTTGGCTGGAAACTTATCTTTTATCACTTACAGTCCCATGTCATCTAGTGGCATGCCTGAGTGTCTGAAAAGATTACTGTAAATTGAATTTTATGAATCAATTTTGGTTGTAAGTGCTCTAGATTACCTCAAAATTTGCTTCGTGAATTTATTTTTAATCCACCTGTGTGCAAGCTGAGCCGAACTGTGCTGGTTTTCCTAAAGAGGATTGACCATGGCACAGAGGTAGGGTGGGCAGGAGAGTCCAAACAGTGCTCGGGACTCAGACAAACTCGTGGAAAATCACTTTGTTGGTGTCAGGACTCAGAGGGAGAAACAGCTTGGTATTATAAACAAAAAAGTGGGTGGTATAAATGATTGCAGTAACAGTTAGGATCTCAAACTTAAATGTTATTTGTGGGTATGGTTGTCTCTGTGTCATCTCCTGATTTGTAAAAGGCAAATAGGGTCCCATTTTTGAAGCTACAACCCCATAGAAAACTATTTTTATAAGAGACCCACAGAAAGATAGTTATCAAAATCATCAAGGGAGCTTCTGCTTTAGCTACTACATGTCTTGTTTTCTTTACAATTCATTATATTTATTATCATGTTCATGGCATTAACATAAATAATATCTTCATAATACGTATGACATAGTATTTAACTCATATAATTAAAATAGATAGTCCCAAATAAAGGGAAAATGACTTTCTAAGTAACAAAATCCAGATAAGATTCTTTCATTATAGAAAAGAAAAATGCGACTCATTTTACATTTTTTAAAATGCCACTCAGTTTTAATCATCTTTTTATTTAATGTTTTACTGAAATAATGCAAAAGTTCTATAAATACATGGAGTTTTCCAAATGGAAGTGTTACCAATAAAAAAACTTCATTAAAACATGTCTTGTGAACACAAGGCAATGAGATAATGCTGTTTTCTAATTCAGCTGAGAAATTTCCAAATTATAAGGTAGCTGATAAAATATAAGATACAAAATTGAATAGGGTAATGCTAGTGATTTTGGTAATTGGACATGGATACTTAGGAATGTCTTCGGACAATATTGATTAGTGGAAAATTTTTTCTTGATATACTATTCTACTTCTTTGTGATTATCTGTGCTATATACAATTATATAAAAACAATTCCATTGATTAATTTTTGACTTCTACTTACTCAATCATATTAGCTGATATCTATTTGATTTCTTAAATATTATTAGCAATACAAGAAGGTAAATATTGACTGCAATGTAGTCCAGATGGCTTTGTTAAAAACCTTACATAATTAGCATATGAGAAAAAAACAGTTGGCAAAATGAAGGCTGGAAAACCCACTAGTCAAAGCTCATAAAACCTCACCACCAGAGCAAACACAGAGAGGCACTTCTTCACAGTGTCTGGACATGAGCTGGGTCTCAGTGTAAATACTAAAACACATGATACTAAATAAAATATAGAGATGCATGAAGCTGTATGCAGAACTCCATGTAACAGAGCATGTCCAAAATGCTCATGGTATGTAAATGGGAAGAGCTCCTGCTGTGCAAAAAAGCCATTCTTTGTGATCAAAAACTTTAATCCTGGATGACAGCGAATAATTTGATAATAAGCTCTCTCTTGGCTCCAGGCCACACCCTTGATTGTGTTTCTTTTCTTTTTTTTTTTATTGAGAAAAGGAAAAAAAAAAAAAAACAAGTTTCCGCCTCCTCCCAGCCTCCCATTTCCCTCCCCCTCCTCCCACCCTTCTCCCCCTCCCCCTACTCCTCTCCCCCTCCCTCTCCAGTCCAAAGAGCAGTCAGGGTTCCCTGCCCTGTGGAAAGTCCAAGGTCCTCCCCCCTCCGTCCATATCTAGGAAGGTGAACATCCAAACTGGCTAGGCTCCCACAAAGCCAGCACATTAAGTAGGATCAAAACCCCCGTGCCATTGTCCTTGGCTTCTCATCAGCCCTCATTGTTCATCATGTTCAGAGAGTCCGGTTTTATCCCATGCTTTTTCAGTTACAGTCCAGCTGGCCTTGGTGAGCTCCCAATAGATCAGCCCCACTGCCTCAGTGGGTGGGTACACCCCTCGTGGTCCCGACTTCTTTGCTCATGTTCTCCCTCCTTCTGCTCCTCATTGGGACCTTGGGAGCTCAGTCCAGTGCTCCAGTGTGGGTCTCTGTCTCTGTCTCCATCCATCACCAGATGAAGGTTCTATGGTGATATGCAAGATGTTCGTCAATATTGCTATAGGATAGGGTCATTTCAGGTTCCCTATCCTCTGCTGCCCAAGGAACTAACTGGGGACATCGCCTTGGGCTCCTGGGAGCCACTCTAGGTTCAAGTCTCTTGCCAACCCTAAGGTGGCTTCCGTGCTCCCCTATCCAACCTTCCTTTATCCCAATCATCCTTTTTCCCCAAGTTCCCCCCATCCTCCCCTTCTCACTTTTCTCTCCCCATCTCCCCTTACCCCCATCCCACCCCACCCCCAAGATCCCAATTTTCTCCCCGGCAATTTTGTCTACTTCCCATAGCCAAGAGGATAACTATGTTTTTCCTTGGGTTCACCTTTTTACTTAGCTTCTTTAGGTTCATCAATTGTAGACTCCATGACCCTTATTTATGGCTAGAAACCAATTATGAGTGAGTACATCCCATGTTCATCTTTTTGGGTCTGGGTTACCTCACTCAGCTTTGCCTGCTTCTGGCCATGTGTCTCTGAGTCCTTACTCCAGAATCCAAAAAGCTGGATGCCCTCTGGAGGTAGCCAATGCTGTAATGACCATCTATTAAAAGTGGTCTAACCTGATTCCACCATTAATTAACTTACTTACATTCTTTTCCTTTTCTACCAACGGGACTATTGTCGATTTTAACCAAACCCTACCCACCCTCCACCTACAGACGAATAAAACCATGGTGAGATAGTGAAATGAATCACAGATCAACGCTGTGCATCCCTGTGGGGCTTCTTCATCACTGCATCCCACGGCTATGCACTGTGACACTCACTCATGTTTTAAGACATATTTGCTTATATATAAATTTCATATTTATAAATAATAATCAAGGAAAGTTCAGGCATTTAAATTTACTTTTCCATTTATTTTGCTTCCACAAATAGCACATAGAATCTAACATAGACTATATTTACTAAGCTATTACTATAGTTAAAGATTATTTTAAAACCTCTTTGTTACTTTTGACTCTTTATTCAAGAGAAATATAAAATCAACTTGAATTAATGTAGAAAATTTGGCAATTTGTACAACTTCAATGCACTATGAGAACATGAGATAATAGTCTCATTTAAAATATGATTAAAATAGATACCTCTGCTCTCCTTGGGTGAAAATCACAAAATATTTATATGATCAATTTTTGCTTATTTTTCCATGAGCAGATTTGTTCACTTTAGGCAAAGTAAAAGAAACTCAAACTGAGTTCATGTGGGAAAGAGTAAAAACATTGATTGACAGAGACAAAATAGAGCAAGAATTATGCTCTGAGGAACACCTAATACATGAAACAACCAGAAAGAGAGACATGAGAATAATTACAACTCTCTTGGTCTCTGTTTGTTTCTCTATCTTTGTCTCTCTCTGTGTGTCTCTGTCTCTGTCTTTCTGTCTCTCTGTTTTTCTCTCTCTGTTTTTCTCTCTGTGTTTCTCTCTCTCTGTTTCTCTCTCTGTGTTTCTCTCTCTCTCTGTTTCTGTCTTTCTCTCTGTTTCTGTCTCTCTTCCTGTAGTGGTTTGAATAAAAATGGCTTACATACAGCCATAGGGAATGGCACTATGGCCTTGTTGGAGAGAGTATGTCACTGTGGACAGGCTTTGACGTCTCAGATGCTCAAGTCATGTTCAATGTTTCAATCTCTTGTTGTGAGGAGGCCTCCTGTTTAGTTCCCAGCTGCCTGGCAGCTAAGACCCAAAATAACCATACAGCAGCTGTATTAATTAAATCACTGCTTGGCCCATTAGCTCTAGCTTCTTATTAGATAATACATATCTTAATTTAACCCATATCCATTAATCTGTGTATTACCACTTGGCTGTGGCTTACCAGGTAATAGTCCCAGCATCCGTCTCCCATGGGGCTGAATGGCTTCTCTCTGACTCCGCCTCCTTTCTCCCAGCATTTGGTTTAGTTTTCCCAGCCTAGCTAAGTACTGCCTTGCTATAGGTCCAAAGAAGTTTCTTTATTAATCAATGGTAAGCACATCATACAGAGGGAATCCCACATCCATCTCTTCTGGCTGCTTTGGAACCAAATGCAGAGCTCTAAGCTACCTCTCCAGCACCACGTATGTCTGTGTGCCATCATGCTTCCCACCGTGTTGAAAATGGACTAAAACTCTGAAATGTTATCCAGCCCCAATTAAATGTATTTCTTTATAAGAGTTGCTGTGGTCATAGTATCTCTTCAACAATAGAAACTCTAACTAAAACACTCTCTCACTCCCTTTTCTTTCTGTTTCCTTCTTCCCTCCCTTCCTCCCAGCTGAGTATTTCTTTCAAATACCATTTATTACCATTCAAACTGAAACAGTAACCATTACAGCCATAGGAGACTCATTATCAATGTCAGTATCTTTCTGTTTCTATGCCCCACCTTAAAACAATCAGCAGAAAGACACTAATATTCTAGGCAGAAGTCATCCACCACTGAACCACTTCTTGCCAGTGGAAAAGAAGGGTATTTTAGGGTATCAATAATCATGGATTAATCAGAGGCATAGACACAGAAACACCTGTATAAGACAAACAGTGGAAATGCTTCTTCACAGCAGTAAAATATCTCAGAATTATGACAAGAAGATATCAAAGAAGCGCTCATGCCTCATCACCAACTATACTAGATGAGAGGTAACAAGGAAATATTTTTCTATTCCTTAATAATTAACAATATTAATTTTCCTTGATAAAGAGCTTAGACCAAACAAAACTACATTTTGAGATGAGAAATTCTGTGTGCATCAATTTGAAGACTTCTGTATTCTACTGTCAGTTAATAATCATTTTTTAATTTTATTGATTTTTATTGAGCTCTACATTATTCTCTACTCCCCTCTCGGCCTCCCCCCTCCCTGTCTCTCCCCTCTTCCCTCTCTGCCTCCTCCCCTCCCCTTCATCCCTCTCCCAAGGTCCTCATGCTCCCAATTTACTCAGGAGATATTGTCTTTTTCTACTTCCCATGTAGATTAGATCCATGTATGTCTCTCTTAGGTTCCTCATTGCTGTCTAAATTCTCTGGGATTGTGATTTGTAAGCTGGTTTTCTTTGCTTTATATTTAAAAACCACTTTTGAGTAAGAACATGTGATAATTGTCTTTCTGGGTCTGGGATACCTCACTCAAAATGATGTTTTCTAGCTCCATCCATTTGCCTCCAAAAATCAAGCTGTCGTTGTTTTGTTCTGCTGTGTAGTACTCCATTGTGTGAATGTATCACATTTTCCTTATCCATTCTTCAGTCGAGGGGCATTTAAGTTGTTTCCAGTTTCTGGCTATGATAAACAATGCTGCTACGAACATAGTTGAGCCTATGTCCCTGTGGCACGATTGAGCATCCTTTGAACATATACCCAAAAGTGGTATTACTGGGTCTTGAGGAAGGTTGTTTCCTAATTTTCTGAGAAATCACCACACTGAAATCCAAAGCTATACCAGCTTGCAGTCCCACCAGCAATGTAGGAGTGTTCCCTTTACACCACAACCTCTCCAGGATAAGTTGTCATCAGTGTTTTTAATCTTGGCCATTCTTACAGGTATAAGATGGAATCTTAGAGTTTTTTGGTTTGCATTTCTCTGATGACTAAGGATGTTGAGGATTCCCTGAAGTATCTTTCAGCCATTATAGATTCCACTGTTGAGTGGTCTCTGTTTAGGTCTATACTCCATTTTTTTAATTGGATTATTTGTTCTTTTGGTGACCAATTTCTTGAGTTCTTTGTATATTTTGGAGATCAGCCCTCTGTCTTATGTGGGGTTAGTGAAGATCTTTTCCCATTCTGTAGGCTGTCATTTTGTCTTACTGATCATGTCCTTTGCTTTACAGAAGCTTTTCAATTTCAGGAGGTCCCATTTATTAATTGTTTCTCTCAGTGTCTGTGCTGCTGGGGTTCTATTTTAGGAAGTGGTTCCCTGTGCCAATGCGTTCAAGTGTACTTCCCACTTTCTCTTCTATAAGGTTCGGTGTGGCTGGCTTTATATTAAGGTCTTTGATCCATTTGGACTTGAGGTTTTTTTAAATATTTATTTATTATTTATGTATACAATATTCTGTCTGTGTGTATGCCTGCAGGCCAGAAGAGGGCACCAGACCCCATTAGAGATGGTTGTGAGCCACCATGTGGTTGCTGGGAATTGAACTCAAGACCTTTGGAAGAGCAAGCAATGCTCTTAACCTCTGAGCCATCTCTCCAGCCCCTGGACTTGAGTTTTGTACACGGTGATAGATATGGATCTATTTTCATTCTTGTACATGTTAATATCCAGTTATGCCAGCACCACTTGTTAAATATGCTTTCTTTTTCCATTTGATATTTTTTGCTTCTTTATCAAATATCAGGTGTTCGAAGATGTGTGGATTGATATTAAAGATGTGTGGTCTTGGATTCCATTGGTCCTCCTGTCTGTTCTTAAGCCAATATCAGGCTGTTGTCAGTACTGTAGCTCTGTAGTAGAATTTGAAGTCAGGGATTGTGATGCCTCCAGAAGCTCTTTTGTTTTGGCTATCCTGGGTTTTTTGCTTTTCCAAATGAAGTTGAGTACCGTTCTTTCGAGGTCTTTGAAGAAATAAGAGGTGCAAGATGGAAGAGAGTTAATGCAACATGATAGAACATAGATTGTTATAAATGGGTTAATTTAAGTTACAAGAGCTAGTTAGGAACAAGCCTAAGCTAAGGGCCAAGTTTTCATAATTAATAAGTATTCTTTATGCCATTATTTGGGAGCCGACTGGTGGGACAGAGAAAGACTCATTGCACTTAACCACTGAGCCATGTCTTCAGTCCCCTCCCTCCTGTGTGTGTCTGTGTGTGGGTACATGTATTCATGTGTATGTAGACACAGAAGACTGCCTGAGCTGCTGTTACTCAAGATCTGTCTTGCTCTGTTTTTTAAAGACAGCATCTCTCATCTTACTGGCCTGCAGTTCTCCATACAGGCTAGCTTGGCTAGTTGATGAACTGCAGGGATCTGCCTGTCTCTGCCTCCGCAGCACTGTGGTTACAAGCGTGTGTGATAATGCTGGCTTTTCTTACATTGGTTCTGATGGATGGGCACAGGTCCTCATGGTGAGCTACCTCCCTGGCCTTACCCATTTTATTTTTGCTTCTGTGCTGTAGTCTCTTTGATTTCTCACAATTCTATCTATGTTCCCCTCATATCAGCCCAATGTTTCAAGATGTTTGCTGATATGGCTCTAGCGCTTTGGAATCCTTGTCACACAGAGAATATGAGTCATGAGTGTCCAAGACTAACACTGTGAACACAACCAGATTGCACTTAGCACCTATCCTTCCCATAATGGTCTAAGCAAGTTGTGCCTTGCTTTAAGAAGCATCAAATTGATCCACAACTTCTATACTTCAGTTTTGGGCAAATCTCTGTATGTACCTTTCATGATTTATGGACTTTGATCACATATTCCTTCATCTTTCATCTGACATGAATTTTAATTTCCCTTGTCTATTCTCTTAAGGGAGATGATCTAACTTTCAAAAACCAAAGCAGAAGTTATTCATTCTGTGTCAGCTGAAACTGTCTGACTCTTCTCAGGGTTTGCTTGGTTTGTAATACTTCCCAGTCTGTGTTGTAGTCATAAACACTGGGCTAAAGAGAAAGCTCAAATAGATGGCACATACCAAGAAATGTATTGCCAATAAATTTTCATCCTGGGCTCTTAATTGGCATGTATTTGATACATATTCTTAATCATATCATTGAAATTCCCCTTGGTTTTTTAAAGTTTTTTAAAATATATGAAGATTAGTCAATGTCATCTCTCTTAAAATTTTTACGTATTAAAAATAATGTATATACACGGTTGGGGCAAAATACCCAACAAAACAATTTAAGGAATTAATGGTTTTGGCTCACAGTTTGAAAGAACAGTCATTCATCATGGCCAGAAGTTATGCCAGTGCAAACAACCCCAACCGTGGCAGCAGGGACCATTAGGAGGCTCCTGTGACATCATAGCTACAGAGGAGGTCCAGAGAGACAAATGTTGATGTTCTCATTCTCTCTCTCTCTCTCTCTCTCTCTCTCTCTCTCTCTTTCTCTCTCTCTCTCTCTCTCTCTCTTTCTCTCTCTCTCTCTCTCTCTTTCTCTTGTTCTTTCCCAGATCAGTCCATGAATGGTGCTACCCATTATTCAGGGTGAGCCTTTCCTTTTCAGTCAATCCTCTCTGGAAATACCCTCATTGATATACCTGGGGATTGTTTCCTTGGTGTGTTAACCAAGTCAAGTTGGAGATTAGTCACCTGAGATGTAGTAGAAAGCACAGTTAAGTGGCACACAGACTCTCCAAATCTCAGCAGTAGATTTGCCCAGCCAAGGAATCTGCATTTAACTTTACACCATCTTTAAATATCTGTACTTGGTCAGCTCCAATACTTCCAGATCAAGCCACAATCTTTTGTATGCCGGGTTCATCATGCAGTGTTTAAGCTGAGGCAACCACTGTGACTGATGTAACCCATCGCACCAGAGCAATATAGAGGCTCCATTCAATGACTGCTTGGCATCCCACCAACAGAAGGTATGGGTGAGATTCATGCCTCACATGGAGGTCCTCCTCCGTCCTGCAATGTGGTCCCTGAGCTGAGATGCTTTGACTTTCTCCATAGAGTACACACACTATACTTCCCATCTCATGGAAAGCGGCTATATATTTTGAATGAGATCTTCCTCAACAAGTTCTCACACAGCTATTTCATACTGGAGACACTGGAGAAGAATGCTGAGAAACAATAGCCGCCATGGTGTGCTAGAACCAACTTTTACTGGCTGGTAAGAAGCAGTTACACGCTTTTGGCGCGTGGCATCGCCCAGCCCAGCCTCTCTGGGCGCTGGGTCCGAGAACCCGGGGCTCCCGGGCGGGCAGCAGTTCCTTTGTTTCTGTGGCCTGCCTGCACCAAGCGGGGTAGGCGCTTTGTCTGCGAGCTGCCCAACCAGCACGGAGGCCTGATCTTTTGGCGCCAGGAGACCCAGCATTGGGGTGAGTTTCTGGCCCACGGCGCCAGCCTGGGACGGGGAGCTCGGGGGTTTCTTGGCCCCCTGTCCTGCTTGGGCTCTCTACAGGGCCTCTACTCCCCGGGTGCTGCCTCTTTCTTCCTGGCCCACCCAGCTTCCGTCCAGCGCCCTCCCCACTTCGGCCCCACTACCCTCTTTTGGCGCGTGGCATCGCCCAGCCCAGCCTATCTGGGCGCTGGGTCCGAGTACTCAGGGCTCCCGGGCGGGCAGCAGTTCCTTTGTTTCTGTGGCCTGGCTGCACCAAGCGGGGTAGGTGCTTTGTTTGCGAGCTGCCCAACCAGCACGGAGGCCTGATCTCTCGTCGCCAGAGAGCCAACATTGGGGAGAGACAGCGTTTGGTAGGCAAGGAGACCTGATCCGGTAAAAGAATATCCATAGGGAGCATTTGGAAGAAGAGATGGGCCGACGTCAAGGCAAGAATTCGCCCAACAAGCTGAAAAGCAACATGAAGCTACCAGAAACAAGCGACCTCACAACGGGAGGACAAGAACCCCTTAATCAAGAGGAAGGAGAAAAGATTGACTTCATGAAAGTGATTGACACCCTTAAACAGCATGTAAAAAACGCCCTTATAGAAATGGATGAGAAATATAACAGAAAGTTTGAAGAATTGAATAAATCAGTGAATGATACCCTAGAAAACCAAGGAAAAACAATCAAACAGATAATGGAAACAGTTCAAGACCTGAAAACTGAAAGGGAGGCAAAGAAGAAAACACAAACAGAGGGCCGGCTGGACATGGAAAATATAGGTAAACGAATAGAGACTACAGAAACAAGCATAACCAGCAGAATACAAGAGATTGAAGAAAGACTCTCGGATTCTGAAGATACCATAGAGAAAATAAACACACTGATCAAAGAAAACAGCAAGTCCAACAAACTCTCATCACAAAACATTCAGGAAATATGGGACACAATAAAAAGACCAAACCTGAGAATAATAGGAGTAGAAGAAAAAGAAGAAGGGCAGCTCAATGGTCCAGAAAATATATTTAATAAAATTATAGAAGAAAACTTTCCAAACCTAAAGAAAGATTTTCCTATGAAGGTGCAAGAAGCATACAGAACACCGAATAGGCTGGATCAAAAAAAAAAACATCCCCTCGCCATATAATTATCAAAACACAAAGCATACAGAATAAGGAAAGAATATTAAGAGCTGCAAAGGAAAAAGGCCAAATTACTTATAAAGGTAAACCTATCAGACTTACACCTGACTTCTCCATGGAAACCATGAAAGCCAGAAGGTCCTGGATAGATGTACTGCAGAAATTGAGAGACCATGGGTGCAAGCCCAGATTACTATACCCAGCCAAGCTTTCATTCACTATAAATGGAGAAAATAAAATTTTCCAGGATAAAAACAAATTTAAACAATACGCAGCCACAAATCCAGCCTTACAGAAAGTAATTGAAGGAAAATCACTAACCAAGGAGTCCAACAATGACCACAATAACTCAGACATCTAGAGACCCTTCACCAACACAAAACAAAGAAGGGAAACACACAAACTCTACGACTAAAAAAAAAATGACCGGAGTTAACAACCACTGGTCATTAATATCACTTAATGTCAATGGACTCAACTCACCTATAAAAAGGCACAGGCTAAGAGATTGGATAAGAAAACAGGATCCAACATTCTGCTGTTTACAAGAAACACACCTCAACCACAAAGACAGGGACCTACTCAGAGTAAAGGGCTGGGAAAAGGCCTATCAAGCAAATGGACCTAAGAAACAGGCAGGTGTGGCCATACTAATCTCTAACAAAGTTGACTTTAAACTTAAATCAATCAGAAGAGATGGAGAGGGGCATTTTATACTCATAACAGGAACAGTTCATCAGGATGAAGTCTCAATCCTGAACATCTATGCCCCTAATATAAAAGCACCCATGTACATAAAAGAAACATTGCTAAAATTCAAGGCAGCCATCAAACCGCACACACTAATAGTAGGAGACTTCAACACTCCTCTATCACCAATGGACAGGTCAATCAGACAGAAA
Source organism: Microtus oregoni (assembly GCF_018167655.1). Lineage (NCBI taxonomy): Eukaryota > Metazoa > Chordata > Mammalia > Rodentia > Cricetidae > Microtus > Microtus oregoni. The sequence continues at coordinate 7,673,008 of NW_024543076.1, read as the reverse complement.
CCTAACAGAGAAATTAGAGAATTAATGGAGGTAATGAATCAAATGGACTTAACAGACATCTATAGAACATTCCATCCAAATAGGAAAGAATATACCTTCTTCTCTGCAGCTCATGGAACCTTCTCGAAAATCGACCACATAGTCGGTAACAAAGCAAAAATCCACAGTTACAAAAAAATATTAGTAACCACCTGTGTCTTATCAGATCACCATGGATTAAAGTTAGAATTCAACAATAATGCTACCCCCAGAAACCATACAAAGTCATGGAAACTGAACAGTCAACTATTGAACCATACCTGGATTAAGAAAGAAATAAAGAAAGAAATTAAAGTCTTCCTGGAATTCAATGAAAATAAAGAAACAACATACTCAAACTTATGGGACACTATGAAAGCAGTCCTAAGAGGAAAGTTCATCGCACTAAGTGCCCACTTAAAGAAAACAGAGAAAGCTCACATTGGAGACTTAACAGCCCACCTGAAAGCTCTAGAAAAAAAAGAAGCAGACTCACCTAGGAGGAGTAGAAGACTGGAAATAACCAAAATGAGGGCTGAAATCAACAAAATAGAAACACAGAAAACAATACAAAAAATCAATGAAACAAAAAGCTGGTTCCTGGAGAAAATCAACAAGATTGACAAACCACTATCCAAGCTAATCAAACGGCAGAGAGAGAATTTGCAAATTAATAAGATCAGAAATGAAAAGGGGGACATAACCACAGACACAGAGGAAATTCCGAGAATCATTAGATCTTACAACAAAAGCCTATATGCCACAAAATTGGAAAATGTAAAGGAAATGGATACTTTTTTAGATAAATATCATATACCAAAGTTACACCAGGACCTGGTGAACAATCTAAATAGACCTGTTAGTCGCGAAGAATTAGAAGAGGTTATCAAAAACCTCCCTACCAAAAAAAGCCCAGGACCAGATGGTTTCAATGCGGAATTCTACCAGATCTTCCAAGAAGATCTAATACCTATACTCCTTAATGTATTCCACAAGATAGAAACAGAAGGGTCATTACCAAACTCCTTTTATGAAGCCACAATTACTCTGATACCAAAACCACTCAAAGACTCAACCAGGAAAAAGAACTACAGGCCAATCTCACTTATGAATATCGACGCAAAAATCCTCAACTAAATACTGGCAAATCGAATCCAAGAACACATCCGAAAAATTATCCATTATGATCAAGTAGGCTTCATTCCTGAGATGCAGGGCTGGTTCAACATACGCAAATCTATCAATGTAATCCAGCATATAAATAAACTGAAAGAAAAAAACCATATGATCATTTCATTAGATGCTGAAAAAGCATTTGACAAAATTCAACATCCATTTATGTTAAAAGTCTTGGAGAGATTAGGGATACAAGGGTCATACCTAAATATAATAAAAGCTATATACAGCAAGCCGACAGCTAACATCAAATTAAACGGAGAGAAACTCAAAGCCATCCCACTGAACTCAGGAACACGACAAGGCTGTCCACTCTCGCCATACCTCTTCAATATAGTGCTTGAAGTTCTAGCAATAGCAATAAGACAACATAATGGAATCAAGGGGATTCGAATTGGAAAGGAAGAAGTTAAACTTTCGTTATTTGCAGATGATATGATAGTGTACATAAGCGACCCCCAAAACTCCACCAAAGAACTTTTACAGCTGATAAACACCTTTAGTAATGTGGCAGGATACAAGATCAACTCCAAAAAATCAGTCGCCCTCTTATACACAAAGGATATGGAAGCAGAGAGGGAAATCAGAGAAGCTTCACCATTCACAATAGCCAAAAACAGCATAAAATATCTTGGGGTACATCTAACCAAGGAAGTGAAAGATCTATTTGACAAGAACTTTAAGGCATTGAAGAAAGAAATTGAAGAGGATACCAAAAAATGGATGGACCTCCCTTGCTCTTGGATTGGGAGGATCAACATAGTAAAAATGGCAATTCTACCAAAAGCAATTTATAGATTCAATGCAATCCCCATCAAAATCCCATCAAAATTCTTCACAGATATGGAGAGGAAAATAATCAACTTTATATGGAAAAACAAAACACCCAGGATAGCCAAAACAATCCTATACAATAAAGGATCTTCTGGAGGCATTACCATCCCTGACTTCAAACTCTATTACAGAGCTACAGTAATGAAAACAGTGTGGTACTGGCATAAAAACAGAGAAGTCGACCAATGGAATCGTATAGAAGACCCGGATTTTATCCCACAAACCTATGAACACCTCATTTTTGATAAAGGAGCTAAAAGTATACAATGGAAGAAAGAAAGCATCTTCAACAAATGGTGCTGGCACAACTGGATGTCATCCTGTAGAAGAATGAAAATAGACCCTTATCTATCACCGTGCACAAAACTCAAGTCCAAATGGATTAAAGACCTCAATATCAGCCCGAACACACTGAACCTGATAGAAGAGAAAGTGGGAAGTACCCTACAGGACTTGGGCACAGGAGATCGCTTCCTAGGTATAACCCCAGAAGCACAGACATTAAGGGCAACATTGAATAAATGGGACCTACTTAAACTGAGAAGCTTCTGTAAAGCAAAGGACATAGTCACTAAGACACAAAGGCAACCTACTGACTGGGAGAAGATCTTCACCAACCCCACAACAGACAAAGGTCTGATCTCCAAAATATATAGAGAACTCAAGAAACTAGACTTTAAAATGCTAATTAACCCAATTAAAAAATGGGGCACTGAACTGAACAGAGAATTCTCAGCAGAGGAAGTTCAAATGGCCAAAAGACACTTAAAGTCGTGCTCAACTTCCTTAGCAATCAGGGAAATGCAAATCAAAACAACTTTGAGATATCATCTTACACCTGTCAGAATGGCTAAACTCAAAAACACCAAGGATAACCTTTGCTGGAGAGGCTGTGGAGGAACGGGTACCCTCATCCATTGCTGGTGGGAATGCAATCTTGTGCAACCATTGTGGAAGTCAGTGTTTCGGTTTCTCAGGAAATTCGGGATCAACTTACCCCTGGACCCAGCAATACCACTCCTGGGAATATACCCAAGAGATGCTCTATCATATGACAAAAGCATTTGTTCAACTATGTTCATAGCAGTATTATTTGTAATAGCCAGAACCTGGAAACAACCTAGATGCCCTTCAATGGAAGAATGGATGAAGAAAGTATGGAATATATACACGCTAGAGTACTATGCTGCAGTAAAAAACAATGACTTCTCGAATTTTGCATGCAAATGGATGGAAATAGAAAACACTATCCTGAGTGAGGTGTCCCAGACCCAAAAAGATGAACATGGGATGTACTCGCTCATAATTGGTTTCTAGCCATAAATAAGGGCCACGGAGTCTACAATAGGTGATCCTAAAGAAGCTAAGTAAGAAGGTGAACCCAAGGAAAAACATATAGTTATCCTCTTGGCTAAGGGAAGTAGACCAAATTGCCGGGGAGAAAATTAGGATCTTGGGGGTGGGGTGGGATGGGGGTAAGGGGAGATGGGGAGAGAAAAGGGAGAAGGGAAGGAGGGGGGACTTGGGGAATCAGGAGAATTGGGATAAAGGAAAGGTGGATAGGGGAGCACGGAACCACAATTCTTAGTTAAGGGAACCACTTTAGGGTGAGCAAGAGATTTGACCCTAGAGGGGCTCCCAAGTGCCCAACATGAGGTTCCCAGTTAGTTCCTTGGGCAGCTGAGGAGTGGGAACCTGAAATGACCCTATCCTAGAGCAATACTGACGAATATCTTGCATATCATCATAGAACCTTCATCTGGTGATGGATAGAGATAGAGACAGAGACCCACACATGAGCACTGGACTGAACTCCCAAGGTCCCAATGAGGAGCAGAAGGAGGGAGAACATGAGCAAAGAAGTCGGGACCACGAGGCGTGCACCCACCCACTGAGACAGTGGAGCTGATCTACTGGGAGCTCACCAAGGCCAGCTGGACTGTGACCGAAAAAGCATGGGATAAAACCGGACTCTCTGAACATGGCAAACAATGAGGGCTGATGAGACGCCAAGGACAATGGCACGGGGTTTTGATCCTACTTAATGTGCTGGCTTTGTGGGAGCCTAGCCAGTTTGGATGTTCACCTTCCTAGATATGGACGGAGGGGGGAGGACCTAGGACTTACCACAGGGCAGGGAACCCGGACTGCTCTGTGGACTGGAGAGGGAGGGGCAGAAGGGTGGGAGGAGGGGGAGAAGGGTGGGAGGAGGAGGAGGGAAATGGGAGGCTGGGAGGAGGTGGAAACTTTGTTTATGTTTTTTTTCTTCTTTTCTTAATAAAAAAAAATTATAAAAAAAAAAGAAGCAGTTACGCGCATCTTTTTCCAACTGTACATTCCGTGACATCAAGCTGCTAGTTTAAAATGGACATAATGAAAGTCTACATTTTGAAAACTGACAAAGCAAATAAGTGTTTTTCTCCCCAGGAACTCAATTGTCAGACCTTTGCCAGCACTCTGCTACTTGAAAAAGAGGAAGCAAAGGCAGAATGGGCTAGAGGAAGAAGGACAGCTGCTTGGACTTGATCTTTTTCATAACAATTGTTACCCTGCCTATGACAGAAACAGAGGAAATTTTCTGCCACATTCCAAGTACTCCATTCCAACATCACAGACTCAGAAATGGCCACCAGTCTGTGATCCTCAGTGGTGGTACATCCCCATTTATTTGCCAGACTCGTTCATCCCACATCTGTGACCAGGGAGCCATGATGATCCTCTGGGTCACCAGATACCAGTGTCAGATGGAACCTGATACTCAGCAGTTCTTGGAACAGCTAGGTGGAATTACTTAGTTCAGCAGTATGTCAAAGGTGAGGGAGTTTTGGTATTCTAGAATAGTCTACAGTAAGCACTATCACTGGGCCTGAAAGGGGTACACCATTGCTGCTGACCTTGAGCTACACCAGATATCTTCTTCATAGACATCTCACTTACAGGATAGATGAGTGCAGCAGCAAGAAAAGGAAGTAATTTTTTCATTAGAGTAACCAGGCAGTTAGGGAGAGACCTTGACATATGGATAGTGTTATTAGGAGGATTCAGGGGCACAGTTATGTAGCAGTTGTAATTAGCATCTAACAAGGAATTAGATTTGTTTATGTACGCTTCAGGGGGAAGAAAGATTATGGAGAATATTTTCAAGGCACCAAGTGTGCTGGGAATTAATGAAATATTGAGTGACATCTTGAAAAAATAATGTTTCTGGAACTAATACTCTGGCCTATACAACTACCAGTCATGCTGGGACCACGGTGAGCTAATGGGTTTCAGGGTGATTTTCTATCCAAACAGGCTTTGAGTACTTGAAGTAATTAACAAATTTCTAGCCAGATTCAAGATTGTAGGGGAGAATTTTGATGTGAAATGCGTTCATGTGGGAACCCTTAAAACCCATCTCTGTGATTATCGAGTGATGAAGCCATCATCACAAACGCTGGCATCCGCAGACCTCCTGACTCAAGGATTCTGGGAAGTTAATATTCTCGTTAATGGTCTCCTCTCAGAGATCTGTAGCAACAACTAGGGGAGAAATGCTCTTTTATACATGGTGGTGAAAAATGAGATCATTGTATGAATTTTACTGACCACAGCTTCATGGAAGGATGGTTGTTCTCTAGGGTCTGTGAGAGAAACAGGAGCAACATAATCTTGAAGGAGCTACCTGAATGAAAGAAAAAGAATTCTGAGTCAGGCCACTCATAAAAGGTATAATTGAATATATAACCTGTTGCATGAAATCTACCTGGACCCCAGAAGGCTGCCTGTATTTCTGATCCTTGTTTCTACAGATTAAATCATACTCACAATCACATCGATGTTTTCTTGTTTGCAGAAAAAAAAAACCTGTGACTGCTCTTTACACACTAAAACCAGCTTTAAAATGGCTCAACAAAGATCAGTTAGAGGGAAATGCAATGACCTTACAGAACTGAAAGCAACCTGGTCTCATTTTCTTTTCCATCCTCTGTCATTAATGTCCCTGTTTGAGTAAAGTACTAGTATTTGATTTTTCTCTCAGCACATTGGTTCTTAAAAACAAATCATAAATATGGGCATTGTGTGGACCCTCTTCACTGTATATGCCCACACACAGATGAGATCCCTTCTTCCTCTTTGCCTCTAGCCAAGTTCTGTGATGGGAGTTTTGAGCACTCCAGCTGGCAGCTGCTATGCAGCCCTGAAGAATTTTGTATCAAGGTAATACAGGGATTGTATTGGGAGACTAAAGTCCCATGAGTGTATTTTAGGAGGCTCTTAGCTAGAAAATACTTCTAAACATGTTTTGTTCCTATGATGTGACACGTAGACAGAAGTTCCTCTCCGAAACTTTGGAGGAAAGAACTGCCATGTAGCCCTTAATCAGGCTATGGTGTCGGGATATTATTTTCCATTACTTATACTCAGTACTTGTTAGTCTCCATATACAATAGCAGTCCTCAACCTGTGCATTGAGATATCCTGCATATCAAGTATTTACACTCTATTCATAACAGTAGCAAAATTAGTTCTGAAGCATCAATGAAATAACTTTACAGTTGGGAGTTACCACAGCACGAGGAGCTGTATTAGAGGGTCACAGCATTGGTAAGGCTGAGAAACACTGATAGATAGCATAACACATAATATTTTACCATAACACATAACATAATGGTGAGGATAGCCATGTAATGATGCTTTCTCGAAACATTTCAGATAGCCTTATTGGTAATAACACAAGTTTCTCATGTTTTCACTATCATTCACCTTATCTGTCTTTCCAGGCAACTGCAAATATTTGAGTTTCCACTAATCTGATGGTAACACTAACCAATACATGACAGCAAAAACGCAACAAAGAACAGCGTGCACGCTCATGAAGCTTCCAAGACCCCTGTTTAGGAGAAGGGTCAGTGTAGCTGTACAATACTGTGTGCGTGCAGATGAATCCACTCCATGGGCCTTCTCAAAGGACAGCTCTCCTCACTAAGCCCTCACTGAGTCAGCCACAGTGGAGACAAACCCAGAACAGGAAATGTTCCTCTCCTCCTTCTAGGGACTGCTCGGTTTGCAACACTCTGTTTCTTCCACGGGCCCTTTATCGGTTTCTGTCTTTAACTCAACTTATATTCCTTTACCCAATGACACTCTCTGCACTTTGAAGTCTTTTTCCAAGGAAGAAAATTGTTCAGTTGCCACTAGCTGAGAGCCACAGTGTGGCTCCTACCGCTGTTGGCATTTCTTCCAAGCTATAGGGAAGCTTCCAAGCAAGCCTAGAGATGAGTGTAATTGAGTTTATTTTTTGATTGCATTATTTATTTATGTATTTGTTTGTTTGTTTGTGTATTACTTGGGGGCATGTAAGTGAAAGTCGTAGGACAACTAGGGGGTCTGCTCTCTCCTTCCATCATGTTGGTCCTGTACAAGGTGGACCAACCCAACTATCTATCAAAGGCTGTCACATACCAGTTTCCTCAAATATTGTGTTCCTCCTGTGTGTTTTGTATCCTGTATATAGATTAATCTTTTGGAAAATATTGAAAAGATTGCATTGAGTGAGCTTCAATTGTTATAAAATCTAACCTCTCCCTCCAGTTTACTTGGCTCTCCACAACTCCTCCTTCTATGTTCCCAGTTGTATGTTATTTTCCTACTGCCCAATCCAAAGCCAGATTCTGTGTTCTAAGTAACACTTGCACCCAATTTTTGTTGTCAAGTCTTCACAAAGACCACCTCCCTCTTAAGAAGTTGCATTCAGATACTTCTCTCTCTTCTCTTCATTGACTTGTTTGATGGCCTAAATCTTCATAACCTCCCCTCTCCTCTGAGAAGCCCTGCAAGTAACTAAAAGCACTTCATTGCATATGCTCAGAGATGACAAATACTGCCTGAATTTTGACTCTTTCTTGATTCTTCATTTTTCCTTCACCATGTCTCTGCATCACACCACCATCCATGTCACAAGATAGCCATTCTTCATAACTCCCAAGTTTATAACAAATTATTATTCATGGAGGCCTTGTGACCTCCTGAGATCTTGGCTTCACTGGTCTCCTGTTTCAGATTGTCATGAATTCTGGCTGTCTCTATGAAGGCACAAACAGCAATGCCTCTCTCTCCTTTTCTGTTTCTCTGGGCCCCTGGCCCAGGACTCTCTGGATTCTGATGCCTAAGACTCCACTTTACATCCATGCCTCAGCTTGCACAGCCCAGATGTTCAGGAAACTCAGCACACCAAAGGAAAACATAAGCCAGCGCATCTTATCTGTCTGTGTCCTTCATATGATGCTTCTAAGATGAAAAGTACACAGATTACTATCAGTGAAGCTCCACAGACTTAGCAATCGCTTACACTTTGCAGAGGGACAGTTCCATATTTCCACCTTCTGTCATTCTATTGCACTTGCTCTCCCTTAGTCTTGCTCCTTAAATAAAAAGCAAAACATGCTCTGCTCTCTCGGGTTAAGGCTTATTCTCTTTCTCCCTCACTGCTGACTGTCGCTGCTGCTCTCGATTTACAGCATCTCTCTCCTAACGATCATCCTGATTTTAATCAATAGTCAATTCTCTCTTTTGAAAGAGTAGCCTTTCAAAATCATAAATCTGTTTACTTTGTGTGCTTTAAAATGCTCAGATAGCTTCTGATGTTTCTCAGAATAAAACCCAGAATTCCCTACTTTGGCTAGCATAGATCCAGAGGAACTGGCTTTCTTTACTTAGCTCTCGCTGTCAACCCATATAACAAATGGGCAATGTCTGAGCAAGAATCCAATTTTATTTTATTTTTAGGCTGTTTCACTTTATATTACTTATAAAAATCCAAATGTTTTTAAACTACTTGGAAGAAAGAAAGTAATATCTTCTGCCACCTGATTTAAAGTTCTCCCCAGTACATATCGGATTATTATTCAACACTTACAACTGTCTGCTTCTTCTTCCCCTTTCTGGCTTCTATTGGAGTTATCTTTGCCACTCTTCTCTCATTTCTTAATCTTTAGAATGTGCACGTCTTGAATTAGATCTTGTTAGTGCTCAATAACTATTAGATCTTATTAGTGTTCAATAACTATCTTTCACCATTGAACATGTCAATGTTTGCCAACCCGCTTGCAGTGAAGCAAAACCATATATTAATTCTGATTAAGTGTTTGGAGAGAGCTTATGGCATTTATATCCCTTACAAGTCAAGACAGACAAGAGGAGGGCTGGAGACATGGCTTGGCAGTTAAGAGAACTAGCTGCTCTTTCAAAGGACTGAGGATCAATTCTCAGGACCCACATGGTTGCTTACAATCACCTGTAATTCCTCAGGGGCTCTAACACTTTCTTTCATCTTCTGCAAGTATTGCATGTGCGTGGTGCATAATCATACATTCAGGCAAAACTAAACATCCATACACACAAAATAAAAGTAGAAGAAAAAAATTAAGATAAAGAAGAGTAGATGACTTGCTAAGGGCAGCTTTGTCAAGGCTAGGGAGATGGTTCAGTAAAACTGTCTGCCTCGCAGGCACGAAGACTTATTTAAAGTTACCAGCACCCATATAAGAATCAACATGGTCTCACACATGTTTAACTATTGTGCTGGGAAGTTGGATTTCCCCACTCTCTTAACCAGCTAGTCTAGGCAATCAGGGAGCTCTGGGTTCAGAGAGAAAGTCTGTCTCAAAAGAGAAGATGGAGAGTAATAGTGGAAGATATCTAACACTGAATGCCCTTGGGCCTACACACACACAATGAGACACGTTTTTAATATTTTATTTTACATTTCAACTGCAGTTTCCCCTCCCTCCTCACCCCAGGTTCCCACCCCCTAGTCCCAATTACCTCCCTCCCCATCCACACCTCCTGAATCTCCATTCAAAATGAGGCAGGCCTCACATGGACTTGAACAAAACATAGCACAACAAGTTGAAGTAAGACCAAGCTCCTCCTCCTGTACAATCCAGCATGGGAAACAGGTTTCCAAAAGCCAGCTAAGTGCCAGGGTCCTGATCTCACTACTAGCAGCCTTACAAACAGACCAAGCTACACAACTATAACACACATGCCAGAGGGCCTTTGTCGATCCCATGCAAGCTCCCTAATTGCTGGTCCAGAGTTCATGTGCTCCCACAAGCTCACGTCAGTTGTCTCTATGGGTTCCTCCATCATAACCTTGACACCCCTGACTTACACAACCCTTTCTCCCTTTTTTCAGGAAGACTCTCAGTGCTCAGCTGTGTATCTCTGCGTTTGCTTCCAACATTTACTAGGTAAAGGTTGAGTAATGACAATTAGGGTAGTCACTGATATGATTACAGTAGATGGCCAGTTCAGGCACCTGCTCCACTGTTGCCTAGAAGGTTTTTTTGGTTTTTTGACACAGGGTTTCTCTGTAGCTTTGGAACATGTCCTTGAACTTGCTTTGTAGATCATGCTGGCCTCAAACTCATAGAGATTCACCTGTCTCTGCTTCCCAACTCCTGGGAGACTAAATTGCTAGGAGTCTTAGCTGGGGTCATCCTGTGGAATCCTGGGAGTTTCCCTAACCCCACCAGGTTTCTCCCTAACCCCTGAATGCCCCCTCCCCTATTAATATGCCTCTTTCATGACTCTCCCCCTTACTCCTACCTGAAAACTGCTCCCTCAATGTCCCAGCACTCACACTTCTCCCCCTACACCCAGTTTACCCAAGAGATCTCTTCTATTTCTCCTTCCCAGGGAAATGCATGCAACCAATGAGATACATTTTAAGAAGGAAATGCAAGACTTATATTAGATGACAGAGCAGCTCAGAAAATCATGTCACCTAATAGAAAATGATTACCCTGAAGAGCTGGCTGGAAGACAACAGACTTTATGGGGACAAAAAAAAATAATATTTTTTTCCTTGGAAAGCAGACCTTTTGCTTAATGAACTTGAGGCTTTATGAGAGGGAGTAGGGACATTAGACCTTAGTAATATGTGTCTATTGCCACACTTGTCAATTAATCAATCACGTGAGAAAGAAGAAGGGAAAGGTTTGCACGTGTCACTGGATGAAAACAAAGTCCATAAATCCAAGGCTTTGTGGCATTGAAAGTGAAACCTTCTGCACAAGCCCTGAAATGTCAGACTGGGAAAAATTAGGCTTTGCACAAAAATCTTTCCATAAATATTTTCAAATTATTCATGGCAAAGATAAGAATTTAAAAAATAAAATCAAAATTTCTCAGAGACCTGACACATGCGTTTAGGTTTCGTATGTGTGTGTGTGTGTGTGTGTATTGTGTATGCATGTGTGCATGTTTTATACAGTGTATGAGTGTATGTGCTCATCTCTATGTGTACATATGCATGCAGGGGCGCATGTGTTGGAGCAAAGACTGATGTCACACTTCTTCCTCAGTCACTTTCCACCTTGGTTTTGAGACAGCATCTCTCATTGGACCAGAAGGTCACCATTTTGGCTAAACTGACTTGCCAGTAAATTCCAGGGATCTACCTTCAATCTTGCTCCAGGCACTGGGGTGCAGAAGTGAGCCACCATGTTCAGCTCTTCATTTGCTGGGAACCCCAACTTTTGCTCCCGGGCTTGCAGGAGCCATCTCCCCAGGCCCATGTTTGAATCTTTAAGATTTAAAGCAATCTTGAATATCTAACTGTCTGAAAGTCAGAAAAACCAATGTGGCTTCCAGGTAAGGAATATTTCCTAACAGCAGTTGAGATGGGATCACAGTGAATGATAGGGATGAAGCAACTTCAATGGGGCAAAACCAGGGCCAAGCAATGAACAAGCGGCCTGTAAGCTCTTCCGGAGGGTGCACCAGGACCTAAAAAAGAAATATTCCTCACTCCAGAGCAGCCTCATCCTACCATCAGGAACTCAGACATCTTGTCTAACAGGAGCTTTTATATGCTACGCTCACTTCCAAGAGCTAGTTCTTATTAGAATGTATTATTTATTATACCAATGCTTTTGCAACCATCATAGTATTTTCAGTATGGCTATATCTTATTGCCTCTGGATCAAGATAAACTATCTGTGGATATAACAAACAAACTTCTTTGCAGCTTCCAAAAATCATAGATTTTGAGGTCATGGATCTATGGATAAAAGGAACATTGATTTTTTTTTTCAGTTGCTGTGTTCTGGAAAGAATGAACTGTGACCTGGTGACAAGATAATTGAAGGGTAGTAGACATTATAAATGCTCACAGTATCTGGCCTACCTCTTCCCAGTAGATGAAACGTAGTATTTCTAAGCCACTTAAATTTAAGAAAAGTTATTGAATAGCTCTACTCAGTGGTCTACAAGAAGTGAGCAAGTCTTTTCTAGCTTGACATAGAGACAAAACTGGTTTAAACACTCCATGTCCATTCTTCTGTTCCTTTTTGTCAGGTGGTTTATTTTTCATAGTAGTGAAAAAAGTAACTAATATGAAGTTGTAAACCCAATATATTTTATGCCTATCATTATATTCCCATTTCAAATATGAGGAATGAAAGCATATTGAGGAAAGACAGAATCAAAACAAGACCAAAATGTAGTAGGGCAAACATCAAACGCCATGACTCCATATCCAGTATCTGGGGTTTGCAATGAAATCATCTGAGCTCCAACAGTCTTGGATAGCCCACACTTCCAACTCTACTGTCTTATTTGACATATTTTAATACTGCCAAATTTGTTAATATAAGAAATCTTTAAGTTTTCTAATGTAATTGATGACAATTTGGCTTTTGAAATTGTTCCAATTGATTATGGTAAAATGAAAAAAAATCTGATATATACATATATATATTCTGATCGATTTTTTTTCTGCTTAAGACTCAATGTTTCTCTTCAATTTGAGAATTTGCATTTTCCTTTGACTGAAATATTCTTGAGCATGAGTAATTAAAGTTTTGTATACCGTACATGCATTTGTTCCCATTCTGGCCTCCGTATCCTTTAATAAAAATTTTATTGTTAATCAATCCATTCATGGTGTTTCAGTCAAAAAGATAAACCCTTCAGATTTACTTTCTGCTTCAGAATCCTCTCTTCATCTGGGTCTGGGTGACCTCTCAATCTTTGCATTTAGAATTGATATATGAGTAAATTTACCTGGGTCCATTTTAAATTTTCTTTTTGCACATTTTATAACTGTCTTGTGACTTCTTCCTTTTATCTATCCAAGCATTTTAAAGAAAGGGATGGCAAATTTTTGTGATTATTTTGTTGTTTCTACTTGTAAGCTTCTGAGTTGCCCCACGTGTGGCTCTATGACTTTTCTACAGTGGTTCATTCTATAGGATGCCATCAGTATCAGTGTGAGTTCATTCTATAGGATGCCATCAGTATCAGTGTGAGTTCATTCTATAGGATGCCATCAGTATCAGTGTGCGTTCATTCTATAGGATGCCATCAGTATCAGTGTGAGTTCATTCTATAGGATGCCATCAGTATCAGTGTGAGTTCATCTCTATAATTCTCTGTATTAATTTGAAGGAGAGTCATGCATGCCCTGAACTATGTAAGCATCTTTTATTGCAGCTACCTGATCATCATGACATGCCCTAGAGTGTTTCACTGACCTTTAATTTCCTGACCTCACACACACACATCTGCTGTCACTCTAAAGTTTAAATTTTCCAGTGGCATTCCCCTTCACCAAACAACTGAATCTGAAGGCAAATATTTATGCTAGTTTCCAGAGCTTGTGGAGGTGACTCGGTATTGTTCATTTTGGGGTATGAGATAATCCCAAATGATTCTAGTTTTTAGTCACAAAGCCTAGTGCTGGTTTCTTGCTTTTGGAATTCATGGACAGTCATGTTTCCTTCTGTGAGTGTCTAAAGCATCAAGCCAAGATACTAATATCTCAATATATTTTCAGTAGCCCCTTGGCAGCAGTCCCTGCTCACAGCTGGGGTATTGAACATTCTGTTTATTTTTGCCTCCCAGTGATTTATCTATTGGTTTTAAGTTTGACTATGTTTCCAAATATTCTTTGCTTATTTGCTCCATCATTCACTTGTTTGTAAAACAGTGTGCACTCTGTTTGATTTATATCTTGTGAAATTTAAAACTTAATCTTCATCACATTTTAATTGAGATTGAACCACAAATATAAAAAACAGAGAGAACAGATATCTATCACAGCCAAGAGAATGTCAAAAGGCTGTGTTTACTCATTACTTCTTCTTCATTCTCAATATACCAAAAGCCGTTGAGATTTCGTTTATAGGCTGAAAATCTAAGAACATCTGTTATTAGCTTTATTCCTGAGAATTTTTAATGCCATATTTCTCTGTGCACATGGGTAATATATAAAACAGATCTTAGTAAATGCACCTTTATTGCATTTAAATTGTATCCATTAGGAGGTTATCATAATAATCCGCTGGAAGAAGAGCAGTATGGAAATAGACAGTAACCATGCAAAGCTCAGTTTTCAAGATGTCTTTAAGTTACGACTGAGAGAACTTGATGAGCAGATGCAGGGTGCTGATGAGAAAGGTACTCAGGACGGTACCTGTGTATTTATCTTGATGAGTGGAGGTGTCATTGATTAAAAGGAGAAATAATTGATAAATACATTGATGTGGAGGCATAACGGGATGAATAAAAGTTCAGTTCCATGATACACTTGCATTAAGACTCTTCTTTCTAAACAATAGTCTTGGTAAAGGAAGTTACTTGATAGTAGGGTCCATCCCAGTTGAGACAGGTGAGCCACAACTGAAGGGTAGCCAGAGAGAGCAGAGATGAAGGGAGCTAACACAGCCAAGAACCAAGACAAGACACTGAATGTCCTCTCCCAAAAGTGTCCCGAGGCGACCATAAACACGAGGCAGCTCTTTTCCTGCAGAGGGAGAAAAGGTATTGAGATGACATTTAGAATATTCCATTTCTACATGTGCTGCACCACGGCCATTGCAGCCCTCGATGGTGAAAAAGAATAAAACTTATCTATCATCACAACCCTTGGGCCAGGAGACATCACTGAAATAAAATGCCCAGTTGCTTGAAACATTCTGAATAGATTTGGCAGAAGAAAGCTTTTCCTTCCCAGTAGAACTCTGGCATCTTCATGCTGGAGTTGTCTGCTTAGTCATTAGCATCTCAATTTAGCTGTGGATACTTTATGAAGTAGAAGGATTTTCCTGGCTAGTCTGGCTATGATGGAGGACTTGAAAGATGACTTGAAGCATTTCCAGCCCAACCCTGCAGATGCCCCCAACGAGACAAGAACCATTCCATTACCTGACAAATATGACTGGCAGACTCATAAGCCACATACAGTTATTGTCAGAGTAAATGAGCCACATGCATGACAGCAAGACTGGAGCCAGGCCTCACCCTCCTTTGCCTTTGCCTGCAAACACGAATGCTCCTGCAGGCACACTCTGCCAGTTGTCACACACAGGAAGCTAGCATGGCCTCTGAGCATTCGAATTCAGAGTTGGCTTCTTTCCAGCCTAGGGGAAACAAGCGAGCAATGAACAAATCAGCTCTGTGCTGGGAGCAGAAAGGGCAGCGTTGGTATGTTTACTGTTTTCTGTCACTCCTCCCCACTCATGGGCAAGACAAAATAAAGACGCGGGCAAGCAAGAGGTGGGGACCCATGAACTGCAACAGCCCTTTCTACTCTGATACATGGAGTTAGCAGAGGATAACAAAGATGAGAGTCCCCCAGCACACCTGTGTGTCTCAGCCACACATGGAGCTAGTCACCACAAGTCTGTCCAATTGTTCCTTTGGCACCACCAAACCCACTTTCTTCCTTGCTTTTTACATCTTCCTTTTCCCTCCATCCATGAATTCGCTTTCAAAGTCTCTTATGAAGAGAAGCTCTGACAACATTCACGACGTGTTTAAACATTCTGTATAAAATAACAGAAACAGGACCCAAAACAGAGAACAGCAAACAGAAAACATAAACTGCAAGCAAAGCCCTGGGTTATACACCTTAGCAAAAATCTTAAACAAAGCAAGAATGCCAAATGTCAACAATTCAAATATATATTTTTAATGCTTTACTTTTACTATTTTGGATTGCTTATTTTTTTCTATATATAATGACTAAATATCAGGAAACAGTTTTGAGTTCGTATCTTGTTTTTTTTATTTTTGAGATTATAATATAATTACATCATTTCTTTCTTCTCTGTCCTCCCTCCAAATTCTCCCATATATCTCTCTCCTTGCTTTTTTTGAAATTCATGACCTCTTTTTTGTTAGTTTTTTGTATATGCATCAATATTTTGCATTGATACAAATATTGGTTTATTGATACAAATTTAAAATAAATTTTGTTATGTATGTATATTGCTCTTGATTAAGGTATTGTGTTTGTGCAGCTCATTTAAAAATGTAATATATAATTAAGAAAAAAAGGTTAACAGATATTCATCAATAATAGTCAAGCTTGCAGTCATGTTAATTAGGTTTTCTAGATGTACAGAGACATATTTCAGTTAGATAGGCATTCTTCAAATCTTTCAAAGACTACAAAATATGGCATTTAAAATGTTTAAGGACTTAGAGGACTTTTCATGACAATAAGACACAGCTGCTCCTGGCAGCACCAATCTATATCAAGAGGTTGATGAGCACCAAAAGCATCCTTATGGCATTGGTTACCATCTGGGCAAGAAACTTCTCTTGCCTGAACTGCTTGATGTTATGCTCTATGAACTGGACATTCAGGACCACAGAAAAATGACTGCTGAAACTGCCTATATACTTGATACTATACTATAGTCATAAACGGAATCCAAAAAGATTGCTCGAAAGAAGAATACAGGATACTGGTTCTTAGAGGATCCGAGTCTTAGGAGAAAAGACAGGGGAAGTGAAGAGTTTAATCACTTATCTCACATCTGCCTCTTGTAGAGCATCCTGACAGCAGGTTTCGTTACTTGCCTTCCTGAGTTATGTTCTTTCTTTGGGTCAATCTTCCTTGCTGTCTTCACGCTAGGAATGTGTGTTTGCTCTGTTTCACTGTATACTGGAAATATGTGACTTATTTTTATCAAGCATCCATGTTGAATCTCAGAGGAGACTTTGAACATTGGGGAGTTCGGAACACTTTTGGAACTATTAAGATTTGGAGTACTTGTAGATATTATCAAAAAGGATTTGTGTTACGGGGTGAGTATGAGACTTTGGGATCCAGGTGTAAAGTCCTATGGTTCAAAAGTGGTGTGTTTGAGTCAAGTAGACAAGGACAGGACAAGTGACAGTTAATATTCATTGTCAATGTGACATCATTGTCAACTCATCCTGAATGTGGGCAGTACCATATCAGGGGCTTGGTCCCAGACTCAATCCAAAGAAAAATGGAAAAGATAAAAATTAAAAATTTCAATTTAATTTAGCTGAATTTATCACACTGTTAAATAAATTTGAACATTTGAGAAAAACAATGCAGAATAAGACAAGCACTTTTGTTCTTTGAAAAAGCAAGATAGGATTTCAAAAGAAACCAAAAAGCCTTTGAAAACAAAACATCAAATTGCACATCTTCCTTTCAGTGAAATAGTCCAAATGAGAGAATCAAATCACTGTTACTCTCATAGAAATGGCTCGGCGACACCCAGAGCAGATGAGTCACAAGCTTGTTTTCGTTTAAATTATCTCAGATCTGCCTTTTCAAGAACATTTTGGAAAGGAAAAATAATGTCCATGATAGCTTCATCTCATGTTCTGGGAAAATGGAGCAGAAAATTACCCAGCCCTAGTGCATTGGATGTAGAATGCCTAAATTATTCAAACAAACCAAAGCACCTAAGCTTGCACTGACTTTTGAATGATTCTCTTTGATATGAGATGCTTCTGTACAGTGGGGAACTTGGCTCTAATTTTCAGAATTCCATTTCTCAGAGTTTTCTACTATACAGTTGCTGTGGTATCACACAATTGTCAAAGCCCTAGTTGATTTCTTGACTACCAGAATGCGAAGGCGTATAGCTTCTCTATTTAAGTGTATCTACCTAGACAAAAGGAGTTAGAGGCATTTGTTCATTCAATTATTCACAAGCATGCATTGATTTCTTTGTGTGGTGTTATGGTGCTAATGACAAAGGATAAGGAGAAAAAGTCATAGCATCTGCATTTGAGGATATCAAAACCTAGTAAGTCTGGACAAAAGGGAAGGCAACTGTTATCTAGGTGTATGAAAAAGCTATTCATCTACACACCCTAAGACGGGTTGAATGCAGATCACCAAACACCCTGAGATCAAGATGAACTCAGATATCTAAACACAGAAACATAGATCCTAGCTCAAAGTGAATGAACATCCATTAAACCTTGGTGAAAATAATACTTGAATTGAGTCTTAACAAGGGGAAATTACTTCCCCAGAGGATACATGGCAATGCCTGGGAATGCTGTTCATTGTCATAACTGGAAGTGGGATGCTGGCACCTAGTGAGGAAAGAAGAGGGATTCTGGGAAATGCAGGAAATGCACGAGGGGCTCCGCAAGAGAGGATTATGTGACTCAAAACATCAAGGATACCAAACTGGAGAAACCTCTTTTTCAGGATGGAAATACAAACCAGGGACTCGAGGCTGAGGTAGGGAGCTTGTGGATTGAAGGCCAGCCCTGGTATGCATTGTTGAAGCCCTATCTCAGAAAAGAAACAAAGGAAGAGAGAGAGGGTTCATACATTGAATAGCCCAGGGACATGTTCATTCACTAAGCAGAAATATTGGAAACTCCTAGGTGTTCAGAGATGGTGTAGGTATGAGGGACACTGGGGAAGCGTCTCAAAACAGGAACCGGGAGCAGAAACCTTAAAGGGAGGCTGCTTATTAGGTTGCTCTCATTAGGTAGCTTTCTTATACAGCCAAGGTCCCACCTGCCTCAAGATGGTGCTTTCCATGGAAGGAGGGGCTCTCTCACATCAATTAACAATTGAGACAATCTCCCAAAGATATGGTCACAGGTCAATATGATCTGGACAATTCCTCATTTGAGATTCCGTTAGACGACGCTAGGCTGAGTCAAGTGACAGCTGAGGTTAGCTAGGACAAGGAAATGTGAAATATGTCATCAAACAATGACAGTTTTAAGGAGAAAAATGGAAGTATGCATGAGCAGTCACGTCAGAGAACCAACAGATATGTATCTTCATAGATCCTTTTGGCTTGTCCATGGAGAATATATGGATGTCTATGATCAACAGAAGCTCTACTACGTGGAAGAACTTGGTGGTCTAAGCAAAAGAGGATGAAGAGGACAGAAATAGCTAGAAGAAACCAATCTATGTTTTAGATGTAAATCCAAAGGTTTTAGTGATGGATTTAATGGGAAGATAAGGGAAATAATGTTATGAGGATGATTCAAGATACAGGTGGGTTAACTAAAAGTAAGGCATCTAATAGAATTGATTTCTACCAACAATAGTTTATTTCATGTCTACTTTAAAATAGTTTCTCAAAAACTCCTGTTGATTAACACTATTAGACATATGTTAAATTAAGTAGTAAACATTCATTAAATATCAAGATATGTCTAATCAGGATAATTAAGTACTGAAATATTAATTACTGAGACTAAATTTAACTTTATACTTAAAACACTTTTGTGAGGGAATGGAAACAAATCCCAGGGCCTTGTTCATATGTTAGGCAAGTTATGCACCACTAAGCTATAGTCAGCCTCAGAATTTTGTTTTTATATGATACAGAAGTGTACATACATTTGAATCTGTTCATATAACTGTGTTCTTTGCCACAATGAGAAACTATGTAACACTAGAACAAATACAATAATGAATCTATTAAAAATCAATAAGGACAAGGGGAAACAACTTTGTTGCACAGTATATAAGAAACATAGAACGTGGATTTATTGGGGGGAATGCATTTAATCTAAAATTAGATAACTGTAATAGAAAAGAAAGAAGAAAACAAGCTATACAGCCTGTGTGTGTGGATGGGGAAATAGACTGCTTGGGCTCATAGCTTAGAACATAGGTGGGTGGAGTAAACAGAACAGAATGCTGGGAGGAAGAGGAAGTGAGATAAGATGCCTCAGACAGAGACGTCATGCTCCGCTCTCCCAGACAGACGCTATTCAGCTCCGACCCAGGATGGACGTAGGCTAGAATCTTCCCGGTAAGCGCACCTTGGGGTGCAATACAGATGATTAGTAATGGGCTAAATTAATATGTGAGAATTAGCCTAGAAGAGGCTAGATAGAAATGGGCCAAGCAGTGTTTAAAAGAATACAGTTTCCGTGTAATTATTTCGGGTAAAGCTAGCCAGGTGGCGGGACGCAGCCGTGCCGCTCTTATTACTACAATGTGGAACTTTGTGCACCATTTACAGAAAGAAATTTCTGTCATGTCTGATGCCACAGCCATTGAGTCCCAATAAACACACAGAGTTTTATATTAATTATAAACTAGTTGACCTATTAACTTAGGCTTATTACTAACTTGCTCTTATAACTTAAATTAATCAATAATTCTTTAATCCTGTGTTTAGCCACATAGCTTGGTACCTTTCATCTTGCTTCCTCTGAGTATGGCTAATGACTCTCTGCCTTTCTTATTCCCAGAATTCTCCCATTCTGGTTACCCACCTATACTTCCTGTCTGGCTACTAGTCAATCAGCATTTTATTAAACCAATATGAGTAGTAAATCTTTACAGTGTACAAGAACTTTATCCCACAGCAGAAACTTACCCTTTTCCATGAGTAATAGGGATCTGAACTCCAATCCTGACACTTGCAGTGCTCTAACTACTGAGCTCTCCTAGTCTTTGAATATTTGGTTAAATACTGAATATTCGCATTTTCAAAAAATATAGGATTTTTTCTACAATTATGTGACTTCCTACATTTCCTTTTGAAGTCTGTTTTTGCTTTATTTAATTGTGTTTCAGCTGTGCCGGACAGTGAATTGAAGTCTTTGTTATTTTATTCCATGTTCTGATTTCATGAAGTACTGAAATCTTCAGGCAACATCTGATATTTTTCCTTCTAAAATACCAACTGCAAATAGATTTGTTTGTTGGTTGGTTGCTTGGTTGGTTTGTTTTGTGGTGGTCACGATAGTGGTACTAGGAATTTAATCCAGAACCACACACATGCTAGACAAACATGCCACCACTGAAGTCCTGGTCATCTGTTTATATTGATATTATTATTATTATTATTATTATTATTATTATTATTATTTGATTTGAAACAATGCCTAAGTTACCTAGGCAGACACTGAGCTCACTTCTTAGTTCAGACAGACCTTGAGTGTGTGATCCTCTTGCCTCAGATCTCCTAAATGGTATCATTTACTCTTAAAACTGACTCAGATTTCCCAAAGGGCCCCTGGAAACTCACAAAAAGAATTTTTACCATGTAAACACAGGATTCAAAAGATAATTGGATTTTGCTGAGAAGCTGAACTTCATGAGAAGTGTTGTTAAACAGGAAAGATTCTCAAACTTTCCTTTGTTATATTTGTGGGGTAAAAAGTCACTATAAACAATCGGAAACTGCATCATATGTACGGAAAATGTCAGCCCCCTCTTTGGCCGTCTTATGGTCTAAGGCTAAGCCTGACATTAGGCTAGAGAAGTGCTTTGAGTTTTCATCCTTATCGGGCATTTTGCTTATTTGTTCATTTTTATGTTGTTGTATACCAAATATATAACTAAATACCCTGTTCAATCATTCTTTTTTTGTAATGGCTTAAATGAATGCAGAGAGATTGTAAAAATATATACAGCTTTAATGGGGAAATAGACTTACAGAACCACGGTTCCTGCGGAGACCAGAAAGCAGAAGGGCCCTGCAGGCTCCTGCTCGCCCGATTTATAAATAAACATTCGCCCGAGGCGGACGCGCCCCCTAAGGGGCTGGACTTATCCCTACACTTTTTGTTTTGATATTTCATTATATATTTAACTTTATGTTGATTTTGATATGCACCAACATAGTTTTGTCTTGTCATAATTCTCTTAAAGTGCTGGTATCCAACATCCTCCAAAGTACTGCAGACAGACACCCATGACGATTCTGCTGTGTTCTGGGAAGCAAACTCCTTGTAGTATTGCTTAAAAAGCTCTTATCGCTTCTCGGCCTTTTGGCTAAGATCAAGTGTAGAAAGCTCTGAGACCATAGTACTGGGCTGTCAGTATGTCCAGACTTCTAGAAACTTGAAGGAGAAGCAGATAAATTCATGAGATAACCAGTATCAGACAAGACAACAACTGATTTCTTTTTTTTTTCTTTTTTTTTAACTTATTTATTTATTTATTAAAGATTTCTGTCTCTTCCCCGCCACCGCCTCCCATTTCCCTCCCCCTCCCCCAATTAAGTCCCCCCCTCCTCAGCCCGAAAAGCAATCAGGGTTCCCTGTCCTGTGGGAAGTCCAAGGAACCCCCACCTCCATCCAGGTCTAGTAAGGTGAGCATCCAAACTGCCTAGGCTCCCACAAAGCCAGTGCGTGCAGTAGGATCAGAAACCCATTGCCATTGTTCTTGAGTTCTCAGTAGTCCTCATTGTCCGCTATGTTCAGCTAGTCTGGTTTTATCCCAGGCTTTTACAGACCCAGGCCAGCTGGCCTTGGTGAGTTCCCGATAGAACATCCCAATTGTCTCAGTGTGTGGGTGCACCCCTCACAGTCCTGAGTTCCTTGCTCGTGCTCTCTCTCCTTCTGCTCCTGATTTGGACCTTGAGGTTTATGTCCGGTGCGCCAATGTGGGTCTCTGTCTCTGTCTCCTTTCATCGCCTGCTGAAGGTTAATATTCAGGGGGATGCCTATATGTTTTTCTTTGGGTTCTCCTTATTTAGCTTCTCTAGGATCACTAATTATAGGCTCAATGTCCTTGGTTTATGGCTAGAAACCAAATATGAGTGAGTACATCCCATGTTCCTCTTTTTGGGTCTGGCTTACCTCACTCAGGATAGTGTTTTCTATTTCCATCCATTTGCATGCAAAATTCAAGAAGCCCTTGTTTTTTACTGCTGAGTAGTACTCTAATATGTATATATTCCATACTTTCTTCATCCATTCTTCCATTGAAGGGCATCTAGGTTGTTTCCAGGTTCTGGCTATCACAAACAATGCTGCTATGAACATCGTAGAGCATATACTTTTGTTGTATGATAAGGCCTCTCTTGGGTATATTCCCAAGAGTGGTATTTCTGGGTCCAGGGGTAAGTTAATCCCGAATTTCCTGAGAAATCGCCACACTGCTTTCCAAACTGGTTGCACAAGTTTGCATTCCCACCAGCAAAGGATGAGTGTACCCCTTTCTCCACAACCTCTCCAACAAAGGCTATCATTGGTGTTTTTTATTTTAGCCATTCTGACAGGTGTAAGACGGTATCTTAAAGTTGTCTTGATTTGCATTTCCCTGATCGCTAAGGAAGTTGAGCATGACCTTAAGTGTCTTTTGGCCATTTGAAGTTCTTCTGTTGAGAATTCTCTGTTCAGCTCAATGCCCCATTTTATTTTTTTTTATTTTTTATTTTTTTCATTTATTTATTTATTTATTTATTTATTTTATTGAGAAAAGGAGAAAAAAAACAAATTTCCTCCTCCTCCCAGCCTCCCATTTCCCTCCCCCTCTTCCCACCCGTCACCAACTCCTCCCACCCTTCTCCCCCTCCCCCTACTCCTCTCCCCCTCCCTCTCCAGCCCAAAGACAGTCAGGGTTCCCTGAACTGTGGTATGTCCTCCTAGGTCCTCCCCCCTCCGTCCATTTCTAGGAAGGTGAACATCCAAACTGGCTAGGCTACCAAAACCAGCACATTACGTAGGTTCAAAACCCCGTGCCATTGTCCTTGGGTTCTCATCAGCCCTCATTGTTCGCCATGCTCAGAGAGTCCAGTTTTATCCCATGCTTTTTCAGTCACAGTCCAGCTGGCCTTGGTGAGCTCCCAATAGATCAGCTCCACTGTCTCAGTGGGTGGGTGCTCCCCTCGTGGTCCCGACTTCTTTGCTCATGTTCTCCCTCCTTCTGCTCCTCATTGGGACCTTGGGAGCTCAGTCCAGTGCTCCAGTGTGGGTCTCTGTCTCTGTCTCCATCCATCACCAGATGAAGGTTCTATGATGATATGCAAGATATTCGTCAGGATTGCCATAGGATAGGGTCATTTCAGGTTCCCTATCCTCAGCTGCCCAAGGAACTAACTGGGGACCTCGGCTTGGGCATCTGGGAGCCACTCTAGGTTCAAGTCTCTTGCCAACCCTAAGGTGGCTCACTTAACTAAGAATTGTGTTTCTGTGCTCCCCTATCCAACCTTCCTTTATCCCAATCTTCCTTTTTCCCCAAGTTCCCCCCATTCTCCCCTTCTCCCTTTTCTATCCCCATCTCCCCTTGCCCCCATCCCACCCCACCCCCAAGATCTCAATTTTCTCCCCGGCAATTTTGTCTACTTCCCATAGCCAAGAGGACAACTATATACTTTTCCTTTGGTTCACCTTCTTACTTAGCTTCTTTGGGATCACCAAGTGTAGACTCCGTGACCCTTGTTTATGGCTAGAAAACAATTATGAGTGAGTACATCCCATATTCATCTTTTTGGGTCTGGGTTACCTCACTCAGGATAGTGTTTTCTATTTCCATCCATTTGCATGCAAAATTTGAGAAGTCATTGTTTTTTACCGCAGCATAGTACTCTAATGTGTAGATATTCCATACTTTCTTCATCCATTCTTCCATTGAAGGGCATCTAGGTTGTTTCCAGGTTCTGGCTATTACAAATAATACTGCTATGAACATAGTTGAACAAATGCTCTTGTCATATGATAGGGCATCTCTTGGGTATATTCCCAAGAGTGGTATTGCTGGGTCCAGGGGTAAGTTGATCCCGAATTTCCAGAGAAACCGAAACACCGATTTCCAAAGTGGTTGCACAAGATTGCATTCCCACCAGCAATGGATGAGGGTTCCCCTTCCTCCACAGCCTCTCCAGCAAAGGCTATCATTGGAGTTTTTGATTTTAGCCATTCTGACAGGTGTAAGATGATATCTCAAAGTTGTTTTGATTTGCATTTCCCTGATCGCTAAGGAAGTTGAGCATGACCTTAAGTGTCTTTTGGCCATTTGAACTTCCTCTGCTGAGAATTCTCTGTTCAGATCAGTGCCCCATTTTTTAATTGGGTTAATTAGCATTTTAAAGTCTAGTTTCCTGAGTTCTCTATATATTTTGGAGATCAGACCTTTGTCTGTTGCGGGGTTGGTGAAGATCTTCTCCCAGTCAGTAGGTTGCCTTTTTGTCTTGGTGACAGTGTCCTTTGCTTTATAGAAGCTTCTCAGTTTTAGTAGGTCCCATTTATTCAATGTTGCCCTTAAAGTCTGTGCTGTTGGGGTTACACATAGGAAGCGATCTCCTGTGCCCATCTCCTGTAGGGTACTTCCCACTTTCTCTTCTATCAGGTTCAATGTGTTCTGACTGATAGTGAGGTCTTTAATCCATTTGGACTTGAGTTTTGTGCATGGTGAGAGATATGGGTCTATTTTCATTCTTCTACAGGTTGACATCCAGTTATGCCAGCACCATTTGTTAAAGATGCTTTCTTTCTTCCATTGTATACTTTTGGCTCCTTTATCAAAAATGAGGTGTTCATAAGTTTGTGGGTTAAAATTCGGGTCTTCTATACGATTCCATTGGTCGACTTCTCTGTTTTTATACCAGTACCACACTGTTTTCATCACTGTAGCTCTGTAATAGAGTTTGAAATCAGGGATGGTAATGCCTCCAGACAATCCTTTATTGTATAGGATTGTTTTGGCTATCCTGGGTTTTTTGTTTTTCCATATAAAGTTGATTATTGTCTTCTCCAGATCTGTGAAGAATTTTGATGGGATTTTGATGGGGATTGCATTGAATCTATAGATTGTTTTTGGTAGAATTGCCATTTTTACTATGTTGATCCTCCCAATCCAGGAGCAATGGAGATCCTTCCATTTTCTGGTGTCCTCTTCAATTTCTGTCTTCAAAGACTTAAAGTTCTTGTCAAATAGATCTTTCACATCCTTGGTAGAGTTACCCCAAGATATTTTATGCTATTTGTGGCTATCGCAAAAGGTGATGCTTCTCTAATTTCCCTCTCTGTTTCCTTATCCTAGTGTATAGGAAGGCCACTGATTTTTTGGAGTTGATCTTGTATCCTGCCACATTACTAAAGGTGTTTATCAGCTGTAGGAGTTCTTTGGTAGAGTTTTTGGGGTCGCTTATGTATACTATCATATCATCTGCAAATAACGAGAGCTTAACTTCTTCTTTTCCGATACGAATCCCCTTGATCCCCTTATGTTGTCTTATTGCTATTGCTAGAACTTCAAGCAATGTATTGAAGAGGTATGGAGAGAGTGGACATCCTTGTCGTGTTCCTGATTTTAGTGGGATGGCTTTGAGTTTTTCTCCATTTAATTTAATGTTAGCTGTCGGCTTGCTGTAAATAGCTTTTATTATATTTAGGTAGGACCATTGTATCCCTAATCTCTCCAAGACCTTTATCATAAAGGGGTGTTAAATTTTGTCAAATGCTTTTTCAGCATCTAATGAAATGATCATATGGTTTTTTTTCTTTCAGTTTATTTATATGGTGGATTACATTGATAGATTTTCGTATGTTGAACCAGCCCTGCATCTCTGGGATGAGGCCTACTTGATCATGATGGATAATTTTTCTAATGTGTTCTTGGATTCGGTTTGCCAGTATTTTATTGAGAATTTTTGCGTCAATATTCATGAGTGAGATAGGCCTGTAATTCTCTTTCTTGGTTGGGTCTTTGTATGGTTTTGGTATCAGGGTTACTGTAGCTTCATAAAAGGAATTTGGCAATGACTCTTCTGTTTCTATATTGTGAAATACATTAAGGAGTATAGGTATTAGCTCTTCTTGGAAGTTCTGGTAGAATTCTGCATTGAAACCATCTGGTCCTGGGCTTTTTTTGGAAGGGGGATTTTTGATAACGGTTTCTAGTTCTTCGCGACTAACAGGTCTATTTAGATCGTTCACCTGGTCTTGGTTTAGCTTTGGTATGTGGTACTTATCTAAAAAAATGTCCATTTCTTTTGCATTTTCTAGTTTTGTGGCATACAGGCTTTTGTAGTAAGGTCTAATGAGTCTCTGAATTTCCTCTGTGTCTGTGGTTATGTCCCCCTTTTCATTTCTGATCTTATTTATTTGCGTGTTCTCTCTCTGTCGTTTAATTAGTTTGGATAGGGGTTTGTCGATCTTGTTGATTTTCTCCAAGAAACAACTTTTTGTTTCATTGATTCTTTGGACTGTTTTCTGTGTTTCTATTTTGTTGATTTCCGCCCTCAGTTTGATTATTTCCAGTCTTCTACTCCTCCTGGGGGCGTCTGCTTCTTTTTTTTTCTAAAGTTTTCAGGTGTGCTGTTAAGTCTCCAATGTATGCTTTCTCTGTTTTCTTTAAGTGGGCACTTAGTGCTATGAACTTTCCTCTTAGCACTGCTTTCATAGTGTCCCATAGGTTTGAGTATGTTGTCCCTTTATTTTTATTGAATTCGAGGAAGACTTTAATTTCTTTCTTGATTTCTTCCTTGACCCAGGTGTGGTTCAGTAGTTGACTGTTCAGTTTCCAAGAGTTTGTCGGCTTTCTGGAGGTAGGATTGTTGTTGAATTCTAACTTTAATCCGTGGTGATCTGATAAGACACAGGTGGACACTGATATTTTTTTGTATCTGTGGAGGTTTCCTTTGCTTCCGAGTATGTGGTCAATTTTTGAGAAGGTTCCATGAGCTGCAGAGTAGAAGGTATATTCTTTCCTATTTGGGTGGAATGTTCTATAGATGTCTGCTAAGTCCATTTGCTTCATTACCTCCAGTAGTTCTCTTAATTCTCTATTAGGTTTCTGTCTGATTGACCTGTCCATTGCTGAGAGAGGTGTATTGAAGTCTCCTACTACTAGTGTGTGTGGTTTGATGTCTGCCTTGAGTTTTAGTAATATTTCTTTTACATAAGTGGGTGCTTTTATATTAGGGGTGTAAATATTCAGGATTGAGACGTCATCCTGACAAACTGTTCCTGTTATGAGTATAAAGTGTCCATCTCGATCTCTTCTGATTGATTTTTAGTTTGAAGTCAGTTTTGCTAGAAATTAATATGGCCACACCTGCTTTTTTCTTAGGACCATTTGCTTGAAAGACCTTTTCCCAGCCCTTTACTCTGAGTAGATGCCTGTCTTTGTTGTTGAGATGTGTTTCTTGCAAACAGCAGAATGTTGGATCCTGTTTTCGTATCCAATCTCTTAGCCTGTGCCTTTTTATAGGTGAATTGAGACCATTAATATTAAGTGATATTAATGACCAGTGGTTGTTTACGCCGGATATTCTTATTGTTTTTGGAAGTAGAATTTGTGTGTTTCCCTTCTTTGAGTTGTGCTAGTGAAGGGTCGCTAGATGCCTCAGTTATTGTAGGCAGTGTTGGCAATGTTGGATTCCTTGGGTTGCGATTTTCCTTCTATTATTTTCTGTAGGGCTGGATTCGTGGCTACGTATTGTTTAAATTTGTTCTTATCCTGGAATGTCTTGTTTTCTCCATTTATAGTGAATGAAAGCTTGGCTGGGTATAGTAGTCTGGGCTTGCATCCATGGTCTCTTAGCTTCTGCAGTACTTCTATCCAGGACCTTCTGGCTTTCATTGTTTCTATAGAAAAATCAGGTGTAAGTCTGATAGGTTTACCTTTATAAGTTACTTGGCCTTTTTCCTTTGCAGCTCTTAGTATTCTTTCTTTAACCTGTATATTTTGTGTTTTGATTATTATATGGTGAGGGGATGTTTTTCTTTGATCCATTCTGTTTGGTGTTCTGTATGCTTCTTGAATATTCAAAGGAATATCTTTCTTTATGTTGGGAAAGTTTTCTTCCATAATTTTGCTCAAAATATTTCCTGGGCCTTTGAGCTGTTACTCTATTCCTATTATTCTTAGGTTTGGTCTTTTTATTGTGTCCCATAATTCCTGGATGTTTTGTGATAAGAATTTGTTGGCTTTGCAGTTTTCTTTGATCAGAGCATTTATTTTCTCTATGGTGTCCTCATAATCTGAGATTCTTTCTTCTATTTCTTGTATTCTATTGATTATGCTTGTTTCTGTAGGCTCTGCTCGTTGACCTAGATTTTCCATATCCAGCTGGTCCTCAGTTTGTGATTTCTTCCTTGCTTCCATTTCAGTTTTCAATTCTTGAACTGTTTCCATTACCTGTTTGATCGTTCTTTCTTGGTTTCCCAGGGTATTATGTACGTATTTACTCATTTCTTCAAATTTTTGGTTATACTTCTCATCCATTTCTATAAGGGCATTTTTACATGTTGTTTAAGGGACTTTATTGCTTTCATAAAGTCAATTTTTTCCACTTCTTCTGTGTTAGGGTGTTGAAGATCTTCTGTTGTAAGATCATTGGGTTCTGGTGTTTTCATGCTGTTTTTCAGATTATTGGGTGAATTCTTGCCTTGGCGCCTGCCCATCTCCTCCTATTGATGCTATCTAAGGGATCTGTTAAAACTGGTTCAGGTTTCCCTGCTGGCCAGGGGCTCCTCTTACAAAATGCCCTTGCTCTGTTTCCTGGTTCCTGCCGGGGGCCAAGATCTCTCTCACCCCTCAGAAGGGTCTTCAGGAATAGGACCCGGCTCCTCCTTTGCCAGGGACCTCCCCAACCGAAGGCCTACCTCTTTGATTTAATTGTAGTGGGGCGATCTGCTCTCGGTGTTGTGCGCGGTCCCTGCAGCCTGCTTCTGCTGCCACGACGGTTCCCGCCGCCTGCAGCCTGTGTCCCCAACAACTGATTTCTTAAGATTGGCTGAAATAAGAAAAACTAGTACAGGTTTTGTTTGGCTTGTTGGTGCCTTGGTTTGCTGTTTGCATTGTTGGAGATTGAACATAGGTCCAGTCCTTGTTAAGCAATCTCCCTACCAATGAGTATTCTACTCTAGCCCTCTACAAACTGTTTAATCTGAGACAGATGATGCATGAACTGGTTATATTGGTCTTCAACTCATTCTGAGGCCCAAGGACGCCTTGAATTTACAGTCCCTCAAGCTTAGACTCCCTAAGAAACTAAAATGGCAGGCCTTTACCACAAGAATTGGCTTATGGCTATGGTTTTATCTGGAATACTCTTGATGTTAATAAGTACTGTTTTCTTGATACAAGTAATTTGTATTTTCTCTTAAGCTATCTATGTTTATTAAAATTAGGTAGATTATAATTCTTAATCATAAATGAAACATTTATCTTTTGCTTTTTACTAATCTCTCAGTGGCTGAAACTTTAAAATACTCTTGTTTTCATGGCAATGTAATTATTTGCATAGGTTCAATAAGAATCTGTCCTTCTTGTGACAGATAATTAGAAATGTTGACTCTTCACAGAACATCACAGTTAAGGATGACAAGCACAAATCAGATGTGAGCAGACAGTTTCTAGGAACTTGAGACAACTTTCTGGGACTAATGCTTACAAGGCTCTCTTGTGCAAAACAACAACGTCACTTTTTGGCAGCCCCAAGAACTTTAAGATAGGTCCAGAGCTGGAAGATGAGAGGAATCCATCCAAACATGCTGGCTCTGGGGTTAAATCTGATGGTAAGGTCTCAGCTCTATTCCCAATTTCAAGGGCTTTTTAAAGACGACTCTTAAACCCTTCTACAAGTTCCCATGATGACACACGCCAATAACCCCAGCACTGAGGGCAAGTTCAAGGTCAGCCTGGGCTTCATAGGGAGACCTTACCTTGAAGAAAAGAAAAGAAAAACAATTTGAAAGGTATTTATTAGTCTCCCTTTTTCTAACAAACAAAGCTTTTACTTGTTTACTTTGTGATATGAATAATATTACCTTGATTATCATTGATCATAAGTAGGGTGACTATACATGGTCATTGTTTAAAAAAGAAACACAATCACTTTGGATTAACTTTTAAGGAAGGGATCACAGTGTGCCTCCGTTCTCTACTAGAAAACCTCTAATAGTAAGACCTTTGAGATAGTTAGAATGCATTTTTTATAGCCAGAACCAGAGACACCATAAAGATTCCAGTGTTTGGACCAGCTACTGGAGTCCTGCTGTCTTCATTCCTGATTTTACAAACTGCTGATTATGAGGGAAAAGGTCCATCCCAAGTGACCTTCACCTTCTAATACCAGACTAGCTACAGAGCAGTGGGGCATGGATCGGTGCAGGATGCTTGGTTAGCGTGC
This sequence comes from Microtus oregoni, assembly GCF_018167655.1. Classification (NCBI taxonomy): domain Eukaryota; kingdom Metazoa; phylum Chordata; class Mammalia; order Rodentia; family Cricetidae; genus Microtus; species Microtus oregoni. The sequence continues at coordinate 7,641,854 of NW_024543076.1, read as the reverse complement.
AGAAGGCTCTGGAGCACTTAATTCTCTCTCCTCTCCCCCCCCCCCCGCCCTCTCTCTCTCCTCTCTCCTCTCTCCTCTCTCTCTCCCTCCCCCCCTCTCCCTTCTCTCTCCTCTCCTCCTCTCTCTCTCTCTCTCTCTCTCTCTCTCTCTCTCTCTCTCTCTTTCCTCTTGTCAATAGATGTATGGCATAAACACCCCAAAGGGATCTGCTTCCAGGGTACTCCATCTGGTAATCAGAAAGCAGCCCAGAGCACAGTGCCACTGAAGAGATCCACAGACTACAAGTGTGCGGGCTGAGCAGAAGAGCTCAGTGAAATGCAGACCGTGCATTTTCACAGCCCTTCCCAATATTAAAACTCCCTTAAGGCCCAGTTCCACTTCAGGTACCCAGGCTATCATCTCTACCCAGAGTCTCATCTGGAGGCCTTTTCCCTAAGCCACTGTCTGCCCTCTTTCTCTTCTAAGTCGTGTATTGTTGTGTGCTAATAACCTACAACCTACATTCATAAAACATTTCCAGTAGATGCAATCTTCAGGGGGAAGTATCATTTTCTAAAATTAACTCTCTCCCTTTATTAATACTTGTTCTCTCGTACTGGGAAATGAGAACAGTGAGTGCCCTTTTCATTGGTTTCATTCATCTGTTAAGTATCTAGGGGCCTGCTCTTGAATCAATACTTGAAATCTCTCGGAATTAAATTGCCCTCTGTTCGAGAGCCAGAGGAAATGTCTTCCAATGATGAAACACTCTGTGTTTATCTCCGTTTTCTTCCTTGTTCTATTGTTAGGAAATGAATACATGTTTTTGAGGAATTTAAATATCACCTGTGAGTGTTTATTTAGCATCCTCCTCAGGGTGTGGTAGGTCAGGAGTTGAGATCAGAGTGTCCCCTATTTACAAAGCCAGTACTGCTTCTGAAGGTTTTTTTTTTTTTCTTAGTTGACTTATTCAGCTGTGTGGGAAGCTCTATTTAAATAACAACTCTGGCAGCACTGGATTGAGGGAATAATTTGCCTTCTCCAAAGTCAGATTTTACTTACCTGGATAAAGGTACCTCAGCAGCTGTCACTCTCCTCATGCCCCATCCCCACCTCACAAGATGGCTGCTTGGTTTCCACCACCAAAAAAACTTGAGAGACAGTGCTGCACTTATGGATTTGACACTTTGTACTGTTTGGGCAGAGAAAAAAAAGGGAGAATTTGTGAAACTTAACTTCACGCATCCAGTTAGAGCCATTTGCCTGGGCCACCACGCTGTTAGACTGAAACCAGGAGACTGGTTGCCCAGCACTCACCTTCTTCCTTTGTCCTTTGTCACTTTTTGCCTTTGTAGTGGATCAAGACATTTGAATGTTTGTCTAATTTCTCACCACATCGTAGTTTTAATGGGTTAGCTCCAGCTGGGTTAGTTAACTATGAATGTACACCTGAGGGGCTTTTCTCAGAACCTCCCTAAGAAAACCACATCTATCAGTCATATTAACAGAGAGAGCCAGGGAAAGATTCCACACAGAGACGGCACCAGACCGTTGAGGACAGTGATAATCAAGAATGATGGAGGTCAGCAGTCAAGTTTGAATTCTATTGCAGTGATATAAGCACTCTGACCAAAGGCAACTCAAGGACAGAAAGTGTGTGCTTAGTTTCCACTTCTAGATCATAGCCTATCTTTGAGGGAAGTCATGTTAGGAATTCAAAGCAAAAATTTGGAGCAGAAACCATGAAGGAAGACTGCTTGCTGGCTCACTTGAAGGCTCATTCTTAGCTACTTTTCTCATACAGCCCAGAACTACGTGCCCAGAGAATGGTGCTACTCACCACGGGCTGTGCTTTTCTATTTCAGTTAATGATCAATATCTATGGTGTTTTGAAAGAAAATGGCCCCCAAATGGAGTAGCACTATTACGAGATGTGGCCTTATTAGAGTAAGTGTGACCTTGTTAGAGGAAGCACGTCACTGTGGAAGCAAGCTTTGAGGTCTCGTATATGCTCAAGTTGAGCCCAGTGTCCCAGATCACATCCTTATGAGTCAAGTCTTGCTTATGAGTCAAGATATAGGCCTCTGAGCTCCTTCTCAAGCACCACATCTGCCTGCATGCCACCATGTTGCACTGTGAACTAAACCTCTGAAAATGTAAGCCACTAATTATGTTTTTCCTTTATAAAAACTGCCATGGTCTCTTCACAGCAGTAGAAACCCTAACAAAATGGTATTCTACAAATAAGCTGACAGACCAACCTGACAGAGGCAATTGCTCAGTTAAGATTCTCTTCTCTGATGGCTCTAGATTGTTTCAAGTTGATGGTTAGAACTATGACAATCAGTGATGATCATCTGCCCCATGTTCATTCCTGTTTCCAACTCAGGACCAGGTAGGAAAAGGTTAATTTGTTCTCCAAAGCAATCACCAAAGCTCAGTGCTGATCAGCTTACCCCGAGCTTTCTCATGCTATCAACATATGCTCAGCACTGATCAAAAGCCCCCTCCAATTCCACTGTGAAACGTTCTACCCACAATTCAAATGATCATAGAGAATTCCCTGAGGATAGTAACATTTCAGTAAGTGATGTCTAAGTTCCCTCGTGATGTCTTTGTTATTCCTACTTTATCTAAATGACAATAAAGGGACACTGATTTTTACCTTACAAGTTGTGACTGCAAGAAATAATACTGGACCGAAGAGCATTGGTTAAAATTAGAAGCCTGTACAAGGGACTTTCCTCCTAGATCTGGGTACCCTTAGGTTCATAGGCATGCATATAACCTCATTCTGTTATAAAGTTTGTGGGTCATCACAATGGAATCAGGGTTCTTTACTAAGGCTCTACTCTGAATTCAGCCATGTAATTTCTAAAGCATACATTAGTAATTAAATATGTGGTTCAAGAATGCCAGAAATCCTCAAGACCCTTTTAGAAGCTCTGCTGTTTCAAAACTAATTTGCTAAGAAGTTCATATACTGGCGTATGTGTTCATGATGCAAATCCATCAAGGCTGAGTGCTAGCAAGCACCAGTCAAGACAATGGCACCAAGTTAAACATGTACCAACTGCGATGGTCCTTTGGGAGGAGTGGAGAGCCAATGATGGGATCAAACACAGATCCCTGAGTTACCAGCCCATCCCTTCATTCTCTGTAAACACGGATTTGCAGAGGAGAAAAGAAAAGAAGAAACAGATTCCCATAAAGATGTGCTTAATGATGAAGCAAAGTTAATTTTAAGAAATTTTATTTAAGTGTGTAGATTTTTAATCAATACTTGAGTGAATGTGTTGTAAGATTTGATACAGGAATGAAAGTGCCCAGCTAGGGCCTGCTGACAACAGGCCCCTTAGCAAGGACTGGTGTGCATGAGTTGCAGGCTGAACAGCCTACTTTTCTGCAGGACACTGGTTTGATTTGGAAGAAGGTGGCTGACAAATTATTTTCAGATAGGGATATTTGACAGATAATTGTCTCGAGGATGAACACAGTAAAGCTGTCACTTCCAGAAAACAACCAGCAAAATCTGTAACTGCTGAAAACATTTGAGCATTTGAGAAAAAGAATTAGAATTTCGAAAACTTCCATCTATCACCATGGGTTTGATAGCTTTCCAATATATAAAGACTTCTCCGATCTGAAGGGTAGTGACGGGGGGGGGGGGGGGATTTTTAAGTGTCCTGTAATTAAATGTCAATTCTTAGAAGGGCTGATAACTCACTAGATTATGTGTGTGTGAAAAACTCATACAGAGTGAAATGAATTTTAATGTTACAAAGTATAAAATGTTTACTAATAGGGCTTAAGATTCTAGTTTACAGGCCTGGAGAGATGGTTCAGTGGTTGAGCATGTGCTGCTCTTATAGAGGATCTGAATTTGGTTCCTAACCCCCATGGTAGGCGGTTGATAACTGCCTGTAACTCCAACTCTTTGGGATCTAATGTCTTCTTCTAGACTCTGCAGGCACCTGCATTCACACATGAATATGCAGACATGTGTGTATACACATGTTTTAAAACAAATCTTTTAAGAACGTATTTTTAAATGATTCTAGATTACAGCTAATCTTTTATAAACCGTATTGATATCAACTCTCACGATTTCCACTTTTCCAGCAATATATGGATATGAGACTGAATCCTCCTTGTGTGTGTCAAACAAACCAGCTCATGGCATTAGTTTAAGTGTTGATGTAAAAAATTACCCAGATGTCTTCCAATTAAAAAAAAGTTGAAATGTTGCCACTCTTTAAAGTTTCTTTGACAAAAACAGTCATTTTATTTTAAAAAATAAACTTTATGTTAGCATAATATACATATTCTTATTTTAATAATTCATAAATATGAAAATAACTATTTTAATTTCTAATATAGAAAATACCTATAGCTATTACCAATGTGTTTGTGTATGACATATATATTTGTGTGTGGTGTGTGTGTGTGTGTGTGTGTGTGTGTGTGTCTTAGTCACTGTTCTATGGCTATGAAGAGACACCATGACCAGACAAATCATAAAAGAAAGTATTTACTTGGGGACTTGCTATAGTTTCAGACTCGTAGCCCATTATCTTTATGGGGGGAAATCATGGCAGCATGCATGGTTCTGGTAGCTGGTAGGTACATCATAGTCCACTGACAGAAAGAAAGAAACTCTGTGCTTGGCATAAGGTGTTGAAACTTCAAAGCCCACCCCCAGTGGCACAATTCCTCCAACAAGAACACACCTTCTAAATCCTTCCCGAACAGTTCCATCAACTGGGTATCAAGCATTCAAATGTATCATCCCATGGGGGCCAGTCTCATTCAAACCACCATAGATATATGGAGGTGAAAATTTACCTTACTAGTTCAGAAACTGATAGCACTGGCCTTGGCCATAGTTTAAATCCCCAGCACCACATAGATAAATAGATGATAGATATATAGATAATTAGATAGATAGATAGATAGATAGATAATTTGTCTTAGGTCCTAAATAAATTTTGAGTGAAAAAGTTTCTAAAACAAACAAACAAAATGGTTTGAAATCTGGTATTTTAGATTTCCCAACATATTTTATCTTCACTAAGTCTTGAAACATATACTAATGAACTTTCTAATCTTCAGAGAGGATCCTTACCTTACAGAAGGTTTAGGAAGCTAAAATAGTGCCTGTACTTCGGTAAACAAAACAGGAAAAAAGAAGAGATGTTAATTGAAAAATTGATGAGCAAGGAACTGAAGTCTCCAAGACACCTTTTTGTGTGGTCAGTTCTTTGCAATTTTTACAAGTTCTTAAGTTCAATTGGGGAATCCAATTATCAATCCACCATCATGTTAGCCTGAGCAAAGGATCCAGCACATCTGCCTGAGACGTTCTTTTCTGCATTGGTGGAAGACTGGAGTTTCTAAATGCTGGTTAACTGCCGCGCACCGCGCCCCCGTGTCTGTGTCCTGTGCGCTGGCACCCAGTTCGCCAGCTTCGGGCAAGGGAGCTGGAGGTTAAAATACACAAACACACACACAGACAGAGAGACCACGACACGGGTCTCCTTGAATTCACCAAGAATGCCCCCTTTATTGTGTTGAGGGGCAGCTTATATAGAGATAGCCACGCCCCAGCCAAACCCACCAGAAACCACTCTCCTGCCATCAGGAACTCCTAAAGGTCTCGTGCTCAGAGCAGCTGTAGGCACTCAGATCAGGGGATTACAAGAAATTCAGGATCTGGGGTCTCACTACTCCCAACAGTTAACCAGATTAGTCACTCTTAGATTTCTGATTATCATACTATCTTGGCATCCCCCCAATAAATACCTAGACAGAGAAGGGACGCTGTCAGAGCTCGTGTTGAGTGCCTGCCTTCAGCATGGTACTGCATATGTGACAGGTCATTGAATCCTGTGGCAGAGCCTGCAAGGTAAGGTCTCCTTATGTTTAAGGTGGAACCATGGATTAGAGAGGCATAAAGAGGTTTGTAACCTGCACCAGAGAGGAAGAAGAGAGAACAAAGTGGGCCCTAGCTTCAGAGACTGTCTGATGAGACCAATGCCTGAGACTGAGAGGTCCAACTGCTCAGCTATCAGCACGGGGATAATTAGAGCCTATTTCCAAGCTAAAATAAAGTCCAGCATCCAAGTAGGGCTACTTTGTGGGCACCTCCATAAGTCACAAAGATCTGGGATAGAAGTTTTCAGGTGTGGGAAGTAATGAGGCATGGAGACAACGATTCAGGCAAGACCTGAGAATGAGAGCCGTTATCTAAAAGTGAAGATATTGCCTTTAAGGAAGATTAACATTCTAGTGTGCTTACCTCTCCACTCTCACTCAATATGAATTTTTAATATGTTAAATTTGCATAATTCCTAAGTCTAGATTTTTGTCTTTTCACAATATCTAACTAAATATTGTAAGAGAAACTAAAATGCCATTCAATTAGATTGCACATTCTTTAAATTTTTCCTTAGTGAAAAGTCACATGCTTTTTCTAATTTGATATCTGCTAGAATATTTCTATATTTGTTTAGTATCACATTTTGGCACTAAAAATCATTTGTTTATTTTTGTGGGGAGATACTAAACACAAGAATTAATGGATGGCTTTTCTTATTAAAGGAACTTTTATATTTTTTCCCTCTATTTCTGAGCAAAAATATAGATCTTCACATGATTTCAGGACATTCTGTCCTGCTTAGAGAAACTAACTTCCTCAGGTTGCTCCTCATGCTATTACCTTATACCACACGGTTCCACAGGAAAACTGGGTGTGCTGAGGTCTCTGCCAGCTTTCTCACATTGGGCCACAAAACTCCAGAGTACAATTATTAGGAAGACAAAACAGAAAATATGTTGGATTGATGTTAATATCCTGCAGACTATGTTTGATACGAGATATTTTATGAACTACTAGATGGAATTAGCTTGTTTGTAGGGAAAGGAGCTAGTTAAGAGGAGGTTGGTGAAGCTGAAATTGGGACGGTAGAATTGAGGCAGTGCTGTCTGCAACTTTTCCACCAAAGATGTCCCTGGAAGTCCCTGCTTTGTTCTGTATTGCCCAGCTTCGGTAATCTAATAGGATTCATACACATGCACACAGCACGCAAACTCCATCTCATCCTTTTTACTTTCTTCAGCACTAGGGCTACTTACTGGGTTTCTTCTCAATTATTCCTGTCCCACTGCTGTAAGAGAACACCTACTCAAGAAGCATCTCCTTGTCGGAGGAAACCTCATCTCCCGTGGAGAGGTCCAGTCCCTCAGATGGAGAGTCTTCTGTTAGCAGAGCACTCTTGGATAACTGTTGACTTTGAGATGAAGCCTAATTTGGGCTAACTCAACTTCGGGAAGCACGTGCTATGGTCTGTTCCTCCAAGCCTTCTCTGCTACAGAATCCTGCAGCTTCCCAATCAAGCACTGCCTGCTCTTTTCAGATACCTGTGATGGGCCAAACTTGCATCTTTCTGAAGCATTTTGTGGTTGGCACAAAACCAGGTCATATTCTCCAAAAAATTAAGAGGGGAAAGGTCTTTTAATTTCATTAGAAAATTTTTAAAAAATAAAAATTAAAAAGTATGTTTGCTTTTTATGATCTTTCCCCCTCCTCCCTTCACCTTACTCCCTCCTCCCTCCTTCTCTTTCTTTGTTCTGTGTCACTGCAGGTATGCTATGCTGTGGAGGTCAGGGTACAACTTTCCTGAGTCCAGTCTCACCTTCATCTTGCTGAGGCTGAGGTGGGTCTCTGTTGACAGAGGTTTTCCTTATACCCAGTCCCACAGCCATTCAGTCCCAAAGAAACACACAGAAGCCTACATTCATTATAAACTGGTTGGCCTATTAGCTCAGGCTCCTTATTAACTCTTGTTAACATCTTACATTAACCCATAATTCTTGACTTTGTTAGCCATGTGGTTTGGTACCTTTTATCAGTAAGGCTTCCTCATCTTGTGTCCTCTGTGTCTGGGTGATGACTGTAGACTGACCCTTTCCTCTTCCCAGAATTTACACATGTGTAAAGCTGTCATGCAACTCATTATTTTGCACAATTAATCTACATCACTAATAATATCAAGACCAGAAGGTCCAACTTCCACTTCTCCTGAATGTCTTAGTCCCAGGAGAGAAGCATGAAGCAGCCAAGTAGCATTGACTCTGACCCCAACAGAATAATTAAATACATAACCTTTATACCTAAAATATGTTCTCTTGGACAATGCCTCTTCACTCAGCTACTGGTTTTGATACATTTAGTATTTCAAAATGATCTGTTTAATATCTTAGCAATTTTATATCCAAATCTTGCTCCCCAGAGTGAGTGTTCATGTAAGACGTGCAAAGTTAAGGCTGCAGATCATCTTTCCAGGAATTTCATGACTTAACAATGTGGCAGACCCAGGGAAATAGGCATTATAGCAAGAGCAGAATAAATAACCCACGGACAGTAAACCAAGATGCTCATTGTGCTTAGTTTTTAGAAGCTGATAAATGATCAGAGAGACGTCAAAGAGCCAGAAAAAAATTTTTATGTAAATTGCTTGAGACCCAGTGAACAGCCAAATCCTGTTCAGAACAGTCATGTAAATCCTTTCTTCAGGCATTGGACAAGAACATTAAAGGTCCCTCCAGTATTTTTTTTTTCTGGCTCCCCAGGCCTAATTGCAAAGAAAGTGCCAATCTCCGTCATTACATTCTGCTCAAAATACCTTCCACAAGACAGCATCCATCCCTGCATAGAATGGAGACATTATTTCAGGGGACATACGCCCAGATCATCTCTTTTTGTTATGTGTTCTCTATTATCCTCTATTCTAAGTCCCAAGCACTTTTTCATTTTTCCCGTTGCATTGGCTCAACCTGAATTTCAAAATATTCTTTAAAAAAAAATTAAAGCCCATTCCATTTTTCATATATGCAAATGAAGCTCACCCTGGCTTTTTAGAATTCCAGCATCACTCCCTTTCAGCCACTAATGTCTTGTCACAAGGCTATAGCTGGACTCAGCACTATCATCTCGGTTCCTTTGGTATTCAGCACGCAGATTATTTCCATTTAATGACAAGTTTTAGTCCTGAATTTTAATGGGACATATTCTAACTTTTAATTGCTTTGAAAAATGAGAGGTTCTTTTTTTAAGGAATCCACACATATTTGGCACAATCATAAATATTTTAAAGAGAAAAATCTCAAACTGGCAAAGCATAAAAGACTTGTCAGTTAAAGCAAATGGGAGCGTGCAGTTTCAGGATGAAATTTGCATTATTTCACATCTGATTGGGGCAATTAGTGTGTTAAACTCCAGGTGACATCAAAGGCAAAGGATATGTTAAACTTGTCTCTTAAATTATTAATTGACCAAAATGATTTAATTATGAATTCTCTATTTTCTTTTACTACAGAAACATACCTCCTGTATGTCACACTGTTTTCCTTTGGTCACTGAAGCCTTTCCCTCGTTGATACTAAAGAGCAATAGACTCTTCACATGGGTTCATCCCATCATCACCAGCATCCCTGAAGCTCTTGCAGCGGAGCCCCAGCACTTACCAGTTGTCACATGCCACTCTGAGCCATAAAAGAAGACAAGTGAAGAGGATGTCTCCATGTGACAAGTAAAAGATGAGGGCTTGCCCATCAGGTGTCGCCATCTCCATCTTCCTTTCACTTCTGCATCTATTTCCTCTGGCAAAGGTTTGGTGATAAGACCAATAAAGGTGGGGTGGGCAGGGTGATTGGAGGAAGATAAACAAAAGCCTTGCATTGAAAGAGTCACTTTATCTCCCCTGAGTGGGTGACACTGAGCTTGGGAATTTTTTTCTGCAAATGATAAACCCAGGTTACTTCCAAGAATCTCCCTTGAAAGATAGAGGCACTTCCCTGTAGGGGAGCAGAAGAATTATCAGATTTAATAAATCCCACCTTCAAGTTACTTGAGTTTGTAATTTTCATCTATCTTTATAATTTTTCATCTACTTTTAATGTTTAATAAAAAGACTTTGCACACATGAAAGAATTCTGGTTGTCATAACAAATGCTGACACCTGTTCTCTGTGAGTATTGTCTTTTTTTTAAGTTTTTTAAATAACTAAAAGATCACAGATGCGACTCAAGTTTCTACTGAAAATGACTCGGAAGCAACTATTTATACACTATCTGAGTATATTGTCTCCATGTTTTTCATATTTAACTCCTTATATTTTCATGATGGTATTGTGTTGAGTTTATCAAGTTCCCATGAATGGTATCATAGGCATCATACTACAACTTGATTTTATTCTCAGTATGACACTTCTGGATGCTACCTGTATTGTTCCACAGTGATCTCAATAACTTTTTATCAATCACTTTTGACTACTTGACAGTCTACCTGTGACAGTCTGTCCTTTCGCCTAATTGATAACTATTTGACTTACTAGTTATTCACCTGTGCTAGTTGTGATTATGATACATTGACCCACTTCAGACTCCCCCTTGCTTTATCCCTATTAATAGCAGCTATATTTCAGTTCCGTATTTCCCTATTTAACTCCCAGATCTATTGTTATTATTATTTATACTTCTGCTTAGCCCTTTTAATGTAAATGTTTTCTTTTTCCCTCATATCCTACTTATGTCTCTCCCCTGGTCATCTCTGATTTTATTTCACACATTCAAGTCTTTTCTCAGTAGCCTTGTGGTGATTGGCTCCAGGATTCCCATAGAGGGAGAAACTTGTGGGTACCCAAGACCCTTAAATGAGACAGCTCACTTGCATATAACTCATGCTCCCCCCTGTGGGTACCAGGTTGACTATGTCTATTTCAGTCATCTCTAGATAGGTCGCCACTGGAAATATTCTTAAGCTAATGTGCCTCCACTTATACCCTGAATGGACTTTCTCAGAGTGGTTTTTCCTCAAGAACTTGATACTTGTGACAGAAAGGTCAGTTTCCATGGGAATTTCTCTCTCTCTCTCTCTCTCTCTCTCTCTCTCTCTCTCTCTCTTTCTCTCTCTTCACTCCCATAAGAAACAATCCTGTGGATAAGTTCCATTTTTACCTTCTGAGTCTTTGACACCTTCGGTTGTTCTGAGCTCCTGGTGACTGGACATGAAGCTTCTTCCATCTCTTAGCTTTGACAATGACACTAAGTTACTGCTTCCTGTTCAGTGTCTCCCCACATTTCTGTGTTTGGGTGGTAGAAGGCTGTTTTCTCCCCTTCCACTTCACTATAACTGTTCCCGTGCCTTAGAATTGAGCTCTCAAAGCCCTTCAGCCAATCCCATGCCTACAAAATATTCCTGTCATTATAAAGTGAAAGAAAGAAACTATTGTGACAACTGCAATGTTTTCAAATTTTATTTGCCCATTTAATCTGGTTCAATACATTTTCATCCTTTAGACAACTTATTTCCCCCTGAAACCTGAAATCCTTTCCCACATCTCATTCTTTTGATGAGATGTATTGAAAGGTAAAATTATGGCCTCTAGAAAATGTGTAAGGTTTGGTTCATAAATCTAACTTACATGAGCATTTTATTTGAAAGCAACTATAGAAGTATTACTTTCTAACTTTATATTGTTATTCTTTTCTTAGGATTGTGTTCTTTCACGAAATCCAAAATAATCTTTGTAAATACCTTTCAGAAAAGTAAATCTTGTGAGAATGTTCAAGGAAAGAATTGAAGTGAAATATGGAACAAATAAGAGATTTGAAAGCTATAAATACGTGTGTGTTTCTATGTATGCATGTGCGGATGTGTGAGTATATGTATACCACAACAGAGGAATAATAGAAAAAGCACATTAGAAACCAGGTTGGTATTACTTCTTGATAACTCCATTAAAACTGGGGGAGATGAAATTACACAGTGTGTTTGCCAGGGTTTTTCTGACATCAAGTGACACTTGGGAAACTGTTTTAGTACATTCCAGGAACTGGCAATATCAGGCTATAACCAGTCTGGACTGTATTAATATCAAAAGCAATTAAATTAAATTTTTAAATCTTGCTAAAACTGAAGCACTTACAATATTTTAAGATAAATTGATATCTATTATACTTTTTCTTTCCAGGGCAAAAGAAAAGTTGCAATCTTTGGGTACTCCTAGAAAAATTAACAACATCAAAATGGGTAACAAAACTCATCTAAAGACATTAACAGGTATTACATTTTTGCCATTTATTCTTTTACATAGTGTTAGCTAATTATACTTGATTTTCTGCCCAGTGCTTCAAGATAACTGTCTTACAGCCTCTGTTAATGAGAAGCATCTGAGAGATACTACGCGAAGGGCAGAATACTGAAAGATACCTCCACCTAAGCTATGTCAAGCGCTTGCCTCAGAAGCACCAGGACCTCACTTATTCCAAGAACCCATATATATTGCCATCTGTAATAGTATTTGCTTGTACTCCTAGTGCTGGGGAGGCACAGACAGGAGCATCCTTGGGCTTCCATGACTAGACACTCCAGTCAAATTACCCAAAGAGAGATCCCAAAGGAAGTGGATTACGTTCCTGAAGATGACACTTGAGGCTATCCTCTGGCCTACACACACACCCAGAGAGAGAGAGAGAGAGAGAGAGAGAGAGAGAGAGAGAGAGAGAGAGATTCTGTCCTTCTACAGAAAGTCTATGTGACCAAGTTGTTGCTCTTCCTTCCTTCTTTCCTTTTAATTTCAAAGTAACTTACATGAAACAACTTTTTAAATGTATTTTCTATAACTACAGGACCATAGCAACAGCTGTGACCTGACACTGTGATACATGACAGTACACTTCCATGGTTTTGTTGTTGTTGTTGTTGTTGTTGTTGTTGTTGTTGTTGTTGTTGTTTGTGACATGTAGGTTTCTGTGTATTACCACGGCCGATAACATGAATCACATGATCACAGTCTCTCAAGTCACTCCACACTTCATATGTGTGCTGCTTTTTCCTTGGCACTTGTGTCTTCTTTGACTCCCCAGGATCCTGAAGTGTTGGGCACATGAGCTTTGCTCGGAGTATCAGTCTGTGATCGTGGCTCTCCTAGGCCCTTTCCATTTCAAACCACAGTCCTGCAGCTCTGAGTCATGCTATTGGTAGCATAGTAAAAATGCTTTCTTCTGCACATTGTCTGAGCTTTCAGAAAGTCATAATTTGTTGGATATTGGTTTTCTAGGACACAATTATCACAATCTTTATCTCCAATCATGCATCATTTTGTCAGTTGGGTTTTCTGTCTTAATGATTCCCTGAATGCTATTTTCCAAAGCCTCTACTGAAGTTTTCAGTTTGGGAAAATCATTTTCAATTTTCTAAAGCACTTACTTTTTCATCAATGGACCACTTTTGTCACATTTTATTGATGGTTCAAACAAGAAATATATTGTGTTATCTAATAATAGGTGTATCTCTCTGTTTTTAAAGGTTTGTTTTCCTGATGTCCCCAGTTTCTACTGCATGTTGACATTCTTTTTTTTTTTTTTTAATTCTCAGTCTTTCATTTGGAAAGCCTTTCCTAGACAGCTGGTAACTTACCAGTGTTTTTGCATGAGTTCGGCCTTAAAGGTCTGCTCTCTATGTATATAGCAGGATGGTGCCTCGTTGTAAAATTATGTAGGGGCTGGTCTGCTTTGTCTTAGAAGGACCCCAAATGTCTTCTGAGATTCTTTGCCTGTTTGGGATTCCCAACTGAGCTCACGGAACTTCTGCAGTCAAGGTCACCCAGTAGGCTTGTGTCACATCCCTGTAGTTTCCTCTTGCTTCATTCTATTCTAGCTTCATGAGATGCCTTTTATCTCCTACTAGACTCAGCCCTATCCTCAGGGGCCTGTCTACCTTCATCCCATATCCGCTCTGATTCTTCCTAAGGATGACAAAGAGGGTGCTTTCTCTCACTTGGCTGCTCTCCCAAGCCCTAGGTTTTGCCTCATGAAGTCATTTCATTAAGTTTCTGGAAAGATCTTTTCTAGCACTGTGAAGAGTGTGTTTCACAGAATAGTGTCCATGGGATTACAGAAGACCAATTAGTCCTCATGCTAGGAAACCCTTCCAGAGAATACGGTTTCTGGTCTCATAAGACCATAGTCATTCTCCCCGGAGACAGCACTGTCTCTGCCGTTTGAGGAGTACATTTTGAAGTTTCTAAGAAACTAACTTTAGAGGAGGAGTACATAAATCCATACAACCATGGCCATCTGATATTTTACAAAGGTGAAAAATACATACACTGGAGAAAAGATAGCACAGTCAACAAATGGTGGTGGAGAACTCAAATATGCAGAAGGATGAAACTAGACCTTTATCTCTCAACGCAACTCCAAGTGAGTCAAAGACATCAACACAACCCAAACAATAATGATGGGATTTTTTTCTTTTTCTTTTCTTTGTTTTTGTTTTGTTTGTTTGTTTTTATTTGTTTGTTTGTTTGTTGTTTTTCAAGACACGATTTCTCTGTGTAAATTTGGAGCTTGTCCTGGAACATGCTATGTAGACCAGGCTGACCTCATACTCACAGAGATCCCCCTGCTTCTGCCTCCCAAGTGCTGGAATTAAATACATGTGCCACCACTGTCTAGCTAATGAAGAATTTTTTTTTTACATTTTTAATAGTATTTTATTAATTCCTTGCGAATTTTATACAATGTATTTTAATCATATTTACTCCCCTCCATAAGTTCCTCAAGGATTCACCCCCACCTCCCTACTCACTCAACTTCATACCTTTTTTTCCTTCTAAGACCAGAGAATCCAATTTCTACTGCCCAAATTCTTTGTGGAGTTGTGTCAACCCCTGAAGTGTGACCTACCTGTAAGGAGTCACATCCCTGAAGAAAACTGACCCTTCTTCTCCCAGCAGTTAGCAATTACCAATATTTCCTCAGCTAAGGGTAGGACTTCATTCCCACCCCTCTGTTGGGCTGCTTCTGGCTTGAGCTTGTATGGGTCTTGTGTATTCTGTCATAACTGCTGCGAGTTCATACATGTATCTACCCTGTTGTGTCTAGAAACCACTGCTTCCTTGTCATTATCCACCAGCTCTGGCTCTTAAAGCATTCCAATGCCCTGCACTATAAACACCCTTGAGTCTTGAGGGGAGGTGTGCGATATAGATTATCCCATTTAGAACTGAAAGCTCCGTTGTAGTAATAAGAGCGGTGGGCTGCGTCCCCGGCACCCGGCAGTCCGCACGGCTAGCTTTACCCGAAATAATTACACGGAAACTGTATTCTTTTAAACACCGCTTGGCCCATTTCTATCTAGCCTCTTCTAGACTAGTTCTCGCACCTGGACTAGCCCATTTCTTATAATCTGTGTAGCCCACGAGCTGGCTTACCAGGAATGATCTTAACCTGCGTCTGCCTGGAGTGGGAGAGTCATGGCGACTCACTGACTCAGCTTCTTTCTCCCAGCATTCTGTTCTGTTTACTCCTCCCACCTATGTTTTAACCTACGAGGGCCAAGCAGTTTCTTTATTGCTTAACCAATGAAATCAACAGATTGATATATGACACTCCCACATCACTCCGTGGTCTCTTAATCACTGTACCTTGATCAGTTGTGGATTTCACTCTCTATGGCAAGAAGAAGGTTTCCTAATAAGGACTGAGTGATATACTAAACAATATAACTAGAGTTATATAGAGAGTTTATATAGTTATAACTTATGTATCCACAGGTTGTTGGCCCCAGTAATGGTGCCAGTGATGACTTCCATCTTGAAGAGTCTTGAATCCAGTGAAAAATTAGTTGATTGTTACAATAACCATCATGCTACTATTGCACGGCGGGTTTACCTTGCGAGGCCGCCTATTGTTGTAGCTCTTAGGATTCATAGCTGGGTAAGACTGATAGTTACATTTCTCCTCTGATAGCATACATAGAATCTTCCAGTACTATGAAAGCTAGCTAATAATAGTGAAGAGGGTTCCAAATGAGTTGACTACCAGCTTTCTTTGTATATGTCCTGTTACTCAAATGTGTGATGTCTTTAGCAAAATGGCCTTACTGTCAAGTTCTGGTCATAGCCTGTAATGTTTGGATTCTGTGCAGCTCATATAAACTTTCAGAGACTGTGGCAGTATCCATAGGGCCTGCATAGGTCTGCACCAGGTCTTCTATGAATATATTATGGCTTCCAGTTTAGTGGTCTTGTGGGATTCCTTAGTGTGCAGAACTAGTGGGTGTCTGATTTTGGGGCCTTCTCTTGAGCTCTTTCCATTCTGTTTTGTTCAATTCAAACATGTTAACTTTTTTAAATCTTATTATGTTTTTATTATATTATTTTATCATATTATATTATGCTATTAGCCCTTAGAAGCTTTTTTTTCCTTTTTCTTTTCTTCTTTTTTTTTCCTGTTTGTTTTTTAACGAAAGACAGAAAGGGAGTTCACATAGGAGGGGAGATGGTGAGAAGCTAGGAGGAACAGAGAGAGGAGAAGCCATAATCAGGGTGTATTATGTGAGGAAAAAAATCTGATTTTAATAAAAGGAGGGAAAGAGTAATGGTCTTAGGCTATCTATACAGAACAATGTTTTAATTGCCTTTCTTTGGTTTGTGTGTCAGATGGGTGGGAGGCTGCATCCTTGGCTCATGCAATGGCCAGAAAACAATTAGCAGGAGTCAGCTCTCTCCTTCCACCCATGGAGATTGAATTCAGGCAAACAACTTTACCTGCTGAGCCATCTCAGGCTGTATGTGAGGTTTGAATTCAGAAGTTCCAGAAATACAGACTCATTATATAAATAATCCTGTAATCTTATATGCAAGCTTTATAAGATTTTTTACTACTCTGTGGTTTTAGCTATTTTACAGCAATTTAAGCATGGCTGTACAGTTTGGGGCATGGCGGATTATAAATTGAATGTGGCTAAAAGCAACTAAGTGATTAAGTTTTACTCCTACGATTGCAGTGATGAAGTCAGTAAATAATAAGCAGTTTAATTATATTTCTGACACACATGACATGTCACTTATGCATCATAATAATTATTTAGTTCAGAAGCTTTATCCTACTTTTTGCTGAAATTGGCTGAAATGATCATTTGGACTTAATATGTTTTTATTAAAGAATGAGCATCCTTGTTCCTCTAATTGGAAATAGTTTATTTGCATTTATTACATTTCAATAAAGACATGAGAGGAAATGATCCTAGGAAGGGAAGAGGTTCATATAGAATATCAAATGCAAGCTGACTACTGTCCAGAAGAAGAAGAGCAAGAAGAGAGCATCGTTTTTAAAGGGAAAACGCCTGCTGTGGGACTCTATCCTCTGAGCAAAATGACCATTACCGTTATAATCAGAGTAGCTGTGGCTACCCACAAGAAACACTCAGGGTCTGATGGTTGGGTTTCCTTATACGAAGTGATGGGGAGGGGCATTAGAACCTCACCTGAGATGCCAACCACTCCTTTCTGGGCCTCCCTTTCAACTGTATGCAGTTCTCAGTAGCTGCTAGAATATGTAAAGGATGAAATGGTCCTGAGGAGGGCACTCCATCTGTGCAGCTATGGGGAAGTTGACAGCCACGCTGGGAAAGACACGTGGGTGATGCCACTGTTCTGAAGTCACTCATGCTCCAGTTGCCGTACAGCCATGCTTCTGTAGGCAAGCCCAGGGAGATAGACTTGGGTAGAACCATTCCTTTGGGCTTCCTCTCATTCCTCTGAGGTTGCTGCCTTATCTGGGGTTAACAAATGTTTATTCATGATTCTCCAGGGAAAGTTCACACAATAGCACTGTAAAAAGTAAAAAAGGAGGAGGAGGAGAAGGAGAAGCAAATCTTAAAGAATGAGTTACTAATGAACGTTTAATAGGCAATGAATTAAGACGACCTTTTGATTTTTGGAAACAAAGACATTTCTCGGGAAATTACTAAAGAAATCCTGATAAAACGGCAGTGATGGACTCATTCAAGTGTTTCTAGAAAGTAGATATCTCCTCACATCAAAGATCTTTTTAAATGAAAAGTTAAATAATTCTGTTTAGTGCGCCTGACACTGAAAGTATCAATGGATGTTGCTTCCGGTTCGCTGCAGCTGTGGGGCAGTATGGACGGATCAAGTCAATAATTCTAACTCTACTGGCTCCTGTATGAATTACTTTCTCTTGATTCTCTTTAGGAAGATAAGAATTGAGTCAAAGTGAACAGTAAGATTTCCCCCAGCTTTAGAACTTCAGTTTCTGGGTTCAATAAAGAATCAAACAATAACAGAACCTTGTCTACATACAATGCTACTGATATTGGCATTTATTATAGTTATTAATTTTCACATCGTCTCTTCCAAAACATAGAAGTCCTATTATTTTTTCACTTATAGTAACAGAAAATTATAAGAATGCAAGTTTTAAGGTTCAAATCTGGGATGCTTTTGAGATTCTTGATCAAGTTGACTTTAGCATCACTGTGGATTAGTTAGAAGGCAGGGTGACATACAGGCTCACAGGGGAGCTGAGCTGCTTACCCCAGCTCTGCTGGTGTACATCTGCCAGAAGACCAGTTACGGAAGCTTGGAAATTCTCATTGATATGTTAGCTTTTCCTGTGAAACAAGAACAACTTGAAATTTTACATTTGTTTGTTTAATCATTGCCTGAGCAGGCTCTGCTTCAGGATGCTGATAGACCTGAGGTCTGCTCTATAGGTATTTCATCCTTCTTGAACCTACAGCCACCTGCAATATGTCTTCAGAGAGCAGTAGTATCAGGAGAAGCACACAAGGCCTTCTAAGACTCTCCTTCGGGCTAGTATACTAGCATAAGATCAATGGGGTAAGGGAAGGTATTCCATACCTTCTAATGAGACGTTTTACAGAACTGTGTAAAGGGCACAGACATATAATGATGCTATAAGAAAAGCTGAAGAAAATGGGAACCATTAGCCAACCTAAAACCCTGCTTTACATCTTTCTGTATAAAGCAAGTTCTTAGAATTTTTGTAGTGGTGATATGCATGTGCGTATATATGTTTGCGTGTGATATATGTATACATATGTATGCATGTATGTATAAATATACATCACATTTGAAAAAGAGATATACCCCTGAGATCATAGAAATCCTGACTTTATCCCTACCAGTCCTTCTATGTCATAACAGTGAGAGCGAGTGTTGACTCCAGCGGAATTGACTGGAGGCTGGGTGTTGTATAAACTGTGATTAGCTCCTGGGATCCTAAAGAAAACGATTCAGTTCAAATAATAGTGAATCCTGGAAGGAGTCATTTAGTGGCACACCTAGCAGAGTTTAGCAGTCATGTGAAAACGAGATTGCTTTTAAAGTCCGAGTGCTTGCAAACTACCATGCCATATACTCCAAAGATCACGCTCACTGCTGGGTGTTTGGCGCCCTTACCTATCAACTCATGTGCTCAGAACAAATCAGCCAAGCCCCCATGCAGTGAGGAAACAGCTTCTCATTTCACATACACATGTAAGAGGATCCCAATATAAAAAAGTGGAGCAGAGAAAGGAGGCGCTTCGGCTTTTCTAAAACAGGAGTTCAGATGGTCCAATTCGCTGTGCCATTTAAATTCTTCCACCAAAAGGGGAACATTAAATTGGGCCAATGTCACCTTCTGTTCCTTAGAAAGAATGACTAAAAACTTAAAATCTGAAAATTGTCCTTTTGTTTCTGAATAATGGGGTACCTGGCTTGGCCTGAAGTGTTGATGCTGAAGATGACAGTCCCATTTTCCATCTCCATCAGACCTGCTAATAGATACAAAGACCATTCTTCCGCCTACTTTCTGCAATTCAAGCCCATTTGTCCCATATCAGCCCTGTTTGTTGCTAGGAAGAAAGATTCTGCTAAGCAAGCACTGCTGGCGAGTCATGATGCCTTGTAAAGCGTCTGACATTTCTTTTCTGAAAATAGCTCTCACTGCCACTGCCTCCCCCTGGCCTAACTGCTGCAATAGTGTCCCCTCTCCTCCTCCCCGCAGTTCCTTTCAAGCCCTGGGTCTGCCACTCTCCCTGAAGCTCAGCCCTAATCATGTCACTCTGATAGGACAGCTGCAGTTCAATGGATTTCTCCCTCCTGCCCCTCCACGAATGCCATTTCAGTAACTGAACTGTCCGGATGAGAAAGGCCACAGAAACCTGGGACAGCTACTTCTCCTTCTCGTAATTGCATCAGTGTGTATGGTGCTCTTGGGATGTAGCTCCTACCTGGCAAAGCCCAAAATCGAATAGCCTGCCTTTGGGTAGCATGGCTAGGACTCCCTAGAACACCTCACACTTCTAACTGCACCTTCAACATTCTCTCTTCTTTCCATCCAACATGTAATGTCTTCCAGGCTCTCGAGTCTTACTTCCATACAAGCTTCTATCCTTGTTCCTAGTTTCTATTCCGTGCATGGGTTGTATGCATGTGTGTGTTCACATGTGTGTGCACAGGTCTTTGCTGGAAGCAGTAAGTTAGCTTTATGTCTTCCTCGGGTGCCTTCCAGTTTTGTGTTGCTGTTTTGTTTCATTGTTTTAATACGGCGTCTTTCACTGAAACCAGGGCGCACTAACTGGGCAAGACCAGCTGACCAGCGATGCCCCAGGAGCCACCTGTGTCTGGCCCTAAGAAGTGAGATGATATATGCAGCATATATATTATATATATATAATACATGTGGGCGATCAGAACTCAGGTCCTTGAACTTTCCCAGCAAGCACTTTGTCTACGGAGTCATCTCCCCGGCCCATCTCTCTTTTCTGGTTTCTCTTTCTCTGTTAGAATCCTACATGGATTCTAACACACAGACCAAATATCATCTTTCAATGCCTTCAAAGTGGCTGCTCATCCTGACTTCCTCTTCTCCAGAGTGGCAGTACAAGTCTCTCAGTCTTCCTGAGTCAAGATCTTGTAAAGCTGTTTAAACAATCTTTGCCCTTGACTCCGCAATCAAAATGAGATCTGCCTTGCCGGTCTCACTGACAATACCTACAGTACATTTCTGTGCCCTTCATGACCCTGTGATCTGCTGGAATGAACACTGAATGAGCCTCTTTGCCTCTTCCTTTCCTCATTTTATCCCAATACTTTCACAGCCCCAACTGATCTAGGCTGCTAAGAGGTACCTTCGTCTCCAAGGCCCTGTTCATTTCTCCTACTAAATCTTTGATGTACTCTGTGGTTCTTGCTAACTCTGCTTCCTCTTCCCCTGTATGTCCTGAGCATTTGTCTCCTAAGCTTCAGTGCTTATGCTCTACAGCCTTACCTATGTGAACATTCTGCCTGCCTTGCCTTGACCTTCAGTATCCATGCTCTGCAGGGTTACCTGTGGGAACACTCTGCCTGCCTTGGCCATGAATTCCTCCTCCTTCAAAGACAAGTACAATCTCCTTCTCAGCACTGACCCAGGGCTTGCCTCCTGCGTCATACCGCTCTGTTGCTCAGTTAGCATTTGACAAGAATGACTGGATTTATTTTCTTGCCTGCCTGATTGAGCGATGGCTTTGTAGCATGGAACACATGGTAAGGCCAGCAAATACCATGAGAGAAGTATCGACAAAACAGAGAGTGCGTAAGAAAGAACAATGTTTTTTATTTTATTTATTTATTAAAGATTTCTGTCTCTTCCCCGCCACCGCTTCCCATTTCCCTCCCCCTCCCCCAATCAAGTCCCCCTCCCTTGTCAGCCCAAAGAACAATTCTGTAGAAAGGGATCCATGCATGCAATGATTCCTATATCCATTCACCGAGAGCATATAATGCCGTATGTGTCTAATCCTCTTTTGGATCAAAACACAAAAACTATTCCATAGGAAGACCATGTTGGGGCATCATGCAGGAGTTGTGCTCTGTATAACTGCCAGGAGCCCTAGGCATTTTATGTGCCTATTCCTCCATCAACCTATTTAGATCAAGCCAGGCTTTGTGACTCATGCCTATAATCTCAACACAGAGCTTAAAAGATCAACCTAGCCTACATCATGACTTCTAGGCCAAGCTTGGCTACAGAGTAAGACTTCGTTCAAAAAAATGGGATTATATTTTATGACTATGTCTGTATAAATATCAGTGGTCAATATTGTTTACTAAAATATTTCTTAGCCTTATAGGTTCACTTTTTATGTTTTGATTTTAAAAGGTGTTAAAAACATTTTCATGGAACCTGAATAGTAAAATGGACTCTAAACATAGGCTATAACTCATAGGGAAGATAACAAAGAAAGTTTAACACAGAAAGAAAATGTCCCAAATGATTGCAGATGTCAAAACATCACATATAAAATAGTTCAACATGAATCTCCTAAGAAAGGCTATTCTCTTATGTAGGCACAATACTATCATATTTTACAATATTAATTCCTTGACTATAAAATAGTGATTATTTAGTCTTGCCTCCTATTCTTTGTTCTGTGCCTTGATACTTCCATTTTGAATCAAAGTTATATTACCAAGTTGAAAAACTCATGTAATTTTCCATGAGTCAAAAGATAACTTTTGACTCTTCTACAAATAATCTCCACACTTTTTTCTTGTTGTGTGGTATGTCTCTCAAGATATTCCAGGTTCACACAAATTCAGGACCTTCCTGCCTTGGCCTCCTAAATACTGGGATTACAGCTGTGCTTTGCTACTCTCTGCTATGGGCTCTCCTTTGATCATTTTCAGTGTTTCTATGGATACACACCTGGCAATGCTTATTAAGACACAAAATTCTCTGTATCATCTTCTTTCAGTGTCCTCCCTTGATTTTTTTTTCCTCCAAAACATTCTTAGCCCAAGCTCATGTTCAGAGAGCTTGTTATTGATCCAGAGACCTGATCAGGAAAATGTCACTTGTATAGAAAAGTACAGAGGACATGTGGGGTTTGATAGCGCCGCACTTTCAGGAATCTACTGAGGATCCTGGATCCCCGCTAGATTAGAGGAGACTGCTGTGCAGACCACTTATTAAGAAGAATGTTATTCAACTCAGGTTTCCTGATTTTCCCCTAATTAGATTCAGGTCACACAAATTTTGGGGGGTAGGAATATAACATAAATGATATCATATCCTCAGGACACCACAGCAAGAGATATGTGGTGTCAATTTGTCCCAATGACCATCCGCAAACTCCACAAGGTCACAAAGCCTTGAAAACTAGTTTTCTCGTTCATCTTTGGAAGAAAAGGCTGAAACATCCCCTTTCCCTTTTAATATGCTTTGTTGAAAAGTGAGGATAAAGGGAATGAGATCCCAAGTTGATACAGATACTTACATATGACACTCCTCAGCAGTTTCATTTGAAACTGCCAAAGAAGAAGAAAAGGGAAGAGGAAAGGGGAAGGAGGAGAAGGAAACTGGCTGAAGACACACAGGTCTCTGTTGTTCCTTACAAGTGTGTGTTAACTTATAATTAAATGTATGGTAAATTATAGTATGATCATTGATAAAAACTAACCACCCTAACACAATTACACATAAAAGTTGTTTGATGAAATTTATGGTAGTTCTTCAATAATTTAGTCAAACTTGCTTTTCATAGGATATTTATATTTACAGTGAACATGTTGACTTTTGGGGGTTTCTACATACATACACATGTGCATGCAGCTCCTATCATTAGCATTTTCTTGATTATATATAATAGTTGGTCTGTTCTTATTACTTCATCATAAATGAATAGAAGAAATCTATAATAAAGTTGCTTTCAAAACGGGTGGGAAATGGATACAGTTTATTAGAGAGAGATGTGGAAATCCTTGCCCAGGGCCCTTGAATGTTCGTTTCAAACCTTCAAGCACTAGTCTGGCTGCTAAAGGCACAGCTCATATCTTTAACAGTAAATTAACAAAGTTTCCATCATCACAAGAATCAAGGTCACAGTCAACTACATTATAAAGATGGACGGACAAATAAAAATATTTCATGTGACACTACAGACCATAAAAGGAAACATATCCAGGCAATATTGACAGAATGAAACGAACATTAATGTCATCAGAGTAGAAGTCTGTCAGCTGTTCTGAAGAGCTGACGCTGGATCGCCAAGGGTGGCACAGTAGAGAATCAGTAGTGTGTTATTACTAGTCATTCAGACATAACCAACTTTCATTCTTCCAAGACCTATGCTGTTTATTCTTGATCCCCAGATCCAATCAAAAGAGCAATAAAGCCGGGCGGTGGTGGCGCACGCCTTTAATCCCAGCACTCGGGAGGCAGAGGCAGGCGGATCTCTGTGAGTTCGAGGCCAGCCTGGTCTACAAGAGCTAGTTCCAGGACAGGAACCAAAAGCTACGGAGAAACCCTGTCTCGAAAAACCAAAAAAAAAAAAAAAAAAGAGCAATAAGTCCTTAACCAAATTTTTTTAGCTTTCAACCAAAAGCCTGAGACATTTGGTTAGAAGTGGGGGAGGGGGGATTGAGTACTTAAACGTGCTCTTGCATTCTCTGTGCTCTGATGTTTAGGCTTCTATAGATCTAACAGGAAAAGATCTTGCCATCTTAATGAGCACCGCAATTAGGAGATGAACCACCTGGGACTCAGCCCCCTCTTAGTAGCCGTGAGGTCAGCATTTTCCTGATTTGAGGTCAATGAAGTCTGGTGTTTGTGTCTCCCTGGGAAAATTCTTCTGTGTAAGAACATTTGACTCACTCCGGCTACCTGAATCCTCCCAGGGAGCTCAATCTTCAGATCAGAGCAGGCCACTCTTTTCCAATTAGCCGTCTTTCAGACCTGATCATTGTCCTTGTCTGCATTCATGTCAAATGGCATTCCCTGTAGAGAGAAGCAGCTGTTTATCCTAGGCTAACTCAGATAAACCTTATTGAAGTAACGCTTCCCTTGTGCAAATTTATCCATCACCTTTGCCTTGCCAGTCAGCCTGGTGCCCTGTACATCTCTGGGTTCTGGAGGGATGAGACTCTTCTCGCCCAACAAACACTGCACCATCAAGAGCTGCACGTGGATATTCTGAGCCACTTGCTTCTTAGAAAGTTACTTCCATTTTAGTAAACATTAACTGACAAAATTGTAAATCGTAAGGGAGTGGGTATGTGGTATAAGTGTAAAGGTTTCTTGAAGACTATGGGGCAACGAGGATGGTTTGGGGTTTTAAACTCACACAATGTTCACATGTCACACAGCAAGAGACATGGAAAGCAATACAAGGTTTAAGCTATGATGAGCCTCAGTCAACTACAACGTGACACCTACATGGAAACTATCTAGCTGCTTTAGCTTATAAATTCAGTCTCATACTAGACTAGCACAGGAAATAAATGGGCCCGAGAGGTTTATAAGAAGACTTTGCAAGGGCCTTCATGGTATCTGCTTATGCACAACCTTCAATAGGTGTGGTAAAGTGCTGAGGCCAAGAGAAGCCAATGAGACTTGCAAGATCTTTATTACTGATGAGATAACTGAGAACCATTCACCTCTCATATGTGTGTGTGTAATCTACCTATACATATGAATATATATACATGGATGCTTACCATAATGAACCCTTAGGAAGACTGGCAGATCCAACAAGCAGAGCCAATCACTTTGGCAAAGTAAAATCAACCTATTTGAAAAGTCAGCAGAGGGCCCATAAGCCCAGGATGGCACATATACCATATCAAAGTCCCAAAGTGGACAGAGAACTAAAATAAGGGACAATAAGAGGCCCAGACAACAGAGAATTTCAAAGAAGGAAACAAATTTCATGTTAAGGCATAAAGACTTGAGTGTGCAAGAGCTTATACACTGACTCCCAAGAGAGAGAATCTTCTCCAGCGAGTGTGCAGGACACATCTTAACTGCATGTAATTGTAATTTGCTTACAGCATTAGAGGTAAGTCCATAACCATCATGTCAGGGAATATGGCAACAGGCAAACAAGCATGGCACAAGAGCAGTAGCCGAGAGATTACATCTGATCCACTAGCAGGAGGCAGAGAGCTGGAGACTGGACCCTTTGTGGGCTTTTGAAACATCAGACTCCCAATGAGACACCTCCTCCAATAAGACCATGCCTCCTCATCCTTCCTAAACTTTTCCTCCAACCGGGAACCAAACATTCAAAGACATGAGCCAATGGGGGGCATTCTCATTCAAACCACCACCTATTGCTCACACACCCTTCTCAGAAGCCCCCCAGCTCAACTAGAAGATGCCTCGTGCAGAGATGTTTACACTGGTGTGGGAGGGGTACCTTTCTAGCTCATATATATATATATATATATATATATATATATATATATATATATAAGGGCAGAAGATTCTTCAGTCTTCCAGCAGCAGTGATTGAAGTTCACACAGACCAGGTCACAAAAGGTTGTGCAAAGTTTGAAGAGAGTGCAAAACAATAGACTAATGTGTATCCCACATTTGCAGTGAGAACCTGCTCTCTGGCCAAAAGACATTTTCAGAAATAACTTGGAATGAGTAATTTTCCCACAGCTCCACAAATCTCCAAGCCATGTTTAGCTTATTACAAAGAAAAAGGGAACTGTACCTAATTTCTAAGATGTTGAATGCTTCAGAAGAGAATCAGATGCTGCTATCAAGTACTATTTAGGCCTTTCTTTTTTATTCCCTTTTAGTGGGTGGAATTAGGGAAGTCAGAGGATAGAAAGATGAGATTAGTACTATGATAAAGTACATGCAGTTTTATTCTTTCTACATTATAAAGCAGCAGTTGGGACACTTTTTAAGATGTCAGGCTACACCTGCTTTCCCTTGTGATAATAAATTGGTCATAATTCAATAACATGACTTGCCCCTGGAAGTAACGGCTCATAATTTTGAAATATTAAGGTTTTGTCGAGCTCCTGATGATTGTTAAGCAAGATAGCCTGGGATTTCTGGGGCAAATAGTGTAGAGAAGGAAGCTATTTTAACTACACAGGATGCTTAAACGCTATTAATATCCTGTGCCATCTCCCTTCATCCAGATAGTTGGTAAAGATTTTCGTTTGTATTAAACATCTAAAGCAGAATCAAGGCTCCTCTGGCAACATAGCAAGTCTGCCGGACAAGTGGGATCCTACATGATCAATTCCAAAGCATCGTCACAGGGTCAAAATCCCACCATTAAAATGCTGAACAAGCCAAATAAAATGCCCTGGTCTTCAGGGTGGCATAAAAAAAAGGCTACTACTTCTTGGGGCATGATCCTTATTCTAATTCATGTATTTTATGTGTTTGGGTGCTCTGTCTACATGTATGTACATGTACCACATGTATACCTACCTAATGTTCAGAGGCCAGAACAGGGCATTAGATCCACTGGAAGTGGAATTACAGACAGTTGTGAGCCACTCTGTAGGTGCCGGAGATGGAGCCCAGGTCCTCTGAAAAAGCAGCTCCAAAATGCAAAGCCATCTCTCCAGCCCTCCCCACCCCCAGGGCACAATTAGAGGGCTTGCCACATGTTTTACCATTTGATGTCATACTTCATGACTATCCGACCACTTTACTAAAACATGCACAGTCCAAGTCTAACTCTGTATTTTTCAGCTGACTTTGTGAAGCTGTTACCTATAATGAGGGCCCCTAGCTCACATCACTGTAAACATCATGACCAAACCCAAGTTGGAGAAGAGAAGATTTCTTTCATCTTACACCTTACAGTGCATCATCTAGGGAAGCTATGGCAGGAGGCTGGAGCAGAAGCTTCAGGGGAGTCCATGAGGAGCAGTCAGACTGCTGATTATACTCTTTTTCTCATACAACCCAGACCCACCTGCCTGGGACTGGCACTTCCCCCATGGACCTGGTTCTCCCCCATCAATTAGCAACTAAGAAAATGCCCCCAACAAACCTGGCAAGCAGGTGCACGCCTTTAATTCCAGCACTCTGCAGATAGAGGCAAGTGGATCTCTAAGAATTTGAAGTCAGCTTGTTCCAATCATGAGTTCCAGGGCAGACAGGGCTACATAGGGAAACCTTGCCTCAAAAACTAAAATCCAGGAATTATACCCCACGGACCTATCCATAGTCCAGTCTAATGGACATAATATCCCTATTGAGGAACTGTCTTCCCAGGTTTGCATCAAGTTGGTCAAAACCAACCAGCAGCAGTGGGTGTTTGGCTTGTTGTAACTTCCTGGGCATTTGTGGGTATTTTCATTGACTAGAGGAAATGAAGTTTTGTGTTCTAGTTCAATCAGTTGGTTTGAGTTTGATGTCTTTCTGTTGGGCTTCCTAAATACAGAGGCCTGTCACTTCAAGCTTGTCATCATGGGAAGGGAGGAGCAAGTGTCTGCCTTGGAACAGTGTGTGCTAACTCTAAAGCTGGCTTTCAGAAGCAGGACGGTGTGACGATAACCAGTGAGCTGCATTTTGTGTGCACTCTAAAGTTTTATTGTTCTTCATCATCTAAGCTTAAAGTTTTGTATTTCTTAGGGGAACAAGCTTGCATGCTACAAGTCACCACATGCGCAGACAGCACAATGGACTGCACTGGCTCTTTCACAGCCTTTGAGGTCTATTATAGGAGCTCAGGCACTATTGCCCTCCAGAGAACACTTTGTGTTTTGGCTGAAGTATTACTGGCAGAGTGTAATGTAATATGGATCCCCTGCATTTATTTATTTATGTGTTTATTTCAGGGTTAATTTATTTATTTATTACTAGAACTCAACCCCAGTCTTCTCTCCACCCCACCTCCACCTCCCTTTCCCTGTGGAACATGCTGTGTATAGCCATGTATTTTGTATGACTCTATTAGAATGGATGAATCTGGTTTTTTATTTTTTATACTGTTTGGTTACTATGATCCAAAAGTTTGCTATGGGGCCTTGGAGATGAATCATGGGTTAAAACACATGCTCCATGGTGACACAAAGACCAGAGATTGGATCCCCAGAACCCATTTAAATGCCAGATGGATGTATCCTGCCACTGGTCATTCCAGCGTGAGAAAGGTGGAGACGGGCTACCCAAAACAAGATGGCTGACCAGATTACCCTGAGGCTCTAGCTTGTCCCTGTGCCATTAGGACTAAACACTGACAAATACAACTGGGTAAGGGACCCATACACAGATGATTAGAAATGGGCTAAATTAATATGTGAGAATTAGCCTAGAAGAGAATGGGCCAAGCAGTGTTTAAATGAATACAGTTTGTGTGTTGTTATTTCGGGCATAAGCTAGCCGGGCAGGCGGCCGGGGGTGCTGAGAACGGAGCCCCACTGCCCTTATTACTACAGATTGCTCTATCAATTTACAATCAAGAAAATGCCCCACAGATATGCCCACAGGCAAATAGTTACTCAGTTGAGGTTCCTTCTTCCCAAGAGTGTCAAGTTGACAACTGAAGCTATGACATCAGCAAGGTCCAGGTTCACTTGTGATGCTCTGCATGACTGGATCAAGTAAAAAGCAAACCCAAAAGACTTGTGATTGCAACTGACTTCCACATTCAGATGTACACATGCATTAAACCCTACACACACACACACAGAGAGAGAGAGAGAGAGAGAGACAGAGAGAGAGACAGAGAGAGAGACAGAGAGAGACAGAGAGAGAGAGACAGAGAGAGACAGAGAGACAGACAAAGAAAGAAAAAAGGAAAGAATTTACCATGGTATTAAATAGTTGTTTCAACATAGAAAAGGTAATCCAACCATGCTAGTAGCATAATGCCGTCTGTCTTGGAACTGGATTAATGGAGGATTATACTTTTGAAACTTAGAAACACTGAACTTTGGTGAGCAAGTCAGTACAATTGTAACAATTTTCTCAAGTCCTTAATAAGCTAAGAGTCCTTCTGACCAATTGTGGCTAAAGGGGCAGTTAGAAATCCCAGGCTTGAGTAGTTTGGGTGTGGTGGTATCTTTTTCAAATTCTCTTAATTCTATATTATGAATTATGCACACAATACCTAACACAAACTTTCCTTCATCGTTTTCGTTCTAACAATTATTCAGTAGCTTCTCATTGCAATGAGAAGCAAGCCCAAAAGTGTCTGATATCACTCCTGAGGCCCTAACCCACGTCTCTTCTCTGCTCCTTTACCAATGCTAATTATGTAGCCCCCCTGCCCATCAGTGGCACAACAGTCCCCTTGGATGACTGAACCCTCTGTCTGGTGCCCCCAGTGTTTTACTGAGCAGGCTCCCCTCCATCCTCCAGGTTGCAGTTTGGACTTCACTTCCTCCAGAAGGCTCTCCTAAAGCCCCACCTGCATCCTGAACTGCTTGCTGTGGTCTGGCAGAGTCTGATTCATCCTCTCATGGTTCTTAACATACATTTACAGTCGCTTGTTTATTCAAACCCCACACCATCTGCAAACTTCTCGTAGCAAGATATGGTATCTAGCTCATTGTCATGTCGTCAGCAACCAGGATGTCTTGGAGGATAACTGAAAGAGAACTCTCATTCTCACTAGTAGACAGGAGGCCTACAATCCAGGGCCACACTCCATCAGTTACCTTCGGTCTTCACCAAATCATAAACTCTGTAGAAGAGAATCTCAAAAGAAAATGTGATCCTCTGCCTACATGAAGCCAGGTGGCTGGGCCGAGCAATGTCCTCCAGGTCCTGCCAATGCCGTACTCAATTGCTCCATATGCCGAAGGTTGCAAGGTACGTTGGGTTGCTCTAAAACACATGCAAGATCAGCACCCCTGAGCACTCTCACAATGAAGAAGAAAGGTGAACTTTCTCTGTAAATACACACACACACACACACACACACACACACACACACACAAAAGAAAAGAAACTCTACTCTGTTGCAATGGGAAGATGGGAATTGCCTCAAAAGACAAGTTCAGAAACGTGAATGGTGTGGTCCTATGATGCCCAGCTCTGCCCTCTAAGACCCAAATGTTAATTTAAACATAAAAGTTATACTTAATTAGAAAGGGTTATGTTCTTTGCTGATTTGAACTTATTTATTAATTTTTAGCATACCTCCCAGTTCTCACTCTGGGTATTTACTGGGCCTCTTCCCTCCATGAAGAAACACAGCTGTGTTATTTGAAG
Organism: Microtus oregoni; assembly: GCF_018167655.1. Classification (NCBI taxonomy): domain Eukaryota; kingdom Metazoa; phylum Chordata; class Mammalia; order Rodentia; family Cricetidae; genus Microtus; species Microtus oregoni. The sequence continues at coordinate 7,611,035 of NW_024543076.1, read as the reverse complement.
CCTCCCTGGTGTTAGGCTCCCTTTCGCCTCTGTCACAGAGAGGAAGGAGCTGTGTTCTCTCTGCTCTGGCAGAGCCTTGGCCGTGTTTTAGCTGGCATGCAAATAGGGAGTGTGATCCATCATGTTTTATTTAATAGAGTCGCTGAGAGAAAGGGAAGAGGAAATTGTTGTGAATTAAATGTCCTTGTCTCTTCAGGCAACAAGATAAAAGTTCTGATTGATGGCTGAGATGGCTGGAAACGGAAGTATTAACACACAACTAGGATTCTGTTATATTTCTATTCTCCGGAGTGTTGCAAATGGCAGCGAAAATTTTATTCCAGAAACAGATTAAAGGAAGCTTTCTCCCTCACTAGAACAGAACACTGGTGAAGTCAGGAAGAGGAGGGTGGCTAGCAAGGGAACAGAGCTCAGATATGTACTCTGTCCTAGCCTCACTGTGTAACCTTCAGGGCCTTGAACAAGTCATTACCATCCCAGACTTATATTTCTCAAAATCTCAGTTTTCCAAGAAACAGGATCTAGTCTCTTCCTGAATTTACACTATAAGATTTCTCCTGAATTAATCTGAGCAGTAGTTGTGAATGCACTGGTTTCTGGGGATCTCTCCCTTCTCTGTTGGTTGAATAAAACCACCAGCAGAAGTTCATCCCCTTCTACCGCTCCTCTGCAGTGACTGATGGAAAACTCTTCTACCGAGAGCCTTACAGTTTAAAAAGCTCAGTGTTGGGTGACTCCAACAGTGGACTTCACTGGCCACTTGCCACCGTTAGCTTGACCAGAACTGTGTACACACTGAACGACGTAGAATGAGTGACAAGGGCTTGGTATTACCCTCTATTTCCTTCCCACTATCAGAATGGGGAATCCTTAGTTGGATGTGAATTGTGGGAATAGCTCTGCCCTGAGATGGGTGAGAGCCTCCCTCCTTCTTGTGTTTCTGAGCCTGTGGCCCTCCCTGAGTCAGGGAGTCTTGTGGGCAGAGACACAGGGTTATGACTGTGTACAGGGCTGTAAGCAGGGAGAGGATTCGATGCTTGACTTCAGTTCCCCAAGGTGTGTTTACTACAAGTCCTTCTCTTATCCACACACAGGCACTGCCGAAAACTAATGGAGATTTGAGTTTCTCAAGGGGGGTTTATTCTGCAAGCCACAGAAGACAGTTCCCTCAGAAATGGCTCCTGTCATTTGAGTCTATAGTTCCTGTTTCTATCTATCTATCTATCTATCTATCTATCTGTCTGTCTGTCTGTCTGTGTGTGTGTGTGTGTGTCAGAGAGAAAGAGAGAGAGAGAAATAAACACAAAGAAACCTCTTCTTTGAACACTACCAGTCTCCACACAATCATAACAATGTCTGATATTGCTCTCTGTGTCAGAATTTGGCTCATATTTTGAAATTAAATCCAGTCATTGTTCTTACAAACAAAAAACGGTCCACTTTCAAAGCTCACTTCAAGGGAGGTGAGCTCTCGCAAAGTGTTCTTGAAATATTCTTGGGTTTTATCTGGGCTTCGTTTTGTTCAGAGTCTGCTGGACAGAAGACTAGCACAATTTGCATTCTAAAAAATGTTAAAAGATAATTCTACTAGAACCACAATGGATGTTGGCTTGGCTATTACTTTGCTCAAATCAATTATTTAACGATTTAATGCTGCAATGTCCATATCACAATACCTAGCCCCTAAATGCACTGATTTTCTCCACAGTCTCAGTGGTTTTGTTTTATTTAAAATTTGTTTCTGGATACATAAAAGTCAAGTATAGAATGCTGATAGTCTAATGTTATGGATAAAATGGGCAAAATCAAATTCTTCTCATTGGTAAAACTCTCAGATAATAAAGAACGATCTCTCACAGGCCACTAAGGCATAGCCACACACACACACACACACACACACACACACACACACACACACACAATGTAAGCAATTCCCTGGCAGAGTAAATTAACAAATGTAACTCAAATGAACTTAACTTGTTAGAGTATAGAGTTAATGAGCCTGAAACATGTGAGATTAGTTTAGGAGACTGAGCTTGGGCAGGCTCCAAAGCAACACACTGCATCCCAAACAGGGGGAAGTTCAGACCGTCACAAGGATTGAGAGCGAACGAGGAGGCAAGTGGGTGGGTATCCAACCACCTTCCTCAGTGACTGATAACCAGAACGGGCAGGGACAGCTTTAACTGCCTTCATAGCTGGATATATGGAAATGGGTAAAGCATTTTCAAACGTGTTGAGTGAGTTTAGAAAACCCATTTAGACTTGCCTCTGTAAGTTTATGTTTGTACCTACAGGAGTCTCTGTATTAGACTCCTTGGGGATCGCTTTAGCAAACTCAGTTTTTCATAATATAGTCCCAAAGCATGTTAACTTAACCTTCATCCTGCCTTTCAATATTTTAAAAAGAAAAAACATAAAATATGATTATAAGGAAAAGGCTATTCTACTTAAATCTTTGAGAATGGACCCTTAGACCTGTTCTCAAGTGAGATTACCAGTTAAAAGGTAATTTAGATTTTTATTTTGGATTTCATGAGTTACATAACATAACATTTATCTACCATTATTTCTTGCTCTAGAAAAAAGATAATAAAAAAATACCTACCTCACAGAGTAAATTTGCTATGTGCCTGATTACTTACTGTGTTTATTTTTATTATTTCAAATGCTTAATTAGTTTCAAAATGGAATCAAGTTAGATCTGTACTATGTAACATAAAAAAAATACTTTGAAGTTTTTAAAGTAATCAAGGCAAAACATCCTTAGGCAGAAAATAAAGGAAAGTATTTTTTAGTCTTGAAGTAAATAAGTTTGTGTGAGAAAGACAACAAAGCAGAAATAATAATAGATACATATTCACAAATATGAAAGTGTGTTATATAGAAAACCAAATTTTCAAATAAACTGGAGAAACTGTAAAACTACACTTAACAACATGGGAGAGATTGGGGTGAGTTTCTGGCCCACGGCGCCAGCCTGGGACGGGGAGCTCGGGGGTTTCTTGGCCCCCTGTCCTGCTTGGGCTCTCTGCAGGGCCTCTACTCCCCGGGTGCTGCCTCTTTCTTCCTGGCCCACCCAGCTTCCGTCCAGAGCCCTCCCCACTTCGCCCCCACTGCCCTCTTTTGGCGCATGGCATCGCCCAGCCCAGCCTATCTGGGCGCTGAGTCCGAGTACCCGGGGCTCCCGGGGGGCAGCAGTTCCTTTGTTTCTGTGGCCTGCCTGCACCAAGCGGGGTAGGCGCTTTGTCTGCGAGCTGCCCAACCAGCACGGAGGCCTGATCTTTCGGCGCCAGGAGACCCAGCATTGGGGTGAGTTTCTGGCCCACGGCGCCAGCCTGGGACGGGGAGCTCGGGGGTTTCTTGGCCCCCTGTCCTGCTTGGGCTCTCTGCAGGGCCTCTACTCCCCGGGTGCTGCCTCTTTCTTCCTGGCCCACCCAGCTTCCGTCCAGAGCCCTCCCCACTTCGCCCCCACTGCCCTCTTTTGGCGCGTGGCATCGCCCAGCCCAGCCTATCTGGGCGCAGGGTCCGAGTATCCGGGGCTCCCGGGCGGGCAGCAGTTCCTTTGTTTCTGTGGCCTGCCTGCACCAAGCGGGGTAGGCGCTTTGTCTGCGAGCTGCCCAACCAGCACGGAGGCCTGATCTTTCGGCGCCAGGAGACCCAGCATTGGGAGAGCCAACATTGGGGAGAGACAGCGTTTGGTAGGCAAGGAGACCTAATCCGGTAAAAGAAGATCCATAGGGAGCATTTGGAAGAAGAGATGGGCCGACGTCAAGGCAAGAATTCGCCCAACAAGCTGAAAAGCAACATGAAGCTACCAGAAACAAGCGACCTCACAACGGGAGGACAAGAACCCCTTAATCAAGAGGAAGGAGAAAAGATTGACTTCATGAAAGTGATTGACACCCTTAAACAGCATGTAAAAAACGCCCTTATAGAAATGGATGAGAAATATAACAGAAAGTTTGAAGAATTGAATAAATCAGTGAATGATACCCTAGAAAACCAAGGAAAAACAATCAAACAGATAATGGAAACAGTTCAAGACCTGAAAACTGAAATGGAGGCAAAGAAGAAAACACAAACAGAGGGCCGTCTGGACATGGAAAATCTAGGTAAACGAATAGAGACTACAGAAACAAGCATAACCAGCAGAATACAAGAGATAGAAGAAAGACTGTCGGATTCTGAAGATACCATAGAGAAAATAAACACAATGATCAAAGAAAACAGCAAGGCCAACAAACTCTCATCACAAAACATTCAGGAAATATGGGACACAATAAAAAGACCAAACCTAAGAATAATAGGAGTAGAAGAAGGAGAAGAAGGGCAGCTCAATGGTCCAGAAAATCTATTTAATAAAATTATAGAAGAAAACTTTCCCAACCTAAGGAAAGATTTTCCTATGAAGGTGCAAGAAGCATACAGAACACCGAATAGGCTGGATCAAAAAAAAACATCCCCTCGCCATATAATTATCAAAACACAAAGCATACAGAATAAGGAAAGAATATTAAGAGCTGCAAAGGAAAAAGGCCAAATTACTTATAAAGGTAAACCTATCAGACTTACACCTGACTTCTCCATGGAAACCATGAAAGCCAGAAGGTCCTGGATAGATGTACTGCAGAAACTGAGAGACCATGGGTGCAAGCCCAGATTACTATACCCAGCCAAGCTTTCATTCACTATAAATGGAGAAAATAAAATCTTCCAGGATAAAAACAAATTTAAACAATACGCAGCCACAAATCCAGCCTTACAGAAAGTAATTGAAGGAAAATCACTAACCAAGGAGTCCAACAATGACCACAATAACTCAGACATCTAGAGACCCTTCACCAACACAAAACAAAGAAGGGAAACACACAAACTCTACGACTAAAAAAAAATGACCGGAGTTAACAACCACTGGTCATTAATATCACTTAATGTCAATGGACTCAACTCACCTATAAAAAGGCACAGGCTAAGAGATTGGATAAGAAAACAGGATCCAACATTCTGCTGTTTACAAGAAACACACCTCAACCACAAAGACAGGCACCTACTCAGAGTAAAGGGCTGGGAAAAGGCCTATCAAGCAAATGGACCTAAGAAACAGGCAGGTGTGGCCATACTAATCTCTAACAAAGTTGACTTTAAACTTAAATCAATCAGAAGAGATGGAGAGGGGCATTTTATACTCATAACAGGAACAGTTCATCAGGATGAAGTCTCAATCCTGAACATCTATGCCCCTAATATAAAAGCACCCACGTACATAAAAGAAACATTGCTAAAATTCAAGGCAGCCATCAAACCGCACACACTAATAGTAGGAGACTTCAACACTCCTCTCTCACCAATGGACAGGTCAATCAGACAGGAACCTAACAGAGAAATAAGAGAATTAGTGGAGGTAATGAATCAAATGGACTTAACAGACATCTATAGAACATTCCATCCAAATAGGAAAGAATATACCTTCTTCTCTGCAGCTCATGGAACCTTCTCAAAAATCGACCACATAGTCGGTAACAAAGCAAACATCCACAGTTACAAAAAAATATTAGTAACCACCTGTGTCTTATCAGATCACCATGGATTAAAGTTAGAATTCAACAATAATGCTACCCCCAGAAAGCATACAAAGTCATGGAAACTGAACAGTCAACTATTGAACCATAGCTGGATTAAGGAAGAAATAAAGAAAGAAATTAAAGTCTTCCTGGAATTCAATGAAAATAAAGAAACAACATACTCAAACTTATGGGACACTATGAAAGCAGTCCTAAGAGGAAAGTTCATAGCACTAAGTGCCCACTTAAAGAAAACAGAGAAAGCTCACATTGGAGACTTAACAGCCCACCTGAAAGCTCTAGAAAAAAAAGAAGCAGACTCACCTAGGAGGAGTAGAAGACTGGAAATAATCAAAATGAGGGCTGAAATCAACAAAATAGAAACACAGAAAACAATACAAAAAATCAATGAAACAAAAAGCTGGTTCCTGGAGAAAATCAACAAGATTGACAAACCACTATCCAAGCTAATCAAACGGCAGAGAGAGAATTTGCAAATTAATAAGATCAGAAATGAAAAGGGGGACATAACCACAGACACAGAGGAAATTCAGAGAATCATTAGATCTTACTACAAAAGCCTATATGCCACAAAATTGGAAAATTTAAAGGAAATGGATACTTTTTTAGATAAATATCATATACCAAAGTTAAATCAGGACCTGGTGAACAATCTAAATAGACCTGTTAGTCGCGAAGAATTAGAAGAGGTTATCAAAAACCTCCCTACCAAAAAAAGCCCAGGACCAGATGGTTTCAATGCGGAATTCTACCAGATCTTCCAAGAAGATCTAATACCTATACTCCTTAATGTATTCCACAAGATAGAAACAGAAGGGTCATTACCAAACTCCTTTTATGAAGCCACAATTACTCTGATACCAAAACCACTCAAAGACTCAACCAGGAAAGAGAACTACAGGCCAATCTCACTCATGAATATCGACGCAAAAATCCTCAACAAAATACTGGCAAATCGAATCCAAGAACACATCCGAAAAATTATCCATTATGATCAAGTAGGCTTCATTCCTGAGATGCAGGGCTGGTTCAACATACGAAAATCTATCAATGTAATCCAGCATATAAATAAACTGAAAGAAAAAAACCATATGATCATTTCATTAGATGCTGAAAAAGCATTTGACAAAATTCAACATCCATTTATGTTAAAAGTCTTGGAGAGATTAGGGATACAAGGGTCATACCTAAATATAATAAAAGCTATATACAGCAAGCCGACAGCTAACATCAAATTAAACGGAGAGAAACTCAAAGCCATCCCACTTAACTCAGGAACACGACAAGGCTGTCCACTCTCCCCATACCTCTTCAATATAGTGCTTGAAGTTCTAGCAATAGCAATAAGACAACATAATGGAATCAAGGGGATTCGAATTGGAAAGGAAGAAGTTAAACTTTCGTTATTTGCATATGATATGATAGTGTACATAAGCGACCCCAAAAACTCCACCAAAGAACTCCTACAGCTGATAAACAGCTTTAGTAATGTGGCAGGATACAAGATCAACTCCAAAAAATCAGTCGCCCTCTTATACACAAAGGATATGGAAGCAGAGAGGGAAATCAGAGAAGCTTCACCATTCACAATAGCCAAAAACAGCATAAAATATCTTGGGGTACATCTAACCAAGGAAGTGAAAGATCTATTTGACAAGAACTTTAAGGCATTGAAGAAAGAAATTGAAGAGGATACCAAAAAATGGATGGACCTCCCTTGCTCTTGGATTGGGAGGATCAACATAGTAAAAATGGCAATTCTACCAAAGGCTATTTATAGATTCAATGCAATCCCCATCAAAATCCCATCAAAATTCTTCACAGATCTGGAGAGGACAATAATCAACTTTATATGGAAAAACAAAAAACCCAGGATAGCCAAAACAATCCTATACAATAAAGGATCTTCTGGAGGCATTACCATCCCTGACTTCAAACTCTATTACAGAGCTACAGTAATGAAAACAGTGTGGTACTGGCATAAAAACAGAGAAGTCGACCAATGGAATCGTATAGAAGACCCGGATTTTATCCCACAAACCTATGAACACCTGATTTTCGATAAAGGAGCTAAAAGTATAAAATGGAAGAAAGAAAGCATCTTCAACAAATGGTGCTGGCACAACTGGATGTCATCTTGTAGAAGAATGAAAATAGACCCTTATCTATCACCGTGCACAAAACTCAAGTCCAAATGGATTAAAGACCTCAATATCAGCCCGAACACACTGAACCTGATAGAAGAGAAAGTGGGAAGTACCCTACAGGAGCTGGGCACAGGAGATCGCTTCCTATGTATAACCCCAGAAGCACAGACATTAAGGGCAACATTGAATAAATGGGACCTACTTAAACTGAGAAGCTTCTGTAAAGCAAAGGACATAGTCAATAAGACACAAAGGCAACCTACTGATTGGGAGAAAATCTTCACCAACCCCACAACAGACAAAGGTCTGATCTCCAAAATATATAGAGAACTCAAGAAACTAGACTTTAAAATGCTAATTAACCCAATTAAAAAATGGGGCACTGAACTGAACAGAGAATTCTCAGCAGAGGAAGTTCAAATGGCCAAAAGACACTTAAAGTCGTGCTCAACTTCCTTAGCAATCAGGGAAATGCAAATCAAAACAACTTTGAGATATCATCTTACACCTGTCAGAATGGCTAAAGTCAAAAACACCAAGGATAACCTTTGCTGGAGAGGCTGTGGAGGAACGGGTACCCTCATCCATTGCTGGTGGGAATGCCATCTTGTGCAACCACTGTGGAAGTCAGTGTTTCGGTTTCTCAGGAAATTCTGGATCAACTTACCCCTGGACCCAGCAATACCACTCCTGGGAATATACCCAAGAGATGCTCTATCATATGACAAAAGCATTTGTTCAACTATGTTCATAGCAGTATTATTTGTAATAGCCAGAACCTGGAAACAACCTAGATGCCCTTCAATGGAAGAATGGATGAAGAAAGTATGGAATATATACACGCTAGAGTACTACGCTGCGGTAAAAAACAATGACTTCTCGAATTTTGCAGGCAAATGGATGGAAATAGAAAACACTATCCTGAGTGAGGTGTCCCAGACCCAAAAAGATGAACATGGGATGTACTCGCTCATAATTGGTTTCTAGCCATAAATTAGGGCCACGGAGTCTACAATAGGTGAACCTAAAGAAGCTAAGTAAGAAGGTGAACCCAAGGAAAAACATATAGTTATCCTCTTGGCTAAGGGAAGTAGACCCAATTGCCGGGGAGAAAATTAGGATCTTGGGGGTGGGGTGGGATGGGGGTAAGGGGAGATGGGGAGAGAAAAGGTAGAAGGGAAGGAGGGGGGACTTGGGGAATCAGGAGAATTGGGATAAAGGAAAGGTGGATAGGGGAGCACGGAACCACAATTCTTAGTTAAGGGAACCACTTTAGGGTGAGCAAGAGATTTGACCCTAGAGGGGCTCCCAAGTGCCCAACATGAGGTTCCCAGTTAGTTCCTTGGGTAGCTGAGGATTGGGAACCTGAAATGACCCTATCCGAGAGCAATACTGACGAATATCTTGCATATCATCATAGAACCTTCATCTGGTGATGGATGGAGACAGAGACAGAGACCCACACTGGAGCACTGGACTGAGCTCCCAAGGTCCCAATGAGGAGCAGAAGGAGGGAGAACATGAGCAAAGAAGTCGGGACCACGAGGCGTGCACCCACCCACTGAGACAGTGGAGCTGATCTACTGGGAGCTCACCAAGGCCAGCTGGACTGTGACCGAAAAAGCATGGGATAAAACCGGACTCTCTGAACATGGCGAACAATGAGGGCTGATGAGACGCCAAGGACACTGGCACGGGGTTTTGATCCTACTTAATGTGCTGGCTTTGTGGAAGCCTAGCCAGTTTGGATGTTCACCTTCCTAGATATGGACGGAGGGGGGAGGACCTAGGACTTACCACAGGGCAGGGAACCTGGACTGCTCTGTGGACTGGAGAGTGAGGGGGAGAGGAGTGGGGGGAGGGGTAGAAGGGTGGGAGGAGGGGGAGAAGGGTGGGAGGAGGGGGAGGGAAATGGGAGGCTGGGAGGAGGTGGAAACTTGTTTTTTGTTTATGTTTTTTTTCTTCTTTTCTTAATAAAAAAAATTATTAAAAAAAAAAAACAACACGGGAGACATTTGACAGTGTGGTAATGTGCTCAGCAGAGGAGCTGCTAAAGACTCCCAAAGGAGAAGTTCTGGTTGGGGAGGGGGGGGTATGCGTGGGCTACCCACAAAGCAGATGATTCCTCTGGAAATGCTTGTGTCACTAACCAAAACGGATTAAAGCAGCAATGAAGGTAGCATCTGAGGGGATTGCCAGTGGGGGACGTGTGTGGGTCTGGGAAAGGAAGAGATAAAAGAGAAACACAGGGTGCTGGGTACTTCTGGCATAATTAACTGGAAGAATGTTCCAAGGTCTTCTAGGTGTTGGTACCAATGGACCTGAGTCTGAGTCTTGTCTCTAAGTCACCTCACGAAGTTCCTGGCCGTTCTGTTTCTTCATCTTTGATTTAAAGCCGTGTTGTTAAGACTGAAAGAAAGAGACATTGGTTGCTTTCTCTCCTAAGGTTGTGCCACCACTATTGCCGTACCGTGTTTTACAGGCAGGACACCGTTGTGGATCACAGTTTTAACACTGGAACATATGTGTGACGGTTCTGCAGGCACCTGCTTGACGTCTCCATGTGCAATCAGTTGTGTAGGTGTTGTCTTCAGCAATGGGGCCTTGCCATCAGTTTGTGGAGAGCAACCTGTAGTCTTGGCAACCGCTTGAGTTATTTGGGGATTCCTCTGGGACCTCTTTGACCAACAATTCTATTAGATGTACCCAATCCTTATACTGGAAGCTTCACTTAGTGACAAGAAATGATCAATATAAGCAAAGCTCAAATGAACTCAGAGTCTGAAGTAGCATGCACAGTTCTGCACCAGGTCCTCTGCATATGTATTATGGCTTCGACGTCAGTGTTTTTATGGAATTTCTGAGTGTGGTGTAAATGAGTGGATCTCTGGCTCTTGTGCCTTCTCTTAGACGCTTTTCCTTCTGTTTGTTTGTCATGTCCAACCCCAACACTTTTGGGTTTATATTATTATATTTTTATTTTGCAATGTTTTGTTGTTATTTCTTAGAAGACTGTTCTTTTCTAATGAGAGACAAAAAAGGAGTAGATCCAGATGGGAAAGGAGATGGGAAGGAACTAGGAGGAGTAGAGGAAGGGGAAACTGTAATCAGGATGTATTATCTGAGAAAAGAACCTATTTTCAATAAAAGGAGGAAGAAGATTGAATGAAACAATATATTCGGTCCAGTCAAGTCTGTTCCACCAGGAGCTGGACTCGTGGGTTAGGGAAGCCTTGTGGAGCATGCTAGCACTGTCCTTACAGCTGTGCAATCAGCAATCAGACCAGGAGAGCAACCAGACCCCTCCCTGTGACCTGTGAAGAGACCTGAGGCAGTGTCAGAAACAGGAGTTTCCTTCAGAAGTTGAAAGCAAAATGGACAGACATGGGTTTTTCTCTCAGCCTGAGCTGTCTGCTTCAGACACATCCTGGTGTCACCTCCTGGTGACCAGGGAGCAAAGCAAGGTTGAACAGGTGCCAATCAGTTCTTCCAGGCAAAAGGCAGGATAGAGTCTCTAGGGATTCTGGGCAGATTCGATGCACATTTGGGTAGGATATTTTATGTCTTTTCCTTTTTCGATGAGATCTTGGTAGCTGATGCTGAGCTTTGGTCACCATGGTGTATTTTATGTGCATGTATCTGCCATAGCAGCACTGTACTTTGTCGGAGCTGAAAAGAGGGTGTGGCTGTAAGAACACTAATATATGATAAATTCATTCATGAAACGATAAATAAGATAATATATGATAAATTCATTCATGAAACAATAAATAAGATGGATCTTAGGAGTGAAAACCACAAAATAGAAAGAGAGAAAGAGGGCTGAGGAAGAGACAGTGAGTGAGGAAAGCAGATGGAGAGAGAAAGCAGTGGTTTCAGTTTAAGTGGATTTTTTCCGTATCAAAGACTGCCACCTGGTGGAACTGTAAGGCAGCCTGTCCCTCCCGCTGCTGCAACTTTGGAAGGCAGCCAGAGCAATCACATGCAGCTGACCTGTGAGCCTTCCGGGCTGAATAAAAGGCAGGTGAATAAATGTCGGTGCATCCGTAGATTCTGAATCTTGACAACACAAAGTCATACTTAATTTGAGCCCTGTGCATCAGAGGCTTTAAACGGCCATTAGTCGGGCATGCCGCGGCTCTCTTCTCAGTCACAGAAGGTTGGGGCTGTTTACGGGGCATAAACCCACGATATTTCTTGTGAGTCAACAAAAGGAAAGGAAATTTCTTGTGATAAAAAAGAATAAATATTCCCAGGACAGACTCCAAAAGCTGCAGAGAAACCCTGTCTCGAAAAACCAATAATGATGATAATAATAATAATAATAAATATATACACCATTGCTTTGTTCTACATGAACCTTCATGAACTTTCTTTCAAAAGATATATGTAGTTGGATTTTTTGAACAGATGAAGTGACCACTGACATTTTTTAAATGGCCAGTGTAGTTTACCTTGGGTGGGATTTTAAAGAAGTCATTTCTATCCAGTAAGAAGTAGTATTGACTACTTCTTATGCAGTGTGTAGTATTGACAGGGGAATAAATGGCATGTTAATTTTTTTTCTTGTTCTACCAAAGGTAGCAGTAAGATTGTATGTATGAAGAATTTATCCTTAACATCCTGCCTCCATACTATGTTGCTGACTTAAACAAGGATTACTGTATCATATGCCAGAAAAATCTATTTAAATGTCAAGAACAACTTAGCATTTCTAAGTCCTTGTATTGCCTTTTTTAGATAGTAAAGAAGAAGCAAATGAAAGTTTTCTTTAAAAAAAAAAAAACTCCTGCCTGGGGAGGGAAAGTCGTTAGAAGCATTCATATTCTTTTAATCATATTCATATTCTTTTAATCATATTCTCTACCTCTAGTCTCCAAATCAACTACCATTTATGAATGGGGACTTCATTGCTAAAGAACACCATTATGTATTTCTGTCCTGTGAATGGAACATTCTGGAGTCATCTGTTTTAGCATGAAGATTTAATCCACCTAGCTCTGTGACTATAAAAGCAGATAAGCAGTTCCAAGAAGATGCTTTCTCTGCTGAGTTAGTGTAATGTCAAAATTAATTGGATAAAATTAGAATATATGACCTGCTAAAAATTGTTTAAAGTTAACAATAAGGTTGTTATTTGGATAGCCAACCTAAAAAGCTTTCAAAAAACAACAAGAAATAGCTACAGTGAACATGTGAATTTTATAATTCCTTTAGATACATCATTTTAATTCCTTTGAAAACAGAGCAGATTTGCTGAGCAGCCATACAGCCCAATCAAATAGTCTGAGAACTAGGAAAGCCATAAGATTTCATGATGTTCAAAGGGGCAGTTTTGGAAAACCAAAAGTAACCATGACTGTGAAGGTCAGTAAAATGGCCTTGGAAAACATCAGTGTCATTAGCTGTGACCATGAAAGGGCCATTGTATCTCAGGGACAGTAGTCCCAGTGGAGTATTAGGGCAAAAGTCAAGACAAGAAGTTAGAAGAGTAACAATGGAGACAGCAAGGCTACTCCTTCCAAGACATGGGTATAAGAAAAAGCAGTTGGGCTCGCAGTCCACCTGAGGAGGCTGTTTTAGGACAAGATAAACAACAATATGCTCATTTCCCAGAAGAAGGACTCAGTGAGAAGGTAAATACAAAGGTGCAGAGGGAAGGGCTACAAAGGAAGCCATGTTGTACGTCAGGAGGATTCTGGGTGGCAAGGGAGGGACAAGAGAAGAGGGGTGGTTTTCTGACAATGCGGGGATGTGTTCAAGAGGATAGATTACTGAGGAATAAGGTGTTTGTTAGGAAAATTCTTAACTTCATGGATAGACAAACATATACGACAGCATCACAAGGGTCCCAAAGAGAGTCCAGGTCCCAAGCCAAGGGACTGCATAGCAGGAAAATCTGAGCCGACATGGCAGAGGAAGCTTATACTCACAGTTCTTGGAGCTAGGAAGAGGCTGCACAGCAAGAATCCTACGTAATGTGCTGGCTTTGTGGAGCCTAGCCAGTTTGGATGCTCACCGTCCTAGATATGGACGGAGGGGGGAGGACCTACAACTTACCACAGGGCAGGGAACCCTGACTGCTCTTTGGACTGGAGAGGGAGGGGGAGAGGAGTGGGGGGAGGGGGAGAAGGGTGGGAGGAGGGGAGGGAAATGGGAGGCTGGGAGGAGGTAGAAACTTGTTTTTTTTTTTCTCCTTTTCTCAATAAAAAAAAAACTATAAAAAAAAAAAAAGAATCTGCAACCAGGCTCTCTGACTCCCAAGAAGAAGGCGAGGAGTGGGATTCCTAAGACTCACAGACAACCTCCCAGTTGGATGCCTGTGGGTACCTGTGAAAGAGGAAGAGGAGGCTGCTGCAGAGACTGCGACCTGAGCAGAGATCAGAGTCTAACATTATATTCTTACGTGCAACCTTATGTTTATATGTTTTAAAAAATAGAGAAATGATTTTACAGGAAAAGGAGGATGCAGAGGAAGGGCCTTATGAGATAACGGATTATTGAAAGTATAATCTCTGAATGCATATTCTGCTTGGGTCAGACAATCTACCAACTGCAAAGAGGAGAACTTGTGGCCTTTCCAACCACACCCCTTCCTTTGCTGAGTAAAGGTGTGTGGAAAATTTCATACAGTGCTCATAGAAAAATAAGAGTCTAGTCATTCCTCATAAACTCCGCTTTCTTTACAGGATGTCAAGCTCAAGAGACTTTCAAGATAGCCATAAATAGAGAGTCCCTTATCAAACCACACAGACCTCCTCTCAGCTCAAAGGTGATGGGTTTGCACCACCCCCGCGCTGCATTCCCACGGAGAGTTGTGCTCAACAGGCCTCACACATGGCAGAGATGACTCTGGGCACACAGAGATACAGACATGAACTGCTTTGAGCTCCCCAGACGACTGACAAAAGTGGTCTATACTCTCAACTTCTTTCTTATCACCCTAAGCTGTCCTTCTTCATGGGTAATAAACTCCCTGGTGGAGATGACAATAATTCTCCTGGAAAAGCAAAAAGAGTTCAGTCTGTCAGCAGCAGAATGGGGAGCAAATGCCTCTCACAAGGGCCAGTGCTATCTTAACAATTGCTCCACTAAACAGTTTACAATAGTATAAGAAAAACCCTTCTCCACAATGATATGACCCAAAACATTTGAGCATTAATGTCAGACTGAAATGAGAAAAATACACCCAACCCTAAGATTATTCTTGGGAAGCAAAATAAACAAGTAGATTCCTAAGTTCTTGAAACATTCAGATGCAGAGTGCTCAGGGCTTCGGAGACCACTGTCTCCAAGATTGTTGCTTAACAAACAAGGAACTGACACAAGATTGCTTTATTGTTTTTAGTTTAAAACCTTTCTAAACCTCTAAACGGTCACCAGAGCGTACCCATGTTTATTTCTGTCTCAGTGCTCTGATAATGGCTTTGCAAGACTTCCCAACTACAAAGCATTAAGGCTTTAAGATAGAGACAATGGGATGCTCTAGATCAGAGGGGCTAAAACAAACAGAGAATAAAAACAAATTTTTATCCCACCGTAAGACAAACCAACTATTGTTTCTCCGTTAAATTTTCCTGAAATTCATGATAGAAAGAAATTAGTCCTAGAATTTGGGGGTCCTTCCATGTTTACCAGATAATGGAAGGGAAATGGGGAATGCCTTTTGTGTTTCTTAGTCTTATTAATTAAGAATTCAATCTAACTCAAACAGAAGCCTGAGGACAATTTTATTAGAGTTTTTAAAGGAAATCTTGCAAGGCAGACACTCTGTAAATCTCACAGCTGCCTGGGGAGGAGACTGGAGTGGGAGACAGAAAAGAGTCATTCAAAGGAGCATGGCCATCAGACACAAGGTAGACAGGCAGCTACGTGGCTGGAAAGGAGGCTTTGGAAAAACCGTAGGAATGCCCAAATGTTAGAGAAAGCCAGAAGTGTTAGGGAAAGCCTGAAGTGTTCAGGGAAAGCATGCTTAGAGAGGAAAAAGAAGAAAGGGGTAGTCTACACTATTTGAATAACACAGAAAACATAAAATTTCACGACTGCTCTGGGGTCAGGGACTTGGGGAAGGAATTGTACAGTATTTCATTAGAGGAAATATTATCCCACGCAGGAAGGGAAAGAAGAGGGTAAAGTAGAGGATAGTGTATAGGGATGGGTAATAACACTAAGGACCTTTCAAGAAAGATCTGTAGAAACCTGCTACTATAGAAGCTTCCTAACACAAACACACAGAATTAAAATGGAGTCACTCTATAACAGAGCAATAATGTCCCTACTAAACACCAGAGACTAACTAATAAAAAGCCCAGTGCCAGGAATGCATTAATTCTTTTGGAGTTGGTGCCAGTGGTCCCATAGACAATATACCCCCACACCTACAAACATTGCATGCTTGCTCTTAGTTACTCTCCAGAGCTTGACAATAAGATAGATATTGTTGCGGAAGACAGCACATATTTGAATCCTAGAATATAGAGAAATCAAGCTGGTATGGATCCAGCATCATCCCTAGTAGCTAGCTTTCACAGTGTTAGAAGGTGCTATGCAAGTTGCCTTTGTTAGGGTTTCTGTTGCTGTGAAGAGACACCATGACCATGGCAATTCTTATAAAGAAAAATATTTAATTGGGTGGTTTACAGTTCAGAGGTTTAGTCAGTTATCATCATGATGGGACACGAAGGCATGCAGCAGACATATTGCCAAAGAAGGAACTTAGAGTTCTACATCCTACAGGCAACCAGACGACAACTGTCTCACTGTGTTGATGACTGACCTTGACAAAATTACCTCTTACCATGTTAGGGCATGAGAATTGAAGAAATATAAGTAAAAGATACGAAGATTCATAAAATAACAAGGCAGAAACCATAAGATAGTACAAGACGAATATTCCTGGGATTACTGAAATCCTGAAATCTGCCAGCATTTATTTTTCCACAGCTTTTATTCCCAACATAAACAGGGGGAGAAGGTAACAAAAGACTTTATTAACATGGTACAAAGGGTAACTCACACGGTCAACTCTGAGACATCAAATCATTAGCATTCTGATAGGTCCACCTTTATATGTTACTTGAACTTTTTCCTTTGTAGCTCTTACTATTCTTTCTTTACTCTGTATGTTTTGTGTTTTGATTATTATGTGGTGAGAGGACTTTTTATTTGGATCCAGTCTATTTGGTGTTCTGTAAGCTTCTTGTATCTTCCTTCATAGGCATATCTTTCTTTAGGTTGGGAAAGTTTCTTCTATAATTTTTTTCTGTGCTTTTGAGTTGGACTTCTCCTTCTTCTATACTCATTATTCTTAGGTTTAGTCTTTTTATGGTATCCCATATTTCCTGGATATTTTGTGTTAGCTTTTGTTAGATTTAATGTTTTCTTTGACCCATGAGACTATTTCCTCTATTGTATCTTCAGTGCTTGAGCTTCTCTCTTCCATCTCTTGTATTCTGCTGTTTATGATTGCATTTGTGGTTTCTGATCATTTTCTCATGATTTTCGTTTCTATAATTCCCTCAGTTTGTGTTTCTTCATTGCGTCTGTTTCAATTTTCAAGTCTTGAACAGTTTCTTTCATATGTTTTATTGTTTATTTCTTGGCTTTCTTTAAGGGATTTGTTGATTTCTTCCTATTTTTTATTTGTCTTTTCCTCCATTTCTTTGAGAGAACTTTTCATTTCTTCTTTAAGGGTCTCAAACATTCTCCTAAAGTTATTTTTTAGGTCATTTTCTTCTGCTTCATCTATATTTGGTTGTTCAAGTCTTGCTGTTGTAGGGCCACTAGTTTTTATCGGTGTCGGGTTGCTCTTTGTGATGTTGCATGTATTCTTACCTTGTCTACTCATCTTTTGCTCTGATTGGTGTAGTTGGGGCTGTCTGTGTCTCTATGATCAATCTTATAGGTGCCAGTGGATCCAAGGCTCATATGGTTGTTCCTCATGGTTTTAGTCAGGCTCACAGTTCCAGTCACCCCAGTTAATCTCTCCATGTTCCTGGAGGACACTCAGCACTCCCACGTGTCACTCTGCGATATGGGGGGGGGGGGCATTTTTCAGGCCTGTTCCCATGGAGGTTGCTTACTTGGTGCTGTTTATGCTGTGGTTGCTGCCTTGAGCCTGCTCTGGCAGAGGTCACTGGTCAGGCCTGCTCCAGTGAAGGTCACTGGCTCAGGCCTGCTACCTCAGAGGTCGCTGATTCATGCCCAGTCCCACAGAGGTCTCAGGCTCCAGCCTAATCCCTCAGAGGTGTTCCTTTGTACTTGCTCCTGTAGAGTTCTACTGTCTCAGGCCTGCTCCAGTGAAGGTCACTGGTTCAGGCTTATTTCTTGTTCTTGACTTGGGCCCACTCCAGTAGAGGTCTCTGGCTCGGACCCAGGCCGACAGAGGCCTCTGGTTAAGGTCTACTCCCTCAGAGATCCCAGACTCATGCCTGGACCCGCAGAAGTTTCAGGCTCTGGCGTACTCGATCAGGGGTCGCTCCCCTGTACCTCCAAACTCCACTGGAGTTTGCTCCCTCCAATTTTCTTAATTTTTCATACACAGGACTTCATAGTCTCTTATTAAAGCCTGCACTATTGAGGTATAACTAACAAATAGAAGATGGAACATGTTTCATCTAAACAACTTTACATATTTAGACACATGCATCAAATGATGGACTAGCTGTACCCCTGGAGCCATTGTTCCAGCTGTGGTAGTGATACATCCACTATTTCAAAGGTTTCCTGCATCCCTACAGACTATTTGATGGATTGGTTTTATTTTGTTTTGCAGTAAAAACACTAACATGAAGGCCTTGGGATCTTCTTGGTAATAGACTGTTTATCTTGCATGCCTAAAGACCTGGGTTCAGTCCTCAGAACTGTAAGAAAACAAGAGCATGTCACAAGTGATGCTGGTGGTTTGTATCAGAATGTTGCTCATAGACTCAGATGTTTGAAAAGTTGGTCTCTATTTGGTAGCACTGTTTGGCTCAGCTTATGAAGTATGGCCCTGTGAGAGGAAGTATGTTGCTGGGGATGGGCTTTGAGGTTTAAAAACCATGTGCCATACCCAGTTTGCTCTCTCTGCTTCCTGCTTGTGGTTAAGATGTGTGCTATTAGCTCATTGCTCCAGCTAACATGACTGCTGGCTGCCACACATCCCTGCCATGATGGTGATGGATCCTCTGAACCATAAGCAAAATTAAATCCTTCCTTCTATAAGTTACTTTGACTTTGGCATTTGGTCACAGCAAAAGAAAGGAAACTAATAGACCACAGCAAGGATTTTTTAAGTCTACAATAGCATATGATTAGCTATATGCACTGTGTTGTACAACTCTCTAAGATTTATTCTTCTTGGCCGTAAACAGAGATTGCTCTTATAATACCAGGCCCTGGTTTAGAAACCAGAGGGTAAGGATTTCAAGGTTATCTTTATCTACATAACAAGTTCAAGGCAAGCCTGGGCACACAGGACTCTAAATGCAACCTTATTGCCATCAAACATGCATTGCATTAAAATATTTATAATTTCTAATCAGGTCTTACTCATGTTTTCTGAGGCTTAATTTATTTGAGGCTTTCTTCCTTGGGCAGGCCTCTTCCATTTTTACCTTCCCAAATTTGCAGTAGGAAGTTCCAATATGAACTCCCAATAATCCCCAGTTCCCAATGCCCATGTCCTTCTCTCCCTCCCTCCCCCCCATACACACACACACACACACACACACACACACACATATACACGCACACCCACATTTAGTATTACTCATACTCATACATACATGTGTTTAGAGCTCACCACTTGAGACTGGAAAACGTATCTGGAAGTTTATCCTTTTTCAAGATGATTCCAATTGCTGGAAAGTGAATGAGTCTTAGAAAAAGCACAACTGTAGGTAGAGAATGCAAGCAGAAGACCCTTTGTGCCACTGAGACAGCATGGTGGAGTGAGGGGTGGCCATGGGCGTGGAGAAAGACACATCCCTAGAACTAGCCAGTGGCTGAACCAATAGAGCACACCGAGGAGTTCAGTGTGGGAAGTCACCTGACAGTGCTGGCAAGGCTGTTGCCTCTTTACAATTTCTTATACAGAGGAAGAGGCTGACTCATAAGCCTGAGCCCTGGGATGCCATTGTCCATTGTAGAGAGGCAGTGCTGCTTCATAACCAGAATTGCTCTAAATACCTTTTACACCTAGCTTTGGTCTCTTGGTTTTTAACCAAAACTGTAATGTGTACCCCATGAGTTGTGCCCCACCTAACTAGATGAGAGAAGAAGAACAGACTGCTGTGTGGCTTTATTAGTAGTAAGCACGTTGCAAGATGTGTACATAGTGTCGGTGCCCGTGTGAACTCCTTTTCCTTCTACCTTTACATGACTTTCAATGTTTGAACTCAAGTTTCCGGCTTGTGTAGCAGTCACCTTTACCCACTGAGCCATCACTAGGGTGACTGTGGATATTTTAAAGAGAGATTGACACATTTTTGATAGTCTCCCCTTGGAGCTCTAAGTCCCCTCCATGAGTATGAGTTTAATCTACATACTCTGTCAAATAGGATACTGAATGTGATAAAATAAGATTTCTTAAAATATAAGATATTCTCTCTCTCTCTCTCTCTCTCTCTCTCTCTCTCTCTCTCTCTCTCCTAGTATATATGTGTGTGTGTTCCTAACCCAATGTGTGTGTGAGTGTATACAACCTAACCCTAGTCCTAACCCACTGTGTGTGTATATATACATATATATATTTATATATATATATGAAGAGAGAAAGAAAGAGAGGAGAGAGAGACTTAATGGAAAACCAGCTGCCAAGCCATGAAGACATATAGGCCACCTACATTCAGGTCCATGTGGCTCAGAATTATGGCCTGATTGCCTCCAGCTGTCAGTGTAAATGCAGCTACATGAGAGATTTTGACGTCTGGGCCGTGGAAGCTGTGAGACAATTCTTATCTGCTATTTCAAGCTTCTGAGTCTGGGGTGATTGCTGCATAGCAATGATGATCGATACAACTAGAGAAATAAAAGTAGTGGTGCCTAGAGTTACACGGCAGAGCCACCCTTCCCACTTCTATCACTGCCCTGCTACTGTGGCTCCTGTCCTTCCTTGGGAGGCTGAAGGAGGAGGGCAGCCATGACCTGAACTCAACTCTTGGCTACATAGTACCAGACCAGCCTTAGGAATGAAAGGAGACCCCTGCAACTCGGAGAATGGGAAGAGAAGGAGAAGGGAAAAGAAGAAAAAAGAGGGGAAGTAGAGATAAAGGAGGAGTACTGCTCTTTTGCTCCAGAGACTCACTGATCATTTTTGTCCAAGCAGGATCCTAGTGTCTACTGAGTTCACATCTCTTGGCTTGAGGCCAGAAGTGCTCCCTCTATCTCCAGCTACAACACACTCGTGAGATGATTCTGGATAGGCAGCACCATTTGCCTGTGTCTGACTTCAGTGGTTCTATTCATCTCTACCACCCCTTACACGTTGTGGGAGAGTACTCAAAAGAAGAGCTCTCAGGACCCCTAGGAAGTCTGATACAAAAAGGTTACTGGGCCTCAACACTACAGAGGCTCCTGTGTCATTCTGAAGCAACACTGTGCTTGAAAACTCTGGGTGTGTATTGAACCCAACTTGCTCTAGTAATATCCATAACCTGAACCGGATAGAAGTTAGTGTTCCTGTGACTTCCTCAACTTAACTCTCAATTTCAAAATTAACTTTTCCTCTGTGAACTTTCTTGAAAATAATAGCTGGATCTCTAAAAAAAAAAATGCTGAATGTCTGCCAAGAAATAACAAAGTATATTAAATCTTATAGCGATATTTCATTTGTGTTTTAATAAATAAAGCTTGCTAGAAGATCAGAGAGGAAAACAGCAGCACTGACCATCCTTACAGACCAGGCAGTGGGGACACACACCTTTAATCCCAGTAGCCACACTCATTTGCCATAGAAACCAGACAGTAGTGGTGCATACCTTTAATCCCAGCACTGAAGAGGAATATAAAGATGGGAAGAAATAACTCTCACTTACTGTCTCATTCTGAGATCCCTGGAGGCAGGATTGCCATTTTGGACCAAGATGGAGGTAAGAGCCAGTGGCTGGCTGTTTTGCTTTTCTGACCTTCAGGTTGAACCCCAATAGCTGTCTCTGTGTTTTTATTAATCGTGCTACAGAATCTGCAGAATTTGTACTTTTTAAGAAAGTGGAATTCAACCAGATAGAAGGTCAGTGCAATGAACGCATATTTATTTTCCGTGGTGCTCACAACAGCCGTGGTCAATTTACCCGGTGTCTTCTCTACCTGTGGAGAATGTGTGAGTAGCATCTCAATAAATTGGTAAGTGACAGCTTTAGGTTAATCAGAAATTGAGGCTGAAAAACTAACAGCTAACAAGAAATATAGGAAAGCAAAATCAGAGCCATTTATTCTGCTAAAAGTTCAACTCTAAGAACAGAGCCGTCAGCAGAATTGCCGAGCAGAGTTAGCGGTGTTACCTGAGAAGGTTTCTAGCAGGAAAGGAGGGAACTGCGGCTTCCTAATTAACACTTCAGCGAACACTAAAATGGCCTTAAAGTAGAGCTTAAAAGGTATTTTAATGAGTTTTCGGCAGGGACTGCTGATGAGCCCTTTTTTCATAAGTGAAGGGAAATGTCTCAGAATTAACTGAGGCTTATGATCATCATATTGGAATCATATTTCAGGGAAATAAAACCTTTTGCCGAAAGTTAAACAAAAGGCCCAGCAGGAATACTAATCAAGCTTGTAGATTGTTCTAATAATTCTAAGGGGCAGATTTCTGGAGCCTAAATAGTACAGCATTGTCTCTTTTTAACTGTCCTTCTGAGGAATTGTTGGTGTGGATCAAAATGTTCTCCTCACAGATGACTGAGATACGCGGGATTGCATACACACATATACACATGCGTGCGCACACATACTCACACATACACACACACACGTGTGTGTGTGTGCAGCACTTTTGCTAGTTTTTCCTTCCAAGCGCCAACTGGTCACCAGGCTGCCCCACCTCTGCTCTGCTGTACTCCAGTCTCCCCATCTGCCTCCCATGTCCAAGGAAATGTTCAAGCCCTCCCTCTGGCTCCCCTCTCCTTCACTGCTGCCAATCCTTCTTACCATTATCTGTCATTTCAGAAAGAAAGGTTAAAAAGAAAATCTTGGAGGTTCAGAACCTTTACGTTTTCTTTTTTTATTAAATAAAGGACTGACTCCTTGTCTGTTTCTCTGAAACTCTAATAACTTTGTATCCTCCAAGAGACCACAGTGGTTGGTCTGGAAAATCTATATTGATGTTCACAGTTGCCCGGGGGAAAGAAAGACCCTGTATGTCTCAATTTGCTTTGGACAGTACTGGCTTTTGATCATCTTTTAGAAGTGCTTTGTCTTCTGGGAGAATAAAGATAAGAAAGTTAGGAGTAGCGTCTGGTTTAGTTTCTAAAAATAAGTTATGTGAGTTGTTTCATATTCTAAAATAAATAAGTGTTTCATCATCAAACAAGGTGGAAGTGGGCAAGATTAACAAATGACCTCTCATTGGAAATTATTCTTAAAGTCTCTTGAAGAATTTAAGGGTGCTTGCCTAGACCCTAGACAGAGGCTGAGGAGCAGGGTGCAAAAACAGTAAAAATGGGACCACTGTGTCAGCCGTAGAGTAAGCAAAGCCTCAGGTTATCAGGGATAATAGCTGTCAGGAGAGACTGCCAAAGCTTTGACCTTGCACAAAAACACTCCCGCCAGAGCAACTGCCTCGCAACTTTACAACCTTAGCCCGGTGCCAAGGATCATCCTTTCAAAATACAAAATTATCCCATTGCCTTTAGACACTTCACCTTGCCTCAATTCCCTCAAACTGGGAGATGACTCAGTGGGCAAAGAGGCTTGCTGCCCAGCCTGATGACCTGAGTTCAATCCCCAGAAGTCACATGTTGGAGAGACCCTGGAAAGTTATCCTCTGACCATCATGTGCTGTAGTACACACACACATACACACATGCACACACACACGAATGAATGAATGAATGAACGAATGAGTGAGTGAATTGGTGCACACAGGTACGCATGCTCATGACTTACTGCAATATTCTCATTATCACTCTCTGATTTTCCTGAATAAATATCACTATTTTTTAAAGAAAAAATTTCTCTCTCCCTCTTCCTCTCTCTCTATATATATGTGTGTGCTTTATGGATATATACATATATTTTTATTAAGTTGGCTAAGTAATATCTATTTGCTTACTAATCAAAAATTTTGTCCTTAGACCAGTAAAATACAGACCACTTAGAAACTTATCACAGACACAGAATCACAAACCCTTTCCTAGGTGTTTTGAGTCAGTATCTACCTTTTACAATTCCCTTGGCTGTTGAATGTACTTCTTAAAGTTAAAGAAGTCTTGGTCTGGAGATCAGACTTGGAGGGATCTTTCATAAGGGGACAAACAGAAAAGTGGAACTACTGAGCCATCACTTTTCCAACTTTCTATCATCCAGATCCTCTGCCTCCCAGGGTTACACAGAGGAAGGCACCTGGGGTGATTTCAGAAACAAAACCAAGTTCCAAGGTCCTCAGAAGGAAACAATGTGCAGACTCAGCAGGCTCAAGTATGCTGAGTTGTTTTAGGATTGATTTTTATTTTCATTATGTGTATGCAGAGCAGAGGAGGGCTATGGACACATGAATTAAGATGCTACAAGCAGTCAGAATGAAGCACCAGACTCTAGGGCATCAGATCCTCTGGAGCTAGAGTTTCAAGTGGTTGGTTATAACTAAACATGCAGAGGACATGGAACTGAACTATGGTCCTCTGCAAGCGTATTACACATTTTTAATTGCTGGGCCATCTGAGAACCCCTGTCATGAGTTCTTTATACAGTAGAATGTGAATTAATCATAGACCTCTCAATAGCTAATATTACAGAGGAGGCTCAGACTTTCTGAGAATCCTGTATTAGGATTTTTGAGTTGTAGTAGTAGGAAATCCAAGTCAAACAAGATTGAATGAAGGGATAGGGGGATTTATTGGCTTTGTAACTGAAAAGTCGAGGTGTGGACAGACTCTCAACACAGCATCAGTCTGTGTTATTCAAACAATGCTACAGACTGTGTCTTAGCTAGGGTTACTGTTGCTGTGATGAAATACCATAGCCAAAGCAACTTTGGGAGGGAAGGGTTTATTCATCTTATTCTTTCACATACATATAACCATCAAAGTAAGTCAGGACAGGAACTCAAGCAGAATAGGAACCTGGAGGCAGCAACTGGCACAGACATAAAGGGGTGCTGCTTAAAGAGTTGCTCTACTAGCTTGATCATCCAGCTTTCCTATAAAACCCAGCGAAGTAAGGAGTCCACTTGATCATTTCGCAGATGCCCAGACTCACAAAATAGTCATACAGAAACTATATTATTTAAATCACTGCTTGGCCCACTAGCTCTAGCTTTTTATTTTCTAACTCTTACATCTTAATTTAACCCATCTCCATTAATCTGTGCATCACCACAAGGTCATGGCCTACCAGCAAATTTCAGCGTGTCTGTCTCTGGCAGCAGCTCCATGGCTTCTCCTTGACTCCACCTTCTTCCTCCCACCATTCAGTTTAGTTTTTCTGGACTAGCTCTGCTCTACCCTATCACAGGCCCAAAACAGCTTCTTTATTAACTGATGGTATTCACAGCATACAGAGGGGAATCCCACATCACCTCCCCTTTTTTGTTTAAATAAGACGGGAGGTTTTAACTTTAACATAGTAAAATTACATATCAAGCAAGAATTATAGTTATAATATTTTATATCTACTTTATCTTTTGTCATAACTAAGGAAAACTAAAACTATCAATTCTTCAACTCTATCAAAGACCACAGAAGGATATAATATTACCTAAGTAAACAGGAAGTACATTGTAAGCAAATTCCAAATCTCTAGAATTGACAATGACATCTCCCTGCCTGGACAATCACCCAAAGTACTTCTGTACCATTGGGGCATCCATCTTTAGCCTACATGCCCAGCAGACTTTTCCCTGAAGCAGTAAATTTCAAAGACAGTTTCAACCTATGTTGGCAGTTTGTCAGTCACTTTCTTCTGCGTCCTGCAGAATGTCTAGCAGACTCTTTCTATTAACCTATATTTCTTAATTATACATTACATTTTTAAATACATAAACAAAATACCTTAATCAAGAGCAAAAATATACTTATAACAAAATTGACCTAGAATTTTTATCAATAGAGCAAGATCCATACCAATGCAAATTTTTATAACATATCCCCCTTAAATATAAACAAACATTTATAAATAATATTTGGGAATATGGGGTAGTTCTCTCCAAACTGCTTCCTGCTTTTTGTTGCGCAAAGTCTTTTTGGGGAATGTTCATGGTGACATTTCAGGGGGTCTTGGTCCATCAAACCACATTAGTCTGGAAGGAATCCATAAGTTCTCATCTTTTGTGGAAACAAAAGAGCCTCTTTTCCAAAGCAACATATCCTTAGACCCATATTTTGAAATCAAGATACCTTTAGAATATATATTCTGGTTTAGTTAACAGTCTGTACAATAAAATGTCTCTCTATACTTAACTCATTCACAGTCAAAAAGTTCAAAGAAAGCACAATAGTATACATAATCCATACTCTGTGAATTTTCCATTTTTATGTGGCCTACTTTTCTTTACTATTTTTAATATATGACTGTCTCTACTCTGTCTCTTTAAACACTTTTAATTTTTAAAACAATTTATTTCTTTTCCAACTTTCTATACTCTTTTTGTTCTCTCCCCCAAGCATACATACATTTATTCAACACTGTGACCCATTTAGAGATATTTTTATTTGGATTTGTCTTTACTGCATATCTGTAATACTTTTCTGACCAGAAGTGCTTCTTGAAATGCCAAGCCATTTTTATGAACTTAAGGGGCAGTATTGCTAGGGGAAATATGGCACTACCTGCTTGCCCTGCCCAGTCCAGTATGACAGAGTTGTTTGCTGCTTTTGAGATCCATATACATTGCCCCATCTTTAGGCACACAGATGGTCTATGTTGTTATTAATCAAGTTGTAGCATTCTGCTTACAAACCCCTTTTAAATACTCCATAGCAGGACCTTGTCAGAGTTTGTACTGGTAGCACAACCCAGGAAGAAGCCATTTTTAAAAAGCTTGGCTTTTTTTCTGTTACTGCTGAATCAGGAAGACTTCTCTTAAAGAAACTGCATCCAGCAGCCAACAAAATTCTGGCTACCAAGAAGCCATGCTTAACTGTGTTCTTTTGTGTCTAGAATTACTTTTTAAGCTTTCTAGGGTTTTGTGTGAATATAGCTAGCACACATTGGAGCGCCAATTTGTTGTGTGAAGGTCATTTGTTCATTTCCTGGCAGAGTGGAAACTCAGACCCAAAATAATCACACAGAAACTGTATTAATTAAATCACTGCTTGGCCTAATAGCTCTAAATTCTTATTGGCTAGCTTTTACATTTTAATTTAACCCATTTCTAGTAATCTGTGTGTTGCTACATTGCTATGGCTTACCAGGTAAAATTCCATCTAGCTCCTGTGGGGCTCCATGGATTCTCTCTGACTCCGCCTCCTTTCTCCCAGCATCAGTTTAGTTTTCCCCACCTAGCTCTGTTCTACCCTATCAGGCCAAATCAGTTTCTTTACTAACCAATGGTATTCACAGCATACAGAAGGGAATCCCACATCAACCCAGGACCACACCAACCCAGGAAATGTTCAAGCCCTTCATCCGACTCTCCTCTCTTTCAGTGTTGTCAATGTTTCTTACCATTATACCATAATGAGCTGGGTACTTCCTCATTAATTGCTAATTAAGAAAATGACCTACAGGCTTGCCTACAGCCAGCCTTAGTAAGGTATTTTTCTCAATTGAGGTTCCCTTTTCTCTGATGACTCTAGCTTTTGTCAAGTTGGCACAAAACCAACCAGTACAGACAGGTACCTGCTTTTTAGAAGATGTTTTCTCCTTAGTGTTATGGTTTATAGTAATGGTCTTCTCAGTGTGTGTTTATTCTCTAGATGGCTTGTGTGTTAGCACATTCTTCCACTTCTGGGCCATAGAAAGGAAGGTTTCTCTCCTAGAATGTTTATAAAACTCTAACACTTTTCTGCTGGAATCCACAGGTGTCCTCTCCCTCCTCAAAAACAGCTTAGCCATTTATTAGCCACAGATGAAGAGCTGTGGAGCAAGAAACTGTAACCCCCAAATGCCATGTTTTGGTTGTCATCTGGAGGATTCTATTGTTCCATTTTACTAGTCATGATGGAACAAATTCAAATTATATTTAATCATGTAGATTTATAGCTCTGCTATCCTAACTTTTCAGGCTTGACCCAACAAAAACTCATCAACCAGTGAGAATACAGAAGAAAAGTCTCAGTGAAGTCTGTGGCATGGGCTGACATTGTCTTAGTTAGTGTACCAAGCCACCATCTACTAAATAATGTTGAAGGATTTGACTCTGACCAAAGCACCCAGAGATTTCCTAATGGCCTCTAATAACTATGGCTTTGCCTCAAGGAAATCATTCTCACTGTGTCTCCAAAATCTGGATGTAGAACTGTGAGTCGCATTTGGAGATGTCCAAATTTGTTCTGTACCACTCAACTCTCGAGTGAACTATTCTGTACAAATCTACTTTAATTATGTATTAATTCCAATATTATTACATGCAGCACACAACTTCTGCCTATTAAAAATTCATCAGGTTTCTATCATTTTATTTAGTATTCATTATAAGGCAACATTCACTTTTTAAAAGCCTCCAGATAAATGTGTTGCTCTACATAACCAAATTATGATGTAGAGGAAATAGAGCTACCTTCATGAACCACCTACCTTTCCCCTCCCCCATGTCTACAGAGGCCAAAGGAGAACTAGCTGAGCACAGTATTGAGGACCCCACTGTTTCAGAATGTTGCTGGGGTTGGAATGTCAAAATCCTATTCTTATTTGGTTGTTAGGGGAAATCTTTTATGCCCTCATCTGCAGCCATCCACAGCAGGGATGTCTTTGTCCAGATGCTGGTAAGAGCCACATGCTTTATTTCTCCACGCCCATTCCATTGTCTTTCCATGCAGGTAAGTGCAGAAAATGATGACAATTCTGAAGTCATGTGTGGGAAGAACGCCATGCCAATGCAATCCAGTTTTTTCTTCAAGATCTAAAAACCTCATCTAATATTCATGAAATTCCAGCTTCAAATGCCTACCTTATTTAATCCCAACTGTAATTATCCTCATTTATTGAATTTTATGCATTTTTAATACTTTAGAAGAATTTATAGACATGCTCACAAATACTGAGCAATACTTTAACTCAGGAGAATCATGGCTTTAATTCTCAAGGTCAAATAAAGTACAGCAAAACTTTTGAGGTACAATCATCTGTTGACCAACAAATCAGCATTGCAGAACAGAGCTGAGTAATGCATACTGCTGTGGCCATTACTTCTTTAACATGGCTGGTGCTGCAGCACTTCAGGCTATTGCTTAAAAATATTAGCCTCAATAGTCCAAGTGTCCATCAACTAATGAATGGATGATAAAAATGTTGCATACATACACAATGGAATGCTATTCGGCTATAAGAACATAAAATTTCACAGGTAAGAAGATGGAACTGGAGAGTATTATATAGAGTGAAGTAACTTTAATCCATAAAGATAAATGTTGTCTGTTCTGTTTGATTTGTGAATTCTTGATACAAATCTTAAGGCTTGGATATGTAACTTGCAATAACCTTAGAAACCAGGAAAATAGGAAGGGACCATTTGGGGTGAGGGCCTAGAAAAACAGTTCGGGGCGAGGGGCTTGATAGCAGGACACAGGTACTATAAAGGGGAAAAGGAGGCAGGAAATTAACTTAGAAAGTGAAGGAGAGTAAAAAGAATAGGGAAGGAAGAGGAGTGAATAACACTAAAGAGGTGTCTGGCTAGTTTATGTCTACTTGACACAAGCTAGAATCATCTGAAAGGAGGGAGCCTCAATTGAGAAACTGCCTCTACAAGATCCAAATGTAGGGCATATTATTAGTGATTGATGGGAAAGCCCAGCCCATTGTGTGTGGTGCTAAACCTGGACTGGTGGTCCTAGGTTCTAAAAGAAAGCAGGATGAGCAAACTACAATGAGCAAGCCAATAAGCAGCACTCCTCCATGGTCTCTGCATCAGCTCCTGCCTCCAGGTTTCTGCCCTGTTTGAGTTCCTGTCCTGACTTCCTTTAATGATATGGAAGTGTAAGCCAAGTAGACCGTTTCCTCCCCAAGTTGCTTTGTTCATGGTGTTTTACCACAGGACAGGAGGTTTGTAAAACTCATTAGTAAACCTATTATTTCTTAAGCTTACTTTAAAATATACATATAACATATGCAAAAATATTACATGTACATATGCCATTTTAATGCAGTTATATCGCATGGTCAAACAATGTGTCCCCCATAAACTGTCTAAAACAAACTCGCAGACTGAGCAGGGGGATACCTCCCTTTGCATTGTTGTTTAGGGAATTCCAAAAGACCACCCAAAACAGTATAGACTACTGCCATAGCTCTTCCTTGCCTGCTATAATATCAAGTTAAGACCCTATTGCTTAGACTACACACACTAGCCCTCTCAGTGTCAGAAGGTGCTATGCAAGCTGCTGAGGGAGAAAAGTTTCCAATAATCCTACCTATCTGTTGACAGAGATTTCTGTCCCACCAAGTCCCACAGCTGTTCAGTCCCAAAGAAACACATAGAAGTCTACATTAATTATAAACTGGTTGGCCTAATAGCTCAGGCTTTCTTATTAACTAATTCTTACATCTTAAATTAGCCCATAATTCTTGTCTGTGCTAGCCATGTGGCTTGGTACCTTTTATCTGTGAGGCATTCTCATTTTGCTTCCTCGGTGTCTGGCTTCCTCTGTGTCAACTGCAGACTGAACCTTTCCTCCTCCCAGAATTCTCCTGCTCTTGCTTCCCCACCTCTACTTTCTTTCTGGTTGCCCCACCTATACTTCCTGCCTGGCTTCTGGCCAATCAGCATTTTATTAAAGCAATACAACTGATAAATCTTTACAGGGTAAAAGACCATTGTCCCACAGCACTTACCCCCCTTTTTAGCTTTTTTTCCAGACCATTATCCATAACAACTTGTAACCAACATTCTAAACAACGATAAATATCCATAATCCATTTTTGGGGAATGTGGGCATATTTTTCAAGGCTACTTCCTACTGATTGGGTGTGTGGATAATCTTATGGGGACCTAAAGAAGATTTAGAATTATGATCAAGTCCTGACTGGAGTATTCTGTGAGGCTTGACCATCTCAGCTAGCAGTCTTGAAACTGTTCTGGATGTAGAACTCAGAGGAAACTCCAACAGAGATCCTCTGAAAAGTTGGATCATCTGAACCATCCATTCCCATCAGAGATTCTTCAGGGGGTCTTCCTTGATCAAACCAGATTTTTCTTAACCCAGAATGAATCCAGTCTCTCATTTCCTGTGGAAACAAAAATAAAACCTCTTCTCCAAAGTAATATCTCTTTTTAATTAAATTTTGAAGTCAAAGCATTTTTAAAATACATATGTTATATTAATCCAGCAGCATTTCTAATCAAATGTCTTTGAACAACTGTTGTTTGTTCCTCAGCCATCAAACCATTTAAAGACAACACAATAACATACAGTATACAGACTCTCTGTGTATTTTCCATCTTTATATGGCTTTATAAACTCTATTTCTTTTATCTTTATTTTTAATTTTTGATTTTTTGATACTAGGTTTGTCTGTGTATCTTTGGCTGTCCTGGCACTCACTCTATAGATCAAGTTGTCCTTGAACTCACAGAGATCCTCCTGCCTCTGCCTCCAGACCAGTATGGTTTTTCACAGTAGGCACTGGATTTTTTAATTTTTCTGGTGAGACATGGTTTCCTGAGTAACTGGGAATGATTGGACCACGTCTGACATGGGGGCCTGTGAGAGGACCCCCAAGGAATTTTCCTTATTGTTTGAAGCCCTCATCTTGATCATTTCCCTAAGACAAAGCTAATCCCTACAATAAGATATAGGGATGTAAGAAGGAAACCACATAGGCCTTGCATAATACCATCCATGGTATAAGTAAAAAGGCCATTGAAATTTTGGCTCATTAAATTTTCTGTCATCTTTACCTTATAAATTATAAATTTGACGTTATAAATGTCTCCTGCAATGAGTTGGGGTAGGTACAATAACATTACAGGCCAGTAGGTGTAGTATTTGTAATCACGTGGACGGGAAATATCCTTGAATAATTTGAATTGGTTTTAGTCCATGAGATACTGAAAAATATGCTTAAATTAAAAGCAGTTATTAATGCAGTCAAAACGATTTTGAGAGTTGGTGACCAGGATAAAAAGAAAACCCAGAACCTTCTGTCAGTGCAAATCACAGACTGTGCACTCCACGGAGATCCCTGACTGGGCCCCACAGCAGCTGGCAGGGGTCGCCCGCGGGGAGGATCAGTTCCCAGATACCCAAATGCACCACAAATAAAAGACTCTCCTGTAGTCTACACAAATGCACTTAATTAAAGTATTCATCTGGTGGTATTTAATGATAATATAGATAATTATATAATAATAAACTCTTCTCAGAAGGAGAGTAAAATGCCAAAAAGATACTTTGCCACAGAAAAAGTATTTCTAGATTCCAACTGATTGCAGGCTCCTCTTTAAAAAAGCAGGTATGCTGAGTCCCAGCCCATTTTGCTTGGCAAAAATAAAGAGGTATTCAAATTCTCAGATTCGTTTGCAATTTTTAGACTTATTAACCATTACATTCATCCTACTGAAAGATGTTTGCCGTCCCTGGTTTCCAAGCCAAACTGATAGGAACTGACTGGAGACTTGCCACAGCTCTGGATGAGATGGCTTTTTGCATTATTAAGCAAAAGCAGAAACTAATAAAAACCCAGTGCTTTGATTCACTAATGAAAAGATAACTTATTAGTGCCTAGTTTACATTATGAAGCAAGTCTAAAAGGTTAATCACTTGTGTCTTAAATTAAAATACTAGAATAAGGTCATTACCATCTATTTCTTGTTGGAAAAAAAAAAAAGATAACGTGTTTAGGGGCCAGCAAGCTGGCTTCGCTACGAAAGGTGCTTGCCACCAAGCCGGATGACATGAGTTAGATCCCTTCAGTGCACATGTGGAAGCAAGGAACTGACACCTAAAAGTTGTCCTGTGACCTCCACATGCACATACACACATGCACACACACACACACACACACATGCGCACACACACACATACGCACATACACACACATACGCACATACACATGTGCACACTATAAAAATGTGCTGAGAAAATATAAACAAGTTTAGAATTTTTACTTTTTAAGTTATTTAGTTTACTCATTGAATACCTGAATACCTACTATGTGCTAAGGCTAATCCTAACTTTGTTTTACTTTTAGTGCTGGGAATCTTGTACATGCTAGACATACATTCTACCAGTGAGCTGTACTCATAGTCCCATGGACCCAACTATAAGAGATTTACTTCAGATGCAAGGTTTATGCTTTATTCTTCAGGTAGTTGGCTGTATTATGTATTATTACTAAAGTCCTGACATTAAAACAAACATACTATTGGTTTACAGGTATGTTACCCTTTTAAATGTTGAACAGTTACTGTTACCCAAATTTCCATTTTGTTCATTTTACTTACTACGAGTGTGTGTGTGTGTGTGTGTGTGTGTGTGTGTGTGTGTGTGAATGCTGCTGTGACACACTTTTGGAGGACAGAGAAGAGCTTTCAGGGGTTAATTTTCCCCTTCCACCTTCACTTTGGGTGCCAGTTATCAAACTCAGGTCATCGCTCTGTGTCAAGTGCTTTTATCCAATAAGCCATTTCCAGCCAAGTGTCCATTTTTTGAAAGAAGTTTTGAGACCTCTCACTGAATAGATACATAAGTAGCTATAGATATGCCTCCTAAGAAAATCAGACCCCATCCTAAGCTTTTTACAGCAAAGAAAATATGGCATAGAAAGATGCAATTACTCAGAGGTGACCCCAGAGGATTGATAATAAAGATATGACAGAACAGTCTTGTGACATGGGACCTACAACTTTGCCTCAATATCACACGCCAGCACTGACTTAATGATTCAAAGTCATGTGATGGTGCTGAAATTCCTTCGGACACCTAACTTCAGAAAATGACAGCTTTCTTTTATTCTTCAAAATCATATTAATATGGATTGATCCCTCACACAAGAAAAAACATATCTCATTCACATTTGGAGGCGTCTAGAATCAAATATGTATTTGCTTTTATTGCTTTAGTAAAATTTGTACAGTTAATGATGGATGTCAAAAGGCTACAAAAGTAGTTTTGGAGTGGCAAGTAATCAATAATGACCCCTAATAAAATACTTGCTTTGGTTCGTTCTTTGTGTCTTTGTCATCCACACTAGATCTGGCTGTCCCTATGACTGGCTGTAATGTCTATAATGGAACAAAAGTAACATTGAACCCCTGCTATTCCATTAACTCGCACTGTACTGTAAAAGAGCCCAGCAGTTTTCATACTGGTACTTTTGGGAACCCCCAAGTATGCTGTGAGAAGTCCAGCTGTCGTGCCAGGGTGAGAGACCTCTGCTGTCTTGTGGGAAGGGCAGCCCACCTGAGCCCAGCTCTCCAACCATTTCCCACAACGTACAAATAGAAGTCAAGCCACCTTGAACAGCCACACCTCAATCACAGATCAATGCAGCTGCATGAGATGCCAAGCAGAAGCAGCAGTTGAACATTCTAGCTAAGCCCACACAACCCAAAGAGTTTTGAGAAATCCACTCTTTTTATTGCTGCATAATAAAGAGAAAGCCAAAGAGGTATTTGTCACCATTAACTACCACAGAAGCTGCAATGCAGAAGAGGACCAAAGCAATTATGTGAAGGTTGTGCTTCAGCATGACTGCAGGCAGGACTGACCGTCTTTTCCCACCATAGATTAAGCCCTATTGAATGACAACAAAGTGCACGGAGGAAGACGTACCTGGCTCTGATTTCCACAGGATCTCATTTGAATTCAAGGGAGAGCAGTCACTTAACATTCTCATCAATGGACATCTTCTCTGGGTTAATCAAATCATTGAAAACCACTGATTCTTAATTCCTTATGCTGTGGGTATCCACCAGAGGCTACTCGGGCACAGGTTTAAGCCAACAGAAAGTCTATATTAGCCAGCCAGTGACTACACTGAGGGTTTGGGATCCCACTACAGTCCTGAGTCTTTCTAAGCATGAGCTTTTAAGCAGGAAAACCACATCCTTGATTAAAACACCTCAGTTAGTAAGAACAGTTAACCAGAAGTGAAGCTACAGAATCCAAAGAGCAAGGTTAGTACATTTAGAGACTTTCCTAAAACTGTGGACTTCAATGATTGGGTCCTTGTCCCTGTTGCTGCCTATGTGCTGGATTTCAAGGCCTGAATGGTACTTCCAACATCCTGCCAGTTACGCTAAAGTCTAGGAACCAGTTACAATTACAGAGTATGAGACATAGGTCTGGTGTCTACTACCGTTGGTCCTCTTTCTCTGAGGAAATCCTGCCTGCTGCTCACCCCTATGTAGCTCAAGAGGACTACTGAGGTCTGACTCATTGATCTATTGCATCTGTGCAAAATGAGAAATCAGGTGAGGTGTGGAGTGGGCTTGAGGAAGAAAGGATGCCTGAGCTTTAAGACTAAAGATGACCAGCTGGCCACAAAGTCAGCTCACACAAGCACAGGGAAAGCCTGAGAGCAGCAAGGGTCTCTTCCAATGACACATGTGTCATAGCAACTGTTTACTTGTCTGCAGCCACAGAGGTCTCTGTGTCTCCAATTCAGCCACAACTTCAAAAAGCCAAAAATAGACTCTGGAGTTAGAGACAGCCAACCACACTAGACTCTGTATGTCCTTTGGGAGAGCTACATTATCAGAGGGTCAAGAAGAGGAGTCAGCAATGGACTTAACACTAAGGAAGACATCAAGAAGAATCAATTACATTCAAACTACAGATTATCTAAATAAGGCTAAGATGATAGTCAAAAGGGGAGTGTAGGCACAATAATTGCTTTAACATGGGAAAGGTGGGGAAATTAATAGCTTTAGGCTTTTTATAATTTTGGAAAATTAGTTTTTTAATTTGATGTGTATGGGTGTTTGTCTGCATCCATGTCTTTTTGCCATGTGTGTACATTGCACTCTGAAGCCACAGGAGGATATTGTAGTTCCTGGAACTAAAGATGCAGACGGTTGTGAGCTGCCATGCCATGTAAGTGCTGGTAATAGAACCTGGGTCCTCTGGAAGAGCAGCCAATGCTCTTAACCAGTGAGTCTTCTCTCCAGCCCAATAGTTGGTTTTTGTAAAATGTTTTAAAGATAAATTTGCTGCTAAGTTATCAAGATGCATTTTTATATTGACTGTTTTCTGTGTCCTGCATAAATACACGATAATTGTCCTGGGAGAGTAACTCATTTCGTCTACCACTCTTTCCTTACTAGGAGATCAGATGCAACAGTCTAACTTTTCCTGTCCATGTGTTATTGAAAAAGAAAACCCCTCCAAGATATCTTCCTACATGTCAGCAACAACATGCAAAGAAGCCATGATGTTTGGGGACTCCCTTGTGAATGAGATCTGTAGAATGTGGTCCACCCTATGTGTTGGAACTCCTTCAAGGAGAAAGCAAGTCAACTTTTCCCTGTACCACTGTGGACACAGAACTTGCTAGTTGCCTTTTTAATAAAGAAACAACACAGGTCCTGGACTGTGCAGCTGTTTTAAGCATTGCTGAACACAGAGTACACATTATCTAGAGACTGGAATTTCACAAATTAAGAGAAACAACTCCTGCTGTTATCCAACATGTCTGTAAGGTGGAAGGAAAAGTAATGGGACCTCTTTTCCCTGGATTTTTAACCCTTAAGTGGCAGCAAGACGGCCTGGATCTGACCAGAGTGCCCAGCCCTGCTGCACAGAGATCCCTGGTTGGCTTTCTTCTTGATCTTCACCCCACTGGAAATTTCCCTGGCACACGTGAGCACTGTGGCTCCCACTGCAGAAGCTCAGACCCACAGGCAGGCACAGCACCTGGTGCTTATGGATTGAGAGGCAGAAAGCCAGAGGATAATCCCCGCAGGTCGGGCTGGCAGGGAATATCAGAATGCAAGCAGGAGAATAATGATTAGGACAAATAGCAGGTACATGGTTGCCCTTCACGGGCCATGAGAGTCAGCGTGTCCGTCACACTAGCGGGTGAGCGTGGGGACAGAAAAGAGGCAGTCTCAATCTGTTTTCAATTGTCGCCAGGAGAGCTCTCTGTCCCCACTACACGAATTCTGGGTCCAATTAGTTCTAAACCACTAACCCAAGGAACATGCAGTTAATTCCAAAACATTGGATAATTTCCTTCCCAGCTGAAGCCTTAATGAATTGGCTGGCTCTTCAGTCTTGGTAGGGAAAGCGCTGTCTGGAAAGCAGTTCTCCAAAGAGTAATAAAGGAGAATACCATCTCCGATAACCCACGGCTGTCTCTAGTACCTCTAACCAGAAAATCTAATCTGACTTTTCTTCCAAAAATTCCTCACAGCCACAGGTGACAGAATTAAGAGTTCCAAAATCCTTTCCTCTCCTAGAGCCTTACCCTTGCTGTCTCTACTGTGACCTGACATTTGAGCTCATCCACGGAGATGCAGCTGTCCCTGGGAAGACTGATGAAATAGCTCTGGGCCCTAGGATCAAGATCTCTCAAGAGGAGGAAGTATAGTATGGCTAAATCCTGGAGCTCTCAGAACAAGCTGAGATTGAACCTGTGTTTCCACGAGAGCTGTGTGAACTTTGGTAAATCGGCATTGCTGAGGCCTCTTGCTCACTTGCAAAATGAGGAAATAGTATTGTAAGGATTAAACGCCAGCTGTTACTAAATTCTTTATCTAAAAATGCATTGAATCATATTTTAGTGGAAGTCGGGAAATGGCTCAGTGGGTATGAGTTCAAATCTCCAGCGCCCACATTAAAAAAAAAAAAAAATGCTGAGCAGGCAACAGTCATCTGAGCCTCTGAGCTAGAACAAACAACTGCAGAGACCAGCAGGAAAACCTTCTCCCTTAAAAACTGCCCTGTACCTAATAAAACATATTTCTGCTATATAATATTTTAACTGCCATCCACAGCTGAAGAGCAGGCATACCGCTTTCAAAAGTTGGCCAACCATTGAGAGGAAGCCAAAGAACTTTAATCAACATTTTGTGACAGCCAAGAAAAAGAATCCTAACAACCCTGGGCTAGATCCGGCCTTGTGATGAATTGTTGATGGCAAATTCAGATTCGCCCAGTGGGGTGCTCTCTGATGTTCAGAGGCAGGCTTTAAACGGGCTTCGGCGGACTTGATGAGCTGTCTGTGATCTAAGACTTCCGATAATCTCAGCTTCCGAAAAATCAGGGGAAATTTATTTTATTTGGAAACAATGCAGACAGACGTACTCATACTTCAAGTTTCAATGCATCATAGAATGTGTTACAAAAATTTTGGTATAAGCCAAGAGAAGGCACAAAACTAAACCCAGCAAGCTTCTCAAGTATAGAATGGTAGAATAAACATCAGCAATCATTCCACTGAAGTACAGAGCAAAGCTGAAGTGATTAAAAGGAATCAATGGCAAACCCCAAATCTTTCGTTTTCCAATATGTAGTTAGTTCGCCCTGTTACGACCCTCAGTCAGGACTTCCTGCTAGGTTTTGCTGTGAGCATTTTGGTTGTCTCAGAATATTTGTGTGTGGACAATCCTACCTAACAAATAGCAAACTCTAGGTGGTAGAGGTTGTTCTGCAAGATTCTAAGATACCAGGACTTTGCTTTAAGATTCAGCTCTGCATTGACTGTGCTGGGAAGGCAATCTTTGGCAGTTAAGAGCATAAAGTTCTTTATTTTCATTTTGACTAAATGATTAAAGTCTATGTGGCATAAAAAAAAAACTTTAAAAAAACGTTTAACTTTGTGTAGGTCTATAAAATGGGTGTTCTGTAGAGCCTGGTAGCTAGACATGTGAGAATTAAATGAAACATTTTAGGTTAAAAAAAATCTTAGCGTAAAGTATAGCATGGCTAGAAGAAGTAGAAATGACCTGGGGTGATAACTAAGTGTCATGCTAACAAAATTCTTCTCCTGAAACTTCCGGTTAAAATAAACAGGGACTCACAAGCATTGAGGGCTAGCTTAGCCCAAACCCCAAACCTAAAACATAATCATCTTCCCATGCACAGTTAGTTTCTGGCAACACATGGCACTCTAAGCTTACCTAATCTTTCTTACTCCTATTTTAAGAGTACCAAGTTCAATGAGCTTCGTGGAATGCAAGGGAGAACATACAGATTGATAGTGTGTCATATCTGTCACCCAGGGGAAATTGCTTGCTCCAATGAATTGTCTAAAAAGAAATAGGAAAAACCGAAACTGGGGCCAGAGATGCAGCTCGGTGCTAGGGTGCATGCCTCGGAGACAAGAGGCCCTGGCTTAATTTCAAAACAAACCAAGAGCAAAAGCCCAGAAGGTGGCGCACCTCTGAGAAGCAGGGTGTTCACCTGTTCACCTCCATATCTAAAGCCCTTTCTGGGCAGTGCAACAGGGCAGCTTGTTCCGCAGGGATGCGGGAGAGATCTTCACTACAGACCCCGGTCAGGCGGGGAGCAGTCCTCTTTCATTGAGAGAACACTGAACCTGCGAACGTGGCAGAATAGCTGAGTTCCCCCATTCATCAAACTAAGTGAAAACTGAGGGACGCTTACGGTTAGCACCAAATGATTTGCGGAGACAAAGTGAGCACAGGCGTTCGCCAGAGCTCTCTCTCTCTCTCTCTGTGCAGGACCACAATGAGAAGAGTCAGAATGCCAAGAAAGTCAAATGGTGAAGTGATCTCAACGGTGTTTTGAGGAGGGAACATAATATAATTTCTTTGGAGGAATAATTTAAGTTCCTGACACAAGACGCTACTTACCTCATCCTTCAGTCTGTTTCCCCAAAGCAGAGCCCCGGAAGGACATTAACGGAGGATACCATGCTCACAGGATGTTTGAAGCTTGGTTCTTTCCTGGACATACACTTGCATCCTGTTTACAAAACAGTGCCACTTGGGGTGGAGTGTTTCTTTCTCAGCCTGTCTTAGCAAAGAAAATTAATCCCGGGAAACTCATCTTCCCCCTATTTTCTTAGACAAACAGATCGTTGATGTGTTTTGGCATTTTGGGAAAGTAACCCTCATTATTTTCCCTGTTGCTTTCCACAAGCTTTGACATCATCTTGTCAGATGCATTATCTGTGTAATTCATCAAAGCGTCACTGGCAACCAAATGTCCGCAAACACACCTTGTTGGG
Organism: Microtus oregoni; assembly: GCF_018167655.1. Lineage (NCBI taxonomy): Eukaryota > Metazoa > Chordata > Mammalia > Rodentia > Cricetidae > Microtus > Microtus oregoni. The sequence goes on along the minus strand of NW_024543076.1, from coordinate 7,570,879 downwards.
AAGTGTCCTCGCTGCCTTTCTTCCCTTGTATCCCTTCGAGTTAACTTCTGTCTGACAGACCACGCTTGGGTTTTTTTTTTTTTTTTCTTGCTTTTCTGGAATCATTAATCTTTGCTGAAAAGCTGTTTAAATGCCTTCCAACAGCTTCAGGGCCAGACCCTCCCGCTGGCACCCATAACTCTCATAAATATTATTGGAATTGCGCGTGTACATCAGGGGGAGGTTTTTTAACCCCAGAGCACATGAAAGGGAACCCCAGCCGTCTCACTCTGAACACAGGAGAGAACGCGAGCAGGAAATTAGTTAGCAACGGAAAGGACAAACAGGTGCTCCATGTGGTTTCTGCTTCTTAGGAACAATAAAAACAGCAAATTGGGTATTATTGTAACTATTAGTACTTTTATCTCCTCTAATAAATAATACGCTCCCTACAAACAGCGGCTCTGTATTATTCACAAAATGTGAGGCAATAAGCTTTCAGGAGATGTCGGCTGAATAAACAAGCAGATAAATGGCCAAGCAGGTTGATTTAGGGGAATGAGAGTCTTTAAGAAATGTGTTTTTAACATGTCAAAACAAAATAGGCCCTGGTAAATACGTGTTTTCCCATATAAAGATCAGGAAGCCCACTCTTTTCTAAGACAGCTATCACCAGGCTCAGTGGTGGACGCCTGCTGTCTCAGGTAGTGAGGAAGCTGGGGGGATCACTTGACCATGGAAATTCAAGGCCAGGATGTACAACAATGCAAGACCTCAACCAAAAAAAAAAAAAACAAAACAAAACATGAGAGAGGAGAGAGAGAGAGAAGGAGAGAGAGAGAGAGAGAGAGAGAGAGAGAGAGAGAGAGAGATTATCTCACAAACCCACATAATTGTTGGGGCATGACTGTTTTTTGAGATACAAAGCACCACGGTGCTTTTTCAGATTGAGGTTAATTGTCCGGACGTCCACTGGAGTCTTCGGACATGTCTAGATAAACAATGCCTCTGGAGACTCCTCGGGGAAGACTATGACAGAGAGAAGAAACAGTTACAATGAACTGCATGAAAAGGAAGCTATTACACACTTCTTAAAAAGTATAACTACATGAAAGCCAGTGAGATGGCTCAGTGGGTAAGGTTACTTGCCAGCAAGCCTGACGACCTAAGTTCGATTACTCAGAACTCACAAGGTAGAAGATGACAATCAACTCCTGGGAACTGTCCTCTGATCTCCACATACGCGCCATGGCAGGTGTGAGCACACGTGTGTGTGCACATACACAGACACACACACACATAATGAATACAATAACTTTTAAAATTATACCTACATGAATACCCTTGCGTGTGTGCACGCACATACGTATGTGTGCCCTGGTGTGTGTCGGAGGAGAAAAAGTTCTTGAGAGTGAAATTCTGAAGCTAGTGTTGTGGGGATTGTGCATATCACATTCAAAAACATTCCAGGGAAACTCGTTTGCCAGCAGGGTGAGCATTCATGCGTCTTTTGCTGAGCGACTCCTGTCTACTCCCAGAAAGCCGATGGAACAACGCTTCCCTGTGATGCTCATGGATGTGCATCTCGATAAGCAGCTCAAAGCACCATTTACACACTGAAGCAAATTTTACCTTCTTCCTCAGAGGGGAGAAGGATCAGAAGGAGACAGGGAAGGAGAAAGGAGCGAATAATATACTTGGAAAAATAACAACCAAGAGTTTTCCAAAATTAATGACAACCACGAAACAGAATATCCAAGCAGCTCGGGGAATAGCAAACATGATAAATTAAAAGAACTCGAAATAGCAAATCTAAGCTACTAAGGATAAACACAACCACAAATTCCTGAAGCACAGACAGGCATGAGGAAGAAAAATAAAAATTACCAAAGAACATGGAAGGCAGAAAACAATACCAATTTCCATATCTAGCAAGAGCATCCTCAAAGATGAAGAGAAAAATATAGGCTTTTCAGAAAATTCAGATAAACAAACCAAAGAAATTTAATGTGGGGTGGGCTTGCCATGCAGCCTGTGAGGAAAGCAGGGATGAAAGATTCCCAGAGCAAGCAGGCTAGCAAGACTAGCCAAATCATTGAGCTCTAGAGACCCTGCCTCAGTGAATAAGGTGGAGGAGTAATTGAGGGCGATTCTCAGACATTGATCTTTGGCTTCACATGCATGTGCACACACAGGCAAAAACATGCACATACATAAGCAACACACAGGCAGAAACATCCACACACATGCAACACACAGAGAGACACAAAAAGTTGGAGAAAACAACCTGAATAAATTCATTTTCAACTTACATGGTGTGTTAGAATTTGTAAAGATCCTCAAGCAGAAATAATATATCAGAGTGGACAGTGGGTCTGTATCAATGCAGGAAACTCAGGGACTGGAGAGAGAGAGGGGGGGGGGAGGGAGGGAGGGAGGGAGGGAGGGGAGGGAGGGGGAGGGGAGGGAGGGAGGGAGGGAGGGAGGGAGGGAGGGAGGGCGGGCGGGCTCAACAATGAAAAGTTTCTCTCGTAGGGAATTCAAGTCCAGTGCCCAGCACCTGTCCCGGCAGTTCACAACCTCCTGTGACTCCAGTTCCACATGAGCCAACGACCTCTTCTGGCCTCTGCAGCACCCACACTAGCATGTAGCAGACATAGGCACATACACATAATTATAGAATATACATATGTGGGTAGATATCTGTATATGAAATCAGTAGATGAATAAAACGTTTATCTTTTCTTGTTTTTCATTGCTTCAAAAGTAAAATAATAAGAGTGGGCGCTGTATGTTAAAGAATGTGAAAACAGAAAATGTGTGATGGTTGCACAAAGGGCGGGGGGAGAGGCTGAGACTATACAGTTGAAGGCTTTCACTGCATGTGAAACAGTATTGGAGAGAAACTATCATTAGTTAAGTACAAACATCAGGAGGCCCAGGTTAACCCAGGTTTACCAGCTATGGTAAAGGAAATTTAGGAAATGGTCAGAGGAAACAAGATAGAATCTTGAGAATGTTCTAGAGAGAACAAAAAATGGGTAATGGGCTTAGGTGACAAATTTAATTCATTCATATCAGTAATCACATTAAATATGGGTGAGAATAAATATGGAGAGTAAAAGATAACAGTTTTCAGATTGGATACAAAATCCATAAGTTCATCAGTTTTGCCACTGCTATAGCCAAATTCTTGACAAAAGCACTGTTCTGTGATCAGCGCTGGGAGGCAGAGAGAATAGCGTGACCCACAGTCTGTTGGACAGACTCCAGGGCCCTGCCTGGTGGCAGAGATTCTGCTCAATACTGGGACTAGGGTGTTTTCTGAGTCTCGTTCTTTCTTTCTCAAGTCTGTCCCTGTCCATGCCACTCCAGTGAGTTCTACACATGAAAACTCCATTCTGCTCTCTAACTTCCATCTTACTTGCAAGACTAAAGAGCACGTTTCCTAGAGTTTTGTTCTTTCCTCTGCCTCAGTCTCGACCCTCGGCCACACTGCTGGCACATGCTCCGTGAGCTGAAACCATCTTTCCCTCTGTTCTGCTCCCTAAATTATCTTACTTTTAAAAAAAATTATGCTTACTGCTCAAATTTCAGTGCCTGTGTTCCATCATGCATGAGTAAAGCTAGTTGTTCCCCAGCTGGTCCAGCCCTACACCCTGGGGATGCTAGTGATTGGCGGGTGCCACCATGCTACATCTTTCTCCCAAGTTCCTCTGCAAACCTCCTGATAACTGCAAAGCAAAGCTCTCTGCCCGAAGAGAAATGAAAATAAAAAGATTCTAAAGAGAATTCTTTACTAAGTCAGACTGTGATAGAAGACAAAAATAACAGACAAAAACAAAGACTCTGAAAAAAAACTGAAAGCCAATTAACAAGATGGTATTGGCAATCCTTTCCTCAGAAACCACAACCGCGAATGTTAATGCACTGGGTTACCCATACCCAGCAATGGCATGCAGAGTGAGTGAGTGGAATAAATGGGAAAGAAGGATCCAACTATGTGCCGGCCACAAAAGATTCACCTCTGTGCTGAGAACACATCCACTGAAAACTGAGCATAGAAAAAGATAGTACATGCAAAGAAGGAAGAACAGAGAAGGGATAGCTCTTCTAATATTTACAAAATAGACTTTAATGCAAAAACTGAGACTCTTTATCATTATATAATAATAAAGAAAACAGCAGCAACATAGTATGCAATTGAGATATATAGATATAGATATACAATCAACAGGGAGAATCTAAATGCATTAAAGAAGTATTAAGTTCTCTGGATGGAATCATAGATTCTGATACAACACTAGGAGATTTCAGTGCCCCACTTTCAACTGCTGGCTCAGTGGTGCCAGCAGCAGGCACCCTTGAAGGAGAGTCTCCACCTAGACAGAGAGTAGACTTCCTTAGCACTTGCTATGAAAGCAGTAAGTTCGCTCCTATAATGACCCATCGTGAGTGCACCACCCTCCCCTACGGGTGCAGCATCTTTCTAGGCCTTTTTATGCCACCCCACAAGACAATGGCAGGCATGGGAGAATGAACCCAGCAGGCTGCTCACACTGTTCACTGTTCTACTCTGTTCCTGGTCCAGAAACATGTCCTCTGGCAGCGTCCAGAAAGCAGAAAGTGACATGCTGTCTCTACTTACCTTGCAAGTACAGTAAACTCAGAGCCTTGGCCATCTGCGACAGACGCGATCCCTCATTTCCTCTGGAAGAACAAAACCTGCCCTAGCTTCTTCAGAGAATCATTAGTCACTGGATAAACTGGTATTCCTGCAGACTCACTGTCAGGTCGTCAATAAAATGGGTCAGCAGAGCACCACAGCGACCAAATCTACCAAATATAATACAATATTGTTGATTGCAAGTTGACGACTGTTTAAATTTGTCAGGCCTTATCTTACAAGTATTCCGTAGGGTTTGGGCATGAAGAGATGCCAGACACAGAGAATAATGGTGTGTGAATGACATGTTCCTAGGCGTGCATGCAAATGAACCTTCTGGTAACTCATAAAATGAAACAAAGGCAAGAATCTCCCATCAGCTCCTCCCGTATGAGAGGCAGCACACCATTCTTTTCTTTATAACCTGTTGGAATTACATAGTTAATTTCCAGGTACTTAAAGGAGCTTTAGACCATGGGGATTCTGCAATTTTCCCGTAAGGACTTTATCTTTTTCTTCTGGACCGAGGACTGTGAAGATTGACATAGAAAGTCAGATTTGTTCTGCTCCTCCTACCCAACATACATCAAGGCCAAAGAAACACATCTGCTCTGAGACTTCCTGCCAACAGCAATGACCCAGTGAAAACTCCCATCTCTGAGTGATGCGAATGCTCGCTTCCAGTCCGAATCTGTCAAGCAGTTACTGGTTACACAATGGCCCACATGCTGAAACCGTCAAATGTCCAGATGGACCTGCCTGAAATCAGAGAGCTGCGGGTCACTCAAAGCTATCAATAGCACCCTTGACATTTGCCAAACCTGGCACACATTATGTGAAAAGTCATTAAACTAACTTTAATACTTCATAAACCTCTACTTCTGGGGCAATCTTTTTTGCCAACAAAAACCAAAATCCTCAGAAACTGTGTGCACATAATAAATGTTTATTAATCACAAATGGGTCCACGTGGATGGAGATCCTCATACATCTCTCTGCAAATGTCTGGTGAAGGAGGGCGAGACCAATAGGAAGTCATTTGCATGAGTCAATTTGCAAATGAGCTTTTTGGATTTTGACTGATGGAAGGAGGGATTTTTTTTGTAGGTCTACAAACCACCTGAGAAATCCAATGGCAGAATATAGTACCTGCCCTGCCCTTTGCCCTGCAGTCAGGTGCTCAATCACAAACAGCCTGTGAGCCCCTGGGAAAGTCCACAGTCAAGAGTATAGCTTTGATCCTGGTGACACACACAGTCTCCCAGTAATCAGAAGATGTAGTCCACAGCTTAACTGCTGTTAGGCTAGCACGTCAACCATGTGCTGATTACGAGTTGGCCTATTTGCTTCAGTTCAGTGAGCCTAGACAATGGACATCAGTGTGACGAGCAGGGTGCCGCTCAGCCTTGTGAGACAAACACTATAATCACTTCTCTGTGGTGGAGGAAGGGCTCTGCGGCCCGCATCTTATCATAATAAAAGCCAACCGCGGAATAGATTAGGAAAATGTGAACTTAGAAAAACTTCCGAAGATACATGTCATATTTTATTTATTTTTTTATTTAATTTTTTTTCGCTTTACATTCCAACCCCAGTTGCCCCTCCCTCTGCCCCACCTTTCCCCCTTCCCATCTACTCCTCAGAGGGGGTAAAGGCCTCCCTTGGGAGTCAACAAAGTTTGGCATACCTAGTTGAAGCAGGACCAAGCCCCTCCACCCTGTAACAAGGTATTCCACCATAGGGAATGAGCTCTAAAAAGCCAGTTTATGCACCAAGGATAAGTCCTGGTCCCACAGCCACACCCCTCAACAGATCAAACCACTTAACTGTCACCCACATTCAGAGGACCTAGTTTGGTCCCATGCAGGTTCCCCAGCTGTTAGTCCATAGTCCGTGAGCTCCCACTAGCTCAAATCAGCTGTCTCTGTGGTTTCCCCATCATGATCTTGACCCCCCTTATTCATGTGAACCCTCCTCCCTCTCTTCAATTGACCTCCAGGAGCTCAGCCCAGTGCTTGACTGTGGGTCACTGCATCTGCTTCCATCAGTTACTGGATATAGGTTCTATGATAACCATTAGGGTAGTCACTAACTGATTACGGGGAAGACCCATTCAGGTACCCTCTCCTCTATTTCTAGAAGTCTTAGCTGGAGTCATCTTTGTGGACTCCGGGGAATTTCCCTAGCACCCTGTTTCTCCCTAACCCCATGATGACTGGCTCTATCAAGACATCTCTTTCATTGCTCTCCTCCTCTGTACCTCCCCACACTCAGCCTTCTTAATCCCTCATTCAAATCAAAATGACTCTGACATTTTAACTTATAAGGAGAATGGCAAAAGAAAGTGGAGGGCAAGAGAAAATAATGAAGAAATCAAATTCCCAATGTCTATTTTTAGTGAGCCTTTGTGAGGGAAAATAATCCTGTGATTTATTTGTTCTGTTTAACTTTAATTTTAAAAATACTAATTGCATGGTTTTCTCTTCATGTACTCAGTCTCTTCATAACTATTTATGTCACTTCTGGTATGAATCACTGTTCCTCAGAGTACAGTCCCTTGTCTTGTCTTTGAATCTGGGACACTGATCTGAGGCCCTCTCTTGCCCAGGAGACTTTTATCATAGCTCAACAACTCAGGAGTGAGAAAGGTAAGGCTTCTCTTGGCTTTCTTGACCCTCAAAGGCTTAGGGAATCCAACTGTAATCCATAGACCCATGAGCCGTTAGCTTAGCCACTAATGGTAACACAGGAACCAAGAACTCCAGGGGGTTATTCTGCAGCTCTACAGGAGGGAAATTTGAAATTACAAAATAAAAAAACTCTGACCATCAAATTAAAAGAGGAGGTAGACAACCAGTTGTTAGTGAGCACACTCTTTGCCACTGAAACGTGTGTTCAGTGCTTGTATTTTGCACTTTCATCTGTGTATAAAACTTATAATGCGGGCACATTAGTAAGTGACCATGAGTTTGTAGTCACGAGTGTACTGCTTTCATTTCATTTTGCTATTTGTGTCACAGGTGTATTACCTATCCCTATCCCCCAAACTGTGGTGTAAACCTCCGTTCCCAGGTCACAGCAATCCAGATAGGCAAACGAAGTCTTGTCATAAACACTCAAGTTCAGCATCCTCCAGTTGGGTCCCTTGCTGGCTTTGTTATGGTAGGAGTTTGTACAGTGGTTGTCTCCCCTACAATCCTGAACAATGTTCCTCTGCCATCCCTACCTCACCACCAGCTTCTCTACTCCCTGCCTCAGGGCATGTGATGCCTGCTGCCAATCCCTAAATGCCTTTGGCTCACAATCAAGGGATTTACCAACAGTCTCCATCCTGTCTCCGTCACAGTACATCATACACTACATGATCCATCTGAATAGTGCCCACAATAAACTTTCTAAATAAGACTGGCATTCTTTATACTATGATATATTAGATATTTTATATATTATAAAATTTCTAAGTATGATTTGACATGCTATGATGTATATATTTATATTCTAATGTTTATTTATAGATTATATATAAATACTGTATTATTAAATATATATATTTAATTGTCCTCCCATATTTTAGTTCTCTAATCCCTTGACTGATAGGACTTGGTCAGAAGTATAGACATGCAGTCAGAGAACCTGAATTCATATCTAGGCCCCAATACTTTTCAAGAGAGAGATATTGGGCAATAGCATCTCTAAATCTGAATTTCCTACATACGTAATAGGGCAATTAGCCGAGCTCAGCTCTGGTCCATTGTCAGCTCTCTTCAGACGCTGTAGACGTCTTCTAATTTAATGTAACTAGGACCAAACTATGGATTAGTCAAATGCTAAATGTAGACATGGTAAGAATTAATGATATGTACCATAGTTGACAGAATAACAATCCCCAGGGCTGGGGAGATAAAACCACCTGCTGTTCAAACGTGAGAGCCTTAGTTCAGAATCTAGCACCCACATAAAAAGCAGGGGCCTCTGCTCACACCTGTATCTCCTGCTTTATTGAGGGTGAAGACAGGTGGATTGCTGAGGCTTCCCTGCTCCCCTACCTAGCTACAGATTTAGTGAGAGACCCTGACTTGAAGAAATAAGGTGGAAAGTAATAGAGCAGGATACGCAAAATCCTCTTCCACGCATGCATACCTGCAAAGTCACAGTGCTCCCAAAGACGTCCACATCTCAGTTCCCAGAAATCTGAGTACGTTATACAGCAAAGGGGAATTCAGGTTGCAGAGAGAAGTAATTGGTTTAATGAACTCAGGTTAATGGAAGACAACATCCTGGCTTATCCAGATGGGTCCAATATGATCACAAAGATCCTTAGAAGTAAAGAAAGAGGCAGAGGGGGGCAACATGAAACTACATGAGAAGGGCTTAGCCTGATGTTGCTGAGGAAGGAGGAGTGGAGGCACAGCCAAGGAATACAGAAGATGGGAAACCCAGGAAGATGACTCTCAGCCTTCCACAAGGTCTGCAGCTCTGCTCACACTTCAGCTGCAGCCCAGGCAACTTCACTCCTGCAGACCTTGGAAGATTTTTCATTTGTGCTTTTTCAAGCAGCTAAGTTGTATTAAATTTGTCAAAGTAGCAATAAAAACTAATACACATATAGTAAACATGTTGAGTGTTCCATAGGTTTTGGCAAGTGTATAGTGGTATGTGTGCACATTACAGTGACCTACAGCAAGTGTTAGCACCCTTGAGAACATTTAGCAAAACTGAAAAATCACAACATGAAAATCAGAATGCCCAAAATCCCATGCTCACAGTGGCAAAGAAAGCACCAGCAATGAAAAATAGGGAGACACTTGTAATGGTCTTCATCTATCAAGTTTTCAATATAGCACCAAAACCTTTTATTTGGATATATATCACAGATGGAAGTCTCTTAAATTAGACTCCTACTTGATTATAATTTCCAGTTTCACATCTTTGAAATAAAGCAAATATCTACTAAAAGACTATATCCAAATATAAAAATAACCCTTAAAACAAGAATAAGGGATAGAGAGTTGGTTTGGTGGACAAAGGGTTTACCATGCAAGGGAGAAGACTGGAGGTGAAACCCTGCCCCCAGAACCCATGAGAAAATTGTGTAGTTGCCTATAATACCCACACTCAAGAAGCAGACACAGGGATCCCCAGAACCAGCAACCTAGCTAAACAAGATTAATAAAGGCATATACATATATATGAATAGGGATATATATATATATACATAGACATATATATGGAGTTAAAAGAACATTTCACAAGGGAAAGCACAGATGCCCTCAGCTCGTAGTGCAGCTAAGTTCTGATAGCACCTATCATAAATTTACAATGCCATATTGAAATCCACTCAGTACCCAACCCACTGAGCATGACTTGGTGACATGGCTCTAAGTAAGGCACCAGTTATTCTCATGTGCGCTAGAGCAGCTCTTTGGGAGATGGATCTTATTGCCACTGCCTGACATGTCAAGGAAGTGTTGTACCACTTAGGACTACTCTTGGAAATCAAAATATCAGAGTACAGTATCTACAAAATGTATATCACTTTCCTACTATGGTAGAACTGAAAAAAAAATCTTTCAGCCGAACCATCCTAAAGCATGGACCACTTATATCCATGGAAAAGAGGATTGTGAGAAGATGTTGCAGGGTCAGTCATCATGAAAATACATCAGAAACTCAATGAGATAGCGTGATATTTCCATTAGAGTGGCTGGCACTTATAACTCTCACAACAGCAAGCATTGGTGTGGATTAGACTTTACTGAAGCAGCATGGGCACTGAAAATTGTATCTTTTCTAGGAAGTCTCATCAACAGTTTAACTGACTATAATTTATTCAGGAAGCAAACTGACAGAATTTTCAAGACAGCTTTTAAAATATTTTCTGAGATTAAGATTATTTTTAAAATACACATTCTAAGAAAAAATATCGGATTAACATAAAACTTCTTTCCCAACTGAGATGTCAAAAAACAGAAAAAAAAAAAAAGGAGGACGCTGAGTGCCACATGCCCCACTCTCTCACATGGCCTGAGGAGACAGGAGCAGCAGATCGATGGCCCACTAGGCAGAGTGGAATGCTGGACTATCCCCTGGAGGACTTGCTGCTTTACATTTTTGCTGGTTGATTCTCTGGAATGAAGTAATGCCTGTTGTCCTCTGCACAGACCTCTCCTGCGCCTTCCAGAAGTGAAGCCCACACACCCCAAGCAGCAGTAACACCGTGGGTCAGCTTTGCTACATTATTTTATTTTGCCATGTATATTATTTATGACAGCATTTTTGAAACCTTATCCTGTTTACATCTTGAAAACTGCTCAACAATTCTCTCATTAATTTAAAAAACACCGCTTGAGAGAATGTCGGGGACCAGCCTTGACAAAAACACCACTTGTCAGGGTAGGGGCATAGGGATCGGAAATATAAGGGTATGAAGACCTGAAAATAATAAAACAGAAAACATAGAGCAGCACTGGGAGGGAATCCAGGGAATACTGAAATTGCCCATGTTTAATTTCCAATTGCTTAAAATACCCTGACCCCAAGAGGCAAGAATAAGATTTTTTAAAAACTGCATTAACATGATACAAGAAAATGAACAGACCAGTTGAAGGTCACAGGCTACATCCATAGTTAACCATTCTGCTGCTAGAACGAAACAAGTCACGCTCACAAGTTAGCCAATAAGAAGCTAGAGCTAATGGGCCAAGCTATGATTTAAATAATACAGCTTCTGTGTGATTATTTCAGGGCTAAGTAATCGAGAACTAAGTAGTGGCCTCCTCTTACATAGAAACACAATAACCTTGAAGGAATAGAAGTAAGTTCCAACTCTCTCTAACCTTTGGTCAAGGCGGAAATAGGCTCACATTTTTGGGCCTCCATAAGAGAATGCTACCTCCTTACAGCTGCTAAGTGTTCTTGCTGCTATAACTACTATTGGCCCTTTGGTAGACAACCTGGTACTGTGATGATGGCACTTATCACTGGCTTTGTTTTGCATCTGTCTTGGCATTCTCCCTAAAGCCAATGATGTAGCAGATGCATGTGGTACAGTTGTGGGCTCTGGTAGTAGTAAGTGATCCTGAGGCAAGCCTGTATCTCAGCTAGCATCCTTAAAATGGTAGGCTCAGTCTAATGTGGGAATCAGGGGGGTCAAAAATGAACAAAAACAGCCAGAAATATTTCCTTAGTGTGAAGCTGTAGATCTCCACCCAAGAGCTACTGATGACAGTCCTCCATGGCCTCCCCAGGGCTATGTTAAGTTCTGCATGACCAAAAGTGCCTTCAATTAGAAGCTCTTATTTCTGGAATCCATTGGATTGGCAATGCAACCATAGGCTCTTCTCGATCATGGCAAAGAAGCAGAGGATACCAAGCAGTCTGAGTTGATAAAATAAAGATTTTTTTGGTTTGTTTCTCAATCACTTTTTAGTATTATTCTAGAATTTTTTCTTCCCTGTGTATGCACTCATCTTCCATAAAGCAGATCAGGTTCCTAATGGTTTGTGACCGGATCAATTTTTGATTCCTGTACAATTAGGACAAACGTCTCTTCTATCATGGCACTACAGCATCATTGCTATGCCTTCGCAAGCTTCTTCTGTGGGGTACCATCCTCAGCGCAATGGAATTTGCAGTGTTCTGAGCCCTCATCATCTGCCTCTTTGCCTCAAGGTAAAAAGAAAATATTGAAGATGAAATGGAGCTTATATCTTGTTTTTTAAATCCTTTTAATTTAAAAAAAATAGTTTGGAAGAATAGTGGGAAAGGAAAGAGTCAAAATTGTCTCTCGGGGACACTGTTTGCTTTGCCACTGGCTCTTTCTAGGTTGTGGTTGAAGAAAGTAACAGTCATGATCAACCTCAAGAAGCTAAAGTGACCTCCAGAAAGAGAGGTTTCCCTCCCTGAACAGACCTCAAAGAGGAGACTGGGAGAGATGACAAAGGACAATCAAACTGCCAGAAGTCACAAAAACGCCACTCACTGGTCACAAGGATCATCATGCTGCAGCTTGTACAACAAACTTCCCCATAACCTAATGCTGACAACAAGCCTTTGAGATGTGACAGCAAAACTACGCTCCCTATGCCACAGCCCTGAATTCACTCTGTGTGGGAGAAGGTTTGCAGAAGGCTAACAATATGAAGGAGTCTGTGAAGCCTCACACAACACCAAGAAGCACATTTGAGTGGATAATTATAGCTGTGGCTTTGGTGGTGTGTCTTACCCTCACTGGGACCTGGAATGAAAACAAATATCAAAATCCAAGTGAAGGAAGGAGGCAGTGACTCTCTGGGATAATAAGCTTGAAGTCACTTCTTCCAAGCCCTGTAGATGCTGACAGCCTGTTCCAGGTCATTTGCCCATTATAGAAAAATATGTCAACAAATGTCACTGGCCCTCTGGTTGCTTTGTTTGTGATGCAGATGTTTCTTCAAAGGTGGTGATGGTCACTGCTTTTAATCTTTGAAGGTGTTAGGATCTGACCGGGTCTGTGGGCTTGTAGAAGACAAATGACCCTAGCTATGAGGAGGGCCCTGACACCAGTCCCTCGCTAGTGGCTTCAGTACTGTCCTGGCAACTGCCCTCGCTGTGGTACCCGCATCAAATACCGATTGGCCTTCCGGTCTGTACCTTCAGCTAGGTTCCATGGTGCCCATTGACTAGCTCCATCCCATGCAGGCTGTTGACTGATGACTCTTTCCCAGTACTCTTCTGGCCTCGATTGTTACAGCCCCATGTCTAGCATTATCAGAGTTGCTGTCCTGGCTGTCTTCAAATATGTCACCCTCAGAATGAAGCAATTTGACATTGAGATTCATGTCAGTGTCTGGAACCACCTTACACATCCCCGCTCCTAAAGAAATGATTATTGTGTTACCGCAGACTGACACGGATATTTTTAAAGTTTGGGAGCCGTGGGAAGGAACTGTTACTTATGCTATAATTACTTTTGTGCTAAATATGACTTTCACAAAATGAGCTATGCAAAACAGCCAAGTTTCTGCTGGATCCTACTGAGGTCTCTTTTCTTTGAGGGCTGAAAATTCCTGTACATCTTTCTGTACTTTTGTATCAGACTTCAATTGTCACTTAAAGCTGTCCCTGAATATAATATGTGTGCCTATGTTTAAACAACCATGCAGAGCCATTTGACACAGTACGATCTTCTTTGTTGGGTTTAGCAGCCCTGCCCTAACATGGCCAGGGCTTTAACAGCATATTGTAATGGATGCTTCCCTGTAGTCTTTTACAGCCGTTGGCTTTCTCCCCTCCTGTCGGCTGTTGCAGATTCTACTGGCATAAGTAAAACTCTTAGAGTAAGTTCTTTGGCTACAGTGCAAACATGAGTTGGCAGTAATTTCTTTTCAAGCACTTTATTGGCTGCTAATGTTAAGAGGTAGGAAGAAAAAGCCTTTAAGCAATCTTGGTCATTTGTTGGCATTGTAGAATGAATGAATGGAGAGGAATATGAAGTTAGGGTAAGCTGCACAGGACAGACTTCCTGTTCATTTTCCCATCTCCTCACTGAACTAAGAACCCTGCAATTTCTAGAGGGAAAGAAAGCCACAAAGAAACATCCAGCAAAGCACAAAGCAACATGAAGGAAAGAACATTGTGAACCAAATTATAATTTATATAAAAGAAAAAATAACAAAACTTTAAAGAATGGTGGCAAAACACTGACTAAGGAGGAGGGGAGGGAAAAAGAGAAGGGGTAGAAGAAGGAAAGAAGGAAAAAAGGAAGATGTTGCTTTGGATATGTTCAATGAAAATAGGATACATTAAAAATAATCCTTAAAAAATTGTATAAAACATTAAGTAATATGAATCTGGATCTTAAGTACAATATTATGTTTTAACATCCTGATGTGAGTCTGGCTAAACAGACTATGTCAAGTTATGTTCAGATCTCATTAAACAGAACCAGTTCTCAAGGCCACTGAGATTTAACATTTATAAATAAGAAAAATCACAAGTTCTCCAAGGTTATGATAGAGCCCAGGCTTATAAAGGACCACGACCTGACCACAACACTGTGGCTCTCTTTGCAAGAAAGATGGGCTGGGAAGATTAGTTACTGAGAACCCGTTATATAGATATCACTAATGTCCTTTCCATCAGCGACAGCCTTACCAGTGACCAGCTGTGTTTAGTGTTTGTGACCATAACCAAAAATGAGCATCACAAGAAAACCACAGAGCATTTCAGTAAGAAAGGACAGGACAAGAAATGATTAATTATATAATTTGGACTGGGTGACTTGGGGAGAATTAAAGGAAGCAGGGCTTTGCCATTAATTAGAGGCTATCTGGGATCAGAGCTAGTTCTAGCTTGGGTATCTGAATATATCGTGTCTAGAAGTCAAGAAGAGTGATCAGGCCAAAGCTGTGTTCTCATTAGATTAGCCAAGACAGTAGGGTATTCTTATCTTCGTGGTTAGTTTTATTTTTCTGCTCTTGGACAAAATTAGGAAGCTTTCTTGCTTCTTTTTATTTTCTCTTCACCGCTGTTCAGGATTCCCTCAAGGTCAGTGTTTCATGAATTCTCCAGGTCCAGCAGAAGAACAAGATGAACGAACTACAAATCAGGTTAGCGCCCTCAGATCAAGAGGTATGTTTCTTTTTCATTGGTTACATTCAGAGAATGGAATCAATACTACTGTTTGCCCTTAGTGTTTTTGGTGCTTCAAGGGACAACCTTGACAAGAGTTCAGTAACAACTACGTTTAAATTCAGATATGCTTCTATCTGAACTAGTGGAACAATTACCTCTCTTTATGCAGGAAATGATGACCCTTCTTTCACCCTCTCCTTCCCCTGAAGACCCTTGAGGGCACTGCTGCTTGTACTAAATATATAGAGCTTTATTTATTTATTTGGTCTTTTCTAATACAATCATTGATTTTATAGCAGCGGGTTTATCAGCAAAAGAAAAGAAAAGAAGAAAAAGGAGCTTCCCCAAATGAGTATTTCTAAGGCAGGTTTCTTGCCAGCGGGGAATTTGTTTCCCTTTCAGTTGTAATTCTCTACCAACAAGGTTCTACCAGGGGAAGCCTGAGAAGCACCATGCGCGGCCTAACTCAGCCAGGCCTTATTTCAAGATGCAGCCCAGGCCTGGTGTGCCAGAGGCAGGAAGAACAGTAGCAGCCTCAGATTTTAAGGAGGTTGTGTCTGGACTGGATCCTGTTGCTCACTGCAATGGCGAATCTTGACCATCAGCTTGACTGGAGTGAAAGATGCTTAGAGGTAGTGGGAAAACATGTGGAAAAACACAGGTGTGGAAAAAGGTCACACTCCTGCATGCGTGACTGCGATGGTGCTTCCAGAGACGGTGACTTCGTGAAGGTTCTGACTGAATGAGTCATTAACCCCTCGATATACTCCTAATACGACGGTATTATTGGGAGGTGGTGAGAGGTCAGAGGTGAGGCCTAATTGGGACACTGAGAACATGGCCTGGGAGGCCTGATCTTATCCTATAACTCCTATTTTCTCTGGTTCTAGACTGCCATGACGTGAACTTGTATTCTCCACCACATTCTCCCACCATGATGGGCTGAACCCTCTGAAAACATAAGCTGAAATAAATCCTTTATATTCTCAATAGGTATTAGACCTCAGCTACACTAAAGTAGCTGCTACATCCATACCCTTAGGATCTACTTGTGGCCATCTGGTAAACCCCCTAGTCACAGCTGTCCTGCCTACCCCTTCAGCCTCATCTGCCCTGACGTGTTGATCAAGACTATCTGATATGACTTCCGCCTCGGTTTCCAGGTCTCACGCTCCCACTCCCCCTTGGAACTGACTCCTCTTTCCTTTCCCTCTCACTGACTGGACTGTTTCCTTACTGTCTTTATCCTTTCTGCTGTGTAGCCTTTGTATTTACCCTGAGCTGATCTCAGGGTCTCCAGCATGCTTTAGAATCCTCTGCACTGATTGGGAAACACAACACGGTCATATCCGCAGCTTGCATCCTTCAAACTGTAAACCAATGCTCTGATATAGTCGCATTAGTAAAGGACTGTACAAAGCCTATGAAATCAGGGAAAGCAGATGGCTGTGGTGGCTCGGGTTCTGTTCATTGTTGGTCCTCTAAGTTTCCCTTGATGGACAGGGAGCACGTGTAAATGAAATCAAATGCCTGCCTAGAAAATAGCCACAGGGTACTGCGATTAATCAGCTCCCATAATTGTCCACTTAAAAAATGTCAGTCTATTTGTTAAAGTCCAGAAAATGTTGACTCATAAACCATGGATAGCCCCATCCCAGCTGAGTGTTAAATCACCGTTTTCCATCCTTTCCCCTCCCTCTCCCGGGATCATTCTGAGGGTTAGCATTTGCCCTTCGGCAGTGATGAACGCTGTGTCGTGCTACTGCTGGGCTACGCCATTATTCACGTCCCCATCCGCTGTCCAGGCCTCTAATTGCAGAATACTGGAAGTAGAAGCAGAAACTGTAACACAGAGGAAAGTTTCATCTTCCCAGTTATGCCTGAGGAAAGGCAAGCTTCTCTATTCGTCTCAGGCACCTTACACTGGAGGGCCATCCATTCCCACTCCCGGTGCACCCCGCCGGTCCCAGCCAGAGCGGCACAGAAACGGAATATGTGGCTCATGGGATCGCTAACATCAGCCGGAAGAAGCTGAGCTGGTAATCGCATCACTCCACAGACACCCTTAATCAGACTATTACGGGAATAAATTAAGAGTTTTACTGAAGAAAATCAGTGGCCCAGAATTCCTCCCTGGCAGGACTCAGACGAGCTCCGCTGAATACAGAGCATTGCACCACGTTCTGGCCTCTCCTCGCAGTCCATTATAATCCCATGCACGATCCCTCAGAGATGCCCTGGATTTGCCAGAGCCATCTATTT
The DNA here is from genome assembly GCF_018167655.1 of Microtus oregoni. Taxonomy (NCBI): domain Eukaryota; kingdom Metazoa; phylum Chordata; class Mammalia; order Rodentia; family Cricetidae; genus Microtus; species Microtus oregoni. Next base: position 7,553,358 of record NW_024543076.1, on the reverse strand, counting down.
CCTTCCTTTTCAGTCCTTAAAGGGATACTCAAAAGCGGATGTTCAGTTACGCAAATTATATCCAAAGGATATTGGCCAAAGATTTATTGCTCAATACGTGTAATTATAGTGATTTTTTTTTGTCTCAATTAACAAAGAGGCAGGACAAGTGAGCAGTCCATCTGACCGCAATAAAAGCATCAATCTGGGTGGCAAGACAGCCCACTACTGCAACTGATCACTGCTCCTTGAGTCTCCGAGCTACAAAGTTGTGACTTGGCCATTGGCTGCTTTCTTACATGGTTTATAGGAAAGCTCTGATCTAGAAAAAAACTGTAATGCAGCTGCGGCCCTCTTGCTTATTTTCAATTTAAGAATTTTTTCAAGAAACTTTAGGGTTCAACCCAAACTGCAGAGGGAAAGATAAATATTACTATAGTGTATTGCACACAAATGCAAAAGTTCACCACGGTTTAGTTAGGATGTATTATATACTAGACACTGTCCTGGCCACCTGCAGTAGTTACATAAGGGAAGTAGAGTGGGGCCTGAACCATGAACCAACACTGGCTTGTTTACAACTCCTCCCCCTTTCCAATGGACACAAGCAGCCTCCTTTTAGGTTATAAATACTGGAAGTCATGATGCAACCTCTTTCCTGCTATAGAGACTGTTTGTTAGCTTGTAGTTGCTGTGACCAAAATTCCTGAGAGAAACCAATTTTCTCTCAGTTGTTTTTGGGTTTTGTTTTGGTGTGGTTTTTGACTCACAGTTTCAGAGATTTCTGTCTTTAGTCACCTGGTTCTAGTGACTATAGAGAGGTAAACCATCATGGAAGGAAGTCTGTGGTACAGTAAAGCTTTGTGCTACTTTGTGATGGCCAGGAAGCAGAGACAGACAGAGAGAGAGAGAGAGACAGAGAGACAGAGACAAAGACAGAACAAAACCACCCTCTAGAGCACAGCTCCAGAGACCTACTTCTTCCACTAACCCCACTTGTTAAAGTTTCCACAACCACAAATATCACAATCAATTACAAATTTGTTAATGGAATAATCCACCAATGCAGTTGGAGACACTGTAACACAACCACTTCCCAGAGGCGTCTACTTCTCAACACTGGGACCAAGCCTGCAGCAATGTAGTAGCATCAGCCTGAAGCGATGCCCCCATTCCTGCAGCAATGTAGTAGCATCAGCCTGAAGTGTCCCTCCCCATTCCTGCAGCAATGTAATAGTGTCAGCCCAAAGCGGCCCCCCATTCCTGCAGCAATGTAGTAGCGTCAGCCTGAAGCAACCCCCTGTGCATCAGAGCATTGGGCTTGACCTCAGAGAGCTCTGGCCCACCTAGAGCTCCTGCGAACACTAGAACTTTCTTTAATGGTCTCTTCCTCCTCTTTGCTAAATCCCTTTTGTGCTTTGACTGAACGGAGTAAATTCTCTTAATTGCAAATAAGAATGTCTGCTGATTATAGAGAGGACCCTTCTGTTTCAGGCAGAGAGATACCTGCAAGCATAATTAAATATAACTAAGGCTCTATCTTTAGAACTTAAGCTTTTCTCCATGAGAGTGAATTCAGGCTTCATTCATTCCTATGCCCTTCCCATCAACAGTAGCACTGGGCAGAAACTGTCTCAGGCTGGAATCACTCTGCAGCACAGAGATAATAGAGCCTTGTGTGTGCAAAGAAGCATCTCCTCAGAGTCCTTAAAACCCTCTGAGGACATCAATCATGGGCCCTTTGATAACCTCTCTCTGATAATTAGTTCCCGGAACTTGGCTTTCTATTTCTTTGTTAGTCCACTTCCTCCCAACGTCCCTGAATTGCTTGTTAAAAATTATTTCTTCCTTGGCAGACCTGAATCAGAAACTCTGGAGTAAATTATAGAAACGTAATTTTCAACTTGTACTCAACTGTTTGTTTGTTTGTGATGGTTTTATTGTATAGTCTGGAATTCACCATCGTCCTGCCTCGGCTTCCTGAGTGCTGGGATTACAGACGTGCACCAACCACCACAAATAGCTTAAAATTTCTGAGAGCAAACCTTTCTTATTTTCATCATCAGCTAAAGTATTTTCTTCTCCTCTGAAATGTGTGTGTGTGTGTGTGTGTGTGTGTGTGTGTGTGTGTGTACACGTATGGGGGGGTGTGTTAGTAGAAACTCCTAGGTTTTCAACACTAATTACATGTTTAAACATGGCAAATATAGCATCCATGTGCAGTTCAGTAAAATTTTTCAGACTCTGGTTTTGGGTTAATAAAAACCCTTCAAAATACCTAGAGAATGTGAGTAAGAGTGGAGTTCCAATCAATTTTTCTGAAAGTCTTCCCTTCTTTCAGGCCACCCTCAGGAAACTCCTGTCTTCCACAGGAGCTACCCTCAGAGGGGGTACTCCAACACTGCCATGTGGTTCTGTCCACAGCAACTCCCCCTCTCTAAACGCTGTCACGCATGCTCCTTTTCAGGGCCCAGACACAGACACCTGTTACCTGAAGACTGAGAGTAGGGCCTCAGGCTCATTGTTAGAAGACAGGTGTGTTCACATTGCTTTACTAAATGCCTATGTTGTAAAATTGCTTCCTAAGTATTTATGCTTATGCCCATGTATTAATGCTGCTCTCAACCTTGGGCAGAGAATCTGTTGGTGCAGTTGGAAGCAGTTGCTACAAAGGCTCATACTAGTCAAAGTGCTTGTAAGTTATAGTTGAGATTGAGTGTTCAGCCCTAACTGGGACATATATATATCACATGCAAACATAAGTCATGCGCACACACACACACACACACACACACACACACACAGGTTTGGGTAAGATCCCAGAAGAAGGTCTGAAGAGAATGCAAGGGCCAGAGAATGGGGAGGGGTGCTGTGAAACTCTGTGTTCTGGGCATGGTGTGACCACTGCACTTAGGACCTCACTGTGACTATGGCTACCTGCACAAGACCTGTGTAGATCAAGTCAACCAGAATGACCAACATCCCAGCAGACAGAACTAACTGGATTCAAGTGGGTTACAAGAGAAGCAAAAGGAGAAGACATGAAGATAGAAGGGGATGTGTTGAGGAATATCCCCAGGAAGTAGGAAGAGAGTGTTGAGGATAGAATTATTAGCATGTACTTCTGTGAAATTGTCAGATAGATAGCTAATGATTATTTTTAAAGTAAGGGATGTTGTCAACAGCTATGGGAAACAGGAAACAGATTAGAAAATACCTTATTACAATCTGTCAAAACCTCTCTCCCCATAATCCCATCCACTTTCTCCTAGACAATCTATAATAAAACTCTTCTTGTCAAACCTGGTGCTTAGCATTGGGTCCCAGTATCACCAGGAAGTAAGCCCTTACTGGATAGCACTGCTGTCTTTCTCGAAGCCAGGAAACCACGTTTATACTCTGTCAGTCACCCCTCTCCTTCTGGGCCTCTCTGTCTACATGGTGCTGTCTTGAGAACCTGCCTGCAGCAGAGAAGGGCAAATCAGATCCACATCCCAAAGCTGCTCCAAGGGCGGAAACAATCCCGACAGAAGGCTCTGCCTGCTCTGATGGAGGAGTGTTGGCAGCTCCTTGAAGAGAACTGAGCTTGCCTTTCTGAAGAGATGCCTTATGGATTTCATTTTCCCACTATCCTCTGGTGCCTCTCTGCTTGGCTTTCTTCATGTATTTTTGACAGTTATTCTTATGAATAAATGGATTGTTTGATCATTCCTAGATTTCCTTCTCAGCAACCAACATAAGAAAAAATTTAAATGAAAATGTTAAGCCCTCAGACGGCTACTTATGAACGGTCTTAAGAAACACACTTCTCACACATTCTTTGACTGATATGTTTACCAGTTATCATATCTTACACATGTAGCTACAAGCGCCCCACTCCCACATCTTATAAGCTGCAGCCACTGCCCAATCTCAGCACAATGAACATTTGTAAAGGGATCATCATTTGGGGTGAGCAGCTGTCGCATGCATGGACAGATGTTTAGTGACATCGATCACGTTTATGCTGCAGATACCAGAATTGTACCCAATTCCATTGTACTAACCAAAACTTCAATTGACCTGCAGATGGTAAACTTGCCCCTTATTCAGAACCACTGACTATCCTGGGGAGACATAGAATGGATTCCTAAAATGTAGTGAGGAGGAGAGTGGTGGGAGGCAGAATGCCGGCAAATACGGCACAGAACTCGCATTCTGATGGGAAAAGGAGGAAATGTCAGAGGATCTAGCCTAGATTTAAACGGAGAACCTCCATGGTCAGAAATAATTCTTTGCTTATAACTCAGCCCAGCCTTCTCACTCAGCGACTCTCAGTTTGAAGTTTCTCGTTTGATCATTTGAAGTTAATAAATGCAAACTCCAGGCTTCTGTAAAAAGGTGTCCTAGCTCACATGACACTGTCTGCCTTCTGCATCCTCTGCTGTGAACACTGCCCTTGCAGAGGAGATGCATGGCGAAAGAGCTTCTGCCACTGTCAGCAAGGAGGTCTGAGAAGAGCCCTGGCACTGAGACAAAACTTGAAATCCAGGGTCTTCTCTGCCCCTGAGCAAGTTTGCACAGAATACAAGTCCACACAAGAACCTTCAAAGTCTGAGGTGTTTTCGACAATGAGATGAAGCAAAAGTGAATTACAGGATCCGGCTATGTTTTCCTGAAATTTCATGGACTTTGATGAATTCTCTTCTTACTCGGAACTCCTATACACTAACACACTGCTATAGACTGATAGAGTTCGCATTTTTCTTCAGGCTCTAACTGGTTGCCCTTTTCCTGGTAAGGAAAAACTCCACCTGGGACAACAGGTGCCAAGAAACTCACTGTGCAGGGTCTTCATGTTGAGCAGCCACAATGTGCCATTGACCTTTGTCCTCAGGACTACTGGGTACACAGCCATCTTTCTGCTCGCTCTCTTCTCTCTGGCTCTCTCCCTTTGGTCGCGCTGGGCACACACAGGGTGCAACACAGGATCTTGCAAGCGTTAGAATGTACTCCTCTACAGAGCTATAGCCCAGACATTCTAGTTTCTTCTCTGTTGCTGTGATAAAATGCCATGACAAAAGCAGCGTTCGTGAGGAAGGTCTTATTCGGATTACAATTCCAGAGAAGTCACAGGAGGAACCTAAAGTGTCGCATCATAGTCCAGAGTAGAGAGAGATGCTTGGGCTCCCTCGGCTTACTCTGCAAGTGCTCAGCTAGCTTCCTTCTCTCTTAAATAGTTCAAGGTCCAATTCACAAAATGGTGGGTCTCCCACACGGTTAACAAGTAAAACAATTCCCCCACAGACATACCCATGGGCCAACCTAATAAAGACCTAATAAATTCCTCAATCAAACTTCCTTCCCAGGTAATTCTACATGGTAGCAAGATGAATTTTTTTCTTTTTAAATATCACGTTACTTTATAATTATTTTTATTACTTTTATTTATGTGTGTGTGTGTGTGTGTGTGTGTGGCCACATGAGTGAATGTTATATGTGTGCAGATGCCCAAGGCAACCAAAAGAGCCTAGCAGTTCCGAGGGGATCTGAAGCTACAGGAGGCTGTAAGCTGCCAGATACAATAAAGAGGAGTAAGCACTCCTGACCTTTGAGCCATGTTTCGAAGCCTTGCTGCAAGTTAACACTTGAAACTAACCATCAGCCTTCTTACTGACTTCAAAAAATAAATCAATATTTTGCTTTATTTATTTATTTATTTATTGGGGGAGGGTTATTCCATGCATTTATGTGGAGGTCAGAGAACAACTTGTGTCCAACAGCTCTCTCCATTATGTGGGTCCCAAGGATCAAACCCAGGTCATCAGCCTTGGTGGATAATGTCTTTCACTGCTGAACCATCTTGCTGACACAGATTTTATTACTGATACATATGAGAAAATGGCATAGGGAGCTACTTCCAGAACAGTGCAATGAGAATCTCCAAAACTCTCCATAAAAATCTTGATTAGAGCAAAGAGCACACAAGCCAAAAAAGAAAAAAGTCCAGAAACCAGTAAGGGTCCTTGAGAAAGGGAAGAGGCCTTTTATAGAAAACAGGGTAATACAAATCATGTGATATGAAATTGAGAGAGGATAGTAGGGTTCACGTAGTGATGAGTTAACAAAACTAAAGATGCATTTAAAAGCTTTATAGAAACCTACTACTTTGTAAACTAATTTTAAAATACATTTTTAAAGGAGTTTGAACACAGCCTACATGGGTAGACAATGCTGTTCTCAGAATAAATGGGTTATTTAAAAAAAATCTCATGACCAAATATGGGATACTTCCCTACCAACTAACTACTAGTCAGGTAGGCCCTAGAAGCTCCCAAAACAGCATGGTCTATTGCCATTTCTCTTGGGTGTTTACCATAATTAGGTGATAAGACCCTATTGCTGAAGATAACATGCACTTTGGTTGCAGGCTATAGAGAAATCAGACTGAAGCTGACCTGAAAGCTTCCTGGTCGCTGGATGGCTTTCAAAGTGTCAGAAGGTGCTGTGCAGGCTGCTGGGAAAGGGAGGCAATTAGTGGTGTTACACAATGCTGGACTCCGCGTGCTGCAATAGCAACCTGCCAGGCAAGGTGTACTCATAGCGGTACGAAGGTTACTGGGAAACCACATGCTTTTAGAGTAGATTTGAGACCCCCACAGGAGGGAATTCATAGCTGATGTTACAAACCTGGTCAAGAGCACAAGGCTAGGAGGATCTCAGGTTCTAGCAGGGCAACCTGCTAGTGTTGTTTTGATAAATGGTCATATTGGAAAACTGCCTTCTAAACATTTAAGTTTCTATCTATAGAGCTTTGCTGTTCTCAGCCTTGGTCATTGACCTTTGCTGCTACCACAGTTTTGCAACGGGCATCAGTTAATACAGAGGCTCATACTGGCCAAAATGCTGAGAATTAGTGACTGTTGAGTGCTTATCCCTAAATGGGACATATGTAACTGTTGCACTCGCCCAAGGCTCAGGGAACTTCACAGACACAGAGCCAGAGGATGGATAGGAGTGCTGGGACACTCTGTCTTCTGGGTGTGACAAAGCCATTGCACTCATGAAATCACAGCTGTGATAGTTACCTACAGAAACCTTCCTAAGAGCAAGCTAGTCAAGGTTCCAGCACAGACAGGAGGGGGCTCTTGAGAGCTCATCTCATTCTAAGAAGCTATTGCTGAGGAAGGAAATTTTTCAGAACCATGCTAAAGCCTTGTTAATATCCAAAAAGAGTGTCTGGATTTGTGTGGAAATCGGTGACACATGTGATTATAAACGTGTCCTGTCCATTCTCCCCACTGCTGAAATAGACTCATGAGAAGCTTCTGTAACTGTGGGAAACAATGCCATAGCAGCCATCGGAGACCACAGAACAGGCCTGAAATGCTCTAAAACTCCACAGAGTTTCCACCAGTTGGCATCCGAAACTCATGGGTCCTCTTTGTATTTGGCCTGAGTCAGAGGTAACTCATTGAGAAAAACTCAATTCCCAGGACATCTATCAAAAACAGGCAGCAGAAATCACTTAAAGCTGTAACTACCCAAAGCAGTGAAGCCAACTGAGTCAAAAAGGAAGATGGCTAAAACCTGTACCACAAACATCTTGGAATACATTGCCAGAGGGAGCTTTCAAGTCTACAGGATGTTGCTGGAATTTGAGAGGGCCACAACCAGGTGCAGAGTTGTGGGCATCTCTCAGAAATGTCTAAGAGAATCTTAGGCGGTCTGTGAGACTCTGAGCAAGCAGGCAGGGAAAGCAGGCAGAGCTGTAAAGGCCCTGAGCACTGAGTGTGTGTCCTGATACATATACAGGACACCTTACAAAGGATGGAAGACTTACTGCCCAAAGAGTTTAAGGAAACCATTGTCCAATCATATAACTGAAATGGACACTTAGAAACTGCTTCTCCCAAAAAGCATGCACTCCTCATGTGAGTCTACAAGATAACAGGAAGAGAGTCCCTGCGTCTCTTTCTTCATGTTGCCTCTGTCTCCTTTGGTTTGGTACAGAGAAAAGTCATTGTCCTTGACTGTCCCTCTTGAGCCATCTTGGACTCTCAAAACAACAAACCTCAGAGGACAGGCCACACCCATTGCAGAGCAAGCATCCACAACAGTGATACCACATCCTGGAAAAGAAGTAATCATCTCCTAAGAACCACCTTCTCCCCTCAAGTGGTCAGGACTTCTTTGGAACACCTTGCAGAAACTGAGTAGGGGCAGTGATCACAGCTGTATCAGCACAGCCTTGTTATAAATATCTCTTGCTCCCTGTTCTACCCTTCTTCTATTTAAAACAATAGCTCATATCAATGCCCTAATGACTTTGGGTCATTGGGCCTCTTTATCTGCTCCTCTTTCCAACATAGCTGAACTGGATTAATCTTCTTCCTCTGCTGTAACTATTGCTCATCTCTTTAATGGAATAGCAACAGAGAGAGCCAAACCTAACCTGTTGTGGGGGGAGGTACCAGAGCCCCAGCTCTTGCCCTTAGATTTCAGTAGTAAAGTTGATCATTAAGCCAGCTCAACAGAGATTTCAGTGTCTCATATAAAAAATATCAGATAGGCACAGTTAATCCTGAAAGTTATTCCTCACAAAGCAATATCTTCAACGTGTAGTACAAAGATAACTTAAGAGCCACATGGGGAAAAAAAAGAAAAATGATGAAGTTGAGCCCCATCTTATAACATACACAAAACTTTACTCACAACGGACCACAGATCTAAACATAAGAACTCAAAGTATAAAATTCTTAGAACATTCTGGTGGTTAATTTTAGGTGTCACCTTGGTGGAGTAAGAGACACCTAGGTATCTGGTATCATTTCTGGCTACATCTGTGAGTTTATCTCCAGAGTATAAGGGCCAGCAAAATGGACAAAGATCTGTCTTTTATCCACAGATGGATATTCTCATTCATTCTCTCTCCCTCTCCCTCCTCCCCCCTCCAGCACTCTCTCCCTTGCATCATGAACATTATATTGATCAGTGTTCATGTGTTGCTGACTGCAGACACTGGGGGGTGCCCTAGGTTCCATCATGCTTACTTCAAGCATCCTCTAAGACCTCCAGTCCTGGGATGGGCTGTCGCTCTGTGTCATGAGTGACTGTCCTCCAAGCCAAGCACCCACCACCTTTGGGAGTTCAGCTATGTCCCTCCTTACAGCAATCTGGACTTGTCGGCGGGTGGTTTACCCCTTGCCTAGAGACACAGGGTGTGGTACAAGAGTCTCTCTGAGTATCGAGCTGCCCCTTGACACCTGGCAACCTCGCAGGTGGGAGGAGCAAATGCAGAGTGAAGGATCCATGCATGTGGCTACGTGGAAGTCCTCAGCCCTGCTGGGTAAGGCTTTCCGGGTGTGGACAGCTGGTGGAGAAGTACCCACACCCCTGTAAGTTACTCTCACTTGAGGTCTGTAAGGAAGCCCAGAAGACTCATTGGTACCACAAAGTGAACCTTCATGGAATCGGTGCCTCCATTGGTCATTCGAACTTCAGAAGGAGGGGGGTGGACAACACACACACACACACACATCCCTAGTTCTGAGACCTTTGGACTTAGACTGTACCATAATGCCAAAATCCCAGACTCTTTATCTACCAGACAGATTAAGAAAAACATCTGAGTAAAAGTAGAAACAAAAGATAAAATATACTTGATGATATCATTCATATATAACTCTAGAAGATGCAAAGTAATCTAGAAGGCAGGCAGTTTAAGAACTTATTTAAAGGGTAAGAATGTGCCTACCATGCAGCCTACTATCCTTCCCGCCAAATAAAAACATACACAAATACTTTTATGACATTTTTTCATTGTAGCTTTATTTGTAATAACCCAAAGGCTTATCAAGAGGTAAAGAAATAAGCAAGTGGGCTATATCCATGCAATGGTAAGCTATTCCGCAATAAAAAAGGATGAGCATTCAATACATACAGCAATATGGAGATAATTATATTACTCAAAAGGAATCATGCATAAGCAATAATGACTATAGGATTCCCTTTATATTGAATTCTAGAAAGTGCAAACTAATCTTTTGTGGCAGTAAGTCAGTAGTCACATGAGCTGCAAGGGCTTCTCATGGCCTACTTAATCTGTCGATCTACATTCAAAATAAATCTTATCACTATTTTAAGCCAATGAATTTTGGGATAATTTTTTTTGCTCAACTGCATAAACTGGAGCCATTCTGTCCCTCAGTGGAGCCTAGAAACCAACTGCTGTAGTAGGGTCAGTCTTCCACTGAGGAGACTAATGCCTTCATTCTCCCCTTCCATCACAGGACTCCAGTGCTGCCTAGAACAGTCCTTAAACCCCATGCCTTCCCAATTCCTCCTATCACCACATACTATACCCTGCAAAATACCCTTGGGTTCTTCTGAGAACTGAACACATGCTCCACCCTGCTTCAGAGTGGAAGTTCATTATCTCAAGAATCAGTTTGCTTCCATTGGAGAATTTGGCCATATTGTAGATAAGACCTTCTGAAAACACATACCTTATCCAGGAAGTGAATTAAAGCCAGGGAATTAGGAGAAGACAGGTCAGCCCCTCCCCTAGCTCTTGATTGGATAACCTTTGATAAAATCCACCAGCAATAACCAGACATCAAGCTAATTCCATATAGTACATTTTATTTCTCAGTTGTTTTGAAGTAGAAATTCAGTACCATTATTTACTGGATGGATGGATGAATGGATGGATGGATGGATGGACAGACACAGGCTGCTCTGCTTGATTAAGCATCCACTGAGTTATGATACAACTAAAACCAGTCTATCAACAGCACAGCAGAAGTTCTGCCATCCACAAACTCAGCTTTAACAGCCAGTGGGAATTTTGCAAATAAGGGAACTAACATAGCAATTTTTCCTGTTACCAAACAGCTTCCATGTAGGTCTCAAGAGATAGCTTCCTCAAGGAAAGTATTGGAGCTAATGATACACAGTGCACATTGAGGTCTTTGTAGGTTCTTAAAATATTATCATTACCACTACCTCCACAATAAAACTTGTTCTTAGTCATGTATATCTGGATATGTGTGTATATATGTACATACAAGCTCATGTGTATATGTGTGAGTCTATGTGGTATGTGTGTGTGTGTACGTATAGGTATACATAGGTACATGTTGGGTATATGGTGTATGCTTTCGTTGCCTTTCTATTGCATTGGCAAAGCCCCATAACAGAGACAACTTATAAATGAACATGTATAATTGGACTTAGTTTCAGAGGATTACAATCCATGATAATGGATCAAAGGTATGGCAGCAGGAACAGCTAAGAACTCACATCTTGATCCATAAGCAGGAATCAGAGAGAGCATTAGGAATGGTATGAGTTTTGAAACCTCAAAGTCCATCCCCGTGACATACCTCCTCCAACAAGACCATGCCTCCAAATCCTTCCCAAATAGTTCCACCAACTGGAGACCAAATATTCAAACATATAAGCCTATGGGAGCATAGGCTTCCAAAGTATAACAGTGTGTGTCCATATAAATGTTGGGGTGTGTGGTGTATATGTAAGCACATATTGGGGGTGTGCACACATGTGCACATGCACATGGAAGCCAAAGATTGATGTCAGCTGTCCTTCTAAATCACTCTCTGTCTTATTTTCTGATATTAACCCTGGAGCTAGCCATTTGGTTAGACTGGTTGACCAGAAAGCCCCAGGGATCCTCCCTACTTCCGGATTATAGGCATGCATTACCACACCACATCTTTGCATAGGTGCTAGGACTTGAACTCAGGTCCTGATACTGTGCAGCAAGCCCTTTACCCAGTGAGTCAATTCCTTAGCCCACTCCTTGGGTTTCTTGACCAGGCATCTATTGCTCAAACTTAGAAGTCTAAATAGAGGTGTTATTAAAAATCACAAAGACTCCTCCACATGCACGAAAAAGAAAAACTTAAATTGCCTAGAACTCTTAGTGAATGTTTCAGTATTTTTCACACTTTTTTAAAAACACATTTTTGCCAAGAGTCTAAGTCACTTTCGCATATCTCTGACTACATTAGTTGCCATGGTTTTCTAGCTTTCACTACTTCTGAAATAAACAACCCATTAGATTTATGTCACTGTTAATTTGTCTTTTTGTACAATGTGGATGGGTGGTATGTAGCCTAAAAACCAGCATGAGTTATCCTAAGAACCCATCGAGAAGAGCTGGCACAGTAATGTCTTAATAGTATGTAGAATGAGGTCAGTTCTATTTGCGAGGCAGGGCCTCAAGAGAAGGTAAGTATTCATTCTAATTAATATGTTGATTTTATGTGCCACTTGTTAAAGATAGTTGGTTCTATTAATTGTTTGTAAAGTTTAGTGCTGTCTTGTTGCAAGTCCCTTTTCTTTCACAGATAGTAGAAAAATAAAAATTATCCAAAGGTTCTCCCCCCACCAAACCCACAAATTCTGAATCAAGGTCATATTCTCTTTCAGTGTCATGGAGAACAATTGCCCAAAGTCTTTATTCAAGAACCTACACACACACACACACACACACACACACACACACCGCCACCCCCACCACTACCACCTCCATTTCTAACACAGGCCTGGTGTAATTCTTGCCAGAACCTGAGGTTCCATTTCTCCATTCTATACCTGAGCATATAAATGTTTTAAATATGTTGAAGTAAATGGAGCTAAAATATCTGTCAGACGAATAATAATTATACCATTGTTATTTTTCCAGCGTGTACTGAGTGTGTAGTGATCATAAAGAGAAATTTAAAGGGTATAAAAAGGGAAGAACCATAAGAGATATTCTCTACCCAATTTTATATGAGGAAGAAGAATATGCAAAAACTATGAATAACCATCTTTCACATCATACTTATAAGGCAAAATCTTGTCTATGACTTTTAACTCTTCACTCACAGTAGAAGGGAATTCCAAGTGTTGCTAAGTGGTCCTCTGCTCAGAACACTCATCGCCTCACTCCCGATGGAAAGTGTGTTACTTTCCTCATGCTCTCACAGATTAACTGACAGGAAGCAGCTTAAGGGAAGAATGGCTTATTTTGGCTCATAGTTTGAAGTGACACAGTTCATGACAGTGAGGAAATCATGTTAGCAGAGGAAGGAGGCTGCTGGTCACATTGAGCCCACAGTCAGCATGAAGAGTTATGGATGCCACTTCTCAGGTCTCTCCTTTCTTTAGTTCAGAACCCCAGCCCTGCCCACACTGAGGATGAGGCTTCCCATCTCAATCGACCTAATGTGAAAATTTCTTCATAGATAGACCTGAAGATTTGTTTCCATGGTGACTCTACATTCAAATTGACAATCAAGATTAACCATAACAATTTGCAAACAATTTCTCCTGGACAGAGACAGAGTCCCACATTGGAGCACCAGACTACAACCCCAAGGTCCAAATCAGGAGCAGAAGGAGAGAGAGCACGAGCAAGGAACTCAGGTCCATGAGGGGTGCACCCACACACTGAGACAATGGGGATGTTCTTTTGGGAACTCACCAAGGCTGGCTGGACTGGGTCTGAAAAAGCATGGGATAAATCCGGACTCACTGAACATAGCGGACAATGAGGACTGCTGAGAAGTCAAGAACAATAGCAATGGGTTTTGATCCTACTGCACATACTGGCTTTGTGGGAGCCTAGGCTGTTTAGATGTTCACCTTACTAGACCTGGAAGGAGGTGAGAGGTCCTTGGACTCACCACAGGGCAGGGAACTGCTCTTCGTGCTGATGAGAGAGGGGAAGTTGATTGGGGGAGGGGGAGGGATATGGGAGGCGGTGGCAGGGAAGAGACAGAAATCTTTAATAAATAAATAAATAATAAAAAAATAAAAATAAAAAATATAAAAAAATCAAAAAAAGAAAAGGAAAAAAAAAACAATTTCTCCTGTAATATGGTCCTATTCTTCTAAAGGACCATGCAACAGTCTACAAGGTACCAGAGACTTCCCTTGTCAGAGCACTTACTACATTATACACTGTCTCCTTCATTCTCTGTAGCGTCGATTAAATTAAAGCCCGTGAAGGCAGAGATGTACTTGGCCAAATAGGTGAATGGATGCTCCAGGTCTGGTGCACAGAAGACATGCCATGGATGTTCTATACACACTCATGGGTCAGCCAGTATCCCCAGAGCACATTTAAAGAGCCTGAGCACAAGGCAAAGTAGAGTAACATTGAGAACCAAACTGCTCACCAGTCCCCTTAGACAACAAAAAGAAAGGAAGGAAGGAAGGAAGGAAGGAAAAAAGGAAGGAAGGAAGGAGGGAGGGAGGGAGGGAGGGAAAAAACCCACTTGTGGTCAGCATGTAAATAAGTGAAAAAATTTTAATTATAAAAAAAATAGATGAAGACACACACAAAGATGAACACAAACTCTCCCACTAAGTATTTAACCCAGGTTGTAGATCCTGTCCATTGTGTATGGAAGGGGAGTCGCTAGGACTCAGCAAAAAGGTACAGAGAAAACAAAAGTAAGGAGATGACACAACTTTCATACCTACCATTTGTTTCCCACCCCCATGATACATTTTAATAGAGTTGCTAAGAGAAGAAGCAGCTGCCGGACTTTCCTCTCCCTCTCCTGCCTTCTAGGCTCCTCAAGAGGAGCTGACAACAGCCAGAAGAATAAGGAAGAAAGGGCATGACTAATCCCTGCTTCAGCTTTCAGTTGTCAGTTTCTGACACAGGATCAGAGTCATGCCTGAGGCTGGAACAACCCAGGGAGCCAGTATTCAGGCTCGGTAGCTCCAAGCCTAGGCCCCCTGCTTGCTCCTCCACCTCAGAATGGGCCTGTTATGGGGCATGAGGCTCCACATCCATCAGAGTCCGTCAGCATCACTGGGTGTCAATGTACCTGGACAGCTGCTGAGTGTGACTCTGAGCTGCCAGCTTACAACAGGGATGCAGACAGACAGCCAGCGCTGCACTTCTCAATGGAAATGCCTATTTGATCTGTATCAGCACAGATTGCTTCTTCTACAGGCTTGCCGCAGTGTGTGATGCCTCTATTACACAGAGCCTCTGGCACATGGGCAATGCGGAACCTTTGCCCAAAATCCAGAGATGCCAAAAGAAGAAGCAGAGCTTAAGTTGATGTCGCCGTGGTTACAACACAAATGTCAACGTTGATACTTCCATCAGTAATTCTGGACAGAAAGCCTAAATGGAGACCAGGGTCTCCACTTTTTCCTTCTCAGGCTCCACCCTCACCTCTGATCACTGGAAGTCTTGTCTGCACCCAAACCCACCCTGTTCCCCCTACACCACAGCGCTAATGAGAATGGATTCTGGCAGGAGAGTGTTGCAAGCATCCCACGAGGCCTTCCGTCTCCAAGCTGAACCCAGAGGAACTAGCACTCTACTGACAAGCGCTTGCATCTGGGTCCTCCCAGCTCCCCCCAGGTGATTCATATGTACTCTCAGTTGGAGAGGGACAGTTTCCAACGGAAAGCAGCTGCTCCACTGAGCACCCCTCGGAAGAGGGTCTCTGCTAAAAGCTAAAATGCTGCAGTAATGCCTACAGAATAAAAAAGCAGGCTTAAAGAGACAGCCTTCCAAATGACAGGGCTTGCCACTGCAGATCTTGGGAAGTCGGGATGAAGCCAAGGCTGCCTGCAATTCTTAGCTTCTTTATTCAGCACAGTTGTGAGAAAGCCTTTTGTTGCAAACATCAGGTCCCTTTCTTAAAGCACAGATGAGAAACTCAGGATAGAGTAACTTGCTTGCTTAGCTCTTGCCAAGAATGTAAGCGTGCTTCTCTCTCCACAGCGGGCGGCCACCAACGCTTCCACCTGGCATGATTTTACATTTGGGGACAGTTAGGAAAGGACCCTATTGAATTCACACTTGGGAAGGTATGAAAAGTAGGGCTCATAATGAACCTTGTTAGGACTAATTCAGCCTCACAAAGAGTAACGTGTCTTATTTCAAAAAGTAATTCAGGTTCTCTGTAGAAATATAGGCGAGCACAAGTAAAAAGGAAAATCTATTCTGCCAAAGCAGTTGCTTCTCTCCCTCTCCCTCCCTCTCAGGAAGTACAGTGCATGTGTGTGTGTGTGTGTGTATTTCAAGTTCTGAGTGCTATTTTTTGACTGGCATTTTAATGACTAAAGTTGTTCTGAGTTGATATTGTACGCATTTTTTTTAAATACAAAATAGCATTTTTAGTAGACTTTTGCTCTATTACCCCTTAATCATCACAAGGATTTAGTTAGCTAGCTTTAGTTAGCTAGCTAGTTAGTTAGTTAGCTAGCAGTTATATTGTATGCTTAGTGTGCATGGACGTACACATATCCTTGTGCATGTGTAGAGGGTGGAGAACCGTCTTTCAAGAGTCAGTTTTCTCACCAGGCAGTAGCACACGCCTTTAATCCCAGCACTCGGGAGGCAGAAGCAGGGAGATCTCTGTGAGTCTGAGGCCAAGCTGGTCTGTAAGAGCTAGTTCCAAAGCTTCAGAGAAACTCTGTCTCGAAAAAATAAAGGAGTCAGTTTTCTCCTTCCATCATGTGGGACCCAAGATCAAACTCAGTCATCAGGCTTCAAAGCAAATACCTACTGAGTCATCTCACCAGCTCCCCAGGAGTACTATTTGGGTTATTAGATTTATTACTAATAGATCTTCTATTATAGCTTACCATTTTATAAATGGAGAAACCGAGATGTAGGGGGATGGATGTTCATCTTCTGAATCTCCCCTCCTTATCTTCCTGTTCACTGCCCTCCCTCCAAGCAAACAAAACAAACCAGCCTTGGTTTAGTAGGTACTGTGAAAACAGCCCTGGGGTGGGAGTTGGGGGCCCCTTGTAGGTCTCCCTCTGCTAGGGCAGAGCAGGTATGCCTAATCACTGCCTCTGGCTACCCTATTACCCTGCTGGCCAGCCTGTGCCAGTGTTGGACCTGGGTCAGGTTCATGGGACCGTAGGGCATGCGGCTAAAGGCACAGCCACTCTCTGAGCTTTCCTAGGACCAGAAATTACTTTAACTGCGTTTCCTCTGCTTGGAGGTGTTTGGTCTTCTTTCCTGTGTGTTGGCTCTCTTATGACATCTTTCCCTCCCGTTTCTCTTCTTTCTTGGTCTGTTTTTCATTGTCTCTGAAACAGACTGTGTGTTCTCCTTTCTTCAACTCCCTTGGTCCACCACACCTCAGTCCCCACCTCACCCCAGTCACCTCCCATAAGGAACCATTTCTCAGTTTCATTTATATAGGTATAATAGATCCTCTTTCCCCCTTGATCTAACATGCTCATTAGAAGTTGTTCCTGGCACATAGAAAAGCTGGTGATACCCAAACTGGCAAATAAATCCCCACTCTGTATAAGGAGGGGATGGTGGAAAACCATCCCATCTGGAAGAATCTGCTGGCTACTGCTGACACACGCAAGAACACACACCCCCAACCAAGTTAGAGCCATATTCCTGACTTCCAATCTGTCTACATTCTTCCGCCAGGACTCCTCCTAGCTCTCGTTTATCCCCGGTGCGACAGAAACCAATCTGATGCTGTTGTGCTAATAGGGTATTTCAGGCAGTGTTGAGTTTCACCACCCGGGTTATCCTCCACAAACGTAAATACAAGTAATGTGTATGAAGAGCTTGCCATGCTCCCTACAGGTACCATCTGGTGTCAGCTCTGCTTAGCATTTAATGAAGGCCCAGGTATTCTAGAGAGACTCCATGGCAGCCCAACCTGCTACCTAGAAACAAGACTGTCTCGCTTCACTTGTTACCATTGAAGCTTAAGGGTTAGGACTCTCTCGGTCGTTTAGAAAGTAAGAGATGTCAGGAACCAAAATGCAATTCCTTTTTCCTTCTAGGGTGACCCTCCAGCCGGCTTTGGAAGTGCCGCTTCTGTTTATTGCATTCCCAATGTCTTGCCTTCTGTTTTCCTGTACCCTGACTGACCCCTAATTTTAGACACACAGAGAGTTGTAAATCAAAATTCCAACGATTTTCAAAATGTGATGACTAATACTGATTGTTGATTCCAGATGACCATTTGACTAGAACAGGAATGCCTGCCAAGAGGGGAAAGCAGGACTGGGGTGTGTGAGGGCATCTTCAGAAGTGAGCACGTGAGTTTGTGTAGGCTAGGGAGGGAAGACCTGTCTTCAGTGTGTATAGGAACTATCCAGAAAGCTGGGTATGCAGACAGAATAAATACTGAAGCTAATCTTCCTCCATCCGTCCTGAGAGCTAGGATACTAAGCTAGTTCTCCCATTCATCCTGAGAGGTAGTATACAAAGACTCCTGCTGCCTTGGACTTCAAGTTACAGATTCCAAGATTGTGACCTCCGCTTTGTGAACTCCACTGAGTTGTATCAGCTTCCCTGGTTCTGAGGTCTGAAGACTTGGATTGAGCCGCACTACCACACTACAAGGTCTTCAGCATGCCTATAATCTGTGGTGGAACTTAGCAGCTGCCAAATCGTGTGAGCCTATTCCCCTCATTTCACCTCTCATTCATCTTTGTACATATTCTACTGTTTCTGTCTCTTTGGAGAACTGTGACTAATATGCTATTATTTGTAGTGAGCATTATTTACAGTGAACTTTTGAAAAAGAAATCTATTTTTACCTCTTACTCGTAAGAGGGTCAGATAGTCCTGGTGAAATTGGTGCTTCCCAGTCCTGGGTGGTTGGCTACATCACCTGGAAATGGTGAATGAGCTGAGGCTACATGCCATGGGCTGCCCACAAAGGTCTCCAGATGTTATTATCTTCAGGCCAGACCCGTGTCCTGACAGCAGCACGGACATCAGCATTATGGTGATATGTAGCATCAAGCTCTCATTGTGGTTTCGCCTCTCCTCGCAGTCTCTGACTCAAGACAGTGACAGTGACGACTCTGCTTTGCCCTGAGCTAGGGAAGGATTTCAGATGATTTTCTCAAGAATGACAGCAACGGGCAGACTCTTTCAGGATGCAAACATCTCACTTAAGTCTGAGTACGCACGGTGAAGACAAAGCCTACAGAGAACTCAAAAGAGTCGTTGATGTCGGAAGATCTCAGACAGGAAGGGGAGGAAGAGGCACCATCTTTAAACAGCCAGCACCAGCCATAAAAACAGGCGAACTGTAAATTCTTCCAAATATGGCACTCCTCAAACAGCAGAGGTAGAAATCTTCCTAAAATCCTCATACATGAAAAGTCACTCAAATAAATCCTTCTTAGGGGACTGGATGAATGGAGGAAAAGCATTTGCAGGCTAAAAGCCCATAACACACAGAGGTTGTCTCCTGACAAGGTACTTGTTAAAAGAATCCATTTGCAGCTCCCATATTCAGGGTCAGTAATTTCTCAGAGAAAGGTTAATGGAAACAAAACAGAATTCAGGGCACATGTTTTTTTTTTTTCAACCAGTGTGCAGAAATGTAGGCCAAAATGCACCCTGTTGGCATATCCTCAGGTGATAGACTGCAAAATTTCTGAGATATTCTTCCTTTTGTTGGCAGTGGATACAGTGGAGGCGAGAGGAAGTCTGGTGGGGGAGGGACCTCTGTGTGTGTGGTTAAGCAAATGGACTCAGTAGCTTCCAGTCACTTCTTACCTGGTTTGGATGGTTCCTTTTTTGTAGGAAGAAAGCTTCGATGTGAATAAAACAAGTGGCTAGAAAAAAAAAAAAAAAAGAACTTCCTCAGGTCAGCTTCTAGCCCCAAACACTGTTCGGAACATAAAGTATGCTTGTCACAGACTGACAGACACTGGGGGGACATCTAAGGATGGAGCCATCAAACCTGAGAGTTGTGTTCTGACTTTGTTGAAAAAGAAAACTGGTGTGGGCAGTAGTGGTCTATAAAGGCTTGGGACAGTAAGACCTGGCTTATGCTTCATGGCCCAGAGAAGCCATAATCTCTGGACCTCAGGAGACAACGGCGACCCAAGCAATATGGCAAAAGAGATCAGAAGTACCACAGGACACTGAAGTTTTGGAGATATGGAATAGAACAAAGAGCAGCGTGAGGCTGGGGTGAGTCTTTCCAGAAGGAAATGACAAGGTGGGCTGTTTAATTTCACTTTTTGAAAAACACACTAGTGTGCTGAACGGATGGATCATACACAGATGTCAGCTTGGGTCAACCTCAGAAGCCACCGTGTGTCATTTGGCTGAAGGTGTTGATAGTTCGGGATGAGCCTGGATGGCTGTTATTGATGCAGTTTCAGGGCTAAATGTGCAGGTGACATGGTTTTCAGTCATCACAGCATCCCTCTGTCTATACCAACCCTCAGTTAAAGAAATAATATCAAAGGCTGTGGAGATGATTCAATTGGTATTATCATAATGATAATAATAATTGCCATACAACCATGAAGGCTTGAATTTGGATCCCTATCACACATTCAAAAATTTTGGTGTGGCACATGCCTATAATCTCAACACTGGGAAGTGGAGACGGGAGAATCCTGGGTCTTGCTGTCTAGACAATCTAGCCATTCAGTAAGCTCCAAGTTCAGTGAGAGAGACTTTCTTTAAAAAGTGGAGAAGTGATTAAGGAAGACACACAGTGTATGTAGCCTCCACATATATCCACACACGTGTATGTACACAAACACACACCCATGCAGCGTGGGTGGAGATTGTCTACCAAGCGTTGATGGGTTCTAAATTGTTTCTATTGATTGAACTATAGAATCATAAAACTATACATGTCAAGGAGCTGCCGAGATCATCATGTCTACCTCTTCAAAAAAAAAGTGTCTGGGGTGCATGGTGTTTGCCTTACCTGGGTATAGCATAAAATTTTGTACAACATTTTATATCCTTTTTATTTCAGGCCAGGTAAACATGCATATATACATACACGTATTCACAGTCAAAAATGGAATGGCCAAATTTCAAAAACAGTATAAGCAATAAGAGTTGTGTGTACACTTAATTGAAATTAGTGAAATTCTTGTCCCTAGTTAATACTACTTCTTGTTAAAATTTATAAGTAACCCAGTTTTTCTACTTCTCATTTTTATTAAGGAAATTCATTTCAACTTGCCAGAAACCTAAATTTCTTTATTCCTCAGAGAAAGAGCCAAGCTTTCTGATTTCTGTGGAACAACTTCTCCATCTATTGGTAAAATTTAATATAGCAAATACTATCTTGGAATGAAATGTTCCCTTGTAACTCTATGGAAATAGGTTCTTCATTGCATCTCTCAAAAAAATAAATAAATAAATAACTCCACTGTCAGTAATTAAATGCATCTTCCAGTCTTAAGCTTCTCTGCCTCTGGGAGTTTATAGATCTATCTATACGCAAAGCCAAGGAGCTGCTTAGATCCTCACCTTCCTCTTAAAGCCAAGCCAGATTTCCCCCAAATAAGATACAAAAGCACGGAACAGAATGGTGCATAGATTTAATGGAGAATAATTAAAATGTGAGACTCATTTGAAATCATGTCTTAAAGGCTTAGCAAGTACTGGAAATGTCAGCATGCCAGTCCTCATTTTTGGAACAGATTCTATGTGACAAGACCAATGGTAAGTCAACGGGGCCGATAGGGTTCATGATTATGCATCAGAGACTAATGTCACATAGGGAACCCGAGCCTCTCTCACCACTCAGTCCCCAACAACAAGGCTTCACCTTGGGGGACTCACTTCTGACAAGCTAATCCTGTGTTCTCTAAAGCAAAATGCTTCACCCTTGAGAAGTATCAGACTGGAAAATGTTCTAGAATTCTTGTGATGTTTGAGCTCTGAGTGACTCTTTCTTGTCTGTAGTGTTATATAGGATAAATATACTCTTCCTACCTGAGATTAAAATCCAGCCCTTCAGGGCTAGAGTTATGGCTCAGTGATTAAGAAAGCTTGCTGCTCTTGGAGAAGGCTAGAGTTCTGTTCCCAGCACTATTGCTGGGTGGTTCAGAGGGGATCCAATGCCCTGTTCTGGCTTCCACTGGTACTCACATACATACACACCTCCCTGCACTCCACCCCATCCTCCCACCCGTACACATACAAATAAAAATAAATCTTTAAAAAAACAAACCCAGCTGGGCAGCGGTGGCGCATGGCTTTAATCCCAGCACTTGGGAGGCAGAGGCAGGCAGATCTCTGTAAGTTCGAGGCCAGCCTGGTCTATAAGAGCTAGCTCCAGGACAGGAACCAAAAGCTACAGAGAAACCCTGTCTCGAAAATCCAAAAATAAAAAAATAAAAAATAAAAATAAAAAAACAAACCCAAGCCAAGTGGTGGTAGTGCATGCCTTTTATCCCAGCACACAGGAGACAGAGGCAGGTGGATCTCTGTGAGTTCAAAGCCAACCTGGTTTACAAATCTAGTTTCAGGACAGCCAGGGCTGTTACACAGAGAAACCCTGTCTCAAAAAATAAACAAGCAAACAAACAAAAAAAAAATCCAGCTCCTCCACTTAAACAAAGTATGAGCCTTGAGCTAGTCACTTCTCTCTTCTTCATGAGTTTCTTTCTTCATGTAGTAATTGTCTTACTGTTAAGTCAGATAACATTTTAAAAAATAAATATCACTACATAGGCACTCAACAAATGGTAGCTTTCTCCTGGGGGGTTATTGTCATTATAAGAAAAAAAGGTTTTGCTACGATTTCCCATAATTCCCTTCTTCACAAAATCTCTGGCCTAAGGAGTCTAAGAGGACCCAAAGAGCAGGG
Organism: Microtus oregoni; assembly: GCF_018167655.1. Taxonomy (NCBI): domain Eukaryota; kingdom Metazoa; phylum Chordata; class Mammalia; order Rodentia; family Cricetidae; genus Microtus; species Microtus oregoni. Next base: position 7,530,781 of record NW_024543076.1, on the reverse strand, counting down.
AGGTTCACAAACAGCAAGAATTAATAAGGCTCCTCAGGAAGGCTCTGAGGACAGAAGCAACAGCAATTGAGAAGGAAGCCCCTTCCTTACCCAGTCTTTCCAGCTCCACTATGCCCCACAGGCTACTGGTAGAGCCTCACAAAGAGCAGCCAGCACACCAGAGATGAGAACAATGGGTCCTGGCCACCGCGAAGCAAGGCAGAAGGATGGCCCTGCAGGGCAATAGGACAGGTTTATTCTCATAGAAAGACCAGTAATATACACCTGGAGACTGGGCTGAGCATGCGAGGAGCTTGGAATCATGACTCTTTCCTAACAAGAAGCTAAGAGTATCAAAAGAAAAAACTTCAGTGACTCTTCTTAGATCATTAGAGAAATAAGGGCTCCAAGCAAGCCATCCCCTCAAAACTAGAGAGATAGATGGACAGGAAGATTTAGAGAACTGCAGCTTCTGGGAGCAGAAAGCAGAAAATGGCAAGCTGGAACCTCCCAGGGAAGCAGCCTATGGGAAACCTAAACTGTCCAAGGTGGCAGCTGGAGGGTCTGGGACTGAGTTCCAAGCAACCATAGGGTGCAGTTGGTCTCAGAGAGCCTCAGTTCATCACTGTGTTGGTCAGTAAAATCCAGCAAGGAGAAGGAAAAGATAACAATTTTGAAATATGCCAAGGTCTGCCCTCAAGGAAAAAGATATTAAGATATTACCAGCTCCTAGACTGCTTGTAGATTAGCATAGCTTAACCTTTATAGAGAAGAGAAAAAAGACCTCTGTTCAATCATCCAACCCCACTCACTGCAGACAAGTCCTAAGAAGCCCTGGAAAGATGCCTAGCACAAAGGCACAGATTTCCCAAGAGACCAGAGCCTGACCATAAGACTGCAGAAGGCTTTCCCTCACCAACACACTACTAAGTCCTGCTTACTGCATGCTTTTAACCCAGTCCATCAGCCATTCAGCCAAAATGAACCGGGAATGCTATAAGTCAAATAAAGTAAAATACAACTTGAAGGGAAAAAAAGTGTGAATTGGTTAAAGTTTTATAATCAACAGTTTGTGTAGAGTGGTAATAGATCCAGAAGAGTCTACTTAAGGGTGAACAAAGTTGGAAGCATGATACTACTCAAACTCAAAAGACACTATAAGGAACAGATAATGAAGGCAAATTCATGAGCAAATCAAACAGCACAGCAAGACCAGAAACAGACCCAGATGCACCTATTCAAGGGATTGAGACAAAGGAGCAAATGCAAATCATGAAACAAAGGCAGCCTCTTGAAAATAGTGTCAGAAAAACTGGACATCCATATGCAAAATGTGACTCTAGCCACACCTCAGATCTTCAACAAAAATTAACTTAAAATGGATCATAACAAGAAAACCAAATAACCTTAGGTATGTTGATGACCTTTTAGATACACCAAAGCTGTGGTCTATGAAATAAATAATGCAGAATTGGACTTTGTTAAAATTAAAAAGTTCTTCTCTGTGAGAGATAATGTCATGATAATGAAAAGCCATCAACTGGAAGAAAATATTTGCAAAAAACACTTTAGTAAGGGCTGTTAACAAAAATAAACTCGAAACTTAATGATAAGAGAATAACTTAGTTTTTAAAAAAGGAAAAAGACCCAAACACCCAGGGATGAATATGAGCCAAGTACAATAGTACACATGAATGGAAACAGCAAAATGAAACCCATTATTTTCATACTAATTATTATTTTTAAAAATCCTGAACATCACAGAACAAACACAAAAGCTGTGCAGGGATGTCCAACGTAGTATGTCATTAGGGGGTTACAGGGTAATACCAAAGTGAAACACTATAGTACAGAAGTGAGACACTATAGTACAGAAGTGAGACACTATATACAAAAGTGAGACACTATATACAGAAGTGAGACACTATATACAGAAGTGAGACACTATATACAGAAGTGAGACACTATATACAGAAGTGAGACACTATATACAGATGTGAGACACTATAGTACAGAAGTGAGACACTATATACAGAAGTGAGACACTATAGTACAGAAGTGAGACACTATATACAGAAGTGAGACACTATATACAGAAGTGATACACTATATACAGAAGTGAGACACTATATACAGAAGTGATACACTATATACAGAAGTGAGACACTATATACAGAAGTGATACACTATATACAGAAGTGAGACACTATATACAGAAGTGAGACACTATATACAGAAGTGAGACACTATAGTACAGAAGTGAGACACTATATACAGAAGTGAGACACTATATACAGAAGTGAGACACTATATACAGAAGTGAGACACTATATACAGAAGTGAGACACTATAGTACAGAAGTGAGGCACTATATACAGAAGTGAGGCACTATATACAGAAGTGAGACACTATAGTACAAAAGTGAAACACTGTCGTACAAAAGGAAACACTATAGTACGTGTGTGAACTGTGCACTCTGGTGTGCTAGTGTTTGGTCATGGATGGCAACAAAGGCAGCATTGTGGTGCCAGATGTAAGTAATGAGGAGGTGGTTAGGAGTGACACATGACACCTGTCTGTATTTTCTATTCAATTTTATTGTGACCTTAAATAAAGAGTAATAAAATTACTCTTAAAAGTTCATTATTTTTAAGATCCTGCTTGTTATTCTGAAAGGTGATAATAAACCAAAAAAAAACCTTTTTTATAATATTTTGAGATGGATCATGAGGGAAATGACAAAGAAATCATATAATCAATTACGCCTAGGGTCACACTGGAGGAGATCAGAAAGGTGCCCAGAGCCTGCCATGTGAAGAAGAGCAGAAGCCTCAGGGTGGGCCATGAACCTGACAAGAGTGGGCATCAATGAGACAGGCAAAGCCAACATGCCAGGAAGAACCATGGCGTGGGATATATTAGAGCAAAACTCAGATGTTGTAAGAGCTCATTGATTGTATCCAAACACCATGTGAAGCAACAGGGAGATGCAATGTGGAACAACGCAGCCTGGTTTATATTTTAGAAGGAAAATGCAACATTTCATGAATTGTAGTGGGAAACACTGGAAGCAGACCAAGCAGGTAGGATGCTATCAAGTGGGTAAAAAGGAGCTATGGGTGGACTAAGGGAAGGAGGTAGTTGTAATGAATAAGGGGGGAAATAAACAGATGAGGATACAGTTTGGAGGGGGAACTAACAATCCTTAGATAGATGGGAGGGCTCTAGGAACAGATGAGCCAAGAATGTTCCTAGGCTTCAGCTCGAGCAAGGGAGGGCCATGTAGTTTCCGGAGATAATGAAGGCTGGGGAGATGTAAGAGCAGGCTCCTGAAGGAAAAGGGGGTGAGGGTCTCCTCTGGACCCATTAAATGTGGGTGTGATTTGATTTCCTTTGAGAACTGCTCAGGTAGGAAAAGGATCACATGAATTTGGAAATTAAAAGAGTCTAAATTAGAGAGATAATTTTGGCAGTAATCAATAAATACTCTGAATAAGGTCACCAGAGAAAGAGAAGTGAAGAAGAGAAGCCCCACAGAAGAATCCTGACTCTTCAATAAGCCAAGCAGATGTCAGTCTCAGTAACAAACGAGGGAGAATCTCCAAACACAATTCATGTATTTGGGAATGAATCTTGTAATACAAATATATGTAGGAATATCCAAAGAAACAAAATAAATCAGAGGTTTTAAAGATAAGACAATGTGGTAGTTTGAATGTAACTGGCACCCATAAGCTCACAGAAAGCGGCAGTATCAGGAGGCATGGACTTGTTGGAGGAAGTGTGTCACTATGGGGATGGGCTATGGGATTTCCTATGCTCCAGCAACTCCCAGTTCTCAGTTCACTTCCTGTTGCCTGTGGATCAAGATATAGGACTCCATGTCTGCCAGCATGCTGCCATGTCCCACCAAGATGATAATGGGATAAACCTCTGGAACTGTAAGTTACCCCATTATATGTCTTCCTTTATTGTCTTAGTTAGGGTTTTTATTGCTGTGAAGAGACACCACGATCATGGCAAAGAAAACATTTCATTGAAGTGGCAGCTTACCATTTCAGAGGAATCCATTGTCATCAGGATGGACAGCATGGTGGCTTGCAGGCGGGATGTGGTGCTGGAGCTCAGAGTAGTATATCTTGACTCAGAGGCAAGAGGAAGTCAACTGACTGTCATATTGAGGGAAGCTTCAGCAAAAGAGAGCTCAAAGCCCACCCCCACAGTGACACACTTCCTCCAACAAGGCTACACCTCTTAATAATGCCACTCCCTTTGGGGGCCATTTTCTTTCAAACCACCACATATGTAAGAGTTGCTGTAATCATGGTGTCTCTTCACAGCAATAGAAACCCTAACTAAGATATAAGTTGGTACCAGAGACTGGAGTATTGTTGTGATAGGTCTGACCTGTGTTTGTTTTTAGGAATCTGGACTTTTGGAAATTGGTACATTTGGGTTAGGAAAACAGTGGATGCTGTAATTATGGACTGTATTAGTGGAAACATGAAAGACAATGATATTGACTATGAATTGATGAACTATGGAGGCCTTGTTCAAGAGGTTACAGAGAAGAAGAATATTAATATGATGTCTAGAGATTGTTCTTGTGATATTTTGGAGAAGAAAATGGTCACTTCTTTATCCCAAGAGTCCTCCTGAGGCTAAAGTGAAGTGTTTTGGATTAAATCCACTGGTGGAAGAAACCTCAAAATAGCTTACTATAATCTCCTCCATGTGGACATTAGTGATAATTCTAATAAAAAATTATAATGAAAAGTAGCAAGCTGAGCAGGGCAAATTACAAAAGTAAATTTTGAGGAGAAAAAGAGCATCATAAAGTGAAATGGTGCTAAATCCTGCGTTCAAGGAAGCGAACAGACTAAGAAATGGAATAAAGGGAGTGGTGGCCTCAGGGCAAAGTCCCTCCGAGATCCCCAGAGACCACCATCGGGACCCCAGACCCTGAAGGTTTATTCTGATCGACCATGGTAAATCTATCTATGTTAGAAGTCTTGTCTGTCTGTCTTCCATTTTTGTCAGCCCTGATCTCAGAATTTGAATCTGAATCTGAGCAGGTCAATTTGCCCTGGTGGATGTGCTAGAGAGCCAACCTGGAGGAATCAGGAGGCATCCCCTTTCTTTATCTGGATGGGGGTCTCTCATCTGAGACCATCCCATCAGGGACCCAGTTGGGCCCCATCTGTAACTCTGAATCTGAAGTCTCTGGGGATCAGGTAACCTTACTGAAGGGCTCCCATCCCATCCATATTGTTTTGATCTTGTCAAGGCCAAATCTCCGGGCTCTCAACAAACCAGACCATCTGGTATCCTCAGGGATCTATTTTGGGCCCTTTGTCTAACTGTTGTGTTTGTCGGTCTTGTGTGTTCTGTCTTTGTATCTCTGTTGATGACTGACTTGACTGGACAGACCATGGGGACAACTCCTCTTCCCCCTTGGACCTCACCCGAGCCCACTGGAAAGATGTAAAAGACACCGCTCATAGCAACAGTGCTGATGTAAAGAAGTGTAAATGGTCACTTTCTGTTCTTTCCTTCCGAATGGTCCTCTTTCAACGTGGGCTGGTCCAGGGAATGACCTTTCCACTTGAATTTGATTCCTAAGATTGAAGACATTGTTTTCCAACCTCCCACAGGACACCTGCAGCAGATGCCTTACATGGTGACCTGGCAGGGTCTCATCGGCAGAGTCCATGACCCCTCCCGTGGGTTAAGCCTTTCCTTCTGCCTAATCTGACTGCACCCACTTTGCCTTTCCAGATTTTTTCCCCTTAAAACCCTGAGAAGAGGTCAAGCCTGTCCTCCAGGGGGGATCAGATGACTCAGATGTCTTCCCTCCTTCTTATTCTTCCCTTAGACCTGAAGCCCCTCCCAGGCTCAGCCCCCCCCCACAGGCAGACCCACCTGCACCCCTGGAGCCACCCCAAGGGCCAGCACAGGCCACTAGGAGCCAGAGGGGGGCAACTCTGCAACCCGAGTCAGTCGCCCTCCGGTCAGCAGGTTCTCCTGATGGAGATGGGAACCCAACCTTCCACTATTGGCCCTTTAACACCAGTGACCTCTACAAAGTGGTGCATCCAGAATTCTTTAAAAAAAAGTCTCCAAGATCTTAACCTCTTAGAGACTGTTCTCTTCGCCCATCAGCCCACCTGGGATGATTGCCAGCAACTCCTGAAAATCTTGTTCACCTCTGAGGAATGGAACTGGATTCTGGAGGTTGCTCAGAGGCAGGGGCCAGAGGAAAGCCCAGCTGTTTATTTAGAGAGACTTCTAGAAGCTTTCTGCCAATACATACCATACAATCTTGAGACAGAAGAATCAGCCCAGATGATAATGTTCGCCTATGTAAACCAGGCAGCACCAGATATAAAAAGTTACAGTCTCTAGAAAGGTTAGGGAAAGGAATCTGAGGGATCTAGTTGCAATGGTGGGAAAGGTGTGTAATAAGAGAGAGACACCAGAACAGAGAGGAAAAGAAAGAAAAGAGGCAGGAAAAGAGTCTCACCAGGATCCTAGAACAACAGCAAGCTCTGCACAGGGAAGACTTGAGAGAAATCCCCATGAACACAAACTCCAGGAACGTGAAGCCAACTCAGCGGAAGAGGGACACTGGGTCAAAAATTGCCCAAAAAAGAAGGGACCTCCCAGACAACCCCAGTCCTGCCAGCCTACATGGGAAATGAGGAGAACAGCGACAAGGGGAGACAGGGCTCAGATCCCCTCCCTGAGCCTAGGGTAACTTTAAAAGTGGAGGGAAACCCAATTGATTTCATGGTAGACACAGGGCAGAAAACTCGGTGTTGCTAAAACCAGGAGGACCCATGTCCATCAAAACCACCTGGGTCCACGGGGTCAAAGGGCCCAAACCTTATTCATGGACTACCCAAAAAACCATGGACTTGGGAATGGGACAGGTAACCCGTTCATTCCTGGTAATACCCACATGCCCCTACCCCCTGTTGGGCTAAGACATCCAAAATGAAAGCCCAGATCCACTTTTCTAACAAGGGAGCTAAATTAGTCCACCAAGTCTTGGGGACAAGTGACCTAACTGGGGAATATAGACTTTACCAAGAACCAACATATCCTAGGCCCCACATAGAGGACTGGCTCCAGAAGTTCCCTCGGGCTTGTGCAGAGACGGGAGGCATGGGACTGGCCCTTCACAGGCCCCCAGTCTACACTGAGATCAAGGCAGGAGTGGATCCTCTTAAGGTCCACCGGTACCATGTGCCAGTGGAGGCTAAAAGAGGCCCCCACGTAGGAAGCTATTGAATCTTGGGGTCGTAAAGCCTATCCAGTCAGCCTGGTACACGCCTGTTACCAGTTAAAAGGCCTCACACCATGGCTCACAACCACCTGTAATGAGATCTGGTGCCCTCATCTGGGGTGAAGGTGACCATGCAGGCAAAACACTGTATATATAATAAATAAATCTTAAAAAAAAAAAAGCCTCACACCAATGACTACCCCCCAGTATAGGCCTTAAGGGAAGTAACAAGAGGGTTATGGACATACATCCCACCATTCCCAATCCTTATACACTGTTGAGTACCGTCTCCCATTCGGCAATGGTACATTGTACTGGATTTAAAAGATATCAGAAATATCTAGGGGCAAAAGTAACAGGGTAGCCATCTGGAAAGTATAGATAACCACAGAATGTCCCCCTCCTAAAGGTCAGCCAATAAGGAAATTTGACAAACAAGAGGCAAGACTTAAGAATAAAATTTCTGAAAAGTCCCTAGACACAAGCCAATCAGAACTGAACCCTTCACCTCACACTCTGCTAATGTAACTTTTCTGGGTTTTGCCTTTAAATAATGCCCTTTAGAAGGGCGGGGCACCTCTGCTTGCTGCTTCTGTACCAGTTGCTTTGACGAGGTCCCTGCTGGCTTATATTGTGCACACAATAAACCTTGCCTTTGCATTTCCGTGAGTCAGTCTCCCTGGTGGTCTTTTGGGGTCCCCACAGACTGGGCACAACAATTATATTGTTACAAGCTTATGGGGGCCAGGGAGTAGAATATGGTAGTTTGAATATGATTGGCCCCCATAATCTCATAGGGAGTAGCACTACTAGGAAGTGTGGCCTTGCTGGAGGAAGTGTGTCACTATGGGAGTTGGCCTTGAGATCTCCTTTGCTCAAGGTGTCTCTTCGCAGCAATAGAAACCTTAACCAAGACAGACAAACCCGATTGTTTTATAATAATCATCATTGAATATGAAAACCAATAACAAAGATGGCAAACAAGCAAGTTGGAGAGGAAAGGACTTATTTTCATTACACTTCTGCATTACAGTTCATCACTGAAGGAAGTGAGGACAGGAAGGATCCTCCAGGCAGGATCCCAGAGGCAGGAGCTTATTCAGAGACCCTTGGAGAGAGGCTGCTTACTGGCTTGCTTCCCATGGCTTGCTCGGCCCACCTTCTTACAGAACCCAGCACCAACAGTCAGGGCATGGCACCACCCACAGTGGGCTGGGCCTTCCCCCATTGATCACTAGATGGTAAAATGCCTTACAGCTGGATCTCATTGAGTCATTTCCCCAACTGAGGCCCCTTCCTCTGATGACTCTTTCTTCTCTGGTATTCCATGGTGTGAATGAAGGCTCTGGTTAGGTACCAGTTCAACTTCTCCATGTTCAAAGAGATATGTGAGGGCTGTCTTCAGCAATAGGGCCATGATTATAACTTAATGGGAATTAAAATAAGAAAGTTAAAATGTATTAGAGATTGTTATAATAAAGTAATAAACTCTATATGCTTGTTTTTACTAATGTGCTACTTAGGTTGACAACAGGACAAAACTGGGCCTTAGAAGGACCCTCAAATGGAGAAAGTACCTCTACCAGATTGATCTGTGGGCATGTTTAAGGAGGCATTTTCTTAATTAATAATTGATGTAGCAAGATTCAGCCATTGAAATGTGGTCCTGGGTTATATAAGAAAGCAGGCTGAGCAAGCTAGGGAGGACAAGTTAGTAAACAGCATTCTTCCAAGGCCTCTGTTTCAGTTCCTGCCCTGAGTTCCTGCACTGGTTTCCTCCAATGATGCCTGTAATCTATAAGTCAAGCAAACCCTTTCCAGCTGCAATACGGGACAAAATATAACTCTAATTGCAAACTAGGACCGAAGCTGGTACCAGGAATGTGGGGCATGACTGTGGCAGACCTGGCCATGTTGTTTTGGAGAAGATTATAAAGCATTCAGAATTTTGGGCTGAAAAAAATGTTCAGTGTGCTGTGTTCAATGAGCGATCCTGTGGGAGCCCGCAAGCTAAGAATTTTTAGAGAAATGCAGACAATGGAGGCCTGGCTTGTGAAATTTCAGAGAGAAGCTTCAGGGCCTCAAAGATTATATCAGAGTTGCTTATGATATTTTTTAATTAAGAGTCCGTGATTTCTTCTCAGTCAACCCTGAAGAAGCAATGGAGACTAAGAAGAGATCATCGTCATTGAGTTGAAAGCGTCTAGAAGAATTAGCTCAGGATCAGAAGCTGTGGTCTAGAGGAAGGCTAAGGCTGCGCCACACTGACAGCAGAATGTGACAGATAATGTAGGAGCCACCTACCGCGTGCAGGTTTCGCAGGTGTGAAGGGGTCGTGAACAGGAGCTATGCTTGACATTCTGTGGCAGAGTTGGACTCTCCGAAGAGAGGCCAGGGGAAGCCAAGGGTACAGGTGAAACCTCAGTTGCTGTGGAGATCCCCACATACTGAAGATGCCACACAGGATGGAGCCAAGGACAGCAGTAGGTGTGGGGTGGAGCCACCCTGGGCCTGTAAAACCAGCTGTGTGGGATGTGGATGGCAGAGCTGGAGATGTGAGTGGATCCCAGATGTCAGACACTGAGCTGTTTACCCTGTTGGACTTTCGGTTCTGCTTTGATTTGATTGCAACTGTTCCTTGGTTATTCCCTCTTGGACTAAGAATAAAACTTATTTTTTTATATTTTACAGGGGCCTGCAGTTGAGAGACTTTGAACTTTTATGTGTCTGAATATTTTAAATAGGGACTGTAGGACTTTTAAAGTTATAACGTGTTTAATATTTTGATCTTGTAGATAGTCGAAAAGAGTTATGGTTTAATAGTTATTTGTGAATCAAGTTGACAGAGAGTCAGTTGTGCTGGTTTATTTTTTGTCAGCTTGAAACAATTTCAAGTCGTCTGGGAAGAGGGAACATCAGTTGACAAATTGCCAACAACAGAGTGACACGTAGACAAATGTTCTTTTTTTATTTTTTTGGTTTTTTCGAGACAGGGTTTCTCTGTGGCTTTGGAGCCTGTCCTGGAACTAGCTCTTGTAGACCAGGCTGGTCTCGAACTCACAGAGATCTGCCTGCCTCTGCCTCCCGGGTGCTGGGATTAAAGGCGTGCGCCACCACCGCCCGGCTAAGACAAATGTTCTTGATTAATGATTGATGATGGACGGTACAGTCACTGAGTATAAGTGCCACCCCTACAGGTGGTGCTGGGTTGCATAAGAAAGCAAACTAATAAGCCATAAGGACAAGTTAATAATCAGCATTCCCCTCGTGGTCTCTGCCTCAGTTCATGCCTCCAGGATCCTGCCTTGAATTGCTGCCCTGGGTTCCTTCAGAGATGACCTATAATCTGAGAGTTGAAAGATAATAAGCCATTTATTCTCCTAACTAAGTTAGTTTTTGTTAGTGTTTTGCCAAACTACAGAGAAACCTACCTAAAACATGCACCTGTATTTATGAAAGTACAAAATCAAAATGATAGATGTATCTATCACCTCCAAAAATATCCTCATGACTCTTTGAAATTCCTTCTTTTATTGTGTTCCAGTCCCCCAAATACTCCATATCAACACATTGGTGCTGTCACTACAGACTGATTTGTATTTCCTGAAATTTATGTGAAAGAAATCACACAGAATGTACTCGTGTGGGACTTCTTTATTGAATAATTAGATGGGAATGGAATTCGTGTTGATGCATGTAGTGACAGTTTGGTCCTTTTCATTGTTGACTGGTATCCTATTATGTTCCCATACCACAACAATGCAAAAATTGTGTTTTCAATAAGATTTCAATCACCCAACGCTTCTGATACTATGTGTGCTGACTTAAGTAAGAATAACCCCCACAGGTTAATATATTTGAAGGCTTTGTCATTAGGGAGTGGCACTATTTGGGAAGGATTGGAGGTGTGGCATGTGGCTTTGTTGGGGGAAGTGTATCACTGGGGGTGAGCTCAGAAGTTTCAAGCAGCAGACTCGGGCTTTCTCTCTCTGCTTACAGATCACCATGCAGCTCCCAGGTGACTTCTCTAGCACCTGCTACATGCTGCCTTGCTTCCCACCATGACAACAATGAACTAAGCCTCCGAGATGCTAAGTAATCCCCCAGTTAAATGCTTTCTTTCATAAGAAGAGCCTCAGTCATGGTGTCTTTTCACAGCAACTACCGATTATGTATTCCTCATTTAGAGAGACAAGCTGAAGCAAACTTTTTGGCAGTCATAGGTCATCGATGAAATATAGGATTGTGCAAAGTTTTGAAGAGAGAGAGAGAGAGAGAGAGAGCAAAATCTTTTTCAGTAAATACGTTTTAGTCCTGTAATGACAGAGTGCTCTGCAGAATTGCACCTAATTCCACTTCTGTTCAAACCCACTCTTACTACGTAACAATAAATGTCTCCTTCAAGAGTACTTCACTTTTTTTCTCTCTAAAAGTTGCAAAAACAACTAAGAGAATGAGCAGTTTAATTGCAGTAATAATTTATTGGCTTGGCTTAGGGAATTAGCTCACAGAACTTTTCCCTGTGGCAAAATAAAAATGCCATGCACAGAGGCACCGTGGTGCTTAGGCTAACCCTGGTATTTTATACATTTGAGCTCATTATTGGTCTCATTAATTTTGTGACTGTTAATAACACTGCTATTTATATGTAACTTAGCCTCTACAGATTTCCATCCAACACAGCAAAACCCAATGGGTAATATATCTAGAATGTTAAGCATGTGTCTGAATAATTTTCCTCAGCAGGAAATATTCTTTGAGATTTGACATATATGAACTACTGGGACACCTAAGAAATGTTTTTATTTACATTTTGATTCTTAGGGCAAAGTCTGGTGAAATGCATTGGTTTCCTCAACTAAGAATAAGGAAATTTATATTTTCTAAGAGGGTATCAAATTGAAGACAAGATAACACATGAGTTAATTTTTCTACTGTGATTTCTTTAAAAAAAAAAAACCACAATGAAAGCAATTTATGGTGGAAAGCAAACAAGTTTGGTTCTGCCCACAGTTCAAGGTTATAGTTTATCAACTAGTTGTGAGCCACCTAACATAGGTGCTGGGAACTGACCTCAGGTCCTCCAAGAGCAGCAAGCCTTCTTAGCCACTGAACCATCTCTCCAGCCTTTGGTTTGTAAAATTTTACAAAGATAAAAAAAGTTTCTGCACTTTTTATGTTGAAAACAAAGCATGACTCCCCAAAATGTGTATCTGTCACTTATGCAATAGAGGGTTTAGCCCATCTTACTCACTGATAGAGTAACTCATAAACACTGTCTCTGTCAGCTGTATCTCTATATAGTTGTAAAGTTGTGAAGAATAAACATTCATTCCATTATATATTGCTGTAATAAGAGCGGCGGGCTACGTTCCTGGCACCCGGCTGCCTGCACGGCTATCTTTATACCCGAAATAATTACACGGAAACTGTATTCTTTTAAACACTGCTTGGCCCATTAGCTCTAGCCTCTTATTGGCTAGCTCTTACATATTGATCTAACCCATTTTTAATAATCTGTGTAGCCCACGAGGTAGCTTACCAGGGAGGATCTTAACCTGTGTCTGTGTCTGGCAGGAGAATCATGGCGACTCCTTGACTCAGCTTCTTTCTCCCAGCATTCTGTTCTGTCTACTCTGCCTACCTAATTTTTTGTCCTATCAGAGGCCAAGCAGTTTCTTTATTACTTAACCAATAAAACAACAGATAGAAAGATGACCCTCCTCCATCAATATACGAATAGTGAAGTTATTGCAATTTTTGTTATTATTCTATTTTGTCTAACCATGTGTAAAATCATGACAATTAATTTCCTATTGGCTAATGGCAAAAATCTAATAGCTAACAAAGCATTAATTGAATTGGTGATGGAAATACCTATATGCCATTATTGGGAATGTTTTTGTTTTACTCTGGAGAGACAGGAGAGATTATTTTGTTTTCAGTAATGGAAACTGAGCCCCATGTCTCATGTATGCCAAGTATGCATTCTGTCCTTGAGCCACAACTCTGATTCCTTTGGAGGAAACAGACATTAATTATGGAAATAGCATTGGTATTTCCCCCCCCCAAAAAAAATCATAGAACTGTCTGTGATTCAGAAATCCCAATACCAGGTACATTCCCAATAAATTTGAAATAATTATGTCAAAGACATAACTATATTCTCACAAAAGGGACAACTAAATTAAAGAGGTCTTTTTTTGTGTTGGTGACACAAGATAATACATTGCATGCTTAAAATTTCTCAGAGTAATTTTAAGTGTTTGTACCACCAAAATATACATGAATAATCTATGTTAAGTGACTTAATTATCTATTCATATATCATACATAGTGTATTCATACATCAAAACGTAAGGGTATAACTTTATATACAAATACATACTATTTTGCTTATAAATAAAAAAAATATTACTTCATATGGAGACTTATACCTGTGGAGATTAAATTGCTGCCTCTCAGATTCAAATCTACTATTTTATACCCTGATTTTGGTGTTGAACTACAGTTCTATTTGGCCAGATACCTCTGAGTTAAACTCTGTTTAAGCAAAAAAACAAACAAAAGCTGAAGGTATTGTTTCTATAGAGATCAACTAGACAGCAGTGAGTCCCACAGTGCTCAGACTACAGTCTTTAAAAACCATTTCCCACTAAAGGGAAACAGGGCTTCCTGGAGAATTGGCAGGTGCTAGGTCTGGGAAATACATCGGACAAAACGACTGAGAGACGGAAGCAATTAAAGGTGACTGTGACATCAAAAGGACTCAGGAGCCAACCTGAAAGCAGTCCCACTGAGTAAGACTAGATTAATTTAAGCATCGGTCAAAATGATGGTGCAGCTATTTGAAGCCAACATGCCTAGATTCATGAGTTCATCCGCCCAAGAAAAGCACACTGGTCTCTTCCAAAACTCATAGGGATCCAGCTTATTATTCTGAAAACTAGCAGTATATAAGTAAATATGATTGATGAGAATGATAAGATGTTTATTTTGTCTTTTCTAGAAGAATTAGACCTAAAGGGAACCAAGTAGTTAATAAAAAGCTAAGAACCAAGTAGCTAATAAAGATACTCAAGTATTGACGAAGAAAGAAATAAAATTCAGATGCCCATCAAGGTTTGGTATTTTCTCCTCTTGCAGTTGATAAAACCTGCCATTATTTCATGAATCTTGAAGAAGGTGCAAGGTGTCTGAGTCCTGGGAGTCTCCACAAGAAGATACAGAAAGCAGCAGGGACATCCTGTTGCTCCGGCTCTCTTTGCCTGTGATGCAGCGGTGGGATCTAGCAGGGACATCCTGTTGCTCTGGCTCTCTTTGCCTGTGATGCAGCGGTGGAATCTAGGAGAACACAACACATGCAATGGCTCTGTGTCTCAGCAGGAAGCACTGAGGTGACCACGCTTAACTTGGCCGAAGGAATCACGCAGCTGTGACTAGAGTAGATCAGGAGGGGTGAAGAATAAGGATAATCTCACTGGCGTGGGTCCAGGTAATCCCAGAGAACCTAATTATAAAAGGACAACAAGAGAGCCAGAGCTGGAGAAGATGTAGAGAGAGCGAGGTCAGAGGTGATGGCCACTTCTGGCTTTGAAGGTGGAGGAAGGGGCCACAGCAAAGAACACACAGGGTTCTTGGCGGCAGGAAAAGGAAAGGGAGTGGATTCTCACTGCACACTCTCGGTGGAATACAGTTCCAGCAACAATTTGGCCTCAGCCCACTGGTCCCATTTCACATTTCCATTGCATAGCACATAAGACAAAAATTAGTAGTGTTCTGACTTTCTAGACAACTGGTAATTCATTATAGCTCTAAGAGGAAACTACTATAAAGAAGCAAGAGGATTTTTTTTTAATTTTCGAATAATCACGTGTCTTGTCCCTTAACCCAGGAAATGTCAAGGGAAGTAGGTCATTGTTGCGAACTCAGCAGTATATCCAGCCAGATGTCCACCGTCTACATGTCACATGACGCTTTCTGTTTTATTTTGGTTTCATTTTTGGTTTTTCGAGACAGGGTTTCTCTGTGTAGCCCTGGCTGTCCTGGAACCCCCTTTGTAGACCAGGCTGGCCTCAAACTCACAGAATCCACCTGCCTCTGCCTTCTGAGTGCTGGGACTAAAGGTGTGTGCCACCACCGCCTGGCTAGGAAGAAGATTTTCAAACCTTATAAATATTGTCATAGTTAACTTTTGTCCACATGACATAAACCTAGACATAGCTGGGAAGAAGTCATCTCAGATGAGAAATCCCTCCCATCCGATAGGCCTGGGGACAGGTCTCTGGGTCATATTCAGGATTGTTGATTGATGTGGTAGGGCCCAGACCCCTATGGGCAGTGCAATTCGTAGGCATAAGAGAGGTAGGTGAGCAAGGCTGAGAAGCAGGTCCGTAAGCAGCATTTCTCCCTGGTTCTCCCTAGACACGTGATTATTCAAAAATTTAAAAAAAAAATCCTTTGCCTCCTTATAGTAGCTTCTTCTTAGAGCTAGAATGGATTACCAGTCATCTGATCTCCTTCATGGACTGTGTCATGGAAGTGTGAGCCAAGTAAAGCCTCTCCTCCCCACGTTGCTTTTAGTCAGTGCTCTATCATAGCAACAGAAGCCAACTAGGACAGAACTTCCAGCAGAAAATTTAACGACTTCTTAGAAATGTCAAACTAAACAGGGAAATAAGACAACAGATTATTAAAAATATCCCAGAGAAATCAACCTTCAGAGAAGGGAGATTTAGACCAACAGAAGACTTCTCAACAAACACTATGGTAGCTAGAAGGTCTGGCCACTTTGAAGAGCTGGGGAAAAAAAATAATTGGGGACAGGGTTATAGTTCGGTCTGTAGAGCGCTTGCCTAGCACCCATGAGGCCCTGGGTGTGATCCCTGGCAGTACAGGCCTGTGATTCCGACACTCGGGAAGTAGATGCAGGACTGGAAGTTCAAAGTCATCCTCAGCTACACATTGAGCGCAACGTTAGCTAGCCTGAGTTAATCCTGTGGAAACAGAAAAAAGGAAGGAGTGGAGGGAGAACAAAGATGGGCAGAGGAAAGAAGGAGGAAGGGAATTACTCCTCAAAGGAACCCCGTGAAAGACTGTCAGCAGTGAACAGCTATTAGAGAAAATATTAAGAAATATTATTAACCACATAGGAGCCAAGAACCTCCGAAGGGAGCTGGGCATGAAGGAAGAACAAAGCTAGACAGTATATGCGTAAGTCTTAATAAGTATTAAGCACATAAAACAATAATAATGCCTTGAAGAGTTAGCATCTAAGGGCATAACATACCAGGCAATGATGGCACAGAAATGAAAAGGGGAATAGAGTGGTTAGGATGTGGCACGAACCAGGTATTATCAGAAAAAAGTAAAAGTCACAATCAACGTTAGATTTTGATAGGTCAAAGAAGAACACTGCCCAAGCTTGGGTAAACATTAAAATGGTAAACAAAGGACGCGGGGAAGATAATAACAGCAATAACTCTCCCAGTTACTAATTAATGTAGTCATAATCATTTAGGGACCCACAAAACCAAGCTCTTAGCAAAGTCAACTTGCTGAGTAAATGTTTTTATCTCTAGTCTGACCTTTGGGACAGTCAGTGAACACAGTCTTCAGGGACAGAAAGTTCATTAATCTGTTAATATTTATTCTTTTAAAACAAGATTTATTTTAGTGCGTACATACATGCGTGCATACATGTGTGCATGCATGCGTATATATTTGAGTGAGATGTGTCCATTAAGGCCAGAGATGTTGGAGTAGCTGGAGTTACAGGACTTTGTGAGCCACTCGACATAGCGCTAGGAACTGGACTCAGGTCATGTGCAAAAGCAGCATACACTCCTTTTTTAATATTATTAAAAATTTCCACCTCCTCCCCTCCTCCCATTTCCCTCCCACTTCCTCTCTCCCTCCCTCTCCAGTCCTAAGTATACACTCTTAAGCATCCCCCCAGCTCCCATTAACGTTTTTTGCTGCTAAAACTACACTCGGCTTTTCCGCATGACAATGTGTTTACCGCATGTTCACATTCCGTCAGCAGAGGGCAGCAGATGACCGTGCTGCTGTTCACTCAATCTTGGTGCCTTCATGGTTGAACTTGGAATAGACGAGATGTTTTAGTCTGTATTGCACTTGTTACTTCTTGTCACCAAGAATGGGAGGAGAACGATGAAAAGGTCCTTCCGTGTCAAAAATCACTCTGCTAACTGAGCTGCACGACCAGCCCCCAACTATTTTTATCCCAGCGCTTAAACCTACATGTGGAAGCCATTTTTCACGAGCTGGAAATAGAAATGCGCCAGGTAAGCAACAAATTTGCCGGGTTTTCTCTTTTCATTTGTCAATGCTACCAAATTATGTCATTGGAAACATAAATCAGCAGCAGCTGCCTTGGGTCATGGCATTGTATCTCCGTGCCTGGATAGATTTGGTAGATCAATCATGACATTTTCCTATTGACATTGGTCCTAACATGGGGTTTCCCCCTTTACCTTTATAAACTACCATTTGCCTATGGCCCATGCCTGTCTCCTCTCTATTCAGAGACAGTCCTTTGTCCCTCCAGGACAAATACTCCTACCCTCTTCCCATTGTCCCCGTCCGCTTCTCCCCCATCCTCAGTCTCCTCTACCACAGCATCCTAGGTCATTCTAACACAGACCTCCCCTCTTTTTTCTGCCCTTCAAATTTACACTTACAAGGTCATTTTCTGCTGTTTCTCTGCCACAGTTAGAAAGCAGCCACTTTAACTTTCTTCCTTGATTAATATCACTGTGTTGGAGTCCCCTTCAACTACTGTATAGACTGGCCAGACAGTTGCAAAGGACCAACTCTTCCCCCATGGACACCTGGCTAGAGTTTAAGCACGGTTAAAGATCAATATTACGACTTTATCGCAAGCACATTTCAAATGCTTACTTTCCCTTAAGTAAAGCTGTTAAGGGCCAGAAAGCTTTGATCTTTAGACTGACAGCTATCAAACATGTTCCTTGTACCCATTTGCCCTGGGTGGGGATCTACCTACCAAGCAACTCATCTCGGCAACTGACAGGCTATCCTCGAGGCATTATGGCTGCTTTAAATGTACCATAGATGCCACGGGGAAACGCTGAGACACTATTCCTGGGCAGATGGGAACAAATGCCTACTCACGCCAGACAGGAAACTGATGAGAGACCAAAGGGCAGATACCGTCAAAGTCCAACTTGGTGAACCAATTAGTTTTATTTGTGTCACATACAAAGATATGTGAGCAAAAATGGCTCAAAGACAGCTGCATCACCAAAACCCACCCTCGCATGGATGACAACTCACAAAAGCAAGAGTCCTGGAACACAGTGCACAGCCTACAAGCAATTCCAAGGTTTGGAGAGTGTCATTTCTAGGTGGCACGGCTGGTCTGAATCTCTTGCAGGCAGCTCTGCTGGTCTTTGCTTCTTCCAGGCAGCTTGGCTTGTCTGAGAATGACTCAGAACAGTTTTTACTGCTAATATATTCTGGTGTATGTGTGTCTATGTGTGAGAATCTGCTCACTTTCAGGGACTTCCTGAAGCTGTTCTGAGTTGTCTACTACCTGTCTTAAGCAGCTCCCTTCCAGAGTGGAGTATTTCATCTCCCTGTAATTATCCTGTTGTTTCGCCTTCCCTTCTGTAGCTTGTATCTTAAGAAGTTACTCTCCAAAGTGCAAGGTTAGGGAGACACAGCTCCTCAGTCGGTAACTATTCCCCAGCTGCAAGGAGTGCTGCAACCATTGGCTGTTGTTGAAGTTACAATTTCTGCCCTGGGAGGCCCTGCTCCCGTCATGATCTCTTCAGCAAACCACACTGGCTTTGGAAGACTCTGCAAGACAGAGCCAGTAAACCCTAGATGATCCTGCTCACTGGGAAGCTATTCTTTTTCAGACTACAGTAACTCTTTACTGACTCCAGAAGAAAAATAAACTGTGGTTGGTGCAATGTGAGGCTTGTGATTTGTTCGTAAGTGATGCTTGTCATTTTGTCTATATAGCACTCGTGATTGGTAGAACTATGCCCTTGTGGGGCTGTAACTGGTGGGATTACAGTCCATACACAAGCATGCTCCTCTTCTGGCTATGCAAGCAGACTGTTTTCCCCTAATTGTCTCATTAGTCTGGAAGGATTCTCTCCTGTGTACTGCCTCCTGGGATTGTGATATTAGGCGCAGTAACAGCACCTCATAAATAATCTCTTGCCTACTTAGAGCCTTCATCAGCCTGTGCAGAGGGAGGCTAAGACTTCGAAACATCCATATCTGATGGCAAAGGCAGGAGCACTGGCATCGGCAGAGAGGAGGTAGGTGAAGAATCCCAGAGAGTCCCCATGAGCCAGGGGACTCAGCCGAAGCTCAGAGCACTAACACAGAAGGCAGTTAAGAGCTCCAGAGCCCTCCAAGAGCTCTGAGCCATAACACTAGAGAGTGGCTAAAAAGGGTTACAGGTCAGGGAGGCACTGCAAAGCTTGGGCTCTTTGACAGCAATTCCTTACACCGAAATTCAAGAGTTATAGTCTACCTACTGTTTGCTGGGCACTCTACATCCTGAGCAACGGGCCTCTGCCTTGAGAACCTGAAGCAATAATAAGCCTCCAGCTTTGACAGCTTGGAACTGAAACCCAGCCTATGAGTTCCTGGAACTCGGGGCCTTCAACACTAAGGGAGCAACCTAGAGCAGCGGAACACCCATCTCTGGCCAGGTGTTTGTCATTAGTTCCTAGTCATTCACTCTATATGTTGCTCATTCAAGCAATACTACAAATTAACTTTATACATAGAAATTGTGCCTTTCTGAGTAAGCCACAGAAGTGTTGAGGTCCTATTTCTACAGAGTATTCCTGATGTTCACTTCCCAAGTCTTGTCCAAGTAAAAAAACAGGGAAACCGTCTTTTTCAAGGGTTGGGCATGGTGGGGGCACACCTGCAATCCCAGCGCTGGAAAGGTGGGTGAGTGCAGGGAATTCAAGGTCACACTGAGTTCCAACAAACAGTGAGCTCGAAGTCCGCCTTGGCCCCATAGGATTCTTTCTCAATACTATACCAAAAACCCAAGACCACTAAAATCCCACGAAGAACCCTAAACTAAACAAGAATTGGGGTGGGAACAAAAAATGAAGGACAAGGGAGAGGGGCGGAACTGGAGACAGGGAGATAATTGATTATGTAGTGTACTGAAGCACTCAGAAAATGAAGTCTGTAGTGACCGCCAGGCTTTTAAACGAAAGGCGGAGAAAGGATACCTTTCTTCTTCTGACTCCCTGCGCCAGTCAGGCAATTACACATTACACCCTGCGCCACGTGAGCGACAGTCAGCCTTCTCCACGCTCCCAACAAGGAAAAGCCTACAAGTCGGCTAAGCACTTCCTGGGACTGAGCCACTAACAAAGCAGCTCGCCGCCGCAGGTCCAGTTTCTCCCGCCTATGGGGCGGAGCCGGGAGGATCTATGGCCAAAGCTCCTAGGCCTTCAGCTTCAGGACCTCGGGCCTGGGCTGTGCGGAGCGGAGTGGAGCAGGTCCTAGGCTCTGCCCCCGCCCGGGGCCCAGATTCTCGGGATCAGAGAACTGGGCTGGGCGGGCCCAGGCTCCGCTAATCACCCTCAGCACACAGGACCGGCCTTCGGGGCGGGGTAGATCCCCGGCCCCGCCCCTCGATCATGGCCTGTCTTCGGGCTCTGGAAAGAAGAGGTGTCCCAGGCTCTGCCCCTTGGTCTCAGCTTCAAGTTCAGGCCCTTGGGGCGGGATAGGTCGTAGACTTCGCCCCTCCTCCTTGTCCCTTAAGGTTCCGAAGGGTGGTGGTCCAGGCTCCTCCTGAGAGGGAGGAGGTGTTCGGACCCCGCCCCCTCTGGGCGTGGCGAGACCCAGGCCCCGCCCCTCGGCTGCTGCAGCTGGTTCCGGCCCGCTCACTCACGGTCCCGCCTCGCTGCAGGAGCGTCCGGAGGACCGCTCAACGGGAGGAGCGCCGAGTCGGCCTGGGTCCCTTGGTAGCAGCCGGCTGTGTGATCGCGGAGCCCCTCTGTGAGCGGTGAGTACCACGCGGGCCCGGAGCGTCCGTGCAGGCCTTTTCACGTTGTAGACCGCGGGGACAGAGGACGAGCTGGGGGAGGCCGCGGAGCTCGTTCCTGGGGTGACCTCTCCGCCCGCTCCTCAGCCTGCGTCGCTTTGGACTGGGAGTGGCTCTCTCGGCGCCTCGCGCCTCGGGAGTTCTCGCCTTGGCTGTGCAAGCCGCGCCGGGGAGTCTGCCAGGCCCGGCCTACGGGATAAAGAAGGCTGCTTGTGCCGGCAGATGAGGGAGTACCCAAGAGGGGACAGTGAGGGCGAGAGACCCCCTCAGTGGAATGGTTGAGCTCAGAACTTAAGGTGATTGATTGAGAAACCCGAGGAGAACGGGACTGTACTAGTCGGCCAGGCCGGTACACGAGAACCGCACATCTCCCTGCAGCATGCTTGACAGCCTCTAAGCAGAAGTTGCTGAACTTTTGGACTTAGGACTTTTTGCGCACTTAACAGAACCTTTGTTATATGGGTTGTACCTATTGATGATTGCTATGTATAAATAAAACTTACAGACACTTAGTATGCTTAATAATTCAGAACATAACACTTTCTAAAATCCTGTATTTTCCAAAACCAAGTTATGACGAATAACATTGTTTTACATTGTTTTACATTTCAACAAATCTCTGCTTAGAAGAAGACAGGTGATTTTTTCCCCCCGAGACAGGGTTCCTCTGTGTAACAACTCTAGTCGTCCTGGCACTCACTCTCCTTGTAAACCAGACTGGTCTCGAACTCACCTAGACCGGCCTGCCTCTGCCTCCGGAGTGCCACCACCCTGCCGACAGGTGGATTCTTATATCTGTCTGCTTCTGCTTTCAGTCTTTTTTTTTTAATTTATTTATTTATTATGTGTACAGCATTCCTTCCATGTGTGCCTGCAAGCCAGAAGGGGGCGCCAGGTCTCATTATAGATGGCTATGAGCCACCATGTGGTTGCTGGGAATTGAACTCAGGACCTCTGGAAGAGCAGTCAGTGCTCTTAACCACTGAACCATCTCTCCAGCCCTGCTTTCAGTCTTTTGCAGTGTGGTTTGTCATGTGGCTACTGGAGACTTTCAAGTATCCTCCTGAAAGTGTAGCATCTCTGTTTAGTTTGGAAGTGTTGCTGGCCCTGCCGATCCCTAGGTGTTCTGTGCCCCACACGTCGAGGTAGCGAGTGCTTGGGAGGCATAGTTCACTAGGTTCATTACCTTGTTTATGACCCTTCCACCCAGCACCATGGAGAGTGTTCAGTGTTCCATCTCTGATATTCAGGGCCACTCTTGGCCTCACTTTGGAACTAAGTACTGGATCCCCACACCTGATGGTGGCTGCCGACTTTTGCAAACTCAGTAATGTTCATGCGTGCCTTGGTTGTTTCTGTGCCTGTGGAGTTGACCCATGTGAGCATCAGGACTGCAGGATGTGGCAAACAGGACCTGTGGGTTCTCAGAAGTGTGTGTAGAGAGACCGTGCCAAATGTATAGGGGTTGGTGTAAGATTACCAAGTAGTTGAGAGGTCATTTTTAAAATATCAGCATAGTGAGCTGGGCAGTGGTGACGCACACCTTTAATCCCAGGAGGCAGGAGGCAGAGAGGCAGGAGGATCTCTCTGAGTTTGAGACCAGATACTAGGTATGGGTTGTGTTATTCAAGTCTTCCAAAATGTTTGCTAGAGAAAAACAAAAAATCCTGTGTTTCGAATATGCTAATATGGATCAGCAGATTTCTTGTGTAAAGGAGCAGACAGCAAAAATTACAACCATGCAGTTCTCATATTGCTGTGTGTAAGGAGCCATAGGCAATATGTCAGGCCAGCTCTGATCCACCAGGGCTACACAGAGAAACCCTGTCTCGAAAAATCTAAATAAATAAATAAATAAATAACTAGACAGACAGGATGGCGTGCTTTTGCTCCCCTCCCCCGCTGTGCTCAGTTCTGTTTGTGGTTTCTAGACTTCGATTTCTTGAGCTATGCTTCCCAGTCTTTGAGTTCTTTCATTTCCATGTTCCTGGCTATCACTGTGAGTGGTCCTCTGTGGTTTTTCGTTAAATTCGTGACTGCGCCTTAAGCCAACTGATATCCTAATTGCCAATTTCAACTCCATTGCTACCAGTAGGGTTTGGCAACACTGGCCGCAGCCAGGCAGGAATTCTGTTTCCTCAGGCACCGGTTCTATCGGCTGCTAAAGGGTTCTTTATATAGATCTCTATCCCGCTATAAAACTCAGGCTTCAAAGGTTGAGGTGAAATCCGGCTGGCTTAGAGAGGCTGAACAAGTAGCTAATCTTCTCTCTTAGCTCGCATCTCCCCTCAAAACAGGGTGTCCTGCTCCACCCCCACCTGAGAACCCTAGCTACTCATGGTTCCTCCCTACCACTTCCTGTCAGCTAGCTGCCGACTCAACCTCCTGACACCAAGTTAATTTTATTTAATCAAATGTAAAATGTCTTTGCATCATTAGGCAAATATTCCATAGCATAATGTAATATGTTTTAAATTAATATGCCACAGCAGTCCTGTCTCTGCCCCCGCAAGAAAGCAGTTGTCCAGCGCATTTGTGTAATGCATAGAATCCTTCGTTAGACTCTTTCCTTTGCTTTGTCTATACAAATTTGAGATAGATGTTGTATTCATACTATCAACCACACATATCAAAACAAAGAGATTTCTGTATCCTCTACCCAAAGAGGCTATCATATTCTAATGGAGCAGCATCAACACTTGGACTGATAGAAGTGATTTGCGCATGGCCGTTGTTCCTGTGGAGGTTAGGATCTAAACGTCAGCACTTGTGTTCTTTGTCTAAGACTCGACACTGCTGGTGGAGCCTCCCCTAATCACCCCTTGAGAAGGTGTTTATCTCATTCCCAACTCTTCTGGACCTTGGGAACTTAATGGGTGTAAAAGATGCAAGGCCTGTCTGGAACGTCCAGTCGAGAGCATAGGTAAGGACTGGCCAGTTGAGACAGTGCTCTGTCTACATGTGTACATGAAACGCAGTCCTGCGAGAAGAACAGTACCCCCTAGTAAAGAGCACTTCAGAAGCATACGCGAGGGAAACCAGAGGCCTACACTGGGAAGCTGACAAAACCAGTATTTATTACCATGTGCCTGGCAAGTAATAGCTTTTCATCTTATTTTGTCTGTTCTGTCTTTTAGGAGGAAATACCCCTTCATGAGGCAGCAGGCATCCGGATAGGAAAATCCCTTCCAACCTGATGTCAGTTCTTGGACTAGCCTTGTAGAGCATACTGGATTTCTCAGAACTTCAGTGTCTCTGACTTCACAATTAGGCTGTTGTTCGTAGGTGTCCCAAGCACCCCTGGTTTCCTGAAAGAGATTTATGCTAGCTATTGTGCGCGTTCCTTCTCACCTCTGTGCCCAGCAGTGTTCCATTTCTGCAGCTTGAGATGAGCTGTGATAACAGTATCTACCCCGTGGGATTCTTCCAGTGCTCCATGTCTGAGCTTTTTCTTCCCGGGGAGCAAATCGCTAAACATTTATCCGCACACTGCTGCTGTAGTTGGAGCCAAGGTGCATTTGGTTTGTTTGGCTTCTTTTCTGTTTTCTTTCTTTTTTTTTTTAAACAAAACCAGACCCCTTAGCCTTAGATATGAGGTATGGGATGTGTTATTCAAGTCTTCCAAAATGTTTGATAGAAGAAAAGCAAAAAACTGTGTTTCGAATATGCTAATATGGATCAGCAGATTTCTTGTGTAAAGGAGCAGACAGCAAAAATTACAACCATACAGTTCTGCTGCTGTGTGAAAGCAGCCATAGGCAATATACTGGATATATATATGAGCATGACTGTATTCAAATAAAACTCTATACAAAAACAGGTGCCGGACCAGAGTTTACAACCCTTGTACTAGAAGAATATAAAGAGAACCCCTGTTTTAAAGATACATTTTTTTTTTAAGAAAAGGAGATTCCTCAGGAATTCTGGGACTGGAACCTCCAAGGTGGATACATGTGGAAGTAGAAACTACAGATGACTGTAGTCATAGAAAAATCCAAAGTAGACTCTTCACAGAAGGACCACATGGCATGCACAGTGAATGAGAATCCATCCTCCCAAGTCTCAGGAGGGATCGTACACTGGGTGGGTGGACCTGCCTTCTAATGCAGTGTGGATTTGGACTGTAGGCCCCAAACAGTAGCATCTCTAACACCTATCCTCACTGCAGAGGCAGGGACAGATCTTCCTTATACATGTGTGTTTTATAATTATAATTATTATATGTGTTATATATACATGTATGTACATATTTGTACACAAACTACAGACACGTGTTATTTGTTACCTGTACACATGCATAAGTTATAGTCATGCTTGATCTTACACCCATGAATTTAAAATTGCTCCAGAAATGTAAAACAGAAATACCAAACTGTTAAGAATAGCCATTTCTGAGTAGTGACGTCGGGTGAAACCAAGTGAGGAACCTTTTCCTTCTTAGTTTTGGTATTATTAGATACTCATCCAGCCTGTAACATTCATGTGGTGTTTTTACATCCCAACAGCCTATGCCTTTAAAGGGAGATAGGTGATTTCTTTAGTGAAAGAGCTGCTCCCCAAAAATATCTATTCTTATGAAAAGATGCCCATATGGCGACCTGAGAGGTTTAGTGTCAGAAGTTTGGTCCATTATCACCATGGCAACATGGTGACACTGAGGCAGACGTGGTGCTGGAGACATAGCTGAGAGTTCTATATCAGATCCTCAGGCAGCAGGCAGAGGGAGACACTGGGCCTCGCATACACTTCCTCCCTCAAGGCCACACTTCCTAATCCTTAATAGTGGCACTCCCTGATGACCTAGCATTCAAATATATGGGCCTACGGGGGCCCTTCTTATTCAAACCACCACATCACGTGACATTGTCACATGTTTCTGAAGTGGTATATGTGATGCTGGTATAGACTAACTCAGAAAGCAAGTCCATTCAAGTCAAACACTTCATTTCATTCCTCGTGTTTGACTTAAACTCTTGCCGGAAGGTAGAAGTCCTAAAATCAAAGTGTTTCTTGACGGGCCCTATGCTAACCCTTGCACTAGTGTTGCAAAAATCTGCTGCATGGTTTTTAAAATTAAAGGTCTGAAAAGACTTTCCCTCTGAGTCTCTGTTTCTGAGGCGAGAAAATGTGTGTTCACGTGCATACATAGATGTGTGTATGCGTTCAAGTGGGTGAACATATGCATGTGTGCATTGTACGTGTGTGTGTGTGTTCAAGCGAGTAAACATATGCATGTGTGCATGTGTGTGTGTGTTCAAGCGGGTGAACATATGCATGTGTGCATGTGTGTGTGTTCAAGCGGGTGAACATATGCATGTGTGCATGTGTGTGTGTTCAAGTGGGTGAGCATATACATGTGTGCATGTGTACATGTGTGTGTTCAAGTGGGTGAACATATGCATGTGTGCATGTGTACGTGTGTGTGTTCAAGTGGGTGAACATATGCATGTGTGCATGTGTACATGTGTGTGTTCAAGTGGGTGAACATATGCATGTGTGCATGTGTACATGTGTGTGTTCAAGTGGGTGAACATATGCATGTGTGCATGTGTACGTGTGTGTGTTCAAGTGGGTGAACATATGCATGTGTGCATGTGTACATGTGTGTGTTCAAGTGGGTGAACATATGCATGTGTGCATGTGTACATGTGTGTGTTCAAGTGGGTGAACATATGCATGTGTGCATGTGTACGTGTGTGTGTTGTTCAAGTGGGTGAACATATGCATGTGTGCATGTGTACATGTGTGTGTTCAAGTGGGTGAACATATGCATGTGTACGTGTGTGTGTGTTCAAGTGGGTGCATGTGCACATTTGTACGCATGAGTGTCTGTGCATGTGTTCAAGTGGGTGTGTGCATGCGTGTGCCTGTGTATGTGTTAAGTAGATGAGTGTTGCGTGTGTGCGTGCATGTGTCTGTGTGTGTGCACTCACCTGGGTAAAGATAACAGGTTTGCCACAGTACTGAGTGGGTCTCTCTTGGTGATACAGTTAACTTGGGCTTTGGGTTTTCCTCAACCTCGCTATCAGTGCTTTCCGGCACAGATTCTAAACTTGCTTATGATCAAAGCCAGCCTCTCCAGTTATTTTACAGGAGCTCACCGAGGAAAGAGCTGTTCCACTCTGTGCTGAGTTACCTACAGCCTACCTGGCAGCAGAGCTTTGCAGATCTTTTTCCCAGTGGGAAGAGGGGAAATAAGAGCCCTAGGAATGGGGAACTAAAAGCAAGCACACTGCTTGCTGGAGTCACGTGTGCTGTGTGGACTTCCCCCTGGAGTCTACTGTGACCCTTTGGCCATTTGACTGAGAACTTAGAAGGTTCTTCATAGGTTTAATGCCATCGGCTGACCATCTTCCTATCAGTCAGGTGCTCCCCCGCCCCCGTCTCTGCCTCTGCCTCTCTTTCTGTCCCCGACCCCACCCCCCGCCCTCTGTCCAACCCCCCTTGTTGACTCATGCTCTCACTTTTGACTATTTTATTAAGACATTTGCAGCACACCAGAGTGACCTGGCACCTCAGGTTCTGGGCATTGCCTGCTGGCCAGTCTCACTTCCATCCATAGCCTCTTGGCCTCCCTCCCTTCCCTTTCCTCTGCTAGGAGCTGCCATCTTCATTTCCAGGTACTTAGCAGCAACAAGAAAGAGCACAGTCCTTGCTGGGTTCTCTGCCATTTGTTTGTTGTTCTCCTTAGGCCCCACTGAGAGCCGGGTGCAGCCTAGTTGACTTCTTCAGCCCTGCTAGCATTCACAGTTTCTGCCTTTGCTCTCCCTCTGCCCTAGAGACTCTGCCTTTCCTAAGGCCTCCCTCAAATCCCAGCTGGAGCTATTTTTGTCTGCTGATCTTTCTCCTGGCCCTAGTCTTACTGTAGTGGAAACGTGTGCTGGTGTTAGTCTTTTCTCTTAGGTTGTAATCCTCGTAGAAGAGGTGTGTCTTTTTGTTTTCTTTTCTCCTGCGGTACCTAGTAATTACCGCTAAGAAGATCCTGAAGAAATACACACCAAACCACATTGATAAGACTCCCTGGAAGGGGCCTGGAGAGGCAGCTGCTTAAGATTACAGGCTGACCTTCCAAAGGACTGGGTTCTGTTCCCAGCACCCACATTGTAGCTCACAACCACCTGTAACTCCAGCTCCCTTGCCTCCTCCTGACCTCTCCACCTGCACCAGGCACCCAAATGGTGCACATACATACATGCAGGCAAAGCCACTTAACGTGTGCGCGTTAAGTAAGAGTATGTTTGCAGTGCGGTGGTGGTGCACACCTCTGATCCCGGCACTTGATGAGCAGTGCCGGTCGGATCTCTGAGTTCAGGGCCAACCTGTTCTGCAGAGTAGTTCCAAGACAGCCAGGGCTAACCTGCCTCCCGAATTATTTATTTATTTAAAAGTTGAGGGTTTTTTTTTTTAAGAATAATTGGAGAAAAAAATGAGTATAAAAGATACATTTTCAGACATTGCCTACTGTAAAGTAAAGTTTTTCCCATCTGCGTAGATTTTTGAAAGTTTTGAAGACTTGTAATGGACCAGTTGTTTGCCTTCTTTGTTTTTAGGAGTTTTTTATTTTTTAACATCTGTCTAGAACCTTTAAGTATTCGACCTTACAATGCTTTTTCCCACCACAGGAAAAATGCCTAAAAATTTATCTTACTGGGTCACTTTTCTTAGATAAGAGTGGTTCTTGAGTCTGCTTAGTGAATGTGTTCTAAGGTGTAGATTTCAATCTTTAGTAAAGGGAATAATCTACTTTCCTAGCCCACCAAGCCCTGGGAAGTAGGGGGGTGACAGTCTCATCAATTACTGCCACTCATGTCATAGAGTTCCCAGAATTCACTGTGCTCAGTGTGGTAACTCAGTTATGCCAGCACTCCCTGCCGTCCGAGCAAAGATGTACAGACAGGCATTGTGACGTTAAAATATGCAAAGAAGCAAAAGGAGGTTTAACAAGCTAGAAAGAATTCTTGTCTATAGCCCTTAGGGACCATTGGGCTAATGTGCAGATTAGAAAACAAAGAACTGGGGATTAAATGTTGCAAACTTGCATGGACATGAAACCACCTTGCTGAGCACTGTATGTCAGAGCGACTCAGCACTGGTTCTTACGTCTGAATGCGTTATAGCTACAGGCTGGCATCTCATTCCCTGAGCCAACTGTTTCTCGGACTTGGCTGTCAAGAGTTTACCTAAGTACTCTGATGACTTTGCAATCAAAAGTTTACCCAAGCTCTCTGACGACTTTGCAGACGTAGGTGAATGCTCCTACTCCAGTTCCCTCTCATTCTCTCCTGACCTCTGAGCAACTGGGCCAAGCTTGTCTTTGTCTGGCTTGGACCATTGTCCCAAATGACTTATACAGAACACTTAATCATTCTTTGTCCTCCTCATCCTTCGTGGGACTGTTAAAGAATTACAGAACATTACAGGTTATGGTGTGGTTCACGAAAGTGTATCACCATTAGTTGGCTTCTTATGTGATTCACTAGTTTGAATTTTTGGTTGAGAAGCAGAGGAGAGAATAGACTTGGTCTAGAACTGCCAAGAATCTGCCAAGTTTGCTGTAAGGAAGGTGAGAGAGCCCGTGCACGTTCCGTTCTCCAGCCTTAGGACTCAGGAAGGTGTTGCCTTAGTGCTGATGCAGTTGTTGTCATATCAACCCATCCTTTCAAAGTTAGATACTATACAAATTTTGCCAAAAATTAAGGCCATTTGAGGGAGCTTGAGGCTGGTCTTCACATAGTTACCTTAGAGTCTGAAGATTATTTGTGAGTTTATGTAGTAATTGGGGCGGCGGCGGGGCTGCGTCCCCAACACCCCAGCCGCCTGCCCGGCTAGCTTATGCCCCGAAATAATTACACGGACACTGTATTCTTTTAAGCACTGCTTGGCCCATTCTCTTCTAGGTAATTCTCACATGTTAATTTAGCCCATTTCTAATCATCTGTGTGTAGCACCCCAAGGTGCGCTTACCGGGGAGATTCTAGCCTAGTCCATCCTGGGTCGGAGCTTCATGGCATGTGTCTGCCCGGGAGCGGGGCATGGCGTCTCTGCTGAGGCATCTGCTCAGGAGAGCAGAGCTGTGGAGTCTCTGACCTCACTTCCTCTTCCTCCCAGCATTTTGATCTGTTTACTCCACCTACCTATGTCCTAACCAATAAAATGGGCCAGGGCAGTTCCTTTATTAGCCAATGACCTTCCTCCATCAAGTTTAATTTTTTTTAATCACTATATAATTTGGACATGTGTATGTGAAATGACCCTGCCAGTGGCTGAGAGGTTGTACCCTGGTGCAAGAGAGTTGACCATAGCTGAGTTTAGCTCCCAGCTAGGTTGCCACCCAGAGGCCTCAGCCGGTGACCTGACCCTTCCTGTCTTATCACCTATAAAATAAGAGAGTGGTGCCTTTGTGGATGGGTTGCTTAAAGATTTTATCAGCACTTGTGAGGTGCCTGGTGCTGTGGTGGCAGGCTGCACACCCTTTGGGTAGAAGCTGCTGGTGGTCTGTAGTGCTGCAGGCTGTTAGCCTTCTTCCCAGCTTCTGCTCTGGCTCCACCCACCTCCCCGGCTCCTAGCCTATCAAGATGGCTCTTAGGCTTCAGCCAAACAAGGACAGTAATGACCCTAGACCCCTCAGCCCTCCTGTCCTGCTCCGGTTTTATAGCTCTCCTGGATCTTTCCTTCCTGCACATCCTCCCCGACCCTGCCCCCATTTCCAAGCTCAGTGTTGTAAAGCCCCTGCCTGTCTGACACCAGTCTGGCATCATGGCCGAGAGGAGCTGCCGAAAAGCCTCCAGCATCGCCCCTGTCTCCAGTGTGAATTCGGGCCTTTGAGTGGAGTCCCTCGTGACCTAGACCTTGACTCTCCCTTTCTCTCAGTCTTCTCCCCTGTGTCCCCATACTTCATTTACTCAGAAGGGTGTGATTCTGACGACATCACTTTTTTGTGTCTCTGCCAGTGTGTGCTCTCCTCACTCCCCTACTTTGGTGGGATTCTAGAAGGTGCATGGTGTCACCTGTCCCTAGAGCCTTCTCCCCGACGGACTAGATGCTTCTTCATCACCCTGTACCCGCTGCTGTAGAGTGGGAGACACGAGATTCTATACTGGCTGTGGTGCTTATTCTCCAGCCTGACTCCGAAGGATGGGAACTTCCTTAGCCCTCAAAGTAGCAAATGCATGAATGAATCTCATCCCTTCCTTCTCTCATGGCAGAAGGTGTTGTAATATGGTGGTGTTATCTCCAAACATACTGGGTCACATTCCTAGCTATCCTAAGACACATGTGACCCACAGAACACAGGTTGGACATCCTTCCTTAGCCATCCAAAGAGGCACGGATACTAAGGTTTAATATTACTCTATTTCTTGTCACATTTTTGTAGGTGAATTTTGTGAACTCACAAAAAAATGACATAGAGACTTATTATTAATTTTGAAAGCTCGGCCTATAGCTTAAGCCTATCCCACTGTTTTGCCTGGTGACTTTTTGCCTCTTTTCCATCTTGTATCAGCTCTTTCTTTCTGTGTCCTCTGGCATCTCTCTCATGCCTAGATTCATCTCCTCATCTTCTCTCTCTGCCTGGAAGTCCTGCATAATCCCTTCCTGCCTAGCTGTTGGTCATTCAGCTCTTCATTAAACCAATCAGAGGCACCTTGGCAAAGACACATCTTTACAGGGTACAAAAACATTATCCCACAACACCTCTTTCACCTAATGAAGTGAGAGTCATGTGTGTAGGCCTTGCCGCATGTGCCTCACTGCGCTGGAATAGAGTCTGAGGAACCACATCGTTCATCACCGTCCCTGTCTCTGTCTCAGCCTGTCTGCCTCTAGCTTTAGACCCTCTCTGTGATGCCACCACTGTGGCAGGAATACGCTAGTAGAAGACGCAGGAGCCTCGTGGAAAATCATTGAGATAGGGGTTTATATCAGCGAGCTTCCAGGAACTTCATTAGCATGAGTATCATCTCTTAGTCCAAACAGTTCTGAGGCCCCAACAAGACCACTTCGGGCCTCTAAAACTGGTGAATGCTAGGGTAAAAGCATCCCTATGAGATCGCTGGAGGCTGCACGTGTAGCCTTTTGTGGTGACACCCTTCTCATCCTACAATTAAGTCAAAAGGTCATCCCCACATAAACTCAGGGCTTGAGAAAATCATTCGGGCTTCTTAAAGAATGAGTCTCAGCGGGCACTACTATGGAATGTTCTCCTCTGTTCTTCCTCAGAACTCACACATGAGCAAATACGCCTCAGATTCTAGCATTTGGGAAGTTGAGGCCAGAGGACTGAGAGTGAAAGGCCCACCTGGGCTGTGCATCAAGACCCTGTCTTGCTATGTAGTTTTGGCTGTCCTGGAACTCATTAAGTAGATTAGCTGGTCTTGAACTCATAGAGATCCACCTGCCTCTGCATCCCAAGTGCTGAGATTAAAGGTGTGCACTACTACACCCAGCATTTTTTTAAGATTTATTTGTGTGTGTGTGTGTGTGTGTGTGTGTGTGTGTGTGTGTGTTGGTATGCAAATGTGAGTGCATTACCTGCAGAGACCAGAAGTGGGCATCAGGTCAGCCAGAGCTGGAGTTACAGATAGTTGTGAGACGCAGTTGCTGGGACTCAAACTCGGGTCCTCTGGAAGAGCAGTAAGTGCCCGTAACAACTGAGTCCTCTGTCCTGCCTCAGCCCTGACTCTTGTCGTAGAACCAGTGCTTCTCCAAGACTTTGTCTGCTCCTCTCTAGGTTTCTATTCTCTCCCAAGGTAGATAATTGTATTGGCTTCTCTTCCTGGTTACTAATGTCCCACATAAGATCCACGGTCTTAGTTCTAATTGAGAGGGTTCTGTTTGGTTGATACCACTTTCACAAATAGCTGGGAAGATCAGAGCTGCCCTATCACAAAATCCACCTCCCATGAGCACCCACGGGCACCCACGGGCACCCACAGGCACAAGGAACCCCAAAGCCTTTCTAGAGCTCTGCTTGTAGATGAGCCCGGGATGAGACATGATAATTTTGCCTTTCTGGACACA
This sequence comes from Microtus oregoni, assembly GCF_018167655.1. NCBI lineage: Eukaryota > Metazoa > Chordata > Mammalia > Rodentia > Cricetidae > Microtus > Microtus oregoni. The sequence goes on along the minus strand of NW_024543076.1, from coordinate 7,497,416 downwards.
TCTGACCTCCATTTATTCTTACATAGACATCCTAGGAATCTTTCGTTTAACAACAACAACAACGTTGTTTTAAATAGCATAGTGTTTAGACACAGGACCATCAGTTTGGAAACAGGACCAATTAATTTCTCTTTAAATAGAAAACAGAAGCAGCAGCAGTGGCGTAGCTGTCTTCCCAGTGAACTGGAGTAAACCCTAAACACGTGCTGACTTTGACCTTGGAGTCGAGAGCTGTGGATCTGATATTCAGGCTGTGTGCTTCTAGAAAGGGCTAGGAAGAGAGGAGGCCACACAGCAAGCAATGCTGAGGAAACCTCTTCCTGTTGTCACATAGGCCTTAATAATCTGCAATCCGCTCTTGTTTTTCTCTGGGTGTCCCAAGTGAGCAACCCTGAGGGTGTGTCGTCTGTGCTTCAGACCCAGGGGGGTGATTCCTACCCCATCAGGCTTGTACAGAACATGCAGTTCCCAGGAAGTGGATGCACTGCCCCCCAATAAAACCCCAAAGCCCCAATCTTTGCCTTCACCCCACTACTGATGGAGCTCTCTTGTGTAGGACAATTCATTCCTCTTCTTCCCCCTCTGAGGATGTAGGTGCAGTGTTGGCTGCCGGGCCTGTTTAGACACGAGGCAGCTTGACTCTGTCACTGGGATGTAACACAGGTCTAGTTAACCTGGACGCTGGCGTCAGAGCAAGAAGAGGCAGTCTTTTTTTTTCCCTTTAACCCTGCCCATCGGCAGTTAGCTGACATGTCACCTGTTCCAAACAAATACGCCTTTGGTGGACAGACACAGCATGTGCCCTTTGGTATCTGGAGTATTACTCAGCTTGCTTTTCAGGCAAAGAGTGGTGGATGGTCTCCTCTCATAAGCAGAACTCAGCCTTTCTCATACAGCCCTCTTGTGAGATTGCTGCTTGGGTGTGGAGCTTTGGTCTGGAGACACACAGAGCACAGCACCTTGGCCTAGATAGACGGGCGTTTGGCCCACATTTTAAACTGATGAGCCTCTTATCTTGCTGTCGGCCGTGAGGATCTCAGTTGTTCAAGTCCAGAGTCAATTATGCAACACGTTTTAGAGCTTCTTTATGCAGGGAAATCTAACAGAGCTTGGGGCTCAAGTCCAGAGAAGAGCAAGGACAGACAGTTCCATTCTCCCCATACAGATCTGACTCTTGCCCGCATCGGGATCTCACTTACATCCTGTGGAGATGAGAGCATTTGGTGACCAGAGACCATCTCAGTTTGTCATGCAGTTTGACCTTACTGGCAGATAAGCAGTTTACTTCATTCATTCATTCATTTTGGTTTTGCAGAGCAGGGTTTCTCTGTGTATCCCTGGCAGTCTTGGTACTCACTTTGTAGATAAGGCGGGTTAGGGTTAGGGTCTCACAGGAAATCTACCTGCCTGGGACCCCAAATGCTGGGATTAAAGGCTTACACCACCATACCCAGCCTAGATAAACAGCTTACAAATGAAGAAATCCACACATCGAACAGACAGATAGGAAAGATTCAGTTTTACTCGCTGTTAAAGAAATGTAAAGATCAGCTTCTTATCTCTCCATTTGGTGAATGTGAGAGACAATTACCTCATGTGGTTTGTGCCGTCCATTCCCTGCTCCGAGAGGGACAGCCTTTCCTGAGTGCTTGGGGGAAAGCAGAGACGTATAGATCCTTTCCCCTAGCTGTCCTGCTTCTAGAAACTAACAGCCCACAGTTTATTAAGTGGATTAGGGGCTTGCTAAAGTTCTGTGTGCAAAGGGGCAGCATTGTTTGGTGGTATGTGCAAATAACCAAGATCAAGGTGTGCCTAGGTTGTGGCGAAGGTTAACCCATGCCAGATGTGCACAAGTGAAGGCTCCAGATCCCCACAGCTGTCCTACAGTGAGCCCATAGGACAGTTACCAGAAAGATTTCAGAGCCCAGACTCCGAACTCCGCACCTGCATGGCTCCCCATTTCAATGTCTACCTCGGATTCGGCTTCTGGTGACTGATGTTTAGGTTTTGGTTTGTTTGTTTTGTGACTTCCTCTGAAACTCAGTGTCTGTACTCCACTCTCCTGCGCAGAGCGAACTGTGAGAATCCTGATGTGCGGCTCATGGCGGCCGTCACTTCAGAGCAGGCTAGCTGTGAGCCACCCTCCTACCAGATAATTCTCTCTACATTCAGAATGTGGGAGGGTGACGGGCTTCCCACTTAGTGCAGGCGTCCCTTTGTAGAGCCCCATTGTGTAAGAACTCCTAGCGCTTTCTCTTGACTAAGCCGCCAGAGGTGAGTGTCCTATAGTCCTAAGTATTCAGCTAAGCCTCCTGGAGGGCGGGCCCATTGCTCTTGAAGTTAGTGTTGCCCAGGCTCTCTCTTTTTTCTGTTCACCTATTTAATGGTTCGCTTTTCCTCTTCCTCTACCACCATCCCATTCTGTGGAACGGAAATGGTAGCAGCCTACATATGCTGTCTTAGGTGCCGATGCTCCCCACTTTCCCAACAGAAGAAACTAGAATAACGTGCTGGCCTCGCCCCCAAATCCACAGTTCACTCTCTGAGTCCAGTCCTGTCTTGTGGTGTTACTATATGCAGATTAGCTAGATAAAACACAGCCTCAGGGGAGAGGGCACAGAGAAGAAAGCTTGGGCCTGTGTTTGCTGGGTAGGGCCCCTGGCTGGGTGGTCAGCTTCCTGGGCGAGGCTGCAAATCGGGGGCAGTTTGGGAGATTGTGAGAGCATGGCAGTCCTTGACAATTAGGAATGAGCTAGCCTTTGACCAGGGAAAGGGGCTGACCTAGAAGGCTCTGACCATTCCTAGAGCCTGTGCTAGATCTGGACCTATTCCCAAGCCAAAGGACTTCTCCCTCACTTCCTCATTGAAATGTGGTCATTTGGGATTTCTTGTGCAATTAGCAAACCACCGAAACCGCCTATGAGGAGGTTTGCACCAAGACCGATAGTGTGGGTGGAGCCTTGGAGTGCCCCTGAATTCTTGAGTCCTCCAGATTTATGGAGAGGGATTATTTCCCAACTTCTAAGCAAAACCAGTTTTTAGTTGCTAAAACACAGTTACTATTGTTTTTGACCTATGGTTCAGTAAAGATGGGCAGGTTCAGTAAAGGTGCCAGAGGAAAGAATAACTCCGCCGTTCAATACTGAGCTCGTCCTCGAAGGTTCTGATCACTGTCTTCAGCTAGGGGCGGGTGGGTAGCCTGGTCACAGTCAGCTGTCACAGCGGGAGTCCTCATTCTACCTTTCCCTGTGATAAAGACACTGTGCGACCCTCGGAGCTGCCTTTCCTGCAGATGTGAACCGGGAATGACCACATGCTCCTCGGATGGCGCTCTCGCCAGCACTGCAGAAGGCAGTAGAAGGGGTGTTTGATGATCTCTACCTCCAGGCCCCTTTTTGCTTGGGGGATTTTTACATGACCTTGAATATAGGTGTAGAAAAAGGCATAGACTCTAAACACTTACTTAAATAGAAAGAAATGTGGTTTAAAATAAATCTTTGATATTATGTGTATTAATTATAATTCTATATACATAATTTTGGTATCTCTTAAAGAAAAAGGAAAATTCTCAACAGTAATGGGATGGATACTTGTTTTGTTTATATAAAGAATTAAATCATGGCTGAATATTTGATACCGCAGAATTAGAGTTTCGTTGGTATCCTGATTTTATAACCATCAGTGCTAAAAATGCTGCTTCACATCAACGCAGAATATAAAATGGCAAACACGTGCTTAGGGACACTTCAAAAGCTGTTAGAAACTCTCGAAATCCCAATCCAAAATTCATTTAATGATTTTTTAATGAAATTCAAGTTAACAATCAAATTGCACTTTTTAAAATCAAACATTTTAATACAATGCTGCTCAAAGATACACTAATTAGATACTTACAAGAATGATGGTAGGAAATATGAGGAGTCTTTGTTGTCCATAATTAAATCACTATGTTTCTATAAGAACAAAAAATTTGACTGCAGTTCATGATTACAACAGTCAAATCTGAGCTGAGGTACCAGGCAACACTGGTGTTGCATGAGGCAATGACGTATGCAGGGCAGTGAGCACACGCGTGTTCAGAGCCAAGGCTGCAGAGAAGTCACTCAGTGCAGCCTGGGTGAAGACTGCCAGAAACACCTCAGATTCATTATGCGTTTGATTTTGAGTTTGTTTTCGCCGGTTGCATTAAATCTTTCCTAACCACCACGTATAGTTATGAGACCCCACACAGAGCTGCAGCCCACTGTTTGAGAAGCTGGAGGTATTCAGCTTGATGCCGGCTTCTATGCCACGGTAGAAAGTGCTTCCTTTCTCCTCTACTGTCTACAAGTAGGGTTTGCTTTGTGGCCATAGTACTATCAGAATTGCCAATTTCCTAAAGTACAAGGGAGGCAGACAGTAAAAGTTCTTCATACAAGCCAGTTTATGCAAGAGCCATATTGGTCACTGCAGCCATCCTGAGATATGCCGTGGCTGTGAAGGGTGTGAGGAGAAGCAGGAATCCGTGAGGACTAGTGTTACTCCCAGGGCATCTGAGAGCAGCATCTGAGGGCATCTTAAGAACAGCAGCTGATTGGCCTGCACTGAATGATGGGGACATTTAGCAGTTGATTTAATTATAAACTTCTGGCTGGTTCCAGACACCTTTAGGAGTTGACACGGAGACAGAAACTTAAGACTATCTGAAGAAGTGGTGACCCCTTTTGCTCAGTCCTTTGAGTGTTTGCCGGCACTTCCTCCAGCTGTTTCCCCGGAGATGGTCTCCTGTTGATCCAGTTGTTTTCTGGGCAGGAAAAACAACAGCTCTATCATTGCAGTTGCTGCCATGAGGCCAACAGCACGGACGACAGAGCCCAAAGGATATAGCAATGTGGTGTTTGTAAATGGGTGCCTTCTTCAAATTGATCATCTCATTTTCAGGGCCCAGAGATTGGCAACCCACTTCTTTAGATAAGTTTCCATGTTTCTTATTTAAAAAAAAAATATTAATGGTTCTTTAGACTTGGTTGGTATGATGGTTTTTTAGACTTGGTTGGCTCCCCACTTACTAGGGCTGGCTAACAAATCTCTTCAATTTGTGTGATACTTTATCTTACATGTACCCTCACTTCGAAAAACAAAGCCACAAGGCTGGGTGTGGTGGAACCTTTAACTTCGGTTCTCAGGAGGCAGAGGCAGATCAAGCTCTATGAGTTCAAGCCAGTCTTATCTACATGGCAAGTTCCAGACAGCCGGGGCTACACAGTGAGACCCTGTCAAGAAGAGCAAACACCAACAAAAACGAAAGCCACTCTCCCCGTGCGCCTGCTCTTCTTGTACAGACACCTTGGTGCATGTGCTAGTTTTCTGTCAGCTTCTTATACACTAGAGTTATCTAGTCTGTTAGCTACTTTTCTCTTGCTCTGCTAAAACACAGAACTGGGGCAACTTATAGGAAAAAAGAAAAAACAGTTTGTTTGGGCTTCAGGCTTCAGAGGAATAAGAGTCCGTGATGACAAAAAAAAAAAAAAAACTTGTATGTGCTCACAGTTTAAACTGTAAATGATACATAAAAGCCAAGCCTTCCTCCTGAGGTCACAAGCGGGACTCGCGTTCTGAGTGAAGAATACCTTCTGTCTATAGATGCCCACACTTTGCATCCTCACAGACATTCCTATCCTGTGTGGTAATGCCATCCTGGCATATTGATCATTCTATAAATGTATTGACTAAATAATATTTACTCATATAAGCAGGAAAAATGCTGTTTTTATATTTTTAATTAAAAATATTGGGAAGGGACTGGAGAGATGGCTTAGAGGTTAAGGATACTTGCTTTTCTTGCAGAGGACCCAGATCTGGTTCCCGGTACCCACATGACAGCTCACAGCTGGCCTTGACTCCAGTTGTGGGGGATCAGACACTCCCTCTGGCACCAGACACACACAGTGGACATGTATTTACACATGCAGGCAAACATTCATACACATAAAATAAAAGTTAATAAAAATATTGGGGACTAGATTGATTGAAGGGCGAAACCCCCCTCAGTGCGCTCTGCTCTCGGTCCTGTTAAATGGAAGCACCGTTTGTCCGCACCGTTTGTCCATATGATGGACCAGGAATGTCATCCTGAGCTGGGGTGGCTGGTCCCGCAAACATGTGTTGGCAGTTGGTGCCAGATCTGAAGCCCCAGAGAAAACAAGGGAGCACAAGAGAGGGTTCACCTGTGTCGGCACACCGTTGACCATCGGATGCCAAGACAAAGCAGGAAGACCTCCAGCCGTGGTATTCACGATTATTAAAACTGCTGCAGAGATTTTAAAAATAGAAACATGTAGAGCACTTTCGGAAAACTGGCTCTCTGGTGCCTACTTCCTCAGTTGAAGCTTGATATGGTCTCGCCAGTTGTAGTGGCTGTACAGGGCAGAGGTGGAAGGATCCCAAGATTGATACAAATGCATCCACTCACCTGTGTGGCCTTCTGGCCACTACTGAAAGATGAGTCCAGCTTCAAGGTCTGTTCATACAGCCAAGACTCGCTGTGATATGCATCTTCCCCCCCCCCCCCCCCCGCTTTTCCTACATAAGGTTTGTGGAAGAATGTTGGAAGGAGACTGTTGCAGTGAGACAGAAGGTACTGGGCTGTGTGCTGTTCTGAGAAGCAATGCTAGCTTTCAGATGTGGTAGCGTCACCAGAAACACATTTTGTTGAGACTATTAGTCCTGTGTTGATTTAAGTCCCATCCCACCTTCTATTTTGAAAAGTTAATAATTGACTTATTTATGTAAAATGTACCATAATTTCTACAAGGGGTCCAGCTCCCAAATAAAAATTAAGTTATCTTTTATTTTAAAATTTATTTTTTTACTAAATCATGAGAATTGCATACATGAACAAAATGTTTTGATCAAATTCACCCTTCCCTTAACCCCTCCCAATTATTTTGTTTTTCAGGGACGTGTGATCATCAATCATGAAGAACCCATTTGCACACCTTGCTGAACCCTTGGACCCTGCACAACCAGGAAAGAGATTCTTCAATTTGAAGAAATTGGAAGACTCACGATATGGTGGGTGCATCACTCTGTGATGGACTTGCTCTTGTGGCAGCTGATTTCATGTTTGCATAGTTGATATGAAGCTAATTTCCCTGGGGGAGGGCGGCTGGAAGAGATCCTAGAAGACAATGGGTGAATGTAGGTGAAACACACAAGCACACACACACTTTTCCAAATAAGCATCTTCCTAGCTTTTCTAGTTCATAGTAGTAATTTTCATATATTTCAAGCTAGAATTTTTATTTTGTAAGTAAAATAGATTTTTTTATTTTTTTTTATTTATTTATTTTTTTTTTTTTTTGGTTTTTCGAGACAGGGTTTCTCTGTGGTTTTATTGGTTATATTCAGTGCCCATGCTACATTGTGTTTATGATGTTTAGTTATAAATGGGTCATTTTCTCATTTCTTGGGAATTAGTCTTAAGAAATATTATTTTATCTATAAAAAATCATATCGCTGAGACATACCATGAACTGAGAGATTCCAGACAGATGGTGAACTGTGGTGACTTAAAGGGAACTTTTTTCTGTTACTGAATTCAAAATAAGCAACCATTTAACATCGATAAATAAAATAATTTTTTAGTCTAGTCTTTGAGTATTTTTAATTTCCCAGTGTATCTGAAATCCACCCCCATACATGGTTTTCACCATATGCGCATTTTAAACTGTCAATCACTATACCCTCTTTCCCTTTTGGAAGAAGAATCCGATGTCTTATGTCACGTTTATCTACAAATTGGCTTTAAAGGAAGCTGAACAAGAAGCTGTCCGGTTTGTTTTTAACGTTTTCTGCCTTTACTGCCAGGGCGCCTGCCGTTTTCCATCAGAGTTCTCCTGGAGGCCGCCATTCGGAACTGCGATGAGTTTCTGGTGAAGAAGAACGACATTGAAAACATCCTGAACTGGAATGTCATGCAGCATAAGAACATAGAAGTGCCCTTTAAACCCGCCCGCGTCATCCTGCAGGACTTCACGTGAGCCTGTCACTCCCTCTCCCACCCCTGTCAGCCCCTGCAATAGTTCGTACTGTAACAAAAATGGTATCCCCAATATCCGGGAGACCAAAGGAAAGCAAGAGATTCTTACCCTGGAACAAGAGTAGATTGCTGTGTCTCCAGCAGTCCTCCCTCTTGCCTGAGGCCTGAGTACCCCGGGGTGGGTAGAAGGCAGCGTGCAGGAGGGCTTTGTGGCGGGTTCTGTACAGGAGACAGCTGTGCTGTCTGTGAGGAGAGAAAAGCCGCTTCATGAGGCCTGGCTTGTCACCCTCAGCTCGCAGTCTACCGCTTCTGGAATTCATGCTACCAGTTATGGCACAATTGCTCAGACGTAATCGTCCCATTTTGCAATGATGTTCTCCCATTCCCTTGGTGGATCCAGTTTCTCTGTGTAGAAGAAAATCAATAGATTATATATATATCTATTTTATAATATATCTAATATATTACGATCATTGGTGTTTTGCCTGCATGTATGTCTGTGTGTGAGTGTTAGAAGTCCTGGAACTGGAGTTACACACAGGTATGAGCTGCCATTTGGGTGCTGGGAATTGAATTCCAGCAGCACTCTTAACTGCTGAGCCATCTCTCTAGCTCCCAGACTTTTTATTTTAAAGATAATAGAAGAATTGATTCAGTTTTTATAAATTTGATTGGAAGCCCATTCTTCTGAATTCTAACTACTACTTTTTTTTTTTAATTGTGTGTAATCCTTGTAGACAGTACACTGTTACATAAGGGAGTTTTCAGGTAGTAGGTAATGTCCACTGAGCATGTTGTCCCCAACCTCCCTCTGCTCCTTTTCTTATCCCTCCCCATCCTCTAGTCCCCTCTGCTCTCCTAAACAGCTGTCCATCTACTCTCATGTGATATGCACGTAGACAACTTTATATCTCCAGAACATTTAGGGACCACCAATGAGAGAGGGCATATATTTGTCTTTCTGACGGGCACAGTTCACGCCATAGATTATTCCCAGTCGCATTCATTTTCCTGCACACCATTTCCTCTTGTTCTTTCCGGCTAAACGGTCCTACTGTGTGTGGTGTGGTGCTGTTCTTATCCACTGCTCTTTCTTAGACACCCAGCTGGGGGCGTAACCCAGCTGCTGCAGGGCCGCAGTGGACACTGGAGTGCAGTGTCTCTGTCATGTGTTGGCTTGAAGCCTTTGGATAATCAGTTACCAGGAGGGTATGGCTGGGACATGGCATATGGGACATCTAAGGAGTTTTTAAAGAAATCCCTCTGCTGACTACGACAGTGGATGGACAATTTACATTCCCACCTGCTGTGTCCCTTTCGTCTATGTCCTCAATATATGCTAATATTTTTCTTCACGGCTTCATTTCTGACTGGAGTGAAATGGAATCCCAGTGTAATTTTGATTTGCTTTTCTTTGGCACTCATGAGGAATTACACATTTTTGTGTGGTTTTTTGGCCCTTTGTATTTCATCTTTTAAGAACTCTTTTTGTTTATTATTCTGTTTATTGATTGGGTTGTTTGATGGTTTAGTTTTTGAGGCATTTGTACCTTCTAGATGTTAGTTCTTTGTCCGCTGTATCGCTAGCAAAGATTTTTCTCCTGCTGTGTGAGCTGCCTCTTCACCTAATAAACTATGTTCTTTAGCATGCAGAGGCCTTTTTGGTTAAGGAGGTCTCACTTGTCAACGGTTGGCCTTATTTCCTTCCTGGGTAGACTGGAATCCTACTGGGAAATGTCTTCCCACATTTAAATCTTAAAGTGGTTCCTTCACTTTTCTTCTAACAACTTCAGAGTTCCAGGTCTTACCATCTGGAGTTGGTGTTTGTGCACAGTGAGATGTCAGGACCTGGTTTCTTTTTCCTGTAGACAGCCAGTTTCCCCAGCATTGTTTATCTTTTCTCCAGTGTAAAGTGGCATTTTCCCAAAAACCAGGGGGCAGCACTTTGTGAATTTATATCTGGGTCCCCATTGTGTTTTATTGATGTACTTGTCTGTTTGGAGGGCAAGGCTGTCACTGTCGCCCTGCAGCATGACTTGAGATCCAGGATGATGAAAGCTCCAGGATTCATTCTTTGCTCAGTGTTGTGGTTGCTGTTGTCAGCTCGACAGAACCCAGAATCCCCTGGGAGGAGGGGCTCTGAGAACGTCTGTGGTGGATCGTCTTATTCATTATGATGATGACAGGGAAGACATGTCCTCATTGTGGGTAGGACCATTCCCTTGGCAAGGCATCCCAGACTGTGTGAGTGGACAGCTGTGTGAGTGGACAGCTGTGTGAGTGGACAGCTGTGTGAAAGCTGAGCGCCAGCCAGCGAGTTTCCTTTGCTGCTCCAAGCTCCTGCTTTGACTGCCCCACCGTGAAGGGCTGCACCGAGGACCATGGGTTACAGTAAGCCCTTTCTCCCCTAGTAATGGCATTTGTCAGTAACTTACCACAGCGATGAGAAGAGAAGCTAAGACACTGGGGGTTGCTTTGGCAGCCTGGGGTCTTTTGTGCAACCGTGGATTTTCACATATTTTTCTATTTCTGTGAAGAATAGCATTGGAATTTTGATGAGGATTGCATTGAACATGTAGATGATTTGGTAATGTAGCCACTTTTAGAACACTGATTCTTCTAATCCACGGGTATGGAAGTCTGTCCATCTCCTAGTGTCTTCAGGTTCTTTCTTTGGTGTTTTGATGTTTTCTTCTTTGATCAGTCTTATTCCAAGGTATATCTGCTCCTTCAAGTTTGGTCCAAAGTTGTAGGGGTGATCTTGGAAGCAGTCAAGGTTCCAGGGTGTAAACATAGGCTTCCCCATGGTTTCTTGTGTTCAAGTTAATTTACCGGTGGAGTTCTACTCAGTCATACCACTTACCTCCTGTGTGATTTATGCTCCAAGGTATATGCTGAGAAACTTACATTTTCCTAAGTCACCCATCGCTAGCACCTCTGATGAGATGGTCGCTTGTCAGTATTAGCATTGGCAAAACCTGCCAGATCCAGTCGCACACACTTACGGCTGTTCCTGCTTGCGTCTGTCTTCCCTTAGGGGTGTGCCAGCTGTGGTTGACTTTGCAGCAATGCGTGATGCTGTGAAGAAGCTGGGGGGAAATCCAGAGAAGATAAACCCTGTCTGTCCCGCTGACCTTGTGATTGACCACTCCATCCAGGTGGATTTCAACAGAAGGTGAGGAAGGCTGGGAGAGTTTCCACGGTTGTCTTCCTCGTGCAAAACCTCGGAGTACACTTTATAAAACTCTGTGTACGTGTTGGGCCGATGATAGCTCAGCAGGTCAGGGTATTTGCTGCCAAGCCTGAGGACCGGAGTTCCATCCTTGGAATCTACATGATAGAAGGAGAGAACCAACTCCCACACTGAGCCCCTGACATATACGAGTCCCGTGGTACACATGTGCCCACACTTACCTACATACAGACTAATAAGTGAATGTAAAATAATTTTTAATATGTATACATATATAAGAATATCTATAAAAGTGTTGCCAAAAAGGTTTTTCCAACGATATTGGGAGAAATGTGTAAACCCTATCATTGCTTGTCTGTTTGCTTTGAATGCGCGGTCTGCATCTAGTAGCTTAACTCCAGAAGAATGATTCAGGACACGCATGTGCACCGTGAGTTTGTCAGCGCAAGTGCTTGTCTGGCTTTAGAGGAGTTGAGGTGTTTTTAATCCACTGCACCTTTAGTCCTCTTTTTTTTTTTTTAATCACAAGTAACCATTCTGAGTCTGGCTCCCTGGGCCCTGCTCCCTATACCCAGCTTCCCGGGCCCGGCTCCCTGTACCCGGCTCCCAGTACCCGGCTCCCTGAGGGGCCCAGCTCCCTGGGCCCGGCTCCCTGACCTGAGCATAATGCCTACACTAGTTTTGCCCTCCATCTCTTCTGTCTGGGGTAGATCCAGCTGTAACAGCGAGGTGTAGACCAGCCTGCAAGCTTGCAGATGTCGTTGCTGTTGGCTTGATTCATCACCAACAGATTGGATGGGTCATATGGGAAGCCTCGCAATTTATACATTTAGTTTCTCTCTCTGACAGGACAGACAGTTTACAGAAGAATCAAGACCTGGAATTTGAAAGAAATAGAGAACGGTTTGAATTCTTAAAGGTATGGGCCAGAGTTTGGTTACACCATTTGGTTTTCCATGTTGTGGGGCTTAATGAGGTGTGCAGATGACCAAGTAAAACTGTCCTCCCTGTATTCTTTTTGTTGTTCAATCATAGTGGGGTTCCCAGGCCTTTTGCAATATGCGGATTATTCCTCCTGGCTCGGGAATCATTCACCAGGTGAATTTGGAGTATTTGGCAAGAGTAGTGTTTGATCAGGATGGATGTTATTACCCAGACAGCCTCGTGGGCACAGATTCACACACTACCATGATTGACGGTCTAGGAGTCCTTGGCTGGGGTGAGTCTTCTCTCACGTTGTTGTCATGGATGTTCTTTGGGAGCACTTACGTTCACCGCACGTGTCTGCATGGTCGCAGAGGAGGGCTTCGCTGCATGTGTCTGCATGGTCGCAGACGAGGGCTTCACCGCACGTGTGTCTGCATGGTTGCAGAGGAGGGGGGTTCACCACACGTGTCTGCATGGTCGCAGACGAGGGCTTCACCGCACGTGTGTCTGCATGGTCTTAGACGAGGGCTTCACCGCACGTGTGTCTGCATGGTCACAGAGTAGGGGGTTCACCACACGTGTCTGCATGGTCGCAGAGGAGGGCTTCGCTGCATGTGTCTGCATGGTCGCAGAGGAGGGCTTCACTGCACGTGTGTCTGCATGGTTGCAGAGTAGGGGGGTTCAGCACACGTGTCTGCATGGTCACAGAGTGGGGGGTTCACCACACGTGTCTGCATGGTCACAGAGTGGGGGGTTCACCACACATGTCTGCATGGTCACAGAGTGGGGGGTTCACCACACGTGTCTGCATGGTCACAGAGTGGGGGGTTCACCACACGTGTCTGCATGGTCACAGAGTGGGGGGTTCACCACACGTGTCTGCATGGTCACAGAGTGGGGGGTTCACCACACGTGTCTGCATGGTCACAGAGTGGGGGGTTCACCACACGTGTCTGCATGGTCACAGAGTAGGGGGTTCACCACACGTGTCTGCATGGTCGCAGAGTGGGGGGTTCACCACACGTGTCTGCATGGTCGCAGAGGATGGTGGTTGCCTTTGTTTGCTGCTGTGTTTTTCAGTGCCTAGAAAACAAGACCCTTTCTGTTTGGAAAACTAAACTGACTTAAGTTCAAGGACATTTGCATAAGTGAAAATCAGCTAGGTGTTCATTAACAATAGAGCCTCCTAAACCTACTCTCTATTGTGGGTGGCACTGAAGAGATTTTGGTCCAGGTACTGGGGAGGGCACAGTCTATAGAGGGAAATACTGCTCTGTGCCAGATAAGCCGTCTGTGGCTGAGGTGAGGGCTATGAAGCATTGCTCTGCTGTGCCGTTCACTGCAGGTGTAGGTGGCATCGAAGCAGAAGCTGTCATGCTGGGTCAGCCCATCAGCATGGTGCTTCCCCAGGTGATTGGCTACAGGCTGATGGGAAAGCCCCACCCTCTGGTAACGTCCACGGACATCGTGCTCACCATTACCAAGGTAAGGATATGTGTATGTATATGCGTAATATATGATCCACACACAAACACACACGGCCTCCTGGAAAGCCAATGACAAACGGAATAAACTTAATGGAGTCAGTGTGCTCTAGAGAGGCTAGGATGTAATACGTTGATAAATAGATTATAAAAATAAAATAAGATTAAAAAGAGTTCTTCTGGTTAAGTTTAGATGGCTATCTTCATTCTTCTCCTTAATTTTTAAATTGTGACATAAAGTACTCAGAAATTAAGATCATGGTCATATTCCTGTCACCAAATTTTTCTTTTTTCCTTTTTGCCCCAAGACAGGGTCTCTCTATGTAGCTCTGACTGGCCTAGAACTTACTATATAGACCAGGCTCTCCTCAAACTCACAGAGATCCACCTGCCTCTGCCTCTTGCCTGGCTCCTGGTCACCGAAATTTAAAGAGATAATAATGTCCTGTCAGATTTGTTTCTGAGGCTGTTTTTATGAATTAGAATATATTTATAATTTGTGCATGTCTAGAATTAGCATTTATGTATGGTTCAGAAGATCCTATCCCTCCCAGAAGTAATCGTTCTCTTGAGGTTGAAAATTATTCCCACACATATTTTATACTTTTGCTAGTTTTTCCACTTGGATCTTTTTCTCTTGAGTTTTATTCCATTTTTATCTCTGTGTGAGGCACGGCATGTGTGGCAGACCAAGGAGAACCTTTGGGAGTTGGTTCTATCCTTCCACTTTCCGATTTTATACTTTCTTCTCTTATTAAAAGTTCATTTATTGCGATAGATGTAACTACAGCTTAGAAGTTATTATTAGGGCTTTCTCTTAAACTCTTGAAAGTATCCTAGGTGTGTGTATGTGCGTGATTCACTTGCTTTAGGAAAAGTACTTTCTCCTGGACTGTGGTGGCCCACACATTGAATCCCAGGACTTGGGAGGCAGAGGCAGGCATATCTCTGAGTTCAAGACCAGCCTGGTCTACAGAGCAAGCTCAAGGACAGCTAGAACTATACCAAGCAACCCTGTAGGGGGTGGGGTAGTTTCATGGTCTTTATTCCAGATAATTTTTCCCTTGGTTATATAGTGTAGAGGCCCTTTGTATAGACCCCATGCTGAAAAAGCCAAAAGGTTATCTTTGATTCAATCTTTATGGAATTTAGAATTGGATTTATTGAATACCACAGATTGTCACAGTAGTTTTCAAAATTGTACTAACAGCGCTCACCCCAAAAGTGTGGTAGAATGCAGGTAGCTGAAGGGCTCCCTATGTGTTATAGATGTGGACTTTCAACCCTCAGACTTTCCTATTGTTTCTGCTATATAGCACCTCCGGCAAGTTGGGGTTGTGGGCAAATTTGTGGAGTTTTTCGGGCCAGGAGTGGCCCAACTGTCCATCGCTGACCGAGCTACAATTGCCAACATGTGCCCAGAGTACGGTGCGACCGCGGCCTTCTTCCCTGTGGATGAAGTCAGCATTGCGTACCTGCTGCAGACAGGTACGTGAAGGGCTGAAAGCAGAGCCCCTGAGCAGCCAACCCTGCCTTCCACCTCTGCCTGCCCCATGCTCTTGTGTTAGATGTATTCTCTTCTCTGTGGAGACAAAGTATGTTGTTGGATTTAAGGAGGTGTGGAATGGACCTTGATAGCCAAGAAAAACAACTCTCCCTGGTACCCCGGAACCCAGATGTATATACTGCTCTTCAAACGCTGATTGTTGTATATTGACACAAGAGGCCTTGGTGGTGGTGACTGGAGGGCCTGTCGGATAGCAGGCACTGGTATCCACCTACTGTGTCCCCTTTCAGATGTTGATTGGGTAAATTGATGGATTCCTTGTTTAAATAATGGGAGAGAAAAGCCTAGAAACAGAGCAATGTAATTAGTAAGTAGCAGAGTCAGAATCAAAGCCTGTGGCCGTTATATCCAGAACAGCAGTGGGTTCAGGGCTGTATTTCTGGCGATAGGGCGCTGAGGATTAAGACTTTAGACTTTGGGTGCAAATTTGGGTTCTTTGTTCTGCCATGTCCTAGCTGTATTCCTTAGAGAGTTACCTACTAATTTTCCTGCACTAGCATTTCCTCATCAGTAAATGAGAATAATAATAGTACATGTCCCATGGGTTCATTAAAGACCAGGGGGTGATGTAATTCATTTGAAGCACTGCGCACACAGTGCCAGGCTCACCAAAGTGCATATGGGCCAGAAGTTTGAGGCGATTGGTAATTATTTTAGCAAAGTAATGGCAAGAGTGAGTGTGGCAAATTGAGGACAGATGCATGAGTGCCCTTGAGCAGGGGGCTCAGGCTGAGGATGCTGTTGAATAAGGACTGTCACCAAAAAGGTGAAGCACATCCGTAAGGAGAGCCGGAATCTGTTCTGTAAACATCACTTGGGTGGGAATAGCAGATGGCGCCCGATAAATAGCAGCCCAGAAGCTGAAGGGGCAGGGGCGTTGGTGATGGCATGACCTACAGAACCGCAGGACTCTCGCTTTGTAGTCTTTAACCCAGAAATCGTAACGTGTTCCTCTGTTACTGGTGCCCTTTAGGTCGCGAGGAGGACAGAGTAAAGCACATTAAAAAGTATCTGCAGGCTGTAGGCATGTTTCGAGATTTCAGTGACCCCTCCCAAGACCCAGACTTCACTCAGGTACGAGAGCACCTCCCAAACTCTTCTCTCTGAGGCTGCAATTGTGCTTGTCTGTGTTTCTTCACGGGTGGTACAATTGTGGGAAATTAGTCCCTGGGTTGCCATTGTAAAGGAACAGGTGGTAGGTAGTGGTAAATGAAAAGGTTAAGGACATAACGTATCAAAATAATTCTAAATGTGACTACTGACCTAAACTTTGTGAGTTGAGTGTTCCCTGCCCCTACTACTACTGGTTGACACTTACGCGTGGTAGACTTTATGAGGTAGCTGCAGCTATTCAAAAGCCAAGCCTATCATTGTTACAGTCCTGGAAAGATGTGAAGACATGAGCCGACAGTAGTAGACAGTAGCCGTCTGTTTACCCCGTGGTTTGCTTTATTTTCTAGGAGTACAAACTGAATCAGTGTTTTCATAAGCAGCCAGGCCTTAGAGAGTAAACCAGTCTTGGGGTCCCTGTTTTCAGGCACCATCAAAGCGGAAGTACTCATTGAGTTGACAGCGTATCTTCCGCAGTCATGGCTTGTGGCTTCATCCCTCAGTAGAAAGCCAATCTCAGCCTAAAAGCCATGTGTTAGCTACTCTACAGAGCAGCAAGTAGAAGACAGCAGACAGCCGGTGTCTACCCCGTCCCTCTAAAGCAGCAAAGAGTCCTGCCAGTATGATGCTACTCCCGTGCCCATCTTAATATTGAGGAGTTAATTTTTAACGTGATGAAAGGATCACTGACTTCCCTGGTTTAGAACGTGGCAACCTGTTCAACTGTTTATTTTGGGATGTTCTAAGGTCTCTGGTGTGGTTGTGCTGTTTCTTTATGGATGCTGTTATTGCTTTTGGTTTGGGTGAACAGGTTGTGGAGTTAGATTTGAAAACAGTTGTGCCTTGCTGCAGTGGACCGAAAAGACCCCAGGACAAAGTTGCTGTGTCTGACATGAAAAAGGACTTTGAAAGCTGCCTCAGAGCCAAGGTAGGGCCTGATCTCTACCCTGCACCTTTGTGCCCAGGCTTCCACCCCCTGTTATAATGCTTCCTGGACCCTGGTGTCAAGGACATTTCTTCTCCTTCCTAAACCCCTTCATGAGGCCCCCATGAACTATGGGCCCAGCAACTTCCCTGCAGCACGTGCCTGTCTATAAATGCAACCCCTGTTCATGCATATATCCTTTTCCTGAACCTCCTGCAGTGTTGGTCGCCCTGATTGCACAGGCTCTCTAAGTCCCCGGACTTTTATGCATGCCTCTCCGCGTGTGTCTCTGCTTCCTCCCTGCCATCCTCTTCTGCCCGATCCTTTAAGTTCTATCAGATACTGTGCTCTGTAACATGGCCCCCAGCATCTCCTAGCAGGAAGTCCTCTTCCTCTCACTTCAACTCCACGGCACTCTTTGGCTATGTGTCAAGGCTGATGCTCAGATTTTCACAGACTACCTCCCGAATGAGAGGCTGACAGGGAGTTTATCCATGAGGCCTTGGCTATACCAGATGTGTAGCAGTATCTTACATGACTGATCAGATTAGTTGAAGGTGATATGAAGACAAGTTACCTTTCTCCAAATCTCCATGAGATCAGAATCCACAGACTCAGTCAGGCCACAACCACTATAGTATATACTTTGCAGGCTAACTTTGAACTGTTAATCAAAAGAAATAGATGTTTACATTTTCTGTTTTATTTCAACGTTTACTCATAAAAGCATTTGTTCCGTTAATAATTGGCACTTAAAATTACTATCACACTTTTTCCAAAGTGAGGAATTTTGATCACACATATTTTTTTCTTCTTTGTGTGTGTCCTATTTTCTTTCTTCTTGCATGTAATATTTTCAACCTTCTCTTCCCACAGCAAGGATTTAAAGGTTTTCAGGTTGCTCCAGACCGTCACAATGACCAGAAGACATTCATCTACAATAACAGTGAATTCACTCTTACTCATGGCTCTGTGGTCATTGCTGCCATCACTAGCTGCACAAACACCAGCAATCCATCCGTGATGTTAGGAGCAGGTGAGTGTATCTGCTTCCATCCTCCTGGTCTCCTGGATGGGGGAAGAAGAATTTTCATTTTACAGATGTACGGAGAGATTGACCCAGAACGTTTCTACACAGCCAAAAGCATCCAAAGCAAAGTAGTTAAGTAATATTCATAGCGTATGACAGGCTGTCCTTCAGTAATTAACACAGAAAATACGTAGAGGAGAGTAGAGGAAGCTGATTTCTGCCAGCACCTGGAATCCGGTCCCACCTGAAAAAGAACAGAAAGAGAACCTCTTGTCCCCACACAGACTTTGCCCCTGTAAGCCGCTGTCTTGGTGCATAGGCAGTTGCTGCTGGACCAGGGCCCAGGTCCCTGGCTGATGAAGCTCGACGTGGTAGCTGTTGTGCAATGCCGTGAGGTGGTTAATAGTTACATGGGAAGTTCAATGTTGTAGGATTCTTAATTCCAATGTTTCATCACTGTCGAGAACTTCCCTTGGGTCCAGTGACCAGGGTCAGTAGTTCTTTCCTCGTGGGCCTATAAGGAAGCCTTTAGAGTTCATCTTTGCCATCTGAACTTTCCCTACTTATCTGGAACAAACCTTTCTTCAGGGAGCGCCACCACCTACCCGTGGCCTTTGTATCCTTGTTCCCTCCCCTCCTTGCCTCATATCTCCCCCTCAGTTGTCATGCTTCCTGACTCAGAGCATGAGCGAATCCATTATGGTCCTAACCAGTGCCCAGGGCCACTGATCTTCTGCTTTGGGAATGTCTGTGGTCCAGATGTGCTGTAGCTGTCTGTGGTCCAGATGTGCTGTAGCTGTCTGTGCTCCAGATGTGCTGTAGCTGCCTGTGTTTCTTTCCAGTCAGGACACAACTCTTGTATCTCAGAAAAGGCCCTAACAGTCATGATTTTCATCTAAATCCAAACAGATAATTTTAGAGAATTTTCCCTCCCAGAATTAAAAACTCACAGGATATCACTAAGTGGTATTGGATTCATTTATTTGTTTGCTTGGTTGGTTTTGGTTTTGGGAACTTGCTCTGTAAGCCCAGGCTGGTCCAGATGCTGGAACTAAAGATGTGAGTCACCACACCAAGCTGAGGTTCATCTATTAGGAAGAACAAACGCCCACCTGCCCCTTGTTTCATTTCCATGACTCATTTGGGCTTGCTGCATACATGAATTGACTCTGGGTAGTGCGCTTTCGATATGTCAGTCAGGAGACATAGCTGGGAAAACCCAGGCCTTTTCCTAAAGTAAACGCTCACCGTGCTGTCTCTTCACCATCTTGCAGGACTGCTAGCGAAGAAAGCTGTGGAGGCGGGACTGAATGTGAAGCCCTACGTCAAAACTAGCCTATCTCCCGGAAGTGGCGTGGTCACCTACTACCTTCGAGAGAGTGGAGTCATGCCTTATCTGTCCCAGCTAGGGTGAGGGAGAGGGGTTTTTGTTGGTTGGTTGGTTGGTTGGTTGTTTCATTAATGCCTTCACCATTGTCCTGGTCCCCTGGCACCTGTGTCCTTGTGTAGCAGGCTGTCACCGGTCCTGTGCACTTTCACGGCATTTTATCATGTGGCAGACAGACTTAAACCCTGGCTTTCCGGTTGCAGGGGGCCCCTGGGATGGTTGTTCCTTTTGCAAGTGACCCCTATTCCTTGTGGCAATCCCTCCTTTCCCCAGAAGAGGGCGCCTGTCCTCGCTGGCACTGAGAAGAACGGTGGCCTAATAGTGAATGTGCAACTGGGTCTGCCTTGGCCTGGGAATAATTACATTCTAGTCCTTGAGGCAAATGCGTGATTAGTCACCACAGCAGTTTCTCCAGTTACCGTGTTATTTCCTAGTTTCCATAACATCCGTTTCCTCCATGTGTCTCATAAAATTCCAAAGTCTTTGGGAATGCACGATAGGAGATGGAGATATTAAAAGGCACATCGAGTTTCAGCTTTTAAATATTCTAGATCATTCGGGTCCTTATGTTACAAGTTTAAGAATGTGGGTGGCATCCTTCTTAGGAAGGGAAACTCTTCGGAATGGCCCTGTCCTAAACTCACTCCACTGCCCCTGCTTTATGTCCCGTGGCCTCTGGGAAGTGTTCCTGCACGGGGGCTCACCGAGACAGCCTTTTCCTGTGCTGTGTTTTACACCTAGGTTTGACGTGGTGGGCTATGGCTGCATGACCTGCATTGGCAACAGTGGACCCCTTCCTGAGCCTGTGGTGGAGGCCATCACTCAGGTAATGTCAGGAGCCCGCGTTCTGTGACCTCTAGTTTGGGTTTCCATAACACTCGGCAGATTCTGGAAGCTGTGAGACAGTCGGTGCTCGGAACCAGGGTGTGGTAACAGGAGTGTGCGCTTAGAACTAAGGTTCTAAGTCGGTGTTCGGAACCAGGGTGTGGTAACAGGAGTGTGCGCTTAGAACTAAGGTTCTAAGTCGGTGCTCAGAACCAGGGTGTGGTAACAGGAGTGTGCGCTTAGAACTAAGGTTCTAAGTCGGTGCTCGGAACCAGGGTGTGGTAACAGGAGTGTGCGCTTAGAACTAAGGTTCTAAGTCGGTGCTCGGAACCAGGGTGTGGTAACAGGAGTGTGCGCTTAGAACTAAGTCAGTGCTCAGAACCAGGGTGTGGTAACGGGTGTGCGCTTAGAACTAAGATTCTCGAGGAGAAACCACGAGCTGTGTGACACGAGGCAGGTAAATGGGCTGGTGCCTGACTCTGAGGATTGCCACGGGAAATAGAAGTGCTGGCTCCCAGGCAAGGGTCCAGTGCATGCTAGCTTTGACTGCAAAGGATCCTAAAATTGTGTTTGACGGGTCATTTGAAACTTGGTTCAGAATCGGACAATGAATGCAAACTGTATCGTGCTGGCTTGGTTTCTGTTGCCATAGACCTGTGAGCCCCAAGAGTATTCTTGGATCTGTCACTGCGGCTTCCCTCAGCTCTCAGCTTCTGGTCTTTCTGGGTGGTCTCTCCTGTCTTACTCTAGCAGCAAAAGCTATGATGCTGACCTATCTGGTATCTTCCCAAGACCAGGAATCACTGACCACTACTCTCTGATTTGACCTGGAGCATCTCCCCTGGGATGCTGCTCTCTTCCCTCCTCCCTGTAGCAGGAGACGGAAGGGAAGGATGTCTGAAGGCTTTGTCCACATGACACGGAAACTGGTCGGACACGAGCAGTCTGGGCAGCGCCTTCTTTGTGAACTGAGGACTGTTGATAACCGTGAACTCTTGCCTCACCAGGGAGACCTCGTAGCTGTTGGAGTGCTTTCTGGGAACAGGAACTTTGAAGGCCGAGTCCACCCTAACACCCGAGCCAACTACTTAGCGTCTCCCCCATTAGTAATAGCGTATGCAATTGCAGGGACCATCAGGATTGACTTTGAGAAAGAGCCTTTGGGTAAGATTTTGGTTTTGTAACTATCTGTCTTCTTCCTGTGAATTCAAAAATATGACTAGAAGGAAATTGCTGCTTTGGTTAATACAAAATGAAATGCAGAATCCTGAGAGGTGGACATGGTGGCACATGTCTTTAATCCCAAGGCTTCGAAGGCAGAGACAGACAGATCTCTAGAGCTGAACTCCTGGATAGCCAGAGCTACACAGTAAGACCCTGTCTCTACAAACAAAGACTCTAGAGAGTGTTAATCCCACCGATGGAGAATAAGACCATTATGGCAATTTAAAGCCAAATTTGAAGCAAGCTTTAATTGAATACTAGCCAGGTGGATGGGCTCTGGCCAGACACATCTCTGGTTTCTCAGAAAAAAGTGGGCCCAAAGCCAGGCAATGGTGACACACGCCTTTAATACCATCACTTGGGAGGCAGAGGCAGGCGGATCACAGTGAGTTCATGGCCAGCCTGGTCTACAGAATAAGTTCCAGGACAGCCAGGGCTACACAGAGAAACCCTGTCTTAAAGGAAAAAAAAAAAAAAAAGGCCCTAAGTCACGGTTTCCAGTGACTTAAGTAGTATTTTCCATCAGGCCCAATTAGAGGCATTTTTGTTTCATGGCTCTCTAAGTCATAGTAATTAAAACTTAAAATATAATTTTGGCTCTCATAAGAGGAGACAGAGAAGTCCTTTAACTGTTCTTCCGTGTACACCCAAAACACAAAGGGAAGAAACAAGATTCTTTGGGGGCAGTAGGTGGCAAAAGGACATAAGGTCCAAACATATTAGCAATTTGTCGTTCTGGAGTTTTCTGAGGTCACCTCCCTTTGCCCCCTTCCAGACTCCTGAGATGGGCTTCACTTTACTGTACACCCTGTAGGAACACGGTCCAGGTCAGATTCTGTCTCAGCTGAAAGTTCTGTTTGTCTGCATCCCCTGGGCTTTCCCCTTAATGCCTTCCTCACTCCAGCCCAAGGAGATTGGATAGTGTGCAGGGCACCCCTTAGATCTGCTTTGAAGAAATTGGACTCTAACTATCCTGCTGACCCTCATTGGTCTTGGATCCTACATTTACAGTTATGCCTACTCCCTAAAATGTGGTTGACCCTCAATCAGTGTTCCTGATTTTTTGCGGACATGAGCACAGGGTGGCAGCTGGGTCACCCAGTACACATTCAGGTGGCACGGTCAGACGAAAGCACCACACTGCCTTCTTGTCCGTAAGTAAGTAAGTAAGCAAACGCCCCTCTCATCGCTAGTTAGTGCCAGTTCTTCACTTTTTATGTACTTTTTGTGATAGCTTTGCTCTTTCAGATGGGCCCAGAGCATAATACTGACTAGTGTCCAATGTTCTATACACAAGAAGCCTGTGATATCCCTGGCATTGACCCAGGCTTCATTCGGTTAGGAATCAGTGTGCTGTTGGCTCTGAGTCCTCAGGGACCTTTGAGGATACTGAAGTCTGCCAGTGACCCCTGTGCCTAACAGAAAATGAAGAAGTATTTCATATATGCCCAGACCGTCCCTAAGTCCCTGTTACACCTTAGACAGTATCAGTGCTACACAATGCTGTGTAGGGAATAATGAGAGGGGCAGGACACATTTGATACGGACACTTTCTTTTCTTCTGTTTTCAGTCTGTAGTCAATTGAATTAACAAATACAAAGCCTGTAAGTTGGAGGCCAAACTGTCCATAAATGCCTTTAAATAAGAGAGCACGCACTACCAGGCTGTGTTAATCTGCTGATGGAAATGTGGCCCGTAAGAAGAGAGTCAGTCCTGGTTCTCACAGCCCTGGGAAGAGCAGACCTGACTGTGGTAATGAGATGGGTGTGAGAGGCAGTTTCTCACTGGTCACGTGTTTCCCCAGGAGTGAATGCACAAGGCCAGCAAGTATTTCTGAAGGATATCTGGCCAACCCGCGATGAGATCCAGGCGGTGGAACGGCAGTATGTCATCCCTGGGATGTTTAAGGAGGTCTATCAGAAAATAGAGGTGAGGCACACCACAGTGCACACGCGCACTGGGAGATGTTGACTTTGGTCATCTTGCAGACCCGAGGCCAGCAGGAGCGTGGACGAGAGAGATATTTATTTCCTTCTCTGACCAGGGCAGGGTTACGGGCCACTCGTCTGCCATGACTCACGTGTTTACAAAACCCACTTGCCACAAACTGGGAGGAGACTGTGACACACAGCCTCAGTAACGTGCTTCCGACCCATCTCTCCCTCATGACATTCATTGGATTTGTCACTGGAATGCAGTCAGTTGGTTGAATGTATCTCTCAAGAATCATTTGAATGTTAAAAAAATAAAAAGTATTAAGATCAAGGATGTGCCAACTTGTTGAGATGAGAAAAGTTGTACATTTTAAAATAGGAAAAAAGCCAGGCATGGCCGCTCATGCCTTTAATCCCAGCACAGCACTGGGGGAGGGGGGAGGGCGAGCAGAGGCAGGTGAATCTCTGGGAGTTGGAAACTGGCCTGGTCTACATAGTGAGTCCTAGGACACCCAGAGCTACATAGTGAGACCCTGTCTGGAAATAAATGAATGAGTTGGAGGAGCCGTGAGAAGGGAAAGGGATATACCTAGGACACTGTATACATGGATATGAAATCATAAAAAGAATATATGCACATATATTGGAAATGGAAGTTTAACTAAATTTTAGCAAGTTAAAACAAAAGCATCTCGTGTCCATGAGTGCAGAGCCAGTGGGGGCCTCGGCCCACACAAGCAAAAGTCATCCCACCTGGACTGACATCATCTACTGAGGGCCACCCTGGGGCCTGGACTGAGGTCCCCAATTCCACACTGGCCCTTAGCTGCGGCTTCCCACAGCTCTGCCTCCATGGCTTCTTCACAGTCTCAGAGCAATGGTGAGAAGACCGTGTCTTCGTGGGAGGGGTCATCTGAGGAATGAGTCCTGGGTGTGGGGCGAATAGAGGGTTTCTGCCTTTCTACCAGGCTTGCTGAAGGTTCCTGTCACCTAGCAAGACAAAAGAACCAGGAACCACTTTGTATTTCTGCTTAGAATCAAAGTGGCTTTAGTAGACCTCTTTTGAATGTTTTGTATTTGTATATTGAGTTTTTCCTGGCCTGTACATGGTTAATTCTTTCCCTTTTTTTTTTTATTTAAGACTGTAAACAAAAGCTGGAATGCCTTAGCGGCCCCCTCAGACAAACTGTACACATGGAACCCCAAATCTACATACATTAAGTCACCGCCCTTCTTCGAAAACTTGGTATGATTTTTATTATATGTTAGGGTGTGGGTGTGGCTGTGCCATGACGCCAGTGTGCAGTCAGAAGACGACCCCTGAGTTAGTGCCCTCCTCACACTGGGTCACCAGGCTCCGTGACGACCCCTGAGTTAGTGCCCTCCTCACACTGGGTCACCAGGCTCCGTGACGACCCCTGAGTTAGTGCCCTCCTCACACTGGGTCACCAGGCTCCGTGACGACTCCTGAGTTAGTGCCCTCCTCACACTGGGTCACCAGGCTCCGTGACGACCCCTGAGTTAGTGCCCTCCTCACACTGGGTCACCAGGCTCCGTGACAACCCCTGAGTTAGTGCCCTCCTCACACTGGGTCACCAGGCTCCGTGACGACCCCTGAGTTAGTGCCCTCCTCACACTGGGTCACCAGGCTCCGTGACGACCCCTGAGTTAGTGCCCTCCTCACACTGGGTCACCAGGCTCCGTGACGACCCCTGAGTTAGTGCCCTCCTCACACTGGGTCACCAGGCTCCGTGACGACCCCTGAGTTAGTGCCCTCCTCACACTGGGTCACCAGGCTCCATGACGACTCCTGAGTTAGTGCCCTCCTCACACTGGGTCACCAGGCTCCATGACGACTCCTGAGTTAGTGCCCTCCTCACACTGGGTCACCAGGCTCCGTGACAACTCCTGAGTTAGTGCCCTCCTCATACTGGGTCACCAGGCTCCGTGACGACCCCTGAGTTAGTGCCCTCCTCACACTGGGTCATCAGGCTCCGTGCTGGTGGCAAGAACATTTACCTGGGGCCGTCAAACTGGCCTAAGTTGTTTAAATGTGTACGAGTCGTTTGCTCGCATGAATGTCTGTGCACCACAAGGGTAGAGTGTTGGGGGGAGTCAGAAGAAGACATAGGATCCCCTAGACCTAGAGTTACACAGTTGTGAGCCACCGTTTCATGCTGGAAATTGAAGAGCAATTGGTGCTCCTGACCCCTGAGCCACTGCTCCAGCCCCTGGCTTTTTATTTTTTAACATAAGTGCTTTAAAAGCTGTTTTTCCTTCTACAGTCTTACCCCACAGCCTTGTGCTGGCTGCCCACTGCAGTAAATCCTTTGCATACTCAAGCAGCTAATGCTGGGAGTGTTTCATGAAGCTGGAAGGTTTGGCTGCAGGCACTGTTTCTCTGGCCAGGGGTTCTGTGTGGCAGTGCAGAGACCTCCTAGTAGGTAGACACCACCTAGACGAGGACCAGCTAAGATCCGCAGGACTGGTCCAGGAGAATATCCTCAGGACCTTATACTCCATGATGGATTGCTATGGAGGGGGCTGGGAGGAGGAGCCAGCAGCCCAGCTGTCCTTGGCATGTGAGGGATTACCTGGAGATGCAGCAAGGATGTCCCTGCAGCTGCGTTCCCATCGCCTTTGAGGGTCAGTGCCAATACGTCACCTTCTATCCAAGGTTCAGACGTGAATGATCTGTTGACCTTCTTCTGCTTGTGAACGCGGTCGCTATGAGCCAGCAAACTAGAATCTTCCATATACTGGTGCAGAGTTCTCTGTCTGGTGCCCCTGGTTGAGCTCAGCTGGTGACCTGTCTGGAAATCCTGGGCAAACACTGACTTGTGCACTCTTCTGCAGACTCGAGATCTCCAGCCACCTAAGTCCATAGTGGATGCCTATGTGCTGCTGAATTTAGGAGATTCGGTCACAACAGACCATATCTCTCCGGCGGGGAATATTGCCAGAAACAGTCCCGCTGCTCGCTACTTGACCAACAGAGGGTAAGCATGGGGGAGGCGGGAAGACTGACCGCAAAGGGAGGGAGCACGATGAGGCTGATGTTCTCTTTTCACGGGCCGCCTCTGGGATCACACTGCTCATGAATCACAAATGGCCAGGAGCGGCAGCTTCCTAAGCAAGTGCATGTCTTAGGCTCAGCATCAGCCCCCTCCCAAGCCATGGCAGAGCCTGCTTCAGTGCCAATGGCAGCGATATAACCTGACATTCATTGTCACGTCCTGTTGGGACAGTGTGGACAAAACCGCCTCACGAATGTGCAGCTCGCTCCCACTCATCCTCTCAGACCTGTCAATATCTATCTTTATCTGCATCATCTGCCCCCTGAATATAGATGACTTTGGGGATTCCCTGAGACTCATGGGAGGAGAAAAAAAACGTCCTGATTTCTGTCCTCCCTTCCGAATCAGTTTCCTTAGAGAGAGGGCTCAAAGCAAATTTGAGAAGCAGAACAAATACTTTTTTCTCTGGGGGTGATTGTCTTGACACAGGAGCTGTTTAGGGAAATTAATGCAAGCAATTATAATGTCCCCCTCCCCGCAATGCACAAATCAGCAACATTTTTGACAGGGTTTCAGAGGTCCTGAGGCATGCTTGCCTGCTCCTGAAGCCCGACCAGAAGCTCTCTTCACCACCAAATACAGGCCTAACAGTCCAGTCATGTTAGCACACCCACCCCACCCACCCCACCCCCCCGGAATTGTAAGAAACAAGCCAGTGAGCTGGCTACTGTGTCCATGAAACTTGCCGCCCTGGGCCTGCGAAGTTCCTTTCCTTGTTCTCACGCACACGATAGATACCGGATCAGACATTCCCTTGTGCCTCATTGGCTCTGCCGTGACTCTTTTCCTCTGGATGGTTGTGTATCATGTTGCCACCACACTGCTTCACTTTGCATTGGGGCCCTGATTGTTCAGGGACAATTTCAGGCCACTCCTGGTTAGTTTGTGGAGTGTATTTAGTCGTCTCCCATTCTCTGGTCCACCTGGCTGCCTCCCTATTATTTTTAATTCAGTTTTGACCTTATATGTAGCTCCTGTGTTAATAGGATAAACAGTCCTTACAGAATTCCTTCTAATTTTCTATTCAGACCTGAAAGGCCCTTGAGTTGACCCTGGCGAGCACTGATCCCTGCCTTCTCTGCCCTTGGTTGGCTCTCCCAGTTGAGGCTTTGAGAAGAGTCTTCGGAGCTGTACCTGGCAGGCTCAGTGACATGCTGGGTTTAGAGCATTTTCTCGCCTGTGTGTAAGCTAGATTTCCTCTTTCCTCACGTCACTGAAGAGCTCCCCTGCTTCTGTTATCAGCCTGACGCCCCGAGAGTTTAACTCTTACGGCTCCCGCCGGGGAAATGATGCCATCATGGCACGGGGGACCTTCGCCAACATTCGCCTGCTGAACAAGTTTCTGAACAAGCAGGCTCCTCAGACTGTTCATCTTCCTTCAGGAGAAACCGTGAGTACAGTCTCTCTTCTTTCAGAAACCAGTGTCCGTCAGGCTTAGGAGCCTGGCTCTTCACAGTGGCTTTCCTGTCTTCACAGCTGCGGCTTGTCTGGTGTGGGAGCGGGGAGGTCGCTTGCTGGTTCCCAATAGCTTAGAGCCGAAAAAATCACACAGAAACTGTATTAATTAAATCACTGCTTGGCCCATTAGCTCTAGCTTCCTATTAGCTAATCTCTTACATATTAATTTAACCCATTTCTATTAATTTGTGTATCGCCACATGACAGTGGCTTACTGGCTAAAGTTCCCAGCATCTGTCTCCAGCGACTCCAGCACTTCTCTCTGACTCTGCCTCCTTTCTCCCCGCAGACAGCCTAGCTTTCCCCACTAGCTCTGTTCTTCCCTGCCATAGGCTCAAAGCAGTTCTTTATTCATTAACCAATAAACGCAACACACAGACAGGACCTCCCACACCAGCCTGGTTTCCTACAGGTCTTGCTAGGTGTCCGTCTGTATGTGTGACATTTACCCTGGTAGAGATTACAGTCTCTTGCTTGCTGCTTACTAGTTGGGTACCATAGTTAAACTAAGTCTCATTTCATGGAAGTTGAGCTCAAAAAACAAAATCTCTGAGTGAAATTTCATGTGTTTAAAGTGCTTAAAGACTAAATTCCAGATTATTTATTCAGCATATTTATCACAAAGAGCTATGGTGTGTCCCCACTGGTTGTTGTTTTAATCCACTTCATCCACAGCAAAAATGAAAGGTCACTGCGGCCCTTTGAGGTCTGCCCAATCCTATAGGAGCTGGTTGAAGCTGGTTTATATGTTAGAGTTGTTTATTTGTAGATGTGGGTGTATGAGGTGAGGTCCTAGGACTAGCTATTTTCCTCTCTGGGCCTTTCTGTAAATTTCTGACCTAGAAAAAACACCAACCATATGTGACTCTGAGGCTTAAAACAAGATGGGATGGCCTTTAAGATCTAGACGGTAGTACATCTGCAGGCCCCCAAGAGTGTGACCCGCCAGCTTCCTTCTTTTCTCATATTTTTTCTTTTACTGAAAATAGACTTTTTTCATACAATATATTCTAATTACAACTCCCTACCAGCTTATTTGAGCTCCTCCCCTCTCCTATCCAGAGCCACAAAACAAATCAGAAGAGACTAAAGTAAACAGGCCGGGCATTGGAGACTCACACCTTTAATCCCAGTGCTCAGGAAGCAGTGGCAGGTGGATCTCTGAGTTTGAGGCCAGCCTGGTCTACAGAGTGAGTTCCAGGACAGCAAGGGCTAAACAGAGAAACTCTGTCTCAAAACAACCAAAACACACACAAGCAAACAAGAAAAAAAGCATAAGAAACACATATTATAGATGCAGAGACAAAAATGTTTGCACACACGTGAATCCTATAAAAACACAAAACATATATGCACAAAGAAACCTGTAAATTTTTTTTAAAAAAAATGCCCTGACAAAATATTATGAGGCAAAGAACCTCTAAAGATGCCACTGAGTTACTTTCATTGCAAGTGGTCATCAACTGTGATAGATTCTGGGTTAGGGATGTGGACTTATGTGTATGTCCCCTCTCTGCACTGGGACTCTATCTGCTGCACCCCTGTGCAGGCCTCATGTATGTTTTCATGGTCTCTCTGAGTTCATATGTGTATTCTTCCTGCTGTGTTTCTAAAGCCTTGATTCCTTGATGTCCTCCAGCCCCTCTGGCTCTTACACTCTTCCAATCCTCTGTAGTGTGTTTTCCTCTTTTACTCTTTGGCTTTTGGGACTTTGTTGGGGGCCTGCCACCCAGCTCCCAGATAAATCATACATGGAGGCTCATTCTTAGTTGAGTGCCTAGTCTTATCTTGGCTTGTTTCTTGCCACCTTTTCTTAAATTATCCTATCTATCTGTGCCCTTGGGGCTTTCATCTTTCTCTGTTCCTGTATACTTTTTCTTTCCTTCTTACTCAGTGTCTGGCTGTGTAGCTGGTTGGCTGTCCCCTGAAGTCCTCCTTGTTGGAAGGAACTGTTTATTAAAATACTGCTTGGCCCATTAACTCTAGCTTCTTATTGGCTAACTCTTATATTTATTCATTAACCAATAAAAGCAACACATTAATCCCAGGCCCAGCCATCCACCAGGATATTAACATGTTTAGGTAAACCCTATTTTAGAGTTTAATGGAAGTCTTATCTTGAGCCCCTTCCTCAGTCACCAGATGTTTGGGGAATTCTCAGCTCAACAGACTATCCTGTGAAAAGCAGAGTTGTTTGTGGAAGATGTTTCTCATTACTAAATTAGCTGAGCCCTCCTGGCCTGCTGCTGCATGCTTTGGTATGCGCTTCTGCTGCATCTGCCTTGGCTGCGTGGAGAGGGCAAGAAGACTTTGCATTCGATGTTGTTTCTAAACATACTACCTTGTCTTGCTACCTTTAGAACTGACCCCTGCTGGGCCTCTACTATTGGGCCAAAACCCAGGCTTCATGGGGTTTTGTCTTTTAAGTTCTGAATGGTTTAGTCAGTGGAAGAGAAGGAAAAGAAAAGTGGACTTGGTTCCCTTTGTCCTCTGATGCCCTAGGATTTGAATATATCTGGGCAGCATTTACACTGTCGTCAGAAGTAAGGTTCAGTCTGGGAGAAATGAGTAGAGAAAGTTAACTGGGGACTCACAACATGGCCAGGTTTTCAGTTTCTCATTGACTTAGCTGTCTTTCTTCTTCCTCAGCTTGATGTGTTCGATGCTGCTGAGCGGTACCAGCAGGCTGGACTTCCCCTGATTGTTCTGGCTGGCAAAGAATACGGTTCAGGCAGCTCCCGAGACTGGGCAGCCAAAGGCCCTTTCCTGCTGGTACGGATGGAGCAGAGGCTTCCTGGTGGGGCAGCCTTCTAGAACTGGGGCGGGAGTGGGGGGGGGGGTGCCTAGGAAGAAGTGCTACGGCTTTGTTTTCAAGACATTATGAAATAGCAGGTTGTGAACGCTTGTGCTATTCACCCATCCTGCTTCTCTGTGCATCTAGACTTTTCCACTGGGACGGTAACAGTCCAAGGAGAACTGGCTCACATGGATTAGTTGGGTGGGCTTGGGACCAGCAGCCATGGACTCTGGGTATCTGTAGATAACTTTGGAGGAGAAAGCCTGTGGGGACTAACACATTCAGAAATGTATATGCAGTTAATGTATAGAAAAAACTAGCCTGGCTTTCATAATTGTCACTACTCTAGAGGGAGTGGGACCTGGGAGAATAGAGCCAATAGAGGAGGTAGATTAAAGTCCCGTGCAACCACCAGACAGTTTATACTGTGAGAGTTAAGAAGGGTCACATTGGTAAAACTCCCATGAGTTCAAGCTATATTCAGTCACAAGGACAAGCCGCATATAGCAAAAACATGTTTTTTTCATAGAGATGTATAAAGGATAATTTAAACATTTAGTTGAATTGAATCATAACAGCAAGATATAATGAGTAATCCGAAATAAACTCGCTCCTATCCAATGCGCCTAGGAGGAGCACAAAAACATCCCAAGAGCAAATCCATGTTTTAAAGAAATTGAGGTCACAAGACTCTTGTCTTGTTTCTTGGCATGTTCTCACAAGCACTCAGAACTCTCCTCACATGACTCCATTCCTGGGCCATGTCCCGACACATAATTGATTAAGATTATTGTCCTCGGTAAATGTAAGGTGCAAAAAGCAAACTGTACGGGAGCAGTGAGGAGTTGGCTCCTTTAGAGGCTAGGTTAAAGTAAGAGTGGGTGCTTTTCTTCTAAATGACATGTGTTCAGTCTGTTCATGTGTATGTGTATGTGGGTGCACACGCGAGTACCCATGCAGCCACAGGTCAGATGAACCCCCCCCCCTCTCTCTCACACACACACACACACACACACACACACACACACACACCACACACATTCCTACACCTCATACCCCTGCAAGGTTCTGGTACAGCAGCTCTGAGCTGGTATCTAAGAATTTATACCTAGAAGAAAAGCCTAGCTAATCCAGTTCTCTGCTGTATTGGTTACTGTTGTATATTGCCAATTACACCCTAACAACAAAGGTCCTTTAATGGAAGCTGCATAGCAACACTGTTCAGCGCAGTTCGGTCCTGGAACAGGAAGCGTGAAAGGAGTGCACACCGATCATTCCCTTGGAAGCCCATTCTCTCTTGATTAAACCCTTGGAATCTGCTGATGTGTGCCCACAGTAAAAGAAAACCCAAGGGAAAGGAAGTGATTTTTTTATATTGTGATATGCATTACAGATACAAATTAGCGGAGGGCTTTTGTTTCTCAAAGTGCTGTGTGGTCCGACAGCATGGGTTCAAATGCTACATCAAACACTACATAAAACCCCCTTAATAGGAGTGGTGAGTAATAGCATCTGCTGCTTTCAGAGTTGGTGGAGGGCAGGAAAGAATCCCTGATTGCTGTATATTGTAGACAACCTATAAGACTCACTACTGAGTTATTTGTAACTAGAAGGTAGCACTTTCGATGATCAACTAGCAAGTACTCAGAATCTAGCTGTGAGGATCTCTGAAGAATTTGTGTATCTCCTAAAGGAAAACTTGGAGCTGTGTCCAAACTTCTCTCTTGGCTCACCAGGGAATCAAAGCTGTGCTGGCAGAGAGCTACGAGCGCATTCACCGCAGCAACCTGGTCGGGATGGGGGTGATCCCCCTTGAGTATCTGCCCGGCGAGACTGCAGACTCGCTGGGACTCACGGGTCAGGAACGGTACACTATCGACATTCCTGAAACCCTGAAGCCGCGCATGAAGGTTCAGATAAAGGTGAGCAGAGCGTCTGCAGGCGGAAGCCAGGGCCTGCTGATTGTCATCGGCTGCGAGGAAGAGATGAGTGGAGGGAGGGGCATTAATGAAAATATGATCAACAGATCCTGTATGCACTCCTCCATGAGCATCGTCCGGGGCTCCAGGCTTTAATTAGCCCCGTGGTTGTGGTTTAGTTGAGAAATGTCCCCATAGCCTCTGGCGTTTGAACTCTTGGTAACCAGTGACGGTGCTGTCTGGGCCGCCTGTGGCCTTGTGGGTGAAGCGTGTTACCGTGTTACCATGTTACTGGGGGCAGAGCTTGAGAGCTCAGAGTCTCAAAATTACGGTTCCCTCTCTCAGGTAGGACCTGAGCACTCAGCTTCCTGCTCCCGCAGCCTTGCCTGCCCCTTGCTGCCATGCCCCCGCACCATGATGTCTTAAACCTCTGGAACCACAAGCCGAGTTAAACTCCTCTAAGTTGCTTTGTTCACGGCGTTTTGGCAACAGGAAGTAGCTAACTTAGAGGCGGTGACACATCCTTAGAGGAGGCAAGAATAAAGTGCCCAGCGCCAGAGTCCCAAGGGGACTTAGCGCTACAGAGGCAGCTGCTGAGGTCACCGGATGACCCCAGGCAGCAGCTAGAGCTGCTGCCCAAGGAACAACCTCAGTGAGACCCCTGCTGCCCAGGAAAGACTTAGGAGAAAGCATCATCTGTGTCCTGGGAGGCTACTTTGTTCCCACATGCCTCTCACCTCTATCGTTAATTCTGCATTAGTCCTGCAATCCTCAACCTTCGGTGGGCACATGGATCCCCAGGGCTCTTGTTGAAATGCGCACACTAACCCAGGAGGTTTGGCTGAGTGCAGAGACCGCGGGTTCCATACGGGGCTAGCATTGCTGCCGTTTGGGCTGCACCTCAGCTGAAGCTAGCGAGCAGCCGGGTGGAATTTCCCTGAGGCGGATGTCTCGGCCCCTCCTTCAGCTCACCCTGCCCCTTTGCCTTTGCAGCTGGACACTGGGAAGACCTTCCAGGCTGTGATGAGGTTCGACACTGATGTGGAGCTCACTTACTTCCGGAACGGAGGCATCCTGAACTACATGATCCGCAAGATGGCCCAGTAGGAGCTGGCCTCCCAGGAGACCTGCCCCGTGGGTGGGTGCCGGAGCCAGCGAGGTGCCAGGCCCCAGCAGCTGAGGCCTGGTAAAGCAGCCACCTCTACCTCTAGTGAGGGGGCTGCCAAGATGGGCAAGTGGGCACTGCCACGGTTGGAGGCACCGGGCCAGGACTTTCTACATTCTTGATTTGTTCATCTTTTTATCCTTGTCTATAATGTGGGATCCAGAATCATGGGAAGGTCAGCAGAACCAGAAAGAGAACTAGCTTGTCTCTAAGTTACTGATCACCGGACACTGATTGTTTTCACTCTGACTAATCGTCAACTGAACACTAGCCAGTATTCTCAGAAGTATCTTCTAGCCTTTTTCCTGTCCTTCTCTGCTCGGTGAACCTTTCCTCAGAGAGCCCGTTTCTCTATACTTTACACCAGTGTTGACTGACATAGGTAAGAACTTCTTCACACTTCAGATCGTAGCAGTGATGTCTTCCCCTCCTTCTAGATGAGCAGAACCCTGGTGGATAGGTCAGCCATCAAAGGGGTTTATGTACCTTTCAGTCAACGTGAGAAATCGTCTTGACCATTTTCAACATTTGTTGAGAGGGGGGCCTTTGTCTGAAAGTAACTGGGGAGAGAGACAGGATTTCTAATTTGAATAAGATTAAATATATTTTCATGAAAATCTGTCGGCTTTGGAATTGAGTTCTGTTGGGAATGTGACACAGTACTGTGACCCGGAGAGCCGTGTGAGCCCTGAAAGGCCTTCATATCTGCTCCTTCCACCACTGTATCTGGACCGCAGACGCGGAGGGACTGTCAAGGAGCCAGTGTGTGAGCTGCCTACCGAGAGCAACGGGAAAGAAGAAGGGTCCTTCTTCCTTGGTTGCAGCAGCAGCAAGGAGCAAACCATGGCCTCTTGGTGTCCTAAAATCTGTTCACTCATTTTCACAGCGGGGATTATTTTGTGGTGTGCCATAGACTATGAATCATCCATCCCCATCCTGTTTGAGAACATGTGGGAGCTTGCACATGTGTGCGCACGCGCACACACACACACACACACACCTTCTCTCTGGAAGCTGGCTCGCTGACGTTTGCTTGGCTCTCATAGTGAACCTGGTTTCTTTGGGTCTAAATGAGAACTAGAGCTGAGGATGTTACTATGCTATGCATGGCCTGACCCCTGAGCCTTGATTCCAGACTAGCCAATGCCTCTGTTATGGATTAAAATTTCCACTGGGGAAGGGGTTGCCTTGTGTCTCTGTGGCAGTTTGAATGCAATTGGCCCCCGTAATCTCAGAGGGAGTGGCACTATTAGGAGGCGTGGCTTTGTTAGAGTGGGCATGGCCTTGTTGGAGGAGGAAATCTATCACTGTGGGTGTAGCGCAAATTCTAATTGGTTTAAATA
Source organism: Microtus oregoni (assembly GCF_018167655.1). NCBI lineage: Eukaryota > Metazoa > Chordata > Mammalia > Rodentia > Cricetidae > Microtus > Microtus oregoni. The sequence continues at coordinate 7,462,030 of NW_024543076.1, read as the reverse complement.
ATAAAAACCTGGGTCAGATACAGGGGGCGGGGGGTGAAGACTGAAAGATCAGAGAAGCAAAGCAGCCAGCCCCTAATTCTTACCGCTACAAAATCCTCAGACCCAAGGGGGCAAGATCCTGTCTCTATGGATCCTCAGACTGAATGGGGTATCCTGTCTCTACAAATCCTCAGACTGAATGCGATGACCTCCTGTCTCCTCCTGCCCAACCAATCCTTTCCTGTCTCCACCTCCCTAGTGCTGGGATTAAAGGTGTGAGCCACCACCAGCTGACTCTGTTTCTCTTTAAGACTAGATCAGTAGCCCAAGGTGGCCTTGAATTTACAGAGACCCATCTGCCTCTGAGTGCTGGGATTAAAGGTGTGTGCCACCACTGCCTGGCCTCTCTGGCTAACTGGTGGCTTAGCTCTGAACTCTTCAGGCAAGCTTTATTTGTTAGATCACAAACAAAACATTACCACACTGGGGGTGGCCTTTGAGTTCTCTTTTTCTCAAGCTTCCTTCCATGTGACAGTCGACTTCCTGTTGCCTCTGAGTCAAGACATAGGACTCTCAGCACCAGCGCTGCATCTGCCTGCAGGCCACACTGTTCCCCATCCTAACAGTAATAGACTGAACCTCTAAAACTGCAAGTGAGCCACCTCAATTAAATACTTTTATTTGCCGGGTAGTGGTGAGGCACACCTTTAATCCCAGCACTCGGGAGGCAGAGGCAGGCGGATCTCTGTGAGTTCGAGGCCAGCCTGGTCTACAAGAGCTGGTTCCAGGACAAACTCCAAAGCTACAGAGAAACCCTGTCTCGAAAAAAAAAAAAATGGGGCTGGTGAAATGGCTCAGGGGTTAAGAGCACTGACTGCTCCTCCAGAGGACCCAGGTTCAATTCCCAGCACTCCACATGGCAGCTCTTCTGTCTATAATTCCAGTTCCAGAGAATCTGACATCGGCATGAAATAAAGTTAAAAAAAAAAAGAAAAGAAAAAAAATGCTTTTATTTATAAGAGTTGCCGCAGTCATGATGTCTCTTCACAGTAATAAAAACTCTACCTAAAACAGTCTCTAATTTTTTTAACTGAAAAAATAATTCATTTACTTTGTACATGATTTATTTGAATATGTAAACATTGTAGAGTGGCTAAATCAGGCCTCACATACTTTCTTTTTATGGTGAGAATACTTCCAATAATATATTTTGAAAAAAATATGTAGTGTATAGGTATGAACAGCCATCAGCATTCTGTACCACAGAACTCCCAAGTTCCTTCTTCCTGAATGAACTCCCGTTCCCCTTCATGTTTTCATGTGCGCTTGCAGTGCTTTCTCCCATGTCTTCCATGGCTGACTCTTCACTGCTCCTTTTTATTTCAATGCTCGTCTTAGCCTCTCGCTAAAGTATCATCAGGCTTTAGACATGATGAGGTCATGCAGTCATTTGTCTTTTGTGCATGGCTTTTTCACTTAACATCATGTCCTTAAAGTCCCCATAGCGCCACACGTGGCGGATTTGTGTGAGCACACATGCACCCTGTTTTCTCTGTTGACTCAGCCGTGGATAAACACTAGACAGGAGGCAGATTTCACACCTTGGCTTTTGTGAATGCTGCCGAAATGGATGTTGGGGCAGGTGTCTCTTCAACATGCTGCTTAGATTCCTTTGGAAGCGTACCTAAAGAGGAATGGCTGTGTCCTAAGCATGTTCTTTTTGAGTTTCTAGAGGGCACCATACTGTTTCCATAGTGTCTTTCCATGTGCATGTGTGTGCTCATTGCCCTCCTCCATGCTGTCAGCGTACTAACCTCTCTTCATTCCGATAACGATCACGCTCAAGGATTTGAAGCGAGAACTCAGGGTTTTATTGGTGGCTCCCTGATGGTACATGATGTTGAGCATATTTTCAAATACACGTTGGTCATTTTGTAACTTCTTTTGAGAAATGTCTCAGTCCTTTGCCCACTTTTAATTGAATTATTTGTTTTTTTGTAGTTGAATTTTAATACCGCATATTCTAGAGAGAAACTATCAAATATTTTCTCCTATTTTGTTGTCAGCTTGACTTTTGACTTTGGCTATAAAACTTTTATTTTGAAGCATTCTGATGGGCCTGTTTTCATTTTCTTTGCTTTCATTTTTGAAGCTCTGACTAGAACTAGTCCAGAAGAGCCATTACGATAACCAATGCCATATTCTCCCCATGTGTTTATCTAACGCTTTTGAGGCGTGAGGTCTTATGCTTAAGCCTTCAATCTATTTTTAGTTGATTTTTTTATATATAGTATAAAATAAGGGTTCGACTTCATTCTTATGCATGTGGCCATCCATTTTTTCCAACAGCATTTACTGAAGAGAGAGCTCTTTCTCCATGTGTATTCCTGGCTTTTTTGTCAAGTCATTTAGCCAACCTGTAGGTTTTTCTTTCTGGAGACCTCTGTTCCTCTCCATTGGGTTCTGCATCTGTTTTTGTGTTAGCACCATGCTATTTGTGTTGCTGTGTCTTTGTAGTGTCTTTGGAAGTGAGGTAACAGTAATGACTCTAGGGGAGCCGGAGAGATGGCTTAGTGGTTAAGAGCACTAACTGCTGCTCTTCCAGAGGACCCGGGTTCTGTTCTCAGCACCCATATGGCAGCTAACAGCTGTCTCTGACTCCACATACAGATACACATGCAGGAAAAATACCAATGCAAATAAAATAAAAATAAATTATAAGAAAAACAGTAATGACTCTAGCTTTGTTTTTACGCTCAGCACATCTTGGTCTGGAGGGAGTCTTGTGGTTTCATGTACGTAGTAAGATGGCTTTTATTTCTTAGAAGAACATCATTGGGGAAAATAGCACTGGAAATTTCATGGGATTGTGTTGAATCTTCAGAGCATGGTGTTAGTGCAGACATGTTAATAACTTTAACTTTTCCACGGAATGAATTTCCTTAATTGTCCAGGAATATAATATTTATGAGGGTTTTTTTGCACATTTCTAAAATGCTTCCCTGTTGCTGGTAGGTGAGGACTTCCTTCTGTGTCGCTCTGGTTGCTTAGCAGCGATGTTGTCCCTTTGTCCCTTTGTCTTCTCACACCTTCCCGTGTGAGCAGGTGATGCTCTTCATTGGCGTCTTTTGTGTGCCAACCAGAGGACTGAAATATGCTCACCTGGAGATCCTCAGGGGTCATGTGATACTGCAGGCTGTTTTAAACGCCAGTGAAACTCTGATCACATAAAAAAAAAAAAAAAACTCCCTGCCACATTTTGTATCTTAATTCCACACTTGACATGTTTTTACATCGTGCGTCTCTTACCAAATGATTGTAACTGTTGAGCATCTTAATAGTGTTAACTCTAACCCTTTAAAATGGAAGTAAGTGGCAGTAAAAGATCTACATACCTTACGGCTGTGTTCTCGAAGTGTGTGCTTGCTCTACCTGTGAGTTTTGTGCTGTTGTGTCTTTTCTTGTTCCTCACTTCGGCTTCAAGAGCTGCCTGCGGCATTTCCTGTGACAAGTCTGTTGGAGATGACGTGGTCATCTTACATTGGGAAAGTCTTTATCTTCTCTTCATTTTAGAATAGATGTTCTAGGGAAAGTATTCTTGACTGGCGGTTTTGAGGGGAGAGGGTGTTTGATCTTGGTCTTCTCAACCTCTAGAAATGTCTGTGCTTACGCAATCCAGATGCTGTCGCAGCAGCCTGAGTGGACGAGGATACTGGTCGTGAGGGCAGTGTCTTGTGGCTGTGACCCTGGCCCTTTCGCTCTCAACTCTATCCAAACACATCTTCTGTTCTTTCCGCTTCAGTATTCTTGGCCTGTGCCCTATGCTCGTCCAAAATAAGACTGTACAACCTTTTACCTGAGTTCTCGAGGTGGTGCTGGCCCACTTACTCTCCAGTTGGAAGTATAGCTCCTGCTGGTTCCACCCGCTTCTTCCTCTTGGAAAGGGAGGATAATCTCATTGGTGTTTATGACTTTCCAAGTGCACTACTGCCTTATTCTTCCTGAAGAACAAGTATTCCTTAGCATCCAAAATGAGGTAATTGGCGAGTTTACTTAACACAGCAACAAAGTACATGTACCTTTCGTGGTGTGTATGTGTGTGTATATACAACGCAAAGGAAGGATATGCTATTCATGTCAGTTTTAAGCAAAAGGGAAAAAGAACTAAATTGGTCCATGTAACTAAAAGGCTAGTGACATCGTGGCGTCAGGCTTAGATGATTCCAGTGATTTAAACTCAGGCTCCTTACTTATTATCTCCCCTCTGAGCCACGTTCTCATGGGCTCCGAGACAGCATCTCTTTGTTCTTCTGAGTCCCTTCATGGGTCAGGGTTATGGCTAGCATACTATGTTTGCTGTCACTTAATTCTTTGCAAACAGTTGCCAGAGGCACAGGCAATAGGACTTTGCTCATGGGTGAAGAACCTTAACTTTGGCCCAGCTTCCTCGGGACCATGTCTGAGTTACTGTAATGTAAGAATACACCTTGGCCCAGCTTCCTCGGGATGGTATCAGTGTCTGGGTTACTCTTCTGCTCCTGTAGGAATACACCCTGACAAAAGCAACGTACAGGAAAAGGGCTCATGCTAGAGAAGACATAGCCGCAAGAGGCAGAGTGAACAGGAAGTGGAACCAGCTCTAAAGTCTCTGGATCTATCCCCACTGACTTACTTCCTCTGGAGAGGCTCCACCGCTTCCTGTTCCACAACCTTCCTAACAGTGCCACCCTCTGGAGACCATGTTCAAACTGGGTGCCTTCAGAGCACAGTTGACACAGTGGGGCACTGGGTTGGACAGCCCGTGGGTTGTAAGGAGCAGCACAGCCCTGCTTGTGAAAATGATAACTGTGGTCCCACTGGCTGCTTTAGGAAGCTGCTAAAATGTCATCACCACAGACTTAGCACTCAGCCGATTTCTGTTCTCGGTCAAATTGCCATAAACAAAGGTAATCAAAGCTGGTATTTTTATTAGGGGTTTTCAAAGCTTGCACCCAGCAAGCCTGTGCGTGCCTATTAAATACAGATTTGTAGAGTGAATGGTAATTATATTTACGGTGCATTAAAACGGTTTACTGACGTGATCCAGAAGTTGATAGTGCACTTTGATCTCACCTGGCTGGCTGGTATCCTGGCCATAAATCTATCCCTGAGTTCCTACAGGACGCGAATTAACAGTGTCCAGTGAACAGAAGAAGTGTTTTCAGAACCACTGGTTTTAAATGGATGTGAGTGTGCCAGCAGCAATACAATGATTACCTGTGCTGTAAATACCAGGCAAGGCCTCCCTGGCTGTGCAGTGCATGCCCCAGAGGCCCTCACAGCACTGAACCAAAGGACTTGCTCACAGAAGCAGTGTCGTCTGGTTAGCCTGGCATTTGAAACCTAGTTAACGCTGAGTCTGTCTTAAGTACAGGAGTCAGGATTTATCAACCTTATTGCACAATGAGACCTCTGAGGATTCCATTTCAGGATGAAAACGCTGCAGGATCAGCACTGACCACAAAATAACAAGGTCTGTGATTGTAGAACAAGCTGTATCTGAACTTCAAAAAGGACACATGCTGGCAACCGCTAGGACTCTAGTGGGGACCGGTCCCGGGTTTGTGGGAGAGTCCAGATGCAGCCTGCCATTAGGAAGTCCAAAGATCAGCATACTGGCATTTCTCAGACCCTGCCTGATTTATTCATGCAGTACTCACTAGCCCAGGGTTTGCTCCATCCCACGGTATATCTGGCAGTGGCTTAACTCTGTGTACAACTCAAATTCTCAGTTCAGTTTCAGCTTTAGTATGCTTTTCCCCGTTGGCAAAGAAAGGGTTATTCCACTTCAAATAACTCATCATTGGCAGGGGCTAGAGAGAGCTGGCTCAGCAGTTAGGAGCACTGGCTACTCTCGCAGAGGTCCTGAGTTCAAGTCTTAGCACCCGCACAACCATCTGTAACTGCAATCTGAGGGGTCCAATGCCCTCTTCTAATGGGCATGCAGACAGAACACCCATATACACAAATATATAAATGGTTTTGAATTAATCGAATCGCTGTAATATTTAAGCGGTTCTTTTCAAATAGTTTCCGGTAGATCTCTCATACATGCTACAGAGTTCTGAACGGTAGCAGCAAAGAAAGACATCATCACATGTTAAACATGAAGGATGAAACTCAGCACTTAGAAAATTCATTTAACCCACGTTATAGCATCTTAAGAATTTTACCAGTAACCATTACCAATGACTACTATATAGATAATCCTTTTTTCATATAGTCTATCAATCAAAAGCCTAAATCCCTGCAGTTTGTTTTTTTCAAAAAAAAAAATCATGTTGCTGGTTAATTGCCCTGGACATCAGAACAAGTGGGGTGCTATCCCATGTCATTCTGTTGACCTCCAGGGTTGACTTGGGGGGCACACTGTGCACTAGGTAGTCTGGGGATAGTATTCAAATATATAAATGTCATGTGAAAGAGTTATATGGTCACATGATCTCTGCAGTTTTGTTCAGGCCATTGAGGGGGCTAATGAATTACAAATAGCTTTTGTAAAGGTGTTTACATCACTGCGCTGCCTCCAAAGCAGTACAGCTCCGCCCTAAACTGAAGACAGCACCTTGCTGTATGGGCAGCAACAACACTCAGGCACTTATCTCTTGATTTGAAGAACCCCATCCTAAGCTCTCTGATGCATTAGTAAACCCTGACAAGAGATACAGGGATGCAATAATATATATTATACTATGTATTATTATATATAATATTAAGTTTTATATATTTAAGAAGACAGAGCAAACCTTCCGTCACAGCACTTGAAGGGCAAAACCAGGCAAATCTCTGAGACCAAGGCCAGCCTGGTCTACAGAGAGAGTTCCAGGAATCTAGTCTCAAAAAGCAAAAGAAAAGAAAAAAAAAGCATTAACTAGAAATAGTCCAAGTGTTAAGTAAGCATTAGACTTTATTGAAAATAGCTAGAGCCTGGTATGATTACATAAACCTTTAATCCCAGCACTAGAGAGATGAGGGGAACTGTGAATTCAAGGCCAGCCTGGTCCACACATCTAGTTTCTGGTCTACAGGGAGATTCTGTCTCAAGGGAAGAGAGAGGCGGGGGGGAGGGGGGGGCAGGGATGGTTTGAGATGTCTAGTCAAGGAGGGGAAACGGCCCCAGTTAGGACAGATCTTAGAGTAAGATGCATAGCAAAGGCGCAGAACAGAGGCACCTGCTCCGCTGTCTGCTATGGTGTTCTAACTTTTAAAGGTATATGTCACTTCAGTACACACATGTGTGCATATTGAACCTTGCAGTCGCCTATACCTGTGTCAGAATGTGAGTGACAGCCAAAAGCGGGGAAAGAGTCCAATGCAAGAATCAGAAAGTACCCATTGGACTTGACAGTCTGTCTGGTGGCCTTGAAAAGAACAAAGTCAGAATTCGGTAGAGTGTTAAGGGCAAAGCCAGCTTGTGGCAGGCACTTCATCCATCATGGGCAGTTCTGAAAAGTATAAAAGGGAAGTTTTTAACACGCCCCTCCCCCACCCCACTGCCAACCCACAGTTACTGGTGACCAAAGTATTCAGTGCTGCAGGTCATGTGCACGTGCTCTGTGTGGACGAGAACTGCTTGGAACAAACATCAAGTTATCTGGCATTCCACACGGTGTAGGCTTGTGTAAGACAGGACTGGGTCATCATTGCTCCCTGGACTGCAAGACTAAGGAGCCCCGAGGTCATTTGGGCATTTCTTTCTTTCTTTCTTTCTTTCTTTCTTTCTTTCTTTCTTTTTTTTTTTGTTTTGTTTTCTAGACAGGGTTTCTCTGTAGCTTTGGAGCCTGTCCTGGAACTAGCTCTGTAGACCAGGCTGGCCTCGAACTCACAGAGACCCGCCTGCCTCTGCCTCCCGAGTGCTGGGATTAAAGGCGTGCACCACCACGGCCTGGCGTTTCATATGGGCATTTCTGCAGGGTCAAACTGTACTCTTTCAAAATGAAAGTCCTTCCACTTTGCGTGCCGCCTCTGGACTCCACTTGCGATGTCTTCCACCACAAAACTTTCGATTTTTATGACGGGAATTTCGAACGTCTTATATTTCACATGGATCCCCCAGTCGTGACAGCACTTCTGTATGGCACAGAATATCTTTGCTTTCTTCTCGAAACTGTCGTAGATCTTTGGCTTAGGGTGCGGCTTAGACACAAAGCGCTCCTTAAAAGCATTTCCAAGCACGGTGTAGTGGGATTTCTGTGAGGAAGAGATTGAACACAAAAGAATATTAGAAACAGTTCAAGAACGGCTTAAAAACTGCTCAGTAGGCAAGGAGGAAGAGTGAGTGGAATCCCTTTATTTTACAGATGGAAACAGAAGAGACTGTGGACAGAGAGTCTCCTACAGGCCAGAGCAGAATCTACGTACTGGGCTTCCTGCATGGTCAGGGGGAGATGCAAGTGAGGAGGGTACAAGGTCACCGGAGGCCAGAAAGGCACAAACCGAAGCACAGGGATGAACACCCAAGGGCCGGTGTGTGTGTGTGTGAAGAGGCTCAGGAGCTGGACTGTCCACAGGCCCTACCTATAGTTGACTTAAGCGTGTACCCTGCAGAAACAAGGCAGACCCAGCATCCCATCCTCCAGGGAAATGGTGTCTAAAGGGTCCACTGTGAACAAGAAAGCATTGAAATTGGAGCTGAAGGGACCTTCTACATCTAAAGGACCAGATTCAGAAAATGGAAGTCACTTGTAATAAGTAATATGCTTCTAGTCCAAATGGTTCCAATAACCCATCCCCTAGGTAGCTCAGCTATGCACCACCCTCCATTGGTTGCAAGAATGATACCAGCATTCATCTCTGGAGGTTTTGCCAACCTTTAATTAAAAGGTTGTTGTTGTTTTGTTTTGTTGTTGTTGTTTTTCCAAGACAGGGTTTCTCTGTGTTGCTTTGGAGCCTGTCCTGGAACTAGCTCTTGTAGACCAGGCTGACCTTGAACTCACAGAGATCTGCCTGCTTCTGCCTCCCAATTACTGGGATTAAAGGCACGTGCTACCACCCCCTCGGCATTTAATTAAAAGTTTTAAGGGGGCCAGTTTAAGGGTGCTGCACACCTTTAAATTCCTGCACAGAGATAAGTGGTTCTTTATGACTTCAAGGCCAGCCTGAATTTCAGGATAGCTAGGATTTTACATAAAGAGACCCTGTCTCAAAAAAAAAAAAAAAAAAAAAAAAAGTTTTAAGGGGAAGAAAGTCGAAGGCTAACCTGCAAGTGTTACTTTTTTTTTTTCCTTTCCATTTTTCAATACATGGGTTCTCTATGTAGCCCAACTCACTCTCTCAAACTCAGAGGGCCACCCGCCTCTGCCTCCCAGATGCTGAGAAAAAAGGCTGGTGTCACCACCGCTGCCCCCAGCTGTGCTGCATTTTTTAAATAAGGTGTTTGGTTTTCATTACAGAAATGTGCTGTGGAGCTGGGTAGCAGTGGTGCACACCTTCAATCCCAGCACTTGGGAGGCGGAGGCAGGTAATCTCTGAGTTCGAGTTCACGCTACAGAGCAAGTTCCAGAACAGACCAGGCAACACAGCGAAACCCTGTCTTGAAAACCAGGGGGAAAAAACGAAGTGTTCTCTGTCCCAAAAAAGTTTAGAAAACAAAATAGGAAGAATTTCTTAATCAGAATATAACATTTTTATATACTTAGCCTTTATCCTCATTTCTTTTCTTGACTGAAGATGGACCCCAAGGTATTGCTGCTCATGGGGCATTCAGCCTAAGGAAAGCATCTTTATAATTTTGTATTCGATTTATTTCCTAGCAGGTTTTCACTCTATTATATGTGCTTCAAAGTCTCAGCCTAATTGTTCCTTTCGTATAATTTCTGACATACGGTAAAGTTGCAGAAAGGGCTAGGAAGATTCCCGAATGCCTTTAACCAGTTCCGCAGAAGCACACAGTTATATGCGTTCACGCATTTCCTAAGCTAAGAAGCCAGCACCGGTGCCTTTCTTTTCATTACAGAATTTTATGCGCAAGCCTTTATTTGTCCCAGGAGCTGATCGAGGACACAACACTGCATCTAGCATAGCCTCCCTTCTCTACAGCCGCATGAAGAAACTATTCCTTTGGCCAAAGTGGTGGCGCATGCCTGTAGTCCCTGCTCAGGGGAGGCTGAGAGCCAGAAGACTCGCAAGTTGAAGCCAGCCTGGTCAATACCGTGAGACTGTCCTTCAAAGGGACTTTCTTATTTTTATCTAAAGGACACACAATTGTCCATATTCATAGTATGCAGTGTGATAATCTGAGCATGGAATGACCAATCGGAGTCGTTAGCATTCCCTTCTGCCTGAACAATTTTCACCTCTTCATGTTATGAAGCTTTGAATTCCCCTCGTCTGATTTGTTTGGAATGAATGGGAAACAGTGCTTGCCCTGCCGTGTGGGAGAACCCTAACCCTTATCCATGTGGCAGCTGGATTAGACCTCCCTCTCCTGCCTAGCCTCCAGCACCTCTATTCCACTTCATGCTTCCATGATATCAGCTTTTCTGGCCCCCACACAAAAGCACAACTTTATTAATACAAGGACCGTGGACAACAGCCACAACAGAAGCCATAGTGTCCTAGCTACAAACGTCTCTCCAGGAGATGAGACGCTTTAACTGGTACCCGAGACTGCCAGGGCAGCTCACCTCCACCACTCGGATGTCAGCCGTGTAGCACGCAAAGGCCTTGCATTTCCCACACAGCAGTTTCTTATTTTCCTTATCAGGAGCCGGTTGTGGCTTGCGTTGACTATCTCTGATGAACTTTTCATCCAACTGTATGCGTTGAACCTACATGCCAAAGGAAAAGTCTCTTGAGTGACCATAACTAGCACACGAAGGTCAATGCACACAGCCACAACATGCACACACATACACACACTCACTCAAATATAATTTCCATGAGCATACAACTCCTATTCGTACTGTTTGGTTTGTAAAAGTCAATCTCGTAATTCCTTCGGTTCTCTGAACTCTTTAGTCATCAGGGTTTAATCCATCCTCCATTAATCTTTCAATTGCTTTCCCAAACACGCCCGTGAAATTGTCACATGAGCCATGCTTTCAACTTTCTACGAAACCTTAGAAACCCTTCACAAATGACCCATCATGGGCGTGCTTCAGGCATAACATAAGCCGAACGAATAGATCAAGAGACAGAGTCCTCTGTCTGAGACCTCTCCTGGAGCACAGAACATATTGCTGAAGTCCAGCACAGCGGAATGCCGGCACAGGGTGGCTGGATTCTAACTCCACATGTCGACTGGCCGAGTAGAGAAAGAATGGGGCATGATGACAAACCAAATGAGATTATGAAGAGTGAGGAGAGGGTGGACCGGCCAGAAACACCAGGGTCCTGGGAATAACATGATGGTGGGCTCCCTGAATTTTCTGTTCATCTGCTATGTGCAGACTTAAAGCCAAAGCAGCTGACATCAGGAATGCCCAGAGGTAGAAACATAAAGTCCCCCAGAAAAGCCTGCTGTCCCTCGGCAAAGGGCCAGAAAAGGGCAGCCTCGCAGACAAAATCTTTAGATTTTTAGAGCTTAAAGTTCAGACAATATAACTGCCTTGCTCTATGGGTAGAGAGGGCACTGGGGCCCAACCCCTCCATACCTGTACCAGCACAAAGGAGGAACTAAGATTTCTACTTTACAAAGCTAATTAGGCCCCAATTATCAGGATGGAGTCAGGGACTTCAGCCCCATTAACAGGAAGACCCTGTGAGGAGACAGAAACCCCCTCCACCCAGCAGTAACAAGGGCGTCCCTCCCTTTGTTCCTGTCAGAGACTGGACACCTGCTGCATCCCTCCCCTTGTTCCTGTCAGAGGCTGGATACCTGCTGCGTCCCTCCCCTTGCTCCTGTCACCTGCTTCCACCGGTGGGGACGAAGCAAGGACCCTACCTCCTCAACAGAGCCGAGCCAGTAGCCAGCTAACACAGAAGACTAGGAAGGGTCAGAGTCTCAGGAACAGCAAATGAAAACATCTAAGTTGCAAACATCTCTGCTCGTATCATGAAACAGAAGACCTCACACTGAATGAAAAAGGCACAATCAATGATGCTAATGCTGAAATGATAAGAATTACATGGTACAGAGTTGAACAGCCAGGGTAAAAATGCTTCAATGAACAATCACACACATTTGATTATGGAAAAATATGCAGGTTCATAACAACCCAGACTACAAGCTCAACAGATGAACTGGACTAGAGGGGACCAAGGAGCAATCATGAACTAAAAATTAGAACCAACGCTGGAGAGATGGCTCAGCAGTTAATAACAAGGACTGGCTGCTCTCCAGAGGACCTGGGTCAGTTCCCAGCATCCACACAGCAGCTGATAACTCTCTGGAGCTTCAGTTCCAGGGGATCTGATGCCCTTTTCTGGCCTCCTTGAGCACCAGGCACGAGTACTTGATGCACGGACTTACATGCTGACAACACAAGCATACACACTAACATTATATATATTTAATATATATTATGTAATATATGTTTATTTAAAAAAAAACTAGAACAAATTACCCCAATCAAACCACACAAAGAAAACAGACTAAAAAACCGAAACAAATAAAAAAAACCAGACTCTTTGGGACATGTATGACTACTGAAGAATTTTTTACATCTAACATCTAATGTCATTAGAGTCCAGAAATGAAGGGACAGGATCTGGAAAGTCAGAGTAATTATGGCTAAACAATTATGAAATATGGAGAGCAGTAGGATCTTAGATTCACAAAGCCAACCATGCCGCAAAGATGATCACTCCAAGGCACACATAATAAAACTTCTGGAAACACAAAATCTCAGCAGCAGGAAAAAAAATAAGAAAAAGAAAAAAAGGAAAAAGAAAAACAAAGCTACTATCTCTACAAAAGAAATGACAGCAGGCAGTTCTCAGAAGCCACACAAGCCAGAAGGAAGAGAAACAGTTATTTCTCAAATGCTAAAAGAATTAGCACTCTCGTCCATCAAAACCGCCTGGTGGGGAGCACCTTAGATATCCAATTGTCTTTCATTCACTTACGTGCAATGGCTTTTTAAAATCACACACTAAAATTCAATTAAAATACTAGTCATCTCAAGTATCTTTGTTGTGCCCAGAGTCTTGACGCCAAAACCACCATTAGACCAGATCGGACGCCAAAGCAAAGAGTTTTTTTAATTATGAGTTAACTCGGGGTCTCTGTCCATCTGTCTGACACAGCAGGTCCAGTAGAGAGACCCCGAGCTGCTGTGGGGCAGGGATCTTCAAGTTGCATAGGAACAGTCTCAGGATTGGTGCACCTCCGGGCTGGTGGAACCTGTCCTGAGCTGGTTGGTCAGCTGCAGCTGTAGAAAGGTTGCTATACCTGGAGGCCACTGGGGTCCAACGTACTGCAGTCCATGATTATCAGTAAAGCACAGGCAGAGCCCGCTAACTTCTGATTGGTTCCTTACCACATGGAGGATACCTGGCAGTTTCTTCCCAGTAATCAGGGCAAAGTCGGGCCAGTTCGGGCGGGCGAGTTTGGGGGCTCAGTACATCCTGCTGAGTCAGGGGCCTCCATATTGCTGGGTTTTTCTGCAGTCTATCGTGGCTGCCAAATCTTGAGGGGGGGGGGAGCAGTACTGGTGAGGGGTTGGGCCCTTCATCTTAAATGCACTGTTGGTAATTGTTCTAAAGTCTAATGAGTTAAAGCTGCTACTACCATAGTTACAACTTTAAGGCAAACAGCAGCAACTGGTGGAGACACCACCACGGCACTGCCCCACCCAACCCCACACCTGTGGTTGAAAAGAACTCCACACACAGGCAAAGTCGGTTTCTTCCTTCTATACTGTAGGTTCCAGGGATCAAACTCAGGCCATCAATCAAGCACCCTTCTCCACTGAGCGTGCGGGCTAAAGTTGTATTTTAAATTTAAATGAGTGTGCTTAAGAGAGCTACAAAACAGAACCCCCTCTAACCTAAGCCCTGCTTGCCCAAGGACTGATAACTTGGAATGCTGGAGGCCTTTGATCAGGTTAGACAACAAGCCGTGTGTTTTCACTTCTGGTGAAACAAGCCTGGTTGCCTCAAACGCACAAGATGTGCTTGATCACACCTAGGGCGGTACATAGGCAGGAAGTGTGTCAGGATGTGTGCTTGCCCCCCTTGTACGAAGGCAGGAAGGGCATCGCCTTCCTTATTACATTCTGACTAATGTAATTCGCAGCCAATTATCTGGAGATCCTGGGTATGGACCTGGCCAGTGTCCACCGTCCTGGCCAGTATTTAATAAAGCTTGCTTCAAATTTAGCTCAAAAATTATAGTCGTGTTCTTATTCTCACCTGGTAGGGTTAGCATGAGCCATCATCCCCTAAAGTGAAGAAGCCCCTGCAGCAGTTGTGAGTATGTAAATTGTGCTGGAAGTCCTTCCTTCAAAAGGAACATTCATGTCCGAGCTTGGCTCCATGAGGAAGGGAACACAGGCTTCTTCATTTAGATTTCAGATTACACTTTGTGCAGTTATAACCAGAACAGCCTAATAATCTCCACACTGTGAAGTACCTGAGTTACCATCATGTCCTGAACCTTCTATTATAGACATGAGTTCTTGGCTTCCCTGGACTGCACACGTTGTGCGCAACATGGTAACCAGAGGATTCTTGGGGGCACAGAGGTCTTATTGCACCACGCAACACACAGCCTCGTAGCAAACTGTGACTCAAGCCAATTTCCAAGTTCAAATCCAGGCCCCAAGCCCTCATTAAAACCACAAAAGAGGTTCTCACCCCAGAATCACATCTTTTTGTTTTTCTTTTCTTTTCTCTTTTGGTTTTTCGAGACAGGGTTTCCCTGTGTAACAGTCTTAGCTGTCCTGGAACTAGCTCTTGTAGACCAGGCTGGCCTCGAACTCACAGGGATTCACCTTCCTCTGCCTTCCAAATGCTGGGATTAAAGGTGTGCGCCACCACCACCCAGCCTTATTGTTTTTCTTTTATGGCACTTTCACACAGAGCTGTCGTGCCGTTCAGTTCTTATTGCCACCTCCCCACACTGAGTTGCCCCTCATCTCTAGCTGGTCCCCCCCCAACCTCCATATGGCTCCCTTTCACATCCCATAGACTTGATCACTCCCTTTTATCTCTAATTCCAACAACTGAGAGGTAGAAACAGGAGGATGTAAAGTTCAAAATCACCCTCGGCTTCATAGCCAGTTCAAGTTGAGAGCCAGCCTGAACTACTTGGCAACCTTTTAAAAAAATAACAGACACACACCATGCACATACACACTCACACACACCACACATACACTCATAGACACACTACACACACATACACATGCATACACACATGCATACTCACAGACTCACACACACCATACACATACCATACACACACACTCACACACACATACCATACACACACTATACTCACACACTCACACAGACACACACCATACGACACACACACTCACACACACCATACACTTGCATGCACATAAACACACACCACACACTATGTATGCACTCACACACCATACACGCACAGGTACACTCACACAGACTCACACCACACACACACATACACTCATACACACTATGCACGTGCTCACACACCATACACGCGCATGCACACTCACACAGACTCACACGCACACACCCTACATATGCACACATACACCACACACATACTCACACACTATGTATGCACACACACACCACACACACACTCACACACTATGTATGCACACACACACCACACACACACTCAGCACCAACCCTGCTCATTTATTATTTCTGGTCAGATTCCAAGAGTAGCCCAGAAAAAAAAAAGACTTACCGTTTTCTCAAATTTCATTTCATCCCACGTCTGAAGCATTGAAATGGATTCATTCATTATTTTTTCCTTGAACATGTTCACCTTTTCTTTCTCGATGACGTCAGCATTGCTGGTCAGGAGGAAGCACTTGCTGTCTCTTGCTCTTCCCCTGCCTGTCAGAAAACATTTGGTTTGTACTTGCGATGTAAAACCCTGACGTGATGTGGAAACAGACACGAAAGTGTGAGAGGTGTTCCTAGAATTCACTGTCGATTCACGGCACCCTGCTTTCTAGGGGCGCTGGACTGAGGAGCACACGAGAATGCGGGCTCCAGTCTGCATGGTAAACACACAGATGAACCAGGATCCACCTGCAGCTCGTTTTCTGGGGATCTCCAGTGATGCGGTGCGATCACAGCCGGATTATCAGAAACACTGATTTCAAGATGATCTAGATGGGTCCTCAGCGATGCCACCACGAGCACGCCCACCTGAACCGTTTTGTAATGCCGAGAGAGGTTTATAAGCCCTGGGATGCAGGAAAGACACTGGCAACGCTGTTGCACAGACAGATGGAAAGGGTCACGGGCATCTGAATGAGAGGTTATTCTGGCCGAGAGAATTGGGTTATGTGCAATGGAGATGGAAAAGGACATAAAATGCGAAAAAAGTGGGATGTGAGCAATTCGACATCAGTAGCGGAGTCTGGTTGGCTGAACTGGTTCATAAGCTGAAGAGAAGGATGAAAAGGGGATGGGAATAGGGAGCGACACACAGAGATGTTATTCAGAAGGGCAAGTGGGGCTCTTCTTGGGGAAGCAAGGGAAAGGAGGGAAGAGCCTGGTCCGGGTGAGACGAAAGGACTCTGCAGTACAAGGAGCTACTCACCACAACCATGAAAGGTCTGCTTGCTGAGTGGCAAAGCCTCAGGCCAAGTGGCTATCATACTTTCATAAGTGTGCCAGTGAATGCACACTTAGGCAGTCCCATTGTGAAGTGTCACAATGGAGCACTATGGGTAAAACTATAACCACCTAATCCTGACCAGAGAAGTCAACTTTTAGCCTAAAATTACCCGAGTCACGTGTGCCTTCAATCACATACGACAGCTCAGTAAAAAAGGACGGACAAGCACCCACATGCCAAACAAAGCAGAAGCCGAGTGGTAATGACGTCAGCTGCCCTCACCTCTGGTTTGGATCATTTTGATGACGTTGCCCACATACTCGTATAGGATGACCAGGTTGCACTGAGCGATGTCAATGCCTTCATCAGCCACCGAGGTAGCAATTAGGATGTTGTTATCCCCGCTGGCTCTGAACGCTTCCAGCGCACACTTCTGTGCTGGGAGTGTCATCCCTGCATTGGATAAAGAGGTCATTGTACAACTCACTTGTGAAAGAGTTACGCTCTTGGAAAACCAGCCACTAATTAGGAACCATTTAAAAGTGGAAAGTTATTTTTACCTTGGAAAAAAAAAGCACACAGTCCATCAGATGTCATAAAATAATGAAACATGGTATACATTTTAAACGCATACTATACTAAATCTACTTCACTATTCATAAATACCTGTTGCCTGGTTTGTTTTGCCACGTCCAGTCAATATACCAGGCTTTAGAAAGCTGAGTGCAGGATTTTCTTCAATCCATTTCTTTAAAGCCTGAAAGTGAGAAGCAATGACCGGTTGGATACTATTTGTAAAGATTAAACCTTGAATTATTTCAATATTGTGTGTATATGCATGTATATACAATATATGTATATATACACACACACAAAGTACTCTCTCTCTATCTCTATATATATATGATATATATATCATAAAGCTGAACATGCAGATAGATTTCAGACTAAGTCCCAAACAACAATGAATTCTAGTGGTCTAGACCTCTGTGGTTCATTGTGGCTTAATTTGTGAGATGTTTGCCGTGATTAAAAAGACAAGGTCCAGAACAATGGTACACAGAATAACTGGATTTAGCAAGACTTTGAGATGCAAGATCGATATGTCTAAATCAATTATGGTTACATATCAGCAATAGACAACTGAAATTTGAAAAATCTGTGTGGTACGTGTGGGTATACATGGCTGATCATGCTTGGGGGTGTGCACATGTGTGTATGTGTGTGCACACGCTATGAAGGACTGGGTCAACCTCAGGTGTCGTTCCTTAAGAGCCATCCACCTTAGTTCATTTTGAGACTGAGTAACTCCCTGGGGATTGCCAAGTGGGCTCACCTAGCTGGCCAGCCAGTCCAGGGTCTGCTTATCTCTCCTCCCCAGCGCTGGGATCACAAGTGTGCGCTGCCATGCTCAACTCTTCTGTGTGGATGCTGATCCACACAGATCCCACACCTGATCCCACACTTCCAATGCTTCACTCACTGAGCTATCTTCCCAGCCCACAATGTGAATTTGTTTTGTTTTGTTTTGTTTTCAAGACAGGGTTTCTCTGTGTAGCTCTGGCTGTCCCGAAACTCGCTCTGTAGACCAGGCTGGCCTCAAACTCACAGAGATCCTCCTGCCTCTGCCTCTTGAGTGTTGAGATTAAAAGTGTGTGCTACCACTGCCTGGCTAATGTGAAACTTTTTTTTTTTTGGATTTTTTTGAGACAGGGTTTCTCCGTAGCTTTTGGTTCCTGTCCTGGAACTAGCTCTTGTAGACCAGGCTGGCCTCGAACTCACAGAGATCCGCCTGCCTCTGCCTCCCGAGTGCTGGGATTAAAGGCGTGCGCCACCACCGCCCGGCTTAATGTGAAACATTTTAAAGTATAATTTCTCAATTGCATCACTAAAACTATCCTTTAGGTGCAGCTCTAAGAAAACGTATGCATGACCTCTATACCAAAAATGACAAAACACTAATAAAACACAGCAAAGAGGACTGCGGAGATGGCTCAGGGGTTAAGAGCACTGACTGCTCTTCCAGAGGACCCGGGTTCAATTCCCAGCACCTAAATGACAGCTCACAACTGTCGGTTCACTGCAGTTCCAGAGAATATCATACCCCTTTCTGGTCTCTGTGGGTACTGCATGCAAAATACTGATACACATGCAGGTAAAACACCCACATGCATTAAAAAAAAAAAAACCAGACTAGAAATGTTCAGTGTTCAGAGACACTATGAAGATAACTAAGTCAGGTAGTGGTGCCCACCTTTAATCCCAGCACTCGGGAGGCAGAGGCAGGAGCGTCTCTGAGCTCAAAGCCTACTTGGTCTACAGAGCAAGTCTTAAACAGCCAGAGAGAGACAACACAGAGAAACCCTGTCTTAAAAAAAAAGGAAAGAAAAGAAAAGAAAAGAAAGAACTAAGAAGCAGGCTGTGGGTCAGCAGAAAACACTTCAAATCTCCTGTCTCCCAGAGGACTTTCTTTGGTCATCCTACAAAAAGAATCTTAAGAAACTTAACAATGTGGTAGCAACCTATTGTTTCCCAGAACTGGGCCTAAACTACTCATGCAGGCTAGATGAGTGCTCAACCACTGAGCTATAGCTCCAGTCCAAAACCTCGACTTTGACATTGGTTGTAAAATCTGAATAAGCATTTTAAAGATGATGTCAAGACAAACTTCTAAAGCATTTAAGATGCCCAAGCATATTAGGTACTAATCAAATGTAAGTCAAAACCTACAGGATGGCTGGACGTGAACATTTTAATGGGAAGGTCTTAAAAAGGATGAGTTTGGGGGCTGGAGAGATGGCTCAGTGGTTAAGAGCACTGGCTGCTCTTCCAGAGGTCCTGAGTTCAATTCCCAGCAACCACATGGTGGCTCACAACCATCTGTAATGAGATCTAGCGCCCTCTTCTGGCCTGTGTGCATACATGGAGGCAGAATGTTGTATACATAATAAACAAATAAATCTTTAAAAAAAAAAGATGAGGTTTTTACTCTATAGTGCCAAGTCTTATGACTGGGTAAATAAAACAAGGAGGTTTTAGGCAAAGATAAACAATCAGAACAGGCCCACACAGGTGTAGATACTTGATTACAGGGTAGTGAGGAAAGGGCAACCTTGTCCTTAAAAGTAGACACACACACACACACACACAAACACAAGGCTTACATCCACAAGTGCTCTGGTTTTCACAAAAAGAATGGTTTTGGTCTCCGGCTTTAGGTGGTACTCTTCTTGTAAGATCAGGTAGAGGTCTCTGAGTTTAGGATTCTCGTTGCTGGGATCCTTGGAAATTTCTTCTAGTTCCTCCAGCTTTTCTGCAAATGGGGAGCATTTTGCAAAAGGCTTATGAATGTAGACGCTTTAGAACTGTGGCCTTCCACTTCTAATGGCTAACCTCTCCATTGTTAGCCAGAAATCTGAGACGTAACCACTCACTTCAACTGGTGTACCCCTTTAGGAAAGGAGTTTAGCAATACAAAGCTCACACATTCTACAACCAACAGCTTAGGGATTTGACTTGAGTTCTGTTTAGGAAGCTGTGGAGAAGATTCCGAGGACAGTCACCAAGACTGTCAAAACTATGAAAGATATACAGGAAATAACCCAATCACTGAGACACTGCTCCACAGGTCCTAGGCTACCCAGCTGGTGGAAATACAAGGTTAAAAGGAAAACTTGATGAACCTGCCGATGTGGAAAGATCAAAAGAGATACATATTTTTATTTGTTTTTTTTTATTTATTTGTTAGTTTGTTTTTTGAATCAGGGTTTCTTTATGCAGCCCTGTCGGTCCTGGAACTTGCTATGTAGACCAGACTTGCCTCGAACTCACAGAGATCCGCCTACCTCTGCCTCCCAAATGTTGGGATTAAAGGGGGCTTTCAAAAGGATGTTTTAAGTTAAAAACCGGAACACAGGATGTCTTATCGTTTAAAAAAATGTATGGTATACTGGGGTCAGATCAAACCGGATTATGATAGTCATTGTTAAGTTCTTAAAAATAACCTTAAAAATTCAATTCTATATCCTTGCAGCTCAATGACTTATACTAAAGACAAATACAACAAATAGCCCTGGTCCTTAATTTCATAATTCATTTTATCACACTTTACTATGAGTTAGTGCTTGAGTTATTGTGTATGTATGTATCTGTGTGTGTGTGTGCGTGTGTGTGTGTGTGTGTGTGTGTGTATGTTCAGTTTTACACAAGTTCAATGAGACATTGGTGGTGGGAAACTGAGCATAGTAGAAGCCCTTACACATGGAAATGAAGATAACAGTTGCTTCATCCTTTGTTGGCAGTCCAGACTTTGTAAAACGCTAAGTATATAATGCAGGTTAAATTTAGCTGTTACTTATGAGTCAAGTCAAAAGGCTTTATCTGGTTCAGAAGAGAAGCCGCTCACTGCACTGAGAAGTCAGCGAGGCCCCAGCATGTCTCTGTTGTCTTACTAGTTGTTATTCCTACAGAAAACATACCTGGCATCCATATCAGAACTACATCTGTTTGGGGATTGCAGTCTGTGGTTGGCTATGGATACAAGGGTCCTGCCAAGACCACCAAAAGCATCCCGTGGGCCACAAATGGCTAACTCTTCTTTACAATGAAGAATTTCGTGTTTGTCATTTGTAAGTTCTGTGTGACATTATCCCCCATATCAGTAAAATTATAGTAAACATATGCAGTTCATGTATACACTTTCCCCCAGATAACTGACTTACGTTGATCAACACAGCACATCACTGGCAATACATATGTATAGTAAATAATTTAATATAGCCAAAAAAGTAGTGATTGCTACTTGATAGAAATGTTCCATTTACTATGTTCCCATGTTTGGAGTATAATGTAAGGGCAGTAGGGACATTTTCTCATTATTAAAAGTATACATAGGCCAGGTGTAGTGGTTCACACCTTTAATCCCAGCACTTGGGAGACAGAGATGGACAGATCTCTCTGAGTTCGAGGCCAGCCTGGTCTACAGAGCGAGTTCTAGGACTGCCAGGGCTACACAGAGAAACCCTGACTCAAAAAAACAAAGAAATATCCATAAAGCATAGTTTTCTTAACCTCATTAGAACACATGTTGGTGTCATTAAACATTTTTAAATTACTGAGTTAGACAGAATACCATTACTCATTAACTGTGGGAAGCATCCTTTTCAAATACCACTGTTTTTCCTTCTCCCAAATTAAAGGTGGAAAAGGAACAGATGTGCCTATAGGTATTGGATTTTTCTGAAGCCAAACCCTCCCGTGCTCCCCTCTCCCCGTTAGGTTAACTCTAAGATTTTTGCTTTCTTTTGTTTGTAGTGCTGGGGTTTCAGCCATGCTAAGGTCATGCTCCATCATAGCCACTATCATGTCCCATCTTAAACCCAGCACAACCGCATCAGCAAATAAATATACGCTAAGTATAACGTGCACGCTGCCAATCAAGTCACCGGCCTCCAGCGACGACTTCCGAGTCGCCCTCACCTTCAAACCTCCGCGTAAGATCTTGCTCAGTCTCATCAAATGCTGCATTTTTGACATCTTGGAAGAAGGCTTTGAGGTAATTAAGAGCATCTTTCATCTGGGCATGCTCACTGATGATGAGAGCATCATTGTATTTCTGTTTCAAAGGAAAGGTGAGTCTCAGTACACTTCCAACTCCCCACGTCCACTACACCGACGTTCAACTGGCTGTACTGAGATCAAAACCAGTTTCAAGAAAATCTTTCTCATGTTGCACAGCTGAGATTTAAGAGGTGAATAGCCCCTAGTGGGTCTATGATTAAAAAACAATAACAAAACTCTGAACCAAAAGCTGGTTTCCTTTTTTGTTTCAGTGAGCTAGAAATATTAATTAAGTAGACTCACTTCATATTGTAAAATTCCACCTTGGGAGAGGAATAGCAATGCGTCATAAGAAACAATAATAAAAGCAAATCAGCTTTGACATCCTCCTGCATCGTGGTGCTGACATTCCCCTTAAATTCCAAAGTCATAGCTAAGTACCCATGGGCCTTTCAGAATGAAGGCCCTTACCACCAACTCTGAAAGTTCATTAAGCCTTAAAATTCCGTGAACACCTGCTATGGTCCAAGTCTCCAAATATTTCTCACCGTGTTAACAACAAAGTGGCGGTTGTACTGCTAGTCCCTTCTTCTGTGTTAACCAGAGCCCCGAGTGTTCTAAGTATGTGACTTTAACAAACTAAGACCACACAGGCTTCAGGATGTGGCAACAGGAGCCATGTCTTGAACTCAGAGATGGCGGTTACCAATCACAAATCTAGAGCAGTAGGGTTTAGCATCACCCAATTTTCTCCCACCACAAAAATAAGGCAAAGCTGGAGGCTCGACACAGACTCTAAGCCTCTCTTCCAGTCTTGTAGACTTGCCGTTAAGTTTTAGAAGACAAATGAGGTTGGGGATGGCTTCCTGGAGAGTTTTTAATTCGGCTAGGATAAGAAGCTAATGTTCTCTCAGCTGCCACAGGGCAGGTCCCAGGAGAGGCAGGGACCGAAGCTGGTCATTCACAGCAGCAACCCACCCGCAAATGGGACGTGTACAGAAAGAGCGCTCTGCAAATGCTGCTCTCCTTCTCCTTGTCCGGCATCTGAAACACCATGCAGGCTTTGTGAACGGCGACGATCCACTGCTCGTATCTCTGCGTGCCAAATTCTCTGTTTTGAATCTGAAATAATTTTCCTAGAGGGCAAAACAAGCAAACAAATGGTTTTCAAGCATTGGTGCTAACATGCCTCATCTTCTAATTTTCTTTCTTATCCATTATAAATAGGATATTTATCCTGAAGACTGAGATTTAGTAAAATGATTATTTACTAAATGACCCGAAATCAAAGTGCTTTATGTTTATAATTGTATTTTTTTTCTTATTTCAAGAGGTCAATAATTCATTTTAAAAAGAGGAATTGGGTTCAGAAAGACTGAGTATCTCACCTTGAGTTAGCACAGACTTACCGAGTTCCTCGGAGACATTCTTTGCCAGTCCCTCTGTTTCCTTCATCAGCTGAGATATGATGGACTTAAATGTGTTGGTAGTCCGTGATTCCACCTTCCTGAAAACTGGAGACAAAGGAACACGACTTGTTTGAAAGAAGCACAGGTCAAATGCTGCCATTTCCAAACCCTTCTCTGCCCTTGTGACATTCTCTGAAAAGCCACAGGCTCCACACTCACTGGTAAGTGGCCCAATCACAGCAAATGCTCAAAAGTCTTGAGATAGCCTCACGTTGCTTCCTGTGCCGAGCCTAACGTCTCTACTGCCTCGGTGTAACCCAGCCTCTCAGCCTAGCTTTCCTGGAGCCTCTACTCTGCCTGTCTGGCTGCTGCCCTTGGGGTTCTGCAGGTACCACACCCCAGCCCCATTTTCCTGCTTTCCTATTCGCCTTCTCTACACCTTCTGCCCCCTCCCGAGAGTGTTCTCATTGGTCTTACTATTCACATTTGCGTATTTCCAACAGAAAAAGAATCGCCTGTCACATGCCATGCTCTGGTAATAGAGGACTGGCAAGAACTACGGACTGCTACACGGAAGGCTGGTTCTTGGAGGGAAGAAAGGCGTGCTCTGAAACCCAGCCAACCGAGTCCTGCAGTACAGGTGCAGGCAAGGCACCAGGGAGCCAGCGGAAGGCAAGTCAGTCTCCCTGGGGAGGCTGCCATAAAATTAGCAAAGGAAGGAAAAAGGCAGGAACAGGAGCAGCCATGCAGCGGGCACAGCTGGGACACGGGCTCAGGATAACACGTGGAGAGTTTGCAGAGTCAGGAAAAGCAACACAGCCTTTGCAAGACTTGGAAGCAGATGAAGTTCAAAGGCAGAGTGATATTTTATTTATGCCGTATGAATAAAGCTTGCCTAAAGACCAAAAGGTAAAGCTATGATGATAGAGGCCAGGCAGAGGTGGCACACATCTTTAATCCCAGGATTTGGGAGGCAGATGCAGGCGGATCTCTGTGAGTTCAAGGCCACCCTGGGCTACGCGGTGCAGCAAAGACCCAGGTGGTGGCGCATGCCTTTAACCCAACACTAGAGAGGGATAGAAAAGTGGGATGAGATGGGAACTTGCTCTCTCTTTAAGGACATCTTAGCAGTAAGACCTCTCTAGTGGCTTGATTGCTTTGCTTTTCTGATCATCAGGTTGAACCCCAATATCTGTCTCTGGGTTTTATTATTCGTGCTACACCAAGGGCTCAAACATGGGTGGGGTGGGAGGCACCTTCTTCACAGTCTCCCATGGGGGACACTTAGAAATAAACAGAGCTGGGCCCTCCCATTCCACTACAGGCTAACATGAAGCCTTATGTAACTACTGCCCCTCCCTGCTTGCGTGGCTAGTTAATCACTAATAATCTGCAAGTGAATCTCATTTTTTAAAACCTGCCCTGGCCTTTTGGTGAGAGCTATTATGATTTAGATCATTTTAACTACAATTATCAGATACATACAGGAGCAAGATGACCCCGTCGTATTTAGTTAGGGCATGGAGCACAGAGGTCTGACCCAGCCGCTGGCTATCAATACAATTAAATTTTCTCACTACCCCCTTCACTCTCTGGCTGGTGCTTGTGTTAGGGTTTTGGAGACAAAGAGCAGGGATGCTTGTCCCTTTCAGGCTACTTTTGAGACTCAGGAGGAGAGGTCGATAAGGGAGAAAGAGAGGAAACACGCTTATTCCTAAAGTGTGGGGTTAAAAATGCCTCTGCCCAAAAAATACAACATCAGAGTTCATCCACTGTCTCTGAAGGAGGAGGAGCAGAGTCACAGATTCCCAAGGGGAGTGTTCTGAGCCCCACTTACATTTCTGGGGTTTATAAACAAACTGCTCCAGTTCCTCCAAGTTGTCTCTGACCGTGGCGATCACGGACGTGTCAAGGGCGGCGCAGAGTTTGCAGATATGCAGCATGGCTTCCTCTACAGTTTTGGCATCTCCAACACCCACTGAGGCAGTCAGTCCGATGACCTGTAAGGAGCATCCCCATCAGTGGCTCTCGGACATTCTCCAGGATGTTGTGAGCAGAAGGGCCTCCAAAGTGAAGCACTAATCGAAGCTTATCATCCAGACACTAAGGAGAGTAAGAGAGGAGAGGAAGCCTTCTCCAGGCAGGGCTACTCTTTCCTTTCTCCCCGTGTCTCCTACTGAGGAGGAAAACATCACAACGGGAATGAAAGGGAATGGCATGTCCGTTCCAGCCACACACACGGCCCATTCGTTTTGTGTGCTTTATCAAGTGCCATCAACACTCAGTGAAGGGGAAGTGGCCATTGAAAACGAGCGCTGTGTAGATCCAGTGAGACGCTGTCCTTCAGCCAGCGCTCGACATTACTGCATGGTTAACTCACCGGTCAGGCATCTGTTTACCGCCAACATTACTTGAAAAGAACAAGCTGTGGGTACCACACTAAATGTCCTTCAACCTGCACACTCGAAATGGGCAATTACTGGAGCGAAAGAACTGCATACAATTCGTGTTTCGCAGCCTCGTTCAGGCCCCTGATATCATACCATGACTCTTTATTGTACCCATCTCGGTTCTCATCCAGGGTTTCAGATCTTCCTGCCCCTCCGACTCCCTCTCCCATTTCTACACTGATGATTTTTAGGAAAGCACCTGCCTCTCCTCGGATGGAGAAGAAGGAGAATTTATGCACCAGCCTCCCTTCCTTCCTGTCCTGCCTAATAATGACTCTCTGGAGTGATCGTTGTCATGTGACATGGGACCGGGTGCTGCTCCTTTCCTGGGTTAAGCCATAGACCCGCCCACGGATGCTCTACCCTCCAGATAGATGTCTCCAGGGGCATCTGCCACAACCATCAGCTTCACCAGTTGTCCCCCTTTTCCTGTTCTGCCTCATCCGCTGCTGTTTCTTACCTCACACTCAAGTGACATGATAGGGTTCTAGGATTCTGGAGCATGTCAGGCTCTGGACACACAGAACCCTCGTACTGAAAAATCATGAAGCTATCTTCCTGGAAAACTCCTCTTAGCTCCCCACTTCTCTACTAGGTCTTGCCTTGCCTTTATTTGCATCCTGACTACACCCTTTCCCCAGCTCAGCAGCAAACCTCATGATGAGCTGTGATATAACTCCTATGTGGCTGGCTCCCTGTGCAGACTTAACTGCATGAGAGCTAGCATTCTATCTTCTGTAGCAGTGTCCCCAGGGCCTAAAACAATGCCCAAGGTACATGGAAGCCCATGATTCACACAGTTGGCCCTCAAATCCAGATGTCATACATCTGTGAATTCACACAATTATGGATCAAAAATATTTTTTAACTTCCCAAGTACTAAACACGTATAAATTTTCCCACCTTCATTCCCTAAGCAATACAAGAACTATTGATATAAAATTTACATTATACTATACAATATTAGTAATCTAGAGATGATTTAAAGTATGCATGAGGAAAATGTGTAAATTATATATAAATGCAATGTCATCTCAGACAAGAGACTTAAGCAGCCTTGATTTGGTTTCTGTGAAGGGTTTCCACCCTAGATACCAAGGACAACTGTTTGTTAAATGAATGAATCAAAACTAAACAATGCATTGCTAACTGATAGACCTAGAACGTGAGGAGGATGACCTCAAATGTGGCTACAAGAGTAACTAAGTGGGATTCTGGATGATTAGGGCTGCTCCGAGACGTCACCTGACTGGAACTACCTGAGGCAGTGGGCCTGGCGACCCTCCGAGTTTGTGATCTAGGTATCGGAACATGATCTGATTGTACGGGTGGTGTTTACTGGTGTTATGGCATTCGTCAAAGATCATCAGGGTGAAGACAGACAGCGAGGGGATGGTTCCATCGTTGAGACTGTTCACAAGAATCTGGGGCGTGAGGATGATGATGTCTTTGTTCTCGATAATGTCCTGCATTGAGACATTATCAGTCGTTGCCCCGGAAACGCCCGCTACGCTGTACCTGGGAAATAACAGAAATCCCTTATTACCAACTGCGATGTGAACAAGGAAACAAAGGTGAGACGCCAGATCCGAGCAACCATTAATGAAGCTCCCCCTAAACCCGAAAGAATACAACCGGGGAGTAGTCTAAGATAACACTCAAACCTGACAAAAAGCCAGCAATCAGGAAAAGCAAGTTGGTTATAACTGACCTCAGTATACTTATTCTTTCAAGTCATTAGGAGATGAAAAATTCTTCAAAGAGGAATGTCAAATGACGTATAAAATCATTAAGAATGACTGCTGTATCATCTAAATATTAACCTTGGCCTCAAGGTCATTCCCTTTGCAGGGTAACCCAGGAGCGCTTAGCCCTTCTGCTGGAGCTGAACGAAAAATATTATTCCACAAAGGAGTTACCTCTAAAACCTAAGTCTATGGTAATTTTCTCCAAATCATATCTTTAAAAAAAAAAACAGAACAGGGGCTGGAGAGATGGCTCAATGACCAAGAGCACTGGCCACTCTTCCCAGAGGACCTGGGTTCAATTCCCAGCACCCACATGGCAACTCACAACTGTCTGTAACTCCAGTTCCAGGGGATCCAACATTCTCACACAGACATACTGATGGGCAAAACACCGATCCATGTAAAATAAAATACATAAATTATTTAAGAAAAAACACAGAAGAACTAGGCATGTCAGTGCACACCGTGACACTGTGACCCCAGCACTCAGAAGGTAGACACAAGAAGATCCTATCTTCTAGGCCAACCTCAGCTACATAGTGAGTTGGAAGACAGCTCTGGCTACATGAAACCCTGTCTCAGAAAAGAACAAAAAAAGCAAGCAAGCAAACAAACAAACAAAAAAACCAAATGAAACAAAGCAAATTTATAGCATGAAGCTAGAATTTAAAAAAAAGAAAAAAACACAGTTAAACTGATTGTAATACATACCCAAGTCTTTCAAAATAGCGTGAGAACACAGTTGCCTGCTGTTCATACACAGGAATTTGATTAGCAAAAAAGACTACTTTCCCTTTTCCTCCATGTGGCGATGTTTTCAGATGATGCTCACATATAAGAAGTGACACAAAGGTTTTCCCACAACCTTTTGGTATGGAAGGAAAAGGAAACAAAACCAACGTTAGACGCTTCTCTAGAATGTCTTTATTTTTCACTTCTCTATCACCATTGGGACAGATAAACAAATCAGTTGGTGTGGGAAACCCTTCTGTATATGTGTTGCTCTTATTGGTTAATGAGTAAAGAAGCTGCCTTGGCCTGTGATAGGACAGAGAAGAGCTGGGGGTGGAGGGGACACTAAACTGAATGCTGGGAGAAAGAAAGTGGAGTTGCGAGAAGCCGTGTATATCGCCACAGCCACGTGGCGATACACAGATTAATAGAAATAGGTAAGAGCTAGCTGGCAATACGTTTAAGTGATTAGCCAAACCGTGGTTTAAATAATATAGTTTCTGTGTGATTATTTCGTGGTCTAGGCAGCCAGGAACGCACAAGCAACTTCCGCAACAATCAGCCATCTGCAGGGACAGCAGCAGTTTAAACGATGGCTGAAAACTATCAAGCTACTTCCTAGGTAACATCAACTCAAACAGCAAGAACCGGAAGTAAACTAAGAAGGCATTTCCCTTGCTTTGTCCATGTTCTTTAGAAAAGATACATTGTGTAAATAGGTCAGCTTTCACAATGGTAAATGCAACAGGGGAAAACTTGAACTTCTTCATTTTATCACAGCACCCAAAAATAAAAGAAAAAGCAAAGAGAAAATTGCATAAGTTACCACAACCGACTCACCAGTAGGAGCGCATATTATTGTATTTTTCCCTTTCTCGGCAGGCAGAGCAAGCTCTAGTTGGTAATTTCTTGGTTTCAACGGGCCATTAAAATTATTAGAAAATGCTTCTACAACATAGAAGGAATAAAGTTACCAAACAGCCAGTGTTCTATCTGTCGTTCAGTGGACGTGAGTTTGGACTCTAGCAACAAGGGCCCCATTTAGGAGGTTTGGAATCCAGCCTCTTAATAACTGGCCCACTTCCCCCGTTGATTTGACACATACACCTGTCTCTCAGTGGTAAAGTATCAATAACAAGTTATCAAGAAAGGCCAAAGTGGATTCTTTCTAAAGCATGGAAGCTTAATTAAAAAAAGAAAGCAAGAATGGTCTAATTCAAAGCAAAGTTACTCGGAACAAAGAAACAACAGACCCCCAAAGACAGCTGAGAAGAACCAGGCTGTTGGCATCAGGTTCTCAAAGCAATGTTAGCAAGGAGAAACCATGCTGTATGTTCCTCCAGGCCCCAGATGGGTCAGCACAACCGGGAGGTTTAATGATCGGAGGCTTTATCTCAGGAACAGGTCAGCATACAAAATGTCAAGAGACAGAAAAGCCTTAAACTGCCTCATGTGTCTAAAATCTTCCCACTGTAAAGAAAGAGACTTTCGCCAGGTGGTGGTGGCTCACACCTTTAATCCCAGCATTCGGGAGGTAGAGGCAGGTGGATCTCTGTGAGTTCAAAGCCAGCCTGGACTTATGTGAGTTCCAGGACAGCAGGACTATTTCACAGAGAAACCCTGTCTCAGGAGGGGGATAAAAAGAAAAGAGTGAATGAGACTCTTTTAGAAGGTTGAGAAAATCCGCGTTGCTTAAGACACGTATGGATCATTGTATGTCTGAAACATTTAAAACAACCCATACTGTATCACTCTGGCAGGACATAAGCCTTGTTTCATTCAGGTGCTGATTCCATGTGTACAGTATCTTTTTTATATTGTTCTAAAAAATGATAATGTTCTTTCAACACTATTCATTATTCATCTTATTGCCTTCCTGATACATTTTGTTACAAATATGCTTTGGTATGTCTTACAACCTTCTGGTCTCTTTACGATGAACACATATTTCAGGGAGCATTAGAGGCCTTATCCAGCCATAGGCAACTTTCACAGCACCATGTGTATGAGAACGAGTTGATTTGATCCCTCCACACAGATGCCGGAAAACAGAGGGCACACAGCCTGCTCATCCACAGGCAGCCCTGAGATCCGGGCAGGCCACTGAGCAAGTGGCTCATAAACAGAGGTATTGTTGTAGAGCACAAGGCTGCTTTGGGATGTCACAGACACAGAAGTTCTGGGATCACCATAGTCATCAGAGGACACACACTGGACATACACTCTCAGGGGCAGAAGGCAGATAAGATCAGCAGAGGCCACGAAAGACAGAAACAGTGGTTCTGATTATGAAGTCACTATTGCCACACAAATTCCCTTTCCTTTCCTAATCATCCTTTAAAAAATAAATAAATAAAAGGATTTTCAAAAAGCATCACATGCTGCAGAAAGCCCATTATGGAAAAGAACAAATGATGCCCGGTACCTGACGGTGGGCAGGGATTCTGAGAACAAATGATGCCCGGTACCTGACGGTGGGCAGGGATTCTGAGAACAAACGATGCCTGGTACTGGAAGGTGGGCAGGGATTCTGAGAACAAACGATGCCCGGTACCTGAAGGTGGGCAGGGATTCTGAGAACAAACGATGCCCGGTACCAGAAGGTGGGCAGGGATTCTGAGAACAAATGATGCCCGGTACCTGACGGTGGGCAGGGATTCTGAGAACAAATGATGCCCGGTACCTGAAGGTGGGCAGGGATTCTGAGAACAAACGATGCTTGGTACTGGAAGGTGGGCAGGGATTCTGAAAACAAACGATGCCTGGTACCTGAAGGTGGGCAGGGATTCTGAGAACAAACGATGCCCGGTACCAGAAGGTGGGCAGGGATTCTGAGAACAAACGATGCCTGGTACTGGAAGGTGGGCAGGGATTCTGAGAACAAACGATGCCCGGGTACCTGAAGGAGTGCAGGGATTCTGACTGAGAACCTGGCATTCTGGCTCCTCTTGTATGAAAATCTGTATGCTGGACGTCTCCGTGTCATCGTCTTCAACAGCTTTACTTTCAACCATTTTGAAACCTTTGTGAGATTGAAAAAAAAAAAAAGCTTAGAGTCTTAATGTAATCTGACTATGGTTTTGGTTGTGAAAGCTCCAAAAAGTCCTAACACTAAAAACCTAAATTTCCATTGAGCTTTTACAGCCATGCCCTTTCACTTTCTTAACAATTTATTTATTTATTTTTAATTCTTCAGTTTATTAATGAATTAATTGTGTGTGTCCCTCAGGGCACAGGGAGTATGTGGAAGGTGGAGGATAACTTTTGGGAATTAGTCCTCTCTATCCTGTAGGTCCTAGAAGCGGAACTCAGGTCTTCCGGCTCAGTGACAGGAGGGAGCTTCTCTCTGCTGAACCATCTCATGGGTCCCTTTTATTTCTTAAAGCAACAGGGAGAATCATTTCGAGTTTGCAGCTCAGTTTGGTGTTTGAATGCCAGTGTCCTTTAGAACCACATGACTCCAAGTGTGGACCGTGCCGCTTAGGAGCAGTAGGCACGGTGAAGCCCTCCCAACTCGGCAGCTCGTGTCAAGAGATTCATTCCTGGGCACACGAAGGAGACACTCATGGCTTTCGTCTCTGGCTAATCCATCGCCAAAGACACAGACAGTTCCTACAAGAATTTATGCTGAAAATAAAACTAAAAACTTGGGTTTTTATCAAACTCCGATTCAAAGAGTGAGTTTCCAGAAGCCATATAAGACTGCCTTAAATACAGCAAATTCTTCATCCACTCCTGCTCTGCTGGTTCTGAATGGCTTCCAGGCAAGAGAACCAATCACTATCTATCGTCCTTAATATTCAGCCTCTACTCTGGTAGGGAGATAAGTCTTGCAATTTGAAACATTAGGTCTAGAATTTTCAAGTTATTTCTCTGATAAATTTGTGCTGGAAACCCTTATTTTTCCTTCCCCAGAATCTTTGGGCTAGCGAGCTAATTCCCTCCCAGAACTCAGCCTCCCGATGTTCATAACCTAGAGATGTAGCCTTGGGTATCTGAAGAGAGCAGTGTCTCTCAGAAAAAGTAAATTCTGATAGAATGTGGCAAGTCCTAGTGAGGACGGTGAGGGGCACGGTATGGTCCAAGGCTCTTTCCTGAAGCGCCCCACCTTCAACAATCCACAGTTCACTGAACGTGCTGTTTTCTTTCTCCAAAGCCAATTTCAAAACCTTGGGCCAGTTCTCCTTATCCGATCTGAGAAGACATTCAACCATCTTCTCCGCACCTGCCATCATCCCTTTGGTGAAGCAGATCTGAGCGAGACAAATGCAGCACACCATGGATCAGTTAGTTCTGTCTTTGCTGAAGAAATATCTACTCAGGTAGCATTTGACCAAAATCACCATGAAGGACAGTTCAGTAGGCCTTAGTTCACATCATTTTGCCCCACCCAGTATAAGTTTTTAAGATATTCTTTCCTTCACCTTTGTCCTTTGTATATGATATCAATAGATCAAGCCAAATGTTCTCATCTTCTGTATCCTGACATCCATTACCACCAGCAATCCCAGGGCAAAAAAGCTAACCCGTATGACAGCCATTCACACAAAGATTATATCAGCACACAGAGCTATTTGAAAGGCTCCAACCGCACAACAATAAATATTTTACAGAGTAGGTATTCTATGACTTTTATGTCTAATGACAACTAAAATGTACTGTGTATATGTTATTATGCATCAAGCTGACATAAGCATTGTATGTGCGTTACCTCCTTTAATCTAACCAGCATGTAGTTAAGGTACATTTTTCTTACTTTAGACATGAAAAAAACCAGATGCTAAAGGAATTGCCCAGGATTGCCTCACTACTGACTGAGAGACGATTATAATAAATGTATCTATGACCAAGAGCCCACCATCTCTTCTTTTCATTCATTGTACTGTTCAGTGTGATTTGTGTGTGCATAAAACACTATTGGGAGAAAGAGTAACAAGGCAACTTTAACTGAGAACAGGCTAAACTTCAAATAGAAAAATGACCCCATTCATGTTAAAAATTCTTTTCTAGTCATTCCATCTTCTAGTTGAGGTCTTTTATGGGTTTCAATTATCCTTTGAGGGCCTAAAACAAGACAGAACCATTTCCACGAGTCTCAGCATTTTTTTCTAAACTTGGTCCTTTGCATTAATTTACCTGTTTGATTTCTTCACATTCCTGATTAATCAAGCATTCAGACAATTCAGGAAGGATATCTGTTGGGTTGATTCTGGTCTTAAATTCTGGCTGTAAACGCTGTAAAAGTAATCTGTGTTCCTCTAACTTTTCAAGTTTTTGGAAATCCCAACTTTCGATGGCTTCATAAAGTCCACAGTAACCTGAAAAGAAAGAAAAGTGAGGATTATTAAATGAGCCCAACATTAAAAAAAAAAAAAAAAACCACTTTGACCATCAAAACCATAGGAATTCTGTTTGAATCCATGGTAAGAGACCTCAAATCCATGGTGCCAGAGCCACGTGGTTTTGCCTTTTATTTCCTCAGGCATTTAGTCACAGCAGTGAAGGTCAACTAATACAGCTATCCATGATTTTTCCACGAAGAAATAGCACTTATTTTTGGCACCCAACCGTTCAGGTCTTCCCAAATTCATTACTTTTCAGGGTAAAGTCTTAAGGACAGATGTGAAGCCTTGTATTTGACCTCAGTATTAAATCTTCAAAATGCCCCCATGTGCCATAGCAACAACCCGCAATTTACTTTTTAAAGATATTTATTTATTTTATGTGTGTCTATGTGTACCATGGGTGTGTCTGTTGCCTGCGGAGAGCAGAAGAGGGTGCCAAATCCCTGGAACTGGAGTTACAGATGTTTGTGAGCCATCATGTGAGGGCTGGGAACCAAGCCTGGGTCCTCTGCAAGAGCAGCAAATGCTCAGAGCCACAGAACCACATTTTCGGTGCCCAATTTACTTTTAAATTAGTCAAATTCATCATGTTTACCTTCTTAGGAGGAAGTAGTAAAAAAAAGACAAGAGGAAATATGAATCTTACTTCCTGCTCTTGAAGAGCTTTCCTTCCACACCATTTCAAGAAAAGATTATGCCAATGAACAAATCGGGGGGGGGGGGGATGACTTCCAATTAAAATAACCCAAGAAAGTAGAAAGTGTAAAAAGGCAAGATCTACTGAGTAAATTGGGAGCATGGGACCTTGGGGGAGGATTGAAGGGGGAGGGGGAAAGGCAGGGAGGGGAGCAGAGAAAAATGTAGAGCTCAATAAATATCATAAAAGAGAGAGAGAGAGAGAGAGAGAGAGAGAGAGAGAGAGAAAGTAACCCATGAATGTCTCACTCTAAGGTGCCTGAACAGACTCCCCAGGCTTCCCTGCCTCTAAGACCCACATTTACTTCATTCAGTAGCCTGGAAAGGCAATGGGTTTTATTTCTCCATACCCAGGAAACTAACAAAACAGCTCCAGGATCAGGGAGAAGGTCTAGTAGGTGAAGAGCTCACCACACAAGCATGAGGACCTGAGTTCAATCCCCAGCTCTCTCATGTCAACAGCCAGGTGTAGCAGTGTGGCCCTATAATCCCAACCAGTCTAGCTGAAATGGTTAAACCCCGGGTTCAATGAGAGACCCAGAATCAAAACCTAAGGTGAAAAGCTCCTGAGGAAGACACTCAGTGTCAACCTCTGGCCTACACAAAAGTGCCCTCAGACGTAGACACACACACATAAACATATGCGCGTGTTCATCCCCTGCCTTCCCCAACTGACCTCCCCGCACCCACACACAAAGAAGCTTCACCATGAAGAAAAGGAATCCCCTGGATTCTGTTAGAACAATCTCAATATGCTATCGCCCCTGCAGTGTCTTTTCACGCTGCCATGAAACGTTAGCAAGGGAGGAAAAGAAATATGCATATCCAGCAAACACCAGCACTCGTGACGTGTCTGGTGCACAGCTACATGTCTGATGCACAGTTAGATGTCTGACACACACAGTTACATGTCTGATGCACAGTTAGATATCTGATGCGCAGTTAGATGTCTGATGCACAGTTACATGCCTGACACACAGCTACATGCCTGACGCACAGCCACTACACATCTAATGCACAACCACTACATGTCACTCATCTTCAGAAAGCCATGCATGTTCAGCAGAGTTCACATACCACTTATTTTTCATAACCTCTTAAGTTATTCTATGTGTGTTTAAAAGGTACTTATTTACATATATTATTTAGAAAGTTCAGAAAAATAGTAATGGCTAATACATTTAAAATATATAATCTCATTCACGGTTTTATTGTAGTTAAAAAAAATTATAAAATTTACCACCTAACCACTTTTAACTAAGTTCAGCAATGTCGAGTAAATTGATTATGGCAAAAGAAGCTCAAGGGTGTTTTCCTCGTGCGAAAACCGCCCATGAACAAGGCCTTTACCCCTCACTCCATCTCCTGCAAATACCATTCTGTTCCTATGGCTCAGAGTCGGTTTGGCGTGGGTGGAACACTTA
Source organism: Microtus oregoni (assembly GCF_018167655.1). Taxonomy (NCBI): domain Eukaryota; kingdom Metazoa; phylum Chordata; class Mammalia; order Rodentia; family Cricetidae; genus Microtus; species Microtus oregoni. The sequence goes on along the minus strand of NW_024543076.1, from coordinate 7,425,974 downwards.
CAGCACCGTGGCTCACTTACTTGGTGCAACCGTCTCAAGATTCACCCACGTGGTAGCATAAGTGAGCTTCCCTTCCTCTGGAGAACTAGAACGGATTCTGCTGTAGGCGTGTACCATGTGTTTTTCTCCTTACATTTGATTTGTTTTTTAACTGTTTATTCATTCTGTGATGCTGAGATACGTTTGAGTGTAAGGCCTCACCATGACCTGGGGGAGTGCTACCACCTGGATGGATACTATTTGGGACAAAGGCTGTTTGCACGACTTGTATTTTAGCTGTGGTGGGAACCGCAGCCATGAACACGAGTGCAGAATTTGCTCTTAAAAGCTTTGTTTTAATTCTTTAGGGGAAAATTCCAGCTATGGATCTTCTGGATAATGCAATGGGTGTTTGTTTGTTTGTTTGTTTGTTTTTAGGAAACTCTAGTTTCCACAGCAATGATACCACTTTATAGTCTACAAACAGTGCACAAACCTAGAGTTTCCCCACATCCTCACAGGAGTAATAGGTGTGCAGCAGTAACTCGCTGGAGGTTTCCCTCCCATTTCATTGAGGGTGAGTGACTATGAGCATTTTTCACATGTGTGATGGCTAGTTGTATGTCCGGAGAAATGGCAAACCCTTTCTTTTTATTAGGAGTGGGACAGGGCGGGGGCACCGGAGTGCCACAGCGCATGTGTGGAGGCTGGAGAACTATCTGCAGGAGCTGGCTCTCCCTGTCCACCTTGTGTTGAGGCAGGGTCTCTCTTTTTGTTTCTGCCATATACAAGGCTAGCTGGCCCATGAGCTTCTGGGCCACCCTTCTGTCTCTACCCCATCTCATGTAAGAATGTTGGGAATTCAGATGCACACAGCTGAATCCAGCTTCTTCATGTGGGTGCTGGGAACCCAATCCTCTGCAGCAAGCCCTCTCATGAGCTGAGCCCTCTTACCAGCCCACCTGAGCAGCCAATCCACTTTGTCTATTATTTCAACCAGGTTTCCTCTGTTGAGTTACAGGAGTTCCTAATGTTATATAATATATATCCTATATATTATAGATAATAATCCCTCACCAAATGCATGATTTGTATTATTTTCTCCCATTCTACGGGTTGATCTTCCACTCTGGCAGTTGTGAGCTTTGATATACAAAGATTTTCAGATTTTATGCAGCCCCATTTGTCTCTTTGTGTTCTTCCTGGCTATGTGCTTGACATCACGCCTGCAAACGGACATGCTTCACCCCTCATGTTCCAATAGATATGTTTTAAAATTCCCACAATATAGATGTTTAACTTATCCACTCCTTCCGTTTGGTCACAAGGCATTTGTTTGGTTCCCTAACAATGTGTTTAGTTTGGCTCAGGTGGAACTTTATAGCTATGGCAGCTTATGCTATAAAATTTAATGCCGCATGCCTCCAATTAGCGGGATTGTCATTCACGTTCACACAGCTGCGCCGTGGCATAATGGGCCTCCGTGTCAACACTATAAAACTGACTTGCTCGTTCTCCTCTTGAAAGACATTGGTATTCTAGTAACACGGTTGCCTCTCCCCCAGTTAAAACAATCCTGTAGGTTCCTGTGGATGTTTCTGGTAGATAATTCTATCATCTGCCTGAATATGGTCCTTACCTGTCCTTGAACAACGAGGCACGAACTAGACACAGACGCCTCAAAATTAATCCCTTTTCCCTTACGGCATTCAAACTCAGCAGAGTGAAGTAACTCTGGTTTGTGAGTGAGAAGAAGGAACCAACCTGCACTGTACAGGGCATCCAAAAAGGCCCGGAACCAGCCTTCCGTCTGCAGCTGCAGCAGGTACTGGAGGAACAGGGAGGCAGCTTCCATGGGGCCCTTGTTGTTTTTCTCAGCCTGGATGAACTGGACCACCTCTGCAATCAGAAGCCAGGACAGGTGAGCAGCCTGCAGAACCACTCCTCACTGGAGGCGAAACAGGGCAGCCCCTCCCACCTGGGCTGGAAGTCATAACCACACAGCAGAAGCAGCTTTGGGAAGCAGCAGACTCTGCTCATTCATCAACACACACTTCCCACCCTTCACACAAGCGGGTGCAGAGCTTCGAGCGTGCACTCCGCGAAACGAGTGTCTTCAAGACTTTTGAAAAAATAAATAGAAAAGCTCTCCGCAGTTGGCAGAAGTCACAGTGGAGGGTGTTACATAGAAGGAAGCAATGGCTGGACTAAGAGGGTAGGGTGGGACCCCATGGCATCAGTAATCTGTGCAGCAGACGCAGTAAGCAGCTTGAATGAAGAGTACGTTTGTGATCTTTTGTTCTGGGTTCTTGCTAAGAGTGAAAAATACAGCAGAAAAATGGAAAAAGAGGGCGCTAAAGAGACCAGTGAGAACAGGGAGCAGGAAACACTAGCAACTGCTAGCTTCAAAATGGTATTCATTTTGAATAGACATGCTAACTCTACCTAGGAAGTAAACAAACCACTCTCCGACTGTGGTCCCACATAGCCAATTTTTTTCATAGCAGATAGAGTACAAATTCCAAAGGAGGGAGCCAGTTGCCAGTGTGGTTTTCTGTGCATTCTTAGAGACTAGGAGACCCGGCCTGCAACACTTACGAAGGTATCTGGAAAGAGCAAGGAGAGGAAGTCCTCTGCCTTAGCTCTCTCTTAAGGATCTCTATCAACAGCAAAGTTCCTGTCAATAGTCACACTTTCTCTAGTCAAGGGGAGAGCTTGGTGGACTTTAGAGTCTGGACTCCACCCCAACTACTGAATTACTGTAAAAAGAAGCCCTTTATCTATTTCACAGCCACTCTGGTCTCTCTTCCCTTTGCACTAGACAGCCATTAACCAACTTTACAAGATTTTGTTATTCCAGATTTTTCAGGCCTTGTAAGGCAAGTACTCTATCATGGCGCTATCGCCCCGGCTCTCATCTGGACATCTATGTGAGTGGTTCTATGTGGCATATGGTCTTTGCAACTGGCATCTTTCGTTTAACATGTTTTAAGTTCGTTCATCTTGTACATGCTATCATTCCTTCCTTTAATAAAAAGCTATAAGAACGTAACAAGCCAATGAAATCCCGTCGCTCGGCAGGCACTGGGGCCGTGCCTACTCTCTGGGTATTATAGATAGAAATGCAACGAGTGCTTCTCTTGGTCACTAGCTGTTGCTGTGAAGAGATGTCATGACCATGGCAACTCGTATTAAAAAGCATTAATTGGGGGCTGTGTTGGGGAGTAAGTCCATTGTCATCACGGCAGGGAGGAGGACCTCACGCGTGGTGCTGCAGCAGTACCTGAGAGCTACATCCTGAGCTGCAGGGAGAGAGAGAAAGAGAGGGAGGGAGGGAGACCGGGATTAGTGTAGGATTTTGAGACATCACCCAGTGACATTTGCTCCACGGAGGTTGCACCTACTCCAACAAGGCCACACTTCCTACTTCTGCTAATCCTTTCAAACAGTTCCTCCACTCTGGTGCCTGAGCACTCAGATGTTCAGGGGGCCAGTCTCATTCAGGCAGCCACAGTGCTCATAGACAGGTTTGTGCAAACGCGCTTCTCTTAGGTACACATGTAGATGTGAGACTGCTGGGCCATGTGGTAGCTTCGTTTGAACAGAGTGCAGAATGGATAAACCGTTTTCCAAAGAAGCCGAGCAATTTTGCAACCCCACTAGCAAACTGAGATTTATTTTCTGCACATCCTAACTGGTGCCTGTGACCATCTTTCTCCTTAAGCCATCTGTATGAGTTGCCTGTGGCTGCAGCGACACCTTGACACAAACCACATAGCTTAAGGCAATGGAGACACTTTTGCACAGCTCCAAGCCTGTACATCCGAAATCAAGGTGTTGGTGGGGCGATGCTTCCATTGAGGACTAGAGGAGCGCGCTTCCCTTGCCTCTTACAGCCTGGGTGGCCATCAGGATTCCTTGTGCCTTCCAGTCTCTGCCCATCTTCACACTGCGTCTCCACAGCTGCCTTGTAGGTCTCTCCCTACACCTTGCCTCCGTCTCCACAAAGCATCTTCTTGGTCTTTATGCCTTCACATCTTATAAGGGTATCAGTCGCAGAGCATACCGCCTTACTCCAATAGGGCCCCACTTTACCTCTGCAAAGACCCCATCTCCAAATAAGACCATGTTCTGAGCTACCTGGAATTAGCACTCCAACATAATTCAACTCACAACAGCGACCAATCCGGTCACTTCTAGCTTCCCTGGGTCCGCAACCTTACCTCTTGGAGTCCTAACATCTGTCCTATTGCTCACAGCTGTGCTCTTGCCTTCTGTGACATGATCTTCCCTTAGACCAGCTGCCACTGATATACCACAGCGACCAGATTTATCCCAGACACAGCAAAGGCCTGCCAGATTAAGCTGTCTTGTTAGACCCTGGGCAGTTCAGACTCTGCACTTTGTAGAACTCATCCTGCTGCCTACCATACCCAATACGGCTGCTTACTAGTCAGTGATAATCCCATCAAGATCGCCAGAATTTCAACGCAGAGAAAAGCCCGTCTTTTGGGCAAATCAACAGCTCCCACTGTTTACTTTTCTGGGGCCCCCATGTGATGTTATCCGCAGCTTCCCACGGTAGAGGCTTTTAAAGCTCCTCTCTGTGGAGCCTCTGGCTAGGACACTTAGCATTGTATACGATAACTGTGTGCTTATCATCTTCTTCCTAATACTGTTACATGGACAGGTTTCATTCTGCTAAACATGTGTTCAGACGGTGTCACTAAGAAATGGATGCTGAGAATACTACCCATCCAGTGCTCCTCTAGGGTGGGGGTGAGCGTATGACTCCAAAGGAACTCTGAAAAGACACTATAGCCCACACCCAGGCCTACTCTGAAACGGCCTGGAAAGCCTGGGGATCAGCAAAGTCTTCCACTCCACAGGGAAGCACATAGTTTTCCAGAAGAAATGTGTCAATAGTTCTCTCACGATTTGGAGCCAGTGCCCACAGTCATAAATGCAATTTGAAAGGGTTATAATGAGCCAGGCGGTAGTGGCGCACGCCTTTAATCCCAGCATTCAGGAGGCAGAGGCGAGTGGATCTCTGTGAGTTCGAGGCCAGCCTGGTCTTCAAGAGCTAGTTCCAGGACAGGCTCTAAAACTACAGCAAAACCCTGTCTCCAAAAACAAAACAAAACAAAAAGGGAAAAGGTTTTAATGAAAAAGAAGGACATGGAGCATGTATGAGTAAATTCCCACTGTCTTCTAGTACAGCAAAAAATGTAAGTCAAAAATCCTATACCCAGCCATAGTATTTATTAGTGTCCCAGGTTCCTCAATGCATCCTTATTGATAGGGTATATTTGTTACAAAATTAAGGTCAACCAACAGAATCCAGAGCTCCTAAAGGAGCCAGTGCAAGGAAGAAATGGCAAGGTAAAGAATGGAGAGTGTTACTAATCTAACAGAAAATTGAGAAAGAGAGATCAAAATATTTATGGAAAGATATGATAAATTATAAAAGCATGGGGGCTGAAGAGATGCCTCAAAGGTTAAGAGCACTGGCTGCTCTTCCAGAGGTCCTGAGTTCAATTCCCAGCAACCACATCATGGCTCACAGCCATCTCTCATGAGATCTGGTACCATCTAGTGGCACCCAGACATACACGGAGACAGAATGTTGTATACATAATAAATAATTAAAAATTAAAAAATACACATTGTGATTTAAAAAAGAAATAAGTAAAATATTTGTGGGCTGGAGAGATGGCTCAGAGGATAAGAGCACTAGCTGCTCTTCCAGAGGTCATGAGTTCAGTTCCTGGCAACCACATGGTGGCTCACAGCCATCTGTAATGAGATCTGGTGCCCTCTTCTAACATACATGGAGGTAGAATGGTGCATAAATAAATAAATAAATAAGCAAAAAAAAAGAGCCTATCTTCTGAACCTTCTCACCTTTAAGTGACCTCCTCATGGTCCTCCTCTTAAAAAAAATACAACCAAACAAGATACTACCAACTTCTTTAAAAAAAAAAAAAAAAACTCAGGACCTCATATAGCCTAGATGAGAGCTTTACCACTGGGCCACACTCCCAGCCTCATCTAAACAACTTTATCATCATCTTTTGGAGGGAGAGGAGATAGATAAAAGGAAAAATAACAGCACTGGAACCCCAAGACCAAGTTCTCAGCACAAAGAAGACTGATTTGCTCCAGAGGGACAGAGGGCAGGGACAAGGGACAAACACAGGAGATAGAGAATAAGGGAGAAGGGGAAAGGAACAAGGGATATAGGAAAGGAATATTTGTCCCAGAGGACAAAGGGCTGCCTCTGGATAGAGAGGAGACAGACATGGCCCATAGGCAAATGGTTTATAAAGGTACAAGGGGAACCGGCACGTTAGGATGAGGTGCTTAATTCTAACTGGGCATGTTAACTAGGTGAGCCAAAGGGGGCTTCTGATTGCTGGACGCCAGTACTCTGATAGCTGAACTTTGGTAGTTGGCCTCAGGAGGAGGAAGTGGCCAAACAAGGAAATAGACTTTGTTAGTTTTTTTTTTTTTTTTCAAGAAGGCAGAGGGAATGGGGGAGAAGGGCAAGGCCTGCCAAAGCCATCGCTACCACACGTGGGCTAGCCAGAACCCTTCAATAGTTAAAGAGGGGAAAACCTCCAATGTACCTCTAACAACCAGAGTTTAAAAAAATTTATTCAAGTATTTTTTGCTTGTTTGCTTTTTCCAAGACAGGGTTTCGCTGTGTAGCCCTAGTCATCCCAAAAATCGCTCTGTAGACCAGGCTGACCTGCCTCTGCCTTCCAAGAGCTGGGATTAGAGGCGTGTGCCACCACTGCCAGGCCAATCTCAAGTCTTTTCATCATGGCTGATGTATAACTATGAACTAACTTGGGGAGATAGAACACACACACAGACCTGCACCCGAATCTCGCCTTTATCACAGTGCACGAATGCATATTTCCTGTTACAACCAGAAGCCTGCTGAGCCCTAATGATCTTTGAAAGCAGAGATAAAACCAATCCAAATTCAATTGTTTAAAATAATTTCTGTTTCCTCTTTCTCTCATTGTATTTTTAAAGACGTCTGTTTTACAATCATGCGTATTTGGTGTCTGTGTGTGGGTTGTGTGCCTGTGAAGAGGCTGTCGGGTCCCATGGAACTGGAGTTATAGGCCACCTGATTCGGGAGCTGGGAACCCAAGTCGGGCCCTCTATAAGAGCAGTACGTTCTCCCCACTGCTGAGTTGTCTCCAGCCCCTTATCACCCTATGTCTTAAGTTACATCTCTTCTTCACATCCCACACCCTCTCTTTTCACTCATTTTAGGAACTCAATTTATAAGAACACTTTGTGTCTTAGGAAAAGGCTTCATTTCTAACTGTTTGTTCTGGAATATGAAATCATAATGCACCTTCCTGCAGCAGGACTGAAGGAGGCTTAGCTGATAGCTTCTTAAATGTGGAATGTAGGCGTTGATTGGTAGCTTTACTTTTAAAAATGGCTAGCGATATTTTGATTTTCTTTTGGTTAAGAGTTACTTAAATGTACTATTTTGTTACTGCTCTTTATTTCTTTATTTGCTTTTTTGAGTGCGTGTATGTGTGTGTGTGAGTGTGTGTGTATGTGTGTGAGTGTGTGGGTATGTGTGTGTGTATGTGTGTGAGTGTGTGTGTGTGTGTGTATATGTGTGTGTATGTTGCACGCATATGCCATGGCAGATGTGCAGAAATGCCAGGGAACAATTTGCAGGAGCTGGTTCTCTCCTTCCACCATATGGCCTTGGCATCAAACTCAGGTCATCAGGTTTGACAGGAAGTGCCTTTACCTATGAGGCTGTTTTGTGGTTCCAAAGTATGATGTTTGGAAATTATTTAAGTAATTTTTAAAAGTCCTATGATTAATTCTGGGGATATAGAATACTTGTCAATAATTTAGTATCATGGACATGTATTCTCAAAATTCTCAAACGTCATTATTTCCATCACATAGACATAGAAACTGAAACAGACTTAAAACATTTTCCTGGGGTCATGAGCCTGCAAATTAAAGAATAAATGTATAGAAGCCGTGCTTCAGAGCCTTTGCTAAGTATTTATGTAGAATAGTATCTGAGAAAGCTTACACATGGGAGGAGGTTGATATACTCTCCTTTTATAAGGCAAATATGTGTGGTGGACTCTCAGTCATTCTTGCTACATTAAACAGTGCCTATATCCTCATCCATATTAATATGTGTGGTGGACTCTCAGTCATTCCTACTACATTAAACAGTGCCTATACCCTCATCCATATTAATGAACTAATCTAACAATATTGTTAAGATGCTTGGTAATACCCCCATTTCTTGAGTTATAAGATGCCCTCTCATATTTTATTACCCAACAAGCTGCATTATGGAGCCAGGTGGTGGTGACGCACACCTTTAGTCCCAGCACTTGGGAGGCAGAGGCAAGGGAATCTCTGTGAGTTAGAGGCCAGCCTGGTCTACAGAGCTAATTCCGGGACAATCAGGGCTACACAAAGAAATCCTGTCTCGAAAAACAAATAAACAAAAAAAAAAAGTCTTAATACTTCTAATCCTTTCAAACAGTGCTGCTCCCTGCTGGTTAATCATTCTGATGGGGCCATTCTTATACAAACCACCACAGGGGTCTCAGGAAGGCCTAATCCTGCCTATAGAGACTCTTAGCTCTTTAAAGACAGGCTACAGCGGACAGCCTACAACCCACAACTAGCAGGAGCCTTCGTTGCATCATCCGGTTTGATACTTTCTGTTTCCTGGTTTATTTAAGTTACTAAATGTGATGTTTTTCTCCCTTTCTAGAAAATGAGACTAGTGCAATCATCTTTAATTTTGTGGATCTTTATCTTTAACCTCTGGTCAGCATTTTAAAAATATCAACATGAAATGTGATGTCTTCTTCCTCCTCGCTTCTGAGGCAAGGAATTTCACGTGCATTTATTATTATTTTCCCAAATTCTTTACTGATTTGTTATTTAAACCAAACTATTACTTTAAAACTCTTAGCTAAACTAACAAAAAGAGAGGAAGACCCACATTGACAAACTTAGAATTTTTTTTTTTATAAAAAAAGGGTTTAGGGGCTGGAGAGATGGCTTAGCAGTTAAGAGCACTGACTATTCTTCCAGAAGACCCTGGTTCAATTCCCATCTCCCACATAGCAGCTCACAACTGTCTGTAATTCCAGTTTGAGGAGACCCAATACCCTCACACAGACATACACTCAATGTGCATAAAATAAGAATAAATTATTTTTTTAAAAAAAATAGTCTAATTAACCGGGGTGGTGGTGGCACAGGCCTTTAATCCCAGCACTAGGGAGGCAGAGACAGGTGAATCTCTGTGAGTTCAAGACCCGCCTGGTCTATAAGAGCTAGGTCCAGGACAGGCACCAAAGCTACACAGAGAAACCCTTTCTCGAAAAACCAAAAAGTCTAATTAAATGCACAAAATCATTAGGAGGTACTTGGAAAACTTGTACTTAAAACAAACTAGAAGAAACTGACAAATTCCTAGCCACTTACAGCCCATCCAAATTTAATCAAGAGGATATAACCAAACAGGTCTATAACAAAAAATGAGATTGAAACAGTAATAAAAAAGAAGTTTCCCAACAAAGGAAAGCCTAGAACTAGACGGATTCACTGCTGAATTCTACCAAACCTTTAAAGAAAAGCTAACATAAATATTCTTCAACATATTACATAGACCAGAAGGGGAAGGGACACACATCCTACAAAGCTAGCATTACTCTGACAGCGCAATTAGATTAGTACATGGCAGGAAGGAGAGAGGGAGGGAGGAAGAAAAAAACCTTTTTTCTGACGAACATACAAGCCAGTAGCTTTCTGACATGCCTTTAGCAAACTTGGCGAGAAAGAGACCAGAATAGGGGGTTACTAATCACAATAGCCTCAAACAAGCAACAAGCCCTAACCAAAGTTCAAAGACTTCTACAATGCAAGTGTTCAAGACAGAAAAAAACAAAGAACAATACAAAACAATAGATTTCATCTTAAAGGGAATAAGAGACAGACCGTTTATTCTGGGGCCATTTTCAGTGACCACGGCTCAGGAATACAGATTTAGGTTACCCCAAACTCCATGTTCCAAATGGAAGCAGTCTTAGAAATTTCCATCCATCCATCCATCCATCCATCTATCCATTTACCCACCCACTGATGGACTTTTAGGTTGGTTCTATCTCCAGCCATTGTGAATCATCAGGTGTCTCCCCCAGGTTGCCCCCACCCCACCCCCCACTATTCTCCTCTCTTGCTTCCCCCTGCTATTTTCTCTGCTCCAAAAGGGTTGCCATGGCGAGGCCGGCCTGCTTCCTTGTCTCTCTGCTCTGGACTCTCCCAGATACCTGTGCTTGCTCTCTCTCACATCTATAATAAAAAAACCTTCCCCTAAGAGTGGAGCTGTTATTTCAGGGGTTCTCACTGTCCTCGCTGACATGAAAAAGTGCAGAGATAAGAGATAGACCCAGGTGTGTAAGCCTCTCTGTGCTATGTTGGATTTTGAGTTTTTTTTTTCTTTTGGTTTTTTTCGAGACTAGGTTTCTCTGTAGCTTTGGTGCCTGTCCTGGAACTAGCTCCTGTAGACCAGGCTGGCCTCAAACTCACAGAGCTCTGCCTGCCTCTATGTCCCAAGTGCTGGAATTAAAGGTGTGTGCTGCCACCACCCAGCTTCCTCCACATTCTTGTCAGCATTTGTTGTTACCTGATTCCTTGCTAGACAGCCGAGCTGACAGGGGTGCACTGTCCTTCTGTTAATGATAGCCTTGGCTATTTTGGGTCATTTGTGCTTCTTTATGTTTTTTTTTAAATATACAATGGCAAACCTACAGACAATATTGTTCTAAATAGGAGAAACTAGGAGCATTTTCTCTAAAATCTGGAACAAGACAAGGTGCCTATTATTCAATATAGCGCTTTAAGTCTCAGCTAGAACAATACAAGAGACATAAATAAAACTGACCCAACTAGGAAAGGGAGAAGTCAAATTATCTCTATTTGCAGATAATATAATCCTAAAAGGACCCCAAAGACTCCACGAGAAAACTCAGCCCTCACAAAAACTTTCACCAGAGTGGCAGGATACGCAGTACACATAGAGAAAACGGTAGCTTTTCCTACATACCAATAACAAACAGCCTTGCCCAGGAAGAAATGGGAAAAGAGGGGATGTCATCCACAATAGCTTCAAACAAACTCTAACCAAAAGAGGTGAAAGGCTACTACAGGCTAACCTTTCAAGACACCAAAGAAAAAAATTCATGAAGATAGCAGAAGATAAAAAGATCTCCCAAGATGGGCAGAATTAGTAGGATATCAACAATCCACATAAAAAAACTCAAATCTTCACATCATCTTTACAGACTATTAAAAAAAATCCTAAAACTCATGAAACTGAAAAGGCCTCCTGAGAGGGAAGAGGGAAGGAAGATTCCTTAGACGGGGAAGAGAGGGAGAGAGAGAGATGGAACACACTTGGTGACGCACCTTAATCCCAGCACTTGGGAGGCAGAGGCAGGTGGATCTCTGTGAGTTCGAGACCAGCCTGGTCTACAAGAGCTAGTTCCAGGACAGGCTGGAGCAACACAGAGAAACCCTGTCTCGAAAAGCCAAAAGAAAAAAGAAAGAGAAAAAGAAAAAGAAAGGGAGAGAGGGAGGGAAGGAGGGGAAGGGAAGGTGAAAAAGAGAGAGAGAGAGAGAGAGAGAGAGAGAGAGAAGAAAATGAAAGCAGAACAGGGGACCATTTGGGGGAGGGAAGGAAACTAACCAGAGAGGAATGATAAGATTAAAAGAATGGAAGTCACAGCACTTGTAAACTGAGGTGTCTTGTGTGGGTTTCCTGTCCTCAGGGTTCAAGGCTAGTCCAGTCATTAGGGTGTCTTTTTCTACTTCTCTCTAGCAGAACTGGGAGTGGGGACCCTGAGGGGTTTTCTCTGCCTCACTGAACATACTGGGTTTTTTTTTGTGTGTGTGTGTGTGTGTGGGGTTTTTTTTTTTTTTTTTTTTTGGTTTTTCGAGACAGGGTTTCTCTGTGGTTTTGGAGCCTGTCCTGGAACTAGCTCTTGTAGACCAGGCTGGTCTCGAACTCACAGAGATCCGCCTGCCTCTGCCTCCCGAGTGCTGGGATTAAAGGCGTGCGCCACCACCGCCTGGCGTGAACAAACTGTTTAAATTGCAGAGCAAAGAAGCCCAGGATTAACCTGTAGTTTGCACCACCGTCCAACACCAGGAAAGACAGCAAGGACTAGTCAAATGAAAAGTAACAACTGTCACCCGGTCGCCTCCCATCACCCCTCGGTGGACATCTCCGTTTGCTCATCTCGGGTGGAAGCACTCATGACAATCTACAAAGTGTCTCAAACAAGTCTCAAAAAAAAAAAAAAGCTGGAAATGAAACGCTGTACAAAACCCTAAGCACGTGGAGTCTGGGGAAAGTTTTCCTCTACGGGCTTCCCGTTAGCAACATCCTTTGATAGCATTTTGTCATGTACCTCAGTCCTCATGTTTCACGAGCTCCTCACCTCCGCCTTTGCCCTAAAGCCTTGCTCTGTACAGCAAATCTACGGTGGGGGGCGGGGAGCGGTTCTTCTTAATCTCTCCTGCCAGGACCAGAGACTCACAGATGATTTCCACAAGTTACTACTCACTTTGCGGGAACTCTGTCCCTGCCCATCAAACCCAGACGCTGTCTAGTCTAATATGCCCTGGCGATCTGACACAAACCCGGTGTTCCTAGGTTAGTTACACAAACTGGCCCAAAGAAAGCAAAAGAAGGGGGGCGGGGGGAACACAGGACCACAATTGGTTTTAGCTTGAGTGATTTAAAAAAAAAAACAAACAAACAAAAAACCCCGCACCATCAGCCTGAGAGCCCGCATCGCATCGGGGACCACTCACCATCCTGGAGCCAGGGACCCATGTAGCTGAGGATGTAGGTGGGGTCCAGAGTCTTCCTGACATAGTCTCTGAATGCTTGCAGATTCTGCCGCTGTTCAGCTGTCATTCTGTGGCTCCCCGCGAGCGAGGAGCGCCCTGGCTCCCCAAAACTCGCAGCGGATTTGAGCGCAGAGGGGACTTTTCTAGGCTAGGAGGCACCCTAGGGACAAGCGGCCAGGGCCAGTGCCTGGAAACCGAAACTGCCTCTCAGCGCTGGGGGCGGGGATCCAATTAAGTTTCGTTTCTGATCCACGGAGCCTGAGCCCCTGGCCAGGAGGCACCCAAAGGAACCTTGGCAACTGCCTTGAAGTTTGTGCATTGCTTTTGGAGTGGTGCGGTTTGTATTATAAAGTCCGCACAGTTCAAGTGTACAGTTAATGATTTTCGAAAAATGGAGACACCGGTAACCACTTCGGCCAGATCAGCTGGGTCCTCCTGTAATCTCCGTTTTCACTTTATTAAGAAACTATCACCTCTTTTCCATACCAGTTTGCATCCCCACTCATAGAATTAAAGAACTAAAATTGACTTGCATCCACTAAGTACCGATAACCTTTCTTCCTTCTTTTCTTTTCTTTCTTTCTTTCTTTTTTTCTTTCCTTCCTTTTTTATTTATTTATTAGCTTTATAAGCCAGGGCTTATCATTTGTTTCTTTGGTTTTTGTTGTTGTTGTTGTTTTGGTTTGTTTTTTGGTTTTTCGAGACGGGGTTTCTCTGTAGCTTTAGAGCCTGTCCTGGAAATGGCTCTTGTAGAGCAGACTGGCCTCAAACTCACAGAGATCCGCCTGCCTCTGCCTCCCAATTGCTGGGATTCAAGGCGTGCCCCACCATCTCTGTGCCTCCCCCCCCCAGCCACAGGAGAGCGCTGATTTCTCTCATTGACACCTTACAGTTTCTTTTTTTAAAAAGATTTATGTATTTATTATATGTACAGTGTTCTGCTTGCATGTATACTTGTATACCAGATCTCATTACAGAAGGTTGTGAGCCACCATGCGGTTGTTGGGAATTGAACTCAGGACCTCTGGAAGAGCAGCCAGTGCTCTTAACCTCTGAGCCATCTCTCCAGCCCACACCTTACAGTTTCAAGGGTACAAGTTTTACATATGTTACATTAAATTTATTCTATGTTCTTTAACACTAAGGTAAGTGGAATTGTTCTTGAATTTTCATTTCCAAATGCTTGCTACCATACAGAAACACAGGTAGATTTTGTTTGTTGACCTTAGATCATGGAACAGCGCTAAACTGATGTCTCTGGAGTGCTGGGATTAAAGGTGCGCCCCACCACCGCCTATGGTGTCTTTATGACATTTATTAATTTCCATGTCCCCAGTCTTGGTGCTTTTCATTTCCTTTTCTTTCCTCCTGCCACCCTGAGGTGCTAATAGGCCTGTGATTGCCCGAGCTTGTCTCCCCTCTGTTTTTAAGGCCCCTTTTCTGGGCCTTCAAGGTGCTCCAGCCTAATAGATTCTCATTTAATTATTTGGGCATTTGAAAATAAGATCACAATTTACCAAAACTGATTCAAGGTAAGGTTTAAAACCATATGAATAGCCTTATGTGTAATAAAGAGATTGAATCCAAACATATGCGACAACTGTGACTCCCAGCCCAAACGGTCTCCTTGGTGAACTCCGTTAATACTTAAAGTGAAAACAGGACACCAGCACAGAAAGCATTGCATGAAAATCGCAGACCAATATCCTTTATGAACAGAGACAAATTAAAAACGACCCATTGTATGAAAATACTAGTAAATTGAATACAGAAGTATAGTAAAAAAGATGTTACTTCGTCACCAAGAGAGACTTATCCCAGGAATTCTAGGCCTATTTAACTTTCACAAGTCAATCAATGAGACAAACATGTCAGCACAAACCTTCAATACCAGCATTCTAGAGGCAGAAGTAGGAGGGACAGCTCAAGGGTCATCCTAGGCTTCATAGTGAGTTTCGGGCCATTTTAGACTACATAGGACCCTGTCTCAAACAAAACAATAAAATCAATAAAATCTGGCGTGTTAACAAATTAAGTTGAAAAAAATTCAACACCCATTCATGCTAAAGAAGAAGAAAACTTAAAAACTAGAAATGAAAGAAAATGTCATTAATCTGACTGAGAGCATCTGTCGGAGTTTATGTCCAGTCGACAGAAACCTAGACTGAGGGAACCTCAGCTGAGAGTGGCCTCCAGCAGCCTGGTCTGCCTGCCCTCTGCGTGGCACATGTTGACTGCTGCTGGCGATACCTATCACACCTGAAGCATATTATCCCTAGGCAGGCTGCTCTGGGCTCTAAGAAAGGCATTCTGAACAAGGCAGAGCAAGCAAGCCGGTAACTGCTCTCCTCTGCCGCCCCACGGTTTCTGCTTCAGTGCCTTGAGTTCCTGCTTTGGATCCCCTGATGATAGATTTGAAAATAGGAAGCCAAATAAACCCACGGGGTCACTGTTTTATCACAGAAACAGAAAGTGAATTACACCAAAATCTCTGGTCGTTTCCAAGCAGGATTAAGGGATAAAGTTGGCCAATTCTCATCACTTTTTTTTTTAATCAGTTTTCTTTTAGAGCCTCAGGATTGCAGAAGGAAAGAAAAGGAAATAAAAAGCACCAAGACTGGGGACATGGAAATTAATAAAAGTCATAAATAAAGTCGCCAGACGTGGTGGTGGGGCACATCTTTAATCCCAGCACTCCGGAGGCATTGATTTAGCACTGTTGTATGATATAAGGTCAGCAAACAAAATCTACCTTTATTTCTGTATGATAGCAACAATTTGAAAATGAAAATTCAAGAACAATTCCATTTACATTAGTGTTAAAGAACATAGAAATGCCCAGCAAAATTCTTCAAAGACCTCGAAAGAACGGTACTCAACTTCATTTGGAAAAGCAAAAAACCCAGGATAGCCAAAACAGTCCTGTGCAATAAAAGAACTTCTGGAGGCATCACAATCCCTGACTTGAAACTCTATTACAGAGCTACAGTACTGAAAACAGCCTGGTATTGGCATAAGAACAGACAGGAGGACCAGTGGAACCGAATCCAAGACCCGGATATCAATCCACACATCTTTGAACACCTGATATTTGATAAAGAAGCAAAAAATATCAAATGGAAAAAAGAAAGCATATTTAACAAGTGGTGCTGGCATTACTGGATATCAACATGTACAAAAATGAAAATAGACCCATATCTATCACCATGCACAAAACTCAAGTCCAAATGGATCAAAGACCTTAACATAAAGCCAGCCACACTGAACCTTATAGAAGAGAAAGGCGGAAGTACACTTGAATGCATTGGCACAGGGAACCATCTCCTAAATAGAACCCCAGCAGCACAGACACTGAGAAAAATAATTAATAAATGGGACCTCCTGAAACTGAAAAGCTTCTGTAAAGCAAAGGACAAGGTCAACAAGACAAAACGACAGCTTACAGAATGGGAAAAGATCTTCACATCAGACAGAGGTCCGATCTCCAAAATTACAAAGAACTCAAGAAATTGGACACTAAAAGATCACATAATCCAATAAAAAAAATGGAGTACAGACCTAAACAGAGAACTCTCAACAGAGGAATATAAAATGGCTGAAAGACACTTAAGGAAATGTTCAACACCCTTAGTCATCAGAGAAATGCAAATCAAAACAACTCTGAGATTCCATCTTATACCTGTAAGAATGGCCAAGATCAAAAACATTGATGACAACTTATGCTGGAGAATTTGTGGGATAAAGGGAATACTCCTGCATTGCTGGTGGGAATGCAAGCTGGGCCAGCCTCTTTGGATGTTGGTGTGGCAATTTCTCAGAAAATGAGGAAACAACCTTCCTCAAGACGCAGCAATACCACTTTTGGGTATATATCCAAAGGATGCTCAATCGTGCCACAAGGACATGTGCTCAACTATGTTCATAGCAGCTTTGTTTGTCATAGACAGAACCTGGAAACAACCTAAATGCCCCTCGATCTCAACTATGTTCATAGAAGCTTTGTTTGTCATAGCCAGAACCTGGAAACAACCTAAATGCCCCTCAATCTCAACTATGTTCATAGCAGCTTTGCTTGTCATAGCCAGAACCTGGAAACAACCTAAATGCCCCTCGACAGAAGAATGGATAAGGAAAATGTAGTACATTTATGCAATGGAGTACTACACAGCAGAAAAAAATAGCAACAGCTTGAATTTTGCAGGAAAATGGATGGAGCTAGAAAACATTATTTTGAGTGAGGTAACCCAGACAATTACCACATGTACTCACTCATAGGTGGTTTTTAAACATAAAGAAAGCCAGCCTACAAACCACAATCCCAGAGAACTTGGACAACAATGAGAACACTAAGAGAGACTTACATAGATCTAATCTACATGGGAAGTAGAAAGTAGAAAAAGACAAGATCTCCCGAGTAAATTGGGAGCTTGGTGGGCGACCTTGGAGGAAGGTTGAAGCGCGGAGGAGAGAGGCAGGGAGTGGAGCAGAGAAAAATGTAGAGCTCAATAAATATCAATAAAAAAGAACATAGAATTAATTTCATGTAAGATTTGTACCCTTGGAACTGTAAGGTGCTGATGAGAGAAATCAGAGCCCTCCCGTGGTGGGGGGCAGGGAGGTGGTGGCACATGCCTTGAATCCCAGCAATTGGGAGGCAGAGGCAGGCTCTGTGAGTTCGAGGCCAGTCTGGTCTACAGAGTTAGTTCCAGGACAGGCTCCAAAACTACAGAGAAACCCTGTCTCGAAAAACCAAAAACCAAACCAAACCAAACAAAACAAAACAAAAACAAAGAAACAAATAAATAAGCCCTGTCTTAAAAATGTAATAAATAAGTGAAGAAAGAAGGGAGGGAGGGAGGGAGGGAGGGAAGAAGGAAGGAAGGAAGGAAGGAAGGAAAGAAAGAAAGAAAGAAAGAAAGGTTATTGGTACCTAGCGGATGCTAGTCAATTTTAGTTCTTTAATTCTATGAGTGGGGATGCAAACTGGTATGGAAAAGAGGTGATAGTTTCTTAATAAAGTGAAAACGGAGATTACAGGAGGACCCAGCTGATCTGGCCGAAGTGGTTACCGGTGTCTCCATTTTTCGAAAATCATTGAACTGTACACTTGAACTGTGCGGACTTTATAATACAAACCGCACCACTCCAAAAGCAATGCACAAACTTCAAGGCAGTTGCCAAGGTTCCTTTGGGTGCCTCCTGGCCAGGGGCTCAGGCTCCGTGGATCAGAAACGAAACTTAATTGGATCCCCGCCCCCAGCGCTGAGAGGCAGTTTCGGTTTCCAGGCACTGGCCCTGGCCGCTTGTCCCTAGGGTGCCTCCTAGCCTAGAAAAGTCCCCTCTGCGCTCAAATCCGCTGCGAGTTTTGGGGAGCCAGGGCGCTCCTCGCTCGCGGGGAGCCACAGAATGACAGCTGAACAGCGGCAGAATCTGCAAGCATTCAGAGACTATGTCAGGAAGACTCTGGACCCCACCTACATCCTCAGCTACATGGGTCCCTGGCTCCAGGATGGTGAGTGGTCCCCGATGCGATGCGGGCTCTCAGGCTGATGGTGTATTTTTTGTTGTTGTTGTTTGTTTGTTTTGTTTTTTTAAATCACTCAAGCCAAAATCAATTGGGGTCCTGTTCCCCCCGCCCCCCTTCTTTTGCTTTCTTTAGGCCAGTTTGTGTAACTAACCTAGGAACACCGGGTTTGTGTCAGATCGCCAGGGCATATTAGACTAGATGCCTCTGGGTTTGATGGGCAGGGACAGAGTTTGTTTGAGACAGGGTTTTTCTGTGAAACCCTGGCAGTCAAAAGAGCCCCATAAACCGGGTTGGCCTCGAAGGCAAAGATTTGCCTGCGCCTACCTCCCCAGTGCTGGGATTAAAGGTATTGCCACCACCACCCTACTTGCACCGGTTTCTTAAAAGAGGATTCTGGATTACGTCTTTACTATAGTTGTCCCTGTATTTTTAAAAGCACGTGAGTCGTTTTAAGTTTCCTTTTTCAAATGGCAATCTGGAACATTCCGTAAATCTTGATGTTTTTTTTTTTTTTTCATGGAATTCCATTTGCAATAGTTTCTAGTGTCCTTGGGAATTCTTCTCGACCTCTAAATAAGAAAGCTAGGATTCTTTTAAGTAGCTCAAAGCCATTGACTTCTGATTTTAATCTGTTGTGGTCATATACACCGAAATGCTTTAGCCTTTTGAAATTTAATGAAACTTGTTTAGGGCCTGGGCATTTGAACTTTTATGAAATACATTGCAGCGGAACTTAAGCTTAAGAATTGGAATTTGAGGGACTGGAGAGACAGCTCAGCAGTAAGAGCATTGACTGCTCTCCCAGAGGACCAGGGTTCTATTCCCAGCACCCACATGTAAGCTCATGCCTGTCTGTAACTCTAGTGCCCATGCATATAGTACACATACATACAGACATAAAATAAAATACATAAAATAAAAATAAATCTTTCAGCCAGGCAGTGGTGGCATACGCACCTTAAACTCAGCACTTGGGAGGCAGAGGCAGGTGGATCGCTGTGAGTTTGAGGCCAGCCTCGTCTACAAGATCTAGTTCCAGGACAGGCTCTAAAGTTACAGAGAAACCCTGTCTGACAAACCAAAAAAAAGAAAAGAAAAGAAAAGAAAGAAAAACAGAAATAATTATTGGTATGGATTTAAAGTTTTGATTTTGCTGTTTTTTGTACTAATTTTATTCTTCTGTATTTCATTCCTTGAATTATTCAAATGTAAATTTTCCTTTTCACCTTTAGCCATATTTCCTTCCTCATACATGTGTGCATGTATTTGTGTTTGTGTTTGTATTTATTTGATGGCTGCACCAAAGATTCATCACACAGCATTAATTTATTTCAGTTCACTTGGATTTCAAACTGTACTTCACCAAGTAACAGATCCTTATAATCACGAAATTCCACGCTACCCCTCCTGCGGGTTACTATCAGAAACCCTTCCATGCGGTTTAAGACACAGTAGACAGTCATGAGCTTTATTCTAAGCAGAACACAAGCCTTTCTGCAAGAAAGTCATGGTCATCTTTCCGACATCCCATTCTGCTCCCACTCCTGTGCTGGCCAAGGGTTGTTTCACTTTTCAATTCCTTTCAATTTTTTTTTTGACAGTTCTAGGATTTCAAATAGGTCCCCCCCTCCCGTTTCATTTCCTATGCCTCAGCTTGAAACCTCTATTTGCTCATTCATTGTAAGCACTTTGAGTTTACATTACACACACACACACGCGCGCGCGCACACACAGGCATTTCTTTCTTTTTTTCTCTTTTTTCGAGACAGGATTTCTCTGTAGCTTTGGTGCCTGTCCTGGAACTAGCTCTGTAGACCAGACTGGCCTCGAACTCACAGAGATCCACCTGCCTCTGCCTCCCGAGTGCTGGGATTAAATAAAGGTGTTACCACTGCCTGGCAAGTGTCTCCTTTCTGAGATTTCTTCCTCAGAATCGTCACCCTGAAAGCTCCAAGGTCCATCTTATAAAAACATTAATTGTGGCTTTTTCCTTAGAGTCTAGCCTCCAACTACCCTGAGGAAGGCTCTCATAAGAAAAGCCAAATGAACTATTCTTATACAGAGAGGCTCCTATCTTTCAAAGGTTCAGTTCTCTCCAATTTCTTTTGGGTTTCTGCTGGTGCTTTTATGTTACTGTTCTTTATATTTTGTACACATTTATGTGTGTGCTATGCAAACTCTTGAGCTACTACCTAAATTGTTTTCAGACGCACTAGCCTTGAGCTAATGATTCTCCTGAGTTCTGGGATTACAGGTGTGTAATCCTGGTTTAGGCTTGGGGATTTTTAAGTGCTCTAGGCAGGGTATGTCTCTGCAGCCCAGATTAGCCTAGAACTTCTCATGTAGTTCGCGCTGGCTTTTAACTCCTGGTCTTCCTGTTTCTACTTCATGGGTGCTGAGATTGCAAAGTATGCCACTAGATTAGGCCCTAACTATTGGCTTTTAACTGAGAAAAATGAGATCAAGACTTGCCTTCAAAAGCTAAGTGTAACGGAACATGATGGCACACATCTTTAGCTCCCCAACTTAGGAGGTAGAGGCAGGGAGATTTGAGTCTGAGGCCAGCCTGGTCTACATAGTGAGTTCCAGATCAGCCAGGCTACATGAGTCAGACCCTGTCTCAAAAAAGGGGGAAAGGGTAATAACATGCCTTGTTTTATGCTTCCGGTGGGAAGTCTTATATCCTTGAATGGCAATGGATTAAATCACAGTTGCAATCTGATCCCTAGGTAGAATGTAACCATAGCCAGGGAAGAAGTGCCCCAGGATGGGAAGGAGAAATATTTAAATCTTGGACTCTCTTTGCTTAGGCATTATTGCTCAGCATGTTTTCAGAGTACACACCAAAGCACTTCATAGACAGATACATTAAAAGTCATCTATTCTAGATCATTTTCAGGTTCTGGCTATTACGAATAATGCTGCGTCCCTGTGGTATGATTGAGAATCCTTTGGGTATAAACCCAAAAGTGGTATAGCTGGGTCTTGGGGTAGATTGTTTCCTAATTTTCTAAGAAATCGCCATATTGATTTTCAAAGTGGTTATACAAATTTGCACTCCTGCCAGCAATGGAGGAGTGTTCCCCTTACCTCTCCAGTATAAGCTGTCAGTGTTTTTGATCTTGGCCATTCTAACAGGTGTAAGATGGAATCTGAGTTGTTTTGATTTGCATTTCTCTGATGACTAAGGATGCTGAGCATTTCCTTAAGTGTCTTTTGAAAATGTGGTACATTTACACAATGGGGTACTATACAGCAGTAAAAAATATGGTATCTTGAAATTTGCAGGCAAATGGTTAGATCTACAAAAAATATATTGAGTGAGATAATCCAGACTCAGAAAGATAAATATGTATTTACTCATAAGTGGCTTTTAGACATAAAGCAAAGAAAAACCAGCCTGCAGTCCACAACCCCAGAGAACCTAGACAACAAAGAGGACTCTAAGAGACTGATATAAGAATCTACATAGGAAAGAGAAAAAGACAGGGTCTTCTGAGTAAATTGGGAGCATGGGGATCACAGGAGAGGGTAGAAGGGGAGAGCAGAGGAAGGGAGGGGAATGGAGAAAAATGTATAGCTCAATAAAAACAAATTTTTAAAAAGTTGTCTTTCTGGGCTTGGGTGGATGGCAAAGGAAGACACACAACAAAGATGTACAAACAGACATAAGTGCACAAACAAGTAAAGTCAGATGTCAAGTGGCATAAACATGTCTCTCAATAAGGGTAAAGGGATGCCTAACTGAGCAGTACAGACTTAAAGAAGTCCTTAAGAATGAGAAGGACTCTGCCATTTAAACATATACAAAAACAGAGGTGGATGTCAGGTAGGCCTCAGAGCACACAAAAGGGCCAAAATACAAAAAGTGTATCTGATCCTGGGACTTGAGAACACTGAGGCGGTGGCATGAGGCAGAGCGAAGTGTCCACAGGGCCTGAAAGACGAGGAAGAAAGCGCAACTGAAGGATTTAAGCAAGGGCAACAGACCTAAGTGGCATGTTTAAAGGCCTCTCTGGCTCCTTTCCGGAGTAAGTAGATCAGTCTGGAAACAACTTGGTAGGACAAAGGTCAAGAGGGTAACAGTAGAGAATCGGCAGCGAAGGAAGACTGAGTGGCAGGTGGTGTAAAGGAGGAAGCCATGCAGTAAATGTGTTTCCAGCATCTGGCCTGGGGATGGCAGTACGATGGCAGAAAGGAGGGAGACTTTCTAGAGTGGGAGCCAGACAGAAAAATGCAGCGAGAAGAAATAAAGCAGGTTGATGCAATGGAGTTTAATGGAGGCTACATTTATTAGCTGATTTGGTCAGAAAGACAACCTTATGAAGACAGGAAGTGAGTCTTCTAAGTGAAGAACATTCTACTCACAATGAACAGAAAGTGCGAAGACCCCAAGGCAGGAGCACATGAGAGCCACGCCAGACTTCCAACACTCTGTCTTGCCTTTGCATCCTTCCTACAGAATGAACCTGCTCTAGTCCACTAGAATTGCTCGTCACTGACTTCAGGCAAATCAGATGGTGTAATAATCTAATTGACCACACCACTTCTAACTTCCACCTCCGATTAGCAGAGGGAAGATCTCTCAACAAAAAC
This sequence comes from Microtus oregoni, assembly GCF_018167655.1. Classification (NCBI taxonomy): domain Eukaryota; kingdom Metazoa; phylum Chordata; class Mammalia; order Rodentia; family Cricetidae; genus Microtus; species Microtus oregoni. Next base: position 7,402,930 of record NW_024543076.1, on the reverse strand, counting down.
CACGTTACTCCTTTTTTTTTTTTTTTTTTTTTTGGTTTTTCTTTGTGGCTTTGGAGCCTGTCCTGGAACTAGCTCTTGTATACCAGGCTGGTCTCGAACTCACAGAGATCCGCCTGCCTCTGCCTCCAGAGTGCTGGGATTAAAGGCGTGCGCCACCACCGCCCGGCCCACGTTACTCCTTTGCTCGGAATTCTTCCTTCCTAAAGAAGTCCAATCTTTCTTTGGTGCTTAATACTTTACTCAGATACCAACTTTTCAGCCTCAACAAATCCCATCACTTCATATACCAACTACTCTTGAGCTTCGTATCGTCTCAACTACGGCCCGGGCTCACTAATCTCCTATTGCACAGCTAGTTTCTTCAAATACTAAATCACTTCCCTTACCACCTTGTATTCTTTGCGTTGTTTCACCCTTAAGACTCAAACCTCAGGCTGCCTTATCTATTTAGCATTTTCTGTGGCCTGTTAACACACTACTTATTGTGTTGTAACACGGGGCCATTTTAACCCTTTCCTGCATGCCCTCCCATTTTAAGGGCAGGGCCACTTTTTTTTTTTTGTTTGTGTGTTCTCTCATGATCTAGGTCAACACTTCTTACACTTTTTAAAATAAATTGTTTGTGTATGAGAGGTTTCCTTATACACTTAGGCACACAACACACAGCCTGATGTATGAGGATGTCAGAGAGAGCATTAGTTCCTTGTAACTGGAGTTGTAGTTGGTTATGCACTACAGTGTGGGTGCTGGGAACTGAACTAGGGTCCTCTGCAAGAACAAGGGTCTTCTGCTCACAAATGGCAGTCATTTCAAGAACTCCTCTTCCCTTTTTTGGAGACAGGGTCTAAGTAGCCCTGCTGGCCTGGACCTTGTTATGTAGACCAGCCTGACCTCTAGCTCCTTAGTGCTTGATGTTTAGCTTCCACGTCTTATAGCTTGTTTTCTGAGAAGGGTCTTTAATCTAGACCATTTAATCTAGACTGGGTAGCTCAGAATCGGACAGTGTCCATTTCATCCAGTGCTCAGACTAAAGTACACATTACCACATCTGGTTTTTTTTTTAAGATATGAGTGTTAGGAATCTGAACTCATGCCATATTTGTTGTGCAACTCTTTACTGTCCCAAGCCACCTCCTCAGCCCTGAGGCCCACACCTTAATACTGATGCTTACTCTTGGCAGCTAATGTACAAGTGAAGGAACTCGTCTACACGACAGCTAAGGGCTTACAATATGCAGTAACATTAAGAATAAAAAGACTGGGGTGTTCTCTTTACACCAGAGAATACTAAAAAGAATACAGAAGGCCAACTGCAAATGCCCTCGCTGAATGACTAGGACAAAATCTGAGTACGGAAACAAGTGAGGGAGAAGGCTGTCAGCCACTAAGACTCTGTAGAACTGTACTAACAGAAGAAAACAATCTCACCAATGTCACGTTTCCCTGGCGATTACCTCAGTTACACAAACCCATTCTGTAGAAAAACAGGAAAATTAGGATAAAGGGACATTTATGTATGCAACTTTCAATTAGTTCAGAGAAATACTGCAGGCATTATTCACAAGGCAGTAAACCTATGGAATTGACCTAGATGCTCATTAACAGATGAATAGATTTTATGTACACACACACACACATTGGTTGGCCATAAAGAATAAAATCATATTCTCAGGAAAGCACATGGAACTGGCAAATGTTACATGCAATAAGCTAGACTCAGACAAATGTTGTAGTATATTCTCATATACGTGAAATCTAGATTTAAAACATATCAAAGTAGAAGACTTTGGAAAATGGACCAGTGAAAGAGGGCAGAAATTAGTGTGAATATTTAAATAAATATGACCAAATTACATCATATACATGGATGCCAGTGTCACAGTAAAAACTTGTCACTTTGTACACCATAAAAAAATTACCATTTTGGCTGGGCAGTGGTGGCACACACCTTTAATCCCAGCATAAAGGGGCAGCTGATCTCTAAATTTGAGGCCAGCCTGGTCTACAGAGTGAGTTCCAGGACAGTCAAGGTTGTTACACAAAGAATCCCCCTGACTCCCCCCCCACCAAATACATTTTGCACACAATATACTTATTGTATACTAACAAAAAATTTCAAAAGTAGAAACAAAGCAAATGTATGTGCATACATAGAGAGTATCTAAAGATGGAAACAAGTGCACTAACACATTTGCAGACTGCCAGTGAAGAACAACCCTTCTAGAAATAATTTGGCAATATGAATCAAAAAGCATAAAAATGCTCAAAGCCTTTTATCCTCTTCAGGGAACCAATAGGGAGAAAATACATTGAAGTAAAAACTAAGCAGGAGAGATAGCCGGGCGGTGGTGGCACACACCTTTAATCCCAGCACTCAGGGAGGCAGGGCAGGGGATACTGAGTTGGAGGCCAGCCTGGTCTACAAAGTGAGTTACAGGACAGCCAGAGATACACAGAGAAACCCTGTCTCAAAAAACCAACCAAACTAAGGAGAGGTGATGCAGTGGCATGCACTTGTAATCTAACACTTACGAGGCTATGACAGGATAGCTCAAGCTGAGGAATTAAGAGACCGACCTCAGCTACTCAGCTGCACTCTGTAGCACAACTACAGAGTTGAGAAGGGGAAAAGCTGCATGCAGAAAAATATTTGCACCCTAACTGTAATGGAAAGGAAGTCAAAATGCTCAACTGTAAAGGACACTGCATTACAATATACTACATGTTTTTTGTTTGTTTTTTTTGTTTTTCGAGACAGGGTTTCTTTGTAGTTTTGGAGCCTGTCCTGGAACTAGCTCTTGTAGACCAGGCTGGCCTTGAACTCTCAGAGATCCGCCTGCCTCTGCCTCCCGAGTGCTGGGATTAAAGGCGTGCGCCACCACTGCCAGGCTACACTACATGTTCTTTAAGCAAGTTATACTCAATGCATTGCAATAAAAGACTAAGTGAACCAGAAAAATTGGTGTTAAAATAGGATTGCACTCTAGTGAAAACTGCAAAAACCCACTTACCCCACACTACAAATACATACACTACAGTGACAGAATGTCATGGTTAACTTGTCAATTTCTTGCAGTAAAATCTTGGTACGTGAGTCCTGAAAACTGTGAAAAACAATGCTGCACATTGCTTTGAGCACCCGTGAGCTGCTGCAGTGTGACAATACAGCAGTCTACACGGCCATCGTGGGCCTTTCAGACTAAAGAGGCACGTATAACCAGTTACCAGCAACTGTTTGTTAAGCCTACTGGTATTCAAAAGCCAGAGTCACCACCAGGTAAAAATGGGGGCTACAAACACACTTTAACATGAAGCTCAGACAGACACCCAGTTCTGGCTGAAGAAAATCACAACGTATGTGGTTTCGTGAGGTGTAAGGGATTGTGGGTGGTAGAGCACAGCGAGGGAAGATGAAAGGTGGAGCCTCGCCTCAGATTTCTAAGCCATTTTGTCACACTGGATTTTTTATCTTACTCTTAGGGTCTGTCTAAAGCATAATCGGAAACCACTGAAATATTTTAAGCAGGGATTGGAATCTTAAAGATTTTACAGAGTTTTTTTTTTGCATGGTACCCTAAGGATGGGGGAGAGGGCTATGAGCAATGGTGGACAAGGTGCAGACAGACAGCAGACACGGAGATCCTAGGAAAGATGTGTGACTAATGAACACAACTCCTTCATAACCCTAATCAAACAGAAGCAGTCATTAAAAGTCTCCCCCCAAAACAAAAACAGACAGAGTGTTTCAGTCCAAAAATCTACCACTTTCAAAGAGTTATTGAATTATTCCACAAAATAGAAACAAAACGGACATTTTACAAGGTCATAAATACTCTGGTACACAAACCACATGAAGACCCAACAAAAAGATAATTACAGACCAATTTGTAACCATGGATACAAAAAGAAAAAACTCAGCAAAATACTTGTGCAAACTAAATCCAAGAACATAACCAAGATCATCCACCATGATCAACTAGGTTTCAACCCAGTGATGTAAGGATAGTTCAACATACATAAAACTGTAAATGTAATCTACCATATAAAACTGAAAGCCAAAAGCCACATGATCATCACACATACAGAAAATGCCTTTGACAAATCCAACCCTTCATGATAAAAGTCCTGAAGAGATTAGGGATACAAGGAACATACCTAAACATAATAGAGGCAATTAACAGTAACCCAATAGACAACATCAAATTAAACAGAGGGAAACTCAAAGCGATTGCACTAAAATCAGAAACAAGACAAGGCTGCCCATTCTCTCCATACCTACTCAATATAGTACTTGAATTCTTAGCTAGAGAAATAGACAACTGAAGGAGATCAAGGGGACAAACTAGAAAGGAAGAACTCAAAGTATTGTTGTTTGCAGATAATACGGTAGTATACGTAAGTAACCCAAAAAAACTACTACCAGGAACGCCCACAGCTAACTGACATTTCCAGCCAAAATCAGTACCCTATATACAAATAACAAACAGAGAAAAATCAGGGAGACAACACTTCACAACAGCCACAAATAATATATTTGGGTGTATCTCTAACAAAGCCAATTGAAAAAACTTGTATGATAAGAACTTTGAGACACTGAAGAAAGAAATTAAGGTATCTGAACACAGAAAGATCTCCCAGGCTCACAGATCAATATGGTCTAATATAGTAAAAATGGGCACCCTACCAAAAGCAATCCATAGAGCCAATGCAATGCCTATCAAATTCCAACACAATTCTTCAGAGCTTAAATGAACCATTTTCCTCTTATCTGAAACATTAAAAAGCCAGGATAGCTAAAACAATCATGAACAATAAAGAACTGCTGGGGTCTCACCGCCCCTGATTTCAAGCTGTATTGCAGGGCTACAGTAATAAAAACAGCAGGGCACCGGCACAGAAACAACACACTCATCAGTGGACTCAAACTGAAGACCAGACATAAATGCACACATCTGTGGATACCTGGCCTTTGCTAAAGCCAGAAATACACAAGGGAATAAAAGAGATCAACAATTAGTGCTGGTCAAACTAGATGTCTACAGTTGAAGAACACAACACATCCATATCTATCACCCTGCACAAAACTCAAGTCCAAGTGCATCAAAGACCTCAACATAAAACCAGATAATCTGAACCTGACAGAAGATAAAGTGGGGAATAGCCTTCAACACATTGGCCCAGGAGACACCTTCCGACAGAACACCAATTGTATAGGCATTAAAATCAACAATAATAAATGAGACCGTGTGAAACTGAATAGCTTCTGTAAGGCAAAGGACTCCATCATTCTAACAAAGTAGCAGCCTAGAGTAGGAAAAACATCTTATTAACCACGCATCCAACAAGAGGGTTAATATCCAAAACATATAAAGAACTAAAATAACAAGAAAACAGATAACCCAATTAAAAAATGGGGTATAGATCTAAATAGAATTCTCAAAGAGGAAACTCAAAAATGACTGAGAAACAAATGTTCAATGCAAATTTAAACTACTTTGAAATCACCTTTCGTTCATTAGAATAGCTTAAGATCAATAAAACAAGTGAACACTCATGCTTGCAAGAAATGTGGACTAACAGGAAGACTCATCCATTGCTGATGGAAGTGCAAATTTGTACAGTTGCCATGGAAATCAGTGAGGCAGTTACTCAGGAAGATGGCAATCATCTACCTATACTACTCTTGAGCATGTTCCTAACGGACACTTCATACTATCAGAGACACTTGCTCAACCATATTCACTGCAATAGTCAGAAATTGGAAACAACCTAGATTCAGAGAGAGAGACAGACAGACAGAGATAGAGAGATAGAGCGATAGAGAGAGAGAGAGGGAGGGAGGGGGGTGGTATGGAAATCAATCACGAGAGCTGGAGAAATGGCTCAGAAGTTAAGAGCACACTGGCCACTCTTCCAGAGATTCGGAGTTCAATTCCCAGCAACCTCATGGTGGCTCACAACCATTTCTAATGATCTGGTGCCCTCTTCTGGCCTGCAGGCACACATGCAGGCAGAACGCTGTATACATAATAAATAATAGAGATAGCTCAGTGGTTAAGAGCATTACCTGCTCTTCCGAAGGTCCTGAGTTCAATTCCCAGCAACCACATGGTGGCTCACAACCATCTGTAATGAGGTCTGGTGCCCTCTTCCGGCCTGCAGACATACACACAGAACATTGTATACATAATAAATAAATATTTAAAAAAAAATCAAAATCACAGATAAATGGATGGACCTAGAAAAATCCTGAGTAAGGTAACCCACACCCAGAAAAAAAAAGTTTGTATTTGTTTATATATGGATATTAGCTGTTAATCCAACAACAACCAAGATACAATCCACAGAACTGGAGGCTAGGCAGAGTGCAAAACTGGGGGGGGGGGGGGGGGCGCACAACAGATTTTGTTAGGAAAGGGAAGTAAGAAATAGATGGGTGGAGGAGGAGCTGGAATGGGAAGATCAAGTGGGGAAGGAACAAGGTACAGGAAGATGAGGGAGGAGGGCTAATGGGAAGAGACAGCTAAAACTCAGGGGCATTTTAGGGGTGGTATAGAAACCTAAAACAGTGTAAGATTCCTAAAATATATACATCTACAACGGAGCGCTAAATGGTCACCAAGTAATGGGAGAGACAGATCCCCAACTGGCCCTCTCTCTCCTTTTCTGTTTGTTTTTTGAGACAGGGTTTCTCTGTACCTTTGGAGCCTGTCCTGGAACTAGCTCTTGTAGACCAGACTGGCCTCAAACTCAGAGATCCACCTGCCTCTGCCTCCTGGGTGCTGGGAATAAAGGCATACGCCCAGCTCATCTGTCACCAAATGTAGTTTCCAGCACCAGAACTGTGTAACATCTAATTGTTGGCCAAAGGGAATCCACAAAACAAGCCAGGCTGTTGCCAAAAGGTTGTTCTTAACTATGGCAAGGACTCACAGCTGAAGACAATACCCAAACAACTCATTCAATATAGAGACGTCAAGCTGAAGCCTAGAGACTTCGCCCCTAGGTTCTAGCATTTTTGGTACAGGAAGGTTCTCTGTCATGCTACCGAAAGAGAAATGTACATGCCAACCTAGCTACAAGCCCTGCCGATGGACCTCTGGAAAAGCAGTCAGGGTTTGTACCAACGCTCCAAAATATGCCAGTACAATGGGTGGCACAAAGCCTGTGGGAGCAACCAACCAGTATCTGACTACAGTCCTACTCCATGAGACAGAACCCATACTCAATACTACTTGGGTGACCAAGAATCTGAGACTAGAGAGCCTAGGGACCTAGCCTAGGGTAAAACCAATACTCGTCCTAACAAGAAAAAGGTAAATGACTTCTAGTAACATTCTTCTATAATCATAGATCAGTCCTCGAGCTTCCTCCAGAAACAGGAGGAAACAAAGAGACCATGGACAGAGATAATTCACTTCTCAGCCCATCAAATCCCTCAGCCCAGGGGATCCTGCAGAGGAAAGAGTCTAAGAACCAAAGGGGATGGAGGATATAAAAACAAGACCCTCTAAATCAACACGATCAAACCACAAATGAACTCAGAGATTGAGGCAGCATACACAGGGCTTGCATGGGTCTGTCTCAGGTCCTTTGCATATATATATAATTATGGCTTCCAGTTTAGTGTTTATGAGATTCCTTAATGTGCAAATGAGTGGGTGTTTACTGAAGCTCCTCTAGGGCTCTTTTCCTTCTGTCTTGTCCGATTCTGATGTTTTTTGTGTTATATTTTATTATTTTCCCTTAGAAGACTATTTTCTAATGAAACAGAAAGGAAGTGGATTCAGATGGGAGGGGAGGATCTGAGAGAAGGGAAAGCAACCTCCCCCCAAAAGTCCAAAGCTTCTTGCAACTGCAAAGTCCATTTTTTCCCACTATTTCTCACTGTGTGAATTTCAAACTGTCAACACCAACTTTAGAATCCTATAATTAAAGATAGGGTTCTACTGTCTTTAAGCAAATCTTTAGGATTTTTTTTTTAACCAAAGTTGTTTCTAGAGGGTTCTTTCAGCAACCCTACCTCTAACATGCTAGGCCGAATTCCGGCTTTGGATCTCTTCCTTTCAGATACATTGCTGTCAACTTATTTTCTGCATTCTAACTCAAGTATAATCTCAAGAATCCTCAGTTCGAGTCTCCATTATGTATTCTTCATACACACACACACACACACACACACAATTATACAGTTGTACCATATATATGTAATTGTATCTACTCTCCAGAGAACTTACTATAGTTTGTAGTAATATTTACATAATTGTTTTAGCTAAACAATCTGTAAAATACACGAGGACAAGGAGTCTACCTGCCTTGTTCTCCCACTAAAACCCAATACAGACTTGTCAGGCAGCAAGCCTTCCAATTTCCAGTCAAGAATGAAACCAGGAAAACAAGGCAAATTGAAGCCTAAATCTAGATTAAGTTCAAGCTCTGATCTTCAATGAAAATCCTTTTATTGAGCTAGATATAAAGCCATTTTATTTTCTCTAAAGATTAAAAATAAGGAGTCACTTGATGTGAAAAGTTGCCAAAGAAAAGTTTGGTCAGGGCTTGCATTTTGTATTAAGCCAAATGCTAGAAAGTAATTTTCCTTAAGAAAATAAACACTCAATGTCAGTTAATGAAGGCCTGAACCAACGACTGAAACTGGGACCTGTAAATGGTCACCCGGTTTTTAAGACTTTGGCTCTAGCAAACTTTGAAGGAAGCAATGTTGCACAGTTAAATGTCTTGAATTCTTTTACTGTGTCTATTTTATTGTCTTTTGTTGAATACACATTTGTTTTACTGCCAGTCCAGACAAACAAGTATATAAACAAGATACTAAACTCTACTTCTGGCAGATGTCAAGATAACCTGTGCAGATTAAAATGATGTATTTCACCCTAAGAAATGGTTTTCAATCATACAATTTTTTTTATGAAAAATAACTGTCCAAAAGCATTCTCCCAGCTTGTAACACATTTTCAGAGTAACTCTCGAAAAAAAAAATTCAAAAATACTACCATAAAAATATGCCAATACCATATGGCTTTAGGAAATAACTTCTAATTTTTTTATTTTTATTTAAAAAGGTTCCCAAGTTTTAAATAAACTGCTAGCAACGTTTTCTTCACTTAAAAGTGCATATATCTGGGGACAGGACATACATACCTTTTGAACAAATGATTTTTACAAATTAACACACACACAAACACAAAATATTTTGAGGCAAAGTTTTTTCAACAAGTCATCTAGACTGCAGTAGATGACTTTCCCCCCTATATTTTTCTATAGCCTCTGAATTATCAATGAGATGCTTTGGCAGTTTTAAGACATATCACAGTCTCCATCAAGAGCTGCCGACAACAGTGAGGTCCTTGGAGATGACAGTGGTCTTGATGGCTCAGTCTGAATAGATATGTTACTGGACTGGCTCTCTAAATCTGAGGCAAAGGTGCTTTCTTCTCTTACATCAAGCGTTTGTTCAACTGAGACTGCTGGTGGTACACTATTATCCAAGGTCCGGCTGGTACTCAAGTCATCAGAAAGTGCAGTAACATCACATTCCTTATCCAGGACACCAAACTCATCTTCTATTGTGACAACATCTCTCGTTTCAAAGGCTTCCAAGGAAGGAGTCAAAACTTCACTGTGGAGAGGCTGTGGAAGGTTACCATCGCTGCATTCCACAGCTGCCTTCACTTCAGGGTCCTTGTCACTGTCACTGTCGATGGTTATGACAACTGGGGATCGGGAAGTAGTATCTCCGTGGTGTTTCTTATGCTTCTTCTTATGCTTCTTCTTCTTCTTCTTATGGTGTTTAGTTGCATCAGTAGTTTTTCCTTCATAAACTATCTCTACACTCAGGCTACGTGTCCTCCTTTTCCTCTTCTTGTGTTTTGTCTCTCTGTCTGATGATCGGCTATCTGAAAAGCTGTCACTCTCATTTTTATAATTTCCATCAAGTTTTGATGATTTTTGGTAGTGACTGTCCTTCACTTTGGAAGCACAATCACGAGACTGCTGAGCCACTTCATTAGTACCTTCCAAATGCCGGGTTTTGTACTTTCGTTTCCCTCCAGGCTTTTCGTTTCTCGCCCGGTCAGGCCCAGTAGATGTAGTCCTTGATCTACTACTGGACATGCTCCTTGATCTGTGTCTTTCATAGTAGAAGTATTTCCTTTCACTGTGATTCTTCTTCCTTGCATTTGTTCTTTCAGAAATAGACTGAATTTTGAACTCTGGACTTGAAGATTGTCTAGAATAACGGGCTCTTGAAAGAGTCTTTTTCCTGTATGACGACTCATAACCATCTCTGTCCTTGTTTCTGCTATAGTAAGTGTATTCCCACTTATATTTGCTTCCATAATTATTTCTCAAATAATAGCGATCTCGATTTCTGCTTCGTGACCTTCTTTTGCCATGATCACTGCTACGAGATCTTGATCTGCTGGTGCTTCCACTACTCAGAGAAAGTGTCTGGCTTCTTCTTGACCAGCTACTATCTCTAGTTCTGGATCTCTTCTTGTCCCTTCTTGCTCTAGGTCTGCTACTACTCTCTCTACTTCTGGATCGTTTGCTCTTCATTCTTTTCTTCCCATGATGCTTCCTGTGATTCCTCTGATCATGCCCACTTCTGCTCTGGGACAGTGAGTCTGAACTTCTCGATCTTCCCCTCTTTCGGTGTCGATTGATAAATGGGGTAGAAGCTCTGTCTCCTCTCGTGGATGAACTGTCTCTGGGAGTTGATGTAGATCGTTTCTCTTCTTTCTTTGATTTTACTCTTGTATCAGAATCACAATGGCTTTTACTCACTTGTTCATCCTTTCCAAGAACAGAACGTGGAGATGAACATTGACAAACATCACTATCATCAGAACTGTAAGATTGTTCTTGTTCTTGTGTCTTCACCGTTTCCATTTTCTCATAAGAGCCCAACTCCTCAGAATCAGAAGACAGCTCAACAAGTTCTGGGGTCCTTTCAGCTAGTGGCTTAACAAACCCAACAATGACACAATTGTCTGATGAGGAGTCACTGTCATTATTTAGGTCATCATTCGCCTGTACTCCTTGTACCTGAGGGGTGGCTCCCGTAGGGACAAGTTCTTCATCTGAACTATCTGATGAATTTAAAAGGGAAGATATTCCAACATGCGCTTGCTCTGAACTTGAGTAAGATGGTCCGGGAGTTTCATCATCCCATGGTGCCTGCCTAACAGTGGATACATTCATATCCAGCTCTTGAGTCTCAGTCTCATCTGGTGATATTGTTATGACTGAAGAATCAGAATGGCTGCCTTCTTCAGACGAAGGAGGGCAATCATAATTAGCATGCTGGTCAAAAGCTGCCATGTTGAAAGGAGATCGAGCAAAACTGATAAATTCGTGTATAAAATGCTCAGTTCGATTAAGCAAAAATGGTCTTAAGTCAGACACAAATGCCTGACTCTCCAAATCATAGCGAGTAACGTTGCTCATAATGATGTGCTGGACAATATTGACTAAAGATCCATGGGCTCCAAAAAGAACTGTAAGCTCACGTTTTAACCAAGGAACTAACCTATGAAGGCAGGCGGGATTTCTACGGAAGAACTCAGCTGAAATATCCCTGTAGCGGCCACCATCTTCAATGCTTCTAACTCGAACACCAGCACGATAAAGAGTTCGTCTAAAATTAATAATATCTTGTTCTTGAATTTTCCGCAAAGACCTTTCATCTGCAGTAGCTGTCCTCCTTAATGCCATTTGTCTCATAAATTGAGGAATTTCAACTTCTCTAGGTCTTGCTGAGATGCCTAACCCTTCAAACAGCACTCCACTGTCTGGTGGGGTAGTTGTTCTTCTATTTATGGTAGTACCAGATGAGTAAAGGGAAGCATTCCGTTCTCTTGTCATAGTTGTCCGGTAGCGGAACCTTTGAACCTCAGGAGCAGTAAAAGAACCATTATACGAAGGCCTTAGGACATATTCCTTGAAGTCATCTTCAGCCCTCACAGAATGGAAAATAGAATCAAAGGGTTGTTTACACAGTGGACATTCAGCTTTGTTTTTTGACCACTCTTGCACACAGCGGAAACAAAACTTATGTAGGCATCGATCTAAGTAAGACACATTATCAAATCTGTCCAAGCATATAGGACACTTAGAATCAGGAGAGGCATCAGCCGGGACCGTCTGCTGTAATTTGCTAGTGCCAGCTTTAGGTGAAAAGTTATCCATTTTAAATTCCTTAGCAGCCGAGGCCGTCATCTGTAAAAGGGAAAGAAATACATCAGTAACCCAATGAAAGGACTCTGTTTATACTTAGGCAAAAATGGTTTAATATAAAAAATCAGTACAAAATAAAAGCATAACAACATGGCAATTAAAGCACAAGCTCCGAGATCTTATTTCCCAGGATAAAATCCTCTTCTGTGCTCAAGTGTACTTGACCTTCACCTGTAGGTCAGACATTGCACTCAAGTATTTGACACAAATATAGGAGCACAAAAGCAATCGAGCACCTATGTCCCCCACTCAGACTTATTAAGTTACATTTTCACAGAGTCTGTTATTTCTGATACTATTATCACTGTTTCCTTCTAGACTTGCTTATATCTCTATATAAAAAAAAAAAACATACCTCTTGTCCGCAAATGTTATTTTCACGTATGGTTTTGTATTTTATACACACACCCCTCTAATACCATGGTCTAATTATGGTCTAACTATAATATATGCTTCTAATACCATAGCTTATTTAGTAACAGTTTCACTACTGGGTGTTTATGTTTTTAAAATAATCTATGAAATAATTTATGTGCACTCAATTTGTTTTATATGAAACAGTATTTTTCTGAAATAGTTTCTATAAAATACACATGAGGATGTTCACCTCATGTTTAAGCCAATGCTAGTTTTCAGTGAAAGCTTTACTAAGAAATGGTCTTTCAGTTTAAAAGCACAGGAAGGTAGCACGTGGCTCCAAGGGTAGAGGATATGTCAGCTGTGGTGACATCACAAGGACAGCCAGCCAGTAGCAGGACTACCACATTATTATGTTCAATCACTGATCATTTCTAAGTATTTCTTTTCATTTTGAGACAAGGTTTCCCTGTGTAGCTACAGCTATCCTAGAACTCATTCTGTAGATTGGCTGGTCTTGAAGACACAGAGGTCCACTTGCCTCTGCCTCCCAAGTGCCAGGATTAAAGGTGTGAGCCACCACCGCCCGGCATTTCTAAGAGCCTGTCATAGCTTCTTTTGTTGTTGTCTTGGTTTGGTTGAGACTGGGTCTTGCCATGTAGCCCACACTGACCTCCAAAACATAGGGTATTGCTCCCATCTCTGCTTCCTGAGTTTTACGACTGTAAGAACAGGCCACCAGACCTAACCTTCATTTTTTTGCCGAATCTAAAAGTGAAACCACAAGGTGTATCGTATGTTTGATGTCTCTTTTCTTACTGTCTGCATTCCCATCACTGAGAATGTTAATAATCAGTTTTCTTTACATATATCCTATCAGGTTGTAGCTTACAAAGTGAGTTTGTTGGAGCTGAAATCAAATATCCATTGTATTTTAGTCCTCTCTGTAAAGCCTCTTATACTCCATTTTTATACTATCTTGTACATATTGGAAAATTCTGTGTTCTTTAGATCTCTCTGGGTCTAGCATTAATCTTTCACTCTCAGAATAAACCCCACCACTACTCAAATTCTAAGTTGGTTGAATAATAAAATTATTACTTCCTAAATAATCTACTCATTGATCAGAAGGAAAAAAATCAAAAATACTTAAAAAACCATCTCTGGAACAGATTTTCCAAAGCATTTTGACTTTCTCAGAAAGATACTTAAGAGAAAGACAATTAATCCACACAAACACTTCCTTAATGATCCAGGTATTTCCAGTCTTCTATTCAGAACTCTTCACTGGTCTTGGAAAGTGGATTACAGATACACAATTCTAATTGTTTTCTGTTTATTAATTATTTATGTGGTTCTGGGGAACGGAATCCAGAGTCTCAAAAATGTTACCAACAAGCCCCAGCCCCAGCCCTTCTGAATGTACTTAAACTCTCAACAATATCACAAAACTTCAGTATTTCCCTCTGCGTACAGTAATCAACTCATTCAGAGAAAGGTTTTTAAAGTCATTTAAAAGAAAGAGAAAAGGAAAAAACCTTGTAGGATGAAAAGCAGTTTGTGCTCAGAGCAAACAAATGGCAAAGAGGGAAGGCACTGCAAGACAAGAGCTGACAACCAGGCAGGCTTCAACTAAAACTAGCCCCCAAACCAGAGGAACCTGCAGCACTGACTTTAGTTGACCCCTCAACATAATAGATTAGAGTTGAAAAAAGTGATCAGTAAATTTCAAGATATAACACATTTTATCTTAATTTGCTTCTTTGGAAGGAAGAATTTTAGTGTTTACTAAACATTTCTAATACAAAAGAAATTTACAACTCAGACCTTGGAATATATGTAGCTCAGTGGTAGGCCTGTCTGGTACAGGTAAGGCAGTCCTGGTTTCTATTTCCAGTACCATAAAAGAAAAACAAAGGAAAAGAAATCACAACTCAGGATTAATTACAGAATACTAGACTGCAAACTCCAAACATCAATGAAGTACACTTTTTGATAAAACTGATCCTTAAATCTTTTCTAATTTTGAGAAACATATTTCTTTGACAGCATAAGACTAAAGACTGACCAACAGGTAAAAATAACAATTAGATTTTTCTTGTAGTTCCACTCAATATATTTAGCTACACAATACAGTGCTAGTTAGAAACATAAAATATCAATCTAATGGTAATAAGAGATTATCTGTTCGAAAATCAGCACTAAATATTAAAATTGACTATTAAACTACAAATGAAGTAGAATCATTGTGTGACTTAGCAATTCATCTGTTGGTACTTACTCAAAAGAAAATACAAAATATACCCAAACAAAATTCCCAAGTCACAGATTAGTTACTGGTATCTCAAATGTGGTCATTGAAATGTCATGTCCATCAACTGACGGATTAACAAAATGTGGTTTGGTACTATCAACACGGTCAAACCCAGGCTGGGGAAGTCACTGGCTCAACGGGGAACTGATGGTTTTGCTAATTCTGCTCCCAACCTTGGTCAGAGCCGTTTTTTTTTTATTTTTGGTAATGCAGAGACTTATTACTGGTCATCAAAGCACTGAGAATAACAAACTGAGTGCTTGACAACTCAGAGGAGCTGTGGTCACTGGCTGGGGAGATGTCCCCTGCAAAGGATCCAGGCCTAGTTCTCATACCAACATGGTGGCTCACAATCACATCTATAACTCCAGTTCCAGAGAATCGTGTGTGTGTGTGTGTGTGTGTGTGTGTGTGTGTAGGACTCTCTAAGTCCCACCCTGAGGCTATACTGATGGTTGATGCCCATGCCCCCAGTATATCACCCATACAGCCAGATATGCATAAGGCAGCACTAACCTGACCTAGTGGGTTATATAAAAAAGGTATGCACACAAAACTACTTAGCAATAACAAGTAATGAAGTACTGAATCTACAACATAACATTCTAATAAATAAAAAACAAAACACACACACACACAAACCCATCTACTAAATGGTGTCATTCATAAAATGACCCAAACAGTCCTATCTATAAAGAGGAAAAGATGACTTGAGCTGGCTATGGGACTTCTTTCTGGGAAGATGAAAATGTCCCATAATTAGATCCGGATGATGACACACACCTAGGTGAATACACTAACAATCACACTGGGATAGCTAGAAACCTGAAATGGGAGATTTGCACAAGATTTGTAAATATGGAACTGTTTATATTTTATATTTCAGGATATTCGTTTTTTTAGAAGAAGCCTCATAAATGTTCCTCTACCCAAGAAACCTAAGGTTTAGGACTACAAATTTGCTCCCCCAGAGCAGATGAACCTGCTCTGCTCCTACTTCTAAAACAGCCAAATCCAAAACTTAAGGAAGCACTGAACTTTGCCTTTCCTAAATCTTCAAATCTGCAGATTCTAACAAAGATAAAAACCCTTTATGCCATAATTTGGGGGAAATTTCAGAAAACAGGATCAAACATATCCAGGGAAAATAGGTACCGAAAAAGAATCAGAAGTGAAATTTAATGAAAGCTAGACTGGGAGTTTGGAAAACTGCATGAATTTTACAGTTTTCTTTTTCTCCCCCTTTAAAAGTCAAGACTTCTATAAAAATTATCTTCTATAGTATTCCTTAAATTATCACTGGACAGAGAATTTAACCATCTGACTGTACTTTAGCAATGTTAACTTTAATGTAGCATCAGTCAATACTGAGAATTGCCACTTGTGGGGGGGGGGGTAGGGAAGAACCAAGTCTCACTATGGACCCCTGGCTGACCTGCAACTCAGGTCTGCCTGCCTCTGTCCTCTGAGTGCTGGAATTAGAGGCTGGTGACACCACGTCTGGTTAGAATCACCAACCACTTCTTAGTTTGAAGTCCCCAGAGACCAAGCTGGGACGAAGTTATTTCTCAGATATTCTCAACTCTAAAATGGAATACTGGTAGTCATTTGAAAGAGGACAACAAAAGGTTGTGGAGGGATGTAACTCATGTCACTCAGCACTTAGCACAGTGCTCTACGTACAGGAAGAATACGGAAAAGTTTGACGGTCACAGCAACTCTGAGGGGTTTCCAAAATAGTCAATAGCAAATAAGTAATTAACAATTATATGCTTAATGTATTTAAGCAAGGTGGTTAACAACGTTCACAAGTGGATAAACAGGAACAATGACTGTTAAAAGCAATCTGGGTTCTACTTGCGAATCTGAGTAGTTTAAATCATCTAAAAGTTGTATGACATAAATGACCAAATTTAGTTTCTTATTGGAGGTTTCAAGACAGGGTTTCTCTGTGTAGCACTGGCTGTCCTGGAACTCACTCTGTAGGTTACCTCCTGAGTGTTGGGATTAAAGGCTTGGGCTAGAATTTCAAGTACCACTAATAAAAAGAATTTATCGGAGACAGGTACCCTGGGACATCCTATAGTCCCAGCATACTGGAAGATGAAGGCAAGAGAGCCAGAAAATCAAGGTCATCCTCTGCTACATAAGGAACTCCAAACTAGTCTTGGCTACCAGGGTCACTGCCCCAAAATGGGGGATGAGCAACATTGGAATTATATTTGCTGTGAAAGCCACTCACTCCAGGGAAGTATGATCGTGGCCAACAGCAGAGCTTTTCATGCACTAAAAATCTAAACCCTCGAATCCTCCCAGACAACAATCTCTACCTATTAGGAGCCTTGGGCACCTGTTTCTCGTCTCCCCACCCCCCCTTAATCTAGAAATGTACTCATCAAAAATGCTTCCCAGTTTCCTTTTGCTTTTTAAATCTTTGTGCTTACAGGCAGGCAGTGGTGGCACATGCCTGTAATTCCAGCACCAGAGGATCTATGTGAGTTCGAGGCCAGCCTGGTGGTTTAGAGAATGAGTTCTAGAACAGCCAGAGATACACAAACTGTCTTGAAAAAACAAAAAGGAAAAAAAAAGGAAAAGAAAGAAAAAGAAAAAGAAAGAAAAAAAATCTCTGTGCTCACCTCCTCACTGGCCCGCTCTAGTCTACAAATCAGAAACCACCAGGCCGGGAAAGCAGCACTAACGAGACAGGGGTTGTGGTCATACAACCCCAGTCCACATGTGAAACACTGAACAACTCCACCTGTCTTAGTGGCTACCTTAGCCTGAAACGGCTGGATCGTATGGAAAGACAACCACACCACGTAAGTTACATAACCCGAGCAACTGAAATGCTACTCCCAGCTCACAGACAGGGTCCCGGCTGGGGACCTGCCAAGGTCACACTTTCCAGCGGTGGTGGCTGCTCTGCTTGGACACACAACTCCTTCCAATCTCGAGTCCAGCTCGCGCCCCTAGGGCAGCGCAGCGAGGCACTCCCCTCCTTCGTCCACCGCCGCCGAGCCACAGGTGCCCCGCTACCGTGGTGACGTCGCGACCCCGGCCCTCAGAGGTCCAGGCCGTAGCCTTGTTCCCGCAGCCGCCGACCCCACGCCCATTGTTCCCAGCTTGCTCACCTCCGAGGATGCGGTGGCAGACCCCGCTGGGCCGCCGGAGGCCAGCTCTCGTCGGCCCAGTAAGCTCGGCCGGTGGCGGCAGGTTCCGCGAAGGCGTACCCGGCGGCTTCGGCGCCTCCCCTCCTCTGCAGGCGCCGGAGGGGGCGTCTCTCCCTCCTCGCGAGACAGCGGAGACCCCGGCGGCGGCGGCTGCGACCCCTGTGACGTAGAACGCTCATCACCGAAGGCAGTTTGGGGGCGGAGAGAAGGCGAGACCCACCCCCTGCCCGTGCAGCACGGAGAGCCCCACCCCCGGCCCGGCGCATGCGCCGCGGGCGGGCGCCCGGGCACCAGACCCTGCCCTGCCCCCCACCGCGGGGGGCGCCGTCTTTGGGGAGACGAGGCACCTATGCAGTAGCCACTGCCAAAGGGGCGGAAACCCGACACCCGAAACCTGGACAAGCTGCCCGGGTTCTCCCTAGTGTAACAAGGATTGCACTGAGCAACCACAGTGCCCTCGTCCTCACGTCTTTTTCAGCTGGGTTGAGCCGCAGGCGCCGAGCGCTTCTGCAGCCATGACCTTTCTCCCAGCGGCCTGCTTCCCATTTCCCGCTCCCCGAAATCTAGATTAACATTAAATCCGACACCTCTGCGCCCCAAGCCGCGCAGCCCCGGGGCCTGCCAGCCAGGCCGCCCCTGCAAACACAGCATCCTCGAGCTCAACTGCACGCTGGCCTGCCAAACTGCCTTGCTTGAGGCTTAGCAGGCCACACTTGCTGAGGTCCTAGACTCCATAAACGTCCCGTCAACAAGTCATTTTAAAACGCCACATATTTAAAAATATTTCCAGCAGTAAGCGACAGTATTCTGACTAGTCGCTCTTGATGAACGGCCTAATTAAGTTTCCAGCGATTCTTTAGTTATATAAACGAGTGGATGATATTGTTCATGCCAAACATAAACATATGAACGTCTATCCACATTTTGTAGAAACGGATGCGGGTGTGGGGCGGCAACTTTTAATTCTCCCAGCGTTAACTATTTTCAAATAAACTTAAATGCACACGATGGCATGCTATTTTGCGTTAGTATCGCACTGCGACTGGAGATAAAAGAGTTGAGAAATGCCCGTGTAAGCGCAAAAAAAGCGCGATTTTAACATTTTCTCTTTTTAATTTCCTCCGCTGCCTGAAAGGCGGGCTAGGCCCGGATCACGTGACGCGCTCCAACTCTGGGCGGAAGCGCGCCTGGGACCGCGGAAAGATGGCTGCTGCAGCGGGGTGGACGGCGCCCAGGAGCGGGCTCTAGGGTTCGCGCCACCCCGTCCCCGCCGCTCCCTTACCATGAGGCCAGTGAGTCGCCGCACCCTGGACTGGATTTACTCCGTGGTAGGTAACCCGGGCGTTGGAACTCCACAGCGCCACATCCCACGGCCCGCAAGCCGAAGGCCGACTGTTTGCTAGCAGTTCGGAACCCCAAAACCCACTCCTAACTTGAGCGTTTACGCCCAGCTCTCAGCTCCTCCTCTTCCTGGAGGACACGCTCTTCCGCCCCTGACGTCAGCGCTGCCGGGGCCAGGCCCCGAGGCTGCCTTTGAGTGACTCCGACAATCTGCTCCCACCTGTAGCTAGTAACCTGGCCTAAGCCGAGAAAGGACCCAGCGCATTGATTTTTTTCCCCTCCCTTTCCTTCCCCTTTAGTTGCTACTTGTGATCGTCTTGCTTTCCTGGGGATTCGTCATTTATGCATCAACTGTAGCTGCGCGAAGACAGCTGCACAAGGAGTTTCCAGATAAATTCTTTGAAATGAACGAACTTTGGTAATTCTTAGCAAACACAGTTCTTTTCCCCCAAATGGCACCTATGTAGACTTAAAAGTAAAATTAACAATCCAAATTGCATATTGTCTTTTGTGATAAGCGTTAACAAGCTAATTTTTATTTTATTTTATTTTTTTTTTTGGTTTTTCGAGACAGGGTTTCTCTGTGGTTTTGGAGCCTGTCCTGGAACTAGCTCTTGTAGATCAGGCTGGTCTCGAACTCACAGAGATCCGCCTGCCTCTGCCTCCTGAGTGCTGGAATTAAAGGCGTGCGCCACCACCGCCCGGCCTAACAAGCTAATTTTTAAAATGGATGTTACAGCCGTTTTTGTATCAGGTCATAGATTTTCATTCTAGTGCTTCAAACATTTCATATCCTTGTAGCACGACTAATAAAAACCCAGAGACAGATAATTGGGGTTCATCTTGAAGGTCGGAAAAGCAAAGCAGCCAGTCACTGGCTCTCACCTCAGTCTGAAACGACTGATCCTGCCTCCAGGAAACTCAGAATGAGACTGTGAGAGCTGTCTTCACCGTTTTATACTCCTCCCTAGTGCTGGGATTAAAGGCATGCACCACCACTACCACCCGGTATCTATGACAAACTAGTGTGGCTACTGGGCTTAAAAGTGTGTGTCACCAATGCCTGGTCTGGAAGGCTGATCAGTGTGACTTATTTTACTCACTGATCTTCAGGCAAGCTTTATTTATTAAAATACAAATGAAATATATCACTACATATCCTCTTGCCAAATCAGTACATAAACAAATCTATTGTGACTAAAACGTATTTTGCATGCTGATGGCTCTGTTTGGTATTTGCCTTTTTACTGTTAGTCTCAAATCAGACGACTCTGGAAAGAAAATAACAGCACTCTGAGAATAAGCTTTATTAGTTACTTCCAGGAAACAGATCAGTAAATACAGCACTATATGAAGAGACTTTTGCTATTACACAAGTCTTTTAAGTTTTTATGTGCTCTTTAATGATGTTGATCAGGAAAATCTTTCATTGGTGGAATTACTTCTCCAGTCTCCAGAATTGTATCACCCTAGGAAAAACAAGTAAATGCTTAATATAAATTTTTTCATTAAATATACATTTTGTTGTGAAATATTTCAACATTTGTTTAATACAACAAATGACTATAAACATATTTTACCGTTCATTAACTCAAAATTAAGCCAGGCATGGTGGTACACACCTTTAATCCCAGCACTCTAGAGGCAGAGGTAGGTAGATCTCTGTATGAAGCCAGGCTGGTCTATACAGCAA
The DNA here is from genome assembly GCF_018167655.1 of Microtus oregoni. NCBI lineage: Eukaryota > Metazoa > Chordata > Mammalia > Rodentia > Cricetidae > Microtus > Microtus oregoni. Next base: position 7,381,800 of record NW_024543076.1, on the reverse strand, counting down.
GTTCCAGAACAGACAAGACTATCTATAGGGACCCTATCTCAAAAAACCAACCAACCAAACAAACATTTTACTTAAAACATTTCAATTTGGGGGCTCGAGAGATGGCTCCAGCCAGTGGTTAAGAGCACTGCTGCTCTTCCAGAGGACCCAGGTTCAATTCCCAGCACCTACATAGCAGCTCACATGCCTGTGACTCCTGATCCAGGGGACCTGGTACCTTCATACAGACATACATGCAGGAAAAACACCAATGTACATAAAAATAAATAATTAAAAATATTTCAATTTGGATGCTATATTTTCACCTATACTGATATATATAAAGCTACAAAATTAATCAAATTATTGCATTAGAACATAAAAAGTTATAGACATAATAAAGTACATATTTAAACTGTATAACACAATTTTGAAGTATGGATACACCTGTGAGATCCAGATAATAACACACAGCATTATAAGATTTAGTATCTTATTCCTTCCATCTACTCTCAGCCTCCACCTCCAGTTTTCAGAAAGAGATTAAGCCTGGATAGGTGCTCACTGTACTCTGCTCCATGCTCAGACACTGTATGGAAAAGCTATTATACTCTGGCATTCATCTTAATAAGGACTGAGAAAAGACAGACTGGAGAGGACAGCCTAACCGACACTAGTCTATCACCTCAGGAGAGAGAAAGCAAGTTCTGTTAAGCCAGAACTATCATAGCTTGTTCTAGTCTAAATTAGATGGCCATTATGTAGTTTCTCAAAATGGAAGATTCTGGAAGTGGTCAACAACATGGAAACAGGAAAGAACCACTATAGCAAAAAAAAAGAAAAGAAACTCAACAAACCCCCTGATAAGGTCTTTAAAACAGGGCCAGGCCTTAGCCTTTGTACATGAATGGCAAAATAAACACACAATTAAATAAATAACCAGGCAAGCAAGAATAAATACTAATTAGTCAACTGACAAAACCAGTAAGTGAACGTCCTATTTTGAGTATACCTGGGGTCTGACACACATCCATCACATGTCCGTAAATAACAGAAGTTTCCTGAAGTAGAGTTCCGATAGGGACAGTGAGCCAGTTTTGATGGCTCTCTCTAACAGTCTCATGCTGCATTGATACAGACCACTGTCGCATAAGCTACTTAATGGAAGTTTCTGGATTTACAGTTATGGCAGTTCACTCATTACGTGTAAGCAGAGACAGAAACTATATTTTAGCATAGTAAACAACAGCCTCTCCAACAACCAACTGATAATATATAATATATATGTATATTGTTTCTATGAGGACCTAAAAATTAAAGCACCATAGACAGAATAAAGTGCATGTTTAAACTGTATAATATAACTTAAGTGTGGATATACCTATGAGACCATTGCCACAATCAAAAAAATACTACTTATCATTACAAGATTTAGTACTTTATGTCAAAATACTAAATCTTTGTTTTTGAGATAGGAACTCATTATATAGCCCTGGCTGTCCTGAAACACACTATGTAGGCCAAGCTGGCTTCCAACTCAGATATCCTCCTGACACAGCAGAGGAGTTCTGGGGTTAAAGGTGTGACCCAACACACCCAATTTAATTTAAATTTGAATTAACAAAAGGTACCGCTTCAGGCTTCCGCTGTAGTCCTTTACCCTTGAAAAGCTGGGGATGGGGGGGGGGGGGTGTTCCTTCAGCTCTAGAGCAGTCAAGGTCATAAAACATGGTTAAGAAATAGTTTCCCCTTAAGAAAATGTTTGCCATCTTTAGTCATCAGAGAAATGCAAATCAAAACAACTCTGAGATTCCATCTTACACCTGTAAGAATGGCCAAGATCAAAAACACTGATGACAACTTATGCTGGAGAAGTTGTGGGGAAAAGGGAACACTGCTGCATTGCTGGTGGGAATGCAAGCTGGTACAGCCCCTCTGGATTTCAGTGTGGCAATTTCTCAGAAAATTAGGAAACAGTCTTCCTTAAGACCCAGCAATACCACTTTTGGATATATAGACAAAGGATGCTCAGTTGTGCCACAAGGACATGTGCTCAACTATGTTCATAGCACCTTTGTTTGTCATAGCCAGAAACTGGAAACAACCTAAGTGCCCCTTGACCGAAGAATGGATAAGGAAAATTTACATTTACACAATGGAGTACTACACAGCAGAAAAAAATAACGACAGCTTGAATTTTGCAGAAAACTGGATGGAGCTAGAAAACATTATTTTGAGTGAGGTAACCCAGACACAGAAAGACAATTATCACATGTATTCACTCATAGGTGGTTTTTAAACATAAAGCAAAGAAAGCCAGCCTACAAACCACAATCTCAGAGAACTTAGACAACAATGAGGACACTTACATAGATCTAATCTACATGGAAAGTAGAAAAAGACAAGATCTCCTGAGTAAATTGGGAGCATGGGGACCTTGGGGGAGGGTTGAAGGGGGAGGGGAGAGGCAGGGAGGGGAGCAGAGAAAAATGTAGAGCTCAATAAATAACAATTAAAAAAAAGAAATAGTGTCCACTCCTCGTTTTCAAATTCAGTTGCTACTTCATACTATCCTTTTTCCTCCTCCAATAATGCACAAACACACTTAAGCTGACAGTAAGAAAGGGCATTTATCCCGATGAACCTGGCAATCATGTGTAGAATGGGAGGGGATAACGTACAAGTGAAAAACTGGAGTTTTGAGACTTACTGGGAATATCTTGGGCTTCGTGTCAACGATGCCATATGGTTTTGCCTGCAATAAAAACAACTCTGTGTAAATTAGAGTGTTAGAATTTCTTCTGAAAAATATGTTAGATCTTATCCTAAATTTTTACTTAAGCCCCAAATTTCCCTAGAATTCTGGCCCACATTACTGTTAATAATAATTCAACATCTCTGCTTATGTCACTAGGCATCTCAAAGTTCGTCACACCCACAACTGAATTTTCCCTCCTTCCACAATTGCTGTTCCTCGTGTTCCCTGTCTTGGCTAATGGCACCTGTATTCCCTCAGTGCTAAAAGTCAAAAGCCTTAACTCCCCAGCAGATCCTGCTGGAACCACCTTGAAAATATACCTTGCATCCAAGTGATTCTCCCCAGCTAACAGGACCTCCCTTGCCCATGCTTCTTGAAGTTTTTGCCAGGACTGCTCCAACGGTACCTACTGTCCACCTGTCTTCTACTAACGCCCCAACAACACAGCCAGAATGATCCTTTCAACATGGATCGCATCTTAGCTCAAAGTTTAATAATCCTTAGAGAAGAAGATGGAGTACTTGCTGTGATCTCTAAACCCTCCAAGACCTCACCCCTGGCTAACTACCACCCCCTCCCTGAGTGCACCTTAGTCACAATGGGTCCCAAGCTATTGTGCACATGGATAAAGCCTGCTGTGTCCCAGCTTCCTTTACCTGAAATGCACTTCTGGCTATCTGCTTGTTCCCACCTCCTTCCAGTGAGGTCCGTTTAGTGTTACTTCCAGAGAAAAGCCCAATTAAAACAGCAGCTTCCTGTCTTTATTCCTCTTCTAGAGAACTGATCACCTCTTATAACCATACATGCCTCTTAATCGTGTGCTTACTGCCAGTATCCAAGACTAGAATAAGCATTTCATGAGCAGGGATACAATCTGCTGTATATATATATATATATATATATATATATATATCCCCTATTTACAGCGCTTTGCATATAAGAGGTGCTTAATATATAAATGCAGAACAAGTAAGTTCATAAAGCGTGTATGTCTGTCTGCACAAGACACCATACCAAAATATTTAAAAGATTATTGGCTTGATATAAGACAAGTGGACAAAGACTGTGAGAGAAACTCAGACTATGATGATACGAAGAAAATAAAATGTCTTTATTATATGAACTGTGGCCAGGATCAGAGAGGTGACTCCAGGTAAATAGCACAGGCCTGGCAACCCGAGTTCCATCTCTAGAACCCACATGAAGATAAAAGGAGAAAACCAACTTCACAAAGTTGTTCTCCACAAACATATAGGACAGCTGTACCCCCACCCACACATTAACAATACATACTTAAAATTTTTATTCTAAAAAGAACTGTGGCCAAAGTCAAGAAGATATTAAATGTCTTCAGAGAGATGTAGAAATCAGTTTTGAAATAAGTGTTATTACAATGAAGCTGCAGGATTTGCCTGTACAAACCAGGAGAAAGAATAAAAGGTAAGTGGTCCCAGACCCCACCAAACAATAATGGAGAAATATGTTCACTAGTGGCTAAGAAAGCATGAATTCCTAAAAAAAGAAACCATATTAATATCTCTTTTTGTCAACCTAATATTGTAGCTTATGAAATATGCTTCTCCTAGAGGACAAATGTCTTTTCAATCCTAAGACAACTCGACCTTAGAGATGATAAAGGAAACCACACTCAGTCTACATAGGTAAATGCCAACTTGTAAAAGCTGGGATAGGGCTGGAGATAGGCTTAGATGTGAAGACTGCATACTGCTGTTGCAGAGGACCAGAGTTCAGTTCCCAGCACCCACAATGCTTGGCTCACAGTTGCCTATAACTCCAGTTCCAGGGAGATCTGACTCCTCTGGCTTCCACGCACCCATACTCACGTGTACACACCACACAGAGATACACACAGACACGCACACACATGCACGCACAAGCACACACACATGGAAAATAAATCTTTAAAATGTAACTAAAGGTGAGTAGGGAAGGGAAGTGGGTGTGGGAAGAGTTGGGAAAGAGGTGAATATAAAACACTTTGTAGTATGAAACCGTCAAAGAATTAGTAGAAAATAGGCAACTAAAAAGAAAAAGTTGAGCTGACCCATGTTCTACTGTCAGAGTGTTTATAAGATAATCTGGCTATTTCTAAGTCTAACAGATGAGACTCAGGATTATAATGAAAATGTATAATGGACAAACTTCTGATTTGAAGCTGAAAAGCATTGCTTCTTAGGGGCACCAATATACCATATAAACGCCTAAAATTAAGATTGAACAAATAAAGTTTATAAATGGGTCTAAAGTGCTTAAGGAATGTGATTACATCTATGAGTGAACTGTCTTAAGAGTTCAAGTTCAGTTAGTTCCAAGGCTGTCAGGACACCTTTTATCGGAGGTATGGCAGTTTAATTAAGACAAAAGTACACTTTAAAATGTAACTAACAAACTAACTTCCCAGGCAATACTCTGCCCAGAACACAACGGCCACTCGCGGCCAGAAGACAGGGTTCTTCTCCAGCAATGAGATACATAAGATGAACAGTGACACGGAAAGGCCGTGGAGTTGCACGTGAACACGGTTTTCAAGCCCATCGGCACAGAAATGGAAACCATTCTCTGACCCTTAGAGATAGAAACTGTTAGTTCATTTTATTGTTGTAGAGGGTTTTCAAATCCTGACTAGCCCCTACTAACCTTACTGCTGACCCATCAGACAGGCCATGACAACATGGACCCTCCAGGAACTATGAAGGACATGAAAACATGTCATTTCAAAATCAGTTTGCTTTGCTTTTTGTTTGTTTGTTTGTTGTTTTTCAAGACAGGGTTTCTCTGTAGCTTTGAAGCCTGTCCTGGAACTAACTCTTGTAGACCAGGGTGCGCTCGAACTCACAGAGATCCACCTGCCTCTGCCTCCTGAGTGCTGGAATTAAAGGTGTGCGCCACCACTGCCCGGCTATCAGTTCACTTTTTTTCCAATCTAATGTGTACCAAACTGCAACAGCCTCCAGCTGTTCGACCTGGTGTAGATCTTTGCTTCCTTCGGTCTGTGTTCAATGTTTTATTACATTTCCCTCACAGACATCATGTCATCGTCCCACAGTGGTGTGGAAGCTCATGGATGTCATCAGGTGACATCAGGTTCCGAGTTCAAGGCTAGCGTGCAGTATATGAGACAGTTTCAACAGACACAGAATGGAGAGTTTCCACTGCTTGTTACACATAACGTTTTCTCCCTAGATTTTGAAACGTTCCCTAGATTGGTCTCAGCTTATTGGATCAGTAAAAAGTCATCTCCTCAGTGCGGAGGCCTTATGGCCATGCTCACCACTGGCTTTCTATCTTCCTTCTAATCGGCTAACTTGTTCCCTCCACACTCTTCTTTGAATGCTACCCATCTTCTAGCATAATACATATTCCTGGATGTCAAATACCTACTTTTATATATTCTTTCCATAACAATGAAGAGGGCATACTGGGTACTCCATTCTTGTTGTGCCAAAGACCTAATGTGGGCCAGGGAGATGGCTCATAGTGCAAAGTCTTGCTGCCAAACCTAACAATCTGGGTTCGATCCCTGGCGCCCACATGGTTGAAGTGGAGAACCCAAGTCTTCAGGCTGTCTTCTGACATTCTTTTACCTCCATGATCTGAACACTTTTGAAGGTAACAAGGCAATAGTCTTCTCCGCTGGCCATTCCCTCCAGTTCGGCTTGTTCACGACTCCTTGTGACCGTGTTCAGATGATGAACCGTGGGCAGGAATATCACAAAGCGGAGGCTGCTTTCTTCTTGCTGCTTTTGTCAAGTAGCACAGCGTGAGTTGTCTCACGGCCGACAACACTGAGATGCTGTCTGTTAGGGTGTAACTTCAGGACAGCACTGTCGCCAGGCTTCCTTAATGGGCACACGGGGTGAACAAGCAGACAAGCGCACGTCCACATTCAATTCACGGTTATTTATCTATCTACCTATGAATTCGTTGTAATAACTACGAATTCACCCTAATACTTCCAATTCTAATTCCATTCCCCAAGGTGTTCTCCCTTTTCATGGAAACACCCCCTTTCCACCAGTGTACTTACTTGACCAAGTTCCTCACATATAACAAATCTGCCACCATCACCCCACCCTTCGATGTTTAAGCCTCTTCACCTTATGTGGGTCCTGGCATCTCAGTCCACCTCAGCCTCCTTACTCCTTCTTCCCTCACTCCAATATCCTACACCAGGCTGCTGTCGCTAAGGCTCCCCAAATAGATATGTTCAGCTCCCAACTCTCCCTGAACACAAGCATTGTCCTCTTTACACTATCTGAGCTCCAACAGTCGACACGGGGCCATCAGCACTGTTGGTCCAGCACCACGTACCAACCACACCGTGCTATTCCTTCTCTTTAATTTGTGGCAAGTGGCTCTGGACAACGCACGCAAGATCTTTCCATGAAAAAGTTAATAATTCTGGTCACCCTCGATTCTAAAGAAAGACAATTATGAAAACCCAGAAAGGAACATGAAACAATGACAAACCCGCTTTGAATGGTATGATATACCTGACCTGTGCTAAAAAGGCGGTAGAAGTCATCTTCCCACCTCCCGCTCAGGACTCCAGGCTTAGACCCTCTGACATTTAAACACTACCACAAGGAAATGCATTGCAAATCATAAGCTAGTTGCATATAAGAGTAATCTTTTGAATTGCAAGCGTTGAAACTAGTTGTATATAAGAGTCCTGAAGTTCCATTAAACTTTTTACGCAAAAGAATTCAAAGAACTTCAAAATCAACTTAAAACGGCACGTACAGGAAATTATTGTACAGTATTAAAAGTGAAGCACACATTTAACACACACTTACCGCAACGTGGTATTTGACGTAGTAGTGAATGAACCAGAGAGGTACAAGTATATGAGAGACAGTGAAGATACTGGACCGGTATGTCTTAAAGAGCTGGGGAAAAGCACAACACACAGAATAAACAAATATACTCTTTTTAAATTTTTATTTTTTAGATTTATTTATTTTATGTGAATTAGTGTTTTATATGAATAAATGTATGTATGTGTGCCATGAGTGTGCCTGGTGCCCTCAGAGGTCAGCCAGAAGAAAGCATTGGCTCCCCTAGAACTAGAGTCAAGACAGGCTTTGAGCCACCATGTGGGTGCTGGAAACCAAACTGGGTCCTCTGCAAGAGCCAAGTGGTCTCAAGGACTAAGTCACCTCTCCAACCTCACCCACCCCTCATTTTTATTTTTCACTATTATTTTGAGACAGGGTCCTCTCTCTAGCCAAGGCAGACCTGTCCTTAAACACGCAGCAACCCTCCTTACTCAGCCTCTGGAATTGCTCTGATTATCAACATATGTTACTTACTATGCCTAGCATGGGATACCTCATTTTCCATTGTGTGTGCAACAAAAATCAAAACAAAACCAAAAAAAGAAAAAGAAAAAAAATCCCACCACCAACAAAGAAACAGCGTGGTACTTACTTTACAAACTTCTAAATGAAATATACTTCCTGACAGACTGGGGCTAACCTACCTACTCCAGTATTTTCACTGACTCTGGGACTTCCTATAGGATATCCACAGACTCCAGAGCAAACAAGGCTTAGGATGAGCAGCATTCTGCAAGACTGCTAGACAAGGTTTAGGATAAATAGCATTCTGCAAGATATAAAGCATTCATGTTCAAGAAAAACGCAAGACTTCACTAAAATACGGGTGTTCTAAACTCACTGAGATCTCTTCTGACACGCCTTTTTAAAACAGAAAGTCAAAGGACAAAAAGGGACTTTTCTATGGCATCCCGATTTGACTGAAACACACCGTTTCAGGAGAAAGGCAACAAATACATAGAATCTATGTATTATAGCAAATTATTATAGAAGAAAAAAAATCATTCAAAGTAAAGCAAGACAAAATCCAACAATTAAATCACTAGCTAAGTTTTTAACTTGCCACCAGTGTCTGCTAACGTCAACAGGTAATGGCAGATACACAAGGAAGAGACTGCTTGAATTAGTATGAAATTTTACCACCTGAAGTATGTGGTACTCTTTTATGCTAATTTCCATTGCACTATACTTGGTAGCATAGTAAAAAAAGTAGATTACATGTGGATTTCAACATGAATTCCTTCAAGTGACCAGAAGAAAAATCCTTCTTTTTTAATGTTTCTCTTTCCTCACATTTAAAATGAGAATTAGTAACTGTTTCACCATTTAGGAATAAAGAAATGAAGTAATGCATACAAAAGCTCAGCAGAGTACTAGGTTCGAAGACAGCACGAGCCCACTATTACTGGAAGTAACTGAAAGCAAACCCCACACAGTATTCACTACTCATCCCAGATGTGACTCGATTAACAGATTCAAAGACAATATCTGGAACCCTTAAAATAAAAACCAGTCCTAGAATGGATGATTTTTCTGCCTGGCAAGGTCGAGGAATGCAGCTGAAAAGCAAACTGTGCTCACAGTACACAGTGAGGCACAGAAAGGGGGCTTTGGCGTCGGACAAAGCATACCGAACCGAACCCTGTGTTCCGTGGCGATCCCTGCGGCTGTATCACAGCAGCAAGCCCTCTGACAGTAAGTGCAGAGTCAGCCGGTCTCTACAACCACAACCTTACAAATCGCTCCCGTGCTCTCAAATACTAAAACCACAGCCCGTGAACGCTAGTGAAGTCTGGCCTGTTTACTCTGAGGAAAGGTGTCTACAACCGAAAGAACAGCGTGTGCTTAAAACCCATGGGCGGACTTCTCGGTACACCTGACAGCCCAACAAGGGTCATCATCCTCCCGAGGCCAACACCTCCTGGACTCAGAGCCCTGCGCGGGACTCTGGGGAGGTGACAGTCTCCGCTAAACCTAAGACCCGGACTGACTGTCCCTGGGGGTCCTCCGGGGTATGGACAGAGTGGAGCCTTGATGGGACTGAGAGGAGCGGGTCGGGGTGGCCCGGCTGCAGCCGGGCGTGGGAACTCACCACTTTCTTCCACACGGCCCCGTCCCGCAGAAAGTTATTCCAGAATCCCTCCAGGGGCCACATCTTGCGCGGTGGCAACACGGGCTCCCGGGGGCTCAGCTCCTGGTCCTTCAGCCATCGTCTCCTCAGCTCCCGCAGCTGCTGCAGCCGCAGCTTCTCATCCGCAGTGTACCCCGTCATGTTGCCGGCGAACTCGCTCAAAGGGACGCGGCGCGGGCCCGAACCCGGGGCCGGTCACTCAGACGTGCTCCCACTCCGCAAAGCGACCTTGAAGACACCTGGGAGCGGCGCGCTGTGATGACGTCACACCAACCCGGGGTGTGTGTGTGTGTGTGTGTGTGTGTGTGTGTGTGTGTGTGTGTGTGTGTGTGTGTGTGTGTGTGTGTGTGTGTGTGTGTGTCTGCCGAACCCTTGGCGGAAGTCAGGATCTGCTCATGCGCAGAGCTCTCTCGCCGGTCCTGGTTTAACGAACCCGGATTGAGAGCTCCATCGGGAAGGTCCCTTCGTTATTTAACTAATGGGGACGGGGAGGGAAGGGAATAGGACGTGTGAGAGGTCCTGAGGCTGGCGTTCAGAGAAGAAAGAACTTGTAGCGGAGGGGGCTGGAAGAACCGGGACGTGAGTTTACCGAACCTCTGCCCAGCCCCCTGGAATGCCTCTCTTCTTAACCTAGAGACCATTACCTCCAAGTTCAGCTCCCAGCCCACGTATATCGGTTTCTTCCCTCGTCTGTACTGCAGAAATAAAGAAGACTGTATTTGGGAGGATTACATAGGCTCGTTCCCTCTTTGATCCAGCCGTCCCACTTGCAAAAATCCCAAAAGTATAGCGGTAAAAAGTTGCAATGGTATGCAAGAGTATTGATCACGACACAATTTGTAATATCAAATCCTTAGAAATCATCTCCCAGATTCCTCAATAGAGGATTAGGGGAAAGCTTAGGGTACTGTAAAACACTGAAATATTGCAGCCATTGTGTAGATAAGCTTTCCATTTACAACTGTGGAGTGACCCCTACAATCTATTGTTAAGGCAAAAACAAAACACAAAAAACCACCTATATCCAGTAGAAAGAAGAGTATATGGTATGCTACCTTCCAAAAGCGAGGTGAATAGTGGTGACACTAAATATATATTCCCTGAAGTTTTCCGCCTGCCTCTGCCTCCCGAGTGCTGGGATTAAAGGCGTGCGCCACCACCCCCCGGCCCTCCCTGAAGTTTTTAAAGTAATAGAAATGAAAACTATTTTTTTTTTCGTTTTTGGAGCTAGGGTCTGGAGTTATGTAGGCTGATTTTAATTTGCTGTTTAGGGGAGGCTGGGTTTGAACTAAATTTTGTCCCCACTATTCATAAGCTTGGATGCACCAGTGTGTTTAACTTGAAAACAACTGCTTTTGATGGAAGAGCTGGCCTAGGTCACAAGAGCAGGAGAGCTCTCCCTGCTCCTCTTCAGTGGCAGCACTCGGGAGAGTGGTCCCTATTCCTCACCTGTGCAACACAGTAGAGCTGGTCCTGAAGGTATGACTGAGGAGTTGAAAGCTGGAGAAAGGGCCCTGCCCCTTGGTTAAAGCTGTAAGGGTTGAAGTAGCCAGGGCAGTGCTGAAGAGCCCATCCTGGAGGCAAAGACAGGAGAGCTCGGGGGCTGACCAACCCTGCAACTATCCAAGCCCAGAATCAGGGTTACATGGTGGCTCACCCCAACGTGATCTGCTGGAATATGGGAGTAAGAGGAGGTCGGGGGAGATGTCCTCTCCATGATACAGGGCAGCAACAGGATGTCCAGAGAGAGTCCCAGAGAGGGCGGAGCATCGATGATGCAAGAGAGACCAGGCCAGACCAATGAGTCTTTGCAATAAAGTCCTGCATGTAAAAATATATGGATAAAGGGGTTTGCTGTATGACTCACTGTGTCAACTGCAGCTCCCGTGATGAGATTTTCCCCTTCTTTTATTTTTTCCTTTTTTTTAATCTTAAACTTTATTTGGGGGGGGGAGAGGTGGGATGGGAGGCATGATGTGAAAGACACAAAGAATAAATAAAAAAGTGATTGAAAAACCAGCTGCTTTTAAAACAGCAACAATATTACCTAGGGAGGATAGGATGGATAGAGACATAAGTAGAAGCTAGAAAGTTGTAGAGACGACTTAGTGCTTAGGAACACATACTGCTCTTTCAGAAGACTCGAGCCAGAAGAATCTGTTTATTTACATTGTGGGGCTTCTGGAAACAGCTCTCCAGAAGACAGGAATATGAGCCATAAGGCTCTCCTGAGCGCACATACCACTAGAACAAATTACGAGAACTTCCCAAGACTAGTAGACCTAAAATACATCACATGCACAAAGTCAAAATATTTTATTTGTTATGCCCGGATCACAGAGTTGCTCCCAAAACCAACTAGGAGACTGAATCCTGTATGTGAAAGCAAAGAGCCTTTATATTCTCTCTCTCTCTCTCTCTCTCTCTCTCTCTCTCTCTCTCTCTGTTTTTTGATCAAACTCATAGACATCCACCTGCTTCTGCCTCCCGAGTGCTGGGATTAAAGGCGTGTGCCTCTACCAGCTGCTGAGCCTTTAGTCTTACACAAGTTCACAACCTGAGCTCCTTGTGTGTCCAACCTATTGGTGTGGTCAGAGAGCCCTGAGCTCAGATGGGGTTGGGTTTTTTTTTTTATCATAAAAAGGTAGGGATGAGGAATTTCTAAGGTTCAAGACCCCTTGTCTGGGGGTGTCCTGGTAAGACGCAATGGGTGTGTGCTGGCAGGTGATTCTATTTACAATGCTTGGAACATTAGGAATTTCCTGTTCCTGGGTGGTGCCTGGTGGTCTCAGTTTGTGGGGGTTTTTTGTTTTTTTTTTTTTTTTGGAACCAGGTATTGTCTTAGGGTAAACTACTGAGACTCGGGCCTCTATTGAAATTGGCATGGTTGGATCCTACATTTTTAATACCTCATTTTTGACTATTGGATGGATGGTCTTAGGAACCAACTCAGTATTTTGAAATCTGATAAGAAAAAAACAGACATTTTTCTAGTTTTTCTGTACAGATTGCCTTTTACAGTAACAAATAGTTTAAGGGGACATTTTCTTCAAAGAAGTACTTTAATTTCGAACACAGGAAGAGCTGGCAGGCCACTCTAAAACCCTTCATCAGTGCAGGAATTTATAACTGTGGGCTGCTCAACGAGGGCTGCGCCCCCTTGTGGACAGCCATCTTGCTGCCTATAAATCAGCCTTGCCAAAGTCTGGAACTTCTCTGTAGGAGGCAGGCGTTGTTGGGTGGAGGAAAACACAGTCAGTGAGTTAGCAATCCCTGTGTGATGGGTCATTGGGACTCACTGTATTCCTTTCTTTTAAACTTTTTTTGTTTATACTTGCAATTACCTTAAAGTTTTGTTTTTAAATCTGTGCCTTGAGCCGGGCGGTGGTGGCGCACGCCTTTAATCCCAGCACTTGGGAGGCAGAGGCAGGCGGATCTCTGTGAGTTCGAGACCAGCCTAGTCTACAAGACCAGCCTAGTCTACAAGAGCTAGTTCCAGGACAGGCTCCAAAACCACAGAGAAACCCTGTCTCGAAAAACCAAAAAAAAAAAAAAAAAAAAAAAAAAAAATCTGTGCCTTGAAGTATTGGGCCATTATTTAAGCTATTATTAATCTCCATAACCTCCATGTAAACTTTTCTTATCTACAGATCTTGACTCTGTTATAACGAGGTCTGGATATAGTTGCTCCTCAAGTAGGAATAATCCCCGGGAGCCTAGCCCCCTGGGTCTTGCCTCATCTCCAGTTCAGGTCCTGAGACTGGGTTGGGGTGCCCCTTCAAGGAAGATTGTGGATTGCACACAAGCGGCCCCAATAGCTTAAGCTTTATTTTCTTTATTTATACTTTAACAAAGTTTTTTTTCCTGCCAGGCTTACACGAACAGTTTTATTATTGGCTCCAATTTTTGACTTTTAAGAAATACATCATATTTTAAGAAATATATTGTAGTCATTACAAAAGCCCCCATTGTTCCCCTTTATGCTTCCCCAAATACACGTTACCACCCCTCCATATCCTTATTCTAGACAGAGAGTTCAGAATGTTGCAAGATTAACTAAATACCAAGCCAGACACATTCTGAGTTCTAAGCATTTAGTACTGAACTTTTAATAAGAATGTGGCTCTCAGGATTAGTCTCAGATCACAACATGTCAGGGCTGAAAACGCCTATGATACCAAGTTATCTGATAGGGCCTTGGGGGAGATGCCCAATACAAAATCCGGATAGTTTGTGTTTAGTAAATGAAGACATGAAAGGCAGTATCAAATTGACTGGAAATAGAAAAAGAAACAAACCCAGGCCATAGTTACATTGGATTTCGAGCCATCTTGAATCTAGTATCCATAGATTCTTCTATAAATGATGCTTACAAGAATTACAGTTTTCAGCCGGGTGGTGGTGGCGCACACCTTTAATCCCAGCACTCAGGAGGCAGAGGCAGGCCGATCTCTGTGAGTTTGAGGCCAGCCTGGTCTACAGAGCAAGTTCCAGGACAGGAACCAAAGCTACAGAGAAACCCTGTCTCGAACAGACAGAAACAAACAAAAAAGAATTACAATCTTTAAAATGAATTGAATCCTTGGGTTCAATTTTGGGTTTTATAATTCTCAGTGTACAATAAACTACTTCCCACATTGACAAATTAGTAAGTAGTCAATAATAATAATAAATGAAATTAATGTTTTCAAGTAAATATAATTCTTCTGCCACTGGATACTACCCACCATGTCCCATTCCTTCCCATGACCTCAGACTGACAAAAGAAAGCAAAGAGAAAGAGAGAGAGAGAGAGAGAGAGAGAGAGAGAGAGAGAGACTGTTAAGACAGACTCAAACTCAGATGGACTGCAGAAGTGAGCTGACTTCCAGACTGTCCCACCAGGTGGCAGTCCCATCTGGAAAGTTATAAATACAGCCAGAAGTGGGGGTTTGTCTAAGACCTGGGTAGCCAGCCTGCAAGCCTGGGAAAGGTATATGGCTTAGCGGGCAGAGAGAAGAAGCCAGGCAATGAAATGAAAAGGTGCTGTTAGAAAACTTGCTTGACTTTGTGTCTGTTGAGAAAGGGTCTACAATTCCAGCTGTATTTTTAAAGCACAGAAGAGAATTTGGTTTTTTCCCTGGCAAGGTGTGTTAGAGCAAGACAAAGTCATGGATTTCATGGCTTTGTACAAGGAAGGCTAATCTGATGGCAATGCTTGGCTATCAGATTAAGTCCTGGTAAGAGATGGGTTGGCTCCACATCAAAATCTTCTTCCCTTCAGTCCCTACTAAAGAGCCTTGGGTCTTCACTTTAGGAACTGCTCAAGCCAAATGACTGAACATGAGATTAGTGTTTATAATTCCTTTAGCTCCCACAAAATTCTTCTATCTTATTCTTTAGTTGAAGAAAATGTATCACCCACAGGGCAGCAGGCAAAGTGCTTGCTCTGCATGCCTGAGTTAAATTTAAAGAACCTGGATGTGGTTGTTTCCACTTGGTGGTCTTATTTGGGGAAGCTTCAGTGGTTCAGCCTACCTAGAGGAAGTATGTCACTGGGGGTGGGCTTGTAGCTTAGAAAGCCATGTGTCCCTCTGTCTGCTTCAAGCTGACCATTTAAGAAGTGAGCTGTCAGCTTCTTGCTCCTGCACCATGCTGTCCCCACCACGATGGACTCTAACCCTCTGGAATTATAAGGCAAACCAGACTTTCTCCTGTAAGTTCCCTTGGTTATGGTGTTTAACACCGCAATAGAAAAGTACTTCACCAAGTAAAGGTGTGTATGGGGGGGTACCGACTGCACAAAGTTGTCCTCTGCCTGCCACATGCATGCTCACATGCACATGCCATAGACACGTACAATAATAAATTTTAAATTTTGTTAACTGTGTCACCCTACCAAACAAGATAATATCTGTTAAATGTCAAAGAGGAAAACATCCCCATGTTGATAGGAAAACTCTGTGAAGACGCGAGAGAGGGCATCATTCCTGATGTTCTTACTTCTTTAGAGATTCACAGAAACCAACATAATCAGAAACTTCCCAGTGGAGGCAGAAGGTGTATCCACGACAGAGTACTGAGCTGGTTTCTCTGCTGAATGTTCGTTTCTACCTAAGACTACATTTGGCATGAGTTCACCTGCCATAAATCCTTTGAGATTAGGAAGTCAGGCTGCCTTATCTGTGTTTTGTTTTGTTTGGTTGGTTTGTTAGTGTTGTTTGGCTTTTGGAGACAGAATCTGTAACTGTAACCACAGCCCAGGCTGGCCTGTGATTCACTGTGTAGTCCATACTGGTCTCGAACTCACTGCAGTCCTCCTGCCTCAGCTTCCCACATGCTAGAATTATGGACTTGAGCCACCATTCCTGGCTTTCAACTGATATCTTCACCATCTAGGAGTCTATGGAGTGCTTCTTTGCTCAGATGTTTACTTCTAGTTGGATCCCTGCACCTCCAGAGCCAAGAAATGCCAACTAGAGATAGATCCCTGAAAGTGTGTCTGTTTGAAATTACCAACAAAGGGCTGGAGAGATTGCTCAATGGTTAAGAACACTGACCGCTCTTCCAGAGGACCTGGGTTCAATTCCCAGCACCCACATGGCAGCTCACAGCTGTCTGTGACTCCAAGATCTGACACTCTCACACAGACATACATGCAGGCAAAAACACCAGTGCACATAAAATAAAAAATAAGTTATTAAGAAAAGGAATCACCAACAGGAAAAGTCACCCCAAGTTCTAGTTTGTGTTTTGTCCTTTTAATGTGTTTATTATCTATAATGCTCAGATAACCACCTTATAACCCATACCCAAATCTGCACGTGTGTTTACAGTGGCACAGATAGCTGAAAGCCACGGCATGCTCAGGCTCACTGTTTGGATAAGGATTTGGCAGTTATTCCGATGCAGGGAAGTAGTGACTAGTCACTTAGGGTCACCTGTCACAGCGCATAGATTCGAATTTATACACAACCACCACCAGCAGTTCACTGCCAAATGGTAGGCAAAGTGGAGAAGTTATGCTCCTTCATTATTAAATATCTGCTAACAACTGTTTGCAGGTTGCTATTAAGCAGGTCTGCTCTGCTAAATAATGAAACAGTTGAAATAAATATCATTATTCATAAAAAAATAATGTTAGCCACCCTCAGTGACTCGACCAATTTTCCAGCCAGTGAAACGCTAATGGAACGGAAGATTCCCCAAAGGGATTTTCCCAGGACTCAGCCCAAATCACTGTTTTTGTTGGATCAAAACATATCCATACTTAGGCCCGAGGAGATGGCTCAGTGTGGAAAGGACTAGACTTAGAATCCCCAGCACCCACACAAATGTCTGCCTGCCGTGGTGACCCACCTGTATTCTCATCCTTGGAAGGCAGAGGCGGGGGGGGGGGTGTCCCAGGAACAAGCTGGCTGCCTAGGCTGGCAGAACTGGTGAGTTCTGAGCTCACGTGAGAGACCCTACCTACTGAGATCTCAGATGGAGAGTGGTTTGGGGAAGACGCCTCACGTCAATGTCCAGATTCCATATTTGTGTGCATACATGAGTACACACACACTTGAGAGTTTATGCACACGTGTACATAGACACCTGAAGATTCATGTGCAAGCACACACACAGGGACACACACACTTGTGTTTTCTTTGTCTTGTGTATTTGTAATTAGCTTTACAGCAATTTCATATTTATAGTTGGAGCAAACTATGTATAAAGTTTGATACTGTTGACTTTGTAAGTAAAAGTGCAATGAAAGCAACTTTATACTGGGAATATGCAAGAATTTGTCTTTCCTTTTCTACGCAGGAAAACACTGTACCTTATTTTATACATAAACATCTGAGCCCATGGCTGGGGGTGAAGGGGGCAGTGGGAAAGGAGACAAGTAAAAAGACAGTCATTCATGGATAGGGAATCAATAAGTAACTTTTGGAAAGTTGATTGAGTATATACCCATAATCAAATAAATCAACGCAGGAATTAGAATTGGAATTCATTTATCAGTAGGCTGAATAACACCAGGAATGGTCCATTTGCCACCTCCCATGCCAGCCCGGTGCTAGGGATCCAGACTAAGGCCTTGGACGTGCTAGGCACCTGCAGTCCCACTGAGTTACATCCCAACCTCCCCAACCCTTTCATTTTTTTGAGACAGAGCCTTGCTGTGTAGTCTAGCCACTCCTTGAACTCATGCCAATCCTCTTGCCCTAGGCTCCGAGTGCTGGGATTACACGTATGTGCCATCACACCGAGCTAACCATGGTGTTCAAAGACTCAAGGATAGGGTCTTACAGTGCCACTGTGCGTTTATGGCTAGTGGACGCCACTAGGTGGCGATGTTTAAAAGCATCACAAAGCCTTAGGAGCAGCAAGGCTTTCTGATGGACTGCAAGCGCCTTCCTGCCTTTTCGAGAATTTAGGGCACTTTGTTACCAGTTGTAGCTGGTTTTCCTAAAACATCATTGATGCAGTAAATTTAATCTTTTAGCATGACATAGAAAATGTTTTGGTAAGATAATTCAGCCTAAAATTTTCTTAAAAGAGAGTTAGTATCTTATTTTGAACAAATCGTTGAAAATAAAAAACCTGCCCCGAAATGACAGCCTGTCGCCCAAAGTGCAGCATCAGCAGCAGGGACTCAGAAGGCAGCGCAAGCTGTAAATTTCCTTTGCTCAAAGTGGATTTTAAAGCCAACACAGATTCTACTTTCCATTTTTTTCCTTGCTCTATTTTGAGACATGCAGTTTGAGACTCCTAAGGTAATCTGCTAGGTTATATGGATTCTGTCAACTCCAAATGAGTCCGAAACACCCAATTAAAAATACTCCCTGTAACCAAAATATAATTACAATAAAAGCTTCAAAGCCGGCATTTAATAAGCATTGCCTCTTTGTCATCAAAAGGCAAACCCACCACCGCTGTTGAGACAGAAGAGGGGCACGCTGTCTCTCGCCTATCTACGCATCCATTCACACAGGTGCCCTGTGGCCCAGGTGTGGGCTCATAAAGGGAATTTGGACTGGGAGATGGTTCAGTGGATGGTACACTTGCCGTTCTAACCCGAAGGCCAGAGACGGGGTCATTAGAACCCAAGGAAAAAGTCAGACAGGCATGATGCTTGTGGGTTAGTCCTAACATCCTGAAGTCAGACACAGAGCAACACTGCAGCAAGCTGGCTAGCCTGGCCTAGTTAGCTCAGACACAAGCACGCACACACACACACACACACACACACACACACACACACACAACATGCGCATACAGATGCCAAAGGAGGGTTCATCTGTAATAGACGGAGAAAGTAGAGCAACTGGAGAATGGTCCCCGACTCCACCTTCCTCCCTCTGTCCAACCCTTGGCCTGTTCCCTGGGGACCAGTGATGGAGCTCCCATCGTTTCTACTCTCATCATCCCATAGGCAAATTTGATGGTGACATTGATTTGTTTCCAGCAACAAAGGAGGTTGAAACAAGAGCATCTCCTCCTGCCATCTCCCAGGATTCTTCATGTACTGAAGTGGAGCCCCTACCCTGCATTCCACATCACTCAACAGTCCCAATCGTATCAACAACTATTAAGTGAGAAATCTGAGTATCGCGGTCTGGCTTGAGGGACCTCCCGCCAGTGCTGTGGTCGCGTTAATGACCATGGAAAACTCATTGAAAACACTTTCTTTTCTTGTCCTTCCAACACTGTGGAAGCCACAGATTTCTCACTCACTGAAACCTAAGTCCAGAAACAGCCACATAGTTCTCTGTGGGTTTGTCTGTGTGGGAAGTTAAAGAATGAGAGGTTCAGAGCCAAGGAATTAGGGTTGGCTAGGCTGATGGGTAAATAATTCCACCATTGGCCACGATGATTAGATTTCACTTTCACCCTTAAATAACTAGAAAACCAGGCAGGAATGCATGGAGCCATGGTTTAAAGACATTGGCAGCGTGGGTTCGTGATATATAACAGAAGTGAAAGAGAGGAGGTGAGACCACAATTACCTCAATGCTGTGCTGAACGAAGTTTCTAGATGGAACCACAGGAAGAGAAATTCCAAACCAAGCAAAACAGAGTCATTAAGTTTCAGAGACTACGGCTGAAATTCGAGGAGACGATGACAATTGGACTCTCTCTCAGACAGGAACGGCTGGGGAAAGCTCAAGCCATCCGCGGAGAAAACATTCTGAGCATATGAGAGGAAGCTTCTGATTGATTGATTGATTGATTGATGATTGATTGAATGATGATTCAGAGAGGTCAAAAGTTAAAGGACCAAAAGCACATGCTGTGTTAGTTACTCTAGCATCATGTGATAAAATGCCCACCAGAAACTGCTTTTGTCAGGAGAGGCAGGTCTGAGCCTTCGTTTTCAGATTGTGGTGGCATCAGGGGGCAAGGAGCAGCACCGACTAAGGCAGTGGAAGTGTGTGGCAACAGCTGCCCACATGGTGGTGACCAGGAGGCAGAGAAAGCACGTGGGCACAACCTTCTAAAGTCCTCCTTTAGTGGCTTACTCCTATCAGCTGAACCGGCGTCCGTAGGACCCACTGATACAACGGGAATCAAGGTTCAAGTCTGAACAACACGACTCATTTTTTTTTCCTTGTTGCTCAGGAAAATAAAGCAACATTAATTTGTTCAAATGAAAAGTAGGGCAATTTTCTTTTACAACAAAGCACAAATCTACGGACTAAACAGGACGCTAGAGCCAAACCTAAAATAATGATGAACAGAATGACTGACCTCCAAGATTTCATCCAGCCCTAAGAGTCTGTTATTATTCCAGAAGTTCTAGAATTATCCAGAATGTCGTCTTAATTCTAGTCAAATAAATTAATTTCATTTATTAAAACTATTGTAAATATTGCATTATCATTGTTGTGTCAAGCAAGCAATATCAATAGCCCTGCTGAAAACACATAAAGTGCAGGATTGATGCCTATGGTGTAGCTTGTTCCTCCTAACGGAAGCATTCCTCATGGACATAAGGAGGGAGGCTCACGGAATTCACATACAAGTTACAAACTCTCGGGACAAAGCTCTGTATCAGGAGGCTGGAGGTTACAGAAGCGTAAGTGGTTTCTGGGGGAACCAAGAATCATCGATGGTGGAGGATGGGAGCAGCGGGGCAGGGAGGAGTCTGGAAACCATGCAGTCTTGTTCTGTCTTCTGCATTCTCATCCCCACTGCTACCGAGCAAAGAATTGTTGGAGATTCTACATGGTGAGAGATTCCTAGCCACTTAGACTGTCTGAACAAACAGTTTGGCAGAGGGTTAAACCATGGAAATCCACACGAGAGCCAGGGTTTATCTCCTCTGAGCCTTCTGCCTCTGCCCATAGTGCTCCACTGAACCATTAAGGATGTCATCGTCCTCATTGCCCAACCCGATCCAGCCCCTGCACAGCACGGTGAGTGACTCTCAGTTCACAGAAAAGGCTGCGTGACCTGGAAGGTCAGGCAGGAAAGTTGTGGCCCACAAGCAGAAGAAAGGATGAACACCCACTTTATCCAGGGCTTCTCCCAGGAGAATCTAACTTCGCATCCCTTCTCCCCTTACTTCCTAACCTGCAAACCTACTTCCAATTTTTTCTTACCCTTCCCTTTGAAAGATTTATTATTTTGCATATGCGAGTTTTTGCCTGCATGTCTGTCTGTGCACTGTGGGTGTGCCTGTGGTCACAGGAGGTCAAAAGAATACATCGGATTACCTAATTGGAATTACAGATGTTTGGGAGCCACCGTGTGGATGCTAGGAACCAAACCTGGGTCCTCTGTAAAAGTAATGGATGTTGTTAATGCCGAGCCACCTCTCCAGCCCTTTCTTTTCCCTTCACGTGCAAGTAATTTAGCTACTTCCCTAAACCCAACTCAGATTTACAAACCCTAACCCATCACACAGCCCCAGGAAATAAGATGCCCAGCAGGTAAGAAAGAGCCCCTCCTAAGGAAGCAATTACGGTTGTAGGTATGAAAGTTTTGTTGCTATTTTATATGTAAATATGTGAGCATCCCTAAATAAAATGGTATTAATCATTTTACCACAGGAGCCCCTAATCTCTTTGGAGACAAGGCTCAGCAGTTAAGAGCACTGCCTGCTCTTCCAAAGGTCCTGAGTTCAATTCCCAGCAACCACATGGTGGCTCACAACCATCTATAATGAGTGCCCTCTTGAGGAAGAGACCTGGTAAGTCGTCCTCATCAACTTAGACCATGAAACCCAATATGGACAAGTTCAACAGAACCGCCATGTACGGGCTGCCATGCATGCCTCAGCATTGCCAGGGCATAAATTTCAATTTTGATTTCAGTTCCTAATCTAGAAGGGGAAAAATGACAAGTCAGAAAGATTAAACAGAATTATATGCTGTCACAAACTGAGGGTCGGCGAAATAACTTGCCTGAGTACGAACCCTGGGACTCATGTAAAAGTGGACGAATAAAGCAGAGTCCACAGAGCTGTCCTCCAGCCTCCACTCAGATGGCGTGGCCTGTGTGCTCCTCACACACACCATGTACACAGCAACATCAACGATGGACCGCAGAATTGAAGCCTAGCTCTAATGCCATGTCTGCCGCCCTTGACACAACACTGTATTTTAAAGAACAATTTGCTTGGAAATATTTAGCTTCGAGCCACACATTCTTCAACCTGACAAACCACAGCGGCAGAAGAAGTTAAAATGAGTTTGAGTTGAACAAAACAAACCACATTGCCCAGGGCTGCTCTCAGGGGACAAGGATACGGAAGACTGCAAGCTCCAGCACTCAAGACACAGCAGGGTCTGTGCACAGTATCTATGCGAATATTCTCTTTTAGTCTCCCCTTGGGGAGAATTATTTGTCTCTTGCTGCATATCCCAGGCTGGCCTTGAGTATGTGGCCTTCTTGCCCCAGCCTCCTGAGTGTTGTGATTACAGGCATGTGCCATTCCTCTGGGTAGGGATGGTTATTGCCTTTATTGTTATTGATGATGCCGTGGGGCTCAGAAAACTGAAAACTTTGAAGTTTGTCCCTGGTACTGTTTTTTTTCCCCCCTTACTTTCTCCAATGTTTCTTGTCTCTGGCTTCTTAATTCTGCCCAGATTGGTGAGGGATCTTTTTGAATTTGAAAATCTAATTCTTGATGGTACCTGGAAAAAGCTGCTAGAAAAAAATAGATGCTTTTTAATTCTCTTGACGCTCTAGATTTTTGACAAAAATGTGTGTGTGTAGGGGGGTGCTACCTCTCTCTCTCTCTCTCTTTCTCTCTCTCTCTCTCTCTCTCTCTCTTCCTTTCCCAACTTCCTCTTGCATCTTTTTTTTAAATTATTATTATTTTCTTCTTGTGTTCAGAAAAGTCTGACACCAGCCTTCCAGTTTGCATGACAGCCTGACATCCTACAACATCATCGGGTCCTGCATTCTTCCCACCAAAGCGTGAAGGTATGCTCAATTGTGTTTTGAGGAAAACAAGGGGCCCAGTCCCATTTTTCCACTTGTAGGTGGTTAGAATTTTCTGCGAGAATGCTACAGAAAAATCTTTATCCTTCAAGCTAAATGCCTTCATTAATGTCTATTGTTGAATATAAAAGACGTCTCACCTAAGTAATCTACTCTTCCAAGAACAGATTTTGTTTTTCACTTTAGAAAAAAAAAAGTTTCCTCACTGTAGTTCCAAAATTTTCATTTTCTGTTGAGTACTGCTTCAGGAACAGTAATTCTATTGTGTGTTATCATGGCCTGAACACCTTATTTGGTCTCTTTTAATTTTTAAACTGTCTGCCATCTGTTTCCAGCAGTGTTTAGGTAACCGTTTTAAAACTTATTTGTTGACTGGTAATATTTGTAATTTGATTGCAATTTCTATCTTAAGCATTTTGTGTTTTGCTTTTGTTTTTATTGATATCATGCTTTCATTACTCTTTCCTTTAGCACAAGGCAGTCTGGGGAAGTCATCTCCTGTCTTTTGATTTGTTTTCTTCTGTTTTCTCACTATTGATGGCTCTACCCCGTTCTCAGTGGACACACTAACTTTCACTTTCCTTAAGCCGAACTTAGGCAGTGCTGTGTAAACTTCTGCTCTCTGTGATTGTCTGTAGCTCTTCTTGAACATTCTCCTTGGAAATTACCTCCTCATAGAAAATCTCAGGGCTAAACAGCATCTTCCTTTCCTGAGAATAGGAGGCTGGGAAGAAGGAAGCTCTTCCAGAGATACCAGAAGCACTGGCCAGGATCCTCATGGTCTCTCCAGTTAGCCTTCCCAGTGGAGTCCTGAGCACTGGACTCTGAGAACTGCTGGTGATTTTTCAGGCAAGTGGTTCATGGGCTGAAATGAATGAATGAAATTTGTGCCCTGGCGATGTTGAAACGTGTATGGGCAGTCCATACGTATTGGGTTTCATGGTCTAAGTTGATGAGGAATACTGATTAGGTCTCTTCCTCAAGAGGGCACCAGATCTCATTACAGATGGTTGTGAGCCACCATGTGGTTGCTGGGAATTGAACTCAGGACCTTTGGAAGAGGAGGGACTGCTCTTAACTGCTGAGTCATCTACTCTTAGGGAAAACAATCAAATAAACAAAACAAAAAACAAAACAACGACAACAACAAAGCATAAAGTGGAGGGACAAAGTAAAAACAAAATTAGGCTGGGGTAAACCAAGATTATTTCATGCTGACTTTAAACACTGGGCTGGTGCGAGCCAGGGAGATGGCTCAAGAGTAGGAGGGAGGCCCTGAAGAGGTCTGTCCTCAGAATCCACATACAAGCTAGATCCCATGGCATGCATCTATAATCCCAGCGCTCTGGTGGGGAGATTGTAGAGACAGGAGAAGCTGCCAGAGCCCTCAAGCCAGCTAACTGAAGTATATTTTGCAGCAGGAACCTGCAAAGAGATTCAAGGAGGTCATTCCTGAAAGTTGTTCTCTGACCCCCATAACATACACCCCCACATTATAAATAAATAAAAGATAGTTTTTAAAATTAAAGGGTCTTCTCATTTGGCATTTATTTAAATCATATATTTGTTTCCAAGAGATGACAAAAAAAAAAAAAAAGCCGAGCCACATAATTTTTTTTCCCTCCCAACACTAAAGAGCACCGCCGGTTAAAATTTTTCATATATCAAGCAGACTTTAAAAAACAACAACTCCCAAGTTGTCTATCACACAGTCTCATGAGATTATCAGTGGTATTAGAATGCGTTCAGGCATTCCAAGTCCTCTCCCCAAGACTCCTCCAAAGAACATCTCGGACTCCATCGTCCTTTGCATTTATCTGACAGTGTGAAACAAATTCTTTCACTACTTTTAAGGGACTGGTCCCGTGTGTTGACTTCAGCAAGACTTAGTGTTTTCTGCTTGTGTTTAGCCACATTTAGCCAGGAGACAGCGTTGGTGCTGTGTGCAGGGATTTAGCTGCCCTGTTCACACCAAGATGAGCAAAAGAGCAGATAAATCCCTGCGTGCGGGTTTAATTTTGTTGCTAGGAAAAGAAAAAACCCAACTAGCGTTCCGAATCCACCAGGCTCAACTCCTCGATATGCTTCTGCAAAGAGTGATGGGCAGAAAAACAGCCCATCTTGGAGCCTGGCCTCTCTTGGATTGCAGCTGCCTGCCAGGCTTGGGAGGCCGGATCCTTGGAGCCTGCCGTCACACTACTCAGTGTCGTTGGGTCACAGGTTCCTGAGGGCTGCTGACCTGCTTTCCAGCGTTTGGCAGGTATGCATCGACGTTAGCTTAATTCTCCCTGTGTTCCTCAGATGAGTCACAATGACTCTTTCACATGTCACCCTAACCCACATGTCGCCCTAACCCGGTGAGTGCAGCCAGAAGTAGCTTTTTCATCTTACAGTGTAACAATCCCTCCTAGTCACGCTGGTCATAGAGGCATATGATCATCAGTCATTGCTATGAAATCCTTGTAGGTCTCATCAGGAATAGTTAGGTCTCGTATAGGATTGGGGTAACAGTAAGGCAAGGCACTTGGGCTCTGGGCTCAGGAACTGAAACCCAGGCTCCTCCACTGCCTGCTTAGTGGGGCAAGGAACTCAGCCTCATTGAACCCAGACTCTACTTGTAAAGTGAAGGGACTGTTGAACCCATTGAGAGGATTCTAAAACCTGGCACAGAGAGTTCTTAGCCGGTTGTACACAAAGGTTCTCAATGATGTGGATGCTGAAAATGATCTTCATCTCTTATGTAAGCCTACTGGACAAAGCTCACTTTATATATCTAAAATCTGTCACTTACCAGTGAACATGACTATAGTGAAGCACTTTTACAATCAGATACCTTTATTATATGTACACGCGCACATGCACATACACACACACGAAGTCTTTTGTAATTTATTTGTTTATTTACATTAGATACTAAGATTGAACCCAGGGCCTTTCACTTGCTATATAAACACCCTATCACTGAGCTAAATCCCCAACCCTTAAATATCTATCACAAGTGTGTGTGTGAGAGAGAGTGGGGGACACACACACACACACATGCAGCGTTTCATGTAGACTAGTCAGTTCAGGCTAGCTTGGAACTCACTATGCAGTTGTGGAATTGTAGTTATCACTTAGAGATTCCCATTTTATCCATTTCCCACAGAGCCATCCGGTATGTTTGTGATTTCACATTTTTGCTGCTGTAAGAAATCACCTCAGAATAACTGTTGTTAAACAAGATGTGTATTCTCACAGTAAAGTCTAATCAAAAAACTCAGGGTTGATACGCCATCCCTGATATGAAACCCAGAAGCTCGGGCCTCCTTGTCTGGTTGCCCTGCCCACCTAGGGAGCTGGGTCTCTGCACGGAGATGGTCACTCTCCTTTCCACCAGCAGTTTCGGTTTCCTGCCAGGAACAATGTGGACTGAGGCAAACCGTTATTCCACCACTTCTCTTTGAAAGCACACATCTGTCTTAAACACATACACTGTGTTAAATAGTGTAGTTTTTTTTTTTTACAAGAGTCATAGCATTCCGGATTTTAATACACAATGAAAGACCCTCTGGACACCCCCCCACCAGAACCTGCAGCTAGCCGGCTCTCATGAGAACATCCCGTTTGCTTAGGGAAACAGGATGCCTATAGTTGAAAGACCCCCACCTAGCAGCATTAAGTTAGCAGCAGCAATAACGCTATTTTACAAGGTTTGAATTTTTGAGCAACATAACTGAAAGCTAGGACAGGGGAGTTCAATTTAGAGACAAGGGCGTTGGTCAACTTAGGGGCAGGGGCGTTGAGCCGGACAAGATATCTATGGTCGACCATCTGGACTGCCAGCAGGGAACTTGGGGTCCAGAAGAAGAGTTGTACCCTAGATAGGCCGAGTCAGCATACATATCTGATTTCTTGGAAACCACAGAACTGTACTCAGTTTGAACCCGAGCCTTATTTGAATTGCCCAATCAGAACCCTGTAACTATGCGTCTCGCTTCTGTACCCACGCTTCTGCTTCCCTACCCTATAAAAAATCCACTGCCCCAACCTGAAGGTGCGCAAGTCCTCTGAAAGACTTGCTGCCCGCAGGTACCTGTGTTTACTCAATAAACCTCTTGCTAATTGCATCCTGTGGCCTGGTCTCGGAGTTTCCTGGTTCTGGGGTCTTCATCAGAGAGGAAAGGTCCTTTCTGAGGGTCTTTCAACAATTAGAAGCTGCATGTGGATTCTCAGTTTTATTTTTCAGAGAACAATTCATCTGTTTCTTGAAATGTGGCTTAAGGTAACAGCTTTCCCTGTAAGGATTTATAAAGGTTAAGATCTTTATAATATTAAAAAGCCAGTGGTTAAAAACTCGGATGTGATGGGCAGTAGGGAGGCGGGTCGTCGTTTGTTTGCTGTGGTGACCGGAATACCTAAGAGGCAGCTTGGGGCACTGGGGGGGGGGGGGGAGGCGGGCGGTGGCGGGGGAAGGGGGGTGAAGCTGGGTTTTGTCTTAAGGTTTAGGAAGAAACAACCCGTTGTGGAAGGGAAGGTAGAGCGGTAGTGGCACCAGATGACTCATCACATTGTAGCCACAAACAGGAACAGGAAGTAGAGGAAGAACAGGAAGTGGAGCTGGAAGGAACCACCTCAAGGCCCACTACCAGTGAACTATTTCTCCACAGAGGCTCTACCTCAAGGCCTGCCCTCAGCTGAGGACAAAACGGGAGCCTATGGATGACAGTTTTCCTTCCAACCACAGCTAATAAGAATGTGAAATAATGTAATCACTTTGCAAAATAAGTAGCACTTTCTTAAAATGCTAAAGTTACCATATAAGCAAAGGATTCCTCTTACCTACACAGAGGAAATGAAACCCATGTTTTAATAAGGACTCATATGTGAATGCTTATAGGAACATTATCTGTAATATTCCCCCAGTAGAAATAACCTGAATAGTCACTAACTGGTGAATTGGTCAAGAATGGTATGTCCATACAATTGAATGCTATTCCAGCAATATAAAGGAATAAAGTATTCATATATGCTTCAAATGAATGCCTGCCTCTAAAAAATATCAGTTAAGTGAGAGATAGGCTCTAATGCCCACATATCATACAGCACTTTAGACTCCCACTTATAAGAAATTCATCATAGGCAAATCAATAGACATTGTAGAATAGTAGTTGATTGAGCTAAGAGTTGAGATAAGGAGTTATTTAGATTGGGCACAAAGTCTCTTTTTGGAGTGATGGGAATGTCCTAAATTTGGGGTTGCCAAGACAGCTCACAAGGCAAACGTGCTTTCTTGAAAGCCTGAGAATCTGAGTTCAGTCCCTAGAATCCAAATAAAGGTAGAAGAAGAGACCTAACTCCATGCAATTATCCTCTGACCTCCACATCAGTGCCATGCATGTGTGCCCACACAAATCATACACATAGGATAATAAATAAAAAAATTTAAAGTACTTTGTGATTTGTTTATTTCCATTTTATATGCATGAGCCTTTTGCCTGTATGAATGTATATGTACCACCTGTATACCTGGCACCTGTTGGAGGTCAGAAAAGAGGGTCAGAGCCCCTGGAACTGGAGATTTGAGTTGTTGTGAGCCATCATGTGAGTGCTGAAAAACCAGCCTAGGTCCTCTGCAAGAGCAACAAGTGCTCTCAACTGCTGAGTGGTCTGGCCCTAGTAAATAACTCTTAAAATGTTCTAAGATTTGTCTGTGGTTGTGGTTGCAAACTGTAAATGACTTTTTTTGGTTTCGTGTTGGGGATTAGATTGACTAAGTCGAACACTTATGTTCCCATGGCTTCAAATAGTTAACATACATTCCATCAGTATTTATTTTATTAAAGTTCACAATATATCTAATCTCAGAGCATGACCACATGTTGATAATTTTGATTAAAAGATTTCTTTTGTTTTCTAATAAACATACTGAAGCCTCTTGGCTGCATCATTGTTGGGGACCGTGGACCCCCAGACCCTGAATTTCCTGTGGCCCCAAGCCTGCCGGAGTAAACAACTTGTTTTCCTATGCTTGCAGCTGCTCTGAGCAAACAACTTGTTTTGCAGCTGCTCTGAGCATGAGACCCTCAGGAGTTCCTGATGGCAGGGGAGTGGTTTCTGGTGAGCTTGCAGCTGAGAGTTAGGGTGTGGCCATTAGTCAAGGAGACCCTATATAAGCTGCCCTGGAACACAAAAAAGGGAATTCTTGGCGTTACCAGTGTCTCTGTCTGTGTGTATGTGTGTATGTGGTGTGTGTGTGCGTGTGTGTTTCAATTTCCAGGCCCTTGCCCGACTCCGAACCGTACTGTAGTGTGTAGCGTGTAGAGCAGGCATTGCGCTACACATCAGTTAATGAATCTTGCTCCCGCCATCATCTCAACCATTTCTCATTCCACACCATAAATGCGATGGAGTCACCAGATGTCCCGTAGTGTTTTCTAGATAGAGCTATCTATGAGTCTAAACGTGATTCTCATTTACCTTACAACTTAAGACTACCTGGAACTTGAGGACCTACCATGATTGGTTGCCATGGAAACTAAGTGGTGAAAAGAACCAGGGCACTCCATGCTCCAGGATGGGAAAAGGTGAGTCAGGAGTACAGCAGCAATGAGAGGGCTGTGGGAAACCAAAAGGAGAACCAGTCATGCTGGGTCCTGTGTGGAGAGGACTGATGTGTTATAAAGGGTGGGTGTGTAAAGGAGCGAGCAGACAACACACACCCAGGGTCTCTTCCCAAGGCCCTTGAGGTTCAATGCCTTGCAGCTTTCATGAGACCAAGTCACATGGTGAAAACTAATTTTCATTTAGTCATTCCTCATATATAGACCAACTTGAACCCTCTTATTGCCAGGGGTAGGGATGCTCCAGGGGGACTGAACTTGGCTTACTGCCTTGAGGCTCATTCAAAACAAAACTCATCTCAATATGTAAGGTTTATTTCTTCATTTCTTTTTAGATTTATTTTATGTGTGTGAATGTTTTGCCTGCATTCTGTAAGTGCTTGGAGCCCGAGGAGGTCAGAAGAGGGCATCAGATTCCCTGGAACTGGTGTTACAGATGGTTGTTGTCTTTATGTAGGTGCTGGGAACTGAACCAGGGTCATTTGCAAGAGCAGTAGGTGCTGCTGAGCCATCTCTCCATATATTCTTACATATTTTTTTTATTTTATGAAGTTTATATCATCTTGAATATTATAAAAAAAACTGAGGTGAAGTTTAAATCATATTTCTTGCATCTATAATAAGCCTTTCCAGAAAGAACTGTCTTTCCATGTTCCCTGATTAACTTACTTTCCCATGTTCATGTTCATTACAAGGTTCTTTCCAAGGTCAGGAATACATATGAAGTACAACTTTACACCTAATGTAAAAAACATTCAGTTAGTGTAACTGACTTAGGATGAGCTGTTCAATCTGAATACCAACAGTAAAAATTTAAACAGAATTTTCTCCAGAAATCTCTCAGTCCAGACTGCTTGTGGGTAAACTATTTTTAACCATTCAAACCTCATATGAGTGTTAGCCTTTGCAAAGTGCCTCAGAGTTAAAGGTAATAGAGCTGCCTGTGGTGGTTTAAGTGAGAAGTATCTCTCTTAGGCGCATGCATTGGATACTTGTCCCAGTTTGTGGCACTGTTTGTGGAGGCGATGGAAGTTTCAGGAGGGGCAGCCTTGCTGAGGAAGTGCTTCCGTGGGAGTGAGCACTGTTACTGCTTCACCCTTCCTGCTTTTGAGCCATGTCGCTGCCTTAGTCACTGTTCTATTGCTGTGAAGAGACACCATGACTAACCCAACTATTATAAAAGGAAGCCTTTCACTGGGGTTAGTCTAGGATCATCGTGGCAGGAAGCAGGCAGGCATGGCGCTAGAGCAGAAGTTGAGAGCTTTATATCCTGAGTCATGTGCCCCAGGTAGAGAGACGCTGGACCTGATCTGGGACTTTGAAACCTCATAGCCCACTCACAAAGAGGCACCTCCTCCAATTAGGCTACTTTACATAATTCAAACATACGAATCTATGGGGACCATTTTCATTCAAACCAACACAGTTCGCAATACACTATATTTTCTAAATTTGTTCAATTTAGGATCATGGAAGTTACATTATATTTATTCTGAGTTTACGCTCTAGGAGGACTGGCAGATTTTCAGTTAGGCTCTTGGGATCCGAAGAGGCCACAGAGAGAAGCTCTGGGACTCCATGGCCAAGTATTAGGCTGACTGTCTGTATTCTTCTACCCATCCCCACCAAGACACCACGCTGGCGTGAGGCCCCTGCTGATCCTCCAGACCACCCCATGCATACCATCCAGACATCACACAGAGTCATCCGGCTGAATCCTGCCCAAATGTTTCACCTATGAAATGAGTATGATGAAGGCTATTAAAATGGTATTGTTTTATTTGTGATTGTTATATAGTAATAGATAAGTAGAAGCCTACAAAAATGAATTTTCAACTCACTTAAGAAAGAAAATATCACCAGGTAGTGGTGGCACATGCCTTTAATCCCAGCACTTGGGAGGCAGAGGCAGGCGGATCTCTGTGAGTTCAAGGCCAGTCTGGTCTACAGAGCGAGTTCCAGAACTGACTCCACAGCTACTGACAAACCCAGTCTCAAAAAAAAAAAGAAAGAAAGAAAGAGAGAGAGAGAGAGAGGAAAGAAGGAAGGAAGGAAGGAAGGAAGGAAGGAAGGAAATATGTGTTTGGTGGGATGGCACACATCTTAAATCCCAGCACTCGGGAGGCAGAGTTTGAGGCCAATCTGGTCTACAAGAGCTAGTTCCAGGATAGGAAACAAAGATACAGAGAAGAGAAACCCTGTCTTGAAAAACAAACAAAAAAGAAAGAAAGAAAGAAAGAAAGAAAGAAAAAGAAAATACCTCAATGTCTGAATACTATTCCACTGTGTGAATATCCTGTATTGTCATTATTAATCCATCAATTGATGGGCATTTAGACTGAACAGCAATGGACACTGGAGCAGTGAATATCTCTACAGTAGGATGCAGTTTGCTGGATGTATGCTTAAGAGTGATATAGTTAGATCATGTGGTAGATCTATTTTTAGTTTTTTTTTAACAAACCTCCACATTAATTTCCATATGCACTCACTCCCACTAGCAGTAATAATTTCTTCACACCCACACCAGAATTTATCATCATTTGTTTTCTGATCTTAGCTGTTCTGACTTGGGTTTTAAAAAAAACAAAGTAAGTTTAATTTGTACTTTTCTGGTAGCTAAAGATGTTGAAAATGTAAAAACAAAATGTTTTTTGGTCATTTGCTTTTCACCTTTTGAGAATTCTCTATTTAGTTCCATGCTCAATTCTTAAATTAGGTTGTTTGTTTTTCTTGATATTTATTTTTCTTTGTAAATTCTACAAATTAACCCTCTGTCAGATATATACTGAGCAAATATTCATACAAGAGAATATTATCCAGTCATTATGAAAATAAAATTGTGAAATTTATAGGTGATCGTATGGAGCTGTAAACAGTCATTCTGTGTGAGGTAATCCAAACCCATACAAATGTCACACAGCTTCTCTTATTTGTAGATGTTTAAATGTCATATGCGATTCAATGGAAGGCCACACACACAAGAATATGTGGTCAGCAGATGTTTCCCTTTGTGTCTATAAAGCAGAGAAAACTGCTGATGTGAGTGCTCATTGGAGGACGGCTGATGTAGCCCCTCCAGTGACACCACAGCTGTTGGAGGAGAAGCCTGGACAAGGTGCTCCCTGTGACAGCCTGGACAAGGTGCTCCCTGTGACAGCCTGGACAAGGTGCTCCCTGTGACAGCCTGGACAAGGTGCTCCCTGTGACAGCCTGGACAAGGTGCTCCCTGTGACAGCCTGGACAAGGTGCTCCCTGTGACAGCCTGGACAAGGTGCTCCCTGTGACAGCCTGGACAAGGTGCTCCCTGTGACAGCCTGGGCACAGTGTTCATGGCCCTTCTTGCTTACCCCAGAGTCTCTCTCTTTATGTGTTTCTCTTTCTCTTCTCGTGTTCTACTTTCATAAAGGAACAAAGATAGAATATTTAAATTCTTTAAAGCCCACAAAGACACAGTATTTAAAAGGAGCACTCCAGCCTATCTGGAGTTCCATTTTTGGGTCTGAGTGACAAGAGCTTCCGTTTGTCTGGCTTGTCCTCTCTGTATGTATGCCGCTTCCTCTTGGGACCACACAGGAGCAGTGATTTGGTGTCATCTAGAAGTCACACGGTCAGGATCCAGTGTCCTAGACATTTGCTTCTCAATTTATAAACATCTTTCTACATTCAAAGAGCTAACTCTGTTTATGAAAATAACGTCTATGGTTAAATGTTGCAAACAGGACAATTCCACGCTGTTTAGGCAATTCTGGAACAGCACTATATGAAGAGCCTTCCTTCACCAGCAGGGGCAGCGGTATCATGTTATCAGCCCTTGTCTTCAGTGCCCTACCTCCGGCTCCTTAGTTTGGTTTCTCTTAGGGTACCAGTTCATGGGTGTCTCTTATCTCCATGTCTCATGAACTTGCTTTTTTGTGTTACTTATTAAATGGTACCAAGTGAGGGGACACGAGGCACAGCCAAGTCAAGTCCAGACCAGAAGTCTCTAGACTTCCAAGCATGTCAAGGTCTTCTCTAAATCTTTCTTCCTACGAATTAGTATGTAGCCATGGTAACAGCCGAATATTGGTAATAACAAGAAGACTAATAAGCAGGAAAATTCTTTTAATGTAAAGGTAACAATGTGTCTCATTTATTTGAATCAATTAGTCATTCCATTATTAAATGAGCTTCTTCTCAAACTACATTCAAAATGGCAGATTAATATAAAGGTACAGCAAGCCGGGCGGTGGTGGCGCACACCTTTAATCCCAGCACTCGGGAGGCAGAGGCAGGTGGATCTCTGTGTGTTCGAGACCAGCCTGGTCTACAGAGCTAGTTCCAGGACAGGCTCCAAAGCCACAGAGAAACCCTGTCTCAAAAAAGAAAAAAAAAAAAAAAAATATATATATATATATATATATATATATATATATATGTACAGCAAGCAGTTTCTATTTTAAATCAACAAGCGAGAACTGGAATCTCATTTGAAGCCTCATCAGTTCTGTTGCTTATTAAAGAGTATTAAAAAGCATCAATGACAGTAATAATAAAATATGATTTAACATGCAGAAGAGATTTGCCTTAGCTATTGGACATGGCATATTTAGAAAGATACAACCCGGGTATATTATTGAGAACGGTGCTGCTGTGTCTTAAGGAGGCATTCTTTTCCTGCAACATAATAAAGATTAGATTATTAAATTAATACCAACTGGCAGCTGCTAAGAAGTTTTTAGAATCAATGCATCCAGGGCCCTGGGTAGATAAGGAATTGATTCTGAACAGCAAAACCCTGAACATAGCGGACAATGAGGAATACTGAGAATTCAAGAACAATTGCAGTGGGTCTTTGATCCTACTGCACGTACTGGCTTTGTGGGAGCCTAAGCAGTTTGAATGCTCACCTTACGAGACCTGGATAGAGGTGGGCAGTCCTTGGGCTTCCCACAGGTCAGGGAACCCTGATTGCTCTTCGAGCAGATGAGGGGGGGGGGACTTGATCGGGGGAGGGGGAGGGAAATGGGAAGCGGTTGTGGGGACGAGGCAGAAATCCTTAATAAATAAATAAATTAAAAAAAAAAAACCCTGAAAAACTTTTAAGGGACTAGAAAAGACAAAATCTCAGCCAGAAAGCCCGAACTCCTAAACTAATTAAAAAGATCAAACACGATGTATTCAAAAGAAGCGTCTTCAAGGAGCAACCATGGAAGGAAACTCATGCTCGGAAAAGTCCTGTCGGCTGCCAGACAGAGAAATCCTGAGGGTGGAGGGACAAAATTTCTTTTCTCTCTCCAATAAAGTAAAACTCTACACACCTCCAAATTAAAAACAAACAAACAAACAAATAAAATGTGGGTTTTGCTATGTATCTTAGTCTGGGATGTTAGGCCTGTGTCACAAAGTCTAGCCTCCAATTCAAATTATTATGATCAACAAGGAAACACTCATTCCTCTACTTCAGGGGTGGGTATTATACCTGTTTCCCCTTTTTATTTTTTAATTTTCCCCATGCTTTTTTATTTAAAAAATTTACTTTTCATTTTACATCCCAACTCCTGTCCTCCCTCCCTTCCCCTCTTCTCTCCTTCCCCTTCCAATTCTCCACCCACCTCAGAGGGGGCAAGGCTTTCCTTGGGGCGGTTCTTTCTGCATGTTGTGTTTGCAGGGAGCACTGAGCTTTCTATAGGAGAACGGGTAGGGCCTGACTGTTAGGTTATTGAGTGATGTGGAATCACACAGGTTCCCCTAGTTCCTCTGAATTCTTCTGTCTTTCCCTTTTGTAAGCCCCTCAAACCACAGGAGTGGCCAGGCCCCTCCCTGAGACCCTTCATTTGCCAGGTTCCATCCACAGAACACTCTAACTGCCCTAAGGACTGGACCCTGCCCCGACTCTACAGAGTTAAAATGCCCAAGTTCTGGACTTGAAATCTTACTAGTCCCTACCCTGAAAAACTTCACACTAAGAAGATCCACACCTTTCCCCAAGAAACTTTATATACGCCCTTCCTTTTGCTCAGTTCTCTGTTGTTTCTTGCCTGAGCAGAGGAAGCCACCCTCCTGGTTTCTATAGCCAGAGCTCAAAAATTTCCTACCTCTAAGCCTTCTTTGTTCTCACCTACTACATTCAGCTTTACTGGGATTTAGGTGTCCTCAAGGTATGAGTGACCACAGCACCCCAGATGGGAGAGGGGGGTCATTGGTGAACTTTTCTATAGCATTTATCAGAGATGCCCATCAGGCACACTCACAGTACAGAGGGTATATACCCCACTTTCCCAACCCCTAGGTATAGACACAGGAGAAGAACTGGTCCAAAGCTCCTCAAAGGTCCTGCATCCCTAGTATCACCCCTTTGAGAGGACATTAACCCACTTCCCTGACATCCCATCTATTTTAGACCTTAACCTCTGCATATCAGCTGTTGAAAATTCTTCGCCTGACCACCTTGGAGAATGCTGGTTGTGTGTCCTTCCTGCGTGGAACCAGGAGCCTTATCAAGCTATAAGGGTGCAATAGTGGCTTGAATACCATGGGGCAAACAGCTACTTTCTGGTTGGATTTAAGGCTCACTCCACAGAAGGAAACTCATGTCTAGCTCTGTAAATCTGGCCAAGAACCTGTAGCTGTGGCAGGGGGAGGGGTTCGTAGACCCCAGGGGTAAGCCTACTACTATTGTTTTGCTAAATGGATATAGTATCAAACTACTCTGTAAATTCATTTCTCTATGCCCATAGATTAGTGCAACACTCAGTTCTCATCAATGTCTTTGTGCAGTAGATGGCTGTTTATACAGACTCTCAATCTGCAAAGAATAATTGTCTATGGAGTATTCTAACACAAATGGGAAATTCATATAACACTCTCTCCCTCCAAGGTTCAAGGCATATCTCAGAAGGGGTGATAGAAAGACTGAATGAGCCAGAGGTTGGGAGGGTGAGAGAAAAACAGTGTCTTCTGGATAGGACAGAACAGTTATACTCCTGATCTCGCAGAAGCTGTGGTGTCTGCATAAGATCTGCACAGGATTAAGCCAGTCAACATTCCAGCATGGATGGGGGAGGGGTATACAAGGTCCTATCCCTAGATGAGAAGCTGTTGACATTTGATGGCTGCTAGGGAAGAGAGAGGCAATTTTCTTTAGAGGTGTTGACTCTAGGTTGACCATGCTTCTGTGGATATATATATATATGTGTGTGTGTGTGTGTGAGTGTGTGTGTGTGTGTGTGTGTGTGTGTATGCACATATATGCAGCACTAGTTGGACTCAGTGAGTTAGTTTTTTAAAAAGAACAAGAAGAGGAAGAAATAGAAAGAGGAGGACAAAGTTGGAAGAAGATCGTGAAAGGGGATTCTAGAGAATTTGGGGGAGACTGGAGAGGATAGAATTAAAATACATTGTATGCATGTATGAAATTCTCAAACAATAAATTTTAAAAATGAAATAAAAAACCAAGTTGGCGCACAAAGCAAATGGGTGGGTGCTGGGCTCTGTGCTCGTGGGTGGAGTGTCATCACCAGGACAAGATCCTGCCCACACTGCAAGTTCTCTCTCCTGCTGCTCTGGATGGGGTGAAGCTCTGTGCCAGCCAGTGGGGCTACTGAGCTTCCCAGCAAAGGACATTTTAAACTACCCAGCTGTGTCACAGCAGACTAAGAACCAAACCACAGGGGACAGCAGAGCTGACAGAAAGGGTCATATGAGGAAGCCATGAGACAAATCAAAGAAAGAAATGGGAAGATATTAGGGCTGCCTGCCCTTCACTGACTGCAGAGTCTGTCATTAGCTTGCTCTCAAGGGTTCTGGAATGTTTTTGCAGCAATTCAGAGACAACTGAAATGTCAGAGTAGTTCTGAAAGGGTCACTCTGAGCTCTTTAAAAAGTGATTCTTCCAAGAAAATGTTACTGAGAATGATTCTACTGTATGTCCGTAAATGGTTTATTTATTGGTTTGTCAATTGACAAACAGCTCATCTATCTATCTATCTATCTATCTATCTATCTATCTATTTTTTTGCTATTACAAAGTTAAGGTAAATCTTTGTACGTTAGTTCCTGTGTGGACATTTCTGTATATTGGCTATGGTTTGGATGCAGTCTGCCTCCGATGGGTCATGCGACTGATGTTTGTCCCTCAGTGAGATGATGGTGAGAGGTGGCCCACAGCCTGGTGAAAGGCGATTAAGTCCTGAAACATGCTACCTCAAGAGATTACCCTAGCATTCTTATGGGACTCCAGCTCATTTCTTTCAAGCAAGTTATAAAACAAGACTGACCCCTCTTTGATTTCTGGCTTCCCTCTCCCGTGTGCTCTCAACATAAAGTCATCCACCATGATGGCATCTGCCATGGCAGGATCTTGAGGCACCAGCATGGCATTGTCTGGACTTCAGCTTCCCAAACCATGAGGTATAAATCTCCTTCTCCAGAAAGGATGTATTTATTTGTTAATTGTGTGTATTCTGTGTGCCTGTGTGAGTTTATGTGTGCTATGTGCATACGTAGTGCCCACAGAAGCCAGGGGATATCAGATCAGATCAGAGTTACAGGTGATTGTGAGCCATCTGATGTAGATGCTGGAACTGAACCCAGATGCTCTGCAAGAGCAGCAAGCGGTCTTAACCACTGAGAAATCCCTTCAGCCTCTAGTTCTCCTGTACTAACTATCTACCCAGTCTTGGCTATTTTTATTTTAGCAACAGAAAACTGGTAAGTACAATTTCTCTTGGGTAAATATGTAGGAGTGAGATTTCTTGATCATAAAGTATAGATATGTTTGACTTAATTTTTTTTTTGGCCAGAGGGTGCATACCTTTAATCCCTGCACTCAGGAGACAGTGGCAGGTGGATCTCTGTGAGTTCAAGGTTAGCCTGGTCTACAAAGTGAGTTCCAGGGCAGCCTGGGTTGTTACACGTATAAAACCCTGTTTCAAAAAAAAAAAAGCCAAAAAATACTTTTTTAAATGCCTGTGTATTTATGTGTGCCTGTTTGTCTATATATCCATCATGTGAGTGTAGTTTCCTTCAGAGGAACCAAACCCAGGTCCTCTACAAGAGCAGCAGATGCTCTTAATTTTCTGGGCCACCTCTCCAGCACCATCTTTAGCTTTTTAATAACCATCAAACCACTCTCTAAAGCATCTATACTTTATCTTTACCTAATACCTCCTTGTATACCTCCTTGTTTTATTTACCCATAGTTGTAAGTCTTGGCACGATAGAGTAAAAAATAACTCATCTTTTTAAAAAAGATTTCTTTATTATGTATACAACATTCTGCCTCCATGTATGTCCACATGCCAGAAGAGGGCACCAGATCTCATTACAGATGGTTTTGAGCCACCATGTGGTTGCTGGTAATTGAACTCACAACCTCTGGAAGAGCAGGCAATGCTCTTAACCTCTGAGCCATCTCTCAAGCCCCTACCCCCCCCCCCACACACACACTCAATATTTTCTATCACTTTAAAATTTCTTTCCCTCTGATCCAGTTTCCAGTTCACAAGTTGTCTCCAGTCATATGAACTCTATCCATTTGGAATTGTCCTTACTCTGTTCTCAACTATATAATTCCTGGTTAGCTCTCCATCAGTTGCAATGCTGATTTTTATGATTTGGGCAACAAATTTATCTGCAAGCTATAGCATAGCTGGTTCCTCCGGGTCTAATGTAACTGTGGACTGTCTTGAAACAGAGCAGCTGTGATGAGCCCATGAGCCCCTCAGGAGACCAGCCCTATTAACGTTCCCTCATGGAGTGGTCAATGGAACTCACAAGCCCCTCAGGAGATCAGCCCCATTAGCATCCCCTCATGGAGTGGTCCTGGGACTCATGAGCTTTCTGGAGATCCTCAAGGCTCCTCCCTTCCTCAAGACCCAATCATCACTATATAAAGAGTAGATGAAGCAGGACTTCTCTTGGTACAGCTGCCTGTAAGCTATCCAGGGTCATTTTCAGTGGTGCTGCTGTATTTGGGCACCTACATCCCTGTAGGTGAGCCCCAGAAACTCATTGTTTCACCAAACTGGACTTGGACGGAATCCTCCCTTCCATATGCCAGTGCCTCTCTTTGTAGGATGAATAGAGACCTTTTTAATGTCTCCCCAAGAAAAGTCATACCACACAAGCATATTGATATTATTACTCAGTAGCATTTTTTTTGTTCTTTTTTTGTTTTTGTTTTTCAAGTCAGGGTTTTTTCTGTGCAACCCTAGCTGTCCTGGAACTAGCTCTGTAGACCAAACTGACCTTGAACTCATAGATATCTGCCTACCTTTGCCTCCTGGGTGCTGGGATTAAATGCGTGCACCACCACAGACTGGCTTGCTTGGTATTTCTAATATCTGTATTACTAGTTTTTCTAAGATTTCATTTTTTATTTATGTGTATGTGTCTGTGTATCCTACAAGTGTGCAGGTGCCTACAGAGGTCAGAAGAGGCTCTTCCTAGAACTGGAGATCCAGTGAGTTGTGAGCTACCCAGTGTGGGTGCTGGGAACCAAACTTGGGTCTTCTGGAAGAGCAGTGTATTAGTCAGGGTTCTTTAAAGGAACAAAAATGATTAAGCATTTAGATTTACTATAGGCTTGCAGGATGTGGCCCAGGTGGTCCAACAATGGCTGTCTCCCTATAAAAAGACCAAGAATCCTGCAGTTGTTCAGTCCACTAGACTGGCTATCCCAGCAGTCCTGACCTAGCACTAGAGTGCCCGAGGATTTCTGCAGAGAGCTGCTGTTCTTTGGTCTACATTGGAATCCCAAAGAATTAGGTTCTAATACTAGCAAAGGAATGCCTTAGCAACAAGAGCAGGAACAAGAGCATGCAGGAAACACACCAAACCTTCCTTCTTCCATGTCATTTTTATAAAGGCTGCCATCAGAACATGTGACCTAGATTTCCACCTCAAACGATCCAGTCTAGAAAATCCTCCGCAGGCGTGCCTGTCTGCTTGGGTTTTAGTTGGTTCCAGATGTGGTCAAGTTGATAAGCAAGGTTAGGCATCACAAGCAGTAAGCACTCTTAACCACCGAGCCGTCAGTCTAGCCCTGCATCACCGTTTTTGTTGTCTGCTGGTCTTGCTTGCTTCTTCTGGCTTGACACATCTGGATTCTCCATTTGCTTTATAATCTCCCATTAAACCAAATTAATATTTAAAGGTTGTTTTTAGAGGCAATCCAAGATGATGCAATTTTCCACCACAACGGCTTTTCATTTTCTTCCCAAAGAACACTCTGGGGTACATTAGCAGCCTGAAACAATAAAACCCATACCCTGTGTTTCTGG
The DNA here is from genome assembly GCF_018167655.1 of Microtus oregoni. Taxonomy (NCBI): domain Eukaryota; kingdom Metazoa; phylum Chordata; class Mammalia; order Rodentia; family Cricetidae; genus Microtus; species Microtus oregoni. The sequence continues at coordinate 7,340,791 of NW_024543076.1, read as the reverse complement.
GTCATTACCTCAAGCCAGAGAGAAGGGTATCATGTCAGGATCCCCGTCTTTGGGAGGAATGAATGCCAACCCCCAAACCCTCAACAGCTGAGTCTTCAAAAGCTTCCCTCTGTGTCTCAGCTGCATCCGGGAAACTGCCAAAGAGTCTCAGAGCCAAAACGGCAGTGCCAGTGCTTTCAGGACCCTGAGCGGTGATTTTCCAGATCACAATGGGCCCTGCCTCAAGGCTGCTTTTTAGCTATCAGCAAATCCTGCTTTTTGAAAGTGTTCTGGTCTATTTCTTTAAGCTCTATTTCCTTCTTCCAGTTGCTTCCTATATTGTTAGGTATTGTGGTTTGGATGCCAAATGCGCCTCACAGGCTTGTGTGTTTGGACTCTTGGTCCCCAACTGTTGGCCTTCTTTGAGGGGTTGCAGAACCTCGGATAGAAGGCGTGGCTTCTGGAGATGGATGCTGAATTCTAGCGATGCTGGGGATGAGGAGAACAATTGCCAAGGAGAGTTTTTCAAAGTAGTGACACCCAAACAAATGACCATCAAATTTGAAAGGACTGATTGTTCCGGGCAGTTTAGAGGATAGCTAGAGCAGTGTGGTCAGGACTACAGAGAGAAAGAGGTAAAATTCTCAGGTAAGAGCAGTAGCTAAGGGGAAGTTGTGTAAGTCCTGCAAATCATTATGCAGCATTGCGTTTTACTCTGAGTGAGATGGGAAAACACTAAAATTTTGATATTAGCTGCATTTAGACAGTGTCTGTACCAGGCACCTCCCATAGCAGATAAAGGCCCGCTGGAAAATTCCTGCAGTAGTTCCGGGCAGAGAGTGAGGCAGGATGAGGGAGGGCTGTCTTGAGATGCTACCTTTCATTAGGTATGCCTTCAGCTCCTAAAGAAAGTAGTGTGTGCTCATCTTATGGATGGAGAAAGCTTGGGGTGGGGAATGAAGCTTCTGGCTAAGACCACATCTGCTAAATTGCAGAGTCACTACTCTGTGCCTCCGCGTGGGCTCCCAAAGCCTGTCATGTCTTAGATCGATTTCCAAGTTAGAGCATGTCTTGGGAGTACCCCACTGTGACTCCCCACTCATCCAATCTAGATCATAAGCAGAAGTTTGTGGGGAGCATGGACTGTTAAAGGCCATAGCATCCATTCTTTCTGTACACTAGAGAAATGTAGAACACAAAGGGATGGAGGGGATGGAGCTCATCCATGCGCCAGCACAGGCCCCGTCTCGCCTGGTTCTCCTCTACGGAGTTTGAGCATCTCACCATCCTGGGCAGTGCTTTCTGCTGGGAGAATCAGAAAGAGCTGGGTCTTGGCTCACTGTCTCTCTTGTGGCCCCAGGAACACAGGCACACTAATTACCAGTCAACCTCGGGTCGGAGAAGTTGCCCGACTCAGCAAGGCTGCCATTTCCTCCCCCCCCCCCGATTCCTTCCAGTTTGTTGGCAGTGGTACCTAGGGGTTGCTGGAGAGCTCTGATAACAGCTTGCTGGTTGCATTCCAGGACAGGAGCTCTGACTCCACTGAAGACTTGTCAAAAGGTGAAGAAGTTTCTGACAAAGGAAGTTAATAATGGCCACTCCGGAAACTTGGCCTCTTCTACAATGCCTTCACACCTATTTAAAGCATCACCTTGGAGCCAGCTGAGATGCCAGAAAACAAAACAAACCCCGTGAATGGAAATTAACAATTAGTCCATGACCCACTTAAGGAGATGTTAGGTCTCTTACTTAGGCAAGCCATAGCGTGCACCCTAAGCTAATGGTACGGGCTTTCATCCCATGATGGAAATTATACAACATTCGCTGACTTCCCTTGCAGGACTCTGTCTCACCTCTATTTCTGGGAGCTTATGCTAGCTACCTAAGTACAAGAAACAAAGCTCTGGGATAGGTTACTGGCGGGAACCATTGTGGATACCGACATGTGGGTTTATCTGCTTACTATGCAATATCAAAGCCATGAAATGTGAATGAAGATATTGTGTGTTTCTTTAAGTAGAGGAGAGTTGTGGCATACTCAGAGTGATTCACGGATGTTCTTTCAAGGTCTCACAAGCCTTGGACCGAATCCACTTTTCTAATTACATCTACTTAATTATCTTGTCTATGCTCCTGTCTAACACTGTCTAATAGAAATACAAGGTGAGTCACATATCACTGCGAAGTTTCTAATAATCAGAAATAAGTGAAATTAACTTTAGTATACATTAACTTACTGATTCAAAATAGTTAACATGAAATAAATACAAAACTGTATTAATCAAATATATTACACTTTTTAAGCTTTTTAATTGAAATAGAATCGCATTACTTTCCTCCCTCCTTCTCCTTCCTCAAGCCCTCGCAGCTACTCTCCCTTGGGCCCTTCCTATCCATGTCTCCCACTTAAGCTGATGGCTTCTTTTTCTTTGATTACTTTCACACACACATACATGTGTATATCTGTCTGTCTGTATACACCCACACATAACCTGCTGAGTCCATTTTTGTTGGTAGTATGTATATTGTTTCATGGCTGGCCACTCTGCATTGGAAACCAAAATAGGGGCTCAATCCTGGGAGAAGCAGCTGCTGTTAGCTGCCTGTAGGTCTCTGTCGAGGTGTGGGGCCCTGAGAGTTCCCCCTTCCACACTAGCGTTTCTGTTGATGTCACCATCTCCTTTGTGCATCTTTTTCTAGGAGAGGCTGTTCCACAACAGACTTCTTGATATTCTGGCTCTAGCAATCTTTCTGTCCCTTCTACAGTGTTCCCTGAGCCATAGCTGTGGTATAGATGGATTCACCATGCCTGGGTTCCCTGCTATCTGTTTGTCTTTGCATTGTGTCCAGTTTCGTTCTTCTGTGCTGGTCTCCATTTTCTGTAGAGAGACCTCCTTGTGAGGGCTAATAGCTACGCTCATCTAGGAAAGACGGTTCATACACAAAGAGGGATCCTGAGCTGTGCGTGTGTGGAACTGGGTAGTGGTTTGCAGATCTTCTCTTTCTTGTGATAAGTTTTTTAAATTTACTATGTGTCTGGTGCTTACAGTACTTCTCAGTCAGCTGCCTTATTGGATGGAACAGAGCTATGTAAATAAGTTTCAGAAAAAAACAAGTAAGCAAATAATATTATTACATGTACAAGACTCTGACTTAAGGAATCGTTTCCATCAAATAAATCTTGTTTCTGTTAGAGATCACGTGGAGATTCATCAACCAATCCACAGTATCTTGGTGAGGGACAGTAGAAGCTGCTGAGAAGACACCCATGTCGCAGAGCATCTTAAAGACAGAAAGCACTATAAACTAAGAGTGGTCCACCAAATAAATAAATAAATAAATAAGAAAGACTGGGGAATAAATAAGTTGGTGAGAGTGGTGAGTACCATGGGGAGAATTGTGAGGGTCAAAGATGACTATTCTGAGATCCTTTAGAATCTTGTTGTTTTCCTACTCCACATTTTATAGCAATACTTTTGAAGTGCTTTACTAATGTTTCCAAAGATTCTTTACAAATAATTTGACCTTGACATTTGTCCATGCATGTCTTTAAGTGCCAATCACATCCTAAGACTTGGAGCACAGCTGTAAGACCCTGAAAGCTGAAATGAAAGATTATTTCAGGAAGTAGGCAGCATGACCTCAAACACGGGGTGTAGAGTCTACAAGACCCAGGCATTCATTTAGCTATCTGAAAGGTTTTTAGAGGCACAGGCTCTCAGTTAGTTATAGAAAGTGTGTCTCTAGATATGTCTCTTAAACGCTACATACCATCTGCATAGTGGCAGTACAAATATCACCTCTCACCCCAACTGAATTTCCTTAGCCTGTGTGTGTGTGTGTGTGTGTGTGCATGTGTGTGTGCGTGCATGTGTGTGTGTGCATTGTGTAAAGCTCATGAAACCTTAGCCTCTGTCTGTTACACTGAAGTGGTAGAGAATTTTTAATATTTATTCATTAAAATGTATTTCATTTTATGTGTATGGATGTTTTGTCTGTCTGTCTATCAGTGTACCACTTCCATGCCTGGTGCCCATGGAGTCCAGAAAAATGCATTAGATCCCCTAGAACTGGAGTTAAAAATAGTGTGAGCTGCCATGTGGGTGCTGGGAATCAAACTTGGGTCCCCTGGAAGAGCAGCAGTCCTAACTGCTGAATCACCTCTCTAGCACGCTTCTGCTATTGTTATTGTTGTTTACTGTCTTGATTGAACCCAGACTATCGCACACCCTAGGCAAGCTCTCACCCGCTGAACTAGCCCCAACCATCATTTAACCTGTTATTTTGAGACAGGATCTCACAAAGTTACCCAGGCTGGCCATGAACTTTCAGTCTTACCAACTTAGTCTGACGACCTGAGTTCAGATCATAACGGTACCGCTACTCCGGTCTGGTAGAATGTTGGGGTCAGCTTCTTCACGTCGGTGGGATTTCTCTTACAGCAACAGCTAAATAAACGGTGTTCTAGAATAGTCTTTTCCCCTCTAACTCCGAAGGGTTCTCTCAAAATAGGAACAGAAGCCCCTGGAAACTCACCGTGGTACTCCGTTTCTCAGCCCTCAGCAGCAGCAGTGAGAGCTAAGAAACAGAGACTGGGCGCATCTCTTGCCAGGACTCCCAGAGGAATCTTGTAGACATCTACAGTACGCTGTGGCTCACATTCAATTCAAGCTCCATCGCATGACCAAAAGTCCTGCCTGCTTTGAAAGACACAGAAACAAGGAGCTTACCGCTATACCTCCAGGAGGACCAGGGGGACCCAGAGACATTGCTACTTTGTGCCATTTCCCTGTACTGCAAATGCAGGAGTTTTTGCTAATAAATGCAGACATGTAAGGCATCGTTTTCTAAAATGTGGGCAGGAAATAAAAAGCTGCAGCACCAGGTTTACCCGGCATCTCTGCTCAGTGTTAGGGACCTTCAGAAAGTGGCCACATCCTGTTAGCACACTTCCCCCTCAGCTCATCCTGTAAACCGCGGTCTCATTCCCCCAGGTCACATGGTATTTCTGGGCTGTCATTCTGGTCAGAATGCTTTGGTCAGCACCACTGTCTGAGGTCCTGGTTTTTCCTTTTTCTTCTCGTTACACGACTGCCTCAGATCAAGTGTTCTACAGCAGCATCGGTTCATAAATTCTGCCTTTGCCATTGGTATTCCTAGAATAACCAGAGCCATTCCTACTTGAGGGAAGGGTAGTGTGCTCATAGCAGAGAGGCCCTGCCAGTTCTCAGCTGGGTGGTCTCGAACAACGTTTTTAACCTCTCTGAGCATCTGATTTTATTGATGTTAATAACATAAAATAATAATAATGTATGCTGCCTCATGGTATACTATGTGCAAAGCACTTTGCAGATGATCAAAATAAATACTGTTTAGTCACTGTGTGAAATAGGTATATTGTTGTCCCTGTTTTACAAAGGAGAAAAACAATCCCCCCAGTCACAAAGCTAGTAAGTAGCAGAAGAGAGAACTGAATCTGGGCCTAATAGCCCTTGAGACCATGGCTACCCAGAGCACCCTATGGGAATCCTTATTTGTAACTTCTCTGCTTGTCTGTGTCAATAGCTGAGCCCCAGAGAATCAACACAGCTTCTTGGTATCTGTACGCATTTAAATAAGCCCCACTCTTAAAGCTTGCAAAGCCACTTGCATCTGTCTCTGTGACTTATCACTTCCTATTAGGTTCCCGTTGGGACTGGGGATCACACCACTGCAAGCTCCTCCTGATTCCGGAGACGGAGGCCTGCTGGTGACCGCCTGCGGCAGCTTACCTAAAAGCCCATGACAGGCCGGGCAGGCTCCCAACTGCCGAGATTAGCCCGCAGGATCCTCGTAGGCAAAGGTATATTTTAGGACAGTGGGGCTGAACAGCATCACAGAACGACAAATGATCAGAACACGCCCCTTCCTCATCTCTCAAGGGTCCAGATAGCTCGTGTTTATGCTTAGCTCTGCATGGTATGCTCCCTGTATAACATGAAGGAGTCTATTTATCTGTATATCAACCAATATCCATGAGCACCCAACCCACGATCAGAACAATAAAGACTTTTCTTATGAATTTTAATAATAATAAAATTCTTTTCTTCAGAGGACCGTGTGTTTTAGTCAGCAGGTTCATTCACTGTGAATACTTTTATTAGCTGCTAGGCTCTCCGGAGCCATCATCTAAATGATCGGTGACAATAATGGACTGTTAATAATGCTTCTTAATGAATTATCACGAGCAATCAGCATGACTCAACAGCGCAGGATGGAAAGAAGTTTCTGATCTATCTAGGACGGGGATAAGACAGAAGAAAACTTGCAATGCAGCTTCCACCCAGCGCTGCAAGCACATACCCCACGTCGGGAAGCAGTCAATGGTATTCTCAAGGTCATTCCTAGACTGGAGGTGAATGGGTCTTGACGGCAAGGCTAATGAAGCCACATTGCTTCACATCCATGTTCTGCAGAGCATCTCTGGCAGGAATTCATTATTCTCTCCATCTTTGGTTTATATGGTCTATAGCCATAGGAAGACTCTGAGATGTTTATTGAATAAAGAGTACAGATAGGCCAGAGAGATTACTCAGTGGCTAAAGCACTTACCGCAAATGTAATAGGATATTTATATCCAGACCCACATAAATGCCACGTAAAGAAAGCCTGCCTATAATTGTAATCTCAGAATGTAGAGACAGGGGACCCCTCAAGTCTGCCAGCAAGACTGAGATGTGTTGTGTACATTTGATTAAGAGACCTTGACTCCCATCCAAGTGCTGACTAGTCCTGACCCTGCTTATCTTCTGAGCTCAGACGAGATTGGGCACATTCAGGAAGGTTTGACCCGGGCTCATAAGAGCTCACAGAGTCTGGACTGACAGTCAGGGAGGCTGCATAGGATCAACAGATGCCCCTTACATATGAATGACAGTTATGTAGTTTGGTTTACTTGTGGGTCTCCTAGCAGAGGGAGCAAGGGTCGTCTCTAATGGTTTTTTTTTTTAAGATTTTTTTAATTTATTATGTATACAGTGTCCTTCCTGCATGTATCCTGCAGTACAGAAGAGGACACCAGATCTTATTACAGATGGTTGTGAGCCACCATGTGGTTGCTGAGAATTGAACTCAGGATCTCTGGAAGAGCAGCCAGTGTGCTCTTTGCCTCTGAGCCATCTCTCCAACCCCTCCCCCCCCCGTCTCTAATGTTTTGTCTTGGGAGCCTATTCCTTATATTGGATTGCCTTGCCCAACATTAATACAAGGAGAAGAGCTTAGTCCCACCTCAACTTGATATCCCATGATTTGTTGATAATCATGGGAGGGCTACACCTTTCTGAACAGAAGCAGAGAGGAGTGGTTAGGGGAGGTGGGGGGGAGTAGAAGAGGGAAGGAGAGGAGAGGAGGGAGGGGAAACTGTAGTTGACATGTAAAATAAATGAATAAATTTAATTAACAACAACAAAAGTTGTGTAAGTTGGAAGAGCAATCTGGGAAGATTCCTGACATCAACCTTGAGCCTCAACACGCATACACACACGTGTGCCCACACACTGAATACACACACACACACACACACACACACACTACACGAAAACAAGGAAAAGGAAACCAGGAGGGAAAGGAGTAGAGACACAGAAGCAATTTGAATTCGGGAGGAATCTGTAGAAACGTGGATATTTCAAGCACCTGGCCTTTCATCTCATCTGCATGGCCACTCAAGGTTACGGCTCCATTTTACAGACCGAGAACTGGGACTGGATGAGGAGCCAGGCATGCATTGGTAACATGCATATCAAATAACAACTAGCATTTGGCACTGGACTTTGTGACCCCAGGCCCTTTCTAGTTCCTCCCAATATCAGTTTATTAAAACTTCCATAAGTAACCCGAACAGGAGGAACTCAAAGATCCCTGGGCTCTGTAAACCTTCCAGAAATTTTCCTTCACAATAAACCCAGTGCCTCATTTTAGGAAAGACACTGCATTTGGCTCAGCTAGAAGGAAGCAGAAACCATGATCCTCCTTTCCCTTGAGGAATTAGTCTTCCTTCTGGCTGATAAACTGAAATTATTCAGAAAGATCTTGGTTAAAGTGTGGCTGCTGGCACAAAAAAAAACAGTGCTAAGTAGAGTAATAATAAATTACAAACTTAAGCACCCTCCCTACTGTTTCAGCTTGGAAAGTGTATAAATCCTCTAACTAGCATGGGGGAAAAAAAATAACCCAGCTCTGCATTTTTTCCCAGATTGACAGCCACATGCCAAATGGGTTCATAATTTAGTACATAATAGTAAAAGCTCTGAACCCATCATCTTGTTTATTTGTTAAGCTAGGATCTCAGGTCACCTAGGTTGGTCTTGAACTCACTGTGTAGCTGCAGATGACCTTGAACTCCTGACCTTCGTGCCACGCCTTCATTGAGTGCTGAGACTGCACTGCCACCACACCTGTCGAGCCCACTCCCTTGCCATTGATTCCTCCAAATGTGCAGGGGTTCTAACCACTCCTGCGACCCCTCTGAATGTGCACCTCTCATTGAGGTCTTCCTATCGCCTGCTCCTTCTTCCTCACTCCCGCCTCCCTTCCCTGTCTCCTCCCTTCCAGCTTTCTCCCTTTTTCTCAATTGCACCAGCTATTAACACATGCTGGGCACTTCTAAATATTTGAAGTTATAAATATAACAAACAACAGAGAAACCAAAATTAGAAGTTTGAGTTTCACTCTTTTGGGGGATGGGTAAGAGAGGGGTAAATGTGCACCAACCTAGAGAGGCAAAAGACTACATCTCCTGGTAAGATTTGGGGCATTGCTGTTGTCTATTGCACAGAGAAGTCAAGGTGGGATGGTAGTGTGATTTGAATGAGAATGGCCCCTACAGACTCCTGTGTTTGACAGCTTGGTCTTCAGTTGGTGGAACTGTTTGGGAAGGATTAGGGGGTGTGGCATTGCCAGAGGAGGTGTGTCACTGAGGATGGGCTCCAAAAGCCCATATCATTGCTAGTGTGCTCTCTCTGCCTCATGGCTGTGTCTCAAGATGTGAGCTCTCAGCTACTGCTCCAGCACCATGCCTGCCCACATCCATGTTTCCCACCATGATAATCAGAGACCCTAATGTTCTGAAAGTGCTAGCCCCTAATAAATTCTTTCTTTTACAAGTTGGCTGGGTCATGGTATTCTATCATAGCAACAAAAAAGTAACTAAGTCAGTAGGTATTGTTGAATTGTGTCTCCTTCAGAGATTGTGCTGCCCAAACCAACATCTTTCCTGCCTCCTCCCCTCTTTCAGCTTCCTCTACAGTCCACTGCAGCTCAGCCGCAGGCTCACCGCCATCCACTGGGCGCAACAATGGCCTTCCAGCTGCTGCGTGTACTAAGTTCCATTTAGTTTTTCTCAGTTGACTTACGTCACTCCATTTGCCGCTTCTTTCTCTTTAAAGCTCTCCTGTCTCGATTCATATTAACAGTTACTGCCATTTTCATTACAAGTTCATATTCACAGAACACTTGCAGTTTATAAGACAAATATGAAGTGCTTCACATGCATCCTTTCACTGGAAGTTCCTCATCCCGGAAAGTAGATGTTATTGGTTTTAAATTACAGATGAAAAAAAAAAATGGGGGCCAATAGGTAAAACACTTTGTCAAAGGGGACAGAGCTAGGGAAGGGCAGAGCTGGGGGAACTGAGTTTTGCTTGCTCTAGAATTCATAAGCAGTGTCAAGAGAGTCTTGATTGGCTGGACTGCTTTACTAGGTTACCACTGAGCGGGCGACTAAAACCACAAACTTTTATTCCTCAGAGCTTTGTAACCTATGAAGTACACGATCAAGATGTAAAAGCCTGGAAGATGCAGACTTAAGAAGCCTATTGAGGGGGAGGGGCTATGCCTCAGCAGGTAACAGTGCTGGCTGTATCCCCAGAACCTACAGTAACGAGGTCCTTGGGGGTCCGGCCCTCAGGTCCTCTTCAGGTTCCGACTGGAGACTACAGCAAGCTAAGGATGCTTAGGTGTCCGAGGGCGAATGAACTCTCTCACGTGCCTGCTGTTCTGAACGAGCCTCTTTATTTTTCTGCCTCTATTCTCATTCTCCTGACCTACTTCTAATTTCTCCTAGCTTCTTCTTCTCTAACCCAAAAGCTCTCTTTCTTAAAGGAGCCTTGAAGCAATCATACATTGTAAGAGTTACCGCTCACTGGTTAAAACCTCATTCCTAGGGTAAATGATAAGGAGCCGAACTATTTATCATGTGACCAGACCGCGGCGGGAGCGGGGGGCACAGTGCCCAGTGACAAACTTTGAGACATAGATCAGCAGACTTGACAAGCAAAGAATCGGCATGCTTTTCTTAGGTGTAGCGATCTTGTTTGGACACCTGCAATTCTGACCTGCATGATCTATTTACAAAAAGTCTTTAGTCTAGTTTGAACTTGTTCTGAGGTGAAAGCGAGCTAATTGTGTGTAGTTAGTCTGAGCAAAAGAAACAAAGCAGGCTTTTAAGTTTCTACAGTCCTCGTGGGACAAATAGGTCTAGTTATGAAGCACGTCCTAGTATATTTTCTATATATCAAAATTACATCGCTAAATGAAAAGTCATTTTCCTGACCACTCACAGATATATATGCCCATAAGACTGAGGTGTAATCATGAGATTACATATACACATCATATGAGATTACACACTACAGTGCAGGTATTAGGGAGGGGCTCACAAGGCCCCATCCCTTACATGGGAACTGGTAGTAATTAATGGTTTATTAAGGAGGGGGAGTCATTGTCTTTGGTACAGTCACTGGTAACATGTCTATGCTGTAGTAAGCAATTCCCAGTCTGTCCACCTGAGCTCATGCTCAATAAAATCCAGTGAGTGTCTCTGTCTTTCTCTCTCTCTGTCTTTTTCCATCTCTCTATTTCTGTCTCTCACTCACACACACTACAGAAGAGGACTTTCTTGGAAGAAGAAGGGGAAGGGAGATGTGTGAGAGAAAGGGTAATAGGAAGGTAAAAATGGCAAGAGTGAAAAAGTAAACTAAAAGGGCATAAAGCAAGCCTGGTGGTGGTGGCGCACATCTTTAATTCCAGCAGTTGGGAGCCAGAGGCAGGTGGATCTCTGTGAGTTTGAGGTCTGCCTGGTCTACAGAGTGAGTTCTAGGACAGCAAACTCTCCACACAGAGAAACCCTGTCTCGAGAGACAAACAAACAAACAAAGCAGTGTAGCTGGCCATGTGGATGCTTTCCTGCTTCTGTGTAACCAGTGGAATATGAATGGAAGCACCCATTCTCTTCGGGAATAAGATCTCCACAGGCATTGCTCAAACATTTATGGGATAATTCAAAGCCAAAATTAAAAGTTCAACAGCTTTAGAACAGTGTAGAAGTTTTTCAAACTATTTCTGTCTTCTTGGAGCCTTGGCTCATCCAGGAACAGGATATGTTGACTGTGTTTGGGGTTTGTCTGTGTCTGTGCATCACTAGAAAACTTGGCTCAGGTTATGGTCTATGAGGCAGATTAGTTCACTTGACTTTAGGGTCAGAACAAGGACTCAGATGGGAACCACGCTCTCAGCATGCAACTAGGATCCAGGCTCCGTGCTACATTCTTTATACCCACGATTTGATTTCATCCTAACAAATACCTTAACCAATGTCTCTTTATAGCAAAACAAACAAACAAAAAAAACCCAAAATCAAAACAACAACAACAACAACAAAAAGCAGCCTAAAACAGTAGTAGTAATGAAACTGGGACACAAAGTAGTCTCTGTCTCTGAGATAGCAAATTAATTTACTACAGTGGTTCAACCTGAGTCGAACGACCCTGTCACAGGGCTCACCTAAGACCATCAAAAACCACAGATATTTACATTACAATGTGTAACATTAGTAAAATTACAGTTCTGAAGTACTAATAAACAACTTTATGGAGGGGGGCACCACAGCATGAGGAACTGTATTAAAGGGTCACAGAGTTGGGGAAGTTGAGACCCACTGCTTTGCAATCATCCGTGAGCATGTGTGCTGTACACAGTTACGTGTGCCACACTCTCATAAGACCTTCACAAGACACACGGCCCGCTAGTCCCACCAAAACGTGAGCAATCTGCTGTGCCTGTCTATTATTTAGGCCATGGCATCATCAGCTCACAGGAGTTTTAAATTCTTTCGTTCTTACGGGGTTACTGTTGCTGACTGAGTAAAGCCCCTTTGGTACACGACTGTAGTGAAGTCAATGCTCCTTTCTCCTGCTGTTCCTTCCTCCATCCATTGCACGGAGAGGACTGAGCCGACATCAGGGCACCAGGTAGAGCGGAGCTGCTGCAGAGTCGCTCACCGAACAGCCTGGATTGTGGTGTGAACGAGAAGCACGTGTTTAATCATGGTGCTCCCGAGATCTGTGAGGTTATTTGCTGTGCTGGCAGGTACTGTTCGAGACCCCACACACATGAGAGATCGTGTTTTCTGCCTCCACACTTACTGTTTTATTATACACACTTTCCCTATCATTAAAAGTGTTTCACAAATAAAATAATAGTTTAGATCCACAAACAGAGGTACCACACGTGGATAAAATATAACCAAAATTAATTTCTCTACCTCTGGTCGTTTCTGTACTATGGAAAACTACTTCACTAGGCAGAAACTATTTTTAGGTCAAGAAAATTTATTATTGTTGTTGTTTCTGTTTGTTTTTATTTCTCTTACCTCTGACTTCAGTACTTCATAACTATCATATTTTACCTTTACTTTTCCATCTCTTTGCCTTTTTCCTTCACAATATCCTAAGGCTGCTTGAGACAAATGGTGATACATGTTAAAACACGCAAACACATGCTATGTATTTAATCTTCAGCATCAATTCTCTGGAGATCTTAATGTGCCGATTTTAACTCTGCCTCTTGCACCTTGGATTAACCAGTGTTCTGTGTCATTCTGACATTTTACTCTGGTCTTTCATTCCTCTCACAGACCAGGCCCCCTGTATTTATTTATTTTACACCTCCCAAGTGCCTCCTTTTGATTCCACTGTCACTGACTTGTATAGTAACATAAACAATACTCACTTTTAAGTTCTTTGCAAAGTTAATCAGTAGCCAAGTGCACACCTGTAATCCCAGTACCAAGAGAACCGAGCAGGAGACTTGCGGAGAGCGGCCCAGACTAAAGAGTGAAATCCTGTCTGCTTCTTGATTTTGTTTTTCACTTTGACTTATTTTTGAAAGGGCAATGGGCCCCTTCTGGTGCTTCCAATGAAAATCAAAGAGTGTCCCTAGCCATGTCTACCAGTGAGGAAGAGTTTCAGAAATATTGTTACAAGCTCCAAAATCCCAAAAATTCCTGTTTAATTCCTTGTTTCTTAGTTTCATCTGCCTCCCGATGCCACAAACAGATAAACAACAACAACAACACCTCAGCCACTGATGAGGAAGAAACATCATGACACCTCTGACCTCTGCCTTCCACTCAGAAGGAAGGGAACTCACCAGCAGCAAGGTGGTCTGGGCTAAGACAGTTCAGGCACAAAAGTTGGATGGCCCCTTTACAAAGACTTCCAAGAGAGCCCTCTTGATGACATCTAGTTCCCTTGGTACCACAAGGCCAAAGACCAAGGCGTCTGCAAGGGTGGTGTGTTGCTTTGTTTCTTTTTCAAACCAGGTTCCTTACCACCTGGAAAGAAAAGCTGTTGTCCTGTGAGATGCGATGATAGACTAGCTCCCAGGGAGGTAATAAAAAAGTCTGCCTGAACTGCAACCTGAGCTCTTTCTGCACTTAGCTGAGCCTTTTATGTTTGTGATATAACATTTAAAAATATTCAGCAGCTGTCTACAGAGACCCTGGACTTCTGTTCCTTTCCCAATGTCTCTGCTTTACGTGTGTGAGTTTTTGCCTGTATGCGTGCGTACCACATTCCTGCCGGTGTGAGCAGAGCAGAAGAGGGTAGCAGATCTGCTGCTTCTTCTGTACTCCGGTCACTCGCAAAGGCGTCCGTGAGTGGAAATTCCCACTCAACCACCGCCTACAGCCCATCGACGGTTATAACACCCCTTTCATATCTTTTCTTAGAACTTCACTGGGAAGCTTTGGGAGACTGCACTAAATATCGCCAAGATGGAACCCTGGAAACTCAGAACTCTATGTCTTCCTGCTTTTCCTTAGGTTAAAAGTTTAAATGGCCAAAACTAATTTTTTTTTAAAAAAAATGTATTTTTTTTAAATAGTTATGATCAAAATTCCTGACAAAAACGCTTAAGGAAAGGAAGATTTGTCAGGTCTCACAGTATCAGGCCCTGTGCCCTGGAGAAAACCATCAAGACAGCAGGAGGTTGAGGCAAAGAACAAGGCCCACACGCGGGTAGGAAGTCTAGTGTGATAGGAAGCAGCCAAGGTAAGAACCCATAAGGACCACTGACCTACTCCCTCTAGGTAGGCCTCACCCCTTAATGTTTCCAGAACCTCCCAAAATGGATGCGGTACTGGGAACCAAACACGTAAAATCCAAGCCTGTGGAGGACTATTTCAGATTCAAACAGCGACAGCATCATCCTACCCTTCGGCTCTCAGCACACAGGATCAGACCCCGGGCCTAAGAGATAAGGGTCTAGGCCTCTATTAAACTTTCGCCTTGAGCCTCGGATGTATATTAAAACCATAATATGCATTCTGCAGAAGGGAAGAAAAAGGCAGAATCCCGAGGGCAATGCTTGCAGGAGTGAGAAGGTGGAGTGATTTAGACCTCCCCTCTGGGGCAGGCACTGGGCTGACTCATGACTCCCAGTCCCTAGGCCCCCCACTCCTAGTCAGGAACTTTCCAGAACTCTAAAGACTTTAGTGAATTCCCCAGATTTTCTCATCCTTCTTTCTCACTCTATTCTTCCTGGTCTCCTCCACTAGCACATATGACTCTAGGTCAGGAAAGTTCTTCATTCCAAGACCTTTGGCACCCGTGGCAGCACTCGGGTACCTAGCAATGTGGTATTCAGGCAAACATACATTTTAAAATATTGATTTAACATTTATTTAATGGCTGTGTATCTTTTATTAATAAGACACAACACTACTCAAGTTTATATTTAAAATGTAACATGGTAAATGCAATATTGAGATGCACGTATCCCAGCACCCCCCATGTCTGCTCCAAAGAAGATGGACTGGGATTTCTAGATTGGCTCCCATGATTTCCTTTGCTCAGCAGCATCTGAGAAATGGACAGAGTGGGAAGAAAAGCAAAGAGACCAGCAGAGCCTGGTTAGTCCGCACAATAAAGGGCTCTGATTGGGAGGGAAGGACAGAGAGGAAGACCAATCACTTGGGTGTTGAATGAGTTTGAGGGCAAGACACAGTGGGGCCATTTCCTTCCTACCCCATCCCTGCTAGATGTGCTGGAGGAGAAAAGAGAAAGGAGAGGTTCTATGTGCCAAGAAGCTGTGCCTAAGACACAAAGTGCATACCACCACACTTAACCTACCATAATCCCAGAACACCTTTTCCCTTTATGTAGCACCCATTCCCTCCCTCTTTTCTCCTCCTCTCCCTCCCTCCCTCCTTCTCTCCACTTTTCTTTCCCCTTTCCTTCCTTCCTTCCCTTCTTTCTCTTTCAGCTCTACAGTGCTATCTCCCCCAGAGAGGGCAGGTGAATTTGTGTTTTTCTGGTTACATAACTAGCTGCCTGTGGAATCAGGAGCTAATAGGAACCATATTCTAATGCACCTGAATTTAATTTTAGCATTTCAGCCCAAAGCCCAAGTTAGCCTCCTGGCTTATTGCCAACCTCTGGATGTATGCTTTGTGCACTGGCACCCCTCATGGCACCTCTGTGCCAGGGCTCACAGATAAGGTGAAAATGTTAATTTTTGCATTATTAAGTAAACTTAAGGTGAAATTTTAATTAACTTTCAAACCACGGCAAATATTCACGGCTTCAAAGTAGCAGGGTTTCAATGGCTAAGTCAGAATGGCAGTATCAAAATGTCAAATACTGGCTCCACACTTGAGCATGGGCAGGCTAGAACATCCATGTCCCCAGACACTGGGGTAGCGCTGGTGCTGCTCAATGTCGTCAGCTGTTGAAGCTGCAGAGGAGGGTAGCATATTGTGACACGCCCTTCAGCATCTTCGTTTCCTCCCCCAGCTCTGATCCCGAGATTGAAGGCAGGTGCAGGAGTCATAAGACTAGAAATCCAAGTGGCAAAGATCAAGGCCTAAGAAACTGCCTCTGTGTGCTGTGCTACAGCCTGGTGCCATGGGGGAAGCAACAACAGAGTCATTGTAAACCCATAAATGAAAAAAGATGCCATATTAATCTGAACTTAGCCATTTAAAAAACAGTTTTCTAGTGCTTGCCTTATTCTCTGGCATTTAAAATTTTTATTTTAGTTTTATTATTATTGTGTAAGTTATATGTGCATGATGTGGGGGGAGAGGGAGGAGGGAGGGAAAGAGAGAGAGAGAGTAGGTGTGTGCACCAAAGCCATTGTGTGCACTTCAGAGGCAGCCTAGGGGAGTTGCATCTCTCTTCCCACCTTCCCAAGGGTCTAGGAATGAACTAAGGTTGTCGGGCATGGGTATCTGTACCTTTACTTCTGAGCATCCTACAGCCCCGTCTGTATTTTTGTATAGACTTCCATGTATATACATACATGCAAATACAATATATATACATATACATTCAAAAATAGATCCATTGATGCCTCCCATGTGCCATTCTTTATTTTACCCATACCTCTTAGCAGTGTGACTTAAGTTATATCTTAAAGTTTCTTGTGTCTCAGAGAGACAGTTCCTATCCAACACACAGGGGTCCTGGTACCCTTGGTTGCACCCTCCAAGGCCTCAGGCTCCCTCAGAGAGCCCAGCTTCTTATGTTGGTACTGCAGTCTAAACGAGGCCTACAAGCCTTGGCTTGTACTGATTCCTGACCTGTGTAGCAAGGGCTGTTCTCCTCTGTTGTCTTTGGCCCTCTCTGACAGGATTCTTCTGAGACAAGAGCCCCTTGAGTTTTTCCAGCTTGACTTTCAGTACTGCACCCCATTGTCACCCCAGATCCCACCCTAGGTAGCACACTGGCCTGGCCTCCGTGTACCTAGAAGGGCACCCATGGTAGAAAAGGTGGAGACACTGTTAAGCGTGGCCAGTGGGAACTGGTTTGGTTCCACATGGCTTTCCTCCTAGGGCTTCACTTGTCTTATTTATTTATCTGCTCTCAGGAACTGGATCACACAATTCTGAAAGAGATCTTGTGGAAAGCTCTAGAATCCCACTGAACATTTGGTGTACACAGTTGCTTTATTGAAAATATGCTAAGTTCTTGTCTGGATATGAAAGCAGACTGTTGTAAAAGATAGAATTTGTTCTTAGGAACTTACTTCTAGGCACGGAATGCTACTTTAGAATTATTGGCTTACCTTCCATTCCATCCCCATGTGTCTCTCATGCCCATTTCTCCTGCTCAGGTAAGCAGACAGCTTTGTGCATACGGCCTGGGGAGAAGTAGGGCACATCTGGAGGCAGGAGAAGGGGGATCTTCCCTGCGCTGGATTCCTAAGTTTAAGCCATGAGAGTGGGATTGAAAAGTGGTAGCCTTTGAGGGCAGAACTGAGCTGTGGACAGGTTTTAATGGATCTACTGTGTGTGTGTGTGTGTGTGTGTGTGTGTGTGTGTGTGTGTGTGTGTGTGCGCGCGCGCTTGCACACATGCATGTGTGTTCTCCAACATGAATTGAATATTGACATTTCAAGTCCAAAAAGGTCTCATAAAGTGAAAATTTACAATTAAGAATATATACTGGAAAATTTGGCAACTTAAACCTCAAAGAGATTAAC
Organism: Microtus oregoni; assembly: GCF_018167655.1. Lineage (NCBI taxonomy): Eukaryota > Metazoa > Chordata > Mammalia > Rodentia > Cricetidae > Microtus > Microtus oregoni. The sequence goes on along the minus strand of NW_024543076.1, from coordinate 7,323,013 downwards.
TTGCCTGCATTGCTTTTTCTAGATCAAACCTTCTAAGCAAGGAAGCCAACTGTAAAGCCTTAGCTTGGGCAGTCGGAGCCATGTGTGGCCCCTAAGGCTCATCACGAGCACAGTCAGTGCCCAGGCAGGATAAGAAGCAGACATCTTAGTGGGAACATGGCCCCAGGGCCAGAGATTCAGCAAGATGAAGGTGACTCTCAGGATTTCTCCACCTGTATCCATTTTCTTGATCCACGGCACGTGACAGGGGCCTCGGTCCTAAATAAGTGTCTTGGAACCCAGACACAATCATCTAAAGACAGAAAGTCCCTAACATCAGCTGGAAGAGTAGCTTGCTTGATAGAGTACATACCAGCAAACAGGAATCATTGAGGTCAATTCCCAGCACTGCATAAAACCAGCATGACATCCAGTGCCTAGATCTCAGTACTGGAGAGATGGGAGCAGTCGGATCATGAATTTCAGGGTCATCCTCAGTTATATGGGTAGTTCAGGCTAGCCTGGGGTACACGAAATCCTATCTCAGATAGGTAGCTAGATAGATTGATAGACAGATAGATGATAGGCAGGCAGACAGACAGGTAGATGGATAGACACATGAGAAAAGAAGAGAAGGAGAGGGGGAGAGGCCCTAATATTGAGTCAGTACTGAGATTAAGGCTGCTGCATGAACGGACATGGATATAATACATAGAACTGTAGCTCACAGTAGAAATGGCCTTGAACTCTGGAAATGTCATATGTCTGTCTCCGCACACCCCGGTTTGTGACATAGACACACACTCATCATTAAAGAAGTTAGACTTTTCTTATGAGCTTGCTCTCTTGGGGAGCACATTCCTTTAAAACAGCAGCTGGCGTGAGCGAGGAGGTCGGTAAGAGAAAATGACAGCTGTGGTCGAACCGTCTCTTTCAAAACGAGATGAAAAACAACTCACCCCACAGAATGTGGGGATGGACTTGATCTTCACAGCGGTTGCTCTTGGCATGATTGGGTCACGGACTCCTTTGAGAATAAAGATCCCCTGTTCTGAAGAATACATATAGGCACCAAACTTGCCCGATTTTGTACAGATTGCAGGGCCTTCAGAACCCATTCCTTTGGGAAGCCCAGTTACAGACCCCAGGATAAGGAACCCAGTGCCATCTGGCACTCTCCCTGTCCCCATCTCTCCCAGGGAAGGTTCAGTTGAAAAAAAGAGAAAACTCTCAGCCTATTAGGAATACAAAGAAAACTGCCACCTACAGACTGTCACCCTGGCATCCCAACCATCTGTACCCTCAGAGCCCTGGTCTATTCCCATCTTCTTCCAGCGCTGCTGCGATAGGTCTGGCATGTTTTAATCTCTTTCCTGAGACAGCCTAACACTGGGACACACTATAACTAGAGAAGACTGAGGCCCATGTGCTCACGCCCCTCTGGCAGGAGACTTCACGTTGACTGCCCGTTATGAAATTCACTCTGACCATAAAAACATCCTGGATAGGAGGTGCTCAGCCAGATACATGCAGCTGAGGGTGATGAGAGAGCAAATCCCCCCCCCAAAGCTGGAAGCCCCAGGACCGTTCTGTGGCCTTGACTGAAGCAAGAGGCCGGTTTATTATGCTAGCAGATTGCGGCGGCGTGAATGAGAATGGCCCCCATAGGCTCCCGTGTTTGAATGCTTGGTCACTGGAGAGTGAAACTGTTTGAAAGAACCTCAAGGATGAAGGGGGTGAGGGCTTGTTGGAGGAGGTGTGTCACTGAGGGTAGGCTTCGAGGTCTCCAAGGCTCACGCCAGGCCCAGTCTCTCTCTGCCAGTGGATCATGACGTAACTTACATCTATTGCCATGGTGATAATGGACGAAACCACGGACACTGTAAGCAACTCCGCAGTTCAATGCTTTCTTTTGGCTTGGTCATGGCGTCCTCGCAGCGATAGAACAGGGACTGAGACACGTATTGATGGAACCAATTTAGCCTAGGCCACCTAAGGGAGGCCTCCTGGAGGACCCATTCATGGATGGTGGCATTGCTGGATGTCTGGCACTTTGCCAGCCTCTTGAGTCCTGATGCCTCCTAGCTTCTACTGCTAGACTGTGCAACAAGGACAGATCCATGCAAATTCTGTAGGGACAAGGGGCTCTTCCTGGCTCCCTACGCTAGCACAAGACACCCAGGAAAGTCACCTTGTTTTCCTCATTTGCGGCAGAAAGTATTAGATATCATGATCCAAATACTTCTCTTCCAGGGCTGGGAAACTTTCTGGTCCACCTGGCCTACATACAAAGCTTTTTTATCATAAATTCCATTGCTATCTTTGAATCACCAGATGGCAATTATGTTCAGTTTAGGAGAAACATTGCCTAGCAAGGATCACTGGTAAGAATACCAACAGAAAACAGACACAGGCACAGACACACACACACACACACACACACACACACACTCTCACGCACACACACACATGCACACACATTCCCGAATGGGTTGTATAAGGCAATGAGGAACAATCTGAAGTGGGCAAAGCCAAATGCAAAGCAGCCATCTGTTACTCAGTGATAAAGTGCACCTAGAAAGTTATCCAGCTCTTGCATAGGAGCAGCTCTGCTGATTCAGAAGACTCTTGGGGATCCGGGCACTGAGTCCTGGGCGCTGACATCAGGAGACCTACTTTTAGTGCCAGTTTCTGCTCTAAGACACTCACTTTGGTGAATCACACATCCTTCTTCCAACTCAGATTCGACATCTTAAAAGTAAGGAGGAATTCAAGCGGACTGGGCAGCAACCCCAGTTCTAGTTGTCCATGATTCTCTGGATTAGCTTGCCACGTCTTAGTTCGTAATTATTCCCAGCACTAGATAAGGAGGAGAAGCAACACTACGCTGGCCTCTGAGACAAGAGACAGAAACCCTCTTGTCACAGACACATATGTAACACGGCACAGGCAGTGATGATCTGAGATCGCTCCAGGGAGTATCCGTCCTTTGCCAAATTAAATAGCCCTCTAAAAGTGCAGTATGCACGGTACAAAAGCGCTAACATGTCAGGCAGGCTAAATTGTCTCACCTTACGGTGGGGGGTGGTCCCTGGGGCTTGTTTCTCTGCAGAAAGTCTTCCAGCTCTTTCTAGAGCCACCACCATTCCCAGGGCAGCAGGGATGATTGTGGCAGGAAGGACAGTCCCAGATTTCAACTGTCCCCTGGGGGCTTTCCTCTCCAGCATTAGTCCCTGCTGGCTGTTCCCTCCCCCCACACACACCCCAACTTCTCTTCCTTTGAGACTATCGAAGTTTCCCAGTCAGCGGAGGGACTTATGGATCTCAGGGAGGAAAAATATTCCTCACTAGAGCCCCGACATCATAAATGAGATAGAACTACAATCTAAGTGCTCATTGTGATCCACTGACTCTGTGTATCAGACTAGACCAGGCTAACAATGCAGCCTGAGGCTCCCACCTGATTTACTGAGGCAGGATCTCTAGGGAAATCTGAGGAATTTTCCCAGGTATTCTGGGCGAGCCTAAAGTTTGAGCCTCATGGCCTCACAAGTCCCCTTTTCCAGTTTAAGGAACTAAAGGAATTGCAGGTAATTTTGTGAAATACTTGGCAGTTATACTGCAACAAGGAACAAGAGCATATGAGTTAAGAAACAATACAGGTCATTTCTTCAAAACAGAAAAAAATACCCCAAACAAACAAACAAAATAAATAAATAAATAAACAAAACAGCCACGAGGTTGGCTGCAGCTCATGTGGGGCTCTCTGTACAGAGCTCCTGTAGAACCTAGGGCTGTTCATCTCTGGAAGGGGAGATTTGCATTTCCACAGGGAAAGCAAGCTGTTTCGATTGCCACCTCATAAGAGACTGGCGAATGGTGCTATATTGTTAATTATACAGAAAGACAAACACCTATTCGAGGTGAGGCATTCATGTCAGCATGCCAGAGAGTTGCTTCTCCTGGAGAAGTCATACAGGAAGGCAAACTGCCTTGGCATGTCCTTTTCTGGGCATGAACCAAAATAAGGGGATCAGATGGCGATGAGGCCTTAGGAAGTGACAACCAGTGACCCAACATTATCAAAGCCCCGGGGAGGGGGGTATGAGAACAGACGTGTCATTCGGCAAATCACTTCTTAAGGGCCAGACACCACCCTCCTTTAACCCCTACAGCCGGTGAAGGACAAGCATCTTCTCACCAGCTATCTAAACATCATGGATGTGGAAAGTCAGCCATAGATCTTTCTCTGTTTTCGCTTAACTTTTTGCTGCTTGTTCTCCTAGTCCCTTGTGGGTACTTCACGCATGTGAACTCGATCTTTGTTCTGTCCACTTATGAAATAACTGATTGGACTCTGAAGAGCCTGGTCCTATTGACTAAAAAAAATTCATTGTGCGATGTTCTTTGCAAATGGGACTAGTTAATCCATTCTCTATAGTCCCATTGGTATTTTTGCCTAATCTGTACACTTGGCAAACACACACTTTAGCAAGATAAGGAGTAACAAATATAATAACTGCTTCTGTACTAAACTATGTTCAGATGATATGTGCACTTAATTCTCAACCTTTCTCTCAAAACACAGTTGAACTAACCACATGTCGGAAGAAGGTGACTGGCACTTCATTTATGTGTGGCTGTCCAGCACATGTATCTAAGGTTGCCATGGCAGAACCAGCCTCCCTGGTATTACCCATCATCCCATGAGTCCCTCTGTTACCAGCAGTCAGTCATTGGCCACATGAGCTCTGTTAATGTGATCTGTCCTTTTCAGTTTTATAGTTTTCCTATAATCAACATAACTTTAGGCAAAACGGCAAAGCCAAGGACAGCAGATGTACAGAGGGCCTGCCTAGAATTATATTAATAAACACTGCTGGGAATGGAAACAATTTTCCCCAAAGAGTTTATGTTTAAAATAAAAACAGCAATAGCAATAATAGTATTAGTGTGCATATAGTCAAAATGTAGAGATAAACTGCTCTTAGGACCTGACCTACACCTTCATATTTCAATACAAACAGGAGATTATCATATGGAAGAGGGACAAAGGTGCAGCTATTACAAAGTAACTATCTACCAAACATTTGTATTTTTAGTTACAGTGGTTTTGTGTGTGTGTGTGTGTGTGTGTGTGTGTGTGTTGCTGAGCACTAAACAAACCTCAAACACCTGAGATACGTGGCATTGTTGTCCGCTCTGCTCTCAGAATCTCTCTTCTCTAATTTCCAAGCTATATTATGCTGACTCTTAAATTGCATCTCCAGCTAAGCCCTCTCCTTGGAGCCTCCGATTCTCATGTGAAATTGCACAAGAAATTGTACACCTGGATCCTAACTGTTTCGTTTCATTTCTGTTGCAGTGCTAAAACACCCTGGCAAAAAAGCAACCTAGGAGCAGAAGGAAGGGGTTTATTGCAACTCAGCAGAGTCCACCATTGTCAGGAAGTCAAGGAAGGAACTAAGAACAGCAGCAAGCCACCGTCAAAAGCAGGGGAGTAAGCACATATGAGTTTGCTGCTCACTCGCTTGTCCTTAGCTAGACTTCACTCTCAGACGGTTCAGGACCCCTGGTGCTGTTCACAGAGGACTGGGTCTTCCCATATAAATTAATTTAAAAGAAAATCTTTCTAGATTGTGAAATGATTCAGTGGTCCGATGAATTTGTTATTCTTCCAGAAGATCCAGGTTTGACTCCCAGCACCCATATGGCAGCTAACAACTGTCTGTAAACCCAGTTCCAGGAACTTCAATACCCTTTTCTGGCCTCCATGGCAACAGTGTGGTCTGTACATGCAGGCAAAACATTTATATATATCACTTAAATAATACCCTAGATGTGCCTTCAGGTCAACCCAATATAGACAGTCCCCAACTGAGACTTTCTTCTTAGTCTATCCAAGATCGTGTCCAGCTGGCAGCTAGAGCTGACCACCACCACGGTAAGGCAATATACCCCAAATGGGCCTCAGTGATTCACAGTCTCCCTTCAGTGGGCCACATTAGTTACCTTTTATTGCTATGATCAAACTCCATGACCAAGGTAATTTATAGAAGAAAGGGTTGATTTGGGTTTGTACTACCAGAGGGAGAGTTCAAAATGATGGGGCAGGCATGGTAGCAGGCAGCATCTGGAGGAAAAAGCTTAGGGGTCACCCCTTCAGCAGCAAACATAGAGCAGAAAGAGCCAACCAGAAGTGGGGATCGAGGACAGGAACTCTCGAAGCCCACACCCATTTCCTCGAGCAAGAGTCGACCTCCTGAAGACTCCCCAGCTCCCCCAAACAGCACGGCCAACCAGGATCAACCAGTGTTCGACTGGGTAAGCCTTTGTGGGATATTTCCCATTCAAGCCACCACACCCAGTCACCGTCTCATGCTGGGAGTGACCCTTCACTTCTCCCAAGTGCTCCTAGCCGCGGTTTCTTCTCACCGCCCTCCTTTCTGACGTACTGAAGGGATCTGTTGTCTCTTTTTCTGTTTCCCATCTCACCCTGGAGAAACCCTGTGTGAAAATTGGAATTCTGCCGTTCTTCTCCCTCTGATCCTCACTGATGACGTCTGCTGACTGGGTGGAAACATTAGGCTGGGGAGGAGTGAGCTCGACCGCCCTGAAAGAGACCAAGAGTCAGATCGATCCCTTCTTTCCAGTGTTTGTGTGGAACGAGTGGAGTTTTGAAAACTACAGTCTTCTTGAACTATGCATGGCTGTGCTGCTTTAGTGAGCAGGTAAAAGACAGGTACAACTACACAATCAGGAACATATACACAACCTGGGGAGGGCCCGGGGACAAGCACTCGCAAAAATCCAGGTGAAAGGGCGTGAGGTGAGGCGGGGAGGCAGGCTGACCCCAGGGGTTTGCTGGCCAGGCAGTCAGTCTAGTAAGCTCTTGGTTCATTGAGAGACAGTTTTAGAAAAGGAGACAGACACTGATGCTCACCTCTGGCATCCACCAGGCATGTGCACATGTGCCCTCACCTGTGCCCTCGCGTGTGATCTCTCTCCTCTCTCTCTCTCTCTCTCTCTCTCTCTCTCTCTCGCTGGACTATGGAGGTCCTCACAGTGAAGCCGTTTGTGGGGCCTTCTTCTAATAAGCCAATCTCAGACCTCACCAGTTCCCTCTGAAGCGGAGGGTCTTGGAACTCTAAAGTTCTGTTTGCACGTTCCAAGTGAGACAGGACAATGAAAGCAAGGACAAGCATTCACCTGCCCCTCCTTGGCCAGTCCTGGAACATGTGTACGGATGATCATCCCATCACATAGAGCCCCGTTCTGTGCCAATGTGATGCACCCTCCCAGATCAGCCCATCTGGGAAGCTTTGGAGAAAAATGCCCAGAGGGCTACAGTATTTATGAAACCATTCATGTTAATCAGATTCGACTGCTTTTTTTTGTTTTTGTTTTTCAAGACAGGATTTCTCACTCTGTAACCCAAGCTGGCCTCAAACTCAAACTCACAAGAGATTCACCTGCCTCTGCTTCCTGAGTGCTGGGATTAAAGGTGGGCACCACCACCACCTGGCACAGACTCAACTTTTATTTTTACCATCAGATAAAATAAATGGGGAGCAAAATGGAAATAAATATCCCCATGACTCACTCCCTTTGCATCAATGGCCTTTAAGTTTGGTGCCAGTAGGTGTGTTGGGGAGTGAATTCTCCTTTGAGAATTCAATGGAAGATGCGGCTCCCCGACCCTGAAAAATGCACTCACACACACACACACACACACACACACACACACACACACGCACACACACTTTAAATACATTTTCAGGGTTTCACACATTCCTGTTTCAGGCCTGTCTATATATGGGTACTGACTGAGACTAAACAGGGAGTTGAATGTTATTAAAACAGTTTTTGGGGGGTTATAATCAGATAAAAATAAGAGTCCCTCTCAGAATCTCAACCTTCCAAACCACCCAGCTTTTTAAACATGTCACTTTCCCATGTACAGACCATCCTTGCTGTGAAGTTTAGTGGGTGGGGTCTCTCGCAGCTCATCGAAGAGCACTATTTCTTGGTTAAGCCTGTGTTTATCCAACATAAGGCAAAGGAGAATGTGGACTTTTGCCTGTGTCTGTGCCCAGGGCTGTAGGACTGACTGTACCAAGCACAGCCAACAAAAGACAAAGGAGAACATAGACGGCTGCCTGTGTGTCCAGTTAACAAAGAAACTCCTAGCTCAGAAGCCAGGCAGGAAGTAGGATGGAGGAGAGTACGTGGTTCCTGAAGACGCAACAAAAGCTGGTCTGCCTTGGCCTGAGCTTTGAGTCGGCGATGGATGCTTTGGAGGAGAGGAGACAAGTCTTGAAGGACTTCGGAGATTATTAGCATCTGGCTTCAGGGAATCCACGAAAGAGGGACTTGGGCCAAGACGCTAAGGACTCCAGGGAGCATTCATGCACTTAGCTCTTCTCATCGCTCAGTCAGAGCTGTGTTCTCAAAGGTGGGGAGGACTGGGTCAGTGCTGTCGCATGGCTTTAGCGCCTCCACTGCCACATGCTCCCCAAATCTCCCTGTTAGCAACACGAGATCCGGTTCCCCAGCTCCTCCACAAATGCCCCTTCAGATGGGTACTGAACGAGATCCGGTTCCCCAGCTCCCCCACAAATGCCCCTTCAGATGGGTACTGAACGAGATCCGGTTCCCCAGCTCCCCCACAAATGCCCCTTCAGATGGGTACTGAACGAGACCCGGTTCCCCAGCTCCCCCACAAACGCCCCTTCAGATGGGTACTGAACGAGATCCGGTTCCCCAGCTCCCCCACAAACGCCCCTTCAGATGGGTACTGAACGAGATCCGGTTCCCCAGCTCCCCCACAAACGCCCCTTCAGATGGGTACTGAACGAGATCCGGTTCCCCCAGCTCCCCCACAAATGCCCCTTCAAGATGGGTACTGAACGAGATCCGGTTCCCCAGCTCCCCCACAAACGCCCCTTCAGATGGGTACTGAACGAGATCCGGTTCCCCAGCTCCCCCACAAACGCCCCTTCAGATGGGTTCTGAAAGACCATTCGTACCACTGGTGTCTCCCTCCAACTCCAGGACTTTTCAAAAATTATGAGGAGTCAGTTCTTTTACTTCCTTCTAATCTCGAACCATGAGACAGTGTTTTGCATGTGATAACATCTAGACAGATATAAGTATCAGCTTCTCTAAATGGGGGGACAATTTCAAGTTTGTTTCATATTATTTCTGTAGAATCACAGTAAACAAAATATTGGCAGAAATCCACAGGAAAAGTAAGAATTTCAGTAGCTTTACATGATTCTGGTCTATCCTAACTTCCTAGACTCATGAGTTGCTGAAATGTATTGCAAATGTCACCAGGCATCTGCCTGATTCGCACATTAAGGAGAAAAGGGAATCTCCTGCACGCCTGAGACAAAGCAGAAGAGGGATCTGCATAAGACAAACTCCACTAAGAAATAGTGCACACTTGCCTACACCAATTCGTTAGGTACAGGGGAAGGTTTTGACAAGGTGTTTCAGTCCATGTTTACTATTTAGAAAGAGCAAACTTAGCCGGGCGATGGTGGCGCACGCCTTTAATCCCAGCACTCGGGAGGCAGAGGCAGGCGGATCTCTGTGAGTTCGAGACCAGCCTGGTCTACAGAGCTAGTTCCAGGGTTGGCTCCAAAGCCACAGAGAAACCCTGTCTCGAAAAAGAAAAAAAAAAAAAAAGAAAGAGCAAACTTCTTACTTTCACTTGCATTATCAAGTTGTCTTAATATGCTCAGTGTATTATGTAGAATAGGGTAATTATGAAACAGACACTATCTGAGCTAGAGCAGAGCCCGTAGATTCTTAGTTCTATCTGCCTGTGATTCCCCATCCTATATACATGTCAATGAGCACATGTATGCTTGTGAGGCACACACATGTACTTGTGCACATCACACACACACACACACGCACACACAATAGCTTTCCCTAGGGTGTCCTTTCTAAAAAGCAAAATTGAGCAGTGATTCTAAAATCTTCCAATATGTTGCCACCTGTGCCATGTCTCCTACAAGTGCCACCTCCAGGAGGGTTGCCTTGGAGAGCCAGAGGTGTGGTAGGCGCTCAAGGACTATCTGTTGAAGAGAGAGGCCAGACTCCACGTGCTTCACTTCCACCCCAAGGCTGGATTCTTCCTTCAGGCGATGGCCCCGTTTGCCACCCGTACTTCTATCACAAGCTTGAGTCCTGCCTTGCAGGGGTGGCTGACCTACCCAATGATACTGCTCTGTACTAACTGCTATTTAGTTCTTTAATTCTCATAGTTCAGCTTGCTAGCCAAACAGACCTAAATTCCCACCCCCAATATTACAGTGCTCTCCCCCCTCTCCTTCTCAAACTGAGCCCTGAGGGGCCAGTGTGTCTTGATCGAGAGCAGATGTCTCACCCAGAGCCAATCATGGGGCTTCACCTTAAAGCTCAGGGTGGAGTGGCCATCTCAGATGGAGAGAGCCTTTTCCTTAGCCACAGGAAAACAATACAGCAGCATCCTATGGCCTGACTTACCTGGTCCTCAAGCTGGGGACTGAAGAGGGCTGTTTGTTGCGGAGGGAGGCAGTGAACTCCACCCCCAGCAATAAATGGAGCAAAGCCCTGGAAAGGGACTAACACTTTCAAAGGGGTGTGTCTTTAAAACCCCCTCAGGCTGGTGCACAGGGAAAGGGCAGACAGGGAGGAGCAGGGCCCTGAAGGGTTTACCTGTGGGGAGCCTGCCTGGCTCCCTGACAGTTTGATGTATTTCAGGGGTGGAAACTGCTGACAGGGACTCTTTCTAAGTTAGCGTGTTTGGTCGGCTTCCTCGTTTGTCAGTGCTGAGTGTTCTCTGCGAGTCTGTCTCCAGTCACCTTTCTCTCTAACACGGTTATGTCTGGGTCTACACTCTTAATAATGAAGCCCAAACGTCCTGTTGTCAGGGCTTCCAGGGGGAAAAAAAGCTGAACACAAACTGTTAAGATGACGTTGGGAGGAAGAGGGGACTCACTCTATGCCGTGGAAGCTGGAAATCTCCTTCAGCCTTTCCAGTCTCTCTGCAGCCTCCATGTCCCTGAGGACCTCGCCATCCCTGAGGAAAAACATCAGTGTGCACAGCTAATGAGGCCCTCAGGTGGCTGGAACAAGGACAGCTCAGCAGGAAGTCTCTTTTTGTACACTTGGTAATAGGCTTCTGGGAACACCTGGTCCTGGTTCACCCAGTCAGCACCCTCCCCTGTCTCCAGCCAAGGTGGCACTGACTTCTCAGCCCTGCTCAGTGAGGGATCTTGCTTAAAGAGACACCCCTGGGGAATATCTTGGGTGGGACTTCGATCCCCTTTAGGAACCGAGTTTTAGCCTTGAACAATGACTTGAGGAGGTCAACTTGTGGTTCAAGGAGTTTGCTCTGAGAGCCCAGATAGAGGCAATAGAAGGAAAGGAGCTACTCCTTTTTGACATTAAGAATTGCTCCAGATTTCAGGGGTGGAATGGCAAACCCCATTTAAATCATGTAAACATATTGACCTTCACAGGCTAAACACGTTGACACCACAGAGACCATTACAGTGTGCTGTCTGGGAAAATCCATTCTGGACATAGAGATACGCTGCACAGCTCCCCCTTTATCTACCTATACAGCCACATTCCTCAGAGAATGTTACATGGCCACCTTTCCCACGACAATGCCATCTTTGCTTCCAGAAAACACACACCATACCCTCTGTCTACTTTGAGGTCCAGTTAACACCGTCTTGCAAGTCAATAGTAAACTGTCCATCCCCAGTTTAAATGCTGACTATGAACCTTGAGCAAGCTACTTCATCTCTCAGACCCCCTCTCCTGCTGGGTATTGCATTTGAGTTCATGTCTGAAGTCTCCTGCCGTGTGAGAGCGTGGTGCACAGAAGTAACCACAGCAGTAGTGGGCCATGGTGATGGAATGCATTAATCAAAATATCTCTTACACTCTTACTTTTGCATCCAAAGTTAACAATGCCCCCTGAGGTCACGTAAGACTGCTCTGTACTGGAGGTGGTGGCACACACCTTTAATCTCAACACTCTGGAGGCAGAGGAAGGAGGATTTCTGGTTCAGTTGCTTTTGGATGATATATGGAAACAGAATGCCCTCTTACCTCCAATGAAAGTATACACCATTCTCTACTTCATAAGATGAACAGGGCACAGCGCTGGGGGACATGGGGCAGATAGTCTTGACTCTTGCCCATGCTTTTCTCCACCTTCCTGCAGGAATTCCTGAAGTTCTTGCATGAAGTTGCAGTACAATTCACAACAAGTCATACCTGATCTCCTCATGGTAAATGCCTAAAGCGTGCAGTTGGAACTCAAAGGCTAGGAAAGCACACTCACAACTGGGATGAGACAGGTCCTTGATGCACAGAGTGGTCCTTGTTCATGCTGGGGCCTGATCCTCAGTCACCTGGACAAGGACAATGCCCCTGCCTCGTCCCTTTCCTGTCTCTCAACTGACTCATCACATACACCTGAAATCTCTGGTTTGATCAAGCCCAGATCTTTTCCTCTCAACCTAACAATCATAAACTAATATGACTTTTCCCCTTAAACATTAATATTTCTGCATTTGTTTGTTGCCTTATTTGCTTATCTGTTTGGATCCTCATATGACCCAAGAGCAAGTTATGAAACAGTATGTTAGGTGAAGTTTCTGCAAAGGTTCAAATACTGTGAGAACAACATTCCAAAGGAGGTACCAGAGCAGATGCAGAACTTTGAGATGGTCCTCATCAATGAAAGTAACAGGACAGGGATTGAAGGGTTGCTGAGGAGGGTCCCTTTCAAAGAAATATGGTATGACTCTGCTCCCCAAAAGGGGGTCCCATCCTGGCTCCTTGTAGCAAGTCTTCATGGAAAATGAGTTTTTGAGTGAGCTGCTGATATAGTGTTAGAGTTTCCTTGCCATCCCCACACCTGGGATAGTCACAGTGGAGGATCCCTGCCCCGTATCCCAATCCCAGAGAGGTCCAGAGCAAGATTCTGCTGTATAACGGTACAGTTTTATATGATAGCTCGTGCAATGGCAGAGTGAAAGCTGAAGTCTCATCAGGTTTGAAGGGCAAAATGATGCAAGTGTCCTTCAGAGCAGATACAGATCTCCTGTGGGAGAAAGTTAGTGTTGAACCATCTTAGCTGTTCCCAAGAACACCCACAGGGGAGAGAAGCTGAAGGTGTGGCTGGATTTCCAAGGCCCAAGGAAGAACCATCTGGAATAGAGGTTCATGGATCTTTGCTGAAGGAAGGGGAGTGATTGATCAGCCACAGGGACGGGGTACTTCCAAGGGTGAAAGCACTTGCCCCTAGTTGTACACCTTGAATACCTGTCAAGCTAAGAGACCAAGTGGACTTATAAAGTAAGCCCTGTGCCTTGGGCCCCTCTCCCTGACTCCACAGATATAAAGTTCAGGTATCAGGATGGGGGAAAAGAAGACAATTTGACAGGAAATGAAGGAGAAGATAACCCTTTCTGCCTGCAGCATATCCAAGCTGGAGGAAGCATGACACCCCAGCTTCACATCACAGCTGTTCCTGGTCATCTTATGTCCAGGCTGAGGTTCTTCAGACCACTCAGTAGGAACCAGAAAACTCATCAAACTCCCTGAGGTTTTCAGCTGGTCACTGAGGAAAATCATTCCCACAAACTGAGATAAAGGGACAATCTGACACAAGACCAGTGACTTTATAACGACAGGGTTGGGTTCTTATTCAACATCCAGAGTTCACATGTGACCTTTTCATTATTAAGGCCTATAAATACCAGTTCAAATAGCTATATGATATAAATTATTAGGAAGTTTACTGGTTCATGAAACAGGGAAGTCTAGGGGAAAGAAGTTTCTGGGAACTCAGCAGAAACCCTTGGTTCATTGCGCTCATCTTCCCAGGTGAAAGGATTTTATTTATGCGGAGCGCACACCCCAGGGATCACCACATCATTGTAGGCTGAAGAAGAGCTGAGCTCCCAAAGAAAGAGATTTTCCAACTTCATCTTCTATAAGTAAAATCCCAGAATATTTGGTTGGGTATAATACCCTGCCTTGGGTCATACAGTCATCGGTCCACAACCCAGGGAGCAGCAAACTTGATTGACAGGTCCCTCAGAGCCTCCATGGGAGAGCTAGGTTTAACTGAATTACAGAGCAAGCTTGTCAGGCAGAACAACATTCACCATCGTTAGACACATTGCGCAGCACAAAACAACAAACAAACGAAAAACCCTGAAGCTCCCTGATGTCAACTGAACACTCTCCCTACATGACAGGAAGCATCTCCGGTTACAATAATTAATATCTCCCGACTGGGGACCTTGGCTTTTGCACTCCCCCCATCTGAGGGAGTTACATTCTCCTCCACTGAAGATCTGCCTATCAAAATTTTGTCCATTTTCCAAAGCTCATCTCAAATATCACTTCCTCCCTGAAGTCGCATGTGATTCCCAGAAATGGAAATGAACTGATCCTTGCTGACAGTTGTCTGCACGGGCTCCCCAGCAGTCGGGACAACTGGTTCAGATGCTGCTCCTCCCCTCCGTTCTCCCTGACCTCAAAAACACAAGCATCCTCTTCTTTTCTTCTATAATAATTAGAACTTTTAAAACTCATACCTCCTGCGTCAGCTGTTTCTGCGACAATGAAACTAAAGCCTGGACAACACCCCGTGGCTTTGCCTCTGGTATACTTAGAAAAAAATCTAATTTTATTGAATAAGGCAGCAATTCCCTTTACATGATGTAGTGTTTCAAAAATGTGGTCATAACTTTTTGGAATCTGTCCCTTTAAGACCGTCTTAATTCCGCAGATAGGAACTGGTGGTTTGGTTCAGATGATCTGAGGGGATGTTCCTGTAACAGTGTGCACCTATGGATCCAAGGGACCCATCATTCTGGGGCCGTCCTGTCACTCTCTCCCAAGATGCTCATTCTGGGGAAAATGACTCACAACCACCCTGTCCGAGAGCATCCAAACAGCTGAGGGTGCTCTCATGTGGGGGAAAGCCAAGGCCAACATCTCGCAGACTCACCCTCCAGTCCAACCCCTTGGATGACAGCAGTCCTGTGATAGCTCACACAGTGACAAGGGAGCATGCCAACCAGGACCTCCCAGCTGAGCTGCTACGTAATGCTTGATCCAAACAAGCTGAGAAAAAAAAAATCAGTATTTATTGTTTGTGTGCGTGTTTGCTTTTTATACTTTTTAAATTAGCATACAAGATATTAGATATCATTATAGCATCTCTGAACAAAGTGTATTTTAGTAGACTTCCCCCTCCGCCATCTTTGCCACCTTCACAACCCCTCTCCCAGTCTCCTCATATAACCTTCCATCTCTTTTCCACTTTAGTGTCCCAAATGCTTTCTCCCCACACCCTTCCTTTTTCAACCCACTCTTGGTCTCCATCATGCTGGGCCGTAATTGTTACACAGCAACATTCAACAAAGACACACATCGACACAAAAATCTAGTGAGGATTTTTAACACGCGTGTCTTGACCTGGGACAGAGCAAGAGTAGAGCTAACGTGCTACTGCGCCTACGTGGGGCGCATTCCAGGGAAGCAGGACTGAAGGAGAGGAGGAAGGCTGGGGAGCAAATCCTAGAGCATCTCTGGGCTGCCTCCTGCATGGCCCCAGTCGCACTGACTAATTCATCATGTGGGGCCGATTCTGAACGGCGTCTCATATCAATTTGTTCAGTGGGAGGGAGTGAAGGGGATTTACCCATTAGCTCCACCCTTCTCAGTTAAGGGCTCTAGAGTAACTCTCTAAAGTTCCTGGGTATAGTTACATAGTATACAGTTTCTTGTCACTATAAGAAATATACGAGATAATCAGCTTATAAAGCAAAAAGGTCTATTTGGCTTGTAGATAGAGGTTTGGGTTCGTGACCAGTTGGTCCTGCTGATTTTTGGCCTTGTTAAGCATGTGGTAGAGTAAAACCATTCATCTCATGACCAGGAAGCAAAGGGGAAAAGGAGAGGCTATCATAGTATCATGATGCTCTTCAAGGGCATGACCCCAATGACCTAAAGATCTCCCCAAAAATCCTAACTCTTAAAGATCACATGACCTCCCAGTAGAGTCATTCCTGGGACCAATTTTTAAATACATAGACCTTTAGGATCATTTAAGATCCTCATACAGAACCCAGTGACATTGTCCTTGGGTTTTGATCCTACTTCATGTACTGGCTTTGTGGGAGCCTAGCCAGTTTGGATGCTCACCTTCCTAGACCTAGATGGAGGGGGGAGGACCTTGGACTTTCCACAGGGCAGGGAACCCTGACTGCTCTTCGGACTGGAGAGGGATGGGGAGAGGAGTGGGGGAGGGAGAAAGGGGGGGAGGGAGAGGGAAATGGGAGGCTGGGAGGAGGCGGAAATTTTTTTTTTCAATATAAAAAAAAAGATCCTCACAAAGGGCATAAGATCCCCATGTCACATGGCTTAGAATAAACAAGGAAGCTTCAAGGAATGCCACCACCATGCTAGGCAGGAGGTACTGCTGGGCTGTGCCCACTTGGGCTCAGTTGTAGTTTCCATGAGACTGGTCACCGAAGATTACCTGGAGCAAAACAAATGTGAAGGGCCCGACGGATGGGACTGTGAGGCTCTGGAGCGCACAGTGAGGTATCCGGCAGACGGCGTAGGGAGAATGACGTATTCACTGCAAGTATCCTCCGAACTTGGAAAGGGGTGATTTCAGAAGTACAGCTGGCCGGGAGTGTCTGTGATCAGCCAAACTTCCATCAAAGGGACCTAGACATAACCTTAAGGGTTGTATCAGGTAAATTCAGATGCTTGAGTAGCAGAATGATTTCCTATCTAAAGAAGCCAGTGTTTAGAGAAATAAAGGTCTTGAGGGGGGTGATTATGGGATGGAAATCCAGCAAGCAGGAAGTGAACAGTGGCTCTCAACCACATCTGGGTGGGGGAAGGGTACCACAGTGTGTGTTGGGGGGGGGCAATGAGGCAGGCACACATAGAATGAAGCTGACTCCGACCCACAAGCTTAGCACACAGTCATTATGAACTCACAGGCCTAGTCCTCGTTTTTCAGCCCCCAGATAACTGTTCCTTTGTAGTCCATCTTTCCAAAGCCTCCCAACTAGAGGAGGTGTTTTAATGCACACAGATGAGGATCAAATTCACATGACCGTCCCAATTGGTGTGAGTCACTCTTCCCAGCCAAAGGGTAAATACACAGTCACTCCTTTATCTAATTAATTGCCTATGCTTCCCCTTGGAGAAGGTCATGTCCCTGGTGGCCAGCAGCTTTGTGCCATGAGACCCAGCTCCTCTGCTCTCCTCTTGCCTCTGAGGCACCAACAGGCTTCTAAGCCCCCACCACGGAAGGAGGCGAAGGTTATTCTACACTGCACATACAGATGTGCACAGGCTGCGGATGGCACGTGGAAGTCAGGGTCCTTCGACAGGAGACACAACTCCAGATGTGCACCAGAATTTCCAGACTCTCTGGAGGCTTCCTACAAAGTCATTTGTGCCTTAGCTCCACTCCAGTCTCCTGAGTCGGACTCCTAATGAACATCCCTGTGCGAAGGCACCACGGGAGTTGGCAGCAGCTTCCTCCGTCTTCTGTCCGGGATGTAACTGAGCAGTTCAAGCTAAGCTTATTTATTTTAAATTAATACTTGAAATATTATGTAATGTTTCCTGCTGAATTGTGATCCGGAAACCTCTTGGTTATTTGGAATGTAATCCAAAATCTCCACGCCTGTTATTGCCCACCGTAAGAGCTCAGTATAGGCGGTCACCGCAGCTTTGCTCTTTTCCGCTACAAACCTGAAGGGGAGTCCGGAGGAGGAGTGGCTGTCAGGCTTCTCGGCACCCGGCACCCGAAGCAGATTCGGCTTTCTCTCTCTGCGCCTGACTCACCGAATCTGCCATATGACAAGAGCACCCCGGAGACAGGACACTGTGAACATCACATGACTGCCAATTTTCACATTTCAGAAGGGCCTTGAAGTGGAAATGCGGACTACCAAGAGCTGCAACCCCGCCACATCTCCCTGCTGCATACGCTTGCTGCCTGTGGCCGATGTCACTCGTGTGTCACCCGGTGCGGACATGTACTGTTCATCCTCAAAACCCCTAAGGTAGCAAATGTCCCACGGGGTCACCTTCTCCATCAGCCGAGCCAGACTCACAGACTTCTAGAACAGCAAAGCTGACAGAAATCTTCCCAGGGACAGTATAAGTGCTGGCATTTCTGGAGGGCTTACCAAGGCCCAGCCACTTCATATATATTATTTCACCTAATCGTCAAGCCAACTCTGCTGTGGAGGTTTTGCTATTTTCATAGTTTAGATGAAATGAAAAAAAAAAAGAAAAACGAACAAAAACCACAACAGGATGAGGTTTGGAAAAGAGACTCAAGCCATTCAAGGTTACAGGCCAAGTCACCCAGATCTACAAAATCTAAACAGTGCTACTCATGAGGACTGTGTACAAGGTAATTTCCCAGGAGTCACAAGAAAACCGGGGCTCAGTACAGCATATCATGCTCACCTCGGCAGCACGTATACTACACGGGAACGATACAGAGACGTGTATATGACTCTGTTTAATGAAGAATTCACCAAGAGTTCCATATTTCTAACATAACTTTATAAAATAAAATAAGTAAAATGTCCCTTGAAATGAAGGTTTTATTCAAGGTCAAATATTATAAAAACCAGTTTCATTCAGTAAGCATGAATGCATTATGGAACAACACAAGTTTTGTACAAATTTGAAAATAAAATGTGAAGCTTTAAGGAAGCTATTCATGTGTAATGCTATTTCTGGTTTGCAGAGGGCTCTGCCATAGTCCTCTGGCATAGGGAAGATTCCTGTGAGAAAGATTTGAAACAGTGGTTCTCAACCTTCCTAATGCTATGACCCCTCAATACAGTTCTTCCTCTTGGGGTGGCCTCCAACTGTAAAATTATTTTCATTGCTACTTCATAACTGTAATTTTGCTACTGTTATGAATTGTAATGTAAATATCTGGTATCTTTGATGGTTTTAGGTGACCCCTATGAAAGGGCCATTCAACTCCCAAAGGGACCATGACCCACAGGCTGAGAACCACTGATTTAAATGCTTGGTCAGGGACCTTCAGTTTCTGCTTAAGTAGAATTTAAAAGTGGCATCCCTCATAGAGGAAGGGGGAAAGGAGGAAGGACGTATCCAAGGTTATTACATTCGTTTATAGGTTTCAGCACCCATCATGGGAGAGAATGCGTTAGCAGAAAGGGGCTGGGCAATCCACGGAGTCATAGGCCCCTTTCTGCCTGACACACTCTCTTGTGTGTGAAGCTTTCAGGTGTAGAGATGAGCATCTCTCACTTGACGAATGAGCCAGGGGCAAATTACCCGACCCTCAACCTCTATCCCGTACTACTTCTAGCCCTCCCTACTCAGATGTTGCTTCTCCCATGGGAAGATTTCCCATATGGAAACACCCGGATTATCCTTGAGATGGTTATAACCAAAGGACACGTGGGTCTACACTTGGTGTGCAGAAGGAGCTCACACAAACAAACACCTGCCGTACATGCACTGAGGACCAGCAAGGGAACTGACAAGGGTTTTATTGCAGAACTCAGTCTCCTGGCGAAGGTTACTAGGAACACAAGAGCAATACAACAGATCCCTTCGGCTCAAAGCTAGAATGGGGACAAACGTGACAAGCAAGCTGGGCGAGTAACGGTATTGCCTGAACACTGATCTTAGGCAAAGATGTCAAGAAGAAACTCACGAGAACTTGAATACAAAGATGTGTAAGGTAACAGAGGCAACAAACTTAATTCATCACATTATTTTAGTTTATTTTATGCATGCATCAAATCCTTTGAGGTGGCAACTAAAGCTAAATTAATAGTTAGTAGGGAGGAAGACACTGGAAGGATTTGAAAGTGACAGAGACAGACTTGAAGTCAAGTGGAGGAGACCCAGGAGCCATATTGCAGTGTAAACAGGTATGTTGGCATATGTTTCAGTTGTAAGAGAGTGGACTGGCTTGTCTGGCATAGGGAATCTGTTTCTCATATGGTAAGTATTCTGGGGGTGTCTCTGAAACCTGGGAGTAGGCTTATTCAGGGGATTGAATAATGTAAACATCACTTCACTGTTCTCTCAATCTGGGCTGCCATTGCTTGCAGGGTCTAAGCCAGTCTCAGCTTCGAGCTCCTGTCTTCCAAGGTTAAACCTGATCTGAAAGTAGAGATTTTCTTTGTCAAATTTTTAACATCATCATCATCAAATAATAATCAGTGTTTGAGAGATAAGCATCGCCCACTCAAGAACAAATCACCGAGCCATAGTGATGGAGGTAGTTGACTGGCGAGCTTAGGTTACACCCCAGAACTGGTGTACAGTCAGGTCCACTGTCTTAATCACTGTTTTATTGCTGTGAAGAGACACCATGGCAAGTTTTATAAAGGAAAATTTTTAACTGGGCCTGGCTTAGAACTTCAGAGGTTTAATCCATTATGGTCATGTGGGAAACTTGACAGTGAGCAGCCAAACAGGATACTGGAGAAGTTTTACATTTAGATCAGCAGGCAGCAGGAAATGAACGGGCTTGAGCTTCTGAGCCCTCAAAAGGGAACCTCCAACAAAGCCACACCTACTCCAACAAGGCCACACCTCCTAATAGTGTCACTCGCTACCACACCCACCCAGAACACATTGTAGAGGCCTAGAAATGCAGGCCCATTTCCCACCTTTTCTGCCAGTCAGAGAGTTTAGGGACTTAATCACACCTTCTAGCTCAGGAGGTGGCTGCCTGGCCTCCTTTTGAAGTTAAGATAGTTCAGTGCCATCCTGACAGGGGGTTAGGATATGCAGATGTACTTCTGCTCCTTCCATTGTAATTATGAGATCACCTGGGGAAGGGTTGTTTTCTGCAGAAGTGATTCAGTGTACCTGAGTGTATTGACTTGGGTCATCTTGTTACCTAGGCAACAGAAGCTGATGCTGGGAAGTGTGGCTTGACTGTGTGAGTTAGCCTTGCTGCATCATGCTAATGAAGTCTTTGTTACCTTCTCCCCCAGTTTACTTTGGATGTAAAAGCTGTGGAAAAATAAACATGGGTGATTTCAGGATCTGAGTAATCCCTGAAACTCCCTCCCGTTACTGTCTTGTGTTCTATGTCTTCAATTCCCAGGCCCCTACACGGGGTAAGAGGTGATTTTGTTGAGGCCAGTCCTCATCAACACGTGGCCTAGTAATCAAGTGTCACAAGTACATTCTGATAAAAGCTTGAGACAGTTGTCATTACAGGGCAGTGTCTCCATCCATTTGAAATACGAAAGCAATGAGGAAGAGCTAGTACAGGATTAGAATCTGCTCTGATAAGCCTGTCCGGCATGCCAGCTGAGTTTGTCAGCAAGCATTGACAGAATCCGGGATGGGAGAATTCCTCCTTGTGTAGTAATGCCAAACATTACAATACATCATACACATGATTCTAACATTGTGGTACCTGCTTCCCATTGCAGTAACAGATAAACTTGTTTGTCTACACTTTCACTGGTCCACTTAGGGGGCAGTACCTTCCCTGTTTGAGAGTTCCACACTTCCTAGACCTGTGATTCAGAGGGAGTCTAAACTCAGAGAGGATGCAGGGTAGAGATGATCTAGTTTGTTGGGCCAGTCCGTGAGTCCTGGAGGACAGGGGCTAAGTGAAGATGGAAGGGAAGTTGCTATGACATGGTAGTGCTCCCAAAGGCCCAGGTTTGGTCCTCAGGGTAGCACAGATGGGGATGGTAGAATCTTGGCGGAGTTATAACCTAATGGGTGGTTCGTAGATCAGTGGGGCCATGCCCTTGGAGGGGATTGTGGGACCAAGGCCTTTTCCATTCCATTGCTTTCAGGCTCAAGGTTCACCATACATAATGTGCTGACCAGCATGCACTGCTCACCAGAGCCTCAAAGTTATGGTTGCCTGATCTGGGGAGCAGGACCTCTAGAGCTGTGACCAAAATAAACCTTTACTTTTAAGATTGAATGCCCAATTTCTCCAGGTGCTTTACCACAGTCGTGCAAAGCTGACTGATGCTCCGGGGACTACACCCCCGGAGGATGAGTGTGAGGTTGGAGATAGCAGGTTCCCTTTTCCTGTAAAGTTTCTCTTCCTCAAGAGGGATGCCACAGAAACAGCTTCTTGTGATAGTCAAGATTTAGCCTGTTTCTTCCACCTTCACTTGAATAAAATAAGAAACAATAGCACAAAAGGGCATTAAGTTGTGCAGTGCTAGCAAAGACACACAGAGAGGTTTGAAAGGGGCTCAGTGTCTATTAGAATAACTGTAAGACCAAACCCTTTCTCTTCTACTCAAAAACGTCTATCAGAACCTCTGGACATGAGGTTTTAAGATAAATTTTAATCTGTTTTAAATGACACAGAAGAAATGGAAATCTTTAAGAAACATCTATACTTTTTTTTCTTTTTCCTTTTCTTTTTTTTTTTTTGAGACAGGACCTTTCTTTGTATAGCCTTGGCTGTTCTGGGACTAGGTGGACCAGGGTGGTTTCAAACTCAGAGATCTGCTTGTCTTTGCCTCCTGAGTGCTGGGATTAAAGGTATGAGCCTCTATTACCGGTCCAAACATCTATACTTTTTTGATAACACAATACTTTTGTTTAAACAAATAGTCAATTGGTTAAGAAGTGCTGGCCTAAAATTCCAACACAATTCTTCACAGACGATGAAAGAACAGTACTCAACTTCATATGGAAAAAAAAAAAACAGAATAGCCAAAACAATCCTGTATAAGAAAGGACGTTCCCAAGGCATCATCATCCCTGACTTCAAGCTCTATTATAGAGCTATAGTAATGAAAGCAGCTTGGTATTGGCATAAAAACAGACAGGCGAACCAATGGAATCAAATAAAAGACTCTGATGTTAATCCACACATCTATGAAAACCTGATTTTTGATAAAGAAGATGAAAATATAAAGTGGAAAACAGAAAGCATCGTCAACAAATGATGCTGGTATAACTGGTAGAAATGATGGTGGCCTATACCTTTAGTCCCAGTAGTAGTGAGTCATACCTTTTATCCCAGCAGAGGGAATATAAAATGGGAGGAGAGAGAGGCTTAGTCTCTTTAGTTTGTGGTCACCCAGTCTTGGTAGAGGTAAGACTTCTCTAGTGATTTGACTGATTTGCTTTTCTGGTTTTCAGGTTGAACCCCAATTTTTGTCTCTGCATTTTTATTATTCATGCTACATTTGGCATGCAATGTGAGGCTCGAACACATGGCCCTGAGATTAAGAGTATCCTGCTCTACTAAACTGAGCTAGCCTACGTGTAGAAGTCAACATGTAGAAGAATGCTAATAGGTCCATATCTATCACCATGCACAAAACTCAAGTTCAAATGGAGCAAAGACCTCAGTATAAATCCAACCACACCAAACCTCATAGAAAAGAAAGTGGGAAGTATCCTTGAATGCATTGGCACAGAGAACCTCTTTCTAAAGATAACACCAGTAACACACTGAGAGCAACAATTAATAAATGGGGCCTCCTGAAACTGAGAAGTTTCTGTAAAGCAAAAAGGCATGGTAAGCAAGACAAAATGTAGCCCTTGGAATAGGAAAAAAAAATTCTTCACCAACCCCACATCTAACAGGGCTGATCTCCAAAATATACAAAGAACTCAAGAAACTAAAGACCAAAATACCAAATAATCCAATTAAAAAATGGGATACTGATCTAAACAGAGAATTCTCAACAGAAGAAACTCAAATGACTGAAAGACATTTAAGGAATTGCTCAACGTCCTTAGCCATCAGGGGAATGCAATTCAAAACAACTCTGAGATTCCATCTTACACATGTCAGAAGGGCTAAAATCAAAAACACTGATGACAACTTATCCTGGAGAGGTTGTGGGGTAAAGGGAACACTTCTGCATTGCTGGTGGGAATGCAAGCTGGTACAGCCCCTTTGGATGTCAGTGTGGCGATTTCTCAGAAAATGAGGAAACAACCTTCCTCAAGACCCAGTAATACCACTTTTGGGTATATATCCAAAGGATGCTCAATTGTGCCACAAGGACATGTGCTCAATTATGTTCATAGCAGCATTGTTCGTCATAGCCAGAACCTGGAAACAACCTAAATGTCCCTCAACCAAAAAATGG
The DNA here is from genome assembly GCF_018167655.1 of Microtus oregoni. Taxonomy (NCBI): domain Eukaryota; kingdom Metazoa; phylum Chordata; class Mammalia; order Rodentia; family Cricetidae; genus Microtus; species Microtus oregoni. The sequence goes on along the minus strand of NW_024543076.1, from coordinate 7,298,867 downwards.
ATAAGGAAAATGTGGTACATTTACACAATGGAGTACTACACAGCAGAAAAAAATAATGACATCTTGAATTTTGCAGGAAAATGGATGGAGCTAGAAAACATTATTTTGAGTGAGGTAACCCAGTCACAGAAAGACAAATGTCACATGTACTCACTCTTAAGTGGATTTTAAACATAAGGCAAAGAAAGCCAGCCTACAAACCACAATCCCAGGGAACTTAGACAACAATGAGAACACTAAGAGAGACTTACATAGATCTAATCTACATGTAGAAGAAGACATGATCTCCTGAGTAAATTGGGAACATGGGGGCCTTGGGGGAGGTCTGAAGGGGGAGGGGAGAGGCAGGGAGGGGAGCAGAGAAAAATGTAGAGCTCAATAAAATTAATTTAAAAAAAAGAATACCAAAGGCTGAGTCAGTCCTCCCTCCTCCGTGGTTAGAGTGACAGAAGGTGCTTAGGAATTCACGCACAGGGAGTCTGACAGAATCCAGGACACTGTGCTTCTGACTAAGCCCGGGGAAACAGTGGACCAGAGGTTAAGGCAGGACTGACTCCACATCATCACATTAGTGCGCCTGGAAGGCGCAGTGGCAGATTTCACAAAGCCACCTTGGCTTCCCTATGTCACCCTCTCCTCAGAAACTCTCCTGCTGAGACAGCTGTCTAGGATCATTTCTGTCAAGCACCGCTGGCCGAATGTGACCGGCTCTAGGCATTACCAGCCTCTCACCACAAAGCCATGCTAAATGAGGAATGCTGCGGTGTGGTGTACCAGAGCAGGCACTGCTGCTGCTAAATGCTGCTTTATGGGGCACCAGAGCAGGTATTGCTGCTGCTAAATGCTGCGGTGTGGGGTATCAGAGCAGGTATTGCTGCTGCTAAACGGCTCCCGCTCACCTAGCGATGCCATCACGGGGCCTCTCTGCATTTTCATTTCGACAGCTACTGGAGCCAGCTCTCTGAGCATCTTTCCTTGCCAACAAGTACCCCCAAGTAGAAATGGTTCTTAGTTCGTGTTTGAAGGAACTGGCATAAATTCTAGGCCATAGCTTAAAATTAAAACATGTACATTCCGCGGAGCACAGAGACTTTGGAAAGTTTATGGCAATGCACAAAAAAAGATGTAGGGAAATGGACTTTGTCTTTGTCAGACAGCCCAGAGGGCCTGCGCCTTACTCTTCTAAAGAAATAAACGTGTGCTTTACTGGCACCTGCGCCCCTTTCTTCTGAGCACCGAAAGCATCCTGTCCATTATTCAGCATAAAGTAATATTGCTGTTGCTTGGTTGCAAGGGGTCTTGGGAACAAACATTCCTAAGAGCACTGGAGCTCTGTGGATGGAGCCGCCCCCGACCTTGTTGCCATGGTAGAGCACACACCACTATTTTCCCCTAACCTTTGGCTGCAGCTCCCGCCTGGTCGGCAACATTTTCTTGTACTAATCGCTGGAATGCAAATTAAAGCAGGGAGCCCTCCCACTTCCCGGGGTGCTTGTTATGTCAGCACTCAACACCACGCTTTGAGGAATATCTGAGCACCGATGCTCAGGATGAATGCTCAGCTTGTGGATGGATTGGCTTTCTGTTACATCGCTTGCTCCCCAAATTATAAAGATGAATGAAGGTAACACATCCGAAGCTAGTGACATCAACTCTGGCCCCGTGATGTCCTCGGTATGTATCGTGGAGCACACAGGGCATTTTGTGATGATAATTAAAACTTGATGGCAGTGCCGCCTTTCCACCGTGCCTGTGCTCTTTCAGATCTGTGTCTGAATACCGAATAGTACTCTCCAGAAGACTGATGGGAAGCCAGCGCCCAACACTCCCAGCCCAAACCTACGCCTTCTCCCCACGTCCCCCCCATACACACACACACACACACACACACACACACACACACTGCTTACCAGAATCATTACTGTTTATCCCGTTTCCCTTCACCTCACACAACAAATCCTGCAGGACAAGCATCCCAGAGCCCTCACCACTCTGTGCTGTCACCCACAAGCCACCACAAAGCCTCACTAGGCTCCTCTCACCTGGTCGTAGCTCCAACTCCAGTGAAGCAGCCTTCTTGTGTGATCTTTCTAAAATACGAATCTCAATGTGGCATTATCTCTTTCCAATGCTCTAAGCTCCCTTCCTTGCTGCTGGCACCCAGAGTTTCTGAGCTCTGTTTTTCCTCTCCTGGGCACCGAATCTCTTAGCTTCACCTCTCCTTAGCAGCAGGGAAAAGCACTGGACTTCTAATCTCACATGCACCTTTCCTATGTATCCATTTAGTAAATTACTTTTTACATTGTATCTATTTGTGAGTGGTGTGTGTGTGTGTGTGTGTGTGTGTGTGTGTGTGTGTGTGTGTGACACACACAGGGAGGCCAAAGGACAGGTGACATTTCTCTCCTTCAACCACATGGGTACTAGGTCATCAGGCTTGCCAACAAGCACCTTTGCCCATCTTACTAGCCCTAGACAAGCTTCTAAGTCCAGATGTTAAGCCAAGGTGACCAGCACAGCTAGAAAAAACATTTTGGGAGACTCTAGGCCACCCTGGATCTTCTTAGCCAGGAGAACATTGACACACATGATGGATATCTATCTATTGAAGGAAAAAGACACTTGCGCCCAGGAAATCTAGGGCTATTTGGGGTTATATAAAAGTAAAAATGCAATCACCTTTAAAGTCAGGTCTTCTTTATAACTAGGAGCGTCGATTCTTACCTCTGCATGGGTTTGCACTGTGTCATATCAGCCGAAGGTGACAAGATAGCACTATTCTTCATGAAGACCAAGCGCTCTGAACTATACCCCAAAGTCCATAGAACCTGCTTTTGTCTCCTTAAACAACACAAACAAGACTTCCCCATTTTTTCCTTGCTTTATTTTTAGAAATCATTATCATTCCCTTCCCTATGAAAAATTACCACCGAGGTATTGTTCATTTTTTTCCCCCTCAACACAACTGAAGTTGTACATGGTAGGGAAGTTTTTAATTAGTCCATCGCTAGCAGGAACTGTGTATGCGCCCTGCGGGAGGAGCCTAATAAATTATTTGGTCATCTCTATCAGAGGCTTTGTGCAGGAAAATGCTCATTCGTCTGCACCAGCAGCCAGCTGCTTCCCATGAAAGGTTCAGAAGCGTGCTGCGGTAGGCACAGCTCAAGCTGCTTGGAGCAGAACTTCCAGGGCAGTGAAAGCAAACAGGCCTGGGGTGTGAGGAAGCCACGGTTTGAGCTACAGTAGCTGGGGACAAAAGAACTCTGGGGACCTTCCCATTGTTTCCTCCTTCTCACTTCACTTGCCTATAGGTGAAGTTCTTCTCCCCCACCCAAAGACGTCAGTTTTCAGGTCACCCAGTGCCCCACCCTGCTTTTCCGAGTGTGGAGACAGCAAATGCTTAGGAAATGGTTGCCACAAACAAAATATTTACGCTACCTTACTTAGATGGGCAGACAGACATGAAGAAGATGGGTGCAGACCATAGCTGTGTAAGGCGGGAGTGTAGCATGTTAAACCGTCTGGAAAGATAATTCTGCTTTGTGAGCAAGGAGTTTGCTGAAGAGACCTCCCACAGAGACTTGTAGGCAAATGAGAGAAACCAGCCTGAGACAAGGAAGCAGACTAGTGAGAGTGAGATCCCAGCAAAGTCCAGCCACATCCTTGTAGGATGGCCCTGGGGTTGACCCTGGGGACTACATTCCCACGCAATTCCAGTTTTCTGCTGTGGAGGAAGAGTGACTCCAGCAGGCAGTGGAAGAACTTCAGATAGTGATGCCACAGTCATGGGGGCAGAGCACCAAGAGGGAGCAAGGAAATGAGAGGCACTGATACTGCCTACCATGTATGTCTTCAGCAAACTCTATCTGCTCACAAGAGGGCAAAATCTGGAAGGGAGCTAAATCAGAGCCTGTCTGAGAACAAAGAGCGCCTGATGTCTAGGTTCACACGCTGGAAGCACATGCATTCATGTCTGATTATTTCTGCTAATAGCCGGGTCCCTCCCCACACCCCGCAGCCCAGCTCTTTTCTAAGCTTTTCTCGGCCAGTCTCATGCTCCTCATCCACACCTATGTTTCCTTGCCTGTGGCCATCAACTAAGCTTTAATGTCCACCAGGATGTCATCTGATCCCCATGACTCAGTGCCTTCAGTGTTGGCTGACATGAGTGAGGAAGTTAGGACTTAAGAAGGTTTGTCCAAGTTCTCTGACTACAGAGTGCAGCCTCCAAGTGTATTGAGAGCTGATGGCCCTTGATTGCTAAAAGTGCATGCAGCCGTCCCTCTTCCTAAGGCTCTTTCATGTCACGGTGTCTGTGTTCTCCATATGCCAAACCCAGGTTCAAATATCATGGCTTGTCCAAATCCTTTCAAACTAGCCACAACTCTTGGGAGGAAGAGATATTAAAAAAAACAAAAAACAAAAAACAAAAACAAACCAACAAACAGGGAAGTAAAATCTTTGGTCTTGGCAGTTGAAAGAATATTGGGGTGGTTTTCATGTTTGCAGGGACCGACACTGGAAACAGGACCTAAAATAAGGGCTTAAATTTTAAATAAGCTTCCTCAGCCAGTTGACCTTAGAAATGGAAAATCGACAGCCCCACCCCTCGCCACCCATTACAATCCACAAAGAACTCCACTCAGGCGTCTCTGGATCTCTGGGTCATATGCTTGCACCCATCCTGACCACGGAGTTTAAGAAACTGATAGCATGATCAGTCAGTGTAAAAGGCTTTATTGTCTTTTGAGGATCTGAGTAGAAGAAAAAAGGGGTTGGGCGGTTCAGAGCCTGGTGTCCACAGTGCGTTCCAGCGTCTGTGGAGACCCAGGCGGAGTCGCTCTACCTTCTTCTGGCGTAAATACCTGTCGACAATACTCACGTGGTCTTTGGACCAAGAATGTGGACGCTGTGATTATGGATTGCCTCTGCTCCCCACAGCACTGAAGCCGGAGGTGAATGGTTCTAAGCCAGAGAAACTCAGTAGCAAGGCTCATTCCCTGAAAGTCTGGCTGCTGGTGCTTTGCTGTCTAGTGGTGGTGGTGGTGGGGCACCAGTTCCTCTCCAAGTTACTCTTTCTTGTGAGATGATCTGGGTTTTCCCTCACACCAGATAGTTCAGTTCCCACAGTGACTATCAGAGGAGAGGGCTGGAGAGCAAGATTCAAAGGCAGACTGAGGGACTGAGCGGTAGGGGGGAGGGGAAGAGAGGGAGGAAAATAGAGATGGCGAGAGGAGAGAGGAGAGCCAGAAGAGAAGGGAGCTGTCCTGCTTTCTGTCTGTCACTTCTGTTTGCTTGAGCCTCACAAGCCTTTCGGGCTCAAGGGGAGGGGAAATACACACCCTTGAGAGGGGTAGACAACTCTGGAAGAGAATATCGGGCCTGAGATACTGCTATTGACACTTTCAGCAAACACACATCTGCCCCGTGGGGCCTGAGATATTGCTATTGACACTTTCAGACAGCAGAAAAAAAAGGGTCACTAATATTGACATTTGCTATTAAGACACCCAGAGCCTCGCTTAGTTGAGAGCAAGGGCTGTGAGATTAGTAGACTTCGAAGCTTTTCAACATGAACAATGTTTCATAGGAAGACCCACATCTAAGTGCTGTTAGCTGTGGAGAAACACAAGAAGGGTGAGGGGAAACTTGGCCAAATAAGGTCAGCAGGTCGAACTGGCTTCTGCCTTGTCCCAAGGAAAGTGCAGATCCTGAGCCCATGAGTACGGAGAGTAACCTTCACCTGCATTCCCAAACACACATGACTAGTTGAAACTCAGCCCAGATGCTTGTTAGTGCCCCCAGTAGGGTTCTTAAGCCATTTCATTATACACATCTTTGGAGGTTTTATGTTCTGAAGGGGACATTTGTGTTATTTCATCAAAGCCAGAGGAAAATCTTGCCCCTAAGTGGGCTGACCACTGTAAAACTCGATTCTATGATGGAAACTTTTATTATAGCATCTTTGGGTCCTCAGGAACTTTGGTACTACTGCCGGTCAGGTCTATGCTTAGTCTCGATCAGATACCACCTTTCTTCATCTTCCTGGTCCTCATTTCGAGGAGAATGTGCAGTGGAGGAAGATTAGCACCAGAAGACAGTGGCTTTCACTAAATAGGAGCCCTGCTCTTATTTTATTTTATTTTTTCCCGTTTATTTATTTATTAAAGATTTCTGTCTCTTCCCCGCCACCGCCTCCCATTTCCCTCCCCCTCCCCCAATCAAGTTCCCTTCCCTTGTCAGCCTGTAGAGCTATCAGGGTCCCTGCCCTGTGGGAAGTCCAAGGACCACCCACCTCCATCCAGGTCTAGTAAGGTGAGCATCCAAACTGCCTAGGCTCCCACAAAGCCAGTACGTGCAGTAGGATCAAAAACCCATTGCCATTGTTCTTGAGTTCTCAGTAGTCCTCATTGTCCGCCTCACCCATGTGCCTTTTCCATTTGCGAACTGCATGGTAGGCGCAGCTGTGCCTTATCGAGCCCCTACAGCTCTCGGAATCTCCTTTGTTCCTGCTGTCTCATCATGCCCGGAGTCAGGTTATGTCAGCATCCTTTGCAAGAACACAGACAGGTGCTGCCAGAGGACAGGGGTGTGATTTTCCCACACAGAACAAAATCGTCTCCAGAGATAGCACTCTTCGAAATACATGGGTAGCCCTCAGAAACAGCAAAACAAATACCAGGAGTAATAATGATGCAAGAGGGGGCTCCAGGCTCAACTTCAGGGGTCTTCTTGCTCTGCTGTAGAGGCCTTTCCTTCCTCATGAAGGGGAATTTACAGGTAGGTACATAGTAGGCACTCAGTAAGTGCTGAATGAATGAATGAATGAATGAATGAATAGACTAGCATACAGTATGCAGCTCCATTCCATTTTAGCAAATTCTTACAGAAGTAGAAGAAAAATAATATTTAATTATCTGTTGCCCCTGTAGTGATGCACCTGCGGATTCAGAAATAATTTCCTAAATATTAATTTGTGGAGCTTGAGCTTCTCCATCCTTAGACTCTCTGAGCATCAACATGGGGAGAGCCTTAGCTATGTAAATTCTCTGAGCATCAACATGGGGAGAGCCTTAGCTATGTAAATTCTCTGAGCATCAACATGGGCAGAGCCTTAGCTATGTAAATTCTCTGAGCATCAACATGGGCAGAGCCTTAGCTATGTAAATTCTCTGAGCATCAACATGGGGAGAGCCTTAGCTATGTAAATTCTCTGAGCATCAACATGGGCAGAGCCTTAGCTATGTAAATTCTCTGAGCATCAACATGGGGAGAGCCTTAGCTATGTAAATTCTCTGAGCATCAACATGGGCAGAGCCTTAGCTATGTAAATTCTCTGAGCATCAACATGGGGAGAGCCTTAGCTATGTAAATTCTCTGAGCATCAACATGGGCAGAGCCTTAGCTATGTAAATTCTCTGAGCATCAACATGGGGAGAGCCTTAGCTATGTAAATTCTCTGAGCATCAACATGGGCAGAGCCTTAGCTATGTAAATTCTCTGAGCATCAACATGGGGAGAGCCTTAGCTATGTAAATTCTCTGAGCATCAACATGGGGAGAGCCTTAGCTATGTAAATTCTCTGAGCATCAACATGGGCAGAGCCTTAGCTATGTAAATTCTCTGAGCATCAACATGGGCAGAGCCTTAGCTATGTAAATTCTCTGAGCATCAACATGGGGAGAGCCTTAGCTATGTAAATTCTCTTTGCCCCAAGGTGTCAGTGGGTTCATACGCTCCAGGAGAGGGGCATGTGTACTAGAAATATTAGGTGGGAAGAACAGAGATATGAAAGGAAGACAGAAACAGGATAGTACCAGGAGGGCAACTCAGTGAATACTGAAGACTGGATCTACCCACGTTTATTTTCCATATGCTTATTATATACCCCAATCCAAAGCAGGGGAGCAGACAAAGGACTGCTTTAACATGACACAAGGACAACCAGAGCAATCACGTGCTTCGATACTTGAGACATCAAGCCATTATCTCCTGAGTTAAGCATTCTGATGTTTTGGGCAGGACGTGCAGTGAATACACCCTAGACCAAGTATCCTGTAGGCAGCCAGTCCCTATGTCACACCTCCTACTGGCTTATATTGGTCAAGGTGGAGCGAATCCACCTCTACAGGCCTTCTTAATGTCCAAAACACCAAGTAACCCCACCCTAGGTCAGGGTATCTTGTTTGTAGCCATATCTGTTGTTAACCTTTGAAAGAGTAAAGATGAGTTTAAACTCTCTGAGCTTTGGTCAGTGTGGAACGGGACTCACATCTGTGAGCCTCCACACCAAGGCCCTCAAGGCTTTTCCTGTGAGAATCCTGGAATAAAAATCAGAAGTGTACTTTTAAATATGTATTTATTTACTTTCTGTATATAGTTGTTTGGCCTGCACCTATATCCAGTCACCATGTGCACGCCTGATGCCTGTGGAGGCCTGAAGCAGGTGTCTCATCCCCTGGAGCAGAAGTGTGTGTGTGAGTGAATATGGGCATGCGTGCTTCCTTGCTTGATTTCATGTTTAGAAGTTTCTCTTGTTGCTCTCCTAGGGTCCTCGGATGCACAGTTTTAGAAAGACTTTACTATTTCTTTTCATTTCTCCTATAGGTACATTCAGCATTTGGGGGATCAGTTCCCTTCCTGACACTATAGCTATAGTAAGAGTATAGACAACGTGCCAGCTCTCCCTGAGTTAGTGCTAAAACAGAAATGTTAAGATCCTGACATGGTTTTTGTAGTTGGCCACCATGATCCCTTCCAATCTTTAGTCATCAAACAAAGATGATAGTTCTTTGGGTAATTCAAAGATTTCCTGTCGGATGTCAAAACATATTATGAGGACAGCGGCACCGGCATGTAACCAAATCAACAGAGCAACGGACAGACCATGTCCAGAATTGACCCAGTACGTACAGACGCCTAAAGTCACTGGGGGAAAGGTGACTCACGCAGAATATAAGATCGGAACATTGTCTAGTCATGGAGACAAAGAGGAGATGAAGTCACGCTTAGAATTTTACACCGGTGTTATATATTTAACATAACTGCTGTCTCAGCATCTGTTTTTTAGGTCAGATGTAAGTTATTTGCAACCCAGTCCCACCCCATTACCTGTATTCTAATTGAGTCTCCCTTGCTTGTGTGGGTGGCTGTGATTCAGCCCTACTTGTTCCTGATTCTCCTGACCCCAGCCCAACACATTCCACAGCACCTGACCATGACAGAACCAGAAGATCGAAATCAGTAAGCAAATCCCCAATCCACAGACTCCGTGGGACTTCTTGAAGAGTACCGCTTAAGTCCACAGCCTTTAATTAATAAAGGTGTTCTACAGGTGTCTCCCTCAACCCCTACCCCATGGTTAGCCCCTGCTCAGGCTCTCTGTCAACCTCTTTACCTACTGAGCCGCTCCCCTGGCTCCCTGTTGGCTTCCTGGTGGCACCTCTAACTTCCTTGAGACCTGTGAGTAAAAAGAGTGGAAAGAAGGGGGGCTGGGAGGAGGGCCGGGAGGAGGGCCGGGAGGGGGACCTGGAGGGGGGCCGGGATGGGGGCTAGGAGGGTAGCTCAGCAGTTAAGAGTGATGCTGCTTCAATTCCCAGACCTCACATCAGCATCAGCATCAGGCAGCTCACAACCATCTGGGCTCTTCACTCTTCTGGCTTCTAGCACCAGCATTCACCTATACATACCGTAACACACACACACACTCACACACACACACACACACTAGAACTAACAAAATAAATCTTGCTGACAAGTTTCTCCTTTTCATTCCTTTTGGCTTTTCCCTCTTCATCACGTCTCACCCGTCATGCATCCAGCCCTCACGTCTGAGCTCTCCTAGACTGTGGCTTTCTTAGCTTACAGACACACTTGAGAGGGATCTCAAGACCAAGTTAGAAATTACTGTAACAGTAGAAATCACAGTACCCTGATTAAGGTTCAGTAGAGAGGAGATGAATATCGAAACTGACAGCATAGAACTGGGAGGAATTGCAGAATGATGGCATGGCCCAGAGTGGGGAAGGCCTACACAGAAACAAACTGGGTGACTAATTACAGCTCATGTCACAGAGGAGGGAGACACTCCCTGGGATAGATGAGCTCCCACTGGCCAATAAAAAAAAATCATGCAATCAATTTAAAAAGAGCTAATGATGTGGCCACTCCACATAACTGTTAGTCCTTTTTTATAGGGTCTCACTATGTAGCCCAGGTCTTGATATAGACCAGTCTGACCTCGAATTCACAAAGACCTGTCTGCCTCTGCCTCCTAAGTACTAGGATTAAAGTTGTGCACCACCATGCCTGGCTAAAGATGTTCCTTAAAATATCAGAAAGCATTACCAGCTGCACCCACGACAGGAGATATGCAATTTAAACTAACCTGAGAGCTCCCGTACAGCAAACACAGTATTACTATAGGTAGGGAACTGGAGAGACATTGTAAGACAGACACAGGATAAATCTGCAGATTAGCCCAAGAACATGTTAGCCTTGTTGCTTGGAGGGAAACTGCGATGAGAGCATGGGCCATGAGAGCATGGGGGAGAGGGGACGTCTGTGTCTTCCCTTTTGTGCCTGTGGGATTTTGACTCATATGAATGATGTGGAAATATGAAAAAAAATGAAAGAAAACTGTATCTTGAAAAAAAAATCTATTTCATTCTCTTTTCACCATTCCGCTTTGCTCAGCCTTGGCAGGCCTCCCCCCCGCTTCTCTGGCCTCTCTTCAAGGACTGCATGGACTGTTCACAATCCGCACGATGCTCAGGGCTGGTTTTGAAGCTTACGAAATGAAAGTCATCCCCAGAACATTGCCAAATGGTCTCAGAACACAATTTAATGCGAGGTTTCTGACAGAGCAGCTGTGGCTTCCTTTAGCAGACGATTTGAACATTTTAGTCTCAATACAGCAGTTGGGTTCCTAGAACAAAAGGTGGTTAAAGGGACAGACGTATGAAAAATCCAAAAAGACTGATTCTCTGTGTGGTATTTGAGTCTTGCTTTCTTTCAGTTAGATTAGACACTATAACCAAGAGGCATCTTACTTATGTAAGACATATATTTTGCTTTTCAGCTCAGCTTCGGGTATTATAAATCTGATTATTCTCAACAGCACTACGTGGCATATTATAGGATGTTAAAGCTGGGAGACCTGGGAGCTCATTTAATGGGGCTGATGTTTTCGTTATCTGTTGCTGGGAAAACAAGGCTCTACCGGATGCCCTCCTCCAGCAGGGTTTGAACTTACGGTCCATTCCCAGAAGGATTCAATGAGAACAGTACCTTTCAAAATCGTGAGAGTTTCTACTGCTGTGTTTTAAGCTCCCAAAGAGTGGTAAGGAGCCCTAGGGAGAGACTCTGGTCTCTCAGAAACTAGACTCATCTAGGCAGAATCTCAGAGACCACCCTGACCCACCCAAAACAACAGGGTAGCTTATCAACATCCCAGAAGCCAGAAATAAGAATTCAACTCCAAGGAACCAAAATTGGAGAGATTTGCTCAGGTTAAACCTCCTTCCATGCTGGTGCAACCGTGCTGTAGTTCAGTCTCCTCCAGCCAACCACACCTTGGTGAGGATTCCTACTTTCAAGTCCCAACTGCCTTGAACAACCACGGTAATCCTTAACCTTTGATAAGCAGCAAGCAACTGGCAGAGAAAAGCGGATTCAAGCCCCTTCTACAACCTTTCGCTCTGTAGCTGTCTCCCACACGGGAACTGCTCCTAGACTAACTCAGATTTCCAGATGTTTGACACACATCAAATGTGTAAATAAATTTAAATAAATAAAAAAAAGAAAAAAATGTGTCTGTATTGACTACAGATGTTCTGTTATCAGACTTTCATACAGTAACTGAAAGCTGAGCCTGTAAGTAAACCAACTTGAAATTCAATGATCTGGACCACACAAGCTCTGCAATGGGAGGCAAATCGTGACAGGCTGGCTTTATCCACATGCAGGGATATGTGAAGCTTTCGAGTACACAGAACGGAAAGATACGACCTGGCGAAAAGTCTGAGGTAGCTTTACTCTCAGACTCTGCTTTCAGGCAAGACCCTCCTCCCACTCCTCTTTGAAGCATTCAGGGACAGGATAACCCCCTGTTGCTGCCCACGGGAATGTCGTTTATCTTGTTTTGATATAAGGATACTTCCAAGCAGAAACCATTTAGGAGAGAATGAATCTGGTTCCTTCTCTTCTCTGGTCTTTCTCTTGTCATCTACCTTGTAGGTCCAGAGTCACATAGGATTGGCTCCTGAACTGAGGACAGTTCTGGCCTCTCCATTCTTGCTTTCCCAGCTGTTTCAGGTCTCTTCTCAAGACGTGGATAAAAGCTGCCTGCGCCTTGGGCTTGTGTTTGGTAAGTGACCCGGCCAATCTCTTTCCCCTCACTCGATCTTGTAAGCCCTCACTCTGGCCAGCCACTCTCTAGTATCCTACAGCCTGTACTTGACAGGATATGAAGCTTGGCTTACTTGCGGCAATGATAGGTCTTTGGGCGGTAGTAAAGTTCTTGAGAAGATCATGGCGCAGTGAAGAGAGGATGCTGTAGGAGTGACTAGGTAGGCAAGATGGTGTATGCCTATAATCCCAGCAGTCTGGGAGGCTGAGAAGGGAGGGCCACTTGAGTTCACAAGTTCAAGACCAGCCTAGGCAACAGAGGCCTTTCACAAAAGTAAAAAAGGCTAGGGAGATATTTTATCTTTTAAAATATTTGCCTTGTGTTCATGAAAACTTCAATTGACAGAACCCACATTAAAAAAAAAATCCAGGTGTGGTGGTGTGTACCTGTAATCCCAGTTTGGAGAAGACGAAGACAGGCAGAATCCTGGGGCTCTCTGACCAGACTTCTTAGCCTACTTGATGAACTTCAGGCCAATAAGATAATTTGTCTAAAAAAACAAAGTGGGTAGCACCTTGGGGGAAGGACACCTGAGGTTGGCTTTTGGTCTCCCTCTACACATGTACCTGCACATACCTACACATGTACCTGCACATACTTACACACGTACCTGCACATACCTACACACGTGCCTGCACATACCTACACACGTACCTGCACATACCTACACATGTACCTGCACAGACCTACACACGTACCTGCACATACCTACACATGTACCTGCATATACCTACACATGTACCTGCACAGACCTACACAGGTAGCTGTACATACCCACACATGTACCGGCACATACCTACACACGTACCTGCACATACCTACACATGTACCTGCACAGACCTACACATGTACCTGCACATACCTACACACGTACCTGCACATACCTACACATGTACCTGCACAGACCTACACACGTACCTGCACATACCTACACATGTACCTGCACAGACCTACACATGTACCTGCACATACATACCCACACATGTACCTGCACATACCTACACAGGTAGCTGTACATACACACACATGTACCTGCACATACCTACACATGTACCTGCACATACCTACACACGTACCTGCACATACCTACACACGTGCCTGCACATACCTACACATGTACCTGCACATACCTACACATGTACCTGCACAGACCTACACACGTACCTGCACATACCTACACATGTACCTGCACAGACCTACACATGTACCTGCACATACATACCCACACATGTACCGGCACATACCTACACACGTACCTGCACATACCTACACACGTACCTGCACATACCTACAATGTACCTGCACATACATACCCACACATGTACCTGCACATACCTACACATGTACCTGCACAGACCTACACACGTACCTGCACATACCTACACATGTACCTGCACAGACCTACACATGTACCTGCACATACCTACACATGTACCTGCACAGACCTACACATGTACCTGCACATACCTACACAGGCAGCTGCACATACACTCATGCACGCACACATGCACAAATGCAATAAATAAATAAATAAAGTTTGAATGGAACTGAAGTATCTTTGTTCCTAGGCTTGCCCTAGGCTTTGGATGATCAGTCAAAGCTTGGGTAAATGCCTTTTGCACGTTCCTTTCTTGAATTGCTAGGGGTCTGCTTTGCTTCATTTGCTATTTCTAGAACTAACAGAAAGGTGACGATTCAGCCAGATGTTGTGTAATCCCTCAATATTCACCGCAAAGGTGGAATTTGCCATTCTTTATCTGAACATGGACTGGGAAAGCTCTGACTGGAAGTTTTAAACTGAATTAGGTCTGTCATCAAGATTACAGACAGAGTTCTAAAGTACTCAGTGTTTGGCTCATAAAGATGTGGGCATTTGTCCCTGAAGAAAGCAAAGACAAAACTATGAACTCTACAAGGTGGGAGCAATGTTGCTGTTTTGTCGGGATAGAAAATGTTATCTCGGCTTGGAGTTTATGGGATTTCCACAGCTTCAGATGTGGCTATGTCCTTGGAATTGTGGAGACAATATGGCTACTCATGTCTAGACTAGAAAGTGACACTAAAAACATTCCAAGCAGTTACAGGAAATGACCAGTACCCTTTCTTCTTGCCCTAAGGAAGGAACATCAGTAAATAAATATGCCACTCATAAATGCCCAGATATGGCCTAAGCATGCTGCTGAATTCGTTGTTCCCGTCACACACACAGCCGGTCACTGGAACTGACTTCAGCATCAACTCTGCTTCTTATGCACGTGTCAGATCATCATCTCATACCTGCACCATAGTCATATCTGGAACTAGATAATTCTTTCTTCTGAGCAGTTGTCCAGTGCATTACAGCCGCTCATCAGTATCCCTGACCTCTCCTCATTCAGTGCTAACAGAGTTTGCTCATCAGTATCCCTGACCTCTCCTTATCAGTGCTAACAGAGTTTGCTCATCAGTATCCCTGACCTCTCCTTATTCAGTGCTAACAGAGTTTGCTCCCAGTATCCCTGACCTCTCCTTATTCAGTGCTAACAGAGTTTGCTCATCAGTATCCCTGACCTCTCCTCATTCAGTGCTAACAGAGTTTGCTCATCAGTATCCCTGACCTCTCCTCATTCAATGCTAACAGAGTTTGCTCATCAGTATCCCTGACCTCTCCTCATTCAGTGCTAACAGAGTTTGCTCATCAGTGTCCCTGACCTCTCCTTATTCAGTGCTAACAGAGTTTTCTCCCAGTATCCCTGACCTCTCCTCATTCAGTGCTAACAGAGTTTGCTCATCAGTATCCCTGACCTCTCCTCATTCAGTGCTAACAGAGTTTGCTCATCAGTATCCCTGACCTCTCCTTATTCAATGCTAACAGAGTTTGCTCATCAGTATCCCTGACCTCTCCTTATTCAGTGCTAACAGAGTTTGCTCATCAGTGTCCCTGACCTCTCCTTATTCAATGCTAACAGAGTTTGCTCATCAGTATCCCTGACCTCTCCTTATTCAATGCTAAGAGAGTTTGCTCCCAGTATCCCTGACCTCTCCTCATTCAGTGCTAACAGAGTTTGCTCCCAGTATCCCTGACCTCTCCTCATTCAGTGCTAACAGAGTTTGCTCCCAGTATCCCTGACCTCTCCTCATTCAGTGCTAACAGAGTTTGCTCCCAGTATCCCTGACCTCTCCTCATTCAGTGCTAACAGAGTTTGCTCCCAGTATCCCTGACCTCTCCTCATTCAGTGCTAACAGAGTTTTCTCCCAGTATCCCTGACCTCTCCTCATTCAGTGCTATCCCTGACCTCTCCTTATTCAGTGCTAACAGAATTTGCTCCCAGTTGTGATTTCTCTAGCTTGTCCTCTACTATATAAAGCTTTATAAAGTGACTGTTTTCGCCATTAAAATTTTAAGGAAAGAGTAGCCTGAATAGAATTACTTCAGCTGGCTACCAGCTCCCATTTTAAAGTCTATTAGAAGATCAATTCTCACGCAATGAGTTAATCTAATGAATCTGGACAAATAGAGCAGTTTCTGCTCTGGGAACCAGAGGGAAGTTTGTAGAAAGCTCATATTTGAAGCTGTGACTAGTTAAGAAGTCATGTGCCAAAAATCACCTACAGGCTGAGCTTGGAGGTACATGCCAGTAATCCCAGTTTAAAGGAGGTAATGGCAGGAGGATCATGTCATAGGTCAGCCTAAGATACATAGCACTCTCTTATCTCAGAGGAAGAAGCAGGAAGAGGAAGAGAAAGAACAGAGATAGAATAGCACCAGTAAGAAAGAAAAGGAAGGTCTCTGGATTCTTTTTAAGATCGCTTTATCCTAGAGATGCCCAAAGTACCCACACTGAATGCTGAAAGCCTAAAAGGATTGTAAACCAAACAATTTAGGCTTGTTCTCAGTCTCTATTGGCAAGTTGTTATCAGTTTGGCCTGTGTGGAGCAAGGATACTGACGCAAGAAGACAAAGTTACTACTAGGTAAGTAAGTCTTTTTGTGGACAAAGGACCAAGAACCCTTACTGAAAAGCAAGTCATTTAAAGACGAGCCCAACTGAGTAGGATGATGTGGGTCGCACTCAGCACACAAAGATGATATCAACAAAATAGCATCTGAACACCCATTTGATGCTCAGTCTTTAGTCAACAGAGACTGAAAAGTAAAATCACACTGAGATTTTATCTCACCCCAGTCAGAATGGCTTTCATTAAGAAAAAAGAAAACAGGGCCCAGAGACCCCTGAGCTGAAGCTAGCCTGAATGCCTTCTCCTGGCTTCCAAAGGAGGGAGGAAACCAACAATCCTATCCAGCTATGATGCCAATGAACCACATTGATGACCAGCATGGCACGATAACCATAAGGGGCAGTGATAGCACACATACCTTGGCGATAACCAACAGCTCTCTAGTTGGACTTACAACCCACTCAATGAGGCATGTGGGCAGCATTCTGAAATTACTCAGTGGCAACGTGGGCCACCTGGGTACCAGAATTGAGGTGGTGAGCGTGGTTCCCACCAGGCAGTCTCAGAGGCCCCTTCTTTCCCAAAGTAAGCAATAAAGACTTCTGAGAGCCACTCTCAGACAAGCCAAGCTGCAAGGAAGATGCTGAGACAAGACCAGCTCCCTGTGAGAAGTAGAAACCAGCTAAGTTGTCTGGAGGAGGGTTAGAGCAGTTGAGTCTCTTGGAAAGAACACTCCAACCCGTGGAGCTGCCTACAGGTTGCACAGTGTGCTCCAGGCTCTCAGCTCTCATGAGCTGTCATTCATGCTGAGCTGGGCTTTGGCGATGTAGCTGTCTTTGAGCCATTTCTGTTCCTGTAAATAACCCCTCACCCATACTCCTGTAAGTAACAGCAATAAACTCATTGGTTCATGAAACTGAACATCAGTGGTTTCTCTACTTTGGTCTGTCACGAGTTTTCTATTTGGGATGAGTAGACATGTGTGTTATATCTCCTCAGGAAAAGTCTTGTCACACAGCAAATGGTCAGCCCTGAAAACATACAAGTAACAATATATGGACTGAACAGGTTATATTTAGAAATACATGCATGCAATAACAGTTAATAAAAGAAGAGGCCATGAATTTGAAGGAAAGTTGAGTGGTATATAGGAGGGTTTGGAGGGAGGAAAGGCAAGGAATAAGTGTTGTAATTATGTATAATTTCAAAAAGGAAAGAAAAATAAATAAAAAAGAAATAAAAACAAATGTTGGCAAGAATATGAGGAAATGGGAACCCTTATATACTGCTGGCATGGATGCAAATTGGCCCACCAACTATAGAAATCAGTGTGGACATTCCTCAAAAAATGAAAATAGAGCTACCATCTGGCCTAGCTATACCAGCTCATGGGTATATATCCAAAAGACTCTAAGTCAGAATATCTCAGAGATGCCTAGATAGT
The DNA here is from genome assembly GCF_018167655.1 of Microtus oregoni. Lineage (NCBI taxonomy): Eukaryota > Metazoa > Chordata > Mammalia > Rodentia > Cricetidae > Microtus > Microtus oregoni. The sequence continues at coordinate 7,281,076 of NW_024543076.1, read as the reverse complement.
TATATTTATTATAGTACTATTCACATAAGCCAATATATGGAATTAGCTTAAAGGTCCATCAATAGATTATAAGATAAGTAAAATGTGAGATATATACACGATGGAGTGATACTAAACTGAAAAAAGATGAGATTATGCCATTTTCTGGAAAATGGATACAACTAGATAGTCTCATGTTAAAAGAGCCACACTTAGATATTCAAATGTCTCATGTTTTCTCTTATTGTCGTTCTTAAAATCCAATAAGAATACATATATACATACATACACACACATATGAATGACAGGAAGCAGAAGGAAGACTAGGAGAAGGAAAAGACTAGTTGATAGGAAAAGGAAGGGGCAGAGTGTGGAAGGGTGCATGGACTCTGGGTGAATATGGCCCCAATACAGGAAGTATTTGAGATAAAATAAATTTATGAAACCCAGTACTATATACAACAAAGACACTCCAACAAAAAATGGTTTGAATAAAATTTTATAAGTACATTTTGAATCTTGGGGCTAGTGTAAGCCATCTCCTTCCATGATAAAAATAGGAACAACTCCAAACTTGCATTAGATTTGTTCCTCACCAAGAAGGGACTCAACTTTCCAGGACTGAACCAAAGTCCTGGCCCCATATTTGTTGATTCTCAAGTCTATGCCCAAAGTGACACACATAATTGTGATGATTAATCTTGTTGACATCTTGATGAATCAGGAATCAAATAAAAAATATGTCTCTGAATGGGTCTATAAGAGCATCTCCAGGAAGGGCTAACTGAGGAGAAAAGCCTCTCTTGCAGAATGGGTGGCATCTTCTAGTGGCAGTTGCATATAAGGAGGACTGAAGAAAAACCAGACTGTCTGCCAAGCTTCGCTTCTTGCTGAGTGTATGTGTGCCCTATCGTTGCTGCCTGTAAGCTCCAGCGGAGCTTTTCTTTTGTCCTGATCCCAAATACACACACAGAAGCTTATTTTCATTACAGAATGCTTGACCTTATAGCTCAGGCATATTACTAAGTAGCTCTTACAACTTAACCCATTTCTATTAATTAATATTTTGCTACATGACTCATGGTTTTACCTATCCTCTAGCATCTTGTTTCCCCAGAGGCTGCTTCATCTCTCCCTTCACTCCACCCTTCTTCCTCTCTGTTATTTTCAGTTTGGCTTTTCTGCCTAACCTTATTCTGCCTTGTTACAGGCCAAATCAGCTTTATCATTTACCAATGAGAGCAATACACACATTCAGAGCATACAGAAGGATTATCTCACAACAGCTGCCATGACTATACCATCCCTTGCTGACATTAGAACCCAGCTTCCTTGGCCTTCCAATATAGACAAAGCTCAGTTGCCCTCCAGGAATCCTCCCAGCCTACAGTACCATACTGGGACTGCTGAGGCATCCACTCACACCTATAGTCTTTCATAAGGCAGCTTTGCTGTCTACCTGGACAGCTGCTATTGGCATGGGCTATAGAAAAGCTCATAATGCCAAACAATCTATAAACTCTTCTCCAGTGCCAGGTTCTAACCCAACCAGAAGCCTGTTAGCTTTGTGTTTTTCCTCTCACCTCAACAAGCTCTTTAGGGGGTCACAGAAGAAAAGCGATCTATTCGTGCTGTGTTTGGAAACTCCTGGAATCTGAGAGTCTTGACATGAAGGTGGAGATTCCATTATCTGGGCTCCTGACCAACTTGAGTGAACTAATTCAAGCCTCTAGTCTCAGAAGGCTCCTTCTCAGGGAGCTGCACATGCTCTTTTGTGCTGAGAAGTATTGCAGATCAGCAAAAGGAAGGTTTCTGTACTTCTTGAATGTCTCAGTAGAAGTTTAATCTTTATACAGAAGATCCTGTGTGAACTGACTTGATCCAATCGCTTAGCTTTCTTACAGAAGACTCAACATTCATAACATCTACACCCCTAACCAAGCCATTCTACTTGCAATGGAGCATCCTGCAAGAATGTGAAACAAGAAAGAGAAACAGGAAGTGACGATGCAGGATGCTGTCTTCCCAGGGTTCAAAGCCAAGATCATAGGATTGAGCTGTTTATACTCTTTCTGGTACTCACGCTGGAGCTCTGAAACCTGTAATCCTGCAGAGCTGAGTGCAAATGAGCTTGCAGAACAGACATGGATGTGATTTAAACATGAGTCAAAGGCTGTGGAGGCTCCAGGCAAACCTGCTTCTCTTGTGCCAGGAATCTTGTATAATGCTACCGCTTTACTGAAATGAAATTTTGAATAGTTCAGCCGGGTGGTGGTGGCGCACGCCTTTAATCCCAGCACTCGGGAGGCAGAGGCAGGCGGATCTCTGTGAGTTCGAGACCAGCCTGGTCTACAGAGCTAGTTCCAGGACAGGCTCCAAAGCCACAGAGAAACCCTGTCTCGAAAATCCAAAAAAAAAAAAAAAGAAAGAAAGAAAGAAATTTTGAATAGTTCAGAAATAAAGAGTCAATGTCATTAGGATTCCATTATGAGGCTAGTCTACTGAAGCCTGCTGGGGGAACCTAGAGTCGTTGGAGCAGTCAGCCCAGGGAGAGTAGGCATTCCCCCACTTCTCGGTCTGAGTACAAAGTGATTAAATAGTGAGTCTTTAAGTTACCCTTATCCACACTTCCAGATGGATGTTTGTTACACCATATAGCAAATGTGCAATTTAAGATGAATTTCTCTTCATAGCCCAACAAAAAGGGGCCTATTCTCCTGTGGAGAGGTTTGAAATGCCCCTTCTACTGGCTTGAGAAAGAGGGAAGGGCACCAAAGCTACAAAGATAAGGCAGCTATTCAAGAGAACAGAGAACCTCAACCTGCAGGAACAGATAGAAGATGCCCCTGCCACTTAGCCCATCCATGTAAGCAGAAGTCTGTAGAATTTCACTAAGAAACTGGCGTGGGTGGACATTGAGAAGTACAAATTCACACTCTTTGAAGACATTTCAAAACATTGTGGGTTCAGAATCAAGAATTAAGTAATAAAGACACCAGAAAGGGTAAAAAAAAAAAAAGTAAACTTCTAGCATAAGATGGTAGAGGGTATGTTCTTGTGATCAAAGATAATTCCTAACACAAAAGGAGGAAAGTAATCCAGACTAGTAAATTGTCCCCAGAGTCCTAACAGGAAGGCACTGGAAACTGAGTTCAGAATTGGTCGTCTTTATTTTAGAACACATTGATGCTTCATAAAGTTTTAATTAGAATGTCAGAACTTAGCTATTTGGAATAAAACTATTTGTATCTTAATTTAGAAACCAATTATACAGTACAGCTAAATATTGTAGGGTGGAGAGGGACGTTTCTACATAGTATAGTTAAGTGGTGTGTAGTCAGGATGGGCTAGGCTAAATAAGCAATCTCCAGAACAGAATACATTCTAATAAGATTTATTTCTGTTTCTGTGTGATTAAACAAATATGGAAGCTTAAATATCCCAGACAGGCCATGCCCTGGGAGACAGTGGTGGATAGCTCACAACTGTGTCTTATTTGCCTGCAGCTTAACACACATCCCATTAGAAATTCATCAAGGATTAGATGCACGATCTATTAAGCATTCATAAGATAACATATGGGCCTTGGAGATAGTTCTTAAAGTCATCAAAGGTGACCAGAGCCAACCCTTATGAGCAACCCCAGACACAACAGCCAAAATAACAAGGAATACTTGGAGATGAACAACCACAAGCTCCATTAATTCTCTGCATCTGTTTAGGTAGAAAAAAATCAGAAGGTCTTGGCCCTGAGTGAGATATTTATTTTGTGCTTATTTAAACTGACCATCAACAATATTAATGTTTAATCCATGAAATTAATATTTGTGGTACAAACGTAGCAACAATAAAATAAACTAAAACTAAACTAGATCTGGAGGAATGGCTCAGTTGTTAAGAGTGTTTGCAGTTCTTGCAGAGGACGGGGTTCTGTTCTCAGCTCCTACATCAGGTGGTTCATGACTGCCTGTAACTCCAGCATTAGAGGATCTGACACCTTTGTCTGGCCTCTTTTAGCACATGTACACACACACACACACACACACACAGAGAGAGAGAGAGAGAGAGAGAGAGAGAGAGACAGAGACAGAGAGAGAGAAAGAGAGAGAGAGAGAGATTTTAAAATTTAAAACCTAAAACTAGGATCACAGATGCTGCAGCAACTCTGGGGCCTGTATTTCTAAAGAAACCGAAATGAAGAGACAGCTGCACACAACATCCAGGGCAGCATTAGCCATCACATCCAGGCACCAAATCGAGATACAAGCGAACAGATGAAGGAATCATGACAGATCTATAGTAAGATGCTACCCAACCTTAAAAAGGCGGGAATTCAGTGTCTGTGCAAACATGGTGAACCCCCAGAACATTTGTCAAAGTAGATGAACCAGATTGAGAAAGACAAATGCCACTTGATCTCATGCAAACACGAAATCTGCCAACTCAGATTTGTGGAAGTAAAGAGGAAAACGTGGGTGGCTCAAGCCATGGGACTGATGTAAGAAGAATTGAGAAAGTTGACCACTGGCACAGCGTTCACTAGGAAAACCATGTTCAAGACCCACTATGCAGAATATCGACTACAATGAATTAAATAATACATATTTCAAGTTTGCTAAAAGAGTACATTTGAAATGTCCTTATCACACAAAAGTGTATGAGGTGAGGTATAAATTAACAAACTTGACTTATTCTTAAATGCAAACACATTTAAAAATAAATTCCCATAATTGTTATTCAATTAAATTTTTTAAAGACCCGTGATTTTGAAAATGACCCAAACATTTTCTCAAAACACTTTCTTTCTCATTAGAGGTTTTTTTTTTTTTTTTTTTTTTTTTTTTTGCATTTTGTTGTTTGAATTGAAGTCTGTATGCTGTCCAGGCTGGTCTCGAACTCCTATGTTCGCGTCACCTTCTTGCTTCAGCCTCAACAGTGCTGGGACTACAGGCGTGGGTGTGGATCACAGCTTTTGAGCAGATGGGCAACGAGTATAGCTACAAATTCAGAAAGTGGGGAAGAATGGATAAACACATGTAGGTGAACAGTCTTCCTTCCTCCTCTGACACAAAGGTACCTATTTTCTGCCTCAGTGGCAAGCAATGTCACTCGTTCCTCATGTGTGTACCTTTCCAGAGAGGTTTTCAGATACAAAAGCAGTTTGGGTCTGGAAAAAAAGAAGGCATAATCTTTCCCCCATTTTTCAAAACTATGAAATGTGTCGCAGTTTTGCGTATCTCCATGCTAAATTACTTCATGTTGATCTGATTTTAATATATGTGCTGCCAAAGTCAGCATTTTCTCCCGTTTTTATACAAAGAATGGTGCCGTAGTCACTGTTCTGTTACTGTGAAGAGTCACCACGACTGAGGCAACTCTTATGAAAAAAAAAAGCGTTTAACTGGGGGCTTGTTTACAGTTTCAGAGAGGTAGCCCATAATCATCATGGTGGGGAGCATGGCAGCTTACAGCATCATCCAGACACGATGCTGGAGAAGTAGCTGCGAGCTACATCCTGATCCCTAGTTGGGGGGAGGGGGGGAAGAACAAGCCTTGATGTAGTATGGGCTTCACCCCGGGGAACACATTTCCTCCAATAAGGCAGGCGACCCTTCATCTGATAAGACCACATCTCTTAATCCTTCTAATCCTGTCAAACAGTGCCACTCCCTGGTGGCTAAGCATCCAAATACATGAGCCATGGGAGCCTTTCTAAATATATATCATAATGTATATCATAATCGCTCTATTAATATTTAGGAAGTTCACATCATAAACCCCAATTCTGCTTAACTCCCTTCCCCTCCATATCCTCCCTTTCTCCTGCAGTGAGCCCCCTAAATGAAAAAAAAAATTTAAAAAAAAATCAAACCAAACCATACCACACCAAAGCAAACAAAGAAAATGAAAAAGAAAAACAAAAAAAAGAACAAAACCCAAACCAAAACAACAACAAAAATCCCCTTCGCTCCTCCATCTTTCCCGCCTCTCCTACACCTCTTCATTCACCCTGGTGGCATTGGGAGCAGTGTGTCTCACAATATACCCTTTCCCAATCAGCTTTACTTGCAAATGTTCATTGCAATGAGTCCTTTTTCCTGGTCCAAGGCCTCTGGTTTCTGGTCACCATCATCACTGGATCCTCACCCTCCTCTCAGACATCCCGCGTCCACAGGACCATCGTTATTAAACCACTGTAGACGGTAAATGTGGAAGAAACAATATGTGTAGGGCAACCTTCACCTTTTCTAATTGTGCAGATAACAGTCTGGGGACGCCTGTTTGTAGACACCAGGAGAACGTAGATGAGCTTGTCATCACTGTGGTTAGATTCCACTGAAGGTCAGAGACATCATTTTGAATAGCTTATTAAAAATGTGAACCCTCTCCATAGATAAAAGAAGCATGTATGTAGATGATACCAAAAAAGTCTATAAGAAAGTTTTATTATAAAATGTCACAGAATCCAAGGTTCAGAGTAGCTCATTTGCTGAAATTCATAGTTATTAACTTGAAGTTCAAATTATTAAACCGTGGGGCTGTTAGATCTGATTCCAAAGTTCACATTCTACCCAGGCATGGAGACCTGATGTTCCCTCCCTCTCATCTATGATTTACTCTTGTTAGAGCTCCTCTCTGAGGAGGCAGGAGATCAGAGTGGGTGGTAAGTAAGCTCACCAACTCCTGGAGTCCCCCACGCCCACCTAACGTGGAGAAATCTAACGTTCGACTACGTAGAACACATGTGCTATTGGTGAATCAATCTTATCCCATTAAGGTAAACATCCTTTAACCTAAGGAGCAATACAAGATTGAAAGCAAGACAGAGCTGCCTTGTTGATATTTAGTCTCAACTTCCTACATGTAGGAATTCAATATAAAACACAGTAATGCCCTCCTACATGATAACTGCTAAGTCATATTTCTATTCAGAGGTCTTGCTTTATATATTTTGAAGTTCCTTTACTAGAATCAAACAACAATAAATTGTCTTCCTAAAGGATTGATTTTTAATATATCCTTTTCATTTCTAGCAGTGCCTTGCCTTGCAATCTACTTTATTTGGGTCTTTATACATAGAGTATATTCCTTAATAAGAGGTACACAGCTGATTTTTAATATATCCTTTTCATTTCTAGCAGTGTCTTGCCTTGCAATCTATTTTATTTCGGTCTTTATACACAGAGTGTATTCCTTAATAAGAGGTACACAGCTGTGGGTGTTTTCCCATTTTTTCTATGTGTAACTGGAGTTTGTAGTCAGGCACATTTAATATAATTTCTCATATTTGAGTTAATATCTCTCTTCTTGTATTTGTTTTCTAGCTATGCCTCTTCTATGTTCCTTATTCTCTCATTTATTACTTCTTCTTGTATAACTGAGATATGTAGTCTCTATTTCTCCTGTTAGAATTTTCAAAAGGAGGCTACTCTGTCCCGCCTGGTCCCACAGCCACTTTTAAAATAATCACTCAGAGGTTTAATATTAATTACAAATTCTCAGGTTTATTACTAACTAGCTCTTACAACTTAAATTAACCCATTTGATTTAATCTGTATTTTGCCACATGGTTTCATGGCATTACCTGTTCTCTAGTACATCTTGTTGCTCTGGCAAATCATTAGCATCTGCCCCTGACTCTGCCCTTCTCCCTGTATCTCTGCTTAAATTTTCCTCCTGGATCTATCCTGCCTTGCTATAGGCTAAAGTAGTTTCTTTATTAACCAATGGTAATAAAACATATTCATAGCATACAGAGGGGTTATCCTACAACAAGAGTTTGTATTGTGATGTGGTTAGGTGCGGTTTTCTTTGCATTTCTACTGCTGTGTTTTACAACGCGTCATGGTGTGGTTAGGTGTGGTTTTTCTACTACTGTGTTTTACAATGTGTCATGGCATGGATAGGTGTGGTTTTCTTGGTATTTATACTACTGTGTTTTACAATGTGTCATGACTCTGCTGTTTGATAACATTACTCAGTCTCAGATGTGAAAACTCTTTCTCCTCTTGACATTTTACTTCGAATTCAGCTGCTTTCCTTCCCAGGTGTTCACATCCATGTTTATTTGGTCTCACCGCCTATCCCACCTGTTTCTAGTGCTTTGTTTCTCATATTTCCTATATCTAAAAACAAACAAACACAAAGTCTTCATGCTCCAGACTGTATTTTGTGTCTTCCAATGACTAATCACTTCTTCAGACCACAATGACATGCTGTTAGCCCATCTCTTGCGTTTTTCGTTTCAGACATTGGGAGGTGTAGTTGGAATTTTATTTGGACCAACCAACCAGCTGGCAAATAAGACATAGAGACTTCTTATTAATTATGGATGCTTAGGCTTGTCTCACTAGCTCTTTTAACTTAATTTATCCTGTTTTGATTTATCTATGTTTTACCTTGGAGCCTTTTACCTTTCTTTCATTCTGTATGTCCTTCTCTGCTGCTTCCTCCGCATCTGGCTCACTGGCCCCTAGCGTCTCCCTGTTGACTCCTTGCTATCTCCTTTTCTTTCTTTTCTGAGCCTAAATTCCTTCTCCTACTTACTCTTCTTACCCAGAAGTTCCACCTACACCTCCCTCTCCATTGGCCATTCAACCCTTTTGTTAGACCATGCAGGTACCTTAGGAAGGCAAGGTAAAACAGCAACACAGCTTTACATGATTAAATATATGCAACACATCTTTACAAAGTTAAACAAATGCAACACATCTTTGCATAGTTAAACAAATATTCTGTAATGGGGAGGGGACTAAGAGGCATAGTTCTAGATTGTGGGATATAGAGGAGAGCCTCTCTTCCTTGGATGAGTGTGAGATCCATTTTCTCTCTCCCCAGCACTGAGAGAGCAAACTTTCTTAGCCTCTCCCTTTTGATCCACGAGAACCTCAATGATTTAGACTGGCTCATTTTCTGCAGGATCTTGGTCAATCAAAATTTTGCTGTCTCTGTTACACTGAAACTGTACTTTCTGTCTGCCTAGCCATGAGAAACTGATGACAACCATGCTCATAGTCTGTCTCTTAGGGGTCATTTTTCTGCTTGGCTTCTCAAGCTCTGAGTCCCTAATGTTTAATGAGCAAAGAAATCTCTTGAAGGAAAAAGCTATTCGGAACATGGCACTCACCTCAATGAGTTTCCTCTCTCTCTCCAGAGTTTTTTTTCCAGTTCTGCTTATCTACAGACCTCTTAAGAGCCTGAAAATTTCCCCTTTTATATTAAAACCTCCTAGTTTTTTTGCAGTGGAAAATTCAGGTCGCTACACATAAGTTTGCTATCATCACAAGCAGAGTTGAGTCAGGTGAGGTCTTCACATTCCAATTCACAAGTGCCTGACACCGTAGGACCCTGTGGCTCACATCTGGAGAACAGCTGTAGCTCAACAGGCCTGGGAAGTCCTGAACATATGCAAAGTTAAAATCCCCACAACCCACAAAGAGTTAGGAACCACCGTTGTAGAAAATCAATAAATACTTAGTTTGTATTAGAGAGAAATTTATTTGCATTAAATGCCTTAATTATCTGTATTAAATACCTAATTTATGAATATAAGACGAGGCTTCCAGGTGTTACCCCAGAAAATATTAGGCTCTAAATACCAGATTCTAGCTCACTGGATCTTTTTCATGTGTCCTTTGCTACTACTAAACAACACTGTCAAGCTGTCGGTCTTTGGGACTTGAATAGAGCACCTTTTGAGCGTCGTGATAGGCATTGAGGATACAATCCCATAACTGAGCCTTTCCTATAGTGGACTCAGACATGCACAGGCTGCACTGACAAATGCGTCCACAGCGGCGCTGTTACCTTGGCCAGTCACGCAAGTTATTCTGCAAAATCGGACTGTTTCCTACTCACAGCTTCTGATTACACTTCCTTCGTGTGGTTGCTATGGATCCACTCTAACCTCCTCTGACCTCTCCGCGTAGACAAGCACCTGGCAGCTTGTTATTCATAAGCCTGTCTTTACCTTGGAAATCACTGGCTAGGATTAGATTCTGGGGCTGTCAATCTACTGAAAACCAGCAAATACCATCCCCTCCATAGTACCCAGAAGGGCAGCCAAAATGAGGAAGAGATTTCTGCAGCCTGTGTCCTGACGAAATTTGTATTCAAGAGAACACTGTAAAGAGAATATGCTCCTTCTTCAGGTTTAAAAGTGCCAAACTATAACGTCATCCTGCATCATCCCCTTCTCTGACCACTCTACCTTTCCAGCCTCTGAGCCCAGCCTGGGAGCAGCTGCAGCCTTGCTCCAGGCAAATCCACCCCTTCCTCACTCGCCTACTCTTGGCTTCGACATAATACCTGCCTGCCGTGCCCACTCCTGCTACACACAATCCCCATACTGCAACCTCAGTGGGCCTCCCCTGGACCAGGGCACAAAGCGGGTCCAGTAGCAGGTTCATGCCTGATGCACAGCGAGTCCTTAAAGTGAGATAGAAATGAATGAAATAACACTGGGAATGTAGAGGCAACAAGGTGGAGTGCTTGAGGTCATTCTTGAGTACACAAGTTCAAGACCAGCCTAGAACAAAACATAGGAAATTCTGTCTAGAAATAAAATAGGAAACAAACAAACACAAGAGTATGTTGAGGAGAAAGCAAAACTCAAGAGCTGGCTTGGTTAACTGCCAGTGGCTCCTACCCGCCTCGTTACCCCCAAAGCTCCCCACCCACGGAAGCCCCTCCAGACCTCTGTGTGTTCTCCCCCTGGGATTTAGGACCATCACAGAGGCTACAGCTGAACAGGTCTGAGGAATTTCAAGACCCTGGAACTGGCTCTTGACTTCTCTGTAACTGGTCCTCTTGTCTTAGATCTTGCCCAGGGCTTACTCTGTCCTCCCGGGAATGATTCCAGAGGTAGAATTTGAAAGGTGTTTCCCAAACCCAAAGCATATCCTGCAGCTGCGCTCATTTCTCTGGAGATTTCCCCATGTGGCATTCCCCAGCAGCTCTGTAGACAAACGTTCCCTATTCATTAGAGACCCAGAATAGCAGAGGCTTAATTAATTTCATCATAAATCCCCCTGGGTCTACTCAGAGCAGATCGTGCGGTGAGAACAGACAGCAGACGCTGTATGTAACATCTACCAATAGAAGTGTACTGCTTCTATTCTACACCTGAGTTTGTCAGTTGCAAGAGACATACAGGTTTTTTAAAAAAACTTATATAACTAGACTGTGGAAATTCATGGCCTATAGGTCAGCTGGTCCCAGGGCTAGGGCTTGATTGAGGTTCCTAGGATCTTTCATCTCAGTCTCTGCCAATCAGTTCTCTCCTAACTTTCCTCAGACTACCAGAAACGAGAGCCAGTGGCACGGGCTCACCCCATCCAGCTGTGCCACCCAGCAACACGGGCTCACCCCATCCAGCTGTGCCACCCAGCAACACGGGCTCACCCCATCCAGCTGTGTCACCAGACATAACCCAAGGAAAAATGGTGGCAGAAAATGTTGCAGCTGCCCATCCTAGCCCTGCTGCTCATTTCCAGAAAGTCAGCTACAGCCAGTGGGGTTAATTAGCTTGGCTTGGACCAGAGTCCCTTTCTGATGATAAGATGGAGACCATGTCGGATCTCATTTAGGCTGCGAATCTAGCAGCGCTCTTTGCAGAGAAATGAGTGAGTGCTCATTATTGCCCTCGTAAATGATAGCTCCTTCCACGTGTGGAACATTCTAAGATAGCGGCATGTTCCAAAAGGAGCTATTCACTTTTCAGGGTGTTAACATGTCTAAGCTGTCTAGAGACATGTCTGATGCAGAGAATAGACTGGACCTATCTGGATGCCCATCTTAGGGTGTACCACTGGCTGACTGTGGTTCTGATCTTGGGGGGGAAAACACAATCAGCAGTTGTATTTAGCTCTGCTGAGTGAAGATCCTTCCTCTCCCACACCCCACACAAGCCTCTCAGAGACCTGTGGAGTCTGGTGTGATGGCAGCCTGTGGGTGACCAAGAGTCAGAGCGCCTAAGCCGAGATCAACTGTCATCCTGCCCAGCCCAGATGCTGCTGGCCAGGCCACTACTCTAGAGCCTGGACATTCACTATCTACCTCACAGGATATGTATCTTGGCTCTCTAAGGTACAAACAATTGAGCTGTAAAAGGTTCTACACATACAAGGACAAAATGGTTAACGCAGGCCAAACTATCACCTCTTTTCAGGATAGCCCAGCTACCTTTATATCCAGGAGCTACATCTATTGTTCGTCTCCACCTTATCTGTTCATTCTGTGGCTGACAAAGCTCTCTGATACTAGGGGGAGGGGTTAGAGGACCATTAGTCTGCAATGGGTGAAGCTTACTCGCCCACTCTGTTCCTGTAGAACCGGTCCTTAGCTAGGAGCAGACTCCCTGCCAGTCAGGGACTTTCTGCCTTAGAATGCGCAGAGAGTGGGAGGGTTAGGGAAGAAAGGAAATGTTTACCATCTGCTCAATCTGAAGGGCACCGGGAGATCAAATTTTGACACATACACAATGTTACCACGGAATAATAACACATTTTATTTTCTAGTAGTAGGAAAAATTATAGATGGGAGGATGGGAGACCCGGGTTCTCCTATTGCTTCAGCCATTAACTGACCGCATGACCATTGAGACTATAATTGTTTGTTTTAGTTTTCTTGTCTGTAAGACAGAAGCATTTGGATCTCATAAATTAGCATTTGCATGTCCTTCCACCTCTAATATCTGACGAGCCAGGTTCTGTGCACCAGGAGATGAAGAAGCATGGGGAGAGTCAGTCAAGAACTGTGCCTCCTGACCTTGGAAATGGACCTCAGGAGAGAGGGCCTCTGGTGCTGCTCAAGGGATTATAAATTCATATCTGAGCCACATATCTGGGTGCTGAATTAAAAACAAATTTTCAAGGATTGGGAGATGGTTCAGTGGGTAAAGTGCTTCATGAGGATCTGAGTTGAGATCCCCAGCACCCACGCAAAAGCAGGGGATAACAGCATGAGTGTTGTAACCTCAGTGCGGGGTGCAGAGACAGGCAGATCCCTCGGGCTTATTGGCCAGCCATGCCAATTGAATCAGCAAGATCCTGCTTCACTGGTATACTTAATGTGGGGAGTGATGAGTCAAAACCCTGGACATCCACCTCTGGAATTCACACACACACACACACACACACACACACACACACACACACACACATCACCCCGCAGATATACACATAATTTTCAATATTATTTCACACATTGTCAAATCTCCATATGTGCTATCATGATTAATTAAATGTCAACTCACTTTAATGCATCCTCACTATATTTTCAAACAACGAATCTCAAAGAAATAACTTCTATCGTGTACGTCATGTGTGTTTGATTATAAGTTCCTTTTGCAAGTGGAGTATTGCTGATAATGAGGAAAAATCATAGTATGGAGAAATTGTGCCTGGGACTGTATCAACTTATTGCCTTTGGGTGATAAGAAATTAAAGCTAATGGGATTATTAAAATACCTTTGGCTTTTCAAATTTTACCCTAATATCATCCCATTCAAGAAACCTCTTTCCTGGGTCATATTGCCCACCCCCAACAGACCTAGACATATGCAGACTTGGTTCCAGGAGGAAGAATGATATAGTACGAACAATTAGAGTAAGACTCACTATATGATCACTTATAGAGGAATAGGTTGTTAACAAGGCAAAACAGGAGCTGATGCACACCCAGGGTGCTAAGAGCAGAATTGCTATCCCCCTCACCCAGGGAGTCAGAGGCAAAAGGAACCTTTCTTTGTTGGAGCCATGAGGAAAGTCTCATTGAGAGGCTGCCTCCAATGGTGTTGTGTCCTCAGCCATCCAAGATCATGTCACATGAGGCAGTTAAGAGAAAAAAACACCTCCCCTCCTTCCCACACCTACCCTTGCTTATAACAGACCACCCTTGGCCCAATGCAAAAAGAGATGGAAGACAAGGGAGTCTGGGCTGTAGTTCAAACAGTTTGGCTTCTTTGGACAGCACCGGGTGTGGAACTGTGCAGCATAGACATGAAAGACCAAGTTACACATGCACTCATGCACACACGCATGTGCACACATGTATACACACATGCATGCATGCACGCATGCACACACACACATGCCATCCACTCCCTGAGCTGCTGTGCAGGACTCTGTATGTAGCTTTCCTGCACTTTCCATATTCAGTAGTAATTATCTGTTAACATTCCCATCTCTTCACTATACTGTGAGTTTCCTAAGGACAGAAACAAAGTCCAATTAGCAGTTCTGCAACTGCAAAAACCAAGCTGAATGTAGACCTCTAAGGAATGTTTGTTGAATTTTTACTTGCGGCAACAGCTTAAAAAAATTAAGTGGCAGATGGTCTGCATAGGATGTAGCTGCTGCTGCTGATGATGATGATGGTGATGATGCTGTTGCTGGTGATGATGGTGATGATGATGAGGAGGAGAAGGAGGAGGAAGAGGAGGAGGATGGTGATGATGATGGTGGTGGTGGTGGTGATGGTGATGAGGTGATAGTGATGTTGCTGCTGATGGTGATGAGGATGGTGATGATGATGATGATGGTGATGTTGGTGGTGGTGATGAGGATGGTGATGAGGATTCTGATGGTGATGATGATGGTGATGATGGGACTGTCCCAGCAGCTGCTAGCAGTCTGTGGGTCTGCTACTCTAAGAACAGATTTCCTCTCCTGGAAGAAGTCATGTGGCTTCTTTATGTGACAATATAAATGCCTGAAAATAGCATGAACAGCTCTCCTTGTGGCAAGACCCTGAAGACCCTGACCCACTTGGCCAGTACCTGTGGACAGTTCACAGCACGATTCTGGGCATGGCCTCGGGAGCAAATGAGCTACGTGCTTTCCTTGTTATTGCCATGCTAGCCGTACTGCTGGCCTGAATGAGTTACAGCAGGTCATGAAGTTTAATATTACATATTTACATAACTGTTCTAGGAAGAATGATTTTAAATACTAGAGTCTGTGAGAAATGTTATTAAATAGATGGTATCAGGAGTGAATTGGAACAGTCTAGGAATAGGGAATGAAGCAAAATCATAGAAACCCACCCTTCCCTCATTTCTACTACCCATGCCAATACACCAAGAACCTGCGAGATACACATAAGGACAGGAGACAAATAGTGCAAACTTTTAAGAGTAAGTTTCCAAGTTACATTGCCTATAGGATAAATGGGAAAACTTGGTCTATCCCCAGAGGAGGCAGAGTAATACAGAATGTAGAATGGGCTGATGCAGTTTTGGCTGGGGAGTTGGTTGTGAGAACCCAGACTCTAACAGATATAAATATTAACCACTAGAGACAAAACTGTCTCTCACTCTGCATAATGCAGTAACCGCATATGCTACCAACTAGGCTATTATTTGTATATAGGAGGGGTACTGATTTTTTTTAAGTTAATCTTATATCCCGCCAAAGTACTGAAGGTGTTTATCAGCTATAGGAGTTCCTTGGTAGAGGTTTTGGAGTCACTTATGTATATTATCATATTATCAGCAAATAGTGAGAATTTAACTTCTTCCTATCCAATTTGTATCCCCTTGATCTCCTTTTGGTGTCTTATCGCTCTACCTAGAACTTCAAGTACTATATTGAATAAATATGGAGAGAGTGGACAGCCTTTTCTTGTTCCTGATTTTAGGGGATTGCTTTGAGTTTCTCTCCGTTTAATTTGATGTTGGCTGTCAACTTGCTGTATATCGCTTTTATTATGTTTAGGTATGTTCCTTGTATTCCTGATCTCTCAAAGACCTTTATCACAAAGGGGTGTTGGATTTTATCAAAATCTTTTCAGCATCTAACGAGATGATCATGTTGTTGTTTTTTACTTCAGTTTGTTTATATGGTGGATAACATTGACAGATTTTTGTTTGTTGAACCAATCCTACATCTCTGTGATGAAACATGGTGGATAATGTTTTTATGTGGTCTTGGATTTGATTTGCCAATATTTTATTGAGTATTTTTGCATCAATATTTATGAGGGAGACTTGTCTGTAATTCTCTTTCTTTGTTGTATCTTTATGTGGTTTGGGTATCAGGGTAACTGTAGCCTCATAAGAAAAATTTGGTGATGTTCTTTCTGTTTCTATTATGTGGAACAATTTGAGGAGCATTGATAATACCAACTCTTTGTTTCATTGATTCTCTGTGTTGTTCTTTTTGTTTCTATTGTATTGATTTTTGCCCAGAGTTTGATTATCTTGTGCTGTCTACTCCTATCTGGTGATTTGCTTCTTTTTGCTCTGGTGCTATCATGTGTGCTGCTAAGTCACTAGTGTGAGATTTTCCCCCTTTCTGGGCACTTAGTGCATGAACTTTCCTCTCAGCACTGCTTTTATAGTGTCTCATAAGTTTGGGTATGTTGTACATTTGTTTTCATTGAAATCTAGGAAATCTTTAATTTCTTTCTCTATTTCTTCCTTAACCCAGTAGTAATTTAGATGGGAATCGTTCAGTTTCCATGAGTTTGTAGACTTTCTGTAGTTTGTATTGTTGAATTCTAATTTTAACCTGTGGTGACCTGATAAGATACAGGGGTCAGTTTTAGAGGAGGTTCCATGAGATGCTGAGAAGAAGGTATGTTCTTTTGTGCTTGAGTGATGTGTTCTATAAATGTCTGTTAAGTCCAACTGAGTCATAACATCTGTTAGTTCTCTTATTTCTCTGTTAATTTTCTGCCTGATAGACCTGTCCATTGGTGAGAGTGGGGTATTGAAGTCTCCCACTATTAGTGTGTGGGTTTTGATGTGTGATTTAAGATTTAGTGATATTTTACAAATGTGGGTGCTCTTAAATGTTCAAAATTCAGACTTTGTCTTGATGTTATTTTCTGTGATGAATATGAAATGTCGTTCTTCATCTCCTTTGATTAATTTTAGTTTGAAGTCTATTTTGTTAGATATTAGGATAGCTACGCCAGCTTGTTTCTTAGGTCCATTTGATTGGAAAATCTTTTGCCAATCCTTTACTCTAAGGTAATGTCTGTCTTTGAAGTTGAGGTGTGTTTCTTTTTTAAAAAAAAAATATTTATAGATAGCCTGCCTGCAGCGAGCGGGGTGGGCCCTTTGTTCGCGAGCTAACCAAGCAGCGCGGAGTTTCAATCTGGGCACCGAGTGAAACATCATTGTGGTGAGTGAGTGCTGCGGCAGCTGGGAACATACCTCAGCCCGCCCACACTTCCAGGCCATCCTACAGGGGCTATACTGCCCAAACCGCCTCTCTATTTCTATCCCATTCAGCTTACATCCAGATCCCCACACCCCCTGTCTCCCTCCCTCTCTCCCTCCTTTGGGGCATAGCGCCTCCCTGCCCAGCTTGCCAGGACGCTGGGACCAAATCTGAACCGGGAGGACAAAGGGGTGGCCGGTAGCTCCTTTGTTCCCATAGCCTGCCCGCAGCGAGCAGGGTGGGCCCTTTGTTCGCAAGCTAACCAAGCAGCGGGGA
This sequence comes from Microtus oregoni, assembly GCF_018167655.1. Taxonomy (NCBI): domain Eukaryota; kingdom Metazoa; phylum Chordata; class Mammalia; order Rodentia; family Cricetidae; genus Microtus; species Microtus oregoni. Next base: position 7,263,653 of record NW_024543076.1, on the reverse strand, counting down.
GTTTCGATCTGGGCACCGAGTGAAACATCATTGTGGAGAAACATCTCTGGGGAGTGACATCACTGGGAAGGTACATCAGTGGGCAAGAAGACCTGATCCTGTAAAAGAAGATCCAAAGGGGAGTATTGGGAGGAAGAGATGGGCAGACGCCAATGCAGGAATTCTCCCAACAATCTGAAAAACAACACGAAACCACCAGAAGCCAGTGACCCCACAACAGGAGGACATGAACACCTTAATCAAGAAGAAGTAGAAAAAACTGACTTCATGAAAGTGATTGACACCCTTAAACAGCATATAAAAAACGCCCTTATGGAAATGGATGAGAAGTATAATAGAAAGTTCGAGGAATTGAGTAAATCAGTGAATGATACCCTAGGAAACCAAGGAAAAACAATCAAGCAGATAAAGGAAACAGTTCATGACTTGAAAACTGAAATGGAGGCAAAGAAGAAAACACAAACAGAGGGCCGGCTGGACATGGAAAATCTAGGTAAACGAATAGAGACTACAGAATCAAGTATAACCAGCAGAATACAAGAGATAGAAGAAAGAATCTCAGATTCTGAGGATAACGTAGAGAAAATAAACACTCTGATCAAAGAAAACAGCAAGTCCAACAAACTCTCATCACAAAACATTCAGGAAATATGGGACACAATAAAAAGACCAAACCTAAGAATAATTGGAGTAGAAGAAGGAGAAGAAGTGCAGCTCAACGGTACAGAAAATATACTTAATAAAATTATAGAAGAAAACTTTCCCAAACTGAAGACAGATGTACCTATGAAGGTTCAAGAAGCATACAGAACACCAAATAGGCTGGATCAAAAGAAAACATCCCCTCGCCATATAATAATCAAAACACAAAATATACAGAATAAAGAAAGAATATTAAGAGCCGCAAAGGAAAAAGGCCAAGTTACTTATAAAGGTAAACCTATCAGACTTACACCTGACTTCTCTATGGAAACCATGAAAGCCAGAAGGTCCTGGATAGATGTTCTCCAAAAACTAAGAGACCACGGATGCAAGCCCAGACTACTATATCCAGCCAAACTTTAATTCACAATAAATGGAGAAAACAAAATTTTCCAGGATAAAAACAAATTTAAACAATACGTAGCCACAAATCCAGCCTTACAGAAAATAATAGAAGGAAAATCACTAACCAAGGAGTCCAACAATGACCACAATAACTCAGACATCTAGAGACTCTTCACCAGTGCAACTCAAAGAAGGAAAACACACAAACCCTACTACTAAAAAAGTGACCGGAGTTAACAACCACTGGTCATTAATATCACTTAATATCAATGGGCTCAACTCACCTATAAAAAGGCACAGGCTAAGAGATTGGATAAGAAAACAGGATCCAACATTCTGCTGTCTACAAGAAACACACCTCAACCACAAAGACAGGCACCTACTCAGAGTAAAGGGCTGGGAAAAGGCTTATCAAGCAAATGGACCTAATAAACAAGCAGGTGTGGTCATACTAATTTCTAACAAAGTTGACTTCAAACTTAAATCAATCAGAAGAGATGGAGAGGGACATTTTATACTCATAACAGGAACAATTCATCAGGAAGAAGTCTCAATCCTGAATATCTATGCCCCTAATATAAAAGCACCCACGTACGTAAAAGAAACATTACTAAAACTCAAGGCAGCCATCAAACCGCACACACTAATAGTAGGAGACTTCAACACTCCTCTCTCACCAATGGACAGGTCAATCAGACAGAAACCTAACAGAGAAATTAGAGAATTAATGGAGGTAATGAAGCAAATGGACTTAACAGACATCTATATATTATTTCACCCAAAGAGGAAAGAATATACCTTCTTCTCTGCAGCTCATGGAACCTTCTCGAAAATTGACCATATACTTGGTAACAAAGCTAACTTACACAGTTACAAAAAAATATTAGTAACCACCTGTGTCTTATCAGATCACCATGGATTAAAGTTAGAATTCAACAACAATGCTACCCCCAGAAAGCCTACAAACTCATGGAAACTGAACAGTCAACTTCTGAACCATACCTGGATTAAGGAAGAAATAAAGAAAGAAATTAAAGTCTTCCTTGAATTCAATGAAAATAAAGAAACAACATACTCGAACTTATGGGACACTATGAAAGCAGTCCTGAGAGGAAAGTTCATAGCACTAAGTGCCCACCTAAAGAAAACAGAGAAAGCACATACTGGAGACTTAACAGCCCACTTGAAAGCTCTAGAAAAAAAAGAAGCAGACTCACCTAGGAGGAGTAGAAGACTGGAAATAATCAAATTGAGGGCTGAAATCAACAAAATAGAAACACAGAAAACAATCCAAAGAATCAATGAAACAAAAAGCTGGTTCCTGGAGAAAATCAACAAGATTGATAAACCCCTATCCAAACTAATCAAACGGCAGAGAGAGAATACGCAAATTAATAAGATCAGAAATGAAAAGGGGGACATAACCACAGACACAGAGGAAATTCAGAGAATCATCAGATCTTATTACAAAAGCCTGTATAACACAAAACTGGAAAATGTAAAAGAAATGGACACTTTTTTAGATAAATACCATTTACCAAAACTAAACCAGGACCAGGTGAACAATCTAAACAGACCTGTAAGTCGCGAAGAATTAGAAGCTGTTATCAAAAACCTGCCTACCAAAAAAAGCCCAGGACCAGATGGTTTCAATGCAGAATTCTACCAGAACTTCCAAGAAGACCTAATACCTATACTCCTTAATGTATTCCACAATATAGAAACAGAAGGGTCATTGCCAAATTCCTTTTATGAAGCCACAATTACTCTGATACCAAAACCACTCAAAGACTCAACCAGGAAAGAGAACTACAGGCCAATCTCACTCATGAATATCGACGCAAAAATCCTCAACAAAATACTGGCAAATCGAATCCAAGAACACATCCAAAAAATTATCCATTATGATCAAGTAGGCTTCATTCCTCAGATGCAGGGCTGGTTCAACATACAAAAATCTATCAATGTAATCCAGCATATAAATAAACTGAAAGAAAAAAACCATATGATCATTTCATTAGATGCTGAAAAAGCATTTGACAAAATTCAACATCCATTTATGTTAAAAGTCTTGGAGAGATTAGGGATACAAGGGTCATACCTAAATATAATAAAAGCTATATACAGCAAGCCGACAGCTAACATCAAATTAAACGGAGAGAAACTCAAAGCCATCCCACTTAACTCAGGAACACGGCAAGGCTGTCCACTCTCGCCATACCTCTTCAATATAGTGCTTGAAGTTCTAGCAATAGCAATAAGACAACATAATGGGATCAAGGGGATTCGAATTGGAAAGGAAGAAGTTAAACTTTCGTTATTTGCAGATGATATGATAGTGTACATAAGCGACCCCCAAAACTCCACCAAAGAACTTATACAGCTGATAAACAGCTTTAGTAATGTGGCAGGATACAAGATCAACTCCAAAAAATCAGTCGCCCTCTTATACACAAAGGATATGGAAGCAGAGAGGGAAATCAGAGAAGCTTCACCATTCACGATAGCCACAAACAGCATAAAATATCTTGGGGTAAATCTAACCAAGGAAGTGAAAGATCTATTTGACAAGAACTTTAAGGCATTGAAGAAAGAAATTGAAGAAGATACCAAAAAATGGATGGACCTCCCTTGCTCTTGGATTGGGAGGATCAACATAGTAAAAATGGCAATTCTACCTAAGGCAATTTATAGATTCAATGCAATCCCCATCAAGATCCCATCAAAATTCTTCACAGATCTGGAGAAGACAATAATCAACTTTATATGGAAAAACAAAAAACCCAGGATAGCCAAAACAATCCTATACAATAAAGGATCTTCTGGAGGCACTACCATCCCTGACTTCAAACTCTATTACAGAGCTACAGTAATGAAAACAGTGTGGTACTGGCATAAAAACAGAGAAGTCGACCAATGGAATCGTATAGAAGACCCGGATTTTATCCCACAAACCTATGAACACCTCATTTTCGATAAAGGAGCTAAAAGTATACAATGGAAGAAAGAAAGCATCTTCAACAAATGGTGCTGGCACAACTGGATGTCAACCTGTAGAAGAATGAAAATAGACCCATATCTCTCACCGTGCACAAAACTCAAGTCCAAATGGATTAAAGACCTCAATATCAGCCCGAACACACTGAACCTGATAGAAGAGAAAGTGGGAAATACCCTACAACAGATGGGCACAGGAGATCGCTTCCTAGGTATAACCCCAGAAGCACAGACATTAAGGGCAACATTGAATAAAAGGGACCTACTTAAACTGAGAAGCTTCTGTAAAGCAAAGGACATAGTCACTAAGACACAAAGGCAACCTACTGACTGGGAGAAGATTTTCACCAACCCCACAACAGACAAAGGTCTGATCTCCAAAATATATAGAGAACTCAAGAAACTAGACTTTAAAATGCTAATTAACCCAATTAAAAAATGGGGCACTGAACTGAACAGAGAATTCTCAACAGAAGAAGTTCAAATGGCCAAAAGACACTTAAGGTCGTGCTCAACTTCCTTAGCAATCAGGGAAATGCAAATCAAAACAACTTTGAGATATCATCTTACACCTGTCAGAATGGCTAAAGTCAAAAACACCAAGGATAACCTTTGCTGGAGAGGCTGTGGAGGAACGGGTACCCTCATCCATTGCTGGTGGGAATGCAATCTTGTGCAACCACTGTGGAAGTCAGTGTTTCGGTTTCTCAGGAAATTCGGGATCAACTTACCCCTGGACCCAGCAATACCACTCTTGGGAATATACCCAAGAGATGCTTTATCAAATGACAAAAGCATTTGTTCAACTATGTTCATAGCAGTATTATTTGTAATAGCCAGAACCTGGAAACAACCTAGATGCCCTTCAATGGAAGAATGGATGAAGAAAGTATGGAATATATACACGCTAGAGTACTACGCTGCGGTAAAAAACAATGACTTCTCGAATTTTGCATGCAAATGGATGGAAATAGAAAACACTATCCTGAGTGAGGTGTCCCAGACCCAAAAAGATGAATATGGGATGTACTCACTCATAATTGGTTTCTAGCCATAAATAAGGACCACGGAGTCTACAAGAGGTGAACCTAAAGAAGCTAAGTAAGAAGGTGAACCCAAGGAAAAACATATAGTTGTCCTCTTGGCTAAGGGAAGTAGACCAAATTTCCGGGGAGAAAATGGGATCTTGGGGATGGGGTGGGATGGGGGTAAGGGGAGATGGGGAGAGAAAAGGTAGAAGGGAAGGAGGGGGGACCTGGGAAACAGGAGAATTGGGATAAAGAAAAGGTGGATAGGGGAGCACGGAACCACAATTCTTAGTTAAGGGAGCCAGTTTAGGGTGGGCAAGAGACTTGACCCTAGAGGGGCTCCCTAGTGCCCAAGATGAGGTTCCCAGTTAGTTCCTTGGGCAGCTGAGGATTGGGAACCTGAAATGACCCTATCCTAGAGCAATACTGACGAATATCTTGCATATCATCATAGAATCTTCATCTGGTGATGGATTGAGATAGAGACAGAGACCCACACAGGAGCACTGGACTGAGCTCCCTAGGTCCCAAGGAGGAGCAGAAGGAGGGAGAACATGAGCAAAGAATTCGGGACCACGAGGCGTGCATCCACCCACTGAGACAGTGGAGCTGATCTACGGGGAGCTCACCAAGGCCAGCTGGACTGTGACCGAAAAAGCATGGGATAAAACCGGACTCTCTGAACATGGCGAACAATGAGGGCTGATGAGACACCAAGGACAATGGCAGGGGGTTTTGATCCTACTTAATGTGCTGGCTTTGTGGGAGCCTAGCCAGTTTGGATGTTCACCTTCCTAGATATGGACGGAGGGGGGAGGACCTAGGACTTACCACAGGGCAGGGAACCCGGACTGCTTTGTGGACTGGAGAGGGAGGGGGGGGGAGAGGAGTGGGGGGAGGGGGAGAAGGGTGGGAGGAGGGGGAGAAGGGTGTGAGGAGGGGGAGAAGGGTGGGAGGAGGGGAAGGGAAATGGGAGGCTGGGAGGAGGTGGAAACTTGTTTTTTGTTTATGTTTTTTTTCTTCTTTTCGCAATAAAAAAAAATAAAAAAATATTTATTTATTTATTTATTATGTATACAATGTTATGTCTGTGTGTATCCCTGCAGGCCAGAAGAGGGCACCAGACCTCATTACAGATGGTTGTGAGCCACCATGTGGTTGCTGGGAATTGAACTCAGGACCTTTGGAAGAGCAAGCAATGCTCTTAACCGCTGAGCCATCTCTCCAGCCTGAGGTGTGTTTCTTATATGCAGAAGAAGAATGGATCCTGTTTTCATATTCATTCTAATAGCCTGTGTGTTTTTATAAGCGAATTGGTCCATTGATATTATGAGATATTAATGATCAGTGATTGTTAGTTCCTGGGTTTTGTTTTGTTGGTGGTGATGGTAATGTGTGTGTGTGTGTTTCCCTTGTGAGATTGCCTATTGCCTGTGTTTTCATGGGTGTAGCTAACTTCCTTGAGTTGGAGTTTTCCTTCTATTGCTTTCTGTAGGGCTGGATTTGTGGATAGGCATTGTTTAAATATGGTTTTGTCATGGGATATCTTGTTTTCTCCATCTATGGTGACTGAAAGTTTTGCTGGGTATAGTAGTCTGGTTGGCATCCATGGTCTCTTAGTGTCTACAAAATGTCTGCCCAGGACCTTCTGGCTTTCATGGTCTCCATTTAGAAGTTGGGTGTAATTCTGATAGATTTGCCTTTATGTGACTTGGCATTTTTCCTTTGCAGCTCTTGGTATTATCTCTTTATTCTGTACATTTGGTGTTTTGATTACTATGTGGAGAGGGGACTTTTTTAGTCCAGGTCTATTGGTGTTTTGTAAGCTTCTTGTATCTTCATAGGCAAGTCCTTCTTTAGGTTGAGAAAGTTTTCTTCTATGATTTTGTTGAATATATTTGCTGTGCTTTTGAGCTGGAGTTCCTCTTCTTCTTCTACCCCTGTTATTCCTAGGTTTGGTCTCTTTATGATGTCCCAGATTTTCTGGATGTTTTGTGTTAAGAATTCGTTGGATTTAACATTTTCTTTGACTGATGAATATATTTCCTCTATCATACCTTCAATGTCTGAGATTCTCTCTTCTGTCTTTTGTATTCTGTTGGTTATGTTCGCATCTGTAGTTCCTGTTCATTTACTCAGACTTTCCACTTCTAGAATTCCCTTTGTTTGTGTTTTCTTTATTACTTCTATTTCAATTTTCAAATCTTGGACTGTTTCTTTCACCTGTTTGATTGTTTTTTTCTTAGTTTTCTTTAAGGGATTTATTGATTTCTTCCAATTTTTTGTTTGTCTTTTCCTCGATGTCTTTAAGAGAATTTCTCATTTCCTCTTAAAGGGCCTCTATCATCTTCATAAAGCTATTTTAAGGTCATTTGCTTCTGCTTCTTCTGCATTGGGAATGTTGAGGTCTTGCTGTAGAACCATTAGGTTCTGGTGGTACCATATTGCTCTCTATGTTGCCGAATGCATCCTTTCACTGCTGTCTACCCATCTCTTGTGCTAACTGGTGCAAGTGGCACTGTGTCTCTAGGGGCTGTTGCTCTTGAGGAGGATGTGAGGGATTCAGTAGGTTTGAGTGGCAGAGGGGGTCTTGTGGGTTACATTGTTGATGGAGGAAGGTCATTGGCTAATAAAGGAACTGCCCTGGCCCATTTTATTGGTTAGAGGATAGGTGGGAGGAGTAAACAGAACAGAACGCTGGGAGGAAGAGGAAGTGAGGTCAGAGACTCCACAGCTCTCTCGGGAGCAAACGCCTCAGAGAGAGACGCCTCAGAGAGAGACGCCATGCCCCGCTCCCGGGATGAAGCTCCGACCCAGGATGGACTAGGCTAGAATCTCCCCGGTAAGCGCACCTTGGGGTGCTACACACAGATGATTAGAAATGGGCTAAATTAATATGTGAGAATTAGCCTAGAAGAGAATGGGCCAAGCAGTGTTTTTTTTTTTTTTTGGTTTTTCGAGACAGGGTTTCTCTGTGGTTTTGGAGCCTCTCCTGGAACTAGCTCTTGTAGACCAGGCTGGTCTCGAACTCACAGAGATCCGCCTGCCTCTGCCTCCCGAGTGCTGGGATTAAAGGTGTGCGCCACCACCGCCCAGCCCAAGCAGTGTTTAAATGAATACAGTTTGCGTGTTGTTATTTCAGGCATAAGCTAGCCGGGCAGGCGGCCGGGGGTGCTGAGAACGCAGCCCCGCCGCCCTTATTACTACACATTGTCCAGTGAGTGGCATGATGTTGGAGCAGCTTGTCAACAGTAAAAGAGTAATGTCTGGACACAACTATGATGCTCTGCATTTATGATTCTGTGAGCCAAGGACATGTACAGACCACTCTGGGAATAGTTTGCCACTTCTTTCAATGCCTGGAGCATCAGTTAGGCTGGCCAAATGTCCGGAGACTCACTGGAAGAGCCTAACTGGGGCCATATGGTGGGGACTTAGCTCTGGTTCTCAGACAGGTTACTCACATCTCTGTGTGGCCACTCTAAGTGCCTAGATTGAGCTCCCTTGAAGTATGGTGGTGCTTAAGAAGGAATAGTTTAAAGTACCTAGCAAAGCTCTCACGGTCCCACAAGGTGCTGTGCGGGATGCTGGAGTAGAAAGAACCAATGGCTTCATCCTGATGTGCACCCTATAAGCTACAAGGAAAGATGTGACCACCTGCACAATAGCAGAACTGCTCTTGTGGGGTAAGTATTCACACTCTGATTGGGTTGGAGGTTTGCTGCACACTAAGAATCATGAGGTGTGATGGACCTGAACAGCTACTCCTGATGATGGAGGTTATAGTCTCTGGGTGGGGACAGAATACTTTCATTCAGCTAAACTAGCAGTGTTAAAGTCTCTTCTAATTATCTGTGTTTATAACCGTACACAAATGCTGCTCTCAGCCTTAAGCAGAGAAGCCTCTCTTTACAATGTAGCGTGGTAGAGGCAGGCGGATCTCTGTGAGTTCGAGGCCAGCCTGGTCTACAAGAGCTAGTTCCAGGACAGGCACCAAAAACTACAGAGAAACCCTGTCTCGAAAAATCCAAAACAAACAAACAAACAAAAAAACCAATGTAGCCTGGTGAATGAAAAAGATGGTGAACAGCTTGTAAGAACCAACAACAAATGAGGGCTCTACTCTAAACACGATGTCCCAGCCCGCTTTCTGTTGTGTGATAAACACCCGACCACAAACAATTTAGGAAGAAAGGTTTGTGTTTATTTGTTTGCAGGTTATAGTTCACGATGGAAGGAAGCCATGGCAGGAGCTCAGTGCAGGAATCTGGAAGCAGGAACTGAAGCAGACGCCAGGAAGGAACTCTGATCTCTGGCTTGCTTCCTCTAGCTGGCTCAGCTATCTTTCTTTTCAACATTTTTTCCTTTGAGAATTTCATACATAAGTGTCCCTGCTCCAACCTCTCTCATGTCTTCTCCACTATCTCTCGACTCCATGATCTCCTACTAGTATTTCGTATTGTTTATACGTATATAAGTTTAGGGATGATGGCTGAGCAATGCCAATGCCAATTAACATCCCAATGTGGATAGCGAAAATATCACAAGGTCACACCATTAGATAAAGAGCTACAGACAATTAATAATTGCTAAAGAGGGCGAGAGACGCACCTTTCTTACGCAGCCTAAGCCACTGTTTAGGATGGGTCCTACCCATCCATGCTGGGTTCTTGCACTTCAGTTAACTAGCAATCAAGAAAATGCCTCACAGACATGCCCAGAGGCTGATCAGAGGAGATTTTCCTCAGTTGAGCTTTCCTTCTGCCTGGGTATCTCCAATTTGTACAAAACTGACAACTGAAAGTAACTATGACAGAGGAAATTTTTACCAACCCCTCTGAGACTCAAGGATTGCAGGAGAAAATGGGGGTAGAAGAATCTAAGAGCCAGGGGACTCTGAGGGGAGTGAAATGCCATCTTATGGGCAACACACAACCATTGCAGATCTCAGAAGAGCTATGGATGGCTACACTGGGTCTGCACAAGAACGGACCTGTCAACATTCAAGACTGGATTGAAGAGGGTCTCGGGGGCCCTACCTACCCCTCACTGTTGAACTATCTGCTGATAGTTCAGAAAGAGAGGGAGTCATGGCCTTCAGGTGTACCCACTGGTGAACCCACCAAGCTCCAACAGTGTTTCGATCCAATAGTAACATATAAAGCTCATTAAACTAAACGGGTCACAAAACAAACCCCAGGGAAGTGACTTGTAAGGAAGAGGGAGGGGCGATAGGGATGGGAGAGATGGCAGTGGGAGACAGTAATCAGTAATATACGTGTATGAGGTTGTTAAAGAGCAGCATTGAAGACGCAACCCCAGTGTTCAAGTATCTTTTAAACATTTTTGTACCAAGCTTGTCAATGTCCCATTAACCAAAGCGAGTCATATATAGGGATACACCCAGAAGTCACCATGGAAGAAAAGAGTGGGGCAGAATAGAGGGGTAGGGGTTCATTGCGACGGCTGGGAAGGTAAGAAATGAACATTCTCAAAAGTAGTAGCTACTTTGCAAGGCGGAAGTAAGGTTCAGGCAGGAAGGTGCACAACGAGAGAGTATGACTTCTTGACCGCGGTCTATTTCTAGACAAACTTGTGCTTCCTGTAAGATGTGTTTTGTTCTCCTCTAAAATGTCAATTCCACACAACTCAACATTATACATTTGATAAATTTTACATTTTTAACTTCGTACATAATTTATAACATAACATTTCATCAAAAGATGAAATGGCACACCGACACAAATTAAATACATTTCGAAGATCTCAAGTGCATCTTGGAACAGGGCAGAGAGAGAGACAAAAGGCACAGTGTTTTTCAGGGTGGCAGTGGAATTCCAACTGATGTAAATTTTCTTCTTAGGCTTTTCTTTTTATATTTTTCTGTGCTTTTCAAGTTTTTTACACTAGCCATTTATCATTTTTAGAATCACTGAGATTTCTTGAAAGTAAGGCAATATTTACACCTCCCACAAAATGAGGGGTGTTGTAATAGCCTGGGTTCCTGTGACAAACCCCTATAACCCCAGAACTTCCAACAGGGGTCACATTCTCTTTCTGGCTCTTTTTAGCAGGACCACCAGGAGTTACTTTCGGAGCAGGGTGGACAGACAGTTCCCCGAGCTTCTCCGGGCTTCTCCAGATAGACTGTGATAAAAATGAAATCCGAATCACTTGCCTTGGTCCTTGGTTGTGAATAGTATTCCAACCCCGTAAGTCCAGATTCAGTGCTTAAATGAGAACTGTCAGTCAGGAATGGAGAGAGCAAAGAGGACAACGAGTGATGGATTGCGGTGTCTTGCAGCCCACGTTGTGAATCACATCCTGCAGATGTGGCAGCGTGGACTTTCTCTGAGGGCCATCCACAAAGTCCCCCTCTCCTCTAATTTAAAGTCATAACTGAAGTCCTTAGTGCAGTGACCCAAGGGAAGCTATGGAGGAGGAAGGGAGTGCAATTTACATCTAATAAATTAAGCCTGCAGTGCTCAGTCTGCTAGATGGCCTTATAAAAGCTACCCAAACTCCGTGCCTCAGTTTCCTCATGGATAAACTGGGGACACAGTAATCCTCCTCCAGGGAATCAAGGGAAATAGCATACCCAAGGCACTTGGCCAGTGCATCAAGAGCACTGATAAACCACGACACTCTCACCACCAGCCTGGGAGAGACATGAACACGTGTCGTGGCAAGTGCCCACACAGGACCTGTCACGGCCAATGTTCACCCAGAGAACAGCGGTTGCGTTGAATCCACACCACCTCTAACCCTCATGATTCCTGTCACGTTATAATACCATATCAACATTATTGTCTTCATTTTATAGATTAGAAGAGATCAGATGGTCTGAAGGCCCATAAGCTGCCCCAGACCCCAGCATGAGAACAGCCCAGTCGTCACTATCACTGTCCGAAGATGTCACTGCTCACTGGAGAGAAGAGGCTGGGAAGATGGATGGGATACAGTGGACAGGAGCTTTGGGCTTGGTTTTTGTTTGCTGGTTTGTTTGCTTAGCATTTATTTATTTGTGGAAGGACACTTTCAAAAACTCTTTGGAAGTGAGTTGTCTCTTCCCACCAGGCCCCGGGGACTGAACTCAGGTCATCAGCCTTGGAAGCAGGCGCCTTTACCTGCTGAGCCATCCTGCTGGCCTGTGGCTAGGCGCTTCGAGGAGACACATTCCTCTATTTTTTATTTTCCTACACTTACTCCCCCAAAGCCTGACTCCCAAATCTTTTTGGCCTCTGTGAATGCACAGCAAGCACTGTGAACAGCGTGGATGAGAGAGCTGAGAGCCCCATCAATACACTGCCAGCTACATGACCAAGGCTGAACATTGGTGCAGGGAACAGAGGCACTGAGAATCCGTTCCTGGACCACTTCAGTATAGAAAACAGTTGGGTCCTGAGCCATTTTACACACCTGTACAAGACACAGATGGAGTCGAGAGATGAGCACATGGGTACAGGGGAAATTCAAATTCCTCCCCTCGCTCCCCTTGCCAAGGCTCATGGAGAAGGAGAAAATAATCTGCTTTTCCCAGAGTTCCAGCCCATCTCCTTATAATTCATTGCTGTTTGGTGCATAATAAGTGTTTATCATAAATAAATCTTTTGGGGACAGGACTGGGTGTAAATAAATCAAACCATATACACAGGCCTCTTTTCTTCTTGTTCTTCTGTAGTCAGGAAAACTTCAGGGGCAGCATTGGGAAATAAACAACGCTTACCAGACTTTGCAGACTCCGTGAGGCTTCAGCCTCAAGCAAGTCTGTAGCCAGGAGCTGCTTGTTTGTTTCCCGGCTGCCCAGACCCAAACAATCACACAGAAATTGTATTAATTACAACACTGCTTGGCCAATAGCTTAGGTATATTCCTTACCACCTGAACGTGTCCCTAAGAGTTCCAGCCAATGTTTAAACCATCTCACTCTCAGGGGCTACACCCACCATCTGCCAGCAAATACCCCCACAACGAGAAACTGAAAAAGGGTCTTTCCCCCAGCTGAAGGCTCCTGGAAACTTAAATAGTCCCCCCAACAACTGAGCCCAAAGTCTCACACCTGTAATCTCAGTGTGAGGGAGACTGAGACAGAAGGATTAGCACAAGTTCAAGGACAGCCTGGGCCACATAGTGAATGCCAGGCCAGCCTGAGCTACAGTGTAAGACCCTCTTTCAAAGAAAAAAGAATGTCATGCCCCTCCCCGACTTTCCTTTTGCATTATGAGGAGTTTCATTTTCCTCCGTTTCCTACTCATCTTTGAGCACCTCCTCAAGTCTTTACACAGCCAATCCTAATTGATTAATTATTTCCAATTTGGATTTTTTTTTATTGAGAAGAACTTTGTCATACAATATATTATGATAACAGTTTCCCCTCCCTCATCTCCACCCAAATCCTCCACAATTCCCCACCTATCCAGTTCCATGCCTTGTTTCTCTCTCTCTCTCTTTAGAAAAATGTTAGGCAAATTTAAGAAACAGATCAGAATAAAGCAGGAAAAAAAAAACAAAGAAAAACCACAAGAAACACAAATCCATTCAGACACCCCCCCACACACATACACACCATAAAACACCAACTCAGAAGCCATAATTTATAAGCACAATACCAGTAAGGTTTTAAAAAAATGTCATTATGGGGAAAACCCTCCCAGATTCTTGCTGTGTTGTTCACACTAACCTTAAACTCATGGGCTCAGGGGAACCTTGGCCACAGCCTCCCAATAGCTGGGACTCTAGGCACCACTGCAGCACCTGGTTTAAGTTTTCAAACCATCTAGTATTCAAATTTGGATACTGGATGAGGATAATATAGTCCATCCCTGGATGCTGCAACTCCCAAAGTGAGCAAGATTTGGGCTACCGAAGGCAGGAAACTATTCAGCCAACATAAACAACAGAGATCCCATTGCTGGTTTGGGGATATAAGTCTTCACATGACAAGGAGCAGGATTAATGATTGAAGTTAATTTTAATAACAGCAGAGAACTGGCCTGGCCATCAATTCTTCCACTCAGTTTTCTTAATGCATATTTATGATTTCACTTTAGGGCTTGTTGATTTACTCTGTTAGCCCTCAGAAACCCTGACACTTTCTTTCTGTGGTTCTTGAAGCATACTAGAAATTCCTCATGAGTCTGTGGCCAAAGGTTAGCCTTCAAAGGGGTGAAGACACAGCACAAATGGGTCATGCCGCATTTGAGAACAGGCTATGGTGAGCAGGATTCTTTGGTGACCACAGAAATTGTTCCCCTCTCCCACTTTGCAGCACACTGTTGCCTGCTGCAGCAGGTCAGGGGCAAAAGGCAAAGGAACCAAACACTTAGTGGCTTAAACAACACATTTGTTCTCTCAGAATGACAGGGGTCAAAAGTCCAAGGTGGATTTTGCTAGGTAGAAGTCCACAGCAGTGTATCCAGGAGAGAACCATTGCCTGTGTTCTCCCTGCCACTAAAATTACGCTCTTTGAACTCACTGACTTCTGGGCACCTTGTTGTTAAAGCCAGCTGGAGAGCCTGTGCCCCACTGAGCCTTTGCCTTCTTTAAAAAATATTTATTTATTTACTTACCTATTTATTTTGTGTATGTGTGTACACATGCAAGCATGTGTTTTGGGTCCATTCCCATGTGTGTGGGTCTGTTTATGTGTGTGTATTCTTGCATGTATGCACACATGTATATGCATGTACAGATGTGTACACATAAGAATACATAAGCATGTATTCTTGGGTGTGTGCACGTGTGTGTGTGTGTTCTGGCATGTGTGCACATGTGTGTGCATGTGCCTGTGCAAGTGTGTGTGTGTGTGTGGTCAGAGGTCAACCTAAGAGAGTCAGTTCTGCCTTTTCACCATGTAAATCCTGGGGACTGAACTTAGGCCATCTCTGCCTCCTCTGATGAGGACTCTGATGGTGACATTTATAGTCCATTCACATAATCCCACTAGCTCATCTTCTTTCATTACAACATCCTGTTGTCATGTAAAGTGACATTCACAGTGTGTTCTTAGGATCCAGGCAGCTTAGAATGAGACATCATTCAAGATTTCACAATCCTCTTAAGAGAAACTCCTTCTCAGAGAATCATCTCTTACACTCTAAGGTCTCAAAGCCTTTGCACGTGTTGTCATTTGCTTATCCCGGTACCCTTTCAAGGCACATAGGGCCGAGCATCCCCAAAGCAAACAAAAGGGCAGTTCAATTGGATGGGTGAATCTAGAAAATACAGCCAGGGGTTGAGATAGAAGAACGAGCCCAACCTAGGCTATGAAGTTAGCCATTTGCCCCACGGTGCCTGGATCTCAGACTACCCTGGAGACTGAGAAGTAAGACATCCCACAGGGTGAAGAAGCTGGTCTTTCACCCACTAACTCCTTGTTCATTTTCAGCTAAAGTAGCTTTGGGGCAGGCATCAAATGTTCTCTGTGTACAGTTTCTCAGGCTCTCAAGGCCTGAGTTCCCTAGTGGGGAGTTTTAGCAGTAGCCTAACTGGGGACTGAAAGCCTAGAGAGCTGGCCAGGACACCAGTGGCTGCTAAGCTCCCTGCTGGAGTAGGGACACTAACTATGCCCTATGTTAAAGACTTGGCTCCCAAAGTGGTGCTATTACTAATGCTAATAGTAGAACCTTGAGGTTGTAGGACCACTAAGTCTATGTCCGTGACATTCTTCCAAAGGGGGTGGTAGTACTCCAGTCTTGTCCTCTGGATTTGCTTCCTGGGTCATCTGGCGAGCAGTTTACACCAGCACCAGTCACGATGACCATAGTAGGAGCTCAGTACCTTCATGAATTAAGACAGAAAATCATCTTACCATCAGAAAAAACAGTATTACCCATCACAAGACAGAAAGGGATTTTTCTTAAAGGAAAAAGTCTTAAAAATTGTGATTTTTTTTTTCTGGTGGGAAAGCAAACAATCTGGATTTGTTTGTTTTCTAAGATCTATCATTTTCTTCTCTGGTGTTTGGTGATGTCTACAAGAAAAAAAGAACTAGAAAAAGGCCAGCCCAGTACTGTAGAGTCTCCAGGCCAGGCGTCACATGTCCCAGGGAGAACGCAAGTCAGTAACTACTGTCCACAAAGAAAACACTGTGGGAGTCCTGCTCTTCTTAAAGATTAGAGCCCAGAAGAAATGGGTTGGCCTTGGGAGACCCACAGAGGTTGTGTGTCAGGTCCCTGGAGGTAGCCTGAGGACCAGTGGGAAGTTTTACATTTAATTCTTTCTCCTGTTCTAACCTAGGGCACTGTATGTGTGTCTGAGTGACGGCTATGTGGGTTGTTACATAACCTTAATTAAACTAACCCCACAACACGAACAGGATTCCTGCAACGAAATCTCACCCGAGGATAATACCAATACTACAAGCGCAAGCAAATGAGGCAGCTCCCACTCCCGGCCAGGGACAAAACGCTCCGTCAGCCACATTAAAGCCACGATATGCTCATCACATCAGCCAACGGGTCGACTGAAAGTTGATGAAATCCTTAACTCCCCCTGAAATCTAAACCCACGGTCACTATTACAGACACTGGACTCACCCTCAGTGAACGCCCCTTTGTACGGGGTGGAAAGGCACCAGTCCGATCAGCAAGGAATTTTAAAACATCTCCCTCACTGCTGTTTCGTCTCTTTTGACTCTCCCATGCTGTGTCTGTTTCTAGGATAGGAGGAACAAGGGGAGAACATGGAAACCTCTCATCTTGATTACTAGGCAGTTACATGGAAGCCCTGTCTTCTCAGGTTTTATCTCTGATCGTGGCAAAATGAGTGCTGAGGTATAAGCACGCTATTAATCCCTAAAACATCCGATGACAACCACAGCCTATCAGTGTCAAGGTGGAAGAGTGAAGTCAAGCAACTACGTCAGGAATGGGATTAATTATAGCAAGAGGCTAAGCAGACAGGCAGATGCCAAGACAGAGCGGAGCAACTGGCATCTCTGATGCCAAGGATCTCAACTAGATCGTCCCCGTACTTTCCACAAAGCCTGTCCAGTAACCTGAGTGGCCACAGTTGAGAAAACTGGTAATACTAAGAGTTGGCAAGAACATAGACCATCCAAAGCAGTCATGCCATGCTTGCAGTGAAGGAAACCTCAGACACAAAAGATGTGTCATGAGCTCATTTTTTAATGTCTAAACTCAATAGAGTAACATGTTAAAATTTAATTGAGTTTGTGTTACATAGGTTTGTTATTGTTATTGCTGTTGTTGTTTGGTCATGGCTGACCTGGCACTCACTAAATAAGTCAAGTTGGCCTTGAACTCAGAGAGATCCACCTGTATCTGCCTCTCCAGTGCTGGGATTAAAGGTGTGCACCTCCACATCTGGCTTTATCTTACTATGTTAATATCATCAACACAAATCCTATGTCCTTTAAACAGTTCTAAGTGAAGTGGAAAAACACTATATATAACACTTTTTAAAGTGTTTGCTAAATTAATAATTTTAGGTTCACATTCAGAGCAGTGGGTTTCCTCATGACGTCTTTGCACGTTTGCACCATTATACTTTGCTGGTTTTCCCCTTCCTGGGCCTCCTTTGCCTAGTTCTTTCTTTCTCCTCTAAGTCCCTACTTCTGCTTTCCTATTATGCATATTCCATTCTTCTCTGTTTTCCACCTCCTTCAAGATCCCTTCACCCTTCCACGGTGCCAGCCCATGTGCCAGCCCACAGCTCCTCTTTCCCCACATCCTCACCAACGCGTGTTGTCAATTTCTTCTTGATGATCGCCATTCTGACTGGAGTGACACAGACGTTCAGAACCGTTCTCAGATGCACTTCCCTGGAAAATGAGGAGGTCGAGCGGCTTTTCATGTATTTGGAGGCCATTTGTATTTCTTCAGTTAAGAAGGATCTATGCCAATCTTACTCCCTTTATTGGTTTGGGATTTCTTTGGTGTTTTGTTTGTGTGTGTGTGTGTGTGTGTGTGTGTGTGTGTGTGTGTGTGTGTGTGAATATTTCTGGATATTAATCCGTTGCCTGGTGAGTATTTGGCAAAGACTTTTTCCCATCCTACAAGCTCTTTGCTCTGCAATTGTTTCTTCTGTTGGATCCCTCTTTGTTTTTCTGGCATGTGTCGGTTTTCTGGACTGTTCCTTGCTTCTGGAGACGGCTGCAGGAAGTCCTCTCCAAGGCCTCTGCCTTGGCGAGCTTTTCTCAGTTTCAGGTCCTGTGTTAAGGTCTCTGATCCATCTTAATTGGTTTGACTTGATAGATTTCTGATACTTTCCTCTGTTTCTCTTTGGGATGACAATCACTACTTCTTACCCTGACTCTGTCTTTCACCAGCTGTCACAGAGGCCACCACTAGTCTCCTGTCTTACTCAGACACCCCAGACAAAGCTCTGGCAATAAAAATTTAAAATAAGACAATTTTTATGTTACCTTTTTGGTGTCACACTTAAAAAATAATTTTATAGTTTCTTCTACCTAACATCCTCTCCAGGAGGAAGGGAGCCAGTTGAGGTGACTCTAAATAAAGGGGCACCCCTGAGACAGGCTGCAAAGTCCCCAGCTTTTAGGGCAGAATGTGCTTCTTGACTTTGCAGGAATCTGTATTTTAACATCTTTGCAAGGCACTCAGTAAATGGTGCCTTCTCCACATGGTGCTTACAAAATTGAAACATACATCAAGAAAGTAGCTCGTGGAGACTGAGCCCAGACCTATTACTAATGGACACTGCTCTACTTTTGTCTCTCTTGCTGCGATAAAACACTCTGACCAAGGCAGCTTAGGGAGGAGAGGGCTTTTTTGGCATAGAACTCCAGGACACAGTCTATCATAAGGGAAGGTGAGGCAGGAACTCAAGGCAGTAACCTGAAGGCAAGCTTGCCCTTCCGGTCCCTTTGCCCCCATTCCACAGCCAAGAAGCCCAGCGGGAACTCTTAGGGCTCTGGTTCCCAGCTGACTCACAGGCGAGCTTATGCTCAGCTAACTGGGCCACCCGACAGCGATTAGCAGTCAAGACAATCTCCAACAGATACGCACACAAGCCGACCTGTTTCCTAATGGAGTCTCTCATCTCTAGTGACTCCAGGCTGTGCCGAGTTGATAGTTACAGCTAGCCAGAACAGCCACGATGCTGGACAATATGGCTGTCCATTGGCCTAAGCACAGTTACTAATTCTTACCTCTTCGGCTGTCTTTCAGGGATGTCTCAACATTTCTACAATCCCAATAACTCTCTTCTTTTTCCTGAGACTCTGATGAGCTTAATCTCAAAACACACACTCCCAGAAACAGCTCCATCTTTCAGTGTTAGCATCCTGAAGAAAGGGGGCACATATTCTTGGGCTGATGTCTCCGTCCATCAGACAGCTTCATGCTTCATGATGTATATATTCTACCTCCCAGTGTTGCCATTTCAAAAGTCATATAACACTTTATGTTTTTCATAGTAACTCTAACAACTATAAATAATATCTTGATATAAAAATCTTGGCATATGACAGTTGTGAGTAAATTATTTTCATTTCTGTCTAATAAATAGTAAAATGAGTTGGCAGTAGGCGTTGCCATAGCAGATCTAGTATCAAAATTTTCAATATGGCCCTGCATCAATATGTTTAATGGAAAGGAGCATTTTTAAGATGGTGAAATGATGCTCAGAGGACACAGTTTCGGTAAGGTCAAAAGATGACATTGAGAGATCTGTTGTGCATCATATGTGCAATTAGTAACAAGATATTGCACCCTGAAAACACACAGAATATCAATAAAACAGCAAATATGAGTGCTCCCTCTGTAAAAGGGGCAAAACATATATCCCATAGCTTGATCGAGTCATTCTACAACACACATACATACCACACACACACATACACACACACACACACACACACACACACACACACACACAAGCTTCTGGTCATATGTTATAAGTACATAGATTTTTGTCAATTAAAAAAACAAATATTTTAAAAAGAAAATCAGATTAATCTTTTTGGGATCAAACCCATGAGAATTCTCTATTCCCAGCTCGTTAAGATTCCTGAGAGTCTATTTTATTACCCTCTCTTTATTCCTATCCCAGAGATCGTTTCTGGACTCAAAAGAGAAACAATGTAAGGAAGGCAGGCTGGTGAATAGGCTCCATCCTTGGAGCAAACGGTTGTTCAGTCAGCCTCAATATTACTTCTCCTATTTCATTAGACTTTTCAAAATTTTCCGGTAACAACACTGTAAATTATTGCTTTGCACACAAGATTTTATGCCACTGATTATTCTCACAGGAGAGACCGCAACAGTGATCATACCTGGGCCAAATGGACAATAAACTCTGTAATGACTTAACAAGAAAGTTCTGTGGTGACGAAATCTACACAACCCGACATGGTAGTCAAGAGCTGTCTGTGACTACAGAAACTCAGATAGCACTAGAAACATAGATAAGACAACCAAGAAATGGAATTTTAATCAATTCTAGCAGTCTCGTGGAGCTTATGGTTGTAATAGTAGACAGTACAGCACATGCATTTCTATGTCTTATTTACCTCACCTCTGGAGACCGCCATGAAATGACCCCTCCCCCGCATTCTGATTCCATAGCCTTGAACTCAATGGCACAGGCAGAGCCCCGATGTGGGTGTGGAGAATCCAAGGGCAGTAATGAAGGTTCAGGTCATGCCCCAACCGTCAAGCCCTCCTACACATTTGGCGGTCCCAGCGGATATGAGGTCAGGCCAAAAGGACTTTAGTAATTTCATGAAAATGGGCTGGTGTATGTATGGAAAGCCTTGAGAGACTCTTGCTTCCAGAAAGTCAGATGTGACCTTGCTTCTGCATGAATGGTGGTCCCCAACTGAGAGCCTCTGGTGAAGCAGGGATGAGGTGAGAGGATCCGTCTCTATACTTCAAGATCAAACGCTGGTTTATTTGATGCCAGGGCTGTTTTTTTTTTTTTTTTTTTAATCAACTAGTAATTCTTCTCGACTTTCTTTTTCTTTTTCTTTGACAGGGTCTTTCTATGTAGTCCTGACTGGCTTAGAATTCACCATGTAGACCAGGCTGGCCTTAAACTCACAGAGTCTACTGAGGTTAAAGGTGTCCACTGCCACATCTGGCACGTTGTCTTAAATACAATGACCATAAAACAGGCTTTCAAGGCTTTTCATGTGTCTGGATAGATTCCTTGCAATTAAGAAGTAGTCTCAGTTTATTCCCAACACCCGTACGCAGGAGTCCTCATCTCGGCACAGCTGTCCGCAGCCCTGCTACTATTTTCATAGACAAATTTCATGGGGGAACATGGCATAACGTTGTCACTGAAATTTGCTTTTCTTAGATCTCTGCACACAAAACGCCATTACAATACCTGTCTTGGGAACTGAGCAGATGGCTCTCTGGGGCCGTATTTGCTGTGTGAGGATGAGGGCCTGAGGTGAAATGCCCAGTGTAGCAAGCTTTGTCGTCAGACCTTCTTGGATCAGCAGCCCACAAATCATGACAGGGACTTATTATTACTGTGAAAGCTTGGCTTTTAGCTTCGGCTTGATTCCAGCTTGCTCTAGAGCTGCTTCTATTAATCTGCCTCCTGTCGTGTGGCTGCTATTTTTCCTCAGCACAGCACATCCGACTTGCTCCGAGTCTACTGTTCTATCTCCACCTCTCTTCTTTCCAGAGTCCTCTCTCTCCCCAGGAATCCCGCCTATTCTCTCCTGCCTAGCTACTGGCCACTCAACTCTTTATTAAACTAACCACGGTGACACATCTTCACACAGAGGAAGCAGATATCCCGCAACACCCCAGCATCCATGTAAAACGTCAGATATGGCCACCTGCATGACTGGAACCCCAGGCTGTGTGGGGTGGAGACAGGAGGATCCCAGGAGCTTGCTGGCTGCCAGTCTGGCTCCAGTTCCATAAAGCACGTATCCAAAGGAATACGGTAGTGGTACAACAGGATGCCTGGGCCTCCTCTGGCCTCTATGAGTACAGAGATGTATTCCTGTGCCCACATGTATGCAGATACTACACACATATACAGCAACTCACACACATATACTCACAAATTAGTAAAAATAAAACAAATGCCCCATCTTTTCCATTTTTATCTCTCGCCTGCACCCACTCACCTCTATCATCTTATTTATCTTCTCCCCTTAGCAGAAAGGTTTTTATTCCCCTGCCTCCAGATCTTCTCCCTTCCTCTCTCTTAGTCATATCAGGTGGATCTCAGCCTCCCCACCCCACAAGCACTGCTCCTCAGGGTGGCAGTGACCTCCACGGTGTTGACCCTAAGGTCACGTTTTACTCTTCAGCACACTTGACCTGTCCTAAGAATTGGCACAATATTGTTTGTTTTTTCTTTCATTTGTTTATCTGAAACAGTCTCACTCTGTAGCCCAGGATAGACTCAAACTCATGACCATCTTCCTGTTCCATCTCCTGAGTGCTTGCCTTACAGGCAAAGTCCACCATGCGTAGCTTGATACAATACATTTTGGAAGACTTTCTTCTTTTGTCTTCTTAAATACATTCCCGTGTTTCCACCTTACTGGTCAGTTCTACCCAGCATCTTTTACTAGTTCCTCAGTCCACAGACTCAAAATACTGTTTTTTTTGTTTCTGTAAAAAATCATCCATATTTAGTATATACAATTGGACAAGATGGCGAGTAGGTCTATGGTCTTAGAGATGAAGATAGATTCGTGATACTTACCCCCATACCAACTATACCACTTACGTTTCCACAAGCAGAGTCCCAAGGCTCCCTTTTCCCTACATACTCCCAACACTTCCCTTCCATCTTTCTAGTAACGGCATGAATCATGAATCTCATCGTGGACTTAATTGGCAGTTCCTTGATGATTAGTGATGTTCAACACTTTAAATATGCCTGCTGGTCATTTGTGTATCTTCTTTTGAGTTCCTTGCCTATTTAAAGTACTAGTTAATTTGACACTAAGTCATTTTAGCTTTATAAATTGCCTAAGTCGGTATTCTATTGCTGTGGAGAGACACCTTGCCCCTGCAACTTTTATGAAGGAAAACATTTAATTGGAACTTGCTTACAGTTTCAGGGGTTTAGTCTATTTTCATTATGGCAGGAAGCATGGCAGCACACAGGCAGAAGTGATGCTGGAGAAGTACCTGAGAGTCCTACCTCCAGATCCATGGGTAGTAGGAAGAGAGAAACACTGACCTGGTTTGAACCTCTGAAACTTCAAAGCCCCTAGTGACACACTTCTCCCAATAAGGCCACACCTCCTAATCCTTCTCAAGTAGTGCTACTCCCTGGTGGTCAAGCTTTTGAATCTATAAGGCTATGCCTATGGGAGGCATTCTTATTCAAACCATCACATCTATCTTTTGATTACAAATTCCTTATCAGATGAATGATATGCAGGGATACTTCTCCATTATGTAGATGATTCACTCTACTGAATGCTTCTTTTGATAGGCAAACACTCTTTTGTTTGATGTGATACCATTTGTCTATTTTTTTTGCCTCTCTTCTGCAAGTCATATTAAACAGCATTTCATCTATTTTGAATTGCTTTTGTATATAATATCAGATAAGGTTCTAACTTCACTCTTTTATATGTAAAATATTCTGTTTTTCCAAACACAGTTTGGTGAAGGACTACCCTTTCCTTATTTTGTATTTCTGTCAACAGTGCTAAAAATCAGTTAACAGTATATGGATGTGTTTGCTTCCAAATGCTCTGTTCTATTCAGTTGTTTTGTGAGTCTATTTTTATGCTGGAATCATAATGTTTGGAATACATAACCTATGATATAGTGTGATCAGAAACCATGAAAGATCAAGTTGTGTTCTTGATTAAGATGCTTTTGGATGGGGGTGGGTGATGGTTTCACATGAGACACATTTTCCCTGTTCCTGTGAAAAGTTTCATTGAAAATTTGACAGAGATTTTGTAAGTCCACAGAGTCTCTTGAGAAAATGCACATTTTTAATGATATAGACTTCTGCTCATTTGTGTATCTTTCAAGTTTTCTTATTGGTGTTTCACAAGTGGAAGTTTTCAGATCTTCTAACTCTTTGGTCAGGTTTATTTATAAGAATGTTATTCTTTCTATTGCTCAACATCCTTAGTCATCGGGGAAATGCAAATCAAAACAACTCTGAGATTCCATCTTATACCTGTAAGAATGGACAAGATCAAAAAACACTGATGACAACTTATGCTGGAGGGGATATGGAGTAAGGGGAATACTCCTTCAATGCTGGTGGGAGTGCAAACTCATACAGTTACTTTGGAAATCAGTATGGCTGTTTCTCAGGAAATTGGGAATCAATCTACCTCAAGAGCCAGCAATAGCACTCTTGTGCATATACCCAAAGGATACTCAATCATGACACAAGGTTACTTGTTCAGCTCTGCTCATAGCAGCATTATTCATAAAATAGTTAGAACCGGGAAATAACCTAGATGCCCCTCAACCTAAGAATGGATAAAGAAAATGTGGTACATTTATACAATGGAGTATTACTCAGCTGTAAAGAAAGCAATGGCATCATGAAATTTGCAGACAAATGGATGGAACTTGAAAAAAATCATTCTGAGTGAGGTAACCCAGACCCAGAAAGACAAACACAGTATGTACTCACTCATAAGTGGATATTAGATGTAAACAAAGGATAACCAAGCTACAGTCTACAGCCCTAAAGAAGCTAGAGAGCAAAGAGAATTTAAGAGCAATACATGGGCTTCCCTAGGAAGGGGAAATAGATAAGATCTCCTGGATAAACTGGGGGCAGGAGGTAGAGGGAAGGGGATGGGGGGTGAGAACATGAGGGATCAGGATAGTCGAGTTGGGGGAGGGACAGAGAGGAAGAGCAATGAAAGAAATGTCTTGGTAGAGGGAGCCATTATGGGGTTAGGGAGAAACCCGGTGCTAGGGAAATACCCAGGAATCCACAAGGATGACCCCCAGCTAAGACTTCTAGCAATAGTGAAGAGGGTGCCTGAACTGGTCTTCTCCTGTAATCAGATTGATGACTAACCTAATTGTCATCATAGAAGCTTCAACCAGTAACTGATGGAAGCAAATGCAGAGATCCTGGGCCAAGCTCTTGGGGTCCAGTTGAAGAGAGGGAGGAAAGATTATATGAACAGGGGAGGTCAAGATCATAACAGGAAACCTACAGAGACAGCTGACCTGAGCTAGTGGGAACTCATGGACTCTAGACCAACAGCTGGGGCAGCCTGCACGGGAGCCGAACTAGGTAGACTGCATATATAGGTGACAGTTATGTGGCTTGGTCCTGTTTGTGGGGCCCCTGGCAGTGGAATCAGGATTTATCCCTGGTGCATGAGCTGACATTTTGGAGCCCATTTCCTATGGTGGGATGCCTTGCTCAGCCTTGATGCAAGGGGAGGGCTTGGTCCTGCCTCAACTTGACATGCCAGGCTTTGCTGACTCCCCATGGGAGGAGGCTTTACCCTTTCTGAGGAGTGGATTGGGGGGGGGATGATGGGAGGGGAGGGAAATGGGAAGAGGGGAGGGAAGGGGAAATGTGGTTGGTATGTAAAGTGAATTTAAAAATTTTAAAAGAAAAAAGTTTATAAAAGAATTTTATTCCTTCTAATTGTTTTAGAAACTGGATTTTTAAATTATTCTTTTTATATTCCTCCTTGTTATTATATAGTAATATAACTAATTTATTATGATTTTGTGTCAAGAAATTTTGCTGAATTAATTTATTAGTGTTGACAAATTTCTGGTGGAATCTTCAAGGCAATACATGTGTGTATAGATATATGAAATATTGTATCATCTTCAATCAGAATTTTACCTTCTTCCTTCCTGGTTTGGATGCCTGTTATTTGGTCCTCTGATCTAGTTGCTCAAGAAAGGACTTCTAGCCCCTTTTCAAGTACAAGTATAGAGAATAGGCATCTTCCTCATTTCTAGTCCTAGAGGAACTAGAAGCTTCAGCCGTTCACCACTGGATAAGGCACTAAGTATGGGTTTGTCATATGTGGCTTTTGTTATGCTGGGAGTATTCATTCTAAACCCAACCTTTGAAGAACTTTTATCATAAAAGGATGGCCAATTTATGTCCGATCTTTATAGACTTTTCCTGTATATATTATTATAATCATTTAAATAATATCCTTCATTCTATTACTGTATTGTGGCATATTTACTTATTTTCATATAAAAACCCATTCTTGAGTCTCTAGTACAATCTTATTTGAGCTTCATAGTATGTTATTTGCAGACAGATTTTTCTTTGGGCTGCCAGTTCACACACATACATAAAAAAAAAAAGGCACCAAGATTTATTATTATTTAGGAAAGCTCGGCCTTAGCTTCAGTTTGTTCCTAACTAGTTCTTATAACTTAAAGTAACCCATATTTCTTAATCTATGTTCTTTTGTGTGGTTCAGTTACTTACTCTGTACTGCCCATGCTGCCTTCTCTGCGTCTGGCAGGTAACTTCGCCTTTCTTCTTCCCAGAGCTCTCTCTGTTCAGAAGTCCCTGCTGTACCTCCTGCCTACCTATTGGCCATTTAGCTTTTTATTAAACCAATCGCAGTGGCACATCTTCACACAGTGTAAAGGAATATTTCAGAACAGTTACTGAATTCAATTTGCTAGTATTTTGTTGAGAATGTCTCATCTACGTTCATCTGAGAATGTCTCCATCTGCGTTCATCAAATATGTTGCCTTGTAATTGTCTTTTCTCATGGGGTAGCTTTGACATTAGGGTAATTCTGGACTTGTAAAATGGTCTTAAAAATGTTCTCTTCAATTTTGAGGAAGAGTTTAAGAAGGATTAGCATTAGCTTTTCTTTAACCATTTGACAGAATCCACAGAGAAACCGTTAGAGCATTGGATTTTCATTGCTGGGGATACTGAGTACAGATTCAGTCCCTTACCTGTTGTTATTGGTCTGTTTATATTCTTTGGTTTATTGAGATTTTTTTTGATAACTTAGTCCTGGGAGGTCACATGTTCTAGGGATTTATCCATTTCTTTGGAGTTCTTTTCTCTTTCATGTTGTACATAAGTGTATCCAATTTGTTTCTCTTTTTAAAGGACCTACTGTCAATTTTATTAAAACTTTAAGTTTTACTATCTATTTATACACTTCCCTTTATTATTTATCCCTTCAACTAACTTTGGATTTAATTTGCTTTTCTCCCCTAGTATCTCGATGTGTAAAGTTGGGCTGATTACCTCGGTCTTCCCTCTTTCTTCCTATAATATTTAGCTTATAAACTTGCCTCTGAGAACAGTTTTGGCTGTATACTGTAGACTTTTATATGGTATTTCAATTTTCTTTGTCTCAAGACACTGTTTTTTGATCCCTCTTTGAACCACTTATTCAGGAGCAGGTTGTTTCATTTTTACGTAATTGTGAATTTTCCAGTTTCCCTCCTTATTGAATTCTGGCTTTATTCTACTATAAATGTAGTAAAATCTTGATGTGATTGCAGCCTTCTTAAATAAATTTAGTAAGCCTTGTGGTTTAACACATGATCTATCCTGGAGAATATGTGCGCGATGAGGGGACATGTAGCCTGGTGCGATTGAACGTGACGGTCTACGTATGTGTGCTGTCCAGGTCTGCTGCAGCTTTACCGCTGTACTATTGTTATCACTAGACAAAACTCCCTGTCTTCATCTTCCAGTTTCCAGAAGCCCCACAGACCAGGGTCCTGTAGCAGTAGGGAAATTGAGGGGGGAAAGATGTGATGTGTAGTAAGGAGGCCCCTGAAGGGAGATGAGTCCAGGGTATGCACTTCACTGCCAAATATGTGGTTGGCTCCATGCCTTTGTCCCTATGCTACAAAACTGGCTTCAGCCTAACGGTGACTTTGTAGCACCTAGAAGGAAGACACAGAACACGCCAAAGCTGGCCCATTGTTGACACAGCGCCATGAGCACACAGACACTGATATCCAGGGTCTCTCACGAGCACCTTGTAATCTGTATCACTCTAATCCACGTGCATGTCTTATTCTCTGTAGTTCTAGAGAGGCAGGCTGGCTCGTCCTACCCGTCTGCCCGGTCCCTAGTATAGCACCATGCACATCATAATCACTCAGGTACAAATAACTGAGAAAAATTAAAATGAAACTTTCTGAATTTTATCTGTATAATAGAGTCAGGGTAGCCACCAAATCCCATCATACCAGGACTTGGGAAGTAGAGCGGTCCTTGTTTCCTCCCCAGACACCCACTTCCCAAAGCCTTGTTTTGTTCTCTGAATTTTCTCTTACAAGAGATGCTTTTGTTCATGATTGTACACCTGCACAGGATTGCAAGAACTGCTTAAAGTTTTAGAATTCTGGCACTATCGGTCCACATGGGCAAGAAAGTAAATATGGAGATGCCTCTCTATCCCTGAGTGATGACTCCCATCTCCACCCACTGTCAGTGCTGATGTAGGCAAGAACACCTGCCATTCAGAGACCATCTCAAGGTACTCCCAGGAAAGACTGGCTTGGAGAATGAGCCTTATAATTAAACAGTAATTGGGGTTTCCTGTGGTTTTATGCCCAGGTCTTACCCAGTGCCTAAGGAGATGAACTGCATGGCTTAAGAGGCAGAATGGAATTCACTGCTTCTACAAATAAGAGGAGGCCTTTGCCTGACAGCCCTGCTTTCGTGAGAACCCAGTTGGATTTCCAGTGCTATAGTTGGCATATCTGCGCAATACTGATGTCAGTTCAGCCCCTCAGAAGTGGCTGCCAGAGAACTGAGGAAGAATAGAGCTGAGAAGGGGTTCAGCCAATTTCTCCTCCAAATATTTCCTCCATCTGAGTCCGGTGGCAGATTAGAAGCCTCACCAGTGAAACCTGGTGAAGGAAAAAGGCAAAGATAACACCCAACCATCTCCTTTCTTGCAAGAGAAAAGATTTATAAATGAGTTGTGTCTGAGAACCTGTGTGTTCTGGTGTCCTTTTCTGTTGTCCATCCTGAGAGAAGTCATGGCAGGGACTCAAGACAGGAACCGGGAGGCAGGAACTGAAGCAGAAACCACAGAATAGAGCTACTTACTGGTTTGCTCTCCATGAATTACTCAGGTATCTCATGGACTTCTCATTCAGCCCAGGACCATCTGCGCAGGGGTGGCACTACCCACAGTGGGCTGGACCCTCCCACACCAATCACTGCTCAAGGAAATACTCCAATAACCTTTCCTATCAGCAATCTGAGGAGGACACTTTCCTTGGGGTTTCCTCTTCCCAGATGACTCCAGTTTGTGTCAAGATAACAAAAATATAACAGGCACATTGTGTCTGTGTATCTGTGTATCTGTTCTGTGTATCATGTGTACAGGTTCATATGGGGTTTACACATGTGCTTGCCACCTGGGTGTGAAGGTCATCGGTTGAAATTGGGTGATTTCCTCTATTGTGCTCCACCTTATCATCTGAGACAGGGTTTCTCACTAAACCTGGTGCTCATGCATTCAGCTAAGCCAGCTAGCCAATGGGCTCCAAGCATTGGAGTCTCGATCCCCATTTCTGGTGTTTAGGACATGCTACCACACCCAGCTTTTAAGTGGCTAGGCATGCAAAATGGAGTCACTATGTCTGTAAAGCAGGCACTGTACCAACAAAACTATCTCCTCAGCCCTGTATATAAATTTATTTAAAGTGAGATCTCGGAAGGCACACAGGTGGCAGCCAGGGAATATCAAGAAAGCAAGTGAAGATAATACAGCTCAGTTCAAGACAGGAGGACCAGAAACTCACTCTGAGCAGTGACTGGTCTAAAGACCATGGGGCGGAGGAACACACCCTAAACCTGGCTCTATAAATTCTATATAATGAAGTGTTCCTCCTTCATTAGCACAGTCTGCTGTACAAAATATCGCAGGAAGGGGGGAACTTAAAACATCCCACCAAGGAAGAAATCCCAACTGTCGTGATGATCTTTTTACGTGTATGAGTGTTCTGCTGCCTGCCTGCTGCCCACAGAGCCAGAAGGCGGTGTTGAGTGCCCTGGGCCTGGAGTTAGAGATGGTTGGGAGCCACCGTGTAGGTGCTGGAAACTGAACCCAGGTTCTCTGCAAGATCAGCAGGTGCTTTTAACTGCTGGGCCACCTCTCCAACACCATGATGTGATTTTTTTTAAACTAATGTACTTTCACTGTACTTTGCCTGACAATATGTGCCCACTGGAATGTCTGTTATGGGGAAATCAGCCATGGTATAAAACTAAAAGGAGAAAATTTGGGAAGAAGAAGGGACTCAGAGGAAGAGAGAGTAATGAGGATGAATATGTTCAAAATATACCAATACAGGTGTGAAAATGTCACCATGAAGCCTAATATTATATATAACTAATATGTTCTAGTAAAAACAAAATAATAAAAATAACCTTAAAAGAAGAGGAAACCTGGGATGGTGGAGTGGCTTTAGTAGGGTCAGGGAGATAGCCAGAGGACTTAGGAGACGAAACTCCAGAGGAAAGAAAAACAGCTTCTAGTTCCAACTATGCTGTTGGCGTACAGGATATAAGGAGCTCACTGAGAAAGGGAAGCTTGGAGGACGGGTGAGTTCCTGCTGGCATTTGAAAGTGAGCTGTCTGAAGATGATCCAAAGAACAGTATCAATCAGGATGCTATAAGCCGGAAACTGAGGGACCAGGACGAGTGAAAGAGGCTGAGGAGCCATCAGGCTGTCCAGGCTGTTTGAAACGACCCTGGAAAGAGGGGCAAGGCAGGCAAGCTCAGAGAGGGAGGGCCAGCGACAGAACAAGTTCCACTTATAAAAAAAAGAGGAGTCTAGGACATAGCCTCCAAGTGAGTGGTGGGAGGATGTGTGGGTACCAATAAAGGATAAGGGGGGGCTTCAGGGAGAGAAGAGTGTTCCGTAATTGGAACAGTACAGGTAACTAATTGGTTTCCCCCTTTTCCTGAACAAAACCGACTTCCAGAGCAGCAGTGAGTCTGGGAAATAGACTAACAGGTGTGGGTCCTCAGGCTCCTCTGCCGCCCAGACATAAGCAGATGCCTGCACTTGGAGAAGACAGAAAAGCCACACTTTCCTGGTCCAAATAGCCGCCCGTCTGGTCCTTCACCTTAGCAATCCACCCTTTCTTCTTCCTTCCTTCTTAAGTGGTTCTGCACCCAAAAGTGCAGCCGCAACTTAATAGGCTTGAATACAAGAGACACACACGATAACACCAGAATAAAAATGAGAAGAAGCCCGGCTTCTGGTGACCCTGGCTGAAGTGAGAAACCGGTGGATCCACCTTGGCTCTTCCCTCTGCTTCAAGCCAGGGTGCGCCAACCCATCCGAAATCGCTCTTCAGAGCCAATTTCTTCCAAAGACCTCTCCGGTGTTGGGATTCTTCTGACCACATCCCAGCTTGCCTGGAGTCATGAATGAGGCTCCAAGCTCTGACTTACACCCGCTAACCTGACGGCACCATCTGTCAAAACCTTGAAAGCTTTCGTTGATCTCTGCCGACCCCCGCCACCCCCCCTCCCCAATGTGCTTAACCGCTTAGTGGGTAAAGCCAAGCATCCTCAGCTATAGGCAGGTCTCTGATGATTTGGCTCCCACTTTCCGTGTTGAGAGCAGTAGGACCGTACAGTATGAGAGGAAAAGAGTCTACATCCCATTTTGAACACGAATCATGCACCAAAGCCATGTGCTACAAACTTTACATTTATGCAATATTCACAGTGTTTGCTCAGATATCTAGTGTTAAAAGTCTCCTGCCAGAGTGAGAATATGAACAAAGAGGTCAAGACCCATTCATTCTCTTTGGATGGATACCTTGCACAACCTAGATATAGTAGGGAGGGCCTTGGACCTTCCCCAAAGCAGTGTGCCTTACCCACTCTGAGGAGTGGATGGGGGGTGAGGTGGAGGGTAAGTGGAGGGAATGGGAGGAGGGAGCAGGAACTTGGATTGGTATGTAAATTTTTTTTAAAAAAAAGATGGTTTGTTTTCTTTTAAAAAATAAAATAAGTCTCCTGACAATTATTTTTCAGGAAGGTGGTGTCACTCACTCTGGTACACAGGGCAAGCTTAGTTGGAAAAGGCCTGGGTATCAAAATTCCTTCCCCAGAATCCCAGCGCCTCAACATGAAAGAATGTACTTTTTACCTTCCTACTTCTTCTCCTCAACCTTAAACGGTCCAGGTGAAGAATTACGGCCTCATAGAGTCGTCCCTTTGAGCCAGAGAAACCTATACATTCCGTGGACCCTGCCCCAGACTAGCAAGACAGGAGTCAAACAGTGCAAAGCAGCATCACCCATCGCCGGGCAGGCCTGAACCGCCAAACCAAGGCCTCTCCTGCTGGCTACCTGGACGACCCTGAATGAAGACCAGAACTGGGATCCCTTTTTCCTTGCCCCACTGGGTGCCATTGGAACCATGGCTGTGGGACTGAGTTTCCAAAGCCATCTTCTGCCAAGTGCAGAACTGGGAGACCAGCGGAGGAGACTCTGGTGACTCCTAGAAGCAGGCAGGTCTTAGCGCTCCTACAGTCGGGCGCATTCCTGGGGTGCTCAGGTCAGGCGGGAGCAGAGTGCGACCCGGTTCCTTCGAGGGCACCTCGCGCCTCGAGGAGCTGCCAGGGAGAGGGGTATGGACAGCCCCAGAGCACCTGGCTGCTGTCGGGACAGAGGCATCTCTCAGGTCTGGAACTGGCCAAGGCAGCAAGTCCCCTTTTCACCTCCCGCTGGCCCCGGACCCCTCAGACCCTGAATTTGGAACCCAGACTCGGACGTCGCACCGGCTGCCTCGTGGGCAAGAGGATCTGCTCTCCCTCTTAGGGCAGCGGCTTGGACGCGATTGGACCCGCCCGCCCGCTCGCTGCTCTGGGACGAAAGCCCCCGGAGCCTGCTTGGCGTGACCACCCGGCTCTGACCCCCTCGCGCCCCCGCGCGTCCATCTCTGTTCCCAGAGCGGTGCAAGTGATGTAAGGCGGCCAGGCTCGCGCGCTTTCCTCCTGCCAGGACAGAGTCCTCCCTCCCCGCCGGTGGCAGCGCTGCGCGCCCACTCTGCTCGCTGCGCCAGGCTCCGCTTCCAGAGCTCCGGAGACCTACACGCCAAGAGCCAGGCTGGGAAAGACCCTCCTCCTCTGTCCCACCTCCTATGTGCGGTGTCGGTGGAAAAGCCAGGCTCGGCTCTCGGAACCTAGGGAGAGGATCAAGGGACAGCCTATACGAAGGTTTCTGGAGACATTCAGGCTCTCACCATTTACGGGAGGTGGCAGGAGCCTTCAGGTAACTTGGTGACCCTACTTGGTGCACGTTGGTGTGAGAGAGACAGAGTTGCAATAGTAGATGGGGACGGGGAGGATAGGGGGAAGAAGGGAGGGAGGAAAAGAGGGGAAAGAGAGGAGGAGGAGAGGGAGAGAGAGAGAGAGAGACTGAAAGACAAGAGTCTTTCAGAGATAGCAAGAAAGAGTTGGTGGGTGGGAAGTTGTGAATTTTTAACCCCTGTGGTTTCACTTCCACAGAGGAGAGGAGGGGTGCTCCCTGGCTACCAAGCAGCTCCCAACCTGAATGGAGTGAAAGATGCGGCCTGATGACATAAATCCGAGGACTGGGCTGGTGGTGGCCCTGGTCAGTGTTTTTCTGGTCTTTGGCTTCATGTTCACTGTCTCTGGCATGAAGGGGGAAACTCTGGGGAACATCCCTCTGTTGGCCATCGGGCCAGCCATCTGCCTACCAGGCATCGCAGCCATTGCCCTGGCCAGGAAAACCGAGGGATGCACCAAGTGGCCTGAGAATGAGCTACTCTGGGTCCGCAAGTTACCCTGTTTCCGGAAACCCAAGGACAAGGAAGTGGTGGAACTGCTGAGGACCCCGTCAGACCTGGAATCCGGCAAGGGGAGCTCAGATGAACTGGCTAAGAAGGCAGGCCTCAGAGGGAAGCTGCTCCCACAGGGGCCAGGTGAGGTGCCTATGGCCAGCTCCATTACCACCCCCACCCCCACAGAGGAAGCAGAATGCCAGAGTCTAGTCCAGAGTGGGCGTCAGGAGGAGACATCCAGATATCTGGATGGCTACTGCCCCTCGGGCAGTTCCCTCGCCTACAGTGCCTTGGACGTCAAGGGCTCAGCTGACCGCCCTGAGCCCGAGGACAGCATCTTCTTTGTACCCCAGGACAGTATCATCGTCTGCTCCTACAAGCAGAACAGCCCTTATGACAGATACTGTTGCTACATCAATCAGAGCCAAGGCAGGTGGGACCACGAGACAATAGTCTGATCTGAGCAGCCAAGGGTCCCTTGTTGACAGATACGTTGCTACACTCAGCTCCCAATGGAAGAAAATCTCTGCTCCAACAGCCTTCGTACTCTTAGAAACTGGCATGGTATGTGATGGGGTGCAGACCTCTGGTGCCTGATACTTGTGTAAATACGCATGTAGGGGGCAGATTTTAGGGACGAGCTGAGGTTTACTTCTCGTTAGGGAAGAGGAAGTAAATAGGGGAAAAAAAGTTCCATTTGCTTCTGAACAATTTAAACAATGTTGAATGCTTTGTAAAGCAGTCCCCGAAAGTGCTAGAAAGCCCCTGGTGACAGTCAGGGCATCTAGAGCCAGGTATTAAAGGATGCAGGGCTGTCCACACAGAAGCTGGCTGCTTGTGCCTGAAGAAAGGGGAGGGAAAGTTTATGTTCCTTTATACAAAATGAGTTTTGCCTGTTGAAAATGTTGAAAAGCTTTTCATGTATGGCAGCTGCTGGAAGAAATAAAAATCAAGATAGAATAGGTAAACCCTCCTCCTTAAATGGGTTGGATTTCGGAGGAAGCGGACTTAAATATAGCTGGAATGTATAATTGAGTCCTGGCCTCTAACAAGGTCACTTTTCAAATAAAGTGTTGATTCTGTTATGTGAAAAGTTATTATTTCAGATGGCTGTGTTACGTCTTAAACTCTTCATTTGTGTTGATTTGCTGGAACTTTATCTGAAGTTTCTAAATATTTACTAACATTCATGTATTTCCTTACCAGGTGCAAAATGACTTGATGTAATATTTTCATAGATTAGAATTTCTTTTTATCAAAACAAAATTTACATACATACACACACACACACACACACATATATATATGTATATATGTCTCTCTGTCTTCAACATTTTGTAGAGGCATGTACTAGGAATTACTATATGCCTTTTAAAACATGAAACTGCAAAGGGAATTAACTAGTCCTGAACATTCTGAAAAATCTGAATGAAATGCAATGGTCATAAGCCTCTGGAAATGCTGTCATGTGAACATTTGTTCAACAACCTCCCGCCCCAACCACGATTGTAAATGCCAATGAAACAAGAGTTCATTTATAAGATTGAATTGAAGCTCATATTTCATTAAGTTCACTGGACCAGTAAAATTTACATGATAAAAATCTCAGTATTTCCTATTTTGTGGCTGAGGGAAGAAACATCATAATGGTATCCTAAAATTTACTTCCTGTTTTTCTTGCTTAATTGCAACCGATAAGAATAATCAGCTGAAATGTCGTTTTACCCCTCTTGTAAGAATAAATGCATTTATAGAAACAGTGACAGATTTAGTCTTGAGAATTAGGATTATTTTATACTCTTCAATGAAATTTAATTCTAATTATTATACCAAATAGTTTTAGTCACCTCCCAAAAGGTGACTTGAGGATAAAAAAATTGGGGAGCTCATCTCTTTTATGTATTTGAAGTTCAACTCTGTGATTCTTAAGTCAACTGTCCTTAAGAATTATACTCGTAAAAGTCATAATTTTTGAATGATGTTTGAGATCAAAAGTATTCCATCTTTTGAGTCAGGCCTCAATGTCTGGAAATGAGATGCTTGATCCTGGACAGAGTTCATCTTCCAGCTCTTCAGTTTCCTACTCTATGGAAGAGAAATGGGGGAAAGAAAGACTGATTTACTCTAAATTGTTTGTCGCATTCATTCCCAGGTAGCATATTTTAAAATAGTAAATCAAAGGAATTACTGTGTGTTGCAGCAAGTAAGCTACAGCAAAATGCATGCCCATGTTATGCAATACATGGTCAAAGCCATGCAATGTGGATTAAAATGCTACTTCTCAAAAGAATTCTATAGATATATGAAAGCAGATGTATTCCATTACTAAATATTATCTATTAGATATCAATGCATTCCTGGGCACTGAAACTGAAAATATCGAGGGTAAGATATTTTTGAAGAAAAAAAAATGTTTTAATGTTGATGCAAGCCAAATCAATGCCATACAGCTTTGCAGCCCATGGGCCTGACTGCAGGGCTGTGGTGGCGAGGGGAAGTTTCCTAAGTCTCAATAGCTGTTTCAAAAGCAGAAAATAGGATTTATATAGAGAAGGTTATTGGAAATGCAGTAACAAAATCTTCTCCCATGCTTGCCACTGTTGGCATTGTCAGAAGCAAGAGGGTAGAACAATGCTTGTTTGGGCTCAGCAAGTCCTCCATGGGTCTGAGGAGAGAGGACTGGAGTGTCCGCTAAGGTCTGAAATTTGGCGGAAGTTGCCTTCTGGAAACAGTTTAGAATTTTTCACATAATGTTTACGTGTGTGCACAGAGTCCCGTTTCCAAGTCAAGGGTCAAATATTGACTTAGAGATATAAGCTATTTTTAATCACATTTTCAAGTTGCATTTCAGGAAAAAAATTCTTCCATTTACCTATTTAAAATACAGAAGCTATCTAAGTATACATTTGTGTATGTTTTCCTGTGCTAAATGAATTGGTTTCAGATGTTAAGCTGGGAGATTTAACCTTCTTCACCCAAAGAATAAAATGTGAGTTGTGACTTGTGTGGATTTTTCTTAGCATCTTCCACTGAGCCACCCCCTCCTCTGTGCTGCTGGGCGGCCTGTGTCCTAATCAACACTGTGGTTCTATTCGAGGTGAACCTGTTGTTCTTTTGAACAGAGATATAAGAAAGGGGACAAAGGTGTCCCAAGCCCTTAGAGGAAAAGGGAACATTCCACTCATTCAAACCTACAGCGTGAGAGATTACTAATATTAACATAAGAAGCAAGAGGGCTGTTCCCTGACTCCTTTAAGAACTCCCAAGCTGCTAGAAATTGAAATAGGCACTAGTTCCTTTTTCTTTGCTTGTTTTCAAATACTTGTTTTCTACTTAATGCAAGGTAGGCATTCTACTTTTGAAATGTCTCCATTCAACTTCTCTTGCTGTGTGTCCCTACTTAATTAGGACCACAGGTTCTTTCCCCATCTGCCTATTTCTCGATTCCTAAATGTGAATTCAGCCAAGACACGCAAGCTGGAGCATTGGACAACTGTTTCAAGATTTACTCTCTGTTGCGACCATTCTGGGGGAGGGATTCAAGTACAGTTAGGTTCGGGCTCTCCTCCAGCTCAGCTTATCAACTACTGCGAAGTGTTCTTAGTACTGTGGATCCTGACATCTACTGAGCAGACACACACAGAGGAGGAGGGAGGGTTAAGGTTCGGATGTCTGCTTACTAGGGGCGGCCCTCTGTGCCCACAGCACTGACAGCTGAATTCACTATCTTGGCCACCATTGTGATTTTTATCATATTAAAGAAAAATATCCTTGCTGGGCATGGCAGTCATGGTTCTGTAATCCCATCACTTGGCGGGGGGGGGGGGGGGGCAAGAGCATCAAGAGTTCAAAGTCAAAGTCATTCTCACTGTAGATTGGGGGACAGCCTGGTCTGCAGGAGACCTATTGAGAAAGGGAAGCTGCGTTTGAGAATCCGGATTCCTAGCATCCTAACAGAACTGCTTTATTCCTATCTCGCTGCCTCATCTTCCAAACCTGTCCACGTGCATATGCAGTGTAATGATTATAGCAGCCTGCTTTTCTTTTTCTTGTCTCCCTTAAATAACCTGAGCGTGCTCCCCCTTTCTGTGTGTTATGATAATCAGTTAATAACTGTAATAAGCCATTTTGGTGGTTCCATAATCCATCATGCCAATGTTATTGCTGACCATATATATAACAGTATTATGGATGTTTTTTACCATCTGGCCACAGAAATGAAAACTCACCATTGAAAAGCTGTCTCCTTGCAGAGGGGGCAGAAATATGTAACTGTTCATATTGCTGCTCATCTTCTCTTCACACATGTAGCTCTAAGACCCAGGGTGGAAGGCAATACGATGTTGCTTCAAAACGCCTTCTCAACACTAGATTATAACAAGGTCGGCCTTCAAAAGCACAATGTCCAGCAAGCAAAAAATAAGTGAATAGGCTTAATTGATGGTAATTTCTAGTATTCTTTTTTTTCTTTCTTTTCTTTATTCCGAAAAGGCAGCCCATGCACCAGGAATAAATCCTGGTCCCATTGCTAGGGGTCCCACAAACAGACCAAACCACACAATTGTCACCCACATTCAGAGGACCTAGTTTGTTCCCATGCTGTCAGTCTGGAGTCTATGAACTCCCACTAGCTCAGGTCAGCTGTCTTTGTGGGTTTCCCCATCATGGTCTTGACCCCTCTTGCTCATATGATCCCTCCTCCCTCTGAAAGTTAAATGTGAAGATTTTTTTTTTTTTTTGCAATTGACCACTTCTTATTTTCATAGAAACGGGCAACTGTACGTAAGTTTTCAGCCTGAGGCAAGACCATATGGAGAAAATTTGCTTTGAAACTCATCTTCCTGTAATTCAGCAGAGTGTGAGCAGTCACCTGCTGTGCTAGCGAGCTGACCACCGGAACCGCTCCTAAAGACACACTCTGATGGTTTTGTCAGCTTCCTCACACGCTGTGTGGCAGCTTCCTTTATTTAAATGTGTTTTAAAATTTTTATTCATTTTGGTAACTTTTGTCTCACTCATTTTTTTGTTTGTTTCTTTTGATTCTTTTTACTTTATTTTTTGTTTGTGAGAGAGAAAGAACATGAAGTTGGGTGGATATGGGGGTGGAGAGGATCTGGGAGGAGTTAGGGGAGGGAAAATATATAAAATTTTTGTATGAAGAGATTTTATTTTTAAAAGTTGGGTGATAAGATAAAATTTAGCTGGTGATGTAGGAACTGTGCATGCAGCCATGGAGCACAGACGGAGGTCAGGGGACAGTTCTCTCCTTCCACCATGTGGATCCCAGGAACAAACTAACACCAATAGGCTTGATAGCAAGTGCCTTTACCCACAGAGCCATCTTGCTGGCCCCTGCAGCAGCTTCTTGACTCCCCAGCTACAACCTGCAACTGGCTACCAGAGCCTTTGTCTAAGAGCTCCCTGGGGAAAAAGATGATATTTGGTCCTTCCTTTCCTCATTTTTCCCTCTAAAATGCGTCCTGCCCTTGCTGGGTGAAAACTCCAAATGGCACCATTTAGTCACACTAAAAGCCTATTTCCCTTTTTATATTAAATATAATCAGCAATAATGCAGACTGAAATAGGCTTCTGTGGGTCGAGATCCTAATTTCTGTTTGGTATACTGTTCCCCTGGAGGAACTGCCTCTGATATCACAAGGGAACGAGACGTACCTTTGCAGAACATCTCCCTCCCTTCATGTTTGACCTAACCCCCTCCCTCCATGTTTGACCTAACCCCCTCCCTCCATGTTTGACCTAACTCCCCTCTCTCCATGATTGACCAAACTCCCCTCCCTCCATAGTTGACCTAACTCCCCTCTCTCCATGCTTGACCAAACTCCCCTCTCTCCATGTTTGACCTAACTCCCCTCTCTCCATGATTGACCTAATAATTGCCATCACCTGATCTCTGGGTCAGTGGTTGACCAAACACACGACAAGAACTGGTGATTTTTAGAACGTGTGAAATCCACCTTTTGAATTTACAACCAGAAACAAAAGTAAATCAGTGCTAATAGTATTAGTATTGCAAGTATATAAATAAAATAGAAACCCCAGCATTGGCAACTGGCCCTCTGCTAAACTCTTCTCGCTTAACCGCGTCTTCGAGGTAAAGTGGCTATTCTCTCGGGTTGGTAGTGGGGAGCTGGGCTGCCAGCTCCCCCACCTCATCCCCACCCCAGCTCCCAAAGAAGTTCTCTTTCCACACTGAGACTGTGGTTTGTATCTCAGAGAAGCCCAATTGTTCTGGAAGAGGATGATAGCCATACTCAGCAGTTCCCATGAGCACTACTTAAAGCCAGTCTTAATAACTTCTAACCTATATAGATTGTCCTGTGAATTTTCCCCACTATCTGACTAGATAAAACGTATGTGAATAACTTTTCCTGAGCCATAAGGACCACTGAGATCTTGAACAAGACAAGACATCCTTTGAATTGGAAAAAGAGGATGTGTGAGATTTTCCAGCCCTGTACAGAACACCTGACACAGGACTGTCCCGGCTCGTGCTTTCAGAGGCTTAAACCCATCAAGGTGTAGAGAGCAGCATGCGTCATGGCAGCGAGAGGACAGAGGGAAAACTTCCATCTGCGCACTTTCTCCTCTTCTCTGGTTCTATTCCAGCCCCAGCCAATGGGATTTCCCCGCCCACACTCAGAATTGATCTTCTCCCTTAATCATCTCTGCAAATGTGTTCACAGGCATGCCCAGATGCAAAATAATAATAATACTAAAAGGGAGACGCTGGAGAATTCTGACACACTTTAAATAACTAAGAAAGCACATCTGTATATTTAACTTTAAAGTTTATTCCAATGAGCACAAAATTTAACTAGAAATACCTTCCTGCTAGACATAGTTTTTTTAAAAAAAAAAACAACAGAAAACAGCGAAGAAACAAGATCAAATGGGTTAAAAATGATGAAGAAAATGTGATACACATACACAATGAATATTATTTAGCCTTAAATAAATAATAGAGCAAACGGTAGAATAAGCATGAAGAAGTAAAGTGGATAATGTTAGCTAAAATTTTAGAAAGATGAAATGAATAAAGTCAAATGATCTTAATCCATAAACTCAGCCAAAATTTTTCACTGAAAGAGGAATGTGCTATGGTTTAGGTAGAGCCAAAAATCCAGAAAACTGAGGTTGCACTCAAGTCCCTTCCCAGGCAGGATTCCCCAGGGTGGGATGCAATTGTTCAGACTTGGCTGTTGGGGAACTCCACTGATTTTGTGACTATGACTCCTGAAGTACAGACAATAAAATCAAAACAGACTAAGGAGTACATTAAATTAACAAGCTCTAGAGCCAGTGAGATGGCTCTGTGGAGGAGGCTCTGGGTTCCCGAGTTCAGTCCCTTCCTGGACAGCCCACGTGGTGGAGGAAGACAGCCAACTCCACACATGTGACATAGCTCACACATGCACACATACTATAAATAAATAAATGTTCAATTTTTAATTGCTTCTGCACAGCAAAGGAAGCGATCATCAGAGCAAAGAGATAGCTTATGTAATGGGAGAAAACGTGTTTATCGTACAGCTGATGATAAATCAGTAGCCGAAGTAGACACAGCACTCAACCTACTCGGTTCCAGAAAACAACTGCCTAAAGTTGGGGGAAGGGCTTACTAGACATTTCCTTTTTGAAAAGTATAAATAGATAACAAATGTATATATGGAAAATATGCTCAAAGCCACTAATCACCAAAGATGGACACATTAAAACTAAAGTGATATACTACATTATACCTGCCAGAATGGCTGCTGAAATTGGCGAATGCTAACAAATGTTGGAAAGGATGTGGAGAAGGAGGAGCACTGTATATTGTTGATGAGAATATAAATTATCTGTTATGTAGAACAACATGAAGTATCTCCAAAAAAGTAAACGAGTTACCATATGACCCAGGCACCCCTCTACTGATTGTCGATGCCAAGGAGCTGAAACCAAGCGTCTATATCTAGCTTCATGTTCCTTGTAGCATTTTTCTCAATAACCAAAACGTGCAACCAAGATCAGTGTCCAACAATGGATGGACCAATTGTTTAAAAGTTACGCACACATGATAGAATATTATTCAGCCTTAAAATGGAAGCATTCATTATTATTCAGATAAACCTAGAGAATGTTATGATAAGTCAGATAATCCAGATATAGAAAGACAAACTTATGTATGGAATCTAACAAGTCAAGTTTATGAAATGGTATCTGCAGAATACCATTGATGGGGGATGCACAGTAAAGATGTTGACCAGGAACACAAATTCAGTTAGGAAGAACATATTTCTAATCTCCGTCTCCTTTCTCCCAGCATTCAGTTTAGTTTTCCTTGCCCGGCTAAGTTCTGCTTTTCTATAGGCCCAAAGCAGTTTCTTTATTAATTAACCAATAAAAGCAACACATAGACAGAAGGACCTCCCACACCAGTCTCTCCTCTACAGGAAAGTTTAGTTAGTCCCAGAGTCCCCAGGCAATTCCACTGTCAGAGAAGAAAAGATCAGAAGCAATCTGCCAGGCCTCGCAGTCTACAGATAAAGAAGTCCTGGGCAGTTCAATTATTCCCAGCAAAACTAAGGGAGGAACCTCAGACCCAACTTAACTAGGACTTGAAGCTTTAACCAAATCTGACTTTAAGAAGAAGTCAAAGAAGTCAAATCATCCCTGCTTGCAGATGGTATGGCACTACACTTAAAAGACCCCAAGACTCCAAGGTGCTCTGGGCTCCAGAAGAACCAACAAAGTCCTCACCTCACAG
Organism: Microtus oregoni; assembly: GCF_018167655.1. Classification (NCBI taxonomy): domain Eukaryota; kingdom Metazoa; phylum Chordata; class Mammalia; order Rodentia; family Cricetidae; genus Microtus; species Microtus oregoni. The sequence continues at coordinate 7,221,102 of NW_024543076.1, read as the reverse complement.
AGGCAGCCTTACAAAGACAAATTAGGCACATTTTTTCTCATATACAAACTTAGGAGGGTGGAGGAACAATGTGGAAAATTGGTAGGGCTAGTTGGAATGTGGAAGGGGAAAGGAAAATAAGAAAGGAAGGATAACAGAGGGTGAATGTGATCTACGCAAACATCCTATGCAGGTATGGGTATGTCATCGTGAAACCTGGTGCTTCATGTGACCAGAAATTTTTTCTAATTAAAAAAGAATTAAATCAGCAAGTAACTGTTTGCTTTGGTTCTATTTCTGGAATAAGTTTCATTCCCACTTGGGGACAAACAACTAATTGGACAAAGCAGTCCCCTTTCCCAAACAATTGTTCTGCTGTCGCAAGGACTGGAATAACTCACAGCTTTTTCTGGAAGTGTCTGATGGAGACCCAGTTTCTGAAATCACCAGCTCTGTGGTCCTCACTCCCGACAGGCTGAGACATGGGGACATGTCTTCCATCACAAAGAAGCAGGGTATTAAGGATGTCAAACTCATTTACTTCTTTCTTTTCCGTGTCTCAAAATTCCTCTGCTGCTTTGACTTTACAACCCTTCCTATGCAGACATGTCTGCCACTTTAAAGACTGTGCCACTGAGTGTTTTTGTTCCCCGAGATGTGACTGCATGTTTTATAGCAAAAGGTCTCAACATGCATATAGGCAAGGGGATGGAGAGTTAGACAAAGTCAATCAGTCATTTTCTGTCCATATCTCCAACACTCTGGATATCTCCTGGATACAGTGGCTCTAAGTAAATGCCTATTGATGAGAGAAAATAGAATTCCTTAGGACCATTTGTTATCATGCACCCTGACCATAGCAATGTATGCAGCAGCCCCTGGGGCTTCAGAACCAGCATCCAGAGAGCTGTATTTGGTGGAATCGTGTCCTAATTCCTAAATCTAGAAGAACCCATTGAAGGGAGTCAATTTTTCAGAAATCATAAAGAAAATTTCAGAAAATCTTTTTTAAAAAAATCAAAGGAAAGGGAGAGAAATTATATAATCCCAGAATTACCTGGGAAAGTGTTCTAACTGCAGAAAGAGGAGCTGAGGATCAAGACATAAGCGGTTCGGCTGGCTATAGTTTGCTTTCAGAGGTCCAATTTCCAAGGCCTCGCTTAGGCTTGCCCAATCAGAGCCACCAGGTCCCCCCCCCCCCACATCCTGAAATGATCAGAAGGAGTGTTTTGTCTAAGACGCTGTGTGAGATACAGATATGATGGAACCAGTAACTCATTGGCAGTCTCTGTCTTCCCTTGTCCCAATCTCTGATTTACCCAAGACCTTCGGGAATTTTGAAAAGGCAACTTGATGGCTCTTAAACCTGAGAGCACACAGAATCACCTGTAGCATGTGGTAAACATGGGTTGCTGAGACTGGTCCCAGATTTTCAAATTCAGTAAAATTCTAAAGAGTCGGAGGTCGAGCCAGCGAGGACAGTTCTCATTCTCACATTGTCCCTCCGTACGTGTGCTTCGCGAGCTCAGCATCTGTTATAGACCCTGCACCAGCCACGTCCACATGGCATAACTTGAGTGAATGTCTGGCACATAACAATTTCATCGAGTTAACCAACAGGTCAGTATATGAAGTCCCTAGGACTGTATACCCCACTTTTCCTGATGGAAGTGGAGCCCAGTCCTCTCCCCAGCTTACCCTACTCTGTTCATGACTCATTACCTGATTGTAGATCTTTCAGGGACCAAGATATAACCCTTTGTCAAATGGCAGAAGATATGAGGGATCCTGGAGCCTCCGCCTTCTTTGGGCCCTGAGATTTAGACTCTGGGTCCACATGGCAAAATCCCCGTGGTCAGATGTGTCCTGACCATTCCGGATTGGTGCCTTTCCCTGGCAACCCATTTTTTAGCTCCCAGTGGGGCCCTGGTTAAACCTTCAGCTGCGTCGAGATCGTAGGTAATGTTTCTGAACCAGGGTCCCATGGTGACTTTGAAAGGGAATCTTAGAGGTTTTCAAGGTTTCCTCAGGGATTAGTCAGAATAAGCAACACTTCACTATTGTGTGTTTGCACACACATGTGTATGCTCCGCGTGTCCGTGTATTCATGTGGGGAGGCCAGAGGTTGATATCGAGTGTCCTGCTCCATGGCTCTTCGCCTTATGTTTTGAAGCAGGGCTCCTCACTGAAGCTGACGTTCACTAATTAGCTAGACAAGACAGCCAGTGAGCTCCAGGGATCTACCTGTCTGCACTTTCCCTCCATCCCCCCAGCCCTAGGGTTATAGGTGTAGCTGCCATGCCCAGCTTTTTGCACGGGTATTGGGGAATCCAAACAGAGGTCCTTGTATTCACACAGCAAATTCATTACCTACCCCCGAGCCATGACCTCAGCCCTCCCTTGTACCCTTTCGACTGTGTTCCTTACACACAGGCTCTAGTAGCCAATTTTATCCTCCCTCTCTCTGAATTGTGTCTGTGAGCTGCCCAGAGGAAAATAGAACTGTACTCGACCCCAAGATAGCAAGATAATCGTACTTTTGAAGGCCAAAGGACAAAAAAAAATTTCCAAGAACAAGGGGTTTTTTTTTCCCAAGAAATCCAGAATAAAATTAAAGCCTGTTGTTTGTCATTACACTAGAACATTAAAGCTCTCCACAGACCAGCATCACTAAGGAAGCTCAGGTAGCCACCTACGAGGCAGCCTCTCGCAGAAGACTGACCCACGTGTGCCAAACCACTGCCTTCCCACTCACTCCTTCTCCTCTGCCGCTTCCACCGCTGTTTCCCTTGGAAACCAAAGCAGTAGCTGCGTACAAGGCAGCTCTGTCTCCCTCCTCACTCATCAGTACCACAGACTAGCAGCCTGTTTTCTTCCTCAGAGGGAACAGTTGCTGCTGGGGGAGGGTGTTCACATGGGGGGTAACATGAAAACACTATCACCTGGGGTCAGAGACGTTGTATGTTCTGTGGACCATTCTTCCTTGAATTTTTACTTTTCTTTTTCATTTTCTAAGGTAAACCATCTATTTCTCCTCTGTGCTGTAATGATTTGTGTATTAATCATTTCTGTTAGGTATCAGACTGTTTAAAATCTAAAGGTGATACAGGCATCAGCTCGACATTTCCCACAGCAAAGCTTGATACAATGACTTGTAATTGGGCCGTGTAATTATCGGTTAATATGATTATAGCCCAATGAACATTTTAGCATCCAATAATGACTCTTGCCTTAATTTTTGTTACAATTGCTGCAAAATCTTTCTTTTTCCTCATTTGTTCTACATTTATCAATTGTAATTACACCCCAGGAAAGAACTTTTTCCTTCTCTTCAATTTACTTGCTCACTTATTTATAATAAGTGTAAGTAGTTCATGGGCTATATCTTGTAGAATAGGTTATAATCTGTTGATATAATTTTTCCATCCGCTTTGAGGTATAGTTGATAAGTAACTCATTTTAAATAACAGGCTATGCTTCTATGCAGAGGGTTATAATCTATCACTATCATTTTTAAATCACAAAACAATCTCAGATTTGGCTGAGGCGACGAGTCCTTTTTGGTTTGTTTGCAAGTTTCTTAACGTATCTCCATTCTGCTCTAAACACTCCTTAGCTGCTGTCATGATATTTCCATAAGAAATTCTAGCTACAAAAATAAAACCGTTTAGTGTTCAACACACATGGACGTGTGTGGTAGACGCCACCCTCACCCTGCCAGTGGTCACCGTTCAGCAACAATGGTGCTCCCAACAGCAGGCACCCTCATGGGTGCTTCATCACCTCGATGGCTTCCTGCCAAAAAGGTTAAGACTTTGGCATAAACACAAGGAAGCTTGAGAAAAGATTAATATTCGGAGACATTTTACAAAATAATTGCCCTGTACTCTACAGTAAAGAAACATCAGTTATTAAACTCAATGACTAAAAGTGATCACGATTACTGGAACCTAGAGACAGGACTAAACGTGATATATAACCCAGGATGAAGGGGTGGGGGCGATGCATGATGTGGAACCAGAATCTGGAAGGGAGGGTCTATTCTAAAGCGATGGGACAATGAGAAAGACCTTTATAAAGACTATATGAGACAATACTTTATATCGATGGCGAGTTTCTGATTCTGACCATTGTTGTTGTTACATAAGAGAATGCTGCCACTCGGGAGAGAAGCACGGAAGTATGTAGGAGGGGAGGAGCACGGTGTCGGAACGTACGCCCCACAAGAGTCAGGGAAAAAAGGAGATGGTTTGAATATGTCCTCCAGACAGTATGTGTTGAAAACTTAATCTGTGATTCAGCATTGGCAAAAGACGGAGTTTGAAGGGTTGTGTTCCCTTACGAGGCCTCTGCCCTCGTGAATGGTATTATAATCAGCTTCAAGTCACAATTTCACTGACTTGCTCTATCTTGCGGTATTGGTCAGTTTTTGCCAAATTGAGACAAACGAGAGTCACCTGGGAAGAATGAAGCTCAGTTGAGGAATTGCCTCCATTAGACTGGCCTGTACGCTGTCAGTGGGGTAGTTTCTCAATCAATGATTGATGGGGGAGGGCCCAGCCCACTGTGGGCGGGGCCACCCCTGGGCAGCTGGTCCTGGGTTGGAGAAGAAAGGACACTGAGGAAGTCATGGGGAGCAAGCCAGTAAGCAAGCAGTGTTCTGTGTTTCCTGTTTCCTCTCCTGCTGAAGTTTCCGCCCTGACTTCCCTCAGTAATGGACTGTGATCAGGACAGGCAAGCCAAATAAACCACTTTCTCTCAAGTTGCTTTTGCCTGTGGTGTTTATTGAATAGGAAGCAACCCAGGACACTTTCCCTTCTGCCTTCTGCCTTCAGGGCTGATGCCATAAGAGAACACTTGCCAGATGTGGGCAACTTCCCAAGCTCCAGAGTTGGGAGCCAATGTTAATTTCTGTTTGTTACAAATAGAGGCAAAGATGGACGTAGACGAACGAGAGAGCGGCTGTGGTTATCGGGTGAGGGCGACACGGGAAATGGGTAAAGCAGCCCAGAAATTCTGTGCCCTGGCAAATTTACGTTTGGAATTAAGATTTAATATTGTAGAATCAGTGGTTACCTGTACTTTTTTGTTTAGGGGTGAAACTCTGCAAAATTTTTCCTTCCACATTAATATGTCATGGATATTGCTGTTGTTCCAATCTTGTTGATGTTTTTGGTTTTCGGAGACAGGGTTTCTCTGAGTAGCCTTGGATGTTCTGGAATTCACTCTACAGACCAGGCTGGCTTGGAACTCAGAGACCCTCCTGCCTCTGCCTCCCGAGTGCTGGGATTAAAGGCGTGTGCCATCACTGCTAGGCATATGCAGCCATTTCTAAGAGAGACGTTTCACAATAAAATTCCTGGTATTCTTTCCACCCTCTCTCCCAGTGTTCCCTGTGCCACAGATGCCGGAGAATCAATGTAGGTTTGTTTGTTGGGACTGGGCTCTCCACCCTCTGCGGATCTCTGCATTGTGTCCAGCTATGACTTTCTGTGATGGTTTCCATTTGCTGTGAAGAGACTTATTGGTTGTCCAAGGCAGAGTGGTCAAGCCCGAAATCATACATATACAAACAACAGAAACAGACTCGGCAGGTTGTATTTCTTTTGGTCTTTCTTTGGACCGTCAATTCCCAAATAATGACACGAGGACTTTTTATTAATTATGACTGCTTGGCCTTAGCTTAGGTTTGTTCACAACTAGTTCTTATAACTTAACGTGTTTATTTTAATCTGTGTTCTGCCATGTAGCTCTTTACCTCTCTTCCATATGGTTTGTCCGACTCCTCCATCCCAGGCTGGTGAAATTTGTGTGCCCCAGATTTTTCCCAGTTCCTCTCTCCCCAGAAATCCCACCTAGGTAGGATTATCCTACCTAGCTATTGGCCATTCAGCTCTTTATTAAACCAATGAGAAGGAGCCTTAGGCAGAGACACATTGTCACAGTGTACAAAAAGATTATTCAACAACAATTGTATTTCTGTATTTATACACACACACCAATAATAACCAAAGAAAAAGAGACTATTAGCTTGAGGGGGAACTGTAGGGAGTTGGAGGGAGGATACCCGAGAGAGGCTAGAGGAAGGAAATAGGAAGGTGATATAATTCTGTTTTAATTAAAAAGATTTAAAAGAAAACATTATAAAATCAAAACTTACAAAAGCCAAGTTGGATAAAAGTCAATGCTGTCGGCTGCTTATTCGGGTTGTTTATACTTTACCACATTCTAAAATGAACGGAAAGGGATTTGTCTACTCAGAAGGATTCTCAAAATTAACTTCAGCTGCTTCTCTAGAGGCAGACACTGAAACCAAGAGTTTAGGGCAAGTAATTTGGTGGGAACATGATCTTCAAAGGATCAGGAGGACAGCATCAGTGAAACCTCAAAAGGAGCCACTTAAAGCCATGGGCAGCTACAGCTGAACTCTGTCTAGGACGCAGAATAGAATACACGGCCAAGGAAACTGGTTTTCAGGAAACAGTTGTCTACATTACCCGAAACAACAGTCTAGTGGCCAAATGACCTTTTCCGTGGTAAACAGGAAATTCTGTAGTAAGAACACAAGTGAAGACAGCCAGGTTTCATTCTGCATAAACCCCATGTGGCTCCAGGTCAAGCAGGCCAGGAGCTCCGAGTCATCTTTCCCTGTAAACTATAACTAAAAAGTTGAACAAACTGAAAACTCAACCACTCTTTTAGGCCCATCAGTGTAGTTACAGAGCAATCAGGTTGATGCCCACAAACGGAGAGACAGAGAGGATACAAGTATCGCGACATAGGAAAGCAAAATTTCACAGCAGAAACCTCCATGGAAACCAGGTCCAGCGAAGAGAAGCCCTACATTGTAACTGTCAAGTTTCTAGAGGCTTGATGTGGACAAACCTAACAGTTAAAACCCACGGGCACCCCCACACTTTTGTAAGTCTTCCTTCCTGGAGCTCCCATGATCTGTGAGAAGTTAGTACTTAGTCACTATTTCTTAAAACTTGGCAAAGATGGTCAGTCTTCTCAATACACACACATTGGCCAAAGTACATATGCCACTGGGGTTTAATACTGGCCACCAGAGGCTTTGGTCAGAAGTTATACAGACTTCCAATTAACAGTTGACAGTGGGCTTATTAAGTTTAATTAAACATAATGATTTTTTTTTTTTTTACAGAGAACGATGTTTCAGAGACAAATTCAAAGAGTTTTGGATACCGTCAAGTAGATGACTCAATGGTTCTGGTTACTTTTGGTCATCCGATTTGTTTAACTTCCCAAGCCAGGCAGTGGTGGCGCACTTCTTTAATTCCAGAACTCGGGAGACAGAGGCAGGCCGATCTCTGTGAGTTCCAGGCCAACCTGGTCTACAAGAGCTAGTTCCACGACAGGCTCCAAAAGCTACAGAGAAACCTTGTCTCACAAACAAACAAAACAAAAAATATGCCATTTTAAAACAAAACAAAACAAATTGATAAACTTCCCAATCAGCACATCATCTTGGCTCCTTCTGCCAAGGTTCAAACCCTGTGGGTTCTGAGAGCCAGGGGTAGCGTCCACATTCAGTTTGGACCCAGAGTACACATGCTTTTTTGAGCAGGACATAACAGGATGGTACCAAAGATGGACTGGACGATGAGTCTAGCAAGGTGTCCCGGAGAGAGTGGAGTAAGGATGGAGGTTTGGAGGCTGGGAAGAAAAGACAGTGCAAATGATGGGCAGAAAGCATCTTTTAAGACAGTACGTACTGCAGGTGATGGCTCATCTCAGCAGTAACAGACACGCGGGAAAGAGGAAATCTCAGTCTGAGGAATGGCCTCCATCAGATTGTCCTGTGGGCATTTTTTTATTGTTAATTGCCATAGGAGGCCCAATAACTCTGAGGACAGTGCCATCCCTGAACTTGTGGGCCTGGACTGTAAGAGAAAGGTCGTTGAGCTAGGCAGGGGCAGCAAGCCAACGAGCGGTACCCTCCTGCTCTCTGTTCCACACGTGCTTCAGGCTCCCGCCTGAGGTCCCTGCCTTGGCTTCCCTCCACGATGACTGTGATGAGGTCTCGTAGGCCAAATAAAGCCTTCCCTTCCTACATTTCTTTCCGTCAGTGTTTTAGCACAGCAACAGAAAGCAAACTAGTATTTGTGGCAAAACACATCTGTTAAAAATTAGAAAACAGAATGTCTAGATAAAAGCTCTAAAAGTTTCCAGGTTGCCTCTGGCACCTGAACTTTAGGGGACAGGTGTACCTTAGCTCTTTGTAAGGACTAGCACCTCCTCTTTGGAAGGGAAAGAATTGCTAAGGGGAAACAAAATTCCCCGCAACTTTGTCCCAAAACCTGGGCTCTTATGTGTTACCTGCACCAGATAAAAGAGTTTCACTTGTGCCATCTAAATTTAATGTCATAATAAAAATAATTCACTCCCGTGCAGGCAGACTAAGGGGTAAGCTGTGTGGCTCACAGCTTCCACGCTGAGATTTTTTTTCTTTTTTGCTTGTTTTTGTCTTTTGTTTTTTGTTTTATTTTGATTTGGGCTATACTTCTAAATTTTGATTTTGGGAGGAGGTTGTAAGGGCAGAGATGAGACAAGGAAATGAGAGCTATCGGGATGCTTGATGAAAAAAATCACAATCAATAAAAAGTTTTTTAAAATGTATCCTATTAACAAAAAGTCAATTAGTCACTGATGAGGCCCCATAGGACCCCTAAGATCCTGAGCCAGGAATAATCTAGAACTTGAGAGAGTAACCTTGGGGGGGAGGGCAAGGGAAAGGCACAGCTTGGCAGGCAGAAGTCACAGAAACAATCAAATGGAGAGAGAGACAGCAAGGCTTCAGGGTGACTTCATACTCCATAACTTTGCTCAAAACCAGTCTTGACTTGATAGGTTTAATGAAATCTACATTTGCAACTAAAACCGTACAACCTTGGCCTTCACTGTACTTGAGAACACATGAGTCTTTGACTGTCTACCCTGCAAGGGGCCACTGTTTAGTTGCTTTCCCTACGAAAAGGAGGGGAGAGGGAGGGAGGGGAAAAAGGAAGAGGGGAAGGCTAGGGAGGGAGGGGAGAGAAGGGAAAGGAGGAGCAAGAAGGAGGGGGAGAGATAGATTCAGTTTTAATCCACTATGATGATTTTAGGTTATTTTGAGGGAATAGATATATAGTGACACCCCCACAGCGTTCAGCAGGGGTGTGGCAGGCTGACCCACATGGTTAGAAAGAGTCAACGGCTAAGTGCAGGGCAAACAAGATTTAGTTGAGTTCAAGAGCCCTCAGTTGCTAAGCAGTCTAGGAATTGAAGTTAAAAGAGTTTCCCTCTGGCCCTTGAATTGGGACAGCAATGGCCTCTTTGGGATCTGTAGGAAACTCTTCTTTTTCCAGCAAATGAGCGACCATTTCCAGCTCTCTTGGGGAAGAAAATCACAAGGGCTCAATCAGGGTGAAAACAGCCAATTCAAGCACAAAACAAGCCGTCCACGGGCAGAGTGGCCAACTCATTGCTCATGACAGGACACACATCCTTAAGTCCACCCCAGGGGCTCCTGGGGTTCCTGGGAATGGCATCCTCAGGAGATAGCTCTTTAATTGGCTTCCCCAGTTCCTTCTGAGGGCATGCCCTACATTCAGGGCACAGGTGAAGGCTTCCTGGGCACCAAAATACATGGCCGACTAATGAGTCATGGTCACCCACCCCCTACACACACACACACACACACACACACACACACACACACACAGAGTTAATGCTGCCATGGTTAATGAACCACATGTGCTGAGGAGCCAGGAGGTGAGAGCAGCTCAGGCTCTGCAGCGACCAGGCACTTCTGGCAAAGCTAAAAGAAAACGATGGCCCAGTGAAGCTGGCATCTTTTCAGGACAGTCACTAGGCAGGCACTGTCCCCAAATGAAAACATCACTCTTCCATCAAGTGTGGACCAATATCAGCCTTCTCACACAGGGGTCAAAACCACATCTCCTCTCTATATAGACACATGGACTCATGGTCCACATAGGTGCCGTTGCAGGAGAAGCATCATCTGCTTGTGTGTGCCCATCAGATCCAGGTGAGCCAACTGCGGTGGAGTTCAACAAAGAAACATGGTACAGAGTCGAGTCCTGAACAAAAGCAGTCTCAAGTCACAAAAGGGAGCTGCTTTCCCTGGGCTCCTCGATGTGGGTTACCATGACACTCTCTCGGAATATATTTCAGATTTTAAATATACAAAAATACCCCAGAAACTCTCTGGGCGATGTCTGGAGAGAACCGCCCACAAATAATGTGCGCGTTGCTTTATAGCTGGCAATCTTGGCTCCAGACAGAGCTGACTTAGTCTTTCGCTGAGGCACACACTCATTTCTCTGACTTCTGCGGTGAGGGAGTCAGAAGAAGAAGTGTCCTAGTCACCAGAGCTATAGCTCCGATAGAAGAGCCAGCGCTGCTCCTTGCTTCTCGTCTTGTTCACGGATGGCACCAAGACCTTAGGGAATAGGCAACTCCCCCACTTTCCACTACTCCCACCTTAACCCTAAGAACTACTATTTCCAAATTCATGTCAATTACTTTGTTGCTACTATTTTTATTGCCTTTTCTATAGATTTGTTTCTTTCATCTCAGCACTCCAAAGGCAGAGGCAGGAGGATCTTGGGTGTTGGAGGCCAGCCTGGGCTACACAGCGAGTTCCAGGCCATCTTAGGCTACTTAGTAAGAAAAGGAAGGAGGAATAAGAGGAGGAGGAGGGAAGAAAGGAAACAGGAGGAAAGAAGGTTTGGAGAAAGCCCATGCTGGACTGAAAATGAGACTTTCTGGCAGGGAGGGCCTTAGCCTAGTATGCTCAAGGCCCTGGGTTTAGTCTCCAGCACAATGGGATCAGTGAGAAGTTAGATGAGAACTCTTTGGGACTACCTCACCAGAAATGAGCACAGTGAGCAGAATAGATTTCCCTTTCACAGGAGGACCCTTGGGAAATAGTAGAGACTTGGCTGGGAAAGAGAAGGCTGCTGAAACCAGCCAGAGGAAGAAGGGCTGGAAAAGGAGAAGCCAAGGCTACGCTCTGGTGGGTCAGAATCCTCCCAGTGTCTCTAAACCTGCCTCTCCCTCCTCCTAGGCTCAGAATGAGAGTCTCAGACAAGTCCTGACCTCCCCTGAGAGAGTAGAGGTGGGAAAGGAAAGACATGGTGGGTTCAAGCAAACTCGTATCCTTCTCTAGTTCAGTCCAGAGCCCAGCACAGGCTGAGGTCTTGACCAGAAGTCAGATTTCACTGGAGGTGTTTCCTCCATGGCAGGAAGAGCCTATATACTGCTACCGCAACCAGACATGCATTTCCCTAATGCAGTAACCTAACGCGAGGTTTTGATGGCTAGGATTCCCTGAGACTGCTTCCCTCCCTTGCCCATCTCCTCAGATACAGGAAGTGGATACCCACCCTGTCTTCTAATTTCCCACAACACGCCATCATGTAGTCTCCAATTTGCTCCAGGATTTGATCAGCACTTGCTAGGCTGGGCTTTCAGAGCTGGAGGACATGGATGCATAAATCCAGGCGTTTATGTAGCTTTCATATTACTTCATCTGCCATGCACTGTGGGGGGAGGGGAGGAACAACTGTGAAGTAAGAAATTGAGTTCCAAGATTTCACTGAAGGACCCCTCCCACATCACTAAAAGCACCCCCCCCCCCACTCCGTGCTTCAAGTATTATCCTGAGCCTGGCGAGCTTCCCCCATAGTTGTTGTATGGCAGGGCCTGCTGTCCTGGGGAAAGCTTGCATATTCTAGAGAAAAATTGGTGTCCACTCTTGGGGGATAATCTCTTCAGGAATATCTTTCCTTTCTTATCACATGTCTTGCCCAAGAATCTTGGGGCTGTACCCTGTCACTTGTATTTTAAATGAACACTGATTGGTCAGTAGCCAGGCAGGAAGTATAGGCCAGCAAGCAAGATGTGACTGCCTCACCAAAAAAGGTACCAAGCCACATGGCTAATACAGACAAGTATTATGATCTAATATAAGCTATCAATAAGAAGTCTGAGCTACTGGCCAATCAGTTTATAATTAATATAGACTTCTGTGTGTTTCTTTGAGGCTGAACGACTGCGAGTCCAGGCAGGACAGAACAGTCCAGGCAGTTCAGTCAACATAGGCCAAAGTCTACATAAGAAGGGGTTCCTTTCCTAGATCATGTCACTTCCCCTCCCTCAGTTCTCCCCTACCCACTACACAGTCAAATAGGCCAAAAGCTAGCTCCCACTTTTTAGGGTCCCTCATTCCCAAGACGACCCCCCACTTTTGTAACTCTGGGATCACAGAGGCAGTTGAGGACAGTTAAAGCATTAGTGGCATTGTCTTTTCTAGAAATAGGTCTTTCTAAAAGAAAACCCTTGGCTTTGAAGAAAACAATTCTGATCTCTCCAGGGTCCATTTAGATCTTCTCCTAATCCTGAGCCTTGGGCCACTGAACTCCTCTAAGCCTTGAGCAAACAGCAGAGGTCCTGGCCCGGAAGTGGTTCTGATCAGGTGGCAAGCTCTGGCCAGCAGCATTCTCCTGCCAGTCAGCCATATACCCTGTCAATAAATAGCAACGCCAAGCAGTCTGAGTCCTACAGCTCTAGCACACTACCCATCCAGAAGCAACATTGAGTAATCCCAGCAGAGAAACTGTACTCTGAATAACTGTTTTAATTGAACGTGCCAATCATGACTACACAAAATAATTAGAAATATATTACTTCCCGGGAAGCAGATAATAAACAAAACATACTATTGTTACATTCAGATTCTCTTCTGAAGTTCCCTAAGACTTTCCAGCGTATTAATAACGATCACCATTTATTGGCACTATAAGCAAGGGACTAGGCTAAGATTTTAATATGTACCGTGTCATTTAATCCCCAAGGCATCCCTGAGACATCTAAACTCACTCCAACTGAATGTATTAAATAACTGAGACTAAAGGAGGTTAAATGTGTACCCAAGAGAACAAAGCATATGAATTGTGAAGCCAGAAGGCCAAAGCTGCTGTGCTATACATTTCTGTTAGCCCTCCAAAGCCCATGGTGTGCACTCATAAAGATAACACAAGGCATGGTGGTGCACGCCATTAATCCCAGCACTCAGGAAACAGAGGCAGGTGGATTTTAGTGAGTTCAGGGTCAGCCTGGTCTACACAGTAAATTCTAAGCCAGTCAGGACTACCCAGTGAGGCTCTGACTAAAGAAAGAAAATTTAAAGAGAGATGAATCACGGGGAGCAGAAAATAGTGAGCATAGATCCCTTTCTGTAGAGAGCAGAGGGCATGGTTTTCTAAAAGGAAGACCAAGCAGGTAGACCTGAGAGTGGGCTCTTAGCGGGCGTGATGTTTCTCTCCTTGAGTCTTTGGTTAAAGAGCTTCTATTAATGGGAAAAAATGCAAAGTTTGTAATGATCACAGTTTCCCTAAAGTAACGCTGGCTTTCCACTGAGGCCAACCTTAATGCTCTTCTCGACTGAGCTTTAGACAGCTTTCTTCGTGGCCTTCTTTTCTTGTAGCACTCAGCTAGGAGAAAATTTGACCACGATTATCTCTCTTGGCACTTTAAAGTATAAGTCTTTCCATCTCTTGCCACCTCCAGGGCCCAGAACTGCCTTCTCCAGGATCTGGTGCCAGGCATGCCTTTGCATCCTCTCCCAAGACCTCAAGGGAGGGTAGGAGCCCAGACTCAATAAGGATCTGTCAGCTGTTGTCTGATCCCACAGCCTGAGGAGCAACCGGCTACTACTCTGCCAGTAGCTTACTCAGAAACACTTCCCCTTTTCTTTCCATGGGGTTGACTTTAAACTCCTCCCTCCGCTGCAATGGACTCGAAGAGCCTCCTCCAATGTCCTAATCTGTCCTGTGAACTTCTCTGAGATGACTCGGCGTCACTGTCACCTATGCCAACCCACCCTCTCTCTGTGGGCAATGGCTCTGTGCTTGTAGAATACAGTCACAATCAGCTCGCTAACACTGTACCTTACATCACACCAAACGTCCACCCCGCCCTCAGCATCTTCTGCTAGGGACCCAGCAGGTGCCCCCCGAACTTCATCAAGCATCACCAGTTCTTGTATGAGCCACTGTGATGTTGTCCCCTGAACTGGATCCCTTTGACACAGAAGCAGGAAGAGAACCAGGAAGGAAACTTAACAGGTAAAGAGAGGTCCTTGTCTCCAGGCCTGAGGGTCTGAGTTATCTCAGGGACCTACATGGTGTAAAGAGAAAATTGACAGTGGCAAGTTGTCCTCTGATCTCCACCCACATGGGATGGCACACACACACATGTACACAAACACGCACACACACACACATGCACGCACACACGCACGCATGCACGTGTAAATATTTTTAAACATTTTAAGAGAAGAGAAAGAAGGTTTTTGTGTTTTTAAATGGCTTCTATGTAGCCCAGGCTGGACTCAGACTCTTTTGTATGCCGAATCTCTTTCACGCTTCCTTTTGGCAGGTAGCTCACCCACATTATATAAGTCTGTTCTTCCTTCCCTGGGCCATCTGCTTTGCACTCACAGAGTTGTTCCGCGGCTCAGACACAAGCTCTGTACAAAAGGTGTGAAACTGATTGAGACAGAGACAGCAGACACTTTCACAGGAAAGTTAGCCGTCTGCTTTAGACATGTTTAAGGTGGTATCCAGAAAAGACATACAGATGGAGGGGTCTTGGGGGTGTTTGTCACTATTGGCCCTTACTTCAAGAGGTGGTTCTGGTGACCTGGGGTTCATCTTCAGAGTTGTCTGTAAACCATGTGGAAAGGCTGAGTGGACAGGAGGCTCAGAACAAAGCAGCCAGAGCCAGTGAAGACAGAAACAGGAGACAAAAGCAGGGCAGCCAGAAGGGCGGGGACTGAGAGCGGATGATGACGGGAGATGCGAGCAGTGGACCCCAGCCTCAGCATGAACAAGTGGAGTATGGCGTAGCATATGGCTGTGCAGTTGGGTAGCCTTCAGGACGGAGAATGTTCCCTGGAAGGTGAGGACAGCAGACGCCAATGTTGCAATGATGGCTAATTTTCACCAAGTATTTAGAAGAGCCAATCCACCGTGGACATCCAGCCCCTACCTAAGCCCTCACGGAGGCTCCTTGAGGAAGCCACTTTTAGCATCTCCATCTGAAGGATGAGAAAAGTAACACATAAATTGTGGGGACTTTTATTCAAAATCTCTGATCAATCAGATTGAATCCAGGTAATCTGGTTTCAGTCCCTGACTGTCTCATCCTTAGGCTAAACTATTTCTCAAAGTTAAGAAAAGAAAACAGGCTTAAGTTTAAGAAGGATACCAACAGAAGGTTTATATGTTTGGGGATGGGAGCGTTTCACGTACGGTTTTAGAGACAAAAAGAAAGGGACATTGGAGAAAGTTTGAACACTGAAAAAGAGAAGAAGACCAATGTAAAAGGGTATCCTAGAAGGAAGGTGTGATCAACCGCTTCAGGGAATGTCAACATGTCAGACTCTGGCCCTGGGGACTCAGTAGTGGGGTACAGAGAATGGTCCATGACCCCAGGATGCTTTTAGCTTAGCAGCAGGGAAGTGGATAAGAAATAGACAAACATAAAACCTCGGGCCCATGACGAAGGTAACAGACAGAATGCTAGGATAGAAAATAACCTGTGGAGAAGAGGGGTCAAGGTCACCAGCAAGGGAGCAGAGGGAGGTAACCTTGGTGGCTTTTTTCTTTTTTATGTATGTGCATTGATGTTTTGCCTGCATGTATATCTGTATTATCTGTATGTGGGTGTTGGGTACCCTGGAACTGGAGTTACAGACAGTTGTAAGCAGGCATGTGGATGTTGGGAAATGAATTGCTCTGGAAAAGCAGTCAGGGCTCTTAACCACTGAGCCATCTCTCCAGGTCCTGCCTTTTAAAATATCCTATTGCCCAGATCATTGCCCCATTGGGTGAATGCGGGAATGACTGGGGATGGCACCTGGGCAACCATACGCTTTAACACTTCCCTGTGCATCCTAAGAAGAGAGTGAACATTTTAGAAATATCTGGAGGGCTTCAAGCACAGATGTAAGATAATCACGCTTACTGTTTTTAAGCAAAAAGACTAAGGAGGGGTTGAGAAACAGCTTTCTGGGGAAATAGACAAGTCTCTCTCTAGGGCGCCAGCCAGAGGAGTTCAGAGGTGAGAGGCAAAGTCCACAGCTAAGAGCCGGACTCTCCAAGAAAGGAGAGTTCATCCCTCTCGGAGTGATGATCCAAAGGTGTGGGGATGTGGCTCAAAAGAGAGACAGGCCAGAAACAGCCAGCACAGAGGAAGGAGCAAGGAGGATACCTGGGAAAATAAACAGGCAACAGGCACGAGGAACCTCAGACCATGCCAAAACCCCGCTCCTTAGGTGGCGCCACCATCACCAAGCAAGGTTACATGAGCATTTCCAGGATGCAGCAGGGGGTGTGAACTGTGGGCGAATACAGAGGAAGAGCATGGTGCAGATTGCAGAATCCTCAGTAAGACGCTATTATAGACACAGATCATGGGTTCCAAACTGCACTTTAGCAAGCCCGAAGTGGAGGCGCGCGGGAGGAGGGGGATACACGGACACTAGACTAGAATGGCTGAGATCTGGAGCCTTGATGAAGACGAAGATCAGATTTAACAAGAGGAATAAAAAGTGGGGTTTGGAGATATGGATGCTGGGCAGGAGCTTTTGAAAGCAGTAATTTCCGTGATGAAGTCTGTACTGTGCACATGGGAGCCAAAGCAACAATGGCGGCGCCGCACCTAGCTTAGCCGCCATCTTCAGGTAGCCACGCACAAGAACGGAAGAGACCAGAATGTGCTACCATCTAAATAGCCACATTGGCATAAAAACTGTTTTGAGCTGGAAGCCGCCAACACCAACAAAAGCTCTCTATGCTGCTCCTGTTTGCCAAAAAGCAGGGCGTAATTTCATTTTGTGAGGCATTGTTCTTGCCGCTCTCTCTTATACCAGGAAAGGCAGAGTGAAAAGCCGCTCCAGATTTCCTTGGTCCAGAGATGGCATTGCAAAGCATCTGCAACAAACACTTCAAACAACCCTTCCCTTCCGTTACTTTCACCCATATATTTATCCTCCCACCAGCTAACTGCCCTTGGAAGCTGGGAAACCTTTCCCTTGGCCTTGTCACGTACCCATAAAATTGCGCTCTTTGTTAAAATGACACGTGAGCCTCAGAGTCCAAGCAGCTCCTTGGGGTTGCGTTTAATTTCTGTGAGGTTCACATGCATCTCAAATAAGCCCCTTTCTCGTGGATCTGCCTTTTACCAGTTCAATTAACAGGATCCTAGCACTACAATTGAGAAGGTGGAAGAGAAAGCCTTTATTCTCCCTGACACAGCGTTACTTAGACTCGGAATTTTTACAGTTCCTCTAAAATCACCAAGGGGTAGCTTTGCTGTTAAGGGATATTGGAAAGATGGCCTCTAGTCATTTGCTTTATGGTGTGCTGGCACCTTCTCTGAATACAATTATTGACCTATATTAGGTTCTACTGAAGAACAATTTCCGTCATTATATCATCAATCACCATCGCAATAATATGTCACTCTTGCCGACACATTCGATTCTTACAAATGCCTGGTTATTTCTCGATGCTGGATCTATTGCTTGCCAAGAACTGGTTGGCCTTTTGCAAAATGATCACCAATAGCTTTCTGGGTTTTTTGTGAGTTTTGTTTGTTTTGTTTCTGTTCTAGCAGACAGCTGGCAGTGAGAGACAGCTGTCTCAGGGTCTGTTTTAGAGTCATCGACTCATGAGGATGAGACATAGGAACTGAAGCCTCCATTACCTGCTGTGTCCCATGCTGCCTGGGGGTGTTCTAATCATTCTGCCTGCTTGCTCTGAAGGATATATACATGGATATATATATATATATATATATATATATATATATATATATAGCAGTAAGTACAGAGGTTGGCACATAGGTGAGCACTCTCCAAACTGATTGCACAGCAGCCTGTGGGAAGTAAGGGTGGGGAGCCCTGATCAGCAGCCATTACCAATTTTAAGCTGTCAACATGGTGTTTCTGAGTACATATTTGGCTCTTGGGAGTTGTGTGAACTATATATTGAATGACTGGTCCATATGTCCTCCCAAGGGTCCTTGGGAAATTATCCATATATTTGCGGGATATATATGTGACCCATGTGTCTGCTCTTCTGTGGGCCAAGGTAAGGAAAATGATAAAACTAAACAAGACAAGATCCTTCTCTCCTAGATCCTGTGTTCAACCATAGGGCAGGATGACAAGGCCAGGAAGTTCATGGGGGGTACACGATCTATATTACACTGGGATTCAGAGATGAGCAGAAGCTTGCCAGGCAAAATGAGAGCTGGGTGGCGTGAAGGGTGCTGACGTAATACGGCCTGAAGTGTTAGTGGGCAGAAACTAAGAGGTTGGTGTTGGCATCCAGCTCAGGGGGCCCAAGCTGAAGAGGTGGAGCTCGCTTGACCTGGCCTTAACGGCAAGCACATGGAAGCCAGGTGGCAGAGAGAGAGAGAGAGAGAGAGAGAGAGAGAGAGAGAGAGAGAGATTGAGATTGAGATTGTTTGGGAGAGAAAACTGTTTAAAGGAGACAGACCTGATCTACAAAGTCCAAGTGCTGCTCTGAGCACCCTAAGAAGGCTGGGGAAGTCATCAGAGGCCCCTGCTGACCCTGGCACAGTCTCTGTTGAAGTGCAGTGGGCACCTACATGTGGATATGGAGACCGTGGATGTTGATTGTCTTCTAGAGAGATAGAGGGAGCTTGCACAGGAAGTGAGTGTGAACTTGGGGTTACATGTACAAAGACACAAGCCCTTTCAAAGGCTAACAGGCAAGAGTTGAGAGGGAAAAGAAGGCGGAAGGGATAAAGAACATGTAATATGGGACAAGCTGGACCTAAGATGGACCCCACATTTCCAGCTGCCTCACCAAAGGAAAAACTCAACTGACCAGCCCAGGGTACTGCAGAGCCCGCTGTCCCAGGAAAGATGACATGAAATCCTGTAAGTTGCACAACTGGGGACAAACCTGCTGTGTGTTACCACAACCAGGCTCCAGTGAAAGTTAGCGCACCTCTATTCGGTAAAAATATGTCTTTAGATATGCTCAAATGTTCTAAAGAGAATGGGGTGACCTATCAACCCACTACAACTATCAGAACACCACCCCCATGCCTATAAATTTCAGGAACTCTCCTGTTGAAAATGTAGGCTTCTGAATGCTCTTGAACATCACCTGACGGCCGTCAGATGACAGATGTAGCTGCTTGCTCATCAGAAAGATGCATGTGCCCCATGGGGCTTGGCTTGCCTCCCCCAGCCTCTTCTGTGGCCGTCCAGGTTCTGAGGCAGCCTCTTCTGCTTTAGTTGGTGAAACAATGGATTGTCATCTGTTCCAGCATATTTATGACTGAACATCGACTGTGTGTCTGGCATAGAACTAAGTCCCTGGGCACTGGGCCCTGTGACTCTGCCCCACTCGGGGAACACAGGCAGGCAGGGCCTTCAGCTCAGCACGGTGTTGCAGCTGGCAAGCACTCCATGGCAGCCCAGATTTAACTCTGCTCCTAGGAACATTCCAGCTGTCGGCTCATCCCACACACCCACTCATGAACAAAGGCGCGCTAGAACGGATGCTCAGTTCACTATAGAAAATTTGACACGAATTTCCTGGAGTTGGGCATCGCTCTGCCGCACACGCTTCAAGCCAGAGCCACTGTCGGAAGAGGGCGAATGTTCAGTAAAGTACAGAGAAACTAGAGAGAGATCCTGGGCTGCCTGGGGCACCAGCTGTCCCCGGTCCCCATGCAGGCCTTCCTTTTCTGTGCACACCTGACTCAAACCAGCACCTAAACCTGCTCTTTGCCTGTCTCAAGATGGATAAAACCACCGAGCAGGTATGACCAATGAGGCTCAGAAGATTAATTTGTTTTGCTGAAGTTCATGTAGCCAATCCTCCTTCCGGCACAAGCGCCTGCCTACCCTGTTCCTAGAGGATGCTACTCTAGGGAGAAGGTACTGGGGCGCCGCTGGAACAGGAAGGGCGCCTCTCTATTGATCCTTCTCCATTCTTTCCACGGAGGGGGAAATGAATTGGATTAAGTTATAATGGAGGCTGAAATATTCTCCCCTGATGGAAGGACTTTTGTTTTTTGAAACAGAATTAATATTTATTGACTAAGACACAGTGAAGCCCCTCTGGGCAGACAGATAAAGAAAAGAGAATTGGGGGTTTTGTCTGTTTGTTTGTTTTATTGTTAAACGCTGATAGACAAATGATAGATAGATCGATGGTAGATAGTGTGGTGTGTGTGTGTGTGTGTGTGTGTGTGTGTGTGTGTGTGTGTGGTATGTGTGGTGTGTGTTTGCAGATACCTGCAGTGACCATAAACACGCATCA
Source organism: Microtus oregoni (assembly GCF_018167655.1). NCBI lineage: Eukaryota > Metazoa > Chordata > Mammalia > Rodentia > Cricetidae > Microtus > Microtus oregoni. Next base: position 7,200,724 of record NW_024543076.1, on the reverse strand, counting down.
GCTCCCGTGAAGCTGGGGTCATAGGAAATTGTGATCTGCCATCTGAGCGCTAAGAATCACACTTGGCTCCACAAGAGCAGCAAGTGCTCTCAACCATTGATAGCTATCAAAATCTGACTCTGACTGGGCATGGTGGCTCACTTCCTTAATCCTAGCACTTGGAAGACCGAGGCAGGCAGATTTCTGTGAGTTAGAGGCCATTCTGGTCTCTATAATGAGTTCCAGGTCAGCTAGGTCTGTGTAATAGAAAGACCATCTCAAAAACAAACAAACAAAAATTTGACCTCTGAATAACTGATTTAACCTGACTTTTTTAACAATTTATTTATTTTTATTTTATGTGCATTGGTGTTTTGCCTGCCTGTACGTCTGTGTGAGGGTGTCGGATCCCCTCAATAGGAGGTACAGACAGTCATCAGCTGTCATGTAGGTGCTGGGAATCGAACCCAGGTCCTCTAGAAGAGCAGCCAGTACTCTCAACCACTGAGCCATCTCTCCAGCCCCCTTAGCCTGATTTTTTAGGATACTTCAAATACCCTAAAAGTAATCCTAAAGATCAGTGTGGGAGACAAAAGATGCTGGAACCTCGGGGGCGGGGGGGGGGAAGATAGGTGTGAGGAGGGAGTGCTTTCCGGTGCCTTTTCCTTTTGACACACTTAGAAGCATTTTCAGCTTTATTTAGATAAAGTATTTACATACAATAAGATACACCCATTTTGACTGTACAGCTTAACAAATTTGGGTAATATATCTAGCTACATCATCTTGTAACCACACAGTGATGGCATTCACTAATTTGGGCATAATAAATATTCACTTTATGCACCTTTGTAAACAATAGGCCCCTCCACCCAGTTCCCAGGCAATTGCTCTCTGATATGATCTATTGGCCTTTTCTGGAATGTCATACAAGTGACACCATGTAATGTGCAGTGCTCAGATTTTTTTTTCTTGGTATAGTTTTTTTAAAATTTATCCATATAGATGCACACTGTGACAGCTCACTCCTTTTTATTGCTGAGTAATATTCCCTAATAGGGATACATCATCTTTTTGTTTAGCTATCCGGAAGTTGATGGGCACTGACTGGGTTAGGCTCTTGCTAACATTTTCACAAAACTCTTTATGAATACATGCTCCACTTTGTTTTAAGACGTGTATTCCCATTTAAAAAGTTACAGTGTAGGAAGATCACTCCTCTGAATAGCTATCTTAGAATAAATGCATATGATTAAAGTTCAGCTAGCTAAGGCTTATATAACTCCTTTCTGCATTCAACATTTGGTGTCTTTTCAAGTATTTCGTATGTAAATTCAGAAGAACTATTTGGCTTGCTCTAAGTAATGTATCTAGTTGATTTCTTCAGAAGACAAGATGAATCAAATCTCTATAGCAACGTCACATGCCTCACTGTGGCCTTAAGAGCACTTGATTCTCTTTAAAAGTTATCTTTCCTACATTGTTAGGCATTACTATGGGTGTGTTTGTTTGTTTGTCGTAGCAGTGGTGATGGAGCCCGGCCCAAGGCATGGTGGCAAATGCTCCATCCCTCAGCTATCTCCCCACCCCTGGGTGCCTTCTTCTAAGAAATGACCATGTAGGTCAATCACCCATTTTTCCCTCTTTGTGATTAGTACTATTATTTAGCACATGGGGGAGGGGGGAGGGATTAGAACACTCTGAGATCACAGAGCCAGAAGTCAAGACCAGGCAGCCCCTGCTGGCCCGAGTTCTGATTCTACACTGGGTGATTCGCTGCCCCACTCCGTCACTTTTGTCTTAAGAACATTTGTTTTCAGAGGTGAGGAGACTGCTCAATGGGAAAAGTGCTTGTCATGCAAGTGTCAATCACTCATTTTTTTCATTGTTATGGGTTGGTATATTTGAATTTCTGTTGCTGAGTTGCCTTGTTTAAATATTCTAGATGGGCCTTTTGGCCCTGGATCATTGGGCTACCGGCGGCCCTGTTTAGTTGCTGAGGAATCCCATCTGGACGGGTGAGTGTGTGCTATCCAGAGGCGGACTGTCCTGGAAGAGAGCACAAACCCCCCTCCCCCAGCTCCTTCTGCAGGACTGTCTTTCTTTCGCACGACGGACCCCCCCCCCCCCCAGCACGCCTCCCCAACCCTGCCCTGCTGTATGCTAGGACCAGCGCTCAAGAACAGTTTTAAGCTCCTACACTAAGACTACCCACCCAGAGTGGTGAGTGCCTGCCTACCGGGCAGGCCTCAGGGTCCCCTGTAAGGGAGCCTGGGCACCTTCAGCTCCAGCGCCAGGCTTCCTGTGCGCTCCTGGATACCCCCCCCCCTTGCTCCACTCATCCTTTTGGCCCTGGATCATTGGGCTACCAGCGGCCCTGTTTAGTTGCTAAGGAATCCCATCTGGACGGGTGAGTATGTGCTATCCAGAGGCGGACTGTCCTGGAAGAGAGCACAAACCCCCCTCCCCCAGCTCCTTCTGCAGGGCTGTCTTTCTTTTGCACGACCCAGCCCCCCCAGCGCCCCTCCCCAACCCTGCCCTGCTGTATGCTAAGACCAGCGCTCAAGAACAGTTTTAAGCTCCTACACTAAGACTACCCACCCAGAGTGGTGAGTGCCTGCCTACCTGGCAGGCCTCAGGGTCCCCTGTAAGGGAGCCCGGCACCTTCAACTCCTGCGCCAGGCTTCCTGTGCGCACCTGGATACCGCACCCCCCCCCTTGCTCCATTCATCCTTTTGGCCCTGGATCATTGGGCTACCGGTGGCCCTGTTTAGTTGCTGAGGAATCCCATCTGGACAGGAATGGTTCCTGATTCTACACTGAAGAGATATACCCAGAGAGTCAATCACAGCAAAGACTGGACCAAGACACCAGGCCTCTCCTGGCTCCATTTGAAGGAAGAGATGGGAAGGCGCCAATGCAAGAATTCCTCCAAAAACCTGAAAGGCAACATGACACCACCAGAATCCAGGGATCCCGAAATAAGAAGAATTGTATACCCTACTCCAGAAGAAATAGAAGAAATCGACTCAAAAGTGGACTATATGAAAATAATAGAGGACCTTAAACAGGAGGTGAAAAACTGCCATAAACAGAGATTACAAACAAAAAGGTAGAGGAAATGAATGAATTGCTCAAAGACACGCAAGAAAGCCAAGAGAAACAAGAAAAAGCAATCAAACAGGTAAGGGAAGTGGTTCAAGACTTGAAGAATGAAATGGAAGCAATGAAGAAAGCACAAACCGAGGGAAGAATGGAGATGGAAAATCTGGATAAATGAACAGGAACTACAGAGACAAGTACAAACAACAGATTACAAGAGATAGAAGAAAGAATGTCAGACACTGAAGATACCATAGAGGAAATAAACACACTGATCAAAGAAAATGGCAAAACCAACAAATTCTCATCACAAAACATTCAGGAAATCTGGGACACAATAAAAAGACCAAAACTAAGAATAATTGGAATAGAAGGAGAAGAAGGGCAGCTCAACGGTCCAGAAAATATACTTAATAAAATTATAGAAGAAAACTTTCCCAACCTGAAGAAAGATGTACCTATGAAGGTTCAAGAAGCATACAGAACACCAAATAGGCTGGATCAAAAAAAAAAAATCCCCTCGCCATATAATAATCAAAACACAAAATATACAGAATAAAGAAAGAATATTAAGAGCCACAAAGGAAAAAGGCCAAGTTACTTATAAAGGTAAACCTATCAAACTTACACCTGACTTCTCTATGGAAACCATGAAAGCCAGAAGGTCCTGGATAGATGTACTGCAAAAACTAAGAGACCACGGATGCAAGCCCAGACTACTATATCCGGCCAAGCTTTCGTTCACTATAAATGGAGAAAACAAAATTTTCCAGGTTAAAAACAAATTTAAACAATACGTAGCCACAAATCCAGCCTTACAGAAAATAATAGAAGGAAAATCACTAACCAAGGAGTCCAACAATGCCCACAATAACTCAGTCATCTAGAGACCCGTCACCAGCGCAACTCAAAGAAGGGAAACACACAAACCCTACTACTAAAAAAGTGACCGGAGTTAACAACCACTGGTCATTAATATCACTTAATGTTAATGGGCTCAACTCACCTATAAAAAGGCACAGGCTAAGAGATTGGATACGAAAACAGGATCCAACATTCTGCTGTTTACAAGAAACACACCTCAACCACAAAGACAGGCACCTACTCAGAGTAAAGGGCTGGAAAAAGGCTTATCAAACAAATGGACCTAAGAAACAAGCAGGTGTGGCCATACTAATTTCTAACAAAGTTGACTTCAAACTTAAATCAATCAGAAGAGATGGAGAGGGACATTTTATACTCATAACAGGAACAATTCATCAGGATGAAGTCTCAATACTGAACATCTATGCCCCTAATATAAAAGCGCCCACGTACGTAAAAGAAACATTACTAAAACTCAAGGCAGCCATCAAACCACACACACTAATAGTAGGAAACTTCAACACTCCTCTCTCACCAATGGACAGGTCAATCAAACAGAAACCTAACAGAGAAATTAGAGAATTAATGGAGGTAATGAAGCAAATGGACTTAACAGACATCTATAGATTATTCCACCCAAACGGGAGAGAATATACCTTCTTCTCTGCAGCTCATGGAACCTTCTCGAAAATTGACCACATACTCAGTAGCAAAGCTAACTTACACAGTTACAAAAAAATATTAGTAACTACATGTGTCTTATCAGATCACCATGGATTAAAGTTAGAATTCAACAACAATGCTACCCCCAGAAAGCCTACAAACTCATGGAAACTGAACAGTCAATTACTGAACCATACCTGGATTAAGGAAGAAATAAAGAAAGAAATTAAAGTCTTCCTTGAATTCAATGAAAATAAAGAAACAACATACTCGAACTTATGGGACACTATGAAAGCAGTGCTAAGAGGAAAGTTCATAGCACTAAGTGCCCACTTAAAGAAAACAGAGAAAGCACATATTGGAGACTTAACAGCCCACCTGAAAGCTCCAGAAAAAAAAAGAAGCAGACTCACCTAGGAGGAGTAGAAGACTGGAAATAATCAAACTGAAGGCGGAAATCAACAAAATAGAAACACAGAAAACAATCCAAAGAATCAATGAAACAAAAAGCTGGTTCCTGGAGAAAATCAACAAGATTGATAAACCCCTATCCAAACTAATCAAACGGCAGAGAGAGAATACGCAAATTAATAAGATCAGAAATGAAAAGGGGGACATAACCACAGACACAGAGGAAATTAAGAGAATCATTAGATCTTATTACAAAAGCCTGTATAACATAAAACTGGAAAATGTAAAAGAAATGGACACTTTTTTAGATAAATACCATATACCAAAGTTACACCAAGAACAGGTGAACAATCTAAACAGATCTGTTGGTCACGAAGAATTAGAAGCTGTTATCAAAAACCTCCCTACCAAAAAAAAGCCCAGGACCAGATGGTTTCAATGCGAATTCTACCAGAACTTCCAAGAAGAGCTAATACCTATACTCCTTAATGTATTCCACAATATAGAAACAGAAGGGTCATTACCTAATTCCTTTTATGAAGCTACAGTTACTCCGATACCAAAACCACACAAAGACTCAACCAGGAAAGAGAATTACAGGCCAATCTCACTCATGAACATCGACGCAAAAATCCTCAACAAAATACTGGCAAACCGAATCCAAGAACACATCCGAAAAATTATCCATTATGATCAAGTAGGCTTCATTCCTCAGATGCAGGGCTGGTTCAACATACGAAAATCTATCAATGTAATCCAGCATATAAATAAACTAAAAGAAAAAAAACCATATGATCATCTCATTAGATGCTGAAAAAGCACTCGACAAAATTCAACATCCATTTATGTTAAAAGTCTTGGAGAGATTAGGGATACAAGGGTCATACCTAAATATAATAAAAGCTATATACAGCAAGCCGACAGCTAACATCAAATTAAACGGAGAGAAACTCAAAGCCATCCTGCTTAACTCAGGAACACAACAAGGCTGTCCACTCTCGCCATACCTCTTCAATATAGTGCTTGAAGTTCTAGCAATAGCAATAAGACAACATAATGGGATCAAGGGGATTCGAATTGGAAAGGAAGAAGTTAAACTTTTGTTATTCGCAGATGATATGATAGTGTACTTAAGCGACCCCCAAAACTCCACCAAAGAACTTTTACAGCTGTAGTAATAAGGGCGGCGGGGCTGCGTCCCCAGAACCCCAGCCGCCCGCGCAGCTAGCTTATGCCCGAAATAACAACACACAAACTGTATTCATTTAAACACTGCTTGGCCCATTCTCTTCTAGGCTAATTCTCACATATTAATTTAGCCCATTTCTAATCATCTGTGTATGGCACCCCAAGGTGCGCTTACCAGGAAGATTCTAGCCTATGTCCATCCTGGGTCGGAGCTTCATCCCGGGAGCCGGGGCATGACGTCTCTCTCAGACGTCTGCTCCTGAGAGGAGAGCTGTCGAGACTGACCTCACTTCCTCTTCCTCCCAACATTCTGTTCTGTTTACTCCACCTACCTATGTCCTAACCAATAAAATGGGCCAAGGCAGTTCCTTTATTAGCCAATGACCTTCCTCCATCATACAGCTGATAAACAGCTTTAGTAATGTGGCAGGATACAAGATCAACTCCAAAAAATCAGTCGCCCTCTTATACACAAAGGATATGGAAGCAGAGAGGGAAATCAGAGAAGCTTCACCATTCACGATAGCCACAAACAGCATAAAATATCTTGGGGTAAATCTAACCAAGGAAGTGAAAGATCTATTTGACAAGAACTTTAAGGCATTGAAGAAAGAAATTGAAGAGGATACCAAAAAATGGATGGACCTCCCTTGCTCTTGGATTGGGAGGATCAACATAGTAAAAATGCCAATTCTACCAAAGGCAATTTATAGATTCAATGCAATCCCCATCAAGATCCCATCAAAATTCTTCACAGATCTGGAGAGGACAATAATCAACTTTATATGGAAAAACAAAAAACCCAGGATAGCCAAAACAATCCTATACAATAAAGGATCTTCTGGAGGCATTACCATCCCTGACTTCAAACTCTAGTACAGTGTGGTACTGGCATAAAAACAGAGAAGTCGACCAATGAAATTGTATAGAAGACCCGGATTTTAACCCACAAACCTATGAACACCTCATTTTTGATAAAGGAGCTAAAAGTATACAATGGAAGAAAGAAAGCATCTTTAACAAATGGTGCTGGCACAACTGGATGTCAACCTGTAGAAGAATGAAATTAGACCCATATCTCTCACCGTGCACAAAACTCAAGTCCAAATGGATTAAAGACCTCACTATCAGTCAGAACACATTGAACCTGATAGAAGAGAAAGTGGGAAGTACCCTAGAGGAGATGGGCACAGGAGATCGCTTCCTATGTGTAACCCCAACAGCACAGACTTTAAGGGCAACATTGAATAAATGGGACCTACTAAAACTGAGAAGCTTCTGTAAAGCAAAGGACACTGTCACCAAGACAAAAAGGCAACCTACTGACTGGGAGAAGATCTTCACCAACCCCGCAACAGACAAAGGTCTGATCTCCAAAATATATAGAGAACTCAAGAAACTAGAATTTAAAATGCTAATTAACCCAATTAAAAAATGGGGCACTGAACTGAACAGAGAATTCTCAACAGAAGAAGTTCAAATGGCCAAAAGACACTTAAGGTCGTGCTCAACTTCCTTAGCAATCAGGGAAATGCAAATCAAAACAACTTTGAGATATCATCTTACACCTGTCAGAATGGCTAAAGTCAAAAACACCAAGGATAGCCTTTGCTGGAGAGGCTGTGGAGGAAGGTGTACCCTCATCCATTACTGGTGGGAATGCAATCTTGTGCAACCACTGTGGAAGTCAGTGTTTCGGTTTCTCAGGAAATTCGGGATCAACCTACCCCTGGACCCAGCAATACCACTCTTGGGAATATACCCAAGAGATGCCCTATCATATGACAAAAGCATTTGTTCAACTATGTTCATAGCAGTATTATTTGTAATAGCCAGAACCTGGAAACAACCTAGATGCCCTTCAATGGAAGAATGGATGAAGAAAGTATGGAATATATACACATTAGAGTACTACGCTGCGGTAAAAAACAATGACTTCTCAAATTTTGCATGCAAATGGATGGAAATAGAAAACACTATCCTGAGTGAGGTGTCCCAGACCCAAAAAGATGAATATGGGATGTACTCACTCATAATTGGTTTCTAGCCATAAATAAGGACCACGGAGTCTACAATAGGTGAACCTAAAGAAGCTAAGGAAGAAGGTGAACCGAAGGAAAAACATATAGTTGTCCTCTTCGCTAAGGGAAGTAGACCAAATTTCCGGGGAGAAAATGGGATCTTGGGGGGGGTGGGATGGGGGTAAGGGGAGATGGGGAGAGAAAAGTTAGAAGGGAAGGAGGGGGGGGCCTTGGGGAAACAGGAGGATTGGGATAAAGGAAGGTTGGACAGGGGAGCACGGAACCACAATTCTTAGTTAAGGGAGCCACCTTAGGGTTGGCAAGAGACCTGACCCTAGAGGGGCTCCCAGGTGCCCAAGCCGAGGTCCCCAGTTAGTTCCTTGGGCAGCTGAGGATAGGGAACCTGAAATGACCCTATCCTAGAGCAATAATGACGAATATCTTGCTTATCATCGTAGAACCTTCATCTGGTGATGAATGGAGATAGAGACAGAGACCCACACTGGAGCACTGGACTGAGCTCCCAAGATCCCAATGAGGAGCAGAAGGAGGGAGAACATGAGCAAAGAAGTCGGGACCACGAGGGGTGCACCCACCCACTGAGACAGTGGAGCTGATCTAATGGGAGCTCACCAAGGCCAGCTGGACTGTGACTGAAAAAGCATGGGATAAAACTGGACTCTCTCTGAGCATGGCGAACAATGAGGGCTGATGAGACGCAAAGGACAGTGGCATGGGGTTTTGATCCTGCTTAATGTGCTGGCTTTGTGGGAGCATAGCCAGTTGGATGTTCACCTTCCTATATATGGACGGAGGGGGGAGGACCTAGGACTTACCACGGGGCAGAAAACCCTGACTGCTCTTTGGACTGGAGAGGAAGGGGGAAAGGAGTGGGGGGAGGGGAAGAAGGGTGGGAGGAGGGGGAGAAGGGTGGGAGGAGGGGGAGGGAAATGGGAGGCTGGGAGGAGGTGGAAACTTGTTTTTTGTTTTTTTGGTTTTTTTTCTTCTTTTCTCAATAAAAAAAATACAAAAAAAAGAATAAACAAATATTCTAGATGTTAATCCCTTGTCAGATAAACAGCTTCTAAGTATTTCCTCCAGTTCCAAAGGTTGTCTCCTTGCTGGACTCTTGTTATGCTCCCATTATCCATATTTACTTTGGCTTCTCGCCTCTAGGTTTTGTCTACAATAATACTTGCCTGTTGTAAGGTCCTGAGGCACACCTCATGCCTTCTAGCAGTTTCACAATCTGGTCTTACATGAAGTATTTAATGCATTTTGAGTTTTGTAATGGGCAAAAGGAGATAGAGTCCTGGTTCTGTTATCCTGCACGCAGTGTATCTCCTTTGCCCTGTGGCATTTTGAAGGCTGCCCTTTCTCTAACAAGTACGTGTAGCACTTTTACCAAATTTCAGCATGTTTACTGCTTGCCTCTCTTTCCTGTCCCACTACCCGGAGTACCTGTCTTCATGCCAACACTGTGTGATTTGGGTCACTCTGGCTTTATGTACATTTTGAAGGTAGATGGCGTGTTATCACATGGTGGAGTTAGTATGGATAACAGTAATGTACTACACATTTCAGAAGGCCAGAGGGGGTCTGGAGAGATGGTCAGCTAAGTGCCTGCCATGCAGGCATAAGGACATGAGCTCAGATCCCCGGCATGGATGTAAAAGTCAAATACAAAAGCACATGCCTGGTGCCTGTAACAGAACTTGGGACAGTGGGAATGGGGATAGCTGAATCAATGAAGTTCAGGTTCAGCAAGTGGCCCTGTCTCTGATGATGATGGTGATGATGATGGTGACAATGGGATGATGATGATTATAGTGATGGTGATGATGGTGATGATAATGGTGATGATGGTGATGATAATGGTGATGATGGTGATGATGGTGATGATAATGGTGATGATGGTGATGATAATGGTGATGATGATGATAATGGTGATGATGGTGATGATAATGGTGATGATGGTGATGATGGTGATGATAATGGTGATGATGGTGATGATAATGGTGATGATGGTGATGATGGTGATGATAATGGTGATGATGGTGATGATGGTGATGATAATGGTGATGATGGTGATGATGGTGATGATGGTGATGATAATGGTGATGATGGTGATGATGGTGATGATAATGGTGATGATGGTGATGATAATGGTGATGATGGTGATGATAATGGTGATGATGGTGATGATAATGGTGATGATGGTGATGATGGTGATGATAATGGTGATGATGGTGATGATAATGGTGATGATGGTGATGATAATGGTGATGATGGTGATGATGGTGATGATAATGGTGATGATGGTGATGATAATGGTGATGATGGTGATGATGGTGATGATGGTGATGATAATGGTGATGATGGTGATGATGGTGATGATAATGGTGATGATGGTGATGATAATGGTGATGATGGTGATGATGGTGATGATAATGGTGATGATGGTGATGATAATGGTGATGATGCTGATGATGGTGATGATAATGGTGATGATGGTGATGATGGTGATGATAATGGTGATGATGCTGATGATGGTGATGATAATGGTGATGATGGTGATGATAATGGTGATGATGGTGATGATGGTGATGATAATGGTGATGATGGTGATGATGGTGATGATAATGGTGATGATGGTGATGATAATGGTGATGATGGTGATGATGGTGATGATAATGGTGATGATGGTGATGATAATGGTGATGATGGTGATGATGGTGATGATAATGGTGATGATGGTGATGATGGTGATGATAATGGTGATGATGGTGATGATGGTGATGATGGTGATGATAATGGTGATGATGGTGATGATGGTGATGATAATGGTGATGATGGTGATGATAATGGTGATGATGGTGATGATAATGGTGATGATGGTGATGATGGTGATGATAATGGTGATGATGATGGTGACGATGGGATGATGATGATTATAGTGATGATGGTGATGATGGTGATGATAATGGTGATGATGGTGATGATAATGGTGATGATGGTGATGATGGTGATGACAGTGATGATGTGGAGAGCAGCTAAGGAAGACATCAAACCCTGACCTCTGGCAGGAGCAGTCTCATAGAAGAACAAGGGAAATGAGGCTAAGTAGAGAAGAAATAACCTTCCCTAAAGAGAAGCCTGACCTTCATTCCAGGCTCTTGAGTTTCTGGAATGCCTTGCCTAATATGAGCCTTTGACCATTGACAATCTAACAAGAAGATATGATAGGAGCCTTAGAGTCCCATGATATCAGTTATGGCCTCTTAGGGAACTCATGACTGAAAGAATCAGTTTGCCTTCCAGGAGCAGCTAGAGACTAAAAGCTTGGCTGACCTTCGGTGGTTGACAATACTTGTGTATCTTATCATGCATGGTGACCATGAGGAGGTCATCCAATCAAGACTCTAAAAGGCTAGAGAGAGACTGCCACCTCTTCATGGGGACCCCTTCCACAGTCTGTCCTCTGTGTCTCTTCTCTTAGCTGACTTTAATTTGTATCGTTTTGCTATAATAAGGCTTGACTAATAGGTTAATATTTTCTTGAGTTCTGGGAGTGATTCTAGTGAAGGATTTGACCCAGGAGTAGTTGGAAGAGCCCAGCTGGCCTGAAGCAAGAAGACTGTAGGGCTCACCAAACATACAGCTAACCCCAAAGGGAGGACATCTTTAAGGGCTATTCCTCTACATGGTACAGCTGGCTAAAGTCCATGCAAAAGATGAGGAAGCCAGTTCCATAGGGCATGGACAACAGCCCAAAGGGGCTCGATACTACAGACTGTCAACTTCCTGGTCAACAGAACTAGATGAGTGGTGTTTGCCTTTCTCACCTAACAGTGAAAAACAGAAAAGCCCAGGAGACTGGGAAGGGGACTGGCTTTTGTCCAGATATAGGAAGAGCAAGTTTCATCTAAGAAAAGAAAAAGAAAGGTGTAAATATCGTTAACAGAGAATGCTTATCAAGCATTACTTACAAGTAGCCCTTGTGCTCCAATCCAAGGACAGTGTTAAATGATGACCAATATTACCACCCCCATTTCACAGAGGAAAAGAACGGAAACACAGAGAGATTGATTAATTTGCCCAAAATCACCCAGCAGGAAAGCGACAAAGCTGAAATTTGAACCCAGCTGGACTCTGGTGGCAGAATCTAACTCATAATCGTGCGACCGCGTGAGCTCCACGACATGTGGCAGAGAGATCAATGGGATTTCCTGGCCATCTGGATTTAATTGAGAGAAGCCGGAAAGAGCTGAAGACAACTGGAAGGTTTGGTGAGTCGATAAACAGAAAGCTGGAGATGTCGCACAAGCCCAGTTCTGTCCTAGCAGGAGCAAGAAGGCTGAGCCCACGAGCTCTGGGTCATGTGCTCAAATCTATCTTGACTTCCTTGGTTTTCAGGCCCCACTTCAGGTAGATAAATGTCCAAACTTCCCGAGAGCCACAAGAATCAACATCATCGGCAGTCAGTTGTTGCTTCTGCGGAAATTTCCTTCGATGGCATAGACACTGGTGAATTGCCCAGGCTTCTGTAAGCAACCCTGATGGAAGTCATTGGTTCACACACAAAGACATCAAAGTATTGTAGAGGAGGGAACAGTTGGAAAGAAGAAGGGAATCAATGGGAATGAGAGGAAGACAAGGGAAGGACATGAGGGTCAACGGACTCCAAATACAAAACTGTACATGTGTGAAAATGTTATAATGAAACAACATTGCACTGAACATGTACAATTAATATATAGTAATAAAAAGTTAGAAGTTCAAAACACACAAGACACGGCAGCAGAAAACTGGGGAGCCAGAAGCAGGAATCTGTAAGTCTCAAGGTTGGAGGCTGGCTCTGCAATTCCTCGCCAGGTGACCTGGGCGGGTAACTGAGCTTGGCAGTCTCTCCTGGGAAATAGGGGTTATGCCACCTGGGTCACTGGCATGTGGAGAGGACAGTTACGGGAAGTAACAGTCTATGTCAAACCCTTAACATGAAGTCTGGCATGTGGCTAAGCAAAGGCCTCAGGGCACCCTCTCTGGCTCTCTGGTAAGATTGGTTTGTCCTGATCCTACTTCCCATATCGTTCCATACTCAGAGCCTGTGCTCAGTGGGTGGGGCATGGCTGATCTTTAATCCTTATTAATCATAGGAGAGAAACTGGTGTCTAAACGATGCTTGCTATGGGCACGCCAATGTGTGTGCGCTAGGGGAAACCCATCGTTAGCTGGAGGTGAGATAGAAAGTAAGCACAGAGGTTCACAGGAGCGCACAGCTGGATTGTGCTACAGCAGTCAAATCGGCACTACTAAGGGTGGGGACCCAGAATCACCTCACGCCCGGAGCAGCACACAAGCTAATCCCCATCATCATAAAGCATAGCACAGCAGGGCCTTGGTGACAACCTAGTCTCAAATGCCTAAGCATTTAATCTACTTTTTATCAACTCCAAGCAAAATCTACCTCAAATTTAGCCAAAGGATTATTGCAGCTTCCAGTTTCCAATCCTCTAGCCGCAGCCACCTGAGACAGCAGCATGGACCTCACCCACAGCTCGGCACAACCAGCCCGTCCTTGGAGAACACAGAAAATACCTTGAAAATCTAAGGCTTATTGAGGATCAGAATCTTCGCGCACTGTGTGTTTAGTGCGTTCCTTACTCGTTAACTGTGAGGTCTGTTCACAGTTATCTTACACTGGGAGAACATTTGGATCTAAACATCTGTTCAGTGGTTCGGAATTAGAGGCACAGGGAGATGAGAGAGAGATGAAAGGCGCCAGGGAGGCCATTTCGTCGCATCCACACGCCCGACGGCAACCTTCATTGAGGATGCAGCGTTTTCCAACAGTAAACGCAAAGCGTGTATGAGCACACAGTTGCAGTACTGGGTTCTCAGTGTGGTATATTTTGCTAATGAATAGAAAGAAGTCGCGTGAGCTACAGAGATGCCTGCAAGCGCCTGTATTAACAGCGGGCTTGGTAATGAAGGTGACACGAGGAAGGTGCCACTCTTTCTTTAGCACACTTAGCTGACCTCAGTGTCTGTGTTTATCACTCCAGGAGGCTGCAAGCTCCTTGGCAAGGAGGCTCTGTCTGTTGTGTTCAGCCTCACAAGTTTCCGCGCTTAGACTAACACCGTGCCTGCCACATATGGGGTCCTTCATGCATATGCACTGGGAAACTGAAATGGAAGTATTTGCTAAATCTAGCTTTGGCTTTTCTGACGGCTAACAAAGCATTTCAACATTCCCATCTCAATTTACATAACTTAAAAGGCGGGGAGGCGGTAAGGAGATGGCTCAGTGGGTAAAGGCTTGCCACAAGAGCAGGCCTGAGCACCTGCACTTGGCTGGAAGTGCGCACTTGGAGTCCCAGCCTTTGAAAGGCAGTGGCAGGAGCTCACTTTTCTAGCTGAACTGGCAAGCTCCAGGTTGGGCGAGAAAACCTATCTCAAATAATAAGGTGGACGCAACAAGTTGGCTGCCTATCAAGACCAGAACAACGACAATACAAGTAGACATGGCAACGTGAAGGGGGAAATCTCTACATATGTCACTTCAATAATCATAGAAAAAGAGACCAGAAATTTGAGAGGGGTTACAGGGAGGGAGGGAGGGGAGAGACTGGAAAGTGGGGACTGAAAAAAGAGGTTGGAGGGATGAAAGGAGGGAGGGAAATGATATAGTTATATGTTTAACTAAAATTTTTAAAAAATAATAAAGTGGACAGATGCAGACAGATGTCTATGAATTCAAGGTCAGCCTGGTCTAAATAGCAAGTGCTAGACCAGCTGAGACAATGTCTCAGACATAACAATAATAATATGAAAAGAGATTGAAGAAGACACCCAGGGTCAACCTGTGGCCTGCACACACACACACACACACACACACACACAGAGAGAGAGAGAGAGAGAGAGAGAGAGAGAGACACATTCTCTCTCTCTCTCTCTCTCTCTCTCTCACACACACACACACACACACACACACACACACACATGCTATAGACCTTATGATCAGTAGTGATACAATAATTTTATGTAGTTATGATTCCATATTTGAAACTTCACCTTCCCAGAGTCACCACCTTCTTTCCTCAGCAGCTTTGGGGAAAGAAAAAATACCATGAATGAGCAGGAGCATCCCAACTGCACAATTAGCTCATGCGATTTCTATGAATAAGTGAGAATGTTAAAGGTAGTGAACTAAGCACCCAAGTTCCTGACCCTAAAAGTAAAAATAGAAAATGGGTTCATTGCCCTTGCTACTAGCATGCCTGCAAGCCTAGCTAGGAGTAGAGGCTGGAGCCAGAGGATCAATAGAGACCCTGGGAAACAGATCCATAAAGGAAGGGGTGGACGAGGATGGGAATAATGGAGAAACAGTCTGTGGAGATTTGAATGAAAATGTCTCTCACATGCTCTGATGTGCGAATACTTGGTCCCCAGTTGTTGATGCTTGGGGTAGGTTTGGGGGTGTGGCCTTGCTGGAGGAGGGGTGCCAGTGGGAGCAGCTGCCACGCCCTGTTCTTTCTCTCTGCTTCCTACTTGGGGTTCAGGATGTGAGCTGCCAGCTTTCTCCTGTCCCTGCTGCCGTACTGTCGCCACAAAGTCTTTCCAACTGGAACCCTAAGAACAAAGACATTCTTGCTATAAATTGCCTTGGTCATGATGTTTGTCTTAATTAGGGTTTCCAAACTGCGATGAAACACCACGACCAAAAACAAGCTGGGGAGGAGAGGGTTTACACGGCTTACACTTCCACATCATAGTCTATCATGGAAGGAAGTCAGGATAGGAACACAGACAGGGCAGGAACTTGGAGGCAGGAGCTGATGCAGAGGGTGTGGAGGGTTGCTGCTTACTGGCTTGCTCCCCATGGCTTGCTCAGCCTGCATTTTTATAGAACCAGGGACCACCAGCCCAGGGATGGCCCCACCCACAGTGGACAGAACCCTCCCCCATCAATCCCTAACTAAGAAAACACTCTACAGTCAGATGCATTTTCTCAATTGAGATTCCCTCCTTCAGATGACTCCAGCTCATGTCAAATAGACACGAACCAGTCAGCACAGTGTTTTATGTCACGGCTAGGAAAGTAACTTTGCACAGTACCAATGTGTAGTCCTAGCGCTAAAACAGCAACCATTCTGCAGGCACCAGAGCTGAGGAAGCCCATTCGTGTAATAAAGGCTGCTAATTTGCTTTGTAGAAGTTTATGACTAACAACAATAAGAATTTTTATATTTAGGACTAGCTTCCATTGACTCCCAATCTTGTTCTCCCCAGAATTCGGCATTTTGCATGCCTAAGGAATCACAAACTGCCCGTGGTCACTCTTCTGCGGTTTTTGTTCAGTAGACTTCATAATGAGCTGGAGTTTGATCAAAGTGGTACAGACCCACGGAACAGGCCTCCTCCCTGACAAACCACGCTGGCCCTGGAGAGCTGAGTGAAGCTCACAGTGTCACTGGGAAAGAAATGAGGTAGAAAAAAGTTAAACGAGGCAAAACAATTAGCAAGGCCCAATTAAACAACGGATCCTCCTTGTTCAGCGTATATTTTTTACCCTCTCCAAAATCTTGATCCAGGAATGCCAGGCAGTGACAGGATAGCTAATTGTTTTAGAAATCAGGTGTTTAAGGTTTAGTTGGATGTTTTTTTATTTTTGGTTACTCTAGTGTGGTTTGACTGGGGGTTTTGCAGGGTGGTGGTGGGGAGACAGAATTTAGTGTTGTTTTGCTTGTGTCTCAGAACCCTTTTAGATAGTGTTGATACAGTCAAAGCTAGAACTGCTTGTTTAGGGCAACTCCATCTCCTAACATCTGGACTCTCCCTCGTCCTGTCTATCAAATGAGGTTACATAATGAGAGATTTGCATAGCCAAGGCAGACCTCATTTTGCAAGGTCTACTTGGAGCAGGTTAATCTGCTTACCTGGTTCCCCAGTCCTGTGAGGTAAAGGCTTTCATTTCTCCAGATGGAGCCCACTTTTCCCACTCCCACCCCCAGAGAAGCTTCATCTTGACAGCGCATGACTGTGACCCTGTCTTTGAACTCTGTGCCTCAGTTTCCCTGTCTTTACCACAAGGAAGAACTCTTGATTCCCAGGCAGGGACTACCGACGGCAAGCTGCAAATCCCTGTTGCAAATCCAGGTTGAAACTTCAATTTATAGATTTTTCTCTGAACCTTCAAAACTCACCCACAGGCAAGGCAACCTTGATTCTACCTCGACATAAATGGAGCCATTACTGCCTTCATTGCAGAGGGTATACGTGGTCATTTGCTTCTTGATTTTAAGACGTGTTTCCTAAAATGAAGTACACATTTTGAAAGCAATCTCCTGCTGTTTTTGCCAAACCGAATGCCTTTTAGTGCTGAGAAATTGATTTAAGTTTCAAAAACAAACATGAAAGAAGGGAGCTGCAAGAAATGTTTTGTTTTTCTATCACAGGTATCCAGCCCACCGAGGACCAATGTTCCAGAAATCCCCCACTTTCCGAAACTTCTGTGCAGATCTGTGAATCTCCCCACCTGGTGAAACACACACACACACACACCACCATACCACACATTCTCACACACACACACACATTCTCACACACACACACACATTCTCACACACACACACACATTCTCACACACACACGCACATTCTCACACACACACACATTCTCACACACACACACACACACATTCTCACACACACATTCTCACACACACACACATTCTCACACACACACACATTCTCACACACACACACATTCTCACACACACACATTCACACACACACACACACACATTCTCACACACACATTTTCTCACACACACACACATTCTCACACACACATTCTCACACACACATTCTCACACACACATTCTCACACACACATTCTCACACACACACATTCTCTCTCACACACACATTCTCTCTCACATACACATACACACACACACACACACACACACACACACACACACACACTGCTTTCCTAGAACCTGGTGGCCTGAAACAAGCTGATTCATTCCCCCCTTTCCTTCATTTCCTGTTGTTGCGTTCTTTTCAAGTTAGCCAATGAAATAGGTGAGGTGAGATCTCAGACAATGGAGAAAAGACGCAGTCACCACCTGTGTTAGAATAAAAACAAAGTGAACGTCCTGTCCCAGGGTGCTTGCTAACTCAGTTTGGGTCTTGATGCACTGTTTCCAAAAAGAACCTGCCTTGTCCATCCCCCTTTCCTTTTGTGGGACACAGCCTATAGGGTCCTTGTTTCTCACAGGTAGAACTGAACCTGCATGGCATAACAGGCATCTGAATGATAAACTTGATACTCGAATTTTCTCCTGTTCCTTACTCTCTCCCTAAGAGTCATTCCCAAATTGTAATTGCTCCATCTCTCTGCCTTTTGATTTGAAATCCTTACTCCAGTTAACCTGGAAAGATGGACACAACTTTAACAACTCTGAGCTTGGCAAGACTGCTCCTGTCTAGAGTCCTGAGCGAGAAGAGGTAGTTATGCCCCCAGGGAGAGGAATGGGGGATGGATCCACGGTGCCCACTCTTCGGGATGTTACCACTGACCTCTATACGTAGCCGGTGAGATACTGTTTGCTGGCCGTTAGGGATTCCT
Organism: Microtus oregoni; assembly: GCF_018167655.1. NCBI lineage: Eukaryota > Metazoa > Chordata > Mammalia > Rodentia > Cricetidae > Microtus > Microtus oregoni. The sequence goes on along the minus strand of NW_024543076.1, from coordinate 7,181,861 downwards.
AGAAAACCAAAGCATGTTTCTCCGACCCTGTTCTCCTGAGGCTGCTGGCGAGAGGTGGACAGGAGTGCAAAGACAAGGGAGTTAATTGGAAGAACAGACGCTCTGCTGACCCCACAGGTGCCAGCTTTCCTGACCCAGCACTTGGTAAGATTGATGTGTCCTCTAAGGTGAGAAACTTATTAAGGGAACCGGGACCTCTCAGGGTGAAGAAGCAGGCCTAGCTCCTACCCTGCAGGGATTTGCCATTTAGCTGGCATGAGCAGTAGCGGAGTTGTTGGTGCACAGAGCTTCAGGGGTTCTGGAGGAGGAGGTTCGGGGGGGGGGGTGTTGTTCCTAAAAAGTGGCCATCACTTCCTTCACAGGTGGTAAATGGACAGTTTTCTGTCCTCCTCTAGTCTTGCAGACTGAGTCTATCTGAATCCCGAGGCTCTTGGAAGAAGCAACTCAGCTAAGCTCTTCATGCTGTCTACAGGGCAAAAACTATCAGAGTGATTCACTGGGTGCATTTAGCACTCCTTTTGCTGCATGATGCTCGGGACTCCCCTTGGGGGATAAAGGGATGAATATTTATTTGAGTCTAATAATAGTGGGGAAATCGGATTTTGTACTTTTTTTTCTTTTAGTAAAAGAAATAGGGTGGTATTTTTATAGTTCTCTTGGGAATCTGTATCTCAATAACAACTTTTGATATGCATAGTCATAATCTACCCTGGTATTATGCTAAACACTTACAAACACCGCCTGGCCCAGCTACGCTGCTACTTTCCCTATGCATTGTTAGCTGAGAAGTAAAAGAAACACAGTCAGACATCCAGCAATAGTTCTCGAGTACCTACCATGTCCTAGGCACTGAGCTGTGTACTGGGGACATAAACAAAATTCTGTTCTGCCAATCAGCATGTGCAGTGGTCTGAACACAAATGACCCCATAGACTCGTGTGTTTCAATGTTCAGCCCACAGGGAGTGACACTATTAGGAGGTGTGGTCTTTTGGGAGTAGGTGTGGCCTTGTTGGAGGAGTGGTCACTGTGGAGGACAGCTCTGAGGTCTAAGAGGTCAAGATCTGGCCAGTGTAGTGTATCTCGGTCTCTCCCCACAGCCTACAGATCAAGGTCTCAGCTCCTTCTCCAGCACCCAGTCTGCCAGCACACCACCATGTTTCCTGCCATGATAGTAATGGACTAAATCTCCGAAACTGTACATCAGTACCAATTAAATGTTTTCCATTATCAGAGTCGCTGTGGTCATGGTGTCTCTTCACAGTAATAGAAACCCAAACAAGACAGCATGAGTGTATAGAATTAATCATATGTTTGTACTGGTTAAACAGAAAAGTTCAATTTGCCCTGGTCCAAAAAGGACAAAGGGACACAGGAAATATTGACACATTTCTGCCCAAGAGGCAATACTTCCACTTTAGATAGATCTGGAAAGTGTAACTCTGCCACGTTACAGAGTGGTGTTACATGTTACAGGGTGGTGTTACATGTCACTCTGCCATGTTACAGGGCAGTGTTACACGTCACTCTGCCATGTTACAGAGTGAAAACTTGGGGGTGTCCTCTCACTATTGAGTCTCGTTCCTAAATGAGTTTAGGAACACACTCAGAAGGAAGTTCAAGGACAAGGTTCCTAGAGTTGAAGGACGAACCCACAGGGCAGGCCAGCTGTTTCAGCCCCCTGGAGTTGGAAGAGATGAGGAGGAGAGAAAACTATGCCTTTTGAGTTAGGTTTGGAGGGTCATCCAGCACCTGCGCGGCAGAAGAGATGTGGTGTCAACAGAAAGTGAAGGGGCAGGCCAGGGAGCTCAGTGGTTACTAGTGCACACCACTCTAGCAATGGGCCCAAGTTTGGTTTCTCACTGTTGGGAGGCTCATAACTACCTGTAACTCCAGCTCTAGGGGATCCACTGCCTCCTTCTGACCTCTAAGGATACCTGTACTCATGTGTACGCATGCACACACACACGCGCACACACACACACACACACACACGCACGCACGCACACACACACAGGTTCTAGCCAGCATCCAAAAGGGAAAGCTATACCCTTCTGGGTCAGGACTGAAAAGTAAGCAGACTCAACAGAGCCTTCTAGCAGCTCCACAGCAGCAGGGGCTGGGGCGGAGAGTGCATTACCTCGTTAAAGGGGCTAATCATCCTTCCCACCTGTAGTATGCCATAAGCTAAATCGGCCTTTCTATGGCTTTGACTCTTAGCTAGGTGATTAACGGACCCCATTTGATTAATCCTGACATTTTCAGCAGCTTGGAATGTTAAATCTCTACCCAAAACCAACAGCAAATTCCATTCTTTTGACGAGAAGGAAATCATTTCCCCTCAGAGGCCTCAAAGGAACCTTGATCAAAGCTACTGAACACTGGTCACAGATAAAAGCTCCAAAGGTTCCTTAAAGTGAGACTCGAATACCTTAGCTCCTTATTCTTGACCTGCTTTGGAGACTGTGAATGAAAACATGGACTTTCTCCTGGGGAAAAAGCGCATGCATTCGTCCCATCTTAAAATGATTTCAAGAATTCATGGACCTCGTGAAACTCATGCATGGTTTGTCTTGGGCACCTAACTCAGATAACCAAACAGCTTTCTCTCTCTCTCTCTCTCTCTCTCTCTCTCTCTCTCTCTCTCTCTCTTTCACACACACACACACACACACACACACACACACACACACACACACTACTGAGGGACCACAGAACCCAGCTGGCATCTTCCTTCCCCTCCTCATCCATACTCACTGTCAGGGGAACTCACGGAGTCTTGTGATTCAGATGATATACAGTCTATACACTGCTGGTTGTCAGATTCATGCATCTAATCAGCAAATTCCTACACCTAACTGTCTAACTGACCTTCTCACCTGGAGACTAATAACCTTCTCAAAATACTGTGCCTGGGTCTTAGTTTTCCTTCCAGAAGTTATTTCTCCCCTAATCTTCCTTAATAAACAGCAGCTTTATTCCTATACTGGCTCAGGTCAAAAACTCTACAGGGCATCTTGGGTCTTTCTTTCATCTGCATCTCACATCCAGGAGCTAATCCTGCTTCAAATCCTATAAGCTCTGACTCTAAAAGAAATCTAACAAGTAAATCAAAGTGATCAATCTGTTTCAGGAAGCCGGTCACACAGCAAGGCAACCCTGGCTGAGAACACATTTCTATATACCTGAAAACTGTAAGGAGAGTGGATGGTAAGACTTCTCACAAAAACGCTAATCACGTGAGGTAAAGCGTTTACTAACTAGCTAGACCATTAAACAGTATATACTACTTTTAAAAATAACTTTGCAACATAAGAACATGTACTACCACTCTTCCAAAGGTCTTGAGTTCAATTCCCAGCAACCACATGGTGGCTCACAACCATCTGTAATGAGGTCTGGTGCCCTCTTTTGACCTTTAGGCATACATGCAGACAGAATATTGTATACATAATAAATAAATATTTTTTTAAAAAAGAACATGTGCTACCTGCCAAAGAAAATAATATTTTTGAAGCATTTTATCAAATCACCTCCGGTATGTCTGGAGAAAGGATTTGCAGTGTGGAATGAGTTGACACATTAGTATGTAGCAGCCAAAATAAAAGAACTAACTTCTCAGGTGGCCACATGTCATCAAATCAGGTGATACAACATCCAGCAGAAATTTGGAAGTGAGGAAACCTTGCTGGAGCAGTCCAATCGAAGTTCCTGACCGACAGCTCACGCAGAGAGCTTTCTCTCCATGGGCAAGCAACTGGCTTAAGATTCCTACTGTAGGCATTCTTATGCCCTGGCTTAAACAATAGTGACCACTATTGTTGCAAATGTTTACCTTCTGACTGTTCTCAGGGGTGCAGTGTGGGTTCTTGGTTTTCTTGGGCTTTTTGTTCTGTTTTGTTTTTTTAATACCCTTAGCTGTTTTCTGTTCCTTCTCTCTGAGAACTGTTCACTGTTCTCCTGTCTCTCTGAGAACTGTTTACTGCTCTTCTTTCTCTAAGAGGACCAGGAAGCCAGCCTGACCCAAGAAGAGAAGTTTGGAAGGACATTTGAGTCTGGGACAAGGGACTCTGCTCATTCTGCACTCTCAATGAGTGCAAACAGTGCAGTTGCCAGAACCATTTATATGACAACTTCTCATTAATTCATGGCTTCATTCTTAGCTGAAAACAGCATCACCTTCACGCAGACTTGGTTTTTGTGTGTCTGTATGTCTCTGTGTGTGTCCGTCTATGTGTGTATCTGTCTGTCTGTGTGTCACTGTTTGTGTCTGTCTGTCTGTGTATGTGTCTGTCTGTGTTTTGCTCAGCCCTCCCAGTGCACTTCACTTTACTCAGAAGAAAATCTCAGTCCTCATGCAGACACCCAGGCATCCAAAGGCACAACCAAGCTTGTCCTTCCTACCATGCTCCCTGTGTCTTCTAGTCCTCCTCCTCAACTGCACCTCAGCTGTCACTCACATTTCCTGCCTGTGTGCCTCCTGCCTCTTCTGCCCCTAGTGTCTATCACTTTGTTGAACATCAACCACACCCTAGGAGGCAGCCTCTAGTCTCTCTGCTTACATTCCTTTATTTTCCTCCTGGAACTTAGCCACCATCCGATATGGATTTATTTGTCTTTATTTTCTGTCTTCCTCCACTAAGTTATCAGTCATAATGACAAAGACTCCGCATGGCCTATGAACTGTGGATGCCCTGTCTCATGCTCAAGTAAAGGGGGCCGGAGTATGGCATCCAGGTAGAGCAGCTGGCCCTGAAACTTTGGCAGGCACAGCTCTTCGCAGAATGATATAGACAGGAGCCTTCAGCTGGCAAATTTCAAGAGAATTAAAAGCAGGAACTTTGGGTGACTTTATCATTTAGAGCCGGTGACTAGAAAGAAGTGTGATGGAGAAATAAAGTTAGAGATTAAGATGGAGACAAAGAAATGATAAAGATTAGAAATGGCCATTGTAGCAGTAACGGAAAATATTCAAAGATCCCCAAGCAACTGTAATCGAGGTGGCTCAGAAACACGCAGGTCTCTGGATGGATCTACACGTCTGGATCCCAAGTTAGATGGAGGCTTGCAATCCCGAGTTTGTTAAACACGGGCTTACAGATGCTGATGAAGTTGGGAGCTGCAGCCATGTTATATGAATACGTGAAAGTATCCCAATGAAATTCATTATTTTGTACATTTAATTATATTACTAAAATTTCTTTAAAAGAATGAGTGAGAAGCATGACAAGGATTGGCTCCAGGGAATTGTTAATGCTCAAACCGAGTACAAAGCATGCAAAGCATTAAAAAGACTGAGGAGACCAGTTGGGCAGTCGGTGAACCGAGAAGCAAGGGACTGAAGATGAGGATTTAGAAAAGGCGGTGGTCACAGTGCCAGATAAGGGAAAAAGTTCAAACAGGAGAAGAAACAATAATGTCAACTGGCTATAAAAGAACTGTGGTTTGGACAAGAAATACAGGACCACATGTTTTCTGGTTCTGTGGCGCTAAAACAATGCTTTGCTCATTGATCAATTGCAAGTCAGAGTTTCCATTCGCATCCACCCGTAGGTTTTTCAAATACCAGTGCTTGGTTGCGCTCCCTGAATAAGGGGTGCAAGATGTCTGGGATGTGGGCCCAGGTACTGGTTTGCTATAAAAGCCCTAAGAGGGGTAGTCATGAACAGCCAAGACTGGGAGATCTGGAGAAGCTGGACTTTCTACAAGAGCCACCAGGGAGCCTCCATGTATGGCACATACTAGGCAAACCCTGCCCCTGTGATGGATTGTGAACCAGGACAGTGGACAGAAACCTGATGCTGAGCCATGGGAAATCTGTCAAATTACTGGTACACATTGTTAGCCACCCAAGTCCAAAGGTGAGAGCCATTCTCTTTGCCAGATGTCTTTTGCCTATTTGTGCCTTTGGTTTGGTAAAACATTAAAGCAAAGACCTTTTCTAGACACTGGTTTGCTCATTGTAGCTTTCTCAGCCTGCTTTCTCATAGAACCCAGGGCCAATACTCACAACAGGTTGGGTCCTCCCACGCCAATCACTAAGAAAAGGCTCTATAAGCTTGCATGCAAACCTTATAGATGCTTTTGTTGTTGTTGCAGTTTATGTTCCTTCCCCTCTGTTGACTATAGCCTGTGTCGAGCTGACATAAAAGCTAGCCAGGGCAGGGGGCAAGGGAGTTAGATGCTGTAGATCTTATTTCATACTTTAGGCCTCGAGTCCTTTCTGTCCCAAGTACTTCCAGGTGCTTGCTGTCTGCCTCCACCTCAGCCTTCACCACAAAGAGAAATGACTTCATAGACTGCTTGCTCACCATGTGATCTAAAGTTCTTTGAAAACTCCGAACCCACAGGGTTGCTTCACAGAGGATTCCTGGGCTGATAATTACAACACCATTCCCTAGGGATCCGATAATGAGCCAGCTATGTGTTCTTCATGAAGGGGGCACCTCTGAGTTGGGCCCTAAATGTTCGCAAAAACCCATACCTGAATGAATGAGTGCAGTTAGCGAGGCCTGGGAAGTCACCAAGCTTACCAAAGGCCTCATCATGCCCACCGGTCTCATTTTGTTGAGATTCAGCTCAAACAAAAGAAGCCTTATGTGTTTGCTTTCGCCTGCAGCTCCTAATCAGCCACAGCGATTAAAAGTAACAATTGCTACTGATTTACCGGGATTCTCAATAGAAAGGCAGAACTGAAAGGCTTGGAAACCATCCCATCCCAGGCTTCTCTTTTAACCCTTTCCTCGCCAGCCAGGAGGAGTTGACTGAGCGTTACTTCCTACAGCATGATCCACCAAGCCAATCTATAGTTTCTGTTGATGTGACAGAGTTTGATAATAAAATCCAGCATGTATAAGGGGATGAGTCAAATGTCCCGACTGTGTCTTCCTCCTTGGACTCACACATGCAGGATCTTCTTTATTTTAAAGACAGAGAAGAAGGCCCAAAAGTGTTAGGATGTCAGAGCCTGAGATGCAGGATTGACAGGGCAATTCATGCGTGACTGAAGCTACACAAAAAGGTCACTTTTCTACTCTCCCATAAACGGGACCTCACCCTTCCAAGGTCGCCAACTGTGCTGGCTCACTTTCGTCAGCTTGGCAAGCTCCGGTCACCTCAACTGAAAAACAAATGTCTCCATGAGGCATGTGGGCAAATCTTTAGGGCATTTTCTTGATTAGTGATTGACATGGGATGCCAGAGCTCACTGTGGGTGGTGCCACTCCTAGGTAGTGGTTCTGGGTTGTAGAAGAAAGCAGGCTGCGCAAGCCTTGAGGAGCATGCCTGGAAGCAATGTTCTCCCACTGTCTCCGCTTCAGGTCCTGCCTCCAGATTCCTGCCTTGGGTTCTGACGCTGAGTTTCCTAAATAATATACTGTAACACGGAACTGTAAGTCAAAGAATCTGCTTTTGCCCATGCTGCTTTTGGTCTTGGTGTTTATCACAGCAATAAAAAGCAAGCTAAGGCAGTCACAATCTTCATTTTTATTTTAGTACACTGAACCCTACCAACTACCAAAAACCTACATGCATGTCTAAAACGCTAAGTATAGTGGCAGAGTGGCCTTATCTGCCAACGGGCTTGCTGCGGATGGCGTGCTTGGTGACTTGTCCCATAATGGAAGTGAACCACTTCTTTGACTCTTTTGCCAGCACTTGGGAACCTTTTCCTCCTGCTAAGTTGCCTTGTTCCGGCTTAATATGACAATTTGTGCCTAGTCTTATTGCACCTTGTTATGCCGTGTATCCGTATGTTATGCTGTATTTGGTTGATATCCCTGGGAGACCTGCTCTTTTCTGGAGGAAATGATGGAAATACGAATCTGGGGAAGGGAAAGGGGAGAGGCTGGGGGAAGTGGAGAGAGAGGAAACTGTGGTCAGGATGTATTGTATGAGAGAAGAATAGATTTTCAAAAAATAAAATAAAGAAGTTTAAAAAAGAGATGTGGCCTTGTTGAAGGAGGTGTGTCAGTGGAGGTGGACTTTTAGGTATCAAAAGCTCAACCCAGGCCAGTGCCTCTCTCTCTGCTGCCTGTGGATCAAGAAGTAAAACTCTTAGCTACTGCTGCATGTCTGTCTGCTTCCTGCATGGTGACCATGGATTAACTCCCATAAAACTGTAAGCCAGCCCCAATTAAATGCTTTCTTTCTAAGCATTGCCTTGGTCATGGTGTCTCTCCACAGTGATCGAACACTGGCAAGGCAGTCCTCCATACCTGACTCTCTCTTCTTGCTCCATTTAAAAGCTGACAATGCTCCTTTCTGACCAAGTGTCTTCCTCTGCTTGGCACACAGACTCTCTTGAGAGGGCCCCTTCTGGGCATCTTGTCATTGCCATTCCTCTCATGTAAAACTGGATGGGCTCACAATACTGAGCTGCCTCAGGCTTTTCTTTGCCACCCACTTCTCTCTCCCCTGACATATGTACTCAGCCAGTCCCATGGAGGACAGAGTGGCGTCATCAACATGCCCCTGACATGGACTAACTCCCCGCATGGCTACTGTGTCAGACAGAAATGTTCTTGCTCGAATGTGGTTATCAGGTGCAGATGACAAAGGGTGGAGATGATGAGCCAGTTTCAGAAGGGTTGCTAGAATTTGCTTAACTCTGATTTCAGTCTCTCAGAGATCACACTTAAATTGCAAGGTGCTTTTGAAAAGTAGTTTGCATAAACCTAGATCAAACATAGTTAGCACCAGATAATATGGGGAAATGGAATATAAACATGAATAGAGTAGCTTCTGGCATAAAGTGAATACTCCATTAGAGTCAAATTTTCTTAATTTCTCAAATTTGAGAATTGAAGCAGAGATTTTTCATTAGATTACTTCATTGTTCCTTCTGTTCCTCTGTGTTTGTTTATTTAAAAAGCACTAAAACCAGTTAATAATGTTTCTTTGTTCTGAATGAAACATCCCCTGATTTATTAGTTAAATGGCATTCAGAATCACACTAATAGTTGATACACGAAATCATGGATGGCTTTGCAATCTAAATAACAATACGGCAACCGTTTCGAAGAACCACGATGCACTCTTGTGTGCCTGCCCCACCGCTTATGCACATAATCTTTGTGGCAGTTTCTATCTGTGTAAAAATGGCATAACTTACGTGGCCTACTGGGATTTATAAACCGGGAGGGAAATTTCCTAAATAAACAAACCCTGAGGCTGATGTATTTGAGAACTCACATCTGGGGAGCTAAATCCATGCTCAACAGGATCATGGCTGGAATCTAGTCAAATGAGACAAATCCCAAAGGATCACCATGTTCCAGATGCTTCCAGGATATTTTTAGACCTGCTGTCTCTCACTAAAATACACTCAGATTTGAGAGGAGGGATTTCTATCGGTAACCAGAAGGCTTTGCAGTGTGGGATTTTTGTTCAAGCCAGAAGTGTGTACTATTCCAAATGTCTACGTATACATATCTATCTATCCTCCAATATCCTTCTCCCTCAAGACTAGTGCCAGGGCCGTGTGAAGTGGCACACATCTGTAATTCCAGCATTTGGCAAGCCAAAGCAGGAGGATTGCAAATTCAAAACCACCCTTGACTACATAGTAAAACCCTGTCTCAAAACAAAAAGGAAGGAAGGAAGGAAGGAAGGAAGGAGACAGAGAGAGAGAGAGAAAGAGAGAGGGAGGGAGGGAGGGAGGGAGGGAGGGAAGGAAGGAGGGAGAGAGAGAGAGAGAGAGAGAGAGAGAGAGAGAGAGAGAACACCAGTGTCAGAACTCAACAACTATTTAAGAGCCCTGTCCTTAGCTTAGGCAAAACCTATAATTCACTACTACATCTCACCTGGTCTTGTCCCGCCTCTAGAATCATTCCTTTCTGCCTGCAATGGCAATTTGGCATTTATGGATACCTCAGAGGTTCATCAACTCAACCGAGAAGCCCACTCTGAATGGCAGAACTAAGACAAGAGAGGCAAGCACATCTACCTGTGGATCCTGCGAGGTCCTTGGAAGAAGTGTCAGTGGACAGCTGGAAGCAGAAACAGCTAGAACCAACGCTAGAGACAGGGTGGTGTGTTCTCTGCTGTTGATGGAACTACAAGTAGTATCTACCCACTATCACACAGTTACGCTTTTTTTTTTGGTTGAATCACTTTATTAACAGTTCTTAGATCTGTTACTATTTTCCATTTTCCATATTTCCTTTTTAGCAAATACAGGGGAATTCCAAGGGCTGGTTGATCCTTCAATATGCTGAGCATCTAATTGCTCCTGTACCAGATGTTCTGAAGCCTGCAGTTTCTATGTTGTTAAAGGCCATTGGTTAACCCATACAGGTTTTTCTGTCAACCGTTTTAAAGGTAGGACTGTTGGTACCTCTGAGAGTTCACCAGTCATTTTTCTGTTTTTGTACAGCCCAAATGGTCAGTATCTGTTTTTCATAGCACCTTATACATTCTTCCCAGAAACATGAGTTGGTTTATGGTCCGAGACTGCAGCAGATCACAACCCATAGATTCACTGCTATACTGGCCACATTTGGCCTCATCCTCCTCTCTGTTCTTCTGGCCCTATGCATTCAACCCATCTCGTGCTTTGTTTTACCTGAGATTGGGTTCCAATTCCTAAGAACTGAACATCTGACTCCTGAAGAGGCCAATTAGGATGCCGTGATTCTGAAGTTGTAATAGTCACATTTTTGCCTGTGTCTAGTAATCCTTCCAAATATAAAACGCTTCATGAATTTGCATGCCATCTTTGCATAGGGGCCATGCTAATCTTCTCTGTATCATTCCAATTTTAGCTTATATGCTGTCAAAGTGAGCACCAGTTATGCTTAACATGTTATCTCTATTCTTATCTCCTAAGCATTACTAGCAAATCAGTCACGATGAGGCTCTCGGGCTAAGGCAGGGCATGCCACTCACTGCTGAGCGGCAGAGAAACACCCGGATTCCCCTGAAGGTATGTTCAATGAAGTCAGTGCTGCTGGGTCACTTCATGGTGACATCCTCCAACAAAATAATTAATAGTACCATTCCAAAAAGGTGCGCATTTTGACATTATATCTCTCACCTACAAATTAAAAACTCACATGTCTTCTCTTTCTCTAAGTCAGCAGAGACATTTTTAACAGAGATGGGCAACATGTCTAGGAAGCTCAGCTATGCCCACATTTGTGAATTCTTCAGGATCATAACCAGAAAGAAAGGTCGGTCACTATTTCTACCAAGTAAATCTGGCTGTGTGTGTGTGTGTGTGTGTGTGTGTGTGCATGCGCACACACAAGCATGCACAACTGTAAAACGGATTCAAACATTCAAAGACTTGTCTACAATTACAGGATAGAAGTTATTTGTTATTGTATTTACATTACAATATCCACAATATTACGGAAATCTACCTGAACACTTCATTATTTATATTTCATAAGAAATTTTAGGAATAACTGTCCCTAGACACTCATTTGCTTGTCAGTTTTCATGAGGGTGTTGTATAATCATATGTGAGTGTCTCTTTTTAATATTCCTAAAGTTTCAGTTTTATTTTAAAATGTAAAGCTGCCTCACATTAACTTTGGCTAAGGATGTGCTCTAAGGCCCTACCCTAACTCCTGGTTCAATAGTTGTCTGCTCCCCTTATTTAAACAATGTTGCATTATTGTATCTACTTTGGTTCATTTAAATGCTATCTACTCTTATTCTTTTCTCCTGTCTAACCTCATACTAGTATTTCAATGTTTTATTTTAAAATGTGCAAAAAAAAAGTAAGCATAAATCCTGGTGAATTTTTGAAGATAAAACCCACTATAACACCAGGACCAGTTCTGAGCAAATCGCCACCCACAAAGCTCTCTTCTTCCCTCTCCATCACTCCCACACCCACGGTGGCCATTATCCCTCTCCATCACTCCCATACCCACGGTGGCCATCATCCCTCTCCATCACTCCCACACCCACGTCCCTCCCCATCACTCCCACACCCACGGTGGCCATCGTCCCTCTCCATCACTCCCACACCTGTGGTGGCCATCGTGACTCCTAACAAGCCTGGTTAGCTTTGCCTACCATCTTCTTTATACAAATGGAATAATATTACAGCAACGATGTTTTGAAAATATCTGTTTGCTGTATTCATTTGTTTGGCTCTTTTTACTGATATCCAGCGCTCTGAGACCTGTTATCTCATCAGTCACAGGTTGCTTAGCAACCTGTCTGGGAAGTCATTCTCTGACTTCCTCCACCAGATCTCAGCTTCAGGCAGCTGAGAGGTCGTCCTCACTCCTAAATGCTCCTCTGCTAACAGCATCTTCTCTTTTTCTGAACATTTAAAACACTGGAACAAAATAAATGAATGTATCTTATTCACCTAAGTGTTCATCAGGAACACTTACAATAGTACCAAGTTGTTTTTCAAATATTTTCTCTGCTTCTAGACAATAAATAGCCCAAGTCTCTTAGATTCTGTCTTTTTAGATTTCTTAGATTCTACTTTCACTGCAATGAGTTAATGTCAATATAGCTATATTATAACTATGATGGTTAATGTCAAGTTGGTTGTCATCCAGACTGTACTTAGAATCACCTGGGAGACTGGTCTGGCACACTTCCAGCAGTGTTTGTGAAGGCATTTCCAGAGAATATTAACTGCCATGGGAAGTCTCACCCTGACTGTGGACAGTGCTTTCCCAGGGACTGGAAGCCAGAGCAGAGCAAAACATAGTCCAATGTTCCTGTTTTTTTTTCTTTAGCCTTGACTGATAACCCTAGATTATGGCTCTAAGAAATGAGATCAAAACGGGCATTGAATCACTATCTCTATGTGCCTGGAAATGCTCTCTTATCATCTTGAAATTGATAAGAATAATTTTCCGTTCTCAAGAGGGATCGATACAATCTCGCATGAGAATAAAGAGTTAATCCTTCCACAGCTGCACCCCTCAGCCTTTGTCCTTCGGTTCCTTCTGCTCTGAACACCCACAATACACTGGATAGGATGCCTTTGACCTGATTTGGATCCTCACACTGCCTGTGATCAGTCAAGTTCCTAGGAAATCAAGATGTAACCAGTACCCACCTTGCAGGCTTGTGATGTATCTTAGTGAGGCCATGATATAGAGCACTTACCAAGGAGCCTGGGAAGTATACACTCAACTGCTAGCCATTTCCGTTTCCTTCCTGACTGTTTAACTAATTCTACGCTACTCTTATTCCCCTCTCACAACTGAGAGTCACTTCTCTCTGGGCCCTGGCCACCCTAGTCTACTTTGTCCTTTATTCTCCAAGAGCAGAATTGGCTTTATTTGGTGGTTATTTTCAACACCTACTGCCCTTATCATTCACAATAAGCGTTTACTGAGGACAACTGAAGAAAGAATAGTGGAAGGAAGAAGGGAGTTTAAACACTAGGGAGCTCCTGTAATCATCTCCGAGAGCAGGAACCATTGCCTCATAGAAGGTGGACACCTGGGACCAGAAATGCCTGCTTCAGGCATTGTTGTTATAAACAGCGGTGCTCAGAGGGATCTTGTTTTTCTGTGATTGCAAATTAGACTCTAATATTAAAGAAAAAAATCCATTTTCAATGAGGATTTCAGTCTCCTAAAACTGGAACTGCCAAAGCACCACCACCGTCATGAGTAACCTGAACGTGATTTAAGACATGAGAGGTGGAAATGTCATCAGTTACCAAGGGGAGAAATTAGAATGGTAGCCCTTTAAGGGCTGAAGTAAATAAATAAGAGTTTATGTCTAATTAGACTTGGATTTAAAAGTATTGTGTGGACAATTAAAGAAAAAGAGGCGGTGGATTTGGAAGCGAGCAATGGGGTACATGGGAGGGGCTGGAGGGAGGAACATTGCAATTTCAAAAAATGAGCAATTGTAAAAAAAAAAAAAGACATTGTACAGGAGAAAATGATGTGGGAAAATGGATCCATTTTCATTCAAAGAGCTTTGTCCAAATCCAAGCACTAATTCACACTCCAGAGAATCCACATGACCACATTTGAGGATCCCTGAGGCAATCCTGGTCTACCCCTTTGCCAGATTGTAGATTCTCGGTAATCAGGCTGACGAGGGAGAAATCCAGATAAAACAGAAATGCTGCTTCTGTTATGAGGTGCGGGTGAAACTCACACCTCAGAGCCACCCCACAACACTAGGAAATCATCTCCAACTTCACAACCCACAGCTTTTCTCCCTTTCATTGACGCTGGACAGACCATCATCAAAACAAGCCTTTGAAGAATACAGGAGTCTGGGGCCAAGAACCACACTGGGCTAAGAATCTGCACAGGAGCCGAAGGAGCGAGAAGAGCCCGGCAAGGCTGCCACCCTAGAATTCTCTGCCACCACCTTCCTTGCCGAGTCTGCACAGGAATCAAGGTTAACCCCCTCAATCTCGTCCTGAACTTTCATTGAGAGAGGGTCACTCTGTGTAGCCCTGGCTGTCCCAGAAATCTCTCTGTAGAGCAGGCTGGCCCTGAACTCACAGAGATCCACCTAGCTCTGTCTCCCGAGTGCTGGGATTAGAGGCGTATGCCTCCGTGTCTGGTGATAACCAAAGAACTTATTCTTTATCACTGACTCAAGAGACTTTTGTTGTCTGGGTTTATATTTTTATTGTAAAAATCTCCAAACATGTAAAGCTAAACTTTATATAAAGCCAAATACACATTGCATACTCAACAGCCAACAGCATCCTGCCATCAGTATTTTCCCTACATTCCCAGCAGTCCCTTCCTTTGTTTTTCTTTGCTTTAAATTGAATTCCAGGGCTCAGCCCAGGCACATGTCTGCAGCCTCAGCTACTTAAGAGGCTGAGACAGGAAGACACTTGAACTGAGGAATCTGGGGCTATCACGAGCTACAAAGTGAGAGCCTGGCTTAAAACAACAACAAAAACTAACAATAAATGTGCTGGGCACACAGGAAGTGGTGCTCAGGGAAACCAGCAGAAGTGGGAGAAGGGCTGTGGGAGCCAGAAGTGCCAAGGACACCACAAGAAAACCCACAGAATCAACTAACCTGGGCTCATAGGGGCTCACAGAGACCGAATCGCCAACCAGGGAGCCTGCATGGGACTGACCTAGGCCCTCTGTGTGCCTTGGTCTTCTTGTGGGGCTCCTAACAGTGGGAGCAGGGGCTGTCTCTGACTCTGTTGCCTGCTTTTAGGGTCTTTTGTTCCCACTGGGTTGTCTCATCTAGCCTTAAGAAGAAGGATGGTACCTTGTCTTACTGCAACTTGAAGTGTCATGTTTGGTGATATCCATGGGAGGCCTGCCCTTTTCTGAAACCAAATAGTAGATTGGAGGGCAGAGTTGAGAGGAGAGGAGGGAGGGGAAAAACTGTGGTCAGGATGTAAAAATAATAAATAAATATTTTAAAAAATTAAATAAATGAGGCTGGGAAGACAGTTCATAGGCGAAGTGCTGACCACACAAGCATGAGGACCTGGATTCATATCCCCGGCACCCATATAAAGGCAAGCACGGTGGTCACACATGTAATACCAGCAGTGGAGAGGCAGAGAAAGGGGGATCTCTGGGCCTTGCTGGTCAGCAAGTCTCACCAAACTCAGTTTAGTGAAAGACCCTGTCTCAAAAACTTAAGGTGGAGAGCAACTCAGGAAGACACCCAGAGTCAACCTCTACACACACACACACACACACACACACACACACACACACACACATGAGATGTGGCCCACACACCTACCATTTCTCCTGTAAACAAGTTCCATCTGCCCAGGGTTCAGGTTCAGTGCCAGGACCAGCACTGCACAGCCACACCGCACACAGAGTGTTCATCCCACACAGATCCACATGGCAGCCCAGTACAGCCTGACCTCCAGGCAGCTCAGACTTAAAAGCCAGACAGTAAACATTCGGCTTTATGGGCCAGTCGCTTGAAGCACTCCTTCAAACTATTGCACCGTAAAAGCAGACACAGACCTTATGTAAACAAATGTGCACAGCTGTGAGCCAATAAAGCTTTATTTACAAGTGAAGGCTACAGAAAAAGAAAAGGTAATCATGGGGTATAGTCTGGGGACATCTCCTCATCTACTCCCAATACTTAGGAATGATCCCATAAGAGAAAGCTACAGTGAGAATTGAGCAGACCCCACCTAAATTGTGGATCCCACCTATAATTGTAGATATATTCCTAGCTAGAGAAACAGGCATGCTGACAGGACATCTGTCTCTTCACCTGAAGTTTAAGAAGTCAGCGATCACTATCCTCAGCCCTCGTCAATTCCAGCCTCCTGTAGTACATCTTGTGCTATGGGAGATGCATTGTCCAAGACAAAAGAAAGCCTGAGGTTCACAAAAGGACACTATGTACTTACTCGAAGAACAGAATTTAGGCTTCTAACGTTCCCAGAAGTTTTCTGCACCTTAATCAACACCAGAACAAAATAATGAGCTTTTGCAACAAAATATATCTCTTAAAAGGAGCAGTTCATCCAGCACAGATGACCGACTCTCGGGTAGACCCAGAAGATGTAGACAGAGGAAAGAGAAGGGCGGTGAGAGAGGTAACTAAGAAAGAAGAGAAAAAGCTGGGGGTGGGGGTGCATACCTTTAATCCCAGCACTCAGGCAAGCAAATATCTGTGATTTCAAGGTCAGCCCAGTCTGCAGAGAAGTTTCACGACTGCCTAGCCTGTTACACAGGGAAATCCTGTCTCAAAGAAGAAAAGAGAAGAAACAGGGGAAGAAAGCATAGCTTCATGCATGTGTACTTTGGGTAATCCCTAAGTTTAATTGTTTTCTTTTACAATTTGAAGCATGATTACTTCTAATTGGTATGTTAAATTCATTAACATTTTCTAAGTTGTCAATATTTTTATATTTTTTTATATTTCACTATTTGGGTCCTGTCCAGATCTGTTGTATGTTTTGTTGTTGTTGTTGTTTTGGTTTGATTTGATTTGGTCTTATAATTATTTTTGTTTCATAAATATATGTACTGTATTTACATTGTTTCCCCCTCCTCCAACCCTTCATATCACCCCCCTCAAATCATGGGTCTCTCTTTCTTTAATTATTATTGTTATACACACACACATATACATACACACTTGCATGTACGATTTGCTGAGTCAATGTAGTGTGTATATGTTTTCAGGAATAATCACTTGGTATAAGATAACCAATCAGAGGTTTATCCCGGGGAAGACTAAATCTCCCTCTCTCAACAGGCTTTAATTGCCTGTGGCTCTCCCTCTAAGAGCGGGGCGCCGTGAGGTTTCCCCCATCCATGCTGGCCTGTCAACGGGTGTCACTGTTCAGATCTTGTTAAGCAACCATGTCGTTGAGATGTCTTGGGTGTGGCTTCCTTGTCACGGCTGGGAGACACCATCTGCCAGCAGACTCCCATCCTCTGGCTCTGACAACCGAACCCCCTCTTCTATGCTGTCCCCTGAGCCTTAGGTAGAGGGGTTGTACTGTGGATCCATGCAGTGGGGCAGCGCACCCCACAATCAGTTGTCTGCATTTTGACCAGCTGCAGCTTTCTGAAATAGTCTCCATCTGCTGCAAGAAGTGGTTTCTCTGCTGAAGGTGAGGACCAAGCTTACCTGTGAATACAAGGCCATCAGTGTGATCCCTAACTAAACTCAATTTTCATAAAGTCATACTGGGCTCCACCTCATCTGCCTTATAAGCCTCAGGCTTCCAAAAGCAAAGTCATATTTTAAAAAGCAGACGATAGGATTCAAATCTGACTATCGCATGTCCTGGCGTGCTCGCCCAGAAGGTTCTAGTCTGATCTAGGACAGAAGGAATCCCAAGACCTCCAGCCTAACCATACAGGACTCAAACAGGATCACTTCTATCCACAGCCCATCCCTACCTTTATCCTTCTGCAAACTCCCCTTTGACCTGGTCTGGTCCCTACCTTCCACTCCAGTTCAGGCAACTGAGTCCCTGGACCTGATCGGAACCGAGAACTCAGCCTAAAACCCCAGATCCTCAGGAGATCTTCAGTTCTCTGCAGGATTGATGTGCAGTTTCCCCCAGCCCTGCTACTGCTGATGGTGCTGATGTCTGCCAGCCCAGCTCAGATCTCTGACCACGGTCACTAACAGAAACCTCCAACCTTTACCAGAGGCTGCCTCACAGCCTCTCCTCCTCTCTTCCTTCTAGACATCCAAATTGGGCTTCCATCTTAAAACCAATCTGCCTTAGTCCTACCTTTCAGGATCAAAATTCTTAAAAGATTTGTCACTTCCTGTCTCTGTCTCCCATTTGAATCCAAATTTGTGCACCTTGACAATTTCCTTATTGCAAAACTTAACAGGCTTTTTTTTAGCCCTTATTTCTCCCCTCAGCGGCCTTGACAGTGTGGGGTTGTTCATCTTCGGTGTCTTTGTCGGCCTCTTCACAGTGCCCCACCCCTCTCAGTCTCTTCCTTTGTCTCCCACTCATCCGCATCTAAGCCTTAAATATGAAGCCTCCTTAGAAATTTTTAATTTATTCCTTTTCTCCCTTCACTGCCTCTCAGTGTTCTGGAAGTCAACTGCTTGCTGTAATAGCTCTGTTTTGTGCCTTAAATGTTATCTGCCAACATCCTTAGCCCTCTCATTAAAGGGATCAGGGATTTCGTTAATATACTCTAAAAGTATTTTTATCTGCTAGTCACAGGCTGTTAGGTAGGGCATAGAGGTAGACAGGGGATAGCTACCGAGGGGGGTAAACATCTCTGAAGATAAACTATCATTCATATTGGGCCTAAAACATCCCAACCTCTCCGCATCAGTCAAATCCTGGTCAATCAACCTTTGCAGACACAGTTTTTTCCCAGGAATTCTCATTCAAAAGGAGAGAATCAATCACCACATGTGTGCCATGGAACCTATGTGAACTCTGAAGTGCATGTGTGCAACACACACAGGCACATGCATAGACATGTGTGCACCTACACACATGCACACACACACGAAAGAGAAAGTTTTGTAATTTTACACACGTATATACATACATGCACAAAAGAAAGCTTTGTGATGTTACATACATATATATACATATATATATATATATATATATATATATACAACACACACACACACACATATAAACTAGACCTAACCAGTACCAACTGGCTCTGAGATTTGCTGTTGCCTGCAACTGCACCACTCTGATACTAAATATCTCTGACAGCATCTTTAGAGGGGTCTTTCCAGATGTCAATGGGAGGCCCTCGCTCAAAACCCTGTTCTATGTAGATCTCCCTGTCTAGATATAATAGCCTAACTATTCCCACTAAGTCTCCAAATGTAAAACACGACATCACATTCATTTCAAAGGTCATTCGTCCATATGACAATGGATGGAAGGGGGTCGGGGTTGCAAGATCTCCCAGATGGATTCCTGCCACTCAAAAGCCCCATGGAGAGGAATGCCATCACTGAGGATGTCCACCAGGCTTCCCTTTGGGCGTTATTCCATCATGATAACAACATCTGGCACTTCCTCCAGTGAATCCGAAAGTTTCTGGGTGATCTAATTCTCGGGGAAAATCAATACAGATCAGGAAGGATTTGTGTAGGATCTGATCTCCTAATTCCTACTTTAAACCTTGACCTAGTTTTTCTGGCCACATAAAGGAAAAAAATCCCTCTGGATTTAGTGTTGTGTGCAGAGCCCCAAATCCACTGTGTTGCCCAACAAAGCACTCGGTAAGATCGCCATTATTAACACATATCGCTGCACCGAGCACCCTTCACACAGAGCAATGCTGATTGGGAGCTACCGTTGTCCACGCTCCAAGTGCCCCCTAGGAACACAGCCAGCTTCTAAGCCTGACTTTGCCTGAGCCCAAAATTCATTCATGTCTTATTGTTACTGTTATTTTGTCATAGTGTGTTCCAATATCAAATACCAAAAGGGGAGGAAAAAAGCATTTTCCAGCCGGAAGTGTGGTTTCTGTCACCAATGCTGCTTCAGAAATGAAACAGGGTTTGCACAAGCCTAGGAGCCTCTGCTCCGCACCCCTCCCTCTCATGTCCGTTTTGCTTTGTGTGGGAAGAGCTCCCCTCCACTCTGGCGAGGGGAGCAAGCGCTCCCTGAGCTGCAGAGAGGCAGCCGGCTTTCCAGTGTGTCTCATTACTGAAACTGCATGGTCAGCACAGGTGCTGCCCTACCAGATTCACTTGAGGCTGTCTGTCAGTTTCCCAGTCCTGGAACCTTTGTCCATCCAAATCCCACCATCTTTTCCACTTAAGGCTGTGTCCCCCTAATCATCGATCCTTACAATAAATCAGAAATGAGACAGCCTCCGTGGGAAACACCTCAAGGGTAAGCATTACATTCCAAAGATGAGACCAGGGAGAAAACAGACAGCAGGTGTCATACAGTCCAAACTGGAAGATGAGGATTGTCTTAGAGTTCCTATTGCTGTAATAAAACACCATGACCAAAAGCAACCTGGGAATAAAGGGTTCATTTCAGCTTAAAGCTTTCAGGTCACGCTCACCACTGGGGGAAGTCAGAGTAGGTGAACTCAAGGTAGGAGCCTAGAAGCAGAACCAGAAGCAGAGGCCGTAGAGGAATGCTGCTTACTGGCTTGTCCTCCATGGACCACTCAGCCTGCTTTCTTAGACCACTCGGAACCACCTCCGCAGGATGGCACCACCCTCGCTGAGCTGAGTCCTCCCATATCAATCATTAATCATAAATGCACCCACAGATTTGCCTACCGGACAATCTGGACAGAAGTATTTTCTCCACAGAGGTCCCTCTTCCCAGACACTCTACTCTGGGTCAAGCCGACATAGAAACAGCCAGGATAGGGACCTTGTGCCTGCTCTCTCCTCCCTCGGGAATGTTGGTGGGATGTTTCTGGTCTTGGCTGTGCCTTTACTCCCCTTCCTCCAAGAAGATGGATCATCTTCAGGCTGAGAGCTCTTGTTCATGCCACAACTACTGGCAAGTACTGTATTCCCTGTGTCAAAGACCATCTCCTAATACCGCTTCCTGGAGTCCTCCTGGGTAGGGAGAACTGTCACTTTTTCTTGTTCTGCCTACACAGGGGTGAGGAAGGCAGGCTCTAGTCCCAGCAAGTGGAAGGTGAGATAGATAACTTCAGATGTTCTGAGGTTACTCACACTCCCGTGGTTGAGAACATGAATCTTATGACGGTCTTGGGTTAGGAAGAGGAAGCCTGAGTTCTTAGGAATCAGTCTCCAGAAACAATCCCTCCAAACATCAGAATGATACCAAGCCACAGGCACATAAGAAATCCCCTCCCCACTGCAGGACGAGGTGCCTCAAAATCCTGAAGGATGGCATATTAAGAGGATACTTTGTGATCTGCAGTACACTTCTTTTTTTTTTTTTTTTTTTTTTTTTTTTTTTTGGTTTTTCGAGACAGGGTTTCTCTGTGGTTTTGGAGCCTGTCTTGGAACTAGCTCTTGTAGACCAGGCTGGCCTCGAACTCCCAGAGATCCGCCTGCCTCTGCCTCCCGAGTGCTGGGATTAAAGGCGTGCGCCACCACCGCCCGGCTGCAGTACACTTCTTATACATGAGTGTAGAAGTCAGTGATGCTTTGTTTACTGACTCCAGTGAGCCACAGAGCCCTTTGCAAAAGTGGCAAGATGCATGTGGCTGCAGACATTGCAGGTTCCTCATTGCAGTATCAGGTACATGTGGCTGCAGACATTGCAGGTTCCTCATTGCAACATTAGGTGCATGTAACTGCAGGTATTGCAGGTTCCCCATTGTGGCACCAGGTGCATGCGGCTGCAGGCATTGCAGGTTCCCCATTGTGGCATCAGGTGCATGCAACTGTAGACATTGCAGGCTCTTCATTGCAGCATCAGATGTATGCAGCTGCAGGCACTGCAGGTTTCTCATTGCAGCATCGGGTGCATGTGGCTGTAGACATTGCAGGTTCCTCATTGCAGCATCAGGTCTACTTGGACAACTTCACTCATTTTTAAACTTGGCCCCATCAAGTCTGTCCTAACCAAGACAGACCAATATCATCTGGAGTCTCTCCGCCCAATCCCTACCCTTTATTAGTTCCAGAGAGAAAAGTGAAAACAGATGCATCATCACGAGTCCTGTGGAATAAGGGAGCAATGTTTCTAGTCTCGTTATCCTTCTCTTGACTGAATCACTGAGGCTGGGAGAAATCTCAATTTTCATGTAAGTTTTTATTCACCAAATAAGGGTTTAAATTATTAGAAAATGGTGGCTTTTATTGTTTGTCTTAACAATAAATTTTTCATAAAATATATTCTGTTGACAGCTTCCCTTCCCCATCTCCTCACAGATCCTCCCCACTTCCCCACCCATCCCATTCCATACTTTCTTTCTCTCTTCTTTTAGAAAACTGGCAAATAAGAAAAATAAAACAGAATTTTAAGAAAACAAAATGCAAGAAACACATACACACACAAAACCTGTACAAACAGAATATTGGAAACTATAATAAGCAAAAGAATAGCAAGAATTTTTTAAATGCCCAAACAAAGCAATATGAGACAAAAAAAATTCTACAAAAATACTATTAAGTTTGTTTTCTATTGGCCACCTGATGTTGGGCATGGAACAAGCCTTAAGTGTAGTTTACATACCCACTGAGATTGCATGGGAGAAAACTCACTTTTCCCTTTTTCTGTTGGAGACAGCCTCTCGGTCAGGGATGGGAGCTCCTGTCACTGGGACCCCACCAGGCTTAGACCTGCACAGGCCCTGTCCATGCTGCTGCCATGGTCTCTGTGAGTTCACACATATGTCAGGCCTGTTGTGCCTGGAAAATACTGTTTTCTTGGTGTCTTCCATGCCTTCTGTCTCTTACAGTCTTTCTACCTCCTCTTCCACACTGATTCATAAAGGGAGGGATTTGACTTCTCCCAAAGGTTCTCACTCTGAGCAGTGTCCAGCTGTGGTTTTCTGTATTAGTACCCATCTACTGCAGTACTGGTGATAGCTGAGCAAGACTCTGATGTACCGGAATGTCATTAGGAGTCCATTTTATTGCTATGCTTCTTTAGCAGAACAGTTGTATTTGCTTTTCCCCTAGGTTTGTTGTATTAGGAGCCGTAGGGCTGCGTCCCCAGCACTCTGGCCGCCTGGCTAGCTTATGCCCCGAAATAACAACACACAAATTGTATGCTTTTAAACACCGCTTGGTCCATTATATCTAGCCTTTTCTCGGCTAACTCTCATACCTGGACTAGCCCATTTCTTATAATCTGTGTAGCCCACGAGCTGGCTTACCAGGAATGATCTTAACCTGCATCTGCCTGGAGTGGGAGAATCATGGCGACTCCTGACTCAGCTTCTTTCTCCCAGCATTCTGTCCTGTTTACTCCTCCCACCTATGTTTTAACCTATGAGGGCCAAGCAGCTTCTTTATTGCTTAACCAATGAAATTAACAGATTGATATATGACACTCCCACATCACTTCCCCTTTTTCTGTTTAAACAAAAAAAAAGGAAGGCTTTAACTTTAACATAGCAAAATTACATATAACAAAACAGTTATCAAGCAAGAATTACAGTTACAATATTTATATCTATTTTATCTTTTATCATAACAATGGAAAACTATAACTACCTATCCATTCTTCAACTCCATCAAAGACTCCAGAAGGATATAATATTACCTAAGCAAACAAGAAATCCAAACTCTAGAAATGACAGAGACATCTCGCAGCCTGTACAGTCACCCAAAGTTCCTCTGCACTGTTGGGGCATCCATCTTCGGCCTACAGGCCCATAGTCTCCAGCAGACATTTCCACAAAGCAGGAAATTTCTTTTTCTTTTTTTTTTTTTTTTTGATTTTTCGAGACAGGGTTTCTCTGTAGCTTTTGGTTCCTGTCCTGGAACTAGCTCTTGTAGACCAGGCTGGTCTCGAACTCACAGAGATCCGCCTGCCTCTGCCTCCCGAGAGCTGGGATTAAAGGCGAGCGCCACCACCGCCCAGCTCCACAAAGCAGGAAATTTCAAAGGCAGTCACTATCTGCTTGTCCTGAAGAATGTCTCACAGACTCTTTCATGAGTCATGAACCCCGAAAGACCATCTCACCTTTAGGCAAGTTCAGCAGTCCTCTCTCTGCGGGTTCTCTGTGTCCATTTATGCAACAGTCCAGGCAAGAGCAGTTTCTTGCCCAAATGGCTATCCAACTCCATAAGGATCCTCTTCAATGCCCATCTTCCTCTCGAAGTAGATTGGTGCCGCCAGGAGCAGACATGTCTCATTGTCATGAAAAGTCCTAAGTTATTAAAATATTTTAAATGCCATATTCTGCAGCCTTTGAGAGGTATGAAGAATGCCTATCTGAAGTATATCTCTATATATCTAGAAAATCTAACTAACATGACTACAAGCTTTACTATTATTGATGATTATCCATTAACAACCTATATTTCTTAATTATACAGTACATTTTTAAATGAACTACACAATCACAATACCTTAATAAAGATCAGAAATCATATACATATAACAAAATTGACCTTAAATCTCTATCAATAAAGCAAAATCTATACTAATGCAAATTAATCATATCTATATCATATCCCCCTTTAAATGTAAAAGAACATTTATAAGCCATATTTGGGAACATGGGCGCAGTTTTTTCTCTCCATGGTATAACCTGTGTGCTAGTTTCATCTCAGTTGGCAGTTGAGTGAAGTAATTTTTTGAGGGTGTTCACAGCAACTTTTCGGGAGGTCGTGGTCTATCATACCAAATTGGGATAGAAGAAATCCACAGGGTCTGGTCCTCTGTGAAAACAAAAGAAGACCCTTTCCAAAGCATCATATCCTTAGACCCAAATTCTGAAGTCATACCCTCATGATATCCATTTTGGTTCCACTTGGCAGCCCATATAATGAAATGTCTCTCTGTACTTAGCTCCTTCACAGTCAAAAATTTTAAAGAAAACACAATGTACATAATCCAGACTCTCTGTGAATTTTCCATTTTTACGTGGCTTATTTTTCTTTATTTCTTTTAATCTATAACTATCTGTACTCTGTCTCTTTAAAGACTTTACTTTTTTTTAAAACCATTAACTTTATTCTCTATATTCTTTTTCTTCTCTCTCTCAAGCCTACGTACATTCATCCAACAGTGTGGTCTCTTATGTCTGAATCTGTTTTATTGTGAATCTGTAATATTTTTTTAGTATCCAGGAGCATTTCTTAAAATGTTAAGCAGTTCTTAAAAACTTAAGTTGCACCATGTACAGGTAATATGGTACCGTCTGTGTCCTGCCCAGTCGAAACCTCAACTGCGCTGTTATTACAGTAATTACGGTAGTTCCTGCCGACCAGCACAGTTCAGCATGGAGCAGTTGCTCCTGCCTCAGATCTATTTGGTACCCCTGAGCTGCGCACAGTTCCAGGCACACAGCAAGTCCACATTGGAGCCGCACTCAGCAGTTTAATTCTGAGACTGATCATGCAGCACAGAAACTCTTTTTATCGCCGGGCGGTGGTGGCGCACGCCTTTAATCCCAGCACTCGGGATGCAGAGGCAGGCGGATCTCTGTGAGTTCGAGACCAGCCTGGTCTACAGAGCTAGTTCCAGGACAGGCTCCAAAGCCACAGAGAAACCCTGTCTCGAAAAACCAAAAAAAAAAAAAAAAAAGAAAGAAACTCTTTTTATCCAATTACAACCAAATCTGACACACAGAGCACTGCGCAATATGGCAGCAGGAATCCCTCATGCTCTTCCACCTGCCTAAGCCTGATTCTGCTGTCTGCCCAGGTGCAGGCGGGGAGCGCTGAGCCATCTGCACGGTCTCAGAGCACTCTCCTTCCTATCCCAAGCAGGAACACAAACATCCAGTCCCATAAAATCCATTGAAATGCTTTTGCTGATGCCGAATCAGGAAATCTCTCTACAGCATGCCACCAACAAACAGCAAAAATCTGTGTTAAACTCTCTCTCCCTTATTTTTAAGCCTTCTCAGATTTTTAAGTGGATTTAGTCCATCACGTCTGGGTGCCACTCTGTGGTATTAGGAGCAGCGGGGCTGCGTCATAGGTTCATGGCCTATCTAGTCACAGACTCTTCGCCACCCAAGCAGTGTCAATCATGAATTCCACTTCACAGGGGGGGGCCTTAAATCCAGCCAGAGAGTGGTGGGTCACCCCCATGACTTTTATGCCATTATTGCACCAGCATCTCCTGCAGGCGGGTACCACTGGGTTGGCAGCTAGCTTTCTCCTCTGATAACATGTAGAGCACCTTCCCCTACAGAACACTAGTCGCTATGGGTGAAGGCTCTACTTCTGCATCAGGTCAACTTCTCCATGCTCAATGAGATGTGTACGTGTTGTCTTCAGCAGTGGGACCTTACCATCCGTTGGTGGCTTTTTTGAAATAATAAAAGCCCACTGTGCTTTTGTGGCAACTAACTTTGTGTTGCTCTACACCCTTGGGATACAAATGTTAGCAAGTTCTAGCACTTTGGCCTTCACACTAGTCTTCTAATCCTAAATGTACATCTGTTTCCATTTTACTGTGATGGATTAAAAAATGAAATGTGATATGAATCAATAAAACGTAAGCGAGGCTCATAGCTGTGACTCAGCTCTGAAAGATGAAACTCTCTCAGACTGGAGCGTTGTACCCTGTGAGAAACTGTTTTGGTTTGGTTTTGTGTTGTATTTCCTGAACCTTCCCTTCCCCCTTTCCAAGGATTAGCCAGTCCTATCAAATTGTAAAGTTGAGCTCCCACCAACAGGATGAGACTCAGTCGCCATGTACATTGCGGATAAAAACCCGGAGCCAACTTCGCCCCTTATGTTTCTGGCACGCCCTTTCTACAATAAGAACTGCATTGCTGCGCTATTTTTGCTTTGCTTGTATGATTCTTGTACTACACAAAAACTATTCGTTATTTCTAAGACCCAAATGGGTTCTGAGGTCAGATCTGAGTTAGGGAGAAGGATACTAATAGTATAAAATGTCTGTGAACATGAGTATTGAACATATTTCCTGCCTTTGAGAACACATGCGCACACACGTTCATCTGAGTGCACATGAGTGTCAACATTGGTGGAGAGAAAGCGTCACTAAATCCTGGGTCTTCCCCTGCCCAATAATCTGGTGTTCCTATTGACCCCAAGGTGGGCCACCTGAGGATTCTACGAATCCCCTACTTTATCTGATTAGATAACTCACACGAGTTCTCTGGTATATGTACCTGTCTGTCTCTTCTGTGATATGGTTGTTACATCCAGATATCAAGCTTGTGAGCTGAGATCAATAATCATTTACTGAAGCCGAGTGTAATTAATCGCACAACAGTGAGATGATCTTGTTTAATTTCTGAAGTTGGGAGACTAAGACATTCCTGACAGAAGATAATAAAAACAAATACACTTGCCAAACTTCCGGTATGTATTTGAGTCAAAACCAAATAATTGTTCACCAAGCTATTGTTAAATTGGAATTTAGCGGCTCCTGTACAAGATTAATGATGTTGTGACCCAATACCAAAAGGCATAAGCAACACTGTTCTGTCTTTATTGTTGCTGCTGTTTCTGAGAGGAGAGAGAGAGAGTGGAAAAACCATGAAGTTGGCTGGGTGGGGAAGTGGAGAGGATCTGCAAGGAGTTGAGGGAGGAGAAAAACATGATCAAAATATAATGTATGAAAAAAGTTTAAATAATTTTTAAAACTCCATACTGCCTTTAAATGCCTAAAAATAGACAGCAGACGGTTGCAAAACAGTAAGAATTACTTAATGGAACACAGCTATAGACTTCAACCTTGGTTAGAATGGTAGATTGTGTGCGCTCGGCATGCGTATGAAAGGGACCTGAATCGTTGTTGGATGTGTTCTTTTATAGCGACCCTGATTTTTTTTTTTTTTTTTTGGACAGAATCTCTCAGTGAACCTGATTCACACAGAATGGCTAGCCAGCAAGCCCCAGGAATCCTCCTGCCCCAGCTCTGCAGCTTTAACTCCAGCTGCCACACTCGGCCTTTTACATAGTACCGGGAAGCCAAATCCAGGCCCTCTGCAGCTAGAATTCCAGCTGCCACTTAGTCTTCATAGTACTGGGAAGCCAAATCCAGGTCCTCACGCTTGCACAACAAGAGCTTTTCCTGCCTGAGCCATACCCCTAGCCCCCAAGTAGCAGATTTTCACGTAGCATCTTATCCCAGTTTTTAAACAGCTGGGGCATGGGGGGCAGGAACCATGGTGTGGTTTCAAAATATATAGGCTTTTGACAGTGGAAGCAACAGTGAAAGAACTAATACATTCTATATTCTATAGTTGTTTCATTCTCAAAAAAGTTATAATAAAAAAAAAAGCTCTGACAAACTAAATCCTAACATGCTCACATAAAAACTGCTTTGAGATGTTGTTGAGTGAGTTGGGACTATCCAAAAGATTATCCTTTTATATGTATATGTGGCTTGAAGTGCTTTTTAATTATCTGCTTTGCAATATGAAGAGAATTTTTAATAGCTTTCATCTTATCGGGGCTTCCCAAAAGGCTTAAATGCATGGCGTGTTTTCATCCTTCAATGCAGACACAGAGACCAACACTTCCCTCTCAAGAAATCACCACTCTCAGTCCACAAACTTTCTACACACATTTCTCTTCTGGTTTTTGGTAACAGACCATTTCATCTAAAATTAATTTAAGAAATCATGGGAGGTGAAGAGCTGTCTTCATTTCCCATACAGCTAATCTTCCAGTTCAGAATAACTTATTTTTTTTATTTATTTATTTATTAAAGATTTCTGCCTCCTCCCCGCCACCGCCTCCCATTTCCCTCCCCCTCCCCCGATAAGTCCCCTCCCTCATCAGCTCCAAGAGCAATCAGGGTTCCATGACCTGTGGGAAGTCCAAGGACCACCCACCTCCATCCAGGTCTAGTAAGGTGAGCATCCAAACTGCCTAGACTCCCCCAAAGCCAGTACGTGCAGTAGGATCAAAAACCCATTGCCATTGTTCTTGAGTTCTCAGTAATCCTCATTGTCCGCTATATTCAGCAAGTTCGGTTTTATCCCATGCTTTTTCAGACCCAGGCCAGCTGGCCTTAGTGGGTTCCCGATAGAACATCCCCATTGTCTCAGTGTGTGGGTGTACCCCTCGTGGTCCTAAGTTCCTTGCTCATGCTCTCTCCTTCTGCTCCTGATTTGGACCTTGAGATTTCAGTCCGGTGCTCCAGTGTGGGTCTCTGTTTCTGTCTCCTTTCATCACCTGATGAAGGTTAATATTCAGGAGGATGCGTATATGTCTTTGGATTCACCTTCTTATTTAGCTTCTCTAGGATCGCGAATTATAGGCTCAATGTCCTTTATTTATGGCTAGAATAATTTATTGATCCTTCCTTCTGCCTGTATTTGTTCCATGAATGAAAATGCATGATTGAAGGTATGTGCTCATTTCAAATTTACTTCTCCTAAATCGGTTCTGAGGATCTATTTTCCCAGTCCCACACGCTTCTAATATTTTAATTTTCCATTATTTTAATAACAAATAGTAAAAATAGTCTACTTATTCTAGTCTTTAAAAATATTACTGTCCAGCCAGGTGGTGGTGGCGCACGCCTTTAATCCCAGCACTTGGGAGGCAGAGGCAGGCGGATCTCTGTGAGTTCGAGACCAGCCTGGTCTACAAGAGCTAGTTCCAGGACAGGCTCCAAAACCACAGAGAAACCCTGTCTCGAAAAAAAAAAAATTATTACTGTCCCTGGATAGTCTCATCTGTTAACTTTTCAAAGGAAACTTAAAATGCTTCTGTTACTCTGCCCCTTGGGCTCTGAGGCAATAACGGGCCATGGCGGAATAAGACCTTTACCTTGCTGGGCTGAAGATTGCTGCTCGCTTGTATAGAACAAGCTTAGTCTGTTGAGTTATTTTCCTCAACCCCACTTTGCCATTCCTACCATTTTTGGAAATCTTTATTTTGGGAATCTTTTCTCACATGGAGCAGAATTTAGAGGGATGAGTTCTAACTAAAGCTCAGCTTGGCCCGTGGAGATCCGGGTTGTCCCCAAAAGATCCAAAAGAGGGTTGGTCCCGAGCGAGATGCCATTGGAAGTGGCAGAAACTTTCAGATATGTGGTCTGTTTGCAAGATTCCCATCGGGGAGACCTGTCCTCGGGGCGGACTGTGGGACCTTGCTCCCTCCTCGCTCTCTCCCCATCCAGCCATGAAATGAGCAGTGTGGCCCTGCCATGTGCTCCCTGGCGTGAGGTGTGGCCTCACTACAAGGCCAACCGGTCATGACAAGACCTTCCAAAACCATGAGCCAAAATAAACCCATCTTCTTTATAAGTCGCTTACCCATGGTGTTCTTTACAATAAAGGAAACTGGCTCACACGAGCTATTGGAAAGGGATACGTGGTGATGAGGCACCAGGAGCTTCCAGGAGTAAACACAGCTTAATCACAATGCCCGAGATGCCTCTGGTGGTTGTGAAGTTGCTCAGAAATTTAAAAGGAAAGCATTTGGAGATATACCTTTTAGGTGAAGTATAAAAACCTGGCGGCCCCAGTTGGTGGGGGGCAGACACATTTAGTTAAACAGACTTCTTCCCCAATAATGGAGCCAGTTTGGTTTTTATTTTAATGTAAAGTTAGAAGGAATAGATAACTTACCATTGTACAAGCCACAAGAACAGACTTGAGTTAAGCTTGCCCTGCAGTTAGCCAGCACTGGTAAAAGCCCGGTTTAACAGGGAAAGAATGACTTAGGGTACAATAGATTTGGATTCTAATCCTGGCCCTTCCTGATACTATTCAACAGCTCTGAAAAAGTTTATGTAATAGGCCTATGCCTCGGTTTCCTTATATGCAGTGCTGGGAAACTGAAATTTAGCTCATATGATTCAAAGATTACCAACAACGCATATGAAGCCACTTGGTAGCCGGTCTCCCAATAAACATCAACTTCTAACACCACCTGAAGGATCTTCATTGCTTTATTGTTTTTGGCCTAAGGACTGCCACAGAGAAAATATGAACTAAGCTTAATGGAAGGAAGAGATTCTAGATGATTCCCTAGTTTACAGAATCTCTCCTTAGAAAACGAGTTTCTAGTTTCCTTTGGGAAGGCGTCCAAAGGTGCCCATACACTACAGCTCAAACTTAACATGATGGTGAGTGCTTGCCCCTGCCCTGAACTGAGCACACACTCAGAACCAGCCTACAAAATGTTTCCCCAGTTTGCCAGCTAGCAGGGTTCAGTGACCATTGCCCAAGCTCCCAGTCACCATTCACAGAGCCATATTTAAGTTAAAGAAACAAAACAGAGGCAAAAGTCTGTGCAATCAATAAAAGGAACAAGCAAATTGACAAATAGTCTCTGAACAAGTGTCCCTAAGAATAGCAATGACTACCGTGGATGGGCCAGACAACCTGCCTGGCACTGTGTCTTCTTATTACCCTGTGAGATAGATCTCAGCATCATCGGTTTATAAAGTAGAAAGTGAGTCTCAGAGAAATCCAAAGTAACACCTTATATCTCACAGCTAGGAAGAATCACAGACAGGATTCGAACCCAGATCTATCCAATTGCAAAGCTCAACCCCACTCTCCTGCAGCATACTGGCTCCCCAGGAGTCTACAGATGAGCCTGGCTATTCTCTGCAGGGTGTTCAGCATCTGACTCGGACTCTGACTTCAGGGGTACCTTTGAGGATATTCATTTTTAAGCAGTGTGTCTGGGTTCACCACCCTGGTCCATCCCAATTCCCCTCTGTCAGATGCCTCCTTGAAGTATTTCCAATGGAGGACAGAGAGGGAGGGCTGGGAAGTAAGGTTCTGCACTTCCTGTCTGTCTCTCATTAGGTCACACAGCTCAAGACTTCTTTACTCCAGCCATAAGCAGTTTGTTCCTTTAGCACAACAATCCTTTGGCAGTTTTCGCAGCCCAACCTTGCCCCTTTCCAGGACCCAGTGACGCTGAGAGGAACATCTTCCCTAGGATTTGACAGCCCCTTTCTTCTCTGTTCCTCAGCACAATGGGTGGTAGTTGCTTCCTGCAGTTTCTGCTCCATGATTCCTTTGTTACCTGAAAGCCCTACTGTGTTTTAATACCAAGTTAAGAATCGTAGATGTTCCTTTCCCTCTAAATAGCTAGCATGGTTTCTACCTCCTACTAGGACTCTGGCCAATGTCAATGATCATTTGCTCCAATGCTGCTCAACACGAGGAAACTGAAGCCCAGAGAAGTGATGACATGCTTAAGCTTGAACAATTAGCATTCGAATTTAAGGTGTTGCTACCCCCACTTAGAAATGTACTACAACACGGTGAGCCACATGCAAGCACCCCTATGAGAGAATGTAGAATCTGGGACTACCATCTAGTCACTGAAGAAACATTTCAGTTCAGAGGTTTGTACCGTCATCTCGGAGACAGTTGTGGGAAACATGGCCCAAGCATTGTATGATTTTCTTGATGTCATCTATCTAAGAAGTAATGGGCAAGGTTTCAACTGAATTAACCTAACTGTAAACCAGGGCTGTTAGCCACTGCTCCGTACTTGGGTCTTGCCCCTCCACCCCTCTTGGTTAGACACTATCTCTGTGTTTTCAAAGCTAGACAAAGCTCAGAGCTCAGAGTTTCTACTGTCCTCTTAGAACCACTCACTCTTGTTATACTTGATTTGGTTTCGTTTGGTTTGGTTTTGAGACAGTGCTCCTGTATCCAGGTCATTCTAGAGCTTGGTGTATATAGTCCAGGATGGACTTGAAGCCTTACCCTCCTTGCTCAACCTCCTGACAGCCGGGATTATAGGTGTGAGCCACCACTCTCAGTTTTATGTGGTTTCAAGGATCAAGCCCAGAGCCTCGTACAGCCCTGGCAAACACTGCCCACTGAGCTCCATCACCAGCCCAAGGGCTGCTCACTCCCGAAGTCAGTAATTTTTGTTTCCTTTGCACTCCTGACTCAAAAACCTAAGGTGTTGTTCCACCTACTAACGTTCCCTTATCCAAAAGCTCAAATCGAAAGTGAAGAAAGCAGCTTTCTTAGCATCGTTGTTTGTCTTCCGAGCTTTCCGCGAAGCTTCTTGACTGAAGCTAGCTCAGCCAATCCCAGCGAGACTGAAGCTATCTCAGCCAATCCCCACGAGACTGAAGCTAGCTCAGCCAATCCCAGCAAGACTGAAGCTATCTCAGCCAATCCCAGCGAGACTGAAGCTATCTCAGCCAATCCCAGCAAGACTCACACATGGAAACCATAGGCTCTGAAGCAGCTGGGAAGAAGAAACCTCAGTTGGAAGCTGGAAATACCTTTCAGATGCCTCTCATTGATGGGGCTGCAACATGAGAAGGTTCCAGTATGTTATCATCAAAAACTATGGAGTTGTACTTCATAGTCTCTCTCTTACCTCTTGACAGGTGGAGCCCAATTAGGAGCGTCCCGTGAGCTGGGTTTGGAGTGCCACCACCCCCTGACTAGGAGCTCTGCTGAGCGTGGCTAAACTGCAGTCAGTTAATCAGGAAGGAACTGGACGGCTCCCAGGCCCGAGATGCTGCAGGGCCATGGCAGGAGGAGGGGCTGCTTGCTGTCTACTAATTATTAAACTCGGGTCCCCTGTGAGCTCTTGCTGGGCAATGGCCTGGTTTTCAGGATGCATCCTCAGAGGGATTCATATTTGTTAAAGGATGGACATTAAGACAAGAAGCATCAAAGCATGTAGGAGATACAGCCAGCATCCAAGGGTCTAGCCTCCCTACAAACCCAGGAGTAGAGAATGAGGGAAAGACATGGGGTTTGGGGGCATCCAAGCCTCGGTGGGCAACTCCCCTGAATCCCTGAAAGCCACACTGCTGGTACGAGATACCGGCTGGGTACCGGATGCTGACAGTGTTGCCTTGTTCCCATCAGCAGACGTTTGCTGAGCAGTTATGATGTGCACCTGCTTCATCAAGTAGAATGGATCGTATCTCAAGGAAGTGGCCTTGTGGGCTCATGTGAGCCTTCATGCTGATCTTAGCACCCTGGCTCTCACAGGCTTCCTCGGTGCCCCAAAGCAGGAGACAGTCCAGTTTACCAGGAAGCACACTGGGCGAGCCAGGGCGGAGTCCACATTCTGCTGCTCGCCTCCTGCACAGTGTAGGCTACTCAGCTACTTACCACACCCCTCGGTTTTCCCACACACAGAAGGGATCGGACAGTTAGCCAATGCGCCGGCGCTCCGAGAGGTGTCTCGGTGATAAGAGCACCCACTGTTCTCACAGAGGCCAGGAGCTCAGATCCCAGCACTCACTTTGAGTGGCTCACAACCAAACTGCAACTCCAGCTCCAAAGGACTGAGGCCCTCTTCTGGCTTCCCAGGGCACGGTACCCACAGACACATAGGCAGACACACACATATACACATACCTTTATTACCATTTTTAAAATATTTTTTAAAGATCAAGCAAGACAAATCTAAAAATGGTTACTAGTGAAATTTGGGAGTAGAAGAATGGAAAAAATGTATCTTAGTTATATTAATGTAGCCATTATATTGGGGAGATGTAATTCCCTGGAGATTAAGAAAGATGTGAAAAAGCTAATACACAAAATTAGCCCCAAGTGACAGAGAAGTGTGTCTTTCCAGAACTGCCTTAATCATTTGGCATCCACCTTGATCAGTGCGCGCCCCCAAAATGCAGAACAGCACCAATCCCCACCCTCCAGATGCACTGGAGCCTAGCAACGAAAGGGCCTCTCAGCCCATCCCACGCAGTCTGTCCACAGAACCGGGTCTCCACCTCCTTCCAGTCTTGGCTTCAGTGCATTCAAGCATGAGAAGCTTCTGGCAGTATGAAGGCCATGTACCTCCGTATCTGCCTCTCATTGACTTTAGTTCATCAGCTGCGGATTCCTGGCTCCTCTTCTCCAGGGCAGACTTGGGCCAGCCCCTCATCCTACTCACCCTCCTGGGAACCCCTACCAACTGCTTGGGGGGGGGGGGGGGTGTTACCAAGCACTGTCCTTATCGGCCATTAGAAAAATGGCATTTCTAGGAGAAGGAAAAACCTACATCCTGACATTGCTGGGGCCCTCTTTACAGAAAAGAGTTCCTCACCTTGGCTATCCAGAAGTTGACATTGGGCATGAAAATAACCATGACCTTTCCAGCCAGACCCCAGGGAGGAAACACTAAAAATACACATATATCTTCCGGCACCAGGAGCCAGGCTGGCACTATGAATAACCCTCTGCTCCCCAGAGATTCAGACAGGCAACTTGAAGGGACCTGCAGGCCAATTTGCATACAGGGTGTGAGGGAAGTCATCAGTCAAGGGTAGCCTTTTCTCCCCCCTCTCCACCCGGCCCCAAGACAGTGGTTCTCAACCTATGGGTTGCCACCCATAAGTTGGAAACCACTGCCCTCAGCAATAATATAACGGTTTTGTATGGCATGTGTATGGTATTAAACACTTAAGTAATCTGGAGATGACTCAAGCTACATGGGAAAACAGGCATGCAAGAGGTGCAAACACTCCATTTGCAGGAAAGACTCGAGCTCCCAGAGATTCTGATGTCTGCACAGGGTTCTGGGACCAGCCCCCCTGCAGACACTAAGGTATTAGCGTACCTGACTGCGCTCTGCACTGATTTGTCTACCCCACATGAGCATCGTCGGTTAGCAACGAGCACACAATAACTCCTGACCCGGTCGCTGTGCCTTACAGCCTCACTACGCCTCCACAACCCAATAAGAAGGCCCTGGTATTTTTCTCATTTTCACATGAAATTGCAGCCCATAACAGGCAACTCGCCTAACATCACACAACCAGCGAGTAAGTCACCCTGGAAAGGCACGACGGGAAAGACTACATCACAGGCTCCCCGCAGACGTGGAGTCCTCTAGGCGCCTCTTGTCCAGAGGCCCTGCCTCCTGCCCTCCAGTCTCCCCGTCTCGGCACCCTCAGCACCAGGCACTCGTGTCCCGACCCCGGCCTCCTTGGCCTGGATGTCAGCTGTGCCCGTGTGACCAACAGTGTGTTTCTTTCCTAACCTGTGCTGAGTGCCTGACTCTCACACCGAGCAGTTCCACCCGTGACCGCCCTGTCTGTGATGCACAGAGGTGATGTTTGGAATGTGTGTTAGCCAATACTGTCTGTCCCGTGCTTCACGTCATATGTTCTCAGTTACTCATGATCAGAAGTCATTTCAAAATGTATGTTGTTTGTCATATATGTAAACATTTGAAATGTTTTAGAAAATAGCACAGATGTTTTATATAACGATATTTTATATTTTTCTTTTTCTGTGTAAGTATATAGATATATGTAGATATATACATTGGAGGATACATGTGTACATATAGGTGTGTGCACACGGAGGCCAGGAGTCAACACTGGTCATCTCCTACCTCTCTCCAGCTTATATTTTGCAACCACACTTCCCACTGATCCTGGAGCTCGGTGCTTTGAAGACATTGGCAGGCCAGTGAGGTCCAGGACCCGCCTGTCCCTGCCTTCCTGCTGAGCACCAAGGTTACAGATATGTGCCATCACACTCGGCTTTTACATGGGTCCCGGGGGCCAAAATCAAGTCCTTGTTCTCGCGCAGCAAGCATTTTGTCCATCAAGTCGTCACCCCAGCCCCAATTTTATATTTTAAAAATACTTTATAAAAGTATTAAATAAAAAAACAAGAAATAAACAGCATTAAGTTTTAAATTGCAAAGCATTCTGAATAGCATGTTGAAAAATATAAAGAACTGCAAATTCTAAACATGAAAAGGCATATTTACCAATTCATAATGGAATAGACTGACAGTTCTTCTCAAAAGAAGAAATATAAATGACAATACTATTTGAAAAAAGTTTTCTGCATCTTTAGCCAACAGGGAAATAAAAATTTAAATTGCTTTGAGATTCCAAAGCCAGAATGGCTATTGTGTTGATCTGTTTTATGTCAACTTGACACAGGGAAGTTCATCTAAGAAAAGAACCCTCCCTACAAGCTTGCAGAGCATTTTCTTAATTACTGATTTTATGTGGAAGGTCTCGGCGCACTGTGGGTGGTACCATCTCTGGGCAGGTGGTTGTGAGTTGTATTTAACAAAAATAAATGAACAAATAGATAAAAAGCTTAGCTGACCAAGAGATGTCTCACAGAAAATTCTCTGCTCCCAGGCCTGGGTCCTCGGGCTTCTTGCCTCGGAAGCAAGAAGCATGATGGGAAGTAAAGAGCTTCCCCAAGGACGACCCTTCCATGCCTGTTCACCTCATGGCCCCTCTAGGCCACAAGGCTGGCTTGACCCACATCATCCGGGAAGTTGACAGGCCAGGATCCAAGGTGAACAAGAAAGGAGTTGTGGAGGCTGTAACCATTGTGGAAACCCCACCCCTGGTAGTTGTGGGTATTGTGGGATAGGTCGAGGCCCCGTGAGGCCTCCAGACCTTCAAGACAGTATTTACTGAGCACGTCAGTAATGAGTGTAAAGGCCTTTCTGTGAGAGTGGGCACAAATCTAGGAAGAAGAGGCCTTCACCAAATACTTTAGAAAGTGGCAGGACAACATGGGCAAGAAGCAGCTGGAGAAGGGCTTCAACAGTACTTCAGTGAAGTACTGCCAAGTCATCCGCATAATTGTGTAGCTGCCATTTTAACCTCACCACCATCATTAGTAAGAGTACCCACATGTGCTAGTCCACCATCTTTGGTAAAAGTACCCACATGTGCTAATATTCTTTGACTTATTAAAATATTCCTTTTAATCTTCTTACAGTTACTAGCATTGGTAAGTGGTAACTAATTGGATAAAATACATGACTAAATTTAGCTTATATGTCAAGTTTAAAATAACAGGTAATGGTACCTAGTTCGCAAGTGCCTTTACAGATCTGAGGGTATGGCATTTAAAAATTAAAATAAAATTTAAAAAAATAAAACCTTCAATTTTTATGAAAGCTTTTACATCTAACTGAAGATGTGGGTGCATTTTAATGTGTTCAGTTCAGAAGGTTCCAGAAAACTCTACAGAAAGCCTAAAATGGTCTGCTATTGCCTAAATTCCCCCATGTCAGCTAAGATGTCTTTCGGTGGAACCGGTCCTTATGGTCTCAAAGTTGATGTAGTTTCTTCTCATTGCTAAATTTGGCCAAGAAGCTGAGCCTCATCTGTGCGGGAGAAGATGGAACTGCCAGGGAGCACTCAGAAGGCTGCTCTACACTGCCAACAGGAGAGTTCTGAACCAGGGACCCCGGATTCCAGGGTCTCCAAAGAAAACTTCCTCTCTCCGTGCCAAGCTTCATCTTCTCCAGATATGATGAGAAAATGCTTTAACCAACAAAAACTCTAGCAAAAAAGGAGCCACTGAAGTCAGCCATACTGCTGAGGGCTTGGCTTTAAGGAACCCCGAGGAGCTTTGGGGTTCACGGGCAGGGTCCTAAAAAAGGTGATAGGCTAAAAGCATCTTGCATTCCAGACTAGAGACTTCTGGTGATTTTGATAAACTTATGCTCCTATGATATGCTTGGCAGGAAAAGGGGCTTTGAAAGCTTCCTTTCAAGGCTCCATGTAAGAGCTGCCTTCTCAGGGCCTAAGGTGAGACCACCTGGCCCAAAGTCTTTATCCCTGGAGCCCTCAGAAGCACCAAGAAGAGAAGCTGGGAGGCTGGGCTTGTGCACCCTGAAGGCTGGTAATGATGACAACCATCCTTCCTGGCAGGCTGAGCCTGAGTCTTGGCTTTAATCCCAGGCCTTTGGGGAGTCCCAGGGAGCTGAATTACTGGGTCAACAATATTGATGGGCCCTGTTGAAACCACAGCCAGTTCTAGGGTTTGCTACCCCGCCGGCAAATGAAAGCATGTAGTTCATTTGAGTTCCAGGAGGCCTTCCTCAGTCCTGCCTCAGGCAGAAAATAGCCGGGGACAGGAGGTGCAGGCATCGGGGAGATGAGCGTAGGGAAAGACTCTACCCCCAGATCCGCTGTGTCAGTCCTGGGTGTAGAGCTGGAGTTGCAGCTCAGACAAGAGCATTTCCCTAGCCTGGTCCTGAGCTCGGTCTCCAGCGCCACCACCACCAAAGGGCAAAACGAAACAAAACCAGAATAAAATCCTGTGTCTCCAGCACTTTGGGAATCTGTCCAGGAATGCTCCCACCATCTAAGCCCACTTATTCTATCCATTCCTCTCCCGCCCACAGCCTTAGATCGATGCTCAGATCTGAAGACTCCAGACCCTGACCAACACCCGCCAAGTCCTGTGTTCCCAACATCAGCCTCACTCCAGAACCCAGTCAAGGCAGCAGAACCACACCGCTGGTTACCCAGGCAAGTTCTAGACACTCCAGACATTTCTACAGCTTCTGTGTAACTCAGCCAACACACTTGTGGGGACCCATTGGTAGAGAGTAATAAGCCACCTTCTGAAATTCAGTAGTATATAAGGGATTCGCTGCCATGCTACGCAACAAGTGTGTTAGCCAAGGGATACAGCAAGAGCAAGGCCGGCCTGAGCAGAGGGCGGATGCACCCTGACACACACACCATTCTGCTTCTTCACTCGCTGGTTCTAACGTGGTGGTCTTAGTTCCTACTGGAGTTTACATCTTCCTGATTCCAACACTGACAATAAGACAGGCCACACCCTTGTGGACCAACTCAATAGTTAGAAAGCAAAGTCTCCATACAGCCTTTCTATCTGATTCTCTTTTGAGTTCATGAATTGCTACCCTGGGAACCCCATGGTGTGTGTACAGGTAACTTCCCACGTAGATCCAGCAGTCGCTTGGATTACAGAGCTAGAGAAGAAAGAAAGAAAGAAAGAAAGAAAGAAAGAAAGAAAGAGGGAGGAAGGGAGGGAGGGAAGGAGGGAAAGAAAGAAAGAAAGAAAGAAAGAAAGAAAGAGAGAGAACGAAAGAACACATGAGAGGTGAGAAGCATACACAGTCGTTCAGTGTAGTAAATGTTGACGTGTCCGCTAGACTAAGGAGAAGCAGTTTACCTCACTGGAGGACACATGATAGGGAGAAATATGCAGGTCATGAAAACAGCTTTATGTTCTATTAAGCATACAGTCACATCCCTCGTGAAGATTAAAATACTCAAAACCAAGAAGGATAATTCAAGGAGACAAATTGTTCTCTTATTCCACAGACTAAGCTAAGTTCTCTCCCAACCCCCTGACGTCTCTGGATCTCTCAAAGATTGTGATAGCTAGCCTAAATCCACCAAAATCCCACTTAATCCTTACTCCTACACTACTCTCAGGGATAATTAAATTTTGAAGATCAAACATCCATCGTTTAGGCAATATACTTGAAAAAAAAAAACAAGAGCTCATCTAACATTTTTCAATTTAAAAATGATTTTTAAATTGGGCGTCCGCAGTCTTCTCTGTATCAGCTGCAAGTGGCTGTGCCTTACCCTTTGCAATCAACGGCTCTCTCGAGGCTCACCTCTAACCTGAACCTTCCTCTTCCGGGAGTCTTTGGAAGCCAACCCCGAGACAAAACACAATCACCTTCGATGATGCAAAAATCTTTTTACCATCGACACATTTAAAGGAGGAATTTTTGATGAAATAATGATGCCCACATGAGGACTAAAATGCCTTTTGTTTGACAGAATAATGTCTAGAGTTAAGGGGAAAGCGGCAATTACAGACAAAGAACAGAACGTCCTGAACCCCAAATCCATGCAGCTTTTAGCACCTCGCCATCATTTTGCAGAATAACAGGAAATGCTCTCTGGGTGTTCAGACCTGATTTCCAAGCAATTTAGGGAAGCTGAAGGCTCTTGTGAATACGCAGGTGAACCAAGTCTGGGGGAGGGTGGAGACCAAGGTTCCAAGAGCCCCGGGAAGTGAGCCAGAAAAGCAGTTATGAAGAGGTAGAGGTCTGAGGAAATGGCTCGGTCTGTAAAGTTCTTGTCATACAGCCACTAGGACCTAAGTTTGATCCCCAAAACCAATGTAAGCATACTAATTACAGCGGCGGCGTACACTTAGAGTCTCAGTGTCGTGAAGGACAAGACAGGAGGATCCCTGGGGCTCACTGGCCAGCCAGCCTGCCTGACTGGTAAGCCCCGGATCCAAGTGAGAAACCCTGTCTCAAAGAAGAAAGTACATGGTTTCTGAGGAATCACCTCAGGCCTCCACACAAGCAAAACACACAGACACGCATGTGCATGTACACACACACACACACACACACACACACAGTGACTTTCCCTACTATGTAATATGTCTCCTGCTACTTAATTCAAAATTAGACTTTAGAAATCATATACTCATCAAGGCAAAGAAGGAAGGGGACAAGAAAATAAGTGACTGGTCAAGTGTGCAGGGCTGTGACCCCACTGTGGCACTTCAGTTCAGCACTACTTGGAGCCTGTCTGTATCTGTGTGTGATGCATACACGTCCACACTTGCGCAGATCCACACACGGCAATGTCATAGCAGCCTCAGAACCTTGCTAAGGGTAGGTCCAGCCTGGGGAGGTCTGAGAGCAGACTAGGAATACAGATCTAAATACACAGCAGGTTTCAGCACTGGAAAGCTGGAAGGAGGGCAGGATGGGGTGCATCTGTACTCTCAGGGCGGAGGGGGCGGAGGCAGGAGGATGATGAATAAAAACCGAGAGTGGTTCAGAACAGAATGAAGCGAAAGTGAAGGACAGAAACACATTTGCTGCCGTTATTTCTAGAGCCATGGATAACGCACAAGGTTTATCTTTGTGCGTTTCTGTGGTCTTTTCATTTCTTTTCACAGTGAGTATACAATTTTTTTTTACTTTCATTACAATGAAGAAATATTTTTATTGTTCTAAAATAGAAAAATAAAGGTTTAAGATCAAGGAACAGCTATCCAAAATAAATGCCTCTAAGAAGAGAAAGATCAACAGAAGGGAGATGCAGGCAGGAAGCTGAGGCTGGAGACGGTGAGGAAAACACTAAAATCCACCTGAGAGACTGCCTGCCCAGGGCTGGAATCAAAGATGGAGGGAGGAGGGTGATACATGGGGCTGTGAAGCTGAGAGGCTCGTTAGTGAGACGGCAGTTATAATGTATCCAGTTCTGTATATGTAGTTACTGCCCCTGCAGTGTAAGAAAACAATGGATCTAAGTTATCAACTGACAATGTGTCCACATTTCAGAAGAGGATTATGAGAGAGAGAGAGTGAGAGAGAGAGAGAGACAGAGACAGAGAGACAGAGAGAGACAGAGAGACAGAGAGAGAGACAGAGAGAGACAGAGAGAGAGAGACAGAGAGAGAGAGAGAGACAGAGACAGAGAGACAGAGAGAGACAGAGAGACAGAGAGAGAGACAGAGAGAGACAGAGAGAGACAGAGAGAGAGAGAGAGAGAGAGAGAGACAGAGAGAGAGAGAGAGACAGAGAGAGAGTGTCATCCCTCTGGAGGGCCAGTTACTGAAGCCTTGAGAGACACAGCCAGAAGCCATGACGTCCCAAAGGCAGATTTTGTGTAGGAAACTCTAGAGACCCCAGTGTGAGAGCCGTGACCCAATCCTTCTTTTCCTAGTGACCACAATGCACCCAGATGACACTAGAAATCCCATCTTCAAGGAACATGCACGATGAGCTTGGCAGAAGAGAACCCACTCATGGATAGACTGCCCGGCTTTCCTTCTCCTCTCAGGCATCAAACAGTCTGACCCTCTTCACTCCACCGCTGCCGTCACTGCAGCTACTGCCACCCCGGCTGCCACTGCCACCACCTACCGCCAATCATGGACAGTGCAGCTTTGTCAAAAGCTCGGGAGCTTTGAGATGCAGAGGAAGGGGCTGGTAAGTAGGGAAAGCGCCAGTCTCAAAAGACAAATACCACATTACATTTTCTTTCATTTTAGGAATCTGGATTTAAACACAAATAAGAAATGAAGGATTAAGATCCCCTACCTGAGTCCTAGGCTAGGGTGAGTTTCCGGGGTCTATGTGGAGAGGAGGTCCAAAGATTCTAAGAGCCAGAAGTGAGGGATGACTCCAGGGACACACTGAGTTCCAGACACGACAGGACTGACGTATTAGGAGCTCACAGAAACTGTGACACTAGGCACAAGACCTGAACAAGATCAAATCAAACAAATTCTCAGTACAGGGAAGAGGAAGTGGGCACAAAGTCCCACCACCAACCAAGAAGCTATTTGCAATTGATACCTACTGGGAAAGAGGAAATGGTTTTCTCCAATAAAAATCACTGGGTATAGCACCTACACTGCAGGGCAGGCCCCACGCCCAGGAGTAGTTTGCCAGCACAAAATAGCTGTTGTTGGGGAGTTTTGTTTTGTTTTGTTTTGTGTGCGTGTGTACATGTGTCCAAGTCCAGGATATACTTGCATGAAAATGCTATGATAAAATACTTTTTTTTTCCTTTTTGGTTTTTACAGGCAGGGTTTCTCTGTATAGCCCTGGCTGTTCTGGAACTTGCTCTGTAGACCATGCTGGCCTCAACTCACAGAAATCCACCTGCCTCTGCCTCCAAGTGCTGGGATTAAATGCTGTGCTGCCACCTGCCTGACACCCATAATTTAATACATGAAGTATACACTAATAAGAAGGAAAATAGCAAAAATAAATAAATAAACACCTAAAAGGTGTCCTTGGGCCAGTCATGGTGGGACACACCCAACCCTCAGGAGGAGGAGGCAAGAGGGTCATAAATTAGAGGTCAGCCTGGACTAATACAGCAAGATCCTGTCACAAAAATAAATACAAAAAGAAAGAAAGAGAGAGAGAGAGACATTAAAAATATATAGAAACACATAGAGTTAGAAGTAATGAGGGGGGAATAAAAAATAAAGGAAAGACGTGATGAGGGAAAGATATTTCTCTACACTTAAGCTCTACAGAAATGATAGTTTTGGGCCGGGCAGGGGTGGCGCACGCCTTTAATCCCAGCACTCGGGAGGCAGAGGCAGGCGGATCTCTGTGAGTTCGAGACCACCAGCCTGGTCTACAAGAGCTAGTTCCAGGACAGGCTCCAAAACCACAGAGAAACCCTGTCTCGAAAAACCAAAAAAAAAAAAAAATAGTTTTGTAGCTTGGTACTCAGCAGTGAGAACCCCTTAACAAAACAAACTGTATTTAGTTTTATTGGTAGGAATCACGAGCCGGCCCATGCATATTAAGATAGTATCTCTAGCCTTGTATTGCAGTATTAGTCATAGAGCGTTTGTCAGGTACACACCGAAGCTTGTCAGACACCCTAAGAGCTCAATAACAAGCTCTAAGCCTGTGCCTCAGCTGTCAGTACCTTTCCAACTGCTGCAATCCAGAGATGAGGCCTGGATCCCTCTGGGGGATTAAAGGTCAGGCAAGGGTGCAGCCTAATCAAATCACCTGGAGCAACAGAGACTTAATTTGGGTTTCTCTTAGGAAGATTAAATACAGTCTGTGCTGTTTTGGTAGTCTCTCTTGGTTTACCTTGCTAAACCAAGTCTCTTAAAAACTTAAATAAGGGAGAAGGGGAGCTGGAGAGATGACTTGGTGGTTAAGAGCCCTTACTCCTACAGAGGACCCAGATTTGGTTCCCAGCCTCCACATGATGGCTCACAATTGTCCCTAATTCTAGTTCCAGGGGATCTAACATCTTCATCTGAATTCCTCAGACATCAGATGCAAATGGGGTATATACACACATATGTAACCAAAATGCTCATACACACAAAATAAGTAAATCTTAAAAATAGATAACCACCTCAAACCTCAAATGAGGGGCTGAAGAAAGGGCTCAGCAGTTAAGAGTACTGCTGCTCCTGCAGAGGACCTGAGTGCACAGAGCTGCATCCAGCTGCTCCCAGTCACCTGTGACTCTGGATCCAGGAGAGCTGATGCCCTCCTCTGGCCTCCATAGCCACCTGCACTCACGTGCACAGAATTTTTAAAAAATAAATATAATAATCTCAAATGAGTCTTTGGTGATTTTAATAATAGAAAAAGGAAATTAAGCTTGTCTTATCTGACTTTTTAGTTAGATTATAATTAGCGCAGCCATGTGCTAAAACTTTGAAAATCTCAGCTATTTTTGCTAGGGAATGTACCAGATACTTTTCTCGTTA
Source organism: Microtus oregoni (assembly GCF_018167655.1). Taxonomy (NCBI): domain Eukaryota; kingdom Metazoa; phylum Chordata; class Mammalia; order Rodentia; family Cricetidae; genus Microtus; species Microtus oregoni. The sequence continues at coordinate 7,136,932 of NW_024543076.1, read as the reverse complement.
CTGTGACCAAATACCTCACAGCTCAGCTCAGCCTAGTGTGGGACGCGGCATGGTGGAAGCCCGGCCATGGAAGCACGCGGCAGGGCGCGTGGAAGCACGCAGCAGGGCACACGGCAGGGCACGGAAGCAGGGCACGGAAGCACGCGCAGGCGCGACAGAGCATGGGAGCACGCCGCAGGGAGGGAAGTTCCTCACATCCTGGCAGATCAAGATGCAGAAAGCTCAAACAAACTCAATGAAACCTTCAAGGCCCAGCCCCAGTGACCAATTTCTGCTAGCTAGGCATGGGTCGCAAAGGTTCCATAATGTCTCGGCCTCACTGTTCTATTGCTGTGAAGAGACACCCTGACCCAGGCAACTCTTATAAAGGGAAACATTTAATCAGGCGCTTGATTATGTTTCAGAGGGTTAGTCCATTATCATCATGGTAGGAAGCAGACAGACACGCACTGGAGCAGCAGCTGAGGGCTTAGGACTCTGATCTGTACACAGCAGGCAGAGAAAGACACACTGGGCCTGGCATGGGCTTTGGAACCCTGCAAACCCACCCACAATGACACACCTCCTCCAACAAGGCCACACCTCCTAATCCTTCCCAGATAGTTCTGCCAACTGGGGACCAAGCATTCAAACTCATGGACTAATAAGGGACACTCTTATTCAAAACACCACATATAACTTCCCAAAACAATACCACCAGGGTACCAAGTAGCCAAACCCATGAGCCCATGGGGTATAATTCATAGTCCAAAATAAACAAAGAGATATAACTTCTGGAACAAAGGAAGCATAACAACATCATCATACCCCCATCTTCATGCACAATGTTTTACAGCACAGTCATAAATATAATTTTATACAAAGTAAAAGAATTATTAATTTACTAACATCAAAGCGCTTTGGCATCCAAATCCTTTATTACAAAGCCTTCCAGGTCGTATCCATTCTGGCTTTCTGCAATTAAAGTCCCTGGTTCTCCAAAGCCTTGTTTATATTGATCTGAGCAATATGCTAACATCCTTCCCTTTAACCCCCCAAAATCCTGAAGTGTTTTCAAGGCAGACGCACTTCCCAGCCGGCTTGTATTGAATTCACCCTTGCACTACCGAATGCCGTGACCTCCATCAGAAAAACCCATGGACAGGTGAAGGAAGCCAGGGGCTAGCAAAAGGCTAGAAGAACGTGAGAGAAGGCATGTTCGATGAGCTGGTGAGTGATTATTTCCATGTGATGATAAAATCTGCTTTCTCTGTGAAGCCATGTAACTGTTGTGACTGAGGGGACAAACGCTGACAATTTTGAGGTTGCTGAATTAAGCAGCCTCCTCCCTGGGTCTCAAGCAACTGCAAAGCAGACGGCTGGCCCTGCTAACATAGTTACATGAAAAACAATAATCCCTGGCCTTTGTTTCTGGTTCTGAGAGACAGAAACTGTGCCCAGCTAGGATGTAACTCGGTGGTAGAACATTTATTTAGCACATTATGAGGCCCGGAGTTTTAGAACCAGCACTGAAAGTTTAAAAGAAACAGAAATTGATCCCAGGAAGTCACTATAAGCACACCTTCGGCCTCTGAGCTAGACTCTGAATCTGATCACCAAACTTTTTGATTTTTAATTTTCTACCATGGGGAAAATGTATACATTTCCTTTCTGGAGAAAGGGAGGGGGTGAGACAGGGTTTCTGTGTAGAGCAGGCTGGCTTCAAACTTGCTCTGTAGCCCAAGATAGTATGGAACTCACAATTATTCTCCTCCCAAGTGCAGATTAAATGCTGTAAAACCAAGTCTTGCTGAATATCTTTTACACGCACACACACGCATACACACACACACACACAAGCAATATATATATATTGGGGTGAAAGGTAAGACTGTCTTGTTATGTAGCTTATCTTTATCTTGAACCCCCTATCATGCCTCAGCTTTGCAAGGACTGGGGTTACAGGCCTGTGCACCACAGCTGTTAAAAATTCTGAGGTTTCTGTTAAATATCTTAAGTGAAATGCAAAATAATGACTTCTCTGTGGCACTTCCACACATGGTTATCATTGTACTTTGCTCACAGTCACGCTCCTAATCACCCTCCTTTGTCCCACCTCACTCTCCACTGGTCCCTTCCCCTGGGGAGCTCCCCTTCTGCTTTAATGTCATATATACTTGTGTGTGTGTGTATGTGTGTGTCCATGTGTGTTCCATATATGACAAAAACAAACAGCAAGAAACTCCGAGATTTGGGGGCAAATATTTGAAATTGTGTGTGTGTGTGTGTGTGTGTGTGTGTGTGTGTGTGTGTGTGTGTGTGTTGTATGTATATGTATGTGTGTACATGTAGGTGAGAGCTCTCTTGCCCATGTGGGTATGTATAGATGCCAATGATTGACTTCAGGATGTCTTTCCTCAAACACTTCCCCACTCTATTTTATTTTTTGAGATATGCCTTAAGCTTCCAGCTCATCATCTTGGCTAGACCGACTGGCCAGCAGCAGACTCCAGAACTGCCTCTCTTCACACCCAGCACCAAGGTTCCAGGCACATGCCAGCATCCCTGGGCTTCTGGGCAGATTCTGGACATCTGAGTTCAGGTCCCTGCTTTCACAGGAAGCATTTTGCTCAGAGCATCCCTGCATCCCCACATTGTTTTATGGTCTGTATTATCTCCCAGAGCATCCCTGCATCCCTGATTCCCCACATCGTTTTATGGTCTGTATTATCTTTGCTGCATTGGTTTACTTATTCTGCGTGGGGCCGGCAGCATGCTTCAATGCTCACGTGGGGTCAAAGCATGACTATGTGGATCATGGGACAGAAGTCAAGTTCTCAGACTTGCCCACAGGTGGCTTTACCTGCTGAGCCATCTTGCGAGTCTCTTTTTCCCCGCTCAGGATGTCTCACTGGCCTGGAGCTCATCAAGTGGGTTCGGCTGGCTGCCAGGAAGCCTAAGAATCCACCAGACACCATCTTCCCAGTGCTGGAATAACAAGCACAAACCACAATGTCCAACCTTTTTGCATGAGTTCTGGGGATGGAACAGGGATCCTCATGCTTGTGTGGTAAGCCCTTTACCCACAGAGCATCTCCCCAGCTTTGAAAATCCCAACTTTTTTTTTTTGTATTTCTTTTTCTTTTTTTATTGCGAAAAGAAGAAAAAAAACATAAACAAAAAACAAGTTTCCACCTCCTCCCAGCCTCCCATTTCCCTTCCCCTCCTCCCACCCTTCTCCCCCTCCTCCCACCCTTCTCCCCCTCCCCCTACTCCTCTCCCCCTCCCTCTCCAGTCCACAGAGCAGTCCGGGTTCCCTGCCCTGTGTTAAGTCCTAGGTCCTCTCCGTCCATATCTAGGAAGGTGAACATCCAAACTGGCCAGGCTCCCACAAAGCCAGCACATTAAGTAGGATCAAAACCCCCTGCCATTGTCCTTGGTGTCTCATCAGCCCTCATTGTTCGCCATGTTCAGAGAGTCCGGTTTTATCCCATGCTTTTTCGGTCACAGTCCAGCTGGCCTTGGTGAGCTCCCCGTAGATCAGCTCCTCTGTCTCAGTGGGTGGATGCACGCCTCGTGGTCCCGAATTCTTTGTTCATGTTCTCCCTCCTTCTGCTCCTCCTTGGGACCTTGGGAGCTCAGTCCAGTGATCCTGTGTGGGTCACTGTCTCGATCTCTATCCATCACCAGATGAAGATTCTATGATGATATGCAAGATATTCGTCAGTATTGCTCTAGGATAGGGTCATTTCAGGTTCCCAATCCTCAGCTGCCCAAGGAACTAACTGGGAACCTCATCTTGGGCACTAGGGAGCCCCTCTAGGGTCAAGTCGCTTGCCCACCCTAAAGTGGCTTCCTTAACTAAGAATTGTGGTTCCGTGCTCCCCTATCCACCTTTCCTTTATCCCAATTCTCCCGTTTCCCAGGTCCCCCCTCCTTCCCTTCTACCTTTTCTCTCCCCATCTCCCCTTACCCCCATCCCACCCCCCCCAAGATCCCATTTTCTCCCCGGAAATTTGGTCTACTTCCCTTAGCCAAGAGGACAACTATATGTTTTTCCTTCGGTTCACCTTCTTACTTAGCTTCTTTAGGTTCACCTATTGTAGACTCCGTGGTCCTTATTTATGGCTAGAAACCAATTATGAGTGAGTACATCCCATATTCATCTTTTTGGGTCTGGGACACCTCACTCAGGATAGTGTTTTCTATTTCCATCCATTTGCATGCAAAATTCGAGAAGTCATTGTTTTTTACCGCAGCGTAGTACTCTAGCGTGTATATATTCCATACTTTCTTCATCCATTCTTCCATTGAAAGGCATCTAGGTTGTTTCCAGGTTCTGGCTATTACAAATAATACTGCTATGAACATAGTTGAACAAATGCTTTTGTCATTTGATAGAGCATCTCTTGGGTATATTCCCAAGAGTGGTATTGCTGGGTCCAGGGGTAAGTTGATCCCGAATTTCCTGAGAAACCGAAACACTGACTTCCACAGTGGTTGCACAAGATTGCATTCCCACCAGCAATGGATGAGGGTACCCGTTCCTCCACAGCCTCTCCAGCAAAGGTTATCCTTGGTGTTTTTGAGTTTAGCCATTCTGACAGGTGTAAGATGATATCTCAAAGTTGTTTTGATTTGCATTTCCCTGATTGCTAAGGAAGTTGAGCACGACCTTAAGTGTCTTTTGGCCATTTGAACTTCTTCTGTTGAGAATTCTCTGTTCAGTTCAGTGCCCCATTTTTTAATTGGGTTAATTAGCATTTTAAAGTCTAGTTTCTTGAGTTCTCTATATATTTTGGAGATCAGACCTTTGTCTGTTGCAGGGTTGGTGAAGATCTTCTCCCAGTCAGTAGGTTGCCTTTGTGTCTTAGTGACAGTGTCCTTTGCTTTACAGAAGCTTCTCAGTTTAAGTAGGTCCCATTTATTCAATGTTGCCCTTAATGTCTGTGCTTCTGGGGTTATACATAGGAAGCGATCTCCTGTGCCCATCTGTTGTAGGGTATTTCCCACTTTCTCTTCTATCAGGTGCAGTGTGTTCGGACTGATATTGAGGTCTTTAATCCATTTGGACTTGAGTTTTGTGCACGGTGAGAGATATGGGTCTATTTTCATTCTTCTACAGGTTGACATCCAGTTGTGCCAGCACCATTTGTTGAAGATGCTTTCTTTCTTCCATTGCATACTTTTAGCTCCTTTATCGAAAATGAGGTGTTCATAGGTTTGTGGGATAAAATCCAGGTCTTCTATACGATTCCATTGGTCGACTTCTCTGTTTTTATGCCAGTACCACACTGTTTTCATTACTGTAGCTCTGTAATAGAGTTTGAAGTCAGGGATGGTAATGCCTCCAGAAGATCCTTTATTGTATAGGATTGTTTTGGCTATCCTGGGTTTTTTGTTTTTCCATATAAAGTTGATTATTGTCTTCTCCAGATCTGTGAAGAATTTTGATGGGATCTTGATGGGGATTGCATTGAATCTATAAATTGCCTTTGGTAGAATTGGCATTTTTACTATGTTGATCCTCCCAATCCAAGAGCAAGGGAGGTCCATCCATTTTTTGGTATCCTCTTCAATTTCTTTCTTCAATGCCTTAAAGTTCTTGTCAAATAGATCTTTCACTTCCTTGGTTAGATTTACCCCCAGATATTTTATGCTGTTTGTGGCTATCGTGAATGGTGAAGCTTCTCTAATTTCCCTCTCTGCTTCCCTATCCTTTGTGTATAAGAGGGCAACTGATTTTTTGGAGTTGACCTTGTATCCTGCCACATTACTAAAGCTGCTTATCAGCTGTATAAGTTCTTTGGTGGAGTTTTGGGGGTCGCTTATGTACACTATCATATCATCTGCAAATAACGAAAGTTTAACTTCTTCCTTTCCAATTCGAATCCCTTTGATCCCATTATGTTGTCTTATTGCTATTGCTAGAACTTCAAGCACTATATTGAAGAGGTATGGTGAGAGTGGACAGCCTTGCCGTGTTCCTGAGTTAAGCGGGATGGCTTTGAGTTTCTCTCCGTTTAATTTGATGTTAGCTGTCGGCTTGCTGTATATAGCTTTTATTATATTTAGGTATGACCCATGTATCCCTAATCTCTCCAAGACTTTTAACATAAATGGATGTTGAATTTTGTCAAATGCTTTTTCAGCATCTAATGAAATGATCATATGGTTTTTTTCTTTCAGTTTATTTATATGCTGGATTACATTGATAGATTTTCGTATGTTGATAATTTTTCGGATGTGTTCTTGGATTCGATTTGCCAATATTTTGTTGAGGATTTTTGCGTCGATATTCATGAGTGAGATTGGCCTGTAGTTCTCTTTCCTGGTTGAGTCTTTGAGTGGTTTTGGTATCAGAGTAATTGTGGCTTCATAAAAGGAATTTGGTAATGACCCTTCTGATTCTATATTGTGGAATACATTAAGGAGTATAGGTATTAGGTCTTCTTGGAAGTTCTGGTAGAATTCTGCATTGAAACCATCTGGTCCTGGGCTTTTTTTGGTAGGGAGGTTTTTGATAACAGCTTCTAATTCTTCGCGACTTACAGGTCTGTTTAGATTGTTCACCTGGTCCTGGTTTAGTTTTGGTAAATGGTATTTATCTAAAAAAGCGTCCATTTCTTTTACATTTTCCAGTTTTGTGGCATATAGGCTTTTGTAGTAAGATCTAATGACTCTCTGAATTTCCTCTGTGTCTGTGGTTATGTCCCCCTTTTCATTTCTGATCTTATTAATTTGCGTGTTCTCTCTCTTTCGTTTGATTAGTTTGGATAGGGGTTTATCTATCTTGTTGATTTTCTCCAGGAACCAGCTTTTTGTTTCATTGATTCTTTGGATTGTTTTCTGTGTTTCTATTTTGTTGATTTCAGCCCTCAATTTGATTATTTCCAGTCTTCTACTCCTCCTAGGTGAGTCTGCTTCTTTTTTTTCTAGAGCTTTCAAGTGGGCTGTTAAGTCTCCAATATGTGCTTTCTCTGTTTTCTTTAGGTGGGCACTTAGTGCGATGAACTTTCCTCTCAGGACTGCTTTCATAGTGTCCCATAAGTTCGAGTATGTTGTTTCTTTATTTTCATTGAATTCAAGGAAGACTTTAATTTCTTTCTTTATTTCTTCCTTAATCCAGGTATGGTTCAGTAGATGACTGTTCAGTTTCCATGAGTTTGTAGGCTTTCTGGGGGTAGCATTGTTGTTGAATTCTAACTTTAATCCATGGTGATCTGATAAGACACAGGTGGTTACTAATATTTTTTTTGTAACTGTGTAAGTTCGCTTTGTTACCAAGTATGTGGTCAATTTTCGAGAAGGTTCCATGAGCTGCAGAGAAGAAGGTATATTCTTTCCTCTTTGGGTGGAATAATCTATAGATGTCTGTTAAGTCCATTTGCTTCATTACCTCCATTAATTCTCTAATTTCTCTGTTAGGTTTCTGTCTGATTGACCTGTCCATTGGTGAGAGAGGAGTGTTGAAGTCTCCTACTGTTAGTGTGTGCGGTTTGATGGCTGCCTTGAGTTTTAGTAATGTTTCTTTTACGTACGTGGGTGCTTTTATATTAGGGGCATAGATATTCAGTATTGAGACTTCTTCCTGATGAATTGTTCCTGTTATGAGTATAAAATGTCCCTCTCCATCTCTTCTGATTGATTTAAGTTTGAAGTCAACTTTGTTAGAAATTAGTATGGCCACACCTGCTTGTTTCTTAGGTCCATTTGCTTGATAAGCCTTTTCCCAGCCCTTTACTCTGAGTAGGTGCCTGTCTTTGTGGTTGAGGTGTGTTTCTTGTAGACAGCAGAATGTTGGATCCTGTTTTCTTATCCAATCTCTTAGCCTGTGCCTTTTTATAGGTGAGTTGAGCCCATTGATATTAAGTGATATTAATGACCAGTGGTTGTTAACTCCGGTCACTTTTTTAGTAGTAGGGTTTGTGTGTTTTCCTTCTTTGAGTTGCGCTGGTGAAGAGTCTCTAGATGTCTGAGTTATTGTGGTCATTGTTGGACTCCTTGGTTAGTGATTTTCCTTCTATTATTTTCTGTAAGGCTGGATTTGTGGCTACGTATTGTTTAAATTTGTTTTTATCCTGGAAAATTTTGTTTTCTCCATTTATAGTGAATGAAAGTTTGGCTGGATATAGTAGTCTGGGCTTGCATCCGTGGTCTCTTAGTTTTTGGAGAACATCTATCCAGGACCTTCTGGCTTTCATGGTTTCCATAGAGAAGTCAGGTGTAAGTCTGATAGGTTTACCTTTATAAGTAACTTGGCCTTTTTCCTTTGCGGCTCTTAATATTCTTTCTTTATTCTGTATATTTTGTGTTTTGATTATTATATGGCGAGGGGATGTTTTCTTTTGATCCAGCCTATTTGGTGTTCTGTATGCTTCTTGAACCTTCATAGGTACATCTGTCTTCAGGTTGGGAAAGTTTTCTTCTATAATTTTATTAAGTATATTTTCTGTACCGTTGAGCTGCACTTCTTCTCCTTCTTCTACTCCAATTATTCTTAGGTTTGGTCTTTTTATTGTGTCCCATATTTCCTGAATGTTTTGTGATGAGAGTTTGTTGGACTTGCTGTTTTCTTTGATCAGAGTGTTTATTTTCTCTATGTTATCCTCAGAATCTGAGATTCTTTCTTCTATCTCTTGTATTCTGCTGGTTATACTTGATTCTGTAGTCTCTATTCGTTTACCTAGATTTTCCATGTCCAGTCGGCCCTCTGTTTGTGTTTTCTTCTTTGCCTCCATTTCAGTTTTCAAGTCATGAACTGTTTCCTTTATCTGCTTGATTGTTTTTCCTTGGTTTCCTAGGGTATCATTCACTGATTTACTCAATTCCTCGAACTTTCTATTATACTTCTCATCCATTTCTATAAGGGCGTTTTTTATATGCTGTTTAAGGGTGTCAATCACTTTCATGAAGTCAGTTTTTTCTACTTCTTCTTGATTAAGGTGTTCATGTCCTCCTGTTGTGGGGTCACTGGCTTCTGGTGGTTTCGTGTTGTTTTTCAGATTGTTGGGAGAATTCCTGCATTGGCGTCTGCCCATCTCTTCCTCCCAATACTCCCCTTTGGATCTTCTTTTATAGGATCAGGTCTTCTTTCCCACTGATGTACCTTCCCAGTGATGTCACTCCCCAGAGATGTTTCTCCACAATGATGTTTCACTCGGTGCCCAGAACGAAACTCCACGCTGCTTGGTTAGCTCACGAACAAAGGGCCCACCCTGCTCGCTGCGGGCAGGCTATGGGAACAAAGGAGCTACCAGCCACCCCTATGTCCTCCCGGTTCAGATTCGGTCCCAGCGCCCTAGCAGGCTGGGCAGGGAGGCGCTATGCCCCAAAGGAGGGAGGGAGACAGGGGGTGTGGGGATCTGGATGTAAGCTGAGTGGGATAGGAAGAGAGAGGGGGTTTGGGCAGTATAGCCCCTGTAGGATGGCCAGGAAGTGTGGGCGGGCTGAGGTATGATCCCAGCTGCCACAGCACTCACTCACCACAATGATGTTTCACTCGGTGCCCAGAACGAAACTCTGCGCTGCTTGGTTAGCTCGCGAACAAAGGGCCCACCCCGCTCACTGCGGGCACGCTATGGGAACAAAGGAGCTACCGGCCACCCCTATGTCCTCCCGGTTCATATTCGGTCCCAGCGCCCTAGCAGGCTGGGCAGGGGGGCGCTATGCCCCAAAGGAGGGAGGGAGACAGGGGGTGTGGGGATCTGGATGTAAGCTGAGTGGGATCGAAAATCCCAACTTTTAAAAAGCATAATGACGAGTAGGATGTGGTGGCACAAACCTTTAATCCCAGTACTAAGCAGACAGAGCTCTAAATTTAAAGCCCGCCCTGTCTACAGAGTTTTAGGACAGCCAGTGCTACACAGAGAAAGCCCGTCTCAATAAATAAATAAATAAATAAATAAATAAATAAATAAATAAATAATAAAAGGAGATGACAACTGTAAAGGTTTGGTAGAAAAGACAAATCTTTCCCAGCCACAGCTCACGTAAGAGCAGAAGAGAGTTCTGACGAATGCTGACTTGCAATGTGTTCTTTTCACAGCTACACCGTTTTCGAGAAGCAGATGCTTCCTCTCTCTCATGGACAGAATATCCCTGTAACCTGGAAGATAAGGAATCTTCCCCTTACCTTTAACACACAGAACAAGGTCAGGGAGTTTGAATACCTATTTTCCTAGAAAATTGATAACTCACTCTCAGGAGTGCTTCCTGCTTTAAAAGAGGACCAGAATTGAGTTCCCAGCATCCATATATAGAAATAGGTTAATTCAAGATGTAAGAGTTAGCTAAAAAATATGCCTAAGCTATTGGCCAAACAGTGCTTTAATTAATATAGTTTCTGTGTGATTATATGGGGCCAGAGCATCAGGGAACAAACAAGCAGCCTCCTACTACAGGTAAGAGTATGTCCACTGGCAGGGACCCAGGGACCACGCAGTGCACTTTTTTCTCTTACCAAAAGAGACTATTTCATTAACAATGGAGAGATCAGTCATAATGACAAGAAAGTGGCAGGCAAAAAGGAAGTAAGAGGGAAATGATCACCCGGGGAATAGTTATGTCCCTTCTCCAGATCAGGGACCCTGTGCAGCAAATGTCCTGTAATCACTCTGAAGAGCTTGGTAAATGGGCTATTTAGCTCCCCAGTCTCACAGCCTAATGCTAGTAGATGTGGTTTATCTATTCTTTTTTAAGAATCTTTTTTGCTGTAACTTGTTCTCAAGGAATGGTACGGCAGTGAGCTGCATGCCCCAAAAACAGTTATTATTTTTAAACACGGAAATGACCCAACCTACCTTCACCCTTGTCCTAATTAGGGTTACTATTGCTATGATGAAACACCATGACCAAAAGCAATTTGGGAAGGAAAGATTTATTTGGCTTATACTTCCACACCATCGTCCATCACTGAAAGAAGTCAGGACAGGAACTCAAACAGGGCAGGAACCTGGAGGCAGGAGCTGAAGAAGAGGTGGTGGAGGGGTGCTGCTGCGTACTGACTTGCTGCTCATGGCTTACTCAACTTTCTTTATTATAGAATCTAGGACCATCAGCCCAGGGATGGCTCCACCCACAATGGGTTGGACCCTCCCCCATCAATCACTAATTTAAAACACTGCCCCACCAGTTTACCTACAGCCCAGTTTTATGGAGGCATTTCCTTCATAGAGGTTCTCTCCTCTGAGATGACTTTAGCTTGTGACAAGATGACATAAAACTATCCTGAGCAACCCTCAAAACTACTTGATTCCCTACTTTATAGGAATTAAGAATGTATGTGGCTGCAGGGTGGTGGTGGTACGTGCCTTTAACCCCAGCACTTGGGAGGTAGGTATCTTCAACATCTTGGGGTGGCCGAGGCAACTCAGGCTTCAACTTCACAGTTCCACACAATGGCCTCTCTAGGCCTCCATACAGGGACACCCCTGACACATGCCTGGTCTCAGCAGCTTTCCTTCATCATGGAAGACTATTCCAGAACTCCTTTCTTCCATCCTTAAAGCCAGAATCACATGGCTGAAGTTGTCAAATTCTGCTGCTTACTGGGGCTGGAACATGGCCCCCTCATTCAATTACATCTTCACCAGCTTTCTGTTTTCAGAGGTTACCTTCACTAAGCATAACTATTCTGAAATTCTCTGTAGACCAGACTGGCTTCAAATTCAAAGATCTGCCATTCTCTGCCTTCTAAGTGCCAGGATTAAAGGTGTGCACCGCCACACCCAGCTGTAAACTTTTCTTTAGTTTCTTTTCACAAACTGGAAATTTAGCTGAGTGGAATCTTGCCCTGAGGTCACCACTCCCTTTATTCCATTTTTTAATCCATTTATCTCCTTGAACACAGCACTCAGCTCCATTCCACTGGTGCTCCTTTTCTCCTCCCATTTTACATTTTGTGTTTTTCCTTGCTCAGCTTGCTCCTTTTCATTATAAATCTCCATTAGAGTTACCACTAATAACGGCATGACAGAGAATATACTAGGCTGTTTTGAGATTTCCTCTGCCAGTGGAATTAATCCTAAACTCTTCACTTTAGCCTCAGGCAGACTCTTTAGACAAGGGCAAAAAGCAGCCACAATCTTCACCAGAATATCACAAGAACAATCTCTGGGCCATATATTAATATTCTTCTCCTCTGAAACTTCTTGAGCCAGGTCCTCACAGTTCACCAAAGAACCCTCAGTACCACTGTCTTCCATGCTCCTACTGGTATGGTCCTATTAAGCAGCACTTACAGTGTGCAGCTGCCTTCCTAACCCACAGCCCCAAGGTCCATATTCCCCAAACAAAAGCATGGCCAGGCCTATCACAGCAACACCCCAGTAACTGGTACCAACTCTGTCTTAGTTAGGGTTTCTATTGCTGTGAAGAGACACCATGACCATGGCGACTCCTATAAAGGAAAAGCATTTAATTGGAGTGGCTTACACTTTCAGAGGATTAGTTTATCATCATAGTGGAACATGGTGGTGTACAGAGACCTGATGCTAGACCTGAGAATTCTACATCTGATTCAAAGGCAACAAGAAGTGGTCTGAGACACTGGGCGTGGTTTGAGCATATATGAGACCTTGAAGCCTGCCTTCACAGTGACACACTTCTTCCAAAAAGGCCATACCTACTCCAGTAGTGCCACTCCCTACGAGCTTATGAGGGATAAGTTACATTAAAGCTACCACACCTCTGTAGCATCTGTACCAGGTTGCACTTCCTCCAGCGGTGAATAATGTGCCTCTTCCCCCATGTCCTCACAAGCATTTGTTATCATTTGTTTCGCCAATGTTCACCATTTCACCTGAGGTAAGTTGAAATCTCATCCTACCTTTAACACTTGTGTTTAATTTCACCATTGGTGTTTCTTCTTTTGAGAATTATATACCCCATTTGTTATTAGCCCATTTGTTAATTGCAAGATTTGTTTTTTGGTACTTAATTTTTTATTTGATTTTTGTGCATGAATATTTTTCCTGTATCTATATCTAACTACCACTTGTGTGCCTGGAGCCCCAGGAGGTCAGAGGGACACAAGATCCCCTGGAACTGGAGTTACAGACAGTCATAAGCTGATGTGAGTGCTGGGAATCAAACCTTGGACCTCTGGAAGAGCAGCCAGTGCTCAATCTCTCCAGCCCAATGGTTTAACATTTTGAAGTTCTTTATATGTTTTAGATAGGACCCTCCCTGTGTAATATGTGGTTGACAATGAGTGTCTTTCTCTCTCTGTGCTCTCTCTTCAATCTGGTGATTGTTTCCTTTGCTGTGCAGAAGTTTCTTTAATTTCATGTGAGTTCCATGCAGATCATGTGATCCTATGCAGGTGAGATTTAAGTAGCTGTGGTCAGACACTTTGACCAACTCATCTGAGATTCAAAGATGCTTTATTTTTACCCTTGAATTTTATCAAGCCAAACCCAAGATTGTAGTAGGTGAAAAACAGAAGCTACAGATTAGATGATTCCCCAAAGACAGCAACAGTGCTCCGTGATGGCTTGGCATGGGTGGAGACTGGTTGATACAAGCTCCACAGGCTCTCATGTGAGACACTCTTGAACTCCGAGCGGTGCACAGAATGGCTTGAGCCTTGGAAGGTGATTCAACTAGTAAGGGCAAAATGTTAAACAGAAAGAAAACTATTCCCGTGTTGTCACAAAAATAAAGAACCAGGAATAATGTAAAGCAGCCTAACTATTTCAAAACTGAAGCTGGTCATAGTGGCTCACTCTTACAGTCTCAGCACTCAGAAGGCAGACGCAGGAGGATTTCCACCTTTGAGATCAGCCTGGTCTCCATAGTTAAGTTCCAGGCTAGATATGTAGCAAGATGCTCTGGATGGATGGGATAATCACACCCTGAGGTTCTGGGCATTCAAACTCCAACATGTGAATCTTGAGACAAAATACAGAAGAAGGTAGCTTGTTGAGGACTTGCTAGTGTGGCCCTGTGCATGTCCCCAGTGGAACCCACTAGGCTCCTCTTCGCCCTCCCAGGGCAGGTCTCAGGAGGAGCAGATGAACCCCTTTCCCTGACTTACTGTCTTGTCTTTCAAACTGCAAAGCCTTCGTTTAAAATGCAGATGTTTCTCCCTAATAGATGGCTACTGTGTTTAAAGCAAACGTTTAAAATGCAGATGTTTCTCCCTAATAGATGGCTACTGTGTTTAAAATGCAGACATAAACAAAAGCTGTTCTGCTGACAACCCTTTCATTATCTAGAGCATCTTCAACTGGATGTCTGAACTCGTCTACAACAGAACTCTGGAAGCAAGCTTCTCTCTTCTCCTCCTAGTCAGGTATCACGCCTCCCTCCCACCAATTTATCCCCCCCCCGCTAAAAAAACATTTTTCAGAAATAAATCAACTAGTACATCAGAGTGTGCCTGCAGCTTGTAATTTCACTCAGTAAAGTGACAGGCATTTGCTACGTGCCTCTCCTTTGCCTGGCCTGCTTTAAGTACAAAAGAACCACACAGACTCTCTCCGGGCCCATTTTAAACCTATTTTATTACACAAAAATGCATCAAAAGTCCCAAAGGAAAGAGAGAAACAGAACCTCTTCAGAGGCCTTTTTCCTTTGTGGTTTTTGAAGCTTATATTAAATATTACATAGGTTTTTTTTTTTTTAATTTAGAGTTTTAAAGCTAGGGAGGAAAAGCTTACAGGTCAGCCTGAAGTTTGAAAGACAGTTGTAACCCGTAAAGTCACCATAAGGCATTTTCCAAAGGGGGAAAAAAGCGTGTTCAGTGATGATGAGATCTACATCAGGAATTGGGGTCCAGCTGGAACTGAGAGGCAGTTCTAGACCACAAGACATGAGGAGAGAGAGGATGGAGGTAGTCAGCGATGGAGATGCTGTTCCTATTTTGTCCGTGCAAGGCAACAGCATTTGTCAGAGGAGGCAGCTGCTCTGGGCCTGTCAGCAGATAACAGAGGGAAGAAAGAGGCCTCATGCCGAAAAGACAATAACGGAACCTGGAGCCACTACCATAATTTCTGAACTTAAAATTTAGACGCAGGTAAAATATTCAGCTAGTTTGCAATCTGGGAATATAAGAGGTAATTATAGTGAGAGTTTATTTAGATGTTTGTAAATATGAACCAATCATGTCAGTGTATTTAAAGGCAGGCCTCCCTTTGTACAGATCCAACGTGTGCACACTCAGGCATCACAGTTCAGTTAAACAAAAGAGGAGTCACCCACGAAACAGCTCGCACCACCGTCTCCACCGTGTGTGAGCTCTAAGTGACAACACCAGAGAGACGTCAGGCTGGCCTTCAGGCCACAGATCTCTGTGACAGTCACAGGTGGGCACCATGATCAGCAGCCAATCACATGGCTTCACACCATGCCTTAGCTAGTTCTGGCAGACAATGTCACACTGTCATGAACCTTCCCGTCCCGGGGATAAACTCTGATACCATGGTCCACGTACATATGGGACTTCACTTTCTGCGGTTACAATTGCCCAAGGTCAACCAAAACCGGAAAGTATTTTATGGGAAATTACACGTGTAAAAAATCTCAAAGTTTTTAGGAACTTTGTTGGAGTATGTTGTGAAAACTATTTTGTTTTGCTGTTAGTTGTTATTATTGGCCTCCTCCTGTGCCTTACCCTAGAACTTTAAGTTTGCAGCATCAGGAAGACACAGAACAGTCCTGCACTGCAAGATGGTATTTCAGGCAACAGTAGATCACATAGCCTAGTGTCCCCACACGATTATAACAGAGAGGGCTGGAGAGATGGCTCCGTGGTTAAAGGGCTCTGGCTGCTCTTCCGGAGGACCTGGTTTGCTTCCCAGCCCTCACAGGATGGCTCACAACTGTCTGGAACGTCGGTTCCAGGAGATCAGACACCCTCTTCTGGCCTCTTCTTTTTAATTAAAGATTGTGGCAAAGCTGGAGAAGCCCTGTCACCCAGCAGGCACATCTGAAGAAGAGGAGCGCTGCTTGCTTTTCATGTCACTTTCAGGCAGAAGCAGGTTAAGGGAGGAAGGGTTTGCCTGGCAGGTTGTGTTTTGGTTTTTTTGTTTTGTTTTTTGGCCTGACATTTCAAGGGACACAACATGTCTTGATGGGAAAGCCGAAGGGGTTCTAGCTGTGGTGGCAGTAATGATGTCTGGTCATTTTGAGGCAAGCTTTATTTATTAAAATACAAATAAAATATCACTACATTTTCCCTTTTTGTCTAAAATAAGAAAGGCTATAACTAATATAAGAAAAAACTATATATGGTAAGTGCAATAACTGTATACAATATATACAGGCAATAAGTACATCAATAATGTCTACTCCATTTGCATTTGACAAATTCAGAGAAAATACTCCATATCTATCCTGTCTTGGTGAGTCCAAAGTCTTGTACCTAATTTACTTTCTATCATAACTTGCTTTCTGCATCAGATAATCAAGGAAATCTATGACTACCTAGTCCTCAACTCCCTCAGAGACCCAAGAAGTTGCTCCTGTAGTCAGACAGCAAGGAGAGATGAATGCTGGCATGGCGTGCTATCTCGGTTTTATTTAGACTAGGATTCCAGTCTGTGGGATGATCCACCCACATCAGGGTGGTCTTCCTCCCCAATTAAACCTTTCTAGAAACACCCTCGCAGACCCAGAATTGTGTTTCCATGGTGATCATAAACCCAGAAGTTGACAATGAAGAGTAGTCATCACAACTACAGTGTCACCCATGATTTCAGACAGCCACCAGGGCTCTTATAATTCATAGCCTCTGGGAGCAAGAGTAGACTATGAGCTATCCTCAATAAAGATTAACGTGCAGCAAAGAAACTAAATTATATGAGATTAGAAAATCTGAATATGACAATATCAAATCAAAAATAGGATGAGAACAGGCCCTTCGTGAAACTACCTAGAAAACACACTGGCCAAATTTAAAGACTATTAGAAAAAAATGTTGTTTCAACATGCTATAGACTAAATGGCAGTAGGAACAAAATATACTTCTCTCTTCTACTTTTGTATGGAAGGCTTCAGTAAAACTTGTAGTGGTGTATTATTTGGTTTTTGATAAATAAATTTTGCCTGAACACCAGAGGCAAATCTAAAGTCATTAGAGGTCAGGCAATGGTGACATACACCTTAAATTCTAGGATTTGAGAGACAGAGGCAGAAGGATCTCTGTGAATCCAAGGCTACACAAGATCAATGCAGAAACAAATCCAGGTGGTGGTGCCTCACATTTAATTCCAGCACCAGGGAGTCATGCCTTTAATCCTAGAGGGAATATAAAATGGAAGGAGACAGGCTTAGGCTGTTTAGGCTGTGGTAGGCCAGCCTTGGTAGAAGTAAGACTTCTCTAGTGGCTTGGTTGTTTTGCTTTTCTGGTTTGGGGGTTGAACCCCAGTTTCTGTCTCTGGGTTTTATTATTCATGTTACATTAGGACAATTTGCCAGGACACAAGGAATGAAGTACTCACGTATGCCACCGCAAGGGAAGGCAGTCAGTCACGGACCACTTCTATGAAACATCCAGAACAGACAAATCTATAACTTTGCAAAAAGAAATGTCTAAAGAAAGAAGGGGGCAGTTAAATGGTGTGGGTTTAAAGAGTCCATGAGACTTGAAGTGTTACAAAGGGGCACTAACTAGATCCCTCCAGTGCTGTGAACCTCTTTTCCCCTCCATGTGAGTCTTAAGGGGGAGGGGTTGGGGAAACTTCTGAGAAGCCCGATGAGGAGTAACTGCCTTGCAGCAGAGAATCTGGACAAGATACAGAGCCAGAGACTGCTGCACTAGGGCTGAAGGCCCCTCCAGAGATAGAGGCCTGGGGAGGGGGCCCTGGCGAGCCCCTTGAAAGACTCCACAAGAAAAGGGAGAAGCACTATTTACAAATAACCTCACTACAGAGCCCACAAACACCAGGAGATTACTATAAGGATAGCAGAACAACTTCACGCCAACACATTTGGAAAGTTACAGAAGATGCCCTAGAAGGTCTGTGTTCTGTCTGTCTGTGTCTGTGTTCTCTCTTTTCTGTGTCTGTGTTCTCTGTGTCTGTGTTCTGTCTGTGTCTGTTTGCAGCTTGGATGTGGACAACTTTCAAATAAATAACTTTGCTTCCACCACATGGATACCAGAGATTGAACCGCTGTCCTCAGATTTGGCAGCAGGAGCCTTTTCCTGCTCAGTCATCTCCATGGCCCCAAATTATTTCTTTGTTTGTTCTATTGTTTGGTGTTTTGTTTTTGTTTTTGTTTTTTTGCTCATTTTTGTTCTTTTGTTTTTATGGGGTTTTTTTTGTTTTTTGTTATCAGGGTAAGGATTGAATTCAGGGCCTTAGAATTGCTAGGCAAGAACTCTACCTCTGAGCTATTTCCCCAGTCCTTGTTTTCTTGAGATGGGTTTAGGCTAG
This sequence comes from Microtus oregoni, assembly GCF_018167655.1. Lineage (NCBI taxonomy): Eukaryota > Metazoa > Chordata > Mammalia > Rodentia > Cricetidae > Microtus > Microtus oregoni. The sequence continues at coordinate 7,118,573 of NW_024543076.1, read as the reverse complement.
CCTTGAACTCACTGCATAGCCCACCCTAGCCTCAAATTTACATCCACCTCCCAAGCGCTGGGCTTACACATATGCATCAAAGCCTAGCTCTCCAACTCCTTTTGTTGGTAGCAGCACTACTCCCAGGGAGGATAATCAATCTGATGCTATGTTTACCAGATCTAACAGTGAACAAGACAAAAATAGGACAAAAAAATGCCAAGATTAAAGTATTAGAAAATGAAATTGAGCAGGATGCATCCTGAGCCCTCACTGGCTTCCTCTCATCTCCTATTGGGCTCAGATCTCTTTTTTTATTTTCTGTTACCAACCTCTATTGAATTTGATGCTTCAGGGTCCCAAACAAAGATCTATACTTTATTGGTTTTTATCCAACAAATGCAACAGACCCCAGGAAAGCTCTTCTGGCATCCAGCTTCAAGGAAGCCCAATTCTGCAGATGCCACAATACTCCTTCAGTCTATCTGTTTGTGTTCTGGGGAGCAGAAAAGGGGTCATGTGACACAGCTGAAGCAATCGACAAGCTCCCCATCTGGTTTGCTTTCAAGGTTCTCTGCTTCTGTAATGAAATCTTCCTTGCACCTGGCCAGAGAATAGTCTAGAAAGGTAGAAAAAAAGGGTAAGATTCAAGGCCAAAACCCTCGCTGAAGAGACTTCGAGGGCCAGAATTAGATGGAGAGCTTTCAATGAGAACTGTGCCTGTCCTTGCATCGCTGAGTCACTGAGACAAGGACTTTAACAAGTGCTCAAGAGGACTAGTAACTCCCAAATACACACAGAGCGAGCACCAATGGAAAAGGCCTCTAACAATCCCCAAGGGACCAAGATCAGAAGTAGCATTTCCAAAGCCAGAAAAACAATTCAAATAGGATATGTAGATGAGGTATAAATGAAAATGGAAATGAATTAGTTATTTTTACTAAACCTGTAAGCAGAGCTGTTCTTAATAAACATTTTCTAAAACAATATAGAAGCAGATGAGAGGTGGGGTGGGGATCCCAGGAGGCCTGGTTCTAACCTAAACGCTATAGGCAGAGGCAGGTGGATCTCTGTGAGTTCGAGACCAGCCTGGTCTACAAGAGCTAGTTCCAGGACAGGCTCCAAAACCACAGAGAAACCCTGTCTCAAAAAACCAAAAAAAAAAAAAAAAGAAACAAACGCCAGGGGTGAAGAGCTGGGGCGGGGTCAGGGAGTGAGGGTGGGGGCTGGGATGAGGGTGGGGCAGGGAGTGAGGGTGGGGGCTGGGGTGAGGGTGGGGTCAGGTAGTGAGGGTGGGGGCTGGGGTGAGGGCGGGGTCAGGGAGTGAGGGTGGGGGCTGGGGTGAGGGTGGGGCAGGGAGTGAGGGTGGGGGCTGGGGTGAGGGTGGGGTCAGGTAGTGAGGGTGGGGGCTGGGGTGAGGGTGGGGCAGGGAGTGAGGGTGGGGGCTGAGGTGAGGGTGGGGCAGGAAGTGAGGGTGGGGGCTGGGGTGAGGGTGGGGTCAGGGAGTGAGGGTGGGGGCTGGGGTGAGGGTGGGGCAGGGAGTGAGGGTGGGGGCTGGGGTGAGGGTGGGGCAGGGAGTGAGGGTGGGGGCTGGGGTGAGGGTGGGGCAGGGAGTGAGGGTGGGGGCTGAGGTGAGGGTGGGGCAGGAAGTGAGGGTGGGGGCTGGGGTGAGGGTGGGGCAGGGAGTGAGGGTGGGGCAGGGAGTGAGGGAAGGGGTTGGGGGTGAAGATGGAGGCTGAGACTGAGGGAAAAGGCTGGGGTGACCATGGAGTCAAAGAGTGAGGGTTGGGGTTGAGGGTGGGAGATGAGGTGAGAGTAGGGACTTGGGGTGAGGGTAGGGGCTGGGGGCTAAGTATAGAGCCTGGGGGCTGAGTGTGGGGGCTGGGAATGAGGGTAAGGGCTATTGGTGAGGGTTGAGGGTGAGGGTAAGGGATGGGGTGAGGGTAGGGGATGGGGTGAGGGTAGGAAATGGGGGTGAGGGTAGGGGATGGGGTGAGGGTAGGGGATGGGGGTGAGGGTAGGGGATGGGGTGAGGGTAGGGGATGGGGGTGAGGGTAGGGGATGGGGGTGAGGGTAGGGGATGGGGTGAGGGTAGGGGATGGGGTGAGGGTAGGGGATGGGGTGAGGGTAGGGGATGGGGTGAGGGTAGGGGATGGGGGTGAGGGTAGGAAATGGGGGTGAGGGTAGGGGATGGGGTGAGGGTAGGGGATGGGGTGAGGGTAGGGGATGGGGTGAGGGTAGGAAATGGGGGTGAGGGTAGGGGATGGGGTGAGGGTAGGGGATGGGGTGAGGGTAGGGGATGGGGTGAGGGTAGGGGATGGGGTGAGGGTAGGAAATGGGGGTGAGGGTAGGGGATGGGGTGAGGGTAGGGGATGGGGTGAGGGTAGGAAATGGGGGTGAGGGTAGGGGATGGGGTGAGGGTAGGGGATGGGGTGAGGGTAGGGGATGGGGTGAGGGTAGTGGATGGGGTGAGGGTAGGAAATGGGGGTGAGGGTAGGGGATGGGGTGAGGGTAGGGGATGGGGTGAGGGTAGGAAATGGGGGTGAGGGTAGGGGATGGGGTGAGGGTAGGGGATGGGGTGAGGGTAGGAAATGGGGGTGAGGGTAGGGGATGGGGTGAGGGTAGGAAATGGGGGTGAGGGTAGGGGATGGGGTGAGGGTAGGGGATGGGGTGAGGGTAGGGGATGGGGTGAGGGTAGGGGACGGGGTGAGGGTAGGGGACGGGGTGAGGGTAGGGGATGGGGTGAGGGTAGGGGATGGGGTGAGGGGGGAAATGGAGTGTGTAGGGGCTGGGTGATGAGGTGGGGGCAGAGTCAGGAAGTCTTCAGAGCCCACATGGAGTCTAAATCAGCTGAAGCAGCTTTTACTTGAAATAAGTGCTGCTCTGGACAGAGCTACCGGAAGGCTAACCCTTCCTTTATGCCGCTGACCTGGTTTCTCTATCATGACTCAGAAACAACCTTAAGAGAGACTTAAATTGACTGGCAAACCGTATGAGAAAGAAGAGTTGAGGCAGAAAATATTTTGGCATTTAGATTGATAAGCTGTTCCCAATATATCCCTCTAAGATCCACAAGCACACACACACACACATACACACAATTACTTTATTAAATTATTTCTTCCTTTCATGTCTTAATATCCTGATCAGTTCTTCGAGAATTTCATACAATGTATTTTGATCATACTCAGCTCCATTCCTCCCCATAACTCCTCCCAGATCTACCCCATCTCCCTACTACACACACACACCTCATCTTCCCAAAAAAAAAAAAATGAAGTCCAACTTTTCTCGCCCATAGCCCTCTGGGTGTGGAACCGTTCATGGGAGCATGCTGGTCCAGCTTCAGGGCCACGCCCTTAAGGAAAACCCTCTTTTCTGCCAGCCCCGCCCCCTACCCTCCATAAAATCACTTGCCAGTTGCTCCTACGCTAGGGATAAAAGTCGTGACAACCTCTTTCTTCCATGCTAGATCCTTACCTCTCACCCAGCACAAACTCAACTCCAAATGGCTCATAGAAACATAGACCTGACTGATGCCCTGAGGCTGACAGGGGAGAAAGTGGGGAGCTCACTTGGACTTTCAGGCACTCTTCTGAGCAGGACACGGCTGGAGCAGGCTTTAAGACTAGCAGGTGCCGTATGGGACGCTGTGAGACTTCTTGCTTCTGCACACCACCATTTGAGGAATCAGTCCTACAGAATGGAGCCATCTTTCCCAGCTCTATATACGATAGGAGCTGATGTGCAGAAGACACAAATAACTCAGAAAACTAAATACCAAAGAAACAATCAGCTCAAATCAATATCAGAGCATGGAACGAAACAGAATTTTCAAGAGAATAACTTCAAATCACCAAGAAACGTTTCTTAAAGAATTCAACATCCTTAACCATCAAGGAAACAAAAATTAAAACTGCTTTGAGATTTCACCTTACCCCAGTCACAATAGCTCAGATCAATAAAAACAAATGGGAGTAGTGCTGGCATGGATACAGAAACGGGGGAAACCGAACTCACTGCTGGCGGGAACGCAAACTGGTGTAGCCACTATGGGAAAGAGTGTGGAGGTTCCTCAGACAGCTAAAGCTAGCTCTAACCCCTGACCCAGCTGTACCTAAAGTGTTTCCTGCCACAGAGACGCTTGCTTATCCGTGTTCTTTGCTGTTCTGTTCTTCCTTTTATTAAAAAATAATAATAATCAAAATACATCTCCTCTCGACCTTCCTACTTCTGTTTAGCCATTTTTCCTTCTGCTCTAACACATGTTCTCTGGCAAAGCTGCTGCTGTAAGTAAGATAGCGCACTTGCCTAGCACGTGCGAGGCCCTGGACTCCATCCCCAATACCACAAACAAAAAGGAAAAGGGGGTCCTTCAACAACTCAATGGACGTGCCTTCTCAGTTTTCTTCTCTTTCAGGCTACTGCTTTCCAGATGAGTGTGAGACTCTCAGATTCCATTTCTGCAAGAACTCTGTCCCTGCTGGCAACTCCCAAACCCGCACCTCCAGCCCTGTGTAAGTGCTCCCCACAAACAGCAAGTAGATATTATAGAAATGGCTTCAAATGCGCGCATCCAAAATTAAATTCCTATTTAATGCTGCCCAAAAAAGTGATGAACAGTGAGAACCACTTGAATCAACAAATAGTTCACAGTCCGTTCCCTCATGTTATCATCTAGTTCTAGATAATAGTATAATTAAAATTAACATTCGTAAGAACAAGCTAAAGAAGCATTCCTTGCTTCTGCCCATCCCGCTTGCTTACAGCTGACGCTTAACAAGCACCAAACATCATCGGCCTCCCGTCCTCCCTAGCCAGACACTTAAGAATAAGCCTTTATTCTCTTCAGTCTGCTACCTGCTGGACTCAGCTCTGCATCCCACCGCCTAGAACCCGGATACAGCCCTTTCCCCCACGCCTCTAGTGCTAGGGCTTCAGTCTTCAGTGCTTCTCGCCAGCACGTCGGAAGAAACCTCTTACACTCTCCCCTGCCTGTAAAACCAGTCCTCCTTCCACAGCTGCCTGACTCTCTTTCTATAAAATGAATTGGGTCATGCCATTCCTTCCCCTTAAAGCACTCATTACCCACCACGGTCCCGGGTTCTGGGAACCGACCCGTAAGAATTGACTGGGGAGCTCATTAAGCTGCCAAGTCCTACCGCATCCCATCTCCTCGGAGAGAAGTCCTAGGAATCCCCATTTTTAATGAGGTCCCCAGGTGACTTTTGCAGCCACTAACAGGAAAGGACCGCTGTCCAGCAGGAGACAACCCAAGACTCTTGGCAGATGTGGAAGGCCTTCAAGCCTCTGGGACACTAGTTTCCTCCCCTCTGTATCCTGTGCCCCCAAACCTGTCACGTTGAATTCCTCACTCTTTCTCAACACTTCAGCCCCTCCCGTGCCTTCAGGACTTTCTCTAGAGACTGTTCCTTGGTTGTCTTCTGTGCCTAGCAGACTCCACACGCTCCCTTCCTCTGCAGACCCTTCCTACGCGCAATCATGGTCCTAGATCCCTTGTTCATCCTGCATAGCCTTTCCTCACGTGTGTCGGCTTCACTGGATTATAATCTGTCTGTTTAGGTGGCGGCTGCCCAGTGTGTGTGTGTGTGTGTGTGTGTGTGTGTGTGTGTGTGTGTGACTGCCCAATGTGTGTGTGTACATACATACATACATACATACATACATACATACATACAAACAGATAGGTTGTACATACATATAAACAGATAGGTATATGTGTGTACATACATACAAACAGATAGGTATGTGTGTGTTCATATGTACATACAAACAGATAAGTGTGTGTACATATATTCATACAAAAGGTGTGTGTGTGAGTGTACATACATACATACAAACAGATAGGTGTGTGTACATATATTCATTGTAGTATTTGGAGCGGTGGGCCACGTTCCTGGCACCCGGCCGCCCGCACGGCTAGCTTTATCCGAAATAATTACACAGAAACTGTATTCTTTTAAACATTGTTTGGCCCATTAGTTCCAGCCTCTTATTGGCTAGCTCTTACATATTGATCTAACCCATTTCTAATAATCTGTGTAGCCCACAAGGTGGCTTACCAGGGAAGATCTTAACCTGTGGCTATGTCGGGTGGGAGAATCATCGCGACTCTAACTCAGCTTTTTTCTCCCAGCATTCTGTTCTGTTTACTCCGCCTATCTAAATTCTACCCTATCAGAGGGCCAAGCAGTTTCTTTATTAGTTAACCAGTGAAAGCAACAGATAAGATACAAGACCCACTTCCATCAATTCATACAAACAGATGGGTGTGTGTGAGTGTGCATACATACATACAGATATGTATGTGTGTATACATACATACAAACATAGGTATATGTGTATGTACATACATACATACATACATACAAACAGATGGGTGCGTGTGTATAAATGCATACATACAAACAGATAGGTATATGTGTGTACATACATACATACAAATAGGTGTGTGTATGTGTACATGCATACAGATAGGTATGTGTGTACATACATGCAAACAGATAGGTATGTGTGTATGTGTCCTAATGAATTACCTACAAAAATTAAATCATAGATATCTAATGAATTGATTAACTTTTTTATACAAGTTAACTAACTTACCTAGGAAGTAACTAATTTTGGCAGACTCACTGGATTCAGTACCATTCAAAAGTTCAGAATCTGGGCTTTTGTTTAAGAGAACTTGCTTTTCTTGCAGAGGACCTACGTTCAGTTCCCAGCACCCACATAGTGACCCATAACCATCTGTACCACCAGTTCCAGGGGATCTGGTGCCCTCTTCTGACCTCTGCAGGCATTGCATGCATTTGCCTATATGCAGGGAAAATAGTCATAGAATAAAATTAAATCTTTAAAATAATGCATTTTTTTAAACCCGTGTACTATGAAAACCAAACTTTCATAAGCAGAAAAAAAAAGGAAAGACTTAACTACCTCCCCAGCCCAAAGTTATGAAGTTCTAACTAGCCTCTCACCTGAAACCTCGCCTCTCCCCGGCCGCTCCAATTGCTACCACGCAGGAGACTATTGAATGGCATACAGAACCCAAATCTAATCAGGAGGATTTAAAGAACAGAGACTCAGTCCTCAGTGCCAAGTAAACAGGTGCCAAAGAAATCAAAACTATGCCAGACTGCAGATCTTCACCTGAGCCCCCAGACTCCAACGGTGCTCACACTGCATGGACACCATGGCCTAAGGCCTGATGGTGAGCTTGGCCTGCCCCACTCTTTCCTAGGCATTTGCCAAAAGGGTGCCTGACTGATCCACAGGCACGGCCATGTGGTGGTTATGGGAAAACTTGTTACCTGCTTGGATGCTAATCAAAATCAGCAGAGAACTCAGGAACGTCGATGGAGACCAGGCCTGGATGTCCAACCAACCAAAGAACTGGAAAACTGAGGAGCGCCAAAGGAAGGTACCACCCACACACCAGAGCCTTCTAGAGACAGCGAGATGAAGAAGATAAGACCCACTCACTACCCTGAGACAGTTGACTTTGGTTGAACGAGAACAGAGGAAGGCATGATCTCTAAAACACCCTTCTTCCTTCAGTCAATGGGGAAGGTGGGCAGTAGGCTGGGAGGTGGGAGGCACATAGAGCTGGGGCTCTAACAGCATGGGAAGGGCATCACGTCTTACCAGGGTAGCCTGACAGGCTTGGGAGCCATGGACAGCATTGCCCAGAAGCTGGGCAAGAATCAGGGGCTCTTCCAGGGTGCAGGAAACAAGCCAGTCACACCAAGCCCCACATCCGACACAGTCCTTTCTCAGGAACAAGTATGCCACGTGCCCTGCATGAGTGCCCAAGGCTCAAAAACATACGTGCATACTCCATTGCTAAGCCAGGAAGACACCCCCTAGCTCAGCTCGGTTAGAAAGGGGGGGAGGATGCTAAAGCCATTCAAGTGCAAAGTGAAAATGCCACAACATACACTTTCCTAGACTGCATCAGCACGGCAGGATAGGATCTCAGATTGAGTTTGTGTAAATATAGTAAAAAAAAAAAAAAAATGAGGTAATGGAGTGTGTGTGTGTGTGAAAATGAATGGCAGAGACAGGGACAGACAGAGAGAAAGGAGGGAAAAGGTCATGCATACGTGTGCACATGCTTATGGAGGTCAGAGGTCAGCATCCGTGTTTTCCTTGATGAATTACTTTCCACCTTTTTTGTTGAGAAAGGGTCCCTTACTGTACAGGTCACCAATGTAGCTAAACCACCTGGCCAGCACACCCTGAGGCACCCCCCTGCCTCCACTCCCCAGCCCTAGAATTACAGGTACTCAGACACCTGTGTGGGTCACAGAGCGTGGGTCCTCGTGTTTGCACAGCAAGCGCTTCCCGGACTGAACCACACGCCTGAAGCCTTCCTTTGGTTTGTATTCGTGTGTGCTGAGGATGGACTCACACATGCTGCGGTGTGTGTGTGGCAGTCAGAGGCTCTCTCCTCCCGCCTTGCTGAGGCAGGGTCTCTCTTGTTTCTACTCCACAGTATATTCCAGGTTAGCTAACCCTGAACCTTCTAGGCAGTTCCTTTGTCTCCCATTTTATAGTGGGAGACTGATTGATTGATTGATTGATTGATTGACTGAAATCTAATACATGGAAAAGTCAACAGAATTCCAAAGAAATACGGTAACACAACAGTATGCAATAGAGATCTTCTCTGTGAGGCCTCGGGCAGAGCAGGCTCTGCACTTCCTGTGGGGTTTGTGACAGATGCAAGGCTGGGGACTGCTACACGGCTGCCTGCCCTGACCAGCTCTAGAGCTGAAGACACTTGGGAGGTTTGCCAAATGTCCTGAGGGAGAAAAGAATCTCTGAGAGGACTGGGAGGAAGTGTCAGTGTATTCCCTCAGACTCAGAAAAGACTCCCAGGAACCTGCCAGGGGCTCCTGAGCCCAGTGAATGGACACAGGGAGCCCGGAGCCCTCTCCCTGGCCGTGCTTAACATCAGCTAAGAAATGCTGATCCTGACTGCATAGTCAAGGGCTCCATGCCCAGCACAGCAACTGTGGAACTCAGATCTGAAGGTCCTACCCAGGCTGACCCACAGGCAATCAGTGCAGAGGGAGACCAGGCCTGCAGCTCCTCAATGATTAAAGGCTTAAAGCTCTGGAAGACCCCTCTTTCACCAGCACGAAACAGAAAAGGTCACTAAAAGAATTGAGTCAATTTCCCACCAATCTAATGAGATGAGGCTCAGAGTCAAAACTAAGGCAACTGTATCTACTGGGAATTTTAAGCGTTCTGGGTCTTGTGTACCTGAGTCCGATCCACTGAGTGTCTGTTCTGTGCTCTCATTAACGGCACTCAGGAGGCAGAGGCGGATGGAGCTCTGTGAGTTCGAGGTCAGCTTGGTCTACAGGGTGAGACTACAAAGTGAGACCCTGTCTCATAGAGAAAAAAAGTTAATTAATTATAAGCTAGGCACAATGGACACTTAGGAGTCGTAACACAAGAGGAAGGATAGTATGGAGAACCCACTGAGCTCCAGTCCAGCCTGGGCACTCTCTCTCTCTCTCTTTACATAGACATACCTTACCCTAACCCTAACCCCAGACATACCTACACCACAGAGAGACAGACAGACAGACAGACCAAGAGACAGAAAATGTGCACATATGCACAGTAGTGTACTGTTTGTCCATAAAAACAAGAAGAAAATCCTATTGTTTGTGGCAATGTGGATAGAACTCGAGGTTGTTAAGAGAAATAACCCAGGCACAGAAAGACAAGCACTGTATGGCCTCACTGGCGCGGCACCTGAAAAGGCTGGCCTCATGGAAGGTGAGCATAGAGAGGCAGTAACTACAAGGTGGAGAAAGTGGAGCGGTGAGGAAAGACGCAGGGAGGGTGGTGGTACTGAGTTACATTTAGACCAGACAGGGGCCAGCGACTACAGGTGATGCTAATCCACTGTAAAAGCTGCAAGAAATGACTTCAAATGATTCCGGTAAGTGAAAATGCTTGAGATAGAAATGTTTCACCTGACTTAAGCGTTACACAATATTACATTATGTGAGTTGCCAAAATGTGTATGATTCTGCTTCCAGTGTATCCATTTTCAGAAGGAAATTGTGTGAAACCATACCTAACCCATCCACCTGGCTTACTTTGTTTCTTTCTTTGCATTCTGGAAAGATGAGGCCTCGTCCTTCCTTTCAAACTTCCATCTCTGATCTGGTCAACCCAGCCAGCAAAGGAAGGGGGTGCTTCTTGTACCCCGCACCTGCCTCACAGGGTCAAGGGGCCAAGGCAGTTGTCTGTACTGGAAACAAGTCTGACTGATCCCCAGAAAGCCTAGAGAAAAAAACGATGAGGCCAGAAAGGAATGCTGTGACAGAGTTACATGAGCAAGGGCTGAAAAGAAGGAGCAAGAGAGATTCTCTGCGGTTAGAAGTACTTGTTCTCTTGCAGAGGACCTGGGAGCAGTTACCGGCATTGACATAGTGGCCCACAATCATTCATAATTCCAGATTCAGGGAATCTGATGCCCTCTTCTGCCTTCTACAGACACCAGGTAGGCATGGGGCACACATACACACACTACATCAGTGCTCAGTGTTTGGACCAGGCTGAGATGTTTCGGGAGGGGGGGGTTATGGAGAGAGAAAGAGAGAATGGAAACAAAACGATGAGAAAGGAATAGGAATCACTAATGAACACCCTGGCACCCGTGTGCAATCCTAGCCGTCGGGAAGCAGAAGCAGAGGAGCACAGCTCAAGGCCAGCCTGGCACTAGGGCTGAACTCTGTCTAAAGAAGGGGGCGGGGACTATAAGCTACTGAGAACACAGGCCAGCACCTCAATATTTAACTTGTGTACCCAAAGAAAGGACAAAGGAGGAAAGAAGCAGCGATCCTTATGAGAAAGGAAAAAGTTGTCTCAATTAGGGAAAAAAGAAAGAATTCTATCCTCTGCAGCGGAGAGGGGAAGGACTCTTCAAGAGCCACGTAGAATCAGTGACCAAAGACTGACTCTCAGGTTTTTGAGGATACAAATAAGGAATTTCAAGATAAGAAATCAATCAATGAATCATCAGGAAAGCAAAATCAAAATTTTCTGCAAAAAAAAAGAGAAGTGAGGTAAAGCTTTACCACAACACAAAAACCAGGACTCCGGAGGGGGAACGCTGTGATCCTAACCCTCCCCACCACCCAGCTGGGCTTCACAGGAGAAGCAGCGTGACTTGCTGAGATGTGCAAGGCCCAGCAAGGACCTCACCACCCACACAGCCTTCCCTGGTAACTCCTCAGCCAGCTGCCTGAGCTGACAGACAGAAACCGGAGCCAGAATGTCTCAGGAGGATCAGACTGTGGTGACCACGGCAATGCTATCAGCATAAAAGTTCAAATAATTAAAGATGTGCTATTTGTTCAAAATGTCACAGTGTCATAAAAGATGCCCAGTATGAAGAGTAGACACGGGGATGTAGCTCAGTGGGCAGAGTGCTTACCTCGCATGAACGAAGCCCTGGGTTCAGCCCCTGGTTCTGCATAAATCTGGCGGTGTGCACATATAGTCCCAGTATTGATGGAGCCCCGGGGATCCTCAGTTCAAGGTCATCCCTGCTACAGGGTAAGTTCAAAGCCAATATGGGTGACAGAAGACCTGTATAGGAAAAAAGAAGATGTCAGACACATAAACAAGATTGTGACTTGTCCAGGACTGAGTGAATATGTTTTAGATTCATTTCTTTAAGATTTAATAATATGGGGAAGAGAGAGAATGCCAAAGTAGGTCATGCTACAAGAGATCAATTTAAAGTCATCTGAGACTACAGGAAAGATTTTTTTATAACCCTGAGGCTCTTTTCAAATCAAGTAATGTGTATTTCTGCCATAGCTTTACTTTGAATGAAGAAATTTGATGCATTAAGCAAATATTAACATATAAACATATACATGTTATTGAATTTGTGAGCAAAATTAAAATTCTGGGCATATGGAGCAGGAATCTATACAGAAAGGCAGATTCCCCCACCATGCTCCATGATATGGAATGACCCAGTCTTTGCTGTAGCAAAATGCCAGAGACTATGCAACTCCGAAAGCTGCTGGGAAATCATAAAGAAGGTGATAGGAGATTCAGCTCTCACTAAATGCGTTGTCCTCACTTAAAGACAGCTAGCTACCTTCTCACTGTGGGCACGAGTGGACTTTCCTTGTCATGTACACTCAGAGAGAGAAGTCTCTGCCTCTGTGTACGTGTGCATGTGTGTCTGTGTGTGTGCGTGTGCGTGCGTGCGTGTGTGTGCATGTGAGTGTGTGTTAATGGAATTGAACTCAGGACCTTGTGCAAGTTAGACAAGCACTCTACCACCCATTCGCCTTGCTCTTCCATCAAAGGCATGACCCGATGAGGAGTCCATATCACTTCACCTCACCTAATTGCTTCCCGAAGTCCCCAGCTCCAACACCATCACAGTGGGAAGCATGTTCAAAACAAGATTTGTGGGAGGGGGCATACACATTCAGCCCACAATAGTCCTCCTCTTGTCAGGTAGGCAGCCAGCATGGTAGCACCCAGTGAAGCCTGCAGGCTGCACCAGGGCCCTCTGCTGCATCCACATCTCCCAGTCAGGAGGCATGGACTAGCCTAGGGGCAAGGATCTCCAGGAGGGCCATTTCCTGGGAGCTCTGGTCCTGCTGTTAAACAGTCTAGCCCCCAGTGTCCCCTCCCTCTGGGCTCCAAACATCTCTGAAGGTGTCCAGTCCCCCATGAGTCATCCACCTCTGAAATATTTCCAGCACAGGGGAGTGAGTGACTCAGAGAGAATGGAGGACAGTTCCCTAGATCCCGAGTAAAGAGGAGAAGGAACCAGACTGCAGTAAGGCAGCGGTACTGGCCGGCCAGCCTAAGCAAAGACAACAAAAGTAATCACTGGGTATTTAGCCCACTCCTTGCCCCTCATCACTAAGAGAAATATTAAAACTGGTGGCTGTTTTTGGAAACATGACACTCTAGAGTTCTCAACTGAGAAAATAGGACTGGCCTGTGGGCAAGCCTATGAGGGTTTTTGTTTGCTTGGTTTATGATAAATGTTGTGAAGGACCCAGGTCATTGTAGGTGGTGCTAGCCCGGAGTAGATAGTCCTAGGATATATATGGAAACAAACTGAGCAAGCCTGGCGAAGCAAGCCGATAAGCAGCCCTCCTCTGTGGTCTCTGCATCAGCTCCCACCTCCGGCTCTTACCTTGAGTTCCTGCTTTGCATTTCCTCAGTGATGGACTGTGACCTGACGGCTGTCACTTTCCTCCCCAAGTTACTATTGGTCACGGTGTTTGAGCACAGCGACAGAAAACAGAAGAAGACACTGACACGGATCAAGTGCGGTAGTCCTGCAAACGCAGCACTTTGGAGGCGTGAGTTCAAGGCCGGCCTGGGCTGCACGTGACCCTGTCTCAAAAAATCCTAATGATGATGATGATGATGATGATGATGATGAAACTGAGTGAAATATATAACAACGGAATATATGATAATAAGGAAATAATAACTGAAAAATAGCTCCCAAGTGCTAGCCACAGTAAATGCATCAAAGAATCTACTGCATGCAACAAGACAGGAACGGCCGGGAGTGTTCAGTACTGGGAATCTCTAATCTTTTTAGGAGTCAGGAGCTGGAGAGCAGTGAACTAAGTCAACGCAAATGCTCTTAGCTCACGGACTTCTTGAACTTTCAAGATGTAGCCAACCAGCACTTTGCTCATAAATTGGTTTCTATTTTTAAAGAAAGAAAATGTTTTTCTCTTCTTATAATTTTCTTTCCGAAAAATAACATAGTTCTCAGGTCCAGACAACCTCCCTACCCCGTAACCCATGCCATGGCATTTTCCTGTAATCAACAGGATTCACATAGCCATGAGGAGACAAACAGAAAATGAGAAGTCAAGCCTTGCCTTGGTGTGTGTGCGTGTGTGTGTGTGTGTGTGTGTGTGTGTGAATGTGTGTGTGCGTGTGTGTGTGCATGTGTGTGTGTACGTGTGTGTGTGCGTGTGTGTGCATGCCTGTGTGTGTGCGTGTGTGTGCATGCGTGTGTGTGTGCGTGCGTGTGTGTGCGTGCGTGTGTGTATGCGTGTGTGTGTATGCGTGTGTGTGAGAATGTGTGTGTGTGTGCGTGTGTGCGTGAGAATGTGTGTGTGTGTGCGTGTGTGTGTGAGAATGTGTGTGTATGTGTGTGCGTGTGTGTGTATGCGTGTGTGTGTGTATGTGCGTGCGTGTGTGTGTATGCGTGTGTGTGTATGCGTGTGTGTATGCGTGTGTGTGTATGTGCGTGTGTGTATGCGTGTGTGTGTATGCGTGTGTGTGTGTATGTGTGTGTATGTGCGTGTGTGTATGCGTGTGTGTGTGCAGGTGTGTGTGTATATGCGTGTGTGTGTATGCGTGTGTGTGTGCGTGTGTGTGTGCGTGTATATGCGTGTGTGTGTATGTGTGTGTGCGTGTGTGTGTATGCGTGTGTGTGTGTGCGCGTGTGTGTGTATGCGTGTGTGCGTGTGTGTATGTGTGCGTGTGTGTGTATGCGTGTGTCTGTGTGCGTGTGTCTGTGTGCGTGTGCGTGCGTGTGTGTGCGTGTGCGTGCGTGTGTGTATGTATGCGTGTGTGTGTGCATGTGCGTGTGTGTGTGTGTGTGTGTGTATGCGTGCACGTGCCGCGCGGTGAAAGTGAAAAAAAAAGTGCACCATAAGAAGGAAAGAGTAAATCTTAAGGAAAGAGGGAGGAGGAAAACAGGAATTAGCAGGATTCATGTGACTTAGGAGGAGGAAGGGGAGCAATGATGGGGGAGGGCGGAGAAGGGAGGGCATTGTAGAAGGGGAGATGAATAAGAGCAAGCGTAATTGTATGTGTGTGAATATATATAGATATATGTGTATATATATATATATGTAGATAGATATGAATTTACCGAAATGGCTTACCAGTTGCAGTCCAACATCAGCTAGCAGTAAATGGGAAGCCCAAGAATCCAGTAGTTGCTCAGTCCCACGAGGCTGGGTGTCTCAGCTGGTCTTCTGTTTATGCCGGAATCACAAGAACGTAGGTTCCAACGCCAGTGAAGGAATGGATGCGCTGACAAGGGGAGGGCAAGCAGATGAAGAACAAACCCTTCCTTCTTCCCTCGTCCTTATACAGGTTCCCAGCAGAAGGGGTGGTCAGATTCAAGATCTGGATTAAAGGCGTTCTGTCTTCCTGCCTCCAGATCTGGATCACAAGTGTGCCCTCCATTCCTGGATTGTAGTTAATTCCAGATGTAGTCAAACAGACAACCAAGAACAGTCATCACAGGTAGGCACACATGAGCCTTTCCTCTGCTCAGGACTCTCAGCAGGGCCGTCAGACCTTTCCTGGTGCTGTCTTTAGGGAGACTTGGAGAGCTGCTGGCCTCCACCTCCAAAATCAAAGACTCTAAGTTACTCTAACCTCATAAACACTTAGGACATTGTTTATTGTGCATCCCTTCTCGAAGTCAGAATGACACTTGCCAGTCCTTATTACTGTCACCATTACAGGTTCTAGATATGCTTCCTCCCCCACCCCGTGTCCTGTTTCTGTTAAAGTTCTGAACTAATTTCCATTATGGCTGACATAAAAGGAAAACTTTGGCTTAGACTAAGGCCCCCTCCAAAGTAAAAAATAAAAAACTTCATCACTTGAACTTTTTTCTTTGCACAATCTGATTTTGACTATCTGATTTTCTTTTTAATTTTTTCCATTTTTAACAGTTGCCAATAAACAATATGCTGTTTTATGATATGATACTAGGAAAAGAACATAAATCATGCCTCAAAAAAGAACCACTTTACAAATAGCTCTATCTGGAAAAAAAATGTTGAAATAAGACCAAACAAAGCTGGATTGCTGAGCAACAAGGAAGCAGGCCTGCTGCGTACTCACACATACAAATGAAAGCAAGCTGCATGGTGGCTAACGCAGTGACAATTCTATTTTTAGAAAAGAAATGTGCATGTTTATATATACATAAAAACCCTGAAGGAACTGAGAGTGGTTATTTATGGGATATCGCTGAGATCTTTTACTTTCAATGTATTTATCTATACGTTTGGCTAGTTTATAGAAGCATGGTATCTTGGTTACGGTTCTATTGCTGTGAAGAGACACCATGACCAAGACAACCTAAAAAAAGAAACATTTAATTAGGGGCTTGCTTACAGCTTCAGAGGAAGAGTTTATAATCATCATGGCAAGAAGCATGGCTGCAGGCAAGGATGTCACTAGAGCAGTAACTAAGAGGTCACAGCCTGATCCACAGTCAGGAGGCAGAGAGAGAGAGTGTGACACTGGGCCTGGAGAGGGCTTCTAAAATCTCAAAGCATATCCCCAGTGACACACATCCTCCAACAAGGCCACACCTCCTAATCCTTCCCAAACAATTCTACCAAGTGGGAACCAAACACTCAAATATGTAAGCCTATGGGAGCATTCTCATTCAGGCCACCACATATGGTTTTATAAACATAATATGGGGATTTCCATGGATTTCCTTCCATAGACTTCCCAGGTGGTGGCAGTGTTTGGTGACGTTTAGCGGATGTGCCTTGGAAGTGTGTCACTGTGGCTGGACTTTGAGAGCTTATGTCCTTCTCAATTTCAATTCAATTTCTCTGGTATGTGCTTCCAGTAATAGATGTGATCTCTCGGCTTCCTTCCTCTGTCACCGTGCCAACCACTTGTTTCTAGGCCATGATGGAATCTTATCCCTCTGGAACCACACACCAAAACAAATTCTTCATTCTGTAAGTTGCCTTGGTCATGCCTTGGTGTTTTATCATGGAAAAAACAATAATACACATCAAAATAATAAGGATGACAAGCATAGCACATGTTATCTTCTCAGAAGCTTCTGGAAGGTTCAATGACAGCTACGTGCTCTTCTATAGACTGCCTGTTGCCAGGATCTTGTAATAAACACTAGCCTGCTTAAGCCAGAAAAAGTATATTAAACTCAAAGTCAATGTCGCAGCCAGGAAAGTTCCAGCAACTGTCACTCTCCTCCCCCCTGGAAGATTTTGGTCTGTAAATCTGCTGAAACTGTGTTAGGCAGGGTTTCAAGAGCAGCTAAAGCCCTGTAAGCTATGTTAACTGAAGCCATCACTAACCTATGCCAGAATGACAGTGAGACGGTATAGAGCTGCCAGTGATCCTATCAACTCTAGAGGCAGGCCACAATCTGCTTCATCTCCTAATGGAAACACTGATCATTCCATACACAAAGTCAATGTGTAGTTAGTGGGGGGTTCATTTCTGGTGCATCCTGAGGAGATCCCACGAGATAGCTCTCAAGAAATTGGTCATCAAAAGAACAAATAATCAATTAAAAAAGTGGAGTCCAGACCTAAACAGAGAACTCTCAACAGAGGAATCTAAAATGGCTGAAAGACACTTAAGGAAATGTTCAACATCCTTAGTCATCAGAGAAATGCAAATCAAAACAACTCTGAGAGTCCATCTCACACCTGAAAGAATGGCCAAGATCAAAAACACCAATGACAGCTTATGCTGGAGAGGTTGTGGGGTAAAGGGAACACTCCTCCATTGCTGGTGGGAATGCAAGCTCGTACAACACCTATGGATGTCAGTGTGGTGATTTCTCAGAAAATTAGGAAACAACCTACCTCAAGACCCAGCAATACCACTTTTGGGTATATATCCAAAGGATGCTCAATCATACCACAAGGATGTGTGTTCAACTATGTGCATAGCAGCATTATTTTTCAAACCAGAACCTGAAAACAACCTGAATTACTTTCTACCAAAAAATGGATAAAGAAGATATGGTACATTTACACAATGAAGTACTACACAGTAGGAAAAAATGACATCTTGAAATTTGTGGGCAAGTGGATGGAACTAGAAAACATCATATTGAGTGAGGTAACAGACCCAGAAAAACAAATATAATATGTAGTCACTCATAAGTGGCTTTTAGACATAAAGCAAAGAAAAACCAGCCTATAAATCACAATCCCAGAGAACCTAGACAACAAAGAGGACCCTAAGAGAGACATACATGGATCTAATCTACATGGGAAGTAGAAAAAGATAAGATCTTCTGAGAAAA
The DNA here is from genome assembly GCF_018167655.1 of Microtus oregoni. NCBI lineage: Eukaryota > Metazoa > Chordata > Mammalia > Rodentia > Cricetidae > Microtus > Microtus oregoni. The sequence continues at coordinate 7,100,488 of NW_024543076.1, read as the reverse complement.
TTGGGAGCATGGGGATCATGGAAGAGGGTAAAAAGGGAAGGGGGAGGAAGGAAGGGGAGTGAGAAAAAATATATAGCTCAATAAAAACAATTTTTAAAAAACAGGTTATGGGGAAAAAAGAGAATTTGAACCTTGAATAGAGGGAGATCAAATCTAGTTTGTGGTTTTTTTTAATATTTATTTATTTATTATGTATACAATATTCTTTCTGTGTGTATGCCTGAAGGCCAGAAGAGGGCACCAGACCTCATTACAGATGGTTGTGAGCCACCATGTGGTTGCTGGGAATTGAACTCAGAACCTTTGGAAGAGCAGGCAATGCTCTTAACCGCTGAGCCATCTCTCCAGCCCCCTCAAATCTAGTTTGAAAGCTCACTCACAGCCTGTAATGATGACTCTGCTGTTAGAGCACTGTCTGCTCTGCAGAGGGTCTAAGCTTGGTCCATAGCCCCGACACAGCAGCTCACAAACATTCCTAACTCCAGTCCCAAGGCACGCAAAGCCTTCTTCTGGCCTCTGTGAGCACCAGGCATGCATGCAAGCAAAGCATTCATGCACATAACAAACAGAAAACTAACTTTTTTAAAAGTTCACTCCTTCTCCGGCTGCCCAGAAGAGAATGTCACATGACTGTTACCCTGACTCTTTCAGTTGCCCATACTCCTGACCTCTCTGAAGCCCCTCTCACCCACACGTTCTGCAATCCATGAACTGGCTTCTCACCTTACCAGTATATGTTTTTGCATAAATTAATCAAGGTTGATTGGCTTCTTTTATTATTCTTAATACTTTAATCTGTTCTTTGTCAATTTTATACATGTATATAATGTGTTTTGACCATATTCACCTCCCTCATACTCCCTAATCCCCCTTCTACTTCCTATGAACCTCCTCTTCCCAATCAATTCACTTCTTTTAATGAAAGAATTCCATCAGGTACAGGTAAGTCCCTTTCTTATTTTCTTTTTCCAAAGGCAGATGTGGGAATATATGAGAGCAAGCATTAAATGCCTCAAAGAGAATAATAAGGTATGCCATCACTCAAGAACCTAATATATGAAATCATTTTGTGAAAATTACTGTTACTATAGCAACCTTTCAATGGGTATTCAGTTTATATTAACATTTTAATGTAAACCTAGCTATATCAGTTTATTTGACTCTGATTCATTTTTTAATATAGGCTCCACTTATGTGTTCAGCAATCAGGAAGCTCCCCTAAACCCTCTCCTTTGGGGTTTCTATAGGAGCTTCACTACTCAGGAATGATTGGTTATGACATCATGGACCATTAGTAATCAACTCAACACTCAGCTCCTCTTTAGTCCCTAAGATTTTGGAGGCAGCCATGTGCTGGTTTTTCTAGTGACCAGTCTTATCCTGAAGCTCCTTAAGACTATAGCAAGCAATAAGCATTTCTTTGGACTAAAAATCATTTTTCTTTATTAGTGCATGCAGAAGATTGAACTCTGGGCAGTGCACATGTTCGTGTATGCCCTATCTCTGAAGAACACTCTTAGCTACAGTGTCCTAATTAGGGTTTCTACTGCTGCAATGAAACCCACAACCAAGAGAAAGTGGATTTATTTGACTTATACTTCCATCACAGTTCATCATCATCATCAAAGGAAGTCAGGACAGGAACTCAAACAGCAGGAACCTGGAGGCAGGAGCTGATGCAGAGGCCATGGAGGGGTACTGTTACTGTCTTGCTCCCCGCGGCTTGCTCGGCCTGCTTTCTTGTAGAACCCTGGACCACCATTCCAGGCACAGTACCACCCACGATGGACTGGACCCTCCACCCATCCATCACTAATTTAAAAACTGCCCTACGGTCTTGCTTACAGCCAATCTTACAGAGGCATTCTTCTTCACTGAGCTTCCCTCCTCTCAGATGACTCCAGCTATGTGGAACTGACATGAAACTACCCAGCACATGCAGTTTCAACCTTTCAAATGTTCCAGAAACACGTGCACGAGACAAGGTATCTCCTCTACTCTGCTGCTATAAGGGTGTATTTCCTCCCTGTATGAGTACATGAGTGCCTAGACAGGCATATGCGTGTAGGAGTTTAACATTTGTTTAATTGTTGTTTTCCATTTGTTTATTTATTTATTTATTATTGCATGTGCACACACATACATACCACAGCCCATGTGTAAAGGTCAGAGGACAACTACTTACGAAGCTGGTTCTCTGCTCTGCCTGTGTGCTCCGGGCTCTGACTCTGGGGTTGCCAGACTGCTGCAGCAAGTGCCTTTGCCCACTGAGACATGCTATCGGCCCTTGTTTAATTCTTTTATGTCCTCATTTGTTTGTTGTTTCCTGAGGATGTCCCATTTTGATGTGTATTCATGAAGATCTCTTATATCGTTTATCTCACTAGTCGGTAGGAGTTATAATTAAGGAATTGTACAACAATAAATTGTGTCGTGAGAGCTGAAGTGATCCCTTTGTTCAGCACCTCATGAATCCAAAAAAATTAAAAGCAAACAAGACAACCGAAGGTAGCTTAATGCGCTGCAGATTAAATTTCAAGATTTTTTCTTCACACACAGGCACAGAAGTGCCCCTCATTCTGCTGTCAAATCGAGTCCTGCAAGCCCAGACCTGACTGTCACGCCATTTGTTTCATTACAGCCAGGAAAATCATAATTATTTCCTTTGCTTCATTTTTAATTCTCGCTTTTGTGTAGCTGGAAATGATTATAATTAGGTAATTCTGTTTTTTTTTTAAAAAAAAATAGGGCTTTCTCTCAAGAAAACAAAGCCATAATTAATATGGAGATGAGAAACTAAAAGGCAACTTGAAAATACATTTTATTAAAGCGCAAAGTCCTGTTACGCATGGCCAACAAAGGTAACCATGGAGCGTCTGCCCGCATTGTTCCTCTCTAATGAGCTTCCCTCTTCTATTCGATAATTTAGATAATATGCATACCGCACTTACAAGTGCCTGTGGGGTTAGTCACACAAAAACCAGTGAGGCAGAGAGTTGCCCTCACCACCCTGGCTGTTAGTCGCGTAGCTTTAAGCTTCATAGAATGTTTGTGGGGACAGAACAGGTGGAAACCCATAGAAAAACCCCCAGACATGAGTATTATAGTGATAGCAGGTTTTGTACTTTATAAAACGTTCCCTTTTCCAAAGGTCCAACATGCGTTAGTGGTATAGCAGGAGCATAGCTGCCTTCCAGGGGTCAGCAAACCAGACGGGAGGTGAATCCGCACCCGAGCAAAGGACTCGCTGCGGCGCTTACATCTAAGGGTTACCCCACACGCCTCCCAGCTTGTTTCTCCACTTCAAAGTACATTCTACTGCTGCGTGTGTTCATAGCTTTGGAAAGAAAGGTAAAAGATATTTTCCTTGTGAAAATTATTTTTTTGTGGTTGCTTTTATAGTTTTTTGCTTGTTTTTGGGTTTTCAAGACAAAATTTCTCGTATAACAGTCCTGGCTGTCCTGGAATTTGCTTTGTAGACCAAGCTGGCCTTGAACTCACTGAGATCCACCTGCCTCTGGGATTAAAGGTGTATGCTGCCTGGTGGAATTTTTTTAATGTTACCTTTTTTCTTAATTTTCTTTTATTAAAAATAGATTTTTTTCATACAGTATATTCTGATTATGACTTTTCCTACCCCAACTGCTCCAAGATCTTCCCAATAAACCTAAATCCACCCCCTCTCCCTGTCTGTTTCTAGAAAATAAGCAGTCAGCCGGGCGGTGGTGGCGCACAGCTTTAATCCCAGCACTTGGGAGGCAGAGGCAGGCGGATCTCTGTGAGTTCAAGGCCAGCCTGGTCTACAGAGTGAGTTCTAAGACAGATTCCAAAGCTACAGAGAAACCCTGTCTCAAACAACCTAACAAGAAAAAAGAAAATAGTCATCTATCTAAAGAATAGTAGTAAAATGAGATAAAGCAAAAACAAACATCCTCATCTTATTATTTTATGTCCACAGTAATCCTGCCAGGAATTTTCAAGACTTTTGTAGGTGAGAAATCCAAGGATCACAGAGTTATACATCTTTCCCAGAGTTGTGCTGTTCCTAAGTGGTAGATCTGGGATTCAAATCCAGTGATTCTTCAGTTTCTAGTCTAGTCTACTGGTCAGCACGTCTCTCAGTGGACAGCAACGGGAGGAAGACAGAGCGCGAACTCCAGAGGACAGAATTCTGGTCTAGGGCCTTCGTATTCCTTCTGGGCACATCTCTGGCTATGAGCACACCTCTGCTCCTTGCCCTGAAAACTCCCAGGACCAGACCTCTCATGCCAGGCACTTTAGGTACTCTATTACAAAACTTCTGGAGGTTTTAACCCCGAGGTTCAGAAAAGCCCACCGGAGCAGGAAGGCCATCCCAAGAACCATGGCTAGTATCCTCTTCTACGCCTCCTGTTCAGCAGAGATCTTTGTGGAGTGAGTCAGGCTTTATCTACCCTTTGTCCTTTGCTAATACTGCTAAAACAGAACCACTGCCTTCTGTGAAGATGTGGCTGGGTGTCACCAGGGCTGTTTTGTAGGGGACTATGGGAAGAAGCCATGCCTGGCCATCATGAGTCACCCCCTGCAGCACAGCACTCAGTTACCCTCTAACAACGTGCCCAGGGCCACTCAAGGCTGCCACCACACGTAAGGAAGTACTCTGCGGGGCTACAGGAGGCTCCTTGGCAGGAGAGGCTTCACTACTAGACAAGTATTCTACCAGCGAGTAGCTGTCCCAAACCAAGCAGTCTAGGCTCTGATTGCCACACCTCCCACCTCCTGATGTAACTGCTGACTTGTGAATTCAAGCAGAGAGAGACCATTTGGCCTTACTGCCAGGATTGATGACTGGCACAAAGGAGCCCCAGTACTGTGGACTTGGAACCTCCAACGTTCAGACTCCTGGCAGACCCAGTAGGTCTCATCTTCTGAAGAGACCGATTTCTATGTCTCTAATGTGGCGTCTTAGAGATCTGTCTGCAATGGCACCACAATTGAGCACCCAGCACAAGGAGCGGAAATCCAGCTACAGGGTGACCAGCATAGGGTATGTATGTGCTAGTCCCTGGCATACACTGGCCTGGCTGAGGGTGATCTGCCGAAGGTTCTTACTTGTGGTAAGGATGTCCTTGTAATGACAAGAATTTCCCTGTGTCCCTTGTACAAGTTTTAAAAACCCTCACAGGGGCTGGAGAGATGGCTCAGAGGTTAAGAGCATTGCCTGCTCTTCCAAAGGTCCTGAGTTCAATTCCCAGCAACCACATGGTGGCTCACAACCATCTGTAATGGTGTCTGGTGCCCTCTTCTGGCCTGCAGGCATACACACAGACAGAATATTGTATACATAACAAATAAATAAATATTTAAAAATAAATAAATAAATAAATAAATAAAATAAATAAAAACCCTCACAGCTTGCATAATGCAACCATTTGGGGTCTGCCTTAACTTGGACTCAACACCTTCACACAATAAACTGAAAAGAGCCTAAACAAGAAATAAATGACTATCGCACATGGGGATTAATTTTTGGCCCCATTTCCCCATCTTCCCCCCATTCCCCGGGCTCACCAGAAGGCATGGATAGTCTCCTGCTGCGGAGGCCATCTCCCTTTCGGGATCGGGTTCCCATCTCTTCTGTAAATGCAGACACTCTGTGGCGTTCCTCCCACCGACTTCAGCTGGAAATCCAACTGCCTACAGAACACTGTGTTTAGCAGGTCACCCTGGCTCCTGCAAACTGGAGGCTGAAAACAACGAAGCCTTTGCTGGAGAATTTTTTGGATGCTCTGGAGAGTGCCTCTGGGCAGATCACACGTGGTGACAAGATCTTTCCAAACCGTGATAATTCAATCTTCTACAAAGGCCTGATTCTTCATGCTCAGCATACACGGTAGCTGTTCTTGCTCATCCTCACCCACATCTTGAAGTGGACTTGGGGGGCTACTATCGAGGTAAATGCACAGTTCTTTGGCTGGCAGGCAGGAAGGGTGAGGGGCTGTGTTGGGAGTTACTGTGTCGCTCGGCTTGGGGCTACCATAGGCAACACTGAGAGATCAAGTTTGCTTCAGCTCACTATCTCAGAGATGCAGGGCATGCATGTTTGGCCCTGTTGTCTGGGAGGCAGTAGCATTTAGTACTGCAAAAAGAAACAGGAAGGCACCAAAATCCCAGTGTTCCCTTCAAGAGCAGGCCCCCAAGAGCCAGACTTTCATTCACAAGACTTCACTGGTCAATAATGTCATTGTGTAGGGGCCAAGTCTTAGACCTATGGGTTGGGTGGGTATCCAAATTAAAGCAATTATCTTGGAGCTAAAGATTGTTTGACAAAGCCAGCCCAGAGACAACAGGATCCCCCGTAATCACAAACTACTGACAGCTGTTAGAGGGAGGAAAACAGCGTGGAAGGGTGGAATTACTACAGTCTGAAGACCCAGCTTCAAAAAAAACAAGACAACAGAAAATTCCTTAAAGGAGGTAAATATGACCAAAGTACATCGTCTCCATTATCAAGGTGTCATAATGAAACCGTTACTTTGTGTGATTTACATATGCCGACAAAAGAATTAAAATACATATATGTTTTACGTTTCCGTGTTGACGCTGAAGCAGGAGACTTACACAGCACCTTCCCCAAACCCTTAGGCCAACAGATTAAGAATTCTTTGTTCACGTGCTGCCACCTGGTGGCCAAAGTGAGAAAAGTGCTATCGCCGAAAAACAAAACACCTGTGTCTTCTTTACAACCCACCCCCTCACGTGCCTAGCCATGAGCCACTTTGCCTGTAAAGGTGGCAACAAGAGGCTTCTTGGGCAAACAAACGGGCTGACCACACAGGAAACTTGCTGGTTGCTTTCCAGTGTAAAAGACAGTTTCCTTGCTGTTTGCTTGCTAACCCACATGACAGCTTCGTTCACTTAAAATCTTACTGGTGTCCTGTTATTTCCAGGTGGTCTGAATTCCATTGTGAAGGTGATAGAGGACCCTGTGGGAGGTCATGTGACTGTGCCTCATTTGGGTCTCAGACTTAGGGGACCCTGGGTTAAATGCTTCTACATGCAGCGGGCACCTTACTCTCGGTCATGAAAAGATGTGTGGATTGTCAGCTTGTCGAGGGCAAGTTCAGACAGGTTTACATACTGGGGCCTCTTTCTAAACCCTGAGTGTCTCCTCACTCCTGGTCAGCCAGAATCAGCTGCATTTGAAAATATGACCTTCTACACACCTGGGTCCTTGAATGCAAAAGTGAGCTCCCAGCTGCTATAAGCTAGTGTCTGCAGTGTGGAAACGCTCTCGGTAATAGGGAGGAATCCAGCTGATCCGCTGGCTCTTCAGACAGTCCCTCCTCTGTCCCGGATTCCACCTCTTACCTGCAGGGTTCAGTTACAGAAAGGTGCATTGACTGGTGGCCCATATATGACTCATGGCCTACAAGCAGGCCTAGCCAGGCACAGTAGCACACGCCTGTAATCCAGAACCCGGGAGGCTAAGACAGTCTGGTCTTAAATTCAAGACCAGCCTGAGCTCCATGAGTTTGAGGCCAGCCTTAGCTACACAGCAAGACCTATCTCAGAATACGTAAGTGCTGTCTCCGCCTTTCTGTCCCATGTGGCAAGCAGGCTTTGCACAAGCTCCTGCCTGCACACTGCTCTGCCTCACTGTGGAACCCAGAACCCATAGGAGACAACTGTCATTCTGAGTCTGGCCGCTTTTGTTTTCCGGGATGATCCCCAGTGTATCTGTCTTCCTGCAGAGGACAAAGCTTTTCTTATTTATGGCTTAAATGAAGCTCCATTGTACACCTTCAGAATGTGAATGCCCTGGTGTACAATGGAGCCTAAGTGACAGACATGCAACCCTGCAGCACCGTGTGGATGGGAGGTACAAGAGCTGGAAACTGAGGCCTGGGAATCAAACACGCTGTTACTCAGCGACAGAGTCCTAATTGTTGCATACTCAAAGACTTTCCTAAAGAGCATTCAGCACAGTGACACCAGGATATGTGAGCTGGGCAAGAGCAGAACTTCGAGCTGACATGAATGTGAGGATAACTAATCCATTACTAACATTCAAAAGGAAAGCAGGTGACAGATATGAGTATTTCTGCAAAGGAAACAGTGTGTGACAATATCTCACTATCAGAATTAATTAACTGCTGGCATGGCTATCTAATCCTTGTATATTTGGGGATTTTTTGGTTTGGCTTTTTGGTTTTGTTTTGGTGCTGGTGGTATACTTTAATCTCAGTATCCTGAAGGTACAGATTGGCAGCTCTCTGAGTTCAAGGCCAGCCTAGTCTATGTAGTGAGTTTTAGGATAGCTAGGGCTACATCCAGAGTCCAGAAAGTCTTTTCCCCCCAGTGATAACAGACCATTTGGGAGATAAAGGCTAAGAGATAAATACACCTCAATACTTTGTGTCCTTTTTCTGGTTCCTCCAAGTCATTATTTACATTTTTTTCCTCCAAAGATCTAATGTTTAAAGTATTAATTATGTATGAATGTGCATGTGTATAAATGGGTTTCTGCACTGGGGTGCAGTGCCCATGGGGGTCAGAAGAGGGCGTAGGATCCCCTGGACCTCTAGATGGTTGTGCGCGGCCTGATGTGGGTGATGGGAACAAAACTCGGATTCTCTAGAAGAGCAGCACATGCTCTTAACCACTAAGTCACCTCTCCAGCCCTAAAAAAATCTATTTAGGGCAGAATGAAGAATGTGGGCATGGTCACCTCATTCTTCCATTGTTCTTCATTACAACTGAATTCTTACACTGTCTGATACAAGCACGCCTTGCAGTTTCTAATCAAATATTTATTTTAATATTGATATGCTAAATTAGAAATAAATGAACTGTCCTTTGCAACATCTGTTTTTCCAAGGCACATTGGGGAAACTGTATCTGGTTTGCTTTATGTTCTGTAATTCTCAAGAGCCATGACTGAGGTCACGGTAAGACCTTTGCCTGAAGCTGACAGTACACACTGCCCAGATGCCCTCAGCACAGACTGGACTGTTAACACCAAATATGACCACTCCCTCTGCCCTGGCATCTCTGTGCAGAGGACTATCACACACTTTCACCGAGACACTCAGCCTGCTGAAAGCCTCCTCGTGGAGGGAAGAAGACTATCGTAGAGCAGATTAAAGTCCGAGAGCTAGAAGTCCTCAGAACCTCAGCTACCCTGATGAAGATACTGCACAGTCCGGAGCAGGAACAAAGTATATGACCAGACTGTGCTTCTCTAGCCTGCATTTGAGTCTTGGGCTGGCTTTGTCACCACCCCATTAGTCAGGCCTGGCATGGTGGAGGAAAGGATGATCAGGCATGTGCCAGCTTCCATCACCAGAGAGTACACCATACAAACCCAAATTTCCAATTCCTGAACTAACCAGCCCCCCGACGTGGGGCTGCTCAAGAATAAATAAGCTTTGTTTTAGAAAGCTGCGTGCTTTAGTTCAGGGCTGCACGGGGCACAGGTACGGACGGCACTCAGGTGCCAGGGAGAGCGTCACCCGCCCCAGTGTTTCCTGAGGTGTTCCTTCAGCTGAGGGATGGAAGGCAGCAGCTGCTGGCACTTGTGGCAGCGAAGAGGCAGCTTCAAGAGCTCAGAAGTCCCATCTTGAACAGTCACTCTGCCAACTTCTTGAACCATCTTGATCACAGCTACAAGCAAAAAATAAGGTTCAGATCCCAGCTACTCTGGACAGCCAGTAAGAAAAAACGCCAAAAACATATCAGTCAACAGATCTGCTATCCTAAAGCTCACACGCTTCAAGTTAGACTTCACACTGGGAAAATGCACTTGACCAGATTCTAGGTCTGAGCAACCTACCTTTGAGATGACACACTCCCTCAGGACACAGTCCACGCACCACCCATTACCACCATGGCTTTCTCCAGGTGGCTCTTTGCTAAATGGTAGTCGCCCCATTAACAATGCAGCAGTACTGGTTACACAGAAAATATTCTAGGAAATGCTTACATCTCAAATATACATAGTACCCATGAAACACTGCTAACAGGAGAGAGCCCCAACTCTTGCTCAACTCCTGACAGAAGAGAGAAGAGAAAGAGAGTTCTTGAACCAAGAACTCTGTGAGCATTTAGACATGAAGTACAAAGTGTCCCCCCACCAAAGCCTCATGCATTGTTAAGTGTGGACCCCAGCTGTTGATGCTATTTGGTGAGATGGTAGAAACTTTAGGAGGCAGGACCTAGCTGGAGAAAACAGGTCACTGGGGACACCCCTTGAGGCTGTGTTGTGTCCCAAGTCCCTTTCCTAAGCCCCTCTCTCCTCTTTCTCTCAGTCCCTGGCTACCAATAAGTGAGCAGTGTTGCTCATCATTGCCCTCCCTGCCAGTGTTCTGCCTCACCATAGCCCAGCAGCAGAGTCAGGCACGAGTCCTCTGAGACTACGACTCTAAACACAGCTCTAACTTCTTAGGTGTTGTCGGGTATGCTGTCCTGCGGCAAACAGCAAGGCCTGGCTGCACACAGCTTCCCAGCCAAGAGGCTAAGCCAGCTCACTAGCTCCAGATGCTGTCCTGCGGCAAACAGCAAGGCCTGGCTGCACACAGCTTCCCAGCCAAGAGGCTAAGCCAGCTCACTAGTTCCAGATGCTGTCACTGTGGCAAACAGCAAGGCCTGGCTGCACACAGCTTCCCAGCCAAGAGGCTAAGCCAGCTCACTAGCTCCAGATGCTGTCACTGTGGCAAACAGCAAGGCCAGGCTGGCACACATCTTCCCAGCCAAGAGGCTAGCCCAGCTCGCTAGCTCCGGACACCTGGCACACCAGGCAGCCATTAACCCCTCTACTGTCAAAAGGAAACACTTTGGACCCCAACACACAGCTAACTGCATCCCTCCAGGATGCTCACAGCCAAGCAGCAATTCTGTTACAATGAAGCATCCGTGTTCATTTTAGGAGTGCCTATTTTATAGAGATCACTAAATGTATGTGGGTCACCTGAGGTCAGGTTGTGACTTAGAGAAACACTGAGTCAGGTAGTAAAACATCTAAGAAAATGAAATGAATTTTTTTTTTTTAAAAAAAAAAAGAATACTATTTACCTTGTGATTCCAGAAAATATTCTGTATTGAAGGAATTCCAATGTTTTTTGTTTTTAAGGCAAGGAGAATCGAAATCCTGGCTGATCACATGAAGGTGTACATGGCTAGTTAGAAGTTGAAAAACAAAAGAACTGGGTATTAAAAACTGCGGTTTAATCAAAATGACACCACAGTAAGTGCAGGTACATAAAGTTCTGATGCTGTGTCATTACATGCGACACAGCCTTTCATTTACTTGGGAACAGTTAATGTGCTTGGGAGATAACACACGGCCCAAAGTGCTTGTCTGTCTGCTGACGTACTCTTTTCCTGCTTCAGGGTCATGGAACACTCCTTGTCTGTCTTAGCTCCAGTCTGAGCTTGGTCTCGATACCTTTGATGGGTTCTGGCTGTTTGTAGGCCATGTGTCTTTCCTTTTTGTCTTTTTGAGGCTGGGTTTCTCGGAGGTTTGGGCTGGCCCTGAACTCACCACATGGCCAGGCTAGTCTTCAATTCCTGACCCTTTTGCTTCTGCCTCCTGGGTGCTGGCCCATGCCTGGCAAGGAGCTCTCTTTCAGTTTGGCTGTGTCGTGATTCCTGTGGCGTCCTCGTCATGTCAGAGGTGCATGGTGTTGAGGAGACCTGTGACGTGTGGCGTTAATCTTGGTCATTTTGTTGAGGTGTTGCCTGCCAAGTTTCTTCACTCAGACTTAGTTTTTCCTTTTTAACTGATGACTATCTTGGGGGTAATATTTTTAAGAGTATTACTATCCTGCTGCTCAAATTTAGACTCACCATTTTATTATGTATTGGTAGATTTTATTTTTATTTTTCATTGATTTGTTTGAGACAGGCCTCACTGTGTATCCAGGTCGACCTGGAACTTGCTATTTTGCTCAGGCTGACCCTGAACTCAGAGTTGTCATCCTGCCTCAGTTTCCCTAGTGCTGGGATCACTAATTTGATGAACCGCACTGAGCTCTATTGGGGGCACTTGCCTGCAATGCGATTACTCAGCTCCTTTCCCAGGGCTGGTTTGATGCTCCTCCCACCTACTGTATGAAGTGGACTGCTCTGTGTGGGAACTGTGTCTTCTTCCCCCTTGTTTCAGGTGTAGGCTCATAGATATCTGTAAATTCTAATCCACTGCTTCAGTTTTTTTTGTTTTGTTTTTGTTTTTTGAGACAGAGTTTCTCTGTAGCTTTGGTTACTGTCCTGGAACTAGCTCTTGTAGACCAGGCTGGCCTCAAACTCCCAGAGATCCGCCTGCCTCTGCCTCCCGAGTACTGGGATTAAAGGCGTGTGCCACCACCGCCTGGCTCCACTGCTTCAGTTTTTAAACCTATGTTTATTTACTTGTTTTTTTTAAATATTTTTTATGGTTTTATTAACTTTATTTTATGTGCATTGGTGTGAAGGTGTCAGATCCCCTGCAACTGGATCTTCAGACAGTTGTGAGCTGCCATGTGGGTGCTGGGAATTGAACCTGGATCCTCTGGAAGAGCAGTCAGTACTCTCAACCACAGAGCCATCTTTCCAGCCCTACTTATTTTTTTTTTTTTTTGAGGCATAAATTATTCCATCTTGGGTCATTGAAAGCTCCTTTAGGTTGGCTTCTTTGTCATTCCATACCCCTCACAGTTTTTAAGGTTGACTTTGCTTTCTGTTCCTGCAAGGCACCATAGGCTCATCATCTCCAGAGAGGTCTAGATGCCAGGTGTGTTTTGTTTTGTTTTGTTTTGTTTTCCCCGAGACAGATTTCTCTGTGTAACAGTCCTGTCCTGAAACTCACTCTCTAGACCAGGCTGGCCTCAAACTCACAGAGATCCTCCTGCCTCTGCCTTCCCAGTTTATTTTAGTGTAGTTTTTTAAAAGCTGGGACTGAAGGTATACCCCAGAGGTGCAGCCCATGCATTATCTTGTTGCTTGAACCAAATAAGCTAACGGAATAGTCCTACATGCACTCTGTGTGGAAAAACAATAATTCTACCCCATATCCTTCTGCAACAAAGAGCAGACTCCACTTTCCCTCACTTTATTTGAAACTGTGCACACCCTAAGCTTGTATTTACAGATGTCTGTGATGTTCTGTTTCCTTTAGAGCCATGGTCCTTAGTCATTTAGGAGTTAGAGATAACTCCAAGAATTCTAGCAAGCCACTGACAATAAGTGCCCATCTACAAGTAGTGAAGCTACTTCATCCAGTCTGCATGTTAAGAGGCTTACATTTTGAGAGAAATAAAAACTTCAAAGGACTAAATTACAAGCAGAAGCAGGAACTTGGGCTGCTCACAGGCAAGTCAGGCAGGTGCAAGATTCGCCCATCTACTTGAAAACATTCCAATTTGGGTCTTGAAATTACCGGACTCTCAAGTCCATACTAATCACCAGAACCAAACCAGAGAGCACCACATCACCCAAGGCTTACCTCATGCTGGGAATGGCGTGGTAACCCAATCGGAAGCTCAGTTTGCTGGATCCAGCAAAATCTGCAATCACCTTTTCCCCCACGGTGTGCATGTGTTTGAGAAGTTCAAGGTGTTCACTGGTCACAGCCTTCAGACTGGAAATGGAGGCCCACGGTAAGACCAGCCAATGGTGACGGGCCTTGGGATATTTGTCCTTAATCACCACCACCAGATCATCTTTGTAGACCTAGCAGAAGGCACACAGGAAGGGAAGAGATGTCAGCTGAGGACCTCTGTGCATGCACAGTCCACCTACTGACAAAACCTTGTGTAAAGAGTTTTAGGAAGCGAGAGCAGACACTGATAGCGTCACATAACTACACTGTGCAGAATCTAGGGTTCCAACCCAAATCACACAGACTCCAGAGCCTGTTTTCAAACACCACACTAGGTAGGATACAGAGAAGATACACAGTACAATAGAGTTCTCAAGGCCTCCATGTTAAATCACAAGGAGAGTTCAACCGCAGCCTCTCTAACACAGACCTGAATACATGTGTATAGATTTCAAGGAGCCTTAACAGAAGCGAGCCTCGAAGGCTCCTCCAAGGATGACAGCTGGCTTCTGACACGAAGACGGCTGTTACTACAGTCACCACACCTTATCTGATGGTCCCTTAAAAGGGACCATGCTTGGGTCAGTACCATTTTTTTGAACATTTATTACTTAGTTGGAAAAATCATAGAGGACAATTTAAGGAATTGGTTCTCTCCTTCTACCATGTCAGTTCCAAGAACAGAACTCACTTTAGGAATCCGCCTTGGCAGCAAGCGCCCTCCCCAACTAAGCCAGGCTGCTGAATAGCAGACATATCTGAAGAAGTGAGCTTCTCTCCAAGGACCTCCAGGTACCACTTTTAAAACTTTTATAAAACCACTTTATTTTTACAAACTCACATAAAAACCATCTCGCAGCTAGATTAAGACAGCCACTCAAACACTTGCCTATCACCAAATACATCTTGGTGAGCTTTTCTACAGTTAGAACGGCCACTCTAAAGCTGCGGAGCTTCACTTAGGGCTTAACAACTTCATTATCACTTACAATTTTATGCACTCATCTACCACAAAAAAAGGGGGGGGGGAGAAAAAACTATGGCAGAGTTCAAACTAGAAAAACAGTTCATGTGCTCTTTCATGGTTCCTATGTCCATCAAGAGATGAGTGGATAATGAGCATATGCTATATATACAGAATGGAGACTTATTAGGAAATCAGAGGCTGGGTATGGAGGCATACCAGCACTCAAGAGGCAGAGGCAGACAAGTCTCTGAGTTTCAGGACACCCAGGGCTATATAAGAGACCCTATGTCAATAAAAGGAGGGAGAAGGAAGGAGGGAGGGGAGGGGAGGGAGGGGAGGGGGAGGGAGGGAGGAAGGAAGGGAGGGAGAAAGGGAGGAAGGAAGGAAGGAAGGAAGGAAGAAAGGAATGCAGGCAGGCAGGCGGGCAGGCTAGAGAGATGACTCAGTGGTTAAGAGCACTGGCGGCTTTGTTTTTCATAGCCAGAACCTGGAAACAACCTAAATGCCCCTAGACCAAAGAATAGATAAGGAAAATGTGGTACATTTATACAATGGAGTACTACACAGCAGAAAAAAATAATAACAGCTTGAATTTTGCAAATGGATGGAGCTAGAAAACATTATTTTGAGTGAGTTAATCCAGACCCAGAAAGACAATTATCACATGTACTCACTCATAGGTGGTTTTTAAACATAAAGCAAAGAAAGCCAGCCCACAAACCACAATCCCAGAGAACTTAGACAACAATGTGGACACTAAGAGAGACTTACATAGATCTAATCTACATGGGAAGTAGAAAGTAGAAAAAGGCAAGATCTCCTGAGTAAATTGGGAGCATGGGGACCTTGGGAGAGGATTGAAGGGGGAGGGGATAGGCAGGAAGGGGAGCAGAGAAAAACGTAGAGCTCAATAAATATCAATAAAAAAAATTTAAAATAAAAAAAGAGCACTGGCTGCTCTTCCAGAGGATTCAGGTTTGATTCCCAGCATCTATATGATGGTTCACAATCATCTGTAACTCCAATACCAGGGGATCCACCTTCTTCTGGCCTCCTCATGCACCAGGCACATACAAGGTACATAGATATACATGCAGGCAAAACGCCCTACATATTAAAACAATAAAATTTTTTCAAAAAGAAAACGAAAAATGAAATCACAAAATATACAGGAAAATGGATGGACTTAGAAAGTATATTAAGCAAGGTAACCCAAAATCAGGAAGAAAAAAACCCACGTTCTCGTGTGTGGCTCCTAGCCTATAGTGTATGCATGAGTATGCAGAAACAGCTGTAAGTGTGAGTATGGAGAGGAGCTCAAGAAAGGGTAGTATGAAGTTATATGAAGGACATACTGCAAACAAAAGGACACGGGTCTAGTGACTACTCTAGGACCGATGTGGAAGCCTTGTTCTCATAGAAAAGTTCAGTGATCAGAATCCAGAATCCTTTGGCTTCATTTATTTACAAAAAATTCTGTAGAATGGTCATGTACAACATCCACAGACACTTAAATTATACAATTTTATTCTGACCTGCATTTTAGGATCCTTCATAGAAATCTTCAAGCCTTGACTCCAGTGGCCCACTGATTCCTAAATAAGACAGACAATGCAAATATAAATGCCAGTGATTAAATGTAGATACTGCTGCATGAGAGCAGAGTGAGTCCAAAGAAAACACAGAAGGAATGTTAGTTTTTGAGAATTAAACTTCCTTTACCTCAGTCTATTGCCCTTTAGGACCACAAGCCTCCCTGTTGTCTTCCTATTTTAAGAACGGGAAGTAGACGGAGGCCTATGAGGAACTCTGTCCTCTGTGCAAAGATTGCTGTCCTGAATAAGAGCAGCTGCGATTACCTAAACAAGACTTTCACAAGACTGGGCCAAATAACATTCCCTTGTTGGGGGGTAGGGAGGACTCCTGAGAGGGCTCCTAAGGCTCCTCCCCTCCCAGAGGATACACAGGCAGCTCACACTGCTGGAGAGAGAGACTGCTCCTTGATGGGGTGGCCACCATAAGCTGCCCATGCTCTTATAAGTACCACAATTAAAACTCACTAGTTCAGCAAGTTAGACGTGCGTGGTCTGTCATTAGTGCCCTATCGGGGTGAACAGGCGTTTGTTCACACCTCCCCAGGAAAAGCTCCACACAGCCAAAACTGCCCTCACACACTGCAGCTGCAGCCCAGCCAAGCTTCCGTTCTGACATCAACACGCGAACTGCCTGTCTATGAAGTGCTGCAGTGTTAGCCAACAGGTCCACAAGCAAATGACCCATTTTAGTGTTCAGCATTAACCACACTATTATGGGAAGTGAAGGAAACCCTGAATGAATGTGTAACAAGTGCACCAAGTCCTGATGAATGTGTGTTGTTGACATGACCAGCGATGACAAGGACCTCAGCGCCTAGACCCAAGGAAATGGCAAAGCCTTCCCAAGGTGTAAGCACCAGTGTTCACGAACGGCTGACAGGGCATGCAGACACTATCAAGCACAGCTTCCTCCTCCCAGATGGTTACAGCTCGAGACTACGCCCTTCTGAGGCCTCCTAACCCTGCCTCCTTGTTCAGCTATGTACGATAACCCCAGCTCCTCAATGCAGATGTACAGAGTAATCACGCTGAGTTTCTGGGCTGCTGCTGATGGTATGTCTCCACTAGAAAGAACAGCCCACCCAATCCCAGCTTTTCTGTACGTGTGTCTGTCCTTTCTTCATTCTTGTTGCACCAAGTTAGGTCAATCCCAAGGCCACGCAGAATGCGACACAATGCCATTGCTGACTGCACCGTCTTCCTTCAAGTGGTTTGCCCCAGGAATTTAATAGGAAAGCATATAAAGGGACATTCACCAAGTGATTTTCAGGCCACAAACAAGTGACTCTTTCATCACGGTTAACAACCCTCATTATGACTAATACCACCTCACCCGTGTCCGAGCTTTATAGTGTACAAAACAATTAAGCAGTCATTATATTCATTCATCTCCACATCACCTATCAATCACACCATTCTCACCTCTCTGGTGGCTCCATCCTTGCTCTTCTTAGAAGGCACAGCGCACTGGCTGGGGCTGCTCTCGGGTGCTTGCCCTGTCCAGGACTCACTTTCCTGAGCAGCATCCATCTCTTCACCATCACAGTCTGACCTTTTTCTCTTCTTTTGTGTTTCTAGGTCAGGACTCTTTGCTACTTCCTCAAACTCTACAATATATGGATAAAGCTCATTCACCATGTGGAGAACCTGGCCAGGCTGCAGCTTCATCTCTTGGTCCTTCCCAATGATGACGGAGTCAATGCTGCTGGGATTGACCCCCACCTGTGGACACAACCATCATGTAAGAATAAGAGCGACAATGCCATCCGTGCTAAAGAGGCTGCTGGATTAACACTTCCTGTCCTGTCAGCTGCCTGCAGTTCCCTCCATCACTAGCTGACACAGTCTAAAGCAACAGCATAAGAAGACCATCAAGTAATAAATGGGCATCCAAGCCACAGACACACATACCTGCTTTACTCTGACATATCCCTTGTTACATTCTGCTTTCAACTGGACTGAAAGACATAAGAAAACATTAAGCACAGATGCAACCAAAACCAGGTACTCTGTTTTCCCTGAAAGAACTAAAAGCCCAAAGATGCAGGCAGTCCAAAGATGAGCCTGATCTGCATGTGCCTGGGCCTACAATTTCTAACAGCTTCAAACGCTTCCATAAAATGTCCTTCAGTGAGCTGGGCATGGTGGCACATGCCTGTAACCCCAGACTTGAGAAGTAGAGTCAAGATCAGGAGTTCAAGACCAGCCTTGGCTGCATAGCCAGTGTGTGTGGTTAGTCTGGAATATGTAAAAAATATCTTAAACCCCACTTCTCACCCACAAAAATAATTTCTATCAGTGCATGTACTCCCTTAGCTACTGCTAAAAACCTTGGGGGGGGGGGGTGGAGAAATGGCTCACTGGCTAAGAGTATTTTTGCTGTTGTATTTCCAGAGACCTGAGTTTGGTTCCCACCACCCACACTAGACACTTCATTACTACCTTTGACCCCAGTTCTAGGGGAATCTGATGCCTCTGGCCTCCACAAGGAACTGTACTTAAAAACACCCACACAGCGACACACATATAATTTTAAAAAATAATAATAATAAATCTTAAAAGCAAACAAATGCTTAATATCTTTCCCTTTTTAGGTTGGTTGGGGTGGGACACACCTTTAAATCCCAGCACTTATGGATCTCTGAGTTCAAGGCCAATCTGGTCCACACAGTGAGTTCCAGGACAACCAGGACTACATAGTGAGACCCTGTCTCACAAAAATATAAAAAACTTGGAATCAGCTTTCATGAATCCCTGCAGCTCTGACAGAACCCTATGCAGCTCAGGACCACAGACTCTGCCAACAGAGGAAAACTCCTAGTTCATGGTTAGGTGAGACTTCTACTGCTAGGAGGAAAAATCTATCAAGAGTCGGGGCGGGCCTCAGGGGTAGGGAACATTACTGCCAAGTGACTTCAACAGAGAAAGAGGTAAAAGATATGTCTGTTCTTGGAAAACAGAAGCTCAAGCTGGCCTGAAGGAATGGAAAGAATGTTCTAGAAAGAGCACTGCAGGGCTGGACAGTATGTGAGAGAAGAGAACTTCAAGCACTCATGTTCAGATAAGTCGAAAGAGCATGTGGGGTGGAGACAGGGAACAGAAGAGGCCCCACAGCTGCTCAGTAGTGGGGACGGGCAGAGAGCTGGTGAGCCCCACCCCCCTACACTTGCTGCTGGGAGGGGGAACAGACAGAAGTAGCAGCAGTTGGTATCCTGGACCTACTCAGCTCCACACTCCAGCACACTTGGACGAACTCATACAGCAAAGTCCACTCACTGCTGCAGACTCCAAGTCCAGAACCTTAGGGTTATGGGGACACACTTCAGGCAAGGGTGAGCATGCCCACGGTTTGCAGGCAAGTGTGTGCGTGCGTGCGTGCGTGCGTGCGTGCGTACACAGCTTTCCCCTTAAAACATATGACAGACAAGCTGTATGGCACAGTTATACAGATCCAGCCCCTGGGGAAGGGACTATGTAAAGGCTGGCACCAGCCCCATCCAGCTTGGAGAGCCCAGAATCTGTCTTGCTGCTCAATGCATAACCCCTGGGCAAAGCAGCGTCCAAGACTCAACCTGCCACTTCAAGGTAGAGGGATGGCAGCCACCTGTTCCCATCCCTTACCTGAACCTGCCTTAAGTGTTACTGCATCGTGAAGGCAAAATCCGGGTTGAACCAGCCCTAGTGTTAGCTAAAAGAACACAATTTATGAGCCTTGTGTTGGGAATATAATAGGTTTTCCAGCAAGGGCCAGGCGGTGGTAGTACCCGCCTTTAATCCTAGCACTTGGGAGGCAGAGGCAAGCAGATCTCTGTGAGTTCAAGACCAGCCTGGTCTACACAGCAAATTCCAGGACAAGCTCCAAAGCTACAGAGAAACCCTGTCTCAAAAAAAAAAAAAAAAGGAAAAAAGAAATAGGTTTTCCAGCAAGAACAGCAGGAAATGTGTATCGCTGGTTATCATTATCCCCCATAACTAAACAGTCATCTCCACATTCCAAGACCAGTTAGTTACCTTGCTGTCGGGAACATTTCTTATCTGTGATCTTGGTCTCTGGGCTTCGACCAATCACAACTGCTTCCAAATGGGGAAGTCTGATTCGCTGATGCCGGCTGTCCTGTCTCACCAACCAGCACACCCGCATCATGGCTCTGAAAACAAAAGAGGATCATGGGAGAACAAGTCACCCAGGCCATGCCCTCCTCACCACATACATGACTGTGAGGATGCTCCCAGAAGCAGGTGACTTCCCCTTCCTGGTCCCCACTTCCTCACCTATAAAGCTATGATAATGACAGGACTCGGAGGCTGCTGAACATTAATGAGATAATACAGGTAAATATTTACCTGTACTAATCACGCTACGCATTCAAATGTGTGCTACACATTTGTTGATGCCCTGTGCTAGGCATTAGGTTACATGCAGAGGGTCCCTGAGAACTGAGTAACCCGCGGAGCTTTGAGCAGGGCTTATAAGCAGACAATTCATACGCTGGTTACTGTGAAACAATACAAGCACTGTGAGAATGGAACCAAACATGACATAGCCTGGTGACAGGACTGACCCATGAGAGCACTAAGAAGAAGGGGTGTGTATGCAGGGTGTGGGGTTGGGGAGGAGTATGCCTATTAGAGAACCAACTAAACATGGAAGATGTGGACCAGGAGGGATGGCTGAGCAGTAAGAGCACTTGCAGCTCTTCCAGGGGACTCATGTCTGGTCTGATTCCCAGCACCCACATTGTGGTCATGACCATCTATAACTCCAAATCTAGGGAATCTAATGCCCTCTTCCGACCTCCATGGGAACTACACATATGGCTCACTTAGAGTTATACAAGTAAAACACTCACACACATAAATCTTAAAGAAAAGTTCTTCAGATCTCTGGTGTCTTTATATGGTGTCTTATATATTAAGTTTCTCTCTCTCTCTCTCTCTCTCTCTCTCTCTCTCGTTTGGAGGGGAGGGATGCTGAAGCCAGGGTTTTGCACATGTAGGAAGTATTGTCCCACTGAACTACATTCCTAGCCCTCACTAGAGAGAATGTGGTCATGTATGTGTGTGCCTGTCAGTATGTGAACCACATGTATGCAATGCCTGCAGAAGCCAGACACGACATGGAAAAGCCCTGGAACTAGAGCTACAAGCCACTGCGAGCCACTATACAGGAGCAAATGCACTAACTGCTAAGCCATCTCCCTAGTGCCGCTCCTTTTCTTTCTTCTTTTTCTTTCTCCTTCAGCACTGGCTAGCAAGGAACTCAGTGCAGATAGTGCTGGCCTCTGTCCCCCCTATACCACATCTCAAGCCAGCCAAAACTGTATAGTGAGATAGAAGACAAATCCAGGAGATGCACTTATCTTCGGGTGCCATTTGGACACTGGCAAAGGAGTGAGGAGACATATCAAACCAAAGCCTTCTGAACCAGCCAGACATGTCACATGACTTCAGCCCAGCACTAAGGAGGCAAAGGCAGGCAGACCTCCATGAGGTCTAGGGCAACCTTGTGTACTTAACAAGGTCCAGAATACCTAAGGCTACATGAGACTATTTCAAATAAAAGGGGGGGGGGGGGGGTGTCCTAATTTGGAAGACGCATTAGACAAACAAAGAATTTAGAAGAAGATACTATTTAGAAATGGAGGTGATGAAACCTGAGAGATGGTTCAAAAGTCTACAGCACAGACTGCCCTTGGACAGTCACCAATCTGTTTCTTGGTGCCTAAATTGAGCAGCTTCAACTGCCTGTAATCCCAGCTCCAGGGGATCTGACCCCTGCGGCCTCTGTGGGCACCTGGGTCACATGTACCACCCCCCAGCCCCACAAATACTCACATAATTAAAAACAATAAATCTTGTTTCTCTTGAAAAAGAGATAGAGAAGGAGCAACTTCATATTGGTTCCCTTGGCTATTGTTTGGTTGGGGGGTAGTGAGTTTTGGGTTTTGGTTTTTGTTTGTTTGTTTGTTTGTTTGTTTCGGATTTTTTTTGTATGTTTGCTTGTTTGGAGTGGGGCTGTCTTTTGTGAGAGGTGAAGGGTATGTATTGGAGACCAAACCCAGGACCCTGCCCTTGCTAAACAGGCAGTCTACCACTCAGCTAAGTCCCCAGTCCTGAATTTTACATTGGAAGGCAATCTCTGAGACAGCTTGTGGAAGATCCAAGAGTTAAGCTGAGATACACAAGTAGGAAGCTCAGGAGAATGGACGAACCAAATGGATTTGACAGGCATCAGCATGTCACAGAAGTCAAAGCAAAAAAAAAAAAAAAAAAAAAAAAAAAAAAAGGATGAGGTGACCCAGGAAGGCAGAAGAGAGAATCAGGGCAAAGCTAGGAGTGGGTTTCAAGATGTCTCCCCAGCCTGAAGAGCAGTGGTTCCCAACCTGATGCTGTGACCCTTTAATATAGTTCCTCATGCTATGGTGACCCCAACCATACAATTATTTTTGCTGCTACTTCATAACTATAACTTTGCTACTGTTTTGAATTGTAATGTAAATATCTGACATGTGACCCCTGTGGAAGGGCCCTTCGACCCCCAAAGGGTCATGACCCACAGGTTGAGAACCACTGCTCCAGGACCTTCTCAATGCTCAAGTTTCTAACACTTCAGGGAAATCTTGCCTCCTCCCCAAGCGGCTCACAGTCCTTTTACTCAAGTGCTGTATTCAGAAACAACAAATAAATCATATTCTCAAAAATAAGAATATTGTTACCATCTGCAAAGACAAGACAGTACAAGGCAGAATGAGCTAGAGGTACAAGCTCCCAGGAATTGATTAGGTGAGCATAGGCAGGCCAGGAGGCTTAAAGTCCTCTGTCAGTGAGGAACGGTTCTGAAACCACCCAGTCAGAGAAGGCCAGGAGCCAAGGGGACTGAGTCGTCAGGAAGAACCAGGAGAGGTGTCTCACGTTAAAGAGTACAAGTGACAGCACAGATTCCCACAAGGGGGGCCATTCTGGGCTGTACCAGAGATGCCGCCTCAACAGTGGGCAAAATTAATGCAAGAACAGCAGGATGAGAATCTGAGCTCCAACAGACTCAGCTGGAGACAACTGCCAATGTTCACACTCCAGAGGCAGAGGAAACAGCAGAAGTCCAAGAACACCTGGCAGCAGCTATGTGTAGGCAGGAGGGTACAGAAAGCTAGGCTAAGAGACTGGTCCAGAAACCACTATTACAACAGAGGCCAGAAAGTCCAAAAGACAGTTCAACAGGTCTCTGAGAGGAGTCAATATGCATATAAAGGGGGGCTGGAGAGATGGCTCAGAGGTTAAGAGCACTGACTGCTCTTCCAGAGGTCCTGAGTTCAATTCCCAGCAACCACATGGTGGCTTACAGCCATCTATAATGAGACCTGGCACCCCCTTCTGGCTTGCAGGCACACGTGGAAGGAATGCTATACACATAATATAATAAATAAATAAATATTTAAAAAAATAAAAAAAAATATGTATATAAAGTCAGCTGTTCATCTAAGATCCTAAACCTGGGCCGAGCTCTGACGGTACTACAGGCAGGTCCCGTTTACAATGCTATGTTCCATGGGGCATCTGTTTGTACCTGCTACGAACTGATAGGTGGACAGGTAATGGACATAGAAGTGAAGCATGTCCTCACTAGGCATTGAGAAACAGGTCACGTGATTGGCTACTCCCTCTGCCAAAGAAGCCAACAGACAGCACAGCTTCTGAGAGGCTCCAACAGACAGCTAGGAACATGACGAGACAATGGAAACAGCCCTCCTTTCCGCCACAAATATGTACACATTTTATCCCTGAAGTTCTTACATGGTCATGTCCCGACACACTACGTCTTGGGGAGCTGAGGCAGTGACTGCTGGATGCAGCACAGCAAACCTTAAACAGCAGGCTGGCCCAGCTTACAGGAGTGAATGACTTTAGAATACAGGGAACATGGCCAGGTGGTGAGGGCACACACCTTTAATTCCAGCATTCAGGGAGGCAGAGGCAGGTGGATCTCTGTGAGTTTGAGGCCAGTCTAATCTACAGAGAAAATTCCAGGACAGCCAGAGAAACACAAAGAAACACTGTGTCAAAAAAAAAAAAAAAACCCACAATAATGACAACAAAAAAAAGGCCTTCAGAAATAACCTACTGCAGCACAGCTTCTGAGTAAGTTATTCTAAAACAGGTTTTCTGGGGTTGACTTCTCCTCTCCTTCCTAAAATCCCCAATATTTGTCAGATGTCAGGTCCCATCTCCTCCCTGAGGCCGATGGAGCCATCGTCCTTCTTGTACATCTTACTCCACACAGTACAACTACTGTCACAGTTCTGATAGCCTTGGGGACAGACTCCCCACTGCCTCCCCTTTAAGAAACATGGAAGAAAGGTCGCTGGAGACCACTACTGGGAGCGGCTGGTCTTATGTCCTAGGATCCCAGGTGCTCAGCATAACTTAGGAGCTACGATGTGGCAGGCCCTGTGCTAACTGTCCCATCTACACTGTCTCGCTTTCACTCTACGGAAGATGAAGGTTTAGACAAACAAGTGCCATGTCCAGTAACAAAGACACTGTGTGCCAGAGATAGAATTTGAACTCCTTCCAAAGAATAGCTTCTTAACCACCAATGATATTGTTTGGGGCTCACTCAATCAATCAAGATTATTTTATGCCAGCCAGGAGGTGGTGGCCTATGCTTTTAATCCCAGCACTCGGGAGGCAGAGGCAGGCAGATCTCTGTGAGTTCGAGGCCAGTCTCGGCTACAAGAGCTAGTTCTAGGACAAGCTCCAAAGCTACAGAGAAACCCTGTCTCGAAAAACCAAAAAAAAAAAAAAAGATTATTTGATGCCTATGTGTTTCATGATATTCTAGCAGGGGCAATCAAAAGCTAATACATATGCCCTTCCTTCAAAAGCCTCCGAGCTCAGAGAAGACCCAGAAATAATTATAACCCGGGTGGTATGATCTGTTTGTAGAAAAGTATTATGAAAACACAAACCTTTAGAGTACCATGTGAAGTGCGGTTTCCTGGAGATGGAAGCAGTCTTGTGCACTTGGTTAATTTGGTAGAAGCAGGCAGCTTAATTGAGCAATAAGAAGAAGAAAATGGAATTAGGAAGACATTTATAGGCAAAGGAAACAGCAAGGGCAAACCCACAAAGGCAAAGCACCCTGTGCATGGAGAAGCTCAAACTGAAGGCAGAGAAGGGACTGGGGACCCCAACAAGATCCAGATAATGCAAAGCCACGGGTGACTGGCTGACAAGCTGAAAATCTGCAAGTTTCAATAGATCTTTTTAATTCAGTAGACAATGAATGTTGGTTCAAAGAGTGGGGGAAAGAACAAATATATGAGCAGACAAATCAATAATGACCAAGGAGGAACTGAACAAAATTTCCTTACAAAGATCATTGTAAAGATTTCTATGATGGAGCTGGAGAGATGGCTCAGCAGTTAAGAGCACTGACTGCTTTTCCAGAGGTCCCTGAGTTCAATTCCCAGCAACCACGGGACAGCTCACAACCATCTGTATGGGGTCTCTGGACCTCTTCTGGCATACAAACATGCATGCTGACAGAACACTCATGCATAAAATATACACACACAAAAAGATTTCTGTGACAAAGGGCTGTAATCTCAGTACTCAGGAGGCCCAAGCAGGATAGACGAAGTTTGAGGCCAGACTAATCTACATACTGTGGCCCATTTTGAAAAAGAAAATTTGCCCAGACTCAGTGGCAAATACCTGTATCCCATCACTAGGAAGAGGAGACACGAGGACTACATGATACCTGGTCTCAAATTAAGAGGGGGTTGAGAGAGGGGCTCTAAGAGGTCCCCAATATATGTCAAATTCTCCAGAGCAATTCCCCATCAATTCCAAACGAATGGAATTTGAAATACCCCTGCTTTGTTGACCCACAGACTCCTCACTGTTTGAAAGGCCTCGCTGCTTCCGGCATTCCTAAGGCCTGCTGAGGACACGGCTAGAGCAAACACCTCAAGTTACTCTAAGAGGGCGTTTTTGGCAAAAAAAAAAAAAAACACTTTCCCGACAAGCTCAACGGCCCCGTTGGCATGACAGCGTCCGCTGTTATCTATAAATCTTTTCACGCTGATTTTGCAGCCAACTAGGTTCAGGAGTCAGGCAGGGAGGGGGGAAGGGCCAGTGGACCAATGGGGCGGAGACTAACACGCTTTCTCCTGAAACACGCCCACCGGACCGGGACGAAAGGGAGGAGCCCGGTCTGCCCAGAAGGACGCCTCCACCTCGATGCTCGAGGTCACCGCTCCGGGTTAGCAGCTCAAGCCGAACGCCCGCAGCCACTTCTAACCCAACCAGCAGGGGAGGCAGGCCGACCACCAGCTTACCTCGACTGCAGACACCCACAAACCCGCTCCCGACTCCTCTGCGCCTCGCCTCTTCCGGTGCTGAAAGATGACGTCATAAAAGGCTGCCTAGCAACCGCTGATGGTCCATTATCTCTTCAAGAACTGGATGAAACGACCACTCCTAGTGGTTCCTACCAACTAGTTGTCCCCCGGAAGGACATCTGACTGTCTCTCTCTGAGGCATCCGACTGTCACTGCCTTCTGGAGAGATTTCGGGCAGCAATCTTCTGTGGCTTATGTACGCAGCCATGTCGTCTCTTGGCACTTCCTCCTCAGGAAGCTTGCTGCATTTTAAGGCCATCTTTGAAAGGGAAGGGAAAAAAAGAGGTTGGAGGTAGTGAGGCAAAACTCATTTGGTGGCCCAGATTGGCCTTGAACTCGCGAAAATCCTCATGCCTTGGCCTCCACAGTGCTGGGATTGCAGGTGTGAGCACCAAACCCGGTTTTGAGGCATCTTTTAAGCTGCAGGCTGGACTACCTTACCCACATTCAAATTACACTTTTCTTTCTCCCTTTAAGGAAAAAACTGAAGACAGAGACACAGAGGGAACCCTGCTAAGATTTTTTTTTTTAATGATGTCTTCGTAAATGAACTGAGGGCAATCAGAAAAGCAGGAGGTTGGGATGACATATTTGTACAGATTTTTTTATAGTAATTCCAGGACGTTCCCTGAAAGTCTTGTATTGTAAATCACCAAAGACTTCTTGGCAAATGAAAAAATTCCTATCTCGTGAGAAAAGCCAAAGTGTAGACTCTTAAACGCAATAGAAACTGAACCTTAAGGAGTTTCTCTCTCTCTCTCTCTCTCTCTCTCTCTCTCTCTCTCTTCCCCCCCCCCCCCTCGGTTGTTTAAACAGTGTCTCACTGTACCCTAGGCTGGCCTCAAACTCAAGATCCTTTTGCCTCTGCCTCTGAAATGCTGGGGCCATGGGCCTTCACCATCACGCTCAGCTCAGAGCGCTCTTGTTTCTTCATCAAAATGGGTTACTATTGTTTTCTTCTGTGGAAAGTCAGACTCCACTATCTGATGGAGCTGACAAGACAGGATGGGAGGATGTTCCAGGGAACAAGAGAGAGATGCTTTTGTCAGTGGAGAAGATACAGGTGTGTATTAGGGTCAGAGCAGGAAGGAAGGAAGCACCTAAAGCTGTACATGTCTCAAGGCTCAGAATGTGGCCCCCAACTGCTTAAGATACCGAGGCACCTCTGGTGGCCTGACAGTTTCCCTCAGGATTAAGCTTCTTAGCCAAAGCTGCTACCCACCCTGTCTTTGTGCCTCTTACAGCTAAAGGATGAACTGGGTCATTTGTACAAAACTGGGCAGGGTTTTCATAGCCAGCATATTAGATCTAAGCCATTGTCTACTGTGCACTGACCAGGAAAACAAGGTTGTTTGGAACAATACATGGTGAAGGGCACTGCAAGGACTTAAGACACTTGCTAGTTTCACATTGTTAGAGGACTGAGCACCATAAATTCAACCTCTCTATGAATCAAAAAGCAACTAGTTTTCGTCTCCCTGAAGCTCTTAGCTTCCATGGGTTTGACAGTTCTAGAAATACCATGCGACTGAAATCATATAGCGTTGTCTTTTGTAACTGACTTCATTTACCTTGGTGTCAAGTTTCACCTACAATGTGGCACATGTCAAAACTTTCTGTTTAAAACTAAAGTTTTTCTTTGAATATTTATTTATTTTGAGTATTTTATAATTTATTTTTATGTGTGCGGGCATTTTGCATGCATGTTTGTCTGTGTACCGTGTGTGCCTGGTGCCTGAGGATGCCAGCAGACGGCAGATCCCTGGCACTGGAGTTACAGGAGGTTGTGAGCTACCGTGTGATGTTGGGACTAGAACCAGGATCTCTGGAGGAATAACCAATGTTCCTAACTGCTGAGCCATCTCTCTAGTCCCATATATTCTTTCTTTTTTTTTTAAATATTTGTTGGTTTGTTTATTTATTTATTATGTATACAATATTCTGTCTGCATGTATGCCTACAGGCCAGAAGATGGCACCAGATCTCATTACAGATGGTTGTGAGCCACCATGTGGTTGCTGGGAATTGAACTCAGGACCTTTGGAAGACGAGGCAATGCTCTTAACCACTGAGCCATCTCTCCAGCCCCCCATATATTCTTTCTTGCTTGTACTTTTGGCTCCCATCTTTTTAAAGACAGGGTCAGGCAGGCCTTAAAAGATGATCTTGAATCCCTGATCCTCCTGCTTCAGTTTCTTTTTGTTTTTGACTTGTTTTGTTTTTGAGACAGGGTCTCACTATATAGCTCTCGCTGTCCTGAAACACTTTATCTAGACCAGGCTGGCCTCAAACTCACAAAGTAAATTCTTTCTCTTGAGTGCTGGGATTAAAGGTATGCAGACCACATCCAGTTTTGCTCTCAATTTTCCAAGTGCTGGGATTACAGACATATCAGACTATTGGTGACATTTGGGTTGCTCCTGCCTTTTGGCTATTGTGAATAATGATGTGTTTATGAACATGGATGTTCATAAACTGCCTTCAGTTGCTTTGGAAAGTGGGATTGTTGGGTCACTTAGCATGTGTGTGTGTTAGTGTGAGCATGGGGGGAGTGTAGGCCAGCAGTCAGCATCAGATGTCTTCTTCAGTCACTCTCCACCTTCCTTTTTGGTTTGGTTTGGGTTTTCAAGACAGGGTTTCTCTGTGTAGAAACTCTCTTGTAGACCAAGCTGGCTTCGAACTCATAGAGATTTGCCTGCCTCTGCCTTTCGAGTGCTGGGATTAAAGTGCATGACAACACCCAGAATCTACCTTAATTTTTAAGATCGTGTCTCTCGCTGAACCTGGAGCTCACCGGTTAGGATAAACTACCCCATAAGCTATAGGATCCTCTTGTGGACCTCCCCAGCCCTGTGATAACAGGCACAAGCTACCGCACTGGCCTCTTTTACTTGGGTACTAGAGATCTGAACTTAGGTCCTGGTGCCTCTGGGACATTGTACGACTGAGTCATTCCCCCCAGCCCTGGTCATTTTATTTTTAATAATTTCAAAATTTCCATAATGCTTTCCATAGCAGCTGCATGGTTTTACATTCCCAAAGGAGTGCCCAGACACAATTTCTCTGCATGCTTGCCAAGGCTTACTATTTGTAGCTGGTTGTGTTGTTGTTGTTGTTGTTGAAAGTAGCCACCGTCACCCACAGTTGTAATCTGTAGTAATAAGAGCAGCGGGGCTGCGTCCCCAGAACCCCGGCTGCCTGCTAGTTTATGCCCCGAAATAATTACACGGACACTGTATTCTTTTAAACACTGCTTGGCCCATTAGCTCTAGCCCTTACTGGCTAATTCTGATATCCCGATCAACCCATCTCTAATAAACTGTGTAGCACCGGTCTTACCAGGAAAGATTCAGCATGTCTGACCTGGCAGCTAGCTTCATTGCGGGGAGCATGACCTCTGAGCTCACTTCCTCTTCCTCCCAGCATTCTGTTCTGCCTACTCCACCCACCTAAGGGATGGCCTATCAAAATGGGCCAAGGCAGTTTGTTAATTACCAATGACCTTCCTCCATCAGTAATGTCTCAGTGCCGTTTTGATTTACAGTTCCCTGATGGTTAGCGATGTGGATCTTTTTATATAATTATTTTCCACTTGTGAATCTTCTTTGAAGAAATGTCTAGATCTTTTGGCCATTTTAAAATCAAGTTATTAGCAATTGTGTCATACTGTAGGAGTTTGGGAGCTCGAGGATAGAGCTCAGGGGTAGCGCATCTGCCAAGAATAGAAGAGGCCCTAGGTTCAAGCCGCAGCACTACACGAAGTAAATTGTAGGACTTTTTACATACTCTAGATATTACCCTCTGATTTCTTTCCATTTTTTAGGTCACCTTTTCAGTATGTGAACTGCAGCCATGGATGCATCGGAGCTTTCGATTTTGTGTCCAGCTTCCTGGCCTGTAATCTTGCTGCCTCTTCTCTTGGTGTCAAGTCTGAGAAACCATTGCCAGATGTGCCATGAAGCTCTGTGTGACCTTAAGGACTTCAGAGTTTTAGGTCTTTGGTTCATTTGTGTTTGTCTTTTAGACTGTCTAAAGCAGAAGCCCAGCTTCATCTTTTCCCCTCATTATCTGTTTTCCCGACATTGTTTGCTCAAAAGTCTGTTTTTTCCTCGTTGGTGTGTCATCCCTGTTGAAAATGCACTTGATCACGTATGTAAGAATGTATTTCTGGGGTTACTGGCCTGTCTCCTTTATGTGGTGTGCCCATGCGCGTGCTCCAGAACCACCCGTTTTCATTACTAGAGCTTTGTGATGACGGTGGAAACCAGGAAGTGTGAGGACCGCCAGCTTGGTTCTTGTTCCAATGGTTTAGTCTGTTCCACTCTGGATTTGTTTGAGTGTTTTAGTCAAACACTCTGAAATAAAAATCAGTTTTTTGGTCTCTTGAAAACAAATCAATAAATCCAGCAAATTTTGGTGATAACAGCTAGAACAATTAACATGATCTCTGGGCTAGCATTGTCTGCATTCAGCCAGTTGACACACTGGCTGTTTCTGTGAGAGGTTAAAGTCATCTTTGAGACTCTGGAAGACTTCCAAGACTCCTGGTCTAAGAGAAAGGTCATTGCAGCCAGAGGCTGTGGTTCACTGATATACAGACATGTTTCAAAGGAACTCAGAGAGAGTTCTGAGAGTGTGTGGCTGGAAAACTGCACCTCGTTTTTGTATTTGAGTATACTAAGAGACTTTGTCTATTTGGGAGGAAATCTCAGTTCAAAGAAAGGGACTATTTCAGACAAAGGCAGATAGGGTTAGTGAGGGCTGTATTCCAGGCACTAGGAAAGGTTTGGTCAGCAAGAGACACAACAACAACAACAAAATTACAAGTATATAATGCACTTGTCTTGAGCTAATTTCTTTACAACTCTGAAACTCAGACAGTGAAACGCTCCTCAGAACAGTGGCTGAATGTGTTCGAGATGGCGTGTCTCAGGAGGATTCTAGGCGTCACATGAAGGCATAGGCTGTGCAATGACACTAAGAAACATCTCCATCTACAGAAGGAGGTAAACTACAGGATATGGCAATGGCGCTTAAGATACTTCAGCCATGTTATGATAATGAATGATGGCAGATACCTGAGGATAGCACTGCTTGTAGGAGTGCATGAGAGAAGGCGAAGAGGAAGACCCAAAAGAAACACTAGAAGACTGTGGAACCTTGGGTATGACAATAGCACGAGCATCTAGGACTGCCCAGAGTTGCAGGGAAGCTGCTCGTTTGTTCCTGGCCACCCAGAACCAAAATAATCATACAAAATATTTAAATCACTGCTTGGCCCATTAGCTCTAGCTTCTTATTGATGAACTCATATATTAATTTAACCCATCTCCATTAATCTGTGCATCACCACAAGGTCATGGCCTACCAGCAAAGTTTCAACACATCTGTCTCCGGCGGCGGCTCCATGGCTTCTCCCTACTCTGCCCTTCTTTCTCCAGCATTCAGTTTAGTTTTCTCCACCTAGCTCCATTCCCCTATAGCTCTGCTATAGGCTCAAAGCATTTCCTTTATTAACCAATGATATTCACAGCATACAGAGGGGAATCCCACATCAGCCCAGGATAGGAATAACTGGAAAACTGCCATAAATGGCTGCCCATGCATGTTTAAGCATTGCCAAGGCATAAAATGATGATAATGGTGATGGTGGTGGTAGTGGTGATGATGATGATGTTACGAAGAGTCCCCAGAGAAACAGCAAAGAGGAAAAGGATTAGGAGGATGGTCAAGAAAGACCTGTCTCTTGGTAAATGTAACAATATATGCCTGTTACACCAGGACTCAGAGACAGAAACTGGAGCATCATGAGTTCAAGGCCAGATATGAGCTACATAGGTAAAGCCCAGCGTGAGCTACAGAGGGAAACAATGGCTCAAACAAGAAAGGGTCAGGGCTTGGTGTGTAGCTCAGTGATAGAGTGCTGTCAAGTCTATGCTCTAAGCCTGGGGCAGGGGATAAGGAGCAGAGAAGGAGAGCACAAGGCCTATAAAGATCCCATAGCAGGGCTCTCAGCTACGAGAGTCCAAGAGAGCTGCAAGTGCAGGGGAGTTGTTAGTGGAGAGCAGATGGTCAGATCTGAGCAAGGATCAGACGTCAGAGAGTAGATGGCTTTGGAACAACTTAGACATGGGCTCATCATTCAGCAAGCACAGCACAACTAGAAAGGGGCTGAGGAGATGGCTAAGCAAGTAAAATACCTGCCCTGCAAGCTCGCAGACCAGAGCCTGGGACCCAAGAGCACATACAAAGAAAGCCTGGTGATTATGGCAGCCAACCTGCAATTCCAGCAGGCAGGAGCAGAAATGGATCCCCAAAGCAAACTGACCAGCTGGACAAGCTTTATCAGCAAGCTCTGGGCTCAGTGGAAGACCTTCCTCACTGTGAGGTCAGTGTACACATGTGAACATGACTACATACATGCACACCACATACACACACACACACAAAATACACCTCCGGAGAGTCAGCTGGGAGTACCCCAGCTTGCTTTCCATTGCTGTAATAAACAACATAGCCAAAAGCAACTTTGGGAAGAAATGCTTTATTTCAACTTAGAGCTTTTGGTCCATCATGAAGGGAAGGCAGGGCAGAAACACAAGGTAGGAATCCGGAGGCAGGAATTGAAGCAAGGCCTTGGAGGAATGCCACTTACTGGCTCACTCAACTACCTTTCTCATACCACCAGTGAGATTACCTGGCATCAGTGAGATTACCTGGCATCAGTGAGATTACCTGGCATCAGTGAGATTACCTGGGCGGGAGAGAGAAGGAAGCACGAAGCACACAACAAAGCTGCTTAGGAGTTTATTAGAGGAGACGTGTACAGGCCTGGGGAAATCAGTGTGCAGAGAGAGAGAGGGCTGAAGATGGCGCATCCAGCTTTTAAAGGCTGCCTAGCGCATACACAGATGATGGAGCTCATGCATGTACGCAAGGGCTTACATGGCTGCATCATACGTAGGTGATGAAACCATACTGCACATGGGTCACCCAGAGCCTTTTAAGGTCCCCAGGGTGGCTAGGTGTTTTTTGCCTTGTGCACACATGCATAGCTTTGGAACCCAGAAGTGCCAGCCATGCTGGTTGGCTAAAATCATAACAACCAGGATATCAAATCATCAAAATTACCGAGTAGTGATGGTCCAAACCCTACTGAAACAAATTTAGGTGCATGGTACATGCACCCTAAAACAGCTATGTAAGAGACGTGATGTCACCTGCAAGCTTCCTGGGGCTCCAGTGATGAAAATGACACGAAGAAACAGAAGAACTTTTCCTTGCCTCGGATGGAACAGTGCTGAAGCCTATAGCATACTGTCTTCCAGAGGCTACCCAGCTATCCAGAGATGTCACCTGCACGTTTATCCACCCTGTACACCCTCCTTCCCATTTTGGTCTCACGTTTCTCCCTTTTTAGCATGTCTTGGCATCATCTCTGAACTACAGATGCTCAGATTCTCCCATGAGTATCTGCTTGTGGAAAATCCCACCCGAGGCACTCCCCTTGGCCAGCCTCTAATGGTGTTGCTCTGGCTTTCTAGATGATGACTCCTACTATTTCCCAGCTATTTTATGCCACAACACAAAGATAAATGTATAACATTTGCAGAACACATTGTGTGGGGTGTGGTGGTACACACTTGTAACCCCAATACTTGGAAACTGGAGGCAGGAGGATTGGGAGCTCAAGGACAGCCTAGACTACATGAGACCCTGCCTTGAAAATTTTTTTAAAAAAAAGTCATGGTGGCACAAACCTTTAGCACTTGAGAGGCGGCAGGGACAAGAGCATCTCTGTCAGGTCAAGGCCAGCCTGGTCTACAGAGTGAGTTCTAGGACCACCAGGGTTGTTATACAGAGAAACCTATCTTGAAAAACAAAACAAACAACAACAACAAAAAAAACCTAGGGTATGTTTAAGGGGATTTGGGAAATCCTTTTAGGATCTTTACTGAAGTGTTTTCATTCTAATGACAGTAAAGATTTTTAAAGCAGAGCTGTTTAGGGGCTGGACATGTTTCAGGGTCACAGAACTTCCCTAGCATACACGAGGCCCCATGTTTTATCCCTGGTCCCAATAAATAGATGCTTAGCAAACTATTATTAATTTAGCCAAATAGTAATAGCAAAATACTTAAGTTTTACGAGAAACTTGTTTTGGAGACTGTGCTCTTTATGGCTTTGGTTTCCCTGCTGAGGTACTGACAGGATTTATGACTGTGTTTTAGCAATAATATTTTCAGATCCTGGCTTTCACATCTGGGCTTGGCACACCCGTTGAGAGTTTCTGTCCTATAAACATGATGGTGTACAAATAAACTGTACCCTACAATTTCCCTTAAAATACTCCGCCTACCATCTACACTTCATTGATTCCAACTCCTGCTTTAGACCTGGTGAACTTCTGATGTGTGCTCATACCACAGCTTAGCTCTCTGAGGGCCTAATTTCTAAGAGGGGAGCCTGGCCACTGCACCCCAAGTCCTCACGTTCATTCCGCTGACAGACATTGTTCGAACACTTCTTTCACTTTGTATATTTGTCTTTGTGTATGTTTGTGGGTGTGCTCATGCCCCATTGAGAGTGTGGAGGTCAGAGGGTGACTTTTGGGTGTCAGTTCTCACTCTTCATCACATGGGTCCTGGGAATCTAGTTCAGGTAGTCAGGCACACCGATAAAAGTATAAATATATACAACAGACTGTAGGGCCCTCACCTGTGGAGCCATCTTGCTGGT
Organism: Microtus oregoni; assembly: GCF_018167655.1. Classification (NCBI taxonomy): domain Eukaryota; kingdom Metazoa; phylum Chordata; class Mammalia; order Rodentia; family Cricetidae; genus Microtus; species Microtus oregoni. The sequence continues at coordinate 7,065,229 of NW_024543076.1, read as the reverse complement.
CCTTTTAGGACCTCCTTCAATTCGGCAATGTTTATTCATGTAAATTATAGATACTGTGGTCTATATTAGAATTTTTTATACACATGAAGAAAGACCCAGACAAAAAGGAAAGCAGAAGGCATTGGAATTGTCTCGGACTCAACCCGTTTGCCTTCCACTGAGTTCTATTGCCCTCAAACCCCTGAATTAATGCAGAAGAAAACAGAAGAAAAAACTGGCAGGTTTTCTGTGAGGTTTTTTGTTTTGTTTTCTTTGGGGTTTGTTTTGTTTGTTTTTGCTAAGAATCAAATCCAGGGCCATGCGCATAAAAATCAACCACTTTATCGCTGAATTAAAATATCCTCTTGGATAAGGGAACTAGAATATGTGTTTGAGGAAAGAGACATAAATTTCTTTTTTTTTTTTCGGGGGCGGGGGGGTGAGACAGGGTTTCTCTGTAGCTTTGAAGCAGTCCTGGAACTAGCTCTTGTAGACCAGGCTGGTCTTGAACTCACAGATATCTGCCTGCCTCTGCCTCCTGAGTGCTGGGATTAAAGGCATGCACCACCACCGCCCAGCCGAGACATAAATTTCTTATAAAATGTTTAGCCTTTCTCCCCTGGCAGTGTCTTCTTTATTAGATCTATTGATCCTCACCCTTGTGTATTTCCCCTCCCATGTTGACTCAGGACTTCAGAACGTGACTGGCTTTGGCCAGTGGCATATTAACCAGCATGATAGAGCAATGATAAGAGCTTACATGCTGTGGCCAATATGGCTAATCTCTGGGGACACTTCTGTTCATGACACTTTCGCCATGCTTTGGGGAGCCCAAATAAGCCACGTGGAGAGCCAAGGCTTAGCTGAACTCACAGCTAACAGCCTACATCCAAGCCTGTCCCCAGCAGAGCCCTCCCAGCAGACACAAGAAACTACAGTAGGCTGTTCCTGCTGAGTCCTGCTCCTACTGCAGAATTTCAAGCAGCTAAACGTGTTTTTATATCTCCACTTCTGGAGGCACTAATGTGTTAAACAGCATTAAATAATCAGAGTGTAACTCTAAATTTTGTTGTTGTTGTTTTGTTTTGTTTTTTGTTTTTCGAGACAGGGTTTCTCTGAAGTTTTTTGAAGCCTGTTCTGGAACTAGCTCTTGTAGATCAGGCTGGCCTCAAACTCAGAGATCTGCCTACCCCTGCCTCCCAAGTGCTGGGATTAAAGGCTTGCGCCACCAACGCCCGGCTTATAGTCAGAGTGTAAAACAGCACTAAACAAAACGGGGGGCAGTGTATTACCACTGTTTTCTGGGTTTAAGGCTGAAGTTTGAATCAAGACTCCCCTTCCTTACAATGAAAACTACCTTGTGCCTTAGATACATGCATAAATATCAGTTTAGCCAGCCACAGTGGCTCACACCTGTACTCCCAACACTCAGGGGGCAGAGGTAAGAGGATTTGGGCAAACTCAAGGCCAACGTGCCTTACATAACTATACCAGGCCAAACAAGGCTTCAGAGTGAGAGCCTTTCTGTAATTAAATAAATAAACGTCAATTTGTGTCTGTGCCTGCACTCATCTGTAAACCTCTGAGGGGAAGGATTATGTCTGTCGTGGTCATCATTGCTTGCTGACCTAGAAAAGACCCTGGCATGTAGCAGACAACATTTTAATAGATTGGCCGAGTTGGTGGGTGGGGGTTAAATAGAAAGAGCACGTGCGTGTGGAGGGCCCTGGGATTAATCCTTCATGGGAAAAACTGTTATTAAATCAATACTGATTGACTTCTTCTATCATTTCCTCTGCCTAAATGAGACTCATTTTATTTTAGGTATATGGATGTTTCGCCTGCATGTGTATCTCTGCACCCCGTGAATAGAGTGCCTGTAAGGGCCAATAGAGGGAGTGTGAGCCACTGTGGCCCTGTGAGAACCCAACCCAGGTCCTCAGGAAGTGCTCTTAACTGCTGAGCTATCTCTCCATCCTCCAAGATTATAATTTTGCAAGTGTTATCGTTATAAGCAAATGTAGTGTTTACAAGATGGAGACACTCTTCATTGTATACATTACAGTCATGTGTCTCTTAACAACAGGTATATGCCCTAACAGGTACATCACTAGGTGATTCTATCATTGTGAAAAATTATAATGTGTACTTAGATAAACTAAAATGACCACAACAATGTAATCTTACGGAAGCACTGCCCTTAACCAAAACATCATTATATAATAAGTGACTGTCTTAATTCACTTAGTCCCCATAATAATCCAATTATCTTGGAGCTGTTATTATTCCCTGCTGCAGATAGGGAAACTCGGGCACAGAAAGTATAAATAACTTGCTTATAGCAGACCCAAGATTCAAACACAGGGAATCAGTTTCCAGAATCTATATAAACCAGGCCGGCTTCAATCTTGCAATTCTTCTTCTTCAGCCTCCCAGATGCTGGGATTAGAGGTGTGACCACTGTACCAGGTCTCTAGAAAACATATATACTTTTCTTAAGAATCTGTATATCCGCCAGGTGGTGGTGGCACATGCCTTTGATCCCAGCACCACTCGGGAGGCAGAGGCAGGCAGATCTCTGTGAGTTCGAGACCAGCCTGGTCTACAGAGCTAGTTCCAGGACAGGCTCCAAAGCCACAGAAAACCCCTGTCTCAAAAAACCAAAAAAAAAAAAAACAAAAAAAAACTCTGTATATCCTTAACCACTAATTAATAATTAATAATCCTGCCTTTCCCATTCTCCTGTGCTGGATCTGGAAGAGCCCTTGGTGCGGAAGAAGGAAAGGTAATAGGAAACAAGAAGAGACAACAGTGTCTTTTTCATCATGACAATGGCATCACCATGTCAAGAGAGGTTGAAACTGCTCAAAGGGATCAAGGTCATGTTCCAGATTGTCTTTCTGGTGTCAGTGACTAGAGGAGGAGGAGACACAGGACAAGAATCGGTGGCAGGCGCCAAGAAGAAAGAGTTACACAGCCCTATCCCTCAGCCTCTAACTCTGACACCTGAATTAATGGTGAGGCTCCACCCAGTGGGCTTAGAGAAAGTACCATAAAGTATTCCAAACCTGTAGCAGCTGGCCCGTATCTGAGTTCTTTTTATGCTATGGCCGATGGCAAGAACCTGAAGACAGAACTGAACCGGAGACCACAGAGGGATGTTGTGTACTTGTCCCCCCCCCCCGCCCCCCCGCTTACTCAGCTATCTTTCCTGTATAGCCCAGGCCTACCTGCCTAAGGATGGCACCACACACAATGGGATGGACCTTCCTACATCAATCATCAATGAGAAAAATGCCTCAAAGACCTAGACACAGGCCAATTTGATCTAAGGAACTCATCAATGGAGTTTCCCTCTTCCCAGGTGACTGTAGATTTGCATCAGGCTGACAGCTGAAGCTAGTATACACGGCAAAATCCATTCCAACACTGCCTCAAAAAGAGGAGGGCTTGGGGCAAAACCATTCACATCCACACAGAGTCTGTGTGCACAAAAAGAATCTAGATGGAAAAAATAATCTAAAAGACATCTGGTAGCAAAGCGAGGTAGAGAATTAAAAGAACAACACAGATGTGCATGTAAATAATGAATAATGCACACACATGAATAACTTAAAGAGACAGTGCTGGCAGGTATAGTGGCCTATGCCTGGAATCGCAGATCTCTGGGGAAAAATATGATTCTGAGCTTGAGGCCAATGTGCACTACAGAAAGACTTTCCTCAAAAAACTATAGTGAGCACACACATACACACACCCTGCAAAATAAAGAACAAAACCGAACAAATAACAACAACAAACCCCATAGTGTGGCTGGAGCAGACGGCTCTTCTGACCTCCTCCAGAAGCAGGCGAGCATGCAGACACGTATGCAGGCAAAACATCTGTACACATTAAATAATATAAATCTGCCGGGTGGTGGTGGTACATCTTTAATCTCAGTGCTCAGGAGGCAGAGGCAGGTGAATCTCTGTGAGTTTGAGGCCAGCCTGGTCTACAAGAGCTAGTTCCAGGATAGGCTCCAAAGCTACAGAGAAACCCTGTCTCAAAATAAAATAAAATAAATCTTAAAAATCAAAACATAAAAGTGAAAACAAGACTATGATGTGATAGGAATGTAGCCCAGTGGTCAAGTGATTGTCTGGTGCGTGCAGAGCCCTGGGTTCAACCTTTACTCAGCACTGGCAAAAAAAAAAAATGGCAAATGGAATTTATGAGCTTAAATTATCCAGCTCAGAGGATATTAAAAGACATTTTGTTCCTTTTCTTCTTTGGGGAGGTGGGGCACAGGAGACTGGGCTCAGAACTTTGTGCTTGCTAGACAAATGCTCTACCAGCTGAACTAAATCCCCCATTCCACGGGGCTGCTGAGATGGCCCAGTGGTTAGGAATGCTGGCCGCCTTTCCAGTTACCAGCAGGCTCCGTTCCTGTCACCCTCGTGGTGGTTCACAGCTATCTGCAACTCTAGTTCCAGGGGCTCCACCACCCTCTTCTGGTGAATAAGTGTCCTCGTTCGCTTCTCTGTTGCTCCAATACAACACTGAACAAAGAGACTTGGGGGAAGGAAAGGGTTTCTTTAGCCAGCAGGTTAATCAATCATGAGAGGAAGCCGGGGCAGGAACTGAAACAGAAACTGTGCTCCTTACTGATTTGTCTTCATAGCTTACTCAGTCTGATACACACACACACACACACACACACACACACACACACACACACACGCACACACATCGTCGTCATCATCATCATCATCCAGGACCACTAGGATATACCCAGGAGTGGGACTAGCCACTGTGAGGGGACCCTCTGACATCAACCATTAATCAAGACACTCTCCCAGACTTACATACAGGCCAATATATGGAATCCTAAGATTCCCTCTTCGTTCCTAGATACATCTGGGTTTGTGTCAAGTTGACAAAAGCCAACCAGTACACCTAGCTTTTTATACAGCCCAGACCCACATCACCAGGCACACACTGCCAACAGTTAGCTGTGCCCTCCTGAATCAATTAGCAATTTAAAAAAATGTCCCTCAGACCAATCTGATTGAGGCAACTGTTCACGTGAGGGTCCCTTTGCTCGGGTGTGTCAAAGTTGACAATAAACTAACCAGGACACAAGTGGCAGGGTGTGCTCATGTGTGGGTGCTCTGAGGAAACTGAGGCAGAGGTGGTGGGTGTCATCCTCTGTGGCTTTGCACGTCAGTCTTTACATAGGACCTCTCACGGAGCAGCCTGATCTGCCTGGACCGGCTGGCCAGTGAGCTCCGGGATCCCCGTCTCTGCCCCCACCTATGCAATGCTGCCATTTCAGACACAAACCACCACACCCAATTTCTCCTTTTTTGTTTTAGGGATAGGGTCTCACTTTGTAGCCCCAGATAACCTGGAACTCAGAGAGGTTTGCCTGCCTCTGGTCAACAACCCCGTGTCTCATCTCCACCCAGTTCTGGAACTAAAGGCATGTGCTACAAAGACTGCCTCACACATAGATTTATGTGGGTTCTGGAGATTTGAACTCAGGTCTCCATGTATACAGAACAAGTTCTCTCCTCCAGGGAACCACCTCCCTACCCTGTTGTGTTCTCTTTGAGATAGACTATTGTAAGGTAACCCATTATGTAACCCAAGTTAGCCATGAACTCATGACTTTTCCGCCTTGGCCTAATGCTACCACTACATTCAGAACTTGAGTTTTTCTCTCTCTTTTTACATTTATGTGCATGCGTCTGTGGTATATGTGGATCACGGCTTTCATATAGAGGTTAGAGGACAACTTGTGGGTGTTTGTTCTCTCCTTCCTCCATACGAGTTCTGGAAATCAAACTCAAGTGGCCAGGGCTTGGCAGCACGTACCTTTACCCATTGAGCCATCTTGCCAGCCATTGAGTTTCCTTGATGGTGTGATTTATCACATCATAAATGTTTCCTGACTCTTCTGTCAGTTGTCCATTTGTATCATTTGACCTTTTCCTAATAAATGGTAGCCATTTTATATTATGAATAGTAGATGCTTATGCTGTATTGCAATTCTTGTATTCTCAGATGTTTACATAGTGTTTATATCGACTTATACTTTTTGGTTGTATAAAGATTTTGGTTAAAAATAAGGGCCATATTCAATGGAGTACACTGGAACTCTTGTAACCAGATCACAAGAAGCTGCAGGTGGCTGTGGGAAGCCAAGGAGTAATGTTCATGCTCTATGCTAGGAATAAGAGTTTTATTTTAGAAGAGCTGGATGATTTTAAGATTCTAACAGTTGACTCTTTTTATTTGACGGTGCTACTGTTGGGGTTCAAACTTGGGATTTCAGGTATGCTAGGCGAGCACTCTGCTCCTGAACTACACCCTGAACTGCGGCGTAGCCCACATATAAACTGTTAAATAAAAAATAAAGGGGTGGTGTGGAAGGTGCAGCTCAGTGGTAGCAGAACAGCATTGCTAAGCAAGCCTAGCGCATGAGTTAAATAGTTTGCAGAATAAGGACAAGAAAGGGGACGGAGCAGGGAGAGCAGGAGGATGAGAAGGGAGAAGGATAAAGATCGTCGAAGCAAAGACTGAGGATTCTCTACGGCTCAGGACTAAAGGAGGTCATGGGTACACAGGAGTAATCTGGCTTACTTTTTCTTTCCTTTAAAGAAATACTGTATTTTTGATGCCATGTTGCCCAGGCTGTGTTCAAACTCCTGGGCTCCAGTGATAATCCTGCCATGGCTTCAGAGTAGTTAGAACTACAGGCACACTCTATGCTCTGCACCACACCTGTTTACAAAAACAATAGAGACACCACCTGAAGATGTACGAGCGAAAGGATGGAGAGTGAGGATGCTTATGGGGCCTCAACCTTGCTCTTGAAGTCCTCTGTATACGACTGACCAGAAATGATTACATTTCTTAAAGAGGAAGACCAAGACAAACCGCCTTTCTAAAGGATGCCTGTGCCAAGAGCCGGGACTGGGCATGCCCAGGGTCTTACTACAGTTCTACCCAAATCATGCCCTACAACTACCCAGTGCTCATCTGAGAGGATGGGGACATGGCCAACATGTTTATCTGCCCTCAGGAATCCCGAACCCAAGCTTGGAGAGGCTGAGAATCTGTGAACACTGCCTGGAGAAGGCTCTTTCTTGTTCTCCACCTGTGCCCTCCCCAGGAGGAAAAAAAAAAAGCCAGACACAGTTCCAAACTAGGGGGAGGAAGGAAAACTGGGAGTTCTAGGTCATCCTGAGTTACAAACAAAATTCAAGATTGAAGCTAACCTGGGCTACACAAGGCCCTGTCCCCTCCCACCCCCCAAAAAAAGAGTAAAAGAGAAAAGAAGACAAGAAGACAGGGTAGGGGTAACTTAAACTCAAAGTCCATACTGCTTGAGAACACTACAGACAAATGTATCAGCAAATATCCTCACCCCATCCTCACACAGGCAGTTACACTACCAAGCCAGACTTGAAAGCTGAGGATATTTCCATAAGGCAGATGAATTAAGAACACAGCTGCCTTTGCATGTATACCTTGCTCAACCTAGACATAGTAGGGAGGGCCTTGGACTTGCCACAGGGCAGGGTGCCTTGTCCTCTCTTAGGATTGGAGGGGGGAAGGGGGAGAGGGTATGGGGAGGGAATGGGAGGAGGGGCGGGAGTGGGAATTCGGATTGGTATTTTTTTAAGCAATAAAATAATAATAATAATAAAAAGAATACAGCTGCCACGGGAGGAAACTGAACACAAAGGCAAGGTGTAGTGGTTCACACCTGTAATCCTAGCATTTGGGAGGCTGAGGCGGGAGGACTGCTCTAAGTTCAAGGTTAGCCTGTGCCACAGAGTAAGGCAGAAGTGTGGAATATTTATTATTATTATTATTATGTTTTATCAAGACAGGGTTTCTCTGAAGCTTTGGAGCCTGTCCTGGAACTAGCTCTTGTAGACCAGACTGGCCTCCAACTCATAGAGATGCGTCTGCCTCTGCCTCCCGAGTGCTGAGATTAAAGGTGTGCACCACCACTGCCCAGATCTTATTTTATTATTCTATATGTATGTATGCTTTTATGTATGTGCAAAAAAATTTCAAATTAAAGCAATAAGATACTAATTTCTTACACACACTCCCATACACAGACACAGTCTCAAATATCCCAAGTAGCCTCAAACCTTCTATATAGGCTTCTGTTGGCCTTGAACTCCTGATCTTCCTCCCTCAGCCTCCAAAATGCTGGGATTACAGATAGAAGCCAAGGCATTTGATTGTAAATTTTTATTTGCAAAGCTGGCAAAGATTTAACAGAACAACAAGAGAGCAAAACAGAACCACCTATATTTGCAAGGCCCATGCACACATTGGTGGAAGCAGTACAAAGCACCATGAAAAGTTATTACAATTAATCAGAAATTGCAAGAAAAAAAAGTTATCACAAGTCTCAATTTGTGCTCACATTGACTCAGCAATGTCAGTTATCCAGGTATCTGTCCTAAACAGATATTTGTAGGCAAGCAAGGTGGCACAGGCCTATAATCCCAGCTCTTTCCAGGTTGACAGGAGGATTACTGGATTATAGACAGAACCTATCACTTGATGTGATATTTGAGAGGGTAACACATGAGAAAATCAGGTGTTTTTCAGCCAAAACAAAAGCACATTAGGAAGCCTGTAAGGCAAGTGGTGTGGCTTCAGGGACTGAAGCGGTTTAATGAAAGCACTGAGGCTGAAGAGGCAAACAGCACAAGGTCGACCAAACCTTAGCTTAGTAAGACACACCAAGAGCTAAAGGTGTCTCCAGAGGTTTGAAAACAGTCTTTACAGCGCCGTTAGATCTGGCTTCATCCAGTTACCCAAGATTTCCTTAAGACACCGAGATGACAGCTCAGCTGGTAAAGCCCTGAAGACCTGAGTTACCTGCGCAAAGGCAGAAGAGACCTGCAATGGTCCACATGCCCAAACACACACCGTAAAACAAACATTTAAAGCAGACATTCCACGCCAGGCTTCCAGGGCTTTGTCCATTAGGAACTGTGCTCAGGTGCTTCTTGTACAAGTGTTGATCTGATTTTGTGACTTCTCTTGTAATTTGTTTTGTTCAACTTCCAAAAAAAGTCTAAGCAGGAGGCTCAGTGGTTAGGAGCATGCGTGACTCTTCACATCGGCCTGAAGGCTGGGGAGTTCAGTCTGTGGCCAGCCTGGGCTATAACATGGCAAGACCCTGTCTCAAAACAAAGCCAAGGGGGGGAGGGTGTAGAGAGATGGCTGATCAGCTAAAAGCACCTGTTGCTCTTGCAGAGGCCCCAGGTTCAATTTCTAGCACCCTCGCGGTGGCTCACAACTGCATGTAACCCCAGCTACAGAGGATCCAACTCCCTATTCTGATCTCCAAGGGCACTAGGCATGCATGTGGTGCACATTAACACATATAAACCAAACATTCATACACATACAGTAAGTGCAAAAATGTATTTTTTATTTCTTTGGTTTTTTTTGAGAAAGGGTTTCTCTGTAGCTTTCGGAGCCTTTCTGGAACTAGCTCTTGTAGACCAAGCTGGTCTCGAACTCACAGAGATCCGCCTGCCTCTGCTTTCCGAGTGCTGGGATTAAAGACATGCACCACCACTGCCTGGCCCAAGAAAAAAATAATAATAATTTTAAAAAGCCAAACAAAAAAATAAAATATATGGTGTTGTGTATAAAAGTTATCTGGTCAGAGACTCCATGCCTCCGACTTCCTTGGGCACCTACACAGACACATACACACTATTAAAAAATAAATCTTTGTAAAATCTGTGAAATCTACTTTCTCAAGCTTGCACCTTCAGCTTCTTTTATGTGTCTCCTGGGTTACTGAATAAGAAAAACATACTCCATTTCTCATTCTGTCCTTTTAAATGCCGAGACTCACTTTGCCAACTACAGATTTTGATTTGCTGACTAGATCTAAAGATGGTCAGGAAACTAAAACGACTAGCTAAAGAAATTAATTTCTTTTGGGCTGCTATTCTGAAGCCAAACTGGGTGGAAGATTGACTAGAAGAGTCCATGGCCCTTAGTTTGCAGGAGGCATTCCAAAGGCTTCTCTGTCTGGTGCAGTCCCAGGTTCCCAGCACGCGAGGCTTCGGAGCTAGAAGGATCTGAAGCCTGGGCTTTTCCAAAACGCTCTGACACGTGTGTACTCGGGCGAAACCACCAGATCCCAAGCCCGCAAGGTTGGTCTGGCGACTAGGCCGGCCTTGCTCAGCATTTCTTGCCTGCAGGGCTCAGAGCTAATGGGACTGCAGAAAATCAGGCTCCAGGTGGGGTTCGGGTTGGGTTCCCACAGATTCCCTGTGGCACTGGTCCCACTGTCGGGAACAGGCGCAGCCTCGGAAGCCCAGGGCTCCGGGATCGGAACTCTCCACCTCAAGACTTCCGCACTCTGCGCTCCGGCAGTAAAGAAAAACCTCTAGAAGATTCCGCCAGCGGGGCTGGAGTCCACCCCCACAAGGCCCTTGGGCGTAGCCACTCCCTGCCCCAGTGCCCCCGCGCCGTTGCCCAGGTAACCGAGGGGCGGTGGCAGCGGCGTGGGGCGGGACTTCCGGCGAGTGACGCGGCCGGGCTCGGCTACAAAAGAGGTCGGCTGCGGCGGGCCGGGCGGAACTTTCCAGAACGCTCAGTGGGAGGTGGAGGGCCGGCGTCCGCCCGAACCGCGCTGTGCTACGCTCCTCTTTCCGCTCTCCGGCACCGGCCCGCTCACCGGTGAGTCTCGGGCCTCCCTCGGCCGCGACGCGCGGCCTGGACGCCAGACAAGCGGGGAAGCCGCGCAGCTGGAGGCGGTTGGCCCCGCGTGGGCGGGGGCTGCGGGTTCTCCGAGCCGGACTCGGTCTTCGGAAGGCGGCCGCTATGCCCTGCGCACTGCCCGCCCGCACGCACGCACGCCACGAGGAGGCCTGAGGCCGAGCCAGCCCCGCGCCCGCCTCATACGCCTCTCGCTGCGCACCCCTTTCGCCCGGCCGCCCGCACCGGGTGGGCAGCGCTGCGCACGCGCGGACCGAGGCAGGGGTGAGGGGCTGCGGGAGGAGCCGGGCGGAGGCTGCGGCTGGCGCTTCTCCTGGCTCTCCTCCCTCTCTTTGTTGAGGTCCGCCCTTCTCCCTCCGCCTTTTCGATCTGGGTGGGAGGGAGGAAGGAAGGAAACCTTAACGGTCGGCGCCAGGTGCCAGGGAAACCCAGAGGGCGAAGTCGACTTCGCGGGCCCGAGGGGCGAGAGCGGGTAAGCGGCGAGCAGGGGCCGGATGGCGCCGAGGCACCTGCTCCTTGGAGCTGGGCTCGTAAGCCACTCCTCCACCCCCGGGAGCCCGCTGTCTCTTCCGGCGAGTGCAGAGCCTTTATCAGATGTACAAAGGCAATGGTAATGTGCTAACCAATGGACAGAACCTATCGGTGCTGCTCTGGGTTCCTAGCACAACCTCTGGGGAAAGGAAACCGGAAGAAACCCGATCTCACACACATCTGGTGGTGCGGGAGAGAAGGGACCAGCTGCTAGAAAGGCTTTCGGGTTCCCTCAAGTTTGTATTTAATCTGTTAGAATTTGCAGCAGAATCGTATCGGAATTGTTAGCGTTTAGGGAAGCTGTGTATTTTATATGGCAAGGATCAGGTTGCTTTAGTGATGGTAGTTTGTTGAAAAACTACCAGTTAAAAGCCAGTTATGGTGGCGCGCACCTTTAACCCAGCGCTCAGGAGGCAGAGGCAGGTGGATTTTCTGCACAAAATTAAAAGCTGGTTTAAAACGCCCCCATTTTTCTGATTTCAGGCTGTAAAAAATGGTGAAAGAAACCACTTACTATGATGTTTTGGGGGTCAAACCCAATGCCACCCAGGAAGAATTGAAAAAGGCTTATAGAAAATTGGCCTTGAAGTACCACCCTGATAAGAATCCAAATGAAGGCGAAAAGGCAAGTACATTCTCAAAGCAGCTCAGCAGTGTTGCCTTGTGTGTAGCTGCTGGGGCCTGAAAGTCAAGGTCGTCCTAATACAGTGGCTGTGCTTTGTGACTGTCTCTAATGGGATTTCTTTTTCTGAAACAGTTTAAACAGATTTCTCAAGCTTATGAAGTTCTTGCTGATTCCAAAAAAAGGGAGTTATATGATAAAGGAGGAGAGCAGGCGATTAAAGAGGGTGGAGCAGGTGGTGGTTTTGGCTCACCCATGGATATCTTTGATATGTTCTTTGGAGGAGGAGGAAGGATGCAGAGAGAAAGGAGAGGTAAGGAAAATCAAGCTTACCTGAGCAGAGTGTGGAGTAGCTGCCGATGAAAGACTGAAAATTCCCCTACATTGCATGTTGGTTCATGAGCTGCCTCTGATTTCTGGTGTTCTTTATAATTGAGATTTTTATGTGATCAAAATAGCTAAGCCAATCTAGTGGGTGTATCCAACTCCACAGATTCCCAACAGTCAGGTAACAAAGCACAGCAACGTGGGCTTCTGAGCCACACATTTTGGGCAATAACCTTTGCCCCTAAACATAGTGGTAAGTGCAGTGGCCTCTGTCGGCTAAAGATGAAGTTGAGTTGAAAAAACTAAAGCTTAGCAAGCTTGTGCAGCAAACCAAGACTGAAAACACAGCTCGTTGCCTCCAGATGACCTGCCTGCTGCCTGTTTAATCTTGCTTCAGCTTTGCTAACTCAACTTAGGCATGGAGTGTTATAACCAAAAAGTTGTCTGTGGGCCAGACAGACATCTTGGGAAGATAGTATTGGAGATCAAAATAGTACTTCATTCTCCATATAATTTATACAAGCTGATGGAGAGACAGTTATAGAACAGGTGGGCAGGCCATTTAATTTAACTTTGCCCTTCTAAAGGTTTAGGAAGACTTGAGAAATTGTTTACTATGTTTTTATAAGAATTTACTGAAAATGAAAGCTGTGGTCCTGAGAAATGGTTCAGTGGTTAAGAACACTTGTATTTTTTGCAAAAGGTCCAGGTTTCATTTCCCAACAACCACATCCAGTGGCTCACTACTGCCTGTGACTCCAGCTCCAGGGGATCTGATAACCTCTTCCGACCTCTGGGCTTATAAACATGCATGCACACAAATTAAAATTTAAAAAAAATTGTTGCCATAAAACATTTGTAAGGATGGTAGGGGCTTCTGAGAAATTACCACTAGCCTTTTTGGCTTAGTTAATATAATTTGAGTGGGTTTTGTTCCTGCTGCTTTGAAAGTGTACTTGGTCAGTTTCCAGAAGCTTTGTGTTTTTTCCTTTCCTGTACCCCGTATAAAGTTAGGAAAGGGGTAACTTTCAACTTGGTAGAGCCTACTTACTTAACATGTTCTCTTTATGATAATAGAAACCCAAAGTGAAGCTAAAAGAAGGATTTGATGACACCACCTCACTTAAAAGGAGTGAAACTTCATTCAGTTAGCCATCAGGCAGTGCTGTTTTGTGGTGGATAAAGTCCTGGTGGAAAGATCACTAGCTGGGAACTTATTAACCATAGATAAATGTTTTTATTTCCATAGCCTAGTTGTCCTTAAGTGATCTCAACAACCTATTTTCCATTGCAGGAGGTAAATTATACATGGCATTCCTTTGTAGTCCCCAGCCAAATGTGGGTCTTTAAATTCAGATTAACTTAAGATGGGGAAAAGAGTCTCTCCAGCTATGGTAGCCACCACACTTAATAAAGTTGTGTTCAGTAATTATGACTAGTAGTTGCTGTATTGAATGCATAAAATGTGCCCATTGTTACAGAAAGTTCTGTTCTATTACAAAAGGCATAAGAAATTTATCATTTGAAACAACCAGTTCTAGCCTAGTAGTAGGACCTATTGAAAACAGAAGTAAGAATTGCTATTTCAGTAGTGTCTCAATATTGGCTTCTCCAGCCAATCTTGATTAGAAAGAATTTACTGTTTGGATGAAGTAACTGGCCATGTTGCTTAATGCCTAATAAGTGAAACCTTCAAAGGGATGCATGCTTTGAATTATTGTGAAATGTGCCTGAGCACTGAGTGTCGTTTAAGGGGAGTATTAATTGTTGCATATCTAAGGCGGCCTCTTCTGTGTCATTAGGTAGATGAGTCTCTGACATTTTCCTTATCTATGATTCGGTCAGTTTGAGAATCAAGTGATTGGGTGAATGTTGTATATGACTATAGCTCAACAAATTTATAGTTTGAGGCTGGTATTAGATTTCCTTTTCCCTTTTTATAGTGCCTTCAACAAACATTACACATAAGCATTTAATGAGTAGTGTTTTGTTCCAGGTAAAAATGTTGTGCATCAGCTCTCAGTGACCTTAGAAGACTTATATAATGGTGCAACAAGAAAACTGGCTCTGCAGAAGAATGTGATCTGTGACAAATGTGAAGGTGAGGGCTCTTCCTGTTGGGTTCCTGAGATAGGTCACTATAGATTGGGCTGGACTTGTGTTCCAAGTCCTGGGGTTACACCTGGTCCCATGCCTTACTTTTTGGATAGACAAAACTGATGCTACACTAAAAGAGCTGAACCTCCCACCATCTTTATCATGACATTTTCATGCATGTATATAATGTATTTTTCATCATTGCTCTTTTGTTCAGCTTCCTCTATTCCTTATTCCTTAGTACTCTGTATGCCCATGTTTTGATGGCTCAGTGAGTCCCATTAGAGTTGGCTTCAGTGATTATATTATAGAAGAAAATGTTTCTCCAGGGATGAGGCTTTGACATCAGCTTCTTTATTACAAGAAGTTGGTGGGTCCAATCCTGTAGAGATCCTAAGTAGCACTTTTTTTTTTTAAACACAACTTTGTACATATGCATGCTGTGTTGTCTGTGTGGGAGGTCAAAAGACAACTCGTAGTAATCAGTTTTCTACTTCAACCATGCAGGCTAAAATCATCAAACTGGGGTTGGTCAGGCTTGGTGTCTGGGGTGGGGGTGCTATTGGAACATGTTAATACTGTGGTGAGGGCAGTCTTCTAATTAACTTCCAGACTCACTGCTTCCTTAAAGTGTTCTCTCAAGAGAGTGCAAATTCTGAGGTTTTCTTGCAGAGATCTTCACTTTTAGTCCTGCCTACTTGAGCTCTAACTGGAAAGTCATGACACTCCACCCCCACTTGTCCCCTACCCCACTGTTTTGCCTGTCTTTGTGTATCTCTCTGTACTGCTTCATGTAGTACCTATGGAGGCCAGAAGAAGGCTTCATAACCCCTGGAACTAGAATTAAAGGGGGTTGTGGGTTGTGAGCCACTGTTTGGGTGCTGGGCATCAAACCCAGGTTCTCTGGACGCGCAGCCAGTGTTCATAAGTGAGTCATCTCACTAGGCCCTGCTTTTCCTTCCCATACCTCCCGTTCCCACCCCTTTATTTCAACCAAAATCCTATGAATACATGCTCTGGCACTCTTGGGTATTATCATATCTAAAACGTGTCATCCCTTGCCAACACAAATACTTGCTGACCTCCATTTCTAAACACAAGCTCAAAAGGCAAGACTTCTTACCCTCCTTGGCACCTGATGAGATTTACAGTTTTACAGCTTGCTTACCTTGTTCTTCCAAAGAAGAGTATTTTTAAACCTTGTGATTTTGAAATGGCCCTTTTAGAGTCTGAATTGTACATTTTAGGATAACAGTCCATAAGCCCTTGAAAATATTAAGGAGTTAGACTCAGTCTCTGCTAAGTTCATAACACAAGTTTATTTTGAAATTCTCCAGGCCGAGGTGGTAAGAAAGGAGCAGTAGAGTGCTGTCCCAACTGTCGTGGGACTGGCATGCAAATAAGGATTCATCAGATCGGACCAGGAATGGTCCAGCAAATTCAGTCAGTGTGTATGGAATGCCAGGGTCATGGAGAACGCATCAGTCCTAAAGACAGATGTAAAAGCTGCAATGGAAGAAAGATAGTTCGAGAGAAGAAGATTTTAGAAGTTCATATTGATAAAGGTAAGTTCTGATCTACTCTCTAGTCTGAATCATATTTTTTTGTTCTTACAGTTTATTCATATTATGATGTTTTGTTACTGTTCACCCCATTCCTCATTATCTTCTGTAGCACTTGCCTGTCATGTTCTCATCTTTGTAGACTGTGATACACTGGGTGTAATTAGGTTAGGAGTGCTTTGTGAGCATGAGTGGGGATTATTTACTGGTAATTTTTCAGTGGCTACACCATCAAAGAAATGAACCCCCCCCCTCCAGTAAACAACTGTAGAGAGTGTGTGGCCTTATGAGCCCCTCCCTCATTTACAATTATTTTTAAAACTATTTTTAGGTTATGTGAGTAATCCTAATTAAGTGGCAACAATTAAAGGTCACTTTATCCAAAATCGGTTCTCTGAAGTCTAATTATCCTGTCTCAGAGAAGTTATACTGGCACATTCTTAGGGGATGTGTGTGAGGGAAAGAATAAGCTCATTAAAACTTAGATTGCTGACTTGTTACACGTGCAGTTACTACAGTCCTAGTGTAACACATCTTTAAAGAGTATGTGTGAGTATCAGTCCTGTTTATTTTTTCAAGACAAGTTTTCTCTGTGTAGCCCTGGCTCTCCTGGAACTTTTGTAGACCAGTCTGGCCTTGAACTCACAGAGATTGCCCACCTCTGCCTCCCGACTATTAGGAGTAAAGGTGTGCGCCACTGCACCCAGTGCAGTCAATTGGTTCCTCAGGACTACACAGAAATCCTGTCTCTTTTTTTTTTTTTTTTTTTTTTAAGCTTTTTGTGTTTTGAGACAGGGTTCCTCTGTGTAACGGCTTTGGCTGCCCAGGAACTCTATACCAGGCCGACCTCAGACTTAAAGAGATCTGCCTTGGCCTCCCAAGTGCCAGGATTAAAGGCATACACTACCATGGCCTGACTGTTGTTTTTAGGTTTTTATTTTTATATATTTTTTTCTCAGTATATTTCTTATTGATTCTTTGGGAACTTCACATCATATACACTCTATCACATTTGTTTCCTAGTCCTTCCCTGTTCTATGACGAGCGGGCCCACCGCCCGGTTAGCTAACCCTCGAAATAACCACACAGAAACTGTATTCATTTAAACACTGCCTGGGCCATTATATCTAACCCCTTCTTGGCCAACTCTCACATCCTGATCTAACCCATTTCCACTAGTCTGTATCACCACGAGGTCGTGGCTTACCGGGAAAGATTCTAACCAACGTCAGTCTCAGGCAGGAGAAGCATGGCGTCTGCCACACTGCCCTTCTTCCCAGCATTCTGTTCTGTCTACTCCGCCCACCTCTAAGTACTTCCCTATCAAAAGGCCAAGGCAGTTTCTTTATTCAACCAATGAAAGCAACACAAATACAGAAGGACCTCCTACACCACTTCCCTGTTGGAAGCCATCTGTTGTGGAGAGCATCCTATCAGAATTTTTAAGATTTCTTTTTAATGGCTTCTTGTTTGAGGCTGTTACTATTTGGGGGGGTGGGGTAAGAGGTTGTTAAAGAAGTCTTCCATATCCTTCTTTCTTACCTGTGTGTGTGTGTACAATCATGGATATCACTGCCAACATAGCTTATTTGGTCTTTGTGACCTTTGGGAATGTGAGCACAGACTGAACAGGGGCTACTGGTTGCAGTGGGGCTATCCAGACAGGGCGCTGCCATGTAGCTGGGATCATGTACATCAACATAGCTTCAGGCCACAGCATAGACCATGACATCTGCCAAGCCTTCTGCCCATGTTGCCACTGTTTTTAAGTTTTTGACATTTTTCAACAGAATTTCAGTATGTAGCACAAGCTGCTTCTGCCTCCCTGGTGTTGGGATCATAAACCTGCCCTCCAGACTTAGGCCCTGGGCTGGTAGATAACACTAATTGTATAAGCAAGAGAACCTGAATTCAAATTCCCAGCACCAAAGGGGAAAAAATACTAGGTGTGGCCATATACTACTAGTCTGTATTATACTCCTGGCCTGGAGGTCTAGGAGTTGAAGAGAGCACTCCTAGGGCTTGTGACCTGATTAACTCTAGATTCAGTGAGACAGAAGGATGCGTGATCTCCTCTCCTGGCCTCCATGAACAAGTATACATTATTCATTGAACTAAATGTGTGAGTCAGAATTAGAAACAGGTAGGAATCTCAGTAAATACACACATTAAAAAAAAACGCACTGGAATATACTCAGTATTTTATATATAGACCATATGGGCTAAGATAGTATCTAATAAAATAGTAAATAACTTTTTTTTGTATTTTTGAGACTGTCTTTGAACTCATTTTGTAGACTGGCTTTGAACTCAGAGATCCTGGCTCTGCCTCCCTTGTATTGGGATTAAAGGTGTGCACCACCACTGCCTGGCTAACAGCTTTTTTGTTTTTAATGAGTTGAGGCTAGTAGAAACCAAACCCAGGGCCTTTGCATGTACTAGGTAATTATCTATCACATAGCTACCTATCGTAAAAGATAAGTTTTTGAGCAAAATGAACAGACACGGGAAAAATGAGAATTGAAAGTGTGAGAGACTTCAAGGGACAAATACTCATTTATGGGTTTTTAAATAAACTGGTAGTTTTCTTACTAGAAATACAGCTGCTACAACAAAAGCAGTTGTCACAGCTGCTTAGTTTAATGGTAGTAATTACAGAGTGTTATACAATAGAAATAAGTTAGTGGTAATAGTGTTTATCAGTTGCCAGTTGTGTTCCGGCGTGGGCATTTTTTATCCTCAGTTACTGGAATGAAATGTCTCTTTGGGAAAGTTGAGACTTAGGATGGATATGTAGGTAAGTAGGTAGTATTTCTGAAATTAGAAGCCTGATTCTTTGTTGAGTTGTATCATCTACTGTTTGTGGTGATAGCCTGCTTAAGTGCAGCCAAACTGGACTGGATGTCATCCACAAGGATTTGATACTAAAAAAATCTGCATGTAGAAGTCAGAAGGACACGTTGCAGGAATTGTACTGAAGGTTGAACCCAAGTCCTCAGCATATGCTGTACCACAACATCTGTGTTTCAGTAGATTTTATGGTTTAGACCTTTGTGTCTGATACCAATAAAACTTCACAATCGATCTGTGTTTAGGTATGAAAGATGGTCAGAAGATAACATTCCATGGTGAAGGAGACCAAGAACCAGGACTGGAGCCAGGAGACATTATCATTGTGTTAGACCAGAAGGACCATGCTGTTTTTACACGGTAAAGACTTAATCACTCTTTCAAACGAACTTGCTATTTGGTTGAGTTCTAGTTTGAGAACACAGAATAAATAACTTAGGTATGTATATAGAACAAGCTATAATGTGTTCTATAAAAGTTCATTTTCAGGGGCTGGAGAGATGGCTCAAAGGTCCTGCCTGAGTTTTATTTTAATTCTCAGCAACCACATTGGTGGCTCAGAACCATCTGTGAGATTTGGCGCCCTCTTCTGGCCTGCAGGCATATATTCAGACGGAACACTATACGTAATCTTTTTTTAAAAAAAACTCATTACCTCTGATGTGGTTGTAAATGGTTAGAAGTAGAATCAAGATTTTAACTTTTGACTTCAAAACAAAATTGTTGACTAGATGTTTTCTTTGACTGTAAATGGATAGCAAGCAAACTTTGCCACCACCCTACCCCTTCAGTCTCTGGACAGTAGTTTCCCATCCTTGGTTTATGGTTTGAGACTTTGTTATGCATATATGTATATTCAAGGCTGTAGTACTGAATTTGTATGGGGGGGGGGGCGTTGGGTTTTTTTTCGAAAGGGTTTCTCTGTAGCTTTAGAGCGTATCCTGGAACTAGCTCCTGTAGACCAGGCTGGTTTTGAACTCACTGAGATCTGCCCACCTCTGCCTCCCAAATGCTGGGAATAAAGGCGTGCGCCACCACTGCCCAGCTCTAAATTTGTACCTTGAAGCATAAGATTTTCAAACTCAATTTGGAATTGAGTTGGGGGAAATGTGTGGAAGGAGCCTATTTAAGAAAGGGTATTTATCAGGTGTTTATTCTATGTTGGAAAAATATAAATTTGAGGGACTATTAACTATTAGAAGATGCTATCATGATGTTACTAGGCACAATACTTAATACACGTACTAGCAAAGCAGTTCTTATTGTCCCTTAAAAATTCATAATTGACCTAAATAATCTAAGATCAGCCCCACGGTTGTTTGCATTTACCCTGATTCCTATATTACAAACGTGTATTGGCTCCTTTAGCTTCAATGTTTTTTGTTTTTCTCTCCCCTCCTAAGAAACCAGATTTACCTAGAGGTGGTAATACACACCTTTAATCCCAGATCTCTGTGAGGCCATCCTGGTCTACAAAGGGAGTTCCAGGGTAGCAAGAGCTTTTACACGAGAGAGAGAAACAACAAAAAAGATTTAAAATTGTTTTAAGATCAAAGCATGCCTGCCTTGACCCTCCTGTCATTCTACCTCTAAAGTGCTGGCCTGTACCACAGTGCCCAGCTCTGAGGCAGGATTTTGTAGCTTATTCAGCAAACAGCTGGCCACAAATCTCAACTTTCAGGTGTTTGTCAAAGTTTGCCCAGTGTGGTGTGTATAGTCATCTGGTGATTTGAAAGACATAAGACATAACTGTTCCTTCTATTTACTGCTGTAGACGAGGAGAAGACCTTTTCATGTGTATGGACATACAGCTGGTTGAAGCATTGTGCGGCTTCCAAAAGCCAATATCCACTCTTGACAACCGAACCATAGTCATCACCTCTCATCCAGGTATAACTAGATGAACCTGTTTTCCTATTTGAACTTCTGAGGGGAAAGTATCATCTTTTCCTTCCTAGGGCTGAAATGAAGTTATGGGGCCTTGGATAAAATGTTAATTTCTTCTTGGGAAAGCTGTAAATGAAGGCAACAGGGTTGCTGGACCACAGTTAGCTCAGAGGTGTTTCCTCCCTGTGCTTTTTCCTTATGCAAATGTGACCATACTTAAGAATTTGGCTTCAATGTCTTTAGGTCAGATTGTCAAGCATGGAGATATAAAATGTGTGCTGAACGAAGGTATGCCAATATATCGTCGGCCATATGAAAAAGGACGTCTAATCATTGAGTTTAAGGTAAGACCTCAAGGATATTTGATAATGGCTAATAAAGAGTGAACAAATGCATTTATTCCCTTTGTCCAGAAAGAATTGACAAACCAGGTGACCAAGGTGGGGGGGGGCGTGGCTCAGAAAGGCTTACTTAGTATTATGACAGTCTGTTAGCACCTATCCTGGGTGGTATGCCCATGTAATCTAGCACTGGAGAGGATTGGGTAAAGAATAAATCATCTAAGCCGGGCAGTGGTGGCGCATGCCTTGAATCCTGGCACCTGGGAGGCAGAGGCAGGCGGATCTCTGCGAGTTCGAGGCCAGCTTAGTCTACAAGAGCTAGTTCCAGGAGAGCTAGGACTTTTACATAGAGAAACCCTATCTCGAAAAACCAAAAAAAAATCATCTAGCTGGGCTGGATGGTGAAGGTGAACACCTTTAATTCCAGCACTCAAGGCCAGTGTGGTCTACAGAACGAATTCCGGGACAGTTAGGGCTACACAGAACATGTCTGAAAAAGCAAAATAGTAATGATTGGTTCTAAGCCAAAGTTGCGAGGTATACCTAAAGAAATAGGTAGTTACGTGTTTTTTTTTGTTTTTTGTTTTTTTTTTTCTGGAGGAATAGTTCCAGTGTACTTAAAGGATCTAATGATAGACTCAGACTTAGCTGCAATTTCTTTTTTGCAGGTAAACTTTCCTGAGAATGGCTTTCTTTCTCCTGATAAACTTTCTTTGCTGGAAAAACTCCTTCCTGAAAGGAAGGAAGTAGAAGAGACTGATGAAATGGATCAGGTAGAACTGGTGGACTTTGATCCAAATCAGGAAAGACGGCGTCATTATAATGGAGAAGCATATGAGGATGATGAACATCACCCTAGAGGTGGTGTTCAGTGTCAGACCTCTTAATGGGCCAGTTACTGTTTGTCACTCTATATGCAGTAGTGATAATGTGGGAAGGACTGTAATCATAATATGCTCACTACTTGGCTGTTGTTCTTGTTTTAATATTCAACTATAGTAGTGTTTTAAAAGTTAAATGAAGAATAAACACAAATATAAAAGCTGACTTTGCCCTGTATGTATGATGACTTCAATGTTCAAGATGAAGTTTAGTACTTGTAAAAAAACTACTTTAAAAGTTCCCTAGCATCTGTTAGGTCATATCTTGTGTAACTGATATTAGCTGTGTACATTAGACTGATACGCTAGGTATGTGTTATATGACCCTTAATTGTTAAGCTATGGAATTAAAATTCTGTACTTAAGGTAATCAGAAAAAGAAAACAATTAGTAGTGACATGTTGGTCTGTCTAGTTGTATGAAGTGGACTAATTGTGATGCCTCTGCATTGTATTGCCTTGGCCATTACTAGAAGGTGGCATAATACATAATTTCACCTGTTATTAGTGATAGAAATGATACATTCCTAAAGAAATTTATCATAAACTACTGCTTAAGGGCTTGCTCTTCTAGATTGCATTCCCTTCTGCTGTGCCATTTGTTAAAAATATATATATATACACATACACAGTTAGAAAACATGGTCACCTCTCTTCCCTTCCTGAACCATGATAAGCCCTTGGGTAGTGACTTCCAAAACCCAAGTAATTTTACAAATTAAAGTGAAGAGACCTTGTATGTGGGGAAGTGATTTGCATGTATAATCCAGGAAAGGCTTGCTATTTGACTTAGGCTCCAACGTAATTGCAATTTAATGTTGGTAGTATAGCAAATTATTAATAGCTTTGTTGTATATTTTAAAGTCACATGTTCACATGCTTAAATCTGGGTATCGGAATTTAAGCAGTTATTGAAATGTATGACTGTCTCCTAATACACTGATTATAAAGTGTTTCTAATGTGTCACTGCAGGCCTTTTTTTCTCAGTTCAAAGTTTTGGCTTTTAGAATGTAACTTTATTACTTTGTTCCTGAAATATGCAAATGATTAATATATATATGGGTAAGTAGCAAAAGTATAGGTCTGAGCCCAGGTCAGAAAAGGCAACTGCACCCACCTGGGTGAGAGTATGTGAACTTCATGCCAGTGCAGTACTCAGTACGTGGGTCTATCACATCTTCTGTAATCAGGAATTTAAAAACATTTCCAATCTGGAAGTACAATGAAGTTCTCTTCATGGAGAGAACGTCTGAATCAAAAAGCAGGGTGAGAGAAATGGCTCAGTGGTTAGATTGACTAAGGACCCAGGTTCAGTTATCAGACACCCATTTCAGGCATGAAACATAGACATTGATATACATACATACATGCAAACAAAACAGTTAAAACTCAATTTGGGCAAATGGTGGCTCAAGCATTTAATAAAGCACCGGGAGGAAGAGGCAGGTGATCTCATGGTTTCAAGGCCTGTCTGGTTTACAGAGCAAGTTTAGGGCATCCTGGGCTACACAGAAAACCCCGCCCTTCAAAAACAAACTTTGCAAGTTAAATGTCAAGCTAAATTTAGCATTTTTTTTTTTCATTTTGGGGGGAGAGGTTCAAGACAGGGTTTCTTTGGTTCACTTTGGAGTCTGTCCTGGAACTCACTCTGTAGACTAGGCTGGCCTTACTCATGGAGATCCACCTGTCTCTGTCTCCTGATTGACTGCAATTAAAGGCATGCACCACTACATCCAGTTTTAAACTCAAAGCAGGAAAACGTCACCTTGAACATACATACTGTACTTGAAGCTTTCCAGATGTGAGATGCTAACAAAAGCTGTGAAGTACAGAAGAGCTGTTGCATTTAATTAAGACCTTTGGAAACAGTCAAAATGAACACCTAGTGAAAAGATGATGTAAAGTGCTGTATACAGTTATGCTTGCTGGATGAATCTCAGTACTAGTTTGGGTGGGACCTGAGAGTGTCTTTCAAACAAGCTACTGGGTGAGTAAAACATAAAAGCAGACTGGAGTCCAGCTGCTTGTCCTTTCTATTCTTGTCCATGATAACATGGACAGTCACAGGAGGTAAATACTTAAGACAATTCAGATTGTGAGTCAGCTCGAACCTAAAACAAAACTGACTTGCAAGAATCAGAAACCAATGAGAAAACTACACCCTAGAATTACACTGTTGGCATTTCTAAAAAACATTACCCATCATGATTGTCAACTAAGTAGGGAACAGAACACCAGGATTGTCTGGTGGGCCACACCAAAACTACTACCTTCTTCAAACATGACTTTATAATCAAGTCCCAGGTATTGAGCTTTCATTAGGCCCCTGTAACCTCTGGCTTGGGGGAATTGCCGAGTTAGCCACCAGATGTCAGCCTTTGAGCAGGTCGCATTCTGTATACCACATGGGAGTTTCTCCCAACTTGGCTACTTCGTTGGGAAGTGGGTACCAGAAGTGAGCATCGACTTTAATGCTGCCTTAGCACAGGACTGCTCCAGGAGGGTGGTTCCTACCTCTAGCCCTAGAGAAAGCTGGGCAGGAAGGGCTTAAGGCAGGCCAGTCTTGCAAGTTCCTTCCAAAAGTAGCTGAAGGATAAACAAAAGGTGGTCTGCTAGAAATTTTCCAAATGTAATCTCAGAAACTAGAAACTACCAGTTTATCCCTTAGCTTACTGGTATACCATGCAACAGTCCCTGTAGCAGCGCACACCTTTAATCCCAGCACTCTAGAGGCAGAAGCAGGAAGATCTCCATGAGTTTGAGGCCAACCTGGTCCACAAGAGCTAGTTCCAGGACAGCTACAACTCACACAGAGAAACCCTGTCTTGAAAGACCAAGAATAAATAAAGATAAAAAAGACATGGTTCCCCTATAGCCTCCCATGTTGACCTTAAACTTGTGCTTTTGGGGGGCCAAGGGGTTCAAGACAAGAGTTTCTTTGTGTAAACAGCCCTGACTTTCCTGGAACTCAATTTGTAGACCAGGCTAGCCTTGAACATACTATAGAGCTAACTTGAATTTCTAGTCCTCTTGCTTCTACCTCCCAACTGCTGGAATACAGGCATGCAAGTTTATGTGGCACTGGGAAATCAGACATGTGTGCTAGGCTAGCATTCTACCAACTGAGCCCAAAATGTGGAAACTTGGTAATGACTTAAAAGCCTAGGAGAGGCCGGGCGGTGGTGGCGCACGCCTTTAATCCCAGCACTCGGGAGGCAGAGGCAGGCGGATCTCTTTGAGTTCGAGACCAGCCTGGTCTACAGAGCTAGTTCCAGGACAGGCTCCAAAACCACAGAGAAACCCTGTCTCGAAAAACCAAAAAAAAAAAAAAAAAAGCCTAGGAGAAGGCCTCACTCTCTTGAACAGCTTAGCATACATTACGAATGCTCTCTACATTGTTGGTTGAAATCAGGACATTAATGTGGAACTCATTTTCAAGAATTGTTGAAATGTTTTTCTTCAGCTAACTGATACACATTACAAGAGAATTTAAATCTCCAGTCCTTTTCTACTTTTTCTTCACAACAGTACATTTTCAGTGCCAAATCATCCTCCAAAAAAGGATGTCTAAACTTCAAAAATCCCATACATCACCCTGTAACTAGTTCCAACCCGAACATAAGCGCTACATTGAAGCAAGCCTGAACATAAAGGGCAGACAGAGCTCAGACGCTGACAGCGGAATGTGATTGTGTGTCACCAGGCCTTTTTCATGTTAGTCCTAAACTACCCCAGGAACTGAATATCAGACCTAAGGTTCAAGAATGATTCTCTTTCTCCCTATTAACACTTATGGTAAAGTCTTCAGAAAGGTATTAAGTTTATTAAAATCTTTTTAAAAAATCCCACAACTGTTGAATATGGCACAGTGACTTATTTACACATTTTATGCTAGGACACGTTTTAATTAACAGTATTTAAAGTCTTTTGGTAGAGATTAATGAAAACATTAAATGAATTCCCCAGTTAATGATTCCCCTTTAAAATGCTCTCTAAAAGCAAGCCGGCAAAGGGGGTGGGAGTTCATACCTTTAATTCAAACACTTGAGAGGTAGGCAGATCTCTTGGGTTCAAGGCCACCCTGGTCTACAGAGTGTGTTTCAGAACAGCCAGGATTACAGAGAAACCCACATCTCAGAAAAAGAAAAAACTTTAAATGATAATTTCTATTTAAACATGAATTTTTGCACAATTATTCTTGTGACTTATTCAGACAGTATCTTTGCTTAGGCAGATATGAAAAGTAAAAGTAACACATGAACACGTCTCCATTGTAAAAGAAACTTAGGGTTTCCAGAGCTTCAGGAGTCCATCCTCACTGTAGGTAGCAATCAGGTTCTGATGCGGGTGGTGTGCAATCCCAATCACATCCTTCTCATGAACCTAGAACACGGAAAGCAGTCAGGGTACACAGGTCTTACTTAAAGCACTCTCAAGAGGCCTTTAGAGATGGCTGGGGAGAAAAAGAGACCCTGAGAGGTCATATATTCTAAACAGCACTACTTAAAGAGGGTTCTCCAATCCACACCACGTTGTGATGTAATAATTGTGACATAATCAGAAATAAAGCTTTTATTTTGTTAAATCACTAAAATTGGGGGACCATGTATTATAGCAACTGGTATTAACTGTTCCCCATAAACTGAGCTGTGGCACATGCCTTTAATCCCTCCCTATACACTCAGGAGGCAGAAGCAGGAGGATCTCTGTGAGTTCAGGACCGCCAGGACTACACAGAAAAACTGTCTTGGAAAGATACAGGAAAAAAAAATTATTCCTCATAATATCTTCAATTTAGTTGAAATTTTTAGTAGCATAAAGCTGAAAGTGTCAAAAGCAATCAAACTGGAAGGATAATATCCAAGTAGTTACCTCCAAAAGGAATGAAGAAAGCTTGTCTCTCCAATCCTTCAGCCCCGGAAAGTCAGGCCTAGCTAGCAAGCTGTTCCTTCTCTGCTTTCTGTACTGTTTACTCTTTCTCTGAAGCCAAACTGTGCTACAATACACCTGATTTCTAATATATGATACAATCATATTCATTGGTAAACTCCCCGACTGCATGTTTTCTAAGGAGGTTCACACTGATGGCAGCCTGCCTGGAGAGTCAGAGGACATGGACGCCCATGGATATCCCATATGTGGTCTTTGACTCACCGTCAGAGTTCTCTCCAGCTTGCCGGTGACTGTGCTGAAGCAGTAGAGCACGAAGTCCTCCCCAACACAGTAGATCCACTCACCGCGGGGAGAGAGGGCACAGCAAACGAAGTCACCACCTTCTCTCTTACCAGAACTGAAGCTTCTGACAATCTAGACACCGCACCCAAAACAAAAGCAAACACCAGACTTGTAGCAGGGCAACTGCGGGCAGGGGCAGCAGTCTAAACTACCACCGACCTAACGTTTAATGAGGACTTTATGTCTGCAGATAGGGTCATGTAGCCAGGCTGGTCTCAAGCTTGCTCTGCAGCCAAGGTTGACTGAATTCCTGATCCTTCTGCCTCCAACTTCCCAAGTGCTGGGATTAAAGACATGTGTCACACACCCAGAAAACAAAATTTTAAAACCTGACATTTTTTTACACTGTTATTTTGCACTTTGGTTACTATTGCCAGTTTCATTCATCGTATGTTACATCTTCCTGCCTGAAAATATTCAAAAGGTAAATTTAACTTAGTTAAGTAGCAGTCAGAAATTTTGAATTTTGCACCCAAGTCACCAGCCCTGTCCTTCAGTTACTTTATTGCCCATGTTCTCATGAGGCAAATTCATCTCACAAACAACCATCTTCTAAATCAATACACCTCAGTTTTCAAGGCTACCTGGACTTAACATTCACCAGTCCACTCTTACCAGACACAACACCCATCCTCCACCCAGGAAGGAACACTACGATTTTCCTTTATGATATACAACTTTAAATTCACCCTGAGTGATCACCTGCAGTTTCAGCACTTAGAAGACTGAGGAAGGAGGATTCAGAATTCAAGACCAGCCTAGGCTACACAGTGAGACACTGCTGTTTTCTTTCTATTAGTATCCCATTAATATCTATTAGTTCGCCTGTGGTAGTTAGATATCCCAAGAAAGCGACCCACACCATACTGGACCTCCCTAAAACTAAAAGGGATAATCTTCAGGTCAGTCCTAAAAGCTAAAGGACAGACCAGAGCTGGCTGGGCATAGTAGTGTATTATAATCCCAACACTCAGAAGTCTGAGACAGGAGGATCATTGAGTTTGAGGGCAGCCCAGGCTACACAGTAGGATACTGTCTCAGAAATCAAAAGACAGATTAGATGAAGGATGAAAAAGCATCATACACACACTGCAGAAAGGATGTGCTTCTGCATGAGTATCTATAAATAAATACAGCTTATATAGCTTAGAAACAGTGACCCTTGATTGACCACAATACGGACCAGAACCAAGTCCAGTGCAGAAGCACCTTCTGAGTACTCACCTGCCCCTGCATGTTCATGATGACCACTGTGTTTGATCGGTTGCACACAACAAAGTGCTCTGGGTTTTTAGGAAGCAGAATCACGCTATTGACGGTAATGTCTGTCCCTGCAGTACTGCCCAATGATTTAAAGGTATTTGAACATTCCGTGGTCTTCATGTTCCAGATCTATTACAAAAATATAAAACATAACACTTAGATTAACAATTAGGTTTAAGAAAATCAAATAACCAATACTGCCACATGTATAGTAAGCATTCCTCAGCATTTAAGCGGCATAATAAAATGAAAACCACAAACTAAATAATAAAAATCATTTATTTTTCAGGATCATGCTATCTTCATAAACAGCTAGAAGCTAGCACACTGGCACACACCTTTAATCCCAGCACTCATTAAGGGGAGGGTTCAAGGTTAGCCTGGGCTACTGTATAGCAAGATCCTGTCTCAAACTAAACAAAATATCAGGTATGAGACCTGTAATTTCAAGCATCAGGAGGACGAGGCAAAAGGATCCCTAGTTTGAGAAAGATGAGAAAGAATATAAAAGGGAAATAAGGAAGGGGAGAATAACCCAGGGACTGAGGACATGGCTCAGAAAAGTGCCTGCTAGTCACTTTCTATTTTGAGGACTTAAGTTTGAGTTCCAGCTACCACATAAAAGGTGGGTGCCAGCAATCCCAGCACTGGAAAGACTCACTACAAGCCTTAGGGCTCTGGGGCCTAGATCTTTGAATCCTAGCGCAAGGTGGTGCATTCCAGAACCCCTCCACCCACAAAAAAAGGGCAGGTCTCCATGGAGGGAAGCCTCAGGTTAAGAGCACTGATGCTCTTTTAGAGGTCCTGAGTTCAATTCCCAGCAACTACATGGTAGTTCACAACCACCTACAATGGGATCTGATGCCCTCTACTGGTGTGCAAGCATACATGCAGATAGAGCACTTTTGTACATATAAATACAAAAATATGTAAATAAATCATTAAAAAAGAGAAAAAAGGAAGAAAAACACATAAACGGAGAAGCAACTAAGGAACACCACCCAGTGCTGACCTGCTCTGGCCTCAAAGTACACAAGGAAACATGTACATATCTACATGTACAAACGCAAACAAAAACGCTCAAAAGGCATTAACACCAAAAGAGACGTCAATTTAGCGCCCTGTTTTAAAAACTCTGATTTGGTGAGGCTGAGGTGAATATGGTCAAAAAGATCACAGCATTGGCACATATATGAGAACCTAAAAGGCAGAGCCACTCAGCCACCTGGAATACTCAGTTCTTACCTTGTCCTTCTAGGCTTATGAACTCAAAGAGTGTAGTCAGAGAACTTAGAGAAGATACAAAAAAGGGCTGCATGGCACTGTTCAGATACCCCTCACTAGGGGGTGAAGAGCCTCTACAGCACGCTCCCAGTGCTTTTCCTCTGTGACTAACAGCTCCAGACAACACAAATGTCTTCTAAACATCTGTAGGGAGAAATGGTTGCCCCACTAGATGTTCAAGGTAAATATGGTTACCTGCCACAATCTTCTGGTGTTCAGCAATCAATTTTCTACTGGAGTTTCTCAACTTTTCCAAGAAATAAGGTCCTTTAAATTTTTTATTTAGGATGGGTGTGGTGGTTCACACCTCTAATCCCAGCACTTGGAAGGCAGGGGCAGGTGGATCTCTGTGAGTTTGAGGCCAGCCTGGTCTACAGTGCGAGTTCCAGAACAGCTAAGGCTACATACACAGAGAAACCGTGTCTCAAAAATCAATCAATCAATCAATCACTAATACCCTTGGAACTGGAGATACAGGAAACTGTGAGCTGTCTAACACAAAGGATCAAACCTGGTTTTCTGGAAGAGCAACTACTAACTACTGAGCCATTTCCCCAGCCCCTGAAATAACTAAATCTTTAAAGATACTGAATAAAGAGTCATTACTTTCAGTTGAGATATGTTGGGAAAGGACTATTTGAAAGTTGAGTTTATTTACTTTTATTTATGGATACACATGTTTGCCTGCATGGACGGACGTGCACCATAAGCATACAGTGCACACAGAGACCGAAAGTGGAGTTACAGATGGCTATGAGCTACCATTTAAGTGCTGGGAACTGAATGGAGTTCTCTGCAGGAGCAGCAAGCACTTCTACCTACTGAGCTGTCTCTCCAGCCCCTCTGTTTTTAGGACAAGGTCCTTTTTATACAGCCTAGGCTGGATTGAACTTGTAGAAGTCTTCCTGCCTTTGTCTCCCAACTGCTGGGAGGCTTGTATTTCTATGCTTTCTCTCCCTCACTCCCCTTCAGATATAAGGAAAGACTTAATTTGGGAAGAAACACAAAAAGGGCATTTGGTCATTGAAACATTTCTGAATCTGATTACAAGTAGTGGCTAATATTCACAGGAAGAGAGGCTGAACTACTGTGTGTACCTATGGATGAAGGATCACTTATGTTTCTACACATGAGATAAAGATTGGGTTGTCTGAGTGTGAGGTTATGAGTGTGTATGATATAGACCAACAAACAGGGAACACCCACAGCATGCCTGCCTCCGACTCACAGCTGTATCATCACCATCCTGATCAATGGTACCGTCTTAAAGAGCAACAGTGAGGAGGACATCCCAGGAGTCAGTGATGATACTCTACCTTCACAGTGCCATCAGAAGATGCGCTGATAATGTAATGTCCATCCTGGGTAAATGTTGCCTCGTTAACAAAGGAGGAATGGCCTCGAAATTCCTTCAGTGTTTTTCCAGATTTTAAACCATGAATTCTATCAAATAAAATTAAAAGAATATTTATTATGTTATGTGGAAACAAATCACTGAATGCATTTTAGATGAATTACAAAAGTATTACAATATTAAATGATGAAATGTACACAGTAAAAACCACATTTTTTTTTTTTTTTTGGTTTTTCGAAGCAGGGTTTCTCTGTAGCTTTGGAACCTGTCCTGGAACTAGCTCTGTAGACCAGGCTGGTCTCAAACTCACAGAGATCCGCCTGCCTCTGCCTCCCGAGTGCTGGGATTAAAGGCATGCGCCACCACCACCTGGCCACATTTTTGCTTTTTAAAACAAATGCTTCACTAGGGAGTTCAAGCTGCCCTAGAATTCGCAGTCCATCTGTCTCTGCCTTCCAAGGGTTGGGAGTCCAAGCTTCTACCTCCCAACCCAGCATCACAGACCACACACTGAGAAAAATGAAACACTGTTATTTCACCCTCTCAAATCCTTCTGGATATCTGGATACCAAAGCGCTGGGCCACCTGAACCTGAGGAGATGAGACCTACCAGGGCCTTGTTCTCCATACCACCCCATCTTGGGAACGCATGAAGACTCACGAGTAACTTCCCTCTGGGGCCTTATTTTATCAAACTGTCATAAGGACTGCTCTGGGACTCCTCTTACCTTATTGTTTGGTCAAAAGATGCACTGAGGATCTGACTGCTGTCCTTTGAAAAGCTTAGACAGGTGACACCTTTACTGTGTGCCCTTTCAAATCTCCTTAAACACTGTCCACTCTGAATCTTCCACACCTTTAAGAAGATAAAAATGTGAATGAAGTGTTGGCAGGGACAGCTGACAATACAGCACTAACACACCAAGGTAGCAGCAAAGATGCATGCCTACAGTCCAATCTGGCATGTCTATTGCAGTAGTACAATAATATGGATTCAAGACACAGTGGTGAACTGCAGAGACGGCTCAGTAGTTAAGAGCACTTTTTACTTTTGTAGAGGACCCAGATTCAATTCCCAATACCTACAGGGTGACTCAGAACTACCTGTACGTCCAGTCCCAGGGGAATCTGATGCTGCCTTCTGACTTTAAAGCACCAGGCACACAAGTGGTGCACACATATACACATGAAGACAAAACACTCATACATATAAAATAAAACACAACCCAGTGGTAAGAGTGTTTGCCTAACATTCACAAGGCCCCAAGTTCAACACCACAAAAGAAGAGAAGACAAAAAAAATAGTAGCCAAGTCTATTAAGCAGGAACTATTTCCTTATTTTACCTCCCAGTTGCATTATCAGCAACTAAAAACAAGCCACAGCTAATACCATCCCCTACAGATAGATAGACAGACAGACAGACAGATAGATAGATACAGAGAAAAAGAAGGAAGAAAGGAAATATTAACCTGCAGTACATTACATATATTGCCCTACAACCAAGACAGACATGAACATATTTGGACTGAAGTGCCAGATCTGTAATTTACCAGCTGTGTGACTGCAAATATGTTAATGGACCATCCCAGACAGGATTATTAGTAAAACTGAAAATGAAAAGGGGATTAGCATCAAATGGATGCTTAATATATAGGAGTTATTTTGGTAGTAAATGTCATGTGTATCACACCATTAAAAATTTTTTAAATGTCTAAATCTAAGCATTCCATACCTTAATCTTTCCATCTTGGGCCCCAGTTGCTAACATTTCAGTATCTCGGCTGAAACACATGCAGAGGACAGCATCATCCATCATCATGAAGTTATCTTGGGCCTGGTACTTAAGATCCTAAAGTGATGATTAACAGTTATTAAAATAACACAAAATCAAACCACTGCCCCAGTGGCCCCACCCAGACCCCAGAAATTCACGGAAAGCAGGAGTTCTGGGGCCCTGAACTCTGTCCTTATGTTTGCACGGCAAGTGCTTTCACCACTGAGCCATTGCCCCAGCACCTGCAATGCATATTTTGATTTCCTTAAGATAGAAAGTCCTCATTTCAAAAAAGAAATAAATAAGAAAATGGACAAAGGGGCTGGGAAGTTACTATCTTAGGAGCACTCCTGAACACATATGGGGGGAAAAATTATGGTACCCATTTGTTACCCCAGAGCTAGGAGAGCAGAGCTAAGTCTGGACCTCGCAGAGCATCCAAGCTAGCCTATTTGAGGAGTTCCCCGCCACTAAGAGATCCTATGTCAAAACAAGGAGGACAACACTTGACTAAACACCCAAGGTTTCCTCTGGTCTCACAAACACATACATATGTCCATCTGTACCTGAACACACTCACATGGTGAACGTGGTCATAGACTTCACAGAACAGAAAAATTTGGTGGCTATTTACATATAAACTTCACTCATATGAAAAATACAATTAGTACTAAAATTAGGTGAGACTGGCAACAATCTCTAAGAGACTATACATAGACCATGCTTCCCTTCCTTGCACTGCAAAGTAGTTCAAACACTACAAAGAGGAAATCGAGGGCATAATACAGTACGTGGCATGTATGTTGCCCTCTGTGTAACATTACTAAAAGGACACGTAAGTAACTGCTAACACACACAGAACATCCCTTTAAAGCTAAGGAATGGGTAGCCCTGAATCAACCAAAGAAGAGCTCTGATGCCTCAAGGATGAGAGTAAGAGCTGTACACTTCTCTTGAAGATCTCATGACCCTTTCTGAATATTACAGACACGTAACTCATTCCAACCAAAATGTTTTCAATAAAAACTCATGAACAGATAACAAAGGTTTCTCCCATTTAATAGAAACTCAACTTAAAATGAGCTTAAATGAGTTTAAACTATAAAAATACATCTTTCATAAAGACCCTTCCTCAATCATATAACTCACAAATAAGACAAAATTAACTGAAAATTAGCAATTCTTCCTTTAAAAGTTAATGCATTTTTAATACTTTACCTTCCTGATTTTTCCTGTAGTGAAGTTCCACACTTCAATAAATCCATCAACAGATCCAGTGACCAGATACTGACCATCTGGAGAGAACCGAGCACACTCCACGTGCGATTTCTGACCAAACTGTTTCAAGTGAAACAAAGAACACATAAATTGTTACCTAAGGGCCTTTAAACGATTTCCATTTTAGCCTTTTAAGAAACCCAGCCCTTGGGCTGGAGAGATGGCTCAGTGGTTAAGAGCATTGCCTGCTCTTCCAAAGGTCCTGAGTTCAATTCCCAGCAACCACATGGTGGCTCACAACCATCTATAATGAGGTCTGGTGTCCTCTTCTGGCCATACACACAGACAGAATATTGAATACATAATAAATAAATAAATATTAAAAAAAAAAAAAGAAACCCAGCCCTTGCATATAATCCCAGATGGCCCATATTGTGGAGTATTGGAAGGCATTTCTACACATGGACCCTGGTAGATGCTTTCTCTGACCAGTTTTATATCTAAATGTTGTTCCTGTTTTAATAATAAAATTAGTTAATGAAAAAAAATGGGAAAAAACACAAGGTTTTGTCCTTTCGAAGATGATTTCACTATGTGGCCTAAGATGGCCAAGAACTCAATGTAGCCCACTGGAACCCTGTCCTCTAATGAGATCTTCCTTCTGCAGGAACCCTAAATACTGGGATACATCATCACACAGAGTGTGTGGTGGTATATGGGGGAAAATTTTTTTAACATGAGATATAAAACAAATAATTCAGTTAGCACAAGCCGTAACTTTCTGCCAGAATCAGCAATCAGAAGGCCTTTCCATTCCAAGTTAACATGGTTTAAGGTTTCTGTTGTGTATCTGGATGGAAGAGGGGACTCATTTTCAAAATAAGAGTGTTGTAAATAAAATTTTCATCATTATTTCATAACCTTTTATTGAATCAGTGATAATATGTGGCTCACAAAACTAGGACTAAGAGCTGGAGAGATGGCTCAGCGGTTAAGAGCACTGGATGATCTTGCACAGGACCTGAATTCCACTCCCAGAGCCCACATGGCACCTCAGGACCATCTGTAACTATAGTTCTAAGAGACCTGATGCCCCCTTCTGGCCTCTACAGGCACTAGGCACATATGTAGTACACAGACATGCACACAAAACACTCATACATTAAATAAATTAATCTATCTACCCACCTTTAGGGAAGAAAACTAGGACTAATCATTGGACGAATTATTCGCTTGCTAAGTGCCTTCCTAGCGTTTGCACTGACTATGTTCCAGTGTCAGGGAAACCACAGGACAGCAGACAGATAATAACGCTGATTTTCCTTTTTTGGTGCTGGGATACAGACCCAGGGTCCACACATACTAGGCTCTACCAAACTATCCCCAGGCCACTGTGTCTAGGGATAAGACAGGCTTTCAACTTGAGTCTTCCTGCTTTGGCCTGCAGGCATTACTGGGGCACATCACCACTTTATTTACTTACTTATTTTTCAAGACAGGGTTTCTCTGTGTAGCCCCGGCTGTCCTGGAACTCCCTCGATAGATCAAGCTGGCCTGAAACTCTGAGAACCTGCCTCCGTATCCTGAGTGTTGGGATTAAAAGCCTGTGCCACAACCACCCCACTGTCTAGCTCTAATGCAAAATATTCATTCCAGAAAACTTCTAGCCCAGTAGCACCAACAGAATGATCTCTAACTGAATAAAGTCTTCGACCAAGGCAAATAAAGGTACTACTCAAAAATACTATCGCATGCAAATTAGAACACACAGTGCAGAAAAGACAAATACAAACTACTGAACCAAAGTCAGAGTTAAGGAATATGCACATCTGTGTGTGCACATTTGCAGTACAGTATATGCACATGTGCACATGTTCATGCAGATGCACTCACCCATGCATGCTCATCTGGAGGTTAGAGGTCAAGGAATCATATTCTACCTCTCTCCACCTTATTTTTCAGGACAGAATCTCTCACTAGACCTGAAGCAACCCCATATTCTGCTAGAATACCTGCCTCCCTCTGCCCCAGCACTAGGCTTATATATGCATGCTAACATGCTCAATTTTACGTGGGCACTGGGAATTTTTGCACAGCAAGCATTTTATCCACTGAGCCATTTCCTTAACACCATGAACACTCAGCATTTTAAAATTCATTAATGCAATCAGAGCACAAAACTACAGAGAAGCTAAGGCACTAAGCACACACCATTAGTTCTGGAAGCCGAACTATTTGATCTCCTTTTCCTAAAACAGTTTCCCAATACAATCAAGGTCT
Source organism: Microtus oregoni (assembly GCF_018167655.1). Lineage (NCBI taxonomy): Eukaryota > Metazoa > Chordata > Mammalia > Rodentia > Cricetidae > Microtus > Microtus oregoni. Next base: position 7,028,981 of record NW_024543076.1, on the reverse strand, counting down.
CGAGGCTTAGCTCAGAGGTATGTTAAGGTTCTAGATCTAATCCTTGGCATGCACTCACACAGTATCTAAGTCATAAGGCAAAATTATTCTCCTTAACAACACGAGTCAGCTTTAAGATCCATGGCTAACCCTTAGCCTGACATGCAGCAGACTAAGCACAATTTTTTTTGTTTTTTTTGATTTTCGAGACAGGGTTTCTCCGTAGCTTTTGGTTCCTGTCCTTGAACTAGCTCTTGTAGACCAGGCTGGCCTCGAACTCACAGAGATCTGCCTGCCTCTGCCTCCCAAGTGCTGGGGTTAAAGGCGTGTGCCACCACCGCCCGGCAAGTACAAATATTTAATAGGACATAAATATGGAAAATTCTATAGTCCCAATTAAACCATTTTCCCAAATATAGGATTATGGGCTGAATGTCAAATATGTATCTACAACTGACATGTGCCACTGCCAGGTTCCAGCAGTACCCCAAAGGACACCGAGAGAACCGTGAGTACTGTCAAGCCCTTCTCCCTGGTATCCCAGCTCCTGACAACAGGACCTGGCTCTGCACATGATGAGTACTCAACTAATTACCAGCTGTCTTTATCAGAGATTACCTTAATATGCCTGCTCAGCTGTGTGGGAAACTTTTCTTCTTCCACGTCTTTGACAGCTGCTTTGCCTCGAAACAAATCTATGGTCATACCAGGAGGAAGCAAGCCCTGGTGCTGCTGCCACTTCAACGCCTGTGGAAACAGAAAGCACAGCGATCTGCTGCTCAGGCAAACTGTGCCTGAAAGAACGAGGTCCAGAAAACGCTCTCCAGTTTCCAGTTTCCTACTATCCAAACATAATCTCCCATTCAGTGTGTCACAGAACATGGACTTTTCATGAAAGACTCTGACAGGCAAAAACTGTATCTCACACCTGTTTTCCTTTATTATAAACGAAAATTGTAAAGCAGAAATTTCCCAGAGTTCCAAACTCAAAACCAGCCACTAATGACACTGCACAATAATTCCTTCTGTCATTTTCCTCTCACGATGTGTTTAATTACTGTATTAGTAATTATACTATATACTAAGTTTATATTCTGTTTCATCTAGTATCACATCATACTATTTATTACATGCCATACATATGCATGCTCATATGTATTAGGATTACAAAGCTATCAGGTTTAATGGTTGTCAATACACTATCTATTGGTGTTTCAGTTTACCTATTCAATATATTAGTGAACGTTTGCACTGCTTTCAACACCTTATCTAATGAATGCTATCTGAACATCTCTGCACTCCCGATGGAGTTTTTGCCAACTTGACACACAAACCAATCTGGGAAGACAGAATTTCAAGTTGGAAATTGCCTCCATCAGACTGGCCTGTGGGCAAGGCATTTTCTTGGTTAATGATGTAGAGGCCCAGTCCACTGTGCAGGAGCACCCTTGGTTGTCTAAGAAAGTAAAACGAGCAAGACAGTAAGCAGCATAATTAACTGATTTCTGCTTCAGTCCCCACCTCTAGGTCTCCGCTTTGAGCTTACCTGGCTTCCCCAGATGCTGATGGAGTGTATAATGAAATAAACCCTTTCCTCCCTAAGTTGCCTGCATCGCCCAGGTGCTGGGATTTGTGCACACACACACAAATCCTCACAGCAATATCATAAATACATATGTATTTTTATGTGTCAGAAAATAAAGTCTCACTGTTGGTTTTGGTTGGGAGCAAATCTAAAATCTCCAGCACAGAAGCAAACAGTCTGTCCTACCAACTCAACTACAGCCCCAGCTTGACAAGACCAGGGAGCTCAAAGAGTATGGATTCTACGGAGCATTAACAGTATTCCAAGTTCCCTAGCACATCTCAACATAATTCTAAATGATGCAGAGATTACGTTCTGAATGGTTTGTCTACACTGCCGATCCAGGAAAAGAGGAAAAAGGTGGCTCAGTACAGCTTCTGAGCAATCAGCCCAACTTGTAGGTAGGCTCTACTCCCAGGGTGTATAATTTCCTTAGTTCAGAAATATGCCTTATACACAGAAAACAGTACCAGTAGTTCAGGATAATTTCAGTTCTACAGGTATTCACTTACCTGTCCCAGCAATGCCATGAGACGAGATGGAGGCACCACACTGACTTCTCCAGCTAATGCCTGGGCAATCGCTGCTCTCCTTTTCTCTTTGCTGCTTCCATCTGGATAGGCCTAAAAGAAAAAAAAAAAAAAGAGTTGGTATCATTTCCAAGGAGAAGAAAGGCATGAATATATATAATTAAAGCTTAGTAGTTAAGAGCATGTACTACTCTTGCAAAAAAACAATTCCCAGAACCCACATTGGGCAGCTCACTACTCCCTATAACTCCAGTTTCAGGGGGGAATTCAATACATCCGGCCTTCTGAGGATTGTGCACACAAGCACACATGTACACCTATGTACACACATATGTACACAAACACACACACATTTTAAATATAATAAAAATTAAATTGTTTTCAAAAGCAAAGGAAATAAGACATTCTCAGAATAAAATAAAATACCCAGTTAAACAGGTGCTAAACTAAATAGATTTAGTATTTTAAAGTAACTTTGCAATTCTGCACTCTTGCATTTCTGAAATATGGAAGAGAGTTGGAATCAGTCAGTCCATACTGTTATTCCTGAAGAGGCCATGTAAGTCATAATAGAGGTAGGATTATAGTTTCTGAAATATTTGCAGGGTCGAAGACTCATATTCTTCAGAAATCTAACTTTCTATTACCTAGTTCCTATTGCATTCTTCTTCATTTTGGAAGCCCTCTAGTGAAAGTCCATTGGGAAAGAAACTGCATTTGTGTGTACATATGTGTATAAAATGATGCATTTATACATCTCATCTGTGTGTACATATGTGTATAAAATGATGCATTTATACATCTCATCTGTGTGTATGTATGTGTATAAAATGATGCATTTATACATCTCATCTGTGTGTACATATGTGTATAAAATGATGCATTTATACATCTCATTGGTGGATGAGAGCGCACTGTGGGAAAAAGGTGTTTGCCACCACCCATGATGAAATGAGTTTGGATCCCATGGTAGAAGATCCTACTCCTGTAGGTGGTTCTCTGACCTCTACACATATCTATCCACCCAAACATATACACAAACAAAAATTAAAAAGTAATTTTGCAATTTAAAAAATTTTATTTAATTTTCACAGTTAACAAGGATGTCTTTTCACTACCATGTCCTTACCTCACGAGGATCAAAGTAAGACCTGGCTAAGAGGTTTTCCAGATGAATATAGCGCTCTGGCTGTGTTTGCTTCAACATAATCATGGGGTCTGTCTGTCTCAGAAGGGACCTGGCTGCACCCAACTCACGAAGTTCTATCAGTTCCAGAACAACCTGGACAATGGAAAGAAAATTCATTTTTCAGAACTTCCTCTTCATCAGTCTTTTTCTTCTTCCTCCCAACCCTCTCCTTAAGACAGGGTTTCTCTGTGTAGCCCTGACTATCCTGGAACTCACTCTGTAGACCAGGCTGGCCTGGAACTCACAGACACCCACCTGCCTCTGCCTCCTAAGTGCTGGGACTAAATGTTGAATCTTCCAAGAAAGAAAAAAAAAATACACTACTGAGTCTTGACGATGTGAATTTCCAGCCAGTTATATCCCTTAGGCTCTGGAAGGAAGGCTCACTGATACTCTCCATTAAGGACCAACCCACAAAGCTCAGAAACATCACTTCACTCTTACCTGTTCATAGAGATCAATAAGGGTTTTGTCTGGCAATTTCAGAGACTGTATAGCCTGTAAAACAGTATCCCAATGGCCACTGTTAATGTCAGCCACGAAACTTTCAATGCTGTCCACAGTATTGAGAGAGACAGTGGTCTCCTCCTGTAAGGTGGCCAATGCCCGGTACAAACTGTTCTCCTTCAAGTACTGCATGATGAGACGAATCACACTGAGAGAAAACAAGACAGCCATCAGCCCGGAGAGCTCCAGCCACCGATTAGTCCTTTTACTACCCACTTTCCATTTAGTTATTGAGAGTAAAACTCGGCAAACAATCACAGAATCAAGGTTCCAAACTTCCAGCTAAAGATAGAAGAACTGGGGTTCAGAAAGGGGAACTTGTCTGCCCAATGTTTCCCACTCAGAAAGAAAGCTGGTTGCCTTTCTCATTTTGATCACTGGATTTACTGGACACCTGTTGAGACACTTTACACCTACAATAGTCAATGATGTCTTTTTTAAAACATCTGGAGCGGTGGGGGCGCACATCTTCGACCCAAATTAAAATTTTTAAAGCCAGATAAATTAAATAAATAAATAGATTGGTGAATCAATCAATCAATAGACTGAATCATCTACATTGCTATTAAAAACCTTGGTCATGGGGCTGGAGAGATGGCTCAGTAGTTAAGAGCACTGACTGCTCTTCCAAAGGACCTGGGTTCAATTCCCAGCACCCACATGGCAGCTCACAACTGTCTGAAGATCCAGTTCCAGGGGATCTGACACCTTTACACCAATGCACATTAAATAAACCATAAAAAATGTTTTTTTAAAAAAAAAAACACCTTGGTCATTAAAAAAATGGCAAGCCAAACAAATTAATTAATTGAATAATGGATTAAATCATCTATATTGCTGTAGAAAATCTTAGTCTATTTTTTTTTAAAAAAAGACAAGACAAATAAGTAGATATGATAGTCATCTACATTGCTATAGAAAATCTTGGTCCATTTTTTAAAAAATAACAAGCCAAGTAAATAAATAAATTGAATTATTAAATAAATAAATAAGATCATCTACATCGCTGTAGGAAATCTTGGTTCATTTAAAAAATTATAAGCCAAATAAGTGAATGAATTTAGATTCAATCATTAGATAGATATAGATTGAATCTATACTGCTGTAGGAAATCTTGGTACATTTATTAAAAATGAGGCACCAAATAAATAAGTAAATAGATTAAATTATTGAATAAATAGATAAATGGATTAAATCATCTACACTGATGTACGAAATCTTGGTCCATTTAAAATATGATAAGCCAAATAAATGGATAGATAAGAAAAATACATAGAATAAATCATTAGACAAACAGCGATAGATAGATAGATAGATAGATAGACAGACAGACAGATAGAATCATCTATATTGCTTTAGGAAATCTGGTCCATTTGTTAAAAATGAGACGCCATTATTCCTACACTGCTGTAGGAAATCTCAGTCCATTTAAAAAATGACAAGCCAAATAAATAAGTAAATGAATAAAGAAATGAATAGATAAATAGGTAGGTAGATAGTCATCTAAATTACTGTAGGAAATATTGGCTGGTTCGTTTAAAAAAAATGACAAGGCCTTCCCTACCCTCCTCTTCAGTGTTAAGATTACAGATGTGCGCACTCCACGCCCGGTTTCCAGTTTAAAAAAAATACACAGCAGGTCTCCACCTCAGTCGATTTAATAAGCCTCCCCCTTCAGCAGACCTTCAGGACACATCTACCTCCCTTGCCCTCCGAACACAAACGTCTGCTAATTTACATTTTACCTGTTGGCCAGCAAAGGCAGAGGGAGGAGTCATGGAGAAGTCCACCAAAGACTCTTCCGTCACTAACTCCACGCCTGCCTGGCCCCTCGCCGCCCCCGGCTTCGCTAAGCATCATCCTTCTGACCCAAATTCTGTCTCTCGGTCCACACAGCGGCTCTCACTCTGCAAACTGCAAATCAAAACTCGGCGCCACCTGGGGTTTGCGCAAACAGAAGCAACCGAGCCTTTCTGGTAACTAGCGCTGGGACCAGGAGGAAAAGCTGCCTCGCGGGCAGCCTGGGGGAGCGGTGGCACAGGGACAGCCCTGAGTGAGGGCTGGGCGAGCAGAGCAAGCACAGCGATCACGTCTGCTCGGCGAGCCTCTCCAGCCCCACAGCGGGCCGCCGGGCTCCGGGCTGCCCGCCATAGAGCTGCTCTCCCCGCGGGCACACCGAGGCCGCAAGGCCCCGGCGCGCAGCCCCCTTAGACGTCCTCTCGAGTCCCTCCACCCCACGCCCTCAACGCCGGGACGAGCCACAGCCGTACTCACTCGGAAGACTCTATTTCGATCGACATAGCGGTATCGCTCCGGGTCCAGGCCCGTCTCAGTACAGACTCGGTCGCACAACACTTCGTGACACTTCCGGCGGCCGCCTAGCGTCACTTCCGCCCGGCTACGGGCTCAGAATGACGGGGAAATGCGGGGTGGCGCAGTGCGTGAGGGGCGGGGCCTAGCGTGCTTGTCCAAACCAAAGTCTCTCTGGAGCTGGGGAGACGGCTCAGAAAAGAAGGTGGTCCTGACCTCCTGACTTCGAGCCCGGGGAGCCACAAACTCCTCTGCTCGTCCTCTTCTGGCTCAGTGGCGACTGCACATTAACATAAACGCGGGAGTAGCCGGGCGATGATGGCGCACACCTTTAATTCCAGCACTCGGGAGGCAGAGGCAGGCGGATCTCTGTGAGTTCGAGGTCAACCTGGTCTACAAGAGCTAGTTCCAGGACAGGCTCCAAAGCTACAGAGAAACCCTGTCTCGAAGAAACCAAAAACAAAGTCTCTTTAGATAGCTTAGCTGTTCCAAAACTCAGAACCACGCCTTCCTGTCCCAGCCTATTACTGCTCAGGATTAGTGTGCCTTCACAGGGACCCTCCTGCCTCTGCCTCCCTAATCCTGGAATTAAAGGCGTGTGCCATCACCAAGCCATTAATTAGGTGGGTTTACAGAACAGTCAAAATTACATAGAGAGACCCTGCCTCAAACAAAAAACTTAAAAGTATTTTCTTTACATTTTATTTATTGTGTGGGTATGTGCACTGTGCGTGTGTATACATGTGACGCACAGAGGATAACTTTAGAGGAGCTAATTCTCTCGTTGCCTATGTGGGTCTAGGTGATAAACTTGGTTAGACTGTGGCAACCCCCTTTACCTGCTGAGCCATTTCACTGGACCTGTCCTGTAGGAGGAGGACCCGTTTGTTTGTCCGGGATGCCCAGAACCAAAATAATCCCACAGAAACTGTATTAATTAAATCACTGCTTGGCCCATTAGCTCTAGCTTCTTACTGTCTAACTCTTACATATTAATTTAACCCATTTCTATTATTCTGTATATCACCACGAGGTCGTGGCCTACCAGCTAAGCTTCAGCACATCTATCTCTGGCGATGGATCTATGGCGTCCCCTGACTCTGCCTCCTTTCTCCCAGCATGCCATTTTGTCCTCCCCACACACACACACCTAAGTTCTGCCCTATCAACAGGCCAAGGCAGTTTCTTTATTCATTAACCACTGAAAGCAACACAGAGGGCCCTCCCACACCACCGTGCTATCATTTTACTTCAGTTAGACTCACTTCTTTATTTTGCCTATAAAAGTAAGTCTTTGTAATTCCTTAACACAAGGTTTTATTTAGTATCTTCCATAATTTATATTTCATTTTTTAATAGAGTTGCTTTTTATAATTCTTATAAGTTCAGGCTTTTTATTATTTATATAGATATAAGCCACTCGAGTTCATTATGTCTTTAATAATAGTGAATGAGTGCTTTATAATTACCCTGCAAAGTGGCAAGCTTCCTTGAGGCATATTCATACTTTCCTTATGACTTTCTCTTTTCTCCCCTATCTCCCTGGCCCTCATCACCTCCTAAATCCTTTCTGCCCCTGGCATTCCCTTTTTGCCGCCATACCATGTGTTTTATAACCCTTCCTACCCCTCCTTAAAGCCTCTATTTTTGCTCCTTAAGGCCCCTTTCTAGTTTTCTGATATCTATCAAGTATTATTTGATTGATTGATTGATTGATTGGTTTTATTTTAGGGTTTCTCTGTGTAGCCCTAGCTGTCCTGGAACTCTGATGTGGGATTCCCCTCTGTGTGCTGTGAATATGTTTTATTACCATCGTTAATAAAGAATTTGCTTTGAGCCGGGCGGTGGTGGCGCACGCCTTTAATCCCAGCACTTGGGAGGCAGAGGCAGGCGGATCTCTGTGAGTTCGAGGCCAGCCTGGTCTACTACAAGAGCTAGTTCCAGGACAGGCTCCAAAACCACAGAGAAACCCTGTCTCAAAAAAACCAAAAAAAAAAAAAAGAATTTGCTTTGGGCCTATGGCAGTGCAGGATAGGGCAAGACAGGAATTCTAAACAGAGATAGAGGAGAAAAGAAGGCAGAGTCAGGAAGATGCTGAAGGAGACAGATGCCCCGGAATCTTGCTGGTAAATCATGAGCCTTGTGGTAATATACAGAATAATAGAAATGAGTTAATTTAAGATGTAAGAGCTAGCTAGTAATAATCTTAAACTATTGGCCAAACAGTATTGCAGTTAATACAGTTTCTATGTGATTATTTGGGTCTGGGCAGTCTGGAAACAAAAAAGCAGCTTCTGCCTACAAATTGGCACCACAATGTGGGCAACTACATTCACATAAATCCTGAGAGAGCTTGGAAAGAAATTCTAGACACAAAAGAACAGATTAGCACAGCTTCTTGGTAGCCACATTTTTTTTTTTCAGATTGACTCTGCCTGTGGCAAGTAGGGGTGCTGTGACTCCATTAAGAAAGGTCTTTCTGACTCGGCACTGTCAGTGAAGGCTCCATGGCTCCTTTAGGGGAGGGCCCTTAAATGGGGTCTGTGAGCAGCATGCTACAAATTGCTTAATGGTGATGTAGACCGGCTGCAACCCTGGAGCTGGGGCAATGTGCATTGCTCTCAAAGGTAGTGAACATCCCTCTGGCATGTTGGACTAGGCAGAGCCAGGCAGGGCCACAGAGTTGGTCCTTGCCACGCCACGCCCTCTTAGCATTAAAAAAAAAAGCCCTCCTGGTCAGAAAATAATTACAGATACATAGGCAATAAAGACAAATTCGGATAAAAATAAGACCTCTAAATGGGTCACAATGTTGAATAAATGTATGTAGACTTGAGAGAGAGCAAAAAAAGTATAGACAGTTATAATATAAAAGAGTACAGATAGTCATAGATTAAAGAAATAAAAAAAATTAAGCCACATAAAGATGAAAATACAGAGAGAGTCTGGATTGTGCTTTCTTTGAATTTTTTGATCAAGGGAATTTTTTGATCAAGGTATTAAAGGCATATATCACCACTGTCTGGATTATCAAGGATTTTAATATGGAAATAAGTATCATTATATCTTGACTGGGGTTGGCACAGGCCTTTGATCCCAGCCTGTAGAGGCAGGTGGATCTCTATGAGCTCAAGGTCAGCCCTTCAGGTTAGACTTGGTTACACATAGTGAGTGAGACACTCTCTTTAAAAAAAATCACAGTATTTCATAAAAATATTTCTAAATGATTCCTATACTTTAGGCATTATACTAATTTTCCACTATCTATGTAGATTATATTATCTATGAATTTTAGAATATTGAAGGGAATGCTATAAAATATTTGGAGGTTATTAAACGAAATAGTACAGAACCTACTACAGAAATCCCTGGGAGAAATAGTTCCAATAGTCAGGTCTGATGGGGCAGGCCTGCGATCCCAGCTATTCAGGAAATGCGACAATCACAAACCTAAATCCTTCTCAGACTGCAGGAATTCTAGGGTAATTTAGTGAGAAGCCATCTAAAGAATGAAAGGTGGAAAGAGGACTGGGGATGTAGCTATCTGAGAGACAGGGCCTGCCTAGCATGTGAAACTGCTTCACGTGGGAAGATCAAAGAGAGACACTCCATGACGTAATCAAGTTTTGTAGCAGCAGCAATAGCAACCGCCTCCGAGGACTGAACCCCAAGCGGCCCTGCAGAAGAGGTTTTTCATTTGTTTTGTTGTTGTTGTTCTTGTTTTTGTTTGTTTGTTTGATTTGTTTTGTTCTTTAACTTTCTTTTGGGGGGCACTGCAGGGGTGAGGAGGATATGGGAGGACTGGGAGGTGAGCAGAATCAGGGTGCATGATATGAAATTATGTTAAAAAGAAACAAATCTCTGTGATAATGTTGCAGGAGTTTCTCTGGAATAAGTTCTCTGACACCAGCGAGAGCGGGAATAGGAAATTAATTCATTCACCAGTGTACCAAAGCCAGGATAGCTCCTGAAAAAGACTGGCGTCCAGCTTGGATTTTTATAGTATGCTCTAAAACCACAAGGTGGGGCGCGTGAGCAGGCAAGCAAACAAGCATACACAGCAGTTAGCTTGGGGGCTTTTGGTTTTTAAGGACCTGTGACTGTGGACTGGTGTAAGCCTTTGTGATCAGGTTGTGATGATACGCGCTGAATGATACACAGGCGCGAGGTGGGGCCGCGGATTCCATGGCGGGGAACAAACACGCCATCAGGCAGAACTAACATAAGAAGGAAGTTTATTGGGAAGGGAGAAGGGAGAAGGGGGGGGGGGGTTATCACATGTACTCACTCATAAGTGGTTTTTAAACTTAAAGCAAAGAAAGCCAGCCTACAAATCACAATCCCAGAGAACTTAGACAACGATGAGGACTCTAAGAGACATTTACATAGAGCTAGTCTACATGGGAAGTAGAAAATAGAAAAAGACAGAGGCAGAGGCAGGTGGATCTCTGTGAATTTGAGGCCAATCTGGTCTATGAAGTGAATTCCAGGACAGCCAGAACTGTTACACAAAGAAACCTGCCTCGAAAACTCAATAAATAGATAATAATAATAATAATAATAATAATAATACATTTTTTATTCAAAAGGCTTTTCAGTGTTTGGTTTTCTGTTTGCTTGTTTTTTTTTTTTTTTTTTTTGATTTTCCATTTCACTAGCCTGAGGGGCCTAGGGCAACCTGGCCACGTGTAAAAGGGCCCAGGTCTCACAGCTGCCACGGCAGTCAGCACCAGCACTGCGTTCCCTAAGCTGACACCACCCATTAGGTAAGATTAGATAAGAGCACCAGATGTTCCTGAGCCCAGAACATACCTATTCCCCTTCATCAAGACCACTAGAAAAATGTTAGCCAATCAGGGTCCTGCACCCCGAAAATCCCCTCGTCCCAATATATATAATATGCCCATTTCTTCACTTGGAAGTGTCTTTTTCTTAACAGGCTGCTTCTTTTCTATCACTAAAACTGAAAAAATAATCAGGAGAACATTGAGGTTGTACTTCCATACGAGATGAGAGCTCGGCGTGTTTAGACCTGAGTTCAGTCCTTGGCACTCTGCAAAACGAAAAAGGGTTTCGAGAAGAAAAATCATAGCGCCGAAAATTGCAACTGCCAGTTATCAGAAAATTTATGATGGATGTCCATCCCCTATTGATTCTAATTTTGGAGGGAAAAAATCCCTATAAACAAAAGAAAAGGAAGGCAGGAAGGAAGGGGGGAAGAGAGAGCAGGAACTATATTCTGCCTGCGGTTTGCTTGGGAAAATCCCTGGAGAAACCAAACTCTTCCAAGTCAGAGCTTGGTATCTGCAGCTGTGCCTAACGGTTATACGGTTATACGTTCCCATCCATCAGGTCAGATACCACCCTGGAGAAATGAGATTACATCAGTTGGGCGTGGTGGTGGCGCACACCTTTGATCCCAGCACTGGGGAGGCAGAGAATCAGGCAGCTCTCTAAATTCAAGGTCAACCTAGTCTACCAACTTGAAAAAACTAGAGAGGGAGCAAGAGATAGAGAAAAATGAGATCATATCATTGTCAGTAATTTTTTTTCAAGACAGTGTTTCTCTATGTAGCCCTGTCTGTCCTGGAACTCACTCTGTAGACCAGACTGGCCTTGAACTCACAAAGATCCACCTGCCTCTGCCAAGATCATATCATTATCAACAATCACAGATTAAACCTCATTTACTTTTTAAATTTTTTTAAAATTTTATTTAACTTTTTATTTTATGTACATTCATGTGAAAGTATCAGATCTCGTGGAACTGCATTTTCAGACAGTTGTGAGCTGCCATGTGGGTGCTGGGAACTGAACCCGGGTCCTCTGGAAGAGCAGTCAGTGCTCTTAACCGCTGAGCCATCTCTCCAGCCCCGAGACTCCATTTACTTCATAGAAAAATTGGATTTTAAATCTCTGATTGACAGCCAATACCCCTACCTTCCTCATCATGTTTCCCCTCTAATAACAGTGAACTGTGATGTTAGCTAGCATATGTACAGAGATAGACTGTACTCTTCACCCACCCACTCCACCCTGCGGTGCTGGAATCTGAACGCATGGCCTCATGCATACTAAACACATACACCACAGACTGAATTCTTCAGTCCTGAAACTGCAATCTTTGCCTAGGTAAGAGGGGATTTTTTTTTCTTCTTCTAAATTAATTATTTATATAAGTATCCCAGCTACCTAGAATTCATCAGCTTTATGTCCTCTCCATGCCCCAAGGAGTAAGTTCTTTTCTGCTTGCCAAGTCTGTGCTGGTGACATGATAAACTTTATCAATTGTTAAGCGTCAGGTTGTCTGGAAATTTTGGTTAAAAGCTACGCAATTTTGCTTAAAAGCGATGTATCTCTGTCAGATGTCTCCATCTGTCCTGGTTAGGGTTTCTATTGCTGAGAAGAGACACCAAGACCTCGGCGACTTTTTTGTTTGTTTTTTCAAGACAGGGTTTCTTGTAGACCATCCTGGTCTACAAGAGCTAGTTCCAGGACAGGCTCTAAAACTACAGAGAAACCCTGTAGACCAGGCTATCCTGGAACTCAGAGATCCATCTGCCTCTGCCTCCTGAGTGCTGGGATTAAAGTCCTGCACCACCACTGCCCATCAACGGCAACTATTAGAAAGGAAAACATTTCACTGAGTGGCTCACAGTTCAGAGGTCCAGTCCATTATCAGCATGGTAGGACTGGGAGCATGCAGACAGATGTGCCGCTGGAGAAGGAGCTGAGAATTCTACATCTGACACAGGCAACAGGAAGTGATCTGAGACACTGGGCTTGGCTTGAGCATTTATGAGACCTCAAAGCCCACCTCCACAGTGGCATACTTTTTCCATTGAGGACACACCTACTCCAACAAAGCTACAACTCCTAATAGTGCCACTCCCTATGAGTTTACCAGAGACCAGTTACATTAAACTACCACACAATCTATACGTGGGGTGGCAGCAAACACCTTTAATCCTAGCATTCAGGAAACAGAGACAAGAGGATCTCTGTGAGTTCAAGACCAGGCTGGTCTACAGAGTGAGTTCCATGACAGGCTCCTAAACTTCAGAGAAACCCTGTCTTGGAAAAAAACAAAACAAAACAAAAACCCTCAAATAATCCAGGCAGTGGTGGTTTACACCCTTAATCCCAGCACTTGGGAGGCAGAGACAGGCGGATATCTGTGAGTTTGAGGCAAGACTAGTCTACAGAGTGAGTTCTAAGACAGCCTGGGCTGTTATACAGAGAAACCCTGCCTCAAAAAAATGAAAAGGAAGGGGAGGGGGAGAGAGAGAGAGAAGCAGGATGGAAATGGCACAGATTGTAAACACAGCACTTGAAAAGTTGAGGCAGGATGACTCCAAATTTGGGGCTAACCTGGGCTATTGTATTAATTCAGAGCCTCCTCAACAGGCTTGGTATAGCACAAATGAGAGGGCATCCCCTCCAGAACTCCACTTAACTAATATTCTTCTTAAGCCAGCAGAGGGCAGCGCAGCCTCACTAAAGTCACTGTTGCGAGCCTCCAGCTGGCTCCGCAGTTAGAAAGGAAAAAGGAAGTGAAGTTGGCTTCTCTACTGTGATCTAGAACAGCTTCTCCTAACAGGAGGCCAAGTCTACAAGAAAGCCCTCACACAATTCTGCTGGCTCGTGGCAGAACATGACTTCCTCCTCCTTCTAACGTTCCTTTCCCAGGCCAAGGCTGAACTGCCTGAAAACGGGCCCTCATCTTTTTTGAAATGTCCGTGGGATAAAAGTCATCTGTTCTAACATGGAACAAAATACACCTTCCTGTGACTCTCAAAAGACAGACCTCTTTCCTTCAGAGGTGTCACTGTGTCCCTCACAGATCCATCTCTGTCAAGGCCAAGACTTTTCCCAGAAGTCACACACACACACACACACACACACACACACACACACACACCCTGATTTCTGCTGATCCACAGCACAGGCCAATGCAACCTCACATGCTCTTTGTTGAGCTAAGGCCTTCACTGGCAACAGGAACAGAATGACTGTGGTTGACTAGGCCCACATGGCTATGCCCCCGGGGCAGTGGAGGACTGTGTTAAGCATCCATGCACAGCTGCATCTCATCTGGCAAAGAGGCGCAAGAGCCTGTGGAATGTCTTCCTGGTCGGCCCACTCCCCGCTCCTGTACATCGGTGGGGAGTACTGTGAGCTCCACCTTCTGGACTAGGAAGAAGAAGAAGAGAGGAATTGAAAAGCCCTGTTCAAATCTCCCCGTGAGGGACACCGAGCTTATAGAAAATCAGTTCAGCTGGAAGACCCAGTTGGGACTTTTTGTTGTTTCTTCCAGAAGTATCCAAAGCAGTAGCTGGAGATTCTGTTTCACTGTCTTAGTAGTTAGACCTTCCTTAGGGAGGAAAACAGGATGGCAAGAAGCCTCTCAGAAGACAAGGAAATGGGATTGGCAGGGAAGCTGAGGATACAATGCTCGGATAGGACATGCATAGTTCATCTGCATGTCTACCAGGTGGTGCTGTAGCTGAGCGAGTGTCTGAGAAGGTGTAGTCTTCTCATCACTGACGACCGTGCTTTATACCTTGTGATTTCAAACATCAAGTAGGGCCCAACCTGTTGGACAAGTGGTTACAGACACCACATCCCAGAGCAGATGAACCACAAGCTGGCCAGCATCTCACTGCCTGTGTGGGTTCACAATCACAAATCGAGCTCATCTCTTTGTCAGGCTTTGACAGTTGAGCAGTTGGAGGTGGCGGGAACACCAGGACACTTGGGAACAGGTCCTGAGGCCCGAGGCAGCTTTAGCTGAGAGAAAGAGTGCAGTTGAGGGGAATAAAGCCTGTGTGTGCACTGGAAGGGGAGGAGAAGACACGTGATATTGTATGTTGACAGAGACATATGGGAGGGAAGCCTTGGTTCCTTCTCGCTGCCAAGAAAACTGGAACACACTGAGCTCTTAGAGAATCTCACTCCCCAGGCCTGTAGAACCCCTCTGTTAGTACTGCGCCCCTTTAATCCCAGCAGTCGAGTGAGTTCCAGGTCAGCCTGGTCTACACAGAGAACTCCAGGGCAGCCAGATCCTGTCTCAAAAAACCGAGCCAAACAAACGAAAGGCCGTTTGATTCACGATGTCTATTCTTAGACTTCAGTAGCTTCTACCTCTTCTAGCCCTATTTCCACCCTTGAGAATACTTTCTACCATGATCTAGCTTAAAGAAGACTATGTCTTCCAAAAGTGCCTAACTAGTCAACACACCACTTACCCAAAGCAACATCACTGAGAGTGGCGTGGCTGGAGATCCCAGGCTGTGACTTTAGGAGTTTCTCTGTCCTTATCTGTAATATAAGGATCTCAAAATTCCTGAGAGTCAGGCGGGTAGTGGTGGTGCACACCTTTAATCCCAGCACTTAAGAGGCAGAGGTAGGCAGATCTCTGTGAGTTCAAGACCATCTTGAACTACAGAGCTGGTTCAAGCACAGTCAAGGTTATAAAGAGAAGCCCTCTTTTGAAAAACCAAACCAAAACAACAAAAAAATCTGAGGATCAAATGAATCATTACGTATAAAATATGTCAAAACTATCCGGCATATAGGAAACACCAAAGAGGAATATATTATCATCATTTAGTAATTTTAATTAGTTACACCTCCGGAGTTGTAAAGATCACTCAGCACTTAAGAGCACCTGCATGCTCCTCCAGAGGACCCAGGTTCAATACCCAGCACCCATAAAGCTGCTCACAACCATCTGTAACCATTAGGTTCCAGGGATCTGATGCCTCTGACCTCCTGAGGGCACCTACATTCATATGGATACGCACACACACACACACACACACACACACACACACACGCAAACACACACACACTCGCACAGAGGCACGCACACACAAAGGCACACGGACAGTCTTAGTTAGGGTGTTGTTGCTGTGAGGAGACACCATGACCACGGCAACACTTGATTTAATTGGGGCTGGCTCACAGTTTCAGGTGTTCAGTCCATGGTGGCACGCACTCACGCAGACGTGGTGTAGGAGAAGCAGCTGAGAGTTCTACGTCTAGATCAGCAGGCAGCTGGAAGAGACAGGGAGCCACCAAGTTCATCCGAAGGACGCATTTCCTCCAACAAGGCCACACATCCTGATCATTCAAACAGTGTCACTCCCTCTCCGCCTATGCTGTCCATTTTCATTCAAACTACCACACACACCTATTCATAATTTAAAAACATAATCTTTAAAAAAAATTTAAAAAAACAATCTTTTTCTCTAATTTTTGAAAAGAAGTCAAAGCCTTTCTGTTGTCTTTCTCCTTCTTTCCTTCCTTCCTTCCTTCCTTCCTTCCTTCCTTCCTGTGTTTCCTTTCATTTTTTTGTTTTTTGAGACAGAGTTTCTCTGTGTAGCCTGGCTCTCCTGGAACTTGCTTTGTTGCAGGCTGGCCTCAAATTCAGAGATCCACCTGCCTCTGCCTCCTGAGTGCTAGGATTAAAGGCAGGCGCCACCACTGCCCGGCTTTTTTTTTTTTTTTTTTTCATAAAGAGAAAATAAGTGGCCTAAGTAAGAAAAGGTCTAGGACTGGCTGGTTCCGGAGTGAGGGAGCGCTATCCCTGTTACTAAGCCGCTGCTCTTGAATACAGCTTGCATCCTGTTCATGTCAGCAGGCGGTGGCTGGGTGGTCCTCCTGTGGTCCTCTACTTTGTCTTGGCTTTCAGAATCACTGTGTGTGTCCCATTGGCCGCTTCTGCCCCGTGACACAAAAGCCACATGAAGGATGTGACTGACGCCTCCTCTAAGGGCAGGCTGGGGATGGAGTGTGAGGCTGGTTACTCCACCAGGACTTGCTGGCTCTTGTGCTTTCCTGAGCTTTCCCTCCGCATGCCTTTGATCCCCAGGGCCAGGTCACAAGGAGCCCCACAGCTTCCTGGACTTTCACTATGGGATTTCCCAGGATTGTCTTTTAGATGGCACCTTTGGCCTTCTTCCCCAAATTATTTTCCTACAGCTTCGAGGGACTCTGGGGCACCAAATTAGTTCTAAACCTACACATCCAAAATTCCTCCCTGTCCTTTGGCTCGGTGAGGGAGAGAGGTTCCACCCTTGCTCATTCCTCACACTGCCCTGCCCACAGAACAGTCCCACTTCTCTGTCTCTCTGGCAAGCTCATCAGCAGCAGCAGAGGGGGACACACAGCCCAAGGCTGTCACCTGTAACCTATTGAATTCTCTTGCAGCCTCCAATCAGATGAAACTGGGTTGCTTTTGTTGGTTTGTTTTATTTTGTTGGATTGTTTTTGTTTGTATGTTTGGTTGGTTTGGTTTGGCTTGGTTTTCTACTAGAGATGATCAGAATGAGTTGGTTTGAAGAAGAGTTGGATTTATTAAAAAGATTAAAAAACTCAAGTGTATGTTTAAGTCTGAAGTGCAGGCAGAAAAAGAGATGGGGGGCTTAAGCATCTCAATAATAGTATATATGCGTTTTGTGGCTTTTTCCTTTATTTGAGACAGTGTCCTATGTATCTCAGACTGGCCGCAAAATTACTATGTAGCCACAGATGATCTTAAACTTTTCATCTCCCAACTTCACCTCCTAAGTGCTAAGATCACAGATATGCACCACCATACCTGGTTTATGCCATGCGTGGGGCTGAACCCAGAGTTCATGCTAGCACGCCCTCTACCAGCTGAGCTATATCCCAAGTTCCATTTGGTGGCTTTTGAAATTACGTTTTTCAAAGGGTGTAATTTACAACCAGGTTCAAAGATTAGAAAAAGCTTGAAAATTACATTTAAACACCAAAGAGTTGGTTCAGCGAGTAAAGGTGCTTGCTAACAAGCCCAACAGCCTGAGTTCCATCCTTGGGACTCACGTGACAGAATAGGGGCTCCAGGGGGTTGTCCTCTGACCTCTGCAAGGGTATGCACATATACACATAAAAAATACAACTTTAAGAAAATGTTTAATAAGTTTGGGGGATTTCGTTGTTTTTATTTTTGGTCTTGTTTAGTTTTTTTTTGTGTTTTTTGTTGTTATTTTTGGTTTTTCAGACAGGGTTTCTCTGTGTAACCCTAGCTGTTTTGTAGAACTCGCTCTGCAGACCAGGTTGGCCTCGAACTCACAGATCCGCCTATCTCTGTCTTGAGAGTGCTTGGCTAATTAAGTTTTAAAATGTGCTGAAAGGAGGGAGGAGGTGAAGAGGTGACACTGACGATAACAACCCAGTCACGAGTTCAGACGTGACGTCGGCAACCACGCACACCTGTCATCTAGCAGACAAACGAGAAACTTCCCAGAGGTTGTTGCCCACTGTGCACGGAGAGCCACCACCCCAGTGCAGAGTTTGGCTGGGCGAGCTCCTGCTGGGTCTCATGGCCACTGGTAGGCAAAGACAAAGAGAAACCCGCATATTCTTTGGATGACTGCTGGAGTGTGGCTCCTGGAGGGCACCCAGGCTTACCACGGTCACAAAAGCTTAATGGATACATAGAAATGAAAATGGGTGGGCTAGATGGAGCGTGGTCGTTCATAATTATCATGCCAGAACTTGGGAAGTTGAGACAGAAGGATTACAGCAAGTTCAGGGCTAGCCTGTGCTACACACCAAGACCCTCTCTCTAAAAACAACAGAACAGAGCAAAACAAACCCAACGGAGCAGGAGAGATAACTCAGTTGTTAAAAGCATTAGCTACTATTTCAGGAGTTAGATTCCCAGCATCTATACCGTGACTCACAATCAACTGTAACTATAGTTCCAGGGAACCCAAAATCCTCTTCCAGCCTATGTGGACATCAGGCACACACATGGTACACAGACATACATGCAGTCAAAACACTCATACATAGAAAATAAAAAACAAAACAAAATAAAACAAATAAATTGCGGGGTGGTGGTGACTCACACCTTTGATCCCAGAGACAGGCGGATATGCAGGCCCCAAAGCTACAGAGAAACACTGTCTTGCAAAACCAATAAATAAATAAATCTATCTTTTTATTTGAGTTTTGTTTTGGTTTTGAGACAGGGTCTCAATATGTAGCTGTGGCTGTCCTGAAATCACTCTGTAGATCAGGCTGGCCTGGAACTCACAGAGCTCCACCTACCTCTGCCTCCCAGTTGCTGGGATTAAAGGTGTGTGCCCGCTATTACACCCACCATAGATAAATAATTTTTTTAAAAAATAAAATAAAATAAGAAAAGGAAGAGCTCATTCGATTGTTTTTCTTATCTTGGAAAATTTCCTTTTATGGATGAAATCGTCAGGTGACTTTTGCATAGTTCAGGTTTCAGGGCTAAGAGTGGAATGCCCTACGCCTGACTGAAGGCAAACAGTTCATTTGTTGTTCTTAAACGTTTGGACACGTCCAGGAAAGGAGCATTGTATCCTTGAAGGCATCCTTGAAGCTTTCCTGACCGTATCTTGTACTGAAGAAGGAGTCCTTTTCCTTGCTAGTGTCCTCCTTAAATGTCCTGAAAGTTTCTGTACCCCGATAAACCTCTCCACTGATGCAATAATCCAAATCAGACCAAATCAAACCAAATTAGAAAAGCCCAGGTTTAATGGATACCACGCTCAAGGATGGCCTCCCAGCCCCCCAGAAAAGAGATGGAAAAGGAAGACTGGAAAACACATGTCTGCTTTTGGGGGATGCAGCAGTTTAAATACCCTGTGGGAGTGGTTTTGAGCATTTGGGGGGGTGGTTATCATTTGGTGGGCTTTCTGAGATGCAGCAGGCTATGGAGAGAGATGGGAGAGGGGCTTTTCTCTTTGGATACATGGATACCAGGGACTGGAGTGAAGCTTCCACCCAAACATCCCAGACTCTGGGTATGTGGATGCTGGTTCATGTCTGGCTGCTTCCTGCAGGCATGGAATGGGCATGGGGCGTGGGACGAGGTGGGGAGGAGGAGAGTTGGGAGTTGGAGGGCTCATGCTCAGCGGGAGGTGTGGGTGAAGAAGATCCATCAGGTTAACTGCCTTCCTGGAGACCTCAGGCTTCTGTTCCTTGAGAGAGCTGGAAAGGCAGGTTGCTAGGAGAAAAAAAGTCCCTACTTTTTTTTATCCTGTCTCATCATAATTACCCTTTATCCCTGTGCCCACCCAACCACATCTAGGAGTGGGTCTTGGAAGCCACACTTTATCAGGTATTCCTTTTCCCGTGGTATTTAAATGGCCCAGGGCAGACACTGACTCAAGGGAAGCTGACTGGATTTTCTTTAGTGGTTATTATGGAGTGACCGCAAAGGCTGGAGAGATGGCTCAGCGGTTTAGAGCACTGTCTACTCTTGATCAAGACTGGGCTTCAGTTCCCAGCACCCACACAGTGGCTAACTCTCATTCCAGAGGATTTGACACCTCTTTTGACCTCTGAAGACAGCAGGCATACAGGTAGATAGTACAAAGTCATAAATATAAAATAGAATAACAATAATAATAAAAAACGTAACAGCACAATATCATGGTTCTAACTGGCCTGCCAAGCCGAGCTGTGGGCTTTCCCTTTCTGTGCCGTGATTAGGAAGCTGCAGTGAGAAGAATAAGACGTGCTCTAGCGCTCTAAAGAGCAAAAGGGACGCCAGAGCCACCAAGGATGCTTCCTAGGTTTCCGACTGCCTTTTCTCCTCGTGAAGACGTTGTGGTAGGGAATATTAATATCCCATTTTACAGATGTGGAAAGTGAGACAGAAGTGACAGGTTATCTAAGTGGCATCCCACGATCTAGCTAGTCTTAGGAATGGCCTAGCTTTGGGCACCCTAGTTGTACGACTTGTTTGGGGAAGGATGGCTCACAGTAAGAAGATGGAGCACTACGTTACCATTGCACAAATCCCGGGTTCATTTTCCGTCATTCCTCTCCACCTATGGTTATAATAACTGGTTTGGGTTGAGATTCTCTTTTATTAAGAAAGGGCTGACTGAGGTGGATTGTGCGTGTGTTTTGAAGTATATGCTGGGTACTGAACTCTAGGCCTCTTGAGTGTAGGGAAGTGATCTACCATTGATCCATGCCCCCCACCCCAATCCCCTGGTCCACCTCCTCTGGAATAGGGCTGTTTCTGTAGAATCTAGCTTTGGATGGGAAGAAAGACAACATTAAGAAGGGTACAGCAGCAGGTTTACAGATAGAGTTGGAGGTGGGAGGGACAGGAAATGGGGGAAGTTCACACCCTTTAACCTCAAGGCTTTATCTGTGAGGTAGTTCAAGGCAAGATTTGGGGGGTGAGGAAAGACGCTGTGGCTGGAAAAAGGAATTGCTGTAAATAAGGGAAGAAGAAAAGCAGTTTGGATCAGCCCGAGGAATCCCCCAGCGGGGCCAAAGCTGCTCCATTTTAGGCTTATCTGCCTTTTGGGTACAGTCAGAGGAGCAGGTGGGGACATTAAAAGGGAGCCAGGAGGAACCTATTGGGCTGTAAGAGGGTGAGGGTCCCCGAGGTGGAAGATAGGCTTACTCAGAGTATGAAAGAACCCAAGTGTATTGCAGCCTAAAACACTAGCTTCCGAGACCAAGGTGGAACTGTTCTTATTCATGACAGAAGCTGAGGCATGAAGAGAGGGTCTAAAGTGAGGGGAAGGCCTTAGACTGGAGGAAATCCTGGAAATGAGGGACAGAGACCCACACATCGGGTATTCCCAGACAGAATCCAGAGACCAACAGGTGCGTTCAGGCACGCAGCACGGGACGGAACTCACAAATTCACAGATCCAGGACTGTCCCCTCTTTTCTCTGCCAGCATACAACAGAGAGAGGCACACAACAGGGACAGACACGAAGCACATTATGTAGAGACATGCAGTCGTATGACACACAAACTGAGTCACTCACCACAGTCCTGTGGTGACTTAAGTGAGTTAGATCTCCCCTCCCCCTGCCCGGGTATTGTTTTCCGTGTCTTTGGCTACTGTGGTGCCCACATGGCACATTCACAGTTCTTAGGGGAAAAGGCAGAAACCTGAAGCCTCGCCCAACTCAGAAATAAAAGCCTTGGCACAGCACAGCTCTGGCTTACCAGGGCAAGACGCCTGCTAACACTTTTATCTTCTTAGAACTGGTGTTCCAGTTCAAAAGATGCCCCAGGGCCTCTCAGTCACAAGAAACAGCCTTCCCTTAGCCCAGGGAACATCAAGAGAGCTGGACTGGACTGAACGATCTTGGACAACCAAAGCCTCTATCTTCTCCAACTAAATCCTTTTTTGTTTGTTTTTTGAGACAAAGTTTCTCTGTGTAGTTTTGGAGCCTGTCCTGGAACTCATTCTGTAGACCAGGCTGGGCTTGAACTCACAGAGATCCACCTGCCTCTGCCTCCCACATGCTTGCTCCACCACTGCCCAGCCCAAATCATTTTTAACCCAACAAGCCAGCCTTATGTCACAAAGCAATATGCCAGGAAGGAGGATCAAGGCTGTGAAGAGTGATGTGGGAGTGAAGGTTAACTTGTCCTTTAGGTCTGAAGGGATGACTCTGGGGTAAAGAGCATTATTGGTCTTGCAGAAGACCAGGGATTCCATTCCCAGCACCCACATAGCGGCTCGTAACTGTCTGTAACTCCAGTTCCAGAGGCTCGTAAGTCCTCCTTTGGACTCTGTGAATATCAGGCATGCATGTGGTGCACAAATATATATGCAGACAAAACACTCATACATGGATGATAAAAATAATAAAATTTTAAAGAAGAAATTAAGCTTTTGACCAAAGGAAAAGGGTGATGGGGCAGTGAGCACTGCTAAGAGGGAGGTGATGGGCAGTGGGTACTGCTAAGAGGGGGGTGATGGGCAGTGGGTACTGCTAAGGAGGTGATGGGCAGTGGGTACTGCTAAGGAGGTGATGGGCAGTGGGTACTGCTAAGGAGGTGATGGGCAGTGGGTACTGCTAAGGAGGTGATGGGCAGTGGGTACTGCTAAGAGGGAGGTGATGGGCAGTGGGTACTGCTAAGAGGGAGGTGATGGGCAGTGGGTGCTGCTAAGGAGGTGATGGGCAGTGGGTACTGCTAAGAGGGAGGTGATGGGCAGTGGGTGCTGCTAAGGAGGTGATGGGCAGTGGGTGCTGCTAAGAGGGAGGTGATGGGCAGTGGGTACTGCTAAGGAGGTGATGGGGTGTGGCTACTGCTAAGAGGGAGGGTGCCATGTTTAAATTGCAGTTTTAGAGCTCCCAGCTCGTAGAATAGTATCTAGCACACAATAAATATGGCAGCTTACTGTGGAAGGGCTGGACACCAGTAGCCCTGGGGATAGGAAATAGGAATAGGAACATCTGATCAGGTTAGAGGAAGGGGCTGGTTCTAGGGCAGACATCCTATCGGAGTGAGAAGAAGAAAGCGAAGTGACTAGGGATTTGATAAGAAAAGCTGACCAGTGTATGAATTCATGGGTTCCTTCTTATGCTAAGTACAGAACCTACTGTGAGACAGGCATAGAAAGCTGAGAAAAAATGCTGCTATTATGGAGATTTAGTGTTCAACAAAGCCTGGCAGTGGTGGCACATACCTCTAATCCCAGCACTCGGGAGGCAGAGGCAGGCGGATCTCTGTGAGTACGAGGCCAGCTTGGTCTACAAGAGCTAGTTCTAGGACAGACTCCAAAGCTACAGAGAAACCCCATCTCAAAAAACAAAACAAACAAACAAAACAAAACAAAAGAAAAATGTGTAACAACTTACCAAGGCCAGCTAGCCTGGGTCTGAAAAAGCATGGGATTGAAAGACCCTACAGACCCCCCTCCTCAAAACCCGCAGCTAGCATGCTCCCGGGGGAACGTCCTGTTTGCTTTAAAAAAAATTCTCCGGATCAGCAGCCAGCCTGCTCTCGTAGAACATCCCACGTGCTTGAGAGAGCAGGATGTCTATGAGATAGGAAGACTGCAGGGCAGGATGTCAATAAGATAGGACATCAACAAAGCAGGTTGACTGCAAAACAGGATATCTATGAGATAGGAACAGTCATGCCCCCCCCCCCCCCCCCCCCGCCTCATTCCGATCGACCGATAACCACGCTTTTGCTTCTGTAAACTTGCTTTTTGCTCTTCCCTATAAAAAGCCCGCTCTCCAGTTGGCAGGTGCGCAAGTCCTCCGAAAGACTTTGCTGCCCGCAGGTACCTGTGTTTACTCAATAAACCTCTTGCTAATTGCATCCTGTGGTCTGGACTTGGAGTGTCCTGGTTCTGGGGACTTCATTGGAGGAAAAGGTCCTCTCTGAGGGTCTTTCAGGATAAAACTGGACTTGCTGAACATAGCAGACAATGAGGACTACTAAGAACTCAAGAACAATGTCAATGGGTTTTTGATCCTACTGCACGTACTGGCTTTGTGGGAGCCTAGGAAGTTGGGATGCTCACCTTACTAGACCTGGATGGAGGTGGGTGGTCCTTGGACTTCCCACAGGTCAGGGAACCCTGATTGCTCTTCGGGCTGATGAGGGAGGGGGACTTGATTGGAGTAGGGGGAGGGAAATGGGAGGCGGTGGCGGGGAGGAGGCAGAAATCTTTAATAAATAAATAAATTTAAAAAAAAAAAGAAAGAAAAATGTGTAACAAGCTGGTCGTGGTGGATTTCACCAGTAGGATTTTGCTGAAGGAGGCAGAGGCAGGTGGATCATGAGTTCGAGGCCAGCCAGGTCTATAGAGTGAGTTCCAGGACAGCCAGAGCAACACGGAGAAAACCTGTCTCGTAAAGGAAAGAAAAAAAGTTCAACAATGTGTGGACATGCGCTGGACTCTTTCCCTCCTGGGATTCTTTGGTCCCCACCATCCTACTTCATATTTCCAACCCCATTTTTTTGATTTCTTTCGCAGCCAAACTTTTAGCATTTCTGTCACTGCTGTTTCTTCTACTTCGCCCCTCAAATCACTCTACTCTGTCCCAGCAGCATTCCAGAGCCTCGTCATGTCAAGGTCACTGATGACTTCCACGCCACCAAAGCCAATCAACAGACGTGAGTCCTCCACTACAGAAAAGCGAGGCTCAGAGGATCAAGGAGAATTTAACCTCCTACAGTTTGGCTCCAGAACGACAACTGGAGAATAAGAAAATGTCAACCTGAAGGTGCAGAAATCAGTGACTGGATGTTAGGACTCCTTTCCCCCTGACGGATCTGGACAACTAACGCCAGCTACAACAGCCAGCCAAGAAAATGACGTGTTTCCCTCCATTTTGTTTTGTTTTAACAGAACAGGGATTGAAGTTTTGAATTGCCAGAATGGGTGCTAATGAACCTCCCTTTGGCTGAGATACTGAAAGGCTGACCTTCAGAAGGTAAATGAAGACAGGTGCGGGGGTTGTGAGGTCCGAAAGAGCTCCCCAAACAGGCAGTGCTGCCGGGGACTTGGTCCGAAACAGAAGGCCGAGGGTTGAGTAAACAGACACCTAAAGGTAAGTTTCTGTTTAACAGAAAAGCAGATCTCTTTGTAAGGAGGGTTTCAGTTTACCAGGAACCTCCCTTAATCCTCCCCTGAGGTCGACTCCTGCTGGCCAGAGCGGCTGGCTCCCAGTTGAACCAAACAGCCTGTTTGAGCACAAAGCCCCCACACCGCGACTGGCGTATAAACTCCACTTGCTCTTCTGCCATTTTGCTTCGCTCTGCTCCCCGTGAGAAAAAGCCTTGGCAGTTTGATCCCCAGTAAACCTTTCCTTTTACCTCTGCAGTGGTCCAGTTCAGTAATTTCACTCTGTTCCTGCTCATACTTGATGTCAAAACCCAGAATAGACATGACCTCCCTCCACCCCGGAAAAAAAAGCCTTATCACTCATGGCATGGTTCATTTGCTTCTGCTGGCTCCTGTCACCCATAATATTTGTCCGTTTCTCTCCTCCACGTACTCTACCCGCAAAGCTCTCCTCACCTACCTTGCTAGGGGTCCTCTCCGAACTGTCCGCGGTCTCTGCCCCTGGTTGACTTGATGGAGCCTCTCTTTATCTGTCTCTCCCTGGAACCTGCCCCAGAAGTCACTCAGCAGCCTTCCCAGTGCCCCATCGTGTAGAGGACGGATCTGTGATTGGGGCTGCAATTCCTGATTCTTGGTGCTGACAGGCTTCAATCAGACTCTCAGAGTGGGGTACTCTTCATTTTTCCATGTTTCTTTAATTTTCCCTGGCTTTTAATCTACCTCAAACTCCTGTCTTAAAAAGAAGAAAGAAAATTTAGAAGTGTGTGTGTCTATGAATGAAAGGTAAACAGCCCTGTCAAGGATCAGCTCCAAATCATCTCGGTCTCTGAGCTGGATTTGTTTTGGCTTTGATTTGGTTTGTGGCAGCCCCTCAGTAGGTAGCCTAGATTCATCTGCTTGCCTCACCCTCCTGAAGTCTTGGGATCCCGGCTGTGTGCCACGTCACCCAACTCAATCCCTGAAGTCAAGTAAAGTTTCTGGTTACGCCAGTTATTCCGAAGGGTCTAGAAGAAACCAACCTAGACGCTTTTTGGAAGAAAACATCAGAGGTCTCAAATTATTGCTACAATTTTTTTGCTTTTTTTTCCCCTCACGGAAATCATGGTGTTTTGTAAATGCAATGTTTCCCCCCTGAACAGATGAACAACGTGAGCAAAATCCCAGCAAAAAACTGTCTACAATAGAACTAACCCCACTACAGCTCTAAATGGTGGAATTATAACAAGCAGACTTTAACGGTTTACTGTGTTCAAAAGCGAGACCAAGCTTTTTGGTAAAGGTTTGGGAACAATAAGAAGTAGTTGGTAGGGGCTGGAGAGATGGCTCAATGGTTAAGAGCACTGGCTGCTCTTCCAGAGGACCCGAGTTCAACTTCCAGAAACCACACATGGTTGCTCACAGCTGTGTGTAACTCCAGTTCCAGGGCATCTGACACCCTCACACCAATGCACATAAAATTAAATAGATTATTTTTAGAAAGCAGTTGAAGTGGAAAATTCTAGAATTAAAAAAGTCACTGTTAGATTTACAGTTCACTCGGCCTAAGAGTTTCTGAATTAGAAAATAACTTTAAAAATAACCAGTTGAGTGCAGAAAGGCAATACAAAAGGAAGACAGTTCCTCGAAGGTGTGGAATTACAGACGTGTGGTTCATGTGCCACTCGGGGAGAGAAGCAAGAACAGCACAATCCAAAGGGCGAATAGCTGAGAATTCCCCCAAACAGAAGACATCTAGCTACAAATTCAGGGAGGAAACCCAAACAGGATTTTGAGGGGCTCAGCTGGGTGCCTCATACCCTGACTGGGGTGTCCAGGGAATGAAGAAATGACAGAGATAGAAACACAGATGGAAAGCTGGGATTGGGTGGTCTCGGCTCTCAGGTGGAGAAACCACAGTATCCCAAAAGCTCAGCATGTTTATTATATAGCGTTGAACAGAGTCAGGGTTGTGTGCAGCCGAACAGGGAGGCAGGGTAGCTAACCTTGGCAGGTGCAGTCTCTGGAGGGGAGCAGGCTTCGGCTGTGCACATCCAGAAAGGCTAGTGTTATGGCAGGCCTGTACTACACACACTGGTGACATTGGCACATGGACCAGAAAGAAAGGGTTTGCCATTTCCCTCTGAGCCTCGTCTCTGGAAAGGCTGTGCTGTTCCTCCGTGGGTCTGAAGAGACTCTGGGGTCCTTGACATGGCAGGCTCATGTCAACACGTATGTGTATTCACTCATGCTTTTTCTGCTCCCAGCCACTGGGGTCACAGGCTTTGTCAGACAAGGTGCTGGCAGCACAGTGCTAGCTCCTCCAGTACTTAGGTCTGCAAGTGTAAATAGCTCCGCCCTTTACACTAAAAGCAAGCAAACAAAACCCACCTGGCACTGTGGAGTGAAAACATGGCGCAGTTGGAGAAGAGGTGGAATTGGCGGTGGATAGTCATCCTTGAGTCATAAATGGAAGGGTGGAGGTTCCTTCTAAAATAAGGACAACACATGGGAGCCAGAGAAGAACTGAGATTGCCTGGCGTCACAGCTGAACTTCCAAGTCAAAGTCAGCAAGCAGTACATGAAGCAGAGACAGCTGGATCAAAGGGCGGCAAGAGTCAAGCCCATCCTGGCTCAGAAAACAAGGAAGGGAAGAGCAAAGCAAAGAAGAAAGTACCCAGAAACCAGGAGCCTTTGCCGTGGGCTTGCAGATAGAGCCAGTTATGGGAGGAATAGGTTCCAGAGAACCAGTTCTCCCGTCAAAGTAGGCAAGTTCCCGGAAGACCCACCTGGTTGCTGCTAAGGCATCAGGTGCCCACAGGGGACCATCCTTCTACGTGGAAAAGTTGACGTGGCAGTCCCACCCCTGTGGAGTACCAGCCCTGTCCTCTGACTGTGCCTCCCAAGTGGGAAAGGGGCTCTGTTTGTCTTGGCGCCATAAAGGGAGCTTGAGCATATGTTCACTGCAAGACCACATAGCCAGATATGGAGGGGGCACCAGCCACTTGGGAGGCTGAGGCAAGGGGATCAAGGACCACCTGAGTTACAGAGTGAGTTCAAGGCCAACCTGGGAACTGAGAAAGACCCTGTCTCAAAATAAAGTGGAAAAGGGGGAGTATGGCCTAGTGGTAGAAGGTAGGCTTGGGGTGAGCAAGGCGCTAGGTTCAATCTCCAGTACTGAAGAGAAAGTAGTGCACAGAGGCGAGGGGGGGAGGAGAGGAGAGACCCCAGATAGCTTCTGTCCAGCTGCCCAAATGCCTTCAAGATGTCCAAAGCTGTGTAGCTTACACCTACAAGGGAAACAAGGTTTCAAAACAGCCCATGGTGCACTTACAGCTAAGAAAAAGGCCTGCTGTGAAGGACTAAACTTGCAGATGGGGCGTGTGGGAAACCATACTCTTCAAAGAACATGTCCAGTGACCCCCAGTTCTCTTCCCAATGCCATTACCTATTTATTTGTTTGTTTGTTTGTTTGTTTGTTTGTTTGTTTTTTGACAAGGTTTTACTGTGTAAGCCCTGGCTGGCTCAAAACTCGCTAGGTAGAACAGGCTGGCACTAGCTCACACAGATCTGACTGCCTCTGCTCCGGAGTGCTGGCATTAAAGGTGTGAGCCACCCTGCCTGCCTTTATTGCCCCCGTTAACATATGTGTAGCGTATGTGTGATCTGGGGCTACTGGTATATTATTTAGGGGTGGGAAGGATAGAGGGGAAAGGAAGGGAGATGGAATAGGAACATTTTGGTTAAAATTTGGCGTCTGACTTGGA
This sequence comes from Microtus oregoni, assembly GCF_018167655.1. NCBI lineage: Eukaryota > Metazoa > Chordata > Mammalia > Rodentia > Cricetidae > Microtus > Microtus oregoni. Next base: position 6,999,783 of record NW_024543076.1, on the reverse strand, counting down.
GGAATGGTGAGATAATAGAAACAATGAATGATTTGGTTCTAAGTCCAGAATATTTTATCTTTTCAAAATAATTTAATGGCACCATAAACGAGGACAGGGACCTATTGCTTGAAAACTGTCACTGCCTGAAACCTATCAGCAAAGGTGTCCCCTGCCTGACTATAATGTTGTTCCCCACAAGAGACTAGGTCAGGCGTGGTGGCACACCACTTTAACCCCAGCAGTGGGGTGGCAGAGGCAGGCAGAGTTACAGTCCAACCTGGTTTACATAGAGAGCCTGGCTCAGAAAGAAAAAAGGCTACGTTAGTTTCTTTTTATTTATTTATTTATTATTATGTATACAATATTCTTTCTGTGTGTATGCCTGAAGGCCAGAAGAGGACACCAGACCTCATTACAGACGGTTGTGAGCCACCATGTGGTTGCTGGGAATTGAACTCAGGACCTTTGGAAGAGCAGGCAATGCTCTTAACCTCTGAGCCATCTCTCCAGCCCCTAAGTTAGTTTCTGAGTCACCATGCTGTTGCTTGGTGTTTAGTTTTATTTTGTTTCTCAAGGCAGGGTCTCACTATTGATGTAGCCCTGGCTGGCCTGGGACTGGCTCTACGGCTGAGAATGGCCTTGAACTCCTGATCCCCCTGCCTCCACATCCCAAGAGCTGGGATGACGGGTGTACTGGCACTATTTAGAGATGGAAACTGAATGAGAAGCCTTTTTTAGAGCGTGGACACAGGGAGGTCATTCTGTCCTAAAGGTGTTAACTCTTGAAATTAGAGGGGGACAAGACCCTGCTTTTTCTACATACGAAGTCATAAATGTCAGTTTGTCCATCCAAGCCATGGGTTGAAGTATTTGTGGGAATGGCTGATGGGGAGGGGATGGAAAGGGAAAGCCAGTGCTCTTAGGGTGGAATCTCTTGGAGTCTCTGTTTTATGAACTTTGAAACCCCAAACCATCAGGGACAAGGTTTGGTCAGGAGGAAATCATTGCTAGCTGGACATCTGAGAGAGGATTCATACCTAGAACATGTAAAGAACTCCAAAACTAAACAAAAAAATCAAACACTCTAATCAAATGGGTCAATGAATGGATGGCCATCAAAAGATGCCGTTCAAATGGTCTATAAGCCTGAACAAATTAGGGGCAAAGTTTAGCCACTAAGTTTCACTGAGTCAGTCCAGGAACTGATTGAGTTCAAAAGCTCATATCTCAGATTAACTAAAATTGCAGCAATAGTTCACTTGAAAATACAAAACAACCTTAAAGTAGAACCCGAAACTCTGAGGGGGGAGGGGATAACAGAGAGGGGGAGCAGGGAAAAGAAGTTACAGACACAGTCACAAACTTTCTGAATAAGAATCAAGTCCTTCAACCTGACAGAGAAATGCAAATTAAAACCGTTGAGATTTTCTCTCATCCTAGTCAGAACAGCAGTCACTGAAAAAACAGCAAGCAGTGTTGCTGAGGATGTGGGAACCCCTTACACACAGCTGGGGGGGGGGGGACTTGTGGGCATTCACAGAGAAGACTGCTCAGACATGGGTTTAAGTCAATAGAAAGTCTCTATTAGCCAGCTAGCAACTTCATGGGGTGTTTGGGATCCCAGTGTAGCCCAAGCCTTTCTCAGGGTGAACTTTTAAGCACAAAAACCATGACCCGGATTGACATACTTCAGTTAACAGGAACAGTTAGCCAGAAGCAGAACTACAGAAGCCAAAAAAGCAGGTTAGTACATTTAGAGACTTTCCCAGAACTATGGACTTTGATGGATTGGGCCTTTTGGAAGGCGGTGCTGTCTATGTACTGAGTTATACAACCTGAATGGCATTTCCATCATGGAGTCAATTGTGCTAAGGTTTGGAGCCCTGTTACACACACCAGTTCAGCCCCTGGAAATCTGTATGGAAGTTTCTCAAAAAAACTAAAAGGAGAAAACTAGGCATGGTGTCATATACCTATAATTCCAGCACTCTGAGAGTTAGAAATAGGAAGATGAGTCGTTTAAGGTTATCCTTGGCTACATAGGAAGTTCAAGACCAACCTTGGCTACAAGAGACCCTGTCTCAATCAAACAACAACAGAAAGCGCAAATAAGAAAGACTGAAAACAGAGCTAGAGAGGTGGCTAAGCAGAGGACCCAGGTTCAGTTCCCGAAACCTATATGGCAGCTCCCAGCCATCTGTAATTCCAGTTTCAGGGGCTCTGATGCCTTCTTTGGGCCTCTACAGTCATTGCACATACACTTGAAGTCAAAGCACTCATATCCATTCAAGAAAGGAAAGAAAAAAAAAAGAATAAATCTTGAGGAAATAAAAAGTTAAAAACCAAAGCCTAAAAATAGCCCCACTATTGCATGCCTAGCTATACCACTCCTGGATACCTAAAGAACACACCCAATGAACACATCACAGAGAACTTGCACCCAGTGTTTATGTGGTACTGCTCATGGAAACTAAGGTATGGACCAACTAAGTATCCCATCAGAAAAAAAATGGATAATCTCTCTCTCTCTCTCTCTCTCTCTCTCTCTCTCTCTCTCTCTCCCCCTCCCTCTCTCTCTCTCTCTCTCTCTCTCTCTCTCTCTCTCACACACACACACACACACACACGAATAGTTTTCAGCCATGATGAAGAATGCAGTCATGTCCTTTAAAGGAGAGAGGCTACAACAGGAGAGTTAGCAAATTAAACCAGTTTCGCCAGGCGGTAGTGGTGCACGCCTTCAATCCCAGTACTCGAGAATCAGAGGCAGGCAGATCTCTGTGAGTTCTAGGCCAGCCTGGTCTACAAGAGCTAGTTCCAGGACAGGCTCCAAAGCTACAGAGGAACCCTGTCTCAAAAAATTGAAGAAAAAAAAAAAAACCAAGAAAAAAAATTAAACCAGTTTCAGAAAGACAAATGCCATATAATTTTTCTCATTTGTGGTCCCTAAATATTATATAGACAAATACAATCATTTATATATGACATGGAAGTAGAAGCAAAACTGTCTAGGAGAACAAAGAAACAATTTAGAAAATAAAAAACAGAAAATAACAACAGAAAAATAAAACAAACCAAAAAAAAAACCTTCACGCCTTTCATCCCAGCACTCTGGAGGCAGAGGCAGGCGGATCTCTGTGAGTTTGCGGCCAACCTGGTCTACAGAACTAGTTCCAGGGCAGCCAGGGCTATCACACAGAGAACCTCTATCTCGAAAAACAAGAAACAAAACAAAACAAAAACCTCAAAGAATTAACATAGGCTGGCATGGTAGCCTACATCTGTACATACACAGACACACAAGTCGATGCAGAAGGTTCTGGAAAGAGGAGAAGAAACACTTCATTAGTTTATGTGACACTGGCATACGGACCACAGAGGACAAACTGGAAGCAGCTCCGTGACATATGGGCGATCGTTTCACGATGAAGGTGGCACAACAGAATGGCGGAGAAAAGATGACAGCTTTTTTAATACATCAACTGGGACAGTTGAATAGAGCGGCAAAAAGTCATTTCCCAAAGTCCCATGGTAGCTTTGTGGTAAGCCAGGTCTTTGCATGTATATGTGGTGGTCTCTGAAGCCCATGGTCTTTATACTCTGACAATGCACAATTGTAACATAAAATAAAATGAATTGTAATATAAAATAAAACTGCAAATGGTTGTGAATGACCATGTGGGGCTGAGAATCAAATCTAGGCCATCCACAAGAGAAACACATGTTCTCAGCTGCTGGGCCACCTCTCCAGCCCCTTGCTTGTTTGAGTTAGGGTTTCCTGCACTACAAGCTCCATTTGGGAGAAAGCAGGAGCTAGATCACCAGACGCCCTCAGGACATGTTTGGTGTCTCATTTGTAAGCCAAACTTTTTGAGTCAGCAGCTTCAGTCCTTGGGGTGAGGCAGAGTAAAAACAGGAGAGCCAGCTTTCCAGCGAGAGTTACATAAAGGTCTTCTTCCAGGAGGTCTCTGCGCCATGCCCTTAGGGGTCCCTTGGAACTGTCACAAGCTGTCCCATCTTCCTCACTCTCTTCTCTGGCTTACAGAATTGACACAGTAGGTCTTTGTTTCTGACCCTGAGGTCTTACAGGAGGATGGAGTCCTGTTTTAGGCCTCACAACCTTAGGCCTGTTAGAGAGCTCAGTGGAGTGAAGCCAGAGTCCTCCCATGAGTTTTCTCAGAATCACAAGCCCTTGCCCCTAGGAGATCCCTCACCACCTCGCTGCCCAGTCCAGACTTCCTCTGCTCCCTTTATGGCCTACACCTTACAAAACGAGGCATCCCATCAGTGGGCTAGCATATGCCATGACCTCAGCGATAGAACGGGGCCAAAAAGTCTTGGCAATCCTTGTTCCCATGAGGAAGAGCCCTGGAACTCAGGGAGGTTGTGAATGTGTGCTATAGAGTAGGCACAAAATAGGGAGAGCGCCCAGACACATGAAGCAAGCGGGGTTGAACTCCGCCAGCCACAATCCCAACTGCCAAGCCAGGGACTAAGAAGGACACAATCTCAGCACCAGATACAGAGCGAAGAATGGCCCAGGCTGGTGTCTGGGACGGCTGACCCAGCAGACATATTGGTTATGGGGGAGGTTTCTCTTCTCCGCGGCCCCTCCGGCATCCATTCCATTGTCTCATTGTGGCTGGGTAAATATCTACCCAGAGCAAGGCACGTGGAATCTGAATCAACGCGGTCTGGAGTTGATGCACTTAACCCCCATCAGCCCGCTCGTGACTCATGAAAATAAACCACGGTTCCTTGACTTGCTGAAAACAAAACAGAAACCCTCAAAATTGCCTTCAGCTGGGAACAGGCAGGAGTTTAGGGAGGAGAGTGGTGGCTATCCTCCTTTTGGGGAGAAGGTGTGTGGTGGAGGCAGGGAGAGGCTTAAAGAGAAGGGAGAGATGGAGAGATACCACCTGACTCTTTGGGTCCCTGCAGCCTTGTGGGGGATGCTACACTGAGTCCTCCTGGGCCACCAGTGCTGCCCCAAGGCAAGGGCAGTCCAGGAAGATGGCAGAGCCAGAGACTGGTGTTGCTGCTCACAGTGAACCAGGGACTGCTGTTGCTGCTCACAGTGAGCTTCAAGAGGCAGAGGGCCCAGGCATGCCCCTGCCAACCTCCCTCTAGGATTGGCTTATGTGGAGTTGGGAACTAAGAAGGTGTTGCCGCTGGCTTATCTCCTGTGCTGCTCTCATCAAAGGAGACCAAAGTTAAGCCTAACTCTGATTGACTGGAAATTTCTAACACTTCCCTGTCTGAGGCTCTTGATGCAGGAAGCTCCAGCTGACTGGAACTGAGCAGAGTTCAGCAGGGCCGGGTCTACAACCCTTGCACCGTGCGGCACAGAATTCAAAGATAAAGGCATGCCCTTTAGTTAGTCATGTCTTGGCATATGCCTCTGAAGCAGGGACTGAATCCAGGAGCACAGGCCAAATGGTCTGTATTTACATCTGGCCCAGAAATGAACCTCCCATAGTTCCGGGGCTCAAGTCCATATCAAAATCCAGATGTGGGGTCTGCCTGGGCAGAGTCCAGGGTTCCTGGATTCCAGGGCCAAAGCTCTGCTGGCAAGGGGATCTGCTCACTTTCTCCCGGGCTGCCATCCGCCCTGACCCAGGGCTTAATGTTCCCTTCCCAGTGTTTCTGTCTTTAACCTTTTTATCACACAAGTGCAGCAGGCCTGAGGGTTCTGATGCCCTCAGAAGAGTAGCAAGAAACTTCCAGAAGTCTTTCTAACCTAGTCCTCAGGGATTCCACATGAGGCCACATCTTACCACATGTGAACTCAGGCTTCTACCACACACACCCGTGGAAGGACGGTTTTTCTCTCCTTCCAGGTGTTGTAAGACTTGTTGCTTTCCAGGGAGCGGCCCTCCTACCCCCAGTCTGTCCACGTCCCCCAACTCTGTCTGTCTGTCCCCCACTCTCACTCTTTCTTTTTCTTGTGTTTGCCACTAAGAACCTGGGACTTCACACCCTCAGCTTTCAACTTGTTCTCTCAATGGGGCAGGACCTAGAACACAAGAGCAAGGTATCCCTGGGGTACCAGAACAAGAGCCTGGCCCTCGTCCATAAAGAGAAGGGAAACATATCCTCAAAACACTGCTTATGTTCCTATTCCCACCAGCAATGACACCATAATATCTGCACTACAGGGACAGAATTTGACACAACTCCCTGTCATATATGGAAATACTCTGCTTTCCCTTCGACCTCTTTCTAACAAATGACTGTAGGTCCCCCTTATTCTCTATACTGCAGTATAATGTACTTCATTTTCCTTAGCACAGCTCCCTTTTGGTGGCGTCTTCTCATTTTCCAGGGCTAACAGCATGGAGAGATACTTCTTGTGGGATGGAGTAGTTAAGTTTCTTCAACTAAATTCCCAGATCCAGAACTGTGGGGTCAGAGCATAGAGCTGATTTGAGATTTGTCTCCATGAGCCACCCCCAGAAAAACTGTCCCCATGTGGTACTGATGTCGTCTTGGAGGCTTGATTGGGCTCATATCCACTGCCAATTAAACAATTAAAAGGCAGGAGAATTCTTGGCGCAACAGCGGAGAAATCACGAACACTGTAACAGTATCAACAGTTGAAGCAAGGCATTCCCTGCGGGCGAGGAAACACACACACACACACACACACACACACACACACGCACGCACGCGCATGCACGCACGCACGCACGCACGGAACTGGCACTAGGAGAAAAAGGCCCTCTGCAAAGCAAGGGGTACTTAGGAAGCCGGAAAAGGCCAGTCTCTTCTCTAGGGCTAGGGCCTCTGACCCTTGAAGTCTCTGGAGTTTTCCTCTACTACTTTAGGGCTGGTCGTTTGAAGAAAGTCAGGATGGTAGATTGGCCCACAACTTGTGTATCATGTCCTGATCCAGCCTGGGACTGGTTGAGCGAGTCCATCAGCAGGAGGCTGCTGGTGGAGACAGAAGCCCACGAGGCCTTCATTTTCAGGAGCCAGGCTTCTGTCTCAGATCAGGGGGTTGAAGAAAAAGCTGACGATCTTGGAAGCCACAACCCCTGTTCCTGTGGGAAGTCTGTCTGTCTCACTCCTAGTCTGCCAGCACCACTGTCCCCAACACCAAGTCGTGACCCCACCTCTCAAGAGGGCATCTCATCCGCCCTCCAGACTCTAGTAACCCAGAACGCCACGTCCCAACACCAGGGAACCTTGTTTCTATCTAGACAGAACCTGTCTAGGTGATGTTCCCTGTTTTCACCCCTGGGCACAGCCCAGCCCTCAACTGCCACTTCTTCCTTTTAAAACCATTTCCACCCTAGTTTCTGCCAACACTAAATGAAAACCGGTGGGCACCCCTTCCATTATCCATGTTTTCTGGTCCTGTGCTCTGCCTGAGTCCTGGTTTCACTTTTCGCACCCAATTCCCTCCTGACTAAGGGATGCTTGTACAGACGTCACGACCTCGCACGATCTAGCCTCCCTAGGGAGGAAGGCTGTTTGTCTCAGAAAAAGTAGCAACAGGGAAGCCAGTCCTCTGGAGCAGAGTGTCAAACTGGATTTAGAAACCAAGCTAAGCCCTTAGCATTTGTCAGTCCTCAGGTGGCAGACCCTGTGTGGCCAGCCCGCCTCTCTTTCTAACCTCCTGGTGGATGCTGCGGATACTCTGTAACCCCCTTGACCTGGGTTCAGATCCCCAGCATGCACGTGAGAGCCAGGTGTGCTCTTACAAACATGGTACCAAGAAGGTGAAGCCCGTGCATCCTCGGGGCTCGCTGACCAGCCGGACTAGCTGGAAGGGCAGAGAGAAGTTCAGTGGGAAGATCACATCTCAAAAATGAGACGGAAAACAATAGAGAAGGATTCCCGGTGACCGCCCCTGGCCTCTGTAGGTAAACACAGGGGCTAGCACACCTGGGACATGCGCACACACACAATTTGTGAAATACCTTTAACAAACATGCCACTAAAAAAAAGATTTATTAAGCTGGGCGGTGGTGGCACACGCCTTTAATCCCAGCACTCGGGAGGCAGAGGTAGGCAGATCTCTGTGAGTTCGAGGCCAGCCTGGTCTACAAAGGGAGTTCCAGGACAGGCTCCAAAGCTACAGAGAAACCCTGTCTTGAAAAACCAAAAAAAAAAAAGATTTATTATTATTATTTGTGTGTGTGTGTGTGTGTGTGTGTGTGTGTGTGTGAGAGAGAGAGAGAGAGAGAGAGAGAGAGAGAGAGAGAGAGAGATTGCCATATGTGCAGGTCCCCTAGGAGGCTAGAAGATGTTATGTAGTTGGTTATTTTTACCCTTTACTCTTTTGGGGCCCTGCTACCCAGCTCCCTTATAAATCACACAGAGGTTCAGTCTTTTTTTTCTTTTTTAATGACTGACGGCTTGTTTCTAGCCAGATTTTTTTATTTTAAATTATCTTGTCTACCTTTGTTAGGACACCTTTTGCCTTTTATCTTTCTCTATTCTATATACCTTTCTTTCCTTCTAACTCCGTGACTGTAGCTGGGAGGCTGGCCCCTGATGTCCTCCTTCCTCTCCCCCTTTCTCGCTCCTTGATCTCTCTGTAGCCAACACTGGCCTCAAATTCTGAACTCTCCTGCCTGAGTCTTTCAACTGTTGGAATTACAATCCTGGGTCAGCAAACCTGGCTACAGCCTAAGTAATTTGTTTTTGCTTTTTGACCTGCATTTCTGCTGAGTCTTCTCAGCAAGGTGGATGACCCAGTTGAAATGGCCCTGAGGTGGAGGTGGTTCCTATAGCACCTTCTCCAGGGAGCTGAAGAGAGAAAAGCCCTCCCCCACTCCTTCCGCCCCCCCCCTCGGGTCCCTTTACAGCCTGCTGAGTTTAGGAGGGGAGGGTCAATGGGCCTGACTTGACAACAGAAAAGGTGACTGGATGAAAGGAAGAACAGAGAGGAGCGTTTGGGGGTGGGGGTGCGGCCGTCAGCACAGAGCAAAGGGAAGGGGACCCCCAAGCCTGTCCTGACCTTTCCTCAGTGGTGGAGCTGGGTGGAGGGCAGGGTTGGTCCTGCTGTTTTCACAAATGATGACCAGAGCTACAGTGAATTTCTCCAGATCACAGAAAGGGTTAGACCAGTGAACTGGGAGGTTCTCTGTCTATCGGGAGGACAGAACTAGGCAGAAGACCAAGGGTGGGCTCTGAGGGCAGATCATAAAAAACCAAGAGCAAAGTGGTGTGTGGTGTGTGTGTGTGTGTGTGTGCGCGCGCGCCTTTAACCCCAGAAGAGACAGAGGCAGAGAGACAAACTGATCACCGAGACCGAGACCAGCCTGGTCTACAGAATGAGTTCAGGTCAGACAGAGCTACACAGAGAAACCCTGTTTTAAAAAACCAAAATAATAATAATAAAAAGTAAAAAATCAAGAGCTAATAGGGGGCTAGAAAGGGACACTGATTTGCCCAGAGCCACACAGTGAGGGTGAGGGCAGAGGAAGCCAGTACAGTAGTAAGGACCATCATTTTTGTGGTCTCTGTCTTCCCATCTACCTCTGTGGACTGTGACAGACAGACAGCCTCTGCCCTTCTGTAAGGATTGTGACGGACAGACAGCCTCTGCCCTTCTGTGAGGACGGTGACAGCCTCTGCCCTTCTGTGAGGACGGTGACAGCCTCTGCCCTTCTGTGAGGACGGTGACGGCCTCTGCCCTTCTGTGAGGACGGTGACGGCCTCTGCCCTTCTGTGAGGACGGTGACGGCCTCTGCTCTTCTGTGAGGACGGTGACAGCCTCTGCCCTTCTGTGAGGACGATGACAGCCTCTGCCCTTCTGTGATGACGGTGACAGACAGACAGCCTCTGCCCTTCTGTGAGGAAGGTGACAGCCTCTGCCCTTCTGTGAGGACGGTGACAGCGTCTGCTCTTCACCTCCAGTCCCCATGCTGTGTGTCGTGGTGATGTGCACATGTCCTCAAGTGTGATGCTTCTGCCCAAGCACCTCTGAATTTCGATCTAGTGACGTTCACCCTGTAATACCATACCCACAAAGATGACCCTGCCTCTGAATGGCTCATGTGCAGAGGAATGCAGCAGCTACATTCCCTGCCGGGGGACATGGTCAAAGGAGGAAATGAAGCTTGCCTGGCAGGACTGGCTCAGCCAGATCTCATTTCCTTTCTCTCTCCACACAGGACCTCACTGTGTAGTCCACGTTGGTCTCAAACTCATAGCGATTCTATCTCAGCCTTCTGAGTGCTGAGATTGCATATATGAGCCACCACACCTACCCATTCTGTTTGTGTGGCTGTGGCTGATGGGACACACACTTGGTCTCTGCTCTGGTTTCCAGAGGGTCCTTCAGACTCTCCTACCTTTCTTAGCCACAGCGGTGCTACAATCTTTGGATCTCACACTTAGCTCTGCCCCGGCACACATTCCTTGGGCTCAGCTTCAGGACAGGCATGTCCTTTGTTCCAGAAGGTGACTTCTGGTGGACTCTGGATGAAAACTGCCATTAGGAAGACAAAAATCATGAGGAGAAGCTAAGAACTTGCAGCCTCCCCAGCCCAGTCACACCAGGCTAAAGGTTTGGCAGATCACCAACGGTTCACAAGATGGAGCCTTCAGAACTTCCCAGAAGTTCAGTGTTTGGGTGAGGCTCTGGATAGATAACACAGGGAGATGTCTTTGGGGTGCACTCAGAGAAAGCGTGGGGTTCCTCTCTCCTTCCCACAGGCCTGACCCTGTGTGTGGTGTGTGTGTCAGGTATGTGCAGGCATGTGCAAGAAGCTCAGGAGGACACTGGGTTTGTTCTCTCCATACCTGAGGTTACAGCCATGCCTGGCTTTTTACATGGATTCTGGGGTTTCAAGTCAGGTTTTATGTTTGAGCAGAAAGCCCTCTGGTCCATGGAGCCACTTCCCAGACCCAACACCCTTTATCACCACTCATATTCACTATGATTGAACCAAGAGTCTCCCCCACACAAGGCACGATTCCAGCAGCCTCCTTTCCGTGTTTTTGAGACAGCGCCTCACTGGTCTGCTCAGGCAGGCCCAGAAATTTTGTGATCCTTCTGCGTCAGCTCTGAGTTCCTAGGAGTAAGGCCTGGGTGGAACTCCCATCTTACAATCAACCGTAAACGTGTGTTTCCCCGAGTTCTGTGACTCATCCTGGCACATTAGTTGACCTTGCAGTAAAGATCCTGGGAATCTGGATCAGCCAACTGGTCAGAAGTACAGGTCCCAACCTGTTAGCTATTGGTGTTGGAGCCAGGGCAATCTTGTGTGGTATGAGATTCTGACTCCAGGTGGATAACAGAGTGAATTACACTGGAGAGTATCCTACTGGACGGGCCTGTTGGGAGGGACAGTCCATACACCTGGTGTCAGATGGGACAATCCGAGAGACATGGCGTGTGGGAAGGAAAATACATTGTTTTTCCGTCAGGCTCCATAAGAGCACTGTCCAAAGGCCAAAGTACATCGTGTTTGAACGTCACCTCTGAATATTCCCTATGGATGCTCAGGCCAGAAAACACTACAGATTCCTCCAGCAGTATAGCTAACCCAAGGGCCCTGGGGAGGCTAGCCGAAGCTCATTTCCCTTGCTTCATTCTTTTTTTTTTTTTTTTTTGAATTTTTGAGACAGGGTTTCTCCGTAGCTTTTGGTTCCTGTCCTGGAACTAGCTCTTGTAGACCAGGCTGGCCTCGAACTCACAGAGATCCGCCTGCCTCTGCCTCCCGAGTGCTGGGATTACAGGCGTGCGCCACCACCATCTGCCTCTGTCTCCCGAGTGCTGGGATTACAGGCGTGCGCCACCAGCGCCTGCCTCTGCCTCCCGAGTGCTGGGATTAAAGGTGTGCGCCACCAGCGCCCGGCCCTTGCTTCACTCTTGTAGGACAGGCAGAGCCGCCTCTCCTGTGCACTGGCTACCTTTGGCCTGTTTCAAGTCTAGTCAGTCAGCCTGTGAGAGACTGTCATGCCTGACACACGACATGAGAGGACATACCTGGGACGCTGGTAACAACGAAGATGCTTTTCTTATAGTCCTGGGGCAACGAAGATGTTCTAAAAGATGGCTCAGTGGTTAAGAGCACATACTGTCTGGCAGAGGACCCAAATTTGGTTCCCAGCAACCACTTCCGGCTGCTCACAACCACTTCTAACTCAAGCTCAAGGGGATACGACACCCTCTTCTGGCCTCCCCAGACACCTGCATGCATGTGCGTGTACCCACACACATAACCACAATCCAAAATAAAATCAAATCTTAAGTGAAAGTGGGGAGACACTTCTGCCCCTTCCCTTAGAGATCACACTGTAGTGACTATGACAAACCCTGCACCCTGCAGGGACCCGGGATTTCCTCAGGAATCTCATGCTGGGAGGAAAAGGCTCACTTGTCAGGCAAAAAGGAAATCTGTCACCTGGAAAGGGATTTCCCACACTGGAGCAATGGTGACAGGCGCGTATCTCCTGCCCTCTATTCAAACCTAAACCTATGTTAGGGTGCTAAGGACTTGGGAGAGGGGCACAGGAGCACAAGTACCCACAGTGAATAAGTCTCCATTTCCTGCTTTTTACTATGTTTAATTGGCCTATTGAGGACTGGCGGCCCTTAGGTTCTAATCCTCCAATTCTAATAACTAGTTTAGATCCACTGGCTAAACTCTCTGGGCTGGCAAGAAACCCTCTTTGGGATAACAGCATGTGACTTACCTTGCACAAATGCCTCTCTGATCCATCCTTAACCAAGCTGACATTTGTTGAGACTAGCAGACTGTGGCCAGGGAACTGCTAGGGACAATTTTATTTGAACTGGGAACAGATACCATGTAGCGAGTACCTGTGAGGTACTGGTCATCGGCTTAAACACAGCTCCTTGAAGACTGAAAGAGTCTCCGCGTGGTATGGTTCCCACTTTCAGGAAAACAAAGGGTGGATGAGGAAAACTGTGACTTCTGGGAGGCAGGTGTAGCCTGCTGCTGCCTCCTTCCCCAGCTACCCAAACCCCTTAAATTAGAAGAAAAACCACAGTTACAAAGATAGGGTCATTTATTCGTGTTATATTACTGCATTTCAAAGGCAAAAAAATACAGTTGTCTGTTCTGAACATCAAAGTCAGAGAGACAGCGCCCCCACCTCCGCCCCAGCCCCAAAGGTAAATACACACACTTGCATACATAGGATATCGCAATACATACACGGCATCACAAGTATCTAGAGAGCCCAATGCAGACCCTACCAGGTTGAAGGCCAGCACGGCATTTCCTGCCTTCCTGTGCCACCGATCTTTCCCAAAGGCCACTTTACACAGGTCACCAGCAAAAACACAGACAGAGAAAGGCACGGTATGTATAACACCGGGGTCCAAACTCCCAGGTAAAGGGAACGTTCGCTGACTCCTCAATCCTCCAGTTCCCAGTGAGGACGCAGACAACAGCCTCTCCTGGGCCAGGCGACAGTATCTTCGCTGTGCCCTGGGCCTGAGGTGCCCCAGAGAAAGCTGGAAGGCGGAGGAGCAGGCAGGATTTCCCTCGGCTCTGAGGACCACATGAACAAAACAGAGTAAAGGCAGTTCTGCTTTAGGAATACAGGAGGTGACAGAGACGGCAGCACTCAGCATCTGTCTCCCTTCTAAGGCACTTTGGAAAAGTCAGGATCTGGGGACAGAAAAACAAAACTCTCGGTGCAGGCAGTCTCGGTTTTAATGGCCTTCTAGGGGCACGTGGAATCGAGAGAGCATGGACCTTGCACAGCCTGCCTGCTTTGGTTGGGAAATAATCGTTTCTAGCCCACACACTAAAAATAAAGTGTCTGGAAAAAGCAGCAAGTTAGACACTGTGACGTTCAAAGCCATAAAGGCACAGGTAGGACCAGGACCATTCCTCCAGCCATCATCCACACTCGCTGGAGTCCAGGCTGCTACCATGAAAAGGCTGAGCTCTGGGATTAGACTGCTAATTTTGGGCTCTCGACCCAGGCTGTATTTTACAAACCCTCTCATCCTGGTGGTCTGAGTGCCTCCAGTGATCTCGGTGACCCCAGGCACTGCACCCCAGCATGGGCGAGTTTGTGAGGAACCCCTGTGGGTTAGACTGAGCAGTGGGGGAAGCACCTGCGAAAACCCTGAGTGGTCATGAGGGGCTCTATAGGCACCAGGATTCTCAAGAAAGAACGGGGTGTGGGTTCTGGTGAACTTTCTAGACCTCTAATTAAAAGGCACAATTGTGCTGGAGAATCAAGTTTGACCCTGAGTGCCACAGGAAATTTCAGGAAAGGAAGCAAAGAGTGAAAGGGAGAAGGAAGAGGAGCAAAGTAAGAGTTGGTCACTTTGGGTGGGGAGGGGAGTGTGGCACGAAGCTCTGAGGGATGGTATGGATGGGAACCACCCTGACTGCTGAGATCTTCAAGCCCGCAGCCTAGGGCCCTGAGGGGGTCTAGGAAACTGAGCCCCCCTCCCCAGAGGTGGAGAGAGAGTTCTGCCAAGTCTCCTAAATTCCTGACCCAGAGGTCTGGCAGGATAACGCTGACCTGTAGGCTTTGCCCTCATCAGGGGACCTGAGGGTAATTTTGCTCTTCACAAAACCTGGCCTGCCAGCCCAATGAGAGGCTTATTTGTGACCACTACAGCATACATTATTTTTCTCCCTAAAAAATACTCAATCCCTTCCCCACATTTAACATACCACAATAAAAATATATAGGAAATTCAAGTTTACATAGCATGCCTAGAAAAATAAAGTGTCACGACTTAACACTCAATAGCTATTTCAATTTGGATCAACATAAAAACAAGCTATAGCATAATCAGAACTCGATTTATTCTTTAAAACACTGCAAACTGCTTCTTAAAAAACAAATAAACAAACAAACAAGCCCCCCAAAACCCCCAAAACTTTACATTCAGAAATCAGACAGGGATTTGAAGACAGGCCATGTGAGTTGAGAGTACCCAAGGCCCCTGCTCTGAGTGCAAGGCCTTGGAATCCACACCCTAACAGGGCACCAAGCTCCAGGCTCAAGTTTTAAACTTCTTTTGCTAAGAAAGCACACACATTGGTGTGCATCAAGCTTCACACCAATGAGAGAACATAGGACAGGCACAGGACATGAGACTGATTGAAATTTGATTTTTGTATAAAAAAAAATCCAAGAATATCACATCAATCTGAATCCAGCAGCAGCCTCCAATCTGTCATAGAGTATAAACGTCACCAATTAAAGCCAAGTCTTACCCATGTTTCAGCAGTGGGAATGAGAGCCACAGTCACTCAGTTATGCTCTGTGTACAGCTCTGCCTCTTTGGAGAGGTGATACAGGGCTGTGACCAAGAAGCCTCCAAAGGCTGACCTTTTTCCCACTGACCAACACCTGGTAGAATTTCATCCAGTGCCCAGCCAGGTTCAAGGCAAACATTAACATTCACCCTGGGCATCTGGAAAGACGTCAGGATGATAGCAAGGACAACTATCATTCGGATTATACAAATGCGAGGGACCAGCCCAGTCGACTGGCAGAGACACAGGTCTGAGGTCCCTGGCCATTTTCAGGTCTCTTATTTTGTTCCAAAATGCTATCTCGGTGTCCCGATGTCCACTGTGATTTTGGTATATAATGGGTATCTTTGTATTTCCAACACCTGGTAAGTAAGTGAGTTCAAACCATCAAAACGCATAGTTTCCTTTGTGTGCGCAATCCGGTCAAACCTACCAGGAGAAAAAGAACAAAGAAAACGGGTTAAAATATAAATCTTGAAAAACTGGTCAACATCTGGACATCTTCCCCAACAGCCCTTGGCTGAGTATGGTTACCACAGATGGAATACCTCTACCTCAGTGGAGGGCCAGGCTCTGTGCAAAGCCTCTGACTTACAGGCCTACCCAGCTTTAAAGAAACAAGAATGACCAAGAACGAATAGGGAGCTGGAAAGATGGCACTGGCTATTCTTGCAGAGGAAACCTATACGATCGTTCCAGAGGACCAGATGATCTCTTCTGACCTCCAAGGGCAGCCAGCACACATGTAGTGCACATACTTACGTGCAGGTAAAACACTCATATACATACTATCAAATAAATCTAACATTAACCAAAAGAGGACACACACAGGACATACCTCTGAGGATTGGGCTCATTTTTCTTGTCTCTTGAGTGTCGTATCATGCGACACTTTCCGACCACAGCATTCGGGCGCGATATAGACATGCCTCTATGAACTATTCTGCAGAGTGAAGGGACAATCGTCACCAAAGCGTCATAAGGCATGGCTCTAGCAGCCCAGCTGGGAGACTGTGCACTCATCCATGGACCTAAAAGCTGTTCACTAAGCTCAGCCCCTCAGCATCATGCCGGGACATAGCCCAGAAAGACTTTAGTTAAAAGTTAGACTCCTTCCCAATATCCTGAAATGACCAATTCTGCAATTTGTAGTGTCTGCCCATTAAGACCTCAAATCAAAGCATCAAATATCCAAGACAGGGGCAGACTGGCCGAGATGGATGAGTTGCATGTTTCTGGCAATGTTTTCCCTGTGGGTTCATCTTCATGCTTGGAATACAGTAAGCAGGTACATAAAGCCTTTATCTCTTGGAGAGCTACCCCATCCATGTACTGCTCTATCTTTCTAGTCCTGCCCTCAATGTCTCTTCCCTCCCCAGCCCTTTGGTATGCTATCAGCTCTGTGCACTGCCACAGCACTCCAGGAGGCTTGCCCAGGGAAGGTGCTGAGGGTGTAGGTGTGTCTGAACCCTGTGTCAAGGTGCTTAGCATCTTCCCTGCTGGATGGGCCTTTCCATGCTCTGTATGCAACAGACACTCAGGTGTGCACACTTGATAACCAGTTTGCACACTCCGATGCTCAAGTGTTTTCTCAAGGTCCTTATTAAGGACTTGGAGCTTTGGCAAGTTCTAACACAGCGGTAACCTTGAATGGCATGGATGTTCTTCTGACAGATACCTCTGCTAACTCATCAAATGTATCTCAATTCAGGTAATGGGTTCAGGTTGGCTCCCAGATGGATTTTACCACCTGCTTTTTTTTTTTTCCAAGACAGGGTTTCTCTGTATAACAGTCCTGGCTATCTTGGAACTTGCTTTGTAGACCAGGCTGGCCTCGAGATCCACCTGCTCTGCCTCCCAAGTACTGGGATTAAAGGCATGCGCCACCACCACCTGGCTGGGTTTGCACGTTTTAAAAGTGACTGGGGCTGTGGATGTGGTAAGACTGGTCACGGCATAATGAGCATGGACCAGGCTCACTAAACTATTTCTTTCTTTTTTTGTTTTTGAGAAAGGGTATCACTATGTAACTGTGGCTGCCGTGGAACTCACTCTGTAGAGCAGACTAGTCTTGAATTCAGAGAGATCCGCCTGCCTCTGACTCCCAAGTGTTCTACTGTGCCTGCCTGATGTCTTTTATTTTTAATTAGCGTGTGTGTGTGTGTGTGTGTGTGTGTGTGTGTGTGTGTATGTGTGTGTGTGTGTATCTGAGTGAAGATGCCTTCAGACTCTAGAGAAAAAGCCCTGGATCCTCTGGAGCTGGAGTCACAGGCAGCTGTGAAACACCTAAACCTGAGAAGGGTGCTGGGAACAAAATCTGGGTTCTCTGCAGAAGTGTTATGTGCTTTTAACTGCTGAGCTATCGCTCCGGCCCCCTACTCTGTCTTTTCTTATCTGTGGTTAAAATTTCCAAAATAACAATACGGCACAAAGATTCTGTGGGAGGAAACTTGCGCTCTACCAAAAAGGGACTGGAGTGAGATGCAGTCTTTAAAAGAAGAGCCTCCGATCTGGGGCCCCCGTGCCCATGTCCCAGTCGCGCAGATGCACATCTGCCTCCACACTGCTGCTGAGGCTGCAGCTCTCATGCTCGCAAAGGGAAGTGGTTTCCCCTCTGAGTCATCTCCCCAGCCCTTTACATAGGACACAGGTCTGCTTCTTTGGTAGAGAAAACAAAGCCCATGTAGGAAGTCAAAGTAAACCTGCCCCTCTATCCACTGCTAGCTTACATTTCCCAAAGCTGTTGTAAAAACCCCAGAAGCCCATTTCTCTAAGGGCTCTGCGATGCACTCGGAGGACCAAAGCTGTTGTAAAAACTCCAGAAGCCCATTTCTCTAAGGGCTCTGCGATGCACTCGGAGGACCTATGTGCAGGGGCGGAGTGGGGGCTGCTCCCTCCCCGGGTGTTAATCCTCCCAGAATAACTGAGCACTGACTCAAAACTGGAAGTGAAGCCTGAGAGACCAGAGAGATAGGAGCTGTGAGCATTACCTGTTAAAAATGTCATCATCTTCTCCTCCCCAGCCCCAGTAATTATTAGGAAATCCATTGATGGCAAGAAACTGCTGTTTACTGAGAGCAGAGACACCTCCAAAGTACTGAACGTAGGGCAGGCTGGGGAGGAAGCACATACACAGGCCGGGTTAGTACGCTCTGACTCAAGCTTGGACTGGAATACACCAACTTTTATCTCTCTCTTTGAGACAAGGTCTCTGTATCCCTGGGATACAACTCACTGTGTAGACCAGACTGACCTTGAACTCAAAGATCTGCCTACCTATCTCCCAAGTGCTGGGATTAAAGGCACCTGGCCACAGTGAATATTTTTGAAGCTTTTTTCTTAGTTACTAAGAGGAAATCTTTATTTAATTTGTTTTTCCCCCTCCCCTTTAGAAAGTTAGTTTATTTGCTAACTATCTTTCCAGCCCTGAACCAAATGGTACCTTTTGCTGTTTAATTTGCTTTTGTATCCGTGTTCAGATTCTCTTAGAGACACACATCTATAGAAGTTTCCCCCCAAGAGTACAGTACTGTACCTACGCTTATATAGAAAACCAGTCGGTTCCAGGAAGGCTAAGCAGTTCTGCTACTGTGGCTCTGGAATCTGCTTCCTGTTACCTTGTTCCTGCAAAGACGCGCTCATTCAGGCCGCTCTGCCCATGGACACACCATGCTTCTTTGTTCTTCATGTCTACCAATCTCTCTCTCTTCCAAAGACCCTAACCATGGCAGCTACATCTCTGGAAACTGCCTCAAATTTTATCCTGACTTAGCAAGATGACGAGCCTACTTTTCCAGTACTTTTCCAAGTACTGAGTCATGGTACCTTTTGTCCTTCTATGCACTTTTATCTATCTTTCAAAGACAGATATAAATATAGATATAGATGTATTTACCCTTATATATGTGTGTGTGTGTTATAACACCGTCATGGTTAGGAAAGTTAGCCTCTGCCCCAAAGGCAAAGGTCTGCCCAAGGGCCCTCAAAGTCTTCAGTTTCCTGTTACACTAAGCACAGCTCCAAATGACATTTAGGTTTCTGCTGGACTCCAGTGAGACTGAGAACCATCCTGTCAACTAAGGAAAACGCCAGCCAAACCACCAGAAGACACATCTGAAGATGATAGTGGTTCCTTTTCTTTCTGGGGAGGAAGTTGTGTGTGGACAAGGGTCTCACTTTGTATCCCAGACCAGCTCGAACTCACAATTTCCTGCCTTTCTTGGCCTCCCAAGTGCTAAGACTACAGTTACCTGCCACAGTGTTTGGAACTCGGACCCTACTCCCCATTATACACACCCCATCCATTATACATGCACCACACGCACACCCCATCCATTACACACGCACCACACGCACACCCTATCCATTACACACACACCACACGCACACCCCATCCATTATACACACACCACACGCACACCCCATCCATTATATACACACCTACTACCCATTATACATACCCTATCCATTACACACACACCACACGCACACCCCATCCATTACACACACACCACACGCACACCCCATCCATTACACACACACCACACGCACACCCCATCCATTATATACACACCTACTCCCCATTATACATACCCTATCCATTACACACACACCACACGCACACCCCATCCATTATACACACACCACACGCACACCCTATCCATTACACACACCACACGCACACCCCATCCATTATACACACACCACACGCACACCCCATCCATTATACACACACCTACTCCCCATTATACACACCCTATCCATTACACACACACCACACGCACACCCCATCCATTATACACGCACCACACGCACACCCCATCCATTATACACGCACCACACGCACACCCCATCCATTATACACACACCACACGTACACCCCATCCATTACACACACACCACATGCACACCCCATCCATTACACACACACCCCATCCTGGTCTCACTCCCTAAGTCACCTGGGATAGCTTTGGACAGATGACCCTCCCGACCTCAGTTTCCCAATTGTTACAATTACAGGGACAGATACTTTCATTGACTTGGAAGGACTATTTTTCAAAGGTCCCTGGGGTTCTGCTTGAATAAATCTAAAGCAATGAATTCAGATTAAGATGCTATCAGTAAAGGATCAGATCATCCATTTTTGGCACACCTCACACACCTTTTCTTGGGGGGGGGGGCAAGTACAGAACTGGGATCTGAATCCAGGGCCTCAAGCACGCCAGGCAACTACTCTATCACCGAGCTATGGTTCCGGCTCCTATGCCTAGATCTTTAATGTCGGTTAAGCAAAGGTGGCTAGGCTAGCAACTGGTCTTTTTAATCAATGCTATTCTAAAAACAGATTCCTGTTTCACTGGAAGTACCTGCTATCTCGACTAAATTCAGTTTTGCTGTTATTTTTCTTATATACCTGCTCTATTTACCAAACATCATAGGATGTTTGTAAGTCCCTGTTGGCGGTACAGTAACAAAATAAGTGGTTACTTGGGCCGCATCATCACACTTCAAGAGAGGAATAAGACGGTCAAAGAACAAACCCATTAAAGGGAAGACACCCAGAAGGAGGAAGGACCCAAGTGGGCACAGATTAGTTCTAGAAGAACCTAAATGTGACCCTCTGTTTAGACCCCCGAACAGCTCTGACATAGGGAGTCCCATGTTCTAGACGGTGCTATGGCTCATGCCCCCCATCAAGGGAAGTAGAAAGAGAGGATAGAATAACCCAGCCTGACAGAGAGCAGTTGTATACCCACAAAGGCCATCTGCACAGGCCAAGTATACGCGGACCCAGCCTGAACCAAGTAGGTGCAGCACAGCTTCCTGGAGCTTCAGTTTACTTAACGAAGGAAAGATAATGCTTTTCAAATATGAGTAATTCAAAGATTTCCATGCTTAGTGCAAATAAGGATGTCAACTGTGAAACAAAAATGCAGCCATCTACTTACTTAGATTTTTTTTTTTTTTTAAGATAGTCTTAGCACAAAGCTCTGTCTGTCCTAGAACTTGGTATGTAGCCAGGCTAGCCTTAAACTGTAGAGATCCACCTGCCTCTGGAGTGCTGGAATTAAAGGTGTGCACTTTTATCCATATACATACTATTCCTGGCCTTTGGACTTTTCAGATTAAACAACTGACCGTAAGGCTATGTTCCACGTGTCAATAAGGTTTGGATCACACTGCTGCCCCTGGGGATAGGAATATCTGACCTTTCCACCAGCTCTTTGGCAGGAAACTTAGAGTCCCATGTTTGAGTGGAAGCCCATGTTCTTCTTGGAAACAGACCACACCTAAAACGTAGCACATTTGCGGCAGGCTCTTGCTGACTATGTCTTACCTAAACCCGAACTTGTCCATTGCAACAGAAATGTGCCTTGGCTGCGCAAAACACCGGTAGGCATTGTGGTCATCCATGGGAATGAGGTCCACATCACTAAACACAAAGCAGTTGTAGTCGTAGTCCTTCAAGGCCTCTTGAAAGCCAATATTGAGGAGCTTAGCTCGATTGAACATGGTTTCTCCAGCCTGGTGCAGAAACAAGAAGTGGTTGGTGTCAGATCCACAGGACCTCTGAAGAGAACACTCACAAGGACCAGTAACTTGCCTGCTACACATGGTCATCAGTTAACTGGCGGGCCTCATTTTTCTGCCCTCACTGCACACATCAGTCTTGAGTGTCAGCCCTCTGAGTCAACAACCCCACTCCTGGAATCTGTCTGGGAGAAGGGCTTACAGGCATGTGACAACCTGTGACTAGCACTGTTCACTGTGGAGTGGGCATCGCTGCAGCAGACTGCGCCAGTTACATAAGCATCCCTGGGGAACTGGTCAAACAAGTATGTAGAATATGAGTCTGAGACCAGCCAGGGCTGAACAGAAAACTTCAGAGCAGCTTGGAATACAGTAAGACTCTGTTTTAAAGTGTGTGTGTGTGTGTGCGTGTTATTGTGTGTGCGTGTTATTGTGTGTGCATGTGTGTAACGCTAAAAGGAAAGGTGAAAAGGCATTTAAACATATGTCATATGTTATTTATATTACTACAAACAGACTCCAGGGGAAAAACACAGGAAACAGTGAAAATGAGGTGCCTGACTGTCATATTTTTGGACTTCTACATGAATGTCAGATCAGCACTAGGTGCTGCAGGAATGTGGTGAAGCCCACTGGGTCCTCACCCTCATAATGTTAACAGTGGACAGCAGGAAGCCATTGGACATACGTTAGAGCTACAGACAAAGTGCCTGCTTCCGTCCAGCTGATGGGCTCATGTTGCCAAGTCTGATGACAGAGAAGATACTTCATATTTTAATGACTTACCTGTGTATTTCCAGAATTGTCCATGAAAATAAGCGTGATAAAGAACTTACATTTTTGTGTTTTATTCACCTAGTGCCCCACTGTCATAAAATAAAAACATAATAGTTGCTGTCAAGCTTGATGAATGGATGAACGATGGACGGACGGACGGACAGATGGATAGATGTGAAGGATGGATGGATGGATGGATAGATGTGATGGATGGATTGGACTGGATGGATGGACAGACTGATGGACAAGTTTCAATGTACAGAGGCAGATGGTGGCACTTTCTGTAAAGTTCCCACCAAAGCAGCTCCTTGAGGGTTCCTCTGGGGGTATCTTCTCTTACAGCTCCTGGTCCAAGGTCAGCAGAGATGGCCCCAGCATCAGCTTTGCTGCCCTCAACACTAAGCAACTCATAGGGCCCTTCCTGAACATGTGCTTTCCTTTTGACCTCGTAGCCGTGCCATGAGGCGCTGAAGCCCCATACTTTGGAATCCCTGCTTAGGCTCTTTTCCCTGGAACTCTTGGGATCAAGAGCCTGGGACCTCCACTTTGAGGACCACTGTCCCACAAGGGCCTGCAGTCCTGTGCCTGCATCCTGTGCCTGGATGAAAACTGGGAAGCTGGTACCACAGGCCATCAGGTAGATAACAGAAACAAACTACTCAGAGAAAGGCAGGTACCCGGAAGTCAGCAAACAATGAATAAATTAAGAAACCACTTAGCACACAAGAGCTTCTTTCTCCAGCCCTAACAAAGCCCTTCAACTAAGCACAGTGAAAGAAAGCTGTGCCCAAAGGAACACTGTGTTATTTGGCTGCTCTACCGCAAAGACTTGATCAGAAATCCTGGGTTCAATTAATTTCATGTAAGACATGGGGCAAAAAAGTCCAAAGAGTAGAAATTGAATAGGAAAACTGAGAAGTTATGGGAATTCCTGTTACCATAACAACATATTGCTAGTGTACAAGGCATAGAGGAATTGTTTCTACCCTTGTGGTGCATGGCTTGACCATCTTGACATCCTTTTTTTTTTTTTTTCCCTTTTCCAACACAGAGTTTCTCTGTGTAACAGTCCTCGTTGTCCTGAAACTTGCTTTGTAGACCAGGCTCAGTTCTGCCCACCTCTGCCTCCCGAGTGCTAGGATTAAAGGCGTGTGCCACCACCGCCCAGTTTATCTTGACAATCTTTTAACAACCACTGTCCCAACCCTAATTACACTTAGGAGCACAAAGCCCCAGTGAGAACTTTCCTAACAAGTGAAAGGGACACATTCCCAAAGCCTCTAACCCCTCTGTAAGAGACTCTCGGAGTACACTCCCACCACCTGGGGTGGGGGCTCCTGGTGGCCCTCTCCATCCCACAAGACCCACTGGCAATGACTGTCTGAGCTAATCGCGGCCTTGGGCTAGTAGAGTATACCTTGCAGGAGCTAAAACCTTGGAACCATAGGCCATAAACAGTCGCAGCCTGGAGAAGTCCAGGAGACCTGCCTTTGGCTTAGGGCCGTGTAACAGACTCCCTGTAGCTCAGAAAGGACCTTGGCATCTGAACCACATTTAGAACTGGTCAGACAATTTTCCAAATAACCTGAACCACATTCTTCCTCCTAAGCCTCCTTCCCAACCAGTTACTTGTAAGAACAAGGAAGAGAGGAAGTAGATGGTACAATTGAGCAGGTGTGCTGTGGCCCACCAGGAACCTGAAACGGGAAGCTGGGCAGAATGTGTGTTTCTTCCTCTTCCTCCCTTGAGACTGCAGAAAAGTAAAGTATTTTCTAGGTTTCTTTGGGTGAAGGCAAACCCAACTATCTTTTTTTGGCGGTGGCGGGGGGGAGGGGGGGTCGGGGTTCAAGACAGAGTTTCTCTGTGTGACAGTCCTGACTGTCCTGGAACTCACTCTGTAGACCAGGTTGGCCTCAGATCAGAGGTTCACCTGCCTCTGCTTCATGAGTGCTGGGATTAAAGTTTGTCCATGCTACTGTGTGTCAGCTTCCAATCAT
The DNA here is from genome assembly GCF_018167655.1 of Microtus oregoni. Classification (NCBI taxonomy): domain Eukaryota; kingdom Metazoa; phylum Chordata; class Mammalia; order Rodentia; family Cricetidae; genus Microtus; species Microtus oregoni. The sequence goes on along the minus strand of NW_024543076.1, from coordinate 6,975,278 downwards.
CTTTTTCTAAAATGTACCCCTCCACCTCCCGAGAGATGGGAGGACCCCTCCCCCAAGCCTTCTTCTCACCCCTCCTCACACAAACCTCCTGCCACTTCACTCACTCAAACTCATCAAGTACCTGATGCCAGGTCAGGCTGAAAAACCCAGCTGAAACAAGACACACACTTTGCTCCATGTCCAGTGAAGTGAATGGGGAAATCGCACCTCTGGGCCTCAGTTTCCTGCTTTGTTACATGGGAAGATACCAGATGAGTTGTAATAAATTAAATAGGTCATAAAAGGCCTTAGTACCCTACCTGGTGACAATTCAGCTACTACCACAATTATGGAAACAGTTTTTCATCCGTCTGGAACTATCAGAATGATTCTTGAGTCACACGGCTGTTTTTTTTTAACACTCCTGGGGACTGTCTTCTATAGAGTTTACTTATGACCTTTCTTGCCAGCTTCAATAGTCCCATCAGTTCCTGCTTCTCTGACAGACAGGAAATTGCTAAAAAGGATTAGGTTTAACTGAGCAAGCCTAGGCTCACGTGATGGAGACTCCAGCAGCAACAGAAAGGGGTCCTTCAGAGACCAAGGTAAAGTGTGGGAACGCACAGGGGAAGACCGCGTGTGGAAGGGAAGCTTCACACCAAAGCAAGCGGCTCTCTAAAAACTGACTCTCTATTTTTGGTCTGTTTAGGGTATTTTGAGACAGGATCTTACTGTGTGAACCAGGCTCGCCTCAAAATCTCAAAATCACAGAGATTGAGTGTTGGGATTAAAGGCATGCACCACCACCATGACCAGCATGACCCAGTTTTTAAAAGTGAGCTTCTTCCCATACTTTACATTGGTAGACAAGATTATAGCTACCTTTTCCTAATTAGAGGGAGAAACAGGAAGAAAGAAGAGAGGCCAGAAATAGCTCAAATCTCTGAGTGACTGAGGCTGCAGATGAGAGCAGCGACTCTGAGTGTGGAGGTGGGGTGGGGGCGCAGAAAGGCACCAGACAGTAAGAGGATGTGAAGAACTAGGAACATTTTCAAAATTACAAGAATTCAAAACAGAGATGGAGGTGGGGCAGTCCACAGGCAGAGAGGAAGGTGGGCCCTTGCTGAGGTACTCAAAGGTTCTGGCTTCCCATTTAGGCTACAGGGAGCCTTACACTATGTTTTGCATATCAGGGGGGATTTGTGTCTCTATCCAAGTAAAGGCAGGTAGACCAGCCCATTAGAAAGCTGTTTTATGACCCCCACACAAGCCTAGGAAGTAATGGTAAGTTTTCAATTCCTCCTCTGAGCTCTCAGAGGCTCCACTTCCTTCTCATGCCCCTGTCCCTACATGTGTATACTTCTAAGAGCCTTTTGGGGGAGGAGGAGGACAGGATAGGTACCAGAGTCTAGTCTAGGCTCCAGGAAAATCTCGAGGGCAGCTAGGAAAGACAAGAGGAGAAGTCCCTTGATTGCAACAAAGGTCAGAGGAGCAGCCACAGAAAGCCATGGTTCACCTTGTCCATGTCCCAACAACCTCTCGAATATTCATTCTGCCCAATCGTTCTGCCTTCCAGGAATGCAGGCCCATGTGTGCCATCAGCAGCTACATCCTGAGACCTAGATGGACTGGGGATAAGCCACACATGCCTCTCCTCTGGCACAAGACAGCTCAACAACAAAATTGCTCCCCAGATTCTCTACAAATCCGAATATCTGTGACGGGAGAGATTTGGTTGTTGTGGCCCCATTACAAAGCCACCCACACCTCGACTGAGTGGGTTGTGAGAAGGTTAGGATTTGGGGCTGGGAAAGCTCTGACTGGGCATCCCTGCAGCCTCGGTGTGCATCTTAGAACTGCAGACAGACTAGAGGGGACTGTGGTGGGTAATAGCCATTCTTCTTTGAGTTCCTAGCAGGTGGGTTCTAGTTTTTATCCATAACATGGTGGTCTTGGGCTTAGACACAGTCCTCAACAAAACTTGAATCTGAGGCTTAAGTGTTTCACCCAGTGAGTGAAAGACACAGGCCTTCAGAAAGATGGCCCATACTATTTAGGAGACAGTTCTCGGTTAGCTGAAGCAGTCACTCAAAAGGATGGGGCACATCTGCTTTCCAAGTCACAGGTTGGGGGTGATGTATGCGGAGGTCAGCTTAGAACTGTAGTTTCTCCAAGGCCAGAGCCTTAGAAGGCTTGCCTCTTTCTGGGCCCAAGGCACAAAGACTTCCTGCAAAATACAGCCACAGATGGTACTGAACACTTCCAGGATGTGTAAGACACAGGTTAAAATAAAAACTTCTCTTTCAAAAACCAGTTTGTCTATTTGTATCAGTATTAGTATTTCTTAACTATCCTATCCTATGTCTGAAAATCCAGCCTGGGGAAACAATCTTGAATTCAGAAGCCAAGACAGAGCAAACCTGACACTTGAGGATGTTTGCCACTGTTTATTAGGCTTCTAATAAAGGAAACAGTAATTACGGTAGAACTCAGGGATCAACAACTATGAAAGCACGGAAGTTATGAATATGGAGACTATGAAACAGCGTGGGAAGATGTTAATGAAATGGACCCGAAGAGAAAGGCAAGATATAAACATTTATATACATACACTATTAGCTCTAGCAGCGTCTACTCTAAAGACAGCGAAGTCTCTCAGGCTCTGCACCATGAGCTGGCTTTCCACTGATCTCGATGTTTTCCCAGAAAGCCCACAGCAGTCCTGTGCTTGTCTGGGAGGCCCCACAGCTGGAGGACAGCCCAGTCATGGGCTTATTCATAGCTTCCCCTGGCCAGCAAGGCCCGGCACTGTCAGATGTGAGAACATTACCAGGGAGGCAGTGGCACTGGCGGTGGTGGCAGCGGTGGTGGCAGTAGTTAGGAAGAGCAGCAGTAGGTAAGTCGACTTTTCTTTCTTTGGAGGAGGCAGAGAGGACAGAAGAGAAGGTGGGTGAAGAGTAAGAAGCTGCCCACCCGCAAATAGGAGCTTCTCCTTCAGCTTGCTTTGCTAACAGGATTAACAAGTAAAGGCAAAAGTCCCCCGCTAGAAGGACAAAGGAAAAAGGAGGCATATGCAAAAAGAGATGGGTGACAGGCAAACCAGGCTGCACCAGGGAAAGGGACCTATCCAGATCACCCTTGTTTTGAGGCGAAGTTCAAATACTTATCATTTCCCGTTTGTGGAACCAAGGGCGTGTAGAGACAAACTGGCGTTTCCCAGAACAATATCTGGGGCTACTCACTAGCAACTGAGGACCAGTAAGTGCTAAGATGCACTCCCCAGGAGAATACACAGACTTGGTCAGAGAGGGGACAGCAGAGCAGAGGGTAGCACTCAGACTGGGTGGCAGACACTCCCAACCTTCCCACACCACCTCTGTGCCAGCCAGCAAGCCGAGAGGTCCAAATGTCCCAAGGAAAGGGGGGGTGAACCTGAGCCCTCCCACTACCTAAGTCCCATCCCCCTACAATCCACTGACAGCTGGAGGAGGAAATACCAGACACAAGTGACAGGGGTGACACAGAGATGGTCAAGGCAGAAGCCAAACTATGGGGGCCACAGGCCGCCCTCATGCCTCACCACAACTGATCCTGACCTCCTGGAGGCCATAACTATGGGGGCCATAAATCACCCTCATGCCTCACCACAACTGATCCTGACCTCCTGGAGGCCATAACTATGGGGGCCATAAAACACCCTCATGCCTCACCACAACAGATCCTGACCTCTTGGAGGAATTCTGTTGGCTGGACCACAGCCTATGACAAGTGCAGCAATGGCGCTTCTTGCTCACAGAGGGTACAAAAGTCTATCTCAAACTACAGCCACAAGCTGACAGACATGACATGTGATAGCCTAAAACAGTTCACAGAGTCAGGGGCTGGAGATGGCTCTGTGGTGTAGAATACACACCTGAGTTTCAGTCCCAGTATCCACATCAGGAGGCTGACAACTGGTCACAACTCAAACTCCAGTGGATCTGATGCCTCTTTTGGCCTCTGTGGGCATCTGCACTAACACACACACACAAACACACACACACACACACACACACACACTTTTGACAAACCATCTTCAAAATAAAAAACGGAGACAGGGGGGCTGGAGAGATGGCTCAGCGGTTAAGAGCACTGACTGCTCTTCCAGAGGACCCGGGTTCGATTCCCAGCACCCACATGGCAGCTCACAACTGTCTGAAAATGCAGTTCCATGAGATCTGACACCTTCACACCAACGAACATAATAAAGTTAAATAAATAAAAAGTTAAAAAAAAAAAAAAAAAAAAAAAAAAAAAAACGGAGACAGAACAAAGTCACATCACAGCCAGCCAAAGCACCATCTGCCGTCCTAGCCCAGGCTGTGCTCTTCTGCTTCCCCAAAGCCTGTGCAGTCAGGTCTGCCTGGAAACAAAACAAATGAGACAGGATCCTGGGGACTCTGTGGCTATTACACATAAGTCGCTGCCCGTCTCACATGGGCAAGTGCCTGTGGTACGTTCTGGAAACAAACATGACAAGTAGGATATTCCTTAGCACCTCTGTCTAATCCCATGTCTGGCCATGACATGCTTACCTCTACAGCCTTCATAGCAGGGACAGATGAGAAGCCCTCACCAAAGAAAGTCAAGATACAAAAGAACACAAGAGACTTTGCTTTTGATTTTGGTCTTGATATGTAGTCCAGGCTTGCCTTAACACACTACGTAGTGGAGCTGATCTCGAACTTGTAATCCTCCTCTTTCTTACTACAATCACAGGTATGAATCATTGACCATGTAAGGGTCAAAAATGAGTTTTATGACCGTGAACAAACACAGGGATAAAGTATATTGTATCTTTCCCGAAAAGGAAGGTTACCCAAGGGATGTACTGTAGATAACCTATGTCCTAGTCAGCAATTCACAGGGACTTCAGGGAAAGGATCCTGTGGGAGGGGCAGTGCCAATTTTACAAGGGACATGATCTGGCCAAGCTAGGAAAGGAGACTTTGCTTTCAGCAGTGATGGACCCAGCCAGAGAGCCAGGAACAGACATCCTGAGTGTGGGTATAAATAAATGGACAGGACGCAAGGACAGATTCTCCATATTCCAAACCCTGCTGAGTCCGTACTGGACTCTGGAGGAGCTGCATGGTCAGAGACGTGGGGATGAGTCTGGCTGGGGACTGGGAATCCAAGGTCAAGATGAGGCACAAAAAATATGACTGTCTCTTGCATCAAGTAGATCAGAAACAGTGAAGAGGGAGAAGTCACCTCTACTCCAGGGGCTTCACAGAGCTACTGAGGCAGAGGAATGAGGCAGAGGAGAGAAGCTTAAAACACATTCAGAAAAAGTCATGGTGGGGGGCATGGACAGAGGCAGGGGCAGTGTAAGCAAAGGCACACGGAGGAGGGGACAGGCGTCTGTGTGAAGGGTGACGGATGGGGAAGAAGTGGTTGGAGGTAGGTCAGGACCAGTCTCCAGGTAGTATCCCAGCTAAGGTCTCAGACCACTCTGGCCCTGGCCTGCGGCAGTGGGGACATTGTTGAAGGGTTTAAAGAGGGTAAGTGATGTGGTCAGAACCAGAAAGGTCTTGAGTAGCTGAGTGAGGAGACGTGAAGTGTCAGAAGCAAAATGAACGAAACTGCAGAAACAATTCCTAGTTGCTGAGTCTGGGACAAAGGACGGTCACGGTTATGACCCAGTGTAATAGTGTGTATTTTTTATGAAAGACAATCTTCAAAGCATCTGGCCTTTCTTCTTTCTTCTTTTTCATTTAAGGTTGGTGCTACCAGGTGGCAACACCTTTCTATTCCCTGGCTCTGTCCTTCCCTGACTATAAACTATGTGGGACAGAAGGCATCCTGTTTGCTATTTGATACCTTGACATTCATTTCCACATCAAGGTCCGCCCCAGTGCTGGCCTTAGCTGGATATCTATGTCTCAGAGCAGGACATGGCACTAAGTAGGGTGTGCAGGATCTCTAACAGGATCCACACATGCTACGGCAGGAGGAGAAACAGAAACCCAAAGGACAAAAGCCAGACTTGCTCCCCTCTAACAGCTGGGAAGCCCCTCCCACACCTCTCCAGCACACTTCTTTTGAGCTTTAAGTTTCACAGTGGTTGGGGAGCCTACATTGAACAAGGTCAACAGCTTCCTACAGACAGAAGTATAAACCGTAAAAACTTGTAGGAGTTCATTTCTGTGTGGGGGACCTCTCTGAAGAAGTTGATAAGACATGGTCCCTGAGACTTCTGGGCCTGTCGTCTGACTCACGCCAGTATCTACTATCTTCTGACCATACAGAGGTCCCAACGGGTGGTAGGCAAGACCCTGATATTGTTACTGTGTTGGGATAAAGCAGGAGGCAGGAAAAACAATAAAGAACTTATCAGCAAAGTACCAGGCAGAGGCAAGAAGCAGGAAGAATGGGGAGAGGGGAAAGACGGAATCAAGGTAATTAGCTGTTATTAAACAGCTAATATTTACTAAGGGCTTGCCATACAACAGGTGCTTCGAGGCCCAGTGAGGAAATACTAACTTCCTTTCCTCTCTTGGAGGGAACCAGGTTGGCAAGGCTTACGTGGTCAGCCCATGATCACTGACTGGGAAATGGCTCTCCAACATGGGGCTTGCCCCCAGTCCTGGATACCAGACTTTGAGAAACATCCCAGGAAGAGGCTAAATGGCTTCAAAAAGAGCTCCCGTGACCCAGTAGAAGGACATTAAACTTGGAGTCTGGGTTGGGGTATAGCTGTAGCCCACTCTTATTTGTGACCAGTATGTATCTCTGCTGTTATTCACCCTCTCTGAGTCTCTTTGCTGTGACACTGAGCAGAAAACTCGCTCCCTGCCCTCTAGGGTCTAGGCAAGTCCTAGCAGACAGTGACAGGCGGCTCTGCTGGAGCTCAAAGATAGCCACTTGAATGCTCAGCAGGCATTCTACCACTGAGCTACACCAACTCCTAAAAAAGATTCTTTTTCTTCTCTCTTTCTTTCTTTCTTTCTTTCTTAATTTTTCAAGACAGGATTTCTCTGTGTAGCTTTGGAGCCTATCCTGGAACTTGCTCTGTAGACCAGGTTAGCTTCAGACTCTCAGAGATCTGTCCACCTCTGCCTCCCAAGTGCTGGGATTTAAAGGCTTGCACCACTACTGCCCAGCAAAAGATTCTTTTGCTGATACTAAGGAACAAGTGGGAATAAGAGAAAGGAGTTCGTAGTATATCCTAGGGAGAGTAACAGAAAAAAGAGAGGGGCTGACTTGGGGTTGTTTTCTCCAAAGTGTGACTCACAGAACACTCATCACTGGAGACATTCTTGGAAAACAGCTCTCTGTCTAGACTAGCTCAGGAAACGCTTCCAGAGGTCACAGTGTACCAAGGCATGGGAAGGCTCTTTAACAATGAGATCTGCCTTCTCACATATTTAGAAACTCCTGTACTATATTATCAGGGCACAGCTTTCTTCTTCCTCTAAATTTCCAAAGCATTAGACAATCATCATGCAATCACTTTTTTTTTTTTTTTTTTTTTTTTTTGCCTTTTCGAGACAGGGTTTCTTTGTGTAGCCCTGACTGTCCTGGAACTCACCGATCTGCCTGCCTCTGCCTCCTGAGTGCTGGAATTAAAAGCGTGCACCACCATGGCCCAGCTCATAACTATTTTTAATTGTTAACGAGCTGTCTAAAGTGGGCTGGAAGCTTCAGGATGTTGCAATGTCATACTTCTCTAGAACATCCCTGAGGCAGCACCAGGCCACAGGAGCCCTCAGCCAGATAGGCAAACACTATCCCAGATTCCTTGAAGAAATGCAAAGTCCCTTGACTTTGATGGAAGCAGAAAACAGCAATCTTACTACCTCAAGCAGGCCCAAAGCTGAGCTTGAAACCGAGAGGGCAAACTGTCTTTTCAAAGACATTTCAATGAAATCTGACACACAGATAAGTCAGACCTGTCAACACACCTAGGAGATTACAATATAAACATGAATTTAAGTATGGGGGATAAAGTTGAAATACCAAAGTTAAATTCGTGGAACAAGTAGTAATTCTCATTAAGCGTATTGAAATAAGCAAAGTTTGTTTGCTTGTTTATTTATTTATTTATAGAAGTTCTTGGTGCATGCTTTAATCCCAGCCCTCGGAGGCAGAAGCAGGCAGATATCTGTGAGTTTGAGGCCACCCTGGTCTACAGAGTGAGTTTCAGGACAATCAGGGTTCCATAGTGAGATCCTGTCTCAAAAGAACCTTATAAAAGGTTCTTTGATCTATCCGAGTCTCCAGACTCTGGTGACAGAGGCTGGAAAGTCTTCAGCATTCGTGTCCTAGGCAGATGGCATCCTGACACACACGATCTGAAGTGCAGTGCCAAGCTCAGCCTAACCTACACCACTCTCTGAGGCTCGGACCTTTCCAGACTTCTCACTCACGGCTGGCTTATATGGAGACACATTCAACCTCAACTTGGTATAGGCCTCTTACTGTCTGGCTTGATCAATTTCAAAGTTGTTTAAAAGTCTGACACAAAATGGATATTGTGTTTGTAATATTTTTGTAAAGTAGGAAGAAAAATATACAGTTACCTTAAAATGATAATCAGTACTTTGTGATAATTGGAGATGCCTTTTGCTTTTTTCTCAATCACGGCCTTCCCAGTTGGCTTGGCTAGCAGAGCTACTATCAATAAGCAAGCATACCGTTTGGCACTTAGCTCACTGCGTGTTTAATTAAGGGCAGAAGCAGTGGCAGGGTTGGCATTTCACTGTAAAATGCCAGATTGTCAATGAAATCACTCCCTTCCTTTAGTACTAACTGCGCAGGCGTTTGTGTACCCGAGTTCCACCTCCCTCGCCCCATCTTCCCAAGCCTCACCTGGTTGATAACGTAGATGCCATAGTCCAGTTGCTGGCGTTGTAGAATTGGGTGCAAATAATACAGCCAATATTTGAGGTGCTCCTGCCGGTTGCGGAATGGGATAATGATGGCCACCTTGTGAGGAGAAACACAGTCTTTGGGGGAGAAACGACCGCCCATCTTTATCTCTGGGTTCTTCTTGGCCAAAAGCTCCAGATCCACGGGAATATTAAACTCAATCACCATGGGGCCAACTGGAGAGGCAGAAGGAAGATGTTAGCCAGCTGCGGGGCCCACCATGCCACAGACTGCATCAGCAGACCAGACCACAGCTACAGATACAGCTCCTCCCGGAGGAGGGAGGACACTGGGTGCAGCAGAAAGCGCGTCCTTGCCCAGCGCTGGTGTGACTGATCACCTCAGAAGCCCCTTGTTCCAGGAACTCCCAGTGCTGGCAAACCCAGACAGTCAGTTACCTCTGGAACACTCCCTGCCCAAGATTCCCTCTCCCACTTGGGTGGCACTGTGAAAAAAATGGAATCAATTTCTGCTCACACCACTTGACTGTTGTAGTACAGTCTGGTGAGCAGAGATGCAAAAGCCTTTTCTCAGAAATCCTGAGCTTGAGACCCAGCTCTGCCATCTGGATGGCTTTAGACAAAGGACTAACACAGCTCTTTCTAAACTTAATCTAAGCAGGTTATGGTGGCACCCTTTAGTCCCAGCACTCAGGGAGGCAGAGGCAGGCTGATCTCTGAGTTTGAGGTCAACCTGGTCTATAAAGCAAGTTCCAGGACAGTTAGGGTAGTTACACAGAGAAACTCTGTCTCTGGAAAACAAAACAAAAGAAAAATCTAACTGGAGAAACCAAAATTCTAACTAGAGGAAAGAAAGGAGGGGTGTGGTGTGTGGGACTCACACTGCAGATAGTGAGGAGCCGAAGGGTCAATGGAGAAGGAAGGAGGCAATGTGACTCCAGAGGAGAGGAGGGGAAACAAAGGGAACAGCTGGAAAGAGCACTAAGAAAAAGAAAGAAAGACAATAATAACAACAACAACAACAACAACAACAACAAAAAGCCCTCCCAGCTGTCATGGCATAATACCTTTAATCCCAGCACTTGGAGGCAGAGGCAGAAGATCTATCTCTGTGAGCTCAAGGCCAACCTGATCAACAGGGTGAGTTCCAGGACTGCCAGAGCTGTTAAGGCAAAGTCAGTATGCCTCCAGAATTTCTGTCCTGTGGTTAGAGACCAGTAAGAAATGGCCAGTAAGAAAGTGCTTGGCTCAGAGGACTAAGGAAAAGGCAGACAGTAGATTCTGACATGGTGGCCAGGAACAGAGGGAAGAAAGGAGCCTGTGCACAAAGTGGTCCAGGCACACACAGGATCCAAGTCTGCAAACTCATAGTGAGTGCTTCACGATCCTCGGAGATCCTCGAAATAGGTTCCAGAAACATGAGCCCCAGCAAGATGCTCAGTGGAGAATTATGCCCAGAACAAGCCAGGGTGGGAGTCACACAAACTAAATCCTGCTTCTGGAAATCACCCAAAGGCACTGAAAAACCTGTGCTGTCAAGAAACCCCTTGCAGCTTGCTAGCTTACCATTTCCTAAACCTATATCATTACTGAACTAATGTCGTCATTTGGGGAACTGTTACTGTGCCATGGCCAGCTTCACACGTGAAACAGACCAGGCACTAGAACACAGGGAGGAACCCCTGTGGGAGGGACACTGACAGATCAGAGTCTCCTGAAATACATGAGTGAGAACCAGTACTCCTGCCCACCGCTGTGCAGGCCCCAATCTGTCCTGCTTATAAAAACAATGTCGCTCACATGCTCTGAGAACAGCTGCCTCCTAAAATCTTCTAGCAAAGGAAGCTGTGAGCCTGCTCCCCTGCCTGGTAAGTGTTTCTGGACAGTTGTCACCTCCTCTCCCTTTCCTGGGAACCTCCTCTCTGTGTCCTTCATTATAAGACCTGTTCCCATTCATTTCTTTTCTTCTGAGATGAAGCTCTGATTATATCACCTTCGTGGTGAAAGCTGTGTGGCCTTGAATCAAAGCGAGGCCAGACACTTCAGCTGGGCAACAAGGCCTACCACTCGCCTGCCTTCCCCATCTTGGTGCCTATTTCCTCAGCCTGGCCTGCTCACCCTGAATCACCCGACTTCTGCATCAACAGGCAGCCCTCAGCATAACTCCATCCCTTGGCCTCTTGATGACCGCAGAGCTTAGTCAAGAAGAGCCTCAAACTCAAAAGAGCTGTGCCTTGAATCCGGGCTAGGACCTCCCTTTTGGAGGCCAGGGGTCTTGCAGAACCAGTTCTGAACAATATCGCTACTGTCCCTGTTCTGACCTCCCAAGATGTCCCCTACTCCAGAACTATGGTAGTAGCCACCTGGTACAATGTACCTCAGTCCTATCAACAGAATTTCCTGGGGTAACTGGCACCAACACACCTTAGTCCACCTCAGCTGACCTTGGGAGGGACAGAAGTGGATAATTAACAAAAAGTGCTGGTTTTAAATGTATCAGCGTGCTATGGACATGTGTTCCTATGGGTGTGTACAGTTATGTGCGTGTCTGGAGGCCAGAAGTCAACATTATTTTTTTTCCCTTAATTGCTTTCCACCTTAGTTTCTGAGAGAGGGTCTCTCACTGAGGTTGAGCTCTAGGGGTGGGCATGTCTCCATTCTTGTTCTCTGCCCCAGCACTGGGACTACAGGTATATGCTCCAAACCTAAGTTCTGGGGAAACCAACTTGGACCTCATGCTTTTACAGTGGGCCCTTTACAACTGAGCCATCTCCCCAGACCCTGGATAATTCTCACCAGGCAAACTGGACAACAGAGCTTGACGACCCATTTTCACACCTGCCACTTTCTAGCAATGAAGGTTCTTAGGGATCCCCACCCCTTCCCACGAGACCTACTAAGTTTAGAGGCTCAACTCTCCAATCCTAGGTCAAGTCCTCTCTCTGAGAGACCCCAAGGTACAGTGAATTCATGACCCATCACTGGGTTCTTCCTTCGGGGACCCCACAGCATCTGTTCCCTACAATGTCCATTGGTTCTAGAGATACTGAAAACAAAACCTTATTTACAAAAACCCAAGAGGCAGCGGAGTTACCTTCCTTCTGCCTTGCTTATGCGTTCTGAAACCAACCCAGAAGACAGGAGTTCACGAGAGGTCTGCCAAGCTTCCCCAAGGATACACCTGCAGGGGAAGTGCCCTGTGTTGTCCCCGCAGAAAGATGCTGAGGTAAAGAGCCCCGAATAAGAGAGGGGACCCCGGGATCCCCAGTGCAGCTGCCTCAGTGACTTATTGGACGATCCTTGGACGATTCCCTCTGCTCTCAGGGTGCCTAGTTTCCCGTCCATACACTGGATGAGCTCTGAGGTCTCACAGATACCCAACAGGCTGGAGTGCTGGTTAAAACTAGGAAGAACAGACCCCACACTGGAATCTTCTGGAAACCCTATTCTCACCTTCCTTGCTCCCTGGATGGCATCAATGGCCAAGCAGAAAAAAAGCTATGGATGCCCTGAATGGGATATGACTAAGAAGGAATACTTAATTACCAAGCGCCGTGCCCTCTCATGTCCCCCTACTTACCACCCATGCCTTCTCAGCCTCTTTCCTTGGTAACAATCTCTCCCTTTCATTCGGGTCTGTTTTAAATAATGCCCACTCCCCAAATTCTGTCCCCAGGCCCTGTCTTTCTACTGGCTACCCAGGTGCCACAGACACCTTAACTAACCTACCCCATGTGCACGCTATCCTTCAGTACCTACCCTTTGACTTGGTTCTTCTCCAGGGTTCCCTTGGCAACAACACTGCTGCCTATCCAGTCGAGGAGCTGACATGGGCAGTCTATCTTCCATTCCCTCCTCTTCCTACCCAACTCCAATACTCTGTCCCTGTTTTTGCCGGCCTCTGTTGCACGCACACGCACGCACGCATGCACGCACAAAGGTATGAAAAGCATGCTGACCAAGTCCCTGGGAGCCTACCAAGAATGAAACCAGCCTTTTATCCCGGAATGTTTACATTACACAAACTCTCCTTGGGTTAAGACAAGAACATTTTTCTTTGTGTCAGCCAGTGCTTTCTGGGCACCAACTGAGTGCCAGTTTGTATGACAGCCCAAGGAGGCTAAGTTGAGGAACGAGAGAAAGAGGCCGGACAAGAATGTTCCCACCTCCTAGAAGCTCCCTGCTGGGTATATACTAAATATAAAGGAAACCTGCCCTGGTTTCCAGCTGCCCAAGGAATGCGCTCTTCCAGGGGCTCCACACAGAGTTCGGCCACTGATAGCCTTTTCCACTCTCACAGCCCACGCCTTCAATACATGGAGAATACCTCACCCCCACGCTCCTCTCCACATGGCAACTCTTCCCCGACTCCCACCTCTGACCCCCACATTCTGGGAATCCTGCAGCTCCCGCTTCTAGGGTGAAGAGCACACAGCAGCAGCAGGCCCAGAGGCAAACGCCTTCTTGGGTCCCATGTCAGCCAGGAAGCTGCAGAGCTTCTGTCATACAGAGGGGCTAGTCTCCACTGCACACCCAGCTCCACCTCAATACGAAAATCCAAGGAGCTGGACTCCAGGCAGGTGAGGACTGGCACCATTTACAGACATGCGCCTCTGCTACCAGTTCTCGGAGCCACTGCCTATAGACACAGGAAGCGTACAAGGGGCAGCAAAAGCCTGAGAACTTCGTGACAATGCTCAGGCTGGGCCAAGGCACCCTGGCTGTGTGGCGCATGGCGTCTGCTTCCACAAGCCCTCAGCCCCGCTGGGCTGGCTTGTGTGTTTTCTTGGCTCTGAAAGCTGGAAAGCAGGGTTACATAAGCAGATGAGACGTGAGCTGTCCTCGGCTCCCCAGGCCCAAGCACTGCCACGTGGGCCTCGCGGCTGGGAGTCCAGGTCATGGCCTTTTGTGTAAGTCACTCAATAACTTCAATGTGTGAGTTCGACTCTGCAAATTCCGCTGCTTCCTTAAAAGACACAGCAAATCCAGACACACGTGTGCCCCTGTGTCAAAAGCAGGGCTAAACTGGGCTTGGTGGTGCACATCTTTAATTCCAGCACTGGGGAGGCAGAGGCAGGTAGATCTCTGAGTTTAAGGCCAGTCTGATTTACAGAGCAAATTCCAGGACTGCCAGGGCTACACAAAAAAAAAAGACTCTTGTCTCAAAAAACCAAAAAGTGAAAAGGAAAAGAAAAAGCAGGGCTAATCTAAGCTAACCTCAACACCGGCCCACTTTCATATTGGCTAGGCCACCGGATCAATCCTCCAGCCTCAGTAAACAGGTTAGAACCTTCAGGTCACTGATTTCCAACCCAACAGGCCAGTGAGTGATTTAGGACATAATCCCCACCTGAAGCTAGACGGTAACAACAGTAACCGCTGAAATCAGCAGGGCAGTGATTTTAATTTTAGCTCTCGGGGAGGCATAGGCTGGCAGATCTCTGAGATCAAGGCCAGCCTGGTCTACACAGTGAGTTCTAGAACAGCCAGGACTACACAGAGAAACCCTGTCTTGAAAAAACCAGAAGAAAGAAAAGAAATGCTGAACTCATGTCCATCAAGCTAATAATCCACTGGAGGCACAGTCTCTCGTCCAGGACTGAGGGTCTTAGTCTATTCAAAGGTCTTTTTTCTTAGGAAAATAAGAAATCATGGTGGCTTTTGATACTGGATTGATTTTTTTTTTAATTTTAAGTTTTAAAAAATGTCCTCCCAGATCTTTGAGTGCCAGGCCTCTAAATTCCTTGCAAAAATGTTCTAAGCAAGAAATCCCACCATTTGGGGAGTGTTCAGTAGACAGGGCCTAGGAGGCTGGTACTCTAGGAGCTGTGGTTTTGGATCTGTGTTTGGGGCCAAGTCCCAGATCTCACCATCCAGTCCCTCTTCTGACCTCCCTAAAAACGTGCTGGCCCACAGACAGGTGTGCGTGTGTGGGAGCCTCTCCTCTCGGTGCCCCTGGATTCCAAAGGGCAGGAATGCACCAGAAGCAGCCAGGCAGTGCAACAGGATGTCTGGGCTTGGGAGAGACACATTATTAAACCAGGGCTGATGACACAAGCCAATAATCTTACCACCTGGGAAGCGAAGCTTGGTCAGAGGATCAAGACCAGCCTGGGCTACGTGAGATTCTATCTCAAAAACCAAAAAACAAGACTCAGGTGGTTTTTAGTCTAGAAGTGAGAGCTGACCCCAAACCTTCCCTTCAGCCTCTGGAGGAGGACACACCCTCTAGATCCCTCCACGGACTAACAGATATGACTAAACCTAGTCACCTCTCCCCAACCCCCATGCCGGACCAGGAGGTCTGTTCTATTTTCATCCTCTTATCTGAAATAGTCACAACATCACACTCACTCAGACCTGCACCCCACTAGCAGTTACCATGCGCCAGGGGTCCCAGAAGGTGCCTTAAGAAGCGGCTGCCGCTTTCAGTGTGGCAGTTGGGGAGAGCCCAAGACAAAACAAGAGGAGACCCAGCAAAGCAGGTCATGGTGGGGCATGTGACAGTGGTCACCTGATACCCAAGGAGGGAAATGACATCAGGGCCAGGGCAGAGAGTCAAGGAAAGCTTTGCAGCACAGCTCCGCTGGGCCCCTTGGTGCCTCTGAGTGGGGAGGGGGGGTTGATCACACAGATTGTATCCACTTGTCAGTGAGTCCCTCTGCTTCTGAAACACAGCACACACTAAAACACACACGCACACCTTCTGCTGTAGAATATTAGCTTAAGATGTATTACGTTCATCTGTGCTGGGGAGTATTTGTTTAATGGGGCAAAACTGCATTGCTTTCTTTTCCGCTGCCTTTGTTTAACCCTGTAAGGCTCTGTTACTTTGTCTACAGTGACCTGATTGGTCTAAAAAGAGCCAAACAGCCAATAACTAGGGAGGAGAGAGAAAGAGGTGGGGCAGGCGGGCAGAGAGAATAAACAGGAGGAGGAATCTAAGGAAGTGAGGAGCAAGGAGAGGAGGAGAGGGGACTCCAGGGAAAGCTACCCAGCCGATCACAGAGTAAGGAGAGAAAGACATATAGAATAAAGGAAAGAAAAAAGCCCAGAGGCAAAACGTCGTGAAAGAGAAATGGGATAATTTAAATTAGAAAAACTGGCTAGAAACAAGCCAAGCTAAAGCTGGCATTCATATGGAAGAATAAGTCTCCATGTATTTATTTGGGAGCTGGATGGCAGGCCCCCAGGAGTAAAAACAAACAACTATACAACCTTCCCCAACTGGCCCTGCACTCTCCTCCTTGCTGCTCTGCCACTGACACAAGCAACAACGCATTTCAGTGAAGGCATGATAGGACAGGGGTAAAGAACACCAGACTGAACTCACAATTCCCACGGGAAGGAAGCGTTTCTCCCTGAGCTTTCAAATCAAATAGCTCAGGGAGTAAGGTACTTACTACCATGCCGAACAGCCAGAATCTGCCTCAGGACCGACATGGTGGAAGGAGAGATCGGGCTCCTCAGAGCTGTCCTCTGACCTTTACACCTGTGCTGTGGCACCCACACATACATACACGAGCACACACACCATATACACTTATAAACACGCTAAAATTATTTTCTAGAACTGGGTTAGCAAGATAGCTCAGTGGATGAAGGCACCTGCTGCCAAGCCCGAGGACTGAGTTTGAACCCTGGGATCCAAAGGGTGGATGGAGAGAACTGTCTCAAGTTGTGACTTCTACAAGCATACACGGCATATGCCCCCCAACAAACACGAAATAAATAAAATGTTATTTTAACTAAGAAAAACCACTTAACTCTCGAAGATTTCCAAGTCACTATAAATAGTTTATCTTTTTTTTTTTCTTTTAAAGACAGAATCCCACTCTGAAGTCCTGACTGACTTGGAACTCCCAGAGATCCACCTGCCTCTGCCTCCCGAGTACTGGGATTAATGGCATATGTCTCCACCGCCTGGCCATAATTTACTTCTAACATCAAATTTTGTGTCATTTATTGTACATTTGGGACATGTCTCCAAGGAAAGGTGATTCCAGCCTTTAGTTCCATCTCCAAAGAAAACATCTTCCAATAAAAAGACATCAAATGTGGGCTGACAAGACGGCCCAGCAGATCAAAGGTAAAGGTGTTTGCTGTCTGATGAACTGGGGTCAGTCTCCAGAACCCACACGGGGGAGGGACAACTGCCTTCCACAGCGTGGCCACATGTGCCATGGCGCACACCCTCAAGCACACACATACATTGTGGTGGTTTGATTGTAATTGGTCCCCATAATCTCATAGGGAGTGGCACTATAGGAGGTGTGGCTTTGTTGGAGTGGGTATCGCCTTGTTGGAGGAAGTGTGTCACTGTGGGGGTGGGCTTTGAGGTTTCCTATGCTCAGTTCTCAGTCAACTCTCTGTTGCCTGCAAGATGTAGGACTCTCAGCTACTCCAGCACTACATCTGTCTGCACGCCACCATGCTCCCCACCATGATGATAATGGACTGAACCTCTAAAACTGTAAGCAAGTGTCCCCCAATTAAATGTTCCCCTTATAAGAGTTGCCATGATCATGGTATCTTCAGAGCAATAAAAACCCTAACACATACAGTAAATAAATATTTTTTTTTCACAACAGGGTTTCTCTGTGTAACAGCTCTGACTGTCTTGGAACTCACTTTGTAGACCAGGCTGGCCTGGAACTCACTGAGATCCATCTGCCTCTGCCTCCCGAGCACTAGGATTAAGGATGCGTGCCACCATGCCCGGCAAATACATTTTTTTTTTAAAGATTCAAATCAAAGAATTTTTGTTCTACTTTGAGACAGATTTTCATATAGCCCAAGCAGCTCAAACTCACTATATAGGTGAGGATGGCCTTGAACTGCTACAATCTCTACCCTTATGTGCTGGGATTACAGGTTGTGCACAACTATGCCTGGTTTCAAATCTGGGACTTGGCTATCAGAATAAGATAAATTTTTAAAAAGAGAGGAAGAAGAATCCCATCTTTTCCTACTGTGGACACAACATCTTGGGCACAACCTGTACAAACTTGCACAGAACGCAAGTTCCACACCCATTTTCTTTCCGTCAACTCATCACCATTTTCGACAGGAAACAGAACATCTGTTGTACAGGAACTCTACGCTAAGAGGCGAGGAACACAAAGAATTTGCTCAAGGCAAAGCCAGAAGGTCAAGCAGCAAGTTGAATCACAGTGGGGCTAGTTGCTCCTTTGCCCATATCTCTGCTCAGGGCCACTTGTCACATGCCCACACTGCCCTACTGTGTAACCGTTGATGTGCAGAAGGTAGCCTCACCTACGGTGAGCCCTCTACTGCATGGAACCGTCATTTCTCACACAGTGACACAAGGCTGTCTACATCACTAAAGACCTCCCTAAGCGTCAAAGGCCAAGCACTGTGGTTGGCTGTCACAGTGCTGGTGAGGCTGCCACCTGTCCCACTCCAGCTGTGCGGTAAAGGGACAATCTTGTTGTGTAGCATGTTTGTGCCCATGCACATGCTGAGTAGCCCAGAAAGTCGCAGCTCTGGTTTTCTAATTTTATTTTATTTTTTAAAAGTGTCTGTGTATGAGTGTTTTATCTCCATGTATGTGATGTCTGTGCCCTCGGAGATAAAAACAGAACATCGCATCACCTGAAACTGGAGTTAGAGACACTTAGGAGTCCCCATGTGGATTCTGGGAATTGAACCCAGAGGACCTCTGGGAGAGCAGCAGTTAATCTCAGCCACTGAGCCATCTCTCCAGCCCCAGGTAGCAGCCATCTCCCCTCCTGCATCTTAATATGAGTACTAGGGTTGTTTTCTGTTTGTTTGCTTGCTTAGGTTTTGTTTTGCTTTGAGACAAAACCATTTATTTTTAGACTCTAGGCCTCCATTTTGTTTCCAGGCACAGCTCCTGAGTCATCAGCTGCTGGTACTGCTCGAAATAAGGTTAAATTTTAAGTTAAAATTTTCTTCAGGCTATAGGCCTATAAATTGAGTGTCAAAGGATGGACTACCCTAATGAAAATACACTCGTAGCCTTCCCTCACCTGAGCCTCGCACTGCCACAGACAACACACTCTTCACATGTGCTACTCATCCCTTGTGAGATTAAGCCCAAGTCTCCAAATCTCAGAGTCTTCTTATTCAGGCTGTGGGATGACCAGAAAAGCCTTGGACTTGGCCACACAGCCCATGGAGGTTGCACCAAAGGCATTAAGACCTAACGGAGCAACGCTATGACCAGATTACATCACCTTGAAGGGTCAGGATCCACGCAAACCAGACCCCAAGGACTCCTGCCCAGGGCCGGAGGGGCCCCACAGTTCCTCCACGTGAAGAGAAGTTAGGGCTGGAGGGGCTGACAGCTGCATAGGAGCAGTCGTGGCTCTGAAGAGCCATCTAGCTCTGCCCTTCACTAATCCTTTAGGGTTTTGATGGTCATGATATCACTCCATGGAGGAGAGCAGATTTTAAGTCACGCCTCTGTCCCTATGCTATGGCCTACCTGTGTCTCCGAATCCTTCTCAACCTCGGTTCCAGGGAGTAGACTGAGGAAGGCAGCATAAAAGCTGTGTCTCCTGTGACGTCACTGAGCTAACCCTTCTCCCGTGTGTCTGTTGGTGGTGCCACAGAAACAAGACAGTGCTGGGAAGCCTCTTGGGATTCCAGAACTGGAGATGTGACAGTTTCCTTCTGTCCAAAGGGAGAAAGGTTTCCACCAGCACTGAAAACAGAGACCCTCGGCTCTTAAGTTAAGAGTCTGTGGTTGTCTGTGGCCCAGTCAATTAGCTTGGTGTTCACCTTTGTAGGGAAATCCAAGGATGAATTTCTGCTTCCTTTTGTGTAACCCTAAAGAGAGATTCCTTCTCTTACCCCTTAGCTGGGATTTGTATAAAATGTACCCGCCTTTAGCTGTCAATCTCAGAAAGAAGGCTCCTAGAAAGCCCATGGTAGGCGGGGAGATGGCTCAGGGGATAAAGCACTTGCTGCACAAGTATTAGAACCTGGGTTCAAATCCTCAGAAACCCACAGAAAGCTGGGCTTGGTAGCACACATCTGCAATCCCAGTGTTCCTCTGATGACATAGAAGGCAGAAACAGGAGAGTCCTGTCTACAGATGTTCCTCATGATGCTATCTGGGCAAGGAGCATGGGAAAAGAAAAAGAGAGGAGAAAATCAGAGAAGAATCACTGGGCAGTCAGAATCAACGCGCTATGAGCACACATGGTAAACGGCTCCTAAAAACAAATATGAACAGCTGGCAGTCAATTCTTGTTTTCTAAATATATCCTCTCCTGAAAAGAACTAGGACTCACTGGAGAAACGGCTGTGCCAAGGCTGTCAGAGAAAGAGCAGCCTCCTGAAACACTCACTCTTTCCTAAAAGGATACAGGAGCCAGCTGGTGGGGAATCCACTGGGAAGCCTGGGATGGTAAGCATTAGAATGGCAGTAGAAGCTGTAACCCACTGAATAAAGTAAAACCTGAGAATCGACAGTCTGTGAGCAGGCTGTACTTAGGCGTTTAGGAATGCAAGTGCATATACAGTATGTATGTAACAACTAATGAAAACACAAGACCATAAATCTGAAAGAGAGCAAAGAGTAGTATATAGGGGAGTTTGGAGGGAGGGAATGGAAGGGGGAAAAGATATAAGTATATTATAATCTTGAAAAATAATATTAAAAAAGAATTCAGTCTTCATTGATCTATAATTCAAAGAGCAGAGGAAAACAGAATTGGTGTGGGGGGGGGACTCTTTTAAGTAACAAATGCAAAGACATCAACCACTACAGTAATTAATTCAGGAATAAATAACCATAGACATTAAAAAAACAATCCAGTGAAGGGAAGTTTGATGAAAATTGAATATTTACATAGTAATAGTAGGCTGAGGGGGTAGTCCTGGAGGAACACAAGTGTAAAGCTAGCCTGGGCTACATAGTGAGACCCTGTCCAAACAAAACACACAAAACATGTCATCATGAACAGACAGCAAATGCCTACAAATAACTGGCTTCTACTCTTCAACAATGTCCTGTCAGAAAATACAAAGGCAGTCTGGGATATGGTGCCAGATGGAGAGGCTGAAAATAATGCATGATTTCTGATTTTCTTTTTACCACATTATTGGTACAACTGACAAAACCTTCATAAGGAACTAGGCAGGGGTGCCTGTCAGGCCAGGATTCAGGAAGTGGAGAAGAAACATGAATTCTAGGCCAGCCAACACCATACAACAGAGATCTGGTCTCAAAACACAAGCGCATGTGTCCTCTCTCCCCCTTTCCCTCTCCCTCTCTTTGTCTCTCTCCTTTTAAATCTGGGGCTCAGTGGTAAGGTGCTTATCTATTTTGTGTAAGGCCCTGGGATGGAGGAAGATAAAAGTAATAAAAAAAAAAATAGATCGCTGGGTGTGATAGTTCAACAATCCTAGCATGTGGTAGCCGGAGGCAGGAGGATTATATAGAGTCCAACGTCAGCCTGGCCTAAACAGTGAGTTCTGTGATGTGTAGACTGTGAGGTGAGGGTAGGGTTACTGAGAGGAGGCTGCAGCTCATGAGGCGGGTGTTGGAAGGAATTAAACCGGCCTGTATTTTGATTACGGTGGCATTGACACAAATATAAGCATCTTTGAGTCCGCAAAACTACATGACAAAGAAATCAATTTACTGCATGTTAAACTAAGAAATGTAATGGTTTGAAATGAGAAATGCACACACACATTCCAGGGGTTTCAACGTAGCCAGTGGAAGCACACACATGTGCTGTAAACACAGGAGCAGGGCTGCCCGTGTTGGGGCTCGGTGATGGAAATGAGAATAAAGATAAAACACAACAAATAGCAAACAAGGCAATAAAACCAGTAACTAGAACAGAGATGACAACGGGCCATGAGATTGAGTTTGAGAAGTGGATAGGAAAGAAGAAACTAGGAGAGACAGCGGAGTGGGAGGGGCTCTCCAAGGGCTGCCAGGGAAGGGAGGACAGCATCTGTACTCCTAGGCCTGCGGGTCTGGGCGGTCACCGCAACAGTCTGACATGATCTAAGGCTGGAGTAAGCCTACTTCTCTTCTCTGGCTTTTGACTCCTCTGTGGCCTTCTGGGTACAGCTGTCTGCATCTACAGAATTCTTTTGCTTTTTTTGTTTGTTTGTTTTGGTTTTTGGTTTTTGTTTTGTTTTTGTTTTTTTTGAGAGAGGGTTTCTCTGTGTAGCCCTGGCTGTTCTGAAACTCACTCTGGAGACCTGGCTGACCTCAAACTCACAGAGATCCACCTGCCTCCATCTCCCGAGTGCTGGGATAAAAGGCGTGCACCATGAAACTCCCTTTCCAACACAGTTCTTAACAGTAGAAGCCTGAGTATTTCCCCACTTGGGAAGAACAAAGGAACGCCCTTGTGTATCATAGCTACTCGGCATTATAACAGGTCACATCAGAACAATTCAGCAGGAAAATGTGCTGCTGTGAGTGCTAACGGGAAACTTTCCCGGGCGCCTGGCTTGCAGGGAGCGCTGAACAAATATGAAGTTGTGCACAGTTGATGGGGCTGTGGCTGCAGTCTCGGACTCTATAGTCAGACTGGCGCCCACTGACTAGGTTTGCACACTGAGCCACTCAACAGCTGAGCCCGAGCATCTGCTGTCCTGCTTAGGCCCTGGGCTTGCCCGATGAATCATGCGCCAAAGGCACCCATGGATAGCTATGAATGCAGCCCAACACAGTTATAATTTATATAAAGCATGGAGTGCAGTGTGTGTGTGTGTATGTGTGTGTGTGTGAGAGAGAGAGAGAGAGAGAGAGAGAGAGAGAGAGAGAGAGAGCGAGCTTTCTTGTAACTCGGTTGCATAGTTCTCAGGTGTGAATCTGTAAACCACAACACCGTGTGAGGGCGGGGCAAATGTGCATTTCTTGAGCTGAGAGTCAAGCCTGGTTCTCAAGCCCCACTGACAACCATCCCAGCTTTACAAGGCGGCCCTCGTACACACTTCAGTGTCTCTCAGTGAAGCCTTCCGGCTAACCATGGCTACTCTAGCAACATCAGGCGGGAAGACACTCCAATGAGCATCCAAGCTAACCCTGGGTCTTATCCCATAAGAAACTGAGACCCAGAGACTACTCAGTACATTGGCAACAGACCTGACCTATGGACTGGGCATCCTGGATTTCAACTCCAGCCCCTATGTAGAACAAAGAAGGCTATCCCAGGCTTGTGCCTTAGGTGGTCTGCCAACACGCCAGACATACGACCTAACTGAACACACTTACATTTGGTGTCCAGTTTGTTTGTTTGTTTGTTTGTTTGTTTGTTTTTCCAGACAGGGCTTCTCTGTGTAGAATTTTCCAGTTTTCTATTTCAATAACATACCTTCTCTCCTCTTGAGACGCCACAAAATATCCAACTCCACAAAACACTCCTTTCTGGCTCCCTCTGAAAAACTTGTAACTGTTTATGATTTGAATACTCACAAACTGTCCATCCTGAGAAGGCTGTGTAGGTTCTACAAATACCTGGCACACCTAACACGTGGAAGCACACAGTCCAAGTTCGTTCCCAGTGTGGATGAGCAAGGTGAAGCCCTTCTCCTTGTGGCCTGGAGGAGGTCCGTCCACACAGCCAGGCCAATCTCAACTCTGAGTTTTCCGCTCCCATAAGCTTCGGTCATAGCTTCTCACCACTCCATTGGCAAGACACTTGACCAAGTCAGCCTGAACTGAATGTACGCTTCTGTGCCCAAGGAGCAGCGCTGATCCACAATTATACGCCTCATGTCATGGATCCTCTTGTGAACCCTCCAAGGAAAGCAATGATCCCATTTCACATAGGAAGAAAACAGCTCTGACCCGATTCAAGGGACCCAGAGTCAGAATGTCTTACTACATCAGAAGGGAACTGTGAATTTGGTAGAAGATAAGGGAAGTTCCTAGAAGAGGAAGGCAGTGCCCCTTACAAGTTGAATACGGCCTCATCTCCTGGATCTAGAAACTTGTGGTCATATGAAATCACTGGCTCTAATCACTTTACCATTTATGCAATTAAGCAAGCTTCTACTGGCCTCCCAGAGAGGCCTGCCCTGGCATGTACGAGGCCCTGAACTCAACCTCCAGCCCTGTAAGCCAGACAGAAGGTATGTGCAAGGAAAATACTTAGCCCTTCGTAGTTGTAGATCTTAGACAACTGCATCAACTTATTTTTAATCTAGTATGATTTCAGTGTTCTTTGATTTGGGTGCTGTTATTGGCTTCTATAAACCAGAGCTGTTACACAGGAATTTGTCCACTCAGGTTAAAAGATCAAGCACCCAGGCTAGTCTGTCACAAACTATTCCTAAGAGTCTCTATGACTGGCTGCATGCAACCAACTCACAAAGGTTTAGACCAATATCATTTTGAAGTCAGGCTTTTATAGCCAACATCCGATCCTATTCTATAAGCTTGGCTTTGCTTTTAAAGGAAGGAGGAAAAAGATGATTTGTATAAATCATCTCTGCTTATGGAGTATAAAGAATCAGCAGACTTCTATTTAGAGAACCCAGGCAGGAACAGCCCAGAGGCAGAGGCTCTGTAAGAAAAAGCATGCCATGCTTGGGAAAATCCTCTCTGTCTCTGTCTCTCTCCCTCTGTCACACACACACACACACACACACACACACACGGGGTGGGGGAGGAGAAGAAGAGAGAGGAAGAGGGAGAGAGAGACCAGGAAAGTTCACATGAAGCTCAAGATAGATTCAACACTCTCTTCAGATCCACATTCTTTAGAAGCTGGGAATTTCAAATTCAGAGCCTGTGAACAATTCTAGACCTCTCAGAAAGCAGTGTGGCAATGTGAACCCACGTTCAGGATGACTGTATCTGACCTACAGATTCTTTCTAAGAATATATCCCCAGGAAGTAATTTGTTGTGTGATATTTTTATTTCATTCTGAAAACAAAGCTTGCTTTGGGTCAGAGGATGGAGTTAGCCACTAGCTGACCTGAAACGAACCATAGAGGTTTGGAGGACTACGGACAGATAGGAGACAGGAAGTAGTACGGCGGGGCTGAGAGAGGATCTCAGCCCCTTTTGGAGGAAGGAACAGAAGTGGTAGGAAGTCACTGTGGCTGCTCCCCTGCTTCTCTGATCTTTCAGGTTCTTACCCCAATGTCTGACTCCTGCTTTTTTTATTGATAAAGAAGAATTAGATAAATGCCTCAGTAATTCAATTGAAATAAAGAACTGTGTCCTACAAAATGTGTTCAAGATTAGGACAGTGAAACCTGGAATGAAGAACACTAAGGAATTAACAGTAAGGTTAGTAAACAGACATGAGGTTGAGGCAGGAGGATTATGAATTTTAGGTCAGCCTTAACTACACAGTGAGAACTAGAGAAACTAGGGAAGGGGAAAACATGATCCAAGTATATCATATGAAAAACCTTTAATTAGGAAAGAAAATATTTAATTAAAAAACAAAACAGTTAAGCCAGGAAGTGGCGTCATATTTCTTTAAACCCAGCACTCTGGAGGCAGAGGCAGTCAGCTCTCTGAGTTCAAGGCTAGCCTGACCTACAGAGCAAGTTCCAGGGGGAAAAAAAAAAGGTAAAAAGATACTAGGCAGCCACAACTAAAGATAATCAGGCTAAGTATAGGCAAAATTACACTTTGGAAGGTAATAGAAATAGCTGAATTTAAATTAGTCTCACACAATAATTATGAAATTATGAATATAACAGTAAATTATGCATGCATTTTGACATTGTAGCTTTATTACAGTGGTAGGGACAATTTTAATGGGGTATCATTTTTAACTATAAAGAGAAGAGATCCCATAAAGTGAGACACATGAGTGAGAGAAGGAAGGTATGGCTCAGTGGGTAAGGTGCTTGCCGTGCAAGCCGGAAAACCTGAATTCAGACGGCCTGCATTGTATCAAAGTCGGACATGGTGGTACATGTCTGTGAACTTAGTGGTGGGAAGAATGAGCTGAGTGGGGTTCCAGAGCTTGCTAGCCCCCACTAGGCAGTGAGCTCCAGACTTACTGAGAAACCTGCTCAAAAAGTAAGGCAGAGAAGTATCGAGGAAGACATAGGACGTTCATCTCTAGCCTCCACACGTACACACTTCAATGTGTGCATGTGAGCAAGCATGTATGTATACACACACACAAACATACAGGGAGGCTGGGCCGGAGGTGTGGCTCAGGGGTAGAGTGCTTGTCTAGAATACGCAAGGTTCCTAGTTTAATTCCTGGCCCCTGGCAAGAGGGAAATTCATCAAAAATGGGTATTCCTGCCCCCACTTCAGCTTCCCATTCCACAATTTCAGTTACCACCCTGGGCTAGCCCTATCTACTGTCCTAAAATACCACATGCAAAATTCCAGAAACCATCCACTAGTCTTAAAGAATTCTTATTGCAGCATATTGGTAACCATTATAAAATTGTTCCATTTTTACTACTATTGTCTCTTACCTATGCTTGATTTAGAAATTAAGGTTTGTCACAGGCAAATAGGGTTCAGTACCATTTGTGTGACCTCAGGTATCCTCAAGGGACTATATAGCATTACCACTATCAAGGATAAACAACACAATCAGAGCTTAACACGTACCAGGCGCTATTTTAGGCCATTTCATGGCCATTCCCTAAGACTCTCATCTCTTAAGTGATACTATTATTACCCCATTTTATACAGGAGAACACTGAAGCCCGCAGAGACAACATTCTCACACCTCACAGCTGCCTAGTATGACAGAGCCATTCCTCAGTTTATGTTTGTCTGTGTGAGTGTTTACTGTGTGTGTACAAGTGCCCTCAGAGGTCCGGACAATCAGATCCCAGGAGCAAGAGTCAGGTGGCTGTGAATCACTCAGGGTTGGTGCTGGGAACCAAACTCGGGTCCTCTAGAAAAGCAGGGCACGCTTAACCGCTGAGCCATCCCTCGCTCTGTTTCTTAGTCAGCCATGCACCTGCTACATCATCACGCCTATTTGACAGAGAGGCCAGAATCCTCAGAAGCAGCCTCACCACAAATGCTCTGAAATCAGTGGGTGGTGAGCCCCACAAGGAATTTCTGAGGCCTTCTGTACCGCAGAGAGAGCTGGTATCTCTACACACACCCTACACTAGAATTTAGGGAGGAGAGAAACAGTTCACTTGAGCTTCAGGGAGGCAACAGAACCCAAAGGAGTCTGGATTGGCCTAACACCCCAGGGGCAAAACTCTGAATCCACCGGTGTTGCAGACCCGCCCTGCCCTCTCCACTCCACTCCAGCCCCCTCCACTGCCTCCCCGAGGTCCCTCCTGCCTACAGCAGTCCCAACAGCCTGCGCCACTGCCTCTTTTAGCGTCTTCCGGCTCCGTCGGCCTTCACTTCCTTCCCTCTCCTACCCTGTGCGTCACTGTTGGCAACAGGGGGAGATTTAGCTGCAGGACAGCAACTGGAAGAGGTCAGGGGCTATTTCCAGCAATAGACCCCAGCCCATCACAGCCCGGGAAGAGTCAGACAGGCTAAGGCAGGCTTGCCAGCATCACTGTGTGCAAGGGGCCCTTGGTTTCTGATGCTGGCTCTAGTCCAGACCACCCATTTCACTCCCTGCCCCTCAGAGCCTCTGAACAGAAAGGCTCTGGACCTGATTCACCCACTGTGCAGGGACTCTTCGATACCCAAAGGCTGGACCTTGTTTGTGTCTACCTCTTGCACTTCGAACAGTATAGTTGACCATAAAAGTCTGCTGTATAAGCAAATGAGGTCACGTCTGTCCTCTTCCTTTGGGGGTCTCTTTTAAATATGATGGCCAGCAGGGCCCCAGCTTAGGCTGCCTACAAGGCTTATCTGAATAGAGGAAGCTACCAGGCCATGTCCCCACGCTTGCCTGACACTCAGCTTCTCTGAGTCTCCCCGATCTTAGAGTACTTTTCTGCCTGCCGTCTCTTTCTCTTTCTTCAGGCTGTTGGTGTCTCGTCGCACCAACAGCAGCTCTGTGGTTTCAGGACGTCAAAGGCAAGAGGATATTAAGCAAAACAGGGATGAACTTTTAAAGAAAATGTTAAAGGCATTTTTAGGAGGAACCCTGTCATTGGGCCAAGCATTTGCTCACGCTCCTACCAGACCCCTCCAGGCCCACATGGAAAGGCAGGAAGGAACCTGACCTCAGATGCTACATGGGTCAAGCTGGTCTGGCAGAATCCTGCCCCTTCCTTCAATGCAACCTTGCTCTAACTCCAAAAAGCTCAGTGCCAAATGACCCCTGGCAGATTCTCCACACCAAACATCCCCTCCGAAGAGAATTTAGCTCCACTGAGGACATTCAAAATGGAGTAACTTCAAAATACAATCCTTGGAAAGAGCCAAGCAGAGCGCAGCAGCCTGAGGCTTTGGTGACGGAATCCACAGTCCTCACTGAGGCCAGGCTCTGTGGCTTCCCCAGGCTTTTCCCTTAAGAGAATTCCCGGAAACGTCAGAGTCTCGCTCCACAGCCCCTCCCTGGAACTCAGGAACACGGGGTAGCAGGCAAGCTGTGTGTGTTTCAGAATCTGATTTGCTGGCTCCTTCCCACCTCCCCTCTGTCACATCTTGATGATGTCAACAGCAGTGGCTGGCCCACCAGGACTCAGCCAGCACTCAGCTCTGGAGCCATATTAGGCCATATGAGCCTACCCAGAGATCTGGCAGCTAAGGGAACAAGTCGAGAAGTTACTGAGGGCACACCATCCCCATGGGTTCCATCCGCAGCAGATCTGCTCAGCCAGCTCTAAGGACCCGCCCAGGCGCTTCCTGACCCTTTTCTCCTCTTAATCAGAATTCTAGACCTAGCATTCCACATAAGTGGTAATCATTTGACAGCACTGTGCAAACCACAAAGGGTTAAGTGCATTTCCAAATGCACTTAACCCTTTGTAAGAGGCTTGAAACCTAGAGCTTCTCAAAAAAAAAAAAAATCACCTTTTTTTTTCTCTTTTGGAAAATGTTCTACAGACAGCATACAAAAAGTACAATTTGGTGCACAAGGCTCACCACACCTCCAGACACCCACAAATATGTGTCTAACAACAGCTGACTATAAGACAGCTATGGCATACTCTGCCGACCTAGATGATACTGCTTCTGTGATTTATTTGCTACTTTTGTTTTATTATTTTCTTGCAGTACAGGGATCAAGCCTGGGGCCTCGCAACTGCTAGCAATCACCCTTCTACTACTGAATTATCCCCATCCCACCTCTGTGATTATTTAAAAGATGCAGGACCAAGATTGCAATGAATAAAAAAAAAAGAATGATAACCAGGCTATCTGTATGAATTTATATGAGTTTATTGTTCCTCCTGTAAAGATATCAGTCATCCTGGGTGTCTTAGTTAGGATTTTATTGCTGTGATAAAGACCACGACCAAAAGCAACTTGGGGAAGAAAGGAATTATTTCATCTGACACTTAAGCCATGAAGAGATGCTGCATGTTGGCTTGTTCCTCTCTCATGGCTTGCCTGGCTGCTTTCTTACAGCACACAGGACAGTCTGCCCAGGGGTGGAACCACTCACAATGGATGGACCCTCCTACATATCGATCACTAAGAAAATGGACCACAGGCTTACTCACAGGCGAACCTGATGGGAGCATTTTCTCCACTGAGGTTCCCTCTTCCCAAGAGACTTCAGCTTGTGTCGAATGACATAAAAACTAGCCGGTACACTGAGTATGGTACCAGCCCATCTGGAGCTGGTCCT
Source organism: Microtus oregoni (assembly GCF_018167655.1). Classification (NCBI taxonomy): domain Eukaryota; kingdom Metazoa; phylum Chordata; class Mammalia; order Rodentia; family Cricetidae; genus Microtus; species Microtus oregoni. Next base: position 6,945,753 of record NW_024543076.1, on the reverse strand, counting down.
GGAGTGGCTACAGCAGCAGTTACAAGCCTGGGAAACCTAGGAAGACACTGTCAACAACAAACAAACAACAAAAACCCAGAAACAAGGCAGCAGCTATACTCTTAAACATGTCAAAAGAGAAGACGAGCAGAAAATAGGGAAGCATTTTTATCTGGGTGAAAAGAATGTGGGTGTAGGCCGGGCGGTGGTGGCGCACACCTTTAATCCCAGCACTCGGGAGGCAGAGGCAGGCGGATCTCTGTGAGTTCGAGACCAGCCTGGTCTACAGAGCTAGTTCCAGGACAGGCTCCAAAGCCACAAAGAAACCCTGTCTCAAAAAATACCAAAAAAAAAAAAAAAAAGAATGTGGGTGTATTTTTCTTTCTTTTAACTTTGCAAATTATTTTCAATGTGCCTGATTTTTGTTTGTATGTTTTCAGAGCTGGAGATCAAACCATACAAGTTCTCTGCACTGAGTTATACACCCCACCCCCTCATTACTTTACACACACACACACACACACACACACACGGTTGCTCCTACCCTAAAAAAGAAAAAAAAAAAGCAAACGTGAAGACCCACGGTCTTTGTCCTGACACCTCTATGAGGCAAATCATTATAGTTACACAATACACCCAGAACATACTTAAAATCCCACACCTCGCTAAGAGTTCAGCCACAACCAACAAATGACACAGCCCCTGGCCTCCATTTGTACAAGGAAGTAAGGGCTGAGGACAAGCTGAAAACGTGGAACCAGAACAAGAACACCCGGCAAGTGACTCATCATCCCTCTGTCTGCTAAGGACAAATCCCTTTAGGCCACGTTCACTTAGAACTAAAATCAGGCCACAACCCTCTAACCTAGAGGTCTCTGACTTTCAGAACAGGACTTAGAGAGCTCTCCCGGGGACAAAGGCACCCTCACCTCACCCTGCACAGACCCAGACAAACAAAGGCTCACAACTGAGGTCTTTTAAGTCACAGCTGCAGGCAGCTTTCAGGAGATACAGGAAGGCTAGCTCTATGGAGATCATGAAGCTCAGCCTTACACCTTGCTAAGGCCCTTCAAAGTTGCAGGGCCTGGCCCAGGGAGCACATCAGCTATGGCAGAATCAAATGTAAAACCAGAGTCTCCAAGGGAAGCCGATTTATCAGAAGACCACTCTGAAGCTAGGGAGATGGTCAGTGGATAAAGTTTTTGCTGTGAAATCAGGAGCCCCTAAATCTGAATCCCCAAGTACAAGCCAGGCTATAGCATGTCTATATTTCCAGGGCTCCTACAACCAGTCTGGGAGGAGGAGACAGGAGAATCCCAGCAGCTCATGGAACAGGCAGCCCTGCTGTACGCAGCAGCAAACAACAAGAAACCTTGCCTCAAACACTGTGGAAGGCAAGGACTAATACCCAAAGTTGTCTTGTGATCTCCACAGGGTGCAAGCATGCCTACACATGGACACACACACATGTGCACACACATACGAACACTCACACACACACACACAGGCAGCATGCACACAATTTCTTATAAAAGGTTAACATTCCACTGCATTAAAAAAAAAAAAAAACCCTGCAAACTCCAAGTAGACATTAATTCAAGCAGAATTTCAGTCTCTCTTGGCAGGAACAAACAGGGAACAAAGAATGGGAATAAGGAACAGAGGGAGTAAATAAGTTGGAAGTGAAGGAATCTCCAGGTTTGACCAAAAAATAACTAAGCCCCTTTCCCAGAGACCCTTAGCCCACTGAGCCCAAGCTAAGCCTGTTGACTGTGCCTCCAAAGTCTGAACGGTCCCAGGGTGGAACCTGTGGGAGGGCTCAGGCTGACTTGGCATCAGCTGCCCCATCATTCTCAACCCCTAAATTAGCCTGGAAATCCCTACCCTGCTGCTACTCAAAGACCATAATACCCAGGCAGATGGCCGTTGATATCTCATTATCATCATTATAAAGCAGCAAGTTAAGGTTACCCAGCAGAGCTAATGGGCAGCTGCGGAAAGAAAAGGAAAATTTTCACACAATCAAATAAAAATAAGGACAGAAGAACTCTGATATCAAGCCTGAGTTTCTTTCTCAACGAAAGGAAGGGAGGTTAGAATGTTAGGGAAAGGGACATACACACACACAGTTCAGAGACATAGTAATCATGTCTCTCTTGTCTAAATTGTACATTGCTGCAAGGGAGACCCTTTTCCTTCTTTGTAGCTCTAGTGCTGTGCACAGTACACACTACAATTACCAGAGTCATCCCGACATCCACATAAGACCTTTCAGAGGAAGGGATGCACAAGCACCTTAGAAGGATCTTCTTTCCAATCTCTGGACACTATCAAGGCAACTCCTGGCCCTCCGAAGGAGTCTTTATGGGCATTAACCTGAGGCAAGAAAACCACCGAGTCCCCTCCAGGAATGCCAAACCAAGAAACCATGATTTAAAGCCAACACCACATGTGGCTCTTATTTTCCATGTCCCCAGATCATCTGACGCCCTTCTGCCAAAGTGGTTCCCACACTCAAACCTGGGATCCCCACCCCCACCCCCAGTGCTGGAATTAAACCCAAGGCGTTATATATGCAAATCACTGAGCCACAGCCCTAGCAAGTGTAGAATTAAGAACAGGCAGGGCTCATTTTTCCTGCCATAATGTTATTTGGGAGAAATGAACAGGTTTTACCATAAAAAAAGATCCAGACTGTCATGGAGGGTATTTCTAAAGGACTTTAGCAATCAGGTATCCACTTTCTGGCTACCTGACTGTGTCTGAAATGAGGTGAAGCCTTGAAATGCTTTTCCTAGAATGTACCTCGCTGCTTCAGGTAGTTAGGTTCTGTCTAATATGACTGTTAGATAAAGACAGTAGGATCTGTGTGCACATCAATAAATTATTGCCTCCAGAGAAAAGCAGCAAGACAAAACTGGCTTAAAGGGCTAGTTACTCAAATTTAAAGCTGCAAGATCTGCATCCAAGTGAAGATCTCTGCACCTCCAGGATGAGATTTCACCCTTAAAAGAAAGGGGGATGAGGTCCCAACAGTCATCTCAGAGTGGATAAGTCAAGGACAGTCCTCTCCCACGTGTCCCAGCACAGGCTGTTCTAATCAGCCTGCCTGTGTCCGCACATGCACACACGGGTGAAGGGAGGCAGCAGCCTGATACAGAGAAATGCCTGAGAGCCAAGAGCCCAGAACAGACCTAGCAAGTACTTCATCTTCAATGTCACTCACAAGCCACGGCAGAGGCTCAGCTAAAAGCAGCCCCCTCCAAAAGCCAGGGAAATTGCCCCGTCAACAAGTGATCTAAAAGGGCCTTGGCTATCTAGAGCTCCTATGTGCATCTAGATAAGAATCCTAGGCCAGCAAGAAGGCTCGGCAGGTGAAGGTGTTTGCAACCAAGCCTGACAACACGAGTTCTATCCCTGAAACCCACAGAGTGGAAAACTACTGACTCCCACAAGTTGTCCTCCAATCTCCACAACTCACACCATGGCACATAGGTCCACACACATATACACACATACACAAATAAATAAAAGCAACTCACTCACACACATACTCACTCACACACACACACACACACACACACACACAATTATCTTCCCTTTTGAACAAATGATGGGTTATCTCCTTAAAGCATTGTTGGGCAAGAAGGGCCTCTGAGATTGAAGATGCCCAGAACTCCCTGCCCCCTTGAAGGATTTGCACTATCTGTCCCAGGTCCCAGCTCAGCCTGTTATTTCCCCCAATGAATCCAGCCTGATATGCCTGTCTACCTTCTCGACCAACACCACACCCAAAATGCCTGTGCCACAGCCAGTCAAATCATATTGAGCTGTGCCAAATATGAGCAGATAAAACATTCGAGAAAAAGATAAACATTCTGGGAAAGAGCCGCAAGGCTGCAGCTCCTCCCATCTTCGGCAAACATCCAGGTGGCCAGAAAATAGAGCCTCATTGCCATGGTCAGTAGAGTGGACAGCGCACAGTTACCTGGAAGCCTGTCACGGGTCTAGAGGGAAAAAAGGCTGCACTAACTAGAATTCTCTGGGCAAGGAGAACTTCTCAGGAAAGGTCAGCCAGCCCCTATAGCCTGCACTGGGGCTGGGGAGGATGGAACAGACAGCCAGGGACTCATACTAGCCCCACAGGAGAGAGGAGTCCTCCCGCTATCACTAGTACTCCAAACAGTGCAGCCTGCCCCCAGTCAGACCTATTGCAGAAGCACGATTCTAACCTCAGCCTATCTAAAGTCCATTCAAGTGTCCTGGCGAACAGAAGCCAGATCTAACAGCAACCTAACAGCAGCCTGGTCTGATCCCTTACCACCTCAAAGTCACCAGCTATCAACTGAAAAAGATCCAAGCATCTGGCTCAGACCGCTGGACACCAGAAAGTAGAGAACTCAGGGAAAGGAACTGTAAGTAGTGAAAGGGCCACAGTGCTAACCCCCAGGGATGCTTCCTCCCACCAACCTCAAAACCACGGCCAAGGGCTTCAACTGACACCTGCCCAGCCGAACAGATGGGCCTGATTACCCGCCCCGAGACACAAACACACACACACACACACACACACACACACACACACACACACAGAGTCCCTGGCAGATTGAAAGCTTTCTTAAGATTCCTCCTGGCCAGGAAACTGACTGCCCTCCAAAAGTTGCACCTAAACATTCAAATCTAAGAGCACAGTTAAAAAATAAATAAGTTAATTAAAAACCTCTACCCTCATTTCTGGGATTGTGGCCTCAGCAGCAGCCTAAACATCAGTCCCATGCAAATCACATGAAGAGAGTCAGGCCCTGGCCTCTGGCTCTGCAGTCTAAAATGTTGTCTCTCTGAAAGGTCCTTTTGAGTTGTCTGTTTTAGAATTAATTTAGCAACACCACATTTACCAAGCCAAACCCAGCAGAACTATAGCCACAACTGTCTCTCATATTTCAGCAGGAAGACCCTATACTCCAAACAACTATAAACATGGGCACCTGAATTTCATTTTAAATGAACAGGGTCTGATGTATCCCAGGCTAGCCTCCAACTTACAACACAGAAGATGACCTTGAACTTCTGATCCTGTTGTCCCCACCTCTCTCAAGTGCTTCGGGTCCAGGCGTGTTCACAGAGCTCAGTTTTACGTGGTGCTGGGATCACACCCAATGCTCTCTGCATGCTAGGCAAGGACTCCACTGACTGAGCTATGTGCCTGACCCTGGAGTACTTTTTACTAACTAATTTGTCTTTTTATCTGTATAATGCCCAGGCAACAACCAAAAACAAAAGCAAAAGGCCCAGACGCTCTGTAATCTGGGGACCTGCTCTCCTCCTCTGTGTTCTTCAGTGACATCTCTACGGGGTCTATGGAAACAATGCCTCCCAGCCTCAAACTCCACTATTGATTACTTGCTATCTTGTGCTTACTATGTACACAATCTCAATTAGTCCTACAACAACCCTGTGAGGTAAGCACAGGCAAGCTTATCTAACACCCCAGGAAGGAACACTACAATGTTTGAAGTTGGCGTTTACCAGTAGAACTAATATTCTCCTTCACCCTCCAGAGAACTACTCCTGTTTCCCAGATTAACAACCCAGTCCAAAGGAATTCAATTTCCTACTCGTGTTTGGCCAATTCCAAGAGGTTCCTCCCAAACTTGATATGAAAATATTGAAGTAATTATTGGAGAAATTGAGCAAGAGACTATAGGAAGGCCTGCTCTGCCAGGGCTCTCCGGGAACGTGACAGGGCTCTTGGCAGGCTGCCTGCCTGCTGGTGGGGAGGTGGGGCTCCTCTGAACAACATTCTCGAACCTGAATTAGAAAAGAGCAGCCACCTGGCTGGTAACGACAGCAGCAACCTGTGGTCTACAGGCCACACAGAGGTCTACCCTGGGCCAGCCTCCTTAGTACTAGAAAGTAAGCCCATCTACCCGCTGCCTGCCTGGTGAAGGAAGGGTCAGGGTTCAGATCACCGAGACAGCAGTGCCAGAAAAGTGCAGCCCCCAGCGATCCGGAGCAATCTGGTTCATTTTAGGCCTCCAGTCCCCTGAGTACACAGGCACGCTGACCCTGGAGAAAGTCAGGCTCACTTTGGTTCAGAGGAACCTTCAGGAGAAGGAACTTGGGAGTGGGAGACGGAAGGCCCCTAGGTCCAGGACCTACCAATAGGAAGAAATCCACAACTGTAGCAACTTTTTAAAAGTTCATCCTTATTATTTAAACTCCTTGTTACAGTGTTTCATTTACTCCTTCAAAACAACTCCCTAAAACCAGAAGCGGTCTATTATCTCCATTAACCAGAAAGCGACCCTTAAAGAGAAAGTTAAGCCATTTGTTCAAAGGCAGAGTGGAGGATGGTGGGATAGGAGGTGGTTTGCTCAGTCGGTCCTGTCCTCAAACCGTAGAAGTTGCTACCGGTGTTGCTACAGGTAGGCAAGGCAGTAAGCGGCCTTTCAGTCTACCGGCTACTTTAAACCGACCCCAACTCCAAAATTTCCAGAACCTTGGGCAAGAACAAGGGTGTTTCCAGGGCCTTTTCTGGTGCTGGAGCCAGAAGAGCTTGAGAACTTCCCAACAGGGCCCCAGCCTCTGAGACAACCAGCCAACCTCTCCCGGGTCAGCCCCGAAGTTGGTCTAGGGGGATTAAGTACTCTGATCAAAACCCTGAGACTAGCAGTCTGAAAGAGATCATAGGGTAACGTCCCCGTGACCCTACTGAGGAAATCCGAGGAGTCCCTGACCTCCGATCCTTGTTCTTACCGAGCAGCGGGGACTCCTCAGGGCAAGCGGGTAGCGACAACAGTGCAGTGGTAGGGGGCACTGGGACCGAAGTCAAGTTGCTCTTCGGGCCGGGGTCAAAAGCCGCTCCAGAGCTGGAGGGACCCGGGCGAGGCTTCGAGGAGACTCCTAGAGGAGGCGGCGGTCGTGCGCCCCGAGTCCGGAGCTCTCCCAGGGGCTGCTTGCTGGCGGCGGTGCCGTTCGTGCCTCCCTTAAATGGAGAGGAGACTCCCACTAGCTGAGGCAAGCGGCTCAGGTCGCGGCCCGAGAGGTAATAGACCAGGGTGACGCCGAGGTGTAGCGCGCAGACGGCCACGAGCAGGCGGCAGGCCCGCTGCAGGGACGAGCCGGGCATCGCGGTGTTGCCGCCCAGGAGTGGCTCCCGAAACCTCATCTTCCCGCCGCGGCTTTAAGAGGGGGGTGGGCTAAGGATGAGAGGGCGGCCCGCCCGCAGGCCGCCCGCCAGGAACTACCGGACCACAGCGATCGAGGGAGGGGCGGGGAGGAGGGGGAGGCAGGGAGGGCAGCGCCGGCCGCCCGCGGCAGAAAGCCGACACCCCGGGCCGCGGGACTCGGGAGCGATCAGCAGGGAGCCACAGGCGCGGATGGGCACGGGGCGGGGCCTCGGTAGGGGGCGGGGCCTCAACCGGGTTTTCGGAAGACGAGGAGAACGGAACCTGAGGGGGCGGGGCCGGAGGGGCGGGGCCGCAACGGGGCCTTCTGAGAAGGGCGGGGTTTGAGGGATGAGGCGGGGGGGGGGGGGGGGGGGAGAGCCTAAGGGGCGGGACCTGCAGCCGGGGATGCTGGCCGCTACGGGAGGGCGGGGCTTGAGGGGCGGGACCTCGGGAGGGTGGGACGCAGGGAGCAGCGGCTCCAGGGGACTAAGCGTGGCGCTCCGCCAGCCCGACTGCATCCAGGGCTTGAACCGGTATCCCACGCCCAGCGGCGCTCGGCTTTTCTTTCGAGCGTTCACCGTGGGACTTAAGTGTCTTCGAACCACGCTTCCTCGCTAAACGAACTGCTCTCGGGCGGTCCCACCCCTTCTTGCGTACCCAAAGACTCGAGTGTGGGCTTGGGGCAGCGGCGTGAAGCCTAAAGGACTGGCTGGTAGCCCTTGAGGATAGTGAGAAACTGGAGCGGAGAAAGGTCGTCTAGGAAACCAGCTTCGACGCCCCACGAGGCCAGCGGACCGATTCTCTGGGGTGTTCCAAAGATCGTCTTAGCCTAGCTGGGTCCTCCGGCCTGTGAGGGGGTCTAGCAAGAAGGGGTGGCTTACTGGGAATCCTACAACGAGGAAAGGACCAAATTGCTGTAATCCCGCTTTGGTGTTTGTCGGGTTGGGGAAACCTCAGGGGCCAAACCAACTTGGTTCTAGGTGCAACAGTGTAGGATGTAAAACGGACTGTTCTGCACACAGGGTTGTGTGCAGGTCCCATGCCCACAAGCATGCGACCTCGCCCTGTGGTGAGAACCCTTAAGATGGGAAATGTTAACTAATTCTAGCTACTCCTAGTATTGTTAACCAGTGTATGCCCTGGAATAGGGATTGTTAACTGTCTCAGTTTCGTAGATGAGAAAACAGGCTGAGCAGTTTGACATTTGGTTGCAATCATATAAAATGTGTGTGTCCTCTGTTGGCTTTCTGGTGGCTCCTCTGGCCTCTTTTTTTGACTGCTCCTCCTCATCTCCATTTGTTGGTGGGCTCCTGAGGCTGTGGTTCCTGAGGCTTTTTTATGACTACACTTACTACTCAGGTGTGATTCTATTAACTGTAGGTCGATGACACCAACAATTTCTGTCTAGCCCACACCTCTTCCTTAACCTTCACCTTCCTGTGTCATCTCACCTGAACAAATCCTGCCCACAACAACCTGACCCCTACACCCTTCAGTCCACTTTCATCCTCTTCTCCCTCAGAAAGAGGCACCATTGTTTGCACTGTTCCCCAAGACCAAAACCCGAAAGCTATCCTTTGCTCCCAAATGCTGTTCCCAGTCCCTCAGCACATCTGTCACTGCTACCTTCAAATGCCAAAGTTTACCACCTGCAGATGTGCAGCCATCTAAGCCATTATCATCTTGGTCTGCTTTATACAATTGCCTTCTGAGTAGTTAGCTGTTTCCGCCCCTCGCTAGCCTTCCTATCTCAGGGCCTTTGTTCCTGCTCTGTGCTGGACTAGAGACAGTCTTCCCTCAAATTTCATTCAGGTTTCTCAAATCCTACCTTATGGAGAAGACCTTCTTGGTCTTCCCAATTACTCTTCTGCAAAATCAGCTCAGTCTGCTTCTGCTTTGTTTTATCTCTGAATAACCCAGGGTGGTCTCAAATTTGGCTCCCTCCTGCCTCAGCCTCACAAGTCTGACACCACAAGTAGAACTGAATTATTATGACCAGGGATACTTGTAAGCACTTTCCTTTTTTCCTTCCTTCCTTCCTTCCTTCCTTCCTTTCTTCTTTCCTTCCCTCCTTCCTTCCTTCCCTTTCTTTTTCAAGACAGAAGCCCACACACTATAGCCGAGGCTAGCCTAGAACTCTCTATGAAACCTAGGCTAGCCTAGAAGACGCACAGCAATTCTTTCACCTCAATCTCCCAAGTGCCGGACTTGTCAGCCACCATACCTGGCTTCTAGAAATGGTTGTCTTAGTATGGGAAAAGGAAAAGGGGACCTTTATTGCTAAGTTATTTTAAAGAGCAAAGTCACAAGTTCTCTTCTGACAGTTGGTCAAGGTGAAGCTAACTCCACCATCCTATGCTAGTGGGGAAATTCTGGTTGGGACTGAGCTGGGTTGAGGCATGTTAGTTCCCTGTCTGAAAAAGGAGCAGAGGAAAATGGAGACAAGTCTAGGTCCAGACAATAGCCAGGAAACAGGATTAAAAGAGCATTAGGGCCACAGATCTATCCCAGGATCTTCTGGGCCAGAAATCCAAGAAAAATAACACCGTCTGCTAATTGTCTACGGATCGGGAAGACGAAGAACCCACTAAGGAATAAACCTTTTCTGTACCAGCCAGTTTCCACTTCTGTTTCACCCCCATAGATCAGAAGGACGTGAAGATCAGAAGGCATAAAATAGTGCCCGGCACTTAACAGGCCTATAACACAACTCCCAGGCAGTGTGGCGGCAGCAGCTTTTCACTATGGGCTGTTGGCTGGCGGTTCCGATTCCTGTAATAATAACCAAGGCAGTAGGGCAGCTGGAAATTTCAAAACAGCTTCACACAGTGCATCTCCAGGGTCCTGTGTATGCCCTGGTGATTGGGTGCTCATGGAGGCTGGGAGCTCAGAAGGCCTAGTTGGGCTAAGTTAATGGGACCTTCATTCCCCAAGTTGACCCTCTCCCCAAAGCCTTTCCAGGTAATGATTTAGGCTGGCAACTGCCTGGGTGCCCTCACAAACTGGAGGACACATTCCAAAAGCAGCTCAAGACAAATGCAAGAGCATTTCCTAAAAATCAGCCTTAAAACACCACTTCTGTTCACATGTGTGTGTGTTCGCACATGTCACAAGTGGGTGAGGTTACCATCGGAAGTCATTTCTTCTACCGTGAGATCTGAGGATTGAACTCAGGTTATTGGGTTTGGATGGAAAGCACTTTTGCCTGCTGAGCCAGCATGTTGGTGCCAAAGCATCACTTCTCAGAGAGAGAGAGTTCTTTTGGCTAAAATAAACTTGAGAGCTAGACATGGATGCACAGGCCTATAATCCAAGCAGCACTCAGAAGGTGAAGACAGAAGAATCTCAAGTTTGAGGTCAGTCAGGGCTCCATAGTAAACTCTGTCTGCAAACAAAAATTTTAAATAATTTAAAGTCTGATAGGGTGGCATAATTCCGTAACCTCATAATTTGGGAGGTGGAGGCAGGAGAATCATCCTTAGATAAATAAGTTGTAATCTAGACTGGACTACAGAGAACTCTGTCTAAAAATGAACAACAAAAGGTAACAAGGTAGTCTAGGTTCAAAGAGAGCTTTAAAAAAAAAGACTTCTTGATGGTTGTAGAAGGAGCAAGAAGTTAGCAGGCATCTTCAAGTTTTTCCAGTAGCTACAAATTACTTCTATTTTTCTCACATATAAAATATATAGTACTTTGTATCTGTGGTTCCAAGTCCTGTCCTCCCCAAAAGCTCATTCAAGTGCAAAGTTTCATCATCTACACCAGTTCCCGGTATAGTCCCTTAAGTACAGGAACATATAAATTATAAATCACCTTCCTCCTCTTCCTCCTCCACCCTTCCTGAGAAAGTCAGTCCAGAAGCCAGGAATAAGAGTTCAGCAAGGTCAGTAGTCCAGATGGCAGGCACATGCAGGAGGAAGAGGATGGGGCTGGGTAAGGACATAGTACAAACGCCCAAGCAGAATAAAGGGGGCAGCATCTAGAGGTTCCCAGGACTAGCATACGGTAGAAAAGCTTTTACAAAGTAGAGCGACCCAAATCAGGGTCTCCAGCCCAAGTGGGGAAAGGACGTGGTTAAGTCCATGCAGATGGTTTTAGAAAGAAGCTGCTCCATAAGTCTGTGCAGAAGGAGAGCACAGCTGTGCGCCAAAGAGAGGTAAATGCAGAGAGCAAAACACTCATCTTCCAATGCTTTATTTGAACGAGAGAAAGTGACATGAATTCATGACTTTCCACTCAGAGGTATTACTTTTGCATTGCTGGGGTTTGAACCCAGAACTGCACACAGACTACACAAAGGCTCTACCTCAGCGCTGTACCTGTCATCCACTCAAGTGATAGAGAATGGAATTGATGGAGACATCAGGAAATTTACGTTATAAATTGTGTGTGGTACTATTTAAATATAGTCATGGCACTCAGGAAGTGGGGGCAGGAGGATCCAGAGTTTAAGGTCATCCTTGTCTAGTGAATTCCTGACTAGCCTGGGCTCAGTGAGACCCTATCTGGGAAAAAAGAAAAAAAAGAAAGGCAGACAATGGATACAGGAGCTGGGGTGTAGCCCAACAGATAGAGTGCTTACCTGGCATGCTTGAAGCCCTGCGTTCCATCCTCAGCACCAAATAACCCAGGTATAGGTCCCACACCTATAATAGCTGTGGAGTGGTCGTGCACCCCTTTAATCCCAGCACTTGGAAGGCAGAGGCAGGTGGATCTCTAAGTAAGCATGACTGTCTGGAAGCAAAAATTTGTCAAGTTGATGAGCACACTAGCCACCAAATCTTAGTTTCTTGTTCCTTAAACCCTACCATACCAAAAAAAAAATCAAAACCAAAACCAAAGAAACAGCCTAAACAGCCTAAGTGTTACAGAAGATAAGCCTAACTCCTTGATAGGCCAGATAAATTACAAGATAAGATTGAAAAAGATGAATCATATCAAATCGAAGATCTGTAAAAGGATTCAGAGGTTAATCCAGTTAGCCAAGTACAGAACAATGTAAGCATGAAGTTAAATACTGACAGAAAAATCTTGGGGTCAGTTGAAGAGTGGAGATTGTGAGTCCATAATCACACGAATAAGCACATGGAAGTCAGATGAAGGACTCAGAACTTCAGAGCAATGCTCCCCGAAATAACAGTAATTTCTATGGGAAGCAGAGCACTCCAAATGGTTAGCTTTTTCACAAAATAACCATTTCTTAGAGCCTTCCAAAATGTCACTATCATGATAGCAAAAAGAAAAGTGGGCAATTATGCCCAATCTATTTGAAGTAAAGAGGAATGGCCGTTAAATGAGCACGTGACTCCAGTGGTTCCTCTGCCGGAGGGTAGTATTGGGGTGCACAGTGAACTGACAGTCGTTTGCCAGTGCCAATTCTCTGATTTTATATGTCCTTACATGTAAGTATATATTACATATAATTATACAGTGTTATATGTTTGATATAATATAATATATACTAACGTGTTATATTAAGAATATATTAAAGATTTGGGATAAGGGTGGGTTAATCATTTTCTTCATCAGTGTAGCCACTAATAAGTTGCCTATACTCCAAGAAAGAAATAACACACACACACACACACACACGCACGCACGCACGCACGCACGCACACATGCACATGGAAGCAATTCTAATCAAACTCAGCAGTCACAAAACAACAAAGACATGAAAGTAGGAAAGCAGAAGGGAACTGAGGAAGAGGTTCAGTGGGAGTAGGAGGGACATGAGAGAGGGCAATGTGGACTGAAAAGGACCAAAATACATTATACACACGTGTGAAATTGTAAAGAATTTTAATTTCACCCGGCAGTGGTGGCACACACCTTTAATTCCAGCACTTGGGAGGCAGAGGCTGGTGGATCTTTGTGAGTTCAAGGCCAACCTGGTCTGCGGAGCAAGTTCCACGACAGCACCAAAGCTACACAGAGAAGCCCTCTCTCAAAAATCTTAATTTCTTTTTTTTTTAAAATATTTATTTATTTATTTATTATATATACAATGTTCTGTATATATTGCAGGCCAGAAGAGGGCACCAGACCTCATTACAGATGGTTGTGAGCCACCATGTGGTTGCTGGGAATTGAACTCAGGACCTTTGGAAGAGCAGGCAATGCTCTTAACCGCTGAGCCATCTCTCCAGCCCCAAAAATCTTAATTTCTTAAAAAGGGTTTGGGGTAATGTGGAATCATATCAAACTACTCTCCAGTAGTTCACAGCATTATTTGTATTCATATTGCAGTTCTTCTGTAACTTATCTTCCCCCACTTCCAATATCTAATGGGAAGACAGACAATAGAAACCGCAGTGGAAACTCCCACTAAGGAAGGAGTTATTTAGAAGCACATAACAGCCATTAGTAAACCTGAAAACCAATCATGCTCTCTTGGACAATTCCCCGGGCTCTGCTCCAGGGGCAGCGAATCTATTTCTCTGTGAGCTCTTACCTCTCCCCTTTCTGCTCATGGCTGAACTCTTGGCTCAGAAAGTAGTTAATCCTTGGAGGCTCTACTCTTTTTTTTTCCTAAGAGGTAGTCCATGCTTTTATCCAGCAACTTGATGAAGATTATACAGCGCCCAGCTCTATAGGTAGGGATGGCCATGTCCTGTGAGATTTGTTAAGGTATGTAAGATTTATTCAATATTTGAAAATCAACTATATCAGCCTCTACCTTTAGCAAACAAAGAGAGAAAAATCTTAATACATCTTTATAATAATGTATGCACAACAAAATATAATGTGTGCAAAACAGAATTTTTTTAGTTTTAAGATTGTAGTTTTATTACATTTCTCCCTTCATTTCCTCCTTTAAACCCTCCATACACCCCACCCACTCTCTTTCAAATTCACAGCCACTTTTTATGTTAATTGTATATATAAATTCTTGATCCTCCTGCCTCAGCATCCTTAGAGATTATTGCTACACGCTACTCTGTCCTAAGTTTTAGGTTACTTTTTTTTAATTTTAAAGATTTATTTATTATATATACAGTGTTCTGTCTTCATGTATGCCTACATACCAGAAGAGGGCACCAGATTTCATTACAGATGGTTGTAAACCACCATGTGATTGCTGGGAATTGAACTCATGACCTTTGGAAGAGCAGGCAGTGTTCTTAAACTCTGAGCTGTCTCTCCAGTCCCAGATACTTTTTTTTCTATCTCTAGAGACTGTCCTGACTGGACCCTCTTTAATTTCTCTAAATTTTGCCAAACCAGTAGAGTTTTTTTTTCCTTCCTGTTGTCACAAAAGCAAAAAACCAAAAATATAGATGAACACATTTTGTGTCTTTGCACAATGTCAGAATTTACTGAATAGCGGTAAATTTGCAAGATTTAGAAGTTTCAGTGACAATAATTTGTCATAAAATCCACCTCCCTTAGTAGCCTGGCCACAGCAAAAAGTTCTTTTTTCCTAGTCATTAAAATTAACTCTCATATCATACAGCAAATATACCTATATAGTTCTATACATATATGTAAAAAGAGGCTGCCGCCGGGCGGTGGTAGCACACGCCTTTAATCCCAGCAATTGGGAGGCAGAGGCAGGCGGATCTCTGTGAGTTCGAGACTAGCCTGGTCTACAAGAGCTAGTGCCAGGACAGGCTCCAAAGCTACAGAGAAACCCTGTCTCGAAAAACTAAAAAAAAAAAAAAGAGGCTGAGGTCAAGAGGCTTTAGAAGTGGGCTGAGTAGGAGTTAGTATTGATAGAATACTGAACCAGACCAGTGCTGGGAGTCACTGCTACTGGAGCTGCTAGAACCCAGTTTGAGAATGAAGCTGCAGAATTCAGCTTTGAGGAGAAAGGCTAAACAGAACTGAATGCAGAGCCGGACAAGGCAGGTCAGATTCAGGTCCAGGCAGAGGAACAGATGGTCCAGCAGACAAGTAAGGAGATGTTCAACAGCGGGAGACTGAGCTGAGTCAGGGAGTCCTCCGTCCTTGACATACGCACCAGAGGTCGGGTGACAGGCTGTGGTAGGACCATGCCATTGGAGCGCTGGGCGTCCATCGCTTTTACCCAGCAGATGGGGCAGTTTCTAGGCCCACTCAAGTGGTCGTAGTCAACCTCTCCCCTCAAGTTGAGAAGAAAGTTGCCCGTAAAATGGAGTCTCCTAGAGCAATACATAGCCCCAAACAAAACAAAACAAACAGAAATGCAGAAATACAATATGCAGTAACCTTGGATAGACCACAGCCCAATCTCGGTGCTGGACGCCAATGTTGGGTTGCTAAGTGGAATCAGCTGGAACTTGGAATATTGAACTTAGAAATCCCCATGTCAGGCCCGCATCCTATCTGGTTACGGTATGTCATCAGTGCATGAGTTGGGTGGGTCACTACTAGTAAAAGTTTGCTCATTGAACTTTGGTCATCCTCACGACTCTTCATAACTCTGCAGACTTCCTGGCACCAAAGGCAAATGTGACACTTGAGGTTTTTTTTTTTTTTTTTTTTTTTGGTTTTTCGAGACAGGGTTTCTCTGTGGCTTTGGAGCCTGTCCTGGAACTAGCTCTGTAGACCAGGCTGGTCTCGAACTCACAGAGACACTTGAGGTTTTTATCATGAAAGCTGCAGTTTCTGTGCCTGTTATCTCCGGGAGAGCTTGGGGAAGCTGAGTTCCCCTGCACTGAACCTGTCCCACCTCTCATTTCTGTAGCTGATGTATGAGAACTCAGCAGTGCGCTTGTGTTTGTGTCTTGTCTACGGTGACTTCCAGGCTACAGCTGCAGAATTAGGGAGGTGTAACAGAGGCTGGATGCCCACAAAGCCGAAAATACTTAGTGCATTACCTCATCTTTCACAGAAAAAGAGTTTGCCAACCTTTGATCTATCACTATGCAAAACAAAACCAAACACAGAAAAATTCTGACCCAAAATAATCCCCACCCCTACCCCCAATACTATTGGCTTTGATCTTCCTGCCTCAACACTGGAAGGGCTGCCACCATGAGTGACTCAAAAGTGACACTCTCTCTCTCTCTCTCTCTCTCTCTCTCTCTCTCCTTTTGGTTTCTCAAGACAGAGTTTCTCTGTGTGGCCCTGGCTGTCCTGGAACTTGATTTGTAGACCAGGCTGGCCTCGAATTTACAGATTCTCCTGCCTCTGCCCCAGGAGTGCTGAGATTAAAGGCGTGCACCACGATGCCTGACTCTGAAAGTAAATTATTTTTTAAAAACAATAACATATTTCTTTTTTTTTTTTTTTTTTTTTTTTTTTTTTTTTTTTTTTTTTTTTTTTTTTGGTTTTTCGAGACAGGGTTTCTCTGTGGCTTTGGAGCCTGTCCTGGAACTAGCTCTGTAGACCAGGCTGGTCTCGAACTCACAGAGATCCGCCTGCCTCTGCCTCCCGAGTGCTGGGATTAAAGGCGTGCGCCACCACCGCCCGGCAACATATTTCTTATGAATCTGGGCATTAACCAGGCATTTTCCTGTTTCATAGCGTGTTTTCTGGAAACACGGAGCGTTGGGAAGGTACAGATTGCCTCATTCCCATGGCTGAAAGCTGGTGCTGCTTGGCAGCTGGTAGGTCAACTGGAGCTGTTAGCCGGGTGTCTTTCCCTGACCTGCCACCACCACTGTATGAATCTCCTACCTGGCTGTTTGAGCTTCTTCAAAGAACAGCAGCTAGGAGCCTGGGGAGAGGGCTCCTTGTGTGAAGTGCTTGCCGCACAATCTTGAGGACCTAAATTCTCAGCACTAAGGACCAGCACCTACACAAAAGCCACTTGTGGCTATGCATGCCTGTAACCCCAGCACTGAGGAGGTGGAGACAGGCGGGTTCTGGGGGCTCACTGGCCGCCATACAGTCTAACCAACTGCTGAGCTTCCAGTTTAGTGAGAAATCCTGTCTCCAAAAAAATGTGAAGAACAATCATATAGACACTACACTACACACGCACGCACATGTATATGTACACACACAGTGTGAGAAAAATGGCAGCTGGGTTCTAAGAAAGAGCATCCAAGGGCTTGGGATGCAGTTCAGTTAGTGGAACGCAGGCCTAGTATGCTGGCAGCCCTGAACTGTTGGGTCTGGTGGTTTGGTTTACGGTTCTGGGACTCCAAGCTAGAACCCCTTACAAGCTTTCTACCATGGAGGTGCATCCTAAGCTTTAATACCTTACACGCACGCGCGCGCGCGCACACACACACACACACACACACAGGCACTCACGCACTTGCGTGCACACACAAATTCATTTCTTTTGGTTGCTATTTGTTTCTATTTTTCTTTTTAAAGCAACAACAAAAGTAGGGTCCTATTATGTAACCCAAGTGCTACCCCAAATTTATTCCTTTGGTTTTGTTGTATTTGTTTCCCTTTGTGGGGTTTGGGTTGCATTGGTTTTTTGTCTTGTTTATTTGTTTGTTTGTTTGTTTTAGAGAGGGTCTTACACTGTAGCCTAGGTTAGTCAATAACTCACTGTGTAGATAAGGCTAGCCTTAAACTCAACATCTTCTTGCCTTAGCTTAAAGTATGCTGGGGTTATAGGCAGGAGTCAATATATTTGACTAATAGTCACCTTTTAAAACAAACAAATAAACAAACATTTATTTAGTGGGAGGGCACTTATGCAGAGGTCAGAGAATAACTTGGAGGAGTCAGTCTTCTCTTATCATGTGGGTCCCAGGAATTGAACTTATGTCTTCAGGCTTGGTAGCAAGTACCTTTACCTATTGAGTCATATTGCCAGTCCACATATTCACTTCCTGGTGTTCCTGTTAACCTGGAAGTTGAGGGTGGAAGGCAGAGTCCTGGTATAGTGGAAACACTTCTATAAGTTGACTCAAATCTTCTGAATAAAATCGTTGTGTCGTTGTTGAGAGGAAGAGCTCAACATCTCCACTTCAGGACTCTCCTGCTGCTGCCACCACCTGCCTGGGGCATCACCTGCCTGGGGCATCACCTGCCTGGGTGCATCATCAAGTCCTCGGTGGGTGTGGTGAGCCCAGTCCTCTGTCAGACACAAAACAACCTTCCTCTTTCTGCTTCCATGGTAGGCTTCAAGGCATGGCAGCTTTCCTGTACTGTGTACTCAGGAATATTCTTCCAAATAAGATATTTGCTGGTAGGCAAACACAGTGACAAAGACTCCTGGAAGTCATTTAGCCCCTCTCTCCCTTTCTCTCCTTCCCCCTCTCATTTTAAATATGTTTATCATTTATTTGTATGAGATTATCTGTCAGCGCATGTGCACGTGTGTGCAGGTGCCAGAGGAGGCAAGAATAAGGCATTAGATCACTTGCCACTGGAGTTACAGGCAGTTGTGATCTGCCAGACACGGATACTGGAATCCAAACTCTGGTCAAGTCCTCTTAACCACAGAGTAATCTCTCTCTTCTCTTCTCTTCTCTTCTCTTCTCTTCTCTTCTCTTCTCTTCTCTTTCCCTCTGAGACAGGTTCTGCCCAGGCTTTCCTAGAACTCACTCTGTAGACTAGGCTGGCCTTGAACTCAGAGATCCACCTGCCTCTCTGCCTCCCAAGCACTGGGTTTAAAGGTGTGTGTACCCAGCCTGAGCAATCTTTTGAGCCCCATCTCAGTTGTTTTATTTTTCTGAGACAGGGTCTCATGTAGTCTAGGCTATGTAACCAAGACTGGCCTTGAACTCCTGGTCCTCCCACCTTTACCACCCAAGTTCTGGGGTTGCAGGCATTCACTACCATGCCTGCTTTCCCTCTTAATTATAACATTATCCAATTCTTCTATTTTATCTGTAAAAATACCGTGCCTGAGATTAAGATCCCTGCCAAGGACCCAGTCTGTAACAGATGAACACATAGATCTTTGTGGTCTGTCTGTTCAGGTACTTGACAAATAGGAAATGTGATTGTGTCCACCCTGGCTTATTCTGAGAACTCTTCACTTCCTTTATATCTTTCAAAACCTACTTTCATGTAAGCGTATAGTTTGCAGAATCAATTTTTTTTCTCCAGAGTGTCCCCAAAAGGTCCATGTCTGAAACACCTTAGTCCTCAGCTCAGGGTGGTGGGAGGAGGTAGGAGCTTTAGAAAGTAGGGCCTACTAAGAAATCTCCAGGTAATTGGAGGTGTCTCCTTGAAGATTTATGGGACCCCGGTCCCTTCATCATTCTCTTTTCACTCCCGGTGATAAAGTCCGTGGTTTTGTTCCACCGCGTACTTCTGTGACCTTGACACAGACCCAAAGGAGTGGATCCAGTCAGTTCTGGACTGGGAACTGGGTGTGAAGGTTCACTTCTGTAATCTCTGCTGGGAGAGGTTCAGGACTTCAGTGTCATCCAGCCTAGGCTACACGAGAGCCTGTCTCAACAGACCAAATCATAGGCTGAAAGCTCTCAAATTTTAAGCCAGAATAAACTTCTATTTTCAAGTTGATTATCTTTGGCATTTGTTGTAGTAACCCCAAGTTGACTAATGAATTCTCTAGAATGGATAGATAATGGTTCTGTCTGACTTCAATTCATTATTTCTTCTAATAAGAGATACCCCCAACCCCAGTTTCAGGACTGGAGAGATGGCTCAACAGTTAAGATCACTGTCTTCTCTTCCAGAGAACTTATGTTCTAGCCCCCATCTGCATGGTGGCTTACAACTAACTATCCAGTTCCCAGGGATCCAACACGCTCTTGTGGTCTCTACACTGGTTCAGACATCTATGCAGGCAAAACACCCATACACATTTTTTTTTTAAAAAAAACAAACAAACTATTTTTTAAAGACAGACCCCTCTTTCTTCTCCGTGTAGTTAGGACAAATTAACCATAGATTTCTGAATGGATTGGACAATTTACATTAGATAGAGCACTAAATCCCTTGGACAATAGTGACTAAATTAGGGAACAGTACATGACCCAAGGTTGATTGACAAGCAATGCCCAGTCTTCCCTTCGAATTTCTGCTTCTAGAGTTGAGAAAGGCTTTTCTTTCCCTCTGCAATCGCCATTCTATAGTAAGTGCTACACTATCCAGGATTCCCGGAACAAACTGCTACAGATCTGATGGTTTAAAGCAACAGAAATTCAGGGGTGGCGCACACCTTTAGTCCTAGCACTCAGGAGGCAGAGGCAGGTGGCTCTCTGTGAGTTCAAAACCAACCTACCTAATTTACAAAGCAAGTTCCAGGCCAGCCAGGGCAGCATAGTAAGACCTTGTTTACAGAGCAAAACCCAGAAATAATTCTTCCCCAGTTCCGGAGGTCAAGTCTGATATCGAGGTGGAAACAGGGCCATGGTCCTTTTAAACATGCTAAAGAATCCTTTGGGCTGGAGAGGAGGCTCAGAGGTTAAGCGTGGTTGTTGCTCTTTCAGAAGAACCTGGGTTGGCTTTCTAGTGCCCACATGCTGGCTCACAAGCATCCAAGACTCCAGCCAGAGGATCCAGTGCTCTCCTCTGAGCTCCTGGTAGCCAGCCATGCACATGATGCATGTATTTATAGGCAAATAAGTCTAAAATCATAATTTTTAGAAACAATCCTTCCATATACCTTCTAGTTTCCGGTGGCTCTCAGGAATCCTTGGTGTTCTGTGGTCTGTAGCTTTGTTCTTCTGTCTCCTCCACTGTCTTTTTGTAGACATCTTCCTGTTTATGAGTCTTGAGTTAGTTACTTCTCTACTCACTGGGACAACATGCCTGACAAGAGTGACTTTCGGCTCCCAGTTTGAGGGAGACAGTCTATCCTGGTGGGGAAGCCATGGCAGCTGAGGGCGAGACTGGTCACATGCTTCTCTAGGCAGGAAGCAGAGAGGTGGTCTTCAGCTCCGTTTCTCCTTTTGAGTCTGTGTAGGGCTATTGCCCATATTCTGATGGGCCTTCCCTCTTCCCTCTATAGGCAAACCTTTCTGGAAAAACCCTATAGGCACATCCACCACAGTGTCTCTGTGGGCATTTTAAATCCAACCAAGTTGACACTAAAAACTATGAGTCATCACAATCCCATCCTTGTCAGTGTGATCACAATCCTATCCTTGTCAAAGTGACCACAATCCCACCCTTGTCAAAGTGACCACAATCCCATCCTTGTCAATGTGATCACAATCCCATCCTTGTCAGTGTGATCACAATCCCATCCTTGTCAATGTGATCACAATCCCACCCTTGTCAAAGTGACCACAATCCCATCCTTGTCAAAGTGACCACAATCCCATCCTTCTCAATGTGATCACAATCCCACCCTTGTCAAAGTGACCACAATCCCATCCTTGTCAATGTGATCACAATCCCATCCTTGTCAGTGTGATCACAATCCCATCCTTGTCAGTGTGATCACAATCCCATCCTTGTCAAAGTGACCACAATCCCATCCTTGTCAAAGTGACCACAATCCCATCCTTGCCAATGTGATCACAATCCCACCCTTGTCAAAGTGACCACAATCCCATCCTTGTCAATGTGATCACAATCCCATCCTTGTCAAAGTGACCACAATCCCATCCTTGTCAAAGTGACCACAATCCCATCCTTGCCAATGTGATCACAATCCCACCCTTGTCAAAGTGACCACAATCCCATCCTTGTCAATGTGATCACAATCCCATCCTTGTCAGTGTGATCACAATCCCATCCTTGTCAGTGTGATCACAATCCCATCCTTGTCAAAGTGATCACAATCCCATCCTTGTCAGTGTGATCACAATCTCATCGTTGTCAATATGACCACAATCCCATTCTTGTCAATGTGATCACAATCCCATCCTTGTCAACATGATTATGACCCCATCCTGGTCAACGTGACCACAATCCCATCATTGTCATTGTGATCACAATCCCATCCTTGTCAATGTGATCACAATCCCACCCTTGTCAACACAATCACAACCCCACCCTTGTCAATGTGATCACAACCCCACCCTTGTCAACGTGATCACAATCCCACCCTTGTTAACGTGATCACAATCCCATCCTTGTCAAAGTGACTGCCCAACCACCTCACTTTGAACCAAGAACAGTTCTCTTCTGCTAACATGTCCTGGCTTCTTTCTCTGTCCCCTTTCTTTTCTATTTCTTACTCTTGTTTGAATTCTTGCTTTTTTAGACAGGATCTTGCTATGTATCCCAGCTCTCTGTCAGCTCAAATCTTCCTGTCTCAGTCTTCTGAGTTCTGGGATTAAAGACATTCATAACACACCTAGCCTCACCTTTTCTTCTAAGATACCACAATGTATTTGAGGTCTACCCTATTCTAAGATGACGTCATCTTCACTTAACAATGTTTCCAAATAAATACCATTCTGAAATTTTGAATAAGGTAAAAATTTAGAAATTCACTGTTTCACCAACTACAGCCCCTGTATAGAAGGGACCAACAAGAACGAAACCAACAAAGACACGAGAGGAGTGTGCCCTGCTATGCCATGTCTTGCTTCCTGAGGGCCACCTGTTAAGAGCCTGCCTCCCCCTTTTCTTTAAGTTGATGTGAGCTAACAGAGGGATTAGAGTAGCATTTGTGGTGACCAGTGCACCGGACTTCCCCATGCTATCCTCGCCTCCCAAATCTGCCGACTGAGGTCTGAGTGATTTCATTTGCAAGTAGGCTTCATGCCTTGGATTCCTTCATTTGGCTATGAAACAAATTTATTTTGAGCAGCTAGAAGACTGAGCCCTGACAGTGAGTGTCTTTAGTTGTTGGTCTTTTCTTTTTATATTTGTTATGAAAAACTTGAAAAGCATATGAAATAGAGAAGATAGCAAATCCCCATGCTTCTATCACCTCATTTAAGACATAACATCTGACTGTTCTCATTCAGCCTTCAGGGTTCCCTGTAGTGGGAGGAGGGAACCTTCCCTGACCTCCACACACTCACAAATAAGTAAAAATGTAATTTTTTTTTTAAATGCAGGTACAGCTTCACTAGGTTAGGGAGGAATTCTTCAGTGCCTTTTGTTCATTTGCTTATTTTGCTTTGTTTTTATTTGCTTTCATTTTTTTCAATTTATTCATTTTATTATATTTGTATGAGTGTTTTACCTGCGTGTGTGAACGTGAATCTCATATGCATTCCTGTTGCTCAGGGAGGTCAGAGGAGGACATTGGCTCCCCTAAGACTGGAGCTATGTGTGCGGGACCTCTGTAAGAACCACAAGGGCTCTTGACTGCTAAGCCATTTCTCCAGCCCTGCTTGTTTGCTTTATTGAGACAGGATCTCATTATATCCCAGGCCAACCTGGAACTTACTGGATAGCCCAAGCTAACCTCAAATTTGAGATTCCCCTGCCTCAGCCTCCCAAGTGCTGGGATTGCAGGCTGGAATTCTGCGCTTCTCTAAACATCTAGGTGATACAAATGCTGTGTGTCTATGGATCACCAAGTTATAAGGCCCTAAAGCCATAAAGCAGAGAAGAAATTGCAGGGTGCTGCAGAGGTAATGGGCCACAGGGTTGAGAACTGGCTTGCTGGGGAGCTTATAGACTACCCAAACTGACTCATAAAATATTCCAAAATGAGGCTAACACTGGACCAGGCCCTGAAGGAGACAAGGAAATCTCGTGATTTCTGGAAGGTGCTGGCACTGCATATAGCCTGCAGGATACTTCCTTAGCCACGTGTGGGGCTGCTGGGGTCACTCACTGACACTCGGGAAAATGGAGAAGTTCTAAGAAGTGAAGGGACAGTCACGTGGCAGTTCTAGGAAACGTGACAGAGAACATGTCCAGCCTGTTCTCTTCAAGAAGGGGCCTTGGCGGCTCTCTCTCTCTCTCTCTTTCTTCTCTCCTCTCTCCTCCCTCACCCTCTTTCTTTCTCCTCCCCTCTCTCTCTTTTCACCTCACCTACCAACTCCAGCTGATGATGCTGGAGGCAAGTAATCACACCCAAGCTAGTCTGATCAGAGCGACACTGAGTATTTGGATTTGAAATTCAGGATAGCTAGTGAGTTCCTGGTGTGACTGGCATTTAGGTCCTAAGCATCACCCCTCCAGTGCGTAGAGAAGCCTCTCCTCATTCCTTCTTGAGACCTAGCAACCTTTCTGTGCATGGACTTTGTGCTTCAAACCCGGTCTCCCGGATAGGCAGAGAGCTCAAGGATAGAGTGCTTGCCGAGCGTGGGCAGGGTCTTGGGTCTAGTTCCCCACACTGCACTCACATTATACATTTCCTTGTGTTAAAATCACCCAGATGTTGTACCAGTTGTTAGCATCCCAGCAAACCTGGCCCCGCCCCTTGGGACCTGGCAGAGTGTGTCAGCCCTGCAGGCATGGCAGGCGGTACCCTGGCCAGCGGGACCCTGTGGTCTCTGTGCGCATGTGCTGCACCCCTTCCCTTTAAAACTCCGCCTAGTCCTTTTTCTTCTTCCTCTTCCTCTCTCTTTTGCTCTCTGCCTCTCTCCGCCTCTCTCTCTCTCTCTCTCTCTCTCTCTCTCTCTCTCTCTGCCTCCATGCACCTCTGTCTGTTTCTCTCTCTCTCTTCCCATGAGGCAGCTCTGTGCTCCCTTTCTCTCTCTCCTCTCTCCCTTCCCTTCCCCCAGTTAAACTCACAAGGTAAGCTCTGTCTGCATGGTGTGTTTGTCACTTTGGTTTGGACCCAACTGGCCAAGGTCCATCTCACACCATATTATTAACACCAGTGAGTGTCAAATCTTCAAACCCAAAGGGCTGATAGGTAGTCTCACAAACAGGAACAAATTCTGAGGAGAAAGGAATCGGACCTAAGAGCACACATCACTCTGGGTCCCTCAGGGGAGAAGGTAGGAGCCGTTCCTGACAGGAATAAAATTTCACACACCAGTGAAGAAACTTGCTAGGCCCTCCTCCTTCCTGCAGAGAGAGGACTTGCTTCTGGATTTCCTTCAGTGCTCCGCTCCGAGGGTCATTCTGACCTCCTGGGGCAGTCCCCTTTGGTCACTCCCATCAGCCTTTCGAACTGTGTTAAAGTCAGCTACACTAAAAGGTACCTTGTTTTCACCAAGTCCTGGGGACCAATGTCCTTGACTTATTGCCATGTGCAGCTGCTTATAGCCTGGCCCTCCAAGTATCTGTGAAGAGTTAATGCCCGACATGTCACCTTCTCAGTCCCTGCACCCGAGGGTACAGCAAAGCTTTTCTGAGCTGCCAAGCTCAAGTCTTGTTCAGCACAGACAGGTGACCAATTGCTCTGCTTTGCCCAGAACCACCCTACTTTTAAGGCAGAAAGTCCAGTATCCCAAGAACCCTTTCAGAATCCGGAAAACTAAGATGATTACAACAGCTTGAGGGTCTTGATGGAAACCTGCCTAAATACTGTCTCATAAAGGTATCATTCCAAGATCAAGGCCACAGAAATTCCAAACCTACTGTTCTGAGAATTGCCATATAACTGGGAATTTCTGTTGTACTGGGGGCTGAACACAGGGCCCTATACATGCTAGGGCATTGTCTGTGACTAGGCTAAATCCCAAGCCCCACTGAATTTTTTTGTTTGCTTTGTTTTGGTTTTGGTTTGGGTTTTTGGTTTTCTGTTTTCTGGGGTTTTTTTGTTTTGTTTTGTTTTTTCTGTTTTGTTTTTCAAGACAGGATTTATCTATGTTGGCCTGACTATCCTGAAACTCACTCTGTGGACCAGGCAGGCCTTGAACTCACAGAGATCCATCTACCTTTGCCTCCGGAGTGCTGGGATTAAAGGCGTGCACCACCACCTGGCCACAGTGAATCTTTTTAAACTGATTCCTGGATCCACTACACCTCTCAGAAGTTTACAGCAATGGAGTAGGCACAGCAGATTCACACTAGGAGCAGCACAGATTTTCCCATGCTAAGCTATGTTGGGAGTTTGGGACCAGTCTGGATTGCACAAAATCCTGTCTTGAAGCCAGCAGTGGTGGCACACACCTTCAATCCCGGCATTTGGGAAGCAGAGACAGGTAGATCTCAGTGAATTTGAGGTCAGCCTGGTCTATAGAGGGAGTTCCAGGACAGCCAAGGCTACACAAAGAAACCCTGTCCTGAACCCCCACCCCCCTCAAAAAAAAAAAAAAAAGGAAAGAAGGAAGAAAGGGAAGGGAAGGGAAGAAAAGAAGAGCATGTGCATGAATTCAGAGGCCTCACATTCGGAAACTGGCTCATCTTGGATGAACAAACGAGCTATCTTCTTAGAGCCTTATTTGGACATATTTTTGTTTTGTTTTACAGCATTGAAGACCAAATCCTGGGATTCACCCACACTGTGCCACACTGACTCTTACCCCCAGCCCTCTCAGTACCTATGGTGGTTTGAATAGGAATGCCCCCCCCCCAGGCTCATGTATTTGAATGCACAGTCACTAAGAAGTGGTGTTATTTGAAAGGGCTGCAAGATATGGCTTTGTTGGAGGACGTGTGTCACTGAGGGTGGGTGCTGAGGTCTCAGAAGCCCGGGCCAAGATTGGTGTCACTCTTGGCTTATGGATCAGGATGTAATTTCTCGGCTACCGCATTATGCAGGCCACCATGCCCCTGTTAGGGATAATTCTTAAAACGAGCCTCTCCCCTGACACAAATAATTCCAATGAGACCAAATTAGACGGAATAAGGATGCCCATGTTTAATGCAGCGCTCCCAGGTGGCCCCGGAAAGCATGGAGAGGAAGAGAGAGCAGGGGAGACCACGCGAAACCCGGAGCCCAGGTGTTCCCTTTGTGGGGAGGGGGGCAGCCTAAATAGCCTGTGGGAGTGGTCCTGATCCTCCCTGGGGAGGGGTCAATGCTTGGCAGGTTTTCCCGGAGGCAGAGTCCGAACCAAGGCAACTTCCATGGCAGGGAACCTGAAATGGATGCTAGGGGCTGGGGTGATGCTTTCAATCAATCATCCCAGACTCCTTGGATATAGGGATGTCAGGGGGTTGGGGTCTCACTTTTGACCAAACATCCCAGAGTCTTTGGATATAGGGGCATCGGTTCAAGTCTGCCTACTTCCTGTGGGCATGGGGCAATGTGGGAGAGGGGAGAACTGGGAGTTGGTGGGCTCACACTCAGCAAAGGTGTGGCTGGAGCATCATCTGGTTTGCTGTCATCCTGGAGTCCTCAGGTAGCTGCTTTTTGAGGGAGATGAGAAGGCAGGCAGCTAGGAGAGAAAAATATATTGTTATTATTGGCCCTATGAATGGGGCTAGCCATAGGAAGTCATTAACTGTCAGAGATAATGGGACAGAGAA
This sequence comes from Microtus oregoni, assembly GCF_018167655.1. Classification (NCBI taxonomy): domain Eukaryota; kingdom Metazoa; phylum Chordata; class Mammalia; order Rodentia; family Cricetidae; genus Microtus; species Microtus oregoni. The sequence continues at coordinate 6,918,520 of NW_024543076.1, read as the reverse complement.
GTGCCCTGGTTGTACAGGTGAGGCTCGGGTGTATAATTGGGACACAATAGCATATAAAACCTTGATTCAGGGGAGTTGGTACATTCTTGTGACATTTTGGCAAAGAATGTGGCTACTTTCAACCCTTTCCCTAAAAATCTGCCTGAGGCTAAACTGCAGAGTTTTGGGTGAATGGTGTTAGCAGAGGAGCTGTCAAGACAGCTTAGTATTGTTGTCAGGAGGCTACTAGTAATCGTGCCTATGCAAATCTATAACAAAAAGGAGGAGGCTGGACAGAGAAATACAAAGTATACATTTTTAGGAGAATGCAGTGCTAGGAAGATTAAGGGAGCTAAATCCTGTGCTCACAGAGATAAACAGATTAAAGAAAAGCCAGGTGCTAAACTGAATGAAGGGAGTGGCGACGTCAGGGCGAGACCTTGCCCAGCTAAGCTTCCAGCTTGGGAAAAGGAAGAAGAGTTCAAGCCGTGAAGAAAACCATCACAACAGAAAGCTGATGCAAATGGAATTATCCAGGGGGCCTCTCCAGCTCCATCAAGCAGCAGAATTTGGCAGCTTTAGTCACGTGCTTTCGGCTTTAGAGTCAAAAATACAAGAAAGGGGTTGTAGAATCTCCCTCCAAGGCTAAGGAAAGCTGCTGAGGCCAGGTATGAGATGGGGTGTCCCTATATGGAGGCCTAGAGAGTCCATTGCAGGAAGATGTGAAGGCGAAGGCTGGATTGTGTTAGAGACCTAAAGATATTGGTGATGCCAGAGTCGTGGGATACCTGTTATAATCTGCTGGCCTGGTCTGTCACCTGGGTACCCTGTCCCTTTAAGAGACAAGCCCCGCCCACTCCCTTCTGGACTGAGGGAAGCTGATCTCCTGACTCCCCCCCCCTCTCTCTCCCTCCCTCCCTCCCTCCCTCCCTCTCTTTGCTCTTCTTCTGGAGAAGCAGCTTCTACCTCTCTCTCTTCTCTCCCCTTCTCCCCTTCCCTTTCCCCTCCATAACCCACTAAATAAACTCTAAACCGCAGCTCTCTCTACATGGAGTATCTGTCTGTCTCTCACCTGCCAAGGGAACCAGCCAAAGCCTCAGGTGACCCACACCACCCCTCCTGGGACTGAGGGTTAACAGTGTTTTATAAATGATATCAATACCTACCAAGGAGAGCTGTGGAGTGAGTGTGGAACCAGCCCAAAAGAAGGAAGTATGAGCTGGGAGGTGGTAGCACCTCCTTTAATCCCAGAATGCAGAGGCAGGTGGATCTCTGTGGGTAGCACATGCCTTTAATCCCAGAATGCAGAGGCAGGTGGATCTCTGTGAGTTCAAGGCCAGCCTGGTCTACAACGTGAGATCCAGGTCAGCCAGGGCTGTTACACAGAGAAACCCTGTCTTGAAAAACAACAGAAACAACAAAAAAACTAAGCAGAAAAGAATTGGAGATCTGAAGAACACTTTATATCAGAAATGCAGGTGCAGAATTTGGAGCTTGCTCTGCTTTTGGTCCTCACGATGCTCCCTCTCTTTGGGAATGGTAATGCCTTATCCTGTATCACTGTATGCTGGACATATGTGACCTTTTTATTTTAATTTTACAGGGATTACAATTAAAATATTGCTATGAGTTTTGGACGAAACTTTTAAACAGTGTTGAGACTTTGAAAGACTATGAGGACTTTTAGAGTTGGACTGAATACATTTTTGCATTTTGATATGCAAAGCCTACAAGCCTATGGGGGGCCAGGGAGTGGAATGTGGTGGTTTGAATAAGAATGTCACACACACACACACACACACACACACACACACACACTAGGCTCATATATTTGAATTTAATCATCAGGGAGTGGAATTCTTTGAGAGGATTAGGAGGATTAGAAGGTGTAGCCTTGTTGGAGGAAGTGTGTCTCTGAAGGTGGGCTTAAGGTTTCAAAAGCCCAAGCCAAGCCCAATGTTGTTCTCAGCTTGTAGATGAGGATGTGGCTCTCAACTACTGATCCATCACCATGTGTGCCGCTCTCCTCCCTGACACCATGATAATGGACTAAGCCTCCAAAACTATAAGCAAACCCCCAGTGAAATGCTTTCCTTTGTAAGAGTTGCCTTGGGCTGGGTGTCCCAGCACTCGGGAGGCAGAGGTAGGTGGATCTGTGAATTCAAGACCAGCCTGGTCTACAAATTGAGTTGAGAGAGAGAGAGAGAGAGAGAGAGAGAGAGAGAGGCCTATTTATAGCAATAAAAAAGTGACTAAGACAGTATCTTAATCAGAAAAGTAATAAAAGCCACATACCCACACTGATCCTGCAGAAATAACCCTGGGAACCCCTCAGAGTTCCTGATTAGATTAGTGTAATGGATTAATAAAATGTTGTGGATCCCTAGCAGCTGCAGCGGCAGATGCTGCAGGTCCCCGAGCAGCAGCAGTGGGCAGCGGGTCCTGAGAGCAGCCAGTCCCAGGTAGGGATGGTGCAGTTCCCTGAGTGGCTGCAGCAGGCCACAAGGAGAGACAGACAGATGGGCACACCATGAGACCATGCTGCAGGTCTCTGAAGACGGCTGGTCCTGGGCAGGGAGCCACATGGAGGGCGAGAGACAGAGACATGGATAGGCATGCCATGCAGAGTGAGGTTGGATATTTATTTAGTGGGATATGGAGGGGAAAGGGAGAAGGGGAGAAGAGGAGAGAGAGAGAGAGAGAGAGAGAGAGAGAGAGAGAGAGAGAGGAGAGCTTCTCAAAGACGAAAGCTGCCTCTTTGAGAGGGAGACCAGAAAAGAAAGTCAGGCTGCAAGCAGGAAGGAAGATCTACCTGCCTCAGTGGATGGGGAAATGGGGAGTATGGGGGGTGTCTCTTAAAGGGGCAGGACAGATCATTACAGTTAGAACCAGTTACACCAGGAGACCCCTTTGCCTTACCCAGACCTGGAAGCCACAATGCCCCTAATTTATTGCTGCCAACAATTATAGACTTTAAAATATTCCAACAATATAAAAGTCAGCAATTATTTTTGTCGTGGTGGTCATAGGTTTTTATTGTTTTTGTTTTTAAAACAAGGTCTCCACAAAGCAGTTTTGGCTAGCCTGGAACTTTCAATAAAGACAGGGCTGGCTTCAAACTCACGAATCCTGCCTGCCTCTGCTTCGGGACTGCTAGGATTAAACGTATGCACCACCCCGTCCAGCCAAGCAATCATTTTTATTCCCTTACCTTGCTCTTATCAGTGCCTCCTCCTCCTAGGAGAGGCCTCCCCACTGACTACCCATCAAAGATGCCAGTCGTGAGGCAGACCCCGCTGCAGGGCCATGAGAGGACACAGGCTATCTCCAGAGGCCTCATCTAACCTTGCTCTCTCTGGCTGCAGATGTTGGGGCTGAGAAAAGGGCCTGGTTTCTCTCATTTCTGGGCTGAGTCCCCCGAGGGGCGAGCTCCCAGAGCTGGTTAGAAGGACTCAGCAGAAGAGCTGGCAAGAGGCTCAAGCTGCATGACCAGTCTTCTGGAGAGAACAGAAGGTCTCATGGCTTTATCTCTAGCCATTGTGCCGGCCCAGTCCCTTAACAGGCTCTTCTAGCTGCCGTGCCCACACCTGCCAGCCAGAGCTAAAGTGAGACCAGAAACTCCGAGAAGTTACAAAAGGAATAAGCACAGTTTGTGTTTGGTGGCAGTAGCTCCCGACGTCCTTACAGCCAGCTATTCTGCCTGACCATTGTCACCTGGAGTGAGGTCTGTCTGCTTACAAAGGCAGACTGGCCCGTGTGGATTTCTCCACTGCCGCTCACCCTGGGAAGTGTATACGCCAGTGCGGGCTTCGTGTGACATGATGATAGCAAGTTCGAAAGCCCTGGTACTAGGTTTCAGGTCCTCTGTGGAATAAATCCCAGTAGCACACAGAGGCCTCACCATCCCCCTCAGGACAGCCTCACCAGGCCAGGTCTCAAAAGCCTCTTGGGAGTGCTCTTTCTCTGGTCTTTTCCCCACTTTGATGAATGTCCTAGGATTAGCCCTTCTGTGTTTATTGGATGAGCAATTTGTGTGTGTGTCTGACAAAGCTACATCTGAATAATATTTGGCACAAGCCGAAGAAATGTGATCCACCACATCTCTCCAGCCTGTTCTCTGGAGCCGGCCCGGCTCCTGCCAAAAAGGCTATAAGATTCTACAGCTGAGTCTGGCAGCCTCAACATGTTTGTAGGCAGGGAGCGAAGGGGGGGGGAGGGTGCCTAGGGTAGGGACGACAGAGAGGCAGAGGAGTCCTAGTGAACTGGCCAGTGATTTTATAGCTCCTGTAATAATTTAAGGACGGTACAGGTGGTCACCCGGTCCTGGAAGACATGAAATCCTGCGGGGGGCCGAGGAGGTTGGCGGGACACGCGCACACACACACACACACACACACACACACACACACACACACCATACAGCTCAAGAGTCTGGATGCTTTCTTAGGCCCAAGACCTGGGTATAAATGCAGTCAAGGAGATTCAAGCAAGTGCAGCATCCAGATCCCAGATGAGGGAGGGCTGAGCTCTTGTTTGCACATGTGTGGGGATGACTGTGAGGTAGGGTGAGATGTGTGAGCCGACTTAACTGGGTCCTATTCGTGTAGGTCCCTGAACTGAGGAGCACAGGGCTTGAAGTGGTGGAAATCACAGGACTCAGGTGTAAGGGACCGAGGGAACTTAGTATGTGGGTGTGGGTATGCCACACCACTCCCCTAGGCCTTTGTCCACCATGCCCCCCTTAGCCCTCTCTCTGCTCTCTCTTGGGGCCCACACATCATTTCCTTATATCTTTACTCACGGCTCAAGACTTGCTCCACCTCATTCTCTGGCAGTTAGAGGCTGGCTGCAGGCAGGATACTAACCACATCCCTAACAATAAACACAGAGCTGACCACTAAGGAGATATGGACCATGGCTTCCTAAAGGAAGGAGTGAATGAAAGAAGCCAGCAGCTCAGCCATCAGGAGCCACAGGTCACAAGCATATAGCAAATAACAGGTCAGACAGAAGTAACGATACAGGAAGTGATTGATTTCAGGTTTGAGAAGAGGCCTGGGCATGGTGGTACGGGTCTGGAGGCCCGATCCTTGGGAGACTGAAGGCAGAAAGGTCATAAGCTATAGGCCAGCTTGGGTTGTTTAGTAAGACTCTGTCAAAACACACACGTGGTGCTGGGTGTGGTAGCACATATTTGTTTCTGTTTAATTGGTTGATTTTTCGAGGCAGGGTTTCTCTGTGTAATCCTGGCTGTCCTGGAGCTCACTCTGTAGAGCAGACTGGCCTCAGACTCACAAATCTGCCTGCCTCTCCCTCCTGAATGCTGGGATTAAAGGCGTGTGCTATCATGCCAGGCCAATGGTAACAAGTATTTTTAATCCCAGCCCTTAGGAGGCAGAGGTAGGCAGATCTCTGTGATTTCGAGGCTAGCCTGGTCTACATATTAAGATCTAGGCAAGCAGGGGCAATAATAGTAAAACTCTGTTGAAAGAAAGAGAGAGAGAGAGAGAGAGAGAGAGAGAGAGAGAGAGGAAGAGAGGAGGCTAAAGCGATGGCACAATAGGTAAGGCCCTTACTTCATAAGCATGGTGGCCTGAGTTCTCATCTCCAGCACCCACGTAGAAGCTGAGCGGTAGCAAGTGTCTGTAACCCCAGAGCGGGAAAGAGTGAGGTGGGGGCAAGAGGATCCTTGGGGCTTCTAGTCAGTCAATGTAGCCCAAAAGGCAAGCTCCAGGTTCAATGAGAGACCTTGTCTCAAAAACTAAGGTGGAGAACAATAGATGAAGATGTCTGACATTGACCTCTGCCCTACACACACACACAGACACACACACTCACAGACACACACACACACACATACACACACTCACAAACACACATTCACTCACACACACTCACACATATACACTCACACACACTCACACTCATACATAGACACATATTCACACACAGACACAGACACACACTCATACATACAGACACACACATTCACACACACTCACAGACACTAACGCCATGCTCAGAGTCTGCTGGACAGACACCTGGCGTGTGTAAAGTCAGTTCCTTGTGGTGGACCCTGAAGCACCTGTGCAGCTGTGCGGCTGTGCAGCTGTGCATCCGTCCTGGGATAGAACAAGTGAGGTTTCACACTGCTCCAGTTTGTCAGTAAACAGATTGCTCCACACACCACAGGATGCCATCTGTCGCTCAAACACTCAGAAACACACGTGCCCATGAAAAGGTAGGCGCCATCTGTGCTGGAGCACAGACATGACAGCAGGAAAGTTCAGAAACAGAGGGGATCAATTTCACTTGGAGGAATAGGGAGGTTTCATAGAGACAGGTGACATTAGGCTGGTGCCATTCCTCTTATACACACAATGCTCTTTTTTCTCTCTTTTAATTCTTACTATTTTTGATGTTTTTGCTACACTTACCTATATGCATGTGCACATGAGTGTGAGTTCTTATACCACGATGCAAATGTGGAGGTCAGCGTGGGGATCAGTTCTGTCCTTCCACCCTGTGGGTTCTAGAGATGGAACTTAAGTGGCCAGGCTTGGCATTAGTGCCTTTAACCTTGAACCATTTTGCCACCCACTACTTTTTTCTTAAAACTACTTACTTTGCTGTGCTGGTGGTAGAACCCAGGGTATGTGGTGTAGAAGGAGCTATGGGCCTGCTTTTCGTCCCAGCTTCCGCACAGCTAGTTTTACACCCGAAATAACAACGCACAAACTGTATTCTTTTAAACACTGCTTGGCCCATTAGCTATAGCCTCTTACTGGCTAACTCTCACATCTTGATTAACCCATTTCTATTAATCTGTGTAACACCATGAGGTGGTGGCTTACCAGGAAAGAGTCAGCATGTCTGACCTGGCAGCTGGCTCCATTGCGTCTGCTTGAGGCATCTGCGCCATTGCCTTCTTCCCAGCATTCTGTTCTGTCTACTCCACCCACCTATGTTCTGACCTATCAGGCCAAGCAGTTTCTTTATTAACCAATGAAAGTATGACCCTCCTCCATCAATGTGGAACTGTTGTATCTCTTGGACCTAGCAAAGTGTTGGCAGAGCAGAGGACAAGGTTAAGTTTAGGGAAAAAACATTTTTTTCTATTAGATCTTAGTGATTGAGGGGGAGGGTGTCAAGACCAGGGCAAGGTGGGGAGGCTTGGGCTCTGGGGGCCTGGTAATTGAGGGAGGGGTGTGTCTGACTTGTTTGAGGTAAATCCTCTAAATCAGCTCCCTGGAACTTACAAGAATTCTCTTTGTTTGTGAAAACATAAATTTTAGACACATTAGCAATTCCACTGTTTATAATCTATACTGAAATTTACATTGTATAAATGGCAGTATATTTATACCAGAAATGACTGTGACAGATGGTTTTTGTACACTGAAAGGTATCTTTGGGGTCTATAGTTAGGAAACCACCAAAGGGAATTTGAAATCTTGATCTTGCAGTTATGTAGTGGTAATACTCTGCTAGAGTTAGATTAATGGCTTATCAGAATTTTATTGATTAAAGTTGAGACTATGGACCCTTGGAGTCCTAATATAATAGTAGCATAATGGAAGAAAAATATGGAACATGTTTTATTCTTTCAAACGTCTCAAATCACTTGCCTTCATCATCACCGATGCTTTATATCCTCAGACCTCCAGAACTTGCATATACACACCTTAAGTCACTTTCTTGTACCCTGAAACAATCTTATCCTCAGACCTTTATAACATGCATGTACACACCTTAATAACTTGTATTTGCATATCTTAAACACCTTCTTAGGCCCTAAAACACAGCTTGAGCTCTCAAGTCTTTACATAAATAAACCTTAAAGCACTGTTTTTTTTTCCATTATTTTAATATCACCTTAACATTTAGGAGAAATCTGTTCTGTGAGTTTATTTATTGTCTGAACCTGTTAATGAGGTAATTTGTATCTAGGCTTAGTATTGGCTCTAGGAGAGCGAGGCCTGTGACCTGAATTTTACACAGAGAACTGAGAAGACAGCTGGCAAAGCTACCGGTCGTCAAACTGCATCAGAGATCTTGAGAAGGAAAAGCTTAACCCGAGTTAATTATTTAATAATAATAGACTTACTTGATTGGCTACCTAGACAGCCACCCCAGGGTCCTCCTTGTCATTAAGGGCAGGTCGTAAGGCAACATCCGTCTTTCAGCAGGCAGCACGGGCCTGATAGGTGCAGAAAATCCTGTGGATGAGGAGTTTGTAGGAATACCAGCCTACCTTGCTCTGGGCAACGAGGCAGTCAATTCCTCAGTGTCCTGTTCTCTACGGTCTGAAGAGGTTTGCAGCAGTTGAGGTGAAAGACAGTTTTGCTCAGTGGCTAGTGCTTTCCCTTGAAGTAAGTTATGGATGGAAGGTCTTCTGTGCCCACTCATCTTCTCTGGAGGAAGTGGGGGTTGCTGCTAGGAGTCAACCTGTCTCTCTGTTTAAAAAATGTCTTTTTAATTAAACATTTAAATGCCATATTCCCCAGATCTCTGAGCATTTGAGGACGGTCAATTGGGTATATATTAGTTATGACTATAGTATAGGATCTGCCTGGAGAGCTGGATCCAAGCTGAGAGGTTGTGGAGGAATGTTTTACCCAGATTCCTTCAGCTTGACTGTACTGGTTTTAACTTATCAGGGCAGATTTATACTTGAAGAACAAAGAAATAAAGAAATTTTTCTTTTTTTGCAATAGAAACTTAACAGTAAAAATGGACAATAGTGAAGAACGCTTAAAGAAAATCTCTAGGTTAGTTTTGTCAATTTGAATAGATCTCTATAACCTTAAATTTTTATCACCATGTAAAATATATTTTAAAGCAGGGTTTAACTACAGTATTTTACAATATACCAACAGTATGTTTTAACAGACCTAACCATATATTTATCATAATTTAAAAGTATATACCAGCCGGGCGATGGTGGTGCACGCCTTTAATCCCAGCACTCGGGAGGCAGAGGCAGGCAGATCTCTGTGAGTTCAAGACCAGCCTGGTCTACAAGAGCTGGTTCCAGGATAGGCTCCAAAGCTACAGAGAAACCCTGTCTCGAAAAACCAAAAAAAAAAAAAAAAGTATATACCAATTTAAAATATTTGAGTTTTTTTGTCTAGAAGGATATACAAGGAACGGAGCTTGATATATGTACAGTTGAATTTAAGTTGCATACACAGATATACATATATAGTTAAAGCTAGGTAACATAAAGTTAACACATAACACATAAAGTTAAATGAAAAGCGAGCAAAAGAAAGCTGGCTTTTCTATCTCTGACTCGTACTTTGAACCAAGTAGACAGGGTATTTTAAAGAAAGAGAGTAGACAGACACGCGCAGGTCTTTGGAGCAAAGAAAAGAGTGGAGAGTCAAAGCCTCCAGATTCGTTGCAGGTAGGGGAGAAGAGACCCACTGCAGAGCGGGTTCCTGTGTGAAGGGGCTGCTCGGGCGGGCCCTGCCCAGCTGTACCATTACACAAACATGCCACATGCCACAGAGTCAGTATAACAGATATTAGAGGCAGAGACATAAGTAAAAGATGAGACGAGACACCATAAAGACAGCTGGCACCAGGTCACATAACTGCTGCCCGCTCTATTTGGCTAGGGGCGGAGACACAAACTCCTGTGGTTCCGCCCTTAAACAAAATGGCCGCGGCCACGTGGTTACCCTTAGCACAGATGATGGTTGAGACATTTGACCTGCCCTTAGCCAAGATGGTGACTACCCACATGTTGTAAAGCTTCCCACTTAACTGTCCATTTAGCTGGCAGAAGTTAAAACTGTATATTGTTTTGTCAGCCTGTTTCCTATGGGTGAGGCAGAAAGATAAGCAACTGGCTCAGGCCATCAATTTCGTTTGTCACCAAAATTATGGGGCCGAGGGCACAAAGTCCAAAGGATGTGGAGTCTGAAGGCAAGAGGTTGAGAGAGGGCATCAGCCCAAAAGGCATGAGGATGAGAGGCCCAAGAAATGCAGACATCATTCAGGCGGTGCTAGGGAACTAAGTCCTAAAGCTTCACTCGTGGGAAGTTTGCGGGTGAAGGGGACCAGCCATGGCCTTGAAGGTGGGGGCTGGGTGGAGAGGAACTCAGCAACTGTAGCCAGGGTTGTGTGGAGTATCCCAGCAGACAGGTAATTGGAAAGTGGGTGGGTCCAGGTCCAGGATTCCTGTATGCCTTGGGCCATCTGCCCACAGGGCGGAGGGAATCTGAAGAGAGCCTGGTTGTCACAGAACCAAATGCTATAAAATGGTGCGAGGGGGACCCGCCAGGTGAGGACAGTAAACAGGAGACAAATACATCATGCAGAAATGGGAAGGGAAGGGAGAATGCCAGAGACAGAGGGAGACAGAAAGATGCCTCCTCAGAGAGAATGGCAGAGAAAAAGAGCGGGAGTAGGCAGGGTTTGTCTCTTAGAGGGACCTTTGCACCTGCTTATAAACTAAGCCCCTGGGCTGGCCAGGGTAATACCTGGGTACATCCTGCCAGGTGTGCGTAGTACTCATACACACTCCCAATTTTGTAACCACGGCAAACTCTGCCTATGAATCCCTTTACTCTTTTACTGAACCTGGGTGTGTCCACGGAACTCTTTGCCACCTAATTCTCCAGCTAGACTATCAGAGACGTTATAGGAGAAGAAAATCCATCCATCGTCCTGTCGAAGGTATGTACAATTGAGACTTACGTGTAAGAGGCAAAGAGAACCCGGTGGAGGAGAAGCGAGCTGGGCAGGGAAAGTGCTGACCAGGAGTAGTGAGGAATGTGGGCTGACTACACGGGAAGGTTTGTGAATGGGGAGCCGTGGGTGATGTGGCTAAGAAAGGAGGCTAAGGAATTATCTGGATTCATATTTCGTTAGGCTGAGGAATTTGGTCTCCGCCTGCAAGGGAGAGGGAGGATGGCGCAGCTGTGTGCGGGAAGCCATTCTGGCAGCGGCATGTGGGGCGGGCTGGGCGGGGAGGAGCTGGTAAACCAACCAGACAACTGTCTCGGGCAACAAGTGATGAAGCCTGTGAGCGACCGCAGCACTTGGCGAAAACATCTGCTCAGCACCAGTCCCACCATCCCTCTCGGGGCTGTCACAGCCTCCCAGCCCTGGGCCTGCAGCTTCATTGACAGCAGAGACTGTTTGCTGCCTCTCTTGGGGCCTCGGGGCTGCCGTGGTTCTTAGCAGGTGTTCATTGTAATGAACAATGTAATCTGTAATCTGTGAAGTTACTGAATAGGGCAGTGAAGAGGCAGGACAATGGAACCGCACGGATTTCCGGGAGAGCATCCTGCTCGGCCAGTGTTGGCATGAAGTGTGTGGGCGGTATGTGTGGGGAAGCAGATGCATGTGCAGCGGCTGTGTGCATCTTGAGATGGTTGCATCTGAGTTGCCATCACTCTGGGGGGGGGGGAGCGCCTCCAAGAGCTTTTCAAGTTTTTAGTGAGGTAAAAAGTAACAGATGGGAGACCTCAGTCTGTCCCATCCTGAGGTGCCTTAGGAAGCTTGTTAAAGTTTTTAGAGAGGTAGCTAACAGACGGGAGACCTCAGTCTGTCCCATCCTGAAGTGCCTCAGGAAGTTTGTTAAAGTTTTTAGAGAGGTAGCTAACAGATGGGAGATCTCAGTCTGTCCCATCCTGAAGTGCCTCAGGAAGTACGTTAAAGTACGTTTAGGTTACAACTGACAAACTCAAAGTGAGCTTAGGAAAAAAAAAAAAATAGGCTACATACTGGTTCATGAGATACCTTTCTGGATGGTCATAATCAGAGATTCTAGCAATGTCAGGTTCTCTTCATTCTGGTGACATCTGCTCCTCTCCACTCAATCACCTCATTCTTGCACCCAGCTTCCAGACACAGCAACCGGCTGGCTGCAAGTAGCCTGGATTTCCCATCAGAAATAAAAGTATCAGCCTGAAAGGAAGGGACAGAGATCCTTTCTCCCAGGAAAATCCAAGCGCCAGGCTGAGGAGCCTATGGGAAGAAGCTGATCTGGTGTCTCCATGGCAATCAGGACTAAAAAACACTACCACCAAGCATCAAGCTCACTGGGACCCGAAGCACGACATCTGATTTTGAGTTCATCTTTCTTTCATCTTAATCCACTTAGAGTGAATTTGACAAAGCTGCGGGGAGAGGGGGGAAGGAAGAAAGAAAGAACAACGAGGCTCATCTTCACCTATTAAAAATTTAAGCCGTCAGTAGTATAATAGCCGTGCTGGTGGTGATGGGGGAAATGTTTTGCTTCTAAATGGCCAGTGGCAGGATAAAGTGTGGAAGCAACCTGTGAAAAACAGTTTACTTGGTCACGGGGATCAAGAGCTGGGAAAGCTTTCTTTACCTTTGACCTGATAATCTCCGCCTTGAGAAGCAATGGAGAGCCCCAAACAAACTAAACCCAGCTAGTACTGTGTGCAAGAGAAGCATGTAAAACAATCTTCCTTGGGTGTTAAATAGAAACAAAAATAGAAGCTACAGTGGAAATAGAAGCAATGAAAAAGGAGGGGTTGCTTTTTATTTTAATATTATTATCACACAAGGTTGACATCACACACACACACACACAAACCTAGAAAATAAAACACAAAAGAAGACTTTCAGATGAAAATGGATGCATAAGAAATAAAGCTCTGTCATAAATATCTGTGAATGAAAAAATATAGCATTTGAATTCATAAAGCAAAAACATTGACAGAAAATATAGGGAGACATGGGCAGAAATACAATTAGTGGTAGAGAATTCATTTTTATTGTTTTTAGTGTGTATATGTCTGTGCCCTTGATAGCAGGTACCCATGGAAACAGGAGGGGTCAGATGGAAAGCCACCCACCCAACCTGGTGCGTGCTGGGAACCAAACCTGGATCCTCTGGAAGAGCAGTATGTGCTCTTAACTGCTGAGCCATCTCTCCAGCCGCAACAGTAGGTAGGTAATTTTAATTCAACTCTCTTAGCCAGTGATTAATCAATAAATCAGACAATAACAGAAAACATAGATTATATGATTTATTAATTAGAAAGATAGGTTGAATTAAAATATATCAAGCTCCAAACCTTGAAAATCAATAATATATTATTTTGGCAGGTACCCATAAACCACTTAAAAATGACCATACCAAAAATCAAACAGCTCAGCCAGGCAGGGGTGGCGGTGCGCACTCAGGATGGTGAGTTCCAACACTCAGGAGGTAGAGACAGGAGGATTTCTCTGAGTTTAAGGCCAGTCGGTCTACAGGGTGAGTTCAGGACAGTCGGAGCTACATGGAAAGACATTGTCTCAACTGATAGAATACTTTTCAGGCTTTTAAAAAGAGGAAACTTGTAACAGATGCGAGAATGAAAGCTGAGGACATTGTGCTAAGTGAAACAAGCCCGTCACTAAAAAGCTTGTTATATGAATCTGCTTTCATGAGTTCCTTTAAAAGAGTCAAATTCATAGAGACCAAAGTGGAATGATGGTTGCCAGGTGCCAGAGACAGGAAAAGCTTGATAGTTATATTTAATCAGTACTAAGTCTTCGTTCTGTAAGATGTAAACATTTGGAAGCTTGGTTGAGCAACAAGGTGACTATATTAAGCGCTACTATCAGTACACATGAAAATTACTGAGATGGTAAACTTTGTGTTTGGTGGACTAGTTGGAGATGTGGCACAGTTAGTAAGTGCTTGCCTACCATTTATGAAGCCCTGGGTTCAAACTGTGCATCCCTTATTCCTGGCTGTCCAGGAGGAGCTGAGGCAGGAGCTTGCCAAACCTGGGCTACAGAGTGGATTCCAGGGTAACTTAGTGAGACCCCCCATCTCAAAATGAAGTATTAAAAGGGAGAGTCAGCTGGAGAGAGGGCTCAGCAGTAGGAAAGTGTAAGCATTTGCAAAGTGCTGGGTGCTATCACCAGAAACAGCCCCCCATACATACACACACACACATACACACACACATACACATACACACACACATACACACACACACACACACACGAGAGAGAAAAAGAAACTCCCAATTCTTTTTTTTTAACTTTATTTAACTTTATTTCATGCACATTGGTAGAATGATAAACTCCCAATTCTTAAAGTACAAAAAGACTTTTGTAAACAAGAGATAATTCCCAAGGAAATAATCTAAATTACAAATCAGAGGATTTTTAGACCTTTTAAAATTATTATTGTTATTATAATTATAATTATTATTTTATTTGCTTGTTTTTTTGAGATAAGTTTTCTTAGTATAACCACCCTAGTGCTCCAGAAACAGACTCAGTAGACCAGGCTGGCCTCAGACTCACAGAGATCTATAGTGATATTTTGTACGTGATCTAACAAATAAAGCTTGCCTGAAGATCAGAGTACACTAAGCCACTAGTTAGCCAGAGAGGCCAGGCAGTGGTGGTGCACACCTTTAATCCCAGCACTCCAGAGACAGAGGCAGATGGATCTCTGCAAATTCAATGTCACCCTGGGCTGCTTGAGATTGATCCAGTCTAAAAGAGAAACAGAGCCAGGTGGTAGTGGCTCACACCCTTAATCCCAGTAGTTGGGAGTCACACACCTCAGCAACAGGGAGGTGGAGACAGGAGTGATATGGCTGGGCAGGGAGAGGAATAGAAGGCGGGAGGAGACAGGAGCTCAGATGTAGTCTGGAAATGCAGTGTAAGGGTGCAGTCTGGGGATTCATAGAGGCAGAATCACCCCTTCAGCCTGAGGATTAGATAGAGGTAAAAGGTCTCTCTAGTGGCTGGCTGCACTGCTTCTCTGATCTGTCAGTTTTCATGCCCTAATATCTGACTCCAAGTTTTTATTTATTAAGACCAATTAGAATTAATACTATGGATATCCACCTGCCTCTGCTTCCCAAGCGCCGGGATGTGGCGTGCCACCATACCCAGCTCACAGTTATTGTTTCATATATCTGTATGCAAGTGTATGTAGACATTTGGCTCAGTACCTTATTTGGCGAGGCAGTCACATCATCTTCTGTGGTCAGGACCGCAGAGGAATTCCTCTTTCCAGAATTCTCCTGTTCTCATTTACTCACCTCTACTTCCTGTCTGGTTGTCCCGCCTATACTTTCTTCCTGGCTACTGGCCAATCAGCATTTATTTAAAATATAATTGACAGAATACAGACCACTGTCCCTCACCATGAGACAGCAGAACCTTAACTAGATGGAGCCTGGTAGAACCTAATTAAGTCTAGCTGCAAGGAGGTGATGAACACTGCAGAGAAGAATGCTTAAGCCATGGGACTAGATCAATTCACTTGGGAGTAGAGCGCTATGCCCCCACACCCTGCACTCTGCTTGTACTGGGAATGGACCCAGAGCTCTGTGTGTGCTAGACCAGTATTCTACAACTAAGCACATCTCTAGCCATCGGTTTGTTTGGGACAAGGTCTTACTATGTAACCAAGGCTAAACTTGAACTTACATTCCTCCTGCTATAGCCTCCTGGTGCTTGGATACAGACCTGTTTCACCATGCCCCAACAAGAGTAAGCAAGGCTGATCCCTTCTCTGAATCCCTGGTTCTTTCTTTCTTTGGGGTGGGGGAGCTATTGGGCCTGGAACCCAACTATATCACAGGCCCTGTCAATCTCTTTCACAGGTATTGCTCACCTCTTCCTCGTGCTCCCCCCCGCTGCTGCGCATCCCTGGGGTGCCATATGCCAGATACCCTCTCCAGGCAGCGGAGCAGATGCTGGCGCCCTGCTCTTAAACCCCAAGAACTGAAACAAACCATCTAGTTAACCTCAGCCGTGGGTGATTTGTTAGAGTAATACAGATTACACTAAGACAGACATGCATGAATAGCAGACTCTGCATCAGGCCCTGGAGATTAAAATAAAGGGAAGTAGGAAGTGGTTATTTCATCTCTCCTTTCAGGACGCAACAGCCTGAAGGAAGACAGGGCCCTGAAGGTGTTCTCGGAGCAGGAGGGGGCAAGAGCAAGGAAGCTGGACTCTGGAGGTTGCCTTTAAGGAAAACCATTGCGCTAGACCCAAAGGGCAGAGAAGGGCTTCACAAGCGAAAGAAAGTACTTCGAAGGGTAGGAGAGCTAACTCTGCAATGCCACCCGGAGCTGCTGAAATGGCTCAGCAGTTAGAGCACTCGCTGCTCTTTCAGAAGACCTGAGTTGGCTTCCCTGGCACCTATGCATGTCTGGTTCACAGCTGCCTGCAACTCCAACTCCGCGGCTTCTGGCACCCTCTTCCGAATTGTACCTGCAGCTCCACTCAAGTGTGCGCACACCCACACACATATGCGCGTAATTTAAAATAAATCCCAAAAAAGAAAGCCGACAGTTTAACATTAAAAACCCTGCTCGACCCCACTAACTAGCTTCAAGAGGTAGAGGGGGCCAACAGGTAGGTTCTTCTCGCCAGAGTCAGCCTTCCACCAAGGCTTCTGACCATGGTTTCCGCTTCGTGATCGTAAGTAAATCGTTTCCCCTCTCTGAAGCGCAGTTTCATCATTTGAGAAATGGAACCAATAGTGACACCTGGATTTTTTTTTAAATGTTATTGTTTTTAAATCAAGTGAAATGGTGTGTGTTAAGAGTTTAAAGTTTAGAGCTTTGGGGTAGTGTGAAGACACACATCTGTAATCCTAGCACTTGGGAAGTGGCCACAGAGAACCAAGAGTCAAAGCCAGGGAGGGAGGGATGGCTCAGCAGCTAAGATTACTGGCTACTCTCCCCGAGGACCCAGGTCAGGTTTCCCTCATCCACATGGTGGCTTACAACCCTGTGTAACTCTAGTTCCAGGGAATCTGCCCCCCTTTTCTGAACTCTGCAGGACTGCTTATATTTGGTGCATAGACATTCATGCAGACATTCATACCCATAAAAATAAATAAAATATTTAAAAATTGTTTTGCTATTTTGATTTTTAAGACAGGGTTTCTCTGTGTAGCCCTGGCTGTCCTGGAACTCGCTTTGTTGACCAGGCTGGCCTAGAACTCAAAGATCTGCCTGCCTTTGCCTCCTGAGTGCTGGGATAAAGTCGTATGCCACTCTGCCTGGTCAAAAAAAAAAAAAAATTAAGAGAGTTCAAAGCCTTGCCTATATAGCAAGTTCTAAGATAGAGGCTTCATGAGGTCCTGTCTCAAAAAAATAAAGTAAAATAAATTATTCTAGAGTTATGTGTCTATTCGGAGTATCTAAGCAGTAACAGCTTGGACTTTGGGTGCAGTAGAGAAAGGGCCTGGGAATTAGAGGAAGAAAATGCAATTAGGAAGTAGCCTTTGGGACCAGTGCGGCTGCTCACAACGCTGGGTGCTGTTTCCCTAGAGGTGGTGCCTGGTGGCAGGGACACAGCAAGGATTTAGCTTCTCCTGAGAGTTCTCTGTAAGCTTCCCACTCCGCAATCATTGTTCAGAGCTTTTCCCCCGAGGAACACTGAGGACGCCGGAGTCCCTGAGTGAGCGGTAAGGGAACAGAAATTAGAAGCTGGCTCAGAGTTCAGCTTCTCAGTTCTTGCCTTTGAAGCTTTTCTGGAGCTCTGAGAATTGAGTCATACTTTAAAAGCCCACACATGAAAACCTCGCCATTAGGAACAATATTCATTTGGAGCCCAGTCATGGCTGACGTTAGAATAAATTCCAGATGGCTTCAAGATTTGCATGTAAAACATGAAACCATGAAAATATAAAAGAACATAGGTGGATGTTTATAGTTCTGGAAGGAGGGAGGACTATGAAAGAGTCTGTGAGAGAGGGGTGTTCTAAGTTTAGCTCCAAAGATAAAGAAAGAAAGAATGATACCAGCTGAGGAAAGAAGACCGCAGCGAAGAAGATTAAGGCAGACCACTGAGGTCCGAGTTAACAGGCGCAAGGAGGAGGGCTCTGGGCCATTCCCTGGAAGGCAATCACCCTCTCCTTCCTCCTCCTGTGCTAGGCTGGTTAGTCAGTCCCATGAGTGTCCCAAGCAACAGGTACTCCCACTCAATCAGGAGAATTGTCATGCCCAAGACCAGGTCCTCTTTTATCTAAGACTCTCTCTCTCTCTCTCCATGTGTGTGTGTGTGTGTGTGTATGTGTGTGTGTGTGTACACATGTGTGTATGTATGAATTTATATGTACATACATACATATATCCCATCAGCACATTCTACTCCTCCTGAAAGTTTCCTATATGGAGGATCAATAAACAGAATAAGAGTGCACAATTAAAAGTCAAAGGGAGTGGGCTGGAGAGATGGCTCAATGAATAAAAGCACTGGCTGCTCTTCCACAGACCCAGATTCAACCTCCAGCACCCACATGCTGATTCCCAACCATCTGTAACTCTAGTTCAGGGATCCAGCACCCTTCTGCGGCCTGTGCAGGCACAAGTCATACAAGTAGTGGACAGAAAGACATACAGGCCAAGCAAAATACCCGCACACACAGAATTTAAAAGAAAAAAAAAATCTTTTTTTTTTTTTTTTTGAGCCAGGCATGATGGCACCATGCTTTTAGTCTCAGCACTTTCAGAGGCAGACAGATCTCTCCAAGTTCAAGGCCAGCCTGGTCTACACAGGGAGTTTCAGGCCAGCCAAGGCTACATAGTGAGACCTTGTCTCAGAAAAACCCCTTAAATTGAAAGATGAGCAGGCTAATGTGTAGATTAAGGCCTACCTTGTAATAGAGTCGCCTGCCCAGCACCACACCACTTCCCAACATGCTTTGTCTAGAAGTATGAAGTAAATTACTGAGTAGAATCAACCTTATGAAGCAAAGTCATGAGAATCTACTGTGAGAGACAGAACACGCCATCCCCAGATATGTCATTTTGGCACAGTGGTCATTTCGACCTAAAGTCAACGGAGGAGAAACAAACACAAATCTTGGTCCTCCCACTTGCCCAGAGTCAGGCCACGGGTTCATAAAGACAAAAATATTTTTCTTCCCTCTTGGCCACAGAGGACAAAGATTAACACTGAAGGCAGCTTTGGAGCCAGCTTAACCTAGAGGAAGACACAGAGCCAGCTTCCGGGCAGGTCCCACTGACTGGCTTTACCAGCATCCTCAGAGTTCCTTGCCTTCTCTTCCTTCGCCTCCTTCCTCCTTTCTCCCCCATATCCTCAGGCTTTACTTGGAGAAGGAATTTAGCTGAGCTCCAAGCCAGACTTCTGCAGAGTAGACAACATCCTTTGCTTTCTCCTCGCTGGGAGAAACCGCGGCAAAGGCTTCCCTTCAGGAATGTGCCTGCTTTGGGGTTTTTGGCCTCGAGAATGCTGGTGCTTAAACCACACCAGATCTACCCTCGGAAAAGGACAACGGCACACGAGCTCCTGAGCAGTGGTGACATGGTGTCAGCACCTGGCTAGACTTGTGTGTGGTCCTGATTCCACTACTTTCAATTTATAATCCCGGAGGATCTCCCCCCTCTTCCTCCCCATCTGAACCTCCATTTCCTGGTCAGTGAAATGGGAACATACTTGCCTGGCCCTCGGGATAGTTCTGCGGCTAGAAGCCTAAAGCGGTGAGGCAGCATTCTAAGGCTGTTAGTTCTAACCGAAATGTTAGAATGCGAATTCCTTCCAGCCCAGAAGACGATGCGGTTTTGTAAAGGGCCTAGCATACACCACAGGGGAATGGAAAGGACTCTGGCTAGACAAACGTGCTTGAGAGACAGACGTATTTCTGGTTCACCAGCTTGTGTTTCTAAGCAAAAAATAAGGCTAATTAGATCAAAGCAATTCTTGAAGTTGATGTAAAATTAGATCATTTTTTCCTCTGCTGTGGGTTCAGTTTTGTTCACATACACTAAAAAAAAAAAAAAAAAAAAAAAAAAAAAAAAAAAAAACTTGTAAAATAAAAGACGTGTTGAGTTCCTACCTCACAAAACCTCAGTCAGGGACTTTATTTGGAAAGAAGATGTAATTACTTTTAAGTTGGACTGTGATCACATTGGAGTGTTTTAACCATGAATATATACACACACACACAGAGGCCATGTGACAATGGAAGTAGAAATTGGAAAGGTGTGCCTCCAGCCAAGCAATGTCAAAGATTGGGTGTCCAGGAGCTAGAGAGGCACGTGGAATGGATTTTTCTCTCTAAGAGGGGCCAATCCTGCTGATATTTTCTCTTTAACGTTCTGTCCCTCATTAGCTTACTCCGCAGAATTTAACAACCGATTCTGTAAATGTATTTCAGAGTGTGCATGGAGTTATTCCCTCATGCTTCAGCCCTACAAATGGCGGCAGGATTTAGCATCCCTCATTCTCAGCACTTCTCCCTACAAGCAGCTTCATCTTTCTGGTTCCCTCTCCTCACCGCCTCTCTCGGGGACGTCTTCTTCCTCCCACACCAGACACAGAGTCCCCAGGACTTTGACCTTTGCTTCTATTGGTCTGTATTTCCCTTTTTAGAGTTAGGAAAGGCATGTCCATTCATTAAAAGACCTGCATTGGATCCTACTTCAGTCTGCTTACCTTTAACAGCTACAAGAGCAGGGAGGCTTCTTTTCTGACCCAGTTTTACGTTACAGTCTATCCTGGGAAGGGGGGTCCATGTCTCATGTAGCCCAGGACCAAGCCAAACCCTGGAAGGGTCCCTGCTGACACGTATAGTGATATTTTATTTATGATTTAATAAATAAAGCTTGCCTAAAGATCAGAAGGGCAAAGCTAAGCCACTAGGGGTCAGGCAGGAGTGGCACACATCTTTAATCCCAGGACTTGGGAGAGAGAGGCAGCCGGATCTCTGTGACTTCAAGGCCACCCTGGGCTACGCAGACCAAAGCAGAAACAAATCCAGGGGGTGGTGCCTCACACCTTTAACCCCAGCACTAGGGAGTCAGACACCATTATCCCAGCCGTAGAGGGAATATCAAATGAGAGGAGAGAGAGGCTTAGTCTGCTTAGTCTGTAGTCACCCAGCCTTGATAGAGGTAAGGCTTCTCTAGAGGCTTGGCTGCTTTGCTTTTCTGATTTTTGAATTGAACCCCAATATATGACTCTGAGTTTTTTGTTTGTTTTTTTTTAATTCAAGCTACAGACACTTTTTAAAAAATTATTTTATTTTTAATTTATGTGAATGGGTGTTTTGCCTGCAGGTCTGTTTGTGTTCCTGGTAACGGTAGAGACTAGAAAAGGGAATTAATTCCTCTGCAGCTGGAGTTACAGATAGTTATGAGCCACCACATGGGTGCTGGGAGCAGAAGCCGGGTCCTTTAGACAAGCAATGGGCACCTTAACCAATAAGCCATTTCTCCAGACCCCAACCCCCGTATCTTGATTTCAGGCTACTAGTCTCCAAAGGTGACAAAATAAGTTTTTATCTTTTGAGACAGGATCTCACTCTGTAGCCCAGGCTGGTCTAGAACTCACTCTGTAGAGCAGACTAGCTTGAAACTCGAGGCAATACTCCTGCCCCAGCTTCCTAAGGCTGAGATTGCAGGTGCGAGCCACATGCCCAGCTCATACACTACCTCACAACAATACATGTTAGTCATCGGGTGAGAAAAAGGGAAAGAAGGGTGGCATGTTAGAGAAAAGGAGAGGAGGACAAAAATAAGGCCCAGAAGCTGGGTGGAGTAGCAGCACTTAGGCTTGGGGCAAGAGGAGGTCAAGGTCACCCTCAGCTACTTTGCAAGTTCAAGACCAGCCTGGGTTGCAGGAGAGCCTAGGGGTAGGGGGTAGACACTCAGGAGGGAATCGGGGTACCGCACTAATCCCAGCACTCAGAGGCAGAGGCAGGAGGATCACTATAAATTCAAGACTAGCTTAATTTACATTGCAGAGTTCCGGAGCTGCATAGCAATACCTCAAAGACATTTTCTTAAAAGAGGTTCAGATATCTTGGGGAACAGGGAAATGTGGTACTAGTCATCAAACCAGGAAAGACCAGAAAAGGAAGAAAGGGAAAGAAAAAAGGGAAAAGCTGATTTGGTCTTGGACAGAGAGAGTACGAGGTACTTACAGGCAAAAGTAACCAACGTAACATTTCCACAGTATTCTAAGAACCTTGGTTACAGGAGGAACAACTGTTTCAGGAAAACAGAAGCTCTTGGAAGTTGTTATGGTCCAATCTCTAGAAGACAGAGCCTGGGGCAAGGATTATACACCTGTGAGTTCAGAGAAGTGGACCCTGACCATGGGAAACAATGCAAAATGCCCAGAGGAGCCCGAGGCGGTTGGCAGCAGCTAGCTGGCCTCTGAACGCTCCAGTCGTGCGTTTGCATAACTGACTGTTCTGTAAGCCCCTTACCATCTATACTTGGTCCTGGGTCGTTTACAAAGAACACAGATTGATTTCTCATAGTCCCAGAGTCTGGGAAGGCCAAGAGTTTCGAATCTGATGTGGGCAGCGGGCAGAAAGGCCCGAGAACTGTGAGAAAGCCAGGGATCAATGGCCAGCCTCAGGGCCCGCGGTAGCAACACCTATCCATGTGTGACGAACACTCCCTGCTAGGCTGACGGCTCAGTGCCGCGGCATTTTCCATCAATCTTCTAGCACATGCATTCAAACCAACCCCAAAGAAGACCGCAAAGGCTGCCTGCTTCAGTGTAAGGGCTAAGAGAGCGGTTCCAGCCCCTACCCAGAGTCCCAGAGGCGAAATGTTTCTCAGGAGGAAAGGGGGTGGAGAGGGATCTCTATAATAACTTTCCACACCTGGGCACACAGTCTTCATTTTGTGTGCTCTTTATTCTTGTGCTGTTACAAATCCCCACTCCTTAACAACTTGTTAGTAATTAAAAAAAAAAAAACTACAAGGAAAATTCTCAGGGACACAGGCTTTCTTTAAAGATACATAGCAAAGCCCGGTGGTGGTGGGGTGGTGGTGCACACCTTTAATCCCAGCACTCGGGAAGCAGAGGCAGGAAGATTTCTGTGAGTTCAAGGCCAGCCTGGTCTACAAGAGCTAGTTCCAGGACAGGCTCCAAAGCTACAGAGAAACCCCGTCTCTAAAAAAAAAAAAAAACCAAAAAAACAAAAACAAAATGAGACATAGCAAAACTTAATCAGCTAGTTTCTAGCTAACCTCAACTGCAGCTGTGGGGACCATCTCTTAAAGGGGCAGCCACAGGTTCCAAAAGGGAGAAGCTAAACCATTGAGAGACCTAAGGAAAAGGCAAAGAATAGTGTGTTCGTTTACATTTCTTAAGTGTGATTCATAATATCTGGGCATGGTTAGTCAAAAAACAAAAAACAAAAACAAACAAAAAAAAGAAAA
Organism: Microtus oregoni; assembly: GCF_018167655.1. Lineage (NCBI taxonomy): Eukaryota > Metazoa > Chordata > Mammalia > Rodentia > Cricetidae > Microtus > Microtus oregoni. The sequence goes on along the minus strand of NW_024543076.1, from coordinate 6,895,379 downwards.
CAGCCTTTTTTATCGCCTGAATCTCAGGACCTAAACAAAAACAGCCTAGTACATTGAAAGTGTACAAAGTGTTCATTGCTATTTTGAATCAGACAGGGACGTGGCAATGAAGGAGACATAAGTGCTATTGATCTGTTGAAATAACAAGGCCAGACACCTACAATCCTACTCTGTGGAAGTTCCTCCTGTTATCACTCTGCAGGGCCAATTTGCCTGTTAGTTGGGCTATAGATAGAGAAGAGGTTTCAGAGTTTCTCATTGTAAAATGGGACAAAGACCGGACTATGAGAGCTTGGTTTATATGCCAGAAAATACAGGAAGAAGTCATCCCACTAACAGAGCACAGGAAGATTGGGCCTGACATGAGGAATACATTGCAGGGGAGCACGTTATCACTCAAGAGAATTTACAGTGAGAGATTGCCAGCTATTCAAAAGTCAGTATTTCTCGTGGACCGTGCCCACGTGAATTTAGCCTCCATCTGATGTGTAAATCTCTGGTGAGAGGCCTTCCAAACGTCAGCTGTCATCAGTGCACGTCTTTGCAGACCCCGTCACTTCAGGAGTCTTTTCCTGACGTTTTTCTGCGTCCAGTAACATAACCAGGGCGAGGGTGACCTAGAATTCAACACCATCCACAGTTGCGCATCTGGTGACCTTGGCCTTCCCTGCCCCACGCGTCGATGCTGATTCAGAAACAAGGAGCGTGGGAGAACGGGAAGAGGAAACATCTCTGAAAGAGTGCAGGCCAGAGCGAGATTCAAGCTCAGCCAGATCGACTGCTGCTTTTTCCACTCACTCTGTGTGTGTGTGTGTGTTGAGGAAGGGAGATGACACTCACATAGCGTCTGTTCTCTCCTCTGGGAATCTAACTCAGGCTGTCACCACCCCCAACCATCTACCTTCAACCCCGTCTCAGGACACCAGCGCCATCTAGGTGGTCTCCTCTGCCCCCTCCCTCCCACCTCTGCTCTCAGCTGGAGCAGAGTCCTGGATCTGGAACCAATGTGTGGTACTAACGTCAAGGCAGACCACAGCTTGGCCTCTGGAGAGGAGACAAGCCCACGCCATGTGTCCCGGTTTCTTTCTTAAACTGGAAACTCAGCTGCCTGCGTTGTTATTCGTGGAGCCTGTTTTCTGGCTCAGTCTCTGCTTTTCTCCCCACTGACATCCGTCTGTCTGACTGTGGAAAAACTGCTGCTCCAGTCAAAGCCGTCTTGTGCTGGGAACCCATCCCACCTCCTCACAGTGCAAAATTAGATCAAAGCCGCTCACCTGTGGGCACCTGGAGACGGTAATGGCTCAGATTTACACCACAGTTGCAGGGGCAGAATGATGGAGTGAGCCTGTCGAGGAGGACCTGCGCCGACTGGCTGGCCTCTGGCGGGAACACTGGAGCCTGGCATTTGCCACTCACCGGACCAAATTGTCAGGTTTTAGTGGCTAGCCCCTCAGGGTCTTAGTCACCTGGGGAGAATGAGGTCTCAGGTCAGAGAGCTTTAAGCATGGTTTACTCTCACCTCAGCTGTTCCTCCATGAGATCTCAATTCTCTGGAATATGGCAGGGTCCATAGAGGACTGAGCCACAGAAAGGAAAGGCTCTGGTTGCAGACTGGACTCAGTGATGGGGCATGCTTAGTGCCAGCAAAGACCAGTAAATTAAAAATAAATAAACTCAAAGCTGTGGACATGTCTACATGTTATCACTACCTGCCCCCATCTCCCAATACCAGGAACCCCATCAAAATCCAAATCTCATTCTTTGTTTTTTGGGGTTTGTTTTTATTTTTATTTTTGTTTTGTATGTGTGCGTGTGTGTTTGGGGGTTTTTGTTTGTTTGTTTTGTTTTGTTTTTTTTGACAAGGTCTCACTGTCCCTCTAGCTAGCCTGGAATTCAATGTGTAGATCAGGCTGGTCTCACACAGATCCATTTGCCTCTGCCTCCTGAGTGCTAGGATCGAAGGTGTGTGCCACCAGGAACTGCCCATCTTTAAAACAAAGCTCAAGGTCATGGGCAGGTAGACAAGAGCTGAGCCAGGTGGAGTCAAATCAAATACCAATGAATGTGGTTCTCTGATGGCCTCCTTTTCCTCTCTCTTAAAAAAATGTTGTGTGTGTGTGTATGAGAGAAAGAGAGAGAGAGAGAGAGAGAGACTGAGTGGACAAGTCTGGATCCAGAGTCTGGCCTCCGATGTCACTTTATCCTTGAGCTGAAAGTCTCCAAAGAAAGAACTGTATCTCTGAAGCCCTGGAAGTCTGTCTTAGTTAGGGTCTCTATTGCTCTGAAGAGACACCAAGATCACGGCAACTCTTATAAAGAAAAACATTTAACTGGGGCTCACTTACAGTTCAGAGGTTCAGTCCATTATCATCAAGGCAGGAAGCAAAGCAGCGTGCAGGCAGACGTGGTGCTGGAGAAGGAGCTGAGGGTTCTTACATCTTGATCCGAGGGCGACAGGAAGTGAACTGAGACACTGGGCATATCTTGAGCCTCAAAGTCCACCCCCACCATGACACACTTCCTCCAACAAGGCAGTACTGACTTCAGTAAGGTCACACCTCCTAACAGTGCCACTCCCTATGAGTTTACAGGGCCAATTACATTCAAACCACAAAGCTCCATATCAATCAGCTACCAGCTGCCTGGCAAGGTTCCCTGAGAGAACCCCAGCATCCTGCTGGCCCCAGGAAGCTTCAAAGCTGCAAACCAGGCATGCCCAGGCAGAGAAGACATCAATGGGCCTGCAGGTGAAGGCAGAGTCGAGCTGGCCCAGCAGCTAGGCTGTCTCACCCACAAAGAAAGGGAGGGGAAGAAAAAGGGAAAGTCAGGAGGGGGGCCATCAGGAAGGCAGGTCCTGGAAGGGAATCCAGGGAAGCCTGACCTGGGATAGATAGAACAGAAGTCAGGGGTGAGGGTGGAGTGGATGTACACGCCCTGTCTGCCACCTGGTCTTGAGACCCCTGCCCACACCTCCACCTTCACCTCCATCTCATCTCATGCCGTGCTTAGCTCTTCCACAGAGCTATTTACAGACAGAGCCACTCAATATCCAGACAGATGTATTGTTATGTGCTTTCGAGTGTATAGTCTTCTGTCTGAATTGCTTTTCTGTTTCTGTAGCTGAAGGCTTCCTGGGAATTATCACCTTCTCCATGAAGTATTTGCCACATTGGATATTTGCCTCTGTGCTAAAATCCACAGGTATCAGACAGGTACGGTGGCTCACACCTTTAATTCCAGCACTAAGGAGGCAGGCTGAGGTCCAGGACAGCCAGGGCTACACAGACTCAGCACAAAACAAAACAGAACAAAAATCCATAGATGTTTTAGGATTAATAAAATGGTCATTTATTAGCTCACTACAGTATTCTCAAACTTTTGTGTATAACAGAATCACCCAGATTTGTTAAAACTCAGATTGCTGATGTTGATTCCAAGTCTTGGTTCTGACCAGGTATAGTGGTGCACGCCTTTAATCCCAGCTCTTGAGAGCCAGAGGCAGGAGGATTTCTGTGAATTTGAGGCCAGCCTGGTCTGCATAGAAAGTTCCAGGCTGGCCAAGGCTGTAGAATGAAACCTTGTTTAAAACAAAACAAAATCAGGTTTCTGATCTCTGATTCTGGTCTTCTAATGAGCTCCCAGATATTGGTTTTGCTGCAGATCCAAGGAAAACACTAAAAGAATCATGAATTTAGCACAAAATCCTATAATTCCTGGTTATATCAGGTGTTTATATGCTAACTCGTTCATTTCTTGTCTACTGAGGATATATGCCTTGTGCTAGACCTAGACCAGAGGGTGAGTGTTCACTGATGCTCACCTTAGGCAGAGAATTTGCCCCACAGAGCTTCCAGTCACCTGTAGGAGACAAATTCAGCAAATAAATGTTATCATGGAGATTGTGATGACAGGGATCAGTTTAAAGGTGGAAGGAGAGAACAACTCCCGCAGGTTGTCCTCTGCCTTCCACGTGTGCACTGTGGCAAGTGTGCACATACATTGCACATATGAAATAAACGTAAAAGAAAAAGAATACGACAAGACATTGTGGTAAGTGCTCTGGTGTGAAATTAGAAGTGTAAGAGAAAGAAGAACAAAATTGATTTCGGCTGCTTGATCAGGTGAGACCTTTTGAGGGAAGGGACATTTAGTCAAGCATCTTTTCTTTTTTGAAACTCTGTGCCGCTGTGCCCCTCAGGCTGGCCTTCTTCTCCTGGGCTCAAGCAATCGTCCTGCCTCAGTATCTCAAGTAGCCGCCACTGCCATCCCTGGCTCATACGTGCACACTTTCAGCAAACAGTTAGAGGGAGACTTGCCGAGTTGTCTTGCTTTTAATTTTAACTTTCATTAAAAAAAAAAATACTGGAGATTGAACTCAGAGCCCTGTAGATACTAGACAAGGCCTCTACCACTTATTACCTACTTCCAAATGGCCAAGATAATAAACTGTGTGTTTCTTGAAAGTTAGATTCTTATTAAAATTTGTGCTTTCAGGGCTTGGGATGTAGTTCGGTCTGCACAGAGCATGCATGAAGTCCTGGGTTCAGTCCTCACCGCCACATCCACCAAGATGCTGTGGAATAATCCTGTGCACTGTGGAAACGTGTTGCTCTCACTGTCAATAAAGAGCTGATTGGCCGGTTGCCAGACAGGAAGTATACGCAAGACAACACACTTAAGGATGTTGGGATGAAGTGGGGAGTAAGCCTGGTTCACTGCTGCTGAGACTTTCTTACATGAGATATCAGGCTGTTGTCACCTCTCAGCAAATGTTATTAATTGGGCTAGAATGATGGCCAAAGGCTTCAGTCCGACTCTGGATGAAGGGTTCCTTCCCTCCCCGTGTCTCCATAGTTTCCCCTTTGTATCCTGCCTCCTCACCAAGGTTCTGGTGGTACCCATGAGACGAAAGTAGACACTTAGCTGACTCCTTTAGAATATGTCCAAATCCTGCCCATAATGTCAGGTAGCCAACAGTGGTGACTCTTCCCTGGCAGCTCCCTGGATTGCGGTTGCTTAGTCCCAGCTCACACAACTGCCGTCACCTCCCATGCTCCTGTACACACCACACAACCTCACAACTGTATAAAAACTCGTGTACTAGTCAGGGTTCTCGAGAGTCGCAGAACTTATGGGATGAATCAGTCTCTCTCTCTCTCTCTCTCTCTCTCTCTCTCTCTCTCTCTGTGTGTGTGTGTGTGTGTGTGTGTGTGTGTGTGTGTGTGTGTGTGTGAATGTATGCATGTATGTATATAGGGAATTTATTGGACTGACTTGCAGGCTGTGTTCCAACAGTGACTCGCTGTGAACAGCAAGTCCAAGGATCCAGTATCTGCTCAGTCCCCCGAGGGTGGATGTCTCAGCTGGTCTTCTATATAAGCTGGAATCCCTAAGTAGGTTCCAATGCCAATGAAAGAATGGATGTGCCCACAAGCCCGGGGCAAGCAGGCAGAAAACTAATGAACCCTTCCTTCTTCCATCATCCTTATACAGGCTTCCAGCAGAAGGTGTGGCTTAGATTTAAGGCCTGTGTCATCCCACCTCAAGATCCGGTTCAAAGGCGTGTGGTCTTCCTACCTCAAGATCCGGATCACAAGTGTGCCCTCCACCTCTGGATTGTAGTTCATTCCAGATATAGTCAAGTTGACAACCAGGAGCAGCCATCACAGCCTGTAATCTACTAATCAACTGTGTGCAAACTACACACAAACTACCCGGGACACATATACTCTCTGTGTCAGTCTCAGAAGGGCTGTGGTGAGATTCTTGCTATGATAATTTATCACACGACTTCAAAACAAAAATGTAACAAGGCCTAGTAAATAGTGGAGTTTATTTAGATGCTAAAATTGAGTCATGATAAAGATAAGAAAATACCGAGACCCCTCTGGACTGTTAGGAAACGGAAGAGAGTTCTGACCAGACTCCTCTTCCCCTGAAGGAAATGACGCAGAGATAGGGATCACCCAGCTCAGCATGCTTCAGACTCCCATACGCTTGCTCACAGGCTCATCCACGCTGCTAGGCTCCCAAGTCCCCAAGTCCTCCTCGTAGGTCAAGAAACTGGAATTCAGCAGAGAAATTCCAAAGGATCTGGAAATAGGAAGAGAGCCCCTCTCTATCTAAAGGAACAGAAATTAAATGTGAAGGTCCTCAACAGACGATTCTCAAGAGAGGAGGGCGAGAGATTAACAACTTGGGCATGAATACCTAACTCCAATATCAGCTACAGAATTGCACAGAGATTTCAAGTGTCTACGTTTGCAATGTATAACACCACACACACACACACACACACACACACACACACACACTTGAAGGCCCACATGCACATCCTTTCTTTGTGCGTGTCAGGGTGTCCTGGGATGGTTTAAATTGGCCCAGCAGAATGAAATTTTCACAGTTCTTCTGGAATCATTGGATACTATAGCTACAAATAGTCTCTGTCCCTCTGCTTCCCCTGAACTGGGTTTTCTCCACCCGCCTGTTCCCAAAGCCACTCATAAAATAACCATTCTTGCCGGGCGGTGGTGGCTCACGCCTTTAATCCCAGCACTCGGGAGGCAGAGGCAGGCGGATCTCCGTGAGTTCGAGACCAGCCTGGTCTACAAGAGCTAGTTCCAGGACAGGCTCTAAAACCACAGAGAAACCCTGTCTCAAAAAACCAAAAAAAATAAAATAAAATAACCATTCTAAAGCTTAATAATAATTACATACTCTTTGTCCTATTAGCTCAGGCTTCTTATTAACTAACTCTTACATTTAAATTAACCCATTTCTATTATTTTATATTTTACCACGAGGCTCATGGTTTGCTACCTCACATCTTGCTTCTTGCGAGGCTACATGGCATCTGCCTGACTCCGCCTTCTTTCTCCCTGCATTCAGTTTAGTTTTCCCACCTAGCTACCTTCTGCCCTTCCATACCAAAGCAGCTTCTTTATTAACCAATGGTAATAAAACTTATTCACAGCATACAGAGGGGCATCCCACATCAGATTACTAAGTGTTAAAGGTCTATAAAATGTCTTAATTTTTCCCAAGAAAAGAGCAGGCTGGGCGTCCTTGCATAGCATGTACAAAGCCCTGGGGTCCATACCTGGTACTCTGTAAACCTGGGATGTAGAACATGTCAGTAATCCCCAAATTTTAGAGGTGGAGGCACATGGATCAGGAGTTCAATGTCATCCCCAGCTATATCATGAGTTTGAGACTAGCCTGGAACACGTAAGATTCTGGGGAGTGGGGAGAGAATGGGAGAGGGGGACTGGTATTTGCCGTCACTTTATTTCTCATTTTGATCTGTCCTAAGAAAATCACTTGAAATCCATAAACAAAAGGCAGCAGAGACAAGCACGAGACGCCAGCTCAGTGCTAATCACAAAAATGCGATTACGGTTCTGGGCAAAGGTGAAGGCTGGAAACAGCCCAAAAGCTCCTCAATGAGAAGCACACATTAGCAGAACAAGCTGCAGCCATGCCCAATTACGAGTCCTGCAGGCTTCTTTCCTGGAAAATTTATTAGCAGCACTGTCTAGGGTGCGGGCTCCAGAGCTTGCAAGGAAATATCTTGATTGCGTCCCTGAGACCAACACCCAGTTCTCGGTCTCTCAGAGTCAGAAACAGCTTTTCTAGTTAAGGGTGGTCTTTGGGGAATATTAATTTAGCCCATTTCTTAGTTCAGTGTGGATGATATCCCTTTCTAAACAGCATTGTACGGCCACTGGGCCTAAGCCTGCTGTTGAGATGGTATCGGAAGAGGGGGAGAAAAACCTGAGGGTTTCTTGGTGAGCACCATGTGTGAATAAAAAGGAATGCAGAGAGCCTTGCTGGATTTTGCAGACCGTGGCGAAGCCTGCTGAAATGTCCCTAAGCTACAGAGTTAGGAACTGGTGCTTACCTCAGTGTTTTTCCCCAAACGAGACACAAGTGGCCAGTTTCCTTTTCCACACCCTCTGTCCCATGCTCACCGATTCTCTTTTTATTAACCCATTTTTGTTCTTTGCAAAACAAATGAGGAAGTAATCCAGGATGGGAGCTGCTAAACCAGCTATCATTCCTTCTCTGGGCACATGGCTTTGGGATTGTGCTAAGTTTCAAGGTATTGCCTCTCCGCTCCAAATTCAGTGTACATGGCTTGCTCCAGGGTAGCGGTTCTTGACCTGTGAATCATGACTGCTTGGGAAGTTGAACAGTCCTTTTATAGGGCTCCTGCAATCCTGCATATCAGATATCTACATTATGATTCATAAAATTTGCAAAATTACAGTTAAGAAGTAGCAACTAAATAATTTTGTGTGGGGGGGGGGTCACCACAGCATGAGGAACTGTGTTAAAGGGTCACAGCACTAGGAAGGCTGAGAGCCACTGCTCTAAAGAGATACTGTGGGAGGAAGGAACTCCCCCGCCCCTCTTCTTCTGCTATGGTCTACTCCTGTAGCTTGCTGCATCTGGCTCCCACACCACAGACAACTTCTCCAGCATCCAGCCCCTCCATGATGTCAGCATTGGGTTTATCAACACAGATGGCTTCTCCAACACACGCTTACTAGAGCACACGGTGACCAATAGCATCTAAAGGCCAGTAGCTTCCCCTAATACCATCCCTACATGGTCTAATAGAGAGTAAGTCTGGCAGGCACCTCCCAAGACCTAGAAGACAGATTTCAAGTGGGCTCAACTCCTGTGGAAGCACAGTGACTACCATCCAGTGCAGCAAGGCACACTATCTAGATCTTAACCATGCTAATGATCAAACTAAGGAGGGATTGGCAATTAAGGATGAGAACTCCTCAGGGTATAGCAAGAGCTTTGTAAGGAGCAACTGTCATCCCTAGGGCTGGGACAGAGCATCCAAGGCAGACCCAGGTCTTGGAGTTTTTGTCTTAGATTTAGGTTAAACCTTCCCTATTCTAATTACTATATGGAACCTAACTGGTAGAGGATCTAAGCTATACAATTTAGTCTTTCTATCTGGATGATTAAAATTGACAGTGTAATTACCTTTCAGCCATGTATACTGAAAAGTGGAGAAGGAGCTGGTCTGTGGAGCACAAGAGAAGAATAAAATAGGTTCTGAGTTGGGCACAATGGCACATGCCTATAATCCTAGCACTCAGGAGGTAGAGGCAGGAAGAGGTCGAGACTAGTCTAGGTTACATAGTAAGTTTAGGTCAGCCTGGGATGTAGTGATATTTCATTTGTATTTTAATAAATAAAACTTGCCTGAAGTTCAGAGAGTAAAACAGTCTCACTGACCAGCCTTACAGACCAGGCAGTAGTGACACACATCTTTAATCCCAGCAGCCAAACTAGTTTGCCATAGAAACTGGGCAGTAGTGGTGCACACCTTTAATCCTAGCATTGGAGAGGACTATAAACTGGGAGGAGACAGCTCTCACTCACAGTCTCATTCTGAGATTCCTGGAGGCAGGATCACCATTTCAGACTGAGGTAGAGGTAAGCTGCTTTGCAGACCGACCTCAGGTTGAACCCCAATATCTCTCTCTGGGTTTTTATTAATTGTGCTACACTGGGATACAAAAAAAAAGCAAAGAGCAAAACAAAATGTAACAGTAACAGCAGAGACTGGAGAAACTGCTTAGCACTTAAGAGCACTTGCTACTTTTGCAGAGGACCAGGGTTTGTTTCCCAGCACCTACACCACAAAATGCAAAAATCTTTTGTAATTCTAATTTCTGAGGATCTGAACCCCTCTTCTGGACCCTTCAACATCTGGCTCTATTGGTGCATGTATATACAAGCAGACACATATTCAACACATACAAAAATGAAAAAAAAATCTTAAAAATAGCAACAAAAAGATGATGAAACTCTATGATAATCTAATAATTTAATAATTAATGTATCCTATCCCCCAACTTAGGCTAGCTTTCGTATATTTCTGTAGCTTTTAAACAAAAAAAAAAGATTAATATATTGACTCTGAGAGATATTGTCTCTCCACAGTCTCTACTCAATCAGAATATTAAAAGTTTAGAAATGTATCTTTGAGGTAATATTTATAGAAGTCAAAATGATAGACCACTAAATCTAATAATAAAGAATGGGAATATTATAGTCTTTAAGAAATTCCTCATCTTGGTCTCCTGGGTAACTGGGGTGGGGAGGCAGTAAAGGTCAGGGGGTAGGGGATGAGAACATGAGGGAATGGAGGATGGTCGAGTTGGGGGAGGAGTGGGATGGGAGAGCAAGGAAAGGGACATCTCAATAGAGGAAGCCATATGGAGCTAGGGAAGAATCTGGTGCCAGGGAAACTGACGCCAGCTAAGACTCCGAGCAATAGTGGAGTGGGTGCCTGAACTGGCTTTCCCCTGTAATCAGATTGGTGACTACCCTAATTGTCACCATAGAACCTTCAGCCAGTAACTGATGGAAGCAGATGCAGAAGTCCACATGCAAGCACCAGGCAGAGCTACAGGAAGCATGGCACCATGATGTGGGATTCCCCTCTGTAAGCTGTGAATTCCATTGGTTAATAAAGAAACTGGCTTGGCCTGATAGGGTAGAACAGAGCTAGGCAGGGAAAACTACACTGAATGCTGGGAGAAAGGAGGCGGAGTCAGAGAGAAGCCATGTAGCACCACCAGAGACAGACATGTTAAAATCTTGTTGGTAGGCTACGAGCCTTGTGATAAAATATAAAATAATGGAGATGGGTTCATTCTTGATGTAAGAATTAGCTAGCAATACGCTTAAGTAATTGGCCAAGCAGTGATTTAATTAATACAGTTTCTGTGTGGTTATTTTGGGAGTCTGGGCTGCTGGGAAACAAACAAGAGGAGGGTGCCTGGGAACACACTAGCAGCCTCCCTACAACAACACCAGACAAGCAGGAATAGTGCTGCAGCAGTACCTGAGAGCTTACATCTGAGCCACAAGTGCAAGGCAGTGTGGGTGGGGAACTGAGCCTGTCATGGGCTTTTAAAACCTCAAAGCCCCCTCCCAGTGACATACCTCCTCCAACAAGGCCATGACTCCCAATCCTTCCCATGACAGACAGTTCTACCAACTTGGGATCAAGCATTCAAATATATGAGCCTATGGGGGCCATTCTCATTAAGACCACAGCAATCTCCAAACACATTTTTCTTAAAGCAGGTTAATACTTGCCTACATGTGAGTGACCATAGACTTGATTGCAGCAGAGAGAGAGAGAGAGAGAGAGAGAGAGAGAGAGAGAGAGAGAGAGAGAAGTTTCTGGTTGGAGTCAGCATAGTAAGTGCTGTCCAATGGGAACTCATGTCCTGAAACAAACTAGAAATATGGGGAAGTTAAGGCAACATGGGAAGGAAAGGATTCTTCACTCCAAAATCAGGTTGAAATTTCTTTCCTCCTGAGATTTAAGAAGTTCAGCATAATTAACAGAATTTCCAGTAAAGCTTGCCCACATATAGGCCGTGCTCCTCTTATGTAGAGTATTTCAAATAAGAATGTTCAAATACAGTCTGAAGAGATGGCTCAGCTCTTAAGAACGCTCGCTGCACTTGCAGAACTGGTTCCCTTCCAAGCATCTACATGGTACCGCACAACCACTTGGGATCTGGTACCAAGGGATCCCAAGCCTGCCTCTGATCTCCATGGGCACCAGGCGTGCTTGTGGTACATACACATAGGAGAAACACACACATATAAATAAATGAATCAAAAAAGAAGAATGTTCAAATAGCAAAATGAACCACCCTCTACCCTTAAGAGTGTATTGCCCAAGAATGACCTTTCTCCAGCTGAAATTCTGCAACCGTCTAGGAATCTCACAAGCTCCATTTACACAGTTAAAAGAGATGTCAAAACCCCCTTGTGCAGCCTCTTGTGACCCATGGTTTTATTTCATCAGATTGTAACCCTACCCATGCAAAGCACCTCAGAAATCACCTATAAAAAGGAAAAGAAAAAAAGGATGAAACTGAGATGTAACTTCAATAGCCACCAAAATCATATCCATGACTACTGTAAAGAGCTGGAGAGCTGGCTCAGTAGCTAAGAGCACTGGCTGCTCTTGCAGGGGATGGAATGTTTAGTTCCCAGAACCCACAGGGCAGCTCACAAATGTCTATAATTCCAGTTCCAGGGGATCTGATGTCCTTTTCTGGTCTCTGCAAGCTCTGCATGAAAGTAGTGCACGAACACATACTCAGACTCATATGTACATATAAAATATAAAAAATAAATATTTAAAAATAAAAGACAGCTGGAAGTATATATAATAAAATATTATTATATATAAAACTAGTTAATATAAATATATTATACTTATAATAAAATATATACAAAATGCTTGAGGTTTTTCTTTACTTAAAAAAAAGAAAAGATGTCTCAGTATGATTCTTTAGGAACTCAAACTCACTTTTGAGTTGGAGTATCAGTTCCCTAAGTCAGTCTCCCTCCATCCCTCCCTCTGTCCCTCCATCCCTCCCTCTGTCCCTCCATCCCTCCTTACCTCTCATCCCTGTGCTTAAAACTGTTCAAGAGCTGGGCGGTGGTGGCGCACGCCTTTAATCCCAGCACTCAGGAGGCAGAGGCAGGTGGATCTCTGTGAGTTCGAGGACAGCCTGGTCTACAAAGGGAGTTCCAGGACAGGCTCCAAAGCTACAGAGAAACCCTGTCTCGAAAAACCAAAAAAAAAAAAAAAGTGTTCAAAATCTCCAGGTTGGGGATACATGGAGCAGCCTCTAAACCCTGCCCCATGGTCTCTCACAATCTTATTTTGTAAATTGGAAGCTGTCTCAATTCATGAATCACAAAATCAAGCCAATCAGATCTGTAACTAAACAAGCTATGGGCTTTGACATAGCTCCCCACCCCACCTCCAGTGCTAGAAGACCCAGTGCAGGGCTTGGTGATGCCAGGCAAGGCTCTGCCACTGAACTGCATCACCTCCAGCTTGTAACTTTGTCTTTTGAACCGTAGAGCTGGGTATTGTCCGTTTGTCCCTTCAGATCCACCTCCGCTGTTTTCTGCTCTTCCTTGCTCACTGGGAGGTTGAGTGGAGAATACTCAGCTGTCTGCCTTCCAGTTCAGGTCTGCTGATCAGTGGCTCTGGAAGGAGGTGTGAGGTCCACAGGAAGACGTCAAGGTGTTACTACCCCCCCATGCCCTCCCCCAGACTGCCTGGCAGGCCTTGGTGCATGTCACCACCTGAAAATTAAAAGTTCCTGTCCAGCCTTCTCTCCCAGAACAGCTTCTGCTGTTGTTTCTTCGGGCCTCCTGGGAGGACATCTTCATCCCAGGACACTGGGCCCAAGTGCCTCCTGGATTCCCATTTGTTACTTTAACCTCACTGACCCCGCCCTGCCATAAACAGTCCCTGCATCAAACTCCTCAGTAACACCTTAAGCACCTCCGTTGACATCCCAGCGGAGGAGGGGAGTAGAGGGTCAGTGTGCTTTACAGAGAGACAGATGGAGCTTTCTGACATGCATCGTCAAAGGAAGTAAATGCTTAGGGTCACCGTGAGGCAGGCCTTTAATCCCAGCACTCCAGAGGCATGGGCAGGTGAGCTCTATGAGTTTGAGGCCAGCCTGGTCTACAGAGTGAGCTCCAGGATAGACAGCCAGAGCTATGTAGTAAAACCCTGTCTCAAAAACAAACAAACAAAAACAAAAGCCTTTAGAGGCAAGTGTTTAAATTATCGCTTCATATTCTTCTGCTGTTAGGTGTTTGGTTAACTTTCCTTGTTAACTGTTGTGGGGAGAAGGGGACTGTGAGAGAAACTTCATCAGTTAGAATGAAGAGTTTAGAAATCTCAGAGCTGGCACATTGGCTCAGCAGCGAGGAGTGCTTGCTGCCGAACCCATATCCTAAGTTTGGGTCCCCAGGATCCACACTGTGGAAGCATTAATGGGCATGGATAGAATCTAGGGGGCAGACGCGGAAATTTCCAGGCTCTTGTGCCACATCCCTTCCTTAATTATTCATTAGTTTGAACTTTATGTGTGTGGGTGTTTTGTCTCCATGGATGTCTGCCTGCATGCCAGGTACCCACAGAAACCAGAAGAGGGATGGATCCCCTGGAACTTGTGCCACAGGTCATTGTGAGCAGCCCTATGGGTGCTGGGAATCAAACCCGAATCCCCTGGAAGAACAGCCAGTTCTTTAACCAGAGAACCATCTCCCCAGAGCCATGTCTCTTATGAATCGTACAGAGGCTTGTGGAAAGTTACAAGAAAAGGGAACGTCTGTTAAGGAAGAGGCACAGAGGAGCCTAGAGGTGTACCAGGCTCCCCAGGGGCCTGACTCCCAGAGGGCAAGAAAAGAGAGAAGGAACAGAGGACTGAAGTCCCCTTTTATGGCTCACTAATGTAATAGTAACACCCGCCTCCTCCAAGTTCATTAGCTGGCCTTGGCTCTGGGCTACTGGTCTTTTGTTTCCTGCCACCTTGGCCTTCTGCACAGCGGCCTCTAGAACCTTCATCTCCCTTTCTGACTTCCTATTCTGCTGCCTCAGAAGGTGAGAATCAACTAGTGCAAGTGGTCCTCTGACCTTCGAACCTCCATAAAAGCACCGTGCAGTCTCTCTCTCTCTCTCTCTCTCTCTCTCTCTCTCTCTCTCTCTCTCTCACACACACACACACACACACTAAATGAATAGTGTAATTTTTTAATTTATTATTTTAATTTCATTTTGCATTTTGACCACTGTGAATAACATAATTTTTAAAAAGTTTTAAAGGAGGAGAAGGGAAAAGCCCTCAGCAATCCTCCCAGCTTCTCAACACAGCCACAGTCACAGTGTGATGTCCATCTGTCCCCGCTACAGGGACATGGCTAATCAACGTAGAGAACCATAAGATAGCGTGTTAATTATGATTACAGAAATTCTAACAATGAAGAGTTCATAGTGCACTAGGCAGAAAAGCAGGGAGTGCAATGCATGGCTCTTATAATCTCAGTTACGTTAAACCTGAACAAATACACACGAGGCCAAAAAACTTGTAAAAATATTTTTCCACCAAAATATATAGCAATTGCATATATATATATATATATATATATATATATATATAGTGTGTGTGTGTGTGTGTGTGTGTGTGTGTGTGTGTGTGTATGTCTGACGGGGTGCTTGAGTATTACAGTGTGCGTGTGGAAGCCAGAGGACAACTTGGGGGAGTTAGTCCTCTGCTCTCATGTGAATCCTGGGGATTGAACTTGGGTCTTCAGGCCTGGCAGCAAGCTCCTGTACCCATGGAGTCATCCCACTGACCCAAGACCCTTCCTCTTTAGGCAGAGCTTTATTTCAGAAGAGGACACTAGCCCTGCTCTGCTTCCTTCGCCAGGAACAGCCTGACATTGGCAACTCCCGGCAGAGGAATCAGCCTCTTCTGACACGGGGGAGCTTGGCTAGGGGTGGCAGTCTTAGCAAACTGTCAGGGTAACCTCTTTCTCCAGAAAGGGGTTAGGGAGAGCCTGGCGAGATGTGCGTGCCTGTAGTCATGGCGCTCTGAGGCACTGGGAGTTCAAGGGTAATCTGGGTTATTGAGTCAGAAGTTGTCCAAAGAAAGGAAGGAAGAGAAGGTGGGGGGGGGGGTAATGGAAAGATGAGAGGGAGGAAGGGAGTGAGGGGAGAGAAAGAAACAAAAAAAGAGTAGCCTAGTTTAGGATGAGATGAGATGTAAATTAGTGCCCTCGCCCTTTCCACGTAAACATAGTCATGCCTCAGGGCGGTCTGCTCACATGCTCTCCCCATCCCATCTGCTTATTATGTTTCTACCTGCCTCTCTTCTGAGTAGTTGCTGGAATTAAGAGGTCTACTTATCTATAGTTACTGAACATTGGAGAACCCACATCTCTTCTGGTTCTATGGAGATGGTAGACAGGTTCCCCCCGCTGGGAAAAACTAGACCTCTCCCTAGGGGCAGGGAAGGGGCAGGGTGGGCACAGGGGCAGGTGAAGCGCTGTAGGGTGTTGGTGTGTCTGTACGTTTTATTTTGTTGAGCTTATCTACGTCCCCGTTTTCTGTTTCCCTTTCTGATAAGTACTTTCCTCCTGGGTTAGGCAGCTATGGCATTTGAATGAAAATGGCTCCCATAGGCTCGAATGTCTGAGTGCTTTGGCCCCAGCAGTGGAACTGTTTGTGAAGGATTGGGAGGAGGTCTGACTTCATTGGCGGAGGTGTGTCCCTGGGGATGGGCTTTGATATTTCAGAATCCCAGCCGTTCCCAGCCAGCTCTCCCTGCCTCCACCTTGTGGATCCGATGTGAGCTCTCAGTTACTGCTCAGCACCATGCCCGCCTGCCTGCTTGCCTGCCTGCCCACCCAAACTCCCTACCCTGACAGCCATGGATTTGCCCTCTGAAACTGTAAGCCCTGTTAAACGCCTTCTTCTATGAATTGCCTTGGTCATGTTGCCCCTTCATGGTAACAGAAAAGTAACTAAGACAGCAGCCTTCACCCAGCACAGGCTCAAGGGTGTGGCAAAAGCCTTGCTCTTGCTCTGGAACCTGCTTGCCCTAGCTGTGTTCAGGGCCAGGAAAGAACAGCTTGCTCAGCTTCCGATGTACACACCCTGAATGTTCCTGTGTTCTGATGGGTCAGGCTGCCCCAAATCCTCCTACAACTTCTCTCGTGCCCAGTACTAAAGATCAAGAAAATGTAGGGGGGAAAAAAAAAAAAAACTTCTTCAGCTTTGGGCTCTGCAGCCCTGTGCCTGGCCACAGGCCTGGTTCTAACCAAGAAAGTATCTCTGAGAAGGCGTTATGGTTCTACCATAAAACATTCTCTACAGGTTCGTGTGTTTAAACACCTGGCCCGGTGAGCGGGGATGTTTTAGAAGGATGAAGAATCTTGGGGACATGGGGCCTAGTGAAGCAGAAGCGTGCCCCTGAGAGCAGGCCTTGAAGGTGGTGTTTACTTCTGGTTCCAGCCCCAATTCTCTACTTCCTGATCTTCCAGAATATGAACAGCTGTGCTGCAAAGCTCCCGACAGCACAGGCTGAGCTCCGGCAGCTGCCGTGTTCTTTCCCCACCACGATAGCTGAACCGCCTGGGCTGAACATATAATCCGAAATAAACTTCTTCCCCAGGGAGCTTCTCTCACTGCAATGAACATGCAGGAGTGACAGGAACAACCTTTTCCACCTGAGCCCTCCTTATCCCTTCCCCAGCCGTCGCAGGCGGCTTGGCAGGAAGGACCTCAGACTTGGCTCTGTTTCCTGCCCTTGCTTCTTGCATGGCTGCTTAGCTCTCTGTGCCCTAGCTTACGGAATCAGTCACTGTTAGGTTCGAGCCAGGAGAGAGAGAGATGCTTTTCTCATAGCCTCCGCTTTTCTACTTCTGTACTTCCTTCCTGCTCTCCCTGCCTGGTCTCCCTTAGAAACCGCTAAGTCAGCCTAGGCCTAGACCACCTCGGATCTCCTTAATGCTCAGGTGCCCGCTTAGCAGCTCTAGGGTGGAGCCTGAGGCTCCGTGTTTCTATCAAGCGCCTGACACTGCCATGGCACCCGGGACCCAGATATGAGTTCTGTGTCTCAGGGAAGATTGTCAGAGCCCCTGGGGTCGGAAC
Source organism: Microtus oregoni (assembly GCF_018167655.1). NCBI lineage: Eukaryota > Metazoa > Chordata > Mammalia > Rodentia > Cricetidae > Microtus > Microtus oregoni. Next base: position 6,877,858 of record NW_024543076.1, on the reverse strand, counting down.
CAGTCACACCAGGACACTGTTCTCAAGCACCTGCTCCCACCTTTACTGTGTCTTGTCATAGTCCTGGCCGTGGTTGGACTCTCCTGAGTCTGCCCATGTTCCCCGCTAGTATTTGGGCCCTTGGAATAAGGACTCATTATAGCCTGAATCCCTGCCATGGAAGATGCTCAACAGCTTGCTGATGGATAGCTCTTGAAGGCAATTCACAAAAGGTATAGATGGTTAATATCTAAGGCAGCGTTTGCTAAACTGCTAATCAGGACCTTAATTCTGAGAATTGTTTGGGGGAAAGGGGTGAAATTTTTAGAATCACTTAAACTGGACAGAAATTGAATACCTAAAGAACTAATGAGCTACTGGTTGTGGCCGGTGTCTAAGAGAGAGACCCAGTGCACAGATCAGCCTGCTCTTGACCACGGAGTACATCTGGAGCAATCTGGTGGGTGAGGGCCCTGAGAGGGAATGCACGCTAGCATTCACCAAGCAGTGTGGTCTAGCCGAATTGGCAAGCTTCTGGCCCCATGAAGAATCCCTGTCTCAGAAAGAAGGCCTCAAGTGCCAGAGAGATGGTTCAGCAGTTAAGAGCGCTTGTTGCTCTTTCAGAGGACCCGGGTTTGATTCCTAACACCCACATTTGGCTCACAACCACCAGTAACACCAGTTTCAGGGGATTCGGTGTCCTCTTCTGACCTCTACAGGCACCAGTCAGGCCCCTGGAGCACATATGTATGTGTAGGCAAAACAACAACAAAAACAAACAAAAACCCATGAAATTTAAAAAAATCTTAAAAACGTTTAATTAATAAAAATTTAAGTTTAAAAAGGCAGTAGCAAACAATAGAAGACACCCAATGTTGACTTCCGGCCTCCATATGCACCCCTACACACACATACATACAAACACAGCTATACACACACACACACCTACACACACACCTATATGAATTCTAGTTGTTCTTAATAAAAACCTAGAGTCGGATATTAGGGGGTGATAGCTGAGAGATTAGAGAAGCAGGGAAGCCAGCCACTAGACCTTTTACCTCTACCTAATCCTCAGACTGAAGGGGCGCTCCTGTTCTCAGACTGCTTCAGATTGCTCCTCAGACTGCATCCTCCGTCTGCCACTGTATCCACCACACCTCAGACTGCATCTGAGCTCCTGTCTCTTCCCACCTTATTTCCTCTCTCCACAGCCATATCCCTTCCTGTCTCCACCTCCCTAGTGCTGGGATTAAAGGTGCTGGACTCCCAAGTACTGGGATTAAAGGTGTGAACCATCACCTCCTGACCTATAGTGGTTTAGCTCTACACTCTGATCTTTAGACAAGCTTTATTTGTTAAAATACAAAATATCACTACACCTATACACACATAGGCATACCCCATATATATCTACACACACATACCTACACACGCACACACACCTACATACACACACATACAGGTTATCCCCTTACACACACACACCTACACACACAGGTATATCTCCCTACACACACACACACACACACACACACACACACACACAGAGGTATATTCCCCCTACACACACACACACACACACACACACACAGGCATACCCCCCAACACACAAACACAAGTACACGAGAACATAACAAAACTTTAGGACATTGCTTGAATTCAGCTGTACTTAGCACCAAAAGAAATTTGTAGGTGATTTATTAAGAGAAAAAAAGGGATAATGTGTGTGAATGAAAAAAAAATATGAGAATTAGAAGCCTCCCATTCCTGGCTATATAGTCAGAGAAATTGGCATGCAGGTCCAATAGAAGACACACAGGAGAGCATTTTGTCACTAAGGCATTTGCGGGTGCTTGGAGATCTGGATGCAATGATGGATCCACAAGAAAGGAAACAGGGATAGCACGTGATGTGTTGCCTGTTTATCTCATGATTTTCTTTATAAACAAGATAGCCCATACTGGCCTCTAACTCATAATCCTCCTGCCTCATCCCCCAGGAGCCTGCGGTTACAGGTATGAGCCACCATCTCTGCCAACCTCCCACTCTCCTACCACAGTGAGGATCAATGAACTAGATGCACCTACAACAAAAATGGTTCTTCAAGCAGGTGCCACGTGGAGGAGAAAGAGTAAGAAAGAGAAAGAGACCGCCAACACAATACTAATGATGAGAGTAAAAAATACACGACCACAAAACAAGCTTCCGAGAAAACCATTCACACCTCTAATCCCAGCTCTTAGGAGGCAGAGGCAGAGGCAGGAGGGTATCTGAGTTTGAAGCAAACCAGGTCTACATAGTGAGTTTCAGGCCAGACAGGGCTATACAGAAAAGAAAAGAAGAGAAAAGGAGGAAAGGAGGAGAGAAGGAGAGGAGAGGAGAGGAGAAGAGAAGAGAGGAGAGGAGAGGAGAGGACTCACTAGCCAGTCGTAGAGTGCCTGTAGTTCCAGCACTTTGGAAGTAGAGGCAGAAGGATCAGGAATTCAAGGTCAGCTTCAACTACATATTGAGCTCAAGGCAATCAGGGCTGCATAGCTCAGAAATAAAATGCAAAAACAAAAACACTCACAATAGATTGAGTTACAAATCATCATTCAACATTTCAACTTTTAAAAATTAGATCTCACTGCCACCTTGTGGTGGTAACTCCAAATTGAGCCAGCACTCCAACGAAAAGGGAGGGGAGTGGAGAAAAACGTGACTGAAAAAGCATGGGATAAAACTGGACTCTCTGAGCATGGCGAACAATGAGGGCTGATGAGAAGCCAAGGACAATGGCACGGGGTTTTGAACCTACGTAATGTGCTGGCTTTGTGGGAGCCTAGCCAGTTTGGATGTTCACCTTCCTAGAAATGGATGGAGGGGGAGGACCTAGGACTTACCACAGGGCAGGGAACCCTGACTGCTCTTTGGACTGGAGAGGGATGGGGAGAGGAGTGGGGGGAGGGGGAGAAGGGTGGGAGGAGGGGGAGAAGGGTGGGAGGAGGGGGGGGAAATGGAAGGCTGGGAGGAGGTGGAAACTTGTTTTTTTTTTCTCCTTTTCTCAATAAAAAAAAAGAAAATAAAAAAAACAATTTAAAAGAAAAAAAGTGTTTTGTAGCTGGATGGTTTCTTAGTATATCCCTGGCTGTCCTGGAATTCACTCTGAAGACCAGGCTGGCCTCAAGCTCAGAGATTTGCCTGCCTATGCCTCCCAAGTGCTAGGATTAAAGGCATGTGCCACCACTGCCCAGCTACCTTTGTCTTTTAAGATCTGGGAGGGGCTGGAGAGATGGCTCAGTGGTTAAGAGCATTGCCTGCTCTTCCAAAGGTCCTGAGTTCAATTCCCAGCAACCACATGGTGGCTTACAACCATCTGTAAAGAGGTCTGGTGCCCTCTTCTGGCCTGCAGGCATACACACAGACAGAATATTGTATACATAATAAATAAAAAAAAAAAAGATCTGGGAGGCCACTTTACCCTTTAAAAACAAACAATCAAACAAAACAAATAAAATTTATATACAGTCAATAGTTCAGGTCAGATGACATCAGGAGGCTATTGTGTGAATGTCAGAGTTTTTTTACAGATCAAGCACATGCTGTGTCCTCCAAGGCAACCAAAAGGCAACCAAGAGAGGCAGTAAAGATGGACAAGGTGACCACAGTGCACCGCTTTCCATAATTAGAAGCAGTTTATTTTAATCAAAAAAAAAAAACATATCCTGGAGCCAGGCATGGTGGCGCACACCTTTAATCTCAGCACTCAGGAGGTAGAGGCAAATTGGTCTCTGAGTTCAAAGCCAGCCTGATCCATAAGAACAGACAGGAGGACCAATGGAACCAAATAGAAGACCTGAACATCTTCAAACACTTGATCTTTGATAAAGAAGCGAAAAATATCAAATGGAGAAAAGAAAGCATATTTAACAAGTGGTGCTGGCATAACTGGATATCAACATGTACAAGAATGAAAATAGATCCATATCTATCACCATGCACAAAACTCAAGTCCAAATGGATCAAAGATCTCAACATAAAACCAGCCACACTGAATATTATAGAAGAGAAAGTGGGAAGTACACTTGAACTCATTGGCACAGGGACCCACTTCCTAAATAGAACCCCAGCAGCACAGACACTGAGAGAAACAATTAATAAATGGGACCTCCTGAAACTGAAAAGCTTCTGTAAAGCAAAGGACATGGTCAACAAGACAAAACGACAGCCTACAGAATGGGAAAAGATCTTCACTAACCCCACATCAGACAGAGGTCTGATCTCCAAAATATACAAAGAACTCAAGAAATTGGACACCAAAAGATTACATAATCCAATTTTTAAAAAATGGAGTACAAACCTAAACAGAGAACTCTCAACAGAGGAATCTAAAATGGCTGAGAGACAGTTAAGGAAATGCTCACCATCCTTAGTCATCAGAGAAATGCAAATCAAAACAACTCTGAGATTCCATCTTACAGCTGTAAGAGTGACCAAGATCAAAAACACTGATGACAACTTATGCTGGAGAGGATGTGGGGTAAAGGGAACACTCCTGCATTGCTTGTGTGAGTGCAAGCTGGTACAGCCCCTCTGGATTTCAGTGTGGCAATTTCTCAGAAAATTAGAAAACAACCTTCCTCAAGACCCAGTAATACCACTTTGGGGTATATATCCCAAGGATGCTCAATCGTGCCACAAGGACATGTGCTCAACTATGTTCACAGCAGCATTGTTTGTCATAGCCAGAACCTGAAAACAACCTAAATGCTCTCGAAAATGTGGTACATTTACACAATGGAGTACTACACAGCAGAAAAAATAACGACAGCTTGAATTTTGCAGGAAAATGGATGGAGCTAGAAAACATCATTTTGAGTGAGGTAACCCAGACACAGAAAGACAGTTATCACATGTACTCACTCATAGGTGGTTTTTAAACATAAATCAAAGAAAGCCAGCCTACAAACCACAATCCTAGAGAACTAAGACAACAATGCGGACACTAAGAGAGACTTACATAGATCTAATCTACATGGGAAGTAGAAAGTAGAAAAAGACAAGATCTCCTGAGTAAATTGGGAGCATGGGGGGACCTTGGGGGAGGGTTGCAGGGGAGAGGGGAGAGGCAGGGAGGGGAGCAGAGAAAAATGTAGAGCTCAATAAATATCAATAAAAAATGTATTTTAAAAAAGCCAGCCTGCCGGGCGGTGGTGGCGCACACCTTTAATCCCAGCACAAACCCATGCAGTGCCAATTGTATAGAAGTACGGCTCGGGCCCTGCAAGATGACTCCGTGGGCAAAGACTTGCAGCTAGACCTGGCAACCTGAGTTCAATCCTTGGGACCTACACGGTGGAAGGAGAGAACTGACTCCTGCCCATTGTCCCCTGACTTCCACGTAAGTGCTGTGGCATGTATACACACACACACACTGGTTAAATACAATAAAACTACACCTCCTACAATTATATACAATATATGATGCCTGGCAATGTCAATAAATGAGCACGTGGCCCACTTTGAAGTTGAATGCCTATAATCCCAGCAGAAGAGGGAAAGCAAGAGAATTGTGAGTTATGCTTGGTTACATAGACTGATTCCATCTCAAAACAAAAAAACACTATTAAAGAAAAATAAATTACTATGTTATTAGTGTATGCTTTACCAAGATATGCTTTGTGTGTGTGTGTGTGTGTGTGTGTGTGTGTGTGTGGTTTTTTGAGACAGGGTTTCTCTGTGTAGCCTTGGTTGTCCTAGAACTCACTTTGTAGACCAGGCTGGCTTTTTTTTTGTTTTGTTTTTCGAGACAGGGTTTCTCTGTGGTTTTGGAGCCTGTCCTGGAACTAGATCTTGTAGACCAGGCTGGTCTCGAACTCACAGAGATCCGCCTGCCTCTGCCTCCTGAGTTCTGGATTAAAGCAGCCACCACCACCACCAGGCTTCCTTATAATCTTATAGATCTTGACTGAATATATTGCCTGTGGCCTGCCCACTGTTGAACCATCTTTATGCAGCACTTGGCTGTCTTTAACTTTAAAGGGTCTTGTTTATTTGCTTCATTTTTCTCAGTCCTTGGGATGGAGCCCAGGGCCTTGCACGTGGCAGGTAAATGCTCTACCGCTGACCTATGACCCCAGCATTAATTTGATGATTTTTTGACAAGTGTATGCACCTTTGTAATCAATGTTCCAAGCAAAAAGTATTGCACACAGGGCATGGTGGCTCACGCCTTTAATCCCAGCGCTCCGGAGGCAGATCTCTGTGAGTCTGAAGCCAGCCCGGTCTACACAGTGAATGCGGCCATGACTAGCCTGTAAGAATGTGTTGTTGAGGGAACCCTTTCCTGTATGAGGACTGTATTCCAGGTATCTAGTTAGGGTATTGTCCTCCTACTCCATTTAAATGTTTTATACATGCATCTCTTTAGGAAGCCCCTACGGTAATAGGTTCTCAAATGACTTTTCACAAGTCCTCTAGTGTTAGTTTTCTCTCTCCATGCATCTACCCTGCCTCCCCATCCCCCAGCACATTTAACCCTCCGTGTTCCATTTCTCCCTCTTCGTTTCTCTATAACACTATTTCCCCATCTGTGAAAGATCTCCTCCCCCAGTGGTCGGCGTACAGAGAATTAGAGACTTTGGAACATTCAGCCCTGAGATGTCTGCCTCACAGCCCTCCCCTCAGACTCAAGAACCTATGGGGAAGAAGGGCCAGAACTGTAAGAGCCAGAAGTGGTGGTGGAGACCATGACAAAGTGTCCAAGACCGTGCAGGCTCATGCCAGACAACAATCCCAGCGTGGAAGAGGGGAGGTGAGCATGAAGTCCCACGCCTGTCCAAAGAGCTATCGACAGCCCCTTGATTGCCGCTGAGAGACAGAAGGGCTGATATGAGGTGGTGCTTCTGGGGCCTGTCAGAGAGGAACCTGTCCTCACCAATCAAGTCCACTAATCTGGGACCGAGATAGCCACCATGAAGAGACCCTGTCAGTGTGTCAGAAACTTGGCTGCAGCACCCATATTGCCCCATTAATCCAGGCTAGCAAGAGGGGACCACCCCTCCCCCTTTGACAAAAGGGAAACCAACAGGCAAGGTCACATGGCCAGTAAGACACAGCCGTACATTGAAAGACAGGTTCCTGCTCTTTCATGTTCCCAACCTGGCTTCAGTGGAAATCCAGGAGGAAGAACTTGCAGCTGTCGGACAAGTTAAGAGGAAGGGGTGCTGGTCAGGGTTCCGGGACCCCTTCCGGCAGTGGGAAAGGACACGGAGAGCCAGAGACTACACCCTGCCCACACCCACCACAGAGAGTAGCAGCAGGATCTTGGGCTAGCTTTCAGGCTGGGCAGGAGGCAATCACCAGGGATGGGCTCACCAGTTCTGACACCTCACCTGCCAACTCTCCAGCATAGTAAATATTTATCAAGTGACACTGGAACAGAAGAAACCCCTGCCTCGCCTGTCTCTGGACCGATGCCCACAGATGTGAAAGGTCCGCCTGGAAGTGAGTGGCTTCTTGAGAGGAAGTGGACCAGGCCGGGTCCCTTGAACAAGAGATGGATTTCTCGGGCTCCCAGGACCAGCACTGAAAACATTAGCGTTCAGGACCCTTGGGTCAGGACTTCTGCTAAACCACATAATGGTCAATTATTTCACTCTGCTCCTTTGACAACAAGGTGGTACATGCCATCTTGTCCGATGATAGAAGACTAGTTCCCTGGCCGCGCTGATTAGCCGAGAGATGAGTATGTGCTGTGAAAAACCCAATCTCAGTCTTTGCTTGGGTTTGGAAGGTTTGTTTTTGTTGTTGTTTGCTTTGTTTTGTCTATTGAGACAGGGTTTCTGTGTGTAGCCTTGGCTATCCTGGAACTCACTCTGTAGACCAGGTTAGCCTTGAACTCGCAGAGATCCTCCTGTCTCTGCCTCCCAAGTGCTGGGATTGATGGTATGTGGCACCACAGCCCAGCAGGTTTGGACTTTTGGTTGTTGCTTGCTTGGTTGTTTTGACACTTCCTGTTTGGACTTGATTTGGTTTTGGGTTTTTGAGGCAGGGTCTCTCTATGGGCCTTGACTGTCCTGGAATTCTCTATGCAGACCTTGCTGTCCTGACACTCGCTAGTGAGGCACTCCTGCACCAAGTCATCGCCCAGCCTGGCCTGGGATTGCAGCTTGCAGCCATGTCTGTCCCCTAGTGGTGTGGATTAAGCTACAGCAGGTGAGCATGGTTACAGCCCCCAAGATGACCTCTTCTGGTCTCCTCTCCTGCATAGGTGTGAGCATGTTTGCACTTCCCCCACGTACATGCGTGCACACACATGTAAATAATAAACATTTTTTACAATATTTATTTATTTATTTATGAAGACAAGTTCTTCTTGTGTAGCCTTGGCTGACCTAGAACTAACTCTGTAGACTAGCCTCAAAGTCGCAGAGATCTGCCTGCCTTTGTCTCTGCAGCACTGAGACGTATGAACCACCATGTCCAGCCTGATTTTTTTTATTGTTTTAGATTTATTTTCTTCTATGTGCATGAGCGTTTTGCCTACATGTATGCCTGATGCTCACAGAAGCCAGAAGAGAGTGTCAGATCTCCTGAAACTGGAGTTGAAAGGTGTAGCGAGCCAGAATGATGCTAGTAACTGAGCCCAAGACTTCTGCAAGAATGACTCAAACTCTTAGCCACTAGGTCATCTCTCCAGCCCAACCTGGCCTATTTTTGTTTTTAGTTACGTGCATTTGTGTGTGTTTGTGTAGGTGAGCCAAATGCTTGGGAAGGCCAAACTGAGGTTACAGGCAATTGTGAGCCGCATGCATGGGTGCTGGGAGTCGAACTTGGGTCCTGTGCAAGAGCACTGAACTGCTGAGCCATCTCTCCAGTCACCAAGCAAATCTTTTAAAAATAGATACAAAGGTTTTCAACACTGTGCAAGGAAAGGAAGGCGACCCTGCAGCGCTCTGTTCTAAACTCCTCTGTGTACGCTCAGAGGACTCGGCCCTCTAGCTGGCCTGTGGGTGGAGTTGTTCAGGTGGTGCATGCCTCAGAACACAGGTCTCTCATGCAGGTCCGTTCTGAAGGCAAGACCTAGAAGATAGCCCTTCCACCTTTGTGGTATCGAGGCAGAACTCCCTCCATGCACCAGTAGAGAAACTACGGGCTGTGACCCAGAAGATGGTCTTGGGGTAGCTTTTGGAGAACCACATGTAGGTTTTGGGGAAGATGCTGGGTTCATGGACACCCAGACAAGCTGGCCAAGAACAATAGAAAATGTGTGGTCCTTGGAATAAAACACCACCTCCTTCAGACCTGTATGCACACAACGCAGCAATGACCAGTGTTGGGCCCTTAAAGCCCCGGGAGCCATTGGACCAGCAAAGACTCAGGAACTAGGTCCCTTGCTGCCTCGAGATTTTGTCCAATGCCAGACATATTCACGGAATTAACTAGAACATGACATGCCAGAGCTTATGCAGAATTCTCGTTGGGGATGTGAGGTGGACTGGATGTCCCTGTCCCTCTCTCTCAGGAATTATGACATTCACATAGTCAAGACAGAGTCAGGAGCAGTATAGGTAATATAGAGATAGATATCTGGGCAGATGGTATCCAGGCTGGGGTGGGCTGAAAAGAAAATCAAGGCGATTCCTAGTGTAATAGCGAGAGAAGCACAAAGACAGAGATATCCACGCAGAAGCCTAAAGGTAGCCTGTCCCTGCTTAAGTGTTCAGAGTCTGAGAGCTGAAGTTTGAGGATTCATCAGCTGTCCACTTACAGAGGAACTTTCAGGTCATACTGAAGAATTTGGTTCTCATTTTTGAACCAATGGTGATTAAATAATTCTCTTTGGATTGGTTAATTATAATGGAACAACACTAAACACAGATATGACATGGCCACTTTTGAGTTCTAGAGAGATCGCTCTGGACCTAAGTGTGTAACTAAGTGGTAAAGTATATATATACTCAGTGTGTGTGAGGCTCAACCCACAGCCTGCAAAGTAAGAGGGAGAGGAGGCAGAGAGGAAGGAGAGGAAGAGGGGGAGAAGAGGGAGAACAGGGGACCACTGCTCTGGAAGCAAAGGGTTGTAAAATAGAAGAACGTGGAGGTAGAGAAATAACCTAACTAACGGAGGTGACAAGTCCCAGAGGCCAAACTACAAGGAATGTAGAGGAAGTGAAGGGGTATAAGAGAGGCCTCGTTGCTTAAGGCGAGAAAGACACTCAGGGTGAAGCCCACCCAGCTCTGCCAGGAGAGCACTGAGTACCAGGAACATGGGATACTGACTACCTGTAAGTGTGAGCAGTCTGGGTAGATGCCCAACTGACTTTTGGACACACTAAGTAAAGGAGTCTATAGGATACCGAGGAAGAAGAAATATTCCCTGTGTTTACTGCAGTTTCCAGGATTAAAAAATGGTGTAACTATGTTTAAAGATTCTCCAAGGCTGGCAGATTAGAACTGTGACTGTGTAGAGCTGGATGTTTTGTGCCCAGAGCCAAATTATTCTGGGCTATCTTCAGTTTCCAATTATTCAGCGATTTATCACCCACCTGTTTCTGGCCCAGCTTTCTTGTATCTATCTCTGAAAACTTCTGGAATGTTCTTTAACAGACCACTAGCTTTCACCAACCCCAAAGCTAAGAACGTCCTCAGATTGTATCTGAGACTATGCCAGAGACTTCCCCCTTTCTGCTGTAACCCGCCTACCTGATGCTCCCACCTAGGTATTTGAAAGGTGCCTTGATTTATGACTTTCTTTTGTTCTGTAACCATAACAACTCACGAACCTGTCTCCACATTGCAACATGTGATTTAGGCTAATGTGAGTTCATGCTCAGGGCTATAGTCACTTACATTTGACTCAACAAAAACCACAACTGCCTTTGTGCCGAGAGCTGGGGTTTGCAAAACCTGACATTCTGCTATTGCTCTGTCTACAGCTTAACTGTCCCCATCCCAAGCGCCCACCCTCGAGAGTGCCAGTGCCTTAAGACTGGGTTCTTGGCCTTATTGGTCTCTGGAGTTCTAGGAACTGGCACAGGATTGGTGTGCCACATAGTAGGTGCCCTGTTCTGTCCACTGTGTGGCAGGATAGGATGTGCCTACGGGGAGATGATCTCAACCATAATCTAGGCCAAGTCCTCTTTGGATGACAAAATGGTAAACAGAACTACCCAGCAACCAGGTCTGTGGGAATGAGACTGCTAACCCTCTTTGTCTGAGGAGGGAAGGAAGGCCACAGATTCACCCCTATGATTCAAACCTCCACTCCAACCTGCCCCAGTTAGAAGTGCTGACGTATGTCAGAGCTCCAAACCCTGAGAGAGGATGGGGCTTTGTGGACTCCTGTACATAACATTAATTTTAACTCAGTAATTTTCCAAGCTAGACTTAATGGAATCTCCTTTTTAAAAATTCCTCCGTGGGACTGGAGAGATGGCTCAGCGGTTAAGAGCTGTGGAACTGCCTGGTTTCAGACCAGGCCTCTTTAATTGGAGTGAGTGCTGACCCCTGGGCTCCCTGCAGCAAGTACATGGGCAGGTGAAGGCCCTTTAGATTTCAGGAAGGGTGGAGCAGGATATGGGCCAGAAGCCAGGGAAAGTGGGCTAAAGACAAGCTTGTCATATTGACCATGCCATCTGGCAGGCCCGAAGCCTGCTTGAGCACAGTTAATCCATCCCAAGCCAAACAAGATGCTGCTCCCTCCACCCATAAACTGGACTTATGACTCAGAGCTTATGGACGTGATGCTGCTGGTGTTGACGAGGGACGGTACCCCCAGGAGAGCTAGCCCTGTCCCAAGCTGAGCAGATGGCATGAGGATCCCTGGTGAGGCCAGGAATATTGGCCTAGCCAAAACAGATGTCCTGGTCTTTACCCTAGTCTGGCAGATGAAGAAATGGTGCCCAGGTTTAGGCATCTCTGTACTAATTGTATCATCCCAGACCTGTATAGGCCTTGGCCAGGCTCCTTCCAGGCATTCCTTCCCTGCTGTCATCATGGCCGCTCCTACTTTATCTCACATTCTTCTCTCCAGGGCCCTCACAGCCTCTGGGAGTTAGCCTGCTAGTAGTGTGTATTTTCAGACCTATTTTTTAGAAGATTTTATTTTTAATTATGTATATGTGTTGTGATTTGCATGTGAGTGCAGCGCTTTCAGAGGCCAGAAGAGGGTGCTGTAAACCCTGGAGCTGGAGTCGCAGCCGCTGTGCAAAAGCCGTACCTGTCCTTCTCCACTGAGCATCTCCCCAGCAAACTCATTCTCATTTCTTAGATGAGTGAATATGTGTAGGACCAAAGAGGAGGAGTGGGCAGGCGCTCAAGTTCCCCCAAGGAGCTGGTGCCTGGCTGGGACTTGAGTGTGGTCTAGATTACATCTCCTGCAGGTTATTTTCTTATTCATTTCACCCCAGCTATAATGGACTTCCTGGTATTTACTTTTTGAGATCTGCTCCCGCCATTTACATGCCTCTGCTTGGGAAGTTCTTCCCTCGGCCCTGCAAGGCTTGTTAACTTCAGTAGATATAAGAGCCTTATAACAGGGATTGTTATCCCACTTATAGCTGAGTCCCTAACTGAGTGCCTATGATTCAAAAACTACATAACATGAGAGACACTTAGTAAATGCTTGTTGAACAAGGGAACAAATCCAGTCTGCCTCACTCCTGATCCAGAAACTGTCTGCTAGTCCCTTTGTGCATCAAAGGAGCAGCCAAAGGAGAGGTGGGAGTAGGAGAACTTGGCTCAGGATCCTGGAAAGCAACCTTATCCTTTGCTAAAGACACAGCAAACACCCTGACCCAGGTCACGCCCCTGTATCTGGCTGTTTCGGGGCAGTTAGAAGTATTGGACTATCAGCAGGAACAACATTTGCCCCCCACTTCAGAGGAGTTGGTGTCATATCTACCATGGTTTCTCTGCCTTCTGCTTTCTCTTAGGCCAAGAGCTCGGTGTTAATTGAGCACCTACTGTGTGCCAGGCTTAGGGCAGATAAATGAAGTATCACCCTGTATCTCAGGGATCTCAAAGCTGTCAGCAAAGCAGACATGCCAACATCATCAGAGCACGAGGGAGACGGAGCCATGGGAGCAGGGCACTGGGGGCGGCCAGTGACCGCAATGCCAGGTTGACAAGGGGCACTCGGAAGGTTTCAGAAGAGCTTCTAGGGCTTGCTCTGAAGGGTTGGGATTGCAGTGGAGAGTGGGCAGCATCATCCGAGATCACACAGGGCGTAGGGCTAGCGGGGTGACTCAATGGGGAACACTCACACAGTGTTCAAGGACCTGGATCTAATGATCCTCAGGACACTCCTGCGCTCCTGCACACAGAAGAGGGTGGGGGATACATTCCACAGGGGATACAGTTGAGCTAAAGTTATGCAAGTTAAAGGAATTCAAGTCTTGTGAACAGTGAGGAAACCTGGATGGGGTTAGATTTTGAAAGGCCTTGAATGTCGGAACCAAATGCAACTCTGCAGCATTTTGGGCTAAGGCAAACCAGTCACCTTTTTAGTGGTTTATCTAGGTCACTTTACTCAGAGGAGTTTGGAGTGGCGGATGGGAGCCAAGGTACTGAAGGCCCTGCCGCAACAACTGGGATGCAGACAGTATAGCAGGCTGGGCTACACCAGTGGGCTTGGAGGAGGGGGGTGGGTTCAACCGCGCTTCAGGACCATTGGCCATGGCAGCTCATACCTGTCATCAGAGCACCTGAGAGGCAGAGGACGGAAGATCAGCAGTTCAAGGTCAGCTTTGTCTATATAGTGTGTCTGAGGCTAGCCTGTGCTATAGAAGACCCTGTCTAAAAGCAAACCAGAAATATTTTGGACGCAGACACACACACTCAGGGGTAAGGCAAACAAGGGTGAAGGTTAGTTTATGAGATCCCATTGTCGGATGTCACTAGAGCATGGGGTGGGCATGGGAAATCAAGATAGGGTTGACCCCAGGGCCTGTCCCAGGCTCATCCCACAAACATTCTCAGCTCACTGACCTTACCCAGCTCCAGGACTTTTCTAGTCTTTGTTAGAACAGGGCAGTCTCTCACATTGTTTCCTCAGTCCGCAGCATCATTCCAGGAGGTTACAGTCTGCCTTACCCCTGGGCTTTCTTGACCCATCCCCATAGAGAGGCCCATCTTCATTTCTCTCATATGACACCAGGGTGTCTCATTTATAGGGTCTGCTGAGATGGTGACTATACAGTTCTGCTGCTTGACTAGATGCTGTGGAATGTGTGTTTACCCTGTGAAGATGTGTCTTTGCCAAGGTCTCTTCTGATTGATTCAATAAAGAGATGCCTGGCCAATAGCTAGGCAAAAAGAAGGTAGGTGGGACTTGCAGGGATAGAAAGGACTCTGGGAAGCAGAAGGGTGGAGTCACTGGCCAGCTGGAGAGGAAACGGGAGGTACAAGATGGAAGAACAGCAATGCCATGTAACAGAACATAAATTAATATAAATGGGTTCATTTAAGGTGCAAGAGCTAGTTGAAGATGAGCCTAAGCTGAAGACCGAGCTTTCATAACTAATAAAAGTCTCTGCATTGAACTTGTGGTCCCAAGGAGAAAGTACCATTACAGTTAGAACCTGCCACCCCGCTGAACCGCAAGCTTCCTAGGCCGGAAGGGGGACTACAGCCGTTATTCCCAGATGCATTGATGCTTTCATCATTGAGCTGCTTGTTAAACACATATTAACAGATGGGCTGTGCATTCGTGAATGAGGTTCATTTAGATGGATTGACCATCATGGGCGCCATACAATGACAGGCAGATAGGATGGTAGAGGACTCAGCGTGACGTGGGCTGCTCCGCCATGTCCTTGGAAGGATGCACAGTTCCAGGTTCCTGCTTCCTTGCAGCAAGTAGAGTCATTGGTAGCGTCTTAGGGTTTCTATTGCTGGGAAGAGACACCATGTTCGCAGCAGCATTTATAAAGGAAAACATTTGAGGTGGCCGCTTACAGTTCAGAGGTTCAGGTTATCATCATGGCGGGACCATAGCCGTATGCAGGCAGACATGGTGCTGGCTACTTCTTGACCAGAAGGCAACAGGGAGTGGGCTGTGACACTGGGCAGTATCTTGAGTATATGTGAGACCTCAAAGCCCACCTCCACAGTGACACACTTTCCAACAAGACCACACCTACTCCACAGAGCCACACCTTCTAATAGTGCCACTCCCTTTGGGGAGCATTTTCTTTCAAACCACCACATTCTACTCCCTGGTCCCAAAAGGCTTGTAATCATATCCTAACACAAAAATGACAGCATCCCCCACACTGATAGAAGTCTGAAGTTCAAAATGAGGAAGAGACAAATTCCTATGTCCCCTCTGTTCCTTTCTTCCTCTGATGTGGGACAATGACAGACAGGGCAGAACTTAGGTAGGCCTGGAAAACTAAACTGAATGCTGGGAGAAAGGAGGCAGAGTCAGAGAGAAGCCATGTAGCCCCCTATACACAAACATACACACACACACACACACACACACACACATGTATACACAGACCCTGGAACTTTACCTGGTAAGCCACAGCCTTGTGGCGATACACAGATTACTAGAAATGAGTTAAATTAAGATAGAAGAGTTAGCCAGTAAGAAGCTAGAGCTAGGGCTGGAGAGATGGCTCAGAGGTTAAGAGTACTGACTGCTCTTCCAGAGGTCCTGAGTTCAATTCCCGGCAACCACATGGTGGCTCACAGCCATCTATGGTGAGATCTGGTGCCCTCTTCTGGCATGCAAGCATACATGAAATGAATGTTGTATACATAATAAATAAATAAATCTTAAAAAAAAAGAAGCTAGAGCTAATGGTCCAAGCAGTGGTTAATATAATATAGTTTCTGTGTAATTATTTTGGGGCTTGGCATCCAGTAAACAAACAAACGGCCTCCTTACAACAATAGTATATGTGGGGGTCAGAGGACAGTTTTCAGGAGCCCGCCCTCTCTCTGCTGAGCCATCTCAACAGTATTTTTGATTCTCTGAGATAGAGTCTCAGGTGTAGTCCCAGCCAGTCTTGAGCACCTGGAAGCAATCCTCCTGCCTCAGCCTCCTGAGTACTGAGGTTGCAGGTGTATGCCACCGCAGCCAGGTTGGCATGTCTCTCTTATGTTCTATTGAAAGGAGGTTACAAGGTATGGGGCTGAGTTTAGAGTATGTGAGCCTGCTGTAATTTATTTCATTTTGTGGATGTGTTTATTTTGTGTATGAATGTTTTGCCTGCATGTGCACCATGTGCATAACTGGTGTTCGAGGAAGTCAGAAAAGAGCTTCAATCCCCTGCATCACTAGAGTGATGCTTGTGAATCACCCTGCAGATGCTGGGAATCGAGCCCAGGTCCTCTGCAAGAGCAGTCAGTGTTCTTAACCACTGAGCCATCTCTCCAGCATGCCATAATTAATATATATATATATATATGTGTTAGTTGTACCCACTTTGTGGTACCAAAAAAGAGGATGGAGGTGGAAGGCTCATTAGTTAAGAGCATATACTGCTTTTGCAAGTTCAGTCCCAGCACCCATATCAAATGACTCAGTCACCTGTAACTCACACTAGTGGATCTGATGCCCTCCTCTGAGCTCTACAAACACCTGCATTCATGCATACACACACACACACACACACACACACACACACACATACAGATACACACATACTGACACGCATACACACACCCACACACCCACATGCAGACATACACACACATTGACACACAGAGACACACCCACACACAGGCACACATACCTAAAGGGAAAAAAAACATTAAAAATATTTTTTAAAAAACAAAAGTAAGTTTCTGGGGCTAGAGAAATGGGTCAGAGGTTAAGAGCACTTGCAGCTCGTGCAAAGAACCTGGGTTTGGTTCCCTGCACCCATACAGTGTTTCACAACCATCCTTAACTCCGGCTGCAGGGGATCCAACATCCTTTTTTTGTTGTTGTTTTGATTTGGTTTGGTTTTGGTTTTTCTCTGTGTAGCCCTAACTGTCCTGGAACCAGCTCTTGTAGAGTAGGCTGCCCTCAAGTCAGAGATCCGCCTGCCTCTCTCTCCCAAGCGCTTGGACTAAAGGTATGCATTACCTCACTGCCAGGCTTTTTCTGATCTCTGAGGCCCCATACAAACACATGGTGCACACACATATACATAGGCAAACACTCATACACATGAAATATAAATACATCTTTTTTAAAAATCTCTTTTAAAAAGTTTTTAAAATCAATTCTACTTACATTTCCCTTTTTCCATACTTGGCATCCCTGTGTGCTGTCAACAGCACTGACCTCAACGCAGCCCTGGGAAGTAGGCAGAGCCAGACTCACCATCTCTGTCTCGTGCATGGGTAAACTGAGACCCAGCTGGACAGCCCTGGCAGTACTACGTGGAAAGATGAGGCAGAAAATTCAAGTTCAAGGCTTGCCTGGTCTACAGAGCAAGTTTGAGGTCAGACTAAGCAACCAAGTGGAACCCTGTCTCAAAGAGGGAAAAGAGGGCTGGGGATTTATCAGCAGAAAAGCATTTGCCCAGACTCATGAGGCAAACCTCAGCACCAAAAACAAATAAACACGCAACCGAGGTCCAAGTAAGCAAAGTGGCTTTTCTGACGTCACAGATTTGGCAGAGGTGGCGCTGGCAAAGCCACCATGACTCTCTTTCCTAGTGTTTGTCTCCTGGTGCCCCCCCACATACTTCTCAACCTCCCTCCCCCCATCTCTGCCTTGTTCTGTGTTTCTCTCTACTTCCACGCCTTCCCCTTGCTTTAACCGATAAATGGAGTCAGCTTTGCAAACCGTCCAAACCTTTGCACGCCCTGGAAACCAGCCCAGTTCTAGCCCTGGCCCTGGCCCCAGCACCATGTCACTACAAAGCCGGCGTCATGCCTTGAACAAGCCTTTTCCAGGTGTCAGGATGAAGAGATTAACTTGGGGTGACACTCTGGCTGCCAACTGGCCCCAGATAAGATAAGGGTGGAGATCAGTGCAATAAATAGGCCCCAGCCTCGCTCTTGGCCCAGGCCGTAGTTGGCTGAGGTCATGGTCACAAGCAGCATGGCTATGCACCTGTGGATGGTCACCCTGACCTTGGCTGCCTTCCTTGCCATGGACGGGGGTAAGTGGGCAGAACCTGGTTTCTCTGAAGCTTGGTCTTAGTAGGTGAGCTTGGGTGTGGGGACAGAAGCAAGATCTGGAGCTTCCTGTGAGCCTGGGCTTGCTGAGTAACTCTTTCTTTGGCATTCATCTGCTACAGTAGGCAAAACACAGACTGAGAGAAAAGAAACCAGTTCAGTCCCGAACCCAAACTGCCAAGTCCTCGTCCCTTGGCACTGTGAGGTAGGATGCTCTTCCAGTTCAAAGCTGCATTGAGAAATTATGACCTGGGCAGACAGAAGGTGCGATCAGGTCTCAGGTTGGCTGTGGGGTGGCGAGTGCTAAGAGAGACTTGGCCTGCACCCCGTCAGGTTCCTGATCTGCTTTGATAAGGTATAGTATGGGACCCAGGACAACCATTTAATCATGTGGAGGGAGCCCTTGGGTGGCTAGACAGCAGAGGTGAGCTTCCTCAGGCCTGTAGCACCTCAGCAGTCTCAAAGCTCCTGTCCCAGATACTTTTCTAGCCTTTTAACACACGAGGGACCAAAACAAGAAACGGTACCATCCCAACAGGGCTTAAACCTAGCGGGATTGAGGAGGGGAATTGACCATACATAGCACATAAGAACATGACAAAGGCTAAGAAATATGAAGCTGGGCGATGGGATTAGGAGGGAGCTGCAATTTTAAATCGGAGGAGGTCTCTTAGGGAAGTCCGGGTTGGAGGAAAGCTTGAAGAAGGTAAGGGAGTGAAGATGTTTTAGACAAGAACGGTCCGATGGAGGGAGCAGCCAATCCAAGGGCCCCGCTGGAAAAGCATGTCTGGAATGTTTGGGGTACTGAGCGGATTGAGGGAGCGAAGAGCATGGTACAGAATGAAAGCGGAGGAGAGGAGGGCAGGGGAGGGGAGGGAAGCAGCTGGGAACTATGTCAGGCAAAGGAATTAACGTGAGAACCTTGTGCTCGGAGAGTGGGAGCCAGAGCTGCAGCGGAGTCAGACATGGAAAGAATGCTCTCGTTTGTAAATTGAGAATAAGCAGAACAGGGAAGCAGAGACCCACTGGGACTCCCTAGACAGGAGCCATAATGTTATAAAGCGGGGCCTGGCAGGACCTCAGGGGCCTGGACTCCATGCCCACTCCCTCCTGTTAAGTCACAGATCTGGCAGCTGGGTCAACAAGGATAGTCCTGCAGACTCTGGTCAGATGCTTACTCCCTCCCGCCCCACCCCTCCCCTGCCTGTTCCCCATTCCCCAGCACCCCCTCCATTAGGAACATTAAGCAGCCTGCTTTGAAGGTCCTTGTAAACATTTCAGATTCCGGTTGAATGAAGGATTCGCCTGGGTGAAGGGCAAGGGATGCCTGGGTTAAATACAACCCTTCACAACCCCAGGAAGAAATTCTGACCCTGTAGGGTTCTGTACTCTCCTTTCCCTCAACACTCTTCAGTGCTCAATTCCTGAATAATCTCTGGATGGGGCACCAAGGAGTGCGCAGGAGCCCCAGAAGCCTGGGTTCGTAGGGAGGCGGGGTGACCCCTGCGACAGCACTCGACTTAGCGGCACCGCTCAGATCCAGTTTTCTCCGTGAACTGTGGGGATGGGAAGGAAAGCTTCTGAGCCTTGAAGGATGGGGAGAGTGGGAGTGGAGACAGCTGAGACAGTGGATCCGCAAGAAGCAGAGAAGCCCTTGTTCCAGGACGGCGAGCAGAGAGGAACCATTGGGTCCTGCGGCCTTGGAGGATGTAGATATATCAGATAGCAAGCCCAAGGAGCAAGACTGGGGCTCAGTTCAAACATGTGACCATGGAATGCTGGTCCAGAGGGAAACTGGACAGTGTTGGGAGCCGCCAGGGGAGGTCGTTCTGCCTTTTAAATGTTTGAGATTTTGGTTTTGTTGTGTAGACCTTGAATTTTTGACCGTTTTGCCTCAACCTCCCAGTGCTGGGATTATAGGCCTCCACCCTCACACTCACTCGGTCTTTGTAGACACTTTTCTCCTAATACAAGGCCATGAAACATGTAGCATTTTCACTCAGGAAAGTTTATGAATGAGCTCCAACAATGCACACACTATGTCTCCCAGACCTCTATAGAGATACAGAGCACAGCTAGGCGAGAAGGTGCACTCCTGTGATCCCAGAACTTGAGGCAGAAGCAGGTGAATACAAGTTTGAGGCCAGCCAGAGCTACATAGCAAGCCCCAGGCCAGTCAAGGCTACACAGCAAAACCTTGTCTCAACAACAACCAAATAAACAAGATAGGGAAATTTCTCTCCTGCACCCTGGTCCTTCCTTGTCTCAGAGGCAATCACACACACCTCCTTGTCACCCCGGCCTGTGTCACACACTGCCAGATCTGTGGCATTCCACTCCAGGGAGTCTTCTGTTCTGTGTCAATGTGGCATGGAGGGCATTCCACTCCAGGGAGTCTTCTGTGCCCGTTTCCTCTGCTCAGCTAAATTATTTTTGTAGTTTGTCTATCAGGTGCCTTCATTGTTGCTGTTAATGTTTTAAACATATTTTACTTTTTAAAGTTCTGCATTTGCACGTGTGTTTGTGTGGGGTACGTATATATGAGTGTAGGCTCCTGGGGAGCCCAGAAAAGGGCACTAGATACCCTGGAGCTGGAGTTACAGGCAGTTATGAGATGTTCGGCACGGGTGCAGGGATCAGAACTCAGCACACACATAGAGTAGTATGTGCTCTGAGCCATCTCTCCAGCCTTGCCTGCTTTCTGAGTTTTCAGGCAGCATCTCTTTATGTAGTCTAGGCTGCCCTAAGTTTCTTTGAGTACTGGGATTACAGGTGTTCTCACTACAGTAGCTTGAACGGGAATGTTCCCCGCAGGCTCAGGCATTAGAACACTTATTCCCCAAGCTGGGGTGCTGTTTGGGAAGGCTATAGAACCTTTGTGCTCTGGGGCCTTGAGGAATGAAGTCCATCGCCGGAGGTGAGCTCTGAGTGTTCACAGTCTTCGTGCCTGTGGTTGAGGAGGTGAGCTCTCAGCTTCTGCTCCAGCCGCCATGCCTACAGATGGCTGCCATGCCTCCTCTCCATGACAGACTCTTATCCCCCGGGAGCCGTAAGACAAAATAGAGTCTTTCTTTTGCTTTTGGCCATGATGCTTTATCACAGCAACAAGAAGTAATTAATATACACACTACACTCGTTAATTGCTTTTGTGCTGTTTGCTTGTGTGTTGTTTGAGACAGGGTCTTACTCCGCAGCCAGAATGACCTGGAACTCACTCCATGGTCCAGGCTGGCCTCAGACTTGTGCTAATCCTCCTGAGCTGCCTCAAGTGTGCTTGTCCTCTTGCTGAGTAGTGCTCCACCGTAGACAAGTTCACTCTTTATCTGTTCTCCTGTGGGAGGGCGTTTAGGCCATTCTTGGTTATGACAGGTACGACACAGAAGACTCTGAGCAGCATGGTGGCAAGGCTAGGTTTACGTTTGAGCCTCCATTGCCAGACTGGCAAAGCACACTAGAGGTGACTTAGTTTCAGTCCCTTTTTTCCTCTGTGTCTGGGGAAATCTCCAAGAAAAAGTCAAGTCCACTAACCTTGCAGTAGCTGTGGAACTCCAGTGCTGGAGACAGCTTCCTTTACAATAACACAGCTTCTCCGCTCCATCCGGAATCATAGTTCGTTTCCCTGCAGCCTCTGCCACTGATGGGTTCTGCTACGGGAGGGTAGAAAGAGCCCATCTCTCCATCAGGCCCTGAGCAGCCCTTCTGAGGCATCTGGAAGCATCCATTCCTTCTCCAGCTCCCACAGTCATTCTTCTTCCTACCTGTGCCTTAAACATGGCTCAAATTCTCTTGCCCACCAGCTATGCCCATGGTTCCACCGCTTTCCTCATGTCCTATAAGTGGCTCAGCCAAACCTTGAGGGCTACGACTGTTTGGTAGGGAGTCAGGCTTGGGGTGGCGAACCTGTGTGTTAATCCTAGCTCTGCCGTATCCAACTGTTATCATTCAAGCCCTCTGAGCCTTTCATAAGTCAGTCAGGTGTTCCAGCAGACAGACCCGAGTCTGAATGCATTTATGGGAAGTGTGGGAGTTGCTACCTACTGGGAGCAAGGAAGTTGGCTGAGTGTAACCCGAGTGTCAGGTGGCCCTGCGAGAAGCTCCGGAGCAGGGTGGCACCTAGACCTGTTCCAGAGACACGAGGGCTGAGATCTTGCAGCCACACCATAGTGAGGGGATATCCACGGCACAGGAGGCAAGCTTGAGGGAGGCGGCTCCCTCCCCCAAAGGTGATTCCCAAGAATGGGCTGGTGGTGAAGTCAGCACTCCTGGCAGCTGGGGCTGGTGCCTTGGTCCTGTGCTGGACTCTAGGTAGCAGACACAGCATTTACTACGTCCACTCTCCCTTCTGTTACAGAATGGTGGGAGGCGTGGAGAGCACCAAAAAACATGTATTCTCCATGACTGGCACATAACCAACTGCTGGGTTTTTTTTTAATATTATTATTATTTGATGGGACAGAAAAATTCCACTGGGATCTGAGTAATTAGAAGCAGGTTGGGTTGTCACCCCCTAATTCTAGACTTTTGGGGCACCTGACCCAGGCACTACCAGGACAGGAGACAGAGTCCCCAGACTCTGGCCCAGCAGCCAGAGCTGACAGTGTCCTGTTGCTCTTTTTTGTCTTTCAGAGGTGCAGGTGGCAGCAGGAAGGATTGTCTTCTTGAGAATGGTAAGGTCATCCCTCTGCAGGAGTCCCATCATGCATTCTATACATCCACCCTTCCGCTGACACCTTCGATGGTACCAAGGGGGCAAAGGTGACCTCCCGAACCCACACTCTCCTCAGAATACCCCCTCCAGATTGAGCAGGCCCAAGTTCGGCCCTTAGGATCTGCCCCGACCTGGTCTCCAAGGTCTTTTCCTCGGCGGATACTCCCCCACAGCAGAGCAGGACACTGGCCTGCTGTACTTTGTGTAGCACAAGAGAAGCTACAGGTATTAGGCCAGAGGTGTCCCCAGCTCAGCGAATGGCCCTGTGGAGCCTGCCGGCCTTTCCGAAGCACAGCTCATCATTCGTCCGCTGCCTTGCCTGACTTGGCCTCAGACCCTCGGAGACAGGGCATCTGCAGGGCCCTCAGAGCCACCTTCCCAAGCAGCTTCTTCCATATTCATTAGTCCCTCGGAACCCAGCCCCACTTATTTGGTACCAAGAGCCAAATACTTTATATACATGACTCCAGCTAATCCTGCATTGAGAGGGACACCATTATCCACCCTTTTCACTGAGGAGAAAACTGGGGCCCGGAGAATGAACTAATTTGCCTAAATTTACAGAGCAAGTCAGTGGCTGAACTGGGGTCTCCAGACTGTAGACTTTAGTTGCCTTGTGTAGCACTGGCTGATTTTCTACTGGTTGAGTTGATAAGCTTGAGCTTCTGATCCTCCTGCCTCCACCTTCCAACTGCTGGGATGGCAGGTGTGTGCCACTATGCCTCCCTCACCTTCTCCTTCACCCAGGCTCCAACCCCAGTCTTAACTGTGTTCTCTCTCAGCCCGGGAACCTTTCAGTCTGAAACCAATTAAGCTAAAATCCCTGCACCATCCCTTCAGCCTTCCCACAAGGGCCTACATGACCATGAAGGGGGTTGGGAGAGCTCTGCCAGTAAATGCTTGCCTTGCAAATGTGAAGACCCAAGTTTGATCCCCAGCACCCATATAGTCCCTGTACTTGTGAAGTGGAGATAGGGGCATCCCTAGGGCTTGCTAGACAGTTAGTTGGCCTAGCCTCCTTGATGAGTTCCAGGCCATGAGAGAACCTGTCCCAAATGAATCAGGTGAGTGGCTCCTAAGGAGCAACATCCAATGTTTAATGGCTTCTGCATACATGTAGCCCCACCACCACATACATGTACACAAAAAAGACCATATTGGTATTGGTGAGTAAAAGAGCCCATAGGATATAAGACATTCCCTAGGAATGATGGATGGCTGTTTACTAGGCTTACAACGGACCAGCAGCAGAATTTCTAGATGCATTCACTAAAGAGTATGTGAACCAATCCCCAGGGGCTTGAAGGCACAAACTTTCTACAAGCACACACACACACACGAGACTAAGCAGGATGCCACACGTGACCAGGGTTCAACAGACATAGGCTCCAATGTATGTACACATCCAGCCACATGCACTCACACAAGCAAACATACCAGAGTCCTGAATAGTTGATTTCACATTCCAAGCAGAGACCTGGGCCCCTGACCACTCCCTCTGAATCTCCCCACTACTTCTGTTTTCCACAGCCCATCTGTGAGCACATGGGAGAGTCTCCAAAGTGCCCCAAGACACCTAAACCGATCTGTGGCACGGATGGGGTGACATATGAAAATGAATGCCATCTCTGCGTGACCCGGATGTAAGTTCCCTCCTCCATCCAACTAATTGGGAGGCCCCCTCTCTGGTACATGCACGTCTGAAAGGAACAGGGCTTGAGCTCACCTTCGCCAGAGAAGAATCCCCAAACATTTGTCTAACTGAATGAACTAAATGTAACTCAAAGGAAGCTCAGGTTTCCAGGACAAAAGGAAGCAGAAACCCTGAGTGATGGTCCTTGTTCTGCCCGAGTGACGAGAAAATCTCGTCTGATCTTTCATGCCTCTAGCCAACTATTATTTACTGAGCACTTACTATGGCTAGTCCCCAGAGCCTCTCTAGTTTTCTCAGAACCAGGCTAAGAGAGAGAAGTCAAGCCAACAGCAGCACAGCTCAAGACTTGGAGCACACAGGAAAGGAACAGGGCCAGGGAAGACTAGAGGTAAAACCCAAGCTCATCCCTGAAATGTAAGTAGAAATCGGCTAGAAAAAGAAGAAAAATAATTCCAAGTAGAAAAAGGAGATTTTGAAAGGCCTATAAAGGAACATTAGTTTATACTTAAGGAAGTACAGGAAGTTGGGCATACTAGAATATGAAATGGGGGAGAGGTGATAGCGAGTCCAGGCTAGACCACAACCTTGGTATATTAGATCACGTATTTGGTCTCAGTTTTCTCACCAGTAAAATTATCAATCAAACTGAGAGCCCAGTGAGATCATGGGGAGAAATCTTTGGCAACACAAAGCTGTCTAGGCAGATGTGTAAGTCCGTATTGGAAGAAATGTAAGAAGATACAATACTGGCTTTGAAAAGGTCTTGGTCAAGATTCATGGGTAGGAGGGACATTGTGGGCAGAACTGTCAGGCGCAGTACAGGATTGGATGTGAAAGGTGAGTGGAGAAGGGGTAAGAACAATTGCCCTTCCTCCCTTCTTTTCCTTCTTCTGAAACAGGGTCTTGCTATGTTGTCCAGATTGGCCTTGAATTCATGAACTCAAGGAATCCATGGTTTGGTTTGGTTTCAGTACTAGGAACTTTCAATTCTAGGCAAGCACTCTACCATCTGAGCTACAGCTCTTCCTCTAAATAGGGCCTTGTTAAGTTGCATAGGACTTGAACTCATTATATAAAGCTCAGGGAGGCCCTAATGCCAGAACCCTTTGCCCAGCCTCTTGAGTAAGGGATTCCAGACCTCTAGTTCCAGGTCTAGTAACATATTCACTTACGGCCTCGGGTGGCTAAGATGGGGCTACAAGGGCAGTTCTGGGAGGCAGTGATGACTATGGATGCTGGTCCCTGGTATATCTTGGTGGGGCCATGCAATAGGTGCAAAAACAGGTAGGACAGAGGTTTGGCAGTGATGTGGGAGGTCCTTCTGTCCATGTGTTGCCTTTATTGGTTAATGAATAAAGAACTGCTTTGAGCCTATAGCAAAGGCAGAACAGAGCTAGGCAGGGAAGATGGAACTGAATGCTGAGAGAACAAAGGCAGAGTTAGACGCCATGGAGCTGCTGGAGATAGACGTGCTGAAACTTTGCTGGTAGGCCACGACCTCATGGTGATATACAGATTAATAGAAATGAGTTAAATTAATAATAGAAAAGAGTTAGCCAATAAGAAGCTAGAGCTAACGGGCCAAGCAGTGATTTAAATAATACGGTTTCTGTGTGATTATTTTGGGGCTAAGTGGCCAGAACCAACTAGTGGATCCTTGCAACACGGCAGCCATCAGCAAGCAGTGGCAGTTGAGACATCAGTAAGCTGAAAGTCCTCAGGTTTAAGAGGGTCAGTTTATAGGGTTATGTACGCTTAGATCCCTGACACCTCTCTGTAGCTGGACATTTCCAGGAGGGGCTCAGCAGGGAGGATGGGCTGGGCCTGGCTTCTACCCTTATAGTTCCCACAGTTAATGGCCTCATCCTTATCTTCTCTGGTGCTAGAAAAACAAAAGAGGACATCCAGATCATAAAGAACGGCAGGTGCTGAGCCCAGAGACGCACTCCAGCCACGAGACTTCAAGCTAGAGAACAGCAATGCTCCAGAGGCTATTATGCGAAATAAAAGATGCAGCCCAAGCCGGTGAAGGGGACCAGTCTTTGGGAACTCTGGGGAGGAGGTGGGAGCAAGAGATGGGATCAGCCCTGACAGCTCTCTCAGCTGAATCTATCAATAGAGTTATTATTTTTTTTTAAAATATTTATTTATTTATTATGTATACAATATTCTGTCTGTGTGTATGTCTGCAGGCCAGAAGAGGACACCAGACCTCATTACAGATGGTTGTGAGCCACCATGTGGTTGCTGGGAATTGAACTCAGGACCTTTGGAAGAGCAGGCAGTGCTCTTAACCACTGAGCCATCTCTCCAGCCCCCTAGAGTTATTATTAACAGAATCATTTTCATTGCTGCTTTATGCCTAATTTTGTTAGTGTTATGAATCATAATGTAAATATCTGATATACAGCCCCCAAAGGGGTCACAGCCCATAGGTTGAGAACCACTGCTCCAGCCCATAGTATACAGTGAATAACCTCTATTGGTCAAAACCTATAGAAGCATTTGGTTTATTTTGTTTTTGTTTTGAAATAGTCTATGTAGCCTTGACTGGCCTGGAATTTGCTATGTAGATCAGGCTAGCCTCAAACTCAAGAGAGATCTGCCTGCATCTGCCTCCTGAGTGCCGGGATTAAAGGTGTACCTTACAATGCTCAGCAGAATTTGATTATCTACGGATGGATGTTTTCTTGCCCATATGTCTGCATATGAAGAAGCCAGAAGAGGTCAGCGGATCCTCCCCTTCCAGAACTGGAGTTAGTGTGAGCGGCCATGTGGCTGGCTAGACATCAAACCCAGCTCTCTGGAAAGTGGTCAGTGCTCCTAGCCACTGGGCCACCTCTTCAGCTAGAAGCCTCTTGATATGAGGGCAGGGTAACAAAGTGTGGTGGGACCTGGCCAGGTGGTAACAGTTTTACCCAGGTTCAGATTCCTGCTCTAGGGGTCCAAAAAGGACAGAAATGCTCCGGAAAGTCGGTCAACAAAGGCAAAAAGCCAACATCCCTTGGACCAGTGAGATGAGAAAACCAAGCAGCGGATGCTTACAGGTAGCAGGGGCTTAGGTCATCTACCAACAGGCCTTTCCATTGCTACTGATCAGCTGTTCCCACCTACAGGTGACAGTATAGCATTAGGTATTGGTTGTAAAACACAAAACCAAAATAGTAGACTTAAATACGTAGAACTTAGTTTTCCTCACACGGATCTATGCAGACTGACAGCTCTGTGCTCCCTCTGTATTGTTCCTCAATCACCTTCGCCTCCGCCTCTGTCTCTAAGTATAAGGCAGCTGTTCTGACGGCAGCCTTCCTCTATATTTCAGGGCCCAGATAAGGAAAGGGCACCACCCACCTCCAAAGACGCTTCATGCAACACAGGCATAGTATGTTCATATCCCAATGTCTAAAATATCATCTCTTGGCTAAGTAAGAGCAAGGAGACTGAGAAACCTAATCCTATTCTCCGTTAAACTAAAAATTTGGAGCAAGTGTGGGAGGGGAAAAAGCATACTGGTGGCATCTGGAAGTTTCCGTCTCAAGTAGCCAGTCTCTCACATAACACACATAAACCAGCCAAGCGTTTCCTCAGTGACCCGTCCTTCTCAGGACTCCATTTGCTCCAAGGAATCACAAGGTCAAAACTTCGACAATGTGCCTGATACCCCACTGGAAGAAGAGCATAATTCCCTATTTACATCTGTGGTCTGAAATGCAGGTGTGAGCTCTAAAGACGATATAGTGTGTGTGTGGGGGGGGGAGGGTGTTTAGGGAAAAGGTGTTGGTGCCGGGTGTTACTAAAGACAGAAACCATGACCTTGCACTTACCCAGCCAACCACCACTGAGCTACATCTCCAGCCCCTCCCAGACTCCGCCCTACAGCACAGGGCCCTGTTGACCATTGTCGACTGGTCAAAAGACTCTTCTTCAGGTCTTGGAAGTAAACAGAAACAAGTTCCTCTGAGGCTGTGTGGGGCATGAAGGTGGCTCACAGCCAGGTTTCCTGTCTTGAGGAAGAGCAACGCTGGGAGAATGATGAGGGCACCAACAGAAGGGGTAACACCCGGCTGTGGGTAACGTGGGAACTCCTCCAGCCCAGCTACTTTTGACCTTCCAAAGCCACATGGCCTAACTTCGCTGGTATCTTCTATTTCTATATTTAGTTAGGTTTTGTCTTTTCAAGACAGGGTTTATCTGTGTAACCCTGACTGTCCTGGAACTTACTCTGTAGACCAGGAACTCACAGAGATTCACCTGCTTCCGCCTCCCCAGTGCTGAGATTACAGGAGTACACCAATGCCTGGCTTAATATTTTTATTTTCTGAGAAAGGGTCTCATAAGTAGTCCAGGCTGGCTTTGAACTCAGGATCCTCCTGTCTCTGTCTCCAAAGAGCTGGGTCTATAAGCAGACATATTTGCCTATAAAAAAATTATGGGTTCTGCTCATTTTTCTCTTTCACTGTATCTCTTCGGAATTAAGTTCCTGGTACCTTCAAATAAAAAGAAGCCCTGACCACCACGTGGAGGAAGGCTTCTCAGGAGAGGTGGTCAGCGGTGATGGTGCCGTCTCTAATCCCACTTGGGAGGCCAATACAGAATTACAATTTGGTACCAATCTGGGCCACATAGCAAAACCAAACCTTCAGTAATGAACAGTGATGAGCACAGAAGGGGAAGAGGAGGCTGAGGGAACACTGAAGCCACAGTGAAGGGCACGTAGAAAACGCTGACGAAATAAACATGCGAGGGAAGTCTTCCAGCTCTGAGGCTGAAGGACAAGTTTGTAGAGTTACACTCCATGGTCATCCTATGTAGAACTAATCTAGTCCTGGAGAAGTTGGCAACTGAGAGGGGAGTCCTTTCCTTGTCCTGAGGCAGAGCCACCCTGCAGGTGGACAGGTCTATGTGGGTGGGGCCTGTGCCCTTGGCCACCATGCAATACATCTGCAGCCGAAGTCTTAGGGCCTCTTTTCTCAACCTCTAAACGAGACATCGGTCAATGCCACAAAACCCAGTGCTGACAAGAGCGCTTCCGGACCAAGTACAGCTGTGGAAATTCCACACTCACTCTGGATGGACACACTCAGCATCCACTTGAGAACCTACTAACACTAGGCAACATGCTTGACCTGTGGCCCCCCTTCTGGCATGCAGGCACACATGGAAAGAATGCTGCACACATAATAAATAAATAAATCTTTTTTAAAAAAAAACAAAAACAAAATGACCCTTCAAAAGATGTGCTCACAGGCCAAGCTAATCTAGACAATCCATCGGTGAAACTCCCTTCCTGGGTAATTCTAGATCATGTCAGGTTGACAACACTCACCTGCAGGGAGATGGAGAGGACTGCTGTGCAGGTAAGAGCACAGACTGCTCTTTCCAGAGTACCCGAGCTCAATTCCCAGCACTCATGTCAGGCAGCGCATAATCACTAACTCCAGCTCCAGGGGAGTCCAGCACCTCTGGCCTCTGTGGGTACTTGCATAAATATATGCATGCATGCATGCATGTGCACATGTCCAGATACACACACACACACACACACACCAGCTTACAAAAATACATCTTAAAAACCAGAACAAGGGCTGGAGAGATGGCTCAGAGGTTAAGAGCATTGTCTGCTCTTCCAAAGGTTCTGAGTTCAATTCCCAGCAACCACATGGTGGCTCACAACCATCTGTAATGAGGTCTGGTGCCCTCTTCTGGCCTGCAGGCATACACACAGACAGAATATTGTATACATAATAAAAATAAATGTTAAAAAATTACTTAAAAAAAAACCAGAACAAACTACCCACATCAATATAGGGTATAAACAGGAAGTCAGAATGAGAGTAAGTGTGTATGACTCCATGCCAATTAGGAGGAAGAAGATCAGGGATCGAAAGCATTGGCTCTGTTTGGAGGACATTAGCATGCTTGCCTAGCATGCACAAGGTCCTTAGTTTGTTTCCCAGCGCTACAGAATGTGTGTGTGGGGGGGGGGGGGAGAAAAGGAGAAAAAGAAGAATGCTGGAGGGAGGCTGGGCAGTTAAGAGCACTGGCTGCTCTTGCAGAGGACCTGGGTTCAGTTCTCAGCACCCACGTGGCATCTTACAACTGCCTGTAACTCCAGTCCCAGGGGATCTGATGGCCCTTTCTGGCCTCTGTTGCCACCACACACACACACACACAGCACCCAGCTTTGTGGTGTAGCTCTGCCATTCTTTCCCATTTCCTCCACCTCTTTATTATGTGAGGATTAGATCACAAATATATACAAAGAACAGGGCCCAGTGCTAAGTAACTTTGTGTGCTCGTGTGTGCAGGGGCTAGAAGACAACCTCAGGCTTTGTTCCTCCAGAGCCATCCACCCTGTCTATCCTTTTTAAAACAGGGTCTCGCACTAGCTACACTGGCGGGCCGGTGAGCCCCAGGGATCGGCCTCTGTTTATCTCCCCGGTGCTAGGACTATAATATGCACCACCACTGTCAGCTTTAAAAACAAATAACAACAAACAAACATGGGTTTTGAGGACCTCTTGCTTATGTGACAAACACGCCCCCAAGTCCCACAGTAACTTCTTGCTAACTGTGACCCAGGGCCAAACAGCTGCCCCAGAAAGGATGGTGGAACTGTTCCAGTAAGTTGGGGATGGGTTAGGTTGGGCCCTGAGTCCTGTCTACCTGTTTACCTCTATTTCCCCCAGGTCTGATGTCTTACCTACCTGGTCCTAAGTCCCTGGGACTTTAGTGACGCCCTCTTGGTAACAAGATAAGCCTCACTGGGCCTGTTGAAAGCCTGTATCCTGAGTACCATGCTAAAAGTGGGTGAGAGCAACCGGCTAGCTTAAAGGAATTCTAACACACAGAATCTCTCAGCTTCATCAAACGCAAATGCTGACAAGCCACAGTTGTCTTTCTCACACAACAAAAAATCAACACTGTACACAGTTGTGTATACCTATGGTTCAAGAACTCAGGAGGCAAAGGACCAGTCTAGGCTGTATAGTAAGACTGTGTCCAAAGGAGGGACACACATGGGCAGCCATGAACATACACACACACACACGTACATGCACACACACGCACATGCACGAGCAAGCAGGCAGATGGACAGACGGACAGACGCAGAGGAGAAAAATTCCAAATATTCTTGTGCTTGATGACAACACACGAACTGGTTTTAAAGCAATGGAGGATCTGGAGAGATGGCTTAGCAGTTAAGAGCACTGATTGCCCTTCTAGAAGAGCCAGCACCCACATGACAGTTTGTAACTCTCTCTAGCTCCAGTTCCAAGGAGCTACGACATCCTCTTTGGGCCTCCATGGGCACTGCATGCACACAGTACACAGGCATTCAGGCAGGCAAAACACTCAACTGTACAAGATAGAAATAATGTAAAAATATTAAAAAACAAACAATGGAAGGGGAAGTCCAGGACTCAACAGGAACAGTCTCAGGGAAACCTGGAGCTCAGAGGGTATGGCTAACAGAAGCTGCCAGCTGGCTTCGCCCCTACTTCTCACACTCAAACCACTATCTTTGCCTTCCTGAGCCATGGTTTTGAACTGATTTCAGGCAGAGACTCAGTTGGCACTGGGTTCTTAACAGTCTGGAGACTTGTTTCGGGGCAAGGTCATCCACATATTAACCACAGGTCCCATCCCAAAATAGCACCTTGAATGTAGGCATAGAGGTGCACGCCTTTAACCCCAGTACTTGGGAGGCAGAAGCAGGCGATCTCCAGTTTACATAGTGAATTTCAGGATAGCTAGAAATACCCAGTGAGTTCCTGTCTCAAATATTAATAAAATAATAATAATTATAATGACTGTGGCTGGGGAGGAGCAGGGGAGGATGAGGACAAGGTCTTTAAACCCACAGTCCAGTCAGATGTTCTGAAATCAGTCTCAACAGAACAATAGGGCACTCTGGGGATTGTTCACGTGCCAAATTTCTATCCGTCACTTCTACCTGGGAACAACTACCTGGTGATTCTGAAATGAGATCACAAGGTCACGAATCTGAAGACTAGGGAGCCCTACAAACCTGGAACTAGCTCCAGATGAACTAGAGCTCTGCCCAGCCCAGAAAGTTCCTGAATGTCGAGAGCCAGTAACCACCGGGTAGGAAGGCCCCTCTCCTACAAAGGGAACTGCTGGACAGCACAACCACACAGAGCCAGAAGGAGAACACAGGAGTTCTACTTCAGAGTTGCAGAGATAGTACTTCTTCATTGAGAACCGATGGAGGAGTAGGGAAATTGACATTTAGCCAGTTGCCTCTGGCAGTGCTGGAGAAACAAGCGGCTTCTGTTCCATAGAGGGCAGAGCCGTGAAGCTGCTCTTCAGGCCAGTACAGTCACTCTCTCCTACACTTCATTCAGCGAGCGCCAAGTTCATAGACTGCAGCCGCTCTGTCTCTTGGCAGATGTATTGCTCCACCGTGTCGCACTCAGCTAGGAACACCTATGAGACAGACACAGGCAGTGAAATTCCAGGCCTTCCGAGGACAACCACTGCCCATATGAGGCTCTTTATTCAGTCATCTGAGGAGCCTGTTGATCAGATGCCCAAACTGATTAAATCAAATACACAGGGACAAGAATCCCCATCTCGGGTCATGCTAATAAATAAACAGTAACAACAGACCATGCCTCTTAGTTAGTTCATTTTTTGAGACAGGGTTTCTCTGTTTAACAGCCCTAGCTGACATGGAACTAGTTCTGTAGACCAGGCTGGCCTGGAACTCACAGAGATCCACCTGCCTCTGCCTCATGAGTGCTGGGATTAAAGGCAGGTGCCACCATCACCCAGCCAGACCATGCCTCCTAACCACGGTTCTACACTTCCCTGTTTTGAGCAGATAAACACACATACCAACACACTAAATATATTACAGCCTCTCATGTATTACCATATAACTCACCTGAACCTTTTTTACCAAATTCTTCCTTTTTAGCCTGCTGTCTTTAAAATTTTCTGGTAGGACCTATGGAAGAAACAGTTCACAACAGACATCTGTAATGGCAGTGACAAGAGACAATACACCCAACAGGTCCCCAATATAAGTAAGATGTGCACTTTCAGACATCATCTCTCCCATTCTGCATCCTATGAGGCTCCTCTCATGGCTCTTGTTCCTATGAATGGTCCCTCCCTTGATTGCAATGTCTGGGCTGTAACCTGATCTGAAACACAGATTTTGTTTCTTCACTGTTTCCTACATACAGATCCTATTATGCCAGGAAAAGTACCTTCTGTTGTTTTGGGGTTTGCTTATTTGCTTGTTTGTTTGGCTGGTTTTTCGAAACCGGGTTTCTCTGTATATCCCTGGCTGTCCTGGAACTCACTCTGTAGACCAAGCTGGCCTCAAACTCACAGAGATCTGCCTGCCTCTCAAGTACTGGGATTAAAGGTGTGCACCACCGTCGCCTGGCTGTTTTGTTCTTTTTAACCCCTCTGTCACAACAGAACTCCAAGCCCAGAGGAATTGACTCTCAAGAATACAGCATCAAGCTAGAGATACCCTTACATTAATCTGTTAAAGAAAGCTTGGGTCAGCGATTCAACAGCCTCCCAAGATCTGGCTATGACTGAAGCCTGTAGAAGAAACAAGCTCAATGACATCACAACCTGAGGTTTAGAAAAACAAAGACCCATGTTTCCTTAACTACAAGATTATAAAATTCTTAGGTTCCGGTCCACAACCACACACACACACACACGTTTGTCATCTATATTACAAAAGCCCTGTGTTGGTGGGCTGTGAATGCCCAGGTCAGAACAGAAATTCCATATATTCACCCAGAACCTAGCATGCTATCCTAGTTTCCTCCCTGTTGTGTGATAAAACACTCTGATCAATTGGGGGAGGAAAGAGTTTGTTTGGCTTAGACTACCAGGTCACACAGTCCGTTATCAATGAAGCCAGGGCAAAAACCATGGAGGAACGCTGCTTGCTGGCTCACACTTTAGCTTTCCTTCTAAGGTTTATTTCTTTTAATTTTAATGGATGTTTTGTCTATATGTCTATCTGCACCATATGCATGCCTGATACCCGAGGAGGCCAGAGATGACATAGATCCCCTGGAATTAGAGTTAAAGATGGTTGTGAGCCACTATGTAGGTTCTGGGAGTCAAACCCAGGTCCTCTAGAAGAGTAAGCAGTAGTATTAACCACTGAACCGTCTCTCTAGCTCAAAGATAGCTTTCTTATCCAGTCCAAGACCAGCTATCTAGGGTGATGCAACCCATAATGGGCTATTTCAATTACCCAAACAACCTCACCCCCTCCACGTGCCCATGGGCCACCCTAATCTGGGTACCATCAATTGAGAGGCACTTCTTAGGGACCTCTAGGCGGTGCTGACAGCTAAAGCTAACTAGGACACACAGTATCTGGCACACAATAGTAGATGCTCGCATCCCTGAGTAACAATAGAAGTGCTATGCTGGCAGAGCGAAATGGACGGAAATACTGTCATTAAGAGCTAGCACCTCTAAGCTGAGTATTACTTACCATTGTGTCAATCTCTTCCAAGATCTTCATGAACTGCTCAATTGTGGCCTTTACTTTCCTATCAAGTTTGCAGAGAGCCTCTGCTTGCAATTCCTTAGCCAGAAAACCCTGTGAAGGAAAAGGGCGTTACCGTAAGTGTTTCTTGAGAGTTGTGGAAAGCCACGCCACTATACTGATGAAGTGACCCAGAGTTTACCTCTGCTCTAATAAGCCAGGCTGAATCCCTTTTGACAATTAGAAATGCTGACCTTGGCCAGTCTAAGAATCCTAGCAGGCTGCAGGCTACTGTTTCTCATGTGGTCCACTGGGCTCTGAATGCCTCTAAGGCCTAACTAGAGTATAGCCCTTGGTCACAAGGGTACACGTGCACTTAAGAGGCAGACATCAGGGCTGGAGAGATGGCTTAGAGGTTAAGAGCACTGACTGCTCTTCCAGAGGTCCTGAGTTCAATTCCCAGCAACCACATGGTAGCTCACAGCCATCCGTAATGAGATCTGGTGCCCTCTTCTGGCCAGCAAACATACAGACAGACAGAACACTGTATATATAATAAATAAATCTTTAAAAAAAAAAAAAGAGGCAGACATCAGAGCACAAGGCATCGAAGGTCGGCCTGAGGTATCTTTGTCAAACACTCTCTGTTTGGTGGTTTGAACAGAAATGGGCACCCTCAGCTCATATATTTGGATGCTCAATCTTGAGGGAGTGGCACTACTTGACAAGGACTAAGAGGTGTGGCCTTGTTAGAGTAAGTATAGCCTTGTGGGAGGAAGTATGTCACTGGGCTTTGGGTGTTCAAATGCTCAAGCCAGGCCCAGTGCCTCTCTCTTCCTGCTGCCTACACAGACAAGTCCGTATGATAACAGAGGATGACTATATTTATTTTAGTTCTGTTTTGAGACAGGGTGGTCTCCAAGTCACTGCTTAGTCAATGCTGCCCTTGAGCTCCTGATTCCTCCACCTCAGAAGAACTGGGATTACAGGTGTGCAAAACCACACCTGGCTCAAGCAGCACTCTCCTTAATAAACCACCTTGCTTGCTATTCATTCACATCTCGAAGACTAATGATCTGCTAACTGATGGCTGAGCAGGAATTTCTGAGGATGGCTATCAAAGCAGTGACAAATGCATATTTTACAACACACAGCAAGAAGTTCAAAATTACTCAGAAATCCAAACTCAGTGGGAACTCCTTCTGTACCTGTGTTGCTTTTATTGGTTAATGAATAAAGCTGCTTTGGCCTATGGCAGGGAGAACAGAGGTAGGCAGGAAAACTAAACTAAATGCTGGGAGAAAGTAGGCGGAGTCAGGGAGACACCAAGGAGAAAGATGCCAGCCAGAGCCTGCCAGAACCTTGCCCATAGGCCATGACCCTGTAGTGAAGCACAGATTAATTAAGAGATGGGTTAATTTAAGATTACAAGCTATCTAGAAACATGCATAAGCTAACAGACCAAGCAGTATTTTAATTAATACAGTTTCTGTGTGATTATTTTGGGTCTGGGATGCTGGGAAACAAACAGGCAACCTCCACCTACATTATCAAAAACAATCACAACTGTTCAAAAAAAATTCATGTCTAAGGGTATTCAAAGAAGCATCATATGTAACAGAAAAAAATTATTAGGTAAAACAAAAAAGAATAGAAACTAGCCTAGATAAAACATGATATGCAACAAAATATGACCATTTTCAATGAGACCAGAAAATGTTAACTTTTTAGTCAATAAAAGAACAATTCACCAAATGTACATCATATTGAAATTTTTAATAAAATGATAAAA
The DNA here is from genome assembly GCF_018167655.1 of Microtus oregoni. Classification (NCBI taxonomy): domain Eukaryota; kingdom Metazoa; phylum Chordata; class Mammalia; order Rodentia; family Cricetidae; genus Microtus; species Microtus oregoni. Next base: position 6,841,119 of record NW_024543076.1, on the reverse strand, counting down.
AATATTTTTCAGAACAACAGTATCTCTGGATCACAGGTACATACTTACACACAAGAAGATCAGTAAGGGCACGGAGTTTAGGGAGTGAAGGGCCTTGGTCTGAATCTATTTGTACAAACATTTAAAACTCTTGTATAAGTACCACAAATTATTATTATTTTATTATCTGGTTTTTAGAGACAGGATTTCTCTGTGTAGCTCTGGCCATCCTGGAACTCACTCTGTAGACCAGTGTGGCCATGAACTCAGAGATCTGCCTGCCTTTTGTCTTTTGAGTGCTGGGATTAAAGACCTGGTTGTCACTGCCCAGCACAAATTAATTTTATAATCAAAGGACAAAACAGGACAGGGGAGATGGCTCAGTAATTAAGGCCTGAGCTGTGCTCCTAGCATCCACATGGAGGCTTACAACTTCATGTAGCTCCAGCTCTAGGAGAATTGGAGGCCCTGGCCTCCCTGGCCACCAGGACCCCCATGCACATACTCTCTGGGAGAATTGGAGGCCGTGGCCTCCCTGGCCACCAGGATTCCCATGCACATACTCTGGGAGAACTGGAGGCCCTGGCCTCCCTGGCCACCAGGACTCCCAAGCACATACTCTGGGAGAACTGGAGGCCCTGGCCTCCCTGGCCACCAAGACTCCCATGCATATACTCTGGGAGAACTGGAGGCCCTGGCCTCCCTGGCCACCAAGACTCCCATGCACATACTCTGGGAGAATTGGAGGCCCTGGCCTCCCTGGCCACCAAGACTCCCATGCACATACTCTGGGAGAATTGGAGGCCCTGGCCTCCCTGGCCACCAGGACTCCCGTGCACATACTCTGGGAGAATTGGAGGCCCTGGCCTCCCTGGCCACCAGGACTCCCAAGCACATACTCTTACACATACGTACATAATCCTAAAATTAAATGGTTTTTTAAAAAGCCTACTAGATAATAATATCATACCACTAAATTAGAATTGAAATGGCTAAGTCACCTGTTGGATGCCAAAAAGTTCTTTGTTCAAATCTTCCAAGTGGTAAGCTGTCTTCTCTACAGATACCTCCAAATCTTTCAACTTCTTTAACTCAACTTCTTCCTCTGGATTGCTCTAACGCGAAGAATAAAAACAAGGTCAGTAATCACAAAGACTAGCTGCCTCTGTGAGAAGAACATCTGAACACCACTGCGCTAAGTCACTCTCTGAGGAGGACTGAACCAACCGCTGCAGTGAAGTGACCTAAGATCCCAATGCCCAAAGGTGGAATGTACTAGAATCCAGATGTGGCTCCCAGCTCTTAGCCAGCTCCAACTGAAACTACTACAGCTTCCTCAAACTGACCATGGGTACTGCCTGCTGCCCACACTGTTCTCACAGACCCTCTCCTTCCTCTCACCCACAGCTGGCAGCCAGAGCCAGTAGCTGCCTGCTTTCTTACACTCCCCTACACTGTTCATTCTTCTCCACGGCTAAATCTTAAGCCTAGTCCCCCAGGTGCCTCTGCGTCACAATGCAGGGTGGGCACAGTGCCCATCATGGCAGGGCAGGGCCACAGCCCTCACCTGTCACCGCTTTCTCTTGCCCCTTAGTTCAGTCTGAACCTTCCCACTCAGAGAGTGTTTTCTTCTTGTAGAATGGAAGGCAGCTCCTAAGACCCAAGCAAGAGTTCTTCCACGTAGTCTACAGCTCTAACAAAAGCTCTCCTGAAAATTCTAAGTATAGCCTGCCCCTGGCACATTTTAACTACATCGAGGTAGCAGAAGCCTAATCACCAGAGTAGAAAAGCACAGATACTGCACCTACCAAACTGGTAATCTCACCAGACCTCACTCAAGGGGGACGCCACCAATGCTGAACCTGGGTAACCAATTTGGTCTCTCTTATTTTTTTTTTTTTTTTGGTTTTTCAAGACAGAGCTGCTCTGTGGAGCACTGGCTGTCCTGAACTCGGTATGTAGACCAGGCTGGTCTCAAAGGCAGAAGTTCACTTCCTCTTCCTCTCAAGTGCTGGAGTTAAAGATGAGCACCACCACCGCCCGGCCAATTTGGTCTTCTATACTGAATCATGTATGGTTCTTTAGTCATTCGATTTAAAATTTTGATGAAAAAAGCAATTTACCTTTTCCCCAATTAGCATGACTCGGCAACCATTTTGTATTCCAAGTGCTGACAATGGTGTCTCCATTTCTTTCAGAGATTTTCCTGAAAAAAGCAAAGGCATGCCAAATTGTATCATCTGTACAACACTAAAACTAGACTTTGGCTAATGTACATGAGAAAGAAGTGGGATTGGAGCCCCGCCACTAGCAGTGGCATTACTGACATTGAATAGCTGCAGGAAAGAGTCAGTTTTCTTTGAGGTGTGACCCTTATAGGTCTGCCTCATTCAGGGCAGGCCCTGTATGGACTCAAATGGAGGAAGGGGCGAAACGCGGGCAAGGAAATGAGTATGAGCAAATACATTGTGTGAATTTATCATAAAACTATTGTTATTTAAAAACAGAAATACAAATCTAACCTAAAAGGGGGCCTGAGAGATGGTGCAATGGTTAAGAGCTGTGGTTGCTCTTCTAGAGGAAACCTACACAGAGCACTCAGGAGGCAGAGGCAAGCAGATGTCTGTGAGCTCAAGCCTAGAATGGGCTGCAGACCAAGACCACGTTCCAGGCCAGCACAGACTACATAATGAAACCCTGTCTCAAGAACCAAAACCAGGGCTGGAGAGATGGCTCAGAGGTTAAGAGCATTGCCTGTTCTTCAGAAGGTCCTAAGTTCAATTCACAACCATCTGTAATGGGGTCTGGTGCCCTCTTCTGGCCTGCAGGCATACACACAGAATACTGTATACATACTAAATAAAAAGATATTTAAAAAAAAAAAAGAACCAAAACCAACCAAACCAACAAAAAGCTTCATGTTTGCTAACAATAAAAAGATAAATTGGAATTCTTTTTAAATGTCTTTACCTGATAATGTCATTTCTTGATATTTATCCTAAACAAATAACTGGAAATATATTTATATAACAACTATTAAAAATAATATTCAGAAACCCTGTCTCGAAAAGAAAAAAAAAAAAAAAAAAAAATAATATTCAGGGACAAAGTATTAATATAATTCATATAGTAGACATAGTTCTTTAAAATTTATTATTATTTTATGTATAGAGGTATTTTGCCTGAATGTATGCTTGTACATTATATGTGTGGCTGGTGCCAATGGAACTGGAATCCCCTGGAACTGGAGTTATTGACCAGTTTAGAGCCTCCATGTGGATGCTGGGAATTGAACCTGGGTCCTTCAGAAGAGGAGCCAGTGCTCTTAATGGCAGAGCCATCTCTCCAGTCCCTACAGGTTTTAAGATTTATCTTTATTTATTTGCTTTTTTTCAAGATAAGGTTTCTCTATGTAACAGCTTTGGCTGTTCTAGTACTTGCTTTGTAGACCAGGCGGGCCTGAGACTCATAGAGATCCTCTTGTCTCTGCCTCCCGAGTGCTGGGATTAAAGGCATACACACACCACCACCTCTGGGGATTTATTTTATTTTTAATAATGTATGTCTGTATGCATATGTTGGTATGTGCATGTGGCTACAGTTTCCATCTCTCCAGCTCCAAGAGATCATTTCTGTAAAATAAAAGATTTTTTAGTCATGAAAGCTCTTTTCGGGGATGAAAGATGGCTCATGGGTTAAGAACAATGACGGTCCTTCCAGAGGTCCTGAGTTCAATTCCCAGAAACCACATGGTGGCTCACAACCATCTATAATAAGATCTGGTGCCCTCTTCTTGCCTGCAGGGATACATGTAGACAGATGCTGTATACATAATTAATAAATAAATCTTAAAAAAAAAAGCTCTTTTCTTCTCAGGATATTTCAGTGAATGCAGGTAAACTCAATATTATAAAAAGAAAATGTAAAATACATGGGCTGAGGATAGGGCTTAGTGGTTTGGTACTTGCCTAGCATGTTTGATTAAACCACAATATCATTTTAAAAAAATTGGGAAGACCCAGAAAGACAAATATAATATGTACTCACTCATAAGTGACTTTTAGACATAAATCAAAACAAACAAACAACAAAAAAGCCTACAATTCACAATACCAGAGAACCTAGAGAACAAAGAGGACATGGATCTAAACTACATGGGAAGTAGAAAAAGACAAGATCTCCTGAGTAAATTGGGAACATGGGGATCATGGGAGATGGTAGAAGGGAAGAGGGGAAGAAGGAAGAGGGAAGAAGGGAGGAAGAAGAAGGGAGGGGAGCAGAGAAAAATATATAGCTCAATAAAAACAGTTTTAAAAATTAACAAGTAGCATTATCCACAAGAACATTTCTTCTTTATGCTTTCTGTTTTGAAACTTGATCTCCTGCCATTCTCTGTTCCTCTCCCCCTCCCCTTTCTCTCTGGCAGAGTCTGACTTATTACCCAGGTTGACATGGAACTGGCCTGCGTCTCCAGAGTACTAGGGTTATAGGTGTGTGTTACCATACTCAACTTTGAAAGATACGTTTCTATTGTCTTTCCAATTCAGAAAATTAAATTATTTAAAAAGGAAAAGACATGGGGCATGGTCATTCATAATCAGTTCCGAGATGGCTTGGGCTCTAGGAAACTATCACTTTCCCACCAAGAAAAAGGCAAAGATCTATGCTATGAAATATACATAAAATGCTTCCTATTACTATACTCTAAAGTTACGCCCTTGCCATAATGTTCATTATTAAATTCTTTACAATGACCGAAACCTAATGATATAAATCTGGCCCTATCATGTACTAGAATAACGGGTTCTATGGGAGTGGGGAGGCCGAGGATAGGAGGGGTGGGGAGGAGTCAGTGCCTCAGAAATCAGCACCAGCATCATAAACACACCCTGCCCATCCAGGCTCCTGTTCAGTTTGTTCAAAGCCTCTCTAATCAGCACTATGTCAAGTACTGGCAAGAACACTATCTCTGCTGTCATACTAACAAATCAGATATTAGGCAACTGAGGTGACTTTACTTAGTAGTAACTTCAATACAATCATGCAAAACATATAAAGGGAAGGCTGTCCATATGTTTTCTCAAAAAAGGTTAACATCTGTCATCATGTTACCCCAAATCTGATACTCATCCAGATGTTTGCAATGTCTAGTTAGAGCAGGTCCTTAATAAATACCTGGTAAATGAATGAAAGAAAGAAAATAGTTCTGCTTTGAAAACTGAAAGATGGGGCTAGAGAGATAGCTCAGTCATTAAGAGCATTTGCTGCTCTTACAGAACATCAGGGTTCAGGTCCCAGCACCCACATGGTAGCTCACAACCATCGGTAACTCCAGTTCCAGAGAAGCTGACACCGTCTCCTGGCCTTCGTGGGCACTGCACAAATGTGGTACACAGACATGTATGTCAGACAAACACCCATGCACACATTCACACACAGAAAACTGAAAGTCACCAGTAGGTAGGACTAAGCAATTTAAAATCTGTCCTTACAGGGTGGTGGTAGCACATGCCTTTAATCCCAGCACTCAGGAGACAGAGGCAGGCAGATCTCTGAATTCGAGGCCAACCAGGTCTACAGAGTGAGGTCCAGGACAGCCAGGACTACACAGAGAAGCCGTCTCCGAAAACTAAAATAACAAACAAATAAATAAAATGAAATCTGTCCTTTGGCTATAAGTACTCAAAAACAAATGAGAAGCACCTACCCTTAAATATGAGCTTCTGAAAAGGCAGTGGAACCCCCGTGGCCTCTTCCACAAGCTGAGCTAGGTCTTGCACACATGGTTCACTATTACCCTGCTGTGGGGTAACAAGAAGGTCATACCTCTCATTGCCTGGAAGGAAAGAAAAGCATTCAATGAAGACAACGCTTTCACATAAACCAAAAAGTAAGCTGATGCTGTCTTATGGTGCTGAGGATGGAATTCAGTGCCTTGAGCTTGCTGGGAAGGGCTCTACCACTGAGCTATGGCCCCAGCTAGAGTCACATTTGCATGCAATTGTATGCAATTACACATATACAATTATACAAGACTTGTTGCATGCCCTATCTTAAAACCCCAGGACAGCACCATACTGCCGCTATCAGTCTAATATAGACCTCCTTGAGGGAAACCTTCAACTGGCAGAGCAGAATCAGCCCTTAGATCTAGTTGATTCCAAAGTCCACACTTTCCATCACAGTCACCTGACTCCCTATTGTCTCCCCTGATTCACCCGCAAGGGGCTGTTGTCCTCCACGTCTTTCTTACTGGGCACACCTAAGTACACCATAATTAGTGCTTAGTAAAGACAAATGAATAAATCCATTTTTTAAAAACACAGGTGCCAATTCTTTCCTAAGTAGGTGGAGTCCAGGTCCAGCTTATTAGACTACTCTCCCAATTGATCCAGGGTCTGAAGGAGCCCTAGTTCCCATCTGTGCTTCACAGACCAGAAATCAGAGCCCTTTAAAAAAAAGAGACATCCATCTCAAGGTCACTCAAAGCTGCTGGACACAGAATCATGGTTTCCAGATGGCAAAGTATGTGGTTCTTTCCTAACTGCCTGGTTCTAAGGAAATCTCACGGATCCAGCTTTCTCGTGTACTTTCCAGTGATTGGTTCTGTTTTAATTTCACCAGGTGTCCAGAGAGTAACTCTTGGACCCACCGCCCACTGAACCTGCGGTTCTGTGACATTCAATACAGAAAGTACTCGGCAAGTTATGAACAGCCCGAAAAGGTAAGTTCAGACTTACAGGTAGATGTCCAGAACCACAAGAGTTCCACACACAAGATGGCCATATACAAGGCTGACACTTTATTACTGACGGCACACACTCAACTACGCTTCCAAAATAGAGGGCCTAACAGATGTCCAGGGACAAAACAAACTGGCCACACGGAAAGATGTCCTGACACCAGACCCAGGCAAAAACAAACCATTCACACGAACATAGCCAAGAGCCCATGCTTGGCTACAGATGGCCAAATTCACAGATCCCAACCCTACCTACGGAGCCCATTCTGGTACTCACTGTGGGTGACGGTCACGCTAACCCCAGTTGTTTCCATTTCCTCGGTCTGAACCATCTCCTCAATCTGGGCCATGTCCTCGGTCTGGGTCACCTCTTCGGCCACGGCCACCTCTTCGGTCTGGGTCGCCTCGTCGATCGTGATCACCTCCTCTAAATGGGTCACCTCCTTGGTCCCGGTCCCTTTCTTGCTGCGGGTCGCTTTCTTACCCCTGATCAAATCCCTGCAATGTGCCACCTTCTCGCTTTGAGCAGAGCGGGGACGGACTTTCTTCTTCATCCGCGGCAAGTAAGCGCCGGCGGCGGCGGCGCCCCTGGTGGATCGGTCATACCCGCTGGCTGTACTGCGGACAGAGGAACGCTGAGAGGGAGGCGAGCCGCGCTCGGCCAGGGGCTCCGACTGGCGCGACTCCCGGCCAGGCCGAGGGGCGCGCAGCCGGGGTCCCAGCGGCTCCCGGTCCCCTCGCGGTCTCCGAGGGCTGCTGCGATCCGCCAGGCCCGCGTTTGTTCACCGCCTCGCGGTGGCCGTCGACGGCACAGCCTTGCAACCCCGCCCTACTACTCACCGGCCCCACCCCATCTGCTCGCCACGCCCTCGGAACTGACCCCGCTCCAGGGCCCCGCCCTATCCGCCCAGCTGCGTCTAAGCCACACCCACTTGGCCGAGGCACCGCCCCATCCCTCCCCCAAGTCCCGCCCCCAGAAGTCTTTCCGCCTCTCCCAGAGCTCTACGCTCCTTCTCTGGCAGGAGGAGCTGAAAACCCGGAAAAAGGATTGGGAAACTCCAGCGAGCCCTCTGCGCTTGCGCTTGGAGGGGGGGGAGGGGAGGCCGGAAACTGAAACCGGAGCGAATACGCTTCCGTTTCTGGTTTTCCTCCAGTGTTTGGGTTTCTTCGCCGCCAGCCAAGATGAACCGATTCTTCGGAAAAGCGAAACCTAAGGCTCCGCCGCCTAGCCTGACTGACTGCATTGGGACAGTGAGCATTTGACTTTGTATACCTAGACTCAACTCCGACCGGCCCGTACCGAATTCCTACTCCACCCCATTCCTGGTTCGGGCCCATTAAACCTCAGTCTTCTCCATCCTCACCCCTTTCATTCCTGTTTTCCAAGTCATTCCTGACCCCCCAAACCAGAGACTCTGACACTTCATCACTGCCTCGCCCTTACTGCACTTAAAACCCTTTCTGATGCCCCCTGCGCCCCATCCCTTCTTTCTCGCTTTGGTCCTCACATTCCAACCTGCCCTTCCTGGTTCATACACCCCACTTCGTCCAACCTGGTCTCTTACCAATCCTTTTCTCATTCCTCTTTCCTCGCCCCGGTCAGGGTTAACATATCTATCTATACCTTAGTCATGGATCTGAGTAGCACAAAATTCTGAACCTTGGCCCCTCCAGATTAAACCTGATTTCGGAAATGGCATTAGATCTCATCGTACCCTGTGTCCACTGGCTCATTCCATACACCTTCATGTTGAGTCCCCAAACTGACAAGTCTCCCATTTGGGAAAACTTAACCAACCCAGTGATTCCCAAAGTGGGGGAGAGTTGATGAAAGCCTCTTCCGATTATTCTGGCTGGTATTCCCCATCCTTCAGTAAACCACTGTTTTCCACTCTTCGCTATATCCTTCCTTTGTTTTCTCCTCTTCATCCATATTCCTCGCTCTCCTCCTGCCCCTTCCAGTGTAAATATATTATAATAATTACCTCTACATTTGACATTTTCCTCCAAGGTGGATAGCAGGGCAGAATCCATTGACAAAAAGATTTCCCGGTTGGATGCTGAGCTAGTGAAATATAAGGACCAAATGAAGAAGATGAGAGAGGGTCCTGCCAAGGTAGGTTAATGTTGACAGCTGTATGGGAGGATGCAGAAAAATACAGCGTGGTGTGTATACACGTACGGATATATACTCTTCGGGAAAGGGAGTACAGCCAGATACAAGAGGAGGCTGGTTTTAAGGTGGTAGATAGAAGATGCTGGTCTTTATTTAATGATAATGGGAATTGATATGTTCTAATAGATCTCTGCAGACGAGGGCTTGGTTGTACTCAGAATTTGGGTGTGGTCAGGCTGCTCAGACTGGGATAGATATAATACAATGGCAGGCCAGGAAAAAGTACAGAATTAGCTTGTAGGACCAGTGTTCTAATACTATCGCTGTTTAATAGACTATGGATATATAGCTATCTTGGTTTTTTTTTTCCAGCTTCATAACTTACTAACAGTGTGAACCAATGCATCACTCAGCCTCAATTTTCTCATCTGTGAAATGAAAATAACACGTCCGTTGTAGTGTGAGGATTAAATAACAAGTCACCTACATGGCATTATGCCTAGAATATAGTAGTGTTTGGTAAATGTGCGTGAAGAGCCAACAGAAAGAGGAAACAAAGTTTATGTAGAGGTTCTCAGCTTCTAGAAGGGAGAGATTTCGAGGTTGTTGTAAGCTGTTTCTAACATGAGGACATGGTAGAGGTTGAACGTTGTGTTTAAATTGAAGGCGACTGAAGAGACACAGTGGGCACAGTTGGGGCTGGCAGTGGGTGCATCAAGAAAAGGGAAAGTAGTTCAGGACACTGAGGTGTGGGGTGCAAAGGGTGCTGAGGCTTACTAACTAGACATTGGAGTTATTTGTGCTTAGGGGAAGAGTAGATAAGGAGCCTCTATGTCTGCTCTTTTGAAGAAAAAAGCAAATAGGCACACGAGTTTGAACATTGGGAGATTTCTTTTGCCATATGTGTTCCCCTTTTTTATTAAATCTGTTTTTCTCCTCAGAACATGGTCAAACAGAAAGCCCTGAGGGTTTTAAAGCAAAAGCGAATGTAAGTCATATGCACCATCTCTTTTCTAAGACCAGTTTAAGCCAAAAGCAAAAAGGTCTTCATTCTTTCCTGCTTTCATATCATTTTCTAAGTATTCTTGATTTCATTGCAAATTTCCATAATCTTCCATTGTTTAATGTTACTAACTTAAGCTTAGGTAGCCATGTGGTGCTAGCGACTATGACTATGGCTGGCCAGGTCCATATGGCTTGGCTTTCCCGTTGCTTAGTTAGTATGGTCTTCTAGGTTTTGTTTGTAAAGTTAGGGTGCTAAGTATGTGCTCTCTCACAGCAGGACAAATGTACAGGCCCACAATTGGTTTTCCTTTACTGTGTCCCGGTGTTTGTGCAAAATCCAGTTAATATCTGGTGTTCCCCCCAGGACTGCCCAGCCTGTGAGGTCATCCGGGAAGTTGTAGAAGCAGAGCTTACTCAGCTTGTAGGAAACCAGAAGAATTGTCGACAACTCTGTTCCAACTTTGAAATGACTTTGTAACATATCGGATGCTGTCTTTCATTTTTATTAAATCCCATCGGAAAAAGCTAATAATGCCTACAATGGCCAAGATGTGTTTTAATATTACCTTCTTAGTGGCAGTTAGTTTTAAAGTATTTTGTTTTTCTTATAGAAGAAATACAGTTGGCTTCAATGGCATAGGCCTATAATCCTAGCACGTAGGAGGTAGGGGAAGAAGGACCAGGAACCTATGAGCCTTGGCTTCATAGAGGAACCAAGGCTGGCCTTGGCTACATGCAACCCTATCTAAAATTAAGTAAATAAATAAACTAAGCATGGTGGCATGCACCTGTAAACCTAGCGGTTGGGTGTGAAGGCAAAAATATCAGAGGTTCAGAGCTATTCTTGGCTAGTAAATTCTAAACCATCCTGGGCTATATGAGTTCCTGCTTCAAAAAAGATATATATAAAAAAAAATAAACCTTTTTTTTTTTTAAAAAAGGGGGGGGATATAGATTTATTGCAGAAACTTGGAAAATATATCAAGCAAACAGATGTAAAGAAAATTTATCTAGATTCATAGGAAACTGAAATTATAATGTGTCTTCTATATAAGCTATTCTTTTCCACTTTATATTTTTTTCCTGTTTCTATTTTTAGAGATAGGGTCTTGCTATGTGCCAAGACTGGCCTCCAGCTCTAATCCCCTGACCCAGCTTCCCAGTACTGGGATTAGAACCAAGTGCTACCCTGCCTAACTTAATAGAGTCATCTGCTCCTTGCCTGGATCATGAATTACCTATTTTTCTTCTGTTAGTTAAATGGTTTCCAAATGTTATGTAAAAATCATGGTGACAGCTGGGCGTGGTGGCACATGCCTTTAAACCCAGCACTTGGGAGGCAGAGGGAGGCAGATCTCTGAGTTTGAGGCCAGCCTGTTCTACAGAGCGAGTTCCAGGACAGGCAGGGATACACAGAGAAATCCTGTCTTGAAGAAGAAAAAAATCATGGTGACATAAGTCTTTGACATAATATTATAATTGGATAGAAAACTTTAAAGAGTATCAGACATTTAAAGTATCAGTATTTCTAGTATCAGACATCCAATTTACATTAAGTCAGATGTATAGCCTCATTATGAATACAGGATTATTAAAGTGTCCTTAAGTGCACTTCGAGTCTACCTGAAAAACATATAGCTATATGTATGAAAAACCTTAAAAAATAATCTTCCCCTTTGCCCCAAGAGTTCCACTTCTAAGAATTCATCTTGGGAAATAATTAGAAAACTATGAATAAGATGTAAGAAGATACAGTGCAGACAGGAGCAGTGGCAGACACCTGCTTTACCAGGATTTGGGGAGCTCAGCAGGAGGGTCACTACAAGTCTGAGGCTGACCTGGATTACAAGACCCTTTTTCAAGAAATAGAACAAAGAAACAAATAATATGTTGTTAAGTGGGAATAGTTAAAATTCAGAAATATTCAAGGGAAAGAGGTTTGGAGGGGCTTTGTTAGAGTGGGTAGTTTTTAATGGTTTTGGCTTTACTTTTTGGTTTGTTTGAGAAAATTCCCGTATTTAGTTTGAGGGTCTTCCTTCCTAAGGGTTTGTCTGTCTCCCATTTCTAATTCTCCCTGTCTCCACGAAGGTATGAGCAGCAGCGAGACAACCTTGCCCAGCAGTCCTTCAACATGGAGCAGGCTAACTACACCATTCAGTCTCTGAAGGACACCAGGACCACGGTATGCCCAAAGCACTTTTCCCATTTTAATTTGTTTGTTTGTTTTGTTTTTTGAGACAGGGTTTTTCTGTGTATCTTTGGCTGTCCTGGAACTCGCTTTGTAGGCCAGGATGGCCTCAAACTTAGATCTGCCTGGCTCTGCCTCCCAAGTGCTGGGGTTAAAGGCGTGTGCCACCTCCTCTCAGCTCTATTTTAATTTTTAAATCTCATACACTTTCCCATGGTTTTTAAATGATGTTTAGTAAACATGACTATGTGTTTGTATGCTTTGCCTGCATGTTTGTTGAGTGCCTTGTGTGCCTAGTGTCAGAGAAGTCAGAAGAGAGCATCAGAGCCCCTGGATCTGGAGCTGGAGATGGTGGTGAGCATGTGGATGCTGGGATCAAACCCAGGTCCTCTGCAAGAGCAACAAATGCTTGTCATGACTGAGCCACCACTCCAGCACAAACATGACTTCTCAAAACAGTGTATTTTTAGGGCTGGGATGTAACACAATGGCAGAATGGTTATGTATGTATGAGGTCCTGGTTCAAATCCTTGGTACTTCAAAATAAAACAGCAAATATGTTGTGCTTTCTTCTACCCTTCCTTAGGTGGATGCCATGAAACTGGGAGTAAAGGAAATGAAGAAGGCATACAAGCAAGTCAAAATTGAACAGATTGAGGTGAGCTGTCTGCTGGCTTTTTCAAGATGTGTGTACTTGTTACTGCAAGGTTGAGAATAACGTTTGTGGCGAGAAATACAGAGAAAGGGGATGAACTCCGGGCCTGCTGCTTACTAGTACAGTGACTTCTGGAAAGGGAAGGATGCTAAAGGCCTCAGTTTCCTCTCTGCTAATGCAGAAATCCCAGAGATCCCATAATAACCACACACAGTTATTATACAGGTGAGATGTGTGAGCTGTCTCCGAGTATTGTGTCCTCCCCTCAAAAAAACTTGCAAAGAAGCCCAGACTAGCTTTGAACCTTGCCTCAGCCTTCTAAGTGCTAAGATTAGAGCGTACACCATGATGTTAAATGAGTATGTGTATGTAATTGGTTTACACAATTTCTTTTCTAGTATTTTGAGGAATTTTCTTTACATTTGGTAATTAATTACTAGCTTCTTGAAGTTACCATTTCCTTTGGGGTCGAGGATTTGGTCAGGAACGTAAGGCCTGTAAGCCTGGCTACTCAGTCAGCTCCCAGGTGAACATCCCCTGTGGCAGGCAGAGGAGGTGGGAGTGAGCATCCCATGTGGCAGGTGGAGCTGGCCTGGCGGGAGTGAGCATTTCATGTGGCAGGCGGAGCTGGTGGGGAGAACATTAGGAACATAGTGGCCTGCCAAAGGGAAAAGGCTTCTTCCTACATCTATGGCACAATGTTTACCCTCTGTTTAGAACCCCTCTTTCCTTGAAGGAAGGGATTTAATTTTGTTCTTTCAGTCTTTATCCCCATTGCCTTGAAGATACATTACCATACTTGAGGCCCAGGAAGTATTTAAAGGTTAAAGGTGATGCCATACTGTTCTAGTCGAGGGCATTGGTCCCCTGCCTTACTCCTTTCCACTGCCCCCTTACACGGCCCTTGAGCGATCCTAGTCATTCCCAAGTCTCTGTTTACATGGCATTAGGCACTGTTACAGCTTTCAGGAAATTCACTGAGAACAATATCCTGTGTGCTCATTTGTATAATACCATTTACAGCTTACTAGTCCCTAAAAGTTGGGTAGTACTCTTTGTAGTGTTGTTTTGTATTTGAGACAAGATCTTGTTTTGCAGCCCAGGCTAGCCTATCTTACTATGTGTGCTGGCCTTCTCCTGCCTCAACCTTCCATATGTGTGGATTATGGACTTGTGCCACCTCTCCTGTGGGTTCAGTGAGAGCTGTTTAATATGAACAGAAGAGAACCTTTGCTTATTCTGGCTTCCTTTCTTGGGGGTTTTGTTGTTGTTTGGGGTTTTGTTTTTATTATTATTATTATTATTTTCTGAGACAGGGTTTCTCTGTGTGTAGCCCTGGCTGCCCTGGAACTCACTGTGTAGACCAGGCTGGCCTCAAACTCAGAGATCCACCTGCCTCTGCCTCCTGAGTGCTGAGATTAAAGACATGTGCCACCACTGCCTGGTTGGCGCGGGGGTGGGGGGATGGTAATTTTTTTTTTTAAGATTTTAATTTTGTCTGTAAATATGTACGTGTGTGTGTGTGTGTGTGTGTGTGTGTGTGTGTGTGTGTGTCTATGTATGGGTTTTTGTATGTGTGTGCAATCTCTTCTGAGACCGGAAAAGAATGTTGGAACCCTTGAAGTAAAATTTACAGGTACCTGTGAGCGACTCATACAGATGCTAAACTCAGGGCCTCAGAAGAGCAGCACATATTCTTGACCCTAGACCCTCTTTCCAGTTCAGGCTTTGCTTTGCGCCTGAGACAGGATGTCGTTCTGTAGCCCAGGCTCTTCTAGAATTTACTATATTGCCTAGGCTAGCCTTGTCCTTGTGGCAGTCCTCCCAGTCCTCCTGCCTCAGCCTCCACAGTGCTAGCATTACAATGTATTCTACCAAATTCAACTTCCTTCTGGCTTTTGGTCTCCCCATCTCTCCCATTACCCTTCTCTGCCCCTACTGGACTGCAGCATAACAGACCCCATTAGCATGTGTATTTCTTTTGGCTAAGCTACAGACTTTGGAATCTTTTCAGGTTTATTTTTCTAATATAATTATAAAACATTTTAGTTATTTTTATAGCTCTAACTTTTACATTTTTTGTTTCTATGTATAATTGTTTTTATCCTTTAAAAAAAAAAGACTTCAGGCCCAGCATGGTGGTGCATACCTTTAGTCCTAGCACTTGGAAAGCAGAAGCAGGAGGATTTCTGTGAGTTCGAGGCCAGCCTGGTCTACTCAGGGAGTTCCAGGACAGTCAGGGCTATGTAGGGATTCTCTGCCTCAAAAAACAAACAAAAAAGTTGTGTTTTTATTTTTCAGTGTATGTGTGTGTGTGTGTCTGGTGTCTGTGCACATGAGTACAGTGCCCATGGAGGGGCTGAACTCAGGTCCTGAGCAAGAGCAGTACATACTTCTAACTACTGAGCCCTCTCTGTCTCTCCCACCCACCCCAACTCCCTTTTTAAGTCTTTTGTCTTTGTTTTTCCCAGACATTAGGGCAAATACAGTTTTTAGAGTAGTCCTTCTGTTTAGTTGTTTTTGTTTATGCAGTATTGAATTTAAAGATAGATTAATACTTTGCATGGTGACTTTCTTTTTTTCTTTCTGTGTCTAACCTAGACTCTATAAATAGAAACCCTATGCATAGGCTGTGTTGTGGTTGCAGGCCTGTAATCTCAAGACAAGGAAGGCAGAGGCAGAAGAATCATAAGTTCAAGGCCAGCTTAGGTCACAAAGCAAGGCCTTGTTCATAAAAATAAGATTAAAAAGAAATCTTACTCGTCAAATGATTGAGAAGCAACAGACACACACACACAACACACACACATACATTTTGGACACAGGGTCTTACCATGTATGTGGGACTGGTCTAGAACTCACAACAATCCTCCTGCTTCAGCCTCAAAGTGTTAGAACTCCATGCCTAGCTGGGGAGACTTCTTGATATGTAGCACCATAAACCTGATTTGACTCCGCCTTCTGTGGCTTTTCTCCTTGGTGAGTGTTTCTCACCGCAGGATGACGCATGTGCACTTGGGGTTTGACACCCAGGTGTACAGAAGGGCATTCTACTTGGTAGTCTCTCCACTTTCATATGGAAAAACAAGCTAGGCTGCCAGGAAGGAATTCACAAATGACTTGTTGCTCTGGAAATTGTAAGGGGGGGGGGGTGTCTCTGAAAACGCCGTGGCCAGCAGGAGAGGCAAGAAGGAAGTCTACTTCAACACAACTCAGCCAACGTTGGTACAAACTCTGTCTGACCCTGGGTAGTTAGTTTCAGGCACAGCACAATCTGGAAAAACTTTCCTGATACTAATTAACTCAGTCCTGTGTGCACAACAAAGCTTAAGACATGACTGCATCAAAACTCACGTGAAATGCAAGTGGCCTCTTTCACATAGATAGCTTCTACAGATTAACTAAGGAAGGGTCGGAGAGCCTTATGGCCTGTGACAGTGCAGAGGTCACCAGGCCGTTAACCACCTCTGCTCCCAGCCTTCTGGGCCAAAAATATGTTATCCATCTCTCCCTATGAAGAGACAGCCCTGCGTGTTTAACACTCCTGGTATCCCTAGTGCTTATCTGAGAGCACAAGGACCCCATGCCTCCTCCAGGAAACAGTGGTGCTGAGTAAGACCTGCTGCCCTGTGAGCAGTGCCCACATCCCCTCTATATATGAAGAATATACTGATGTTTGACCTGGGTTTTATTTTTTTTAATTTTTAAAATTTTGTTGTTGTTGTTGGTGGTGGTGGTGGTGGTGGTATTACAGATTGAACATAGGGCCTTGTTCGTGCCTCACCTCTTTTTTTGACTTTCTAAAATTTATTTATTAGTTTTTTAGACGGGGTCTCACTAAGTTGCCCAGGCTGGCCTTAAACTAAGTACTATTTTATATACATTATTGCAATAAATCTTTTTTTTTTTTAAAGATTTATTTATTATGTACACAGTGTTCAGCCTCCATGTATGCGTGCAGGCCAGGAGAGGGCGCCAGATCTCATTACAGATGGCTGTGAGCCACCATGTGGGTTGCTGGGAATTGAACTCAGGACCTCTGGAAGAACAGCCAGTGCTCTTAACCTCTGAGCCATCTCTCCAGCCCCTATTGCAATAAATCTTACAGTAGTCACATGAAATTTAAAAAAGTTTACTTTTATTTAATGCATTGTGAGTGTTTTGTCTGCATATCTGTATGTGCACTGTGTGCATGCCTGGTAGCTTTGAAGGCCAGAAGAGGCATCGGATCCCCTGGAATTGGAGTTATAGATGGTTGTGAATGTCATGTGGGTTCTGGGAATGCAACCCAGGTCCTCTGCCAGAGCAGCAAATGCTCTTAACTACTGAAACATTTCTCCAGTTTTTTTAAGAACATAATTATGTATATGCATATATGTCTGAGGAGGGGTTTGTGTATGTAAGTGCAATTGTCCTTTGAGGCCAGAAGAGGGAACCAGGTCCCATATTAAAGCTATTGCCTCGAGCTCAGGGCCTTAGAGGTACAGTATGTGATCATAACCACGAGCCATCTCTTAGCCCAATCATCCCATTTTTTTTAAATGAGGAAAATAGGGCTGAGGGTAGAGTACTTGCCAACCATGATCCAGACCCAGGGTTCCATCCCCAGTATTGGGGGGTGGGGAGGCACAGACTAGACTGTTGTAAGCCCCCATGTGGGTGCTGGGAAACAAATGCTGATCATTTAAAAGAGCAAGACAGTAGTGGTGTTAACCGCTGAGCCGTCTCTCCAGCCCAGGAAGGCTGATAGTGCTTCTCACTAAGTAGTGCAAGATTTGAACTGGGATGGTAACTCAGTGTTAGAGTACTTACCTCGCATGCACAGTACCAGTTGGTTCCAGTACCACCACCATCAAAGTTCATTTCTAAGTACTAAGAGAAAAGAAAAGTAGAAGCCAGAAGTCAGGCCTAGTAGCATACACCTGTAATCCCAGAACTTGTTAAGTAGAGGCAGGAGAATGAGGGATTTAAGGTCGCCCTTAGTTACAAAGTGCATTTGAGCTCAAACTGGGCCACATGAGATTCTGTCTTAAAAAGGGGGGGCGGGGATCCTCAGGAGTCCTTTGGAGCATCCGTGCTTGGTTGACTAAGCCTGTTTCTGACTACTGTCATGTAGAACAGGACCTGACAGTTATGGAGTTTATAATTTCTCATTTGGGGCTGGTGATCTGGCCCAGCAGGTGAGCTTGTCACCAAGCCTGGTGGACCTGAGTTCAGTCCTTGGGATTCACAGGTGAGAGGAGGAAACTCCCAGAATTGTCCTGACTTGTGCACTGATGGCACATGCTCCCATATACGTGCACACAAGCACAAGCACGCATGTATGTGCATAAATAAATACAATTTAAAAATTAAATTTTAGTTCTCATTCCTAAGTGGAAACCTTACCTTGTCACGGTAAACCCATTTTGGGGACCTTTACTTACCTGCTACAGAGGTCCATTATTTACTTCTCAGTAAAACTGCTTCCTTACACTTGAAAAAAATGAGGATCAGCAGAAAAGAGTCTGGAGAAGAGGCCACAGGTGTCATGTCAGGCCAAGAAGGTGGAAGAAAAGGCCCTGAAACAGCCAAAAATCAGGCCAAGAAGATGAATAGGAAGGCTTCCAGGCAGAAACAGAGAGAAGGGCAGAAGAAACTCAGGAAGTAGAAGCCAAGGCTAAGAGGAATTCAGAAATCTGGCAAAAAGTAGGCTTTTCCTTGTCCCTAGATTACGGTGACACTTTTCCGTTCCTCTTTAAACCCTGGATTCCCTGCTGTTACATCTTTTGCCCCCTGTAGCTAGAATGAAATGTTATACTGGAGCCTGCTGAAGATTATAATAAACTTTATTTTAAAAAAAAATCATACAGTCTAGCTTTCATTCAGCTGTTTCCACCTTTAAACTCAGCTGTGAGTTTCAGGTAAACTGAGTCTGAAGTCCTGCCGGAGCCTGCTATCCCTCCTTTGTTGTGTTCTGGATTCTGTGTCACCTCGAATTAAACCAATTAATTTTAAGAGGCTAAAAAAGAAAGAAAACCCTGTCATATATTTCCATAGGATTTACAAGACCAGCTGGAAGATATGATGGAGGACGCAAATGAAATCCAGGAAGCCCTGAGTCGCAGCTATGGCACCCCAGAGTTAGACGAGGACGACCTGGAAGCGGGTGAGTGCTCTGCAGTGTGTGTTAACTTCAGAGTCATTCAGGAGCCACCGCCTGGGACCAGTACCCAAATGCTGGTTAAAATTCCTCTCAGGACACCAGACATGGTGGCGCACGCCTTTAAGCCCAGCACCCCAGAGGCAAAGACAAGCCGATCTCTGTGAGTTCAAGGCCTGCCTGGTCTAAATAAAGAGTTCCAGGACAAGCCAGGCGGTGGTGGTGTATGCCTTTAATCCCAGCTCTCGGTAGGGAGAGGCAAGCAGATCTCCGTGAGTTTGATCTACCTGCCTCTGCCTCCCACGTGCTGGGATTAAAGGTGTGTGCCACCATTGCCCAACGAAAAGTTTTAAATTAAAATAGAAAAAATAAAGATTAAGAAATAGAGATGAGTCCCTTTTCTTTTGTATTATATTTGCTCATTAACAAATCATTTGACTAACTTTTGGGGAAAAGAAGCCAGTTTTCTCTTCACAGTTTTCTCTGATGAAGCCTGTTTAATTTCAGAGTTGGATGCACTGGGCGATGAGCTTCTGGCTGATGAAGATAGTTCCTACTTAGATGAAGCAGCCTCTGCGCCTGCAATTCCAGAAGGCGTTCCCACTGACACAAAGAACAAGGTACTGTTTTCCCTAAGGAGTCTGCTCAGGTCACTGCCTGTAGTCTAAACAGTCCTACAGATAACTAATGTGGCCACAGGCAGGACAGGTTTTTTGAGACAGGGTTTCTCTGTAGCTTTGGAGCCTATCCTGGAACTCGCTATGCAGAGCAGGCTGTCCTCAAACTCACAGACATCTGTCTCTGCCCCCAAGTGCTGGGATTAAAGGTGTGCATCACCACTGTTTAGCGGGACTCCCTTTTTTAAGATTTACTTATTTTCTGAGTTTTGTCTGTATGTATGTATGTATACTATGACTTTCCACACAACATATTAAAGGTTTTATATCCACCACTGGAAATCTAAAATATAGTCCTAAATTTAGTAGCTCTGATCATTATTTTAAGAATTTTTGAAAGTCCAGTATTCCTGCATCGGGCAACTAAAAGCTGCATAAAAAATGTCAATGAGACACCGGGTAGTGGTGGAGCACACCTTTAATCCCAGCACTCTGGAGGCAGAGGCAAGCAGATTTCTGAGTTTGAGGCCAGCCTGGTCTACAAAGTGAGTTCTAGGACAGCCAGAGCTACACAGAGAAACCCTGTTTCGAAAAAAAGCAAACAAGCCCCTGAGACTCAACAATGTTTTGTTTTCGTTCTCCTGGGACTGGGGGCCTTACACCTGCTGGACAGGCACTCTTCCACTGGAGCTGTGTCTTCTTTTGAGACGGGGCCTCATCAGGTTGTTCAGGCTGTCAGGCCTCTGCCTCTAGACCATCTGCGGTTATACAGTGGCATGTTATATATGTAATCAGCCTGTAAACTAGCACTAGGCGCTATTTACACGTTTTACCATTCCATAGAAGAGCATTGATGACACATGCATGAGCCTTGTTTACTGATAGTATGTGTTGGTGTGTGTGTGTGTGTGTGGTGTGTTTTGCTGGGAATTTATTCTTAGGGCCTCACACGTGTTAGGCAAGCACATTATACTGAGTTATATTTCCAGTCTGGTTTTTTGTTTTGTTTTGTTTTGTTTTCTTAAATTAATTAGAGACAGGGTCTCAGGTATCCTTCACTCCTGAGCCAAGCAATCCTTTGGCCTTAGCCTCTCTCAAGTAGCAGAACATAAAGGCAATCCACTTCTCTATTTACCTTTTGAGTGGTCATATTAGAGTCCCACTCCTAAGCTGGCAAGTTAGCTCAGTAATTGAGTACTTGCTGTTCTTTCAAAGGACTTGGGTTCAATACCCAGTACCAACATGTTGTCTCACAACCATCTGTAACTCCAGTTCCAGGGTATCCAATGCCCTCTTCTGACCTTTACAAACACAAAACATGCAGGCAAAACTCATGCACATAAAATAAATATTGAGAGAGCGGAGGGGACAAAGGAAAAAGTCCCTCTCCGGACATACTAATTATATTGGATTAAACTATGAAGTATAAAATTTAGTATAAAACTTACTAAGTAAGACTGGGAATGTAGCTCAATTGACAGAGTGCTTACCTAGCATGCACAGGCCCTGGATGTGATCCCCAGATCACATAGACTATGTGTGTGGCCACAGGCCTGTAACCCCAGTACTGGGGAGGTAGAAGAGGAAGAGTAGGAGTTCAAGGCTACCCTTGGCTACAGAGTGATTTGGAAGCTAACCTGAGATAAATGAAACCCTATATGGAAATACGGGAAATACAGGGATGGAAACCTTACTATTAGAAAGATCCTAGTTCAACAAATGAGGAGAATCGGGATTTCTGACACTGTAACAGATCACTTAGCTGTTTGTTTCTGTTCTTTGCATGTGTGAAGTATTCACGTGATTGCTGTTTAGAGCCGCGTAGGCCTTATATGTAAAGGACTTAATCCCTAGCTCATACTGTACAATTGCCATCGTAAACAGAGCACTTTACTGCATATAAAACTCCATTCCCTCTTAGTTAATGTTGCTAGTCTAATGTGTTATTTGTCATGGATATTTATAGCCCCTGTTTTATCTGATCTCCCCATAAACATGCTGAGTACTCGCAGTACCGCTGACTGAATTTTTCTGTAAGGTCCAGCCCTAAATCTGCCTTTATTCACATAGAATTCTGAGCAAATTAGAAATCCTTGTCTTCTCCTTGTCTTAGCTAGGGTTACTATTGCTATGATGAAACACTGTGATCAAAAGCAAGTTGGGAAGGAAAGTGTTATTTGACTTACACTTCCACACTGTAGACCATGACTGAAGGAAGTCAGGACAGGAACCTGGGGGGAAGAACTGACACAGAGAGCTGCTTACGGGCTTGCACCCCATGGCAGGTAGTTTTGTAGGCCTTTTGTAGGTCTCTGTGAACGTGCTTCTGCCTCCTTCCTTGAGCTCAGAATACCTCTCTGGCTTCTTAAAAGTCCCAGGTGCAGCCGGGCGGTAGTGGCATGTGCCTGTAATCCCAGCACTCGGGAGGCAGAGGCAGGCGGATCTCTGTGAGTTCAAGGCCAGCCTGGTCTACAAAGGGAGTCCCAGGACAGGCTCCAAAGCTACAGAGAAACCCTGTCTCGAAAAACCAAAAAAAAAAAAAAAAAAAAGAAAAAAGTCCCAGGTGCACAATTGCTTTAAATAATTATATAATTATCTACTCTTTAGTAATTACGCTGAAGCTATTTTTGTGATCACTACTGTAACCCGCCTTTCGGTTTCCTAGTAACAAGTCCCTGAAGCATCTGTGGTATTTTAACACAGGGCCTCACACATGCTAGGCAAGCGTTCCTCCACTGTGCTGCATCTCCAGCTCTTTCCAGTGTAGGACACAGATGACCGTGAAGAGGAACCCTTAGCCGACCCTGGCTGATTAGTGGCAGAGTGTGGTACAGGAAGCAACTGTGCACCTGAGACCTCCCTTCAAGGATTTGCCGCTCTATAAAAGATAGATGGGAGTGAAAATGATGTACCTGGAGTCAAGGACTTCACCCTCCCCGCTGGCCCTAGCAGTCACCGCTCCTCTTTCTGGGTCTCCTCTTTGTTCTTCACCCTTTTTAGTTCTGTGCCAGTTTCATCAGGCCCCTTTGCCTTGGATGAAAAGGCTCATTGTCAGCTTCTGAATGGGATTTTAGTTCTGATTGATTAAATGCTTGGACATGACTTCTGCTTACTAAATGTAATAATCATTTTTACCAAGTCGGAGAGCAGCACTGACCCTCAGTTTCTTCTCACAGGACGGCGTGCTGGTGGATGAGTTCGGACTACCGCAGATTCCAGCCTCCTAGACTGCAGCATTCCAGCACATGAGACAAAACTACGGATTCTGGGACTAGGAGATATTTCCCAATTTGCCAAACAGATTTAGATTTCTTTCCTTTCTTTGAAGGAAAAGCTGATTGCACCGTTCCTGTATCTTATTTTTTTCCGTTAAGAGAGTCATTGCTTGGGGGAAGCTGTCTTTTACTAAAATTTAATTCTTTTTCTTTTTCCTTAGGAAAGACTAACTGAAAAGTCTTTGACTTTGTATGTCCTGTTTTCATCATTAATAATTTGGAATAAACAAGGGGGTGAGACTAAACTTTATGGTAGTGTAAGTGCAGTCTCAGTGTGACGATACATTGATAAGGTAGTGATTATTGATGAGATTGAGACTGTCAGTAGTGTGCTTCAGAACCATTGTCTGTGGTGTCATAGGTGGTTTGAGTGACGGGTGTCTGATAGGTCTTGCTGTGTCACGTGACAAGTCATTACTCTGTCCAACATTGGAATGAACTGCCACTACTGGATCATGAGTTGCTAGTTTGATCCCATGGTTCCCTCAGTATTATAGCCTGACTTGTAATGAATAATGGATATTTCTTGATATTTAATGTATAGGACATTTATTTATACTCAATAAATATTTTTCAAAAGGATATAATTGTAGCATCATTTTAGCCTAAAACCTCCGCTACAGAAACCAAGCCTAACCAGTGGCATTGGCATAGCAGCCTCAGTGCGGGCTTGGGGATATCATTTATTAACTACCGTTTCTTGTTAGTACAGTTGTACTTGCCTCAGGCTCTCATGAGAAGTAAATGAGGAACTAGGCCTCAGGACTCAGTTACCTTTGATGTGCTGTTTTCCCATGAGGGACTAACAATAAGAAAGAAAACCCGGAACTTCATCCTTTTCTTGTGAACTACCTAAATTATTGATACATATAGTAAGTCCGACTGCTACCTGGTTTTAGGGTCTCTGTTTTATTATTTTTTAAATGTTCTGCTTCTGAGTGTTTTGCCTGCGTGTGTGTCTGTGCACCACATGTTAGCAGTGCCTCGCAGAATTACAGACAGTTGTGAACTGCCTTGTGGGTGCTGGGAATTGAACCCGGGTTCTCTGTAAGAGCAGCCAGTGCTCTTAACACTGAGCCGTCTCTCCAGCTCCTGACTTCTGGATCTTTACTATCTTTCTTTCTTTCTTTCTTTTTTTTTTTTTTTTTTTGGTTTTTCGAGACAGGGTTTCTCTGTGGCTTTGGAGCCTGTCACAGAGATCCGCCTGCCTCTGCCTCCGAGTGCTGGGATTAAAGGTGTGCGCCACCATTGCCCAGCTTTTACTATCTTTCTATGTGGTGGTTAGTCTTGTCAGCCTGGTGGGATTTAGACCCACTTAGGAGACAAGCCTCTGCTGGTGCCTGTGAGAAACTATCTAGATTGAGGTGGAAAGCCCACCCAGTTGGTGGCATGATTATGGGATGGGGTGCTGGACTGGTAGAAAGGAGAGAATGGCTGAGCAGAGGGCCTCACCACTCTGCTTGCTGAGTTCTGACACAGTGTGACGAACTGCCTCAAGCTTCTCCCAAGTGACTGACCCTCCATGGTGGGCGTACCCTAAAACTGTCTGCCAAAATAAACCCTCAGTTTTCAGTTGGTTTGTCAGATATTTTGTCGTCACAGGAACCAGGCAAGAAGTTAATATATTTCCCTTCTTTTCTCATCCAGCGTATACTCGGTCTGCTCCCTCTCCAACCTGGCTCGGCAGCTGATGTTGTCATATACACCAGCTTTTCACAGTTCTGCAGATGAAGCCAATAAACTAACTGAATCCTAGTTGTTTTGATTCTGTAAGAGGCCCAGGGACTACCAAGAGCAGTGAGCCCCTCCCTCCAGAAGCTCAGTCTGGTTACAAGTGGGATAAGCCATACCTGTAAACCCTTTCCCATGGCCACAAACCCCGTTTTCTCAAAAAGTCTTCCATGAGCAAATATACAATGCCCATCATAACTTCCTTCAAGCCTTTCTTTTTTTTTTTTTTTCCTTCAAGCCTTTCTTGATTTTCCTGCCTTGTCTGAGTTTTCCCACTTGTCTGGTCACTTGGTCTCTTCCCTGGACTCTTCTTTCTCACTCAGCCCCTGAAATGTTTCTTCCATTATAGTTACAATGTATATTCTTTTTGGGTTTTGTTTGGTTTTTGTTTGTTTATTTTTGTGTTTTTTTCTAGACAGACTCTCACTAAGTAGCTCTGGCTGTCCTTGAACCCACTATGTAGACCAGGCTGGCCTTCAAACAGTGTACACTCTTTTTTTAGGGGGCTGGATTTTTTTTTTTTTTTTACACAGGTTTTCTCTGTGTACCTCTGGCTGTCCTAAATTTGCTCTGTAGACCAGGCTGTTTTAGAACTCAAAGAGATCCACCTGCCTCTGCCTCCTGAGTGCTGAAATTAAAGGTGTGGCCACCATCTCCCAGCTGAAACAATGTATACGCTTGAGCAATCTCATGCCTGAGAACTTCAGGAATCCCGTACTAATGACTCAAAATACTTGCCTTACCCTCCTATTATTTTCAGTTCTGAGTGTTTCCATTTTAATGTCTATGATGGTTAGCTTTAATTTTCAGTTTGATACAGCCTAGAATCCCAAGGGAAGAAAATTTCAATAAGGAATTGCCTACGTTGGGCAGGTCTGTGGGCAGGCCTGCAGGCACTGTCCTGAGTAGTTGATAAGGGAAGACCCAGCCCCTGTGGGTAATACCATTCCTAGGCAGGGATCCTGAAATGTTGAGAAGTTTGTCAGGATGCAGGCAAGCAAGCATGTAGGCATTCAGTGTTCTCTCTGCTCTTGACTGGATATGGTATGGCTACTGCTGGAAATTCCTCCCATGCCTTCCCCACAAAGGTGGACTGTGACCTGGAATTGAACTCAAATAACCCTTTTTTTCCCCTAAGTTGTCTTGTTCTTGTGTCAGGATGTTTTATCATCGTAACATGAAACTAGACAATACCCTGACATTATCAGAACCTAGTATAACCAAATGATAGCATTGTCGGGGATTATCTCAGCAGACATGCTTCCTTTCATTTTCCCTTTTTTAATGTGATTTTGCTATGTTACCAAGTTGGATATTCACCATTACTTCTTGCCATTTTGTCGTGGACTGGTTTTTTTGTTGTTCTTTTGTTTGTTTTTGTTTGTTTGTCTTTTGGATACAGGGTTTCTCTGTGTAGGGCTTTTTGGCTACATCATAACATGGAAGAAAGCATCACATGGAGAAATTATAAGAGAGACTGAAAACAAAACCTCCACCCCCGTTAGTCATAGTTCACCCACTCCTACCATAACGACTGCTGTGGGATGATGCTCTTGTACACTGTAAAGATTTGTCATTCATTGGTTTAATAAAATGTTCATTGGCCAGTAGCCAGGCAGTAAGTACAGGCAGGGTGACCAGACTAAGAGAATTCTGGGAAGAGGAAAGGCAGAGATGCAGCCACCAGCCAGATGCAGGAGCAAGATGAGAATGCCTTACTGAGGAAAGGTCACAAGCCACGTGGCTAAACATAGACAAGAATTATGGGTTGATTTAAGGTGTAAGAGCTAGTTAGTAATGAGCAGTTTATAATTACATAAGCCTCTGTGTGTTTCTTTGGGACTGAACAGCTGCAGGATCAGGCAGGACAGAAACTTCCATCTACAAATGGCCTTAATCTATTCTTTTTTTAATATTTATTTTATGTATATGAGTGACCTGTCTTGTCTTTAAACACACCAGAGAGGAATTCAGATCGCATGGTTGTGAGCCACCGTTAGTAAGGACCTCTGGAAGAGCAGCCAGTGCTCTTAACTGCTGAGCCATCTCTCCAACCCCCTTAACCTATTGAGAGCTGAGCCCCTGTGATCCGACCACCTCTTGAAAGGTCCTACCTTTTAATACTCTTGAAATGGCAAATTAAATGTCAACATTGAGCTGGAGGGGTATTCATATGTATGTATGTATTGCTAGTTTAAATGTTTTATTTAATAACATCTTTAATAAACATTCCGTCTTAACCTTAGTGTTAACACTTTTGTTGTTTAGTAAAAAGCAGATTCATGACCTCGCAGTAATCTAATCTGAGGCTTCTTGGTGGATTCCCAGAGACATTGCCACTGAGGAAGCAATGACGTACAAAGCACACCCGTGCCCCCAAAGCTTTTCTCAAATAGGTTTTTGAACTAGCATATAAAGGAGTTCTTCCTTGGCCTCGTCTTTAATGGTGTTTTCTGCTTCGTTCGATTTTTCACCTCCAATCAGATAGGATGCTCTTTCTAGAAGAAACTGTTCCCTTTTGGGAACATGTTCTATTAGTTCCAGTTGGAGTCTCACAAGAAAGCCGCCTAGGCTGTGGCTGTGGGGTAAAACTGGTAAGGACTTCTCCGCTGCGTCTGTGTCTGCAGAAGACAAAGACTCTTAAAAGCAGCTCTGCTGCTCGGAGGTGGAACACTGTGTATTGATCTCCATTTATTCTTGTTTCTGAAGTAATATTAACCTTTGTGATGCTATTTTATTTCTTTTAGAAGGTGAGTTTCAGCCGGGCGGTAGTGGCGCACGCCTTTAATCCCAGAACTCTGGGAGGCAGAGGGAGGCGGATCTCTGTGAGTTTAAGGCTAGTCTGGTCTACAAGAGCTAGTTCCAGGACGGACTCCAAAGCAACACAGAGAAACCCTGTCTCAAAAAAAAAACAAAAAACAGAGAAAGGAAGGAATGAAAGAAGGAAGAAAGGAAAAGAAAGAGAGAGAGAGAGAAAGAAAGATGAGTTTCTTGAGTGAACAGAAAGTTGTTTTTTATCCAAGCTGGTCTGTAACTCTCTGACTCTCCCCTAAATAGCTTTCTTCTCACCAGCCCATGACAGCCACACTGCACCCACCTCCAAGTCTTGTAATTTTTAATTTTGGTGGGTGACAGTTGGCTGTCCACGTAAACCATGTTAAGCCACCAAGAAGCAGTCACTCTCCCTCACTCTTCCCTGCTGGCTGTGTCATACTCATTTCTGCTGTTCTCCCACTGTTCCCTCTACAGCTCCCCGGAACCTTCCTCTCTACCCCTGGAGTGTTAGTGTTCCTCAGGATTCTGGCTTTTATCCACCATACTTTCTTTGCTCTTCTGTACTTTAGTGAAACCTCAGCTCTTTTTGTGGCCTTCACTACTGACCTTCAAGTCTATGCTTCTAGCGCTGGTCTTCCTCCTGAGTTTCAGAATGCTATTTGTTTGTTTTTAAACTTTTCTGAGAATTTTCTATATGAATACACCCATTTATATCATTCCCACCCCCCATCTCCTTGCTTGAGCTCCTCCCACATCCCCCACTCTCTTAAAACCATGAGCTCTTCTATAAGTATTACTACAGAAATATGTGTAACCTAAGGCATCCACTTGAGATTGGATGACCTTCAGGGCTCATCCTTGGAGAGGACTGATTCTCCCTTCCTCAACAGCATTGACTGTAGGAATTCCCTGCATTCCCGTTGGTATGTCCGCTGGCATTGTCATTACGCAGGTCTTGTTTAGGCAACCATAGAAGTGCAACAACTACAAGACACTAACAGCAAGCATCCATCCTGGTCCTCTGACTCTTAAATCTTTATGCTCCCTCTACCAGATAGATGGGCCCACTTAGGTACTGAGTACCCCACGGTCACTTCCTCTTTACATTGTAATCAGCTGTGGGTCTCTGGTAGTTTCTGTAGGCTGCAAATAACCAGCTCTTTGCCAGAC
The DNA here is from genome assembly GCF_018167655.1 of Microtus oregoni. Lineage (NCBI taxonomy): Eukaryota > Metazoa > Chordata > Mammalia > Rodentia > Cricetidae > Microtus > Microtus oregoni. Next base: position 6,812,724 of record NW_024543076.1, on the reverse strand, counting down.
AGTGTTTCGGCTGTCCCAGACTCACGCCAGCACCTCACAGTCACATGTCAAGACAGCCCTTCTCTAGATCCAAATCTCTGCTCTTTCCCCCTCCAACCAGTGAAATCATTATCCTAACATCCAAACAGAATGTTCTAGAATTGCCTATGTCTTACTTCCTCCTACATAGCCAATAAAACATTAAGCTTTGCTTTAAAAAAAAAAAATCACCTTGTTTATTATGGGGGCACATGTGTCACGCTGTGCATGTGGAGGTCAGAGGACAACTTGCAGGAGTCAGTTTCCTCCCCACACTGTAGGTCCTAGGGAAATACCTTTATCCACTAAGTTACTTCACTGACCCCAGGCCTTTCTTTTAACTCCTAAATCTCTCTCTCTCTTAGTTTTTTGAGACAGGTTTCCTCTGTGTAGTCCTGGCTCTCCTGGAACTCACTCTGTAGACCAGGTTGGCCTTGAACTCAGTGATCCCCTGCCACCACTGCCTGGCCTAATGTTCCTCAAGCCCAGTTCCCTTCTCAATTTCCACTGGCCTAGATATATCTCATATAATCTTTCGGAATGAATGACCCGCTTCCTCTACATGCACAATTTACTTCCTTGAATTCATTTGTCTTGTACAACTAATCTTTCTGAAAAAAAAAAAAGTACATATGACTTAAAATCACTAACAGCTCCCTGTCATCACAACTGCCTGTAACTCAAGCTCTAGGGAATCCAATGCCCTCTTCGGGCCTCCAAGAACACCTAGACAGAACGTGGTATGCAGACATACATACACTCAGACGAGCACACCTGAACACAAACACAAAACATTTTTTTAAAAGAAAACCCTTTAACAAGAAAAACATGGCAATACCAACAGAAAAAATAGGCAACAGATATGAATAAGCTATGACTAAAACATGAATAATTTATGAATTAGTTTAAAAGAGGAAGTCCATGAGGTCATCAAGAAATATTTAAGGTTGGGGGTTAGCAAGAAGATTCAGCAAGAAGGTGAATCTTCTTGCTGCCAAGGCTGATGACCTGAGTTAGATTCACCCAGATCCATATGGGAAAAGGAAAGAACCAGTTCCCACAAGTTGTCCTCTGACCTCCACACACATGTCATGACACATATGTACACACACACATATATGTATATATATATATGCATCCATCCCCCAATAAATGTAATTTTAGAACATTTTTATAAAGGAAGTGTTCCAATTCAACCTAGATGTGGTATTGTACACCAATATTCACAGCAGTAGAGAGACTCACACTAGAAAGACCATGAGATTGAAGGCCTAACTTGACTTTATAATGATACCAGTTTTTTAAAATCTTTAAGCTCAATAGTTTAGAGAAAACCAAAATAAGATGATAAACCTACTGGGCACAGTGGCACACACCTTTAATCCCAGCACCTAGTGGGTAGAGACAGATCTGTGAGTTCAAGACCAGTCTGGTCTACATAGAAAGTTCCAGGATGGATCTACTTCGTGTTCCTGGAGAAGCTTGAATTATTTAACAAATGCAGATTCTTCATTTATCACATATAGTAAGCAATGTTGTCATATAGTTCAGAGAAAACTGGGTTCTACAAAATTGGATTTTACCTTGTATTTGCTTTCCAAACTGCCTTATCTCTGAAAGTGATCTGTTCTTCAAAAATTGTGTATGTTGAGCCTTGAGCATTTTCTCCAAGATAAGAATACTGAATGACAGAAAAGGGCATACACAACCTGGGCTATGATTTTCCATCTATGGAGACTGTATCAAAGAACTGGACAGATATTGATGCAGTACTGCCTGAACTAATTTTGATGCATCACTCTTGGCATTACTGATTCTTTTTTTAAAGCTATCAGGTCTATATTGTGGATGGAGGTGAATGCTCCCCTGTCAGTCATTTCAGGAAAGCCTTGGATGAATAGGGAAGTAGGGGAGTGTAGTAATAGGAGCCGCGGGGCTGCGTCCCTGGCACCCGGCCGCCCACATGGCTAGCTTATGCCCGAAATAACAACACACAAATTGTTTCATTTAAACACTGCTTGGCCCTTTAGCTCTAGCCCTTACTGGCTAATTCTGATATCCCGATCAACCCATCTCTAATAATCTGTGAGCACCGGTCTTACCGGGAAGATTTTAGCCTACATCCATCCTGGGTCGGAGCTTCCGAGCTTCATCGCGTGTGTCTGCCTGAGAGCGGGGCATGGTGTCTCTGCTCCAGCGAGCAGAGCTGTCGAGTCTGAGCTCACTTCCTCTTCCTCCCAGCATTCTGTTCTGTTTACTCCTCCCACCTATGTTTTAACCTATGAGGGCAAGCAGTTTCTTTATTACTTAACCAATGAAATCAACAGATTGATATATGACACTCCCACATCAGGAAAGAATTTCTTCTAGTCTGTAGTCTGTTGAATCAAAACACAACTCTTGCTTATATGTATAAATGATATTCTTTAAGATTTATTTATTTATTTATCTGCCTGCATGCATGTCTGTAGGCCAGAAAAGGGTACCAGATCTCATTACAGATGGTCATAAACCACGATGTGGTTGCTGGGAGTTGAATTCAAGATCTTTGAAGAGCAGGCAGTGTTCTTAATCGCTGAGCCATCTCTCCAGCCCTGTGTAAATGATATTCTATATTCAGGACCAATTATGAGTGACCATGAGTGAGAACAATGATTAGGGTTGTCCTGACATTCTACTGTAGAAGAAAAAGGTTATTGGAACTTTTTTTTAATATTTATTTATTTATTATGTATACAATATTCTTTCTGTGTGTATGTCTGCAGGCCAGAAGAGGGCACCAGACCTCATTACAGATGGTTGTGAGCCACCATGTGGTTGCTGGGAATTGAACTCAGGACCTTTGGTAGAGCAGGCAATGCTCTTAACCACTGAGCCATCTCTCTAGCCCCCTGGAACTTTTATAGTTACAGAATGGAAGAAGTCATAAGTCAATGCTTTGGTCAAGTACAATGGTGGGGATATCAGGTAGGTGGGTAGTCATCACAGAATCAGGGTGACCCATCATCTTCCTTTTGGACATCAGGGCCACCTACTCAATCTTGACAGAGTTTTAGGGACCCACCTCTCCTTGTTCCTCTGTTGTTGGGATAGGGGACAGCCTTGACAACCTCACCAAACCCCATCACTTAGTTACATCTTTAAGGATATCCACCTTGGCCACTCCTTTCTGTGGTGCCAATTCATCCTATCCCCTTGCTGAGAAGGGACCTCTTAGCCAAATTGGGAGCCTCTATTTCTGTCTCTCCCCCAATCTCACTTGACCAGGCTTTCACCTCTTCCCCTCCTTCTCCTCCTCCTCCAAATCACACAGTCAGAAATCCCTTTTCCCTTGCCAGCCTCCCAGTGCATCCCTGATTATGGGACACCCAAAATCCTTCTATAGCCAAATCCAATCCTCCTCTCATCAGGCAACTACAAAATCCTTTTGCTCCCATCCAGGGCAAAAGCAGATGTCACCAGCCTATCTGGTCCTTTGGAAAGTTTTGCTGTCTGTCTATATGCAGAGATGAGTGTGTGTTTTCTGTTGTGTCCATAAGTCTTGTGGCAAACATGGGAGCCAGGATGGAAATGAGTCAGGCTCAGCTGAATGTATGAATACTGGTGACATCTTTTGTTTCTGACTGGTCTTCGGGTGTGTAAGCTTTCTATATTCTGTGTTTATTGGTTTTGTTTTTGCTTTCTCTGCCTCTACGAGCTGCCAGCCACCACTGCTAGTCCTGCTTGCCATGGGCTCAGGATTTATCTCTGAGTTTTCTAGTTACTGAGTTCAGTTTAACGGGGACTCGAATGTCTTTTGAGTGTGGATAATATTAAAGTCGTTGCACTTTATGGGAAAGCTGGCTCTGGAGTTTGGTGATGGCTCCTCCTCCTCTACACCCAAACACGTTTGTTTAAGGTGGACCACCTGACTGTGACAGAGGAAGAAGAGCGAAACAAAGGATCTAAAGGAACTTGCTTTGCAATGACTGCGCTCAGTGACAACCATGTGTGTCTCTAGTAAACGGTTAGATAGAGGATGTGAAAGCTAACGTTCTGAGGGTCCCAGAAAGTATTTTAAGGCATGTAAATGACAGTTCTGAAGGAATGAGAAAGTGACATAAGAGAATAAAAAATGTTTCAGACTCCCCCACCTCATCCCACCCCCGTGCTATTGTTATATTAAGATTTCAAAGGTTCAGGAAAACTATTCTCAGTGGTTCAACCAGACCACTCCAGTGGTAGGGGCTGGAGCCTGCTCACCAGCAGGTTGCCAAAAGGAGACACTTGTCCCTATGGCACCTAAACAGACTTCTAAAACACCTGTCCCCTATGCTTGCTTTCTCTATGCTCAAACAAGAAATTACTGTTGATGTTGGCCAGAGGTTAATGGAGGCTAACCTTAGTGGTCCTGTAGGAGTGATGATGCATATTCAGGGAAGCATGTTTGTGCAGAATGGGGCATCTTTTATATCCTAATCAAGGACCTGTGGCCCCAGATGGGAGATGTAGATCCCTGGTAAACTTCAACATTTATCACAGCTGCCCATGAGGCACGATCACAATACAGAGGGTACATACCCTGCTCTCTCAACCCCTAGGTACAAGCGCTGTTAAAGAACTGGTCCAAAGCTTCCCAAAGGTCCTGCATCCCTAGTATCACCCCTATTAGACGATATTGACCCCACCTCCCCATTACACCGTCTTGTTTCAGACCGTAACCTCCACATATCAGCCTGACTAACCACCATCTATGGCCTGTTAGACTCTCTCACCTCACCACTCTTAAGTCTAACAGCTCCGAGGGGAAAGGTATCCTGGCAGTCAGGAGCCAAGGACTATCACAAAGTCATGCTGAACAATAAACCTCACAAGAGAAATTTATTGGGAAAGACACAGGGAGGAAGGGTGACTGCTTTTGCTTGGGTGAGAAGCAGCAAAGAACTAAGAGGCAAGCTTTATATAGTTTCTTGGTGGGTGGAGCTGTCCAGGGTGACCTGATCTTGGGGCAAGCTCAAGGATTGGTGGGATTTTGTGGCCAGATTTTGAGCCCCCCCCCCCCCCCCCCCCCCGTAGGGCAGGATCTGGAAAGGGCCATTAGAGAAGCCTGGACTCAAGGAGCTAGGATTGGCTGTTTTGACTGTTAGAGAAGTTTGGGATACTGCCTAGCCATTAGCACCTCAAGGAGCTCACAGCCTCTCCTTAATTGCTATAAGCTAAATAACACTACCACCCCTTATCTCTCTTCAGTATCTCAGTCTGCTTTAACTCTCCAGGGACACACTTTGTGGGTACCCTGGATTCTGCAGATTGTGATAGTACCTTGATCCTTAGTACCACCACCCAGTCCAGTCCCCTATGCCCAAACATTCACAATGCTTCAATTTTCTTCAGCACTCAAGTTTACCACTGCCTGCCTGCTTGGTGGTCCAGGAATTGTGCCCTGGTGTTCCTTTTTCCAAAACTAGGGGTGGTACCTGGTGAAGAACCCTTGCCAATTCCCATCACAAGGTTTACAGTGGCACGCTATGACAAAGGGGGCAGTTCAGGTCATAGCCTCTAGCAGTCCTGGGTACGACCACTAGTGTTGCTACTGGAGTGGCAGGACTGTTTCCCTAGCTATGTACCATTGGTTTTCCTATCGGTTCACCCAGCATCTCCAATGGGTGGCTCAGACCATCCTCACCTTCCAGGGCCTCATAGACTCGCTGGCCCCATAGTGCTACAAAATCGGCCAGGATTAGAGTTACTAACAAAAATCCCTCAATCCCAGGTCATCCTGGAACCCTGCCCACCAAGAAACCCTATATAAAGCCTGCTTCCCACTGGAGCAGAGGCAGCCACTTTTCCTCCTGTATCTTTCCCAATAAATCTCTATTGTGAGGTTTGTTGTGCGGTTGACTTTATGGTATTCCTTTGTTCCCCACTATCAGGATAGCTACCTTTCCCCTCAGAGCTGCAACATCTTAACCTTTCTGAGTCATTTTTTTTTTTTCTCAAATATATTTCCTAAAGGATTCCCAGATTTGCTGGGCTAAGTTAATCAGGGAAGGCTAAATTAACCCAGTAGAAAGGGCTTAATCTATGGGCGTTAGAAGGAAGTACAAAGCCCTGAGACCAAAGTGGTCACAGACATGGTGGAGAATGTTTGAGACAGGGTCTTACTCCGCCACTCTGGCTAGCCTGGAACTCACTTTGTAGATCAAGATGGACTCAAACTTAGAGAACCGCTGCCTGTGCCCCCCTAGAGTGCTGGGATTAAAGGCTTGGATCACTGCAACTCGCCTTGAAAAATAAAACCCAAAGTAGAACTAAAACATTTGTATTTGCTGATGCACGCCTATAAAGGAGGCTGAGACATGAAAGATCCACCCCGCCCCTATCACACCCCCTTTTGATTACTATAGTAGTCCCCCCCACCCCCACTCCCCGCCTCCTCGCCGCCTGCGTGAGCCAGGCAGATTGTATCCAAAGGCCATTTAAAGCTGGGCGCAAGGCAAGACACGACAAAAAGGCACTGCAGCCGGAGAACACAGCACCTCTCAAAACGAAAATCAACACAAGTGCGGCCCAGCTCCCGAGATTCGGGCCCCCTTCAGCCACCCGTGCCCCCCCCCCCCCCCGCCCGTTCCCGCCAGGCCGGTTGCATTTGTCCGAAGTCCCAAAGGCGCCATTCCACGGTAAACTCGAGCGGCACCACACCCTCGTGGCCATCTACGCGCGCGCAGGCGCGACTTTTCGGCGCCGGAAATCCGGGACACGTGACCAGGTGACAGCCCTCGCTCGGTGGCGGGGCTCGCTCGAGGTGCTGCGGCACAGCACGGGATGGCGGAGGCACCTCCGGTCTCAGGTACTGTCCGTGTCCCCTCGCGGGACCTCTAGGGTGCGGCGATGTATTCAAGCTAGGAGATCGGAAAGATTCTGGCCCTTAGGTGGCGAGAGGGGCGCGTGCTGCGCGTGGACAGTGGCTCGCAAGGGCCAAGCCACGCGCGCCGCGCGGACGGACCTCTCCACCATCTTCCATAGGGTGGTGAAGCTCGGCCCCTGGGTTTCCGAGAAGAACGGACGGGTCCCGGGGCCCAGCGAGGGGACATGAGGGACGTGGGCATCCCACGCCTCCGCGGGGCTTCTTCCGGCCTTGCCGAGGCAGCGCGACCTGAGTCCGGCGGGCGGGCGGGCGGAGGAGGCGGTGGCGGCGAGTCCCCGTAGCGGGCCCTGGAGTCCAGCGAGTTTGCGCGCAGCTCTCGGGGAGTATTCTCAACCTCCCGGAGCCGCGGCGTTCCGCGCGCACGCCAGCGGCTCCAGCCTCGAGGGCTTTGAAATCCCACTTTGCCCCGACGTGCGTGATCCAGCCTCAGTTTCCTCGTCTGTCAGTTTGGACTCAGTAAGCTAATTTCTGGACCCTACACGTTCCGTCCCTAATTGTTGGCTCCCTTGCCTTCCCGGAGCTACTCTATGGCTGGGACAGCCTCATTTGACTGTTAATAGAAGTTCTTTCATTTTCTTCACGGTGCATTGGTAGATCCGGGGTTTCAGATTTTGTCGACAGCGATCAAAAAGAAACCTTTTGCACTGGGATATTAGTGCACACTACCTAAAACGTAAAAATGAACCAGGAAACTGGAGAGTTGGTGCCGTGTTTGAAAACACTACAAGCTCTTCCAGAAGAACCGCGTTCGGTTTGCACAACCACCTGTAACCCCAGCTCTAGAAGATCTGACGCCCTCTTCTGACCACCGAGGTTATCAGCACACACGTGGCATATACCCTGTCTCCCTCTCACACACACAGTACAAAAAAAGTTTTTTAAGTGAACCAAATGTTTCAGTGGTGTAGGGCATAGTGGTACATGCCTTTAATCCCAGCACTTGAGAGGCTGAAGCAGGAGGATCTTTGAGTTCAACCCATCCACGTGTTCAGTTCCAGGCCAGCCAGGGTTACATAGTGAGCCCCCCCATCTTGGAAGGGCGGGATGAGGGTTGAGGGGGAGAAGCAGTAGTTTCTTTTACTATAAACAACATATTGTAACGTTACGATAAAACAACACCCAAACAAAACCTGCTTGTCACAACCCGCTCTATAGAAAAGCAGCCCAGCAGTGTCCCTCTTTGGCTTGAATTATAGTTGTGCTTTCTGACAGATTGATAGGACGCTAGTCACAGCTAGTCAGACTGCGTGGTCTGTACCGAGCGACAGGGGAGATGTACATTCCTGACACCGCACTGGCGCACCCTAGATTTGGCTAACCCTTCTTGGGAATGGGAACTTTAGGCAGATACATTGCTCTCCTCCCTCTCTAGGCCGCCACTAACCTTCTACCCTGAATCCCTTGGGCTTCTTCTCTGTCTCCATCACCTCTGACTTCCTTCCAGGCCGGTAGGTGTCTGAAGCACAGGTGGGTGAGGTCATTGTGACTCACAGCTTTAACCTTTGGGACTGTGCTTCCACTCCCTGGAGCATTTGCTGAGTCCCCTTGTCCAAGGAATCCCTACTTCCTTGTTTCTTTTTTCTTTATTTTATTTTTTCGAGACAGAGGTTCTCTGTGTAGATCCACTTGCCTCTGCCTCCCAGGTGCTGGGCTTAAGGCATCCCTACCACACCCAGCTGTACTTGTTTTATAGCCTTTGTCCCTCATCACTAGCTCACACACTCTTCTAAGGCAGTGTTTCTCAACCTTCCTGATGCTTCAGCCCTTAAATGCAGTTCCTCACGTTGTGACCCCAACTATAAAATTGTTTTCTTAATTATTTATTTTATTTTGTGTACATTGGTGTTTTGGCTGCAGATCTGTCAGTATGAGGGCATCGGATCCCCTGGAACAGTTGTGAGCGAGCTGCCATGTGGGTGCTGGGAATTGAATCTGGATCCTCTAGAGGAGCGTCCAGCACTCTTAGCCACTGAGCCATCTCTCTCGCCCCTGCTCCCAATAAATTATTTTTGCTACTACTTTGTAACTGTAATTTTGCTACTGTTATAAATCATAATGTAAATATCTGTGTTTTAGGTGGTCTTAGGTGACCCCTCTGAAAGAGTTGTTCGACCTTCCAAGGGATGGAGACCCACAGTTGAGAGCTGGTGCACTAAGGTCTTTAAATGTCAGACTAATCTAGAACAGGGAGTCTTTTTTCCTGTGTGATCAGATTTTCTTCTTCCCCACCCACCTCCGAAACAGAGGTTTTCTGTGTAACCGCCCTGCTGTCCTGGGACTCTGTAGACCAGAACGGCCTTGAATTCACAGTGATCCCACCAGGTTCTGCCTCCCAAGTGCTGCCCAGCCTGCGAACAGGCTTTCTAATGCCAACTTTGTGCACACCACTGCATGTTGCTATGCTTTGTTGGGTCGCCCATGCCTCTTGTAATAAATATAGTGATGCTTTGGTGAGAAAACAGCTCACTACAGAAAAACTTCTACTTAAATAGTGGAACAAGTGTCTGGCCTGTGCCATAGTACAGTTTCCTGATTCATGTGCCCCTTTTTCCTTACTTGTGTCTTTTTAAGGGTCGTTCTGAGGTTTTTCTTAGGTCTAGTGAAAACACGACTCTGTATGGCTAGACAGCATGTCTGGATCTGTTTACTACTGCTCAATGTGAAACATCCTTTACCAGGCTATTGGGCAGCTTTACTGACCTTTTTTTCCAAGCCCCTTCCCCCCATCCTTGCTGCTTCAAAGCAGGAGAGAAATGTATAGCACTTCTTGGTACAGTTTACCCATTCCCACTTGTAAGTTTATCTCATGTTTTCAAGAATACCTCTTCTGCTCTGGGAGTCTGTCTAATCTTCTTGCCATTTTGTGAGCCCTTCCACTCCACCCTCAACACTACCTATGTGGAAGTGTTTTGATCCTGGATTGAATGAGAGGTTTCTCTGTGGCCAGTATGATCTCACCAGTTCTTCACTGTGTTTCTGTGCTATCTGCTGCCTTGCCCTGTCAGTGTGCAATGTACGAATGAGGACAAGTCATGAGTGCTACGTGTCCTAAGTCAGAGTTCTGAGCTTGCCTTGGAGTGTCTGTGGCCTCGGGCAAGTTACTGTGCTTTCTCATCCGGAATGTGACGATTAAATGAGTTAATGGGGCTAGAGAGATGGCTCAGCTGTTAAGAGGACTTGGTGCTCCTCCAGAGGACCAAGTTTGGTTCTTAGCACCTACGCACCTGGTCGCTCAGGTCACACAGAACTTCCTGTAACTCCAGCTCCAGGGGATCTGATATCTTCTGCCTCAGGACACCCACACACTCATGGTTGAGACTCACAGAGATCCCTACACATACACATTTAAAACAGAATAAAGAAGTTAACACATGAAAAGTGCTTAGGTGAGTGTGTGGCACCTACTAAGTCTACAACGCTTGCAGTTTACCCATTGGAGTCTGTGTCAGATAGTCGTAGCTCTAAAAGCAATAATAAGGTATCATTTTAATCGCTGTAGGCATGCTATTGCTTTACTTTACCAACTTAGTTTCCCTAGCAGCTCTGATGAGGGATTATGTTCTCAATTACATATAAGAAATCTGGGGCTAAGTAACATTAAAACATGATAAAACAGGGATATGATAGTGATTGCCTGTAATTATATCACTTAGAATATTGAGGCAGGAGGATTTTAAGTTTGAAGCCAGCCTGGGCTATATAGTGAATTGAAGACAGCCTGGGCTACATATTGAAGCCTTTTCTCATATGCCAGAAGATAGATAATTTAACACAAACAATAAATGGTAGGCAGGGACTTAAATTTATGCCTTACAGACTGTTGATTGCTACTGTGACTTTGTTACTGACTAGTTTTGTGTCATTGGGTAGATAGTTTCTCTCTTTTTTTTTTATTTTTTTTGATTTATTTATGTGTACAGTCTTCCATGTGTGCCCGCATGCCAGAAGGGGGCGCCAGGTCTCAGTACAGATGGCTGTGAGCCACCATGTGGTTGCTGGGAATTGAACTCAGGACCTCTGGAAGAGCAGTCAGTGCTCTTAACCACTGAGCCATCTCTCCAGCCCCTAGTTTCTCTCTCTTTTTTTTTTTTTCTTGAGACAGGGTCTTACTATGTAGCTGTGGCTGACCTGAAACTCATTTATGTAGACTAGGCTAGCCTCAAGCTTACAAACATCTGCCTACCTCCGCCTCCTGAGTGCCGGGAATAACAGTGTGCATCACCGTGCCCCTGCCCTGGCAGATGATTTCTTTAGACTTCAGGAACTGAGCTGACTGTATTTGGAATCACCTTGTGGGGTGAGTGAGTAGGCTGAAGTTAAAGTAAGGTTAGATTTTAAGGCTTGGAAATTTTAGAACATATTGTAGGAGTTACATGTAAAATGCTTTCAAACTGTATTCTAAGGGGGAAGAGATGGAGACTAGCACACTCCCTATGCTAATATTATCTGTATGGGATCTTTTAGGTGCCATAATAGCCTTTGAAATAAACATTGTTATCCTTCATTATAGATGTAGAAACTGAGGCTAAGGTGGTCAGGTGATAACCCTAAGCTCATTCAGAGTTTAATCCCATTTTAGGCTGATTTCAAAGCCTATTTGCTTGCTATGATGCAATGCTGCTTTAGTGTTTTGAAAGACCACATGGAACTTCCTGACCAATATCTCATCCCTAAACCCGACCTTCATTTTTTATTGAGACAAAGTCTCACTGTGGAACCTGGGCTGGTCTCAAACTTTTGATCCTATTGCCTAGGCCTTTTCAGTTCTGGGATTAGAGGCATGTACCCACATGCTCTGCCCTCTTCCAAGGTTTTAGTTTTGGTTGTAGAGGCTCATGTAGCTAGCTCAGGCCCTTCTTGAAAGGAGATTACCAGTGTATACTACCATGCCTGGCTTTGGCTTTTCTAAGATTTTTAGATAAAAGTGTATTCGTGGTGCAAGAAGGCCTAGGCCATCAGTGGACATCAGTGTGCCCACTAGACATGGGATACTAATTGTCATCTTTAAGGACTGAGAACCTGACACTTTCACAAGAGACTGATCTCATTAAGCCTGTTTTATACAACATCCTTAAGAAAATATTTTTTAGATGTGCCTTTTCGAGGCATGGGGTTCCTAAGTGGCATTAATTTCTTACTGGATATCTATTTCTTGTTCCCTAGGCACTTTTAAATTCAGTACAGATGCTGCTGAGTTCATTCCTCAGGAGAGAAGAAATTCTGGTCTGAATTGTGGGACCCAAAGAAGACCAGACTCTAGAATTGGGAGAAGAAATTACAGTTTCTCACCTCCCTGTCACCTTCCCAGGCAGAATCCTTACGATGACATCTCTGCTATTCATCAGCACAATTATGCCTCTGGAAGCAAACCCAAGAGTCACCAGGTGTTTTTCCAGTCTAATAAATCACTCAAGAACCATGGCCTTCACAATCAGCCATGGCAGAAGTTGAGGAATGAAAAACACCAAAGCAGAGTCAAGAAATCACAAGGGCTCACTGACCAGACGTCAGATGCGTCCAGTTTAGAAAGTGTGACCAGGTCAGAGAGTGGAGCAGACCTTAGGGAGCATAGCCCTTCTGAGAGTGAGAAAGACGTGGTTATTGCAGATCCTAGGGGAGCAAAGCCCAAAAAGGCAGCACAGCTTACATACAACTATGGCAGAGGGCCAAAGGCCAGAGGGAAGCCCAAATGCGAGCTGGGTAGTAGAATGAGCCCGAAGCCTGAGGATGAAAACACCAGACCTGTGGGGGCTTCCCAGACTGACTTTTCAGATGCGTCCTGTAGAAAGGCTGTAGTGGATAGCTGCGTGTCGAGACGGAACGAGCAGAGAAGATACCCACAGAAAAGGCCTCCGTGGGAGGTGGAGGGTGCCAGACCACGACCAGGCAGGAACCCACCCAAACAGGAAAGTCAGCGACATTTAAATTCAGGGCCTAAAAACAACATGCCCCCCATTCCAAAGGATAATCTCAGAGAAAGACCAACAAAGTCAGCCTGTGACACTGGGAATTTGGCCGTTGTCAACAAGTCTTCCAGAAGGGTTGACCAAGAGAAGAATGCAGGAAGGAGACAGGACCCTCAAGTGCTCTCTTCTTTCCCCAGAGGCAAACAGAGCCATGTGCTGAAGAATGTGGAAACACATACAGGTCAGTGTACCTGGAGGGGAGGGAAGACTGCTTGAGGGTAATTTTCAAGCACTACACTCATAATTTAGAAACCATAAAATAAAAAAACTAGTTGTGAAACCTACCTTAATTCAGCACCTGCTTGGATCCTGCCACTACCCATTGCTGCCCTCACTGGTAACCTCTTTTTTTTTGTTTGTCTTTGAGACAGGGTCGTAAGCTCTCTACCACTGAGTTATAACCCCAAATCTTTATTACTTGAGACAGTCTTAAATTATCCTGGGTGTCCTTAAATTTACTCTATAATCCAGGCAGGGCTTGAACTAATGCTCTTCCTGCCTCAGCTTCCTGAATAGCTGGTATTACAAACCTGGACCACCAGGCCCAGCACTCTTTCGGTTTACTGATTTTCCTCCAATAAATTATTATGTAAGGGCTTTAAATGTAGCTAATGATGCTAAAGCTCTCTGAGTTTCAGATTCTTTTTGAGTTACGGTAGCAGAAGCAAGACATGGTAACATTTCGTTGCCCCTGTTGATTACAGCTGATGCAGCTCTCCTCATCTTGTTGGTTCCACTGTAGTGGTTCTGTCTCCTGTCTTAACTCTTTTTTTCAGCTCATCTTTGCTCCTTCAGCAGTGAACAGTTTTTCCAAAACACATCCTGAACTCATCACTCGTCTGTCTTGGGTTCCGTCACTGTAGGTTCTGACTTCTGTCTTCTGTGCCGTACCCTGTCATTTTCCTCCAGATTCCTTCCTGTTCTGTCTATCCAAGCTGTTGGATGCAGTTCCCTCTGTCTAGAGTCACTACCCCCTTAGCTCACTGCTACACTTTTTTGTTGTTCATTTGATTTACTTTTTGTTCATTTTTTTTCACTTTTCATTTTTTTTATGTGTACGTATATCTGTGTACTGTGTGTGTGCGCCTGGTGCCCATGAAGGCCAGAAGAGGTTGTCAGACCCCCTAGAACTGAAGTTACAGCTGATTGTAAGCCACCAATTCTGGGAATCAAACCCAAGACCTCTGGAAGAATCAGCCTGCGCTCTTAAGCACTGAGCTAGCCCTCCAGCCCCTAACCCTGGCTAGCCTGGAACTTGTTTTGTAAACTAGGCTGGCCTTGAACTCACAGAAATCTGCCTGCCTCCTGAGTGCTGGGATTAAAGATTTATTTTGTATGTGCACCTGAGTGTATTTATATGCATCACTGTGTGTACCAAGAAGCCCTCCGAGGCCAGAAGAAGGGCATTAGATCCCCTGAAACTTCAGTTACAGGTGGTCATGAGCTACCACAGGGGTGCTGGGAACTGAACTCAGGTCCTCAGCAAGATTGGCATACCACTGAGCCATCTCTTCAACAGTAAAGTCCTTTAGACAGGAGCTCACTGCTTCCCTGGCTGGCTTGGACATGTAAACTCCCAGAGTCCCTCTGCCCTTCCAAGCACTAGGATTGAAGGTTTGTGCTGCAGTTCCACTTGTGAATGTAGATGTTTCGAAAGCTAGTTTAGTTACATATCCAGGGGCCTTTTCTTATCCCTATAGTATTGTCTCTTCCAGTCTTTTACAAGCTTGTCTTTTTTATCACTATACATACTTCTGTTTCCAAATTTATTACTCGAAACCATAATTTGAGCCCTTAATCTCAGCACTTGGGAGGCAGAGGCAGAGGCAGACAGATCTCTTAGTTTGAAGCTATCCTGGCCTACAGTGAGTTTCAGAACAGCTAGGACTACACAAGAGAAATCCTGTCTCAACCCACCCCACCGCCCAAGAATGAAAGAAACCATAATTTTATCTCCATGATAGTGTTTGGAGTCACTATTTATAAAAAAGTCTTTCCTTTTTTTTTTTTTTTTGAGTCTCCCTATGTAGTAGCCCTGGCCTCTGGATGCTGGAATTAAAGGAATGCACCATCACCACCTCACAGATGTATGTTGGTTTCTTTGTTTTTAGATATAGGTGTCCCCTGTGTAGCTCTAGCCTGGAACTTGTTGTAGATAGGCTGACCTTAAACTAACAAAAATCTTTCTCAGCCTCCTAGTGCTGGGATTCCAGGCATGGGCCACTGTCCTTGGCCTAGATACCGTACCTTTCTTTTTCCTTGTGGTGTTCCTCACACAGCTCTTAGAACATAGTTGAGAGTCGGTTCTGACTGGTCCACAGAACTTGTTGACCTAAATACTCTCCTGTAAGGATGTTCTGAAGCATGTGTTCTCTCTCTTCACAATTACCGTCCTGCCCCCTTCTTTACAAATAAACCTTTTACACTATTTGAAGACATTCCTCATTTTGCACTGAGTGTGTTATTACATCAAGGCAAAGAGCTAGGTATGGCAGCGAGCATGCCTTTAATACTAGCACTGGAGAAGACTGAGTTTGAGAACAGACTCCTACTTAGCAAGACTCTCTGTGTATTGGGGGTGGGGATAACTTCAGTATGTAAGCTCTTCCTCATGAACTTTTACCTTTATTGATCTCCTTTTGGTTTATTGTGAGCCTTTGACCTAATCAATGATGCTACCACCTGCCCAGGGCCTGTTTTTTCACTGAGCTCCCCGCACCTCACTCCCACAGTGTTTCTCTGTGTAGCGCAAGCTGTCCTTGAACTCAGATCCACCTGTCTTGCCAGGTGGTGATGGACAGTGGCCACACACCTTTAATCTCAGCACTTGGGAGGAAGAACCAGGCCAGCCAGAGCTGTTATATAGAAAAACCCTGTCTCAAAACAAACAACAAAAAAAGAGCTGGGGGTGGGGGTGTACACCTTTAATCTCAGCACTGGAGGCTGAAGCTCCCAAGTGTTGGGATTAAAGGCATGCATCATCACCTGGCTAGTTTTCTGTTTTTTAAAACACAGGTATTTTATGTTACTTGGGTTGTCTTTAAACTTTCTGTGTAACCTAGCCTGGCCTTGAACTCCTGCTTCAGTCTTAGTGCTAGATTACAGGTATGTGCCACCAGGCCAAGTGTTAACCTTGTGTCTTTGTTGTTTGTGTGTTGGTTGTTTTTTGGTGTTTTTTTTTTTTTTGTTTGTTTGTTTTTTGTCAGCTTGAAGCAAACTAGCATTATCTGGAAGTGGAAATTTCAATTGAGAAAATGCCTCCATCAGATTGAACTGTAGGCAAGTCCATAGAGGCATTTTCTTGATTAATAATTGATGTGGGAGGCCCACCCCATTGTGGACAATGCCACCCCTGGGCAGGTAGTCCAGGGAGATATAAGAAAGATACCTGAGGTCTAGAGAGATGGCTCAGCAGTTAGGAGCACTGGTTACTCTTCCAGTGGGTCCAGGTTCAATTCCCAGCAACCATATGACAACTCACAACTGTCTGTAATTCCAGTTCCAAGGGATCCAACACCCCTATAACCCTATACAGATGTACATGAAGGCAAAAAATGCCAATGCACATGAAATAAAAATAAATTTAAAAAGAGAGCTAACTAAAGGTGAGTGTGAAGACAAGCTAGTGAGCTGTGGTACTCCATGGCTTCATTCCTGCCGTGTGTGCCTGCCCTAGCTTCCTCCACAGTAGACTAAGCTTCAGCTAAAATAAATCCTTTCCTCCCCAAGTTACTTATGATAATGGTTTTTTATCACAGCAGTAAAAAGCAAGCTAGGATAATTTGTTTCTAATTTTGTTTTTTAAACTCAAAGACAATTTTTATTGAAGTTTTTTTTTTTTTTTTGGTTTTTCGAAACAGGGTTTCTCTGTGGCTTTGGAACCTGTCCTGGAACTAGCTCTGTAGACCAGGCTGGTCTTGAACTCACAGAGATCCACCTGCCTCTGCCTCCCGAGTGCTGGGATTAAAGGCATGCGCCACCATCGCCCGGCTTTTATTGAAGTTTAAAACAAAAGCCCCCAGGAAAGCAAGCTGTAAATTTTAACAGCTGTCTATAGAGAAGAATGGAGAAAAGAATGGGTGGGGGAGGGTGCCCCTGAGTCAATCTGTGTGGAGGTCAGCCCCGCGTCAGCAGCAGAGCAGAGCTGAGCCACAGAGCAAGCAAAGCCTGAAGTGCGAGGGAAAGCTTAGAACAGGGACTTGTTTGTTTTTTGAATTAGTTATTTGGTGAGTGGATGTTAGTGTGGACCTTAGTGTAAGGGTCTGAGACTTGGTGGGGAGTTGAGGGTTTGTTGGTGTATCTGAAAAGTTTGCAGTCAGTTAGCACCCAGTCAGGTAGGTCTGTGTTCTCCAGGTTATTCCAGTGTGCTGTGTCCTTTCACTGACACACTGTTCAACTAGAATCACAGCAGACACAGTCACGGCTCAGAAATGATGCGAGGCCCTGGTGCAAAAGGGCTTCTGGGAAATGAAAAAGAGCCGTGGTCAGACAGGACTTGCAGCTAACACTGAGACCTGATAGTTCACTAGCACAGAGCAGCTCTAGAATTCCACTACTACCATATTTTACACATTAGACATGCTTTGATAAAACCTAAGAGGAAGGTATTGTTGCCAACGAGAGATTTATATTTCTCTCTCTAAGATCTCTTTGGAGCCATTCATTGTTTTTTTTTATTGTGGGTGCCCAGTATTTCCAAGGTACCACTCTAATAAAAATCTTGGTTCCCAAGGAGAGTATATTCTGTGTGTATAGTTAGATAATAAGCAATTTGTATAATACGTGGTTTATCATGAGACAGGGTCTGACTGTGGCCTAGGTGAGCCTCTGAGTCTTTATGCTCCTATCTTAGCCTGGAGTGCTGAGATTACAGGGCTGTACCATGATGCCTGACATTGTCAGGTAGCTCTAAATATTGAGGGAAAATTCAGTGTGCAAGAAGAATAGATTGTGTTCAGGGGGTGAATTGTAACTTTTCTAAGTGTGCTGAGGACTGTGAATGAGAAGTCACATTTTGAGTAAATACGGGAGTGGATGAGGAGCTGAGCCACACAGCTATCTAGGGCAAGTCTTCTGGGCACAGGAGGGAGCATAAAGCCCCCAGGCAGGAGTCTACCTAGCAGTGAGGAAAGAAGATGAGCAGTGGGACTGGGAGGAGGAGGTGAGGCCACTGTGAGGATCTGGGCTTTTACAGTCACCAAATAAGAACTATTGAAAAGGGCTAAGGAGATGGTTAGCATTTAAAAAGAGGACTAGCTGCTTTTGTAGGGGACTCAGATTCAGTTCTAACACACATAACACACTCATGTCAACTCACAACAGTCTGTAACTCCAGTTCCAGAGGATCTGACACTTCTGGCGTCTGAGGGCACCAGGCACCCACACATACATATAAAATTTTTGTTTTGTTTTAACTGGTAAGCTCTGACCAGAAGAGTACACCTAAGAGCACCCACCTCTGTACCAAAACTGGAGGTTGAACCCAGGGCCTCTTGGTGCCAAGCAAGCACTCTTATTTCTGGGTTGTATGCCTACCTTCTTTTCCTTTTTATTTTGAGACAGTGTCTCACTAAGTTGCCTAGGCTAGTTTGCCATTATTCTGTATCAGGAAGGTCATAAACTTGTGATCCTCTTGCTCGAGCCTGCCTAGTAGCTGGGATTGCTGGCTTACAGCCTCTGGGCCAAATTTAATTTACAGTTTGCTGTTCTTATTGCTGGGGTCTAAAGGAAACAGAAAGCAGCTTAGACCAGAGTGGGAGAAACAGATATTAGATTCTAGACATAGTCTGCAAATTGCTGACATAAGACCCTGTCTCAAACTCTAAATAAATAAGCAAATAAAATGACAATTGCAAGGTAAACCGATGATTACTCTTAGGTTTATTCAGTGCTTACTATTCTTTATTATTTGTGGGGTTTTGAAACAAGTTTTTTTTTTTTTAAATTTTATTGATTTTTTTTTTTTTTTGAGCTCTATGTTTTCCTCTCCCTTCCCCTTCAACCCTCTCCCAAGGTCCCCATGCTCTCAATTTACTCTGCTCAGGGTCCTCACTGTTGTCTAAGTTCTCTGGGATTGTGATTTGTAGGCTGGCTTTCTTTGCTTTATGTTTAAAAACCACTTATGAATGAGTACATGCAATAATTGTCTTTCTGGGTCTGGGTTACCTCACTCAAAATGATTAAAACAAGGTTTTATTATATAGCCCAGGCTGATCTTGAAATCTCGTGCTCTAGTGAGACTCCTGAACCCTAGGACCACAGGCCTGAGCTATAGCTCTGAATAATCTAGATGGACTTGGGAGAATGTTTACTCCATTATAGGAATCCCTACCTAAATGTCTGCTTTCTCAGTCCTGTCTCAGCAACTTCTGCCCATTCTCAGCCTTTAAGTCTGTTAGAATATATTGTCAAATGGCTTATTTCTCTGTTGACTAAAATAAGGAATGGTTTTCTATGTTTCAGTTTGTTTATTTGTTTTTTTTAAACAGGTTCCCTAATTGAGCAGCTAACTACAGAAAAATACGAATGTATGGTGTGCTGTGAATTGGTTCAAGTTACAGCCCCAGTGTGGAGCTGTCAGAGCTGTTTTCATGTCTTTCATTTGAACTGCATCAAGAAGTGGGCCCGGTCTCCAGCATCACATGCAGGTCAGTCATTTGTGTTTTCCGAGTTGTTTCTGCGCACTGCTTTAATAAATTTGGGTTATAAACCTGGCTTTAAAATGCTAGCCAGGAGGTGGTGGCGCACTCCTTTAATCCCAGCACTCGGGAGACAGAGGCAGGTGGGTCTTTGTGAGTTCAAGGCCAGCCTGGTCTACAAAGCAGGTTTCAGAACAGCCAGAGCTACATGAGACTCTATCTCGAAGAAAAAAAAAATTCTTCTTAAGCATTTATCTGTAGGTAGAATGTTACTTTATTCTCTTGTTTTATGATGGGACTTAAGTTGTAGATCTTAAATAAACCAGCTAAACATAACTACGAAAATATTTAGCCGTGAAATCAATAATTTTTTAATTGGAAATGGTAGGTTTCATTGAAATGCAACTATAAAAAGTGTTTTTTGGACTAATGAAATGGCATAAAGTGGAAGGGTACTTTGTATCAAATATATATTTCATAGGAGAGAGCCAACTCCTGAAAGTTGTCCTCTGATCCCCAACGTGTGTCATGGCTCTCTAGAGCACACACAAAAGAAAATGTAATACCAAAACGATTTGAGAAGGCATTCATTACCAGCTGTAGTGGCTTACACTTTAACCCCAGAAGAAGTTGGAAGGCAAAGGCGGAAGTATTTCTGTGAGTTTGAAGCCAGCCTGCTCCACATAGTATGTTTCAGGCTAGCCAGAGCTACACAGTAAGACCCTGCTCCCCAAAAAAACCCGTGTGTGTGTGTGTAGTTTGCTTAGACATTTATATAAATTGTTTAATTTATCCTTCAGATATTAGGTTATTTCTGCATATCACAAATTTCTGTAGTATTATAGATAATGCAGATCTTGCTGATAATATGCTCCCTGTGTTGTGGCTTTTTAATTCAGGACATAAGGATTTTCCTGATTACCCAATAGTTTTTCTCTTCAAGTTAATATTGAAATTAGAGATGATGAGCAACATGGATACCTACTTGATTCACTGTGTTAGTAGGTCATTGTAGCCTGAATATAGTATTTAATGAAGCATTCAACAATGTGATTTATTTGCCTTTTTTTTTCTTGAGAACTTTATTCAGGAGTAAAGCAATAGGACGAAATTAATAAATTAAAAGTTAGAGGGAGCACTTCAGGGTGAGAGTTACTTAAGAGCCTAGATCTGTTTCTTAAATGTCTGATAATATTCAGCATTTTAATTCTAACTGCTTCAATGATGTGAATTCCTATAGATTTACTTTTTTCTTTGTGAAACAGGGTCTCCCTAGACCTTGAACTCAGAGAGATCCTGCCTCTTGCCTTCCAAGTGCTGGGATTAAGAGGATATGTCACTATACTTGGCCAGAAGTTTAAAATTACAGTACTGCTTTTTCAGGAGGGTGCAGAGGGGCAAGCCCTAGAGACCTGGATAGACCAAGCACACTCTCTACTGCTGAGCTATATCCCTAACTCTGCGTGTGCTGTGGAAAGACATTGTATTGATAGATTCTTTTCTTTCTTTCTTTTTAAACAGATGGCCAGAGTGGTTGGAGGTGCCCTGCTTGTCAGAATGTTTCTGCACATGTTCCTAATACTTATACTTGTTTCTGTGGTAAGTTTATTTACATACACTGGAGTACTTTTTATTCCTACATTGTACCTCAGTGATCTGCAGGGCTCGCTTCAAAAGTGCCTGATAGACCTCAAAGTAAGAAGCTCTACTATTGTACTCACGCTTCCATCACCAGGTGGAGCCCTGGGCCGTGGTGCTCCTGGCAGGCTCTTCTGGAGGTGGGTCTTCTGATTATGCCAGCCAGGCTCATCAGTTAAGGCAGATATTGATGTGTGTTCCCCCTCAGTGCTAGCTGTAATACCTTTTATTACCTTTATTAATTTTAGATTTAAGCCATGTACAAAAGATAGTGTTTAATTTAAGACATCAATCATTTGTATAGTGGAGAGATTTTTCTATAAATTGGCAGTACAAATTAACCTTGAATCTTCTCTCTTTATAGAATAGTTTTTTCCTTGTTTTGCCTGTTTGTTTTTTTAATTTAAATAGTTTTTTTAATTGATTCTTTGGGAATTTTACATCATGTACCCTAATTCCACTCACCTCCTGGTCCACTCATCTTCCCCTCACCCCTATAGCACTCCCCCAAAAAGAAAATAAAAAAACAAAGCAAGCAAACAAACAAGAAACAAACCAAACCAAAAAGAACCTCTTCATTTCTCCATCTTTCCCGCCTCTGCAGCACCTCTCCATTCGTCCTGCTGGCACAGGGAGTGGTGTGTCACACAGTACACACTTTGTCCAATCAGCTTCACTAGCAGATGTTCTTTGTAATGAGTCCCTGCTCTGGTTTCTGGTACACCATCATCATTGGATCCTCACCTAAACTCTCCTAAGGTAGTCCACGGGCTCCCTAAGTCATGAAAATCCTGCTGATACTGTTCCACAGGACCAGCCTCTTACGAGTTCCAGCAGGTCCTAGATGGGTTAGACGTTAGAGTAGGCCAACCCAAGACCCAGGTATGGGCCTAGGGGTAACTGAGCTGGTCATTCCAGGCCACTGGAGCCACTAGCCTCAGGTGAGAGGATGGAGCCATCTCCCCTATGCCCATGCCATCAGGGTCACGGTTCTCCCTCGCCTGTGGTGAAGGGTGGGGACCATCTCTCCCAATGCAGGGGTCAACTCTCTTGCTGCAATGTCCAGCAAGAGGCAAGGCTAGCTTTTCCAGAGGTAGTGAAGGGTTCCTATGGCCCCTGAGGTGGCACAGGCCACAGACATCTACACAACCCAGCTGCAACTGGATCATGAACCCAGATGTGGCCCTCAGCAGCAGCTTGGCTCCTGACAAAGTGATATTTTGGCTCCAGGTGGAAGCACTGGCCTGATGTATTAGGAGCAGCGGGGCTGCGTCCCAAGCACCCCGGCCGCCTGCTAGCTTATGTCCAAAATAACAACACACAAACTGTACTCATTTAAACACTGCTTGGCTCATTAGTTTCAACCTCTTAACCCATTTCTTATAATCTATGTAGCACCACGAGGTGCGCTTACCAGGAAGATTCTAGCCTACGTCCATCCTGGGTCGGAGCTTCATCGCATGTGCTTCAGAGAGCAGAGCTATCCTGTCTATCCAGAAGAGGGGAGCATGACGTCTCTGAGTTCACTTCCTCTTCCTCCCAGCAGTCTATTCTGTTTACTCCTCCCACCTATGTTTTAACCTATGAGACTAAGCAGTTTCTTTATTGCTTAACCAATGAAATCAACAGATTGATATATGACACTCCCACATCACTTCCCCTTTTTCTGTTTAAACAAAAAAGAAAGGCTTTAACTTTAACATAGCAAAATTACATATAACAAAACAGTTATCAAGCAAGAATTACAGTTACAATATTTATATCTACATTATCTTTTATCATAACTAAGGAAAACTATAACTATCTATATATTCTTTAACTCCATCAAAGACTCCAGAAGGATAAACAAAAAGTAAGCAACTTTTAAAACTCTAGAAATAACAAAGACATCTCGCTGCCTATACAGTCACCCAAAGTTCCTCTGTACCGTTGGGGCATCCATCTTCGGCCTACAGGCCCATAGTTTCCAGCAGACATTTCCACAAAGCAGGAAATTTCAAAGGCAGTCACTATCTGCTTGTCCTGAAGAATGTCTTGCAGATTCTTTCATGAATCAGGAACCCCAAAAAACCATCTCACCTTTATGCAAGTTTAGCAGTCCTCTCTCTTCGGGGTCTCTGTGTCCAGTTTATGCAATAGTCCAGGCAAGAACAGTTTCTTGCCCAAATGGCTATCAAACTCCATAAGGATCCTCTTCGATGCCCATCTTCTTCTTGAAGTAGATTGATGCTGCCAGGAGCAGAGTGTCTCATTGTCATGAAAAGTCCTAAGTTATTAAAACATTAAATGCCATATTCTGCAGTCTTTGAAAGATATGAAGAATGTCTATCTAACTGAAATGTATCTCTATATATCTAGAAAATCTTATTAACATGACTACAAGCTTGACTATTACTGATGATTATCCATTAACCTATACTTCTTAATTATACATTACATTTTTTAATGAACTACACAATCACAATATCTTAATCAATAGCAGAAGTATGCATATACATATAACAAAATTGACCTTAAATCTCTATCAATAAAGCAAAATCTATACTAATACAAATTATTCATATCTATATCATATCCCCCTTTAAATGTTAAAGAACGTTTATAAACCATATTTGGGAACATGGGCGGAGTTTTTTCTCTCCAAACTGCTTCCTGCTGAATGGGGGCGTCGTTAATTAGGTCTTTCATGGTATAACCTATGTGCTAGTTTCATCTCAGTTGGCAGTTGAGCGAAGATGTTCACAGCAACCCTTCAGGAGGACGTGGTCCATCATACCATATCGGAATAGAAGAAATGAACAGGGTCTCATCCTCTGTGAAAACAAAATAAGAAACTCCTTTCCAAAGCATCATGTCCTTGGATCCAAATTTCAAAGTCAAGGCATTTTCAAAATATCTATGTTGGATTAGTTCAGCAGCATTTATAAACAAGTATCTTTTAGCAGCTGTTGCTCCTTCCTCAGCATTCAAACAATTCAAACAGAGCATAATAGCATACAGTATCAAAATTCTCTGTTTATTTTCCATCTTTGTGCAGCTTTATTTTAAGCTCTATTTCGTTTATTTTTACTTTTAACTTTTTGCTTTTTGAAACAGGTTTTCTGTATATCTTTGACCTGGAATAACTCTGTAGACCAGGCTGTCCTTGAACTCTCAGAGATCTGCCTGTCTCTGCCTCCCAGGCATTGGGATTAAAGGTGTACACTACTACACCTTGAACTCACAGAGATCTGTTTGTCTCTGCCTTCTAGGCACTGGTATGAAAGGCGTGTGCTACCACACCTTGAAGTCACAGAGGTCAATCTCCCTCTGCTTCCAGAGTGTTGGGATTAAAGGTGTGTGCTACCACACACAACAACTCTCTTCCTTTTTTTTTTTTTTTTTGATTTTTACTTTAAGAACTTTAAGTTTTAGTCTGCATATATTTTTAATATACTTTAAACCATCTGG
Source organism: Microtus oregoni (assembly GCF_018167655.1). Taxonomy (NCBI): domain Eukaryota; kingdom Metazoa; phylum Chordata; class Mammalia; order Rodentia; family Cricetidae; genus Microtus; species Microtus oregoni. The sequence goes on along the minus strand of NW_024543076.1, from coordinate 6,788,107 downwards.
AATTTTTTTTTTGTCTTTGAATCTCTCTTTACTGTATATCTCTCTTTTTCTGACCACACGAGCCTTTAAATGACTGAGGAATATGGGTAGGATTAAAGCCGTGGCTTTGCCAGCTAGATCCAGTCCATTCCTTAGCTTTCCAGCCTCATGGCTGAGGTACTGGTTGTAGCCACATTTATTGCCACAAGTCTATGGCATTTTAAGGTCCTTGCCAGCAAACAAGCTACAACACTCAAATGCGCTCTCTGTAGCTGGCCCTCCTGCCTCAAACAGTCAGAGTTTGCCCTGGCAGGACAGCCTAGAAAGCCGGCATTTTTAAACAGCGCAGCTTTTTTCCTGCTACGACTGAAAACCGAAAAGCATGCTTTCAGCTTTTCGTCAACACCGTTTAAGTGTTTCGTGGCAGGACCTGTTAAAAGCTGCAGGGTTTTGCAGCTGAAGCTGAGTCAGGAAGCCTCTCTTAGATGAGAGCGCTTGCTTGCCTCTAGCAAGCAGAGTAGAACCGAGAAATTGCAGCTACCCAGAAAACATGCTTTACTCTTTCCCAAGATTTCTCAGGCTTTCAGTGGATTCAGTTACCCACACGTCTGGGCGCCATTTTGTAGTGTTAAGAGTGGCGGGGCTGCATCCCCAGCATCCCGGCCACCCACACGGCTAGCTTTACCTGAAATAATTACACGGACACTGTATTCTTTTAAACGCTGCTTGGCCCTTAAGCTCTAGCCCTTACTGGCTAATTCTGATATCCCGATCAACCCATCCCTAATAATCTGTGAGCACCGGTCTTACCGGGAAGATTCTAGCCTACGTCCATCATGGGTCAGAACTTCATCGCGTGTGTCTGCCCGGGAGCTGGGAGCATGGCGTCTTTCTGAGGTGTCTGCTCCCAAGAGGAGAGCTGTCAAGTCTGAGCTCACTTCCTCTTCCTCCCAGCATTCTGTTCTGTTTACTCCTCCCACCTATGTTTTAACCTATGAGGGCCAGCCAAGCAGTTTCTTTATTGCTTAACCAATGAAATCAACAGATTGATATATGACACTCCCACATCACTGGCCACTCAGATTGGGATGGCTCTGGTGGCAGCATGGTCCCCAGACATCACCAAGGCCTTAGGTTGCCTCCCCAACCTGGGCTTTAGTATGACCTTTGGTGGCAGTACAGAACTTGGACTTCAGCACAGATCTCAGTCTCAGTAGGACCATGGACTCAGAAAGGGTCCTCAGCAACATCTGGGTCTGGATGTTACCATTGCCTCAGGTGGCAGTACATGCCATTCAGATCAGCACAGCCCCAGAGGTAGTGTGACCCGTGGACACCAACATGGCCCCAGACCTTGGGTGTCCACATTGTGTTTGATGGTAACAGGAGCCTCAGACAACACAGACCCTGGCTGCAGTAGGTCCACAGACCCAGACATGGCCCTCAACTGCAGCTCAGGCCCCAATGTCACAATGGCATCACTGAGGCAGGCCACTCAGATCTGCATGGCCCTGGCTGCAGCAGACCCTTGGACACCATCATGGAGTCAGGTGGCTGACCCAACCCTGGGCATCCACTGACCCTTGGTGGCAACAAGAACCACATATGTCCACCCAGACCCTGACCACTATGGGGCCACAGACCCTGACATGGCCCTCAAAATAGCAACCTGGACTGAGGTGACACCAAGTTTTTCCTGTTTTTTTTTGTTGTTGTTTTGAGATGATCTGTGTAGCCTGTCCTGGAACATACTATGTAGACCAGGCCAGACTTGAACTCACAGAGGTCCACCTGCCTTTGTCTTCCTGAGATTAAAGACATGTGCCACACTCTCCAGCTCCCTTTTCCTGTTTTTTAATTGCTACACCTTTTTGGTTTTTGTTTTGACCCAGATGCTAATTTCTACTGCTAGCTGTATGTCTTTTCTGTCCTTTCTCTACCCACCCCCTCAGCCTCGCCCACAGTGCCAGAACATGTTAAAGAAGTGTCCTACCACTGAGCTGTACTCCAGTTCTCTTCCTTTATTTCCTTCTGATCATTACCGAAGATAATTCTTTGTTCATTTATTTAAGATTTCTTAGTTAATAGATTTTGTTCAGTAGTCAAAATAGCATTTTCATAGGTAAAAATGACTATCTTTTTCAGGTAATCTTGATGTTAAGATTTACCATGCTAAGTAGAGTGTTTAATAAGTAGCATCACACTCAGCTTTTTGTTTCAGCATGTGAGATAACAGTTGTACTGCTGAAAACCATACTTGCGTTTCACACTGTCTCTGTTTGACGCTGTACTCTGTTTCGAAAAGTTGAGAATATGGTTGAAATTTATAGCATTGACTTTCTCATCTGATGCGTTGTAGGTAAAGTAAAGAATCCTGAATGGAGCAGAAATGAAATTCCACATAGTTGTGGTGAGGTTTGTAGGAAGAAACAGCCTGGCCAGGACTGTCCACATTCCTGTAACCTGTAAGTTGGAGTGATGGATTTCTGGGGACTCAGTGGGTGTGCTTTGCTAGTGCCTTTAAGTACACATACCATTACCACGGAACAAGAGGGGTAAAGAGTGCCTTTGTAGTGAACACTCTGCACAAGTTATTAATCCTTTCCACGGCCATGTGTAGGTATGATCATTTCTACTTTATAGACGAAACTCAGGAAGGCTAAGCCTCGTGCCCAGTGTTGCAGTGCTAAGAAGTGATAGGGCTGGGTATGAAAAGCCAGTGATCCTTCCATTGTTTTGTACTGCTAGCCCTAAAAAGAAGAGAGCCTTGGATATCTATAGGGAAAGCACTTGTTTAACATCCTGTATGGTAGGATTTTGAGGTTGGGAGGGGTGCTTGTTTTTCTTTTTCACAAAATTGTGTTACCCATATGATTAATTAGACTTTCCTGTAATTGCTTTTAATTTCCGAAGGATTGCATTTGCCATCATTTAGAATGCCCCTCCCCAGAATACAAATTGCAGACCCTTGTTATCACATGGTCCTCTGGAAGAGCAGCAAGCACTCTTAACTACCCCACCAACTCTTCAGACGCCTATAGATTTTAGAATTTTGTTGTTCTTTAACAGCCCTGGCTGTCCTGGAACTAACTTTGTAGACCAGGCTGGCCTCTACCTCCCAAGTGCTGGGATTAAAGGCATGTTCCACCAAACCCAGCTTGTTTATTTAAAAAAAAAAAAGAAGAAGAAAAAGACATGAAAGGAGAAGGGGACTAGCTGGAGTGGGAAGAAAGGACAAGAACAGACAATGGGGTGGAGGGTGAACATCATCAAAAATATATGATATACATGTATGGGCTTTATTATTTGTGTGTGTGCATGCATGTATATGCAGGCCCCAGGACCCACGTAGAAGTGAGGGGAGCATTTTGTGCTGTTAGTGCTGTCGTTCCTCCTTTACATGGCTTCTGGGGATGAAAGTCAGCAGGTCACAGGCTCAGAGAGCAAGCACCTTTACTTGCTGAGCACCTCCACTGCCCTGTTTTGTTACTTTGTTTTGTGTTTTGAGACAAGATCTGATGCTATAGCCCTAGCTATCCTCATCCACTCTGTTATTCTCATGCCTCACCTTCCCGTGTGCTGGGGTTACAAGTGTGAGCCAGCACTGTGCCCAGGAGAGAAACCACTATTTTGAATGATATATATATTCATTTTTTAAAAAGGCCTCTCCCCAATTTGTAGAAATTCCCAAAATAGGATTAAAGAGAGGTGACTTGGGTCAAGGTGCTTGCTGCAAAGACTGAGACCTGGGTTTGAGCTCAGGGGTCTACATGGTAAAGAAGAAGACTGACTCCAACAGCTTGTCTTCAGACCTGCACATGGCATGGTGGACCACGTACACACAAACACATACAAAATAAAAGTGGAGTTTCTTACCCAGTCTATGATTGACACTGGTTCTACACAAAGACAGTATTTATCAAAACATATTTAAATTCCTTTTTTTCTTCTTCTGACTTCCACAGCATTTTGTTCAGATGTCTGATTCTAGCCTAGGGCACATCACTAAGCTCAGTTTCCCGTGCCCTCCAGCCCTGTGCTGGGATTCTATCTCCTACCTGCATGCTATGCTCGTGCCAGCCACCTTCGCACTGATTGCTGTCTCCAGCTGATGGGGCATATCTGTTCTCCTCGTGGAATGAGCGCATTCCTTCTTTCCTTCCTTCTCCCAAGAATCCAATCCAGGGTCTCCAATACTAGGCAAGGGTAAAAAAAGGGGTGAGGGCTGGAGAGATGGCTCAGAGGTTGAGAGCACTGACTGCCCTTCCAGAGGTCCTGAGTTCAATTCCCAGCAACCACATGGTGGCTCACAACCATCTGTAATGAGATCTGGTGCCCTCTTCTGGCCAGCAAGTATACAGACAGAACACTGCATACATAATAAACAAACAAACAAATAAAGAGGGAAGGGCTGGAGAGATGGCTCAGATGTTAAGAGCATTGGCTGCTCTTCCAGAGATCTTGAGTTCAATTCCCAGCAACCACATGGTGGCTTAAAACCATCTTAATGAGATCTGGTGCCCTCTTCTAGCCTGCAGGCATACACGAAGAAGGAACAATGTGTACATAATAAATCAGCCAAAAAAATAAACGTGGCAAGGTTTGTGGGTTTTGTTTTGTTTTGTTTTTCCCAAGACAGGATTTCTCTGTTTAGCCCTTGCTGTCCTAGAACTCACTCTGTAGACCAGGCTGGCCTCAAACTCAGAGATGCACCTGCGTCTGCCTCCTGAGTGCTGGGATTAAGGAAAAGGCATGCACCATCACTGCCTGTCCACACATTTGAACCAAAGACCGTATATTTTAAAGTGTCATCTTTGTCAAACCCAAACTAAAACAGGATTTTGAGTTGAGTTTGAGATTTATTTATTTATTATTGTCATGTGTAACAGCTCTAACTGTCCCAGAACTCTAGACCAGGCTGGCCTTGAACTCACGAGACCTTCCTGCCCCTGCCTCCTAAGTGCTGGAATTAAAGGTGTGTGCCACCACTGCCCAGCTACTTTTTTTTCTAAAATGATTGTTATTCTGAAATGATAATGCTGTCAACTTTTTCTACATAAAAATATTTATTATTGTCTTTTTGAAGCAGTCTTACTTTGTAACCTTAGCTGGCGTAAAGTTCATTATGTAGATCAGGCTGGCCTCAAATTTGCAATGCTCCTTCTGCTTGTGCTTCCTCAGTGCTGGAATTATGTGCTACCTCATCTGTTTTAAAAATATAATTATTTTACCCCGGTTTTTCGAGACAGTTGCTTTGTGTAACAGTCCTGGAGGTCCTGAAACTCACTTTGTAGACTGGCTTCGAGGTCACAGAGATCCATCCGCCTACCTCCATCATGCCCGGCCAATTTGTTTCTTAAGTGTCTTTCGAGAAATACTAAGACATTGCGTAGTAGGCTTGTTTGTGGCCTGTCCTAGTTTGCTTTTGTTGCTGTGGTCAGAAGCTGACCAAGATCAATGGGAAGGAAAGGGTTTATTACACTTCTGAGTCAGAACCCATCAAGGAAGCCTCAAACGAGTTTAAGCAGGAGCCTGGAGACAGGAACTGAGGCCAGGCTTAAGCAGAGGTCAGGAGGCGCATTGCTTGCACTTCATAACCCAGGACCACCTTCCAAGGTGCTCCCTCCCACAGTGGCGCCGTCAGTCATCAGTCAAGACAGTGTCACAGGCATGTTCACAGGGCAGTTTGATGAAGGCAATACCTCCCTCGGCTGAGGTTTCCTCTTCCCTGTTGTCCAAGTTGGCAGCAAAGATTAGCCATCGCCTTGCTGTATTCAGCAGGACACAGCTGAGGCAGCGTTGTTTGGATTTTGGTACATATAAATGGTTTCTTTATTAAAGCTTTTTCTCTTACAGTCTCTGCCATCCTGGACCCTGCCCGCCCTGCCCTGCTTTTACAACTAAAGCATGTGAATGTGGACGCACCAGGTAAAGTTAGAACTGGACTGAGGAAGAAGTCAGTTTCCATATGCACGATTCACATGTGATTGTCTGATGTAGAAGATTAGTAAGCAGATAGAAGTAAATGGTTGGCATAAATAAAGTCATCCCTGATGTCCCTGGGGACTTGGTTCCAGGACCTCTGGGGTTAAGGCAAAGCTAGAACCAAAGCTCTGTTAGCATCTTGTGAGGTAAGCGTTCTGGCTGTATGCAGTGCAAACATGCCTGGTCCCAGGACACTGCTCTTGTGCTTCTAGTCTGAGCGTCTCAGATCTGGGCACCCTGTTCCTTTCTTCCCTGTTTCAGAGGAAGCTGGGCAGAGTGAGAGAAGAACCCAGACTTCGCCCATCCTTCCAGGGTTCTTTCCCCTCCTGCATACTGCTCAGTAGAAGACAGGTGAATGATGATTAATTACCTAGGACAGATTCTCAGAGCGAGCCTTCATTTCTCCACTAATTAGAAAAGAGGGAAAGGCAGGAACAAAAGAGAAAGAAGTGGGTGGAGAGAATAGTTGAGGAAATAAAAATTGGTAGGAGGGGGCTGGAGGGATTGCTTGGTGATTTAGAGTGCATGACCATTGTAGAAGACGAGACCATGTTGGGCAGCTCACAGCTGCTGGTTACTCCACCTCTGAGGGGTATGACATCTGTAGCCTCCGTGGGCACCTGCATCTCTGTTTATAAGAACAGAATTTTAAATAATAAAAATAAATCTTTAAAAATTAGAAGAAAACATGTTAGGGGCAGCAAAATCAAGAGAAATGTTTACTGGGTGTTAAGGGAAGAGTTTGGATTTTACTGTTATTTTGTCTATATAGTGGGGACTTTCAGAGTAATGTATTTGTATCTTTACAGGCACACAGTTCGTTGTGGTCAGGCTGTCTCAGTCCACTGTTCTAACGTGTGTGAAAATATTTTGAACTGTGGTCAACACCACTGTGCTGAGCTGTGCCATGGGGGTCAGTGCCAGCCTTGCCGGATCATATTAAACCAGAGTAAGTGGAATGCACGTGTTAGCAATGCTCAACACATTTTTCTAGAATTGTGTGTTATGTCAATTATATTACAGCAAAACTGTTTCACAGAAGCCTATACTAGAGGGAAGGTTTGGGGGATGGGCATCAAAAACAAGCTCATAGTGAGGTATCTATCTATGTACTTAACCAGAGTTTCTAAAATGAAAAAAAAAAATGTTGGCAAGGGCATTTGGCATCTTCATTCAATGTTGGCAGATGTACAAAATGCTAGTCATTTTGGACAACTGTCAGTTTCTTATAAAATTAAACATGTATATGTTATGACCCAGCCATTCCGCTCTGATATTTGCATACCAAGTATGCAGAGAAAGGACTGTACAGGAATATGTGTTTCTAAGAACCTCAAACTGAAAATAACCTAGATGTCCTTTAACTGGAGGAAGGAACAGATAAATAAATTTTTTTCCTTTCTTTTTTTGAGACTGGCCTTACTATGGTGGCCAGAATGTTCTCAAATCCCTAGAGTTCTGCCTTCCCTTCCCAAGAAGCTGGGACTGAGGGGTGTACCATTAAATAGTCTTTTGGCCACATATGTAGTTTATTTTGTCACGTGTTGATTCTTCTAGGACCTTTTTCAGCCTTATGTAGAAATTGAATGCACATTGCTTCTGGGTGTTCATTAAATGCCAAACATACAGCTTAAGGCTGGTTCCGTAATACTGTTCAGGCAGCTGTGACCCTTGACCCTGCTGCTACTCTTGTGGTTCTGTCTCTCTTGCTAAGCACACCCAGCAGCCTTTTGGTATTGAAGTTGTGATCATTTCCTAATCAACTAGAGAACTCCATTTTGTTTTTATTGTGATTTTCTGCACTACCCTCCTCTCCCCCTCCATGTGTATATATGATTGTGTGGTATATGTTCATGTGTATAATAAGCATGTTAAAGTATGTGGGCACAAGTATGTTCCAACAGGTGTCCCGTGTGAGCATATGAATACCTGAAATTGGCATTAAATGCCTTCCTTAATTACTTTCTACTTTACTCTTTTACATTTATGGCATTTATATATTGTGTATGAAAGTATGTGTGGGAGATTGAATCAGTTCTCTCTTTATGCCTCATGAGTTCCAGGGATCAAGTTCTGGTTATTGGGTTGGCAGTAGGCATCCTTACCTACTGAGCCATCTCACCAGCCTCATTCTCCATTTTATTTATTGAGTCCAAAGCTCTTTGATTGGCTAGTCTAGGTAGCTAGCTTGCTCTAGGGATCTCCCATTTTGTCTCCTGAATATTGGGATTATAGATGGCCTTCCACACCTGCCAGCCATTTATGAGGGTTCTAGGAATTAGTTAGAACTCTAGTCGCCTTGCTTGTTTGGCAAGTGTTTCTTTTCTTTCTTTTTTCTGTGCTTGATCACTTTTATATACCTTCCATCATGTTAAACACACCCCTCCCAACAGGGCTTATCAAACAGGCAATCTGAGACAATGCGTAAATAGACAACCTGAAGACCTTTACTTTGATCTGCATTTATTTTATGCTGAATTTATTCCCGTGCCATAAGTTTTTGTTTCTTCTGGGATATCTTTTTCTTCTGTGCACCCTCCTCTTGTGGCTTCGGGACAGTTTGTTCATTTCAGTGAGGATCATCCATTGTGGCAGGGGAGCTCATGTACTGATTCATCCTGTGCTCTGTCAGTTCGTCAGCGCATCTTGGTGCTTTGTTCACTGGTCGATGGTGTAGACCATCCATCTAAACCCTTCCATCCAGCGCTGCTCTGTGTTTTTAAGCACATGCAGCAGAAACTCAGCACTTTTTTTTGACCACTGACCCTGTGTCCAGCCCCACTGTGTTTGGCCTGGGCGCACCTACCGCCTCCACCATTGTACCATCAGAATGCACCCATTGCTCCTTTAAAGTGACATCTTCCAGGTATTTTGGTGGCTTTTCAGATATGCATACCCTTGATGGCTTGGGCAGTTTCATGGATGTTCTTAAAGTGAACCCAAAAATTTGATCCTCTTTGCATGATTTTGTAGGTTTTTCTGGGTCAAGAGGGTAGCAAACCATCTTCACAGGTTACCTCAGGCCATTTACATCTTGGCAAGTGTTTTTCCATTGAGCATTCTCCCCAGCCCAAATATCCTGCCTATTAATTTACTCTTTCTTAGTTATAGCTGTATGTTCATTACCTCTGACAAAAAGACTGCTCTGTTTGGGTAGAAATACAGCAAAGAGCCTGGCATGGGGACTGATACCTGAAACCCCTGCCTTTAGAGGCTGAGACGGGAAGAGTGAGAGTTTGAGGCCCACCTGAACCATCATAACAAGTTCAGGCCAGCCTGCCAAGCCAGACCCTGCCTCAGAAGGAAAGAAAAGAAAGAGAGGAAACAAAACATGCCAAAGGAAAGGCTGCTTGTAGGGAGCTTTTGGTTGCTAGATTTTGCTCATCAGTTCATTGATCCAAAAGTATTAACTGTTCCCTTTGTCTGTATTGATTCATCCAACAAATATTTGAAGAGATAATGAGTTTTAGAGTGGTGGATAAAGATGCACATATTCTTATTAGAAGACAGAATGTCTTTTGTTTTTTTAATGTGTATGGGTGTTTTGCCTGTGCATGCATGCAAGTGTGTGTGTCTGTGGGTGCATGTGTGTTTGATACCGCATACATGCCTAGTGCCCAAGGAGGCCAGAAGACATTGGATTTGTCAAACTGGACTTACAGGCAGTTGTGAGCCATCACGTGGGTGCTGGGGAATTGAACCTGGATCTATAAGAGCAACTAGTACTCTTAACCACTGAGCCATCTCTCCAGCACTAGAATGTTTATTTTTAAAATGTAAAAAGTTTATGTTTTGGTGACTTGAAGCTATCTCTTCCCATATGCCAATAGTTCTGTCTAATACACTATTTTATAGATAGGATTTTTTAATTAATTAATTTATTTAATCTTATTAAAGATTTTTAGGATTTTTTTTTATGAGTTCTCACTATGTAGCCCTGTCTTGCCTAGGACTTGTTAATAAACCAGGCTGGCCTTGAACTCAATTACATTTATTCTTCTGTTCATTTTCTGTGCCAGTAGATAGCCTAAGTTGTCCTTAGGAGGAAATTACCATTAATTAGTTACATGGAATTTCAGTTTTGTTTCTACTCTTTTGGTCACCATTTATCATGTGAGCAAGGTATACATGCATAGATTAATTTGTGATAAATATCCTTTGTGAAAAGAAAAAAGTGTTCCCCCCCCCCCCAAAAAAAGATTGTGGGGCGGTGGTGGCACACGCCTTTAATCCCAGCACTCAGAGGCAGGTAGATCTCTGAATTCCAGGACAGCCAAGACTACACAGAGAAACCCTATCTCAGAAAAAGAAAGAAAAAATTGTAAAGTGACGCTTATGAGAAAAATCATGTAATTTAATGAAAATAACTCTTCAGATTTAACAGTAGTAGTATCCAAATTATTAAAAATTTCATATTGTGTCCTGCCGGGCGGTGGTGGCGCACACCTTTAATCCCAGCACTCGGGAGGCAGAGGCAGGTGGATCTCTGTGAGTTCGAGGCCAGCCTGGTCTACAGAGCTAGTTCCAGGACAGGCTCCAAAGCCACAGAGAAACCCTGTCTCGAAAAACCAAAAAAAAAAAAAAAAAAAAAAAGAATTTCATATTGTGGTAATGTTTTTTAATAGTGAGGCCTTTTTGAAAGCATTTGATATAAAGTATCAAGAATCCATTTTGTTTGTGTTGAAGTGAAAACGGGGACTCTGGATGTCAGCTGCTCTACTACCATACCACCAATTAAGCCTGCAGTGCCCTCTGCCATGGGGCTCCTCTAGCCTTAGGTACTAAGTTGTGTCCTTTTAGTTTGAGGCAGTCTGAAGGATATGTTGCGAGGCCCTAAGAGATATTGGCGGAGGAACGGGAGCTTTTATTTGTTCCCATGTAAAGCTCTTAGGTGTGTCAGAGAGCTCCTGCATAAACCATAGTAATTTCAGCATCATGTCTGACCTATGCTAATGAATATTTATAGACTATTGGGAATATTTTTAAAGCATGGATAGGTTGCTAATTTGTCTTTTAAATTGTGTCCTCAAGTGTGCTACTGTGGCAGCACCTCCCGAGATGTGTTATGTGGAACAGAATTGGGGAAATCTGATGGATTTGGGGACTTCAGCTGTTTAAAGATATGTGGCAAGTAAGGTTTTACGTTTTCTTACTTAATTTAAGTTGCTTTTAGTTAAAACTTCATTTTATGTAACAGTTACATAATTGTCTATTGTTTTTATTAAAGGGACTTGAAATGTGGGAACCATACCTGTTCTCAAGTGTGCCACCCTCAGCCTTGCCAGCCTTGCCCACGGCTCCCCCATTTGGTTCGATGTTGCCCTTGTGGCCAAACACCTCTCAGCCAGTTACTGGAACTTGGAAGTAATGGTCGGAAAACATGCATGGATCCTGTCCCTTCGTGTGGAAAAGTGTGTGGCAAACCCTTGTCCTGTGGTTCCTCAGGTAACTAGTTGACATAAAATTTATTTTATAGAATTTATTTGGGGGCTGAAGAGACAGCTCAGTGATTAAAAGGACTGGCTGCTCATCCAGAGACCCAGGTTCCATTCTCAGCACTCACATGGTGGCTCACAACTGGTTATCTGTAATAGCATTTCTAGAGGATCTGATGTCGTTCTTCTGGCCTACGTGAATATAGAGAATCCACACATGGTGCACAGACATACACATAAAATAAAAATTGAAAAGTTTTTTTAATGAATGTAAATGTTTAGCAGTAATGATGCTTTAACCAAGTAATAAATGCCACTCTAAAGAGGTTCTCATAAACATAATAATCAAATTTGAACAGGTACTTTTTTATCTTTTTACTCAAAGTACTCTTGTGAAAATACAGATTTCCCAAGTGATTTCTCCAATTTTGTTGACATCGTTGGTTCTCTGAGTGCCTACTCTAGTACAAACACCATATATATATATATATATGTGTTGTGTGTGTGTATACATATACATATATATATGTGTGTATATATATATATATATATGGACAAATCCAGCATTCCACACATGTTTGCATGCCATCTTTTGTAATAGGAGCATGCTAAAGCAACTGGGGGGGAAATTTAGGTCTGAAATTCTAAATGACAGAGTCTCAGCCAATTAAAGCACTTAAACAGTGCCTTCTAGCTAAGCCTCCTGGATAGCTGAGGGCAACACCTTGAGCATCATTTTTGGATGGATGCTTTTCTAAGATGGGAATCTTTCTATGCAGCTCTGGCGAGACTGGTACTATGTAGCTGAGTCTGGCATCAGATTGGTGGGTAGCTTCCTAACACAGTCTCTCCAGGGCTGGATGACTGATAGGAGCCACCATACCCAGACTGTATCATCTATAAGAAACCAGTCACTGAAGATAATTCTTTCCCGCTGTGATTGAGCACACATCTTTCTGTGGAGTCCCTCAGGTTTATCAGGCTATTTGCTCTACTCTTGTGTGCAGTTTGGATTGTTTTATATGCTTTCTGAGGATTCTTGTTGTATGTTTCTTGTTAATATTTTTAGTGTGGCTGCCTCTGATCACTAATGATACCTTGATTCCTCTTTTGTGACTTCTGGTCATTTGGATATAGAAATCAGAAAATTTTATCAGACTTTCTTCCTAAAGCAGGGTTTTGTGTATCCCAGAATTACCTCACACTCGCTATGTAGCCGGGACTAACCTTGAACTTGTGATTCTCTTGTCTCCAACTCCCAAGGACTCTGACTAACAGGCCTTAAATTCATTATATAATCAAATTGACCTTGAAATCCCAATCCTCCTGAGTGCTGTAATCACAGTCATGCACTCCTTATGAAATTTTAATGCAGTTCTGGGGATCAGACCCAGGGCATTCTGCAAGTTAGGCAAGCACCCTACCAACTGAGTTACATCTCCTGTCTCAAGAAAGGATAAAACAGAAAATTTTACCCTAAATCTGGTTAGCTATCAGGTGAATGTAGGTTGTCCACGTCTATAATGACAACAGCCTCAGTTGGTGGAATTATGGATTGTGACTTCAGAATTATCTGTGATTCCCAGGTAGCTTATAGAGCCCGGAGCATTTCATCGAAGTCATACATGATTAAATTCTAGGGAGATGTGAATCTAATATAAAGACTTTGCTTAGCACCTAAAGCAAAGGTCAGAAAAATCTATGCTTTGTGTCAGCAAGCAGCATGCATACCAAAACATATTCCAGCGACTGATGCTAGTCTCTGTCTTTGAATGTGCCCGGCTTGAGTGAAGGGAAGCTGAGGGAGAAGCACTGACCACATTCTTCTCCCTCAGCTCCACTTTTGGAGTTATTAGGAGTAGAGGTGGAAAAACGGTGTTGGTAGTGAATTGGAAGAATCAGAGTAAGTCGCTGCGATTCTCACTCCCCCCTCTTTCTTTTGTATTGAAGATTTTATCCATACCTGTGAGAAGCTCTGTCATGAAGGAGACTGTGGACCATGCTCTCGTACGTCAGTCATTTCCTGCAGATGCTCTTTCAGGACAAAGGTAAACTGTTAGAATCCCTGTCATCGTCTCCTTTTTAAATGGTGATTGTCAGTGAGGAGGACCCAAAATAACCCAGTTTACTCACTGGATCCCACCTATGTACACTGACGTTTTTAGGATAGACTGGAGGGTTATAGCACTCACGGTTCAGAGGTCAGTCACAGGGGTGAGGCAGTGTTAGCAACTGCAGGTGTGAAGAAGGAACAAAGACTGCTCTCATTTAGCCAAATGAGAATTGGACACAGCCCTCAAAACTCCTCCCCTGAGAGTTTGGACCGCTGCTGAAGTAGCCAACATGCTCACTTAATTCTTCTGAGCTGAAGGTCAGGGGCCCCAGGACCTCACACAACCTGGTAATTTGGCAGACTCTTCTAATTCACTGAAAAACTGAAAACTATCATAGTCATTGTTACAGTTTTTCTTTTGTCTTTTTCTTTTTTTTTTTTAAGATTTGTTTATTTATTTTATGGAAATGAGTACTCTAACTGTATGTACCTCTGGAAGAGCAGCCATCTCTCTGGCCTCACCAGTGCAGGTTTATTACTAGGAAGGGACACAAACTAAAATTAGTCCGTGAGGAAACATGTAGAAAAGAATATGAGAAGGGAGCACATGTGAAGCTTTTGTTTGTCATTTGTCCTTCCCCATGGAGTTGGGACAGCATTACCTTCCAGTATCTGACAGTATATAGAGAGTATTCCAGCCAGGAAGGCTCACTGAAGCCTGTGTGTTGAGAAGTTTATTGTACTGGTATGATTTATTGCCTACAAAGCCAGTCTGTCTTTCCAGAGTTTGTGTGACCAAAGCCTCAACCTTAAGACTGTCCAGTGTGGCCAACCTGCTTCTATGGCATAGTCTTAGACTATCCAGTTGACACAAACCATAAATAAATAATGCTATTCGACTAAACAGCATCTTTTGAGAGTCAAGTACAGAAGTCAAGGTTCAGTTTCTAATTTCAGTCTTGGGGAGTCTGATTGGGCTTTGTGTTATAAAAAGGCATTTGACCATTTTGGAGTTGGGCTTTAGTACCCATTTCTTCTCTAATCAGAAGAGGTATGAAGTCTTGGGATGGGGCCTTCTAAGTAATGATCTGTCCTGCTCCTCTTGCAGGAAGTCATTTCTGCGCATATCAGGACCTCCTCCGAAGAGCATAGTCTGGGATGGAGACAGACCTCAACAGTTGATTCTTTTTAATAAAGTAGCCAAGGTCTAGGCAACCATTGATTCCCAAATAAGTTTGAAGATACAGTTATCTTAATGGATAAGATTAAGAATAAAAGAAAAAAAAAGAAAAGTAAACATTATTATGATGGAAATTGTGTTGCGCTTATGAGGTACTTTTCTCAGCGTCACAATATATGTAAATGTTAGTTGTGGAGCCAATTACACTTTGTAAATGCCATATTGACTGCAGTAGTTGGGGTGTAGCTTAGTGAGGGAGTGTGTGTTGAGCGTGTAGGATTTTTCTTTTCTTTTTTTCAAGATAGAGTCTCTGGTCTAGTAAGTTGAGTATCCAAACTGCCTAGGCTCCCACAAAGCCAGTGCGTGCAGTAGGATCAGAAACCCATTGCCATTGTTCTTGAGTTCTCAGTAGTCCTCATTGTCCGCTATGTTCAGAGAGTCCGGTTTTGGAGGTGGGGGTTCCTTGGACTTCCCACAGGACAGGAAACCCTGATTGCTTTTTGGGCTGAGGGGGGGGGGACTTAATTGGGGGAGGGGGAGGGAAATGGGAGGCGGTGGCGGGGGAGAGACAGAAATCTTTAATAAATAAATAAATTAAAAAAAATAAAAAAATAAAAGATAGAGTCTCTGTGTAGCCCTAGCTGTCCTGGAACTCTCTTTGTAGACCAGGCTGGCCTCAAACTCAGGAATCTGCCTGCCTCTGCTTTCCAAGGGCTGGGATTAAAGTCACATATTGCCTGGCTATGTGGATTTTTCACAAATGTTTCTTGTAATGGGGTGAAAGCAAATTTGGGGGGATGTTGTTTTGTGTGTGTGTGTGTGTGTGTGTACGTGTGTACACGCATGTGTGTGTGCGTGTGTGTGTGTGTGTGTGTGTGCATGCATATTTGTGTGAGGGTTCCACATCCCTTGGAACTGGAGTTACGAACAGTTATGAGCTGCCTTGTGGGTGCTGGGAATTGAACCCAGGTCCTCTGGAAGAGCAGCCATCTCTCAGCCTTTCTTTTCTTTTTCTTATTGATTTGTGTTTTGTTCGAGACAGGGTCTCAATCTGTAGCCCACACTGAACCTCACAGTACTGCCCAAGCTAGCCTTGAATTCAAGGCTGTCTTCTTGCCTCAACCTCCAGAGTGCTGAGATTGTAGGCGTGCCCTTCAGTTTTGTACACCTCCAGAGTGCTGAGATTGTAGGCGTGCCCTCAGTTTTGTACACCTCCACATTTATTTGCAGCTCCAATGGCCAGTTTTGTGAATCAGAGCCATTTTTACAAAATGAGCCAAATACAGGTGCAGCTTCTAAGGCAGCCCAGCTCCTTCCTCCTCGCATGACTGACTGAGTTCCCCGCCCACCGGCCTTACCGCACATGTTCCAGCACAATGTTCCACTCGACCGTGCAGCAGCAGAGGGCATGTGGTAGCCTTTGGGGGCCCTCTAGCATAGCTGAAACCACAGTCATAGTTTCAAAGGTCTGCAGTATTTTTTTTTTTTTTTTGCTACAGTATTTTCATGGGTACTGTAAATACTTGCCCTTAAATGACAGCAGATTCTTACCTATTTTCAATTTTTTGTTTTGTTTTTCGAGACAGGGTTTCTGTCTTTATTCCTGGCTGTTCTGAAACTGGCTCTGTAGTCCAGAGTGGCCTCAAATTTATAGAGACCACCTGCCACAGCCCCCTGAGTGCTGGGATTAAGGGTGTGTGCCACCACCACCCAACTCTAATTTCAATTTTTTAAAATTATTTTTTAATGAGTCTATTTTTTGAGATAATGTCTTATTATGTTGCCTGGCTGTCCTTGAATTGGTTGTCCTGACCGTACCTTCCAAGTGCTGGGATCACAGGTGAGGGCTAGCATACTTATCCTGATCCTACATTCTTATATCCACTTTTCATGGATTTTACTGTTTGTGTCCTGGTTAGGTAATTGTTTCCCTTTGTTTTGATGCCTTTAGCCACTCCTTTCTTTCCAGATTTCATAATTCCTAATCTGCTCTTAAATTTCAAGATCAGGCTTCAAAGATTGTTGGAATCACACTACGTAAAAGTCAGGAAATCTGGGGTCCTGTTGTGAAGCTCACTGGCATAAGTGAGCTGGCTCCAGGCCGGAGTTGGTGAATAACGCAGTTATATTTTGTGTTCTTCTGCAGGATCATTTTTATTACTTCTAAAGTAGGTATTGTTTCTTTTTCTTTTTCTGTAGGAGCTTCCGTGTACCAGTCTTAAAAGTGAAGGTATGACTATAAAGGGGCACCAAAGAAATGTTGATATATGTCTTTGTTAAAATTCAGTGAAGAAGCATTTAAGATTGTCCATTACATTTTTAACATTTACAGTAAAGGGGGAAATCATTCATTGAATCGTTCATTGAATTCTAGTTAGTAGATTTCTTGGGGTGGGGGGGAAGCTGAACTGAACTAAATACATTCATGTCTACAATTTACTTTGAAATACTTTTTTTTTTTTTTTTTGATTTTTCGAGACAGGGTTTCTTTGTAGCTTTTGGTTCCTGTCCTGGAACTAGCTCTTGTAGACCAGGCTGGCCTCGAACTCACAGAGATCCGCCTGCCTCTGCCTCCCGAGTGCTGGGATTAAAGGCGTGTGCCACCACCGCCTGGCTTTGAAATACTTTTTAAAAATTAATTGAAGCCAGGTGTGGTACATGTATAAGCTTTTCTTGTTTTCTTTTATTTAGCATCTTTTTTAAATTTGCCATTTTTATGGCTGAATAATACTCCATTTTGTTAATATATACAGCATTTTATTTATCCATTATTAAATAGTTGATATCTGTGTAGGTGATTTCTACTTTTTGGCTACTGTGAATAATGCCATTATAAAACTTAAATATTAGTTTGTTTTCTTTTTTAGACAGGATTTCCATGCTCCAGCTGGCCTCTAACTCACTCTATAATCAAAGATACCCTTGACTGGGAGCTGGAGAAATGGCTCAGTGGTTAAGAGCACTGCCTGTACTCCCAAAGGTCCTGAGTTCAATTCCCAGCAACCACATGGTGGCTCACAACCATCTGTAAGGACATCTGGTGCCCTCTTCTGGCCTGCAGGCACACATGCAGACAGAATACTGACAATACTGTATACATAATAAATAAATAAATCTTAAAAAATTAAAAAAAAAAAAAAAGATACCCTTGACTTTCAGATCTTCCCAGCTGTCTCCCAAATGCTGGCATTATAGGCATGCACCATTATGCCCAGTTTTTTGGTTATTTCTTAAATATTTATTTATTTATTATGTATACAATATTCTGTCTGCGTGTATTCCTGCAGGCCAAAAGAGGGCACCAGACCTAATTACAGATGGTTGTGAGCTACCATGTGGTTGCCGGGAATTGAACTCAGGACCTTTGGAAGAGCAGACGATGCTCTTAACCACTGAGCCATCTCTCCAGCCCCCTTTTTTGGTTATTTTTTTTTAATTATAATTTATTTTTACTTTTTGTGCACTGTTTTGCCAGCGTGTATACCTGCGTGAGGGTGTCAGATCCCCTGGAAGCTAGAATTCCAGACAGCTGTAAGCTGCCATGTGGGTGCTGGGAATTGAACCCAGGTCCTCTGGAAGAGCAGACTGTGCTCCTAACCACTGAGCCATCTCTCCAGCCCTGGTTTGTTTGTTTTGTTTTGTTTTGTTTGTTTTGAGGTGGGGTTTCTCTGTGTAGCCCTGGCTGTTCTGGAACTTGCTCTGTAGACCAGGCTGGCATCAAAGTCAAGGATCAGCCTGTTTCTGCCTCCCAAGTGCTAGGATGTGTCACCATACCAGTCTGTATGCCCAGTTTTCAAACAAATTTTTGTTTAAATAACTTTTTAAAGGTATATTTTATTTATTATACATAATGTTTTGTATGCATGATTGCTTATGCCAGAAGAGGATATTGCATTTCATTATAGATGGTTATGTGACACCTTGTGGTTGCTGGGAATTGAACTCAGGACCTCTGGAAGAGTGGTCAATGCTCTTAACCTCTGAGCCATCTCCAGCCCCATAATAATTAATTAATTTTATTTTATGTACATTAGTGTTTTTGCCTGCATGCCTGTGTGAGGGTTTCAGATCTTTTGGAACTAGAGTTATAGACAGTTGTGAGCTGCCATGTGGGTTCTGGGAATTGAACCCAGGTCCTCTGGAAGGACAGTCAGTGATCTTAACTGCTAATCCATCTCTCTAACTCCTAAATAACTTTCTAACTTTTTCATTTTACTTATTTTTGAGACAGGGTCTCACTTTGTAGCCTAGACTAGTGTAGTAATAAGAGCGGCAGGGCTGCGTTCCCAGCACCCCAGCCGCCCACACGGCTAGCTTATGCCCGAAATAACAACACACAAACTGTATTCATTTAAACACTGCTTGGCCCAATCTCTTCTAGGCTAATTCTCACATATTAATTTAGCCCATTTCTAATCATCTGTGTGTAGCACCCCAAGGTGCACTTACCAGGAAGATTCTAGCCTATGTCCATCCTGGGTCGGAGCTTCATCCTGGGAGCGGGGCATGGCGTCTCTCTCAGGCGTCTGCTCCCGAGAGGAGAGCTGTCAAGACTGAGCTCACTTCCTCTTCCTCCCGGCATTCTGTTCTGTTTACTCCACCTACCTACGTCCTAACCAATAAAATGGGCCAAGGCAGTTCCTTTATTAGCCAATGACCTTCCTCCATCAGACTAGGCTACAGCTCATTATTTGTAGCCCGGGCTGGCCTTAAACTTACGCAGGTCCTCTTGTCTCAGCCTCTGGTTTGAGTGCTGTAATTGTACATGTAAACCCACAACACCCAATACTTGTTTTTGTTTTTTTTTTTAATATTTATTTATTATTTATTATGTATACAATATTCTTTCTGTGTGTATGCTTGCAGGCCAGAAGAGGGCACCAGACCTCATTACAGATGGTTGTGAGCCACCATGTGGTTGCTGGGAATTGAACTCAGGACCTTTGGAAGAGCAGGCAATGCTTTTAACCGCTGAGCCATCTCTCCAGCCCCCTGGTTTTTGTTTTTTGAGACCATATCCAGGACTATTCTGGGGCTCACTGTGCAACTAAATATAACCTTTAACTTCTGACCCTCCTACCTATAGCTTCTGAGTCCTGGGTCTGCAGCTGTGCACCACCACGCTTGGTTTGTGCAAGTTCTAGCCCTACCAGGCCTACGCAGTGACAAGAACATTACTGCTGTCATAACATTGTAAAATGGGTGGGGTTTTGGTTTTCATTTCCTTAATGGCTAATGATGTTGCACACCTTATGTTCTTATGGCCATTTGTGTGTCTTTGTTTGTTTGTTTTTTAAAGATTTATTTATTTGTTTATTTATTTATTTATTATGTACACAACATTCTGCCTCCATGTATGCCCACATTCCAGAAGAGGGCACCAGATCTCATTACAGATAGTTGTGAGTCACCATGTGGGTGCTGGGAATTGAACTCAGGACCTCTGGAAGAGCAGCCAGTGCTCTTAACCTCTGAGCCATCTCTCCAGCCCTTGTGTGCCTTTTAAAAGGGGGGAAAGATCGCTCCAAGTCATTTGTACTTTTTGAAAATTAGGTTGATGGTCTTTCTGTTGTTGTCAGTTTGTAATATGTGTCTAGATCGTAGATGCTTTTGCGGTGTGTGATTTGCAAATAAGTTTCCATTGTATGAGTTGTTGCTGCTTCTTTATGGTGTCCTTTAATTTCATATACAAAAATTTTTTGTTATTGTTGAGTCCAATTTATATTTTTTGCCTTTTGTATGCTTCTTAGGCGTCCTGGCTCTTCCCCCCTCCCCTTCTTTTTGGTGAGGATTGAACCCAGGGCCTCCCATACATGGTAGAAAAGTGCTGTAACACTGAGCTAACCTAATTCTCTAGTTACTTTTGAAAGTATATATAAAACATGGAATTACAGTCGATGTTTTCTTCTTTGTATGTGGTGCTGGAGACCACTTGGGCCTTCAGCAGACTCTATACGCACCCTAGCACCGAGTGAGTCTCTAAGGCTCATTTGAATCTTTGTTAGATATGCATGTACTCCATCTATGAAGAATGAGTGTACCTTTTCTTTCCATCCTTACCCATACCATGTATTAATCAGCTTTGGTTTGTTTGGTTTTGACAGGTGGGAATAAAATTTGAAAAGCATTTCATCAGTAATTTATTTACTTTATTATTTATGTATTTCTTCAGCCTATAGTCACTCATAGGTATGAATGTTCACATCTTTTGTATGTTTTATTTCTTTAATTGGCTATAACAGATGCTACATTTATGTGTGACAAGCGGTGTAACAAGAAACGATTGTGTGGCCGGCATAAGTGTAACGAGATATGCTGTGTGGTAAGTGGACTTAGCATTGGTTGGTGTAGTCGGATTCCATTCATCTGGAAGCCTCAACCCTCAGAATGTGACCCAGATTTGGAAGTCGACCTAAACGGTAGAGTTTCTCCCACTCCCCACGTGCACTCAGCAGACAACCTTTTTAGGCTTTTAGTGTCGTCCGCTGCACAGGGGAAGAAAAGGATGTGTGGAAGGCCTCCTCCGACCCCAATCCTAAAAAGCTTTAGTTTTTGCTTTTTGAGATTTCCTTTTATTTATTTATTTTGATTTTTTTTTTTTAAAGTTTTGATGCGCGGGGGGTGGGGTGGGGTGTTTGTTTTGGTCAGTATGGGGTTTGTATACGTGAGTGCAAATGCCTACAGAAGCTAAAAGTCAATATCAGGCCCCCTCTGGAACTGAAATTACAGGCAGTTGGGAGCCACCTGGCATGGGTCCTCTGCAAAAGCAGTAAATGCTCTTACCTATTGAGCCATCTCTCCAGCTCCCAAGACAACTTTAGAATGGTCCTTTGGGACTGTGTTGTCCCAGCATAGTGGGCCATATCAGAGGCCAAAATAAGTATCCTGGGTTTTGTTTCTTTTTAAATACAGGTTCTCCATATATTGCCCTAACTGGCCTAGACATTGCCTTATAGACTAGGTTGGCCTTGAACGTAGGATTTTTTAAAGGCACAAGTTTCATTTATTTAAAATAATTGTTTCTGTAGAATTAATTGTAGGTCCTCTACCTGACATTGGTATTCTGTTAATCTATATGTGTATACATATATATGTAATGAGATACTGATGCGTATAAGTAAAGCCACGTATATATATACATACAAACAAGGGAGAATAATAACAAGTTAGTAGGGCTGGAGAGATGGCTCAGCAATTAAGAGCACTGGCTGCTCTTCCAGAGGTTCTGAGTTCAATTCCCAGCAACCACATGGTGGCTCACAACCATCTGTAATGAGATCTGGTGCCCTCTTCTGGTGTGCAGGTGTACATGGAATGAATGTTGTATACATAATAAATAATCTTTTAAGAAAAATAACAAGGTAGTATAACTATATATGTGTATACATATATATGTAATGAGATGCTGTATGATACATATAAGTACAGCAACATATATATACATACAAACAAGGGAGAATAATAACAATAACAAGGTAGTGTAACTATATATGTGTATATGTTATTCATGTGTATATGCTTGTTCCTTTTTTTTTCCTGGAGACGGTCTCACTATGTAGCTTAGCAGGCCTGGAACTTACTATGTAGGCGAAGGCTGGCCTTTAACTCACAGAGATCTGCCTACCTCTGCTTCTGCTTCCCAAGTGTTGCTATTCAAGGCATGCACCACAACACCTGACACAATCTTTAAAAATTTATATTTTGCAGCTATGGAGATAGTTAAGTTAGTAAAGTGATTACCTTACAAGGATGAGGACTTTCGTTTGAATCCCAGCACTCTTTAAAAATGCTGGGCATACTGGAGGACCAAGAAGGCTGAGTCTGATGAAGTAAGACTTTGCTGATACACTCCTCCTAGACAAAGGGGTGGGAAGAACAGCCCTTACTGGAGAAAACCACAGGGCTGACTGTACTACCCAACATTTTTCACTGTCTTTGCTATTTTTTTTTATTTTTTTAATTAATTTAACATCTATTGAAGAGAAGTGGGTGTGCTTATTTAACACTGTAAAAAAGAAAATGCTTGATTCCCAGTGCTGGGAAGACATAGGCAGGAGAATCCCTGGAGCTTGCTGGCAAGCTACTCTAGCCCCTTGACGAACTCCAAGTTCATGAGAGACCTTATCTCAAAGGAGATGAGAGTGTTCTGAGAGTGGGATCTGAGGCTGGCCTCTGGCCGCCTCTCATTCCCACACACGTGTACCTAACACACATGTAAAAATCCTCGTCTTGACAAAGAAAAGAGTGATGCTGTTGTGTTCTGTACCAAGGTGGATGAGTCAGTGTTTGGAAATCTAAAGACTGCTCTATCAGAAAGTTCAAAGCGAAGCAGCGAGGTAGCACAGCAGAGCCCATCCACACAGCATCCAGCTGCAATAGGTGTCTGCTCATGACTAATCTCATGTCAGTCCTGTCTTCCCCTTCTTCTGTTCATAATGTGTGCAGCCTGGTTATTTTGTTTATAAAATGGAGAAGAATCATGAACAAATAGAAATCTCTCCTCTTAGGACAAGGAGCACAAGTGTCCTTTGATTTGTGGGAGGAAGCTCCGTTGTGGCCTTCATCGGTGTGAAGAACCTTGTCATCGAGGGAACTGTCAGACCTGCTGGCAAACCAGTGAGTACCTTCACCGTATTCGTCAAGAGTTTCTGGAGCCGGTCGTAGTGCCGTATGTCTTTATTCAGCACTTAGAGGCAGAGGCGAGCCCATCTCTGTCAGTTTGAGGCTAGCCTGGTCCACATAGTGAGTTGTGGGACTGCATGTAGCTAGAACTACATAGTGAAACCCTGTCTCAAAAACAAAACAAAAGTTTCCTGGCATATTTTGAGCAGGTGGTTTGCTTAGATTGGTAAGAGGTATTGAAGTAAGCCTTACTATTTCAAACATGTTGAGACTTTGTAGTTATTCTTAGCCAGACATTCATATAATGACAGTACGGGAGACAGCAGGGCAGTGGCGAGAAGATAGCAGGTGTGTAAGTACAAAACCCCAAGTTCAACCCCCAGAACTAGGCAGGGGACTAAATAAATGACAAAATTAAATATACCTATCTCTGTATATTATTATATCCCAAACTCAGGAAGGCTTGTTTTCTTTCGTCTATGCCCTTAGGTTTTGATGAATTAACCTGCCACTGTGGCGCCTCTGTGATCTACCCACCAGTCCCCTGTGGAACTAGGCCTCCCGAGTGTACTCAGACCTGTGCCAGAGTCCACGAATGTGACCATCCAGGTGAGTCCCACCGTGTTGCCATCCCTCACGGCCTACTCACAGCCTGTGGGTTAGCGTGTGGCTGTGTAGAGGACTCAGACCATCTGGGTTAGCTGCCGTTGCTCCCCTGCTTCTGTGAAGGTGTATCTTGTATCTGTCATCTAAGCCACCGCCAGTACTTGACAACACGCTCACAGTCCTCCAACTGTCAGACGCATCCCGGAGTGTGGAAGAACCTCGTTTGTTTCTCAGACTCCTCTCCCTTTGTTGCCTCAACTTTTTGTACATATTTCAAAATTGGACTTTTTTTTTTTTTACAGAATTAAAAATAATTTAGTTAAAGCTCAGCAGGTAAAGTGCTTACTTCCAAGCCTGGTGACCTGAGTTTGATTCCTTGGTCCCTGTGGTGAGAGCTAACTTCTGAAACTTGTTCTCTGATCTCCACGCACGTGCCATGACGCACACACACGCACACACATTCACACACAGCAAAAAAAATAAGTAAATATGTTTTTTTTTTTTAAAGATTTATTTATTATGTTTACAACATTCTGCCTCGATGTATGCCCGCACACCAGAGAAGGGCGCCAGATCTCAGTACAAATGGCTGTGAGCCACCATGTGGTTGCTGGGAATTGAACTCAGGACCTCTGGAAGAGCAGCCAGTGCTCTTAACCTCTGAGCCATCTTTCCAGCCCCCAGTAAATATGATTTTTAAAAACAATCTTGAATTTGGTTTTTGTTAGAGAAGCAATATGTTTCTTAAGTAAAATTAAATTATAAAAAATTTGGGCTTGAGAGTTGTCTCACCAGTTAAGAGTACTGGCTGTTCTTCCAGAGGACCTGATTCAATGCCTAGTAACCATATGGCAGCTCATAACTGTCTAAAACTCCAATTTCAGGGAGTCTGGCGCCCTCATGTACAGGTGTACATGCAGGCAAAGCACCACATAAAAATAAATTAGTTTAAAACTTTAAGTCAAAAGATTGATACTAAGTCACCTACTATAGCACTTTTTTAAAAGATTTATTTTTAATTATGAGTATGTCTATGAGTATGTACATAGATGCACAAAACATAAGTCCATTCCTCCAGATAGGGAGCCCACAACATACCAAAGACCATCTTGGTGAGCCCGTGAGTTTTATTGGTGTTGGTTACTTGCAGGAGCAGAAATGACTCAGTGACAGCTGAATCAGCATAGTGTACCCCAGCACAGGTGACAGCTCACAAAAGCTGGGAACCTAGAGCACTCCACATAACCTGTGGGAGGCTCAACACTGGAGAGTGTCCTTTCCAGGTACCTCAGCTGCTCTAAGATTCCTCTAGGCAGCTGGTCAGGTCTCAGGGTCTTTGCAACTTGGCTTTTTTTGACTCCAATAAGGAGTGAAGGACCAAGGAACCTAGTGAATCTGGTCAGTTTCAGGAACTTCCTGAAACTATTCTCAGTTAGTTTGCCTCTGGCTTCAGGAGCTTCTGGGATGGTGGATGGTTCCGATCTCAGAGGAACTGATAAGCAGCAGTTCGTTGTTTTACTTACTAACCCCACAAAATAACTCAGGGCCCTGGATCCTACATGAAGTCTAGCCATGTGATTTGAGTTAAAATTAGATGGCTGACTCTCAGTTTTTTAATTTAATATAGTAAAACAGAACTAAACAAATTTATCATGAAGTAGAAAACCTTTTTTTGGGAAACTTAGAGTGATCTTCCCAGCATGGTTTGTAAATTCCTTTCTTGGTCATCATACCAGCATGAAGTGTCCAGGCCAGTTCCTGCCCAGCCCCTCTTTTCTACTAGCTTCCAGGAATTACAGATGATGTCCAAATCCTGCTGGGTGGTATCCTTAGTAAGACCTTTAAAACTTATACATTGTGGTGTACCTGCTTTTGTTTAGCATTCATTTTCATTTTCTTGAGTGTCTTTTGAATATCCAGCATGGTGTCGGTCAGAGGGAACTTCAGAGAATGAAAAAAAAATCTCCCATCACTAGAGTCTTATGTTCCTGAGAGTTAGAGAATAGTGGTCAAATGCCTATACATGCATTTGGGCCAGCTCGCAGCCTTGTGTTGGAGACCTAAAACACATGAGGGAGTATAGGAAGCTTAGATAGGGTACTCACTTAATCTGTGGCACTGAAAGTAATCAATAGAAGCATTTAAATCATTAAAAAATTATATTGTATGTATGGGTATTTTGCCTACCCGCATGTCTGGTGACTGGAGGCCAGAAGAAGGCATCCGATTCCCTGGAACTGATCTTACAATGGTTGTGAGCCACCATGTGGGTGCCAGGAGTTGTGCCGTCTGTGCCGCCCACAGCAGATCATCTTACACAGAATAAATGACAGCTGTCTGGACGTTAGTTACCGGTTCACACAGAAGCACGGGCAGACCAAGTGGCTATCTCTCTCCCTTAGCTTTTTTTTTTTTTTTTTTTTTTTTTGTGTGTGTGTGTGTGTGTGTGTGTAAGTAATTGCTGCATGTATGGGTGCCAGCATAGGCAAGAAGAGGACATTCAGTCCCGTAGAGCTAGTTACAGCCAGTTGTGACCCATTGGCTTGGGTACTGGGGCCCAAATTTGAGTCTTCTGGAAGAGTAACCAACTTTAACTGCTAAGCCGTCTTCCTAGCCCCAGATGCTCATTTTCCAGTACTCAGATATAAAGCCAGTTATGTTTCTACTTCCTCATGATCATTTAGAATAATTCCTAACATTTATAGCATGTTTATAGTATTTGTGACCTTATTTAGACATTATTTCTAAAGTTCTGTTTCTGTTTCTGCAGTGTATCATTCTTGTCATAGTGAGGAGAAGTGTCCCCCCTGTACCTTCTTAACTCAGAAGTGGTGCATGGGCAAGCATGAGGTAAGTTTGCTCTCTCCTAGGTGTCCGTAGTTCCAGTCAGAAATGTATGCTTAGTTGCTTAAACGTTTCTCAAAATGTTTCTCAAGTCTCATTTCTCAAAATAAACATAGTCTAAGAAGCAGAAGCTTTCTGTTATCACCTTTCTCACTTTTGTGTCAAAAATTCCATACAGTAAAATGTATCAGGGGTTGGCAACATAGCTCATCTTAAAGACACCGTAACACAGCTGACAGTCTGAGTTTAGTTCCTTTAACCTTACATAAAAGGTGGAAGGAGAAAACTGACTGCATAAAGCTGACCTCTGACCTTCACATGGATGCCAGAGCATACTTGTATGTACACACACAGTAATAATGCAGTAAAATAAGTTTTTTTGAAGTTGATTTTATTTCATGTGTATGAGTGTTTTGCCTGCATGTATGTCTGTGTACTGTGTGTGTGCCTGGTGTCCGTGGAGGCCAGAAGACCCTCTGGAACTACAGTCACAGATGGGGTTGTAAACTGCCATGTAGTTGCTGGGACTCAAACCTGGGTGCTCTTAACTGCTGAGCCATCTCTCTAACTTGGATCTATCATTTTAAAATCTGATTATAACCTTGAAATGTAGCAGAGTTGACCGTGAGAGCACATGCTGTGTGTTGCCCTGGCTGCCCCGAACTTGCCCTGTAGACCAGGCTGGCCTTAAACTCAGAGATTCATCTGCCTCTGCCTCCCAAGTGCAGGCACTAAAAGTATGCAATACTACCACTGGGTTGTGTGAAATTCTTAAACAGTGTATTTTAAATATATAAATAAATGAGGCTAGAGAGATGATTCAGCTGTTAGGAACATTTGCTGATCTCCAGAGGACTTGGGTTTAGTTCCCAGCACCCACATGACAACTCACAACCATCTGACACTCCAGTCCTAAGGACTCCTGTGTCCTCTTCTGACCTGAGGGAATAAGGCATGCGTACATACATGCAGGCAAAACACTTACACAAATAAATAAAATTTTAAATATCAGTGTATATTTAGGAGCCAACATGATGGTTTAATGGATAAAGATGCTTGTCAAGCCTGGCAACCTGAGTTTAATCCTGGGTCACATGGTAGAAGAGACCCAGCTTTCTCAAATTGTCCTCTGACCTCCACATAATAGCTGGCACATATGTGATCACACACATTGACACACACACAAACATTACAGTGTTTTTAAAAAATATTTTATCTATTATGTACAATGTTCCGCCATTATAGATGGTTGTGAGCCACCATGTGGTTTCTGGGACCTCTGAAAGATCAGCCAGTGTTCCTAAGCTCTGAGCCATCTCTCCAGCTTCAAGTTAGAACTTTTTAATGCGCATTCATTACAGATAGCTGAGAAAATACTGTTCTGGCACAAAAACACTTTTTTGTTGTGCTGCAGGTTAAACCAAGGGTTTTGCACTGGTTGGGTATATTAGTTAGTTTTAAATAACACAACTTAATACAACCTAGATGGACCAGAGGAGAGAGTTAATGAGAATTTAGATCAGGTTAGCCTGTGGGTGTGTCTTTGGAGGATTATCAGTTGATAATTGATATGAACCCAGTCCACAGTGGAAATCACAGTTCCCTAGTCACGGGGACCTGAACCATGAAATAGTGGAGAGATCACGCTGGGCAGCAAACAAGCCGCACCCCCTCTTCTGTGATGGTGGATGTGCTGTAACCATCTGCTGAGTTCCTGCATTAAATTCCCTTCAGTAGTGACTGTAGCCTGAAATTGTAAGCCAAACAAACCATTTCCTACCAGGGCTTTTTTAGGCTGTTCTGTCACAGCAACATAAAATGAAACTAGATCCAGAATTGGTGATGAGGTTGTTGCTCTGGTAAACCTGGCCATGTTGCTTTTGGGGGAAGAATATAGAAGATTCTAGAAGTGGGCTGCATAAGCCATTGAATCCTGTTGACAGAGCTAAATAGGTCATCCTAGAAGGCATGTGTGCCCTTCGAGAGCTGATCCTTAGGGTTTCAGGGGGAGCGAGGACATTATCAGGAATTGGGCTTTTCAGGAACTGTTGGCTAATAATTTGTGTGTGGTGATCAGGCTGGGGCTGAAGAAAAGCCTTGATTGATAAGAGATCAGCAGCAGTGGGGCAGAACTTTCTGTGCGTCCTAGAGACAAGCGTTCCCTTGGGGTCAGCACAAAGAAGCTGACCCAGCTGTTGTCAGCTAGGCTACATCTCAAGCCTGCAGAACTTGACATTGTAGGAGTTACCACATGGTACTGGTTTTGAAGGCACAAAGGGGTTGTGGAGAGCAGCTGAAGCCAGACACCATGTGTCGGGGTCCAAGTCCCTACAAAGAGTCCCTGAAAGGCAGTTGGTGAAGGTGAAGCCTCAGCTGCAATGGAGACCCCACAGTATTGCAGATGCCAGGACTTCAGAATGTCCCTCGAGGATCGCTGCTGATGTGGATGGATCCAGGCTACGAGAGAAGCTGTGTGCCCTGTGGATGTCAGAATTGAAGCAGTAAGGCTGCCAGAGCCCCCTGGAGTCTGGAAAATTACATTATGATTGAGTCCTCCGTGTTGGACTTGAGCTACAGGATTTGGGTTTTGCTTTGGTGTAGCTGTTTTTATACCCTAGTTCTTCCCTATTGGAATAAGAATGTTTAAGTGTGTAACTTGTTTTTTATCTTTCAGGAGCTCACATTTAAGAAACTTTGGACTTTTAAAGAGACTTTGGACTTTTGAAGTGTTGGAATATTTGAAGACTTTGGGGGGCTTTTTTGAGTTGTACTATATTTTATATTAAGATATTGCCATGAGATTTGGGGGCAAGAAATGTAAAATTATTGTTCATAGTGATATGTTTGTGTGCTAACTTGACAAGGGGTGGATTGTGCTGGTTTAACTGTTAATTTGACCCAACCTAGAATCACCCAGGAAGAGGGTCTTAATGAGAAGTTACTTAGATCAGATTCGGCCTGTGGGTGTGTCTGTGGGGATTACCTTGATTGTTAGTTAATTAATGTGGGAAGACACAGCCCACTGTGAGAGGCAGAAAATCCTAAACTATGTGAATGGAGAGATGAAGCTGAGCAGCAAGCAAGCAGTGTGCATGTATTCATTTCCTCCTCCCTGTGTGGACATGACTAGCTGCTTGAGTTCCTGCCTTGACTAAATGCAATAATGACTGTAACCTGGAATTGTAAGACAAATAAACCCTTTCCTCTATGTTTCTTTTTGTCAGGCTATTTTATCTCAGCAACAGAAATGACAAGAGTCCTGTGACTGAGCTGTAGCCCTAGCCAGTGAAAGAACTGTTCTTTAACACTTTGTTGTATAGCCAAGGATATGTGATTCATGCTTCTACTCCCAAGATGATACATTTTGTGGCCTGCTCTGTTACTTCATAACATAACTCTTGATATCTGTAACATGTTTTCAATATTTTTTCATCTTTAAAGGACATATTTTTTCTGTACTTATTTCCTGTGGTGGTTCAAGTCATAGCCCTTCATGTTCCTTCTCTTTATATCATTTTTGTGGTTGCTTTGAGGCAGGATTTTGTATAGCTCAAATTGTCGTCGAATTTGCCACCTCGCCAAATCTCTTGGACTCCTGATCCTCCTGACTCTATCTCCTACAGGCATGCATTCAGTCTGGATCTTACTTCCTCTGTCAGCTTCTCTGCTATAAAATGCTCGTGTGTTATCTTTATTCAGTAAATAATAGCTGAACACCTACTCTGTGCCGGGTACTAGACTAGGTATGGGGTGATTGACTGACACACTCCTGCCCTTGTGGGTCCCACTATTCAGGGGTGAGTCCGCAGGCAGTTGTTAAGTTCCATAATGTGAAGAATGCAGAGTCCTTGGGGCTTAGATCTGACAGTCATTCAAGATGAAATAACACTAGAAAGGACAGTAAGATGCAAGCAAGTCAAGTGAGGAGTGGGTGACAAGAACACAGAACATACGCAGGATGTAGCCCTAATTCCAAAGCAATTGGGAGCATGTGTGTTCTAGATCTGGAGGCCTTTTCAAATGGTGTTATTGGAGCTAGATGTTGTAGCAAACGCTTGTGGTCTCACCATTAGAAAGGTTGAATGAAAGGAAGGAAGACAGACTTCGAGGCTAGCCTGGGTTGCACAGCAAGACTCCATGTCAAAATAAAAAGTCGTGTGTTACTGGAATGAAAATTGTTTCCAAATTTCAACAGCTCTTGAAGGAATTTGAGTGAATACATAAAAGTAACCTTGAAGCTAAGCATAGCAGCACATACCTATAGTCCCAGCACTTGGGGAAGTGGAACAAGAAAATCAAGAGTTCAAAGCTAGCTTGTACTACATAGACCCTGTTTCAACCAGGCAGTGATGGCACTCAGGCATTAGAGGCAGGCAGATCTCTGAGTTTGAGGTCAACCTGGTCTCCAGAGGGAGTTCTAGGACAGTCAGGGCTACACAGAGAGACCTTGTCTTAAAAAAAAAACAAAATCTTTGATCTCATGGCAGTAAGTTTGTAGCCTGTCTGTCCAGCAATGGGAGGCCTAGAAGCAGGCAGGTTCTCAAGAAATAAAATGAGTTGAGAGTTCCTGTTGCCTCTTCCTTTTTTAGAAAATCGTGTGTGTGTGTGTGTGTGTGTGTGAGGGAGAGGGAGAGAAAGGGAGGGAGGGTGATGAGGAGAAAGCTGTGTGCCGCGGTTTTGCATGGAGGTCAGGTTACAGCCGCAGGAGTTGGTTCTTTGCTCCTGTATGGGTCCTGGGAATTGAATTCAGTTCATTGATCTTGGCAGCATGTGCTTTTACCCACTGAGCCAACTGACCAGTCCTTGCTTGTCATTCTTTATGACAAGGTTACCTGGTTCTGAGACATCAGCTGGCAGATATGATGGAATAGTTGGCTGTTTAACCACAGTGTATCCCTCTGCAGCGTGCCAAGGCGATCTCTGTCCTGACACTCAGACTTACGAGACTGGGTGACAGTACCATCTCATCCTCATCTGCCATAGGGACTCTGGGGGAGGGAGGGAAAGGTGGGATGTTAAGACAGGGTCTTGCTCCCAGGCTGACTTGAGCCTCAATCATCCTCCCTCAGCCTCTTGAGTGCTAGGACTGTACACATGCACCACCATCATGGTTACAGCATTTCAAAAGGATTCCCTAGTTACCTGGTCTTTTCTGTTTATTACCCATTTATTAAGAAGTTTGTTGGGTCACAGGTGGCTAATGCCACGACCTTATCCTTAAAGTTCCCTTTTGTTTCTCTTTCCTACGTACTTGAACACTTGGGCTTAGAAAATTTTTAACTGTTGCCAGGCAGTGAAGGTGCACACCTTTAATCCCAACACTGGAGGCAGAGGCAAGTAGATCCCTGAGTTTGAGGCCAGCCTGGTCTACAGAGCAAGTTCCAGGACAGCCAGAGTTGTAATACAGAAAAAACTCTGTCTCGAAAACAAACAAAAATCTGTTTTCAGTTCAAGGAGATTTTTTTTAGGTTTTTGTTTTTAATATTTATGACTGTGTGTGGTGGTACCCAACTTGAATTGAGTATTTAGAAGAGGCAGGTGGATCTCTGTGCTTTGACTCCAACTTCATCTACATAGTAAGACCCTGCCTCAAAAAAAAAAAAAAAAGACTTATTTGAGCCAGGCACTATGGCACATACATAGAATCCTATAATCAGGAATCCAAGGTCACCTGTGACTGTATAATTTGAGGCCAGCCTGGGCTATTGGAGATCCTGTCTCAAAAATTCCTAAACAGGGCCAGCCACATGGTTCAGCAGGTAAAGGCACCTGAAACCAAGTCTGATGACCTGAGTTTAGTCCCTGGGACCCACATGCTGGGAGCTGGAGAACCAGCTCCTACAGACGTTCCTTGACCTCTGCATGGATACTGTGGCACACACACTGAGTTAACATGTCAAAACAAACCCACGGCTCATTTTCTAAAGAGTAAATATAGCTCATGCGTCAGTGTTTGCCGAGCGTGCATGAGGCTCCCAATTCAGCCTCAGTGCTGCCCCAAAGAAAAAGCAAAAGCAAGTATTCTAGGAGTAAAGCTTCACCATGAACGCACACAAAGATGAGAACCTGGCTGCTTCTCTCTCTCCTAGTTACGAAGCAACATCCCCTGTCACCTGGTTGATATCTCTTGCGGATTACCCTGCAGTGCCATGCTACCCTGCGGGATGCACAAATGTCAAAGACTCTGTCACAGAGGAGAATGTCTTGTGGACGAGGCCTGCAAGCAGCCCTGTACCACCCCCAGAGCTAACTGTGGCCACCCATGTATGGCACCCTGCCACCCCAGTTCACCCTGCCCTGTGACAGCTTGTAAAGCCAAGGTAAGTGTTGACTCAGCTGCTAGTGAGGACAGACCTGACCTGCAATGGCCCCTGTCTGTGCACCCAGAGAAATCATACAGTCTGCGTGACACTGAAGTGCTGGCGCTATACCCAGCAAACGAGAGATAGGTGATCCCTTACAGTAAGATAGGACAGACAGATAATAGCTAAGTGATGTCTCGGGTGATTAGGACTCTGGTGTCATAAAGGAGTAATTATACCTGCATGGAAGGTAAGTGAGAGATTTGGTTTGGTTGAGGGGTCAGGAAGGGCCACCCCGATGAAAGCAGGGGTCGTCTGGACCTTGGTTGGACCTTTGTCAAGTGGGTACCCCGGATTCAGTGTTACAAGCTTTGTTCTAGGTTTGCCCTTTCAGCTGGGAATAAGAGAAGTACTTTGCAGACGGGCGCTATGACAGGACACATGTGCCTCCTAGCACGTCCATTGCTATGCCGCCAGTCCGCATGTGTGGTAGTTAGAGAAGCCGGCCCAGCTGGTCGCCGTCTGGCGTCATTAGGGAAGGGCTTTAGCAATGAAGCCTGCCCGAGTCCCCCACCATTCTCTTGTGGGAAGAGTCATGCCACACTCACTGATATTTCAGGTAGAGTTACAGTGTGAATGTGGGAGAAGAAGAGAAATAGTGATCTGCTCGGAAGCGTCCGGCACCTATCACAGGTGAGTGCTGCAGCTGTCCTCGAAGTTGCTGGGTCCGGTTGAAGGGGAGTCATTTCTTCTCCAGTGCTGGAGACCGAACCCTAGGTCCTGCACATCCTAAGATAATGCTCTGCCACTGAGCTATAGCTCCAGCTGTAGGCACTTTGTGGTGTTTGCCGTTGTTTGTGAGCTGTTCTTGTTCTCTGTAAGATTTTGCATTTATTATCTGTGTGTATGTACATGTGTGTACACACACGGCACAGTGCATACGTGGAAATAAAAGGACGTCTTAGGGGAGTTGGTTCTCTCCCTCTGCTGTGTGGGTTCCAAGGATCAAAATGAGATTGTCAGTCGTGGCTGCAAGCACTGTTTACCTGTTGAACCATCTTGCCAGTGCCTTAGAAAGCTTTTAAAGTAGACTTTTACATCTAGGGCTGGAGAGGTGGCACAGCAGTTAACTTCCAGAGAACCTAAGTCTGGATCCCAGCCTTCTGATCAGGCAGCTCATAAACTGCCTATGACTCCAGCTTCAGGAAATCCAATGCTGTCTCTGGGCTCTTCAGACACCCACACAAACACATGTCACACATGCGCACCTGTACACACACATACACACACACACACACACACATATCATATATATACAATGATAAAAAAGTTTTAAAAATATTTAAGTGCTGCCAGGCAGTAGTGACTCAAGCCTTTAATCCCAGCAGAGGCAGGTAGATCTTTGTGAGTTCGAAGCCAGCCTGGTCTACAGAGCTAGTTCTAAGATAGCCAGAACTACAGAAAGAAACCCTGTCTCAAAAAAAAATTAAAATAAAAATAAAAATTTGAGTGCCTTTTCTTGCCTTTAGTTTGTGAAAGCAATACTTTACGTCCTCCTTTCCCACTCTTTCCTCTCTTTCATCTAATTATACCGTGAGATAGAAAGGAAGATGTCTGGAAGTTAGTAAGGTGCTTTACTGTTGTACCTTTTTTGTGTTGGTGCCGCAGCTAAGGTAGTCTGTCTCTCATTACAAGCTTAGGGTTTCAGATTGTTGTGGTAGATATCCTATGGCCTCTGTGGTGCTACAGAGATCTGTGTATAGCGGTGGAGTGTCAAGGAATGGTTGGCTGTGTATATCTCCTAACAAGATGTGAAGACATGCTGTGCTATCTGACTACAGACTTGCATAGATATCTAGTTGGCTATTTGTTGGTTTTGTTTGATGGTTTTTCTTTTTTGAGACTAGATTTTACTTTGTAGCCCTGGCTGGCCTGAACTCACTGTGTAGATCAGGCTGACCTCAAACTTGCAGGGCTCTACCAGCCTCTGCCTCCCAAGGGTCGGGATTAAAGGCGTCGCCACCACGTCTGGCCTGATTGACTGTTTGAAGAGAGTATTGGGTATTGGCCTGGAAGTTCTGGAGATAGAAAGCTTTGTTAGCGCTTCCCTTCCCGTGAACTGAGGACATGTACTGTAAACATGTCAGTCGTTTACATGTAGTGCTACGGTAAACATGTAATAACAGATGAGCTCCCGGGGTCACACGGACTACCTTGTGGTTGATGACCTTTGGAGGAAGCTCTGTGTTCCTAGCATGGGAGGCTCTTATGACCCTGCAATGCCTCTTTTTTCTCCCTATATTTCAGAATAGCTGCTATTTCTATGGCCTCTAAAATAATGGACATGCAGCTGGGAGATTCAGTGGAGATCAGCAAGTTCATTACCAAGAAGGAAGTCCAGCAAGCCAGGTAACTCTGGAAGTGTTGCCTTCTTCCTCCAGTTCCTCAGTTTCTACAGGAATTCACCTGTCTCGTTCCTCCACAGCAGCGTCTCACACACAGTTGGTAGTCCACAGACTGGGGTGTTGGGACCAGCAAAGACCAAACTAGGTTTTCCAGGCCTCACTTCAGTTAGCTGACAGAGAAAGCAGGGGAGACCTAAATTTACCTAGTTCAGCCCACAGAACCAAGATTCAAAGTGGGGACCATATCTAGAAAGGGAAGTGGGGACCAGTCGGAAGCCCACGAAGGGCTGCTTGACTCTACTGTGAGGCCTGCTCATCTCCCCTTTAGCCATCTCGGGGTGCTAGTGAAGCCTGAAAATTAGCCTCCTAACTGCTGCAGGCCGTAAGCGAGGGCTACCGTGTTCTCACATGGTCTACCTGGGCTCTTCCTGGCTGGGAGCTGTGGACCTGGGCCCTGACTGTCTGTCCCATTTGTTTATCAAGGTTGCAGTGTGACGAGGAGTGCTCTGCTCTGGAAAGGAGAAAGTAAGTGGTTTCAAAGCTTGTTGCTTCTTGAGCCCTGTGCTGCTAACGGGGGAGACAGCCCTTCATCACCTGGCACCTTTGCCAAGTCTTCACGCTGTCAGCAGAGGAGTGTGCTCATCACAGTTGAATTGTCTAAGACACTAAACCACTCAGGCAATTTCAATGTGTTCAGAAATACAAGCTGTGCCGGGCGATGGTGGCGCACGCCTTTAATCCCAGCACTCGGGAGGCAGAGGCAGGTGGATCTCTGTGAGTTCGAGACCAGCCTGGTCTACAGAGCTAGTTCCAGGACAGGCACCAAAGCCACAGAGAAACCCTGTCTCGAAAAAGCAAAAGGCAAAAAAAAACCAAAAAAAAACCCCACAAGCTGTGTGGTTATTTTGTGACTGGCTAGCTTCTTGATCCCAGCAGAGATAAGAGGCTCTAAAACATGTAGCTGGGAAGATAGCTCAGTCTATAAAATATTTGCCACATGAGCACAAAGCTGTGGGTTCAGAGCCCTAACACCCAAGTAAGAGCTGGCATGATGACACACACCTGGAACTCTAGCATGGGAGGCGACGGAGACGGAAGGATAGAAGAGAGATGTGGTGCCCTCTTCTGTCACGTAGGCAAACATGCAGGCAGAACACTCATACAACTCATATTCTACATTCTTGGCTCATAATGAGTTTGAAGCCAGCCTGGAATACATGAGACCCTGTCTCAAAAAACAGCGTGTATCAGGGAAGATTTCTATAGTAGAAAGAGGTGAAAGTTCTTGACTTACATAAGAACATATACTGAGTTTACTATGGTCTATGGTAAGCTGATGTCCATCTCTTACTTCACCAAACTTGTGGATTAAACTTTATTATAGGTTTGTATGTATAGAAAACAACAAGCAAAGGGGTGTGAGCCCAGGGGTGAAGCTTAGCTGGTAGAACGCTTGCCTAGCATGCAAGCGGCCCTGGTTTGATCCCTCACCCCACGAGCCTGTGTGGTGGTCTCCGGTAGGCAGGCTCACCGTCACCCTTGGTTACGTAGGTATTTTGAGGCCAGCATGGCCTACCTGAGACCATGCTTCAAAAATAAATAAATTAATAAAACAAAACGAAAAGTGGGACATTTGGAAGACAGCTCAGTCAGAAAGTGCCGTCCGTCCAAACATGTGACCCAGGTCTCAAAACCAAAGTGGACAGCATCTGAGGGCCATGCCCAAGGTTGACCTCTGCCCTCCACATACACACATGTGCACAGGCAGTCCCCTTTCCCCCCAAACCAGAATGTTTTGGATTCAAACGTCCCTAGGGAGTCTTGAAACAAATCACCTGTAAATAAAAAAAAGGGAGAAATACTGTATATTTTCCCTCTCCTCTTTCCTTTACATTGGCTTCTTTCTCGGTCGTTTTCAGGAGGTTGGCAGAGGCTTTTGACATCAGTGACGATTCTGATCCTTTCAATGTTCGTTCTTCAGCATCCAAGTTCAGTGACAGTTTGAAAGATGACGCCAGGTATGTAACTGGTTATCCACTTTCCTAGCTGTGGCTTATGAGCGTTCTGATTAGGATTAAAGACTGTAATTAGTATGCGCTTCTTCCATTATTACACCAGATAGCGTTAACATGTATTGCAAGAAATTACATGTTTAGCTGGCTCCTTGAAGAACTGAACTTGTGCTTGAGGGGTGGTCCCCATAGCAGGAGTCTCGGCCTTCCAAGGGCCACATAGGTTCCAAGACAGGTGTCTGAGCCACCTCTCAGCCCTCTCTCACAGTCACAAGGTCCTTTTCTGGGACAGTAGCGGTTCCATTTCTGGCTATCTGGTGGCTGTTTCTCCTCCTTTCTGCCTGCTTCTTTCTTTGCTGTGTGCCATACTCTCTGTTACCTGGCGGGTCCTCACCTCTGCACTTTCTGCCAGCCTTGTCCTCGCTCTCCCTGGAGGAGAAGGTGAGTGGAGATGCTCCCAGAACAGCAAGAACAGCTGGAACTAACCGCTGCTTTCTCGTTTCAGGAAAGACTTAAAGTTTGTCAGTGACGTTGAGAAGGAAATGGAAGCGCTTGTGGAAGCTGTGGATAAGGTGAGTAGACTCGTCCAGCTGGGCATTTCTCTGAGGCCTGCTTGAGTTCAAAAAGATGTTAATAAATAAGTTCCAGAAGCATGGTCAGCCTAGGGGGTTGTAGGAAAAGGCTGTGGATCCCTAATGTCCAACCATTCTAACATTCATGGAGGCCTGGGTTACTTTCACCATTATAGGAAAGAGAGCTTTAGTTAAGTGTACATTAAAAATAACCCTTGGCCAAATATGGTAGCACACGCCTTTAATACCAACACTCTGGAAGCAGAGGCAAGTGGATCTCTGTGAGCTTGAGGCCAGCCTGGTCTACCAAGTGAATTCCAGGAGAACCAGGGCTATACAGGGGAACCCTGTCTCAAAAAAAACAAAAAAGAAGGCTCAACAGTAATACTTGGGTTAGAAGGTATGCAGGGCCCCTCAGGTGACTGAAAGGTTGCCTATGATAGGAGAGCACATTCTGTTTTCTCAAAGATGGACCGGAAACCCTTGTGGGGAGGCTAAAGATGAAGATGGGAGGGGGCGGACTTAGGAGAGTGGGCCCTGATCCGCCAGGGATGTCAAAGTGGTACTCTGCATGGAAAAGTAATTTAGTGAACTGTGTGGTGATAGCATCGTTTATCCCACCACTTAGGAAACAGACAGGTGGATCTCTGTGTTCGGGGTCAGCCCGATCTACATAGCAGGTAGCAGGATAGCCAGGGCTACACAGTAAGATCCTGTCTCTAAAAGGAAAAAAAAGCAAATGTGTCAAGAAGCAGCCAGTCCTGCTCCGGTTCCCTCTGCTGTCACCAGGCTCCCACTTCCTTCCTCTCTGTTCCCCTCTGCTGTCACCAGGCTCCCACTTCCTTCCTCTCTGTTCCCCTTCCAGCAGGATACTAGCCTGAAGAGGAAACTTAATTTGTATTTCTGTGTTTGTGCACCTGTATCTGCATACTTCACAGCTTGAGGAAACAAACTGTGTGGGGAGTTTGGGTTTCTTGTTTAAGTCCTCAGTGTGTCTCTGCGTTTCTCGGGAATGCCGCCCCTGGGTTATGGGCCGCTCAGGGAGAAGCACGGCCTCCGTGCCGCTTGTCTCTGCTTGGCCCTGCTCATCTGCCTTCCCGTTGTAGGAGTGCGGCATCCACCATGCTCACACACACAGTAGTAGGCAATCTGAACCACTTTAGTCGCGGGCTGACAAGGTGACTTCATGGTAAAAGCACTTGACACATGTACACACCTGACAACCTAATTTTGATCCCCAGCACCCACAATAAAAGGACAGAACCAGCTCCTAAAGTCACCATCTGACCTCCACAAAAATTAGCAATAGTAAAGATTCAAACTGGAAAAACTAAAGTAAAATTCCGTGACCTTGATTGCCTATGAGCATTTTCCGTTTCCAGGGGACGGCACTAATCAGTGTTTCCTTCTCCCAATCAGGGAAAGAGCAATAAGAAAAGCCACTGCTTCCCCCCCATGAACAGAGACCACCGCCGCATCATCCACGACCTGGCCCAAGTCTATGGCCTGGAGAGCGTGAGCTACGACAGTGAACCAAAGCGCAATGTCGTGGTCACTGCAGTCAGGTGGGTTGACCTCCTGCAGTCTTTGTTACTTCCTCCTCCTCCTGGAGGGGTGGAAGGGAAGTACTTTTCTCCACAACAGTCTTTCACCATTGCCTGAAGATCCAAGCCCGAGAGCAAAGCCCACACCTCACTCCACAGGGCTGCCCTGATCCATTGCAGACGCTAGAGGAGACGTTTCTGCAGGTGGAGGGGATGTGATCAGGAGGCCTGCTCCTCCCTTCTTCACCGCTCTGTCTGCTGTTCCTCCCTCTGACCTCCCAGCTCTAACCTTGGCTTGATAGAGACAGAAAGAATGCTAGGCTCTGACTCAGTGTTGTCGTCGGAGGAAACGGAGGTGGCAGTGTGAGACAGGACGGACCTAGACTCACCATCTGAACCTAGAGCTATTGAGAGAACGTCACAGTGATAGAAAGTGGATGTGGCATGGGAGGGGGTGGGCAGCAGGTCTGGCAGGGACCTGCTGGGTGGGTGGAGGGACAGACTGAATGCAGGTTGACCACCCCTGAGACAGGTGGTGTCTGGGTGTACTTGCCAGCAGCAGTGCCGCCCGGTCAAGGCCGTTTCTGCTCGTGAGCCCCGCTCTCCAGCTCTCTCCTTTACTCCTCTCAGAGGGAAGTCCATTTGTCCTCCCACCACGCTGACCAGTGTGCTTGAGAAGGAAACTCAGACACGGCCTCCACCGCCAATTGCTCATCACCGACACCAGGCAGACAAGTAAGATTCTTCAGCTGCTTCCCAGCAGAACTGGTGTGGGCAGAGGAGCTAGGACGGGTACCTGTTGGGGCTCCGTCTGCCGTCACTGGCCTCCTTGGGCTTGTGTTTAGAGTGTGAATGTCCACAAAGGTTTTGACTGGCGCCTCAAACACATTTGTTCAAGCCAGCAAAGCCTTAAGAGAAGTCTGACAACCTGACTGGGATCCTGGGACCCACATAAAGGTGGGAGGGACAGTGAGCTCCCGAGATGTCCTCTGACCTCCACACACACTCACAGACTAATAACAGGAAATAAATAGACTAGTCGTTGAATAGTTTCTGCAGTGTGTGTTGGCATGGAAGAGGGTTTCTCTGCCTCTCCAGGTAGTTTAGAACTGGATGCAGTGACTGCAGATGAAGTGGTGTGGGGGTATCAGTTGGCAGTGACGGAGGCGAGTAGAGACGTTCACTTTGAGATTTATTTAGTTTTGGAGGGGTAAGCAGCAGTGCCCAAGGAGAAGGTGAATCTGGGGAAGGGGTACAGACAAGAAGGCTCGGGGCTCCAAAGGCAGCCACAGCGCAGCAAAGGTCACATGCGTCCTGTGTGACAAACATGAGTGCTGTGGAAAGTTAAAGTGGGATGGGGTTGGGTAAAGCGACCACACAACCTAGTAAAGACAGAGCCAGGCCAGGGGTGGATGGATCACCAGATGGTCCGTGGTGGGACCAATCCAGGACACAGCATTAGCCTTGCCTGTAAGGGTGGTGGGTAAGCCTGTGTTTACAGCCCCACCTGTTAAGACACTATCATTTTACTATAATATATTTACTATAAGTGTCACTTTCTATTGTTGAAGGGAGAAAATAAAATCATTTGAAAGGCTGGGCAATGGTGGCACACGCCTTTAATCCCAGCACTCAGGAGGCAGAGGCAGGCAGATCTCTGAGTTCAAAACCAGCCTGGCTGGTCTACAGAGTGAGTTCCAGGACAGCCAGTCTACACAGAGAAACCCTGTCTCAAAAAAAATATATATATATATACTGAAAAATACTTATTTCTATTTAATCTGTGTGTTTGCCTGCATATATATGTGTGCACCACATACATGTCTGGTGCCCACAGAGTTCTGAAGAGCATGTTGGATCTTCTGCAACTGGAGTTACAGATGGCTGTGAGCTGCCTTGTGGGTACTGGGAGTTGAACCTGAGTTCTTTGCAAGACCAGCCAGTAGTGCTCCTAACCCTGAGCCATCCTCCAGCCGTGGCTTTCACATTTCGCTCTACCTACATCTCTAGGGTTTGAATGATCTTTATGATAAAAATGCTATTTTGATGTAAAGAAAACGGCAGGAATCTGCCCAGCATTTTTGTCAGCTGAGCAGAGGAGAACCATCTTCTCCTCTTCCTCTCCCTATCTCCAGAGGTGCCCAGCCTCACCCCTGGAGCCGAGGGAGATGACTGAAAGTTACTCTGGAGCTCACAGGTCCCTCTTCCACTGCGGCCTTCCACACAGTGCCCTGGAAGCGGGAGCCTCCGCTGTGGTTCCTGCACAGAGGCTCACACAGGCGACCAGGGCAGTTTACAAGGTCATCGTCCGGAGCAACCCTTGGTGCTCCTGTGGGCTGGACAGGCACAGCCTCAGCCCCAGGCAGCCTAGATTTGAGTCAGCAGGGTCTGTGCTACTGGATAGACAATGGTCCTTTGATGTTTGGATTAGGTTTTTTTTTTTTTTGGTTTTTCGAGACAGGGTTTCTCTGTGGTTTTGGAGCCTGTCCTGGAACTAGCTTTTGTAGACCAGGCTGGCCTTGAACTCACAGAGATCCGCCTGCCTCTGCCTGGGATTAAAGGCGTGCGCCACCACCGCCCGGCTAGGTTTGGTTTTTTGAGACAGGGTCCTGTATAGCCCTGATTGGTCTCAAACCCACTATAGCCAAGGATAACTTTGAGTTCCTGATCCTCCGGCCTCCACCTCCCAGGTGCTGGGGTCACAGGTAGGTAGTTGTTTGGAAAACGTGGAGCCACAATTGTATTCATTTCCACTCAGACACAGCCATAGGGAGCCATTAGCCTGCTGGGGTACTGTAAAGATTATAGAATCTTTACCCCCTTGCAGGATTTTTTGTTTGTTTGTTTTGCCTGATTGTTCTCTATATAAAACTTTATTATGGAAGTTTTTTAGAGCAGAAAGAAATAATGTAATGGACACCACTAGGCTATTGGCCGACTTCAGCACACACTGCTACGTGGGTTCCTGCTGTCTTCCCAGCTGATCCGGGGCTTTCTGAAGACTTAGGAAGAGACTGACTGCTCTTCGCTTACTTTGCAGGAATCCTGGGAGCAGTAGTTTACAGAAGATAGCTAAGGAGCCAGTGATCGACTACTTTGATGTCCAGGACTGAGAAGACACATGTTTAGACGAAAGAGTGATTCTGTGTAGTGGAGACTCATTTGCCAGCAGATTAATCATGCTCGTTCCTCCTGCGTGGCAGAACCCCCTTGTCTACTCCTGCCCCAAGTATCTCACTGTGGCCAGATCTCTGGCTGTGTGGCCACTGGATTTTTAGTCATGTGATATAAGAGGCTCCTCACCCCATCACTGTGACTACTAAGAAGGTTGGGGAGTATCGTATTTTATTTGGATAAACCAGAATTTTTTCCCAAGCTGACTTTGTGGCACCTAGCCGTAATTCTAGTTGTTACCATTGTTCACCTGGTGGGTGTGGAAAGACGCTTGAAGTACTGACCCTTGGTAAACCATTTCTGGAATCATATGTCTCCGTAGACTGGGCAGGTTATAGAATTCCATTTCTCAAGTCCTGGCATCTTCCACCACATCACCAAGCCTACCCAGGGGCAGTAATTGTCCCCCACAATGGTAAGAACTGAGCAAGCTCTTCTGCCATGTTCACACTGTGGGCCAATGAACTACCTACTCACTGTAGCCCTGAGTCCTCTCTGATCGATAAAGATGCTCACACAGACAGCTGTCCTGTGTTGGTTTTTCCTAGGCCTTCAGAAGCCACAGCGACTCTCC
Organism: Microtus oregoni; assembly: GCF_018167655.1. NCBI lineage: Eukaryota > Metazoa > Chordata > Mammalia > Rodentia > Cricetidae > Microtus > Microtus oregoni. Next base: position 6,744,820 of record NW_024543076.1, on the reverse strand, counting down.
CTATGTCTGAGCTCTGACCTGCTGTCTGACTATTGAGAGAAGTGTGTGGACAGTCCAGAGCTCATGCCCAGCAGCCACCGTAGTCATTCTTCTGTGTCCTTTAGCGACCCTCCTCATCGCAGGCTGGACTCTTTTTTTTATTTTTTAATTTTTTGGTTTTCAAGACAGGGTTTTTCTGTGTAGCCCTGGCTGTCCTGGAATTCACTCTGTGTAGACCAGGCTGGCTGCAAACTCACAGAGATCCACCTGCCTCTGCCTCTGCCTCTGCCTCTGCCTCTGCCTCCCGAGTGCTGAGATTAAAGGCCTGTGTCACTACCGCCTGGGTTCTTTTCACTTTAAAATAAGCTTGAGACACAGAAACTTGGAACCATAAAACAAGGCACTTAATTTTTACTTTATTTTGTTTTTTTGAGGCAGAATCTCACTAAGTTGCTTAAGCCCATTCAGGTCTTAAACTCTCAGCCTTCCTTGCTTGGCCTTCTGAGTGCTGGGATTATAGGTCTCTAACGTTCAGCTGAGAGACACTTAATCTTTTTTTTTTTAATTATCTATTTTATTGGTGTTTTAGCCTATATGTATATCTGTGTGAGGGTCCTGGATCTTGGAGTTACAGTAAGCTGCCATGTGGTTGCTGGGAATTGAACCCGGGTCATCTAGAAGAGCAATCAGTGCTCTTAACCACTGAGCCATCCCTCCAGCCCCAAGGCACTTACTTAATTTTACAGGAAAAACCTGCTGCTCTTTGGCCCTAACCCCAGGCTCTGTTGGAAGGCGCGAGGAATATCAGGATGCACAGGTGACTGGAGAGAGGTGGTGGGAAACAGCGAAGCCTGTCTGTGCCCTCGCACCCAACAGGAAGTGCCACTGTTGTCCAGGGGATGGTGCATGGTCTCAGCAAAGCAGGAGGGACAAATCTGACCAGATTCTAGGCCTGCTGCTGGGTGGACGGGGGGCTCTTCTCGCTTGACCTGGGTTGTGGGGACTAAAGGGATCGCAGCCTGGTGCATCGGATGCAGAGTCCATGAACGTGACATCGCTAACCAAGTAGCGAGCGATACCTGTTGGGCCTCTCCTAATGCCTGGTGCCAGCCTCATGCTGGGACTGAAGAGGAAAGCCGGTGCCGGGGCTTGAGGCTGACAGGATGTGTTTGTGAGTCATGGAAGCCATGGACAAGCCCTAAGCAGGGTAGCAAGGCTGCATTTATGATCTGTATCAGAAGCCCACAGGTGTTTTCAATAGAGACCAGAGTAAATATTTTTAAAAATTCTAAAGTTTATTATTAAAAGGAACTTGCAAATAAAAATATAACACCAAAGTTGTCCAGATCCAAAGTCTGCAGAATTCAGTGAGCAACTCAGCTGGAATAGGCATTGGAACAGACGTTGTGGGGCTTCACGTTAAACTTTCGCACTTTTTGTTTTGCTTTTCTCTTTTCTGGTTTCTCTAGACAGTTTCTCTGTGTAGCCCTGGCTGTCCTGGAGCTAGCTCTGTAGACCAGGCTAGCCTCCAATTCAGAGATCCACTTGCCTCTGGCTCCCAAGTGCTGGGATTAAAGGCGTGCACCGCCACCACCTGGGCCCAAATCATGACTTCTGCATAGTAGAAAATGTTCTGACTTCCCAAGCCATTTGAAAACCAAAAGGAAAAAAATCTGGATTTGGTCATGGACTTGGTTTGTCTCCCTGACCTTGGGCAGAAGGGAAACGTGGGTACCAGCACAGCCGCCATCTCTTGACTCCCAGCCCCCACGCCTTTATCAGATGTTCTTTTTTTTTTTTTTTTTTTTTTTGGTTTTTTCAAGACAGGGTTTCTCTGTAGCTTTGGTGCCTGTCCCGGAACTAGCTCTTGTAGACCAGGCTGGCCTCGAACTCACAGAGATCCGCCTGCCTCTGCCTCCCAAGTGCTGGGATTAAAGGCGTGCGCCACCACCACCCGGCTGTCAGATGTTCTTTATGGGCTAGCACTTTCCAGAGACTGAATTCTTTTTTTTTTTTTTTTTTTTTTTTTGGTTTTTCGAGACGGGGTTTCTCTGTGGCTTTGGAGCCTGTCCTGGAACTAGCTCTGTAGACCAGGCTGGTCTCAAACTCAAAGAGATCTGCCTGCCTCTGCCTCCCAAGTGCTGGGATTAAAGGCGTGCGCCACCATCGCCTGGCCAGAGACTGAATTCTTATCTCAGTAATTCTGTATCACATCTAGCATGGCTGGCTTCTTTCAACCTTAGGGCCGTCCCTATGGTGTGTGCATGACTAGAGATGAAAAGCCTTCCAGACTGCACCCACAGCAAGAGGAAGTTCTGCTTCTCACACATCGCCACCTCAGCATGCATTTTAGAACCCAGGGCTCCCCCAAAGGAATTGTGGGAGCCACTCTGACCCCTCAGCTAACAAAGGCCAAGCCTGGAAGAAACAGACTCCCTGGGATCATGGTGTGTGCCACATGAGACCTGGTGTACTGGCCAGGAGGAGGCTAACTCCCCAAGAAAATGAGCCGTGACCCTAGCAGCTTCCACGTGGAGAACTCACAGATCCTTCCCAGTGGTCCAGCATGTTCTCTGGTGTACAGACGTGGGTACCGAGAGCCTGACCGAACATCAAGGGAGCCCTGTTCCTGCCTCAGCGTGCTCTTACCCAGACAGTTGCTATAGTGGGCATCGGTTCTGCATCCCTCAGGTGGAGCGATGGTCCCTGGGCATGTGCTGTGCAGACTGTATCCTCCCAGTAGGGCGATGACTCTTGCCCGTGTACTGCTCCAAGACATCGTGAGGGCAGTAGTAGACAGGTCCAGGGGGATGGGACATCTCCACATGCCAGAGGGCAGCAGAACAAGGAAGCCTCCAGCCCAGACGTGGACACTCTCAGCAGGTAGTGTGGGGGAGGGGAGGAAGTGGCCTTGGCAAGGGCAGGAGCTTTCAGTGAACCCACTTTCCTCTCCACTGTGCTCAGCGCATGAGTCTAGGAATTCTGTGTCCCGGCTATCCACACTTTCCCAGGAGCCTTTTCTACTGGTGGATAACAGCTAACCACCAGATCGAGCACAGCCACCACATTCATCTTATTCCTCCAAGCCCCAGGGAGTATGTTAGCTCACTTTCCCAAGATCACTCATAAACTGAGATTCTCACTAGGTCTCCTGTGTCCTCGCACAAAACAGAGGCAGCTTCTTTGGAGTTCCTAGGGCCTGGCTGGGGCAGGGTGGCCCAACAGATCAATCAAGTGGGCACAGAGATAGACCACATCTCCCAACAAGCTGAATCTCTCAGAAGACAGGACTTTTTCCACGGTAGCCACTAGAGTGCAGTGTTGAGCCCTAAACCAGAGAGTAGGCGTACTTACAGGCATCAGAAAGGCACTGTAGTTCAAACCTTTTAGTAACAGTTGCAAAGTTACAAGCCTTTTTCTTGGGGGGAGGGGTGGGTTTTTTTGGTTTGGTTGTTTTGTTTTGTTTTGAGACAGAGTTTCTCTTTGTAGTTCTAGCTGTCCTGGAACTCACAACTTTCTCTGTAGATCAAGCTGGCCTCAAACTCAAGAGCTCCACCTGCCTCTGCCTCTGCATGCTAGGATTAAAGGCCTGCGCCACCACCACCACCTGGCTGTATTTTTTTCTTTTATGTCATACTTTCACGTTTTCTTTCCCCTCTGTTTGTTGATACAAACTGTAGACACGGGGCAAACAAGCTCTCAGATACGGGAAGGATATCTTTTCCAGGCAGCAGGAACAGCCACTGCAAGGTCCCTGCCGTGGTACCCTGCCATAAACTGTGGAGCCAGTACCGGGGAATAGCAGGTACCCAGAAGTTAGCAGAGGGAATCTGATAGCGGCGGGCCTTGCTGGTCAATGGAAAACTTTGGGCAGAAAAAATGTGTAAGATCTAGCACAATTTTTACAAAGGATCCAGGCCTAGACCAAGGGCACTTTTGCTCTTCCAGACAACCCAAATTTAGTCTCCAGCACTGAAATCAGGAAACTTACAACCTCCAGCTCCAGACGGAGCCTGTGCCTCTGGCTTCCACAGGTGTGCATACCACCCACATACAAAAATACCTTAAAATAATAAGCAAGGGATCCCACCCCTGTATTAAGATTAGACTAATAAGGTTGGGCATCTTAAAGAAGCTGTCATCCACCGCTGTCATCCCAGAGAGACAGCGAGGATGCTGGGCTGGCAAGACGTGGCCAGCTGGGTTCTGGCTGCAGTCTGCAGAGAATACCTAAAGGATTTGTTGGCAGCATGTGGGGTGTGGGATGTGAGAGAAAGGAGAGTCGGGGATGATTTCAGAGGTTTTTTTTTGTCAGCACAGCTGAAAGACTGAATTTGCCATTTCCCCAGGAGAGTGTAGGATATGAAAATCTGTCCAGTAGGTGGCTAAACATGGGAGTCTGAAGTTGGAGACAGGACGGGGCTAGGGAGCTAATTTGGGGCACTGTGATACATAATGGTATTTAAAAGATGGTGAGATCATGTCCAGAAAGGGAGCAAAACGGAGAAGCCCAGAGCTCCCCACCATGCAAGTACAAGGCAGGCCAGAGGACCAGGTGTCTTCAGCCTCTCCCTGCCCTGCCTCCTCCTCCACCCTATACCCCTGAGCTTTGGCTCCCTGTAGCTGCAGCCCCTGTGTCTCTGATGATGAACAGGAAGGACTACAGCCTGGGGCAATGGTTCTTGTAGATTCTACGTAGTCCTGTTCCACCGCAGGGAACTGCTAATGGCAAAGTTAAAGCCAGAGCTCCTGGTCCCGAGCCTCCTCTTGTTTCACAAGCAGGCAAAGGAAAGCCCAGAATCCCTATACCCTGCCCCAATTTCAGAAGAGGATGCTCGTCTGCTATTGAGAAGGGTGATGGGGCGAGGTGGCCGTCCTACCTCTTCCAGGCTGCAAGGCTCCATTTGACGAAGGCCAAGTGCAGAGCGCAGCTGAGGTCCCTAGAGTGGAAAGGCAGGCCCGACAAGGAGCAGAAACTCCCCAAAACTAGACCACCGGACTGAAAACCAAACCAAAGTCCTAGACGAGCCCAGCATGGGACTAATTCCTACCTCAGCCCCATCACCTCTCAATAGCAGATAATTGGAAAGGGGAAGGCTGGAGAGGGGTCACAACATGGCTCCTCAGGGTGCTGGAAAAGTCATCTGGAAGGCCACCGAACACCACCAGATCCTAGTCTTGCTGTATAGATGGGAAAACAAGGCCCACGGTTGGGAGGGGCACACAGGCAGTGTGAGCTGGGACAGGAAGAATGGCAGAGGAATGTGTTATGAACAAAGCCAAAAGACCGAGGCCCCACAGGTACTGGACGCGCACCCCACCCATCCCGGCTGCTTCCTTCCTTCCTCCACTGAGACCTGTCTTTCTTCTCTGGAGACTTCCTCAGCTCTGCCCCAAACCCTTACCCTCAACTGTTCCCCGGGCCTGCCCTCAGTCTCCCAGGCCTAGCTTCTCTGAGCTCACCTCCTTCCCACCCCTCATCACCTTTGTGCTCCAACACCATGGCTCCTCCAGCCTCCCACTTCCTCCTCTCAGCAAGGTCTTCCTTGCGTGTGTCTGTAGCCTTGAAGTTAGGTGGTGTCTGCCACAGTAAGATGTCCATTGTCTACTGAGAGTAGAAAGGCCTGATCTGTGATTGGGGCCAAGGCTCCTGTCAGCCTGACACTGAGCAGAAACGAATAGGTATTCAGGAGCTAGCCTTTGTGCCACAGCCTGGAATCCCAGCAGGAGGGTGACCAGTTAGAGGCCAGTCTGAGCTACACAGAGAGACCAAGCCTCAAAATAACAAAATGCTTTTTTGCTTTGTTTGTCAAGACAGAATTTCTCTGTGTAGTTTTGGAGCCTGTCCTGGTGCTCTCTCTGTAGACCAGGCTGGCCTCGAACTCACAGAGATCTGCCAGCCCGTGCCTCCCAAGTGCTGGGATTAAAAGTGTGCCACCACCACCCAGCCCAAATGCTTATTTCAGGGCCAGTGTGGTGGTTCAGCGGGTGAAGGCACCTGCATGGAGTGGGGAGGGAGAAGAATCAATAAACAGGAAAACAAGACCCTCCTCACTGGAGCCTGTATGTACGGCGCATATGCTCCTCTAGGGTGCCAGTAATGAATTGGGTTCATGCTCACAAGGCTCCTGGGGAGAGAGGAGGAGCTTGCCCAGGGTCAAGAGGACAGGACAACTGTCTGGAGCCCTGTAGCTGCCAACACTCTCCTGGTCACCTCCAGCTCTGGATCACTGGCTCTCAGCCTCCTAGCATACGACACCAGAGGCATTCAAGCCTCTCTCTTTCCTTCCTGATCTGGTGCAGGCTCCTGCCTGTCAGCCTCCCTCCACTCCAATGCTGCCATTATTGGATCTTCAGAGTTTCTGCTTCTTTCTTTTGTGATTCTGGGAGTTGAGCACTCCACGATCTAACCACATCCCAGTCTCTTCTAGTGTGTGTGTGTGTGTGTGTGTGTGTGTGTGTGTGTGTGTGTACAAGTGCTCACACCTGCCACAGCACTCATGTGGAGGTCAGAGTTGTTTCCTTTCATCTATCACGCACCAAGGGATCAAACCCAAACAGCCAGGCTTGGCAGCAAGCTCTGCTCCCCAATGAGCCTCCTCACCACCTCTTTTATTCTATAGTTTTACTTTTGTTCTGAAATAGGGTCTCACTGATTTCCCAGGCTGGCCTTGAACCTCCAGTATGAAAAATGTGTTACTGTGCTCTTTTTTTGTTTTTAAATGCATGGCATATACACACATACTTTATCTTATATTAACTAAAGAATCATTAAAATCTTACATGAAACTTGTGCTCTGAACACCCCTAGAGAAATCATCACTTTTTTTTTAAAGATTGCCTCATGACTTTCTCTATAGGCCTATCTGTTTCAGCTCCAGCATTCTGTGTGTGTGTGTTTGTGTGTGTGTGTATGTGGTGTCTTTTGTTTTGTTTTTTTTGTTTTGTTTTGTTTTGTTTTGTTTTTTTTGAGACAAGGTTTCTTTGTAGCTTTGGTGCCTGTCCCAGAACTAGCTCTGTAGACCAGGCTAGCCTCAGACTCACAGAGATCCACCTGCCTCTGCCTCCTGAGTGCTGGGATTAAAGGCATGTGCCACCACACCTGGCTCAGGTGAGCTTTTAAAATCTCACCTTGTCCTCCACTTCCAGAAGGAAGTCCAGCCTCCTCTGTCCCCTATCCTCTCAGGCTATAAAGTGTGGCTCTCAGCCCCAGTAAAGGACGTGGCACCCTCCACCCCACCCCCTGCCACACACTCTCTCTCCTCCCTCTCCCCCTCCCCCCCCCTCACACACACACACAGAGTCACACACACAATCACACACACACACACACTATTCACACACACTCACACACGCACACTCACACACAGTCCTCAGATGCAAAGGCTCAGCCTCATCCATCTCACACGCCCAGGGCCTGCACACAGTCAGGGCTCGGCAGCTGTGGAAAGTGACGGCAGAAGCAGATGCTGTCTTCTGAGCCCTGTCTGATCCACCAGAAGCTGGTCCTCTGAGCCTGCTCCCCGCTAGCTCATGAGGCCTTTTCATGTCTCTTAGCCCATTCGAAGGATTTGTCTCCTTGCTTCCTCCTTCCCAACTCTGGAATCAGTTGCTCCTAGTGGCAGGAAGGAGGGAATTAGAGGCCAACCCCATAAAAGCTTTCACTCCATACCAAGCACTCCGAAGAAAATAAAAACTGATTCTGGAAATGGATTTGAAAAAATTCAGCCAGGCAGGGCTGGAGAGATGGCTCAGCGGTTAAGAGCATTGCCTGTTCTTCCAAAGGTCCTGAGTTCAATTCCCAGCAACCAACCACATGGTGGCTCACAGCCATCTGTAATGAGGTCTGGTGCCCTCTTCTGGCCTTCAGGCATACATGCAGACAGAATATTGTATACATAATAATTAATTAATTAATTAAAATAAAATTTAAAAAAAGGGCTGGAGAGATTAAGAGCACTGATTGCTCTTCCGGAGGTCCTGAGTTCAATTCCCAGCAACCACATGGTGGCTCACAACCATCTGTAATGAGATCTGGTGTCCTGGCACACATGCAGGTAGAATACTGTATACATAATAAATAAATAAAATCTTAAAAAAAAAAACTTCAGCCAGACATGGGTGCCACAGGCCTTTAATCCCAGCACTCGGGAGGCAGAGGCAGGTGGATCTATGTGAGTTTCAGGCCAGCCTGGTCTGGACAGTGAAGTTCCAGGTCAGCCAGAGTAACCATGAGAGCCTGTCAAAAGAGGAGGAAGGAGAAGGGGGGAGGGGAGAAGAAAAAAAAGAGGAAGAAGAGGAAGAATACATATACATACATGCACACACACATCACAGATGAAAGACAAACACACAGTGTTCATGTGGTATTAAAATCTTTAATTAGAAAAGATGGGTCTGGAGAACTGTGGATTTGTTAGTTGATAGATGTTATCTGGCATACACAAGGCCCTGGGTTTGAGTCCCCTGCATCCCATATAAACTGGGTATGGTGGTGGACACCTGTAATCCCAGAACTCAGAAAGTCGGGGCCAGAGGATCCAGAGTTCAAGGCCAGCCTGGGCTACACAATACCCTTTTTCAAGGAGGGAGGTACAAAGCTAAAAAAGACCACTAAAGGCTCTAATGAAAGGGTTGAAATCCTGATGTCAACTCTTGGCCTTGCCTTCTCTGCTCCAAACTGGACAAAGGGAGAAGCAGAAGACCCTATAGTCCCACCCCAGGGCACCCCCAAAGATTCTCCAAATCTACCCACCACCTGCTACCTCTGGTCTTTTTCTCACTATCCCCCCAACGCATGCACCAATGCATGAAGGTCCACCAGTCTGTGTGGTGTTCTTTACACCATTGTGAGGCCCCGCCTAGACATTCTTCCAGGTCCACCCCTCCTGGAGTGGAAAGAATTGGAGTCTTTTGGTCCTGTGCCCCAGTATTAAGAAAAGAGCCTGGAAGAATAACCCTGGAATATTCCAGGCAGGCTGGTAAATGCCTGTGTTCCCAACACTCAGGAGGCAGAAGCGGGAAGATTGTCACAAGTGCAAGGCCAGGCTGCTCTACACGACAAGTTCCATGTTGAAATAGCTCCCAGAAGATCCCAGGAGTCCAGCGACAGGAGGTCCCAGGGAGTGAGGGCCACCGCGTTTGAAGTGTGCTTTATTGCAGTAAGGATATGGTCACAGAGAGCTCTACTTAGAAGCGCTCTACAGGCACCGAGTCACTTGGGGGTGGAACGGGTTGGGTGGAAGCTGGGGTCGTAGAGATGGGGGTGAGGAGAACCTTGGATGATGATACGGTTATCTTCTGGTCTCCCGCTTCGGCATTCTCCGAACTCTGAGGTTCCCGTGGTATACTGGAGTGAATTAGGCCCAGGTACACAATGCCACCTACGTAGGAGCCCAGGAGGGGTGCCACCACTGGTACCCACCACCAGTTGTTCCCGGCTCTGCAGGCAAAGAGAGAGAGGCCTGCTGAGGACACTGATGCCCAGGGTGCCATTTCTGTCCAGTTCAGACCAACATAGGGGGAACAGAGAAGCCATCCCATCAACCCTAAGGGACCTTCAGCCTGACAGCAACAACAGGATCCACATCTGAAGATGTCTGGGCCCCTCCTGATCCCAGACCTCCCGGAGACTTCATGAGACTCTCCTGAGCCGTCCGAACTGCTCATCTCACAGTCTCTGCATCCAGGGACCCCCCTCCCCCAAAAGCTGACAGGAATGGGGTCCGGCAGGGGCAGTACCTGAATACTTGTTTACCCCAGCCAGCAATGAAAGTGAAGAAGCGGGGAGGCAGGTCACGGGACGGGTTGATGGCATACCCCGAGTTCATGCCCAAGGACACCCCAATGATGCAGACAAGGATGCCTATCACCAGGGCCTCAGTCCCCTGAAGCGCTGGATTGTTCTGCTTGTCCGTGATGGCGAAGAGACCCAGCTGGAGCAACGCGGTCAAGAACACCTGGGGAGTAAACGCCATGGCAACCCGCTGAAGGCGTGGCCATGTCCCAGGTGCTCAGGCAGGACCCCAAATCTGTAGTGGCAGAGACATGTCTTGGTACAATCCCATCCAGAACTCTTTCTGTCCTGATCACTGACCTCATCCAGGAAACCCTGCCACAAGGTCATGTGTTCAGGAAGATAGGTGGCAAAAATGTTGGCGGTGGCCAGGGAACCAGTCACCAACAGGTTTCCGCCCGCAAAGTGGTCAATGGCACCTGTGGAGATGACAAGGGTTGAGTTAGTCCCCACGGGGGTCCCGGAAAGGAGGTTGTGGGGTAAGTGGCTGGGAATACTTCAACAGCTTAAATCTGCTAGGTTTTCATGTTTTTTTGTTTGTTTGTTCTTATTCTTGCAGGACAGGATACCAGGATGGAATCTAGCCATCTTTCAGAACAAGAGTCTAGAGACAGACCACCCAGGAAGAACACTCACCGTAGAATAGTAAGTAGGTGGTGGCCGCAGCTAAGAAGGAGCCTAGGAACTGGCCCAGCACATATATGGGGAACTTCCTCCAGGGCATCCGGCCTAGTGCACAGTTGGCAAAGGTCACGGCTGCGTTCATATGGGCTCCTGTCAAGAGAAAGAGCTGGATGGGCTGCTGGGTTAAAAGAAACAAACAACAAAATTAACGGCTACAGCATTTGCAACAGTAAAAAAGAAAGGCTACAGTGTGGTGTGTCCCCTTGTGACAAGAACTTCCTCGTTTAACCCTTAAAAGGCCATGCACAGCTAGGGCCATCATCTCCAGCTTTACCATAAGGCAAGAGAAGGCGAATGACTCCTTTGCCTAAGATAACCCAGCTAGTAAAAATGATGAGTCAAAGGGTTCCGTGAAGAGTTTGGGGAAGACAGGGTTTCCCGGGGGTTCTCCCTACGGGTCACCTACAGGGGCAGCACTAACTGTGCCAGAGAAGGGGCTTCCTGGAGGGGGCAGAAACAGCCCACCAGAAAGATTTGCTCTTGCCTGTAAGACCAGATAGGGGCTCACTCACCGGAGATGCCGCCTCCCACGTGCACGCCCATGGTGACTCCGAAGCCAAAACCCAAGTTGACACCAAGATAGCTCCCCATCTTTTGTTCTCCTAGAACCATATGAGCCACGGAACCAAGGCCAAACACCTGTGAAGGAGGGCTTCTGAGGGAGCCACCTGCCCAGCATCCCCCATCAGAGGAAGACTCAAACCTCAGTTTCCCCTCCTGACCACCCCACTCCCAAGTCCTCATTCCTGGGCCTCCCCAGCATCATTTATAAAGACCATGCCTTCTCTCTACAGTCTTTCCTTATAAACTTTCCTCCTTGGTACCTAGTGAGGCCTCTCAGACCTGAGTCAATGAGAGTTGGGTGATGGGGATGGTACGGGAAGGTACGGGAAGGTACAGGATGGTATGGTCAGATAGTTTGAAGTGGGGCCTCACGGAGGACAGCTGGTGTCCTCATCCTACAGGCTTGCCTAAGGAGGTCCTAATAGCCCATCTGAAAGAACTATTATTCTCCCCAGTTGACTATGGGCTATCTGAAACTGGATGACCTATTCAAGGTCATGTTACGTGTGACAGGATGAGCCAAGCATGAGTCTAGGAAGCCATCTGTGTCAACCCTTGCTGCCATGAATGCCTTTGTATTTTTAGAAATACTAAATCCTCAGGTAGTAGTGGTGCACAACTTTAAACCCAGCAACCAGGAAGCAAAAGCAGGGAGATCTCTGAGTTTGAGGCCAGCCTGACCTATAGAGTGAGTTCCAGGACAGCCAGGGCTACATAGACAGATACTGTCAAAAAAAAGAAAAGAAAAGAAAAAAAAAAACCAAAACCAAAACTAACTCCTCTGCCTGTAATACCCGATCCTACATCACATAACATTTAAGGGACCAGCAAGAATGGCTCAGCAGGAAAATGTGTTACAGTCAAGCCAATATGGACATGTACACACACGCGTGCATGTACATACACACACACACAAATAAATAAATAAATAATGTATAACAAACTTTTTTTGATTCTTTTCTAGACAAGGTCTCTCTCTGGGTAGCCCTAGCTGTCCTGGAACTAGCTCTTGTAGACCAGGCTGGCCTTCAACTCAGAGATCCGCCCGCCTCTGCCTCCCGAGTGCTGGGGTAAAGGCGTGCGCCACCATTTTCCAGTTCATAATAAACTTGTAAAAGTAAAAACACACTTACACTCAGATGGCGCTTCCTTAGGGATGTCCATGTCTCTGGACGTGAGTCGTGAAGAGATCCCTACTATCAGGCTGCTGGCCATCAGTCTCCTCATATGTGCCCTCTGAAGTGGGAGTCCCTGACCATGTATGGCTGTTACGTGCTTGAGTGTGGCTACTGCAGACTGAGATCTGCCATAGTGAAAATAAAGCACGCTCCAGACTTCACCTCCTTAGGATCGGAAATGAGGACCATTTCAGCAGTTTCCCACTGACTACACATTGGCCTAAAGTCTGGAATACGTGGGTTAACCACCATGGTGATTCAAAACATTTTCACCTGGTTCTTTTATCTTGTTAATGTGGCTACTACAAAGTATTCAACTGCATATCTGACGTTGCATTTCCCTGTACAGCTTTGTTTATGGGAGGGGAAAAAAAAGAAGGAACTGTGGATATGAGCTGGAACTAACCCCATCAGTGGATGACATCACCAGCAGAGGGCACGGGGCTGAACCTGTGACGTCACCAGCAGAGGGCACGGGGCTGAACCTGTGACGTCACCAGCAGAGGGCACGGGGCTGAACCTGTGAGGACTCATGGTGGGTGTTAGGAATCTCAGTCAGAGCCAAAAATGGAAGAAATGGAGATGGCATCCCAGGAGGGCAGAGTCAGCTCTGTCAGAGCAGCCTGAGTCACACGGATAAAGGTCTAAAGAGCAGTCTTTCGGGTGTGACACTCTAAAAGTCATTAGTAGGCACTGAATGTTGTGTCGCCAGGCTCTGGGGGCAGTGGCTGGGTCCAGAGGTTGAGAGGCACATGGTGGCGAGGAAGAGTCTAATTCTTTGTTTTGTTTTGAACACAAGGTCTCACTATATTCTGCAGAATAGCTTCAAGCTCCCAAGCTCCTAAGCTCAGCCATCCTTCTGTCTCAGACATACATCACTGTGTCCAGCAAATTTTGAGAGACAATGTTGGGTTCTGTCTGTTGTTCGAGGCACTAAGAGTGAAATTCAGACCATGATTCATGCAAGTAAAGTGCTGTGCCATGAAAAGCCGCAACAGAGGAGGAAGGATTGGAAGGAGCTGGCAGAGACTGGCGGCATGTTTGTGTCCTGTGTTGTAGGGAGGCTTTGGTATGCTCATAGGCAGAGAGAGAGAGAGAGAGAGAGAGAGAGAGAGAGAGAGAGAGAGAGAAGAGAGGAGAGGAGGGAGAGGAAAGAAAAGAGAGGAGAGAGGGGAGAGAAAAGAGAGAGGGGGAGAGAGGGAGAGAAGAGTGAGATGGAGCCGGGCGGTGGTGGCGCACGTCTTTAATCCCAGCACTCGGGAGGCAGAGGCAGGTGGATCTCTGTGAGTTTAAGGCCAGCCTGGTCTACAAGAGCTAGTTCCAGGACAGGCTCCAAAGCTACAGAGAAACCCTGTCTCGAAAGAGAGAGAGAGAGAGAGAGAGAGAGAGAGAGAGAGAGAGACTGGGTGGGTGACTGGTGCAGAGGTTGAGAGGTTCCTGGAAGGAAGCCATCTATTCTAGCTGAGGGGAGGTGAGAGGCACAGGCTGGGAGGAGCTGGGTACGGGGGCTGCCTGATGATCTCCTCTGGTGAGTGGGGGATCAAGCAGTCTTAAGAGTGGTGGCACAGCTGGGAAGAGCCAGGCCTAGTGTGGTGAAGGCCACCTGTGGTCCCCGCACTCCAGAGGCAGAGGGTTTGTCCTAAATGTTCTGCACGGTATCTTCCAGGCCAGCTAGGGTCCGGAGCTGTAAGTGTAGTGAGACCTTGTCTCTAAAAAAGAGGGAGGGAGTTAGGGAGAGAGGTCAGCTCAGCAGTTAAAGCACGTGCCATCCAAGTGCGAGGACCAGAGTTCGAATCCCCAGAAACCCACTTGAATGTGGTGGCCCACCGGTAATTCCAACCTCAGAAGGCAAGGGCAGGGATTATCTCCAGAGGGACTGGCCAGCAAGACTAGCCACATCAGCAATGTCTAGGTTTGATTGAGAGACCCTGTCTCAGTGAGGCAGAAGGGTGATGATTCCCAGCTTGAGTCCTTGGTCTCCATGTGCATACGCACACCATAATGAGAAATTTTTTTTTTTAAAAAAGCAAGCCACTTGGGCATAGTAGTACATGCCTATAATTCCAAATTTGAGGTTAGCCTGGACTACATAGTGAGACTCTGTCTAAAACAAACAAAAAAACTCTGGAAAGATTAGTGGCTAAGAGTACACACTGCTCTTGCAAAGGACCTGAGTTCAGTTCTGAGTTCCCATGTCAGGTGGCTCACAACTGCCTGCAACCCCATCTTCAGAGGAATCTGATGCCTCTGTGGGCACCTGAACTCACATGCATATATACACTGGTCAACATGCACGCATGTGCATGCACTCACACATACATACACACGCATACATTTGAACATAATTTTAAATGCAACAAACCAACCAACCTTAGGGGAGAAAATGAAACAACCACAAAAGCAGAGAGAGGCAGTTGAGGGGCTCCCTGAGTCCTGCAGGAGCCCAGGACAGGTGCAGGGGAGCCCCAAGATGGCCAGTCCAGGAGAAAAGGCAGCAGGAGAAAACAGGAAGGAGGCCAGTCCCAGGCTGACAGGCTGGGAGAAGCAGGAAGTAACAAGGCCTGGGCAAGCAAGGAAGGCCTTTAGACTGAAGGCCCTACTTCCTCTGTCTCACGTCAAAGCCACTGACTTTGTTGTTCGTTCTTGAGACAGGCCTTCTCACAGCTATGGCAATCCTCCTGCCTCCGTTCCCGGAGTTCTGGGATTACATGCATGTGCCACCACACCTGGCTTCCAAACCACTTGCTAATGATGATGAATGCCTGAATGAGCTTCACGGGTGTGAACCCAGCAGCAATGCGTGCCTGCATCCACCCAGCACACAGGTTTTGTGTGGAGAGTTGAATTAGGGAATTTCAGCTGCCCTTGGAAAATGACACAATCCGGGAATCATAAATGGCCTTCATTCCACTTTCCATGTCAACTGAGAGCTGGACCCGTAGTGGCTACACCCTGATACAAGGACCCTTATAGAAGGTGGCAAAAGCGCTTTGCCCCCTTCCAGCAGTCCGAGGCATGGGAGTTTGCAATCTTTGCCCTGTAACTCACAGGGACAGCCAGGTTTCCAGGGCCCTGGTGGCTCCAGCCCTTCCTCTCCCTGTCAGTGAATGTACCCAGTCCACCAGAGTGCCAGCAATGGTCAGGAAGCCAGCTCTCAGAACAACAACCTCGTCCCCGTTGCAGAAAATAGGGCCCAAGGTCACATTGGCCTTTTTTGGCACAACCTTTACCCTGGTGATTCACTGAGCTTCCTATAACCAAAAAGCCCCCACTTCTTGGCACTAGACAAGGAGCTAAAAATAACAACGGCACACTGTCCTCCCAAAGTTCTTCTTATAAGTGTTCCTCACCCCTCACAGAAAATCAGGGGAGCGAACGCTTATGCTCCCATTGAGCAGACGGGGCCTGAAGCCCCCCAAGGTGTTCTTGAACTCCCCAGAAACTAAAAGCAAGTGCCCTGCCCCAGCTGGAGGAGGGTTAGCCAGCCGAGCCCCTAGTAAGCCTGCCATCTCAGAGCTGAGTGATGAAGGATCAAGACATCACCCTTCGCCTGGATTTGACTTTGGCAGATGACTTTGTCTCGTAGAACCTTAATTTCCCCATCTGTAAAATGGGGTGACAACAGTACCTATCTCAGACTGGACATGATGGCACACACTCCCTTAGTCCCCAGCTCTCAGTGGACAGAGGGAGGTGGACTTTTGTGAGTCTGAAGCCAGTCCGGTCTACACAGTGAGTTCCAGGACAGCCAGGGCTACGTGGAGAGACCCTGTCTAAAATGATAGTAATAGCTCCTATCTCACAGGCCATTGCAAAGCTTTGGGGAGGGGCTTAGCATCCTAGTGCTTGGTAAGAGGCTGGGAAATGCAGGAAGGGGCAAGGCCTCACGTCAAAGCCTTGGCTTTGCTGTTTGTTCTTGAGACAGGTCTTCTCATGGCCCCTCAGGAGCTGCTCTCTAATAAAATAAAAGCTAGAGGAAGCCTAGCACGGTGGTAGACACCCTTAATCCCAACACTCGGGAGGTTGGGCAGGAGTTGAGGTACCCAGAAATATCCTGTTTTAAATAAACAAACAAAATTTTCAAAGGAAAAACAGTTGTTGTTTTTCACTTGTTGCCCAGCCTGGCACCTGGAGTTTGATCCCCAGGACCCACAGAGCAGAGAACCCACTCCCAAGAGCTCTCCTCCAGCCTTCCAACCCTCACTGTGGCATGTTTGCACCCACACAAAATAGAAAGACGCAAACACACCAAAGGAAAAAATTTAATTTAAAAAATTCAAAAGGAAGGACTGGGGCGAAACTTGTATGTACAGCTTCCGGGTTTGACCTCCGGACCCCATACTGCCAAAAGAAATAAAAAAAAGCAAGCAGATGTGGGCATGTGTCAAGCCCTGGGCAGTCCTTGCTTCCCCTAGGCACCCGCTAGCCTCCCACATTCCAAGGTTTAACAGCCTTCATAGGACTGGAATGTTTGGTCATGAATGAATTACTACGCCCTGGGTTAAGGAGGGACAAGACTGGCTGTCCTCTTCACAGCTCAGGAGCCAAGGAAGGTAGGGATGGAGGTGAGGGATTCAGAGAGGAGAGGAGAACGCCTGTCGATATTACAGAGAACCTAGTGCGTGCGCATGCACACAAACACAACACACACACACACATACACACACACGCACATGCATGCACACATGCACACGCATGCATGAACAATTTTTTAAGACTGTTTTTAATTTTTAAGTCCAGGCTGGAGAGATGGCTCAGTGGTTAAGAATACTGCCTGCTCTTCAGAGGACCCGGGTTCAATTCCCAGCACACACATGGCAGCTCACAGGAGATCCAACCCTCCCTTCTGGTCTCCACAGACACTTGCACTGGCATACATGACCCACACACGTGTGTGTAAAATCAAAATTAAATCTGCAAACGGCAAAATAACAAATAACAAGGAACCAACTCTCTGTACTGGGTGCTGGTACTTGGCCTCCTCCATGTACGTCTGCCGGCCCTGCCAGCAGAGACTCTAACTCTCTAACAGGTAAATGCACATGGAACTCAGACCCAGCTCCCGAACCCAGGACCTGGGTTTGCACACTAGGAAACTGGGAAGTCAGGCTTGGAGCCAGGGAGCAACCTACTCGGGCCAGCTGTGGATGGTCGGGGTTCGGAGAAGAGCCTACGTGTCCTGAGCCACTCCCCTGTCGTTAATTCTGAATAATTTTATAACCATCCTCCATAGTGAACTTTACCTCTTTCTCTGCCGCATCCGTGAGCACCAGAACTCCCTCCTCTAGCGACCTCCTGAGTCTCTCCACGACATCTCTTCTCCATCCAAATTAACTTCTCCTCTGGGTCTGTGCCGGGACTGTGCTCCGGAATGGCCCCTCATCTGACGCTCCGTCTGCCCTCTTCCCCATCCCTGGCTCTGCCCCCACCCACCCTCCGTCCTTCATAATGACACCAGCCTGACGACTGGCTCCTTTCCACAGCTGCCTCCTGACATCCAAACACGACCGTAACATTTGACTATTTTTTAAAAAGTGTGTGTGTGCGCGTGTGACGGCAGCGGGGAACACAAGCCCAGTGTGCTGTGGAGGTCAGAGGATAATCCTATGGTGCCCCTGTTCTCCTCCCGTCTTTACCTTAGATCCAGGGACTGAACTCGGGTCATCAATCAGACGTGCGCATCAAGCCCCTCAACCTGCTCAGCCATCTCGCCTTCTCTTCATTCCCCTGCTTGTTGGCCTCCCTAATTTCCCTCAGACCAATTCTCAAAGGTCTCCCCATCTTTCACTGTGTAGCCCAAGACTGGTCTTGAACTTGCCATGTAGCAACAAGACAAAAAGGACTCCAGCTCCCATTGTCCTACCTCAACCTCATCCCACAGGTGAGCTCCACCCTACCCAGATCTCTCCCCACTTTCTCTTGTTTGACTTGTTGATTCGCTGCATTTTGTTTTTGTTTGGAGACACTTCCTTGCAGTGTAACCCTGGCCAGCTTAGAACTTGCTATGTATACCAGGCTAGCCTCAAATTTGCCCCAGTCCTTGTGCCTCCGCCTCCCAACTGCTGGCATTGCAGACACACACACCCATGCCTTGCCTCTCCATCTCGTCACTATAGGTTCTCCTCTCTCCCTCATCCATCTATCCTGGTCCGTCATGAGTCCTTTTCTGTCCCCAAAAGACGCGATGATGGGAAAGGCCTCTCGACTTTCCTCTGCTTCTCTCCCAAGCTCCCAGCGCAGAGGCAGGGGAAGGACTGATATGACCCCTGGGGTGGACAGGTTAGAGAGCTGCCTTTGCTGCCTGCCCTCACTCACCATCATGACATAGGTGCTCATGGTCTCGGCCAGGAACTCCCGCACCATCTCCTTCTGCAGCACCTCCTGGATGTTCCTGAGCACGGGCCTTGAGGCCATTGCGGCGTTCTGGGTGGACCTGAAGCAGCAGACCAAGTCAACGAACGAAACAGTCAAGTCTACCTTCTGCCCATCGGCCCTTCAGCTCATGGCTGAGTTAATGGGTAACCTGGTAGCCTCTCCCCATGTACCTTCTCCTCCTGCCCAGGGCAGTAGAAAGAGCTGGGAGGAGAGATACCTGAGAACCATAGCGACATGGAGAGGAAGGATGAGCCAGCCAGTCCTCTTTCTCCCTCAGCCCCAGACGGAGCAGGTAGGAGGGGTGGACCAAAATGTGGCCCCTTAGCAAAGAGGATGGACCAGGAGCTGAAAGTGCAGTCTACATTGATGGGGTGGGGGAGCAGACGGGAAATAGAGCTTGACTGTGTCTGTCTCTTTCAGGAGTCAGAGCTGGGGGCCACAAGCCAGGGTTTAGGAGCAGTGGGGCGCTCTGCAGAGCACACGAGATATGGCAGAGGCTGATGCTAGTCTCTAGCAACAGTACTGGAGCCTGAAAAACAAATCCAGGGCTCTTTAGAAGATGGGGGAGAGGTTCAGCAATGGCACTGGGCTCTGCAACCAGGCCAACACGGAGATGTTTGCGGCGGAATGAACCGGGTGTGGGAGGGGGCAGAGTCTTACTGCCCCGTGTACCCTCAGTGCCAGGCCCACAGGTGGGCAGTAAGTATTGGCTGAATGGATGAGAACCAGGTGATCTACGTCTTGTTCTTAACCAGACGAACACCCAAGCTTCCTAAAGTGCCTGACGCTTGACAATCGCTTGTTCAGTAAAACCTCTATTGGAGAGACAGCTAGATGAACAGTGAGTTCCAGGCACCCGTGTCTGTTAGGAGGGCACAGGGCTGGCATGTGGGGAGGTGCTGGGTCTGGAAGATGAAGAGAAATGAGGCAGAAGTGTCTAGGTCGGCCTTGGAAAAAGAGGGTAGTGGTAGACTCAAAAGTCTAAGTATTTTAGGGTATCGGTGAGTAGATGTGAGACATTATGGATAGGGAAACATTAAGGACATGGCCTCGACTTCTGGCTGGAGGTGAGGGAGAGGGCACTGCTACTGAACCAAGGCCACAGGAAGAAGAGGGGGCATGGAGAAGGTTCTTTTTACCTGGGACCCCAACAGGTCTTATGAAGGGAGTCTAAAGCCAAGCAGGGGGCACATGGCTAAGAGAGCAGCGCAGGGGCTGCTGGGTCCCTAAGTCCGAGAGAGGACACTGCGCAAACATCGCGCTCCCATAGCAAGGAACAGAAAGAGCATGCGTGCTTGCCAGAGAGAGTAACAAGTCCTACAGAAACCTGAAAACCAGTGGAAGGGGGCCTGGGAATGCAGGGTCTGCCCAAGGAGTGTGGCTGAAAGCGGGGTCGGCACGGGGAGCCTTACTGAGAAGCCTTATAGGAAATGAGTGACCGTGGGGTTAAGTGTGCGGAGGGAGCTTCGGGAAGAAGGAACAGTTGCTGCAGGAGCCCGAGCAGGTGGACAGAAAGCAAAGGGGCCACAGTGAAGCCTGGAGAGCGAAGAGGAGAGCGAGGCTTGGGGCAGAGGACGAGGCGGTAAAGGGAACCTAGCCGCGGCCAGTGCAAAGATCTGGCTTTTATTTTACCCCAAGAGAGCTGTGCCCGAGTCAAAAAAGTGATAAATTTGGCTCAGCTAAGTGCCATTCGGGAGAGTCAGAACCTGTTCACCAATCCTGGATCCTCATCTTGAGCTTCCGAGCTTCCCCTAAGCCCAGGGACCTGCTCTTGGCTGTGCCATGGGACGTCAGAGAAAGGTGAGCTGGGTCAGGGGCTACTGGGTAGGTGGGAAAGAGGGGGCCCAGGAGAGCAGCTGCTCTGAGGGAGATGCTGAGACAGGACTGGGATGCAACCGAGGTGCTATGGTCAAAGACGGACTGGAGTGGGGGATGAGGATGCTTACCGCCTCGGCTGGACTGTCTGAGACATCGGATGTCTTTCTGGTTTTTAGATGCTGTGGAATCAGTGGAACCTAGGACTGAGGGACACGGAACTTAACCCCACATTCCCACCAGACCTCAGTTTCCCAGGGAAGAAGCCACTAGGCAGCTCTTGCCAGTGTTATGCCCCAAGCCCAGGGAAGCTGAGGGAGGGGGTAGAGGGAGGGAGAAGAAAGTTCTGCCTCAATCACTTGCTAGGGGTCCTGTCGTCTCACCCCCCTCTACCCATGCTGTCTCAGGACCTTGGACCTCAAGACCAGGCTCTTCAGAGATCCTCCTTGTCTTCCCAAGTCTGACATCTATAGCTTTGGATAATGTAATGCCCAAAGTCTGCCCTTCCACCTTTCCTAAAACTTAGCCTGTATCCTATTCATCTCTCATACCATCAAGGTAACTCTTGAGTTGCCCTCAGCCAGGCTCTACCCAATTTTCTCTGGATGAAGTGTCAATTTATATATATAATTACAAATAATATATACAAATAATACATAATATACAAATAATAAATACAAATAATATGTTCGTATATTATATATTTTTATATATTATATATTATTTGTATATTATATATAATATATATAGAATTTTTTTTATTTTTCAAGACAGAGTTTCTCTGTGTAGCTTTGGAGCCTGTCCTGGAACTCACTCTGTAGTAGATCAGGCTGTCCTCGAATTCTCAGAGATCCATCTACCTCTGCCTCCTGAGTGCTGGGATTAAAGGCATGTACCACCACCACCACCCCACCCCCCAGCATCAATTTATATCCTTAACTCTAATGGCAGAAACCCTAGTCCTGACCCAGCCTCTGAGGACCACTCTAGAGCAGAAGTCAGCAATGGACCCATCTCTGACTGCTTCCCTCCTGCCGTCTTCAGGACTGGATCCTCAGCTGCTCCCTCTTCCCCCCACCAGGAACAGCGCAGCACACCCTCCCAGCTCCCCCTCCACTCAGCAACTCTGCCAGAACCAAGTTACAGCTGGTCTGTCCGTGTCACACAGACACATGGGACTGAACCAGAACAGAAAGTCATACTCCAACTCCTGATGAACTTTCTTTCCCAACAATTCCATAGTCACCCCTATGTGGTCCCTGCTGGGCTTGTCCCACCGCATCCCAGCCTACCTGCAGCCCACTCACTCTGCCTCCGTCTGGGCCCCTTCTGCTAATGTCAAAACTGGTCTAGATTCTGTCCCTCCATCGCTGAGGCAGGCTCAAGCTGCGGCTGGAGTTCTGCCGTCTTTAGGTGCTCAGTTAGAGTCTGCCTCTTATCACTGCCCAGGGTGGCCCTGAGGCCTGTTGTGCTCCTCCAGGGAAGAGGTCAGTAGGGTATGGGTTTGGCTCATGCCACTTAAGCTAAGTCCATACACAGTGCCCAAAATAGCATCCCTGCGCTTGCCAACAGCACTGTGGGGATTGGGTTCTTGAGGCAGCCCTTGTGAGGTCAGAATGGAATTCTAGGCAGGAGTTCTGGGTCATAGTCCCAGAGGAAAGGCCAGTCCTATAAGCCAAGTGTCTGGCTTATCTCTACGACCAGACCCAGAGGTATAGCCTGCGGAAGTGCGCAGAGGCTCCTGTATTTCAGGATGTAGAGAAAGCCATGCAGATGAGGACTGTAGGTAGAAGTTTCCAGAAATCAACAGAGAGGAGGAAGGGTGGGGGAAGCAATTCTGGGTCAATCCTCAAAGAGCCCTCAACCTGAAGGAGAGTAAGAGAAATCAGGCTTTGTCCTCAGGGAACTCCTATCTAGGAGGGGAGTGGAAAGTCCAGACCTGGTTTCCTGGGGGACCCGTCCCAGGGTCTATCTTCCAGACACTACTGCTGCTCTTAGGAAAGACAAGCCATGAGAGAAACCAAGCTGCCCCAGCATGGGGCTGGGGCTCAGGGAAGTAGTGGGAACTCTCTCTCTCTCTCTCTCTCTCTCTCTCTCTCTCTCTCTCTCTTTCTGTTAAGAGCACTGGCTGTTCTTCCAGAGGTCTTGAGTTCAATTCCTAGCCAACCACACGGTGGATCCCGAGCATCTGTAGTGGGATCTGATACCCTATCCTGGAATAAAGTCAATAGAACAGTCATGTGTATAAAATAAAGAAAGAAAGAAAGAAATACATAAATAAACAAAGAGGTCCTCTGGATTGGGGGCCCGGATGGGTCTAGAAGAACAGGCAGGCATGGACATGTCAGCAAGGGCTGTAGGACTGAAGCATGAGGCGGGTGCCTGATACTGGAGAGGCAGGCGGTGGGCAGGAAACCCCGGAGACCCACAGCCTCTTGATGGGAGAAGTTATAGGATGTGGTTGCCCAAAGGTCTTGTATGGGGCCTGGGTGGTGGTGGCGCACGCCTTTAATCCCAGTGCTTGGAAGGCAGAGGCAGGTGGATCTCTGTGAGTTGGAGGCCAGCCTGGTCTACAGAGTGAGTTCCAGGACAGCCAGAGATACACAGAGAAACCCTATCTTGATAAACCAAAAAAGAAAGGAAGGAAGAAAGGGAGGGAGGGAGGGAGGGAGGGAGGGAGGGAGGGAGGGAGGAAAAAAAAGAAAGAGAAGAGAAGAAACAACAAAAAGAAAGTGGATATGGAAGGGGTTTGTGGAAAGAGGGAACAAATTCTGTCCTCTAGAGGGCGCCAAAGACCAGGCCTTGTCTAGAACCTGCACAGCATGCCTGGATCCTCAAACCCAACATAACTCTCCCAGCAGCTCAGGACTGCAGCCCCAGAGGCCAAAGGTTCTGCTTAACTCCCTAGCAGACCCTAAGTGGGCTCAGATTGCTGCCTTTCTTCAAGGAAGGCAGAGCTGTCCCCTGAAAAGAGGGACACCTGCCTTCACCCCTGCCCTCTGTGTGCTGTTGGATCAGAGATGAGGAAAAGTTAAGAGTGAGCTATGCGCTGGGCGTGGCGGCACGCCCCTTTAATCCCATGAGTTCGAGGCCAGTCTGGTCTCCAGGGTGAGTACCAGGACAAGTAGGACAGGGTTACACAGAGAGAGCTCCTCTTGGAGGGTAAAAAAGGGTGAGGGAGCCATGGAACAGGGTGTGGTGGTGCACACCTATAATCCCTGCACTTGGAAGGCTTGGGTCAGACGTTCTGAGGTTGAGGATAGCCTGGGCAACGCAGAGAAACTCTGAGTCAAATAAATAAACTTTAAAAAAAAATAGATTCTTCTCTCATACAATACATCCAACCACAGTTTCCCATGAAGCCAGAGCGCGGCAGTAGGACTAGGATCTACGTTAGGGTCAGGCCAAGGGGCAATTTACTTAGCTGGATGTGGGAACCAAGGTGGAGACAGCCCCATCTGTCTCACAGGCAAGCAAAGAAACTTAGAATTCATGCTAATCGGCAGAACTAGTATCAAGTCTAGAGAGGCAAGAGTCTTCCAGAAAAGGCAGCATGGAAGGAAGCTGAATCCTCCACTATTCAGCCACAGAGGAAGAGAATCCCTATTGAAGCTGTTTGAAACCTCACAGGATTGTGAAAATCTAGTCTGGATTGGAGAGTGGTTTACAGAGTGGGGAGACTGGGGTAGGGTTACCATGAAAGACTTTAACTGTATCCCAAGGGCCAGAGTGAAGCCTCTTTACTACACCCTTGAGATGTTGGGCTTCCAGCAAATTCCAGGGGAGAGTCCAGTCAAAGAATGAGCGGGGGCTATCAGCCCAGATGGCTCATGGTTACTAGGAGGAAGGCCAGGACTGTGGGTAACAGGGGGTGACTAAGAAGGAATAGGTGGTGGTAGGGAGGTGACAAGCTAGGCACTGGGCTGCCCAGAGGCTGTGGAGCCAGCTGGTAGCAGCATTGAGTTGCGGAGGGGCCAGTGAAGTATTGTGTTTGCAGAGCATTGCCTAGGGTGGAAGGTGGTCTCCTTGCCAAATCCCTGGAAGCTAGGAGACAAGACAGTTCCACGGAGGAGAGAAGAGAGGCAGCTAAAGGCACCAGGAGCAGAGGGAATTACGGATCAGAAAGATGAATCACACTAACCTGGATAGGATCAATCAGATATTTGGGGACAGAGAGGGCACACCCTTTCTCCCAAGAGTAGGCTCCAAGTAGGGTTACCACACAAAATGCAAAACAGTTAAATGTGAGCTTCGTTTAAAAAGCTTCAGAAAAACAGTATTTGCAATGTTTAGGATATATTTATAGTAAAAAAAGGAGAAAGCTTCCCTTTGCTTCTCTGAATAGTGTGTGTGTGTGTGTGTGTGTGTGTGTGTGTGTGTGTGTGTGTTTGTGCACCAGGAATTAAACCAGATCTTTACTTGGTGTATAATGCCACCTTTAATCCCAGCACTGGTGAAGCTGAGGCAGGAGGATCACAAATTTGAAGCCAGGTTGAGCTACTTAACAAGTACCAGGCCAGCCAGGTCTGTATAGCAAGACAAGATTCTGTCTCGAGACAACAAAAACAGAGGCCAGACACAGGCTGCTGCTCTTCCAGGGGACCCCAGGTTGAGTCACCAGTATGGTAGGTAACAACTGTGACTCCGGGTCCAGGGATCTGACGCCCTCTTCTGGCCTGTGTGGGCACCACAAGGTGTACAGACACATGCAGGCAAACACACACACACAAAATAAAATGAGCATTAAAAGATAAAACAACGGACGGTGGGATGGCCGAGTACAAGCCCGAGGCCGAGTTCCATCCCAGGACTCAAACCGTGGCAGAAGAAAACTGACTCCCACAGGTTGCCCTCTGACCTCTGCAGATGTATACAGAAAACTTAAAGTGTGAATTTTTTAGAGCCCAAATAATCAAGCAGGGCATGGTAGCCACACCTTTAATCTCAGCACTTAGTTGGCAGAGGCAGATGGATCCCTGTGAGTCTGAGGTCAGCCTGATCTACATTGTGAGTTCCAGAACAAGTCAGGGCTATGTAAGGAGACTCTGTCTCAAAAAAACCAAAATAAATAAATAAAACAAAGGTAAAAAGCACAGACAAGCTTTGCAGAATGGCAGTATCATAACCAATGAGGTTTATCTGAGGCAATATTGTTGCCAACCAAAAAACCAAAAGTAAAAAGTCATAAACAAAAACAATGCTCTAATACTGAGCTACAACCCCTGAAATTCTTGGGTTTTGTTTGTTTTTGTTGTTTTGTTTTTGTTTTTTTCAAGACAGGGTTTCTCTGTAGCTTTGGAGCCTGTCCTGGAACTAGCTCTGGTAGAACAGGCTGGCCCCAAACTCAGAGAGATCCACCTGTGTCTGCCTCCCAAGTGCTAAGATTAAAAGCATGTGCCACTGTTAAGTTTTTCCAGCCCAACAAACCTCTCCGCCAACGCAATAATCCAAATCAGACCAAATCAGAAGAAGCCCAGGTTTATTGGATGCCAGCACTCCCCGTGGCCCTCTGGAGGAGAAAGGAGAACTGGGGAGACCACTGAGAACAGGAAAGACCACGTGTTCAGTCTCTGGGGGGCAGTTTAAATAGCCTGTGGGAGTGGTCTTGATCCTCTCTGGGGAGGGGTCACCGTTTGGTGGCCTTTCTCAGAGGTGGAGTTTGGACTGAGGCGACTGGGGGGGGGGGCTTGAAATGGAGAGGAGCTGACGTGACACTTCCAACCAAACATTCCAGACTCCTTGGAAAAACTGGGTGCCAGGGAGCTGAGGTGACGCTTCCAACCAAACAGCCGCCACCGCCCGGCTGAAATTCTTGTTTTTTAACTGCATTTTATTTATTGTATGTGTGGTGGTTTGGGTTATTTTGCTTGCTTGTTTAGTTGATTGGTTTGGGTTTTGGTGTGTGTGTGTGTGTGTGTGTGTGTGTGTGTGTGTGTGTGTGTGTTGTGTTGAGATAGGACCTCACTGTGTTGCTCTGGCTGGCTGGGAAGTCACTATGTAGACCAGGGTGGTTTCAAACTCCCAGACATTCTCTCATCCCTCCCCAAAAGTCATGTGTCACCATTCCCCATGGGAAGGGAGGAGGGGTGCAGGTGGAGGTCAGAGGCCGACCCAGACCCACAGGAGCTGGTTCCTTCCTTCCACCATGTGGGTCCCGGGACTTGAACTCAGGCGTCAGTCTTGGCAATTAGGGTCTTTACCCAGTGAGCCACCTCTGCAGCCCCATGCCCCTGAAATTCTCTAACTGACCACCCTATTTTTATTTGTCAAGTCCAGCCCCTCCCTCTGCTCTGCAGTGAAGACCGTGTGATGTCTTGCAGCTGACTTAGATTTGGGTCCTAGTTGCTCCGTCTGCTCCTCCACCTAACTATGGATCAGGGCCAGAGGGAATGGGCACTTCCTGCTTGGGGACAAGAATAGACTTGCGAGCACAGCAGCAGACCAGGAGTCCCAGCTGACATGGTGGAGGGCTGAGAAGCAGCTGGAGATGGGTTGTACAGCACAGAGTTCCACAGGGCAGTGGCAGTCTTCTGGTGTGCCCTTAGCCACGCCGTCTGTCTTTTAGAAAGGTGCCATTTGCTGAGGATGTAGCTGAGTGCCGATTGCCTTATAAGCGTGAGGCCCTAGGACCAAGCCCCAGCAATAACCAGGCATGACAGTGCACACCTTTAATCCAAGTGCTTGGAAGAAGCAGGTGGATCTCTGTGAGTTTGAGGCCAGCCTGGTCTACATGGTGAGCTTCAGGGCAGCCAAGACTACACAGAGAAGATACTATCTCAAGAAAGAAAAAAAAAGAGAGAGAGAGAGGAGTGAGGGTGTGGGAAGGATCAAGCCCCAGCACTGGAAAAACAATACAAAAATATTTGCATGGTAACTCATGTCTATAATTTAAATATTTATGTGGCTGAAGCAGGGGGATAGCCATGAGTCTGAAGACCAACCTAAGCTATACAGTGCGTTCCAGGCTAACCTGAGCAAGATCATATCTCTATAAATATTTTTTCTTTTTGACATGGTCTCACTATGTAGCACTGACTGCTGGCTGGCTTGAAAACTCGCTCTGTAGCCCAGGCTGCCCTCAAACACCCAGAGATCTGCTTGCCTCTGCTTCCTGAGCACTGGGATTGAAGACGTGCATGGCCAGCACCATGCCAGATCATTAATAAGTTTCCTGACTACTTTTGTCTGCTGTCCAGCTGCTTGCTGGTGGAAGGTTGGCCGTCACCGCTGCCCCCTGACCTCTCACTTACTACTGCACTAAGAATCCGACAGAGCAAACTAGGGACTGGTAACACTGATGTTTACCTAACTGGAAATTTTTTTTTTTTTGGTTTTTCGAGACAGGGTTTCTCTGTGGCTTTGGAGCCTGTCCTGGAACTAGCTCTGTAGACCAGGCTGGGCTCGAACTCACAGAGATCCGCCTGCCTCTGCCTCCCGAGTGCTGGGATTAAAGGCGTGCGCCACCATCGCCCGGCTCCTAACTGGAAATTTTAACTATTTACAGACACATAGCCAAACAGCTCACCAGATATAATTGTCTCCTGGGCGGAAATTTTGAAAAGGGGAGACGATGAAGATGGTTTTCTTTTATTATTGAATCACCTGCAATAAATACAAAAGAGCCCAAAGACCCTTACAGACCCATTCCTGTTCACCGACAAGTACTGCTGACCTTTTGATAGATTGTCTAATCCTTTCTCTGTATTCGCACGTGCACAAATCCCCTGACACTTTATAAACAAATAAATAGTCCTTACAGAAGGGGGTCTTGTGTTTGAGACAAGGTCATGCTGCACAGGCCTGACTGACCTGGAACTCACTCTGCAGACTAGGCTGGCTTCAAACTCAGAGAGCCCTGCCTGCCTCTGCCTCCCGAGTGCTGCAATTAACCACCACACCCAAAGGCATAAGGTTTTAAATGTACTTTTTTCATTCAGTCACTGAGATTATTTTGCCTCCTGCAACGTGTGACTGTCCAGCGTTCTACTTGGCGGATCTGCTGCTATGTGGAGCCCCCTAGTGACAGGCGTTTAGATCTTCTCCACCTGTGATTGGTTTTGTTTCACTTTATGGAGTGTTGAAGATCGAACCCAGAACCTTACACGTGCTAGACAGTTTCTCTACATTCTCACCCACTTCTCTTTTCAAGGAAGGGAAAGTGAGTTTCTTTTCCCAAGGTCACCCAAGGGGCTGTGTGACTAGGCAGGGGATGCACTTCAACCCTGACATTTGCCAGGTGCCGGAATTCCTTCAGCCTCAGTCGGCCTGGACATTCATCCTTTCCAAAGTCACAGAGAGCTGAGTACAGAGAGTGTGGGGCGGAGGCTCGGGGTGACACCAAGCCTATCTGTCCAAGGCAAAGACTGCTGTAGATAAAGGATCCAGGGAATGAGTGTGTCTGGGTGCACGGGCACATATAATTTTTTTTAATTGAACCTAGTACCTCCCACATGTTAAGCAAATGCTCCCCAGCCCTGAGGAATCAGAATTTAAATCCAGTCTTTAAGGCCATGTTAAGGCGAGTCTGAGCTACGTAGCAAGTACCAGGTCAACTAAGGTCACACTGTGAGGTGATGTCTCAAAAAAAAAAAAAAAAAAAAAAAAAATATATATATATATATATATATATATATATATATATATATATATACTGGGCAGTGGTGGCGCATGCCTTTAATCCTAGCACTCGGGAGGCAGAGGCAGGCGGATCTCTGAGTTCAAGGCCAGCCTGGTCTACAGAGTGGGTTTGAGGACAGCCAGGACTTTTACACAAAAAAATCCTGTCTTGAAAAACTAAACCAAAATAAAATAAAATAAGCCAGGAGTGGTGTCACATGCCTTAAATCCCAGCACCCGAGAGGCAGAAGCAGGGGTCTCTGTGAGTAGTGAGTCCCCAGCCAGTCAAGTCTGCAATATAGTGAGACCCTATTTCAAAATAAAAGAAGAAAGGGGGTGGGGAGGAGGACGAGAAGAGCCAGTGATGAGCTGTTTGACCGGACATCAGGAACCAACCAGACAACATGTGCCTGTTCTTTCTGGGTTAAGTTACCAATGAAGGCTTCCTGAAGCCTAGAGGAGGCCCACTCGTGGACAGAGGCAGTGGGGGAGATAACACAGGATTTACGTAGAGGAAAGCCACGGATGAGTGTGTGTCTGTGTGTGGGGTGATCTAGGTGTTTTGATTTTTATATGGTTTAATTTTTTTCATTTTTTTAAATATCTTATGGGGAGGTGTAGACCGACATGTTGTGGAATGTTTTTGTACACTATGAAGAAGTGTCCCTCAGATTGGTTTGATAAAAAGCTAAACGGCCAATAGCTAGGCAGCAGAGAGAACGCTGGGAAAAAGATGGTGGAATCACCAGTCAGACAAGGGAGAAGCCAGATGGGGAAGGAGCCGGACACACAAAACGGGATAGAGGTAAAAAAACACACATGATAGAACATAGATTCATAACATACGGTGTGGTGAGCCCACAGGTATTATACAGTAAATGTACAGCTGATGGCTCTACTGGACTGTCCACGGGAAGTGCATATACACACATCCACCTGGAGTAGCCCATGTTTGCAGAGCTGCAGGGACTAAGTCACTGTCTGTTCTGTAAAAATCTGTGAAATCATGGCATTCTCCCTTCTAGAGTATTCCAGTAGTGTATAAACTGACTTTTCCTGTAAGGCATCCAGATACCTCCCCCCACACCATGAAGCCACGGTGTGAAAAGGATTCAGTCAGTCAGGTCCTTGTTCTCATAGCCAAAATCTACAATAGTCCCCCACAAACCTTCGTTATTGACAGTGCTCACTGATAAGTAAGGAGCCTCATACAGGAGGCAATGTGTCTGCTCTAACAGCAGACTCAGGAAGGTGGAATCTACCGGTCTGCTCTGACTGAACAGGCTACTAATACTCTGTATTTACCATTCACATGTCTGATGCCTTGTCCTTAGCCTTATGCCCTTATCCTTATGCCTTATGCCCTTATGCTTATCTTCCCCTAAGGAATAAAGATACATGCAGGAGAAACGTGCCTAGGTCAGTCAGTTAGTTCTACCCCTCAGATCCAATTCACAAGCCAGTTTTTGCTTGTCGTAGAAGTCCTATTCTAAACCCTGAGAGAGTGCTGAGGCCAGTACTCAGTAGCTCCCGATAAAATAGGTTAATTTAAGTCATAAGAGTTCATTAGAACCAAGCCTAAGCTATCATCCAAGCTTTCATAATTAATAAGTCTTCATCTGATGATTTGGGAGCTGGCAAGAGAAACAGAAAAATCTGCCTACAAATGGCACCTAACATCCAACCATGTATATCCACATAAGACCTAAGAAAGCGTTAAAATGATTCTAAACACACAAAAATGGAGCCAACCTAGGCTTCCTAGTCTCATGTCTCTCATGCTGGCTGCAATACAGAGACAGGTCTCCCGGCAGCTGCCTGTGGTCTTGAGCCACCAGTGGCCATGAGCTAAGTCACGTTGCAGGTTAATGGTTTTGCTCATGCAGACAGAAAAGATTATAGATATACAGTAAAGGAAATTCAAACAGAAAAAAAAAAACCTCTAAACAGGTGACAGCGTGTTTAACAATGTGTATAGGCTTCAGAAAAAAAAAATGAAATGGGTATAGAAAGTAACTAATAGTTTTAAAATAATAAGGTAAAATCTTTAAAGAGAAAGTAAAGTAATATATAAGAAAAATATCTTGTAATGGTGGGAAATACACGGAGAGTCTGGATCCTATGTAGTTGTGTTGATTTTGGATTTTTTGAATGCAGATGACAGCTACTGACAGACATGGGACTGTCAACAGGACTACCAAATTGAACCAACCTAGATACTTTAGGGCTATGTTAATTTTAAAAAAGAAGTCAAAAGATACGTTACATTGGGGAAGAGGTTTTGCTTTTGTTTCCACAGGAAAGGAGAAGCTGTGGGTTCCTTCAGGGTTAATATGGATCAGGTTTAATCAGAGAGCCCTCCTGACACTTGACAGGTGATATATATATCAATAAAGGTTACAACTGGTCTTTCCAGGACTTGGCCATTATCTCAATTTTCTCAGGGACCTTTAAAGTTGCCTTCACCCACAGACAACGAGAAGCAGTCTAGAGAACACAAAGCCCACATTTCCAATAGATAGGGTGGGTGGTGTTTGGTTATTTGGTGGGTTATGGATATTTGCTATCACTTAGGGGAATGTAGGAATATAGAATAAAAAGACAAATATTGATCTCAGATATTTTTGCATTGGCATGGATTTTGGTTTATCAATACAAATGTAAAGTTGTTTTTGTTATACTGCATCTGTGTTTCTACTCTTGTGTGGATGCAGCTCATTGACAAATGCAACGCATAAATAAGAAATGAGGTTAGAAAAAAAAGAAATGAGGTTAGTAATTAATCTATACTCATCGAACTTGTCACATTAGACATGTTTTCAAGGTTAAATGGATATATTTCAGACAGATAGGTGATTTTCAAAAACTTCAAAGATCTACAGAGTATGGCATTTAAGATGTTGAATAACCTAAGGTTTTTCGTGACAAGACACATCTGCTCCTGACAGCACCAATTGACTTCATAAAAGGATGATGGTCATTGAAGAAACTCTATAGAGTTTGCTTTAAATGTGGCAAGGTTACCCATTTAGGCAAGAGACTGCTCTTGCTTTGACTGCTGACAATGTGCTGTACAGACTGGAGGAGTGGGACACAGGAAAAAAGACAGTTGAACTTTGAGATTCCTGCTTCACAGAAGAGTCAGCCAGATATTCTGCAGGACCCAGAGGAAAGCCACTGACAAACTTTGCTAATACAAGGGAGGACAGGTCTTCAAATCTCCTGCTTCACTGAAAAGTCTGCCAGATATGAAGATGGATGATCCAATGCTGCAGGGAACCTTGGGTGGCTGTCCAGGCAGCCAGGTGACATCTGTCATTTCTATACGTTTGGAAGTGACTTGCACTGCACTTTTTCTTTACTCAGGTATTATATCTTTCTGGGATATCTGATGGAGTTGTAGACTAAGTTATAGTTATAGTTTTCCTTATTAAATTAGGTACAGAGGCCGGGCGGTGGTGGCGCACGCCTTTAATCCCAGCACTCGGGAGGCAGAGGCAGGCGGATCTCTGTGAGTTCGAGACCAGCCTGGTCTACAAGAGCTAGTGCCAGGACAGGCTCCAAAGCCACAGAGAAACCCTGTCTCGAAAAACCAAAAAAAAAAAAAAATTAGGTACAGAGCTTTGGACTCATCAAGATAGAATAAATAATGGAGAATTTTTGTCGGACAGTGGTGGTGCAAGCCTTTAATCCCAGCTCTTGGGAGGTAGAGGCAGGCAGATCTCTTTGAGTTCAAGGCCAGCCTGGTCTACAAGAGCTAGTTCCAGGACAGGCTCCAAAGCCACAGAGAAACCCTGTCTCAAAAAAAAAAAAAAAGGATAATTTTCTCCAAATGTAATACTTGTGATAATTGGCTTTTTTATTTGCATTGGTGCTTTGCCTGCATGTATATTTGTAAGAGAGTATCAGATCTTGGAGTTACAGTTAGTTGTTAGCTGCCATGTGGGTGCTGGGAATTAAACCCAGGTCCTCTATAAGAGCACGCAGTATGCTGGGAGATAGTGGCGCACGCCTTTAATCCCAGCACTTGGGAGGCAGGGGCAGGTGGATCTTTGTGAGTTCGAGGCCAGCCTGGTCTATAAGAGCTAGTTCCAGGACAGGCTCCAAAGCTACAGAGAAACCCTGTCTCGAAAGAAAAGAAGCTCTCAGCACTCAGTGTGCTCTTAACCACTGGGCCACCCCTCAAGCCCTATAGTTGTTCTTATTGTACATAGTTTTACTATGTTAGAGGTAAGATTCTTCCTTTTTATTTAGACAAAAAGGGAGAAATGCTGTGGAATAATCTTTTTATATGCCATGAAGTGTCACTCAGATTAGCTAAATAAAAAGCTAACTAGCCAATAGCTAGGCAGGATTTTTGAGGCAGAGAGAACTCTGGGAAAAAGAAGGTGGAGTCACCAGCCAGATGCTGGAGAAGCCAGGCAGTCTGCTGGTGACTCTTGTGTCTCTGCCCTTCCTCTTCCCAGCGTCCTTTCTGCCCCCAAAATCCTGCCTAGCTATTGTCTGTTCAGCTTTTTATTAATCCAATCCAAGTGACAAACCTTTACAGTTTACAGAAAGATTATCCCACAGCACAGACAAGCACCACACATGTGGAGGTCTGAGGGCAAATTGCTGGGACTTGGCTGACCTTCTACCCTGTGGATTTGAGGTCAAATTCCAATCACCAGTCTTGTAGTAAGCACCTGCACACACTGAGCCATCTCACTGGCCCTGTGTTTCTGGTCCAGTTTCTGATCTAGGTTCTGAAGCTGACCCAGAACTAGCCATATGTGGCCTGGAACTTCTGATCTTCCTGCTTCTCTCTCTCTCGGGTACTGAGGTCATGAAGTTATATATAGGTGAGCACCACCACACCTGGCTTTCCTGTTTTGGTTTCTGATTTTTATGGGCTTTTTTGAGGTTTTTTTTTTTTTTTTTGTGTGTGTGTGTGTGTGTGTGTGTGTGTGGTCTTTTTTTTCTTTTTTTCTTTTTTCTTTTTTTTTTTGAGACAGGGCCTCTGTGTATCCTAGATTGGCTTCAGAATCCTATTGCCTCAGACTCTGGAGCTGGAATTATATGTGTGTGCCTGGCTCTTCTGTGTCTGTTTTCACACATGTGGTCAAACACATAAGTGCACACACACGCGCGCACGCACACACACACACACATGCACGCACGCACACACCACACTGTTGTGCACACGTGAGCATGCGCCTGTCAGGCTGGGTTAATATTTTCCTGCCTGCGTCAGCGAGATCCCGGTCACCGGGCTGCTTGCTGTGGGTACGTGCCCTATCTGATCCTGTCAGGGGCTGTGGACCTGGAACAGTGGGCTTGGGGTGGGCAAGGAGCCCAACTCTGCTCCCCCAGGCAAGCCACACTCTTCACTCCCTGCTCAGCCTGAGGAAGGAGGCAGGCCCAGAGGCCACATAGCTCCAACACTGTGAGACTGCCTGCCACCCCCACCCCATCCACTGAGAGCTCCCAGCTGAGAAGCCTCCCCACAAGTATGGGAGGCCAGACACCCCCATATCTTTGCCACACACATCTGTCCCCTTGGGGACAAACAGGTGCAGAGACCCCAGGAAATGCTCAGAGTTAACCATGTAGCAGCAAAACAACCTTGAAATGGCCTTGGGAGCCTGGGAGAAAGATGGGACTCCAGAGCCAGCTTGCCCATGGCTGCATGGAGGACCTGCTCACGGGTCTGTGTGGGCAGCTCTGGAATGCCAACATCCATGGGCACTGAGTGTCAGCCAGGAAGGCTTCATAAAACATGAGGACCCCAAACAGGGTGGGGCCCTCCTGTTTCTGGGCCTCTCCCTGTGCCATTTGAGGGTCCTCCCACACCCACACTGGTCCCTGCGGTGCAGGCTGGGCCAACAGGGTTGGGCAGGCAGACACTGTCTCTTTGGCTCCTGGCACAGCCCAAGATCCAGGATGAGTCAAACTCAGGTGTCCTGGCTCCTCTCCCAGTTTGAGGATGCCCCAGTGTGTATCTGAGCATGAACAGCAAGGATGCTACACGGTGCAGGGAGGGAGCGAACCGTCACCACCGGGGTTATTCCTCACAGCACAGACCCTGAGCCTTCTCACCCGCCTCACACCGCCATTCCTAGACAGCTTTCCCCTGCAGCCCAGGCGACATTCACTCTGACTCATGAGCCTTTGGCTTTTTTTCCCCCTACAGTTAAAAAAATTTATGAGTTAAAATTTGTCATCATTTTTATTTAAAAAATTTTATGAGATGTGGACTAATGACATTATAAAAAAAAAATCAAAGTGTATGCGTCTGTGTCTGTGTGTGTGTGTGTGTGTGTGTGTGTGATGTTGAACCTAAGAAGGAAAACAGTGGTTAAGAGCTCCACAGAAACTCCTGCTGAGACAGGAGGCCCTAGTTCCTGTTGGTCCACAGTGCTTACATATAAACAGCTCGGGAGTTTCCTCAAGGTTCAAAGCGTGTAGTCGGAAGGCCTGTCAGAGCCTACACATGACGGTTGGTGTGTGCGTTGTGCACAGGAAAGGAATGCCTGCCAAGGCCAGAACAGGGTGTCAGATCCCCAGAGCTGGGCTTACGCACACCTGTGAGCTGTCTGATGCGCATGCTGGGAACCAGGAGCTGGTCCTGCGAGAGTGGAACAGCTCTGACTGCCGGGCCAGCTCTTCTGGCCTCGTCCCGTGGTTTTGTAGGTTTTTGTTTTTGTTTTTGTTTTGAGATTTGTTTTTAAGGGACTGGGGAGATAGATGATTCCATGGTTAAGGGCACTGGCATCTCTCCCAGAGGATTCAGGTTCAATTCCCAGCACCCACATGTCAGCTCACAACTGTCTCTAACTCCAGTTCCAGACAAAAACACCAAGCACATAAGAAAATAAATTGTGGCAATCTTACCAAAAACAATCTACAGATTCAATGCAATGCCCATCAAAATCCCAGCAAAATTCTTCAAAGACCTCAAAAGAACGGTACTCAACTTCATAGGGAAAAACAAAAAACCCAGGATAGCCAAAACAATCCTGTACAATAAAAGAACTTTTGGAGGCATCACAATCCCTGACTTCAAACTCTACTACAGAGCTACAGTACTGAAAACAGCCTGGAATTGGCATAAGAACAGACAGGAGGACCAATGGAACCGAATAGACCCGGATATCAATCCACACATCTTCAAACACCTCATCTTTGATAAAGAAACAATATCAAATGGAGAAAAGAAAGCATATTTAACAAGTGGTGCTGGCATAACTGGATATCAACATGTAGAAGAATGAAAATAAACCCATATCTATCACCATGCACAAAACTCAAGTCCAAATGGATTAAAGACCTCAGCATAAAGCCAGCCACACTGAACCTTATAGAAGAGAAAGTGGGAAGTATACTTGAACGTATTGGCACAGGGACCCACTTCCTAAATATAACCCCAGCAGCACAGACACTGAAAGAAACAGTTAATAGATGGGACCTTCTGAAACTGAAAAGCTTCTGTAAAGCAAAGGACATGGTCAACAAGACAAAATGACAGCCTACAGAATGGGAAAAGATCTTCACTAACCCCACATCAGACAGAGGTCTGATCTCCAAAATTACAAAGAACTCAAGAAATTGGTCACCAAAAGATCACATAATCCAATAAAAAAAAATGGAGTACAAACCTAAACAGAGATCTCTCAACAAAGGAATCTAAAATGGCTGAAAGACACTTCAGGAAATGTTCAACATCCTTAGTCATCAGAGAAATGCAAATCAAAACAACTCTGAGATTCCATCTTACACCTGTAAGAATGGACAAGATCAAAAACACTGATGACAACTTATGCTGAAGAGATTGTGGTGAAAAGGGAACACTTTTGCATTGCTGGTGGGAATGCAAGCTGGTACAGCCCCTTTTGATGTCAGTGTGGCAATTTCTCAGAAAATTAGGAAACAACCTTCCTCAAGACCCAGTAATACCACTTTTGGGTATATATCCCAAGGATGCTCAATCGTGCCACAAGGACATGTGCTCAACTATGTTCATAGCAGCTTTGTTTGTCATAGCCAGAACCTGGAAACAACCTAAATGCCCCTCAAGCAAAGAATGAATAAGGAAAATATGGTACATTTACACAATGGAGTACTAAACAGCACAAAAAATAACATCTTGAATTTTGCAGGAAAATGGATGAAGCTAGAAAACATTATTTTGAGTGAGGTAACCCAGACACAGAAAGACAATTATCGCATGTACTCACTCATAGGTGGTTTTTAAACATAAAGCAAAAAAAACCAGCCTACAAACCACAATCCCAGAGAATTTAGACAACAATGTGGACACTAAGACTTACATAATTCTAATCTACATGGGAAGTAGAAAGTAGAAAAAGACAAGATCTCTTGAGTAAATTGGGAACATGGGGACCTTGGGGGAAGTTTGAAGTGGTGAGGGGAGAGGCAGGGAAAGGAGCAGAGAAAAATGTAGAGCTTAATAAAAATCAATTTAAAAAAAAAGAATGACCAAATCAAAGGCTTGGGTAGCTCAGTAGTAGGCTACTTACTTACTGTGCACAAGGCCCTGACTTCAACCGCCCCAAACAACCAACTGCTTAGTTTGATCTGGTGTGCGTGACTGTTCTCTAATGGAGGATCAGGGGCAAGAATAATGGCTATTTCTGTCCTGGCAGGCAGTTCTGAGATCTTGAGTCTAGCTTGAGCCCAAGACAAGAGACTTGGGGTGCAGGGGGCTTTCTGGGAGGTGAACCTTGCAGACAGTCATAAGGAACACACACAAGATAAGAAAATGAAACTGAGAATTTGTTATGAGAAGCAAGGCTTGGCTTGCTCGGATTTCTGAGAAGCAGAAAGATAGGGAGGCTGACATGCTTTCCTTTTGGTCCCCACTCTCCTGTTTATTGTGATTGCCTCAGGCAGGACACTAACCTTCCGGCTACCGGCTACCTCGCTGCTCTTGGGTATGGCTAAGACGGTTCCTGCATTGCTGCAGACCTCCCTTTGGGAAAGCAAGGCTCATGTGGCAGTGCTTGAGGTGAGAACTGGCAGAGACAGGGAGTTCGCGCTCGGGGGCCTGTCCACCAAGCTGTCTAGGTCAGAACTGAGCAGATCTAAGCATGGAGAATCTTTTTCTTTCTGACACTGTGTTAAACTATGAGAAATAAAGGTGTTTTGCTTAGGTGCCAGGATTGCAGAACTCTACAGTGTTTAGGCTAGAACTGTAATCAGAAGACTCACTTCTGTTTGTCTTCCAAAGGCTCTGATTTGATTATATTTAGATTTCTGAGGCCAACACGTTACCCACAGTCAAATAAGAGACACCGCAGGTTGTCCTTGTTCTTTCTCTCATCTTCTCCCACTACCTCCTCTCTCCCCTCTCACCTCTCCTCTTTTGCTTATTTTTTACTTTACCTGTTTCTCCTTTTTCCCTCCATCTATCTATCTTTTGCAAGTTATTGTTTATCCAATCTCCAAATATATAGAGAATCTCAAGATTTCCTTTAGCTATTGTTTTCTAGTTAATTTCCATTGTTAGAGTATATATTTTTATATAGAGCACAAAATTCATATGCATTGAATTATCTTACATGCTCTTGTTTATGAATATGCTCTTTTTGGTAAATATTTCATGCATGCATATGAATAATATATATTTTTGCTACTGTTGGAAGTTCTGCAAAGTTCGATTAGATTAGATTCACCTGCATGCTCTTCAGGTCTTCCATGCCCTCTGCTGCTCTCATACCTACCTGTGTTTATTACTGAGGCAGGATGATAATGTATTGATGTATAATTGGGATTGGTCTCTTCTCCCTAACTCTTTTTTTGGGGGGGGGGTTGGTATATTTTGATTTTGTATTCTTAGGTAAATACGTATTTATGGTTGTTTTATCTTATCAATAAATTGTTCTTGTCACTATATAAACAAAGAAAAGAATATAAATTGCACCAAAAATATGTGTGTGTGTGTGTGTGTGTGTGTGTGTGTGTGAAAGAAAGAGCGAGAGAGCGAGAGAGAGAGAGAGAGAGAGAGAGAGAGAGAGAGAGCATGCACACAGGTGCCCCTAGAAGTCAGAGGTATTAATTCCTCTGGAGTTGGAGTTACAGGTGATGAGAACCACCCCTGCAAGAGCAGTGAGAGCCGTTAACTGTGGAGCCATCTCGCCAGCCCTTATTTTGTGCTTATTAAAACATGGTCTAACCGAGTGTTGTGTGCACGCCTTTCATCCCAGCACTCGGGAGGCAGAGGCCGGGGGATCTGTGTGAGTTCAAAGCTAGCCTTGTTTAAAGAACAAGTACCAGGACAGCCAGAACTACAGAGAAAAGATTTGTCTTAAAATAGACTACTAAAATATGGTCTCTCTGTGTCTTCCTAACTGGCCTGAATTTGCTGTGTAGCTCAGGCTGGCTTCCGACTTGACCTGGTTCTACCCTTGGCTCCCAAGTGATGAAATTACAGTCATGCACCAACACAACCAAGCATTTTTTTTAACACTGTTTGGAACTCACTATGTAGACCAGGCTAGCCTCAAACGGTGATTTGCTTGCCTGTCTCCTGAGCGCTGGGATTAAAGGCGTGTGCTACCATGCCTGGCTCCATCCTGATTAGTGTTAAGTGAACAGTTCATGGGAATGTATTCACATGTTGCACAATCAATCTCCAGGACACTTTCAATTTGCAAAACTGAAAGTCTCTGCCTATTAAACGGCCTCCCAGAGACTCCCGGCCCCTGACAGCTGCCCTTCTACCGTTGCTGTGGATTCTGCTCTAGCTTCTTCCTCTTCCTGGAACATTCAGGATGTGTCTGCCTCATCTTACTGGCAGAGCCCTAAGACTTCATCTGTGTCACAGTATGTGTCAGAAGAGCCTTTCTTTGAATGTTGACTAAATGACAGTTCGTGACTTAACATGTTTAAAATACTGTTTATCCACCCTGGACACTTGGGCGCGCTCGGTTCTTGGCTGTCGGGAATAATGTTGCTATGAACACAAATATGTAAATATGTAATTTTGTGTGCGTGTGTTGGCATTTTTGTCTTTTGGACCTGTACCTCCAGAAAAATTATATTCTTTTTTACAACTGTGATGAGACCCCAGTAAGTAGAGGCTGGTGGATCTCTGAATTTGAGGCCAGCCTTGTCTACAAATCCAGTTTCAAGATTGCCAAGCTTACGCAGGGAATGAAACCATCAAAAAAAAAAGAAAGTTGGTGAAGATGTTGTGAGGGGGCCATGTTCCAGCCCCAGGAAGCCACAGAACTTGGCAGCTATGGAGTTTGCCTCCATTACTAAGGAAAACTGTCCATGTCAGGGAAGTCTCTGCATGGAGGCCTAGAGAGGCCATTGTGTGAAGCTGTGAAGTTGAAGCCTGGGTTGCCTTGGAGACCCCAAGATGTTAGAGATGGCAGAGTTGTGGGATACCTGCCGAGGAGAGCTGCTAACAGGGAGTGGAGCCAGCCCAAGAGAAGGAGGTGTGCTGCAGTCAACAAAGCCGAAAGGAGTTGGAAATCTGAAGAGCGTTTGACATCAGACATGGAGATGCAGTTTGGAGTCTGTCCAGCCGGCTTTCGCTCTTGATTTGGTCCAGTGTTTCCTCACTACACTCCCTTCCCTATGGTTTGGAATGGCAATGTATATCCTGTGCTGTTATATGTTGGAAGTATGTAGTATACTTTTTGATTTTATAGAGATTTACAGTTAAGAGATTGCATGAATCTCAGAAGAGACTTTGAACTTCAGACATTGGTACAACTGTTATAGACCACGGGGACCTTTGAAGTTGTACTAAATGCATTTTGCATATTGTCACAAGCTTATGAGAGTCAAGGAGTAGAATGTGTAGATTGAATGTAATTGGTTCCCATAATATCTTAGGGAGTGCCACTATTAGGAGATGTGTCTTTGTTGGAGGAAGCGCATCACTGTGTGGGCGGGCTTTAAAGTTCCCTAGGCTCAGGATACTGCCCAGTGTGTCATTTGACTTCCTGTGGCCTACATATCAA
Source organism: Microtus oregoni (assembly GCF_018167655.1). NCBI lineage: Eukaryota > Metazoa > Chordata > Mammalia > Rodentia > Cricetidae > Microtus > Microtus oregoni. The sequence goes on along the minus strand of NW_024543076.1, from coordinate 6,703,838 downwards.
GTTGTAGCCAACATGGTATCTGCTTGCGTGCTGCTATGCTCCCCACCATGGTGATGATGTACTAAATTCTGAGCTTTAAGCCACCCTAATTAAAGGTTTTCTTTCTAAGAGTTTGCATGGTCGTGGTGTCTCTGCACAACAATAAACCCTAAGACAATGCAGGATGTCTTAAATGCAGAGGATGGTGGTGGATGATGATGTGATTGTGGTACAGCTGGACCTTTGGTTGTCTGATGATCAGGCGGGACTAGAAAGAAATGAGGATTGTGATGAACGAATCTGGATAAGAATCAGTGCAGGTCCAGGACGTGCTGGGTCACACCTTTAATCCCAGCACTTGGGAGGCAGGGGCAGGCGAATCTCTGAGTTCGAGGCCAGCCTCTACAAGAGCTAGTTCCAGACAGGCACTAAAGCTACAGAGAAACCCTGTCTCGAAAAACAAGACAGAAACAAGCTAACTAAGAATCAATACGGGTTTGGGAAGAGACCTTCCTGAAATGATCTACAGCTTGCTCAGCTTTGAACTCAGCATCTACGTGTCTCCATTGTCCTGCTCCATACCTAAGAGAACATCTAAAGAGCTGTTCTTCCCATCCACACCCTTTCTCATCTTTGTTGTCTGGGAGACGGTCCCGGTATTTCTGGCTAGATGCAAGAGTTCAGTTTTCATCTTCCTGCCTGCAGTGGCAGGTACCAGGGGCTGTCTGATGTCCACAACCCTAAATGACCTGCAACTCACTATATAGACTAAACTGGCCCCAAACTCACAGAGATCTGCCTGCCTTTGCCTCCTGAGTGCTGGAGTTAAAGTCGTCATCCATGACTTCTGAGCCCTCGTCCTGATATCCCTCAGTTCCAAGACTAGGGATCTTTATGGCAGGAGAGATCAGGATGGAGAGCAGGAGCATTTGACTGACCACAAAACAGTTGATCCCACAGAAGAGAATTGAAAGGAGCTAAGGGGAAAGAAAGTCAGAGATACCCACCTGTGCCAGGCTAACACGGAAACTGGGCCCTCCCCTCTGACGAACAATGAATTATACTTCAGTCTTAAAGAAGGCTTTTTCTCAAGTGTTGAAAAGGGTCAAAGGAGCTAGAGTGATGGGCTGGGGAGGGCAGAGTGGTGCCCAGCTCAGGAGCTGCCCCCCCCACCTTCAGTTCATAGGAACATGCCTCTGTAGTTTTTATTTTGGAGGGTAGAGGGTTGACATGGGGCTTCACAGTGTAGCATAGGTCGACCTGAAACTCACTTTGTAGACCAGGCTGACTTCAACTTGCAGAGATCCTCCTGCCTCTGCCTCCCAAATCCTTGGCATAGAGGCATGACTCCTTTGTAGCTTGTTCCACCACCAGCTGACTTTCCTTTACAGAATTTCTAACTGAAAAATAAACATGAAAAAGTAGAATACAGACCCCTGTGTAACCATGGTATGGTTTCCAGGACCATGGCCTGTTTGTGTTTGTTCGTTTGTTGCCAGGGACTCTCTAGGCCTAGCTGTCCTGGAACTCACTATAGTTGGTCTTGAACTCACGGAGTAGAATCATCAACATTGGGCACTCTAGTTCCATCTGTATGTTAGGGGGAGTGAGGGATTTTTTTTTTTTTTTTTTTTTTGGTTTTTCGAGACAGGGTTTCTCTGTGGTTTTGGAACCTGTCCTGGAACTAGCTCTTGTAGACCAGGCTGGTCTCGAACTCACAGAGATCCGCCTGCCTCTGCCTCCCGAGTGCTGGGATTAAAGGCATGCGCCACCACCGCCCGGCTAAGTGAGGGATTTTTGAGACAGGGTCTCACGTAGCCCAGCCAAGTCTCAAATTGGTCTTGTTTTATTTGATTTTTATTTGTGTGTATGGGGGAGTGCACATGAGTGCAGGTGATTTCGGTGGCCAGAAGAGGGCGCTGGATCCCCTGGAGGTGGAATTACAGGCAGTCTATTACAATAAGCTACCTGTGGTAGTTTGAATGTCACTGGGCCCCAGAATCTCACAAGGAGTGCCACTATTAGGTGTGGCTTTGTTGGTGTAGTGTTGGAGGAAATGCATCACTCTCGGGCAGGCTTTAAGGTTTCCTAGGCTCAGGATACTGCCCCGTGTGTCAGTTGACTTCCTGAGGCCTGCATATCAAGATGTAGCCAGCACCATGTCTACCTGCACATTGCCATGCTCCCTACCATGATGATAATGGACTGAACCTCTGAAGCTGTAAGCAAGCCCCCTCCAATTAAATGTTTTCTTTATAAAAGTTGCTGTGGTCTACCTTGTTGACTCCCCAAGGAAGACCTTCCCTCCTCTGAGGAGTGGATGGGGAATGGAAAGAGGGGAGGTGGGGGGCGGAAGAAGGGGAGGGAGGGGGATCTGGGGTTGGTATGTAAAATGGAAAGCATTTTTTTTTTTTGTGGTTTTTCCAGACAGGGTCTCTATGTTTATCTCTGACTGTCCTGTCCTGGAATTCACTCTGTAGACCAGGCTGACCTCAAACTCACAGAGATCCACCTGCCTCTGCCCCCGAGTGCTGGGATTAAAGCAAGCATGTTCTACCACCGCCCAGCTCGTAAATTTTTTTAATAAAAAAAAAAATCTGGGTGGTGGTGGTGCATGACAAATCGTTACAGGATACAAGACCATTGTCTCACAGCAGAGTGGGTTTCAGGACAGCCAGGGCTGTTACACAGAGAAACCCTGTCTTGTGGGTAGGGGGGAGATAAAGGCGGTAAGTTCTCAAGTGATTTGATTTTCATTCAAAGAAAAATTTGGTCGGATGGGGCAGAGAATCTTTTGTAGATGGTACCATGAACTTCCTACTGCATCCCAACAAGTATCACATGTCCATCTTCCTTACACTCAGCGTTGTTGGTGGATAGTGGATTCATGATGACCACCTAGTCCTTCCATTGTTAACTTCCCCACCTTACCTTTAACAATCTGATTTTTTCCAGATTTTATTTTTTGAGATAGATCTCACATAGCCTAGGCTTGCGTCAAATTTGCAACATAGCCAAGGATGACCTTGACTGTGTGATCTTGACTCCGCTCCACTAACCGACCTACGTCCTCAGCCCTCCTTTGAGTTTTACCTAAATCAACTCCAGGAGTTTTCTATGATAAAGCTTTTTGGTTTTCTTTTTGTTTTGCTAAAAACTTGCTTTGCTAAAACTAAAAACTTGGACCCTTGGGGAAGACAGATCTAATGTGGGTACAGTTTTGACTATCAGGTTCATTGGAACAAGAGAGTAGTCACATTGAGGGACCCTCATGGAAGGGTGAAAGAAAGGTCTGAGGATAGATGTCAGAGACAGAGCCCTTGCTTACCTAGTTCATCAGAGACCCGAGTTCAGTGTCTGCAATGCCTAGGTTCTCTCTCTCTCTCTCTCTCCATGAATAAATTATGGAGTAACAGATAGAGCAGTAGGAAAAAACAGGGGTCTGTACTGGGGCTGGTTTGAGGTGTCCTTGTTCCGGGGACTCCTCTGTCTGCACGGAGAGCCCTTCCTAGCTCAGGCTAGCCTGTAGACAGGCTTGTGTGGGTTTGGATCCAGGTCAGGCTTTTCGTTAAGGCTGGTGAGCTTTAGTATAAGACCTATCTGGGGTCTTCATCAGTGTTGGAGGAGTGGATTCAGTTGGTCAGGAGTATGCCTGGTAACTCTTGCTGCTAGACGGGAACCTTTTGACCAAAAGTCTGCCGCCCATTCCCTGAGGTCAGTACTGGAATGTTCTAGACTCATTCCCAGACAGTAGGCTGACCTTCTTAGCCCTTCCCTCTGCAGCCTGGCCTCTCAGCTTGAACCCCTGGCACAGCCAAGAGGCCAGGCTCCCTCAGGCCCCCTACAATCTCTGGTGTAATCAGCAGGAGCTGGCTCAAACTCACTGAACTGTTGAGGGATCCAGGAGTGACAAGGCCTGAGCAGGCTACCTTTTAAGGCCTTCTGAATTCTTTGGGGATAGGGATCCATGATTCTAGGATTCCTTTGCCACAAGGAACGCAGCAAGTGCGCAGTCACTGAATGTTGAGAGACCCAAGTTCCCTCTGCCCTCAACGGGAGAGAAGCAGTTTGTCCTGGAGGTAACCTGTCTGTGAGTGGGCTTAGGAGGGGATCCTGGGCATCTGCAGGAATTCACAGCTGCTCCAAAATCCTGAGAGAAGCGAGGAGACTATCAAATGCCCCTCACTTCACTTTCACACTATTTGTCCTTCCCAACCTGGCCCAGTTAGCCTGTCTTCCTTTCCTACAGCAGCAATCAGGTTAAGCCGTCAGCAGGACAAACTGGAGTGAGGCTAGGTGTGGGGGGCACCTCTCAACCCCAGACTCCCAGCTACATCCCCACGAGTCTGGTCTTGCTGGTGATCTATGCTGATTCCTTTGGCAGTAGATCTCTGCAGAAACCTTCACCTTGCCTTGAGAGCTAGCTGGCCTGGCTTTGGTCCCAGGGTCCTCCTCTTAGGGAGACACTTGGCTCCATTCAGGCCAGCCCACACACCTTCCTGTGGCTTTCAACTTTGTTTGTTTTTTTTAATCCACTTTACTCTACCTGTGCCTACTTCATTTCTTGTCTTGTTGACTTCAGAGCTGTCTCTATGTGCTGTGGCTAAGCCGACATACAGCCTCAGGATGAAACCTCTGAGCTCCCAAAGCAGGAGAGCCTAAAAGGTAGCAGGCTAGTGTGGAGGTGGGGAAGCGAGGGAGGGAGAGAGAGATGCTAGTCCAGGTTCTCAATTGGGAAGCACTATTGTTCAGCAACCCCCCCAACAGGGCCTGAGGGCAGGGATGGGTGGGGAGACTTTCCCAGCCTCACTACTGGCAGGTCTTAACCTGTCACGTTGCTAATTTGTTTTTGAAGCCCAGCCCCAGAACATGAATCTCTCACATCTCCAAAAGGTTGGACACGTTGTTCGGTGGAGGATAAGTCCTCTGGTGGGTGTTACCTACTTGTAGCCTCTAAATCCCTCAATGAAATACTCAAGGGACACCGCTGTCCACCATGGAAGCCCAAGGACTCGGTCTCCCTAATTTCCCATAGACCAATCACAGCTCACAGGATTGTTTGGTGACCGCTGACAGTCACTGTGTGGTAGGCTGGAGGAGTCCACACTTCCTGGCTCCTGGCCCAGACTCTTTGCCCCACTTCAGGCAGATCTCAGATCACAGAGCAAGAGAGGAAGGTGGAACCAGGCCCCAGGCACTAGGGCAGGGGCCAGCGTATCCACTAGTGATGTGTGCACACAGCACAAGCCAATACAGAAACCTCGCTCCAAGCATGGGCAACCCAAGGATCTCTCTGTATTCGCTATGAACAGACAGTATCTGCAGAGGAGTAAGAGCTCTGACACCATCAGGAACTTTCTCTCTCACGCTCTAGGCCTGCGTGCTTGCGGCCTATAGCCTGTGTATGCTCTCTCATGAACAGGGTGTGGGAGCCACCACAACCTGCAGCCGGGGGCTTAAGGAACAAACAGGAAAGAGCCATCATCACCACAAACTTAGGGTGCTCTGCCATCTGTGCCAGCCAGGCCCTTTGAGAAACAGGTTGTTTTCTGTGCACTGCCCCCCCCACTCCCTGCCACCACCCAGGTCTCCTCCTTTGGCAGCTCACCAGGCTTTGAAGCTACATCCCTCTTTCAGTGACATGCCCATTCCCCTGCCCATTTCCTCTGGGAAGTACCATTTGCTCATTCCCAGTGCTCCTACCTGCCCCATACAACAGGTACCCTCACCTGGGGTCACACCAGCTACTTGCACGGTGATAGCCTGTGTATATAGAGGCTCAAGTGTGCAACACAACATATTTAACCATGGTAACCATGGAGATGAGTATGGATGCTACATTCTGCAAACCTCTGCCCCTTCCTAAACAGGGTCATTTTAGGTTAAGAGATGAATCGCTTGCCAGGTTCTGCGACTTGCTGAGCTGTCAAGACAGAAGCTCCAAGCTCACTGTGACACCCCCCGTTCTCCACCTCCACTCCATGGCCTGCCCATGTCTCCAACCAGGACTCCTAGAAGGAAGTCACCCCTCGCTTCTTTAAAAGTCTTTTTTAAGCCAGATGGTGGTGGCATTCGCCTTTAATCCCAGCACTTGGGAGGCAGAGGCAGGTGAATCTCTGTGAGTTCGAGGCCAGCCTGGTCTACAGAGCGAGTTCTAGGACTATCAACACTGTTGTACAGAGAAATCCTGTCTCAAAAAAAAAAAAAAAACCTTTAAAAAAGTTCTTTAATTTTATACATGTGAACAAAGGAGCTCTCTTCTTTTTAAACTTGTATCTGATAGGTTAGAGGCGTAGTTCAGTGGTATAGTGGTATAGCATGGACAAGGTCCTGGATTCAGTCTCCAGTGTACACAAACACCTACTCCAGGGAGGGGCAGCAAGTCTTTGTCACTATGCCCCAAGGACTACCATCCAATTTTTGCTCAAGCCAAGTGCCCTGGAAAAACACCCTCAGGATAAAATATCCTGACAACAAGCCACAGGAGAGAAGGGCTCTAGTTCACAGTTCTAGGTTATAGTCCGTCACCGTAGAGAAGTTACAGCCTCAGCAGCCAGAGGTGGCTGATCACACCGTATTCACAGCCAAGAGCAGAGAGAAAGGAACATACCTTGACTTGCTTGCTTGCCCGTACATGACTAGCTTTCTCCTCTTGGGGTTTCCAAGACCCCAAGCCTAGGGACTTGTGCAACCCATGTTTGACTGTGTCTTCCCACATCAATTACGGCACTCAAGAAAATTCCCCACGGACCAACCTGATCTAGACAATTCCTTGGGTAATAATACTCTTTCCAGGAGATCCTAATTGTGTCAAGGTGTCAGAATTTACCACCACACCGGCTCTCGTAAGTACCCTCACTCAGTTCCTCTTGCTCTCCCTCCTTGCACCAATTTAGTTCCTCATAGACGGTCCCCAGAGATCCAGTCTTCATACAGAGTTGTCAAAATCTTCTCAACAAAAATGAGATGAGTTCGTTGCTGCTCTAATCCTCCTACAGTTCTCCATGGCCTCAGGATGGAGGCCATCTCTGTACCCCTGTGCACAAGTCCCTCCCATCTGTCTCAGCACCAGCCCCACCTTTTCCCCATGTTACCTTGGACAACCCTACCCCGCCTTGACCCTCCTGTCTAAAGCCCTTTGTCTCATAATGAATGCTTTTAGCAACTGGTTCCATGTTTTAGATGTATGTGTGTGTGTATATATATAATATATATGTATGTGTACAGATGCTCGTTGTGAAATTTTATCAGCCTAAAGAATATAAAATTTTGCATAATTTATAATAATACTAAAATATCCAGTTTTTAGAGTCAGTTGCTTTGCAGATACCAGTTGGTGGTGCACAACTATAATCCCAACATTTGGGAGTAGGATTACCACAAATTTGAGGCTGTGTGGGCTCCTGATGAGATCCTGGCCAGAATTTACCACCACATGGACTTCATAACAAGACTCTAGCCAAAAAAAAAAAAAAAAACCCACAAACAATACCCTATAGAATACTTTCTTAATTTTTGCTAGCCAGCTGGGTGGTGATGATACACCCCTTTAATCTCAGCACTTGGGAGGCAGAGGCAGGTGGATCTCTGTGAGTTTGAGGCCAACCTGGTCTACAAAGTGAGTTCCAGGACAGCCAGGGTTGTTACACAGAAACCCTGTTTCAGAAAAACAAAACAAAATAAAAAAAAAAAACAAAATTTTGCTAGCCCTTGTATCTGCAGCCAACCTCTGGTTGCAACTCAAGAATCTGACATAATCAAACGAGGAACAATGCTGGATCATGGTCCAATTCAACAGTTACTGGTAACATCAGCTGAGTGTAGCTCAGTGAATGTGGCTTTTACTTATATACATAAAAGTAAGAAAGAAACAATTTAAGAAAGACCTGTTGAAACTTTAACAAATTACTCAATGATGTGACTTTTCTCAACATCTATTTCTCATCTGTAAGTACGTATGGAGGGTATTCATGTGCCATGGTGCCCATAGGTCAGGGAACAGTCAATAGTCCATCTTCCTCTTTTCATCATTTGAGTCCCAGGGACTGAATGAAGGTTCTTAAATTTGGTCACAGACACCTTTAAACTGAGCTGTTTTACTAGCCTGTGACGTGTGTGTGTGTGTGTGTGTGTGTGTGTGTGTTTGATCTGTGCCACAGCACACTTGTGGTGGTCAGAGAACAGTTTGCTGGAATCAGTTCTTTCTTCCATCATTTGGGACCCAGGAATCAGCTTCAAGTTGTCTGACTTGACAACAAGCACCTTTTGGCTCTTGGGGGATGTATTTTTTTAGAGATGGGATTTTGTTAGGTATTGCTGGCTGGGGTGGAACTTGCTAAGTAGACCAAACTGGCCTTGAACCCATGGTTAGGTCATCCAGCCTCTGCCTCCTGAGTGTTAGAATTACAGATGTGTGCCTCCACATCTGGAAAATCGCTGTGAGGTGTGTGTGTGTGAATCAAGGTCTCTTGTAGCTCAGGCTAGTAACCATGGCCGGCATTGAATTCCTGATCCACTTACTTCTACCTCCCAAGTCTAGGTCTGTACCACCTGCCCAGACCTTCTTTTTTATTTTGGAATGGAGATAGGGTTGGTGTTGGTGTGTGTCATACATGTGGCAGCCAGTCAGAGGGCAGCTTTAGGGTGTTGTTTCTCTCCTTTCACCTTTACATGGAGTCCAGGAATAAAAATCAACCAGTTTATCAGCATTGCCAGCAAGTACTGTCACCCACTGAACCACTGAACCATCTCGCCAGTTCCTTTCTTCTATTGTGTTTCTTTGTGTGTCTGTGTGGTATTAAGAACTGAACTTAGGGCCTAATTCATGCTAGACAAGCAAGTTTCCTCCCACAAGGCTACCATCCCAGCCCACTTTCTATTTTGTTTTGAGAAAAGTTCTCACTAAGTTACCCAGGTTGGTCTTGTGAAGTCATTCAGTAGCTCAAGTGGGTCTTAAACTATCAATCCTCCTGTCTCAGCCTCCCTGGTACCTAGGATTATAGGCCTGTGTCAACAGGCCCAGCTAAATGCCTTTCTTAGCTTGCAGGCTGGATTTGGCCTGCTGGGTGTGGCTTGACAGGCCCCCTGAACCTCAGTCAATTAAGCTATGTCATGTAGTGATAATCAGCTTCACCTTGGCCTTCTCCAGAAGTCAATGTGATGTCACCGAACAAAGAGTTGGTGAGAGAGGAGCAGCCATGCTCAATTATGTGCTCTCTCTCCCCCTTGAAGATACAGTAGATGCCAGTCCTTTGAAGAGCACAGATAATAGCAAAATGCAAGAATAATTAGCAAGTGGCTATATATCACCTTTGTTTTCTAAATAATTTAGTTAATTATATGTTTGCTTAAGTTGGCTTTTAAAGCATGAAACAAGCAGTCTTGCAGAGTCCCCGAAGATTTGGCAGACACGTGGCTCCCTTTGAGCCGGCTGGCATGTCTCCAGCACACCATGCACACACTACTGGACGTGCCCTCATGGCTCTCCTTGGCAAATGCCAGCTGGCTTGTGCAGCTCGGGATCCATGGAGCCTGCCTCCCCTGAACTGGGGGTGATGCCTTCTGTGGGTTCCCACAGCTGTGAGGGCTTCCTTCCTTCATTGCCGTACAGACAGGGCTGTTCCCATTGTTTTCTTGTCTACTTTCTTTGAAGGAAGGCCTGACACAAGGACCCACAGTTGGCTCTCTGTAGGACGCACAGGAAAAGCATCACAGGCAGAAGACCCTTGTGAAATATGTGTAGACTTGGGGACTGAAAGATGGCATCTGAGATTGGGAACGTAAGGTGGAGAGAGGGATCTATTCCAAGGCCTCAGAGAAGACACAGTCATATGGCCTCAGTGACCGTGCACCTTCCGGGGCGAGGGTCTCATCAGGCTAGTGGCATCCTGAAGTGCCACCATGTCCCCAGGTCCAGGCACCCCCTTTTCCATTCCATTCAGCTCCTGCTGCAGCTGTGTTTTCTCTCAGCTCCCCAGGACTCGAGCAGAAACACAAGTGGGGAGTCTCTAGGCTTCATATTTGGGTTGTCCAAGGAGTATCTCCCCATGCTGTAGAACAACCTAGGAATATCCAGCGATGGCCTGGGTGTTTTCCTTGGCTATGAATTCCCCAAACCCTAGCTGAGGCTTCAGTGTTCCCCAAGTCACCTCCCCTGCCTCAAAGTCCCTCTCTCTTGGGACAGGGCTGCCAACCCTGGCTTTCTCTTTCCCTCCTCAGGAGCAGCACAGATAAGGACAGCTCACATTCCTGATCTGCCTTACCTGGCCTCTCTGTCATCTAACAGGAATCCTCCTGCCTTCGTGCCTCTGCCTTTCCTTTCCTCAAGCAATGACCTCACAAGGGACTAGTCTCCAACCCCAGCTCTTCCCCGGCCCCGAGGCAGAGACGTGGCCCAGCCCAGCTTCTGTCTCTGCAGTTCTCAGAGCAGTCATCTAATGAGAGCAGCCAGCCTGCTGCAGAAGCCATCCTCCACTCCTTGACCTTTAGCGGGGTTCCACCTCTGCCTCCACTCCCTGTGACTAGTACGCACACCCCACCCCACAGCCTAGGTTCCACTGTCCACCTGTCCAGACTTGCCTTCTGTCCTGCTACCTGATGTGCCCAACCCAGGCCGTCCACTGTGGTAGAACGCCTCACTTTAATCAGAGAACAGCAGGAAGAAACTTCCAGAGGGGGCAACTTCCCTTTGTCTCCACAGCTGACATCCCTTCCCCGGCTGAGGCCTGGTTCACCACACACCAGTTTTTCTATCATGCAGAGTAAGGATCTGAGAGTTGGCTCTGCTCTCTGGGGTTTGATGGCAGGACCCAATCCCAGGCCACATTTCCCAGAGAGGCCTGCCTCTACCCAGACAGCTCTTCTTCCCACAGCCACCTCCCCTGATCTTCAGGGCCACAACTGCTGGGACATGGCCCTGAACTGTAAGAGGACAGCCTTGCCTGCGATGTTTGGGAAGGCCGGATACTAGTTTAGTGATGTGGGTAGGAACACACAGTACAGCTAGTGATCAGGGTGTTTTACCACTGGCATGCTAAGTGTGGAGGGAGGGGTCCTCCGCATAGCCTGGTGCTGGAACAGCATCAACAGGAGAGAACTAGAAACCACTACAACCACTGGCCAACCCGCAAAACTCAAGGTTGATCCCCAGCTCCATGACCAAAGTGTGTGTGTGTGTGTGTGCGCGCATGTGTGTATGTCTGTGTGTGTACGTGTGTGTGTGTACATGTGTGTGTATGTGTGCATGTGTGCATGTTGGGGGGAGGACCGACTAAAAATTAGTCTATCCCTATTTGTCATTACAGGCAGTAATGTAAACTGAAACTTGTTTGTTCATTTCCCAGCCACCCAGACCTGAATAATCATATAGAATCTATATTAATTACAACACTGTTTGTCCAATAGCTTAGGCAACTTTCTAGCTAGCTCTATTAATCTGTATATAACTATGAAGCTATGGCCTATGGTTAAGGTTCTGGCATCTGTCTCCTTTGGCAGCTACATGGCATCTCCTTGACTTCACCTAGTCTCTCTATATCTCTGTTCTGATTTCCTGCCTGGCTGTACTCTGCCAAGTCGTTGACTGAAACAGCTTTATTCATCAACCAATAAAAGCAACACATACAGAGAGACATCCCACATCATCTCCCCTTTTCTGTCTAATTAAAAAGGAAGGTTTTAACTTTAACATAGTAAAATTACATATACAAAGCAGTTATCAAGCAAGAATTATAGTTACAATATTTAGTCCATTTACATTTGGCAAATTAAGAAAAATACACTATTATCTACCCTATCTTTGTAAGTTTAAAATTTTATATCTAATTTATCCTTTATCATAACTAAAGAAAACTATAACTATCTGTCTTCAACTCTTCAAAGACCCCAGAAGGATATAATATTACCTAAGTAAACAGGGAGTGCATTGTAAGCAACTTCCAAAGCTCTGGAATTGACAGAAACATCTTGCTGCCTGGACAGTCACCCAAAGCTCTTCTCTCGCGTTGGAGCATCTGTCTTCAGCCTCCAGGCCCCTAGTATCCAGCAGACTTTTTCATGAAGCAGGAAATTTGAAGATCTGTTCTGTCTTGTAATAGCAAAGTTCATCAGTTACTTTCTTCTGTGTCCGGCAGTCAAATTTCCCGCAGACTCTTTCATGAAGCAGGAACCCTGAAGGACTGTCTCACCTTCTTTAGGCAACTTCAGCAGTCATTTTTCTGTGGGTCCTGCATGTGCAGATCATACAGAATACCATCAAGTAGTCTGTGAGAGTTTCAACCCTACACTGACCCAAACTTGGGGGTGGGAGATATAAAGGACACTTTCCTGGAAGAGGGAGCATCCTCTCTAACAGCTGGGATAAGACAAAGTCGGACAGGCAAAGGGGTGGGCGTAGAAAAAAGGGTGGCACAGCCGGGTGGTAGTGGCTCACGCCTTTAATCCCAGCACTCGGGAGGCAGAGGCGGGTGGATCTCTGTGAGTTTGAGGCCAGCCTGGTCTACAAGAGCTAGTTCCAGGACAGGCTCCAAAGCTACAGAGAGACCCTGACTTGAAAAACCAAAAAAAAAAGGGGGGGTGGCTCTCCCGTTCCTACATCAAAAGGGCCTGAGAAATTTTATGTGGCTGTAGCAAGGCGAAGGCCACAGGGCATAGTCCATCTGGCCTGGATCACGTACTGTCCTGAACTTGCCCCTCAGAATGATGGATAGACACAGAAAAGCTCTGTGAACGGGAAAGTGGCAAGAGTTGACTTACATCCTAAAAACTTCCAAAGCATGGCTTGAGGCAGATTCTGGCTGTGGGTCAGGAGATACGGATTCGGGGTGGGCAGAGCAAGTGGAACAAGGAAACTGATTGGAGAGGCAGTTTGAAGGTGAGGGAGGAAGGTGAAGGCAGCAAGGTGAATGACTGACTGAAGGTACAGGGACAAGAGGTTGGGGACACCCCTGAGAGTCTGCCTGGAGCAGTGCCGCGTTCCAAACAGAAACAAAGGGGAACGTGCTTCAGACTCGGGTCTCTTTTTTTTTTTTTTTTTTTTTTTTTTTTTTTGGTTTTTCGAGACAGGGTTTCTCTGTGGTCTCGTGCTTCAGACTCGGGTCTCGTGCTTCAGACTCGGGTCTCGTGCTTCTGACTCGGGTCGCGTGCTCACATCCGATGGGACTCAAATTCCCCAAGTTCTTTCAAGGCCGGTACCAGTAGTCATGCAAGTGCAGGTTGGGTTTGGAGATCAAGCCACCCCCAAAACGTTCTGTACGTGAGAGGATTACTCTGAAAAGTTAAGGAGTCACAAGTGGTACCTCCACCAGCTCCAGAGGCTGAGGCAGGAGAATCTGCACAAGTTTAAGGTTAGCCTAGGTTACACAGAGAATTGCAGGTCATCCTGGACAGTGTAGCCAATTCCAAGCCAGTTTTTATAAATAGTGAAATACTATCTATTTAAAAAATTAAATGAAAGGACAAGATGTGAGAGACAAAAAAAAAAAAAAGCACATTTTGCTGGGAAACAGGCAAAGACCCTATCCTCATGGGATTTACAGTCCAGTAAAACAAAAGTAACGCGTGGTGGGACTTTAAAGCTCTGTCGCCTTCACATAAAGCATCATTTTTACCTCTGGTTGGGAAGGCATAGCTTTTTATTATAAATGTAATGATGCCCATCAAAGAAAATGAGAACTGTCAGAAATTACTCATGTTCAGGGGCAGCATAATGCCGTGGTGCTTGCCTTCCTGCTCGTCCATTCATCTACCCACTCCTGACATCACTAAAAGTAATTCCACAGAAGCCTGTGTGTAATGCCTTTTCCACATGACCTGACTCTAGACAACAATCAACTCCTCAGACCCAAGGTCTGAGTAACCAAGACACAGAATAAATTGTGTAAGGTAGTCTACTTTATTAGCTTTCAACTTTTCTTTTCTTTCTTGGTTTTTGGGGTTTTTCGTTTCTTTGTTTGTCTTCGTTTGTTTTTTTGAGACAGGGTTTGTCTGTGTAGTCCTGGCTGTCCTGGAACTCGCTCTGTAGACCAGGCTGCCATTTATAAATATTCATTTATGAATTTAAATATTAAAAGTAACATGATGGTGAAATCATGGAAAATCGGAATTGGCAATGGCTTTGTCCACCCCTCTAAGCATTTTCCCAAGGACAAATCCTCAGAAATAAAGGATATGGGACAAATTGGGAATACCCAGGTTATGTTTGATTCTTTCTATTTTACTTCTTGAACACAACACTCTCAAGGTCAGAGGTGAGGATCCCCAGAACCGGAAGCTGTCTTCTTCAGGTGTCCCTCCTGTCCTGGAGCTCTTCAGTCTCCTTGGGAAACAAAAGATAAAATCAAGTGGCGATGTTACAAGCTGAGGTTTCCTTTGCCCTGGTTACAGGAAAGCACTCTCGGTGTTCCGTGAGTAACAGCTTTCTCTGCCGCTTCACCTTCTGATGAGTAATTGGGAAGAGGCTTCTCGGCTTGTCAGGATGATTTGTGCCAAGGCACCTTAAAAGATCTTGAAAGGCTCAAAACTTAGAAAAGAAAGACACAAGACAAACTGACGGGCTGTAAGCTCTTAGCACAGGGCCAGCACAGGGCAAAGGGATCAGGAGATGGTGTGTGTTCACTCAATAGAATCCACTGGGCCCCTTCCATAAACAAGGCTCTGTGCTGGGCCCCAGGAACCTGTCAGTGACTAAGACGGCTATAGTTGCTGCCTTCCAGCTGGTCCTGACTGTTGGCCAGGATAGCCTTAGACACGATTACCCAAACAAGAGGTCATCAGAAGCGTCCAGTACTGGGGCAGGGGGTAATCGAAGAAACACTGAGGATTAAGAAGGAGGAAATAACTCCCAATAAAATGAGAATTTTAGCCAAGTGCACTCTCTTGTCATCTCAGTCTTCCAGAGACTGAGGCAGGAGGATATCAAGTTTGAGGCCAGCCAAAGCAATATAGCAAGAGAGGGATACCTACTGTGACTCTAACTCAGAGAGGGAAAAAAAAAGAATAAAAGAATTTCAGAGGGGCTGGAGAGATGGCTCAGAGGTTAAGAGCATTGCCTGTTCTTCCAAAGGTCCTGAGTTCAATTCCCAGCAACCACATGGTGGCTCACAACCATCTGTAATGGGGTCTGGTGCCCTCTTCTGGCCTGCAGGCATACACACAGACAGAATATTGTATACATAACAAATAAATAAATAAATATTTAAAAAAAAAAAAGAATTTCAGAGCCATGTTGGGCAAAGGCGACTACTAAGTACAGTAGCTGAAGGAGGGGCTCAAGGAGTCTTGGTAGTCCTTTGCCTGGGAACCCTGAGAAGGGCCTGGCCCAGAGCCCCAGCAACCAAGCATAGACGGTAAACCTCTTCACCAGGACATCGCTGACCATCCATGCTACTACGTGAACTATGATCCTGTAGCGCCTGTACTATGTGTACTACGGTACTATGCCTGGAGTGTACTGCCAGCAAAGGACAGTCCTCGAGCTGGGCAAGGGACTGGAGATTGACAGACACACATACACACAGAGACATGGGTCATCCTTGAATTCCCCAAGAATGCCCCCTTTTATTGTGTTCAGGAGAAGCTTATATAGTGCTCTGGCCACGCCCCAGCTCTCGGGATCTTTCAGCTGCAGACCCACCAGAAAACACTCCCCTGTCTCATGCTCAGGGCAGCTGCAAACACAGGAAAAGAAGTTGTCTACAGGAAATTCAGGGTCTGGTGGTCTGCAGTTCCCAACACATCACAAAGGTAAGGAGCATGGTGAATCCAGATGGGGAAGCCCAGCAGAGACCCTGACCAGCAAGATCGGGTCAGCTGCTCAGAGGTAGGCACCTGCTGTGTGCCATTTAGAAGCCAAGACAAGAAGGGTGCTGGGAAGGAGACGACAAGGAGGAGGCTGAGATGGATGGGTGAAGGTGAGCTAACAGCAGGGTGGAGACAGGTGGTGCTGATCCGGAGGACTCAACGGTGGCACGGCCTGACGCGGGTGGCTGAGGGAAGGGAGACTATGCTGGGAATGCATGGTCAGGACGGGACTGGGACAGCAAAGATGACGAAGCTGACGAGGACAGGTGAGGACAATCTCGGTGACAGGAGGAATGGGAATGGCTGACAAGTGACAATACTGGGGTGAAGGCGGCGGAGGGATAGCAGGATGGCAGGATTGGCTGGCATTAGTAACCACCTTGGGCACAGGGCTGAAGAAGGTAGGAACCTAATGGGAACCTGTCGCATGACCGCATGGGCACAAAAGAGTCAGGGATCGTGTTGCAGGGATGATGGTAGGGATGACAAGTAAGTGACAGGATCCAAGAGGAGTGGTGGCCATCAAGGTGAACCAGGGAGACAGGAAATGTGGGTGGTAATGATGTGTACACGCTGACGGTGTGTGAGAGATACTCATCCCCCTCCCCAGGCCTGTTTCGACATCCGAACTGTTTCCTAGGCCTCGGGTCCCACCTGTGACTCAACGCTATCTATCAGCTATGTGAGGATAAGATCTCCAGGAGCAGCCAGAGCCATGAGGGCGGGCTGAGCACTCACCCTGGCTGTGCCCAGGCCCTTGGAGGGATTCAGGTATGGAATCTCGGTGTCATTTGCCGCTCCCTCCCTTCTGGGTCAATAGCCACCCTCAGCTGTGTTCCACCAAGTTTCTCTTCTGTTTGGAGGACGCAACTTTTGCCACACCCTTCCTACAGAAGCCTGTCTGTTCTTTCAGGCTTCGTCCACCGCTCACCCCATTAGAAGTTTTCTGGCTTTCCAAAGCTTTCTCATAATCACTGGGAGGAGGGAGAGAGAGAGAGAGAAAGATGGGCTTTGGGGCTGGAGTATAAATAACAATATCTATTCATCCTAAAGATGTTGATTGAGCCCCTTTTAACATACTGCAGGATGGGGTGGGGGGGGGGGGCTGACTTTTATAACCAGGCCCTGTTTACCTCTCTCCACGAGGCTGCATCTGGAAGGACAAACTTGCAAATGCAGTTGCACTGGGAGTGTTATTTTTACCTGTAATTGAGGAATAAAGCTACTCTTTATTGGGTTTTGAGACGGCTGGCCTAGAGCCGGCTCTGTAGACCAGACTGACCGCAAACCTGCAGCAGCTCTCCTGCCTCAGCTTCCCGAGTGCTGAGATTACAGGCATGAGCCACCACGCGGCAATCGTCTTCTTAAATGCAGAAGAGAATGACAGAAACCGCAGGTCTATGGCCCCTCTGGCGTAGTCAAAGGAAGGCATGGTGGGGGTACTCCTGCAGTCTCAGTCCTTGAAAGGCAGAGACAGGAGGACCAGAAGCTCAAGAAAAGCCTCAGACATAGAGTGGATGTGACTCCAGCCTGGGTTAATAAAAACCCTGTCTCAAACAGCAAACAAACACCCCTAAGCAGCCATTAGCTTAAAAACAAACAGAGGGCAACAGCAGGCTGTTGGGCCAAAGGCTAGGGCTAAATGGGGCTAAGTTACCAACAAACTAAAACGATTTCTTTATGTGTCTAAGTATTTCGCCTACATAATATATGTCTGTGCGCTATATGTGCATGCCAGGGGCCCAGTCCCCTGGGACTGGAGTTACAGATGGTTGTGAGCAACTGTGTCAGCACTGAGAATTGAACCAAGGTAATGAGGAAGAACAGTCAGTGCTCTATCAGCTGAGCCATCTCTCCAGCCCAGCTAAAATGATTTTGAAGAACAAGAATGCCTTGAATACTCACTTAGACTGGGTTGGGCTTGAATATACTGAACTCCTCTGTATCCCTGAACTGTGACACAGTTTGTGTTGACACAGACCTATCTGCTAGACAGGAAGGAGTCTCCCCTGTACCTGCTCCCTTCCATTTGTCTATCTGTCTGTCTGTCTATCTATCTATATGTTCACTTTATTTATTCGAGACAGAGTTTCTCTGTTTAACCCTGACTTTTCTAGAACTCACTCTGTTGACCAGGCTAGCCTGAATCACCGAGATCCACCTGTCTCTGCCTCCTGAGTGCTGGGATTAAAGACACGCACCACCACCAACTTTCTTTTTAAGATTCATTTTTTAAAAATTTATGCTGGGCTGTGGTGGTACATGCTTTTAACCAGGAGGCAGAGGAAGGTGGATCTCTGAGTTCAAGGCCAGCCTGGTCTATAGCATGAGTCCCAGGACAGCCAGGGCTGTGACACAGAGAAACCCTGTGTCGAAAAATGAAAACAAAATATTATTTGTGCTTGTGTGTGCAAGTGGGTATGTAGATGCCCACAGAGGTTAGAAGGAAGCTTCCAGATTCCCTGGAGCTGAAGTTACCGGTGATTGAGAGCCACCTGATGTGGGTGCTAGGACCTGACTCCAGTGCTCTCACAATGACAATTGCTCCTAACGGCTGCTGAGCCATCTTCCCAGCCCACACAGCCGCTTGTGCCTGACTTCTCTCTCTGCATGGAAGGTCTCACTATATATGCCTCAAAGTCTTGTCATCCTGCTTCTGCCTTCTGAGTGCCAGGATTACCACAGCAGGCTCATTCTTCAGTGGGATGTGGAGGAAAAGCAAACGTTCCATATAGGCTGTGATGTGGGATGCCCCTCTGCATGCTGTGAATGTGTTTTATTGCCATTGGTTAACAAAGAAGCTGCTTTGGGCTATGGCAGGGCAGAATATAGCTAGGCAGGAAATCCAAATGGGGATAGAGAGAGAAAGAAGGTGAAATCAGGGGGCTGGAGAGATGGCTCAGTGGTTAAGAGCATTGCCTGCTCTTCCAAAGGTCCTGAGTTCAATTCCCAGCAACCACATGGTGGCTCACAACCATCTGTAATGAGGTCTGGTGCCCTCTTCTGGCCTGCAGACATACACACAGACAGAATATTGTATACATAACAAATAAATAAATAAATAAATAAATAAATAAATAAATGAAGGTGAAATCAGGGAGACTCCAGCCAACCAGCTACAAGGAAACAAGACTTGTAGAAAATGAGGTAATGCCACGGTCACGTGGTGATACATAGATTAATAGAAATGGGTTAATTTAAGTTGTAAGAACTAGCCAATAAGAAGCCTGAGCTAATAGGCCAAATAGTTTGTAATTGATATTACGCCTCGGAGTGGTTATTCAGGAACTGGTGGGGGAACTGGTGGGGTGGGGGAGAAGCTTCCAGTTCCAGGCATGATCCTGGGGAGACAGGGTCTAAGCCAAGGTCACAGCAGAAATGCCAGGGCCTCCACGTTTCCCTCTTTGAGTCTGACAATTGGGATCCATTCCGGACAGAATTATGTTTCTGGCGGGCTTTCCACATTACTCCAACTTCTTCTTCAACCAAGCTTTGAAGAACCCATTTTTCTAACTCATTTAAATTTCTGTGGAAGTTTGAATGTAATTGACCCCCATAAGTTCATAGGGAGAGGCAGGATTAGGAGACATGGCTTTGTCAGAGTAGATGTGGCCTTGTTAGAGGAAGTGTGGTAGCGTGGTAACGTGGGGTGGGTTCTGAGGGCTTCTTTGCTCAAGCTTCCCTCAGTGTGCCACCCAGACCAGTTCCTGATGCCTGCTGGTCAAGATGTAGGACTCTCAGCTCCTCTCCAGCACCAGGCCTGCCTGCATGCCACCATGTCACATCATGATAATGGACTACACCTCTGAAACTGTAAGACAGCCTAATTAAATTTTTTCCTTTATAAGAGTTGTCGTGGTTGGGGCTGGAGAGATGGCTTAGCAGTTAAGACTACTGGCTGCTCTTCTAGAGGACCCAAGTTCAACTACCAGCACCCACATGGAACTCATAACTGCCTGTAACTCCAGTTCCAGGGGCTTCAGGGTATCCAACACCTTCACACAGACATGCACATAAGCAAAACATGAATGCACATAAATAAAAATAATAAATTTTAAAAATAGTTGCCATGGCCAGGCGGTGGTGGCGCACGCCTTTAATCCCAGCACTTGGGAGGCAGAGGCAGGTGGATCTCTGTGAGTTCGAGACCAGCCTGGTCTACAAGAGCTAGTTCCAGGATAGGCTCCAAAGCTACAGAGAAACCCTGTCTCGAAAAAGAAAAAAAAAAAAATAGTTGCCATGGTCATGATGTCTGCCTCTTCATAGCAACAGAAATCCCAACTAAGACAATCTCTTAATTCTTACTTTATTTTTTATTTTATGTATACAAGTGTTTTCCCTGCCTGTTGTCCATGGAAGCCAAAAGAGAGCATAGGATTTCCTGGAACTGGGAAGTAACACGCAGATGGTTGTGAGCTGCCATGTGGGTGCTGGGCACCAAAGCTGGGTCCTCTAGGAGAGCAGCAGTGTTCTTAACCACTGCGTCATCTCACCAGCCTAAATCTTCTCATTTTTGTATGTGACCTGCCGTGTCCTTCTCGTAGGCAAACCCTCTGCTGCTGCTCAGGTACCTTGCCCTCTTTCCCTTGAAAGCACACACACACACAAAAAAAAAAATAATAATACATATGTTTTTAAAAATGATCACCATTTTATTTTTATTCTGTTAAAAAATGTTTTGTAACTATTAAAATAATTTCTTAAAAAAAAAAAAAAGCCGGGCAGTGGTGGCGCACACCTTTAATCCCAGCACTAGAGAGGCAGACGCAGGTGGATCTCTGAGTTCAATGGCAGCCTAGTCTACAAGAGCTGGTTCCAGGACAGGCTCCAAAGCATCACCGAGAAACCCTGTCTCTAAATAAATAAATAAAATAATTTCTAACAGGAAAAAAAGGAAAAAGGAAGAAGGAAAGGAAGGAAGGAAGGAAGGAAGGAAAAAAAAAACCATTAGAATCTCCCCCATGTCGCCTAAGCTGGCTTCCTACTTGTGGTCCTCATGTTTCAGCATCTCAAGTGCTGGGATTGTAGATGTGCAACACCACACCCAACTTCAGACATTTTGAGCCAATAATATTTTTACACAATCTTCTTTTTAACGTCATTATTTATTATGTGTGCATGGATGCCAAACATGTGCAGGTGCCGTCCAGAGGCCAGAAGAGGCATGAATCCCAAGGAGCTAGGGTCACAGGTGACAGTGAGCTAGGTGCTGGGAACCAAACTTGGGTCCTCTGGCAGAAGAACAAGCCCTCCTAACTGCAGAGCCACCTCTTCAGCCCCTGAGCAAGGAGTCAACCTGCATTCGCATTTTGTGCCGAGCCCTACAAATGATGCAGAGACAGTCTTTCCACTCCTACCCAGGCACTGGAGATTGAACTCAGGACCTTGTGGAGCTAGGCAGGCATTCTACCTCTGCTACACAACCGGCTCTCCCAACATCCTCTGACAGGGTCTTTCTTCAGTTCCTTACATGAGATTGAAGTTCAGCACAGCTCAGTTTCCAGTTGGGAATCCATTTTATCTCTTGGGACCAGAAGGGGTCACGTGACTTAGGCTAATCCAGTCAAGTCTGAGTTACGCACTGGCCAAGCTGGTCCAATCAGTCAGAGTGTGTCAGCTGTGGCAGAGTTGTACCCTGCTGACATTAAAGCAAGGGGCTCGCCTGAGAACCACCACCAGCTGTCTTGACACCCTGGGAGGATCCAGCCTTACCCTGAGGCTGCCCGCATGGAGGGGAAAGGGCAGAGATGGGAACAGGTGAACCCTGGCTCTGCAGTTTTGATCTGGCTTTCTCAGCCCTCTCAGGTGGCTGCCATTATTACCTATGGCGTGCTGAATTAGAAGTCATTTTGCATCCAGTTACTTCCTGCTAGATGTTGTTCTTTGTATCTTGCTTGTCATAATATTGTCAGTCCTGACACTTATCTTGGTCTGATAAAGGAGATGCTTGAGCCAAGGATGTGACTCACTGACAGAATGCATACCTTAGCTTGCACCTGACAGAATGCATACCTATGCATGCATGAGGCCCCCAGTTCCATCCTCCGCAGCACGCATGCCCTTGGCCTGGTGGGACACACTTGTGATGCCAGCATTGGAGAGGTGGAAGCAGGAAGATAAGGAATTCACTGTCAACCTTGGCTATATAAAGAGTTCAAGACCAACCTGGGCTTCATGAGACCCTGTGCCCCCCACAAATAAAAAGAATATCTGAAGAGCAAATAAAGAGATGAATTAGTCCAAACCCTCTGCAAAAAGGCCAAAGGGGGGGCAGCAAGATGGCTCGTGGGTAAAAAGCCTGGTGACCAGAGTGTGAGCCTTGGAGTCCATGGTGGAAAGAAAGCACTAACTCCCCAAATTGCCCTTTGACCTCCATGTGCAGCACATATACACACATACACACACACACCTAGAATAATAAGTTAAAACTGAAAAAAATTCAAAGGGCCAAGTATGAGCATCGTCGATCCAAGCACTTAGGAGGCAGAAGCAAGCAGGTCTCTATATGAGTTTGAAGCCAGCCTGGGCTATATAGTGAGTTCCAGGACAACCAGAGCTACATAATGAGATTTTGTGTCAAAATAAATAAAAAATAAAATAACAACTCTTACCCCGCCTTTCCTCGCTAGGCCCCAGATCCCTGGCACAGCCCAAAGCAGTCTCTTTCCATTCTCCTGAGGCAGGGGTGCTGGCAGGTTTCTTTCAGAAATAAGCCTTGGGAGCGGGAGACACGTCCTGCCCTGACGGTTCGGAGCCGGACCAGCCACTGCCTACCTAGCAGCTTCATGGGAGTTCCCTGTGTCTTGAGACTCACCTTTCTGCCCTGTGGAATGGAAGCAGGGTACAAAGATGACTTCAGACTCACGGTTGCCTCGTACTCTCCTCTTCCATGTGACAGGCTGGTAGCTCTTCCTGTTAATGGTGAGGATTTAGTCAACCCTGCTATTTGCTTCTCCAGCAAGTATCTACCGACAGCTTCTGAGTACCCCACCCAGGTAATGAGACTCAGACTCTGGAAGATAATTGGTAAAACCTGGGAGGCTGAAGCAGGAGGGTCTCAGGTTCAAGGCCAGCTTGGGCTATTTCAATGAGGCCATTTCAAAAGAAGGAAAGTCAATCCTCCTGGCCTCTGCAACCCTTCCTCTGAAAATTTCAGCTGTAACATCAAAATCTAAAGACTTCTCCAATGCCACTTCTTTCTGATGTATTTGTTTTTCTTTCATGTGTACAAGTGTTTTGCCTGCGAGTGTACATGTGCATTCTATGTGTGCAGTACTGACAGAGACCAGAAGAGGGCACTGGCTTCCCTGGAACTGAAATTTTGTAGCCCGTTGTAAGCCACCATGGGAGTGCTGGAAACTACACCCAGCTCCTTGGAAGAGCAACAATTGCCATCTCCCCAACTCACCAAACCCTTGACCTCAGTGGCTATGCACAGTGTCACACACACACCCTCGTGTCTCTTTACCCTACACTTACTCCCGTGACTCTTCCAGTTACTCCCGGTCACAAATGGGTGGCTTCGGGCTCCCTCCAGGGAGGAGTGTGAGTGTAAACGTGAGTGTGAGTGAACCTAGGAGTGTCTATACATGCTTAAGCGTGAACGTAAGGACGTCAGTGCGGGCATGTAAGGGTGTCGGTCGGTGCACCTGAGTGTTGTGGCGTGTGACTGAGTGTGCAAATGAGTAACTATTGCTGTCTTGAGATCAGAAGAAGCATGGTTACTCCAATTGACCTTCACAAGATTGAACCCTTGAACATTTCCCCTGGAAGTGGGGAGGACAATGAGGTTCCCTCCTGAGGATATGTAAATTGGGGGACTTTTCTTTGGTGGAGTTGCTACCTATAAGTTTCCCTTGCTCCTGGTAAGCAACCCCAATCAAACTCCAGAAGACCAAGCTAGACTTTGTTTAGAATTGTTTCTTTGGTCTGTCCTTGATTCTTTATCTGGGATGAACACTTGTTCCGTTTCCCCAAGAAAAGTCACACAGCACTGAGTTGATGTCAGGGTAAGAACATACTGCGTGTATGAAAGTCGATGGCCAAGTGTGGGATGCGTATTGGGGACGGCTGAGGGGTGTAAATGGGTCAGTGTGAACATTTGCACACTCAATTAGTCCCAGGAGATTCGTTTCCTCCTGTGTGTAAACACACACAGCTCCAAGGACTGAACACGTTGCAAGCTATCCCTTTGCCTGATAAAGGAACGACTTTGTCCACGGGTCAGGGGTCAAACTACTCTTCCCAGCTCTGACAGGAAACCAAGGATCTCTCAACTAAAGGTTACCGCCTCCGCCATAGTCCAGACCTGCAGCTTGCTGCAGATTCAGGCCTGGCACCTCCTCCCCTCCTTCAGCAGGTTTTCGGCCAGGCTTGGCAGTGACCTGAGGTGTAGTGGAGGAAGGTGTAGCTTCACATTCCAGGTGCCTCCTCACCTATGGAGGTGCATTTCCTTGGAGACAAGCAGTGAACTATAACCAGACGGTTATCAGGCCTCTGGAGTCCTCTCTTCCTCCCTAACCTCTCCCAGTTCTGAGCAGTAATGAAGCAAAGTTAGAGCTCAGCACAGATCACAGGCACCTTCAAAACAACGTGGAGGCTACGGGTGATAGCCTAGGAGTGAAGTGCTTACTTAGCACACAGGAAGCCCTGGCTTCCATCCATAGCACCATGGTGGGGCCGGATATGAGACTCACGCAAGTATAATAAGGCTATACCCAATGTCTTCTTCAAAGCAGGGGACTGATGCATTCAGAAAAGTTGGTCTAGGTGATGGGAGTAAGGTTTTCTTTTCTTTTCTTTTTAAAGATTTATTTATTGTGTATACAGTGTCTGTATGCCTGCAGGCCAGAAGAGGGCACCAGATCTCATCTTGGATGGTTGTGAGCCACCATGTGGTTGCTGGGAATTGAACTCAGGACCTTTGGAAGAGCAGCCAGTGCTCTTACCCTCTGAGCCATCTCTCCAGCCCCCTGAAGTAAGGTTTTCTACCCAGAGAACCCCAAAGGCAGGGAAAGGTCACACTCATCCCTCCTTGATACAACATCCTCTCTCACACTGAGCTGGCACTTTGACAAAGATGGTGGATGGAGGAGGGGGCTGGAGATTTTAGGTTAGATTTGTTTTCAACCCCACCTCCAAGCTCCTGGTGCTGGAGGGATGGGTGTCTCATTTCTAAGCCCTTCAGTTCAGAGGAGGAGGCCTGTCTTTACCATCATCATCCCATCTGGCTGTGTCCCTTGCCCCAGTGTGTGTTCATTCCGTTCATCCTCACCTCTTGCAACCTAAGGATGTAGGTACCATTATTACCCCCTCCTTACAGATGCAGAACCAAACCACAGAAAGGGATCCAGCAGAAGCACGCGGGATCCTTACTGGCCTTCATTCAGAATGATGGGCCCCGCCATTGGCCTTCATTCAGAAGGAGCAGGATGGGCAGCATTCTAGAACTCAGAAGATGGATTCTTGGAAGAGGTGCCAATACCTTGACCTTCCTCTCTCACCCTCCTTGCCCTCTTATTTCCTAGATATGCCTCCTACTTGCCAAAATCAACTGGAAACCAGGGCAAGAGGTGATACAGTTCATGGATCACCCTTTAGGGAGTGAGCAGCATCTCAGTGCCGCCTTCCTTCACACTTTTACCCTTCCCTGGGACAACAGCTCAGTTGCTTTCTCTGAATCACAGGCTCCTTCCTCCCTTCCTGGGCCAGTACCCTCCTAGATCCTTGGGGGCTCCAGGCCTTTTCTGGCTTTTAAGGCCATGGTTCTCAACCTTCCTACGGCTGCGACCCTTCAATCCAGTTCCTGACATGGCAGTAACCCCCAACCATAAAATTCTTTTGTTGTTACTTTATAACTGTAGTTTTGCTACTGTAATGAATCGTAATGTAAATGTCTGATATGTGACCCCAAGTGGGTCACGACCTCCAACTCCCCCCCCCCCCCTGTTGAGAACCACTGCTCTAGGGCCACTGTACTAGGTGGAGTAAGCTTTTTCTCTTGCCTTCCCACCCCACCCAACTCTACCTCACCCAAGTTTCTCCAGGCTTGGGATGCCCCACCCAGCTTTTTCAGAAAAAAAAAAAAAATCAAGGAGAGTTAGCTGCAAGCCAGAGCTCATTACCAGGAATTAAGAAGACATGCCCTGAAGCGTAGATGCTTGTCTGGAGTCACTTGCACTTCAGATAGACACCAAGTACACAGAGAAAAGGACTCAAGTACAAGCAGAGCTGCCTCTCCCGAGGTACACTAAGAATTAGGCAGAGAGCCAAAGATGAAGAAAGCCAGAGATGCAGACAGCCTGGCACAGTGAGAGAAAGACAGGCCCACAAGGAGCCCTGAAAAATACATCTTTGCCTGGGTATAGAGACGCAGAGTCAGGTATCCGAACAGCAGCAAACTCAAGTTCCAGGGAGCAGACTAGAGCAAATCAGTGCTTTAAGAAACCTGTTAGTGGGGCCTGGCGGTGGTGGCTACGCCTTTAATCCCAGCAGTCTGGAGGCAGAGGCGGATCTCTGCGAGTTCGAGACCAGTGTGACCTACAAAACTAGTTCCAGGACAGCCAGGGCTACACAGAGAAACCCTGTCTCTGAAAAAGAAAAGAAAAAAGATGACTCCTTCAAAGGGTTCTGTGGCAGGACCTCGAAGCACAGAGGAAGAGCCTTCTGTGAGCCCTGAGACGCCGCTGCCCTTCCATGGGACACTTCTCTTGATTCTCCCTAGCTTCTCCGAAAATGAATTCTGTGAAATGGAGGAGAAACTTTCCTATAGGAAGTAGAGTGTTTTCCTTCCAGAATTTGCTAATAGCCATAACTTTGCCTTTTCAGAGTGGAGTGTTCTTGGGGCGTTCCTAGCCTGGAGGGGTTGCTCCTGTTCCCACTAACCACTCCTGGCTTTAACCGGGCCCAACAGACTATCCAACACCTCTGCCTTGCACCCTGTGGCCCGTCTTGCCTGTCATACCCATCCCAAAAGCCTTGTAGAGCGTAGGCACAGAAGAACAAGTACACACACACACACACGCACACACACGCTTCCTCCTTCCCCTCTCAGTAAATTCGCAATTGTGGAAGGAATCTCAGGTAAAAGATGTTTGTTGAGTTCAGTGACCTTTACAAACCAGCTCCCAGCACCTGCTTCTACCCCTGTTCTCCCACCCTACCCTGGTGCTGCGAATAAAGTCGTCATGAGGGGTCGTTTATTGTTTCCTGTTCTCTGGTCTCTGCTAAGCCCACTTATATTTTTAATTACATGTATTGTTGCATGTGTGTATATATGTGTGCACAGGCCGGGGAGTAAAGGTGGAACTCAGGAGGCAACTTTTGAGGATTGGGTTCTTTCTCTCGTCTTTTGGGTTCCAGAGATGGGTGTCGGGCTTGATGGCAGGTGCCTACCCGCTGAGCCTATGTTAAACCCTCTTAAGAATCACCTCCTGTTTTTACCCCTTTAGTCACAAATAGAGAAACTAAAATCCAGAGAAAGAACACAAACACACCAGAGAGGCTGTGATGGGCGTGGATCCCAGGCTCCACCATCTTCTAGTCCTGGCACCCGAAGGCCTCCTGCCTCCCACTGGCTGATCAGGGATGGAAGGGTCCCAAGGAGAAACTGGTAGGGTACCTTCTCCTCCCAAGGTTTACTACTCTTCCCCCTCAGGGTCTGGGAAAGGGACATTCCCTCTGGCTCAGGTCTTTCCTGCATTCCAGACGTGCCTGACTGTTGGGAGTTGGGGACAAGGGAAGAGTAGAGATCCATGGAGGAATTGTCTTCTCCCACCCATCCCCAGGTCAGAGTCCTAGCTGTGTGGTCTAAATTTGCCTCTCACCGTTTCTGGGCCTATGAAGGGGTTAGGGAGCAAGAGACTTACAACGCACAATTGTGCAGGCCCAAGAACCTTTGGCTTCTACACGGTTAACTCTGCAGGAAGG
This sequence comes from Microtus oregoni, assembly GCF_018167655.1. Lineage (NCBI taxonomy): Eukaryota > Metazoa > Chordata > Mammalia > Rodentia > Cricetidae > Microtus > Microtus oregoni. Next base: position 6,676,133 of record NW_024543076.1, on the reverse strand, counting down.
TTTTCCTCATATTCCTGGTGAAATTTAAGTCAGATAGGGTGAGGAAGCAGGAAATGAGGCGCACTTCCTAGGCCCAGGTGTGCCAGGCTAGTCACACAACCCGTGTCTTACTGGGCATCGGCATGTCCCGGGCTAATGAGGCAGAAGGGAACTCAAGTAAACACAACAGAGGTTCTTGGTTCAGGCAAGTGAAGTAGGAAAGGGCACAGACCCAGAACATAGCCAGGAGTAAAGCTAGAGCGTTGTGATGGGGTGGGTCAGGACAGGGACAGGTTCTAGAGAGCCTAGGAGCACATGAAGGACTTTGGAATATTCTCAGATGTAGTGAGAACCATGGAAAGAGCCCTGTTCTCAGGGTGGGTGCCCTTGAGGAACATGTGTGGATTCCCCAGTTGCAGGGAAGCTGCTGAGAGCGCTGCAGGCAAACTCTAGAAGGAGCTCACACAGCTGTGGAGGTCCCCAGTCTGATTGGCCTCTCCGAGCCATAGGGGACTTAACCCTATCAGTTCTCCAGGCAGTGCTGCCTACCTTGGGGGCTCCAAATTTCCTTCCTGGGGAAGGGAATGAGATGGGAGAATTCGGAGGATACTCAAGAGGGTAGAAGCTGGGGATCCCTGAATACAAGCTGAGATTTGACTCTAGACTAGAGACACCTGGGAGTTTGTGATCAAAAACCACCAAGACTCCAATACAAGTTCCAGAAACAGAGACTATGATGTGGTGGCATACACTTTTGATGCCAGCAGGGCATCTCTCTGAGTTCAAGGCCAGCCTGGTCTATGTAGTGAGCCCAGGATAGCCAGGGCTACATAGACTCTGTCCCAAAACAAATAAAAAACAAGCACAAAGGCACATTTCCTGTTTTATGCATACATTTTATTTTTTTTTTATAAAAGTCAACAGTACATTGTTGATTGGAAGATTAAAGGAAGGAAAAACACCTTTAAGAAGGAGTCTCCCCTATTCCTAAGATTGTAACATATATATATGTATGTATATATTTATATATTTAAAAAAAGAAAATATGAAATTTATGGCCTGGACTTGATCCCCATCCCAATGCCTATCTTATGACAGAAATACATACACAGCCCCTACTCAGGGATCACAGCTCCAACTGTGAGCTATGCCCCTCTTATCACTTCCCCCCTCCCACAGCCTAGAAACCCACTGTAAAAAAAAAAAAAAAAAAAAAAAGAGCAGACACACATACTCAGAAACACACTCTGGGTCCCCCTCCGCATGGAGCCCCTGAAGCATGCACACACCAATACTTTCCTCACAGCTCACTCCCTTTTCCAGGGCTCCCTTGAACTGTTAGGGTCTGTTTTGAAAATTTGGTCCCTTGCCCTGAATGTCTGGAAAACAGCATGTCTGGAAACACACATGAATGCCTGTACACACACACACACACACACACACACACACACACACACACACCCTGCACATTCTTTTCCTTTTGAAAACAAAAGGATGTTTGGTCCTGCTTGATATCCTACTTTGGCTTAAGAATGGGGACCGAATGTCTTATTGGGCAGAGTTCAGTAGAGATTCTCTAAGGGCCACCCAGCAGGGGCAGGTATGGGTAGCGTCTTAGTCTGTGAGAGGTATCACAGGGGGCTCTCAGGGAGTGGCCCACACAAGGTGGGTACTTGAGTGAAGAGTGGGCATGGCTGCTGCCCACTCAGATCTGTTCCTTGTGCTTCACATGAGCCAGCTTCACATTCTCCGCCTCCGTGGAGGGTGGGGGCTGCTCCAGGTGGCATCCAATCATGAGCTGGTACACGAAGACGCCGGCAATGGAACCGAGGAGCGGAGAGACGATAGGTACCCACCACCAATGCCGGCCGGTCCTGGAAGGCAGACACAGGTAATCAGAGACAGGTAGGTAGGTAGGCAGGGCAGAGTAAAGACAAGCTAAGCGGAGTGAGTGGCCGCTGTACTCACGTGAAGACTTCTGAACCCCAGCCAGCTAGAGCGGTGAAAAGACGCGGGCCAAAGTCACGGGCAGGGTTGACAGCATAGCCAGAATTGAAGCCCATGGAGGTTCCAATGACCAGAACCACAAGGCCCACGGTGAAGGCCTCCAGGCCACGGGGGACAGGGTTGTTGTAGGGGTCGACAATGGCCAGCACACACACGATGAGGGAGGCTGTGCCTATGAACTGGAGAGCAGAGAGAACAAGGTGAGGCACAGTTCCTTCCCCTACCCTCTGCCTTGCCCTGGCTAATCCTAGCACGCTTGCAGTTCAGAGGGACGCTCCATGCTTTATATAAAAGACCTGCCACCGTGTTCTGAGGTTGGGGTTCCCACAAACTGAGAAATCCTGCTACAACCAAGGAGTGTCGTCCAAAACAAGCCTGTTCCTCTGCATTTGCCCCACATGTCCCCAGTTCATACCTGATCAAAGAAGCCATTGACCATGTCCAAGTGTCCGGACGGGTAGGTGGCAAAGATGCCAGCTGTGCCATTGGGGCCGGAGACGATAAGTTCATTGTTGGCAAAGCCCCAGATTGCATCTGGTGACAGATTAGACGCATTGTGAGTGAGGGCAGGGCCTCCCCTCTCAGACCTGTCCTCCCCACCCTGCCAGGGGTCATGGGTCAGCATATTACTGTAGACGCACAGAAGGCAGGGTGGGGTGGAGGACCTGAAATTGTTGTTGCCCTACTTGTCTCTTTCCCTTAGAGCCCCCAACGTGGGTCTGAGTGTTAATGAATGAGTCATGAGCTCTGGGCCTGGGCAGGCCTCAGCTGTCATCAACGGGACTGGTGCCAACAAGTACTTAAAGAGGGAAAGTGCAGGGAGAAGAAGGGCAGGATGGGGAATGCTTACCGTAGTACAGCCCAAAAACGATCCCAGCGCCCAAGAAGGCCCCCAGTGTCTGTGCCAGTGTGTAGATGGGCAGCTTGATCCAGGGCTCACGTGCCAGGAAGCACATGGCAAAGGTCACAGCGGGGTTCAAGTGGGCTCCTGAGCAGGGATAGAACCAGTTAGCTACAGCCCACCACCATGGGGAGGCCAGGGCTCCCAGAGCTCCTCCCTTCTGGGGTGCAGGAAGGTTTGCTTGTCCCGCATGGCAGTTGGACTATGTCACAGACTGATAATCTCTGATCCAAAGGTCCCACAGCTGAGGGCGCCGTTCGAACCCGCACGTGGGGATGCCCCTCTCTCTCTCTGCTCTCTAGACAGACACTTGTTGGAAATGACGGTGTGGACTTACCAGACACTTGGCCGGCCACCAAGATGGCAAGGGTGACAGCGAAGCCAAAAGCCAAGTTGATGGTGAGGAAGCCACCATGGGTGCCCCGACTGAGCACCACCTGAGCCACGGAGCCACAGCCAAACATCTGTGTCAGAAAACAGAGCAAATGAGGTCCCGTTGAGACTAGCAACACCAGCCATCAGAGAAGACAGGAGTCCTTCCTGGAACCTAACCCAAATCCCTCCTGCTTTAATTGCGAGTCCTTCGCCCACGATGCTACCTCTTGAACACAGCAGAGCCCTGTGGAAAGACTAGTAATGGACACATGACTGGGAACCCAGAGGGTTGAACAATATTCCCGGGTTTTTCCTCAGTCCCAGAAGAGCCTGGGAGGGGCTGTCACTATAGCAGTTTCTGTCTGTGTCCTCCAGACCTAGCACACAGAGGTAGGCCATACCCTCTCCTGCCTGCATGCTGTTCCAAAGCGGAGGTCACTGTGGAGGTGATGGGAAATACGGAGAGTGGAGGGAGAACTCACTCCTGAGTCTAGAAAAGCAGAGGGCCTGGCTCTCCCTCCCCACACTCTTCCCTCATCTGTCCCTATAGGCACCTCCCAGGCCAATCTTCCCCTTCCTGCTCCAGCCCTCTGCCTCCTGGATTCCCACTCAGACCTCAAGGGTCCCAAATACAAGGTTTTAAGAGGCTTTTCTCCCTAACCCCAGTGAGATCTGTTCTACCCTCCTACCCAGGATAGAGGGACTAAGAGACTAGGGTCCCTCAAGTTCAGCATGTACAGGACATAACATATGTTCAAGAGGGAAAATACTCTCTACCAACTGTAAAGTGCTGTTGTCCTGAGCCTCTAGTGTCCCTCAAAGCTCCTCCAGCCCAGACCTGGGTCTCTTTCTCACATCTCCATAACTAAGCGCTATATGACCTGGGCCTGATTCCAGTACTCGGGAGGCAGAGGCAAGTAAATGTCTATGAGTTCAAGGCCAGCCTGGTCTGCTTAGTGAGTTCCAAGACAACCAGGGCCATGTAGAGAGACCCTGTTAAAAAAAAAAAAAAAAAAAAGTGCCCTGCTGGCCAGCAGGCTGTGCTCCATTAATTCCAATAGGCCCGTGCCGTGCCATGTACTGAGTTGTTAAGCACCGATTACTATCACTCAGAAGGATGAGGCAAGGGAAGCCCGTGGCGCTGATGCGGGTCAAAGGTGAGCAAGCAGGTAAAGCAAAGGTCAGAGGTGATAAGAGTGAGTACGGGGTGGCCGCATATGGAGGTCTGGGGCACCATGCCCAGCCAGACCCTGGCCTGAGCTCAGGCTGACACCTGGCTTCATGCCAAGAAGCCTTGGAAGGAGGAGCTATCAGAGCCAGTTCCACCACCTTGGGGCTAATCTTCCTCTTCCTTCTCCACCCCCCTCACCCCAATCTCCAGGTTCTCAGCTAGCCCTCACCCCACCCAACTATAGACCTCAGAGGGGCTTTTCTCACCCCCAGAGACAACCTGGACTCGACACTGCAAGGTTCTGGGTCCTCAACAACAACTACACAAGCAAGCCCTCATCCATTAGGGTACCCCCTAGGCCTGCCCACCCACCCACCCACCCCAGCTCTGCTTTCCACTGACACCTGATCCCTCCCAACTCCCTGAGCCTGGAAGCCCTCACCACAAATCCAGCACCCTCTCTTTGCGGTCCACGATAAGCCTGGTGATCCTGGGACTCGTTGAGGGCTGCTATTCTTTTAGTAGGAGTTGACCTGAGACTTGGGGAGGAATAAGGAGGCCCCCTGTGAAGTGGAAGCCACCTCCCTTGTCCTTGTTGCTCCAAAACAGGTGGCAGGACTCACAAATCAAGACAGGGAACAGCAGCAAGAAGATGATAGTGCTTCCCCCCCCCCCCCATTCCCTTCTTCGCAGAGGGAAGAGAGGGAAGAGGGACAACCAATAGGCCGCTAGTCTGTGAAGTCAGAGGCAAGTTTGGGCCCTCTTCTCCCCATGAAGCCTCTCGTCATTTAACTGATCTATATTACCAAGGACTGGGGGAGTGAGGAGCACTGAAACTCAACCCAGCCACTGCAAAGGAGCCACTTAATTCAGAAGAGACTCAGGGGAAACAAATGTAACAAGACGGCATGAACGGCTGAAAATCAGAGTAACTGGGACAGGAAATGAACACCGTAACTGCCTGTCAGACCGAAAAATGCACCCAGAGTTACCCAGAACAACTCAGGGCAAAACCGCAGAAACCTCCCCAAAACAACAGAGAGGCAGAGGAAGGATCCAACGGCCAGCAATCCTCTGCAAAGACGCTAAAGCAATGGGCCGCAGACAAGACCTGGTACTATGGCGTGAGGGAAATAAACTTAGACACACACACACACCCATAGGGCCCTAGGGACCTAAGTCCTCTGTCAGGGCACTGTTTCCCTCCACAGCCGCCCATCTTCAGGACATTCTTTTCTTCCAATTTTGCTCGCAGCCCAAGAGACCTGCGCCCTCTGCCCCCACCTGTGGTAATCTGTCCTCCCTTCGCTGCAACTTTTGGACTTTCTGAGGCTTAATTATTCATTAGGGGCCAGACACCCAAGACCCAAATAACCTAATGAGGGGATCGTTTGCCTTCACTGTGTGCTGGGGCTGGGGCTCTGGGAAGCTGGAAGACTGGACAGAGAAAGGCCTGGCGGTCCCAAGCTGTAGGGGTGACCCTGCTGGCAGCCTGTGATCTGGGTCTCCAGGGGGAACGGCGTTCATTCTCAAAAGTCAGGGCTGTCAGGAGCTGACTTAGAACTGTGAAGACAAGGGCTTCGGAGGTCATCTTGACCCCTGAGGGTTAAGCCTGGAGAGCGGAGCTGGGGATCTGGTCGGGTCTGCCTTGAAAAACTGTCCCTCGGGTGAATAAGGAGTTGGGGAGCGCGGGACTGGAAAGAGAGGGCTGTTCACTTCCCTGCACTCACCACAAGGATGAGGGTCCCCAGGCACTCCGCCAGAGCCTGGCGAAGCAGCCGGTAGCGGATATGGAGCATCTCCCCGCAACGGTTCACCAACTCCTTCTGTCGACCCATGGCAAGGCAACAACGCAGTCGGACGCGGGGGCGAGAAGAAGATTAGCGGCGGGCACCGAGAGCGGTGGTGGCCCGGAGCCTAGGTGGCGCCCTTTTATATGCACGGGAGAGCAGCCCCGCCCTCAGAACCTCACCGCAGAGTCCTGCCGGGGCGGAGAGAGCAGCCACCACCCACCGCCCAGCCTAGGGGCGCTGGAGGGTGACAGGAGCTGGTGAAGAAGATTCGAAGGAGCTTTAAGGGTGGGTTGGCTCTGGAGGGCACTTAGGGGAAGGAGTCAATTTAGGGGAGGCGTGAAGTACTGTGAAAAAATGACCCGAAGTGAAAAAACGATCTCCTGAGTTTACAGTGAGTCTTGTGGGCATCGTTTTACGCTATGGGTGAAACCTGTAATATGTAAATACCGGAGAGGAACCAGCTTGCTACAAGATGCTACAAACAGGTCCTCAGTCAGGCGGCTGAAAAGGAGGCTATGGGCCCCAAGTGGGAAGAGAACTCACAGTACCTCCCCTGGTGGGCACAAGCGTGTTGAGTTCTAACCAGAATTCACCAGCCCTTCTTGTGCTCTAGGAACAAGTCACACGTTGTATGTGTTGGTCGGTTATGTCCATAGCTGTGTTAACATGGCATATGTCATGTGTGCCTGATCATATGACCTTTGATGTGCACACGCCGGCTGGGGTACCTGGACTTTCTCTTGTGGGGCTTCCTTGCACTATACCAGTGGCTCCTGAGGCTGAGCTAAGATTGTCCTGACATGCCACATCATCACGCCAGCAGGGTGAATTCCAGCTGTTTTTAACCCTCTCCTTTCCCCACCTGATTGACCGCCCGTCAGAAGTAAACCTATCCTTTTGAGGGATTAAAGTGGGGGCCAGGAGATGGCTCAGCAGGAACAGGGCTTACCACGGTGGACCTGTCAATTCCTGAAACGTACCTGAAGGCAGGAGAGAATTATCCTACACATTTCTAGTGGTGTATTCCACACATACTTTTTTTTTTTTTTTTTTTTTTTTTTTTTTTTTTTTTTTGGAGACAGCGTCTTATTGTGTAGCCCTGGCTGACCGGGAACTCACCATGTAGACTGGTCTTTAAATTTGCAGAGATCCGCTGCCTGCCTCTGCCTCCCAGGTGCTAGGATTAAAGGCATGTGCCAGTACATCTGGCATAATTAATTAATTTTTTAAAAGAGAGATTAAACTGAGCCAGTTATCATGGCACATACCTGTAATCCCAGCACTCAGGGGATGGAGGCAGGACAATTGTGAATTTAGAACCAGCCTAGGCTTCATAATGAGACCATATCAAAAACAGAGAGTTTCCCCAGCTACTTGGGAGGACAACAGGAAGTTTACAAGTTCAAGGCACGTTGTCTTAAAGACCGGCAGCTTATAACCACCAACTCCAGGAGATACTGTTTATATCTCTGTGGGCTCCTTCACTCATGTGGGCAAACTGACAACAGACACATAATTTAAAATAATAAAAATAGCTGGACGGTGGTGGACAGAGAAAGAAGGATCTCTGAATTCAAGGCCATCCCGGTCTAAGGTCTGAGTTCCAGAACAGCCAAGGCTACACACACAAAAACCTGTCTCAAAAACAAAAAAATAAAAAATAAAATGATTGTGCTCACATTTAATCCCAGCACTCGGGAAGTAGAAGTATGTGGATCTCTGTGAGTTCCAGGACAGCCTGGTCTGGTCTACACAGAGGATTCCAGGACAGCCAGAGCTACAGTGAGACCTTGTCTCAATCCCTTCCCCCCACACACACCTCAAAAAAGAAAGTCTATGTCTTAAAAATCTAAACTATGGACAAAGAGAGAGAGACAGACAGAGAGAGAGAGAGAGAGAGAGAGAGAGAGAACCTCCAACAAACTGTAAGAATGTATCCGACAATGCATCGGTCAGGGGAGCATCGCTCTCTCTCAGTGCTGCCTTCCTGCCTTCCTTCCTGCCTTCCTTCCTTCCTTCCTTCCTTCCTGTCTGCCTGCCTTCCTTCCTTCCTTCCTTCCTCCCTCCCTCCCTCCCTCCCTGCCTTCCTGCCTTCCTCCCTCCCTCCCTCCCTCCCTCCCTCCCTCCCTCCCTGCCTTCCTGCCTTCCTTCCTTCCTTCCTCCCTCCCTTTCTTCCTGCCTTCCTGCCTTCCTTCCTTCCTGCCTGCCTTCCTTCCTTCCTTCCTGCCTTTTTTTTTCTTCTCTTCATTTTCCTCCAGTGCTCTGGATTAAAACCCAGGGCCTAGAAAGCAGCGTGCTAAGCATGTATTCTGCTATTGAACCCCACCTCCACCAGGTGCTACATTTATTTACCTATTCACCTTGGTTTTTTGTTTGATTGACTTGTTTGTTTGTTTGTTTATGAGACAAAGTTACTCAAACTGTGCTCCAAACTGGCCTTGAACTCACTCTTGGTAACCTCTTGCCTAAACCTCAGGTCTGGGCTATAGACATGAACCTCTATACCCAATTTCATTTAGTAATTGGGAAATTGGACTGAGAATGTAATTCAATGGTAAAATACTGACCTAGCCTGTCCAGGGTCTCGAGTTTGATCCCTGGCAACAAAAGGATAAATCAATCAACTGATCAACTCATCAACTGAAAACAGGTTTAGTGGCCTAAGCCCTGCTCTGGTACAACTGGGAGAGAAGATTGCTTTCAGAAGCAGCTTTTGTCAGGGAAGGCCAAAGAAACTGCATTTTTCAGGAGGATTTAATCTGGGTGAGCAAAAGGCCCTGGGGAATGGCTGTCCTTGAAACAAAGATTACCACTGAAACCACTTGAAGGGGGGGGGGGGCACGCTTTACTTCTTAAGGGCCTTACACACCAGCACTTGGGAGTGGGGGGGGGGGTCAAGAGGGTCAGGAGTTGAAGGTCATTCTTGGTTTCACTTCCAGTTTGAGCACGTGCTGGAGGTGTGAGACCTTTGCTCAAATAACAAAAGAGAGTGGTGAGGAGACTGAGCAGGTAAACAAGCTCTCCTCCAGGCCGTGAGCTGAGTTCAGTTCCAGTGACCCCCGTGGTGGAGGGAGAGAACCGGCCCCTAAAAGATGTCCTCTGCCTTCACACCTGCGCTGTGCCATGTGGCCCCCTCCATAAATAAATGTAAAAGCAAGTTGGGCGGTGGTGGCGAACGCCTTTCATTCTGGCACTCAGAAGGCAGAGACGGGCAGATCTCTGTGAGCTCGAGGCCAGCCTGGTCTACAGAGCTCTAGGAAAGATTTCAATGCTACCAAGAAACGCTGTCTCATAAAACCAAAACAAACAAACAAATAAATAAATGTGAAAACAAAAGTACCAAAAAAAAGGAAGAAAAAAAATCAGACACTGGTGTTACAAAGACCCTTAATCCCAGCACATGGAAGGCAGAAGCTGGCAGATTTCTGTGAATTTGAGGTAAGCCTATATAACAACTTCCAGGCCTGCCAAAGTTACCGGGTAAGAACCTACCTCAAAAGGAAAAAAGAAAGTGCTTAGAAGAAAATCCTAAGGTTGAGGATTAGCAACACACAAGAGAGATTGACAACTGCTCAGTCACATACATGCATATCCATGTACACACATACATGCACACACAGCTTGTAGTGACAGTCTCACCTACAGACACTTCACTTTGCTTAAGGGATTACACAAGAACCTGCCCGGAGGCTCACGGGTATCTGGAGCCAATACATGAAGCCTCTCATAGTCCTTGGCCCACAAGCTACCCCTTTCCCAGAAACCTTCTCCCGCTGGGCTGGGAGGCCCCAGAGTGAATCAGGCAGCCATCGCTGAGTGCCTGCCTGCTGGCCGTATTGCTAGCCTGTGATTCAACTGGTGCCAGAGCTCCAGCTGTGGTTTATGGGAGTGGGGACATCTCCTGCCAGGATACCCTCTGCTCTCCACCCTCTGGGCTTCTAGGCCTGTCATTGCCTGGGGTGGATCTGCAAAGATGCAGAAGGCAGGAATTCCTCAACACAAATAGGAGACAAGAGATCCCAGCGTAGTGATGAATGAATGCCTTTAGTCCCAGCACTTGGGAGGATCTCTGAGTTCAAGGCCAGCCTGGTCTATGTAGCAAGCTCCAGGACAGCCAGGACTACATACAGAGATCATGTCTCCAAAAAAGAAAAAAAAAAAAGAAAGAGAGAAAGAGAGAGAGAGAGACAGACAGAGAGAGAGAGAGAGAGAGAGAGAGAGAGAAACCAGTCTACAGCACCCTATCCCCCATTTTGCCCACTCTAGACTAGCCTAGGAACCAGAGCAAGGGAGAAAAAAAGGTGCATGTATGTGTGTGAATGTGTGTTTATGTATAATGTATGTACCCAAGTGCTATGAGGGCCCAGGATCATGAATTCATACATAGGAGTGCATGAGGGAGGGTGTTACAAGCTTGGATATGTGTGCCTTATTCTCATAGATCTCCATGTACTTATATGTGAACAGTTCTACACTGTCTGTATGGATGCACCTGTCTAGAATCCTGGGGTTGCAGATCAACACAGAGCATCTTCTTCATACCCCACCCCGCTCCTCTAGACATAGGAAGGCACACAGTTAGTAAGTGAAACAAGGGCATTTGAGGTCCTTGTTCCCCTCCACGAGCATGGTATCCACACAGATCCAAACATGGGCCTTCTTACTCCTTCATGGATGAAAGAGGACCCTACTTGTAGGAGAAGAAGGATGTCTTCCAAAGGCCCCTTATTCCCGTCGGCTCTTATACACCTGGGAGAGAGAGGATGAAGGCTGCAGGTACGGAAGTACCAGGCTGGCCTGAGTGTGGGGTAGAAGGGAGATCCCCTCGTTAACGGCTGAGTAACTCTGGGACATCATTGTCCATATAGTTAATGTGATTGGTACCCGCCCCAGAAAGTCACAGAGAAGAGGCGCCTGGCTAAAATCCCAACCCTCTGAGTCACACAGCTTACCTGGAGCCCTCTGGGCTCCCACTTGCACTTGGAAAGGACAGCCAAGATTGAGAGCAAGTAGCCAGCCAGCTCCTCTGAGAGCTCTAGGGAGGCAAGCAGGAAGTGGGGCTCTTCCTTGGGCATCTGAGCAAGGCCTATGTCTCACCCAAGCAAGAGTTTGAGTTAGGGACAGGGCCTAGAAGCCCATCCTACTGTGGGAGGCCATGACTCCTTCAAGGTCAGAGCTTGAGGAGTGGGTTCCCAGCCTAGGGATGGGCTAAAAGATGCAAGTCGGAGCCTGCTGGACCAGAGGAGCTGGCTGGGGCCTTTCAAGGGATAATGATGACACACCCTTCATTTCCTGCCCCCCAGATTTTTTTTGTTCTGAATGAGAACAGCCTGGGACCTGGAGAGATGGCTCAATATTGAAGAGTGCTTGCCTCTTTTCCAAAGGACTTGAGTTCTGTTGCCAGCATCTACAGCAGTCAGGTGTCTCGCAACTGGAACTCAAGCTCCAAAGGAGTTCTTTCTTCTGGTCTCCCCAGGCACCTGCACACACATGCATATATACACATGTATGTAAACACACATATACATAAAAATTTTAAAAAAGCATATTTTTCTGGGCATGGTGACACATGCCTATAGTCCCAGGAACTCCAGAGGCAGGAGGATGTTTGAGTCCTGGAGTTCTGGGCTGTTGTACGCTATGCCATGTCCTTACTAAGGTCAGCATCAATAGGGTGACCTCCTGGGAGTTGGGGACATTCAGGGTGCCTAAGAAGGGGTGAGCTGGCCCAGATCCAAAACAGAGCAGGTCAAAATCGGTGTTTGGTGGGCTGGAGAGATGGCTCAGCAGTTAAGAGCATTGACTAGTCTCCCAGAGGTCCCAGGTTCAATTCCCAGCACCTACCTGGAGGCTCACAACCATCTGTAACTGCAATCCCCTGAAATCTGAGGGACTTTTCAGGAGTACATGTGTACATGCAGTCAAAACACCCGTAGACATAAAACAAACAAATCTTTAAAAAGAATAAGCAATTGGTTTTTAACCTTCCTTCCTTTCTTTCGACAGGGCTTCTCTGTGTAACTCTGACTGTTCTGGAGAAGCCTGGCCTTGAACTCACCTGCCTCTGCCTCCTGGGTGCCTGCATCACCCCGTCCAACTTAAATAGATTTCTACTTATTTAGTTTTTATGTGTAAGGGTGTTTTGCCAGCACATATGTCTGTGTACCATTTGTGTGTCTGGTTGCCCTGAACCCCTAAAATAAATCTTTATTTACCACGGTGGGATTGATTAAAGGTGTGCACCACCACCTCCTGGCAAATAAATATTTTTTAAAAAATTATTTATTTTACTTAAAAATGTGTGTATGTGCACATACATGATTATAGCTACCTACAGAGGCAGAAGGAAGCAGCAGATCCCTGGAGCTGGAGGCCATGTGAAGTTTTAGTCAGGCCACTGATCCTTGGAAGCCACTGACAGTCTCATTTTCTTTAATTCCATGGAAGTTTCATTTGGAAGCAACCCTAAGACCTCAGAAGGGTCGGATAGTATTAAGAATATTCAGCCTGGTTATGGTGGCACATGCCTTTAATCCTACCACTTGGGAGGCAGAGGCAGGCTGATCTCTAAGAGTTTGAGACCAGCCCGGTCTTGGTGAATTCCAAGACAGGCTCCAAAGCTACACAGAGAAACCTTGTTTTGAAAAAAACAAAACAAAAAGTATTTCAGAGCCAGGTAGTAGTGATGTTCATATTTACTCTCAGCATTCGGGGGGCAGAGGCAGGTTGACCTTTGAGTTGGAGACCAGCCTTGTCTACAGAATGGGTTCCAGGACAGCCAGGGCTACACAGAGAAACCCTGTCTCAAAAAAATGAAAAAAGGAGAGAGGGAGGGAGGGAGGGAAAGAGGGAGGGAGGGAGGGAGGGAGGGAGGGAGGGAGGGAGAAAAGAATATTTCAGGCTTTGTGTACCACACTCTCATCCCAGGGTCATGCCCAAAAACTAGATTTTTAGCCATGTGTATTCATGTATGAATATCCACGTACATCCAGACGCATGCTCAGATATGTGTCATGCCATGTCAGTATTTATGGGGATCCATGTGTGCATATGAGCACCCATGGGCATATTTGAATGTGTCCCTGCCTGGACCTGGTCTGGGTCTGGTGTTTGGAAAGCCCCAAAGGCAGGTGAGGGGGAAATCTGTTGAAAGTTGTGAAGATAAGCAGCTGAACATTTTGGCCTACTCGGTGCCAGCCACTCGGGGAAGAAGAGCTAATAAACGGAGTTGACACAAACGACGCCGTCGTTGGAGCAGGTCTAGGATGTCTGGAGGGCTCTAGCTTGCCTCTTGGGAACCAGATCCCCGAAGCCCCGCCTTCTGATTTCCTCACTTCCTTCTCATCGACAGGGAAGCTCTTGAAGGCAAGAGGGCTCTTCCATAAGATGAGAGGTCAAGACCAGCGGTGAAGAAAGTAGAAATGCTCACACGTTTCCTGGGTCTAAATTAGCTCTACCCCTGCAGCCGGGAAAAGAAGGGCTAGACTAACCGCTGGGCTTCCGGCGGAAGAATACATGGGTTTCTGGGTGCGAGGTAACAGATGACGGTCTAGCAGGGAGAGAGTAGGTCAGATGTATGGAAATTGTTTGAGGACTAGAAGATTCGGGAGGCCAAGTGAGGAGGGCGGAAGGGAGTGGAAAGGAACTGGAGCTGAAGGCTGAACAGAAGCCAGCTGGGCCACTGTTCCATGAAGGCCCTCACAACAGAAGGTATGTTCATAGGAATTTCACAGAAGGAAATACCATATGTGACTGACATGCCAAAAAGGCTACACGGGTGCTGCCTGAGTCCCAGTCCCTCCAGCCTCATCCCAACCCAGGCTGGCTCCTCCTCATCCCAGCCCAGGCTGGCTGCTGATTACAGGGTAGCAGCCGCCTGCCCAGAGGGTGAGGAGTCATAGGGAAAGGCTCCTTGGGAGGGACAGGGAACACTGGGAGATTCTACAGTAGGAGTTCAGAAACTTCTAGATCTGGGGTCAGTGGGCTGAGAAGTTTGGAGATGGGAGGAGGCATTTTGTGGAGGGAAGATTAGAGAAAGGCCAGGAAGCCTTATCTGTGTGTCTTTTTTTTTTCTTTCTTTTTTTCTTTCTTTCTTTGTTTCTTTTTTGTTTGTTTGTTTTGTTTTTCGGTTTTTCGAGATTTCTCTGTAGCTTTGAAGCCTGGCCCAGCTCTTGTGGACCAGGCTGGCCTCAAACTCACAGAGATCCACCTGCCTCTGCCTCCTGAGTGCTGAGATTAAAGGCCTGCGCCACCACCTCCCAGCTTCTGTGTATCTTTTTCAGCCACACTTTGACTGACACTGGATCTCAGTACTGCCCTTCAGTCGAGGCCAAATCGACCTCTTCAGTTCTTGGGAATTTCAAGCTCTGTCTTGAAATTGAAGTAGAGGAAAACTAGGTCTTGCTTCTCAGGGGCAGAAGTTTGGGCCTGAGCTGGGACGCACCCTCCTTGTCTGCCTCTGGACAGACCTACCGCTCAGGCCTTTCTCTCCTTCGTCCCCCTCACCACATCTCACCTCACCTCACCCCTTGGCCCGAATGGCAGGTTCGGCCCGGCCAGAGAAGCTTGGGGCCTTACCCCCAACTCCCGGTGCTTCCCTGGACAAGTTCCTACACGGCTGAACCTCATATAAACCAGAAAAACCATGTTCCCCACCCACCTCTCAGAAGTTGAGGACAAGAGGAAGTCTCCCTCTGGAACGCCCCTTTCCTGGGTCCCACTTAGTTCCGGGGAGGGGGGTAATCCGAGGTGCCACTCCTTTGCCTGAAGCAGGCTGATGGGCAGTGGCCTTTCCCGTGGAAAGCAGGGTGACTCAGGACCTCACGATTCTCCTCTCCCTTATCACTCACCTGGATTAATACCTGACTCACAAGTACCGGATGCTGGGGGGTGACATATATATTGGGGAGAGGCTAGTTAGCTCAAATCTGACTCTAGGACTCCATTGAGTGTAACCTGATTCTCAGACCCCTGGGTTTGGGGGGCACTGTAGCAAAGAGTCAGGGCAGAGTCATTTCTTGCCTTGCCTCCCGGAGATCTGAGGAAAACAGGTTGGAGCTGCCTTGTGAGGGATTTAAGTGAAAGTTTGGGCTTCCCGCCCTGGCTCAAGCAAGAGCAGTGTGCGGGAAAGTATGGTATGGCTCCTTGGGTTTCTGAGATCACAGCCTCTTCTTTTGCCACTTGGGCATGCAGAGGGCACTCAACGAAGTCATTGTTCTGTGCCTTCTATTGATGGCAAGAGTGAGTCAGGCCGAAGGAGGCCCAAGCTCTGATGGTTTCTAGCATCTATACCGCCCAGGGCCACCTACTACAGATCTGCCACCTGCTATAGGCCTCCCACCTGTTTGCTATAGACCCCCAGCCTGCTATAGACCTGCCTCCAGGCCACACTACCCACCTCTTCCTCCAACTGAACCATCCAGAACTGGACTTGTACAAGGGCCTGAAGCCACCCTGGGGATGAAACAGGATGGTTTTGAAAAGGGCCAGCCAATCCTGAATTTCCTTAGAGCCCACAGAGGAATTGTGCAGAAATAGGCCAAGGAACCAAAGGCAAAGGGGCAGAGACAAGACAAGGGCAACCCTAGACCATGGCTACAGGGCTTTATAAGGGTAAGGCGCTGACACAGGTGCTTCTTCACATGATCTATATAACAGAGATGTAGAATCCAATCCATCAAATCTCCTCTGCTAATTTCAAACCTGGGCTGAGCTGTCTGTCTAATGACAGCAGGGACAGGATAAAGTGCACAAAGACAAAAGTGGAAACAGAGTTCCTTCCTGCACGTGGCTTCTCACCTTGGTGGAGCTCACTGGTTATCTATGCACTACTGATCCCACCCAGCACTGAGCCTGATTCCTCATTCAGAAAGGAGTTAAAAATACCTTTTCTTTCTCCCCGCCGCCCCTCCCCCCACCCCTGCTTTGGTTTTACAAGACAGGGTTTCTGTGTGTAGCCCTGGCTGTCCTGGAACTCTCTTAAGTCTAGATTGGCCTCCAATTCAGAGATGGGCCTGCCTGTGTCTCCCAAGTGCTGGGATTAAAGGCGTGCACCATCACTGCCTGGCCAAGTACCTCCTTTATAGGACTGGTATGATGATATAACCACATTTCTACACAAAATATGGAAGTCAAGCCAGGCATAATGACATATAATATCAGCACTGGGAGGCAAAAGCAGGAGACTCAAGAATAATTCAATGCCAGGCTCACCTATTACACAGTGAGTTCAAGGCCAGCCTGGGCTACACAGGACACTGTCTCAAAAGACTAAGAAAAAATGTGAAAACCAACACCTAACTGTAACAGTGATGGCTTATTTATGTATTTTATATATATGGATGTTGACTGTATGTATGTCTGCACACCAGAGGGCATCGTATCCCATGGGACTAGTTATTGAAGGTTGAGAGCCACCCATGTGGTTGCAGGGAACTGAACTAAGGACCTCTCGAAAAGCAGCCAGTGTCTCTTAAGTACTGAACCATCTCTCCAGCTTCTGTTTTTTGCTTGAAAGAGACAGGGTTTCTCTGTGTAGCCCTTGCTGTCCTGAAACTCACTCTGTAGACCAACCAGGCTAGAATTAAACTCAAGAGATCTACCTGGTTCTGCCTCTTGAGTGCTGGGGTTAAAGGTTATGTGACATCACTACACCCAGTTAGTCTTAGGCTTTTTTTCAGTGCCACCCCCTCCCTGCTCTAGGCATAGTCCACAAGTTCTGGCTCCTGGTGGTACTGGCTCCCCTTGCTTGGGCTAGGTGCTCCTTTTATACACATCCGTCTCCTCCCTGAGCCCCATTCTAGGTGCCGTGAGGAGCACACATCGTCTGTGTTCAGCATGCTCTCTGTCCTCCCGGACCTTTCTCACACAGCAGGCTAAAACCATAAGGAAAGACAAGTCAGGTGCCCAGAAAGCATTAAGCAATTTAATCTCAAATCAGAGTTCCAGACAACAGACAGTGCGTACTGGTATGCATGCCTGCCAAGTGAACTCAACAAGGAGCAACTGCGTTCGCCATTCACAAGAGGGAAAGCACACCTCAGGCTGGGGTGAGGGCAGGGACTAGGAGGGGTGCTATTTGAGCTGAGTCTAAAAAAACCATCCAGGATTAGGAGAGAAAAGAAGGGAATGGCTGCCAGAAGTGGGCTGGATCAGGCTGAGAGGCAGCAGCCTGCCTCACTCAGAGCTCCTGGAGAGCAGGTGTGTAGCAGTCATGGGGACTGATAGGCAGCCGCAAAGGACAGGCAGGACTCACACTGAGGCCAGGCAGCAGCACCCAGTGCTGTCTGTATGCATTCCTTCTGGACTGGAGGATCCCCCTCAACTCTACACACCCAGGCCCTGTCTGGTCCAGGTCTTCTCCCCACTGTTACTCTGCTGGGAGGCAGTAGCACTAACACGGAAAGGCACTGCGGTTGTTCAATGGGCTCTATTCATACACGCACAACCCCTTTTCCACGGTACAGTGTTGGTGCTGTGACCTTCAGGAACGGCCATACTTCTCTGGGGTCCTATCTAAAGATCTGAAGGCACACTGCTATCTGGGCACGTATGTCCTGCCAGTGGGATGAGGACCTGGCCTCCACACCAGGCAGGCACATGTCCTTCAACTGTTTCAAGATGAACATCGAGAGAGAAACAAAATTGAAGAAAAACAGTCCAGGCTGATTCGGAACTGATAGGCAAAAGGATCTGGTGGATTCAGTTTCCTCTGAGCTGGCTCCTCCTCTTCCGAGAATTTGGTTGGTCAGGTCTGGGGACACAAGACACCATGGCCCCCGCCCCAGCGCTAAAGCACAGAACTGAAAACTCTGGCAAGGCTTTCTCAAGTGTCCATAAAGCAGCGGCTGCCCACGGACAGGCTGCTCCAGACGTCCAAGGTCCCATGGTCCTCCTACTGCTCGTCAATGCTGGAGTCACACAGTCCATCTCTCACTTCGGGCCTCTACAGACTGTACCAGGCCTTCACCGAACACCGCAAAGTCCTCCAAGATTGCCTCTATGTTGGGCACCATCACAAGCTCCCCACCTCGAGACACCACCATGCGTCCCTTTACGTTGGAGGCCTGAAGAATCAGAGAGTAAGTTTGAGTTGGGTGTCACCAAAGCACACACTGAGCTGCAAGATCGGGGGCAGTGTGGACAGGCATATGAGCCCTGACATGTACTTAACCCAGGGCCACACGGAAAGGCATACCCGCAGAGAACCACGTGTGCACACTAAGCAATGTGTTGATAGTCACTGGTCAGCATACCTTAAAGGGCTGGGGCTGGAAGCTGGTGGGCTTCCAGAGGACACCAATCACCTCCCCACCATGCTGGTCATAGAAGAAAAGCGCCAGATCTCCAAAGGCCTCCTGGAAGGGATAGAACACAAACGAGATCACTACAGGCACCTAGGACCTCCTCCATGGTTCCAGCGCCCCTGAACACTCCCCACGCCCGCCAGTCCTTTACAACTTACCCTGAGCTCTGCCAAATAGAGCTGAGGGGGATCGTAGCCCAGAACAGGCATCAGAGACGAAGGCCCTGGCTCACTGAGCAGACCCCGGCAGAAGGAGGCAGCTGGAGAGTCCACGGCTTGTCGGTGCCGGGGAATGTGGCGGGGAGTCAGGCGGATCAGTACATCGTACATGTCTAAGGGTGGCCGGAACACTGTCTACGGAAGCCTTTACATTAGTTACCCTTCCACGTACCTCACGCCCAAGCACCTGGTTATCCATTAAGGGCTTGTGTGCCCACAGAAAGTGAGAACAGCAAGTCCCAGTGAGGGAAGCAGCCAGGGCCAGCTGGAGTCCAGAAGCAGAAGGCGAAAGGACGCCCAGGATTTCTGACAGGCTCTACCACTGCCGGGCACCATGGCAGCTTCAAAGCCTTTATGTATCATGTCTCACCACACAGAGCAACTGGGTACCCTGAGAAGCCCTCGACTCTGGACTTCTGGCCCTAGGAGTTAACCCTGAGTCGGATGCTTACCCTAATGTCCCCAGGCCCCCGGGGATCCATCAGCTGCCTCTCTAGGACAGGGAGGGCTTTAGCGGCCAGGATCACGAGCTGCTGAAGGATCTGGGACACAGAAAAGGCACAAGATTGACTGACCATGGTTCTTTGAGCTTGGCCTGGGCCTTTCTTTTCAGTATTGGAAAAAAAAAATTTGGGGACAGGTATGGGGTTGAACCTGGGCAGAGGGTCTATCCTGCGTCCACACAGAGCTTCTGCGGTCCTGGGGAGTAATGATGACCATGACCGGGAGTTGTGTCCGAGCTGCCAGGAAACTACTTCGAATCTCTACCTGCTCCTCAGCTAGAGATAGAGGGGATGCCATGTCAGCCCCACATAGACCGTGTAACTAGCAACTGCCCATCATAGGAATTTTCCAATACCTCTCTCCTAAAGGACAAAGGTTATGAAAGGGACACCACATGGCCTCAATGGGGTGGGGTGTTAATCTCCCAGCACCAGCCCAGAGGCAGAGTTTCCCCCTGCTTGTCACCCCTAGACTAGTCTCCGGCTTGCACAAGCCGAGGCCTGCCCAAGGCCCCCCTCGTCCTGGGCTCTCACACACCTGGAGAATTAGGAACCCGACACCCTGTTCTCTGCTGAGACCCAGAGCTCCTAAGATTACAATGGGAAACCAACAATCCCACCTCCAAGGTGTGGGCACCCAGTCTAACTTCCTGCTCCCCAGCCACAAGACCTCTCACCTAGCATTCAAGAAGCCTTTCTCCCCTCTCCCTCTCTCCACAGCCCCAGGGTGGCCTGTTCACCAGCCTGGTCCATTTTGTCATGGACCACATGGGCAAAGCTCTCTAAGCCAGACTCCATGGGGCTAGGGGGGTCTCTTCCTCCTGACAATCCTAATCCCCAAGATAGACAGTTAGCCTTAGCCATCTGGGACGTGGGAGGCTTCCTTGACAGAATTCCAGGGAGACCCTGTCTGTCTTTCTGTGCCATCTATAAGGGCAGTTCTTCCAGTAGTCTGACCCGAGTCTACCGCTTACCAGTCAGTTCACTGTTGAGGTTGACAATGAGCGGGTTGTTCTTCCAATCAAAGGTAGAGACCAGGTAAAGGAATCGAAGAAAGCCAACCTGCGGGGAACTGAGCAGACAGATGAGAAAGAACATGAGGCCTCACGTCCCCCTTCCCAGGCTTCTACAATCCGTTAGCGCAGACTGTGGGAAGTCTGGGTCTGGGACTGTCCTCATGGGGGACGTAGCCACCCTCCCCCATTTAGAGTAAGAACTGCATCACGAAGGGCAACTTCCCGGGTAAGAAAAATGTTGGAAGAACTACCTGGGAGGGGTGAAGGGCTCGGAGTGCAGGAAGAGAGCAGCAGCCACCAGATCCAGGCTCTCATCAGTGAATCCATCACCCAATAGCTGGGCACGTACCCACCGCTTGGCCAGGCGAGCCACACCTGAGAAGGCCGGGTGCTGCTGCTGGAGTCTGGAAGAGGAAGGAATGGTAGTGAGAGCCCGGAACCCAGAGCCCCACACAGCGTTTTAGCCCTACAGCCACAGTCATTCGAGCCCTGCCCAACGCTGGCCTTTGTGCTAATGTGTCTGTCACACGTGCTATCGCATATTAGCCAGGCAAACACCTGGGAGGCTGTTGTTTACAAATGAGCTATCGTGCTATCTGGCCTCTCAGAGAGTCTGGTAGCCAGGCGAGCAGAACAGGGGCAGGGGAAGGCCTACATCCAAGACGAGCTTATGCATGGAGCCTTACCCATGCAGGGCACTGGTGAGCAGGGGCAACAGCCTGGTTTCTCTCTCAAGGCGGAGTGAGGCGGGTGTGTCTCTCATAGAGATCATGCCCTCGGGGCTCCGTACCTCCTTCAGGATCTGTGGCTCCCGTTGATAGGCCACTCGAATTCTGAACACAAACCCATCCTGTGGGAAGATGTGGCAAAGGAAGTGATGTCAGAACACATGGGGGTGCTCTGCTGCCTGTACCCCTGGGCCCCCAGCACACGACCCGCAGGGACCACACGACCCACAGGGACATCCCTGGAGCCCGTTCTCTGTGGTTTCCCAGCCTGCACCAGCCTGACCTTGAGGACGTCAGTGTGTGTGGCAGTGGCGTGGCACTGTAGCCGATGCTGCTGTGTCAACAGTTCTGCCAGGCGCAGCTGGAAGGCAGCTCGGACCCGCTGCACAGCCTCTGCATTCTGAGGCCACTTCCCGCTGCCCTCGAGGTGACAAACCACTGAAGAACAAAAGGAGCGAGAGATCTAATACTGCAGCCTGCTGCCTCTCCCACTCCCTCCCCAGAACCCTCTTACCAGTCATAGGCTCCACGTAGGCTGGGCAGGGCTTATCCAGCCGGGGCAACAGGGAAGCCCGCTCTTTGAGATGCTTATAGAAGGAATAGGCAGGCCGAACCGGGGTTGGAGGGAATACCTATAGAAGAAATGAGGACGATAACTTTAGCAGTGAGGAAGAGCCAGAGACAGGAGGTAAAAGGAACTGAACAGAGGTGTGAGGGAGGCACCAACCGGAAGGGACTTCCCCACCTCACCTCTGTATAGCGCAGCACTGGGTGAGTTCCCTGAACAGCAGACACGGTGAGTGGGAGTCCTTCCAGCCCCCACAGCAGGCGGCTGAGGTCATCATAGCTACGCACAGCCAATGCCAGGGCTTCTTCACCTGTGTTGGACAGCTGGAGAAGAGAAGACACTCAGGAAGAAGTCTGGATCTTACAGAACCCCAGCACCATCTAGGATCCTGCAGGACCACAGCACCCCCTGCTGGACACAGAAGATGCAGGCTGGCTGCAGTAGGGAAGGTTCTTTCCAGTCTTGCCCTGCAGTATCACTCTACAATCACTTGGTCAGACTCAGGCTCTTACCTCTTTCGGGCCTTGGATCAATGCATCAAGGAAACCACCCACATAGTGGACACAGGTATCTGGGATGTCAGCATGGCTAAAGAACACAGATACAATGAGGGCATCAGGGGCTATGTCCACTGACCACAGCAGCCTCCTGGCATGAAGATGCTAACACTCACAGTGCCAAGAGGTGGGTGACCACCTGTTGAGGAATAAGGCGCTTCTCAGAAACAGAGGCCGCCTCCCAGACCACAGCTTCCCGGATGGCTCCGTCCTGGAAACGTCTCAGTTCTGAGCGGGACCCCCAGAACTGACGGAAGTCAGCAGCCTGGCGAGAAGCAAAGGATGGGAGGAAAGATCAGGAAAGAAAGACTGAGTCAGGGTGTAGCAGTGGTAGGCCTTGCCTACCAGCACGCTCGAAGCCCTAGGCTCAATCCTAAGCGCTGAAGCAAACTATAGGCTGTCTCAGAAAGCTCCACCATGAGAGGCCTCAGCTCGGGCAGCATGAGGGGGACCCGCCCACTCCTCCCCACGGACAGGCTGGGGCTGCACACCTCAGGCTGGTCAGCCTCAGGACCTAGGTCAAGAACACTGATCAGTCCCTCAGGCTGGAGGAGCAACCCCAGGGTCAGGGTCCCACAGTCCTTGTGCTTCGGTGGATCTTCCTTGATGTCCCACTGTAGGGAATAAAAGGGTCGAGTTCAATCCCAACGTCCCCCAGCCTGGTCTAGAAACTAGCCAGCTGGGCAGTCCGTCTTTGGTGTCCCTTGGGACCCCACAAACTCCCCATCATACACGGTCTCACCTCTGGGACTGGAGGCCGAGAGTGAGCCAGAAGGCGCAGCCGGGACCCCAGACCCTGCTCCAAAATCGTGGTTAGCGGGCCCAAAGCTGCCGAAACATAGTCCCCACCATTGTCCTGTAGCTCTGGCCAGAGCTTTAGCCGGTGACATGCTGCCTGCAGACGACTCAGTGGGCGGAGACTGGAGGGCATAGGATGAAGAGGACCAATCAGGACCCACTAGGTCCTTGCTGCTTCCCCCTAATGACCCGCAGCCTGTATCAGCCCCAAACTCACTGGACAATGTGGTCAAAAGCCCGCACCATGGGTTTGGGAGTCATCAACAGCAAGTGAAATCCATCGTCAGCTTGGCTGTCCAGCAAGGCCATGGACAGCTGGGCCTCGTGCTGCACCTGGGCCACAGGGTGAAGGAGGGGCTGCAGCTGTAACCCTCATGACCTTACTTCTTTGGAGAGGAGTGCCTGACAAAGGAACAGCGACTGGGCTGGGACCTCTGGAGGATACACGACTAGGAGCCCACGGGTACCTGCTTGTAAGTGGAAGCTGTGACATCGGCACAGAGGTTGAGGTGGCCTGTGGAGTCCAGGAACACAACTGGGAAGACCTGGTGGAAGTCGGCCAGGACTGGCTGCCAGGCAGAGAGAAGACAGTCAGGACTAATCGGGCCAATCAGGGCTACCTTCGGGTCCTGGCACAGCCCTGCCCTTCCATAACTCACCATGGAGGGATCCGAACCCAGAGATAAACTGATTCCGTTGACCGTCAGATCCGTAGTGGCTAGATTGAAGAGGGGAGGTGTTAGGAGGTTTCCCTTGGGACCAGCCGCAGGGACACCCTCCCGCAGCCCGGGTGGTTATACCTATTTGTTTCTCATCTGGTGACAAGGAACTAAAGGAGCTGGGTCCCCGGGGTAAGTGGAACCCCTGGCCTTCCCAATCTAGCTGCCTTACCCAGAAACTGCAAGACACTTCTCAGGACCTGGTAGCCGCTCATGGTAGTATGGATCTTGCGTTTAGACATGAGGAAGGCAACCAGCATGGAAATAAGGAAGCCATTAAATCCACCCAGGCCCTGAAAGAGACACAACAGATCTGAGCTCAGAAGCAGCCCGTAACACGGGGAGGGGAGGCCACTAGGGCACCTTCAGCTCACCTTGTCCAGTTCCCGCTGCCGCAGCCAAACCTTCAGAAGTGCTATACCATCCTTCAGCCCCTGGGCAGAGCCCAAAACAATGGATAGTAGGTGCATCTGGGACTCAAGAGCTGTATCCTGCAGGATCCATGTGTTATAGTGGGGTGTGGGGGGCTCTGGGCTAGCTGTCGAGGAAAAAATATATAGAAGCTGTGAGGAACAAAGCCTCCGCAAAACCCCGGTCCACCAACACATTCCAACACCAGTGCCTACTGACCACTCTCCGGAGCACTGTGCCCTCGGTACCAGGCAGAACGCACATTGTTCTTGGTTGGCAGCAAGCGGCAAGGGCGGAAGAAGTCCAAAGGAGGACACGGATGCAGGCGTACAGTAACCAGACGCTCATCCTTTCCTAGGCGGGGACAAGGAATACTGACATCCTACAACTCCTGAAACCAGAGGGTCCCCCTCATACTTGGGGCACCCGTGACTTTCCACCTCATAATTTGAGACCAATGCCTCTCACCTTGCCCTTAAGGCTCCTATTTCTACTCTCTAGACCTTTCGGACCTTGTGACCACCCCCCACCGGATCTGTCACCCCACACTGTGCACCAAACCCAGTGGGTGACTCCCACCCTGTGGCCGCAGCAGCAGCGAGGGCTTCAGGTGGCAGCCACTGGTGTAAGAGAAGCGAACACTGCCAAAGAGAGGATCCTGGGCCAGGTGGTAAGCCAAGTGAGCGAGGTAAAGAGCTCGCTTGCGGAAGTAGCGCTGGTTCAGGCCGTCTTTGTCCTGGAAGATTTCCTGGAGGAGTCAGGGAAAAAGAGAGAAGTCAGACACAGAAGTGCTTATGGAGCTAGGGGCTAGGTCGAAGCTAGGCTTAATTCCCAGGGCATTATCACTGACTCGGGAGTGCGTAAAACAACGGGAGCATCATATCCAACGTTCAGACGAAGAGCTCAAAGGGACAGTAACTGGACCAAGGGCCCACCTAAGCTACCCTCAGAGTGCCGGCCCTCTACACACCGAAACCACGGGCCTTACCCTGGGCATGGTCAGCGCCACATCCACGTTGACGTCTGGTCGGATACAAGTGCCCAGAAGGTAGCTGCCCACGACAGTGATCTGGGACGGAGGCAGGAAGCGGAAGGAACCCTTCACAGCATAGGGCACCTGGTGGAGGGGTACTCGAACGCCAGCTGGGAGCCATGACTGGTCGGTGAGCTGGAAGGACGGAGAGGAAACACATGGATTCTACTATCTTCCTCACAAAGCCCCGATGTCTAGTAGACAACATACTGGCATGTTAAAAACTAAACTCTCAATCTTCCATAAATACCTTCTCTATGAAGACAACTTGATTAAAAAAAACATATAAGATTTAGTTCTGTTATCACCTATTTTCAGGTTAAAAATGCTGGCACACACCTGTAATCCCAGCATTTGGGAAAGCAGGAAAATCAAGGGTTCGAGGTCACCCTGGACTATATAGTAACAAGTTCAAGGCCAGCCTGGACTATACAAGACCCTGTCACAATAAATAAACAAATACATAAAATCAAAAATATCTGCACATCAAAATCCCAGGAAAATTCTTCAAAGAACTTGAAAGAATGGTACTCAACTTCATTTGGAAAAGGAAAAAACCCAGGATAGCCAAAACAATCCTGGGCAATAAAAGAACTTCTGGAGGCATCACAATCCCTGACTTTAAACTCTACTACAGAGATACAGTACTGACAGCAGCCTGGTATTGGAATAAGAACAGACAGGAGGACCAATGGACCCCGGATATCAATCCACACATCTTCGAACACCTGATTTTTGAATAAAGAAGCAAAAAATATCAAATGGAAAAAAGAAAGCATATTCAACAAGTGGTGCTGGCATAACTGGGATATCAACATGTAGAAGAATAAAAATAGACCCATATCTATCACCATGCACAAAACTCAAGTCCAAATGGATTAAAGACCTCAGCATAAAGCCAGCCACACTGAACCTTATAGAAAAGAAAGTGGGAAGTACACTTCAGTGCACTGGCACAGGGAACTACTTCCTAAATATAACCCCAGCAGCACAGACACTGAGAGAAACAATTAATAAATGGACCTCCTGAAACTGAAAAGCTTCTGTAAAGCAAAGGACATGGTCAACAAGACAAAATGACAGCCTACAGAATGGGAAAAGATCTTCACTAACCCCACATCAGACAGAGGTCTGATCTCCAAAATATATAAAGAACTCTAGAAATTGGTCACCAAAAGATCACATAATCCAATAAAAAAAAAAAATGGAGCACAGACCTAAACAGAGAACTCTCAACAGAGAAATCTAAAATGGGTGAAAGACACTTCAGAAAACGTTCAACATCCTTAGTCATCAGAGAAATGCAAATCAAAACAACTCTGAGATTCCATCTTACACCTGTAAGAATGGACAAGATCAAAAACACTGATGACAACTTATGCTGAAGAGGTTGAGGGGAAAAGGGAACACTTCTGCATTGCTGGTAGGAATGCAATCTGATACAACCCCTTTGGATGTCAGTGTGGTGATTTCTCAGAAAAATTAGGAAACAACCTTCCTCAAAACCCAGTAATACCACTTTTAGGTATATATCCAAAGGATGCTCTATTGTGTCACAAGGACATGTGCTCAACTATGTTCATAGCAGCTTTGTTTGTCATAGCCAGAACCTGGAAACAATCTAAATGCCTCTCGATTGAAGAATAGATAAGAAAAATGTGGTACATTTACACAATGGAGTACTACACAGCAAAATAAAATAATGACAGCTTAAATTTTGCAGGAAAATGGATGGAGCTAGAAAAGATTATTTTGAGTGAGGTAACCCAGACACAGAAAGACAATTATCACATGTACTCACTCATAGGTGGTTTTTAAACATAAAGCAAAGAAAGCCAGCCTACAAACCACAATCCCAGAGAACTTAGACAACAATGCGGACACTAAGAAAGACTTACATAGATCTAATCTACAAGGGAAGCAGAAAGTAGAAAAAGACAAGATCTCCTGAGTAAATTGGGAGCATGGATGGGGACCTTGGGGGAGGATTGAAGGGAGGAGAGGAGAGGCAGGAAGGGGATCAGAAAAAAATGTAGATCTCAATAAAATAAAATAAAAAATATCCATTTTTGGTCGGAGGTAAAGGTTCACAACTATAATCCCAGCACTCAGAAGATTGAAGTAGGAGTATGACCACCAGTCTGAGGACAACACGGGTTACAGAGCTAAGACCCTGTGTTAAAAACAAAACATGACTCAGGCCCTCAATCTCAGTCCTTGGGAGCTCTGGCAGAACTATTAAGAGTTCAAAGCCAGCCAGGGCTACCTAAGACCCTGTTCAAACAAACAAAATCCTATATAACATTTGTGCAAGACATACATTTGGTTGTGTTTTTTTTCCCCCCTTTGGGTTTTTTTTGGGGGGCGGGGGTTAAGACAGGGTTTCTCTGTGTAACAGCCTTGACTGTCCTGGAACTCGCTCTTGTAGAACAGACTGGCTTTGAACTCACAAAGATCCGCCTGTCTCTGCCTTCCCAGTGCTGAGATCAAAGGTGGGCACCCCACCATCCGGCCCATACACAAGGTTGCTGAGTGATAAATACATGGATGTCTGGTGACCCGGTTCAGCTTTCTCACAATGACAATGATTTCCCTTGCACCCCACTCTCTTGGGAGAACAGCAGAGTGTCAGATTCCCCAGGCAACCCTTCTCACCTCAGTCTCAGGGACTGAGGGCACTCTCTGGATCCGCTGGTTGACCTCCTTCAGGAAAGCATCAATCCTCTCTTTCTTCTTGTCGGAGAGTCTCACTTCCTTCAGTAACTCCTCCACCTGTAAGAGAGGGAAAAAGGAAAACCTGTCAGGCTCAGGACCCCAGGGAAATCCCTCTCACCCATGCCCGGGTCGCCCGTAAGGACCTGCAAGCGAAGCAAGCTGGAGTGGAATAAGATCTCCGTCTCCCGCAGGCGATTCAGCTCCTCGTTTGTAGGCTCCTTGTACAGTTCTGCCCGACTGAGCTTCACGGGCTGCAGGAGGCCGTCTGCAGGTGGCTCAGTTTTTGAGCGCTTTCTGGAGGTCACCTTCTCCTTGCTCCCCTCTTCCAGGCCAAGCTCCAAAACCTATGACCAGAGAGGGAAAAGCCAACATGAAACCGTAGGTACCTTCATCAGTTGCTTAAAGGTTATGGATAAAGGCTTCATCTTCTCTAGGTCCTCCCTTTCAGTGGGCATCGGATTTTAGACAACTCGGATGTTCGTCATCGGGATGAGTCTGACAGCTGTCTTACTTGGGCCTGGCTGAGTTAATTTAATGTTCATTGCCTTAAGCAGAGCCCCAAAGCCCTCGTGGTTCCAGATACCACAAATCTCCTCCAATCCTGCTGCATTTAGATCTTGCCAGGCCTCGCTTCCCTGAAAATCTTTACCCAATGACCTAAGTTAGAAGAATGGAGGAAACGCGGTTCCTCCAGGATGGGCTGCCCTGAAGTCCCCCACGAGCTAGCTGTCAGGCCTAACTACCTCATGCTCTGAAGCCAAGAAAGCACATTTTGGAACTCTTTCACCTACTGAGATCAACCAACCTCTGGCTCCCCTGCTGCTCCGCGAAGCTGCTCTCCGGCGGGGGCCGGCCCCATCTCCACTGCAGGTTACTCTCCCGCACTAGGAATTCAAGCCGGATCTACCGCGTAGCTCCCCACGTGGGCCGAAAGGACAACTCCAGAGTTCGAACCCCTGTCACAGGTCCCTCCCACTGCAGGACCATTGGGCTAGAGCACGTCATCTCGATCACTATTGGTTAATCTTTCGCATGGAACCGCCCATTATGGGCGGGACCAAGGGAGGTCCTGGGATTTACTATTTCTTCGCGACACTACACCGGAAGCGCCGGAAGCGCGGAAGCGCGTGTAAGTCCAACTGGTCGCCTTCTTTCCTCACTTCCCTATCTAGGAAGGGAAGGGTGGAGCTTGCCTTCGTTTCCGGTGGGGTTTTTGTTTTGTTTTGTTTGCCTGTTTATGCTAGCGGTTCTCAGCATCTGACCTGTCCTATTAGCAAGTCATGTGATTTCTACCTCTTGAATTCGTTTTTTTCTGTTTTCCCAGCCAAGTTTAGTTCAAGTATGTAGAATTCTAACATAGCCTCTCTCTAACTTTTCCTTCTTAAAATATAAAATAACGGCCAGGCAGTGGTGGCACATGCCCTTAATCCCAGCACTCAGGAGTCAGAGCCGGATCTCTGAGTTCGAGGCCAGCCTCGTCTACAAAACAAGTTCTAGGACAGCCAAGACTGTTACACAGAGAAACCCTGTCTTGAAAAATGTGTGTGTGTATACGCACACATACATGTGTATGTGTATAAAAGATACAAACATTAAAAGTTTAAACACAGATCCTTGTAATAGTGAATTTCTAAATAGCTTTCATCTTCATTCAGTGTTACTATCTCGTCAGATTTACTTTACCTTTATTTATCTATTATCTTTCAAAACCACTTGAGCTGCACATGAATGCTCATTACAATAATTCCATTCACAAGCCTGAGCCTGAGCTACTAGAGGGAAACTGAAAATGACAGTTTGGCGTCTACCTCTTAAGATCTCTTATCTAGGTTATGTGTGGTGCATATACCTTTAATCTAAGCATTTAGGAGGCAGAAGCAGGCAAGACCAGACTGGTCTACAGAGGGAGTTCCAGATCAGTCCAGGGCTAGATAATGGTACTGTGTCTCAATAAAGAAAATAAATTGAGCATGGTGATGAATGTCTTGTTTTGTTTGTTTGGGTTATTTTTGGGTTTTTGTTTGGTTGGTTTTTTTTTTTTTTTTGAAAGAGACAGGATTTCTCCTTGTGTAGTCCTGGCCCTCTTGGAACTCTCTAGACCAGGCTGGCCTAGAACTCACAGAGACCCACTTGCCTCTGCCTTCCAAGTGCTGGGATTAAAGGCGTGCGCCACCACCACTTGGTGTAGGTCTTTAATCCCCGCATCCCAGTGAAGTGATGGATGCACTCAGGGGGCAGAGGCAGGCAGATCTCTGAGTTCAAGGCCAGCCTAGTCTCCGTAGGAAGTGTCAGGCTAGCCAGGACTGTTTTGTAAGATAAAGAAGACAGAGCTGAGGGGAGTAATAGGGAAGAAAAGAGGTCAAGAGTTGGCACCTTAGGACCTTACGAGACCACTCTGTGGGTAAAAGCGTCTGTCATTATGCCCTGGGACCCACATGGAAGGAGAGAACTGACCCTTGCTAGTTGTCCTCTGACCTCCACATTCAATTGTGTGATATGTGTGTGCTTTACACACACACACACACACACACACACACACACACGTAATTAAGGGAGGAAAAAAGATTTCTAGAAAACAACAACAAAAAGAATTCTACCCCTGGAGACATAGCTGAGGGCTAAAAGCACTTGCTGCTCATGCAGAGGACCTGGTTTCATTCACAGAATTCACACAGCACCAAGGCTCACAACTGCTGCCTGTAACCCTAGTTCTAGGAAATCAGATGCCCTCCGTTGGCACCAGGCACTCCCATGGTATACATACCTACATGCGAATATAAATTTATTTTGACAGTGTCTCACCCTGTACCTCTGGCTTCCCTGGAACTCAGAGAGATCCACATGCCTCTGCCTCCTGACTGCTGAGATTAGAGACATAGGTCATGTAAGTAATTTTACTTCATGTGTATAGGTATATACATATTCTTCCATGTGTATCCATGTACCATGTATGTACAGTGCTCGTGGAGTCCAGATGAGCTCATGGGATCCCCTGGAACTGCAGTAACAGATGGTAGTGAGTCACAATGTGGGTGCTGGGAATTGAACCAGGTCCTCTAGCAAAGCAGTCAGAGCTCTTAGCTGCTGAGCCATCTCTGCAGTCTTGAATGTAAATCTTTTTTTTTTTTTTGATTTTTCGAGACAGGGTTTCTCTGTGGCTTTGGAGCCTGTCCTGGAACTAGCTCTTGTAGACCAGGCTGGCCTCGAACTCACAGAGATCCGCCTGCCTCTGCCTCCCGAGTGCTGGGATTAAAGGCGTGCGCCACCACCGCCCAGCTTTGAATGTAAATCTTTTTTTAATATTTATTTATTTATTATGTATACAATATTCTGTCTGTATGCCTGAAGGCCAGAAGAGGGCACCAGACCTCTTTACAGATGGTTGTGAGCCACCATGTGGTTGCTGGGAATTGAACTCAGGACCTTTGGAAGAGCAGGCAATGCTCTCAACCACTGAGCCATCTCTCCAGCCCCCGAATGTAAATCTTTTAAATTTATTTTTGATTGCATGGCTTTGTGCCCAGGAGTTTCTATTCACCACGTGTGTGCAGGAACCTTTGGAAACCTAAAGAGGGTATTGGATTCCTAGAAGTGGAGTTACAGGCAGTTGTAAGACCATATGTGGGTGCTGGAGAAAGAACCCAGCTACTCTCAAAAGTAGTAAGTGCTCAGGGCTGGAGAGATGGCTCAGCAGTTAAGAGCATTGCTTGCTCTTCCAAAGGTCCTGAGTTCAATTCCCAGCAACCACATGGTGGCTCACAACCATCTGTAATGGGGTCTGGTGCCCTCTTCTGGCCTGCAGGCATACACACAGAGAGAATAATGTATACATAATAAATAAGTAAATATTTTTAAAAAAAAGTAGTAAGTGGTCATAACCCCTAATCCATCTCTCCAGCCACCCGTAAGTAAATCCTGAAGAATAAAGTAAAAGGAGTATGTGTCTGAACTCTGTGATAGAGTTTGTACTTTTCATTTAAGAAGCCCTGAGTTAGCCGAGTGGTGGTGGTGGCACATGCCTTTAATAATCCCAGCACTCGGGAGGCAGAGGCAGGAGGATCTCTGTGAGTTCGAGGCCAGCCTATTCTACAAGAGTTAGTTCCAGGGCAGGCAACAAAGCAACACAGAGAAATGTCTCGCAAAACCAAAAAAAAAAAAAAAGCCCTGAGTTAAAATTACTGCAGAAATAATGATAGTCATATAACAAATGTCAAGCCCAACAAGCGATGGAGGCACATGCCTTTAATCCAAGCACTCAGGAGGCAGAGGCAGGTGGATCTCTGTGAGTTTAAAGCCAGCCTGGTCTACATAGTGAGTTCCAGGACAGCCAAGACTACACAGAGAAACCCTGTCTCAAAAACAAAGAAAAAAAGAAAGAAAAAGAAATGTCAGGTGTCCAGGATAGAGAGTTTCATAAGTCTTGACCAAAAGTCAGAAACCTGGTAGGATGTTCTTGCCTCTCTACTTCACAGGTTAGTCCCTTTTATCTAGTTGTATATCACTTCACAAATGTGCAGATGCTTGGCATGTCTCTTCCCCATCTTGCTTTCATTTGTAACTGCATCTTTTCCTACTTTTTTTTGGTTCTTTTTGAGATAAGGGATCTTTCTTTACTGCTTAAACTGGTCTTGGATCTTAGACTTAAGGGGCTCCTGCCTCAGCCACTTTGAGTAGCTGGAACTTCAGGCATTCACTGCTATTGCTGGTATTTATTTATTTATTTTGTATATATTCACCAGCCTCCATGTATGCCTGATTGCCAGAAGAGGGTACCAGATCTCATTATAGATGACTGTGAGCCACTGTGTTGTTGCTGGGAATTGACCACAGGACCTCTGGAAGAACAGCTAGTGCTCTTAACTTCCGAGCCTTCTCTCCAGCCCCATATCTGATATTTCTCTCTCTCTCTCTGTCTCTCTCTGTCTCTCTCTGTCTCTCTCTGTCTCTCTGTCTCTCTCTCTGTCTCTCTCTCTCTCTCTCTCTCTCTGTCTCTCTGAGATAGGCACTCACTATGAAGCCTTGACTGGCCTACAACTTGCTACACAGACCAGGCTGTCCTATTGTCTGTCTGTCTGTCTGTCTCTTTCTCTCTCTATTTTTAACAATGCAAGACCTCTAACATGGTAAGCAAGCACCTTGTTTAGGTTTTGTGTATTGTGTGTGTGTTTGCTGTTCTTTTTGTGACAATGTTTCATGTAGCCCAGGGTGGCCTCAAATTTGTTGTGGTGCTGAGGATGACCTGGAACTCCTAATCCTGCCTCTATCTCCCAGAGATTTTCTAACTGCTTGTTTGTATCTATTCCTGTTTCAACCATTAGAACCGTTAGCCAGGCCGGGTGGCAGTGGCTCACGCCTTTAATTTCAGCACTAGGGAGGCAGAGGCAGGTGAATCTCTGAGAGTTCTAGGCCAGCCTAGTCTACAAGAGCTAGTTCCAGGACAGGCTCCAAAGCAACACAGAGAAACCCTGTCTCAAAAAACCAAAAAAAAAAAAAAAAAAAAAAAAAGAACCTTTAGCCAGCCACATAAATGGCACTAATTGATTGTTTATGTCTTCTTGTTTGTTTCTAATTTTTTTCCCCATTTACTTTGTGCCATGGCACACGTGTGAAGGACATCTTGGAGGAGGAGTTGGTTCTCTCTTTCCACCAGGCTTGGTGGTGAGCCAGTGCCTTAAGATGACTCTTGTTTGTTTGCTTCCTTCCTGAGTAACCCAGAACAGCCTTAAACTCAGTATATAGTTGTGACTGACCATGAGTTTCTTTTCTTTTTTTTTTGAGACAGGGTTTCTCTGTGGTTTTGGAGCCTGTCCTGGAACTAGCTCTTGTAGACCAGGCTGGTCTTGAACTAACAGAGATCCGCCTGCCTCTACCTCCCGAGTGCTGGGATTAAAGGCATGCACCACCACCGCCCGGCTTTTTTTTGTTTGTTTGTTTTTCGAGACAGGGTTTCTCTGTGGCTTTGGAGCCTGTCCTGGAACTAGCTCTGTAAACCAGGCTGGTCTCGAACTCACAGAGATCAGCCTGACTCTGCCTCCCGAGTGCTGGGATTAAAGGTGTGCGCCACCATCGCCCGGCCCCGACCATGAGTTTCTTTCCTGTCTCCACCCTCCAAGAGTTGAGATTATAGATATGTGCCACCATGCCCAGAAAGTCTCTGTCTTATTCATTGCTGTATTCCTGGCAATTAGCACGGGGTCCGTCATGTAAGAAACACTCCCTATATTTGTTGAATGAAAGGAAGGATGAATGGCTTTCCCGAGAGCATCTTGATGGCTGAGAGGAAGAAGAAAACAGCCTCGATACTACGTGGGCGGTGCTGTGGTGCACACAGATTGCTGTCAACATATTACACTAAGAACATAACAGCAAGGCAACTAATAGCAGTCTCACTGAAGTGGGGTGGTAGAAGCTAGGTGTCATGGAGCATACCTGTAATCTTAGCACTGCGGAGGCTCTCAGGAGAATCTTGAGTTCAAGGCCAACCTGTGCTACACAGCAAGAAAGATTCCCTTTCCCCTCCACAAAAAAATCCATGAAGTGGTATGATTGATGCTAACTTGAGGTTCTGCCACGATTTTTGAGTGACCTTGGGTAGCTTGTTGTTTAACTTCTTTTTTTTTTTTTCAGACAAGGCTTCTCTGCATCACAGCCCTGCCTGTCCTGGAACCCATTCTGTATACCAGGCTGGCCTCAAACTCACAGAGATCTACCTACCTTTGCCTCCCAAGTGCTAGGATCAAAGGCATATGCCACCCCCGCCCCCAGCTGTTATTTAACCTCTTTAACCTTTATTTTCTTTAACGCAGTAAAATGAGTGAATGACTATGTAATGAATTTTGTGAGGTTTGACCGAGATACTGTCTGTGAAGGACCTATTGTAGTCAGATTTTATTTGGACTGCCAACTCCCAAATAATGATACAGAGGCTTCTTATTCATTATGAATGCTTGGCTTTAACTTAGGCTTGTACATACTAGCTTTTTTGTGGTTTTTGTTTGTTTGTTCCCAGAGACAGGGCTTCTCGGTGTAAGAGTCCTAGCTGTCCTGGAACTTGCTTTGTAGACCAGGCTGGCCTTGAACTCACAGAGATCTGCCTGCCTCCACCTCTGCCTCCCAAATGCTGGGTTAAAGGCATACGCCACCACCACCCGACTTCACACACTAGCTCTTATAACTTAAATTAACCCATTTATGTTAATCTACACTCTGTCATGTGGCTCCTTACTTCCCCTCAGTATACTATGTCCCATTTCCTCCGCGTTTAGCCAGAGAATTCTGCTTCTCTTCTTTGCAGAGTTTCTATCTCTGCCTAGAAGTCTGGCCTATCCTCTCCTGCCTAGCTATTGGCTGTTAAGCTCTTTATTAAACCAATCAGAAGGTGTCTTGGCAGAGATATATCTTCACAGTGTACAAAAAGATTATCCCACAACACCCTATTACATAGAGATGTTAGTTACTATTAGATGATTGTGGTTCTTAGTAGCACTGTTCAAGTATGACATATCTCTTTTCATTTTTAAAGATTTACCTTTATTATTTTTATTTTTAAAAGATTTATTTATTATGTATATAGTGTTCTGCCTGCACTCCAGAAGAGGGCACCAGATCTCCTTATAGATGGCTGTGAGCCACCATGTGGTTGCTGGGAATTGAACTCAGGACCTCTGGAATAGTAGCCCGTGCTCTTACCCTCTGAGCCATCTCTCCAGCCCCTACTTTTACTATTTTTAAGATGTGAATTTAGGTACCTGGCAAGGCCAGAGGCATCAGATTCCTTGGAGCTGGAGTCACAGGTAGTTGAATAGCCTGATGTAAGTGCTGGGAGCTGAATTCAGGTCCTCTGCAAAACTAGTACGAGCTCTTAACGCTTGAACTATCTCTCCAGCCCCTATGCATTTATCCTTTGAGACAGCTCTGTATAACAGCTCTGGCTGTCCTGGAACTCACTCTGTAGACTAGGCTGGCCTCAAATGCAAAAGATCCACCTGTTCTGCCTCTCTAGTGCTAGGATTAAAGATGTGCGGAGACAGGTTTCTTGTATCCCCATCAGTCTTGGGATACATGAACTTGAACATAATTTGTAATTTAGGCTAGGCTTGAATTTCTGATATCCTTTCCCTGCCCCCAAGACAGGGTTTTTCTATATAGTCCTGGGACTTTCTCTGTAGACCAGACTGGCCTTGAACTTAGAGATGCGAAGGACTCTGCTTCCTGAGTGGTGGGATTAAAGAGGTGTGCCACCATCGCAGCCCTGCTTAAATTCCCGGTATCCTATCTTCACTCCCAGAGCCCTAGGAGTACACTCATACACTTTATGTTAATATATTGAGCAAGAAATAGGTGAATAAGCCTGAAAACTAAATAATAAAATACAATTTTTAAAAATACAATTTTTTGTGGGGGTTGAATGCAGGCATCGCATATTTTTTGTAAGCATTCAGCCACATTCCTAACCCAATCATTGAATTCAGAATCGACGGCTGGGATATGCGGCGCATGCCTGCACTCCATAACTTGACTGGGAAATGCATGAAGAGCAGTTTAAGGACAGTCTCAACTACATAGCAAGTTTAAAGCCAGCCTTTAAGGATACTTGGACCTTATCTATAAAAGAGAATTAAATTTCCTAAAATGGGCACACAAGCGCAAACCTTTAACTACAACAAGGAAGCAGAGGTGGAGGTAGGAGAATCTCTAGTTCAAGGTCATTCTCAGCTGGGGTGCTAGTTCAAGGCCAGCTGGGGGTACTGGAAACTCTGTTTTAAAATTTTAAATATTCCAAATAAAATTCTTCTTCCTCTCTTTAGATTGTCAGCTCTCACTTGAAAAAAAAAAAAGTTAAAGGACTCTATAGAAGTTTCCTGCTTGGCCTGCTTGGCTCATACCAGGTGAAGCCTTAGAAGGTGAGTTGGTTTTGTTTTCTTGACCACAAGAGGGCACCAATCAATCAATTCAAGTCTGTTCTTGCCATTATAAAACAGAATGTAGTAATTTCTGTCAATCATTTTTGTTGGGGTGGTTGTGTTCCTCCATGCCAAGTCATGAACGGGCCTTACATGTTCTACCACTGAGCTATATATTCCCAGACTTTTTTTTTTTTTTTTGGTTTTTCGAGACAGGGTTTCTCTGTGGTTTTGGAGCCTGTCCTGGAACTAGGTCTTGTAGACCAGGCTGGTCTCGAACTCACAGAGATCCGCCTGCCTCTGCCTCCCAAGTGCTGGGATTAAAGGCGTGCGCCACCACCGCCCGGCTATTCCCAGACTTTTTAACTTTGAGAGAGGACCAACTTGCCCAGACTGATTTTGAACTAACTGTAGCCGGCTTTGAACTTGTGTTTCGTTTCCCTGCCCCTCCATCTCTTTCATCTCTCTGCATTCAGCTTTTACTTCAGAACATAATCCGTGAAAGACATTAGAAAAATATGATTATGTATTTTGTTGTCCGGAATACCTGCTCTGTGCCTGAGACAGCGTAGCCATGGAGGTGGAAGGTGGGGTTCAATGTGTTATTCTGTGATACTGACTATCTTCTTGGCTCTGACTCCCCCACCGTGTGTGTGTGTGTGTGTGTGTGTGTGTGTGTGTGTTGAGTCAGAATCTTGTTGTGCCTTGGTTGACCTGGTACTCACTAAATAGATCCAACTCCAAGTAATCCTCCTGCCTTAATCACCTAAATGCTGGACTTCCTGCTTTAGACTTACCATTCAGTGCTGAAATTACAGACTATGCCACCAAGTCTTGTTGCCTTCCAAAACAAATAGTTAAGTGGCCTCCTGAGCTACAAGAGAAGACCCTTCCTCAAAAATGGCAAAATGGTTCAAAGGGTAAAGGCACTTGCTGCCAAGTCTGGTGACTGGGGTTCTTTTTTTTTTTTTTTAAATTTTTTTAGCCGTGACTGGGGTTCTATACCATGAGCTTCACAGCATCAAAAGAGAGAGCCTAAGCTGGGCGATGGTGGCACACACCTTTAATCCCAGCACTCGGGAGGCAGAGTCAGGCTGATCTCTGTGAGTTTGAGACCAGCCTGGTCTACAGAGCTAGTTCCAGGACAGGTTCCAAAGCCACAGAGAAACCCTGTCTCGAAAAGAGAGCGAGAGAGAGAGAGAGAGAGAGAGAGCGAGAGAGAGCGCCTATTCCTGCAAGTTGTTCTCTGACCTCCACATCCCACCTCGGTGTTGCATGTGGTCCCCCCCCCCCAAAATAAAGATAATAATAATAGAGCAACATAAATTCCAAATGCCAAGTATCTACTTTTTTTTTTTTTTTTTTTTTTTTTTTTTTGGTTTTTCGAGACAGGGTTTCTCTGTGGCTTTGGAGCCTGTCCTGGAGCTAGCTCTCTAGACCAGGCTGGTCTCGAACTCACAGAGATCTGCCTACCTCTGCCTCCCGAGTGCTGGGATTAAAGGCGTGTGCCACCATCGCCCGGCCAAGTATCTACTTTGTATCAGACGTGGTGCTATCCCTGAGATACAGAGATGAGTAAGAAACAGCTGCAGTTGACTAAAGATAATGTCTTGGTGGGATTGCGCTTCTAGACTGACTGTAGAGAGTTGAGAATAAAACCCATGAAGTTAAGAAGATGCCAGTCTACCTTCGGACCATGCTCAGAGTAGATAGATACCCATGTATGAATGTGTGAGTTGACTTGCGCCCAGGAATGCAGGTGTGTGTTTCAATGGGTTAGGCTAAAGATCTATAATCCTATAGGTCAGGGTGGGGCTGTGGTGACTGTATGTGGGTGAAATGCTTTGAAGGAGATCTTTCTGCCTATTCGTCTACTCACAGCTGTGCTATTAAAGGTGTCAACATCATCTCCCAGGTTTCTAGGTCAGCAATCTTCTTGTCCTTAAATTGAATAGTGGAGGAAAGGAAGCTAGAGCTAGGTATATGTCATCATTTGGGGAGGAGCGGATGCTTTAATTAGGATATTCTTCCTGGAGGGGAGTTCTAATTCTAGTGGTAGAACTTGGTCTCATGACCTAGACAGGATTGGGAGCCCATCAATTATTCCTTTTAAAAATATTTTGAGACAGGGTCTTATGTTGCCTTCTCTGGGGACTGAATGGGTGTGGGACTGGGTGGGATAGAAACTTCAGTCTGCATTTAACTATACAGCTAAAGATGACCCGGAGATGAAAATGATGCTTTAAAGTACCCAGGTCTCAGCTATGGGGGGTGGGGTGGGGGTGTTGTGCTTGGTGGTGACACATATCTGTATCCCCAGAATCAGACAGGGAGACAGGAGGCTCACAAGTCTTAGGCCAGCTTGGGCTACATACTGAGTTATAAGTCAGCTTGGGCTATACAGCAAGAAGATACCCTTGTCTGTAAATAAACAAGTTGCTCATCAACTGGATTTTTGTACAGTGACTTCCTTCCAGACAACACAGTAATGAAGGGGTGGGGAAGCAGTGACTTTACAGTGGAGAGACTTGACGCACTACCTTAGCCAGCTGACCAAGGTCAACATCAACAAGGCTAATCATGTTGTTCTATTACATGCCCTTGGTATGATGTGATGCAGATGGTATTTTACCTCTGTGATCATTCCCTTTAGAGAAAAAACAAAACAAAACCCCAAAACAGTCTTACTTATGAGAAAGACATCACAAATCCTAGTTTTGAGGGATTGTCTACTAAATACTTGATCTAGATAAGTGTGGTGGCCTTACCCCTATTATCAACTGTTCCGGAGGCTGAGGCGCAGAGTCAGCCTGGGTTACATAGTAAAATCTGGCCCCCAAGAAGTAAAACAGAAGGTCAGCAAGAGATAGTCCAGTGGGTACAGGCACTTGGCGCCAAGCCTGAGGATGGAGTTTGATCCCTAGGGCTCACATGGTGAAGGGAGAGAATCTACTCCAGAAAGTTGTCCTCTGACCTCCATGCAGGACACCCTCCCCCCCACACAATGTAAAATAATAAATAAATAAAAAGAGGGAATCCTGATTGAAAGAAGAAGAAGAAGAAGAAGAAGAAGAAGAAGAAGAAGAAGAAGAAGAAGAAGCTAGTAGCCGAGGGTTCTATCTCAGATGTAGAGTGTTTTCTTACCTTGGAGGCAGTCTGAGTCAGGGTTACTGTTGCTGTGATCAAACGCCATGACCAAAGCAACTTAGGGAGGAAAGAGTTTATTTCACTCACAGTTGCATGAAACAGTTCATCACCAAAAGCAGTGATGGCAGAAACTCACACAGGACGGGAACCTGGAGGCAGGGGCTGAGGAATGCTACTTACTGGTTTGTTCAGCATGACTTGCTCAGCTTACAGAACTTAGGACCACCAGCCTAGGGATGGCATCACCCATGATGGCCTGGGCCCTTCTCCATGAATCACAAATAAAGAAAATAGTGCCCGTCAGCTGGATTTCTTTTTTGAGACAGGGTTTCTCTGTGTGTAGCTCTGGCTGTCCTGGAACTTGCTCTGTAGACCAGATTGACCTCAAACTCACAGAGATTTGCCTGCCTCTGTCTCTCAAGTGCTGGGATTGAAGACATGCGCTACC
The DNA here is from genome assembly GCF_018167655.1 of Microtus oregoni. Lineage (NCBI taxonomy): Eukaryota > Metazoa > Chordata > Mammalia > Rodentia > Cricetidae > Microtus > Microtus oregoni. The sequence goes on along the minus strand of NW_024543076.1, from coordinate 6,635,838 downwards.
ACCTCCTGGCCAGCTGGATCTGAAATGAAGGCATTTTCTCAGTTGAGGTTCCCTACTTTCAGATGACTCTATGTCAAACAGACATAAAACTAGCCAGGAAAGAGACCCTGGTTTCAATCCCCAGCACCACCATAAGAAATAAAAAATAAAAGCAGGACTAGAGGAATGGATGACTGGTTGTTCTTTCAGAGGCCCTAGGTTCAAGTGTCTGCACCCACAGGGCAGCTCACAGCTGCAGTCCCAGGAGAGCTGACCCTCTTATGACCTCTGAGGGCACCAGGAATACACATGTTACACAGACATATGCGCAGACAATTCACTCATGTCCATCACATAATTGAAATGTAAAAAGCAAAAACTAATATGCTTTAAATTTTTTTGACAATTCCTATTTTTATTTATTTATTTTTATGTCCATTGGTGTTTTGCTTGCATGTATGTCTGTGTGAGGGTGTTCGGTCCCCTGAAACTGAAGTTATAGACAGTTTTGAGTTGCCATTTGAGTGCTGGGAATTGAACCAGGGACTTCTGGAAGAACAGCCAGTGCTCTTTACCTCTGAGCCATCTGTCTGGCCCTGGCCCCCCAATATTCTTTGGAAGTGTCAAAGTCGTCAAAAGGAAAAAAAGTCTAAGAAACTGTACTCGTTAAGACTGGAGGATGGGGCCGGGCGGTGGTGGCGCATGCCTTTAATCCTAGCACTCAGGAGGCAGAGACAGGCGGATCTTTGTGAGTTCGAGGCCAGCCTGGTCTACAAGAGCTAGTTCCAGGACAGGCTTCAAAGCTACAGAGAAACCCTGTCTCGAAAAACCAAAAAAAAAAAAAAAATAAATAAAAAAGACTAGAGGATGGGATAGTCAAGAAAATGTCCTGTAGGAAAAAAAAAAAAAGACTGGATGGGATAGTTGGGCAGTGGTGGTGCATGCCTTTAATCCCTGGTGGCAGAGGCAGGTGGATTTCTTTTTTTTTTTTTTTTGATTTTTCGAGACAGGGTTTCTCCGTAGCTTTTGGTTCCTGTCCTGGAACTAGCTCTTGTAGACCAGGCTGGCCTCGAACTCCCAGAGATCCGCCTGCCTCTGCCTCCCGAGTACTGGGATTAAAGGCGTGCGCCACCACCGCCCGGCAGGCAGGTGGATTTCTGTGAGTTCAAGGCCACCCTGGTTCACAGAGTAAGTTCCAGGACTGGCTCCATAGCTAAAGAGAAACCCTGACTCGAAAAGCCAAAAAAAGAGGAAAAAAAGAAAAAAGGAAAAAAAAAAGACTGGGTGGAATGCAGAAATAGAAAAAGAAAAATGACACTAGTCTCTGAGTTTGAGGTCGGCTTGGTCTGCAGTTCTAGGACATCCAGATCTAGGGAGCTTCAGAACACCCGGGGCTACACAGAGAAACCGTGTCTCCCCCTAAAAAAGGTAAACTAACACTAGGTAAAAACAAAGAAAATGTGAACAAAACCTGAGCTTCGGTTAGTTGTCATGCATCAGTATCGGCATATATATATTTCCAGATGATGGAGGGGGACCTTGGAGCTTTGCTAGGTTCTGGGGTCATGGGTCAAATGACTTGACCTTCCATTTGGGTGCAGGTTGTTGTTGTGGGTGCACTTCCTGTGGGAGTTGACTGCACTGCACCTGGGTGCCTTTGTGACAGATCATCTTGTCCCAGATGTACTTCTGGATGAGCTGGCAAAGGGACAGCTCTATGATGCCACCACACAGGTGCAGGGGGCACTCTTTCTGAATAGTGTAGTCTGACAAGATGTGGTCATCCTCCAGGGACTTCCTAGTGAACAGCAGCTCTGCCGGTTGTGCGGGATGCCTTCCTTGTCTTGGATTTTGGCCCTGAGAATGGTGTCACCACGCTCATCCTCTAGGGTCTTACTCCTCAGGCCTTCATGAAGATCTGTAAGCTGAAATCTGCCATCGGACCATCGTTTAAAGAGAAAGAGGGTGGCAGAACTGGAAACGTTGAGGTTTAAAAAAGCCTCTTAAAAGTTGCCAGGTGTGGGGCACAGAGCTTTAGTCCCAGCTTTAGTGGTGGCAGAGGCGGGTGGATCTTGTTGAGTTTGAGACCAATCTGGTCTCCATAGTGAGTTCTAGGACAGTCAGAGCTACATAGTACCCTATTTCAAAAATACCAAAAAAGAAAAACAAAAAAAATCAAAAATACCAAAAAAGAAAAAAAATGTTTTCTTAATGTGTATATGGAATTATTATTTTATTTTATTTTTTTAGTTTTTCTGAGACAGGGTTTCTCTGTAGCTTTGGAGCCTGTCCTGGCACTAGCTCTTGTAGACCAGGCTGGCCTCGAACTCACAGAGATCCACCTGCCTCTGCCTCCCAAGTGCTGGGATTAAAGGCGTGTGCCACCACCACCCTGCCTATTCATTTTTTTTTTTTTTTGAGACAGGGTTTCTCTGTAGTTTTAGAGCCTGGCCTGGACCTAACTCTTATAGACCAGGCTGGCCTTGAACTCATAGAGAGCCGCCTGCCTCTTCCTCCCGAATGCTGGAATTAAAGGTGTGCATCACTGCCACCCGGCTATTATTATTATTTTGGTTTTTCGAGACAGGATTTTGCTGTAGCTTTAGAGCTTGTCCTGGAACTAGCTCTTGTAGACCAGGCTGGCTTCAAACTCAGAGATCTGCCTGCCTCTGCCTCCCGAGGGAATTATTTTTCTTGTTTCCTTTTTTCTTTTTTGAGACAGAGACAGAACTTCTTTGTATAGCTCTTGCTGTCCTAGAACTCTGTAGACCAGGCTGGCCTCAAGCTCAGATTGATCAGCTTTTGCTTCCCAAGTGCTGGGATTGAAGGTGTGTGTGTATGGGTGTTGTGCCTGCATGTATGTCTGTACACCATGTGAATATAGTGCCCATGGAGGTGAGATAAGGGTGTTGGCTCCCTTGTAAGTGGAGTTACAAGTGGTTGAGTCACCAAGTGGGTGCTGGGGACCGAATCCAGGTCCTTTGCAAGAACATCAAGTTCTCTTAACTGCTGAACCATTACTCCAGTCCCATCCTTTTTTATATTAAAAAATTATGTGTGTGTATTTTTGTGTCAAGAAGTACATGTGAGTGTGGTGACCACAGAGACCAGAAACATTCCCTGGAGCTGGATTGTATGATTGTGAGCTGTCTGATGTGGGTGCTGGGAATTGATATCAGGTCCTCCAGAAGAGAGGTACACTCTTCACCACTCCACTGATCTCTCTCTAGCCCCCAGGCTTAAATGTGATACATTCATGCAGGCAAGCTGCATGCACACACACACACTAAAATACCTCTAAACTATTTAAACGATGTTTACATCTTTATTTATTGTGTAGGTCAGAGGACAGCTTGTGGAAGGAAGTCAGTTCTTCACTTCCACCATGTGGATCCTGGACTCCTCTGTCATCAGGCTTAACAGCAGTTCCTGTATCTGCTGAGGCTTCTCTCAGGCTCCTTGTGCTTGAGTCAGGGTCTTGTAGCCCAGAACTGATTCTCTTGTCTCTGTACCCAGAGGGCTGGGATTACAGGGAGCAGCAGAACCACTTAGTTTTAAGACAGGGTCTTCTAAGCCGGGCGATGGTGGCGCACGCCTTTAATCCCAGCACTTGGGAGGCAGAGGCAGGCGGATCTCTGTGAGTTCGAGACCAGCCTGCAGCCTGGTCTACAAGAGCTAGTTCCAGGACAGGCTCCAAAAAACCACATAGAAACCCTGCCTCGAAAAACAAAACAAAACAAAACAAAACAAAAAAAAAAAAGACAGGTTCTTCTGAAGGTCAGGCAGGCCTAGAATTCGAAGTGATCCTTCTGCTTCAGCCTCAGAACCTTGGGATCACCCGCTGTCATGCTAAGCTGTCAGTATTGTTTTATAGTCACAATAACTGCCCTGTACTGTGGAAGATGTTACAATAGGGGAACTGGGTGCTAAGTACATGAGAACTTAACTGTTTCTATAAATCTGAAACTTTTGTAAAATAAAGTCTTATTACCTATAGATTCAATTTAACCATAACAATTCCTTTTAAGTGTAATCAATCTTTTACAGAAGCTGATCAAACAAGGAGTTGGAATGGAGCTTTCTGGACCCAAAATGGTATGTTTGGAACTTATTTCAGTATTCTGGTTTCTATTTTTGTCTTTTTTGAGACAGGGTCTCGCTTTGTAGCTCTGGCTGTCCTGGAACTAGTCAGGTAGACTAGGTTGGCCTTGAATTCAGTCAGCCTGCCTCTGCCTATCAAGTGCTGAAATCAAAAGCGAACAATCCTTGAGTATCCTAACCCAGGGACTGAAGACCATGTCTCTCCATCTCTCTTCAGTCATATTATATCCAGGTAGAACAAGCAGAAAGGATCCGTAGGAAGTAAAAGTTCAACCACAGCCTTTTGTCTTTAGAGACAGGGTCTCACTATGTAGCGCTGACTGGCAAGGAAGTACATAGGTTGGCCTCACACTGACTCTTCTGCTTTTGTCCCCGTCTTCCTTTCCAAGCTCAAGCCAGGCCAACCTCAGTATTTTGCAACCAGGTACTCTAAAGTATAGGCAGCGCTCTTCCCCAAATCTCACCGAGTGAGACTTGGAATCAGGTTCAGTATTAGTTTTCTAAGTTTTCTACTCTTTTCACACAACCTTCTCTCGGAAAAAGGAAGCAGGAGCTAGCTTCTCTGTTTTTCTCTAGTTCTCCTTTGGGAGGCTGCCTTCCTTAAGGTGGGCGACTTGCCTAAGGGCTCGATCAGCGGGAGACAGAGCTTATTCTAGCATCTCCTAAGTGTGGGGACCACAGTCTGGGTGTCGCCGAGAGGAGCCCGCAGGGGACCAGGGTTCCACCCAGGAAGACTGCGGAGGCCAAGGGACACACAGGGCGAGAGCTCTGAGAGCCTTAGGACCTGAGGTTCCTTCCGGGGCACGCCTCTGGAACCGCGGCGTCCAGCCGCACAACCGTCACTTAGGGCCCAAAGCGATCCTCGGCGGCCAGCCCTTGATCCCCACCGCCGCTTGGCCCTTAAAGGGTGGGGGACACGCGCGGGCGTCACAAAGCGCCGCCACCGTGGGGCCCGGCGGGGAAGAGGCGGGCAGGCGGGAGCATGAGCCCAGCGGAGCTGAGCGAAGAGGGCGGGGGGAAGGGAGGGAGGAAAGGAGAAAGGAGGGGTGCGCGCACGCGCACCGGGCAGCTGCCGCCGCGAGCCGCCCCCCTCCCGGCGCGCGCCCCTCCTCCTCTCTGTCCCTCCCTGCCTCCCTCCCTCCCTCCTTCTCTGCTCTGTCGCTCCCGCGGCGCGAGGCGCTATCGCTCCTCTCCTCCGCCCCTCCCCCCGCGCAGCCGCCGCCGCCGCCGCCACCGTCCCCGAGACCCTAGCGCACGGCGCGCCCTCCCTTGTGCGCCCCTCCGGCCCCCGCGGAGAACGAGAGGGCGAGCGAGCACGGCGCTCCCGGCCCAGCCCGGCCCCCTTGTCTTCACCACCGCCTGCCCTCCGCCGCCTTCTTTCGCTTCCACCTCCACTCCCCCCCCCCAAGTAGAGGCCCCCTCCGGGGGGGGGAGGTCCGGGGCCGGGAGCGGATTCCCCCAACTCCTTCAGGCCCGCCCCCACCCGGCCCGAGACTGAGGAGGGCCCGGGCCGGCCCGCGTCGAGAGTGAGGAGGACCCCGGGCGGGCCCGCGGGCCGTCTGGGGCCTGATCCGGCCCCCCCAGGCGTGTGAAGACAGGGGCCCGGCCCGGCCCGAGAGCGAGCGGAGGGGAGGGGCCTGGTCCGGCCCGGCCGGTGCGCGAGGACTGGGGCCGCGGCCCCGCACGGCCGCCGCCGCCGCGATGGCCCAGCAGCAGATGACCAGCTCGCAAAAAGCATTGATGCTTGAGCTGAAATCCTTGCAGGAGGAACCAGTGGAGGGCTTCCGGATCACCCTGGTGGACGAGTCCGACCTCTACAACTGGGAGGTGGCCATCTTCGGACCCCCTAACACCCTCTACGAAGGCGGCTACTTCAAGGTATCCCCAACCCCTTCCCGGACCGGCTTCCCAGGCCTCCGCTCTCCGCCGCGGGCCGGGAGCGTGAGCGCGGGGGAGTCGAGGGGGCTCCTCACCTCGCAGCCCCCTCCCCCAGCCGTGGAGGCAGGAAGGCCTTGCTCACCAAGTGCCTTTTCTTTGTCATGGGGCGGGGGCGGGAGGCCAGACTGCACTGGGAAATAGGAAAGCCTCTGTGGCTGGGGTAGTGGCTACCGGGAAGGAGGGCTGCCTTTGTTTTGTTTCTCCAGCTGAGGGTGTGTGGAAATAGAGATGGTCTGTCTTCTCTTTCTCGACCCGTCCGAGCCTTCTCTGCGCAGGCTGGAACTGCCCCAGAGGGCAGGATGACCTGCACTTATTGGATTGGACTTTTCTCTTTTTGGGGGGGGGAGGGAGTGTCGGGGAGGAACATTAGCCTGTCATTCCCGATGTCGCTAGTGCCCTGACATTTAGAGATTTGTTGGTCTGGGTAGGGGTAGTCCAACTTTTGATTTCAGTAGGCGGTAATAAGGAAGAGGACCCCCGGGGGGTGGCCAAAAAAGGGAGGGTGGTGTGCTGGCGTTGCCTTGTTCGGCTGCTTGAGGGGACTTTAATTTAACCCTCTTTCTGCCCTCATTCTCCATTTACTTGAGTCTCCCCTGCTTTCAGAATGCCCTTTGTCCTTTCCTACCAAGTTTACTAGCGCACCCCCTCCCCCAGTGTACAAACATTCACAAAGGGTGGAACGTGTTAGGCGAAGAGATTGATAGCTTCCCACTTTAGGGAGAGAAAATTGAAAGCTTTTGCTTAGGTGGTTAGCTTCTACAAATGGGGTCGTCCCACAAATGAGAAGCATCTGGGGTGAGGGGGTTTCTCATGGTGGAGTGGCTCCTTAGGCAGCCTCTATATAGACACTGTTACTATTGTTTTCCATGAATTATTCCTGAGTTCACGGAGATTTTTTTTTTCTTTTTGACTTGATTTGACTAAAGCGTGTTTTTGGAGGGTGGAATCCCAGAGTGAAGATGGAGGGGGGGGGTAGAGAGAGGAAATGAGTGTTTAGGAATCCATTAATTTTTTTTTTAATTTCCAGAATTAAGTAAAATAGGCCAATGAGTCAATTTTCGTTTGTTTTGAAGGGAGGGGTTATCTTGGCACAAGTTTTAAACGAATATCTTAGTCATGTAGTTGTGATGTGTATTTTTAGGACTACCCAATTACTTAACTTTTATTTTCTACCGTCCAGAAGCCTCAATTTCAGGCTTTAAACTGGGTCAACTTTGTGGAAAATAGGATTGATAGGGAATGCTTAACATTCATGCATGTGATAGTTGCTGAATACTCAGTAAAAAGACGTTCTTAGAATATTATATAAGAGTAGTATCCTTACCAACTGTTTGCTTCATCTTTTATGGTCAGTGTACACTGTACTTTTTAGATGCAGGTGCTTAAAAGTTCTAAGTACAGGTTCAAGTTACTAGTGACAGATTGGAAAGGGTATTGTTGTGTCCTTGTTGAGGTGTTGTTGTATGCGCTGTCAAATGTAAACACTTGTAGATACTGGAAGTGTTGCTCACAGTGGAGTTCATATGCCAACTTTCTTAGAAACACTTTGAAAGCAAACTCCTGGTTAATTTTAAAGGATACAGTTTGTTTGTTTGCTTTTTGTTCTTTTGGTTGAGACTGGGATTGGTTTCTCTGTGTAGCCTTGGCTGTCCTGGAACTCTCTGTAGACCAGGCTGGCCTTGAACTCACAGAGATCCACCTGCTCCTGCCTCCTGAGTACTGGGATCAAAGGCCTGCACCACCATGCATGCCTTAAGGATACAATTTAATTTCCAAAAACTATTATTACTGAAACAACTAATAGTTAATTTCCCTGTATTGGAATTTGTTAATTAAAAAAATCAAACTATGAAAGTAATGCTTCTGCTTACTAATAGGGAACAGAGTGTGACACTTTTGATTTGAAATTGATAATATAGAAATAACTTCTGTAGCATGTACTAATTTAAAATAAAGGCTTTGGGCTCAGTGTGTAGCTTAGTGGTAGAGTACTTGCTTAGCATGCATGAAGCCCTGATTTTAAACTCCAGCAACACACAAGAAAATAAATAATAGCTTCAATCCTACTAAAAAGTTTGGCTTTGGGGATTGGGGTATACCTCAGTGGTAGAGGACTTGTTTAGCATGGTTAAGCCGTGGGTTCCATCTCCAATACTGCTCAAACCCAGACAAGTCCCTGAAATCCTAGCAATCAGGAAACAAAGGCAGGAGTTATGCAAGCAAGTTAGAGGCCAGTATAGTCTCCATAGTAAGGTCTAGGCCAACCAGGACTACATAGCAAGAGGAGGTGAAAAGAGAGAAAAAAGGCTTTATGTTCTATTTGTGTGTGTGTGTGTAGTCCTGACTGTCATGGACCTAGCTCTGTAGACCAGATTAGCTTCAAACTCAGAGATCCACTTGCCTGTCTCTTCCCGAGTTCTGGGATTAAAGTTATGCACCACCAAGGCCGGTTCATTTCCACCCTTTAAGATTCCTTCCTTCCTTCCTTCCTTCCTTCCTTCCTTCCTTCCTTCCGATTTGTCGAGACGCTTTTTCTGTAGCTTTGGAGTCTGTCCTGAAACTCGCTACAGACAAGGCTGGTCTTGAACTCACAGAGATCCACCAGTCTTTGCCTCTGAATGCTGGGATTAAAGGTGTGTGCCACCACCGCCCTGCAAAGGATTCTCTTATATGTTGTGTAGCATGTGTGTGCTTGCTTAGTGGTTTTGGAGTTCAAAAGAGGGCATTGGATCATCTGAAACTGGAGTTATAGGAGGTTGACAGCCACCTTGTGGGTGCTTGGAATTAAACCTGAGTTCTGCAAGAGCAGCCGATGCTCTTAGCTATTGATCCAACCCTTTAGCCCCTGTTTACATCTTTGTTGGGGGTGTGGGGTTTCGAAACAGGGTTTCTTTGTGTGTCTTGGCTGTACTGGAACTCAGACCAATCTGACCTCAGACTTAGTGATCTGCCTGCCTATGAGTGTTGGAATTGAAGGCGTACGCCGCCATGACCAGTTTAAATTAATATTAGGATATGTGTGCTCTATTTTTTTTTTTTCTGTCCTAATTTGGTTTTTCGAGACAGGGTTTCTCTGTGGTTTTGGAGCCTGTCCTGGAACTAGCTCTTGTAAACCAAGCTGGTCTCGAACTCACAGAGATCTGCCTGCCTTTGCCTCCCGAGTGCTGGAATTAAAGGTGTGCTCCACCGTTGCCCGACCCCTGTACTAATTTTTTGATGCTGGGGTTTGAACCCAGGGCTACTCAGTCTGCCACTGGCCTGCCACTGAAGCTATGCACTCAGCATTTTTACCTGTAGTTTTAAGAAAAATGACACCCATTCCCCACCCCAATCCAAAGCCTCTTACTCCCATATTTCATATTTGTTGTGTCAGTGGCAGCCTGTGATCCAGGATGAGATCCTGGTTATGTAGCTCATGATGGCCAGGAGCTTTGCAACTTGTGCTGACTTCCAGCTTACCTCACCACCCTGTTCTCAGCCTCTGAAGTGTCTGTGCTACCCTGTTCTAGTAAAGTATGAACACTTTTCTTTTTTTTTTTTTTTTGAGACAGGGTTACTCTGTGTAACAGCCCTGTCTGTCCTGGGACTTGCTCGGTAGACCAGACTGGCCTTAAACTCACAGAGATCTGCCTATCTCTGCCTCCCAAGTGCTGGGATTAAAGGTGTGCACCACCACCGCCTGCCTGGCCTTTTTTTTTTTTTTTTTTTGGTAAAGACATGCCTTATGTAACCTAGGTTGACTTAGCTTGAACTTTCTATGTAGCCAGGGATGACCTTAAACTTCTGATCTTCTTGCCTCCCACCCCCCAAGTGCTGGCATTACAGGCTTTTGTCACCATGTCGGGTTTATGCCATTGAATCCAGGGTATGATGTGTGCCGGGCAAGGACTGTGCCAGTTGTTACATCGTCAACATCCAAATAAAAAAATCTTTTAAAAATACTGTGTGTGTGTGTGTGTGTGTGTGTGTGTGTGTGTGTGCATGCGCGTGTAAGAGAGGAGAGAGTGTCTGTGTCTGTTTGCCCCGGTTGGGGTGCTTTCAGAAGCCAGAAAAGGACATCAGATCTCTTAGAATTGGAGTTGCAGAGGGTTATGAGCCTACTAATACGGTTGCTAGAAACTGATCTTGGGTCCTCTTGAAAAAATGCTCTTAACTACTGAACCATCATTCTCACCCTCAGAAATTCTTTACTTTGGGGTGGGGTTATTGAAACAGGATTTCTACAAAGTCCCCAGTGTCCTGCAATTCAATATGTAAACTAGGATGGCCTTGAACTTACAGAGATACACCTGCTAAATGCCAAGATTTACGGTGTGGCAGGGCGGTGGTGGCGCACGCCTTTAATCCCAGCACTCGGGAGGCAGAGGCAGGCGGATCTCTGTGAGTTCGAGACCAGCCTGGTCTACAAGAGCTAGTTCCAGGACAGGCTCCAAAACCACAGAGAAACCCTGTCTCGAAAAACCAAAAAAAAAAAAAAAAAAAAAAACCAAACCAAAAAAAAAAAAAAAAGATTTAAGGTATGTGCTGCCACATCTAGCCCTCAGAAATTCTTTTTTTTTATTATTTATTTATTTATTTATTTATTTATTAATGATTTCTGCCTCCTCCCCACTACCGCCTCCCATTTCCCTTCCCCTCCCCTCAGAAGTTCTTTAAAATTTATTTATTTTTATTTTTATGTCTGTGAGTGTTTTGCTAACATGTATGTGCGCCCTGTGCATACCTGGTATTCATGGAGGACAGAAGAGGCCACCAGATCCCCAGGAACTGGTGTGTGGGTGCTGGAACTTGAACCCTGGTTCTATGGCCTTTATTGGCTGAGCCAACTTCAGCTCCTAAAATTCTTTTTATTGCATTATACACACACACAGCATTTGTTTTCTTTGTTTCAAGAAAGACTTTCTCTGTGTAGCCTTGGCTGTCCTGGAACTTGGTCTGTAGGCACAGACTGGCCTGGAACTCAGAGTTTTGCCAGCCTCTGCCTCCTGAGTATTTAAGATATATTTTCATATATTCATTTTAATTCCAGCACTCTAGAGGCAGAGACAGGTGACTTTGAGACCAGCTTAGTTGACATAGTGAGTTCCAGGACATCCAGAGCTCTATATAGAGACATCTGAACTCAAAAAACTAAAATAATTTTTATTTTTATTTTACATGTATATGTGAGTGCTTGTATGTGTGTGTTTGTGCATAATGTGGCCTGGTGTCAGAGGAGTCCAGATGAGGGCATTGGATCTCCTGGAACTAGAGTCACAGGTAGTTGTGAACTTCTAAATGAGTGCTAGGAACTGAATCTGGATCCTGTTGGGTCTTAAAAAGCTGAGCCATCTCATCCATGTTGGGCCTGTTTTTGTTTTGAGACAGGGTTTCTCTCTTCAGCCCTGGCTGGCCTTGGAGTCACAAAGATCCACCTGCTTCTGCCTCCGCCTCCCTAGTGCTGCTAAAGAAGTGTATCACTACCACCTGTCAGTTTTTTTTCTTTCTTTCTTTCTTTCTTTCTTTTTTTTTTTTTTTTTTAAATATAAGTGCTTTGGCTTGCATATATGTCTGTACTACATCTGTGGCTGATGCCTGAGAATACCTGAGATGTCCTCCACCTGCGAGCCACCATGTGGGAGCTTGAACTCAAACCTGGGTCTTCTGCAAGAATAACAAACATTCTTAACCGGCGAGCCATCTCTCTAGCCCTGCATCTTATATTTAAGTGTATGTATATGCTCCCATGATCATTGTGGGAGTTAGTTCTCTGCTTTGCAATGTCGGTACCAGAGATGGAACTCAGGTCATCACACTTGGCAGCAGGTTTATTTTTTAAAAACCTGTTGAGCCAGCTCTTTGGTAAAATTTGAAAACTCTTAACAGGTTTTTTTGTTTCAGTCTTTGTGAGGAATTTGTTCAGTGGCATTTTCTGCTGTTTTTCTCCTTAAGTTATCTTATTAGTTCTTCCTTGGAAAAAGGTCAATTTATGATCATTGTTTTTTTGTTTTGTTTTGTTGTTTTTCGAGACGGGGTTTCCTCTGTAGTTTTGGAGCCTGTCCTAGAACTCACGCTGTAGACCAGGCTGGCCTCGAACTCACATAGATCTGTCTGACTCTACCTCCTGAGTGCTGGAAATAAAGGTCAGTGCTGCCACCACCACCATCTGGCTATGATCATTGTTTTTGTTTTTTTAAAATTTCAGTGCTTTTGTCTTTTTTTTTTTTTAATTTATTATGTCATGCCTTAAGAGGACACCAGATCTTACTAGAGTTGGTTGTGAGCCACTATGTGGTTGTTGGGAATTGAACTCAGGACTTCTTACACTCTGAACTCAGGAACTCAGAACTCTTACACTCTGAGGCATCTTTCCAGCCCCAGTGCTTTTGTCTTAAAACAAGGTTTTAGTGTGTTCCTCTACAGCTGTTGTGACAAGTTGGCACAGGGACTGACAAGATTGCTCAGCTGGTTAAGAGTGCTTGCTGCCAAAACTGATGACCTATGTATGTTAGGCAAAGTAATCTACCACCAAGTTAGAGTTCCAGCTGAAGTTACCCTTGGTTAATGTGGCATAAGGTAAAGAGATCACTTAATAAACATAGTAAGTGGAAACTGGAAAGGAAGTTATATGAAGACTACACTATTCTATTTTAAGAGAATCTGTTATTTCTAGCTTTGAAAACACTTTCTAGGGCAACCTAATCTTTTAGTCTTCTCCCTTGCTGTTGCAGGGAGCTCTTTTTCTACCTCACTAAAGGTTTGTTGTTCTTTTAAGAAAGCTGTCTGCCAGTCAGTAGGGGCCAGCAGATCTCTGAGTTCAAGGCCAGTCTGGTCTATAGAGTTCAACTCAACAACAGCCAGCTTTGTTACACAAAGAAACACTGCCTTAAAAAAAATAAAAAAAAGGAACTCTTGGGCCAGGCAGTGGTGGCACAGGCCTTTAATCCCAGTACTCGGGAGGCAGAGGCAGGTGGATCTCTGTGAGTTGGAGGCCAACCTGGTCTACAAGAGCCAGGACAGGCTCCAAAGCTAAAGAGAAACAGTCTCAAAAAACAAAAAAGGACCTCTTTTCAAGCTGGGTGCTAAGTGGTGCATCCCTTTGATTCCATTACTCAGGAGGCAGATCTCTGAGTTTGAGGCCAGTCTGGGGTATATGGGGAGGGTGCTTTCCAGCTGAGGCCATACCTCAGTGGTACTGGTTTTACCTATGATGCTATAGGCCATGGGTTCAATCTTCACTACTGCAAAGAAAAAAAAAATTCTTTTCCTTTAGTTATTAGGCATGGTGGCTCACACCAATAATCTCAATATATGGGAGACTGAAGCAGTAGGATTGTTGTAAGTTTTTGAATTGCTGAGTTCAGCCTGTACTAATAGTTGAGACTCTGTCTCTTTCTCTCCCTTAAAAAAAAAATAGTAAAATGCTGGGCCATGGTGGTGCACGCTTTTAATCCCAGCACTCAGAAGGCAGAAGCAGGCAGATCTTTGTGAGTTTGAGGCCAGCCTGGTCTACAAGAGCTAGTTCCAGGACAGGCTCCAAAGCTACAGAGAAACCTTGTCTCGAAAAACAAAAACAGGGCTGGAGAAATGGCTCAGAGGTTAAGAGCACTGCCTGCTCTTCCAAAGGTCCTGAGTTCAATTCCCAGCAACCACATGGTGGTGGCTCACAAACATCTATAATGAGGTCTGGTGCCCTCTTCTGGCCTGCAGGAATGCAAGCAGACAGAATACTGTATACATAATAAATAAATATTTAAAAAAAAACAAAGCAGTAAAATAAAAGTTTTATCAAGTGAACAAAGCTTGTTAGTAGTGTGGGAGTGTATGTATAAACTCCTAAGGCTATATAGGCTCTTTTCTCTGTTTACATACTTATTTCTTGTTTTATTTATTTTTAAATATGTATTTTTTATATATGTGGATGTGTTGTCTGCATGTACATGAGAGAGGGCATTGAATCCTGTGGGACTTGGGAGCCACCATGTGGGTGCAGGGAATTAGACTCAGAACTTGGAAAAACAGCTAGTGCTTGAAACTCTTGAGCCATCTCCCCTGCCCCTCCTCTTGTTTATTTTTATTGCAGCTTATTTGGTTTGTGTGTACCCTGAGGTCAGAGGACAACTTTTAGATTCATTAATCTCCTCCCACCTTGGATCAAATTCAAGGCTTAGGGGGGAGTGTCAGTGTCTTGATTGTTGAGCCATCCTTGTTTGAAATTTTGTTTTAACTTTTTTTGCCTTTCCAGACAGAATTTCTCTGTGTAACCCTGGCTATCCTAGCGCTCGCTCTGTAGACCAGACTGGCCTTACACTCACAGAGATCTGCTTACCTCTTCCTTCCTAGTGCTGTGATTAAAGACCTGTGCCACCATCATCTAGCTTTGTTTGAATTTCAGGTACACATGTTAGATTTGAAGTGAATGCCTGTTCTTGCCTTCACTTCACTCCCAATTCCCTTTTTTTTTGTTTGTTTGTTTGCTGTTTGTTTTTTTGAGACTGGCATCTCTGCCGCTTGGAGCCTGTCCTGGAACTCCCTCTGCTTTATTAGGCTGGCCTTGAACTCACGAAGATCACCTGTCTGCCTCCCACGTGCTGTGATTAAAGGTGTGCAACCACCACCATCGGTACCCCCAAGCTACCACACCTGGCTTCTTAGATTGTGAACTGTTTTTTTTTAAACTTTTTTTTTATTTATTTACTTAACTTTATTATGTTTGTTGGTGTGAAGGTGTCAGATCTCATGGAACTGCATTTTCAGACAGTTGTGAGCTGCCATGTGGGTGCTGGGAATCGAACCCGGGTCCTCTGGAAGAGCAGTCAGTGTTCTTAACCGCTGAGCCATCTCTCCAGCCCCGAACTGTTTTTTTTTTTTAAATGCTGCAAGATCCCCGGTGGCATTAGGCAGCAGAAATGCTGTAGGTCCCAAATGGTGGCGGCAGCGGGCCCTGGGAGCAGCCAGTCCCAGGCAGAAATGGCTGCTGGTCCCAGAGCAATGGCTGGTTCCAGGCAGGGAGACACATGGCGGGCAGGCAGAAGACAGAAACATGGATAGACACGACATGCAGGGTGAGGATGAATGTTTATTGAGGGGGTTATGGATGAGGAAGGGTGAAGGGGGGGACAGAGAGAGGGAGAGAGAGAAGAGAGAGTCAGAGAAGAGGGGAAGCAGAGAAGTGTGGAGAGAGGCAGAAGTGAAGCTGCCTCTCCAAGAGGAAGATGGAAAAGAGAAGTGAGCTCAGGCCGGAAGCTGAAGATCAGCCTGCCTCAGCGGATGGGGAGGGGAATGGGTGTGGCTAGTCTCTTACAGGAACCAAAACCATAACATGAACTATTTAGGAAATGCTACTCAGCCAGAAAACCATAACATTCCCAGGTCTTCCTTATAATAAAAAGCAGATTAGACACCACAGTTTGAAGGAATTGGTGCAGCGAATTCTCAAAACTGCTTCCTGCTGATTTGTGGGCGTTGTCTTTGGGGGGGGGGAGGACCTGAAGAAGGCTGTGCTGGGGACATCCTGGCATAGCTGGTCTCTTTGCTTCTGACCGATGTCTGTGACATGGGAATGTCTGGTGTCCCTAAGGTATTGGCAGAACAAAGAACAAAGTTAAGGTAAAAAAAAATTTAGGACTAGGGAATTGAGAGAGATGTATCTGACCTGTTTAAGGTGGATTCTTTAATTCGGCTCCCTGGAACTCACAAGAACTCCTTGAGCCGGGCGGTGGTGGCGCACGCCTTTAATCCCAGCACTCGGGAGGCAGAGGCAGGCGGATCTCTGTGAGTTCGAGGCCAGCCTGGTCTACAAGAGCTAGTTCCAGGACAGGAACCAAAAAGCTGTGGAGAAACCCTGTCTCGAAAATTAAAAAAAAAAAAAAAAAAGAACTCCTTGAATTTGTGAAAACAGAAGTTTTAGACACATAATGACTGTGGCATAAGAGATAAATTTGATTTGAAATTTGTTTGGTGAGGTAATCTGGGAAAACCTCTCAGCTGTCAAACTGTCAGAGATCTTTGAGAAGGATAAGATTTTTACTTGAGTTACTGATTAACAAATGACAGAGAACGTACTTGGTTGGCACCCAGAGCTACTCTGTTTGGGTCCTCCATGGTTGCGGAAGGTTGCACTTGAGCTTTGCTGTTTAGTGCAGGGCCTGCCAGGCTCCAGAAGATCCTGTGGGCTAAGAAATCTGTAGGAAGACAGGCCTACCTTGACCTGAGCAGCTAGGCTGTCGATTCCAACGATTCCGTCCAGAGGTCTTTACTTTAGACGAAAGGCAGGTTTGCCCAAGGGTCAGCGCTCTGCAGTCGAAGCGAAATGCAGAAGGACGTTGTTCCGCGCATGTCTGTCTTCTGTTTACTTTGGAGGGAGCAGAGAGCTGCTGCTAGGAGCTAACCTGTCTCTTTTTTGTTGCTGTGAAAAGTTTTTAATAATTAAATACTTAAATATCACATTCCCCAGATCTCTGAGCAGTTGAGGGCTGTTTATCAGGTATAACTATAGTATAGAATTTGTTTGGAAAGTTGGGTCTGAGCTTGACTACACTGGCTCTCAACAGGTAAGATTTACATTTGTAAAATGGCAGAGAGAGGGAAAGAACTGCTGGTAATATAAGGTTAGTGGCAGAACTGACAATGGTAGAGAACAGCTTAAGAGACTTAAAGGTACATACCAGTCTAAAATATAAGAATCACGTTTTGTAGTCTGAAATGAGATGTAATAAATAATTATTATACGTAGAAAGAGTGAACAAGAATTGGGCAACGTGGATGCCTCTGACGGGCCCTATCAAAGGCATTTGACCATTGCTCAAAACACATTTAACAGAGTTAGCATGAGGAGTTTGGTGAAAACAGAGTGAAGAGGCAGGGTAAAACCAGGAGAGTGTGGTCACGTGATCTGGCCCTCAGCCAAGATGGCGGAAAAAGTCACCTGACCCATCTGGCCCTCAGCCAAGATGGCGACTACCACATGTAGTCTGCTCTGTTAGAGAGCCTGCCATGCCACAATAAAAGCCGCAGAGGGGAGGGGCAAAAGGCTGGAACCGAAAAACGGCTGTGTATAGTTTTAATGGGGCCACTTATTTGGACAGAGATGGATAAGTATAAGGCATTAAAACATGAGGCCGGAGTGATAGGTCTGGATGGCTTGGCTCCCATGGTCAAGGCCGTGCAAACACCCGCAAAAACCGTGGCACCTCCAGCCAACAACGAGAACGGCTCCCCGTTAAGGCGAGATGCAGATGGCACGAACACCCAGGCCCTATGAAAAGGCGTCCGATTTCATAGGAGGGGTGCTATAACCTGGCTGAATTGACTCGAGCCTCAGGAGGGATTCAGCCAAGGTCAGGCTGCACCATAGCGGTGTGCTGCACCATAGCGGCGTGCTGCACCATAGCGGCAGTTACGAAGAAAAGAAGGAAGAAAAGGAATGAAAAGAGAAAAAGAGGAAGAACTGGAGACCCCGGGCCTCCAGGCGCGGGTGAGCTGAGGGGCTGGCTAAGGACACGCCATCCCAGGCACGGGCTTAGCACAGGAGACAAGCCAAATTGAATGCCAGCGAAGGGAACAACCGAGGCCCTGAAAGCCCGTGGTTGGAGGTCCCCCTATCCCTAAAAACCGTGAAGGGTTGCCGGGAGCTCAACGGTCAATCTCTTGGGTTAAAAGAGATGGTTAAACTGGCCGAGATGGGGACACTCAGGATTAGTTGGTTTGTTGTTTGGAGGAGCTGTGTCCAGGCAGATGAAACACGTGGGTCGTTGTAGAGAAGGTCCTTGGGTCCTGATTCTGCCCCAGGAGGGAGCTCAGAGTCCCGGACAGCGCCTAAAGCCCAGGTGGAAGTCTGGGGGCAGGCGAATCATCCGAGTCACGGCACCAAAATGTTTTTTTTTAATGCTGCAAGATCCCCGGTGGCAGTAGGCAGCAGAAATGCTGTAGGTTCCAAATGGTGACGGCGGGCCATGTGGTGGCAGGCAGCGGGCCCTGGGAGCAGCCAGTCCCAGGCATAAATGGCTGCCGGTCCTAGAGCAGCCGCCCGAGCGGCGGCAGGCCATGTGGCGGCAGACAGCGGGCCCTGGGAGCAGCCAGTCCCAGGCAGAGACGGCTGCTGGTCTCAGAGCAGTGGTGGCAGGCCATGTGGCAGCAGGCAGTGGGCCCCAGGCAGAGACGGCTGGTCCCCGAGCAATGGCTGGTTCCAGGCAGGGAGACACATGGCGGGCAGGCAGAAGACAGAAACATGGATAGACACGACATGCAGGGTGAGGTTGAATGTTTATTGAGGGGGT
Organism: Microtus oregoni; assembly: GCF_018167655.1. Lineage (NCBI taxonomy): Eukaryota > Metazoa > Chordata > Mammalia > Rodentia > Cricetidae > Microtus > Microtus oregoni. The sequence goes on along the minus strand of NW_024543076.1, from coordinate 6,617,563 downwards.
TATGGAGGAGGAAGGGTGAAGGGGGGGACAGAGAGAGAGAGAGAGAGAAGAGGAGAAAGACAGAGAAGGGGGGAAGCAGAGAAGTGTGGAGAGAGGCAGAAGCGAAGCTTCCAATCCGAGAGGAAGATGGAAAAGAGAAGTGAGCTCAGGCCGGAAGCTGAAGATCAGCCTGCCTCAGCGGATGGGGAGGGGAATGGGTGTGGCTAGTCTCTTACAGGGACCAAAACCATAACATGAACTATTTAGGAAATGCTACTCAGCCACAAAATAGTTTAATTCTTCCTTTTTTCCTTCCTTCCCCTTTCTTTCTTTCTCTTTCTTTTTTTTATTGAGACTGTGTCTGTACATAGACCTGGTTGTCCTGTAATTAACTAGAACCAACTCAACTGGCCTAGAACTCATAAAGATCAGTCTACTTTTGCCTCTGGAATTCTGCAATTAAAGTTGTGTCACCACACTTGAAATCTTTGTTTTCCAGACAGGCCTCAAACTTCTGGATTTAAGTGTTCCTTCTGTTTGAGCTGAGACCAGCTTTAATACTATTTACTATTACTTTTTTTTTTTTTGGTATTTCGAGACAGGGTTTCTCTGTGGCTTTGGAGCCTGTCCTGGAACTAGCTCTGTAGACCAGGCTGGTCTCGAACTCACAGAGATCGGCCTGCCTCTGCCTCCGGAGTGCTGGGATTAAAGGCCTGCACCACCATCGCCCGGCTTATTATTACTTTTTTGAGTTCTCTCTCTGTTTCTCTCTCTGAGATCTGAGACTGGGTCTCTATGTAGTACTCTCTTGGAACTCACTCTGTAGAACAGGCTGGCCTCAAACTCAGAGATCATTTGTTGAGACAGGGTTTCTCTTTGCAATAGCCCTAGATGTCCTGGAACTCTGTATATCAGGCTGGCCTTTAGCTCACAGAGATCCTATGCCTGCCTCTGCCTCCAAAGTGCTAGGATTAAAGGCGTCCGCCCACCATCCTCTTTTGTTGTTGTTTAGCCAAACCTTCCGTTGTTAAGAGCTGGAGACAACCCAGCAACTAGATAAAATATCACTGATAGCAAACTCTAAAATTAAATCCAGTTTCTTCCTAGGAGGAAAAATGGAACCAGAGGATTTACAGTCCAAACAGACCTAAAGTTTGTGTCAACCACCTGAGTTTGTTTTAAAAAAAGGCCAGGCAGTAGTGGTACACACCTTTAATCCCAGCACTCAGGAGGCAGAGGCAGTCGGATCTCTGTGAGTTCGAGGCCAGTCTGGTCTACAGAGCTAGTTCCAGGACAGGCTCCAAAGCTACAGAGAAACCCTGTCTCGAAAAATCAAAAAAAAAAAAAAAAAAAAAAGGATGATTGCAATCTTGGTAATATACTCAATACAGCAAATTAGCATCTTTGTAAAGGCAGCCTATAACTAAATGTACATAGGAGGAAGGCTAAGAATTCCACAGCAGTGATAATGAGGGACATTAGCAAAACCTGCTGGCAATATCAGCCTCGACTGGGCTGGAGAGATGGCTCAGTGGTTAAGAGCACTGACTGCTCTTCCAGAAGTCCTGAGTTCAATTCCCAGCTACCACATGGTGGCTTACAGCCATCTATAATGAGACCTGACGCCCCCTTTTGGCTTGTGGGCACACATGGAAGGAATGCTGTATACATAATAAATAAATAAATATAAAAAACAAAAAAATATCAGCCTCGACTTCTATGAATTTGGAGAATCTAAGGAACAAATAAACCTAATTCTGTTTTCACCTTAACTTTTACAATATTAAAAGAAGTTAAAAGCCAGGCCTGGTGGAGCTGCCTTTTAATCCCAGCACTTGGGAGGCAGAGGCAGGCGGATCTCTGAATTTGAGGCCAGTCTGGTCTAGAGAGTGAGTTCCTGGGTATCAGATGCCCTCTTCTGACTCTGGCAGGCACCAAGTGAGTGTGTGGTGCACATACTTACATGAAATAATTGAATAAGTTTTAATTTAAAAAGTGTACAATTAAAAAAATAGTTAAAGTCCTCTCTAACAGGGAGGCATCCCTAATTAACTCTGCTTTAAGTGTTACTCAGTGGTGCAGTGGGAGTGTGGCATGTTTGAGGCTCGTAACATGTTAGCTGTGTCACATTCCTTGCAGCAGTCTTTGAGAGCTCTTTTCTCTGCATTCTGCCTGTATGTTTGCACTGTAGAAGGAAAATTAAGATCTGCTGTGGTGGCATGCACCTTTAATACCAAACTTGGAGGAAGTGGTAGGCTTTGTGAGCTCCAAGCTTGTATGGTCTACATATAGTGAGTCTCAGGCCTGCCAGGGTTACTCAGTGACACTTTGTTTCCAAAAAAGGGGGGAAGGGCTGCTGGCAAGATGATTGTGTACAGGGTACTTTCCACTGACCCTGAAGATTTTAATACCCAGGACCCACATAGTAGGAGAGAAACAACAACTGCCAATTCTTCTGACTTACATACAAGAGTGCACACATGCAAAAATATTTCTTTTAATTACGTGTAGATATGTGTGTCTGCATGTATAGGTGCATATGAGTGAGTACAGGTTCCTAGAGAGGCCAGAGGCATCAAGAGCCCCTGGAGCTGTCCTCTGTAAGAGCTGAGCAGCAGTATCCTTACCTGTTGAGCCATCTTACCTCTCCAGACCTAAAGAATTAATTTGTAACAGCTGAGATGCTAACTTCACTTTACTGGAATTCAGTATTGGATTGGTCATACGTATATTTTGCTGTAAACCAAAGAATTTCATCATAATACTAATGTATTGTGAGGCTATTGTCTTGTTTGTTTGTTTTCCGAGACAGGGTTTCTTTGTAGCTTTGGAGCCTGTCCTGGAACTAGATCTTGTAGACCAGGCTGGCCTCGAACTCACAGAGATTCGCCTGCCTCTGTCTTCCAATTGCTGGGATTAAATCGTGTGCCACCACCACCCGGGTGAGGCTACTGTTTTAGGGTTGGCAGTCACAAAGTAATTATGGAAAGCTGGAGCCTGAAACAAGTTTTGCTTGCCTTCCCTCTTTCTGCTCCCCGTTTCAGTCCTTAACCCCTTGTTTATGTGTGCTTCTGTATAGAGTTATCAGGGCCTGAGGTTGTAGTTGTAGCTCAGTGTTTGGGTACTTGCTTAGGATGCACAAGGTTCAGTTGATCAGCTCCTAATACTACAAAAGTAAAATGAAAATAAACAGTTTAGTAAGTTAAATATTTTTGCTTTTCTTTATATGAGCTGTTTAAATTTAGGTCCATAAATTTGGAAGAAAATAAAAGTCTAAGATAAGATGGGGGTTTTTGTTTGTTTGTGTTTTTTTTTTTTTGTGTGTGTGTGTGTGTATGTGTTTATCTTCTGAGGCAAGGTTTCTCTGTGTATCCTTGACGGTCTTGGAACTCACTCTGTAAACTAGGCTGCCCTCAAACTCAGATCTGCCACCAAGCCTGGTGAGTGAATATATACTGTACAGAAATTCGTTTTTTAACAGTGTCAGTTAACATTTTTCTTTTCTAAAAAGACTAGTATGGAAAATAAGCACTGTAAGTACATTTCTTGAAAGCCACTTACCTGTTCAAGATGGAGTCCTCCAGAAATAGTTATGCATGTGTAAACATGTTATACTCTCTAAAATAGAAGCAGCAGCTGGGTGTGGTGGTACACGCCTGTACTCTGCAGGCTTAAGCAGAATGATTGTCCCTTATAAGATGATATTAAAGTGTTAACCGTCTCACTGCTGCCAATATGTGTGAATTAGTTGTATTATTTGTGACAGATGTACCCTAAGTGACCTAGAACTAAAGATGACTACTTCCTCAGTTTCCTGAAATGTTGGGCTACAAGTATTATGTACCACACCACTCTGGACTTTTTATCCTGTAGTTTTATGCATTTCTATTTCATTTATTACTATTATTAGACTTAATTTTATGTATATGAGTGTTTTGTCTGCATGTATGTACATTATGTGTCTGCTTGGTGCCCCTAGAGGTCAGAAGAGGGAGTCAGGGTCCCTGGAACTAGCATTGCCATGTGGACCCTGGGAACCGAACCCGGGTCTTCTGCAAGAACAAGTGCTCCTAACTGCTGACCCATCTCTTCAGCCCTCGTTTAACTATTTTTTTTCTTTTTATTTGTTTTGAGATAATTTGGATAACCATGAACTCCTAGACTCCTCCCTTTACCTCCTCAGTGTTGAAGTAACACATACCACTTTGTTTAGATCATGCTGCATTTTAATGTACGTGCTATAATTTCGTACTGCCTGGATTGTTGGACTTTTTTTTTTGCTTTACCCTAATAAAAATTTTATTTTCCAAAGAAATTACTCCATACACCCTTAGAATGTACCCTTTGCAACGAAATATTGTAGATTTTAGAAATATAACCCAGTGCAGAGGTGTGTGTTCATTCATACTGGGAAGATTGAGAAAAGACATGAGTTTAGGAATTCAAGCCAATCTAGAAAACATAGAAACCTCCCATCTCAAAAAGGAAAACTAGTAGAGTAATGGATGCCCTTATAACTACCATCCAGCTTTGGCCTAAAATTTTACAAATATTATTTGGTTTTATTTATTATAAATTAATAGAAATTGATTTCTATAGGTCATTATGTTTACATCTGGAAATTTTTGTAGTAAATTTAATAATTTCATAAAAATAAAATTGAGCCTGGCAGTGGTGGTCAATCCTTTCATCCCAGCACTTGGGAGGCAGAGACAGGTGGATCTCTATGAGTTTGAGGCCAGCCTGGTCTACAAGAGTTAGTTCCAGGACAGCTAGGGATGTTACAGAGAAACCCTGTCTTGAAAAACCAATAAATAAAATAAATTTGGAGCAAATTCTGAAGATTATTTAGATTTTCCCCTCTGAGCGGTAGCTAGTGTTTGAATTTGGAAGCATTGAATACCAGTTTAATCTTCCAGTTTAATATCTTTTTTGTAGAAACTAGATCAGGAGAACAAGGTAGGTTTCATTAAGTTAGGTCAAGGATTTCCAATATTTGGTGCTTTCCATAAATTCAAGTATTGGGGGAGATGAGGAAATTTTTGTCATGGAGATCATTCAGTGTGTTTTAGATGGGGTTTAGGGCAGTAGTCTAAGAATATGATCATTTTTGGAAACTTGAAGATAATAGTTGAAAAATATGTTAATATAGAGCTGGGTAAGTTGGTTACATGCCTATAATCCAGCTCAGGATCACATAGTGAAGTAATGGAGTCTGCATATTACTTATAAAATGCTGTCTGTTGGCCTGGAGAGATGGCTCAGAGGTTAAGAGCACTAGCTGTTCTTCCAGGGGTCCTGAGTTCAATTCCCAGCAACCACATGGTGACTCACAACCTTCTCTGTAATGAAATCTGGTGCCCTCTTCTGGCCGGCAGTTATACATGCAGACAGAACACTTCACGTAACAAATCCGGGCGGTGGTGGCGCACGCCTTTAATCCCAGCACTCGGGAGGCAGAGTCAGGCTGATCTCTGTGAGTTTGAGACCAGCCTGGTCTACAGAGCTAGTTCCAGGACAGGCTCCAAAGCCACAGAGAAACCCTGTCTCGAAAAAACAAAACAAAACAAAACAAAGAAAAATACTGTTTAATTCTGTCATTTGTCTGTTTTTCTCTATTTGAATGAGGTTTGAGTTAAAGGTTAGTTGGAACTGCATAGAAAGATCCTATCTCCGAAACACATAGATTTGATCAACTTGTACTTTTTCAGAATCAAAATCTTCCAGGTTAGAACAAGAATCTGGTGGAAATCTCTACCTGGGATTCTAATTCCTATTTAATTTGTTAATGTGGGGCCATAGTGTGTACTGGGGAGAAGACAGCTTTCAGGAGTCAGTTTTAACCTTTCCTGGCCCTGAACTCAGGTCATCGCTAGTGTGGCAAGTGCTTTTTACCTGCTGAGCCAGCTTGCCTGCCCCGAAATTGTGGGAGAAATTTTTTTTAATATTTTATTTATTTATTATGCATACAATATTCTATCTGTGCATATCTGCAGGCCAGAAGAGGGCACCAGACGTCATTACAGATGGTTGTGAGCCACCATGTGGTTGCCGGGAATTGAACTCAGGACCTTTGGATGAGCAGGCAATGCTCTTAACCACTGAGCCATTTCTCCAGCCCTTTTTTTTTTTTTTTTTTTTTTTTTTGGTTTTTCGAGACAGGGTTTCTCTGTGGTTTTGGAGCCTGTCCTGGAACTAGCTCTTGTAGACCAGGCTGGTCTCGAACTCACAAAGATCCGCCTGCCTCTGCCTCCCAAGTGCTGGGATTAAAGGCGTGCGCCACCACCGCCCGGCTTTCTCCAGCCCTTTTTTTGGTTTTTTCGAGACAGGGTTTCTCTGTGGCTTTGGAGCCTGTCCTGGAACTAGCTCTGTAGACCAGGCTGGTCTCGAACTCACAGAGATCCGTCTGACTCACAGAGATCCGTCTGCCTCTGCCTCCCGAGTGCTGGGATTAAAGGCGTGCGCCACCACCGCCCAGCCGAGAAATTTTTTTTGTGACAGGGTCTCCTTGTATAGCCCTAGCTGGGCTGGAGCTTGCTTTGTAGGACAGGCTGGAGTACAAGACTGGTCTTGAATTCTCAGAGACCTGCCTGTGCCTAGCAATGCTGGGACTAAAGGTGTACGGTGCTACACCCAATTTATTATTTATTGTTTTTTTGAGATGATGTGGTGAGGATGACCTTGAATTCTTGATTCTGCCTCAGCATCCAGAGTGTTCAGATTATAGACATAATACCTCGCCCAGTCTCCATGTAATCCTCACAAATCCACATAGTCAGTAGTTTTTTTATGATTAGAATGTCTTTATGTTTTAAAGGTACATACCAGTGAGGGTTTGTTTGTTCATTTGTTTCTGGTTTTTGTTCATTCATTCATTTATTCATTTAATGTTTTTGTTTTTTAAGAAGGGTTTCTCTGTGTAACAGCTCTGTCCTGGAACAGAGTGACCTGTAGCCCAGGCTGGTCTCGGATGCACAGAAATTCGCCTGCCTCTGCCTCCTGAGTAATGGGATTAAAGGTGTGTGCTGCCACTGCTTTTTTTTTTCTTAAAGATAGGATCTCTCTCTCTCTCTCTCTCTCTTTTTTGAGTTATCTATTTTTTCATACGTGTGTGCTTTTTGCTAGCTCATATACACCAGCTGTGGGCAGCAGCCTGCAGACCAGAGGGAGGCATTGGGGTCCCTGGAACTGGAGTTGGAGGTGGTTGTCAGCTGCCACATGGATGCTGGGGACTAAACTCTGATTCCTCTGCAAGCACAAGGAAGTGCTGAGCTGTGTCTCCAGCCCCCAGCTGTGTCCCTGAATGCCTGGGACTTGTTGTGAGCAGGAGGGTTTGGACCATGTGGTGACTCCCCTTCTTGACCCTGAATAATGCTATTATTAATGACATGCCCAACTGATAAGTTTATTTTTTAAAATAACTCATTTTATGTGTATTGGTGTGAGGGTATCAGATACCCTGGAAAGGGAGTTACAGACAGGTGTGAACTGCCATGTGGCTGCTGGGAATTGACCCAGGTCCTCTGGATGACCATAACTGCTGAACTATCCAGCCCTGATAAGTTCATTTTAAAAATACTTTGTGTGAATATGTAAACCAGATAACTTTATTTAAATCTGGAAAGTTTTGGAAAGGCAGTTTGAGTGTACTGCAAGGGAGTAACAGACTGGGTCGAAGTAGAAGCCTGTTTAGTCTGAGCTTGGGAATTTTTATTTCCAGATAGGTTTTCTCTGAATAGACCATGATGGCTAGTGCGGCCTTTTGTGAGCACAGACAGACATATATGTCCAAAGACACGTAAAAAATAGTGTATTTTTTTTATAAAAGATTTATTTATTATGTGTACAGTGTTCTGCCTCCATGTATGTCAGCATGACAGAAGGAAGCACCAGATCTCAGTACAGGTGGTTGGGAGCCACCATGTGGGTGCCAAGAATTGAACTCAGGACCTCTGGAAGAGTAGTCTGTGCTCTTAACCTCTGAGCCATCTCTCCAGCTCTAAAAAAATTTTTTTTAAAGGTGGGATTGAGTATTGATTCTCAAGAAAGATCATTCATTTGGTCTGATTTCTCCTTAAATTTAATTGTTTCTTCCTTTTTTTTTTTTTCCTTTTTCAAGATAAGATTTCGCTGTGTAGCTCTGGTTGTCCTGAAACTTTCTCTGTAGACCAGGCTGGCCTCAAACTCATTGATAGCTTTCTACCTCTGCTTATCAAATGCTGGGATTAACGATGTGAACCACTTCGTTTTGGAATTTTTATGCTAATAGCCTTCATAATTTAGCCAAGGAAAGCTTGTTTTTTCATTCACTCATTTGTCTGCCTGCCTACCTATCATTTATTTATATTCATTCATTCATTCATAGACAAGATCCTAGAACTTATTGAGTAGACCAGGCTAGCCATGAACTCAGAAAGGTCTACCTGCTCTAATCTCCCACTCTGAGGCTGCTGTGAACAGTGGGAGTAGTAGGATTCCATGTGTGTAGCCCCTGTACCCAGCCAGTATGTTGCTCTTTATGATCTCCCTTGCAGAGTTTATCACGTGGGAGCCAGAGAGTAGAAGTTGTTCTGCTGTAAAAGCTTTATAGTTTTAGGTAATTTTAAAAATATTTATTCTTACGTATATGAGTGTTTTTCCTGCATGTTTGTACCTGTGTGTCTGGTGCTTTTGGAGATGGGAAGAGAGTGCTGATCTCTAGGAGATGAAGTTGCAAATGATGGTGAACACCATGTGGGTGGTGGGAACCAAACTTGGGTCCTTTGCGAGAACAAGTCTCTTCACAGATGAGGCCTCTCTCCAGCCCAGTGTGTGTTTTTAAAATTGAGCAACCGAGGAGACTTTTATTCTTGATCAGCAATAGGAGAAATGGTAGGTAAAGAATAGTCACAGTGCTACATGCTGATATATAATCCAAGCATCAGGATGCTAAGACAGAAGGATTTCTTTGAGTTTGAGGCCTTTCTGAGCTACATAGTAAGTTCGAGTTTCTGGGTTTTCAGAGCAATAGGGGTGAGGTGAGAAGAAAGAAACTGAATGATTCTCAAATTTAGTTATTTTTCCTTTTTTAAAAATGTTTTATTAGGTGGTGGTGGCACACGCTTTTAATCCCAGCACTTGGGAGGCAAAGGCAAACTCTGTGAGTTTGAGGTCAGCCTGGTACAGAGAGTTCCAGGACAGCCAGGGCAGTGACAGAGAAACCATGTCACTGAAAAACAAAACAAAACAAAACAAAAAACCAAACAAAAGAAAAATTTATTTTGGACTTGAGAAATGGCTTAGCAATTAAGAGCACTGGCTGCTCTTCAGAGGACCTGAGTTCAATTTTCAGCACCCAACTGGGAGGCCAGCCTGGTTTACAAAGTGAGTTCCAAGATAGCCAGAACTATACAAACCCTGTCTCAATAATTATCTATCTTTTTATCTGTCTGTCTGGTCTGTCTATCTATCGATCTATCTGTTATCTTAGTCAGTGTTGCTGTGCAGAGACACCATGACCATGGCAACTCTTATAAAGGGAAACATATAATTGGAGGCTGGTTTCCAGTTCAGATGTTTAGTCCATTATTGTTATGGTGGGAAGCATGTTGACACTCTGGCAGACACGTTGCTGAGAGGTAGCTGACAGTTCTATATCCAGATCTATAGTCAGCAGGGAGAGACACTGGAATAGAGCTTTGAAAACCAAAGCTCACCCCCAAGGACACCCTTCCTACAACAAGGCCACACACCTTCTAATCCCTGTCAAGCAGTACCTCTTCTTTAATGACCAGGGATTCAAATATATGGGCTTATGGAGACCATTCTTACTCAAACCACCACATTTATTGTGTTTTAATTGTCTGCATGTGGTTATGCACATGCGAGTGTAGGTGCTATGGAGGCTGAGGGCTGGAGTTGCACATTATTGTGAGCATCCTGAAACAGGTGCTCCGACTTGAACTGAGGTTCCCTGCAAAGAGCAGTAGCACTTCTAGCTGTTAAATCATCTCTTCAGTCCCCTTTCTTTTCCTTTTTGCCTGCTTGCCTTCCATCCTTAAGACAGAGTCTCAGTATTTAGCCTCTGCTGCCTGGAACTAGCTGTGTAGATCAGGCTAGCCTCAAATTCATTGTGATCTGTCTTCTGTCTCCTGAGTGCAGGATTGAAAAGTATGTGCTGTCATCCTGAGCCGCTTTTCCTTTTTTTTTTTTTTTTTTTTTTTGAGACAGGGTTTCTCCGTAGCTTTTGGTTCCTGGAACTAGCTCTTGTAGTCCAGGCTGGCCTCGAACTCACAGAGATCCACCTGCCTCTGCCTCCAGAGTGCAGGGATTAAAGGCGTGCGCCACCACCGCCCGGCCCCTTTTTTAAATTAATGTTTTAGGTTATAACAGAGTAGTGGGTTACATCATGGCGTCTTCATTCATATGCATACCGTATTTTGTTCTCATTTATTTCTGTCCTCTCTGCGCTCCCTCATGCCTTTCCCACCTCCAGCTGGTTCTCTTTCTTCCCACAGTCCTCCCTTCTGGGTGCCTGTCAAACATTCCATACCATCTGTATCTTCCACAACTCTCAGACCACTGCCTCTCTAATTCCCTAGATTTTTTAAAAGTTAGATTTAGTGCATCTAATTTTTTGAGTCTTTACGGGTTGATTTTTAGAGTCTAAGTAATCTTAAGAGGTGAAAAAAGTCTAGTGTCATTTGAGACTATTTGTTTATTTTTAGTAGAGTTAGAGATTAAGTATCCTATACTTTATTGGTCCTTTGAATTTTACTGTGTTAGAACTTCATTCTTAAGGTTAATTAACAGGATAAGGGGGTTATAGCTTGGTGAAATGCTTTAACATCATATTCCAAGTATATAGCTATGAAAATAAATACTTGTTAAAAAATTTTTAATGTTAGGTGGTGGCACACACATACCTTTAATCCCAGCACTTGGGAGGCAGAGGCAGGTGGATCTCTGTGAGTTCGAGGCCAGTCTCATTTACAAGAGTGAGTTCTAGGAGAGGCATCAAAGCTACAGAGAAGAAACCCTGTCTTCAAAAACAGAAACAAACAAAAGAAAGAAAAACCAAACCAAACATTTATTTGGATGTGTATAGACTTTTGAAGGTTCGAGTACAATTTGCAGAGTTGGCTCCCTCCTTCCATGGTGTGCGTGCCAGGGATTGAACTCAGATCGTCAGGCTAGTGCAGAGTTAATTTTTTTATTTTAAAGATTTATTTGTGTATGATTATTTTGGCTCATGTGCTTGATATCTGAAGAGGTCAGACCCCCTGACCACTGGAGTTACAAATGGTTGTGAGCCACTATATAGGTTCTGAGAAACAAGTTTGGTTCCTCTGTAAGAACAAGTTTTTTGTTTTTAATTATTTATGTGCATTGGTGTCAGATCCCCTGGAACTAGACTTATAGACAGTTGTGAGCTGCCATGTGAGTACTGGGAATTGAACCCAGATCCTCTGTAAGAGCCAGTCTTCTTCTTTTTTTAAATATTTATTTATTTATTTGTTTATTTATTATGTATACAATATTCTGTCTGCATGTATGCCTGCAGGCCAGAAGAGGGCACCAGACCCCATTACAGATGGTTGTGAGCCACCATGTGGCCTCCGGGAATTGAACTCAGGACCCTTGAAAGAGCAGGCAGTGCTCTTAACCACTGAGCCATCTCTCCAGAGCCAGTCTTCTTAACTGCCGAGTTGTGTTGTCGCCCCCCCCCCCAACTAAAATAAAGACTAAAGATAGAGGCTATGAGAAAAGAAGCTTTGCCAGGCAGTCATGACATGTGCCTTTAATGCCAACGCTCGGGAGGCAGAGGGAGGATCTCTGAGTTTGAGGCCAGCCTGGTCTACAGAGTGAGTTTTAAGACACCCAGAGCTTCGCAGAGAAACCCTGTCTCAAAATAAATAAGTAAATAAAATAAATAACTTTGTTATACTGGTAAGATGGGTCAGTAGGTAAAGGTGAGTCTAAAGACCTGAATTTAAACCCTGACACCCATGTATTAAGAGGAGAGAATGAAGTCCAGTTTGTCCTTTGACATCTGCATGTGTACTCTCCTTCAATAAGTGCAATAAAAAATTTTTTAAAAATATTTCCTTGGAGCTGGGGGTAGTGACACATGCATGTAATCCCAGTATGTGGAAAGCTGAGGCAGAACTTCTGTGAGTTTGAGAACAACCTGGTGCTCATAGCAAGACCTGCCTCAAAAAATGAAACAAAACAGAAAACAAGTTTCTTCTTCTTCTTCTTCTTCTTCTTCTTTTTTTTTTTAAATATTTATTTACTTATTATGTATACAGTGTTCTGTCTGTGTGTATGCCTGCAGGCCAGAAGAGGGCACCAGACCTCATTACAGATGGTTGTGAGCCACCATGTGGTTGCTGGGAATTGAACTCAGGACCTTTGGAAGAGCAGGCAATGCTCTTAACCGCTGAGCCCCAAGTTTCTTCTTTTTTATTTATTTATTTATCTATCTATTTATTTATTTATTTATTTATTTTTTGAGACAGAGTTTCTCTGTAGTTTTGGAGCCTGTTACAGATAGTCGTGAACCACCATGCAGATCTAGGAATTGAACCCAGGTCTGCTGGGAAAGTAACCAGTGCTCTTAACTGTAGAGCCATTTCACCAGCTCGTTTTTAAACTTTTTTTGGGTTTTCGAGACAGGGTTTCTCTGTGTAATAGCTCTGGCTGCCCTGGCACTCACTCTCTAGATCAGGCTGGCCTTGAACTCACAGAGATCTGCCTGTCTCTGGCTCCTGAGTGCTGGGATTAAAGGCGTGCACACTGTCCCCAGCAAAATTTTTTAAAATTTATTTATTTATTTATTATGTGTACAACATTCTGCTTCCCACACACCAGAAGAGGGCGCCAGATCTCATAGATGGTTGTGAGCCATCATGTGGTTGCTGGGAATTGAACTCAGGACCTCTGGAAGAGCAGTCAGTGCTCTTAACCTCTGAGCCATCTCTTCAGCCCCCCCAGCAAAATTTTATAAAATTACATTTATCTGTTTTATGTGTGTTGTTTTGTGCATACCATAGCATATGTGTCAGAGAACAACTTGTAGGATTTGGTTTTCTCTCTCAGCCATGTGAGTCCTGAGGATTGAACTCAGGTTGTCAGACTTGGCTGCAATGCCTTTACCCACCAAGTCATCTCAGCAGCCACTCACTTTGATGAGTGGCTTTAAGATTCACACTGTTTCAGTAGGTAGAATGCTTTGATTGGTTAATGGTATCCTGTAAACAGACATTTGGATTGTTTTCACTACCTTTGGTTTGTTGTATATGCTTAATTCTGCTATTTTACTTCTCTACCCAGCTCCCAGGCAGGGTTTCTCCGTGTAGCCCTTGCTGTCCTAGAACTCACTGTAGACGAGGCTGGCCTCCAGATGCCTACTTAACTCTGCCTTTTTTTTTTTTTTTTGGTTCTATTGTTTATTTCTTTTTTTTCTTTTTTGGTTGTTTTTGTTGTTTTGAAACAATATTTCTCTGTGTAGCCCTAGCTGTCCTGGAACTGGCTCTGTAATTCAGGCTGGCCTCAAACTCACAAAGATCTGCCTGTCTTTGCCTCCCAAGTGCTGAGCATGCACCATCATCATCTCTTGAGTCTTGGGATTAAAGGTGTGCCCCTGGCCAGTGCTGAGGTTTCTAATTTTTGGGTAGTGGTCAAGGATTCAGTACAAAACAAAAGTGGAATCTGCTAAGACACATTATAAATGATGTTGGTAAAAATGCATTTAGAACAGAAAAAGACAAATTAACAAATTGGTGAACCTATGCGAATAAATGTTTCAAGCTTATGATTATTCATTCCATTGTTTATTAGCAGATGCTTTTAAGAGCAGGAAATATTTGCATCAGCCATGTATAGTAGACCAGTAGTGATGAGAGGGGAATTTCATTCACTTTTGAGTATTTCAAAGAATGTCCTGATGTCCCTATATATAGCAATTCAGTGGCATGACAGGGGCTGATACTTTTTAGTTCAGGCTAGTAACTCACTGCATAGCCCACATAGGCCTTGAATTCATGGTAATCCTTCTGTCTTGCCTGCCCAAGTACTCGATTACAGATGTGAACCACAAAAAAAAAAAACAAAAAAAACACCCCAAATTAGAATACAGTAGGCAAATAATACTGTAGAATACGGTAGGCAAATAATACTGTAGAATTATAGTAGGCAAATAATACTGTAGAATACGGTAGGCAAATAATACTGTAGAATATGGTAGGCAAATAATACTGTAGAATACGGTAGACAAATAATACTGTAGAATATAGTAGGCAAATAATATAATGTAGAATTATAGTAGGCAAATAATACTGTAGAATACAGTAGGCAAATACTGTATAATACGGTAGGCAAACATGCTGTAGAATACAGTAGGCAAACAATACTGTATAATACGGTAGGCAAATAATACTGTAGAATACTGTAGGCAAATACTGTAGAAAAATAATACTGTAGAATACAGTGGGCAAATACTCTAGAATATGGTAGGCAAATACTGTATTCTAATTTTTGGGTGTTTTTTTTTTGTTTTGTTTTGTTTTGTTCAAGACAGGGTTTCTCTGTGTAACTGCCCTGGCTGTCCTGGAACTCCCTTTGTAGATCCGGCTGGCCTTGAACTCACAGAGATCTGCGTGCCTCTGCACCCATCTCCCAAGTGCTGGGGATAAAGGAGTATACCACCACCGCTGGGCGCCTAATTTTGTTTTTAAAGCTGAGGAAGTATCACAGACATTCTTTTCTCTTAAAAAGCATTCTGTGTGAGAGCCTGAGCATGTGCGTGCTTAGCAGGCGTTGTACACATGTGCCATGTGGGTGTGTGGAGGGCAGAGGATAGGTTTCTGTGTGTGTACCTTCTGCTTTGTTGTCAGGGTCTCTCCTGTTCCTGCTGCTGCTCAGTATGTAGTTAGCTGTAGTGCCTATGGCGGCCAGAGGACAATCTTGAGAGTTGCTCCTCAGTTGCTGTCCACCTGTTTTATCTTTTTTTTTTATTAGACAAAAGAAGATAAAAGAAGTTAACACATAATTATCTTTCAGAAAATGAGGTTTGTTGTCAGAAAGGACCTCAAGGCTGCTCTTTGACACTTAAAAGTGGGAAAACATTGGAAAGGAGGTACCAGGGCTGGTGATGTACACCTTTAATCCAAGCAGAAGCAAGTGGATTTCTGTGAGTTTGCAGCTAGCCTGGTCTACAGAGTGAGCTCCAGGACAGTCAGGGCTGCACAGAGAAACCCTGTCTCCAACTCCCCCCACCAAAAAAAAAAAAAACAAAAACAAAAGCAAAAACAAAAAAAACCCCCACAAAAACAAAAATAAAATTGTCTTGTTTAACAGAGAACTACGAAGATACAACTCCTGTTCATTGTATCACTTGTAATCATTTCCTGTGCTAAAATGGAAATGTCTGTTATCCGTGCTGTGTGTGTGTGTGTGTATATATATATACACGTATATATACGTATATATATGTCTATACATACATATATATATAAAATCTTAAATAATATGCAGACTCTCTTAAATGTGACCCTGTATAAGTTTCTAGAACTTTGTATTCATCTTCTTTATAATAAGGTTCTGATGATAATAATTCAGGGTTAGTTTAGCAATTAAATAAGTTAACATGTAGTATATTTTAGAAGTATGTCCAGCACATAGGAAATGCCCACTGAATGAAGATGCTTGCTTTTATTATATACATGTGTTGTTGTGAGTGGGGTAGATCTGCATGTGTCTCTGTGGTTACGCTCTCTTGTGTAGAGGCCAGGGGCAGAAGTTGGATGTCCTCTTCCATTGCTCCCCCCATTTCAGCTAGGCTTGTTATCTAGGCCGACCCCCAGAATCATCCTGAGTCTGGGTTATCCCCAAGCTCCTGCAGTCATTGAGGATGTGCACCTCCACGTCAGCCTTTGTGTAGTGCTGGACATGGAAATGCGGGTCCTGAGGTTGCACAGCGAGCACTCTACCCCGGGCCGTCTGCCCATTTCCTACTGCCATATGGTTTGCACAACAGCTTGGTGAAACTTCACTGACGTAGTTGGAGAAATGGGATGAGTAGAATGAAGGCTTGTAGGGTGTTTGAGACTTGCCTGGGGTTACACAGATTAGTTTGTGTTCCAGGTTCTGCAGCTTACTAAGTTAGTATGCCTTAACTATTTTACTCTACTTCTCAAAGCACATACTTTAATTTTCAGCTGTGGAAGTCTGTTAGATAGTTGTTTGGTAAGAGGTTCATAAAGATCCTTGCAATTGGACTGTAGTTAGGGAGACAGAATACAGCTTTCAGAAGAGGTTTGATGAAATAAGAGAATAAATATTACAAAATTTAGGGGGCAGGTAGATAGTGCTGGGTTTTAAGTTGAGGGCCTTATGTATGCTAGCCAAGTGCTCTCCACTGAGCTATGTATACTTTGTCCCATATATTTTCAGGAGAAAAATCAGAGTTGGGGCAGATTATAGTATCCGTACTTGAAGAATGAGTGGCATGTAGTCATTAGGCTGTTTTAAGGTTGCATCAAAGCTGAGGATCTGGACTTCTAAAGTCAGGCAGGATTAGGAGTACTTTGATGTAGATGTGTTTAAAGTGGCAGTAGGGCAGGGAGAATTGCTGGAGAGGTAACAAAAGTGTCATTGGTTGCTTCCTTTAGCAGTCCTATAACCATTCATCCAGTATACTAAACCAGCCTACCCTTACAGTCAGCTGAACTACTGCACTCATGGCTTAGATGCCCTTTGCAATACCAAGTGTTATTATGTCCTGGTGGCTGATGACTTAACTGACCTGCTTGTCTCTGGCTTTAAATTTAAGATTTGACCTCCCCTCCGAATCTTCCAGTCCAGATTGCTCACTGTCTTCACATAAGAAACACATCCACTGACCAGTAGCAATGTCTTTCAGTTCCTTCAGAACAGACTCTTTACCTCCAACGTCAAACCACCCCTGGAGGGAGTTCTAGCCCTAGATTCAGTCATGTTTCAGTACTTAAAATAAATTTTTAAAGTATTGTTTGTAATATTGATCATAATCATATTTTTCAGTTCATGGTTCCCTCTCTGAGATTGTGAAATATTAGAGAAGGAGCCAAGGGTCTGAAGCTTGCCATTTCTTGAGCTATACCTCAAGCCCCGTTTTACGATTCATTATTACTTTGACTGTTGTAGGCCTTCTTTTATTTGTTGGTCTCTATGTATTCATTTCTTTTTCTCCTGCTACTCCTTGGGCAACAGTTCTAATAGATTATATTCTTTATTAGGCACTCTAGTTTTTAAAGAATTAAACACTTTGAGATAAGTTCAAAATATTTTTGGGGGAGAGCCACTTGTATCTGATGTCTCATTATTACTCTGAATATTTTAGTGTATACCCTACAAACAAGGGTATAGTCTGTATATTCAGAATTGTTATCAACAAGACACTAAAATGAAGTTGGCTGAGATAATTCACTCATGCTTGTAATCTTACTACTTGGGAAGCCGAAGCAAATGGGTTGTTGTGAGTTTGGGGTTAGCCTGGGATACAGGGCAGGACCTCTGTTCCTCATCCTCCCCAAAAGAGAAATTAAAGTTGAGACATAAGTACCATTTATACACAGATCCCATTAAGTTTACCCAGTCATCTTAAAGTTACAGTAACAGAAGGATGCACTTGAGTCTTTTATTGCTCTGGCTACCTGTCTGAATTCCTTTCCATTCCTGCTCTTTAAGGTGGCACATCATTACACACGTCTCACCAGTGAGAATATCTTCTTTGGTCGCTGTACGTGTCTTCCAGGTTTCTCCACTACAGTTAATTTTCTGTGTAATTCATATTGCATAAAATTTTATTTCCGCAGTGCAGTGGTGGCACAGATCTTCAGTGCCAGAACTCAGGAGGCCAAGGCAGGCGGATCTCAAGTTCAAGGCCAGACCGGGGTACAGAGCAAGTCCCACTTAATGAGCCATAAAATGAAACCTGTCTCAAAAATTAAAAACTAAGAAAATGCGAAGTTGAATAAGGTGTGTGATGGTTCATAGTTAGAATCCCAGCATTTGTTAGGTGGAGGTAGAAAGAGTAAGAGTTTGAAGTTAGACTGGGCTAAATGAAACCCAGTCTCAAAAAGGAAGAGGAAGCCGGGCGGTGGTGGCGCACGCCTTTAATCCCAGCACTCGGGAGGCAGAGGCAGGCGGATCTCTGTGAGTTCAAGGCCAGCCTGGTCTACAGAGCTAGTTCCAGGACAGGCTCCAAAGCCACAGAGAAACCCTGTCTCGAAAAAACCAAAAAAAAAAAAAAAAAAAAAAGGAAGAGGAGGATGGGCAAGTGGAAGAGAGGGAAGGAGGAGAGGAGGAAATGAGAGCAAAGAGGAAAGCTGGAAAGAAATAAAATTTTTTTGTTGTTTTTTGAGACAGGGCTTCTTTATGTACCTCTGGCTCTCCTGGAACTCTCTTTGTAGTCCAGGCTGACCTCGAACTCGCAAGAGATCTGCCTGCCTCTGCCTCCCGAGTGCTGGGATTAAAGTTCGTCACTATGCCTGGCTCTTATTTCCTTTTTTTTTTTTAAGAACTATTTTAGGGGCTGGAGAGATGGCTCAGCGGTTAAGAGCATTGCCTGCTCTTCCAAAGGTCCTGAGTTCAATTCCCAGCAACCACATGGTGGCTCACAACCATCTGTAATGGGGTCTGGTGCCCTCTTCTGGCCTGCAGGCACACACACAGACAGAACATTGTATACATAATAAATAAATAAATAGATAGATAGATAAATAAATAAATAGAACTATTTTATATAGAGTGTTTGTTGCAAGTATGTATCATGTTTGTGCCTGGTGCCTGCAGTGCCAGCAGAAAAGGGTGTTTTGTTTCCTGGAACTAGAGATAAAGGCAGTTCTACTACATGTGGGTCCTAGGACCCACACCTAGGTCCTTTGGAAGAATAATAAGCAGCATTCCTAACCATGGATCCTCTAGCCTCCACTGCCTATTTTTCAAGCAGGTAAGCCAAGTTTTTAGAGATAGAATTTCATTGTGTTGCCCAGGCTGGCCTTTAACTCATACTCTTGTGTCAGCCTTTTAAGTTATTAGCTGGATTATAGATTTATTATTCTATTAAATGAATGTAATGATAGTGTGCAATTTTGTTTTACAGTGCTAGAGATAGTGCCCAGTGTTTTGCAGCAAGTGTTTATTCTATCTTTGCTTCATCTCTAGACCTTTCTCTGCCTGCCCCCAATAAGGTCTCTCCTGAAGTGCAGGATAGCTTTGAACTCAGTCTTCCCACCTCAGCTTCTGATTGCTATGATTCTCAGAATGTACCCATTCACTTTTATTGCATGCATATTACACTGGCATAAATGATCATGTTTAATTTTTATTTTGATTGTAATAGTATAAAGGTATTAATATATAACTTAAGTCCAGAATGTCATAGTCTAGAATGGTGGTTATATAGTTGGTGATATGTAAGTTCCACCTTACTGTGTTAAGTGGTGTTAAATAAGTCACACAATGTGAGATGTTATTTCTGTCTTGGAATTTCAGGAAATCCTCGTGATCTAAATCTGATTTGGTCTTGGAGGTTCTTTGCCGCCACCTAGTGGCAGTGGTCTATCAGCATTAAAATGTTAATGGGAATAAATCAAGCTGGCTAAGACTTCTAGGCATTGGCAGCGATTTTATGTGAGGTTTGCTGATGCCAGGTTCTTTGTCACAATACTGGAGGATCGGCCAGGAAAAGACTGAGGACAAAAATGGCCTTTTCTCTACCTCTTGCTTTCGAAGATAGATTTTGTTTCCAGGCCTTGACTTTGTGAGAATTTGGAGTGAAGGTGGGTAGAAGTGTTAACTATTCAGCCAGCGATTTTTACTTTGTATTTAAAAATTGGGAGGCTGGGGACCTGGGGAGATGGCTCAGGGTTAAAAGTACTTGGTTCTTGCAGAGGTGTTCAGTTCCTAACACCATGTGGAGGCTCACAATGATGTGTAACTCCAGATCCAGAGGATATGAACAAAACAGCACTTCAGAAGATCTGATGCCCTCTTTTGGCTTTCTTTTTTAAATATAATTTATTATATTATTATTATATATTTTTGCTAATATAATTTATTTTTATTTTATTTGCATTGGTGTTTTGATACATGTCTGTCCATGTGAGGATGTCAGATCTTGGAGTTACAGACAGTTGTGAGCCGCCATGTGGGTGCTAGGACTTGAACCCACACGGAAGAGCAGTCAGTGCTCTTAACCATGAGCCATCACTCCAGTCCCTCTCTTTTGGCGTTCACAGGCATCAGGCTTGCATACACAAACATTCAGGAATAATGTTTATGCATATTAAGTAGAAGAAATATATTAAAATCTTTTTAAAAATGGGATCTGAGAATATAGCTTAGTTGTAGAGCACTTGCCCAGCGTGTGTAAGACCCCAGGGTCAATCTCCAATACTACCCAAATTATTTTCTGTTTATTCAAATTAGCATATGAATGGTGTGTGTGTGTGTGTGTGTGTGTGTGTGTATTGTACTGGAACTCTACCCCAGGGTTTCACATGTAACAGATGCTCACTATAGACAAATTACAAATTACACCAACTTGGAAGACAGGGACAGGTAGTTGTAATCTGCCTGACAGTGCTGGGAAACAAACTTGAATTTTCTACAAGTGCACTTTCAATTTTTATTCTTCATTCATGAAAAGTACACCTTTAATATTTGTTTATTTATGTTTCAAGACAGGCCTATTCTATTAAATCCTGGCTGTCCTTGAACTCAGAGATCTGCCTACCTCTGTCCCCCAAGTGCAAAGGCGCACACTGCCACCACCCAGCCATAGTACACATTCTTAATCCCTGAACCATCTCAATAGCTTCAAAGCCTTGAATTTTCGATTCTTTTGTCTCAGCCTCCCCAGGAGCTGGGATTGCAGATATGTTAACCATGCTAGGTTTGGATATTCAGTTTTTAATTAGAAGCACCCTAAACATTTCTGTTCCATTCTAGTACTATGCCAGATCAAATCTGCCTTTTTTAGTGTATGAAAATGTTTGTGTGCCCCCCCCCCCCCCCGCTTTGTA
This sequence comes from Microtus oregoni, assembly GCF_018167655.1. Lineage (NCBI taxonomy): Eukaryota > Metazoa > Chordata > Mammalia > Rodentia > Cricetidae > Microtus > Microtus oregoni. The sequence goes on along the minus strand of NW_024543076.1, from coordinate 6,596,534 downwards.
CAAAGCTCATTACTTTCTGGTTGCTTTCCTGATTGCTGGGATTACAGGTGTGTCCACTAAGTGTCTGTCAGTTAACTTTAAGAATACAGATGCTGGGGCTGGAGAGATGGCTCAGCGGTTAAGAGCACTGACTGCTCTTCCAGAGGACCCGGGTTCGATTCCCAGCACCCACATGGCAGCTCACAACTGTCTGAAAATGCAGTTCCATGAGATCTGACACCTTCACACCAACAAACATAATAAAGTTAAGTAAATAAATAAAAAAAAAAAATTTAAAAAAAAAAAAAAAAAAAGAATACAGATGCTACTTGGGAGGCAGAGGTAGGTAGATATTTGTGAGTTCGAGGTCAGCCTGGTCTACATGAGTTCCAGGACTGTTATAGAAACGCTGTCCTAAAAAACAAAAAACACAGATGCTACCGAACATGGTGGCATAAGCCAGCCTTCCATTGCAGCATTCTGAGGTAGAGGTAGGTGAATCTCTGAGTTCCTGGTCAGCTTGGGCTATGTTGTTTTGTGGAATATTTGCTTGCACTGACACTCCAGATTGTCAATAAAGTTTACCTTGAAACAAAGTGATGGAGGACCCATCAGCTGACTCATGCTTCCCAGATCAAAAAGCCTAGTGCATCTCTTTAAGCTCCTCCCTGCTACTTCCTGTGCTCCTTTCTCAGTCCTCTAAACCTCTATAGCTAATTCTGGTCAGCGAATCATTGACTCTGCCCTCTGTTTCTAGGTCAACTTTATTGGCAGTCTTGGGAGTGTCAGTGTGAATAAACACCCTGCAAAATACAGAGAGACCCTGTCTCAAAAAATATAGAAGCTTTTAAAAAATTGGTTACGTTTTTCATTTTTTTAAAAATGTGTGTATATGTGTGTGGGTGTGCATGGGCTATGGTAAACAAGTATGGGTCAGAGAACAGTTACAGTCAAGGAGAGGGCACCAGACCCCATTACAGATGGCTTGAGCCACCATGTGGTTGCTGGGAATTGAACTCAGGACCTCTGGAAGAGCAGCCAGTGCTCTTAACCTCTGAGCCATCTCTCCAGCCTGAGAACAGTTACAGAATTAGGATTCAATCTTGCAGGGACTGAGCCAGGTCATCAGGCTTGGTGGCAGGTACCTTTTTCTACCAAGCAGTCCATTGATGGACTGGGGGTTGAGGGTCTGGAGAGTTGGCACAGTGGTTAAGAGCATTTGCCACACTTTTAGAGGACCCACATGGTGACAACAACAGCTCTAGTTCTAGGCCATCCGATGCCTTCTTCTGCCTCTCTCTGTAGGCATTAGTCAAGCATATGGTGCACTGACAGCCTAGGCAGAGGCAAGTGGGTTTATCTCAGCTGGTCCACATTGTGAGTTCCAGACCAGCCAAAGCTATGTAGTGAGACCCTGTCTTAACAGAATGCAGATGGTATTACAATTTAAAAAACAGCAGGAGAAAGTCATGCCACACGACAGAGCTCACATTGGAGGTTACTGGAAGAGGAAGGGGGGGGGGCAGAGACTGGTTTTTGAGGACAAGAGTGGAGGAAGAGAGAGACTGGAGGTGGGCAAAACCCGCCTATAAGGAAATGTAGAGTCTGTGCACAGGGGGTGCTCTTAGTGGCTGCAGCTGAGGATGTATCCTGTCAGGACCCTGAGGGCAGGCCAGTACAGACGCCTGAAAGCTAACGTTTCTCCCTTTGCTTATTAGAAAGGGGTAGCAGGTGAAGTGGGGATGAGGACTCAGTGTTCTTGAGACTGCTTCCTGTTGACCTGGGGGCATCACAATCTTTGAGGGAGCCTGAGAGAGTTGGGAATAGCTGGCTATTACACTTTGCTCTCCAGACTCTGTGGGACCCTCCGGTGCCTCTTGGACCTGGCAAGATGCTGTTCAAGGTGGATCCAAGTCGACTCCCTGGAGCTCACAAGAATTCTTTGAGCTTGTGAAAAGGCGAGCTTTAGACGCATTATCATTCCCACTGTTTGTAATCTGCACTAAAACCACATGACAGGAAAGGTGGTATACTCACAGAGTGTAGCACTCTGCCAGTTAATAGCTTATCAGGATTCCGTCGATTGATGTTAAGACAATAATAGTAGCATAGTGAGAGAAATCTGGAACATGTTTCAATCTTTTAAACGCCTGAAGTCACTTTTCCTTGTCACCAGTTAAGCTTCTTATCTTTATGTAAACAAACCGTAAAGCACCTGATCCTTTCCCATGACCAGGACACCCTCTTTCTATCCAGTTTACCAGGAAACATAGATGGTTGATTACTGAGGGCGGTCATTGTAGAGTTAGTACCTTTAAAATAAAGCAATAGTAAAGAGTTACATCTATTTTCTGTGAGTCTTTTCTGAGTCTGGGGGGTACATTGATACTTCTGGGGTGCTGTTGGTTTTTACCACTTGAAAGTAGTCTTGCGCCTCCAGTTCTGTGACTAAACGATTGCCAGTCCTGTAACAACAGCTGATCAGTAGTTCGATTGGAGATTTTTGAATGTATCCTTGGAGATAAATAGAGAAGAAATAGATGAAGCAGGGAGTGGTTGTTAAAGATAGGAGAACGAGGAGATCAGGGTCAGGAAGTAAAGGCATCCACTTCCATATGGGGTTCCTAATCCAGTAGAGTTGGCGTAGCTGTCGGGTGAAGCCTCATTCTCCTGAATTGGAGACAAGGCAGTTGCTCTCAGTGTCCTCTGAAGCAGGGTTCCAGTCGAGGTGAAGTTCCTGTGACATTTTAACAAGGGTGTTTTATAAGGGGCAGTTAGCTCCTTTCCCAAGGACTGTCTCCATCTCTGACTCCCACTTTACAGCTAACGTAGACTGGACATTTAGAGAGGGAGAGCAAACAGACACAAGCAGGTTTGGAGCAATGAAAAAGAAAATGGAGAATTCTCTCTGTTCCCTGACTGGTCCAAGGAATACTGAGGCAAGATTTGATTTAAAACGCATAGTCAGTGGGTCTCCAAAGGACATCCCAGTGGGAGCGAGGAGGTGTATGACACACAGTTCCCAAGGATGAGGCAGAAGAGGATTGGGCACAACGAGTGAGGTAGAGAAAGAAGATCCAAAGGCCGGAATACGCGGGCATCCCAGGGATCCAGGGAGGATCAGATTGAGTGGGCACAATCTGTTCAGTATGTCATCATGCAAGAACAGGTCCAAGGGCTCTGAGCCGAGAGAGACATGTTCGCCTGGTACCAGAAGGCAAGGAGGGGACTGCTGGAGAAAGGAAGCCTTACATCTAGGGGAATGGTCAGAGGTGGAAACCCTCCAGAGACCCAACTGTTGGTATTGAATGGAGGGCAAAGCCGTCAGTGAACGAACAGGTGGATAGGGTCCCATTGTGAAGTGGTTTCCTTTCATTGAGCTCTGCCGCTAAGCAAACATGCTGCACGAAACAGTGTAAGAGGTTTATTGGAGAGGAGGAGAGCAGAAGCATGAAATGGTGAAAGGGAAAGGCTGCTTTGGAGTGGGGACCTCAGAGAGTCAGGAGAGGAAATTAGAGACAGAGGAAGGACTAAGAGGCAAGAGGAACAGAGCGAGCTTGGAGCAAAGATGAAAAAAGCATGAAGATAGGATACCAACTGGGCGGTGGTGGCACACACCTTTAATCCCAGCACTTGGGAGGCAGAGACAGGCGGATCTCTGTGAGTTCGAGGCCAGTCTGGTCTACAAGAGCTAGTTCCAGGACAGGCTTCAAAGCTACAGAGAAACCCTGTCTCGAAAGACCACAAAAAAAGAAGGAGAAGGAGAGGGAAGAGGGAAGAGGAAGAGGAGGAAGAAGAAGAAGAAGAAAGAAGAAGAAGAAGAAAGAAGAAGAAGAAAATTGGATACGTCCTTCCATCTATTGGATTGCAGAATGTTCCAAAATAGCCCGGTATTTTGCAGGACCTTTGGAACAAGTGGCCCTTTGGATTGATATCTAAGAGGTGTTGGATCAGATCAGATCTTCCTGTAAAGGTGGACACAGTTCCCACAAGTGAGGTAGAGAAATCAGATCCAAGAATCTGCAGTTTCTAGAGTCCCAGGAATTCAGAGAGGATTGGATAAGTAGGCACAGGCTGTCCTGTATGTCGTCATGCAAAGAATGGGGACCAAGGGCTCCGAGCCCGAGAGAGCCATGGTTGCCTGGTATCAGGACTTATTGTGGGGCTAAAAGGCGAGAAACTACACTCGAGAGGGAAAACCTCACTCATGGAAATTGGCCAGAGGTCAGTCGGTGAAGATGGTCAACTGAAGATGGTCACAGGCTGTGGTTGGGGGTTCCTCCATTTCCAAGACACCAGAGGGGTGCAGGATACTCAGCGGTCACTCCCACGGATCTAGGAAGAAGGGAAACTTAACCAATTCTGCCAGTGTAGTGTGGTTGACCCAGTGATTTGTTAGTTGGAAAGTGAGACTGTCACAGGTAGACTGGGCTTCAGGATTTTGACGTGCCTCAGACTGCCAGTGGGCAAGAGGAAGCCCCAGGAGAGCCTGCTGAAGTTATCATTTAAAAAAATTAAAAAATGGTGAGTGAGAGAGAGGTGCCATACAACAGGGCTCACATGGGAAGTTTATGGGGGGGGGGGTCAGAGTGGTGGAAGAAAAAGAGACGAGGTGGGTAAGGCCTGCCTTTTATAAGGAAACATAGCAGATGTGCACAGGGGGCTGCCCTTAGCTGCTGCAGCTGAGGATGTATCCTGTCAGGACCCTGAGGGCAGGCAAGTAACAGGTGTTTTCCCAGAGCTGACACACTCAGACATTGGTGGACAATTTATATTTAAAAGTTTAAGGCTCTGCCAGGCGGTGGTGGTGCACGCCTTTAATCCTAGCACTCGGGAGGCAGAGACAGGCAGATCGCTGTGAGTTCGAGGCCAGCCTGGTCTACAGGCGCTAGTTCCAGGAGAGGCTCCAAAGCTACAGAGAAACCCTGTCTCGAGAAAAAAAAATTGTTCTGCCTCTTAGTTTCAGATCCTTAAGAATATCCTGGCTTTGTGTGTGTTTGTTATTTTGATCTAGGGTTTCACTGTAGTCCAGGCTGTTCTGGAATTTTCTGTGTAGATTAGGCTGGCCCCAGACAATCTTACTGTGTTGTGCCTCCTCCCCCAAGTACTGGGATTATAGATGTATGTCACCATATCCAATGACAGTACTCTGTTTGGATAGAATAGGTCTTATTAAAACAGACTTATTTTTAGATTATGATGGACTCTTTGGTAATAGTTTCTTCCTTTCTTACATCCTTTTTTGGAAATCTTATCGGAACTGCAATTTTGTTTTCTTTAAATAGCTAAAGATAAAAGTTTAGATCTTTGTGTGACACCAGGATCTTTGAGACTGCTTTTTTTTTTTTTGAATGATTTTTGGATTCAAATAAAATAACCATTTGGTTATCTAAATCTTGCCCAGATATTGAGCACACAATCTTTGTGACTATGTAAATTACTTATTTTTTCTTTTTCCTTTTTCTTTTTGAGTCAGGGTTTCTCTGTATAACAGCCCTGGGTATCTTGGCACTCACTCTAGAACAGGCTAGTTTTGAACTCACAGAGATCTGCCTGTCTCTTATTCCTGAGTGGTGGAACTAAAGGGGTTTGTTACCACTGCCTGGCAAGTAACTTATTTTTGTGTTGTATATTAGGAAGGCATATTTCCCTAATCATCCAGGTAAAATTTTTTTCTTCCCCCCGAAATAGGGTTTCCTTGTAGCTTTGGAGCCTATCCTGGAACTAGCTCTTGTAGACCAGGCTGGCCTTGAACTCAGAGAGATCTGCCTGTCTCTGCCTCCTGAGTGCTTCTGTGCCACCACCACCTGGTTTAAACAAATACATCTTTTTTTTTTAAAAAAAAATATTTATTTATTTCTTATGTATACAGTGTTCTGTCTGCTTGTATGCCTGCAGGCCAGAAGAGGGTGCTGGATCTCATTACAGGTGGTTGTGAGCCATGATGTGGTTACTTGGAATTGAACTCAGGATCTCTGGAAGAGCAGCCAGTGCCCTTAACCTCTGAGCCATCTTTCCAGCCCTAAATTTTTTTCATTGGAAATAAAACTTTCCCTGGTGGGTCAGTAATACATGAGCCTTTTTCCTGTGACATCTTAACCTTTGGTATAACTCTGAATTTCTGAATTGTATTACCTTCCTCTTCCATCTGGTAACTAAAAGTTCTTCCCCTAGACTATCCATTGTGTAGCCCTGTGTGGCCTTGAAGTTGGGGAGTCCTTCTGTCTCTGATTCCAGAGTGCTGGGATTGTAGGCATATGCCATCATGCCCAGCTATTTTATCTATCTATCTATCTATCTATCTATCTATCTATCTATATTATTTTGTAGTACTAGGGATAGAATATGGGGCCTTGTGCTAGAGCCACAGCCATCCCCTCTTCTGACATCAGTTACTAGGTTACAAATGGCTGTACCATTTTGGAGGAGTGATGATCCCACCTGTGATAATAGGAGGGCACATGTGCTGTCTTTAGTTGGAAGCATTGGCAGCAACGGTCTTTTCCTTTGTTCGTTCTTGAATTTAATGTATTTGAAATCAGAATAATGACAAATACGTGGTTATATAACATCCAGGTTTCCAGGTTGTCTGGCATAGGCTTTTCTTTTTGGAGGTAGTGTGGTTAAAAAAGAGCACGAGCCATCTTTTTTTTTTTTTTTTTTGGTTTCTCTATAGTTTTGGAGTCTGTCCTGGAACTAGCTCTTGTAGACCAGGCTGGCCTCGAACTCACAAAGATCCGCCTGCCTCTGCCTCCTGAGTGCTGGGATTAAAGGCGTATGCCACCACTGCCCGGCTAGCACGAGCTACCTTGCTACATTTAACAATCTGTTCTTCAGAAATTAGGTAATGTTAGGCAATAGTTTATAACTTAATCCTCTGACAACTTAATGAAAATTTGTTTCTTTATATTAGGAAATACTTCTTTTCTAAACAGATAGCGTACTGGAACGTTGTTGCTATTGATTGTAATACATGAATAGGTAAAGGAAGGGATGTGGAGCCTTTGTTATATGTTATATTTATTGTTTATTATCTGAATGGCTGTTAGCAGAGATAACCATTGTGTAGTTACCTTCTGTGCTAAAATCTTCTGCTTGTTATTTTGTATGAAAAATTGTCAAGAGTTAGATTTTTTGTTTTTCTCTTCAGCCACTGTTCTTATTTTCTGGTTAATCTAATTCTCTTCAGTTGTCACTCACAACTCCTGCCCCGGGAATCTGGGTCTAGTACGCAGTGCTAGTCAGGCACACAGGGTAGTGTGTGGGCACGCCACTATTCCTTCTTTTCTTGCTGTGGTAAACTTGACACTTGATGTGATTTCCTTCTGTCTGGCTGGCTTTTTTCTGTGTATTCATTATTTCTCAGTGGCGTACACAAGGATTACTACTCTACATTTTAAAAAATTGTTGGCTCACTGTGTAAGAGGTTCTTTCCATGTGTGCTTTACAAATTCTTAGCCCATGAATAGGCTGGTAAGCAGTATAATGTATTTTTTCTCTTTGGCTCCTTCATTTAGGTCCTTTGCTGTTGTAAGTGGCTTTTTGTATTTATGTCTTACATTACAAAGTTATTTCCTTTGTAGTGTTTCTGCTTTCTTTTGTCGGGGTTACTCTATGTAGACCAGGCTGGCCTTGACAACTTTGAATTACAAGTATGCACCAAAGTGCCAAGTTTGTTTTTGAGATGGGATGTTGTTTCATATCCTTGATTTCCTCTGAACTGTCTATTCTTTTCCACCTCCAAAATACCGATATAATAGGCATGTGCCAGTACAGCTATCTGGTTCATCCTCTTTCTTTTGTAAATGAATTTTAGTATTCTTAATTTTCCCCTTGTTAGCTTATAGAATTTTGGTTGACTTTTTGGTGTCAGTTCTGTGGCCAGTCTGCTGATTTATTTTTTCTTTTTTTTTAAATTGATATTTATTGAGCTCTACAGTTTTCTCTGCTCCCATCCCTGCCTCTCCCCTCCCTCCTTCAACCCTCCCCCAAGGTCCCCATGCTCCCAATTTACTCAGGAGATCTTGTCTTTTTCTACTTCCCATGTAGATTAGATCTATGTAAGTCTCTCTTAGTGTCCTCATTGTTGTCTAAGTTCTCTGGGATTGTGGTTTGTAGGCTGGCTTTTTTTTGCTTTATGTTTAAAAACCACCTATGAGTGAGTACATGTGATAATTGTCTTTCTGTGTCTGGGTTACCTCACTCAAAATAATCTTTTCTAGTTCCATTTTCTTGCAAAATTTAAGCTATCGTTATTTTTTCTGCTGTGTAGTACTCCGTTGTGTAAATATACCACATTTTTCGTATCCATTCTTCAATCGAGGGGCATTTAGGTTGTTTCCACGTTCTGGCTATGACAAACAGTGCTGCTGTGAACATAGTTGAGCACATGTCCTTGTGGCACGATTGAGCATCCTTTGGATATATACATAAAAGTGGTATTGCTGCGTCTTGAGAAAGGTTGTTTCCTAATTTTCTGAGAAATCGCCACACTGACATCCAAAGGGGCAATACCAGCTTGCATTCCCACCAGCAATGCAGAAGTGTTCTCTTTTTCCCACAACCTCTTCAGCATAAGTTGTCATCAGTGTTTTTGATCTTGTCCATTCTTACAGGTGTAAGATGGAATCTCAGAGTTGTTTTGATTTGCATTTCTCTGATGACTAAGGATGTTGAACATTTTCTTAAGTGTCTTTCAGCCATTTTAGATTCCTCTGTTGAGAGATCTCTGTTTAGGTCTGTACTCCATTTTTTTTAAAATTGGATTATGTGATCTTTTGGTGTCCAATTTCTTGAGTTCTTTGTATATTTTGGAGATCAGACCTCTGTCTGATGCGGGGTTAGTGAAGATCTTTTCCCATTCTGTAGGCTGTCGTTTTGTCTTGTTGACCATGTCCTTTGCTTTACAGAAGCTTCTCAGTTTCAGGAGGTCCATCTATTAATTGTTTCTCTCAGTGTCTGTACTGCTGGGGTTATATTTAGGAAGTGGGTCCCTGTGCCAATGCGTTGAAGTGTACTTCCCACTTTCTCGTCTATAAGGTTCAGTGTGGCTGGCTTTATGTTGAGGTCTTTGATCCATTTGGATTTGAGTTTTGTGCATGGTGATGGGTCTATTTTCATTCTTCTACATGTTGATATCCAGTTATGCCAGCACCACTTGTTAAATATGCTTTTTTTTTTCCAGTTGATATTTTTTGCTTCTTTATCAAAGATCAGGTGTTCGAAGATGTGTGGATTGATATCCGGGTCTTCTATTCAGTTCCATTGGTCCTCCTGTTTGTTGTTCTTTTTTTTTTGGGGGGGGGGGGTTCGAGACAGGGTTTCTCTGTGGCTTTGGAGCCTGTCCTGGAACTAGCTCTTGTAGACCAGGCTGGTCTCGAACTCACAGAGATCCGCCTGCCTCTGCCTCCCGAGTGCTGGGATTAAAGGCGTGCGCCACCATTGCCCGGCCTCCTCTTTGTTCTTTTGCCAATACCAGGCTGTTTTCAGTACTGTATCTCTGTAGTAGAGTTTGAAGTCAGGGATTGTGATGCCTCCAGAAGTTCTTTTATTGTACAGAATTGTTTTGGCTATCCTGGGTTTTTTGCTTTTCCAAATGAAGTTGAGTATCGTTCTTTTGAGGTCTTTGAAGGATTTTGCTGGGCATTGCGTTGAGTCTGTAGATTGTTTTTGGTAAGATTGCCATTTTTGCTATGTTAATTCTGCCTGCCCAATAGCATGGGAGATCTTTCCACTTTCTGGTGTCTTCTTCACTTTCTTTCTTCAAAATTCTTGTCGTACAAGTCTTCCACTTGTTTGGTTAGAGTTACTCCGAGACATTTTATGCTATTTATGGCTATTGTGAAGGATGTTAATTCTCTGATTTCTTTCCAATCCCTTTTATCATCTTTGTACAGGAGGGCTACTGATTTTTTTTGAGTTATCTTGTATCCTGCTACATTGTTGAAAGTGTTTATGAGTTGTAGAAATTCCTTGGTAGAATTTTTGGGATCACTTATATAAGCTATCATATCATCAGCAGTCAGTGGGAGTTTGACTTCTTATTTTCCAATTTGTATCCCCTTGATCTCCTTTTGGTGTCTTATTGCTCTAGCTAGGACCTCAAGAACTATATTGAATAGATATGGAGAGAATGGACAACCTTGTCTTATTCCTGATTTCAGTGGAATCGCTGGGAGTTTCTCTCCATTTAGTTTGATGTTGGCTTGCTGTATATTTCCTTGATTATGTTTAGGTATGTTCCTTGTATCCCTGCTCTCTCCAAGACCGTTATCATGAGGGGATGTTGTATTTTGTCAAAAGCTTTTTCAGCATCTAATGAGATGATCATATGGTTTTTATTTTTCAGTTTGTTTATATGGTGGATTATGTTGACAGATTTTCATATGTTGAACCATCCCTGCATCTGTGGGATGAAGCTGACTTGGTCATGGTAGATGATGGTTCTGATGTGTTCTTGGATTCGATTTGCTAGTATTTTATTTAGTATTTTTGCATCAATGTTCATGAGTGAGATTGGTGTGTAATTCTCTTTCTTAGCAATGTTTTTCTGTGGTTTGGGTATCAGTGTAATTGTAGCCTCATACAAAGAGTTTGGCAATGTTCCCTCTGTTTCTATTGTGTGGAATGTGGAATAATTTGAGGAGTATTGGTATTAGTTCTTCTTTGAAAGTCTTGTAGAATTCTGAGCTGAAACCATCTGGTCCTGGGCTTTTTTTGGTTGGGAGACTTTTGATGACTGTTTATATTTTTTCAGCAGTTATAGGTCGGTTTAATTTGCTCATCTGGTCTTCATTTAATTTTGGTAAGTGATATTTATCCAGAAAGTTGTCCATTTCCTTTAAGTTTTCCAATTTTGTGGAGTACAGGGTTTCAAAATAAGACCTGATGATTCTCTGTATTTCCTCCATGTCTGTTGGTATGTCCCATTTTCATTTCTGATTTTGTTAATTTGTATATTCTCTCTATGCCTTTTGGTTAGTTTGGATAAAGGTTTTCTGTGTTTTGTTGATTTTCTCGAAGAATTAACTCTTTGTCTCATTGATCCTTTGTATTGTTTTCTTTGTTTCTATTTTGTTGATTTCAGCTCTCAGTTTGATTATTTCCTGCCATCTAGTTCTCTTAGGTGAGTTTGCTTCTTTTTGTTCTCAAGTTTTCAAATGTTCTGTTAATTCACTAGTGTGGGATTTTTCCAGCTTCTTTACATAGGCGTTTAGTGCTATGTATACATAATTTTGTATGTGTGCAGTATTATATCTGTGTACCACATGCCTTCAGTGTTAGTGTTTGCCAGAAGAGGGTATTGAATTCTCTGGGACTGGAGTTACTGATGGTTCCTAATCACTTTGTGGTGCTAGGAATAGAACCTGGGTCCTCTGGAAGATAAATTAGGGCTCTTAACTGCTGAGCCATGTCTTCAGCCTGTTTTGCTTGGATTTTTTTCTTACATATGTTGGGATTAAGTACGCACACCTGTGCATGCTGAAGTACCAGTGCATATGTGTAGACACAGTGTGAGCATGTGTAATTTTTGCATTTGAAAATGGACATTTTAATGATAGTTGTTTAATCTGTGTGTTTTATTTATCTGTGCACTTATTTAGATCTTTATTTTAGAGAAGAGGTTTGATGTGTAGTTTAGATTTTTTTCTGCCTCAGTCTTTTGTGATAGGATTTTATCATTTTAAAAACCAGCAAGCATGGCTGTGCATACTTTTAATCCTAGCAGATGCAGAGGCAGGAGGATTTCTGTGAGTTGTGTCAGCTTGGTCTATATAGTGAGACCCCATGGCTACATAGAGAGACTAGCTGGGCAGTGGTGGCACACGCCTTTAATCCCAGCACTCAGGAGGCAGAGGCAGGTGATCTTTGTGAGTTCGAGGCCAGCCTGGTTTACAAGAGCTACAGAGAAACCCTATCTTTTATTTTTTTAAGATTTATTTATTATGTATATAGTATTCTGCCTACATATATCCTATAGGCCAGTGAGGGCACCAGATCTTATTGCAGATGGTTGTGAGCTACCATGTGGTTGCTGGGAATTGAACTCAGGACCTCTGGAAGAGCAGCCAGTGCTCTTAACCTCTGAGCCACCTCTCTAGCCCTGAGAAACCCTATCTTGAAAAACCGAGAGAGAGAGAGAGAGAGAGAGAGAGAGAGAGGGAGGAGAGAGACTATTTCTACAAAAACAAACGAACAATTTCCCCATGAATTTATTATAGTCTTTATCATAGAATCATAGTCATCCCTGTAGATCTATTTCTAGGCTTTGGAATTCCCACTCTGCAGTGGAGGGTGGGTTTCAGACCTTCCTGCTTTAATATCTGTGTTGGGATTAAGTGCACCACCATTGCATTCGGGAGTGCAAATTCTTGTATGGGGGGGTGTGTTTCTGGTCAGAGGTCATGTCAGATATCCTTTTTTTTTTGTTTTTTTTTGTTTTTTTTTTTTAATAAACTTCTAGCCACAAGGAAAGCTTGCCATTTATTTATTTATTTATTATGAATACAATATTCTGTCTGTGTTTATGCCTGAAGGCCAGAAGAGGGCGCCAGACTTCTTTACAGATGGTTGTGAGCCACCATGTGGTTGCTGGGAATTGAACTCAGGACCTTTGGAAGAGCAGGCAATGCTCTTAACCACTGAGCCATCTCTCCAGCCCCCTCAGATATCCTTTTTAATCCTGACCACAGCCATACCGTCAGGAATATGCCAAGTCTTAATCACTTTTCATTAAAATAATTGTTGCTAAAACAATTGTTTTTAGTGATTTTACTAATTGTTTTGATAGTTTATTCTTTTGAGTCTTGTACAATTTTTTTTTGTGGGGGGGGGTTTCGAGACAGGGTTTCTCTGTGGCTTTGGAGCCTGTCCTGGAACTAGCTCTGTAGACCAGGGTGGTCTCGAACTCACAGAGATCCGCCTGCCTCTGCCTTCCAAGTGCTGGGATTAAAGGCGTGCGCCACCATCGCGTGGCCTTTTGTACATTTTTTATAACATTTGTTTGTGTGTTTTTGGTTCATTTAAGATAACGGTCTCCTTGTAACCCAGACTGGCCTGGCGCTCTAGATACTTCTGTCTCTCATTTCTTGAATGCTGAGATTACAGGTTTGTGCCTGTACAATGTAATTGATACATGGTTAATTACAATCTTTTTGGAATGTGGGAGTATGAAGTGTCAGTTCTAGTACCTCTTTTTGTGTGTATGTGTGCAGTTTATTTATTTATTTTAAGATCAGGTTTCTCTGTGAAATAGTTCTCACTCTGTACACCAGATTGTCCTTGGTCTGAGTTCCACCTGCTTCTGCTGCCTGAGTGCTGGGATTAAAGGCATGTACCACCACCACCCGGTAATTCTAGCACCTTTTAGAAAAGAGCATCATTAGAAGATAATACTGACATTTTTATATCTAAAAATACATATTTTGCAATTGAAGTCTAGTTTTGTTAGGTTGAATAATTTTTCTACAGACTTTTTTTTTTAAACAAATTAATCTTTTTTTTTAATATTTATTTATTTATTATGTATACAATATTCTGTCTGTGTGTATGCCAGAAGGCCAGAAGAGGGCACCAGACCCAACTACAGATGGTTGTGAGCCACCATGTGGTTGCTGGGAATTGAACTCAGGACCTTTGGAAGAGCAGGCAATGCTCTTAACCTCTGAGCCATCTCTCCAGCCCTTCTACAGACTTTTGAAAGCATGTGTTTCTTCCAGTATTGTTTGAGACATCTCTTACAGTATATTTTTATCTTTGTCTCAAAAAAAAAAAGAAAAAACAAACCAAAAAAATGTTTGGTTTTCTTGCCTCAGCCTTCTAGTGTCAGAAATACTACTATGCCCACCTTCTTTATGGAATTGAAATTTTTTATTACATTTTTATTTATTTTGTATGTGCATAAATATGTGTGTTTGCTGTGGCTCTTGTGTGGAGGTCAGAGGACAACGTGCAGGAATTGGTTTTCTCCTATACTCCTTGCGTCCCTGGAATGGACCTCAGATTGTCAGACTTGGTGGCAAGTGTCAGTAAGCAGTCAGCTATCTCACCAGCTCTCTTGCACATCTCACAAAGATGTGCCCTTCGAGTTTTCCCTTTCTTACATGCACTACTGTGATCTATTTTCATCTCCCTCCTCCTTCTGAGACAGGGGCCTCAAACTCACAGAGACTTGCCTGCCTCTGTCTCGAGTGCTGGGTTTAAAGGTGTGCACCACCATGCTTGACTTTTACTTAGTTTTTGAATCTTCAACTATAACAACTGTTGAGCTTCCTAGATTGTTCTTTTAGTGAAAACTTTCTTATTTTAAATTTTCACATTTTTTGTCTTTATAAGTTTTTTTTTTTATATTAATAAACCTAGGTTTTCTGGAAGAGCAGCTGCTGAGTCATCTTTCCAGTCCCTAATTGTATTTTGTTTACTCACGCCATTCATTCATTCATTTTGGTGTTTCTGAACAAGGTTTCTTTGTGTAGCCCTGGCTGTTCTGGTACTAGCTCTGTAGGTCAAGCTTACCTCTGTCTCAGAGATCCACTTGCCTCTACTTCCCTGTGCTGGATTAAAAGCAAGAGCCACCTTACCTAAAGGTTTTTTTTTTTTATTTAATGTTTGTATATATATGTGTGCATATATATATTATAATATATTATATAAAATATAGTTATAAAATAGTATATATAATATATATATATATATATATTATATATATATTTAGCCAGGCATGTTGGTGCACACTTCTAACTCCAGCACTTGAAAGGCAGAGACAGGTAGATCTCTGAGTCCCAGGCTAGCCAGGGCTACTATAATGAGACCCTGTCTATTAAAATAGAAAAAAAAAGAGGGCTGGAGAGATGGCTTAGAGGTTAAGAGTGCTGACTGCTCTTCTAGAGGTCCTGAGTTCAATTCCCAGCAACCACATGGTGGCTCACACCACCTATAATAAGATCTGGTGCCCTCTTCTGTCATGCAGGCAGAACCCTGTATACATAATAAATAAATAAACAAATGAATAAATAAATCTTTAAAAAAAGTTTAGAGATTTAAATAATAGGGTGATAAATTATGTCAGAGCTCATAACCTCTGTTCCATTGTCCTATCTTTTCATTGTTCCTCCTTGTTTTAGTTAGGGTTTCTATTGCTGTAAAGAGACACCCTGACTACAGAAACTCTTGTTACAGGAGGAGCGGGCCTGCTTTTCGTCCCAGCCGCCTGGCTAGCTTAACCCCCGAAATAATCACACAGAAATTGTATTAATTAAATTACTGCCTGGCCCATTATCTCTAGCCTCTTATTGGCTAACTCTCACATATTAGTTTAATCCATCTCCATTAATGTGTATTGCCACTTGATTGTGGCTTACCGGCATGAGTCTAACCAGCGTCCATCTCAGGCAGGAGAACCATGGCATCTGCCACACTGCCCTTCTTCCCAGCATCCAATTCTGTCTATTCCACCTATCTAAGTTCTGCCCTATCAAAAGGCCAAGGCAGTTTCTTTATTCAACCAATGAAAGCAACACAAATACGGAAGGACCTCCTACACCAAACTCTTATAAAGAAAATATTTAATTGAGGGTGATGGTTTACAGTTCAGAGGTTCAGTCCATTATCATCATGGCGGGGAGCATGGCAACATGCACATGCAGGCAGACATGGTTCTGGCTGTATCTTGATCAAAAGGCAACAGGATGTGGACTCAATGTCACACTGAGGGAAGCTTGAGCAAAATAGACCTCAAAGCCCACCCTCATAATAACACACTTCCTCCAGCAAGTCCACACCTCCTAATAGTGCCACTCCCTTTAGGAACCATTTTCTTTCAAACCACATTCCTACCTCCGTCTCCCCTTACCTTGATGGAAATGGTTTGCTACGGTTAATGATTTTCTTTCCTATAGGATTTTAAACTCTTTCTTTTTTTCTTTTAATCTTATGTGTACAAGACAAGGCACAACTGTATGTTCCAGGCTGGCCAGCACTCAAAAACTGTGTCTATTTTGTTGACTCCATTAATCCTTTAGCCATAGCTTCCTATAGTCCTGTTTTAAAGTAGTTAATTAAAAACCTTCAGTAGAAGCTAGAGAGATGGCTCAGTAGTTAAGAGCACCTGATGCTCTTGCGAAGTTTTTTTGTATTTTTGTTTTTGTATTAAATCACTGCTTGGCCTATTAGCTCTAGCTTCTTTTTGGCTAGCTCTTGCATCTAGAATTAACCCATTTTTACTATTTTATATTTCACCACAAGGTTCTTGGCCTACCGGGAAGGTTTTGACTGGCGGCTCACATCTTTTTCCTCTGGCAGCTCCATAGCTTCTCTCTGACTTCGCTTTTTTCTCTGTCTCTTTGACCTGGCTACACTGTGTTAAACCATTGTCTGAAAGCACCTTTATTATTCATTAACCAGGAAAAGCAGCACACACACAGAAGGACCTCCTCACACCACCCCTTTGGTCTGAGCATTGGTAGAGGTAAAAAACTAGTTGCTGGCTGCTCTGCTTCTCTGATCCTTCAGCTTTCACAGCCTGATAGCTGACTCTGAGTTTTCATTATTAAGACCAATTAGAATTTATACTCCAATGATGACTGTAGGCCCTGGCATGTTGACAACTCGAGCATGGCCTGCCAGTCTTCCTTGTTTGATGACAGATGCACATAGCTCATTCTGGCCTGGCGGCACAGCTCAACCATGCTCTCCCCACATGGAGCCCAAGATGCAACAAAAACTCTTCGCAGTTTTGAGCACACAAGTTGGACATTCACAACCACCTTTAATGCCAGTTTCAGGGGACCTGATGCCCTCTCTGACCCCACATGCACACATTCACACACAGACACACGTGTGTGCGTGCACACACAGGCATTCATATACACATCTCCCTCTTTAACTAAAAATCCCTAAAAATGTTTTAAAATTTTATGTATATGAGTGTTTTTCTCAAATGTATGTCTGTGCATCACACATGGTTCTGGTGCCCACAAAAGGCAGACACAGTCAGATCCCTTGAAACTGGAGTAATGGACATGTAGGTGCTGGGAATTTAGCCCAGATCTTCTTCCAAGGATTCTCTTAACCTCTGAGCCATGTTTCCTCCCCTAATAATAAATATTAAAATAATTTTAATTTTAAAAAATTAAAAATCTTTAGTAAATCATTATTTCAAATGATTACCTGCTCCTCTCCCCTTCTCTCTGTATTTTTATGTCTTCCAGAATTACATAATTATTTTAATTATTATTTTACATATTGTATGTTATAATTTTTTTTACAGTTACTTATGTATGTGTTTGCATGCATGCCACAATGCATGTGTGAATATCAGAGGGTAACTTAATTCTACCATGTAGAACCGAATTCTACAACTTAGCTTGTTAGGGTTAGTGAGAGTTTGATGGGTAAATCACATAACCCCAGCTTCAGGGGATCACACACCCTCTTCTGACCTCTGAAGTCACCTGGCACACATATGGTACATATACATACATGCACACAAACATTCAGTACAAATAAAATGAAATAAATAATTTTAAGTAAGTTTTGAAAACTTTATTTAGTGTTGAGGAAATGCATGAGAGATGGCACTATGAAGCCTGGGAATTGAGCTCAAGTCATGAGACTTGACAGCAAGTGCTTTTTTTGGGAGGGAGTAGGAAAAGAGCATTTGTGTGTGTGTGTGTGTGTGTGTGTGTGTATATATATATATATAAAGAACCACTGAAAGGAAATGTCATCAAAGTGTGCACGTTAGCCAGGCAGTGGTGGTACAGCGCACGCCTTTAATGCCAGTACTTGGGAGGCAGAGGCAGGCGGATCTCAGTGAATTTGAGGCCAGCCTGGTCTACAAAGTGAGTTCCAGCATAGCCAGGACTATTACAAGAGAAATCCTGTCTCGAAAAGCCAAGAAAAGGAGGGGGGAAAAAAAGGTCAGACGTTGTTGGTGAGTGAGGAGATACTGTTTACATGATATCAATAAAAAGGAAAAATTATTTGTTCTCTTATTTATTAGAAAACCATATTGCTTTGTTTGGCACAAAAATAGTGGTAGCAGGCTAGAGGGATGGCTCAGAGGTTAAGAGCACTGGCTGTTCTTCCAGAGGTCCTGAGTTCAATTCCCCGCAACCACATGGTAGCTCACAACCATCTATCATGCGATCTGATGCCTTCTTCTGGCCTGCAGGTATATGTGCAGATAGAATACTACTTATAGTACATAATTAATAAATTAATAAATCTTTAAAAAATAGTGGTAGCGGAGAATGGGGACTAATTTAGTGATAGGGCGCACCTCTGGATGCAGGGACAGCAGCCTCAGTGTTTGGAACATCTCTTATCTTTCTTTCCTGTGAGCTGAATTTTTATTCATAAAAATGATAATATTTGGGTCATTTAGCCAAGACACAAATATTTGATGATCTACTGAAAGAACATTCTGATAACCCTGGTGCTGTGACTTCTCGGGAACCTGATCTGTAGAAAGGAGCTCTCTTTCTTTGGGATATAATAGTGGGAACTATTAGACAAATGAACAACTTGTCTTATTTTATTAGCATTATTTTTTTTCTTTTGCAGGCACATATTAAATTTCCTATTGACTACCCATATTCACCACCTACCTTCAGATTCTTGACCAAAATGTGGCACCCCAACATTTATGAGGTAAGAGGTATCTGTTATAACTTTCTCTGTGGATTTTTTCAGATTAGTTCTTTAAAAAGAGACTAGGGATTTACCAATCAAGGTCCTGTGTTTGATTATCACACCACACAAAAATAGTAGTTTGAGCTGGAGAGTGTAACTTGGTAAAGCATTTGCTTAGCATGCCCAAGATCTCAGTTTAGTCACAACAGCACACCCCGCCCACCCTGAAATAGACTATGTGTATCAGTAAGTTGTGTTTCACTGTACCCACAGAGAAATGTTTATGTTTTGTATTTTGTATTCTCTGGTTTAATTATTTAAAATCAAGAGTACTTTTATAATATATAATGATTATTCCAGTTAAAGATGGAAAATTTAAGCCTTTGCAGCTGGTTGCTAAGATTATAATGCACACACGTTAACATTCATGTTTTACAAATTTAGTAAAGTACCTATCCTCTAACTTTACAGCAAGGGTCACCTGTTGCTATGGGCAGAGACTCAGCTTTTTCAGGGGGATTTATCCTAGTACATTTGGCCTGGTCTCCTTTCAGGAGTTACTGCTGAGCATTTGAGAGCCTCTTTTGGAATAACTCCAAGGTGAGGTTCTGTTGTATGGAGAGGCCTGCTTGTTTGTCCTGGCCGCCCAGCTAGCTTAGCCCCGAAATAATCACACAGAAATTGTATTTATTAAAATACTGCTTGGCCATTAGCTCTAACTTCTTATTGGCTAACTCTTACATATTAGTTTAACCCATTTCCATTAATCTGTGTATTGCCACATGGCAGTGGCTTACTGGAGATTGTAACTGGTGTCTGTCTCAGGCAGAGGATCCATGGTTTCTTCTCTCTTGACTCTGCTATCAAAATCTCCCCCCAAACATCAGCAAGATGATTATAAAATTTATAAAGAAATAATAAGAGACCTAGAATTCCAAAAATTGAAAAGAATTTAAAACATAGTATGAAATTATTGTCACCAAGAGAGTTTAGTGCTACCATGGTGAAGAATTGAGAACCTCAGAATAATCCAGAACATCTATAATCACCAGTATATTTATTTTGAGATAAGATCTTGCCATGTAGTCCAGATTAGCCTCTAACACGTCATCTTTCTTCTTCAGGTTCCTAAGTATTGGGACTTTAGGCAGGAACTGTGATGCCCATTTATAATTAATAGATTTTGACAAAAAATGACACCAATCTCATTGAGCATCATCTTTGCTATGATTTCTCTTGTGGTGATGAAGTTGCCTCCAACCTCAGGAGGAAAAGGTTTATTTGGCTTTCATATTGTAGATCACTGTCGAATGAAGAAAGCAGAGGCAGGAACTGACGGCAGAGTCTGTGGAGAAAGTCTGTCTGCCTTCTGGCTTACTCCTCATGACTTGCTCAGCCTGCTCTCGTATACAGCTCAGGACCACTGCACATCCTCTTCAATCAGTGGTTAAGAAATGTCCCAAGTATTTGTCCACAGATAATTCAATAGAGGCATTTTCTCAATTAAGGTTCCCACTTCCCAAATGATCCTAGTCTGTGAAGTTGACATAAAAATTAGCACAAGTGGGAAGTAACGGTCTCATTAATAGTTGGATTTCTTTTTTTTTTAATAGTTGGATTTCCACAAACAAAAAAAATGATATTGGGCCGGGTGGTGGTGGCGCACGCCTGTAATCCCAGCACAAGGCCAGCCTGGTCTACAAGAGCTAGTTCCAGGACAGGCTCCAAAGCTACAGAGAAACCCTGTCTCGAAAAACAAAACAAAAAAAAAAAATGATATTGGCCAGGCAGTGGTGGTACACACCTTTAATGCCAGCACTTGGGAGACAGAGGCAGGTGGATCTCAGTGAGTTTGAGGCCAATTTTGTCTACAAAGTGAGTTTCAGGACAGCAAGGACCCTGTCTCAGGAAAAAAAGAGAAAAAGATACTGTATTTCTACCTCATAAAAAATTGTTGAAAACTTGCTCAGAACTATACTCAAAAGTCAGAGGCAGGAGGATTCTTGCATTTGAAGCCAGCTTGGTCTGTAAAGTTCTTTAAAGAATTAAAAAAAAAAAACCCACAGGATTTTAAAAGGATTAACCTAATTGAAAAGTAGGCAAAGTTAGCCACAAGTGTGTGTTAGGAGGCCGAGCAGGAGGATTGCCAAAGCCCAGGGGTTTGAGGCCAGACTAGGCAGCCATGGCTCGGAGAATAAAAAGAGACCCTGACAACGAATGAGCTCAGTCCAAATGAGACACGGAGTGAGACTTGACTAATGCACAGTGGTACGTGTGCTATTAGGAAAAAGGCCTCGTGTCTAACAAGGGAGAAGAAGCTCACAGTGTGGAGAGCAGCGCTGTGGACACACGCTCACTGCATCCATGGAGGGCAGAGGGAACTCTGAAACATCAGAAAACGGTTGTATATTGTATGATTCCATTTATATTAAAGGTTCAGAATATATAAGACATTAAATCAGAAAGCCAGCTGGTAGTGACTACAGACTGTGGCAGACAACTAAGCTGTGTGGGTTTTTTCTATCTTTTTTTCTTTTTCCTTTTTTTTTTTTCTTTCTTTTTTGGAGCCTACCCTGGAGGTAGCTCTTGTAGACCAGGCTGGCCAGTTTTATTCTTTATAGCCTTGGCAGACAGATCTGTATCTCACTATGCAAACTAGGCTAGCCATGAACCTAATTCTACCTTCCAAGTGTTGGGATTGTAGATGTATGCCATCATGCCCAAACCAGTTATTCATATAAAAACTTGATTTAGTCAGCCATGATGACAGGCCTTTAAAGGCAGAGACAGGTGGCTCTCACTTTCAAGGTCATCCTAGTATATATAGAACTCTAGGCTAACCAAGGCTACATGACAAGACCCCCATCTCAAAAAGCAACAGAAAAGTTTAATTTAGTAAGTTAAATTCATCTAAAAAAAGTTTAAGGGATAAGGTTTTGCCTGTAGAACAGTAGATCTGGAACTGGGCAGTGGCAGCACACACCTTTAATCCCAGTACTCAGGAGGCAGAGGCAGGTGGCTCTCTCTTGAGTTTGAGGCAAATCTGGTCTACAGAGTCAGTTCCAGGACAGCCAAGGCTACACAGAGAAATCATGTCTTGAAAAACTAAAAAGAGAGAGAGAGACAGAGAGAGAAATATTTATTTATTTACAGCTGTGGCACATGACTTTAACCCCAGCACTTTGGAGGCAGAGACAGGTGGGTATTTGAGTTTGAGGCCAGAGCAAGTTCCAGGACAGCCAGGGCTACACAGAAATCCTGTCTCTAAAAACCAAGGAAAAGCGCGGGAGTGTTAGATCTTTGAGTTTTAGGATCAAGAGACCCTGTCTCAAAAAAAAAAAAAAGTAGTATTTATTAACTATAATGGGTTTTATTATGATATTTTTATACATGCATATAATTTTGATTTATATTCCTTTTCATTACTCCCTTTTGCCCCACTTCCATTCTCATTAATTCTGTTTTTCTTCCCAACTGGTCCTCTTTCTACTTTATTACCTTTTGTAGTCAATGAGTTCATGTGGTTGCTGACATGAGTCTGGGCATCTTATGGTTGGCTTTACCATTCAAGAAACTGTCTTTTGAGGCTGGAGAGATGGCTCAGAGGTTAAGAGCATTGCCTGCTCTTCCAAAGGTCCTGAGTTCAATTCCCAGCAACCACATGGTAGCTCACAACCATCTGTAATGAGGTTTGGTGCCCTCTTCTGGCCTGCAAGCATGCACACAGACAGAATATTGTATACATAATAAATAAATAAATGTTTAAAAATAAATAAATAAAAAATAAGAAACTGTCTTTTCCTCCTTAAGGAAGGATGGGACCTCGTGACTGCCTCCCCTTTCATGGCAGGATGTTGGCAGTCTTGTGCAGGGATTACGAAGGCATTCATAGCTCATGTGAATTCAAGGGAGCACCTGCCATGTTGTGTCTGGTCTCTAATCTAGAGCCTTGCTGGCCTCCTGTGGTGTCCTGTGGGACTGAGCTGTCACTTCTCACTTCCTGTCTGCACTTTGACTCTTCCTGAGCCATTGTCCGCTGTGGAGAGAGCACTGCAGCATTAGTCTTGGGACGGAACCATGGTTTCCTGGGAGGCAGCTTGGCAGGTATCATGTCCACTTAACAAGGCAGCACAGTAGTTTCCTTATGAGAACTCAGAACTGCCTCAGCCACAGGCTTTTTACCAGCAAGCACTCTGTGTCTGCCTGCCTGCCTGCCTGCCTGCCTGTCTATTTCTGGGTCTGGAGAGATGCTCAGCGATTAAGAGCATGTGCTATTCTTCCAGAGGACCTGGATTCAATTCCCAGCATCAACCTGGTAGCTCACAACCACCTGTAACTCCAGTCCTAGGAATGGTGGTAGGTCCTCTTATGGCTTCTGTGGGCACCACATGCATAGTGCACAGATAAACACATAAAAATAAAATTAAAAGAATGTGTGTGTGTGTGTGTGAGAGAGAGAGAGAGAGAGAGAGAGAGAGAGAGAGAGAGCTCTTGCAGGTGCTTGAAGAAGACGAAAGAGGATGTCAGATCTGCTGGAACTGGAGCTACAAGTGGTTGTGAGCTGCCTGTTATGGGTGCCTGGAACTGAACTTGGGTCCTATGAAGAAGCCATATCTCCCTATTATTATTATTATTATTATTATTATTAGATATTTGCTTGCTGGGTGTGGTAGATCATGGCTTTAATCCCAATACTTAGTAGGCAGAGGCAGGCAGATATATGCAAGTTTGAGGACAGCCTGTTCTACATAGCAAGCTTTAGTACACCTAGGGCTACATAGTGATACCCTCTTCCCCCCCACCCAAAATTAGTTGTATTATAGATTTTTAAAAGTGTGTGAGATTATATATAACATAGTTATATTTCCCCATTGTCTTCTCCCTCCCCACCCCCCATATGCCTCTCCTTGTTCTTTCAATTTCATGACATCTTTTTTCATTAGTTGTTGATATGTGCATATAAGTATGTATATATACACATATATCCCTACATATGTAAATCCAACTGGCTCAGTCTCTATAATGTTACTTGTGTATATGTTTTCAGGGCAGACCATTTGTTATGGGATGACAATTCACTGGTATGTTATTCCCTGGGAAAGACTTTGTGGACTTCTAGTCTGTCTCAGTTGCCTCCTGCATACTAGGGACTCTTAGATTTAGTCTGTTAGTGATTTCCCGAAGTCTTTTTTTGTTTTGTTTTTGTTGTTTGTTTGTTTGTTTTAGTTGATAACTGAACGTACTAATTTCTCAATCTTGTCTTTAGTCCCTGATGTTAACTTTCTGCCTAGGTCACTTCATTTGTGATGTTTTAGTGAAATTTTTTTAAAAAATATTTATTTATTATGTATACAATATTCTGTCTGTGTGTATGCCTGCTGGCCAGAAGAGGGCACCAGACCCCATTATAGATGGTCGTGAGCCACCATGTGGTTACTGGGAATTGAACTCAGGACCTTTGAAAGAGCAGGAAATGCTCTTAACCACTGAGCCATCTCTCCAGCCCCAGTGAATTTTTTTTTAACTTTATTTTTTGTGCATTGGTATTTTGCCTGAATGTATGTCTTGTGTGAAGGTCAGATCTTGGAGTTACAGAGAGTTGTTAGCTACCGTGTGAGTGGTGCTGGGAATTGAACCCTCATTCTTGGAAAGAGCAGCCAGTGCTCTGATCTGCTGAAGCTGACGTGTGCAGCTTCTCTGCTGTGTCGTTGTAGTTACCCAGCTCTGGCTCTGCCACTTCCTACTTTCTTTTTACTTTCATGTCTGAGGGTGCTGGTGGGGAGGTATGTGTTTCCTTTAGGGGTGAGCATTTCGTAGTGTCTTATTTTCTGCACCTTAGCCAGCTGTGGTTTTCTGTGGTAATCACCATCTACTGCAAATAGGAGCTTCTCAAATGGGAGTTGAGGGATGTAAAGGAGCACAGAAGGTGGGCAGGGCATGAGTTCTAAGGTCACAATGCTTATCCAAGTTTTGAATAATGTCTTCAGCTATTTATTTAAGTAGTCATTGGGATCATTGATCTTTTTAAAAACTAGATCTTCGAATTCTTTTTTCTTTCAACCATTTTGGTGTCTCCATTTCCTTGTTGAAGAGTTTTAAGTTCCCCTGAGCCTTCTTTCTGGCCCAAGAGTAGTTTCTAGTATAGGGAAGGGGATGCCAACACTCTGATCTTCAACTGTCAGAATTAGCCAGCTGGACTTAGTTTGATCCCAGTTTTGTTGGCAACATCTGGAGCATCATAATCAGGAGCCAACTGAACGTACGCCTTCTCTCAGGCCTTCTGTGGGTGTTGACTTTGGCCACATCAGTGTCATGGCTTCACAGCCTGTGTGATCTGCAGCTTGCTGGCCATGACAACCACAGCGAGCAAAAGTGTGTTTTCTTCTGTTTTCTTCATGGCTGACTCAGTGGTCGGGGCATTGTATGATGGCATAGCGATCAAAGTGTTTCTCCTGGGTGCGCTTTTTCAAGGGTCTTGGGCTGCCGGAAGGTGGGTGATGTGTGGGTCTTCCTTTTGTGGCTGTGGGTGCCTTTCAGCACTGCCTTCTTGGCCTTTGCTTTGGCTGCAGCTTTGGGCGGAGGAGCAAGAGCTTCCTTTTTTGCTTTTGGCACCATGTTGGTGAACAGGTCTTATTTTGTCATGCTGTGGTGATTTTTAGAGTAGTAATAGAAAACAGAAAGAAGTAGCCAGGAATATTTATCAGGTATTGATTTTTTTACATATTTATTTGTTGTGTATGGGTGCACGTATTTGTGATTGCATGTGTTATTAAACCAAGGCCAGTGATCAATCTTGGGTGTCGTTCCTCAGGAGCCATTTCCTTTGTTTCTTTTGATACAAGATCTCACTCTGGAACCTGGAGCCCATAGGTAGCCCAAGGCAGCATCTCTGCTGAGATTATGAGCGCACTCCACTGTTCCCATCTCTTTATGTGGTGCTGGGGTTCAATTCAGGTCCTTATGCTTGTGGAACAAACACTGCCAACTAAGCCATTTCCCCAGCTCCTGTTCTAATGCTTATGATGTGGATTTATTTTTCTAGACAGACACGTCAAAATTTATGAAATTTACTCAGTATTAGAGGTCTGTGTAAAAGCTTTCACAACCACAAAGCCTCTTGTCTTTTTTCATATTCTACATATACATTCTTTCTTACTGTGTTCTATCGTCTACCTTTCTTTGATATCCAATTGTAATTTAGCTTTAGAATATACTATTTGATACTTTTACGCCTTTAATCTTAACACTTTGGAGGTAGAGACAGGCTGCTCTCTGAGTTTTTTTGAGGCCAGCCTGGTTTACAGAGTGAGTTCCAGGACAGCTAGGGCTACACAAAGAAACCCTGACTCAAAAAATAAACAAAATAAAAGTATGTATGGTATTTTGCCTACATGGGTATCTCTATGTCTCATGTGCATGCCTGGTACCTGAGGAGGCCGGGAGAAGGTCTTAAGAGTCCATGGAACTGGAGTTACATATGGTTGTGAACTGCCATATGGGTGCTGGGAATTGCACCTCGGTCCTCTGGAGAGCAAATAGCCTCTTTACCTTCCTCCAGCCCCTAAAATTCTTTAAAAATGTTTTGGAGAGCCGGGTGATGGTGGCGCACACCTTTAATGCCAGCACTCAGGAGGCAGAGGCAGGCGGACCTCTGTGAGTTCGAGGCCAGCCTGGTCTAGAAGAGCTAGTTTCAGGATAGAAACCAAAAAGCTACGGAGAAACCCTGTCTCGAAAATCAAAAAAAAAAAAAAATGTTTTGGAGGGGTCTAGAGAGATGGCTTAGGGGTTAAGAGCCCTTATGTCTGCTCTTATAGAGAACCTTGGTTCAATTCCCAACAACCATGTGGCCGCTCATAACTGCCTGTAACTCCAGTTCCGGGAATCCAGCACTCTCACCCAGACACGCATGCAGGCAGAACACCAGTCACATAAAAATAAGCAAATCTTTTTTTTAAAAAAGGTGCTGGAGCCGGGCGGTGGTGGCGCACGCCTTTAATCCCAGCACTCGGGAGGCGGAGGCAGGCGGATCTCTGTGAGTTCGAGGCCAACCTGGTCTACAAGAGCTAGATCCAGGACAGGAACCAAAAGCTACGGAGAAACCCTGTCTCGAAAAATCCAAAAAAAAAAAAAAAAAGGTGCTGGAAATAAAAACAAAAATCATATTAAAATTTTATTTAAGCTGAGCAGGGGTGGTGCACACCTTTAATCCCAGCACTCAGAAGGCAGAGGCAGGTGGATTTTGAGGCCAGCCTGGTCTACAGAGCGAGTTCCAGGACAAGCAGGGTTACACAGAGAAACTTTGTCTTGAAAAACAAAAAAAGAAAAGCATTTTTTTTTTAATTAAATAATTCTTTAAAGGTGGGTCTGGAGAGCTTGGCTTAGTGGCTAAGAACACATACTGCTTTGTCAGAGGACTCAAGTTCAGTTCCTAAGTCAGGCTGCTCATGACCCTGTAACTCTAGACTCTGGTGGGATAGGTTTCCTTAGGCACTTGCACTCCTGTGTACATGCACCACATACACCATGTGGGCCAGTTGTATGTTAGGATTAATACAAGCTAGGAAGCCTCAATTGAGAAAATGTCACCAGAAGATTGGTTTGTAGGGAACCTTGTAGGGCTTTTCTTAATTGTGTGTGGTGCCTTCCCTGGACTGGTGTTCCATAAGAAAGCAGGCTGAGCAAGCTGCGGGAAGCAAACCAGTAAGCAGCACCCTTCCATGGCCTCTGCGTCAGCACCTGCCTCCCTTCCCTGACTCTTTTTGATGACGAACATAGCAATTTTGCACATTATAATACACAGCTAAGTTAATTTTTTTTTAAGAGACGGGGTTTCTCTGTGCAACAGCCCTAGCTGTCCTAGCATGTGCTCTGTAGACTAGGATGGCCTCGAACTCACAGAGATCCACTTGCCTCTGCCTTCCAAGTGCTGGCATTAACGGTGTGCACCACCACCACCCAGCTAAATTCAAAAAGGTTTTTAACTGTTATCTCCCAGGGTTTTTTTCAAATTAATTATGCATACAGACGTCATTCACACAGCACACAGACAGCACAGAGACAGAGACAGTCATACACAGAGACACAGACACATTCCAACACAACACACAGTACAGACTTACCTTACCTGGGACTCGAACGGGCGACCTCGGGCTCTGCGGGGCGGTGCTCCAATCCTCTCAACCAGCTCTCCAACAGTTTATCTCCCAGTTTTGATTCTTGAAAAAACAAATGATTTGGCACTCACCATTGACCCCAGTACTCTGGAGGCAGAGGTAGGTGGATCTCTGAGTTCAAGGTCAGCCCTGCTACACAGCCCTGGATGACCTGGAACTTGACAAGTATGTAGATCAGGCTGCCTCAAACTTGGAGTGATCCTCTTGCTTCTTACCTCATTGAGTGTTGTGATTATTATAGGCATGTGCCACCGAACATGGTCCTGGTGAATGTTTATCCTATTTAGTTCTCTTCAACTTCAACATGGAGAACTGGTTTTCCCATAATAAAAAGAAACGAACTTTTTAGCAAAAAAATTATGTGCCTTATTCGTCGCATGTTTTGGTGGGGTTTTTTTTGTTGTTGTTGTTTTTGTTTGTGTTATTAAAGACAGCTTCTTGCTGTGTAGCACTAGCTGGTTTGGAATTTGCTATGTAGACCAGGCTAACTTCAAACGCATAGATTTGCCTGCCTCTACCTATCAAGTACTGGGATTAAAGGCATGTACCATCATGCCTGGCCTTTATCACAGGTGTGTGTGTGTGTGTGTGTGTGTGTGTGTGTGTGTGTGTGTGTGTGTCTGTGTGTACACGGACTAGGTTTGACTAGCCTTGTAATTGAGATCCTGAGTACTGGGGTTGCAGGTGTGTGTTACTGCACCTTGCTTACATCGGTTTTTTACGTATTTACTGAATGTCGTATTGTTGTTTTGTAGAATGGAGATGTATGCATTTCAATTCTTCATCCGCCTGTAGATGACCCACAAAGTGGAGAACTGCCCTCTGAAAGGTGGAATCCCACTCAGAATGTGAGGTAAGGTGTTAGAAGAGATGATACTTGCCGAGCTTTGTTCACTGCTTTCTAATTTTATTGTTTTTTTGAGACAGGATTACTCTGTGAAAGCCCTGGCTCCTGGAACTCCGTTTGTAAACCAGGCTGGCTTTGAACTCAAGAGACCTATGTCTGCCCCGGGTGCTGGGATTAAAGGCATGCACCACTACTGCCCAA
The DNA here is from genome assembly GCF_018167655.1 of Microtus oregoni. Taxonomy (NCBI): domain Eukaryota; kingdom Metazoa; phylum Chordata; class Mammalia; order Rodentia; family Cricetidae; genus Microtus; species Microtus oregoni. Next base: position 6,567,701 of record NW_024543076.1, on the reverse strand, counting down.
CTATTTTTGAGACATTCTTACTATGTTGCTAAGATTGACCTCAAATTCCTGGGCTCAAGTAAACCCTTTATGTCAGCCTCCCAAACACACCAGACTGCAGACACTTGCTACTTGAGTCGTATGTTGGTGTCTCACTCTGTGTGAAGCTGTGAAAGAACTCCCTCCTGGGTTTGATAGCTCCTCTCTGGTTAGAGCACCAAAGGTTCAAAGGGGCATTGTGGTGATCGGAGGCCAAGAATGCTGCAGAAATCAGATATTTGCTGGGGGGTGGGCGAGAGGCTAGTTCTGAGCTGGGGCAAGGATGACACAGGGTAGGGGAGGTCTGGAGCATCCTAAAGGGACATAGGCAACACTGGTGACAGTGGTCACAGTGGTCTTTAGTGATGATGGTTGAAGGTGGGGTACGGGTTGCTTCTGGAATGTGGGCAGTTCTCGGTTGACTAGCTTCCTGAGGTGCTTGGGATTCTTTCTCATTTCCCTCCATCAGGTATCTGGTTGAGGGGTTTTGTTTTGTTTTGTTTTTGTTTTTTGAGACACGGTTTCTCTGTGTGTCTTTGGAGTCTGTCCTGGAACTCACTCTTGTAGACCAGGCTGACCTCAAACTCACAGAGATTCACCTGCCTTTGCCTCCCGAGTGCTGGGATTAAAGGCATGCGCCACCATCGCCCGGCCTAGGAGCTATCTTTTTTATTTATTATGTATACAGTGTTCTGTCTGCATGTATGCCTGTATGCCAGAAGAGGGCATGCACGTGCAGGCCTGCTTTCTTCAAAGAAAGGGCGAATGATGCCTGGTTACTTGGAGTGCTGGCGTGGCATGGCAACACACCCTGATGATCCTTTGTTAGCTGCAAATTCCCCCAAATCCTGAGAATTGTTTAGGCCTTAATCCTAGACTTTGCCTCTCAGTGGATAGAACTCATACTTATGAAAGTTGCTTCGTACTTTGCATCAATCCTATGCTTAGTGCAAATTCTACCTCTCTAGGACCTCACCCTGAGCATTGTCTCAGCCAGTTAAGCTCATAATGAGTTAGATTAGAGGACTGCGCAGCAAGATCCTGTCTCAGGAGAGAGCCGTCTCTGAGTTATGTAGGCAAGCTCAGTCTATGTCATCTGCTTTGGAACTGGCTACCTAGTATCTCTGCTCCATGTAGCTGTAGTGTATTCCTTCAGCAGCAGTTCTTCTCCGAGGGGGAAATCTCTCGGGATCATTCAAGAAGACTTTCGTTGGTTGTCTTTGGGAATATTTTTACTTGTCTTTTTTGTTTCTGTTACTTATAGAGATAAAGTTTTTTGTTTTTTTAAACAAGGTTTTACTGTGTAGCCTAGCTGACCTCAATTTTGTAATCTTCCTGCCACCATCTCCCGAGTCCTGCTGTTACAACAAGCATGCACCACATCTAACTTGTTTAAGGAGGTTCTAAAGGTAGATAGTAAATTGCCAGTCTGTTTGAGGGTTACTTACGATACTATCATGTCTCACTGTGTAGTTCTGGTTGTCTTGGAGCTTACCCTGTAGACCAGGTTTGCCTTCATTTGCACCATCTGTCTCTGCCTCCCAAAGGCTCAGCACACTGATCCACTGAAATACTGACTCAAGAGACACAGGGCAGGTAGGGCAATCCTTTCTTTCGCACCACTTTGCAGCCAATTCGTCAGTGTTGAGTAGCTTGTCTGGCTCAGAGGATTGATGTCTGAGTTTAGCTTTAGGGTCACTGTAGCAGGACTGCAGTGGAACTAGCATGAGGTGTCTGGTTTATCTGTCATCAGTCACAGCTGTTGCCTGGCACTGGCAACATATTCTCATGGGTTGGGGTTTTCTGTGCTCTTCAGCTTGTAAGTGGGCATATTCATAAGGTAGAGTTATTTGGAAGGGTCTTTGTGACCTACAGAATATAAAACCTTCTTTAAGAGCTCAGCCTGTACAGTTGTAAGTATTGGCTAGAGCAATAAAAGAAAGAGACCAGTTATCCACTAAAGCCTGATGGGTTCTGGAGGAAGTCCAGACACCAGGGAGCACAGTGATGTTGAGTGGTCCTTATGTCTCTAGTTAATAGAAACAACCTCCCCTAGTTCTTGTTTTGGCCATAACCAAGGTGAGACCAGGAAGTTTGTCACAGCCTGCTTACATTTCACAGCTCCTTTCTCTGAGATACATCTCCAGAACTACTTGTTATCTCCCCTGTTTCCTGTAGGGCAAGAAAGTGGTCTTAGGTGGAGCCAAATGGATGGGCCTAATCCAGCAGTCACAGATGCATACAGAGTTTCTTGTTTAGTCTTTTCTACAACCCACTGGAAGGGCAAAGAGCCAAGTTCTGCTACAAAGCATATGTGGGCAGAATAGGCACAGCTAAGGGGGAAGTTGTAGTCTCACTTGTCCTGGAATTCTTTTAAACCTTACTCGTGGCCAGAGAGATTTTATTTGTCCCCTTGATTTTTGTGTATTGAGTCCCAGTGAAAATTGCCATTAATTTTTGCTTTTTTTGCAAGTAAAGATATCTTTTATATTTAAAATTGCTTCTATTTGAAAGACAGGGTCTTACGTAGTTGGTTCAGTCTGGCTAGGAACTTGCTATGTAGCTCTGGTTGACTTTGAACTCCTGATCCCGTTGCCTTTTCCTTTCAGCTGCTCGATGTGCTTAGTGCTTACCTTGGTGAGTAAAGGTACTTCCTTGTAAGCCTGGCAATCCAAGTTTCACCCCCAGAGCCCACAAAAAGGTGGAAGGAGAGAACTGACTCCACAAAATTGTCTTCGTTTTTGTTTTTTTTGGTTTTTTTATTTTGTTTTTTGAGACAAGGTTTCTCTGTAGCTTTGGTGCCTCTCCTGGAACTAGCTCTTGTAGACCAAGCTGGCCTTGAACTCACAGAGATCTGCCTGCCTCTGCCTCCCGAGTTCCAGGACAACCAAGACTGTCTCACAGAGAAGACCTGTCTCGAAAAACAAAGTCTGTAACACCATGGCCAGGTGTTCTGAGATCTGCAAACTGTCACAAGAAGCTAGTTTGCATGCATTGAGAGAGAGAGAGAGAGAGAGAGAGAGAGAGAGAGGAGAGGGAGGAGGAGGGGAGAGAGAGAGAGAGAGAGAGAGAGAGAGTGTGTGTTTGTGTGTGTGTGCACATGCATGCATTTTCCCTACCCATTTTGTAACAGACTTTGTCCTTTTCCTGTTTTGCCTACAGATGAAATAGGCTTTCCTTAACACACGATTTTCCTATTTTTATCTTTCTGTGATTTTCTGCTCACCCACACAGGGTATTATGTTGGTGCATTTTCCGTTGTTAAGCGTGCTGGTATTAAAGGCAGGTACCACCACTGCATGGTCTAGTAGTTCTTTTCCTTGTCACGGTTGTTTTGGCTATCCTGGGATTTCAGTTTTTCCATAGAGTTTGTCCTTTCAAGGTCTGTAAAGAATTGTGTTGGAATGCTTTTGGTAGGAAGGCCATTTTTATTATACATATTTTATTATATTGACCCTACTGATCCATGAGCATGGGATATCTTTCCATCTTCTGATATCTTTTCCAGTTTCTTTCTTCAATGACTTGACGTTCTTATCATACAAATCTTTCACTTCTTTGGTTAGTGTTACCTCAAGATATTTTATATTATTTGATGTGAAGGGTATTGTGCCCCGATGTATTTCTCAGTCTATCATTTCTATATAGGAGGGCTGTTGAGTTTTGTGAGTTATTCTGTATCCAGCCACTTCACTGAAAGTAATCAGGTGTAGAATTTTTGGGGTCACTTATATAGACTGTCATATCACCTGCAAATAATGATCCTTTGATTTCTTCCTTTCCAATTTGTATTCCCTTGATCTCCTTCAGTTGTCTTATTGCTCTAGCTAAGAATTGAAGTACTATTTTTTTCCCCTTTCAGTTTGTTTATATGGTGGATTACATTGACTGATTTTTTTTTTTTTAATGTTGAATTGTTTCTGCATCTCTAGGATGAAGCCAACTTGGTCGTGATGGATGATCTTTTTGATGTGTTCTTGGATTTGGTTTGTGAGGCTTTTTATTGTTTTGTTTTTTGAGAAAAGGATTTCTTTGGTTGTTCTTGGAACTCGCTCTATAGACCAGGTTGGTCTCCAACTCACGAGATCGCTTGCTTCTACCTTCTAAGTGCTGGGATTAAAGGTGTGTGCCACCAGTGCCCAACCTTTGGGGGGTGGATTGCGATTATTTTATTGAGCATTTTTGCATTTATGTTCATAAGGGAGATTGATTTGTAATTCTTCTTTGTTAAATGTTTGTGTAGTTTGAGAGTCAGGGTAACTATTGCCTCATAAATTAATTTGGCAATGTTCCTTTTATTTCTATTTTGTGGAATAATTTGAGGAGTATTAGTATTAGTTCCTCTTTGACAGTCTTGTAGAATTCTGCACTTTTAGTTGGGAGACATTTAATGACTGCATTTATTCCTTAGGGTTATAGATCTGTTTATCTGATTGTGATGCTTAGGTAAGTGGGATCTATTGAGAAAATTATCCATTAATTTTAAAATTTCCAATTTTGTGGAGTACAGGTTTTTAAAGTATGACCTAATTATTTTTTTTTTGGATTTCCTCAGTGTCTGTTGTAAGCCCCCCCCCATGTTTCTGATTTTGTTAATTTGAATATTCCCTCTCAGTTTTTTAGTTAATTTGGATAAGGGTTTGTCTATCTTAATGATTTTCGCAAAGAACCAACTCTTTGTTTCTTTGAGTCTTTGTATTGTTCTTTGTTTCTATATTATTGATTTCAGCTCTCAGTTTGATTATTTCCTGCTAGCTCCTCCTCCTGGATGAGCTTACTTCTTTTTGCGCTAGAGCTTTCAGGTGTGCTGTTAAATTGCTAGTGAGAGAGTTCTCCAAATTCTTTATATCGGCACTTAGTGCTATGAACTTTAAACCTCTTAGCACTGCTTTCATTGTGTCCCGTAAGTTTGGTTATGTTGTGCATTCATTTTCATTGAATTCTAATAAGTCTTTTTTTTTAAATATTTATTTATTTATTATGTATACAATATTCTTTTTTTTTTAAGATTTATTTCTTTATTATGTATACAACATTCTGCCTCCATGTATGCCCGCATGCCAGAAGAGGGCACCAGATCTCAGTACAGATGGTTGTGAGCCACCATGTGGTTGCTGGGAATTGAACTCAGGACCTCTGGAAGAGCAGTGAGTGCTCTTAACCTCTGAGCCATCTCTCCAGCCCTGTATACAATATTCTGTCTGTGTGTATGTCTGCTGGCCAGAAGAGGGTACCAGACCTCATTACAGATGGTTGTGAGCCACCATGTGGTTGCTGGGAATTGAACTCAGGACCTTTGGAAGAGCAGGCAATGCTCTTAACCACTGAGCCATCTCTCCAGCCCTCTAATAAGTCTTTAATTTCTTTGCCTTAACTTAGTTTTCATTCAGTAGAGTTGTTCAGTTTCCGTGAGTTTGTAGGCTTTCTGCTGTTGTTGAAATCCAGCTTTAATGCATGGTAGTCTGATAGGTAAGGGAGTTATTTCAGTTTCTTGTCTCTGTTGAGACTTGCTTTGTGAGCAGGTATGTGGTCAGTTTTGGAAGAGGTTCATGAGATGCTAGGAAGAAGGTGTGTTCCTTTGTGTTTGGGCGAAATGTTCTGTAGATGTCTGTTAGGTTCATTTGATGTATAGCCAGTTAGCTCCAGTGTTTCTCTGCTTAGTTTCTGGCTGGATGACCTGTCTATTGGCAAGAGTGGGTTTTGAAGTCTCCCACATTAGTGTGTGACGATCAGCTTGTGATGTAAGCTGTAGCACTGTTTCTTTTATAAACGTGGTTTATACCAGGCGTTTTCTTTTGTGCCACCAACCAGCTCCCAAATCATGACATGGAGACTATGGAGTTATGAATGCTTGGCCTAACTTAGGCTCATTCTCGGCTAGCTCTTTGGACTTAAATTAACCTTCTTTTCATTATTTACTCTTTGCCTCAGGGCTTTTTACCTTTTCCCCCCCCATCTGTTTATCTTCTTTTTCTGTTGTCTCTGACTGGCTGGCTGGCTGGTCGGTCCTGGACATCTCCCTCTTTCTCTCCTCCTTCCTATCTTTCCTAGGTTTCTTTTATTTTTCTCTCTCTGCCAGCCTCGCCTCTAACCCTAGCTATTGGCCATTCAGCTCTTTATTAAACCAATCAGATGCTTTAGGCAGGCAAGGTGACATAGACACACATCTTTTTTTTTTTTTTGAGACAGGGTTTCTCTGTAGCTTTGGTGCCTGTCCTGGAACTAGTTCTTGTAGACCAGGCTGGCCTCGAACTCACAGAGATCCGCCTGCCTCTGCTTCCCGAGTGCTGGGATTAAAGGCGTGTGCCACCACCGCCCGGCACATCTTTTCATAATTAAACAAATGCAACAAAAACAAATGTAACACATCTTTACATAGTTAAATATTCTACAGCAGTGGGTGTTCTTGCATTTGGGGTAGACATTAAGAATTGAAAGATCATTCTGAGGGATTTTTCCTTTGGTGAGTGTAAGATTTCCCTCTCTCCCTCCCTCCCTCCCTCCCTCTCTCCCTCCCTCCCTCCCTCCCTTCCCCCTCCCCTCCTTCCCCTTTCTCTCTCTCTTTTTAAAAATATTTATTTATTTATTTATGTATGTATGTATACAATATTCTGTCTGTGTGTGCAAACCAGAAGAGGGCAGCAGACCTCGTTACAGATGGTTGTGACCCACCATGTGGTTGCCGGGAATTGAACTCATAACCTTTGGAAGAGCAGGCAATGCTTTTAACCGCTGAGCCATCTTTCCAGCCCCCTTTCTCTCTTTTGAAACAAAATTTCTCTGTAGCTTTGGAGACTGTCCTGGAACTAGCTCTTGTAGACCAGGCTGGCCTTGAACTCACAGAGATCCGCCTGCTTCTGCCTCTAGAGTGCTGGGAGCTCCCCTATCTCTTGATTTTTTTTGGTTAGCTTTCATTTAATTGGAAAACCTTTTTCCAAACCTTTCTTCTATATTTGATGCTAAGGTATGTTTCTTGGGCATAGGAGAAGGATGGATTCTGTTTTCAATCCATTCTGTTAGTCTGTTTCTCTTTACTGGGGAATTGAGTGTATTGATAGCAATGACCAATGATTGTTAATTACTGTTATTTTGTTGTTGTTGTTGTTGTTGGTGGTGGTGGTGTGTATAGTGTGTGTGTGTTTCTTTTGGTTTTGCTGGTGGGAGGTTATTTCCTATGATTTCGTAGATATAGTTAACCTCCTTAGGTTAGAGTTTTCCTTCTAGGGCCTTCTGAAGGGTTGGATTTGTGAATATTGTTTAAATTTGACTTTTTCATGGAATATCTTGTTTTCTCCATCTTTGGTGATTGAAAGTTTGCTGTGTGGTCTCTTAAAAGAGTCTGCAGCACATCTGTCCAGGCCTTTCTGACTTTTAGAGTTTCCTTTGAGAAGGCAGATGTAATTCAGGTATGCCTTTCTATGTTACTTGGTCTTTTTCCCTTATAACTTTTGATATTCTTTGTTTGTTATGTGTATTTAGTGGTTTGGTTATGTGGCGAGGGGACTTTCTTTTCTTGTCCAGTCTATTTGGTGTTCTGTAAGCTTCTTGTGCCTTTATAGGCATCTCCTTCTTTAGTTAGGAACATTTTCTTATATGATCTTGGTGAAATATTTTCTGGGCCATTGAGCTGGGTTTCTTAGGTTTGGTCTTTTCACAGTGTCCCATATTTCCTAAATGTTTTATGTCAAGAATTTTTTTAGATTTAACATTCACTTTTACTAATGTATCTATTTCTTCTATGCTGTCTTCAATGCCTGAGAGTCTCATCTCTTGTATTCTGCTGGTGAAGCTGGCCTCTGTAGTTCCTCTTTACTTACCTAAAGTTTTCCTTCCAGAATTCCTCCAGTTTGTATTTTCTCTATTGCTTCTATTTCCACTTTCAGGTCTTGGACAGTTTTGTCTCCTACAACTTTTGGTCTTTTTGGCCTTCTTTTATTTCCTTCAACCTTTTGTTAGTCTCTTCCTTGATTTCTTTAGTTTATTAATTTCCTCCCTGAAGCCCTCGGTCACCTACATAAAGTTGGCTTTAAGGATGTTTTCATGTGCTCCAGCTGTGTTGGAATAGTCGGGCTTGCTGTGGTAAGATAGCTGGACCTGGCTGTTACTGTGCTGTTACACTGGCCTCCAGGCTGTTGCATTTGTGGTGATACAGGTCTAAGTGCCTCCTCAAGAGTTTCCTCTCTGGTCTTCTGGCCTGTGGTTGAGCAGGGGGTCTTCACCTGAGTTGGGGGCTGTACTTCTGGTGACCATTCTCTTATTGAGCAGGGCACCTCTTGAGTTTGGGGCTGGAGTTCTGGTGGTCGTCTGCAAGGCCTGTGATCCAGGAGGGAGTCTCTGCTTGTATTGGGGGCTGGGTCAAGGTGATGAGAAGTGGGGGTGTTGGGGATAGATTGGGGGCACTGAGAGTTGGGTAGGTACACTTGCAGGCGGCCCACCTGGAGTTCTAGCAGCCGGGGTAAATGACTTCTGGTGGTAATCCTAATAAGATATTTATATATATTAATGCTAATAGCATTCTCCCTGCGTGTTCACCTGCAGGGCAGAAGAGAGCATCAGATCTCATTACAGATGGCAGTGAGCCATGTGTTGTTGGGAATTGAACTCAGGACCTCTGGAAGAGCAGCTAGTGCTGCTAACCTCTGAGCTATCACTCCAACCCCTAAAAAAATTTTTTTTAAACCATATTTACTGTGTATGTATGTATGTATGTATGTTATGTATGGCATCTAAGCAGAAGTATGAGAACAACTTGGGATAGTTATTCGCTTCCTGTCGTGTTCATCCTGGCTACCACAGTCGAGTCTCCAGGCTTGGTGGCAGCACCTTTACCGGCTGGGCCATCTCAGCAGCTCCCAGAACAAAACTGTGTCATCACTTTTCATAAGTCTTCAGATATAACCTCTCATTTGTATTAGATATTTTAAGGGTGAAAAACTTTAAACTTGACTGTAATTTCTTTGAAAACTACTTTGTGAACAGGGTTTTCACAGTGGCTTTTCTTTGCTTTCCAGGACTATCCTGTTAAGTGTAATCTCACTGCTTAATGAGCCCAACACCTTTTCTCCAGCCAACGTGGATGCTTCAGTGATGTTCAGGAAATGGAGGGACAGTAAAGGAAAAGACAAGGAGTACGCTGAGATCATCAGGTGAGTCAGAGCGTAGCATTCTGGACCTCACTGCTCACGTGCAAACTTCAATATCCTGTTATTTTAAAACAATTCTCAGCTTATGGAGTAGGAATCTAAGAGAACCCAGAACAGAAACAAAAAACAAAACCTCATTAGAAAGCAGGCCCGGGAGACACACGGGATGGGACGGATGTATTTTAAAGCAGGCTAGCCTTGAACGCAGAGATCAGAGATGCCTCTGAGTACTGGGTTACAGTGTACATCACTGTGCCCTGCTTGTTTTTCATAGTCAGCCACTGAGGTGAATTATTTATGTCAAGAATCAAGGGGCTGGAGAGATGGCTCAGAGGTTAAGAGCACTGACTGTTCTTCCAGATGACCTGAGTTCAATTCCCAGCAACCACCACGGTGGCTCACAACCATTTCTATTGAAATCTGGTTCCCTTTTCTGGTATGCAGACAGAACACAAGTAGTGTAAGTGGTAAAGACCTATAGCAGCTACAGGAATATGTGCAAAGCCTGGGACAAACTAAAGCTTCAGGGAAGCAGTGTTCTTATGTTTTCAGTTTTTCCAGTCCTCCATCTTGACACGCCACCACTGGGTGATGGGAGACTGTGAAGAGCACTCCAGACCAACGAGACTCAGTGACATGGGGACCTAGCAGCCAAGGGGAGGAAACTGAGGAATCAGCTTTGTGCATTAAAGGCACCGCAGATATGCTGGGCTCTAGCTAAGAGCTGGCTGGATTGCTTGATACATGCCCTGGGTTTGATTCCCAACACCCTTCCCCCCATACACACACACACAAACAAGGCTGACTCTAAATTCAGAACGCACATAAAAAGCCAGTAGTAGCCGGGCAATGGTGGCGCACACCTTTAATCCCAGCACTCGGGAGGCAGAGGCAGGCGGATCTCTGTGAGTTCGGACCAGCCTGGTCTACAGAGCTAGTTCCAGGACAGACTCCAAAGCCACAGAGAAACCCTGTCTCGAAAAACAAACAAACAACAACAACAAAAAGCCAGTAGTAGCATCTGTAATCCCTGAGCCCTCAGCAGGAGATGGGAGGCAAAAACAGGATTACAGTGAAGAGATTTTTGTCTCAAACAAGGCTAAAATGTTAAACAAGGAGCCTCTATGATGGCACCTGCCTTAGTGTGCTGCAGGGTACCTGTCCTATCTGGAGTATTCAAAGTGAGTGATGAGAATATTTATTGATTATGGTCAGTTACAAGTTTCTTAAAAACAGAAGCTTAAACCAAGTAAGATGGGTTTTGGGCATAATCCCCACATAAGGAGACTTAAGGGCAAGGGGATTAGAGTTGAAGGCCAGTGTATGTTAGTGACATCCTCTCAAACAAAAGCAGACTCGCACAAACCATTGTGTCATTCTCTGTTCAGGAAACAGGTCTCGGCCACTAAGGCTGAAGCAGAAAAGGATGGAGTGAAGGTCCCCACAACCCTGGCAGAATACTGCATCAAAACTAAAGTGCCTTCCAATGACAACAGCTCAGATCTGCTGTATGACGACTTGTATGACGACGACATTGATGATGAAGACGAGGAGGAAGAGGACGCCGACTGTTATGATGATGATGATTCTGGGAACGAGGAGTCGTGACATGTTCCTTCAGTGCCCCTGTACTGCCCTGACGTCTCAGGCCAAAGGGAGGGGAGCAAGTGGGGATCTATGGCGGCCCCTCAGCAAAAACTTACTCATGGGGTGGGGAAACACACAGCTCCTGCTGACTCCCCGCGGATCTCAGTTTGCTCCTTTTTATGGACCTTTACTGGAGAGAAAGTACCCTCCACAGAATGTCTGAATTCTTGCATTCTTTACCCTTCCATCACTGTATTGATTCTTTTTAAAGGAAAAAAAAAAAAGCCACCACCCTTCAAACTCCCACCTCACTTCATCTCTGCAGAATGTTCACAGCAAAACACGTTTGTCTGTTTTTAGATTCTTGAAGAATTAGTCTGTTTAAGACATTATGTGTTTAAAGCTGGGAACGCACTGGGAGTCCACAAGTGCTGCATATATTGGGTAGCAAAAGAAAATGGGGGAAAAAAAAAAACACAAAACCAAAAAAAAAAAAACCACAAAACCCACAAAACAAACTTTAAAAAAAAAAAAAAGCCAATTTGCCAAGCAAGGTTTAGCTGCTCCTTTCCATTAGTGCGTGTGCATTTGTTCAGCCCGTGGTGGTGAATTTTGTTTCTTTCCCTTCCTAAGGCTGGGATGCAGTGGGCATCAGGGACTTACTCTTGCTAATCCTGATGAAGTGTGCTGCTTCTGCCTCTATGACATCACCCCAACATGGAGGCTACAGCTACTCTGAGAGAAATCAGATTTTGTTTTTTTGGAATTGATTGGGATCTAAAGCCTGAAATAAATATTCATACTTTACATAGAACTGAGCACTTGGTTGCTATTTATTTTAAAGATAGGGTATCTTTTTTTCTGAGTGGGGTGAGTGGGGGGGACGTGAAAGGCAGTGTGTGTGAAGTTTTAGTTATGAAAACAGAATTGAAAATTGTACCAGTCTTGATTGATGCTGCTGAGGGGGAAGTTCAAAAGCCGCTGTTGGGGGAGGAAACATCTCAGATACTCAAATGAGGGTTATTTTTTAATTAACCATTTTTAATTATTCAGTATTAATCCTAGGTGCATGTGCTAAGATTTTGGTTTTCATCGAGCTGCTCCTCCTGATAGTGACACGTGTGTGACCTTGATCTGGACGGCACTTTGGGCCAGAGTGCAAGCAGGAATTGTTCCTGGAGCTTCCCTAGGCTCAGTTTGGGCAGGGCTGCAGTTGCTGCAGCTGTTTCCCAGATCTCAATCACGTCTTGCTTCAATCAAGAGTGAACTCCTTTAGCCTTCACCATCCAGGGACTTCAGATTTGAAGTAAAATTTTTGTTCCTGTTTCAGCAAACTGCTATAATATAAAACTAGTTTTCAGAAGGATAGGATGCTACAATCCTTGTGTACCAGCTCAGATAGGAACTGGGGAGGATGGATCCTCCACTGTCGGTAGGCGCCCCTTCCTTTCTGATCTCAGGGTTTTCATTCACTCTTTGAACTGAATGCTATTTCCCAGTTCTTTGACCTCTAAAGTTGGGTCTGTTCTTCAATGAGAATGTTTAGTCCAGAAATGTTTCAATAGTAAAGACTTAAAATTCCTCTCAATACTCCCGGATAGCCTGCAACCCTGGATCCATACGTAGTGCTGTTCTTCTTTCCCCTTACACCCAGCCCACTGAAGCTAAAGCATCTCACTCCCAGGCATGGTAAACCTTGGCATCATGGGAGGCTCCCTGTTGGCCTCTATGGAGCCAGAGAGGCAAGTGGAGGTGGGCCTCTCAGCTTCTGTTGACAGTACTGTTAAGGCTAGGTTTGCATTTGATGTGAAAAGAACAGCTTTTTAGTCTAATCAAGGCCGCACTGGGGCTGAGTGGAGAAAGTATATAGTGACATGATTCTGTTGTTGCTTCTCTTTTACTATTCCAGAATCCTATCAGCCACGCTCTACTTTTGTAGGCCCTTCTTCCCCCTCTCCTGGCCATTATTTGCTGGGTTCCATCTTGTCCACTGGAAGGGAAATGTATAGCTCTCTTGAAAAATCACCCTGATGCACAAGGTTTACATTTGCAACTAAAAAGATTCAGATGCAATTTTCAATTAAACCAGCGGACACAACCAATTTTAGTAGTTTCGTTAGCTAAAATTGATGGTTTTTTTTTTTTCAGTTTAACTTACAAGTTTACCCGATGCATTTTGTGTTGACTTCTCCTTAATGGTTTGTTTTTTTCTGCCCATCTGTCTCCTAATAAAAAATGTGAAATAAAATATACCTGTATTGCTACTTCCCCATGGGTCATCCCTCCCCACCCCCACCTGGACAATAGCCAGGTCTCACTTGGGCTCCAGGGACTTTTTAGAGACCACCTTTAGTCAATAACCTCCTTTAGTCCCCTCATTCATGGGGCAGAGGAACAAAGATTGCTGCAGGAGACTACACAGGGGGTAGAATCTCTCAGTTGGCCAGAATCATGAGTCAACAGCTACAGGGGTCTGATGGCTGACTACTGCTCCTGACTAAAGCAGATGTCTGCCATTGTGAACCCCAAATCCTCCAAACTTCAAATAGTCTCATCTAAGTAGATAATGGCTCACTTCAAACTCGCTAATCCCCAACTCTGCCTGGCTCTGGGATTACACCCTTTGCTCCCTTTCCCCCAAAACCTGTCCTCAGAGCATTTTGAATGAAGTGTGCTCCTCTTACGTAGCCTAGTCTGAAACAGTGCTGTGGAGTTGGAGCTGACACTTGAGATAATGCCATCCCAACCTGACTCCGTAGGTAGACCTATCCCACTGTCAGCGGAAGCAAGGGGCAGGCACAGGCAGTTATGGGCCTGGAATAATAATAGTAATAATTGGCTTCCTTTCAGGTTACCAGTCACTACCCTGGCACTTCTGCTCTCCGGACCATTATACAGATGGCCAGAAAAGGCATATTAGCTTTTCTGAGCACCGCCTAGGCCTACAGAGAAAGGTCAAAAGACAATTCAAGTGGCTGTCCTTGTGAGGTCCAGTGACTCCCAAACCATCCTTAGTCACAGTACACAGAGAACCAGCTTGCTCTCAGAACTTTATTAGGTGGAGTTTGGATGAGAGAAAACCCTGAAACAGTTGCCCGCCTGGTTTAGGACAACTGGTATGGAGCAGCCTTTGTTTGGTACGGGCTTTCACTGAGATGGAAGCGGACTGATTTATTTTCATGGGAGCTGACTGGCTGAACATCTTGAGACCCAGTTCAGATTCTGTTTTAAATGGTTGGTCAAAGGCAAGCCCCTAGGGTAGGGCCAAACCAGAAGGCCTTGCTGTGACAGGCAGATGGGTTTTTGCTGGACAGGGGTCATCTCTGCTATTCCCAGATTAAGATCTGTTGGAATGGGGACCATGACAAAAATCAGTTTCTCAAAAACAGTATGAATTACAGAGGGTAGAAACAATGGTTCACAGCGAGCGAGATAAAGAAAAGTCGTGATTCTTCATTGGTACCTGACCCCAGTCCCCAAACCAGCAGTCCTTCAAATAGCCCACTGAGCCGGGAGCCACGTGGGAGGCCAGAAGGAAGAAGGGGTGGGGCTTGCTTGGCTACAGTGAGGGTGTCCACATGGGGAGAGCACACACCCCAACTCCTCCGGGCTTATATCACATTTACAAACACATACATAAATACATCACATACAACAGTGGGTCTGGGAGGCAGGCTTCCCATAGAGGCTCAGCTGACACATTTAGGTCTCAAGAATTCTAGGAAAGGGCACCGTGCTCCCAGAAATGTGCTCCATGTGTTCTCTCCTGCCCAAGAGCCCACCCTCGTTTTTTTCAGGGTCTAGTTTGTCCAGTATGGAGAGCTGCCATAGGTGGGTTTGGAGGCTTGAGACTTGGGCTGCAGGGAGCTGGGCTGGCTGCGCTGACCAGAGCCACTCTGAGGAGGAAGAGGAGAAAAGGCTATAAAGGCGGGCACCGAACCCCAGGCCCATGGTAGGGAGGCTGCCTCCATTACTGCGCTCACCGGGGTATCCTGTGCTAGGTGGTGGTGCAGCAGCTGGGAGTGGGGCTGCTGGTGGGCCGGCATGACATGCAGGAACGGTGCGGGTGCATAACCAGCTGCTGCTCCAGGGGCCAGCGGCCCGGCAGAGCCCAAGGCAGAGGGCAGGCTGAAAGGTGGGGGTGTCCCTGCGTGAAATCCCTGCTTGTCAAAGTTCTATGGGACAGAGATGACAATGAGAAGCTCAGGTTAAACTGTTCTCTCATCTACCTGCTCGTCTTTGTAGGCCCTCACCTGTGTCTTGTTGTAGACAGAACCAGTCATATCCGGTAGACCAGTGGTGCCTGAAGATACTGATACTCCTAGGAGGAAAGACAGTTAAGTGCTCCTGCCTGCCTCAGAGAGGAGACAAGTATTGCAGGCCCTAGCCCTGGAGAGGAAGTGACACTACCTTTGCCAGGCCCAGATCCAGCTGACTTGTTTGGTGCCTGTGATGATCCACCATAGCCACTCTTGGTGTAGTCTCCTGCCGCTGTCCCCTGGGTCAAATCATCATAACCTAGCATGGCAGGGTACAAAAGGCATGTGTGGGCTAAGCAAATCTGTCCAACCCTGTGCCCCTCAGTACGGAGTTATGCCCTTACCTGTGCTGTAAGTGTGCTGCCCATAGCCACTGGCCTGCTGAAAAGGGGTAGGGGGAGTGCTGAGGGTCACACCGTGCTGCTTTGCTGAGGTCGGTGGGACCTGGTGGGACAGGACAGGCAGGTGAGGGTGGAGTGTAAGAATAAGGCAAAGAGATCAGGCAGATCTCTGAGCCTCCGGCAAAACTAAATCACAGCCAAGAGAACCAGCCTTTTCCTAAGAGCAATCCATGATGGATAAAAGCAGCCGGGAAACAGAATCTGACCTGAGCAGTAATCCTCAAGGCCAAACTGTAAGGCATTGGGGCTCGTGGCCACACTCGCTCACTGCTGACAGATGCCTCGAGGACCCACAGCCCCGGGACGATCTGAAAATACTCACAAACATAGTGGGTCCATACTGGAAGGCACTGGGCACGCCTGTGTAGTAGGGGAGGCCGGTATAGCTGTACCCAGGTGGCAGAGCAGGATTCAAAAAGGGCTGCTGTGCCGTGTGGTGGGTCTGAGATTGACTCTGCTGTGCCTGAGCTGGTGTTGGAGGTGCAGGAGATGCAGAGTCTCCTCGGCCAAACTTTGTGACGTCACCTAGAAGAACAGCAGGCTAAGCTGTTAGGTCTGACTGACAGCTCAAGCACCTCAGCCCTTCTGGTCTCCTATGGCTACGAGCCAGCCCATCGCCTCCCTCTCTTGCTCACGGAGCCAACTAACCTGAGTATGGATTATTAGCTAAACTTCCATCTCGGCTGGCAAGGGGTGTGGGTGCTGCAAAAGGAATTCCATAGTAATCCTAGAAAAAAACCAAGGAGACTCACTGAGCAGATGGCCTCACCCCACCCTCAGAGCAGATCCGGCTGACAGAACACAGGCACTCTGGTGATGCCTCTCCGAGTGCCTATGACAGGAACCTTGGTGCAAACAGCTCCAAGTCCCTGCTTCAACACCTGTTTTCTCACCACGTGGAGATTTGGTAAACGCTACAGAGCAAACCAATTTTACTGGCCTTAGCTGAGTGAGTGACTCTAAATGAAGAGCCACCGACAAGGCAGAAGAGGCAAAGCCTGGGAGGCTTACAAGGGACGGAGCAGTGCTAGGTGGGTACAGGACCCTGTGTCTAGGCCCCGCCTATCCCAGTCTCTCCCAATTCATTTGCACCAGCAACAACGACACTGCAGAGCAAGCTTGAGAGCGGCAGCTGCAAAGGCTAAGAAGGTTGTGCTCTTGGGTGAAGAAGTCCTGCCGTGGCCCTTATCAGCCAGGGTTCTGGGCTGTGTATTCCTCCCTCAGCTGGGAATGGCACTCAAATCCTCTGGGCTCTAGTCTAGTAAACCCCAGGGAAATCATGGACTTCTCAGATAGAATCCCAAAGAGGCCCAGGAAACAGCAAACAGCTTGCAGAAGCCCAAATGAAGACTGGTGGGGAGGGTGCCCAGAAGAGAAATCCAAAGGAAGGTGAAAATATGATCCAAGGGAAAACTTAAAGCTGTTTGCCCTATGGGTGCACTGGAGATGTCCTCTAAGATACAACCTTTTAAAAGAAAAAGGAAGGGCTAGAGAGAGGGCTCCAAGGTTAAGAGAATTGGCTGCTCTTCCAGCAACCCACTTAGCTGTTCACAACTGTAACCAGTTCCAGGGATCTGAAGCCCTCTTTTACCCTATGGGCACCAGGTACACATCTGGTACACTACACAACATGGGAAGTTGGGGGTAGCGGAGAAGGAGCAGACAGCCCCACGCTTGGGTAGAAGTCTCTTCCTCTGAGGAACACGGAAGACCACATTCTATGCCCGCCACTGACTGCCTTAGCTTACCACTGTGACTTCCCACAAGGCGCATTATTTTATCTCTAGACTCAGAGTCAGAACAGACAGCCCTGGTTGGAAGTGCACCAGCACCAGGGCCAGCAGGATAAAGCCAGGTGACACCGATAAAGTGAGCCAATCCTGCCCCCATTCCACACAGGGAGAAAAGCAATGCTGCCTCTGAGGAAGACAACACTAAAACCCAAGGGCAACTCTCAGATCACGAATTATATATTTGCTTGCTTGTTCTGAGACAGGATCTCAACACACAGCCTATGTTGGTCTTGAACTCAAACTTAGTCAGTCTCTCTGGGATTACAGGAACAAACTTCCACGTTCAGATGTTCTTTGTTTTCTTAAAGGAAACGAAAAAGAAGTAAGAGTAGGAAAACAGGACTAGATTTGGTACAGGGCACGGCTTACATGTGTTCTTGGTCTAAAGTCTCTCAGATTCCCCAGGATGACCACTCCTCAAAAGAAATGGTCAAACCAAACGTAGGACCACACACAGCTTCTCAAAGGTGGTGTGGAGGAATCCCATAGCTGAGGAGTCAAGCGAGGAAAGGAGGAGAGCCCTGAGACTCTGAGCTATCCAGGTCCACTACGTCATTTCGTACTCACCATTGGCAGCCGGGACTGCAGCATTTGGAGCTCATCATATCCGTAGATCTGCAGGAGAATTAGCAGATCAGGGACCACACCAAAGCCACCTCAGGTACCAAAACAGATACACTCAAGAATGGGACCGGGAGCCGGGCGGTGGTGGCGCACGCCTTTAATCCCAGCACTCGGGAGGCAGAGGCAGGCGGATCTCTGTGAGCTCGAGACCAGCCTGGTCTACAGAGCTAGTTCCAGGACAGGCTCCAAAGCCACAGAGAAACCCTGTCTCGAAAAACCAAAAAAAAAAAAAAAAGAATGGGACCAGGGTCAGGTACTATAGGAAAAGATCTCATCTACATAAAGTCTAGGAGGAAGACACATCAGGTATTGGGTGGACAGAGACAGGGAGAGATGAGCTGCCTCAGGTAGCCCATTTATCGTGTCCTGCAAGGAACCAGCCCCTAAGCCAACCAGAGTTCCACTATGTGCTCACCGGGTAAGCAGGGAGCAGTCCTCCAGGGCCCACGAGGTACTGATTGTGTAGCAGAGGAGGCACCCCTTGAGGCAGGTTTGGGGGTGCTTTGCCTAAAAAGAGGAAAAATCAAACAACAGATTTCCTACCCCCTTCAACATGAGGCCTGGAAGTTCACTGGTGGAGGGGTACGTAAGGGACATACCTGAGGTCACCAAGGCTGTAGCCCTGGTACTGTTGCTGGGCACGCTCACAGTAGTTCCAGGCAGGACAACTCCCGTCGATGGGGCACTTGGGGCAGAGGTTGCAGCTGTGGAGAAGGTGGCTGAGGATGGGGTGCTCTCCACACTGGCATGCTGTCGAGACAAAAGTCAAGATGTGTGATTTGATAGCAAGAAAGGAGGAGTTGGGACAGGCAGGAGTCCAAACAGATCTATGACCCAATAGGCAGTGGGCAATGACAGTACTTGGCGACTATAAATTGAGGGAGAATCACTCTGTCTCAGGGTCAATGTAGCCAGATTCAGTCAGCAGGACTGAACACAAAGACTATTAAACTGGTCTGGAGGCTGGTCCAGCGTGGTCCACAAAGTGAGTTCCAGACCAGTCTGAGACTGTTAACCCCAGTGGCTAAGAGAACATGCAGCTCTTCTAGAAGACAGGAGTCTCTGCTCCTACCCCAGTGTTACAAAACAGCAAATAGGGGTTACGTATAGTCTCATGGAAAGGGCAGCACTCCAAGGATGGGGAGCACCCAAAAGACAATCAATCCACAATGATTTTGGAGACAGAGAAGAGATGTCACTTTATTTTAAGGTGCTGGAGAGATGGCTCAAGGTCAGCATGTACAGTTCTGTTCCAAGCACCCATATCATATCAGAAGGCTCACAGCCTACTGTCACACCAACTTTAGGGGGGTTCAATACCCTTTTCCAGCTCTATGTTTACACACCCGCAGCCACACACAGACAACACCAACAGATGCACACATAAATAAAAAGAAGGGAGCTATAGAGATCGTTCAGTGGTTAAAAGCACTGGCTACTCTCGCAGAGGACCTAGATTTGGTCCCTAGCACACACCTGGTGCCTCACAATCATCTCTAATCTCTGTGGTAGCAGGCACACAAAAGGTGCACATACATAAATGTCAGAAACACTCACAGGTATTCCTTCGCAGAAACCTCCACTCTGAAATGCTCCTGGCCTGGATTTCGTGACCTTCTAAAACATCTTTCCTCAAACTATCTGTCTCTAAGCAAGCAAAGATGGTATGAAGGTCGGTCAAACCGGACATCTAATCACTACCACTAGCAAAGTCCCAAATGGCACCAACAATGCAGTGCAATTTAGTTTACATCCTTTAGGCAGACAGTGAGAGACTTGCAGACAGGAATAAGAAACTGAGATGGTGAACCATGAGACTCTGGGTTATCTCAGACCAAAATGAACCAATTTTCCCACTACACACGGGAGGTCTTGGTATACTGTGCAGGAGGGGTACACACTTACAGTGTGTGGTGTGCTTGTGGGACGTGCTGCGTGTGCAGAAGACAAGCTGTTCTGGTGGCTGGAGAGGGAACTAGAAAATAAAATAAAGCACAGGTCCAAACAACACGTTTTTTTTTTTTTCACAGAAGCAAGACCTACCTGGTTTAGCTATAATCAAGGGCAATCCTATCCCTGAGATTGCCTGGCTGGGAATCAGACTTCATGCCCTTAGACTTCTGTGGCAAGTACTCCTACTGGTCAAAAGTGACTTACATGGCTTCAATAAATTATAACCTATTTTGGCTATAAAAAGAGTAAAACCAGGATTGTTTACCTGGAGAGTTCGTAAGACTGAGTCAAGAGAGGTTCTATGTGTTGCCCACACCTAAAAGTCCAGCTTAAATTCCAGTCAGATACAGAGTTGAAACAACTCACGTTTGCTCTCAACTAAATGGATCAAATAACTCTACCCAGAAGATATGGTAACAAGCTAATTTCTTTTCCTGTATCCTATTCCAATAATTTATCTCTGGAATCAGGACAAATTTAAATCAGATACATGTCATTCTTATTCCGTATTAAAGTGGCATGGGTCAAGAACTCGGGACAAGCAAGTCATTAAGTATCTGCATGTGGTTCTACCGCTTCTCAGGAGACCTCGGACAGAGACACCAGAAGCAGTTAGGGTTTTCATATCAGGTGATGCTGGGCCACGACAGGTCAAAGTCTAAGCCAGTATTTTACAACACTCCACCAGAGGTGACAAATAAGCTTTGTTAATGGCATCAGCTTGATAGGAACCCCATAAGTCTCCATCCCCTTTCTTTTCTGTCACCCACGTACCTGGTAAGTTGAGAAAGAGGGCTGCTGGACAGGTCCCCAGACTGGGACAAGGCGGGCAAAGTGGCAGTGTGTTGGGATGAGGGCAGAAGTACAGTGCAGGAGGTGGTGCTGGGTAAGGAGCCCACAGATGGGAGGGCTGCAGGGTCTGTCGCTTTTGGCTCTAAAATGGATGAAGTACCTGCAAGAAACGTATCTTTAGCCGCAGAAGCAACCCTTAGTACTGGAGACACAGTTGATATCTGGTCACATTTAGATATGATATACAACATGCTACATTTCTTAGCATATCACCTAGGCATGTCACCAGACAGCTCTACTGCTTCACACAGGTGTGACAGGTGTGGACAGAGAACAGAAAAGGACACCCAATCCTAAGCTGTCTTGATGGGGACATATTTCTCCCATTTTCAGAAACCTGACATGCACCCAGAGAAGAAAAGATGGACCAACATGGATGTGTGTGTGCAATGGACAAACTTCCCACAGAAAGCATGGCCCAAGGGAGAAGAGCAAGAACTCCCCAGAGCACCTCCACCCACATGAAACCAGTGAAGGTACAGGCTGCAAGGGGAAATGTGCAGGAAGAACTCACACCAACGTCTACTTGCAAATCCACAGTGGGAACTTCCTCTGTGTGTCTCACAGACACAAGGTTTTATGTTTCAGGGATGAGATGGACAGAACTGATGACCTTTAGAAAAGACTCAGCTTGATTGTCATCCACACATATAATAAGTCAGATATGTGCTTGGAAACACATCATCGTCTTTTCTCTCTTGCAGAACGCCCTGGGAAGAAGCACTCCACTCTAACAAGAAGGGAGAGTTCATAGCAGGCAGGTGGAAGGTTGGCCTGCAGCTTGGGCAACCTGGCTTCTTTCTGAGATAGCCAACTATGAACTTCTAAGCACCCAAGGATGACTTTGAACTCCTGATCCTTCTGCCACCTCTTGTATGCTGGATTTACACTGTATACCAACGACCACACCCATGTAGTTTTGATTCTCATGCCTTCCTAGGGCTCCCATTATAGGCTCCTGCCAGCACACCTGGTAGGGTATGTCCTGGAGATCACACTCAGAGCCACATGCAGACTAAGCAGGCACTCTTCTGACCAACAGACAGACAGTGAGTGTGGTGACATAAATTAGACGTATGTAAGAAAACTGAGTAAGGCCATCACAGCTATTGATGTTGCTAAGTTACAATGATTCATTTGGGTAAAAATTCTATTAGTGAAGGACTGTACAGGATACATAGTATAATATTTTAATTCATATTTGTGAGAGGGACGTAATTAATGTCAATGAATACTGAAACTGTTAGGATTTAATCATTAGGTTAAGGAGTATGAGAGTGGGTTGGACAGCCACAGTTCAACCCTGTCCTGGTAAAGGAGTAGGCTTTCATTTCCACAGTTTGGTCTAGTTGAAGCCATTTTAGTCTCTGAATAGATCTGATAAAAATGCAGGAAAAATTATAAGGTTAATGCTGATTAATTCCTAAATTTAGAATAGAATCGATAACGGGGTGTGGTTTTGTTGTTTGTTTTGCAGTGGTGGTGCACACCTTTAATTCCAGCACTCGGGTGGCAGAGACAGGTGGATCTACAGAGGAGGTTCAAGGACAGCCTGGAACGAAGAGAAAGCCTGTCTTGAAAATCCAAAAAGGATTAACAGTTTGGAGTGAAATACCTTGTGTTTTGGGCAATTGAGAGGAACGTGCCAATTCTAGTTTAATGACTGGGAAAATAAAATGTCAGGGTTGAGGGGTGAGTTTGAGGTGATTCCTGGATCTCTTAGCATCTGTTTCAGAAGATTAAGACAGCCATGAAGCATCTAACCCCAGACTAAGAGGCCAAAGGTCACCTCCACAACCAAGGATGACTTTGTAGAAGGCTCAGAGAAATGTTTTCTTGAAAAAGGGGCAGGAAGAGAGAGCGAGAACAGGCTGAGAATGGAGCATCTTACAGGCTCACTAGGATTCCTAGACCCTTTACATTCATTAACTGTGAAGCCTGAGGTCACTCTGGCAGACACGGTGAATAAAACACCCTCTCCATAAAAGTAGTTTTGGGATGTGGTGTGGTAGTATACATCTTTAATCCTGCACACAGGGGTCAGAGGTAAGCAGAGCTCTTACAAGTTCGAGGGCAGAATGTAGGAATAGCAAACTCCAGGTTAGCCAGAGCTACGAGTGAGACCATCTCAAAAACAAACCAACAGTGGTTTCTAGAAAAAAGGTCAAGTACTGATTTTAGTGAATTAACCATTGATCAATTGGTGTTTTCCAAATCATGTTACCCAAAATTTCACTGTTTGGTTTCCACAAGTGATAATGAGAACATAACACTTACTGTCCACTGTGTGCTGACTTCGGCTACCACCATGTCCGTTCTACAAAGAACAGAGAGAGTTAACACATGCACATGTCCAGACAACCACCCGTGACTCGATGAGACCACGACAACCATACGTACAGGTTAACAAAAGAGCAGTTGTTTTTTCAAAGATTTTACTTTATCTTTATTTACGTGTATGTGTGTATGTCACTCGGGTAACATAAGCAGCTGGAAGACGGTCTCAGAGTAACAGGTGGGTATGATACACCTGAAGTGGGTGCAAGAGTAGGAAGGGCTCAACACTACGCAGCGTCTCCAGCCCATCTCTCACTTTTTTTTTTTAATATAAAAGGAAAATAAAATAAAAAAGGAGATACAATATCAAAAGAAGTGGGCATTTTGAAAACCAGATTCAAACTTTTGGAAAGAAATGAGGGCACAGGAGGCTAAAAGCACCACTGAAACAACTACAGCTGTTGGCCTGAACCAGAAGCCGGATCCCATCATAACTAATTCCTGACGCTTTCCATCTCATGAAAATTCTGTAATGCAAAAAAGTCTCTAAAATTTTGTTTAAAAAAAAAAAAACCCAAACCCCCTTTTTAAAAGAAGTAATAAAAAGCATCACACCTTGAGAAATATTTCTTCTCTTTCTTTTTCTTTTTTCTTGTCTTTTGAGACAGGGTTTTTCTGTATAGCTTTGGAGCCTGTCCTGGAACCAGCTCTGTAGATGAGGCACCTCAAACTCACCGAGACCTGCCTGCCTCTGCCTCCCAAATGCGGGGATTAGACATGTGTACCACCACCCGGCAAGAAATATTTCTAAGAATAGATGAGATGTGACCTAAGCCACAGCTTTTCTGAAGATGGTTAGTACAGAGTGGGTTATGGTTATTATATTATCCACAAATTGTAGAACCTAAGTCAACTTGTTTAAACACACCTAAGTAAGGCATTGTGACAGAACTGACACCTGCCTCCACAGGCTGCAGAGGAAGCCACAGGACGTGCACTCTGCAGCAAAGGCCACAAGGTTCAGATACCATCTCCAGAAAGGAGCAACTACAGGAAAAAGAAGCTGATGTGCTCTTTCTGCTGAAAAATGTCCAACTAGGCCTGGAGAGAGAGCACTACAGAAAGGGGGCTGCGCTGGCTGATCTTCCAGAGGGTCTGTATTGGATGCCCAGCCGCACTCACATGGTGGCTCACAGTCTAGGAAATGCACCACACCCAGCTCAACACACTAGGCTTCATACCACTTCACTAGAAATTCTTGTTTACAGCTGCTTCCCACCCTCACCCCTCGTTCTTCTCTGTCTACCAGCCACTGCCATGGTTTAGACTTTATCTGCCCTGTTGCTCTTCTCTCGAACTCTTAACAAAATAGTCCTTGAGATTATCTGAATGGATATGTCTGGTATTCGTGGATCAAGCTATTCTTAAGAAGCAATAGATCAGGAAACAAAAATGCCAGTGATGGAGGCTAGATACACTATCCTGTAGTTCTTGGCCAGGAAGGTCCACAAAACAATACAAGCAATTTTCTTAACTGTTGATGGATCTCATTAGTGCTGGATTCTAAAAATCCTACTGCATGGCTCCACATGTTATCATCATCATGTCTTACTTGGCAGTGAACCTTGTATGCAATAATTCACATACCAACCAGGCAAGAAGAATTCAACTGGTTAGTAATGGTATGTCTGTTATGGGGAGTAATAGATGCTTTTTTGGTTGGATTTGATGACTGTTCCACAGTAAACAGTTCACATCTGGTACTGCAGGCCTTGCCAAAAGCCAGTCTGGAAAGCACTATTATTATTTTGATACAAGGAAAGTTCTTTTACCTAAACAACTACAACAGGCAAGCAAGATGGCTCTGTGAGCAAAGGCACTAGCTGCCCAGCCTGATGCCCTTAGTTGGGTTAGCTCTTCGGGACACAAGATAAAGAGAGAACAACTCCCGCAAGTTGTTCTCTTGACTTTCACCTCTCTCTGTCTCCCACCCCCCGCCCCACAATTGTTTTCCTCCCATTTTTTGAGACACAGCGTCTCTGTTTAGTGCTGGCTATCCTACTCACTCTGTAGATCAGGCCGACCTTGAATTCAAAGATACATCTGCCTCTGCTTCCTGAATGCAGAGATAAAAGGCACGGGCCACCACTGCCTGGCTAATAAATAAATAATTTTTAGAGCATGATTTGCTAAACTGCACACTAACTTGCATGGAGGATATCCTAAGAAAAGAAACCCAGATGAATCACTTACAGCCACAGAGCCTGGAGCTGGGTCTGGTGGGCTCGCAGAGCTTTGGTATGCAATCCGTGTATGCACAGAATTTTGGTCGTAAGAGGAAGACGTAGTTACTGGGCTAGCGGAGCTCAGGGACGAGCTGCTCAGACTGGAGGAGGTAATGACTGAAGTTGTGTAGGTGGAGTTTTGTACAGCACTGGTCATTGGTAAAGAGGCATTCAAAGGGTCACTGAAAAGAGTACACGGTGTTAGACACACTGGCTCCATATCACACTGTATCTGTAGTGGCATTCACTACAGGACTGCACTAGTCTTTAATTTATCAGGCTTTCCCTCTAGATATGGAAAACCCAACTAAGAAAAATATCAAATCTATTTGCAAAATATTTCACTTAAGCAAAATGACGTGTTGGAGAGCTAGAAAAGTCAGGTCCCTGCTGGACTGCAGGGAGTGCTAAGTGCTGCCGCCATGCAAGTCCAAGGGCTCCAGGTGCATTCAATGACCCAGCATTCTGCTACTAAGACACTGGTAACACAGCAGTCACACCACAAGCAAAAGGAGAAAAGAACCTAAATGTCTACCAAACATGAATGTACCACACCTGCTCAGTAAAACACTAGGCAATACATGTTCACACACATGCAGTATGGACGACCTTTGAAAACTGTTAAGTAAAAGCTAGGAGACACGAAAGCCACATTTTACATGATTCTAGTTACAGGACACCTCTAGATCAGACGAGTTCTGACATGGCTTTGTCAAAGAGAGGGAAGGAGTGAGAGAAATGAGTACCCGCTAAAGCAGAGTCTGAGAAGCTAAACATGCTGAGCGCTGTACAACAGCATTACTAAGTTGTCTTCACCAATTTCTTAGACTCTGTTTTGTTCGACTTTGCAAAGAAAGGACTATGTTCAGTTACGACTAAAATGGGAGGTCTGTACCTTAAAGACGTTGGGTACAAGCTGATAGGACTCTGACAACTATTTTCACTGCCTGAAGCTGCTGGTCCAAACTCAGAGAGAGATGGTTCTGACCCAAATTCCAGGGCCCCAAATTGTACGTTCAATCCCGTGACATCCGTAGAACCAGGCATTTCCACTGCGGAAGCAGGAACCTACAAAAGCAATGCTCTGTCAGGATGGGAGGATGGGAGCTCCAGGACTCAAGGCTTACAACAGATTAAAGAAAATGGCTTCAGTGAGCTGCACTGGCAAAAATGGTGAGAGAAAGAAAGAAAGAAAGAGAGCCGGGCGGTGGTGGCGCACGCCTTTAATCCCAGCACTCGGGAGGCAGAGGCAGGCGGATCTCTGTGAGTTCGAGACCAGCCTGGTCTACAAGAGCTAGTTCCAGGAGAGGCTCCAAAACCACAGAGAAACCCTGTCTCGAAAAACCAAAAAAAAAAAAAAAAAAAAAAAAAAGAAAGAAAGAAAGAAACAAACAAACAGAATCTTTTAAACAGTGAGGGAAACCAAGCAAACAACTTATTGGGTTGCAGGGGATGGTTTCAGAGTTGTTGGGAGTCATGGTAGTTGGTAGCTGAGGACACGCAGCTATTTTCAGAGACGTAGGCAGTGGTGAAAACATCATCTGGTCAGGTACCCACACCTCCCAACCATGAGATACCATAAACAAAAAGTGCTTTCAATTACACCCTCGGGTCTTTACATGAACTAAGGTAAGAGGCTCTGTTTTCCAGAATGAATAATTAGCCCAGTGCCTGAAAAATGGCCCAAATCCTCCCAGCAATGATGAGTTATGATTGACGACACTGTATCCCAATGTCTAATACTCAGTTTTCCAATACCTAAGCTATTGTGAAATAGATCCTTTGGGATGGAATGCCTACCTTAGCTGGAGGTATCCGACGCTTAGGGAGTTTGATGTGTTTGGGCTGTGGTTGGTGGGCAGATACAATGTTTTCAACAGCCATGTTGGGAAGCTGCAAGAGTCTGTTGACAGTAGTAGAAGGACCATCTCCAGGTGTTGACTCTCGGTGTTTAGCCTGGGAAGGAAAGGACTCCAAACCAGGAGGGGGAACACTGACTGCCGGAGTCTGGTGTTGCTGTCGCTGGCTCAACTGGCTAAGAACTGGGGATGGCTCAGGCTGAGATTTGAAATCTAAGAGAGGCAGAAAGAGAAAATAAGCAGCAATGGGTAATTCTGCAACATGTCTCGGACACTATGCCACTACAGCTACCAGGTGATCCGAGTCGCCCAGCTGAAAAGTGGAGGGTAGGGCACAGGAGGCGAAGGACAAGCAGACTGCTGGTGACTGGACAGGGTTTGTTCTCATTCCTCATGCAGAAGACACAAAGCAGAGACGCCTGTGCGTTAGCTAACGGATTTACATGCTTGGTATTTCATCAGTTTTGTTATATTCTGTGTGTAGCCAGAGGTCACCACGAAATGTTTTCCAGAGTGGCTCTGTACTTTATTTTGAACTCACCAGAAGCTAGACAGAGAGCTTCAGGGATTAATCTGTTTGCTTCCTCAATGCTAGGATTACGAATGTACGCCACTACACCCAGCTTTGATGTGGGTATCAACAAGTCAAACACAGACGTTCTCCTTAACACAGAGGGTACTTTGCAAACTGAGCCATCTCCCTAGCCAATTTGGTACATACCTTTAAGAAACTATTTTGATTACTATATATTATGTGTGATATCACAAAACTGTAAAGTACATGTGTGAAAACAACCTTTTCCACTTGCTGTTCTCACTCTTGCTCTAGAGAAGGAGCTTTGTACCTGGGTTCTTGACTATCAAAATCAAACAAGCGTAATTATGTATCTTCATTTCATTTTCAGAGGCTGTTCCATTTTAATATGCAGAGAGCATCCCCCTTCATCTTTAGTGCACTGAACTCAGCATATAGTCACTTTTCTCATACTGCTATTATATGGTTGAGCTATATCTTTATCATGTGTGTGTCCACGAGGGCTAGAAAAGGGCACTGGATTACCTAAAACGGGAGCAAAGATGGGTGTGAGCAAGGCCACTTGGATGGTGGGATTCCAACCTAGGTCCTCTGAAAGATCAACCAGGACTCGCTAATTCACCTCTCTAGTTCCAACTGCTTGGTTTTCCCTGTTGTTATTTTGTTGTATTTTTGACAGGCTCTCATTATTTAGTCCTGGAACTCAGACCAGCTGGACTCAAACTGATAGAGACCAGTTTGCCTCCCAAGTTGGCGATCAAACTGGCCCAAAGTGGCTTTTGTGACAGGTTCCTACTCTATACTAGACTGTGCTAGCTTGGTCTCAAGTTTTTGGTGATCCTCCTCCCTCCACCTCATAAATGATGGAATTCCAGGCATAAAGCACCAAAGAACATTTGTGTTCTCTTCTAGCTAAGAATCTATTCCTGTAAATTGTACAATAAATAAATGTAGGCACTGTACATTGAGACAACTAACTTAATTTTCCAAGCAGTATGTATTCTAAGAGACTCTGAACACGTCCCTCCATACTGTTCATACACAACACGCTCTGCTGATTAACTCAGTACAGAACATGCACTTACCAAAATGATTAAGGACCGACTGTGATGCTGAGGGCTTGAGGTCCCATGAAGCAGTGGAGGCGGGGGGACTTGTGCTGTTCTGCTGTGCACCGGAAGTGGTAGTGAATGGGCTCATACTTGGTGCTTTCAGCTTCTCCAGAAGCTGGGAGTTGGTGATGTTCACCATCTTTGATGGGGCTAGCTCTCCAAACCCCGAGCCCAGGACAGACGACTGCAAAGACATGGAAAGAGGGCAAGCCCTGAGCAAACACAGTGGTCTGCAGAAATAAGAACATCGCACCTTGGATCATCTGAACAAGCAAACCTTGCTTTAGAAAACAGTACATGAAAATGTGACCATAATTTAACTATAGCTAAATAAAGGAGCATTCCTCCTGATGTGAGAGTAAGAAAACAAAACATTTACTATAATCTTGAAATAAATTTAAAATTATTTTATTTATTAGTACTGATTTATTATTTTTAATTCATGGGGCTGGGAACCAAACTTGGGTCTTCTTCAAGAGCAGTTACTGCTTTTATCTGCTGGGCCTTTTCTCCAACCCCAAAATAAACTTTTAAGAAACAACTAAATGTCAAAAATATGCCTGATAGATAAAAACACTTTTATAACCTTCAGAGAGTAAATTCTCTCTGCTGACAGTAACAGAGGTCAGTTCTGAGTGTTCCCTGCAGTGTGAAGAAGTGAATGCCAAAAGCTCACATCCTAATACCAGACACTGAAATATGCAGAAAGTTGAGTAAATGCCCTGACAGTACTGCGCTCAGGTGGGTCACGACTAAGAACACCAATCATTCTCCAGAAGAAAAACAAAACAAAATGCCCCACTCCTTTAGAGAGAGAGTGTGTCTTACAGAAGCAGAGTAAACAGTAATTTTTATTAGCAATATTCTTGGGGGGGGGGGGGCGGAGGACACGACAGGATTTCTCTGTGTAGCCCTGGCTACTACTGTGGAACTCACTCTGTAGATCTGAACTCCAACTCATGAGATCTGCCTGGCTTGGCCTCCAAAGTGCTGGGGTTAAAGGAGTACACCATCATGACTGGCTATTATCAATATTCTAAGGTTAGGAATAGCACAGTTAGAAAGTCAGGGCTCTCCACTGTGAGGCCCACAATCACAGCTCCTGCCTCTTAGTGCATTTGTGCAAATGTTATTTTGTCATTAAGGTTACACTCAAGCACCTCTGGCTCAAGTTTTCCCAAGCTCTACTGTTTTCACGGACACAGAATCCACCATCCACCCACTAGCTACTAGTACCAAATAATCTTTTTCTCTCTCTGCAGCCACTGCTTTGGTCTCTGTGACATTCAGTACAGTCTCTATTCCATCTACTTCACTAAACCAGTAAGACACAAAAAGGCATATATGAACATGCACAGGTATATAATACATGCACACAGAGTCGGTATCGTAACACCACAGATTCTGACTCATTCTGTCTTATGGTAATCTATTTTACTATTATTATTAAACTGTTATTTACTTAATTTTGGCAATTTGGTTATAAATAGGAGCAATGTTTAGAGCCATGGCTCTAATATAATGCTAAATAGCTCTCACTACAGTGTCTTGAGGTATTGATCACAGCATAAAACAAACTTGATGGTAAAGCTCCATCTGTGACCTCAGTGACCAAATAGACTCTAGCAGTCAAAATGCCCTCCCTATCAACAGCAAAGGGAAAGGCAGGAAAGCGCACGATGACTCCTCTGCATTCCAACAGACTTCAGCTGTCCTTTTGTGGCAACATTCCTACGCAGGCTGCACTACCAATCCCAGAATTCTTTCTGATGGGAAGTCATAGTCACTGTGTCTCTAATGGTGGTTAGAAAATGTATTTTCTGTCATATTACCTGGAAATTTAAGAAAGGGGAGTGTATTTTAGGGAGTAGAAGAAAATTGCACAGTAGGAACACCTAGACAGAACTAAGACATCTGCATTTTAAGCATATCAAAAACACAGAAACAGCCTTTGAAACAAAATCTAGGGGAAAATAGATCACTTGGGCTGCCAAATGGCCACACAATGAGAGTGAAAACCTCCCTACAGTGTGTCACTTGTGCACATGGGCATACCTGCAAGCACCTCCGCAATAAATAGAAAGGAATGAAAGAAAAGTAAAACAAAACAAAACATTAATAAGGATGTCTTTATCCCAGTTACCACTCACTGGCCCAGGAAACTCAGTAGCTGAGCTCCACACAGAATCATCAGATATGTGCTTGGAAATCATCACATCATCGTTTCCTGGAAGAGGACCGACTGCCAGCATTTTACTACTTAGGAAAGAACTGCAAGGTGTGAGCCATAATTCTCGATGACTGTTGCTATCAGGTGCATTCCTGAAGACCCCAATTTGAAATAAAAGTGAGTTACCAAGCTGTGAGGAGAATAGGCGTTGGCAGAAGTGGAGCTGCCAGTCCCTGGCGCCGTCTGATTACTGTGTTGAGAATTTGTGAAGACGAGTGCTTGGCCAAAGCCCTGCTGCTGGGATGTTTCAAAGGAGTTGGCTTCTGAGGCTTGAGTGGGAGGGACAGGCTTCTGGAGCAAGGCCACTAGATCAATGCTAAGCAGATGAGAGACAAACGAGCAATCAGCTGTCATGAGCAAATCACACCAGCCAGCAAATTGGAGAGCAAATCAATATAAAGAAAATTTAAGCCAGAGATTAAATAAGCAAAACCACTGGGAACTGGAGTTTCAGAGAAGCTGAGCAGTCACCCAAACAGTTATAAAGCCAGAGAGAGAACGCACCTTACAAATGGGCACTGACAGACTCCGTGAGAACATGAGGAAGCTGTGAGGTCAGATACTATTATCTGAGCTCATGCTCCCCTTTCAACTCTTTGATTTTCTGTTACGATGTACACATCAGGCTAACCTCTAACTCAAGCAACCCCCCTGCCTCTGCATACTCAGTGCTAGGATTGAAGGCATGCACCACCACTTCCGGCTTCAATTTTCTTGAAACAGAGTGAATCAATATTCTTAAAGCATCAAGACCTTAACCATGGCAGAAGTTTTTAAGTCTTAAATTTATTTTAAGTATCTATATAAAGTCTTTATTCTATCTCATAACATATTTAACCATGTATAATTCTCTAGAATAAAGAAATAACAAACTAACAAAGACTTTCAAGACAGGGTTTCTTTATGTATGTACTCTATGCTTCCTAAACTAGCTCTATTGACCAGGTCGGCATGAGATCCACCTGCAAAAGCATTGCAACACCACTTCAGCCCAACGAAGTATCTTATAATGCCCCGTTCACCCTGACCGAAAACCCACCACATATTCCAACTTGGAAGAATGGCCTCAAGAATAATAAAGTTTGGGATAGACACTGACTGCCATATGAATGACTTACCCAGTAGAGTGGGACCTGTCAGAGATTTTTCCAGGATGGTGCTCCATGGGTCCTTGCACAGGTTTGCCCCAGCAGCTCTTTAACTAAACTCACCATACCAGTGAGGTGAGACAGGTTTTGGGTAAACTATTCAGGCTTTCTTCCTCATACAGACTCACCTCCCAGCCCAAGTTCTTTTTCTTATACACAACAATTTTCACTCTCCAGACACCAATTTCAATTTTGAGGCTAAAAACCTAAAGTTAGTGTTTACTCTAAAAACCTAAGTTAGTGTTCTAATAAATGATACTCTAATTCCAATGATACAAATCACTGTATTACATATTTGATAATAAAACTTGCAACACTACCAGATCAAAGCAAGTTCTATTTCAAATGTTTAGTAAGACTCAAGTGAGAAATGGTACTGTAGGGGAAACCAAGAGCCGGGCGTGCTACTGCACACCTTTTATCTCAGCACTCAGGAGGCAGCGGCAGGCAGTTCTGCATAGTACTTTCATGACAGCCACAGCTATGAAGAGACTCAAAAATCAATAAAGAACTTTGTAAAAGTCCAGGGTTTTGACCAGTGAGATGGTTTGGAGGGTAAAGACACCTGCCACCAAAACCTGAGAACCTGAGTTCCACCACAGGGACCCACAGGATTAAAGGAGAAACCAATTATCATAAACTGTACTCTGACCTCCACTCATGTGGTAGCATAAAATGCACATACACACAATAAACAAGGATGCCTTCATCCCAGTTACCGCTCACTGGCCCAGGAAACTCAGTAGCTGAGCTCCACACAGAATCAGATATGTGCTTGGAAATCATCACATCATCGTTTCCTGGAAGAGGACCGACTGCCAGCATTTTACTACTTAGGAAAGAACTGCAAGGTGTGAGCCAGAAATTCTTGATGACTGTTGCTATCAGGTGCATTCCTGAAGACCCCATGCTTAATGAAGTTACCAATGCCTTCTTTAATCCTAGCAATTGGGAGGCTGATAGAGGCAAGTCTCTGAGTTCAAGACCAGTCTCGTCTACATAGGTTCCAAGATAGCCAGGGTTTCATGGTGAGACACACACACAAAAGCACATCATACTGAAACGAAAGTGGCCAAACTCTAAGGATAACAGTCCCTGGTAGCAGTGAAGTTTGCAGTCCCTGGTCCCATCTCATTAGTTGTGCTGAATTTGTGCAGACAAGGGCTTGTCCAAAACAGCAAGTTTGTTTGCTTGTTTGTTTTTTAAAG
The DNA here is from genome assembly GCF_018167655.1 of Microtus oregoni. NCBI lineage: Eukaryota > Metazoa > Chordata > Mammalia > Rodentia > Cricetidae > Microtus > Microtus oregoni. Next base: position 6,534,417 of record NW_024543076.1, on the reverse strand, counting down.
CATTTTGGTTGGGTTTCTGTTTCTTTGGTTGGTTTTATGAGACAGGGTTTTCTCTGGTTTTGCCTCCTGAGTTCTGGGTGTGTGCCACCACTGCCTGAGTAATGTTCTGTGTTTTTAAAAATAGGACTCAGGTAGTCAAGATTGGGCTCAAATTTGCTTTGTATGTGAGCCTTGCTTTGAATTCCTGATCCTCCTGTCTCTCCCTCCTGAATGCTAAGATTAAAGGCATTCAACATCATGCCTTTTCTTCATACTTATTTATTTTACAGCTGAGTGTTTCACTTGCATGTATATCTGTGTATGGCTGGTGCCAGTGGAGATCAAAAGAGATCCCTTGGAACTGGAGTGAGGGACAGCTATGAGCAGTCATGGTAGTGCTGGAATCTAACTTGGGTTTTACAAAAGAACAAGTGCTCTTAACCACTGATTCGCCTCTCCAGCTCTCTTAATTATCTTTTTAAGAAATTGAAGTACCATTAGTAAGTTAGTCATTTTTCATTTATTCATAAATGCAATGGAGGTCTATGTACCTTTCTCTCCTAACTGTCCTAATGTGTCTTAACTGTCTCAGTTAGCTTGGTTTTGAGAAGCTAGACTTGCCTAGTTTTTAAAGATATATACACATATCTAGGCTTTGATCCTTCTAGCGCTTAAATTTTTTTAATTTTAAAATTAACTACTTGGGGGCTGGAGAGATGGCTCAGAGGTTAAGAGCACTGACTACTCTTCCAGAGGTCCTGAGTTCAATTCCCAGCAACCACATGGTGGCTTACAGCCATCTATAATGAGACCTAGCGCCCCCTTCTGGCTTGCAGGCACAGAGAACAGCTGTAGGAGTCAGTCACATAGACCCTAAAGCACATCTTCAAATGTGTTTAGAATTACTGAAGAGTATGATTCTCTAAGATTTCTGGTGAAACCTAGAATGAAGCCAATGGGAGTTTGAGGCAGTAGGACTGCTAAGAGATCAGCCTAGACTACATAGCAAAATTATAAAAGGGAAATAAAAGTAATTCAGCTATGTACACATTCATTTGAGCAGTCTCACTATATAGCACAAATTATCTTTAAACCCATGACACTTGTGCCTCAGCCTTTGGAATGTTGGGATCATAAAGCAGCACTAACTACCAAGCCTGACTTTCCAATACAGGCTTAAGATTATTATCCTCAGGGCTGCACAATAGTTCAGTCAAGACATTCCTAGCAAACACACTGGAGAGGACAAAACAAGTGGACTAACCTCCTTAACAGTTCCCAAACACTGAGAAACTTATTTCCCCAGCCAATTCCCCAAAAAAGTGAACCAGGGACTAGCAAGATGGTCCAACGGGTAAAGATGAGTGCTGCCAAGCCAGAAAACCTGAGTTTGATCTCTGCAATACTCATGATAGACAAAATTAAATAAACACGTTTTCCTCTGACCTCCAAATTCTTCCACAAAAGTACTATGGCCCCGGGTGGTGGTGGTGGCGCACACCTTCAAATCCCAGCACTCAGGAGGCAGAGGCAGGTGAGTTCAAGGCCAGCCTGGTCTACAAGAGCTAGTTCCAGGACAGGCTCCAAAGCCCAGAGAAACCCTGTCTCGAAAAACAACATCAACAAAAGTGCTATGGCGCATGGGCACCACTGCACATGCAGGCACACACAAAAACAAACATCAAAGGATTTTTTTTCCAGGGTGGACAGCCTTCTAAAGGACAACACAAAGTGTCTGTCCTCTAGCCTCCACACACCCGCATCATCACACAAACGAAAAAAATGCCCTTTTTTTTCTAGAATTTAGACCACTGCAACTAATGTACCCAATTAAATGACAAGTTTAAATTAGGATTGAGACCAACTAAACAAATGCATGAAGAAAACAAAGGATATATAGTAAATTAATTTTTAAATAAATAGTTTTAGCCAGGAATAGTGATATACACCCAGAACTCCAGAGGTAAGATCTCTAACTTCTAGTCTAGCGTGGACTATAACTAGGTTTAGTATAATCTCTAGACATCTGCTAACAAATCCCGAGAAAAACACCCATTCAATCACCCTTGGACACAACCAATAAGATGCGAATGAAGCTATGGACGCTGCAAGAAGGGGAAATAAAAGCTAAATAGAGGAATAAAAGAGAAAAAAAAGATAAGAGTAAGAATTGGAAACAGTTGACCTAAAATAAATTTTCAATTATGTTTTTGAGGGGAAAAAAAAAGATAAAAAAAACCAGCAAACCCTTTACCTTTGCCCAGGAGTGATGTGGTTCTCTGCTGGAACAGACGAAGCAGTGAAGACTTTGGTTTCAGAAAGCTGTGTAGGAAGTTCAGGAGAAAAATGCTTTTATTTTTTGTGCAACACAAAAGCCTCTTCAGGCAGCAGTGTTCTCACCCTCACCAAGAGGGTGTCGAAAGGAAACGAAACGTACAAAAACCATCAAATAAGCCTCCCAGGCAAGGTGACTACGGCTTTAGTGCACCTGCAGGAACAGCACAGAAAGGAAGCCAGGCTCCTGTGACAGCGCAGAGCAACAAAAAGTGGGGAAAAACAGGACTTGGAAAAGGCTGATTATTTATTTCTCTAAAGACAGATGTCTTTTAGACTTCATCAGTAATCTTTATTTCAAGATTTATTTCATTTATTATCTTTAGATTCATTTATTTTATGTGAAGGTTTGCCTGCACAAGTGTGCCTGATGCATCAATTCCCAAGTTTGCCCTTGACCTAACACACTTGAATGTTCAGTTCTTCCACCACTAAACAATTCGAAGAAACAAGCTGGGTGGTGGTGCACGCCTTTGGAGGTGAGGCAGAGGCAGGAGGATCTCCATTAGTTCAACCTGGTCTAGAGTTCCAGCACATTCAGGGCCACATATAATTGTCTAAACAAACAAAAAAACCTTAAAATACCAGTTTCTTTATAAGACCCGTGTGCCGAGGAACAGAAGCCAGGGAGAGGAAGAGAAGCAGGAAGAAAAGGAGCAACGGTATCATCTGAGTGACACAGAGAGGAAAACAAGGTCTGAATGGCACCAGACACTTACATCTTCAGCCCAGTCTTCTGGTGGCCAGTCTTCCATAGAATTTTTCCAGGCACCTGACAGGGAACAAAAAAGGATCCAGCACAGTCAACCAATGATTCTGTGTACCATGCAAGAAAAACAATTCATCTCATTAGTAATCTACTTAGCAATCCAAGAAACATGATTCTTTAAATCTACTCTTAATAAAAATAAAAAAATTATTCTATGTAAAATATCCAAAACTCTATGTTTAAATCAAATTAATGTCTCACCCTGGTATATATATAGTTACAGCATAGCTAGAACTACAGAGTAAAACTGTCTCAAACAAACAATATAAAATAAACAAATAAAATGGAACACCAGAGCAGACTACAGCTTAATAATAGAGTGTTTGCCTAGCATGCCTAAGGTTCAATATCTGGTTCTGAAAAAAATAAATAATAATAAAAAGGCACTGGAGAATTCACCCAGTCAGGGAACTGCTCACTGTGGAAGTATGAGGGCTTGAAGTCAATTCTCAGAACCCATGATTTAACAAAGAACTCAACGGCTAGAGGGACAGGTAAGAGTACTTGGCTTTGTAAGCATGGAGAAAGGAGCTTGAATTTCCAGTAACTCGTGTAAACGCTGAGCAGGGCCAACCCCAGTGTTGGGGAATGGAGCTCAGCCAGCATGCCTACACCGGTGTGCTTCTAGTTCAGTAAGAACACCGTCTCAAGGCAATACGGTGGAAGGCAACAGAGGAAGACACCCGATGTCCACCAAACTCTGGGTGCTTACTTTGTATATTTCCCTGTACATATTACATAAACAAATAAGCTGGGCATGACTGGACGTGTTTGATCCTTGGGAGGGATGACGAGAAGATACCAGATGCACAATGGGAGGCCAGATCAGCCTACTGAAGGCTCCAAACACTAAGTGAGAGACTCAGTCTCAAAATACAAATGGTGTGGCTCCTAAGATGACACCTGAATTTGACCTCAGCCTCCTTGTGCTTGTGTATACACACATGTATCCACCTGAGCATATAACTACGTTTTTAAAACAAAATAAGAAATTTAAAGGAACACTGTTTTAATGCAAATCTGCACCAGGCCCTATATCAAGTAGATTACTGATTATCAGATTTAGAGAGCAAGGTTAAAATACATTAGCTATATTACACCATTTGTATGTCATCACTGTAATTGTCATCCTGTTCTAAGTACAGAGGAACAAAAAATAATTTAAAAATTAATTAACCCAGAGGAGGCCATGTATAAACAGGTTAGAAACTGAGTCTGTTTCTAAGCAGGAAGACATCAATGTGCAGTAACTGTAGATGGGATCAGTGTAGTACCATGGACTGCTGTGTTAGCAAATACATGAGAACCCCGGGGCGGTGAACCCCGGGGCGGTGAACCCCGGGGCGGTGATGGTGCACACCTTTAATCCCAGCACTCTGAAGGCAGAGGCAGGCGGATCTCTTTGAGTTCGAGGTCAGCCTGCTCAAAAGTGTGAGTTCCAGGACAGCCAGGGCTGTTTTACAGAGATATCCTGTCTTGAAAAACACAAAGAAATGCATGGGAAAGCCAGCGGCAATATAAAAATGACACTCACTGGCTATGGAACACCCCATGTAGACCAGGTTGGCTTTGAACTCAAAGATCTCCCTCTTCCTCTGGAGTGCTACACGACATTCAGTCTGAAATCCATTACTTTGTATAGGAACCAAATACCTTTACATTTTCAAAAATTTATTAGTTTTATTTATTTTGTGGTGGGAGTATCACAGTATGATATGTCATATGATATGATATGTCAGTGGACAACGTGTAAGGGTCTGTAAGTTCCCAGGATTAGACACATCAGGACTGGGGACACGTGCCTTCACCACGATCTGAGTGGCTAGAACGCTGTACAGGCTGCACTCCTGCACCTCATCCACTTCTATGCAGTGCTGGGGACAAACCCGGACGTTCAAACCAATGAATGACACACTTGGCTCTGTATGATTCTTAAATATTCACCATACCTTTGAGTCCATAAGGACTTTTATTTGGCAGCTCCTGAGATATATTGTGAGGCTTTGTTATCCCTTCTGTGGGTCAAGTAAAAAGAAAGCTTTAAGTATATGAAAACAAGAGAAATGTGAGTTTTATGATTTTTGTTCGCAGCGTGCTGCTCACGCCGTGGGTTCTGGCGCCCAGTCCTGAGCAGTGGGGGCTGGGCAGCGGGTCCCGAGAGCCGCCACCCCTGGGGCTCACTGAGACCAGCCCGCCGGGATGGGCAGACATATCATATAGAATATAATTGGATATTTATTACTTAGGAGAGAGTGTGGGGGAAGGAGAAGAAAGGAAAGAGACAGAGAAGGGGGGGCACAGTGAGAATCAAGATGGCGAGGGGGGGGCAGGGGCCACCAGGAGTGGGCGTGGCTTGTCTCTTAAAGAGATGAAAACCATAACAGTGAGCACATGGGAAAAGTTAATGTGGTACAGCAGCTCCTCCTCATGGAGAGACCAAGGCCCAAAAATATTAAATGGAAAATTCTAGAAACAAAATATCAACTCCATTCATGTAGCGCTTAAAGGGGCCAGAAAGATGGTAAACAGGTTTGCTGTTAAGCCTGATATCAGAGCCCATTTCTGGAACCCACTGGTGGAAAGTCTCCTGACCTCCTCATACAGTAAATTTCCCACTAGGCTGCATCGTCAAGCTGTCCACATATGCTTCTGCTAGCTCCATGTTGCCCATTACTGTGGTTTGAGATTAAGTTCTTAGCTGTTTCATCATAATTTGGATTACTGTAAATACTTTTCCATCATGCTTTCCAAATGAAGGCAAAAGCCTCCTAAGGTGTGGGATAGAATATACACTGAAGCTACCCACCCATCAATACCTATCACCCTGAGGAAACGAGGCTGCATCAACAATGAGAATGCCAACCCCACAACACTGAGCATATTCCCCTTTTGGTAGAAAGGGTGCTTTATATTCTCCACAATCAAATCTTTCAAATATATTATGTATATTTTACTTCTTCAATGTTAGGGATATGGCCAGGGCCCTGCACATGGAAAGAATATGCTCAACCACTGAGCTACATCCCCAGCCAAAAAGATGCTACAGTTTTTAAAATATAATCCATTTTCACTCTCTTTATAATTGTTTAGTGCTACTAGAAAAATACCATCTTAATTTTAACTATGGCTACAATTATGCATGCATTTGTTAAAATTCACTTGCTCTGCCCCTTAAAATGTTTCAAATTTTGCTCTATGTAAATTAGATCTCAATGAGTCAGCAAGATAGTTCAGCAGGTACAGATTTTTTCTATCAAGCTGTATAAACCTTAGTTCAGTCACCAGGTTCCAATGGCAGAAGCAAACAGACTCCATAAGAATACAGATACATGGGGCTGGAGAGATGGCTCAGTGGTTAAGAGCATTGCCTGCCCTTCCAAAGGTCCTGAGTTCAATTCCCAGCAACCACATGGTGGCTCACAACCATCTGTAAAGAGGTCTGGTGCCCTCTTCCGGCCTGCAGACATTCACACAGACAGAATATTGTATACATAATAAATAAATAAATATTTAAAAAAAAAAGAATACAGATACATGCAAAAAAAAAAGTGTAATAAGATAATACCTTAAAAGCTGGGAATGATAAACCTAAAGCTAAAGGAGCTGAGGCAGGAGAATCTCCATGAACTCCAGGCCAGCCTGCACTACATTCATACTTAAGACCCTCCAAATAAAAAATAGCGTATAAATAAAAAATACTTACCAGAGCTCTCATTTTTACTATTCTGAGCAGCTTCCCAAACTCCCGACTTTGTCCCACAGCCGTTTGTGGATGCAGAATCTGAATAGTCTGCAGGGTTGAATGTCCTAGGGTTATGAGAGCAAGCATCAAAAATCACAAAATAAACTTCGTGCACAAAATTTTCTGTACAAAAAAATCCCAAATTTGGCCAGGTGTAGTGACACACACACACAAGTCTTGGCAACAAGTCTTTAACCAATAGGCCCAATGACGCAAATATTTTAGTGTTTAGAAACAGGGTCTCACTATGTACTGCTGGCAAGTCTCAAACTCGGATAAATGTCTGCCTCTACTTCCCAAATGCTAGGATTAAAGACATGAGCCTTCAACCAATTTTTATCTTTTTTTTGGATTTTTCAAGACAGGGTTTCTCCGTAGCTTTTGGTTCCTGTCCTGGAACTAGCTCTTGTAGACCAGGCTGGCCTCAAACGCCTGCCTCTGCCTCCCGACTGCTGGGATTAAAGGCGTGCGCCACCAACGCCCGGCCAATTTTTATCATTTTTGAAGATAGAATCTGGCTCATGTTTCTCAACCTGCCTATAAACTCGCTAAGTGGTTGAAGACAACAACCTTGAACTTCTGATACTGCAACACAACTGATACCATGAAGAAAGTATCATTTCCGGGCTTTGGAACCCAGCACACACGCAGCAACACCTTCCAAAATGAGAATCTAACTGACTTGGCTGCCCTGGAACTACTCACTCGGTAGATGAGGCTGGTCTCGAACCCACAGGCCTAACTCTGCCTCCTAAGTGCTGGGATTAAAGGCATGTGCCACCAATGCCCATCATGGCTAACTACTCTTGCTAACTGATATATGTCAACCCAGAATGTGATTTTTGTGTTTAAAAGCTCATCCTGAGAAAGGCTCAGGGCTACAATGTGTCTCAAACACATAGAGTAGCTGCTGGCTAGCAAATTAATAAAGACTTGCTAGGCACCTCCTCCTCACAATATCCTGGAATTACAAGTTTGTACCAGCATATCCAATTTTATGGTGTGCCAGCGACTGAACCCAGAGCCCTCTTTGCCTATACAGGGGAGGCACTCTATCAACTACATCTCCAGTCAAGCTTGCCATCTTTTACAAAAGAAAGGCTACTCAGGGTCATGTATCTACTCTTGTACAAATGGCCCTCAAGCTTCTACAATTTGGTTTTGGCATCCTTAGTAGTTATGAAACCTGGACGTTTTTGCAGCCAAGAAAGACAACAAGTAAAAATTACCAGTGAAGGAGCTTGCATGATGGCTCAGTGGTTAAGAGCACTAGCTGCTCTTGCAGGAAGTGACAGCAGAGTCAATGCCCAAGCACCCACATGACAGCTAAAAATGGCATGAAAACTCCAGTACCTAGGAAACTTATTCGGGTCTCAGATACCTTCATGCACACAGTACACTCAAGGCTCACAAATAAAATATCTTTTTACAAAAAAACTTCCAATGAGCTACTGAAGAGATGGCCCAGGGGTTAAGAGCATTGGCTGATATTCTCAGAGGTCGAGTTCAGTTCCTAACAACCACCTATAATGAGGTCTGGTGCCCTCTTCTGGTGAGCAGACATACAGGTAAGCAGAATACAGTGTTCATTAATCTTCAAAAACAATCTTTAAATTAAACAAAAAACTTCCAATGAGAAGTAGCATATCCAGAGTCGTACTCTAAGCTTGGCAGGTCTATTTGGTGGAAATCAGTTTTTGGAATAAGGTCTTTCACTGTCACTCTGGCTGTCCCAGAACTTGCTATGTGGACTAAACTGACTTCTTACAGAAATAGATCTGCCTGCCTCTGTCTTGGTGTGCTGGGGATTAAGACAGAGTCATTTTTATTTTATGTGTATGAATGTTTGACCTGTATGTACATATGTATCATATGCATGTCCCTGCTGATTAGAGGCCAGAAGAGAGCATGAGATCCCCAAAATGGAATTGCAAATGGTTATGAGCCACAATGTGGTGCCCGCGTGCTAGAATCAAACCCAGGTCCTCTCCAAGAGCAGCAAGTACTCTCAACCAAAGAACCATTTCTCCGATGGCCTAACCTAGCCTTTGAATGGTCAGCACTTCCCTGTGTTTTCTTTAAAATCCAAGAGTGACAAATGAAATCCAACACGGACACAGATGACTCTTCAAAGCTATCCTCTGACCCCATATGGATGCTATGCATATGTTCACAAATACATAATAAATAGCCGGGCGATGGTGGCGCACGCCTTTAATCCCAGCACTCGGGAGGCAGAGGCAGGCGTTTGAGGCCAGCCTGGTCTACAGAGCTAGTTCCAGGACAGGCTCCAAAGCCACAGAGAAACCCTGTCTCGAAAAACCAAAAAAAAAAAAAAAAAAGATACATAATAAATATAAATAAAAATGTAAAAAATAATTAAAGCCTAACTGAATATCCATAAGGCATCATGATTCAGATGATTACTGAAGAAAAAAATATGAATGTTACAATACACACAGAATATGAAGTAAACAGAAAAGCTATCAGTTTAAAGGGTGGGGTTCCATGTTTGAGTTGTCTTCCCACACAAAAAGAAACAATGAGAAAAAGAAAACCTAGAAATAATAGTAGCTAATTATAACACCTACTTAGAATGGTCAGTTTTTACTATCACTCAGGATAAAATATTTCTACATAAACATATTTTGTGTACAATGGCTGTATTTAGCTGGCTTTTCAACTGGCAACAGAGATGATTATGTACATAAGCCTGCTGCCTTGGGAACATTTGGCAGTGGCTGAGGGGCACACACTAGGAGAGGATGACGCTAAGCATCCATGTGCAGGAACAACATCTATCATCCCAACAAAGCATATCCATCAAGAATGCCAGCAGTGCCAAGCTTAGAACCCCAAATTCAGATCTACGACAGAAAAAGTGCTCTAACTAGGATAAATAAACTATAGACAGGAAATAACTACAACCATAGGAGAGCTGAGACTTACCCCATGCTTTGTGAAGAGAACCTTCCTGCCCCTCTGCCACGTCCAAATCCTTTAAAAAACACAATTGTAGAATATAGTGTTATTTTTATATTGTATATTTTTGGAATGATTTAATAAAGCAGAGAGTTTCAGGCCTATCTGGGCTACACAGAGACTTTCTAACCAATCTAGACTGTAGTATGAGATGCTTTAAAGCACACAAATACAGAACAAACAAACAAACAAAAAAAACCCCACAAGTTACTAGGCAGTGGTGACACGCCCCTTTAATCCTAGCACTGGAGGCACTTCTGTGAGGTCAAGGCCAGCCTGGTCAACAAAGGGAGTTCAAGGACAACCAAGACACACAGAAAAACCCTGTCTGGGGGCTGGAGAAATGGCTCAGTGGTTAAGAGCACTGACTGCTCTTCCAGAGGTCCTGTGTTCAATTCCCAGCAACCACATAGTGGTTCACAGCCATCTATAATGAGACCCAGCGCCCCCTTCTGGCATTCAGGCACACATGGAAGGAATGTTGTACACACAATAAATATAAAGAAAAACCCTGTCTAGAAAAAAGCAAAAACCCCAAAATAAAGAATAGACAGTCTATGCATACCAGAACTCTCCACACCCCTGCTTAGAATCCAATCCTAAGCGCTGGGAATACATCTGTAGCCACCATGGACGATAAAGGTGGTTTTCAGACTCCTGACAATAACCAGTCAGAGTCTAGGGTCTAAAGCACTGCTCAGAGGTGGATTACATTCTTATCAAGGACAGGCACTGAGCAACAGCAGAAAAACAGAACCAAAGTAAAATGTAACAACAAAAACTTCTGTAGTTTCGTCCCAGGCAGCGGTCTACATTGCAACATCTCAAGGACAGCATTCTTTCCTAATGCATTTCCAGTCTCAGAAGCACCAACCCACCTTCTCCTCTGGTGCCCAGCATTCCATCTCACTCATTCTCCCTTACCTCTGCCTCGGGCCCGCTTTCCTCGTTCTGAAGGCTTGTCTCCTTGGTTGTAATCAAATCCGTTTTCTTCACCTTTGGCTACAGAGGAAAAAAACAGAAATGCCAACTCTTCATTTCCAAACCTATGTATCAAACTTATCAGGCACTTAGAAAACCAAGTGCAAAATGAACGAAGAGTAAAAAGTGCCAAGCCATGGTTACACTGTCCTCTGATCCCACAAGTTGAAGACCAGCCTGGACTACAAGTGAGACCCTCTCTCAAACAGCAGGTTACAATGTAAACAACATTCAGAAAACAGGAAAAACTAAAAAGTAGCACAAAACTGAAGTACATGACTGAACACTTCTCAATCACTAGGATGTTGGAACCAGAGAATCGTGAGTTCAAGGCCACCTGGATAACACAGTGAGACACAGTCTCAGAGGCAGGCAGATCTTTGTGAGTTCGAGACCAGCCTGGTCTATAAGAGCTACAACAGCTCCAGAACTCCAGAGAAATCCTGTCTCGAAACCCCCCCCAAAGAAATTAATAAAATTAATAAAAAAATTAATAAAATAAAGGCTCCTGTCAAGTCTGACAATCTGAGTTCAATGCCATGACCCAAATGGTAGAAGGAAAGAGACAACCCGAAGTTGTTCTCTCAGCATCACGTGAGTGCCATGGCAAGTTCACCCACAAACAACAAACAGACGCCAGGGCCTTTGTGCTTGCTGAGCTAAATGCCCAACCTCAAGTAATTTTTTTTTTTTAATTAAATTTAAAGCCAGGCTGATGGGCAGAGGTTAGTCCTAACACACAGGAGACAGAAAGAAGATCTATGTGAGTTTGAGGTCAGCCTGATCTAGAGAGTGAGTTCCAGGACAGCAAGGACTACACAGAAAAATACTGTCTTGAAAAACCTAAAAGAAACAAAAACTTAGAGCAAGACAAGGCATGGGGGGGGGGGGGACACCTGTAATTTCACTGCTGGAGGAAAGAGAATTTGGTTAAAGTCAGCTCAAGACCTACTGACAGTCTAATTAACTTCTAACTAATTTTATGAGGACTAGGGGAAAGCAGAAGTGAAGCTTTTTGAGACAGGACTATGTAACTCAGGCTGGCCCTAAACTCAATTTTCCTACTAAAAGATCTTAAATTCCAGAATTACAGGCATTACCACACTCCACAGCAAGTAATTGATCAATATCAACAGAGTACACTAACTATAAAATGTCTCCTAGGCTGTTCCAAGTAAAATGGGGTCAAAATATGGATGCACAGGAAACACACCACGGCACACACAGAGCTCAGACAACAATCTGGGTTGTCCCTTTCTTTCCTTCTACCATGTGTCCTGAAACTGAACACAGGTAGGTCATCAGGCACGCAGGTGCCTTTACCTACTGAGCCATTTCTCAGCCCTGCTTTTCTATGGAGGTTAAAATAAACAAAAAACCCTGGCTATTAAACTTATCTCCTTTAGAGTTTTTTGTTGTTGCTGTTGTTATTTAGGATGGGGGGGGGGGGGCGCCAGGGTCTCACTATATAACCCTGGCTAGGCTGAACTGGTGATGAATACCAGGATATAACAGTGAAGTAACCTATACCCACCCCAAGCCCAGCTCATTGACCTCTAACAGATACTAGTCTTCAAGAATGTAAAAATAACTACACAGGAGAAAAAAAATGACAGACTGAAATTTGCGGGCAAATGAATGGATCTAGAAAACATCGTATGGAATGAAGTAACCCAGACCCAGAAAGACAAAAAACATATGTACTCAATCATAAGTGGCTTTTGGACATAAAGCAAAGAAAACCAGCCTACAATTCATAATCCCAGAAAACAATGAAGATCCTAAGAGAGACATACATGGATCTAATCTAATGGGAAGTAGAAAAAGACAAGATCTCCTGAGTAAACTGGGAGCATGGGGATCATGGGAGAGGGTAGAAGGGGAGGGGAGAGGCAGGGAGGGGAGCCGAGAAAAATATACTGTTCAAAAAAAATTGATTAAAAATTTGTAAAATAGTTATTAAAAATGCAAAAATGAACTCCATGCAGCCCAGTTCAGCACTGATAGGCTAGTGATCACAACATGAAATTTACATTGACAGGTGGGTTTATGGGCATTCTCTGGGCTGTTCTTTCAGCTTGCAGAATGTACAAAAATGCAAAACAGAGAAGCCATACTCACACTCTCGGCCTCGGCCGCCACCTCTTCCTTTTCGGTTGTTGTTTCCCCGTCCACGACTTGTTTCTCTCTCTGTTCTCTTCTCTCTGTTTTCTTTATTTTCGGAGTTTTCTTTCCCAAAATTCTTCTTCTTTCCCCCTACAGTCTCCCATGAGGCCTATCAGAAGGTAGAGTTCAACAATCACTGAGCTGTCACACGGCTGTCAAACCTTACATTCTAATTCTTTCCCATTTACTTCTCTACTTTCCTTAAAAAGACAAAACTTGGAGGGATGGGTCAATCCCCAGCACCCAATCAGGTGGTTCATAACTGCCTGTAACTCCAGCTCCAAAGGAATATGACAATTTGGACCTCTGAAGCCATGCACAGTTGTATGCATGCACACACAAAAAAAATCTCAAAAGCGACAACAAACCTTGATAAGCTCTTATTAATACAGTGTACGAATAATTACAGACAGGCTTTTCCTATGCAAATACAGAAATAAAGTTAATGACATTCCCTAAAATGACTCCTCTATATTTTAAATTAAAAGATGTAAAAATTGTTGCTCTTCAATTAAAAGTCTACAAATTCAATTTATTCTGCTTGCAAATCTTATTAAACTAAAGACACAATCCTACCCTTAATGCAGGAAGTCTTTCTGCACATATGTTGCTTTCATTGGTTAATGAATAGAGAATCTACATTGGCCTGTGATAGGGCAGAGTATTGCTTGGGGTGGGGACTAAACAGAATGCTGGGAGAAAGAAGGCAGAGTTAGGAGAAACCATGTAGCCCAGCTAGCGACAGAACTTTATCTGGTAAGCCACAGCCATGTGGCAATACACAGATGAATGGAAATGGGTTAACTCTACATGTAAGAGCTAGCAATAAAAAGCTAGCGCTAACACACCAAGCAGTGTTGTAATTAATACAGTTTTTGTATGATTACTTCGGTTCTGAGCAGACAAACAAGCAGCCCCCTTACTACACACCCTCACATGTTACAGGACAGCAAGCTAATTCCAAAGCCATGTACCTATACTCCAGAACTCAGGAGGCTGAGGCAGGAGGATTAAAAGTTAAAAAATACCCAGGGCTTCATTGTCAGATACTTCCTCAAAAAATAGAAACCATCGGTTGTGGTTCAGCAAATGCTAGCAGGAAATGATGGAGGGTCAGAGGCAGAAGACATGAGTTCAAGATCACTCTGAGCTGTGTATTTTTGGCTAAACAGATGGTTCCCTGCTTAAGAGTAGGTGCTGCTCTTTAGGACTTCTGTTCTCAGCACCCATGTTAAGCAGCTGACAAGTGTTGTAACTACAGCACTCTTCTAACCTCCTGGGGCATTGTCTCAGAGACGCACGTAACAGTAAATTTCCAGGAATGTATGGGAAAATAATGAAGCTAGGACAAGGCACATGAGAGAGGTATTTACAGAGTTTACAAAGGGAGTTCCACAGGCCAGGGTATCAAAAGCTGTTTTTTGGAAGGAATACCCAAGTTACTGCTCTTGCTGGAACTTTCCTATAGTGCTTATCTCAAATATGAATGGCCCTGGGTTTGTTTCCCAAAACACCCCTTCTAAAACATAGCAATGCCCCAACCCATCTACCACAACTTTCATCCAAGGTGAAACTGAAAATACGACCTGAAGTTGAAGGAAAAAAATGCTTACCGTATCTGAATCTCCTTCCAGCAATATATTGATAGCTTTGTTCACATCTCCATTACAGTCATGTAGAGCCACTATGCATTCGTCCTGATTTTTCCCCGTCACTTCCATAAGCTAGTCAAAATATCAGAAAATGGTTAAAGGAAACCAAAAAAAGGGGCATTCAATATTAACTTTGCTGATTCTTCTATCCTTCCACGTGAGGGCTCCAGTAAGTTTAGGCTCTAAGTGCATGCGTGCTGACTTTCCCATGCCCCATTAATACTAGTAGACTCATTCACAAACTTCCTCAAAGACAAGTCACTTTTTTTGTTGTTGTAACAGAATCTTATTATGCAGCTGTGGCTGACTTGGAACAACTTGCTAGATAGACCAGACTGGCTTCACAGTGCACCAATACCCCCAGCCAACTAGCACAATATACGCACAGACCAAATCCCAGAAATTGCTCAAACTTAGGTCAATAGCATAGACCATGCAAAGCTTTGATTTTAAAACATTAACTGGGACTTGATTTGTAAATGGCCACCATTCACCATTCCACATACAAATTTAGTTACACCCTATAGTCTCCAAAGCTATAGAGATACCCTGTCTGGCGTGGGAGAGATAAGCACGCTATATTTCATCATCTGGCTACCAATATTAAATATCTGATCATAGGCACAAAATTCAATATCAAATACAAGTTCAGACTAAGCAATAAGTATATTTCAAAACTAAAAATCTCTAATAAAATAATCTCTTTAAGACTATAAGGAATCAAGTGTAAGAGCTGGCAGTTAAGAGCATTTGCTACTGCAGCAGAAAACAGGTTCAGTTCTCTGAAATCATATGGTGGTGGTTTATAATCATTCATAATTCCAATTCTGTATCTGATGCCCCTTATGGCCTCCCTGGTCAAAACTGTATGCAATACGTGTGTGTGTGTGTGTGTGTGTGTGTGTGTGTGTGTGTGTATAGGCATGATCCACACATAAGAGAAAAATTTTTGAAATAATTTATTTTTTTTTTATTTATTTATTTATACAATATTCTGTCTGTGCAGGCCAGAAGAGGGCACCAGACCTCATTACAGATGGTTGTGAGCCACCATGTGGTTGCTGGGAATTGAACTCAGGACCTTTGGAAGAGCAGGCAATGCTCTTAACCTCTGAGCCATCTCTCCAGCCCCGAAATAATTTATTTTTTGACCAGGTAGTGGTGAAATACACCTTTAGTCCCAACACTTGGAGAGGCAGAGTCCAACTTGGTTTACAAAGTGAGTTCCAGGACAGCCAGAGCTGTTACACAGAGAAACCCTGTCTCTAAAAACCAAAAGTAAATATATAAAATTGTTTTGTTGTGTTGCTCTTTTGCCTGCATGAATGGAAAAGGAGCTACAGACATTTACGAGCTGTAGTGTGGGTGCTGGAATTTTAAGTGGGTCCTCTGGAATGAGCGACCGCTACAGCCCACCAGATTTTTAATTTACTTAGTTTTAATTTTACACACTGGTGTTTCTGCCTTCATAAATGTCTGTGTGAGGGTATCTACAGACAGGTGTGAGATGCCATGTGGGTGTGGAGAATGAAAAGTAGGTCCTCTGGAAGAGCAGCCAGTGCTCTTAACCACTGGGGCATCTCTCCAGGCTCAGAAATTTTTTAACTGAGGATAAAGAAGAAAGTCATATCATCCTTTTCTAGAAACATACCTGTTTAACTTTTATTTCAAATTCTGAATCATTCTTATCAAAGATCACTTGTGCGAGCCGCATCTGTTCAGCCGTTGCCTAGGAAGCAAAAAGAGTAGTGGGTTTCAGAAACCAAAATACTAAGACACACTAGAATCCAAGTCAAACAGAACTCCGAACCACTAAGCATCACACTTTTGAGAAACCACTAAGCATCACACTGACTAACCAAGTATGGTAGCACACATTCATAATCCCAGCACCTGAAGAGGCAGAAGCAGGAGGATCAAGGTTATCCTGAGGGGAGGGAGGGAGGTAAGCTGGCCGGCTGAATTTAGGACTATACTCCCATAAGAAAACTGTCATAAAATTAAACATAAAGGACTTGTTCCCTTGGCCAAATGACCTTATGGTCATGATGCTTATCTAAATTTCCTTTCCACTGAGGAGGTGAGGACATAGCAGAGGAAGACACCAGTAGTGGCAGAGGTATGTGCCTGTGCTCCCAGTACTCAGAAGCATCCTTCTGCTCACTACAAGTCCCTGGCAAGCCAGGGCTACACACAATAATACAAATGACACCCAACTGGTTATGGCTGGTTCTGAAGAAAAAAAGGCTGCATTTAATAATTCTGAAGTTAATCCCCTTTTACATTACACTCTAAATGGGGGGAGGGGCCTTTCAGTCAGCTCCACAGAAAATGATTCCTTATTCAAAACCCTGTTCTTAGAAAACAGACTTCTGGAGGCAGAGACAGGCAGGCCTCTCAAAGTTCGAGGGCAGCATGGTCTACAGGATGAGTTTCAGGACAGCTTGAGCTGTTACACAGAGAGAGAAATCCTGCCTCAAAGAAAGAAAACACAAAAACAGAAAACGGACCTCTGAATTTTTTAGGTCTCCTGCTGCGTTATTTATAGCAATTAAATATTAGTATCATAGTGTGATGACTATAAAATGCTCATTTGAGGTTTGTGGTGGTGGTTTTTCTTTTTTGGTTCTTTGCACAGGGATTCTCCACCTAACAGCCCTGGTTGTCCTGGAACTCACTTTGTAGACCAGACAGCTGGTCTTGAACTCACCGAGGTTCACCTGCCTCTGTCTCCCAAGTGCTGCCCACATCCTGCCTTGTTTTTAGAGTAACAGAAACTGAATCTAGGACCTCCCACGTGCTAGGCAAGCACTATATATTTTCCCTCTCCCCAATGTTTTACACTTTTGTTGTTTTGAAACCTGCTGAGTTTGAAGCCAGACCTAGTAGCACATTCTCACTCCAGCACTTAGGGGCAGAGGCAGGAAGAACTGTGTGAATTAGATGTCAGAGGCCCATAAGAAGAGATCCCCAACAATGTCTCAAAAATAGACAGACAGCCTAAATTGGCTGTGAACTCACTCTGTAACCCATAACTCCTGTTACGCCCTCTGAATAGTTGCTATTATAGGATTGTGTCACCAAGCCTAACTGCATTTTCCTTCATTTTCTTTTTTGAAATAGTCTTGGTTTAAAGTTTATAGTCTCCCGCCTCAATCTACAGAATCCTGAGATTATAGGCATATGTACCAGTATGCTTGGCATCTAAAACTTAGAAAAATTCCAGGATTAGGCCAGTAAGTAAATTTGGTAAAAGACATAAACTTTCTACCCTATCTCTGTACAACCTAACTTTACTTCAATGCACGTCTATTTGACTGTTCTTGCACATACAAGGTGTGGACAATGCCCGTCTCTGCACGTCCTTGGGTTCCATGATTCCTTGGCTAGGTGGAAACCAGAAAACACCACAGAAGCTCCTGTCTCTAAGCCCTCAATGCTGGTGTTACCCAGAATTCCCAGCCTGCCACCTGGTGCTATGCTGGAATCCACCAGTTCTCAAAATTGTACTCTTAGTTGCTAAGCTATCTTTTCAGGCCCAGGTTACTATTTAGAAAAATAATTTTTGCTGCCATTGTTTGGACTGCAGCTGCCACAGCTGATTTTGGAGCAGTCTAATAAACAAGCCAGCCTGGACTGAAAGTCGCTATATGACCTCACTGACCTCAAATTCAGCGCAATTCTCATGAGTCAGCGTTTAGAATGTCAGGACTATAGGTGTGAACCACCATGCCCATCTAAATTATTTTGTTTATTTAGGGAGGACAGCCTATAGCACCCATGTGGAGATCGTCTTTCCTACAGTCACTTGAGAGTCTTTGTCAGAAGCACTTTTATACGATGAGCCATCCCACCAGCCCTAAATTATCATTCTTTGTTTTGTTTTTTTGAGACATGGTCTCACTGTGTATCCCTGAATGGCCTGAAACTCAAACAGACCATGCTGGCCTCTGCTTCCCAAGCACCATCATGCCTGGCTAAATTAGCATTTTCCCCCTAAGACAGGGTTTCTTTATGTCGCTTTGGAACCTGTCCTGAACAAGCTCTATAGACCAGGTTGGTCTTGAACTCAAGAAATCCCCCTGCCTATGCCCCCCAAGTGCTGAGATTAAAGGCATGCGCCGCCACCACCCCCCAGCTAAATTAGCCTTCTTAAAGTCTGCATTGTCTCCTGATTACCTACTTAAAAACCTAAATATGTATTCAAGAATGGCACATAGAACCACAACTGAGGAGAAAAAAGCAGGAGGATCACAATTTCAGGAGTCAGCCTAAGGGACAGAAAGGCAGAGCCTCAGTCAATACAGCAATCTGTTAAGAATCTCATAAAGGAGTCAGGCAGTTTATGTGTACTCGGGACTGAACCAGGGTCTTGTGCATGCATGCTAGGCAGACACTGCATCAACTCAACTCCAGCCCAGCTCCATACAGCTTTTATTATATATATTTCACTCATTACAAGGACCCTTAATCAAGATGCAGTTTCTGCATCATAAAGCACCTTTCACAAGGATTTTCCTTTTCCAGCAGCTGTGGCCTATTATATACAATCTAAAGCCAATCCTATTAACCCAATCTATTCATGCTGTTACCTCAGTTTAACTGCCAAATACTATTGTATTACACCCAGAAAGATGTCTGCACAGAAACTCAATGCCCATACTTGCTGACAATGTTAATGCAATCTCCCCCAGGATACACAAAGACCAAATACACTTTCATTATTCCTACTGCACACCAGGTAACTTTTCCCCAACCATCAACTGAGAAGTCCCAGTGTTGCAGACCAAGGCCCAACAGCATGATAGGTGGTCAAGGCGAGAGGAAAAGCCAAACGACCTCTGAAATGGAACTTTCATGCTACACTGAATCTAAGTGAGAGTTATTTTTGAGTGTGATGAAGTCACGAGTGCTCCTGGTGCTAACATCCCACAGGAGCAGTCTGTCCCATTTCATGAATTAAAACAGCCCCTCTTCTGCTTTCCACAGCAGATGGAAACATTGTCTATATATCACTTTCAATTTAGAATATCTGGGGGTGTGGAGATGAAGGGAACTGGAGAGATGACTCAGAGATTAAGATCAATAGCTGCTCTTGCAGAACACCCAGATTCAGTTTCCAACACACACATGGCAGCTCAAAACCACCTGTAATTCCAATGTCCAGAGATCCAATACCCTCTTTTCCGGTCTCTGTAATACCAGGCATAAATGGTGCACATACATAAATGCAGGAAAAACATTCATACATGAAATTACATTCATAAATGAAAATAAATTTGAAAAAAAAATGTTGTGGGGCTTAAAAGACAGCTCCTCTCATAAAAGTACTTGTGCAAGCATGAGAACCTCGTTCCAACAGAAAAAGATGAACATGAAAACAGAGGCTTATATTATAACCCTACCACTGTGGAGACAGAGGCAGACAGATCTTTGTGAGAACACCTTTAGTCTACACAGCTCCACAGCAGCAAGGGCTACAAAGTGAAATGCTGTCTCAAACAAACCAAGTGGGAAACCACCAAAGAAAATGGGAAAACAACATGGCCCAGTGGGTAAAGGCACGGACAGTTACATGAGCCTGGTGACTAAATTCAACACCCAGAACTCTAATCTAAGGTAAAGGGAAGCTGACAAAGTTGGCCTCTCTGTATTCACACCATGACATGCTTGCCTTTGTGTGTGTGCTTCCATGTGCTCACAGACTGACTGACTCTCTCTCTCTCTCATACACACACACACTTTTACTTTTAAAAATAAAGTAAAATAAAATACACGTTGGTAATGAGCTATGATGGCAGTGCTGATATGTAATCTCAACACTCAGGAATCAAGGCAGGAGGACCATGAGTCACAGGCCAACCAAACTATGAAGACCCCTATCTCTAAACAAACAAAAGCAGCAAGAAGAAAAACTTTTACTCTGTAAGAAACTAAAAAAAGAACTGCAAACCAATAAACCACAGTCAGGCAGAAAATAAACAGAAGTCAGAGAAAGTAAAATAAATGAAGATTAGAAGAAGGGAAGTCAATCAATCAGGATAGACTTAATTCACAGTTGGGTAGTCACTCACACTTTTAATTCCAGCAACTGGTGGGATTGAGTAGAGATTCTGGTCAAGATCAAACCCACCCCGGGCTATGGACTGCCTTCCAGATCAACTGAGTTACAGACTAAGACTCTGTATTTAAAAGGGGGTGGGGTCTTCTGGGGTCTTTTGGTGATGGGAGGTGGGAATGCTTTGCTTTGTTTTTTGGTGGTCCTGAAGACGGAACCTGGGACCTCTAACGAGATAGGTACTCACTCTTCTACTGAACTAGCTCAGAAGCTGACTCAGAGTTGGGTGGGGGGCAGGAGATGTATGCCAATAAAATAGATAATATACACAGCTACAAATAAAAAGATGAGATTCAAGAGTAGTATAGGGAGTAAAAGAAGAAGAAACAGTTCCACTAGAGAGAGTGCAAGGCATGGCAGCATACATCTAAAATCCCAATACTGAAAGAGGAAACTGAGGCAAGGACAGACTAGCAAGACAGTGAGACCTCACCTCAAACTTGCAAGTGACAACAAAAATGAAACTTTAGGCTCACAAAATTAAACAGCTTAGACAAAACAGAAAATCCCAAAAATAAATGCCTAACGACACAAGTCTGACACCAGAGTTCCACCCCTGGAATATGCATAAATGGTCAGGATGCAATAGAGCGAATCTACAATCCCAGCATGTCTACCAAAAGATGTGACAGGAGAACCAGCTTGGAAGTTCAAGAGCCATCTATCTAGCCTGAAGACACCTGCCTCAACAAGAGAATTTACACTCAAAGGTTTTCCTCTGACCTGCACATCCACACCATGGCTTGTGCCTACCCACACTCACATCATACATATACACAAAGGAATGCGGCAGGTGGGGGGGCATCACCTATCGAAAAAGAAGACTCTTAATAGGTTAAGTAACTAAACTAGTTGTCATCAAAACTTCCCAGACAAGTGGAGCATAAGTAGCTCACACCTATAATCCCTAGCACTCATGGGCTGAGGCAGAAAAACTGAGGGATAACTGAGCTACAGTGAGTTCTATGTCTGCCTGGTTTACAGAGTTAAGACCATGTTCTCAATGAGTGAATGAATGACTAGATCGTAAAATCCACGTCAGGCATAGTCAGTTTCTCTAGGTCTAATTCATAAACTCTGAAAACTGATAAAGGACACTTTGCAACTCTCTGCAAACCAGGACTGTAGCTACACCAAAAACAAAAAACATAAATAAGCATACTTTATTAACAGAAAATAATTATCAGATCAGGTGCTGGTGGCACACAACTTAAATCCCAGCACTCGGGAGGCAGAGGCAGGCGGATCTCTAAATTTTAGGCAAACCTAATCTACAGAGTAAATTCCAGGACGGTCAGGGATTACACAGAGAAACCCTGTCTCAAAAAAGTTAAAAAAAAAAATCAGGCATGTTGACACATGCCTTTGACCTCAGTGAGTTTGAGGTCAGCCTGATCTATGTAGTGAGTTCCAGGACAGCCAAGGCTTCAGAGAAAAACCCTGTCTCAAAGACGAAATCAAAAATAAAAAGAAACCAAGGAAATCTGTCCTCAGCAGTTTCCTAAACACTAAAAAAAGGGCTAAAATCAACAGACAAGGAAATTAGGCAAGAAAACTAAACTAATTACATGATAGAATTCTGTGTTTAAAAATTAAAAATTGTGTTTATGTGTAAACAGAAAAATGAAATCCAAAAATACACCCTTCAAATGTGCATAACATCTTGAGAACAATAATACAATTAAACAGGGCAGGGATAACAACGATCTGGTAAACAATTATCATTTTTTTCTAAAAACAAAAGGTTCCTCTTTAGAAATTACAAAATCGCCAGGCGGTGGTGGCGCACGCCTTTAATCCCAGCACTCGGGAGGCAGAGGCAGGCGGATCTCTGTGAGTTCGAGGCCAGCCTGGTCTACAAGAGCTAGTTCCAGGACAGGAACCAAAAGCTACGGAGAAACCCTGTCTCGAAAAATCAAAAAAAAAAAAAATAGAAATTACAAAATCACAAAGAGAACTTCCATTTCACTGACTGACAGGATCCTGTAAGTAAGTAATTCAAGTCTGCTATCATGCCAGACCCAACTGACACAATCTGACACTATTTGCTAATGGTTGGGACCTTAATGTATACAGTAGGAAACACATTATGTTCCCTCCCTCTAAACAATGTAGCAACAAGAACAGTAGTATTAATAAGGAAGCAAGACATGGGCATTGGGTTTTTCTTTCATTTACTAGTTTGTGTGTATGTGTCTGTCTGTCTGGATGTCAGAAGCCTACAGCACACATGTGGAAGTCAGGGGACTTTTAGGATTAAATTCTCTCCCACTACTCAGGTTATGACAATAAAATGCAGGTCCTCAGCCTTGACCTCATGTGTCTCTACCCGATGATCCATCTCACTGACTGAAATACTTCTGGTATTTATCTACTTATCTATTCATTCATCCATTTATTTGGGCAGGGGGTGGGGTAGACAGGGTTTCTATGTAGCTTTGGAACCTCTCCTGAAACTCACTATATCAGCTGGCCTCAAACTCACAGAGAACTGCCTGCCTCTGCCTCCCAAATTCTGGGATTAAAGGCCTGCGCCACACCGCCTGGCTACTTCTGGTACTTCTATCCAAGTATAGCTCCTTCTCTACTTGAAAGCTGAGTAAAGGGACTCTACAAGCACAAAACCTGGAGTCCAAGAAAGCACACACCACATTAGCGATTGTGCAAAACCCATGAGATTGTGAAGTGAAAAAGGAAAGCAGAGACAGAAGTGATAATTGGAGTTAAGAGACTGACGGGGTAGGGGTTCAACAGAGGGATGAATCAGTAAAGTAATTGTTCCACAAGCATGAAGAACTGAGTTCAAATCCCAGCATTTACCCTTTGTGAGTAAGTTCCGAAGCAACGTATGTAGCTTTGGCTGTCCTGGAACTCGCTCTGTAGACCAGGCTGGCCTCGAACTCAGAGGTACACCTGCCTCTGCCGCCTAAATGCTAGAATTAAAGGTGTGTGCCACCAATGCCCAGCTAATTTACCAATTTTTATAAAGGGGGGAGGGGAGCTAGAGGTGGAGGTTTAGTATATGGAAATAGCTCTGAAGGAGGCCAAAATCAAAAAGACAAACAGGTATTAAGAGAGCTAAGAGAGATGAGCCTACTTGAGCTATATTCACTGCTTAACGGGAAGAAGGGAAATGAAAGAAACAATTTTAAGTGAGTAAAATAGTAGATCACTTGTAGCTCCTCCTTGGCTACATGATGAGTATTATTATAAAAAATATACCTGATGGGGGCTTGAGAAAAGGCTCAGAGGTTAAGAGCACTGACTTTCTTCCAGAGGTCCTGAGTTCAATTCCCAACAACCACATGTTGGCTCACAACCATTTATAATCAGATCTAGTGCCCTCTTCAGGCCGGACACTATATATATGTGGACATAATCTAAAAATACACACACACACACACACACACACACAACCTAGTTCCAGAAAGAAGAACAGAGTTAGAATTGGGTTATATATTAAGACACCATTTCAACTAGACTACTTTATCAGGCATGCATGAAACCCTGGGTATGATCCCTAGCACCACACAAAATAAGCACGATAGTACATGCCTGCGATCCCAGAACTCAGGAGAAAAACAAAGTGGAATCAGGTGCTAACAGTCAGTCTTTGCTACAAAGAGAACAAGAATTCAATAAAACTGTCATAAAGCTGGGTGTGGTGGCGCTATCTTTAATCCCAGCACTTGAGGCAAAACTGATCTATAAAGCAAGCTACAGGACCACCAGGGATACACAGAGAAACACCGTCTCATACCAAACAAAAAATAAATAATGAAAAAAGATGCTGTCCCAAAATAAATAATTTGTTGGGGCTGGAGAGATGGATGACTGGTTAAAAACACTTGATGCTCTTTCAGTCCAGGGGACTGTACTCCCTTCTTCTGACCTCCACAGGCTGCATAAAGATAGTACACTAACATACATGCAGGCCAAACATTAGCATGGCATTGCAGAACTTGCCTTTAGTTGCAGCATTTGAAAAGCAAAGGCAGCTGGATCTCCTGTGAGCTCAGGCCAGCCAGAGCCCTATGAAGACAGAAACCATGCCTCAAAAAAAACACATTTAAAAAAAAAAACCAAAAACAAACCTGAGAATTCTGTGGTTTCAGAATTTTCAAAGAAAAGTTACTTCATGGGGTAATGTCAAAATACAGGGCTGGAGAAATGGCCCAGAAGAACACTGGCTGCACTTCCAGAGGTCCTAAGTTCAATTCTCATCAACCACGTAGTGGCTCACAGCCCTCTATAGTGAGATCTGGTGCCCTCTTCTGGTGTGCAGCATACATGCAGGAAGAACACTGTATACGCATAACTAATTAAATAAAAATTTATTTAAAAAAATGTCATCATGTAAAGGGGCTGTTCTTCCAGAGGACCAGAGTTCAATTCTCAGCACCCACAACAAACAGCTTACAACCACCTGTCATTGTAGCAACAAAGGACTGGACATCCACCTCTGGCCATCCCCCAAGATGGCCTGCCCACACTCAATGTGCACATGCCCACATAGAGAAATATGAACACACATGCCATATAAGTGATAAAAATAAAATTTTTTAATATCAAAGCCCAACAAAAAGGCAGGAACTGGAGTGTTATCTTCCTGAAAAGGGTTATGAATAATGGAGTCTGGGAGAACAAGATCAACAACTGTTGGCTCTACAGAGAATGTTATTTTGTTTTGTGGTGCTAGGGACTAACCCAGGGATTAACAAATACCCAACCATTAGCTATGCCTCCAAGGCCAAGGGAGCTACATTTAAGCCTAAAAATTCCTTAAGAAATGTCCACTGCCTTTAATTACACACAACTAATACATTTTATTCCTTGACCCTATAAAAAATCATGTAAAATATTAATTAAAAATGGCATATCCACCAACAAGCATGGCCAACGATTTCCAGCAAAATAATTACCAATGGCCTCATGCAGGCTAAGGAACATCTCGGTCCCTGGGTGTCTCTGCATTTTCACTTTAAAGCATCATTCATACAGTCGTACTATCCCTGTGTCATTCATACTCTTCAGTCGTACTATTCCTTGTCTTGCTCATAAAGTATCAACCACTGATCTATTGAAGACTCGCCCTTTTTACTTTAAATATTATAACTTTTACAAACATTTACTTTCATCTGAACAGAGCACAGACTAGACAACTTCTGAAAGCACAGCTGATAGACTCGGCAGCATTTATAAGCATATTACAGCAGTAGTGCTACATATACATCAACAGTGTCAGTCAAAATGCTAAATTGTATTACCTTTATAAAATACTCTACAAACCTTAATCAAGAAGATACTTTATTCAATAAACAGTTCGATTATCCAATAACAAACATAAGAGTATAATAGGGAAGTTACCAGGCTGAGCTCAAGAAGTGTCAAGAGGTCTGTAAAGCTTAGGAAAAAAAGAGGAAAAAGTAGGGTCAACTAATAATTCCAACTTAAAACAACGTTAGTGCACCCTCCCCAACAGTTTGTAATTCCAGTTCCAGGGAGCTCTGATGCCCTCTTCTGGCCCCCCAGGACACCAGGTCCACAATTGGTGCATAGATATATATATACAGGTGAAAACACCCATATACATACATAATTTTTAATTTGTAAGAACTATGCTTAAAGATTCCCCTAGTGAACCTTTTTTTTTTTTTTTTTTTTGGTTTTCCGAGACAGGGTTTCTCTGTAGCTTTGGAGCCTGTCCTAGAACTCCCCCTTTGTAGACCAGGCTGGCCTCGAACTCCCAGAGATCCGCCTGCCTCTGCCTCCCGAGTGCTGGGATTAAAGGCGTGCGCCACCACCACCCGACTGAACCTATTTCTTTAACTGGACTGTTTTCCAGAAACCATTGGATAATTTATTGAAGCAGGTGTATGTTTGGTTTAGAATTTTTATTTTATCTAGGGGCAGGGGCTATATATAACCCAGGCAGCAAGAAACTCAGTATACAAACTAGACTAGCCTGGAATTCACAGCAATCCTTCCACATCATCCTAGTACTACAACAATAAAACACCCAGTTAGCTAAATTTTTTTGACTTACATTTATCCATTTATTCTTAAGTCTGTGTATGTGCCCATTCCCACACGTGTACATACACAGAAATTACAGGACAGACTGCCAGAGCGCTCTCTATCCATCATGCGGGCTCTAAAAACCAAACTCAGGTCTTTAAGCTGGGCAACAAATACCTTTATCCACCAAGCCCCTATCTTATTTTTTTTAAACCATCCTTATAGGTGGACATAGGACATGTCGCTAATACTAGCTAGCGCTAAGGGGCAAAGGCAGAAGGATATTAGTAATATGTTTAAGAGCAATTTTCTCTAAATAGTTGACACTGTCTCAAAAAGAAAACAGTAATAGGAACAAGAAGGTCTGTAAATTTATATTACACAAATATAAATACAAACCACATGTTTTCTATAATTGATATATAATTTTAAATATAAAATAAACATAATTTTATTTTCTACTTATTATTTTGTTTTGTACTTTGAAATAGGATCTCTCTATGTAGCCCTGTAAGTTCCAAAACTTGCTATGTATATGTAAACCAGACCGACCTCTAACTTGCAGAGATCTGCCTGCCTCTGACTCTTGTGTGCTGAGATTAAAGGTACATACCACAAAGCCTGCTATCTTGCTATGTAATTAATTTATTTTTTTGTCTGTATGTGGATATGCATGCACACACACAGCACCCAAGTATAGGACAGAGAATAATCTGCAGGCGTGGATCCCTGTTTTAGTCATGTGAGACCCAGGATCAAACTCAGGTTGTCAGTCTTGGTAGCAATGACCTTTTATCAGCAGATCCTTTCCACCAACCCTGACTTCTAACTTGTAATCTACTGACTTAGAAGCCTGTCTTCAGGTGGGATTAGAAAAATGGACTGTCATGTCTACCTCAAGTTTCAAATAATAATCTTATAGTTTATGTGGAATATACTATAAAAATTACCACTTCTTGATAGCAACTGTATATAATTTCCAATTCCATCCCATCATTCTGCAAGATTAATACGCTATTTTGTATTTTAAAACACCAATTGGCCTTCCTAAGATACTAGAGGAATATTAGCTACTTTAGTCAATTTGTAAAACTAATCGCTATTAAAATACAAACTTAACCCTATTATATCATTGAATACAAATCACATCCAGTTGAAACTATACTTCAGTGGCAGAACATTTGCCTAATATATGCTAGATTCTGAGTTTGATGCCTAGCACTGAAAAGGGAAAAAAATAGATCACATTTACTTATACCAAAAATATGTAACTAATTCTAATCATAAAAAAGTATATAAACTCAAGCTAGAAGACAATATAGATATAATATTTCCACAATCTCTCACATGTCAAAGTAAAGAAACTAAAAAAAAAGCCTATCCTACTAATGGCAGACTTAAAACTCCAGCTAAATAGGAAGCTGAAGGACGGTTGAGAGGAAAAGCTTGTGCTAAGCATAATGGAGCTGGTACGGGAAGAAGACAAAAAGAGACATCAACTGAAGAGAACGGATACCTAAATAATACTTAACTAAAAAGGATAGACGACTATTGCCAGGAACAAAAAAGCACTCCAGATTTTATCTTGCTTAATTAATAAAGATGTGGACTCATGACCCAAAACTCGGGCTTACAGAAATCCAAAGCAGCTCTTTCATCACTAACCCTGGAGAGAAAATCCCTACCACTAGATATTCAGTGGGCAATTAGTATCCTAACAAATGTTCCTCATTTTCACTTTAAGGAAGGTAACTGTCAGGAAATCATTTTATATTAGAGCAAACAAAACATGTAGCCCAGGCTGACTTCAAACACACTACAGCCAAAGATAACACTGAACTTCTGATCCCCTGCCTCCACTTCCTGAGTGATAAAATTACAGGCTTGTTCCACCATGCCCAGTTTTCATGGTGGTGAAGACTGAACCCAGGGATTCATACTGGCTAGGCAAATACTTTACCATAATTAGGTTACATCCAAGTGTGTATTCATATGTGTATATTGTGCTAGGATTGAGACGGGCACTCATGTATGTTAGTCAAACGTTTTACTACGGAGCAAGTAATAACGTCAGTCTAACATAAAACTTCCCCTGGCAGTATATTTTAAAAAAATACTTAAAATAATTTTATAAACAGCAAAATCAGAAACTAGTTATTAGTCAGAAAAAATGGTATATGGCTTTAATCCCAGTGCAAGAAGCATGCAGAGGCAGGTAGATTTTTGTGCGTTTGAGGCCAACCTGGTCTATAGAGCGAGTTTTAGGACAGTCAGAGATGCACAATAGGCTCTGTCTCAAAACTAAACAAAAAAAAAACTCCATTATCTCTGCTACATGTGAGGCTATGACAAGATGGCAACATAATAAGATTCCTTTTTTAAAGGTTCCCCATTTTTTTCTGTTATTATTATGAATGCATGTATGAGTGCAAGCTTGTGCATACCGTGGCATGCATGTAGAAGTGGAAAGGCTTTTGGAAGCTGATTCTCTTACTTCCAACGTGTATTTCTGGGCTCAAATTCAGGGCTCAAGGCTTGCAGGGTAGGAGCTTTTACCAAATGAGCAATCTCACCATTCTACAATGCCTACTATTTTTCTTCCTTTGTTATAAAAGTGTATGTATATGCACATGTGGAGATGAGAGAAAACCTCTGTGGAATCAATTCCATCCTTCCAAATATCAAACTCGGGTTGCCAGGCCTGTGGCGAAAGTCCTTCAACCAGTGAGCAATCTTGTAGGACCAAAACAACAGGTGGGCTGGAAGGAGGGCTCAGCGTTTAAGAACACTGGCTGCTCTTCCAGAGTTAAGAGTTCAATTCCCAGCAACCACATGGTGGCTCACAACCATCCAAAAGATCTAATGCCCTCTTCTGGCATGCAGGTGTACATACAGATAGAGCATGATATACATGAAAAAATAAATATTTGGAGAAAAAAAAAAAAGACAGCAAATCGGGTTGGAGAGATGGCTTGGTGGTTAAGAAAACTGTTCCTCCAAAAGATCCAGGTTTGATTTCCAAAACACATATGGTGGCTCACAACTATCTGTGTATGTGGCATAGACATTTATGCAGGCAAAATACCCATACATGTAAAAAAACAAAATGTAAAAAAAAAAGACATGATGGTACACATCTATAAACAGGCTGGCTTCAAACTCGGAGATCTGCCTGCCTCTGCCTTAGGTACTGAGATTAAAGGACTGTGCTACCACGTTCAGCATGGCAGTCTTTCTTGATCAATTTGTGAAGAATACTTATCAGAGTAAAAGAACTTAGAGGTAAGATATAAAATAGCAGATATTTATACAAACTTTAGATTCAATTTAACACAAAAATTATGAAAAAAATATACTCTGTACCAAACACTTAAGAATGAAATTATACAGAGCCCCTGAAAAGAGTAAAGGAAATCACTCATTGGTAAAATACTTGCCTCATGCATAAAACCCTGTGTTCTAACCCCAATACCAAAAATAAAGCATCAAAGTCAGCCATAGTAGTCCAAGTCTGAAACCCCAGACAGAACCCTGGAAGTTGAAGCAGAGAAATAGTGAATTCAAAGCCTGACTGGCTAACCTATTAAAACCCAATCTCAAAACAAAACGAAAGAAACAAAACTAAACAATAAAAATGCATCAAACCATGGATCTGATATTAGAATGGACTAGATTAAGGTGATTACTAAAGGTCAGCAAGACAGTTTAGTAGCAGTAAGGAAGGAAGGTAAGGGCCCTCACAAGCAACCCTGACACCTGAGTTCCATCCCTGAACTCACATGGTGGACGGAGAGGACTAGCTCTCTCAAGTTGTCCTTTGACCTCAAACCACAATGATACTGTGTGCATGTGTGCATGCATAAGTGTTCACACACATAGCTAATAAATGTAAAAAGAGTAGATAATAAAACATGAAGGGAGAAAAAGATACTGTTTTTGTTAAAAAGCTTGTCAACTGGATCAATATAGACACTGTGCTCAGTGTCTCACTTCATTTAAAAGAATAACAGAGGAGCTGGGAGTGTAGTTCAGTAGGAGCATGCTGGTCTACAACACAAGGGGCTCTGGGTTCAATTCCTAGTGCCATAAACTGGACCATGAAACAAAGAAAGAGGAAGGAAGGAAACTGCTGTAGCGGAGATGATAACAACTGGAATTCAGGATTAAACAAATGGATCTCTGGGAACAACACTCAATCTTAGCATTATCCCCTCTTTCCTACACTTATTACTCACTTTGTAAACACAATGTGAAATCCTGAGTTTCCTAGAAAGGGGACTTTTAAAGCATTCCTTCTCCCTCAAGTGTCTTTACTTATAACTAAGACAGAAACTCCACAAGACTTACATGTATTACTTGTTTCTGTTGTTGTGCTGCCTGTGTCGTTGGCATCTGTGTTTTTTCCCGAGCACCTCGGCAACGATCATTGTTCACGGAAGTCATCATATACAGAATATACAAAATAATGTATGTACAAAATACAAAATCTGCAAGAAAGAAAGCACTGTAAACAAAACATCCAAATCATGGTGGTAAAAACCAAACATCTAATTCAGGAGGGAAAAGACACATAATAAAACTTAAATATGTTTCACATATTTAACAAGAGTTAAGTATGGTAGCACACGTCTTTTAATTCCAGCACTTGGGAGGCTGAGGCAGGCAGATCTGAGTTGAGGCCAGCCTGGGTGTGTGTGTGTGTGTGTGTGTGTGTGTGTGTGTGTGTGTGTGAGAGAGAGAGAGAGAAAAGGGGCTGGAAAGATGGCTCAGTGGTTAAAGCACTGGCTACTGAGTTCAATTCCCAGCACCCACATGGTGGTTCACAACCATCTACAGTGGGGTCTGATGCCCTCTTCTGACATAAAGTGTACAAGCAGATAGAGCACACGAGCACACATATACATTTAAAAAAAAAAAAATCTTAAAAAAAAAAAACACCAGTCCAGAAACATTCTAAATTATGATTGTATAATTTTTGGTGGGTGGGAGACAGAACTTCATAAATACTAAATGTATACTCTAAACATAGCTACAACATCAGCTACTTGTGAATATTAAGTTAATTTTGCTAATGCAATCAAAAATGTTATGGTTGGGCCGGGCGGTGGTGGCGCACGCCTTTAATCCCAGCACTTGGGAGGCAGAGGCAGGCGGATCTCTGTGAGTTCGAGACCAGCCTGGTCTACAGAGCTAGTTCCAGGACAGGCTCCAAAACCACAGAGAAACCCTGTCTCGAAAAACAAAAAAAAAAAAAAAAAAATGTTATGGTTGGGACAAGATGGCTCAGTGGGGAAAGGCACTTGCCACCAAGCCTGACAACTTTAGTTCACTTTCTGGGACTAACACAGTAGGAAAGGATCAACGCTCACAAACCGTCATCAGACCTCTATTGGTGCATCCTGACACTCAATGCCCACAAATATACATATACAGACACACACACAGCGAAACAAAACAAAAAATTGTAAACACATTTTCATAATAATGGGAAAAGATGGCACATATTTGTAACGCCAATACTTGAAACACTTTGACAAGATGACTGAGTTCCAGGGGCATAAAGATATGGCTTAGCAGTTAGAACATTTGCTGTGCAATCATGAGGACTTAATTTTGCATCCCAGCACTCACAACAAGCCAGAGCTCCAGGTACATATTTAACACAAGCTCTACTGGAAGCAGCCTTAAACCCATCCGTAGAACCATCTAAAGGCAAGTATAGTAGCCCATGCCTATAATACTGGCACTCAAGTACAGGGAGAAGGATCAGAAGTTCAAGGTTACCCTCAGCTACATAGAATTTAAGGGAAGCCTGGGCTACATGACACCTAGCCTCAATTAAATGCAAAATTCTGGATAATTTTAATTTATGGCATCACCACCACTAAGCACAAGGGAAATAATACAAATAGGTCATATCACAATGAAAACCTAAGTTTCTACCCAAGTTTATTTATTTTTTTTTTTTAAATATCTAAAAGAGGAATGAAGTGGCCAGGATTATTTCCCTAGCAGTTTTCAGAGTCTCCCTTGTCCACTTGTTCCTGTTCTCTTCTCTTGGATGTGGGGTTCCATTATGCTGCCCAGACTGACCTCGAACCCACTGCTTTGCTTTCGCTGTAGGTATAACCGACCACAGACTCCCCAAGCTACATTCAACTCCTAGTTTACTTGTTTACTGATTACCAATAGTTCTGCTCAATGAACTGACGTCCACTCTTTCAGCTACTTCTTCCTCAGTGTAATAGAGCCTCTCCTTACAAGAAGGCATCCAATGAGAAAACTACAGGAATGGAGCACAAACCCTTACACTAAACTGTGTAAGTTTTGATTTACAAAAGGTTTTTTATTGTTTGAGATAGGCACTTGCAATACTACAGCCCAGACTGACCTTGAACACAAACAATCCCAAGTGGTGGAATTATTGGTATATTACATAGCTCAGAGGCAGAAGACTTGTCTAGCATGTGACATGTCCTGCATGCTATTCCTAATCCTACAGGAAAAGAAAACATACACACGGCTACAAATTTATAAAATTTAGTAAAATAACTGAGGTGGAGGGTGAAATGGCACAGTGAGTAGTAAAAGCACTCGCCACAGAAGCCCTCCAACCCAGCTAAAAGCTGGATGAAGTAGCATGCATCTATAATTCCAGCACTCATGCTGAGATGGGAACTACTACCAGTCAGCCTGGAATACACAGCATGACACAACAAGAGACTCTGCCTCACCAAAGGGGAAGGCAAGAACAAACTCCTAGACAATGTGTGCGTGCACACACTCACACCTCTCATCCCCCCCACCCCCCACCCCCCACCCCCCGCAGCACACACAAACAATACAGGAGGGAGGGAGGCAGGGAGGGAGGGCCTTACCAAAGCAATCTCCAAAAAACTCTTAAAATTGTTTACTACCTCTAAACTGAAGATGGAGGGCATGGAGACCAGATTAAGAACATGGGGAACAGAACCTTGTGTAGTAAATAGATCTTTGTCTGCAACACACACCCAGTTAGTTGCCAGACATAGGAATTGCATTTACACTGTTTGCCATCAGCTCTACTACTCTGGAACAGGTTCCAAGAGAATTCTTAGAATAGAAACAGACAAGAGCAAGAGACTTCTAAAAATAATCTTGTCAGAAACTCTTCCATATCTCAGGTTCTTGAGCTACAGAAAGCATTAGGCTACTCAGATTCTATCCAGTGAAATTTCAAAACCCAAATGAAAAAACAAAAAACAAATGACATTTCTACCTCTTTTACCTCATCTTATTCAAAGTAATTAAAGATATGATACAGTGATAGATTTTAACTTAGAACTGGTGATACATTTTTAACTTAAACAAAAAACAGAAATTTCCCCCGTTATCTAAGGTACAGAAACAGTCTACACCCGTGCTGTAAGGGAAGTGCACAGGTGTGAAAGTCAGGTAAACTTTAGGGAGTGAGGTCTCTACATCGCCACAAGCTCTAGCAGTCAAACTCAGGCCATCAGGTTTGGAGACAAGTGTTTTTACCTACTGAGCCATTTCACTGGTTCTAGAAAAAGGTTTTTTTTAAAATATTTATTTATTTATTATGTATACAGTATTGTCAGTATTCTGTTTGCATGTGTGCCTGCAGGCCAGAAGAGGGCACCAGATCTCCTTACGGATGGTTGTGAGCCACCATGTGGTTGCTGGGAATTGAACTCAGGACCTTTGGAAGAGCAGTCAGTGCTCTTAACCTATAAGCCATCTCTCCAGCCCTCTAGAAAAAGTTTAAACCTATACCTTTCCCCTTTGCAAGGAAGGTACTTCAGACAAACAACTGTTCCCAAAAGATCCCAACAGAGGAGCATCCAGCTCAGAGATAATAAATTGCTTGCCTAGCATTCACGAAGCCCTGGATTCGATTCCTGTTGCTGAGGTAAAGAGAAGGAAGAACGGAGATAGGATTTCTCAGTTTAGAATGAACTGAGCTAACAACAGCCACCTACTTCTCTAAAGTTTACACAAACACGAATTCATCAAGAAGACACTAACTTTAAGGTAAAACTAACTTAAAACTGCTATCAGTTTTAACTGTAAACTCTTAACTTAAAGCTGTATACAGTAGGGTATAGCTCTAATTCCAGCACTAAGAGGCAGAGACAAAATCAGGTATACAGAAGGAACTGTAGGTCAGCCAGGTAAGGCCAGAAAGACGGCTTCGCAGTTAATTGTACTTGCTGCTTCTGCAGAGAACACATCAGTTACATTCACAATTAAGTGTAGTTCCAGGGCACCTGACACCCTCTTCTGGCCTCCCTGGGAACGTGCATACATATGGTGCATATATCCACTCAGGCACACATACAAACACATAAAATATATAATCTTTTTTTTTTTTTTTTTTGGATTTGAGACAGGGTTTCTCTGTAGCTTTTGGTGCCTGTCCTGGAACTAGCTCTTGTAGACCAGGTTGGCCTTAGAACTCAAAGAGATCCGCCTGCCTCTGCCTCCCGAGTGCTGGGATTAAAGGCGTGCGCCACTTTAAAAGTAAACACAAGGGGCTGGAGAGATGGCTCAGAGGTTAAGAGCATTGCCTGCTCTTCCAAAGGTCCTGAGTTCAATTTCCAGCAACCACATGGTGGCTCACAACCATCTGTAATGAGGTCTGATGTCCTCTTCTGGCCTTCAGGCACAATGCAGAAAGAATATTGTATACATAATATATCAATAAATATTTTTAAAAAAATAAATAAATAAATAAAATAAAAAAAAAGTAAACACAAATTGTAAAGATTGTGTGGAAGTTAAGATCATATATTCCTCTTCCAGAGGACCTGAGTTCAATCTCTGCACCTACATCTGGCAGCTGACCTGCATATAACTACTTTAACTCCGGGGAATTCAGTATCTCTGGACAACAAGCACATGTGCATTTGCACTCATTTAAAAATAATTTATTGGCTGGGCGGTGGTGGCGCACGCCTTTAATCCTAGCACTCGGGAGGCAGAGGCAGGCGGATCTCTGTGAGTTTGAGGCCAGCCTGGTCTACAAGAGCTAGTTTCAAGATAGGCTTCAAAGCTACAGAGAAACCTTGTCTCGAAAAACCAAAAAAAAAAAATAATTAAAAAAAAATTTTATTGCCTGGCATGGTGGATCTCTCTAAGTCCCAGGCCCGTCGGGCCTACAAAGTGAGTTCCCGGACAGATAGGGCTGTTACACAGAGAAACTCATCTTGAAAAAAAAACCAAAAATAAAGTTTTAAACAAGAAATTTTTCTTTATTTTAGTATACAGGTACATCTGTCTGCATACTATGTCTGTACATGCCAGGCCAGAAGAGGACTTACAGACAATTATGAGCTACCATGTGGGTACTGGGAATCAAACCTTTGGAAGAATAGTCAGTGCTCTTAACCACTGAACAATCATTCCAGCTCTCAAAATAAAAAAAAAAAAATTTAAAAGCACATATAAACATAAAACACATAGACACACTTGATCATTCTGAAAAATTACTACAGAACACTTACTAACATATAAAGAACAGAGAAGATGTCAATCACCATTAAATAAAATTTCAAATAAGTGAATAAATCCCAAGTTCCAGCATAAATTGCACTCATCAAGATAATATATTAAGGCTGGGCAGTGGTGAACACATGCATTAATCCCAGCATTCCAGAGGTAGCGGCAGGCGGGTATGAGGTCAAGGCCAGCCTCAACCTTTGTCTACAAAGAGTTACAGGACAGTCAAGGCTACACAGAGAAACCCTGCATCGGTGGGTGGGGTTGAATATATATATATATATAAAAATAAAATATGAGGACTGGGAGACACTTCTAAAACCACAATGCTACCTAGGCTCATGCCTGTAACCCCAGCATTCAGGAGCTCACAAACACAAGCTCCAGGAGTCTGATAACCTCTCTTCTGGCCTCTGCTCAGCTGCTAAGACACTTGCTTCTCTTCTTCCAGAAGACCCTGGGTCAATGCTCAACACTGTAGCTCACAACCACCTATAATTTCAGTTCCAGGGTACTTAAAATTGTTGGCACTCACCTCTAATTCCAACACTAAGGAATTAAAATTAGTACTGACTGACACAAGTTCCAGGCAGTCAGGGAAATATATGGAGACCTCTTTCAAAAAACCAAGACTCCGCCAAGAACACCCACAGCGGGGAGGGATATCCTCAGCTAATGCTTGCTTGTCCCATACATGCCAACCTGGTCTCAAACCCTGGGACTCACATAAAAGCCAAGCACGGTGGTGCACATCTGAAATTCTAGGGCCGATGAGGTGGACATAGGATCTCTAGGGCATTTGGTCATCTAATTAGCTGAAGTGACAAACTGGGTCAGGGAAAGACTCATAGAAAATACAGCGGAAAACTGAGGAGACACTCAGCATCAACTTCTTGCCTCTACACACATTACCCACAAAGAATGCCTATCGAGGATATTAACTCAGTTCAGAGTCTCTTTATTTGGTAAAGATAATCCCAGGTGTACACTCATTCCCAAAATTCTAAAACCAGTAAGTAATGATAACCAGCAGCAAACATATATGTGCCAGACAATACTTTAAGATCTCAGGTAGCCTGGTACTTGCTATGAAGCATGACACTGATTGTGTAGCCCAGGCTACCCCAAAAACTTATGACTGGCCTTCAGCCTCAGCTGGATTACCAACATTTGCAATATCAAGTCTGACCTTTGAGGATTTTAGGGTATTAAATCATAAGCTTTCCCAGTACTCCTAAGTACAGACTACTCCCACTTTACAGAGTCACAGATCATTAAGCAACAAAATGAAGAATGCAAACCCACCTGGCTCCCTAGTCTATGAAGTACTATACCAAAGTCAAATATTCAATTATAGAAATCTAACAGTCCCCAACTCCTTCTATGAGGCAGCAATTGTTGACATCACCTGAATACCTCATTCCTAATCCAAAATATCTTGTCCACGGACTTTCAAATATCCACTTACTTTGTATCTCCAACATTAACGACTTCTTGTGACCAATTCTGCTTTATTACTTTCATTTCCAATCTGCATTCTTGTTTTTTCTATCAGAATTCATTCTCAACCTTTTTCTGTCTGGGAAATTAGTAAAGATTCGACAGGCAGCAAGAAATCAACACTGTCAATCTGGTATAAAAAAGGCAACAAGGGTGTCAAACACTCAATTATGAGGCCTAATTCCATGCAGCTCAACTGCTAGTGTCTGCATGCCAGGAGCTGACCAAGCGGATCCTTTTATTCTCCACAGCCGCAGAGGGCAGGGTCAGGCCTCTCACAGCTGGTGGGTAAGGATGAACTCCCTACACCCACAAATGTTATCAGCTGGGCCGGGCTTATAATCTGCCCGTGAAAAAGATGAATGCTGCTGGACTCAACATTAAGGACATCAAATTTTATTTGGTGCAGTCACATGTCTCCCTGACTATCTACAGAAGGAGAAAGATTTTATTGCCTGTGGCTTCTTCATACATGTGTCCCATTCCAGCTACCCAGCTTTCTCAACACTAAACCTCATCTTTCTTATTAGGTTATTGCTCTCACCTTTCATGGTGCTAGGGATCAAACCCAGGACTTCATATTGCTAGGCAACGATTCTACCACTGTGCTACTACTACCCAACCTTTAAACCCTCTCTAACCTGGCAAGATCGAGGATTCTTTGCACTCCAAAGAAAAATCACTCATTATTCCTAACTAATCTTTACCCCCTACCTCTAACAGACCTGTCTCCAAGCAAAAAGCCCATATTACACACAGTATTTCACAGAACCTATGATGTAAATAAAAGGAGCCTGAGCTCTTTATTTGTTCTGAGGCAGGATCTTTGTAGCCCTGATTGGCCTCCTACATATATCAGGCTGTCCTCAAACTTGTGGTGAGCCTTCTGTTTCTTTGACAAAGTTCCCAAGACCAAGTTAAAGAACATACATGTCTCCAGCATGCATGAAGGTCCGTGAGACCTGGGTTCAAGTCACAGCACACATACACCCACACCAAAAACTTATTCACTAAAACAAGCACTTCTCAAATATCCAGATGGTGCTGTCATTAGAATATTATACTATGCTAGGCACATTGGCCTGTTCCTAAAATCACATCCTCCTTTCGGAAGATAGGATAGAATGATAGCCAAAATATCAAAGTCAGTCTGAGACACAAGTTCCAGGCCAGCCAGAGCTTCAGACCCTATTTTTTAAAAAAAATAAACCAGGCATAAGTGCAGCACTAAATTGGGGTACATCCTGAAGATCAGAAAAACAAAAAAGCCACCCACTGGCTCTTACCTCTACCTCAGTCTGAAATAGCGATCCTGCCCCCAGGAATCTCAGGATGAGACTCAGAGCCCTCTCCTGCCATTTTATAACACTCTCTAGGGCTGGGATAAAGGTGTGCACTGCTGGGATTAAAGGCATGTGTTATCACTGCCTGGTCTGTAAAGCTGACCAGTGGGCTGTTTTCATCTCTGATCTTCAGGCAAGCTTTACAAATGAAATGCCACTACACAGTGATTCGGGTGTGGTGACTTCTGCCTGTAAGTCGAGACAAACTGAAGGATCTTAAGTTTCAGAACAGCCTGATACATGCAGTAGGCCAACTAGGGCTACTTGCCTCAGAACAAGTAAATAGCTCAGTGAATTTTTTCCAAGGCTCTTTTTTGCATCATAATGATGGCTACCCATAAACAAACTAAAACATAAAAGCAAAGTACCATTAGAATTATAGCATCTTGGGGCTGAAGAGACGGCCCAGTGCTTAGAAGCACTTACTGCTACTTTTCCAGAGTACACAGTTTAGTTCCCAGCACATAAAGACAGCTGACAACCACCTGTGTCTCCTGCTCTAAGGAATCTGACACCTCTTCTGGCCACTGCAAACACCAACACACAGACACATTCATAACTAAAATAAATTCTAAAAAGTATAGCACTTCACTTACTCTGTTCAGCTGAATGATCAGTATTATGGATACTAAAGCAAACGTCAAAGGAATCCTAGCACTCGAGACTGAAGCAGGAAGACTGTATGTATGCTCCAGGCTCACCTGTGGATGGATCAATAAGGCAACTGCCACCAAGCCTGACCACCTCAATTTGGTCACTGGGACACACATGGATCTCTGATTTTCACATGTGCCACAGTACATACAAGCACACATTCCTGGGCACGTGCACACACTAAATTTTTGGTCCACCCTTTTACAAAATAAATTCTTTCAAAAAGCAGTATTAGCAAGCATGGTAATACAGCCTGACTTCAATCCAAGCATTAGCGGGGCAGAGGCAGATGGGCCTCCCTGAGTTTAGGCCAGCATGATTTAAACAGTGAGTTCCAGAATGGACAGAACTACACAGGGCGACCATGTCTCAAATAGAATTAGACAGATAAAGACAGACAGTCAGTATTTTACAGACATATCAGTAAAATAAACTGCGTTTTTCTGCCTTGGCCGTTGAGTATCACAAACACTAATTTTAAGCTTGGTGTTGTTGGCATGCACCTTTATCTCCCGGTATATGGGAGATAGAGGCAAGTGGATCTCTGAGTTCGAGACCAGCCTGGTGTACAGAATGAGTTCCAGAACAGCCAGAGCTACACAGAGAAATTCTATCTAAAAAAAAAGCTAAACAAACACTAATTTTTCTGACTCATCAGTTATCCTAACTACGTAGTGAGTGATAAAGGAAGTAAGAACTTGCTTTCCTAACATTAGACTCATCACATCTTGTTTGTTTTCTTATCCTCTGCTCATTTCGCAGAGGCAGCAACTATGTCTGCATAACTTCTGGGCAGCATAAAATGGCTTCTTTCCAAAACCAAAATTCCAAAACCAAGGATAATGCAACCCTTCAAATGGCTTTCCCGTCATGCATTTCTTTTTTTTTTTTTTTTTTTTTTTTTTGGTTTTTCGAGACAGGGTTTCTCTGTGGCTTTGGAGCCTGTCCTGGAACTAGCTCTGTA
This sequence comes from Microtus oregoni, assembly GCF_018167655.1. NCBI lineage: Eukaryota > Metazoa > Chordata > Mammalia > Rodentia > Cricetidae > Microtus > Microtus oregoni. Next base: position 6,493,714 of record NW_024543076.1, on the reverse strand, counting down.
GACCAGGCTGGTCTCGAACTCACAGAGATCCGCCTACCTCTGCCTCCCGAGTGCTGGGATTAAAGGCGTGCGCCACCATCGCCCGGCCCGTCATGCATTTCTTAAACATCTTTACTCTTTAAAAGAATTTTAAAGCATTGAAGATATTTTTAACCCTATCATTACAGAGCAAGCCTTCAAATAGTCAAAACACCTTTGATTTTCACCAAGTTGCAGAATGACTTCCCTGCTGATTTGGATAATTAAAAAGCCATCTCCCCATCTGCAAGCATCCACTGGCACAAGCACTTATTATATACCTCTGAAGAAGGACAGGACAAAAGAGTTAAGATTAAAGAAGCAGAACAGCCAGTGGTGGCAGTGCATTCCTTTAATCCTAGCACTCAGAAGACAGAGGCAGGTCAATCTCTGAGTTCAAGGAGAGATACAAGTGAGTGCGGTAATAGTCTGGTTAGTAATTATAGGACCTATATGCTTGAGTTTCTTGTTTTATCTATTTAACTTACTGACCTCAAAATATTTATTCCAAAAAAAGTTGAATAATTTTACTGCAGTATGGTCAAAACATAAAGTTCACCTTAATCCCAGTATTCAGGAGGCAGAGGCAAGCAGATCTCTGAGTTCCAGGACAGTCTAGGATACACAGAACCTATTGACAAAAAGCAAGGCCTGTATATACTAGCATTATGGAGGTGGACACAGGAAGATCTCTAGGGCTTGCTTGCCATCCAGTCTAACAGAATCTGAGAATTCCAGGATCAGTGACAAACCCTGTCTTTTAAATTAAAAAACGGGAGGGGGAGAGTAGTGTGGGAACATGCCTTTAATCCCAGCACTATAGACTCAGAAGCCTGTACATTCAAGAACAAATAGTCCATGTAAAAAGCTCCAAGCCAACTACAGCTACACAGTGAGATCCTGACTTCTATAAAGGGCTATTCTTTTGTTTTTTTGTGGGTTGTTGTGGTTTTCAAGACAGGATTTCTTTGTGTAAAGATCCTAGCTGTCCTGAAACTCTCTACAGACCAGGCTGGCCTCGAACTCAGAGATCTGCCTGCCTCTGCCTCCCAAGTGCTTGGATTAAAGGATGCACCACCATGTCCAGCTAGTGGGGAGCTATTTCAAGATAAAAGTACATATACTCTAGATAATACTATAAAGCTAGGATCTGCCGGGTGGTGTGGGCACGCACGCCTTTAATCCCAGCACTCAGGAGGCAGAGGTAGGCGGATCTCTGAGACCAGCCTGGTCCACGGATCTGTGAGTTCAAGGCCAGCATGATCTAGTTCATGCAAGAACTAGTTCCATGACAGGCAAAAAAAGCTACAGAAAAACCTTGTCACATCTCGGAAAAAAAAAAAAAAAAAACGAAACAAAAAAGAGAATGTGCCAATCAAGTCATTTGATCCATTTAAAAATTAACACACACCTGCTACTTTATGCACCTACATATGCCAGTTTTTACTAAGACATAAAACACAAAAACCCTTAAATAAGGAAACCTCCCACTACACTACTCAAAAAAAGTATTCCCGTCTACAAGAGCTAGTTCCAGGACAGGCTCCAAAACCACAGAGAAACCCTGTCTCGAAAAAAACCAAAAAAAAAAAAAAAAGTATTCCCTATCTATTTCCCTGATGTTGATATAGAAAGACCTGCTAAACTGTTGTCCAGGTGCAGATTAACCTCAAGAATGAAAGCTCAAAAACAGTTCCTTCCAGTCACTACTGGAAACTGCATGCTCTATGCTGTAACCAATGACGACTTACACTCTTTCCCGAAGGAATACACTCACTATCTCCATCCTTACCCTGCCTAACCTTCGATCTGGTTTCCTTCACCTCTTCACTCCCACAGAAGAAAGGCTACCCCCAGGCCATGACTCCTGTTTGCAGTCTTCCCTCTTGTTCTCATGCCTGTCTCTACCACTCACTCCTTTTCAGGAATGGCAACACCATCCTTGTTTCCTTCTGACCTCAAACGCTCAGCACTATTTCATTCTTTTCTTTTTTTTTTTTTTTTTGGTTTTTCGAGACAGGGTTTCTCTGTAGCTTTGGAGCCTGTCCTGGAACTAGCTCTTGTAGACCAGGCTGGTCTCGAACTCACAGAGATCCGCCTGCCTCTGCTTCCCAAGCCCGGCCACTATTTCATTCTTTTTTTTTTATTATTTAAAAATATTTATTATTTTTAAAAATATTTATTATTTATTATGTATACAATATTCTGTCTGTGTGTATGCCTGCAGGCCAGAAGAGGGCACCAGACCCCATTACAGATGGTTGTGAGCCACCATGTGGTTGCTGGGAATTGAACTCAGGACCTTTGGAAGAGCAGGCAATGCTCTTAACCTCTGAGCCATCTCTCCAGCCCCACTATTTCATTCTTATTCCTGAAATAGAAAACCCGATATTGAGTATGTCCCCTTGCCACCAACTGTGTCCTCTACTAGCATCAACAATTGGCTAGGGAGCGGGGTAGCTAGTCCTGGGCATGAGCAAGGCTGTGACGGGTTTGAGCAGCAGCATCTAAAGAAAGGAAGCAGGCTGGGGGTACAGCTAGCTTGAGAAAACAAAGTGCTCCTCGATGTATGTGCCTGACCACTTCATAAGGTAACTATAAACTGGCACAGGGCTTAGAGATCAGTTCATCATACTGATTTCAAAAGCTACTAAAATCAGAATGGAAAAAGTAAAGTAGCCTATTGTATTGAAGCTCAGAACTCAAGCTCCAACTTTAAATGTCTCCCCACCAAATAAATGGCAAAACTAGGTACGTAAAGTTTAGTGGAACCCTACACAATTCAAAGACCCTCACCTCTGTACCCCATTCCTATTCCTTATCTAGTATGGAGAGCCAGCCTTTTACACTACAAAGGCCCTCAATTTCCTTTCCTTTGCTGGCTCTCTTTATCAGCTAGCACCTGGCTGTACGCCCAGACAGCAGCATTTCAGACAAACACGAGTAGTAGAGTGTGGTTAAGAGCACCTAGTTCAGAAGTCAGACAGACTTGAAATCGACTAATTTTGAGATTAGGAAACCCTAATCAAATACTGTTTCCTAAGCTGTGGAGAACCTAGAAAAGATAATGGATCTAATGCTTGGTTATACCTGATAACAATTATAGGATTAATGTATGCTGCTTGAGTTTCTATTTAACTTACTGACCTCAAAATATTTATTCCAAAAAAAGTTGAATAATTTTACTGTAGTATGGTCAAAACATAAAGTTCACCTTAATCCCAGTATTCAGGAGGCAGAGGCAAGCAGATCTGAGTTCCAGGACAGTCTAGGATACACAGAAACCCTGCCTCAGGAGAAGACTTTTGGTGTATTTGCTAAGCTTTTGCAACTATCACCACAATTTAGCTAACAAATAAAATAAAGGGGCATTTCCTTGTCCAAGGTCTAGGCACCACTACCACTGGGTTACAACACCTCCATCCTTTTTTTTTTTTTAATTTGAAACAGGATATGTGCTGGGCGGTGATGGCGCACACCTTTAATCCCAGCACTCAGGAGCCAGAGGCAGATTGATCTCTGTGAGTTTGAGGCCAGTCTGGTTGATCTCCAAGGGTGAGTTCCAGGGTGGCCAGAGCTACAAAAAAACCACGTCTTGAAGAACCTCCAGCAAAAAAAATCCTTTATAGCAATATCTAGAGATTATGTACTTTTGAGTTCCAAGATGGCCAGGACTATTTCACAAACACTGTCTCAAAAAACAAAAAAATAAGAAAAAAGAGACAGGGTCTGTGTAGTCCCAGTTATCCTAGAATTCCCTAAGTAGATCACTCTGACTCAAACTCTTAAGGAATCCCATGCCTCTACTGCCTTTCCAAATGAGATCAGGACACGGTAAAAAAAAAAATTTTAAAGTGTGGTGGCTCACACCTTTAATCCCAGCACTGGGAGGCAGAGGCAGGCGGATGTCTGTGAGTTCGAGGCCAGCCTGGTCTACATGAGCTAGTTCCAGGACAGGAACCAAAAGCCACAGAGAAACCCTGTCTCGAAAAACAAAAAAAAAAAAATTGTATGAAATGAGCATGGTGGGGAACGCCTTTTATCGCAGCACTTCAGAAGAGAAAGCAAGATATCTAAATTCAAGGCCAGCCGATTACAAGGAGAGTTCCAGTTCAGCTATTGGGACATAATGAGATTGGGGCAGAGGGGACAGCTCAGCATTTAGGAGTGTGTGCCGCAGTTTCCATCACTCTTGTTAGGCAGCTCACAACTGCCCGCAACTCCAGCTGGTCTGGAGCAAAAGTGAAAGAGCTAGCCTATACATGGCCCAAGTGCACACACAGAGCATCTAATTATAAAAACAAGCATATATAAAAGTTTTTAAAATGTGGAAACAATAGAAACACCAGGTATTACTGAACTGTGTTCTATTAAATACAAGTTAATAAATAACACTGACAAGAAACCAAATTTTGGCAATAAGTCTAGAGCAGAGGTTCTTAACCTTCCTAATGCTACAGCTCTTTAATACAGTTCCTCAAAAGAAAAAAAATATAGTTCCTAATGTTGTGGTGACCCCTACCATAAAATTATTCACTGCTACTTCATAACTGTAATTCTGCTCCTGTTTTGAATCGTAATGTAAATACCTGTGTTTTATGATGGTCTTAATGCAACCCTGTGAAAGGGTCGTTAACACCCAGAGGTTGAGAACCATTGGTCTAAATCCAAATGAAATCCACTTTTCACAAGATTTGGAGCACTCCTGCGTCTGTGTCCCTCCATTTGGGAGATATAGGCAGAATAACACAAGTAACACACCTAAACCTCTTGCCCTGAACTACAAGTTAGTAGCTATCCTTGGCAGCTATCTGAAAAAATAAAAAGCCCATGGATTTAATCCAAGAATTCAGGAAGCACGGGTAGAAGGACCACAGAAAGTTTGAAGCCAGCCTAGTCTGTGTAGCAAGTTCCACACCAGCCAGGTATACTAAGATCCTATGCCAACAATTAATTAATTAATTAATTAATTAATTAAAAAAAAAAAACAGGCATGATGGTACAGACCTTAAATTTAATCCCAGCACTCAGAAGACAAAGGCAGCAGGTCTTTATGAGTTTAAGGCCAGCCTGGTCTACGTATCGAGCTCCAGGGCAGCGAGGAAGACAGAGATTGTCTCAACAACAAATGAACTGAAAACACAGCTCAACAGTTAAGAGGACCCGAGAAGCACTCTTATCAGACTCCAGCTCCACGGAATCCTAGGCCTTCTTTTGGCAGGTGCACACACATGCGCACACACGTGTACACACACAAATAAACAAGAAACAAATCAGCAGCTGGAGAGATGGCTCAGCGATCACGAGCACTGGCTGCTCTTCCAGAGGTGGATTTTAATTTCCAGCCAACTACATAATGGCTCACAACCATCCATAATGAGACCTGGTGCCCTCCTCTGGCCTGCAAGCATACATACAGGCAGAACACTGTTTACATATTATATAAGTAAATAAATCTTTTGTGTGTGTGACTTTGAGACAGGATTTCTCTATAGCTCTGGGGCCTGTCATGGAACTGGCTCTGAAGATCAGGCTGGCCTTGAAGTTACTGAGATTTGCCTGCCTCTGCCTCCAGAACTTTAAATAATAAATCTTTAAAAAAAACAAAGAAAAAAAAAACAGTGGCTGGGCAGTAAAGGCCTACACCTTTAATCCAAGCACTTTAATCCAGGCAGAGGCAGGAGAATCTCTGAGTCGAGGTCAGCCTGGTGTACAGAGGGAACCTTGGTGTACAGCCAAGGTTAAGAACAGAAACTCTGCCTCAAAAAGCTGGGGGTGGGGGACACGGGACAGGGCTACACAGACAGACGGACAAATGGGAAAAAAAAAGTTTGATGGTTCAGAATTGCACGATAGTACTTCCTCTCTACTTTAATTCCACTTTCTTCCCCATTTCCCTCATACACCCCCTTTTCTTCCTTTACCTCCAATACAAAAACACTCCAAATTGCCACTGAATCTAACCTGAGAATACTGTTGACTCCAGCATCATTGTAAGTGTGGTCTAAGATTATAATTATCATTACATGCTGCTCCTTTAAGTTAAGCATACATATTAAAACCCAATACATCTTCCAATCTCACAGGCATAAGCAGTGTGTTTAGATGCCTGGACTGTGTCCATCAGGTGCACTCTAAAGAAAAGTTTTGGAACTGTTCAGTCATTAAAAAAGAAAATAAGTACGCTCTGTTTTTGTTTGCTTTTTGGAACAAGGTTTCACTACATAGCCATTGGAGGCTTGGAACTCAAACTGTAGACTTCAGCAAATTTATGACAATTCTCCTGCTGGGATCACAGGCTGGGATCGCAGGGATGTACCACACCCACCCAGCTAGAAGGCCTTATAAATGCAAATTTAAGTCAGGTGCGGTGGCACAGTGGCACTAGCCTTTTTGCTCAACCAGCATTAAGAAGGCTGAGACAGGAGGATCACTATGAGTCTTAGACCAACCTCCGCTACTTAGTAGGTTACATGTCAGTCAGAGCTATACAGCAAAACCCAGACTCAAAAAAGAAAATGAATGAATAAAGAAATACAGAAATTTGCTCCTCTACAAATAATTTTTTAAAATATTCTTGAGACTGGAAAGACTGTTCAGCATTAAGGGCACTTGCTGCTTTGGCAGAGCACCTGCATTCAATCCCCAACACACATGGGGCCTCATAACCAACTCCAGTTTCACTGCATCCAGTAACTCTTCTGACCTCCATGGGCACCAGGCACACATATGTACATACAGGCAAACATTCGTACACATAACACCAAACAAAAAAAAAAACTTTAAAAGAAAAATATTAATTTTTAAGCCCTAGAAACAATAATGTAGTGCTGGAGAGATGGCTCAGAGATTAAGAAGAGCACTGGCTGTTCTTCCAGAGGACCAGGGTTCAATTCCCAGCACCTGTTTGTTAGCTCACAATCATAACTCCAGTTCCAAAGGACCCCAGACCCTCACACAGACACATGCAGGCAAAACACCAATGTTCATAAATAAACTTTTAAAAAAAATGACAGGGGCTGGAGAGATGGCTCAGTAGTTAAGAGCATTGCCTGCTCTTCCGAAGGTCCTAAGTTCAATTCCCGGCAACCAAAATAAGGTATGTTCTAATAAGTATTAAACGTCCAAATGGGGGAGTAGGTTAAGCCCACTTTTTTCCTCAGTGTTGCTTGGGCAGGAAGCTCTCCATTACTGAACCACACACAGTCCTAATAACTTTTTTAAAAACATTATTGTATTTTTGTGTGTGCAATGCCACAGCGTGTAAGTGGAGGTCAGAAAAATAGCAGGAGCCTAATCTCATTCTACCATGTGGATTCCAGGGATTAAACTCGGGGAACCACACTCGAAAGCGTGTCTTTATCCACTGAGCCATCTCACTGACCTAGGTTTTGTTTTAAATGTGTATGGGTGTTTTACCTGCTGGTACTTTCGTCCATACCACCAGAGGCATCAGATCTTCCAGAGCTGGAGTGTTCCAGACAGCTATGAGCCATCATGCGTGCTGGGCACTCATCAGCAGTCCTCTTGAAGAGCAGAAAGTGCTCTTAACCTAAGCTACCTATTCAGCCTTTTTTTTAAATTGCTGTTTGTCCTGGATCTCCTTACACAGACCAGGCTGGCCTGACCTTGCGGAGATCGCCTGCCTCTGCCCCCAAGTGCTGGGATTAAAGTCAGCATCACCACACCCAGCCCTCTAACAACTCTTGTGTTTTTCCTGTAAAGTTTACCTCCCTTTTATTTTACTTTATGTGCACTGGGGGGAGGGTGTCAGATCTCCTGGAACTGAGTTTCAGAATATAATTGTGAGCTGCCATGTGGGTGCTGGGAACTGAATGGAGTCCTCTGGAAGAGCCACCTCTGCGGTCAGCCCCATCTAAAAACTTTTAAAAGGAAAATATTGCCTAGCCTTAACAAAGGCACTTCCTTCCTCAACACAGCCCTGTTCCACACCTCAATTCCAAACACTTAACTGGGTACCAACTGAAACTCCAGTTCACAAGCAACTATGTCCCTCCGCCAAAAATTCACAAAATCTGGTACTCAACGCCCGCATCAAGGAATTTCAGGAGCACACCTGTGGAGCACACCTGTAAGAAGAGGTAGAAATGAAAGTAGGGAAATCAGTTCAAGCTCATCCTTGGCTACCCATCAAGCGCCAAGGCCAACCTGGTCTACAAGACCCTGAATTTAAAAAGACAAACTTTCCAATGAATTTCCTTTTATTAAAAAGTACAGGGAGTTGAGCTGTACACAGTTGCAACATCTTCAGCCCCGGTTCAATCACCAGCACCCCCACACACCCCCCACAAAGGGAGAAAGAGAAAACAAAAATTATTATTTAAAGAAAAGAGGTAAAAACAACCCAAACATAAACCTTACACATTCTGATTGTGGGAACTCAGAGCTGATAAAATTGGTTGGCTTTGAAAAGAGAAAGGCGGGGCCAGACGGTGGTTAATCCCAGCACTCAGGAAGCAGGGGCAGTCGGATCTCTGTGAGTTCAAAGCCAGCCTTGTCTACAAGAGCTAGTTTCAGGACAGGCCTCAAAGCTATAGAGAAACCCTGTCTAGAAAAAAAAAAAAGAAAAGAAAAAAGAAAAGAAAAGACAGACTTCTCAGTCAAAACTTGCAAAACTCGGGGCTGGAGAGATGGCTCAGTGGTTAAGAGCATTGCCTGCTCTTCCAAAGGTCCTGAGTTCAATTCCCAGCAACCACATGGTGGCTCACAACCATCTGCAAAGAGGTCTGGCGCCCTCTTCTGGCCTTCAGGCATACAGACAGAATATTGTATACATAATAAATAAATTAAAAAAAAAAAACTTGCAAAACTCTCCCACGGGCTTTTTGGTGACATTTCCCACATAGACCTTACTCTAACTTCCTTTAAGCTCATCCCCACTTCCCAGCTTGCAAACAGAACAAAAGGGAGGCAACACTCACTCTATCAGAAGAGGAGCATATAGGCGCAGACCTGGAATCCCACCCAGCACTTGGGAGTCTGGAGAAGGGGGCTACAACAAGTTTGAGGCTATACCCTACACCAGAAAACAGCCCGGCTACAGAGTGAAACTGTCTCAAACAAGCATGCACACATCAAGACTGCACTCTGGATTTCAGGTCAACCAGGGCTACATAGTGAGACCATTTCAAACAAACCAAAGTAAAGTCAACGCTAACGTTTAAAAGTTAAAATCACTTTAGACTATGTCTACATTGCAAGACAGCATTATACTTTCTAAATGCATTTTATATCCTTAAGGAGTAAACATCAAAATCAGGCCGGGCAGTGATGGCTCACGCCTTTAATCCCAGCACTTAAGAAGCAGAGATAGGCGCCACATCTCAGTCAGTTTGAACGCAGCCTGGTCTGCAGACCAAGTTTCAGGACAAGCCCCAAAGCTACAGAAACTGTCTCAAAAATAATTAAGTAATAGGTAAATACATAAATAAACAAACTAAAAAATCAGGCCAGAATGATATGCCAGATGCCTGTAATCCCAGCCCTCAAGAGACTGGGGCAGGCAGCACAAGTGAAACCTGATCAAATAAAACATACATTAATTAAAATAACCTCATCATTCTTGTAACCATGTATTTCAGCCATTTCTTCCAAAATAACAAAACTCATTCAAACTAAGGGAGCCTCCTGAGGAGCAAGCACTTCACCAGTTACTAGGAAAGAGTAGAATCCCTTTCTCAAGGAAGCCGCAGATGACCCTGGCGAGCCCAATCCACATGCAAAGAGAGATCAGAGGAAACCAGAGCAGCAGGAAACAGGCAGGAGAAGCAATTACCACAATCCTTTCTCCTGGCCTCATTCTCGGCCATGTTACAACTTCCACCCATATTTCAAACAAAACAATCTCCTTTTCCCTGAAATGTTTGGTTTCTGAAGGTCAGAGGCAGCAAGGAAGCAAAGTGTGTGTGTGGGGGGGGGGGGGGAATCGGAAGTGTGGGAAAGACACGGGTCAGGCCCTGAGGGTGAGGGGAGGGACCGCTTACAGAACGGAAGAGCCAGAAGTAAGAAAATCAGGCAAGAACATAAGTCAGCAACATAAGCGGAAAGTGCGACACCTTTGCTCGGTAAGACAAATCTTTGCAACAACTGGAAAACAGGCCTAGCCAAGACAAAACACAGTGGATCATCTTCTACAAAGACTGGAATTTATCCTTTCCTAAAATAGGCAGACACCATACCAAAGAACCAGTCCCATTAAGCTACACTACAGAACTTTTTAGGTGTGATATTCAACTTCCTTCTCCTTTATCTGAAAAACCAACACAAAAAAGAACAAGGAAGTGGAGGCACATGCCTTTAATCCCAGCCTTATGGAGGCAAAGGTAGGTGATTTGCGGTGAGGACAGTCTAACCTACAGGGCATGTTCCAGGACAGCCAGGGCTACACAGAGAAAACCTTTCTCATAAAAGAAAGAGTAGGTAACTCAGAGGGAGTACCGTACTAACTAACGTGGGAAAAAAAAAAAAAGCTTTACCAACAGAAGAGATATGCATAAACACTATTCACTTTAAAAAAAAAAAAAGGTCATTGTTAATGGGCACAGCAGCGCTTGTCTGTAATCCATACAGCCTGAGATTCCCACCATAGAAAAACTGAGGCAAGAGGCTCTTGAGACGGAAGTCAGCCGTGCTTAGGTACTGCAACACTCTTAAAAACGACCAAAGAATGACGTGCGTTCAAATAAAAGAAGATCTCTGTGTACCTCATGTGGAGACCTTGGAAGAGCTAAGTTGTTACTGTATGCATTTGCTGGAGAAAGTCAAAGTGTAGGCAAATGTGCTCCTTGGAAATAAAGTAGAAAAGTGTAGAGGTGGTAAATTACAGGACTATGTTAAAGCAGGACACAGCAGGAATGATTCGAAAACAGGAGTCCTGAGTGGTGACAGTTGACATGCCTGGGCAACGAAGACTTAAAATTCTGGGGGAAAGGTAGGAAAACCGAGTATAGTACAGTGATTACAGTGATTCCGCGGTAAAGAAAGCTGAGCTGGAATGCAATCAGGCTAAAAAAAAAAAATCATCATTTGAATTTCTAACAGCTCGCTTTACAGTTTACAAAGCACACTCTTAGCTTGCGTTAAAGAAAAGAATAAACTGTGACACAACCAGACTACAAGAACAGGCAGGGCACGAGGAAGAAGTTTCAACTGACACCAAAGCCTTCGGGAATGAAAATAAGTAAAACTGAACTATGCCTTCAGGTTAAGTAGGAAAGACTAGAGCGCACAAGTTGGGCTTTAAGACCAGTTCCCAGGACCGGCGCCAGACGTGAAAGCGTAAAGGTGGTCAGGATGAAGGAGACAGCGTGGCGGGGGAGCTCCAGCCTACAAGCAGGGACCGAGGTGGGAGAGAAAACCACACCCTCCAGGACAGAAACCCGGGGGGGGGGGGGGGGGGGGGGAGGCGCCCCCTGGGGCTGGGTGGGGCCCGGCAAACTAGGATGGGGGGGGGCAGAAACACAGAGCAGAAACACAGAGCGGGAGAGGAAGGAGGGTACCCAGGCCTGGACACAGTAAGGAAACCAGAAGCCAGAGAGGGAAGCTCGGCCCGGTCCACCCCGGTAGACCCTGAGGCATCCCAAAGAGGGTTGGGAGTTCTGAAGACCTTAGCCCAGGTCTAGAAAGCATAGACTGCAGGTTTCAGGACCCTGAAAGAGCGACAGAAGGGACAGGGGGACAATTTACCGCTGCTGCTCTCGTTGGACTCGGGACCCGCAGCCGCCGCCGCCGCTCGTTACCTGCCAATGTGCCTCTTACAAAGCGGCGGCGGCGGTAGAGGCGGCCCTGCCCGTCACGTGATCCCTACGTCACGGGAGGGGCGGAGCCAACACTAGAAACTTTAGCCGGTCTACCCTGCTGGAAAGTACTACTCTGCCAGCTGGGCGGGGGGGTGGTTTATGTGGAAGCTCTGAAGAAGGTGCCATTGCTCGTGGTTGGAGTTTCAGGGTCGTTTTATCCGCTATCTACAGGGACTCCACTACTAGAGCGTGCTGTCGCGCTATGATGACCTCAGACACCGCAAGTTACTCGCAGGCGGCCGCCTCTGTCATCACGTGACATGGTCCAACCACTCAAAGCAAGCCTGGCCTCTAGTCGTTGCCAGAGTGAACTACAACTCCCAGCGTGCTGCGCGGCAAAAAGCACTGCATAAGACCTCCTTTTCCCGTCGATTTCGTAGATGGAGCTCCAGACTCTGGCTACTCCAAGTAGGGTAGCGCGGACACCAGTGGCTGCCACCTGCCAAGGGAATCAACGTGGTTCCTGCTGGGAAGTGTAGTCCTGGCGGAGAGTGAATCCTGCTACCACGTTGCGGGACTGGCGCTCCGCCCTGCCCTTTGCGCGGGAAAACGCCAACGGCTAGTTGCTGAGCCGGGACGCCGCCGAGAACGTCCTCCGGCTGATGGGCCTCGAGACCTCAGTGTAGTCAAAGGCGCATTGCTCTCTGCGTTCCCAACACTCTTCTTCAGGACACGACTAACGTTTTTTGAACGTCTACCCGATGTCCGAGGTTTATAAAATCGTATTCTAGCCCAAGAGGTTGGGTTGACCCGTTTTTTGCGATAAGGAAAGGGAGACTTAACCTCTTGGCATAAGAGACCCAAATAGGGTTTTGCCTTTAGAAGTTACCTGAGCCATCTCTTAGCAAAGATGTTAACCTCAGGGGATTAAGCACAAAGAATGTTTTTTGTTTGTTTTGGTTGGGGTGGATGTGAGAGGTTGGTTGAGTTTTTCTGTTTGGTTGTTTTGGCTTTTTTGAGATGTGGTTTCTCTTTGTAGCCCTGACTGTCCTGGAACTCTTTCTTTAGACCATGCTGGTCTCGAACTCAAAGATGCCTCTGCCTCCGGTGTGCTAGGATTAAAGGCAGGCGCCACCACCTCCCGACTCAAATAATGATTAATAGTTGAAGGCTGGGCGGTGGTGGCGCAGGACCTTAATCCCAGTACCCTAGAGTAGAGGCAGATCTCTTGAGTTCGAGGCCAGCCTGGTCTACAAGAGCTAGTTCCAAGACAGACAGATTCCAAAGTTACAAAGAAACCACCGTGTCTTAAAAAACCAAGAAAAGGGGGGCTGGAGAGATGGCTCAGCGGTTGAGAGCATTGCCTGCTCTTCCAAAGGTCCTGAGTTCAATTCCCAGCAACCACATGGTGGCTCACAACCATCTGTAATGAGGTCTGGTGCCCTCTTCTGGCCTGCAGGCATACAAGCAGACAGAATACTGTATAAATAATAAATAAATAAAATATTAAAAAAAAAAAAAAACAAGAAAAGGACGAAGTAGAAAACAGTTTCATTCCAGCGCAGACTAACCTAGCCTCATCGTCCACAGTGGCCTCTTACACCACCAACTGCTGGGTTTACAAGCAAGAGCAACCCACCATGCCTTGTTAATAAAATTAGTTTCAAATAATTTTTTTAAAAATGTTTAATACATTTGGATATGCATCATCTATGTGCCTAGTTTCAGATCCCCTGAAACCGGAATTTGAAATGGTTGTAATCCACCTTCTGGGTGCTGAGAATTAAGCCAACGTCCTCTGGCAGAACTAGTGCTCTAAACATCTGAGCCATTTCTCCAACCCTGTTTAAGTTCTCATTGACTGGGTTGTTGACACCAGGGCTGAGAATATAGTTCAGTGGTATTATGCATACTAAGCAGGCACAAAGCCGGAGTTGCAATGCCTAGCACCAAAAAAAAATACATTTAAACATAATACAATGTAAATACGTGTGTGTGGTTTATTAAGATAGATAGATCCACAACTTTGGAATCCAGCAAACACTGCCTCCATTTTGAGTTTTCTTGGATTGTGACAATTAAATTATGTAGCAGGGTGTGTTGGTGCAAGCCTTTGATCCTAGCACTCAGGAGGCAGAGGAAATGAATCTCTTAGGGCCAGCCTGGTCTACAGATCCAGGACAGCCAGGGTTATGCAGATAAACCCTGTATCGAAAAGACAGAGAAAGATTATGTAAAGTATCTGCGTAGCACACAATAAACCCTCAACGAACAGAATTATGTTCACATCCTATTGTACCCATGAAGTGCATCTGGTTTGACTAAAGTAGAAAGGAAATTAGCTTATACTGATGGTACAGAGCTACTCACCAACTTGCTAGTTACTAATAGACATAATCTATTTAAATTACTTGGCTAAAACAATTGAAGCTTTAAACAGTCCTGCCCAGTTCAAGGGAAGCCTTTGTTTTTCTGCCTGAATCGATCAAAGAATGCTCAGGGTGTACCTCTAACAGTAAGAACTTATCCTGATTATTTATATGTAGATACATCTTATCTCTCTTGACTTGGACAGTTCAGTCTCTGTTTTGTTTAGTTTTTTGTTTTGGGGGGGTTTTGTTTGGTTTTTCAAGACAGGGTTTTTCTGTAGGTTTGAAACCTGTCCCTGGAACTTACTTTGTAGACCAGGCTGGACTCTCCTCGAACTCACAGAGATTCTCCTGCCTCTACCTCCCGAGTGCTGGGATTAAAGGTGTGGCCCGTCATCTCCTGGCAAAAGTTACAAATTCTTGCCGGGTAGTAGTGGCACATGCCTTTCATCCAAGCACTTGGGAGGCAGAGGCAGGTGGATCTCTGTGAGTTTGAGATCAGCCTGGTCTACAAGAGCTAGTTCAAGGAAGCCTCTGCTTCCCAAGTTCTAAGATTAAAGACGTGCATCACCACTGCCAGGCTATGTTAAAACCTTTTAAGAGCCTTGACGTAATACTTCACAATTCAATGTTTTATGTGCTAAATGGAAAAAAAGTAAGACTGGGAGAAGATGGATTAGCAGATGTTCCTAGCAGGGCAAATTGTGTGAGCCCCAGGCAGAAATATGTAAATTTAGTTTGTCTAAAGGGACAATGCTTTGGGAATCAGTGTTGAGCAGGATACAGGTATCAGTGGTATCTGTGCAGTGTTTTGCATGTCAAGCTAAAGAATTTATTTTCTCTTTCCTCCAGTTACTAATCCCATAAGAATCTGATGTCAGTAGGGGTCTCTAGAAGCAGAAACGTCTCCTTAGAGACCCTGGGGATTAAGCTCTAATGGTAGAGTGACAGGTGGTGTGGCGTTGGTGAGAAAGCTGCCCCTTCAGATCCTCTGCTGCTGCTGTAGCATGGTTGTGCCAGCCTGAGGACGGGCCAGCTGACTACTTCTTCCCGGACTACTCACTCATCAGCTTTGTTTCAACCAGCGCAACCTTTCTGTGGGGTTTCTGAGTTTCCCTGATGTCACTGCCAGAAGAACGCCACTCTGATCAGGTTGAGCCATTTCCAGCACAACTGTTTGCTAAGGGGGAAAGAAAGGCTCACTAGCGTGTTCAGTCTGACCTTGATGTTCCTCCAGATGAGTGCTAATCTCCCAGCAGCTCAGGGACCTGTTCCCGGGCCAAAGAACAAAGTGGATACACCTGTTTTCTTGCTAAAGCAAGACCAAATATGCCTGGTGGTTAAGGATAAACCAAATCTTTGCTGATGTGGGCTCTAATTTAGGGAAATTGTGAGTAGGTCATCCATATGAGACGTGAGCTCTGAGCTCATCTCCAGCTTCCTAGTAGGAAGGAAATAACATCCTTTTTTTAAACTTTTTTTTCTTTTCTGTGTGTTTCTTGATTTTGTTTTGTTTTTGAGACAGGGTCTCAGTATGCAGCCCTAGCTGTCCTGAACTCACTATGTAGACTATGCTGGTCTTAAATTCACAGAAATCCATCTGCCTCTGATGCCCAGTACTGGAGTTAAAGATGTCCAACTTTGTATTGTCTTGAGACAGGGTCCTACTAAGTAGGCCAATCAGTCCTCCAGCCTTGGCCCCGAAATGCTGAGATTACATGTGTGAACCATAAACTACCTTTTGAAATAAGGTCTCGTGTATCCCATCCAGAAACTCTGATGTGTAACCAAGGATGAACTTAAACCTCTGATGTCCCTGCCTCCATGTCTCAAATGCTGGGACTATAAGCAGTTTTATGTGGCTTTGGGATCAAACATACATGCTAGATGAGTACTCTTCCAACCGAGCTACATCCCTAGCCCTACCTCACCTCTACTTTAGAGAAGGGCACCTGTTATCCCTGCCTCTTTGCCTGCCCCTTGGCAAGAGCCAGCTGTTTGCCAAATAAACACCTATACACCTGGGCATGGTGGCGCACGCCTTTAATCCCAGCACTAGGGAGGCAGAAGCAGGCGGATCTCTGTGATTTCAAGATCAGTCTAGTTTACATAGTTCCAGAGCTATGTAGAGAGACTTTTTTCTTTTTTGCTGGCGGGTGGGGTCTGTAGCTTTGGAGCCTGTCCTGGAACTAGCTCTTGTAGACCAGGCTGGCTTCAAACTCACAAAGATTCACCTACCTCCGCCTCCCGAGTGCTGGGATTAAAGGTGTCTGCCACCACTGCCTGGCGAGATTTTTTTCTTTCTTTCTTACATAGCTAGATCTATTCTCACAACATATTACATTCAGAAGTATAAAGAGGTCAGCAGTGAGAGCATCAGAAGGGGAACTAGCAACTGCTGTGGCTGAAGGAACTCTCACTCACGGCACAAACTGAGATCCTGAAGTTCAAACATTTGTTCTTTTGAGACAGGGCCTTTTATTTTATGTATTTTTTTTTTATTTTTTTGTTTTTTCGAGACAGGGTTTCTCTGTGGTTTTGGAGCCTGTCCTGGAACTAGCTCTTGTAGACCAGGCTATCCTCGAACTCACAGAGATCCGCCTGTCTCTGCCTCCCAAGTGCTAGGATTAAAGGCGTGCGCCACCACCACCGGCCTCTCTTCTGATTTTTATTTTATATAACAAAGGGGTTTTATTGTAAACAATCTTAGGATCATCTGTAGCTCCGGTTGAAGAGATTGTAGCCTACCTCTAGTTTATAAGAGCCTTTCCTTTTGGGAAAGCAGAGGTGTTTGACACCTGAGTGGCTCCGGACACAGCCAGGTGGATTCTGTCCAAAGTGGACTCAGTCCAAAGAACAAAGTTAAAACTAATTGTCAGTCTTGGCCTCATTCATTCTGGGAAAACTTCTTTGGGGCCAAAATTTTCCGGGTGGAACTCTATTCATTTGAGTGACAGCTCCAGGTGCTGGTCAATTCTGGCTGCTTAGTTTAGAAGCAGGCGGGATGGTGGCGTTCAGGGACTTACTTGTCTCTATGAATGGGACACCAGGGGGAAAGGGTGCCTTTTTCTTTACTTTGTTTTAATGGAGAGAAATGGGGAAAGAAAGCAGAATTAGAGAGAGAGGTAGAAGCATGATTCATAAAAATCAATAGGAAAAAAGAACAAGCTCCTGACATTTTGTGACAGGGAAAGATAAACACTAACAGAGCTGGGTAGAAAATAAAGCCTGGGTTCAGGACTGGAAGGTGCCTCAAGGCAAGAAGATAAAGGCACTAACTGCCAAGTCAGAAGACCTGAGTTCCATCCATGGACCCACGAAGTAGGAAAATGATTTCTTCAAGTTGTCTCAGATTTGTGCCGTTGCACATTCCAACCCCCCAGATATAATCACTGATAATAAATTTATTAATATTTTAAAGCATATTTTTATAGCTAGAAATTTTCTTGGAAATGACTGTGTTGAAATGAACACATTGTAGCACAGAGGGAGGTATTTGTTGCCTTTCCTCTACCAAATCTGTTTTTCTGAAATGTTGTCTCATGTAGCCAAGATCTGTTTTGGAATTTCTGACCCCCCTGATTTTACCTCCCAAATGCTGAGATTCTAGGCATTCTTCACTATGTCTGGTTTTCTAATGAATCCAAGACTTCATGCCTTCCAGGTAAACTCTTATCAACTGAGCCCACTAACATTTATTTATTTGTTTGTTTCTTTGTTTCTTTTGAGGCAGGGTCTCTCTACACAGCCCTGGTTGTCCCAGAACTCACACGTTGACTGGACGTGCCTCAAACTCAGAATAGAGATACTCCTGCCTCTGCCTCCAGAGCCACCAGCCTGGTTTATTTTCCTTTGTGTTTCTCCCCCAGCCAACCACCCACCCCAGCTGAACCAAGGGCCTTAGGTTTACTAGGCAATTGCCCTACCACTGAGCTTAATCTCCAACCCCCACAACTAATTCGTAACACTGAGATACTTGGAATATGCACACTTCTTCCCACAAACCCAAATGTTCCATCAAGGTAGGTGGACTTTTCTGCTCAGGCCCATGTTCTTGTTGAATTGCTTATGATTTTTTGGAAACAAGGTCTCATGTAACTCAATCTGCTTTTGAACCAGATGTAACCAAGAGCGACTCCTGATCCTCAACCATTGTCTCCCAAGGGCAGGGATTACTGATGTGTGCCACAAGGCATGAGCCTTGAACTCACGATGTAGGTCATCAGTCAGGCCTTCAATTGGCTGCCATCTTCTTGCTTCTGCACCTAGAATGCTGGGATTAAGGCATGCAGCCTCATGCCCAGATCTTTGTGGTTGAATTCCATAAGCATTAAATAGTCACCTTGTTACCAACTTAGAACCAAAGACCTCTTATAACATCATCTTCTCCTGGGGATATTTATATACGGGGGAACAAAAGCACAGAGAAGTTAGGTAACTTGCCCAAAGTCTCACTGACAGATCTCTGGGACAGTAGACATCCTATCACTCAGAAGCCATCTAAACATTGATGGATATTTGATAAAGAAAAAGTTACAAGAGCTGGCCAAGTACCTCAGGGCCATTTTTCAAGGAAGAGACTAGATGACTATATGGGTCACAGAGGACAACAAAGGGAGCTCTTAGGAAGGTGGGATGATGTGCAATGGAGATAAATAAACCCTTCCCTGTTCCTCTCCTTACTCCGACAGCTGGTCCTGACTACTCCACCTCCCAAGTGCTGGCATTCCAGGCTTCTCCTCCCGCCATTTGCTGAATTTCAACAACTTGCAGTTTACAACCTTAATTTGGCCTTGAAGTGTGTAACACAGTAAACTTCTGGGGAACTAAGGTAACTGTAAAACTTTAGAAACTTGCCAAACCTCCCTGTACTAACAAAATCAGAGCTAAGACAGGCATGATGGTAGATGCCTGTCACCGTAGCACTGGAGAGGCTGAGGCGAAGGACTGCTGGGAGGTCCAGACCTAAGGGCTGCACAGGGAGCCACTGTCTAGAAAAGGAGACTGAAAGGGTGGGATTTCTCAGCGAGGCTGCTTTGCTCTGTGGCCCAATACTCCCTACAGACCCTGCCTTCAAGAAACCTAAATCTAGGCCAGGTGGTGGTGGCACAAGCCTTTAATCCCAGCACTTGGGAGTCAGAGGCAGACGGATCTCTGTGGGCTTGAGACCAGCCTGGTCTATAGAGTGAGTTCCTGGACAACCAAGGCTACACAGTAAAACCCTGTCTCAAAACCCCACCCTGGAATGGTCTGCTCTGTCCCTTTAAGAGACAAGCCATGCCCAATCCTATCTTCAGCTTTTAACCTGAGTCCCTTCCTTTTCCATCTCCATCTTGAAGAGGCAGCTTCTGTGTCTCCCCACTTCTCTTTCTGTTTCTCTCTTTCTGCCCCTCTCTCTGCTCTTCTCCCTTCTCCCCTTCCTTTCCATAATCCAATAAATAAATATCCAACCTCACTCTGCATGGCCTGCCCATCTGTCTGTCTCTCCTGGTGGAACTCACTGCCCCTTGTGGCCCCTGTAGCCACTTAGAGAACTGTGACATCCCTCCCTGCCTGGGACTGGATGCTCTCAGGACCCCCTGCCAGGGACCTGCAGCATTTTACTTAATCAATTACACACCCCACCTGACCCCACCACCCAGAAAAAAAGAAAAAAAAGAAAGAGGGACTAGAGAGATGGCTCAGAGGTTAAGAGCACTGACTGCTCTTCCAGATGACCTTTGTTCAATTCCTAGCCAACCACGTGGTGGCTCATAACCATCTGTAATGAGATCTGGCACCCTCTTCTGACCTGCAGGCATACATGCAGATAGAACACTATATTCATAGTTAATAAATAAATCTTAAAATTAGCAATGGAAACTAGAAACAGACATTACCTGAGACTTGACTTTGAAAATCACTTCTTCAAGCTGGGCAGTGGTGGCGCACACCTTTAATCCCAGTACTCAGAGGCAGAGGCAGGCGGATCTCTGTGAGTTTAAGGCCAGCCTGGTCTACAAGAGTTAGTTCCAGGACAGGCTTCAAAGCTACAGAGAAACCCTGTCTCAAAAAACAGAAAAAGGAAAGAAAAAAAAAAGAAAGAAAAAAAAATCACTCCAGAGACTTCCTAATTAACAACAGATTTTTTTGTTTCATTTTTTAATTTTTTTTTTAATATTTATTTATTATGTATACAATATTCTGTCTGTCTGTATGCCTGCAGGCCAGAAGAGGGCACCAGACCCCATTACAGATGGTTGTGAGCCACCATGTGGTTGCTGGGAATTGAACTCAGGACCTTTGGAAGAGCAGGCAATGCTCTTAACCTCTGAGCCATCTCTCCAGCCCCTCATTTTTTAATTTTTTTTTGAAATTTATTTCTGCTTTCTAGACAGGGTTCCTGCCTGCCTCTGCCTCCCAAGTACTGGGATTAAAGGCCTGCGCCACTACCAGACAGCAACAACAGATGTCTTAAGAAAAGACAGATCTCCTTGGCTATTTAGGGTCTTGATCCAGAACCCCTCCACTTCCCTTCCCTGCCCTGAGGCTTATGGAGTCTGAAGTGGAGTCAAGACTCTCAAGAAGCAAGTTAAACCAGTTCCTCTAGGTCTGGACCTGCCCTGCAGGAGAAGAGCCCTACTGTAAACCCTTTCAACCTTAGCCACAACCAGCTGCAGAGGCACAGGGAAGAGATACTGCAAAGGACACACAGATTAGCATCCATCTCTACAGACAGACGGGAGCCCAACTGGTTCTTTTTTTTGTTTGTTTGTTTAAGATTTATTTATTATATATACAGTGCTTTGCCTGCATGGTCACCTTCACACCAGATGAGGGTGCCAGATCTCATTACAGGTAGTTGTGAGTCACCCACCACGTGGTTGCTGGGAATTGAACTCAGGACCTCTAGAAGAGCAGCCAGTGCTCTTAACCACTGAGCCATCTCTCCAGCCCCCCCCCCAACTGGTTCTTTAGTGCTGTGATCCCCTTGAGTAAAACGGACACTCAGACTGTCTCTGCCTTGTTCCGCAAGATGGTAGCCAATACCTTAGATGAGTCCCAGTACTGCTTCTTGGTGTCGTTCCTACTGGACAGCTCAGCTCCTCAGATTCTAAGGGAGCCCAGTTTTCTGTTTCTCCCCCCAGGTAGCTCAGGTCCCCTGAGTCCTATGGAAAAGCCACATTTTCCTTCAGTGGCTGGCCTCTTGCCTAACTGTGGTTAGGTACTCGATTATACAGGATGGACTACACCCAGAAGGAATGACCAGGCATGACGGCAGTCTGGATAAAGGCCTTGAGGGAGCCTTGGGGGTTTGAAGCTGTGTGTTAATTATCTCTAGTCAGTTCCTCCATTCCTTCTGCTCATGGTTATTGTGACTGAGTTATAATGAAGATCTCCCATTTCCCCAGGACTGTAAAACCCACTCTAAAATCTCAATGACTCAGTTTGTTCGAAGCCTGAAAAATGCCTTACAGAAGCACTTTATTCCCTGATCAAAGAGGGTCACACCAGCCCAGAGAGGTCTAATGAAGTGCTTACTTACAGTCAAACAGCTGCCTAGAGATTTGAGAGACTTGGGAGACTGAGGCAGACTTGCAACTTCAAGGACAGTTTGTAGTACAACCCTATTTTAAAAATCAAAGTTGGCGAAGCTGGAGAGATGGCTCAGTTGTTAAGAGCATTGCCTGCTCTTCCAAAGGTCCTGAGTTCAATTCCCAGAACCATCTGTAATGAAGTCTGGAGCCCTCTTCTGGCCTGCAAGCATATATGTAGACAGAATATTGTATACATAATAAACAAACATAAAAAAAAAAGTTGGACATAATGGTGCATGCCTTTAATCCCAGAACTTGGGGAAAGTAGTAGAATCTCTGAGTTTGAGGCTAGCCTGGTCTTAGAGAGAGAACAGCCGAGTTTCTTCTGGGACCCGCACAGTGAAAGGAAGGGACTGATTCCCACACGTTGTCCTCTGACCTCCACACGTGTGCTGAGACACCCTCCCCCCAAAAAACAGTAAGTGTAATTGCAAACTCATCATACCTTATATATAAAAAAATACCAAACAGAATAGAAGAGCATCATCCCAAATCCCAACCACTACGAGAATCAACCTTGGATGCAGTGCTTTTTCTCCAAAATACTTTCAGCCAGGGCTGGAGAGATGGCTCAGTGGTTAAGAGCACTGACTGCTCTTCCAGAGGTCCTGAGTTCAATTCCCAGCAACCACATGGTGGCTCACAACCATCTGTAATGAGATCTGGTGCTCTCCTCTGGTGTGGGGGCATACATGGGGGCAAAATGTTGTATACATAATAAATAAATCTTTAAAAACATACTTTCAGCCAAACTCCCACAAAATTCCACTCTTTAGAAGTGGGTAGGTTTTTTGAGACGAGGTTTCTCTGTAGCTTTGGAACCTGTCCTGGAACTAGCTCTTATAGACCAGACTGGCATCGAACTCACAGAGATACGCCTGCCTTGGTGAGGCACATTCTCCACTGTGACTGGGAATGACTGGGCCACTGTTGGCTTGGGGGCCTGCGAGAGGCCCCTCAAGGAGTTTCCCGATGACATCGGGTTGCCCTGTCTGTCTGTTGTTGAACTGCATTCGTTGGACCAATACCGGCCTTTACCGCATCTCCTACATATACCTGAAGGCCGAGGTCTCCTATTTTTGTCATTCCCAGAGGAGATATTATTCCTAGAAATTCTTTGCCTGCAATCCCTTTTCAGATGTCCTAATTTTCCACAATTAAAACACCTGGCAGTTTGATGTCTCCTCATTGCTTTGGAAATCGCTTCTCCTACCCAAGATTCATTATTATAGCTAAACGTCTCAACATTCATCGTATGCTGAATCCATTCATCCATAGGTGCTGATCTAGACCTTAAAGGCCCAATTATCTTTTTGCAATCTATGTTTGCATTTTCGAAAGCTAGAGATTCAAGAAGTATTCGTCTAGCTTCTGGGTCTGTTACCCCTATGTCCAGAGCCTTAATTAATCTTTGCAAAAAGTCAATAAAGGGTTCTCTCTGTCCCTGCCTAATCCTGGTATATGATTTAACCCTTTTTGCTGGATCTTGTATCCTATTCCAAGCATTTAAAGCTGCTTGGTGACATAGACACAGTACTTCATCATCATAAGGAGCTTGGACCTGTGGATCAGCATATTCTCCTGCACCAAGAATTTGATCTTGGGAAACCTCCACACCTTTTGCTCTCCCTTGCTGTTCCACATGGGATTAAAGGTGTGCACCACCACTGCCCAGCAGGTAGCCCATTTCTTGCATAGTAAGATCCATCTGGCTTTATTTTCTTATTGTCATCAGTGCTATTTTTCAGTGCTGGGTACTAGGGAAGTACTCTAGCCCCGAGCTACATCCCTAGTACCCATCTGGCATATTATGTGTGTGTGTGATGTGTGTAGGTTCACGGGTGGCATGGTGCACATGTGGAAGGCACAGGACAACTCTATGGTTCTCTCCTTCCACCTTTACATTGGGTTCTGAACGGTTTTTATCTCTAGGGGCGGCTTTTTTTTTTCTTTCCAGGGTTCCATTAGGAGAGGTGCCCCAGAGTTTGGCTAAGTTCTAGCTCCCCCTACTGGGAATGTGATGGATTCCTTAACCTCACAGAGCTAAACAGACAATGTAGTTTCCTAAGAAGCTTGAAGCACAGAAAACTCTTTTTCGGGTTTTTCTTTCCTTCTTCCTCCTCTTCTTGCGATACAGTAACAGGGTCTTGCTATGCAGCTCTGGTTGGTCTGGACCTGCTATGTAGTTGATGTTGACCTTAAGCTTCTGACAATTTACCTGCCTTTCCCAAATACTGGGATTACAGGATGTGTGTGCCACTGCGCCCAACTGGAGGGTGGCAAAAGCACATCTGCTGCCCGGAGAGCAGCTATTGGCAAATCTAGTGTCGATATCTTGGCTCTCTGTGTATAGATATGTGTGATTCAACAGTGCAGAAAGAGAGGAGTGGGAAGGATCAGAAGAGAGAGGGAGAAGGCTTTCATTGTAATTATTTTATATGGGGGTCTTTAGAGTTTTATTTAACCTAAGCTAGCAAAGAATGACCCTGATCTTTTTTTCTTTTTCTTTTTTTTTTTCGAGACAGGGTTTCTCTGCGGTTTTGGAGCCTGTCCTGGAACCAGCTCTTGTAGACCAGGCTGGTCTCGAACTCACAGAGATCCGCCTGCCTCTGCCTCCCGAGTGCTGGGATTAAAGGCGTGCGCCAGCACCGCCCGGCTGACCTTGATCTTTTTGTTTTCCCAGACTCCCAGACAGGTTCTCTCTGCAGTAGCCTTGGCTGTCCTGGAACTCTCTACAGACCAGGCTGGCCTCAAATTCAAAGATCTGATAGTCTCTGCCTCCAGGACCTTAAATTTCTGATCCTTCTGCCTTTGTGTGCAAGGCTAGAAGCAGGTGCCACCCACCGCAGCTCCCAGTATGCTATACTAGGGACTGAACTCAACTTACAGTCCTCTTGCCTCAGTTTCCCCAATGGTAGACTACAAGAGTGTGCCACAGTCCTGCCTTATTCTGGGGAAGAGTTGTTTGCTGTTGTTTTATTTGTGGTGGGGATTAAATCTAGGCCCTGGTGCATGCTTGACAAAAGTGCTTTACAATTGGACAATTGGACTATGTTCCTAGCCTGTCTTTTTTTGGGGGATGTCTTTGAGATAGGGTTTCCTTGTGTTACTTTGGAGCCTACCCTGGAACTCGTTCTATAGACCAGGCTGGCCTCAAACTTACAGAGATCCGCCTGCCTTTGCCTCCCAAGTGCTGGGATTAAAGGTGTGCACCACCACTGCCTGGCTTCCCGGTCTTTGTGTGTGACTATGAGACAAGGTTATATGGGTCAGCACTTACCATGTAGAATGAGCTAGTCTCAACCTTGTGAGATCCACTTGCTTATTCTCTTAGTGCTGGGATTACAGGTGAATGTTACCATATGCAGCTGATCTCATTACAGACGGTTGTGAGCCACCATGTGGTTGCTGGCTGGGAATTGAACTCAGGACCTCTGGAAGAACAGCCAGTGCTCTTAACCACTGAGCCATCTCTCCAGCCCATGCAGCTGATTTTCTGAGGCTATCTCAGCTACCTTTAGCTACTCAAGGCAACTACCTACTCACCCTGCCTCAGCCTTCCAACACTGGGATTACAGGTGTGGCACCATGCCTGGTTGCTGGGCTAAGCACTTCCTTCTTCACAGACACGATCTGTGCAGTGTTGCCGTCTGGCTAGTACTAGACAACTAACCATAACCATCTGTGCTGGCATGCCTGCCTAGAGTATCTGCTAATTCCCAGAGATAAAACATCCGGGTTAATGGAGACAGTTTTCTACATTTCTCATATGCTAGGCAGTATTAACAAGAGCCCTGCCCAACCTACCCCTCACAACCTTCACTAGACTCATTAGTTCACTAAAAGTAAACACCACCCTATAGTTACTAGTTAAATGAGTAGTTTAGGAACTTTAAATAAATTCAATGATCCTCTAGCATCTTTTATCTTTTTTTTTTTTTTTTTTTTTTTTTTTTTAAAGACAGGGTTCTCACATAACCAAGACTGGCTTCTGATCACTCTACTATACCCAGTTTTCTTGTTTTTGTACTGAAGGTTGAACCCAGTAGTCATGGTAGAAACATGCCCACCTCAACTCCCTGTTTTTCTCCACTAACATTTCTTCTTTTTCTTTTTTTGGGTTTTCTTTTTTTTTTTTTTTTTGGTTTTTTTGAGACAGGGTTTCTCTGTGGCTTTGGAGCCTGTCCTGGCACTAGCTCTTGTAGACCAGGCTGGTCTCGAACTCACAGAGATCCACCTGCCTCTGCCTCCCGAGTGCTGGGATTAAAGGCGTGCGCCACCACCGCCCGGCTCTTTTTTTGGGTTTTCAAAACAAGGTTTCTCTATAGCTTTGGAGCCTGTCCTGAAACTAGTTCTTGTAGACCAGGCTAGCCTCCAACTCAAAGAGATCCACCTGTCTCTGCCTCCTGAGTGCTGGGATTACAGACGTGCACCACCACCAGGCTCCACCACCATTTCTAACATATTACTGGCTATCAGTAGGAAAAGAAGATTTGACTGGGAGGAGTGGAGCAAGGGGAAACTGCAGTCGGGATGTAATGTATAAGAGAAGAACAAATAAACTCAAACTCTGGAATCCTCAAGATGGCTCAGTGGGGAAAGGCACTAGCTACAAGAGCCTGGTCACCCGAGGTCAGTCTCCTGCAGTCAGAACCTACAGTGGAAGCAGCGAACAGACTCCCATACGCTGTCCTCTGATGTCCATCCCTGGGCCACTGTATGGATACATGCACACACAACAACAATAATGTAACAGACTCTAAAGCCAAAAATGGTAGTACATGCCTGTAATCCCAGTACCTGGAAAGGCTAAGGCAGCAGCAGAATTGGGAGTTCAAGGCCAGCCTGAACTACATGAGATTCCACCCTCTCCAACATACACACATATCAAAACTAGCACATAAACATTTAACAACCCATGGGCTTGCCTCTAAACTAGTGCTCAAAGTACCACTGAGGCAGAGGACTAGTCTGAATGTCTTTTTTTTTTTTTTTTTTTTTTTTTTTTTTAGTTTTTCGAGACAGGGTTTCTCTGTGGTTTTGGAGCCTGTCCTGGAACTAGCTCTTGTAGACCAGGCTCGCCTCGAACTCACAGAGATCCGCCTGCCTCTGCCTCCCGAGTGCTGGGATTAAAGGTGTGCACCACCACCGCCCGGCTGTCTGAATGTCTTATTAAATAAGGTGAGAAGACACATTCAGTGGTCAGCTTCTGACATGAAGCTCAGGCCTTCACGCATACCTACACCTGCATATGTGCACCCATAAATGTAGGACACTTGTACACTCACTGACACATTATACCACAATACACACCAGCAACAAAAGAAAGGTGCCAACCAGTGAAGGGGCTCCTTTTGCCATAAGCAGCTGTGCAGCTGGAACCAACCCCTTCTCTCTCAGTCCAAACTCGCTGTTGGCAGATGGCACCTAGGGGTGGATGTCCTTTCTCAAGAATCCATGTTAGTACCCAAGCCATTGGATTATGGAGGCAGGAGGAGTTAGTTTAAGGCTAGCCATGGCCATGAGTCTCAAAAAAGCAAAATCTAGTGATGGAACTACACTAACAACTTTTACAGTAATAACTTTTGTATTCTTAGTGTAACAGACTACAGGATGAACAGGCTGCTTTGAAGATGTTTACCGGGGCTGGGCGATGGTGGCGCGTGCCTTTAATCCCAGCACTCGGGAGGCAGAGGCAGGTGGATCTCTGTGAGTTCGAGACCAGCCTGGTCTACAGAGCTAGTTCCAGGACAGGCTCCAAAGCCACAGAGAAAGAGAAACCCTGTCTGGAAAAACCAAAAAAAAAAAAAAAAAAGATGTTTACCGGGACCCAAATCTTACCAAGGCAATCAGCTGTGCTATTGGCAAATACCCTCACCACAAAATAGCTGAGATAAACCATTTATGAGGCCGGGCATTGGTGGCGCACGCCTTTAATCCCAGCACTCGGGAGGCAGAGGCAGGTGGATCTCTGTGAGTTCGAGACCAGCCTGGTCTACAGAGCTAGTTCCAGGACAGGCTCCAAAGCCACAGAGAAACCCTGTCTCGAAAAACCAAAAAAAAAAAAAAAAAAAAAAAAAAACCATTTATGAGGTCTGAGACCTTTTGCTTTATGTTTTTGATTGAATCTCACTGTGTAGCTCTGGCTGGCCTATATCTACTATCTACTTCTGCTCCTGGATGCTGGGATTAAAGCCAGGTGCTTCCATGTCCAGCCTTTTGGTATTGTTATTTTGTTGTTTTGGGAGAGAAGGTATTGTGGAGCTTAGGCTAGCTTTGAACTATGTAGCTGAGACTTCCCTCGAATTCCTGATCCTTCTGCTCTCATCTCTCAGGTACTACAGTTACACCAAACCTGGCTTGTTTATTTCATTTTCTTCCTTGAGGCTTTCAGGCATCCTTTTTTCTTGAAGTTACTCCAGAGGCAGCTGGATCCATTGTTTCAGGGCCGGTGGCAAAGCTGACCATCATAGCTGGGATTGTGTCGCAGAAAAGACAGCTGGAGAGAAAAGATTTGAGTAGAAAGGAAAAAGAGGGTATGTTCCTGTATCTTCTAGTGCACAGCTCCATGATCTAGTTTCCTTCCTCATGAACCTTGGGGGACACTTAGGATCTACATTTTTTTTTTTCAAGACAGGGCTTCTCTACGTAGCCCCAGCTGTCCTGGAATTCACTCCTATGTAGACCAGGCTGCTCTCGAACCGCAGAGATCCTCCTGCCTCTGCCTCCCGAGTTCTGGGATTAAAAGTATGTGCCACCACCACCCAGCCTGGGATCTAAATCTTAACCCTCAGAAAACAGACATTTCATTATTTCCAACTATTAACAATGTTTCCAATTACAACTCTGAGTGGGCTGTTACTCGTTAAGAAAAGGTAGTTAGGAGTGAGGGGGTTTATAGAAGGCAGCAGTGGCAGGTTCGTTTTCTTCCAGCCCACAGCACTAAGATGTTAGGGATCTAGGTACAATTAATAAGCAGCATAGGAAACCTCAACTGAGCTCAGTAGCACTATTACCAACTAAAAATTCTTAGCTGGTCAGGTGTGGCCGTTCATGCCTGTAAACCCAGCACTGAGGGGCCTCAGGTAGGTGACTTCAAAGCCAGTCTGAGCTCTTCGGTGAATGACAGGCCAGACAGGGCCTCAGTCCCCTCAAGTAAGACTACTAGGGGAATGGGAACAACCGATGAAGGTTGATGGACTAGAGATTCTCTTCAGCCAAGGACCCAAGGGATGATGGGAGGAACGAGGCAGGCAGCAGTGACTGAAGATGAACAAGAAAATTCTTTCATGGCTGGCAGGAGGAGCTGCTGGCAGGTAGGGACACCAGGAAGTCCACAGAACCCTTCTGTGCTATGTATTTAGCTATAAAGCCTCACTGGAAAATGGGAATAGGGCCAAGACTCCAGGGAGGCCAGAGGGCCAAGGCAAGTCCACACATGTCTGCTAAGTCCCCTTCCTTTGATCATGTTCCATAGAATTGAGTCCTACAGTGACATCAGAACCTCAGGAGGAAGGTGACAGGTGGGTGCAGTGGTGCAGTCCTGGGTGTAATCTCCGAGCTAGGAGGAAACTCAGACATCAAGGTCACCCTTGACTGATAAGTGAGCTCAAAGCCAAGTACACCTCATAAAAACAGTGATTTTTTTTTTTTTTGGTTTTTCGAGACAGGGTTTCTCTGTGGCTTTGGAGCCTGTCCTGGAACTAGCTCTGTAGACCAGGCTGGTCTCGAACTCACAGAGATCCGCCTGCCTCTGCCTCCCGAGTGCTGGGATTAAAGGCGTGTGCCACCATCGCCCGGCAACAGTGATTTTTTTTTTTTTTGGTTTTTCGAGACAGGGTTTCTCTGTGGCTTTGGAGCCTGTCCTGGAACTAGCTCTGTAGACCAGGCTGGTCTCGAACTCACAGAGATCCGCCTACCTCTGCCTCCCAAGTGCTGGGATTAAAGGCGTGCGCCACCATCGCCCGGCTAGTGATTATTTTTTTAAAGACTTTTTTATATGCATTGGTGTTTTGCCTGCATATATGTCTGTGTGAGGGTGTTGGAACCCCTGGAACTGGAGTTACTGACAGTTTTAAGCTGATATGTGGGTGCTGGGAATTAAACTCGTGTCCTCTGGAGGAGCAGGCAGTGCTCTTAACTGCTGAGCTGAGCCATTTCTAGCCCTTAAAATTTTTTTTTGCACTTATTTTTATCTGTATGTGTGCTTTGCCTGCCTGTGCATGTATGTCTGTGCACTGCACATCTGCAATGCACAGAAGAGGCCAGAAGAGGGCATCGTGTTCCCCTCGTACTGGAGATAAGACAGTTGGGAGCAGTCAGGAGGGTTCTAGGAACTGAGAGCAGCCAGTGCTCTCTCCAGCCCATCAGCGACTGTTTTTATTTTTATGTGAATGAGTGTTTTACCTGCATATATGTGTATATGAATGTGTGCATGCCATGTGAATACTTGCTGCCCTCAGAGTTCGGGAACAAGAGTTACGGATGCCTGTGAACCACCATGAGAACCAAATTCAGGTCCTCTGCAAGAGCAACGAGTTCTCTTAACCACAGAGCTATCTCCCCACCCCAGTGCCCGTTTTATTACACAAATACTGCTGTTCAGAATCTTGTACTCACATTCAGCTTAGGAGAGGCTAGTTCTCGGCCTGTCCACATGTCACTCTTTTCCAGGAGCACTCTCAACTAACCCTCATATCCTTTTCCATCGTGTAATCTTTGGCCATTGAGATCCCAATGCGAGTCTGGTCTGAATTAGCCTACAGAGCCAGTGCAGACACAGCTGTAGCTTGTTTGCCCTGGAGAGCGATTAAGTGCCATGTGGCAGAAGACTGGGAACTACTTTTTAGGGTTAGTGCCCTGAGCGCCGCTGTGTGTTCCAGAGTTAGCTGCACGACTGGTATGGCTGAGCATCTCCCCCACCCCCAGCTTTAGGAAGACCATCTTTTTGTTTTGTTTTTTGTTTTTCGAGACAAGGTTTTCTGTAGCTGTGGAGCCTGTTGTCCCCCAGAACTAGCTCTTGTAGACCAGGTTGGCCTTGAACTCACAGAGATCTACCTGCTTCTGCACCCCTCCCCGCCAGGATTAAAGGTATGAATCACCACCGCCCGCACGGGAAGGCCATCATTCACTGTGGCCACTGTGTTCTACCTTATGAAGAACATTGAAGACTCATGGTTCCAACTACAAAAAAAGGCCACTGTGAAGCCACTTTCTGTCATTCTCGGGGTCCCACCACTGACCCTGACTGCACTCAGTCAGTGTTTTGTTTCTCTCAGCATCACACTACCTCCCCCGGGCACAGCCATCCTCAGCTGTCCCCAGAGACAGCGGTGTTGCCCCTTAGCTGGGGAACAGGAGCAAGCCACTCTAGATACCCTAACCAGTCCTCTGGGGTCTCTTCCCTGCAGCTTCCTTGCCATACACAGTCACTCACACAGCTCTGCACTAGGATAGGATTTATTTTTCCTTGGCAAAAGTCAAATGCTACATATTAAAAACAGAAAATCTCAAAACAAACTCATCACAGCAGACGGTCTGGTCAAAGCACAAAGCATCCTACTCAAGATTTTTGTTTTTTAAATATACAAGTCAGTTTAAAATGATAAGTTCTGTGAGAACTAAGAAATCTACAGCCTGTAGTTTAACAATAGAAAAAATTAAGACAAAAGATTCATAGCATCCAGCATTTTGCTTAATTTCCTGTCATAGCACCTATTTCTCTAGACTATAGGGAGATTATGCTAACACCTGTGGCATATGCTGTGTACTAACAAGTGAGCTTGCTGCTTCCCTTCCCCAGCAATCCAATGACACAGAGAAAACGGGAAGACCTGGGAGCAACTGAGAAGCTGGACGCAGGTCGATGACTCCGTTTCTCAGGACTGGGTGACGCCCAGCTGCCTGCAGTTAAAAAGCCTCAGACTCAAAGTTCAAAAGAAGAACAAGCGTAGTATGATCACATGTGTGCTGTCACAGCCACCTGTCCTACCACCGCAGGTGCGCAGGTGCGAGCCAGCGGAGCAGGGGTGACTTCCTAAGCTCCACCGCACTGCGAAAACACATCCCACACAGCGCTCGCTACAATCACTCCTTCCTGGACAATGCCCGTCGGAAAATACCAGCAAAAACCAAGAACGGAACAGTTTCTCCTACAAGTCCTAGGAGACTGTGAATGGTAGCCATGTCAAGAATGGTAACCATAGTCTTGGCCAGATCAGACCCAGAGCAGAGAGGAGACTCTACCTAGACCACGAGGCCTTCTGCAGTCCCAGAGATGCGCCCAATGTTTTAGCCAAGTGGCCTGGGCTAAGACACCAGAGGTTAGGAAGTAACACACACGAGCATTCTTACTTGGGGATACACAGTGGGAAGGACAGGTAGGGGCGAGCAATCTGGAGTCCTGCATGGAGCCTCCCCTCCCACCCCAAGCCTGCTACTCTAACTCAAGGGTTTTCCTGGTGGGGTTTGTTTCTCTATATTTTCACTTCCTACAGTGTCAGACATTACAAAAGATACAGGCTAGTCCCAAAGCTGGACTCTGAGTAAAGTTGTTTCTTTTATAAATACTTTAGTACAGATAATCCACACTCCGAGTAGGGTCAGTGACACAGCACCAGGAGTCACACAAGTTCACACACACACACACACACACATACACACACACACGGCTCCCAAACTTTCACAGAAAGTCTGACAGCTACCACATAATTATAAAGGTGCCCTACCTCTCAAATGAAGTAAGGTGAGAATGACCTTGTCATTTCAGTGTAAAGAAGCCAGAGAAAGGAGAGTGTGTGTCACTTAACGAAAAATTAAACAGGGATTTGTAACAACGTTTGGTTGAAAAAGCAGAAAGAGAGGGGTTAAAATTCTGATTACTGAAAGGAAAACCAAACAACAACAACAAAAAAAATCTACCAAACAACTTAACAAAAAACCCAAAACAACAAACCACCAACCAACCAAAGAAAAACCCCACCTTTTGGATTTCTGCAGAGCTTCCTCCTAGTACTGGCTGAACCATGGCAAACTAGGGTCTGTGCTATACCAGGAGGGTTTCCACAGCCGGGGAATCAAAAGACCAAACAATGAAACTGAGGGTGGAAGTTAGTGTAAATCTGCATTTGGGAGAAAGTTAGCTGTCATTAACTCCACAGTCCAGCATAGTTTCCATGGAGCCCAGAAGGGAGGGGACCTCCTGCCACAAAGAGCTTCGTTCCCGACGAGTCGTAGCAGTGGGTGTAAACAGCATTGGGGAAGAAATCAATGTCCGAAAAGTAATTCCTCCAGGTTTCATCATGATTCTATGGGAAGAGAAGGAAACTGTTAGCACCACCAGGGAAGAGCCAGAAAGAACAGGAACACCTTCTAGTCTCTGCCTGAGCAAAGGGTTCTACACCTGCCACCTGATGTCACACACCGGTCCTCATGGAAACTGAGCTGAGAGCTTTCCAGAATCCAACTTATGAGGGACAACTCACTGGCAGCAACAACAGGAAGTTCTTTTTCATAACTTCCTGCTGCTGTTACTTGAAGAAAATCTTAAGGCACTGGCATATTTTACTGTCTTTCACTTATGTTTTGCAATCTTCCTTCAGTTTATGGAGTGCTGAGATTACAAGCATTTACCACCACTGACCTACTGGGCTACCCCCCAACCCCCCCCCCCCCCCCCCCCCCCCCCCGAGCCAATATATAGACACAAAGGAGAGCCAGGGGAAGGCGCTCTGCTCTGCCCTAAGGAATGCCAATAGCAAAAGAGGGAGGAGGGCTAAGCAGAGGGACGACAATTGTCCCTCCCGTCAAGCAACCACTACCCAGGTCTGAGCTCACTCACCAGCCAGCCCTTGCCCGTAGTTAGTTTCAGATTCTCCCCTGCGAGTCTGGGCTTGGATCCATAACAAGGCGAGAGCCTCTCTTCCAGAAATCTCTGTGCTCGGATATCATAGAAGAGCAGGGAGCCCTGCCCTGTACCCACAGTGATAATATGTTCATAGAAGCTCACTGATCGAATCCCTGAGAGAGAAAAGCACAGAGCAATTCAGGGACAGAACAACCCAAATTTCACATGGTACTATGCCAATGGCTAAACAGAACTCATGGTGACTGACAGGACTCTCTGCTAATACGAAAAATGACTGAGAATGTCCATGTTGTTTTCTGCCAAAGAACGCATATGTGAAATTGTGTGTGTCACACCCGCAAGCAGGACCGGAGTCATCTCACATAACTACAGCTCTTCTCCATCACCTGTTCCTCACACTGCGGCCACTGTTACCTTCGTATTACCAGCATGGCCCTACAGCAAGTATCTGGAAGTCTGTTATTCATGGCATGATGCCAGCTTTTTGGATCAAAGGGAAACCACATCTGCCCCACCTGTGGATTAGGTAAGTATATGCATGTCGGTGTCTCCTGGCGTCCGTGTGAGGCTAGGGACCTTTGTGGACTAGTATTTCCTTATGTAAGCTACCTCCATTAACATAACCAAAACCCTTTAAAAGCTGGGCATGGTGGTGCATGCCTTTAATTCCTGTACTGAGGAGAATGGAAGCAGATCTCTGTGAATTCAAGGTAGCATGGTCGACCCAGCAAACTTCAGGCTCGTCAAGGATACCTAGGGAGACCTTGTCTCAAACAAAGCAAGAATGCTGCTGCTGCCGATACTAAGAACCCTCTAAAACTTTCCACTGTACACCAATCCAGCTAAACCTTATTTCTTCTCCAACTTTCTAGTCTAAACTTACACATCTCAACTACTTACAAATAAATCTAGGGCTGGTGAGATGGCTCAGCAGTTAGGACTCTTGCTAGTCAGGGCTGGCCACCTAAGTTGATTCCTGTGGCTCCCATGGAAGGAGAGAACCAACTCTCTTTGACTGCTCTGTGGCCTCCACTCAGCATCATGGCACCCACCTTCCCAGCAATAAATAAGAAACAAACACAAACACTGTTTATGTACTCTCTACACAGAAATAACACTATTTGAAAAAGAGAATAAACTGTAACCCCCACTGTTCCTTTTATTTGTTTTTGTTTTTTGAGACAGGGTTTCTGCTCTGAGCACGAGACCCTGATGGCAGGGGAGTTCTGATGAGACTGCAGCTGAAAGATCCCGAGAGCTGGGGCATGGCCAGAGCCCTATATAAGCTTCCCCTGAGTACAATAAAGTGGGCATGCTTGTCTCAAGGATGTCCCCGTGGCCCTGTTTGTCTGTCTGTCTCTGTCTGTGTGTGTATTTTTAAAAATTTCAGACTAGTTCCCATAGTGTGTAGGAGTAGAGCGTGGAACAGAACCAGTGTAGTTTTGCATGACCTCATTCTCCTCTAACTCCTCCCACCAGAGTCATTCAGGTGCATAACAATTTTAGCTCAGGCAGGGCCCCAGCAAAAGATTCCCGGGGACTAGTGCTAACAGCTTATCTCCTAACGGTGGTTTGTCCCAAACCCTTCTACAGCCTAGACATTCTGTAGCCACGTGCACGTAATTAAGTTCTTCTCTTCTGTCACCAAATACTCTACATGGTACACACAGATCACTATTCTTGTTTGGAAGTCAAATAAGAAACAAAAGGTAAAAAGCCATTTGCCATGTAGCTGTAAGCCTGAAGGAACACACAGGGACTTACCACTGCCTCGCTCCCTGGAGCAGACAGACTTGACGTTGTACGACGGCTGTCGTGGATCCAAGAAGGAGACATGCGCCTGAGAGCCCACTGCATACACTGACCATTCGCTACCATAGGCCAGACACACATTCTCTCGACAATATGGCAATTTGGTGGAAAGGAGCTGAAAAGAAATACAGCCATAACTAGCATAAAATGGACATTCTTGTGCCCAGCCTCTGTGGGCTTCCTGTACACACAAATTATCTACCTAAGCCAGGAACAAGACAAAGTAAATGAGTAACTTCTGGGTTAGGGAAAAGGTAAAGCTGGAATTAAATAATGAGAATGCCAGGAAAAGCCAAGAACTATAGTTTATTTCCAGGAATGAGCCCAGTGCACTAAACCTAAGCTTCACCCTGATCTCTCTGCAAGATGAGCCACCATTCTCCTTGTTGCTCTTCAGATAAAGGGACTCATTTCAAGTGCTGTGGGACAATGGCCTTTTATCCTGTCACTTGTATTATTTTTATTTTATTTTTTAAACTTTCCTCCTATATTTTTCTTTTTTTAAATACTTATTTATTTATTATGTATATAATATTCTGTCTGCGTGTATTCCTGCAGGCCAGAAGAGGGCACCAGACCCCATTACAGATGGTTGTGAGCCACCATGTGGTTGCTGGGAATTGAACTTGGGACCTTTGGAGAGCAGGCAATGCTCTTAACCACTGAGCCATCTCTCCAGCTCACTTGTATTATTTTTAATAAAATGCTGATTGGCCAGTAGCCAGACAGGAAGTATAGGTGGGGCGATGGCGACCAGGCAGGAAGTAGAAGCGTGGCAATGAGAATTATGGGAAGAGGGAAGTTTCAGTCCACAGTCATCACCCAGACACAGAGCAAGTAAGATGTGACTGCCTCGCCAAAAGAGGTACCAAGCTAAGTGGCTAACAGAGACAACAATAATGAGCTAATATAACTTATAAGAGAGTTACTGGCCGGGCGATGGTGGCGCACGCCTTTAATCCCAGCACGTGGGAGGCAGAGGCAGGTGGATCTCTGTGAGTTCGAGACCAGCCTGGTCTAAAAGAGCTAGTTCCAGGACAGGAACCAAAAAGCTACGGAGAAACCCTGTCTCAAAAAAAAAAAAAAACAAAAAACAAAAAACAAAACGTAACAACAAAGGCCTTTTCTTGCTTAAGCATGGTGGTTGTCAGTATTTCCAGTCTTTGGGAGATATTTTAGAAGTGGGAAGATCACAAATTTAAGACAAGACTGGACTACATAAAGAGATGTCTCAAAAATAAATTTAAAATATATACAGACTTTTCTTCAAAAAACGCATGCCAGACTCACAACTTCATGCCCTATGCAGTTCTATTCCCAGACCTTGGGAGAAAAGGTGTTTTGGACAAATCCACTATGACTCTGAAACAATTACAGTATTCTAAACCTATGATAAATTATCACATAAACCTACCAAGTCATGTCAGGCGGTGGCATTGTGCGCCTTTAAACCCAGCACTCTGGAGGCAGAGGCAAGTGAATCAGGCAAGTGAATCTGTGAGTTCAAGGCCATTCTGGGTTACAAAGTCAGTTCCAAGACAACCAGGACTATTACACAGAGAAACAATGTCTCGAAAGCACCGCCCCAAACTACTGAGTCATGTTCACACCTTAGACAGTTCACACCTTAGACAATGTATTCGAAAGCACCACCACTACCACCCCATCCCCCCCCACCCCCGCCAAAAAACCCCCACCAAACTACTGAGTCATGTTCACACCTTAGACAATGTATTTTCAGCCTTCCAGAGATGAAAGTAGCCATCCAGTGATACTGCTCCCAACTCCTACAAAAGCAATGAAAAAGAAGTTATAATATGATCTGCAGCAAACTGAAGTAGCAGGATGTGCAGGGGGCGAGCCTGAGGGCTGGGGTTCTCCTGTCCTCCACTCCTATCCCAGGGTGCATTAGCCTCACTCCACAAATGGCAGCCAGGTAGTATACTCAATTCCACAAAGCAAGCATAGTCTCTAACAACCTCTGCGGGTCATGAGTGCCCTGACATCCTAAGACTGCTAGAGCAGAGCTCGCAAGGGAAAGGCTGTTTTCTCAGTCCCAACGTGGGATCTGTAGGTACAGAGAATCTACTTCTAGTAAACCACACATACCCACACACATGTGCAGGCAAAACACCTTTACACATAAATAAAATTAAAAAAAAAATGAATTGGGGCCTTTCCCAGGTTTTGCAGAAGCCAGTCTCCTTTCTGGGCTCTGGTTCTAGACTTAGATTCGGCTTACGACCTCACCATCAGAAGATGTGGCACAGTGCTTTAGGTGAAACTCAGTAGCAAGTGTGAGATAAAGGATTAATGAAAGACGAGGAGCTTAAAAACAAAGATGGCTTTTACAGTAAGTATGAAAATCAAATCCAAAATAGAGCCCTCGAAAAGGGACATGCAAATGAGGCAGTGTCAGATTAGAGTGGACCACAAATGTGGTCTACCCAGACAAAGCCAACAGAAACAGAGCCTGAGCCTGACAGCCCGTCACTCCTCCCCAGCCTCCTAGACTCTAAAAGGCCACGGTGCCCTACCATGGAGGAGAAAGGATCCCCTAGATAAAGTCAGGAGAGACAGGCTTCTAGGTCCCTTGGTTGTTCATACCTTGTTCTTGTTGTTGAAGGCTAAAGCCCGCACCTTGCAGTTGTCCGGGTTTGTATCCTCCTTGGGGATATCTTTTAAGGCCTTGTGAGTGATGTGAGCATACACAGGGACTGGTGACACGTTATGTCTTGCATCGCTTTTGGTCAATACATCATCTGTCACCTCCCAGAGTCCCATAGAACCATCCCGCGAGCCTGCAGCATAGTAGATTCACAAATGTCAAATATACTTAACCCTCCATGAGAGAACCCCACAGAAGACTACACAGGCCTTTACTTTTCAACATACTACCTGGCACTAAAGATTGGCTACATGGCCTACCCCAAATACTACATACAGTATGTTTTTTTTGTTTTTTTGGTTACTTTTTGTTTTTCTGTGTCATCTTGGCTGATTTGGTACTCACTCTGTAGACCAGGCAGGCTGGCATCGAAGTCACAGAGATCTGCCTGCTACCTGTGTGTGCCACCATCATCACCTGGGTGGTATGCATTAAGCCAGATCTCACTCTGTAACCAAGGCTATCCTCAAACTTGCAG
This sequence comes from Microtus oregoni, assembly GCF_018167655.1. Classification (NCBI taxonomy): domain Eukaryota; kingdom Metazoa; phylum Chordata; class Mammalia; order Rodentia; family Cricetidae; genus Microtus; species Microtus oregoni. Next base: position 6,455,167 of record NW_024543076.1, on the reverse strand, counting down.
CATGACTCTCAACCTCCATTCCTGAGTGCTGGGATTGCAAGCATGAGCCATCACACTCAGTTCAGATTTCTTCATCTAGACGTCTTTTTCTACAAACATTTCTTTACAGGAAATTTGCCTGCCTCTGCCTCCCTGAGTGTGGAATTAAAGGCGTGCAACACCACCGCCCGGTAAGAAGGAATTCTTAGTGCCGGAGCTATAACCCGACAGAGCACTTGTCTAGCATGCATGGAAGTCCTAGGTTCAATCCCCAGCATCACAGAAAACCTGATATGATGGTCTATACCCATGATCTAAGCCCTTTGGAGGTGGAGGCAGTTGGATCAGGTGTGTTCAATGTCGTCCTTCGCTACATAGTGAACATGAGATAAACACATATAAGGCCATCTCAGGTGTTGTTTTTTTTCTTTTAAAGAGAAAGAAAAGGAAAAAGATGTGTGTTTTTTTTTTTAATTTTATGATCATTGGTGTTTTGACTGCATGTATATCTGTGCGAGGATATCAGAAGCCCTGGAACTGAAATTACAGACAGGTGTGAGTTGGGAATTGAACCTGGGTCCTCTGGAAGAACAGTCAGTGCTATTAACCCCTGAACCATCTCTCCAGCCCCGAGATGGTTGTTTTTTATATGCTGGGACTGTAACTCAGAAGCAAAACAGTTGCCTGAGCACAAGGACTGTTTACCTACCGCTCTCGATTCATTCATTCATTTATTTATTTACTTACTTATTTATCTATTAAAGGAAGGGTCTTACTATGACCTCCTAGCTCTCCAGGCCTCCTGACAGAATAGCATAGCTTCAAAACCACAGAGATCTGCCTGCTCCTGCCCCAGGAGTGCTGGGATTAAAGGTGTGCCCTACCATACGTGGCTCCTGAATTCAATTTTAAATACCATAAGCCAAGCCAAATAAAACCCATTCATTCTTTTTCTTAGGAAACAACAATGAACAAGAAGCTTTCTTTTCTTTAGCTTCTTGACCAGTGCTGAGTTAATTCCCAGGGCCTCACACATTCAAGGAAAACTTTTCTTTGAGCTTACCCTGGATTGTTTGCCAAAATAAAATGAGGCCCCATCTACAGCAACACCGAACATTTACATTTTCATTAGAAACAATTCATAACATTAAAGCCCATACACAAAGATATCTATTTACTTATATTTCTGTCCTCCCACTCTCCTATCTCTTACAATTTTTTTGAATTGTTAAATTTACTCTTACAATTTTTAAAAAAATCTATCTATCTATCGATCAATTGATCTATCTATTGATCTATCATTGTTTCTTCAAGACAGGGTTTCTCTTGCCGGGCGATGGTGGCGCACGCCTTTAATCCCAGCACTCGGAAGGCAGAGGCAGGCGGATCTCTGTGAGTTCGAGACCAGCCTGGTCTACAGAGCTAGTTCCAGGACAGGCTCCAAAGCCAGAGAAACCCTGTCTCGAAAAACCAAAAAAAAAAAAAAAAAAAAAGACAGGGTTTCTCTGTGTAACAGCTTTTGGCTGTCCTGGAACTTCCTTCATAGACCAGACTGGCTGCAAACTCACAGAGATCCACCTGCCTCAGCCTCCCAAGTGCTGGGATTAAAGGTGTGTGCCACCACCACCCAACAAGTTTATTTTCTATCACACTACTATAACTTAAACTTCCTCTTTGCACTACCAAAGCTTCCTAGAGGAGGGCAACTTTACCAGACACTGCCATAGTATCGTTGATCCATGCAATGGAAAAGATCCAATCCTTGTGTCCATCCTTAGAGGGTAAGTGACATGCACAGAGAGGAAAAACAAAAACAACAACAACAAATTAGTAAAATAAGAACCACAATGAATTCTTCTGAAAAGCATACAGGTCTGACTAAAAAATATCTTGTAAAACCTTTATGTATGAAAGGGCATGGCTGCACATGTCTGTAAGTCAGGAAGCTAAGGCAGAGGATCCCAAGTTCCAGAACAGCATGAGCAACAAATGGAGACCCTGCCACAAAACAAACAGAGCCAGCAAAAGAGCTCAGCAAGGTGTTCGCTGCCAAGTATGATGACCCAAGTTTGATTCCAAAAACCTCCACAAAGGGGAGTACTGAACTATCTCTCGGTGTCCTCTGACCTCCACGAAGGGGAGTACTGAACTATCTCTCGGTGTCCTCTGACCTCCACGAAGGGGAGTACTGAATCATCTCTTGGTGTCCTCTGACCTCCACATGTGCACCACCCCCCCACAGATAATGTAAAACAACAACGACCAAACAAAAGCATGGTCTCTGGTGATCTTAACTGTAGGGTAAGATCATACTATCTGGGGAGAACCCAAGGTAGAACAAAACTGGCACTCCTGCAGACAAAAAGAATTCCAAAAAGGGGTGCACACCTTGAATCCCAGCACTGGGGAAGCAGAGGCAGGAGGATCTCTGTGAGTTTGAGGCCAGCCTGGTCTACACAAGGAGTTCCAGGATAGCCAGGACTACAGAGACCCTGTTTCAAAAAACCAAAACTCAAAAACAAACAAATAAAAATCCAAAAGCAACAACAAAAACAGAATGTCCAGAGGACAGAGCTTCCAGCTTCCAACCTCAGAGTCCTATCTTCTGCCTGGAACACTCCCCCAGTGCCACCCGTGTCTCCTTTAGGTCTCCTTCTCACTGAAGCTTTCTCTGCCTCCCTCTCAAACACCATCTTCCCCTTACTCTCCTGCTACTCTGTGGCATAAGTCACACTGATGCGCTACTGACTTGAATGATATAGATATTGGTTCACGGGTCACACTCAGCACTATATTGAAGACAAGGGCTTTATTGATTTTATTCACTGCTATGTTCCTGGAGCCAAAGACAATGCCTGACTACAGATGAACTGGGAAGCTATTTTCTGACAGGGCAGTGGGAGATATGTGGACCCTGTGAACTGAAAAACACCCCACTATCCACCACAGAGAGGAACCACTTGTCCCTTCTACCAAACACACGTCCTGGTTCTGGGGTCCTAATCTCCTTTCTGCTCTCTCTTCCACCCCTCATCCCATGTCAGGAGAATTCTAGAGAAAACCATTCCTTTCTAGGTTAGGAGAGAATCATGTTTTAAAACAAGGTTAGTTCTAATGACAACCAATGGAAAAACTTACATCACCCACACACACAGGATCTAATGTGGGCAGCCGATAGATGGCCAGACTGTTTGGGTTGTCTCCTCCAGTGGCTAGGAGTGTTCTAGAAGGATTCAGCTCTATTGCATGGATACCACAGCCCTGCTGAGACACACCTCCAGGTTCCCGGTCTTTCAAAATGGGAATCTTGGTGATCTGGCCTGTCTGGACATCTACTACAAAGAGCTGCAAGAAAAAAAGAGGTGCACAAAACATAGTTTTTACTTTATGTGGTCAACACGGGTACAAACACCCATTTGTTCAATTAGAGTCTACTATATAGCAGACCCTAGGGATTTTCACTGTTGTTTTCTGTTTTGAGTCAAGGTCTTACTATGTATCCCTAGTAAGCCTGGAACTCACTATGTACAACAGGCTGGCCTCCAACTAAGAGATCTGTCTTCTTCTGTCTCCCAAGTACATAAGCCACCATGGCCAGCATTTATTTATTTTGGAGACAAGGTCTCACTGTGTAGCCCCGACTGACTTGGAAATCACTATGTAGACCAAAACCTGGCCTTGAGGCTTATAGGGATCCACCTGCCTCTATGTATATTAAAAGGCATGCACTGCCAAACCCAGCAGAATAATGGCATAACTAAGGCCATTAGTCAAACGAAATATGAAATAACTTAAAATGACATAAGATTAAAGTTTAACATTTTTTTTGGTTTTTCGAGACAGGGTTTCTCTGTAGCTTTGGAGCCTGTCCTGGAACTCCCTTTGCAGACCAGGCTGGCCTCGAACTCACAGAGATCCGCCTGCCTTTGCCTCCCAAGTGCTGGGATTACAGGCGTGCGCCACCACCACCCGGCTCAAAGTTTAACATTTTTTAAAAAATTCATTCATTCATTCATTTATTATAGATACAATATTCTGCCTGCATGTATCCCTATGGGCCAGAAGAGGGCACAAGATCTTATTACAGATGGTTGTGAGCCACCATACGGTTGCTGGGAATTGAACTCAGGATCTCTGGAAGAGCAGGCATCTCGGCAGCCCCAAGTTTAACATTTTACATTAACATATTAGAAAGATTCTGTCTACAGTCAAACCACCCTGTATGCACCCTATCTCCTCTGATCTCACAAGCTAAGCAGGGTTGGGCCTGTTTAGTACAAAAAAGATAAAACAAACAACCACGGCGGCGGGGGGGGGGGGGGGGGGGGGGGAATCCAAGGACTGAAAACATCTGTCTTCACCCTGAGAGGCAAACCTCTTTACCCACTCAGCCTTCTAGCTGCTCCCTTAATCTTTCTTACTGGTACTACAAATATTTGGCACAAACTGTATAAGAGTGGACCCAGACTCTCAGCTCTGAAAAACAGAAGCAGGGGGAACAGACTTTTTAGGTCAGCCTGGGGTACATGAGAGCCTATCTCAGAAAGAGCAAGGAGCTAGAGAGGGCTCGGTGGTCAACAACAGGTACTGTTCCTGCAAAGGACCCGAGTGTGATTCCCACCACCCAGGTAAGGCGGCTCACTAACACCTGTAACTGCAGCTCTAGAGGGAATCTAATTCTTCCGGTTACATAGGCATCTTCATTAACATGCACACACACACACACACACACACACACACGCACACACACACACACAAAATTAGGTAAAAGAAACTTTAAAATAGTTGTATCTAATTATTTTACTAATTAGTTTTACAGGGTACTAAGGCTCAAAAACCAATGAAAAACTGAGGTGACTTGAATGCAGAGGGCTCAGGAAACCAGTTGTACCCACACCGTCACTCTTGAGCGTACAGAGGAATGGCCAAGCACCTGGTGCAGGACTGACTGGCCTGCCTCTTCACAAGGATGCACGGAGAGGTGGGTGGACTGGCACAGAACTGCTCACGCTGACAAGGGCAGATGCTTCAATGCGGATCCCTGTTCCACACTCAGTGCTGCTGTTCCACACTAACCTACTGGGCCCCCAGCCAGAAAATGGCAGCTCAGCGAGAAGCTAAAGCCCTGGCTCCCTTGATCTTCCCTTCTTGGACAGGGGAAAGAGCAAGTAAAAGATTACTGAGAAAGATGTAAGGTTAGGAAGCAATGAATGTAGGTGGGGGTAAAAACACATGAATGCACCCACAGGACAATGGTTTTCAAAAGGGAAGAGAAACATACAAAGTGACTAGAAACACAGTATCCCATTTGTAGTGAATGTGTGCCGGTTTCCAGACACTAAGATAAACTGCACTAGAAACACAGAATCCCATTTGTAGAATGGACCCCAGCATAGAAAGGAGAGTGGATGTGTGCCGCTTTCCAGACACTAAGATAAACTGCACTGGTCCAAGCTTGATGGCTCAGTGGGTGAAGACACCTAATGCCAAGTCAGACATCCTGAGTTTGATTCCCAATGCCAATGTGGTGGAAGGAGAGAATCAATTCTCTCAAATGTCTTCCTCTGATATCTATAAATAAATACAGAGATCTCGATACTGATATTAAAGAAAAAGATAAATTATTACAGTCAGATAGAAAGACAGAAGGAGCCGGGCGATGGTGGCGCACGCCTTTAATCCCAGCACTCGGGAGGCAGAGGCAGGCGGATCTCTGTGAGTTTGAGACCAGCCTGGTCTACAAGAGCTAGTTCCAGGACAGGCTCCAAAACCACAGAGAAACCCTGTCTCGAAAAACCAAAAAGACAGAAGGAGGATCCAGTCGTTGTATCAAACTAAAACAGTAAGGAACAAAGGGGAGAGTCAAGATCAAAAAACAACAGTTCGTGTGCCAAGAAGGAAAACAGGCTGCATGAATCCACCCGACAAGAGAAGCCAAAGGTAAGGTTCTCTAGCTCCCTGCTCCAAGATCTTGCCTTATCCTGATGGCAAAGTCATGGCATCAAGAGGTGGTGATAGCTGGTCACACCGCACCCACGGACCAGAGGCAGTGATGATGCTAGCGCTTGCCTCTTTATTCTGTCCCAACCCACGGAGTGGGGCTGCTCACAATTAAGGTGGGCCTTTCCACCTCAATCAACCTAACCCAGATAATCCCAGTCATATACAGTGCATACTTACTTGTTCGTGTGTGTGTGCACACGTGCATGCGTACACACAAGTAATATGGTATACCTACGGAGGCCACACGACAACCTGCAGGAGTTAGCTCTTTCCTTCTACCAGTAAGTCCCAGATAGTAAACTCAGGTCAAACTGGATGTCTTTACCTGCTGCTGGACCCATGTTGGCTCACCAAACTTTCTTGGTGTATGTCTGTTCAGGATTTGAACCAGGGCTTCGTGGTGCTTCTACACATTTGTTTTTAGAGGGTGGAGTGTCCTCAGACAACATTGTCCAGAGCTGGCCTTAAACTTACTTTATAGCATAGGCTGGCTTTGATTTTTTTTTGTTTTTAAGACAGAGTCTTGACAAGCAGTGGTGGTACATGCCTTTAATATTTTAATCCCGGCCCTCAAAAGGCAGAGGAAGGGAGATCTCTGAGTTCTTTAGCCCACTGCCCAGTGCTGAGTTCATTCCCAGGGCCAGGGCTATACATAAAAACCCTGTCTTGAAAAACTGGAAGAAAAAAAAAAGAGTCTCACTACATAGCCCTGGCTGTCACAGAACCCAGTATGTAAACTAGGTTGGCATCGAACTCACAGACAGCCTGCCTCTAGCTCCTGAGTGCTGGAGTTACAAGCCTGCACCAACAGGACTGGTCACATTACTGTTTGTCTATTTTTTTGAAACAAGGTCTCATGTAGCCTCTTGGCCTCAAACTTGCCATGTAGCAGCAGGTGGCCCCAAAATGATTCTACCTCCAAGTACTAGAAATAGAGGTGTACGCCACTAACCCCAGCTTTCTGCGGTTTCTCATGGCCACAGAGTACTTCACTGCATAGATAAACTAGCATGGAATGAATAAATTCCCCGCTCTTCAACATTTATGCTGTGTTCAACTTTTTTCTGAAGATTTATTTATCATGGATATAGTGTTCTGCCTGCACGCATGCTTGCACACCAGAGGAAGGCATCAGATCTCACAAACGGTTGTGAGCCACCATGTGGTTGCTGGGAATTTTACTTAGGATTTTTGGAAGAGCAGCCAATGTTTTTAACCTCTGAGCTAACTCCAATCCCCAAGTTTTTATAATATAAATGCAAGATCAAAAGTTGTACATGGTAGCATGTATATGTATTCAGTGCTTTGATTTCTATAACAAACCAGTACCTTATCTGGGAACACTCATTTAATCAGTAGACAACAGAAGACTTCCATACCTCAATACAGTACTTAGGGTGTGTGTGTGTGTTGCTGAAGAATGAACCCTGGGCCTCATGTACTCTCCTGAACTACAGTCCCAGAAACAAGGCTTTTTTGTTTGTTTGTTTGTTTGTTTGTTTTGAGACAGGGTTTTTCTGTGTAACAGCCCCAGCTGTCCTGGAACTAGCTCTTGTAGACCAGGCTGGCCTCAAATTCACAGAGATCCACCTGTTTTTGCCTCCCAAGTGCTGGGATTAAAGGTGTGACCACTATTGCCTGGCTTGGCTTACAATATTTTAAATATTATCTTAGAACTCTAAGGAAATTTCACACTGGCCCAGATATTGAGCAGCCTGGGGTATTGCAGTGAGAAGTCTGGGAAGTATGATCTCATATAAAGAATTCTGACAGTCCGTACAGAGTTTCTCTTACCTTTTACAAGAGGAAAAAGCAGTCCTGTGCTTCAGGTCAGGACGAACTGATCTGTCTAACCTCCCACACAGTTTTCATTTGGCCACTGAGCTATACCCCACCCACCCTCTCACCAACCACATTGGGATTTGAACAGGAAAATGTCTTGCTGGCATGGTGGCACACACCTGTGGTCCCGGTACTGAATAGAATGCCTCTTGAAAATGCAAGTTTGGATAAAGGCTATGAGCACCAAAGGCGGCAACATGCTCCTTCCCTACTCACTATCCAGCAGCTGAAACCACAAATAAACTATCCCTGAATAAAGGGCTCAGATCACATCAAATTATGCAGATGTTATTTATCAAATGGAAGGACAAGTGTTTAAAAAAATGCATGGTAGTGCATCTATGAATTTACATGAATCTAATCATTAGCATTACAGGAGATGCGGAGAAAGAAAGAGATTTCTGGCCCCCAAGTCTGCCAGCTCCTTCCAAGTGGCACGGTCCTGGACGACAAAGAAATCATCCCTATCTCAAAGGATGAAAGCTGCGCTCCGTGACATCTTGTTCCTTCCTCCTGTTCCCCATGCTCAGCCCCTACCCTGTTTGTCTGCAGGGCTGGGGTGAAAGTAGGACCTCGTCATGCTAAGCAGAGTGTTACTGAGCTACGTGACCTGCACAGCTGGGGAATACAGGAGCATCATCGGTTTCCTTCCATAAAGAGGACAGCCTGAGAAGAGAAGAGCACTACATAAACAGGTCAAGACCTCACCCGAGCAATGCATTCCAAAAGACAAAAGGCAGTAAAAAACAAGTCTACTATCATCACACATAGAGGCAAAAGCTCATTCTTAACTCCTGCTCTTCCTAAAGCTTTACACATGGCAATCCTACACCTAAATATCCTCCCAATAAAATCAAATTGTCTAATTCCAGCACTCAGGAAGCAGAGGCAGTTGGATCTCTGTGATTTCTAGGACAAGTGAGGCTACTCAGAGAAACCCTATATCGAAAAACAAAAAGCAAAAACAATCAGATTCAATTGTCTGCTGGAAGTGGTGGCACACACCTTTAAACCCAATTCTAGGGAGGCAGAAGAAGGCACACTTTTATAAATTCTAAGCTAATCTGTTTAGTACATCAAGTTCAAAGATAGCCATGACCCTTACTGAGACCCCAAGACCTGTGTCCAAAACAAAAACAAAATTAGCTCTAAAAATAGGGAAACCGCTAATTCTGGGATTAAAGAGGGAGGGGAGGGCAGGTTCACCTGACAGTACTGCTGTTAGCCGTGGGGTGGGAAGGGAGAATAAAGATACATACCTGGTGGCTAAACCCAAGACACTTAATTATTTTTGAAATGTTTTGCAACGTGGAATCTGTATCACCCAGGCTTTCTCTTGGAGAACCTCCTGCCTTACGTCCTGAATAGTTGGATTACCGATATGTCAGCTCTTTATAGGTGTGAGTGTAACAGCACACACACGTCACAGCTGCACATATGGAGGCCAGGAGACATCAGGAAGTTAGCTCATCTACCTTGTTGAAGCAAACGTCTCGCTTGTTTCTGCTTGCACTGTACGTATTTTACCCACAGTGATCTCAGTTGCCCCTACATTTTACCTTGAGACAGGGCCTCACGAACTGACCTGGGCTGGCCGAAACTCATTCTGTAACTCAAGCTAACACTCAACTTTTTAAATTATTTTAAGATAAGTTATTTGATTTTATGTGCACTGGTGTGAGGGTGTCAGATCCCCTGGTAATTGAGTTACAGACAGTTGTGAGCTGCCACATGTATGCTAGGAATTGAACCTGGGTCCTCTGGAAGGACAGCCAGTGCTCTTAACTGCCGAGCCATCTCTCCAGCCTCAACACTGAACCTTTATTTTTTATTGATGTAGTTTTCAAGACAGGATTTCTCTGTATAGCATTGGCTGCACTGAAACCCACTCTGTAGACCAGGCTGGCCTCAAACTCAGAGATCCACCTACCTGCTTCTGCCCCCAAACTGCTAGGATTAAAGGTGTGAGCCACCACCACCAGGCCCCTTTTTTGGTTTTTCGAGACAGGGTTTCTCTGTTTAACAGCACTAGCTGTACTGGAACTAGTTCTTGTAGACCAGGTTGGCCTCATACTCACAGATATCCGCCTACCTCTGCCTCACAAGTGCTGGGATTAAAGGTGTGCGCCACCACCACCCAGCTTTATTATTATTATTTTATGTGCATTGGTGTTTTACTTGCATGCACCTTGTGTGAGGGTATCAGAGCTTGGAGTTACAGACAGGTGTGAGCTGCCATGTGGGTGCTGGGAATTAAACTCGGGTCCTTTGGAAGAGCAGTTAGTGAGTGCTCTTAACCGCTGAGCCATCTTTCCAGCCCCTATTTTTATTTATTTAGTGATAGGGTCTTATGTCATCTAGATTGGTCTTGGTTTTGCTGTGTAGCCAAGGACTGCCTTGAATTTCAGATGCTCCTGTCTCTTTCTCCCTAACAGTGGGATCATAAATATACAACACCATATATAATTTTAAGAAGTGCTGGAAATCAAGTCGTGTCTCCTGCATGACATGAAGACACTACCAACTGACCCAGCCCTAAACTCTATAAAAAAGCAGGCAAGTGCTCTTAACCACTGAGCCATGTCTTTAACTCCGCTGGCCAAGAACTTTGATCTTCTTCCCTCATTTAGTCACTTGAGTAGCGGGGATTACAGGCTGGCACTGCCACATCGGCTAATAAATCCGTCCTGTCGCACATGCCTTCAATTTCAGCACTCAAGAGGCAGAGGCTGGCAGATCTCTGAGTTCAAGACCAGTACGATCTGTCCAGCAAGTTCCAAGACCTATCCATGGCTACACAATGAAATCCAGCCTCGAAAACAACAAAACACACATACTCACAACAGGGAAAAAAGTATGTATCAGGGGAGCTGAATAATATCTGGCCAGGGAAAACTTCCTGACTCTGTGCTCGCTCTTTCTTTCTTTCTTTCTTTCTTTTTTTGGGTCTTTCGAGACAGGGTTTCTCTGTGGTTTGGAGCCTGTCCTGGAACTAGCTCTTGTAGACCAGGCTGGTCTCGAACTCACAGAGATCCGCCTGCCTCTGCCTCCCGATTAAAGGCGTGCGCCACCACCGCCCGGCTTTCCCTCCAGGCTCCCTGTTCGCTCTGCAGCAGTCCCGGCCTTGTCAATCACGTGTTCCTCCAAAGGTTACTATGTAGCTCCTCTTCTTTTTTTTTTTATTTTAGGTTTTTCAAGACAGGGTTTCTTTGTAGCTTTGGAGCCTGTCCTGAAACTAGCTCTCATAGACCAAAAATAAAGTTAAAAAATTAAAAAAAAAAAAAAACCTCTTATAAACTACTAACTCCCAATACAGACTGACCTTCTCCCAAAGGCCAACTATGGGATTCTACCTGAGCCAATGCCTTCCATCTCTCTACCTGCTCCGTCCATCATTTGGACTTAGTCCATTCACTCACAGTAAAATCCAAGGTCTCTCCCTGGAGCAGGCCCCTAACCATATCATTCCCATGTCTCTCAAACCCCTATAAAGTAAAATGGCCAGGTTTCCACAATCAAGCCCATTCCAACTCTCTTTAGATTGCTGAGGCCTATCACACCGGAACTGAAACCTCCCTCACAGATCAGAGTTTTATCTTTGAAACAGGGTCACACTACACAGCCTGGGCTGACCCGGAACTCAAGAGATTCACCTGCCTCAGCCTCCCAGATAGTTTTCGACTTTGAACTGTCACACCAGATAATGTACTCAGGAGACGCACGTATCTCAGCCTCAAGTGCTAGGGCCTCAGCCAGCTAGTTTCCAGGGGACCAGCAGATCAGATAATGCAAAGCTGCTTTACAGAAACGAGCCCAAGAGCAGCTCGGAGGGAGAGGCAAGAGGCTCAGGAGTTCAAGGCAGGCTCTGGCTGCAGAAGATCGGGTTGCAACAGAACTAAATAACAAAGGCAAAAGTAAGAAGTATTTGCCAAACAACAACACACTTCCTCCTTGGTTCCCTACTTTGGTTCTAAAAGCTGAGCAAACAGAAAAATAACACCATTTAAAACAAAAACAAAAAAAATAACAAAAACCAGAGCTTGACATGGTGGCACATGCCTTTAATACTAGTACTCAGGAGTCAGAGGCAGCAGATCTCTGAGCTAGAGTCCAGCCTGGTCTACAAGTTTCAGGACATTCAGGGCTTCGAAGAAACCCTGTCCCCCACCCTCCAAAACAAACAAACAAACAAACAAAAAAGGAAAACCAGCTGGTTCTGGAGCACTGGCTGCTCTTCCACAGGACCCAGGTTTGATTCCCATGATAGCTATCAAGTGTCTCTAAGTACAGTTCCAGGGGATCCAATACCCACTTCCGGCCTCCTCAAGTACCAGCGCTCTAACATACCCACAGGCAGAGTTAAGAGTACCTGTCTATAATCTCAGCAACCACCACACAGGGACTGGTACTTTCAAGGTCATTCTCTGCTATATAGTAAAACAGAAGCCAACCTGGGCTACATGAAACCCTGTCTCAAAACACAACAAAAGAAGACAGCCTCCTCTACTTCAAAGCATTTTAAGTCATGAAGATATAGGAAGGCAGAAACAGTTATTAAGTCTAAGTTAGGGGCCAGGAGTGATCAAACACTACTGTGACCCTAGGACTGGGGAGGCAGAAGCAAGCGGATCTCTGTGAGGTCAAAGCTAGCCTGGTCTCCACCAAGTCCCAGGAAGAGAATGAGCGGAGGAGAGATGAAGTTAGGAGGGTACGGAGCTCAACAGGCTGGGGACCTGAGTTCCAACCTCAGAGCCCACGTGGTGCCCAGTGTGGCCAATGCAGTACTCATCAACACGTGAAATTTAAAAAAAAAAAATTTTTTTAAAAATTAAAAAAAAATGAAAATGGGCTTTTTGTTTTGTTTTCAGTTTTTCGAGACAGGATTTCTTTGTGTAACTCTGGCTACCCTATAACTATAGACCAGGCTGGCTCTGAACTCACAAAAATCTGCCAGCCTCTGCCTCCTGAGTGCTGGCATTAATAGCCTGTGCTACCACAGCCTGGCTAAACTACATTTTTTAAGTTAGAAAAACAGAAGTAGGGGGCTGGAGAGATGGCTCAGTGGTTAAGAGCATTGCCTGCTCTTCCAAAGGTCCTAAGTTCAATTCCCGGCAACCGCATGGTGGCTCACAACCATCTGTAAAGAGGTCTGGCGCCCTCTTCTGGCCTTCAGGCATACAGACAGAATATTGTATACATAATAAATAAATAAAATTAAAAAAAGAAAAACAGAAGTAGGTATTAAGAGTAAATTAAAAAAAACAAAACAAAACTTTGTTATGTATGGATGTTTGGTCTACATGTACGTCTAAACAGCACACATATGCTTGGTGCCCACAGAAAGCAGAAGGAGCATCAGATCTCCTGGATCTGAGTTATAGATGCGTGTGAGCCATGTAGGGCTGGAATCAAACTTAGGCTGAGCCAGCTTTCTTTATTTTTCTTTTTTCTTTTTTTGGGGGGTTTTTGAGACAGGGTTTCTCTGTAGCTTTGAAGCCTGTCCTGGAAGCTCTGTAGACCAGGCTGGCCTCGAACTCACAAAGATCGACCTTTCTCTGCCTCCCGAGTGCTGGGATTAAAGGTGTGTGCCACCACCACCTGGCTTCCATCTTTCAAGTCTTAAATAAACTCAATTATTAACTGATACGCTCACCTTCAAAATATCATCAATAGGTTAAAGAAGCAGGAGACACTTTTTCTACTCCAAGTGTCAGCAATGCCAGTTTCCTAAGCCACCAGGGTACAAATGAAATCAGAAAAAGGAAGCTTGTGCAGGCTTCCTACCAGCACAGAGTTTTGAAAGTGTTATGTGTAAGACAAACAACCTTGAACAGAAGAAGTGAAAGTTTAGCCCCAACCACCATAGTATTATTTCCTTCCTCAAAACTGGTGAAATTTTGCCTATGGTCTTTATAAAGACACTTCTAATACTAAAGGTATTTGGCAGGGTTTTTTTTTTTTTTCTATGTTTGGCAGTGGGTATACAGCCACACCAAGCACTGCAGTTCAGTCTTTGGTAGTTTGTTCTCTTTCCATCACGAGTCCTTAATTCTATGTGCACTGGTGTTTTTGCCATGGGTGTCAGGTCCCCTGAAGCCAGAGTTGCAGACAGGTGTGAGCTGCCATGTTGGTGCTGGTAATTGAACCCAGGTCCTCTGGAAGAGCCGTCACAAGAGTGTTCCTAAGCCCTGAGCGATCTTCCCAGCCCCATCACATGGGTTTTGAGGGTCAAACTCAGGTTGGCAGGCTTGGTAGCTTTTGCCCACTGAGTAACCAAGATTTTTTTTTTAAATTATTCTTATTAGTGTTTGTGTGGTTGAGTGTGGTGTGTATCTCAGAAAGTGTGCCATGGTAGGCATGTGGCAGTCAGAAAAACCAACTTTATAGAAACAGGTCTCGTCTTCCACCCTTCCTGTGAGTTCCAGGGATCAAACTCAGGTTGCCAGGCTTGGACAGTAAGCATCTTTCCATTGAACACTCTCACTGGCTCAAGGTTTTCTTGATATAGACAAATCTCTCTTTTTTTCTTTTTTTGTTTTGTTTTTGTTTTTCGAGACAGGGTTTCTCTGAGTAGCTTTGGAGCCTGTCCTGGAACTTGTTCTGTAGACCAAGGCTGACCTCAAACTTAGAGAGTAACCTCTCTTTTAAGTAACCCCAGATGTTTTGGTTTAGAGTCACTTTGCTCACCATTATAACATCACTCGTCCAGCCACACTAGGAGAGACGGAAGACTTTATCCACCACAAGCTGTCTCTTCTGGCACCGACCATTTCTGTACGGTCTTGCCATTTGTACCCTTTATTCAAATCACCACAAACGCGCCAGATTCGCCTGCCAACCTTGTGCAGGGCCATGCCCATCTCTGCAGTGTCTCAGTTTTAGTATACCCTGCTCAAGCACGCGCTACATCCACTGTGGACTTTATTCTTCCTATAACCACGCGGTTATATGGCTTACAGGTAACACTTCCCCTCCAATCATTATAACTGTTACTCTTTCAAGCTGCTCCCTACCCTCATATATTTAATTTTCCTCTTTTCTTCACAAATGCTCATACCCTAAAATATGCCATCAGGCACACCCATTTCTTGTCTTTTTTCTTTTGTTTTTCGAGAAAGAGTTTCTCTGTGCAGCTGGAATTTTCTTTGTAGACCAAGCTGGTCTTGAACTCAGAGATCCACCCGCCTCTGCCTAAAAGTCTGCACCACCACCGCCGCCACCCAGCACGTCTTGTCTGTCTTACAGGAAACTCTTCAGATCTTTCCTTTCTGTTTCTTCCGAGACAGGATCGCAGTATACAGACCTACCTGGAACTTAAGCTCATCTACTGCCTAGTCCTCCAAGTGCTACGTTTGGATTCTACTACATGAAAAAGCATCTTTGCCTTATTTCTACTTTCAGCCAAGTTCTAAACACTCCTCCATGTGTCAAAGGCTGGTACACGGCCATTAAGCTGTCACTACCATGCATGTACCCTAAACGTGCTCTGGGCATCAATTTCTATCCTTTCTTTGAGGTCTCCTACTTAAAAGATGAGGCTAAAACACTAGAAGCAGCGGCACACAGATCCAGGGGCCTAAAGACACATGTTCATGTGACACCATCCAAAGATGCAGAAGTGAGAGAAGGAGAAAAAGGGGACGAGGCCATTAGCGGAAAGGAATGGAGAGCGAGACAATGGCTTTCTAAAAGAAACAGATGGAGCCACCTCTCCCTGAAGAGCCCAGACCCACACTTGGGTTTGTTCTTTCCTTGAGCACCTCTCTGCCCTAACACTTCTACTGAAAATCTCTTAATAAATTCCAATTCTGCTCATATAAAAGACGTAAATGCACAAGGGGCAGATGCACGGGAAGGCCCTCGAGCGGGTGAAGCCATGCGTCTCAGACCCAGGAGAACAGAGCTCCTGACACTTACCGTGTTGCATTTTGTGCCACACACCACTTGCCTATGATTCAACCACTGAGAAGCAAACACTTTATTAAGGGTCCCAAGGTGAAATTCTCTCTCCTTCAGGAGACTGGGAAGCTGTTGTGCCGCGTAACCATGTAACAGCCGAGAATAGTTGGTTTCATTCTGCAGCCTGACCTCCCGGTTCTTCAGGTAGTACACTAAGGATCTCTTCACTGGGGGGAGTCTTTTCCGTTTGTGTAGTGAGTGATCCCAGCCAAACTGTGGAAATCAACACCAGAAATCAGAGCTTTGGTCCCTTTCCTCGAAGGGAAGAAATCCCACTGTATTGGAGAACCACCACCAAGAATTCGTCCTTCAAGATTCACACAATCAAAAACGTCACGGAAGATTCACAGCCCAGAAAATACATCTTAACTCATCTTGCACTGAAATAAAGTTCTCACAGTGAAGCCCACTTAGGAAATGGGTAAACAGGATGAAAGGATTACCAGGCCTTTGAGGAAAGTGGAGGACTCAGAAACCCTATATACGCAGGTGTCCCTGTCAGGGAAGGAAAGGAGGCCCAGAGTACCGAACCCACCTGGGCTGCATTTCTACCCAGCCCCCTTCTCCCTCTCCGCCTGTGCTCCCCGAAGAGCATAAAGGGTATTCAAAGAGCCAGAGTGGGATCCCGGATCTTCCAGGGCTGTAAGTCAATGGCCGCTTATCGGACACCGCGCGACTTGCGCTGAGGGCAGTTTTAGAATTCGAAAAATCAAATACCAACGGGGTGAACAGGAAGAGTGACCAGCGTCGGAATCCCAAGTCCGAGGGGCCCTGCTCTCCAAAGGGGGCAGTATAGAGGCGACACCTAGTGTCTCTTTTAGGTGTCTAAATAGCCAAAAGGACCAGTATCCAGCTTGGAACATTGTTTCCTTGTTAGGAGACAATCGGCCCACATTCAGACATTGTTTCCTTGATAAGAGACAATCGGCCCACATTCACGGTGCCACTGAAAGGCTGACTTCGCTCTCCTTCCCAGATTCCCCTTGAACTCAGTTTCCTGAGAAGCCGAGGAGGTCCTATCTTCTCCTCCAGCTCTATCCCTGGCTGCTGACTTCCAGCGGAAGGCGTCATTTTGGAGTTTCCTTTTGGCTCTTCACCCTTCCGGCCCGCCTGCACGCCAGTAAACTGCAGGAGGACCGGCCACGATTCTACAGTCTCGGACCCCGGCTCTTGTCCCGCCCTGGTCCCTGGTTCCTGTCCCCAGCTGGAACTCCCTAAGCCTCTGTTGGGGTTCTGGCCATCTTCCAGGCCTGGAAGCCCTCACCTGCGGGCCCTGAGCGTCGCTCCCGGCTCCAGGCGAGGCAGGCGCTTTCCGCTTCCTGCTAACTGCTTTCCGGGCCATAGTGGGCAGCGCCGCCGTGGCCCCGCAGCCACATGGGGCGGAGGAAGCAAGGGGCGGCAGGGCGGCGGGTCATATACCGGGCCCCGGGGCCGCGCGCTTTCGTGCGCCCGGCCCGGAAAATGGCCCGGCCCCGGGGCTGCAGGCGATCAAAGAAAGGCACGTAAAGGGAAGGAGGGAAAATCCGGGTAAGGGAAGGGAAGGGAAGGGAAGGGAAGGGAAAGGCAAAGCAGGATCAGGCAGCTTTCCGACAGCCAGGTCTGGAAAGGACGGCGAGCGGCGAGAACCAAAACACCCCCTCCTACTTCCCCGAGCCCCGTCACTCCTGCGCAGCCGCACATCTCAGCGTGTCGCCACGGAGACGCCGCCTTGACCAGAGGGGTGGGACTTAAGGGCTGCAAGGAAAATTGGTGTCCACGGAGAACTTCCGCTTGCCTCTTGCCCGTGGCGGTTTAGCTGTGGCCAAGCTGTGGCCAAAGGAATCTAGCCTTCTCGCGGGGCATTTCTGACCTCAGCCAGCTCATCCTCTGGCATGCGGAAGTTAAGTATGAGCAGTCTTGCTGCCTGTGGGAAGCCCTTCCAATCTTGGGCCTCTGTAACCATCCTGGCTGGATTAAAGGTATTCTAGAGACCCCGATGGATGCTCGTTTGCAATCAGACTGTTAAAACACTGGACTGAAATTGCAGTTTTCCTCGGAGTCCATGCTGGGAGAAGGAAAAGACTAGGGCCAACCGAGGAACTTGACTCCAGGAAAGATGTTTCACAGTTCCAAAACTTGTCAGACTACCTTACCAGAGAAACTGGAAATGAAGCGATGATGGATGCGACCACACCTCGACAAAGGACTGCTTAGTTACACATTCCTCTTGGCGTCTATGTAAGCCTAAACTAAACCACTTGTCAGAACCCTGGAGATGGACTTGGAGTAGAGAATATCAGTAGAGGTCATTGTTCTTTCTGATGTAGCCATATTAACTAAATAAAATCAATCCCTCTCTCTCTCTCTCTCTCTCTCTCTCTCTCACTTCACCTTTGTCTGCCGAGGATGAGTGGACCAACCTAGTTAGTTACAACTGCCAAGGCTTGCAGGCTGTTGGTGGTTCGGTCGCCTTTAATCCCAGCACTAAAGAGGCAGAAGCAGGCAGATCTCTGTGAGTTCGAGGCCAGCCTGGTCTACAAGAGCTAGTTCCAGGACAGGCTCCAAAGCTACAGAGAAACCCGTCTTGAAAAACCGAAGAAAAAGAAAATAAAGACTGCCAAGGCTCTGGTTGTGACTCTTGCATCTCTGATAACAGCTTTTACTCCTGCAGCTAGTTGTTTTAACTTGAGTACGTTTCCCCAAATCTCTCAAAGTCATCACCGGGCTCACAGGGTTGGACACTGGGAGGGAGGCAGAAAGCCCTACTTCCAACCACAGCAGCATCCTTCAGATGCCCAAGTACCTTACCGGCGCTAAGCAGCTGCCTCAACGCTTGCGGCACAGGTCACCCCCATTTGGGGAGTTGTTAGATCCCATTCTCCGCTTCTTCCTTGCTCCCTAACCCTCTCTCCATCCTGACTCCTGTCCGAACCTCGAGTCCCCCCCTTTTTTCTTTGAGACAGTCTAAATATGTAATCTTGGCTGGCCTGGAACTCACTATGTTACGTAGATCAGGCTCACCTCACAAAGACTCTACCTCCACCGAGACAGGCAAGCCATTTTCCTTCCATTCAACATCACCCCTGTTAGTCTCCAAGGTCTGCCATCAGAGATTCACCGTCCTTGTGCTTCAGGAAAGAGGCCTGGGGCTGTAATTCACGTCACTGCCTGCCTCTGTCTTGGAGCCTGGGCGCTCTCTCCATTAAGGATTGAAAGCCTGAGCCACAGGAAAGAGTGGTCATTTCTGGCATGTCACTAGTTTGGACTGGCACTGGGTCACCAAACAAAGCAGGTAGGGCTTCAGGATCACCCTTGCCTCCATTTTCTGCAGATTCTGAAGGAATGTGAATGCCAGCTTCCACTTTCCTCAGGCATAGAAACCCTTGGAGGAAGCAGGATGCTCTTGCTTGAGCCTGACTGGTTACCTGCTGGTGGCTTCAGGCTTCAGGCCTGCCCTTCAGAGATAAACACACTGTGAAGGGGTAGGGCAGCAGCTTCCTTTTTTGAGTCTGTTGTTCTGGTTCTGTCTTGCCTCACAATGCTCTGGATGACCCAGGGGTCCACTGGACAAGAATCTGGAATCCTTTGAGGATCTCTGTCTCGGGCTGCGTGGGGCTGGGATCTCGGTGTCTTCAGTTCATGGTAGGGCACGCAGGGCAGCGGTGCAGGTTCATTCCATAAGATGTTCTGCACATTGACATTCCAGGATTAACATCACCTCCACATCACAGGTCTCTGTGGAAATGAATAAAGGCCCACTCAAAAGAGTGACAGTTCATAATTGCTTATAGTGCTGTGGCCTCAAACTCAACCCTTTCTTATGTTAAGCAAGTTCTTTACCACTGAGCTATGCCCTCAGCCTTACAACAATTTTTTTTCAGTGCTACTGGTGGAACCTAAATCTTCTTGCATGGAAAACACGCTACCCCTGAGCCACAACCCTAACTCCCCTTTTTTTAACCTTTCATTTTTCTTCCCCATCTGTCTTTTCTCCTTCCTTTTTCTCCCCCAAGCCCCTGATTCTGTACCCCAGACTAGACTGGAATTTCCTATGTAGCCATGGCTGATCTTGAACATCTGATTCTCCTTTGTGTTTCTAATGCTGTGTGATCACAGACATGCAGCTGAACCCAGTTTATACCATGCTAAGGATCAGACCCTAGGATCTTATGTGTGCTAGGCACACATTCCACCAACTGAGCTAAATTTCCCTTGTTTTTAGAGGGGCTCATACCGTGGGGCAGGTTGGCCTTGAACTCCTGACACTCCTCTGACCTCAGCTTCCTGAGAGCTAGGATTACAAACATGAACCACCATGCTTGGCTTTTCTTCCTTAAGAAGTACTGTTTTTGTTTCCCAAGCTGGCCTTAAACTTTCCATCCCTCTGTCTTAAGCATTCCAAGTAACTATAATTACAAATATGTACCACAGTGCCTGGGTACCTATAATATGTACGTATGTACGTATGTATGTATATATGTGTGTGTGTATGTATATAGCACATGTGTATTTTGCGTGTGTGTGTATGTATGTATGTTTTTACGTATGTGGACATGTGGGTATTCATGTGCCTATTGTGGTTTAAATGAGAACGGGTTCATACATTTGAATGCTTGGTCCCTAGCGGGTGGAACTGTTTTGGGAAGAATTAGGAAGTGTGGTCTTATTGGAGGAGGTGTGCTGTGGGAATTTCTTCAGCCAATGGCCTTTGAGATGCTAGAGCACTTTGGGCCTTGTCTTTGGGTACTATAGAAACAGATGTAGCAATGTGCACTCTCTCTTGGCGCCTGGATTCGGTTCCTGTTCCCCACTCATGTAGAGGACTGTTGATCAGTGAGTCTACTCCTAAATAAAGAACCCTTTATTATATTCAATTCTGAGCTAGTGTGGGACTAATTCATCTCGATCCTCCACAGAGATGTGGTCACTCTGGTGGGCTTTGAGGTTTCAAAACCTCATGCCAGGCCCAGTCTCACTCTGGGCTACCACTCAGTGCCGTACCTGCCCGCTGCGTTCTTGCTTCATGCCATATGGCCATGCACTCACCCTCCGAGACTGGAAACAAGCCCCCAGTTAAATGCTTTTCTCCTTGGTCATGGTGTCTCTTCACAGCAATAGAAAAGTAACTAAGACACACACGTGCCTGCATATAAAGGCCCAAGGTTGATGTTGGAAATCATCCTCCATCTTCCACCTTCTTCAATGAGGCAGGGTCGCAGTCAAACGTGGGGCTGGATGATATGGCTAGTCTCACTGGTCAGCTTGGTCTGTATGAAAATAAGATTTTCTGCCGGGCAGTGGTGGTGCACACCTTTAATCCCAGCACTCGGGAGGCAGAGGCAGCCCAGTCTCTGAGTTTGAGGCCAGCCTGGTCTACAGAGCGAGTTCCAGGACAACCAGGGATGGACAGTGAAATGAAACCCATAGGTCCACAGGAGAGCACTATTAGGAGCTGTGGTCTTACATGAGTAGGTGTGGCTTTGTTGGAGAAATTATGTCACTGGAGGTGGGCTTTGAACTTTAGATATTCAAGCCAGGCCCAGAGTCTCACTATTTTACTGCTGTCTGCCAATCAGGATGAGAACTCTCAGCTACATCTCCAGCTTCCCGCCATGATGATAATGGACTAAATCTGTAAGCCAGCCCCCCAATTAAATGTTTTCCTTATAAGAGTTTCCGTGGTTGTGATATTTCTTCACAACAATAGAAACCCTAATTAAGATGTAGAAAAATTAGATTTAAGTCAGCATCATGCATATTATATATATTTTCATACACATATTCCAAGTTCTACATATCCCACCGAGAAAAAAATCCTTCTTTCTTCTTCCCTTGTAAACTGCACATATGGTGAAAAGCGCTGGCAGTAGAATGAAGGACAGTGACAGGAAGGTGACAGGAGGGCCTGGAGAGACAGCTCAGCATTCCAGAGTGTTGCTACTCTTCCAGAGAATGCAGGTTCAAATCCCAGCACCCACATGGCAGCTCACAGCTGTAACTCCAGTTCCAGGAGATATAACACTCTGTTTTGGCCTGCTTGGGTGCTGCACACATAGTGCACCGACATACTGAAATTCCCATACATAATAGATTGAAAAATAAATTAAAAAGGTGACATGTACAATGAACATGGGAAGGGAGGATGTGATTTAATGACAATAAAGAAAAAAAACACAAAGAAATGTGCGTTGAACCTACAAACTCAGCAGAGGTTCCAAGTCCTGCATTTAGAGCTGAGGTCCATGTCCACACACACAAAAACGTTTAGTGCCACAGCCTATCTTCAGTGTGCAGAATCTAAGCAACGTGTTTAGTGCAAAAGCACTTCTGTTGCATTGCAAAATGAAATAAGGAAATACAATTGTCCTGTTCTTTTTCTCCAAAAAGAAGAGAGGAAAAATCCAGCACTTTAGGTGTCTAAGGTCTGTCCCAGAAAATTTCTTTTGAGCATACAGGCAGAAATAGTACTATTCAAAGGAGGTCTATCCCTTTAAGCCAAGATGTCTCCCTCTGAGCCAGGTGGAAAAGGTCATTATCTTTGGCTTGGATTTATCAGGGAATAAATAAAAATTCTATAAAATGTGAGCCAGGCATGGTGGCACAGCCTTTAACCCCAGCACTCAATTCTCTAGGCAGAGATAGTAAATACAAATGGTTTTTATTCTAACTCAAGTAGCGGCTGCATCTTTACCCCAGTGGCTACCTTCAGACCTCATAATTTTATTCCATGGTAATGAAAAGAATTGACAGACAGGAGATGAAGGAAGCAGGGGAAAGGTGTCACTGTTCCATGCCATCAGATTCCTAGAATAAAACAGTGTGGTGTGGGACAATTCTGTATTCTGTCAATTATGTTTTAAATAAACACTGATTGGCCAGTAACCAAGCAGGAAGTATAGGCGGGACAACTAGACAGGAAGTAGAGGCAATGATAACAGGAGTATTCTGGGAAGAAGGAAGCCCCCTCTGCAGTCCTGCCCAAACACCGAAGAAGCAGGGTGTGATCTGCCCTGCTGAAAAAGGTACCAAGCTATGTGGCTAACATAGATAAGAATAATGGGATATAGCCGGGCGGTGGTGGCGCATGCCTTTAATCCCAGCACTCAGGAGGCAGAGGCAGGCGGATCCCTGTGAGTTCGAGGCCAGCCTGGTCTACAAGAGCTAGGTCCGGGACAGGCTCCAAAGCCACAGAGAAACCCTGTCTCAAAAAACCAAAAAAAAAAAAAAAAAGAAGAAGAAGAAAAAAGAATAATGGGATATATAAGTTATAAGAGCTAATAAGAAGCCTGAGCTAATGGGCCAATCAGTTTATCATTAATGTAGACTTCTGTGTGATTCTTTGGGACATAATGACTGTGGGAACTGGGCTGGACAGAAACCCCAACAAGCAGGCCCTCATTACAGAAGTGGGCATTTGCATAAATAAAGGCTTACTGTATAAAAGTCTTACAAGGTGAGCGAGGTAAAAACATTCTAATTCCTTGTCCTAAACACAAGATTTACTGTTGTGGAATAATCTTTCTGTACATTGTAAAGATGTGTCTTTGCCAAGACACCTTCTGTTTGGTTTGATAAAGAGCCAAATGGCAGTAGCTAGGCAGGAAGAGGTTAGGTGGGACTTCTGGGCAGAGAAAGAAGAAGAGATGACTCTTGGCACTGGAGAGATGCCAGAGAACACAGAGAGGAAATGGAAGGTACAAGATGGAAGAGAGGTAAAAAATCATGAGGCAAAATGTAGACTAATATAAATGGGTTAATTTAAGTTATAAGAGCTAGTTAGGATCAAGCCTAAGCTATTGGCTTTCATAATAAGTCTCTGTGTTATTTGGGAGCTGGCTGATGGCACAGAGAAAGACTTGCTACATACAAATGGCACCCAACGTGGGGCTCAATATCCAAACATAGGACCTGGGAAAGCTAAGAAAAGTTCTGGACAAGGAGCCGATGTGGCTTTCTAGTCCTACGGTCTGTCAGAGGGGAGGATGCTCAGGGTACAGAGGTACAGCTGCCAGCTGCTGCTGGCCATATGCTAATCAGTGGCAGCTGACGTGGCAGTTTAAGATTTATCTCACATGGTCCAAGAACACTGGAGGTGCTCAGTAAAACTAGATTTAGACATAAAAAAATCTGTAAAAAGATACAGTATGTTTAAAAATCTGCTTAGATACTGAAGAATGAAAAGAAAAATGAGTATAGATAGTCATAGAAAAAATAAATAGTTTTAGCCGGGCAGTGGTGGCGCACGCCTTTAATTCCAGCACTTGGGAGGCAGAGGCAGGCGGACATCTGTGAGTTTGAGGCCAGCCTGGTGTACAAGAGCTAGTTCCAGGACAGGCTCCAAAGTGACGCAAAGAAACCCTGTCTCCAAAAACCAAAACAAACACACACACAAAAACAAGCCAAGCTAAGGAGGGCATTCATAACAAAGAATAAGCCTATGTGAGTCATTCATCTGGGAGCTGGGTAGGGCCCCCCAAAAGACTCAAGAGCTAGAAGAACAAAATCATCACAGAACAGTTGGGAGTTACCAGGTGTATTCTGTAAACCAAACCTGGGTCCTCTGAGAGTAGCAAGTACTTGTTACTACTGAGCCATTTTTCCAGACCCTGTTTGTTTTTGCTTTTTGAGATAGAGTCTCAAGATCATTCTCTGCTGTATAGAAAATTCAAGGCCAGCCCAGGGTACAAGAGAGAGAACCTGTCTCAAAAGAGAAAAGTGAAAGTAGTATATTAAGGCGTGTAATATTAGCAACGTTTTGCATAATGAGGTAAGACACCTATAACTGCAGCAGTCGGGAGGCAGGGAAGTGCCAGCGTTGTTTCCTTCTGAATCTGTGAATTTTCACCTGTCTCGAGTTCAAACTCATCCACATGCCAAAATGGTATAGCTGTGATCATAAGATTATGGCCCGATCATAAGTGACAGGACCTGACTGTGACTAACGCAACAGGAAGAAAAGGAATTCTTTGGAGGATACAGAAGTGTTCAAAGTGCTGAACCTCCAGGCTTTAGAAAACAACAAAAGGTTGGTGTAATGGTGATTGTCTATAATCCCAGCACTAGGAAGGTGCAGGCAGGTGGATCTCTGTGAGTTCGAGGCCAGCCTGGTCTACAAGAGTTAGTTCCAGGACAGGTTCCAAAGCTACAAAGAAATCTTGTCTCGAAAAACAAACAAAAGAAAAGAAAAGAAAAGAAAAGAACAAAAGGTTGGTGTAATGGTGATTGTCTGTAATCCCAGCACTAGGAAGGTGCAGGCAGGAGGACCAGGAATCCAAGGTCATTTTCAGCTATAGATGAGTTTGAAACCAGTTTAGGCTACTAGGGACCTGTGTCAAAAGAGAGAGGGAAGAGTCAAGCCCGCAAGCCTTTTGCCCAGCACTTGGGGGGCAAAGGCAGACAGATCTCTGAGTTTGAGGTTGGCCTATTCTACAGAGTGAGTTCCAGGACAGTCAAGGCTATACAGAGTAATCCTGTCTCAAAAAACAGTAACAACAACAACAACAACAAAATGTTACTTATTTGTGCCTGTTGGGGAAGGAGTTAGTCAAAGAGGGTATCAGATTACCTGGAGCTGGAATTACAGGCAATTGCAAACTGCCTGTTGTGGATGTTAGTAATGAAGCTCGGGTCCTCAGCAAGAACAGTATGTGCTCTTAACCACTGAGCTGTTATTACTCTTGGTATTACCTGAGCTATTACCTAAGCCCACTCATATCAATCATTAGTCAAGAAAAAAAGAAAATGTCCCATAGGATGACTTACAGGTCGTTCTGAGGAAGGTATTTTCTCAACAGAACTTCCTTCTTTCCGGATGACTCTAGTCTGTGTCACGTTGACCAGACAACGATGTCAAAACTAACCACTACTCCAGTCAAGACTAAGGACTTGAATTCAAGTCCCAACTACTCCTGAAAGCAGTTCTCTGACCTCTACATGGGCGCGGCCGCTATTTTTCTTCTGCTCTGACACAGGCTGATTGAGAACTCGGCACCAGAGCTGATTCAGTTGGCCAGAGGCCTTTATAAAATGTTATGCAACAAAAAAGAACACCTCCTGTATAGTCACTGCCCCATTGCTGTGATGAAACACCATGGCTAAGGCAACTCTATAAGGAAACACTTAACTGGGGCTGGCTTACAGTTCAGAGGTTTAGTCCATCACTGTCATGGTGGTGAGCAAGGTGACAGGCAGGCAGAGATGGTGCTGGAGAGGTAGCTGTGAGTTCAACATTTGTATCAGTAGTAGGCAGCACGAACAGAGTGAGTCACTGGGCCTGGTTTGAGCATCTGAGACTTGAGAGCTCCCCCCCCCCCCACTTTCTCCACACACTTTCTCTAACAAGGCCACACCTCCAAATAGTAGCACTACTTCCTATGAGTGTTGGGGGCCGTTTTCATTCAAACCACCACATCTCCCTTCTGTCAATTTGCTTTATGAATGCAGGCATGCCCCCAGGGAACTGGTGAAATCATGGTTCATCAATCTGTTTCTGTTTACACTCTCCTGGGTATCTTCTGTAGTCAATGCTTGTCTCTGAATAATTTCTTTCTGCTGGGTAATAATCTAGGATAAAGGGTTAATTATCATTTTTTTTATGAAATGCAAAGGAGCGGTGGGAGAGAAGGAGTAAATCACATTCAGTTCTCTCTTATAACCCTGAATGCTTAATTTGTTTAAGACGGGTTTCTATGTAGTCTGGCTGTTCTGGAGCTCACTATGTACACCAGGCTGGCCTGAAACTCACAGAGATCCACCTTCCTCTGTTTCCCAAATTCTGGGATTAGAGAAGTGCACCACTATGCATTAATGTGTCTGTAGACCAGGCTGGCCTCGAACTCAGAGATCTGCCTGCCTCTGCCTCCCGAGTGCTGGGATTATAGGTGTGTGCCACTTTGTGCACCTCCTGTTTCTGTGTTCCAGTGTGTGCTTGGATTTTCACACGAGATACAAACGGCATGACAAGCAGGATGGTGGTGGCGTGTACTTTTGGTCCCAGTACTCAGGAGGTAGAGGCAGGCAGATCGGAGTTTGAAGTCAGCCTGGTGTATGAGTTCTAGAACAGCCGGGGTTACACAGAGAAAACCTTTCTTGGGGGAAAAATGCATGCGTGCACCACAACCATCCAGTTTAAATATATATATTTTTAGGCTTAAAGCTTTTAAAACATTTTAAAAGCATTTTTAAAAAACAATAACAGCAGTATCTGGTTTGAGCTTTTCAAAAATTCCCAGAGAGAAAAATTATCATTGCCATTCGAAGGGGAAATTTGAGTCTCGGAGGTCAGGGAGAGGTCAGGCAGAAGCCAGGCAACGACATAGGGCGAGTGAATAAATGACAGAGGCAGGACAAAAACCAGAGTTGCTCAACTCAACTTTATTTTTTTTAAACACTGGTTTAAGAACACAGTTCACTGTCTGTCGTGGTGGGATCAGTGCTGGAAATGGCCCATTGTAAAGCAAGATGTTGTCCTAGCACAGGCTGTTATGAAGTCGTATGCCCTCTGGGTCTTTGTAATGCCTCTTTGTCCTGGCCATGCCCAAACGGTTTGTCTGACCCTAGATACTGCAGAGCAGCTGTGGTTGATGGGGCATGCCTGCAGACTGGCACTTTAGAGGAAAGAACAAAAGATCTAGGTTTGCCTGGGCTAAACCGAACGCACTCCCAAGAAAAAAAAACACCTCAAAAAATTCTCCATCAACATTTATCTAGAAGAGTGTCTTGTTAGAGCAAATTAGAGACAATTTCCTCCTTCCCCAGTGTAGGTCCTAGAGATCAAACTCAGACTGTCAAACTTTGCGGCAAGTGCCTTTTCCTGGTGAACCACCTCTCAGGAGCCTATTACTCCTAACTACCTTGATTGAAGCAGAAATCAAGCAGTAATCATTATCTCAGGTTTCTAGGTCAAGTCTTATTGCTGATGAGTATATTGTCTAATAGTTTTCCAAAATTTTAAAAACATTTTTTTTTTTTTGGTTTTTCGAGACAGGGTTTCTCTGTGGTTTTGGAGCCTGTCCTGGAACTAGCTCTTGTAGACCAGGCTGGTCTCGAACTCACAGAGATCCTCCTGCCTCTGCCTCCCAAGTGCTGGGATTAAAGGCGTGCGCCACCACCGCCCGGCTAAAAACATTTTTTAATGATTTATTTATGTGCATTGCTTTTCTGCATGCATATATGTCTGTGTGAGGATGTCAGATCCCCTGGAACGAGAGTTGTGAACTGCCATGTGGGTGCTGGAATTTAATTTGGGTCCTCTGGAAGAGCAGCCAACGCTCTTAACTGCTGAGGCATCTCGCCAGCTCATCCCATCTCTCTCTCTCTCTTTTTTTTTTAAAGACAGGGTCCCCAGCTGGGCAGTGATGGTGCATGCCTTTAATCCCAGCACTTGGGAGGTAGAGGCAGGAGGATCTCTGTGAGTTTGAGTCTAGCCTGCTCTACA
Organism: Microtus oregoni; assembly: GCF_018167655.1. Classification (NCBI taxonomy): domain Eukaryota; kingdom Metazoa; phylum Chordata; class Mammalia; order Rodentia; family Cricetidae; genus Microtus; species Microtus oregoni. Next base: position 6,426,969 of record NW_024543076.1, on the reverse strand, counting down.
GAGTTCCAGGACACTCAGGGCTACACAGAGAAACCCTGTTTTCAAAAAGCAAAAACAGAAAACCCACAAAACAACAACAACAACAAAGAAGACAGTGTCTCCATATATAGCTCAGATTGGTCTACAAGTGCTAGATCCAGGACAGGCACCAAAGCTACAGAGAAAACTTGTCTTGAAAAAAACCAAAAGAAAAAAAAAACTGTCTCAGGTGCACTAAAGTCACACACACACACACACACAGAGAGAGAGAGAGAGAGAGAGAGAGAGAGAGAGAGAATACTTATATGGGCCAGTTTACAGAGAGTGGAGCTGAAGGAAGAGACAAAAATGAAACTCAGAAAATCATGAGAGTAGATAATGGGACATTATAGTATTTCTGGGAAAGAACGTTAAGGTGTATTTTGCCCAAGTGATTCAAATCATGTGCTTTCTCTTTCTCTCTCCTCCCTCCCTTTCTTCCTTTCTCTCAAAGCTCCTTCCCTTCTCCTCCACTCACAGTATAGCTGTATGAGGATGAAGTTGCTGTCTTCTGCTTGGATGTACAAACCCTGCTCTCTGCAGGGAACCACGTGCTGACCTTCCTACCGGGCCTTCCCTTCTCCATCCTTCGCTAGTCCCTGTCCCTTACCACCTGTCAGAGAGTGGGAGGGGGAGATGAGACTTTAGACAGAAATCCTCCCCGCCTGCTGTGGCGTCTCTGGTCCTCAGGGGTCTGGCAATCACCAGAGGAGCGTTTGCCATCAGGCAGCCTTGGCTGGCAACTACTAGCCAAGCTGTATCTGGGTGTATCTGGGTGGGAGGTGTTTTCCCCTGGAGGAGACTTTTGCCCTTTTATCTCCCCTCCTCAGACCTGACTTGAGTTTAAGGCTGAGTCATTATGTGGGCGTGGGAATATTTTTGTGATGTGTAAATACAAATTACATCAGAACTCTGGTAGGCTTACAGTGTGCTGATTCAATTAAAATGCGTTCTCTAGAATGAAAAATCATGAGGAAAACTGGGTTTTCAGTTTCATTATTATCTAGAAGATGATAGACTAGAGGCTGTTCAGAAGGATAAAAATATTGACTTAAATTATCACATATTTTGTTTATCTTCTTGTCCTTGAACAGAAATTTCCTTTCAATTTCCTCCACTCTTTCCTTCCTTCTCAAGAATATATGGAAGGAGCTTGGCGGTGTTGGCACACGCCTTTAATCCCAGCACTCAGGAGGCAGAAGCAGTGGGCTGTGAGTTCAAAGTCAGCCTGGTCTACAAGAGCTAGTTCTAGGACAGGCTCCAAAGTTACAGAGAAACACTGTCTCAAAAAAAAGGGGGGGGGGCTTGAGAGATGGCTCAGTGGTTAAGAGCATTGCCTGCTCTTCCAAAGGTCCTGAGTTCAATTCCCAGCAACCATATGGTGGCTCACAACCGTCTGTAATAGGGTCTGGTGCCCTCTTCTGGCCTTCGGCATACACACAGATAGACTATTGTATACACAATAAATAATAAATATTAAAAAAATAAACAAAACAACAAAAAAAATTAAAATAAAAAAATTTAAAAATGAGGAAGAAAGAAACAGAGTCAGAAAGGAGGGCAAGAGATCAGGAAGAGGGCTATTTGAAAGGATGCCCTGTGTTTCTCATCAACATCCCTCCATGGGAATGGAGAGATGGCTCAGCGGTTAAGAGCCTTGGCTGCTCTTCTTGGGGACCCAGGTTCAATTCCTAGCATCCACATGGCAGCTCACAACTGTGGTTTTTTGTTTTTGTTTTTTTTGTTTTTGTTTTTTTTTTTTTTTTTTTGTGGTTTTTCGAGACAGGGTTTTTCTGTGTTGCTTTGGAGCCTGTCCTGGAACTAGCTCTTGTAGACCAGTCTGGCCTCGAACTCACAGAGATCCGCCTGCCTCTGCCTCCCGAGTGCTGGGATTAAAGGCGTGCGCCACCACCGCCTGGCTCACAACTGTGTTTAACTCCAGTTTTCAGGGGGTCTGACACCTTCACACCAATGCACATAAAGTTAAATAAACTATTAAAAAACAATAATTACTGTTAAAAATAATAGTTAAATAAAAACTTCCCTCCAGTATTACTGTTTATGCCAGCCATTTCAACGGCAGATGTGCAGCCTCCGCCATCCCCCTCCTGGCATACAGAGTGCCCTATGCATGAACAAGGCTCAGAGCCAGCTGGGGTGCAAACAAGGCTCAGAGCCAGCTGGGGTGCAAAGTTTAATAGGAGAGGCTTGAACTTTGGTCCTCAGATGTGCTGGGCTAGCTCTTTAGCACTGAGCCTTATTGGCAGCCTGCTCTCGCTCTTCTGTTTAACACAGAACTCGGCTCTGTGCCTTTCATAGAGAAATCAGAGGTAGAAAGACCCTCCAGAGACAGGCAAATCTAACACTTTAATTCATAAGCCACAGACACTGAAACCATCCTCCTTCTGAGACGACTGACCCTTCGCCCAGTAGCAAAGGGGTATTCCAGATGAACACAGTGGGGTGTCATCGATGGGGTTTGAGAGTCATGGTTCAACTTGGATAAGAAAACCAGTGATGGCCAGCTGTGGTGGCGCACGCCTGTAACCCTAGGATTGGCAGGTGGGGGTGGGAGGATTGGAAGTGCAAGACCGTTCTTCCTTACGAATCCAATGCTGCGAATGATACTGAGTCGTAGCTTCACTCTCTAGACCTGTTTATGTACTGAAATTATAGATAATAATATTGTCTATTTCATGAGGTTATTGAGAGCATTGCTAAGGCTGCTGAAATGGCTCAGTAGACAAGAGTGCTTGCAGCCAACCCTAACCTGAATCCAGTTCCTGGAATTTATGTGGTGAGTGAAGTGACTTCTGCAAGTTATCCTCTGACCATGTCCACATACATATAAAAAATCAATAATGTTTGAGGGGTGGGGGAGGGGAGGAAGTGGAAGGAGAGGAGGGAGGGGAACTGGGATTGGTATGCAAACAAATAAATAAATAAGTTTTAAATAAACAAAAGAATTAAAAAATGTAATATTAACATATATTTATATGAGCATGTATTCCTCTTTTTCATTATATAGTATTTTGTTATGTGTGTATTATATACAAATAAATATATTTATAAAAATTAGATGATTGATACAAGGATAGATAGAGTGATATGATAGATATAGATGATAGATAGATATGATAGATATAGACAATAGATAGATATAGATGATAGATTTATATATATATGATTGATACACATATATATGTATATATTACATATATCTATATATATGATTGACAGATAGATAGACTGAAGTAGGTCTCCCTGCATTGTCAGAACAACAGAAGATTGTGCACAGGATTCCTAGCTCCTCAAAATACCTAAATTTGAAGTATTATCCCTCCATTCTTTCCTCCCTTTTTTCCATCTCTACCTCCTTCCCTTCCTTTTTCCTCATTTTGTGGTTAAAAAATTTTTGAGAGGGGATAGGATTAATTTTATGTTATATAAGTGTACACCCCGTGAATCACAGAAGGTTGAGAGCCACCATGTAGGTGCTGGGAATTGAATCCAGGTCCTCTACAAGAGCAACAAGTATTGTTAACCACTGAGCCATCTCTTCAGGCCCTCTTTGGTAGTTTGAGTCAGAGTTTTGTTCTGTAGCTCAGGCTGGCCTTAACCTTAATATACTTCTGCCCAAGTCTCCCAAGTGCGGGGATAACAACGCACCACTACCCTGGCTCTAAGTGTAGTTTCTGGTGAGCAGGTGTTCTTTTTATGCCACCATAGAACCAAAAAGTTGTCAGTTATATCAGTGAAAGCCAGGAACCACTGGTATTGACCTTGGCCCCAGTTCTTGACCCAGAATTTTTATTTATTTATTTATTTATTTATTTATTTATTTATTTGAGACAAGGTCTTTTGATGTAGTCATGGCTGACCTAGAACAAGGTAGACCAGGCTGTCTTTGCATTCATGAGTCATTCCCCTGCTTCTGCCTCCTAAGTGATAGAAGTCCAGGCAAGAGCTATTATGTACCACAGAACTTTTTATCTTTTTACATTTTCTTTTTATTTCTGTATATGTGAGCTACTGGGTGTGCAGGTGCCCACACAGATCAGAAGAAGGAGCTGATTTTCCTCAACTGGAGTTCATCGACTGGGTGTCCTGGGAACCACTTTGATTTCTCTGTACGTCCTCTTAACTGCTGAACCATCTCACTGTCTCCAGAATACTTAAGACTGCTGGATTTTGGCTGGTGGTGCACACCTTTAATCCTAGCACTCAAGAGGCAGAAGGTGGCTTTCTGTGAGTTCAAGGCTAGCCTGTTCTAGAGAGTTGGGTTCCAGGACTGCTAGGGCTACACAGAGTAACCTATCTTGGAAAACCAAAACAAAACCAAAAGAGACTTTTAGATTTCAGACAGAGAGCTCTTGAATAGCTTGGCTTCTCTTTGGTGGGGGGGGGAGCACTTGTTCTACTGAAGTGACCGTTGATAAATAAACACCAGACCCCAGAAAGATGAAGCCATGATGATATGGAGATAGACTTAACAGATATTTACACCTAAATGATTAAGCCTCACTTTAATTGCAAAAGTATGTATCGGAGAGCTCTGGGATTGGTGAGCACAGTTGTGTGCAGAAGTACCTATGCTGGGTCCTTCTAGAACTTGCCTATGCATCCTTCCTTCCTATTGCTTATCTACACCCTTTCTTATATCCTTTTTTTTTAAATTTTTTTAAAATTTTTTATTTATTTATTTTTTAAAATATTTATTTATTTATTATGTATACAGCATTCCTTCCATGTATGCCTGCAGGCCAGAAGAGGGCACCAGACCTCATTACAGATGGTTGTAAGCCACCATATGGTTGCTGGGAATTGAACTCAGGACCTTTGGAAGAGCAGGCAATGCTCTTAACCTCCGAGCCATCTCTCCAGCCCCTTTATTTTTTTTTTATTTTCAAAACAGGGTTTCTCCGTAGCTTTTTTGGTTCCTGTCCTGGAACTAGCTTTTTTTTTTTTTTTTTTTTTTTTTTTTGGTTTTTCGAGACAGGGTTTCTCTGTGGTTTTGGAGCCTGTCCTGGAACTAGCTCTTGTAGACCAGGCTGGCCTCGAACTCACAGAGATCTGCCTGCCTCTGCCTCCTGAGTGCTGGGATTAAAGGCGTGCGCCACCACCGCCCGGCTCCTTATATCCTTTTTAACAATGTGTTTGTGCATGCACGTGCATGTGTGTGTGTGTGTGTGCATGTGTGTATGTATATGTGTATGCATGTGTGTGCGTGTACACTCATATGCAACTTTGAGTTGTCATTCCTTAGTAACATCACCCTCTCCTTTTACAGGGTCTCCGATGGCCTGAGATCACCAACTAGTCTAGACTTGCTGGTCAGTGAGCCCCAGTCCCAGTGATCTTCATGTTTCTGTTTCCTCGGCACAAGAATTACAGGCATACACCACCGTGCCAAGCAGGTTTACATGGTTAGGTCCTCATGGTGGTGAGATAAATACCTTCCTGACTGAGCTATCCCCATAGCTCCACTCCCATAATATCCTTTATAATAAGTTGATATTTGTAAATATACTGCTTCTCTGAGTTCTATGAACTCAGACTTATCAAACCTATGGAGAGGGTGATGGGAGCCACCAATGTCGAGGCAGTAGGGCAGGAGTTATGGATGCCCCGATTTGGGTTTGACATTTGGAGCAGAGAGGTGGGGGTAGAGTCGTGGTGAGGATGAACAGGTTTATGGAACTGAGCTCTCGATCTCAGAGACTGGATTCTGACTCCATGTTGATGTGGGAAGGTCATTGGTTAATTAATAAAGAAACTGCTTGGCCTCATAGGTTAGAACATAGGTGGGTGGAGTAAACAGAACAGAATGCTGGGAGGAAGAGGAAATGAGGTAAGACACTATGCTTCTGCTCTTCAGGGCAGACGTGATGAAGCTCCGACCTAGGATGGACGTAGGCTAGAATCTTCCTGGTAAGCGCACCTCGTGGTGCTACACACATTAATAGAAATGGGCCAAGCAGTGTTTAAAAGAATACTATTTGTGTGTTGTTATTTTGGGGCATAAGCTAGCCAGGCGGCCGGGAGCCAGGTGGCAGGAATGCAGCCCGCAGCTCCTTCAACACCATGAAGATAATGTCATAACTGAATTGCATTATAGGAACACCCATGGGTATGCATAGTATGAGTGGGGAAGAGACACACATATGTCTGGTCAGAGAAATGTTCTGTGACATGTTATAGCACGTGACCTGTGCATAGCAGAAGAAAGAGCCAGTTTGGACCAATAGGCCCAAGTCTGTAAGTTTAATCCCTTGTAGTACAACAAACACACAAAACAAGTTTTTCCTAACAGATACAAGTTAGTGTGGATTTTGAAAACAGAAGTCTTAAGTTTTTTAAAAAACTGTTTTGTGATTATGAATGTTTTACCTGTATGCCTGTGCTCCGTGTGTGTGCAATGTCTGAGGAGGACAGAAAAGGGTGATGGACCCCTGGAACTGAAGTAACTGACTTTTATTGGGGCTGGGAATTGAACCTGGATGCTTTGGAAGAACAGCCAATGCTCTTTAACTGCTGAGCAACTGCTTCAGTCCCCAGAGGGTTTTTTTTTCTTCCCATTTTTCTTCTTCCTTTTACTATCAATGCTGCCTAGTGACCAGGGTCTTTTCTCAGGGATAGTAATGCATACTATGGAGCGGGGGAGCGGGGGCACTGTGAGGATCATATGAAAAGGTCTGTGTGTTATCTCAAACAAATGCTAGGTTATTTTGAAAGTGACTGATTGTTTTTTTTTATGTAGGGTTTACTGCCTATCTTTTTAAAAATGTTTACATTATTTTTATTTTATGTGTGTGAATTTTTTTTTGCCTGCATGTATGCACATATGTGAGCCATGTGCAAGTGCCCATGGAGGTCAGAAGTGGGTGGTGGATCCCCTGGAACTGGAGTTAAGGGCAGTTGTGAGCTGCCGTATGGGTGCTAAGAACCAAATCCAGTTACTTTGGAAGGACAGCCAGTGCTTTTAACTGCTGAGCCATTCTCCACCCCACCTCTTAATGTGTCTTTGAATTCACTATCTGTGTGGCTTAGGTTGTTTTGAACCCTGTATCTACACATCCCGGGTGGCCTCAAACTCACTAGTGCTGGAATCCCAGGCTTGTGTTAGCACATCCAGCTCCCTTTCTGAACACTGTAATTCTGGAAGTGTTAGTCAAGATACCCTGCCGTTCACCCAGGGTGTCAAAACAAACGGACAAGAGATGCCCAACTGCCCAGGCTATGTGTTATAAGCCAAGACAGGCCAGTCACACACTTGATTTCTGTAATCTGATTCCTTTTCAGAGTAAAATGGTGATAGCAAATAGCTGGAATTGATTCATCCCAAGTGTCAGCCCTAAGAATACTTGGTTTGTTTATTTTCAAATATTTTATCTTTGGTGTTTGAGACAGGGTCTTACTCTGCAACTCTGGCTGGTCCAAAACTCACTGTGTAGACCAGGCTGGCCTCTAATTCACAGAAGTCTGCCTGCCTCTGCCTCCTGAATGCTAGGATTAAGTGCCACCACTGCTGGCTATTTTTATTTTATTCTGTTTCTTTATTTGGCAATGCTGGGGATGGAACCTATGTTCTCATCCTCATACGTGCTAGGCAAGTGCTATACCACCAAGCTACAGCTTAGTCCAGGCCTTTTAAAAAATGTATCTATCTATCTATCTATCTATCTATCTATCTATGCACAAGCATGCAACAATCCACATGTGATGGTCATAGGACAGCTTTTTAGAGTCACCTTTCCTTCCACCATGTGATCCAGGGAAAAACTCAGGAGCTCAGGCTTGCCTGACAAGCACTTTAATCCACTGAACAGAAGTGGAGTGCATCAGCATGCTTCATATTCTTTTCCTTCCTTCCTTTCCCGTCAGGGCTTCTTGTAGCTTAGGGTGACTTCACACTTGCTATGTAGCTGAGGATGACCTTGAAGTGTGCTGAGGTTACAGGTGTGTTACCACTGTTCTGAACTTACGATGGTGCTGGTGATTTAATCCAGGACTTCGTTACCACACTACCAAGTAGGCTAAATCCTCAGCCCTGCCTTTGTGTGTGTGTAGGGGTGCCCAAGGAGGTCAGAAGAGGGTGTTGGATTGGATCTCCTTGAGCTAGATTTACAGGTAATTGTGAACCATGTGACATTGGTTGGCATTGGCTCAGGAATCTGAACTTGGGACTCTGGAAGAGTAGCAAGCACTCTTTTTTTTAAAAAAAATATTTATTTATTTATTTATTTATTTATTTATTTATTATTTATACAGTATTCTGTCTGCTTGTATGCCTGCAGGCCAGAAGAGGGCACCAGACCTCATCACAGATGGTTGTGAGCCACCATGTGGTTGCTGGGAATTGAACTCAGGACCCTTGGAAGAGCAGGCAGTGCTCTTAACCTCTGAGCCATCTCTCCAGCCCAGCAAGCACTCTTTATGGCTGAGCTATCTCTCCAGTCCCTGTTTCTTGTTTTTGAGACAGTGTCCTGTGTTTTCTGATGTGGGATGTCCTTCTGTATATGTGTTGCTTTTATTGGTTGATAAGTAAAGCTGTTTTGGCCAATGACTGAGCAAAGTAAAGCCAGGTGGGAAATCTGAACAGAGATATAGAGAGAAAGTAGTCAGAGTCAAGGAGTCGCTATGTAGCTGCCGAAGGAGACAGATGTCAGCACTTTAGTAAAGCCACAGTCTTGTGGTGATACACAAATTAATAGAAAAGGGTTAATTCAAGATGTAAGAGCTGGCTAGAAATACACCTAAGCTGTTGGCCAAGCAGTGCTATAATTAATATAGTTTCTGTGTGATTATTCTAGTTGGGTGACCAGAAAACAAATGAACAGCCTCCATACTACAGTAGCCCAAGCTGGCTTCCAACTTAATGTGTAGCCATATAGCCAAACATCACATAGGACTTTTGATCTTCATGCCTCTTCCTCTCAAGTTCTGGGATTACAGGATTACAGGTGTCACTGTGCTGGCTAGGTTTATGACAACTTGACACAAGCCAGAGTCATTTGGGCAGAGGGAACTTTGAAAAAATGGTAGCACCAGATTGACCTGTGGTCAAGCCTGTGGTGAATTTTCTTGATGATGCTTGATATGGGAGGGCCCAGATCACTGTGGGCAGTGCCAGTCCTGAGATGGTGGTTCTGGATGCAATAAGAAAGCAGGTTGAGGGGGTGGAGAGATGGATCAGTGTTTAAGAGCACTGACTGCTTTTGCAGAGGACCTAGGTTCTGTTCCTAGCACCCTCATGGTGGCTTAGAAGCACCTGTAACTCCAGTTCCATGGGATCTGGTGCCCTCTCCTGGCCTTCACTGACATTGTACACGCATAGTATAGAACTATATAAAGGCAAAACACATGCAAATGAAAGTAAATCTTAAAAAATAAATCATATTTCATCTTTTAACTCCTCCAGGGTATCATTGGTTTCTGTCCTTATCCACAAGATGTGATTTTTTTTTTTTCGAGACAGGGTTTCTCTGTGGTTTTGGAGCCTGTCCTGGAACTAGCTCTTGTAGACCAGGCTGGTCTCGAACTCACAGAGATCCGCCTGCCTCTGCCTCCCAAGTGCTGGGATAAGATGTGATTTTTGTGTGGTGCCTGGGTCCTTTCACATAATAGGTGATCCCTGCCGCTGAGCTATATCCTCAGCCTTGTTTTTAATCATTATTTTTGGTTGGTTTAGGAGTCTCTCTCTCTCTTCCTTCTTTCCTTCCTTCCTTCTTTCTTTTTTGGTCATTCAAGACAGGGTTTCTCTGTGTAATAGTCCTGGTGGTTCTGAAGCACACCTTCTAGACCAGGTGGGCCTTGAAATCACAGAGATCCTACTGCCTCTGCCTTCTGAGTATTGGAATTAAAGGTTTGCAATTTAACCAAGTCATGTGATCAGTATAGTTATTCTGTTAACTACCAAGTATAACAATTTAATTTTTTTGTTTTGTTTTTTTTTCAAGACAGGGTTTCTCGGTGTAGTCCTAGCTGTCCTGGAACTCACTTTGTAGACCAGACTGGCCTCAAACTCACAGATATCCCCCTGCCTCTGCCTCCCAAGTGCTGGGATCAAAGGTGTGCTCCATCATGCCCAGGAACAATTTAGTTTTTTAATGACTCATTTATTTTTATTAATATGTCACATAGACATATTTTGCATGTATGTCTATGTGAGGGTGTTGGATCACCTGGAGCCAAAGTTTCAGACCGTTGTGAGCTGCCATATGGGTGCTAGGAATTGAGCCCAACCAAAATAAAAAGAAAAGAAAGAACATAGCAAGCAAGCAGCTAAGTAAACCTTGATGAGCATGCCAGTAAGCAGCATTCCTCCATGGCCTCTGCATCCGTTCCGACTGACTTCCAGGTTCCTGCTCTGCCTTCCCTCAGTGATTGATTTATACACTGTAAAGTGAAATAAACCCTCTCTGTTCCAAGTTGTTTTTGGTTATGGTGTTTTATCATAACAATAGGAACCCTATGACATGGCTTGAAACTAGAATTCAACAGCAACACTAATTCCAGAAAGCCCACAAACTCATGAAAATTAAACAATGCTCACCTGAATCATCAATGGGTCAAGGAAGAAATAAAGGGAGAAATTAAAGACTTCCTAAAATTCAATGAAAATGACCACACAACAGTTCTTGAGGTCCTAGCTAGAGCAATAAGACACCAAAGGGAGATCAAGGGGATACAAATTGGAAAAGAAGAAGCCAAACTCTCACTGTTTGATGATGATATGAAAATTTACATTAGTGATCCCAAAAATTCTACCAAGGAATTTCTACAACTCTTTTTTTTTCTTTTTTTTATTTTTTTATTTTTTTATTTATTATGTATACAATATTCTGTCTATGTGTATGCCTGCAGGCCAGCAGAGGGCACCAGACCCCATTACAGTGAAAGACCCTCTGGACACCCCCCCCTCCCAGAACCCGCAGCTGGCCTGCTCCCATGAGAACATCCTGTTCGCTTAAGACCCTCAGGACCCTCTCAGGACCTGCAGCTAGCCGGCTCTCATGAGAACATCCCGTTTGCTTAGGGAAACAGGATGCCTATAGTCAGCACATGTGCCCAACTTAGAATATCAGTAATTCACAGAAGAGACAACTCCCCCTATGAAAGATCCCAGCTTGGCTGCTGTAACGTCATTTCACAAAGCTTTTGACGAACGACTGTAAGTGCAGAGTAAGGTCAGGGTCCCTGGCTGCAAAACAGGATATTTATATCCATAGATTCGGACAGGACATCAATTAACAGGATGTCTGTTCCCATACATCTGTGCTGGGAAAAGGAAAAACCCCCTGTGCCCCTTGCCCCATTCCAACTGACCACTAACAATGCATTTGCTTCTGTAATCTGCTTCTGCTGCCCTCTTTCCTATAAAAAGACCTTCCCCCAGTCTGCAGGCGCGCTTGTCTTCCGAAAGACTAAGTCGCCCCAGGTACCTGTGTACTTAAGTACTTAATAAAGCCTCTTGCTATTTGCATCCGAAGAGTGACTCGCTGCTCCTTGGGAGGGTCTCCTCAGCCTGAAAGACTGCCCACCACTGGGGTCTTTCAACAGATGGTTGTGAGCCACCATGTGGTTGCTGGGAATTGAACTCAGGACCTTTGGAAGAGCAGGCAATGCTCTTAACCTCTGAGCCATCTCTCCAGCCCTTTCTACAACTCTTAAACACTTTCAGCAATGTAGCAAGATACAAGATTAACTCAAAAAAATCAGTAGCCCTCCTGTGCACAGATGATAAAAGGGCTGAGGAAGAAATCAGAAAATCAACACCCATTATAATAGCCACAAATGGCATAAAATATCTCGGAGTAATTCTAACCAAACAAGTGGAAGACTTGTATGACAAGAACTTTAAATCTGGGGCTGGAGATATGGCTCAGAGGTTAAGAGCATTGCCTGCTCTTCCAAAGGTACTGAGTTCAATTCCCAGCAACCACATGGTGGCTCACAGCCATCTGTAATGAGGTCTGGTGCCCTCTTCTGGCCTTCAGGCATACATGTAGACAGAATATTGCATACATAATAAATAAATAAATATTTAAAAAAACTATCTGTAATAAGATTTAGCACCCTCTCCTGACCATAGGCATACATGTAGACAGAACACTATATACATAATAAATGTATGTATTTTAAATAAATATTTAAATATAATAAATAAATTTTTATTTTTTTATTTTTATTTTTTTTTTTGGTTTTTCGAGTCAGGGTTTCTCATAAATAAATTTTTAAATAAATATTTTAAAAAAACTTTAAATCTTTGTAGAAAGAAATTGAAGATGACACCAGAAAGTGGGATAACCTCTCATGCTCTTGGGTAGGCAGAATTAATATAGTAAAAATAGCAATCTTACTTAAAACAATCTACCGATTCAACGCAATGCCCAGCAAAATCCCAGCAAAATTCTTCAAAGACCTCGAAAGAACGGCACTCAATTTCATATGGAAAAGCAAAAACTCAGGATAGCCAAAACAATCCTGGGCAATAAAAGAACTTCTGAAGGCATCACAATTCCTAACTTCAAACTCTACTACAGAGCTACAGTACTGAAAACAGCCTGGTATTGGCATAAAAACAGACAGGAGGACAAATGGAACTGGATAGAAGACCTGGATATCAATCCACACATCTTCGAACACCTTATATTTGATAAGGAAGCAAAAAATATTAAATGGAAAAAGAAAGCATATTTAACAAGTGGTGCCGGCTTAACTGGATATCAACATGTAGAAAAATGAAAATAGACCCATATCTATCACCATGAACAAAACTCAAGTCCAAATGGATCAAAGATCTCAACATAAAGCCAGCCACACTGAACTTTATAGAAGAGAAAGTGGGAAGTACTTTTGAATGCATTGGCACAGGGAACCACTTCCTAAATACAACCCCAGCAGCACAGACACTGAGAGAAACAATTAATAGATGGGACCTCCTGAAACTGAAAAGCTTTTGTAAAGTAAAGGACACGGTCAACAAGACAAAATGACAGCCTACAGAATGGGAAAAGATCTTCGGTGTGTGCCACCACCATCCGGCTAAAATTTTAATATTTTAATAATAATTTTATGTGTATTGGTTTTCTGCCTGCATGTATGTTTGTGTGAGGGTGTTGAATTCCCTGGAGCAGGATGGTCAAGGGGAGGAGGGATGGAGTGGGAGAGCAAAGAAAGAGATATCTTGATAGAGGGAGTCTTTATGGAGGGAGAAACCTGATACTAGGGTTCCCAGGAATCTGCAAGGATGACCCTAGCTAAGACTCCTAGCAATAGTGGAGAGGGTGCCCGAACTGGCCTTCTCTTGTAATCAGAATGGTGAATACCCCAACTACCATCGTAGAACCTTCTTCACCCAGTAACTGATGGAATCAGATGCAGAGATTCACAACATAGCACCAGGTCGGGCTCTGAGAACCCAGTTAAAGAGAGGAAGGAGGGAACATATGAGCAAGGGAGGTCAAGATCATGATGGAGAAATTACAGAGACAGCTGAAACTCAGGAAGTCTAGACTGACAGCTGTGTAGCCTCTATGGGACAGAACTGTGCCCTCTGCATGTGGGAGACAGTTGTGTAGGTTGTTCTATCTGAGGGGCCCCTGGCAGTAGGATCAGGATCTATCCCTGGTGCATGATCTAGCTTGTGGGAGCCCATTCCCTAGGTTGGGATGCCATGCTTAGCCTTAATGGAGTGGGGAGGGGCTTGGTCCTACCCCCAACCTAATGTGCCATGACTTTGTTGACTTTTTATGGGAGCCCTTTCCCGATGGGCTGGGGGGGAAGTGAGGAGGGTCAGGTAGAACTGTGGTTGGAACGTAAAATGAAATCAAAATAATAGATAAATTTAAAAAAAGATGAAATATGACTGAGTGTGGTCCTGGTGTCTCTCCACAGCAATAGAACTCTAAGACAGAGGGAGAGGGAGGAACGGTAAGACTCCACTGCCAACTCCAAACACTGGGCTCATACTTTGCTGTCCTGGCATAGCATTCAGTTGCCCATGTATTTGTACTATTTGGGGCAAGTTGTGTATTTCACTGTCTTGGGGCAAGGAAGCTTTTAGATCTAATAACACCATCTTGGAAACCAGAAGGAAACATCTGATAGGAGCAAAGCTGTAAATACCATCTGTATGTCCGTGTGAGGGTGGTGGCTGACAGTTCAGAGGTTTCATTCATTATCATCATAGCAGGAAGCATGCAGGCATGCAGGAAGACATGGTGCTGGAGGAGCTGAAAGTTCTACATCTGAATCCTCAGGAAGCAGGAAGAGACAGAAACACACTGGTCCTGGCTTGAGCTTCTGTGACCTCAAAGCCTGGCCCTAGTGACACACTTTCTCTAACAAGGCTACACCTACTCCAAGATCATAACTCCTAATAGTGCTACTCCCTATGGGCCCATGGGGACCATTTTCTTTCAAACCACTATGTTCTCTCTTCTTTCCTTTTCTCACTCTCTCCTTCCCTCCCTTCCTTCTCTTGGATTTTTTTTTTTTTGGATAGCTTTGGCAGGTGGTGCATATCTTTTGTTCCAACACACAGCAGGCAGAGGCAGGCAGATCTCTGTGAGTTCAAGACCAGTGCTGGGATTAAAGGCGTGCGTCATCGCTGCCCGGCAAGAGTTAACTCTTTATGCTCTAATTTCTCCAGTGATCATAAAATTTTAGAAAAAAAAATCACTTAATAACAATTGTGACTTCTTCCTGAAGCTATTTCCCGCAGATGTCTAGTTACACAGAAAGCAGTGAAGGGCCGGGCGATGGTGGCGCAGGCCTTTAATCCCAGCACTCGGGAGGCAGAGGCAGGCGGATCTCTGTGAGTTCGAGACCAGCCTGGTCTACAGAGCTAGTTCCAGGACAGGCTCCAAAGCCACAGTGAAACCCTGTCTCGAAAAACCAAAGGAAAAAAAAAAAAAAGCAGTGAAGGTTTGGGGACGGCATTTCTGGTTTGAATGTACTGGATGTTAGAACTGAAGAGACATTTAGAGTTACTGTTTAGACAATTTGTATATAAACGTGGGTCTGGGATACCTAAGGCCCTGTCTGAAAAACAACAAAGCCCAGGAATAAATGCAGAAAGTGAGACCTGACAAGGGTGAAACAGGTCCCGGAATCTTAGAGATTTTCTAATTTCCAAGGATTCACGGCTAAGCCTTTGGGTGTGCCCTTGCGATTCAAGTCTCTAGGGTTCTCGCTTTGGCCCTGTCTCTAACCCCGAGTCTTAACCTCTCAGTGACCCCTCCTTTCTTCCCTGGGTCAGCAGGGTTGTCATTTCACAATCAAAGCTCAGGGTTGCAGGAATCCTTCAATTTAGTTACGTCACTGTCGGCTCCTCCCATTGGTCCGGGCGGGTGGGGCTCAACGCCATGATGTCAGACGCCCAAAGGGGCGGAGCAACGGCTGGAAGGAGGAGGGAAGTAGGCCTTCAACATGGCGGCCGTAGTACTGACGGTGGCCACGGTGACGGTCTGGCCTGGGGCGGATAGAGTTGGAATGGGGGTTGTTCGCTCTCCCTAGGGGCAGCGGGAGCCAGGCGGGGACTGAGCCCGGGAGGCCGGGCGGAGCCAGCACCTTTCAGCTTTCTGGACGCCAGCGGCATTCAGGTGAGGGGGCCTGTCTCTGGGGAAGGGGGAGAGGGGCGGAGTTGGGGGAAGGGGCCGGTACCCGGCGACCGTGGAGGGGGGGGAAGCTGGGGACCCGGTGCCTGGGGGCCCCGCAGGATGAAAGGAGCTGGAGTACCGGGGAGGGAAGGAGAAAGAGCCGGACGGCGACCGACGTCTAGGGCGGATTCTGGGCGAAGGGTCAGAGTGACGGGACCGGAGTTGAAGGGGCGGAGGGCAGACGGCAGACGGCAGACGGGGTGCGGGCAAATGAGTTGGGATTAAGGGGACTAATTCTCTCCTAGGAGACGGACGCAGTAGACCTCTCTGCCGCTCCAGTGGGAGCTCAGTGGGAGCTCAGTGGGAGCTAGAGCAGGTCGAGGAGCAGAACCCAGGTTTAGGAAAGAAAGAGTGCTGGGGAGTTGAGGGCGAGCGTGGAATGTGAGCATTTAGTTAATTGGGCGATGAGATGAGGGAGAAAAAGAGATCAGACCAGGGTGAATGCTTTTGGGTGGAATCTTTGGCATTGTCTGGTCTTCTCTAGCTATATCTTCCCTAGAGTTTCCTCTTTTTTTTTTTTCCTGGGTGGAAATACCTGGGTTACCCACCTGGGTCTCATAAA
This sequence comes from Microtus oregoni, assembly GCF_018167655.1. Lineage (NCBI taxonomy): Eukaryota > Metazoa > Chordata > Mammalia > Rodentia > Cricetidae > Microtus > Microtus oregoni. The sequence goes on along the minus strand of NW_024543076.1, from coordinate 6,410,724 downwards.
CAACCCCAAGTCTGTCTTTTGAAGCCAAGCATTTGCTTTTTTACCAGCGGTCCTTGACCTCATGTAATTGTTTTCTGACTTGAGACTTAAAATTTTTTGTGTTGAACTGGAGTAAGATTTTGATACTTTTTAGACATCATAGCGTGTTGTAACCCAAAATTTGTCGTGTATTATATATAATGTTCTAATTCTCTTTCTTAGCGCTTTATCTGTGTCTTCAGTTGTAGTTGTTAGTGTTTGGGAATTTTAATAAATATGGTGGATGCTTCTCTGTTGAATTTTTTCAGATTTGATGATAAAGCAAGGTATTTCATTTTCATTGATAGTTCTTTTTAGGGTCTGAACAATCCAGAGCACTTATTCATGCAGAGGACCTGATTTCAGCTCTTGACCCTACATGGTGGCTCACATTCATCCATAACTCCAGTTCCAGGGGATAGCTATGAAACCTTTTTCTGACCTCCATGGCCACTAGGCAGGAGTATGGTGCGTACATACAGCATGAAGGCAAAACACTCATACAAATAAAATAAGTAAATCTACAAATTTTTTATTTTTCCACCTGCCATCACACCCAGCCTAAAACATTACCCCCCTCCCCCCCAAGCAGGGTTTCTGTGTATAGCCCTGGTGTCCTGGAACTCTTTCTGTAGACCAGACTGCTCTCGAACACACAGAGGATCCACCTGCTTCTGCCTCCCGAGTGCTGGGATCAAAGGCATGATCTCTGGGTTTATAAACATTTTTCTTCCTAGTTAGTATCCCAGCCTAGTTAAACTGAAAGTTTCCGCATTATCTTAAGCCACAAAATGTCTAAAGTCAATAAGAAAAAGATTGCCTTAGGTATTGTAAGTGAAGTTTTATAGATTGAGTTTTTGTTTCTGATTCATTCTATTCATTCTGTTACTGAAAACTTACTGTGTGTTTCATCAGTGAGTCATAGTTATGGAACCAGGCAGTTAGTAGTTCTCTAGTAAATGTCCCTGTCGCTGCATAGCAGGTAAATAACCAACGGCCTCATGGAGAAAAAAGTATTAATTTACAAAGATTGAAGTATGTAAATATAAAAACTCCCTGAATTTTTACTTTTTTTTTTCTGAGATAGGGTTTCTCTGTGTTGTCTTGCCTGTTCTGAAACTCACTTTGTAAGCCAGGCTGGCCTTGAACTTACAGAGATGAGCCTGCCTCTCCTGAGTGCAGTACCACTGCCCCGCTAAATTCTTTTAAACTTTTCTTTTTAGTATTCAAAACTTTTTACTTAATTGTGACATGTGTCTGTTTTTGTTTCCTTTTTTAATCTTTTTTTTTTTTTAGTTTATTTATGTGTGTATGTGTATGGGAGTCTTTCCTGTATGTATGTCTGCACAGAAGAGTGTTCTGGAACTGGAATTTCACAGTTCTAAGGTTCTGTGTGGGTGCTGGAACTTGAATTTGGGTCTTTGGAAGAGGAGGTAGTGTTCTCTCTTGACCTCTGCACTCTCTCTCCAACATCCCTCTTTTGATACTCTCTTAATATGCATTTTAGTATGTAACTCTGGCTGACCTAGAACCCTGCAAACCATTCTGGCTTAAAGACTCAGATCCTCCTCCTTCTGCTGAGAGAGTTTGAGGATGAAAGACATTTGTTAGTACCACATTTGGCTGGCTTTATTTTTCCTTTTGATTTGGGAAAACAGTATCCTAGTAAGATACAGTAGATAGACATTGTCAGTGATTGTCAGTGCACATTTCTTTGACAAATGTCATCTGTGTCTTTAGCCTTTTTCCTTTTTTTTTTTTTGTTTGTTTGTTTTTTGAGACATGGTTTTTCTGTGTAACAGTCCTAGCTGTCCTGGAACTAGCTCTTATAAACCAGGCTGGCCTTGAACTCACAGAGATCTGCCTGCCTCTGTCACCCCAAGTGCTGGAATTAAAGGTGTATACCACCACCCTGCCTATTTTTAGTTTTTAAAATTTAAATGACCATGTCCTGGTGGTGGTTGCGCACACCTTTAATTTAGCACTCAGGGAGGCCAAGGCAGGTGGATCTCTGAGTTTGAGGTCCAGCCTGGTTTACAGAGTGAGTTGTGAGTTCCAGGACAGTCAGAACAACCTGCAGGAATTGGTTCTTTCCTTCCCCTTTTGTGGGTTCCAGGAATCAAACTTAGGTTGTCAGGTGTGGGTTCCTCTTTTACCTTTTGACTATTGTATTTAAAATCTATCAGGAGTGGTGTCATGTTCCTGTCATCTCAGCACTTCTGAGTCGTACAGGACCCACTTGAACTACATAGTGAGACTTTACCTCTCCTACTGCCCCAAAAAGCTTAGGGTTCCTGAAGTTTAACTGATGATACAAGTTCTTTTGAATATTTTCAGCATTGTAAATATATCAATATTTCTGAGTATAGGCACTGCTATATTTTTTTCTGTTATATTAAGTTGGTTTTTTCTTTTTTTCTTTTTCTTTTTTTTTTTTTTTGAGACAAGGTTTCTCTGTAGCCCTGGCTGTCCAGACTGGCCTTGAACTCACAGAGATTCACCTCTCTGTCTCGCAGACTGGGATTAAAGGCGTGTACCACCACCACCACCAGGTACACACATTCTGATATCTATATTGGTTCTTAATCAGTTTCTGTGTAACCCTGGCTGGCCTGGAACGCCCTATGTAGACCAGGCTGTCCTCAGACTTCCAGCTGTTCTTCTGCCTCAGCTTCTGGGACGGCAGCTTGTGCCACCATGCTTTGCTCAATAGCAGTTACTGATGCTTACTAAACACTTGCAGCATCTGAGTCACTGCACTGGCTCCTGGTAGAATCTTGTGATGACTGAGTCAAGAGGCTGCCAGGATGTGTTTTGTTGCTTCATTTTCCTCTTTGGCACTTGAGATTGGGAAACTTAAACTGTTTAATGATTTGGGGAGGGGGTTTAAAATGGTATCTGTTGTGTGATTTTTAAATTGGTATTTTCTAAAGTTGGACTTGTTTTCATGTATTTGTTGGCAATTTGTACTTCTGGGAAGTTTGTATATTTAATTTTTTGTCATTATTTTGGGTTGTTTCTCTTCCTGGTTGAGTTAGATTTCTTTCTTTATTCTGGTTATCTTTTGGTAGAAGGTCTTGATGTAGCCCTGACTGACCTAGAATTCCTAATCCTTCTGCCTTCGTTTCTCAGGTTGGGAATCACAGGTGTAAAACACCACACATTCAGCTTTTTTTTTTTTTTTGTTTGGTTTTTCATGACAGGGTTTCTTTGTAGTTTTGGAGCCTGTCCTGAAACTCTGTAGACCAGGTTGGCCTTGAACTCAGAGATCTGCTCTGCTCCCAAGTGCTGGGATTAAAGGTTTGTGCCACCACCGCTCCACCTCTTAATTAATTTTTTAATGTATGACTTATGAATATCTTCCTATATTTTATGACTGTCATTTTTTAATCTGTTTATGCCTTCTGGTGAGAGTAGCCCATGATTTTTTTTTTTTTAATGTTGTTGATTTTTTGAAAATTATATGACCAGGCACATGTTTGGAGGTGAGAGGATGAGTTATGGGAGTTGGTTTATTCCACCTTGTGAACCTGGGGTTTGAACTCTGGTCATCAGGCTTGGTGGCAACTGCTGAGTCATCTTGCCAGCCTTAGTTTTGAGACAGGGTCTGGTTACATAGCTTTGACTGGCCTGAACTTTAGCCAGTGTACTCTTCTCTGCCTCCCAAGTGCTGGGACTACGTGTGCAGTCCCACATCTTGCTAAAACTCATTTTAATGAAATGAGCTTTTCTGTCTTTTATAACTTTTTTTTTTTTTTTGAACCCGGGTTTCTCTGTGTAGCCCCAGATGGCTTGGGACTATCTCTGTAGATTGTGCTGGCCTCAAACTCAGAGATCTGCCTGCCTCTGTCTCCTGAGTACTGGAATTAAAGGCATGCACCACCACCATTTGGCTTGTGTTTTTTTTTTTTAATTATTATTTTATTTGTATGAGTGAGTGCCCATGTATGGAATGTGCACCGTGTGTGTGCCTGGTGCCCTCAGGAGGTCAGTAGACAAATCAGGTCCCCCGGCTTCATGCTCTCCAGGTGAGCACTCTACTCACTAAGCTGCATCCTCATCCTGGCCTTTTGAGTCTGCAGAATGTAGCTTAGTTGGCAGAGTGCTTGTGTGGTATACGCACAGCCCTGGGTTTGGTCCTCAGCGTGGGATAAGCTGGACATGGTGATGCACACCTGTAATCCCAGCATTTTGGAAGTGGAGGCAGGAGGACCAGTCATCTGTGGTTACATAGTTAATTTGGGGCCAGACTGGACTTGTCTCCGAAGATTGGGGGTGGGGAGTGGAGGAAGAAAGGGGGAAAAAAAAACACTCAGGAGGCAGAGAGGCAGGTGAATCTCTATGAATTCATCTTGATCTGTAATATATCAACTTTCAGGCCAACCAGGGATACAGAATGAGATCCTGTCTCAAAAGAAAAAAAGGGAAGAAGCCTAGAAATAAAAAAAAAAAAAAGTGGAACTTAGTAGTAGAAACTAGGACATTGGACGTGTTGTCCTTGGAGGGAATGAAATACTTCCCTTGGAATGCCAGTTAGTGCCGGAAAGTTTCTGATCATAAAAGAGCAAGAGCAAAGGGGGATGGCTCCTAGATAAGAGCTTTTGCTCTCTTCAGCGGACTGCGTTTGGTTCTCAGCACTCACACTCAGGAGTCTCACAGTTGTGTTTACCTGCAGCTCCAGGTGATGGGTGTCTAGGCTCTGCAGGCACCTGCATCATGTGCACATACCTGTGTGTGGACACATACTTACAAATAATGATAGCACACACAGGTGAATCTCTGTAAGTTCGAGGCTAACCTGGCCTGCAGAGCGAGTTCCAGGAGAGGTTCCAAAGCTACAGAGAAACCCTGTCTCGAAAAAACAACAACAAACCCCCAGCAGAATTGGCCTCTCTTCATCTGTTGCTTTCCTGTCTCACTGTGAGATGGCAGGTGCTGCTATCTCAATGAGGTCTTCATGGAAGCTGTTTGGACTTTTCAGCCTTGAGTTACTTTTACCTCTTTTTTAAAAAGTGCTTTATTTTGTTGCTTAGGGTGGTCTTGGACCCATGGCTCAAATGCTTCTCCCTTCTTCTGCGTTCCTAGTAGCTGGGACTAGACGTGCTCATTACCATGTCCTGCTGTCTTTCCTGTAGCGCTCAGCCTCAGAGTTAGCAGTAAAAAGCACACTGAGAAAATGGTTACAGTTGGTTGAACTAGATGCTTCTCTTGTCCCTGTGATGAAACTGACCAAAAGCAGCCTGGGAAGGAAAGAGTTTCATCTTACAGCTCACAGGTCACAGATCATTACTGAGGGAAGCCAGGGCGGAAACTTGAGGCAGGAACCAAAGCAGAAACTACGGAGGAATATTGTTTACTGGCTTTCTTTCCATGTCTAGTTTAGCCTGCTTTCCCAGGACCCCTGCCCCGGGGTGGTGCTGTCCTGTAGGCGCTACCACATCAAGAAAATGCTGCACAGACCTGCCAATAGGCCCATCTGATGGAGGGCACTCCTCAACTGAGGGCCCTCTCCCAAATGACTGGAGTTTGTATTAAGGTGACAAAACCAACTAGCTCCCTGAGTGAGGTGACACAAGCCTACAGTACATGGGAGGCAGAATTAGGAGAATGACTGCTCCTTACAGCCGATTGTGTACTGCAAGTTCTAGGCCAGTCAGGGTTCATAATGAGACTATCTGAGAAGAAAAAGCAGGGACTGGAGAGATGGCTTAGCAGCTAAGAACAGACACTGCTGTTGAGGATCCAAGTTCAGTTTCCAACACCCACATTGGGTGGTTCACAACTACCTATAACTTCAACTCCCAGGGACCCAACTTGTACACATAAACACATATACATAATTAGAACTAATGGAAATAAATTCTGAAGAAAGAAAGGGGTGGGTAAATCAGAAGAGAGCAACAAAACAGCTGGTAATCTGAATGCTAATTTGAGTTTCATCTACCTTTAACTGGATACGTTGTTGTTTGTTGCTGCTTCAGTGACCGGTCCTCAGCCTCCTTTAATACCCTGTTGGGACGCATTCATGATCTACATGGCTTTGCCTGCCTTGTTGGACAGAAGCATTTTAATCCTAATCCATTTTTTTTTTTTGACCTGGTCTTGTTTATGTATATTCTGGCTAGCTTGCTGCTTGATATGGATGTAGCCCAGGCTGGTCTTGAACTCACTATAGCTCTCCTGCCTCAGGCTTCTAAGTATAGAGGCAGAATCCCACCACCACACCCATTTGTTTAAATATATGTATGCATAATATATATATATATATATCATACATATACACACATTTGTTTTTGTTCTTTTTAAGACAGGGTTTCTCTGTGGCATTGGCTGTCCTGGAACTTGCTCTGTAGACTTCCTGCCTCTGCTACCATGATTAAAGGTTTGCTCCCCCACTGCCCAGCTGTTTGGATATTTTTGTATAATCTATTTTGTGTATTCTTTTGTTTGATGGAGATTTCTGTTGAAGCTGTTTCTTCTTCATTTCAGGTATTTGTTCTTTACCTCCAGATTTTTTTTTGAGATTTATTTTTTAATTATATGTGTACAAGGGATTGGCTATATGTTTGTGTACCACCTGTGTGCTGTGCTCATTGAGGCTGAAAGAGGGTTTTGGATGCCCTGGAACTGGAGTTACAGATTGTTGTAAGCCACCATGTGTGGGTGCTTGGAACCAAATCAGGTCCTCTTCCAAGAACATCAAGATCTCTTTAACTGCAGAGCCATCTCTTCAGCCTCCTCTTACATATATATTTATTTTAAGATTTATTTTTTATTTTATGTGTATAAGTGTTTTGCCTGCATGTATATATGTGCATCATGTGTCTGCCTGTTCACTGTGAAGTGCGACCATCATTCCTTCCTCACACCCTTTTGGAGGCAGTGTTTCAGTATTTATAGACCAGGCTGCCTTCAAAATTAGTAATATCCTGTTCTGCCTCCTGAGTACTGGTATTGAAGGCATGTGCCATGATACCTGTTGTGGGAGATTTCTACACTGTATGAAGGTATTTTGCTATGATTGGCTTAACAAAGAGATGATGGCCAATAGCAAGACAGGAGATACAGGCGGGACTTCCAGGTAGAGAGAGGAAATAGGAGATAATTAAGGAACCAAGGAGACACCAGCAAGACACAGAGGGAGTCAGACATACAGAATGAAAGGTAAAAAGCCACATGATAAAATATAGATTAATAAAAGCAGGTTAATTAAAGTTATAAGAACTAGAAGGAGGAACAAGCCTAAGTTAAGGCTGAACTTTCATAATTAATAAGTCACCATGTCATTATTTGTGAGGAAAGTTCAACTATATATGGTGCCCAACATGGGGGCCAAATAATGTTTTTCTGTTGGCTTAGTGGCTACACATTAATCTACTGATTTTTTTGTTTTGTTTTGTTTTGTTTTTTTTGAGACAGGGTTTCTCTGTAGCTTTGGAGCCTGTTCTGGAATTCGCTCTGTAGACCAGGCTGGCCTCGAACTCACAGAGTTCCTCCCGAGTTCTGGGCCACCGCCTGGATAATCTACTGATATTTTAACTATTGTCTGCTGCTCAACGGCCCCTCAGTCAGTACCCTGCTGGCCACTTGGGCTGGGGCTGGTGGGATTGGAAGCCCCACCAGGCCTTGGGGTGGGGCACTGATGGGGGGAGCTGTGGGGGCTGCAGACGATAATTAAAATATCAGTAGATTCATCTGCAGCCATTAAGCCAACAGAAAAACATCACATATCTGCTCTTATTTATTTTTGCTTAATTGTATGCTTGAAAAGATGTATATGGGGCATAGTTTTGCACGCCTTTAATCCCAGCACCTGGGAGGCAGCAAGGACGGATCTCTGTGAGTTTGAGTCCGTCCAAAGCTACATAGTGAGACCATGTTTTGGAAAAAAGATGTTAAGCCACCCACATATTTTACTTATTTATTGTGAGTGTGCATGACGTATATATGTGTGTGTGTGTGTGTGTGTGTGTGTGTGTATGCATGCTTGCCTTTGGGTATACATATGCAATGGTGCGTGTGTATGTGTGGAAGTTAGAAAACAGCTTCTGAGAGTTGAGTCCCTTCTTTGACCTTGAATTCCGGAGATGGTGCGCAGGTTGGAGGGTCATATATATATGAAATGTATAGATATAAACATATACATATAAAATATATAAGTATACATTATATATTTTTTATTATATGCATTTTCAACAGCTTGATGCTGGGATTTGTTGGAACCAAAATGCTGTCTGTTTTGAGATTGAGTAGGGCTTCTGGCTGGGCCCTTGCTCGGGAGATGCTACTGACTGAATTTTGTGATGAGAAGAACTGTAAGCAGGGTGCGGCAATTGTCTTCGGGCAGATTGGGCTATACTTTAGTTCTACTTCATAGCTGAACTGGCTGTAAACGGGGGTCTGGAATAATGTGAGCTGCATGTTATATCCTATAATGTTGGGTGGGGTTATTTGTCTGCAATCTCTGAGTAGGGCTATAAAGTTTAGTGGCTGTTCTGGTCCAGAGTGTCTGAGCTTGGGCTTTGTGATTGGACGGAATTGCAGATGTACTCTGCAATCTGAGTTTTGGATTGGGGTAATCAATCCCAGCATTTGAGTGGCAGAGGCTGGTTCTCCAAGTTCAAGACCAGTCTGGTTTACAGAGTGAGTTCCAGAACAGCCAGAGCAACAAAGTGAAACCCTATCTCACAAAGACCAAAAATAAATAAATAAATAAACAAGTAAATAAATAAATAAATAAATAAGGAAAAAGAAAAAAATCCTTGGGAAACTGTCAGGTGTTTTGGAGAATGGACTTCACTTTTGGTTTATCTGTTTTTGGAAAAAATAGCTAGAGCTGAGGTAGGTGTTAGCTGTTACAACCTTGGTGTGTGCCTCAGTGCGCTTACTTTACGCTTCGCTTCGGATTAAACGTTCTGTACTGCTTTCTGAGACCTGCAGACTGGCCATGGGGAATGCTTTTCAGAGTCAAAAACCTTAGGCCAGCGGTGGTGGCGCACACCTTTAATCCCAGCACTTGGGAGATAGAGGCAGGCGGATCCCTGTGAGTTCGAGGCCAGCCTGGTCTACAAGAGCTAGTTCCAGGACAGGAACCAAAAGCTACAGAGAAACCCTGTCTCGAAAATCCAAAAAAAAAAAAACCCAAAAAACAAAAACAAAACAAAACAAAACCCTTAATTAGCCATTTCTCCAGAGAATAGGGTTAGAACTTTTAAAGTGTTTCTTTATCAGGCTTGTATTGATGACTTTCTGTTTTACTGGAACACTTCAGTTGGGTAACTAGAGGCTGTGTGTGGGAGTGGTAGTATGGTTTGGAGATTGTCATTATAGTTGGTAGCTGTTCAGTCTGTTAACCTGATCTAGTACTATCAATTTTTGGCAGAATATTTAGTGGCTAAAAGAGCTAGGTTTCTAGTATACTTTGTATAAAACAGGTATTTCATTTGAAGCATTTAAATTACACAGATGATACTCCTTGGACTCTTAGAGCCCTCTGGTGTGCCGTTCATTCACCTGATTCTTTCCTATCCCATCCCTTTATTTCAGAGTTGTCTGTCCTCTTGAAATTTTGTCATTTCCTTTCCTTTATGAATCACATACTTAGATTTTTTTCTTCCCATTTGTGTGTGTTTGTGAATTCCCTGCTTCCACTTCTTCCTCCTACAGGTGTGCTCCTGAAATTCTTTGATACGAGTGTTGAAGACCAGATTTTGTGAATTTTTGGCGGAGGGACATAGTTGCTTGTGAACTGGAGTTTCAGTTGGTACCCAGTTAAGTGTTTGGAATGGAGGCGTGCAACAGGGCTTTAGATTAGTAGTTCAGTTAAGATAACAAACTTCCTTTAAAAGTTGTTAGAGTTGATCTGTGGTGGCACACACACACCTTTAATCCCAGCACTTGGGAGGCAGAGGCAGGCTGATGTCCGTGAGTTTGAGGCCAGCCTGGTCTACAGAGCTAGTTCAAGGATAGCTAAGGTTTTTACTGGCCCAGTTCACAGAGATCCACCTGTCTCTGCCTCCTGAGTGCTGGGATTAAAGGAGTGTGTCTCCAAGCTGTTTTTGCTTTGTTTTCAAAATAAAAAGTATCTTGAATATAGCAATATAAGACCCATTTTTAGGGTGCAGAAAATTTGGGTACATAATTTTAAGTATATATTTAAAGTATTCAGGAAGACAGTTTTTTAATTTTTTTTATTTTTTTTTTATTTTTTTTTTATTTTTTTTATTTTTTAAAGATTTATTTATTTATTATTATTATGTGTACAATATTCTCAGTATTCTGTCTGCATGTATGCCTGCAGCCAGAAGAGGGCGCCAGATATCATTACAGATGGTTGTGAGCCACCATGTGGTTGCTGGGAATCGAACTCAGGACCTTTGGAAGAGCAGGCAGTGCTCTTAACCGCTGAGCCATCTCTCCAGCCCGGAAGACAGTTTTGATGTATTGACATAATTAAATTTAGAGAAACATCTTAGATTGCTTCTGATTAATTTGATTGGGATAGTGTAGCAAAATGTCCTTAGATAAATCAGAACTGGTTAGAAAGGCTAGGTTGGTTTGGAGTTAAGCAGAAGTACAATGTAGTCATGCTTTTGGGCTGGGAGTGTTGCTGGGTAGCAGAGTGCTTACCTAGCATGTGAAGGCAGATTTGAGTCCTGTACTGTAAAAACCAAACCAAACCACTTTCCCAGAAAGGCAAATACCTGAGCTAATGGGAGCTCATTAACTCTAGCCTGACAGGGAAGGAACCAGCATAGGACCATACTAGACCCTCTGAATGTGAGTGACAGTTGAATGGCTGGGGCAGACTGTGGGGCCGCTGGCAGTTGCACCAGGATTTACCCTTACTGCTTGTACTGGCTTTTTGGGAACCCATTCTCTTTGGATGATACATTGATCAGCCTGGATATAGTAGGGAGGGCCTTGGACCTTCCCCAAAGCAATATGCCTTACCCTCTCTGATGAGGAGTAAATGGGGGGCGGGGAGAGAAGGCGGAGGAAATAGGAGGAGGGGAGGGAGTGGGGACTGGTGTTGTTATGTAAAATGAAAAAAGATAGTTCTTTTTTTAAAAAAAAATTGAGAAAAAGCTTCCCCTCAAGTTCTGCTTTTGCCCATTTACTGATACTGTTTTCCTATTTCTAAGTATCTTTTTGTTACCAAATGAGCTGTTAGTGTGAACACTGTCAGTAGATTGATTTTCTGTCTTTATAAGATGACAGTGACATGGCAGATTGCCAGCTAGTCACATATGGGTTCCTGTATTTAAGTTCTATTAATTAATCAAAAAGAAATAACAAATTGTAAGGTAGCATTCAGGTTTTTTAATTTCTTAAAAAGACTTTATTTAATTTTATTTTAAGTGCATTGATGTTTTTGTCCACATTCATATCTACGTGAGGGTGTCAGATTCCCCGGAACAATAGTTACATGCAATTGTGAGCTGCTGGGACTTGAACCCGGGTCCTCTGGAAGAAAGAGCAGTCAGTGCTCTTAACTGCTGAGCCATCCCTCCAGCCCCTAATTTAATGCTTTTGAGGCAAGGGCTTACTGTGGTCTTCACTGGCTTTGATCTGCCTGCCACTACTGGAATTACAGATGTGTGCCCCCAGTCGCAGCCTTTGAAAACTGCTGGAAGAACAGAAAAGTTGTGTTTGGTACTAAGTCTTTTGGGTGTGATAGCTTATGTTTCAAAACAATACACATACTTTGTTAAAAAGAAATAAGAAACTTACCTTTTTTTCTATTTTGATTTTGAGTTGAGCTTTGATATAATATATTCTGAATTATTTATTTTACCCAAGTTCCCAATTGTACCTACAGTGCCATTTTCTATTGCTGGGCGGTAGTGGTGCATACCATTAATCCCAGCACTTGGGAGGCAGAGGCAGGCGGATCTCTGTGAGTTCGAGGCCAGCCTGGTCTACAGAGCTAGTTCCAGGACAGGCTTCAAAGCCACAGAGAAACCCTGTCTTGAAAAACCAACCATGTCTTTGGTGTTCTTTTAGTTTTCTATATCTGTTTTATCTTTATTTGTTTATTTATTCATTGGTTTAAGCTGTATCTTTTTTCTTTTTAAGATAGGTGCAGACCTCTACGTATATACACCTGAAAAATCTAAGAGCTCAGTCATCAATCCACTTGGTTTTTTTGGGTTTTTTTCCTGGTTTTTGAGACAGGGTATTTCTGGGTAGCTTTGGAACCTGACCTAGAACTCACTTTGTTGACCAGGCTGGCCTTGAACTCACAGAGATCCACCTGCCTCTGCCACCTGAGTGCTGGGGTTAGAGGCATGTGCCTCCACCACCCAGCTGGTTTTGTTTTTGAGAATTACTGTGTGTTGAACTTGAATTTTCCTGCCTCAGCCTCAGGGGTGTGAGGTTACAGGTGTGCGAGAAGATGTAGTTCACTGAGCCTTTTGTTTCTTTGCTTTCTCTCTCTCTCTCTCTCTCTCTCTCTCTCTCTCTCACTCTCTCTGTCTCTCTGTCTCTCTCTGTCTCTCTGAGACAGGGTTTTCCTGTGCAGCCCTGGCTGCTCTAGATCTCTGTGAGTTTCAGGACAGCCAGGGCTACACATAGAAACTCTGTCAAAAACAAAACAGAATGTGTATGAGTGTTTTGTCTATGTGTATGAATGTGTGACTGGCTTGTTTATGGGAGCCCTCCAGATCCACATGATTGTATAGCACCAAGGGACAGGACAGGGTCACTAGCCTTAGTAGGTGACTGTGCCTCAGTAGGTAACCTTGCCCCTCAGTGGGTGACCCTGTCTCTCCATAGGTGACCCTGTCCCTCAGTGGGTGACCCTGGAGTCCATTAGAGAGTAGTTAAAATTTTAGGTAGGTCATGGGTAGAGTGCTTGCTTAGCATTGCAAGGCCTTGGATTAAGTTCTGGCACCTGGTCCTCCTGATCCCCTTCCTAAGAGAAAAAGAAAAGGAAAGGAAGCATGTAGAAGCACATTTATTTCTGGTGTGTTGACTGCTGCTTTTTAGTCTTGCTGACAAGACTGCCTCTGAACTCAGTCCTGTTGCCTCTGCCTCCTGAGAAACTCAGATCCCAGCCTTGTTTCAGATGCTGGGGTCTGAAATGTAGTATCTGTGATACTCCTGCTTCGGGAGATCTATTGTCATTTTGTTGGTTCAGCAGTGTTTACTCAGGTTTTGTGAAGTGTTGTTACAGCTATTTCAGAAGGCATCTGGGGGCTGGAGAGATGACTCTGTGGTTAAGAACAAGTTAGGTCCCAGCATCCACTTCAGCTGACTCTCACATTCCAGTAGTTAAGCTTCAGGAACCTGGTGCACTGCATGTGTGTGCACCTCTACACACGTGGCATATAGACACATAGACATACAGATTTTAAAGTAAAAATGAAAAAGGATATTCCGATAGGGCGTGGTGGTATTCACCTCATTTTCAGTATTTGCAGTCAGAGGCAGGAAGACTGAGCTTGAGACTATTAGGATTACATAGTACAAGACTAGTTCAGTGAGATCTCACCTCAAAAACAAACAAAATTACCATAACATCAAAGGCTGGACATAGATTTCAGTCGTCTAGTACTTGCATAGTTACTATCTTTGGCAATTTATGAGTGGTCATTTTGTGTATTGTGTCAATTTATAACTGAGATTTTCATGGGTTGTACCCTGTGTAATTAATAACTGTTAAATTTCTAAGAGATCTCCAACCCACCCCTGAGTGTTCAGGTGTTCTTAGTGGACTAGCAGTCATTGGGCTCTTCTTCATTCATTGTTATTGTGCTGAGGTGTAAAATGTTTGATTACTTACACATCACTGTGTATCTTAAATAATAACAAGGCTGGGCATTGGTGGTGCATGTCATTAATCCTAGTACTCAGGAGGCAGAGATAGGCAGATCTTTGTGGTTTTGAGGGCAGCCTGATCTACAGAAGTAGTTCCTGAATAGCCAGGGCTATCTACACACACACACACACACACACGAGAGAGAGAGAGAGAGAGAGAGAGAGGGGGGGGGGGGGGAGGAAAAGAAAAGACAGACAAATTAGCTTCTCTTATATTGGGCTTTCTTTTGAACTTCAGGACTTCAGGAGTGAGAAGTAAAGACTTTGTGAGTCCTAAAACATTAGTTTTCTGTCTTGATTTTTTTTGCCTTTGTTTTCTTGTTTAGTCTCAAGACATAGTACTCAAGAAATCTTTCCTTGTTTTTTAGGTTCTAAATGGCTTCTAAGAAGTTGGGTACAGATTTTCATGGTAAGTGAAGCGTTAAATATTATGGTTTAAGTTATGATTTGATCAGAAAATATAAATTGCTTTAGTATTTTGTTATTTTTTTATACTGAACAGCCTAAGTAAAACAAAGTTATACAAAACATAGCATGTCCTGGAACTACGTAGATCAGCCTTGCCTTGACCTCACAGACCTCTGGAAAAGTAGCCAGTGCTCTTAACCACCGAGCCATCTCTCTAGCCCTGCTGCTTATTCTCTCTGCCCACCAGGCCCACCTATCCCTCTCCTGCCTAGGCTATTGGCCATTCAGCTTTTTTTCTTCTCCTTTTCTTTTCTTTTCTTTTCTTTTCTTTCTTCTTTCTCTCTTTCTGTCTCTGTCTCTCTCTCTCTCTGTCTCTCTCTTTCTCTTTCATTTTAGACCAGTCAGGTGCCTTAGGCAGGCAGGGTGGAACAAAAGCAATACATCTGTACATAATTAAACAGGTGCACCATAAGCAAATTTAACACACACCTTTACACAGTTAGAGTAGTGTTCTGCAGCATAGACAAAGGTAACACACCTTTACATAGTTAAAGTGATATTTCACAGCAGTTGAATGCTTCACATATCTGAGCCATGGTCATGGGTTTGATTCTCTAGTACTGGGGGTGTGGTGGGAATCCATATTATTCTAGAAAGTAATAATGCTTTTATTCTTTGTGCTAAAAAAATGATTGTTTCACTGGTACCCATGCCCTCACCCCCTAGAAGGCAAGAAAAAGCTCGCAGAGAACTCTTAAATCAAAGACACCTATTGTGAGGAGTCTCATCAGTTCAGACGATGTGTATCAGTCAGACAGTGGTGTAGGTTCTGAGAATACAGACGTGGCATAGTGGCACACAGTGTAAATCCCAACTACTTGAGGACAAGGTTGGGTTGTGAACTCAAGACCATCCGTGTCAGGTACCAATACTTTGTCTCCCAAACAAAACATAACAACCCAAACAAAATGGTTTGAGAGTACGCCTTCAAATAAGACTTGACTTGGCTACAAGAAACCTATGTTTCCTTTGACAAGACAGACAATAAGTATAATAAAACAGCTATGTAGTATGTTAGAAGAAAAAAAATACTGCGAGGTCAAGTCAGACAACATAGTGAGGTAGGGTGCTGCAGTTAAACCTGGTTCAGAAACGTTTGAGCAGAGTTGAAGACGTGAAGGAGTGAGTTGTGAATCCAAGAGAAGAGCATTCCAGATAAAGGAACAGCGGGTATGGAACACTTTAGGTCAGGTTTGAGCTTGACATCATTTCAGGCAGAGGTCCCTGTGACTCAGGCAGTAATCCAAAGGACAGTTAGGAGATGTGGACAGAAAGATCCTAGGAGGCTTTTTTAGGCGACTGTGAGTACTTTGGATCTTTTTTTATTATTTATTTTTTTTTGAGACAGGTTTTCTCTTTGTAGCTCTTGTTGTCCTGGCCTTGAACTCACAGAGACCCACCCGCCTCTGCCTCCAGAGTGCTGGGATTAAAGGCATGCGGCAGGCCCTACAAGTTCTTTGGATTTTACATTGAGTATAATTGAAAACAAACCCTCCTAGTGAAGATAGTGAAGTAGACCGAGTAGACAGGTCTCAGTCAGGTAAGCTGTTGGAGAAGGGACTCAAGTCTTAGGAGAGCCTAAATGTACGTTTACCTAAGTTATAGCAAAATAAGTACTAAAGTTATTTGCTAATGTTTTCTCCTTTATTATTATTATTATTATAGGGACTTTCAGTTACCTTGATGATGTCCCATTCAAAATAGGAGACAAATTCAAAACACCAGCTAAAGTTGGTCTACCTATTGGCTTCTCCTTGCCTGATTGCTTACAGGTTATCAGAGAGATGCAGGTAAGTCATGAATTTTACTTAGTGTTTAGTGCATTGATAAACTTGGATAAACTGTTCTTACATCTTTCATTTTGTTCCTATTAATGCCTGGTTTACAGTGGTACCCAGACCTCCATTTATTGTTTGACACATGCATAGATGTGTGTGTGTGTGTGTGTGTGATATATATTGGGTCTCAGTGCTTTCCTTGCACTGAATTTGCACAAAGCAAATTCCAGTTGCCCATTTCAGACACTCGCCTCTTTCCTCTGTTGATGTCCTCATTGTCTTTCAGATAATGTTTCTTTTGTTCTGCTCACACTTAGTTCTCACCCAGGCTGTTAGAGCAGCAGTTGGCTCTGCTGCTTGCAAGGTTTTTCACATCATTTCTAGAGTAATGATTTTAAGGCTTTAAAATTTTTTTTGAAAGTTTATAATTCAATGATTATTAAATCAAACATAGGGATGTCAGGTTTTGTCAGAGCACATTCGACCATCATCATGTTCCGAGTCAGCAAGAGTTTGTTAAATATACTTTGTGCATTTTTCCTATACCTGGCTTTCCTTGTGAGTTGTCTCTGGGTGGAATAGTCTTTCTCTGACTGTACAGAACTGTGCCTAAATGTTCTCCAGGGTTTCTTTCTCAACTCTCTCCTCTTGAGAGCTATGTTATATAGAAATGCATGAAATTACTTTTTTTTATATTTATTTATTTATTATGTACACAATACTCTGTGTGTATGCCTGCTGGCCAGAAGAGGGCACCAGACCTCATTACAGATGGTTGTGAGCCACCATGTGGTTGCTGGGAATTGAACTTAGGACCTTTGGAAGAGCAGGCAGTGCTCTTAACCTCTGAGCCATCTCTCCAGCCCATGAAATTACTTTTTGAAGGCACCAAAAAGCTGAGTGTTGCTTCATAAGTGCCTGCCTTTGGGATGTGCTCTTGTGGGGACTGAGGAGAGAGTCAGCTCAGTGTCCTCAGAGGTGCTTACAGCTTAGAGGTATTGTGAGAAACCCAGAAGAGCACAGTGCGCTCACAGAACTTTACTCCGCCTTGTTGGAAAGGAAATTTTGTTTCTGGGGACTCATTAGGACATCAGCATGTCACTTTAAAAGAATTTTGCCTTATAGAGTCTGTGTGCAGAATTCAGTTGCTTTGTTTTTATTTTGGTTTTTCAAGACAGGGTTTCTCTGTGTAGCTTTGGAGCCTGTCCTGGAACTAGCTCTTGTAGACCAGGCTGGCCTCAAACTCACAGAGATCCGCCTGCCTCTGCCTCCTGAATACTGGGATTAAAGGTATGCTGTCCAACTCTCAGTTGCTTTGTTTTAATAACTTTATTGAGATAAGATTTACATACCTTGAAATGAACTCTTTCAAGCTATATACTTCAGTGGTGTGGTTTTTTTTTTTTTTTTGGTTTTTCGAGACAGGGTTTCTCTGTGGTTTTGGAGCCTGTCCTGGAACTAGCTCTTGTAGACCAGGCTGGTCTCGAACTCACAGAGATCCGCCTGCCTCTGCCTCCCGAGTGCTGGGATTAAAGGCGTGCGCCACCACCGCCCGGCTCTTTTTTTTTTTTTTTTTTTTTTTTTTTTTTTTTGAGACAGGATTTCAGGATTTCTAGCCCTGGCTATTTTGGAACTAGCTCTGTAGACCAGGCTGACTGATCTCTCTGACCAGGCTCAGAGATCCACCTGCCTCTGTCCCCCAAGTGCTGAGATTAAAGATGTAGCCACTACCACCCCACCTGATTTTTTTTTTAATTAATTTTAATTTGTGTGCTTTGGTGTTTTGCCATGGGTGTCAGGTCCCCTGGAACAGGAGTTACAGACAGTAGTGAGCTGCTATGTGGGTGCTGGAAATTGACGCAGGGTACTCTGGAAGAACAGCCAGTGCTCTTAACTGCTAAGCCATCTCTCCAGTCCCCTGGTCAGTTTTTAGTATTTATTCACAGTTGTGTAAACTTTTAGAGTATTTTATTCCTCCCGCCCCGAAAAGAAACCCTCTGTGGTCTTTGTGACAGACACATTTAATTTAGGTTTTTGTATTTGGAGTCCTAGGCCAGAGGTCTCAATTTGGAGACTCCCAGTGAACTAGGTCTGCTCCTTCATCCCGAAAGGTCAAATGAAGAGATGAATGGTGGTAAACACATGAACATAATGTATTCTCAGGGTAATGACTAAATACCAGCAGTCTAGTTATAAAGCCTGTCTGTCCCAGGAGGCTGATAACTGTCCTGGTCTGCAGTATAAGCTGGAGGTTTGCACAGCTAGACATTTTGTCTGGTTGAACATTCAGTAAAATGATAAACGAGTTGCTGTGAGACAGAAAGTGTGACTCCTTTTGAGCACTTCTTTCTCTCCTACTCAGAGAGCTTTACTGAAATGTTCAGTTCTTCTCAAAAAAGAAAAGAAAGGAAAAGTCGCTGCTGCCTGGCAGGGAACTTTGAGCCTTTAGAAAAGGTGTTGATATATTAGACTTTTTGTTCCTGGAATCCACGTGAGTGTGAGAAAACACTTCAGAAAAGGGCCAGTTCACAATTATCTTGCTTTTAGTTCCTCATCAGACACCTTCAAACCCAAGGAGAGAGTCAGTGATTTTAATAAAAGCAGCCTCTCCGTCCCTGTTACGTTGCTATGGCTAAGTAGTATTGCTCTTGTGTGGGTATGCCACACTTGTGTATTCATCAGTTGATAAACATGCTGGTAGTTTCTATTTTTGACTATCCTGACCTGTATTGCTGTGAAGGTTTACATGCAGGCTTCCCCTTCTTTCTCATTCTTCTGGATGTATAAAGGTGGAATCATTGGGCCTTCCTATAACTGTGTAAAGGAACTACCAGATGATATTCCAAATCACTGTGTCATTTTATTCACACTAGCACTGGAGGTGTGTTCCAATTGTGTCCGTCTTACCTGCCTGTGGTAACTGCCTCTTTCATTATGTATTTGTGGGTGTGAAGTTGTATTTTGTGGCTTTGATTTTCATTTTACTAATGACACTAAGCATCTTAAGTGGTTTTGAATACTGGATAGATAATCTTTTTTAAATGGAGACTTCATTGGGCCCTAAGGTACGATTTTACCTTATACCTTTTACCTATACTTTCCTTGCTCCATTTTCCTCATAATAAATAATCATTAAATACCTTTCTTGTGTATGTAGTCCTTGTAATAATATGATTTAAAAACCCCAGAGCTAGAGATGTAGCTTAGTGGTAGCATGTGTGCTCTGCATGCACGAAGCCCTTGGTTTATCTCTGCTACTGTACACAGACATACATATAAATACACAAACATGCACACACAATTGAAAATATAAGACAAGAGGTGAGATGAATAAAGCCTTGGGTTTATTGCTACCACTACACGCGCGTGCGCGCGTGCACACACACACACACACACAAACATACATAGCATGCACATACAATTGAAAAAATAGGAAAGAGAGTTGTGATGATTTTTGCTAGGAGTAGACACATATGCTGTAGTCCCATAGGCTTGGGAAGTTGAGGCAGGAGGTCCATTTTCATACAGCAATTTGAGGCCAGCAAAGCAAAATGGATGGCCTTGTATCACTTACCTTCCTCATTGCTGACAGGGTTCCTACAGAAACCACTTAAGGTAGAGAAAGGATTTATTTGGGTTATGTTTTGGGGAAAGCAGTCCATCATGACAGTGGAGGCGTCCCGTGGGACTGG
This sequence comes from Microtus oregoni, assembly GCF_018167655.1. NCBI lineage: Eukaryota > Metazoa > Chordata > Mammalia > Rodentia > Cricetidae > Microtus > Microtus oregoni. The sequence continues at coordinate 6,390,947 of NW_024543076.1, read as the reverse complement.
TTTCTCTCTGCTGCAATGTGTGAGGTAAGTGTGGATAAGGGGCTATGTCCCAGCCCTCAGGCAAGCCCCACCTCCTAGAAGTTCCATAACCTCCCAAATAAGCGACATTAGCTGTGGACCAGCACATGAGACTGCCAGGTAATTTCACAGTCTACTCTTGGGCCCCATAGGCTGGCCTGGAATCTGGGCTGGGCTGTATCCCTCAGACCTCCCCCTAACTAAAGGTTCCACAGCTTAGCCCACCTGGTGTCTCTCTCTCTCTCTCTCTCTCTCTCTCTCTCTCTCTGTCTCTCTGTCTCTCTGTCTCTCTGTCTCTCTCTGTTGTTGTGTCCGTCCCCCTCCCCAGAATGTCACTAAAAAGCCTGGTTGACCTGGAATTCATTATGTAGAAGAGGCTGCCCTCAAACCCGGTAACCATGCTGTCTTGTTTTTATATGTTTTGCTTTCAAATGATGAAAACTAACCAGTGGACCTTTAATCCCAACACTCAGGAGGCAGGGGCAGATGGATCCCAGTCTGATTTACCTAGTGATTTCTGGACAGCCAGGGCCACATAATAGACAATATTGAACCAATGTGAGTCAGTTAACATACATAGCATCTAGGGTCCTGGAAATTTCACTTGGATGCTGTGGCCACAGTAGTGTAGGGTAGTCCTTAGTGTCTGTGGTTCATAACAGTCTGCAGTCATTCTTGTTTTTTTGAGACTGGGTTTCTTTTACTTTTCTTTTTAATATTTATTTATCTATTTTATGTATATGACTGCTCTATTTGTATGTATGCCTGTATTACACAAGAGAGAATAAGACAAAAGATGACATCAGATCCCATTATTTCTGGTTTTGGACCACCATGTGGTTGTTCTGAATTAAACTCAGGACCTCTGGAAGAGCAGCCAGTGCTCATAACTGCTGAGCCATCTTTCTAGCCCTATGGTTTTATTTTCTTAAAATGTTTTTTTCTGGAAGTTCTGAAATATTTAAAAGTACTTCCTACAGGAAATATACTACTTTCTGCCTTCCAGTAGGGCTGCCTCTTTTTTTTTTTTTTTTCTTCGAGACAGGGTTTCTCTGTGGCTTTGGAGCCTGTCCTGGAACTAGCTCTTGTAGACCAGGCTGGTCTCGAACTCACAGAGATCCGCCTGCCTCTGCCTCCCGAGTACTGGGATTGAAGGCCTGCGCCACCATCGCCCGGTTTAGGCCTGCCTCTTAACACCCCTTCCACCTCAACACTGGGATCAGTAGTCCTAAGGAGCCAGCCATATTCAAACCATAGCATCCCTCCATTTTCTGTAGGATGTGTTCTGCAACCTATGGAAGATGCTTAAAGCCTCAGGTAGCAGTTGAGCTAACCGCTAGGTATCGCACTGGTGTGCTGGACTCGTCTCTGGCAGGAGACTGATTCAGGAGACTGAATGGGAGAGGAGGCCAGATTTTATCACACTATTCAGGGTGTCATTAAAGAGATTTAGTTTTATTTTATCTGTATGAGTGGATGCACCACATACATGCCTGTTACTTATAGAGGTCAGAAAAGGTGTTAGATCTCTTGTGACTAGAGTTAAAGATAATTGCTGGATGGTGGTGGCGGCACACACCTTTAATCCAGCACTCGGATTAATTCAAGGCAGCCTGGTCTACAGAGTGAGTTCCAGGACAACCAGGGCTACACAGGGAAACCCTGTCTTGAAAACCAGTTTTGATCCACCATGTTGGTGCTGGGAACAGATCTTGGGTCCTCTACAGGAGCAACAAATGCTCTTAACTGCTGAACTATCTTCCAGTCCAAAAGTTAAGATGTGTTTTTTCTGGAGTTTTTGCTTGCTATTCTTTTTTTGTAGTTATTATAAACAAACGAAACTATAGCAAAAAAAATGGGCCAGTGGGAAACCTCTAGTGAGTTGATAATGCTTGCCTCTCTTTTTGGTTTTTCAAGGCAGGGTTAATGTATCTGACTGGAGGTGTCATGCACTTTTAGAAGAGTGAATGGGCCACCAGAGTAGCTTTCTTGAGTGGGTGGCTAACCCCGTCCCCCAGTCATGTACAATTAAGAACGAAAAAACCAAAGGGAAGAAAAGCAATGGATGTGCAAGTTCCCTTTGGTCTGGTATGAGGGTTAATTTATAGAAGTTATCTGGGAGCATGGTTTGGACAGTGGAAGTCTTGGTGCTCTCATGAGGCTCAGCCTTGTGCTGGCGTGCTGCCTGCTCACACAGGACTGAATTGGGTAGGGGAGAGTAGTAGCCCCTGGGCTCACACCTCCTCTCTCTGCTGTATCCCTGCAGTATGACTTCTCCTTGGAAAAGAAAACCATTGAGTGGGCCGAAGATATTAAGCTAATCCAAGAAGCTCAGCGAGAAGCAGAGCGGAAGGCTGAGGATGCGGAAGCTAAAGTGACTTCTAAGAGTGGCCCAGAGGGTGACAGCAAAATGAGCTTCTCCAAGACTCATAATCCAGCCACAATGCCGCCTCCGATTAACCCCATCCTTGCCAGCTTACAGCACAACAGCATCCTCACTCCAACTCGGGTCAGCAGTAGTGCCACAAAGCAGAAAGTTCTCAGCCCACCCCACACAAAAGCGGATTTCAATCCTGCTGACTTTGAGTGTGAAGAGGACCCGTTTGATAATCTGGAGTTAAAAACCATCGATGAGAAGGAAGAACTGAGAAACATTCTGGTAGGAACCACTGGACCCATAATGGCTCAGTTACTGGACAGTAACTCACCCAGAGGAAGCTCGGGTTCTGTGTTACAGGATGAGGAGGTCTTGGCCTCCTTGGAGCACGCAACCTTAGATTTCAAGCCTCTTCATAAACCCAATGGCTTTATAACCTTACCGCAGTTGGGCAACTGTGAAAAGATGTCGCTGTCTTCCAAAGTGTCCCTCCCCCCTATCCCTACAGTAAGCAATATCAAATCTCTCTCCTTCCCCAAACTTGACTCTGATGACAGCAATCAGAAGACAGTCAAGCTTGCAAGCACTTTCCATAGCACATCCTGCCTCCGAAGTGGCACACCCCGGAATTTCCTGAAGCCTTCCACCCAAAGCAGTGCCAGTGAGCTCAATGGGGACCATACTCTTGGGCTTTCCGCTTTGAACTTGAACAGTGGCACAGAGGTGCCAACCCTGATGACGTCCTCCCAGATGCCTTCCCTGTCTGTCTTGTCTGTGTGTACAGAAGAACCATCACCTCCAAATACATGTCCCACGGTAAGTTTCAGTCCTAACTTACAGTCCCAGAGATGTCTCAGTGATCCCATTTAGCAAAAGTCCCCCACAAGGCCTAGTGTTTGACGGGGCTCTGTACAACGGCTTTTTTATCTGGTAGCTATAATTCCAGATAGTTTTCTGAGGACCAGGATTACTACTTTTGAACCCAGCTTTGATATTTATTTTTGGTTTTTCTTCAGTGCCAGGCCATTGCCATGGTAGACAAGGACTCTGCCACTGCCCTACATTCCCAGCTAAAACTGGGTTAATGTTCACCTCCCTGCACCTTTAAGGTCTTTTCCTTTGCAAATGTAAGAGATAACACAACCCCTAGGAATGGTATTTCTCTGTCTGAATCTTGATCCTTTTTGTACTGTTATGTCTTAATAGGTTTTTTGTCTTTGTTTTTGGTGGTTTTAGTTGAGTCGGGGTCTTACTGTATGGCCTAGATCTCCTACCTCCACCTGGTGAGAGCTGGGATCACAGTGTGTGCCCACCCCTGTGCCTGGCTGTCTGGCTGTTGTCTCTCTGCCCATCTTCCTTGCAGATACTCCTGGTCACACCCTCTCCTCTCCTCCTATTCTCATGTACCCTGTTTTTGTTTTTCTGATCATGATGTGGCTCTGTAGGATCTACATTTCTTCAGACTGAATGGTGACTGTAGATAGTAATTGTGTGATGCTTTGTTATCCTCCTCAGCAGGACACTTGTTAGGCAGTCTGGAAAGTGGGTCGAAGGATGCATTAGGATGGATTGATAAAGAGATTGCAACTTTCTCATCCTGAAGAAAATCTAAATTTATTTTTGTTTTTTGAGACAGAATTTCTCTGTGTACCCTTGATTGTCCTGGAACTCACTTTGTGGACCAGGCTGGCCTTGAACTCACAGAGATCCGTCTACCTCTGCCTCCTGAGTGCTGGGATTAAAGGCGTGTGCCTTTACCCTCAGCAGAAAATACTATTTTGCTATACAGAATGATGGTAAAACAGGGCAGTTTCTTTGTCAGGTAGTATAAGCTCAGCTCTGATGTGTGTTTCTGCCCCAGAACAGCATTTCCGTATCCTGGCTATATAAATATATAAATAGAAGCCGCAGAGTGTCTTTCTATACTTGCTCATAGATGTTTTAAATGGCAATGGAAGAGGCTGTGTAGAGCCCGGAAGGAGCCTAGTTGCATTGGTAGAGACCACAGCAAGCTGTTTGTCAGCCAGTAGAAAGACAGAACCCTGCCTGCCTCACTAATGCACCTTCCCAGCAGCGGCCCTCCTGTGAATGACGTGTGAGTGCCTCCACTCTCAGGGAGCCCCTTGGCCCAGGGAAACTTGACAGACTGCTGAGCATCCTGGTCCTTGGAGTGGGCTGGATCCTGATTCCTCTTGGTCAGTTGTTGGCCTCTGGTCAGCACTGTATTCCTTCTCATGACATATTAGATGCATTAGGTAAATGAAAAGCACCTTGAAATGATGGGGGTTCAGCCAGTGCCCAGCCTTGTTTGATGAACCCCATAGAGACCAAAACCAGAGGACTAACCCTCCCTCCTTTCTTTCTTTCCTTCTTCCTCTTTCTCTCCTCTCTCTCTCCCTTCCCTCCTCTCCCCTCCCTTCCTTTTTCTTTCTAAGATTGCTTTATTTTTCATTATTTGCCTGCATGTATATATATGCACCATGTGTGTGCCTGGTGCCTGAGGAAGTCATAGTGTGTTGGATCCTTGGGAACCAGAATTAAAGACAGTGTGAGTGACTATGCCTGCGCTGGGACGCAAACCTGAATCCTCTGCAAGAGCACAGGTGCTGAGCTGTCTCCAGCCTCTCCTAAATCCCACAGAGTCTAGCATTTCAGTTATTCTGAGGCTGGTTTTCTGTACCTCCACTTCCACCTGTAGAAGCTTTTGATACCCTCTGTCAATCTCTGGAGAGTTTGAATTTTACTGTTGATTTGCCTTATCATTTACTGTGTTGGGCCCTTCTGGTCTCTACAAGATCAGGGTTAGGCCAGGTTTTAGTCACTGACTATGAAAAATTAAAATCGCATTTTGTGCTTGCCAATAAATATATATTTTTACTGAAAAAGTTCCTAATGAGAAAGAACTGCCTAAATGTGGTAATGGTGTCTCGTTTACATGAGTCTAGGATGCAGCACAGTAGTATTGCGCTGCACACACAGAACTTTACCCGTAGTAATCATAATCATGCCAGATAACCTTGATGAAGGATGTGAAACACTCTAGTATTAGCGATTTTGACAAGGGGTCCTTTTTTATTTTTGTAGATAGTCTTGCTATGTATATGTAGCCCAGACTGCCTTAACTTTAGGATCCTCCTTCTTCCTAAGTCCTAGTAATAAGGGATCCTTAGTGGTGTGTGGTTAATAAAGCATTATGTGAAGGAGACAGTCATTTTTCTCTGTTCAGGAAGTATTCTCAGTCCTAATATTTAAAAAAGAAAAGAGACTTTCCTCTCTCCTAGTATTTAAAATCCTATGCATTAAACTGGAGAAAAGATGGCTCAGTGGTCAAGCATTTTCGCTGCTCTTAAAGAGGACCCAGGTTTGGTTCCCAGGACCTACATGATGGCTAATAACTATGTGTAACTCCACTTCCAAATCTCACAACATCTTCTGGGCTTCGCAGTCAGCAGACATGCACATGGTGCACACACATAGATGCAGGCAAGCAGAGAGTAAATACAAATCTAAAAACCTTTAGTCAGAGCACACTGGAAGCAGAGGGAATGAATTTGAGGCCAAATTGATGTACACAGAGAATCCTAGGCCTGCATAGTGAGATCCTGTCTTTAAAACAAACAAAAACTGGGGCTGGAGCAGTGGCTCAGAGGTTAAGAGCACTGGCTGCTGTTCCAATTCTTAGCAACCACAGGGTGGCTCACAGCAATCTATCTATATAGTGGGATCTGATGCCCTCTTCTGGCATAAAGTTAACAGAGCACTCATTTATATAAAATAGCAAAACAAAACTACCTAATAGTAATATGACTTTATTAAAATATCCTGTTGGCTATTTACATTATCTCTAATGTTTATGACAAATGATGTTGAAATGACTATTTTATTTATATATATGTATGTATATGTATTACAGTTTTTATAGATTTATTTTTGGTGTATGAGTGTTTTTGCCTACATATGTTTGTATGCTACATGCATGCCTGGCACTGTGGAGTTGAGAAGTATCTGGAGTTATGGACAGTTGTGAGCCACTGTGTGGATGCTGGGACCCAAACTCGGCTCTTCTGCAAGACCAACAAGTGCTTTTAACCAGTGACCTGGGTTTGTATTTTAATACTCCCAAAGACTCGGTCCCTAGATGTGTAACCAGAACAAAGAATTTTATCAGGCTTTCCATATAGCCACATTTACCTGAAGGTAATAACAGTTCCAAAAGCACAGTAGTACTTTCTAGAGATATTTTTGTTATTTTTTCATTTTGTTTTGAGACAGGGTTTCAATATGTAGCTGCAGCAATCCTGAAACTCAATGTAGACCAGACTGGCCTCGAACTCACAGAGATCCGCCTGCCTCTGCCTCCCGAGTACTGGGATTAAAGGTGTGCACCACCACTCCCAGCTCTTGGAGCTGTTTAAAGGGAGAGATACACCTATTAGAATAGTCCTGGCTTTTGGCTTCCTGGCCGGGCTCATGAGAGAGCTGCCTTTGTTGTTTGAGGAGCTGGTGATTTGGAGCCAGCCTCCGAGAAGGCTCATAGAGTCTTGAGTCTGCAAAGGGGCTAGATTGATTTATGAGGATGGCGCCTGCACCTTGCTGAAGTCCCTGGAAATGGATGCTTAGAGTATGTTATGGGTGGTATTTCAATGGAAGCTGCTAGTCTACAGGCCTGTGTTCTTTCTGGCTTTCCCCAGCAGACTTTGAGAACATCTGGTTATAGCAGAACTTGTTTTAGGACAGAGGACTATACATTGCCTTAATTCTACCCAATAGAAAAAGAAAACTAGGAAAAATAACATGTTTTCTTTGCTTCTTGGGAGCCAAACTACCATGAACAACTTGGGATTTTGTTCCCATGGTGAATTGGGTCTGGGAGTGAGCTGAGTTGCCCTTGTACCTTAGGTTTCATTATCAGAGATGTAACCAGTCAGATGAGAACTAGGGAGGTCCAGTGGCAGGCAGTAAAACTGCTTGTAGCCAGTGTAAGTACACTGTGGCCAGGAGTCCAGCCTAGTGTGGCAAATATTCCTGCCTTGGCTCCAGAGGACAGCATTGTTAGCAGAAAATGAAGGGAGTGTGTTGTGTGGGGCAAAGGTAAGTGCCCTCAAAATCCTGAGGCCTGCGCTGACTGTGCATAGGAAGCCCAGACCAGTGATAAGCAGGGGTGAGGCTAGGACAGAGTCAGGTCCAGAGTGGGAAAGGCTGATGGAGTGCTAGGGAGAAAATGCATAGCCTATTCCAACATTAATCCTGCAGGTAGGTTCACACTCTGAACTACTTTTTAAGTCACAGGGATCGGGGCATGCAGCAGCATGTGCTGTCTGTATTTTCACATGTAGGGGCTGTGGGTTAAGGGCTCCAAGGGCTGGAGGTGCCTCCCAGCTTTTCTCCTTGTCTGGTACTTGGTACCTCTCTTCTTCCCACCCCACAATGCCTGGTCAGCAACCTAGGCCTCAGCTCATCTTGTTTTTGATCTTGCTTTTTTATTACTAGGTCACCCCTCTAAATTTCTCAGTGTCACAAGTGCCCAACATGCCCAGCTGTCCCCAAGCCTATTTGGAACTGCAGGCACTGTCTCCAAGTGAGCGGCAGTGTGTAGAGACAGTAGTCAACATGGGCTACTCATATGATTGTGTCCTGAGAGCCATGAAGAAGAAAGGAGAGAATATTGAGCAGGTAGGTGCTAGTAGGCAAGGTGTGGGTGGTGGAGCATGGTGGCCTCAAGTCACAGTTGTGATCTGCCTGTCTGTCCTAGAGTGCTTGCAGCTTCAGGCTCCTCCCCTGGACTGTTGACAGGGAAGCTGGAAGCTCAGCAGTAGGACTTGTGTAGCCAGCCCAGGCTGCTTGGAACTGAAGTAGCTGAGGCCGCCATTGGAATCAGGGCCATTCGTCTCCACCATGTAGGTGTGGTTACTGTTCCCGTCTTGCCTCCAGAAACTTTTGTCATGGCTGTACAGGAAGTTATGAATAGTGTGCTATAGTCTTCTACTTTGGGGACATTTTTCTGACATAAGTGTTTAATTTTAGAGGACTACCATCCTACCCTGAGTGCTGAGTTGACATTCTGGGAGTTGGGTCAGCTGTGACAGCACCTCCTTTAGAAAGTGGCTGTTCATTTCTAGAGGGGTGTGCCAGTCTATTTACCAAGTAATGACCGCCCAGGATCTGATGACTAGGGAGGTGTAGGGAGCTGAATTCACAGATGGTCTAGAACTCCCAGTACAGGAGTATCAGTAGGAGCTCAAACTTTGTTTCTTTTCTTAGATTCTCGACTATCTCTTTGCACATGGACAGCTTTGTGAGAAGGGCTTTGACCCTCTTTTAGTGGAGGAGGCTCTGGAAATGCATCAGTGTTCAGAAGAGAAGGTAGGAACCTTTACCATTCCTGGGACAGCTATCTGTCCTCGTGTTCTCCCTGGGTCCTCTGTCACCTTTCCTTACCAGTGACTGCAGGCAGAAGCAGTTAAAGACAGAATCCCTTGTGCCCAGACAAGATGGGCCCTTCCATACTACAGATGAAGCATGAAGCTGACTCCCAGTGATAGGAAGGAAAAATTGAGTTGGGCTAAAAGCCAGGCTTTTGGATGGCTTGGGCCATTGCTAGCATTTTTGCCTTCCCCTTTAGGGATTCAGTACTGTCTTGGTGGGAATATTCACGTGGGGCAGTGGGACTCTTTCAGAGGTCAGCAAGTGAGTTGGGGCTGGGCTCCACAGCCCACCTCTGGGGAACTTTAGAAAGATCCACAAGACTCTGAGGGATACAGGTCCTCCTCCTACCGGATGCCTCTACATTCAGCTGCTCTGTGTGGCTGGACCCTTTTTAAAAATGTGTTCCTCTTTATCCCGTAGATGATGGAGTTTCTTCAGTTGATGAGCAAGTTTAAGGAAATGGGCTTTGAACTGAAAGACATTAAGGAAGTTTTGCTATTACACAACAACAACCAGGACAATGCTTTGGAAGACCTCATGGCCCGGGCTGGAGCCAGCTGAGACCAGGCCCTGCCATGGCCCTGCCACAGCACCACCATCCCCCAGGAGGCCCTGCATAGCTCACTCGTGGGCAAGAAGGGACATGCTTCCAGATTTTCTTTGGGAATTAGGCCAGATGTGAAGATGACATTTGCTAGTCTCTGTGAGCCCAGGCCCGAGCTGGGGGAAAGTAGGAAACTTGGGCATACAAATGCCCTGCTGGCTCCTTCAATATTAAACATATCTGTATTTTGAGAAGTGTCCTTCCCACATTGGCCTGTCAGAAAGAACACTTGGATCTTTCTGGGGTCTCTTATTTCCTCAGCCAAAACCTGGCCTGGCTCCCAAGAGGAGTGGGAAGAAGAGGAGGGGCATACTGCTGTTTGGGGGCTAGATGCTTTCCTCTTTGCCACACCACAGGCAGACTGAACTTCAACCAGAGTCGAATACAAGCGAGAGGTTCTTCCAGGGGCCCATCTCCCCCAGCAGTCCTTAGTGTTACACTGGTTCTGGAATGTCTCTGCGGTACAAAAGATGCACTTTTCCTCATGGGACAAAGTCTTCTGCTAGGCAGTCCCATGTGTCCCTGTCCAGACTGTTTCTTGTGGATTAGACACAGTCCTCTACTGCCCAGGGCATTGGAGCCCCTGTGCTAGGAAGCTGTTGGCAGTTTGAGTAATCATTGCCCCTTCTCAGCTCACTGAGAAAACAGGCCACGACTAGTCACTCAGCACTAACCCCAGTTCTTAAACAGCCTCCTCCAGCCCTGCTTTAGGACGACACAATGAGTAACACCTAGGCATAGAAACCACTCTTGGGTTTGTTTGTATTATGTTCTACACCATTAAAGATATAATACAGTCTTGAATCTAAAATAATTTGCTAACTATTTTGATTCTTCAGAGAACTACTAATAAAAACCTAAAAGGTTCGTTGTGCTGCCTTAACGTCTTTATTTCAGAAAACAGCTTGCCACAAGCTGACAAAACCATCAGAAAAGAAAAAAAAAGAAAAAAAAAAATAAAAAAATAAAAAAAAAAGAAAACAGCTTGAGTTAGGATGGCTGTAGGTGGCACAGTCATTTCTGGCCCACATTTCAGTACACTCTCCCCACCCATACCTTTTGGACCATGTCTTCTCTGGTTTTTTGGTATACAAATAGAGACTCAAACAAGAATCTCTTTAAATCTGATCTAGTGCATTCTCTGGACCAAGGGCCCATATGTCTCCTTGCCAAAGTGGAGGAAGGGCAGACGGGGCTTCAAGGTGCTCTTTAAAAAATAAAAAGTCCTGCTTGGGAGGCAGAGGCAGGTGAAGCTCTGTCCCTTTGCCTAGGAAGCCACCATGCCTACAGCCACAGGCAGAGCTAAGGTGCTCCCACAGCTCTCAGTGGCACTGGTGTAGCTGACAGAACTAATCCCTAGAGTTTTTAACTCTTTAGTAAAATCCCACATCCTTTTGGGGCTCTTGCTGGGCATGGTTTTTAGTGGCAATGTGAGGATGTGCTGTACAGTTACAAGCTAGGAACAGGCTGCCCTCTGGTGGCTAGTTCAGGCACTGCCTGGGGCCCACTATAGAGCCTTTCAGCCCTTTTGAATGCCTTTTAAACAGCCAGATCTCACTGTAGCCCAGGTTGGTTTCAAGGTACTCCTGCCTCACCCTCCCAGATGCTGAAATTACAAGTGAGCAATGCCATATCTGGTTTATCTTGGCCTTTTAGACATAACTCTTAAAACTTCCTTATGGGTTGTTAAATTCATGTGGTAGTGGCTTCTGGGCCTAGGCTGTGACACATGAATCTCAGGTGAACTCCAAAACTAACTGACTCTTGGAGGCTCTTTGTTTTCCTTGAGGTCCTTTCTGTTAAGAAGGTGACAGAGGAGATGGTTCATTAATAAAGTGCTTAAGGTGAAAGCATGAGCACTGAGGTTGGATCTCTAGCACCCATGCAGGAGGCCTGAGCAGCTGGGGGTACTGGTGCACACCTTTAATCCCAGCACTTGGGGGGCAGAGGCATTGGGATCCCTGTGAGCTGGTCCACATAGAAAGCTCCAAGACAGGAGGACCCATGGAACTTGGCTAATTAGTTAAATCAACTGTGAAACAGCAGAGGATTGTGGGTACCTAATAACATCTGGCCTACACATAGTAATAAAAGCAAGAATTCATTTAAAGAGCACAGTATGTTTGTTCCTGTATCAAGAAGGTTTAGACTGTTGACTACACTCGGTGCCAAGACACCCATAGCAAAGGTCCTCAAGTGGCTGGCCCGGGTGTCCTGGAAGAGTCAAGCCTAGGCAGTGGACTTGCCTGAGACCCTCCAGCCTGTCCAATCACTCAGAGGATTGGGAGTGAGGAGGACTAGTAGGTACTGTCCACAGGCCGGCTGTTTTAGCAAAAAGTGAATGAGAAGAACGTGCCAGCAGCAGCAGCATCCTCTAAGTCAAACCAGGGTTTCAGGGAGGGGCACTGTAAGCATAAAGCCTACCCCAGCCCAATTGTACTCTTAAGGTATCAACAGTTGCCAGTTTATATTTTCCAGAACTACATCTCCACTCTGGTGGGGAGGAAGAAGCTCACCCAAGTGCCTGGCTGGCACCAATGCTGGCACATAAGTCAGGAATAAGGCTGTTGGCTCAGCATGTGGTCCTAACCTCTGACCTCTGATTTCCAGGTTACTAGTGAACACCCCGATTTCATCCTCAAACTTAGGGACATGTACAGTTAGACCAAATATGTTCCTACAGACAACACAGGTCAACAAAGAGATACTCTTGAGCCCCAAACAGAAGGGGACATGAAGGTCTTCAACCTGGTCCTTTCTTACAGGGGGTCCTATAGTTGGAACTGAGGTAAGATGAGGTCAGTCCCTGAGTAGTGTGGCCATCCAAGGCCATGTATGGCTAGAATGAAGCTAGAGGTAGGACAGGGAGTGGCTGTCTGCAGGAAGGCCTTGGCAGAGCCTTTTCCAGCTCCAGAGAGCACGGCAATGTCTACCCAGGGTGAGCCCTTCTAAGACCGCACAGTTCTCTTGGGAGCTGCAGCTGGCCTGTGGCAGGTGAGGTACAGCTGGAGCTGGCTTCTCAGACTCTGGATGCACTTAGACTTCAAAGCCATGAGTTCATCCAGCTGGGTCACGAAATCTTCAAAATCCTGAGAAGAAAAAAGACAGTGGAGGTGTTTAATCTTGATGACCCTTTGTCTTTTCCAGTCTATTTTTTTTGTGTAGTTTTTCTTTTAATGTGTATGAATGTTTTGTCTACATATCATGTATGTACTTGGTGATACCCATGGAATTTAGAAGAGGACATCCAATCTCCTGGGACTGGAGTTTGAATGGTTGTGAGTCACACTGGGTGCTAGGACCTGGTCCTCTACAAGAGCAATGAGTGCTCTTAACTGCTGAGCCTTCTCTCCAGCCCCCTAGTCCATCTTTTTTTTTTTTTTTTTTTTTGGTTTTTTGAGACAGGGTTTCTCTGTGGTTTTGGAGCCTGTCCTGGAACTAGCTCTTGTAGACCAGGCTGGTCTCGAACTCACAGAGATCCGCCTACCTCTGCCTCCCAAGTGCTGGGATTAAAGGCGTGCGCCACCACCGCCCGGCCTAGTCCATCTTCTTGAAGGAACATTTTAAAATCCAAGTCCCTCTTCTCAGGGGAAAACCTTAAAACCTTAAAAGTTTCTATGGCTTTGGGTAGGGCCCCCTTCCCTGCATTGGAGACACTTTATAAATGGAGGCTGTATTCTGCAAAGGGGTGGTTACAAACAGGGTTTTGTGTCTGCAGGTTGTAAGCAGCAAGATAGTCACTGCTACAGTAATCACAGGGAGGCAACCCCAGCATACCCTTAGGAAGGCAGAATGGTTGGAAACCATCTTGCTTGGTAGTGAGCAGTATAGCACCATCTCCCACCTCTACCCCGACCCTCTGAGGGCCACAAGGCCTCAACAGTTAGTGCACAACAGCAGAACTTTGTCATGAATACCGCAGCAAACCTGACCCTCAAACAAACCACAAGCTACTTGTCAATAGCACGTGTGGCTATTCTACTTACATTAGAATCCATCTGGGTTATTAAGGTCTCCTCCTTGAAGTTCAGCTCAGCCATTTCATCCAGCTGTTCCTGGTGTGCACGGATGATCACCTGCCTAGGAACATGTGGAAGAAACTGACCTTTCCGGTTTCCCATACTCAGGGACAGCCTTTGGAAATTGAGTCTCATTTCCATACTAGGAGTCTCTGCCCAGTATGGAAAGGTCAGCTGGCCACTCCTTGCTTTCTCCTCTGTTCTGTTCTCAGAACTAGTCAAGGGATTAGGGAGTACCCATAATATATAGGAAGTATCTTGTCCCTGCTTCCCCAGCTGCTTCTTAGGGGCTGCCTGTTCCCCATGGCTTCCCTGAAAGAGGCTATCAAGCTGTGACAGCTGGGGTATATGGTACAAGGTTTGCTCTTATTTCTACTTGGGGCGGGGTAGGTGAGGGGGAGTCCAGGACCAAAGCAGGTCAGGGCTAAAAGCTGAATATCTTTTTGGTCAGACTCTGACGACTAATTAGAGAACACAGCAGGAGCAGCAACTCTGCCCACTGAAGAGGCAAGCAAACTGGAAAGGACATGGGATGTTGAGGGGCTTAAGAACAAAGTCCAACTTACTGTGCCTGCTCCAGCGTAAGTGGACAGAGGGTCCCTGAGGCCTTGAGAGAACAGCTGGGGACCACAGGAGAGTCTGATGCTAAGCACTTTGAGATTGGCCTGTGCTTGAGCCACAAGATGTCCTCGTAAGAGGGCTTGATGGAATCTGTGGAGGAAACAAGCTCCTGCCAGCTAAACCCTGCAGGATGTTTTCTGTCCTGGGCCCAGGGACCGCCAGCTACATCACTACTTGCTGTACATGAGGTGAGCAAGGGTGTACAACAGGGTACTCCAGCATGTGTGATGGAGTAGGGCTTCCGAGGGAATGACAAGGAGCCCCCCAGTCCAGTCTCCTCAGCACTGTCACCGTAGGGATCACCACCCACGTGACTCTGGGCCACGCACACAGGCCTTCTGCTCTGGCAGGCCTCCCTATGGGGCAGTTTGTCAGGTGAGTGCTGACGGATGGGTGATGGGGAAAGAGCTGGAAGATCACCACTAGGCCGATTGTCAGGGGGAGATGAGGACAGCCACAGGAGCGCAGTTGCTGAAGATACTGGCAAGGCAGCCTCCTGATTGTAAGGAGGTACTGTGTGCTCCACTGCGGGCCCTCCTATGATCTCAGTCAGGAGACTATGCTCAGCTCTGTCCTGGACAATCTGCTCCAAGGAAGAAGAGTCCTCCTGACTGGGTGTCTCCAAGAGGGACATAGTGAGAGGAGCCATGAGTCCAGAAGCATTCGCAGAATCCATACATAACTGCTCTCTGGAGTCTTCCTGGGACAGAGCACTGCTGTCCACTGTTCCTGCTGCCTGAGTCACTCTGTTGTCACTGACAGCTCTTTCATCTGGGGATAGTGGCAAAGACAGCCCATTTTCTGGGGATGGCAAGCTGCTCTCAGCCTGCCCAGGAACCTCACTTCTGAAGGCCTCAGGTCTAATGTCAGAGGCTTGAGCTCCACCCATTTCTTGGTGATGCACAAAATCTATCTGTGAGGAGGGTGGCTTTTGGGCCAAGTTGTCCTTGGGGGAAGGTCCTAAGGAGGCAGAGTCTTCCTCCTTGCTCCAGTCCGAGCACACCTTACTTGGGCTGTGGCTCTGGCTGAGTGCTCCTCTTCTGTGGCTTATGATGGGGCCTCTGGAACACACCCAGCTGTCAGTTCCTCCCTCATCACCATCCGTCTGGGAGCTGAAACGCAAACATTGCTGCCTTTCTGTCCCCTGCTCCTCAGGGCTGTGCACCTTGTTCTGATGAAGAAAGAAAGAGCTTCCGCTCTTCTCCAAGGTGCTCCTCTGCACGTGTGAGAAAGAATCCTCACTGAAATCACTGTCGTCCAGGTCCTCAGCCTGGGCTCCATCATGGCTCTCAGGATTAGACTGGAGGGGAGAAACGGTCTCATTTGAGAGCTGACCTTTGGAGGGCCTATGCTGACATAAAAGCCTTTCTAGTGGCTGGTATTTTAGCTTCTGCTTGAGGAGTGGTGGCTGCTGAAACTGCTGGTGGTAAAATCGCAAATGTTCCTCCCTTTCCTTCTGCTGGGGAAGGGGGTTTGTCCAAGCTTCAGGGGCAAGCCTGGCAGATGTGCCCACCTTGCTGTCCTGACTGGTTTCTAAGTGGTGGCGGTTGCCAGGAAGCTGAGCTCGGGACAGTAGCTGCTTCTGCACTGGCTGCACCGGCTGTACCTTCTTCCCTCTGACAGGCATCCTGAGACGCAGTACACCTTCTCTGGGGCCCGAGGCCCTGCTTTCCCACACAATGGCAGTCTTGTTGCCAACTTGACTTTTCTCAGAGCACAACGCTGTTGACTCTTCTACTCCCTTTTTGATCAAATGGCCAGACCTCACAGTTCCTTTCCAAAGGCTAGGCTTTGCGTCCCACTCTGGGACAGGACTCCCTAGGGAGCTATCCCTTTTACTGGGGGTTTTAGGTTCAGAGACAAAGGGGATATTGGGAGCATGGCTGGCCAAAGGGTGGGCTTTAACTCTTGTGGGGCTTGGGGCCACAATAACTGACTGCTGAAGTCCCAGTTTAACTTTTTTGGGGGAGCACTTGTCCCCTGGCAGGGCAACAGGGGAGCTCTGAATTCGTTTTGGAGAGGAGTTTGCAGATGCCCGACTTCGACTGGTGGCTGAAGTCCAGCACTTAACGCCTTTCTTTAGTTCCTTCACCCTGCAATATAACCAGTTAACGTTAACTATGTATTCCGTCTGTGAGTCCTTTCCTACAGATCTCAGAGAACTGAAACAACAAAGGGAAGCATGGCAAAGACGGTGGGTGAGCTCTTTTTTTAGGAGAGTTTTATGGAATACTCTTTTAACTAGGCAAAGATGTGTTATGTTTGTTTATGTGATGGTCTGTGACATTTGTCTATGTACAGATGTGTTGCATTTGTTTCAACCTGCCTGCCTAAGGTACCTGATTAGCTTTAAAAAAGCTGAACGGCCAATAGCTAGGCAGGAGAGGGATAGGCAGGACTGGCAGACAAGAGAATAAATACGAGGAGAAATCTAGGCTCAGGAGAGAAGAAGGAGAAGAGAATGAAGGAGAAAGAGAGGGAGACACCCAGGGCCAGAAGTCAGGCAGCCGCAGCCAGTCATCCTTGGAGACAGCAGGAGAGTCAGACATCCAGAGAGAAAAAGGTAAACGGTCCTGTGGCAAAATGTAGATGAGGAGGAACAGGTGAAGCTGTAAAGGCTGACAAGAAACGAGCTAAACTGAGGCCGGGCATTTGTGACTAAGAAGTCTGTGTCATGATTTGGGAGCTGGTTGGTTGGTTGGACCAAAAGAAAAAGCCTGGTACAGGAGAGAATAAGAGGAAAAGGTACATTCCCCTTTAACATGTGTTCCCTACTGCACTTTAGGATCAGTGCCTTCTGAGAAGATAAGCATGTCCCTACGTGAGGGACAAGCTAGGAATCAGAATCATGCTATGTTCATGCAGGGCCTACCATGGCTCCTGAACATAGGCCATAGGAACTCATGTCTACTCTTTAGCTGGAGTCCCAAAGACAGCACAATGCTGGGCTTCTCTGAGAAGGTGAATTCCCCTAAATCTGCTGGGCAGTTCAGAAAACAAAACCTAAGCCGGGCGGTGGTGGCGCACGCCTTTAATCCCAGCACTCGAGAGGCAGAGGCAGGTGGATCTCTGTGAGTTCGAGGCCAGCCTGGTTTACAAGAGCTAGTTCCAGGACAGGAACCAAAAAGCTACAGAGAAACCCGTCTCGAAAAATCAAAACAAAACAAAACAAAAACAAACAAAAAAACAAAACCTAAAGATCCGCCGAGTGTGCTAGTTCCACTAAGGGAAAGATGACATGTATTCCCAGTATCCCCTAACTTAGTACTACTGACAATCTAACTGGGTAAAATTCTTTATTTTAGAAGCTCTGTGTATTGGAAATGTTTAGCAACATCTGTGGTTTTTACCCACTAGATGCTCTCTCAGTGATGACAATCAACAATGTTCTTACTTCCAGGGGCTGGAGAGATAGCTCAGAGTTTAAGAGTACTTGCTGCTTTTGCAGAGGATCTTACAAGTTTGGTCCCCAAAACCCACATGGTAGCTCACAACCCTCTGTAACTCCAGTTTTAGGTGATCTGATGCCTTCTGACTTCTGGTGGAACAGGAATACATGGAGTGCATATATATACATGCACACAGGCAAAACCTTTTTATAACATGTTTGCTTCTGTAAGAGACTAACTGTACATAGAGGTAGGAGGGATGCTGTCAGATACCAAAGTCCTTTCAGAGAGAAGCCTGCCAAGCAGTTAATGGGTGCCAGCTTTAAAACCAGTGAGATGGTTCAGTGGGCAAAGGCACTTGCTGCCAAGCCTGACAATCTGAGTTTGGCCTGAGACCCATATATGGTAGGTACTGACTACCAGAAGTCGTCTTCCGACTTCCACATATCCCCACCCCCACACCTCCTGCAATTTTTCTTAAAGAGGTGCTACCTCTGCCACCAACTTTTAGTAATTCCTTGGGAAGTTCCTCCCCTTCTTTGGGCCTTTATCTTTTTTTTTTTTTTTTTTTTTTTTTGGTTTTTCGAGACAGGGTTTCTCTGTGGCTTTGGAGCCTGTCCTGGAACTAGCTCTGTAGACCAGGCTGGTCTCGAACTCACAGAGATCCACCTGCCTCTGCCTCCCGAGTGCTGGGATTAAAGGCGTGCGCCACCACCGCCCGGCTTGGGCCTTTATCTTTATTGACAGGTCCGGATTGGTCCTTTCTGAATGTACATGTTCCTACAAACAGCGCTGAGGTCAGCAGAGAGAAAAGTTTACTTGAGCATACCACACTAGGTTAATATACCATTCCTAGTGGACACTGAGAAGCTATGAAGGCATCGATTCATGAATGGCACACGTGCCATCTTTCCCTTGTCACACCACAAAAGTGGGGTTCATTGATCGTATTTTTTTAAATGCTAGTATAGTAGCTCCAGGAAGACGGCTGTGGAGTTCAATGTCAGATCACTGTATGTTTGAGAGCCATGTGCACAAACACAAGTGACCCCCACACACAATCTGACATTTTTTTCTTTTTTGGTTTTTCAAGACAGGGTTTAACTGTATAGCCCTTGCTGTCCTCGAACTCACAGAGATCTGCCTGCTTCTGCATCCCAATTACAGGGACTGAAGGCATGTGCCACCATGTCTGGCACAACTTGACATCCTATAGCCAACTTACCGGTCAGCATAACGCAAGGTATTCAGTGTGTGTTCTGTGGCTATATGGCTTGGTGAGATGTTGGCGATCATACAAGTTTTGGCATTGCCAATGAAAGAGTCCTTCAGGACCTGTCAAACCAAGAGACAGGCCAATGAATAATGGGCATATTGATTACTTATGTATGAAGATGCTGGCCATAGCTTTCTCTGTTCACAAAAGACATTTTACAAAAGAAATACATTAGATTGGGGAGATGGTTCAGTAGTTAAGAGCTCTGGCTGCTCTTGCAGAGGATCAGGATTCAATTTCCAGCACCCATATGGTGGTTCACAACTATCTATAATATAACTTCAGTTCCAGGGGATCTGAGGTCCTCTTCTGGTCTCTGTAGGCACACATATGGTGCATAGCATAAACATATATGGAGGCAGGACATACACATGAATAAAATTAATCTAAAAAAAGAAGGAATAAGAAATGCAAATAACCAATAAACAAAGCAAAAGGTACTTACTAGTAATCAGAGAAACACAAATAAACAACTAGAAAAACTAACATTTATGGTGCTGAGGAGACAGCTCAGTGGGTAAGAACCTGCATGAGGACATGAGTTCACATTCCCTCATGTAAAAAGCCAGGCATAGCTGTGAGCAGCTATAAACCCAGAGCTGCTGAGCAGTGGGGACGGGAGGGTTGATGGAGCTGCAGTCCCAGAGCTGCTGAGCAGTGGGGACGGGAGGGTTGATGGAGCTGCAGTCCCAGAGCTGCTGAGCAGTGGGGACGGGAGGGTTGATGGAGCTGCTGGCTATCAGCCTTCCTCCAGGTCCAATGAAAGATCATATCTCACAGGAAGAGGTGGAAAGAAAGTGACAGACGTTGAGGTCTTCAGGCCTCTGACTGTACATGGGTGAAGATACATACAACTAACTCATGCTCATACACAGCCCTGCACACAAATGAATATAAAGGAAAATAGTTCAAAAAGGAAAACCCAGCATTTTAGTACATAAGCTTAAGAAAGTCTGGTGAAAATGTGCCCAGGTTAAGGTCCAGAAGTGGGAACCTCCTTTACACACTCTGATAGTTAACTTTAATTGTCAACCTGATTAGATTTTAGGGTACCCGTTATCTTCTACTATTTTTTTTCCCTAAGTGGCAATAAGGTCTCCCTATGAACCCCTGGCTTGCCTAAAACTCACTACCAGGCTGGCCTTGAATTCATAGAAATCTGTCTGCCTCTGTCTCCTGAGTGCTAGGATTAAAGATGTGTGCTACCATGCCTGGCTCTATTCTATATAAATTATTGACATTCTTTTTTAAAAGTAGAAGCATGTTTTTTTGGGGATAAAAACTTATTTAAAAACAAAAAGTTGGGCTGGAGAGATGGCTCAGAGGTTAAGAGCACTGGCTGCTCTTCCAGAGGTCCTGAGTTCAATTCCCAGCAACCACATGGTGGCTCACAACCATCTGTAATGAGATCTGGTGCCCTCTTCTGGTGTGTGGGCATACATCAAGGCAGAATGTTGTATACATAATAAATAAATAAATCTTTAAAAAAAAAAAAAACAAAAAGTTAAATGTCAGAGTCAGGAATGGTATCCTGAGTTTCTGGTTAAATTGTGTTTGAGCAGAAACACTCAGGGTTGGAAAGATAGCTCAGTGGTTAGGAGTGCTTTGTGCTCTTCCAAGGGTCTCAGTCTCAGCACCTATATTAGGTATATATAACCCTCTGTGATGCAGTGCCTTCTTCTAGATTCTGCAGGCACCTAAACTCACTCCACTACATTCCCATATGTACACACACATACATATAATGAAAGAGAGAAGTCACGTTCAGTGCAGAGAGCACTAGTTCTGACTACTAAGAGTTCTCATCCGAGGTCTTCCTTCTGCCCTCCCCACACCCAATCTATCTTCCACTGTGTATAGGACCTAAGGTTGAAAGGAGCTCAAGACAACATAATGACTTTCACATCAATTTCTTCCTAGGCAAATCCTTCCCCACGCTGCTCCTCTGCAGCTCAGAGACCTGGTGCCTTTCAGTCATTTTCATGACAACAGAAAAGTAAAAGGTTCCTTTATATGTATTACTCAGAATACACATGACTGGGTCTGGTAGTGTGGGCCTGTAATCCTGCTCAGAAGACTGAGGCAGGAGGATACCAAGTTCAAGACTCAGTAACCCTACTAAATAATAAATATACATACTTTCCCCAGTATTGAGAATTAAACCTAGGATCTGGGGCATATCAGGCAAGTGCTACCACTGAGCTACCCCCCCCCCCCCCCCCCCCCCCCGGCAGGCATATTCCCCATTGTTTTGTTGGTCAGGGGGTGGACTGACAGGATCTCATTATGTTGCCCAGACTGATCTCACTGGGCTCAAGCAATCCTCCTGCCTCAGCATCTTGAGTAGCTTCAGGAAGATACCACCACCCCTGCAGTAAGGTTCTTCTTCACACTGGAAGAACATTGAAAGGTGGTATCCTGGTTAGCTTTGTCAACCTGATACAGCCGAGTCATCAGAAAAGGAGAGACAGGGTTTCTCTTCGTTAACTGCTCTGTCTGTCTTGGAACTCGCTCTGTAGATCAGGCTGGCCTTGAACTCACAGAGATCCACCTGCCTCTGCTTCCCGAGTGCTGGGATTAGAGGTGTGCACCACCACCACCAGGCCAGAAGAGTGTCTTAATTAAGGGATTTCTCAGATCAGATCTGCCTGTGGGTAGGTGACTTGTTAACTGAGGTAGGAGGCCCCAGGTACATGAACTGCTAGTAGTGGATACTTGACTAAATTAACAAAGTAATGGAGGAAGGAACAATGAGTGAACCAGAATAAACTCAAGGCTTTTGTTTAACATTACCTGGGTCAATTTGCTTTGCCTAAAAGGCGTATGGGTGTGTTCCTGGTCCAGTGCTCGAATACATTCTTTCAGCTGTAAAGTGGGAGAATAAACAACATATCAATATATCAATATGACCAAAAAAAAATGTGAGGGACAGTCAAACACTGCATCCTTAAGAAGCTTCTTTCTCTTTTAAAGTTTATTTTTATTTTATATATATGAGTGTTTTGGCTATATGTATTTGGGTGTATCGTGTGTGTCTAGTGCCCACACAGGCCAGAAAAAGGCATCAAATCCCCTGGGACTGGAGTTTCAGACAGCTGTGAGCCACCATGTGGGTGCTTGGAATTGAACACTAATCCTCTGGAAGAGCAGCCAGTGCTCTTAACCTTGAGTCATCTCTCCAGGATGGGAAGCTTAGTTTTCTTAAATAAAAGCAGTCAGTAGTTAAGTGCTGGCTGCTTGCTGATCAGCAGTGGTGTACACCTTTAATCCCAGCTCTCGGGAGCAGAGGAAGGTGGATCTCTGTGAGTTTGAGGCCAGGCTGGTCTTCAAGTTCCAGGACAGGCAGGGCTACACAGAGAAACCCTGTCCCGAAAAACCAGAGTGCTGGCTGCTCTTCCAGAGGACAGAGTTTGGTACCTAGTATCCACACGGGGCAGCTCACATCCATCCAGCTCAAGGGTATCGAACACCCTCTCCTGTCCTCTTCAGACACCCAAACATTGTGGCACACATCACACACACATATAAATAAAACAATAAAAGAAATCTTGCCGGGCAGGGGTGGTGCATGCCTTTAATCGCAGCATTTGGGAGGCAGAGACAGGTGAATCTCTATGAGTTCGAGGCCGGCCTGGTCTTATAGAGTGAGTTCTAGGACAGCCTCCAAAGATACAAAGAGAAACCCTGTCACAAACAAACAAGCAAACAGGCAAACAAACCACACTCAGGAAATTCCTAAAAGAAAGTCAAATGTCCTGTTGTTTCCTGTTCAACAAGTAAAACCAAGCAACAATGGGAAAACACCATCCTGTGCTGTCTTGCCAAGGACCCTACATTCAGAGGCTGATTCTAGATTAGCTGAGTCCATGGTGAAATTGATAAACCCAGGAGAGACCAGCCTGGGTCCAAAGTCCAGGCTTATGTGAGGTAAACCTGGCTGACCTATTGTTTCCCTCTTCACAACAACTGACGTGCTCAGGGAGAGAACACACCGAAGCTTCTTGTCCCTCTCTCTCATACATGTACACCTATAGGAATAAATTCAAGTGCAAATTTGGATATAAACTGATGGGAAAGAGAAATTGAGCAGCAGAGACGGAATGGTACTGTCCTGTTTGTTTTTTGTCAATCTGACACAAGCTAGACTCTAGCTCTAACTGTTAGAGCTATCCGGGAAGAGGAATCTCAACTGAGAAAATGCCTCCAACAGACTCGCCTAACAACAAATCAGTAGGGCATTTTCTTCATTAATGAGTGATGTGGGAGGGCTCAGAGCACTGTGGGTAATCCCATCTCTAGGCAGGTAGTCCTGGGTTGTGTAAGAAAGTAGTTTGAGCAAGTCAGTAAACAGTGTACCTCCATGGTCTCTACTTCAGTTCTTGCCTCCAGGTTCCTGCCTGAGGAGCTCCTGTCTTGGTTTCCCCTGAAGATGGACTATAACCTGTAGGCCAAATAAATACACCTCTCCAAATTGCTTTTGGTCATGGTGTGTCTATCAGAGCAGTAGAAACCCAAGTACTGAGCAATTGCTTCACACTACCATCTCCTTTATTTTTCTTTTAATACTATTATTATCCGTGTGTGTGCACACATGTCATGGCATGTGTGTCATGGTGCACAACACAGAGGACAGAGCACAGCTCAAAGGAGTTTGCTATGTTCCTACCATGTGGGTCCCAGAGATCAGACCCCAGGTGTCAGGCTAAGCAGCAAGCACTTTTAACTGCACAGCCACCTTCCTGGCCCTGGTAGTTTTTCAACTATTGAAACTGAGTGACAAGCAACTGAAAGATATACTACTTTTTACGCTTGCATCCTTCAAGTATACTTTAAATTTTAGGGAGCAAGAAAAAGCTTTCTCAGCCATTTAGCAACTGTAGAAACATTTCTCTAACTGGTATGGAATGAGGAAAAGAGGCAAGGGCAGACAGAACAGCCCAGCACTGTGGAGAGGCTGCCCTGCACTTGCAGTCCCACTCAGGACGCCCACTGTCAGGGGACAGCCTGTGTGTTGCCCTTCTGATTCTACCAGACTCACCAACTGGCTTCATATTAGGGTAAAATCTCTTTGGAAAAAAAAAAGGATTTTTAGATTCCAAACAAACAACTCACAGCCAGAAGACTCTGGTTTATTTCCGCGCCTTCCATCTTTGTCTGTCTGTCTGAGTCCCTGGCATCTGCTGCTCTCTCACTGCCAGCCAGATCAATGAAAGAGATCCTAGGAAAAAAGACACAGCAGGAACAACTTCTTTCAGATTTTGGTTTATTTCCATATTAGTGACATTTTGTGACCTCAGGAAGAAAAGGAGCATGGCTTATCCTCAGGAAATAAAGGGCATTATTGTTAGTCTTCCAAAAACATCACAAGATTCTGTTGTGTCAGCTGGAGCCAGCACTGCTCACTAAAACACTTCCATTGGCTCTGCTAGTTATGAGGAAGTATGACTAAAATTAATAAAGCATTTCCCCACAAGGGTAAGTGACCATAATGCAAATCAGTTAGGTGACTACTTAGATAATTAAATAGAAAGTTTTATTGGCTGTTTTCTAACAAGAAAGGATGAAAAAGAAGAGAATGACTCATTACTCAGAGGTGAGACAGGCTCATCCATCAGCGTGGCAGAGTTTGCTAAGACAGCACCAGAAAAGCAATGAATGTATCCAATTGTCTTACATCTTCTTCGAAGAAAAATGGATTCCCCCACCCTCATTTATGGCCTGCAAGCTCTCAGAGGTGCATTCCTTGCTGTTTCTCTGCTGATACTGTGTTTCATGTTAGAAGTAATCGATGTCCCTTTTAATAACTTCGGGTTGACCAACAATAGGTCATTACTTCATGGTTAATCAACTGATGGCACTTTATACAATGATTTATTTCAGGGTTAACAACACTTACTCTATATCCATGCAATGAAGATCCAAATTGGCAGCATGTCCCATTTTGAGCATGTATATTTCAAAGTTACATATGGAAAGGCAGACAATGCAATGCTCAACATAGTTCCAGCTCACCTGCCAAATGTCCTCTTGGCTGAATCTTTGATCTGAATTTGAATAATAGCATGGGATCGAGAGGAATCTGCATTGACACCAGTGGCCCCAGTGCTGCGCTCCTTGCTGCCCTTTAAGATCACCTAAAAATAAAATGCACAGGATGGCTTTCCTCTGGGAGAAAACAAGGTCCTCTGGCTCTGGAAAGTCGGCTAAGTAAGCAGCAGAGACCAGGCATGTAATTTTGTTAGCACACTGCAGTGTTCGGTGTCCAGGTGGAAGTGTGCCCAGACACTAAATCATACAGAGTAAGTACCAACAACAGTGAGAACAATGTGGAATACAAATCTTGTGGGAGAACAGTCAATGGCTCAAGAGCTAATTTACTTCTTAATCTTATGCACTCTTTTTAATATCTTTGATGGATCTAGCCTAACCAAGATCCCCAGGGCAAAAACTTGGCTCCAGAGCAAGGTCTTAGAGCCTTTCATCTATCTTAGTGACTGGAGTAAAGGACAGAAATACATCACAGAATGACTGATCACATCCACCTGCTCTACCAGAATGCAGGGATGGAGGAAGCCAAACCTGATGTTCAGGAACAGGGAAATGAGTTATTTCATGTGCCTGTAACTCTCCTTGACACCAGTACTCTCTGACCTCTGCCTGGAAGTCAAGACTAACTGGGATCTTTTGGTCACAAAGGAGTGGAGGAAGGGAGAAGTCTCTGGTATCCAGCCTCCAAGCAATGAAAATATAATCATATATATGAACGTGTTACCCTGATTTAAAAAAAAATTCAGACAGGGTCTCACAATGTAGCCGATGGCTTCCAACTAGGCATATTCCTTACTCTGCCTCCCAAGTACTGAGGTCATAGGTTTGTGCCATGGCACAAGCTCTGCCACCATGATTTTGGACAGAGAGAGAAGTACTGATTACAAAGAATAAAAAAAAATTAATCATTATTTGAAAGAGTCCTCATAATAGTCTAATGTGACTTAAGAATAATTACTATGCAAATTTACTGTTGAGAAACAAATTCAAAGGTGGCTTCTTATAATCAAACAACTGTCATGTGGTGGAGCCAAAGCCCACATTCGGGATATCTGACTCCAACGTCTGTGTGGTTTCTACCAGTCCCCACACTGTGAGCACTTCAGATAAACTTGTTTATTTCACAGTGAATTAAGAGTAAGAAAGTCCTAGCTCATTTCCTTCCTCAGTCTCTCAGAATTTTAATTTATATCATGTTGAACATAGTCAGGTTTTCTACATTAAGAGTCCAAATATTGACAGAATCAAATTCAACAAGCTTCAAAATATCAAGTAGGGGCAGGGGCTTTAATTTTCTTTCTTTTTCTTTTGAGCCTGTCCTGGAACTAGCTCTTGTATACCAAGCTGGCCTTGAATTTACAAAGATCTGCCTGCCTCTGCCTCCCGAGTGCTGGGATTAAAGGTGTGTGCACCTTTTTTAAAAAAACTAATTAAAAATAATTTCTGGGTTGGGAATACAGTTAAGCTGGTAAGGTTGGTAGAGTGCTTGTGCTAAGCCTCGGTTTTGAACCTAACACTGCACACCTCACAGTCCTAGCCCTTAGAAGGCAAAGGTAAGAGGATCAGGAAGTCTAAGGCCATCCTAAGCTCGGCAGAAACCAATCTGATACACTTAAGGTCCTGTTTCAAAAAACAAAAAGAATTTCTCACTCTTAATCTCAGCACTCGGGAGGCAGAGGCAGGCAGACTTCTGAGAGTTCAAGGCCAGCCTGGTCTACAAAGTGAGGCTCTACCTTAAAAAAAAAAAGAAAGAAAAATGAAAAGAAAAGAAAAAAAAAAAAGGAGTCTGTGGAGACGATTTAGACTGAAGCCCTAGAATGCTATAAGTGGAGTCTTTACAGCATGACTGTGGTGGGAATTCAGAGGACCGGAACACTGACAGGAATGCAGGCAGTAAAAACTGTCGTCTCACAAGCACACCACTGGAAGAAGACTAGAAGTCATTTATTTTGGCAAAGAATTTGTCTATATTTTGTTCATGTCCAGAAACTTTGCAGAAGCTGAATTTAAAGGTGATTGACTAATTTGACTTGAAGGTTCAAGAAAGCATAGTGTCCAAGCTGTAGAAGTTACTACTGTTTTCAGCTAGATTTATAGTAACGATCAGAAGCAAAGAGCAGGGGATTTTAAAAACATATAATCTGACTAGAAAAGGAGTGAGCTGAAAGCTGTGAACAAGGAGGATGCGTTATTAAACAGAGTAGTGCCATTAAAAAGCACCAAGCGCTGGGCGGTGGTAGAGCACACAAGACCATGACCAGGACATGGTAAGCTCACGTAGTAACTTTACAAAGACAGAAAGAACTAACATCTATATATATATAAATTTCCAAAACGAATGGTTGCCTTCAGAATTTCATGGGAAATTTAGCTTTATAAATTGTTACAGATGCCATAGGCTCCTCAGTCCACATCAAAAAAGAAAAGAAGGGGGAGTGGGAATGGGAAGGAGAGCCACAGCGCCCCACTTTGTCTGGCCACAAGACTTTAACCACCAAGCCTTCCTATACAAAGGTCAAAGCACAGCAAACACCTGATGTGCATGCCATCCTTGTCTGAGAAGCAGTGATACTGTTCGGTCTCTACTGTCCACACCCAAGTGAGAGTCACCTAAGGATGCATCTTCTTGTAGGGATTTTTTACAGACAAGGCAATGATAAAAACATGAGCAGGTATCACAACTCTTGAGAATAAAAACCTGTGATTATATAAGTAGCTATTGGGCTATAGAGATGGCTCAGTGGCTAAGAATGTTTGCTGCTCTTGAAGAGAATCGAGTTTGGTTCCCAGCTTCTATCCAGAGAGGGGCGGGGAGCTCCCATTCTCCATAACTGTAGTTTCAGGGTACTGATGCTTTCTGGCCTCTTCCATCTGCACTCACATGGCATACATTCACATAAACACAACATAAATAAAAATTATTTTTAAAAAAATTTTATTTTTATTTTGTGTGCATTGGTGTTTTGCCTGCATGTATGTCTGTGTGAGGTGTCAGAACCTCTGGAACTGGAGTTACAGACAGGTGTGAGATGCCATCTGGGTGCTGGGAATTGAACCCAGGTCCTCTGAAAGAGCAATCAGTGCTCTTAACCACTAAGTCATCTCTCTATCCCAAAAAATAAATCTTAAAAAATATAAAAAGCTATCATAATGATTTAAGTCAGGGATCTCTGACTGGCTGACTGGCAGATGAAAGCACGTGCTCCTCTCCTCAGCACCCAGTCTCAGTCCCCATCGCATACACATGCAGGTAAAACATAAAGTAAATTAAAGTCTTTTTTCTTAAGTTTTTTTTTTTCTCCTTTTTCAAGACAGGGTTTCTCTGTAGCTTTGGAGTCTGTCCTGGCACTAGCTCCGTAGACCACGCTGGCCTTGAACTCACAGAGATCCGCCTGCCTCTGTCACCTGAATGCTGGGATTAGAGGCGTGCGCCACCACTGCTGGAAGAGCAGTCTTAACCTGTAAATCACCTCTCCAGCTTCCCTAAACAGTCTTTTAAAGAATAATAATAAAAAAATCTTGAGTCCAAATATGGGCAATATGTCAAGGCAGTTAGTTCTTCATAAGGGCAGAGTAGTCCTGGTGTCTGCACTGCTGTGAGGTCAGGTAGCCAGAAAGACCTGGAAGGACAAATTTCTGAAAGAAAGGAGAATCCTGTTTGAAAAACGAAGCTGCCATTTGTGCAGGCAGTATCAGGTAGCCGTGCTGGAGTGAGTGTGAGGGTTATCTGAGGGTACCACTTAAAGATGACACTTTAACAAATACATGGGTGATACCTGAGTTGGGTATGAACACCGACATCTGAGAGAGTATAGGTGTAACATTCAAGTAGGCAAGTGCTGTGGTTTCAAGTCAATAAATGTTTATGAGAGTAACTGTGTCAGGTATCCATAATTTATGTTAACTTTCCACCTGGATCTCTGATATCTTTCTGATTGTAGTTTTATAGACTAGGGGGATCAATGGCAATAAAACAATAACAAGCCAACAAACAAACAAAAACCAAGTTAACAAACAAAAACCTTCATGCTTTTTTTTTTTTTTTTTTTTTTGGTTTTTCGAGACAGGGTTTCTCTGTGGTTTTGGAGCCTGTCCTGAAACTAGCTCTGTAGACCAGGCTGGTCTCGAACTCACAGAGATCCGCCTGCCTCTGCCTCCCGAGTGCTGGGATTAAAGGTGTGCGCCACCACTGCCCGGCCCTTCATGCTTTTTTAAGGAACAATACTTTAGGATAAGACAATGCCGCTGGGTGGTGGTGGCGCACGCCTGTAATCCTAGCACTTTAGAGGCAGAGGCAGGTGGATCTCTGTGAGTTCGAGGTCAGCTTGGTCTACTGAGTGAGTTCTGGGACAGCCAAAGGTTCAGAGAGAAACCCTGTCTTGAAACAGACAAACGAAATATATTTGTACATAAATCAATACATTTGAACAAGAAGAAACAATAATCGATTAATATTGTATATCACAGAGACAGTGTATGTGCTAAGGATAGTAAAAGGGCTCTTACTTTCTACCATTTTATATATTTCTGCAATGTTTAGATTTAACAGTGAACAAATATTATGTTTAGGCTGGAGAGATAGCTCAGTGGTTAAGAGCACTGGCTGCTCTTCCAGAGGTCCTGAGTTCAATTCCCAGCAACCACATGGTGGCTCAAAACCACCTGTAATGAGATCTGGTGCCCTCTTCTGGAGTGAAGGTGACCATTCAGGCAAAACACTATATATAATAAATAAATCTTAAGAAAAATATTATGCTTATTATAGCAAATGGATAACTTTTAATAAAGAAGCAGACTTTCAAAATTCCTTTGGAAGGATACACAAAAACTAATAAAATTAGTTGCTTTGGGAAAAGGGAATGGAAAAGGTATTTTCCAATTCTTTGGATTTTGAGAGCATGTGAAAGTATTCCTTATTAAAATTTTATTCAGAGCTGGGCGATGGTGGCGCACGCCTTTAATCCTAGCACTCGGGAGGCAGAGGCAGGCGGATCTCTGTGAGTTCGAGACCAGCCTGGTCTACAGAGTGAGTTCCAGGACAGGCTCCAAAGCCACAGAGAAACCCTGTCTCGAAAAACCAAAAATAAATAAATAAATAAAAATAAAATAAAATTTTATTCAAAATAAGAACACTTGCCTCTAGCAGCTTTCTCCTAAGCCCACTGAAACATAAAATATAATCACAGTCTTTGATAATGGTCCAAGAGCATCTCTGCCACGCATTCATTTCTGCAACATGCCCTGCCTCCTACACTCAAGGGCACTATGGAGAAACAAGCTGTCTTCAAAAGGTGGCTCACATTTTACAAAGGTGTGTGGCATCACTGCCCTCAGCATTTATCTGAGCCATCATACTTGCTAGGAAGCAAAATGAAGTGTTTACCCTGGGTTGAGGCTGCTGTGGGTGTAAGAAGGATGAATTACCTGTAGGAGGAGCTCCACACTGTCCACTTGCAGCTCTCGAAGGCCAGCTATCTGCACCACATGCTTGCTATCTTCTCTTGCGAAGAGCCTGCAGATGAAAAGCTGTGGTTGGTATGACAGACACTGGGTTGTATCTTGCTTTCCCAAAACATTCTAGGAGTCTTTACATAGTGGTTTTGCCATTAGGATGGGATGTATCTGCTTCCCCTCCCCAGCCCTACCTTCCTAAGGTCAGCTTCAGACTACCGTGGTGCTCCTTCCTTGTTGTAAACAAATCAGTATCTTTGATTAAAATCAAAAGAATGAGCATAAAATCCATACATATTCCAAACCAAGAACAGCACAGTCCTGGCTAGTAACCAGTGCAAAGGAGGATTCAGGATCTTTGCTGTCTAATCAACTACAGCTCTAGCCTCTAACTGTTAGCTGCTCTCCTTTTCTCTCTTGTGGAGAGAAAACATGTGGTCCCGGGAGCAGCAGCAGCCATTCTGTATCGACAAAGAACTAGCTCCACAATGAAGGTAACAAATGGAGGGGAGGTAGGGCAGAGAGATGCAAAGCAACCATGTCATTATCCCTGAGCAATGGAGCAGAATATTCCTGAAGCCTTCCTAGCCTTCCAACTTATCTGAGCCAATGATTTCCCTAAATACAGTAGG
This sequence comes from Microtus oregoni, assembly GCF_018167655.1. Lineage (NCBI taxonomy): Eukaryota > Metazoa > Chordata > Mammalia > Rodentia > Cricetidae > Microtus > Microtus oregoni. The sequence goes on along the minus strand of NW_024543076.1, from coordinate 6,360,086 downwards.
GTGGGGTTGTTTTTTAAAAATTTGTAACAGAAGGAGTCCTGATGCATATTTTTGTTTTGTTTGAGATAGGGCCTCACTATGAAATTCAAGCTGGCCTCCAACTTGTGAAAGGATAGAATGTATAGGGTGGTCATTTAGATAATTCATTAAAGAATTATATTCTGACAAAGCTGGATATTCTTTCTCTTCATAAGAACACACACACAAACACACACGCACATGATTATATGCACAACAGTGACTTTTACTTAAAAGAAGTAGGCATTATGACAGAGCTTTGGGGGCCCAGGAGATGAGGCAAAGTCTCACTGTGTAGTTCAGGCTGACTTTGAAACTGTGATCCTCTTATCTTGTCTGCTGAGCGCTGGCATTACAGGTCTGTGCTAGCTTGCCTGGGTAAATTTTTTCTTTCTTTCTTTTTATACTGAGGATTGAATTCAGGGCCTTACACATGTCAGGTTAAGTGTTCTACCACCCAGCTACAGCCTCAGCTTGGAAAGGGCTTTTAAGGAGGGTTCTTGGGGTTGAAAGAAAAGCCTTAATTGAGCTAAATGGAGGTTTAAACACCATTACAAAGATGGGGACTGAGGACAGTAACTCTCGCCCAAAAAATTCAGTGAGTAGCACTGCCTCCGTGTGACAGCTGTGTTTCAGAGATGGACCCTGAACACCTGCTGGCTTCTTCAGTCATACCACTCAACACCCTAGTGTCCTCCCTGCTGGAGCCTTTCCTATCAGTAAAACCCACAGTCTCCTAACTGCACAGGACTGTCTGACACCCTACTCCACTGCTTGCCTACAGCACACGAACTTGAATGTCCACAGGCTTGCACACCTTTGCTGTGGTGCTGGTCCAGAATTCCTAGCCTTCTGCCACACTTAACTTTCCACTCGAGTATCGGGTGTAGTTCACTCTGGTGACAATCCTTTACCTCCTGACCTCCCTCTCACCTTCCTATGCTCCAGCTTCACAACTCTGTTGCTTGCTGTTCAGTTTAAGTCACATGTTCCCACCCTAACAAAACTTTATTCTAGAAACACATGTAATAGGCATACTGATACACTTCTAGATTACTTTTATAAAAGCAATAAGCTGAAGGCTGATAACAATTAAAAGTTGAAGGTAGCCAGGTGGTGATGGCGCACGCCTTTAATCCCAGCACTTGGGAGGCAGAGGCAGGAGGATCTCTGCAAGCCTGGTCTATGAATTGACTTCCAGGACAGCTAGAGCTGTTACACAGAGAAACCCTGTCTCAAAAACCAAAAAACCACAAATAGCTGAAGGTGGGACAGTGGGACAGCTCCACCACCAAACCTGACAATCTGAGTTCCATCCCTTAGACCAGAGACCCTTTAGGGGGAGTGCTGAATCACTCTTTCACAGGGTTCACCTAAGACCATCGGAAAACAGATCTTTTCATTACAGTTCATAACAATAGCAAAATTACAGTTATGAAGTAGCAACAAAAATAATGTTATGGTTGGGGGTCACCACATATTAAAGGATTGCCACATCAGGAAGGCTGAGAGGCACTGCCTTAGACCCACACAAGAATAGAGACAGAAGAGAAATGACTCCTGAAGTTATTCTTTGACCTCCACATCCCCAGCATGTCACATGCACACTTACATACATATACATACACCCACAAAATAAAGAAATTAAAACATAATTTAAGAGCACTGGCTACTCTTCCGGAGGACTCAGGCTGGTTTCCAGTACTCACATGGAAACTAACTGTCTGTAACTGCAGTTTCAGGGATTCTGATGCCCTCTTCCAGCCTCCATAGGCACCAAACATGTATGTAGTACAAAGGCATATAGGTAGGCTAAATACCCACATAAATAAAATAAAAATAAAGCTAAAAAAAGTTGAATGTGAAGAAAAAAGGCATTTTTTGACAATTTCAGAAAACTGTATTAAATTAACTCTAACATTTAAAGGGAAATATTTAAATAAATGTTGATTTCCTGACATTCTGAAATTATCACCTTTTTTACAGGAAAAAGGGGAGGAGTCTTGGTGTGTACTAAGATGTTATTCTTTTAGAAACATTAATGGAAGCTGAAGCTGTAGCCCAGGGGCAGAATGACTGCAGATGTGTGAGGTACTAGGTTCAACCCCCAGCACCAAAAACATATTAACTGATGGCTAATTTACATTTTTCTCTAGCTGAATTAACAGTTTAAAAAATATGTATCGAGCTAAGCACTGCGGCAAAAGTCTTTAATTTTATCACTTGGGAAGGAGAGTCAGGATGATCACAAGTCCAAAGCTGCCCAGGCAAAACAGAAAGTTTTATAGCAGACAGGACTACACAGCCAGACAGCCTCAAAACAGAAAACAGAAGAAAGGGGAAGAAAGAACATCCTATGCAAGAGACTGTCATTTCACAAAAATGACGGTCATTCAAGTCACGTGACCAGAGAGATTCCGTGGAGCTCTGGCTCAAACAGAATGATGTAGAGACCAACAGCTTCTGACTCTTATCTAGTACCGTTTTCTTCTATTTAGGAGGTCATACAGTTGTCCACAGTAGATCTCATAGAAGCTGATCCACACAAAGAGGCTCCTTTTTGGCTGGGATACTCTCAGCTGCCTGAAGATATCTTTGGCGGCCAGAGCATATAATCCTGGGTTTTGATGAGTTCCTATCATGGTATAGGTTTTCCCAGCACCTGTTTGTCCATATGCAAAGCAAGTGGCATTGCCTCTGGGAGAAGAATAATTAGAATTACTTATAAATATTTAAAGAAGTGATAATTTACATAGAGACATTTAATGATGTCAGGAAGAAATAGAATCCTTGAAGAAATCTAGCATATAATTAAGAAGTCTTATATTATAAAAACACAAAAAGTAAAAACATCCTTAAACCGAAGTATGTTTTCTTAAAGGAATTATTTTACAGAACTGATAATACTATATAAGATAACTATTGAATATAAGGTAATAAGGACTTTGAACATCACTTGAGCTAGAGATACAGCTAAGTTGGTAGAATGCTTGCCTTGCACATAGGAAGCCATGAGTTTGATTCCCAGCATGACACACGCACACACACACACAGCAACAAACACCAACTTTCTATTCTACATAAGATGCTTAGATGTATCCTAAAGACTCTTCTTTTCTTTCCTTTTGTATTTTGTGCTTTTCTTTTGTTGTTTTGTGACATTTATTACCGTAATCCAGGCTGGCCTAGAGCTCTTGGAGTTCACCCCATAGACCAGGCTGACCTTGAACCTGTTTTTTTCCACTTTAGCTAAGAGATTCCAAAGTTCAAGCTAATTACAACCACTTACATATTTATTATGAAAATACTGACAAAATTAAACTACTGAGAGCTTCTACTTTCCTAGGAAACTGAGAAACAGTATCTCCAGTGTAAAGGAAATTTTGTTGCAAATTTCTCAATGTTTGGTAAATCTACGTTACAACATAAATTCATATTTAATTCAAAAGAACTAGAAAAGCATCCATGTATTAGTAAAGGAACACAGCTTATGGAACAGAAAACTAAAGGTAAGAGAAGGAATAAATCTGTCTCACCCACTGAACACATGCTGAATGAGCGGGTGAGCAGTCTTCAGGTACACATCTCGATTGGTGCATGCCTCACCAAAGACTTCATCAAAATAAAAAACATGCTGAAAAATAAATGAGTTTTATAGAAATACATTTGCATTTTCACCACCATTCTAGGAACACATGGGAAAAGCTAAACATATTTCTTTTTTTAAAAAAGTTTATGTATTTATTATGTATACAATTATGCCTACAGGTCAGAAGAGGGCACCAGATCTCATTACAGATGGCTGTGAGCCACCATATGGTTGCTGGGAATTGAACTCAGGACCTCTGGAAGAGCAGCCAGGGCTCTTAACCACTGAGCCATCTCTCCAGCCTCCAAAGCTAAACATATTTCTAAGCAATAGTAACTGACAAGTGCAGAGAAATGAATAACCAGTAACTGTTAAATGACAATGCCTTTGCTTTCCACCTGTCCTTATACGTTCTTACAGTATAATAACTAAAGTAAACAGCTTTTGTTCTCTCTTAAGGAATGTAAACTGGTAAACGTAAGAGTGAGTCAATCCTCTTGAGTCTAGGAGAGGAAATGAATTCTATAAGGATTATCTAACAGACTAAGCAACGTCAATATATATGAAAATTTGTGTGAATTCTAGAGATAATTTTCTTCTGTAGGTTACAAAGCTTAATATGTAGTTCACAAACATTCACTGTTAGCTGATGGATGGATACTGTAGCAGGAGTGTGCAGGAGCCCAAAGATAAAGACATTATTCCACCCCACTCCTGAAGGTACAGATCTATACAAATACACAGATGACCTATCTGAGAGCAAAACTTTAAGAGATGGTTTGGGTGATAAAAATGAACATGCATCCTGGCAGTTACTGTATTTGCCCCATCTTCAGTGTCTCCTGATGCTCTGAGTTGGATTATTAAGTATTTAGCTATAGGGAAAGTCACAATTTTTGTTTCAATGGATCTGTTTGATTATTTTTATTATTATCTGAGACAGGGTTTTATATGTCCCAACTGACTTTGAAGCTATACAGCCAAGGATGACCTTGAACTTCTTATTCTCCTGTCTCTGTCTTCCAAGTGCTAGAATTACATGACTGTACTACCTTGCCTGATTTATGTGATGCTGTGGATTAATCCCAGGATTTCATGCATGCCAAGCAAGCTCTACCAACTCTACCAACAAAGCTGTATTTCAAGCCCTATTTTTATTTTTTTAATTTTTTTTTTTTTGGTTTTTTGAGACAGGGTTTCTCTGTGGTTTTGGAGCCTGTCCTGGAACTAGCTCTTGTAGACCAGGCTGGTCTCGAACTCACAGAGATCCGCCTGCCTCTGCCTCCCGAGTACTGGGATTAAAGGCGTGCGCCACCACCGCCCGGCTTCCTATTTTTATTTTAATAACAACTTTTGAGCAGCTATAGAAAAACTGAACAGAAAGCAGAATTTCTGTATACGCCTTTCTTCAAGTTCCTTCTATTAAAATCTTGCCCACTAGAGGAGGGCGGGTATAATTCAATGGGAAACATTTTTCTCACTGGGAAAGCTATTATGAAAAGGACTACTGAGACTGGTTGGAGTGGTGCGAGAGATGGAGATGGGAGGAGGAAGGAAGATAGTGTCAGAGAAGCATCAACAAAAGGTCCAAGAAAGAAAGCATAAACAATGAGCTGCTTAGTTATGTTTAGGAACAGGGAATTTCAATATGACCAAACTCAGGACCCTGGTAAGCAGAAGAGTGACTTAGACTATGTGGTAGGGGTCTTGGGACTTCAGCCTTAAAGGAATTAGCAGAAACAATGAGGATAAAGTAAAGAATTCTGCAAAAGAGAAGGATAATCTGAGCTACTTCCCTGGAAGACTAACCTGAGTTTACAATGTGACTAGATTGTGACTAGACTCCAGCCATTCGCTGGTGAAGTAAGAAGGTTCAAATTAGGTGAAAATAATGGGGAAATGAAAAAACTGGCAAAAAACTGGATATGACAGAAAGGGCTATAAATAAAAAAAATCAGACTGATCTAGAAAAAGAGAGAAGAGACTTCATTACAGTGGGTCTAGAAAGCAATAATTCAATAACTATAGTTTTGAATAACTTAGAGTTATGTTACCATGATGGTAACATAACTACCCCTGAGTAAGAAATCTTAGTAATTTCACACGGACTATAGCAGAATGACAGTACATACACAATGAGTGAGATTAAGGGCCTATCTTCTGCTACATCTTCAACCTGCTCTAATTATTTACTAGAGATAATTATAGATAGACCAGAAAACTTTGGCAAATTTAATGAGCTCACTCTACCCCAGGTTCAACTATCTTTTATGTACCATTACATTCCATTAGAATGAAGTGAGATCACTAGAGAAGAAACTAGATCACAGAGCCATTTACAAGGTCATCAAACATTAGAAAGTGAGAGAATCCATCTACAGAATGGAAGAAAGATCTGGGCTGGGCTGGGCTGGGGATGAAGTTCAGCTGGTAGTAGAATGCTCGCCTAACATGTGGAAAACCCTAGGGACATTCCCTCTCATGGAGTAAAAGCAGGGGCAGCTGCAGATGCTTATAATCCCAGCATTTAGGACTCAGAACCACAAAAATCACGAGTTCAAGGTCACCTCAGGTACACACAACCAGCTCAAGACCGGCATAAGCCGTGTGTGTGTGTGTGTGTGTGTGTGTGTGTGTGTGTGTATGTGTTGGGGGTGGGTGGGAGTTGTATACATACATGTAAGTGTGCATACAGAGACCAGAGGAAGAGGACTTCAGGTGTCTTCACATATTACTCTTCTGCCTTGTGACAATTTCACACTGAACTAAAAGCTTGCCATTTCTAGACTGGCTGGCCAATGAGCTCCTTGCCAGCCTTGGTGGCACACACATTTAGTCCCAGCACTTGGGAGGCAGAGGCAGGTAGATCTTGTCAGTTCCAGGTCAGCCTGATCTACAGAGCGAGTTCCAGGACAGCCAGGGCTGTATAGTGAGACCTGTCTTAACAAACACCAAAACCAAAATGAAACAAGAAACACAGGCCTTTTGCTGAGATGGTAAATCCTAGAGTCCCCATAGAGATTTATTTTACTAATGTAGATGAGTGTCTACTGTATGTGTGGGGTGCTCATGGAAGCCAGAAGAGGGTGTCAGATCCCCTGGATCTGGACTTACAGACCACGGTGACCTGCCTGACACAGGTGCTGAGACTGAACTCAAATCCTCTGGAAGAGCAGTGAGTGTTCTTCCACCCAGTCAACTCCCTAGGGCCCTGTAAACATCATGACTGCACATGCTTGTAATCTCAGAACTTGAGTTGCCAAGGCAAGAGGATCACAAGTATACAGCCTGGGCAGCAGATCAGGCAGTGATACCTTCCCTCAATAAACATATAAAATATTTTTTAAAATTGGAAAGTAGGGCAGAGCTTGGATGCAACTCAGAGGTAAAGTATTTTCCTAGCATAGGTGAGGCCCTGAATTGAATTTCCAGTATTTGATGGGTGTGTATGTAGTGGCAGTGGGGGTGTAAAAGTAAAACAGAAAAGAAAATTGAACAAAAAAAAAAACTCGGAAAGGAAAATAGTTTTCTGTGCTTGTATAAAATTTTTAATGAGTAAGTGGCAGACATACTTGATTTGAAAAGATAGGATATTTAACTACGAATACAAATTTTCTGTTTTACTCCCTGAATAAGTTTCAAAATAAAACCTAAAGAATCTAGGATTACTTTCATTTAGAACCAAGTTCGATACAGACTTTCTTTTAAGGAAAAAAGAGAGGATGTAAGTCCTTCCAATATTTTTATATCATAGCGTTGACAGGTAAGGACTCTGACCTATGAGATCAAAGGTCCAAAGTTCAACAGCAGAGAAAATGCTATGAGATCTATGGATATTCAATAAATATTGATCAATGGCAATGACAAAGAAGTAAGGTTATTGTGTTTGGGGATAATGGAAAAATACAAAAGATAACATGATGCCTCCTGGAGGGAATTACTGTGACTGAAGCATCATTAAGGAAGTCTTGGATAGATGGTGATTGGGCAGAGCGATTACTCTGGCTATAGTAGCCGTGGAACTAACTAGCCTTACAACTAATTGGTCATTTAGACTATCTTCAAAGTAAGTATCTCCCACTGAAACCTAATAGACTGTGCATTGATCAACAATCAATGAAGCTGTTAAAATGACTGGGTTGGCTGTACAGTGGCCTAGTAATTTATTGCCCATAGAAAGACTATTGGATTACTTGAAATGTCACTGTGAAACTCAATTTTTGGAAGAACAATGCAAGTTTGAAAGGATTGTTAAGTTTCAACAATTTGACTTGAGTGCTAAAGAATTTACTGCAATAGAACAGTGTCTCAGCAGACTAAGGTGAACTGTGAGCACATCCCATTAATCACCACATTCTCCTCGGTATCAGTCACTGGGTTTTGCGAGAGAACAAGAGGAAGAACCAGTGTTCAATATACATGTTTATGGAGGCAGATTCTTTTAAGAAGGCAATTCATAGTAATAGAAACCCTGAGTTACAAAATCCCACTGTGTATGTACAGGTGTATACACCTATGTGTGCATATGGAAAGGCCTGAGGTTGATATTGGGAGTCTGTCACTCTGAATCTCATGTTTTGAAAGAGATTATTTCCCTAAACCTGAGGCTCATCAATTAACTAGACCAGCCACAAAGCTGACCTCTTGTTTCTGTCTTCCAGTGCTGGGGCTACAATGCTCAACTTATTATGTGGGTACTGGGAGTCTGAACTCAGCTACTTATGCTTGTGCAGCCAGCACTGTAACCACGGAGCCAATTCCTTAGCCCCTATGATTCCAATATCTTAATATACTACAGATTATATAACTTTCCTTCATTTGTGGAGATCGCTGCTTCTCTATAAGAATTGGTGCAAGGGTACTTGCTAGCTTGGGATAAGTTCTTTTCAACACCAAACTGTTTTTATAGATAGTTTGAAATTTTTTATGTATCTGAACAGTATTTTATAAAACCCTTACATGTTAAATTTGAAAATATATCCCTAATAATGTATTACCTATAGTGAAATACAAGACTCATACTCAAGAGCTGGACATAATGGTACTTGTCTGTAACAGCACTCAGGATGCTCCATCAGAAAAGTCATGAGTCCAAGGCCAGATTGGGCTAGTACAGCCAGTTTCAGGCTAGCCTGGACTACAGAGTCATAGCCTGTCCTCAACAAAACTCACACTCAGCAAGTGATAAACTGGCATTGAACATTGGGCATGGAAAGCACATGCTGTAATTCCAGTATGCAGGAGACAAGGCAGGAGGATAGCTGTAAGTTCAAGTCTTGACTGGTGTGCCTAGCAAATTCTAGGCCAATCAGGACTGCATAGTGAGATTTTGTTTAGAAAACAAACAAGCCAGGCAGTGGTGGCGCATGCCTTTAAACCCAGCACCAGGGAAGAAGAGGTAGGCAGATCTTTGTAAGTTAAAGCTACCCTGGGCTACATGGCAAGTTCCAGAACAGAACACAGTGAGATCCTAACTAAAAAACAAACAGCAGGGGGCTGGAGAGATGGCTCAGTGGTTAAGAGCATTGCCTGCTCTTCCAAAGGTCCTGAGTTCAATTCCCAGCAACCACATGGTGGCTCACAACCATCTGTAATGAGGTCTGGCGCCCTCTTCTGGCCTGCAGGCATACAGACAGAACATTGTATAAAGTAAATAAATATTTAAAAAAAAAAACAGCAAAAGCAAGGGGGAAAAAAGTTAAAAAGAAAGGAAGGAAGAAAGAAAGAAACCAAAAGCAGCTGGGCAGTGCTGGCATATACCTTTATCCCAGCACTCAGGAGACAGAGACAGGTGCGTCTCTGTGAATTTGAGGCCAGCCTGGTCTACAGAGCAAGCTCCAGGACAGTTGGGGTTGTTACACAGAGAAACCCTGTCTTGAAAACAAAATAAAACAAAAAAAGAAACTAAAAAGTTCATATTGCATGATGTAGGGGAAAAAGGGGACCAAGTTTGTGACCATCACTCTCAGCAACTGATATCAATAACTACTTACTTAAACTCTTTTGATTCTCTTGTCTGTACCCTTGATTTTACTAAAGTATAATTAAATTCACATAAATGGGCTGGAGAGATGGCACAGTGGCTAAGAGCACTGGCTTCTCTTCCAGAGGACCTGGGTTCAATTCCCAGCACCCACATGGCAGCTTACAGTTGTTTGTAATTTCACTTTCAGGGAACCCCAAAATCCTCACAAGGACAAATTTGCCTCACAAGTAGACAAAACGCTAGTGTTCATTAAGAAAGTTAAAAGCTGGGTGGTGATGGCACACGCCTTTAACCCCAGCAGATTGGAGGCAGAGACGGGTGGCTCTCCATGAGTTCAAGGCCAGCCTGGTCTACGACCAGCCAGGTGTTCCAGGACAGGCTCCAAAGCTATAGAAGTCCTGTCTTGACAAAGCAAAAAATAATAATAATAATTAATTAAAAAACATGCTAAGTAAATACATGGTAGAGCTTCATTGCATATTACAGGAATTATGGTATTTCAACTATGTATATCATAACCTCGTTACATTTTTAAAGAATGAAGGCCCAAAGTATCAATAACTTAGAAAAGCAATCAAGAGCTGAGCACAGTGGCACACACCATTAATCCCAGCATTTGGGAGGCAGAGGCAGCTGGATCTCTTTGAGTTCTAGCCGAGGTGAGATGCTGTCTGAAAATAAATAAACAAACAAACATTATAAAAAAATCAATATCTGAACCAGAAACTGGATTTTAGAATGATCATTTAAACATAAAACTGGCAAACTTGATAATACTAGTTTGAACCACAGTAAAAGATCCTACCTGCAGAATATATTGTGTGAGGTCAACCGCTTCTTTTTTTTCATGTACAAGCAGAGTTTCTTTATCTTTTACAGTAATAATATTAACTTCTCCACGACGAACTTCCCTTACACCTAACGGCCGTTTTCGAACACAAACTCTGATTTTCTCCATTTCAGTCCACGGATTCTCTGAAGTGATCTGTCTAACATGTTTACAAATAGACTTTAATTCTTAATAAAAGGATTAAATTACTTAAATGGTCAAAGTATCAGCACATTTTGAGTATATTTAACATAATTATTCTAGGGTTTTGTTTACTTGGTTTGTTGGTTTTGTTTTTAACGGGGTTTCACTTTGTAGCTCAAGCTGGTCTAGAACTTGCTATGTAGCCCAGGCTGGCCCTAACTTTCTACTCTAGCCCCCCCCAAGTGTTGGGACTACAGGCATGTACCACCAAACCCAAGTTCTGAGACAGGGCTTTGCTACTGTGGTGCAGGCTAGCTTAGAGTTTCTGCTTCTCTTGGCTCCACCTGACGTGTGCTAGGATTAATAGACCTACCAAGCTCATTCAAACAATTCAGCAAAGAGAAAAATTTTTACTGGCAAACCTCACTCTTACAATACAAAGAAAAAAAAAAAGAAAGGAAGGAAGAAAGACAGAAGGAAAGAAAAAGAAAGGAGGAAGGAACAGGCTAGTGACTAAACTTTAGCTCTAAGACTTGTACATGCATGCTCAATCAACTGAAAGACACCCTCAGGCCCTACATTCCTCTTTAAAAAAAAATTCTACTGGTTTACTAAGTAAATTCTACTGGTTTACTCGAATTAGGTGGTAGGTATCAATGTACTTTTCCTCCGAATCCTATTCCTCTGTCTGTCTGTCTGTCTGTCTGGTGTGTGTGTGTTGGGATGAGGAACACATGCACACACATGTGTGCACGCATACTGTGTGTGAAGAGGTCAGGGAACAATCTTATGTGTCCTTTCGCCTCAGGAACTGTCCACCTTGTTTTTTGAGGCAGAATTTTTACTCGATTTAGGGCAAGCATCAGGGATCCACCTGTCTCTACACTTCAGTGCTGGGATTACAAGCATGTACCACCATACTGGCTTTAACATGGGTGCTGGAGATCGAATTTGACCTATGCTTGCATGGCAAGCATTTTATCAACTGATATGAATTCATTCATTGCAATATAACCATGTATTTCTTCTCAGAACAGTTTTAAGACTGGTCATATCCACTACTTCCTCAATCTCCTATTCAATGCATTCTTTCAGCTAGCCCAGCACCTGAAGGACTATTCCTCGAGTCAGGGATAAAAACACTAATGAGGTTTATTTGCTGAGTTTCATGTGATAATGTATCTAAGAACCAATCACTTATAGAAACTTCTCTAAAACTAGGTTGTAAGAAAATAAGATCCAGGGGCTGAAGAGATGGCTCAGAGGCTAAGAACATTGCCTGCTCTTCCAAAGGTCCTGAGTTCAATTCCCAGCAACCAAATGGTGGCTCACAACCATCTGTAATGGGGTCTGGTGCCCTCTTCTGGCCTGTAGGCATACACACAGACAGAATATTGTATACATAATAAATATTTGAAAAAAAAAAGAAAAGAAGATCCATTTTCCTCTTAATTTATTTTCATAAAAATCTTATTTTCAGCTAGACGGTGATGGCACACACTTTTAATCCTAGCACTTGGGAGGCAGAGGCAGGCAGATCTCTGTGAGTTCAAGGACAGCTAAGACTGTTACACAGAGAAACCCTATCTTGAAAAACCAAAAAAATAAATAAATAAAATAAAAAACTTAATTTTCTGAACCTTCCAACTGGCTGAAAAATTATTTTTTGACAGGATTTAAATTACTTTTACGACAAAGAAATTTTCCAATTATAGTGCTTGATTTTAAGACATCTTAAAGCACGTTTTATTATTTTAATTAAGATATGAGACTAATGTATCATTTGAGGCATGAGACTTAATAAGTATATGGGGAATTTATTGTTCTCTCTTTTGCATATGTGCTTAATTTTTCACAACAAAAGAGAGAATGTTTTAATCTATTATTTTGAAATCTATTCTACTTTTTGGTTTCATATTATTATCTGTTCCTTTATAAAATCTATTTTTTTTCACTTTATGTTTTACTCTAATCCATTATTTTAAAGAGGTTTTTGGTCAAAATCTCTTTGATGTTAGCATTAGTAGCTTAATCACAGGAAGCTAATCAAAGAGGATAGAAAATGTTTAGACCTTTTCATTTTTGTTAGGTTTGAGGTGGGTCTTGCAGTGTGGTCTGAGCATCCATAGTGCTAGGATTACACAACACTACTACGCCCAGCCAGTCATTTTTAGAGTTGTGCAGGAATTCTAGGGGAGTCACATGGACAAAAAGTCTGTAGTTTGTGGTTTTTAAGTCAAAAGACAAAAATGAAAGTGTGGGGCTGGACAGATGGCTCAACGGTTAAGAGCATTGCCTGCTCTTCCAAAGGTCCTGAGTTCAATTCCCAGCAACCACATGGTGGCCCACAACCATCTGTAATGAGGTCTGGTGCCCTCTTCTGACTAACTGTATACATAATTAATAAATAAATGAATAAATATTTTAAAAAAAATGAAAGTGTGTTCTTTCCTAGTGGGTATCTTCTGGTTCATTTGTTTTTGAGATAGAGCCTTTCTATGAGGCCAAGGATGGCTGGAGCTCATCAGCCATGTGTTTGTCTTGTGAGTGCTGGGCTTGCTGTGTGCCCTACCATGCCTGGCACAGATGGCTATGCTTGTCATCTCTTACCTTGCCCTCTAATATCTAAGAGCCTCCAGATATCTTAATTATATTCATACCTAGAGTCAGAGATCACAGCTATTACTTAATATTTATAGAATAAATGTAATGGCAATATTTAAACTAAAATATGCATTCTAAATCATGATGTGTTAAGTAGTGGAAAGTAGTTTTTGTTTGTTTGTTTTTTAAAGATTTATTTATTTATTATGTATACAACATTCTGCCTCCATGTATGCCGGCACGCCAGAGAAGGGCGCCAAACCTCATTACAGATGGTTGGGAGCCACCATGTGGTTGCTGGGAATTGAATTCAGGACCTCTGGAAGAGCAGCCAGTGCTCTTAACCACTGAGCCATCTCTCCAGCCCCTGTTTGTTTGTTTTTTTTTTTCAAGACAGGCTTTCTCTGTGTTCTGGAACTCACTCTGTAGACCAGGCTGGCCTTGAATTCACAGAGATCCTCCTGCCACTGCCTCCCAAATGCTGGGATTAATGGCATATGCCACCATGCCCGGTGGAAAGTAGTAATTTTATAAGTAATTCTAATTTATATTTTTCTGTGTTGGTCAATAAGGCTAAAATAGTTTTAAAAAAAAACTTGCTATTTTATCTTTCATATTTACAACCTATAATTAAAGAAGAAAAATAGCACTAAATCCTCTGTGCTCTGCTAGAACAAGTATCTCTATTTATTTATATATTTTGGTTTTTTTTTTAGACAGGGTTTCTCTGTAGCTTTGGAGCCTGTTCTGGAATTAGCTCTTGTAGACCAGGCTGGTCTTGAACCCACAAAAATCCGCCTGCCTCTGCCTCCCAAGTACTGGGATTAAAGGCATATGCCACCACCACCTGGCTTAAGTATCTCAAATTATTATAGGTATTTTCTTTTTTTTTTTTTTTTTTTTTTTTGGTTTTTCGAGACAGGGTTTCTCTGTGGTTTTGGAGCCTGTCCTGGAACTAGCTCTTGTAGACCAGGCTGGTCTCGAACTCACAGAGATCCGCCTGCCTCTGCCTCCCGAGTGCTGGGATTAAAGGCGTGCGCCACCACCGCCCGGCTTATTATAGGTATTTTCACCTATAAAACGAAGTCACCTTGGAGTGGGAGAGATGCACAGTGGTTAAGGGTACTGGCTACTCTTTCAGAGGACCCAGGTTCAATTCATTGCACCCATATGTGATTCAGCGTTATCTGTCTATAATTCCACTCCCAGGATATTTGACATGCTCTTCTGGCCTGCATGGGCACCAGACACACATGTAGTGTAAAGTCATACATGCCGGCAAAACATTTGTAAACATAAAATAAAAAATTTAAAAACCTAAATTTCCTAGTTTTGGAGAATGAAAGAACCGATCATGAAGTACTCTGGCACTTTAACAAATATAAGACCAGATGTAAAGACTTTATCTTCCCACAGGAAGTAGGGGTGCACATCTTTAATCCCAGCACTCAGGGCAGAGACAGGATCTCTGTGAGTTTGAGGCCAGCCTGGTCTACAGAGTGAGTTCCAGGACAGCCAGGGCTACATAGAGAAACCCTGTATTAAGAAAGAAAGAAAGAAAGAAAGAAAGAGGGAAGGAGGGAGGGAGGGAGGGAGGGAAGAAAGAAAGAGAAAGAATTTATTTTCCTGTAACTAATATACATTACTTTTATAATAACATAACAAGTAATATATTTTAAAAGAATATATTTTCTAGTATATCATTCTTAGCATTGGGGATTATTGAGTATTTCACCTTTCAGGGATCTTATTTAAAATTCTATCTTGAAGAACTAGGTGAAAATAGCTTACTGTCATTCTGATTCACAACCTCTGATTGCCATCAAAAGGTCTTACTTTTTATAATCACCAAAAGAATCACCTGTTTCTCCAGGGCTGAATTAAAAAAAATGCAGTCAAAATTAGGATCCTATTTCAATTGTGCAGATAACCTAAGTGCTCAAAGAACTACTTAATATAACTACCTGCTCTTTGGTCTTAAGTAAACTGTAAATCATCTGGTTGGTATGAATTGGGTAATCTTAAAAAAAAAATCCTGCTGGATGGTGGTAGAGCATGCCTTTAATCCCAGCACTCAGAAAGCAGAGGCCTGCAGATCTCTGTCAGTTCGAGGCCAGCCTGGTTTACAGAGTGAGTTCCAGGACGGCTAGGGTTACACAGAGAAATCCTGTTTCAAAAGACAAACAAACAAACTCCTGTGAATTGTGTGATTTTTCATTGTAGAAGGCTAGTTAACTACTTCGCTTTCACAAATACACTGTGTGTATAGTCTGCGAGAGGATGGACAGCAGACCCTGGTGAGTAGCAGCTGTTTGTTTGACGTACATGAACAGTATCAGTTTTTTGCTTCGGGAAAGTTCCAGTTCCTCATTATTCTGTTTCTACCCACTTACTTCAATTATTAATGCAAACTTTGTTAACTATCATTCATATGGTATATTCATTTACTAGGAATAAAGAGTAATTGCACTGCTCTGTCATGAAGGAGAGATTTGTCTTTGCCTCTCCCAAAAATGTAAAAATAAATTATTACCTGACACAAGAATGAGGGATTCCATAGTTATACCCCGAAACATGAGAGACTCTTTGAATCACGGGAATATCACTGTTTCCTAGTTTTGGAGAAAAGTAACTTGATGAAAAGAGCGAAGTGTCAGTTTCTGTCCCCATGTGAGCACCAGCAGCCGAGGCATTCGGGGTTCTTTTTTTTGTTTGGTCCTGGGCGTCATCAGCTAGCATGTGTGCCAGCACTTTCAGGTAAGTGGATTTCTGCTCCTCTACAGATAAGTCTGATAGGTTGCATGTTTCATTGCTGGCCGTCCTGGCTTTGCTATCAGCAGGAGAATCAAAATGCAGTTGTCTTCGGGGGCCAGATCTGAACTCCCGATGCTTGGTGTACATGTTGTTTGTTTGAAGAGGGTTCTCTGGGCTACTGAGGGCTTTATCTTCCTCCTGCATAATCTTAATGATTTTGATAAGCTGGAAAAGACGTTTGCGGTCGTTCATGTCATGGACTCCCAATTTGGAGTAGTCCTTCATTGTAACCTTTGCTAATTCATCTATTTTCTGAAGGCCAAGCGCAGTAAAATGAGGATAATACTGTACAAGTTCAGCTTCACAAAGACATTCATATAACCAGGAGGCCATTTTTGTGACTAGATTTACATGAACTCTGAAGAAAAAGAGAAAAAAAAGTCATCTAGATACAGTAAACAGAATATATTCCTTTACAAATGAAAACATAAATTTGCAGGGAAATGTTTCTCATCTCAGGTCTCCTAGGCATGTTTCTTCTGGAATGATTAATTAAACAGCAGAGTCTATAAGCAAAGCTGCTTTATAACAGCATATGAAGTAACAGTTGTAATTTGTTCATCTGTTTAATAATGTTTCCTAATTATATTTTTAAGTAAATATATGGACATAGATATAACATAAAGCACTTACTTATTGCTTGGGAATTCCTTCTAACTTTGCAGTGTCTGCTTAACAGGCAATACACTGCTGAAATCTTGTTCTCAACCACTGACTATAGCAGGACTAATTTTGGATGTTCAACTCAACGTCAAGGCATGTTGCACAACTGTTCCTAAGATTAATGAACAAAGGCTAAGAAGTCTTTCAGAATAGAAAGCAGAATAAAATAGTGACCACAAGGATAATTAACACAGCTCAGAGAAAACTGCATCTTTTATCTGCTGTGTATTGGTAAGCTAGAGAGAAGTAAAAACAACCAATTCAGAATCAACTCACTCAGTATTTCAGATAATTCTAAAAGGTGATCACAGATGTCAACTGAACAGAATATCAATCAAATAAATTTTTTTCTAGGAAATTAATACTACAGTCACTTTGGACAACTATACAATATAATACTTAAAATCAGAAATTTAATTAAACACTAACAGGTGATGTGGTACTAATACAAAATCTTTGTCTATTATAAGTCAGAATTCTAAGTACTTCTCAATTAATCCTGTTAATCAAGCTCAAGTTCCTAAGAATATAAAAAATAATTTTAAATTGCATTTTAAAATATTTAACCAATATTTTAAATGTGTGTGTGTGTGCTCGTGCGCACAACTATACTGCCAGAAAATGGTGTTGGATCCACTGGAGATGGAGTGCTAGAACTTGAAAATGAGTCCTCTGGAAAAATAGTACATATTGTCTCCTCAGCCTCTGTTTTGTTCATTTGGGAGAGGAGGGATTTCTCTGTGTAGCCTTGGCTATCCTGGAACTTGTGCTATAGACCAGGTTGGCCTTGAACTCAGAGATCCCCCTGCCTCTACCTGCTGTTGTTTGTATAGCCTGTATAGCCTAGGCTGGTTTGGAGTTTGCTGTGCAGTCCAGGTTGGCCTCAAATTTGTGGTAACCCTCTTGTCTTGGCCTCCCAATCTCTAGGATTAAAGCCAAGAACCACCATGCCTAAAAATTTAAAAATTTAATTTTTTTAAAAAAATATTATTCATTGTATGTGTATGAGTGTTTTGTCTGTATATATGTCTGTGCACCACATGTGTGCCTGGTGTCCAAAGAGGCCAGCAGAGGACGATGGATCCCTTGGGACTAAAGTTACAGACTAGAATCGTGAGCTGTCATGTGGGGACTTGGAACTGAACCCAAGTCCTTAGCAGGAGTAGCCAGTGCTCCTAACTGTGGGGCCATCTCTCCAGCCTATTATATTTTCTTTTTCAAAATGGTCTAATCCCTCAGAGCTTCCAAAAATCAAATAATTACTGAAGAATTGCTTTCATTTTCAATTATTTTTGTCCTTTCTAGGAGAAACAGTGTGTGCGCGCACACACTAAAGACAACCAAGGAGTTCTGAGTAATTAAATTTGGAGAAAATACTATTTAGGCAAAACAAAAAACCAAATATCTGAGTGCCTAACCCTAACACATATCCTAAACTGACCCTGACATCGTCTTTTAGTGATGGATTTAGGCAAAACAAAAAACCAAATATCTGAGTGCCTAACCCTAACACATATCCTAAACTGACCCTGACATCGTCTTTTAGTGATGGATTTCCCCTCTGCAAAAGCCCACAAAAGTTTTGCAGTCCTTCCATCAAGGGTGGAGTATATTTCTTCCCCACATTACATCTAGAATGACTTTCTAATTTCTTTTGGGCAATAGAATATCAGTAAAGCAGACTGCCATGCCCAGGTCTGGAGCGCCATCATAGCTGTTACCGTTGACAGAATTCTTCTGCCACGTGAAGAAGTTTAGCCAATAGCTAGAGGCTTATACATTACTACTACTACTTTAATGGCCAAAAACATGTGCAAGGGAAGCCATCTTAGACTAGATGTCACTAGATGAGTGTTTCTCAACTTTCCTAATGACGCAACCTTTTAATACAGTTCCTCAGGCTGTGGTGACCCCCAAACATAAAATTATTTTCATTGTTACTTCATAACCTTAAACTTGCTACTGCTATGAATCGTAATGTCAATATTTGTTTTCCAATAGTTTTAGGTGACCCCTGTAAAAAGGTGGTTTAACTCCCCTGCAAGGGATCACGACTGGTTAAGAACCAATGCACTAGACAGTCACAGTCACAGGAATGACTCCAAGTGAGATCAAGTAAAGAACTAACTAAGCTTGGTCCAAATAATCGACTCACAGAGCTCTAAGCAAATAAAAGGACAACTATTTTGAGTCAAGTTTGGGGCTGGATTGTTATGTAACAGTAGTTACAATTTCATTTCTGAAACTTTGCCAATTTTATATGCAAATTTAGGAGCTATTTTAGGTTCACAGAAAAACTGAGAAGGTAAAGACTTGCCAAACAGCCTGTCTCACACATGTACTCTTTCCCTACTAGTGAACCTATGTTGATAAAGAATCATTACCCAAAGTCTACAGTTTACACTGGAGTTCTCTTACCTAGAGCTGCAGAACTTATGGACTTGGATAGATAGTGCGTGCATCCTCTATTTAAGTAAAACATGGACTAGTTTGATTGCCCTAAAACTCCTGGGCTCTGTCTACTCACCCTTCGCACACTCTATCCAATGGTGACTAATGATCTCTTTGTCTGAGAGGTAGGGGGTGGAGCAGGGTCTCACTGTGTAGCACTGGCTGTCCTGGAACCCACTACTGTATATCAGGCTCCCCAAGTGTTGGGATTAAAAGGGTGAACCCATGCTGGGCGACGGTGGCGCACACCTTTAATCCCAGCACTCGGGAGGCAGAGGCAGGCAGATCTCTGTGAGTTCGAGACCAGCCTGGTCTACAAGAGCTAGTTCCAGGACAGGCTCCAAAGCCACAGAGAAACCCTGTCTCGAAAAACCTAAATAAATAAATAAATAAATGGGTGAACCCCATATCTGCTCAATGATCTTTTTACTGCTTCCACAGTGCCTTTTCCAGAATGTCACACAGTAGGAAGTATGCAGCTTGTCAGCTTTTAGACTGACTTTTTAAGTTCATAATTTAGACTCTCTCCAAGATTTTTTAATGGTGTGTTAGCTTATTTCTTTTTGCTGCTGAAACCCATTTCACATGTGAATGTGTCTGGTTTATTTGTTCACTTAATGAAGGACACCTTAGAGGCTTACAGTTTGGGCAATCACGAATAAAGCTTCTATAAACAGCTACGCAGTTTTCACATGGACATAATCTTCAACTCCTTTCTGTAAATACCAAGGTGCATGGTTACTGGATTGTATGGTAAGACATGCTTAGTTTTTATAAGAAACTGCCAAACTACTCCCTAAAGTGGCTCTGCTATTTTCCTTCCTACAAGTGATGACTGGGAATGCCAGTTGCTTCTCATCGTTTGTCACTGTGTGTGCTACACCTATCCTTTCAAGACCACTCAAGAGCTTTTCGCCAAGATGAGATTTTCATCTCTAGATTTTTTTCTATCATTTTACCCCCAACACCTTACATTGTATCAAAACAAAACCACTAGGGCTGGAGACATGGCTCAGTGGTTAAGAGCATTGCCTGCTCTTCCAAAGGTCCTGAGTTCAATTCCTGGAAACCACATGGTGGCTTACACCCATCTGTAATGAGGTCTGGTGCCCTCTTCTGGTCTGCAGACATACACACAGACAGAATATTGTATACAAAATAAATAAATAAATATTAAAAAAATATTTAAAAAAACACAAAACTAAACCACTAATCCTCTTACTACTATTTTTCTTCCTCCCTAGAATACCTGTCTTTGTCAGAAGGACACTGCAGTTTTCTATCACGATGGAGATAAGCCCTAATAGGGAATACATGGTACTCTGTGCCTCAGCAACCATTATAGCATCTAGTATTTACTGAGCATTTAATATATACCAGCCACTGTTCTGGGCATTGTATTTGTTCATTTCCATACAATCCTATAAAGGAGGTAAGCGTGTAGCAAGTTCAATCACTTACTATTTCAGACACTCACTTTTTCAACTGTGAATTAGGAATGCCATAGAAGCATTCTGAAAATCCAACATCTGAAATCCCAACACTGAGGCAAAGGGAATCATTGCAAGTTCAAGGCTAGCCTGGGATATATGAGACCCCATTTTTTGGTTTATTTGTCTAAAAACATATTTGGGACATAAGGAGGCAGCTCAGTCAGTAAAGTGTCTCACCAGCATGAAGACCTGAGTTTGATTCCCTTAAAAAAAACAAAACAAAACAAAAAAAAAAAAAAAACGGAAAAGAAGTGTGGTAGTGTTTGACTGTAATGTCAGCGCTGGGGAGGTGGAAACAGGAAGCTCTCTGGAACTCAATGGCCCACCAAACTGAATCCCAAAGTTTCAGGTTCAATAAACGATCCTCCCTGGTGATGGTGGCGAACACCTTTAATCCCAGCACTCGGGAGGCAGAGACAGATGGATCTCTATGAGCTCGAGGCCAGCCTGGTCTACAGAGCGAGTTCCAGGACAGGTTCCAAAGCTACAGAGAAACCCTGTCTCAAACAAAACAAAACAAAAGCAGAACAAAACAAAAAATCCTGTGCAAGATAGAGCTCTGTCTCAAGAAAGAGAAAAAGAAAAGTTGGAGAGCAGCTGAGGGAGACACTCGTTGACTTCATGTGTATGTGCACCTCCCTCCATCCCTTAAATATGTGTTTAGTAGTGTGGACCTGTAACCCGAGCACTTGGGAGGCTGAGATAGGACTGCCTTGAGTTTGAGGTAGGTCCTAGCAACAAAGTTACATAGAAAGTTTGAGGTCAATTTGGACTACATAATGACACCTTGCTTCAAGACAATGAAGGGAGAAGAAGTTAACAGAAATCTGTAAATTCTTCAGATTGAATATGGAAATACACGTAAGGGTTGGGGATAGAGCTCAGTTTATATTATGCTTAATTAATATGCATAAAGTCCTAGGTTTGCTCCCAAGCACTGTCAAATTCTAGGCATGTTAACATGTACCTATAATTCCAGCACTTGGGGAGGTAGAGGCAGGCAGATCAGAAATTCAAGACATTCTTAGTTATAGAGCAAGTCTGAGGCCTGCCTGAGTGAAAGACAGCCAAACAAGCCCAGCAAAATGACTGGGACATTCAGTGTTCCATAATTAATAAGCCTTGGCAGTTACTACCATTGCTATTGTTATTTCTGCATTTCTCCTATCTTCACCACCTAGCACAGGACCAAGAACAGAACTTACTCTACCTTCAGTGTTTTGGTTTAATCAAATTCTAAGCAGCTGCACTCTCTGTTTGGCTCAGCTTACCCATGGGAACAGGCTGTAAGTGCTATGCACAAGCTGTGCAAGATTCTGTATTTTGCACACCAATTCCCTTGATGCCATATCAAACATTTCTCAGTTCAACTCTGATAATCACAGCCTCCACTGCTTCTTAATAAGTAAATGAGACTAAAATATTAATTTTGAAACCCTTGTATAACCTATAATATGGGAAAAGAAAAATGTAAGAATAATTTGAACATGCATTAAACATGAATTGAAGTAGCCAGAGTCATGCATCTAATACAGTTGCAGCCATTCCACCTTTCTGGGCACTATGGATAGCCTATGTTCCTTTGTTTTCAAACTCAACATGCTTCTCCGTAATTGTAGTCCATTTTACAAGGGTTTATCCCCTCCTTTAACTCCTGAAATATCAGAATCACTCTTGCAACTTCAAACAAAAAACATTTGAACTCTACTACTGAGCCACAGAAAAACAAAATAAACTCCCATATTTGGGGGACAGATATATTGACATTTTGCTCAGGTGATAATTTTACCTCTGTCAAAAAGACAAATGCAAAGGCTGTGGAGAGAATCAGCAGTAGAGTACACGCTTAGTGTGAGCAAGACCCTGGGCTCTGGAGGCAATTGTTCAGAGGTTAAGAGTGAGTACTGTTCAGGCAATGAAGTTGAGAGGCCTGGAGTTCTGATCCTAGTCCCACATAACAAACTGGGCAACCTGTAAATGCCTATACTTCCAGTTCCAAGGCATTTGATGTCTTCTGGCCTCTGCTCACCACAGGTATATGCATCTATGCAAATATGCACATATATTACAATATGTGCACACAGAAGTCAACTATTACATAGCAAAAAGTTTTGGTAGCTAAGTCTTTTCTAATGTGATTTTTACATAACACTCACACAGATATATAAAAATAAATTTTTATAGTCAGGCGGTGGTGGTGCATACTTTTAATCCCAGCACTTGGGAGACAAAGGCAGGCGGATCTCTATGAGTTTGAGGCCAGCCTGGTTTACAGGGCTATTTCCAGGACAGCCAATGCTACACAAAGATACCCTGTCTTGAAAAAAAGCCAGTATATAAATAAAAATAAATAAATTTTCATAAACAGATTCACTCCCCAGCAATTCTAACTCTAGAAATATCCTACAGCTACTCTGTACAAATATAAAAAGACAGCAGTACAAAGTCATTATATCACTATTGGTAATAGCAAAGGATGGGGACTGGTTAAATAAATTACTGTTGCCTTTCAAGGGAAATAATACCATGAACCAATTACCAAACTTAACTAAACTCTCCAATAGTTATTGAAGAAAAAGAAAGCTTTCCAATATATTGCTAAGTGAATAAAGCAAGGTACAGAATAGTTTATAAAGGCATAATTTATTAAAGAGAATGTTAATTGATCCAAAATAGAACCATAGCATTGCTTATCAGGCATAAATGTCCTTGGCAGGTTGCATGAGTAATGACAGTCTTCTACAGGAAGGGAAATGGGTACTACCAGTGGGCAATCAAGAGAAGTAGCCTACTACAGCAAAAGTTGGTGGCCATTGTTTTTTCTATTGTGATCTGTATTTCACTGATGTCTCCAGTACCCAATAGGACTGAGAACACTGTTGTGCATGTGCTTAATTCTGAAACTATTTTTTAAAAATTTATGTGTTATTATTTTTCCTACATGTATATGTGTGCATCATGTGTGTGTTCCTGGTACCCTCAGAGGTCAAAAAAGGTCATTGGATCCCTAGAACTTGAGCGGGTCCTCCCAAGAGCAGCAAGGGCTCTTTAATTATTGAGGAATCTCTCCAGCTCAATTATACTATTATTAATTAATAAAAAATACAACATATTTCAGGGCTGGAGAGATGGCTCAGTAGGTAAAGTGCTTGTTGCATAAGCATGGAGATCTGAGTTTGGCTCTCCAGCACCCACATAAAACTAGATGTGAGAGAGCATGTCTGTAATACCTGGGGAACAGACAGAAGGATCCTCAGTGCTTGCTGGTCAACACTCTAAGTTCCAGTCTGTTTCAAAAAATGAGGTGGAAAGTTGGTAACATGATTCAGTGGGTAGCAGAGTTTGCTGTACAGCCTAACGCCTTGAGTTTGCTCTCCAGGGCCACATAGTGAGAGAAGAGCATCAATTCCAGTAAGTTATCCTCTAACTTCCACACATACACTCTGCAACACATGTCTACACAGAGAATAAATTAAAACATAATAAAAATATATACTAAAATGTAAAGGCAGAGAGCATTCGTATTTTAAGATGTTAAATAAGATAGATCTCTATTTTAAATACCTGTCAGTAAACCAAAGAGTACTAATACAGATTACTAAATTAGGAGGCAAAAATCCCCATCATCTAGACCAGCTCTGCTAAGAACTTGAGAAGCAGATGTGATACATGGTCAAGTTATTTAACTAATAACAATGGGGCTTGGATCGTGTTTTGTCTTAGGTTTTCTGCAACATTAGGGACCAAACCAGAACCTTACAGGGCCTTATTAATGTTAGGCAAGCACTATAACATTGAGCTACCCTGCTGTCCTCTTAACTTTGTTTTGTTTGTTTTGAGATAGGGTTTCTCTGTGTAACAGCCCTTGCTGCTCCCAGGTTGGCCTTGAACTCACAGAGAGCTGCCTGTCTCCGCCTCCTGAGTGCAGGAATTAAAGGTGTGCACCACCACCCAGCCCGACTTCTTATAGAAAGACAAAATCAGTATGTTTCCAAGCATGGAGCTTAATACTAAAGAAATCACTGCTTATTTGAAATTCCAATTGAATTTTGTTTGGTCTAAATCTGGCTATCCTATATTAGAAGCAGCATCTACATTTCTGGCAAAATGATCTGTCGGTGTTATTTAGCACATGTTTCATGCACATAGAATCAGAATATACACAAATGTCTGCGAGGACTGCAGCCTGATCCCCTTGCTGAGAGAGTCTCTCTTTAAATTAATCTAGGAGTTTCATTCATTGGTGATCAATACCTCTTACTTATTTCATTAGGAGCTGTAAATTTGTGATTTTCTGATCCTCTCCTTCTTTAGGAATTCTCCTTAGGAAACCTTTCTGGGGACTAGAGAGATGGCTCAGCAGTTCAGTATACTTGTGCTCTTGCAGAGAATTTGATTCAGTTCCTAGGGATAAACATGGAGCCACACAACTGACAATAACTCAGTTCCAGGGGATCCAATACCCTACTCTGGCCTCCAACAGCCAATCACATAAGTGGTACACAGACATACATGCAAGCACTTAAACATACTCATAAAGATTTTAAAAAGAGCTGGGAGGTATTGGTGTATTCCTTTAATTCCAACACTTGGGAGTTGAAGGCCAGCCTGGTCTACAAAGGGAGTTCCAGGATAGCCAGGACTGTTACACAGAGAAACCCTGTCTCCCCCCCCACACACACACACACACAAAAAAAAAAAAAAGAAAAAAGAAAAAAGAAAGAAAGAAAAAGAAAAACTTTCTGTCAACAACTAGGACTGTCTGGTTACCTAAAATAGAATTTTTACATGAAAGCAAATATAAATGATTTTTTTCCTTTAAATTTTCAATTCATAAAGAATGTCCTACTTATTTTAAATGGTATCAGGTGACTTATTTCAGAATTTTAATGTTTTTTTCATCAGATTCATGATTAATTCTAGCATTTTTTTATATTCCATGTTTTTCATTAAATTGCTTTAAGCCTTTGATAGCTTCATCATGCTAACCCATCTAACCTGGAAATAAGCTTTCCTTCAGTGAACACATGGCTGTTATAATTAGCCACCCACAGTGCTAAATTCAGGTAAGGTTATGCATTTCCAGTTAAGTACAGAGAGCCTGAAGCTGGGGAAAGGAAAGAGTAAAGCTGACAATGCTTGTTCTTTGGAGACCTCACAGCTCCAGACACCCACAACTATTCTAGGGCCACTGCTATTCACTTCACATGCTCAGTCATCTCTACAGCCCCTCAATGCTAACTCCAAAAGTATAGCTGTGACTTCTAGAAATTTTATGAAGGAGTTTAAATTATTAAGAGAATACAGGATGAGACAAGGTGGTGGTGACACACACTTTTAATCCCAACCCCTGGAAGTCAGAGGCAGGCAGATCTCTGAACTGAAGTCAGCTTGGTCTGCAGAGTGAGTTCCAGGATAGACAGGGTTACATGGAGAAACCCCATCTCAAAAGTACAAAACAAAACAAAGAAACAGACAAAAAAGAGAATATAGGATGAGAATTTTAAAAGCTAAATTGTCATTTTACTTATTATCTACCTCCTTACACACTGGAATTAAGAATTTACCATTAAGAGGGCTAAAGAGATAGATGGCTTAGTGATCTATCACTATTCTATTATAAGAACACTTATAGCTCTTGCAAAGGACCAGGGTTCACTTCCCAGCACCCACATGGTGGCCCATGACTATGTGTAACTCTTGTTCAATGTCTCCTCCTGGCCTCTAAAGGTATTTGCATGAAACGGTACACAGAAACTCACAGAGGCACACATATTTACACATAAATTACAAAAATAAATACTTTGTGTATTTTGAGACAGATTCTCTATGCAGTCCTGGCTGTCCTAGAACTTGCTATGAAGACCATGTTGGCCTCTTCTGCTGAAATTAAAGGTGTACACCACCACAATTGGCCTAAGAAGTTGTTTTTAAAAAGAATTTATCATGAAGGCTGGGAAGATGGCCTAGTGAATAAAGTTCTCTTGCCCCATAAGCTTAAGTTTAAACCAGAGTTCAGATCCCCAGGATCCATTTAGAAGTTGGATAGGTAGGGAGGGAGCTGGAGAGACTGCCTAGAGGGTAAGAGCACTGGCTGCTCTTCGAGAGTTCCTGAGTTCAATTCCCAGCAACCACATCTGGTGCCCTCTTCTGGCATGCAGGCATATAGGCAGACAGAATACTGTATACATAAAGAAAGTTGGGTAGATATGTTAGCTGTCACTCAAGTACTTGGGAGACAAATCCAGGGACTCTCTAAGAGAAGCTGGTTTGCTCTTGCTAAGATTATCAATCAGCAAGCTCTCATTTCAGCTAAGAGACCTTGTCTCAATAAACATTGTGGAAAGTAATCTTCTGGCCTCCTCATGCACACACACACATGTGCTCACACATCTGCCCACACACATGCACACTACATACAAGCAATGACACAGAAATTAAAATTATCCATGAATAGTCTTATTACATTGTAACCCTAAGGATGTAAATGGAGTTCCTTGACATAAAGGAAAAAGGATCCATTAACCAATAAGATTCAAAACAATTGGTTAAGTATAATACAAGACAAAATTTTATTTTTTTATTTTTTTTGAGACAGGGTTTCTCTGTAGCTTTGGAGCCTGTCCTGGAACACCCTTTGTAGACCAGGCTGGCCTCGAACTCACAGAGATCCACCTGCTTCTGCCTCCCGAGTGCTGGGATTAAAGGCGTGCGCCACCATCGCCCGGCGACAAGACAAAATTTTTTGTTTGGTTGTTTTTCCGAGACAGAGTTTGTGTAACAGTTCTAGCTGTCCTAGCTGTCCTGGAAATTGCTCTGTAGACCAGGCTGGACTTGAACCAGAGATCTGCCTGCCTCTGCTGGGATTAAAGGTGTGTGTCACCACCACCTGGTCTCATCCTGTATTCTCTATTTATAGTTTAAACTCCTTAGTAAAATTTCTAGAAGCCACAGCTATACTTTTAGAAATAAAACTGAGCCGGGCGGTGGTGGTGCACGCCTTTAATCCCAGCACTCGGGAGGCAGAGGCAGGCGGATCTCTGTGAGTTCGAGGCCAGCCTGGTCTACAAGAGCTAGTTCCAGGACAGGAACCAAAAGCTACGGAGAAACCCTGTCTCGAAAAATCAAAAAAAAAAAAAAAAAAAAAAAGAAATAAAACTGAGAGGCTGGAGAGATGGCCCAGCCTACAAGTCAAACTTTTAATAATGTAGATATTTTAGAAGATAGAGATGTTGGAGAGCAGCTTTAAACCCAGTCAGGCAGAAACATAAGGATCTCTGTGGATTCCAGGCCAGCCAAAGTTACATAGTAAAACCCTTCTTAAATAAATACATAGATATTTAATTTTAAAAGGTTTATCTGATCTCAAACACCCTCCACAAAAAGTAGTTCAAAAAGATTCCAAGAAATAAGACAAATAGGTAAAAGAAGTTGGGCATCAAAGTTGATGACTGTTGATTTTGTTTAGGTCTCATACATTCACACTATACAGCAACAACAATTTTACTGGATCACTAGAACAATGACAACAAGTTATTTGTGCTGCTGTTCTTCCCTCTTGCACCTGCAGCAAAACTCCAAATAATCTATTTCTATGTTCTTTCTTATTGTACTATGAAACTGCCTCCAAATTTCTCTTCTGGCTTGTATATGTGATAGCATATAACTCCATAAGCTATATGATAGCTCTATTTACCTGTGGAGCCACAATTAAGATACAGACCCACTACCCTCAAAAGACTTCAAATGCCTGTTTGCATGCCTTGCTTTCCTCTGCTCCCGGTGAAGACTACCACTGACCTACTTCCTGGCTTTATGTATTATTTATATTTCCTAAATTTTACCTATGTAGAATTATAGTCTCTTGTATCTACTGTCTTTTGTTTACCATAATGATTTTGAGATTTATCTACAATGCTATCATTACCCTTTCCTTCTACTGGAAAGAAGAAAGATCCATGACGAACCCGTGTGTTGGCCAGAGTAACAAGTGGTTTCCAAGACTGGAATTTAAGTCTTCTCATGTCTCACATTTGTTCTTTCCATTACCTCAGTCAGGCCCGGTCACTCCCCCCTCAGCTGACCCCGAGTAAATGGAGTAGCTCACAGCTGTCACTACCAGAAAAATGAACAGCAAAATAGTGAATTCCAGGGTGAGGGAGGATGATGGGCAGATTTTTTACATACTGGCTGTCCTAGTATTCCATAGCACAAATATGTGAAACTCTCCTTTGTGGCAAGCCTGGAGACTGCTAGCTCCCAGCTGTTGGTCTAACAATCAGAAATAGTTATGGTATGCCAGCAGCAAATTATCTCAAAAAAAGGGGGTGGGGAGAAAATACTTAGGAATAAATTTAACCAACCAAACAACCAAACAAAAAATCAAAGATCATGTTGGGCATGGTGTCAAACAACTTTAACCCCAGCATTCTAGGGACAGAGACAGTAGGATTTCTGTGAGTTCCAGTTTCAGGTCAGTGCCTGGTCTACATGTCAAGTTCCAGGATAGCCAGGATTACATAGAGAAACTTGTCTAAAAGAGAGAGATAGAGGGAAAAAAGAAAGAGGAAGGAAGGAAGGAAGAAAGGAAGGAAATAAGGGAAGATCTTAGCAATGAAAACTACTAAAACATTGATGAAAGATCACTAAAATTGGAAAGACTTTTCATGAACTTCTCAGAAAAATCAATACTGTTAAAACATATAACCCAAAGCAAAGATTCAATACCAAAATAAAGAAATAAATCCCAATAAAAAAACACCAAGGCCAGATTGGCTTCAGACTAAAAAACCTTCTGTTAGGGGTTGCAAATAAAGGCCACCACACCAACTGAAGTGTCTAGACAAAGCAAAACTTTACTCTGGATCAAGAGGATGCACTGCTTGTGTGTGTGTGTGTGTGTGTGTGTGTGTGTGTGTGAGAGAGAGAGAGAGAGAGAGAGAGAGAGAGAGAGAGAGAGAGAGAGAGCATGCACACAGGGCAGGAAGAACACCTAGTTTATTTGTTTTGTTTTTTGAGACAGGGTTTCTCTGGCTATCCTGGAACTTGCACTGTAGACCAGACTGATCTCCCAATCACAGAGATCATGTCTGTGCCTCCCCAGTGCTGGGATTAAACGTGTGCATTTAACCTGATATGCACCTGGTTTTTATTCTAACACAGGTGCTGTGTCCTTTCAATTAAAAGAATTGGCATAAAGAAAATAAAGGAAAGGGGGATGGGGAAGGCTACTTAAAACAGTCAAAGTCTAAGACCCTAACAGGGCCTTTGCATAAACAAAGACTTAGCTGTGGCTGGTGATGGTGGGAGAGGATTTAAAACATTTGTATACAGTTTTTTTAAAGGCAGATAAGAGCAAAAGATTTAAATTTGTTATAAAAAATTATACAGTGTTTAACAGGCTAATATTTAATGTTTGTTATGCTCCCAAGTGCTGGGCTTACAAATGTGCGACCAGGTCTAGCCTGTCATTATTTTACAATTATATAATATGGAGACTAAACAGAGATTTCCTATATTGTGGAAATTTCACTTTTTCTTTCTTAGGAATTTGGAAACAAGATGAAATGATTATATTGTTTTTCATACCTGTTTTTAAGTGACAACTGCTAGTAAAAAAAAGAAATTTCTAGCATTTATACCAATAAAACTTATGACAATCTAAAAAGAAAAACAAACAAAAGAACAAATCTGTGGAACAAATACATATATACTTAATGATCCAGAAATGATGTAGAAGGTCCTTCTGTCTTTGTGTTGCTTTCATTGGTTAATAAAAAAAAAAAAAAAAACTGCTTTGGGCCTGTTGATAGGGCAGAATTTAGGTAGGTGGGAAAAATTAAACAGAATGCTGGGAGGAAGAAGGCAGAATCAAAGAGACGCCATGGATCCGCCGGCAGAGTAAGCCACTGCCACATGGCAATACACAGATTAATAGAAATGGGTTAAAATAAGATGTAAGACTTAGCCAATAAGAAGTTAGAGCTAATGGATCAAGCAGTGATTTAATTAATACAATTTCTGTGAGGTTATTTCAGGGCTGAGCATCTGGGCGTCCTCCCTCCCCCCTATAGATTGGCACCCACATAGCCAACTAAATCCACGTAAAACCTGAGAGGGCTTGAAAAGGAATTCTAGACCAAAAAAAAAAAAAAAAAAGAATACAGGGTTTAACACAGCTTCTTGCTGTTTGCTGGCAGCTTGCTGCTGCTCCTTTAAGATTTTTCCTGACTCAACCACAGCAGCAGTTTTGAAATGCTGGCTTTCTGGGCTTTGCTGCCAGTGCAACCTCTGGCTCTTTTAGGAGACAGAGCATTTGGGCGGGGTTTGTGAGCAGACTGCTGCAGCTTGCTTAATGGTGACATGGACTGGCTGTGTGCCTGAGAATGGTGCGTGGCTCTCAAAGGCACCAGCGGCTCCACTATACTGGCAGTACCATATGTATCATAGGAATGGTGCAGCTTAAGTTTTAGAATGGGCAGGCAAGCAGGTGGTACCGTATTAGACCTAGTAATGTCACAGTTTAGTTTTTGTTTTTAAGTGATTAGCAAGCAAAAGCGCTCCTGGACAGCAAAGAATTACAAATAATGCAATAAGGACAGATTCAGACATAAAAGAACTCTAAATGAGTCACAGTGTTGGATGAATGTACATAGGCTTGGGAGAGAGAAGCAAGAGTATAGAGAGTTGGAAAAGAAGTAAATCGTTTAAAAAAGCCTTTAAAGAGACAGAGTACAGATAGTCATAGATTAAAAGGAGTAAAGAAAAATAAACCACGTAAAGATGGAAAATTCACAGAGAGTCTGGATTATGTATATTATTGTGTTTTCTTTGAATTATTTGACTGTGAGTGAGCTAAGTACAGAGAGACATTTCATTGTATGGGCTACTATGTTAAACTAGCATGTATATTATAAAGGTATCATGACTTTCAAATTTGGGTCTAAGGCTATGTTGCTTTGGAAAAGTTCTTCTCTTGTTTCCACGGAAGATGAGAACCTGTGGATTGCTTCCAGACCAATATGGGTTCATAGACCACACCCCCTGAAAGGTTGCTGTGAACACCCTCAAAAATTACTTTGTCCAACTGCTGGACTGAGATACACACAAGATACACCATGAAAGACCTGATTAACAGCATCCCCAAACAGCAGGAAGCAGTCAGTATGGACAAAACTATGCTCATATTCCCAATTATTGTTTATTATTTATAATTGTTTGTTTACATTTAAAGGGGGATATGACATAGATATGAATAATTTGCATTGGCATGAATCTTGGTTTATTGATACAAATTTAAGGTCAATTTTGTTATATGTATATTATTTCTGATCTTGACTGAGGTATTGTGATTATGTAGTTCATTTTAAAAATGTAATGTATAATTAAGAAATATAGGTTAATAGATAATCCTCTATAATAGTGAAGTTTGTAGTCATGTTAGTTAGATTTTATAGATGTGCAGAGAAGTATTTCAGATGGATAGGGATTCTTCAAATCTTTCAGAGACCTTCAGAATATGGCATTTAAAATGTTTTAAAAATTTAGGACTTTTCATGACAGTGAGACACATCTGCTCCTGGCAGCATCAGTTTACTTCAAAAGGAAGATGGGCATCAAAGAGGCTCCTTATGGAGTTTGTTAGATGAACTAGACATGCAGGATCCACAGAGAAATGACTGCTGAACTTGCCTAAAGATGAGATGATCCTTCGGAGTTTCTGCTTCATGAAAGAGTCTGTGAGACATTCTGCAGGAGAGAGAAAGTGACTGGCAAAGTGCCAATACAGGCAGACCTGACTTTGAAATTTCCTGCTTTGTGGAAAAGTCTGCTGGATACTATGCGCCTGTAGGCCAAAGATGGATGTCCCAGTGTTACAGAAGAACTTGGGGTGACTGTCCAGGTAGCTAGATGTCTCTGTCAATTCTAGAATTTTGGAAGTTGCTTACAATGTACTTCCTGTTTACTTAGGTAATATTATATCCTTCTAGAGTCTTTGATGGAGTTGAAGAATAGATAGGAATAATATAGTTTTCCTGAGTTATGATAAAAGATAAAATAGATATAAATATTGTAACTATAATTTTTATTTGATACCTGTTTTGTTATATGTAATTTTACTATGTTAAAGTTAAAGCCTTCCTTTTTATTTAAACAGAAAAGGGGAAGTGATGTGGGAGTCCCCTCTGTGTGCTTTCATTACCATTAATGAATAAAGAAACTGCCCTGGCCTGTTGATGGCAGATCTTAGGTAGGCAGGGAAGACAGAACTGAATGCTGGGAGAAAGAAGGGTAGAGCCAGAGAGACGCCATGGATCCGCCACCAGAGTCAGAAATGCTGGAACTCTGCTGGTAGGCCACGACCTCATGGTGACATTCAGATTAATAGAAATGGGTTAAATTAAGAGGTAAGAGTTAGCCAATAATAGAGCTAATGGGCCAAGCAGTGATTTAATTAATACAATTTCTGTGTGGTTATTTTGGGACTGAGCAGCCGGGCAGCCAGGACAAACAAGTGGCCTCCCTTCACCCTACACAGAAAAGGTCATTTGTTCAAAGCTGTCCTGGGGCAAATGAGATGGATTTCTGCTAAGAGTTTTTTCAGGTTTATCTGCCTTTAGGTGGGAACAAGTCAGCCAAGTATGAGGAGCTCTAGGGTAAGTATAAAAATTTAAAAAATTTTAAGTATCGGACTCTAATGTTGCCTGCTTGTATGTAAATTATCAATACACATCACACACACAAATACACACATACAAGTTAAAAACAGACACAATATAACTCAACATTCTTGATCACTTCTCATAAAACATTTCTGTACCTCAGGTTAGGAATTAGATCCCAAATAACACACAAAAAATTCCATATTCCAAGAGGCAAATTAAAAATTAAACACTATAGTCTACTCTTCCCTCTCAAGAGAACCAGTTACTTCAAACTTCAGGGATTATCCTATCTATAGATGGCTGAGCTTTAAGAAGACAAAGGAGGGGACAACTGTTTAAAGCAACAGCTGCAGAGGAACTAGAACAGATGGTACTCAATGGAATTCCTAAGGTCAGCTGTGGACTTTTGGACACTAATATGTGAGTTACTATTATAATATTTTTTAAAAAACTACTTTGAGATTATTTAGATTTGTAACTGAAAGAAAAAGTTCTTTTATGATTAACTATAAATACTCTGTGATTTGCTTCAAGATCTGCCCTTAACAGGTTTATTAAATTTTTAAGTTTGGTGGTAATCACCTAAAAATGAACATAGTAAAATTGCTGAACCCAGTCATCTTAAGTCAACACAAGTATAGTAGTCTCTATATACAGAGGTTTAATTCTGAATGCACTAACAGGGACAGGTAGTAACTAATGCTGGGGTTAAATCCAGAGGTTTATTTTTAAACTTTAAAATTTTGGTCTAATCCAATCTCAGGAACTTGTCACTTAAAAGATTTTTTGCCAGTTGTAGCCATAAAACCATGTCAACAAACCATATATCATGTGTTTTCCTGGAAAAATAATGGCTACAATTAGCCTTTATCAATTTCCAAGCTGGTTGGGTAGAGGTGGGGTACCTTTAGTCCCGGCGCTCAGGAGACAAAGGCAGGAGAATCTTGGCTATCCTGGTCTACAGAGCTAGTTCCAGAACAGCCAGGGCTACACAGAGAAATTCTGTCTTGAAAAACCAACTTGCTTTTTAAAGTTAAAAAAAGTATATAAATAACCTCATTTACTGTGATCTAAATTATTAACATGTAATGGTGCTATCCAATTAATCTTTCATTTTTCACAAATGGATAAAGTGAGGAATAATTTTATTTATTCAAAACAATGACATGAATTTTCTAGAAGAGTAAATGATTATTTATATATTGGCCACATTAGTATAGATCACTAGTTTTTGTTTGCTTGTTTGTTTGTTTTTTAAGACAGGGGTTCTCTGTGTAGCCCTGGTTGTTCTGGAACCTGCTTTATAGACCAGGCTGGCTTGAAACTCAGAGATCTCCCTGCCTCTGCCTCCCAAGTGCTGGGATTAAAGGCTTGCTCCCAGCAAGAACCAATCATATGTCAACATAAACAGACGGCTAACTAAAAACAGTTTTCAGTTTTGCTCCTCATTGCTGGTGAATTCTCAGCTCGAAATTGTGGCCTGGATATAATATACTATTCTAGATACTAGTTAAATACCAGTATTATGCAATGCTTCCAAATACTAGGTAAGTTCACTTCATAGTAAAATAGACAACTGTATGGTTTCTTTGTTGTTTTTGTTTATTAGTTTGTTTTCTGAGATGGTGTCGCAGGTAGCCCAGGCTGACCTTAAATTCCAAGAGTCCAAAATAGCTCTGATCTTTGGTCCTGCCTTCTTATACTTCCTCCTGCCTACTTAAACTTCTTAAGTGCTAAGCATTTGTGACCATAACTGCTAGTTTTATGTGGTGCAGAGGATTGAATCCAGGGTTTCAGGCATGCTAGATAAGCAAGTACTTCAACCCATCACAGTTAAAATAATTCCATGACTGAATACATGAATCATATAACAATAATAGAACTTATCACTCACTTCCTTAGAAAAGTCAGGGGTAGTGGCACACCATTTTAATCCCAGCAGTAGGGAAGCAGAGGCAGGCAGATCTGAGTTTGAAGTCTGTCTAGTCTTGAGTTCCAGAATTGTGAAGCCAGGGCTATACAGAAAAATCTGTCTCAAACCCATCAACTAACCATCTATTCCTCTGCTGAACTGTTCTTTGGGGTTAGGGAAATAAGTGTTGGTACCACTCAGACCTGAAATAGAAAGCATATTAGATTCCTACAACTACCACCACCACTGCTACAATTGTTACTGCAAATATTACTACCACTAAAACCGTCTCTTGTTTGAGATGTAGCTCAGTGGTGAAGCATTTATCAAGCATGCTTAAGGCCCTGGGCTCCATCCCTAGCACTGCAGGATTAGGTCTTGGCCACGCTGTTACCTAGGCTGGTTTCAAACTGTTGGATTAGGGTAATTTTCCTTGAAAGCTTCAGCATTCAGTTGGGCAGTAATGGTGCACACCTTTAATCCCAGCACTTGGGAGGCAGAGGCAGGTTGAAGCCTGTGAGTTTGAGGCTAGCCTGGTCTACCAGAGCTAGTTCCAGGACAGCTAGGATTGTAATACAGATAAACCCTATCTTGAAAAACAAAATAATAATAATAATAATAATAATAATAATAATAATAACAACAACAACAATTTCAGCACTGGAGAAGCGGAGACAGGAGGATTACTGCATGTTCTAGCTACAGTGTGGAATGCTATCTCAAAAAAACAAACAAACAAAAAACCCAAATATATGGGGTTAGGTTCAGTGGTTAAGAGCACTGGCTGTTCTTTCAAAAGACCAGGGTTCTATTCCCAGCACCCACATGGTAGCTCACAACTGTCTGTAACTACAGCTCTGGGGATCCAACACCCTCTTCCGACTTCCTTCTCACTAGACATTCACAAGGTGCACAAAATACACATAAAAAAAAAACTCAGCCGCCGGTGGTGGTGCATGCCTTTAATCCCAGCACTTGGGAGGCAGAGGCAGGTGGATCTCTGTGAGTTCGGGGTGGTCTACAAAAGCTAGTTCTAGGACAGGCTCCAAAGCTACAGAGAAAGCCTGTCTCGAAAAACCAATTAAATTAAATTAAATTAAAAACTCAAATCAGGGCCAAGGAAATGGCCTGGTAGGGAAATGCACATAATCCATAAGCCTAATGACTTGGGGTCAATGCCCAGAACCTACATAAATGGTCACATGGGGTAGTGCATGTCTGTAGCCCAGGGAGGCATGGCAGAGGTCACATGTGGTCTATAAACCCAGTACTATGGGGAAACGGGAGGCATGACGGGAGAACATGTGCAGCAGCAGAAACAAAACAGATCCTGCCTCAACAAAATGGAAAACGAGAAATAACTCCTCAAAGCTGTTTTCTGACCTTCATTTGAGTGCTGTGGCGGGCATGCACGCATGCATGCATGCAAGTGAAAAATTCAAACTCAAGTAATTAACTACATTTTCCAAGATGTAACCATGAAATGAAAAGAGAAAACCCTCTCACAAATAACAACAGAATGGTCTGGGGTTTTTTGTTTTGTTTTTTGAGACAGGGTTTCTCTGTAGCTTTGGAGCCTGTCCTGGAACTTTGCTCTGTTACCAGGCTGGCCTCGAACTCACGGAGATCCGCCTGCCTCTGCCTCCCGAGTGCTGGGATTAAGGGCGCGCGCCGCTGCCACCACCCGACCAGAAAGGTCTGTTTTAGGGAAATACATTTAGGAGCCCGATAAAAGGTATTGGTGGATCAGACTGCAGTGTGAGGAGAGTTGTAGCAACCAGTTCACACCTTTACCTTTCACAAAAGGTGGAAATCCCAACGTCGAATTTTCAGGCTCTTCCACCTGCCTCCCAAATCATCTTTGAATGAAACAAGGCATGAAAGAAAATAGAATCTTTTTGCAGTGAGTTAAACTCAACTGAACAAATATTTCCTAAAAATCTACTATGTGCAAGACATTGTGAAACGTCTGTCTCATTTTAGAGTTCAAATTATATGAGAAAAGGAAGAACAAGGTTCCCGGAAGTATAGAAAACAACCCAAAGTCGAACAGAAGCGCTCTGAGGAGTGTGTTTCAAAGGCAAGAGGACTTTGGGGACTCAAAAGCCCCAAGAACGGTAGTTTTCGAGACAATGGCCGAAGAAATAGTAGCTAGGAAGATGAAACGTGGTGAGTGTGTGAACCGTCGAAGAACCAGGAGAAGCCAAATTCTAGGTGTCCAGCAAACGCCGGACTCCGCACGCACCGCTCCGCGGACAGGCGCACCCTCTCCCGCGCAGGCGCAGGGCTTAAACCCGCGACCCTGTCTCACCTCAGGGGCTTCTGAGCTCCTCTTCGGTCAGTTTCCTCGGAGGGCACGAGAAATAATCTCGTTTGGAGAAAGCCTTAAAACCAAGCTACCAGCCGTCCTGTCAACCCGCCTCAGGCGACTGCCGGGCCACGTCCCCATGGCAACGCCGCCAAGCGCCCGTTCGAACGCGCGCGCTGACGCCCGCCCGCCCGTAGTCCCGCAGCGCCGACCAATGGCCATTCAGGGAGCTTGCCGTCGTTAACCGCCTTCTCCTCTAAAGAGCCAATCAGGGATCCGAAGAGACAAGGGGCGTAACCGTCTTTCCACCAATGGGTCCCCTGGAGGAAGATCTCGCGACAGTCCCATCAGAGAACCGCGCCTCGGAGGCGGGTCGGAGCGTCCAGTGCCCAATTCTGTTGCTCGGCTGAAGGCCAGCCGGGCTCTTCTGATTGGCTAGCGAGATACTGCTCCGTTTAAGGACCGCCTCCTGTCTCGGCGCTGCGGGTGAGTGCTGCGGTGCTGGGGGGCGGGGGCTGGAGGTGGGGGCGTGGGGCGTGGGGCAGGGGCGCGGGTGGTGTGCTGTGCTACCGACCCGCGCGGCGCCATCAGAGCTGGCAGTGAGGTGTGTGTAGGACAGGCCCCATCCACTCGCAGGGCCTCCGTTTACCGCTCTGCATCGGAGAAGAAAAGGCTCAGTGGTTCTGTGGTCCGGCGTCGCCCTCTTCTGAGTTGGCGGTGGTGTGGCTCGGAAGAATCCCAAATACAGGAAGGCCCGAGTTTGGGATTTTGAGAGCCAGTCATACCTTTTCCTTCGGCCTCAGTATTGCCTTGTTGTTGTCGATTAAACCCTGCCTGCATTCCAAGAGATTATATATATGTTTCATATATAACATGTTTTATAATAATATAAATAATATGCGTGTGTGTGCATGCGCGCGCGCCTTCCTGCCTGCCTGAATTTGTGTGCACCAAGTGCATGCAGGTCCCTCGGAGGCCAGAAGGCGTCAGATCCCAGAAGCCCGAGTTAAGGGCAGTTGTGAGCCACCTAGTGTAGGTTCTTGAGAACCGAACCCCAGTCCTTTGGAAGAGTAGCAGGTACTTTTAACCATTAAACTGTCTCTCCAGCGCCCCCCCCCCCAAAGATTTTTTATTTTTTGTTCCAACTGTTCATTCTATGAAGGCTGAGACAGTTATAATAAAGTCACAAGACTCCCATCTTAAGAAAAAAAAGCGAAACAGCTTAAATTGAGAACAGTCAAGTTGTCAAACGCAAAATGTTTACTATCCAGTGGGTATTAAGATTAACGATGTTAGAAGTTTGGCATGCCTGCGTTTGAGTAACTACCAAAAGTGTTTCTGGACCATAGTTTTTTCCTTTTCTGAAAAAAACGGTCGGTATCAATGCCTCCCCAGTTGACAGAAGACCGAGTGAGGAAATTAAGGTAAAGCGGCACAGTGCCTGGCAGGTTAGCTTCTCGGTTAAAAAGGCACCGCCGTTATTAAGAACAAATACACTAGCCAGCATGTATGCAGCACCGTGTGTTCTTTAATCCAGTGCTCATTTTAGCTCAAAAATCGTCAGTTCACGGGGGCTGGAGAAGGAATGGTGCAGTCCTTCCTCCCTATGTTACCAGGCTGGCCTCGAACTCACGGAGATCCACCTGCCTCTGCCTCCCGAGTGCTGGGATTAAAGGTGTATCCCATTACTGCCTGACTGGAAAAAAAAGGGTTTACTTGGCTTACTTTTCCACATCACTGTTGATCATTGAAGGAAGTCAGGACAGGAATGCAAACAGGACTGGACTCTGGAGGGAGGAGCTGATGCGGAGGTTGTGAAGGAGTGCTGCTTACTGGCTTGCTCCTTGTGGCCTGGTCAGCCTGCTTTCTTAGAGAATCCAGGACCACCCGTGCAGGGGATGACCCCACTCACGGTGGGCTGGGCACTTCCCCGTCAGTGACTAGAAA
Source organism: Microtus oregoni (assembly GCF_018167655.1). Lineage (NCBI taxonomy): Eukaryota > Metazoa > Chordata > Mammalia > Rodentia > Cricetidae > Microtus > Microtus oregoni. Next base: position 6,320,663 of record NW_024543076.1, on the reverse strand, counting down.
ATGCCCTGCAGCTTGCCTACATCTTCCGGAAGCGTTTTCTCAATGGAGGCTCCCTCCTCTCCAGTGAGTCTAGTTTGTTTGAAGTTGACATAAAACTAGTCAAGACATGGATTGTCAAAGTACCTATGATGAAAGCAATTCTTTTTCTCATAAAAAGTATCCAGTTTAGGAAACGAAGAATAGAATGAGATATTACTGAACCTTAGACCTGGTCTCCACTTACCTTACGGACAGTCTGTAGCATTTCAAATTCAACTCGTTTCAAAAGGAAATCCATCCAGTTACTCAAGCCAAACACCTCTTCTGGTTCCCTTGAACTCATGCAATCTCTCAGACAGACAATGAGATATCAACCTTGTCAATGTTAGTTACCTGAGATACTGCATACGCCTCCCTTCTTTCTCATAGGCTCTCTCTTAATCTAGTTTCCTGCCATTTGCAAGCTGCTGAAATAAGCTAATAACAACAGGTCTCTTTGCCTGCAGTTTTTTCTTCCAGTTTGTTCTCCATCTTGCTTACTGCCAAAATGCTTTTGTAAAATGTCAAGCTGACAAAAATACACTTTACCTAAAACCAGCAGTCCTTATTGTCTACAGGATATAAATTAAGCCAGACTTGGTGGCATGCTTTTAATACCATCACTCCAGAGGCAGAAGCAGATGGATCACTAGGTATGAAGCTAGCCTGGTTTGCATAGAGAGTTCTGGGTCAGCAGAGGTCATATAGTGAGATCCTGTCTAAAATAAATAAAGAAATACATAAAATATTAAAAACCAATATAAGCTAAGCTGCTTACCAATGGAACGCCATTCTATGTGTGAGGTCTTTATGATGGTGCCCCAGACTGGGCTCAGTCTGGACAGAAAGTATCCTGTATGGGTGTGAGGACCTAAGTTTGACCCTAACACCCAGGTGAAAAACGCATGCACACATGCACATCCTTACGAGGTACTCCTTTGACCTAAAGATCTTTATCACTGTCTTTTTTCCCCTCCCATACCCAGACAGGGTTTCTCTGTGTAGCCCTGGCTGTCCTGGAACTCTGTAGACGAGGCTGGCCTTTAACTCAGAGGTCTGCCTTCCTCTGCCTCTCCTCATGAGTGCTGGGAGTAAAGGCGTGCACCATCACTGCCTGGCCAGCCTGTCTTTCTGTCTTACATACATCCTTATGATGTATGAAACACTTTGTAACATCTGTCTGAATGCCGTTTGCTTTCACTGGACTGTGAACCTCTGGAACGTGAGAGATTTGTAGTGTTCAGTTTCACATTCACCTAGAGAACACATTCAGCAGGCAACAGATGGGAAATCCCTCTGTAGGCGCTAGTATCAGAATCACTTAGGGTTCCTTCCCATAGCTGAACAGCAGGTGGCACCAAAAGGCCACATAACAAAATTTCCTTCCCTAAGAAACATTTTTGTTCCAACCTTGTTTGACTTTGCCCTGATCCTAGAAGCCGGTGTGTCATTGCAGGTAAAACTCTCCTGTTTTCTCCCTCAGCCAAATAGCCAAGTTTACAAAGTGATTCAGCAGCTTGATCTCCCAGAGAGGAAGCAGAGGCCCAGAGAAAGGTACAGTTGGGGGACCATTTTCTTTGTTTCTAATATTTTCATATAACTAGGATTTTTTTCTTTTTTTTTTCTTTTCTTCCTTTTATTATTATTACAAGAAATCTTTATCTGGACAGATGCTTCATTCTTCCTCCAAGAACAAAGAAGGAAGTAGTAGAGGAGGCCATGGGCAAGGAGTCCCATGGAGCTGCTTGGGAGCAAGCAGAGTTGCTCTTCCTCTTCAGGGGCATGTGCAAATTTTCTAGACATCAGATTTAGGAAAAAACCTGTGGTTTTAGGTTCCTATTTCTTAGAAAACAGCAGTGAAGTCAAGGACACCCTTGTCAAATTGGACTTTTAGGAGCCTCAGGAGACACTTTCCCTACCTAACTTGGCTTTGGTTACCTCCATCTTCCCTGCTTAAAACCTGTTTTGTGGAAAAGTTTCAGCCAGACATCCTAAACAGTCTCCAGATGAGTCCAGATTAAAGACAAAGGAGTTTTAAAACTGGTGGTGATTTTATTAATCACTTGTGCATGTTCTCGGAGCCATGTGTACCTTTAACTCTATTCATGATAAGCAGAACTGTTAAAAAAATTACAAGTTTTGGAGTTAGATTTCTCTGGATTCAAATCATATTACCAGCCATTTATGCCACTGGGCAAGTATTTTAATCTTTATGTTTATTTTACTTTTTGAGACAGTATTTATGTGGTCCAGAAAGACCTCAAGTTTATATGTAGTGAAAGCTGGCCTTGATATCCTAATACTGCTGCCTCTCTGCCTTCCAAGTATTGAGGCTACCGGTGCAAGGTGTGTGTCACTAAGCCTGGCTTACTCTTTCTTAAGATCTCAGCTTTAGAAAGGCACATTAGTGCAGGCCTTCGTCTTCATTCGGAAGGCAGAGAGGTCTCCGCTTGGTCTACATTTCTCCATCTGAGCTATACAGTGAGACCCTGTCTTAAAAATCTGTTTCCTTGGGGGCTGGAGAGATGGCTCAGAGGTTAAGAGCATTGCCTGCTATTCCAAAGGTCCTGAGTTCAAATTCCCAGCAACCACATGGTGGCTCACAACCATCTGTGATGAGGTCTGGTGCCCTCTTCTGGCCTTCACGCATACACACAGACAGAATATTGTATACATAATAAATCAATAAATATTTAAAAAAAAATCTGTTTCCTTAGGGGCTGGTGAGATGGCTCAGTGGCTAAGAGCACTGACTGCTCTTCCGGAGGACCTGGGTTCAATTCCCAGCAACCACATGGCAGCTCGCAGCTGTCCGTAACCCCTGTTCCAGAGAATCTGACATCGTTATATCAATGTGCATGAAATAAGGTTAAATAAAGTTTAATTAAAAAAAATCTGTTTCCTTATAAACTAAACATAAGTCTTAAATGATCGTCCTTTTCTGGGCGGTGGTGGCACCCACCTCTAATCCCAATGCTTAGTGGGCAGAGGATGGATCTCCAAGTGAGGCCAGCCTGGTCTATAAAGTGAGTTCCAGGACAGCCAGTGTTACTCAGAGAAACAAAGAAAAAAGAAAAGAAAAGAATCCTCCTTTGAACTTGTTTGTTTGAGACAAGATCTGTAACACAAGTTCAGTCTCCTGAATGCTAGGATTACAGGCATGTGCCACCATGCCTGGCCTTACAGGGTTGCCCTGTAGCAACTTTAGTAGTTAAAAGCTGCACAGTGTAGGTGACACAGTCTTGATGCCGGACAGCAGAGTGGCTTGAAACACTGGTTTAAGGGATGTGAGGAGGGTTTAGGGAATCTGTTATGTAAAGACTGAAGGTATGGCTCAGTTGGAGAGTGCTTACCTCACATGTGTGAAGTCTGAGTTCACGCTCTGGCCCCACAAAATAAATAAGCAAGCAAATAAAAATATGTGTTTGTGAGAGCTTTTGCAGGTAGCTGTAGTAGCATTCTTGATTAATTTGATGAATTGTTGGACCATGGCAGCATGGCCATTTGTCTGTAACCCCCCCCCCCCCACACACACACACACAGAATATCCTAGACTGAGGAAATTCTGTGTGTGGAGAAAGTCAAGAGCATTTTTCCTTAGCTTCTGGAACCTTCTGATGACATTGAGGTTTTTTTTTTTTTTTTTCTTTTCTTTTCTTCTAACCACCTCAGGCACTATGCCACTTTTCTGAAGTGTGAATTGCCTGCTGTCAGCCTGGAGTTCTCACCTCTGCAATCCTGGCTGCAGGCATATTTGCATATTGGATGCTGTGTTCTTTAACCCCCTGAGGTTTGAATACACTTGGAGAATGTATGAGAGCTGAATACTTTCAAGCCCCTAGATAGTTCCAGCTCCCTCTTCTCCAAAAAAACAGAAAACCAACAATAGCTCCATTGACTTTTATGCAAATGGCACTCTTCAAGAAAACACTGAGCTGTTTCCCAGGGCCCCAGAACATACTTAAACATTTGTTTCAGTGGGAGGTGGGGAAAGAGTTCTGTTGAGTCAATGAACATCTGTTGAGCTGCTGAGCTGGGTCCCAAGGAAACAGACTGAGTCTGGTTCTTTCTCGCCAGAGGTACCAGCAGAGACTTACCTTACAAGGGATGCATACTTAAAGTGGCTTTGTACTGGGTGACTCTAGCTATACTGGAACTACATTTCCCAGAAATCTCTTTTTTAAGGATTTGTGTGTGTGTGTGTGTGTGTGTGTGTGTGTGTGTGTGTGTGTGTGCATGAGTGTTTTATCTGCATATATGTCTGTGAACCACATGCATGCCTAGCGCCCAAGGTGGGGAGAGCCTCCATGTGGATGTTGGGAATTGAACCTGGATCCTTTCCAAGAACAAGTAAGTGTTCTTAAGCACTGAGCCAAATCTCCAGCCCCAGAATCCCCTTCTTAGTGGTTCTAGCTCAGTACTGCCCACAGCAAATGTCTGCATGCCATCTGGAAAGCTGGAGTGAAACAGCCAGGATGTTGTGCAGCACAGAGCTGACATGGCTGTAGTGCACACATCTTCATGCCAGTCTGCTGACTCGCCTTGCTGATGAAAGACAGCATCTCGGCCTGAAGACATCTCAGCTCCTACTGAATCCTCCTCTTCCGCTCTAAGATGGCCTCCATCTCTGGAGGGCTCTGGTTTACCCACTGCCATCTGTGTCACCAACCCTAGTCGTTTATCTTCATGACTTCCAGATGTGCTCACTGTTTCCATGTGCTCTCACATGTTGTAGTTTCCTTGCTGTCCTCTACTTCACGTCTAGCCCCGCCCCCAGATTGCTAGTACTACTAGGCTTTAGGCCCAGCAGCAGATGTGGAGGTGACTGGCTTGCATGATTTCTCTACTAGCTCCCAAAATACACAAAATATAAACCTGAGCTGGACTTAGTTTGTGCTGAGGTAGGAGGATCTCAAAATTGAGGCTAGCTTGAACTATATAATAAGCTCAAGACCAAGCATGAACTATATAGCAGTATCCCATCGTGAAAAACCAAGGGCTAGGAAGATAGGATAGTGGTTAGAGTACTTGCCTCGTGTCCAGATCCCAAGTGTCTGTGAGTCAGAGTCCTCTCTGATGGCATCTAATAAGTAGAGATTTATAGAGTTATTACAAGCCTGAAGACCTCACTAAAAAGGTAACACTTGAGCTATTTCAAAAGTTAAAAGTAGAGCCGGACAGTGGTGGTGCACACCTTTAATCCCAGCACTTGGGAGGCAGAGGCAGGCGGATCTCTGTGAGTTCGAGGCCAGCCTGGTCTACAGAGCTAGTTCCAGGATAGGCTCCAAAACTACAGAGAAACCCTGTCTCAGACAAACAAACAAAAAGTTAAATTAGGGCTGGAGAGATGGCTCAGCCATGAAAAGCACTGGCTGCTCTTCCAGAGGACCTGGGTTCATTCCCAGCACCCACATGGCAGCTCACAACTGTCTGTAACTCTAGTACCAGGGGACCTGACACCCTCACACAGACATACATGCAGGCAAAACATCAATGCATAGAAAATAAAATTATTAGATGGGCGTGTCGGTGCACACCTTTAAACCTAGCACTCAGGAGGCAGAGGCAGGTAGATCTCTGTGAATTTGAGGTCAGCCTGGTCTACAGAGCTAGTTCCAGGACAGCTAGGGCTGTTACACAGAAAGAAACCAAAATAAAGCAAAGAAGTGGGGCCAACAATGTGGCTTAAGATGTAAAATGCTTGCTGTTAAGCTGGACAATGAGTTCAATCACTGGAACAGATAAAAATAGGAGAGAATTTCACACATGTGCCATGTCATACCTATAGCCCCCACAACAATAACTATAAATAAGCAATAGTTTTCAAAGGGTTAAGCAGGAAGAGTTATCTATATGAGTTGGGGATAGGCTTCTAGTACACACAGCTGGTTTAAGCCAATTGAAAGGGCAATGGGGAGTTCTCCCTTTCTAGAAGATTGTCTTCCCTGTGAGTCAAGCATACATAGAATAAGCATCTTTCCTTAGCTGTCTGATCAGATTATAGGCCACACTGTTTCTTCAGTGCGGCTTCTTTACACACTGCTAGAATGCACCTTTTCTACTATGCTAAGACTTTCTCCCTACTCCCATTCCTCTCCAAAGGAAAATACTAGCCTTTCCTCTCTTTTATGGGTCTACATGGCCACCCAAGACCTGTTATTCCTGTCCTTCATGAAGGCATCTTTCTATTCTCATGCTCTATTTTTTTTTCTTTTTGTCTTTATTTTTATTTTATTTTTCTTTTTTTTTGAGACAGGGTTTCTCTGTAGCTTTGGAGCCTGTCCTGGAACTTACTCTTTAGACCAGGCTGGCCTCGAACTCACAGAGATCCACCTGCCTCTGCCTCCCGAGTGCTGGGATTAAAGGTATGCGCCACCACCGCCTGGCCTAGTCTTAGATTTCTGAGGTTTCCTAGGGCTCTGGCATTCATTATATGGAGCTCTTCAAGAGGCAAGAGGAAGGTACCCTACATTTATTACTTTCTAATTGTAGGAATGATATAGGATCATAGTTTCTACATGAACTCTAAGCCAGTGATTAAAATACTGTTCAGTAGTTCTGCAGTGACAAGGTGTTTCCTTGTGGCTTCCAGAATGGGAAGTGTTCTCAGCATAAAGAAGGAGTCCAGGAAAATAGAACATGGTGTTTCATAAAAGCCTATGTACTACTACTTTACATATGAATTTTTTAACTCAAAAAAGATCTCATTATACATATTCTGTACCATAATTTTTTCAATTAATATATCCAAAAATATTTTCTTACAGCCAAAACATTTGGTTCTATCCCATTTTTAATGGTGTGTGTGTGTGTGTGTGTGCGTGCGCGTGTGTGCCACAGAGATAGATGTATATACTGAAATGTCACTAACCATTCCCACACCAATGCTTTTAAAAAGTGATATACCAGGTGGTGCACACCTTTAATCCCAACACTTGGTAGGCAGAGGCAAGAGGATCTCTGAGTTTGAGGCCATCCTGGTCCACAAAGCAAATTACAGGACAGCCAAGGCTACACAGGGAAACCTTGTCGTCCCCCCTCCCCCAAAAAACCCCCAAACAACACACACACAAAGAGAACAAAAGCAACAACAAAACACTGAGTTCATTTCTAGTTCTTAAGACCTTCCCACCCACCATTTTAGAATGGTTTGGGTGTCTGTAGCTTGGTGATAAGCCTAACATGCATGAAGCCTTCTTTTTGATTCCAACCACAAAAAAAAAAAAAAAACCCTAAATAAATAAGTAAAAAATAAGCAAAAAGGAGAGGAGAGGAAAAGGTGTTTGGTTTATTTGTGAGAAATCCCTAAAATAGCACTTGATAGCAATCCTGAGAATTACTCGGAAGAGGTGTTTGGGCCTGACTCTTATGCCTTTGACAGCCAAGAGTTCCTCTCTTTGTTTATTCTTTAGTTTGAGACAAGGTTTTGCTATGTAGTCCAGGCCGTCTGCAAATCTTCAGTGATCCTCCTGCTTCTGCCTCTGTCGTGCTGGGATTGCAGGTGTGCGCCATCACACCAGCAAGGAAAATAGCACGTAGCTTTCTTTTGGTTCTGCCATCCTACTTCAGTACCTTACTGCCCAGGGTGCTACCCTCCACCTTGAACCACATTCTCCCCTCCTCTCTTTATGGACTTGTCTTTTGTCTCTTGTTTCTCTCCTCAGACACCCCTTCTTTCAGTAAGCCTATGAGAATCCCTCAGAGGAGGTCACATTGTTGCCTATCACATTTTTCCTTTGTGATTTCTTAGCTCTATGTGTGCGTGTGCATGTGCACATGCATGTTCCCCTGCACTGCATAGCACATGTGTAAAGGTCAGAGAACAACTTTTCTGGTGTGAACTCTTTACATGGGTTGTCAGGCTTCTGCAGCAAGCATTTCATCCTTGATTACCCCTTGAGCCATCTCAGTGGCCCCCTTCCAGATATTATTCCACAGAAATCTACTGAGATTTTAGTATGTGCGAGGCACTTTCTAAATCACTATAGAATTGTATCACAGTTAAGAAGTCTGGAGACAGGCCGGGCGGTGGTGGCGCATGCCTTTAATCCCAGCACTTGGGAGGCAGAGGCAGGCGGATCTCTGTGAATTCGAGACCAGCCTGGTCTACAAGAGCTAGTTCCATGACAGGCTCCAAAACCACAGAGAAACCCTGTCTCGAAAAACCAAAAAAAAAAAAAAAAAGAAGAAGTCTAGAGACAGAGGCAGGTGGAGCTCTGTGAATTTGAGGCCAGCCAGAGCTGCATTAATGAGAAAAAGAAGAAAGAAAACTAAATGGTGATTACGCAGCCCTCATAGCAGCCTCTTTAGGTAGAACTGTTATCCTCCAAGTCTAGGCCCCAGATTCATGCTGTGAACAATCGTGATAGTGAAGGAGAGATTTCTTCCTTTCTTCCCTTCCTTCCTTCTTTCCTTCCTTCTTTCTTTTTTTAACCATTGGTGGTTTTTACTTTTCATTTGGACCAAATGCATATTTGACTTAATAGACATGAATGTGAGACTGAAAAATGAACAAAAGTGTCATGGTGTATCAGACTACCTAAGTGACCCCACTGGAGTCTCTGCTTTAAGGACTCGGGATATAGGCTGAGGGAAATGGGATTGTGAGCTTAACTGTAACACGTTCCTAGTGTCTTTTCTGTTTCAGTGAGTTAGTTGCAGAGTCCCTGTAGTCTCATAATGCATACAAACGAGTCTTAAGTTTCACAGGGAGACCTGAACCTCAGGGTAGAAGCCCCTTGATGCGGGTGGTTATCAGGGTCCTGTAGTAGTTACAGACAAAGCTTCGTTCCTAACCCTGGATGCCCCTCTGTATCAGTTATGTTCTTATTGCTGTGACAAACACCATAACCAAAAGCAACTTGGGGAGGAAAGGGCTTTTTTCAGCTTAGAGTTTATAGTTTGTCATGCAGGGAACTCAAGGCAGAAACTAAAACAGAGAGCATGGAGGAACACTGCTTACTTGGCTTGCTCAGGCTGATTGATTGATTGATTGATCTATCAATCGATTGATTGATTTTGAGACAGGGTTTTTTCTGTGTACCCTTGACTGTCCTGAAACTGCTGGAACTGACTCTGTAGACCAGGCTGGGCCTCGAACTCACAGAATTCCACCTACCTCTTTCTCCTCCCTCCTGAGTGCTGGGATTAAAGGTATACACTACCATGCCTGGCTGTTCAGCCTGTTTTATTTATATGTATGTATGTGTGTGTGTGTGTGTGTGTGTGTGTGCCTGTGTGTACATACACATATTTTCAGTTTTTTGTTTTTGTTTTAGTTTTTTGAGACAGGGTTTCTGTGTGTAGCCCTGGCTGTCCTAGAACTCACTTTTTCCACCAGGCTGGCCTTGAACTCAGAGATCTGCCTGCCTTGGTCTTTCCAGTGCTAGGATTGAAAGGCTCGTATCACCACTGTCTGGCCAGCCTGCTTTCTTATACCACCTACCTAAGGATGACCCCACCTTCGGTGTGCTGGATCTTCCTACATCAACCACTAATCAAGAAAATATTCCACTTGCCTACAAACTAATCTTCTAGAGGCATTTTCTCAACAATAGCAAAACTAAGAAACTAACCTCCATTTCTTGCCATGCTGTCTGTCCTTTTGTGGGTTGAGATCACTGTTAGCCAGTCCTTCCTATTCTCCAGCTATGCCCCATGTGTGGATTTTCCTGTTGTGTATAGCTTCCCAGTGTTTCACTTCTTTTTTAACTTCATAGATAGAGCATGGCCCTGAGAGCATGTGGCTTGATCATCTTTCGAAGACACCTTATTCCCAAGGTGGACAACAGCACAATTGAGTTTCTGCTGCTGCAGGCATCAAATGGCATTCATCACTGGACTCCTCCCAAAGGTACAGGCACAGGGGTTAGCTTTTTGGGGAAATGCCAAGCTTTGCTCAGGAATCCACCCTGACAGACTCCCTACAAGGCTTGTTTCCCAGTAAGGGTACAGCAGGAGGAGGTGGGAGAGGCAAGAGCACTTAATCTTTTCTATGTATGAGGTCTCTAGGCCAGCCCAGACCTAGAAATAGGATTCTGCAGCTGACCCCAGCAGACAAAGCACCTGGTGTATTTCTGTCATTCACCTGTGCTCCAGCCCATGCATGGCTAGACAGGAGAAGAGCCACTGGGCCAGGGCTTGGGACTGTCGAAACTGAGTAAAATGACGGCTGTGTGCCTACCTTTCTGAGTTTTTCATCTACCAAAGTAGAGCTTGACTTAAAAAATCCCGTGTTTTCTTCCTGCCCTTTTTCTGATTTAACTTGATAAGATCCTTTGCTTCTTTGTTTAGTGTTCCTGTCACTAGGGTTTTCTTTTGTGGACCACACATCCAGGGAGTATGAGTTCGGGGCTGTTAGAGGCGCAGAGCAGCTGGCTTTCCTGGTCATAGGCCACTCCCATATTCTGGCAGGAATGGAAGGGTCCTTCTCAGACCAAGAGGCCGTGAAGATCATAGAGACCTTGGGCTTGTAGTCTCAGCAGCCACCTTTGCCTGGGCTCCTCACTGAGCACCTGGGACAGAGCTAGTCAAGTCTTCAAAAGGCAAAAAGGTAAAGAAAGTCCAGTGGCCTGGAGCCTTTGACATGGCCAAGATGTATTTGTAAGTAGGTTTTCATTCACTAGCATTCTGGATGCTATTTTAAGGGTACAAAAAATCCCCTTGGATGTTCCTAAAAGAGAAGGCAGACTATGTGAGAAGAGGTGAACGGAGTGCCCCCTGAGCCCGTGCCATCTGAGTATGTATTTTCATAACTCTTCTTGGAAGCCCACTCATGCTATTGGGTGTGTCTTACTTTTTCTGACTGCCTCTTTTTCTGTTAATTCTGATGTTGCCGGGCAATGGTGGCTAACACCTTTAATCCCAGCAGAGGCAGAGGCAGCCGGGTCTCTGAATTCAAGGCCAGCCTGATCTATAGAACAAGTTAGTTCCAGGACAGCTAGGACTACACAGAGAAATCCTGTCTTGAAAAGCCAAAAAAGGAAAAAAAAAATTCTCATGCTACACTTACATTAAAATGTCTTTATTTAATCCAACTCTGCTTCAGATGGGGATGAAGCCATCTTTGATTGAGGCCATTGGGATGGTCCCAGTGAGTAATAACAGATTGGCTCTGGCACTTTCTGGGATGAGGCCCCAGAGTCAACAGCCCCGACAGATAAAAACATAAGGGTAGGATGGGGAGGCATAGACAGACAGCTGAGATTGAAAGAAAACAAGACATGGCAACAGAAAAGAAGTTTTTGCACATTTGAGTTGCACAGGGAAGAACAGGGTAAGAGAGAGGTGCCACAAATTACTGTAGCTAGGAGTGTTCACACTCATTTTCTGATCACCGGAGTCACATTGCGGGTCCTCTCACTTGGAGATGTCAAAGGACCTCTCCTAATCATCTTCGTCTCTGACCTGGGATGAAGTTACCCTGCTAGCATTGGTGGGCAGCAGACTGAAGAGTTCCTGGGCCGGTATCCTAAGATTTGCAGATAGCTGTGTGGGGGTGTGCACCCTGAATCAGTGTCTTCTGGCCCCTCCTACTTTTCTTCCTCAATACATTATCAGTGCGGTGTGTGCCCACTGTAGGAAGTGGTGTGCACAAAAACTTTCTCCAGAAGCGGGTGGCTAGAATGGATTCCAGAAGTGCCAAGTTCCTATTTTCCTTTCAGCAGCCTCTAGGCTGCTGCCCAGACCCCTGGGAGGTAGAACTCCTAGTGTATAGCTCCACCTTCAGGCCAACGAGGGAACAGCTGTCAGTTCCTGCTCCTCATGAGCGCCTGACTGAACTAGGAGGGCCCCTCAGCAACTTGCCAGAGCCAGGAGGAGATACAGGTTACCAGAACCTTTTCATTGCTTCTGGGCCCTTCTGGGACACTAAGAATTTGTGGGAAAGGCCTAGGGGTAAAGCTGGGGGCCACCACAGTCTGCAGAGCTTCAAGTGTTGCTGCAACAGTTTCTTGGCAGCTGTCGGCTTTGATTTGGGTCTTGCCAACAAATTTTCTTAGAACTGGCTCTTGGCTTGTCCGTAGTCTTAAGTTCCCATCACGACTTTCCCTGTGAGTCTGAAATCTGGCCTTGCTCAGTTAGGAGGATGAAAACAATTTGAGAACGCCTTGATGGCTACTTGGAAACAGCTGCTGGGGCAGCAGTGCGGGGCTTGCGCCTGTTTACTGTAGAGTGTTGAGTCCTCACTGGGGCTTTCAGCTGGCCCCCACTCTGCCAAGAGACTGCCTCTCCTTGGAAAATTACTTTAAGGTCTCCAAGAAAAGGGGTCCCTGTGAGTAAAATAGGGAGAAAACTCAAAAGAATGGGAAAGCAGAGATCTGAGGAAAGCCATCTCGCGGACACCAGAAGGCAGTCCGTGTTCTGGGATGGGGCTGTAGCTTAGTGGTAGAGCGCCTTCCTCCTGTGCACACAGCCCCAATTGTGACACGTGGCACAGCAATAACGAAGCAATATCTGAATCTGACCTGCCAAGCACATTATTGTCACTCTCTACAAAGATGGAGTAGGAAGGAGGGATTTCTCAGATCTGAGAACCGACACGGTCTGCCTTACAGCCTCCCTAGGGATGTTAGGGTACCGTGACCCGCAGCCTGCCTTTAGCCCAGGCACTCCCAGAAAGGTCCCTGGCTTTCTACCACCTGTCCTGGAAGTCAGATTCTTCTTTATTTCCTCCTACCCAGGCCATGTGGACCTTGGAGAGACTGACTTGGAAACAGCCTTGCGAGAGACTCGGGAGGAAACAGGCATAGAAGCAAGCCAGCTGACCATCATTGAGGGATTCAGAAGGGAGCTCAACTATGTGGCCTGGAAGAAGCCGAAAACAGTGATTTACTGGCTGGCAGAGGTGAAAGACTACAATGTAGAGATCTGCCTCTCCCAGGAGCATCAAGCCTACCGCTGGCTGGGACTGGAAGAGGCCTGCCAGTTGGCTCAGTTCAGTGAGATGAAGGCAACACTCCAAGAAGGACACCAGTTCCTCTGCTCCACACCGGCCTGAGCTGACCAGAACAAATGCTTCCATTGCTTCCTTGAGGGTCTCCTGAGATGAACCCACCCTCCTATCCAGGGAAGGATGCACTGGTCTTTGCCTTGCTATGGCCAAGAGCAGATAGGTTGGTGGAAGTAAAATTAATTTGGCAATCTTGGGTGAGGGCAAGGAAGCCTCGGATTCAGTCCCTAGCATAGACAATAATTACTTTCAAAATAAGAGCAAGCAAGAATTTTAGCTAAGTTAAACAGCAAAGAAGGGTAAAAAAATTTAAATGCCAGCCCTAGTAAGTGTAGCCTTGTAATTTATAAATAAACTTCAAACAGTTTACATAGCCTTTTAACCTGTGTGCTTATTTCTTGGAATCATTCCATTGGTTGGGAAAAAGAAAACTGAAGGCAGTGGTGGTGCACACCCTTAACCCCAGCACTCAGGAGGCAGAGCAGGCGGATCTCTGTGAGTTTGAGGCCAGCCTGGTCTACAGCGTGAGTTCCAGGGCAGCCAGGACTACACACAGAAAAAAATCCTGTCTTGAAAAATGAGAGAGAGAGAGAGACTGAAGAGATGCTGCAGCACATCATCTAGGGTGGCCCTTCTGCTCTGCAGCTCCAAGCACTTCCTCACCCACATACAGACCCATGGAGCCGAGATTTCTGAGCCAATGGAACTGGAGTGCAGAAATCGAATGTTTTGTTCCGATATAAATCACCATATTTTGTAGATTACATAGGAAATATTTCAGACCCAAAACTTTGGGCTGCCTGGGCTAAAACAGAGAGGTGGGAAACAGGTGGATAATCAGGTTAGTAGCACTTGTGCCTTGCCGTTTAACCTGGCCTGTTCCCCAGAGTAGAGAGCCTTGTCATCATGGCTGAGGTAGAGAATGAAACAAGCCCAAGTTCATGGGCTCTGCCCCTCACCCAAAACTACCTTCCCCACGGTAAGCGAACTTAGTGTTGCCATTTCTTCCTAACCTCTGCCTGTTGACTCTCTCCATGACGCCGCTGTAAGACCCCGAGGTGCAAGAGTTGGGTCTTGGCCTTCTTTTGCCTGGCTACTAGGGCTCAAGGAATGCCAAGGCAGGTGTCAGATCCGAGAGCCTGTCCAGCAGCCGTTAGCAGCTGGGTTCATGCGGATTTTATTAGAGGGTTGTTGCCCAGTGAGGCACAGAAGACTGGAAGGGAAGGGGCATTGGCAAAGGGCAGGGTGGATTACCAGAGTCAGGAAGGAGAGCAGAGTCACCCGGGCTTAAGCAGCCTTCCAGATGTTTCCAGTCACGGGCTCTCTGTGCAGACAGGGCAGAAGCAGAAGCCCTAGTGAACAGATCCTGGAGCACAGCCAAGGACCTAAGTGGCTTTGTTCCTCGCCCCTTTGAGCAGCATTCCCCAAAGGAGGCCTGCTGCAGGAAGTTTTTGGAGCTTAATGTTCTCTTCCAGGCCAGCAGGGACCACATCCCACTGATTTAATAAAGGCCTGCTGGGCAGTGGTGCCAAACCACAGACAGGCTGCCTCCTAACAAGGACTGGCCAGTCTGCCCGTGCTCCTCGAAGAGACCAGAATCTGAACATTCTAAAACCTCATACATCGAAGTTGGAAGGGACTGAAAAGGACCTGATTATGCTGCTTATTTTCATTGCAGGGGAAATTTATGAGGCCTGGCATGGCGTCAAATGCTTGTAACCTCAGCACTTTAGAGGCTGAGACAGGAGGACTGCTGAGAGTTCAAGGCCAGCCTGAGCTACAAGAAACAAAAACGGGCTGGGGAGATGACTCAGTGGTCAAGGGCACTGCCTGCTTTTCTAGGGGACCTGGGTTTGATTCCTAGCACCCACGTGGTGACTCATTACCATCTGTAACTCCAGTTCTAAAGAATCCAGTGTCCTCTTCTGGTCATGGCATGCATATGGTACCCAGACATCCATGCAGGCAAAATGCCCATACACATAAGATAATTTTTTTTAATCTAAAAATAAAAATAGCAGACAGGGCAAGGAGAAAGTGGGGAAAAGGAGGAAAGAAAGGAAATAGCCCTTGGTCCTGGAAATTGTCTATATGTGGGAAGCTTTGAAAATAAGATGGCACAGTTAGATTCTCTAGAATATCTTACAACGTGGCCAGTGAGGTGGCTCAGTGGGTTAAAGCGCTCACTGTGCAAGCCTGACAACCTGAGTGTGATCCCCGTATCCCACAGGGAAGGAGAGAGCCAGTTCCTCAGGCTTGCCCTCTTCACACATCACCGCCAGCAGTCAGAAGGTCCTTACAGAGTGTTCTGTTAACACTGTAATGTAGCTCTCTGTAGACACAGAGGGCTGGAGAGATGCCTTAGTGGTAAGCGTGCTTGTTGCTCTTGCAAAGGACCTGGGTTTCATTCTCAGTGCCTCTGTGGTGGCTCATAAGCACCTGCAGCTGCAGTTCCAGGGGATCTGATGCCCTCTTCTGACTTCCATGGGCACCAGGCACACATGTGGTATGCACAGGTACACATGCATACATGCAGGCCAAACACTCATATACATAAGAAATAAACTACAAACCAGTCCTGGCAACATGCATCTATAATCCCCAGTGGCCTCTCCCGGCTACTTACAGTGTGCCAAGCTTCAGCTGCTCTTCATGACTCCTTCATAGCCTTAAAACCCATGTGCTGACCCCAAGGAGACAATTCTCAGAAGATTTGCCTCTACGTTGGTCTTTTCTTAAACGCAACAGGTTCTTCAGCACGAACTGACCAGAACCACAGATTCTTAATTCAGAATAGCTCACAGCTCCCATAGTCTTTGAGGAACTTTCAAACTTCCCTCTGACACCTCATGAGCTAGACTTCCACCATCTGCCCTGCTCTTAGTATTACCTTCTAAGTTCCTGTATATCTTAGGGTTACTATTGCTGTGATGAAACACCATGACCAAAAGCAAGTTGGGGAGGAGAGGGTTTATTTGGCTTACTCTTCCTCATAGTCCATCGCTGAAGAAAGTTCGGACAGGCATAGTACACATACATGAAGTGAAAATAAACAAATCTTTAAAAAAGAAAAAAATAAGGAAATGGTTTCTGGGTTTATTAGCAGGCAGGAAAACTATTTCTGGTAACAGTATTTTTCTTTCTTTTAATATATTATTATTATTAATTACTACTACTACTACTTTTGAGACAGGGTCTCAAATCCCAGGCTGTCCTCAAACTCATTATATCTAAGTATGACTTTGAGCTTTTTTTTGAGACAAGATCTCACTATGAGCCTTTTGACTAGCCTGGAATTTGCAATGTACGCATGACTGGACTTGAACTCACAAAGATCTACCTGGATCTGCCTCCAGTGTTGGGATTAACCAGTTCTTTGTCCAGTGTTTGTGGTGCCAGCACTCTCTCAACAGAGCTTCACCCCACACCCTGTGTAGAGAATGAACATTAAGTGTTGCAAAAAAATGGCAACAAGGTGAGATGTGTGTTAATTAGCTGGGTTAAAGCATTACACAATTCGTGTGTGTGTGTGTGTGTGTGTCTGTGTGTGTCTGTGTGTGTCTGTGTACTTTAAAGCAATACATTGTGTATCTGAGTGATGGTGGTACACGCTTTTAATCCCAGCACTCAGGAGCCAGAGGGAGTCTGGCCAACCTGGTCTACAAAGCAAGTACAGGACAACCTGAGCTGTTACACAGAGAAACACTGTTTCAAACAACAACAACACCACCAACAACGAAAAGCATCGCGTTGTAATAATAGATATATAAACTTACCTGGAAATTTAGAAAATAAGTTTTGGTTGAGGAAACAGAATGATAACTGTCTTTTTATTTCTACTTTATGAGTTTTCCAAGTTTTCTAAAATGCTGATACCTTTGTATAAATCATAGCTTTTAAAAGTTTTGTTTCTATTTATTGTGGCTATTAGTAAAAGGTTTGTTTTATTTACTTTACTTTTTATTCTTGACTTTTTGAAAGAATACAAATTAATTTTTTTAAAGATGTATGTGTTTTTATTTCCTGTGTAAAGAGTTTTGCCTGAATGTGTGTGTACCACCTGTGTGCAGTGCCTAAGAAGGCCAGAAGAGGGCAGTGGATCCCTGGAAGTGACACTCAGAGGTTGAGTGCTGAGTGTGGGCACTAGGAATTGAGCCTGGGTTCTCTGGAGCAGCCAGTGCTCTTAACCACTGAGCATCTATCTCTTCAGTTCGTTTTTTTTTTTTGTTTTTTTTTGTTTGTTTGTTTTTTTTTTTTAGCTTTTTGAGACAAATCTCTTAACTATGTAGCCCAAGTTGTCCTCAAACACACAGTCCTCCTGCCTTAGCTCGCTGGGCGCTGTGAATACAGGCATGTGACACCACACAAGCTTAAAAGGCGTGTTCTTGAGAAGAGAGGCTGTTCCTGTAAGAAAGACAAAACTGGTTTGGGTATGAGCAGAAAATGTTCAAAGTATGGCAAATTGTTTACAAGCAGATATAGTTTTTATAAGTATGAAGCTTTGGGGGTTGGAGAGGTGGCTCAGAGGTTAAGAGCACTGGCTGCTCTTCCAGAGGACCCTTCCTGAGTTCAATTCCCAGCACCCACATGGTGGCTCACAACCATCTGTAATGAGATCTGATGCCCTCTTCTGGCATGCAGACATACATGCAGGCAGAATATTGTATACATAATAAATAAATAAATAAATAAATAAATAAATCTTTTTCAAAAGATGTATGAAGCTTCAAAGGGCTGAGAAAGAGGAAAAGAAGGACCAAAGACAATGGAATTTTTTTCAATTAGAAAGGGACATTCACGTTAGCTATTCCTTCCCCGGCATCAGATCAAGCTTCATGCAGAAACAAAAGATGGGTAAAATGTGTTGTTATAAGGCTAAAATAATAACAGGTGAAAAGGCTGGAACCAGAGTTCTAGTTTCTGTTTATTCTAGAATGAACAGTCTCACTCTGTTCCAGGCTGACCTGGAACTCACACGTAGTCCAGGCTGACCTTAAATTGGAGGTGATCCTCCTGCTTTGGTATCCTGAGTGCTGGGGTTCATGGCATATGCCACCATACCTGGATTGGAGGCTTTAAAAGAACAATCGAGGCATAATTTATATATATGAGTCATCAATTTTTTTGTGAGACAGAGAAGGTCTTATTACAAAGCCTTGGGTTGCCTGGAACTCACTTGTAGACTAGGCTGGCCTTGAACTCACAGAGATCCACCTACCTCTACCTTCCAAGTGCTGGGATTAAAAGCTTGTACCACAATCCTGGGTAGTACATCATTTTGAAAAGAATAATTTAGTAGTTTTTCTTTATTCACACGGATGTGTAATCATCACCACTACCTAATTTTAGAAGATTCTCAACACTCAAAAAAAGAAACTATCATACCTCTGAGGAAGCATCCTCGTGTTTTCTCTGCTGCCACTTACCCTACTTCCTGCCTGTAGATTTCTCTGTTCTCAGCATTTCATGTAAGTGGGATCCTGCAGCCAAGCATGGTGGTGCAGACCTGTAACCCCAGCACTGGGGGTGAGGGGGTACAGGAAGAAGGAACAGGAGTTCAAGGTCATCCTCAGAAGCTAGCAAGTCTAAGGCCAGCCTGGGCTACTTGAGACCCCTCCCAAAAAAACAATAAGTACATAAGGTGAATCACATAATTTGTGACTTTCATATCTTACTTTTTTCACTTAACATGTGTTCAAGGTTTACTCATGTTATAATAATGTTACCTCATTCCACTTTTATGATCATAGCTTTGTTGAAATATAATTCATATACCATTTGAAACACTCATTTTAAAGTGTACACACTGAAGGGTTTTAATATGTTAATTGAGTTATGGAATTACAATTTTAGATTTTTTTTTTTGAAACAGGGTTTCTCTGTGTAGCCCTGACTGTCCTGGAACTCACTTTGTAGAGCAGGATGACCTTGTACTCACAGAGATCCACCTGCTTCTCTCTCCACCACCACCAGGTTAATCACCACCACCAGGCACAATTTTAGAGCATTTTAATCACCTACAATACAAAAAACCAAGAACCTATAACCATCAGCAATCAAGCTGTTTCTCTCAAACCTTAGGCAAGCACCAATCTACTTTCAGTCCCTTACAGATTTGCCTATTCTAGATTCGCTATGTGGTACACAATTTGTAGTCTTTTATGACTAGTATTTTCAGGGGTCATTCATTTTGTAGCATGAATTAATGCTTCATATTCCATAATTTTTCTGTTCCTTATTTAGTCGACCCAATTTGAGTTGTTCCCTTTTTTAAGCTATTATTTTATTGGTTTTTTTTGAAATAGGGTTTCTCTGTGTAACAGTTCTGGCTGTCCTGGAACTTGCTTTGTAGACCAGGATGGCCCCGAATTCACTGAGATCCACCTGCCTCTGCCTCCCAAGTGCTGGGATTAAAGACATGTGCCACTACTGCCTGGCTTTTTAAGCTATTATTAAAAATTTTATTTCTTTGGGTATAACTAAATGTAGAGTTGTAGTATCAGGAGGTAGCTATGTCTAGCCTTTGAGTACTCCCAGACTGCTTTTAAAGTGGCTGTGCTTCTTACAGGCCCACAGTGATGTCTGAGGACTGGCATATCTACAGAGCCTCTCCAACATCTTTTCTGCTTTAGTCAGTGTTTGGTTGCTGTGAGGAGACACCATGACCACAGCAACTCTTACAAAGGAAAACATTTCATTGGGGCTGGCTTACAGTTCAGAGGTTCAGTCCATCATTGTCATGGTGGGGAGCATGGCAGCATGCAGGTAGACACGGTGCTGGAGAGGTAGCTGAGAGTTCTACATCTGGATCAGCAGGCAGCAGGAAGAGACAGTGAGCCACCAGTCCTGGCTTGAGCTTCTGAACCCCCCCCCCCCCCCAGTGACACAATTCCTCTAACAAGGCCACATGTCCTAACCGGTTCAAATAATGCCACTCCCTAAGAACCTTTTGGAGATTAAGGTAATGGAGATTTACACATATGTTTTCTTTTCAGTACTAGGGATTGAATCCAGGACCTCATGTGTGCTGAGATGCTCTGCCACTGAGATACATACCCAGCCCTCCTTTTATTTTGTGTTGGAGGAAAGGTCTCACTAAACTGTCCAGGCTGGTTATGAACCCACTGTAACCCAGGCAGGCCTTCATGTGTGATTCCACTGTCTCCTCCTAAGTAGCTGGGATTGCAGACCTTCATCACCAGCACCAGCTCTTCTAGGAGTTTAAAGTTTTAGTTGTGTTTGGGCCTGTCATGCATTTTGAACTAACTTTTTACGTGATAAGAAGTAGAGGGTCCAACACCAATCATACTTTGTATGTGATTATTCTGCTGTCTTGGCACTATTGTTAAAAAAATGATTCCTGGGGGGTTGGAGAGATGGCTCAGAGGTTAAGAGCACTAGCTGCTCTTCCAGAGGTCCTGAGTTTAATTCCCAGCAACCACATGGTGGCTCACAACCATCTGTAATGAGATCTGGCACTGTATCCTGGAAAGTGTATATATAATAAATAAATAAATTAAAAAAAATTATTCCTGATCTTGCCAGTACTCTGAAGGCATAAGCAGGTGGATATCTGGGAGTCTGAGGCCAGCATGGTCTACAGTGCAAGTTCCAGGACAGCCAGAGCTGTTTAATAAAAAGACTCTATTTTAAATAGAAATTCTAACGTGGGTGTGTTATGCAGGGTATGCAGGGTGGGCACTTGGGGTTGCTCGTGTACCACAGTGCACACGCAGAGGTCAGAGGACAATTGTGGAATCAGATTTTTCCTTCCACCTTTATGTGGGTTCTAGGGATTGAATTTAGTCTGTCAGGCTTGCATAGCACACACCCACGCAGTGAGAAGACAGCTCACCTTCCCTAGATGATGTCTATCTTTTTGTTTTGTTTTCATTGTTTTGTTTTTCTAGACAGGGTCTCAGGCTCTTGCTGTCCTGGAACTCACTATGTAGATCAGAGATCTGCCTACCTCTGCCGCCTGTGTGCTGGGATTAAAGGCATGCACTGCCGCATCTGATAATATATGTCTATCTTAATACTAGTGCTAGTATCACATTGTCTTTCTTAGTATAGGTTTATAATAAGCATTGAAATTGAAAAGTGTGACTCCTCCAGTTTTGTTCTTTCTCAAAATTGTCTTGGTTATTCTGTGCTCCCTACATTTCCCTATGTATTTTATCTATTTATTCATTTGTTTATTTTTGATACAGCACCTCACTTTGTAGCTCCGGCTGGCCTGGAATTTACAAGGTTGGCCTTGACCTCACAGAGATCTACTTACCTCTGCCTCTCAAGTACTGGGACTAAATTAAGGAGTAGCCACAACATCTGGCTTCCTATGAATTTTAGATCAGTTTGTTGATTTCCACAGATAATTTGGCTGGGATAATTTGGCTGGGATTTAGGTTAGTGGAGTATTGCGATCTTCACAGTAGTAAATATTACAATATACACCTATGTCTTCACTTCTATGTTACCTTTAATGTCTTTCGGCAATGCATAGTTGCCAATGTATAGCCTTACATTTCTTTTGCTTATTCCTTTAAAAATATTTTAAGTCAGACATAGAGGCGATGCTAAGTCATGCTCATGCCTCTAATTCTGGCACTTAGGAGGCTGAAGCAGGAGAATTGCTTCAATTTCAAGGCTAAGACAAACTATATAGTGAGTTTGAGGTAAGCTTGTGGTACAGTAAGTAAATTATGATCACTGAATAACAATTTTAATTGAAAATAAGTTGAGTTTTGCCTTTGATTTTTCTAAGAAACTTATACAAAAAAGTTTACAGTTTGCTAAGACAGTATTTTAAGGTAAGTTTAAGGTAAGCACTTTAAGCCTAACCCTACAGGGACCATAAAGTTCTAGTCTAGTTTCCAAGCTATGGCTGGAAAATGTAGGGCCAAGGCAGAATTGTCAATGGTCAGTGTAAGTCCCAAGTCCCAGTCTCTGGCCTCCATCTTTGGAGGCCCTGTTCCTGTGCCCAACAAGCCTTAACCCCTCCCCAGAGGAGGGTCAAGACAGCCCAGCAAAATCTTGACCAAACCTGAATATTTTTAATTTGGCTTGTTGTGATTTGGCTTGATTGGGATTTTTGCGTCGGTAGAGAGCTTGCATTAGGAAAATTCCTAACATCTTGGAGGTCCCACCATGTAGGGTAGCCTTTCTGTGTGGCCATAGGCCACGTGTCGAAAGCCCCCTAGTCCACAATCTGAGCTCTCCACGCCACGCTAAAACTGGCTCTCGGGGTACAGTGGATGCATCTTGGTGAGTCCCTTTTTCTTTTTCATTATCTTATAATGTCTTTATTCTTTTTTTCTCAGTTTTTTTTATTGATATTTATTGAGCTCTACAGTTTTCTCTGCTCCCCTCCCTGCTCTCCCCTCCCCCCTTCAACCCTCTCCCAAGGTCCCCATGCTCCCAATTTACTAAGGAGATCTTGTCTTTTTATACTTTCTACATCCCGTGTAGATTAGATCTATGTAAGTCTCTCTTAGTGTTCGCATTGTTGTCTAGGTTCTCTGGGATTGTGGGTTGTAGGCTGGCTTTCTTTGCTTTATATTTAAAAACCACCTATGAGTGAGTACATGTGATAACTGTCTTTCTGTGTCTGGGTTACTTCACTCAAAATAATGTTTTCTAGCTCTATCCATTTGCCTGCAAAATTCAAGCTGTCATTTTTTTCCTGCTGTGTAGTACTCCATTGTGTAAATGTACCACATTTTCCTTATCCATTCTTTGGTTGAGGGGCATTTAGGTTGTTTTCAGGTTCTGGCTATGACAAACAAAGCTGCTATGAACATAGTTGAGCACATGTCCTTGTGGCACGATTGAGCATCCTTTGGATATATACCCCAAAGTGGTATTACTGGGTCTTGAGGAAGGTTGTTTCCTAATTTTCTGAGAAATCACCACACTGACATCCAAAGGGGCTGTACCAACTTGCATTCCCACCAGCAATGCAGGAGTGTTCCCTTTTCACCACAACCTCTTCAGCATAAGTTGTCATCAGTGTTTTTGATCTTGGCCATTCTTACAGGTGTAAAATGGAATCTCAGAGTTGTTTTGATTTGCATTTCTCTGATGGCTAAGGATGCTGAGCATTTCCTTAAGTGTCTTTCCGCCATTTTAGATTCCTCTGTTGAGAATTCTCTGTTTAGGTCTGTACTCCATTTTTTTTATTGGATTATGTGATCTTTTGGTGTCCAATTTCTTGAGTTCTTTGTATATTTTGGAGATTAGACCTCTGTCTGATGTGGAGTTAGTGAAGATCTTTTCCCATTCTGTAGGCTGTCATTTTGTCTTGTTGACCATGTCCTTTGCTTTACAGAAGCTTTTCAGTTTCAGGAGGTCACATTTATTAATTGTTTCTCTCAGTGTCTGTGCTACTGGGGTTATATTTAGGAAGTGTTTCCCTATGCCAATGTGTTCAAGTGTACTTCTCACTTTCTCTTCTATGAGTTTCAGTGTGGCTGGCTTTATATTGAGGTCTTTGATCCATTTGAACTTGAGTTTTGTGCATGGTGATAGATATGGGTTCTATTTTCATTCTTCTACATGCTGATATCCAGTTATGCCAGCACCACTTGTTAAATATACCTCCTTTTTTCCATTTGATAGTTTTTGCTTCTTTGTCAAAGATCAAGTGTTTGAAGATTTGTGGATTGACATCCGGGTCTTCTGTTCGGTTCCATTGGTCCTCCTGTCTGTTCTTATGCCAATACCAGGCTGTTTTCAGTACTGTATCTCTGTAGTAGAGTTTGAAGTCAGGGATTGTGATGCCTCC
Organism: Microtus oregoni; assembly: GCF_018167655.1. Lineage (NCBI taxonomy): Eukaryota > Metazoa > Chordata > Mammalia > Rodentia > Cricetidae > Microtus > Microtus oregoni. The sequence continues at coordinate 6,296,913 of NW_024543076.1, read as the reverse complement.
AGAAGTTCTTTTATTGTACAGGATTGTTTTGCCTATCCTGGGTTTTTTGCTTTTCTTTATGAAGTTAAGTACCATTCTTTCGAGGTCTTTGAATAATTTTGCTGGGATCTTGATGGGCATTGTGTTGAATCTGTGAGTCCCTTTTTCTGGTCTATGCTACAGTGTTTTGGGGGGACCCATTCGTACTTACTTTTGTCAATTATCAGACTCTTGTGGATGCTGTGGGTGTAATAGATTATTAAAAATTGCTGAGGATCCCTGGCAGTGGCAGTCAGCAGGCCCTGAGAGCAGCCGGTTCCAGACAGGGAGGGCACATGAGACCATGCGGCAGGTCTCTGAAGGTGGCTGGTCAGTGGTGAGCCATGTGGCGGCAGCAGGCAAGAGACAGACGGATAGACATACCATGCAGAGTGAGGTTGGATATTTATTTAGTGGTTTTGGAAGGGAAGGGAGAGGGGAGAAGAACAGAGAGGAAGAGAGAGAGAAAGAAGAGACCAAATTTCCCCTCCAAGAGCTGGAAAAGAGAGAAGACCTGCCTGCCTCTGGGGATGGGGTAGGGAGTGGGTGTGGCTTGTCTCTTAAAAAGATAGAACAGTCATTACAGTGGGCCCAAGCCAAGAGTTTGATCTCAGCTCAGCAACTAGATGGGCAAGACCGGGTCTGAGACGGACTTTGTTTGCTTTAGGGACGCCTAGCATTCAATTTCCCTGACCCCGTTAGGCCTAAGAGCTATTTTAGCAGATGCGCTGTAATAGACTTAGGCCACGCGGTGGAACATAGACTTTAAAATAGGCACTTGCAGTTCAACGCCAGATCCGCTGTCACCCCTAGGATGCCTCTTACAAAATCTTTATAAATTGGGGCTGTCCAATACAAATTGACAGAGCTTACATATGTCCATGGTTTTTTGGCTCAGCGCTCTCGCCCTTCCCTTAGTAGCCAGTGTCTTGCGGCACTGGTCTTGGTAGCTAAGGCCGCAATGCCTCCAAATTCCCAGTCATCTGGGAATTGGGACCCTGACAATTCCAGCTGGACAATGCAGCCAGAGGCACTGGCCCCTCCCCTCCTCCCTCAAGCCCACACTACCCAACCCCCTCCTATGGAGCAACATTCTCCACATTTCTCTCCCTCCCTGTCTACCCCCTCCCTGCTAATCTGGAAGTTCAAGGTCAACTTCCACCTTACCCACCTTCCTCCTCTCCTCCCCCTCTTACCTCATCTCCTCACCCTTGGACCCCTTCTGCGCACTGGGGTAGCCCCTCCCAATTCTCCCCAGTCTCCTCTTGTACCAGATCCCACCATAACTCTGCCCTTCTCTGCCCTCTCTGGGAGGTGGCAAGAGTCAATGGCATTATGAAAGTTCATGTTCCCTTTTCTCTTCCAGAGCTCTCTCAGATAGATCTCTCGGCTAGATTCCTTTTTCTACTAATCCTTCTGCTTATATCAAAGAGTTTTGTTATTTGTCCCAGACCTACAATTTAACCTGGCATGACTATTACGTCATCTAAGCTTCTACTCTCACTCCTGAAGAGCGAAATAGAATTCAGGTAGCAGCTAGGCAATATGCAGACCAGACTCTTTTGATAGAGAGTATGGTCCCTGTGGGAGAAGTGGCTGTGCAGGCCACAGAGCCACACTGGGACTACCAACCTGGTCAAAGCAGCTGACAGAGGCGGGATATCATGGTTCGTTGTCTCCTTCAGGGTATGGAAATGGTCTTGGAAAAAGTAGTTAATTTTGACAAACGCTGAGAGGTTACACAGCTAGCAGATGAAAATCCAGTCGTTTTTTTAAAATCAGTTACAAGGGACCATGGTCCAATAGCTCATTTACTTCAGCAAGCCCTCATGTCATCCATGTTGAACTCTTGTCATCTTAGCCTTTGGTCTGACTCAGTTCTTTACTAACTTGAGGACTGGAGGGTGGTGCCAACTTCCTCTGGCTGCCCCCTTGGGGCTGTATGTAGGTAGGCAGTCAGAACTTTCCATAACCCTCATTCCATTCGGCCTTGTGTAATCTAGAGTGGTTAAGGCACGTGGGAGAGAGAACGCAAAGACACAGAGCATGACATCACAACTTTCCACATCCTTTGGCCTGAGCACCCCAGGGACAGGGCGGCCTTCTGAGTCCTATCTCCTCCAATGCCACTGAGGGTTTGCCACCCGAAGCTGAATAGCTCCCCTCTTATCAAGCTGCTGGAAAGATCCTTGGGCTTGCTGAAGTAAATGATTAGCTCGAAGATTAAAAACACAGCCTGTGCCTTGGAGCTGGGGTGTACCCTGTGGGGGTTGTGCGCCGAAGCCCTGGGAGCCAAACAATGGAAGGAAAGGAAACCACCCAGTGGCCACTGCATTTTCCTTCAAGGCTAAGTCTGAGCAGACCTCTCCTGGCAAGGGATAGTTGTACAGTTGTCCCCAGGATAGGAGGCAGTGTTTCTTCAAATGCTTTTCAAACTATACTTATATGTACCTGAGATTTTGGACGAAACAGAGGCGTGAGAAGGAGCAGATCTTAGAAGGCTTGAACACCAACAGGAGCTTGGATTCCCCCCACCCCACAAGAGACAGGATTGAACTTTGGATAGCTCTCCTTGACTGCTGAGTGGGTTGGATGAGATCAGACATGTTTGGGGTGGTATGGTTGTAGACTTGTGTGGGTTTAACTTGAAGGCCTACCAGCGGAATGTCGCAACAAGGCCTGAAGTGGGGAATGTTGCTGGAATCCTAGAGGTCAGACTCTAGGGATCCTGACAAATCTGACTCCAAAACAGAGAAACGGTGAAAGGCAGGAAAGGAATTTCCATCAGCGTAACTATACTAGGAAGATAAGGCGGGCAATGTCTTCAGCCCTGGCATTAGAGGCGCTCGCTCCTGGATTATGTTCGAAAGGGTCAGAATCCAGAGCAAGAGGCGTGCATTTAATCAACCTTGGTCGACTGTGGTCTGGTTGATCATTATCTCAGGGTTGGTCTGGCAGGCCTTGTTCAGTTGCCTGGGGTAGGGGTGGCTTTGATCCTTGTCACAGATGTTTATGGGGGCTGTGTTCCTGGAATCCACCAGATTGTGAGAGAATGACTGGGTGCAAAGGAAACAGGTGCACAAAGGGGGCATCGACCAAACTTTCCTTCTGCCTTTTTCGTTAACCCATTGCACACCTGGAGGGCCAAGGGAAGAGTCAATGCTTTTAGCAAACCGCCCTTTAAGCCTTTGTTCAACAGGGGCCAGAGGATGGAGAGGCCAGTCTCACCCTGGATTTGGGGAAGAAGGGTCCCGGGTGCTTGTGGAGGAGAACCAGCAGAACGCTTGCTCTGAGAACAGGAATCAGAGACACTTTACTCAGAAGTGGGGAATGACGGCCAAAATTCTCTTAGAAAACTCACTTGGCTAAAGCTTAACCCATTCATAACCTATCCCAAAGTCCCCGTCAGTGGCCATTCAGGTTCTCCCCATTACCTCTAGAGAAGGGGGTTCCAGATTACTGTTTGTCACCCCCACTGACACGTAAACAGCAGCCTAGGTACAGGGAGAGACCAGCGAGTACAGGCCTTGTGGAGCAACATTAGGCTTTCAGAACCAATGTACAGGGAGAGAGACAAATTTGGACTGCACAAGAGGTGCTGGCAGGGGTGTGGGGGGACAGGACAAGGCCAGAAGGGGCTGGAGAGGTGGTTCAGCAGTTAAGAGCATTTGTTGCTCTTACAGAGAACTGAGTCCGATTCCCGGCACCCACATGATGGCTCACAACCATCCATAATGCTAGTTCCAGAGAATCTGTTGCTCTTTTCTCACCTCTGCAAGCACATGCAGGCAAGACACTCATATGCATAAAATAAGTCTTTAAAAATCCCAGCCGGGCGGTGGTGGTGCACGCCATTCATCCCAGCCCTGGGAGGCAGAAGCAAGTGGATCTCTGAGTTTGAGGCCAGCCTGGTTTACCGAGTGAGTTCCAGGACAGGCTCCAAAGCTACACAGAGAAACCCTGTCTGGAAAAACCAAAATAAATAAATAAATAAATGAATAAATAAAAACCCAAAGAACCCTTGTTTTTAAACAAGAAAACAACAAGCACCACAAGAGCCATCTTTTATTGAGCACCTGCTTTGTGCCAGGCACTTTCTGTACATCTGTGCTTGTTATTAAAATGGCCTCGGAGGTAGGCATCGTCATCACTTTCACAGAGGCTCAGCAGGGTTGAGCGGCTTATTCAAGGTCACCCAGCTGATTGGCAAATAAAGACCAACTGGGGAAGTAGCTCACTGGAAGAGAGCTTGCTTAGTATGCTTGGGGCTCTGGGTTCTGTCTTCAACACCGCCAATGAAAAGGGACAAAAGAATTGGCACTGGAGAAGGACGTCTGTGGGAACCCTGAAGCTCAGGGCTTCTCACCCAGGCACAGGCGCTGTTGTCAGAGCCACTGAGGGAAGCTGAGAGGTGGTCCTCGGGGTCCACCTTCTCTGGAAAGCCGCTCCCCCAGACTTAGCCAGAGTCAGGAAAACCTGACTGGAGTTGATCTTAGAACAGGAGAATTTCTGAGATGAAAGACCTTCCCGATACATGTGTTGGCAGGAGTCAGTGTAATGCCATTCATGTGCCAAACACATCACGACCAGAGTAAGAACATGGTTCCCTTTAGGCCACACCTGAGCATGTGTGCAGAGTGAGACAGCTATGTAATTTTTTTTTTCTTCTTTGAAACAGGGTTTCTCTGTGTAGCCCTGGAACTCATTCTGTAGAACAGGACAGCCTTGGGTTCACAGAGATCCACCTGCCTCTGCCTCCTGAGTACTGGGATTAAAGGCGTGTGCCACCACCTGGCTGACAGTTAAGTAATTGTTAAGGGCTGTTTATTTCCTTTTACAACATGACCTAGGGATTGAATTTAGGTTGTCAGGCTCGCCAGTAAGTGCCTTCACCTACTGGAGTCACCTCCTCAGGCCTGCTCTAGTGTTTTGAATCCTTAAACTTGGCTGGCATCCTCCGAGGGAAACCATCTGGGAAGGGGCTAGCTCAAGAATCGAAGTCTTGAGTTTGCCCCTGGATCCTCTTCTCTCTAGGCTTATCCAGCCACAGGGATATTCCATTCATTCTGTGGATTAGAGACCCCACGGTGACTCTCTCTCTCTCTCTCTCACACACACACACACACACACAGACAGACATAAGTATGTGCACACATACACATAGAAACAGGTTCTTGAATTAAGGCATTGAGTCCGGCCTGCATGGCCCTGCAAATCTGCCCACTAGGCACTTGCAGCCCAGGGCTGGGTCCAAGGTTGAGTTCAGAATATACACAAACAGGTTAGTACAGTGTTGAGTCTGTTCACAGAGACAATTAGTTCAGGCTGAGCCCAGCTCTCCTGCTGCCTAGGAAGAGACCTTTTGCTTCCTTGTCAGCTGGCCAAACCAAACGTCTGTATCTTTTCTTCCCCAGATGGAGTAGGACCAGGTCAATCACTGTTCAGGTGTGTGTTAGCAGCTCAGGGCCTCGCTGCTGTAGTCAAGAAGATACACTTTCTTTTTTTTTTTTTTTTTGTTTTGTTTGTTTTTTTTTCCAAGACGGGGTTTCTCTGTGTAGCCCTGGCTTGTCCTGGAACTCATTCTGTAGAACAGGATGGCCTTTAACTCGGAGATCTGCCTACCTCTGCTTCCCAAGTGCCAGGATTAAAGGCAGGCGCCACCACCGCCCAGCTAAAGGTACACTTTCTAAATATGGTAGGAAACTATTTGGGAACTTTCAAAGAGAATCGGTTCCTCATCTCAGAGGACAAAGATGGCTACAAAGGCCAGGGGGAGAAGAGGTTTCTCTGTGTGCTTTTAAAACCAGACCCTGTGTAACAGAAAGAACAGACCTTTGTCCTAAGTTCTCTGGCCTCCGACCCAGGGAAGAGGTTTCTGAAGACTGGAGTCAATGTCGGGGTGGGGTGGGGCTGTTAGGATTGTGCACTGGGGCAGGGGGTTGTTCCAGCACTTCCAACTGTTGGCTGGAGCACTTTTAAGTCAGTGCCCACTTCCTAGGAGGAACACAGGTGGGAACTTCCTGAGGGTGCACCATTTAGGTATGGTAAAGGATTAAAACTCTGCATGAAGGCTGGGATTAGGGCTGTGGGATTCCTGCTAGGTCTCGAAGTGGGTCAGGACGCCCAGGTGAAATATGCGACCTCATCCAGGTCAACCGGGTAATCCGTGAGCAGCACCGGCGTCTTGTCAAAAAGTTCACCCTTGTAGCTGCGCCACTTGCCGGCGGGCAGATAGACGTCACGCTCCTGCTTACCAGGCTCCAGCACCGGCGCCACCAGCAGCGTATCCCCGATAAGGAACTGCGAGTCGACGCGGTGAGCCGTTTCATCCCCCGGTGCGATCCACCATAGGGGGCGCACGATGGGGTCGCCAGTGTCGGTGACCTCACCAGCGAGCTCGAGCAGCAGTGGTGCCACGAGTGAGGCGCGCAGAGCGGCGAACTTGTGTGCGATGGCTACCACTTCTGCGTCGTACTGCCAGGGCGGGATTGAAAACTGCATGGCAGGCATGAAGGCCGCCACCTCCAGCCAGCGCACGTAGAGTTCGCGCTCCGGCCCCAGCCCATCCTGGCGGCTGGCTGTACGCTCTGGCACCGCGTTACCACCCACCATATCGGGCAGGATGAACGGATAGCCCAGCATACTGACCGTGAGTACGGCAGGAATAAGAGAGCGCAGCCCCAGGTCGTAGCCCCATACCGAGTCGCGGTCCACCAGGCGGAAGAAACAGGAGATGTTTTGTGACTGGTACCCGACGCGGACCTCGGCTAGCGAGAAGAAGGGCAGCGCCATCTCGGTGTACCGTCTGCTCCACACACTGGGGTCGGGCAGAGGCCTGTAGGTGCTGAAGTCCCGGGGCAGGTAGCTGACCTCACCCGCATCGAACTTAAAGGATTCCACGTTGTAGCGTGAGCGCAGGCGCCGTAGATGTCCCTGGAACCAGTCTCGGGCCTCTGGGCGCGTGAAGTCCAGCACTGCGCCAATGCCGTTCCACCAGCGCACCAGCGCTGGCAGCCGGCCCGTGGGCTCGCGCACGAACAGCTCACGCTCCACGCCCTCGCCGAAGCGCGACGAGTTGTAGTTGACAAACGGATGCACCCAAAGTGTGACGCGGAATCCAGCCTCTCGCAGGCGGTGGAACATGTCAGTGGCATTGGGGAACTTGCCCTCGTCGAAATCGAAGTCGCCATAGGCGGGTGTGTACATGTCATCGATTTCCAGGTGGCTGCTGTTGAAGCGGTGCTGACGGATCTGCTGGGCGAATTGCAGCACCTTGTTCTGGTCCACGGCGCGCCCATACAGCGCCCACGTGGACCAAATGGGGTCTCGGAAGGCCTCTGCTGCTGGTACCCTGGATGGCTTGTTGAAGTAACGCCGAACCATGTACTTATGGATGGAGGTGACATCTGAGCCCACGCACACGCGATAGCTAAGCTCTGGCGCTGCAGTACGGCCAGCTGGTGGCTTGTAAGACGTGTCATGGTAGCGTGCCTGTAGCCGCATCGAACGCTCCGTGCTGTTCCAACCCAGGTGGAAGGGCACGGAGTCATTAACTTTGATGGCGGCCGCGCGTGAAGATAACCAGTAGCGCTCGAGGATGCCCCCGAAGGCGGCGTCAGAAGAGTAGACGTCGCTCGTGACAAATGGCTGCGGCTCCTGCTGGCCATCCAGGCGGATAGGCCAGTGTTGCGTCCTCATCTCTGCGCCGCCATACCAGTGCGCTGCAGCATCTCCCAGAAACATGGCGTGCTCCACAGCACGCCCCGGTGTAGCTTCCTCCCAGCGCACACGGTAGCACATGACAGTGTCCTTGGGTTTTACAGTCTGGATGAAGAAGTACAACGGGCGCTCGTCGACCGTTCGGGAGCAGCCAAGCCGGGCACCCTCCCGGCTACAGGAGTCCAGGTCCAGCTCACCTGAACGGAAGGCCAGGCGGAAGACTTGCTCACCCTTCTGGTTACGGATGGAGAAGCCGCCAGGATTGAGGTCCAGCAGCTCTGCGCGCAGGCGTTCGGCTTTGCGTAGCGAGGCGCTGTAGTAACACCAGGCCACAACCGCTGCCAGCACCAGCAGTAGTCCCAACACCGCCGAGCCCAGCAGAGGCCTCAGTTCTTTGGTGGGCTTGGGTTTGGCAGGTGAAAAATTGTCAGGCAGGAAAGTGTACATGGCTGCTGCTGGGGTGACTTCGAGGGTTTTAGGGCCTGCGTTGCTACTAGGTCGGTGTCGCCAGTAGGCCTGGCTCTTCTCCCGAAGGTTCTGGGACATTAGTCCCCAGCTAAGAGAGGAACCACCGCACCAAGCCCATCTGAATCTGGCCTGCTGGAGTCTGCAAAGGGGAGAGAGAGGACACTGAGCTTTCTCTTCCAGCGTATTTCCATTTCTGCAGCCTAGTAGAGGGGCCTAAGGGCTTGACAAATGGCAAAGGCGGGGTCTTGTCCAGGACAGTCGGTGGCTTACCCTCTTTCCTCTCAGGCCCCACTGCTTGCCAAATCGGTGAGAACTCTGTGAATGGGGAGAACAGTGTGAATTGGAGCATGCTTCTTCTGCCTTTTCCCGGAGAAGCGAGGCTCTGTCCAGGATCACAGCGGAAGCAGGCAGCCCCTGAAGAAGGAGCACTCAAGAAGCCCTGGCTAAGAAGAGGGCCTACTCTATCACATGTGAGGCCACGGTAAGAGGGGGCAGATGGTCCAGCCAATCCCTTGAGACCTTTAACAGGGCAGCCAGTATGCTGGCTTCCCTGTCTCTAGGGAGGCAATGACAAGAGGGACAGGGACAGCTCTGTCATGGAATTTGATCTTGAGTCCAGCTAGATAGCTATCTGGAAATTAAAGAGAGCACTCAAAGCCACATTCAGTCACAGAGACTGGTTTGGAGGAGGGTGGGCCTGGGGTCCGGCATTAGGACTGGGGCAGGAGCTTGGCCAAGGATCTTGCTTCTCTGATCGGCCCCTCTTTGCCCACAAACTCTACCTGGCTCTAAGCCACTACCATCAAGCCCATTTCTCTGCTCATCTTTCTTCTCTGCTCCCAGGAGAGCAAGCAAGCTTTGTACTCAAGGCTCAAGACCTGATGGGGTTCCAGTTACATTTCTATGCAGTCCAGACAAGTGGCCCTGACTTTGGGTTCCTTCTGTCCTAACTTCTGGACAGCTGGAATTACAAGCATACGTCACCACATTTGAGCTCAGTTCCTCTCTGATTCCATGTCCAGCCAGGCCTATCCCAAGCCTACCAAGCTCATTCCCGAGCCTAAACCCTCAAGTCACCTCCTTTGGGAGATTTCAGCCATCTAGCCTGATAACCTCTTCCTTAGCCTATCAGCTCTTCAGGGAACAAGTACCCATCACCACACATAGAAATGTTCACATGAGAGATGGCTCGGTGGTTAAGAGCACTGACTGCTCTTCCAGAGGACCCGGGTTCAATTCCCAGCACCCATATGGCAGCTCATAACTGTCTGAAGATCCAGTTCCAGGAGATCTGACACCTTCACACCAATGCACATAAAATAAAGTTAAACAAACCATAAAAATATTTAAAAAATAAAAAATAAATGTTCACATGATATGTCTGCAGGAAAATTTAGGCTTGGGGGACAGTTTGTCTCACCCTTCTGCTAAGGCCACTAAGGCCACTAAGTCTTCCTGTCTCAACCCTCAAGGGCAGAGTCCAACAAAGAAGCAGCACCTGCTACATGCAAACACAGGCAGACAGACACACTACCAGCCAGAGGGTTGCTGAACTCCCCAGCTGGGGAGGGGGGGAGAGACTGGCAGATGGTAATTATCCACTTCCCAGATGCCAATGTGTGTCTGTCTGTCTCCAGTGACTTCCAAGGGGAAAAACTATCCAGGCTCTTCTACTCACCCAGCTCTCCCAGGGGCAGGAGAGTACTTAACTTCCAGGGGACCCAGGGTTCGAATCCCACCACTCACACAGCTGCTCACGACTGTCTGTAACTCCAGTCCCAAGGGATCTGATGCCCTTTTCTGGCTTCTGTAAACATGGTGCACATACAGTCTGGCAAATACCCATACACACAAAATAAAAATAAATGAGTCTTAAAAAAAAAGTCAGGTGCAGAGCAGAATGTTGACCCTGGAAGACAATGCTCAACGTCATTCTTCTATTTTATTTGTTTCCTCTCTTTTTTGTTTCTTTTGAGACAGGGTTTCTCTGTGTAACAGTCCTAGCTGTCCTGGAACTCTCTTTGTAGACCAGGCTGGCCTGAGAGATGCACCTGCCTCTGCCTCCCTCTGCTGGGATTACAATTTTTATCCCTCACAATCTTTCATCTCTCCAATCACTGCCCAACCCCAGCCTGGAAGAGCCTCTTATTTCCTCTCTGCCTACACAAAAGAGTGCCCTAGCCTCCCGGAGGGAGCACTGTTGATCCTCTTACAAAGCTAAGTGGAACCAAGGCTACATTTTGGGTACTAAGGGATTAAAGGAGAGGGGCTGGTTCGAAACAGGAAAGTCTCCCTCAACTTCAAAACATCCATATTAAGTTGGCCTTCTCTTATGACCCCTGGAGGCCTGAAAAGCTCACTTTGATGGCCTCAAAGGCCCTTTCAACACTTGGGTTCCGAGAAACAATGTTTAGAATTATTAGATTCTTTGATAAAGGAGCCCACAGATTTAAGTACCCACTTTGATGGGGCCTCACTGTGTTCTTCCAGAGGAACCAGTAGTATCTGATACCATTAACACGGTGAGCTATTGTGTCCCTTTTACAGACGGGAAAACAGGGCTTGTCAGTAATCACCCAGATAACGACTTTCCTGGGATCCGAAATCCTGCCTCCACCTTCCATAATGAGAGATGGGCGTGGACCAGTGAGGCCGGTCTTCTCTAGGGCTGCTGTAGCTTCTGCTTACCGCAGGCAGATCAGGAAGATGTTAGGGGTGCGAAAGGGGCAATTTAATGGCATATGGTATTGCAGCTGTCGGGGAGGAACTCTGTGGTTTCAATCTTAGTGGCGTTCAAGACCCCTGTAATCTGTCGCGTCTGCCATCTGGCCAAACACAGGCTAAAGCTAGCAGGTGGGATGGGCCTCCCTATAGGCTCAGCCTAAGAAGCCTCTTCCCGCTCGCTTTACACTCAACCGCAGATTTGGCTGCAAGCCCCTAGTTTACAGTTTAAGGGCGAGGACCCAGCTCAGCCCAACTGAGCCACTTAAGGCCGAGTCCTTTGTCGGACACTATTGGGAGAGGAGTGGAAATGTCAAAGGTAATTCGATCCTGCCCATCTCCCTCCCCTGCTCAGGGACAGGATCCACAAGGATCAAGTGACTGCACTCCACACAGCCTGGAATACTTCACACCCACCCTTGGTGTCACACCCAACACGGCCCAAAGGGGCAGAGGAAGGTCAAAGGACCGGTCGCCCGCTGGGAACCGCTGGCCTAAGGAGGGGCTCAGGTGTCCAGGGTCGCTCTACCAACGAGAGAAAGTTCAGGAACTGTGCTCCTCAGGCAGCTCGGCACCCCTCGGCCTCAAAGTCTTCCCACTGGGCTCACTCACCGCACTGACCACCACACGTAAGAAGGGGAGAAGCGATCCACCGGCAGATTCTCTCCACGCTAGCAGAAGTTGAGCAGCCACAGACCCTGCGGGTTGCTGCTGGCTGGGCAATGTTGAGCCCCTCCTGCGCCCCGCCCTCGGGCTACCCGGCCACGCCCAGTCGTCCAATGTGGCTTCAGGCCTGGGACTCCAGCCCCACCCCTGTCGCCCGGCCCCTCCCCCCACAGTCTCTTGAAGCTCCGAGGGCCTTGCCGGAACTTTCTTCACACCGCCCGAGCTCTGCCCTTTGGGCCCGCCTTTAGATTGGTGCCTCGGGTTCCACCTCCCGCCTCAGGCACCGCCCAGCAATGAGCTGGCCACCCGCTAGCCTGATTTATCCCTAGGCCTTATGGGAGATGTAGTTCTAAAGGAAGAAGGAGTTGCTGAATGTTAGGGTTCTTGCAACTCCAGACTAGGCTTGCTATGTGTATGAGAGCACCTCAAGGTGAGGGGCAGAGTAGCTGTGGTGGTTTGAGGATGACTCCCATAGGCTCAAATATTGTGACTGCATAGGTACCTTAGGTACCTAGGTACTGTTTGATAGGATTACAAAGATTAGGGGGCATGACTTTGTTGGAGTAAGAACGGCCTTGTTGGCGGAAGTGTGCCACTCAGGGCAGGCTTTGAGGTTTCAAAAGCCCATTCCAAGCCCAGAGAGTCTCATCAGAACTCTCAGCTACTTCTCCAGCTCCATGCCTGCCTGTTGCCATGCTCCCCCAATGATAATGGACTAACCTCTGAAACTGTAAGCAAGCCTCCAATTAAATGCTTTCTCTAATAAGAGTTGCTGTGGTCATGGTGTCTCTTCCCAGCAATAGAACAGTGACTAAGAGGTCTTTGGGAATCCATCATTCCCTCTAAATTTGGGCAAATGGATACTTTAACGAACTAGTGCAGTGCAAGGGATGGGAAGCAGGCAAAGGCACTTGCCACCGTCAGCTGACCCAAGTTTGATCCCTGGAACCCACGGAGTGGAAGGAGAGAGCTGACTCCACATGGCACATACAATAAGTGGAAAAACAGGTATCACAATTCTGGGATGACCTGTGCTCCCACTGCTCACCACTAATACCCCAGTCACAAGCTTCACAGGGGGAACTTGTAGACCCAAACAGCCCGTGTTCTAAGCCTTCAGTTCTCACGGGACCAGACCAACTATGTCCCTGTTTCTGCTCAGTGTGTGGCAATGCCCACTCTCTGATCCATAATGTGTAGCTCCTGCTCTCAGTGACAACCTTAGTTAGTAATGTCTGTGCTGGCTGGGAGATAATGGCACACTCCTTTAATACCGGCACTCAGGAGGTAGACACAGGTGGATCTCCACGAGTTCAAGGCCAGCCTGGTCTATAAAGAGAGTTCCAGGACAGTTACACAGAGAAACCCTGCCCTGAAAAACAAAACAACACAAAAAGCTGGTGCTTTGTCCATACCCTTTTCCCTAAAGCAAGCAGTGGGGCAAGAGAAGATTCTAGAACACCCCACCCTCTGCTCCCTTGTAGGACAGAGAAACGTGTTACAATGGGAAGTTTCTTGATCACGAGTCTTTCCAAAAATGATGTTCTGTAGCTCTTAGACTGGGCAGGGGAGGGTGGCAAAGGTGTCTGAGCAGAGAGAGCCTTTGGGAGGTGATCGGAGTCTGTTTATGGGTACATTGGGGGAAATGTCGGCTAGAGGGTCTTCAACGTTGATGGAGCTACATGCCTAGCTGGGCTCAAGCTCTGAGGTGATGGGGAAGAGGACATCAGCAGGGTTACTTCTGTATCAGGAGGGCACTTAGGGGTGTCCTGAGGTGACTGGAAAGGGGGGGGGGTTCACATCCAGATCTTTCTAGGTAAGGACACAGGAAGCAGTCTTTGCGGTGAAGAGTTTATTGCTCCACCCTCTTCCTTGACCTGGCCAAAGCGTTACCAGGAATGGTAGACAGGATAGGTCTCAGACACAAACTCAGGGTGGACAACATAGTTGTTTCTCTGGGGACCACCAGTTTTCTTGAAGTGGCTTGTGTCCCATCTGCAAGGAGAGACGAACCTGACTCCAATTCTCCATATTAACCTTATCTCAACATTTCACTTCTGACCTCCGTTCTCCTGTTGATTTTCTGATATCCAAGACATACCTTCTCAACCTTGACTTTTATCCTTTATATAAAACCCTGAACCCAATTCCATTGACTTTAAGTCCACTGCCAACTCAAGCCCTCGTTGATGTCTTCTGGTCTCTCGCAACCGTTGACTTCCCCATGGCACTAGCGCCCCCTGGCGTTAGATTTCCTGTCTGAGCACCTCAACATGCATTTCCCACCCCAACTAGTCTCCCCGCTCATCCCCCACCGCCACTAAAGGCACTGTCTCCAGCGTACAAGTGAATGCGCCAAACTTACTTAAGGTTGGGAAATGGGTAGTATGACAGCGGGGGAGTTGTAACAGCACATTGCATTCCGGGCCGGTGAACGTAGGGCGAGACACTCCTAGTGAAGGAAGAAAGAGCAGGGAGAGGTCGGGCTTTTTGATATCCTCATAGCCCAGTAGTCCAGACTAAGAACGTGGATACAGTATCAGTCCTGTGGTTCCTTCTTTGGCCCTTCATAAACCCATTACAGCAGGGCCTCTGAGAAGGCTCCAGGAAGTCCCCTCCGCACCAAGGCCTGGCTTTTGCTGCCAGGAGTCTGGAGAGGATCAGATACAGCCTTTGAGGATCCAGCACGCCCCCGCCCCTTCCGTGAGACCGCGAGTTCTTCAACTCAAGTAGATAGCATTTCTAGGCCTTCTAGAGGCTGAGACGCTCCCCATACCCACACTCCTTCTGAGGGAAAAGATCCAATTTTTGACAATGAATCAGGCTTGAGGAGGGGTAGGAGATCATCATAGAATTAGGGAGAGCGTTCGGGGCTTTTCTGTAAAGCTCTAAACAGTCACAGACTTGAAAGTTTCTCCCCAGACCCAACTGGTATTGTCTGCTGTGTCTGGATGCAGTGCTCCTCTGTGCGCATAGCATTTAGCACTCAAGGAAGCCAGGAACCCTATGGGAAAGCAGTAACCACTTCCTTTCTCCCGATGATGAACCTGCCCCCTGCTGACGGTGCTCCCAGACCCAGGCTAGAACCTCTGCCTCCAGTCCCAGGAGTCCAGTACGGGCCAGGGCCCATGAATGTGAAAAAGATTGCGGCTGGTGTGAGGGCTTTAGAATCCTCTTAAACTGTTTTTGCAGGATCTCAAGAGTACAAACACTTATCAGGTTGACCTTGAGCACGCTAGGAAGGGACAGGATTGAGGACTTGGGGTAACCTTCACGCTGGTTTTCCGCCTTAGCTGTTCGCTTGTGCCCTGGGGATGGGGGCCTGGCGTGTTAACAACAGAGCCAGAATGAGGCAGAATGCGGGACTCTAGGGGGGCAGGGCTCGTTTGTGAGTGGAGCCCGGCCAAGGCGGGCGGATCCCTGCGAACCTTACAGTCGGCTCCTCGGAACACAAAGGCCGCAGGCGGCGTTCTCTGCTAGTCTCCCCGGTGGTGCAGTAGTCCATCCCGCGCAGACAGTAGTGGCGGCCGGAGCAAGGGCTTTGGTATCCTTGGAATGGCAGGCGGCCCGGCAGAGGGTCCACGCACCCGCAGCGGGGCGCAATCTGTGGCAGAGTCCGGTTCCGGGACAGCGAATTCAGCATGTTCACTACTACCTCGCGCTCTGAGCCCAGAGTCCAGGATACCCAAAGACAGGGTCAGAGGGACGGGGGGGAAAGCAGGATCAGCGTCCGAGGGAGAGACAAAACAGGGACAGACTCACAACTACACCCTCTCTTGGTCCGCCATATCCCCTTCCTGCCATCTGGTTTTCTCCTTCGCACTCAGTAAGCCTGCCCAACCCGCCGTTTACCGTAGGCGTTGAGGCGCTCGGGCTTAGGAGGGTACTCCAACGGCATTCCTCGCACTACCGTCTCCATCCCGGCATCCTGGAAGCGGCACACAGTCTACCTTAAGCTCTGTCACGAGACAAGTTGCTTCTTTTTTTTTGGGGGGGGGGGGCTGTCTTCCCTGAATGCCCAGACTGTCTTCAGGCGGCGCAGTCTCCCCTCCTCCGCAATTCCCCCATTCTTAGGGGTTGTTTGGAGTTGTTGCTGGGCAACGCATTTGCTCCGCCTACGCCGGCAGGGTGAAGGTGAGGATGCTAGAACCCGAGTCAGGGGTGAGTGGTAGAGGTGCTTTTAGGCCTGGGACTCTGACAACTCTACTTTATCATTTGCCCATATGCCCTCTGTGTCTGGGCGTCTCTATAAAAGGGGGCTCTAGCTAATATTGCTTGTTCATCAGAATCTCTTGGGGGAACTTGAGGGGTGGGGAATCCGATTCACGAGAAAGTTCTCTTTCAAAAGGGTTCAGCCAGCTTTCAGCCTCCCATTAAACTGGGCTGCTCTGGATTTCAGTTTGCCTTACATGGCTTGAAACAGGCCTGGAGACTCCATTTTCTTGGAAGTCTCCTCTTGCTGTTGAGCAGTCTCATCTTTCTCCTATCCTTGTTCCCATCACAATGGAGGGGGAAAGTGGGGCAGGAAGGACCTACTTCATTACTGACTCGAGGGTAGCAATGGCGTCACAGTAGCCAGACCAGATGAGGCAGGGCTACTTGACAAACTTCAAAAACGGTCAAGGAGTGCACAGTAACTATGCCGCCACCAAGCTGGGTCAGAGATTGGAACCCAGGGGTCTATCCCAGGCCAACTCCTGGTCGCCATTGTTAGCTAAAAAATAAAAACTCCAATTTTACTGATGGAGAAGAGTCTCCGCCGTGTGGAGATGGTGTGCGTGTGTGAGTGCATGCCTGCGTGCGTGCGTGCGTACGTGCATGTGTGTCCCAGACCTCAGGTAGCTGTGGTCGGAACAGTAGGTACCTTAGGCAGTCGGGGGAGACAGGTGGTGTACTTGTTCCAGTAGTTGCTGTAAGGTCCTGTCCTCCATGTGTTGTAGCGGTCATTGTCCAGGTAGCTTGAACAGCATTTGTCCTCTTCATCATAGGAGTGGAGGCGTCAGGGTTACTTCTCAGTCCACCCAGAGACCGGGACCGTCTAGATGTTTCTGATCTCTCTCACAAAGCTGACCCTCACTGACCCGGGTTCCCAAGTCCAGACCTGCAGATCCCTTACCAATTGGTTATTCACTTTGGAGGCGGGATCTTACCAGGTAGCCTGGAGTTCTGTGTAGCTTAGGCTCCTTCCTCACCTTCCCTAGTCCTAGTGATGGGATTACAGGCCTGGAACACCATGCCACTGTCTACCATTTCTGTGTTTGGTTTGGTTTTGCCATTGAGCTGCAGAAAATGTCTCACCTAAGGGATGCTCTCGAGCCAAGTATGTATCCATTGGGCTATAATCTTCCAGCCCGACTGCACCCTCTTTGTATCAGCCAGCCTGGAAACGGGGCATCCCCTCCCTCTAGCATGTCCAGGTCCCAAGGTCTGCCTAGTCAACCTTAAAGCTACTTGAACTTCTTCCCTCTTCCTCTATGATCTCACTCCTTTATCCTTGTGTTGCCTTCACCAGGAGACAAAAATAATGTCATGGTTAGAGATGCACTGCGGTGCAGTGCCTGGCGTCAAGTTTCAGCGCGGCAGGGGAAAAAGGTGCAGGATTTGTTGTGAAGTCTAGATGAGTCAATCTATACAAAAGTTTTAGAAAAATGCTGAACATAGTGGCTCCTGCCTGTAGTTCCAATGGGCTGAGGCAGGAAAATTGCTTTGAGTTCAAGGCCAGCCTGGACTATATAATAATATCCTGATTAAAAACACCAAAACAAAGAGACAAAAAGCCCAGACGAACCCAGGCCTGAGGAGGTGGAGGCAGAAAGATCAAGAGTTTAAGGTCCTCCTGGGCTACAGATGGAGTTCAAGGTCAGCTCTGGGCTACCTGAGACCCCGTCTAAAGAAGAGCAGCAGGGAACGAGGAGGAGGAGGAAAGAAGTAAATGAATGCTTGGCGCGTAGAAAGCTGTTGGGGTTAGCCTACATGTCTACTCGCTCCATCTTTGAAGTCCTACAACATAACATCAGTGTAGAAGTTACGACCCTTTCCCACGAGTGAAATTTAAAACAAGATACTATTTATTCTAGTCCAAAACCTTTTAGTACTGCTTCATCTTTTTTTTTTTTTGGTTTTTCGAGACAGGGTTTCTCTGTGGCTTTGGAGCCTGTCCTGGAACTAGCTCTGTAGACCAGGCTGGTCTCGAACTCACAGAGATCCGCCTGCCTCTGCCTCCCGAGTGCTGGGATTAAAGGCGTGCGCCACCATCGCCCGGCTCTGCTTCATCTTTTAACCATGTCCTCCAAGGCTCTCTATGGTCTGCCCCCGCAAGTCTGAAGGACAGAGACAGATGAGGGACAGGATGAATAAGAACTCTGGCCTGATGGTGCATTCCTGCAACCTCAGCATTTGTGGGGCTTAGGTTGGAGGCTCACCTAGGGTTCGAGGCCAGCCAGGATGACACTGTGTATTTTAGGCTAGCCTGGGCTACAGAAGAACCAATGAGTAAAGGTATTTGCTACCAAGCCTGACAATCTGAGTTCAATCCCTGGGACTCGTGTGGTAGAAGGACAGAATAGATTCCGCAAAGTTGACCTCTGACCTCCACATATGGACTGTGACGTGTCTTGTCCCCCATACACGCATACGAAACCGATACATGTAATAAAAATATTTTTAAAGAATGAGCATGGTGACACAGCTCGTAACCCTAGCGCTCAGGAGGCAGAGGCAGGCAGATTGCTATGGGTTCCAGACAGCTTGGTCAACACATCCAGTTCTGCACCGGCCATGGGTACATAGTGGGACACTGCCTCAAAACCAAGCCAAACCAAACCAAAACCAAAACCAAAATTAACCAAACCAAAACCAAAATAACCCAAGCTCTAGAAAACCATAAAAGAAATCCAAGAAGAACAGCTGCCTGAGGGGAGGGAGGAGAGTGTTAAATTTTTTAAAAATATTTATTTATTTATTATGTATACAATATTCTGTCTGTCTGTATGCCTGCAGGCCAGAAGAGGGCACCAGACCCCATTACAGATGGTTGTAAGCCACCATGTGGTTGCTGGGAATTGAACTCAGGACCTTTGGAAGAGGAGGCAATGCTCTTAACCTCTGAGCCATTTCTCCAGCCCCTGAGAGTGTTAAATTTGCTGTTCTAAACCAGGGGATTTAACATACTGAGTTTGAGGTGTTTGAACATCCAGGTCAAAGTGCAAGAGAGTGGGATACTAATGAGGTTTACAAGGACAGTAACTACAGCCATGGACCGGCAGCATGTGTGAGCACTAACTGCTCTTCCAGAGGACCCAGGTTCAATTTCCAGCACCCGCATGGAAGCTTATACCTGTCTGTAACTCCAGTTCCAGGGGATCTAACATCCTCACATAGACATACATGCAGGCAAAACATCGATGCCCAGAAAACAAAAATAAATAAATCATTTAAAAAAGTAATTAAAGGGGCTGGAGAGATGGCTCAGTGGTTAAGAGCATTGCCTGCTCTTCCAAAGGTCCTGAGTTCAATTCCCGGCAACCACATGATGGCTCACAACCATCTGTAATGAGGTCTGGTGCCCTCTTCTGGCCTGCAGACATACACACAGACAGAATATTGTATATATAACAAATAAATAAATACATATTAAAAAAAAAGAAGTCAGTGTGGTACAGCACCATAAAATGTGTGCTCATTTAAAAAAAAAAGTAATTAAAGCCATGTATGGATTACATAAAATGGCCTCAGGGGAGACAATGTGGGTAAAGGTGCTTATACAGAAAGCCTGGTTTGAACTCCAGCCCTGGAGCCCACTTAAAGGAGAGAACAGAAGCCGGTTGCCCTGACCGCCAGATGTGCCGTGGCATATTTCTCCACTACCCCTGTCTGCAAGTCAAAGATGACGGCTCTGGATAGCACCCCAAGGAAGCTCCCATTTCCACACTGAGTGTGCTAGAGACAGGGAAGTTGAAGAAGGAGGTTATTTCAGGGAGAGCGTGGTCAGAAGAGTGGAATGCAGGGCCCGTCTCAGAGACTAAACCCTGAATGTTCCCACGGGTGTGATAATCTCACACGCAAGTACAAGTTCAGTGTTCCAGGCTCCCAGCGTCAACTGGGAATTATCAATTTATCCAACAAAGCTTGGAAATAAATGTACCAATAAAGTCCCACGATAGAGAGGGTACAGCTATGAAGAAGACAACATTTTGTCCTTTTGAAATAGACAGGGAGACAGATCCTAAACATGTAGCCAGGGGAGAAAGGTGTTTTTTAAGAAACGATGTGAGTCTAGACTATGTCTCTGTGAAAGAACAGAGCAAGATAAAAAACTGTAGGTGGAAAGAAAATGCCCCGGGCTGTAGAAGGGCTGAGAGACAGACAGCTGGAGAAAGCCAATGGAGAAGGCTGATTAAGGGGATGGAAGAGACAGGACCTGTAGGAGGCAAATCCTGTCCCCACCTTGCTGGGGGTGAGACTCCAGGCCTTGCCAATGATGTTTGTCTTTCCAATGGTATCTGGCCGTGTTCAAGTTGGTCTCAATCTGCTAGGCTCAAGTGATTGTCCTGCCTCAACCTCCTGCGTGCTGAGACCAGTACCTATTTGCCACCATGCCTGGCTAGATTCCAGCTCTATTTTGAGACTGCAAACTCCCAAAAAATATGGGTTTGAGTCTTCTCTAGGGTCAAGGACTGGACTAGGTGATAGTATCAGGGGGTTGATTAGGGAACTGGTCTAATTCATGAGTAAGAAGGTCAGGACAAAGATCAGGATCCAAACTGGGCTCAAGTCTCAAGTTGAGGGTTATTGCCGGGGCAATGACCTAGGGTCAAATTAGGAAGAGGTTGAGAGCCTACCTTCATCTTGAGAGAGCCAGTATTTCTCAGGCAAGTAAGGGTGGCCTGATATGGAGTTCTTATAGGTGTAGTCCTGTGTAGCACATTTGACCATCTTCTGAAGAGCCTCGGGATCCACATGGCGGTGCATAGTCTGAGTCAGACCCTGGCCGGAGGGAGAGAGGAGGAGACATGTAGAGAGATCCCAAGCCTTGGAACCTCACTGCAGTTAGAGCTAGCCTTTCCTGAAAAGTTCGGCCTGCCTGGATTCCCACCTACCCCCCAATACAAGAGGGATGAATTCTAGTGTCTCACTAGCCCTCCTGCAGAGACCTATTTTTGTTTTAATTTTAATTTTCTTTCTTTTTAAAAAAACCTTATTTATTATTTCTTGTGCATTGGTGCCTTGTCTGCATGTATGTGTGTATGAAGGTGTTGGACCCCCTGGAGTTGGAGTTACAGACAGTTGTGAGTTGCCATGTGGGTGCTGGGACTTGGACCCAGATCCTCTGGAAGAGCAGCCAGTGTTCTTAACTTCTGAGCCATCTCTCCAGCCCTTAATTTTAATTTTCTGGGTATGAGTGTTTTGCCTACATGTGTGTACACGCATCACATAATGCAGGGTCTGAAGAGGCCAAAAGAGGGCACCAGAACTCCAAGAACTGGAGTTACAGGCATTGGCGAGTCACCATGTGAGTGCTAGGAAGAGAATGTTTGCTCCACAAGGGTAACTGGCGTTCTTAACCTAGACGGAAGGCTGACTTCCTGGGAACTGACTGCCCTATGCAGATTTCTGGGGCAGGGAGGACACCTAGCACCTTGAAGCCAAAGGATGGGTTTGGTGGGACATCTGCTTTAACGTTTAACACCCTGTCTCTACAAGACCCAAACACTGCCGTGGCTCTTTCTCTGACAATCTATGACCTTGAGTCTCACTTTGTTCTGGTCATTATCTATCCTTGATAGTTTTTCCTGTTTTTCTGTTTGTTTGTCTTCTTCTTCTTCTTCTTCTTCTTCTTCTTCTTCTTCTTCTTCTTCTTCCTCTTCCTCTTCCTCCTCCTCCTCCTCCTCCTCCTCTTCCTCCTCCTCCTCCTTCTTCTCCTCCTCCTCATCCTTTTTTTTCTTCCAAGTCAGGGTTTCTCTGTACTCTTAGAGCCTGTCCTGGAACTAGCTCTTGTAGACCAGGCTGACCTTGAACTCACAGAGATCCACCTGCCTCTGCCTTCCGAGTGCTGGGATTAAAGGCATGTGCCACCATCACCTGAATATTTTTTTTTCCCAAGACTGGGTTTCTTTGTGCATCCCGGACTGTCCTGGAACTGTAGACCTTGATTCACCTTGATTCGCCTGCCTCTGCCTCCCGCGTCCTGGGCTTAATGGCCTGCGCCACCCCTGCCCCTGCTTTTTTCCTTTTCTTATTCTTGTCTCTGGAGTCTTCTACTTATTGAAGTTTATTTCACCTCAGCCCAGCACTCCTTGTTTGGATAGATCTATGAAAACCTGAATGAAGACTTCCTTTTGGGGTCCCTTGTCTTCAACTGAGGGCAGAAATCCAAATAAGGCATAGGTCCCATGTCCCATAGCCAGTCTGAAAAGCTAGCTGAGACCCTTGACCCTTTGATTTCAAAGGCAAAGACTTTTTATGTGTGTGTATGGCTGATGCCTGGTTGCTCCCAGAAAAGTCCTTAGTTCAGGACCTTGGGGGATAATGTGTGCCTAGCTGATGATGTTCTGCCATATCTGTGGGTGGAAGCAGCTTCATGTGCAAGGGAGCTATAGTTCAGCGCTTCCCTGAGCTTTATATACATAGTCTAGCTGCATTTAAACACACACACAGATGTACATTCTTATATACACATACTAAATATTCTTCCTAAACCGTCAGACACACACACACACACACACACACACACAGAGAGAGAGAGAGAGAGAGAGAGAGAGAGAGAGAGAGAGAGAGAAGCAGCCATTCAGGGCTGGATCAGTGAAGTGTCAGCTGGGCAAGCATGGAGACCTGAGTTTTGGATTGTAAAAAAAGCCAGGTGCAGTGAAGCATGCTTATTTTTTTTAAGATTTTATTTATTTATTTATTTATTTATTTATTTATTTATTATGTATACAGTGTTCTGCCTCCATGTATGCTTGCATGCCAGAGAGGACACTAGATCTCATTGTAGATGGTTGTGAGCCACCACCAGGTTGCTGGAATTGAACTCAGGACCTCTGGAAGAGCAGCCAATGTTTTTAACCTCTGAACCCTCTCTCCAGCCCGTGAAGGATGCTTATAACCCTCATGCTGAGAGCAGGGAGCGGAAAACAGGCAGATCCCTGTAGCTCATTGACCAGTGAGAACAGCTGAGTCTTTGAGTCCCATGTTCTGTGAAAGGCGCTGTCTCAAATAAGATAGCTAGATGGAGGGTGCGGAGAGAGAGCTCGGTAGTTAAGTCCCTTGCTGTGTTTGAAGAGGACCTGGGTTCGCTTCCCAGAACCCACATGGTGGTGGCTCAACAGGTGGAACTCCAGTTCCAAGGGATCTGATACCCTCTTCTGACCTCCAGGGACTTGTGCACAGTGCACAGATGTGTGTACAAGCAAAACACGCTTTAAAAAAAAATGGAGAACAATTGAAGGAGACTCCCAGTATCAACTTCAGGCCTCCACTGGTACAGAACACACACACACACACACACACACACACACACACACACAGAGAGAGAGAGAGAGAGAGAGAGAGAGAGAGAGAGAGAGAGAACCATTTAGAAGAACTCACAGGCATCAACCATTTTTCTGTTAGAGGTTTTCCTAAGATGTCTGTGGTCTTTGCTCACGTTCATAAATAGAAAGCTAAGAGAGTTTGTATCCGAGGCCTTGAGCGATCTTGCCCGGGTAACTGGCATGGCGCCCACCCCTAGTCCAACTGGACTGTTGCCTGCAGAGTCTAACACCAGTGTTCCTCACACCTTTCCTCTTGTGGGGATGGGATTCTTTGGGAAGGCTCCTTTAATCTTTGGCGTAGTGAAAAGACCCAGCTGTCAGTGCAGAGAGGGCTGCCGGGGGTTTTGACCGTCAATATACGGATGCGCATCTGCTTTCAAGATCCTTGCCAGGAAAAAGAGGACAGAAAAAAAAAAGCCTGTGACTTTTCTAGAGACAGAGCCAGGCAGTCAGCCCGCAGCAAGGAATAAAAACGATGAGTAGGTTTAACTGCTTAAATGACTTTCAAATATCCATATTTTAGCCTTGGTCCTATTGCACCTTCAGTTCCAGAGAACCCCAGTGGCCTATCCCTGAGCCTTTCGGAATTCTGTATCCGAATGATGTCGGCCGTCCCACTCCTGGCTTTCCGACCGCTTTCTCAGGCGTGCTGTGCTAGGCCAGTTGCTGCTCTCTGTCATTCTTCCCGCTTGCCAGGTTTTCTTGCCACTAGCGTTTTCTCACCGCCCTTGTGAAGCTGGGTCTCGGGTGTCTGTTTACTGTAGTTTCGGGCAGGGGTCAGAAGGCATGTGTGTTCAATTTTAGCCCAGAGGATTATACTTCTTTATGTATTCTGTATACTAATCAGTTACATGTTGCAAATCTCTCAGTTTGTGGCTTTTTTCTTTAATGTGTCTTTGATGAACAGAAGTTCTTCATTTAAACCAGCTGAATTATTAATCTGTTTGATGGTTAATGCCTTTTATGGGTAAAGAAATCTGGCCATACTCTCAGATAATGGAAATGGTGTTCTGTGTTCTCTTCCGAAAGTTATATGGTATTACTTTCCATATTTAATCTGACAGGACTTTCATTTTGGGTGTGGTATTAGATATTAATTTTATTTCTATCCATATGAACCACTAGCTTTCTTACCAAGCAGTCTATTTTTCTTCCGTGGATTTGTCATGCTGCCCCAAGCTCGATGAATCCTTTTCCATGGTTTTATTGTCAACCATTTTTACTTAATATTGTTTCCGTATATGTATGAGTCTATTCTTGATGTATGCTCTTTTGTTTAACTCATCTATTTATTGTTTTGTATAACTTTTTAATTAACATATGTGATTAATATCTATTTGGAATTTTAAAAAGATTTATTTACTTATTCTGCCTGCATATACATGTCCAGGCCAGAAGAGGGCACCAGATCTCTTTATAGATGGTTGTGAGCGACCATGTGGTTGCTGGGAATTGAACTCAGGACCCCTGTAAGAGCAGCCAGTGCTCTTAACCCCTGAGCCATCTCTCCAGCCCTTGGAAAATTCCTTATCATTTGTTTGTGTGTGTGTGTGTGTGTGTGTGTGCAACTGTGAATATATGGATGTTCTTGTGAAGGCCAAGGCAATGTTCAATGTCTTCCTTTATCAGTCTCTGCCTTACTTTTGAGACAGGGTCTCTCACTGGGCCCGGAGATCTGGTTGAGTGACTTGCCAAAGGGCCCCAGGGGTCCTCCTGCCTCAACTTCCCCAGCTATGGCATTACAGGCGTGAGTCACTGCACCTGGCTTTTTACACTGGGTGTTGGGAATTGAATTGACATCCTCATGCCTGTACAGCAGCCACCTTACCAATGCAGCCGTCTCCCCAGTCCCACTTATCCTTCTTTCTTTCCTTCCTTCCTTCCTTTCTTCTTCTTGTTTTTTTTTTTTTCAAGACAGGGTTTCCCTGTAGCTTTGGAGCCTGTCCTGGAACTCGCTCTGTAGACCAGGCTGGCCTAGAACTTACAGAGATCCACCTGCCTCTGCCTCCTGAGTACTGGCATCAAAGGCGTGCGTCACCAGCACCCAGTTTTCTTATCTTTTTATCAGTGTTGGGGATGCAATCTAGGGCATCAAGCATGCTCCGCAAGTGCTCTACCACCAAGCGGCACCGCCAGCCTTGATTTGTCCTACATCTTATTGTGAACGTATGTTGTTTGTGGCACTTTGGATACCTGAAGACCTGCAGTGAGGGTATTTTCTCCCATAGAAGTTATACAGTGGTTTGTGTGTGTGTGTGTGTGTGTGTGTGTGTGCATGCAGGTGTGAAAGTGTGTGTGTGTGTGTGCAGGTTTGTGTTGCATGTATGCAGGTGTGTGTGTGCATGCATGTAGGTGTGATGTAGGTGGGTCTTCTATCTATCTGTTGTTTCATTGGTTAATTAATAAAGAAAACTGCTTGGTCTGATAGGTCAGAACATAGGTGGGTGAAGTAGACAGAACAGAATGCTGGGAAGAAGGGAAGTGAGGCAGACGCCAAGGAGCCAGCGGCCAGGTCAGACATGCTGAATCTTTCCTGGTAAGCCACCACCTTGTGGCGCTACACAGATTATTAGAAATGGGTTAATCAAGATGTGAGAGTTAGCCCATAAGGGGCTGAAACTAATGGGCCAGGCAGTGTTTAAAAGAATACAGTTTGTGTGTTGTTATTTCCAGGGCTAATCTAGCCATGTGGGAGCCAGGTGGGATGAAAAACAGTCCTGCAGCTCATCACTACATAGGTGTGTGTTATGTGTGTATGCAGGTGTGAGTATGTGTGTGCATGTAGGTGTGTGTATATGCAGGTATGTGTTGTGTGTACATGCAGGTGTATGTGTGTATGCAAATCTGTATTGTGTGTATGCAGGTATGTGTTGTGTGTACATGCAGGTGTATGTGTGTGTATGCAAATGTGTATTGTGTGTGTATGCAGGTATGTGTTGTGTGTACATGCAGGTGTACGTGTGTGTATGCAAGTGTGTATTGTGTGTGTATGCAGGTATGTGTTGTGTGTACATGCAGGTGTGAGTATGTGTGTGTATGCAGGTGTGAAGGTGTGTGCAGGTGTGTATGCTGGCGAGTGTGTGTGAATGGGTGTGTGTGTGCATGGGTGTGTGTGTGAATATGCAAAGGTTCAGAAACACTGGACCTTGAATTTCAGTCTGGAGCCCCCAGATTTAGTTCCTCTGCTTTCCCTAGTTAAGCATATGCGTCTCACGTGGCGCTGACATTGGCATTTGTTACCAGGCAATCCTGTCTTTCTTATCACTATATTTATCACTCGTGGTTGTTCAAAATAGAATAAAAATTAAAAATTAACTTCATGTGAGACTTAGGGCTTTATACAGGTATCCGTATGCAGCCCAATTTAGCTCAATTTGCCGTCTTCCAAGCTCCCCCTTCCTCCTTACTTTTTTCAGAGCACATTTGGACAAAAATACTTTATAAATTTCTATTCGTGAATTTCTTTTGTTACCACAAGCTCTAATTCCCACACACTCATTGTTCCTCACCTGTCTCCAGACACAGAAGGGACTGTGATGCCTAGGCCTAGGGTCAGCCTCTTGGGCCTTCCAGGCTGTCTTACAGGTAGCCCCAGGGCATTTGCACTTTCTGGTCACGTGGAACTTTCAGCTCTCTTTTAACTCTTTACCTGCTTTTCCCTTTTCTTTCTCGTTCCAGCTGAAGGTCACCTTGAGAGAAAGGCCTTCTGTGACCCGTGGGAGTGGGCTTCCTCCACTTCCATTATGATGTTTATTTGCTGGACAGCATTTTGGACAACTTAGAAATTCTGTGGCTTTATTCTTGTTTATCATTACTCCCGCCCCACTGTAGTCCCATGAGAACAGGACCCTATACTATTTTCCACACTGCTGGAGGGTTGAGGCAGGAGGATTGCTTGGGAAACGGAGCGAGTTCAGGGGACCCTCATATCAAACTTTAAGAAGCTGGGGCGATGGCTCAATGAGTAATAGCACCTGCTGTGTAGGCACGAGCCCTGAGTTTGGATCCCCAGTATTCATGTAAACAAAAAGGATACAAACGAAAAATACTTAAAAAATTAAATTAAAAAAATTTAATAGCTAGCGTTATAGTTCAGGGAGTAGAACACTTAGCATGCTTGACACCTGGATTTGATTTCCAGCACCACAAAATGAACAATGACACACACAAAAAAAATAAAGGCAGGTATGGTGATGCACATGCTACAATCCCAGCACTCGAGAGGCTGAGGCAGGAGGATGAGGAAAGTAAGGCAAGTTACACTACAAGTTTAAGGCCTGACTGTGTTATTAGACTCTGTCTTAATAAAGGCAAAGCAGTCACAGAATGGCTAGGCATGGGTCATGCCTGCAACCCCAGGCAACGTGGGAGGTTGAAGTAGGAGCATTGTCACAAGACGAAGGCCAGCCTAGGCTTGGCCTTGTCTCAACAAACAAACAAACAAACACATAAATGAAAAAAAATACCAAAAATAACTACAAACACAGGGACAGCGGCCAGTCATCCAGATACACGATTGTATAACCATGCCACCCGAAACCTGTACTTACTGGGGTCACAAACTTGTTGGCTTCCCAGGCCCATAGAGGTGGGTCCTTATAGACCTCCTTGATGGAGGTAGGAGCCCTGTAGGAGTCACTGTAGGTGCTGATGGGGGTCTTGGTCTTCCGGGAGAAGAGGAACATGGTGGAGTCTCAGGGATGTTCTAGTGGGCTCTGCCTTTCAAGGACTCCTGCTGGACATCAGTGACCACCCCTTCCCGGAGATAGCCCACACCTCCAGCCTGGAAGGTGCCCCAGCTGCTGTGACCCCCTCCTTTTTGGGGACCTCTCAGTGTCCTTCCCCCCTCGGCCTTCTTGCTTCTACCCCACCCAACTTCCTTTTCAGGATGGGCAGTGCCCATTGTGATATCACTTGCCTTGGCCGCACCCTTTCCTCCCTATGCCAGCCCCTTCCTGCCTTGAACCTTTCAAAACCCTCATTTCCCAAGAGTTCAGGAAGCCCCTAGAAAACTTTTAGGCCACACTTCTCACTGCTGAAGACAGGCAGAGGTTAGGAGGGGCTTGATGGACT
The DNA here is from genome assembly GCF_018167655.1 of Microtus oregoni. Taxonomy (NCBI): domain Eukaryota; kingdom Metazoa; phylum Chordata; class Mammalia; order Rodentia; family Cricetidae; genus Microtus; species Microtus oregoni. The sequence goes on along the minus strand of NW_024543076.1, from coordinate 6,268,717 downwards.
AGGGCCACACACCAGGAACAAGCAGAGGGAGGGACAATGTGCATCCAGGGGGTCAGTTTCCTCCCTTCCTCGGCCCACACCCCAGGTAAGGAGCTCAGTCTGGCTTGTTTGATGCTTTTAATATCATTATTTGTGTTACACGATACACAACCAAGGATGATGGTCAATACTGCGATGGAAATGTTAAAAAAAATATTATACACGGCTCATGTCTTCCACACACCTTCTTGGAAATAAATTAGTGAGCTCGGAGAAACCTGGCTGGGTGGCAGCCACAGCCGAGGGTGGGGGAGTGTTAAGGCAGTATCTACAAGGGGTGGGGAAGCAGAGGCAAGCTAAGGCCCTGGCTCTTCCCCTTCAACTTCCAGACAGTGAGGGAGGGCACCTTGGACTCTCCTTGGACACAGAAGCTGCTGGCTGCCAGCTTCCTATCCCTACCCGCTGTGTATGAACCACCTCAGTCTAAAGCCCTTGCCTGCTAATGAACAAGTCTGTCCCGTGGGGAGGGCGCTTCCCCGGCTCTCAGGGCCACAGACGTCAAATGGGCCAGAATCCCACAGTTAGTCGGCAGCAGAGTCAGCAGTCTAAAAGAGGAGGTACCCATGTTCTAGAAGGCGAGCCAAAGAGCCCATTGGGGTGGGGTCGTAGGAGTTCTAGTTCTGGGGCCCAGAGGATGGGTGGTGGGGATGCTAACCAGGGTGGGGGAGGGGGCCACTATGGGCCTCGTGGCCTGGCACATACTTTCTCTGACTTGCCTCCTTTGGCATTTTCTCATTGTCTAGTTAGGATCTCTGCACTAGGGTAGGTAAGCTGGGAAGGAGGTGTGGGGGTTGGAGAGCTATACTCTGACACTTTGGAGTGGCAGCCCCCGTGTGGTGTGGTGTAGGAGAGGTGCTCTCCTTCCTAAGCCAACAGCCCCACCCCTCCCTCTCACCATGTCCGCTCTAGCTCCCACCTCCCAGGACTGGCACCCAGAGCGTGGTGTGTGAGCGTAGTAGCCATGATAGCGGAAACACCAGCTGTCTGGGGTGTCAGCAGGAGGCCTGAAGAAGCTACACTTTGGCCACTTTGGCTAGGTGAGAGGAGGCTGGTGGGGCATAGACCTAGCAGTCTGAGGCTGTCTGTGTTTCCAGTTGTCTTCACACGAGGGCAGGTCTATTACTGCCCAGCCAGCAGAGAGCCACCATCCCCTCCTCACTGAGTTACATCCTCAGCTTTCCCTCCCCAGATCAGCCAGAGCAGCAGAAACAACAGTATGCACGACACCCCATACAGCTGCACGCGCGCGCATGCGCGCGCACACACACACACACACACACATTCGCATGTGCTCCCATGTCTACACAGGCACACACCCTCAGAGACAGATCTCATGGCTCTCTGCAGAAATTCCTTCAGATATGAAAAAACTCTGTCACTAATGTCAGCTATTTTTATTTTTCAGTTGAGAGAACTGAAGCCCTAGAGAAGCCTGGGAATTGCTTAAGAGCTCAGGGAGAGGGACCAGAACCCAGGCTTCTGATTGCCAGGCTATGCCCTCAGCCAACAGTATTCCCGAGCAGAGCTGCCTTTCACACAGTAAACAGACCATAGCCATTTCCCCACCACAGACACCCGCCAGGTTGACCTGGACAGACAGGTTCATCCAACACATACACACACATACACACACACACACACACATACATACACAAACATACATACATACACACACACACACACACACACACACACACACACTACCACATACATACAGCCACTTGGTGCATTGTATTCTCCTAAGCTTGCTCTTGAAGAGCCTTTCTGGAAGACAGCCTCCTTGACCTTGGGCTAACGTGAAATGGGGACAGGGCACTGGAGGCCAGCCTTATCTCCTGCTTCCAGCCTGGAACCAATAACCAGAAGACTGGGGGAGGGGGGGGAGACGGGCAGAGAGACAGATGCATTGCTTAGTGGCGCTTGAGAACAGGTCATACCATCCCCGAACCTGGCCTCTCTCTAAGGCCCACTTTATGAAGCAGGGAAATGTGATGGAGGGAAGAGAGGAGGCAGTGGACAGCTCTGCCTGGCATCCCATCTGGAGATGAGGGGGAACACAAATAGGTATACGGACTGGCACCGGGTTTGGGGAGAGGCGCTCTGAGGTGTTGAGAATTGTCCCCATTGCTTGGGGCCTTTTCTTCTACAACCCCTTCCCTTCCTTTCCAGGCTGGGGTTGGGAAATTCATGGCTTCGCTGGCATGGGGCCAAACCCCTGGCCTTGTGATCCCTTCACCCGATTGCTTACAGTTGGCCTCCTGGCCTTTAGTGCTGCCCCCGACTGCAGCTCTGGGGAGAGGTGGCAGGGTGCTTGGGTGTGGTCTCTCCCAAGTAACTGAGCAAACAGCGTCCCCCCTCCTCAGCCCCGGGGCTGGAGACAGACCCGGTTTTGGTTTCTCCGGCTCCATGAACACACAGAGTTACACGTCCTACCATAGGAGGAAGCAATGACTGTTACGAGGTTGGCGGCTGTAAGGAGCTCGGGGCTGTAAGGAGGGCCGGTGGGCCAGCTAGGTAGGGGTCGGCCCCTGTCACTTCCCACCTGGCCCTACTCGGCCCCGCCCCGTGCGCCGCGGCGACCCCGCCCGCTACTGAATGTGGCAGGCGGTGGAGGAAGTGGCCTGGCAGCACATGCAGGTGGGGTTCACGGACTTAGGGGGGATGAGATCTAGGTCCTCGTCGTCGGGGATCTCGTCTAACCGGTAGCCATCCTTCAGCAGCTGGATGTTCAAATCTTGGTTGATCTGCTGTAGAAAAGGTTCGAGTCAGTTGGAAGGGCAAAACCCTGGGCTGGGGCCGCCACTGTCACCCCGAGGCCACCGTGACGGCCCCTTTTCAACCTAGATTTATTTCAAACTCCAGCGTGACTTGCGTTTCATTTCCTCCAGGCAAGTCTTCCTAAGGTGCGGGGCTTCAACAGGCAGTCCCCTCCCCCCCCCATTAGTCGAAGGTCAACTTCTCACGTCCACGCTGGCCCTGTTCGGGATTTGCCCGATTTCAGGTCCACTCCTGCAAGTTGTTGCATGCATTTCACACCTGTTCTATTTTACAGCTCCACTTTAATAACCCCGGGCTCACTGCAATTCTGGGTAGTGATTTCTTCCCAAGCTCCCCGAGTCCAGGCCCCGCCTTAAGTGGAGCCCTGTCCCCCACATGGCTCGGCCCCACCTGCGTGCCTTCTGCCCCTAGACAGCCCCAGCCTTGCTGTCTGGCTCCCGTTGTCTGTGGAGGCAAGGGGTGGAGCCTCACCTCCGCAGAGGAGTAGCCAGAAGAAGAGTATCTGGACATGTCGAAGTCATCATCGCTGACCGTGGAGAAAAAAGGAGAGGAAGTGATTCAGGAAAATTAAATAGAAAATTCTCGGTATCTTTGCCATACCCGCCGTCCCCCAACAGTATGATTTAAATAACCCATGCTTATTATGCAAATATATGTTCGCAAAGACAGGTTTCCCAGTATGACCTTTAAATAAAGTGGCTTATTAAATCCTTCAGGATAGAACTGCTCCCAATCTTTCTTTCCTCCTCGTCCTCTGTTTTTGTTTTGTTTTAACTTTTCTCTCCCTAGATTCAAATCATCCTGTTTGGATTTTTCTCAAAGTCTCTGGCTAGCCAGATGCTCCCCTGAAACAGGGTTCTTCTCACTCTAACCTCTCTATGCCCAGTCCAAAAACAAACAAACAAACAAACAAACAAACAAACCTCCAAAACCCCACCCCTTGGGAAATTTCACCCATGGAGAGTTCTGGCAAAATGGCAGGTGTAGCCCGTACAACCCCATCTGTGCTCACATAGGATCATAGGCTTGCCCAGCTGCCCCCAGGCCCCATACACACCTGTCTGTGTCAAGAGCTACCAGTGGCTTCTCATCAGGGCTCTGGTCAAGCGAGGAGTAGCCTTTATTAGGGACGACCAGCCTGGGTAAAGAATTGGGGAGTTGGAGTGCCAGCTGGAGCATACAAACATGGCAGAGGATTTGATGGGGTCCCGTCCTCTCATTTTCCTCCCCCTCCCCTTGGATTCCTGGAGGAGGGGGAGACTGGAGCCCAGGTGCTGGCCGGTAGGGTCTCAGTGGGGCAAGGATGCCTACCTCGTCCGGGCCATCACATTGTTCTTCTTGGGTTGCTGGTTGACAGGGCTGCCCATGCTGCCATTCTTCAGGGAACCCTTCCGGGCCAGCTCCCGCTGCTTCTCTGCAGGAGAATATGGGAAAGAAGCTGTGTCCTGCCCCAGGGCTACCAGGCCTTGCTGCCTGGCCGGTGGCCTGCTCTGGGCCTTTCCTTTCCAGCTGGCAGAGAGCCCGTGGCCCTCCAGGCACCTGATGCTTACGGACATGCACTTGGTCCTGCATAACTTGAGGCTGACAGTGGTGGGTGAAGAGAGGAGCTGAGTCCTGCTCTGGGACCACAGTTCCTGTGTTAGGCAGCCAGCGTGTGCTTGGTGTCAGGAAAGGCTAGAGAGATGTGCACAGACAGCTGGAGCCACCAGGGAGGCCTTTCTGGAGCAAGAAGGAAAGAATGACCCAGGCAGTGATGGCGCATGTCTTTAATCCCAGCACCCAGAGGCAGAGGCAGAGGCAGATGGTTCTCTGGGTTCAAGGCCAGCCTGGTCTAAAGAATGAGCTCCAGGACAGCCAGGGCTACACAGAGAAACCCTGTTTCAAGCCCCCACCCCCCAAAGAAGGAAAGCATGTAGGAAAACAAATCAAGAAGTGAACATAACTGTGGATGGACTAGAGGGAGAGGAGCGAGAGCAGTGAAGTTGGGAAAGTAACCATTTACTCAGGTAATTTTCGTTCAACAAGCACCAGAATCACCAATTATGCACCAAGTACCCTAGCACAGGGACGGAAGGCTTCCGAGGGCTGTGAGCTCAGCCCTCACAGAGACACACCCCCATCGCAGAAAACAAAACAACAAAAAAACCTCAGAGCACACAAGCCTTGACTGTGGGACTAAGGCATTTGAGATTAATGCAGACAGAAAGGAGTTCGCTGAGGGTTTCAGAGTGGTAGGGGCAAAAAGGGGTCAGTCAGGGAAGGGGCAGGAGGCTGGAGGAGCCCATTTGGCCTCTAAATAGCCTGCAAGCTCTCCCAGATGCCCACCTATGGGGCCGGGCATCCGGTGACCCACCTAGTGCTACATGACCACTATTACTATCAGGAGCTGCCTGGGTTCGGAAGGCTCAACCGCTCTTTCTTACTCATGTCAAGTAAAGCCAAGATCTAGGAAAGGGGCTTGTTCTATGACAGAAACATAGGGGAAAGTTGTCTCAAAAAAAAAAAAAAAAAAAAGAAAGAAAAAAAAAGCAGCCATGCAGTGGTGCCACATGCCTTCAATCCCAGCATATTCAGGAGGCAGAGTCAGTCGAATCTCTGAGTTCAAGACCAGCCTGGTCTACAGAAAAACCCCGCCATAAAAAGCAAAACAAAACAAAAAAACAAAAACAAAATATATAAGTAAAAAAAAAAAACAAAAACAAAATATATAAGTAAAAAAAAAAACAAAAACAAAGCAAGAGCATAAGGATGGGAGGCCATTACAGCACCCACGACTCACTTTAAATGTTCTCTGTCCCACACCTCTGAGCTCTCATGCCCTACTGCCGGCCAAACTGTCTTTGCCTCTTCCTCTACATGGGATTTTTCCAACCTCTCCAGCAGGCAGTAACCGCCATTACCACATCCAGCCTCTAGGGGGTGCAATTTGCCATAAAGTTCTTGATTTTCTTTATCGCAAGTGAGACAGGTTGTGAATTTTCATGAGCTTTGGTGGTAATATAATGGTGAAGAAAAAAAGACGCTATTTTAAAAGCACGCTAAGTTCGCTTGAAATCATGAAAAAAGATGAAGACAATAAGCCAGCAAGGCTCAGACTACGGACTACTATGCAACCATTTAAAAGAACGAAGTCATTCTCCATAGGGGCTCTGAGACATTATGTAGTGGGAAGGAACACGGCTCACAAAATGTGTACAACGCAATGCCATTTGTGCTAAAGTACAAAATGAAGCTCTGAGAACCTGCAATGGTTGCCTCTGGAGAGAGAGAGAGCTTATATGCACTTAAAATACTTTTACTGTTGCATAAAACAACAGTAAACAAAACTGGCTGTACTCTGAATAGAACGCCCTAGGAAGACAAGCAATTCCACTGAGAGAACTGCTGCTCTATTTAGAAATCGGCCTGGATGTGGTCTAAAAGCAAAGAAGTAATGTCTGTTTTAGTTGTATTTCTTTGAATAGACTAAAAGAATAGGCTCTGTGGAAAGGAGTCCTGGCTGCTGTGGAGGCAGAAGCATGATGAAGAGATAAGAGGCTCAGTCTTAACTGAGGAAGATTCCAAGCTTTGGGGGCAGCTGGAGCCTGAGGTCTGAGAAAGGCTGGAAGGATGGAGGATTGAGGGCAGCAATGCCCTGCATCCAGTGGGCATCTCTTTCGTGTGTGACAGGCTATAATTTTTCTTCAGGAAGTCAAATTTTCAGTGGAAGTCTGCTGTCTGTAGTAGCCTTGGGTCAGTGAGACTTTGGTCTATGAAAGGGGAGGGGCAGTGTTCGGAAAAGAGGGGTAAGAACTGCAGCCAGGGGAGCTGTGGATGCTGTGGGAGCCGGGTGACTTAGAAGTAGGACGTGGAACCTACCCTAAGAGAAAGGTGATGAAATATCTGGGAAGGAGCGGGTTCTGGGGTTCACTAAGAAAAGACAATCTCCCCAGACAGGAGCCACCCAGGTCCCTCAATCATAGCAGCAGCTCTATCTTGGGAGGCAGGTTCCTCCTGGGTGGCCCTCCTGCGTCCTGTCCTGGGGTTCCATGCTTTACACCTGCAGCCGCCCCTTGAGCACCTGGGGCCTCCAGCCTCAGAGCCCTCTCCGGAGTTTCAGGACCATGCCGAACATCACTGTCTTCTTTGTCTTGCAAGACATAAGGTGCCTGGGAGTGCCAGTGACTTACTTGGAGGTTTAGTCTTGGAAACATCTAGCCTGAGATACTTTAATTGTAGCACCTTGCTGTAAACCCAGCCCGAGAGCATCTTGTTCACTTCCCACATCGCCCTCCTCCCCCAGACACACTCACCCAGCTTCACTTGGAGCGGGGATGGTTTGTAATTCATGGCTACTGACTCACCCTCCCGGGCGTCACAGTCTCCCTCTGAGATAGAGCTGGCGGCTGGGTCCTGCTGGAGAGAAAGTAGAGAGACAGGGAACTATTAGCATGTGATCTGGGGGGGTGGGGGTGGGATTGACCTGAACCCTGAAGCAAACCTTCTCAGCTCCCCTCTGAGTTTCAGCAGCAGGCCAGTCTCCAGGGAGAGAGAGGTAGACTCATTTTCTACCTTAGTAAAAAAGCCAGGATGTATGTCCTCCCCACACACAGCTGCACCAGAAAGCCCACCCTTCCCCAAACCCAGAGGACTTCCTCTACAAGTTCACCTACAGGCTCTCTGGCTCGCAGGCTTTTCAACATATTTCTCAGGAAAAGGGTCATCTAGGTCCCTCTGGCTTAAGGGTAGGTTAGGTCAGAGCAGGTCTTCCCTGAGAGGGCTCTTCTTTGTCTGTTTCCTCTCTGCAGGATCCAGACAACTGACCAATCCAGGCAAGACCCCATGAGTTGAGCCACTGACTAAGGAATAAATCCTTGTGAAGTTCCCAGATGAGCCCTAGGGAGTGTGCCCTGGGGGCTGGCTGCGGATGGTGGATGAGAAGACACATCAGCAGGTGGCCACCTGTGCTGCCCTAAAAGCAGAAGACAGGCTGCTGCTGCTGAGGTAGGCAATCACCCATTTTGAGTGTGCAGCCTTTGCAATTGCCCTACACAAGATCTCACTAGCCTCCAAGTCTGGATACACCCTGTGCTGCCCAGAGTCCTTAGCTAGCCTTGACATCTCTCCCAAGTGCCGTCCCTCTTGCATGAGACCCATCCTGTCTCATGTCATCTATATACAGAGAAGTGGATGACCAACTTCTGTTTCTGTGGGGGAGATTAAAGATTTTATTCAGGTTAAGAAGTACTTGCACCTAGATTTGAGATGTTTCTTTTTACAATAGGCAACCTGAGTTTTGTTGTAATTTTTCTAGAACACACAAAGATGAATATTTTTCAATAATTTCTGATTTATAATGGTCAAATTCACAATTTTAGAGGAAGCTAAAGATGAGCTTCTCTTGGGACGACCAACTCTTATTTTAAAATGCTTTTATTCTCAGGCCTGTAGACGTGGCTCAGTGGGTAAGAGCATTTGCTCTTGCAGAGGATCTGGATTTGATTTTACCCACATGGAGGTTTACAACCTTCTGATTCCTCTTCTGACCTCTGTGGCACGAGGCACACATGTGGTGTATATACATACATGTAGGTAAAATACACAAGTAAAATCAAATAAATGTAAAAATGTTTTTATTCTTTGAGAACTTCATACAATGTATTTTGATCATATTCATCCCTACTCCTGCCAGATCCTCCCTTACCTCCTCACCCTTCCCTCAACTTTGTGGTACCTACCTTTCTTCCTTCCTTCTTTCTTTCCTTCCTTCCTTCCTTCCTTTCTTTCTTTTTAAAGATTTATTTATTATGCATACAGTGTTCTGCCTGCATGTATGCCTGCAGGCCCGAAGAGGGCACCAGATCTCATTCTAGATGGTTGTGAGTCACCATGTGGGTGCTGGGAATTGAGCTCAGGACCTCTGGAAGAGCAGCCAGTACTCTTAACCTCTAAGCTGTCTCTCCAGCCCCATTCCTTTTCTTTTTTAATAACTCAGAAGTTCAATTTGTGCTGACCTTCTACTTCTGGGTGTGGGGCTGTCCACTGGAGCACAGTTGACCCACCAACAGCCACAGTCTTAAAAGAAAATTGACTCTTTCTCCCCTTCCCAGAAACCACAAGCAGCTTATACACCCCAGTTAGGGGTGCAGAATCAAGAGCCCTCTCCACTCCCGCTAGAATATCGATGGGCTTGATCTGTGCAGACTTGTGCAGGTAACCACTGCTGCTGTGACTTCACGGGTCTGGAAGACACTGTTTTGATCTGGTTCTTCCTGACTTTTGGCTCTTATAATCTTTCTGTTCCCTCTTCCTCAATGGCCCTTGAACATTGTGGGGCTGTGATAAAGGGTTCCATTTGTGGCTGGGCATGCCACTGACACTTATTCTCCGCACTTCGGCTGATTGTGGGTTTCTGAATTAAGTACCAGGAGGATCAATGCAATCTGGGTGCTACCATCTTTAGCCAGGGATTAGAGTGGCCAAGTTAAGGTCTGAGAACTGCAGCAGATCCATGCTGCCTGCTCTGTCCCCGAAGACACAGAAAGCAGATAGAAGGCTCCAGGACTGGCTCCAGAATCAGGTCCAGGGATCTGTGTAGCTCCTGGTGACCCATTTAAAATGAAGTGAGGTCTGGAGAAGTGGCTCAGTGGCTGAAGTGTTTGCTGTGCAAGCATGAGGACCTGGGTTCAAATCCCCAGAACTCAGGAAAAGCTGGGAGCACTGAGTGTCTGCAGTCCAGGGTTCCTACAGAGTGAGATGGAGGCAGAGACAGGAGACTCTCTAGGAGCTCACAGTCTAGCTGGCCTGGTATGCGCAGCAGAGAAAACGACAGGCAGTAGAATGCCAGGACTGATCCTCTGACCTTAGCACGCATGCCAAGACGTGAGCACACCCACTCTCACACACACGAGTATGTGCACACAAGCAGATCATATACGCATGAAAATAAAATAAAAATGGGCAGTGGGCATGAGCACTGACTTGTTACTACTGTGTGAAGGAAGAGTCTAGGTGTTTGGGAGGGAGATCTTGACCCGTCTGTTCCTGGGTGGGCTAAGCTGCCACGGAGGCTTTCAAGTCCCTAAGGGAAGAGCCTGGATCTCTGCCTCAGTCTCCACCCCTTAGCCATGGGTGAGGTGAGAGGGTGATAGGAGCCCTGTGGCAGCACCCACATTTCAGAAGTGCTTGCACCTCAGATAACTTCCAGGTGGCAAACCTTCCCAATCCTCGTCCTCCTCACTCTGCAGAACTCCTTGGGACACTCCTTTCAAACTGCACCTTGGAAAAGCTGGCCTGCAGTGGCCCTTATCTCGGTTGCTACCCATAGAGGAGACTTGATGGCTGGACACCGCCATTACTCTTAGGCTGTAGGGTGAGCTCACCCCCCAGACATCCAGAGGGAGGGATTTTCAGACGGAAAACCCTGTAAACCTGCAGGTGTTACCATGCCAGAGAAGATATGGCCCATTTCTAGGCTCCCTAGTCACAGTCCTTCATCCTTTCTGTAATCTTTGTCAGGAAGCGACACAGCACGCACATCCATTGGAACTGGCTTCCTCGGGATGCTGTGCTCTCATGGTCTGTCTTTTGCTTCTGATCATTTCTGTGTCTATCCACACCTCTTTGTCTTCTCAGCAGGGCCCCACCCTTCTGACTCCATTTTCTCCTTGAAGAAACTTGATGCCTCCTGCAGTCTGGATTGACATGTTATGCGGATGGCTTCTAAATGAGGCCTTTTAACATGTACCTGTTCCTTGACCCTCCCTCCTCGACCTGACACATGAGTGTTTGGTCTCACTGTGTTTTCCCCGAGGTTGATTTTAGAGGACCCATAGGCAACTGAGGCTGAGGCATAGTGCCCCAGCGCAGAGAGGTGCATCATTTTCTTCTCTGAGGTTGCAGGTATCAGAGGTACTATGTGAGGCAGAAAACCTAGGCTGAGGACTGGGGAGCTGTTGAGCAACTCTGGTTGGTGACCCCATCATGGCTCTCAAGACCCACTGGCAGTTCCTGCTAGTATTTGATCTTGAGTGAAGCCTTAGGATCAAAGCCCTGGGCTGAGAGGCTCCATGCCAAACTCCCCTACTCCAGCAGCGCCTCCGTCACTGCCCATGGTAGAAGGCCACTTAAGCGGCAACTACAAAGGTCTCTGGCACAGTGCCATCAAACGCTGGAGACTTTGAGTGTCTTCTCTGAGAAATGCAGGCAGTGCACCATGACCACTGCGTAGAGATTAAATGTAAAATATTCATGAACAGTAGTAGAGAAGACTCAGGCAGAAGGAAGCGTCTGGCTCCAAGAATCAGAGAGAATTTAAAATGCTCCCTAAGGACTTCCGACAGGCGTTAGCTAGATCCGGGAACTAGAGTGGGGATTAACAAGATTATTAATAAACACTCAGCAGAGACAGACCTGGAAATGCATCTCTAACAGCAATCCATGTCTCTACAACCATTCAAACAAATCCTCCAAAGTCTGCAGAGAAGATTAATAGCTCGGGCTATAGGCTAATGGCCAGCACAACATCAACACAGTCAGAGGAAGTGAAGGAGCCAGAAGCATCCTTAGAGTAAGTGTGGTCCAGCAATTTTCATTAGCTCTGGGTGGGGCTGGAATGTAAGAGGGGTGTACATGTAGGAATGGAAGGATCCTGGGTTCCCTTTAACCAAGGAAAGGCATGGGAACTTACTTCTATATTGACCTTTCTGCAAAATTTGGGCTAGCAAAATCATTTTGTTGCTTAAGAAAAACCCACTAACTAGAGCCCTGAGAGATGGCTCAGTAGGTGAGGCTCACAATCCCTGGAATCCACATAGTGGAAGGCAAGAACCAACTCTTGCAAGCTGTTCTCTGACTTCCACATGTAAATAACTAAATAAATAAAATAAAAATAAAACGTTAAAAGTTCATTGATTTAATCCAATCTAGTCTTTTAAAATGCTTTATGGAAAGTACAGAAAACAACACTAGTGAGATCCTGGGTACCAATCTGTGCACATGTGTTTATGAGGGTGCATTCACTTATGCCTGTGTGCATAGAGAGGTGGAAGGGTCCATGCTGAGTGGCTGTTTCTACCGCTTTCTCACTGAATCTGGAGTTCTACAATTAGGCTAGACTGGCTGGCCAGTGAGCCCGGAGATCTGCCTGTTTTCACCACTTTGTTCCCCCAGCACTGGGGTTACAGGAACACACGGTCACGTCCAGCTTTTACATGGGTGCCGGGGTTTGAACTCAGGTACATACGCTGGCACAGCAAACATTTTGCCCATGAGTCATCTCCCCACCCTCTATCAATTCTTTGTTTCTTAAAATAAGGAAAAATGAGCTGGACATGGTAGTGTGCTCCTTTAATTCCAGCACTCAGGAGGCAGAGGCAGGCAGATTTCTGAGTTGAGACCAGGCAGCCTGATCTACAGAGCAAGTTTCAGAACAGACAGGGACACACAGAAACCTTGTCTCAAAAAATAAACAAACAAAACAAAATATCCAAACCAAAACCAAAAACTGAAACAATGGCTCAGTATTAAGAGCACAGCTGTTCTAGAGGACCTGCTTCAGCTGCTAGCATCCACACTAGGCAGATCCAAGGAATTCAATGCCTTCTTCTTTCCCCACCCCACAATAAATGAGCAAATAAAGGACACCTGGGCCCTCAGAGGAGCTGAGGGAACCAACGGCCTTGCTCAAAAGGAAGATGCTAAGGAGAGACTGACCGAGACTGGGAAACAAAGACAGCCCTCTGGGAGGCTGCGCCTCCTGTGCGGCCACACATCTGCCTGCATGCAAGCCTCCACATGTGCATCATCTCTCTGGGGCTGTACTAACTCTTCAAGGCTCTCAGCTGCCTGGGCTGGTCACAGCTGGGGAAGCACAGCAAATAAAAATGTATACTGCGCCCCAAGAGACCTATGGTGAGCTGGATAGATGGAGACGAGCAAGAGTGGGCACGAAGGAAGAGACTCTGTCTGCAAGGCTCATAGGCATGAAGGAAGAGACTCTGTCTGCAAGGCTCATAGGCAAGAGGGAAGAGACTCTGTCTGCAAGGCTCATAGGCGCGAAGGAAGAGACTCTGTCTGCAAGGCTCATAGGCAAGAGGGAAGGGCCTGGGGAGGTGGCAGGAAGGAGTGCTGTCCTGGATGATCATCTACAGCCTGCTCCAGAAGAACTCTGGATGGGGAAAAAAAAGCACAAGAGACCTGTGCTGTAATTTCTTGTGCAGGTTCATGAGCCCCTGAAACTCACAAGCACCCAGTAGACAGTGTAGCTGTGGCTGTCTCCTGGATATTCACGCTCTACCTCTCCTCCACTGGGAAAAGGCTTGGGTGCTGTGACTGAACTCTCAGTGCCAAGGGGATATCTGATGAAGGGAAGACGACCCACCCAATCCCACCCTTTGTCACACGGACTGAGACAGAGATTGCGGTGGCAAAAGATAGAGGCTGTGGGGCTAGTGAGATGGTTTAGCAGGAAAGTGCTAGCCAAGAAATTCTGACAATCTGAGTTCAAATCCTGGAGCCCACAGTGGAAGGAGAGAACCATTTCTCAAAAGTTGTCCTCTGACTTCCACATGAATACTATAGCATATATGTTCTCTCTCTCTCTCTCTCTCTCTCTCTCTCTCTCTCTCTCTCACACACACACACACACACACATACAGAACAAGACTCTGGAGGCACTGCCCCTGGGCTTAGATCCCAGCTCAGCCATTTACTAGTGGTATGATTTTGTTTCTTCAATTCTAAATTGAGATGGATATTAATATGTACATCCAAGACGCATGTGAGGATTTACCACTCACTGCAGTAAATGCTGAGCACTGCATCTGCATTAACACAAAGATGTTATCTGTAGAAGCTCAGTGTGCTCTGGGAGTGTCCAGCAGCCCACAGCCAAAGCTCTGGCACCACACAGGTTGAGATGTGGCTTATATGTGGAGCCCTCCGTGGGAAGAACCATCTCCACAGGGTTGGGGAAGGCCTGAGTAGGGAGCCTTCTGTCTTCTCTCACCAAGCTATATCTTCCTATTCATAACAACTCTGCAAGCATCATAGAGATAAACAGAAAATAGGCCCATCTTCAAGTGTCTGGTAATTACCAATCAAGGTAAAATGAGCATAAAAAGTAGAAGGTTTGGGTGTGGTGGCTACACCTTTAACCCCAGCACTATGGAGGCAGAGCAGGCGGATATCTATGAGCTCCAGGGCAGTCTTGTCTACACAGGGAATTCCAGGCCAACCAGGACTACATAATGAGACCTTGCCTCAAACAGGCAAGGAACAGGACTAAGGGTGAAATGGGAGTGACGTCAAAATACCAGCTTGGCAGTTCCTGGGAAGAACATTTAGGAACAATTGCGGAAGTTCAGAGCCTGCAGCTGGCAAGACACTTTCCAGGAGCAGTCACTTCTGCGACAGCTGAACCCTAGAGGGCAGAAGTGAGGACGGCAGGCTCAGAGCGCAGTGGAAGGTGGGTCTTGAGTTGGATTTTTTTCTTAGATGATAATGGGAAAAACAAAACCTAAGCACAGGAGCTTACTTGAAATGAACATACTTGACATAAAGAACCCTCCTTGCCAGCAGCAGTGTGGGAGACATGTAGTCAGGGAATGAGACTGGAGGAAAGATGATTTGTGCAAAGGAAAGGCAGCAGAAGCAGAAGCCATAACAATACTCTGAAGCCCAGTGTGTATGAGAGAGTGTCTATACGCCTCTAGTTTTCTGTCTGGAGTATGTAGAAAAAAATACTAATTACTCAGAAATGCAGGGGAGGGAGGGCACTGCCAGGGAAAACCAGGTTAGCTAATTTGGAGATACATTGTGTTTGCGTATATCTTTTGGGAAACATATCACTAGTCAGTAGGATTTGGGTTTGGGAACTGGGGAGAAAGGCTGGTCATGACTGAGGCTTAGGGGAGGATAAATCTTTCTAGAGAGAACGGACAAAATGGAAAAGCTAAGAACCCAGGCTGAAGCCTCAAGGAGCAGACAACCTCAGGAACATGTGGAAGAGACTGGGTTGGAGCAGCGGGATGAGGCAGGAATACAGTGGGGAGCTGTAAAGTTTCAAGTGCCCCAAAGAGAAGCTTGGTCCACAAGATAAAGACAAAATTTAGAAACAAGGATATCCTGGCACCCCTGGACACAGTTTCAGCTGAAGGACAGGAGCAGAGATCATGTTACAAGGGAGGAAACAGGGAAGTGGAGGTAGTGGGTAGAAGATATTTCAAGGAGCTGCATGGGAGAAGGAAGAGACAGGAATGGATGACAGCCGCAGGAAACGTCAAAGTTGTAGGACTTCTCTAGGGCTGGGGACACACGACCACTGTCCTACACTAAAAAGAAAGAGTTGGGTATCTAAAAAGAGGTTGTAATGGGGGGGCATAGTGAGGAGTCTGGAGTAGACAAAGCCAGACCAGAAGAGAGAAGCTCTTTCAGAAAGGTCAAGGAAGTGCTGACATGGGGGGGTTGCAGATAATTGGGTCAGAAAGGTCAGTGGAAAGTTGAGGAAGTTCATTCCAAAGGCCTGGCTGGGAACAGGAAGAGGCGAGCACCAAGAGGATGCTGGTGGCTGGTCAGAAGGAACGGTCTGCTGACACTTCACCTTTGAGCGTGTAATCCAGCCTGGGGGGATGAAAGGCGCTCTCCGAGGTGCTGAACAATGCTGCTTTTGTTTTGTGAACTGAGCGTGGATGGTTCAGGTAGAGGAAGTATTCAATTTCATTTTCCCCGCGGGGGAACGTAACCTCTGTCTTCATTTCCAAGCAGCAGTTCTCAGGAAGAAGGGAACTGAAATGGACTTCGAATGAAGAGTGAAGTAAGATGCACACAGCAACATCGTCTGACCGTTCTTCACAGCACATAATGAATTTTCCTCCAGTGTCAGAGGGAGCTGGAGAAGGAGGTGCTGAGTTAGGAATGCTAAATGGCCACCTCTGGAATAGAGTCATGTATCTCTGGGTGACATCAGAAAGGAAGAAAGACAAACTATCAAGACGTTGGGGTCAGCAAAGATAATGCTGATAAAAAATAGAAAATCAGGGGAGGCCCCAGTTCAGGTCACTCTCTGGCAAGTAGGTGTGTTGATGGGAGATGACCAGCTCAGTGATTGTCATGATTTGTCCAGAGAGCAGTTCAACAGTCACCTGTGGCTTTAGCACTCTTGTTCAGGTCTACACACCTGCCACTCAGACAACCCTTGGTGGTGGGTAGAATTAGAAATATTAAGATATATTAGGTGGGAGAGCTAGCAAAAACACATTAGCTTCACTGGGTGTCCACCGCTAGGGAGACGCCTTCTCTTGTTTTGTCTCCTATCTCCCCTCCAGAGCTAAGCAACTGGCTGGGGCTTCTATCTTTCTTTCTGGGACATAGGAAGGACTTTAGGGATCCCATTTATAGGGAAAGACTTTTCGTGGGTTACGGTCTCTGAGGAGGAGCTGGAGGAGAAACCAGGGAAACACAAGGAAAATGATTTCTCATGTTTGGCTCTTACAAAGATGAGGGGAACAGAAGGGGTGAGGGCAGAGAGTCCCTAGCTCAGGGAGGCTTCTCTTACTAATTTAAGTCTCCAGACTCCTGAGTTTTTCCTCTAATAAAACACTCAATTCAAACAAAATTAATACATTGTCCACTCTCTTCTATTGTGGGTTACACACTGGCAGGGGAGTGCAGATGGAAGTCCATACTCTACACATGTGCAGAGCACCTGGGGGTAAGGACACGCATACATTCATGCACACATGCAAGCTCACAGGCACTAACAAAGGATTCTCATGTTAGATCTGAGATCTAGGAACTCATGTTGGTCATGGAAGTAAGAAGTGGGCTTTTTTGTTTTGTTTTTGAGACAGGGTTTCTCTGTGTAGCTTTGGAGCCTGACCTGGAACTATCTCTGTAAACGAGACTGGCCTCAAACTCACAGAGATCCTTCTGAGTATGGGGATTATGCCCAGCTTTTAATTTAATTTTATATATATATAAAATTGGTTTTTTGAGACAGGGTTTCTCTGTGGTTTTGGAGCCTGTCCTGGAATTAGCTCTTGTAGACCAGGCTGGTCTCGAACTCACAGAGATCCGCCTGCCTCTGCCTCCGAGTGCTGGGATTAAAGGCGTGCGCCACCACCGCCCGGCTTAATTTTATATTTTTGAGACAGGTTCTCAAAAAAACCTGGGTAGTTCTAACTTGGTATTTCTTGGTATTGTTGTGTATCCCAACCTGGTTTCAAATACATAATAATCACCCTGCTTCAGCCTTCCAAGTACTGAGACTTCAGGCATGTGCCACTATACACACTGTCTCTTTCAACTGCCTAGTCCACTACCAAACACAAGCACCAGTAAACCTTGGTGTCTTTAAGAAATATTTTAAAATATCACACACACAGTGTGTGTGTGTCTGTGCTGGCATGCTCAGGTCAAAGGATGGCTTGCAGGAGTCAGTTCCTTCCTTATGGGTCCCAGGGATTGAACTCAGATCATCCAGCTTGGTACCAGCAAGTACCTGTCCCAGCTGAGCCATCTTGTAGGCTCAGGACTTAGCATTTATGGTATCTGTCATTTGGAGCATCAAAATGGAGAAGAGTGCTGCTGACCCAAGCCTAATGCACCTGTGGGAAAGTGGCAGCAAGTCCAAAGCAGTTTCCTCCTATAAAGTAATCAATGTGCATTTAAACTCTTCCTTCCTTCCTTCTGTCCTTCCTTCCTTCTTTCCTTTTGTGGGCATGGATGTTTGGTCTGTACCTGAGTCAGCGAACCACATTTGTACCTGATGTCTGCAGAAGCCAGAAGAAAGCATTGGATTCCCTAGGATGGGAGTTATAGACAGTTGCTGAGTCACCATGTGGGTTCTGGGAATCAAACCTGGTCCTCTGGAAGAGTAGCCAGTGCTTTTAATCACTGAGCCATCTCTCTAGGCCCCAATGCTTAGTTTTTAAAAGCTGCGCTTATCCCACCACTTTGAGGCAATATCTATTACCAATCCAGCATACTGGTGTCTTGTGTACACTACAGCTGGTAGCTCTCTGGAGCTTCCTCTTCTCTTCAAGCTGGAAGAGGGCGCAGGATAGGCTGCTTCTGTGTAATCCCACCTCTCTGGATATATGCTTGGATCAGACAGAGCCAGCCAGTTTCCTCGAGAACTGTGAAGTGGGATTAACCGAGAATACCTGTGGACAAGGACACACAGAAGAGCCCGTGTGAAGGGGAGACGGAAGGGGCTCCCAGGCCAGGCTCTGGATCCACAGCTGCCTTACCCTTGAGCACTTCACTGCAGAGCCATAGTGTTGGGGTGAAGGGTATTGCTTTGTGGTAGAGCACTTAGCAGGCTCAAAATCCTGGGTTCAACTCCCAATACTGCAAATAGAAGGAGGAAAAGAAAAGCCCTAAAGAAATTCTACTGTCTTTGTAGACTGGTCTTTTGTTCTGGGTAAACCAACTTCAGTTAAATCTTGTTTCTATAACCAAAAAGCACAAACTAACACACATGCATAACACATTTAAAGGAAAACAAGACGGGCTGGATTGCTCAGTGGTTAAGCATGTTTGCTGTTCTTGCAGGAGACCAGAGTTTGGTTCCCAGCACCCACATTCATTGGTGGCTCACTAATGTCTGTAACTCCAGCTCCTGTGGATCCAACACCCTCTTC
This sequence comes from Microtus oregoni, assembly GCF_018167655.1. Lineage (NCBI taxonomy): Eukaryota > Metazoa > Chordata > Mammalia > Rodentia > Cricetidae > Microtus > Microtus oregoni. Next base: position 6,250,277 of record NW_024543076.1, on the reverse strand, counting down.
CAGCCTGTATAGGCACAAGCATGGCCATACAATACACATTTTAAAAAACCTAAAAAGAAAAGCACATGATATGTTCTATTCTGATTGCCGTTGTTACTATTGTTTTATTGAGACAGGCTGGCACTAAACTCAGGCTTCTACCTCAGTTTCCAGCAGCAACACTGTGCCAGGCCTATTCTGTATTTTATTTTATTTTGGCTATTCATTTATTGAGACAGGCTATTGCTATGTAGCTTAGACTAGCCTGAGCTGTAGCCCAGGCTGGCCTCAAACCCATGATTCACCTATGTCTTCCTACAGCATGCTGGGATTACTGGCATGTATTGCTACACTTGGCCTATTTGGTATTTTAAACAATTGGTATCAGAGGGCTGGAGAGCTGGTCCGTGGGTGAAGTTCTTGCTGTGCAGGTATGAGGACCTAAGGTTGGGTTCCCAGTACACATATGAAAAGCAAGGCATGTGGCACATCCTGTAACTGAGTCCTGGGAAGGCAAGAGGGGTTCTGGGGGTTTTCTGGTCAAACAGTGAGCTCCAGGTTCAGTGAGAGTGGACCCTGTCTCAAAAAATATGGTAATGAGTGACAGAAGACACCTAACATCAACCTCCAGCACCCACATGCTGGATCATGCACACATGCACACAATGTGTACACATACAGCACACACAGATTAGTACTGCAACACAGTTCTCCATACTCTAGAACTGCTTTTGTTGCTCTCTATTAAATGGCTGCATAAGTATCCACAGGGAGAGGGACAATAACTTTGTAATCCTTTGGGCTGACATTCAGGATGTTTGTAATTTTTCACTGTTGCAAATGATGCATTTGGAAGCATTTCATAAATAAAGTAAAATTATAAAGTCAAAAGCACGAATGTTTTTAAGATTATATATATATATATATATATATATATATATATATATATATATATTACAAATCATTTTCCCAAAGGATTGTTCCAATTTACAATGCTCCTAATCATGAGTGAGAATATGGTTGCTTTTTAATATTTTATTTCACACTGTGTGCCAGGGAATTCCAGGCCACCAAACCTATCCATCATCTTCCTAGAGCTTCAGCTCTCATTTTCCTCTTCTCTCTGGGGAATCTTCTTTCAAAGGATCACCTTCCAGACAAAATATTCCTGAGGCTACTAGTGGGGGGAAAAAGGAGGGACAGGTCTGTCACACTGCAGTTTGGGGAGGCCTAAGGGAATCACCAGTATTGCCTGGTAGCTAATCACAACACTTATGCCCATTAGGTCCTTGTTTGTGTCAGAACACCAGCTACAGGAACCATGGAGATGGCAGAGCCAGGAGGGCAACCTCACAAAGCGTATCCTTTGCCTTCAGACTAGGGCTGGGAGAACTAAGCAGGCTGACCTGGAAGTTATTGAAGCTTGTGTGGCAGTTCCTATGTTAACATTAAAACAAGTGTGTGTGTGTGTGATGTGTGATTGCACATACACGGAAGTCAGAAGACAACTTTGTGGAATTGCTTCTCTCTTTTCACGTGGGTTCTGAGGATGAAAGTCAGGTCACAGGGTTCATGCACAAGCACCTTTACCCACTGAGTCTTCTCGTCTGCCACACTTTCCCTTCTCTTCTCTTCCTTCTTTTCTTTTTTTAAACTTAAAATTATATGTATGGATATTTTACCTGCATGAGTGTCTGTGTACCACATGTATGCCTGGTTCCCAGAGAGGCCAGAAGAAGACAACAGATCCCCTGAAACTAGAATAACAGAGGATTGTGAGCAGCTGTTTGGGTGCTGGGAACCAGACCTTGGTCCTCTGGAAGAGCAGCCACTGCTCTTAACCACTGAGCCATTTCTCTAGTTCCCTTCTTTCTTTTCTTTTCTTTCTTTTTTTTTTTTTTGGTTTTTTCAAGACAGGGTTTCTCTGTGGTTTTGGAGCCTGTCCTGGAACTAGCTCTTGTAGACCAGGCTGGTCTCGAACTCACAGAGATCCGCCTGCCTCTGCCTCCCAAGTGCTGGGATTAAAGGCGTGCGCCACCACCGCCCGGCCCCCTTCTTTCTTTTCTTTTCTTTTCCTTTCTTTTCTTCTTTTTTCTTTTGAGACAGGTGCCATGTAGCCCATGCTGGTCTCAAACTCACTGTGCAGTTAAGAATGGCCTTGAACTTCGGATGCTCATGCCTTCCCCTACCAAGTACTTGAATTACAGCCATGCATGACCATGCTCAGGTCTTTCACATATTAGTTTTCAGTTCTATGGTGGATACTTGAAAGAAATGTAAAGTCTGGGGCCAGGGGGATTACTTTTACTTACTTATTTTTGTGTGTATGTTTTCCATGTATCGTGTACGTGTGTGGGCACCTATGAGTGCATACACATGTGGAGGCTGAAAGTTGATATTGGTAACCACTTTTCACCTTATACATTGAGGAAGGGTCTTTGGCTAAACCTACAGCTCACCAATTTGACTAGTTTAGGGAGCCAGATTTTGCTGGGAGTTGTTCCTTTCCACCTCCCCAGTAATGGCATTACAGGCCTGCCTGTCATTCATGTGGGTGCTGGAGATGCAAACTCAGGATCTCATGCCTGTGTAGCAAGCACTTTACCTGCTGAGCCACCTCCTCAGCCAGTCAGTGTATTTTAAAGATCTAGCATCCTGTTCTTCATAGTTAGGCTGTACATCTTCCAGATCAATTTCCAGATCCTCATTCTCTCCTACCGGAGTGAAGCTGCTTACTCCAGCTTGGGCATGAGCACCACCCTCTCAGAGCATCTGTGATGATCTTAAGACCCACAGGAGCGAAGGGAGTCTAGTAACGCTCTCATGGAGGGAGAAAGTAGGTATGATGCTCATCATACCTTCCCAGTGCCACCCCACCCCAAGATTCCAATTGCCAGTCTACAAGGAAACAATGTACTGGGATGGGATGCGTTAGCGGTGCAGCTACCTGGGACTTACCCTTGGGATCTCAGTAGAGGCTCTGTTTACCAAGTTGGATGTTGGTATGTCAGTGGACTTCTCTAGCTGGGGTGTATAGACATTTATGTCTCCCCAGGAAAGAAAATCATGAAACACTCACCAGAAACCTGGAACCAGGACTCCTTGTTTGGGAGATGGAACAGCTGCTTGAGTTCAGCAGCTTTGGTCTGGGGAAATCTGAGTATAAAGGCCAGGAGGTAAGTGCCAGGAGCTCAGAGCTCTTGGTTCCTTCAGGGGAGCCTGGTTTGGCTTAGCCCTGACCTTCAGCCCTGCCCATGTATTATGGAGTCTCCCTCCTTGTCCTGGTTATGCTCTGATGTGATCTACAAGGTCTTTGAATACCATTTATTCCCACCCACTTCATTTCAACCTCTTTAGAGAAAGGTCACCTCACTTAATTAAAGAAGTATAGATACAAAGTTCCTTTAAAAAGGATTAACAATGGGTTAAAATGGTAAATGCTATGCTATGCATACTTTAACACATACACGCACACACACACACACAAATACACACACACACACAAATTACCAGCAGGATCTAGGCAGGAGAATATGCTGTCAGGGTGGGCAGTAAAGTAATAAGTAGTCCCTCCTCTTTTTAAATTCAGATTCAATCAACACAGATCTCTGGGGAATGAAACTTTCATAGAAGAAAAATGATTCTATGCACAGGAGAGCTGGAGGGGACCCAGGGTTTGGAGCTGAGGCCCATTTCCTTCCAGGATGTGGATTCGGGTTCTTCAAGGCAAAGCAAGAGGCACACACAAAAGACACTGCCCAGAACTGTCTCGTGGCAGGGACTTGGACGTGGTCATGGGTAGGAGGTAATGAAGCTAGAGCAAGAGAAATATCAGCAGACACTGGGGTGCCTGGGCAGAGTCACTTGAGGATCCTCCCCTGAACCTTGGCCCTAAATTTCACTAAAGGGGATTATTCCTTTCTCTTTCTCTTTCTTTCTTTCTTTCTTTCTTTCTTTCTTTCTTTCTTTCTTTCTTTCTTTCCCAGAGCTGAGGACTGAATCCAGGCCTTACGCTTGTTAGGCAAGCACTCTAACACTGAGCTAAATCCCAAAACACTAAAGAGAATTTGTTGTTGTTGTTGACTAACCTTCTTTCTTTTCTTCTCTTCTCTTCCTCCTCCTCGACAATATCTTACTGTGTAAGACTTGTCGTAAAGCCAACTTACAGCTCTAAAGCTTAACTCTGGCCAAATGCTCTGTTATTACTATTATTATTACCATTACTATTATTATTTCTTCTTTTCCTCCTCCTCCTCCTCCTTTTTCTTCTCCCATCCTTAAGAATGTGATGTTTCCTGAACAACAGCAATGGGTAGGACATGCTCTCTCCTGGGGCGACGAGACTGGGCCCTGGTTTTTACCACGAAGATGATTTATTGGCTTATTTACTTCTTTCTATTCACTCTTTTCTTTCCTCCTTTGCTCCCCTCTCTGCTATCCTGTTTGGTTGTGCTAGGAATCAAAGGCAGGGCCTTGGACATGTTCCCTCTGAGCGCTATATTCCCACTAAGAATACGTTAGATGTGGGGTGAGAGTCAGGCATGGTGGTGCACACCTTTAATCCCAGCACTAGGGAGGCAGAGACAGGGGGATCTGTGTGAGTTTAAGGCCAGCCTGGTCTACAGGGCTAGTTCTAGGACAGCCAGGGTCACACAATTAATGGCTAGTTATGCAGCTCTCAAGGATAATAATCAACTGCCCAAGTAGATTGTCATGGGGTCTCTGCTAAAGGGTCTTCTCAGACTCAAAGTGGACTGTAGCCTATTCTGGCTCACCCATCACTTCCTGGCTGATGTGACCCTGACTGAATAATTCAGGGGTGCAACCTCATGCCCAAGGCTCCCACAGGGAAAGACTCTTGAAAGAAAAACAATGTGTGCAATCCCTAAGCCTCTGTACAAGTAACACACCTCAGAGGATGCCTCTGCCCTGGCTGCATTCCTCTACCACAGTCCCATCCACCTGTGCAGAATTCGCCTCTTCTACATAGGTGTGGCACCCCATGCAGTCCACGTCCCTGTTATCCTAGGCCAGCAACATGAATATGTGCACAGATCACCTGGGAATTGGTGAGGTGCAGAGCCTAGTTCAGTAACTATGGACTGCAGCCAGGGGTCCACATTTCATTTCAGATCCCAGGGGACGGAAATGTTAGTACAGGGTTATGCTTTTGAATGGAAATGCTCTAGGTCAGGTCTCCCAATGTCCCCAGACAGTTTCACAAAGATTCCTGTACCCCAATCTTAGCCTAGTTACATTCTTTTTTGTTTGTTTGTGTGAGTGTTTTGAAGCAAGGTTTCTCTGTAGCTTTGGAGCCTGTCCTGGAACTAGCTCTTGTAGACCAGGCTGGCTTTGAACTCACAGAGATTCACCTGCCTCTGCTCCTGAGTGCTGGGATTAAAGGCATGCACCACCATTGCCCAGCCCCCTGGCTACATTCTTAGTGGTAAGAGGGGAACAATCATTTACAGAACAGGGGATGCTGAGCAGGCTCTGGCCAATCTAGAGGTGAGAGCAAGTGGTGCAGGTGGGCGTTTGACTCAATTCTGGAAATCCCAGAGTTCCCTGATAGCCTCTGGCCATGCTCTCCAGACTATAGCAAAAAGCAGCCAGCAATGGTCTGAACTTCTAGTTTTTGGGACAGGGAGCCGGTACAGACTTCAGGAGGGGCCTGGGAAGCCAAGACAGATAGAAATAGTAACTCAATTTTCCCAGAACGTGGAACACCTGCTTCAGCAATTATAAACAGCCACACAGAGGCTCAGCCTGGGAACCTGTGCTCTGGGAAGTGGGTATCATAATTTCTTACTTTTCAAACCCTCAATAACATCCTTCTGTAAGCACAAAATAAACAACAAACAAACAAATATAAAAAACAATCATGACTTTATTAATTCATCTTCAGGTGTAGTAGATTCAGTAAACAACATTTCCCCACTACAGCCAGAGAAATTTAGACCATGCAGCTAAAGCTAGGGGTACATCTTTGCCCTTCCGATTCTTCATCTAGACACTGAATTCAACAGTGAATGGGAAGGCACTAGGGTGAGGGAAGGCAGACCTGAGCTATGGCACAGGACTGGCAACCTCACTGAGGCTGAATTCTTCTCAAAACCTTGACGTTGGAGAGCAAATGCATTTGGGGAAACAATCATGTTTTAGACATGAACAGCTTGCATTTGCTATTCATGAAAACTGGCCTATAAATACTTCCCAAGTTGAATGAATGTATTATGACATTTGATGCTCTTGAAATAACTCAATAATCTAAAGACTTTCTGCTATGAGAGGAATGCTTGCTCTGTAGAATTAAATCTTGGTTACAATCAGGAAGGAGACCCCAAGAGTTACTGTGTTCCCTGGCAGAGAAACAATGCTTTCTTTACCCACTCTACAACCTGGTTTTAGTGAGAACTCTGGTTATGAGACCTTCATACCTGGGCTTCAAGGAAGCATAGAATATTTATTTCTGGGACTACTTCGGTTTTTAAACATACAAATATAAGTGTGGTACCTAGTATCTGGAATCCTGGCATTGGAGAGGCTGAGACAGGAGGATAGAAGCCTAGGTTACAGAGTGAGATTCTGTCTCAAAAATACCACAAAAACAGGCTGGAGAGATTGCTGAGTGGTTAGAGCACTGGCTGACTTCCCCCACCTCCACCCTTCAGAGGACCTGGGTTCAATTCCCAGTATCCATATGGTGCCTCACAACTATTTGTAACTCCAGATCTGGTGTCCTCTTCTGGCCTTGATGGGCACTGCATATAAATGGTACACAGACACACACACAGGTAAAACATCCATAGAAATAAAATAAAAATTTAAAAACCTTAAAAAAGATCATAGGAACTGATCTTTTACATATTAGTTTCTACTCTTTCCTTGCCCTGTCCATCTTGACCCCAGAGGAAACCTTTTGAGCACACTGTCACGAGTGCTTTTGTGTGATTCAGCGTTTCAGAGAGCAATTTCAGCTTGTTACATCAAGGTCCATTAAGATAGCTTCTCTCTTTACAGATAGAAGAACCGATAATTTATGGAGAAAACCCCAAATCCCAGGTGCCTGCGCACAGTAGACTCTGGGGTGCTCTGGATTCTGAGAGAGTTTTGCACCTCCACTCTGACTCCTTCTGGCCCTGCTCCAGCTGGCTGCAAACTGTGTGGATCCAGCTGCTTTGACAGGCTGATGCTATCTGCCTCGTGGTGCCTGGAGCACACAGATAGGAGCAGGCAATGGCGCCGTCTCACCGTATGCAGTAATGTAATTTAGTTTCTGAAATTCAAGTATAGACTCTCGAAAGCAGATGTTTTATTTATTTTTTTTCAATCCTCCTCAGGAGGGAGTGGGCATGGTATGGAAGTCCCAGAGGAGCCATCGAAACAGCAAAATGGCTTCTGTTGTGTGTTCATAAACAGTTCAAAGTGATGGAGAAAACATGCAGAGAGGATTTGCAGGGAAGGTAAGTGCCTGGTGTGTCTACCTCCTTCCTCAGCTGTGCTGCTATGGAGCCCACTCCACTGGAAGGCTTCCCAGGCTAGGACTAGGCCCTTTTCCACAGTCTGCCGCGCTAGCGCTGGAGCAGATGCTCACCTGCCCCAGGACCCACACACAGCAGCGGGAGAGAAGGAATGACTCAGATGGGCTGAGAATGGTGGGGGGCTAAGGAGCAGAGCCGGCTTTCCCTTCAGGCTCCCCAGCCCTTGTACCATTCTTCCCTGGCTTGCTGTACTCTGTGTCACTAGTCTTGTTCCCAGTGGGCCACCCCAAACGCTCCCACCTCATATTCCTCTTCTTGGATCTTTCATCCTCAGCCTCCACTGGAATGTTGTCTCTAGAAGCTCCCCATGGAAGTCAGGGTTTGACATTTCTGTAATATACTCACAATTCCCGCCCTCCTCATTTTCATGCACTTAACAAATGTTATTAAATGATTATTCATACAATTTATTTGTTTAATAAATGTTCCTGGAGGTGGGGACTATGTCTTTCTCCACGGTGTCTTTTCCCAGTGCCTGGTACAGAGAAGTGTGGGCTATAATCTGACGACAGACAATGCAGGCTAAGGCAAGGGTCTGTTTGTGACAGGTGACAAAGGCTGGTAGCTAGGGCTTGACTAGTGGTGACCCAGACAAATGTTGCAACTGTGTATCCTCTTAGGGCTTTTCTTAGAGCTAAAAGCTGAAAAACTGCTTTCCAGGAAGTTAATTTGGAAAATAATCCCAGCAGGAGTCCCCAAGCTCTTACTCATCTGCAGGCTAGGCCTAGTTAAACCCCTCAGAAGGGGGCTGGGAGATTGTTCAGGGGTTAGAACACTGACTGTTTTTTCAGAGGACCTGAGTTCAATTCCCAGCAACCACAGGGTGGCTCACAACCATCTGTTACTCCAGGACCAGGAGATACCCACTCCGGCCTCCTGGGGCACCAGACACGCATATGGTATACAGAAACACGTGCAGATAAAACATTTGTTACACATAAAGTTCAAGGCCAAGGTAGCAATTTAGCTCTAGATAACTTCTCCTGCGGACCAACTGAACAAGCCGAGACCTTTTTGGTGACCAAGGTCCAGCTCAGCTATTTATTTACAATTATTTACTCCCAGGAGCTAACAATTAAGACTCTGTTTGCTTGAGGCAGGGTTTCATGTCACCCAATTCTCCTGTCTCTACCTCCCAAGTGCTGGGATCACAAACTGTGCAGCCACAACCAGCTTAAGTCTCAATTCTTGTTGGGTATTAGAGGAATGGACAAGCAGCTTGAAAACAAAACCACCGAAACCCCTCTGAGGGAAACAGAGGTGGGCTGCTCTGATCTGTCCATTCACAGTGCTTTTGGATAACCCAGGGTTACAGCCATGCTGATCAGCCAGACCCAGGACCTCTTGGGAGTTCAGCACCTGGACAGGAAGGCTAGCTAAGCAGACACCTGTGAGAAACCTCCAGGACAGTAAGTCCGTCCTCCGGCTGTGGGTTCCAGCTTGCTGTGAACTGCACTGACTGAGGTCTGGCAGGTCTCTTCACCCCCTGACAGTCCAGGCTAGCTTGGCTTCTGGCCCAGGGCCAGAGTTCCAGAAAGAGCCCCAGGTAGAGTAAATGAGTTGTCCCAGGTCAATGCCAGATGGCAGCTTTGGTATTAGAATTCATGGGCCCTTCTTTCCAGCCAGCTGCTCCCTCCCTTTAGTCCTGCGCTGTTTCTTCTGAATGCTCAGGGTTGTATTCAATTTAGTGAGGTTTGTGGTCACATAATCACAGTTCCTCAATAAAACAATGAGTACAGAGCATTCGCCATGAGGAAGGAAAACACAGGGGCGCCTTTGCCCCTGAGAACAGACTGAGAGCGAGCTCTGGCTGAGTTAGGATTGTTCTACTTGAACAAAACCCAATACAAACAAATCTCTTGGGACTGGGCAAAGCCCTCATCTGCTCTTATTTCTCCTCTATGAATACTTGTTGAGAGAGCCTGTGCTCAGCCTCATGGTAAGAGCCTCTTGGAAACTGAAATGAGGTGTTTCCAAAAGCAAGATGGAGTAGGCTGAGGAACAGCTCAGGTCAGGGCATTGAACGTTTTCTTTTTACCAATCATCAGTGACTGCCCTGCCAGCGGCTCCATTTGCAGGAGCGCTATCTGAAAGCACTTCAGCTGGGGTGAGAGCAGCCTTCATCATCCCAGCCTAAACTTCACCAGGCCCACTCACGTCTCTGTAAACAGCGAATGCTCTTTCTCTACCCTTCTTGTCCCACTGTGGCTGGTTGTGCTAGGCGTGAGGGCCAGCCTGCATGCATTTGGCTGTTGGGTAGGGAAAACCATTTCTATTATCTGGGCAGTTTCTTTGACCAGTACATTCGTTGAAGTATAAGTTAGGCAGTGACTGTGGGGTGTAACGGATCCCTCACCAAAGGATCCAGGAACCTGAGTGTTGACGAAAACAAGGTCTCTGGAGGAAAGGGTCTGCACAAGGCCAGAGCATGACTGGTTGAGAGAAATGGCCCCAGAGCATCTTTGCTGGGCCTCATTGCGGGTGCATTCATGTTCTTACCTCTTTTGCTGGCACATTCACTTGGCTGTGGGAGAGACAGGAAGGGGAACTTTCTACTAGAAAATCCAAGGCCCATAAATGGCTGCCTTCTCACGCCCTCACATCCCTCAGTATCACTAGGAGAATGGTAGAGGACCCTTCCCATGATAGTGATCAATCAAAGATCCACGTGTGGGCTCTGGGCCACATGCGTGGCCAGAGTGGGGTAGGCAGTCAGGGACCCACATTTCATTTCTGCTTCTACTTGCTGGATATGCTCCTCCCATTCATGCCAGTGCCCGTCCCCTAACAATGTCTTACATCAGATGTGTCCTCACTGCCAGGCTGCAGTGAGGTGGAAGCCATGGAAGACGCCTCTGTCAGACTCTGAAGCATTCTCAGTGTCTCTCTTAGTGTCCCTCTCTCATGCTCTGGTTAAAGAGGAGGGTACCAGGGATATTAAGAGATAGAGAACCCTTGTTCCCCTACTCCTACAGAGTCTTACAGCCATGAGGAATTTTGGTGTCAGATCCTGGCCATGGACAGCCCAGGAGATGGCATGATGTCTCTGAAACTTACTTCAGATGGTGACCTCAGGAGAGTTCAGTCAGGCTAGAAGTATATTTGGGGAAGGTAGCAAAGGTGCTGATGCAGAGAGAGCCTTTGCACTCACAGAGATAGTCTTGGAAAGAGAAGAGGCCAGGACCTTGAAGTGAAAGACATGTTGAGAAAGGCTATTCAAATTAGAATAAACACAGGGCCTTAATAATGTCAGTGTCCTACTCAGGAGACAGAGGCAGGTGAATCTCTGAGTTCAAGGCCATCCTGGTCTGCAGAGTGAGTTCCAGGACAGTCAGGACTACACATAGAAGTCCTGTCTCTAAAAAAAAACTAAATGAATGAATGAATGAAATGGGTCTCCAAGCTTAGCCAGGAGAAGCAGGGCTTCTTTGGGAGCTATCCAGCGTTCTGAATCACCGCCTGAACACATGGGAGGATCTGGACAAGGCCTGCCTACTGTTAGTGGTGACCTTAAATGCCGCCAGTTCATCTTTGCCCACGGCTGACACCAGCTGCCTGCTTGCGTCCATGTCCTGTACGTCTGAACTTGCTCCAGAATGACTCCAATCACTCATGGCTCCAGCCTGGGCTTCATGCCAGAAGCTTGATTTTCTAGCCAGATTTAATAAGGGTTGAGATTCAGAATCTTAGTGTGTATGTGAAAAAAAATGTTCCCAGTCTCTATGGACTTTCAGGACCAAACAAACCTTGTCCAAGGGCAAGGTGACTATAAGGAAGGGAGAAATTCTTTGTGTGGCACTCATTAGCTCCTCTCTTCTCTCTCCCCTCTGTGACTACCACACACACACACACATACACACACGCATGCACACACACATATGCAGATATCGCACACATGCACGTGCACATTTCATACACGTGCACACACATGTGTGCACACATGCACAATACACACCGCATACACACATGAACACACACGCACAACACATGCACGCTCCCACAGTATCAATTTTCCCTTCTGCCATTTCAGAGAAGATAGTCTTTCTCTGTGCCTGCTTTGTTCTTGTCTTAGATATTACAGGAAGTTGGTGGAAGTACCCAATCTTAAATAACATGATATATTTTCCTAAATTCAAAAGGAATATAGTCACTTAAAAAGTCCAGGTAAGAAGAAAGTAGAAAAACATTACATTTAATCACACCATCTAGAGTTGTGGTTCTCAACCTGTGGGTCTCAAACTCTTTGGGGTCAAACGACCCTTTTACAGTGCTTAGGCCCATCAAAAAATGCAGTTATTTATATTACAATTCATAACAGTAGCAAAATTATATATATGAAATAGCAACAAAAATAGTCTTATGTTTGGGGGTCACCACGACATGACAAACTGTATTAAAGGGTTGCAGCATTAGGAAGGTTGAAAACCACTGGTCTAACTACCTACTGTTAGTGTCCTGGCACACCCCTCTGTGTGTGTGTGTGTCAAGAGCAGAAGTATAGTGTAATGCTCAAAACAAGTGGTTTTGAATTAAGTCCTACTTCTGCCATTTATTTATCTGTGTGGCTTCCTCCACAGCTGTGGCTGAAGCCAGGCAGGTTCTCTGCCACTGAGCTGCAGCTCTCCAAGTCCCACTAACATGAACCTCACCATGATCTCTCTGGCTCTCCATTTCACCTTTAAACGAGGAACGTCATAGGACCTGTCTCCACGTTATGGGGAGGAGTGTTTGCCATAGTCTCTGCCACAGGGTGAGCAGTCGAAAAAGCATGTGCATGGTAGGTGTGTGTTAATCAATCACATAAACACATGTGCACAGAGAAATCACACTGTATGCTGTTTAGTACCCATTCCAAAACCAGATGATTCTCTATCTCAAGCACAAGCAGCACAGGAAATGGATAAATCCACCCTATTTCACTTTCTGTCCAGTCCACAGAGGATGACCTGGGACTCAGGTAACAGACTAGACTCTCAACTAAGGAGGGAAAGCAATAGTCCTTAATACATGGCCTCTAGCTTTTAGCCTGAGTTCTTCCACAGCCAGGTGGCAGGGGCATCTCCTCTTCTTGAGCTTTGGGTCCCAGGCCTATGGCTCACTTGCTCTGGACACCATTTTTGCCTCTCTGTTTAGGAGTATCCATTCCTTCTTTTCCTAGGAGATTTTTTTCCCCTTGAGACAGGGTTTCTCTCTGTAGCCCTGGCTGTCCTGGAACTCACTCTGTAGACCAGGCTGGCCACAAACTCACAGAGATCCTCCTGCCTCTGCCTCCTGAGTGGTAGGATGTGCTATCATGCCTGGCTCCTGGAACTTCCATGAGTCTATTTGCTTAGATTGGGCAAGTGCTCCTGCACTCTGCGTCCTGGGCCCTTGACTCCTGTATCCACCTCCCCCACACCTCTCCTTGTCTTCTCTCACTTTTTTTTTTAAAGATTTACCTTTATTATTTTTAGTTATACACATGTGTGTATGTACATATGAGTTCAGGTGCCTGTGGAGGCCAGAGGCCAGAGGCACTGGATCTCCTTGGAGCTGGGGTTATAGGCAGTTGAGAGGTGTCTGATATGGGTGCTTGGAAATGAACTCAGGCCTCCTTAAGTTAAACACTGTAAGCCACCTCTCCAGCCCTTCTGATAACTCTTGGGGCCAGTTCCAAGCTCCTGGTTAAAAATCCAGGGGCCCTTTCACTCCCTCCCACTGGATATGAGAATTTATTACTGAACATGATTTGGGAGGGTATAGGGCAGCACAGTGGATCCCTTGGGTGTGTAGGGCCTGCCACTTATCTAGAGGACGACAACTGAGAATAAATGTGACTCCACAGTCATTAGGGATGAGCTGCTTTTCAGCTACTATGTCTTCAAGGTCATCTGGGTTAAACTTGAAGCAGGGCCTCAGTCACATGCTCCTTCTTCTACCATGATGACCTGGCCACTGTGCCCTGGGCCTTCCCAAAGGCATCTGCACTCCTGTCTGAAGTCTGCGCTGGGGAAAGCAAAGGGACTAGATACATGACTAGGCAACAGAAAATTATCTTCAAGGTCCCTTAGGCTGTGTGCACCCCCAAGGAGGCTGTGTCTACAAACACTGCACACCGTGAGAAACAGCTTAATTTGCAGCAAAGTCAATGGTCTTTTCCTAGGAGAATGTCCCCCACTTCAGAATCACTGGAAGTGCTGATTAGATCTTTTTGGAAATTCTATTTTCTCTTCAGTTTTTGTTTGTTTATGGACTGTGTAGCCCAGCTTGGCCTGGAGCCTGCTATATAGTCTTCATTTTCCCTTTAGCTATCCTCATCTTGTTAAAGGCAGCCTTTTTTTTCTAGCCAAATACACTAAAAAATGGTGGTGGAGATATTTTTGGCCTTATATTTTGGTTATGAGCCTAGCCTTTAACAGCTGAGTCATCTCTCCAACCCATAACTATAGTTATTTTGAAATAATTAAAAATGTTTTAAAATGATATTCATTTGTTGATGGGGGTAGGCAGTGCGCTACAGTGCCCATGTGCAAGTCAGAGAACAACTTTCAGAAGCTGGTTCTTGCCTTTCGCCGTGTAAATCTTGGGGGTCAAACTCAACTCATCAAGCTTGGCGGCAAGGGCCTTCCCCTGCTGAGCCATCTTCACCAGTCCTTAAATAATTCTATATTTATACATTGGGATAATTCAGAGAGTTCACCGTCTAGTTTCCCCTGATGGGAACATCTAACGCAACTATGGTACACGATCAGCTCTAAAAGGCCAATACTAGAGCACTGCTATTCACTTAGCTACAGATTTGATGGGAAGATTTGATGGGTTTGTACTAGGTCCTTTTTCATTTTCAGCCTTTTCTTGATTTTTGAGGTCAAGAAAATGCCTGGCTAGGCATTTCCAAGAATGTCTTTTCAATTTGCCAAAAGTTTCTGTAAGAGCTGTTTTATTTCATTTGTTTGAGTCAGAGTGTATGCATGCCTAATGAGCATCCGTGCCTGAGGAGGTCAGAAGAGGTGCTGGGTCCCCCTCGAACTGTTGTAGATGGCTGTGGGTGCTGGGACCTGAATCTGGGTCCTCAGTTAACTCATCCTAATTGCTGAGTCATTTCTCCAGCCCCTGGAACCAGTTCAGGTTATGGAGTCTGGAGGAGAATACAATGGAGGTAACATGTACTTGTGATGGCACACTGGGAAGTACATGTCTCATTACCAGGGGGATTAACCTTAATCACTTAGGGTGGTACTCGACAGATCTCTCTATTGTAAAATTACTATTCCTGTCATATTGTTTTCTCCTCATCAAAAACAAGTCCAGACCATATATTCAAGGTGGAGAGAATTAAATTTCCTCTCCTAGAGAGAGGTGTGTCAAAGAAAGTGTGGATACATGTTTTAAACTGCCATAGCACCTAATAGTAAGAGTATCATATAACTATTCAAATATCTTGGTTCTCCTTAAAGGGTCACCCTCTAGATTTAGCAGTCAGTGAATCTTGACAGCAGCTATCGTTACTATGATGTTCCATGGTAATTTTATTTCCCTCAGTGTCTACAAACAAAAAATTTTAGCCGGTTGTCGATCGATGTGGTGCCCTCGCCCTGTGTTCATTCGAGCCAGAGGCCTAAGGAAAAAAAAATTTTTAGCCGGGTGGTGGTGGCCCACGCCTTTAATTCCAGCACTCGGGAGGCAGAGGCAGGCGGATCTCTGTGAGTTCAAGGCCAGCCTGGTCTACAAGAGCTAGTTCCAGGACAGGCACCAAAGCTACAGAGAAACCTTGTCTCAAAAAAAAAAAAAACTTTAATGAAATATATTTCATGAAATTATATATACATATGTATGTATGTATACATAACATATATAATCATAATTCTTCTAAAAGGAGTATTTGTACCTTCTCCTTTGTTTATTTAACCATGTACATGTATCAGTGTGGGTTAATATTTATCTTACTTGAGGGTTATAACCCAGTGCCATCACTATTTTCGTACAGGTTGCTCCTGTCTCTCTTAGACCCAACTGTGGGTCTTCTGGCAAATCAATTGGAAATGTAATGTAGCACTTTCTTCAAAATACTTAACATATATTTAAAGACAGGGACTTCCTGTATAGCTCAGGCTGGTCTTGAACTTAAGCTTTCCCTACTGTAGCCTCAAGTTCACCACCATGCTTGACTATATTTTTGTCTTTCTTTCTTTCTTCTCCAAGTCATCTTGTGCATTATTCTTTTTCAAAAAAGTATGTGTAAAATGAATAAAGCTAACAATAAACAAAACGTGTGTGTGTGGTGTGTGTACACACACGCATGTGTGAGCACATGTGCCATGGCATACATGCGGAAGTCAGAGGACGGCACCATGGAGTTGGTTCTTTGTTTCCACCCTTACGGATTCTGGGGATTGGGATCAGGACTCCAGGCTTCCACGGCCTGAGCTATCTCGTCCACATTCATTACTCTTAAACACTGTGCTGAGACTATAACACTGATTACAGTACTGCTTTGCTCAAGACCCTCCAATGGCTCGCACTACTTAGAAACTCATTGACCTGACACTCAATAGTTTTCACAGTACAATCCCAATTTGCCAATCAAGCTGTTTCCCCGATTGCTTATCTTTCTAAATCCTCTGTTCTCTTTGCCCCAGCTGCCAACCTGTGTGGATGACTTCCAATGACTATTTCTAGTTTGATTATATTACCTGAAGCCATTAAAAAAATCTGTATTGGTTTCCTTATCTCAAAAAGGCAAGGCATGTTCACTGGGGAAACAAGGCAGTACAGAGCAGAGGACGTGAAAACAAGCTTGACTCCCTCCCTCTCCCTTCCCTGGCTTCAACATTTTTAGATATACAGATGTTTTAACTGTGTGCACGCTGTGCACTTCATACATGCGTGCTTGCCCTCAGAGACCAAAAGAGGGTGTTGGATTCCCTGGAACTGGAGTTACAGCCAGTTGTGAGCTGCCATGTGGTTGCTGAGACTTTACCATGGGTCCTCCGGAAGAGCAGCCAGTGCTCTTAATTGCTGAGCTATCTCTCCAGTCCTCTTAGGTTGGTTTTAAGAAGTGAGCTTTCAAGATTGTTCACTATCTCTTATCTTCCTATTAAACTGTTACTTCATAATAAGAAGATGTGGAAGTATGTAGACATAAGAGCATAACACATAGCTGAAAAGATTACATTAAAAAATAGACATTTATCTTTGTATTGCAACTTATGTTTTCTCATTTAATCTCTGACAATCATAAGACATAGAAGTAGTATCTGTTATTTATTACTATTTTGCAGGGGAAAAAAATAAGGCTGCACGTAGTCCCCGAGCCAGGAGTAGTTACGTTTTCTGGTCCCTTCCCTACTTTGCCACATGAAAAGGCTGCACTGAAAACACAAGCAGAAAGGAGACCACCAAACACGTGATCATGGCTGTAGCTTGGGGAGTCTGAAACTAAACTCTCCTCCTCGCCTTTCTTTGCTGGTGAAGGTGAAGCAGGGAGTTAAGAGGCAAGAATATGTCTGTTCAGTGTTGAGCTTTTCATTTCCAAAGAAAAGCCTTGTCTCCTCACAGCCAGGCTCTGCAGAGTTTGAGAAGGCAGAGAGACGTGAACGGAGTGTGTTAGGTCAAAGCTGAGGGGCCCGGCAGGGACAAGACGGCCAGATGAGTAGCTGACAGGTAAGAGGTGACATTTCCACTCTCAATGCATTTAGTCAACTTGTCCACACAATTCCTGATTCTACACACACGTGAGTGATGGAGAACAGCTCTAGTGTCTGTGTAGGGCCAGGAGAAAGAGTGCAATTTTTAGCATTTGTTACACAAAAGAGAAAAAGGAATTATAAAAAATAAGTTGATTTCTCTTAACAGAGTCCAGTACAAAGGTGAATGAGGAAGAAAGTGAAAGTTCTCATATGATTAGAACTGTTGCTGCTCTATACTTTCAGACTTTAAAATGTATTGTTATACCTATAGACTTAAGCACAGATGGAATCAGACTACCCACATTTCATATGCATCTTATGAAGGCAACTTTTATGTTATATGCTTTTTTTAAATACTACAAAATCTTTGTGGTTTTTTTAAAAATTTATTTAACTTTATTTTATGTGGATTGGTGTGAAGGTATCAGATCCCCAGAAACTGGAGTTACAGGCAGTTGTTAGCTGGGAATTGAACCTGGGTCCTTTGGAAGAACAGCCAGTGCTCTTTACTGCTGAGCCATCTCTCCAGCCCCTGTTATATGTTTTTTATGCCAAGGAAAAATAGCTTATAAATATCTTTTCATCTAAAAAGTACTCATTATTAGTGTGTATGGTGTGTGTGGACACATGTGCCACAGTACATATGAAGAGGTCAGAGGCTGACTGTAGAATCGGTTCTCTCTTCCATCTTCACGTGGGCTCTGGGAATCAGACTGGAGTCAACCAGGATTATCTAGCAAGGGTCTTTACCTGTCGAGTCAGCTCATCTAGCTGGCTGACTTTTATTTTGAATTTTTTATGTAGCCAAAGCTGACCCCGAGCTCCTGATCCTCCTTCCTTGGTGTCCCAAGTACTAGAATTATAGGCATGGGCTTACCATGCCTGGCTCACCTCTCCCACAAGAAACTCCCTAGGTGTATGCTGTGGGAAGGGTGTTCCATGATTTATTTAATCAGTCTCCATGGCCAAAGGCTTAGGCTCTTTGTTTGTTTTTAGAGGTGGTAAGTTGAGACAGAGTTTCAGTAGCCCTGGCTGCCCTGGAGCTCACTATGCAGATCAGGCTGGCCTCGGAGTTCAGAGAAATCCTCCTGCCTCTGCATCCCAAGTGCTAGAATAAAAGGTGTGCATCACCATGCCTAGCCTCTTTGCTTTTTAAAATTTCCTATTCTCACTGTGATAATGGTGCATCTATTGTAGGTATTATGTTGACTGCAACTATTTTAATGCTACATTATAAAATTATATACATGTTTGTTTTCATGTTCTAAGGCAGTGTCTCAGCACAGAGCTCACTCTGACTTTGAACTTGTGGTCCTCCAGCTTCAGTCTCCAGAGTTCCAGGATTACAGGAATGGACTGTAACACCTAGATATATTTATTAAAAAACAATTATAATGCCTAGTAAAGGGAAGTCTTTATACATTTGCCTATTTTTCTAGTTTAACCACATTCCTAAAATAGGAATGAGGCTCCATTGTTAGCTGTCTATCCTCACCAACTCAGTTTGGGGGATACTCTGGTTTAAATCAGGAAGACCAGTTGTTGTACGACTTCTGGCAAGTCCCTTTACTAATGCCTCTTTCATTTTATGGGTGCAGTATTAACTAGTTTGCAAGGCTGGTGTTAGAAAGAAGGCAATAATGAATGCAGAATGCTTTATTTACAGCATGGTTGGCATGATCAACAAATGGGAGCTGGGTTTTATATTTATGCCACTTATTTCTCATTTTCATGTCCCCATCTAGTCTAAAGTATTCACCAGTTCCAAGTTCCCTGCCACCAGAGAAGCCCTGGGATGCTGGATAACTTGAGCTTTGCTGTAATCAAGGTATTGTCCTCTCACTGGGCCTGAATTTCCCAGGAATGCCTTAAAGCTAAGTTCCAGAGTGCTGTTTTAGTGACTAAACCACAAAGAGACAAACACTCCTTTTTCCCCTTTCAATTATTTTTATTGGGATCTTAATCAGAGCTGTTTACTCCCTGGACAGTGCAGATCAGGCCGTTTAAACAGCTGGCCCTTCTTTTCTCTGAAGTAAGATGCTATATTATAGCCCGGAGGTGGCAAAGGGTCTATGGAAAACATATGGGGCGACAGACCCTGAACTGTATGAGCCTAGAACAGCAGCAGCCCAGGTTGAATCTCACCACCCATGCCCTTTCACAGCCGGGCTCCAAAGCCAGTTCTGCCAAGTACTCATTTATACAGCTGAAATTAGCCAGGACCCAGTGGCAACTCTGTGACATGCCAAAAGGGGGCAGTGTGGTACTACGGTTAAGAGAATGGGCTTTGAGGTTTGAACACCTGGGTTTGAAGTGGCTTGTCAATTTGCTGAGTGACCTTATGTTTCGGTCCCTTCTCTGTAGATGAAGAGGGGACTCCTTCACAGGGTGGTAAAGGTTAAGTAAAATGTTGCAGGCATGGAAAACGCTCACCATTAGCAGGGCACATATTAAATATGGTGGAATGACACCGGTTACTATTACCCTCCACTCATTCGTTCAACCGGTATTCAGGGAAAGAATACTATGAGATGGGCACTTTGCAGGGGAATAATGTAAAAACAGAAATGGTCTCCACCCTATGGAACTTAAAGCTCTATAGCAATAGAACAATTGTGCACACATTTCTCAAGTTACACCTGTGAAAAATACAATAAGGAAAGCTGCTCCCAAGGCAAGTTTAGGAGATGAGTTGGAGTCAGCCCAGACAACAAAACATTCCAAAAGCAAAACTATGTGCAAAAGCCCTGAAGCAAAAGGAAGCAGACCTCAGAGAAAACAAGGGCAGAATGCAGTCGGTGGAGAAGGCTATGGAAGAGGTGAGCTGAACAGGAAGGCTGCAGGCAGATGACCTGAAGCCTTGCAGGAGCTGCAGGCAGATGACCTGAGGCCTTGCAGGAGCTGCAGGCAGATGACCTGAGGCCTTGCAGGAGCTGCAGGCAGATGACCTGAGGCCTTGCAGGAGCTGCAGGTAGATGACTTGAGGCCTTGCAGGAGCTGCAACAGATGACCTGAGGCCTTGCAGGAGCTGCAGGTAGATGACCTGAGGCCTTGAGGGCCACTCAAGGACCCCAGTCTTTTTCTTTTGTTTTCAGACAAGCTCTCCTGCAGCCCAGACTAGCCTTGAATTTACTGTAGCTGAGGGTGACCTTGACTCCTGCCTCCTCCACCTTCTAGGTGTCAAGACTACAGGTGCCCATTACCATTCCCTGCTCACGGATTGAATCTTTACAGGTGGGAGCAGAAGCTGGTGTGTAAGGGGTAACAAACTTCCCTGCTACCTAGCAACACACTTTTCTCTACGTCTCTTTGTGCTTTTTTAGGGAGTTTGGGAAGTTCAGGTAGGTTAGGTTTTACTGTATGTTCCAGGTTCACCTGGGAACACTGTGTAGTCTTGGCTGACTTCAGACATGAAGTAATTCTCTTGCTTCAGCCTCATGAGTACTGGGGATCACAAATGTGTGCCATCACATCTGGTTCTTGTTGATCGTTTCATTATTTTGAGACAGAAGGTCTCGCTATGTGGATTAGGCTAGCCTTGAACTCACAATCCCACTTCAGCCTCCCAAGTGCTGGGGTCGCAGATGCGTGTCATTTCAGATCACTGACAATCTCTCCTCAAGGGGTGAAAGATATTGGGTTTCACATAATTCTTGCTGGGGCCATCCAGGAGAGGGGAGAAAATAATTAATCCATGCTGGTCCTCTCTTGGAGCAGAATATGGCCCTTCAGGTTCTCACTGTTCGAGGAAGAGTGAGGGCGGGGCATCCAAGCTGCCTCTTATCAGAAACCCTATAGTGCTGGCCCTGTGAATCGGTGAGTTCTGCATATGTTGATTCAACCAAGCTTCAACTGAAAATAGTAGGCAGAAAATATCTCTACTGAACAGGTACACACTTTACTCACTATTCCTTAAGCAATATAGTATAATAACCATTTATACCCAGCATGGTGGTGCACACCTTTAATCCCATCACTTAGGCAGAAGCAGGTAAATCTCTGAGTTTCAGGTTAGCAGAGCTACATAGTAAGACATTGTCTCAAAATCAAAACAAATCAAACCAAACCAACAAAATAACTATTTACATGACATGTACATTGTGTTAGTCATTGCAAGGAACCTTGGGAGGATTTCAAGTGTACAGAGTGTATGCCACCCTAAGCTTCTTCCAATTTTGTTTTTCTTTGTTGTCCAGGCCAGTACTGAACTCAAGTACTCGAGCAATCCTTGAGACTCCAGGCACTGCCACCATGCTTGACTATCAAATAAGTAAGGGTCTTGCATATGCATGGGTTTGGTGAAGGGTGGGGGCACTGGTCCTAGAGCCGCAGATGCTGAGAAGTGACTGCAATAGGCTCTGATACATTGGACATAGTGACCAGAGGACTAAGAGCTGGGTGTAGAGTTGTAGGACTTCTGTGGGCAGGGACAGGGTCTGTAAGCAGCAGCTCCCAGCTCTGAGTTTCCCAGTGAAAGTGGTGCATCTGCTTTGTCTGGGGTGCATGAGCACACAGAACACAGTGTCCATAGTCTCTCCTCTGAGAAGAACCCAACAGGAGCGGCAATCATGGGAGGCACAGGGATGCCAAAGTACCAGAGGATGGCAACTATTCAGGCCCTCATAGGCATCTAAACTTGGGAGGAGAGAGGACATGAGTGTTGGAGTTGCCCTTCTCATGCCTCCCTCAACCTCGCCCAGCCTGTAAACAGGAAGCCAGGCTTGGGTCCTTGCCAGGGCCCAGGCTTGGGCAGGAAGCTGAGGAAACAAGGGTGGAAGACTCTCCTCAGTACAGAAGAGGGCTCCTGAGAAATTCCTGAGAAGAGGAAATGAAGCCAGCTCCCTGCAGAATGCTCCCTCAGGAGGAACAGCCCAAGCTGCTCACACTCCCCTGGGTGGGTCAGTCATGGCTCTAGCATGATTCAGAAAGCTGCTGCAGTGAGAACAGACCCAAGTCAGGAGCCTCCCCTCAGGGAAGCACAGGCCACCAGGGAAACGGAGTCCACAGGCCTGAAGAGCTACTGAGCATCTTGGGCTGATGAGGAAGGAAATGATGGTGTGGATTAAGGACAGTGTGGAGAGTGCAGATGCAAAGGAGAGGGGGCCAGGGATACTAATGGGAGGAGGAAACTCCTAATGAAATAATGGACCAAGGCAATGACCACCAGGGACTGCTGAGAACATTAGGCAAACGGATGTTGAGGAACCTCTGTAATGGGTTGTAATCAGGCTAACTACCCCATCAATCAGTCTGAACACCACAAAAAGTAGGACAACTGTGTTGAGGACGATGAGCACGATCACACCTCAGTGAGGAGAGGGGAAACACACAGTGCATCTACCAAGCATTCTTCATAAAAGGTTAAATCTGAATCTGGTCTACTACTAGTTTGCAGACATGCAGGAGAGAAAACAGGATTAAAACCACCACAGGGATGCAGTCAACAAAATCCAGAATATAGGAAATGGTAACAACAAAAGATCACCAAACAGAGAAATTGTCAGAGAAGAAAAAGTAGAAGGAAGCTCTGTAAAGAAACGTCAACCAGGACTAGGGAAAAGCCCATGATGCCCAAGCCTGACATGCTGGGTTTGATCCTGGAGCCCAAGCCCAAGGAAAGATGGAAGGACAGAACTGACTCCACAAAGTTATTCTGATCTCCACGTGTGTGCAATAAACAATAAAACTTAAAAAAAATCAGCTGGGCAGCGGTGGGCATCTTTAATTCCAGCACTAGGGAGGCAGAAGCGGATGTGCATCTCTGTGAGTTGGAGGCCAGCCTGGTCTACAGACCAGATTCTAGGACAGCCAGGACTACACAGAGAAACCCTGTCTTAAAACAAAACAAAACTGAAAACCAAACCAAACCAAACCAAACAAAATAAGCAAGCAAGAAAGGTCAACTGAATGCAATGAATGGACTAGTTTCAAACAAACCAACTAAAACTTCATGATTTAAAAGAACTATTCTCAGATAATGTGATAATATTATGGTCTGTTATACCTGACTTTACAAGAGAAACATATGCTGATGCTGATGCTAAGCAAGAAAGAATTTTTTTTTTTTTTTTTTTTTTGGTTTTTCGAGACAGGGTTTCTCTGTGGTTTTGGAGCCTGTCCTGGAACTAGCTCTCGTAGACCAGGCTGGTCTCGAACTCACAGAGATCCGCCTGCCTCTGCCTCCCGAGTGCTGGGATTAAAGGCGTGCGCCACCACCGCCCGGCAAGAAAGAATTATTTTGAATTATGTGTGTGTGGGGGCCTGGATGAAGCAGTCTTGTGTTGGCAATTGTTGATGCTGATGTGTACCTGAGGGTTCATCTTACTTTCTTCTCTACTGTATACATGCTTGAAGGTTACTCTGACAAAATGTTGGAAAGAACTCAAAGTCAGCAGTCTGGGGCTGCCTCCTTCTTCAGCCCACTGACACGGGAGAGGGGATTTTCAAATGTTTCCTGAGCACTGACCTTCGTAAACTGAGCTAGCAGCAGGACAAGGTCTTCCTACATCAACAGTGAGCTCTCCAGGATGGTGCCCCTGTGACAGCAGGACTCAGACATGGCACAGGGGAAGGTCAGGGTCTTGGCTCCCTTTCACAGCTCCCCTTGCACCTGCCCTCTCATGGGATTCCCCTCTGAGAAGAAAGCTCTTTTGTCTCGAGGCTGGCCTCACCATAGCCCCATCACCTCTTCACCCCATCCCATAGAAGTTGTCCTGGGAACCACTGATGGGAAAGGAGATCACCAACACCTTCATCACCATCAAACCCGGACTAGAAGCGATAGAGGGATTTGCAGTTCATCCACACGTGCTTGATCTTATCCACTTTATAAGTAGCCTGAAAGAGGCCAGGAGGCCAGCCAGAAGTCAAATTGCAGATATGGCTAGGATGATTTGGCAGTTGATTTTCTGGCACTGTTGGTCATACCTCCTGCTCCAAGGCCAGCGCCCCTCACTAGCTCCTTAGGGTCTCTCTATAATTAAAGATACTCAAACTAGTTCCTCCCAAGGATGCTTCCTGAGATTGCTTCATTGTTGTATTTCAGAACCTCTAATCGGCATGAGGTTCTGGCTGAAGCTAATGGAGAGATTGATAAGTGGCCCAATCTTGTGCCAATGTCTTTGACTTTTTCACTTATCTCCCTTCCTGCTACCACCTAATTCTTCCTCCTTTTCCCTAAAACACTAGCCGCACATCATGATCCCTGCTTGGCGTTTCTGAGCCTGTGATCCCTTCTAAGCAAGGACTGGGAGCAGCAGACCAGCTGAGAGCAAGGAAGGTTTTTTGGAAGCTCGCATCTTCAGGGGACTCTTCTGGGGTCCACAGGAAGCTCAGTAGAGGCTCCCTTCAACAGCTCTGCAATCTACAAGAAAGTGGCTGGTGGCTTTCCCACCAAGAGTCAGACCTGCCTCAGACAGGATGCCTGCCACATTTAGCTTCTGTGCTAAGACCATGAACCTGGCATGCTAAAGACAAACTGTCCAGGATGGTATTCTTCCTTCCCTCTTCCTACCAAGACCTTGGGCCCCTTTCCCATCTCTAGGAGGATATAAGCAAGACAAACAATGCTGGACGACTCAGGTAAGGGCTCTTCATCAGCAGTGCTCATTAAATATTAAATATCACCACACTATTAATAGCTCTCCCAGTGCTACAACAGAGCTGGCAGTGTGGTTAAAGGTTCACTACCAATGGGAGCAGGGCTACACTGGCCCTCCCACGTGCCCATTTCTGAAAACTTACCCAGTGCTGCAAAGGGAGAGGATGGAGAAAGGCCAGTTTAGAAGGGACTCAGTGGGAACAAAAAGTCACTCCCTGTCAGGGCACCCCAGGACCTGAGCTCAGATAGCACTTCCTCACAGGCGGCTCACCTGACACCCCATCTCACTGTTTTCATCCAAGCCACCTTTTCTTGTGTTTCTACCACTCACCTGCTTCTCACTGTGATTTTGGTTGTGTGCTTTAGCTGTTTAGGATCTGTTTCTCCCACTGGCTTGCCAGGTTTGCTTTCTTGATTACTCTATTCCCTACTTCTGGGGCAGTGTCTTGCATACAGCAGATGCTCAGAGGATGTGCTCTGAATATGAATGAATTCTTCAATCCATATATCCCCCTGAAACTCCCACAAATCTTCAATATGTACATCTCTGCTCCCTGGCTTCCACCTACTCATTCCTCAGAATCCCCCAACTCCTGTCTGCTCTTACTCATCCTTGAAACAAGCCAGCTGTCTTCTGTAATTCCATTTCACAAGAACAGGTTTCTTCATTTCTGGACTGTCAAGCCCTGGGAGCAGATGCTTCCTGCCAGTGAGATAGAGGAGGAGCTGGGGGACAAGACTTGGGGACAGCACAGCTCACTGAAGTGGACATCCTGAGCCAGAATGTCATATATACCATTTTAGGTGCTAGGCTAGATAGAGGTTAGAGGCCTTGAGACTAGTTGACAGTACACAAGAATAGCCAGGGAAGGCTTCTTGGAGAAGCAGAGTTGTCCTGATTTTGAAGAATGAATAATATTGAGTAGTCAGAGATAAGAGAGAGTTCTTAAGAGGAGAATATTCTCCATGTACCAATAAAGAGAGGGCGTGGAGGGGCTTGCTGGTCCTGCATGGGGCTGGCATGAATGGAAGAAATGAAGAGCTCTGAGGGATGAAGCTGGTTTAGAGGCCTCACGTGGTGCTTGATGTAGAAAACTGAACTAGGCCTCAAGTTGTAAAGGGGATACCCTGGGCCTGGGACCAGGTTCTGGCCAGGCTAATGCTAGGCTGGCCCCTGGGAACAGTCAAGCCTATTCTCTGTCTTCAGACCCTGCATACAGGAGTACACAATGGACAGCAAGAACCCTCCCAGTGTGGGTCAAGTGCTTGGGAAATCCATTTCTTCTCTCTTAAAAAGGAATTTAGGGTAGGCCTAACACCTTATACAAAAATCCCACACCAGGGTGAAAGAAGGCATGCTTACATCTTGTTGAAAGAAAGAAAGGGAGGCCAGGAAAAGATGGAGCCTGGAGGACAGACCTCAAAATACAGAGATTAGCAGAAGCTCCTCACAGGAACCAAGTGCTGCTCATAGTGTCAGGAACATGACGGCCTCACTCAGCCAGGTTTCTGCTCCAGCACAATTCCTGCTGCTTATTTTGGAAAGAGCATGGCATTTTCCAAAGAGCAGTGTGTCTCCAGGTGTCTTGGCCTCTGGCCAGGTTAAGAGCCACTACCTCAGAGAAGAGAGGGATATGCACCCCTTTATGCTCCCATTCAATGGGGAAAGGAAGGGGTAGGCAGCCCTTCATGCTCCCATCCAGTGGTCCTGCATCTTCTGTGAGAAGTCACAGATAGCTTGAAATCCAACCTTCCTTTCCCAGTCCTGGTCAGTGAGGACTCGAAGCCTTAGTCATGTGCTCTGCTCTCTGAGACTGTTTCCCCACGGCCTGAACAGCTGCAGCTCTTTCAGCTGTTCTCACATAACATGATTTTGGTTCTTTTTGTCACTCTCTTGGATGATGAGAGCAAAGAATTCATGGTTTCAGACAATGCTGACCAGAGCAGAACAGGATAGAAGAGAACCATCTCCTCCTAGGATCTGACTCCATACTTCCATCAGTGTAAGCCAAGAGTAGTTAGCTTTCCTAGTGGCCATCTCGTATGGAAGACTTGTATTAACTTCCTGTCCTCTGAGGCACCAGCTCTCTTTGAAGGTCTACCTCACCAATCTAATCACACAGCCTTACCTTGATTCTACCTTGATGAACTCAGATAACTACCTTTCCAAGAATAATGGTTCTATTACATGCACTAGGAATGTAGGCACATGCTTGTAATCTAACACTTAGGAAGTTGAAGCAGGAGAATTATATGCCTTTGGGGTCAGCCTGGGCTACATAATGAGTTCCATGTCATCATGGGCTACAGAGTGAGGACCTGTTTAAAAAAAAACAAAATAACAGAAAAGATTTACATCCCACAATTGATGTAGCTCTTAATAGTATGAAGCTGCCCTTCCACAGCCCCTGTGGCCCCTCACCTGACTGCCTGTCAGCCCATCTTATGATGAAGTTCCAGGTTTGCCTCCTGATTTTACACTGTGAACAAAAAGGCCACCATATTTCCAATATGCTCCAAGTTTGACAAGACACAAGGCAGAACTATGGAAAGAGATCATGAGCTACAGTGGTAGTCACGGTGATGTGGGCTGCTCAGATCCTACGGACAGGACTGTGTGGAAAACCTTCCAAGTATCCATTTGTGTGGCTAGGACAGCCAGGGTAGGGTGGAGTGGGGGGAGGGGGAGGTAGGGGATATGTCAGCAAAATCCTAGAAGGAAAACTAGGGTCTCCTTAGCCTGGAGTAAAACCAGGAAGATCCTGAGGCTAATAGGGGCTCTTTGTGCTCCTGTTAAGGGATTATTTCATTTTATGTGAGGCCAGCCCCTCATATTAATGAGATATCTGCCTCATTCTGCTTCGTTTTCCTTCTCATCTGCTTGGCAGAGTGAGGGTTCCACCTTCTCACCTAGCCCACCAATTCCCAAAGGACCATTAACTTTGCATATTCTTTAATACCTAACGCTGCAGATCTGGTTAGGGAGTTGGGCTAGGAAAGGTCAGTTTTCAGTTCGAAAGTACCTATGTCACAAGACTGCAGTCTCAGTGAGACAGCTTGCTGAGCAGGCTCCCAGCCCCCAGAGTCTCCCTTTCCTGTGTTGTCTGCCCAGGATAATGATGATGATTAAGGGAAGCCAGGATGGTAGGGCAGAGCATCGAAAGTGCTATTCCTCCCACTGAAGACCATGACAGACATGGAAAGTCAATAATGTCACTCTTCCCATAATACCAGGACTCTTTCTCACACTCTACCTACACATTGCCCCCGACAGACACTACAGTTCAGTCAGCATTGGACTTATCACCCATGCTTTGTGTCACATAGAGACCAAGAGGGTGTGACGTGGTTGTGCAGGAACACCCTTTGGGCTGACACGAGAGGCAGGGCACTTAATAAGGCTTCAGATGGGTCCCGGCACGTCTCTTAAAGCAGGGATTCATTTCTTGTTTTGATCCCAACAGCATTCTTCCTGACAAGACATTTGGACTATCATCTTTATTTTCCATACTGTCTCGCTGAACATAAAAGGACAAATCATTGCCCACAGGCCAAAAGAGAAACAGAACTAAGGCATAGGTAGCCAAGCTAGAACTAAAAGTAATGTTTAAAATGGTTAAAGCATACAAAATATAAATTATATCTCAATAAATTTGTAAAAGCAAACTACTCACAAAACTGAACAAAAGAAAAGTCATTTTTTTCCTCAAACCATGAGAAAAACAAGGGCTATGTACGTGCTTCTCTACCAAAGATCACAAGGTAGCCATAAGTCAGGCCCTGAGTCAAGCTGGTAATATCCACTAGGCCTCACACTGGGTAAGATGGTGTGGCTTCTGAGAAAGGCTCAAAAGAACAGGAAAGAGGCCGGAGAGATGGCTCAGTGGTTAAAAGCACTTGCTATTCTTTTTTTTAATTAATTAATTAATTAATTTATTCGTTATGTATACAATATTCTGTCTGTGTATATGTCTGCAGGCCAGAAAAGGGCACCAGACCTCATTACAGATGGTTGTGAGCCACCATGTGGTTGCCAGGAATTGAACTCAGGACCTTTGGAAGAGCAAGCAATGCTCTTAACCACTTGAGCCATTTCTCCAGCCCAGCACTTGCTATTCTTGTGAAAGACCTGGGTTTGACTCCCAGAGCACACACAGTGGCTCACAATCACCTGAAACTCCAGTCTCAGGGGATTTGATGTCCTCTTCTGATCCCTGCAGGCAAACACATGGTACACAAGCCAAACACTCATAAACATAAGATAAACAGATTTTTAAAAATAATAATTAAAGAACAGAGAAGAATATACATTTAAAGTAGATCAGAACACAGACTCTTCTAAACCAGAGGCTAGAGACAATTGAATAAAACATGTTTGGCTTGATAAGATGTGAGTAGTATAACATTAAAAATAATGTTCTGGGCTGGGTGTGGTATACTCCTTCAGTCCCAACACCCGAGAGCAAAGGTAGGCAAACTGCTATGGTTTTTTTGTGTGTGTGTGTGTTGGGGGGAGCGGGAGGTCAGCCAAGGCTACATAGTATGGGAAAGGTTGAACTTAACACAGTTGGCGATGCTGCCTTACAGCAGGACTTTGCAGAGTTTTTCAATGCTAGTGGATACTCTAGCAGGACAGAGTAGGTAGTGATTTCCTAGGAATTTGGGTAAGAAGACTTTTTTATCTTAAGTATCCCAAAGAATCAATATTATTAACAAAATACTTTAGGAGATGCAGTTCTAAGTCTAAGTCATGGCTAACTATCACTAGTTTCTTTATATATAATTAATATGGGAACTGTAAATAACTCACAGATTGACTGTAGTTATAATAAAAGTAACTATATATTGAAATATATAGAAATATATAGATTCTCACTTCACAGTTTGTGTGTTATTTGGTTTTTTGTTTTTTTTTTTTTCCATACAGTGCTGGTATATTGCCCATGCAGACCTGGAGCTTGCTGTGTATTCCAAACAGAACTCAAACTCAAGATCCTCCTGCCTCAGCCTCCCTAGCATTAGCATTAAAGGTGTACTCCCCATGCTCAGCAATTCAGTAAAAAATTTAATGGAATTTTGAGGATTTCTTTCTTTCTTTTTTTCTTTTTTTTTTGATTTTTCGAGACAGGGTTTCTCCGTAGCTTTTGGTTCCTGTCCTGGAACTAGCTCTTGTAGACCAGGCTGGCCTCGAACTCCCAGAGATCCGCCTGCCTCTGCCTCCCGAGTGCTGGGATTAAAGGCGTGCGCCACCACTGCCCGGCTTGAGGATTTATTTCTTAAATTTTATTTATTTATTTATTTATTTATTTATTTATTTATTTATTTTGTGTGTGTGTGTCTGTCTGCTATGTGTGTGAAGTTGCCCACAGTGGCCAGAAGAGGGCATTGGGACCCTTGGAGGAGTTATAAGTAGTTTTGAGTCTACTTGATGAAAATGCTGGGAATTGAACTTGGGTCCTCTGGAAGAGCAACCAGTGCTCTTAACCAGTGAGCCATCTCTCCAGCCCCTTGGGTATGTTCGTGTGGCTCACATGTGCATGCCAGTGTGTATATACATTTGTGTGAGCACATCTGGAGGTCAGAGATAAATGTTGGTTTTTCCCTTACCACTTCCATTTTATTTTTGAGACAAGCTCATTTGCTGAACCTGGAGCTCACAGATTGCCTAGAGTGGCTGGTCAGTGGGCTCCAGGGATCACCTGTTTCTCTCCAGCGCTGGGACTACAGACCCATTCCACCAGCCTCCTTAGGAAACAATGGCTCCAGACTTCAACCAGACTCTGGGTATCTGCTTTGGTCTGATTCTCCATCCCCAGCTCTCTAGGGAGCTCCTTGTACCAGTTTCCCCACAGTCAGCTGAAAGGCACAGCACAGCTAAGCCCTTTCCGTGCACAAGGCTTGTCTTAGGTTTCTATTGCGGTGATGAACACCATCACCAGAGCAACTTGGGAGGAAAAGGTTTATTTCAGCTTGTAACTCTCAGGTCACTCTCGGTCTCCAAGAAAAGTCAGGGCAGGAACCTGGAGGCAGGCACTGAAGCAGAGGCAATGGAGGAGTGCTGCTTACTGGATTGCTCCTCATGGCTTGCTCTGCCTACTTTCTCTACTTTCTTATAGAACCCAGGACCATCTCTCCAGCGGTGGACCACCCACAGTGGACTTGGTCCTCCCATATTGATCACAAATTAAGAAAATGCCCCACAGACTTGCTTACACGCCAATCTCAGGGAGGCATTTTCTCAGTTGTGGTTTCCTACTCTCCAATAGCTCTAGCTTGTGTCAAGCTGATAAAAAACAAACAAAAAAAAAACCCAAAACAAAAAATCAAAACCAAAACCAAAACAAACCAACAACAACAACAACAAAAAAACAGGACAAGGTTCCGTCTGCTCTCTCTTTGTGTGTGTGTGGTTATGTGTTTGTGTGAATGTATGTGGATGCCTGTGGAAGCCAGAAGATGTGGGATGCCCTAGAACTGGAGTTGCAGGTCATTGTGAGCCTCACACAACATGGGTACTGGGAACTTAACTATGGGTCCTCTGAAGAGCCAAACATTCAAACCATGAAGCCATCTCTCCAACCTATCTTTCTTTGTTTTTTTGAGATAGAGTCTCATGTAGCCCAGGCTGGCCTCAAACTCATTATGTAGCCAAGGATGACCTCAAACTTTTGATCCTCCTGCTTCCCTTTCCCAAGTGCTGGAATTACAGGTGAGCATTACCACACCCAGTTTGTGCAGTGGTGAGGATGGAACCCAGGGTTTTCTGTTCAAGTGCTCTGCCAACTGAGGTACATAACTAGCCCTCCATCTGTCCTTTCTTCGAGGGCAGTGGGGCCCAGAAGCTAATGAGGTTCAAGGGAAGAAGTCTCTACCTTCCATTCCTATTCACACAGGGCTAGCAGCAGTGGGTTCTTGGGCCTGTGAATGAATACTTCGGCACCCCTTGGCTGCAAGGAGTAGTACCCGGGTTTCAAATCAATCCAGCTTGCAGGGTATGAAGTGCTTTAAGAAAAGGGAGGCATATATATGCCCTTTTATCTTGTGACTCTTGTGGATGATGCTGTGGCATGCACACATTCATGGTAGAATAAATCAGTGAAACAAAACCATAAATCTGACCAAACAGATGATAAGTCAGGCCAGAAATTTATACCAGGTCAGAGGATTGCAGATTACACTGGAATCTCAGTGCCTAGAAGGTGGAGGGAGGAGGATCCAAAGTTCAAGGTCACTGTTAGCTGTACTGTGATTTATATTCTTAGCTACACACAGAGGCAGAGGCTGGAAGATCAGGAGTTCAAGATTGTATATAGCAGAGGCAGGAATATCAGAAGTTCAAGATTGTCTATAGCGACTTACTGAGTCTGAGGCCACCCTGGGTAACATGGGATTCTGTCTAGAAAACAATAAAAATCCCATTATGGTTTCTTGCTGCCACCAACTCTGTACTGGGCAAAGTAGGCTGCAGGGGAGAAATATTCAGAGGAGCTTGTACTCGGGGGCCCTGTGAGGCTGGAGGACTCACTGTCAGAAATATTCAGAGGAGCTGTCTTGGGGACCCTATGAAGCTAGGGGCACTGTCATCATGTTTGGCTTTCTAGAACTCCTGAGTTCCCCATAATCTCAGAAGTCAAGCAAAGGAAAAGAGACGCATTCTCTATTACAAGAAGTCCTTAAAGAGGGCCAGGCCTTCATATTTCCTGAGATGGTTAGTGGTGGTCCCTCCTCCATCCAAGTGTCCACATCCGAAACCGTGGAGCTGCCTCTGCTTCCCTAGCTCTCCACCCATCTCTAAAGAGGCTCCATCCTCTGCCCTGGCATTTTATTCACACCTGTCCCCTCCCTCACCCTGCTTTAGTTCAGCCTCATCCTCTTCACCCACCTCCCTATTGACATCTCACCCTCCAGCCTCACCTTCTCCAACCTCTCATTCACCACTAGAGAAACCTAAGCTCAGATTTGTTGCCCTTAGTTACAGCCTTTAATTCATCCCAAATGTACTCTGTATTTTTTTCTTCCATGTCTGGTGCCTGGAATTCTTGCCTTTTCTGCACCACATCAGACTTGTGTTCCTAATTCTCTTCGAAGAGCTGGTTAGCAGTGTTGACTCTGTGAAGTCCTCCCTTACCATTGGATAAGAGCCCCATCTTTGGGCACTGGGCCCTGCTTCTTGGTTCTCCTGTGGTGCTCATGGTGCCTCAAACAACCCTGCTCTGGGCATACTTCTACAGTGAGAATCTACTTGTTGAGCCCAGCCCAGCATCTAGGTTCTTTCTTAGAATTTTTTTTTTTTTTTTTGAGAAGGAGCTGTGTATGTAAAGACTAAGGTTCTGGCAAACCCAAACTCAGTTTTCCATAGAGGAAGATGGAGAGGGATGTCCTCTCTCCAGGAGCCACATGGATACACTGGGAGAATCCACCCTTAACTGAAAAGCCATCTGACTACAAGGCACATAGACTAGAGCAGACATATAGGCTAGTCTTCCAAAATGCTCATCTACTATCTTTGTGATGCTCTGTCTTCCACTTTCAGGAAATGGCCCAGTCACTGAGTTGACGCCCTGGCAATCTCCATCCCTTAGACTCAACAGGTAACAGCAGTCTCAAACTCCTCTTTCAGCTCCAACAGCCAAAAAGTCAGAATGGCAGCATCCTCTCACTCTCAGGATCACTATGCACTGCTATTCATGCTGACATATACCTATAAACCTTCCTGTTATCATTTGAGCCCATCCTTCTCCTGGAGCTGTTACTAGTCTCTGCATCCTTAAAGTACCAGGAACTGAGCAGACATGTAGCAAACACTCATGAACTAAACAAATGAGTTAATGGGTAATCTGGTTTCAGTGAGGCCAGACTAGCATTCTCTCAAGCGTGCAAGGACCACGTCTGCTGCCATATGCCACTCTGTATCTTATGCCTCCAACTGCACAGGAGGCAGAGTGTTGCTTGATGAAATTAAGTACTCAAAAGCTCTATTTGTTTTTCTTGCAACAAATCTCTTCCAAGATGTAGACTGTGTGGCTGCACCAACCAGTTGAACAGACAACAGGCCAGAGGGCTGCCACTCATACCAATAACAGCCCAAATACTACTCAATTGCTCAACAGAGCCCTGGGAAGCAGGGAGTTCCCCAGGATCAGTGAGGTGTATGGCACAGCTGTCACACAAAATGGGTCATCCCAAAGTTTCTGGAAGACAGACACAGCAGGAGCAGAGCCCAGGGAATAGATCATCAAGAAGAGCTCCTGTCTCTTTCCTAAGGAGACAAGAAGAGACCCTGGGGAGCCCAGAGATAGGCTGGGACCTGGTTCAGCTGCTGAGATGCATCCAGGCCAGTTAAATAATTGGCATGATAGGGAAAGAAGGGAAGCCACTCCTTTTGGGCAAACTCCCACCCCACACAGGAGGCTCAAGGCAGCTGTGGTAACAGCAGCAGCAACAACAAGGCAGGGATTTCTTCCTCTGCCTCCCACTAGCTGAGAGCTAATGCTTAAATTAGCACCTTGGAAACACCCAGATCTACTGGCTGCACCTTCTCTCTCAAGGGCTGCCACTCCCCCAAGCCTCTTTTTCAAGATGAGTTTCTCTTTCAAGTAAAAATAAAGAAAAAGATGCTTCTCCTAGGGGAGGGCTATTGTATGATGGGGCCCAAGACACAGGCCTCTGTCCATACATGCAGGTCCTGAAAGGGGCAATGAAGCCAATAATGGAGCTTCCATTTTTTTCTTGGGGTCTAAGGAGGCAGACTTCACTCTGCTCTCAGGGAGCTCACTCATGGAATGAGCTAGAGAAATAAGCTTTTTACCGAACTGTGTGTTCCAGCAGGGCATGGCCCCATCTAAACTTATGTGGCTAATCACTGTGTTCCTGATACCTTGTGTAGTATTTGAAACAGTGTAGATGGTCAAATTGGTAACTCAATTTTCTGAGTCAATATATCAGACACCGTGGTATTCTTTGGAAGGGAGAATGAGGAACTATTGTTTGCTAGGTGGTGGTGGCACACGCCTTTTATCCCAGCACTTGGGAGGCAGAGGCAGGTGGATCTCTGTGAGTTAGAGGCCAGCCTGGTCTACAAGAGCTGGTTCCAGGATAGGCTCCAAAAAGGAACTATTGTTTAAACATTAAATGAATAGTTTGTCTTCATTTTTGTAAATGGAAAACCAGTTCAAAGAGAATGAGAGACTTCCTAGAGGTCACTATAAATAACAGCAAAAAGTGGAAGACATCCCAAGTGCATCTGAGCCTGGGACCCTGCTTTTGATGGTCTTTCCCCAAGCACCCCACAAAATTGTTCTACCCTCTCCTTCTGTGGTGTGTACCTTGATTCCTTATGACCCAAATGAAGGTCCCTGGGGGAAAGGCTACACAAGGGTCTGCTGCTCTCAACAGAATAAAGGGCCCTTAAGGATTCTGGGGTGTCTCTAGATTTGAATATAGGAGCAGAGTCAAGAAACAGGGTCTATGACCCATAAGTGTTGGGCTATATTGTTATTTCTTTAAGATTCACTCAACCTCAACACAGTCTTCTCGTGCAGACTACCCTAGCTTTCAAAAAAGGGTGTGAGCAGCTACAGCTATCCTAATGAGCACCCCCTCACCGCAAACTCCTCCTTCTTCAGGGCCACACAAACCAAAACAGCTCAGGAGTCTTCCACCCGTGATTAAGAATAATACCAGGGCCGGGCGGTGGTGGCGCACGCCTTTAATCCCAGCACTCGGGAGGCAGAGGCAGGCGGATCTCTGTGAGTTCGAGACCAGCCTGGTCTACAAGAGCTAGTTCCAGGACAGGCTCCAAAACCACAGAGAAACCCTGTCTCGAAAAACAAAACAAAAAACAAACAAACAAAAAAAAAGAATAATACCAGGAAATAACCGTCACCAAGGATATCTGCACAAACCTGATGGCCTTACCCCTTCTTCTCTTTCTTGGACAGCTATTATCTCAGGAACCTCAGATGAGAAAAAAGAACCAACTCCTTTATTCGACTTACTAGAAGCTCCACCCCCTTCACCCACCCTTCCACACAGGATTAGCTTAGATTAGTTTAGAACTGGAAGGGCATTCTAGTTTGGAAACAAGGTTAGCTGAATAGGGAGCCTATAAAGCAAAGTTCTAACCCAATCAAGGTCCTTCTTTACGTTCATAGCACAGACTGCTCCCTGGGGGATTTTATGGTAGAGGAATCAATGTAGGAAAAAGTCCTCCAGGACCTCTCTCAGTTTAATGCTGTACACTTCTACAAAGCCCAGTCTGTTCCAATATCACAAAATGTAGAAGACATGTATCTCCAGCTAGATGCCAATTATCCAGCAAACTATGTGGCATGGGGATTGCCATAGCTCCCACCTTTCTACCTTGGTCCATCTTAGCTACTGTAATAGGCAAGTTACTTATCTAGGAAACCATAAAGCATACTGTCAATTGTGAAGCTGCAGACCCAAGAGAAGAACCTATTCTGGGCCACCCTGACTAACACCGAGGGAAGAGACCTAGGGAGCCCCGGAGCTTCAGAGGTGGAAGAGCAAAAGTCAGTGCCAGCAGAGAGCACGGAATCCACACCTTTTGGTTCCCAGCCTCTCCTGCCTCCTTTTAGCTCTTACAGCACGGGCCCCAAGGTGGGTGAAGTGAACGAATACAGCCTCAGCATTCTGCCCCTCCCCCTTCTCTAGTCCAGCTGGCTAGGCCTCTGACCTTCCTACCCATTTGCTGGCCCCAATGACAGCCAGGTAGCCCTAGGGCAATGGCCAACAGGCATCATCTTCTTTAGGCCATGCCTCCACAAACCGGTATCACCCTCCCCCTTCCATCCCCTTGGCGCC
The DNA here is from genome assembly GCF_018167655.1 of Microtus oregoni. NCBI lineage: Eukaryota > Metazoa > Chordata > Mammalia > Rodentia > Cricetidae > Microtus > Microtus oregoni. The sequence goes on along the minus strand of NW_024543076.1, from coordinate 6,213,663 downwards.
GGCATCGATGACATCATTCCTGCCTGACTCCAGGACCGCGGACCCGAGGCAGGATCCCCCGCCCTGCAAAGACTCCAAGCACGTAGGCCTAAGATGACAAGGGCTCTTCCGAATTCCCAACCGGTCTGTACAGGCTGCTCCAGCGCAGCGCCACCTCCTATCCTGGAGGTATCTTAGTGTTCGCATGGACACCCTTGATCCTTGATGACATCTCGCCACCGCACACTCTTCCCCGATTCCAGATGCCCCCAGCTTGAACTGGGGGCGCTCCTCTCTCTCGAGAAGGGAATTCCCAGGGCCTGCACCGAACCTCTGCCCTCATCGGTGCCTGGTTCCCATTCAGCTTGCTATTTATATAAAGGACTGGAGGGCAGGCCTCTGCAAAAGCCTATTTGCAGTCCTCTTTAGACTGACTGATCTCCTGGCCTTCTCCCTCGCCCTGAGCATCACAGGCCTCGAAGGCTAAACGCCTTTCTTACCCACCCCCATCCCGATTCTCTGGGCCTGCGGCCAAAGCAAAGATGCCCTATGACACCCTCTAGATGACCCCCCCCCCCCCCACTAGCGGTGTGCGCTATCGGGCTTCTCTCTGTCCTATCCGACCGCGTTCTGCCTCCACTGACCGGGTCCTCCGCCCTTCCAGGTCCTTCGCTCTCACCGCAGGTAGTCTCCCACGGTTTTCTCGCTCTGCAAGACTCCCTCCCCCGGCACTGCGTTTTCAGGGCTCCCCCTGCCTTATCAGATGGCGCTCCCCTCGCACAATCCCCACGGCCTAGTTCCTTCCCTCCCCTCCGGCGGCGCCCCTCCCGGCCCTGGCCTGCCCGCCGCCCGCCCCCTCACCAGCGGCTGCATCTCCGAGTGCGCGGTGGGCACCTGGAACCGGTCGATCTCCTCCATCATGGTGCCGGCGGGCGAGCGGGCCAGGGGCCGGGCGCGGCCAGGGACGCCGACGGGACCGCGCGGGGCGGCGGCCCCAGAAGCCCGGCAGATGATGCAGACTAGGCCGCCCCTGACCAGTCGGGCGGATAAGCGGATGGAAGGATGGACAGGCGGCGAGAGGCTCGCGGGCTGACTGTGGCCGGCGTAGCTCCGTGGGGTTGCCTAGAGCTACCGCGGCACTGGCCCCGCGGAGCCGCAGGTCTTGCCTCGCCTCCTCCTCCGCCGCCGCCTCCTGTCAGCAGCTCAGCCACTGCGGTGACTCTGCAACTCCACTTCCGGGTCCGGGACACCGCCCGGACTTGCATTATTCATGAGAAGGCGGGGTCTGGAAGCCCTAGCCCTGCCCACTTGCGGGAGCTCCCAGTGCGCGCGGCGGGCGGACGTCTTTTTTTTTTTTTTTTTGCTGCGGGGGCGGGGCTTAGCGGAGCCAGAGGAGCCTGGCGGAGCCAGCTCCGCCTCCACCCCGTGCCGGGAGGGGGCGCTAGGCGCGCCTGCGCTTTGGCTGCCTGTCGGTTGCTGGGTAACCGCGTCAGGGAGGAGCCGATGCTGTTCTACAAGGGCGCGGGGGACCCACGACGACAGCTGTCCCTGAAGAACCCTGGTAACTGGGAATTGAAGTGGAAGAGAGTCTGCATTTCTTGTGTGTGGTCCAGAAGGAGAGAATTCTCCCCAGGAAAGGGAGCATTTTGTAGGCTTCTTTTTCAGGGTTTGAGGTGCTTTCCATTTTTGCAGCAATGCCCCAGAAACAGACTCGTAAGCAGGTAATGTCATACTGTGGCCTGCTGTCTTCTGATGACCTCTGACCTTAACCGCCAATTATTCCCTGTTGATCGCCAGCCTCTCTCTCTTGTGACTCCTGGCTTGTGTTCCCACTGACCTGATTCTCCCGTTCTCTCTCACAAATCTGTCCTTCGCTCCCATATTTTCCTGAACCCACTGTCATTTTATTTTTAGCCTCATCTGTCCTTTCCCTATTTCCACCTCTTCACTTCACAGGCCTATCCCCTCCAGTCCATCTCTCTTAGCCCTTCCACCTCTACTCCCTTCAGCCCCTTCTTCATTGCCCCTCTCATTCTTGTCCCAAAGGACTTTTTGTCCAGCATTCTGCTGTACAGTGCTCTGAGCTAAGTGTGGGGACAAGGGGCCATTCGCCATGTGGGAGTTTTGAGAGAGAAGTCAAACAGACAAGAGGAGGAGAAAGACTCTTTCCCTGCCATCAAACTTGTCTCCTCCCTATGAGACTCAGCCATGTGAATGCTGTATCTATGTCATCTGGCAAGATGTCATCCTTCCCACGGGAGTTTCCAATCAAATCACCCCCAGGATCACCACGGATGACAAGCTAGTCTTGGGTTCTCAAGGAACATTCTGAGATATAAAAGAATGACTCCGTCCTTCAGAAATTGCTTTTCTAACTTCTCTTAAGGCTTCATTTGTTTTTAAGTTTTCTACACTTTAAGCTTAGGTATATTGAGATTGGGAGGGCAGATCTATATCCATGATGTTTGTGACTTTGCATATTTTGGTACATATTTTTGTATACTAACCTTGTGCCCTCCACTTCTTTTACGTTGGTCATCTAAAGTTGAAGAGCCTATTATTCTTAGAGTTATGTAGCCATTGAGAGGTTATTCTGTTCATGTGTTGGCCATGCCCTAGTTTTATGTTGTGTCCGAGCTGTGTTTTGAAACTATTGTAGGGTGCTTAAGGCAGCTGGCCCTTAGTTTATGGGCAGCTTGCTTTAATTTGAAAGTACCAAGGTCTAGCTAGTGATATATAATAAGATCCTTTTATATGTTCTGGGTTTTGACAGAGTTGTACACTTATAGATACAATCAAAATATAGAATATGTCCCCTATTACAAGAAAGTCTCTGTGCCTTAGTCCACTTGAGCTCTCCCTCCCTCTTCCCTCTAACAATTGGTCTAGCATCTTGGACTTTAAACAGGAGGCATGTCTCCAGTCTCATTAGGGGAAGCATCGATGACTAGTTACATTGAGAGCAGAAAGAGGTGGCAACAGATAGTGAGGACAGCAACCTAGGTGAACGGGCCCGCACACCTCAGCCCTGTCGGCTGGAGGGAAGGGTATTTCAGTTACGGCCGCACACCTCAGCCCTGTCAGCTGGAGGGAAGGGTATTTCAGTACACTATGAGCACTAGTCTGCTGTAACCAAAGGTTAGGCTGTGTTTATCATGATCTTGTCTGGGCGAAACTCAATTTAGATCAGTACTAGATACTAAGGTATACTTAGTACTGGACATACTTGGGATGTTGTTTCTGACTCTTAGGGTAAAGAGAGCAGAGAGAGAAGAGTTCCTGGGACTGAAGGAGAGGAAGGCATGTAGGTTGAAGCAGTAGACAGGCTTCAGGGAGGAGGACAGTAGGCCTTGGAAGCCCACAGTGGTGAGGAAAGGTCAGGATCGGGATAGTTAGAGGACAGAGAGAAGCTTACTGTCGGTTCATGACATGCCACTGATCAGGTCTTTTAAAGGTGTGTGTGTGTGTGTGTGTGTGTGTGTGTGTGTGTGTGTGTAGGTGGCTGTTGAGACGAGAGGCATCAGATACCCCTGGAGTTAGAATTTCAGATGGTTGCCAGCCAGCAGAAGTGGACTCTGGGAATCAGACTCAGGTTGTCTGCAGGAGCAGTTCATGCTCCTGACGGCGGAACCATCTCTCCCGTCCTGCTTTTTAGTATTTTCGATTGCTCTTAAAGAGTCTCAAAAGTCTAACTAGGTTGTTTCAAAGGGAAGGACGACCCCAAATGGACTGCTACCCAGTCTACTTCAGACTTAACATTACCTACATGAGAATTCTCCCATGAGTACCCTGACCTGCCCTCTCCCTGCAGACCGATATCCACACTTTCTCCTTCAGGCCTTTGAAACTGCTCTTGCCCTGTGGCTGGTGCAGTCTTTTCCGCCTGCTGCCATCTGCTTCACCTTGCCCTGCCCTAAATTTCCTTTTTCTTTCTTGTATGTCAAGTTTCAACGCAGTATTCCTATTTTCCTACAAAGGACTAAGTCCACTTTCTGGAAACAGAGCAGGGTGACATGGCTACCCCTGTATAAACTCTATTGTGGCAAAGCTCAAATACGTATTCTCATTCATTGTTCCTCTCCGTTTCTTGGATAAAACCTTGCATATATTTAATTCTGAAAGAAACTGGTCGAATATCAGTCTGGATGCACAAGCTTGTCTTTGGAAGTTTTCATCTGAGTGTGTTTGATGGATGGGAAGGAGGAAGCCTGGATGAGACTACTAATAACAGGAAGCTTAGTGAGACCTGGAAATGCATGTATGAACGAACTCCTCTGGGCTCTGGGTGTGTGGCTGCCTTGGCAGCAGGGCTATGAATGACTTGGGTTTGAACTATGCTCATCTGTGGCTTAGGAGCTAGGTGTAAGGTACTAAGAGGTTAAAAATCTTCATGAGGTAACTACTCCGTCTTATGCAGTAATTGCAGATGGAGAGGGTCTTCTCTGTGCCAGGTACTGTCGTAGGTATCGGTGACACAGAAGGAGACAACACACATGCACAAAAGATAAGCTCTTGTGGAGCTTATCTGCCATGTGCAGGGAGACTGTCAACAAATAAATAAGTAAAGCACGTGGTATGTTAGACAGTAGTGGGTGCCGAGAAGAAACACAAATCAGGGTGATGTAGTTAGACATTTGCCTTCAGATGATTGTAATTTAAATAAAGTCTTCAGAGGCAACAACAGAGCAAAAACCTTCAAGAAAGGCAGGAGGTGTGGTATCACTGGGGGCGGGGGAGTGGGGAGCCTTCCAGACGGTTGGCACAGCAAGTGTAAGGCTCCTGTGGCTGGGCCCTGCTATTCATGTTCTGGCTCAGCAAGGCAGAGAGGCAGGTAGTGGGGACAAGGTCAGAGAGGTGTCTCTTGCCTCTCATGCTTTTACCCCCAAGAGTTAATCAAATAACTCACACCATATTAAAGCGGTCACGATGGCACTCCATGAATCATAATTTGTAATTAAAATGCATGAATGCCAGGCACCGTAAACCCCAGCTCCAAACATCCCTGGTAATGCCCCATGACAAACTGCCCTTCCTAAAAGTGGTGAGCATGCCAGCTAGCTGTGTGTGTTATGCGCAGGAGCTTTGCAGCGTTGCCAAACATTGCCTGGCAGCCAGACTTCTTAGTAGAAAACCAAATTAGAGTCTTCTGTGAACTCCAGTTAAGAGCTAATTTTAGTTTATGACTAACAAATTTTAGTACCCCTTTATAACTCAGTTGGTTATCATTAAAAAAAAAGACCTGGAATTTTGCATTGTTTGCTTATAAAAGTCCCCCCCCCCCAAAAGGACTTACATTTAGTCAACTTTGTGGTCTTTCAAGAAACCCCCCTGGGGCAACACTTTCAGAAATAGTGATCTGGATGAAAACTTACTAGGGAGTAAGGGGCAGGATTGGCGAGAGATTGGAAGAGAGCATTAGATAAGTAATTTCTTCCCAGACTTTTCCACCTCACTTCCTTCTAAATACCTCTCAGTCTAAATCACTCCCATTCTCAAACCCAATCTATAAACCTCTCCCACCTAGAATGCTACAGAAGGCTCGCACATGCTCATGCCCCTTCAAATCCATTCTCTACACTGCATCAAAAATATTTTTTTTTTCACTAAGCATGGTAGCACACAGCAAGGCCTTGCTTCAAAAAACAAAAATTTGCGCCGATGAGATGTCTCAGTGGGAAAAGAGGAGCTTGGCATCAAGCCTGAAGACTCGAATTCTATCCTGAGAACCCATATGGTAGAAGGAGAAAACCAATTGCCAGAGATGGTCCTCTGGCCTCCTCATGCATGATATGGTACATGAGTGCCCGCAAGAGCTCACACACACACACACATAGATAAATAAACACATAAATGTAATTCAAAACAAACCAAACCCCAAATCTTTCCAAACTGCCAACACGATTAGGCTATTCCCCGTTCAGAACTTTTTAATGACTCCCATTGTTTTCCGGATAGAGTCCCGATTTTTAGATAATCCCTTGGGGCCTGAATGGACTGAGGCTTGCTCATGCGTTAAAACTTAATGTGTACTGTTCTTCCCTCACCAATACTGTACCTCACTTGTGTGTGCTATCCCCTATTTATGATATTTTGTTTTGTTTGTCATGGGGCCCAGATGAAGCAGGCCTTGAGCTCCTGAACCTCCTGTTTTTGCCTCCCAAATGCTGTGACTACAGGCATGCCTGCCTTTCCCTCTGTTCCAAACAGTCTTCATATCCTCACTCATACATGTAATCCCAAGATTTTTAAGTCAGATGTCAATCCCCACAACCCGTTCTGATGTCTCTTGCCCTGTTACTGAAGATGGGGCTAAAGTTCATAGTTGTTCATATTTACGTCTGCATTATTATGCTGTATGTTCCTTTCTCCCATAGCGTGAATCAAGGTTTGTGATTATTCATTCATTTGGTTATGTAATTGTTTGGTCGTTGTGTGTCTCTTGTGAGATTGTATGCCCCTTGGAGCAGAGCTTGTGGATGCCTGTGTTTACAGCTGTATTCTCAGGCTAACAGTGGCTCTCATATCAGAAACTCTCAGAGAATGGCTGAGCGTTAAGTGAATGAGGGAATACAGTAGTGGGTGTTCCATACTGTGTCTCTCACATTGACCCTGGGAGAAACAGGGAAGACGTGTGAGAGGAATGCCAACATCTAAGGTATGAACAGACACACATGCATCCAAAATGAAGACTAAGAAATAACCAAAGAAGCAAGACAGTGGGGTGGTGGGTAGTTCTTCAGCGACTGAGGGAAAGAGTGAGCTGCCAGCCATGTGGCCCGCTACTCAAGTGTCAGCAGAGTAACCACAAAGACGTGGCCTTCAGATGCAAGGATTAGGATTTCATTAAGGACTTTGCAGAGAACAACTTCAGAGGTAAAAGCGGGACTGTGAACTAGAAGGCAGTGAAGACCATATGGGCAGGGATATTTCTTTTTAAGATGAAAGTAAAACTTGAATATATTAAGCCCTGTGGCAAAAGATCCGGATGGAGAGAAGCTAAAGATAAAGGAGAGAAAAATTGAATTATGGCGACCCAAGTTTCTGAGAAGGTGGGAAGGGATCTGCACAGACGGGAGGGGCCTGCTTTGAAACAGGGGAGAGGAAAGGAGGGTGCTGACGATGGTAATTTTGAGGTTTCGTGGCAGGAAGTTGAGAGGGTTTTCTCTTCTCTTCCCCTAATAGTGTTACGGAATTCCTTCTGGAAGTGATAACTAGAAAACAAATTTTGCCAATGGCTGTTCCATTTTGTTATGATTGCAGTCATGCTATTTTCAGAGTTATGGTCTGAGGTTTGTCATGCGCAATTATCAGATTACAAAACAGCTGTGAGCGTTTGAGGCCAGAACCCAGCCCCACTCCCACCCCCCCTTCGCTTTGGAGCCTAACACATTGTTAGGATTTGGGACATGCCAGGTACTCGAATAATAATGACAGAGCACCCTTGTGCTTATCATTGGGCTTTGCAGCCTGCCAGCCGAAGAGTAATGTGGGTTCTTTGGTTCCAGCTGTGCGCAAGCCACATGAAATCGTTTCTGCCAGTTAGGAATGTGTATGGCGTGCTCAATCTTCCCTGTTGCTGAGCACTGACAGGGTGGTGTGAGAGGAGCAAAGAATGTAGCTGTTGATCAAACTTTAGTTCCACTTCTTCGAGTGTCACCACGCTTTGGAGCCGCTGGGTTTTAATGTCTTCCATTTATCTTGCCTCCCTGCTTTGAGAGCCCTCGGGAGTGGGAGCTAGCCCAGCTCTGTGCCTTTAGCTCTTGTCCCAGGACCTGCACCATAAATACTGGGTGGATCAGGAGATGAGTGGCTCGTGATGGAATGACGGATGATGGAAAGGTACGTATGGCAATACTTTGAGCACTAACTTCTTGCTGCCTAGAGAAGTTGCTCGTGCTGCCTTTATCCTAGTGAAAGCAGACCAATCCCGCATACAAGGAGGGACCCTGACTCTGGTGTTAGCTTAGGTTCCTCCTCCTCCTCTATTATATACCTCATATTTATTTTCTTATTTACTTGTTCTTTCCATGCATGTATTCAGATCCAGCCCTGGAGGATAGATAGATCAAATAATCTGTGGATCCTTGAATAGACGACACCTATGTCTATGCTTCTTGCTTTTGTGATGGTTTTGGCCTCTCTCCCTAGAATGCTTAAGCCATTTCCTTTACTCTTATAAGAAATTCTAAGGAATATATACCGGTGTTTTGCTTTTTTTCTCTTCAATAGGTTTACAGCCATATAAACCCACTGCCAATGGAAAATATTGCAAGTTGAATGCATTTACTACACATCACTTACCAAGCGTCATAGTTTAGCAACACAGTTCATTGTAGAGTATGAGTTATTTACCCTTAAGATCACTTAGCTGCTTGGGCGTTCTGCCTCACCGCTGCTGCCTAGCATCTGGAGGAAGTATACCCTATGGTGTGGCACAGGGAGGGACCAGAATTTAAAGTGTTGTCTGTACAGAATGCGTATCACTTCCACTCATCATAGGATGAAAACAAGTAAGTCAAAGCATCATCAGTCAGAGTCTATCCACATTGTAGGTAAGAGAACAGAAGTCCTCAAGTTAGCTCAAAAGAGGCAGGAGGGAGAATGTGCAATGTGTCTATGTGGAGGGCTGTGTGGTATCCCACAGAGATGCATCACATATAGATAGACGTATAGATAGCCTGGCACTGGAGTTGGAAAGCCATCCAGTCTGAAACAGGTGTAGAGATCCACGGCTTTGTCCACATCGCTCGCAGCCTCTCTACTTCTCTCAGTAACCACTCTTCTTTCCCAACTAGCCAGTGTTTTCACGTCTGCTCCCTTGTAACCTTAGTGTGGTTCTAGTTCATCATACCTGCTCTGGCTGGTCTCTCCCCCCTGAGCATTCCCATCAGTATCTCCAGCCAACTACCAGCTCTCTCTCTCTCTCTCTCTCTCTGTGGCGCTGGTTCAGACTCTTAGGGAAGGAGTCTGTCTGGCCTTAGCTTTGCGACTTTAGTTCATGGAGTCTGTTATCAGCACGAGACAAAAGCTGGGAGCAGGGCAGTTTGCTTTAGATATACTCTTTTTAAAATTGTTTTCTTCAATGCAAGGTATAACTTGGTTTACACTAAAGTAACTTGTGTGTTGTTTCTGGTAAATCTCTTCTTTCTCATGAATTGTGCACGAAGGGGCCTCAGATTTCTTCTAGTCCAATGCCTTCATTCAGGGCTGATATTTACATTACAAAGGGCTCGTATGACCTTTACAAAAGCCTTTACTGTAGAACTTAAAAAAAATAGCACATTTCTGTGTGAATTTTAAGATACCATATAGTTTCTATATAACCCTTAGAGATGTTACCATAGGGGAGTTGTAATCTTGCCATCCTGAAGCATTAATCCCTGACTTGCCTCCCAGGGTGAGTTACTATAAATGTGGACACGGTTCTAAGGCAGTCATTTTAAGGCACAGAGCCATGAGCAGCACGGGACATTGATTCCTGCAGGAAAGGAAACACCCGATACGAGTCACACATTTTACCCTTGTTCTCTGCCTCATGACAATGGCTGGGGTGTGTGTGTGTGGAGCAGAAGATAGAAGATAGAAGAGCCTTGCAGTGCGAGAGATGAGCTATAGGTAGTGGTGAGAGCAGGCAAAGGTTCCAAAGCAGTCATCTTACAGAATGAAAGACATCACTGTCTTAATGGATGGACAGACGGGAAACCTCAGCAGAAATATAGAAGTAATAGGAAAACACACTATCAGAAGCGAAAATGTACTTGGATGACCTGACCGCTATCACAGCCGACTGTGTTGCTAAGCAATGCGTTTGGTATCTTAGGTGCAGTGCATGCGTTTGGCTTACAGCACTTTTCATTTACAATTGGGTTTGTCTGGCGTAAGCCTGTTGGAAATGGAAGAACAGCCGTGCGCATACCTTCCAGTGCGTTAGGCCCAGAAAGGTGCATTCTGGGTACATGGGTGAATGGGAACAATCTAGATCATAGAACAGAAGGAAACACGGATTTTAAAAAAGGAGCTTTAGTCGCCTGTGGGAATGCATCACATGTATACTTGGAATATGTATGTTATTGGACTGCTAGAAGGAAAAGTAAAAGAGAAAGAAGTAGTGTTTAGAGTTTCCCCAAATGATGGGAAACTTACGGAATGATGAAAAACTCACTGAGTCCAAGCAGGATAAATGCAATAAAGTCAGATCCCTTATAATAACACCTTTGAAAACCAAAGATAAAAATGAAATCATTCACTCTGCCCCTGGACTGTGCTCCGCAGTTTCCTGAGGACTGCGCTCAACAGGCCTGGCAAAGTCTGGCACTTCAGACATCTTGAGGTTCTGTGCTGCTGCAGAGCCCTGCACCGCTGGTCACAGGGAGCCAGGCAGTCTCCTGGCCTTGGCCTGTGTTCTTGCTGCTTCACCAGACCCTCAGCCCCTTTCCACCTTGTTTCCCAAGAATTCCCTGAAGGTGACATGACCCTGGTCTGCCCAGTGCCCAAGGCACAGAGGGAGCAGAACGAAGAGCTGGCTCTAGGCTTTTGCACCCCACATCCCTTCCATTTGCCTCAGTCTATATATTTGCCACATCCTGGAGCCACTTCTAATCCATCCAACTCACAGATTCTTTCTAGAGATCTTGTAGTTTCAGAGGAAGGTGGGGGGAAATCAAAGTGTCTAAGATGTGGGGGTAGGAATAGAGGAAGACGTATTGTGTACAGTGAACAGCGGTATAAATTATGTATTACTTCTCAATGGAGTCCAGACACAAGGCAATTATATATTTAAAGCACTGAAAGAAATTACTATTAACCCAGAATTCTCTATCCAGCAAAACACCTCTCAAGAAAAAGTAACAGGGCCAGTGAAATGTCTGTGAGGGTAAAGCTCTCACTAAGCGAGCTTGGCAGCCTAGGCTCAGTTCCCAGAGCCCACAGTGGAAGCAGAGAGCTGGCTCCCAAGAGTTGTCTCCTGACCTCCATCTGTGTGCACATCCACACGCATACACACTAATAGTGGTAAACAAAAACAGTAATAAAAAGGGTTCCTCAGAAAAGGATGAAACATCTTTTCAAGTGACCCAAAGCTGAGAGATTTATTATCATCACACATCAAGACAGGAGCACATTGGTAATAGGAAACATGCTGGTAAAGGCATGCTGCCCCCACCCTTATATTAATTTTTTAAAGGGCAAGGAATTATTTACTGCAAAAGTAATTATTATTAATATTATCATGTGGGACCCATAATCTATGTGGAAATGAAATATATGACCATATAGGTTAAAGGTAGTGGTGACAAATGGAATTTTTTTTTTAAATATTTCTTTATTTATTATGTATACAATACTCTGTTTGTGTGTATGCCTGCAGGCCAGAAGAGGGCAGCAGACCCCATTACAGATGGTTGTGAGCCACCATGTGGTTGCTGGGAATTGAACTCAGGACCTTTGGAAGAGGAGGCAATGCTCTTAACCTCTGAGCCATCTCTCCAGCCCCGACAAATGGAATTATAAGGTGAAGTTATTGCGAGTGGGCTCAGTAACGCACTCCGGTATTGGAAGTGCAAGTGTAAGCCTGACTACTTGAGACCCTGCCATAAACAAGACAAAATCCACTATTATTACGTTGTGAAGTGGTATGATATGCCTTCTTAGTAGACAGTAACTGCATTGTGAAGTGTAGAGTGGCCTGATGTTCTTTTCTGTTGCTTTGTCCTTTCTTGAGACAGTCTGATATAGCCAAGGGTGGCCAGAAATTTGTCATGTACTCAAGACCAGCCTTGACCCCCAGATCCTCCCTCCTCTACACCCCAAGTGCATGGCCACACCTGGTTTAGCAAGTTACTCTTGGCAGAAGGCACATGCTGCAGACCTTCCAACAAACACAGACATAAACACATAAACACTGTGCAAAAAGGCACAGATGAAAAACCAACCAAGAAAATGAAATAGGACACTGAAGATTTTTCTCAATCAACACATCCACAAAAATTACTAAGGATTAATAAAAATCAAATGATGAAAAAATAGAAAACAAAAAAGAAATATAACAGAGAGAGAGAGAGAGAGAGAGAGAGAGAGAGAGAGAGAAAAGAGCGACAAAGCAAAGATAGTCACACTAATCAATACCTTCACCAAAAGAGGTAGAGCTGATCAGGCTGGGGGATAAAGCTCAAACTCAAGCTGTATGTTGCCTACATGATATAGGGTTTAAATGTAAAGACATAAAGAGAGTACAAAAGATGGGAAAATGTACTGTGTAAGCCAGAGTTAGTGTAGAGGCAGGAAGATCCAGAATAGCCCAGTCCTGTGGCTCCATTGTGAGTTCAAGACCAGCCTGAGTTACCTAAGGCTCTGTTGATGATGATGATGATGACAGCATGCAATGCAAGTGGCAAATATAAGCAGCTTTCTTTGTTACACAAAGTAACTTTCAAAATAAGAAATTTTCCCATTTTAGAATGATTAAAGGTTCATTTAAGAAAGAAGAAAAACACAAAGTATATGCATCTATTACTAGACCCTTAAAATATAAGGGAATTAAGAATTGGCAGAACTAAAGAGAGAGAAACGGAGAAATAAGTATAGATTTTTAGCACTCTTCCCTCACTAATTGAGAGGTACAGAAGTCTGAACAGTACCATCAACCAACTTGACCTAATTAACATTTATAGAACATTACACTCAAGTACTACAGACTGTTTCCAGAGATCCACTGTACACTGGGATTAAACATAGCCTTAATATATTTCTAAAGATGGGAGGCGGTGGCGGGGAGGAGGCAGAAATCCTTAATAAATAAATAAATTAAAATATATATATATTTCTAAAGATTAAGCTCCTGCAGGTTTTAATTCAATTGAAATTTAATATATCCACTGAGGACAAAACATTTAAGCATAATTTAGACAAAATAGAGTTAAGCAATATATTCAAAATTTCCAAACATTAAACCATTAAACTTCTAAATGATTCATGGACAAAACACACACACACACACACACACGCACGCACGCACGCACACACACACACACACACACAAAACCCAAGAGAAATTAGAAAATGCCTTAACTGAAGGTAATAAATATTATAAAAATTGTGGGGTGCTGCTAGAGTGGGGCCTCTATAGCTTTTTAAATGCTTTATTGGAAAAGAAGAAAGGCTTAGACCCCCTTTAAAATGATTTATTTACTTTTATTTTATGTGCATTGTTGTTTTGCAGTATGCATGTCCATGTGAGGGTGTTGGATCCCCTGGAACTGGAACTACAGGCAGTTGTGGGTAGGAGGAATTGAACTCAGGTCCTCTGGAATAGTAGCCAGTGCTCTTAACTGCTGAGTCATTGCTCCAGCGCCATGCTGGGGGTGGGGGGAGCGTGGGGGGGGCAAGGAGAGGTGCTCAGCGGTGCAGTGTCTACCTTCCTTCCAAAGGACCTGAGCTCAGATCCTAGCATGCATATCAGACAGTTCACAGCCACCTATAACTCCACTTCCAAGGTAATTCAATGCATATACCAGCACACATGCACACATAAATAAAAATAAAATTAACCTTTAAGAAAGGAAGAGGTCAGTGAGATGGTTCAGTGGGTCAGGGCACTTGTCAAACCTGATGAACTTAGTTCACCTCCTGGGCCCACACAGTGGAAGAAGAGAACTGACTCCCGCGAGCTCCCCTCTGCCCTCCACATGTGTGCTGTGACAATAAATAAGGAGATAGATAGATAAAGAAATGCATGTAAAAGTATTAAAGAACATAGAAAAATAACCAAATCAAATCTAAAGTAGCTGAATCAGTTTTTATTTGACATCTGTGTTTTTTTGATGAATTAATTTATTGTTTCGGAGAAACGTGGAAAGAAAAAAGTTTAGCAGAGTCAGAAGCTGGGTCTTTGGAAGGAGTAATAAAGTTGATTTTTATTATTTATTTTGTTTTTGAGATTATAATATAATTACATCATTTCTCCTTTCCCTGTCCTCCCTCCAAACCCTCTCACACTCCTTGCTCTCTTTCAAACTGATGGCCTCTTTTTCATTAATTGTTGTTGCATGCATAAACGTATATGTGTATACATATACATTCCCAAACGCAGCCTTCTCGGTCTGTGTGATGCTGCTCGTCTGTATGCATACAGGACTGACCACTTTATTGTGGCCAGCCGATTGGTGCGTACTTGACGGGAAAACTTGCTTCCGCTCTCAGCATTCCTTTGTATAGAGCTGAGGCCTGGAGGTCTTCCCCATCCTCTTTGGCATGTCTGTTGTTGTTATCCTTGTTCAGCTCATGTCTAGGCAGTCATATTAGTGAGACTTCATACATGTAGCTTCTGATGTTACTAGAGACCCAGTCTCACAGCAGACTCCCTGATCCTCTGGCTCTCACAGTCTTTCCACCCCGCTTCCACAATGTTCCCTGAGCCGTAGCTGCACCAGTTATTGTGTTGCTGGTGTATCCATTGTGGCTGGGCTCTACAACGTTGATTTTTTTTAAAAAAAAGAATTATCAAGCCTTAGTGAGATTTTTAAAATGATACAGTAGCCAGTTTCAGGTCCTATAGATATTAAATGGATAGTAGGAGAATATTATTAACAACTTGATGCAACATATATGAAATGGACAAACTTCTTGAAAAATATAATTCACCTCAGCTGATGTAAGAAAAAATGGAAAATACCCTTATCTATTAAAGAAACTGAATTCATGATTTAAAACCTCCCCCAAACGAAACTTTAGGTGTAAATGATTGGGAACAAAGAACTTCAGACTTTCCTGCCTTGGTGGCATGAATTATAACCCCAGCTACCCAGAAAGCTGAGGAAGGAGGAACAAAATTCAAGGCCAGCATGGTCATTGTGAAAGAGACCCTGTCTCAAATCAAGCAGTACTAAACAAAACGGCGAAACCCCAGTCTTACACAGTATCCTTTTACAAACAGAACGATGATGTAGCAGAAGGCGGGTAGCAAAACCAAACTATTATACACGAAGAAAGTTGTGAACTAATCCTTAGAAACATCAATGCAAAAGAAGATTTGACAAAATGTTATTAAAGCTGTTCCAGCAACATGCCAAAATACATATTAGATCGAGTGTGGTTTGCCTTGAGAATGTCGAAGAACTCAAATCAGTTTAATGTGAAAACAAGCAAACAAAACCAAAACCGAAGTCTTTCTTGACATTAACAGAATAAAGGAGAAAATTCATATGGTGGCACCTCTAGATTCAGAAAAAAACCTGATAAATACAACATCTATCCCTAAGTATTGTTATAAGGGTCAGATGGGATTGTGTACTCAAGAATGTGTGGCAAATTGAAAGATTCTTTATAATGTAAATTCTTTATAATGTAAATGTCTTACTGTGACACCCTGAGATTTGCAGATTACTCCCTGACACACTTCTTGGGCCCAGGACAACACACTCTTCAGTTATCTGCCCTCAGAGAGAGACTGGTTGCCTTGTGTAGCAGACTGTGCTGTAATAGTAATAACAGCTGTAAAACCTATATCACCACCCATGGTTGTGGAAGAGAATAATTGTTTAACTATAAAAGATGTGTTGCTGTTTTGTCTTGCCTGCCTAAGGCACCTGATTGGTCTAATAAAAGCTGAACAGCCAATAACTAGGCAGTAGAGGGATAGGCTGGGCTGGCGGCCAGAGAGACTAAGTAGGAAGAGGAATCTAGGCTTGAGAGAGAACAAAGGAGAAATAGAGGAAGAGGCCCAGGACCAGTTAGCCAGGCAGTCTCCAGGCAGCCAGACACAAAGGAAGTAGGAAAGTAGGACTTACAGAATGAAAGAATGGTAAACAGCCCCAAAGCAAAACATGGATGAAGAAAAACAGATTAAATTAAGTTATAAGAGCTAGCGGGATATGCCTAAGCTAAGGCTGAGCGTTCATAACTAAAAAGTCTCCGTGTGATTTGGGAGCTGGCTGGTGGGACAGAGAAAGTCTACATTAATTGGTAGTTAAGGACTTGCTGGTGCTGGGCTCTGGATGAGCATTCTTTGTGTGCTACCTGAGAGGATATGTTCTGTGAGGTGGGCACTGATATTCTCCCCTGCTCTGTAGACAAGAGTGAGGACCAGAGAGAGTTGTGGTCAGTGACCACATATAGTGTGTGGCAGAGCCAGGGATCCAGCACGGCTTGTTTGGAGCTTTGTTTTCTTCTCACTCCCTTCTTTTCTTCATTCATTCATTCGTTATTTAATGTGCGTGAGTGGATGCCTCCAGGTGAGTGTCCATGAGGAAGTCAGAGGACTGCTGGGTAAATCTCTCCTTCCACCTTCCACCATGAGTCCCAAGGTCTGAAAGCTTGACACCAAATGTCTTTGTCTCCTGGGCCATCCATCCCCCACAGCCCCTGAGCTCTTATCTTCTAGACTAGACACTGCTTCATCTCCAGCCCCGTATCTGGAAGAAATCCATAGAGTTAGTTGGCTTTGCCCTTATAGGTTTCCAAGGTGATTCAGGGCTGAGTTTTTGTCTCTTTCTTGTCCACTGGGTTCTGGTGGCAGGCGCCTTTACCTGCTGAGCCATCTCTCTGCCCCCCTAGACACATTAAAACAAGGGACCTCTATTCCTGTAACTTGTGTGGTTTTTTTTTCTTTATTACTTCTTTCTCCTTCCCCCTCTTCTTCATCTTTTTTTCCTTACCTCTTCTCTCTTTCTTTTCCTGTGCTAGCGATCAAGCTCAGGATGTTCTAGTGAACTCCATACTTAACCCCTATAACTTGCTTTTTGTTTGTTAAGCATTATGAAGTTTCATTTTATTTTTATATTATTATTATCTTACAAATGATTAGGTCACATTGTAGCATTTGTTGGTCAGTTTGGCTTTGTCATTTCTCACCGCTTCTCCTCCCTTGTGCCTTCATCTCCAGGCATCTCCCTTCTGCTTTCAAGGGC
This sequence comes from Microtus oregoni, assembly GCF_018167655.1. NCBI lineage: Eukaryota > Metazoa > Chordata > Mammalia > Rodentia > Cricetidae > Microtus > Microtus oregoni. The sequence goes on along the minus strand of NW_024543076.1, from coordinate 6,196,783 downwards.
CCGCCTTTTCTACTGTGTCTTGCTCCCTTTGGCCTCCAATCTAGTTTCATAGTCTACATCCACTCCTTTTTTTTGTTTTATTAAAGATTATATGTATATATATATATATATATATATATATATATATATATATATATATATATGTTATGGACAGATATGAGCCAGCATGTGGGTACTGGGAATTGAACCCCAGTCCTCTGGAAGAGTAGCCAGTGCTCTTAAGTGTTGAGTCATCTTTCCAGCCCTGGCACATCTGTATTTTAAATTTTGGTATGCATTACCAAATTACCCACAGAACGTTTGCATCAAGTGTTCTCTCAGAACAGTGTGGGACAGTGCTTATCACCCTGCAAACCACTGTTCCCAAACTCAGGGTCTCTCATTAAACACTTACTGTGTGCTTCTGTGAGCCTCGGCTCAGGTCTGAAATGCATTCTCTGTAGTTGGATGAAGATGTGTTGGTGAATTGCCATTCCCGTGGGACCGAGGGCTTCTACTTTTTAGAAACTGAAGCTGCAAGCTGGTGAGGTATTTGGTTTCAATTGAGCTTAATGGAAGCCTGTTAGTGAGTTTTAAAATAAGGACCAAGACAACTGAATGGTAAACACGGTCTCCTGGGCCCCAGGAAAGAGGAAGCAGCGTCTGTGGGGTTGCATGCTTTGAAGAGCCCCCTTTCCAGGAACAATCGCGTAGCTGCGTGGGTTCTTCAGTGACACGTGAGTTGCTGAAGACTAGTCATTCCTAGAGTGGGTGCTCCCTAACGGGCAGAGGCGCGCACAGATTCTTCAGGCGTAGGGCCCAGCAGTTTCCACACACGGGAGCGTGGATGCCGCGAGCCACCATTTGTCATGGTGCATCAGCTGCGCATCAGCTCACTGAATCCTCACAAACCTGTGATTGCTTGGGAGGGGATTTCTATGATGCCTGTTTTAAAGACAAAGGCGCTGCGATGGAGAGGACTAGTGTTTGTTTCTCCTAGCGTCATGGAATTAGCCCGCGACACAGTGGATGCTCAAAGTAAGGTTGGCGTCAAAGCCCACACTTTGTCTCCATGGCTCCGCCTAATTGCACCCTCATTTTAAAAATGGTAAGGAATGGCTTACTTTTTTTTTTTTTTTCGAGAAAGAGTTTCCCTGTGTAACAGTCCTAGCTGTCCTGGAACTAGCTCTTGTAGACCACGCTGGTTTCGAACTCACAGGGATTCCCTTACCTCTGCCTTCCCAGGGCTAGGATTAAAGGCCTGCACCACCACTGCTGGCTTACTTTTTTTTTTTAATTTATTTATTTATTAAAGATTTCTGTCTCTTCCCCGACACCGCCTCCCATTTCCCCCCCGCCCCCTCAGCCCGAAAAGCAATCAGGGTTCCCTGTCCTGTGGGAAGTCCAAGGAACCCCCACCTCCATCCAGGTCTAGTAAGTTGAGCATCCAAACTGCCTAGGCTCCCACAAAGCCAGTGCGTGCAGTAGGATTAGAAACCCATTGCCATTGTTCTTGAGTTCTCAGTAGTCCTCATTGGCTTACTTTTTTTTTTTTTAAAGGCAGGGTTTTACTGTATTGGCTGCCTGTCCTGGAACTCACTATGTAGACCAGGCTGGCGTTAAACTCACAGAGATCTGCCTGCCTGTCTCCCAAGCACTGGAATTAAAGGTGTGCACTTTACTCCTTTTTTTTTCAGTCCTGAAGACTTAAGAAATTTAAAATTACTGGGTGTTTCCATCACACGGCCTTTGACCCCAGCACTTGGGAGGCAGAGGCAGAGGCAGAGGCAAGCAGATCTCTGAGTTCAAAGCCAGCCTGGTCTACAAAGCAAGTTCCAGCATAGCCTGGACCACACAGAGAGAGGGAGGGAATTTTTAAATTAATTTCTTTACGCTAAATTATGCTAAGGGATAGGCAGGCTACTTGTGCTGTACCAAAACAGTAAGAAACAAATTAATTCTAAGTGCTGGCAAAGGCACAGCAGGCGGCAACAGTCACCGTCAGTCACCATGACTGGGAAGTTTGTTTTCAATGTACCCTTGCTTTGTGCACATCATTTGTGTGAACTGCTCTCAAGAGCCTTATCTTTAAAATGAGAACCATTTTACCTGCTTTGTAGGAGCCTCTGAGGAGCAGGTATAATCACTGCTAATGCCTGATACGGAGTGCTTGCCTGAGTGAGTGCTTACCAGACTGCAGCTAAGGATGCTGGTGCGGCCAGCTGGTTCCTACCTGCCTCTTCCCCTCCTCTCTCCCCTTCCTGCACTGTGCCAACTGAACAGATCTTGGTTCATTACTGCTATAATGAGAAAGTCTCTTGTTAGCTGTCTTATTCTCACTCAGTTCCTGTCCACAGCCCTGGAAACTGTTCTCTGGCCTCTGGCTTCCTCGAGTATCCTAGGACACACTGGGCTACACTGAAGGCTGGGTATAAACAGGGCCAGCACTGGAAGTCAGAAAAGGCCAAGAGATTTTTTTAATTATTTATTATTATTAAGTTATTAATTATGTGTGTATGTGTACTTGTATGTGAATGCAGGTGCCTACAAAGGTCAGAGGCACGGAATGTCCCAGGATCTAGAGTTAAAGGCAGTTGTAAAGTGCCTAATGTGGATGCTGGGAATGGAAGCATCCCTGTCCTCGGAAGACCCGCCTAGGAGAAATCTTAATGTAAAAGATCTTGCAAAAGCATGCCGAGCCGAGAAGGTGATCCAGGGCTCTGCCCGAGGAAAGAGCTGGTGGTGGGCAGAGAGGCCGAAGCTTTGTTGTTTGTTTGGAGACGGGGCCTGGCTGTTCTGGAATTCACTCTGTAGACCAGGATGGTCTTGAACTCACAGAGATCCGCCTGCCTCTGCCTCCCCAGCGCTGGGATTAAAGGCATGTGCCACCAAGCCCCTCCCCGCCCTGTCCTGCTTCCAAAAGGCAGCATCTTAATGACCGGAAGGCCAGCTTGACAGAAGGGTGCTAATTGTGGCCGGACATCATGGTTGGTGGTAGGGGAGCAAGAAGCTTAGCATAGAAGAGAAAAGTCACATGCCTCAGGAAATGGGGCACACAGCAAGGAGAAAGACTTTGTTTGTTTGTTTACAGAAGTTAGGTATTAAATGTGTGGCACACTCCAAAACACCGCTTGGTTGTAGTTTTGATGATGAAAGATGTTTAGATAGGAATGGGATCAGGAGTCACCATCATCCTGGGACAAGGAACACCTTACTTTCTGCTGGAATTCTTGGCTTCACCTGTGGCCAGGCTACTCCTTTTGTTTCTGCACCAAAGTCTTATCTTCCTCGTGTCTCCTTGGCCAGCCTTTGGGGCTCTGTCAAGGCTTCATTTGGCCTCCTTCACAGCTGGACATGACACCCACAACTCCTACTCCAGGAGAGAAGTCATTTTATGTGGGCAGGTGTCGCCTAGCGGGGACGGTGCCAGGGGACATGTCCACCATCAGACACATAGGCTCAGGATCCCTGCTTTCATGGCTCTCTCCTGCTTACACTTGGGAGTCCTCTAAGTGACTGAGTGTGGCTGTGAGAAGGAAAGGAACGAGGTCATGAAGAAGGCATGGGCTCCCTCTCCTACCCAGTGGAGACTTCTTGGAGAGCATAAGTCAAGGGAGTGCCAGATTTACATTTGGGGAAGACTATAGTGACTGAAAGTGTGATCACAAGTGTGATCTCAATTGTGTTAATTTAGGACCAGTTGCTCCATCTCTCTAAACCTTCATTTCCTCGCCTGTAAAGTGGGGATGATGATGCTCTAACCCCAAAGGCTAATGATAAATATTAAATGTGATAATATACATAAATAGTTTAGTGAATGGCAATCCCACGGACTGAAAATGGTATTAGTGATATAGTTAGAGGGGAGAGAAACTGGAGACAGGGAAATCAAATGTAGTTAGGCAATGACAATAGAAGAATGTCCTGCTGTAAAGACGTTCAGGCTGGGACATCTCACATCTCACTAACAACCAGAGTTATGCCACTTGCCATAGTGGGCTGGGTACGCTTTTTCCTGTCTTGCTCCATAGATAGCTTCAGTGGGCCATACAGAATAACCTGCCCAAGAGAAGAGCGCCTTCTTTGAGCAATAGCACAAGACTAGCAGGCTGTTTGTGTTGGGAGTTGGAATTTCTCGGCCACCTCCCGTATGTACTGCAGTGTTATGATTCTTCTCCCAGCACTGTCTCCTCTTGTAAACCAAAAGAGACAATGGAGTATCTAATTAAAGACTAATTGGGTCCTTAATCTCACAACAGCCAGTGTTTGTGTGGTAATCAAAAGTGGAAGGGAGCCTGCTCAGGAGGAGGGAGGGAAGGGCAGAGGGTAGAGAAGGTGGTAAAAGCAGTTAGATGGAGCAGAGGCCGGGTGAGTGGGTTTTTATTAGGCAGAGGTGTCAGCAGGTAGGAGAGGCGGGAAGGCCCAGGTCAGTCTCAAGGACTAGAAGTAGCCTTGATAGATTACCTTAAAGTTCTGATGTCAGAGGGGAAGGAGAGGCTGGAATGGAGACATGGGGCCAGACTGATGACATTCCAAGGGCCCGGGAAGGGGTCTGGGCTTTCTTCTTCTGTGGTTTGATGGCTTCTGGAAGTAACCATCAAAAGCTTTTCAGGAATTCAGGCTTGTCTGTCTCAGGCGTCTCCTTCTGGAAGACCAAGGGCCCAAAGTGGCAGCCTGACATTCAATCTCCTTTGCCATGGTTGGGAAGTCAGGGCTGTAGCTGATTTCATTGGCCTGTTTTGTATTTATTATAGTGTGGCTTTTATAGTGTGTTAATTGAAATATTTCCAACTGCCAAAAACAATCACACTCAAAGTGCCCTGTCAGTTCTTTCATTGCCAGATAAATGTTTTACAGACATTTGCAGGGCAGTGGTAACTGGACACATCCACAGGGCAGTGGTAACTGGACATCCACAGGGCAGTGGTAACTGGACACATCCACAGGGCAGTGGTAACTGGACATCCACAGGGCAGTGGTAACTGGACATCCATAGGGCAGTGGTAACTGGACATCCACAGGGCAGTGGTAACTGGACACATCCACAGGGCAGTGGTAACTGGACATCCACAGGGCAGTGGTAACTGGACATCCACAGGGCAGTGGTAACTGGACATCCACAGGGCAGTGGTAACTGGACATCCACAGGGCAGTGGTAACTGGACATCCACAGGGCAGTGGTAACTGGACACATCCACAGGGCAGTGGTAACTGGACATCCACAGGGCAGTGGTAACTGGACATCCACAGGGCAGTGGTAACTGGACACATCCACAGGGCAGTGGTAACTGGACATCCACAGGGCAGTGTAGCTGGACATCCACAGGGCAATGGTAGCTGGACATCCACAGGGCAGTGGTAGCTGGGTCTTATTTTCTACTTAAGGCTGGTGGTATTTTCTACTTAAGGCTGGGGATTGGCCCTTCATTGCTCTGTTGTGGGCTATAAAGCTGTTGGATGTTATGATGATTCCAACCTTAAAGATCAGAGTCTCTTCAAAGGAAGGCCTAGCCATCGCTGGAAACCTTGGCATCCTAGATGAAATCTGAGCTCTGCTGCCTGCCTTCCCAGCCTGAATCCCAGCCCTGGCTGAGAAGTGCTTTTTTCCTTCACCTACAACCCACTCTTCTCAAAGTCCAAGCCGTTCCCAAGGACCCTGTGACTGTAAGAGCTGTGATAGATGGTCTAGTCTACCCCTTCATTTCACATGCTAGATTTTGTCTGATGAAACATTTTTCCGTCTGTGTCATTGTCCTTTTCTCACCTGATGTTTTTTCCTTAAAAAACAAAAAAGAAAGAAAGAAAAAAAATCTCTGGCTGAAGAGATGGTTCAATGATTAAGAGTCCTAGCTACTCTTCCAGAAGACATGAGCTTGGGTCCCATCATCCTTGTGGTGTGGCTCACAATCACTTATAAACTCGGCCCAGAGGCTCCTATGCTCTCTTTTGGCTTCATGGGTACCCACACACATGTGACATACATACACAAGATACATGAACATACACATAAATAAAAACAGATGTTAAAAACAACATCCCCACCATGACAATCTTGTTCTGTTGGCACCCAGATAGGTGGTAACCTCTGGCATCTTTGTGTGTAGCTCAGGCTGAGAAGGTACCACCCATACAGTACCATAGCACCCTAGCATGGAAGGTACCACCCATACAGTCCTATAGCACCCTGGCACAGAAGGTACCATCCATACAGTCCTACAGCACCCTGGCACGGAAGGTACCGCCCAAAACAGTCCTATAGCACCCTGGCACAGAAGGTACCACCCATACAGTCCTATAGCACCCTGGCACAGAAGATACCACCTATACAGTCCTATAGCACCCTGACACAGAAGGTACCACCCATACAGTCTTATAGCACCCTGGCACAGAAGGTACCACCCATACAGTCCTATGGCACCCTGACACAGAAGATACCACCCATACAGTCCTATAGCATCCTGGCACAGAAGGTACCACCCATACAGTCCTATAGCACCCTGGCACAGAAGATACTACCCATACAGTCCTATAGCACCCTGGCACAGAAGATACAATCCATACAGTCCTATAGCACCCTGGCACAAAGCTAGCTTTCAAAAGAACTTGGGTTTATTGAGTGGTGGTCATTGACACCACTCCCCTGTCCTTCATGAACTCTAAGTAAACTTGAACAGGAGTCTCACCTTTTTGTCCTGTTTAGGTTACTGCACAGCAAATAGATCCCCTACAAATGTTTATCGAATCGAACTGAGCATGTCACTATATGTTAGACAGCTTCTGTCAATGGAGCAAACACTGGGATTTTGAAGAAAAGAGGGCTTTTGTTCTTGTTGTTTTGGTTATTTTGAGACAGGGTTTCTCTGTGTGGCCCAGGCTGTCCTGGAACTCACTCTATAGACTAGACTGAACTCAGAGATCCACCTGCCTCTGCCTCTTGAGTGCTGGGATTAAAGGTGTGCCACCAAGTCCAGCTAGAAAAGGGGTTCATTTTCGCTCACAGTTCTGCATCAGCCTGCTGAGGTGAGCACCACATGGCAGAGCTAGCTCAGGAGGAAGGATCTCATCTTGAGTCAGCAGCAAAGGGAGAAAGAGGTGCCAGGCTTGTTCCTTTTATAAGAGTTCTCTCTGAGAGCTACAATGTTACAGGTTACAGCATTGCCCTAATGCCTTCCAATGGTGTGTTCACAATATCCCAAGGGTTTCCAACTAGGACCTTTAAAGGTCCTATTGCTTCCCAGTACCCAACCTGGGGACCAGGCCTTCAAACATGTGAATTTTGGGAAGACATTAAAACTATATTCTCTTGGGAACATAACATTTAAATTTTTCTTTTAATTCATTTACATTGTGTATGGGTATTTTGTCTGCATGCATGTCTGTGTACCATGTGTGTGTGTGGTCCCCTCAGAGGTCAGAAAAGGTGTCAGGTCTCCTGGAACCAGAGTTACAGATGGTTGTAAATCTCCGTTGTGAGTACTGGGAATCAAGCCCATGTCCTCTGGAAGAGCAGCCAGTGCTCTTGACTGCTGAGCCATCTTTCCAGCTCCACCACTCCAGCCCCTGAACATGAAGTTTTAACATACAGAATTGGAGGTTATCATGTTCCATTCTGTACCTTTCACTGATGAGGAGACTGAAGCTCAGAGAGGAAAACCTTTCCCAAGGTTGTCATCACCTATGAGGTTTGATGGAATTCTTTAATCTATTCTGTAAGTCATCCAAATACCTTCTGTGTTTGGGCATTACAGGTACTGGGGATATAATAATATTTTACCCAAATAAGCATCTGTTCATATGATTTTATATTTACTCCAACAGGTTATGTTTATGAACATAAGATGCCTTTGAAGTCCCATATTGCCCAGTTCAGTGCTGAACACTTGGTATATACTTTATTTTCCTGCCGCTACCTCCCCAGGGCTGGAGTACAGGCTTACACCACCATGCCTGCTAGCTTTGCATTTGTTTGGTTTTTTTGGACAGTCCCTGACCTGAAACTCACTATGTATACCAGGCTTGTCTCAAATGCGCAAAGATCCACCTTTTTCTGCTTCCTGAGAGCTGGGATCAAAAGTGCAAGCATGTGTGTGAGCATGTGAGTGTATGTGCCACAGCACTTATATGGAGGTCAGAGACATTTGTGGGAGACTCCTCCCTCCTTCTACCATGTGGGTGGGTGCCAGGGATAAAACTCAGGTACCAGCCTTGGAAATAAGTGCCTTTACCCACTGAACCATCTCACTAGCCAACCAATCCTGGTTTTATGTGTTACTAGGGAGTGAATTCAGAGTTTTGTGTATGGCAGTTAGCATTCTACCAACCAAGCTCCATCCTCGACTCTTAGAATATATGTCAAAAATATTTGTTGGGCTGGAGAGATGGCTCAGAGATTAAGAGAACTGGCTGCTCTTCCAGAGGACCCAAGTTTAGTTCCCAGCATGGCAGCGCACAACTGTCTACAACTCCAGTTCAAGGGGATCTGACACCCTCACACAATACACATAAAATAAAATTAGATAAATTACTTGAAAATATATTTGTTGAATTAGTTACAAGTAAGAAATTCCCAGTGCTAAGTTTCCCGGGATACTACTTATGGATTAATTGTGGTGATGCTAAAACAGGGTTGCCTTAGATACAGGGCCTCCTTGACTCACCTAAGAAGCACCTGCTGCCATTGCAGGTGACCCCAGGATGGTTTCTGAGATCTGGGAGAGTTCACAACCCTTTGCGGTGAAGTCCTTGGGCAGAAGCCTCCTTGAGGCATAGTTGATGTAGTTCTTTTCTCATTTCACCTCTGACTCACCTTTTGTTTTTATCTTCCTTTAGAGTATCAGTGTGACCAGAGGAGCCAGGAAGAGAGTAAGTGTTGGGACCACCAGGCACCAAGCAAGATGTTGGTGGCATTTTGGCTATTGAAAATTAACCACATAGTTTTAAAAAATTTGAACAAGCTAGAAGGACCTTAAAATTATGCTTAGGCTACTACCCTAGGATTGCTTTTTATTTAACATGCAATGTCATATATTCCCAGATATTTTTATGCACATAGAATAAATATATACATATTTAAAAGTAACAAAAACAGTATTTATTATTTTATAACCATTTTAAATATAAATATTTGGGTACTTTCCATTCTCTCTCTCTCTATATATATATATACATATATATATATATACACTTTATTATAACACTTGAAATTATTGCACAAGATTCAACCATATATTCCTTAAGGTCATGTCTTAATAAGTTCCACCATGCCTCGCTTTAGAGGAAAAATGTCAGCATTTCCCCTTTTTCACTATTATGACCATCCTTCTATCACCTGTGTCTCTGGGCATGGTTGTGATTTTCTTTCTTTCTTTCTTTCTTTCTTTCTTTCTTTCTTTTTCTTTCTTTCTCTTCCTCCCTCCCTCCTTCCGTCCTTCCCTCCCTCCCTCTCTCCCTCCCTTCCTCCCTCTCTTCTTTCCTTCCTTTCTGAGTCAGGATTTCTCTGTATAACAGCACTGGCTGTCCTGGAACATGTTTTGTAAACCAGCCTGACCTCAAACTTCACAGAGATTCACTTGCCTCCGCCACCCAAGTGCTGCAGTTAAAGGCGTGCGCCACCACTGCCTGGCTAGTTATTATTATTTTTTTTTTGTAAATTCCTGCGTATAAATATTTGAGTCAAAGAGTATAAACAATTATTAGACTTGGGTAAATATTCCCACATTACTCTTTAGAAAGGTTGTGCCCATCCCTGGGAGCCCACCTTTCAGAGGCTCTTCTTGTTGTTTTCCAGTTTCACTGTTGCTTTGTTTTGAATGTCTTTGACTGTTAGTAAAGATGAGCATTTCAGATACCCCATGGCCACTTTGGCAAGGCATTTAACAATGCAGAACTTCTTTTTCTGGACTCCTTTTGGCTTCAAGGAGCAAAGTACAAGTCAGTATTTGTTTAAAGAGTCTTTTTTTTTTTAATCTTGATGTGGCAGATTGGAAGGTCAAGTACAAATTTGGATCACAGTGGTTGGAGAACAGTTTGGGCTCTCTCTGGCTGTCTAAGCACATTGCATAAAGTATTGGGCAGCTGGTCATGGACTTCAACTTCTAGGCTTTGTGGAAGGCAATAGGAAGAGCCGGTTCTTCTGATGCCCTGCTGGGGCCAAAAGGCCCACAACAGTGTTTCAGGTGAACCCTGACATAGAGGTGGCTATGGTCTCCTAGGCACTGAGAAACCTGGCATCCGCAGCTCCTTTAGAGTCTTCCATGAGTAGTTTGTGCACAGTGGATAGAACTTGGCTTCAGGGAGGACTTGTGAATAAAGGGGATTCCTGCAGCATTGCTTGCTTGCTCAAGCAGATTGGGCCCTCCTGACCCTACTGTGGTTTTGTTCAGGATGAAGATTCAGGGACGGATGTGGGAGAAGGAACTGATGAGTGGTCCCAATCCAGAGCCACCGTTCGACCCCCTGACCAGCTGGAGTTGACTGATGCGGTGAGTGAGCAAACTCCATCCCTTGCACATCTCGGATGTGGGGTCTTCCACAGGGTAGATTAGAGGCTTTCACAGAGCTTACAGGTACCCCGGGGGGGGCCAAGTCTCAGAGGCGATGGGAGGGAGAGCTTTCTGCATGACCCCCTTGTGTTTGTCTCCCTCAGGAGTTAAAGGAGGAGTTCACTCGCATCCTGACAGCCAACAACCCACATGCACCCCAGAATATTGTCAGGTACAGCTTCAAAGTAAGTCATGCCCTCCCGGGCAGTGGCTGAGCACATTGCACAAGGCTCCAGGCCACTGTACAAAGTCACTTGTAAACTGAGGTCCTTGGCTAGAAACCTCGTGTTTTGCATGGGATGTTCCAGAGATGTTTGTTTGTTTTTTTTTTTTTTTCATTTTAGTACATTTTATTTGGAGAGAAGGGGAGAGAGAGGGAGGGAGGGAGGGAGGGAGGGAGAGAAAGAGAGAGAGAGAGAGAGAGAGAGAGAGAGAGAGAATACACGCATGCACAAAAGAGGGAAGAGCAGGAGAGAGGAGACAGGATTCCAGTGTGCATGCGGAGCTCAGAGGTCAGAGGACAATTTTCCAGAGAAGATCCAGGGTTTCAAACTGAGGCTGTCAGGCTTGGAAGCAAGTGCCCCCATCTGCTAAGCCACCTCACAGGCCCCTTTGGAATTTTTCAGTGAAGAAGTCTTGTTAATTGCAAAGCCTTCAGTACCTGAGGAGTTGTTTTTGTTTGTTTGTTTGTGGTGCGGGGACTGAATTTATTAAGCCCAGAGCTTTGCTCATACCACTCAAGTGCTCTGCCACTGATCCACATCCCCAGCTTTTTAATATATTTTTATTTTTAAGAATATTGAACCATTTAGTTAGAAAATGATTTTTTTTTTCCAAGCAGGTGGATCTCACTGAGTTTGAGACCAGCGTGGTCTACAAAGTGAGTTCCAGGAGAGCTGGAACTGTTACACAGAGAAATCCTATCTTGAAACCCCACCCCCCAAAAAAGAAAAGAAAATGATTTGTTTCAATGTTTCCAATACACAGAACACATTTTTCACCAACACAAGGTATTGGATCTTTAGAAGCTTAGCTTTTCCTCCAGCAAGGCACCTGGGTAGAACAGAGTCCTCTCTGCAAGAGATGTTGGCCTCAAATCACACAGGGCCTTCCCATCTGAGAGGAATTCTGGCAGGCTCTGGGCAGAGTCTCTTGATATGTGAGCCATCCAGGCAGGTGGATGACTCCCAGGGCCATCTTTTAGTGATCATGGTGTGAGAAAGTTCTTAGCAGATAACCTGCAGCATGTCTTCATAAGAGACAGCACCGAGCTGGAGAGATGGCTCAGTGGTTAAGAGCATTGGCTGCTCTTCCAGAGGTCCTGAGTTCTATTCCCAACAACCACATGGTGGCTGACAACCATCTGTAATGAGGTCTGGTGCCCTCCTCTGGCGTGCAGGCATACATGGAGGCAGAATGTTGTATACATAATAAATAAATAAATAAATACATACATACATTCATATATAAATACATACATACATACGAGACAGCACCATGCTTTAGACCACGGCAGGTCAGCTCCTGTAAGGCCTGGAGAGAATCAGAATGCTTTTGAGCTAAAGTGGAAGTCATGCCTCTGTTTCTTACTTCACTTTGAGGCCTTTTAGTTCCACTCCTTGTGCCAGTCTCAGATCCTAGATGAAGTATTTTTTTAAATATATTTATTTATTTATTATGTATACAATATTCTGTCTACATGTATGCCTACAGGCCAGAAGAGGGCACCAGACCTCATTACAAATGGTTGTGACCCACCATGTGGTTGCTGGGAATTGAACTCAGGACCTTTGGAAGAGCAGGCAATGCTCTTAACCACTGAGCCATCTCTCCAGCCCTAGATGAAGTATTTTTACGTAGGATGCCAGGTACAACTCTCAACACAACCTGTTTCCATACATTTCTGTCCTAGCTTTGTTTCCTAGAGACAAACTCTCTTGTAATCCAAGATGACCTTGAGTTTGCTGTGCAGCTGAGTATGACCTTGAATTCCTGGTCCTTCTGCTTTCACTCTTGAGGCTAGGGTTATAGGTGTGCACTGCCTTGCCAGACTTAGAACATTTCCTCCCAGAAAACGCCACACCTCATAGCTGTGACTACTCAAGTCTCCATCTCCTCTAGCCCTGGGAAGCACTAGGTTAATTTCTGTCTCTAGACTTGTGTATTCTGGACATGTGAAGAGATGGGTCCTATAGTTTCTAGTCTTTTGTGACTGGCTTTTTTCATTCAGCATGATGTTTCCAACTCATCCATGTTATAGCACATGTCAATACTCCATGTCTTCTTATTGCCAAATAATATTTTATATTCTATGAATATGCTCCATTTTCCTTATTGTTCAGTTGATGGACATTTGGATTGTTTCTTTTTTGAGCAATTCTAAATAATGCTGCTAAATAATGAACATCTGTGTATGTCTTATGAAAATTTCATGAATATACTGCTTCTTATTCAGATTGTGTAGTCGGCTCCTCCACAAAGATGTTGAAGCAAATCCAGATATGTTTCCCAAAAGAAGCTATTCAAGAGTTTTGCTACATGGCAATTTACAGAGGTTGGAGGAGAGCTGTCTTTCACTCCCTGAAGTCATGTTAGACAGGGTTATACCTTCCTGTACCCTGTCTTGACATTAGAAATAGGGGCCTGCTGGGACTCAGTGGCCTGGCTGTGGAAGGTGCACCTCAGGGCAAGCATTGTTTTTCCACTTCAGTATCCTCTTCTTGCTCTCCAGGGACACTCACCTTAGCTTGGCCTGTAGAACATTCTCCCACACAGCTGTCTCTACACGGTTGGTTCTGAAAGGTCTGGTTTTAGGTTCCAAAGCTGCTACTCTTTCTTGATGTGCTAAAGAATTCAAATTCCATCCCTAAATTGAAGAGGAAGTTCCCAGTCAGCTGTTGAGGACAGGATTGAGGTGATGTCTTAGAGGAAAACTGGATGGATCATTTGTTCTCATGGGAACCTCCATCAGATTATCAGTTACTGTTCATTGAGCATTAATACTGGGCACCTACTATGTGTTAGGATTGTGTTAATACTGGGCACCTACTGTGTGTTAGGATTGTGTTAATGGATTGCTTTCATTATTGCCAAAACTTAAACTTCCTTGAAATTGGATATAATTATTTTATTTGATAGAAGAAAGAATCCAGGGCCTGGGGGTTTAAGATAAGGTCATGAAGGTAATGACAGCAGACCGAGAACTTGACTCTAGCTCTGCTCACAAGGACCATGCTTTTAACCACACTTCCTGTCCCTCGTCCTTTACAGAGAGAAAGGGCTTCATAGGGACTTTGATTTTATTTTATTTTTGTTGTTGTTGTTGTTTGAGACAGGGTTTCTATGAGCAACAGTCCTGGCTGTCCTGAAACTCTCTCTGTAGACCAGGCTGGCCTCAAACTCAGATATCCTTCTGCATCTGTCTTCTGAGTGTTGAGATTGAAGGCCTGTGCCACCACTGCCCAGCAAGATTTTTTAATCTCAGGGTGCCATATAAATATGATTATTTTCCACATGATGTAAAATGGTTGAACAGAACTGTCTTAAAAGAAGGGGGGGGGGCTGGAGAGATGGCTCAGCAGTTAAGAGCACTGCCTGCTCTTCCAAAGGTACTGAGTTCAATTCCCAGCACCCACATGGTGGCTCACAACCATCTGTAATGAGATCTGGCGCCCTCATCTGGCCTGCATGCAGACAGAATACTGAGAATACAGTATACATAATAAACACATAAATACTGTATATATAATAAGTACATAGATGTATACATAATAAATAAATCTTTAAAAAAAAAGAAGGGAAGGGACCTCTGGTCTCCAAGCCCATTTTTGGGGTTGCTAGGAGGCCAATCAACACGATATACACAGGAACTCCAGACCATGGGCTCTGCAAAAGCAGGAACTGTGTCTGTTGTTGCTCAACTTTATGTCCTGGGCACCTAGAAAATACTTGGCTCATGGTAGCTGCTCAAAATTATTTGTTGAACGAACAAATACGGTTTCCTGGGCTTGAAGCCCAGTCCTGCTTCTCATCTGCTATGTGACCTGGACAAGTGCCAAACCCAAACTTTCTCTGGACCTCTGTGGTCCTCTTGAACAGAAATAGCAGGCAAGAGATCTGGTCACCTCTGATGTTCTGGTCCCTCTGACATCCATTAAAGTAGCATGGCGAGGCTGTGCTAGGTGTTTGGACAATTATGTCTGACCTGCTCAAGGTGAGGCAGGTGAGCTGGGAACCCCTTGGCATGAATGTAGGAGACAAAGCTCCTGAACCAGTGATGGGTAAATGTGGGCCACTTCAGGCTGCATGCAGAGGATATTTAAAAATACGTCTTTAAGGCTGGGTGTGATGGCACGTACCTTTAATCCCAGCACTTGGGAGGTAGAACTAAGCGGCACTGAGTTTGAAGCCCGCCTGGCCCACAGAGAGTCCCAGGCCACTGTGGGCTATGTAGTCAGACCCAATCTCAAAAAAAAAAAAAAAAAAAATTAAAAAATGAGTCTTTGATGAGAACTTACAAAAAAAAAAACCCCTCATTTATTTGTCTTTTTTCCCCTTAAGCAGAAATTTAGTGAAAACATTAGGATTGGGGGTTATAGTCCCTGTAGCAGAGGTGGATTGCTAATTTAGAGCAGTGGTTCTCAATCTGTGGGTCACCACCCCTTTGGGGGCAAACAACCCTTTCACAGGGGTCTCCTAACACCATAGGAAAACATAGATATTTACATTACAATTCATAGCAGTAGCAAAATTACAGTTATGAGGTAACAATGAAAATAATTTTATGGTGGGGGTCACCAAAACATGAGGAACTGTATTAAACGGTCACAGCATTGGGAAGGTTGAGAATCTCTGCTCTAGAGAATTAAGGCAGACTACATTCTGATGCCAGCCCTTTGTGGGATCCCCTCTTTCCAGGAAGGCACATATAAACTTATTGGCTTTGTGAACCAATTGGCGATTCACTTCAGCCAGGTGGGAAACCTGATCCCCAAGGACTCCGATGAAGGGCGGAGACAGCACTACCGAGAGGAGCTGGTGGCAGGTAGGACACGGCCAGCCTAGGACTGCAGCCCCAAGCCTGGATCTCTGAGGAGCTGGTCTGGACAGACCTGGGAGCTAACCCAGGTCATGGGGAGCCCAAGGGACAAGCAGGGCCTGGCAGGCAGGACTGAGCTGGCTTGGACCCTGAACTCATCAGCAGTATCCTGTCAAGGTTCACAGGAGTCGGCCAAGGTGGTGACTTCAGACACAGAGATCATTGAAGAGGATGAAGAACCCAAAGAAGCAGAGACCGAAGCTGGGAGTCAAACAGACGTGCCTGCTGCAACCGAGGTGCGACAGCATTGCTCTTTGTTCCCACCATTCCAGGGCCGCTATGGATGGAGGCTTTAGGGGTGACTCAGGGAAGAACGGTGAGAGAGGCTGCATGTGCCAGCGCTCCTGGCAGCATCCTCTGCCCGCCCCCATCCTGCCCGGCCAGGGCTTCCTTCCCCTTACTCCTGTCCACTGTCTCCCTCCCACAGCTAAACCCTGGCCTCCTGATCTTTGTTTCCAGACCACTGAAAAAGTGACAGAAGAGGAACTGATGGCTCCTGTGCAACCCAAGGAACGAAAGCTCACTAACCAGTTTAACTTCAGCGAGAGAGCATCCCAGACCTTTAACAACCCCCTCCGGGTAGATCCCCCCACCCCTTCCTTTACAGATATTCAGCAATTCCCCTCAGGGTAGATTCCCTCACCACACCCCTTTACTTTGAAGTTCTCTGATAGACCATGGCAAGGCAGACCTAAGCCTAAGACCAGTACTTGCAGGCCTGAGCCTGGAGAGGGGCGACAGGACAGACCACAGCTTCCCTCTCCAAGGAAAACTGGAATATGTGTTCAAGTCCCTGTAAGCCATCTAGTCATTCAGAGGAAGGCCAGAGCCCTTGGACTCCACTGAGAGGCTGCAACTTGGGCTAGACTGGGAAGATGGAGTAGAAATCAGGACCACAGTGTGCCAGGGGGATGGGGAGTCTAGAAACAATATTAATAGAGGTTGATGGTCTCTGTGGTAGATCAGCTTGGAAAAGCTAGAACATTCCCTGATGATGAAGGGTCCTGAGAAGCAGGCTGAGAGAGCCTGACACGGTTTTAGGTAAGGGATGCTCACTAAGTGTTCTACTATGAACACAGTGCATCTATGATGGAGGCAAGGTCTCCAGGGTCAGTCAGTCTTGGGCAGCACCTCATCACCCTGTGTGGTCCTTAGGTTGATATTGGATAGTCGGGTTATACACAGTGTGGAGCAAGCAACTTACATGCTGGACGCAGAGAGCCCAGTTTTGAGGAGAAGCCTTCTCATGTAAGGGACATTAGCCCTGGTGCTTGTGGGAGGCTAGCTTCTGTGCATTGTGTCTGGAGACTGGTGACAGGCTGACCTCTTGCAAGCCTGTCCATCTCCAACCTGGACCTCTTCTTGATTTAAAACTGGCATAATTGATCTTCACTGCCCTTGTCCTCCAGCTTAGGCTACTGAAGGAGGCCAGAATGGAAAAACAAATGTGGGATTTGAATAATTCCGTCTTTCACCAGGCTCTTCTTTGCTTCTCCAGTTCTGTCCCACCCCTTCCTCAGCTCCAACCAAAATGCTTCTCCTAAAGCTGTCTGTCTGTTGGGTTAAGGGAGAGGGAGGAGAGACCATCTGTGGGTCCCCTGTTGTCTCTGTTCTCTAGGATCGAGAGTGTCAGATGGAGCCTCCACCAAGAACAAACTTTTCAGCCACAGCCAATCAGGTAAGATCCTGGGTCAGCCCGAAAGCTGTTTCCATCTGCCCTCCCATGCGTCCTGGAACACTCAGCAGCACAGGAGACTGGCATGTCTTCCAGTCTGCCTTAATTATCCATCCATCTCCCTGCATGTCGTCCTGAGCTATCAGTCCCGAACACTGGGCACATCACATTAGGTCCCCCATAGTGAGTGCTGAACCTGCTTCGTGCCGCCATGCTGGAGGCATGGATGGCTTCTGGAGCCTTCCCCAGGACATGGTAGAATGCTTGTTCCCGTGGACTCTGTAGCCTGTGGCACCCTGTGATTGACTTTAAAGTGCCAACATTCTGACTGCCTTTTGTATTCTTGGGGACTCTCCTCCTTTCCATTAAGCCCTCCTGGCTGTGGTGCTGACTTGGACAGGTGCTAGAATCAGGCCCAAGTTCTGCTCTTCCTACTGTGGGATCCTGGACATAGTATGCTTGCTTCTTTCTTAATCCTTCTGTTTCTTTCTTTGTCAACAAAGGATGGCCGGCCGCCATGCAGGGGTGTTGGCGGGCTCTGAATGAGATAACAAACGCCGCCAAAGTGCGGCACAGAGAGGGGAGAATTTTTAAATGTAAGGTGTGCCTATCTGGCCTCCAGGTGGCAGTGACTGCCCAGTCTGGGAAGCACTCCCTGTGAGCTACTGCATCTGCCCAGCCCCAGATTCTTGCTGCTGCTTCTGCTACAGCTGCTACAGCCCTTGGGTTTTCCTTTCTCCAGCTCTAGTTGGCAGAACGCCTATTTATTATTATTCTTTCTAATCTTGAGATGGGCAGTGAAGTAGATGGTCAGCTGGAGCCAATATGTTTTTCCACTACCGCAGAGGCAGACATTTTTCCCATTAACTCTCTCTGTCTCTGTCTCTGTCTCTGTCTCTCTGTGTGTGTGTGTGTGTGTGTGTGTGTGTGTGTGTGTGTGTGTGTGTTCCATGCATGGAGGTCAGAGGGTAGCTTTCAGAAGTCAGTTTTCCTTCCAACATATGGGTCCCAGGGATTGAACTCGGGTCATCAGGCTTGCTGGAAAGGGCCTTTAGTCTCCAAGCTATCTTACCAACTGAGGAAGATTTTTAAAAAATATTTCTTAATTCAGTCTTAGATATCTTCAACAAATTATTAGTTACCAAATGGATGCACATTTTCTCTTCCTGTTGTGGGTTGAAACCTAGAACTGACTTCCAGCTTAAGATGCAGACCCTGTGCTTCAGGGTGGCTAAGCCCAGCCTAGAAGAACCCTGAAAACTCCTTCCTTCCTGTTCTAGAGCAGATGACTGGTAGGGAAGATGGACTTTGAACATGAAATTCAATGACAGGAGGGTGCCAGCTTGACAGGTTAACACAGCCGACTCCTGCAGGCTGAAGAGCTGGCCCTCTGAAAGCTCTGCCCTCTGGTGACTCTTCTGTCTTGCTCTCGCCTAGTGGGAAATCTATGATGCCTATGTAGATGAGCTTGAGAAACAGGAAAAGACCAAAGAGAAGGAGAAGACAAAGACTCCAGTGGCTAAGAAGACAGAGAAGATGGCCATGAGGAAACTGACATCTATGGAGTCCCAGGTTTGGTGGGGGTGTCTGCAGCTCGGTCACAGAATGTCTGAGTGGGGCCTTGGGCTGTAGGTAAATAAAAGCTTGCTACATAGAAGGGGTTCACAGATGCTCAAGGGGGAAGGCTGATATTGAGGTGTGGGTAATTTCTTACCTCAGGAGAAGACGTAAAGGACAGCTAGAATTGTCTCTGGCAGTCCCCATCTTCCCCCTGATCAGAAGGGTTTGGGAGTCACTGGCCTAGGACGGAGTTTCTTGAAAAGTCTGTATTACCTATATCATAGGAAAGTCACCAAGTTGTGTTAGGGGTGAGAATCTAAGGATAAGTTGTCTTCGCTGAGTTTAGGGTGAGTTAAGTTCTTCTGCCCTCAGTCTTTGATTTAATTACGTCTGATAGTTAAAGTGAGTGACATGATCATTTTAGTTGTCAACGTGACATGATCTAGCACCTGGGAAGAGTCTCAAGGGGGTTGTAGATCAGATTGGCCTGTGGGTGTGTCTGTGGGGGCTGTCTGGGTTACATTAATGGGTAAGGAAAGACCCAACCCACTGTAGGTGGCGCTATTCCCTAGGTTTGGGTGCTGGACTGTGTAGCATGGAGAACGTGAGCTGAGTATTAAGCGTACATGCATTCATTGTCTTTCCCCGACTGTGATGTGACTAGATGCCTCAAGTTCTTGCTGCCTTGAATTTCCAGCTATGATGTACTGTAACCTGGAATTTTGAACTAAAATAAACCATTTCCCCCTAAGTTGCTCTTGTCAGGGTATTTCTATCACAGCTACAGATGTGAAACTAGGCCAGTGAGTCTTCAAAAGTGTCTTAGGTACCACAATCATCAGGCCAGTGGATGTGGCTGCCTCGAGTTGGGTTGACCATAAGGAGCCAAGTGGGAGTTTTAGAAAGACCATGGCTGGGGACTTAGAAGGGTGAGCCTGCAGGAGTTTAGGGATCACCATAGAGTAAAGGGATGCAACCATGGGGCGATGGTATGGGGGATAGCACCACAGGAGATGCTGGGGACCTCATTTATTCCTAAAGACAGAGAGAAATCTAGGTTTGGAGAAGGAGTCCCAGAGTGAAGATTCTATGGATGTGACCTGCTTTGGAAGAGGGTCACAAGAAGCTAGGGGCTGGTTTCAGCACTTTGGAGAGCGCCCAGGGCACTCACAGGGAAGTGGCTCTGCTCCTCTGCAACCGCACTAAAACTCAGCTCAGTTAAGAAAGTTGTTTTCTTTACCCGAGCTGTGCCCACGTCCTCTTAGTTCTGTTCCATGACCCTGATGTCACACTTGACAGGAGGTTTGAGGGTCCCCTGCTATGACTTAATAGAGACTTTCATTTCCTTTGAATCACTGATCAAACACTGAGTGGTCATGGCCATCCTAAGAACACAGTCTCTGTGGGATAGAGCCCCTGCCTCGAGGGCTGTGTCAGTATCCTTGGCTCCCTCGCACCATTCCTCAAGGCACCAGAGGAGGCTCTAGTCTGGGTTAGGCTGAAGATCCTTGAGAGTTTGAGCTATTGGCCCTGCTGGAACCCATAATGGCAGAAACCCCAACTAGAGTCATCAAGACCCAGAAAACAGAAGACTCTGTGGCTGAGACTGAAAATTGATGTGGGACCTAAAGCCTGCCAAAGCTGATGTCAACACTTCCTGTCACTCTGCTTCATCCAGTTTGCTGATAGGGGAAACAGGGATATGGGCAGATTCTGATGTGTAGTTGCTTTGTTTTTTACTTCTTTTACTCTTTGCTCTTTGAGGGGCCTGCCATCCAGCTCCCAAATAATCACATGGAGACGATTCTTTCTTATAAATTCCCGGCCTCAGCTTGGCTTATTTCCAGCCAGCTTTTCTTAACTTAAATTATCCTGTTTACCTTTTGCCTCTGGGTTTTAATCTTTCTCTATTTCTGTATATCTTTTCTTTTCTTCTTATTCCTTGTCTGGCTGGGTAGCTGGCTCCTGGCGTCTTCCTCTCCTTCTTTTCTTCTTTTCTCACTCCCCCTCTTCTCATTCTTTTCTTTATTTATTCTCTCTGCCTGACCTATCCCTCTCCTGTCTAGCTATTGGCCATTCAGCTCTTTATTAGTCCAATCAGGTATTTTAGAGAGGCAAAGTAACAGTTTCACAGAGTTTCACTTAGATGAATAGATGAATATTCTCCCACACTGATCCGCTAGGCCAAGAAGCCATGGTGAGGTAGGACACTGTGTGAATAATGTACACCATTCCTGGGTGAGTATCTTGGCAAGAACCCTTTCCCCAAAGGAACTGAGTTCTAGCTGGGAATGCCAGGTGCTGAGCCCAGTTGTCTCTAAGAACGAGTGAGGATGGCGGCACCTTCCCTTTTGCCTAGACCTAGAGCTATAGCAGAGAAACACGGTTTCCTCAAAGACCTCTGTCTGTTTAGGTTGGTAAAAGGCTCAGGTGTGGGCAGGGAGAAAAGAGAGTAAGTTCATGATATCCTACAAGAAGGTCTCAGGTTCATTAGTGACTTGGCTGAATACACAGAAATGAATGCAAGCTTGTCTGGTCTGGAGGATTTGGCAGGCATAGGGGAATGGGATCAGAAGCCACCAGGTCAGACAGAACCCACAAAGAGCTGTGGCTGCTCCAGCAGGATGGCATCTGGAGCAGTGGAGGTGATACCCACTATACTCTCCTCTGGGCACATCTAGAGTCCGGCCTAGGTCTCCCAGGACAAGGATAGTGTAGTCAGATGGAGTAGGGACAAGAGCATGGCCTCTGAAGCCCACAGCCTCGCGATTCAAGTCTGGCTTTGATAATATGAGCTGGAGCTTTAAGAAGCCTCAGTTTCCCAAATTGTAAAGCCATCTGAAATGATGTCACACTTTGCAAGATTGTCGATGAGCCACAATAATGTGTAGACACAGGGCTAGCAGCATTGCCACTGTTGGTAACAGGCCACACAGGCTTGTGGAGCTTGGACGAGATTGCGGTAGGGAGCATTGACGTGGGGAGCTGAGGCACTGCAGTGCAGCATCAGAGGGGTTACCTTCAGGTCTGTAGTTCAGATTGTAGCAGAAGAGCCAGGAAAGCTAGTGTCAGTTAACTGGCTAGCTGTCCACAGCAAGCATTGCCGCACACAGGGAGAGTCAAGCTGGCCCGGAAGCAATGAAAGGAGAGCTTGTGCTTTAGGTCAAGAAGTGGAAGGGGGAATCTGGGAACAGGTGAACTCTGAGCGCTATACTTACAGACTCCAACGCTGGCCCTCCTTGCCCAGTTTTCTGAGATAGAGTCAGTCTGAAGAGTGGTGAAGGGCCCTCCAAGAGCCATTTCCCAGATGCCAATGCGTGAGCCTCCACCACTCAACTGTGTTTCCTCCAACTGCGCTGCCACCAGGAACTGAGTTAAATCAACGTTGCATTGTTGTGTTTACCCCCCACATGGTCTCTGAGTGAGAGGCCACCAATCCATCCTCACTTTGTCCCAGGACTCTGCGACCCAGAGAATCAAAGTAACTTGCTCAGGGTTGTGTCTAACTGGGAAAGAAATACACCTGTGTGATCTAGAACCTTGTCTCTTCTTAAGGTTTTTAACTAGATTTTACTTATTTAATTTGTGGAAAGAGTGTCTCACACGAGCCACAGCATGTGTGGAAGACAGAAGTAAATTTGTGGGAGTCATTTCTCTCCTTCCACCATGTGAGTCCCGGGGATGAACATAGATCTTCAGGCTCTACCCACTGAGCAATCTTGCCGCCCCCACAACCTAGTCTCTTAATCCCAGCCAGCATGGCCTCCCCCAGCAGTGCTAGTCTCCAGGATTCGTACATCCATCCCGTGGTCACTGTCTGGATACATACTTAGCTTGTTCCCTTCTGCCACTCATCCCAAACTCTTTGTTCTTTTCTTTTTTTAAAGACTTATTTTTGTATTTTTAATTATGTGTATGTAGGGGAAGAGGGTTGTATGCACAGGGAGGCGATGTCCTTGGCGTCTAGAGGCACAGATTCCCCTGGAGCTGGAGTTAGAGGCTGTTGTGAGCTCCCCAGAATGTGTACTGGGAATGGAATTCTAGTCTCGTGCAAGAGCAGTAAGTGCTTCTAACTGCTGAACCGTCATCTCTTCCCCTCCTTGTTTGTGCTTTTCTTGCCAGCCCTAAACCTCTTGCATCTCTGTTAACTTGCCAAGCAGTTTACTTCTCTGGAAGCTGCTTCTTGGTTCAGAGGGAGTCGTTTCCCAGGGCAGAACTTGCCGCTTTGTCTGTGATCTGGGAAGGGCCCTGGCTTGGCAGGCACAGTTCTGCCTTGCATTCCACCTGAAGCTTATTTCCCCGCTTGGGCCTCTGTGACTCCCTCACCCTGAGACTAAAGAAGTAAGGCAAGGCGTTTGGGCCAGACCCTCCCTTAGGCCTTTCATGGGAATCTGTCTTCCCTGATCTGAGAAAGTCTCTCTGCCCCACCGAAGTCTCTAACAGGTCCTTGAGTGTACTCTGTCCTCCAGTGCTTTCCTGGGCTCTGTTCCATGCCTTTTCCAAAACAAACCAGATGGGAGAATAAGAAGCAGCTTTATCCAGGGACTCTCAGACCCTGCGCACCCATGAGGAAAGGGCTCCCAGAACGTGGTGGTTGTGGGAAACTGGGCTGTGAGCCATCTCTGAGCCCTTTGAGATAGGCAACAACAGGGGTCTACTGCCGAACCAGTTGCAAACCTGGGCTTTGGCTCAGGGCACATGGCATGGCCTTGCCAGGCACCAGCTGATGAGGACATGTGACTTCTGTATCCCACAGAGTGATGATATCACCAAAGTGTCCCAAGCTGCTAAGATTGTGGAGCGAATGGTCAACCAAAACACATATGATGATGTTGCTCAAGGTAAGACTTAAAGGGATGTAAGTTTTTATTATTTTTATTTATTTTCTGTTGTGTGTGTGCCTGTGTCTGTGTGCATGTGCTCATGCCCTTGGTAGATCTGTTGACGAACCACTTCATCACTGGCTAAGCAGCCTCTGAGCTGGAGGAGGCATGTCACAGGAGCACACTCAGTACATCTACCCTAGCAATTAATTAGTGACGAGGGGAAGATAGAAATTGATTCAAAAATGCTCCAATCCTGGGGGCCTGGGAAATTCTGGAGTCTCGGACAGCGCCAAGGAAATGGCCTCCTTCCCTGGTACGAAGAGCACATTCCCAAGTGGCTTGTGTCTCCCTGAGAGGCTGTACACTTATGTGGAGCAGCTGCCTCCCCAGAGTTGGCAACGCCATGTTGCTGGCTGGTCTCCTCTGCTGACAGCCTCGGGCCCTTCTTGGTGACTTGATGTTCATTGCTCACCCGTGGGACACAGAACTAAGGCTGCCAAGCCCAGCAGCCTAAACAAGCCCCCTCGTTACTGTTCAGGCTGGAAAACGACCTTGAGTGGCTTTCAAAGCTGTCAGAGTACACAGCCGCTGTGAATGAACCTGTCACTCACACAGCGTGGCTTCCCGAGACCCAGCCTCAGCAAGTGGCCCACCACAGGGCTGCAAGCCTGATTAATATCCATGGAGAAATTGGCCTTGTGAACCACTTTCATTTGTAAGAGTGCAGTCACATAAAAATGCATTGAACTTTGATTTTTTTTAATTGCTCAGTGTTTTCCCTTTGGGAAAGTGTAATCGTGAAGGAGAAATAAAAATAAAGAAGTGTTACCAATTAATCCGCTCTGAAATGAGGAATTTTCAAAGCTCCCCCAAGCTCAGGAATCTTGATGTGATCAAGGCTCACACCTTTCTGACTGGCCACTTAAATCTTTGTGTTTGTTGTTGTTGTTCCAAGACAGTTTTGAGGTTTAAATGTAATCCTACAACAGCCTCAAGGTATGCGGCATTGTGGGAGGGTCCAGGCAATGCCTGGGCGTGTCTCTGACTGCAGAATCGGGGCGCTCCTTCTAATTGGCCGTTCCACTTGAGAGAAGGCAGAACCATTTCCCACCTGACTTTGGGGCCCTGCTGTGTGGCTGTCCCTGCACCGCGCACTGGGGACACGCGGAGGGATATAACGACATAGGTCCTGCTCTCCAGGAGCTGCGCAGCACAGAGGGCAGGCCGAAAGACTGATGGATGTCTCAGGAGAGGAGAAGCAGGACTGGGATAGACAGATTAACTCTACAAGAAAGAGCCAGGTATGCAGGTATAGTGGCTTATGCCTGAACTTGCAGCATTCAGGTGGTTGAGACAGGAGGATGGCCACGATTTCCAGGCCAGCCTGAACCACATAGTGAAAAAAAAATGTAATGGCACACACCTGTAGCATAGAAGGCTGAGGCTGGAGGATCACTTGAGCCCAGACGTTGCAGTCCAGCTTGGGTATATAGTGATAATAGGTTACAGACCCCCAGCTGCCATGCACAGATTCTCTCTCTCTCTCCCCAACCCCTCCCCCGCAAATCAGACCACACTCCTCTGCCACTCTCTTGACAGAGTTGATAGGCGACACATGCTGTGGCCTTGCAACTGAGACCCCACTTTAAAAAAAAAAGGAAGGAAAACGAAGACCCTATAGAAAAGGAGGATAAAGACTCAGAGAAAGAGCAGAAGAGTCATCCAGGTGGGGCAAGGCATTCTAGAGCTGGAAACGCATGAGGAAACACGGGGAAACACAAGAAGAAGTGGTCAGAAAGGACGTGGAGGTGGTGGCCAGGAGCCTTGTTCAAGGAGAGCCATGAGAAGCGTGTGGAGAGTGGCCCGGTGGAGGGAGAGTTTGTTCTTGCTCTGCTGGCCCTGAAGAGCATGGACTGAATGAGGGAGGAGGAAGGAGACCAACTTGAAGAATACAATAGCCAGGTGATGGGTTTAGTGATCTCAACCTAAGTGGTAGCTATGGGTTAAAAAATGGATGTAAAGGGGGCTGGAGAGATGGCTCAGTGGTTAAGAGCATTGCCTGCTCTTCCAAAGGTCCTGAGTTCAATTCCCAGCAACCACATGGTGGCTCACAACCATCTATAAAGACGTCTGGCGCCCTCTTCTGGCCTTCAGGCATACAGACAGAATATTGTATACATAATAAATAAATAAATATTTTAAAAAAATGGATGTAAAAAGACAGGAGAACAAAAAAGAAAGGGTAGAAAGAGATCAGCCAAGGAATCCCCACCTTTCTAGCTTAGGTAAGCGGAAAGGTGAGTCTTCTGGATAACTTAGTGAAAATGGAAGCCGACTCTGAGGATGAAGCTTGAGTTTGGGGAACCCACGGAGGAGCGTCCTGGTGCCTTCATTACAGTGAGGCTTGGCAGTGAGCATAAAGTCGGGCTGTATTTTAGGAATCTAGGAGGCAGGATGAATAGAACTATTAATCAGCCGTTGGCAGCTGAACCCTTGAAATCTGGCCGCTCTGGCCCGAGCTTCTGAAGCACTGAGAAAGCTCACAAGGACGAGGGATACAACCTGGGATTCTGTCCACGCACATATGGATGCATTACTAGTATACAGGGGGAAGTTCTGTGTCAGGCATTTTTCTAGGCACTTTGCATATATTATGCTTAACCTATATTCTCACAATAGCCCTTTGAGATGGTACTGCTATTATTTCCAGCCCCAAACACAAAGAGGTTCATTGTATTGCCCAAGGAGGTATCGATTTGCTACAGAGTGGCAGCTCCTGGCTGACTGTGTCTGTTTGTGTTTAAGATTTTAAGTACTATGAGGATGCTTCTGATGAATACAGGGACCAGGAGGGTACGCTGCTGCCTCTCTGGAAGTTTCAAAATGACAAAGCCAAGCGCCTGGCCGTCACCGCCCTCTGCTGGTGAGCACAGATATTGCAGCAAATCTAGGGTCCCCGAGCACCCACTGCGTGCCAAGTCCTGAGCCCTATGTCCTTCTATTGCACTTTACATCTTGACTGTGACACGTGACAAAGTAGGGGAAAAAAAGGACCTGGATTCTTTTTGGATTTCAGGATTATCTAATGTCTACTATTGTTGAGAATCTAAGCCGGACAGTCGATGTCTGCAGTGTAGGTAGTCACCATGCCCTTGGGAATGTTCTTGACCATGGGGGAGGGCCATGTCTGTTTACTGTGCCAACGAGTTCACATTTCCTTGGCAGGAATCCGAAGTACAAGGATCTCTTTGCAGTGGGACACGGCTCCTGTAAGTGATCTAGCAATTCATTCGTTCGCTCATGCATATACAGACCCTAGGCTCCTAGTGTGTTCAGAGCTTTCTCTGGCAGGTGTGTGAAATACAGAGATGACCAGGACATTGTCACTGGCCCTCTGAGAGAGCTCACAGTCCAGTGCAATGCTTCTCGACCTTCCTGTGACCTTTAGTACATACAGCTCCTCATGTTGTGGGGACCCTCACCCATAATATTATTTTCATTGCTACTTCATAACTGTATTTTTGCTGTTGTTATGAGTCAGAATATAATATCTGTTTTCCGGTGGTCTTAGGTGACCCCTGTGAAAGGGTCGTTCAACCCTCAAGGGGTCAAGACCCACGAAGGTTGAGCATCACTGTTTTAATGAGAAGACCCACACTCATCTGAGCAATTAGTGTCGGTAAAGAGAATACAGCTGAATATGCCAACTGAACCTCAGAGAATGAAGGAGAAGGCTTTGTAGCAGAGGGGCCAGCGTAGACCAAGCCTGTGGGCAGGAGAGAGATGGTGGGGCCAGCCCTCAAAGGACCTGGTAAGCCATTCAAGAAGGAAACTGCTGAAGGAATTCTAGAAGAGGCAGAAACATGTCCAGTACAGGAAGGAAATGCAGGCCTGAGACGAGAGGCTGGGAGACCTGGTGCAGGTGTGCCAAGGAGAAATGGCAAGACCCTAGCCACTCCAAGAGGGGGATGGAGGCCCTTCCTGACCAGGCCTGAGGCAGGGTAGGGGTGAGGAAAAATGAGTACTTGAAGTTCATTCTTCTGTTCCTGAGACACCGGAGACCACAGTTACCTGTGCTCTTGGCCCTGCTGGGTGGTACCCAAGGTGGGGGCAGCATGGTGGCACCTGTGTCCATGGTACCTGGGCCAAGCAGGAGCCCCCGCCACTGAACGGGGATAGTCCCTGCTCCTAACGGCAAGGGCTCTACACGGCAAGCCAGGCACAACTCCCTGATGCTAACAGCTTGTTCTCTGGCTGGGAGGATTCGCTTCTGCGAACAGAAAAATCCTTCCGTTCTTTAAGCTGCTGCTGGCTGGCAGGCATACAAGCTCCTGGTCACTGCCCCTTAGATTGCCCAGGGTAGGGATCCAGGGGAAGGAGGAGTCGGTATTTGTTATTCCTCTCAGGGAGGAGACATTGGAGCTGCTCCCAGCCCTGTGGTCTGGGCTGCCTTTGAGGGTGCCCTAAATGCCTGCTTTGTGTCCTTACTCCTGAGGGTGGCTGCCAAATGTGAAGCCCCCCCCTCCCCCCGGCAGGGACCGAGCACATTCTCCCCTCTCTGCCGCAGCTACTGGGCCTGGAACAGAGCCTGGGGGTTGGGTAGGCCCTCCGGGGAGTGGGTGTGGACCTCCAGGCTCCCTGCTTGAGACTGAGGTGAGAGTGTGGGAGCCTCCCCAGAGGGTGGAGGAGAAACCCCATAAATTCCAGCCCATCTTCCATCCAGGGTTAGAAGCAAGGCCATGTGAAGCCATCCACGGGAGGTAGCCTTAGTCAGAAAAAGTAATACCTTCCAGGAGGGTTCGCCGAGCTCCTTTGGGCAAGCCCTTACCCAGGAAATGCTTCTTTGTCTTTCCTTAGCCTTTGGAGGCACAGGCCCAGTGGTGCC
This sequence comes from Microtus oregoni, assembly GCF_018167655.1. Classification (NCBI taxonomy): domain Eukaryota; kingdom Metazoa; phylum Chordata; class Mammalia; order Rodentia; family Cricetidae; genus Microtus; species Microtus oregoni. The sequence continues at coordinate 6,168,219 of NW_024543076.1, read as the reverse complement.
CACAGTTAAGGACCTCCCTCTGCAGGAGCACTTCTCAGTGTGTCTGTCTCCTTAGTGACATGGCAAGACTGACACCCAGCCAGGCCTCCATCTGGAGCCATCTCCCAACAGGCAGGAGGAGAGACCCACAAGCTCCAGGAGCATTTAGACATACAGGCCAAGAACATTTTCCTATTCTCTCCCCGGCAAAACCCCTTAGAGGGCCTGAGCAGAGCAGAGGAGATGGGGACCTCTTCAGAAGCCGTGGCAGAGGCAATGCTGTTCGCCGCTGTCCCTGGCCAGTTTTCAGATGACCATCTATTACAGCACCAGCCTCAGGCCTGAGCAGGGCCAGCCGAGGTGGGGCCCCAGAAATTCTGCACTGGCTCCTGAGATCACCTGGAGCAACTTGTGTTCTCAGATGTGTGCTCCATGGAAGGAAAAGCGGAAGCTGAGGCAGCACCCCGGTTTGCAGCACCCCAGTTGCGGACAGGGTCATCACGAGGAGCAGCTAGTCCTATCAGCCTCTATCATAGCCTTTGAAAGTTCCCAAATACCACTCCCCCAGGGGAGAAAAACCGAAGAGACACTGAGTGAGACTTGGGTTTATTTCCGAGATTGAGTCTGATAAGTGCAGCTCAGGCCTTTGAAGCTCCCGTTCCTCCTAAAATTCAGATGTTTATTTTATAACCCAGCTACAGAAAAATTATGTAGTGTCTTAGTTAGGGTTACTATTGCTGCTAGAAAACACATGGCCAAAGTGACTTGGGGAGGAGGGGGTTTATTCGCCTTGTGCTTCCACATCACACACAGTTCATTATCAAAGGGAGCCGGGGCAGGAACTCAAGCAGGGCAGGAACCTGGAGGCAGGAGCTGATGCAGGGGCCATGGAGGGTGCTGCTTACAGGTTTGCTCCTCATGGCTTGCTCAGCTTGCTCTTTTATAGAGTTCAGGCTTGTCTACAGCCTCATCTTATGAACACATTTTCTTAATTGAGGCTCCCTCCTCTCAGCTGACTCTAGCTTGTCTCAAGTTGACATAAAAACTAGCCAGTAAAAGAAGGAAAGGCATGCATTCTAGGAAGGACTGGGGCCTGTCACATCCTTAGGATCCAATTTCCTGGGGTTAGATATGGAGCAAGAAGAAAAAAGGAAACCAGGCCTGGTGGCATAAGCCTTTAATCCCATTTAATCCCAGCACTCAGGAGGCAGAGGCAGGTGGATCTCTGTGATTTGGAGGCCAGCCTGGTCTACAGAATGAATTCTAGGACAGCCAAGACTACTCAGAGAAACCGCGTCTCAAAAACCACCCCTGAGAGAGAGAGAGACAGAGAGAGAGAGAGAGACAGAGAGAGACAGAGAGAGACAGAGAGACAGAGAGGGAGAGAGAGACACACAGAGAGAAACAGAGAGACAGAGAAGTATAAACTGTAATACTGTTTTCCCACTATGTAAATCTGCCTTCCCACTATGGCTTCTGGTACCAGCATGCTCGGCTACTCAAAGCACAGAGTCAGGGATGCCCCATAGTTCAGGCTCCATGTCACAAGCTCAAGGGAGAAAGAGGCTGTCAGCAGGTGAATGGGGGTGAGGAATACTGGAAGATAAAAGAAAGTCAATTCAGGAAAAGATGGTCTTGGAACAGCTGGGATGGACTGTGCCAGCATTTGCTACCGAAGGGGTCCAGTCCAGCTCCTTAGCCCGTGCAGGGAAACAGAGACTCCTCAGGGTCTGCCAGGTGGGGTGGCCTAACAGATTCTCTTTGTGGTCCTGAGACCATCCTACAGGAGATGGAGAAGGAAGCTTCCCAGCAGGTCCCACACTGGAAGGGCAAAGGAGCCAGCTGTCCTCCTGCCCAGCCTTTCTCTGGGGCAGTGCCTCAGAGGAGGCCAACGGCAGTTCTTGGTTCCGAACACTCAACTCACTGCTGCTCTGTCCCTTGAACTTGCCCAGGCCAGAGATTTACTCGTAAGGATTTAAATCTTTCCCGGTCATTCATTTGTCAGCCTCACTAATTAAGCAGTGTTAATTTCATTTACTGAAAATGGAAATTCATCCACCTCATTTCTCCCTGTTCATCCTCCGCACACAGAATCCATCACTCCTTAGCTGCAGGCTGCGTAAAATTTACAGGACTAATTATGTTGTCAGGTCTCTTTGTAAATACAGTCCATAAAGGCCACTATGCTTGCCGGGTTGCAGTGCGAGGGCATTTCGTTGTTAGTTTAATTACTGGTTAGTTATTTAGGTTCTCAAATGTTTGCCTCATTTTCCCTAAATCAAATTAAATGTCCCAATTGATGTATTCTGTCTCCAAGGCCTTGCTCTTACTTCCCACACTGTTTAAATACAACTCCCTATCTGACAAGGATGCCTAGGAAAAGCCCCATTGCCTGAGAGCCTGAGCCCCGCCTGAGTCCAGTGCCTCTGGCCATGCTGAGGTTCGGAGCTCTCCTGGATTCAAGACGCTTTTCCATGGCAGCCTTGGGCCGGTCCTCTGCCTATGGAAATTGTGGAAATCCCAACACAAGGGGGCATTTCTGTTCCCAGAGTCCAAGGTGGCAGGGGGTGGGGTGGGGTAGGGATGGAGGGCATTTCACTGCTGGTATCAGAGGGCCGAGGACCACTGCAGCTATCCATCTGATGTCTGTGTCACCCAGAAAGAAGTGTCGTTGCTCTGACTTCTAAAATTAGCATTTGGTCCACCCTTCCCCAAACGCCTCTGATGTTTGGTTCCTGTTGCTGCAGCAGCAAGTGACTAAACACAATGGCTTAAGTAACACATTTCTTCTGAGTCCAGAGGCCGGGACCTCAAGGTGGATTCCACTGAGTTAAAATCAGGTGTCAGCAGGGTTGTGTTCCCTCTGGAGGCCCCCCAGGGAGACCTGTTCCTTCTTCTGTTTCCAGCTTTTAGTGGCTGCCTACATTCCATGGCTTGTGGCCCTCTTCCAGCCGCAACCGCATCACCCTGACATCGGCTTCTGCCGTCATGTCGGATTCTCTGACTCTCTTGCCTCCTTCTTTCCCTTATAAGAACTCTTACGATTACATCAAATCCACACGGGTAATCCAAGATAATCTCCCCATCTCAAAGTCTTTAACTTAATCACATCTGCGAAGTCCCTTTTGCCATACAAAGTGACATATTTATAGGCTCTAGGGATTAGGATGTGGACATTTGTGGGGGGGGGCATTATTCTGCCTACTCCACGCCCCCTCCAAGTGCCTCTTGCATGACTTAATAAGGGAGTCATCAGACAGCTGCTGCCTTGGAACCAGTCCTAGGCTGGCCTCGTTTAGGATGCCACAGTACGAGAAGGGGCCTGCCAGCCAAGACTGGCATGGTATCTTTGTCTCTGCAGTTGGCATCTACTTCCTACTGACCGCTGACCTGGTGTTAGCCTTGTGCCCCAACATGCCCTCCACCTGCCTTGCTCTCCTTGAGTCAGGATAGTTCTGCAACCAGAATGTTCTACAGTGCCCACCCCTTGTAACCCAGCACTGCAGCAGATGGGGTGGCACTTGTGGGTCCGAGGCCCCAGTGATAGACTGTGGTTTGAGAAGATGTTGATCTGTCCTGCTCATTGGAGATTGTTCTGCCAGGGCTCCAGATGCAGAAGCTGATGACAGTCAGAGCTTTGGTCTGTGGTAGAATTAAGACATATACATGAGGCCAGGCCTAGTAACCTAGACATGTAATCCCAGCTACTCAGGAGGCTGAAGCAGGATGGCAAGTTCATGGCCTGCCTGGACTATAGAGTAAGTTCAAGGCCAGCCAGGGCAACTTAGTGAGATCCCTGTTTCAAAAGAAAAAGAAAAAAAAAAACAAGAGAGCTAGGCTCAGTGGTATATAACTTGCCTAGATTTGGTCCCCAGTAAGAGTAACTGTCTGTCTGTCTGTCTTTCTCTCCCTTCCTCCCTCCCATTCCTGAGTTTTAGAAGAACTGTCACATAAGGCTCTGTCAATAGGGTTGAGTCTTGTGGATCATCGACAGGAGAGTCATCGTGACAATACAGTGGAGTGGGGTTAGCAGGAGACAATCCCCATCACCAGAAAGAGCCAGATGTGTGCTAAGATGTGTTCCATTATTGACTTTAACCTTTTTCCATTCTTTATACCGATGGTGGAAACAGCACTTTCTCAGAAGCCAGAGCCCCAGTAGCTGAATGTTTTGGAAGGATTCCCAGAGAATATCAAGACTAGTAGACTCTCTCACTCCTAGACCTTTTCCCTCCCTCTGATCCACTTTTTGTTATACCCAGCCACACATAATTCCTGAAACCCTGTAGTCCGGGGGACTCTAGAATTTCTTCATTGGCCCCAAACTAGAGTCTTTGTCTTGTTATACAAAGCTGAGTGGCTCCCATCTGGGGTCACTGGAACTAGGAAATCTGTGGCGTTAAGAACAAAGTACCCCAGGGACAGAGACCCAAGGCTTCCAGTCTCATTGGTACCTGATGCACTATATGATCCTAATGTCACCCTGGACTGCTGGCGACTTGGCTAATGGTGTACTGGGAATATTGGGTGGCTGAGCAGTGACATCATCAGGCTTCTGGTGTTCTGGTTGGTGATATCATACTAAGATTTTTGGATGATTTGGCAATGATGACACCAATCATTAGTAATGATGATGCTATATGAGGACCACTGGTGATTTGAGCAATAATGTTGACTTAATGGTTTCTAGATAAGATGAATGATATCATGGGGTTGCTGGGGGTTGGAGCTGTGATGTCACACTGGGTATACATGTAAAGAGGAATCATGAGATCTCAGAGAGCCATTGGGGTCAAGAATGAGAAGTTCACGGTACAAGAGTCAAGAGGAAATCCCAGTCAGATGAGGTTTTTCTCAGCTTTCTTGATAGATTTTGACAAAAGGATCCTTGAGCTAAAATTCACAAAACACATACTCTAACCAGGAGTAGGAACTGTGCTCTGTATCAAGGAGGACTCCTTTTTTGGGGAGGGGGTTGGAGACAGGGTTTCTCTGTGTAGCCCTTGCTGTAGACCAAGCTGGCCTTGAACTTACAGAGATCTCCCTGCCTCTGCCTTCTGAGTGCTAGGATTAAAAACATGTGCCACCACCACCCTGCAAGGAGGACTCCTTTACTTTCAAGTAACAGAGATGTCTAAAGCCAGGAGGAGATAGCACAACTGAATCCCAGCATGCCTGTGCCCACCACACTGTGTGATTGCTTGCTCCTTGTGTACCTTATTCATGAAACCTGCTTCCCTCTGGGCAGCCATTCCCTTTACTGTGCTTGTCTGCCCTATGCCTTACACGTTGTCTAATCAAGAACCCGGAGATTTGTTTTGGTTTTGCCAAGAACCACCACTGTTGTAGCTGTCTCTGCCCCTTCCTCTGTCCTCTTCCATGTAAAGACCAAATTACCAGGCCAGCAGGTAAAGGTGTTTGCCACCTAGCCTGACAAACTAAGCTTGATCCCTGGAACCCAGAGTAGAAGGAGAGAAGTCACAGGTTGTCCTCTGCCTTCCACACACTTGCCATGCAGTTAAGTACCACACACATGCAAATAAATAATTAAAAATCACTTCAGAGACCAGATTAACAGAGAAAGGTAAGCCCAACTACTAAAAGGATACCATGTGACATGTGGCATGTATTATGCATGCAAGTAGACCATTTTTCCCCTCTGAGACTCAGTTTTTCCATGTATAAAGTTGGGAGGCCACGATTCCTGCGTGTTGCAGTGGTTCAGGAAACAGGGCAGAAATGCCTTCCATTCAGTTACTGAGCAGCCCAGGGCTCCCTTTCCCCTTTTCCTGGCTTCACAGGTCATGAGCACTGTGCATGTCTACAGGAGCCGAGGCATCTGGAGTTTGTTCAGAGAAAGTAGCTCATCACCACGGCCTGTCAAGGGGCCAGGCTGTGTGTTGCTCTTGGCCTCACCTGCCGTTTGTCCAGTCTCCCATTCTCCCTCTTACCTGTCCATGTCACACCCTTTGCCAGTCTTGGCTAACATGGAGGACAGATGGGAATCAGAAGCCCCAGTGGCTCACCTCTGGCTGGTGGCCAGCTGGAGGGCCCAGCGATGAGCCTTGCAGGGTGAACCAGGAGTGACGGAGTGGGAGGTAGGGAGAGGAAGGTGCTCAGGGTCTGTCTGATAGACATAAGGGGCAAGAGTGACAGTCCTAGCTCTTCAAGAGTAGCAATGGCCTTGGCCAGATCTAGATCTTTTCCCTTGGAGAATAACCCTCGGGGACCACCTAGGAGCTCACAAAGGGAGGTACTGCCAGCTTCTCCCCACCAACTTCAAGGCAACCCCCTACTGTGACAGTGGCTTCAAGGTGTTATGGGGTATCTACCAGAGAAGACTGCTCAGACATGGGTTTAAGCCAATAGAAACTCTTCCTTAGCTTGACTCCATTGGGTGCTCAGGGCCCAGTGTAGCACCAAGCCTTTTAAGCACAAAGGGGGAGCTTTTAAACACAAAAACCAAGTCCTGGGTTGACACTCTTCAGTTAACAGGAACAGTTAGTCAGAAGTGAGACTACAGAAGCCAAAAATCAAGTTAGTACATTTAGAGCCTTTCCCAGAACTATGGACTTTGATGGATTAGGTCTTTGTTTTCATTTTGGCAGGTGGTGCTGTCAATGTGCTAAGTTTTATGGCCTGCATGGCTCTTCCATCATGGCGTCAGTTGTTCTAAGATCTGGGTCTGTTATAAGGAGACCATGAGGACCCAAGTTTGCTTCTCCTAAGACAGAAGCATTTTCCTTCCTGTACCACCTCCTCCATGGCTCAGGCTGAACCCTAGAAGCCTTCGCTGTCAGTGTAGCTCCTCCTCGCATGCATGGCCTGCAAGGGGTCCAGAGGGGGCTCCTGAGCAGAGCCTCAGAACAGCAAAGGAAGGTGGGCTTTTCCATAGGCCTGGCCTTTGCGGAATCTCTGGGGTGGCAATACCTAGAATATAGACTATAATAGCCAAGGTCATGTGAGCCCAGGGACTATGTGGGATGCCTTAGCAATAAAAACAGAAAGACATGACTAACCCAAACTCCTCAAGTTGCCCGCAAGATAACAATTTCCTATCTCTCCCACACCACTGCACACCTCAGGACTGGCTACTTAGCAGCTCATGGCCAGGCTCTGTAGTCGTCAGGCTAGAGGAGAAAGCCTGGGGACAGGGAGAGTGCAAAGGTCAAAGGCTGCCTGGGGTAGGAGGTGCAAGATGGAGAGCCATACTGGACTGTCTTCTACCTTCCCAGCTCTGGCTCCCTCAGCTTGGGAAGGCTGGGAGGTCTGGATGCGAGGGCTGGGTCCGTGTGCTAGTTGCCTATCAGGAGAGTTAGGAGATGATGTGCAGGAGACGATGTGGGGCTGGTAGGAAAGAGGACCTCCGCTGAGTGCTCCATCACTGATTACCAAGATCTGCATCTGAGCCGAGTGGGCCTTTGGACCTTGACCTGTTTGGCTGGAGACTTCCAGATATTGGAGGTCTCTTAGAGCCGGGGCACAGCTGCTCTTGGGAGCTGTGTGGTAAGATTATGAGGAAATGCTTCCAGGTGACTGCCATGGGCTGACCGCAGACAGCAGCAGGCCTTTGTTGCTCTGTCCTGCATGCTGAGCTGCAGACTGAAGCCTGGGCTTTGTGTGCTCCTCCTCCTGTTCCTTTTTCCTTCCTTTCTCCTCTCCCCTTCTTCCTCCCTCTCCTTACTCTTCCTCCCCATCCTCTATTTCTCCTATATCCCCCTCAACTTTCTCCTTCTTTGTCCTTTCTTTTTTCTTCTTCTTTAATTTTTGAGGCAGGGTCTGAACTAAGTTTCCCAGGCTGGCCTTGAACCTGCACTCCTCCTGCCCCAGCCCCTAAGTGATGGGATCACAGGCCTATATCACCATGCCTGGTTAGACAATAGCACAGTAGTTCAAGCTGTTCCTATCCTCGACTGGAGATTTGTGAGGAACATGTGCTTGCCCCTAACCTGGGTATTCAAACCCCTGCTGAGGGAACTCTGCCTCCCCAAATCTACTCACATTCTTCAAACAGTGACAGTCTGAGCTTGCACCCCCGTTCTGTACCCTAGAGAGACTAGAGAGTGACTGTTGGTGATTGGCCCGGTCACCTTTACCAGTGCCAAGTTCACACTTCCATGTCATAGTCACAGAATGAAGGCCAGAGGTATCCCATCTCTCTCATAGGCACAGCCAGGTCGGGCCTACTCATCTGGTGGGGCGCCCACCTGGGGGCTCCCCTGGTAGAATGGACCGACCTTCATCTGTAGTGTCCTATCTTCCCTGGGCAGATGACTTCATGAAACAGAGCCGGGGCATGCTGCTGCTCTACAGCATGAAGAACCCTAGCTTCCCGGAGTACATCTTCAGCAGTGAGAGTGGCATCATGTGTCTGGACATGCACGTAGACCACCCCTACCTGGTGGTCGTGGGCTACTACGATGGCAATGTGGCCATTTACAACCTCAAGAAACCTCATTCGCAGCCCTGCTTCCGCAGCACCTCCAAGTCGGGCAAGCACACGGACCCCGTATGGCAGGTCAGACTGGGACCCGGTGGGAAGAGCATGTGTGCTTAGGAGCCATGAACAAGGGACTTTGGGGAGGAGACAACCACAAGCAAGGGACTGGGGAAGAGGTATCTGGCCCAGGAGCTGGATGTGAGAGGGGACAGAGAGGGGCAAAGGTGAGACTTAGGAGTCCAAAGTTTTCTTTTAAAACTGGTGTCTATGGGAGGCGCCTTTAATCCCAGAACCTGGGAGACAGAGGCAGGGAGATCTCTGGGTTTGAGGCCAACCTGGTCTACAGAACGAGTTCCAGGAAGCCAGGGCTACACAGAGAAATGCTGTCTCAGGAAAACAACAACAAAAACAAACAAAAAACAAAGAGCTGGGGTCTGCTGCCCCTAAGTTCCAGTATGAAAACCGTAGCTGTCCGCCAAGACTCACTGGTCCATCAATACCGCAGCAGCCACAGCTGGATGCCTCAGGACCTCTGGCTCAGATCCTCATCTACAAGGTTCCTGGACCCACAGGGGCCCTCATCTGCCACCCGAGCAAGACTTGGGGACATCCCCAGATAAAAATGCTATTGCATGCCCTCTCAGTGAGGCTGGAGAGTCTGATAGGCAGTCTGGTCTTGAGCCTCTTTGTAGCAACCCCCTTCTCTAGCCAGGCTTAGCAAGGTAGGCGTGGCCTCTGACTCAGAGAGCAGGTCATCGCCACTGTGCCCCAAAGGTGCCCCCCCCCTCTCTTTTAAACTGTGCAGCGCTTTCATGGGCGGGTCTGAGAAGCTGAGGTTAGATTTCTGCCTCAAGTTGCCCCAAGTCTCCGGGCTCTTCAGACAATGCTTAGGGCTCTGTCTTCCTCTGTTCTCCAGCCTGACTATCTTTATGCAGGTGTCTTGTGCTCACCTCTTTTGACCCTGAGTCCCTTGCCCCAGGCACTGGGTGTACACTCTGGACAGGCCTGAGTGGAGAGTAGGCTTCTCAGGCCCCAGGGATACAGCATCCTCTCAGCTTCAACTTCTCCCCAGAGCCTGGGGCAAATGGTGTCAGAGAGGCCGCCCCTGGGCTACATACCTATCTCACTGTCTACGAAGTGGGGCCCAGTGGGGTCCTATACACCCAAAAGTCCACATCCCAATTCACTATCTCCACGCACATGGATGTCACCAAAGGCTTTAGAGCCCTGACTCTGCTCCCCCAGACTACACAGCACTACACAGCCATAGCTGTGTAGAAGTGGCCATAGTTGACTTGGCCACCCTTCCTCTCCTCAAACCCAGGATTGTAGAACTGATCCAGACCAAGCAGTCTGTTCCCACCCTGCCATGCTCTCTAAATCAAATAGCAGAGTGGGAGTAGTCCCAGAATACCCAGTTTATCTAGACAGGATGGTCTGCTCTCCTCTGTCCTGCCAGGAAAACAGGGCAGCTACCTTTGCAAAATCCAGGGTCAGGCTACAGTCACAGCCCGTAACGTGGACCCATCTGTCACTCATCTGTCCACTTCCTGTTTCCTTCTTTTTCGCTCACGGCCTCCATCATTCATCCATTCATTAACTCTTCCCTGTTTGCTCCTTGGTTGCTGAGGATGCTTAAGGGTCTCTGGAGTTCTTGGTGAGAAATAACCGCAGTCTGACCAGGGTGGGGCAGACTTCTCAGTGCTCGGTAAGCGTGCACAGAGGGAACAGAGGGAATGCTGTCCTCAGTGGGCACCAAAGGCAGGAGGCCAGGCAGATCTTTCTAGGGGACCTAACCTCTGATCTGGATTTTTATTTTATTTTTTGAGACAGGGTTTCTCTGTGTGGTTCTGGCTGTCTTGGAACTCACTGTGTAGACCAACTTGTCCTTGAACTTATAGAGATCCTCCTGCCTCTGCCTCTGCCTCTGCCTCTGCCTCTACCTCTGGAATGCTGGGATCAAAGGTGTCGGCCACCACACCTGACTCCTGATCTGGATCGAAAGGACATCACTGTGACAAAAGGAACCACTGTGCAATAATAAAGGACTTCGAGTACAGTGGTCCACTGGGAAACAGTGCGTCATTCGGAGCATGCGTAGGACCAGAGCATGCGCAGGAAGAGGGACGGTCTGCACCCAGCAGGCACCCAGCTGGGAGTGTGCTTAGCTTGGGCATCACAGATCAGCAGTTTCAAATGTAAGGTTAATACAAAAGTACAAAAATATCAAAAAAAGATGAGAGCGGACCGGCTCTGATAAAACCAGGGCCTTGCTTACTTAAGGGTCCCCTGTTGTCATTTTCTGCTGCCTCCTGCGGTACTTCCCAGGGGTCCTAAGACATCCTAAGAGCACAGTTTGACAATCACACCCAATCATCAGAGGACCGGGTGGAGATGTAACAGTCACCACAGTGCTTTGGAAAGGCTCTCTGGCTGCAGCATGAGGTCTGAAGGCTGGAAGAGCGCAGAGTTCATGGAGATGGAGATGCGGACATAGGATAGGAAGCTGTTGGGGCAGGGGCATCAATAGAAGGAGCTGTTTAACTATGCGGAAAGGGAAGAATTGTATTGCCCGGGTTTGGGGTGTCCAATAGGGCATCAGTAGATGTGGGAAACGACAGAGAGGAACTTGTGTGACCAGAGGTTAATAAAGAAGGCAGAGGGAAAACTCCAGGAAGTGTGCTATTAAGAGCCAGGCTGGTTGAATGAGATACCCAAGAGCTAAGAACCAGGTCCTTAAAGGGGCTGTGCCGTGTGTCTGGACACGAGAGACTTCGTTAAGGACTTCAGTTAACAGTCTGGAGCATTCAGACCTGTTGTCTTTGGAAGCCACAGGAGGCTGCAGAGCCCGGGTTTTCAGACTGTGCTCATGTCTGTCCTATATAGCACAGGCTCCTTCCCCAGGCGGCCCCTGGGTGTCTGAGTCCTGATCAAACCCTACTGTGAAGCCTAAACTAGCAACCACTCCATACTGTACAGTTCTAGAAAAGGAACAGGAAGAAAGTATGAGCAGAGGCTGGTCCCATGCTCAATCGTGATCAGGTAAGGGGAAAAAGAATTCAGGGCAGTGTTCCCATGCTGGTCCCTGGGGTCTCACTGATCCTCTGGACCCTGTTGGTAACCCTTTCCTCTCAGCTTTATTCCTTCTCTCTCACCTCCACTCTAGGAAAATGTGTGTGATCTGCACACACACACACACACACACTCACACGCACGTTCACACAGGCACACAATGCACACACTCAAACGCGCGCACATGTGCACACGTGCACAAGACACACATACACACGCATACTCAAGCACACACACTCACATGCACACACACTCACATGCTCACACACATGCACACACACGCTCACACACATGCACACACACTAACATACACACACGTGCACAAGGCACACATGCACATGCATACACACACGTGCACACATGCACACGCACACAGACACACACACGCTCACACACGTGCACGCGCAGGCACACACACACGCACACTGGGTATGAGGCTGCTAAGTGGGGTGTGAAATACAATTTCCATGAGTGCTAGCGTCTGCTCATTAAACACTTCCCTTTGCAGCTCCCCTGCGCCTCTTACAGCCTGGCCTTTGACACTGTTGTCCCCTCCCCCCTTTAAAGGGACCATGTTTGCACAGAAGGGGAAGTGGTCTCAAGATCCATCCATATTGTGCCTTACAGCCTCCCAGTGAAAGCACAAAAGAACCCGCTACCCAGACAGGCCCAGGCAGGACTCAGCCTTGCTTCCTGCAGCAGCTCCAATCTGATTCACCAGGCCTAGGGGCTGGATGGAGAAAGACAACCCCCCCCCCCCAACAGCCATGGTGACAGCTGCGGTTGCAGGCAACAGCAGTTACAGGCAACAGGCCTAGGTTCTTGGCCTCCCTTTCTGGACCTCAGCTTGTGACAGAGGGAGGGGACTGGACAGGGGTCCCAGCATGGGGGGTCTGGAGGGAGTCAGAGGCTGGAAAGCTCTGGGCACCCAGCCCCACCCCGGCTTTCTGGGACTTGGCTTGGCCAAGCCTCCACATCTGGCAGCAGAAACTTGAGCCTCAAGCGTGTCATCTTCATAAGACAACAGCTCTGTCTCCAAAACACTTTCCCATATGTTTGCTTCCAGCCCTGAGAAGACGGGTGGGGTAGGGTAATTAACCCGGATTTGCAGATGGAGAAATGCAGCTCAAATCTGGGATTTGGGAGCAAGATTCTGGGAGCAGGAGCTGGTGTCGGATTGAAGGTGGGAACAAAGGGGACTCTTTCAAGAAAAAGGTCAAGCCTAGAAGAGGGGACCGACTCCTTCCCTCAGTCATGGAGCAGGGAACAGGCCCTGGTTTGCAGCCCTCCTTCCTAGGATGATGGCGGTAGTGAGGATACTAACTAGCTAGAGACTTTGTTTGTTTTTGAGACAGGATCTTGCTCTTTATCCCAGGCTGGTCTAGAACTCATGATCCTCCTGTCTTCTGAATGCTGGGAGTCAATTCACACAGATACCATGAAACTGAAGGTTTGGCCCCATTAGCTAGTATTTTTTGAACATTTACTATATCCAATGTTCTGAAGATTTTACATACAAAAGATATTTTTACTTCTCACTTGTTATCATGACTTCCATTTTATAAGTGAAACACTAGTTGTGGGGCTCTGACTTTTCCAGGTCATGGCTGTGTGGGGAGATTAAACCAAGAACCAGGACTTCCCACAACCATACTGCTAAAACCACTACTGCCCAGAGCGCATCTTAGGGCAATGCTCTGGCTGATACTGTGGCCCCAGGTTGGAAGAAGAGCTGGCTGAAATGAGATTGAGAGGTCTCATCATACAGTTCTGGAAAATGGGCTCCTGGTACTTCTGAGCCCTAACTCAACTCTCTAACAGAATTCCAAAACTTGTGGCTTGTGATGCTTCAGGTCAAATGGCAGAAGGACGACATGGACAACAACCTTAACTTCTTCTCTGTGTCATCTGATGGCAGGATTGTGTCATGGACCCTCGTAAAGGTGCCTGTTTCCCAGAAAGGGTCATGGAGGGGGAGGTGGGAGGAGCTAATGGCAGAGCTCCTGAACCAACCCACCCCTCACCTCTCCCCATCCCTCTCTGACTATAGAGCGAGCTGGTTCATATAGACGTCATCAAGCTGAAGGCGGAGGGCAGCACTACTGAAATCCCCGAGGGGCTGCAGCTGCACACTGTAGGTAGGAGCCCCAGCCCTCACCCCTCCAGCAGGACAAGACCATTGACCCCCAGCACCTCAGGATCGGTGACAGTGGCCATTTACTTTCCCAACGCTCTTTCCTCATTTATACTGGAGCCTAGACTGGCGGAGCCCAAAGAGCCCAATCTCATGGGCGGAGCCCTTGAGCACCCGGCACACACCCCTATTCAGGCAGGTTCTTTCCCGCGTGCAGACCCCGCCCCCGTTTATGCAGATCAGGTGCTGCTCTGCAGAGCCATCCCCGCTTAAGCAGATCTAAGCCCTGTTTACCCAGATCCCGGCCCTGTTTACTCAATTCCTACCCTGTTTATGCAGACTCCATCCCTGTTTGCACAGACCATGTCCCTGTTTGCAGACCCCCATCCCTGTTTACCATGACCCTGACCCTGTTTAACTCAATTCCTGCCTTGTTTACCCAGGCCCCCATTCTTGTCTGTAGAGTCCTAAAGGCCTAGGGCAAGCAAGCCCGCGGTCCAGTTTCTGCCTTCCTGGCCTGAGCCCAGCCCTCACAGCGGCCCAGTTCTATCTGTCCTACACTGAGCTGGGTGGGAGGTTCTCTCTGTGAACCAGGCTAAGTCTGTCCCCTACTCTTCCAAGGTTGTGGCACTGCCTTTGACTTCCACAAAGAGATCGACTACATGTTCCTGGTGGGCACAGAGGAGGGGAAAATCTACAAGGTGAGGCAGCATGCCCCATCAGCTCCTCACAGAGGCCTCCAGACCTAGGGCGGGTATAGAACACAACAAATCTTGTGCTGACACCATCTAGTGTTCACTGCTCTGAAGCCTTTGGGGGGGGGGGGAGAAAAAGGCATTTCTTTTTTAAATGTTTTTAATTGTTACTTATTTGTGTGTGTGTGTGTGTGTGTGTTATGTGTATGTGCACATTCATGTCACACTGAGCATAGGTGGTCACAGGATAATTCTGTGGAGTTGGTGGGGCTCTAACTCCAGTCTTCAGGCTTAGTGCAAGCACTTTTAGCCACTGAGTTGTCCTGCAAGCTCTTTTTTGTTTGTTTGTTTGTTTGTTTTAACATTTATTTATTTGGTGGTGACCTACATGCGTGCCTCAGTACATATATGGAGGTCAGCAGACAGCTTGTAGTCTTCCTGGGGTTGAACTCAGGTCATCTGGCTTAGCAGCAAGTACTTTACCTGCAGAGCCCTCTCACCAGCTGAACAGTGCTTGTCTTGGTCCGCTCAGGTGGCAGGAAGAGGGGCTACAATCGGGAAAGGTGATGGAGAATCTAGAGAGCAACTTGAGTCCATCTCTTCCCTTCTCTCCTAAGAGGCAGATATGAGAGTAGGAGCTTGGGGGAGCTAGAACATTCTGGGCAGACTTCCTGGAGGAGATCTGAACTCAGCTGGGCTTTGAAGGCCAGGTATCAAACAGATTCATCTCTGAGTATGAGGGGCAGAGCTGCCAGCAGGACACAATCTCACAGCCGGTGTTCTGCCGTGTCTCAGTGTTAGTAGGTGAACATCCCTCTGAACCTCCATCGTCCAGAAATAGCTTTGCTGTGAGCTTTTCTTAGGCTCAGAGACTCAGAATGTTAATTACAGACAGCCTCCCGGGAGCCCCAGAGGCCCAGCCCGAGTTGGTCTGAATGCAAAAGAGGTCCCCACCCCCTCTCCACCTCTCCCAGTGGCTGCGGGAGAGAGGCAGGGGAAGGAAAGACTAGTCACTGTGTCTCCTGGAGGGAGGGAGAGAGGCTTGCTGGCCAGGACAAACACTGAACGGGAAATCAGGGGATCTGAGTCCGCTCCTGGCTCCACACCTGCTCTTGCCTGTACAAGGTGGGGTGATGCTCACTGTGGCGTGGATGATGTCTGAGCTGAGGGGAATCCAAGGCTGTGTCCACCAAGGTGCTCGCCTGGACAAAAGATTAGGCTGTGTCGCATCCTTGCCCAGGGTGTGAGACCCACTTTGCCTTGAACAGAGAGGGAAGTCGCTTTCTTACTCAGTCATCTGCCCTCACTCTCCAGGAGGGCTCCATGCCCAGCCTGAACCCCAGTCCTTAAGTGCTTTGGGAATTCGGGAGTTTGGGAGGTGATGCAGATGGATGATGGACAGCCGGGCTCAGGTGCTGATCCTCTAGGGCTCCTAGGGAAAAAGGTTACAGCTGGCTTTGCTCTCACCGTTGAGCCCAGCTTTCCTGAATCATCCATCCCCTACCCTCCATAGTGCTCTAAGTCCTACTCCAGCCAATTCTTGGACACCTATGATGCTCACAACATGGCAGTGGACGCTGTGATATGGAACCCATACCACACCAAGGTCTTTATGTCCTGCAGCTCTGACTGGACAGTGAAGATCTGGGACCACACCATCAAGTGAGAGGCCTGCCTCGGCCCTGCCTAGCCCCAGGGCCTCCCCTCAGCTCTGGCACTATGAACCCTCTGAGTTATGGGCTTGACCTTTTTGCCACTGCAGGACCCCCATGTTCATTTATGATCTGAACTCAGCTGTGGGTGACGTGGCCTGGGCACCATATTCTTCCACTGTGTTTGCTGCGGTCACCACGGATGGGAAGGTGAGTAGTTCTTCCTCACCCTGCAGAGCCACCATGGAGACCTGGAGGTGTCTCAGGGTCTCTAGAGAGCCTGCCACATGCTACCCCAGGTCAGTAGGGGACCATGGGACATAGAACTGTGTATTTTAAAGGGCAGGCTATGCAGGGAGGTGTGGAGGAATCCTTCATCACAGGGGGCCTTAAGGAAGGACCTTGGGGAGCAAGCCCTCTGGAAAGCTGAGATGCCATCCAGAAGTTGTCTTCCTTGAGGTCCCGTGAGGGAGTTAGATGATGCCTAACCTCTGGGCCAGTCGCTGGTCTGTAAGGTAGTAACCCCACCCCCATCTCCAGAAGTGCCCAAGCTGGTCTGAGGAGCTTGAGTAGAGTGTGACAGACACTCGGAAGCCACCTTGGTGGGGGACCTTCTTAGGTACAGGCTTGTTTCCTTTATGGAATTTGACAGAACCTGACGAGCACCTGCACCCAAGGAAAGAATCTAGCAATTAAGGTATCGCCCTCATGTCAATCAGCGCCCATGAACATGTTACTAAGGGCCAGCACGATGCTCCGTTCCAGGCTAGGATCTGGCAGTTCAGGCACCCGCTTTTATGAGCTCACGTTATAGTAAAGAGGAAAACAGAAAACAGGCACCATGTTCTCACCGTGTTAGAGCCAAGGACCAAAAGAGAGTGATGCATGGATGCAAATGTTTATATCAGCGTTATTCATAATGGCCAAACAACGAAAGAAGCCAGTGTCCATCAAGTCATGAATAGCAAGCAAGGCAATGTCTATGCAAAAGGATCGTATTCAGCAGACAAGGAACATATGATAACATAGATGGGCATGAAAAGCTTATGCTAAGTCAAACAGGCCAGACACAAAAGAACAAATATATGGTATGTCCAAAATAGATTTGCCCTGTATGCCTCATCTCAAGAGATGGGTCTATAGAGATGCAGAGTGGATTTGTGTTTGCCTCAGAGGGGTTGAGAAAAATGGGGAGTTAATGAGTACAAAGTTTGCCTTGTGAGTGAAGAACACACTCTAAAATTGCTTATGATAATGGCTTGATAAGTGGGTATGCCTAAAACCAAGAAGCATATACTTTAGGTAGGTTAAATGGATGAGACTTATAGAATATGAATTATTATCTCAATAAAGCTGTTATATCGAACAGAGAAAGCCAGGCTTGGTACTTCATGCCTATGCCTATAATTCCAGCATGCAGAAGGTAGAAGCCAGAGATCAAAAGTTTGAAGCCGGTCTGCATGATGTAGTAAGTGCCAGCAGGCCAGCTATAGAGTAGGGCCCTGGGGTGGCAGTGGGAGCCAGGTAGTTTCTTAGGAAAGGCTTCTTTGGTGAGGCGAAACTCATACTGGAAGCTGAATGGCAAGTACTAGTCTTGAACCTTTATTTATTTGGAGGCGGCGTCTCTCTATTATGTAGTTCTGCCTGTCCTCTTATGTAGACCAGGCTGACCTCCAACTCACAGAGGTCCACCTGTCTCTGCCTCCTGAGTGCTGGGATTAAAGGCCTGTGTCACCATGCCCTCCCCATAGGAGCAGCATTCTGAAGATGAGGCGGGGAAGCTGTGCACACTGAGGCTCCAGGGAGACTGGGAGAAATTGTTTTAAAGGGAAGTCAGGGTACTGCATGGAGCACAGACTGTAGCTGGGCAAGAGCAGAAGCAGGGGCACTGTGAGCTGTCACAGCAGAGGCTGATAGCAATTCGAACTCCCGGTGAGGCAAAGATAATATCAAACTTTACTGGGCACTTAGGCATCAAAGTCAGAGCACTCTGTATTTATTAGCTGGGATAAACCCTGGGCTCTGTCACTTACAAGCAAGTTAGCCTCCAATAGCTTCCAAATCCTCATTTATAAAATCGGGATAGTAACAGAACCGCCATATGGAGTGGTTGTGAGGGGTATAATTAGATGATCCAACCTTATAACACTCCTGCCCAGAGCCTGGAACATGGTAAGTTTATTAGACTGGATAAATGGTAGCTGCCATTACTGGTTCTTTTTACAAAGCTTCGGGTTTCTTTGTGGTATTTTTATACATACATGACATTATAGTTTGTCCCATCTTCTTCCCTCACTATCCTCTCCATCCCTCTGACTCCCCCTTATCTGCTCCCTTTGTCCCCTCTAACAGCCTCCCCTCTGCTTTCATGCCACCCCCCCCACAGCTGCTATTAATATTTAGTCTGCATAGACTTAAGGTTTCTAATCTTTTTCATCCTCGCTCCCTCAACACGGGAATAAAGGTAACTGACATGAAGCCCCACCCCCACCCCGCCGCTGTCTCCAGCTCAGCCTGCTGTGGGGTTCCCAGAAAGCCCAAGGTGGGAGACCAGGACCTCCTTTACGTGACTGGTGACACTAACCTCTCCGCAGGCCCATGTGTTTGACTTAGCTGTCAACAAGTACGAGGCCATCTGCAACCAGCCCGTGGTGGCCAAGAAGAAGAACAAGATCACCCACGTGCAGTTCAATCCCATCCACCCCATCATAATCGTGGGTGATGACCGTGGGCACATCACCTGTCTCAAGCTCTCTCCTAACTTGCGAAAGATGCCGAAGGTATGGGCTCTGGGAGTCTGGCTGCCATCAAGAGATAGGGGGTGATAGGGAGGATCAGAGGCCACCCCAAGTTTCTGGAACGAAGGCTTCAAGGTAAGGATAGTGCCACTGCTTGAATGGAGAGGCTGGGAAAAGGTTTTGTGAAGTAAGAAATCAGTTTGACCTGCTACGTGTGAATTTCCTGGAGGGCTGGGAGGGGGTGATTTCCAAGGGGCAAGTGGGCTTGGAACATGGGGGAGGCAGGCATCATTGGCTTATTGAAAGTGCAGGATGTTGTGGGTATGACAGATCACCAGGAGAGGGACTCAAGGCTTAGCTGAAGCATTATTGCTGGGCTTAGAATTTCAGCTCCAGTGATCCCTGAACTGGGAGCCAGGAGTCTACCCAGGGAAGGAGGAAATGAGCCATGAGCAGGGTAACTAGGTCAGCAGCGATGCAGGCCTCCTTCTGAGTTCTGGATTCTGTTTCTTGGGTCTTTAATGATGAGAAGACCCAGCCCAAGGACTCCAAATGTATGACACAAAGCCCAGAGCAATGACTTCAAATCTATACCTGAGCCCAAATTCAGATTTAAGGCTCAGGCCTCACAGTGCAGGCCTTAGAATCCAGAGCCTTGGGACCCAACAAAAAAATAAAACAGAACCCATTTGTATGTGAAAGCAGAAATGACTCTTTGCTCTCTGCCCAGCTTTGGGCCAGGGTCAGGGTCGGCCAAGTAGCCCTGACCATTGAACCTCCAGGGTATAATCTGAGGCATATACTGCAGTTTGGGGCAGGGTCTGGGGCTGTCTTGTTCAGCTACTGTCTTCTTCCCCAAGTGTTCCTACCCAGCCAGGCACTGTGCACCATCCTTTGGATACTGGCATAGACTATTCCCCACCATGGCCAGGGAGGCATGGGCTGGAAGTATGGACTCCCATAATTGTAGCCAGCTGGGGGAGGGGGGTGGACTTGGCTATAAATACTCAGAAGGCTGCTAAGCGCCTGCAGCTGTGGCCCGCAGGCTGCGGTGGGCTCTGGGGGTTGGGGGAAGTCAGGCATGGTCTAAATCTCTTTGCTGAGCCCAACTCCTTGGCCTCCAGAGGGAGAAAGGAGGCAGCAATGTTTGTGGAACAGATAAAATCTGTTCTTAATTTAATGAGGGGCAGGCTTAAGATGGCAGAGCTGGACAGCCCCCTGGGAGGATGATGGCCACCCTTTAGGAGAGGGGCACAGCCCTGACACCGTAAGCATGGTAGATATGAAGGAATGCTACCCAGTTGATCCTGGGGAGCAAGATTTATCATAGTTCCATCTCCTCACAAAGCAGGGGTCAGTTATGACTGAGGGAGTGAAACTCTGACTCAGGAAACCTAAATCACCCAGGATCTGAGCAAGGACAGCGGGGGCTAGCACTTGGGAGGATTAGAAGTTCCTGTGAGGTGACCCTGTCAGCACTCAAGTGATTCATACAAAAGGAAGTCCCCTGGGCATCCCTCCTGCCCTTGCCATCAGAGGTCAAGAGCTGCCTTTCGTTTCCTCCTGTATGGTTGGGAAAGTGAGGCTCAGGAAGGAACTTGTCCAGTCTTGGGGGACTAATGACAGCAATGGAACTAAAAGTCAGGTTCCTTAAATACCAGAGGATGGAGTAAGACTGAGAAACAGTTTAATTATGGAGAGAGAATGGGAAGATAGAAAAGACAACCATCCTGTGCCTCCCCCAAGTGGATCAGTGAGCCACACCAGACTGCACGCCAGGGGCTGCGGGAACAGACCTGGGAGCAGGTGTGGCGGTCAAGGCCAGAGGAAACTGGAGCTCTGCAGAGTGGCTGCAGCTAGATGGGGCCAGGAAGGAGCCCACTGGCTCTCAGGCTCCCTTGACCTTACAGCCCCAGCAGGTGTGGCTGGGCAGGTGCCAGGAAACAGTGGGCACAGGTGGCAGAGAAGAAAGGGAAGGCAGGAGGGAAGACAGCTGCCCAGACTGTCTGGGCACAGTCCACATCCCACTGTCTGGCCAGCAGGGAGAATGTGACCGATGTGGCCAGCTACAGAATTTTTAAGCCTGTGGGCCAAACATATCTGTGCCCAAACTCCATTTTCTCAGGGCCCAACTTAGAAGTGGAGGCACTAGAAGGCTTGCAGGTGGGACCAAGGGTCAGATACTCGGGACCTGAGAGACAGTTCCCACCGCATGGAGTCGCATGGAAAATTGTCTGCTCCCGTGCGGCTCCTGGTGCTTTCCCCAACCCTGGGTACGTGACACATCAGGTCTAGCTTCGAGTGGCACCCCTTCTCGAGCCGATGAGGACACCTGTGGCCTAGTCCTTGCCTCCCTCTCCTGCAGCAAGCATCTATCTCCTCTTTGCAGGGCTGAGCCTGGGTGGTCCTAATGAAAAGCTCTCCCCGGAGCCTACAGCTCTCCCTGGCCGACTTCTGAGAATCTAGGGATAAAAATGCCGTTTCCCACTCCTGCCGGCACGGAGCCCCGGCTGAGCCTCGGAGCTAGAGTTGGAATCCTCCTCCCAGGCCCTCCGATGAGGCTCCGAGTCACCTGACCTGAGCAGGGGAAGGACTGAGTGCCAGCATCAGGAATCCAATATTTACTGGGCAGGGGAGGGTCAGGGAATAGCTAGGGCAGGCTGGGCAGAGGAGCCAGGGTGGCACCTAAGAAGAGGCAGCTGGTCCTTCACCATCCCCACTGTTATCTCCCTCTCCCCAGGAAAAGAAGGGGCAGGAGGTGCAGAAGGGACCAGCTGTGGAGATCGCAAAACTGGACAAACTGCTAAACCTTGTGAGGGAAGTAAAAACCAAAGCCTGAGAGACTGGCCCCAGGCCCTGCCCTGCTTTTTGAATCCAATATGTCCAGCCCTTTGCCTGGGTACCAGGGTGCCTAAGCACTAGGGATGCTTAAGTACCTCACTTTGATCAAGTCCCAGTATTTGCTTTCCTCGGTCATCTTCTTAAGATCACAGCACCTTTTCCCATGACTTGGCCCTCAACCTCCATTGCACTCCCTTTACACAAATAAACCTGTTTGAAAACTCACCTCGTCCCTTTGATTTTTTTCTATCACACAGCCCCCAAGAAGAGGAGAAGTCTCAGAGTAAGCCATAGTTCCATTTATTATCCAACAAACAGTGGGAGGACCAGAGAAGGGGCCCAGCCCGGACACCCTCCCATTATTGCCATGGGTTCCAGTTTGCTTCCCCAACCTAGAGAGCCCAGAGGCCCTGAGCTTAGGGAGGTAAACAGCCCTTGGCCCTTGGGATGGAGCAGAGTCCAGATGGCCCTGACCCTAGCACCAGCTCCTAACCCCCCACTCCAGGTCTGTCTCTGAAGGGCTACTCAGGGCTTTCTGAGTCAGGCTGGCTACAGTCTAGGCTGCTGGGTCCAGCTTCAAATAGACTGGACTCTAAATTCTGGACCCCAGACTGGCTGAACTGGATCAGACGCCACACTCTGACTCTGGTACACTCAGGTCCAGGACTCCAGGGTAGGCCAGGTGCCTTCAGGGCTGCAGCAGGTAGCTGCCTTCATGGCTAGGCTTCTGGGGGGGTGGTGCCTTCTCAGGACAGGGGCCAGGGCTGGAGTTGGGACTGGATTCTGAGAGAGAATCGCCGTCAGTAGAACGAGAGTGGCAGGCCCAGCAGAGAATGACCCAAAGCAGTAGCAGCAAGAAGCCTACAAGGCCGTTGCAGACGATGGCGATGAGGGCCCCCTGGGAGATGGCTGCCCCCATGACAGGCAGCACCCTCAGGCCAGCGCAGTTTGCAGAGCTGCCTCAACGGCAAGGCCCATGCCGAGGCACAACTCTGGTATGGCCGATGTTCCAAGGAGGCTGTCCTGTCCTCACACAATGATTCCTGGGCAGTGGAGATGCCCACATGCAGTCCAGAGCCTGGGGAAGTACAGAGGAAAGTAGAGGGAGGTGAGGAGGAAGAAGTGGGCAGAAGCCTAAGGGGACAGCTCCCCTCTCCCACCTCTGGCCTCTCAGGCAGAGGGCACTGAGTCCCAGCAGGCTCAAGTACCTCCATCCTCGGGCCTGGCTCCGAGCACCTGGTGCTGTGGCACGGCCAGAGTGGGCAGACAGTAGTAGGCAGGCAGCCTTTATCTCATTTTCTTCGGAACTGGTGGGTATAGCCTAGCCCTGCCCACCAAGCCTCTAGCTTTCAGACATGCTGTTGGTGGGCGGGATTGAGGTGGCCCAAGGCCCAGGAGGAAGAGGATTATGACCATCATTGTAGAGGCTAGGGCATCCTCTCTTTCCCAAGGCTGCAGTAAGCCAGTCGAGGAAACCTGCAGAGGTGTGTCGCACAGAATGGAACTTTGTGGAGGCCCTGGCAGGAATGTGTGGGTCTTGTATATCCAGGGCTGTGTGCGGAGGTGTGCCTTTCCCTGGAACTTTGCCTCCCTGGGTCAGGTGTGTGTGTCTGAACGTTACACCTTCCTGCCTCTCTGTCCCTTGCTGGATCTGCATCCTTGTCCCTCCATACCTACCTCTGTGAAGGTGTGTGGCTGTCTGTCTCTGTGTCCCTATCTCAGAGTGTTTTGAGTGTTTCATGTGTGTCTCATTTCTTCACCAGTCTGTCTCTGTGAATCTCTCTTTTCACGACTATGCCCCTCTGCCCTCTGCCCTTTCTCCATGGGGTCGGCATCTGTGGTTCTGTGCGTCTCGCATGTGTCTCTGTCTTTGTCTATCTCTCCTCCAAGCTATGTCTCTTGTCTCCGTGTGGGTCACTGTCTCTTCATCTCCGTTCAGGATCTCTGTATCTCGACCCCCTGCCCGTGGAGGAGCACCCCCCCTCCCTTACCTGAGTTAAGCCCGGTGCGCGCCCGCGGGAGGGTCCGGGGCAGCGGGATGCTCAGCGCCGACTGAGGCTCGAAAGCCTGCGGGCGGGCGGGGGGGGGGGGGCGGTGGGAGGCGGGCAGGGGCGACGTCCACTCCCCGGGCCCTCCCCCTGGGCCGCGCAGCCTCCGCCGGCCGCTCCCGCCGGGGCGCGACCGGGCCGGCCTCTGCCGCGGGCGGTCTGCGGAGAGCGGGCACCTCCTCCCCCTGGGGCGGCGCCTCCTCCGCGGCCGGGGCCGCTAGCTCGCTCGCTCGGCGGCGCTCGGGCGGCGGCGGCTGGAGCGTCGAGGAGTTCGGCTGGGCTCGGCTGAGTTCGGCTGGGTTCGACTGGGCTCGGCTACGGCGGGAGGGAGTCGGCTGAGCTCGGCGGAGCTCGGCGGGCAGCAAAAACAGCGAAGAGCCCCGCCTCGTGAGTGGCCAGCGGCCTGCGGCCCTTCGGGGGCGGGGCCATCGCTGCGCCGCTGCCGCTGTTCAATTGGCTGGTCGGGCCAAGTTCCCGCACCATTGGTTGTGCTCTGGGGTGGGACACGACTGTCCTGGTGCAGGAGAGAAGGAGGGAGGGGCGGAGGGGGGGTGGCGAGAGTGGTGGTGGTGGGGGATGAAGGGGCCACTTTGTTTTGATTCATCCCTTGAGGGTGGAGGGCCAGGCTCACCTTTTTGCAGTGATTTCTTGCACCTTCCACACCTGGAATGCACCCCAGGCGTCCACCCCTCCATATCTGGTAGAAGTCTGTCCCTGTTATCTGGAAAAAGTACAAGCGTCTCCACACCTGACCCTCCTCCCCCCCCCCCTTATCTTCCTACACCGCCCGTGCCCACTCCGCATCATCTCCTATAGATTGCCCCTTGTCCTAAGAACAGTGTGATCTCTGGCAACACAAGACCTTTGTTGCGTTTTACTGATTTCTCACCCAGTGTTGGTCAGGAGCTTGTGCTTTGCTTGCTGGAGAGACAGACACCTGAAGAATGGCTCAGTTGAACTAGATCTGCGCTTGATGTATGCCTGCCTCTTCGTCCTGATAGCTCTCCTGAGACCAAAGCAGTTTGGACAGGAGCGCTCAAGCAGGCCTTCCTCTTCCTGACCCTCACAAGGGTTTTGGACTCATGCATGCCACTGAGTTACATTCCGAGCCCTCCAGTGATTCCTAAGTGTTCTTGTCTGAGCCCTCTTGCCTCACGTACATATTGTCCACCGACGATCAGTTTTATCATGGCGACTCTCACTGCCGCATACTCGGCCTTAACTTCTCTGTGGAATACTACACTCACAGCAAAATGTCTACTGGAGTCGTGGTGGTGTTGGTTCACAGCTCCACTTTCTAACTTTGTGACGTTGGGCAAATTTCTTGACTCTCCTAACAAGGGCTTTCTTCTCTACAAGATGGTTATAATAATAGCTATTTTTCAGATTTCTCATTAGTACCACACCAACTGCAAGAGCAAATGCCGGCTGACATAACCCCCAGGACCAGGTGGCTGAGAGGCAGGGCCCCTCCTTCCAAGAAGCCCGCTGGAAACCTGGATATGATTTGAAGAGGAGAAGGGGAAGTAATCTGGAGGGCTGAATCATCTAAAGCTACTGTGTTAGAGGCTGTCTAAAATAAACTACAGACCCCGTGGAGTTTGTCAGAATGGATTAATTTTAGTTTCCCCCCTGTTACCCAGCAGGGTGGGGGTATTGTGAGGAAGATCAGATCAGTGATAGGAAAGAGAGGAGACATATGGCCGCACATCTGAGCGTGATGTGAGCGAATTTGTGACCCCGCCACAGGGGTCCGGATTTTATCCTGGAAACAGTGGGGAGTCACTGAAGAATTCTGAGCATCGGAGTGGTGTGATCATATCCAGAAATTAGAGGGATGATTTGGGCTGTTGGGTGGAAGGGAGTTTTGAAAGCATTTGAGGGTGAAAGGAAGACAGGGGTATTGATGAGGAGCTAAAAATGTGGCTGGCAGAGTGGGAGGGCATTTGGGGTACTCAAGAGCATCAGTAGGCAGAGCTCAGAAAACAGGGGAAATTCGAAGAGGACATTTCGGGGTAGCTGGTTAGTAGCTGCAACACTCTGATGCAAGGTCTAGTGATAACGAACACACAGGAGGGGCTGAGGAGATGACTCAGCTGGTAGACGCACTTGCCACCAAGCCTGATGACGAGTCCAGTCCTGGGATCAGTGTGGGAACTTGAGACCTGACCCCAGTTGCCCACTGACTTCCATGCTCCTCACTGTAGTACACGTGTGCCCCCACACCTAATGATCATTGTAGTACACGTGTGCCCCCCACCTAATAATCATTGTAGTACACGTGTGCCCCCCACACCTAATAATCACTGTAGTACACGTGTGCCCCCCACCTAATAATCATTGTAGTACACGTGTGCCCCCACCTAATAATCATTGTAGTACACGTGTGCCCCACCTAATAATCACTGTAGTACACGTGTGCCCCACCTAATAATCACTGTAGTACACGTGTGCCCCACCTAATAATCATTGTAGTACACGTGTGCCCCCCACCTAATAATCACTGTAGTACACGTGTGCCCCCCACCTAATAATCACTGTAGTACACGTGTGCCTCCACACCTAATGAACATTGTAGTACACGTGTGCCCCCCACCTAATAATCATTGTAGTACACGTGTGCCCCCCCACACCTAATGATCATTGTAGTACACGTGTGCCCCACCTAATAATCACTGTAGTACACGTGTGCCCCCCACACCTAATAATCACTGTAGTACACGTGTGCCCCCCACCTAATAATCATTGTAGTACACGTGTGCCCCCACCTAATAATCATTGTAGTACACGTGTGCCCCACCTAATAATCACTGTAGTACACGTGTGCCCCACCTAATAATCACTGTAGTACACGTGTGCCCCACCTAATAATCATTGTAGTACACGTGTGCCCCCCACCTAATAATCACTGTAGTACACGTGTGCCCCCCACCTAATAATCACTGTAGTACACGTGTGCCCCCACACCTAATGAACATTGTAGTACACGTGTGCCCCCCACCTAATAATCATTGTAGTACACGTGTGCCCCCCCACACCTAATGATCATTGTAGTACACGTGTGCCCCACCTAATAATCACTGTAGTACACGTGTGCCCCCCACACCTAATAATCACTGTAGTACACGTGTGCCCCCCACACCTAATAATCACTGTAGTACACGTGTGCCCCCCACCTAATAATCACTGTAGTACACGTGTGCCCCCCACACCTAATAATCACTGTAGTACACGTGTGCCCCCCACCTAATAATCACTGTAGTACACGTGTGCCCCACCTAATAATCACTGTAGTACACGTGTGCCCCACCTAATAATCATTGTAGTACACGTGTGTCCCACCTAATAATCATTGTAGTACACGTGTGCCCCACCTAATAATCACTGTAGTACACGTGTGCCCCACCTAATAATCATTGTAGTACACGTGTGCCCCACCTAATAATCACTGTAGTACACGTGTGCCCCACCTAATAATCATTGTAGTACACGTGTGCCCCCCACACCTAATAATCACTGTAGTACACGTGTGCCCCCCACACCTAATAAATATAATTTAAATGTAAGTTTCAGCAAAGGACTTGGACAATGTTTGGAGATGTCAAATTTGAGGAGCCAATGAGATGCTTTAGTGGAGCTGTTCAGTAGGTGTGGGTAAGCGACTCTGAAGTCCAGCAAGGATGTCCAGTGAGTGTTTACAACAGGGTGAAAGAAAGTTAAGTCAAAAACACTGTATGAGCTCACTTAAGGAGAGTCAGAACTGGTTTAAACTGTCCCAAGAGCCTGCTGCATGCCCTGGTCATCCCCACTCTCGTATGGTCTCTAATGTTCACATGGTGAAAACAAGACTTTGAGCAATTCCAGATATCAAAATCTTACTGTGGAGGTAGTCAAGGGGAGACAGGTGGAGTGGCTGCTGCCGCCACTGCTGCTTTTGAGATGCAATTTGAAATCCCTCAGAAACTACTCTGATTTGCTTGACTTTGAACTGCTCAACAGAGGTCAAGAAAAGGGAGTCCAGCCAGCTAGCGTGACCCACATGATAACCTTATGGAAGTAGGGTGGGTGGCGTCCAGAAAGGTCAAGAACAGAACGGCAAATGCTCGCTGTTTCTATACATTACTGCCAGACATGGACACATCATTTTCTCTGTATACAGTTCCAAAATATCCTCAGAAACTAGAATCTGGATCTAGAACGTCCCTCAAGGCCATGTGTTACAGGCTTGAGCCCCAGGTTGGCGCTATTGGAAGGGGGGAAGTGTTGAGTTACTGCAGGGGTGTTCTTGCAGGGGACTGTGGAAATTGAATCTTTTCCTCTGTTTTACTTGTCTGGGCCAAGAAGCAGGTAGCTTTGCCCTCTTTCTGCCCTGACGTACACAAGCCCCAAAGCAACTAAGCTAGGAAGTCACGGACTCCTACAGAACTGAGAGACAAAATAAACCCTTTTACTTTAAAGTTTTTATTGTATGTATGATTTCTTTAGTGTGTGTGTGTGTGTGTGTGTGTGTGTGTGTGTGTGCGCGCGCAGGAGTCGCACAGTGTGGAGGTCAGAGGATAACTTTTAGGAGTTGGTTTTCTGATCTCATCAGTGAGTTCCAGGAATCAACTCAGATCATTTAGGCCTGGTGGTAAAATATTTACCCACTAACCCATCTTGCTCTTTTTTATTTTTTTAAAGTTGACTATCAGCCAGACATGGTGGCTCATGCCTTTAATCCCAGGTCTCGGAAGGCAGAAGTAAGAGGATCTCTGTAAGTTCAAGGCCCACCTGGTCTACATAGTGAATTCCAGGACAGCCAGGGCTACATAGTGAGACCAAGTCCCAAGAGACAAATAAATAATGTTGAGTATCTCAAGTGTTTGTTACAACAATGTAACTCACTGTCTTAGTTACTTTTCCTGTTGGGGTTGTTAAATACCCTAACAAAAGCAACTTAAAGAAGAGTTAAGGGGCCGGAGAGTGACTGCTCTTCCAAAGGTCCTGAGTTCAATTCCCAACAACCACATAGTGGCTCACAACCATCTGTAATGAGATCTGGTGCCCTCTTCTGGCCTGCAAGAATACATGCAGGCAGAACATTGTATACATAAGAAAGAAAGGAAGGAAGGAAGGAAGGAAGGAAGAAAGGGAAAGAAAGAAACCCTGTCTCAGAAAAACAAACAAACAAAACAATGACGCCAAACCAAACAAGAGTTTATTTTGGCTTTCAATATGAAGTTGTAGTCACCATTATAGGAAAGCCACATCAAATCCACAGTCAAGAAGCAGGGAGTACTGTATAATTGTGTTAGGCTTACTTTCTCCTTCTTATAAAGTCCTGAATCATCTCAGCTCAGGGAATGGTGTCACCCACAGTGGACAAGTCTTCTGACGTCAAATAACCTAATGGAAGTAATTGCCACAGCCACACCCAGGTGGTTCTAGGTCTCATCAAGTTGACAATGGGAGATTACATATGTGTGTGTGACAATAAATTCACCCCCTTGCCAATGAAGGGCAACTCAGCCAATACCTCTGAGGGTTATTTTACAGGACCACCATTCAAATACAGGTTCTCTGGGTAATGTCCCTTCATGATCTGCTTAGGTTTCCATGAGATAGGAATATGGTTTCTAATAAGCCCAGTACCCTTTGACTACCTTTAAACTAATGATCTGTCCCTCCCATGAGATGGAAAAATAGAGAATAAAATGGAATAAAAATGAAACATTATGTACTTGTCACTAATCCACAGCATCGTCTATATGTCTGGGGCCACAAATAATAAAATTCTGAGACTAGACAACTTCACGATGCCTGTTTGCTGGCTCACGTCTCTGGTTATGACGTTACTTGGCCAACCTGTCCAGCTTTTATTCACAATGATGAGATTTTTCTTCAGTGTTAGAAAGGACTGTTACAAGGAATACTGCCTTTCTAGTGTTGTTTTAGGGATTGTCCTAAGATTGAGTGAGCATAGATTTCTGCATTGATGAGGATTAGGTGTGGAGGTCCCTCTCCAGATGATACAATACACAGGTACAGTGTGCTGTCTCTGTCTCTTGTGTGTGTGTGCGCGCCAATAAAGGCATCTGAAAAGTCTGATGACCTGAGCTGGATCCCTGTGACCCACATAATGGAAGGAAAGCGCCAACTCCTTCAAGTTGTCCTCTTATCTCCACTGCTCTGGAATGCCACCGCCACCGCTGCCACAACCACCACCAACTAAATGTAAAAACTCAATAAATAAAACAACAATAAACAACTTAGCAATTTCATGGTTTTATGAGTGGAGGTCCCATTTGCTAAAATGTGTTTCATTGATCCTAAGGGTTTTTATTTCTTCTGTAGCTTAAACAACTTTGGAATCAGAAGGGGTTTTTCAAGTAATGGCATGTAATAGATTTCTAGTCCCTTTTCCCCTTAGGAATTCACAAAGTAACTTGCCTCTTGTAATCAATGGGATATAAACTTTTTAAAATATAGTAATTTTGCCGGCCAGGGTTCTTTTTCACAAACAATAGAATCTTCACTGGATAGTTAGAGCAGAGAAGGGACTTGCTAAAGGAGATTATTTAGCCCAGAATTGTTAGGGGAACTGGGAAATGGTCTTGAGGCTAAGCTACTAGGACCGACACCCAAGCCAGATCACAAAGCCCGATGAGGAAGCCACAGCCATTGCCACTCTGAGCTCCATTGCCTGCCAATGTTACAGCCCACAGCACTGTTGTGGTAGGAACTCATTATTGCAACCACTGGGAAACCACGGCTGTTGCCACTACCAGCTCCAAAGCTGGACACTTGCGTTCCTACCAACAGCAGAAACCAAAGTCCTATGTCAGCATGCTTCCTATCTATGCCAATCAAGACTATCTAGGAGGCAGAATTATTACAAACAGCTCTCATATTGTACTGACTTCAAACAGCACAGACACATTTCTTGCTTGGACTATAGTTCCAGTGTGGGCCAGGCTGCAGGGAGTTCCACCCTGTATATAGTCAGGGTCTTACTCTGTAGCCCAGACAGGCCTGGAACTTGCAGAAATTCTCCAGTCCCAGCCTCCTAAGTGGCAGGATTACAGGCGTGAGCCACCATGCCCATGGATGCCACCTTCCTAACGGAAGTGTCAGGCTTGCTGTTGCTATGTAGACACACACACACACACACACACACACACACACACACACACACACAGCGTCTCCTGAGCCTTTAAGGCCAGGACTTTGGGAGGTGAAGGCAGAAGGATTAGGAGTCCAAGGCCAGCTTCAGCTACATACCAAGTTTGAGGCCAGCCTGGGCGCATGAGACATTGTCTCAAAGAAAGAAACAAACTAAAGCAATCGGACAGTGGCTTCTGCCGTCATTGCATTGATCAAATCTCACAGCCACACCGAACATCAAAGGACACAGGAAGTCGATCTTTCTGTGCTCTGAAGGAAAGGGAACCAGAAATACTAGTCTACTTTAGTCAGATTATTTTTGTTGTTCCCCTCCACTCAGAAGCTCACATGCTGGTGGACCAGCAGCCCGAGCTGCAGAGAGCACACGCCACTTCCAATTTCCACCCCCTATGGAGGCAGGATTTGTTTTCCTTTTCTGGAGACAGGTTATCACTGTGCAGCCGTGACAGGCCTGAAACTTAGGAAGTGAACCAGACTGACCTTGAACTTACAGAGCTATGCTCACCTCCAGTTTGCACCAACACTCCTGATAAGATGTCAGGGAGACGGGGTAAAGCATAAGTAATTTTTATTTCTAAAGGTAGGATTTTAAAATTGGACATTTTCCATGTGGAAAACTGTGTGGAGGATGAAAGACACTCATGAACATCAAATATTTCTACTACTGTACAGTAGAGCAACACAAGAAATTAGTGGAGCCAAGGTCCCCGAACCACCAAGAAGACCCACAGTCTGGGCAAGGTTCTGAGTGATTTTTCCTGATTCCTCTCACCATGCCTTCGGGCTTATTGGGAAACACAGGCTAATGGCCTTTTTTTATACTGTCCAAGAATAATGTGCTCATTTTATCCCACCCTAGCCAATGACGTCATAACGAAAGTGTTACCCCATTTGCCCATCAGGCTAGGAACACCAAGTGGAGGTTCCTAGTCTTCAGATGGCTCCGTGTATCCCGGCCCTGATTGCTGGTAACTCACAGTTTCTTAATTAGAGAGGAACAAATAACAGCGTCTGAAACTCGGCAAGGCAGCATAATTGTCTTACTCCTAGCAATCTGGGGTCAAGGCGAAATCAAATTCTCTTCTCCAGATCCAAAGCACTCTGTTTCTCCTAGCTGCTAGCGACCACCCACTCTGGAGAGCTTGGCTTTTTAATCACTGCATCTTCAAGCGAGTCAGCTTTAGCTGGCGCAAGCTCTCCGAAGAGACAACTGTAGTAAAGTAATTGCACTGCTGTCATGGAAAAAGACTCCCAGAGCCTTACACTGGGGTTATTGCATTTTTATGTATGTACATATGTATGTGTGCATGCATGTATGTATGCATGTATATGTGTGCGTGTGTTTGCCGAGTGTGTGTGTGCAACTTGGGTGAGCTGGTTCTTTCTTTCAACCATGCAGGTTCTGGGTATCAAACTCCAGTCATCAGACTTGGGAGCAAGACTCTACCCACTGGGCCATCTCACGGGCCCCTCTCACACTGGGGTTAGGAGGTGCCCACTGCCTCCTGTCCACCAGCTCAGTCAGTCTCTCATTTTCAGGTCCAGTTTATTTTAGTCCTAGGACCTGTTATGCTCCGCCCCCCGGCAATCGATCATCGATAAGTATAAGTTTTTAAATGAAATTTTAAATTTCTTATGTGTACAGATACTGGTGGGAAGGAACCAGAAGGAAGGATAAACTGACAGCTATTGAAACCATTACCCGCTTCCCTTGTGTTGTGCAGGATCAAGGACAGAAGCCAGAGCTGGGTCACAAGATAGGAGCCACTTTCCCAAGCTGCAATAGAAAGTAGGACAGGGAGAGGAGGTGCCTGGCCTCAGCTTTGGGTGACCCAAGCTGTAGCCATGGGAGCACCAGGTACCCAGACAGAGAAGCATTGTGTGAAGAACAGAGTTCCAGAGCTGGAGCCAGGTCTCCCTGGTAGGGTTGGGTAGGGCAGAGCCACTTCATTCTGGGACAGCACTTGCTATGTGCTGACTTCCCTTCCCCCAAACCCTGCCTAACACTGTCCCCACTCCCTAACTCACAGCTCAGGCTCCCCAGCCCTTACCTCCTTTCCTAGCTCCACCCTCCCACAGCAAACCTCAGCACCCCATCTCAGCCTTCCGCTCTCACTATCCTGGAGGCTGGCTCACCAAGGTCCCTTTCATACCTGTGTCGTTTCCAGCGAACACTTTTAGCCCTTATCTGTGTCGCCCGTCTGGCAGCGCTGCAGCCAAGGATACCTCTTGAAACTGTCCGTTCTTGTCTCCCAGGCAGGTGCTTTCTCCGACTAAAACAACTTTTGCTTATGAAGCACCAGTACTCTGTTGGCGCTTTACATCCTTGTAGATACTCCTTCTCCTCCACGTGAGACAGGTGGAGGAGACAGGTGAGGAAACCAAGGCTCCAGACGACCAAGGAGTTTTCCCAAGGTCCCATAGCAACAAGTGATAGAGTCTGTATTTGAACCTAAACCACTCCTTTGCCCTTGACTCTAGCTCACTGGCTCCCAGACTCTCTGGCCCTCCTTAGCTCCTTCGTGGACACCGCTCCCTGTGCCCCCCCTCCGTCCCTTCCCTGTCCCCTCCCCTATCCCCTTCTCCCATCTGCACCAAGCTTCTCTGCATCGCTTTAGTGCCCACTTTTGTTTAGACGATGCTTTACCACTAACCCAGATCTCACTCCCCAACTCCCAGATGCTATTTACTGTTGCTTCTGTCGTTATTAAGACCCGAGGTTTGTAGTGTTACCATAGGTAGGTGTGGTGCCAAGTTCATTATGTGTGTTACTTTATTAAATCCCCAGAACACAGAGAGGCAGATATTAATACACTATTTTCCTAAAACAGAGTAGTAAAGAGGATATCAACTTGTCTCGAGGTCAGCAGAAGCCAAGATTTATCTGACCTTAAAGTCATTGTTTGAAACATGGTCTTGCTATGTAATGCAGGCTGGCCTTGAACCTACTATCCTCCTGCCTCAGACTCCCTAGTTCTGGATTTTCAGGCACCTAGCACCACCCCAGGCTTAGTCAGCATCTTACCTGCTGACACTTTTATCAGGAGGTAGCTTTAGTAACTGGTATCTGAAAGTCTCAACCTGTCTGTCCCTCACCAGCTGTGTGACCCTAGCAAGTGATAGGATGTTCAAACTATAGCCCAAATCTTGTCTTCTCATGTCGGCTATTTTAGTAGCTGGTCTTATTATCCTCTCCCTCCACTCTCCTTCCCAAAACCTTGCTCACCAAGATTTAGGACCGTGTATTCCAGTAAGCACACTTCTCAATGCCCAACCCTAGTCCTTCTGCCTGAACATAGCAAGAAGCCAAACTTTGTGTTGCCGTAGCTGGCTGGTTGCTAACTGAATGGACGGAAGATGATTACAGACCTATCAAAGTGTGTTGGCCCTTGCTTCCACCTTGAGACAGGGTCTTTGATGTTTCTGTGTTGTCTATGCAGGCTAGCTGGCCCACATCCCAGCTCCCATCTTCCTGTGGGAGTGCTGGAATTATACTGTGTTGGGCTTTTATGCAGGTCCTGGATATTAGAACTTTGGTCCTCTTGACTGCATGGCGAGAGATTTTGGGTTGTTTTGAGATAGGATATCTTCAAGTCTAAGCTGGCCTCAAACTCACTATATAGCCGAGGCTATCCTTGAATTTATCCTCATGCCTTCACTTCCCAAACACTGGGATTACAGGCATATGTTGTGACACCTAGGGTTCTGTGCATGATTAGGCAAGCATCCCACTAACTGACTACATTCCCCGGCAGAAGCTGCACGTGACTTTACACACCATCTAACCAAAGCTTCTCCCAGGACTTCTCAGAGCCCCCCGTCACCAACGGTCCACATTCTTTTTCTTTCCTGTATTCCTACGCACAGTGCCCATGAAGCTGACCTATTGTCTCAGTCTCGAGCTCTCAACTGTCAGCGAAAACTTCAGAACCTCAGCTCGATTCCAAAACCTTGGGCATGTGGCCCCCATCTTCTGCAGTCCCAACTCCTACCCCAGCCCCCATGAAGCACAGAAGAGTCTGGCTTTTTCCGCTCCTCTTTCTTCATGTGGTGCCCTTCGCAGACAGGTGGTGTTTTCTGCCTCATCATAGCCCCAATCTTTTCCCCATTGACAAGCGTTTCCCACTGACATTAAATCTAATGCTGTGTGTGCTCAGGTGTACAAAATCAATAGTTTCTGTTTCATAAACACTAAGTATACGGGGCTGGAGAGAGGGCTCAGCAGGCAAAGACGCCTGCTGCCAAGCCCAGCAACCTGAGTTCAATCCCTGGGACTCACATATAGAGAGGAATCCCTCAATTTTTCCTCCGACTACTACATGTGCACTTTGGAATTGTGTACTCTCTCAAATAAATAAATAATTGTTCAAAAAACCACTAAGTGGGGGATGGAGGTATGGCTTCGCTGTTGTGAACACTTGTTACTCTTGAGGAGAACCTGGTGGTCTCCAGTTCTAGGGAATCCAACACCCTGCTCTGACCTCCAAGGGCACAAGACACACATGTGGCACGCATGCACACATTCAGAAAAAATATACAAACACAAAATAAACTAAAATAAGCCTTTGAAAACCCACTAAGTGTATGCAAACAAAAACACATGTTCACACAGAGAATGCGCATGTCTGACATTCATTGCCTAGATAACACACGAACAGAAAGTCTGACTCAGAAAAGTTCACTGGCATCTGGGAGTGAGCTACACGCTTGTATGACGGTTAGCCTTTTGTCAGCTT
The DNA here is from genome assembly GCF_018167655.1 of Microtus oregoni. Classification (NCBI taxonomy): domain Eukaryota; kingdom Metazoa; phylum Chordata; class Mammalia; order Rodentia; family Cricetidae; genus Microtus; species Microtus oregoni. The sequence continues at coordinate 6,132,720 of NW_024543076.1, read as the reverse complement.
CACATAAACTGGATGGAGTTATTTGGGAAGGAACCTGGGTTGAGAACATGTTTCTTATCAGACCAGCCAGTAGGCAAGTTCAGAAGGGGCATTTTCTTGATCAATGATTGATACGGGAGGGCCTGGTCCATTATGGGTGTGGTGCCACCTCTGGCCAGGTGGTCCTAGGTTATATAAGTAAGCCATGGGGAGCAAGTCAGTAAGCAGCCTTCCTCCATGGCTTCTGCTTCCATCCAGGCCTCCAATTCCTACCCTGGCTTTCTTCAGTGTTAAGTTGTAAGGTGAAATAAACCTTCTCCTCCCAAATAGCTTTTGGTCGGGGTGTTTAACCCAGCAACTGGAAGCTTATTAAGACACCTAGAAACCCAGCACTTAGGAGGCCAAGGCAAGAGTATAACAAATCCAAGGCCAGGCTAGACTTCAAAATGAGACCGTGTCTAAAAACCTAATAAAATAAAAAAAATAAAATTTTTGTTGCGTTGTTTTTTCCATAATAAGCTGGGCATGGTGGCACAGCCTTAAATCTCAGCATTCAGGAAGTCAGGTGCAGGAGGATCTCTGTGAGTTCAAGACTAGCCTGTCCTACAAACAAGTTCCAGGTCAGTAGTCATAATATACCCATGTTAAAATAAACTAATCCAGGAGTCACTCGACAAGTACCAGATAGTGTTTTAAATCAATGACAGGGACCAGCTTCCTAGAAATAATGCTCAGAAGAACATTATGTCCAAGACAAGAGAAAAAGCAGGTAGATGTAGAATAGGGAGAAAGAGGGAGAGAGGCCGAGACCCACGAGTATCCACAACAGGCAGTGACAAGCACAGTTGAAGGTGGGAGTGTCGTAACTGGCTGGATGAAAGGTCGACTGGGCCATGGGAAGGGTGTGCAGGAAGTGCCAATGAGCTTCTTGACACCACTGTAACAAGTTTGTAGAAACTTAGTGTCTCTGAACAACACGCCTTTACTTAGTCTAAAGGCTGGTGGTCTGAAGTCCATTTCACTGGGCTAAGGTCAAGGTGTCAGAGAAACTGATCTCAGCTTCTGGTGGACGCTCCTGCTCCCTGGCTGTGGACGACGACCTCATCCTCAGAGCACAATATCCAGCATTTGCTACCATCATTCTGGCACCTTCGCTAAGTCCCTCCCCCCTTCATTAAGAACCACCATGATTCCCAGGCACGTCAGCACAGTCCAGAGTAATCTTTGCATCTCAAGATCCTGATCTTAATCACGTCTTCAAGCTTCTTTTCTCAGGTGAGGTAATAGTCACAGGTCTGGGAACTCAGACTTGGACATGTTGGGCACCATTATTCAACCCAGCACAGGAGGGTGGCCGATTATCTCATGATCTTCAAAATGCCCTCTAATGTGTGTTTAGTTATCCTGAAATTTAAGCCTAGCACTCTGATGTTCATATAAGTTAAGTCTCTCTGTCTGTCTGTCTGTCTGTCTGTCTCTCTCTCTCTCTCTCTGTGTGTGTGTGTGTGTGTGTGTGTGTGTGTGTGTGTGTGAGAGAGAGAGAGAGAGAGAGAGAGAGAGAGAGAGAGAGAGAGAGGAGGTTTCACTACGTAGCACTGTTTGGCCTGGATCTGGCTGTGTAGACCAGGCTGGCTTCACAGAGATCCATCTGTCTCTGCTTCCTGATTGCTGGACTTAAAAGCATGTGGCACCATGACTGGTCTTAGGCAGACATTTTTTTAAATACACCAAAAAAATGTTATTATTAAAGTTGTAGATAATTTTTAAAAATTGCAAGTCAGTGTCACCATCCTAAAACAGCCGGTGTTAGATTTAGCATATGCATACATAGAGAAAGAAGCATTGAGGTAAGAGGGAACGGTGTGGAGCTAAGGATGGAACTGTTCATATAGTTCTAATTGCACATGATACAGCAAATTTTTTTTTAACCGAAAGCAAAACATTAACTTGAATTTAACCGGGAAAAGAGACAAGTAAAAATACAATAAATGAACTCAGGTTGAATTATTTCTCAAAAAGCAGTCATTCCTAAAAGACCACTCTTGAGTTTAGAAAAATACTTTCAATTAAGAAGCTGGGGTAGCTGGGCGGTGGTGGCACAGGTCTTTAATCCCAGCATTCGGGAGGCAGAGATAGGTGGATCTCTGTGAGTTTAAGGCCAGCCTGGTCTACAGAGGGATTTCCAGGACTCCAAAGCTACAGAGAAATCCTGTCTCGAAAAACAAACAAACAAACAAACAAACAAACAAAAGAAAAAGAGGCTGTGGTACCTAAGATTCCTAGCAACAGTAGAGAGGGTGCCTAAACTGGCCTTCTCCTGTAATCAAATTGGTGAATACCTCAATCCAGTAACTGATGGAACCAGATTCAGAGCTCCACAGCCAAGCAACAAGCTGAGCTCCAGGAATCCAATCAAAAAGAGAGAGAGGAGGGAACATGTGAGCAAGGGAGGTCACGATCATGACAGAGAAATTACCGAGACAGCTGAACCAAGCTCGAGGAAACTCATGAACTTTAGACCGGCAGCTGTGGAGCCTCCATGGGGCTGAATTAGGTCCTCCATATGTGGGAGACAGTGGGGAAGCTTGGACTATCTGAAGGGCCCCTGGCAGTGGGCCCGATGGTGCATGAGCTAGCTTGTTGGAGCCCATTCCGTAGGATGGGATGCCATGCTCAGCCTTAATGCAGGGGAGAGGGGCTTGGTTCTGCCCCAACTTAATGTGCCAGGCTTTGTTGACTCCCCATGGGAGGAGTGGATGGGGGGTGGCCTGGGGGGTATGTGAGAGGGGATAGGAGGAGGGGAGGGGGAGAACTGTGGTTGGAATGTAAAATGAAACTTAAAAATAAATAAATAAAAAATTTTAAAAAGCTGGGGTAGGATTGTACCATCATGTTTCAGTTTTATACACTGTTAATTTACTCTGCACTGGGGAAGAAAATGTGACCAGCACCGACCTCCTCCCACCCTTCTCTCCAGATTGTGTTGCCAATGTTGTTTTTATTTTATCAAGATTTATAATATTTACATTTTGTCCTACAACTGAAATTCCCACAGTTTAATCTTAACCTAAATGGAATTAATGTCACCACCAGCCCTTTTCCTACAACCATCTTTCCTCCAGTTGTGGTTTTCATTAATTTCTTGGCTGACTGGATTTTGTCTTTCAAAAACAAAAACAAAACCCACAAGGTTTTCTGTATCCCAGGATGGCCTCAGACGCACTACATAGCTGAGGATGACCTTGAACTCCTGATCCTCCTGAGTGCTGGGATCACAGGCCTGTATCTCCACATCTTGATTTAAGCGATGCTGAGGACTGAATCAAGGGCTTCACGCTAGGCAAACTACTGAGCCACATCCCTAGCCCTGCCCCACCCTCAGGTTCATGATGACCCCTGAGCCCTGTCGTTTAAACTTCGATAGATGCCATTACCTTCGTACAGCACAAGTCTGGAGCAGTGCCGGACCGGTGAGACCAGCAGGCCCCAAGGTCAACCACTCTGGTGTGTAGGTCATCTTCTTCAAGACGAGTATCCGGTTCTTCACTGGGGGATTTCCTCTGTGTAGCACCTTCTTGTGCTCCATTTTCAGAGCCTTCACTTGTTTTAAGGATGTTCATGGCTACGCTTGTGGTTTGGTCCTCTTGCCTGCCTGGTACTTTCCTGGCCTCATCTTTTTCTCCCGGATGACTCCATGTCACTTCCGACCACTGCACGCTACTATTTCTGGCTTACTGGCTGCACAGACAGCATTACTGCTTTGGTTCTCTATTATTCCTGTCCTCCCCTGCCCCTTCTCACCTCATTCTCTTTTACCATCTTGTCCTTGGGTTCCTTGTCCTATCCATTTTATATATTAGCGAGACCTACATAGGAAGAACTTGTGGGAAATCTGCTTTTATTCCTTATTTATATTTCCTCCTAGATTGGTGTGTGTGTGTGTGCACTCAAGTGTGCAAGTGTGTGTATGTTATGTTCCACATTCCTCCCCCTCCTCTTTCCCTCTCTCTCACTTTCCTTCCTGCCTGTGTTTTGCTTATGGTCTTTAAACCCAAAAGCCACCCTCTTCTTTTTCTCTTTCTGCTACCTGCCAAGGTGCATGCTTAACAAACTTCTCCTTTGCATTGTAGACCCCTCCATCCCTACTAATTTATCCTCCCCTAGAAAACAGATGCTGCTTTTGGCCGGCTACGCCTCCTAATTCTATGGCTAGATGGTGGCCTGGCTGAGACTACCAGACAACCTTGCTGGTGCTTATGTATCCGTCCACCCAGGACCCTACTAGACATTGGCTCCAAGTGAAGGCGGAGCATATTCCAATCTTACAGTTTTAGCTCAAGCCCCTGGAACCGCAGTCCGTACCATGGAAGATGCCATGTTCTTCTTGTTTCTGTGGGGGTGTCACAGAAGGGCACAGGGCTTCTACTTAAAAAGTTGCTTTATCAGGATATACTGTAGCCAGGGTCATGGTGTCCTTTGGGCCCAGCCTGTTGTCAAGGGCCATGTCTGAGTCTGTGGCCCTATAGTGGCCAGGGTTTGGATGGGCGTATGTGGCTCCTGTTGCCACTGGAGGCTGTGTGGATGCCCAAGGTCAGGTCAGCCACCTGAGTCCTTGTTGGGGTCTGAGGACCAACTTCCATGATGAAGGCCTGGGCCATGCAGATCTGAATGGCCTGTGTGACTACCCAATGTCATGGTGACAATCATGTCTGGGTCCATGGCCTTACTGCAGCCAGGGTCTGTGTTGACGTCCAAAGCTCCTGGTACCATCGAAGGCCATGAGGATGCCTGAGGTCTGGGACCACGTTGGTGTCTGAGGGCCATACTGCCTCTGGGGCCGTGGCTATCTGAGTGGCCTGCACTGCCACTTGGGGCAATGGTGACATCCAGACCTGGCTGTTGTAAGGACTATGTCTGGGGCTGTGATCCTAGAGCAGCTGGGGTCTGTGCTGGGGTCCAAGTCCTGTATTGCCACTAAAGGTTGCACAGAAGCCCAAGGTTGGGGCTGCAACCTGAGGCCTTGGTGGTGTCCTGGGTGCCATGACGCCACTAGCGCCATCCCAATCTCAGTGCCCAATGCTTCCACCCAGAGCCAGGATGCTGTCCTGGCCCAGGCTGCTGCTGAGGGCCATGTCTGGGTCCATGGTCCAGCAGAAGTTGTAGTCTGTGGCCTGTGTCTCCTCAGGAAGACGTAAGAGCCATGCATGATAAAACCATAGGGCCACGCTGAGCTGGCTCTGCCCTTCACCGGCCCAAGGAAAGCTGGCCCTGCCTCTCGCTGGTCACTGCAGCAAAAGATCTGGCCCTAATCCCCATGGGAGAGCTGACCCCTGCTCTTGGGAGAGAAGGCCCCACTCCTCACCACAGGCAAGGGAGAACCAATCCTGTCGGCAAGGGCAAGGGCATTGGGGAGCTGGCTCCGCCCCCTCACCTGAGGTGGATAGCCCAGGTAGCCTGGAATGGCCACCTAGGACCACAGCCCGGCTTGAGTTGGCCCACCCTAACATCTACCCCATTTAGGACTTGCTGGAACTCATGGAGGGACTGGTTCAGTGGAACAAGACCAGCAGGATCTCCATGACTTGGGAGCAACTGTGGGATATTCCAGAGGAGCTCGGTGAGGGTGTAGGGATGACTGTGTACCAGAAACCAGACCAGTGACTCACTGCAACACACATTTGCTAGTAGAGCTGATGGGACAAAGTGTGTACTGTGTGACACACCACTCCCAGTGCCAGCAGGACGAATGGAGAGGTGCTGGAGAGGCGGGAAAGACAGAGAAACAAAGAGAGGTGGGGTTTTTGGGGGGTGGCGTGGGTTTGTTCTTGTTTTTCTCATTTGCTTTGTTTTTGTTTTGCAGGGGTGAGGGGAGGATATGGAGGGACCAGGAGGTGAGCAGAATTAGGGTGCATGATGTGAAATTCCCAAAGAACCAATAAAGACATTATTACTTTTTTGTAGTTCCTTCATTACGATGCCCGACTTTCCGTGTGCTTATGAGTTCACCTGTAGGGTCACTGTTAGTATAAAGTCTCGGGCCAGTTCACCCTTTCCGAGTGCCGCTTTTGTGGAAGGGAAGGGTTACTGCACTAGACTCTCGTGTTACTCTGACGGGGGTTGTCATATTTAAGGGTTTCCCCTAAAGTCCTTTGGTTGGGCATGGGCAGTGTTCTGTGTTGGTTTTTGTTCATTTTCTTCACGGGGCCGGGTGGAAAGATTCTATGATGGCTTCAGCCCTGTCTCACCCTAGCCCTCCTTCGTCCTCTTCCCAAACCCCTTTCCTCTGCAGTTACGTTCACCTACATCCCTGTCCTAATAAGGCCCCAGGTGTTCCTGTTCTTTCCACAGCCACAGGCAAGGCCTCAACTATGGCCACACCGGACGAGCAACAAGCCAGCATACCACACAGCTGTACCCTGTCCGCCAAGTCACCCAACACGTAACGCTGCATATCTGCACATCACCACAGTTGGCGTGCCAGGCCACAGTGGCATCTGCTGTTGTACCCATATCCTTTGCACACAGCCCCAGGCCTCTGGCTTCTCTGGGGCCATTGCCTGAATCTCCTGAGAACCTGCCCTGCCCCCTGGTGGCCACCCCCGAGCCACCGCCCTGGAAGTACTCCATACACCTTCTTGGCCTGCTATCCCGTCAAAGAAATCTGGCCCAGAACAGCCTCCCTCTCAAAGTAAACTATCCGATTAGAACCCCTAAGCTATTCCCCACACCAGTCCGTCCACTCAGATCGGGACGGGCAGCAAAGCCGTTGCAGATAGAGAAGCTAATTGTCCCACTTAACCTGGGATGGGTTTTCAGAGATTTGAGATATTCGGTACCGAAACTGGGCAAGTCCCAGGCAAACCAGGACCAGCTGGAGAGCTTATTCCTTTGATGCACTGTGTCTTCAGATACGTCTCCTCAGCCAGGACCTGTCAGGCCTCCTCCTTCTGACTAGTCCTTTCAACCACCATCTCCCAGGATGCACCGGCCAGACAGCTAGGCCCCTTCAAGCTGACCCTGTTACCCAGGCCTCTCACGCGGCTCACCCTCAGGTTAACCCCCCAATCCAGAGTGGCATTACCTGATAAGGTCCCCCTGCTGCTCTCCTCACACCTCCCTTTTCACCTGGAGAAGAGGTGGAAGTAGAGGGAATTATGCCCCAATCTTTCCTGCCAGGGCTCTAGCACTTAACTGTCAGAGATGTGACGTTCCTGAAGGTTAGGAGCGTTTGGCTGTGGGTACGGAGGGCACAAAGACATACAGGTGTAGGACATACTGCTAGAATCTGGAGCCAAGCACTCTGTTCTCTCCTTGTGGCAATGAGCTTCTTGAATCGCCTCACACAGAGGTAGTGAGCGCCCTACTCTCGACAACTCTCAGGGTCGAGGGAAGTCCAGAAGGAGCCATGCCTAATCGTTACCTCTACCCTGGCTAGGGCAGGAGACACCGGATTTCTATGCTGATAGCCACTAGCCTCGGAACAGGAATGAAGGGCAGGCAGGTGGCCGAGAGGGGGCAGCAGAATCTAGGACAGACCCTGGCTCAGGTCAGAGAGGAGCAAAGGCCACAGACTAGGGTCTGGATGTGGGGCAGGAACTCAGAGGGAGGCCAAGGAAGAGAGGTTGAGTCTGGGAAGAGGGGCCAAGACTGAGATGGACATAGGGATGGAGATGATGGTAGAAAAAGACACTTATACACAGAGACGGGGATGGAGATATGAAGAGACAGACCAGATAGGGTTGGAGGCAGAGGGAGATGGGGAGAAAGGCAAAGAGAAAAGAGAGGGACCAGGCAGAGAGACCCTGGGAAAAGGAAGGAGTCTGAGGGCAAGAGATGAATAAAGAGGGAAAAGAATATAAAAGACAGAGGAGGAAAGACAGAGAGATGTACAGAGATACAAAAATTGGGACCGGGAGATAGAGAGAAGGCTCAGTAGGTAAGAATATGTACTGATCTTCCAGAGGACCTGAGTTCACTTCCCAGCGTCCATGCCAGGCAGCACACACTGCCTGTGACTCCAGTTCCAGGGATCTGACTCCACGGACAGTCCTCCACATATATACACTTGATTAAAATAAAATAAATCTTTAAAGAATGGGACCAGTACAAACACTGATCCAGAGGGAGACAAATATAGAGAAAGGAGTCAGGTCAGGTCAGGTCAGAGAGGAGAGGCTTAATGTTCTAAGCATACAGCAGCCACACTGAGAGGAGGGATCAAGACACAGAGGGTACCCCATGCCCAGTGCACTTTGTGGGTGCAAAGAGAACTAATGGACTGGAAGTCTGGGTTGCTGCTACCCAGGCTGCAGATCTGAACCCCTGCTCCCCTGGCCCCTCAGAAATATTCTGATTCTTTGAGTTCTGTTCCAGCTCCAAGAACTGATGCCTGTCCTCATCCCAGGCTCTTGAGAACTGCCCCTGCAAAAGGCTGTGGAGAGATGGTGCTCAGAAAGGCAGCCAAGACCCCCCAAAGTGAATGTTCTCCGGGGTTAAGGGGTGAGGGACCTGAAAGGAGGCATACCCTTAGCCAGAGTCAATGACACTAACCAGAAGGGCTTGGGACAAGGCTGATACCCCAGTTCTCCCTGCCACCAGCTTCTAAGGCTTTAGCAGGCCCCCTCTCCTCGTTCTGCCCCCTCCTTCCCAGGCCCAACATAATTGCTTTCCCATGTTGCTAATGGAGGCCAGATTGCTGATGCCCAAGCCCTGGGTGGGCGGTGGGTGGGTCAGGGCTGACCAAGGCTCTCAATGCAGAGAGGCAGCACAAGTCAGAGACCCCCTAACTTCAGCCCACCCACCTTAAAGATAGGCAAAGTTCTAACACACTGCAGGAATATGATATTCTTGGCAAGGGAACTGGTAGCCCCTGATCACTCTAACCCTGCTGTTCTTGGCAAGGGAGCTGGTAACCCCTGACCTCTCTAAGCCTGCTGGACCTAGGATGCAGACTCCAGCCTGAGCCACACCTCACTGAGCCCAAACCAGCAGGCAGAGTTCAGGGTGCAGATGCAGGTCCACAGTTACTTCTCAGGATGCCCACTCTGGGAGTCTCTTCCTGTGCCCACGGTTTGAAAAGTCACAGGTTAGCCAGGCATAGTGGCACACGCCTTTACTCCCAACACTCGGGAGGCAGAGACAGGTGAATCTCTGTGAGTTTGAGGCCACCCTGGTCTACATAAGTGAGTTCTAGGGTGCCCAGAGATGCATAGTGAGATCCTGTAACAGAAAAGCCAGTTTGCCCTGAATCAGGTCTTTTCTACCCACAAGTCTCCACCTGAAACTCTCTCTCCGCTAGCTTCTCTCCTTCACTCTGCAGTCCCAGCTCCGGGACTAACTTGGTCTGGACCTAGTCTAGTCTAGGCCTGATGCACCAACACTCCAGGTTCTGGGATCTCCCTCCCAAGGCATGGCCTCACACGGGCCTGGTCTGAGAGGGTGGGGTTGTGTCACCATCAGGAGAATTGTTGGTGGCATCTAGCACCCACCTGCTACGGTGAGTGCGGGCTATAGTAACGCACTGGTGTATGGGGCTTTGACGACACCTCCCTTTACTCGAAGTACACAGAACAGCCTGGCTTTCAGGCTAGGACTCTAGCCTCTTCCCACTCTACCTCAAAAGTCTGTCAACCTAACTCTAGCCCTGGGTATTTCCAGCAAAGAAGCTCTGGTACGATGGCTTCTGTAAGAGAAATTGGGTCTTTCTCCACATAGCCCTGGTTGTCCTAGAACTCACTATGTACACCAGACTAGCCTCAGACTCAAGAGATCTTCCTGCCTCTGCCTCCTGGGTGCTAGGATTAGAAGAATGTGCCACCACATCTGGCTGGAATATAATCTAAATCTGAGGCTTAACCCCTGTATAATGCCCGTTCTGAAGCCCAGGTACAGTTCCTATCCATGCTCCAGGAAGCCTCTGCCTTCAGGCTGCCTTCTTGCTTGGCCAGACCCAGGACATTGTGTTTTGAACCTCTGTAGCCTGGCGGAATCCCTGCTGATCCATCTGGACTATGCCCCTTATCTGGGCACTTCTAGAAGGAATCTCTGGGGATAATCTATAAGCCGCCAGCCAGAACTTCAGCAGCCTCTACAAGTGACTGGTACCCAACATGGGTCCAGCTTGCACTTGAGCCCATTTCCCACAAGTTTGTCCTTGGATGCACGCTCCAGGGAAGCCCAAGCCCTTAAGAAGCAGAGCACATGATTGTGACCTGAAGGCTAAACCGTTTTCCACCTTCCCCAACCTGGCTTCTCTCTCCTTCTGTGCCTGCAGGGCAGAAGTCCTCGGAAGAGTGGTTCCCTCCCAAAGCGGTTCTATTCCAAGGTCTCATGAAATGGTGACGTTTAATGAGAACCCCTACCCCCCACCCCTGTATATACATCTATAAAAAATTCAAATACAGCAAGTTACCATTGAGTCAGACTAGAAGGGACTGACAGGACATTAAATACTGGGGGGAGGAAAGGGTCAATGGAGGATCGTACAAAACGGGCAGAGGTGGAGGGGACTGAAAAGTGTGGGCACTGGGGGGAGGGGGATGGCTGGGCCCCCCCAGTGTCAGGAGCTTATAATCTGATGGTGGCAACAGAGACCCTGGGATAGACAGGAGGCTGGGGCAGGAGGAGAAAACTGTGGATATGGGGGGTTCCCCTTAGGTCCCCCAAGGGCTCCTGGGAGTCGCTGGCGTTGGAGGGTCCAGCCCGAGGGGGGCAAGATGAGAGAGGTCTTTGGTGGGTGGGTTAGCTGCATGGTCCTCCTCCGTGGATAGAAAGGAGGGCCGGCTTGGTGTGGTGGGGCTAGGTGACGGCAGGCCCGGGCCTGCCGGGGTCTCTACAAATTGTGTCTGAAGAGAATGCAAAAGATCCTCCTGCCCGTGTGCAAAATAGAAGCCGGGGTCTACAGGCTCAGCTCCGGCCTCCTGCTCCTCTGCAGGCGCTCTGGCATGTCCTCATGGGATGCCCGGCTCTGAGGAGACACGCGGGAGGCGGGGGGGGGGGGGGGGCTGTGAGAGCTGCGGCTGGGATGGAGGTCCCTAAGGCCCTCCCTTCCACAGCCGCCCAGCCTCACTCCACCTACCAGATCAGGAGATTGTTGGCTGTGACAGCAGCGGCAGCCAGGGCCAGAGTGACAGGGACACCGGTCAAGAAGGGTATGGAGGGTCCTCCGCCGCTGCCTAGCTCTCCAGGGTCACAGATCTTCGTGGTGGGGGGGGGTGCCAAGGAGCTGGTGGTGCTGGTCGTGGTCTCTGGGGAACATGGGGAAAACTCAGGGCCGGGCCAGGACTGGGTCCCACCCAGAGCTGGGGTTTCCTGAGGTACATTGTCCCTGCTTCCTCAGATTAGTGTCTTTCCCACCCATCCTGCTTCCCAAGACACATAGGCGACCACTGTACCCAATAACCCCCACCAAGGATATCTAGAGAGCAAGACCCAGGAACACAGGTATTGGGCAGATGGGTGGGTCTGTGACAGTCAGGGAGGATGCGTCTCAGAGGCCGTACTACAAGGAGGAGCTTGAGGGGTGTGTGCGCAGAGGACAGGGCAGGGGGCAGGCAGGCTCACCGGGGGCCTGGGCTTCAGTGGTGAGATGTCGAGGCTCCTCTGTCCAGGGTGTGGCATGAGCAGCCACGCTCCAGTCACTCCACGTCCCAATCTCATTGTCCTTAGCTGCCACCTGGATGATGTACTCCTTCCCAGCATAGGCGTCCGTGATGGTGTGCGCTGTGCCATCTGACAGCTCCACCTGCAAGCCCGATCGCGGGATGGGGTAAGAGACACCTTTGGGGTGACAAGTGAGTCACACACGCGCACACACACACACACACACACACACACACACACCAAAAGAAGCAAAGATACATCTGGGGAGGGGAACATGAATGGATCCCTGAAGGGAGTGAGGACTTCCTGTGGGGAGAGGGGCCATAACGAGCGACCTTTCCTGTCTGTGGGAGAATAAAGACATCTGGAAGAAGAACCTAGCTTCGAGGAGGGGACCTCAGGCTCCCAGAGTGACTCTGCTCAGTAGCCGTGATGCTGTTGTCTAAGATGCAATGGTGCCAAGAGGAAGGCTAGCGGTGAGCAATGTGCTGGGTAGGCTGCCTCCTCTCGGGGAGCCACGGGGGAAAGGTCACAAGCACTGATACTGGAGAGATACCTAAGATAAAATTTTGGCTCCATCTCTTGCTAATTTGGAGATCAAGCTACTCATCCTCCATTGGCTTTGTGTTCCTATCCATAAACTGGTGTTCCTGATAGGTCTACCTCAGCGTTATAATGAGGACTAAGCTATGAAGAGACTGCCAATCAGGCTTCAGCTGACACTGTCACTGTGGGTTTTATCCAGAGCCAGTGTGCCCACCACCCAGCCCCAGCAGGGCTCTCCCAGGAAGGCTTCCACGAGTTATCACTCCGCCCTAGGGTGACAGGACTGCTGCTCCATTCCTTCCTGGAGGCATGGCATCACCACCTCACCCCCGTTTGCTGGCCTCATCCTCCTGGTCTCCCCTCGACTCTCCAGGGCGGCCTGCCTGTCCGGCGTCCCTCCCAGGCCCAGGCCGGGCTCTGGTTCATCTCAGCAGCACCCGCTGCCTCATTAAAGCCGTCTCGTAAACAGGGGCAGCCGGTGGGGGTGAAGGAGGGGACTGCTCTGGGCCACGTCTGGCGTTAGGGCCTTTTGGTTCCCGTTCCAATATTCTCCACAGAAAAATAAGATCTAGACTACCTGACGTGCTGGTCTGTGATATGCCTGCGTGCGTGTGCGTGTGCATGTACGTGCACCTATCCGCAGGCTGGCAGGCCCATGTAGAGCAGGAAGCCTCTGTGATCCTGACGCTGGAGACCCTGGGAAAGGTCAGGGTCATGCTGAAATACACTCAAGCCCAGACCCTGGCACAGTCAATCCCATTCCCAGCCCTGGAATGTGGGTGGGCACCACAGGTCCTCCTCTGTCTATAAAGATCCCCTCTGGCTGATTAGCTCACCTCTCCTTTCTTCTTGGCCTATAGACCTCCCCAAAGACAAAGGAGAGAGCCAAGGTGGGTAGGTCACTGGTGGACTCATGACACTATGCTTTTTGCCCATGATCTCTGGGCAGTGACAATCCTAGGCCTGGACCCTCCTTGAGAGGTTGTCACTAACCCTTAAGAGAAGAACTCTTCAATTAACAGGAGCTGTCACTGCCGCTCACTTGAAACCCTCTCCTCAGTCGGCTGCAAATGTCAGATACTGATTAGGTGGAGTTAGGGCCACAGCAGGTGACAAAGGGACCCACACTGGGTTCCAGTTCTTGCCTTCCTCCTTGTTCGTGCTGAGACAGCCTCTGCCTTACCTCCTGGTCTCTGTTCTTATTTACATATCCCTAGGCTACCTCGTCCCCGAAAATCCAAGTGGTGTTTTTCTCTGCTCTCCTCTTGCAGACATACACCTGCTACTCCCCAAAACCAAGGACAGGGAAGATGCTCTACACAAAATTCAAGCTGAAAAGAGCCACAGATCTAACCTGTTCCGATGACTATGAGTCACGGACTAGGGTACATGTGCCATAGGACATGATGTTCTCAGTGTAGAGGCGTGTTCTGCCCACAGCACAGGCCAATGTACGGTCCCTGGCATGTCGGTCTCACACATGTATGCGGTATGGTTCCTGCTGGGAGCCACGTGTGTGTGTGTGCATGTTCCCGTGTGTGTGGTGGGCAGGGTGCCAGGTCCACTGCAAGGCGTGTGCACTGCGACGCGCAGGGCTGCTGCCTGTAGCTCGTTAGCGGGGGAGGGGGCTTGTGAAACCAGACCCTGGTTATTAGCAATGCATTAGGCGCGGGCAGCTGGCCAGGCAGGAGGGACTCCGGACTCTGTCAGGGAGCACGTGAGAGTGTGAGTAGCCTTTGTGGGGGCCAGGCCTACAACCAGGACAGGCACCTAGGAATCAAATTACGTACTTTAAAGGCCAGGCAGGAGAAAGGCATAAGGAGATGGCACTGGAGTCTGGTGGGGGTTCAAGCTGACCCCAGCAGACAGGCTGGCTTGCCTCATGCAACACTCCCAAACGGTCCTAGCCCAGAGCTCAAGGGCCACCCAGAGTGCCCACAGCCAAATAGGCCCTGGGCTCTCGATATGAGAACAGCCAGAAGTCTTCACAACACTGGCTGTTTCCTAGAGTTCTCTGTCACAGCTTGACCAATATCCAGACCATAGCCTCGCCCCGGATGGCCCCCTTGTCCACTGTTTGGTTCCCAGCCCAGGCTACCCCTGACCTATAACCTTAAGCTGACCTTTAAACTAGGCCTAACTTTGGGGCCTGAATAGCCATCATGATCTAAACTCACCCCCTAGACCAAATGTGACCACAGTGTCTGGTCCTAACCCCTTGGGCCCATCTGCCAGTCTCTGAGGGGTGGGGCCATCCTGGTCTTTGGGTCCATCATAGACCCACTGTGGCATGGGAGACACCTGGTCAGGGCTGACAGCCAGAGATTAGGAATAGGGAACATCAGGAACAGGCTAGGAGACCCTGTTGCCTTCCTCTAAGCATGTCTTCCTTCTACTGGGAGCCCCAAGAGACATGTTCTGATGAGGACGCCTCCCTCAGCTCCATTCACTTTCCCAAGCCTACCTGATCCCTTTCTCCCCGTGGCAAGCCTCTTAGACCACCATCGGGTCCCTCACTGGCACTGACACTCCCTGGGGCAGTCTCCTCTCTCACCCTACTGCACACTCGGGCACCAGGATCTAGGCAAGGCCAGACACTCACATGCTGCCACTGGTCCAGGATGAGAGGCCGGTAGCGCAGGAAGAACTTGAGAGGAAAGGACTCGGGGTCAGGCCAGGTTGAGGGTGTCTGCCATGTCACCTCCAGCCGACGAGGGTTGCTGGGCACTGGCCGGGCTACTACGTTTTCTGGAGGATCGGGCTTCACTATTAAGGAGACATTGCTTCATTAGTGTGTTAATCCCTGGGAACAGCACCATACTGTCAGCTCCAGCCACCGATCCTCCATCTGTGTTGCCAACTGTTGAGGCTGCCACAGCCGCCATCCCTCTTTCCCGTTGTCAGCTCTGGCAACTGCGGTGAACAACCTCTAATTACCAGCTCTGACCTCCCCATCATCGTCCCTGGCTGTCGCTACAGTCAGAGTCACCGGCTCTTGATACCAACATCCTACATTCCAACCAACCTCCATCACAACTCCATCCTCAGGCTGTCCAGGACGCCAAGGACAAAGTCAACACAACCAGATCACCCTCTTACGCCAGAGCCCGACGGCTGTCCCTCAGTTTTTTCCTTTTCAGCTCTAAACTGAGATTGGACACCCTCATTAGGGTCTAGATTTGAGGATGCTCTGTGGGGTGTGACGGTGGCGGCGTCTGAGGACCCAGCTCGTACAGAACTAATCGGACTAAAGATCCAGCTGTGAGGCTTGTGAGGAAGATGGAGGAGAGGAAGGCAGGAGACAGTCTCAGAGACCAATAAAGGGTCTGACTGGGATGGGGTAGAGCAGGCAAAGCCTGTCTGGCACAGGGCAAGGGTAAGCAGAGGGTCTGGATGGGATAAGGGGTGGGTGAGGGCAGTGTCTGTCCCACTCCTGTCTCCTGTACTGACGCCTCATTTATCACAGACCGTAAGGAAGCCATTAGCATGGGGGGGGGGGCTGCAGCTGCACAGGAGTCTGGCCCAGTCCTCCCTCCTCCCCCCTCCCCCCTGTTGCATGTTCTTTGAGCCAGAGAGACAACGAAAAGAGCCGCTGGAGAGAGAGGTCTCCGCCCTGCGGGTAAGGCTAGCCACTCGTACGATCACAGGTGTTTATGAAGGCATGTTTGGCAGTTCTGCACATGTGAACATCCCCCCATGCTCACGTAGACCTCTGACACACCTTCACATCCCAGAGTATGCAGCTCCCCCACCCCCATCACCACCACACGCACCGATGGTGAACTCGTCAAAGGTGATGGCCGTGGCATTGTGGCCCAGGGCATTGCTGACACTTATGGAGACCTTGTACTTGATGGTCGAGAACAGGTGCATGTAGCGAATGTGGCAGCGGTTCTTGAGGGCTGGGTCCTTCTCACAGACCATAATTTTGGAGCCGTGCCTGGAAAGGAACGAGGCCCAGGTACTGTTACCAACATCAAGGGTCAGGTCGGGGCAGGCTGGGGGAAGGTGAAGCCCCAAGGCTGGGCTGGGGTCTTGGACTCGGGACATGATGAGGAGAGGGAGAGGTCAAAGGTCAGGGCTTGAACAGGGTCAAGAGCGCAGTTACTCACAGCACAGTCACATTGAAGGTATTGGGGATGTAGGTGGGGGTGGGCAGATGCCAGCTGCAGTAGAAGCCCTTGGGGTAAGTGTTGGAGCGGCAGCTGAGGACAGGCTCTCGCGGCGGCACTAGGGGTGAGGAGACGGAGGTCAGGGCTTCCCCGAAGCCTCCAGTCCCCTGTACTAGTCTGGGGACAGGTGGGCCTCAGAGCCCCAGCGCTCCCCCCTTACCTATCATCGATGCCAAAGGTGGGGGGGGTGCTGTCAGCAAGGGTCTGAGGCTTCCCAGGCCACAGAGAGCCAGATGTTTAATTAAAGAAAAACAAGGCTGTGTGGAGGATTCCCCCCCACACCTGCTCCATGGAGGCAGGAACTGGGGAGGGGGCAGCAGGGAGGGGGTGGGAAGGGGAGGGGGCTGCGAGTCCCAGCTCATCAATCACAGCACGGAGGCGATGTCTCAGGGACTTGTCCCTGCCCATGTCTCCTGTCATAAATGTGTTCACTTCCAAAGAAGCGCCCTGGACACTGAAGGGATCCGAGTGGTCCTCCAGGGTGACCTGTGCACCTTCTAGAGAAGAGACCCATCCTCCGGGCTTCCCGTCTGTGGACTGCTGTAAGGACAGACTTGGTAGCTGCACAGGAGTACAAGCTGGCTAGCCACGAGCATGTCCACGTGTGTACATATCTGCGTGTACCAGCGCACATGAACACATTTCCCAGACATGAAGGAGTGACTGGTAGTATAAAGCGTCCAGGTCGCTCTTGGTCATACATGGCCATATGTGAATATTTATGTGTACAAAGTGTCTGCTGGAAGACAGCGGCTGCTCCACCGGTGGGCTCCCCCTCCCTCCCCCCACCTCACTCCCGGCTCCTGGCTCCAAATGTTCTGCCACCCTGAGAAAGGCTGTGACACGATCGGTGGCTGCCCTCAATTGGGAATAAGGAGATTCGGAGAGGACACGTGGAAACCCAGAATTGAAATGCATCTCACAAAGGTATCACTCATCCACAAGACTACATTGGGGGAAGTTCTTTCTGTTGTCTGTGTTTTTTGCTGCTGTGAGCATTTAGCCCAGGCATTGGGCAAGGCGTGAGCACAGGCGGCTCAAGTTCCTGGAAGGAGGCAGCCTCTGTGATCTGACCCAGGCAAGGAATGTCTGTCTGTGGCCCCAGGGACACTGACACCTCCCTTCTGTGCCTCTCCCCTCCCCGCCTCCTGCCTGACAGGTGGACAGGAAATGGGAGGGGGTAACTCAACAGGCCAGGGACAGTGAAGCGGAGTACATGTCTACGTCTGTAGGCTGACTGCAGTGACCCTCAGGAAGCTGAGGTTTCCACAGTGTCCATGAATTGGGGTGACTTCCTGCACACATGTAGTATGCAAAGTCTGTGTGAAAATGTGGATGAGTCTGAGACACAAGCCCGGGAGTGCAAACCCGCCTGGGCGGGAGATGAGGAGCAGGAAGGGCACCAGGTGGAGCCACAGTGGGCAGAGCAGGGGAGAGCACACAGAGGCCTTGCATCTGCCCACCACGGCTCCCGGTTCACCCTTCCTGGGGAACCTGCCCGGCGTATGTTGGTCTCACATCATCCCGTTTGCCTGTGGTGTTCCTGCCCTCTCTGCCCCAGGGGTATAGAGTGCTGTACGGGGGTGGCCAAGGACACAGGAAGTGCCTTCTGGGGGCCTGGGGGCCAGGCCAGAGTTGGCAGCAGACTCAAGGAGGAAAGGACATTCTGAGGTCGCTGAGAAACCTCCACTCCCCGCTCCTGCTGCCGCCCCCCCTTACCCCCAGCTTCAAAGGAGAAGAGCGCTGGGGAGGGGGGGGGGTGAAGCTGCAGAGTCAGCGCCCCGCTGCCTGCCCGGGGTGTGGAGGGCAGAGCAGGCCATGGCACTGGACTCACCGCCCCCTCCCCTGGACAGGTCACAGGGGGTAGGGGCCGAGCAGGGGTTTGGTCTGTCATCTGGCTACTCCTGCCTGGCCCCGGGCCCTGAGAAGAGGAGGATTTGGGTTCCCTGACAGGGACCAGGTTTCTCAGAGGGAAAAGGAGGAAAGAAAAACAAAGAAAAGGAAGAAAAGGAGTTGACTTGCTGCAGCTGGAGCCCAGCTGAGGGGCCGGGTAGGCGGGGATGGGGGTGCCGAGAGAGACCAAGAGTGAGGCTGTGGGACAGTGTGGGACTGGGAGGCCCTGTTGCTGAGTGTAAGCTCGGGAAACCTGTTTTTAAGTCACTGTGGCTGCAAGGGGGCTTCACACGCAGCTCTTGGTGGTGTAAAGTGGAGGCTGTGTGGGGCAAGCTGACGTGGGGTGAGACTGTTGGCCAGAGGTTGTCTATGAGGGCAAGGGTTGGTATCTTATGTCCCGAGTGTGTGATTGTGCCTGAAACACAGCCAGCCAGCTACATTGTAGATGTGATGAAGCTTAAGTCTGAGTGCTTTTTTTTTTCCCCTGGAGACAGGTCTCACGTAACCCCGACTGGCCTAGAACTCACTCTGTGGACCAGGCTGGCCTCAAATTCAAACTGGCCTCTGCCTCCTAGTGCTGGGATTAAAGGTGTGCGCCACTACACCTGGTTCTGCGTGTACTTTTCAAACCAAGGGTATGAGAAGATACCCTGAGTTCCCAGGAAATCCACAGATGGGCTGGACCTGACGTGAGAGTATGTCAGGGAGGTTGAGCAAACTCCTCTACACACAGGACAGCGTCCACCTGGGTGTGCAACGTGCTCTTAGATGCGCAGGCAGCCCACGTCTCCCCTAGCAGGGGTGACTGAGATGTCAAAGTGACTGTGTCAGCTGGGACAGTGTCTGAGTCCCATACAGGGCCGTGTGCGTGTGCCTCTGCTGGCCTGGGGTTTGTTTGTTTTCCTCCTAATTGGCTTGTTTTTCCATGTCCAGCCCACCAAACCGCATGTTTTTCCTCTCATCTAGCCAGCCCGCCTGGGCTGGAGCCCCCAGCACGCATGAGGTCTGCCCGCTGGCCTAGAGAGGAGGAGAGGCAGGCTGCCCACACCCTGAGCCAGACCAGATCAGGCCAGGGTGGGGCGCACTGACCCTTCCACTGCAGCCCTGCCCACACCACACCCACACTCCTCCTGCCTGGCATTCAAAGCTCATGGCCTGTCTTAACCTTTGCTTGTGAGATCTCTTGAGGTACCAAGTTCTGGACTCCCAAACACCCCCTCCTTCCTCCCGCGCACTTCTCCCTGACATCTCTAACCACAGTCCCGTGAGCTACTCTTTCCTTCCCAGCCAAACAGAGCTGGGGGCAGCGGTGCTGAACCAGGAGCTTCTCACTGATGACTCTCGGTGGGAGGGGCCGAACAAGAAAGTGTCCATTTAAAAATTATTTTAATCTCTGGTTTGTTTTAGCTTAAGATTGGAATGATAGGCAGTGTCCAGTAAACAAACAAAAAAAAAAAGATGCTCCTAAAAGGAACATTGTGATCCCATTTCCTAACACATCCGCAGGCTCTGCCTTGCTGCTGTGTGAGGGGTTCACCTGCCAGAAGGGCAGTGGTCAGGAGCAGAGCTGCCTGGTGAGGGAGTCCTCCACCAGAGTATCGCCATGACCAAGTCCCTTTGGAGACTTGGGAATAAAGATGGCATATGTTTAGGATAAACATTCAATAATAATTCTAGGTCTGAAGGACCCACAAACCACCGGTAGTGTCGCCATGCCCTTGGGGCACTGGCGAGAAGAACGCCTGCACACTGAGCATTGTCAAACTCTGCCTCTTGTTATTACACAGTGACCGAGATGATCGTAATTAATATCCCGTTCCTCTAGACGGAAATAAGGCAATGAGAGATAACTACCTGTTACAGATGTTACAACCGGTTCATTCCAGCCCTCCCCCGAGGGGCAAGGGCAAGGGAGATCTAAATGGCCTGGACCCTGGTCACAGTAGAGATGCTGTGGCCATGCCTGTTGGTGAAGACTATGGATGTGACTTCAAAACTCAGTTTTCCTCCAAAGGCCTCTCAAAGATCATAGCACCAGAAATCGAGTTAAGGGCTACCAGACACAAGCCATTACCACCAGTCTTCTGCATCATTTGAGGAGCCAAACTGAGAAATAAGGAAGAAATAAGGAGAGTGGGCAACTGAGGAGGACAACAAACAGCCTCTCTCCAGTGTAAGGGTTGGAGCTAATCTGATTTCCACTGTTGCTTTGTGCTAAACCAAGGAGGCTCTGGTTGAGCTGGCCCTGCATTTCTCCATAAGGACAACAGGGGTTGCTCCATCTTTGGCTCACACTTAAAATGAATGTCATCTCTTCAGAGTAAACAGTTTGAAAAGGTTTCTTTCCAGCCACTGGGCGGTAAGTAGCTACACACACCTTTAATCCTGAAGGGACTCTAGACCAACCGAGTATGTGGCTCTGGCAGACCCTGCCCTTCTCCTCAATTCCCTCTGCCTTGCTAAAAACTGTTAGATTACATTCTGAAGCTAGCCCCTGAGGTCCATTCCCTTATTTGGCCAAGATTTATCTATCAAAGTACTAGAGTCTAGGAATCAGAAGCCCCCTTTGGCTCACTTAATTAACATGCCCAATTAAAATTAAACACCTCATCCTAACATGCAGTTTCCCCTTGTACCTTTGCTTGTTTGGTTTTCGAGACAGGGTTTCTCTGTGTTACTTTGGAGCCTGTCCTGGAACTAGCTCTTGTAGACCAGGCTGGCCTTGAACTCAGAGATCCGCCTGCCTCTGCCTCCCGAGTGCTGGGATTAAAGGCGTGCGCCATGGCCGCCTGGCTCCCTTGTATCTTTATATGCCACCATTTTCCTATATGCCATATCTGTCCCCTCTATCCAGAGGCAGTTCTTTGCTGCTGTCCGCCTTCCCCAGGACAAATATCCCTGCCCCCTCTTCCTTGTTCCCTTCCCCTTCTCCCTGTCTTCTATCTCCTGCTTTTGTCTCTTATCCCCTCTGTTCCTCTGGAGTAAATAAATCTCCTTTGTGCTGAGAACTTGGCCTTGGGATGTCCTGACCGATACTTTTCCTTCCAAATCCCAGAACTTAGGAGGCAGAGGCAGGTGGATCTCTGAGTCTGAGGCCAGTATGGTCTACACAGCGAGTTCCAGGAAACAGAAGAAACCGTCACGAAAAAGAAAAAGGGTTTTCCACAGGAAAGGACGTCTCTGCTAATGTATTCTCACACCTCACTCAAGCCCAACGAAGGTATTTTTTGTGGTCATTCCTAAGTAACTTTTCAGCCTAACATTTTGCATGGCTGTCCACATTGGTCCCCTGACAGTGAACAGGGGCCTGCTCCCAGGTAGCTTCCAGGGGATAAAAAGAATAATCTGTTGGCTGTGGGGTAAATCCAAATGTGACAAGGACAAAGAAGCTTGACTCTTTAGCTCAGATATAGACTCCGCCAGGAGAATCCTCTATCATGATGGCAGGAGAGGGTTAAACACTCCAGTTCCCAGGTCTTCCAGAGGACCCGAGATCAATTCCCAGCACCCACAAGTCAGCTTACCACTGTCTGTAACTCTATGAGGGTATGTCCCTCATATGGACATATCTGCAGGCCAAACACCAATGAACATAAAATAAGAATAAATAAATTATTTTTAAGAATTCTAACTTTCCTTACTTCTCAGGAGGACAACTCTGAGGATGCCTCTTCCGTCACATACCCAGAGTTCCCTCACTGGTGGCTCTTGTCATCAAGAGACAAGACCACCCTGGTGAACCTCCCCCCTTTCATGACAGGTGTGACCAGATGGATGGGCTGGCCTTAAACCTGCAATTCTCCTGCTTTTGCCTCCTGAGTGTTGGGAATGTATGTATGTGCCATTATGCCCACTAATAACTTATCCTTTTTGTTTCTAGTTATTACATTTAGTGTGTGTGTGTGAGGGGGTGGTGGTCCATTCTTGCCATAGCATGTATGTTTGGAGACCAGAAGACAGCTTGCAGGAATCTGAAGACATGGGGTTTATTTGCTGAGCCATTTCATCTTCCTGATAACTCATTTCTTATTAAATAACCACTTCCCTTTTCTATGTCTCCTTCCCACTCTTTAAGAGCTTTTTATCCCGTGCAAAATAAAATACTTGTCTTTAGGGTCTCATTTCCAATCTGAATCTAGAGAGACCCAAGTCCAGACACTGCCCAAATAGAACACACTTTTTCTCTCGTTCCTTCCTGTCACGGACGTGTCTCAGTGACCATGCCACCAGCCCTCTCCACCTTTCTGCCCCCAGTTCTCTAGTCTTTCCTGTCTCCAGCTCATCACCAGTTCCTGAAGGTCCCACATCTCTATGTCCTTTACTCCATCCTCTGGTCCCAGGTCCTCACTGTGTCTCCTGCATCTTCTACGGCCTCCTTTCTGCCCTTGCCTGGTCCCCTCCAGTATACTTCCCTTCACTGCCTGAACCAGATTCTGACCGTATCACGCGCCAGTTCCCAGGACCAGGACTGTGATCTGGACTCTGTCACTTCCCTTAGTGCCCTGTCTCCACAGTCATCAACCCAAGTGACTTTGAGGCCTGGTCATCTCTCGGTCAAGAAACGATGTTCCCAGCTGGGGGTGGTGGTGCATGCCTTAAATCTCAGCATTCAAAGGTCAAAGGCAGGCAGATCTCTGTGAGTCTGAGGCCAGCCAAGGTGGCATAGTAAGACCCTGTCTCAAACAAACAAACAAACAAACAACAACAAAACTATAGAGAAAAAGGGAAACAGATAAATTCTGATCCCATATATCTTCTAAATCTGGAGTCTCCATGTGTCTTCTCCCGTAGGAAGCCTTCTTCCCTCCCTGGGGCCTCCCAGCCGCTCCTACGCGTAATAACCTTATGTCCTATTTCCTTCCCTCCAGCATGTTGATCGGCTCCTGTGGGAGCAGACATGGGGAGGCCACTCCAGCTCAGAGCTGTGACCCTAGGATCCATTTCCACCCACTAAGCCTTGCCGGCCCTCTTCTGCCCACTATGTCGTAGGGGACAAAAGGACTTCGGGACTTAAAGACCTTCATGGATATCTGTAGAATATATAAAGTGACCAGGGTTTGGACTCGTTGAGCATGGTGAGACCCAGAGGTCAGAAGAACAGGTTAGGTAGGATCAGAAAGCAAAGGTCAGGCTGCAGCCTCTCACCTTCCCTCCCAACAGGAAGGGAAAGCGTCCGAGAAGAGGTCACAGCCCAGGATCGTACTTACAGCCCACATGTAGGAGGACTTGGTGGCGCAGGTGCCAGGAGTCACGGTGGAAACAGGCGTACAGGCC
The DNA here is from genome assembly GCF_018167655.1 of Microtus oregoni. Taxonomy (NCBI): domain Eukaryota; kingdom Metazoa; phylum Chordata; class Mammalia; order Rodentia; family Cricetidae; genus Microtus; species Microtus oregoni. The sequence continues at coordinate 6,109,255 of NW_024543076.1, read as the reverse complement.
ACTGTGGCCCAGTTCTAGGCTCCGTAATACCAGCTGAGAGCCATTGAGCAGGTCAGGGGCCAGATCTGTCCCGTTCACCCTCCATGTGACAGTTGCATCCCAGCTTGCAGTCCCACACGGCAGCATCACATCTGAGCCCAGGCGCTCATACTGCACGTGGGGTGCTTCTGTGGGGCCAGGGAGGGCAGAAACAAAAGGCGCAGGTTAGAGTCCTTCCTGGAGACAGAAGGGGCCGGAGTGAGAGGGTGAGGGTCGCTGGACATGGAACTTGGCTGTGTCCGTGCAAGTGCGTGAGTGTTTTCCTTCTGGTATGCACAGGAGACAGTGTCTCTGTGGGGAGAGGGAAGGCAGGTGTTGTGCGGCTTTGGAAGGATCTAGTCTCAGTGAGATTTCAGTTCCTCTTCAGATTCTACATCTTTTACAAGGGTTTCCTGACCCTTATGACCCTAACTAACTAGATAGCTACTTCTTTCCTTTCTCTTTTTTGGGGGGGGGAGAGGGGGCGGGATGTGGTTCAAGACAGGGTTTCTTTGCGTAGAACCTGGCTACCCTGAAATTTGCTCTGTAGACCAGGCTAGACTCAAACTCAAAGATACCCCTGCCTCCTGAGTCCTGGGATTTAAGGCGTGAGCCACCTCTGCCTGGCTGACTCTAACTTATTGTCATCAAGAAGCCCAGCCCATCACTTCCCAGGACCACTATTCTTTGGACTGGAACATATGTCCTGCTGGCTGCCTCTGTCACTCTCCTTGTGCCAAAGTCTATGTCTCCAGGTCTGTCTCCTTCACTGACATTACAATGGTGTGGGAGGTGCCCCTCCTGGACTCTTTTCTCTGCCTCATTTCTCTCCCTCATTCTTGTCTTTCTGTCCTGTTGTCTTTCCCTTATCTTTCTTCTAGTCCCCCCCTCCACCCTTAACTTAGTCCACTCCACATAAGCTCCCTGCCCCCACCTTAACCATCCAGGGCTTGGGCAGTGGCAGCAGGAATAGCAGGCAGGCCTTGAAGAAGGAAGCCCTGGGGACTTCTGGCAACTGTCAACTTTGTGAAGCAGAGACCGCTTGCGGTGGGGTGAGGGCTGGGACTGAAGGAGTACTCTGTCCATTCCTCCATTGCCCCAGGAGGAGCCTGTCAGAACTAAAACCAAACTCCTGCCCTGGTCCTGGCAGCCCAGGCCAACCGAGGCGTGATGGACTGAACCCAGGAGACTGGAGCTCGGAGGGGAGAAGGGAGCACCTGTCGGAAGGCAGCGCCAGGTGGAGGACGGGAGTCAGAGAGGCAGCTCTCCAGGCAGCAGCGGAGGGGCAGGCATGCAGAATCAGAATCTTCAGACACCCCCACCTCCTGCCCCCTGAGCCTGGAAGGACAGATGCTTCCCTCATCCCAGCCAGATCTGTGTAGTGAGGGTGGGAGGGAAGAAGGGAGGAGGAAGGGGCAGCAGGGAGGGGGCTGCAGGATCCCTGTTAACACTCCCTCACATCTCCCCTCCAGAGAGCCACCCCGCTGAGTTGGGGGATTTTCAGAGGCAATTCCTGTTAACGAGCCAATTAAGTTGGGCCAGTGGCCTCTTAATTAGACTTGTTAACACCACCAGGACTTCAAGGGGAGGCGGAGGGACCCCTCAAGGGCCCCTCAGTCATCCTCCTCAACGTAGCCCCCTTCCCAGGACTGCTGTTCTCTGGGTGGGAACATTTGTCCGGTTTGCTGCCTGCAGCCCTCGCTGGCCAGGGTCTCCGTCTCTCCAGGTCTGTGTCCCTTGCTGTCTGTCTCTGCCTTGCCCCTCTTTGAGCCTCTCTGTCCCTGTCCAGAGGAGGGGGAAGCAGGGAACAGAGCCAGCCCTGACCACTTGTCTGTGGGGCTTGGGACCAGCCGAACAGAGGATGAACAGGCGGAAGGGCGGTGGCTAGGGGCCTTGGAGGCCACAGCTGTGAGGCTGGACCAGAGGCTGAATGGAGGCCTCCCCCTGATCAGAGGCCCAGTGTCCAAGGCTCAGGCCATTGAGCCCCCCCCTCAATCAAATAGCTCCGGCCACTGAGCCCCCTTCCAACCTCCCTTCCAAAAACCTGGAGCTTCCAGGAAACATGCCAAGCCCCTCTCTCCACACAGCCCCCCCAACAGAGACTCTGCATCCAGCTGCCTGAGGAGGAGGTTGAAAACTGACCGTTGGGGAGGGGGCGTGGCCGTCAGGGTCCCAGCAGCAACACATCAACACTGTCCAAAAGCCGCTCGGAACAAACATGGACGGCGTGTGGCCCTTTAGTGCTGGGGCAGGGTGGCACAGCCACAGAGGAGGAAACATCTGACAAGAAATGCCACAGCAGTGGACGAACGCTCTCCCCCATCGCACACTGTCTGCCTCGAAACCAAACCATGAAGCCACAAGCTGGGAGCAATGACAAAGGAAGGGCAGAAGAGCCATGTAGCCGCCGAGGACAACTGCAGGCCATGGTGCTGAGACAGGAGCAACACAACATGACGATCACACGATGCCATGACCGTTTCACTACCAACAACAATACACACTGCCGTGCGTGGCCATGCGACAGCTTCAGAAATGGCACTGGTTTAATAGTCTGTCTCTGGACAGCCCTGCAGGTGCCCCTCCTGATGTGCTGTCCATTTCAGAAATTAAATCAAGCAGCAGGGGGAGGATGGGGTTCTTTGCCCTGACGCAGTGACAAACGCTCCAAAGGAATCAGCTGTGAAAAGGTTGTTAGAAGCCAGGATGAGAGACAGAGACAGGATGAGGTCATGGACATGGAGAACACAGAGGGACAGAGCTAACGCCTCCCTCACACCTGCACACACAGACTCACATGGGGACTACATGCCGGAAACAGTCCCCCCGGGTGTCCTAAGCAACTTCGCATCACCACACATGCAGGAGGAGGACAGTCACCCACAAAGAAAGCAACAGCAGCCGCTCATCACAGGGTTACAGTCACACGCAGGTTCAATCGCACAGGGACTCTACGCCCTTTCGGGGATGGGAACACCTTACACAAGATCACAGGCATGGATGGAAAGGGAGCCGTCACCTAGAGGCTCCGTTACTCACGGGGACAGGGTCTCATCAACAGGGGGAATCTCAACAAGGGCAGACATACATGAAGAAATACATGCGCTCACAAACACGGTATAGTCTCAACTACAAAGATACAGCACGTAAGGGGCAGTCACCCAGGTGATGCACAGCCCATAAAGACACAACCGCACAGAGACACCCAACAGAGCCATGCTCTCCCCTACACAAAAGAAGTCTCATGCACTCTGAATTGTGATCCTCTGCCAGGGCCCTGGCCATACGCAGCCCTGCCTTAACGTGTAAGCAGAGATCTTTACACGCAATAGCAGAGGCACCTGGTAGGCCCTGTGCTGATCCAGCCAGGAGCTCTGGGACTGATCGGGCTCTCTCTGGGCCTCAGTTGCGAGTCTCAGAAGGAAGAGGCCATGGATTCCTTGACCCCACTACCCTTTCAACCTACAGTCTTGAGGACAGAGGTGCTCAGTCCTTAAGATCTGTTCAATGCCTGGAGTTACTTCCTCTCATGTTCTGCGTCTGCCTCCCCCAGCCAAGGAGAAACGGGAGAAACCTTACTGGAGACAACTTGCAAGTTCAGACTTCAGGGTGGCTGGTTAAAGAGCTGATAGTTGTGTTAAGAGAGCACATAGTTCCCCAGTAGAAGCTATGGGGACTCAGGCCTCACTAGACAAACAGGTGGGAGATGGGTAGAGAAGCTACCGACCAATCACCCAACTGCAACAGTCCTGCCCTCTTCAGCCAGGGCCCACCCTTAGTGCACCAGTCCCCTCTCACCTGTCTTAATCTCTGTCACTACCCTTCAGTGATAAAGATGACATCAGGAAGTAACCTGTAGTAGTTTTGTCTAGTCTCTTAAATGCCCCCTACATCCCTACAAAATTTACCTAAATACCGTTCAGAGGCCCTGCCCCTACCTCCATTCCCAAGTCCTATCCCACCTGCCTGTATCCTCTACCTTCCCTACAGAACAAACTATTCCAAGCCAGAGACACAATCAGCATGTGACAATCCAGGTGTGACTGTGGGGGGCTGTGCCCATGAGACACCAGTTTATCACTATCCCATGACTACATGTCCTTTGGGCGACGCGTATGTGACTGTGCACCAGTGTGATTCTGGGGGGCATCCATGTGCGGCTGTGCCAACAACGACTCATGCACCGTTCTTGAGGAACTGGCAAGCAGCTCTCCCAAACACTCACCCTGTGGACTGTGTTTCTGGGTGTAGACAGCGGCGGCAGCGGCAGCAAGCACAGCACAGCAGGCCCATGGGACAGAAGCAGCCATCTGTTGGGAGAAATGGATTGTGGAGGGGCAGCATCAGCCCAGGCAGGAACCCCCTGGTGGGGCTGGGGGTGCTGCTTGGAAGGCTGGTAAATCTCAGCCCTGGAGCCGGGGCACCTTGACACCAAACACTTCTCTTAATGGGGTTCGGGGTTCCCTTTCCAGCAATGTGGGAAGGGGTTGCTAAAACGGTAGGAGACAGCTACGGTGGTTTGTCATTCAGTAAGAGTGCTGACTGCAGAATGTAGTCAACCTCGGATGAGTTATAGAGCGTCGGTAATGCCAGGGCCATTCTTCAAAATTAAAAAACATATCTCTACCAGTGAGCTTAGCTAATTAGGCATCCACACCACAAACTACAGGGGCGATGCTTTAGCTTAATTGAAGGTCTGTACTTCTCCAAATTGCCTTGAATATAAAGCCCCCCGCTGTACTCCTGGGTGGGGAGGGGAGCCAGAAACCTGGATGTTCAAGAGCCCCTTGGATCTATCACTGGCCTCTACCCAAACTCCTACTGGGCTCTGGGAAACTCAGGGTACAGTGTCACACAAGCCAAACCAGAGGTAGCTTTGGCTTTATTGTGTATCAGTGATCAAAAGAAAATGAAGTCTGTTCATATCTCAGTAGCCAGGGACCCCCAGCCCAGGAGAATCAGTGTCTACATGTACTTATGTAGGTACATAAAGTACATCCAGGACATGTCCCCAGAAACCAGGCAGAATCTAGTGGTCTCCCCCACTTAACGTCCTGCCCCTGGAATCAGTCCAATTTCCCCACCACAGCACATGCTCAGATCTGAGGCAGGGAAATAACCATTTCCTGTAGTACAGGCTCTCACTGTGATAACCTCCCTTTTGCAAAGCAAGGAGAGAAACCAAGGGGCTGTCAACCATGCAGAAGTAGAGACCCAAAGATAGACACCAGCAGATACTATGACTGGTCCAGTCTGGACCATGGCTGCTGTCACGTCCAGGCAGCCTCACAGTAGACCTTGGCCAAAAACACTGCCCAAACAACCAGACGTAGCCCCAAACAATCAGCTCCACACTAGAACTGTCAGCGACAGCATCAGACGATGAATACAGCCAGATAACCAGACAGAGAAGTGATCAGAGTATAGCCAGCACAACAGAGAAGCAGCCAAAAACACAGCAAGCTGCTCAGCCAGACCCCAGCCGAGGAAGAGCAAGAGCTCAGGCAAAGAAACCAGCAGCAGCGACACAGTCAGTGCCAGAGACACCGTCAGAAACACAGCCAGGGAAACTCTGACACACAAGCAGAGAAATTGCTAGACACAAACAGGCATACACTCAGACAAAAAGCTAGAGAAAGAACCAGAGCCACAGCCGGATGCTCAGTCAGGAAGTATCCGCACCACTGAAAACACTGCCAGAGACACTGTCAGGGACACAGCCAGAGATAGCATCAGAAATACTGCCAGAGACACCCAGAGGAAGAGCGGGAGAGACCACAGCTATAACAAGGGAGAGGACGGTGGGCATTAGCTGATGTAACTAGGGTGGAAGTAAACCTGACTTCCTGGGAGCTCCTTTACGGGAAAAGCTCCCACTTGCCTTCTGCTATGCTAACCCACCCCAGATTGTTCAACTCCTCTGAGCCTGCTTGTCCTTATGGTCATAGTGGCAGGCACACTTTACACTTTGACGGTGTGGTCCTGACTCCTTTTCCACATCGGTGACTCCTAGAGCCTTGGTTACCTTTTGGCCAGGTTCTTTATGACCCTCAACCTGCCTCATTTTCAGCCACTCCTTAGGCCTAGGAGGTTAAGACCAAAGATACCTAACTAGCAGGTTACAAAATGAACCCAGTCAGCTAGAATTCAGAGTTGGTTCTAGAGAAAGAGACAGGCTGGAATCCTACCTGGTCCCCCTGCGACAACCCTCATGCACCCTTGGAAAGTAACCTTCAGACCCTCCCCCTCCATCTCTGCCATCTGTCCATGCTTTTCTCCTAAATCCTCTGCCTCGGTGCCAGTTCACTGACCACCACCTGGGAACGAGAACCAGGACACAGGCAGGCAGGCAGGTAGGCAGGCAGAGTGGTAGAGAGGGTAGAGCCAGAGGGAGGGTTAGAGTATGGAAAGGGACACCTCTGCTCCCTACTCCTTCTGGGTCCTAGTCAGTCAGGCTGGAAGGGGAAGATATTCAGGACAGGCACACATGCATCCTCCCCAGCATGTACACGCGCGCGCGCGCGCACACACACACACACACACACACACACACACACACTTTCAGGCCCCCACAGGGGGAGGGGAGACTTCTTCATCAAAGTCGCCTCCATCAGCCCGATGAGTTACTGTAAGGGCCGGGCCCTGGGCCAACGGGGCTGCAGCCACAGGAGACGGGTGCTGCAGCGAGCTAGTGAGCAAGCTAGTGCTGCAGAGTGGGGGTGGGGTACCAAGACAGACACGGCAGGGTCTGGGCACACAGAAATGGGAAAGCCTTGGGTAGGGGAACAGGCATGGTGAGACAGAGTGCTGAGCAGATACTTCAACAGACAAGGAACGGAGGCTGGCATGGAAGAAGAGATAGAGGGAGGAAGACAGGGCACACTGGGAACTGCAGATACTCCAGGGCAAAGGGGAAGACAGGCGCAAAGGCTCTCTCTGCCCACCCTGGATCATCTGGAGGAGCCTGCGTCACTCCTGGAGCTGGTCAATGCAGCAGCCAGGACAGGTTCTTTCTCCGCTTGGAAGGATTCCCACTGGGGATCTGGAAGCCTAGCCTCTAGGAAACGGGTGAAATAAACCCTCATCCCTCTGCTCCAGCGGATACAAAACAACAAAAGGACTCAGGAAAGTTCGGCTCCCACCTCTCCCCAAAGTCCCAGGAAGGCCCACTCTCCAAATGGGGAGACTGCAGCCAGAGGCATCCAGAACCCAACACCACCTGCTCTTTCCCAGGAATTTTCCAAGTCCATACTCCGTGAGTCTAGGATCGATGTAGATGATAAATGTCATACAATCCCAGGGAAGGAAGGATGCTGGCCTAGGCTCCCTTATGGATCACTTGAAGATGTCAGCCCCAGAAAAAGATGGACAGAGTGTTCTAACAGAAAGAACAGGTTCCCAGCACTTCTTCTCACATGGAACCCCAGGGTCATCATTATTTATACATACAAGTGACATATAAGACAAATCCCAGGGCCCAATTTAGTGTCACTGCCCCAGTGGGGACACAAGATACTATCACACAGTGAAAATAAATCTGTGAAAATGATACAATTGCAATGTGAAATGATACATTGTAAAATGCACTGTTCAAAATGACACACAAGGATGCTGACAGTCATCACAGTAACAATGTTGCAGTAAGTGACAATCACAAGAATACCAACAATGCACTAACACCTGCTAAGATGGACACAGTCACACAGAGTAGCACATGGTGACACAGAGATGTTGACAGACTCAGTGACATACGGAATGATACCAGTTCACAGAAATATTAGCGCTCATGGAGGCTGACAGTCACCATTAGTAATACTGCCAGACACAGTGACAAGCTCCACCCTGGGGATCTCAATTACCCAGTTTTGGAGTCTGGCTTAGGATCCAGGACCCTAAGACCACTCTTACCAGCTCCAGCAATGTCCCAGTTGTCCTATGACCCCACCTCACTTGTTACCTACCTAAAGGTACAATCTTGTGGAGGTCCTTTGGAAAGCCCCTATTATGCCTGTAGAGCAACAGCCAGAACTTTGGGGAATCTCTGCCAAAAACAGGTTGGGGTGGGGGTTAGGAACACCGCTGACTGGGTCTCAGCCTCAGTTTTAAGTGCTGATCTGCAGTAGCGTGTCCTGAGCTTTGGGTGGAGGCTGGCAGGAGAGTCAGGAATGTTCATTCTGGCCTTGACAGAGAAGAAGGGCGGTCTCCTGCAGTGACCTCAAAGCAAGGTTACCAATCCATCTCCAAGTTGGGTAATTGAGATTCAGTGGTCACTGGCCAGGACTCCTTTCAGTGCCCAGTCCAGGGCTGAAGGACTCTCTCACAGCCTCCTGTCCCCTTCGACAACTCCAGACTCCAAACTCCCACAACATGAGCAGGAAGGGTACACTGGTTCTCCATTTCTGCCTCATCTTCTCACAACAGCCCTAAAAGTCCTATGTATACGCATGAGTCAAACACACACGGGACACTGATTCAAACGCCTGGGAGTCAGTAAGCCTCCGACCTGTGGAGACATTGGGGTGGGGCAAGGAAGAGAGTGGACACAGGGACAGGGATAGGGTGAGCAGGGAAAAAACGAGCCCTGTCCTGGACAAGAGGGAGCTTGGGAGAGACAGGGCAGGAAGCTCTGGGAGGGGGAGGTGGAGTCGGGGCTGGGAGGCCCCAGATCCCACCAGGCCTAGACAACCAGGACAGTGTGGGCGGTGGGGCTGGTGTGGAGGCCTGAATGGTTCAGGGGCTGAGGGAGGGCGGGGGCGGGACTAGGTCAAGGAAGGAGGCCTGGCTCCTGGCAGTTGGTCTGCAGGTCCCCTCACCAGCGAAGGGGAGGGCACCGGTCAGGGGCCAGCTCAACACAGCCTGTCTCCCTCCTGTGTTTCTGACTCTCTTGTCTCTGTCTTTTCCCTTCCTTTTGAATCTAGACCTCTTCTTCCTCTCATCTCTTAGGGCTTATCACCTCAAAGGACCCAGGACCCAGAAGCTGTGACTGAAGTTGGAATTCAAGCCTTGTTCTCCTTCTGGGCTGCCACACCCCCTCCCACTATGGAGCAAGTGTCAGTACTGGGGAGGGGGAGATGCCACACCATTACACGTGCCCTCCTCCTTAGAAGGGGCAGGACAAGCTGAACACCAGTGCGGGGGGGGGGGGGGTGGTTGGGCAGGAAGGAGGCAGGGGGAGCAATCCCCCAGCCCCAGCCGCTGGCTGAGGTAGCAAAGGAGGCAGCCCAATGTGAGTGAGTTGGGGGGTGGGTATCCGTACCTGCTGTTGTGACCTCCACAGCCGGAGATGAGGGCCTGTGGGGGGGGGGGGGACGACGACACACAGATTCCGATGGATTTTGGCAGCAGCCTGGACTCTAAGTGCTCCCCCCCCCCAGCCTTTTGTACCGTGGGGACCCTGAGTTCAGCATGTGCGTGCCCTGCTAGCTGCACGTGTGTGCAGGCGTGTTGGGGGAGCCTGGGGCCCTCACATGATGAGCCTGGCTGAGCAGCTGGAGATGTCTTGGGAAGATGGGAATCCAACCGCCAGCCTGTGCCCAGGTGCAGAGGTCCACTTGGAGCCCTGGGAGCTGTGCTCAAACGGCCCTCTAGGTGCAGAGGATCTGAGCTTTTTCCTTCAGAAGTCAATGGCTCCAGTCCCTGCCTCTCACATGGAGAGCAGCACAGGGCAGGTGAATTCATGTTTTTTAGGGCACATACTCTGGACAGCTTCATTGAGCCTGAGGCACAGGTGACAAACTCCCTATTCCGCAAGCCCAGTCCAGTCTATGGATCACAGAAGAATCAGGGGGACCCCTCCACCTAGGAAAGGCCCACGGTTGGGTGAAGGGTTGTGAGGGGTGGGTGTTGCTCCTTCGGAGAGACAGTAGCAGTAGGAGGTCAGATGGCCAGAACGCCAAGATCCCTGGGGGATGGGCAAAGCAGGAGGGAGGAGGGAAGACTCTGTAGCCAGGGCAGGAGGAAGGAAAGGGTCTGCAAGTGTGGCAGCAGGAAAGAGACCGCAGGCAGTGCCCTCCATGGAGGCGGGATGAACAAAACAGCGCTTCAGACTTGGGACCGAATTCACAGACCTGTTTGCTTCAGCATCTCTACCATCCCCCACCCTCACCCCTGCCAGATCACTGTCATAGTACAAACACACACGAGCATGGTGGCACACACCTTTAATCCCAGCACTGGGGAAGCAGAGGCAGGTAGATCTCCACTGAGTTAGAAGCCAGCCTGGTCTGCATAGTAAGTTCCAGAACAGCCAGGACTAGGTAGAGAGACCCTATAACAAAACAAAAAACAAAACCACCACCACCACAACAAAACCCACTCCCCCTCAGAAAAGAAGTCCCTGCATGCATCTCACACACATGCAGACACACACACACGCGCGCACACACACACACACACGCACGCATGCACGCACACCCAGCAGGGCATGTGAAGCAGGAATTTTTAACAGGAAGAACTGAGGATAGTGTTTTTGGCAGAGCCAGAGTTGGTGGAGGGAGAAGTTTCTTTTTCCTTACGGAACAATGTTCTGTTTTCTCTGCCCCCTTTGCACGCACGTGTACCATGCATGCTCTTTCTGAGGAACCTTCTGGTCTGCTGGGTAAGAGCAAGCCACCCTCCCTCCCCCTCCCTACTCCTCACAATCTGTTCCTGATGGTAAACACAGGCATGAATACACACACCCACATGTTCACACACACCAGCAGCGCAGGGTGACACAGGACCCACTGTTCACCTCATCCCAAGACAAAACACATGCTAGAGGGCTCTCAAAGTCACCTCCAGAGCTTCCCAAGGCCCCATCTCCACATACACACAGCCAGCACCCTGCAGACAATCCCAGGAGACACACACACACACACACACACACACACACACACACACAAACATTCAGTCTGTTATCACAACTGCATATCATGGCCTCCCTGTGGACACCCACTGCCACAGCTTCATACACTGGTCCTCTCTCTCTCTCTCTCTCTCTTTCTCTCTCTCTCTCTCTCTCTCTCTCACACACACACACACACACACACACACTAAAGTCACAGTTGCACACAGAGACTCCCTCACAGAGAACACTCTCCTTTCACACATGGATGCCATCACACTCAGAGCTGCCAACCTTCCGTGCAGACGCCACCCTTACCTCCAGAAACACAGAGCTCCCTGGTCACCCCCAGCCTGCTGTCCTCACAATGGGAAACACACAGATGCTCACAGGCAAACACACACACTGGATCCTGGAGGTGCTTGGGCGAAGAAGAGAAAGCAAAGCTGCTGAAGTCAGGACGGCGAAAAGGGAGGAGAGGGTTCCCTTCTTTAAAAAGGTAAAGGCCAAGAGTTATTTCCCAGCCAGCTCCTCTTCCTCCAGCCCAGCTCTCCACAGCATTCTGGGATGGAGGGAGAACCAGGAAGGCTTCCTGTGCCTCAGGCCCTCCTGCCTCCAGGACTTCTCCAGGCTAAGAGCGACAGGTCTCCCTCTAAGGATCCATCCCTTCCCCTGTCCGTCCGCACATGGTGCTCCCTACCTGTCCCTGTCGCTGTCCCTGTCGCTAATGCATCCAATGAGCTGGCCTCCGTGAGAGGAGGAGAGGGGGAAGAAAATGAAAATGTCTTTACCTAAACAATCACACCCAAGCCCTCTTCTGACTGTCTGGAAGCCCAAAGTGAGGTGGAGACAGGTGCTCAGCAGAAACCTGGGTGCTCGCCCAACCAACCACTGAGAACAAGAGTCCTAAAGTGTTCTTGGGCACAGGAGTTCCACCCTCAACTCCTATCACCAGAGCTGACACCAGGTCTTAAGTCACAGTCCGGGCAGAATGGAATCCAGGCTGAGCTGGCCAGTCCCCAACCTGGAACAAGCCGGGATGCTGCTGACATTCCTAGCACTTGCCACTCTAGCTGTGGACAAGCCTGCAATGGTCCCTAGCTAGGCATGAGAGCAGACACCAGGACAATACAATACCGGAAGGAAACCAACGAGGCAGGGCAATCCCACAAAGGCCAGGTGATCACCAATTGAGGAAAGCAGAAGGAACGAGGCACAAAAGAAATCAGGCAGTGGGGTATAAGGGAATCACGGGACAGGGCGCCCAAGAACGTAGGCACTGGGGTCAAATGAAGACAGGTACTAGGGACTTCACCGAGCTAGGAGGTGTGGACAAATGAGGCCAGGCACTGGGGACTAACAGTGAGCTGGGAGGTGTGGACGAATGAAGCCAGGCTTCGGGGATCAAATGAAACTAGGCAAGAGGCCCACAGGATGTGAGAGAAGAGAGATATCAGGAACTCATCCCCTGTCTAGATGTCACCCCCACTGCCTAGGCCTCCCTCTCGGTAGCCCCCTCCCCCAGGCCGATGGATGCAGCCAGAGCCCCCTCCCCTCTCAGAGGCCTGGTCTGCCTGCAGCCAATGGGCCCCGGCCCCATCCCTGAGACCTCAGGAAGTCCCAGTCCCTCCCACCGGCTGCTGAGGCAGGGGGGCTGGGGAGAAGGCGCAGAGAAGAGAGACAGCTTGGCAGGGGGAGCGCCGAGCAGCCGCGGGGGGCGGGGGCCGAGGAAGGAGCGGGAAGCGCCGCGGCGGGCTGGCGGGCTGGCGCGGGCGGGGGCGTCTTCGCCGCAGCGGGGCGGCGGGGTGACAAGTTCTCGGCCCCGCGGCCGCGCGCACTGACCTGGGTCCCCGCGCAGGCGCCCGGCCGGTGCTCGGCGCTCCGTGGGTCCGCCCGACAGCCCGCGGGCATCGGTCCCCAGGGCTTCCCCACCCCCGAGGGGCCGGGCAGGAACGCCACGGCCGCGCCGGAGCCAGCGGGCGAGCGAGAGGGCGAGCGGGGCGGCCAGCGGGCCGGGAGGGGGAGGCAGCGCGCCGGGAGCCGAGCGAGCGAGCCGAGGCAGCAAGTGAGGGACGGCATGCAGTGAGGTCATCCTTTGAATCTAATTGTCTGAGTCAGGAGGAGATGTGGCACTTGATGCTGGGGGAGGGGTGGGGACCCTCGGCACAGCCGGGGGTGGCGGGTCCCGCTCCCCCCAATCGCGGCGTGGATGTGGGGGCTCGGGGCTGACCCCTGCTGCCCGGGTATTAGCTAGCCGGGAGGCGCGCGACTCATCCCAGCTCAGGGCCACCTTCCTATTCTCTTGGGAGTGATGGGGAACTGCCGAAGCCCGGGTTATCTGCATTTTTTAGGAAATGGCAGACATCCCCAATTCCCAGCCATAATTTTGCCCTCGAAGCAAAGGGGAGAGAGACTTCAGCCTTCAGCCTGCTTTCCACTGTGCACTTCAGGAAACTGGGCCTGGGACTGTTCTCCCAAGTTAACTACCTGCACTGGGAATCTGATGGAGTGGAGAAATTGAGCCCTATTGACTGCTTTGCACTCTGGAAGGACAGTGCAAAGGCCACCGGACTTCCACTCCAATGACCCCCCCTCCCCACACACACACACACTTCTTGCTCTACTTGCCCAAGCCTCATTCAGGAGGGCCAAGCTCCTGGGGTACCAGAAAGCTACCTAAAGGACTCAGCTACTCACATAGTAGTGGGCCAAGACAGCAACTAGGCCTTGGGCCGGTCAGGCTCGCACACCCACGCATGTACACGGGAGCACATGAACACATTTGCACACACTGGCACGGGGATGGACCAGGCAGCCGGGGATGCTCACCAAGGGCCACATGCCCCTCCCCTCGCCCCCGTGGGGGAGGGGTGATAAATATTTAAGGGGCTTTTAGCTTAGAAGGGGCTGAAGTCGGGGGAGGGAGGGGGATCCACGCTGCCTGATTAATGGGGTTACGGGCTTGGATCAATCTGTCCGCCTGCCGCTCCCTCCTTCCCCCCTCCTCCCTCCCTCCGCCTAATGCGCTTTATCAGGAGACGTTTTTCTGACTTGGCAGCGTCGGGCGTTTTAAATAGACCCATTTAGAGCTCGGGTTGGGGGAGAAGAAGGGGGGGTGGAGTGAGACAGAGATTGAGACGGGCAGGGAGACAGAGACAAATAGGGGGAGAGACGCCCGGAAGAGAGAGACAGGGAGGAGAGAGAGGAGTAGATGCAGAGGACTGAGAGGGGAGAAGACTAAGGGTAAGACTCCTGTGGAGGCCGAGATGGAGAGAGGTGATGGGAGGCCATAGCAAAGGTGGGGGATGCCGAGCAGAAACAAACACAAAAAGACAGAGAGGAAAGCAGACACCAGCAGCAGCGGAGACCCAGGGAGAGGCTCTCTGCAAGGGCTGAGTGCTAGCCTGGGAGACAGCACATATCTTTTATTTCCAAAAACAGTTTTTCATCCACTTTGTTAAATTAGAAAACTGTTTTTAAAGCGGGGCTGGAGGTGCTGCTGGGGGAGGGAGGACGGAATTGCCAAGCCCTCCCTCCTCAGCCTCCTCAGCCCCACAGAAGCTGCTGCAGCCTGAGCCCCTGGGGTGTCTCCAGCTCCCCTGCTCTCTGCGATCCTCCGAGATCCCCAGGGACAGGGTCAGGGCATCTGAGCTACTGTTCACTGGCAGGAAGTCCTTCCTGCTGTCTGGCCTCAGTCCCTCTTGCTGCAGGGAGCTCATTTTTTTCTCCTGAGCACCACCATCTCCTCCTCAAGGCTGTCTCCTAGCTTCCTACAGGGCTCCCAATCGGGAGGGGTATGAATTATGTCCTCTGATGGTCCAGCAGTCTGTTGTCCTCACAGGACATCAGATTCCCGGGTACACCCAAAACATCACCTATTATTCTGCAAGTCCATTTCCTAGCCCCTCCCGATAAGAGCTGCTAACACAGGCCTCACCCACTTCCTTGGCTCCTAACACTACAGCCATCGTCCTTCCTCTTCTGGGCCCCCGAACCACCTAAGTTCCCTGTAAGGCCATGTGCCATTCTGAACTGCAGTGTGATCAAATGTCCCGCCACATTGGGATACCCCACTTAAGAATATCCTTCACATGAACTCCTGGTTTTGAAGGGTTGGTGTCCGCTCCCCCCCCCCCTCCCCGGCAAGCAACCCCCCCCCCCCGGGCAACCTACCTCCCCCCCCCCCAGCGCCCCAAGCCGGGAAAATGGCCAGTCTGTTTGGGAACTGAGATGAAAAGCCTAACCGGCCTTTGTGGGCTTCTGGCCTTTGTAGGCCTTTGGCGGGTTTTGGACAATAGGCCCTTCCGTTCCGCTTCAGTGCCTCAATTCCTCAGATGCCCCCACCCCGGGGCTGCCAATCCAGGGGCCTTGCCTGGCTTGAATAAGAGGCAAGGGGAGTCAGGTTCAGAAGATTTGGGGCCTTCCCACCTGCTGGTCCACCTCCTCCTAGGTCAGCTGCTCCCTGAGGGCCAGGGAGATGGTTGAGGGGGGAGAAGGATGTGGAAGACACGAAGACAGCGACAAGCGGTCCTAAATCCGGCCTTCGGTTCCCCTGGCGCAGAAGTGTATTCTGACCTGGTGGTGCCCTTTCCTTCTCGGGGTCTAAACCAGGGGCGTGAAGGGCCTCCAGCCCCGCCTGGGCTCTCAGCACCTACCTCTCCAACACCAGTTGTACTGCAGGCACATCAATATTACCCTCCTCTCCAGACCAAACTCTTCCCGGGACTTCCAACACCAAGAGGACAAAGTGGTGTGGCGGGTCTCTAGAAGGGCAAAGGACACAGGTCAGGTCTCATGTAGCTCCTTCCATCCTCACAGGCCCACTGAAGGGGAGACTGGCCATCTCGGGGTTCTTATCTGGGAAAGGGAAGCAGGGTTTCCTTGGAGCATTGTTTTAGTGATTCAGCACAAAAACGTAACTGTAGGACTTGGGGTGTCTGCTGAAACAAGAGCCTGAGCCATTGCCAGTGGATGAGCTGGGGCTACAGCTCTGTGAGAGTGTGCACCTAGCGTGGGTTTCCCAGCACTGCCCGTCCCTGCAAGCTAGCTGTTATTATCATATATGAAGAAGCAGATATGCCTGGAAGAGAAGAAAACAGTATAGCGTTCCTCTACCGTTTCCTCGCTGACTTCAGTTCTAAACCACAGGGACAAACAAAGGGCACAAGACAGGCCTGACACCACTCACAGATACATACCACAAATTCCCACACAAGCAGGGCTCAGACGGAAGGACCTCCCCGCCACACGCGCCTGTGCAGATACACACGCACGCTTACACACACACACACACACACACACACACACACCGAGCACTGTGGCATCATTCTGATACCCTCCCCATCCCCACTACAATTTGCTGAGCATCTACCAAGTGCCAGGAAAGGCTACGCTCATCTGCACTATCCCCTCTTGGTGATCTCTCAAGAGCTAGGTGTCTTGCCACTTGACAGCTAAAAAGTAACCTGGTGTTCAAAGATGTTAAATAATTTGGACAAGACTGTGGAGCTGATCACTCCTGGAGCCTAGGGTGGAGTCAGTACCCCCTTTTGAAGCCTTATTTCTACCAGCTTGCCTCTGTGGCTCCCACCCATTTACACAGTGCCTTTCCAGAGCTACACACAGCTAGGATTAGTTCTTCATGCCTGCAGTGCCGGGGAACCCGTGCTAGGACGCACGCTCACCGAGTTACACCCGTGGCCCGCCAGCTAGGAACTGCTCAGGGGCTTGGCACGGAAGACTTTATATTAAGTCCTTAACTGACTTCTGCCTTCTTGTTTTTCAGAGAGGCTCTTACTATACGGACCAGGCTTGTCTAAAATTCAAGACAGCTTCCTGCCTCTGCCCCCCAAAAGTGTGTGCCACTACACCCAGATTAACTTACAGATATTCTTCCTTTTTATAAATTTTTGGTGTTTTTTTTTTCTTGAGACAGGGTTTCTCTATGTAGCCTTAGCTGTCCTGGAACTCACTCTGTAGACCAGGCTGGCCTCGAACTCACAGAGATCTGACCGCCTCTGCCTCCCGAGAGCTGGGATTAACGGCGTGCACCACTGGCCTGCATCTTCCTTTACTTTTGTAGAGCTGTCTGCTTTATTGTTTCATGTGTCTGAGTATTCTGCCCGCATTTGTGCACACCATGTGATTGTGCATACTCCTGGAGCTCGGGAGATTCCCTTGGGACTGGAGTTCCAGAGCCACATGAGCCGCATGCGGGTCCTGGGTCTTTTGTGGGAGCAGCAATGCTTTTAATAACCACTGAGTCCTGTCTCCAGCCCTTAACTTGTGTCATCTGTGTGCATGCTAGGTGTGTATATGTATGTGTATCACATGCATGCAGGAGGCTGCAGAAATCAGTAGAGGCATCAGACTCCCTTAACGGAAGTCACAAGCCATGTGGATGCTGGGACCTGAACCCGGATCCTCTGCAAGAGCAGGAAGGAGCTCTTCAAGCCTGAGTCATCTCACAAGCCCCTTAAGTTACATTTTTGTGCTGAATCATCAAAACAGCATTCGGCGACAACCTTATTTCTATTCTGTCGTGTCGTGAGAACCCTGAGACTGCAAATGCAGTTTGTCCCAAATCACACAACTGGCCACTGGCAAGGGCCCTGGGAGTTCAGGGTTGTCGAAAAGCTTCCATGAAATCTAGCCACTCAATAGACCCCTCGCCTTCTACAAGTTCCCAGGAGATATCCAGGGTCTGACTGCTCCCTCAACAGGTCCCAGAATAAATCTGCCGGTATGATTAGGGGCCTACATGCACGCTCATGAGGAAAGGGACTCTGTCATGGAATCCTGCCCAGAAACCAGAAACATCACTAACCAGAAAAGGCCAGTAACTAAAACAGTGTGTTAGAGAGACAGGCTGGCTGGTGGTGACAGATACCAACACACCAAGGCCCAAAGAGAGGGAGATGGAAGACAGGCAGACATCAAGTAGAAGAACGACAGGTAGCTTGACAGAGACAATAGCACAGAGGGGACAGGCTAACACGAAAACAAAGACTGATACGCACTGATATACAGACACAGACAAATATAGAGCCATCTGACCTTCACTACAAAAAAAAAAAAAGCCAGCTAGGCTCAAGCTGCCTGTGTGTGGCATGTATGTGCGAGTGTGCGTGTTGGGAGAAGCATGCAGTATCGCAACGCACATTACACCAGCTGCTTCCAGCAATTTCATCTGATTAATAATAAATGCCCTGTAATTACAGCTACTCCCCCAGCCCTTCTTCCTGTTTTTTGTCAGCTGCCGCCAGGCCAGCCCCCTCCCTCCCCACCGCGGACCCCTGACCCTCTCCAGCCTCACCTGCAGCTTTCGAGGAGACTGAGAATGTGAGCTGACAGGCCAGATTCCCGCTCTGCAGGGGGCCACCCATCTCTCTAACTTGGCCGAGTGCCCTCAGGTGCCAAGGCAGACGTCATCCCACTCAGTCTCACGCGCACCTCCCCCACACCTGTGTTAGAACCCTGACGCTGATGTGGCCAAGGGGCCCAGGCTGAGATGCAGGCAGGTGAATTCTCACGCCTACCATAGGCATAGGTTTAGAGACAGGCGGCACCACCCACACTTGGTCTCAAAGGAAAGGGGCACCAGGACAAGGGACCTCCAAACCCTACTCCGGCGCTCCGACCACTTGTATACCCTCCAGCTTTGGATGCTGGGTGGTTCTGGCTCCCCACTCCTCAGTGCCTCCCTATGCCCCCCCCACCCAGTGTACCTCCTTACAGGCCTCCCACCCTAAAGCTCCAAAGCATGTCTATCAGAATCAGCTGCGGGTCTGTGCTGATCTGTTTCTAATCGCTGGGGCCTGGTTCACGCTTGCCCCCCCACCCCAATATTGATTCCATTATTTGGAGAGACATTGACGTCAGGGGCCTGGATGGGTGCCAAAACCGCCTTCTCTCCAGGCCTGGGCCAGGGCCCAGCCCCCCCATCCTGCAATTTCACGGAGGGGCCTGGAAAGGTCACGGGCCAAGGTCACGTGGCATCTGCCTTCTGATACTGGACCCTTGCCTTTTTTGGGGGGACCACCATGCAGAGTAGTTCCTCCTTCTGAGGAGAGAGCCACACAAAGGCCTGAGGTCAGAAGTGAGGTAGAAGTCTACAAAAGGGGGTCTCTGCGTGAAGAGGGCCAGGGATGCGCAGCGCCTCAGAAGAGGGTACTTAGGGAGTCTGTTTACTTACCACACACTTGCTCAGAACTTGAAAAGGTGCCTACTGACAACTTAATGTTTAGTTCTGGGTGCTCTCGGCCTGCTGAGGAGGGAGTCCTGCAGTGTTTATGACCGCCAAGGGCCCTGAACGCTGCCACAGTCTGACTAATTCACACAACTGATTTTATAAACTTTTGCTCTGTACAAATCAAAGGCTCCGTCTCTCCTGCATTTCCCACCCAAGCATGCTCGGTTTCCCCATGCTCACATCCACCTAGCTTTCCCTAGGAGACTCTCACTGTAACATGGGTGTGAGTCTCTCCTTTTCTCTCTTCATCTAAGGTGCAGCCATGCTCACACTGCCCCCCGTAACTCCCAGGATCCAGGAGGACTGAGTACTTCTAAGGTCCAAATGCTGTGTTCTCAGACATTAATAATCAATATGGACAGTCCACCCCGCCTGAAGCAGCTACCAGGCTTCAGAGCCAAGTTTTGGTGACTCGGATCTGGGCTCCATTCTCTGGACCTACAGGGAGTGAGGGGATACATTCGACACTATCCCATCATCAGAAAAATCGCCTAGGTGGGGAGGGGCAGAATGACCTCCAATCAGCGCCTCAGGACCAGGTTACTGTCCTGTTGCTCTCAATCAGACCTAACGAAAGAAATGTCTAATTTCTACCCTCATTCTTAAGCAAAGGGAAGCTTTTCCTATTTCTAACTTGCAAGTCACTCATAGACCCTGTGGACCAAAGAGGGCTGTATAGAGGAGCTGCTGGGCCTCGAACCCCAAACTCTTCTCCCCATAATCAGACCTCAACATGTATTGAGAACCTACTTCCTGCAAATACAGTGCTGCTCACAAGAAGCACCTGGTTAGACGTAAGAGAAAAGATGCTGTTCTCCTACTATATACCCATCTGTATCACAGCAGGTACAGTGCAGAAGCAGCCAGATCCAGAGCCCACCAAGTTCACAGGCAACTCTACCACCTCACTGAGCTATGCACGGCAAGAATTCATAGGGGTTTGGCTGGACGCTGCTCTGGGAGATCTGTCCCACAGGTTCAGGGGCTCTCCAGCCCATCCTCCCCCCCCCCCCCCCCCCCCCCCCCCCGCCACACAGGTCCTGGTAAGTCACCACCACGGTCTAACTTCAGTTGCTTCTGCCATAGCCCCAGCCCCTCCTTTCACCCTTTGGCAGCCAGAGTTCCTGCCTCTGGGGACCCCCAGCCCATACTTAAGGGACTCCCCTTGCCTGTTGCAAAGATAAAGGGGGACAATGACCCCTTGCCCTCCACCCATAGTCCCTTCCCATAGGAAACCAGAGCCTACGTGGGTGTGGTCACCCAGGGGCACGGGAGTTCCCCCACCAGGTAATGGTTCTGGAGGAGGGGTCAGTTCACTTCAGCCTTCTTGCTTTCTGGGACCCCCCCCCCAACCAGGCACACATGGTCCCCCCCACACAACCAATCTGCATTTCAAAGAAAATCCACTCCATATGTTTCCGATTCATTTACACTTCAACTCGCCATGGGGGGGCAGAGTGCAGGACGCCTCGCCTCCGAGCCCCCTCCCCCCATAAGGGAGCTGGAGAGCACGTGTCCAAAGGGGTACATCCTTCAAGGCTGTGGAACAGTTAAAGCCTGACCACCTCAGCCTGATGTGTCCCCTCCAGGGACCACGGCTCTACTGTATAAGCTCCTAGGGGTGGGGGCAGTATGCCTCGGGTGGCCCCACCCACTCGTCTCCACAGTGGGCTTGTGAACTCTGGGATAATTTCTCTAAGGCAGGTAAAGTCCCAGGGCTGGCTGCAACCCAGACTCCCTAGGGCTACTGTTCTTTCAGGGAGCGTGCACGGGTGGCGGGGGAGGGGAAGAGGGGGGGAGAGTTCCTGGGTAAACACTGGAGCCAGGAAACGTACAACCTGGCCCCTGCCCTTCTCCCAGTGAGCAGAGGTAGAAAGAGAAGGACAGGCGGCTCTCCTCTCTTAGCATCACAAATGCAGCACCTGGGAACTTTCCTGGTGCACCCCCCACCCCCCCAGGATGAGTGGGTTGAGGGAGGGATGTCTGGGGAAGACAAGAGCCTCATTTGCCCCCACCTCACCCCGCTCCTTTCCTCCAGGGAAGTGGTGCCCACAACTATTTGAGGAGCATGTACATGGCACATGAAGGAATCTGACGGTTCACTGACCCTCGTACCAACAAACCACTCAGACATCCTGCCGAGGGCTTAGCTGGCTGTGGAAGGCTGCTAGGGAGGCTTGACCAGTCAGCGTTTCTCACCACCGTAACCAAAAGTATGCCCCATCTTCATCCAGTCTTCAGGATGGCTCTGTTTCCGCTGCCTCGGTTGCCCTGATGCAGCACCACAACCCGAAGAAAGACACGAGCACACACGTGACTAAGTCTATGTTCCAAACCGGAACTGTGAACATCGCAATCTTAGTAAGGGTCTGAGTACGAGCCACAGGACAGAAGTATGAGTTTTGTGTAAGCACCCGGCTCTAACGTCAGACTGAGTGAGAACTCTGCAGCCCGAGTGCAGGTTTCTTTTGTTTATTCCTTTGGCTGGTTCTCTGGCAGTGCTGGAGACCCAAGAACTAAGGTCCTGAGGTGTGCTGGACTGTAGGCCCCAGGGGGTCAGAAAGTGAGCACAGAGAGTTCAACTGAGTCCTGGGAGCCCCAGACAGTTCCGTGTTAAACAGAGTGAGCTCTTGGCCCTCGAGGCGGTCGGTCTGGGTGTGAGTCCAAGCTTCCCTTTTTAAGGATGAATGTTAACCCCACGGTGTCTCTGTAGATCCAAGTGTTCCGTCCCTGCGCTACAGTCTACTCGATCTACAGGACAGAAAGAGAATCCGTAGTGTGGGCACATGAGTTCTATTATGAATCTGAGTAGGAGCTCTCAGATCCTTCTGTGGGTCTGAGTGTGAGTCAGGATCGCCTGAGCCGGAGGGAAGGAGTCCAAGGCTACCCCCCTTAAGTTCAATGCTTCGAATCCCCATGTGAATCTGAGTGTGAACCAAAGGTCCTCATATGAGCACTGCTGAATCTGAATGTGAGCAGAGATGAAAGTCAGAACGCAAATGCCACAGAGCATGTGGGCCTGACTCGAACCGCAGAGTCCCAAAAGAGTCCTCGAGTTCACAAATGGGCTGTCCCCCCCACCCCGCTACACCCCCTGACAGCCCTCACTGTCCTGGAACTTGCTCTGTAGACCAGGCTGGCCTCGAACTCACAGAGACGCATCTGCCTCTGCTGGGTCCCATGCCTCTAATCTCTGTGAGCCAGAACCTCGGAATAAAAGCGTCAATCTGAAGAAGCTCCAATGGTTTTAGGAGGAGTCAAAGTACTAGTCCTTGAGCCCCAGCGAGCTTCCGTGGGCTTGCTCTAAGTCTCCACGTAAACCTACAAGCTAAAGGGTAGAGATATATATGCAAGTATGAGCCCCACATGAGAGCAGACCCAAATAGGAGAGCAAACCCCAGGAAGGAAATGTAAATCTGAACGTGAACCCTGCTGTCCTGGTGTGATTCTGAATGCAAATCCATGAGTGTAATCCCCCAAGTCTCTGGAAGGAGTTTAAGTGTTCCAGTGTGAATCAGAGTGTGAATTCCAGAACCCCAGGAAGTCTTGAGTGTGAACTTTAAACTCTTACTCTTTGGGTAGACTCAGTCCCAACTGGAGTATCAGTTCTGACAGGGGCTGAACCTTTAGCTCCATCTTAATCCTTCCTAGAGCTGCAGGAACCGACAGAAAGGATTTGTGTGGGCTGTGAGAGTGGAGATAGGGGCAAGACATGAGACTCACCGTTCGGTCACCTCCCAGATCCAAGCTAGCCCTGCATCTCCACGTAATGACAGACACCCTGGTTAGATGCACAAAAATACACCCTATTTTTCACTCCAGAACCCACAACTGATGCACAAACATACTCAGTATTCCCAACTCTTACCACCTCGGTGAATATGGCACACAAATACATCCTGTGACACAGACACAAATATATCACAGGCACAACAACTTGTGTTAAAGACACAGAATACAGACCCACACCCAGTGTTGCCGACAAGATAAGGTGCCAGACACGCTTGCACACACACATACATACATACATGCGGGGGTGAGGGGGGATGAATTCTCAAACAGAGAGACTAGACAGAAAGAAAGAAAATCCTGAATTTTCAACAAGGCGTGAAATAGTCCTGCCCGCCTGAAGCTACTGGAGGGGGAGGGGGCCCGGGGAGCCAGCGAGCTAGACGCTGGAGAAGCTCGGCAGAGAAGAGGAGTCGAGGAGAGCTGTCCGTCTGGTGACCTCCTCGCGGCCCAGCCCCCCACGCACCGGGAGATACACTACTCTGAACAACCTGGGGACACCCAGCCGCACCGGAGAAGGCACACATGGGCAGACTCACAGAAGAGACGCTTGGGGGGTATGCCACAGTCATGGAATCACACAAACCAGAGGACTTACAAAGAGACACACTGAAGGGGACTCACTGCGTGGAGATACATCTAGGCGGACTCATGAGAAAACCACAGCAGGATCATACCGACACACACACACACACAACACACGCGGATTCACACGGAGACCTGGGCACTGGAAGAAGCGCAGCCATCCTTTTACACTCCCGGGCACTTTCAAGTGCAGATTTTTTTTTCTCTCCGAAAAAGAAGCAAGCTTTGCGTGCGTGGGGGGCCACTGAAATCCCCCAGCTCTAGAATTTTCCCAGACCCCGTGCATGCTGCTCAAGGGTGGGAAGAACAGGGACACTAGGACCAACCGCCCCGGCCACCTCCCTCCAGCCGGTTGCCCAGCTTCACCAACACCACCACGCCCAACCCCTGGCACTCCAGGACGTGGGGGGCTGCTGCTCGTGCGCCCCCGCCCCCGAGTTTGCGGGCAAAGTTTCTCGTGAACTTTCCTACCTCCCCCGATCGCGGGGTCCACGCGTGTCCCCTCACTCTCTCTACCCGCGCGCACGAGGTCTGTCCGCCTGAGCGTTCGAGGGTCTAGCCTCGCGCAGACGGCCACGGAACACTCACCGCGCCCTCGAGCCACCCGGGCTCCGCGCCGCGCCCTTCGGCCGCTGCAGGCGGAGAGCGAGGCAGGAGCGCGGAGCGAGCACCGCGGCCGGATCCCACTGCCGAGCCCCGCGCCGCGCCGGCTGGAGCCGCCGCCTCCACTGCCGCCGCCGCCGCCCGCTCTGCACCGGCTCCTCGGCTCTCCGCGGCTTTAACCCCCCCATCCTCCTCCCTCCCTCGCGCGCTCCCTCCCTCCTTCCCTCGCCCATGTGACCGCGGGCGCCCGCTCGGCCGCGCGCGCCCTTGCTCCCCTCCCCCTCTCGCCTTGTCTCCCCGCGCCTCCGCGGCAGCGCGCCACGACCCCCCTCCCCGCCTCGGCCCCCGCGCGCCCCCGCCTTGGCACGTTCCCGCGCCTGGCACGCGCGGCACGCTCGCGGGGGCACGCTCGCCCGCGCAGGCCTGTGAGCCCCCACTCCCACTAGCCCCGCGCAAGCAGGCGTCCTACCCCCCGCTGGCACGCTCGCCCGCACTGGCACGCGTGGCCCCCTCGCCTTCGCCCTTTCTCCAGCGTGCCCTCAGGACGCCTATGGACCCTGTGCTTCACGTGCAGCCCGGGCCGCGGGTCTCGCAAACGCGCGCGCACACACCCACACCCACTCCGCCCGCTCTCCTAGGGCGGCGGGGCGCGCACCCACCCCCGGGATCGCTCAGCACACTCTCAGCTTTGGCCAGGTCTCTCCTGCACACACTCTCGTCCGTTCTGCTCTTTGGTGTCTCGCACCGACGCTCTGGCACACCCGAGATCAACTCCAGGGTCCTTCTAGCATCCCCGAGAGGAGTACGAGGCAGAGCCCCCCAGTGCCCACGAAACCAGCCCTCTCCTCCCCTGTCTTACCACACTCCTTCCTAGTCCCTCGTCTGGGGGTTAGCGGTCTTTACGCTCTCATGACTCGAAATGGACCAGGATGGATGCCCAGGCCCTTGTCATCCCCACTACTCTCGTCCTGCGTCCCCGGGACACCGGGCCTGGAGAGCAGCCTCCGAGAAAGGGGTAGGGAGGCTGTGACTTAACTGCCTGAACTGACAGTTCCAGAGCAGGGTACACCCCTCTGCTAGCTAAGCTGTGCTCTAGCATCTCCGCCCCCCCCCACCCCGCGCGCACCCTGGGGACGGGGGCAGGGTGTTCCCTTCCCTGGACCTAGGCCTCTGTTCTGGCTACAATGTGGGAGATTAAGGTTAGACAACCTGATCAACTTCTGAGGCCACACGAAAGCGCGATAGAAAAGGGAGGCCAGAGGCGGAGAAGCAGAGGTCCACCCCCTTAAATTTTTCAAGTGGCCTTTGACCCATAATCTCTGGGCCTTGCCCCTCTGGGGGAACTATTCCACGGCTGAGGGCGAGGGGAGGGAAAGATCTCACTGTTTCTTCACACTCTTCCCCAGCAGGCTGCCTACAGCGCCCGGGCCCTTTCCCAACAAATGCCTCAGAGACTCTGTTGCAGAGGAAAACCTTCCCGCCACTGCTGGGGCTTTTCGCTTTCACTTCCATGACTCCACCGTGCCGCAGTCTGGACTCAGGAAAGACTTAAACTCAGAGAGGGTGGACCAGGGCTTAAGGACTCACAGCGACGACAACGATGAGCCAAGCTGAGGTCAGAGCATAACCACCGACGACAGCAGATTTTTCTTGACTTCTCTGGGCCCACCTCAGGTCCCCCAGGCTACAGACCCTAGCAAGATAGTGGGCTGAGGGAAGGAGTGCAGGAGGTGCAACGAAACACGGAGCGGTGGAGACGGGGAACACACACAAGAATGTCTTTCTGTGCTGATGGTAGGCCTGGATCAGGTTAGGTCCTGGAGAAGGGGCTAATGCTGATGAACTCATGCGCTGCTATCAGACTCAGGACAGGCAGACAAACGGACACGGAGATCGGCGGGTCCTGAGTGGGCCGACTTGGCTTTTCAGATAATCCTTCTGCAGGTTGAGGGCAGTCAGGAATTACGCCCCGATGACAGACGTCCCCAAACGACACCAGGGCACAGGGAGGCTGCTGTCATCACTGCCGCAGCCACCTGGTGAGGGTCAGGGTTCGCGCCAGACGTCACGAGTCCAGGAATACGACTCAGCGTGGGGGAGGACGAGGAGGGACGCACGTCGGACCCGGGGTGGTAGTAGTGGGGGGACGTTTGTCGGCTGGCAGCTCCTGGAGCGGGACCAGCAACCGCTCTCGCTTCCCCGGGGCCGCAGCGACACCTGGCGGGCAGAGCGGGGCGTGCGTTCTTGGGCTGCGACTGCAGCTGGGCTCTGAGGCCTTGGGGACCTATGGAACAAGGGAGGGTCTACCCCCTTTCCATCTTGTGGTCGACTATCTCAGAACCCACGATCTTTCCTCTGAGCCGGGCCAGCAGAGTACTGGTGGCTTTTCACTACTGCCGTTTCGGATGCCCGGTCTACTCCCTAGCCTCTGTGCTTCCTCAGCTAGGCGCTTAGACCGGCCTTCACCTTTGGTCACCCCCTTCCCAGCTCTCCTGGAAAAAGAGTTAGCCATCCCATCTCCCCGCCAGCCCCTTCTCTTATCTTAAGGTCGACCCCACTCACGGACACCTTCCCTCAAACCCTCAGCCGATTCTCACTGTCCTTCCATTTTCACCATCTGCCTCACCTGTGACAGAGTGGCAGGAAGTCATACCCCCAGACTACAGTCCCCACAATAATGGGGGTAGTGTCCCCAGATCTGTAAGCTTGAGAGGCCTTGGGACACTGGGGAAGTTTTTCTTGACTTCAGGTGTCTTTGCTCTTGTCCCTGTAGGGACTGAACCCAGGGAGGCAGGCAAGTGACCTACCGCTGCGCTCCCCTCACCTCCCTGGGGTGTATGGAGCTCTTGGCTGGGTCTTCAGACCTCAGCCTCCTGGCAGAGCGACCTAAGCAGAATCTCCCACCGCTGGAGTTGCCTGTGTCATCTCAGGCCTTTAGGCAACATTGACACTTTCCCATTTATATTGATCTGTCTCCAGGAAGGAAGGCGACTTCTGTGGTCTCACCTTTCCAAGTGCTTCCACAGAATATCGTTCCTTTTCTAACCAGCTATGCACCAGAAGGTTCCATAGCGAGGCAGCCTCCTGGCTAAGAGCGCCATGCTCACACGGGCTACTTTAAAAGAACCAAACAAGGGGTCACATAAAGTCACACGCCCAGCCTCACAGAACATTCAACCTCACTGTGGTACAGAAGGAGTCACAGGACCCTTGCTTGGGCTAGGAGCCTGAGGTCCTGGAAGAATGGGACTGAACCCATTGCATAGACATTGAAGGCACAGCCACGGTATGCTGTGTGTCACACAGGCTCACAGTCACACACGCTCTCAATCACTCTGGGGTTGGCGGGTCGGGGCGGGCTCTGGGAGGCAGTTACGTAAACGCCCTCGCAGCCCCCCCTCACTCCCCCTTACCCCCCCTGCTTCCTCGCACAGTGCCAGCGCCCGGGGCGGCTTGGCCGGGGCCCGGGAACAGCTCGGCCTCGCGGAGGCTCCAGGCGCCGAGAAACCCGATCCCGACACAGCCCCGGGCCGAGCCAGGGAGGGGAGCCCAGAGGCCCCCCAAGTCAGGGACCAGCCCAGCCACCCCCATGGGCGACTCACCGCCCCCCATCCTGAAACAGCTCCAGCACCATCTTGGGGCAGCACCTGGAGCTCACTCACAACAACACCCCCCTCCTGGAATCCTACTGTGGAGACCGCTGCGTCTCTGGGCCCTGACCCTTCCGATCTCCAGTACCTCAGAAGGGCAAGCATTCTCTCTCTGAAGGTGGAGGTAGGGGAGACAGGAGTCCCAGTAGCGAGGCTAAGCATCCAAAGTGAAATCACCCAGATTCCCTGGAACCACCTTCCCTTCCCACCTTCCTAGAGCTTTTAAATCCACACTGATACAGGGGCTTCCACTACTGTCCTAAACCCACGTCAGATTTTTTCTTTTTACCTACCAGATTACCAATTCCAACACACCCTATCAAAATCCTAAATTATTCAATAGGCCCAAGGCCTCCTTCCTTCCTTAATCTTTCTTTGCTCCCATCAGGAAGTTCTAACTCCAGTCTAATCATAGTTCCTCCTGCTTCGCTAAGAAGGAATTCTGAGGGCAGATGGAAGCACTGGGAATCAAATCCCTGGAAGGAGGAAGGATTAAGGCCTAGGAACCCCCAGGAAGCCAGAAATCTGAATGGAGGACGGAGTCTGCTCCTGTTAAGGTCTTCAATATAGCCCTTACCCTACCCTGCAGCCCAAGGCTCTGTTTTTCACAATAGCTTTTGAGTGTCCAATTGGGCTGCCCAGACCCAAGAAGAAAGGGAATTTCCTCCCATGTTCTCTGCTAATGAACAAAACACTTCGTGTTTCTCTGCCCTCCCCCACCCAATATGCCTGAGCTGGGGGACCACTAGGAGGGGCTCAGAATGAGAGGGAGCTCCTAGAGGAAGCATAACTTACATTGGGGGCATCTTTCAAAATAAGTCATTAAAATGTCTTTCTTTCTTTCTTTCTTTCTTTCTTTCTTTCTGCTTTTGGCTAAAATTACCCACTCCTGTGGCTGCTTCCCAGAAAGGGTGGCCGGAGCTGTCCCAAGGCCCAGGACATGGCCCCCCTCCCCTGGGCAAGGAGCCTTCCCGAAGTTGTTTTCCTGGTCTCTTCCTCTTGGATGTTTTTTTGATTATTAATCACATTTTCCATCCACAGACTCAGTCCAGACCCCTTCCCCCCGCCTGGGGTCAGGGCTGGACAGGAAGGAGAAGGCGGCTCTGGGAAGATGAGTTAGGGACTTGATAGGCAGTGACCCTGGCCCTGGGTGACTCGAAAGAGGCTGTCAGTGGGATGTCACAGGCCACCCCCTCTGCGTGCTGGCACTTAGTAGGTGGCATCCTTACGCAGCACAAGTGAGATAAGTAGAAGAACAGGTGGCTAGTTTTTCTAGCTCCCAGCTGGCACTGGGCAGGGGGCCCTTGGTATCGGAAGTTCTGTTACAGGTAGGAAAAGATCCGGAAACCAGGGAGACAGCTGCCAGTCACTGGGCAAGTAAATGCTGAACTCAGAGCAACATATAGCAATGATGACGGCACCTCCTGTTCTTGAGTACGCGTGTGTGTCCTACTGTGTGCCAGGCATTGGTGTAAGTACGTCAGTGAGCCGGACGCCGTCCTCTGAAGGATGTAGAACAACTGGATTCCGTGCACGGTTCATGCTGGCCCACTCGGCACATCTTAGAAAATGGCAGGAGCTACTAACGTGAACGAAGATCCCAGGACCTGGCAATTCTGTTTCCAGATACACGCCTCAAAGAAAGGATCAAATGTGCTTTATTCATTATATTCCAAATTTGGAGACAACCCAAATAGATACATAGTGTCCTGGTCACAGCAATGAAAATGAACCAACCACAGCTGTGCGTGACATCTTGGTCAAACCTCAGGCACAATGCTGAGCAAAAAGAGGAAAGAAGACCCAGAGAACAAGCGAAGCTAGAGCTGAACTTGTAATTTGAACGATATATCCTTAAAATTTGTGCACTCTACTGTTTACATTTTGCCTCAAATTTGCTTTAAGTTACCACCCTCATGGGGCTCACATTCTAATCAAGAAAGATGGATATTTTATTTTATTTTATTTTTTTCGAGACAGGGTTTCTCTGTGGCTTTGGAGCCTGTCCTGGAACTAGCTCTGTAGACCAGGCTGGTCTCGAACTCACAAAGATCCGCCTGCCTCTGCCTCCCGAGTGCTGGGATTAAAGGCGTGCGCCACCATCGCCCGGCAAGATGGATATTTTAAAAAAGAAAATATAAATAATTGTACAGTTAGCCCATGCAAAATACCCAATGCTAAATTCCAGCCTCTTCAGCCAAGAAGCGAAGCCTCGATGTCTCCTAAGAGAGGCATGGCCCAAGACCCTTCCTTTCCTCTCCTGGTACCATATTCCTTTGCCTAATATGGTCAGTGTGAAGTCTAAGTTCATGGCTGATGTGGCATCTAGCTAATTGCCTAGTTAGCTGTGTGCTGTCTCTGAGCTCTGGTTGGTGGTCCTGTGGCCTTTATGGCTAGTGCTGGATCTGGCATAAAACGGGGGATTCTGTGTGTATTGTACTGGAGGAACTGCCTACCACTGAGTTATACCCCCAGTTCTCTTTTTATTTATATTTATTGATTTATTTATTTTGAGACAGCATTTCTCTATATAGACCTGGCTATCCTGGAACTCACTATGTAGACCAGGCTGGCCTCATACTCAGAGATCTTCCAGCTCTGCTTCCTGAGTGCTGGGATTAAAAGTGTGTGCCACCTCAGATTTCTTCTTTTTAATTTTCCATTTTGGGAATCGCACCAAATTGCTCAGCCTGGCTTTAAAGTCACTCTCTAGTCCGGCCTTGAACTCGGGATCTTCCTGTCTCCGCTTTCAGAGTAGCCAGGATCACTGACTTGCATCACCAGACCCAGCTTGAAATAAATTTAAATAAATCTAATTCAATGTTTAAATGCATAAATCCTTCAAAATAGATCAAATGAGTGAGTGGCATGAGGATAGTGGGAAGGCTCTGACCTGTGAGAGGTGACACGGGGGTGCGAGCCTTGGTGTGAGGGCTTCTGCCATTACTGACGAGAAGCAGGCTTAGTTAACTCCATGAGGACTAAGAAGAGGCCTGGGAGGCAGGCTGAAGCAGCAGTGGTTCAGAGACCACATCCTAAAATACCTTTGGTGCCAAGACCATGGTGGTCTGGAAGGCATAAAGTAGATAAGACTATAGAACTTTGACAGTTAGATCTTTCTAAAATTTATATCTGTGTGTGTGTGTGTGTGTGTGTGTGTGTGTGTGTGTGTGTGTGTGTTTGAGTGTATGTACATGTACCACATGTATGCAGAAGCCTGTGGTGGTCAGAAGAGGGCATCAGATCTCCGAGAACTGGTGGTATATGATTGTGGGTCATCATGAGGGTGCTGAGAACTGAACCCAGATCTACCGCAAGAGCAGTAAATGCTCTTAACCCCTGAGCCATCTCTCCAGCTCCTGCTAGTGAGATCTTAAGCTGTTGTGTACAAGGTCACATTTCCTGGCATGGACAAGATCCTGGGGCTGGAAAGAAAGGACAATCAGTGCCTTGGTGGAGAGAAGCTACACGTATGTCTTTCCCACCTCTCTCATGAACCTGGCGTGGGGTTCACATGTCAGGTATACACAGAGGACAAGTCCCCTGGATACCTAATCCAGTGTCTGTTCTCCTGTGGATCTTCCCCATGAACCTGGGGGGTGGCATGTCAGGTATACATGGAGGACAGGGCCCCTGAATTCCCAATCCAACTCTCCTGAGGATCTCCTGGTGATTGATCCTGGGGTCTGGCAAGTTTGGAAAGAGAAGCTGGTGGGAGCAGAGGATCCAGATGAGAAGATGGGGAGGGTCAGGGAGAGCAAGGACATTTAAGACCAGGGGACCTTATGTTATTTTTGTTTTCTTTCTTTCTTTTTTCTTTCCTTTTTTTTTTTTGGAAGTCAAAAACAGGGACACAACACAGACTTGCAAAATCACAGATGAAATTTTCATTTTGCAAAAAATTCGCATGAAACTAACTCACTACTCAGAAATTGCCTCTCCGCCCCTGCAGTCTCTGATTCCCCCTCCAAGTTTTCACAGTGGAGACATCATCTGTCCTCAAGGGACTGTCCCCTTGCAGTGAGTCCCCACTGCTGATAATGAGGTCTTCAAGACTGTTTCTCTCCCTTTGCCTCCCCTTCATTCCTGACGAGCCTGTGACTCCTCGGGTAGAAAATGAGGGGAAAGAAGCACTGACTGCCCCCAAATTCAACAGTGGTGATTAGGAAGACCAAGGCAATTAAAAGATCTGGGGACTTACTCTAGCGACACCAAGTACCAGGGATTAGGCAGAGGCAGAAGAGGAAGTCCAAGAGAGAAAATTGAGTTAAATTCAGTTCAACAGACATTTATTAGCGCCTACTGTGTGCCAGGCCCAGAGGGAACATTGTGTCCAAAAGCACAGACGACTCCCAGGCTTTTGGCATGAGTGACTGGGAGATGCTGGTGCCATTCACAAGGCCTTGACATGTTCAGCCCAAGGGTCTGTGGAATGATGGCTAGGCAGGGACACAGCTAGGGCGGGAGAGAATGTCCTCAGAGCTGAGTGAGGGCAAGCTGGCTGGAGGTGTGGGATCCAGCTCAACAGTTCTCAGGGCCCTCTGTGCCAGCTCATGGGAAGGCTTAGGTATTCACCGAAGTCCTGGACTGACCTGGGCATTATGACAGTGCTGGGGATGGCAAGATTTGAATAAGGGAGCAGGCATGGAATGAGACAAGATATGGGGCAGGGTTAAGATAGAAACTGTAAACTTTTGTTAAAAGACAGAGAGAAAGACAGACAGACAGACACAGAGAGAAAGAGAGACCAAGAAAGACAGAGAGTCTCTCTCTCTCTCTCTCTCTCTCTCTCTCTCTGTGTGTGTGTGTGTGTGTGTGTGTGTGTGTGTGTGTGTGTGTGCCGGGTAGGTATGCTGGCACACACCTGCAATCTTAGCACTTAAATGGTAAAGGAAGGAGTATCAGAAACTCAAGGCAAGCCTTAGCCACACAGTGAGTCCCAAAGCAAGCCTGGACCGCACGAGATCCATCTCAAAACAAATGTAACAGAATAGATAACCACCAGTGCTCCAGAGGCTGAGGCAGGAGGCTGGCTATGAATTTGAAGCCAGTCTGGGCTACAAAGTGAGATATTACCTGAAAAATCAGAAGAGCAAAACACAACCAACTTAACAACAACAATAGAAAAGAAAAAGGAAGGAAGAGGAAGATGTGGGACTCCCAGAAGAAAAAAGAGTTGTGATGGCCTTGAGAGCAAAAATTCTTGGATCAATGTTTGTTATGAGGCTTGAAAAAGAGCTGGGTGAGACGGAGCCCTAGCTGTCAGCAGCACGACTGGACTGGAGGCAGCAGGACCAAGATGGAGCTGAGGAACTGGATGGACCCTGCTCACAAGCACCGCGTTTACCGCTCCTCCCCAGCTTCCCACTATTTCTGGAAGCCCTGTGTGGTCTGGGGGCCTCACACAGTCATGTAGAAGAGTCTGAAAAGGCTCCCTCCAGGCCTGAGCTTCTACCCCGGAGCCCCAAGTTTCTTAGTCTCCCCAAGAGATTCCTGAACCTTCTTCAAGCTCAGGAGCCTGTCTGCAGTGGTGGGAGAACCCTGGGGACCTTGAGAGTAATTGAAACCAGGGCTAAGACATTAGAAACCATAACGCCAACTCCCGGGCTCCCCCAGGATAGCTCCTGGTTTTCTTCTCACCCCGATCCCCCCTGTTGTTGACAGGCTGGCTCTCTCAGGCCCCCACCAGCTGGGCTATTGACCCTCCTCTCCAAACTAACTAGAAGGGACCTCCAACCAGAGACACCCAAGTCAGACCTTGGGGACTTCTCCTCTGGGCTTCAAGAATCCTAGTGTATACCAGGTTAACCTCCTTATTTTGAAGTGTCCCAGATTCTAGTCTTAATTGCTTTTTGCAGAGGTTATACTGAGGGGGGGGGGTGAAGTTAGACAATAAGGGTTTCTCTAGGGTGAAGGGGAAAGGATACGTGGGTGTGGGGACAGGAGTGTCCTGCAGCCAGCAGGTGCTCAATAAATACATGGAGAAGGAAGAATTCCCAAAGTCAGGGGCCCTGAGCAAGGAGGCTTTGGCTGGCTGTTCTAAAGCAGCTCTGGGAGGAGAAGGGTCAGCTAAGGAATCCCTCCCCCCTCTCCCCCCTCTCCCCCCTCCTTCCCTTCCTCCATCACTGACAAGAAGACCCAGAGTTGCTTTGCTTTTTGTCGGTTTGGTGGGAACGCCCTCCCCTAACAGCTGCTTGAAGATTCCCGGATTCCCAGATTACCCAAGAGGGTTGGTATGGGAGTTTATCTGTCCCCACCTCTGTCTCTATGTCTGTCTCTCTCCCTGGCTCTCAGGCAAGCTGAAAAATTCGAATACCTGCACCACAGCTCTCTGGCTTTGAAGCCTCAGGCAAGTGACTTAATGCCTCAATTACTTTAGGAGGAAAATGAGCCTCAATTACCCCAGGAATAAAATGGGATCATAACAGCACCACCTCTTTTCTGAGAGTGCTGTAAAGATTCAGTTAAAGGAGACAGCCCGGTAGGGTACTCAGCACTAGGTTTGGCCAGTACTAAAGCCTTCCATAGCTGACATCATCCCTGTCTCTGTCAGGTCTTTCTCTCACTGTCTGTTATCTCCCATCTCTGTTTCTGTCTCTATCTCTCCATCTCTCTCCCAATCTTTTGCTTTTTCTATGCCTGGCTCTACAAACCTGTTACTCCACCCACCCCATAGCCCTGTCTGACTCTCTGCTATCCCTTGGCACAGCTCGGGTGGACTGGGGCAAGGGGGGACTTTTAACATTTCAGTCATGGGATTCCTGGTAACAGGATCACGCCTGGGCCTGAACATGGGTGAATCATGGTGGTTCCAGTACCCAAGAATATGGTTCTTTCTGGATGGGTAGGAGAGATGGGGGCTTTGGCCCCACCACCTCTTGGAGGAGAAGGACTTGTCCTGACTGCTTCAGCCGCCCCCACACCTGGGTCCAGGCCAGATCCCCCACGACTAGAGCCTTCCTGGAGGTAAGGCAACCTGCCCAGGGCTGAGGGGGAAGCCCTCTACCTTCAGATAGAGTGGTTTCTTGCTCTCAAAACATTCTGGAACCTCTCACTCTCCATTCCAAACACTGGATGGGATGGAAGTGTCCTTCCTAGACCTCGTTTGTCTCTCAAAATCTGAGCCACGACTTTTAAGAAATAACTTATTTCACTTTATGTGCATTGGAGTGAAGGTGTCAGATCCCAGGGAACTAGAGTTACAGACAGATGTAAGCTGCCATGTGGTTGCTGGGAATTGAACTTGGGTCCTCTGGAAGAGCGGCCAGTGCTCTTAACCACTGAGCCGTCTCTCCAGCCCCTGACTTTTGCATCTGCATTGTTATATTCCCAAACCAAGGCTGCCAGAGAGAGGAAAGTGTGGGGGGTGGGGTGGGGGGGCTCTTCACCTGGCCAAAGACCTCCTTCTTAGTGTTGAGGCACAAAACCTGCAGGTATCGCCCTGTGTCACTGAGGCCCCTATACAGGCCATGGTGTAAAGTGACTGAGAGGCTTAGAGGGCCCCAAATAACGAAGTGGATGACCGAGGGACAGCAGGCAGGAGCATGGGCAGACCACAGAGAGGCTGCCGCTCAGTTTTGTGGCTCAGCGAGGAGTCTTTACTGGGGACCAGGATAGGTCTCAACTGGCCCCAGACACCTCCACACCTGGGCCTAAGCCAGCCTCCTCACGTCAGCTTTTGGGCAGAGGGCCAGATCTTAAGCCTCTTCCCTCATTTCCCTATTCTCAGTACATCATTGCCTCAAGGTGCCCACTGGCTTCAAGGCGCGCTTGTGGGAACCCAGAGAGGCAGGGATGCTGGGTACAGTCACACAGCAGGCAAAGGCTAGGACAGAAGACCTGCTATCCTGGCAGCCTGCCAAGGCCTGTCACGGGGACCTTGTGTCAGTGCTGTGACAAGGGCCAGATCCAAACCAGGATTTTATGTGGGGAAAGTGCTTAGGAATCCTCGGACATGTGGGCAGCTGATCCGGGGTGGTGCATCCCATCAGGCCAGGACAGATGTCCTGTCTTTCCCATCAGAGACAAGTGGTGGGACACAAGGTCCAGAAAGGCAGACGAGAGCAATTGAGAGGAGACAGACCAAGAACCCCAGAGACCCAGGCACAAACACCAGAGACATGGTCAGAGATCTGAGACAGATGCAGGCTGACAGGAGACGCAGGAGGGGAAGTCATGCAGTCCCAGATGCAGAGACCGGAAGTCAGAGAGAGAGAGAGAGAGAGAGAGAGAGAGAGAGAGAGAGAGAGAAAGAACAGCATGGAGAAAATCAGGCAGGGAAACTCAGAGGAGGGAAAAAAACCAGTCGAGGAGAGAGAGAGATCAAAAGAGGTAGAAAAGTGGAAGGAGTGTCAGGCAGAGAGACAAAGACAGAAGGAAGCAAAGAAACAGATCAAAAGCACTATGGTGGGGAAGAAAGGGGCCCAGCAAAATCTCCTGGTCTCAGTCTCTCCGCCCAGGTCTCCCCAGGGTGTGCCCCTCCTTGCTATTCACTTGTTTCCATAGCAACCACGAGGACAGCACCAAATTTGCATACACATTTACATCCTTCCTATCTACATAATTCAACAGGTTTGTGCATATTCATGAGACGGAATGAAGGTGACTCCTCAAGTCCAACTCACAGGCTGACTCTGGTGCCCCCTGCTGGCAGTACGTGGTTATGGCTCTGACCTGAACCTGTGAGACCTGGCAGACGACATTCCCTCCCACTTCCCCCTCCAAACGTGCCTTTTATTCTCCCACTTCCGGGCATTTCTCTGGCTTGTGCCCCTCTTCCTGGGGGGATCCCTCCTCGACATAAGTATGCATGCGCACGCAGGCCTGTGAGTGTATTCCGGTAGAAGGTGGCAAGGCGTGGCCAATACTCTGGCTCCCTAGTAGAGGAGGCCATACTGAGGACACTGTGAGGGTCACTGAGAGACGTTATGATGCAGGGTGAGCTGAAAGTCGACAGAACTACTAACGGGCAGGAATGTAGATGCTGTGGCCTCTCAATATGGAAGCTGACCAAGACCCTGGTTCTGGCCAAGATAGCCAGAGGAGCTAGGGCAGAGTTGAAAAGAACAGATGGTCCAGTAGCTCCTAGCCTGGGGCAGAGGGAGCATAGGGTAACAGCACTTTCAGAACAGCGAACAGGCATGGAGAGGCGCTGTGGGCTGGAAACGACTCCCTAGGGCCTACCCCAGTCAGAATTTTGGCCTGCTAATATATGTCTTCCTGGCTTCCTCGCTGCTATTTCGGCCCTTTGCCTGCTCCATGCAGCAAGTCGCAGCATCCAGAGGTCTCATTCTAAAACAGTCTGGCATTTTACCTCATGCCCTCTCAGAGACTTCCGGGACGTCTCATTACTCTAAGGTAAAGTACGAACTCCCTGGCCAGGCAAGCCGTCCCTGAGACCCACTCCTCACAGCCCTTCCTTGAGCTTCATTCACCAAATTCTGTTTATTCTTCCTGTTTGCTCCTATACCTCAGCTCACGACTTCCCTTCGTCCCAGTCCTTCCCGTGTCTCTCCCAGCCAATTGGTCTCCAAGCTTCTCCACAGGCATTACCTCCCTTTCCTTCGAGATTTTCCTGTCCCTAAGTGCTGGACTAGGGGCTCTTATTTCTGCACTGAAGAAGTTCCTGAATCTGTGTGCTTATTGCGCCTGTCACATCTCAGCTAAAGGGAAATGCTGAAATCATGGAACCGGTCTACAGATCACACAAGACAGGAGGTTCTGAGTACAGAGACTAGGCTTGCCACACCGTGGATTTTCATTAACTGTCTTTTTGAACAGTTGAGATGTCACTCAAGGACCGATTTTCAAGCCTAGATTGTTTTGCTTCTATTTGGGGGCTTCTAGCAAAGTACATTTACAAAGGCTAGCTGGACTATCCCTTTGTGAATGCTGCCACCTTGTGGCCATAGATAGAAGTTCTCCGGGTATTTTGGGACATCGTCTCTGGCAATGACTGTGTTACCCAAGATGGCCTCAGATGGCAATCCTCCTGCTTCAGCTTTCCAAGTGCTAGGGTTTGGACTCCCAAGTCTTGATTTTGAACAGTCTTGAATTTAGTAAGGGAGGATTTCTGAAACAAAGATCAGAGGAAAATAAATATAATCATGTTTGGAGGAGGCGGGGCATCGGAATGCTCAACCCAGAGGACAAGAACCAAACCAAAGGACAAAGACGGCAGGCAAGGGTCCCTGAGGCTAGTCCATGAATAAATCTGGATCTCGTCCTCTCATCTGGGAAGGAGGGCCAAGGGAACAGGGTGTGACGGAGTCAGAGCTAGGTGTGTCCTCACACTTGGGGGCTCAACATTTACCCCTTCATGGGATGATTATTGCACAACTATTGTGTGCAAATCACGTTTGAGGTTCCTAGGTGACCTCAGCAAATGAAGCAGACATCTGCCCACTAGACTCACACTCTAAGCAGCAGACAATAAACAAAAGTTCTATTTTACTTCATTTATGCTTTACTTTTTTAAAAAAAAATTATGTGTATGGCCTTTTTTTTTTTCTTGCCTTTTTATCAGCGTACCAATACATGACTGGAGCTTTGTATCAGCGCACCACATACATGACTGGTGTTTTATATCAGTGCACCACGTACAAGACTGGAGCTTGAGGCGGCCAGAAGGGGGCGTCAGACCCCCTAGCACTAGAGTTACCGATGGTTGTGAACCACCATGTGGTTTCTAGGAATCAAGTCAGGGTCCTCCGAAAGAGCAGCCAGCGCTCAGGTCCCCACAATACTATTTTTTTTTTAAAGATTTTATTTATTATGTATACAACATTCTGCCTCCATGTATGCCCGCATGCCAGAAGAGGTCGCCAGATCTCATTACAGATGGTTGTGAGCCACCATGTGGTTGCTGGGAATTGAACTCAGGACCTCTGGAAGAGCAACCAGTGCTCTTAACCACTGAGCCATCTCTCCAGCCCCCCCCCCATAATACTATTTTAAAGAAGGAAATTATATTTAAAAGGAAAAAAAATAAAAAATGCACGACATAAAGGGAGCAGGGTTGGTACGACTGCGCCCTGGGAAAGTACTTGCTGCTAACTCCGAGACCTGAGTTTGATTCCCAGGCCCCACTTGATGGGAGGAGAGAAATGACTCTGGCAAGTTGACCTCTGACCTCTGTGAGCCACGGCTCATCCATGCCTACCCAATAAATAAATATATAATAAATAGAAAAGCCCTTTGAACTGTGAGATGTCACTTTGTTATACAGCTGCACTTTCCATGGCTGTGGTATTCCACCTCGCCCACTCCAGACCGCTCAGGGATTCTGGGTGACAGAAGCCTGTGCTCTTTTAGCTTTCCTTCCCACTCAGCATGGGCACCTGGCCCTACTCAGTTACTATTGGTCCTTCACTGGCTCCTGTGTCGCTCTCTGTAGAAAACGGGGCACCCTCGCCTGTCTCTCGGATGCTACTGGAGCCCACATCCTGCCACTGACACTCCAAGCTCAGGGTCATCAGCCCACACTGGGTTTAGAGCCTCGCAGAACCGTGCCATCTCTCTCTCTTGTAACGATTTCAGGCTTCCTTCCCATCCGTGGAAACCCTCCTGCCTCACGAAGAAAGGACTTCTGAGCTCTCCCATCCCCACCGTCATCTCCACACCATCTGCAAGCTTGCTTGCCCGTGTGTGCATGTGGATGAGCCTGGAGAACAACCTATGGGAGTCAGTCTTTCTCCTCCACATGAGTTCTGGGATTGAAATCAGGTTAGGATGGATGGTAAACAAGAGAGTCCATCCTCTGAGCCATCTCACTGACCCCTGCTCCGGCCGGTATGTGAATCACAGGTGCCTGGTGCCTGCTGAGGTCAGGAGAGGGCAGCAGATGTCCTGGGATGGGAGTTGCAGTTGTGAGCTGACTTGTGGATCCTAGGAACTGAACAAGTGCTTTTTGGCTTTGTTTTCCTTACTTATGGTTGTGGCTGTCTTGTCTGCTCGTACATCTGCACACCAGAACAGGGCACCGGATCTTACGGGTATATAGTTAAAGCTGGCTGTAAGGTGCCATGAAGCACTGGGAATTGAACTTGGGTCCTCCAGCAGAGCAGAGCAAACCCCCTGGGCCCACTTCACCTCCCCACCTCCCCTTCTGTCCCAAGGGAAAGCTTTTGTAAGGCATTATGGAAGCAAGTGTCACAAATCAGTGGGTTAAGGAGGAATCGGGAGTGGAGTCACATACAATGCTCAGGTTTTCTCCTAAGGTTGAGCACACTCCCCAGGCCTCATCTCTGGTTCCATTTCCTGAAGATGTCAGAGTCAGGCAGACTCTCTAGGGGCCAAAGGTTAGGGGAAGCACTCTAGCACCTCTCCTCCTAAGGGCTTCTAACCACAGGTGTTTCCCTCTCCAACCTTTCTGGACCTCTCTGATGATTTCTTTTTCTTTTTTTTTTTTTTTTTTTTTTTTTTTTGATTTTTCGAGACAGGGTTTCTCCGTAGCTTTTGGTTCCTGACCTGGAACTAGCTCTTGTAGACCAGGCTGGCCTCGAACTCACAGAGATCCGCCTGCCTCTGCCTCCCGAGTGCTGGGATTAAAGGCGTGCGCCACCACCGCCCGGCCTCTCTGATGATTTCTGATTAAACAGCAATTGGGATTCCCTTCCTGACCTCCAGAGCTCGCAGCTAAGTTCTATTTTATTACATGTGATCTCTTCAACACGCCAAAGTAGTGATCAGGGTGGGAGGCTAGGTCAAAAATGATCAAAATTCTGGAGAAACTGCAGATAGCAAAATATACACAACTGAAGATAATCAGAGCAGAACATGGTGACACTGACACGCACGGACGCACGCACACACGCACTCACGCACACACACACACACGCGCACACGCACACACACACACACACACACACACACACACACGGTCACAGAGAGCAGGAGGAGGAAGCTGAGGAGCCGAAGGCTTGAATTTAGCTAAGGTTGAGCAGTGGTTGGCAGTACAGCAGCAGCTTTGACTGTCTTCAGCAGTTGTCAGATGGTTCAGGACCCTCTGTATTTAAAGGGCCTGAGAGTGTAGCTACTGAGATTTCACCTCTCCAATGGCCCATTATCATGGCCTGCCCCTTCCCTAGTGCCCTCTTCTCACCGAGGGACAGCCTATTGAAGAGGATGGAGTGTTTAAAGTCCAAGTCTGATGGTCTTATGGTCACTCATCCCTCCTTGAAATCCATAGACTGAGAAAAACTGCCCCAAACTGTCGCCTCACCGGGTCCTGTTACATGAACCCGGAAGAGCTCCAGTTCTACTTGTTCATAATTGGACATCTAGGTTACCAGACACACTGGAGAAAACCTTGATTCAGTTAGTGAAGCTGATCAGTTCTCGAGACCTCTGCTGCTTATGATCCCACTCTATGACCTGGAGCCAGCCAATCTCTCTCTTCGGATGCCTGCGGTAAATCTGAACCTAAGGTCAAAGTGAGGCAGAAGAAACAGCAATGGGAAGAAAGGCCAGCGCGCTACCCAGAGAAAGATGAGACTGAGGCCTTCTTCTTTAAATTTATTGTGTATAGTGTTCTGCCAGAAGAGGGCGCCAGATCTCATTATGGATGGTTGCTGGGAATTGAACTCGACCTCTGGAAGAACAGTCAGTGCTCTTAACCTCTGAGCCATCTCTCCAACCCACTTTTGTGGGGGAAGAGGGACAGGGTTTCTCTGTAGCTTTGAAGCCTGTCCTGGAACTAGCTCTTGTAGATCAGGCTGGCCTCGAACTCAGAGATTCACCTGCCTCTGCCATCAAGTGCTGGGATTAAAGGCGTGCTGGGATTAAAGGTCTACTTTTAAGATAAGAGAATAGCATGTTTGCAAACTTAAGTCACTTATGACATTTATATAGCACCAGGTGCTCAGATGACACCTAAGTGTCCAATATGTATGCCTTTTTATAAGAATGCTAATGAGGGGCTCAGCGGTTGAGAGCACTGGCTGCCTTTCCAGAGGCCCTGGGTTCAAACATCCCCCACACCCACATGGCAGCTCACATCTGTCTGTAACTCAGTTCCAGGGGATCTGACACCATCACACCAATGTGCATAAAATGAAATAATTGTTTTGTTTTTTATTCAATTCCTAGCACCTACAAGGCAGCTCACAACTCTCTGTGATCTGATACCTTCACATCAATGCACATAAAATAAATTTAAATAAATTATTAAGAAAAAAGAACCCTAATGAGGTAAGCATCCCTATACCCCCATTTTGCAGACAAGAACACTAAGGCCCAGTAAGTAACTTTATCCGAAACCACAAAGCAGTAACTTGTGAGTGGGAGAGCCAGGATTAAGATCGTGACAGGCAAAGCCTAAGTTCATGACCCCACTATACTAAAGCATATGTCACAGATGGGAGAAATGCCTGACCTGGCCGAGTCCCAAACCAGCTTAAAGCAGGTGGCAAAAAGCCATCCAGGTTACTGCCTGCAATGTATTGATACCAGATCCACCTAGCACCAGCCTCTAGCTAGCCTTTCTGCCTCCATCTCAGGAGTTCCGGGGAAAGGTGGGCCTCACACTCCTTCAATCCCACGTACACAGAGCAGGCCAGACATATGGGCACAATCTTTATTTCCCTTGCCTGGACCGATGTCCAAACGGCAAGAGAGACATACTGCAGATGGAGACAGAATTCCTCCTCAAGCAGTCTTTAATTCAGCGCTGACCCCACCACCCGCCCTTCTTCACAGCAGTGCACCCCACATTCCAGAGGAAGGGAGGCGGGACTTCAGTGGTCGCAAGCCTTGCTGGTATGTCACACAAGTGCTTCCGAGAGAAGGCACAGATATCAGGTTTAGAGTCCAGTTAGGTCCAGCCGGTCTTCAGGACCGGGTGTCCCGAGCCCTTCTTCGGGGTCTGGGACCACAGCTGGAACTAGGTATGGAGCCCAGGCCGGGGGGTGCTCCCGGAGGTTGGTAGCCACATTCACTGGGGTCCAAGGGGTCCCGACTGAGCAGCACCCACACTGCCGGCACATGGCGTCGAACTGTAAGCGGGTCTAGGCCCGTGTCTGGTGAGGTTGGGACCCAGCTGTCCTCAGTCTGCAGGAAGCGAAGCTTGGTGAGTTGGTGCAGGCCGGGAACCCGCCGTTTAACAATCTCCGCACAGCTGACGGCCTTTCCCGCAGCCCGGCCGGAGCCTGAGAACACCACGTGCCTTGTGCTTCCCCCCTCCAGCCGACCCAGCGCCAGTCCGAGCAGATTTCGGATTTTGCTTCCATCTCGGACTCGCATTTCCAGGGTGTCGGGAGGTAGCTGGGGTATCGGGGAGGATGCCGGCAGCTCGACAGAGCCAGCCCTCCGGTAATGTTCCATTCCGCTCCGGTGGTCTTGGGGAACTTCTCTTTGCTGTGCACTGGGAGAGAGGACCAAATGAGAGATAGGAATATGACCAGGTGCGTCCTCCATCACTCCGTTCAGGACATGGGATCTACCCCTCACCCTAGCTTCTCAAGGCTGGGGCCAAGAGTTACCCCTAGAGCCTTCTCTAAGTCCTTGCACGAGTCTCAGACACCGACAGACCCAAATCCCCCCCCCCCCCAACCCAAGCTATCTGGGATTGGGCCATGCTTCATCATCTCAAACTCTTCTGGGCTAAGTCCCGGACCCCTCATCCACAACTCTAAGAACAAGAGCCTCACTAGGCTTCTGAGGACTGGGACAAGGGTCCCTCGCTGTGCCTTCAGGGAACAGGAACAAGTCTCTTGGCACCAGGCTGTCTGGGGCACAGCCACAAACTCGCACAAAGGACTCCCGAAGGAAAGACCCGACCCCTCCGGGCTCTCGGCCGGGCCGAGCAGACCTCATCCCTAGATTACGAGGGTTGGAGGGCTGGAGCCAGGCCATCCGGGAACTCGAGAGTGGGCGCTCGCACGGAGGACTGCTCGGACCAATCGTGGGCGGTCCGGCGAGCTCCCCGGTCGTGGGTCGCTGTCCCAGGCAGCAGATATCCCTTTTCCCCACGTCTGAGTCCCCAGCCCCTGGAATTTGGCTCTTACCACTGTGGCCAGTCCACGCTCGAACCTCCCGGTGTAATCAAGATGGCGCGCGGACCGGGAGCGCGCGGGGCCTCGGGGCCGCGCACGCAGGGGGCGGGGCCTGAGGAGAACCCGGGAGGCCGTGCGGCTCAGCTGAGCTGGTACCCGCACCTCGCCAGCCTCCTGCGTTGCGCGCGGTGATGCCGGAGCACGCCAGCGCCTGCAGAGGTGATGCCCGGGAGAGGAACACCTATCGGAGG
Source organism: Microtus oregoni (assembly GCF_018167655.1). NCBI lineage: Eukaryota > Metazoa > Chordata > Mammalia > Rodentia > Cricetidae > Microtus > Microtus oregoni. The sequence goes on along the minus strand of NW_024543076.1, from coordinate 6,065,291 downwards.
AGTCCTGCGCCTGAAGAACGCGGATTTGTGCCCTTAAATGATGGATGGCGCGCGTCACCGTTGACACACCATATCAGTGAAGGTGAAGCATTGGTGGATACAAACTAAGGAGAGACCCTTAGTTACGGAGTTCTGAACTCCTGGGACACTGGGCAACCCTGGCGATCTTCAGTAGGGACTAAGCCTTAGCTTGTGCACAACTCATTGCCCGCAGAAGATTGGCGTATAGGCTGGGAGGATCCGGTAGTGGTGACCCTGGGAAGGGCCTGCATCATAGCGCTTCGGCCCCGGGGGCCCACAGAGCCTAGTACAGTATCTAGAGTAAAATAGGCTCTCCGATATTTGTCCAGCGATATGCTGATTAATCACCGAAATGGCAAGAAGAATTGAGAAGAAATTAACTTTTAATTTGGTTAAAATTAAAATTTAGGAAATTTTGGGGAAGAGCCGGCAACTATTTGGTTGGAATAGTTGAGGATGATTGCTAGTTTCCGATTATTTTGGACACGCCGCATTTTGCCTGCTAGCAACACTCGGGTTGCGTGGTCTACAGGCAGTTGAAGAAGCCGAGGCGGTCCCTCGGACCACAAGAGGGCAGCATACACTTGGTGGAGCGCGGCTTTCCTATCCATAGTCCCTGCTCCACCTTCCCTCCCCCAGATTCTGAAATTTACTACATCCAAACCTTTGGGCTCCTCTTCTGGCTACTGATATTTGGTAGTCACAAAGCCATGCTGCCTTGCTCTAAACGTACCTGCTTTTTCCTCCATGACCATCCAGGGAGGTGGGCCCACCTGGTAAGCCTGCCACTTTCCCTGGTCTTTCCCCAAACCCTATACACAGATTAGGTGATCCTACCTGTGCCCTCGTTACCTGCCATGGGATCTGGTACTTAGAGGGCAGTTGGCAAATGTGAGATAAATAAATATACAATGCCCCACGGTATCAATCAGATGAGCGTTCTACATCTCTCAGCAAGCTAGACCAACCAATACAGTTCCCCAGCCCACCCTGATGGGGGTTGACAGCTCTCCCTGTCACCACTCCGTTCTCACAGCCACGCCCATCCTAGATGGCAAGCCAACACACTCCTTCAGGGGTCGGTTTATTGTCGGTGGAATAAATACACAGATGGGGCGCGCAAACCACAACGCTAAGGTAATCTGGTCTCTGAACGCTGGGCCCCAGTCAAGCACACACGGGACGTCTTTGCGTTGGATAAATACAAAGCTGCCTCTGCCTCATAAAGACAGGCTGGCTGTCACAGGACCCTGGAGCTGCCACCTTTCCTGGTCTGGCCTGGCCAGCCACTGTCACTCTTCTGCTGGCTTCACTTGCTTGGCAGCCTCGAGCTGGCAGAGCAGTTCATCCCACTGCACGAACTGCTTGGAGAGAAGCATTGTCTGCTCCTGAGTCAAGGTGATAACGGGGGTCTGAATGAGGAAGCAGAGAGACTGTGCATATGCCCAGAGGGGTGGGGGAAGGAGAGGACAGAATGGGAGGAGAGCTTAGGGGTAGCAGAAACAGGCTGGGAGAGAACACCCACTAGGCCCACAAGCACGAAAGATACAGTCTTGTTATACTCCTCCAGCAGAGCCTTGGACTCCTCGGTGATGTCCACACACTGGTCCTGTGGGCCAAAGGATGGCTCAGAAAGGAGTAGAACAAAGTCCCATCTCACACTGAACTGCCTGCCTCATCATTCCCTCCAAACCTAGAGAGGACGATGCTTAGAGAACCCAGAGGAAAAGGAGCAAACTGCAAACAGGTACTTTCGGTCCTAGGCCTTGTGCCCTAGACAGCAGCCCAAGGTTTCCACACATTAACATCCCCTCCTCTTCTGTCCCTATGTTTTTTTTTTTTTTTTTTTTTTTTTTTTGGTTTTTCGAGACAGGGTTTCTCTGTGGCTTTGGAGCCTGTCCTGGAACTAGCTCTGTAGACCAGGCTGGTCTCGAACTCACAGAGATCCGCCTGCCTCTGCCTCCCGAGTGCTGGGATTAAAGGCGTGCGCCACCACCGCCCGGCTTGTCCCTATGTTTTTTTAAGAATTTATTTGTTTTTATTTTATGTGTTTGGGTGTTTTGCCTGTATGTGTGTAGCATGTACAGGCTATACCCAAAAAGACCAGAAGAGGGCGTCAGATCCTCTGGGATTGGAGCTACACAGAGATTGGTTTTTAGGGGCCAGGTGGGTGTATAGAACTGAACCCAGACCCTTGGCAAGAGCAAGTAACCCTAAGGGCCAAGCCATCTCTCCAGCCTCTTTGTCCCTATTTCTAAAAAGTCTCTGAACTTGAGAGATATTTCACCCATAGTCAGAAACAAATTCCCAGGGATTATTTGGTTCCTCTCAACCTCATCCTCTACTGTGGAAGGCAAGAGACCTGGAGATGGCCCTAAGCCAGTCCTTCCCCTCTCCCACATTTCCTCCGCTGACCACACAAGGGTCTAGGAGCCTCCCCGGTGTCAGCAGACATGGTGACGCCGTCTCCACCTTCCCTTCCGGTCCCCTCTCGTTCCATACCTGCTGCTGGATGTGGATCTGGGCCAAGCGCTGCAGGCGGGCAGCATGCTCGGGAACGGCTGTAAAACACAACGCACGCTGCCCAGTGATGCCTGTGCCCTCCCCCGGGACTGCTCGATAGTCTATTAGGTCGTCGGCAGGATTAGAGTATTGAGTAGAGAAGCTAAACAAACGCCAGGCTTCATCGACCCCTGTAAGCTGGAGGTGATGGCGGGGCTCCCTGCCCACCCCAGCCTCACTCCAGGACCCACGGGGTGGGGGTAAGGGGAGAACAGGTACCCGGAAGGCAGATGCATAAAGCCCTCAGTATTGCTTCCTTAGGGCAGGGCCGCGTAGAGAGAGCTTTACCTGTTATAGGGCCTGCTCCTTTTGCTCTCAGCCCAGCAGGGCTAGAGCTTCCTGGCCTAAGGGATAAGGAACTTAGGTAGGCTGGGAATGATACCAGGTCCCTACACTGGCCCCTTGGGCTCTGACACCAAGAACCTTGGCCACCATGTTACGCCTGCAGCTTTAGGCTGTCAGATACTCGAGCGGGTAGCTGATCAGGACAGGGAAAGGGAGCTGAGAGAAATACCTCTAGAGACAGACAAGATGGATATCTGGATTCAATTAAAGCTGCTGCTTGCTTGTCAAAGCCCAGGCCCAGAACTCTCTTAGCAAAGCAAGCAGAAAACATTCACACAGCCGGCAGGAGCCCTGACAATAAGACCTGGGCTCTGCAGCACCCTGAAGGAGATGCTTAGGGGTAGAAAGCAGACGGAATCTCCGGAGTTGGGACTGCTGGAGCCTGTGCTGGTGTCCAAGGCCCAAACTGCCTGAGGCCCTGGACCTAGGCTCTTACTGGCGGATTTTAACCATAGTCAGGAGGCAGCTATACACAGGGTAGGGAAATGATAAGGAGCAGATTCCGCATTCACACAGGGAAGCCTCGGCCCCACCAACCACTTCCCCAAGCACGAGAATGGAGCTGCAGCCCCAGAGGGGTACCTTTGATAGACGCGCTGTCCAGCATAGGCATCAAGGCGTCCACTTGTTCCAGGAGTGCCACCTGGGAAAGGATGAACTGTTCCTCTGCGGGACACAGAAAAGACATCAGCGGTGAGGCGAGCATGGGCGTTGCTATAGCCCTGCCCCAGTGGGCGCAAGGCTGGGCCCCAAAGCTCTGAGCAGCAACTGTGCCCACTGGTCCCCTCCCCTGGGTGTTCATTCCTATCCCGCCCGGCCTTTCCTGGGTGCCCCTGCCTGACCCATCCTGAGCCTAAGAGCATCTCAGATTCTACAAATCCCCGCCCCCAAGTTTCAACCCAGATCCTTCTTCTCCAAGCTCCTACTGACCACTTAGTAAGGGCTCCAGGAAAGATCTGAAAGAGGAGACACGCAGCAGACCGTGTCGGGCAAGCTCTGCTCATGGGCCCTCAGAACTGAGATGGACTGGGGGAGGCCAGGGCAGAGAGAGGCAGGATCTGGGTTCTTCCGTAGAGCAGAAGGAGCTCGAGAGTGAGGCTGTCATGTACAAACGACTGGGGGAAAGCATACCCGGCCATCAGAGAAGAGAATTCACGGAGCTGGCCGGGAAGGCAGGGAGGCAGACTGAAAGGCTAAAGTGTGAGGATCTTATCCTAGCAAGGAGAAGCCGACACTGGGGCTCATAAGCAGGCCTGTGACATGATGGAAAAGCTTGTGAAGATGGGATAGCGTTCAGAAAGGAAAAGAAGGTGACGGAGGAAACTGCCATTGTCCACATGTCTGTGGATGCCCACTTCTCAAGGCAGGGCACAAGAAGCGGTGGGGAAGCGGGAAGACTCCTGGAACTGGGGGTCTGAGCCATGGTACTGGATCTAGGAGCCCTCTGACAGCCCCCTCAGCAGGAGCTGCCCCTCCTCCCTCCGGTCCTGAGTGTATATACAGCCATCATCTCTCAGGTTCCCAAAGCAGGGACAAGGACCCCTGCTTGTGCTCACGAGGACATAGACTTTCTGATTTCACCATCCATATCTCGTGCTCAGAATAAAGCCTGGGTCACAGTGTATGAGCAGTAAATGTTTTGTTTCCCTTTATATTGCTTTCTCTTCCTTATCGTTTTTTGAGACAGGATCATGCTACGCTGACTCGGGTAGCCTTGAACTCGTAATCCTCCTGCCTCAGTCTCCCAAGTATGAAGGAATCTAGTCACATGCCCACTGTGCCCAGCTAGGTGAATGAACGATACAGGTGCTCAGAAAACTCTCCCTGTAGAATGACCGACTGAAGTCCCAGAGACTTCTCCCAGGGAAGATGCTGCTCTTTCGGGGAGAGCCACCCTCTTCCATAATTTGCTAAAATAGCAAACAGAAGGAGAAAGAGGAAAGGAACCGGCTGTATGTTCTCTAGACCTTCTAGAAAATCAGCAGAGGGGTTGGAGAGGAGACTCAGCAGTTAAGAGCGCCTGCTCTTCCAGAGACCTGAGTTAGTTTCCAGCACCCATGTCAGGCAGCTCACAACTACTTGTAACTCCAGCTCTAGGGAGATATGAAGCCTTTGGCCTCCATGGGCACCGGCGCTCAAGTGCACACACCTATACTTAGACACACACCAATACATGATTAAAAAATAATAAATCTTGCCAGGCAGTAGTGTCATGCGTCTTTTATCCCAGCATTTGGAAGACAGAGACAGGTGGATCTTTGTGAGTTTGAGGCCAGCGTGGTCTACAGAGTGAGTTCCAGGACAGGCTCCAAAACCCTACCTCGAAACTGCCCCCCAAAAAAACAAAACAATACAAAAACTTAAAGAAGAAAGGAAGAAAAAAAATCAACCACCTACTAAGAAGTTGTTCCTTTGGCCACATATAGGTAACTCTATAAAGGTAATATTGTCGACATCAAGGAATAGGTATTGTTCAAAAACGAATGTCCTGTGTTATCATGGCAAAGCACGCCACAGTGTCATTCGGCATGTTGTTGGCATTGTTGCAGACAGTTAAGGGCAAAGTTCTTGCCAAGAGAATCAGTGTGTGACCTGCATACTAAACACTACCAGAGCCGAGACAGCTTCCTGCCAAGAGCGAAGGGAAATGATCAAAGGAGGGAGTCAGAGAACGGCACCTGGTCCAACCCGAGCAGCAGACTGCCCACAGGGAGGCACTCTTGAGGATATGAAGGGGGCCTGAGCACTAAGCCATTGCCTATGAACTTATGACTTCACGAACAGAAAGGAAGGATGCAGACCGTAAAGAACAAAAGATGAGATAGTCTCGCTTCTCCTGAGTGACAATACTCTCTTGCCCACTCCTCCCAGGAAGAGCCTCTGCCAGTGGGCAGTGAGGAAGATCATAAAGGAGAAAGTCCTTTATGACGGGCCTTTGAGAGGACACTGAAGTAGTACTGCAGGCCCAGAGGTGACACTACGCCCAGCATTGACTACAAACTCACAGGATCACCATAGGCCTTAGCCCAGAGCAAGGCCTGCGTTCAAGAAGGTAGTTGGAGGGCTGGAGAGATGGCTCAGTGGTTAAGAACACCGGCTACTCTTCCAGACGTCCTGAGTTCAATTCCCAGCAACCACATGGTGGCTCACAACCATCTGTAATGAGATCTGGCACCCTCCTCTGGCGTGTGTGTGGACATACATGGAGGTAGAATGTTGTATATAAAATAAATAAATAAATAAATAAATAAATAAATAAATAGAAGGTAGTTTGAGCCAGGTGGTAGTGGTGCACATGCCTTTAATCCCAACACTTGGGAGACAGAGGCAGGCGGATCTCTGTGAGTTGGGAGGCCAGCCTGGTCTACAAGAGCTAGTTCCAGGACAGGCTAAAGAAGGTAGCTGGCAGGCTATTTGTATGGTAGCATGGAAGAGGGATGCCATCACTGCAGGCTCCTCCACAGCTGATACCCTCAGGTGCCTGTTCACATGGAGTCTAGCATCACCTGTTAAGATGAACTGCACCTAATACCCCCAGGTCCCTGTGCACAGAGTCTAGCATCACCTGCTAAGATGAACTACATCTAATACCCTCAGGTGCCTGTGCACAGAGTCTAGCATCACCTGCTAAAATGAACTGCAACTTTGAAGCATCAGGCATGGCAATGCGATCGATGTATTCAGGATCCAGGTATTTGATCAGGTCTTCAACTAGCAAAGTTTCAGGAAAGAAAAAAAAAAAAAACAAAACAGAAACGGGACTTTAGTTTATAAAGGAAATTTAGAGACTGGCAAAATAGTTGAACAGGTATAGGTAATTTCTGCCAAGTCTGGTGATCTGAGTTTGATCCCTGGAACCTACATGGTGAAAGGAAAACTGACTCCCACAGGTTGTCCTCTAACCACACGCACACACACACACACCACATAAATGTTAAAAATATTTACGTTTGGGAAGGGCTAATCCTTGGGGAGATCCCTGAATTATGAGCTGGCCACACAGTGCCAGATGAGCACACCCACTGGGTCCCCTACTCCCCAAATCACCTAGCATCACCATCTGCGGGCTGACCTCATGCTTTGGGGCCAAAACCAAAAAAACTGCCACCGCTCTACCGCACCCCTCCCCCCAGATTCCCGCTGACCTAGTCTTCACCAGGGTACCCTTCTCCTCAGTGCCACAAGACAAGCTAGCATTTTGTCTAATTCCGAGTTACTGAAAAAATTACCAGCTACAATCATTTAAAATGTTGGTTGAACCAACAGTGCCTAGAGAAATGCCGCACCCTGTCCCCCTTCTCCACCGGGGAGAGCTCTGTGGAAGAGCTTACTTCCAGCTGCCAACCCTGGACACCGGGCATAGGCCTGGCATTCTCCCTAAGAAAGCACGCCCCAGCCTACCACATCAGCAGTCACGTGCCTTCCGTTCTCGAGGGGCTGTTCTAGTGACAGACGGGCTGAAGGGCAGGGAGGCAGAGCGACTGGACGCCTAACAGAAGTACTTACTCTTTTTGTAGAGAATCTTCACCCTCTCCCTCTTGCTGGCAATGTTCCCTAAAGCCACCTGCACCTTGACCAGACCGTCAGCCACCTGAAAGGAAGTGGAGGTTAATTCCAAAGTTAGACACTTGAATTAAGATTTACAAGAACCCGGATGTCGTGGGTCATGCTTTTATAATCCCAACACTCCGGAGGCAGAGGCAGGCAGATCTCTGTGAATTAGAGGCCAACCTCTGTAGAAATAAACAGGCTAGCTAAGGGATAAAACAATTATATTTTTTATTTATTATAAGAGGAAAAACTCACAGAACAGGAAACAAGAAATCCAAGTTCCGCTGTGTCCCATGGGAATCACTCAGAGAGCCCCTGGGGAGTGATTGCAGTTCTCCCTCAGTCCTGGAAGCCACGCCTTAACTTAGATCCACCTCTTAAAGATAATTGGCTAACAAGGTTTTCTCCTTCATTCCCCCCCCCCCCCCCGTTTGTCTAAACAAGAGCGATCCAAACCCAATACAAAACTATATTCAATAGGAACAGATATCAAATATAAAATTACAAACAACATAAGCAATATTAAGCAAGGAACATATGATAAATGTTTTAATAAACATTCTATCCCAAGTGGTCTAAATCTTGCATTGCAAATAAGCTTAGCTAAATCGTGAGCACAGAGATACACACTGGAGACATGACGGCGTGAGAGGGGCAACTGGACCTATGGAAGCAAAGGGGCCTGCGGAGGGCTCAAAAGTACAATATTCCAACAGTAAGTGGTCAGCTGGGGGGGAGGCTGAGGAGGTAGATGAGTTGTCAAGGTTTTTGTTTTTGCAGAAGGTGAGGAATACTAATACTAAAGGAACAAATACACGAGGACACACACAACACTGACAGTAGAAGCCAGAGACAAGAGGAAAAGGAAAATCAGGAGGGTCATAGATGCCAAAGGATAGAGTGCTTTGAAAAGCTGGTTCTCAAGTTGGAACACAATCTGCTGGTGATGTTTGCACAAAAAGCACATAGACCTTTGATGTACTTAGCTCCAAAGCATCCCTGACACTACCAGACGTTCTCCAATAAATGACTTCCCCATCATAAAAAGGGATTTAAGGGTACCTAAGCTTTTTGTCAAAATTCAGACACTATGTTCGCCCACATCTGAACACCCAGCACTCAGTTCCTAACCTCCCTTATCTGGGCCTACTCAGATCTCAGTTCTGAACCCTGGAGGCTTCTTCATCCATCTGTGCTCAGCCTGTATGGCTCTCGTCCCCGTGCAATTAACTTCTCAGGGTCCCAGAACCACACTCCATTACGGCCTTCAGCTCTTACTGAAACTCCCATTAATCAGTTTTTGAATTTGTCTAATCTCCTTCGAGCGCCTGTGAGAGCAAGGGTGGAGTTTTAGTAAAAGTTCTCACTGAGCCCATCTCAAACAGGCTTAAGTATCCGTCCCTCACCCCCGCTCATCCCAATCCCCTCGAGAACGGATCCCGAGGGTCCGATTCGTTCCAGGAGGTCCCGGATCTTTGTTATTTCAAAGGCTGGGCTGCGGACGACGGAACAGAAGTGGCTGCATCCGTCCCGAGGGCAGGACCACTGGCCCGCTCCTGTCCTGCCCCAGAAACGGATCATTGGACCGGACCGCTCACCTTCCTGGAGCCCCGGGTCCCGCCCGGCCCGTACACCCAGCGCTCCAGCTCCTCCACTCGGGACTGCAGCCGCTGCACATCGGTCAAAGCCGCCATCACTTCTGCAGCCGGGCCTCAGCGGCCCGAAACAGCCAGAGGGTGGGACGTCCGCCCAAAGAAGAAGTCTGGCCAATCCTAGAGCACCGTTGCTCCTTGAAGGAACTGACGTCACCGTTTAGGCTTTGGATGTCGGAAGTAACCAGACAGCTGTCAAAGCAATCTGGTTACCTAGGTAACGTTCTGGGTCTCGGCCTTATCCTGGTTTCCAGGGCCTAGTTGTCAAGACTTTTAGTGTTCTAATTCCAGGATACAGAGTCTTTTCCACCCCATTCCCTGAGGGTGCGCGTATAAATACACCCATTATTCCAGGACAGGTTCATACCCACCCGCAACAAAAAACGTGAGCAGAAGTGGCTGGATTTTTAGAGAACTCTACACATCCCTTGCCACACACTAATACTGGTCAGAAGGCAGCTTCCCGGGTGAGACACCATACATTTTTGGAATCTTTTAAGGCTCAAGTGAATTGCACCTAAGCCTCTCATCGTCAGGACATACACCAGTCCGATCTGAGTCGGTGTTCTGTGTGGTGTTACTAGGAGAGAAAGCAGGGGGATCGCTTCAAGTTTGACGCCAGCCTGTTCCACACAGTGGACTCAAGACCGGTCGGGAGACAACACAGCGAAAGTCTGTTTTATTTTTTAAAAAGTGCCCTTCTATTCTCACCGGACTCTGCCATTTGCCCTTCCATTTGGACAGCTCAATGCAGCCTGTGTACCGTTCACCTCCCAGACCCAAGTACGAAGAGGAGGCATGAGAGATGGAGGAAGTACAACTTTATTTTCCAGATGCGACCCAAAGGGACACCTTCACATTTAAATCCAATCCTTTACCTGCCCCCTGAAAAGGCGCAGAGTTGACTCAAAGAGGTGGGGTACCATAGATGGATAGGGCTCACATGAGGAGACGAGAGGGGTTACTGGGGGAAGAACTCTTTGGTAGATGCTGCTGAAATCAGCTAGGGGGTGGTGTCATCCTTTTAAAATGAGGTAGATGGAACATACTAAGACATCCCTTTGGTGTGGAGGTGGCATGCTGTCATCTCCCAGGACTGGATCCCAGAGTGGGCATCATAGCCTGAAAGAATCAAGATGGGAGAGTACCTTCTCTCCCATGCAGTGATACTGGGACTCGTAGCTCTCAGTAGCTGCTTTCAGGGCAAGGTGCTGGAGGGGGGTCCTGTGGAGGGTGGAGGTGCAGGATTGGTTGGCCCCAAGGAAGCTGGCACAGGCTGGCGGCGAGCAAAGAGGATACCTGACAAAGGGGCGAAGAGAGAGTAAAATGCAAACATAAACAGGAGAGGGTGGGACCCAAAACCAAAAAGGTGTCTGGATTCTTAGAGAACCACAACATCCCTTGCCACACACTACCGAGGACAAGTCCCTCTGGCCAGTGAGAAGCTTCTACGTCAATGTTGATACCCGTAAGTGGATAAACAATAAATACTAACGCAGAGACCCATGACAAAGCCGACATCCCATGGCCACCATGCTGCAGAGACCATGCTGGGACCCCATGCCATGCAGACATTCTCTCTAGCCCATTTTAGTGGAACAATTCTCTGAACCCCCATGCATGTTCAGATACCCTTGAACCTCATGCTAGTAGAGAAAATCTAAAATCCCCATGCCAGTCTAAACCCCAACTTCATGCCAGTGTAGACAGCCTATAGTACCCATACCAGTGTAGACCACCCCATTGATCTCTAGCGCCATGTTGATACTGCTGATGCCACTGCCTGCCAGATTGAGGGGCCCATCCAATCGTTCTTCTGTCCAGAAGAAGGCAGGGGAGTCACATTTTGGGGAGTGAGATTTTGCACTTATTCCTATGGATAGCCCCCATTTCACTTGAATCCCTTACCATAACAATGTGGCTGTCTATAGGAGGATCTGTCTGTACCACCTCCAACATCCATCAAGTGAAGTCTATCTTCCCTCAGTACACAAGCCCCAAACCCTTCACTAACAAGCCCTTCCTCACCCCTTAGAGGAACTTTGCCACGAGGCAGAAAACTGGGGGGTGCCCCCAGTCGTGGTGGGTCCACGGAGCCCATCAGCACAGCCTTCTTCTCTGGAGGCTCTTCTGGGGCCAGCTTCTCCCGTGCAGCCTCGAAGGCCAAGCCCACAGGTAGTGCTGGACGAGGGGGTGGAATCCCAGTCTCTTCTGGGGGGAGGGGAGAACAAGTCACTAGGCTCCTTTGGCCCAAGCTACCTGTGTTTGTATCTGATTCTCCTCTAGGCCTGGGACCAATAAACAGGTTAAGTCGCTCCTCCCATCCAGAGGTTCTGAAGATGCGGAGAATAAGGGCCAGCATAGTGGTCTAGGCTGGTTTATGTCAGAGAATGTGCAAGCTCTCCTTGCTCTTTGTCCTTAAATAATCCAAGTTACAGGGGTAGCAAACTACATCCAAATGGGACCCCATGTGGACAGCTGTGAAATAAAGCTGCCATGAAGAACCTTCTCTTGAGCTTCAGACCCCACGTTTCTCACGACTTTCTTGACCTCAAGGCTCGGGATCACTAACTTAGAGATTCCAAAACCTAGCCCCATCAGATCTTGCTGCTCTCATATGGCAACGCTTCTCACACCCGAGTACCTATATTTTGATATTCCCTGTGTTTCAGTGCTTTCATAGATCTCAGAGACGCCATTTCCCAAACTCCGCCCCCTCCCCTCGCACCTTTCTTTACAGGGCTCGGGCTCAGTTTAGCGCACGCGTGGGCAGGCAAGCCTGTAGCAGAACCCTTGGCAGGACCGGGGCAGCTCGGGATCGCGGCCGGGGCGGGGCCATGACCCGAGGCGGGGCCAGGAGCTCCCCGAGGTGTTTGTCCTGCTAAGCTGAAGAGCGGGACTGCGGTGTAAGCCTGGCGACGGCCCTCACGGCGATTGCTGTCTATGGCAGCCTGGAGCTCCCCTGGGGAACTGAGTGCCCGCGTCTCGCACTCATATGGGTACAAATACTTCATGTACCTAAGGGCGGACGGATGGGCGGTGGGAGGTTGGACCCGGACGGATCGTTCCTCCCTCGCCCCGCTCTTCACTCCTCCGCCCCACCCAGCCCCTCTTGTTTTGCCCCAGGGCCCATGCCCTCTGCTGTCCTCACTGGGTGCGTAGTGTGAAGGCGGCAGAGGTGATGGTGGTTGGCAAACTGAGGCCGCGTGTGACCTCTCTCCACACTTTTCTGTTGATGACTTCTACCAGGCCACCCTTGGCTGTCACTAGGCGAAACAACGCATACAGGTCCAACACTTGTTTGGCCATGATGGGCACCCGATTCACTGGCGTCCCTGGTGTGAAGTGAGTAGAAAGTCAGGACACCAAGATTAGGCCTCGTCTGAGGTCATCTCTGGGGACTGAAGATCATCTCCATGAGGCTTGGGTAAGGATACAGCAACCGAAAGGACTGAAGTAGGAGGAAGAACAGGAAACTAAGACAAGAAATCAGCTCAGTTGTCCTCAAAGGGCCCGAAGGTAAATGGTTAGACTTTGTGGGCCAAAGGGTACCTGTCACAGACACCTAACTCTGCAGCTGTATCCCGAGAACAGCCTTAGACGATATCTAAGAGGAGGGGCATGGTTGTGCTCCAATGAAACTTTTATTCACAGGCTCTGAAATTAGAATCTCACAGCCTGAAAATGTTTTACCTCTTTTAAGTCTGTTTTCTAAATATGTAGAAACATGAAAAGCCATTCGAATCTACCAGACTGACAGATTCGGCCTGAAAACTAGTTCAGTCTGCTGGGCAGACTGTAGGAAGAACTTCCGTCTGTGCTCAAGAGCTATATTCCTCAAAGCAGCAACCCTGGGAGGCTGCAGTAAGCCAGGGGACAGCAGATGCAGGAGAATCAGCTCCTGCCTGGGCCAGCCACCTCCTCAGCCTAGCCACCCCCGCCAGCCGGTCCTGACAAAGGGGCCTGTCTGAGCTGAGCGATGGGCCCCAGTTAATTCCTTACCGATCCCTGGCCCCTTCCACCAGCGCCTTTGGACCCGAACAATTAGCTGCGGCCTGATTAATGGGGGGAAATTATCGGCCCCGCGAGACCTCCTCCCCCTGCAGCCGAGCAGAGGGAGGCAGGGCTTGGAGTGTGGGCAGCGGCGGTCAGACCATACCACTCCGTTACCAGGAGAGAAGGTCCCCCGAAGGGTGCAGAGAGGGAACACTAAGACTACCACGACCAAGTGTCCTTGGGGAGCAAGAAAGCCTGGGGTCCTCACACGGGGCTCTTAGGAAGGAAGGGACCAGAAAATGTTGCTGAGTGCTGGACTGGGGACTGGGGAGACTTGGGCCAGAAGATGTACTGGAGGGGGGCAGTGCGGACAGTTAATTAGCGGCTTATCAGGCTGCTTTCTGAGTGAGTTAATTAGCTTTGGAGAGAGAGATAATGAGTCAGTGTTCAGTCCCATGAATCTGGGGAGAGGCGGAAGTGATGGACTGCTGCCCACCCTTATCCCTCCTGAACCCCTTCTGTGTTCTTTCAACACTGAGGTTTTCTGGAGAGCAATTCCTTCTCTGTTGCCCAATTCATACGGCCTCAGGCCATCCTTCAGGAAAGCCTTCCTTCAGTCTAATCCTAGTCCTTCCTGCTGCAGAACAGGTAGGAAGTGCCCTGGCTAAGGGAAATGGAGTAGAGAAGGCTGGGGAGGGTTTACTGTATACAACCAAGGATTCTGGTTGGTCCTAAGTACTGGGACCCTCCTCTCTCAAGTCAGTCCCAACCAGCTCTCCCCCCACCCCTTCCTAATTGATCTCACACTCATTAACCTGCCTATGGGCTGGGCACTAATTAATCCCTGGTGGAGAAGGGAGGCAGGGTCAGAGGTTAAGGATGCTATCGAGAGCCCAAAGGACAGGTACCACCAACCTCAGGGCTCTGCAGGGAGGACCTCACCTGGGGACTACGCCTTGAGATCTTCCAGGGTGCCCCCCAACACTTTACTCACCTCTCTTCTGCATGAAGCTAAACAGGTCATCCAGAAATTCCTTCCTCTTGGGGTCCGCATCGAGTTCATACAGCTGAGGAAGGACCAAGGTCATTCTCCACATCCACTGGCCCCTCCCTCCTGGAACCCCAACTCAGGTGGTACCCTGGACAAGAGTTCTTGGTGAAAGGGTGAATGGAACCTGAATGTGAACTCTCTGGCCTCAGACCCACTCCCAGGTGCAGGCAGGGTGCCTGAATCTAATATATTCGAGAGACCTGTCCTAGCTAGTGGTACCCTAGGTGGCTCAAACCTTGCATCTGACAAATATGGGGGTGGGGAGGGAACAGGAAGACACTTCAGTGGCTCGGTCTGCTCTTCAGGACAGAGTCTCGACCATCCTGAGGATGGATATTTGGAGTCTCAGGACGGAAGCCAGGCTGGGGCTAAGCACCACACCCAGAAGACTGATGAGTATCTGAAGTATTTATTCATTCCTCTTCATCTGTATAAGGACATCATGTATATCCTTGTGGGCCAGGATACAAACTAGGGTGAGTTCAGGCAGGAAGGGAAGATCCATATAGACGCCATCTTGTCTGATCCCCTTCCAGAGGTGGTTACTGTGTCTACCATAGAAGTTATCATACAGGCACTGGCTACATGACACACGGAATCTAAGATGTCAGAATATAAAGAATCTACTGGTCACCACCACCTCCAACATCACCTCCCAAGTCTAAAACGAACAGTTCTGGAGTAATGGAGTCATTGGTCCAGAGAAACAGTGTCTCAGCCTCTGTGAGTAGCAAAGACAGTAACATTGCATCCCCCAATAACAACTCTCCAAGTAAAACCCTCCCATAAGTATCAAACCCCAGAGACATAGCTTTGGACCACACACATGACCCAGAGTTCTAAGTCTCACATGGGTACCTACAATGACACCCACACTTCCTCAGTCATAAGCCCAGAACAAAGCCCTAAAGAAACAGCCACTAGAAATCTCCAAGGTAACAAGGTCCTGAGTGACACTCACGGTTTTACGCTAATGCCACAGAACACCAGCACTAGAAAATACCCCAAACCAACCCCCTATGAGTAACACCATGAGAACGGCACACCTGGAAACCACAGCCCTGAGTAACGATGGTGACAGCCTGGCCTACTGTCCCTAGAATAACACCGGAAGGGTTCAGAAAAGGTCATGTACATAGAGACCTGTAGTGCCCATTCTGCACAGGGGCCTCCGATACACTGCAGCTGAAATGACCAGCACAAGCTGGGAGCTGACACCCGGGAATTTAGGCTAGGGGGGAAAACTGGATGGCAAAGAAGTGTGGCAGGAAAGAGGGCGGGTATACCAGCCTGCGAAAAGGAGAAGAAACCTCTATCCTCCGTCCAAAGACAGTGGACAGTGTGAGACTCTCTCTCTGGTCCTTGCCATTTGTTATGAAAGGGCAGCTAGGGTTGTGTTGCCGTGGGTTCCTCAGACTCCAGGTCTCCCTCCCTCAAAGGCCCTCACACTCACTCTGCCTCCATTTCAGACTCATCAATGGCCTCCAAGGGTCAGTTCCCATGTTTCTGGGATCTCCTATACCTCTTAATGAATTCTGTGCACTTTCCCCATGTTTCCATGGGTGTCTCTCCTGACTCATCACTATCCTCCAGTCTTCTCGCTCTCTGGGTCTCAGTTTTACATCCTGCAGAGGCTGGTAGGGATGTGTGAACCGCTTTTGTCAGTGGGGAGGAAGGAGAGACAGCCTGGCAGTGATGGAGAAAGGATTCCTACCTGCTTGAACTGTTCCTCATAGGTCCACTCATGTGGTTGGAGTCCAGGGGGCTGGTAGGAAGGTGAGTTGGGACACCGAGCTTCTGGATGGTTCTCCTCCGCTGCCTCCTCTTCTGCTAAGGGTGCCTCTCCCTCCTCATCTTCTTCAGCGTCCTCCTCTTCGTCAGCCCTAACCACTCCTAAAGCCCCCTCAGCCTGTAGGGTCTGGGCGCTAAGCAGAGGAGGCTGTGGAAGCGGTAGGCGTGGAGGGGCCAAAGGCCCCACCCCTTGGGCCAGCCGAGCTGCCTGCTGCCTCTGCAGGGCCTCCATTACAGCTTCCAGGCGCAGTCCCCCTGCTGGGGGTGTTCCTGGTACCAGGCGGGGCCCTGAGGAAAGGGCCGTCTGTGGGGAAGGGAATTATGAGTACTGGGCCTCGCTGCACCCACACCCTACGACAAAAGGGTAGATGCGCATGGATTCAGGGGCATACATGGAGCTCTAAGGAAAGGGCAAATAGATCCAATTGAATAGAGACAGAGGGATAGAGGGAGCAAAGGGACAAGAGACCAGATCTAGGGAGTCAGACATGGTCAGAGACTGAGAATAGGAAGAGGCCATGCAAATTGGAAAGAGTAACAGGAACCAAGGAAGAGTGGTGCAGAGAGATGGGACGCGCGCGCACACACACACACACACACAGGCACACACACGTACACACAGACACAATGACAGGGAGATACGAAGACAGAGACTTGAGGAGAGATCGGTGGGGAGACAGAGGCTGAGGAGAACCAAGGAGGAAAGGGAGGGTTAGAGGGAGGGAGGAAGGGAGGGAGGGAAGGAGGGAGGGAGGGAGGGAAGGAGGGAGGGAGAGACAGACAGAGAGAAAGAGAGAAAGACACACACACACACACACACACACAGAGAGAGAGAGAGAGAGAGAGAGAGAGAGAGAGAGAGAGAGAGAAGATACCTAAGAAAGAGGGAGAGAGACAGAGAGCTGAAAAGAGACAGTAAGATGGGTTGAGAGAGACGCGGGAAGACCGACGCAAAAGGAGAGAGAAAAGACTAGAAAGAGTCAGAAAATAGAGGACACTGACGGAAAAACGGGATAGAAAGGTAAAAGATGAGAATCAAGAATCGAAGAGGTACAGAAAGAGGGCAGCAGTGGCTGGGTCTGGGACAGGGACAGTACCAGACGGGCATGAGGTCGCGGGTCACTGCGCCTGAATCTCGGGCTCTGGTCGCTCTGCAGCTACACTCACCTGCCTGGCACCGCCCGAAGCCCCCGGTGTCTCCACGGCGGCCCCTCTGCCCCACCGCCTTTCGGGCGGCTCCTGTCTTTCTGGGTTTCCTGCGCAGGGTCCCCCGCTGTGCGCTCCAGCCGCCTTGCGCTCTTCTGATCGCGGTGCGTTTACTGGCGGTCGCTCGGCTGCCTGCGTTCCCGGGGGCGGGACCCAAGTCCAGCAGGGCGGGCGCTGGCGGGAGGGCTCAGCGGGGCAGGCCAGGGTGGGCTCAGCCCCTCTTAGCCCCCCAACAGGTGTCTCCCACCTTCCTTACAGCCAGACTCAAGGGAGGGGGCGCCGGAGAGCTATGGGGAAATCACGCATGGGAGAGTGAGGAGTCCACAGCTAATAAACTCCGACCCATAGCCCCGCCCAGCCTCACAAGTGTCCCCCCAAATCCACAATCAGTGCCCTCCGTCACACATTAACACATCTTGTCACAAGTTCAGGCCCAATCTTACACATTCCGTTTAAAGGTCACCAGAGGGTCAAGGGCCTGGGCAAACTGTGATCACACGAAATCACTCTGCAGGATGTTGGGGTGAATGTGGAAAGCCTGGCCAGAACAGAGCTTCGCCTCGCGCCTTGCTCACGTGTCATCGCCAAGTGCAAGAGTGTGCCAGTTTGTATACAGGTATGCACAGGCCAGTGGCCCTATGTCTGTGCCCTTACACACTCAGAGGTCTCTGGGTTGCCTGCACACCCACACTAGAATATACACTCCATAGGAGATATACAGGCATAGACACATCTCTTTTTAAAAACCTCATTCGACATTCTCCTAAGGATTTCCAAGCATGCATGGAAGAGAGAAGAGTATAATGACTCTTGACTTCTCATTGTTTATACCAGCGATCAGCAGTTTGCCCATCTTCACACACATTCTCCACTCAGGTGTCCCTGACTTCCAAATCTGTGTGCCCAGACCCCTTGAGCCAACTGCCCTGGGCCTATCCTACCCCTCTAGTTCTCTGATTGGGGAGTCCTGACTGGCAGATCACAGTTTCTCCTCTGAGCAGCCTGTCTGAACCTAGTCCTCTCAAGGAACCCTCATATACTCTGAGCTGCTTTTTGTGGCCAAAGAGACCTACCTGCCAAGGCATGAGATCGCCACAAGCTGGGTGAGCAGCAAATGTCTGTAGGGACGACAGCTGAATGGCTATGTCACTTCACCAAACCCTATCCTCAGACTTCACACTCAGTGGAGCACATATGCCTCAGGACAGACAAGCCTACATGGCTGGAATCTGTCATGACCTTCCTCCTTCCTCAGTCTCCTCCAGTTGGCTACCTCCTCTTAGTCTCAGCTTGCCCTAGCCCCAGACCCGCCATTCTGGTGCCACCCATGATTGCCTGCCTCTACCGTCCACCTTGTTTGAAATCCAGCTCCTATTGTAGCACCAAGTGCTTGCTCTCGGTGGCCATCCCTGGCCATGCTGGGGCTCTGTGTCTTTCCCCTCACATATCAGATCACATAGCCAGTCCCAATCCCCTTCCAAGCCCCCAATCCGTGATGACCCCCTCATCTTCTGTAGTGAGATCTCACCCCGTACTCGTGTATGTCTGAGGATGCATTCTCTCCTGCAGAACTCCCATGCCCCACTGTGCTAGGCTCACAAAGGGGTGCATTAGTGGGATTAGTGCATGCATAGGGGCAGATGGTCATGTCCTGGGGTGTTGTGGATGACTGGAGGGTAAAAGGTAGAGATGTGTGTACCGAACTCTGGAGTCCAGCTTGCTCCTTTCTCTTCTAGCTTCTGCTGCCTGCTTAGAGGTGTCTGGAGATAAGGATGTTAAGATTCCCTGGGAAAGTAGGTACTGGTTTGGGGAAACTCCAGTTCTGAGATGCTGGAGATGACTTTTTGTGGGTCTTGATGGGAGGGGGTACAAAAGTAGGCATCTCCCTCACCTCCAAATAAGAGTCAAATGAAATGAACCCACCTTTGGGACCTGGACCAGAAAAACTACAACTCGGAAGGAGTGAAAGAGAGAAATAGGCTACTGGAATCTGATTTTATTTATTTTATTTTTTAAAGTTTTTTATTTATTTATTATGTATACAACATTCTGTCTGTGTGTATGCCTGTAGGCCAGAAGAGGGGAGGGCACCAGACCCCATTACAGATGGTTGTGAGCCACCATGTGGTTGCTGGGAATTCAACTCAGGACCTTTGGAAGAGCAGGCAAAGCTCTTAACCTCTGAGCCATCTCTCCAGCCCCTAGGATCTGGTTTTAAAGGAAAGGCTGCATCTTCCCCCACCACATACAGGCTTTCCATTCCTCAGAGACAGGACAAATGACCTAGACCTTCAGAAACCAACACACATTTGTTGAGTGCTATGGTAGGTACTGTTAGGCACAGGCCCAACTAAGACAGCGTCACTGTGACATGGTATCACTCCAGAGGAGGAAATACATACTGGGTCAGATGGAAGTATGTAATTGTATCTGGGTCTGGTGGGCACGGACATGTAATCCCAGATACTTGAGAGGCTGAAGCAGAAGGATCACCAAGACAAAGGCCTGCCTGAGCAACAGAGTGAGTTCAAAGTCAGCCTGACAATCTTACCAGAAGCAATCTACAGATTCAATACAATGCCCAGCAAAATTATTCACAGACCTTGAAAGAACAATATTCAGCTTCATATGGAAAACCAAAAGAACCAGAATAGCCAAAATAATCCTGTACAATAAAGGAACTGCTGGAGGCATCACAATCCCTAACTTCAAACTCTATTACAGAGCTACAGTACTGAAAACAGTCTGGTATTGGCACAAAAACAGACCGAAGGACCAATGGAAACTAATCAAAGACCCAGATATCAATCCACACACCTACGAACACCATATTTTTGACAAAGAAGCAAAAAGTATGAGAAAAAAGAAAGTATATTCAAAAATGATGCTGACAAAGACCTCAACATAAAGCCAACCACACTGAACCTCATAGAAGAGAAAGTGGTAAGTATACTTGAACGCATTGGCACAGGAGACCACTTCCTAAATATAGCCCCTGTAGCACAGACACTGAAAGAAACAATTAATAAATGGGACCTCCTGAAACTGAAAAGTTTCTGTAAAGCAAAGGACATGATCAACAAGACAAAATGACAGCCTACAGAATGGAAGAAGATCTTCACTAACCCCACATCAGACACAGGTCTGATTTCCAAAATATACAAAGAACTCAAGAAATTGATCATCAAAAGAACAAATAATTCAATTTTAAAATGGGGTACAGACCTAAACAGAGAACTCTCAACAGAGGAATCTAAAATGGCTGAAAGACACTTAAGGAAATGTTTAACATCCTTAGTCATGAGAGAAATGCAAATCAAAACAACTCTGAGATTCCATCTTACACCTTTAAGAATGGCCAAGATCAAAAACACTGATGACAACTTATGCTGGAGAGGCTTTGGGGAAAGGGGGAACACTTATGCATTGCTGGTGGGAATGCAAGCTGTTACGACC
The DNA here is from genome assembly GCF_018167655.1 of Microtus oregoni. NCBI lineage: Eukaryota > Metazoa > Chordata > Mammalia > Rodentia > Cricetidae > Microtus > Microtus oregoni. The sequence goes on along the minus strand of NW_024543076.1, from coordinate 6,044,660 downwards.
CCTTTGATGTTAGTGTGGTGATTTCTCATAAAATTAAGAAACAACCTTCCTCAAGACCCAGTAATATCACTTTGGGGTATATATCCAAAGGATGTTCAATCATGCCACAAGAACATGTGCTCAACTATGTTCACAGCAGCATTGTTTGTCATAGCCAGAACCTGTAGCCAACCTAGATGCCTCTCCACCTAAAAATGGATAAGGAAAATGTGGTACATTTACACAATGGAGTACTACACAGCAGAAAAAATAATGGCATCTTGAAATTTGCAGGCAAATGGAAGGATCTGGAAAACATCATGTTGAGTGAGGTAACCCAGACCCAGAAAGACAAATATAACATGTACTCACTCATAAATGTTTTTTAAACATAAAGCAAAGAAAACCAGCCTACAATTCACAATCACAGAGAACCTAGACAACAATGAGGACCCTACGAGAGACATAATCTACATGGGCTGTAGAAAAAGACAAGATCTCCTGAGTAAATTGGGAGCATGGGGATCATGGGAGAGTGTAAAAGGGGAGGGGAGAGAAAAGGAGGGGAGTAGAGAAAAATATATATAGCTCAATAAAAACAATTTAAAAAACAAACAAACAAAACCAAAGTCAGCCTGAGCAACCTGGTGGGGGTCTGTTTCAAGATAAAAGGTAAGAAGGCTAAAAATGTAGTTCAATGGTAGAGGGTATGTAGCCACCATGCCCAAGGTTCTAGGCTAAAACCCCAGTATCGGGGAGGGAAAAATTACTTCTTGGATTGCGGGAATAGGAAAGGAAGGAGTGTATTGGTAGTTACTCATTTGGCATTTAGCAAATTATCATTCTCCCAGGCTTAGAAACTTGAAACAAAAAATGCTTATTTTCTTATATTTTTGTGAACAGAGATTCAAGAATGGTTCTCTCTCTCTCTCTCTCTCTCTCTCTCTCTCTCTCTCTCTGTGTGTGTGTGTGTGTGTGTGTCCTTGCTTATGAGGTTTTAAAATTATTTTATGTATGTGTTTGTTCTGCCTGCATGCCCATTTATGCACCACATACATGCCTAGTATCTAGGAGGTCAAAGAGGTCACCACATCCCCTGGAATCAGAGTTATAGATGGTTATGAGACACCATGTGAATGCTGGGAATGGAACCTGGGTCCCCTGGAAGAGCACTCGGTGCTCTTACCTCTCCAGACATCTCTCCAGCTGCCATGTGAGGTTTTTGTTAGTTATTTTCCGGGTCACTGTGGCACAATACCGGACAAAAGCAACCCAAGGGAGGGTTGGTTTGGCTACCCTGGTCCATTGTGGCAGGGATGTTATTGGGGAAGGAATGTGAGGCAGCTGGTCACACTGTATCCTCAGTCAAGAGGTAGAGAGGAGGGGCTGGAGAGATGGCTCAGTGGTTAAGAGCATTGCCTGCTCTTCCAAAGGTTCTATATACAATATTCTGTCTGCGTGTATGCCTGCAGGCCAGAAGAGGGCACCAGACCTCATTACAGATGGTTGTGAGCCACCATGTGGTTGCTGGGAATTGAACTCAGGACCTTTGGAAGAGCAGGCAGTGCTCTTAACCACTGAGCCATCTCTCCAGCCCTTTTTTTTAAATTTTTTATTTAACTTACAATGTGTAAGAGTATTTCGTGTGCATGTATGTGTGCTTACTGCAATCATGCAGGTGCCCTCTGAGTCCTGAAGAGGGCATCAGATCCCTTTGGAGCCACAGTAAACCACCTGGTGTGGGTGCTGAGAACAATTCAGATCCCCTTCAAGAGTAGGAAGCACTCAACCATGAAGTTAGCTCCCCAGCCGGTAGGCTTTGTCTCTTGAAGGACAAGGTGTCAAAAAATGTTCTCAGATTGGGATAAGCTGGGGAGATAAAGTTACTGCAGAAGCATGAGGACCTGAGTTCATTCCCTAGAACCTATATGAAAAACCAAGAGTAATGGCACTTGTCAGTGGTCCCAGCCCGGGAGGCAGACAGGAGGATCCCTGGGACTTTCTGACCCATGGGTCTGACTGAGTTGGTGAGCTCCAGGCTCAGTGAGAGGCCTTCTCTCAAAAAATAGGGTAGAGTGTCTTCAGTGCCCGCCGCTGCCGTCGAGTTCGCGTCGGTTCTCCCGGGCTCTTCTGAGCTGCTCACTGCGCCGCCGCCGTCATCCGCCACCATGGTGAAGCTCGCAAAGGCCGGCAAAACCCACGGTGAATCCAAGAAAATGGCTCCTCCCCCAAAGGAAGTGGAAGAAGATAGTGAGGATGAAGAACTGTCAGAAGATGAAGAAGATGACAGCAGTGGAGAAGAGGAGGTTGTCATCCCTCAGAAAAAAGGCAAGAGGGCTACAACTCCAGCAAAGAAGGTAGTTGTTTCACAAACAAAAAAGGTTGCAGTTCCCACACCAGCTAAGAAAGCTGCTGTTACCCCAGGTAAAAAGGCAGCAGCCACACCAGCCAAGAAGGCAGTTACACCAGCCAAAGCAGTTGCAACACCTGGTAAGAAGGGAATCGCACAAGGAAAAGCATTGGTAGCAGCCTCTGGTAAAAAGGGAGCTGTCACACCAGCCAAGGGCGCAAAGAATGGTAAGAATGCGAAGAAGGAAGAGAGTGATGAAGATGAAGATGATGATGACGATGAAGAAGATGACAGTGATGAGGATGAAGATGATGAGGAAGAGGATGAATTTGAACCACCAGTAGTGAAAGGAGGGAAGCCAGCAAAAGTAGCTGCTGCTGCTCCTGCCTCAGAGGATGAAGATGAGGAAGATGATGAGGAAGATGATGATGATGATGAAGAAGAAGATGATGACTCTGAGGAAGAAGCTATGGAGATCACACCTGCTAAAGGAAAGAAAGCTCCTGCAAAAGTTGTTCCTGTGAAAACCAAGGCTGTGGCTGAAGAGGATGATGAGGATGATGAAGATGATGAGGATGATGATGAAGAGGAGGAAGAAGATGAAGAAGAGGATGATGAAGATGAAGAAGAGGAGGAAGAGCCTGTTAAAGTAGCACCTGGAAAAAGGAAGAAGGAAATGACCAAGCAGAAAGAAGTCCCCGAAGCCAAGAAACAGAAAGTGGTGGAAGGCTCGGAATCAACAACACCTTACAATCTCTTCATTGGAAACCTTAATCCAAACAAGTCTGTTGCAGAATTAAAAGATGCCATCAGTGAACTTTTTGCTAAAAATGATCTTGCTGTTGTGGATGTCAGAACTGGTACAAATAGGAAATTTGGCTATGTGGACTTTGAGTCTGCTGAAGACCAAGAAAAGGCTTTGGAACTCACTGGTTTAAAAGTGTTTGGCAATGAAATTAAACTAGAAAAACCAAAAGGAAGAGATAGTAAGAAAGTTCGAGCTGCAAGAACACTTTTAGCAAAAAACCTTTCATTCAACATCACTGAGGATGATTTAAAAGAAGCATTTGAAGATGCTGTGGAGATCAGAATGGTTACCCAAGATGGGAGGTGTAAAGGGATTGCTTACATTGAATTTAAGTCTGAAGCTGATGCACAGAAAAACCTTGAAGAGAAGCAGGGGACAGAAATTGATGGGCAGTCTGTTTCACTCTACTACACTGGGGAGAAAGGACAACAAAGGCAAGAAAGACCTGGAAAGAATAGCACTTGGAGTGGTGAATCAAAAACTTTGGTTTTAAGTAACCTTTCCTACAGTGCAACAGAAGAAACTCTTCAGGAGGTATTTGAGAAAGCAACTTTTATCAAAGTGCCCCAGAACCAACAAGGCAAATCTAAAGGGTATGCATTTATAGAATTTGCTTCATTTGAAGATGCTAAAGAAGCTTTAAGCTCCTGTAATAAAATGGAAATCGAGGGCAGAACAATCAGGCTGGAATTACAAGGACCCAGGGGATCAGCTAATGCAAGAAGTCAGCCATCCAAAACTCTGTTTGTCAAAGGTCTTTCTGAAGATACCACTGAGGAGACCTTAAAAGAATCATTTGAGGGCTCTGTTCGTGCAAGAATCGTCACAGATCGGGAAACAGGTTCCTCTAAAGGGTTTGGTTTTGTAGATTTCAATAGTGAGGAAGATGCCAAAGCTGCCAAGGAGGCCATGGAAGATGGAGAAATTGATGGAAACAAAGTTACTTTGGACTGGGCCAAACCTAAGGGTGAGGGTGGTTTTGGTGGCCGAGGAGGAGGCAGAGGAGGTTTCGGAGGACGAGGCGGTGGCAGAGGAGGAAGAGGCGGATTTGGCAGCAGAGGAGGCCGGGGAGGCTTTGGAGGTCGAGGAGGCTTCCGAGGTGGCAGAGGAGGAGGAGGAGGGGGAGACTTCAAGCCACAAGGAAAGAAGACGAAGTTTGAATAATTCCTTCCATCCCAATCTTTCCCGATTCATTTTAAAGAAAGGACTCTGGGGTTTTACACTGTTACCTGTTAAAAATGACAGAGCCTTTTAAGGACATTTCCAGAAGTTTTTTTTTCCTACAGTCTTTTTTTCTTTTTGCGTTGGGGGTTGTAAAAGAATGTTTATCATGGTTTTTTTGTTTTGTTTTGTTTTTTTGCTTCAGTGACTTTAGGACAAATTAAAAGTCCTAAACTCTGAAAAAAAAAATAGGGTAGAGAAAGACTGAAGAAGACACTCTGAGTAGATCTCTGGCCTACACATAACGCGCACACACACACACAGATGCACACACACAGATACACACACACAGATACACACACACAGATACACACACACATGCACACACACACACAGATGCACACACAGACACACACAGATGCACACGCACACAGATGCACACACACACAGATACACACACACAGATGCACACACACACAGATGCACACACACAGATGCACACACACACAGATGCACACACACACAGATGCACACACACAGATGCACACATACACACACAGATGCACACACACAGATGCACACACAGACACACACAGATGCACACGCACACAGATGCACACACACACAGATACACACACACAGATGCACACACAGACACACACACAGATGCACACACACAGATGCACACACACACAGATGCACACACACACACAGATGCACACACACAGATGCACACATACACACACAGATGCACACACACAGATGCACACACACACACACACACACGCATGCACGCACACGAGGAAGTATTTGGAACCCACTGCAGAAAGGATGTTAGGTGTTGCTGTGTTAAAGGAGAGACTCACTAGGAGAAATTGAGGGAAGGAAAGCTATATGGGTATCTTAGTAAGAGCTTCGACATTAGAACAGCCAGTGCAGATATCCTGAGGTGGAGGGGTGTCTAATGGGTTGAAAGAAAATCAGAGGTCAGGGGCTGGCAGTGGGCATCTGGGGGTGAGTAGCTGGAAATTTGGTCACAGGTCACTTTGGCCTTGGGGTAGAGTGGTGGGAAAAGAGGAACCAAACGAGATGGAAAGCCAGTGAGAACATTTCAAAATGAATGTCTGCTTCTAGTTTTTGTGAGGCACCTCCACTATAGAGGCAAGCATGATTAATAGAGGATGGTATCCTCAACCAGACTTATAAGCACGGAGATGGCAAGAAATGGTTAGAATTTGCATATTGTTTTATTGTTATTTCAAGACAGGATCTTCCTATATATCCCAGCCCAGTCCAGAATTCATTTTGTAGGACAGGCGGGGCCTGGACTCAGAATTCTCCTGCTTTTGTGTGCTAGGATCACAGGCTTCTGCATACCCACCGTGTGCCACCATGCCCAGTGAGGTCTGGATATGTCGTCAAGATAAAACTGAGGATTTGTAGATGGACTGAATGTGGGTTGTGAGACCATCAGGATTTCAAAGCGTTTAGTCCAAGACAGCAAATACTGCATGGTGGTGGGGTCACATAGGATCGGGAGAGAAATCAGTTTGCTTTGGACATTCTAAGTTTGAGATGCCTATTAAACCATCAAGTGGAGATTTGGAGTAAAGAGACTAAGACATCCAAAACTGAAGCTTGGGGAAGAGATTTAGGCTAACACAGCATAGGAGTCAAGATACGTAGATGTAGTTCTGGGAACCCCTCAGAAGAGGGGGAGTAAGGCCCACAGAATCAACTAAGCAAGGCTCATAGGGTCTCATCTCACAGAGACTGAAGTGTCAATCATGAGCCTGCATGGGGCTGAGCTAGGTCCTATGCATATACGTTATGGTTGTGTAGCTCGGTGTTCTTGTGGGTCTCCCCCAACAGTGGGAGTAGGGGGGTGTCTCTGACACTTTTGTCTGCTATTGGGACCCTTTTCCTTGTACTGGGTTGCCTCATACAGCCTTGATATGAGTCTTATTGTAACTTGTTATGTGTTTGGTTGATACCCCTGGGAGACCTGCTCTTTTCTGAAGGGAAATGGGAGGAGGAGGTGATCTGGGGGAGAGGGAAGGTTGGGGACCGGGAGGGGTGGAGAGAGGGGCAATTGGGGTCGGGTGTATTGCATGAGAGAAGAAAAGATATGTAGATGTTACTTATTTGAGTGTATGTTGTGCGCATCTTCTGAATTCAGAGGATGACATGGGTTCCGCCCACTTTCTGCCTTTTCCCCTTGAGACAGGGTGTGTCTCTGAAGTAGGCTGTGGACTGGCAAATCCCAGCAACAACCTTATCTACACTGTTCACATCACTGGGGTTATAGGTACGTGCATGGCTAATGCCTTGCTTTTTACAAGGGTGTTCGGATCTGAATTCAGGCCCTCATGCCTTTGTAGCATGTACTTTTACTTCCTGAGCCATCTCTTCAGCCCTGTAGATGGCGTTTAAAGTTACAGAGATAAAGATCTGTACATAAATTTAAAAAAACTATCAATAAAGAAAAAATGTCCTTGAAGCCAAATTTTAGGAATTTCGAAACAGGAGTTGAGGGCCACGAGACTACCTCAGTGGTAGAGCATGAGCTTAGTGTGTACAAGACCTTGGATTTGAACCCAGTATCAATAGAAAAGGTAAGACCTTTGAAATGACCACTGGCTTTAACAACAAAAATGGTGGTGACTGGAAGGAGAGTTCTTTATAAGATGGGTGATGGGCTATTTGGACCTCACTGAGATACATGTGTTCCTAGACTAGAGCCAGAGCTGGGTACCATGTAGGGGAAGACCCCTAATGATCGAGAGAGACTTCAGCCAGGGCTTGTCACAGCCAACATGGTGGTAGTGAGGGCTGGGGAGGGTATCAAGATGGCCAGTTTGCCTGAATTTCACATTCATTCAGAGTCACACATTTAAACTGTTGATGCTTTTTGTTGTTGAGATCCTTAGGAAAGAGTGTCTTTTGGCTCGGTCTGCCTGTGCACGGTGCCTGGTTCCCACCCCCATGCAAGGGCTCCCCTAGGTGCTGGGTAAAAGGCAAACTAGAGCAGAGGTCCTATTGTTTCACATAGAGTTGCACTCCATATTCTGGGAGCCCCCAAAAAGCTAGCTGAGACTGTTTCAACTCAAACGTGGGAGTATAGTGCCACCCCATGGCCACATATGGTTAAGTTCTCAGGACCATCCTCAGAACTGAACTGGCTAGAGCAGTAGTCACACCTCACCCGATTCAATTCCTCATATTACAAAACTGACCTCTATAGATGCAGCCCAGCCAGCAGGAGACTCGGGGCCCTCTAGGGTTGTGGTCAGTACAATGCTAGCCTAGTATGCATGAAGTTCTTTGGCCTTAATCCTCAGCCCTAGGAAGGAAGCAGGAGGATCAGGATTTCAACTTCATAAATTCAACGCATCTTGAGCTTAAAAAAATAAAAGCTGCATATGGTGGTGCTCACTTTTAGCTCCAGCACTCAGAAGGGAATGGCAGGCAGATTTCTGAGTTCCAGGAGGCCAAGGCTGTATAGTATAGTATACTGTAAGTAAGTAAACTTATTGTATAGTAAGACCTTACTCCAACACCACCCACCTCTACAAAGGCTGACTCCTAGGTAATTCTTTAAAACACATTCAAATATATAGCCCCTTCTGTCCAGAACAAGCCCTGCAGACTGGACTGCACAGGAGGCCTTCTTCAAGTGTCCCAGGAGGCTGTGGTCTTTCCTGATATTCACACACACAAGGAAACGAACTGTTTAACAAGTTTTATTGACAGAGACAGACAGGTAGACAGAGAATGTAACAGAAATGTCTGGAAACGGAGGGGTATGCACATACACTAAAGGCTTTTTTGGGCTCAGGTGGCTCCTTGGACCCAGGATTCCTTTTCCAGGCCCTCTTCTTGGGGGCAGGCCCGGGGTTGAGGCCAGCATTTTCCGTACACCCCCAACAGGGATCTCTGAGATGGAAGACCTTCTCTTCAGCATTCTGTACATTCCTCTGTTTTCCCAGCCAGCCGAGCTGGGTGGCTGAGGACATGGAGGAGAAGCCAGAGGGCAGTTGCATAGCAGGGGAGTGGAATGGAGCTAAGGCATATGGTGAGGGAAGGGGAGATGAAGGGAAGGACATCACGGCTGCCGGTGAAGGGGGCCTCCCAGGGGCAGCTCCACTTTTCCTTCGCCCGAAATCACTACTGGATTGAGGCATCAGAGTAAGGAAGAATGTAACATCCACCCCAATCCTTAATCCCAGAGCCCTGAATGCCCACAGGAAGCTCTGGAAAAGCCTGAGTCAGCGAGTCAAGCTTGTGATAGGTGTTCAGACGTGATAGACCCCCTTGGTATATATGTAGGGACCCTCTCTGGATGGATGGGAGTGCATGACCTTACAGTACATACAAATCTTAGCATCTCTATGCGTCTCATTTGCTCCCAAAGAGCTGTATCTGGATGTATAACTATGCATGTCCTTCCTCATACAGCAGGAACTTAATATGCGTGGTATATGCTGCTGTCGGTGCACATGAGTTCCAGCAAGGAGATGGGTGTGGTCCTGCCCGCTCCTGTCCATCCACAGGTCTTCCTCAGTCCTGGCTGGTCAGGGGTCTTGGCCAAAGAGGTAGGTGGTGAGCTCAAGCCGGAGGCCCCGAGCGTAGGAGCGAAGGGTATAGAAGAGAGTGAGGAAGTCCTGGGTGCTGAAGACAGTGTCAGCCAGGGCAAACGCCAACGTGGACGGGATGACACCCCGGCCGTACTCCACCATCCATGTGTTTGGTCCCCACTCCACAGCCGTTGCCTCTCCAGGGCCATGCACAACTGTCTCTCCTGGGGACAGACAGGAAGGATCCTCGTGAGGAGCCCAGCCCTGACCTTTCCACAGCCTATGAGCTCTCTATGTAGAGGTGAGGAATGAAAAGACAGTTTCGAGAAAGGAAAACAAAAACCAAAACCCCATTGGCCTGGCTGTCTAATCAGAGGGGGAAGACACACACACACACACACACACACAAAAAAAAAAAAAAACCCCGCCCACTTCTAAATATCCTATGGCACCACCTGGCCCATGTCCTCTCTTGGGGAAGACTATGGAGGGCTATCTAATATATAGAAGGCTAATATATAGAAGCCATGGGCATCTGCATTCCCAAGTCTCACTCATATAAAACAGAAATATTGTTAACCCCTGAGCTGGGCTAATTTGAAAGGGCGCGGGCTACAAGGCTTGCCAGGCTTTTCTGGGAAACTCAGCTGTTCGATCACAAAGTTTAATGATTAGCCTTACCCCGGCAAGTCCAAACCTTTTCTTTTATATGGATGCAGAAGTCCGTTTAAAAAAACAACAGGAGTTGGAGAGATGGCTCAGTGTTAAGGGCACTTGGCTGCTCTTCCAGGGGACCCAGCACCCACATGATGGGTCACAACACTTTCTAACTCCAGTCTCAGGGATCAGACGCCCTCTTCTGGCCTTTGAAAGCACCAGGCACTGACTGAAGAGGTGCACAAACACACAAGAAGGCAAAACACCCACAGGCGTAAAAGTAAATAAACATTTGAAAAACAACAACAAAATTACAAAACCCACAACTGTCTCACTACGTTAAAAATAAGGATGGGAAACCATTAGAGTATCTCCCAAACAATTGCTGAAATAATGGCTGTGTAAAATCAGCCCCCTAGGAGGGGGAACTGCCTTGTTTTGTTTCCCTTTAACAACTGAAAGCGACAGGGTTCCTCCTCAGGTCTATCCTAACCAAACACCTGTGGCTTACCGGAGGGAAAGAAGGATATCTGGGTAGGCCTTCTCGGGACGCCCTTTCCTCGCATTCTCGGCCTTTCCCTAGCCTAGAGGGCGCCCCCTCGGACAGAACTTCCTTACCTGGGTAGAAGACCTCACTTTTCGTGGTGCCCTCTCTCCATTGGTGGAAGGTGCCAGAGATGATGGTGTCAGAAATCTCAGCCCAGTATCGCCCTGAGTGACAGTAAAATAGACACCGTCCATCAGGGTATCCTAGTCAACACACCGCCCAGCCAAACCTCAGAATAGAGGGCATCGGCCCTCGAACAGCCTCCCAACCCGGCCCACCGCCAGCACTGACCCGAATGGCCACGGGAGCCCAGGGCGGTGCCGAAGAGCAGCACGTACTCAGACAGCGAGGCGTGCAAAAGACACATGGCGCCCATCCAGCCGCCCGCGTTCACAAACACCCACTGCAGCTCCTCATCCGGCAGCACGTGGCCTGGGTGCAGTCTCCGCAGCTCCACGATCAGCCGAGAGAAGGCCAGCTCATGGTCCAGTCCTGATGCAAAGAGGAGTGGCGTGGGTGGGACCAGTCCCCGGTCGGGGCTCGGCGGGGAAGGAGCCCTCGGGAAACGCAGCTCCGAGCCGCTCCAGGCCGGCCCACCCGGCTCCCCGCCCTCACCCGCTCACCAGCGTACTGTCGAGCAAGCTGCGCTATCTCTTCTCGCTGGAAGACGAAGCTCTGCGTACCCAGCCATAGCCAAACGGCCTGGGTCAGCACCGCGAGGGCAGCCAGAAATAGGGCGATCCATGCCCACCGCCGGCCCACGGCCCACTGCATCCTGGCGGGCATCCTGGCACCACCAGCGTAGGAGACAGCTATGGCTTCAGGTTAAGCACATACAGACTCAAAAACCGCTGCCCACGGTCGCCCCCGCCGCCATGGTACGGCTCGCCTGGGCCAATCGGAATGTCCGGGGCACCTAGCACCGCCCTCTGGATTGAACCATTTTATAACGGGGAGAGCATAGGTTGGGTGGCGCGGTCCAAACGAGAGGTGAGGGGGCGGGACCTCCTGGCTGTAGCCCTAGAGTTTTCTGTCCTGGTGTCCCCCGGTACCACACTCTGTGGGGGAGAGCTGCGGGGAGACCCAGAATGGACTGATCCACCTGGACTGGCTGTTCCAGAAGTAGAACTTTCTAGGACTCGTGATTGCTAGTACAGAAGCAGGGAGGAGATAGTGCCACTGGGAAAGGCCACGTGAAGTGTTTATGAGATAAGTAAGGGCTTTTGCTGCTGATGGGAAGCATTCCAGGAGTCAAAGAGGGAGGAGTATGTAGATATATTTGTAGATAGGGTCTCACAACGTAGCCTTAGCTGGCCTGGAACTCGCAGTGTAGACTAGGCTGACCTCTAACTCACCGGGAGTTTCCTGCCTCTCTGCCTTTCCTGTGCTGGGATTAAAGGCGTGCACCACCATGCTTCTTTAGAGTAGTGTTTTCTCTGAGCCTACAGTTAGTTTATTCTTCTATGTTCTGAAGCACAAAAATGCGAAAGGCCTTGTAAACCGATAAATTTATCCACTGGGGAGCTATGGGATTCAATTTTGCCACAGAATGGTACTGGGCTTCATTTGGAGGGGAGCAAAATTGGACTAGGGTCCAAGTAAGAGACCCGTTAGTACTACCTAGAGAGATCTTGTTTCACTAAACAAATTAACTAACTCTGGACACTGCCCAGATGTCTCAGCATTTAAGAGCATATATGGGCAGCTTTATCTGTAACATAGAATAAACGAATACAAAGTATCTGCTTCATAGCCCATACATTTATTATGATGAGATTAGTGCCTGGCACATGGTTAGGATTATGTGTTAGTTAGAAAAAGACAACATAAGGCTGAGAGTGGTGGCACACATCTGTAATCCTAGAACTTGGGAAGTAAAGGTCCAAGGTCACCCTTAGCTACAGAGTCAGCATAGGTCACAGGAGACAACAAGAACAGCAACAGAAACCATAAAGAACTAGAAGAAATTAGACTTCTACACAGAAGTGAGGGAATGAAGGATCACAGTAGTCAAATGTAATGGAGGGATTCAGGAAACACTTGGAAATGCCGATCAGATTCTTCAGTAGGAGTATACAGCAGGGACGTTTCTATATATATATATATATATATATATATATATATATATATATATATATATTTAACTTTAGTTTATGTGAATTGGTGTGAAGATATCAGATCCCCAGAAACTGGAGTTACAGACAGTTGTTAACTGTCATGTGGGTGCTGGGAATTGAACCTGGGTCCTCTGGAAGAACAACCAGTGCTCTTAACCGCTGAGCCATCTCCCCAGCCCTGCAGCGACATTTCTTTTTGCTCTCGAGCAATCAGAGTACATTCCACAATCTCCACTATAGTCAGATAGGGCCATGTGCCATGCGATTTTATTCTGGACCGTAAAATGGGAGCAGAAACACCGTATAACATTTCCAGGTCTAGTTTCTAAAAGCATGTGACCTCTTGGGGCCGGAGAGATGACTCAGTAGTTAAGAACACTGCTGCTCTTCCAGAAGACCCTGTTTGATGGCCAGCATGCGCATGGTGGCTCACAGCTGTGTGTAACTCCAGTTCCAGTGGCGCCGACGCTGGCCTCTGTGGGAACTGCACACACATGGTGCACTGACATACATGCAGGTAAAACACCAATACACATAAAATTTAAAAGACCGTGAAATTCTATCACACCTCTTTTTTCTTTTCACCTTTGACCAGTTAAAAAAGGCCTATTGTTGTGTGACGAAATGTCTCCTGGAGAGGCACAAAACACAAGTCTACTCACCCCAGATAGGGAACCCACGGCAGACCAAAGTACAAAACCCACCAAAATCCAATTTGATGAACCAATGAGTTTTATTGGGATTACTTACAGGAGAAAAAAATGACTAAAAGACAGTTGCATCACCAAAGCCCACTCCAACAGGACTGACATCTCAAAAAAGCTGGGCATCTGAAGCACACTGCAGTCTACAGATAGTTCAGCAGGCTGGAGAGCGTCGTTTCCAAGTAACTCAGTCAGTTCAAATCTCTTCCAGGCAGCTTAGCTGCTTCTGCTTCTTCCAGGAAACTGGTCTACTCTTCAGAGTTTTCTTCGCAGCTCAGCTTCACTTTAGCTAAGAGAGACGCCCAGCTTTTACTGCTTACTATGGCAAGGCAGGGCCTAGTGAATTAGGTAGGTTTCAGGGACTTCCTGAAACTGGTTTGAGTTGTTTACCTTCTTGCTTAAGGAGCTTCCTGCAGGATGGGACATTTCAATCCCAGGAGGAAACTGTTACACAACGCGTATCATGATGTCTGCTCTTGTCTGTCAACTTGACTACATGTGGAATTTACTAAAACCCAAATGATTGGGCACACCTGTGAGGGTTTATTATTATTATTATTATTATTGTTAATTAAATCAGTTGAAGAGGGAAGACCTACTTCTAATCTGGATCTTTGAGGTAGGAAGATAACTGTGAATCTGGACCACACCTTCTACTGGCAGCCTATATAAAGGACATGGAGGCAGGAAGCTTGCTCTCTCATTTCTGCTTGCTCACTCTCGATGGCAGGAGAGTGCCATCACCTTCACTGGCATTAGAGCCTTCTTCTTTGGATTCCAGTGTATTTTGAAGACCAGATGAGACATTCAGCCTTGTGGACTGAACACTTACTGGATTCTTGGTCCTTCCATTAGTAGACAGCCATTGTCGAACGAGCTGGACCACAGCCTGTAGGTTATTCTAATAAATTCTTCTCTCTTGCCCCTTGGTTTTTCCACATTGCAAAATAATGTGCAGCTCAGAGTAAAGGCCGGGGAGATGGATTATGGTGTCTTTGTTTGGTTTTGAGAAATTTAGTGTAGGATGGAAGACTGAGGAAACAAGTTTTGAAGTCTCTGGCTTTGATGTCCTTCCTAAATGGACCATCCTCTAAAACCACTGAGAACCCTCTAGTTAATTCCCTTTTCTTTTTAAAAAATATTTATTTATTTATTATGTATACTATATTCTGTCTGTGTGTATGCCTGCAGGCCAGAAGAGGACACCAGACCCCATTACGGATGGTTCCGGTCTGCAGGCATACATACAGACAGAATATTGTATACATAATAAATATTTTTTTTTAAAGAAAACCCTATGCCATTGCGTGACTCCAGGAGGGAACTGAGGGGATGAGAATGACAGCCACTTTCTCCTCACGTCACAGCAGAGATCCTATATTTGGGTTCTGGGAGGGAGAGGACCAGATAGGCCCTATCTAGACCATCCTCCTCTTCCCCCACTAGAGGTGTCTGGAAAGACACAGAGAGAAGAGGCATGAAGATGTTCCTGACGGGTGGCAAGAGTCAGTTGGCATGATCTAGGGAATGACACTGAAGCATCGCTCTTCCTGCGTAAATGCAATGCCACAGTCTAGTCACTGAGAGACAGCTAAAGGGATAGAGAGCGTGTTCCCTCTTCCTGTCCTCATCCTCTGATGTACTTTGAGTAGCCGCTGGCCTGGTAAAACTCATATTGCAGTTCATGCCCTCTGCCCTCTACCTAATGGTCTCTTCACATTCCAGACCGAGGATTCTAGGGCAGAGGTCAACACCAATGTCCCAATGCTTGCAGCTCAGCTTCCAGTATGCCTGCCTCTGTGTAGCCTGCAGAAATGGAATAGTGAGACATACCTATAATACCAGTAGTCAGGGGTGGAATCGGGGAGATTAGGGGTTCAAATTCATGCTTTCACACAGAGAGTTCAAGGCTAGTCTGGGAGATATAAGATGCTGTCTCACAAGAAATGAAAACAACTCAAAAAAAAAAGTTCCCTTCAAACAAAATCAAACTTTCTATAGAAAATACCTCTGGGGGCCCTGAGAGATGGCTCAGTAGTTAAGGCATTTGTTGTTCTTAGAGAGCATCTGGGTTCAATTCCCATCACCCATATGGTGGCTCACCTCCGTCTTCAGTTCCAGGATGCACAGGTATAACACTCACACACATAAAGTAAGATAAACAAATCATAAAAAAGAGATTTTTTAAAATATTTTTTATTTCCTAGATTCTTTTATATTTATTTATTCCCCCATTTATTTGATTGTCTGAGGCAGGGTCTCTTTTAAGTAGTTTTGGCTGCCTAGCACCCTCTTTGTAGACCAGGTTACTCAGAGAGATCCACCTGCCTCTGCCTTCCAAACGCCAGTATGTACTTCCTTGTCTGGACTTTTGTTTGTTTTTGAGACTGACTTCACTATATTGGCCAGGATGGTCTAGAACTCGTGGGCTCAAATGATCTTCTGACTCAGCTTCTAGAGTAGTTGAAACTACAGGCAAACACAACACTGTGCCTGGCATATGCATATATATATATATATATCACTTTTGTTATTTATTTATAGATTGGGTCTTGCTGTGTAGAACTGTGCAGGCTGAACTTGAACTTGTAAGCTTATTGTCTCTGTCTCCAGAGGGCTGGGATTAGAGAGAGGTGTACACCACCACACTTCACGCTCCATTACTTAGCTCTTTTTTTTTTTTAAACCAAGACTGCAGATGAGGATGGAAGTATTGTTACAATGAAGTACTCCCACCTCCAGGCAATACTGAAGGACCAGGCTTCATCTGTAAGTATGAAGTCCCTTCTACCCTAACCTGCTCTGTAGACCAGGCTGGCCTTGAACTCACAGAGATCCGCCTGCCTCTGCCTCCAGAGTGCTAGGATTAAAGGCCTGCATGGCCCAGCTTTACTAAACATTTTAACCATATATCAGACACCTAGGTTCTATGTAGAATATAGAGATGCCCCTGGGCAAAGAACAGTAGCATCCTGGGCTCACAAAGACCTGGGTCACCTGCTGAGTGGCTATGGTGAAAAACAGATGTTTGGTAAAAGCAATGTCTTCTTGACATGACTGGGCCATTGCACTCACTGCAACTGTGGTTACCTGCAAAAAATCCGAGATTTGGCTCATCAGTTTTTCTTACTGGATGGGGATGGGGGAAGGACTCATGAGGCTCCACCCTCCTTGAGGGGCTATTGGCAGTTAAAGGTTGCTGGCAGGAGTAGTGTTCTTCAGTGGTGTAGCTGATACGTAGTCCATGCTCCAATAAATACCCTCCTCTGTGCTCAGGCAAGCAACCCTAACTAATTTCAGTGGGTCACAAAAGACCAAATAATAATAATAATAATAATAATAATAATAATAATAATAATAAGTAAAAGAAAGAAAAAGAATTGAAAGTAGGGAGGCTTACTGGGAAGAAAAGTTCCAGTGGGTGACCAAAAGTCATTACATTCGTGTGTGAAAATTTCCCTGCCCCCTCAGTAAATATTTGCTGAATTCATGGCCAGACGAATGGGTACAGCAACCAGTTTTCCACAGACACTTCCCAGAGAAGTGGCTCCTACCCGACGAAGAGGGGGTTCTCTTTTAAAACCGTGTGGCCAGCTGGTGGCGGTCCTGAGCCCCGCCCCTAAGTGTCAGGCGGACCCCGTCACATGTTGGCGGCTAGCCAATCATCTAGGAAGGGCGGGGCAAGAAACAGCAAACGAAGGGTGCTTCTGGCCTAGCGGACAATCCTGTCTGAATTCAGGTCATTTCGGGTGGCTTAATGTCGCAAAACGGAGCTGATCCTGAGCAGAGCCAGCAGGCGTCAGAAGCGGATGCCATGGCAGTGACCTTCCGGGCGAGCGGTAATTGCGGGGCGGCCTGGACCCACTGCGGCGTGCAGCCGAGCCTACCTTTTCTGTAGGAAGTTCTGGTCCCAACGTCAAGGTCGGCACTCCCACCCGAAGCTCGGGTGACCGGCCGAGGGAAGGAAGGGCTTGGCCCATGTGGCACTGTAAGGGTTTAACCTTTTAACTTCCCTCCGTCAGCCTTTAGAAACACTTCGCCCAGCGAGCGCCCCTGAGCTTGGGTCTGCTAGGGCGTTAGAGCCATTCAGGGAAGAAGTGGGAGACAGGGAGCTTTACTAATTGATCTTGACTGACCGTCCCCAGAACACCAGCATATTCGCTACAATCCGCTCCAGGACGAGTGGGTGTTAGTGTCGGCCCATCGCATGAAGCGGCCCTGGCAAGGACAAGTGGAGCCTCAGCCTTTGGAGACAGTGCCTCGCCATGACCCACTCAACCCGCTGTGTCCCGGGGCCACACGAGCCAACGGGGAGGTAAGCACGAATGCACAGCCCCCTAGTGAGATAGGAGGAAATCGTTCTCTCTTTTTGCTGCCCTTCATCCACAAGAGGGAGCAGTGCGCCTCTTTTTGGGTCATATCCCGTCAAGCAATTTTTGATCCCTAGAGTGGGCCTTCCTCGCCCTCTAGCAGCTTGTGTAGGGCCTTGAAGCCCGCCAGGTGGTAGTATTTCTAGCCTCTTCTTGTCAGTAGGTAAATCCACTCTATGATGGCACCTTCCTGTTTGACAATGACTTCCCAGCTCTGCAGCCCAATGCTCCAGATCCAGGTACCGTCAATCTAACCAGTGTTGGGGACAAGGGAGACTGGCTCTCTCAGGGGAACTTGTGCCGCAGAGAGTAATGCTCCTTTATCTCAGGACCCAGTGATCATCCTCTTTTCCGTGCAGAGGCCGCCAGAGGAGTTTGGTAACTATGGATTGCCCCGTTTACAACCTCCAGCCCAGGGTCAAAGACTAAGACCTGGACTTGGACCAACCAATCCCTATCTCTCTGTCTTCCCGTCTCCCCTCCCCACGCAGTAAAGTCATGTGCTTCCACCCCTGGTCGGATGTGACGCTGCCACTCATGTCCATCCCTGAGATCCGAGCTGTCATCGATGCCTGGGCCTCAGTCACAGAGGAGCTGGGTGCCCAGTACCCTTGGGTGCAGGTCTGTGAGGGGGAGGTAGAACTTTGGTTTGGGGGGAGTACCATTACTGCTTCCACCGGGTGTAGTCAGGAGCGGGTTGACTTGATGTCTCTTCGACTATTAACCCTCTCTACTTATACCCAATAGATCTTTGAAAACAAAGGAGCCATGATGGGTTGTTCTAACCCCCACCCCCACTGCCAGGTCAGTATGTCAGGGCTGGTAATGGCTTTCCTGGCCGAGTCTCCATGCCGACATTGTGGACAGAACTAGATTAAGGGACGGATCAAAAGGAATGCATTAGCAATGTGGAGGCTTAGCGCTAACGGACTCGCTTGCCCTTCTTTGCTCTTGCCCCTTGACAGGTCTGGGCCAGCAGCTTCCTGCCAGATGTTGCCCAGCGTGAAGAGCGATCTCAGCAAAGCTTTCACAGCCAGCATGGAAAGCCTCTGTTGTTGGAATATGGCCACCAAGAGCTCCTCAGGAAGGTGGGGGAGCTCCAGGCCCTGTGTTCCCAAGGAGTCTCTAACCCTTTGACTGTCAAAGTGCACAGAAGGGGGATGGACTTCCTGCAGTCACCTACGGGAAGGTAGACGAGGGTGGTGGCGAAAGTGGAGAGACACAATCAGATCCTTCCCTTTTGCCTTCCTGATACTCGTCCCCTTCCCCCTCTTACATGTACACCCCATTTCCATTCTGTGTGTCCAGGAACGCTTGGTCCTATCCAGTGAGCATTGGCTCGTCCTGGTCCCCTTCTGGGCAGTGTGGCCTTTCCAGACTCTACTGCTGCCCCGGCGGCATGTGCGGCGGCTGCCTGAGCTGACCCCTGCTGAACGTGATGGTAAGGATCCCACATAGGACCCTGGGACTGGGTGCTGAATAGACGGACCCTAATGGGTCCAGCACCTATTTCCAGGTTGAAAACCAGGCTCTGATTCCAGATCTAGCTTCCATCATGAAGAAGCTCTTGACCAAATATGACAACCTATTTGAGACATCTTTTCCCTACTCCATGGGCTGGCATGGTAAGACTTTTGGTGGTAGGGTAGCCCTAGTACTATTTCTGGCTTAGGGAACTGCATCCTACCAGGCATTAAAACTTTTGGTGGACATATCCAGAGCAGGGGTGCTGGGACTGAGGGTGGAGTCACTTGATGAAATTGTTCCCTAGTGGAAAATACTGGGAACTGTAGTATTTAGGTACCTGGCCTACTTTAGGGGAGGGACCAGACTGAAGACTTGAAAAAGAGCCTTCCGGATCGTCTCCATCTTTCTCTTGCCAGGGGCTCCCACGGGATTAAAGACAGGAGCCACCTATGAGCACTGGCAACTGCATGCGCATTACTACCCCCCACTGCTACGTTCTGCTACTGTCCGCAAGTTCATGGTCGGCTATGAAATGCTTGCCCAGGCTCAGCGGGACCTAACTCCTGAACAGGTCAGGGCTCAGCATCCTGGGTCTTCATAGCCCCTTTCACCTAAATTTTCTCAAGGGACCTCAACAGTCATGATTCTGGGGGTCCTCATAGAAAACACAGGTATTCCTAAGAACTCGGTTGCTGCTCAACCCCAACCCCTGTGACTTCAGCTGTCCTTGTTACCAGTCTTCCAATACCATAAGCACTCCCCAGTAATTCTGGGGCCCAGAACCCCATACCATTCTGGGGGACCCTTACTCTCCGTGTTTTCTCCTTGTCCCCTTCTAGGCTGCAGAAAGATTAAGGGCGCTCCCTGAGGTACATTATCGCCTGGCAAAGAAAGACAAGGAAACAGCAACCAAGGCTTGACTTGTGATGACAGCAGAGCCTTGAATCTTTCTGCCCGAGAGAACTGGGACCTGGAGTTTGGGCAACTGTGACATCAATAAAAACTCCATCTCAGATTTCAACCATGTTTTCTGACACCAGAAGAGTGTGAACTCTTACATACTGGAGGCTAGGGGCAAGGCTAAGTGTGACTCCAAACACATTCTTTCCTGCCTACAGGTGTTGACAATGTAGGCCAGAAAGATTTGATGCAATAATTCCCTCCCAAGGGCTGGAGAGATGGCTCAGAGGTTAAGAGAGCATTGCCTGTTCTACCAAAGGTCCTGAGTTCAATTCCCAGCAACCACATGATGGCTCACAACCATCTGTAATGGGGTCTGGTGCCCTCTTCTGGCCTGCAGGCATAGAGACAGAATATTGTATACATAATAAATAAACAAATAAATAAATATTAAAAAAAAAGAATTCCCTCCCAAGCCAGAGGGATGGTGCACACCTGTAATTCTACCACCTTAGAGACTGAAGTAGGACTGTGAGTTTGAAGCCAGCGTGGGTTGCCTAGCAACACCTAATCTCTGAAACCAAAGCCAAACTGGGCCTAGTGGTGCAGGTCTGCAATCCCAGCTACCCAGGAGGCCGAGGCAGGAGGATTGCAAATTCAAGGCAAGCCTGGGTAGCTTAGAGAGACTGTCTTGAGAAATAGCTTAGTGATAGAGTATTTCTCTGGTATATGTGAGGCTCTGTGTTCAATGCTTAGTTTTTTTGGGGAAAAAAATTGTACCTTTGATCTCTGAAGAATATTCACTATTATATCTGATCCTCTTGTGATATAAACATCATTCTAATTTTGGAGACTATTTTAAAATCCCATGCTCTTAGCTTTGCAGAGTCTTCGGGAAGGTCAGTGTCCTTCGTATCACCGAGTTTATTACTGTCAGCTCACCAAGCCTGGGCCTCAAAGCTTGGTGGGGAGAGGGTGAACAGAATCCTAGTCCCAGAGGTCAGTCCAGACGCTGGGCTGCTGGCCAGAACCCTGGTTTTGTGAGTGGCCACAGCTAGACTCTGCTCCAGACCACAGGGGCTAAAGGGGCGGGTTGGGAGTGTGCATGTGGCTTGGTGTTCTTGGCTTCCTCAAGCCTCTATGTGCAGTGTATGTGGCTTCAGCTGTGCTGATAAAACAGTAGCTGCTCAGGCATGGAGAGGACGCCAGGGTAGCCCCAGAGGCTGCCCTCTCCTTTCTGGATCTGTTGGGGTTTTTTCCTCCTTGAGATAGTGGAGGAACAAAGGCTTTTCAGTTTATGACAGCAGATGTAACGCAGTGTTCTCCAGATTCTAAGGCAAGGTTGAGAGTTGTGAGTGACGTCAGGGAGGCTAGAATGCCTTTCTTCCTTTGTTTCCCATGGGAACTGGGTCGTAGGGATGAGAAGTCCGCACATAAAACCTGGACAAGTGACGGCTGACCTAGAAGAACCCTGGCTTCCTTTTCCTGCCTTCTAACCTAGGGCCCTTCCTCCTGAGACCTTGGAGAAATGAAGGGTGCCTGGGATTGGGAGTACTGTGAAGGTCTGGGAAATCAAAGTAGGCATCTCCCTTGACACTCCCCGGGTAGTTAGCTGGTTTCTTAGGGCATACATAAAAACCCCCAACCTTGCCTGTATTTGGGATCGCCTGAGGAGTTCTAAAAACAGTACTGGGGTCTGGATGCAACAAGCAGAGATTGTGATTTAGCTGGCATGGAATGGGACCTGACTGTTTTAAAGGTACGATACTCGACAACGTTTGAGAACTAAACCAACCCTCCGTTTCCTATCTTATCTGAAGTCAGGGCACCTTCAACAAATGCAGTCAGCTGCCCAGTGGTTCAGTAGAGGACCTGAGGCTGCGTGGACGGCTGGGAGGGGAAGAGCCTGAGCACCTTCAGGCCTGCAGTCCCGGGGAGGACAGGCCTTCACGAGAGGTATAAGGAATGCAGCTTCAGGTTTTGTCCTAGGAATCCTACTCTGGTACTCTCTCCTCTCAAGTTCCAGACGGGACAGGAAGTGTCCGGAGGAGGTGGAAGTGATTGGCAGTTGGAGGCTCCAATGGGCCGAGAGCCCCCTCTCTTCACCTCTCTCGTTCTATTGGCGCCTGGAGGAGCCGCCCCGACTTGCGGGAGCCCAGCTCAGGAGGGAGTAGTGGCCGGGGCAGAGGGCGAGGGTGGAGGGCGCTGGCGGCGGCTGCCGCGGAAGGTGAGACCTGCAGGGACCCGGGTGTGTTGACTCGCAAGTCCTGCCAAGAGGGGGCGGGGCAGGGTGGTGTGTGATCTGAAGGGCGGAGAGTGGCTGATGGATCGTGAGTGTCTGTCTGTATGTGACGATGTCAGTGTGTGGAGGCTCCGAAACTGCTGTCGTCTGGTGTGTCTGTCAGCGAATGTGGCTGCGTCTGTCTGAGAGTGTGACTGTAGCTGTGTCTGCTTGTGGCACAGCAGTCAGTGGGTAATTTTTGGTGGGTGTTCGTTTGTGAGAGGGGCTGTGACCACACCAGGGAATGTGTTTTGGGAAGCCCTGTGGGGTCTGCCAGTGTGAGAGTGGATGGCTGGGTTTCTGTGTGATAACGTGCGACGTCAGAAGTGGGAGAGCAAGAGACTTGTGACTGCAGTGTGTCCCGTGTCCTCGCCTAGACGGTGTGGGAGTGAAGCTGTGTTCTTATATTCCGGGAAACTTCAGTTGTTGAGGGAGACTGACTTTTCTACGGGGCCTGCAACATAGACAGATCCACCCCCAGTGCACATGGCTCTCCATCTTCCCCTGCCCAAGATTTGCGGGGTGGTGGTGGGGGGGGGGGGAGGTTTGAGAATGCAGCTCAGCAGTAAAGTGCTTGCCTAGGGTGAGCCAGGGCCTGGGTTGCGTCTGCAGTGCTGAGAAATAAGTCTTATCACTGGGGGCTCCTATTTGAGACAGGGCCACATGGACTCCAAGCCCCGGGATTGCTGGGATTACAGGTGTGGCACATCTGTTTTTATATGGTGCTGGACATCAAACCTAGGGTTTTGTGCATGTGAGGCGAGCTCTCCCAAGTGAGCTATATCCCTAGGTCCCTGGTCTACTGAAGTTTCTGCTTCATGCCTCATCCCCACGATTATCTTTCCGGAGAGCTTTCTGTGTCTCCCTACAGCTTTCCTCCCAGGTGTCTCCGTGTTTCTGCTTTCCGAGCTGTGTGGCCAAGCCGTCTCTCGGTCCCTCTGCTTGGCTTCCCTGTTTGCTCTTGTTCCTGGCCACACAGGGCTTGTAACCTTGGTACGATGCTGATCTGTCACTAAGAGTTCTTGTGAGCTCCTTGTGGTGAGGAGTTGCTTTTAACACGTGTGTCATTGTGTCAGTGGGACCACTAGGAGACTGAGATGTGTAAATGTGTCTGGGTCTGAGTGTGTCAGGGTGACTGTGAGTGATCGTATCCAAGAATATGAGTCTGAGTCTTGTAGCCGTGAGTCTTGTATATCTGGCACCAAGGGATCAAAGGCATTTCCTGGTGCTGAGGCCCAACGGGTGAAAGGGGAGAATAGAAATGACCCGAACTTCCAGGGAAGTGGGGAACTGGACTCTGGCCTTTCTTTATATTCTCCAGTGTGAGGCCTGTTTTCCCCTGGAAACACAGTCAGCTGTGCCCTTAGGAAACATCCGTTGGAGAATGGAAAGAATAGGAATGAGTGTGTGTGTGCGTTAATTTTTTAAAATTGTGTCCACATGTGTGTTAGTTCACTGTACCTAGTGAGTGCCTGAGTAAATATGGTTTGGGTGGCTCTGTGAAAACACAGTTAATCTTCTAGCGACAGGGATATAGGCAGAAGCAGCCAGCTCTCCTCTCTCCCTTGGTCCTGGCTGTGTCTCTGGCTTCCTTCTCCAGCTTGAGGGGGGAGGCCTTTTCCCTTCCCAGGCCCTGGGGTGGGAGGGAATGAGAGAGGAGGGAAGAGGAAGGGGTGGGAGGAGGGGGCCTGGCTAGGGGTGGCTAAGCTCAAGGCCCAGAGGGGGCGGGGCAGGGAATGGGAAGGAGGGGATGGTTCTGGGGTCCCAGGACTGAGTGGAGAGGAAACAGTGCTGGAGGCTGTAGGAGGAAGTCTTGGAGGCCATGGACACTCAGCCACTGTGATTATCGAGGTAGGGTGTGGCTACACGGGGTAAATGGGACTGGGGACCCTGGGGGTGGGTCAATAAGACATTCAGGGTGACACAGATATGTGGAGGCCTTATTCTGTTCTACTCTGGAGTACCCCGTCGTTACTGCCTTCAGTCTGCTGCTCACCTCCAGCCCAGAGTCCTTCCTTCCAGCACCCCGCTCCTCTATATGGACATTTCTCAGACTGCGTTTCTGCTGCCCCCACTGCAGACTTTTGCACACTGGCCTTTACCACCATTGCCTTGGGTCCTAAACACTGTTCTTTTAACCCCTACTTGGTGCTATGGCCCCCCACACCAGGCGCCTGCTGCTGTAGGCTCCCAGCTCCCCTCGCTTCTCCGCCACCCCGACTCCATCTCCATCTGCTGGCTCCTGGCCCGTTTCTCTGCCTCTGGCAGCAGCCAGGGCATCTGGATCCGCTTAACTCTGCAGCCCCAGCCGGCACCCTAGCTCGATCCAGCCCCACAGGCTGAGACCAACAAGATTTCAAGCCAGGCCCATCGGAGTGGCCCAAGTACTGAAGTAAGAAGCCAGACTCAGGCCAGAGGCTTGGCAGCCAGAGCAAGGCTAGGCCTCCTGTTGCGATTATGGGTGCATTTGGACCCATCTTGTCAGCTCTTTATCTTAAAGTGATGAAGTCTTATCTCACTGCTGTGTGTTGGCCAGAGGCAGTAATTAGCCTTGGTCAGCTTGGGGGTGAAAGCCAGAATTCCCAGCAGCTGGACTGCACGGGTTAATGGGAGAGGCTGAGCCAGTGCCAGTCCTTAGTGCCAGGGGTGGGCGCCAAAGGTGATGTGTGTGTGTGTGTGTGTGTGTGTGTGTGTGTGTGTATGTGTGCGTGTGTATGTAATCCTGGCACAGTCTGTTGCCGCTGGCTTTTGTTCTGGGCCCTAAGCCCAGAACTGAGATGAACTTTGTGTTTGTGTGTGTGTGCTCTCGTGTGCATACTCGTACACACACAAGGACAAATCTATACAGCGCTGGGCATTTGGTGGGAAAGGGGACTTCAGGTTAGAATCCTCAGTCATTTCCAATAGCTTCGTTTCTCTCGATGCAGCTCATGGATGGGGAACTCCTAAGCCCCCCTTTTCTCCACAGATGAGCAGCAGCTGCTCAGGGCTGAGCAGGGTCCTGGTGGCCGTGGCTACAGCCCTGGTGTCTTCCTCCTCCCCCTGCCCCCAAGCCTGGGGTCCTCCAGGTAAGAAAATGCCACCCACCCTGTGACCGCCTTAGGAAACTTACTGTTCTCACTCTGGCCCATTCCTGTGGCCTAATTTAGACCCCCCCCCCCCCCCACACACACACCATTTCTGACAACCTGGGTCCCTTCTCTGGCTTGTCCCATCTCTGGCTTGCAAGTATAACTTAATATTTTGACACAGTGACCCCACCCAGGGCTTAGCAGCCTGCTCCTTACCCTTACCAGTCTCATAAATGGGAGGGGAGTTTAAAAGAAGTGCTTCACCCCAGGAATGTCCTCCACAGGGGTCCAGTATGGGCAGCTGGGCAGGTCCGTGATGCTGTGTTGTCCTGGAGTGGATGCGGGGTAAGTGTTCACCTACCCGCTAATCTCATATGAACGGCCCTTCCTTGACCCTGCCCAGACCTCATTTCCTCCGACACTTGCTTCTTCTGTCATAGTTCTTGCCTCTGTGTCCTCACCCTCCAACTGTACTTATTCAGTAGAAAATTCAGCCAGTGTTGGGGATGTAGCTCCATGTTAGAGCTCCTGTCTGGCACATCTAAGGCCTTGGGGTTGATACTAGTGCCAAAAATCATCACTTAGTTAGCTAGCCAGTAGTGTTTGCGTACCTGCTAAGTGCCTGGTCTGTTTATTGCAGGCTCTGAGATAACTGCAAAATGCACGTCCTCAAGAGGTTGCATCCTAGTGAGGAGGACAGACAGTAAGCACTCAAGAATCTTGCTAGGTCTAAAAGGAGCAGGCATGCACAGGTTAGAGGAGGCACACTCCTGACCTGGCCACAGCTTGTGAAAATGCCCTGAGGTGGGACTGACCTTAGTAACAAAGAACTGAGGAAAAGAATGTGGCCTGTGGGGAGGGAAGGGTGAGGGAGCCAGGAAAGGAAGGCAAAGGCTAGACCACAAGGGGCTTGATAAAGCATAAAGCGAAGGGGATTTGGATTTGGGTTTAGTCTCTTTTTGCATTTACTTTATTACTTTATCTATTTATTTTGCTACCTGGGAATGGTCTGGAACTTGCTCTGTGGCCCAGACTGGCCTCAAACTCATGAGTCTCCTGCTTCAGCTTCCTGAAATAATTGGCATGTACCACCGCACCAGGCATGGGGGTGTGGTTTATTGCAAGTGTGCTTAGAGGTTCTGCGAGGACAGTTGCCTGGCCTGACTTCCTCTCTCTGTATCATCACTTCATCTCACCTTCAGGACGCCAGTGTCCTGGTTTCGGGATGGGGAGTTAAGGCTGCTTCAGGGACCTGACTCCGGACTAGGACACAGACTGTTCTTGGCCCATGTGGACAGCACTGACGAGGGCACTTACGTCTGCCAGACCGTGGATGGTGTATTTGGGGGCATGGTGACCCTGAAGCTGGGCTGTGAGTTAGGGAAGGTGGCAGTGAGGGGCCATTGGATTCCCAAGGGGCCCTGGGACCTGAACAAGCTCTCTGGGATAGGGAGGAGCTAGGGATGCCTCAGTCTGTAGCGGTACCCTGTGTGTCTAGTTCCCCCAGCTCGTCCCGAGGTTTCCTGCCAAGCAGTAGACTATGAAAACTTCTCCTGTACTTGGAGTCCCAGCCAGGTCAGCGGTTTGCCCACCCGCTACCTTACTTCCTACAGGTATGTGTGTGCATGTGTAGTATGTGTGCTCATGCAGCTTGGGATGCTGGCACGATATGGGTGTGGCGGGCAAGGGAGGGAAGTTCTGACAAATTCTCAGAGAAGGCAGGGGGCTCTCTTTTCCTCCTGACCTCACATGACACCCTTTCCATCAGGAAGAAGATCCTACCAGGAACTGAGAGTGAGAGGTAGGACGAGAGAGAGAGAGAGAGAGAGAGAGAGAGAGAGAGAGAGAGAGAGAAAGAGTACTCTAACTTGTGACCTATTTGCAAAACCATATCCTCCCTCCTAGGGAAAGTTCATCCACAGGGCCTTGGCCATGCCCACAGGACCCTCTAGAGGCTTTCCGATGTGTGGTCCATGGGGCAGAGTTCTGGAGTGAGTACCGGATCAATGTGACTGAGGTGAACCCACTGGGTGCCAGCACATGCCTACTGGACGTGAGATTACAGAGCATCTGTGAGTACCCCAACCCCCAGACTCCCATCACAGAGACTCCAAACAGACTCCCACCCTCCCTGCCCCAACTTCCAACTGGTCCTCTCCCTCTCGTACATAAAGAGCAAGTAGTCACAGGGATGGGTACACATGCCAGGGCAGTGGTTCGCGACCCAGTGGGTGATCACACATCAGACATCCTGCGTATCAGATATTTACATCACAGTTCATAACAGTTGCAAAATTACAGTTATAGAGTAGCAACAAAAACATTTTTTTTTACTTTTTTTTTTTTTGTTTTGTTTTTTCAAGACAGGGTTTCTCTGTGTAGCTTTGCCTAGCCTGGAACTCACAATGTCAACCAGGTTGGCCTTAAACTCACAAAGCTCTGCCTGCCTCTGCCTTCTGAGTGCTGAGATTAAAGTTGTGTGCCACCACTGCCCGGCACAATGAAAATAATTTTATGGTGTGTGGGGGGTCACCCCCACATGAGGAACTGTGTTAAAGGATTGCAGCATTAGGAAGGCTGAGAACCACTGCTCTGGAGGTTGCTACCACTCTCTACAAGTTAGTTGCTAACTATCTTCTTGGCTGCCTAGGTAACTCCTGCTTCTAGACCCTATGCTGAGGGCAGTCCAGTCTCATGCTCTCCCTGCCCAGGGGAAAGGCTTGCTGGTCCCTTTCTCTTGATCTGCGTGTGGGAGGGGAGATGGCCATAAAACTAGGTTGGAATTTGGACTAGTGAATCTTCTGTGGATGCAAAGAAGAATCCCTTATCACTCAAACTTATCAAATGTCTGCTTATTTTATAACAAGGATAACAGATAGGTCCTGAAGCTAGATGAGTAACCAAATTTGACATTTTCCCGCCCTCCTGGGAGTGTCTGACTAACGCGTCTTTACACACACACAGCACACATGGTATACACCGCATACACTGTGGGGGAAATAGTGAGGAAGGGGTGAATACTCGTCACTCACCTTGAACTTCGTGTCTGGCTACCCTTAGTGCGTCCTGATCCACCCCAGGGACTGCGGGTGGAATCAGTACCTGGTTACCCAAGACGCCTGCATGCAAGCTGGACATACCCTGCTTCCTGGCGCCGCCAACCCTACTTCCTGCTCAGGTTCCGGCTACAATATCGTCCAGCACAGCATCCAGCATGGTCCACGGTGAGGTCTGCAGTGTGTCTCAATCTTTCTCTTCAGGTTCTGTGTCTTGTTTTGAGATCTTGAATAGTATGTATAGCTTCCAGGCATGGGCAGGTCTCAGAAGACCCGGTTTCCCCCTTTATAGTGTTCCCAGGCTGGAGTTGCCCCTGGCAGGACAGAAACTTCTGTCCTGGGTAACTAACAATAATGCAAGCATGTGTGAGAAGACAGAAATGGGTTTAAGAATCACTTATAGGGACTGGGGAAATGGATGAGCGTGGAAAGCAATTGCTGTGCAAGCATTGAGTTTGGATCCTCAGAACCCACATAAAGCCAGGTGACGCCATGTGCTCCCATGGAGAGATGGGAGGCAAATCCACCAGAATCTCAGGAAGTTCCTGGGCCGGCCAGCCTGGCTATGCAGCTAAGAACAGCAACCTGTTTCAAACAACGTAGACACCAAAAGTCTTACTCCAGAGTTCGTCCTCTGACAACCACATGCATGCTGGGTTTGCTCACGTGTGCGTGCGAACACATACACACCAGACAATAATAACTTCTAGGAAAGCGGGTATATCTCACCCAGAGAACCCCTCATATAAACACTCATGTCTAGCTGAAACTAGTGAATCTCCCCACAGAGTGGTCGGCATCTGTCCTGGGAGGAACCCCACTTGTTTATAATCTGCATTCAGAGCTGTCTGCCTGCAGAGTACCTTGCTATGCATTTTATATATGTTACCTCTGTGAGGTATTCACTCCTATTTTACAAATGAAGAATTCAAGATATAGAGAGACCCCAAACCACTCAGCAAGTAGCTTAACAAGGTTTTGAACATAGACAGACTGATACAATAGTCCCTCAAAGTGACCACTGCAGGCTTCCATTTTCCTAACCCCAGACATAGAATCTGTCCCACCAGCCACCCAGCCTGGCCTAGACCCTCTACCTGATGATGGGGGCAGTGTGAGATGGGGGCAGTGTGGCTGGGGCTGGGCAGGCTCTCTACTAACAGCTTGAACCACATCCTGAGGAACCATTTTTGCCTCCAGGTCGAGCCAGTTGGCTTGGAGGAGGTGATAACGGATGCCGTGGCTGGGCTGCCCCATGCGGTACGAGTCAGTGCCAGGGACTTTCTGGATGCTGGCACCTGGAGTGCCTGGAGCCCAGAGGCCTGGGGTACTCCTAGCACTGGTGAGAGACAAAGAAAAGGGCAGAGCCCTTACCCCCAAATCAGCTGTCAGCTAGACAGCTTACACATCCCCTTGTCAGGCTCCTTCAGGCACTGCTATTGCTGTCCTACGCTATAGCCTTGGTGGCCTGCAGCCCTGTCCTAACTATAGCCCGGAGTCCCTACTGCTGCACTTCTAGACTCTATGTCTGCAAGTCTACAAGCCAGATCCCCACAAACTGACCATACCCTCTGAAACTGCTTCTTAGGCCCCCACCTCAAACTTAGGTTCTAGTCCCTGCCCTGCCTTCTAGAGGCAGAAGCTTCTAAGTACCCTTCTCAGGTTTTGTCTTCCTTCAGGTCCCCTGCAGAATGAGATGTCTGATGGGAACAAACAGCAGCAAGAGGTAGTAGGTCAGGAGGACGGTCCCACCCCTCCAAGGCCATCCTTGCAGCCAGACCCAAGACCGCTTGGTAAGTTCGGGCTGATTGGTAAAGGCATATGGAGGATAAAAGTCCAAGAGAGAAGGTGTCACCAGGCACAGCTAACGTTCTCTCCCAGTGACACATGGCCTTCTCCCTCAGATCACAGAGACCCCTTGGAGCAAGTGGCTGTGTTAGCATCTTTGGGAATCTTCTCTTTCCTTGGCCTGGCTGTTGGAGCCCTAGCACTGGGGCTCTGGTGAGTGAGAGTGCCACTGGTTCCTTAGCTGTGACCCCCCACCCCAACAGCTGCTGTGATGCCCAGAGACCACATCCATTCCCACCCGAAGGGCCTCCTGCTGATTGCCTACTGAACCTGTCTGATTTGGGAATCACTTCTCCCCCAACTGTCCTTTCCCTCATGATTTTTACTCATTTCTCACCCCTTTTGCTAATAAATCCTCCAAAAGACATGGTCCTGGGGAGACAGCTGCCCTTTTATGCTTCAGGCTGAGGCTGAGACGGGGTGGGAAGGATGGACCTCAAAAACCTGGGTTCTTGGCACCAATGATTCCAGTGGACAGGATTCCAGGTGAGTAGCACTAAGTAATGCATGCCCCCACTCGAGTGTCTGGCTTAAGAATTTGATGCCCTAGCAATTTTATGGGTACTGGGGATCACTGGAGTTGGGTGCTCCTCATTTTTATATCTAGGCAAGAGGAGAAAGGGTAGACCTTTCATTTTTCAGTTCTGGTCTCAGAAATGGGTCTCTTCCCTCCTGGAGTATTGGGAATACCAGGTAGCTTCATTTTCAAGGTCTCAGAACTGGGTATCACCCCTTCCCCCTTAAATGTCTTGGATAGATGTTTGCTCCTCTCCCTGACTTGAAAAATTGAATTGTATTATTACTGTGTGTTATGTGTGTGTGTATGACATGTGTCATATGCTGGGAGGCCAGAGAACTTGTGGAGTTCTCTTTTCCACCTTTACATGGGTCCCAGGGATTGAACCCAAGTCATTAGACTTGCTTGTCCGGCACACACCTCACCCACTGAGCACCACTCTCCCTCCCCACACGCCGGGGACCCAGTCCTGCTGTCTGACTTGCTCCCCGCTCTTCTAGGCACTCCAAACCTGCAGAGGACCCAGGAGAACTTCAGCTGATTGCACCTGTGATCCTGTCCGGCTGGGGTGGTTAAACGGACGGGCAGAAAAGGAGGCAGAGCAGTGTGGACCCCTAAGGATGGAGGTCTCAGCTGGAAGTCTGAAGCCCTTTTCTTTGAGACCCTATACTCCAAGCTTGCTGCCAGCTGAATGGTGCCTGGACTTCTGATGTCATCCTTGAGGTGGAAGTTCACCGAGGAGTGTGTAGAGATGTGCATGTCTGTGTCCACCTGTGACTGTGCATACGTGAGATAAGGAACAGACATTCTCTGTATGTGTGTATATAGATGCTTGGAGAGTGTGTGCAGACCTTGGCCTTGGCCCTTGTGGGGACTGTGAAGAGTTGAAATAAAGAGACTGAAGAAGTTTTTGGATTGTTGTCTAATGTTGTTTTATTAGTTTTGCTGCTGGGGGCTCGAGTACATTTTCATTTGTAGTTCCAGATTTAAGTTGGATAGAGTCCCCTGGAGACTCTTCCCATGGCGCTCAAACCACCGAGCCAGGCTGCCGTTCTGAGGGTGGACACAAACAGTGCGCCGAGGCAGGTGAAGCCTGGGGAGGGAAAAGTCCAAAGCTATGCCCAGGTTTGGGGTATGAGCTTAGGTGGGGTTCAGGGGTTAGGGGCAAGAGACAGATGAAAACTTGAGGAGGCACCAGAATTAGCATTGGGGCTGGGATTAGGAGTTAGAGGCAGTTAGAGGTAGCAGGGTTGGGGGCAGAGCTCACACAATAGCCTGAAGGTGACAGTCCCCATCGGCCTCCTGCAGTTCCACATGGAGGATCTTCCTCAGTAGCCTGTTGGGGAGCGGTTGTCTATAGAGCTGCGTACAGCAGGTAGAGCTGGAGGGCAGTGGCAAGCCTGCAGAACAACAGGGCCCTGTCTTCAGAAAGGTCTGGAGCCACAGCTGCTCCATGAAAGTTGAACTCTCTGCGTCCCATCCCTTCTAGTCCATCCATTCATCGTTCTATACCCTCCGGGAACTTACCTGTTCCAGGTTCTGGGCTCAGAAGCAACAATATCAACAGGAGGCTGCTGGTGGGCGAGAGCCCCTCCATGCCGCTCAGCCTCCTTGCTAGCTTCTTTCTCCTCCTCTCCCTACCTTTTATCTAGTTGCATTTTGCCTGGGGCACTAGGTGAGTCAGAGACAGGTGGCAATACCTTGCTTATCTTGTGACAGCTCTTGGCCCGCTGTCACTGTCCCCAGCCAGCCCTTTCTCGGACCATCATCATTTCCCAGGGGTTCCTAAGCCCCGAAGAGAGAACACTGAAGAGGGGTAGTGAGTGACGTAGGGGCTGATGCTACAGCGGCTTAGGGCAGCCACGATCACTGGGATATCTACTAATAGGCATTTACAATCATGCGCGTAGCCACACATTCACCAGTCATACGTTGGTCACGTAACCTCATAAAGTCACACCCATGACTGTACAATCATAGACAAAATCATACAGCTCCAGTTATCCCCCAAAGTCCCACTGCAATACATTTGCATCTCCACCACCATCCCTCTGTGCTATCGTATTACATATTCTGACAGAAGAGTTTATGAGTGGGTAGGAACGAAGGCAGGCCAGCACTAACCTGCCTTTATCTTCTCCTCCTTACTCTCTGCCCTGGCCTGCCTACTTATCGGGAGAAATTGATAGGGCTGGGTCCCTAAAACAGACTCTCCTTGGTGAAGGGGGGAGACTTTCGCCATGAAGAGGAGGTAAAGGGTGATGGATGAGGAGAAATAAAAGCTCTCTGATGCCTGACTGCTGATGTTAAAACAGGCAAAAGGGGGAGGGATATCGTGGCGCAGGTCTTTATTTCCAGCATTTGAGAGGTAGAAGCAAATCACTCTCTGAGTTTGAGGCTAGCCTGGTCTACATAGTGAGTTCCAGGGCAGCCTGGGCTACATAATGAGAACCTGTCTCAACAAACAAAACTCTCAGACGATGAAAAGGCCCCTCCCCCAAATCTCACCTTCTTGCTTCTGCTTGGTCTTGTTCCACGGATGCCAGCTTGTCAGTGGGAGCCTGGGGGTTTCCAGACTTAGTCTCTGGCTTGTTGGAGACATCAGACTCAAGAACTAAGTTAGGTCTCTTTTGATTCAAATTGCATCCTCTTTACACTCTGGGCTTGAAGGAACATACACCTTCCAACCCAGGTTCAGAAATACCCATTTCCCCAAACTCTGAGCACCCCATTCTACTATTCCCTTCCTTCTCTTCCAGGCAAAAGCCCCGCTCATCTTGAGGCAGTTCTTTCTGGAAAGCTATAATCTGCTGGGGGTGGGGCACGCTGGTCGGGTTAATGGTCCAGACGCATAATCTGGGAACTTCAATTTTCAAGTCTTGTTCTGGATTTGAAATACAAACTGAGCCATAACCCTAAGAATCCACCCCTTATCTATATGTTGTGTTTTCTGCTCGGAGGTCAGTCATCTGTAGATAGAGCTCTTGGACTGCCATGATCTTTGGGCAGCTTGTTCTGCTATAGCTAGGCTGAGAATCTAAGTCTTGCTTCCTCTTGAAGAGGGTGAGACCCAAAGGCCCTCTGGACACTGTCTCAGAGGCCTCTGGCTGTCTGGAAGGATGAGGCCCAGTGCTAGACAAAGCCTTTGAAGGGGTCTTTGATGCAAACACCGTGAGGAGACAGCTAAAGTTTGCACAGTTTTAGGTATTTGGAAGTAACCACATCCTAGAGGCTACTCGTCCTGAAGTTTTGATACCCGAAGCTTCAGGGTATCTCTTAATCCCTTTCTAGACCTTTGTTCCATGGCTTGGATGTAGCACCGCCCCCCCCCCCCCCCAAATCCCCAGTTGTATCATCCTGTCTATTTGTTTTGTTAGCTAGCTGCCTGCTATTTGTGAGCTCTTCTGGACTTGTCAATCTAGAGATCTTTGGAAAGGAGAAACATTTTCCTGGCTATGCACCCATCTCTTCTTTGGCATCTCCAAAGATATAAAGGCCAAGCCTTCTTTTCCAGCACAAATGGCTATGGCAGGGGCTGTGCCAGGCTAAAAGTCAGCTTTGGGCTCAGCCAAAATCCAGGCTGTCTCCCCTTTCTGGTGCTGGAGTGGGTGTCTGTGGGGACTCTTGCCACTGCAAGAGTTGGTTCCAGAGTGATTTGGGTCAGCAGGATAAAAATGGGTGGCAGGACTCTTCTAGGGATGCCAAGTATTTTTAAAACTGGGGTCAGGGGCTGGCAAGATGGCCATAGTGACAAGCCTGAGGAACCGAGTTTGCACCCTGGAACCCATATGGTAGAAAGAGAATGGACTCTCTCAAGTTGTGCTTTGACCTCTGCGTGCACATGGGCTGTGGTGGGCAGGCACACACACACACTCGTTATGAAAAAAAAAAGAAAAGAAACAAACAAACAAAAAAAAAGGGATCAGACTGGAGGGAGCCGGTTTGGGGTTTTAGCTGTAGGAAAAGCCTTAGACTCTTAACCCTTGACACTCTCTTGGGAAGACTGTAGAGGCAGCTTCTAGGAACTGATCCTTCCTCTAGCTGACTCTGTTTGGCTAAAATGTTTTAGATTCACTCTCAGGAAGGGAAGACTCTTCAGAGATTTGGCCAAGTTCCAGCTAGAGGAAGGCAGTAACAGCTGGAGTTGTGGGAACACTGATAAGTGGGGGAAATATGTGGCCTACTGTGTGGGTGCTTTTGGGGAGGGTGTGGCAGGAAGCCAGTCACTGATAGTAATTAGAAGATGACGATAATTAAGGGCCCTTAGGAGCAATGGAGGCCTTGACATGCAAGGGCATCCTACCAGGGAGGGTCGCCCTGTGGGTAAGAAAACAGCAGGTGTGAAGTGGGATTCCCAGCACCAACGGCGGCTGCGGCGGTAAAGTAAGGAAGGCAGTGGGCATGACTTTAAATCTTTAATGCACCGGCTGTCTGTGCAGCGCTGGTGGGGGTGCGACAGAGGAGACCACGACCTGAGCGCTGGGGAGCAGGCCTCAGGCCGCTCGACAAACAGCTCATTAGGCCCCGCAGAGGCTCCAGCTTCTGCTCCCGGGGGTGCGCAGAGCTGTAGGGCGACCCGACAATGACATGAGGCCGGGCGGGGGCTCCTGAACTCCCCCACCATCCATCCTCCGACACTAAAACTCGTTCATGCCCCCACGAGATCGCAGCCCCCTCACCTCCGCTCCCTGCGCCACATTCGCAGCCAAGGAAAAAAGTAGAAGCAGCCCCAGTAGATCCTGCAAAGAGAAGGCAGAGCCGGACCCGGAGGGGCGGGGCTGACCCACAGACCCCACCCCTGGAACCTAGCCCGCAGAGAAGCCCCGCCCCCAGGGGCTGGCCACCCGCAGCCCACGCCCCTCTAGGGCCCGCTCTGCCCGCCCCGGGACGCGCACCTTCCCCCCACCCCCGGCCTCATATCCCTCCTCCGCATCACCCGCCTCCACTCACTCCTCCTCCGCTTCCAGCGCCACCTCGTATCTCCTCAATCGCGACATGTCCCGGGCTCCAGCGGTTCCTGGGGAGCAGCATGATAGGAACACTTATTCCCAGCCGCAAGTCCCCTTCTCCATCATTCCCAGGACGAGTCTGAATAGTCCTCAGGTACCCTGAGGCAGGTGGCCCCCCGCAAGCCAAAGGCCACATCGGGACTGGATGGGATTGATGATATGGAAGTCACTGGAAGTTAAGGCGTTAGGAGGACGGTTATCTAGGGACCGGGGCGTGAAGTCGTCAAGGAGAGCGGTCTGGCAGCAGTGGGGCTGGGTCATTTAGGGCCCTGGATGAAGATTTTTCAGGGGCTGGAGTCACCTGAAGGGGGGCTCAGGGGTCGGCACAGCCTAAACTCCCCGCCCTCCCTGGCTCCGCCCCGGAAACGGACCGTTAACAATTACATCACAGGGATAACTTCGCACTTTAGGGGTGTGGCTTGGGTATCAACCGGAAGGGGAGGAGCCAGTTTTTTCGTCGCTGGAGGCAGGTTTGAAACGTTCCGCTTAGTAGGGGCCCTGGGTTTTATCACTGAAGGGGCATATTTTATTTACGGAGTTTCTTAAGGTGCCGGAGACGCAGGACACTCTTTTCTAGGGACGGAGTCAGATTTTAGAGTTCTCATGTTGGTAGGCACGAGGCCGTAATAAAAAGTGCTTTGGGGGCTCTTCTCATAGTGTCTCCCTCCCCCCGCGCCCCCACTTTCCTGACTTTGTTCCTGTCAATTGCTTTTCTTGCTTGCCCAGTTCTTGAATGACCTCAGGCCAGAAGGAATAGGCCACCAGAGAGAACACAGCCTAGAGCTAGTTAGGATATGGAAATATTTCTTAGTCAAATCGTCTAATGGACAAAGGATCATCATTCCTCTAGGGCTGAGACTGTGATTTTTATTTTTTTTAGTCATTTAGTCAAATGCTATTGAATGTCTGTCTAGCCAATGCTGTGCCCATCTTAGCTATCTCAGATTTTAGCTTGTTAATAAGTGTCTTGGGAACTCTTCTTGTAACGGGCATCTAGAGTGGGACAGCTGTTGGAGACCGTCCCCCTAAGTCTGTGGAGATGCTTTGTGGTGTTACTGTTGGAACTGAATGCTGTACGAGTTGGTAGTTATACTTTCTTATTGGATGGATTCGGCATGGCTTCCTGTTTGTGGTCCCTTTTAAACTTCTCGGTAGGGGCATTAGTTTATTACTCCTTGGTTTCTGTTCTGACAAAGACAGCAGTCAGGAGTTTGGATAAAACGTATGGTGGGAAATTGGGAAATAAGGCTTAACATCTTTTTTTTTCCTTTTCTTTCTTTTCTTTTTTTTTTTTTCTTGGTTTTTCGAGACAGGGTTTGCTGTCCTGGAACTAGCTCTTGTAGACCAGGCTGGACTCAAACTCACAGATTCGCCTGCCTCTGCCTCCCGAGTGCTGGGATTAAATGCTTGCGCCACCACCACCTGGCATGGCTTAACATCTTGCAGACGGCTGGAGTTCAGATTCCAGCACCCACACTGGGTGGCTCACAACCACTTGTAACTCCAGCTCCAGGGAGAGCTGATACCTCTGACCTCCAAGGGCACCGGCCCTCATGTGCATATGCTCTCTCATAATTAAAAATAAAATAAATCTCAACCAGTGCACATAAAATAAAATTTAAAGATACAATAAATCTTTAAAAGAATTTAAAAGTGTATGTGTGCTGTTATCCTTAGGAAAAGTTTGCAGTACTGACCTCATAAAGTATTTGAACTGTCTTTCTCAAGGGTGGAGTGAGGGTGTGGCACAGGGTTAAAGAGTAAGCATCCCTTGCTTTCACTCTCTGTCATGATGGACAGACGATACCTGTAACTGTGCGCTAAAATAAGCCCTTTCTCCCTTAAGACACTTTCGTCAGAGGGATTTATGACAGCGAGAGAAGAGAAGGTAAGACACTGCACCTCTTTTCTATAGCTGAGGTCTGTGGGGGTTGGAGGAGTAGGGAAGAGGAGCACAATTGCAAGAGTACGGCAAGGCTAGAGAAATTCACCTCTCAGATTCCCCAAGGTCCTCCCAGACCCGCAGAGCCATCATCTAGCTCCACCCCTCCTGTGCATGAGGAAAGCCAAAAGAAAGTTCTTTAAAATCAGATCCAATCTGATTTAAGCCTTTCTGGTTGCCAAATATCCTCCAGGCCTGGCCACTCCTGCCCCTCTCTTCTATTGACCCATACTCTGTGTTCCGTAGCAGCCAGGAATCAAGGGATAAAAACACCCCTTCCTATCATACCCTCCCTACCTTGGGGATTGAGGGATTTTTGAGCAGAGAGGTTGGTCAGCTCACAGATAAGTAAGGGAAAAGGGATGAAAGAGGCCTGAGAAGCAGGTCCAGATGCAGGGGTTACCAACTTGTCAGAGTTCACTGAGGAAAGTGTATAAAGATTACAAAGAGGACTCACAAATGGAAAGCTGTCTTTACCCAGGACATATGGCATCTTGCCCTGTGCTGTGCTTATACAGCAGCTGAAGGACCCTAGGGAAGCCACTCTGGGTTTTATAGTGAGGTGAATTGATTTGTTGTGCTATTGTGTTGAGATATTTCCTGTTTCTGGTCTGCTCGACTCAAGATATTTCATTCCTAGCATATTCAGTGGTTATTCTTGAGAACAAGTTAGAAAGGCGTGAGTGTCCAGGAGCACTTGGAGAACTGTCCTACAGATTCAAAGATTAGAGGGGAAAGGCTCTTGGAAGACTACTGTGGATGCTAGGCTGTTTCTCAGCCTTGGGATGTATAATGTGATGGACTTAACTGTGGTCTGCATTGTTTTGATCCCTCTGTCCGTCTACTCATGTCTATACATCCACCAATCTTTACCCACTCTTTCCTCTTCCATTATTCTTTTCACCTTTTTACACATCTCCATCTCCATCTGTATTACCAGTTGTGCATTGATCGGTTATGACGTAAACATTTGTTAATCCTCAAATGACAAGTGCCATGCCGAATACTTTAAGTTGTCTCATGACCACTTGATGAAATAATTGCTTGAGGGCCATTTTTGTTCATGCAGGCCACTTTTCTTCCTCTTTCATTTCATCTTCATCTTCATCATCATCATCGTTATTAGAGACTGTGTAGCTCTGGCTGTCCTGGAACTTGTAATGTAAACCAGGCTGTCTTTGAACTCACAGAGATCTGCCTGCCTCTGCCTCCCAAGTGCTGGGATTAAAGGCCTGCAGCATTACACCTGGTTCTGACTTACTATTATTTTTGAGACAAGGTTTTGCCATGTGTTCCAGGCTGGCTTTGAACTCATGGCATCTTTATGCCTCCGTCTCTCCAGTGCTAGGATTATAGGAGTTTGCCACTTTATATGGTAGTGGTGGTAGGAGCTGTCAACCACACTGCTGTGATCCCGGTATACCAGTCCCCTAATATCATAACAGATTAAAGACCTTAGCATTTAATACAAGACAACTGACAAGAGCTTTTCATGATATTTGAAGTTTGGATGCAGGAGGGCCAATGTTTTACATCTGTCTCTATGAAAATTTAGACCTGGCAAAGCACTGAAACCAAAGCGGCTGAGCGTTCAGAGCTAAACAGGACATCTGTATCAACCCTTTTCTCCCCAGCTGTGGCTTCGGGAGCAGTGCAGAAGAGAAGTGGGAAGAAGGTAAGAGCTGGAGGATGGGGCAGAGTGCTGTGAAATGCACCTTTCTGACCATGAATGACGTGAGTAGCCCACTCATGGACACACAGGAGCAGTGGTTACCTGCATAGGATCTTCGAAGATCAGCTGGCCAGAGTTCTGTCAGAGATGGGGCAAACGATGCCCAGCCCCCACCCTCACTGAGGAGCTAGTAGCAGTTGGTAGCTGCTGGGGGAGGAAGAATCATTCCTTTTGGAGGATGTGACCACTGGCAAGTTTCTCATGCTCTAGTGGGTGGCCCCACACCCGTGCACACATCAGCAGCACTAATTGGGCTTATGGGTTATAAAAAAAAAAACCTGAACAAAAACTTGGGAGGGAGATGGGTTGGAAGGATATGGGGGAGCTGGAAAAAGAAAATGGGGGTAGATATTATTATTCCGTTGTATGCCTATGTGGAATTCTCAATAATAAAGATAAGTTAACAAAAACCGGGGAGCTAGAGAGCTGAGCCTAGGGTCCTGTTCTTGCAGAAGACCTGAGTGTGGTTCACAGTATCCATGTCCAATGGCTCACAACTGCTTGCAGCTCCAGCTCCAGGGGATCCATCACCTCTGACCTCTGAGGACATCCAACCATGTGTCCATAACTCCATGTATACACAACTACAAAATAGTAAAAACAGATCTAAAATAACCCCTTAGCCCCGAGGCGTTTAGCGGCCATGTTTGCTGCTGCTGGAACGGCCGGAAAGGACAAGAATGTCCTATGGTAAGAATAAGACCCCCCACACAGAAAGAATGAAGGGAGGGATGGAGGGAAGATGCAGACATAAGAACACTTGCATCCCCACATTACTGGTGGTCAGGGTCTGGCTGGACCTTTCCAGGCCCTTGGCTTCTTATCCAAAGAATTGAAAATAGAAGCTCACTCAAGTTTATACAAGTAGCAAGGAAACTATTCAAAGAAGTAGAAAAGATCAGAATACCCTGTATGAGAGTATCCAGCCACATGATTGAAGACCCTCAAGGGCCCTAATTCTTTTTCTTTTAATTTATTTTTATTTCACATTTATTGGTATTTTTGCCTGCATGTATGTTTTGGATCCATGGAAGCAGAATTATAGATAGTTATGAACTGCCATGTGGGTGCTAGGAATTGAACCTGGGTCCTATGGAAAAGCAGCCAGTGTTCTTAACTCCTGAGCCATCTCCCCAGCCTAAGGGCCCCAATTCTTATTTGGGGCTTCTTTTCGTGGGGTTAAAGAGGAGGAGTTTGGTCACAAGGGGTATAGTAGGGGTGCTTTTCTTTTGTTACTGATAGATTGTTCTATAATTTTCCTACTACACAGGACCATTTTCATAATGCTCTAACTTTAATCATGTGGACATCCACATGATTATACATTGGAGGGTATTCAATATACAATAGGGTATCCTCCCTGCATTTACCTGAAGACAACATTTTGACTTATTTCACATGCTACTCAAATGAATTAAGACTGAATCAGTCTTTCTATCTTCAAACTGGGTACATTGGGGATACAGTTGAATGAATAGAAAGGTCTAAATTTGATTATCACCAGAATCTGAGAAATCTACTCTATTGTTCAGAGATGGAGGTGTACAGGTGGAACTCCGAGGGTATCCTGAAGTGGCTAGGGGCATTGTTTCCAGAGAGGTGTATGTGTATAGTGCAGGATGTAAAGGAGCTGAGCTGCCAAGTTCATTATCACAAGTAGGGATGCCGAATAACCCAAATGGAGGCCTAGGTTACTAAATTATTTCCTATGCTTGCCTGTTTCATCTGGATCCAATCAGGGCTAAAGGCCATCTTCCCCCACCCCACCTAAGATTTTATTTTTTAAAAATTGTGTGTGTGTATGCGTGTGTATGAGGGTGTGCATGTGTGTGCGCATGAATGTGTGTGTGTGTGGGTGCCTGTGGAACCCAGAGAATATACCAGATCCCCCGGAGCTGTAGTTATAGGCGTTTGTTTATGAGTCACCTGACCTGGGTGTCGAGCGTGAACACAGGTCCTTTGCAAGAGTAGTACGTGCTCTTAACCAAAGCCATCTCTCCACTCCTGAAGACAATCTGTTAATAGATCTAACAGATTTTGTTACATGACGGGACAAACTTTCTGCATTACTCTTGTCTCTGTTTCCTGAGGGCTTGGAACTGCATATCACTGTGCCCTTGACTCAAGTTTGTCCTTTTACATATCACTATCCTAGCTCTTTCCTAGCACACGTGAAGCCCTGGTTTTGATCTCTTCCACCACACAAGCCAGGGATCTGGAGAAGCCAGAGGTCTGGGAATTCAAGTTCGTCCTCCACTACATAGTGAGGCCCAGGTCAGGCTGGCTTATGTGAGACCCTGTCTCAAAGTCCAGACAAACAATAACCAGACAAAAAACCTCTGCCCCAATTCTCTTTTAGAAAGGATTTATTTTTTATTTTATGTGTATCAGTGTTTTGCTTCATGTATATATGTACACCACTTGCATACAGTGCCCATGGAGGCCAGAAAAAGGTATCAGAACCCTCAGAAATGGAGTTATAGATGGCTGTGAGCCACCATATAGATGCTGTGACACAAACCAAGGTCCTCTGTAAGAGGAGTAAGTGCTTTTAACCTCTGAGACATCTCTTCAGCCTCTCTATTTCAATTTTTTAAAAAGA
Organism: Microtus oregoni; assembly: GCF_018167655.1. Taxonomy (NCBI): domain Eukaryota; kingdom Metazoa; phylum Chordata; class Mammalia; order Rodentia; family Cricetidae; genus Microtus; species Microtus oregoni. The sequence goes on along the minus strand of NW_024543076.1, from coordinate 6,002,965 downwards.
TTCATTTATTTATGTACTATATATGGGTTTTTGTCTGCATGTACACATGACAATAGGAGAGGGCATCAAATCTCATGGGACTACAATTATAGATGGTTGTGTGTTGTATGAGAGGGCCTGCTTTTAGTCCTGGCCACCCTCCTAGCTTACATCTGAAACAATCACACAGAGACTGTATTCATTTAAACACAGCCTGGCCCATTAGTTCTAACCTCTTATTGGCTAACTCTCATATCTTGATTCAACCCATTTCTATTAATCTGTCTGTGACCACGAGGTCATGGCTTACCGGGAAAGATTCAGCATGTCTGACCCAGCATCTCTATGGCGGCTCTCTTTCTGCCCTTCTTCCCAGCATTCAGTTCTGTCTACTCCGCCTACCTAAGTGCTGCCCTATCAAAAGGCCAAGACAGTTTCTTTATTCAACCAATGAAAACAACACATAGACAGAACCTCCTATACCAGCTGTGAGCCACCATGTGGGTGCTGGGAATTGAACTCCTAACCTCCAGAAGAGCAGCCAGTGCTCTTAACTGCTGAGCCATCCCTCCAACCCTATTTCAATTCTTGTCTACATTGTTCCAAACATAAAGCCACTCTAGTACAGAACAAAACAATAAATCTAGAACTGAGCAAAAATTTCCATTAGATCATCCCTTTTTAATAAGTCAGTATATCACTGTGCTTTCCAAGTGGTTTCCGAAAGCATTTCTCCAAATAGTTCTCCTGGGAAAAGAAAATTGTCTTTGTATGATTGTGTGTGCATGTCTGTTTAAGTCTGTATTGTGACAATACAGTTGTCTCTGTATGATTGTGTGTGCGTGTCTGTTTAAGTCTGTATTGTGACAATACAGTTGTCTCTGTGTGATTGTGTGTGCATTCCTGCTTAAGTCTGTATTTTAAACTATACACTGAATACGTGTCCATCCGCCTTCTTCTGCTCTCCCCATCTTCCAAGCAGCCTTACCAGTCCCTCAATAACCTTCCTGATTTCTTCCTATTCTCCTTCCCCATCCCTAGCATCCACCATTGCAAGATTCTGTTTGTTTGTGTTTTAGATGATGTCTCCCTTTGTATCCCAGGCTGACCTGTACTCACTGTGTAGCCCAGGCTGACCTGTACTTGCTGTGTAGCCCAGGCTGTACTCACTGTGTAGCCCAGGCTGATCTGTACTCACTGTGTAGCCCAGGCTGACCTGTACTCACTGTGTAGCCCAGGCTGATCTGTACTCACTGTGTAGCCCAGGCTGACCTGTACTCACTGTGTAGCCCAGGCTGTACTCACTGTGTAGCCCAGGCTGATCTGTACTCACTCTGTAGCCCAGGCTGACCTGTACTCACTGTGTAGCCCAGGCTGTACTCACTGTGTAGCCCAGGCTGACCTGTACTCACTGTGTAGCCCAGGCTGACCTGTACTCACTGTGTAGCCCAGGCTAATCTGTACTCACTCTGTAGCTCAGGCTGATCTGTACTCACTCTGTAGCCCAGGCTGTACTCACTGTGTAGCCCAGGCTGACCTGTACTCACTGTGTAGCCCAGGCTGACCTGTACTCACTGTGTAGCCCAGGCTGACCTGTACTCACTGTGTAGCCCAGGCTGTACTCACTGTGTAGCCCAGGCTGACCTGTACTCACTGTGTAGCCCAGGCTGACCTGTACTCACTATGTAGCCCAGGCTGACCTGTACTCACTGTGTAGCCCAGGCTGTACTCACTGTGTAGCCCAGGCTGACCAGTACTCACTGTGTAGCCCAGGCTGATCTGTACTCACCGTGTAGCCCAGAGTAGCTCAAAGCTTCATCCTCTTGCAGAACTTCTACTACTTCTTCTTCCTCCTTCTCCTCTTCCGCCTCTTTTTCCTCCTTCAAAAGAAAGCCAGGAATGGGAGTAGTGGTACATTTCTTTCTTCTTTCCTTACTTTCCTTTTTCTTTCTAGTTGATTTAACTTTATTTTATGTGCATTGGTGTGATGGTATCTGATCCCCTAGAACTAAGCAACAGACAGTTGTGAGCTGCCATGTGCATGCTGGGAATTGAACCCTGGTCCTCTGAAAGAGCAGCCAGTGCTGTTAATGGCTATGCCATCTCCCCAGTCCCTTGCCTCAACTTGTAAGTGTTGGTATTACAGAGGACATTCTGACCCTCTTCAATACTGACCTACAGTTTCATAACTGAGTGAGGACTAGTGGGATTTGTTTTTCCGTGCCTGGCTTGTGTCTCTTGACCAAAGATTCTGAGGATGCTTTTTCATGTTATCCCTCTTCGGGGCTCAGCTTCACAGGACCTGCAGGGGACGTTATATGCCCAGGGCAAGGAGGACATAGGGTTGGCTTGAGATCTCAACTTTGAGGCCTGCAGAGGGAGTCTAGTGAATGGCTAACTTCCAAGTCAGAACCAGGGCTCTGGCCGAAAACATGAGGATGTAATATTCCAGAAAGAACTGGAAATGAGCAGGAGACCAAATGACTCAGCTTCTGAAATTCCCTGACCTTGGGGAGGGGTCCATTTCACTTCCCATGATACCCCAAATCTGATCATGTCTAGAGGGTCGTGGCTCAGACCCAGGGGCAGAGCTTGGCCCTGTAGGCCTGGAGTTGGTGGAACATTGCCAGAGTTCCAGAAGAGCTGGAACACGAGGGGCAAAGTCTTGAGCAACAACACAGTCCCCCTTCCCTGTTTCCAACCCTCTGGAACTTGAAGTAATGTCATGTCTGGGGTTTGTTTTTTAATGCCTTCCTCCGTTAGCACAGCCCCGGGGTGCCTGGGCTTCTACTGAGCTTGCTTGGGAGAAATTCAGGAAACTGGGGCCCCTGAAAACCAAGTAGAAGTGACCCACGCAGTCAGAGATGTGGAGTTCTGGAGGACTAGAGAGAGATAGGGGAGGCCCGTGATGGAGGGAGCTTGAGAATGAGTGGGGCCCTGGGAAGACCGGCTAGAGAGGTTGAGCCAGCACAACAGCAAGCCCCAAGACTCCAGAGAGACAAGGGGATTGTGGTTCTCCCAGTGTAGGTAAGGAGTGCAGAGCGGTGGTGGTGGTGGTGGTGGCCACGGCAGAGGTGGTGGCAGTGGCGGTGGAGGCAAGAAAGACTGCAGGGGCTGGGGACTGAGAGAGCTATTTCTGGTCAGATTCCTGGGGGTGGAGTCGGGATGGCTAACCCAACTCCAGTGCACAGTCCCAGAGGCTAGGCTGGAAAACAAGTGCCTGGACTTTGGGCTTTTAAGAAAGCCCTGTGTTCAGTACTGCAGCTGCCCTGAAAGGGAAAGGCTGGAGGCAGAGGTGGGCTTAGGACAGGGGACTGAAGAAGCTGTGCAGACTACAGAGACAATGAAAGAGTAAGAGACCCGTGCCCTTAGCACACTCCAGAAGAAGAAACAGATAGACGAGCTGGGGAAAAATAGATCCATGTCTGGCTTCCAGGCTGTGGAGCCAACTGCCTATTTGGTTGGTTTTTTTTTTTTAATTGGCATTCTGACAGATGTCTAATTCCAAAACCAACATCTAGATTCTCAACACATTCCTCCCAGTTTGTTCCCTTTCCCAGGCACCGGTCTCTGAGAATGTCACCACCATCCTGCCAATTGCTCAGGCCTGAAGCCTGTTATCCTGGGTTTTCCGTTTCCTTCATGCTTCATAAATAGAACCTCAGTGCTTAACCTGTTGCTCCATTTCATATGTATGTTTAGCATCCCTACTCTCTTCCAATTGCTCCCTCCTGGGATAGGCCAGTGTCAACTCCGTTCAGGCTGTGACTCTGACTGTCTCCCTCTCTCTCCTATATTATCCATTTTCCAGGCCACCAATGGGGTCTTTTAAAACTTTAAACATGGTCATGTTACTCCTTGGCTTCAATCTCTCAGAGTACTTAAAATCAAACCTTCATTCCTTCCTGTAACCTGCAAAGTCACAGGTCATCAGGTCATGTGACCCTGGCCTCCTAGTCCCTCCTCATTTTATTACCCTCCCTTCCCTGTCTTCTAGGCCCCAGCCACACCAGCCAGCCCCTTCTCTTTCACGACTGACTCTTCTTTTAGGCATCACCTCAAAGAGGTGTCCCCTGGGTGTTCTATCCTACTGGTAATAGGATACACTTATAGGATACACCTATAGGCTGTGACCATGGCAGTGTCTTGGCCCATGAACTCAGTAGTGTGTAAAGTGTCCGTGGCCAGTTCTTATGAATATAAAAAGAAAGAAACAAACACCTACTAAACCCTAGGAAGGGTTTCAGAACTCATGACTATAGAGAGCTTTCCTTTTTTAAAAAGACAGGGTCTCACTATGTAGTTTTGGCTGAGCTGGAACTCACTGTGTAGACCAGGCTGTCCTTGAACTCACAGCTATCTGCCTGCCTCTGCTTCCTGAGTGCTGGGATTAAAGAGGTGTGCCACCACATCCTGTCTATCTTTTTTACTCAGTTTTTCCCCTCTCTCTGTGCTTGTACTTGTTTGAGTTCCCTCACCCGCTTTTAACCCCGCTTTGTTCCATTCTTGAATGTGGCGTTTTATGGTAGTATTATTACTCCCACCAAGATTCTGACTTAGTTCTTTCCTTGGGGTTGCTCTCTTGACATTAAGTACGGTCATGTGACCCACTTCTGCTAAAAAAAAATGTGAACAAAAGTGGTGTGTGTCACTTGTGATCAGAAACATTCAAGAAAATGTTCTCTCTTGCTGTCTTTCTCAACTGTTCATGGGAACATATGGTGTTGAAGGGGTGTGAGAAAGATCAAAGCGGCTGGCATGTGGCGCTGCCACATGGAGCCCAGCTGTGCTAAGTGCTTGCCTGGACCCAGAGTGGCTTGGTGTTTGTGTGGGAATAGAATTTGTTGTGTTAAAGTGCACAGATTTGGGCGCACTTGTCAGCTTAGCATTACTCGGTCTATCCTGTCAATCAGAGGCAGTTTGGTGGTTGCAGAACAGAGAGATCACAAGAAAGCTAGAGGAGGAAGGAACGTCACCCTGAGGTCTTAGAGATGGAGATTGTCGTAGACTGAATATGCCCACTCTGAATTCATATGATGGAGACTTATTCTCAGTGCCACCATAACTATAGACAGGACCTTAATCGGCTCCATTCAAGAGGTAGAGACAGGAGGATTAGGAGTTCAAGGCCATCCTCAGCTATATAGTGAGTTTGGGGTGAGCTTGAGCAAATGAGACCCTGTCTCCAAAACAAACATACAAACAAAAATAGAGTTAAATGAAGTCATAGAGATGGGAACAGTAAGCCAATGTGTGCCTTTAAGAAAATATTCTCTCGGGCTGGAGAGATGGCTCAGCGGTTAAGAGCATTGCCTGCTCTTCCAAAGGTCCTGAGTTCAATTCCCAGCAACCACATGGTGGCTCACAACCATCTGTAATGAGGTCTGGTGCCCTCTTCTGGCCTGCAGGCATACACACAGACAGAATATTGTATACATAATAAATAAGTAAATAAATATTTAAAAAAAATTCTCTCTCTGCTACACACACACACGTACACACACGTACACACACACACACACACACACACACACAGAGGAATGAGAAGGTTCTAAAGTGGTTAGGAAAAGACCCCTCATCAGAAACTGACCACACTGGTACCATGATATTGGGTTTTCAATCTCTAACATTGTGATAAAATAAATTTCTATGGTTTAAGCTGCCCTGTCTATGGTGTGTATGTGTGTCTTAATGATAACCTGAGCTGACCAGGACAGCCGTGCTAGTTACTAAGGTTCTAAGTGAAGCAAAGCTGATACTGTGTTGTTTTTAACTCTAAGATGTACACCAGTGTTGGATAGTCACAGAGCAGACGGTCGAGATATCCCTCTTTCTCACTGCCCACAGACTTCACCTTCTTGATGTTTGAGAAATGGTCTCAGTTTGCTTTGCACCATCAAATCCAAAAGTCATGCTCTCGTTTCTCCAGCTCCCTTTGCAGGTGAGATGCAAACACACACCATAGACTTTGCTAATTAGAAAAACCTTTCAAGTGTCATGACCTGCTGAAAAGGAGCTGGGTTATCAGAGAATCTATTCTGGAGAAGATAGGAGTGGCGACAGAGATAATGTCCATCTTACAGGGGCAACTGAAGCTAGTTTTACAGAGTTTGTGACAGCCGGTAGGCTGGCCATCTGCACAAGTGGAGGATCTGTCTGTCTGCCCATCCATCCATCCATCCATCCATCTATCCATCCATCCACCTACCCTTCTAACTGTCTGTCAATCATTTGTCTGTATATCTGTTTATCTCTGTCATCTATCTCTGGGATAAGTTAAGTACATGTGCTACCACTGAGCTAGCCCCCTCTCTGTCTATTTAAAAAGATCACAGGGGGCTGGAGAGATGGCTCAGTGGTTAAGAGCATTGCCTGCTCTTCCAAAGGTCCTGAGTTCAATTTCCAACAACCACATGGTGGCTCACAACCATCTGTAATGAGGTCTGGTGCCCTCTTCTGGCCTGCAGACATACACACATATACATTATGTATACAGATAGAATACTGTATACATAATGAATAAATATTTAAAAAAATAAAAATAAAATAAAAAGATCACACCAAACTAACAGAGATACAAATGCAAAGTGTTTGTCCTTCCTCCCATCTTGAAAAACTATGCTTCAAGAACAACTTGCAGGCCAAATTTGAGTTTGGAATCTTTGGACCTTGGAAGTTCCATGGTGAAATGAGTTTCAGCTCACTTTCATTGCTAATAACACACTACCACACACTGGTTAGTTCATGAAACAAGGAGGTTTATTTTGGTTTATAGCTCTAGTCTGAGGTTAAAGGTCCACACCTGGTGATGGTTTTCATACTGTGAGAGCCCATCCATGGCACCAAGGTGTCAGGTGACAACACATTTCTCTGGTCTCTCTACTTCTTACAAAGCCACTAGAATCATGAGGCTTTCCCTTGTTTTATCCAACCCCAAAATCACCTCACAAGGGCCTCAGCCCTTCGATGGTCTCTGCCTCCTTGTCAGTCAATGAGTACTGAATTTCTGCATGAATTCCATAGGAAGCCTACTCAAGCCATTGCGAGTGATAAGGAAAGGGCCAATTCTCACCTTCGACTTGTTCCTTTCCTCTTCCTACTTGAATTCCTATCTTACTCGCTTTAAGGGTCTCGTAATCCTGAGGGCAAACATTCCAGCCCATACTTAAGTACAAGCTTTGTATTCTTTACATGTAGCTACTTCTTGTCCACTCTCTGGACCTAATGCTGTATCCTCAGTGCCATGGGCCATCCTGGGAAGGACAGAAGAAGAGGAGGCCCACAATGGTACTGGGGTGTCTGGGACCAGCCTCGACAAAAATACCTCTCATCAGGGTAGAGGTGTGGGAATTTAGAAATATAGTAAAGAATATGAAGACGCGAATGAAAATAATAAAGCAGGAACATATAGGACAGTATTGGGAGGGAGTTCCAGTGAGTACTGAAAATTCACCCGCATTTAATTTCCAACTGCTTGAAATACCCCTGACACCAAAAGGTAGGAGAAAGACAAAAGACTGCATTAACAGGGTACAAGGAAACGAACACACCAATTGAAGGTCACGGACTACATTCTGTTGCTAGAACAAAACAAGTTATGCTCACCCACAAGACCAAAACACTCTGTAGGCAAACCACTCCCAAGTTATCTCCATAAAGGGAACTGGAACTTAGTTGGATCCTTAGACTCTTGTCTGAGATAGGAACAATTTACTTCTCTATTCCTGGAGCACAAGGTCTGGCTATTAGCCACACCTGTTGATGATAACCTTGAGAGAGCAGTACTCTTCTTGGTGGGACCTTTGCTTGAGGTAGAAGCACAAAAACCTCGAAGGAACTAGAGGTAAATTCCAACTCTCTGACCTTTGGTCAACGTGGAAATAAGCTCACATTTTCAGGCCTCCACACTGGGGGCAGAGAATTTCCTGTTTCTTAGCTCTCTAAGTGTTGAATAAGAAAGAGAAACTTGGGATCGGTGTGGGCATGCTGAGACTCTTGATGCTGTGTTTAGAAATATGACTGGAGGAAGGTCAAGGGCCATGCCGTCCTCTAGAGCTGCCTGGGTTTGTCCTGACTGTACTGCACGACTGCAGAGTGATCTTCCAGGGCTTCCTCATCCTCCCTGGGCTCCCCACACCCACTTCTGTTTAAACCTACCAGTGAATGTCAGTGGCTTTGCAAGTAAGAATAATAATTGAAATTGCCTGGCGCGAGTGAGAAGGAAACACAGAACACACAACAAACCTGCTTAGGAGTTTAATAAAGGGGCATGTATAGGCCTGGGGAAGTCAGTGTGCAGAGAGAGAAAGATGGCACATCCAGCTTTTAAAAGCTGCCTAGTGCATGCACACAGGGGGTTGGTGTGGCTACATCATATACAGATATACAGATGACAGGGTCCACGCATGTGCGCAAGGACTTAGCTGAGTCATACGTGGATGATGCAACCACGCATGTGTGCAAGGGTTTAGCCGAGTCATATGTGGATGATACGCTGCACGTGGGTCACGTGGGGCCCTTTAGCATCCCCGGGGGCCATTAGGCACTGCTGCCTGAGGGCTTGTCTGCACATGCCTGGACCCTGGAACCCGGAAGTATCAGCCTTACGTGGCTGAAATCATTACATTCCCCCCTTTTGTTTATTATAAAAATTTGGGGTGTTTGGGATCTTTAATGGGTGGGAATGGAGCATCGTAAGGTCTCTCGTCACTGCTTCCTGCTGATTTTGTGGGCATCGGAGAGTTGAGATGCTTGACCATGTCCTGGGGTGGCTGATTACTTTTATGTTTTTTTCTGAGCTCTGTGGAACTGGCTGGTTGGCAGCTTGGGCCTTGCAAGATGCTGGAAAGGCAGAAAAATAAGTCTGGAAAAAATTTTAGATCCTGGTAATTAAGGGAAGAGAGTCCCAAGATGGAAGATAGAGGGCTTGTTTTTTGGGAGGAGGTGGAGGAGGGAATTTCCCAGGGGTTTCAGAAACCAGGAGTGATAAGGGATGAATTAAATGATACTTATTTTGGGTGAGTCTGGTCCATTTAGATAGGTCCAATTGGCTCCCTGGAGCTTATGAAAAAAAATGTTTGAAAAGAAATAAATTTTAGACATAGTTACGATTGTATAGTGTTGGAATAGAAGATGGTGGGAAGGGGGGAGGAAAAGAATGGGGAATTTTTAGGCCCCTTAATGTTTTACCTGAAGCAGATCTTAAGGCACTTTAGCATCATGATTTTACCTTAACATCCAGGGGACACTGCTGCAGTCAGTGATAAACCCTTTTTGTTAAAGACTGTTTTGGGAGTTTTTGGAGTTTGGGGCCATAAGCAGGGTGCCCAGTCCTGAGTGGTGGGGTCCAGCTTCTTTGATAGGTATGCCACAGGTGCAAAGGAAGGTCCCAGCTGATGTCCTAGGACTCCAAGGGCATATTCTTTCTTCTCTGTTACATAGAGGGAGAAAGGATGAGTTAAATCTTGGAGATGAAGAGCTGGGGCCAGGATAAGGGCTTGTTGGAGTCTCTGGAAGGGTTAGTAATGGGATGGAGAAGGGGCTCATGTGGAGAGCTGAGAGCTGCCTCGTATAAGGGGTAGGCGAGGAGAGAAAAAGAGGGAATCCAGGAATGCAGGAAGTCAGCTATTCCTAGGAATGATAAAACCTCTTCTTTTATAGAAAGAACTGCAAGGGACTGAATTAGCTTCTTTCTGTCCTAGCATAATAGCTTTTTGTTAAAATATTTATTTATTTATTATGTATACAATATTCTGTCTGTGTGTATGCCTGCAGGCCAGAAGAGGGCACCAGATATCATTACAGATGGTTGTGAGCCACCATGTGGTTGCTGGGAATTGAACTCAGGACCTTTGGAAGAGCAGGCAGTGCTCCTAACCTCTGAGCCATCTCTCCAGCCCCCACATAATAGCTTTTTGGGTTGGGGTAATAGTTAATCCCAAGTAAATGACCTGAGAGGTAGATAGTTGGGCCTTAGGAGGTGAGACTCTACAGCCCTTTTTGGACAAGAAATTTAAAAGAGCAGAGGTATCAGTTTTGCTGATCTCCAAGGATGGACTGCAAAGTAAAATATCTACATACTGTATAAGTTTAGAGTTAGGGAGAGACAGAGAAGATCAGAAGCTAAAGCTGACCAAACAGGTGTGGGCAGTTTCGGAATCCCTGGGGGAGGATGGTCCAGGTGAGCTGTGTGGAGAAGTGAGCGTCAGGGTCAGTCCAGGTGAAGGCAAAGATCTTTTGAGATTGGAAACTGAGAGGAAGAGAGAAAAAACATCCTTGAGGTCTAAAACTGAGAAGTGGGAGGTTCCTGGGGGGACAGTGGAAAGAAGTGTGTAAGGGTTAGGCACTACAGGATGAAGAGGGACCACGGCAGAGTTAATGAGCTGGAGGTTCTGTTAGGTTTTTTAACAGCAAGTATAGGGGTGTTAAAGGGAGAAAGAGGTGGGGTGAAGTAGCTTTTTTCTTAGGAAGTCAGAGACAATAGGTTAAGTTCCCTAAGAGAGGGGGCACTGAGCTTGGGTAATGTATTTAGTAGGATCTTGTAATTGGATAAGGATGGGGGAATGGTGTTTAGCAACAGAGGGCTTTTGGGTGTCTCAGACTTGGGGGTTCACCTGAGAGGCTGGTAGAGGAAAAGACACATTGGAGCTGGGAGGTTGGGAGGCTAGAAGGAGGGAGGGCTGCTGGCGAATCTGGGGTAAGGTGAATGGAAGGAGCAAATGAAATGGAAGCTCCTACTTCTGCTAAAAAATCTCTTCCCAGCTGGGTGGTGTTGGCACACACCTTTAATCCTAGCACTCGAGAGGCAGAGGCAGGCAGATCTCTGTGATTTTGAGATCAGCCTGATCTACAAGAGCTAGTTCCAGGACAGGCTCCATAGCTACAGAGAAACCCTGTCTCGAAAACATAACAAAACAAAACGAAACAAAAATTCCCATAAGAGGTACTGGGCAGGCTGGCATGACTAAAAATGAATAAGTGAGATAAATACCCCTAAAAACACAGTTAAGTGGTGGGGTCAGCTGTCCCCCTACCCCGACAATAGTGAAACTAGAAGGAGAGGTAGGACCCCAGAATTCCCTTAGTACTGAGTATGTGGCTTCAGTGTCTAAGAAAAAGGAGATGGGCCATCCCGATACCGTGATGTTTACGTGTGGCTCCCTGTTACAGACGACATCTGTGGTCGGGTCAAAGGAGCCCAAGCAGCCTCACTCATTCATGGCCAGACCTAGAAGGTCAACTTGGGAATTATCTGGGTTTGATGTCTCCATGCCACTATATGCAGGAGGCAATCGACTGCCCAATGTCCTTCCCTATGGCATTTTGGACAAGGTCTTGCAGGACCAAGATGAGGATTAGGGCTTGCTCCATTAGGGCTAATCCAACCCAGTGACCAGTTATACCACATTTAAAACACGGGCCTGGTGGTTCTTGAGCTCCAGGGGGCAAGGGAGCAGCACAGACAGCACAGATCAGGTGGTCTGTCACCTCAGCTGGTCAGAGGACCATGGCTAGCACATGACAGTGATTGTGGGCTTTGTCATCCCTTGCATGATACACCTTAAAAGCTAACTCTTAAGATTTCTGCCTGCAGGGTCAAGGGGCCTTTCTCCAAACGTCTAAGTTTAGCCTTAATGTCAGGGTAGCACTGAGAAAAAAAAAGTCATGAGTAACTGTCTGCCTTCCGTGGTTTCTGGATCTAAGTTAGCATATTGTAACAGGGCTTTAGTGAGGTATTCCAAAAATGCAGAAGGATTTTCCTTCGTGTCTTAAATGACCTCTGAGAGATTATTATAGTTTACTGGCTTGAGGGCAGCTTTATGGAGACCTGCCAGGAGACAAGTCAAAAACTGGCCCCTAGCTAAAATCCCACTGGGAGTATTATAGCCCCAGTGAGGCTCTTGCTCTGGGACTGCCTCTGCCCCTGGAGGCTGTGTTACATGTGTTTGGTGAAAATCATCTGCATGTAGTCTGGCCTGCTCCCAGACTCGCCTGTGCTCTTCAGGAAGTAGGTTATTAGATAGGATCATATAGTTATCATGAAAGGTAAGATTATAAGATTGGGTAATATATTGGAATTGCTTAATGAAAGTGGTAGAATTAGATGTATAGGATCCCAGTTTTTGTTCTATATGGGAAAGTTCTGAGAGGGAGAAAGGAACGTGTACCCTAATCAATCCATCTATGCTGGCCACCTCTTACCCACGAGAACTGCAGCCGGCTTGGCTTGATCAGGGTTGGGCTCCATAGCAACACAAGAGCATGTGAGAGGAGGGGTAAAGGTGGGTGCCAGAGCCGGGTGGGTGCTGCAGCCAGGCACTGGAGAAGAAGAATGGTCCAGCAGGGCTGATGGAGTAGTTAGTCGGGGGAGAGAGAGAGCTGAAGAGCGAGCAGAGGGAGGTGGCAAGGCAGCGGGAAGTTAAGGAGTGGAAGTATCTGTCTGCTGAGGTCAGGAAGGTGTGGATTCCTTAGCAGGGTCCTGAGCAGTAGCTGAAGGAACAGGGGTAGGAGCTGCAGGGATTGGGTAGGAGCTAAAGGAACAGGCGTAGAGGCTGGAGGAACGGGGGTAGGAGTTGAAGGAATGGGAGTAGCTACCCACTGAGGTTGAAAAGGCAGGGTTCGTTAGCTGGGTCCAGAGCAGAAGTGGAGGGTTCTTCCAATTCAGATGGCATAGCCAGGAACATGCGAGCAGGTGAACAACTTGCAAGGACAGAGGGCTTAGGCTTAGAGCTTAGACAGTAAAAGGTTTGGATGTAAGGAAACTCCTTCCATTTGCCTGTGTGTTGACAGTAGTTAGAAAGCTCCCATAGTATATCGGGATCAAAGGTGCCGCTAGGCAGCCACTTTAAATTGTTACCTAAATTGTATTGGGGCCATTTTTTTTTGAACTCTGAAGTTTTATTCAGTGGGTCTCTGGGTCTAGAAGAAGGTGTTAGGCCTCTTGGTAGTGAAGCGAGGCTTGTGCTGGCGCCGCAGAACACGGTGGGGCAGCGGGAACTTGATCTTGGAGTCATGGAACTGCTTGACAGCCGGCCTGCGACATTTGCCGGCGGCGATCTCTTCCACCTTCATGATCTGGATGGAGTGTGCACGGGCACGATGCCGGGCACCCATGTCTCGGTAGCACTGTGTGACAGCCCCAGCAGTGGTCAGGTCGCGGTACTCGCGGTACATGTTGTGTGTCCCACTGCGGGAGTCATAGCGCAGCCAGATGCCGAAGTTCTTCCTGCGCAGGGGGGACTTCTCGAATACCTGCCCACAGTACACGATCTCCCCGGATGACTTCTTCACCTTCTTCAGCTGTGACACGAAGTACCAGAAGCGGGACTTAGCCACCACATGGTTGGGGGCGAAGATGCGCATTCGGTACAGCGGTGGTGTGTGGCACTTCGGGGTGGGTAAGCAGTGCCCCACCACCTTGTACTCCCGGAGTGTGCCCGAGGCCTTCATGGCGGTCCGTCCTCGTCCACCGCCAGTCATAAAAGGAAGTTGGGGCCATTTTTTTGAACAAAGATGGACAAGTGTGGGATCTGTAAGTAGGGCTTTAAGGCCTGGGTTTTAGGGCCCCTAAAAGGCATCCCAGGCAGAAGGCTGGATTGATGGGCTTGGATGGCTTGCTACCCATAGCTGAAACCGTGAAAACCCGTGAAGATGGCGACATCACAAGGCCTATAGGGAGACGTATCCCCTCTATAGGCGGGGTATAAATTGGTGGTGAACACCGCAGGACTTGTAGGAGAGTGTCCTCTGTCTACAGGTGGGGTGCTAAAGCCTGACTGGATCTGGTTGGGGTGACTTGGAAGCTAGAGAGGCCAGAGGCCACTCTGAGTGGCCTTTCATGGTGGGGGAAAAGAAAAAGAAAAGAAAAGAAAAAGACAAAAAGAGAAAGAAGAATCTGAGGGACTCTGAGTCCCCAGTCTCAGGAGGACTGACCCCAGGTTGTCCAAACACAATTTTAGCTTAGGGAAGCAATCCAGAGATGAATGTAAGCAAAAGGCTCAACTGTGGCCATAAAGACCGTGGTTGGGCTGTCCCCTCATTTCTAGGAACACCAGATTCTTTCCGGGAGCTCAACAGTCAATTCCTTGGGTTCAGAGAAACACTTAAACTGACCAGAATGGGGGAAACTCACCAACTGAAGCCGGTGTGCATAGAAATCGTGCTCAGGCAAATGGAACACGTGGTTGTTGTGGAAAAAATACCTGGTTCCAGATCCCGACACCAGGAGAGGAGCTCGGGGCGGGGGAGCCTCCTGAGTCTCACAGCACCAATGGAATTACCTGGCACAAGTGAGAAGGAAACACGGAACACGCAACAAACCTGCTTAGGAGTTTATTAGAGGGGGCGTGTACAGGCCTGGGGAAGTCAGTGTGCAGAGAGAGAGAGAGGAAGATGGTGCGTCCAGCTTTAAAAAGCTGTCTAGCGCATGCGCCCAGGGGGTTGATGTGGCTATGTCATATGCAGATGACCGGCTCAAGCATGTGTGCAAGGGCTTAGCTGAGTCATAAGTGGTTGATGTAATCCACGCCGCACATGGTTCACACAGGACCCTTTCACATCCCTGGGGTCCATTAGGCACTTCTGCCTGAGGGCTTGTCTGCACGTTTGAACCCTCGAACCCGGAAGTCTCAGCCTTATGTGGCTGATCTTTACAGTAATGATGCTTTTATTTGCCTTCTGTAAGCAGGAGGCACTCCATGAAGCCTGAGACAAAATTCATTTAGCCCATTATTGGGTTGTCAGCTACCAGGACAAAGTTTGTCATGAGTAAATATTCTGGGTTGCAACCAGCGGTGAAGCGCTACTTTGATGAAAAGAGATTTGGCAGGACCCTAAATGATGACAGTCGAGTCATGCTCTGACCCTCAATGCTGTCACACTGGGAGATGTCACAGATGTAGGCTATAGAGAAAGTGGTGACCCTGGGAGTTGAACAGTGCTTCTGGCCTTTCTTGTCAGACTCCTTGTCTGATGGTGGTAGAATCTCTGAGGGAAGTGGTGATAATGGGGAGAATTGGACATCAGTGGTGGTCCTGTCATTGGGGAGAATTCGATAGGTACCCGGACTGCTTATCAAGGCTGAGTGTTCTCAAATTGCTGAGATCTTCACGGCATTGGGATCCTGACAAGGAAGGCTGGCTAGCTTCTGGGGAGGATCCTTGAAGTAATTGCCTGATGGGCATGTGATTGTAGTGACTGAGGTGTTGATGGAAATAGGCTCAGACTTCCAGGGATGGAGAGTCTGAGATCCACAGCTCTGGGGGATCCAGTTGACTTCGAACTCTGATGTCACGGTTTCCCATCTCTGCCAGGTTGGAGACCAGAATGGTTCATGTTTTCTTCCCAGTGGAGCCAAAGGAAAGAGCTCAAAGTTCTAGGCACAGAAACAGAGTAAAATCTCCCTGGTCCTCAGAATCTCCTTCTGCATCCTGTCTTCTGCCTGCCTGCTTGAAACCATCCAGGAAATAGAAGTAGTCCATGCAATTGTGTCCTCCAGGAGACCATCCCTCCACTGTCATCACCAAATACTTTGTTCTTCAGACTGGTTCCTGGCAGGTTAGCACAGAGGCCCTCAGTGCCCTGGCCCATCAGAGGGTGGCCCTGGCCCTTTCTAAAAACCACATACACAGAACCCCAAGTTTTCTGAACCCCCAGGCCCGCCCTTCCATTTTCCTTTTCTCTTGGCATCCTGGTCTCTCCCCGTCTTATTCCTTGGGAACACGGAGAGGCAGGCGAGCTCTGCAGCCTAGTCTCACATTCCATGGGAAAACTGATGCCGGGCAGATTTCCTCGTTGCAGCTCTGGAGAATCTCACTGCCCTTCTGCTGGAGAGTGTCAAGAGGCTGGGTGCTCTCCAGGGGCCATTTCTATTTCTGAGTTCAAGCACTGCCTGGGTCTTCCAGCTTCCCTTCTTGTTGTTTCCCCCACTCAGCTCTTCCTCGCAAGCCAAAGCCATTCTACCCCAGCTAGACAACACAGCCCTCTGGCCCTGAGTTCAAGTACTACTGATCAGGCAGACTTGGGCTTCAGTGCCAGCTTTGTTATATATTGCTTCTGTGGACTCGAGAGGTCACTCTACTTCTCGGTACCACAATTTCGTCATATGGCAGTAATGGTAGCTACCTCATAGGCCACTAGAGGATACAGTGATATAATGCAGATAAGGACCTGGGCTTGGAGATCGGCAAATGGTTGCCCTGTGGGAGTGGTTAAACCTTTACATCTGGCCCTGTCGTTCTGTTTCGTCTATGGCATGGGCCAGTTGAGAGGTGATATGTGTAGCATTCTGGGACCAACCTGCCCTGCTTGAACCCCAGCTCTGCCATTTTCCTGCTGTCTAGCTTGGGCAAGTTACCTCCCTTCTGTTCCGCTTTTTTTTTTTTTTTTCACCTACAGCATGAGATTGGTCTTAGTCCCTACACCAGTGTCCAGCACCTAGAAAGCTACAGAGCCATGCTCATCCACGTGGACCAAGCCTGGGGGACAGGGTGTCTGGGAAGTCTGGTGTCCAGAGAAATGCCCATTCTTGGAGGAAACTCCCCAGCTGGAAATCTTGCTCCTTTGTAAGACTATTTCCAAGACTTTCTGCTGATTCTGAATTTCCCGGAGGGTAGAAGAAGGGGGTGGCATGGGGTGGGGGCTTGCCGAGAAGTGGAACCCGAGATTATCAAAACCGTATGGGGTTGATTCTGGCCAGACACTTAATCCCACAACAGAGGCGGCTCCGACTGCCTTGAGAAGCGGGTGTGTGCTGTGCTGTGTGTGTGTGTTAGGAAGGGACTATGCTCAATTTAATTTTTTGTTAATCATACATGTGTTGGAGCTTATTCTGTGCCAGCCACACAAAGCCCTGTTGAAATGGATGTGGACAAGGCTCAGTCTCTTCCCCAGGGAATTCTCAGCAGATGTTGATGGCAGGAAGCTTCATCTGAAAAGGCTGGGAGCTCCCTGAGCAGGAGGGACATTAGGTGACTTTGGGAAGCTGTTAGCTTCAGGGACCCTGGGCCTTCAGGAACCATGAGTCTTTATGACAGAAGGTATCAGCCTACTTCAGGTCTTGAGCTTGTAGTCGATACTGTGTGCCCCAGGGAGGAAGATGTCTGTGTAGAGTGTGTAGCAAGCCTCCATATCCTGCTTGGGGAGCTAGGAATCCATGCTTCCTGTCAGAGAGTTAGCACCTTTGTCAGAGACAAGCAAGCAGCAGGCCATCCTCATCCGTGGATTCTAGACAAACTGGAGACAGTGGAGTTACCATGCTGAGAAGGTTTGAGCAGGAGGAGGCAAGCCCACCCCCATTTCTAGAGAGACTAAGACCCAGTGCCTGAGGAGGGGGTGCGGTCATTACAGCTTGGGTGTGGGAAGCAGAGGAAGCCAACTGGAAGGTAATGGCTGGGGGAGTTATATGTACCAGCAGGGGAGGTTATATGCCTGTTTCTTGTGGGCATTCACTCTCTACATTCTTACTTTACCAGGCTTTCCTAGTCAAGCAGGAGACTATTTGACGTAAGGCATGCCACTAGCTCCTAGATTTTCTTTCTTCCTTAGCCCTGGGGTCCCAAGAAGCGGGAACATTTCTAGGTATGTTGGCTATTGGGGAAGCCGGTAAAAAGCTGAAGGTTTAGTGTGAGATCAGAATGTCCAGGAGTCAATTCTCTGGAAGGACTCAACAATCAGGCCCTTCCTGCTGCCGGACACATGGCATTGCACCCTGGTCAGGCCCTTCCTGCTGCCGGACACACGGCACTGGAGCCCTGGGCTGGAGATTGTGGAGGGAGCTTGCCCAGAGTCAGCCAGTGAAGGGTGGAGACAGGGCTGTGAGGCAGGCCCAGACACTGGGATCAGGATGTGCTCCTTCACCTCCCAATGTCAGAGCCGTGGAGTTAATGTCCAAGGGTCTCTGTCCTGGCAGCATCTTGGGCTGGCCTTCCATGCTCGCCTCTTCTCTTCTTTCTATTTCTCTGAGGCCCAAGGCACCTCTGAGGCCAAGGGAGGATTTATGCCTGATGTCTCAGTGCCCCTGGGACCTGAGCAAGATCTGAGGCAACCTCTCCCACCCCGGATGCTTATCTGTTGTCTGTGGGAGGCAGAGAACTCCACGGCTGGGTGACTCTACAGACAGACTAATGGATTGGTACACAGGAAGTGGGTATGGGGGCAGTGGGTAGGTGGAGGTCAGCTACAGGCATGGGTGCATGAAGGGGTGGGTGATTTACGTCAGTAAAAACAGTTTTCTAGCCATAGCAACTGTTCTGGAAACCACCCTTTGGGACTCTGAGACCTGAGATACTTGAGGTTTTGAACACCTGTCTGTAGAAGAGGCTGCGACACTTCCCGTAGCCCAAGGCTCTCTGCTCCTCCTCTTTGCCCCATTGTAACTCCCTCCCGCCACCCCCCCCCCCCACTCCATCTCTCACACACCTGGATGCTTGAACACCTGTCTGGACAGCAGAGACAGGGGTGCCTGAGGGCTGGAGAGGGATGGTGGAGCATGATCCCCTCACTTCAACTTCCCCTTAGTCTTGTCCAGCCAGGCCTGGCTTGGTTACTGGCTGATGTCCATCTGATAAAATGATGGTTTCTCTTACCAGACAAGAGAAAGAGAATCTATCTGACTCTAGGAACTTGAATTCGCCAGTCCCACTGGACAGGTCCTTGGAGGTCATGCCCTGTAAGCTTCCATAGGAAGTTTCCCAGGCACAGAGCATTACTGTGGACTGTTCCAAGAGCCACAGGGTCTTCGTCCTGCAGATTAGACTCTCTAAGACTCAGTGTGGCCTGTGTGCATGGAGGGTGTGGCCTGTGTACGTAGAGGGGGTGGCCATGAGGTTCTTCCATGATGAATCTTGCAAGTGTCCCTGGCTGCTCTTTTCTTCTACCCCATGGGCCTGTCTTCCTTCCCTGATCCTTGGGTCCCAGTCAGTGTCTTTGATATCTGGCCCCAGGATTGCTCTGATGGGGTAGGGCCCTGCTCAGGCTGTCTGAGACAGAGGGCTTATCTTGAGGTCAGATTTAGAAGGGCTGGAATGGAAGATGGGGGCCTATCCTCCAAGGCTGCTGACCCGTCTCTCGTATTTGTTCATTCTCTAAGCCAATGTGTATTGATTCCCTTCCTTGTACCAAGCGATCTGTTGGAAACCAACACAGATATGACCTTTGTCCAGGGAGAAGGACAAACTAGCAAAATAGGTTACTGTAATGAATGCTCTGTGTGTGAGTGTGTGTGTGAGCACATGCGCATGTGCAAGTGTGTGTGTGCGCGCATGTGTGTGCAGGTGGGTGGTATGTAGGGGAGAACAAGGGACGCAGAGCCATGGGCATTTGGGAGGAAGCAAAGCTACTTAACCCAGTCTGAGTCTGGGATGCTTTTCTGGAGGAGGAAACCTCCAGCCCCAGAACAGAAGTGGGGGAGGGGAGAGAGAAGAGTGCTGGAGGGAGCAACACGGTGGCTAGGAAGTTCTCCTGGACAGGAGAGCCGCATCCTCTTATCCCCATTGAAGCTTCCCTACTCCTCATCCTTGAGACACCTGGACGCTGAAATACCCTTCTGGATGGTGAAAACAGAAAAGTCTGAGGCTTCTGGGGGACTTTGTTCAGCTCGCTGATGCAAGCTTTGTGTAGCTGAATAGAGAGTGACAGGCTGGGGAAAGATGAACTAGGTCCTTGATGGTGGGGCTGGCTCTGGGAGCGGCAGAGTGTGAGGTGGAGGCTGATGAACAGATTGCTTAGAACTCAGGGTGCAAAATATATGCTGCCATTCCACCTCCTCCCTTCCTATTCCTGTCCTCCTGGGGAGAGAGTGAGCAGACAGACAGATCCATGGGTACCAAGCAGCTTTATTGGAAGCCCTGCAGTCTAGCCAGGGAGAGGCTGTGCTCTCGCCACACAAACCCGCACATTCATATTGATGCTCTAGGCACAGCCCTGGCTGGGTTAGGTCTGGAGCAGAGCATCAGGAGGCCTGGTCCTCTCTTCTGGGCCTTGGTTCCTTGAGCCAGTGTGATTCAGATCCCTTTGCTCAAGACACAGGGCTCCTTCTGGTGCCGTCATGGTTAACTGCTGCTGTGTTTGCTCTAACGGAGGAAGGAGAAGCAGGGTCATGGGCTGGAATCTTGGACAGGGGTTGGAGGATGGAGGCGGGGCTGAGGAGGGTCAGGCTTGCCTTAGACTTCTTCAGTCTTCGGATGATGCGTTCCACCCAAGGCTGGTCTGGGGGTGCGCAGAGTTGGTAGCCCCTCAGTGTGGTGAACCTGCAGCCAGAGGTCAGAGGGAGTGAAGGCCTGTAACTCAGTTTCCTAGAAGGCTCTAGAATGAGGGGCAGAGGCTCGGAGGTCATGTGTGGGGACCTGCTTCTGGAACTTTATTGCAAGGTTGCCTCGGCCATGGGTCCAGGGATAAGGCTGACGGGGAGATGGGCTAGACATTCTTCCCACAACTCACACAACAGCAGGCACCCTGCAGCCATCCTTCATAAGAAGGTAGCGGAAGGCTTTCACGACGTTCCCAGGGATGGGGCGCTGGGTCACCGACAGACAGCAGTCTTCCGCATCGTTAGCACCCCCAAGAGCTGGGGCTGAGATAGGAGAAAGAAGGGGAGAAGACATGCAGGCCATGAGGAAGGAAGGCCACAGCCCTAAGTGACTTCAGCAGCGTCTCTGTGTGAGAGGGAACCGGACCTGGTACGCAGCCACCGTGTGCCACTGTGGCCCTGGCAGCTGCTGGACGTATCGTAGTCAGCTAAGGCATTTAATAAACAACCATTTCTGTATGTCTTCTTGCTGCCCTGGCCACACAACCTCTCCTAGATTTTCTCCATTTTCACCATGTTTCAGAAAATAGAGAGTTAATGGTAGTCACAGTGCCGGGACAGGGGACGCTTGCCCCAGCTGAGGGCCTTTGCAGTTGTATGAACTACTACATAGCCAGCAGATGGCTGTCGCACTGAGGAGGCCCGGCTATTAGGGAGACTGAGACAAAAGGATCAATCGCTTGAGCCCAGGACTTTAAAGCCAGCCTGGGTAACACCAACAGACCCTATCTCAAAAACCAAACCAAACCACCAAACAAGGCCCCTAAAAAGAAACAACCAGAAGGGAACAGGTTGTTAAGCACACCTGCTTCAGTGTTTCTCATTCTCTCAAACTGAAGCAGATACACAGCAAAGCTCTAACCCACAACCCCGGCAGTGGGATCAAAACTAGGGCTTCAGACACGACACACACACTCCAACTTAGTTATGCTCATAGGTTCCTTCTGCTGCCTGGAAACGGAGATTATCATATCAGGACATGATGCCTGCAGAGAGATGGGCAGCTATAGGCCCCAGGATATGCCAAGACTGGAGCCACATTGGAACTCAGGGATACAGGCACCCTCGTTCTGACAGGCACACACAGAAGACACAGGGAACCCCTAGATTCACTGACATGAACTTGTAGGGTCTTTCATGAGCATCATAACAGTCTGAGATTGAGACATTACCCACAAGCCATTGTGTGTCCCCCCCTCCACACACACACCTTAGTTATCTCCTCAGCCTTACCTGGGAAGGTCCCGAGAACCAACAGGCTGAAGACCAGCAGTGGGGCCACACGGGGTGCCATGGTGGGTGAACTGAGGCAGGCCACAGAGAGTGCGTAAGCGTGAGAGTTCTTGGGTGTGTGCAGGAATCTGTGAGAGGCTGAAGCACTGCCGGGTGTGCAGGGGAGTTATCGGAAGCACTTGGGTGCCCTGGTGTGGTTTGAGAGGATTCAGAGGCAAGAGGATGTGAGGCCGTGTGAGGCCCTGTGAGCCCTAGAGAGCCTGTACGAGCCTCTTTGAGCCAGTAAGAGACTGCTCCAATTTATGCCCTTGATATTTCTTTCACTTTCTGTCCAAAAATTCCCTTTGGGTCTTCCCGTTTATCCCCCTCTGCCCCCTTTCTTTTGGCAAAACATGACCTTGGCTTCCTTCTTCCCCCACTCAGTGGCTTCCCCTTTGCTTTCTTTGGCTTTAGCTCTGAGAACTTCAACAGTCTGGGCAAAAAAATAAAAATAAAAAAATAAAAAAACGAAAAGCCCTGTGTCCTGTCGGCTCCAGGGAGAGGGTGTGTGCTGTCCTCTGATAGTGCCACTGGCATTGTCTGCTTAGGCCTGGGCATCAGAAGCGCTGTTAGGGCAGAGTAGTTAGGGCCGAGTTGGGAAGTGGAGCTGGAAGGGAAGGTTCCTGAGGACAAGGCCCAGGACCCTGATCCTACATCCTGAGCCCCTGCATCCCAACCATCTGAGCATCCCAACCACCTGAGCCCATTTCCTCAAATCTAGTGCCTAGGTCAGAGGAACAGCTGGAAGGAGCCTGGACCGGAACAGCCCCTGCCATCTTTTCCCTTCTCAATCCTGGGAACCAAGAGGGGATTTCTAAGGAGAGGGGCTGGCCAGCTCCTTCTGAGACAAACCCCTAAATTTCAAGGAATTGACAGATGAAGAAATGATTTCCCACCCTTGAGAGAGAGATGAGACGACCTCAGAAGAATAGCTAATATGGGTGCCCATTCAGCCCTCTGGACCCCAGCTCTGGGCCCTCCACACGTGTGTGTTGTATAGAAACATGTGTCTTTGTGTGCATGCCCATGTAGAGGCCAGAGGCTGATACCTGGTGTCTTCTAAAATAAGTGCCCTTTCCCCACCCTATGTCTAAACATCTAAATAAACCGACCTTAAAGAAACACCTTACATTTGCATTTACACAAGAAAATAATTCAGCACACACTTTTATTTTGCTTAAGTTTGAAGCTTTGCTTAATATTTGACCATCATTGTAAATTACATCTTTTAAAGAATGTAACCAAAGAGCAGAGTGGTGGCGGCGCATGCCTGTAATCCCAGCACTCAGGAGGCAGAGGCAGGCACACACTGGAGAGACACTAAAGAGTGACTTTCCAAAGCCAACACCCCTTTGGATGTGTTCTGTTCTTCTCCCTGTAACTCTGATGACAATAGCAGCAAGAAGCTTGTCAGGCAGCTATGGCGGGGCCAGAGAAATGAGCATGTCTGCTCCATTTCTCCACAGCCAGCTCTGTCTTGGCCAGAAGTCAGAAATGTCCTTAGAAATGTCTAAGGATACTGGTCCGTGCTCTGGTGATGTGGGAGTGTCATATATCAATCTGTTGATTTCATTGGTTAAGCAATAAAGAAACTGCTTGGCTGGCCCTCATAGGTTAAAACATAGGTAGGCGGAGTAAACAGAACAGAATGCTGGGAGAAAGAAGCTGAGTCAAGGAGTCTCCATGATTCTCCCATTCCAGGCAGACGCAGGTTATGGGCTACACAGATTATAAGAAATGGGCTAGTCCAGGTGTGAGAGCTAGCCTAGAAAAGGCTAGATAGAAATGGGCCAAGCGGTGTTTAAAAGAATACAGTTTTCCGTGTAATTATTTCGGGTAAAGCTAGCCAGGTGGCGGGACACAGCCCTGCTGCTCCTACTACTACATTGTGGCGCCCAGACGTGATGGGCTAAATCCACTTAAAAACCTGAGAAGGCTTAAAAATAAGGGAGAGAGAATTTAACACAGAGTTTTGCTGTTTGTTGGTGGCGTGCTGTAGAGAGATTTCCTGATTCGGCAACAGCAGCAGAAAAAATGCTGTGTCATTTTAAAGCACAGCTTCTTGGGGCTGTGCTGCCAGCGTGAACTCTGGCTTTAAAGCATTTCAATGGCTTTTATGGGACTGGATGTTTGTGTTCCCGCTTGGGATTGGAAGGAGAGTGCTCTGAGACCCTGCAGATGGCTCAGCGCTCCCCAACTGCACCTGGGCAGATGGCCGAATCAGGCTTAGGCAGGCGGGAGAGCATGGCGGATTAGGACTGCGCAGTGCTCTGCGTGTCAGATTTGGATGTAACTTGGATGAAAAGAATTTCTGTGCTGCACGCTCAGTCTCAGAATTAAAGTGCTGAGTGCCGCTCCTACCTGGCGGCCCCAGAGCTAGCACAAAATGGTATGTCCTCCATTTTGAAATTTTCCTGACTCAGCAGCAGGAAAAAACTGGCTGTTTTAAAATGCCGACTTTCTGGGCTGTGCCGCCATTGCGATCTGTCTCCTGCGGGAGACAGAGCTTTTGAATGGAGCATTTGGAGTAAAGTGCTATGATTTGTTTGATGGCAACTAGACTGCTGTGTGCCTAAAAGGGGGACATTGCGTGCTGCAGCTAAGCAGCTCCGCCAAGCTAATGGTGCAATGTGCAAGGATCAGAGGCACCAGCGGCTCCGCCATGTTGGACTGGGCAGAGGCAGCAGGCAGTGCCTGTTTTTGACCTAGGAATGTCACAGCTTAGATTCTTAAGCGCCTAGTGATTTAAAGGCGCAAATCAAAAGTGCTCCTGGATAGTAAAAAAAATGCAGATTCACAATAGGACAGATTCAGACCACTAAATGAGTCACACTGTTGGATGAATGTACGTAGGCTTGAGAGAGAGAAGAAAAAGAATATAGAAAATAAAATTAATGGTTTTAAAAAAAAGGTAAAGTCTTTAAAGAGACAGAGTACAGATAGTTAAGAGATTAAAAGAAATAAAGAAAAATAAGCCACGTAAAAATGGAAAATTCACAGAGAGTCTGGATTATGTACATTGTGTTTTCTTTAAAATTTTTGACTGTGAAGGAGCTAAGTACAGAGAGACATTTAATTATATGGACTGCCAAGTGTAACCAGAACAGATATCATGAGGGTATGACTTCAAAATTTGGGTCTAAGGATATGATGCTTTGGAGAGGGTCTTCTTTTGTTTTCACAGAGGACCAGACCCTGTGGATTGCATCTATCCTGATATGGTATGATAGACCACGACCTCCTGAAAAGTTCCTGTGAACACCCTCAAAAAATTACTTCACTCAACTGCCAACTGAGATAAACCTGGCACACAGGTTACACCCTAAATGATCTGACTAACAGCGCCCCCATTCATCAGGAAGCAGTTTGGAGAGAAAAAACTGCGCCCATGTTCCCAAAATATTGTTTATAAATGTTCTTTTACATTTAAAGGGGGAAATGATATAGATATGAATAATTTGCATTGGTATGGATTTTTTTTTAAAGATTTATTTATTTATTATGTATACAACATTCTGCCTCAATGTATGCCCGCGCGCCTGAGGAGGGTGCCAGATCTCAGTACAGATGGTTGTGAGCCACCATGTGGTTGCTGGGAATTGAACTCAGGACCTCTGAAAGCGTAGCCAGTGCTCTTAACCACTGAGCCATCTCTCCAGCCCCCATTGGTATGGATTTTAAGGGCAATTTTGTTATATGTATATGTATTTCTGATATTGATTAAGGTATTGTGATTGTGTAGTTCATTTTTAAAATGTAATGTATAATTAGGAAATAAAGGTTGTTGATGGATAATCACAAATAATAGTCAAGTTTGTAGTCATGTTACTTAGATTTTCTAGATATATAGAGATATATTTCAGTTAGATAGGCATTCTTCATATCTTTCAAAGACTGCAGAATATGGCATTTTAAATGTTTTAATAACTTAGGGCTTTTCATGACAATGAGACACGTCTGCTCCTGGCAGCACCAATCTACTTCAAGAGGAAGATGGGCATCGAAGAGGCTCGTTATGGAGTTTGATAGCCATTTGGGCAAGAAACTGCTCTTGCCTGGACTGTTACATAAACTGGACACAAAGAACCTGCAGAGAGAGGACTGCTGAACTTGCCTAAAGGTGAGATGGTCTTTCGGGGTTCCTGACTCATGAAAGAGTCTGCGAGACATTCTATAGGACACAGCAGAAAGTGACTGAACTGTCTTTGTAAATTCCTGCTTCATGGAAATGTCTGCTGGATGCTATGGGCCTGTAGGCCGAAGATGAATGCCCAAACGGTACAGAGGAACTTTGGGTGACTGTACAGGCAGTGAGATGTCTCTGTCATTTCTAGAGTTTGAAGTTTCTTATTTCTTGTTTACTTAGGTAATATTATATCCTTCTGGAGTCTTTGATAGAGTTGAAGAATGGATAGGTAGTTATAGTTTTCCATTGTTATGATAAAAGATAAAATAGATATAAATATTGTACTGTGATTCTTGCTTAATAACTGTTTTGCTATATGTAATCTTACTATGTTAAAATGAAAGCCTTTCTTTTTTGTTTAAACAGAAAAAGGGGAAGTGATGTGGGAATGTCATATATCAATCTGTTGATTTCATTGGTTAAGCAATAAAGAAACTGCTTGGCTGGCCCTCATAGGTTAAAACATAGGTAGGTGGAGTAAACAGAACAGAATGCTGGGAGAAAGAAGCTGAGTCAAGGAGTCTCCATGATTCTCCCATTCCAGGCAGACGCAGGTTATGGGCTACACAGATTATAAGAAATGGGCTAGTCCAGGTGCGAGAGCTAGCCTAGAAGAGGCTAGATAGAAATGGGCCAAGCGGTGTTTAAAAGAATACAGTTTTCCGTGTAATTATTTCGGGTAAAGCTAGCCAGGTGGCGGGACACAGCCCTGCCGCTCCTACTACAACACTCTGGTTTCTTGTTATCCATCCTTCCCTTTACATAGCAACCTAATGGCTATAACTGGCTGGATTCCATTCATAATCAGAGACTTCATTGGCTTTGAATCTGTCTCCAAAACCACAAGGATGCAGAGGTGCATGGTCATCCACCATCAGTCCAGGTAGACCAGATGGCCAACCGACTTACGTCCCTATGCCTCTAGCCAGTAAAGTCTCATTAACCCTTAGCCAAAGACCCTCGGTGTTGACCCCTTCCTGGAGACCCTCCTGTGCACTGGAGCGCTGCCTGTTTCCATCCCCTTAGATAACACTCCTTTCAGAAACACTCACCATTTGTTTTCTGTGTCATCCATTCTTCTAGTTCTTGAGAACAAGGACCCAGAAGCTTTGGTGGCTATTGAAGGTCAGGAACTCTTGTCCCCGGAGTTGTGCTCACCCTAGGTGAGAAAACCTTTGCCACAAGCACAGACTCTCTGCTTTTTCCATCTCAGTCCTTTGTCTAAATCCTTAATAAGCTCTGATTTTTACATCACTCAGCCATCCTGAAATCCCTTGTACATTCAAACATCAGCTCTGCCTGAGTGGAGGTCCCTGTGGCTGTGCAGAGCTGTGACCTCCTGCTGCCACCGATGACATCATCTATGTCCTCTCATTCACTTCAGTTCCGACACTACTGAATGGAAGACAGCGACATTCCATTAGCCGGAGGACTCAGTCCCCGAAGATTGCTTCTAGATTCAGATGCCTGTGACAAGCACGGGTTGCGACTTGTGCTTCTGACCTACGGTTCCCATGATCTTTTCATCAGTTCAGGGCTGCAAGACTGACCCAGTACTGCCACCAACTGCCTGGGGTAGGAAGAGTCTCCTTATGTGGTGACCAGAGGCCACTCAAGTGCTGAGTAGTGAGTAGAGAGTGGGAAATATTTGATCTCCTTATATCCTTACAGTGAGCCACCTCTTTTCTGTCAGAATCTCCAGGGACGTTGTAAACTTTACCAGAAGAGATCCTAGAAAGTAGATCCCCAGAATGGAATGCTGGGGTTGGGTTGCTTGTATATTTAAGTACATAGACAATCTCTATTCATGAACAAAGAGGACCCAGGAAATCGGTAGGACACAAGAGTGTCACAAGCACCAGCGAGGAGACACAGGATGGGACTTGTCAGGACCCCAGTTTGGCCCCCTCTTCTCCCCAGTCTTTGCACTCCCTCTTGAAGTCCCAGGAGACAGAGTGTAGCAGAAAGGCAGAGGTTATTTACAAGTAAAATACACACTCAGTGGGAAGAACCGACAGTGGCCAGAGAAACCGTTGCTGCTGTCTACGTTCTAGGCAGGTTACTCTACTTCCAATAGTCTCTAAAACAAGCAGCTCTCCTAAGGTACTTTGTCCTGTCTACGCGACTGGAAGACCTGCTTGTTCTTTATCAGGAAGCCTCTTGCCATGTAGTCCTCCTTCTTGTAAGACTCAGGGCTTCTAGAGCCTGGTTTAGATATATTTCCACTGATGATATTTTAATCAGTTCAAGATGTCTTATCTCCTTTCAGGGCCAGAGATATGAGTTAGGTCTAATTCTTCTGAATGATACTTAAAGTCCTCCTTGGTTTCGTAGACTGTTGCCTATGAAGGAAGGATCCAGCGCTAATTTCCTCTAAGCCCGCTAATGTGTAACTAAGAACCTAAGACAAGGTTAGAAGATAAGACATTAGGCGATAGAGACCCTGAGGTACTTAACTGCCGGACTACAAGTGATGATGGCTTGCACATATCATTAGGTGGGTGGCTTGTTTCTGATTGTGTTGACAAAATTATGATTAAAAAAAGGACCAGGTTAAGAGAGCATAAAGTGGATTTTCCCTTTTCTCCTTCCTTCTTCCCTCCCTTCCTTCCTTCTTTTCTCTTTTTCTTTTTATTTATTTATTTATTTATTAAAGATTTCTGCCTCCTCCCTGCCACCGCCTCCCATTTCCCTCCCCCTCCCCCAATGAACTCCCCCTCCCTCATCAGCCCGAAGAGCAGTCAGGGTTCCCTGCCCTGTGGGAAGTCCAAGGACCTCCCACCTCCTTCCAGGTCTAGTAAGGTGAGCATCCAAACAGCCTAGGCTCCCACAAAGCCAGTACGTGCAGTAGGATCAAAAACCCATTGCCATTGTTCTTGACTTCTCAGTAGTCCTCATTGTCTGCTATGTTCAGCGAGTCCGGTTTTATCCCATGCTTTTTCAGACCTGGATGGGCTTGCCTTCAAGAGTGAGGGCAAGCAGGCGAAAGAGCAAAGTTTCCTTCTTCCGTATTCTTCTATCTGGGCTGTTCCCAGAAGGTGCTGCCTAGACTTGGGATGGGTCTTCCTGCTTCAAATAATCTGATCAAGAGAGTCCTTCACACGAGTGCCCGGAAGCTTGGATTTTTGTTGACTGTAGACGTAGCTAAGCTGACAAGAGGTTAAGCATCACAAGGATGGCTCATAAATGTGAGGCCAGCCTGGACTACATAGTGAAATTCCAGGTCAGCCAGGCTGCAGAATAAGACTCATCTCAAAAACACCCAGAAACTGGGCTGGAGAAATGGCTCATTGTTTACGAGTGAATGCCGTTGTCGCAGAGAACCTGAGTTTGGGTTCCCTGTACCCACACTGGGAAGCGCATGACCACCTGTAACCTAAGCTGGGGGGGGGGGCTGATGCCCTCTTGTGGCCTCTGAAGGCATTTGCACACACATGCATGCACACAAACACACAAAAACCAATCAAACAAATCAAGTCAAGCCAAATAGAGCAGCCCTTTGCCCCAGGGCCCTGGTAGGAAACTCAGACAGTGCCCCAGTGACAATGCCACCTCAGCGTGTTGCTGTCTACACTAGAAGCACAGCACCTAGCTGGATGAGCACACCGTATGCACTATTGAATGGGCACTACATGTAGAAGAACAGACCTCTGATGTTCCAGAAGCCAAGGGGGAAAGCATGGGAGGTGGTTTAGCTTGTTAGTTTTTGCTTCTTTCTCTGATTACACGGCTTCATGGAGACGTTCTCTAGAGTTGAGGAAGGGAGGGAAACAAGTGATCTTGACTTTCAGGTGATTTTTAAGGTTTACTGGCATGAGGGAAAGAGGGGCTTGCAGCTCTCGGGGTGGCCTGCAAGATGATGAAGAAGCGATGTCCTTTTATTAGCAGAATTTCAGGCAGTACACCGAGTGTCTACTTTGTCGAGCAGGGAAGACGCAAAGTTTGAAACTATGCTAATTCATGTGCAGTGGCTGCCTGCCCTCACCTCTGCAAATGGTCGGGTCGAGAATCCCTCCTTACTAAGCCCTTTGGAGTGTGAATTTGCCTCCTGCTGAGGTCCTAAGCTGCACAATAGTATAGTGCAAAGCTGGTGTGGAGGTTCAGTTGTTTCATTACCATTTGCCTTGAGTGTTGGGGATGACCCCAAGAATCGGCAGGAAAGAGTGCAATAATGGGAGAATCATATACAGGGCATTTGTGCCACATTCACTCAGTGAGGTTACAGTGAGTTCTCGGTGCCAGGCTGTCCCCAGCCCTGGGAAACAGCAGCAAACAGAACAGAAACGTTCCTTCTGCTGCAGAATTTTTATTCCAATGAAGGAGACAGACCGCAAACAAACAACAAAAATCTATAGTCAGGTGACAACTGCCAAGAAGGAAAATAGAGAAGGCAAGAGTCAGGGCTGGAGAGATGGCTCAGTGTTAAGAGCACTTGCTGCTCTCGCAGAGGACCTGGGTTCAGGTCCCAACACTCACATCGGGTGGTTCACAACTGCCTATGACTCCAGCTCCAGGGTTTCTGACATCCTCTTCGGGCTTTCTCAGGCAGCTTCACATGTATGCACACACACATATGCAGACATTCAAATAAAAATAATAGAAAAAGAAGGCAAGAGGCTAGATGCACATATGTGTCTTGAATTCCAGCTTTTTAATTCTAGTAACAGGCAGGTGGATCTACTTCCAAAACAATCAGGGCTACATGATGAGACCCCATTTAAAAGAAAGAGAGAAAGAAAGAAAGTAAGGAAGGAAGGAAGAAAAGAAGAAAGAAAGAAAGAAAGAGAAATAAGTAAGAAAAAAGAGAGAAAGAGCGAGCCACACAGAGCTCCAGGGAAAATATTCTCTGTAGAAAAAACAGCGGAGTCAACAACCATGAAGTGAAAGTGTGAGGAATAGCCTAGAGGTGCAAGGGGCAGAGCAGTGGGAGGCAGACATAAGGGATGACTCTTGGAAGAAGGGACCGCTTGTTGGTTCCCAGCCGCCCAACCAGCTTAGACCCGAAATAATCACACAGAAACTATATTAATTAAATCACTGCTTGTCCCATTAGCTTTAACTTCTTATTGGCTAATCTCTTGCATATTAATTTAACCCATTTCTATTAATCTGTGTATTGCCACGAGGCTGTGGCTTACCGGCTAAAGTTTTGGCATGTCTGACTCTGGCAGCTCCAAATGTCCCTCTGACTCCGCCTTCTTCCTCCCATGCTATAGGCCAAGCCAGTTCTTTATTCATTAACCAATAAAAGCAACACATAGACAGAAGGACCTCCCACACTGATGAGAGTGCACGGCTCTCAGCATGGTAGGTTTCTACTTTACTGGGTGACCCAAGGGGACATTAGAGGGATGAACAGAGCCAAACGTGACCTGACTTAATATCTTAAAGATTCCCCATTACTGTGAAATGTAAGCTGGACCAAAGAGTGAGGATGGGGGCAGGGAGTTGGGGCTACAGGCTAATGCAGTAATCCAGGGGGGCAGAAGATGGTGCTTGGAGCTGGTGAGAGGTGCTGAGATTCAGGAAAATGTAGAACCAGTGGGCTGGTGCTATGCAGAGGAGATGAGAGCGAGCGGAGGCAAGAATACCACACGGGCTTGAAGAAAATGGGTGGAACAGTCATCAAGCTGTGGATGACTGCAGAGAAATGGGTCCGCGGGGAGACCACGAGCTTGATTTTGACTTAGGTTGAAGCTGCATATTGGATACATAAATGGAAATGCTAAGTAGGTAGCCGGCATGAGCCTGGATTTCAGGGGGAAGATGCTAGCTGAAGAAGTGCATTTGGAAGCATATGGGTGGTATTTAAGGCCAAGAGGGGGAGTGTAGGAAGAAGAGGTCCCATGTTCCAAGTCTCGAGGCTTGTGCATTAAAAAGCCAGGGGTGGGGAAAAGCAGAGCAATAGTTCTCCTGGTATAGTGCTGGCTGTGCCAGTCTGAAGATCTCTGTTTGGATCCCAGCACCCACCCGAAAGCCAGGCATGGCAGTAAGGCAGAGATGGGTGAATCCTTTGAGCTTTCTGGTCAGCCAGTCTAGCCCAGCCAGTGAATCTCAGGGTTAGTGGAAGACCGTGTTTCAAAAAATAAGGTGGAGGACTGGAGAGGTGGCTTAGTGGGTTTGAGTGTTTGCTGCTGTTGTAGAGAACTGGAATCAGTTCCCTGCGCTCATACTGGGCGGCTCACAACTGCCTGCAACGCCAGATCTAGGCTATCTGACACCGCCTAGCTTCCTTGGGTACTACTTACATGCACACACACCTCTGACTCACACGCACACACACACACACACACACTGACATATGGTAGAGAGTGGCTGAAGAAGATAGTCAATACTGACTTCTGACTTCCACGCACACGTATACAAGCACACATACACCCAAGTGACATGCGCAAATGCACACACACACACACACACACACACACACACACGATTGGAGCGGTGAAGAGAAATCAGGGAAGGAGGGGACAAATGAGGTGTTAGGAAAGTGCCTGCTGGTCTAGTATGGGAATTGTGGGCATTGTGATGGTTAATCTTGGCTGGGTGTGGTTAGAGAAGACCCACTCAAAATGTGCGCAGGGGCAGCTTCTTCTGTAGGTGGGCCAGATCCGAGGAGGCCCCTGGGAAAAGCTTTGCTCTTTTCCGGCTCGCCTTAAGCATGCCTTACGCTGCTAAGTTCACCTATCTCTGTCGCTGCTCCTGCCATATTTAGCTGCTGCAAGAGAACTGAGCTGCTTCAGTCTTCCAATACCGGAAGACTAGCCGCTGTCTAGGAATCCTCCCTCTCCCCGGCCTTCATTGCCGGACCTGACCGGGACTGCAGACATGAGGCTGAGCAGTTTATCTGTTTCTCAGTCTTTGCCGTGTAAGGACAGCATTGTTGAGCTACCCAGACCATCTCAGGCAAGCCCTTCTAGTGATCCCCTTCTAATAGATATTAGCGGCTTTCCGTCATTCACACCCAGCCATTGGTTTAGATTTCGTTGAGAGTAGGGGTGGGGATGGGGATGGAGGCCTGCAGTACACGGAGGACGGTGCGAAAGGTTTCCGACTACATGCCTGGTGCCCACGGTCTCACTCAGTTCAGCCTCCACTAGGCTAAACTGCCTTTGTGGGGCTCCGAGTTCAGTGTAAACGCAGGGAAGGTTGTCCCCGATTATTAGGACACCTCAGGTGGGCTTAGCTCAGTTTGACTTCATACTCCACCAAGGAACCTACATCGTCTTCATGTACTCTAGACTGACCAAATCCTTGTGCCAGAGATGGGAGGACAGGACGAGAGGACTTTTGCCATTGGGATAAGGGACTCTCCATCCCCACTTTAAAGTCAATCAAGTTTGTTGTGGAAGTAGGGATGCAAGAGGGTGAACGGTAGAGGACCCAGGCTGAATGTCTGAATGAGTGTGTGTCGTGGAATTGTGTCACTATCTGTGTGCAATTAGCGTGCGCATGAGGTGCAGTTGTGCCCGTTGATGTGCCCAGAATGTCTCTACTCCCAGGCCTGCAGATGGCGCCTGGAGCCTGGAAAGCAAGGCTCGGCCCAGGCGTTTAGTTCTGAGGTTGCGCAGGAGTTAGCAGAATGTCCTTTGTCCCTTCCCAGTACGCCGGAGACAGGGTGAGGGTAGGACATTCCGGCGATCCAAGGCAGCGTGGGCTCCTGTCCTGCAAGTTCTAGGCCCAGATCCCCAACCCAGGCCATTAAGGTCCTCAGACATTCAACCCCGCGAAAGGGTGGCAGTGTGTAGAAGGCGTTTATCTCAAAGATGCCCACGCAAACAGCCCAATGTACCCGAACCAGTGGTACCAAATGTTGAAGATACGGAATAACTGATGTTTGACTTAAAGGCTGAAGGAAGTTCACATCACCCTCAGCGCTTTCCTTCTCGACTTAAGTTCCTAAATTACTCAGCAGCAGAGCCCGCTCTAAGCAAAGGTTTCTTTATTCCCCAGAGGTTTCTTGAGAGACTAAACGCCGCTTCTGTACCTAATGAAAGACTTGAACCCTACTAGCGGGAAAGAAATTTGTCCCATTCTTAAATGGATACAGATAAATGATAAACATTTGATTTAACAGTAACGCATCGAGTAATAAAAACAAATTAAAAATACGGTTTTAAATCGGATGAAGCAAGGATGAGGCGCGCAATCCAGGGCTGTTTTGACTTTAGCCGTCCTAGGACCGCGGCGATGATGCTGCCCCCTGGTGGCTGAGCTAACGATGTGTCCCTCCCTTCTCCTGCGGCAGGCAATGTCCAGAACAGAAACAGGTGTTCACAAGAGATGTATCCACTTAAGTCTCTTAATCCTGGGCTGAATTATGTCAGTACACTAGTGTCATGATCAGTGTACCTAAAGCAAAAATTAGAAGTATCAACATAGTTGTTCTGGAGTGTTTTAGTTTGCCACCAAGGGAGAAACAGTAATCTTGAAGAAAGTAAATGTTTAGATAACAATCTCTGTACCTGGAGAGATGGTCTAGGTTTCAGAAGCTCTGGCTGCTCCATCAGAGGACCTGAGCTGGGTTTCCCGAATCCCCATGATGGTGAAGGGCAGACCCCCAACCACCTGTAACTCTAGCTTCATGGCATTCTGCCCCTTTAGCTTCTGAAGGCATACGCCATAGTCACAAAATAGACAAATAAAAATATACTATAGAAGTGTGAAATTGAGGCTAGCTAGGTATCATGGACTGGTGGTGGTTAAGAAACCTCGCTTCTGGGGCTGGAGAGATGCCTCAGAGGTTAAGGGCATTGGCCGCTCTACCAGAGAACCCACGTTCAATTCCCAGCACTCTCATGGCAGCTCACAACTGTAACTCCAGTTCCAAAGGACCCAGTACCCTCACACAAGAAACCTGACTTCTGACCTTAGCATTTGCTCTCAGGTGTATGCTCAACCTTGTGAAGGCCTCAGGCATGGCTCTAAAAAGGTTTCAGGATTAACAAGGAAGGAGCGAACCAAGGGAGGCAAGAATAGTCATATTCTGTAGCAACTCTAACAACAGTGTGTGTGTGTGTGTGTGTGTGGCTGTGTATGTATATAAGTGTATGTGTGCATGCACATGCGTGTGTGTTCCTTTCATGGAAGAGAGAGTGCTGAAATAATTTAAAATAAGACATTAATAACTTCCTGAATGGCCCCAAGTATAACTTACTGTTAGGAGGTAATGCTGAGTCAGCTAGTAAAAACAATGACTCAGCAGTTAAGACTGCTTGCTATTCAATCTTGTTCAGATTCTAGCACCCACCTAACAAGCTGGGTGTCTAATGCAAGTCTGTAAACCTAGCTCTAAGGCAGAGCGAGCCGGGAACTGCTGGGGCTGCAGCCTAGCCACGAAAACATGAGCCTCAGGTTAGGGGAGGAACCTTCTTTCGAAGGTATAGGTGGACACAGATAGAAATAGGACACTTGATGTCCTGTTCTGACCTCAGTGTGTGTGCTGAGGCTCGTGCACCTGCGTGCACACACACATACAGACAACAAATAAATAAACCAACAATAAGGTACTTTAGTACTTCAAAGCTAGAAGAAAACCCAAGATTCCAGAGATTACAGAGTTCTCATGTTTAGGGGACAATTCTGTAAATTTTGGAGAAACTTTAATGGTTGTTTTTCCTTTTACATTTATAGTAGAATCCATGAATTGTTTTCTGCTACTCATTGCTCTGGTAATTGTGAAATCAGTACTGTTGGTATGTGCAGGAAGAAGACATGAGAAATCCTTCAGATTTAGTTTCTTTTTATGGTTTGTGCTCATTTTTGGCTGAAGTGCTTACTTTTCCAACCAGCAGTTTTTTATTTTTGTTTTGTTTTTTGATGTTACCTTTAAAAGAAGATTTTTAAAATTTATTTATTTATTTATTTATTTATTTATTTTGAGACAGAGTTTCTCTGTAGTTTTGGGGCCTGGACCTAGCTCTTTAGACCAGGCTAGCCTCGAACTCACAGAGATCGGCCTGCTTCTGCTAATGTATGCATCTGCATCTGTGTGTGTCTATGTATATCTCTCTGTGTGTCTCTGTGTGTATCTCCCTGTGTGTCTCTGTGGGTATCTCTGTGTGTGTTTGTCTCTTCTCTGTGTGTGTCTCTGTGTGTGTGTCTCTCTGCGTGTGCGTCTGTGTGTATATGTGTGTGTCTCTCTGCGTGTGTGTCTGTGTGTATATATGTGTTTGTGTCTCTGTGTGTGTCTCTCTCCGTGTGTATATACGTGTGTGTGTCTCTGCATGTGTATGTGGCCCATAGAGGACAAAGAGGGCTAGAGGAAGCTTATAGCTACTTGAAACTTCAGGGGATCGAATGCCCTCTTTTGGACTTCTTGGGCACTGTATACTTCTGCACAAATGCATACACTTAATTGAAAAAATAAATCTTAAATAAAAGAAAAACAAAAGGCTACATATGGCTGGGGCTGGTAAAGCATTGCAATTGAGCACTTAGATAGCGTGCATGAGGCCCTAGGTTCAATCTCCAATATAGCTTAAAAAGAAATACAGAAAAGGGAAGAACCGAGTGACAGAGGAGAAGTGTGTGAGTTTTTGCATATATATAAAAATAGATTATGATGTAAATATAGGGATCATGGTAATTATATGCCGAAGGTGGGTGACAAGAACTTTGGTAAGAGAGCTAAATCCCCACTTTTTATAGTAAGAAGTCTATTGATTACACTTCAGCATGAATCAAGAAATAGTTAGAAGGATTTGGACACATGGAGTAGACTCCCAGAAGAAATAACTTAAGAGGTAAAAGTGTTGGGGAATGGTATTGCTCAGAACAAGGTTCTCTGATGAAAAAATAACTGACTGCATGTTTATTGAGAGCAGGGCTTGAGGCCAGCAGCGGTCACAGAGGTGTGACAAACCATTTAGTGAACTCTGAGCTCTCCTCTCTGCCTTTCTTTCCTCTTTCCTTCTTTTTTTGGCACTGAACGCGGGGTCTCTCACGTTTTAAACAAGCATTCTGCCACTCAGATATATCCCCAGCCACAGCTTTTACTTAAAAGAATTTCTATTTTAAAGTTGAGACAGTTTTAGGAATGTGTCCCCAAAGCAATGTGCCTCACCCTCTCAGAGGAGTGGATGGGGGTGGGATAGAGGGGGACAGGTGGAAGAAACGGGAGGAGGAGAGGGAGCAGGACCTGGGATTGGTGTGCAAAATGAAAAAAGATAGTTTGTTTCTTTTTTCTTTCTTTCTTTCCCCCTTTCCCTCCCTCCCTCCCTCCCTCCTTCCTTCCTTTCTTTCTTTTTTAAAGTTGAGACAGTGTTTTCTAGGCTAACCTTGAATATAGGTTACAGTCAAGTAGGCTGTTAGTGCACGGTCCTCTACCTCCCAAGGAGCTGGGATTATAGTCCCGTACCAACAGGCATGGCTAGGTTTTGCTTTGGCCTGATTTTCCTCTCACTTTCTAGCAGATATGAGTTTGGTCAGGGCTGAGGATAGAAGCTTCTAGTTATTAAAGGCCCTTTTGTATTTTGTAAAAATCTGACTCTAAAGTAAGCTTGGGAGGAGCTTAAACTCTGGAGGGCTCGGGAGAACGACAGACTTCTTTGGACTGTGGAGGAGACTGTCCTGTAGGTCCAGTCATTGTGGACACTGGGCTCCAATTCCTGGAAGCCAGGGAAGTGACAGGCAAGTGGCTTCAGGGGTGTAGTGGGACATTCAGATCCAAGTCCAGAGGCTCTAGTGTTGGAATTCCCATCTCTCAAATTTGGCATAGATTTGAAGAGGTATAACCTACGGGGACCATAGGAGTCAGTTTTCCCTGGCAATGTCCCAAGATGGCATGTTGTGGGGGTTGTTGGGTGCAGGCAGGAGGCCTCACACCCGGGCCTCCATCTGAGAGATGGGGTTCCCTGGGAGTGAGAATCTAACGCCAGCATTCCGGTGTAGGGGCTTGGAGGGAGAATGACATTAATTAGACAGACAGCTACTGCGGTGTTTGTGCTGTGCACGTCTGAGCTTCTAACTGGGTAGTGATAGAGCACGCCTTTAATCCCAGCACTCAGGAGGCAGAGGCAGGCGGATCTCTGTGAGTTTGAGGCCAGCATGGTCTACAAGAGCTAGTTCCAGGACAGGCTCCAAAGCAACACAGAAAAACCCTGTCTTGAAAAAAAACCATAAAACAAATTAAATAAGCTGGAGCCAAGTTCAGTAGCTGAGAACATTTGAGTTTGTAGGCCAAGGTCACCCCTGACTGCCTTGTCTTCACTAATCCCCAGAGGAGAGAGGGGCAGATGTGGACACTTGGACCATTTTGTAAGTGGTGTGGCCAACTCAGGCTCTGTGCAAAGGGTGTTGCTGTATCCACCACGCACTGCCTAGGTCCCTGCCTTTCTCATCCTTCCTCCGGGATCTGTCCCCTGCTTTCTCACACCGCCATGGCTCCTCAGTGGTTTTCTTTGTCCTTGCCTGGAGATTGGAGGGTCTGTGCTCTGAGGTAGAAGGAAACCTGGCTGTAATCTTCTTGAAGGAAAGGTGGATTTATGTTTGAATCCTGGACTCCCTAAGACCTGTCCCGGGAGGCTTATTACTTGGCTTCAAGAAACTAGAGGAGACAGTTGAGAAGATGACTCAGTGGGTAAGAACACTTGCTGCAAAATCAAAAGGACCCGAGTTCAAATTCCCAAGCACCCGTGTGAAAGTCTGGGATTACAAGGTGGAGACAGGTGAATCCTAGTGGAGTCAAAATGTGAGCTCCAGGTTTACGAGAGAAGGTCTTAAAATAACAAGATTGAGAGTTAAAGGAAACCACGTGATGTTCTCCTCTGGCCTCTTCATGTTCCCCCACAAATGCAAATACATAACATACACGCACGCACACACACACACACACACACACACACACACACACGCACGCATACTAACCACAACAGTAAAAGAGATTAGAGGAGAGAGGAAAAGAAGGAAGGAGGCTTTCCTAGCTGGAAGCAAGCTAAGGGGTGCAAGGGACCCACATTGGGATAGAAAGAAGTCACAACATGAAGCCAAAGAAGAGGCTGAGATGGGGGCGGGCTGCATTAAGCAGTCAGAAGGGAGTCCTCTGTGTCTTTGAAAAGGATCAGAGTCGTGGGGTTACAAGAAACAGGCTTTTTCTTGTAAGGATGGGGCGGGGAGGGAGAGAGGCCTCAAAGGCCTGCAGAGCCACGGAGTGTGTGAGTGTGTGAGCATGAGTGTGAGGAGTTCCCACTCGTACTCAGGCTCTTTCCATTAGCAGTTCTCTCAGAGACCTTGGCCCACCCTGACCATTAGCCTCCCTTTACCTATCAAGAATCTGGGCACCCTGGAGACAAAGCAACGGTTGCAGTAGGTAGGAATGCAGAGTTCACAGTTCTGAGCTCCCAGCTGGGACCTGGAAAGTGTGACTTCACTCTGAAATAGCATCGACTCCCTGTAAACACAAGCACCCAGGAACAGGTATTCCGGCTGAGGCTTGAGCAGCTTTTTATTCAATTAGGTATAAATCATATTTGCAAGGAAAAGGATAGGGAGCCGGGGAGAGCAGGTCAGGTCTTGGGACCTGAGTGACCTCCTAGAGGGGACAGTCCTGCTGTCTCCTTCTTCATTCCCTGGGAGACTGTCTTTCTTCTGACTCTCTGGGTCTGGCCCAGGGAAGGCAGCTCGGCCATACAAGAAAGGGATGACCATGCAGATGGGCTGGTTGAAGCAGGACAAGGGTGTGGCAAGGCCAGCATGAGGAGGCTGCTCGGGGGCTCCTCAGTCCTTTCTGTTTTCTAGCCCCTTCTTTGTCCATGAGGTGGGGCATAAAGCCATGACGAAGTTCATGGAGAATCTCCGGGGGTCCAGGGTGGTCACCGGGCTATGGAGCTCGGGTCTGTGTTGGTTCAGTCCTGGGAGGGCAGAAGAGGGGTGTGAGAGACAGGTGGGGAGGCAGCTCTTTGCTCCCCTCCCCACCCCTTCAGCATCCTCACCTTTTGCAGCCTTTGGAGCCCTTTCCTTTCTTTCCAGGCTTAGAGGCTCCTCTGTTCTTCCTGCAGCCTGGGTTTTGCTTCTCTGAGGTTGAAAGCTGGTCCAGCTGTCTCATCAGCTTCTGCACCCAGGCTTCTTCAGGGTTGGCACATAGCTCAGGCTGAGAGCGCTTCCGGGGTGAGAACCTGCGCATTGGAGGGTGGTGAGCTCTGAGTCTGGCCCACCACAGCTCCCCTACTCCACCAGCAGCCTGTACCCAGCCCTCTGCTGCACTCACAGGATGGCTGGGAGGGCGCAGCCTAAGCTTGGTTCTTGCTTCCTGTAGCCTCGTACAATCCTGAAGGGAATCTTCCTCTGGCTGTACTTGAGGCAGCAATCCTGACCTCCGCCGTCACTGCCTGTATGGTAGGGGCACAGAATCAGAGGCAACTCAGAAGGTGTCTCTTTAGCTCCCTTCTCCCAGCCAAAGCCTCTCCCTCTTTGGTACCTTGGGTCCAGGGGACGCAGAGAGCCAGGACCAGGATAAGGAGGCTCAGAGCCAGCGTCTGAGCCATGGTTGTGGTTGAGTTGAGGGTGACAAAGCCGTGGATGAGATGGACAGCCTCAAGTTGGGGTCTGTGTGTGGGCTGCCACTGGCTAGCTGCCTATTTATATGCATTCTGACACTTGAGCTTCCCTCGCTCCCCCCCTTTTCCTGCAGCGGAGGGGAGGTGTTAGTGTGAACTCTAGCATACAGTCAGTCAGCCCCTCACTGCCTGTCTCCTCATCTCTTCCTGGTCCTTCCACACTGGCCTGCAGGCTCCACACATTTTCCCTCCTTCCTGCAGCTAACTGTCCAGCTAACAATGAAGAGTTCTTTATGTATCCCTGATAACAGGCCTTGATTTAGATGCACGATGTGCAAATGTGTCCTCTCATCCTACAGGTTTCCTGTTGGTATGCACAAAGCCGAAAGGAAAGTTCTGTCCAGTCCAGTTTTCCCCCTCTCCCCTGTGGCCTGGGATGCTGGTATCACAATAGCTCGTTTTAAAACAGTACCACCAGCTCCAGCCCCGTGAAGGCTTCCTCTGACTGTTTTTGTTTCTAAGTTTAAATCGTGTATTTATGTGTGTCTGTAAGTGGAGTGGTGGGTGAGGGTGCAGGGAACTGAACCCATGTCCTCTGAAAGATCAGTACCTGTTTTTAAGTGCTGAGCCATCTCTCCATCCTTATGTTTTGTTTTGTTGTTGTTTTAATTGTTACTTTCACATTTTGAGATTATAATTACACAATTTCCCTCTTGGGATTCTGATACAGACCGAACCAAATCTGGACAGGGATATCCTTTTATTTATTCAGGCCTGCTTCATTATTGATTGATTGATTGATTGAGACTGGGTTTCTCTGTGGCTTTGGAGCCTGTCCTGGAACTAGCTTTTGTAGACCAGGCTGGCCTCGAACTCACAGAGATCTGCCTGCCTCTGCCTCCCGATTGCTGGGATTAAAGGGGTACACCACCACTGTCCGGCTTCAGGCCTGCTTTAATTAGCAATATTTTGTAATTTTCAAAGCACAAGTCTGATACCTACTTGATCAAGTTTCTAAGTATTCTGCTTTATGCAGTTATAAATGTAATTGTTTTCTTAATTTCCTTTTGGTATTTTGTTTTATTTATTTATTTATTTTGAGATAGCCCTGACTTTATGTAGCCCTGGCTGGCCTGGGACTCATTCTGTAGACCAGGCTACCCTTGAACTTAGAGATCTGTATACCTCTGCTTCCCAAGTGTTAGGATTAAAGGTGTGCACCACCACACCTGGCTTACAGGACCCTCTTAGAGTCCCTATTTATGTCAAATTATAGTGATGCCCCTACTCTCTTTTCTGACTTTAATGGCTTGATCTTTTAAACTTTTTTTATTATTTTATTTCATGTACATGCATGTTTTTGACTATATGTATCGGTGCACATGTGTACACTCATGGAAGCCAGAGGAGGATGTCAGATCACTTGGAACTGAAGTCATAGATGGTTGTGAGGCAGTGTGTATGTTTTGATAAATGAGCCTGAATCCTATGGAAGAGCAGCCAATGCTATTATTATTATTATTTTAAACAGGATCACTCTTTATACCATGGCTAGTCTGGAACTAAATATGTAGACCAGGCTGGCTTTGAATCCGCATAGATCCACCTGCCTCTTCCTCCTGAGTGCTGGGATTAAAGGCATGTGCCACCACACCCAGCTTTTATTTTTCTTTATCTTCTTTCTGCTTTTTATTTCACTGATCTCTGCCTTTGCAGGCATCAATTTCTTCTTTGTACAGATTTGGATTTAGTTTGCTTCACTTCTTTTGTCTTTTAGAAAGAGCTGACAGCTAAGACAGACTCTGGCTTGCACCAACACAGTCTGCTGTTGTCTTTAAGCTGGCGTCT
Organism: Microtus oregoni; assembly: GCF_018167655.1. Taxonomy (NCBI): domain Eukaryota; kingdom Metazoa; phylum Chordata; class Mammalia; order Rodentia; family Cricetidae; genus Microtus; species Microtus oregoni. The sequence continues at coordinate 5,960,883 of NW_024543076.1, read as the reverse complement.
CACTGAAGAGCTCAGGACAGCCTTGCTCTTGTTCTGTGGTACAGACAGACCTTGAACTCGGATCGTCCTCTTCTGCCTCCTAAATGGTGGATTAAGGGTGTGAGGTGCTCTCTCTGGCCATCCTCGGCATTTTCATGTGCTGCCTTCTCAGCTTCCTATCCCCAAGGCTGTATGGTTTCCAGGCTTCCTTTACTTCTTTGTCCAGAGTTCCCTGCAACCATCTGAAGGGAGTTAAGTAACAATAATGTAAGCTTCTGTTTTGGGGCCCCAGTGTCTGGGCTTTCTCGGTGACGGTTTCTTTTTCAGTGTTTCCCCTGTGAGTGAGCTATACCTTGCTGCTTCTTTGAATCTTTTGTAACTTTTTGGTGACTGCTGGAGACCATTATTGGGGGACCGTTGGACATCAATTCTTAGGCTTCTCAGAGGTTGGTGACACCTGCTGGCCTCAAGTTCAACTCTCTGCGCGTCTCTGCCCTGAGCACAGAGTCTAGAGGAGTGTGCCACCACACCTGACTGGTGACCCCTGTTGAGGACTGTTCCATCTATTTGTGGCTTTTTCAAAGTAACTTTGCTAGGCGTGTTATGTTGCCTTTGTTGCAGAGGGTAATATTTGAGGGTTACTTTGGGGGGAGGAGGAGATAGAGAGGGTTTGGGGTGGGAATGCTGCTGGAATAGTTTATAGAGAAGAGGGACTGGGTGTGAGAGCTGGGAGAATAACTGAACCCTCGAATCAGGTTTTTCAAAAGGCAGGACATGGAGTGTCCTTGTTAGGATCTCATTATGTAGCTCAGCCTGTCCTGGAACTCACTATGTAGATCAGACTGGCCTCAAACTCATAGATATCCACCTGCCTCTGTCTCCTAAATTCTAGGATTAAAGGTGTATGCCACCACACTAAGGTTGTGTTTTGTTTTTAGATTTATTTTTTTTATGTGTGTTCATATGTGTGTGCATGTAGGTATCAAGGCAGCCAGAAGTGGGTGTCATATGTTCTGAAGCTGGAGTCATAGCCGTCATAGCCACCCAGAGTGGGTACCAGGAACTAAGCTCTCTCCGGTTTCTCTGGTGGTTAATCTTCCTTCTCAACTTGACAGGCTCTGTAATTAAGATATAAGTCTCTAGGCCACACCCGTGAGGGGATATCTAGATAAGATAGCCTGTGAGAATATCTATGAAAGTTTTTCTTTTTATAATTAACTCTGTGTGTATGCGTGCACGTGTGTGCATGTGTGTGTGAGTGTGTGTGTGTGTGTTTGTGTGTGTGTTTGTGTGTTAGAGTGTGTGTGTGTGTGTGTGAGTGTGTTTGTGTGTGTGTGTGTGTGTGTGTGTGAGAGAGAGAGAGAGAGAGAGAGAGAGAGAGAGAGAGAGAGACTATAGAGCTATAGGTGCATGGCTTGCTTCTCTCTCTCTCTCTCTCTCTCTCTCTCTCTCTCTCTCTCCCCTTCCTCCCTCTCTCCTCTTTCTTTCTTTCTTTCTTTTTTGAGGCAGGGTTTTACTGTGTAGCCCTAGCTGTCCCGGAACTCACTTTGTAGACCAGGCTGGCCTTGAACTTACAGAGATCCACTTGTCTCTGCCTCCAGAATTCTGGGATTAAAGATGTGTGCCGCCATCACTGCCACCCTACCAGGCCATCAGGCTTTCGAGAAAAATGTTTTCACCCCTCCAGTTATTTCTCTGGTCCCAGGATTTTCCTGACTGCATTAATCAAAGGCACACCATAGAGACGGGCAGCTCAGGGTAGACACACCATAGAGGTGGGTAGCTCATGGTAGACATACCATAGAGACAGGTAGCTCAGGGTAGGCACACCATAGAGGTGGGTAGCTCATGGTAGACATACCGTAGAGACAGGTAGCTCAGGGTAGGCACACCATAGAGGTGGGTAGCTCAGGGTAGACACACCATAGAGGGGATTGGCTCCTTCCAGTGACCATTCAGCTATAATAAGGTCAGAGGTACAAAACCATTTGACATTTTGCCTGCTTACCTTGAGTCTGCTGGTGAGTTCATCTACTCCATTGCTGCCGCTGTTGCTGCCACTGATATCTTTGCTTATCCAGATTCTTCTGACTTCCAACCTGGACTGAAGACCAGCGGCTCTCTTAGGCTCTTCTAGACCATCAGTGCTAGACTGGGATGCTGAGGTATCTATCCAGTGTTGTGGATATCAGCTACCAGGCTCAGCCTCTTCAGTGTGAAGTCAGCCATCGTGAAGACACCCAGACAGTACTGTATAAGCCAATCTAATAAATAGCCTTTATATATATATATATATATATATATATATATATATATATATATATATATATATTCATTCTTTTTGGTTCCCCTAGAAAAGGCTAATACATAACCTGCCTGAGTTTTCTAAAAAGAAAGATAGCATGGACCTGGAGCAAGGTACGATAGCCATTGGTGTCACCTGGAGAGCTTGTTAAAAATAAAAACTCAGTCATTATTGCAGACCGTCCTAAATAGAATCTCAGAACAGAGCCAAATGAGCTGTATTTTTACCAGGTTGTCCAGGTAATTCCAGGCATGTGATGGATGACACGAACAGAGCCAGCTGGGACTGTTCTGCTCCATCCCACACTGCAGATGGGCAGAGAGCTTGTGGGAGGCAACAAAGGTGGTCTGAGAAAAGTGGTGACCCACACCCCTCCTGAGGGAGAAAAGTGGTGACCCCCACCCCTCCTGAGGGAGAAAAGTGGTGACCCCCACCCCTCCTGAGGGAGAAAAGTGGTGACCCCCACCCCTCCTGAGGGAGAAAAGTGGTGACCCCCACCCCTCCTGAGGGAGAAAAAAGATGACCCCCACCTCTCCCGAGGGAAAAAATGGTGACCCCCTCCCCTCCTGAGGAAGGTCACTTCTGGCCCAGCGCTGGACCAAAGGGGAACTCCTAAAATCTCTAGGTCTTCTCTTCACTTGAGATCCCATTATGCCCTTGCCTTTATTTATGCTCTTATTGGTGGTACCCGTTCCCCCCAGGTCCCATCGTGGTCCACGTTCCTAGATCCAGAAATCTTTTCCTAGCATAGACTAGGGATATCTCCTTCTGAGCAGAGGCAAAACAGCCTGAAAGAGATGTTCCGTTTGGGGCAGCGGGATCCTGGGCTTAGAGTCAAGGGGTCTTGAGGGAAAGTGGAGGTTTCATGGCGATGGAAATTCTGCTGGACAAAAAACTTCTGCCCCGAGAATAAAGGGGACTGACAAGCTCCTGCCCTACCCTGTCTAGACAGGTGACAGGACCCAGGAGCCTGAGAAGGAGGCACGGATACAACCTGGAGAGGAGTAAGGCTAGCAGAAAGGGCAAGATGGGGGAGGGGGACATAGTTACTTTCCCCCAGGACTCCAAGAACCCATGCCCAGCCAGTCCCCTGCCCTTAACAGATGGGCTAGCCTCATCCCAGCCCACAGTCCCACTTGAACCCCTAACATAGGCACAGAGGTTCCTAGTTTACCTCCTAGAGCCTCTTTGGGTCCCTGAGACAGACTGGACATACACAGTTGGGGGAAGGACACAAAAGGTGACGCTGTCCATCTGAGAGTTCAGTGTCCACGTAAGTATTGCAGTTCTTAGTGTGAAGGTTTTGACCCCTGGGGAAACCCCGTTCCTGTGACGGTCCATGGAGGCCCAGGGGCAGAGGACACCCACAGTGGCACCCGAGGGTAGAGAGCAGGTACCGCGGCTTATGCCAGAACTCCTGATGGAGCAGAACTGTCCTGATCACAAGACAATGCCTGGAGAGAAGGGGATCTGTGGGTGCTGCTGCCTCCCCCAGTTTCAGTAAGTCCACTACCTGTCCGGGACAGGTACCTGTGCCATTCTGGGGTAGGTATCTTCTCTTCTTAGGTCTTGGAAGGGTCTGGAAATCCCCGTATTAGAATGCCACATTTCCTTCAGCCCTGGTCCCTCATGCTCTCGCCTACTTGGGGGCTCCAGCGCAACAGATGCTCCCTCAAAGCTTGGCAGACGAGAGCCAAGGGGAGGGTATGGCGGGAATTTCAGTTCAAGGGTTGGGCTAATCCTGGAAGAGGCTTTGGGGTGGGCCAGGACTCATGGGCCTGCATATTCAACCTGGGTCAAAAGGCCTGGGCACTTTGGTGCTCCTGGGTTCCCGTCAGAGCACTTGGCCATCCAGGAATAAGATGCCCTGAGGACAAAAAAAGATGGTAACCGTGCCAGCAGGAGCCATTGAGTTCCTAAAGGTGTGAAAATTGTGTGTCCAGCATAGAGGTACACATTACACAGTGTGTAACTGTTTGGGGCAGGGTTAGAGTTAAGGTATTGACATTGTGGTTACAGATCAGGGCAAAAGTCAGTAAGGACAGGGATTCTGGTGACGTTAAATTGGGGTTTGGAGTTGGGCTGTGACTCTTTTTTTTTTTTTTTTTATTTTCGAGACAGGGTTTCTCCGTAGCTTTTGGTTCCTGTCCTGGAACTAGCTCTTCTAGACCAGGCTGGCATTGAACTCACTGAGATCTGCCTGCCTCTGCCTCCTGAGTGCTGGGATTAAAGGCGAGCGCCACCACCGCCCGGCTGGGCTGTGACTCTTGATGATAAAGACTGCTCTGTCTTGGATTGGTCCTTTGGAGAGGGAATGGAGTAGGTTGCTGAATTTAGGATTAAGATTGGCCAAGGAGTTACATTGTGTGTTGGAGGTTGGTTCTCAACTTCTAAGACAGTCTAGGGAGAGATGTGCCATGTGAAGTTCTGTTCTGATGGGAGGAGCTTGTTGACTGTTTTCTGGGCTCTCTGTGTGAGGTTAGAAGTCTCTCCATAGCCATCCAAGTAGGGCAGGCTATCCAGGTCCCAGGGAGAAGGGGCATCACAGCTTTCTACGGCAGGTTCACCTCGCCATACAAAGGCCTTGCTGGGATTCACCAGCATCTCCCTTCTCTGGACTACTTGTCTCTTTCTGGGAACGAGGTGGGAGTTGGGTTTAGGAGCAAGGTTGTAAGACTGGGATTGTAGCTAACATTAAGGCCTAATAGGGATATAGAAAAGGGATCATGCCTTGTGTCAGCAGCTCCCTCCTGGGCACCTGGGACTTTGATGGTTGCCAGAGGGCAGCCTGGATGGGACATGTCTGCCTGACTTGTTCTTCCCTAGTGCTTGCTGGGTCTGGGTGGTCAGCAGTCTGACGGCCTAGAGCTCCGGAGTAAACCGAGACATGTTTACAGTGAGCGGTAGATGGGCTTCTAAAGAGGCTCGTGACCTCATGCCCAGACTCCAGCAATTCTTACAAGAGAATCTTTTCAATGTGAGCAGCTTTAAGTGTTCACTTGGCTTTGTCATCATTAGCTAGCTACCACTCTCAAGTGTGGGAGGCATTGTTGTTTGAACCCAGTGAGGCAAGCGCTCTGCCACTGGGCTGGACCCTCCTTTGGTGATTCTTTAAGATCTAAGAGTCAAGTTGTTGAGATCAGGATCTACATATCCAAGGCTATCCCTTCAAAGACAGGCAGTAGGATAGAAGTGACAAACCAGATTTCAAGGAGGGAGAAGGGCCAGCATGGTGGCACAGCTTTAATCCTAGCACTCTGGCGGCAGAAACAGGAGGATCTCTGCGGGTTTGAGGCTGACCTGCTCTAAATACTGGGTTCCAGGTCAGCCAGGGCTCCACAGTGAGACCTAGGAGCTTGCTTAAGGGATGGATTTGGACAGCATTTGTGTCTGTGGATCTGTGCGACAGGCTGTATGCCTATGTGTGTTAACTTGCCTTTGTGTCTGCATGACTGTCTTGCCTGTGTCTGCTCCAGAGTGTCTGACAAGGTAAGCATCTGAGTCTATGTAGGCACATTGTCTAGACAAAACTTTTCATGATTTGGCTCAGTTTTTGAGTGTGTGGTCATATGAACCTGTGAGACTGGATATCTGTTTCCATGGGAGTCTGCCTTGGCCTATCTTTTTGCCCCCCCCCCATGCCCCCTGACACACCGCAGCTGCCAGCACCATTTACCGCAAATAATGGCTTCCCTTCCCGCTGTCTGGATTCCCATGGGTGAGGCTGCCTGCCCAGGTCCCTGGCCCTGTGGCCTCTGAAGCAGGCCTGGCCTTGGGAGTGCTAAGTGCTGGAAATCCCCAATGCTCCTTGCCTGGGTAGGGGCTGAGAGAAGTTATGTGGAGAGGGGGAAGGCAAGAAAGGCAGCGGTTGGCAGCACCAGCACCCACCCTCCTGGAAGCGAGATCTTTTCCTGATTCTTTCCCGGGCCAGAGTCCTGATCTCAGTCTCTGGGTATGTCCCCACAAACCCAAGCCTATTAGGTGTAGATCTTTGCTGTGTCACGGGAGTCGGCATTGTGTAAGAGCTCCTGTCCACACTCAGAGCTGTCTTCCCTTCCCTTCTCTCTCTGCAGTGGACGAAGGAGGCATTCTTGTACTCTGTAGGGCAGGCTGGCTCCAGGGTCCGGTTGGAGATTAGACCCGGGTGAGTTGGCATAGTAGAAGGGACCCAACCATAGCACTCACGGTGCAGAAGCAGCGTCTCCATCTTGTTTATCCCCGTGTTCATCTGTGATCTTTGTCATCCTGTATAGGCTGCATTGAAGAGGCACAGAAAGGAAGTATGTGCACACACACACATACACATGCAGTTTCACACAGAGTCAGATACACACACACGCACCCCTCCATTCACAGCAACACAGACACATACAGACTCACACACATACTGTCACACAGAGACATGCACACACACTCTCTCACACACAAAAACATGGACACTCACACACACAGTACACACACACACTCACAGAGAGACACACACACACAGACACAGACACACACACACAGAGACAGACACACACACAGAGACACAGACACACACACACAGAGACAGACACACACACAGAGACACAGACACACACACACTCATAGAGAGACAGACACACACAGAGAGACAGACACACACACAGAGACACAGACACACACACTCACAGAGAGACAGACACACACACAGAGACACAGACACACACACACAGAGAGACAGAGACAGACACACACACACAGACACAGACACACACACTCACAGAGAGACAGACACACACACAGAGACACAGACACACACACAGTACACACACACTCACAGACACACACAGACACACACACAGTACACACACATACTCACAGACAGACAGACAGACACACACACACACAGACCCACTGTGTAACAGAAGTGCTGAAGCTGCGTAGAGGATCTTCTCCTATGTCTATTTTCAGCTGCACATTTTTTTTTTCCAGAGAATTCTGCCTTATTTTTATTTCTTTTTGTTCCAAACCATATTGGTAATTGAAACCAGGGCCCTCCATGCTAGGCAAGCACTTAACCGTGAAAAAACATTCTCTCTCAATAAGATATAGCTCTCTCAAGATATTTTTTTAAACTGTATTTTTGCTAATTATGGTAGCACATGCCCTTGGTCCCACCACTCAGGAGGCAGAAATGGCCAAATCTCTGTGAGTTCCAGGCCAGCCAGGACTCTGTCATGAGACCTTATGTCTTGGTTAGGGTTTCTGCTGTGGTTAGATGCCATGACCAGAAGTAAGCTGGGGAGGAAAGGGGTTATTTGGCTTATACTCCAGATCATAGTCCATCCCTGGAGGAAGTCAGAACAGGAACTCAAGCAGGGTTGGAACCTGGAGGCAGGAGCTGATGCAGAGGCCGTGGAGGGGTGCAGTTTACTGACTTCCTCCCCACGGCTTGCTCAGCCTGCTTTCTTACAGAATCCAGGGCCACCACACAGGGAGGGCCCCACCCACAAAAGTCTGGGCCCTCCCCCATCCATCACTAGTTAAGAAAATACTCTAGAGGCTCCCCTACAGCCCTATCTTTTGGAAGCATTTTCTCAATTGAAGTTCCTTCCTCTTAGATGACTTCAGTTTGTGAAGGCTGACATAAAACTAGCCAGCACAACTTGTATTAGATTTTTATATTTTAAATTTAGGTGGGCAGTTGTGGCACAGGCCTTTAATCCCAACACTCAGAAGGCAGAGGCAGGGGGATCTCTTGAGCTGGAGGCCAGTTTGGTTTACAGAATGAGTTCCAAGACAGCCGGGGATACTCAGAGAAACTCCATCTTGGAAAAAAAAATTGGTTTTGAAATTAATTCTTGGAGAATTTCATACATGCAATGTATTTTTATTATAGTCGCCCCTCACTGTCCCTAACTCCTCCAAGACTCACCTGAGTTCTAAACCATCCCTATCTCTCCCAACTTTATGTCCATCTTTAAATTTTTTTTATCGCCCATTAAGTCTAATTTGTGCTGCGCATAAACTAAGGGTTATAGAGTCACCCACTAGAGTTCAGGCTGTACTCTTGAATGAAGCTGATTCTCTCCTTCCTAGGAGCTACCAGCTGTCAATAACTCTTCAGCTAGCAGTGGGGTACATGTCTCCCAGGCTATTTTGAAACGCTCTGCGCGAGATCCAAAAGGGAATTTTCTAGGCCAGTGCAGGGTGTACTAGAGCGATCCTCATGTTTCTAACCAAGCACGGATACACTCCTAGCGTCTACCCTTACATCCAAGGTGGTAAATCCTTGAATTTATGCCTTTGTGAGGCTTCTGCTTCCTCGGATTTTCCTGAAGTCTAAGGGAAGGTGACAGGTGGCTTTGTGCTCAGCTGGTGGGAAGGGACGGGAAGCTTCATCCTCCATCAGCATCCTGCTAGAATCATTGGCTCTGGCTCTGGCTCCCCGTTCTCTACTCTGCCGAGAACTCAGGGTCCCAAAGGTCTCTGTTGCGGTTCATCTCTCCATCCCTTGTTGCGGGAGGTTGGTCAGCAGCATGAGCCCACCATGGAGTATGACAGACAGGACCCTGTGGGTGCCATCGGAAGGACCTGCTCCACCTTAAACCAGGATGTGTGCAGAGTAACCTGCCTTCCTACCTCAGGCCACCATCACATTCTGAGTCAACTACAACCCCCCTCTCCCAGTCTCTTAGCCCCGTGGCTCTCTGCCCAGTTCCCACAGGGCAGAGAGGATGCGCCTGTCATAAGACCTCCTTTTCATCTTTGGGATGCTTCAGGAAAACACCTGGGAGAATGTTGGCTCAGCAGGCCTGGTCTTGTGTCTCTCTGCCCTCTGGACCAGTGAGGGTCTGGGTTTCCTTCCTTTAGGGGCAGATCATCCATCATTCCAAGTCCATGTGTTTGCCATCTGGACTGTCAGCTGTGGACAGATGATGCCAAACACTCATGTTCTGCTGGATTGCATAAGCTTTGCCCCCACTTCTTACTCGTTAGAGAAGCTGTTTACTGGCACTAGATTTCCTTAAGACCAAGGGCATCCTCTCACCCCTAATACGTACCATTTCCCGCATTCCCAGTCTCCATCATAGTTTCTCATTGGAAGGACGCGGCAGTACATTCTGAGGGCTTTTGGGGGCCAGCTCTTTTGCTCTTTGTGGATCCAGAGTCAAAAAGTCTCTCCCTTAACTAAAGAGAGTATGGTTAATGACCCCAAGGGGTGAAGGAAAATCTGGGAAGGGACAGTCACTTAGGACACCCTCGTCTCCTTCCCTCCTGAGACTCTCCTCCGATGCACTTGTCCCCAGTCCCCCGTTGAGCACTTGGGTGCTTTTCTCAGACTTTGAGCATCCTGTGCTAGCTGCAGGCTCTCTCCTGCAGCTCCTGTGTTCCCTTAGCACCTGCTTCAGATGCATGAGCAGCGACATCAACTACCTTTTCTGTGTGCGTCTGGGCATGTATGCTGCTACCCATTGTTTGCACCTGATAGAAACTTCCCTGGGCTTTCCTGTGAAGCCATGGTCCCCTCCTAGATTCCCCTTCACCCTCGGGGTCTTTGTCCACACACTAATTAATTGATGAGAAACTTTTCTTCTTTTGATCCATGAAGGACTCCTATTTATTCTATGTTCTGTTTGTGGGAGCAAAGGGAGTTCTAGGGAGTTCATGGGAGTAAGGTCTGTTCTCACTCTTTTCCTTCTCTTTGCCCATCCCTTCACTTTCTGCCCCCTCTCTTTCTCAGAAAGACTCTCACTATTAGACCAGGCTGTCCCTGAATGCACTGTGTAGCTCATGCTGCCCTCGAACTCACCATCTGCCTTTTCCAGGACCTTTACCGGACTCTTTAGGTATAAACCTCCATACCTGGCTCCCTCCTTTCTCCCCTTGGAACCATTCCACCAAGTCTGCATGTTTTACCCACCCAAGGCTCTTCTCAGGTCATAGATCATCTCTTGACAGTGAAATCAGACGTTGGCATCTGACAAGGCAGATGGGCACTTCTCACGCGGTTCATCACTTTGTTCTGGAAACCCTTCCACAGCCTGATTTTCGCTGTCATGCTCACTGCGTTTCAATTTCTTCCGCTTCTTAGCTTCTCCTCTAATTTCAGATTTGTATCTCTGCCCCTTCTAGGGGTCACACGCAAGGCCTCTCACAGTTTAGGCAAGCACTCCACTGTATCCCCAACCCTTCAATTTCTTAAAGAAACAGCATCCCAAGGCCCAGTCCTTATAGTATGTTGCCATTTTCACTGGCTCCCTGGGTGGTCTTATCTAGAGTTTTGTTACTGAGAACACACTATGCTGCCTTATCTAATCTTGTTTTTGGGGAATAAGGTGGGTCGTGACTGTGTTTCCCTCTTGGGGTGGGGGTGACTAACCAGTGAAAGAGAATTCTGGGCGGCCTTTTGTTGTTTCTGGTGTTCTCTGTAAGGTGGGGATGGTTGCCTGAGAGGATGTGGACTGTTTTGGGTCTGCCTGAGGGTGGGGGACTTGCTTCCAGGAGGCTAAGAGACAACCTTGTTGTGAGGTCGCCCCAGGTAGGTTGCAGGAAATCTAAGTTGTAAACTTGAGGCTTCTGGTGGAGACGTGGTGTTCTTCAAGGACCTTTCTGGAATCTTTCTGGCATCAGATGAGCATCTGCCTGGATTTTTTCTGGCCTCAGAAACAGGATTTGGTATCCAATACATCCTGTTACCATGTTTATCTCCACAGCCTGTCCTCACCTTAGTGTTTTCTTCCATCTGAGAATTTTCTTTCCTGATTTCCTCTTGCACTGAGGACAACTAGTTCCCGGATTCCAGGGCCCATCAATCCTATTCTGAAATAAGGAACAGGAGAGTGTTAATGAGTGGTACAGGCCCGTGGCTGATACTTGGGCTGGGGGAATTCTTTCATGATTTGTCAAGAAAGTCGCTTTGATTTGCCACACCCGACCTTCTAAACTGTCGTGTTCTGTGGGATTTCCTCCTGACCTAACAAGACAGGTAAGAAAGATGCAAGACACTCAAGGAGGCGCTCTTGAGAAGGGTGAGCATGGACCGTCTCTTGGCCTCCTCCTTGATGGACTGAATCTGACTAGAAAATGAGTTATGGATCTGGAGAGAAGGCTCAGGGCTTGAGAACATTGGCTGCTCTTCCAGAGGTCCCAGGTTCACGGGTTCAATTCCCAGTACCACATGGCAGTTCACACCTATCTGAACTACAGTTTCGGGGGTTACAACACCCTCACATAGATATACATGCAGGCAAAATACCAATCAATGCTCATAAAAATAATATATCAAGAAAAGAAAATGAGTTACATCAAGCATTGACATTAACTAGACAGGTCTCTAAAGTAGGTCTACCTGACATTTTAGTTACCATTTAAAAATTCGCATCAAAAGGCATTTCCATTTGAAAGGCTGTTGCCTGCTTATTAGCTCTTAAAAGCAGGGACAGTTCCCACTCAAGGCTGTGCAACACTCTCTGACCTTTGATTTCCACTGGGTTTTTATCCAAGGCTTTCTTAATGGTGTTTATATAAAGCTCAGTATTTTTGAGTAAATTTTTATGCAGTCTCATGACATTTAGAGGTGCAGATTTAACCACTGGGTGTGGTGGTTTAATGCTTTTAATCCTAGTTCTTGGGAGACAGAGAGGAGAATCTCTGTGAGTTTGAGGCCAGCCTGGTCTACAGAGTGAGTTCCAGGACAGGCAGTCAGAGCTGTACAGTGAAACCTTGTCTCAGAGAGAGGGAGGGGTTGGGGGGGGAGTGAGAGAATAAAAAATAAAAAAATGGAGAAAATGACGTACCTAAGTGAAAGCAATCCAGTCTGTGGATTTCATCAACTATTTTATGAATGGCTGTATACACCTGTGTTTTGTATGTTATATCTACATATATCCTTGTATTTGTATATTTGCATTGTACTAATTGTCTTATAGATCAGTGAGTGTTCATGCAGGTTAAAATAATTAAATCAGCCATAAATGGGGGCTGGAGAGATGGCTCAGTGGTTAAAGAGTGCTGGCTGTTCTTCTAGAGGACCTAGGTTCAGTTCCCAGCACCCACATGACAGCTCACAACTGGCTATGACTCCCTTTCCAGGGGCTTCTCTTATAGCCTCTGTGTGAACCAGACACTCATACGGTACACACACATATGCACACATACAAATAAAAACTTTTTAAAATTAAAAAAAGACACCTTAAGTGTCTTTTGGTTCACATGATTTAGGTAAATCTTTGACATTATGTTAATTTAAATTTATTGGTAAGATTAAAAAACAAAGATGTCATTAAGATTAATATGTCTCTACCTCGGTTGCTAAGTCAATAAACATGATGTTTTATCTATTAAGTCTAAAGGAATGTGTATTTGTTTCAAACGATCAGTTTCTGGCACTGGTTAAATAAACACCTATTATTTTAGGTTATTGTACTATATTTGATGTCTCTTATCTAGTATCTAGTTATATACAAACATCTGTAGGCTTAATATGTGATGTGTTGAGCTTCATCCAAATGTTCTGTAAAAGTCTGCACAGAAGGCTGGGCCATGCGAGGAACTCAGTAAGTGCTGTTATTTTGTATACTATGCGTGGCATCTAGAGCTTTAACACAAAACCATCAATAAAATTCTTAGCATTACTGCCTTTTGTATTTGTTTCATTTAGAAAAAAGAAACATTTGGGAAATTTTGCTTTATCTGGTCAAGACCTGGCCTTCCCCCTTTTTTCTTTAAAGGAATAGAAGGTATCTTTGTAATTTTTTTGAGATTTATTATTTTATATGTATGCGTGTTTTGTCTGTGTGTATGGCTATGTACCATGTGCATGCCTGGTGCCCCTGGAGGTAAGAAAAGGGCATCAGATCCCATAGAACTGGAGTTACAGACAGTTGTTAGCCGCCATTTGAACCCAGGTCCTCTGGAAGAACAGTGCTTTTAGCCACTGAGCCATCTCTCCAGCCTGGAAACTTGGTCTTCATCTGCTGTTTTAATCACTTTTGCCACAGTCTGTTTGAGATAAACCTATGTATCAGATAAATCTACTATGATCATTACTATTCCTTCCTAAACTGATAAGATGTTTAAAACTGATTTATGTAGACCGATCAGAGACAAAATCACCGAATTATAGGTTCCGCTGTGCCAGAGATTTTAAGTTCCGTATTAAACATAAAAACTTAGTTTATAGAAGACCTATTGATCTGATTATTAGATTTTTTTTTATGTAGAATGTATTTATGGCCCCAAGCCTCCTGAAATGCTAAGTTTAGGGAAATTCCAAGCCGATGTCCTCTGAACTAAAATTGTACTAATAGCCTTTTCAGATTTACACTTGTGTGCTCCCAACTGCATATGGTTGTCTCTGTGCACACTATGGTGGGGATGATGGCAGCGGAGGGCGTGACAGTGGACCTGAGTCTGCATGCACTTTGATGGTAGAGCTAACAGGATGGGCTGGTGAACTGGATGTGTACTCTTAGGTGAAAAAAGTCAAGGATGGCATCATTGCTTAGACCAAACTCCTGGAAAGACAGGGCTGCCATTAAACTTTTCTGAGAAATACTGACCGGAGCAGTTGTTACAGGTGTGATGAAGGCCGGATTTGTGAGTTCGTTTCTGCAGAGTTGGGGATAAGCAGTGGGATTCCAAGTGGATCTGTTGAGTAGGCAATTTGGATATGCAAAAACGGGTACTGCATGAGTTCTGAAACATGGTTGTGGCCCAGCCCGTGTTTTATTTATTTATGTTGTGTTTAAGTGTGATTCCTAACGCAGAGTCAAGCACCTGGCCCACAGTTAACATATTTGTTGGGTACCAGGTCTTTCTCAAAGTCCAACTTCTGGAGACTTCTTCCTCATCTGAGTTCGCCCTCCTGTGTCAGGACCCCGTGCTCCATAGCATCAGTGACATGAATGGGAGGCTGTAGCTACACCCTGGGTGCGACTATTACTAATACGGCCTTGTGCACGAGCGACTGCCATCCAAAGCCAGAAGGAATCCACTCCTGGGAAAGATTCCATAGCTTCCAGCAGCAGCAGGGTAGGTGAGAACTGGAAATAGTCATTGTCGGAGCTAAGAACATTTGATAGACTTTGAGGGAAGCATTGTGTCCCATGGTGGCTATAGATGAGAGGAGAAAGATTATCGGCAAAGACAATGTTTTGGGAAAGGAGGGTAGGCTCTGGGAACATGTTTGAGACAGGGTATAGCCGTTGCTGGCATCAAACTCACAGAGATCTGCCAGTCTGTGCCTCCTGAGTGCTATGATTAAAGACATGTGCTACTATACTGGGCAACTAGTTTCTTCTGGATTGACTGGAGCTAATCATTTGGCTTGTTCATGCGTAAATAGGGCTCAGTAACCCTGGTGGTGATGGGATTTAAGGAAAGGCTCATAAATATGAACAGTCTTTTTGGTTGGGTCTCTAATTTGTTGCTAACTAATTAATTTCCTTTATTTCCTTTTCATTCCAGCCTTTGGTCTTCTTAATTAAGTCAAGAACATCTCAGATTTTTTTTTTCTTTTATCTCCTTATCTTTGGCCAGAGATATGCAACAGGCCAAGAGTTCAGTGAAGGAAGTAAAGCCTGACCTTTATCTTTAGTGAGACTTCCCTTCTGACCAAGTCTTTTAATTCATTCTATGGTGGGGTAGGGACACCTGACTTATCTAAAAATGTGCTTTTACATCTCCTTCCTGAGAGGAGGGCAGATATTTCAGTTTCTTTCATACTTTCCCTCAATGATGCGCACCAGAGACAAAGAAGACAGACAACTCATTTAGAGATATAGAATCTATTTTGGGTGGTGCACTCCCCACCTGTTCATTAAAGAAAATGACCATAATAGTGCTCTTAAAGGGATACAGAAGTCGGGGAGCCTATAAACTGTCATCACACTGGGGGTTCTCCTTTACCAGACGAATATTTCTAGCTGAACCTTGGGACCTAGGTGGGTTTCCTTGTTGGGTTGCACAAGCCAATCTAGGGCAGTGCCGAGGACAGTGTCGGTGCTGGCCTGGTCCTGAGACAGAGCCATGCTGTCGAGAGCCTGGCCCGAGCTTACTGTCTAGAGTGTGGGGAGCAGTTAAAAACGATGTGACCACTGACCTCTCAGAGGACGCAGGTTGGGCCTTGGGAACCCTGCAGTTCTCTGTCTTAGTTTTCTTGGTGGGGCTTTTGGCTTGAGGCAGACCCTTGTCAGCATTTTCTTGACTGGGTTTGGACACTTTCCCAGGTGTAGAGACCGGGGGTTCCATGTGGGTTTTGTCTTTTATCTTGGGGCTCATAGAGTGAAGGAAGGATTTCATCTTATTTTTCAAGCCAGTCTCTGGAAGGCTGGGGCTACCATGAGGAGAGCCTGGCATCACCTGCCTCTGTGAAATGTGGTCTTGCCAAGCTTGGCCCCTAAAAGGTTTTCCCTGAGTTGGTGGGCATGGGAAAGGCAAACCTTGGGAAGTCTTGGAGGCCACAGGCTGGGGGACCTTGGCACTCCTTGCAGGTTCCAGGATGGCATCTACCTTGGTCAGACTGTCTTGCATGTTCTGTGCAGCGTCTATCACCATAAGGACTTCTGGAGGTGGATCTGGGAACTCAAACTCAGAGAGATCCTGGGGGCTGGGCGGATAAGATCTAGGCCTCTGCTCTGAGGAGCCTTGGGGTGTCTCAGGGGGAGGCCTCTTTTCTGGCTCCTTGTCTCCATCATGGTGTGTCTTCCCACTGGTCAGGGGAAGCCCAAGACCTGCATCCCCTTCTTCAAGGTCCCACACTGCCTTGGGTTTCCCTGACTCGTGTCTCTTTTCTGTCAGTGTGGGGACATGGGCTGAGTACTTGCTCTTGCCTGGGCTTTGAGGCTCAGTGCTAAAGGTTTTCTCTAGGTTGGGTTTTTCCCCACTGGTCTCCAGCTGAACACAGTGCACTTGGGCCTCAGTCATATTCCTGAGTTGTGAGGCCTTGGAGCCCCACTGGGCAGAACCATGGGGCGCTGCCTTGGAACTAGGTTGCTTTTGCTTGTGGCACACGGCCTGCCCTGCAGTGGCTGGCTGTTTACCAAGGTGGACCCTGTTTGCATCTGGGGCCGGAGGAGAGTCCCCTGAGTTGGGCAGTTGTGGTAGCGCTGTGCTTTCTGGGATGCTGAGACTCCTAAGAAACTCCCGTATAGCTTCACTCTCTAGGTCTGCTATGGCTAGCTCTTTGTCCTCCCTCTCCTTTGTGGATATTCCAAATTGCATCGCTAGGACCTTCTTTTTCAGGTGGAAATTCAGTCTCGCCAAGATATGTGTGTTTAACAAGTTGGGGCTGTATGGAGGCCTCTTCCTTGTCCTTCCTGCCACCTGCACTTCAGACTGGACCTGTCCTGCAATGTCCGCAGAAGCCTCCTTGTCATCCCGAGTACATGGCTCAAGTGAACCTTCGAGGGAGGTTGTGTGAGGCAGAGTTTCTGGTGGGCTTTTGACAGCCCCGGACATCCTCTCTGTGGTTCTAGGTTTGCTAGTGACTGCTGGGGATGAGGGTCTAGAGAGGGCCACGCAGTAAAGGGCAGGCAGACCTGACAGGAAGGCCAGATACTTATGCTGCAACGTTGTCTCCAGTTTCTTAACAGTTTCCTCAGGTAGGGCTTGTGGCCGCTTACAGTGCTCAATGAGAGCGCCTGATGAGGCCTGTTTCTCCTGGTCGAGGGCTGCTGGTTGTGGTTCCTGAGAAATAGCTGTGTGCTGTAGGTCAGGGTTACTTTTTGCCTGTAGCTCCAGGTGCCGGCTTGCTGGAATGTTTGAGAAAGAAGCCCCTACTGACAAGCTCCTGGGAATTCTGCATTCCTGGAAACTTTGGACACAGGCGGGGACCTTGCCCTGATGGATCTGTCCACATTTGGAATCAACGTGGGTCTTCAACATTGCCTTTGCCTGGCTGAACAAGTGAGGTGTGGGAACTGACCCTCTGTCCACGGCGACTGCAAACGTGTCACCGGACCCATCAGCCTCTGGGTCGCCTGGCTGCAGGATGCTCACATTGGGTAGTGCCCCGTTGCTGCAGGACCGGGGCTGCTGGCTAGGAGAGGGGAGGACCAAGTGAATGGAGCGTTGGATCCTCTGGGGCAGGCCCCAGCGCAGGTGAGTCAGCTGCTTCTGGAGGTGGAATTCCAACAGCCTGCGCGCATGCTCTGGGAAGGAAGATTCCCTGGTGCAATGCCAGAAGGGCCGGGTGGTTTTTACAGTCTTAGTTTTACCGCGTGCTTCACACAGCACGTGACTCCGGGTGTCCCGATTTCTTAGGACGACCGCCGGCAGGCCCCACCGAAGCTTAACTTGCCTGTCTAGGAGGTGACATTCCAATGCTTCACACTCGGCCAGCGTCAGAACCGGGACATCCATCCCTGCTCCTTTATGCTCATGGGGAGTCTTGGCATTTGGAGAAGAAGAGAAAGTAGGAGGGGCTGACTGACGTGGAGTTTGGGGCAAGAAGGGGAGTGAGAGCTCCCTTGTGGAGGAGGGCTTGGACGCAGTCTTGTTCTCGGATCCACCTTGAGAGCTCACGGAAGGGACATCTAGGGACTCGCTGTGAAGAGACGGAAGGCCACAGAATAACTGGCTATAATATTCACTCTGAAAATTGCTACCCGAGTCATTAGCTTGTGCCTTGGGGGGTGGGTAGAAGCCACTTAGGTGTTCAGCTTCACGAGAGGGCAAGAAAGCGTGGATCTGGTGCCAGTGCTTCCTTTGCCTCAGGCTTACAACGGACCATTCGGAAACCCAGCAGGCCTGGGTGGGCTGGTCTGCCCAGCACAAGCTTTTGGTGAGGTGGGACATGGTCCCCACTTTGTCCATAGTGAGCTCAGAGCCACTGCTCAGACAGGAAGAGAAAGGAGTTTTTCTAAATTGACAAAATGATGTCGGGTCTGGCATAAACTGCCTCAAGGACTCCTCCACACGTCTGGGGAGGCCCCACTTCTGAAAATGTATCCATTTTTTTACATGTATTTCAAGAAGCCTGCAGACTTGAGGACTAAGAAATGGCATATGGGAAGACAGCACCGCATCCATGTCCAATGACATAGTATGGGTCAAGTTAGTGATCTCTGGGTCCAGGGATGGTAAAGACACAGAGGAATTCAAGTGATGGTGGTCTTGGCTCTCCTGGTCAACCTCTGGTTTGTTTGGTGTTATTTTTTTCTCAATCATTAAAACCACAGGATCCTCGTACCTTGAAGGAACCATAGTCTCTGGAACCATGGGCATGTCTGCCAGGTGAAATTTCTGCTCTAGCTGGAGGTTTTCCTCATAGCACTGTTGGACACCGGCTGCATTGGGCGGCTGTGCTAAGTGATCTGTTAGCTGTGCTAGTGTTGAAGTTTCAGACACTAGTGAAAGATGTGTGGAGGGTCTGGGATGAAGCTCCACGTTCTGCTCAAAAGTCTCACTGGATACGGGCAACATCTCCAGGCAAGAAGAGTCCTGTGGCAGTCCCAACAAAGCAGGGGAGATCTGACTTTGCTCGCTCTCCAGCAACTGCTGGATCTCTAGAGTTGCAGCATCACAGATTTGGCAGCAGGGATCTATACACAGGAGCTGCCGCACACGCTCCTCCTTGGGGAGCCAGCTTTGGCTAGGAAGAGAAAAACAGCCACTGTTAATGATGGAAGGACGTGTCTGGGGCTTGCTGTACCCTTTCCTCCAGGCCCACAGTTCTGAGCCTACACTGTGGCAAATGAGGTCCTCGTGGGAACCCTTCAAAGTATGGGATGTCCCTGCTGCCGTGCCCAGAGAACCACTGGGATCATTCACAGCCTTTGGAAATTAAGTCGAGGCAAAGATGATGGACTGAAGGGGTCCCAGCAACTGCTCCCTCGCCCCAGACAGACAGGAGATCAGACCCGGGGCTTTGTCCTTGAAAGGGAGTAGCTGGAAGCAGGTGACAGGGGGACCTCTTTATCCTAAATCTACTTGGTGTCTCAGTGCAACTCCAGCGATGCCCTTCGCAAAGTGTGCAAAGGCGGCTCTGAAATGCGGAACCGCTGAGACCCTAACAGAGGGAGCTGGGTATCAGTGGGTCTTCCCTCCCGAGGTGTGAACCATCTCTGCCCTGACAACCTCTCAGCTGGTGACCTCGCCTCCTCAGTGTGTTTCCCCTTCCATCAATCCCCACCCCCTTTTTTCCTTCTCTCATAGATGACATCCTAACGGAAGTTCCCCTCCCTCTGCTCCTTCCAGACCCCCTCTCACCCCCCTTTTCCCCCAATTCCTCTCCTCCTCTGTTTCCCTTTTCCAGAAAAGAGCAGGAAATTTGCAGGCAAATGGATGAAACTATCCCTTTGCTCACCCCTGGCCCACACCAGGCCAAGAAACCATCACAGTTTAGACCACAAAGGTCAAGCAAGAGGTCACCTTTTCATGATAGTCAGCAGCTCCCACGGCTTCTCAGCTTCTTCTCGGGAAAGTCTCCTGGCTGAGGGAGCAGGACACGGTGTTAGATGGTAAATGAGCATTTTAGGGTCTTCTATAGGAACGCCTTCGGCTCAGGAAAAGGAGGCTGAAGACCCAGACCCAGTGCTCTAAGGCATGTGTTTGTATCTAGCATTGCCGTCTAAAATTTGCCATCCTTGCCTCGTCTCATTTATCTCTACAACCACGTGAGGTGCACCAGGATCATGCCGAATAAGTTGGGTTTTACAGGATCATAAACCTAGTTCTTAAATCAGATTTTCTCTTTTTTATGACAAAATACCCGATATTAGTAACTTGGGTTTATTTTGGCCCTTAGTTCCATCCACTGTGGCACTTGGCACCGAGTGTAGCCAGTCCTAGAGACAGCCCACATGCATTGCAAGTGGTAGGGCCATGGGAGTGGACCTTTAAGGACTACAGTCCCCCTTCCGCTCTGCCTGCACACTGCTTCCAGATGTACCCTGATGCGAAGAAGCCACGCTGTAAGCTCTTGCTGCTGAGACAAGTCACCCAGCCATTCTGACTTCCCTGCTGTGATGGACTGCCAAACTCTGAAACTATGAGCCCAAATAAGCCTTGCTCCCGTGCTCGGCTACGCATGCCATCACCGTGATGAGAAGAGGAAGTAGTAAATCCCAACTTATCTCTTGCTGTACAGTGATCTGTATTACTTCCTTAGTTGCCTATTCTCGAGGAAATTAGGTAGAATCTTTTAGAACACCCCCATGTTCTCCGTTCCCACCCACAGCAGCCTTCTGTGTCAATCCCAGGTTGGAGAAGTGGATTTTCAAAGGGAGAGCGTGTGGCCCTGGGCAGCATCATGGGGAAGAGGAATGTGGGGAGCTCTCCTAGGGGCAGGGCGTAGGGGACGCTGGGATTTTACCTCTTGATGCCGCATCTCTAGCTCTCTGCCTGACTTTTCGGTGATGCTTAAAGAGAAAAATATTACAGTGTAAAGGTAGGACTACATTTTCTTCTTCATGTTGTGGAGGAGTAAAAGATCATATACATTTCCCTATATGTTACATGCCCCTTAGAAAGATCGTATACATTTCCCTATATGTTACATGCTCCTTAGAAAGATCATATACATTTTCCTATATGTTACATGCTCCTTAGAAAGATCGTATACATTTTCCTATGTTACATGCTCCTTAGAAAGATCATATACATTTTCCTATATGTTACATGCTCCTTAGAAAGATCGTATACATTTCCCTATATGTTACATGCTCCCTTAGAAAGATCGTATACATTTCCCTATATGTTACATGCTCCCTTAGAAAGATCGTATACATTTCCCTAAATGTTACATGTTCCCTTATGTGGCCTCACCTAGACTCCACCTTCCTTCCCACCTAAACATTTCCCTTCTCTGCTTGTTTCTGAATCACATAAGGCTTTCTATCCTCCTTCCTTACGTCTCTACTCTCATAACAACTTCTGTAGAGAGGGTGATACAGGAAGAAAAGCTGAACAGACTCTAAGGTGTTTGTGCCAGACCGAGGACACTGCTCACTAAGTCCCCACTGGGAGGGGTCTTCTGAGATCTAGGGCGGTAGTTTTTCTATTGTCTAATTCTCAACTCAAGACAAACAGGGAGGCTGTTGCCTTTTCAATTGGAGTACACTGCAGGGGGAGGGCCTGGTAAGGAATTATTTATGGGTCTTTTGTAACCACTTGCTTTCTTTTCTAAGTCCTTTGGCACAAAATGGGGGCAATCTGAAGGAACACTTAGCATTTAAAAGTTACTTAGCTAAGCTTAAATTAGTTCAAGTTTAGTCAGCATTTTCCTACCCGGCAGCAGCTCTTTTTAGGTTCCAACCACAGTCCCTGGTAACTCCGTCTTATTTGCCAGGCAATCAGGAAAATGATGAAGATGGAGCTATAGGCACATAAAGGATACCCGACGTCCCACAGAGTACATGCAGAGCTCAACATGACCTAAACCTCATCAGCATGAGGGCACCGGTCATCTCTGCATTTGGTCATTCGGGGGCCTCAGTGCCTAATGGCTCTCAGTACTGGACACTGTCATGGCTGCCTCACAGAGGATAGAATTGGGATGCCAGAGTGCATCACAAAGCTCTGTGTTCCACAGAGGTTGTTCCAGTGGAATTCACTCTGCAGAAGTGTGTGTGCGTGTGTGGTGTGTGTGCATGTGTGCATATGTGTGTGTGCATGTGTGTGGTGTGTGTGCATGCGTGTGTGCGTATGTGGTGTGTACACGTGCATGTGTGTGTGTGCACGTGTGTGCGTATGTGTGTGCGTGTGCGCGCGCATGTGGTGTGTGTGCATGTGTGCATATGTGTGCGTACGTGTGTGTGGTGTGTACGTGTGTGGTGTGTGTGTGCGTGTGCGTGTGTGTGCATGTGTGCATATGTGTGTGTGCGTGTGTACGTGGTGTGTGTGAGTGTGTGTGTGCATATGTGTGCGTAAATGTGTGTGGGGTGTGTGTGCATGTGTGTGGTATATGTGTGTGTGTGTGTGTGTGTGTGTGTGTGTGTGTGTGTGTGTGTGTGGTCATCTGTAAAGGCGATGGAGCACGAGGCTATAGGTACCATGCTCACAACCTCTCTATCCCCTTTCCTTTCCTTCCTTTGTCTCCCATAGCAACCTCTTCGTTCAGCTCCCTCCTTCCACAATTCGCTTGTCTTCAGAATCTTGAGTTCTTTGGCACACGGTGAACCTTGTGAGAAAGAGTGACTGGGAGAGAGACCTCCACTAGCTCCACACCCGGAGACCCACAGGAGTTTAGAGGGTATGGCGTGGTCCCGGCATTGAAATGGAGAACTTTGATGTTTTCAAACAGGGGGTTACCAGAGATCAAAACTACTTGAGGGGCTGGTTGTGGCTGATGTGCTGCAGCCAAGGTGGCAGCATCTTTAAAGGACACCATTCGGAGAAGAAAGCCCATCTGCAGTGTGCAGGTGGAGAGCAACGGTAAGCATCGCCCTCCTCCAAGGTATGCTGACGTAGCAACTGCACCCCAGCCTTGAGTTCCCAGCCATGGGAGAGCCTCCCAGCACCCAGCCTTCCGTGCTACTGGTGTAGAGGATACACGGTGTGCTCACCCCTGCCCTGCAAGGTCAAGAGCACAAAGACATTTAGGGTATCCGTTTGTAGTCTCTGATCTCAAGAAACTACAACTCTAGTTGCAAAGATTCATTCAAATAAAGTAGGAGTTAGCAACAGGATAAACAGAATTTTGTGTTCATCTTATTCTTGCAGCTATCCCATTTCTGAGAAGAGGAAGCACAACGAGGGTCCTGGTTATCTGAGTCGGCTCCTGGACTCCTGGGTAGTTAGAATTTGGCTTAAAACTGCTGGCTGTGCTTCAGAGATCTTCCTAATAGGATGAGGACTTCTAACAAATATATGAGCTAAGGAATGGGCCGCTAAGTTCATTTGGCAGCAAGAAATGCAGGTTTGCTCTTGAAGAAGTACAGGTGACTAGGTGGGAAAGCAAGAAAGAGGAAAGATTTGAGCAGGGTTGAGACCTGGGGGATGACTGACATTTCTTTATTCGAGTCACTAACACTGATTATTTTTCTTAAAGTAGGCATGCATAGTACAAAATAGGAACACACACATATAGTACAAAATAGGAACACACACACACATTTTATATATATATATATATATATATATATATATATATATATAACAAAACAGAAAAGGCAGAAGGTATATTTCTTTCCCATCTTTGTTTCCGTCCACTTAATTTTCTTATTCAAGTATGTTTCAAGATTACATTAGCATAGTGTTGTGGTTTGAATGAGAATGGCCCCATGGGCTCATGTGTTTGAATGTTTAATCCTTAGTTAGTGGAACTGTTTGTGAAGGATTAGGAGGTGTGGCCTTGTTGGAGTAGCTGTGTTACTGGGGTGTGGGTTTTGGGGTTTTTAAAAGTCTATGCCTGGCTCAGTCTCTTCCCCCACAACTTGCACATTAGATGTGAGCTCTTAGCTACTTCTCTAGCACCATGTCTTGACTGTCTGCTGCCATGCTTCCTGCCCTGCTAATCATGGTCTAACCCTCTGAAAATGTAAGCAAGACTCCAGTTAAATGCTTCATTTTATAAGTTACCTTGGTCATGGTGTTTCATCACAGCAATAGAACAGTGACCAAGATATATAGGAAGCATAAATAATAAACTTGGTTATGTGAATTTTAGGCTTTGAAGTTGGTTTGTGGGAAGAATGTGAGAGGGTTTGGAGCTGCAGGCTAGAGAAGCTTTATGATGCTGTATTGATGGGCATTCAGTGGGAGAACAGAAGACCAAGATGCCACTAGGAACATGGGCAGTAGAAGCCATGCTGTTGAGGTTTCAGAGAACAGGGACTCTATTGGGAACAGGACTAGATGTCGTTCATGATACATTCTTGTAGTGGCATTTCAATTGTATTTTAATAAATAAAGACTGCCCAAAGATCTGAGAGTAAAACAGTCACACTAGCAGACTCTTTCATGAAGCAGGAACCCTGAAGTATAGTCTCACCTTTAGGCAAGTTCAGCAGTCATTTTTCTGTGGGACCCACATGTCCACTTCATACAGCATACCATGAAGCAGTTCAGGAAAGAGCAGTTTCTTTTCTTGCCCAAATGGCTATCAAACTCCATAAGGAGTCTCTTCACTGCCCATCTTCCTCTTAAAGTGATAGGTGTTGACAGGAGCAGATGTGTGTCATTGTCATGAAAAGTCTAAGTTCTTAAAATATTTTAAATGCTATGGCTATTCTGTAGTCTATTAAAGATCTGAAGAATACCCATCTAACTGAAATATATCTCTAAATATCTAGAAAACCTAACTAACACATGACTACAAGCTTGACTATTTTAGATGACTATTTATTAACCTGTATTCCTTAATTATACATTACATTTTTAATTTTTTTTGTTTATTTTTGGAGACAGGGTTTCTCTGTGGTTTTGGAGCCTGTCCTGGAACTAGCTCTTGTAGACCAGGCTGGTCTCGAACTCACAGAGATCCACCTGTCTCTGCCTCCTGAGTGCTGGGATTAAAGGTGTGCGCCACCACCACCCGGCTTACATTACATTTTTAAATGAATGGCACAATCACAATACCTTAATCAAGAGCAGAAATATACATATAACAAGATTGACCTAAAATTTGTATCACTAGACCAAGATCTATACCAATGCAAATCTCTATAGCATATCCCTCTTTTAATGTAGACAAACATTTTAAACAATATTTGGGCATAGTTCTCTCCAAACTGCTTTCTGCTTTTTGTTGGGTGAAGTAATTTTGGGGGTGTTCACAGTGACCTTTAAGGGGTTCTTGGTTCATCAAACCACATTAGTCTGGAAGAAACCCATAGGTTCTCATTTTCTGTGGAAACAAAAGGAGAACCTCTCTTCCAAAGCAGCAAATCCTTAGACACAAATTTTGGGAATCAAGATTCCTTTAAAATATATAGGTTGGTTTAGCTTAGTAGCCCATACAATGAAACTTCTCTCTGTACTTAGCTCCTTCACAGTCAAAAAAATTCAAAGGAAACACAATAGTATACATAATCCAAACTCTCTGTGTATATTCCATCTTTATGTAGCTTATTTTTCTTACTCTACAAGTTTAATATTTATTTTATTATCTTTAGTCCTTTAATCTATGACTGTCTTTACTTTCATATTATTTTTACTGTCTCTTTACTCCTTTTCTTCCCTCTCCCAAGCCTACTTACATTTTGTAAATACACTGTGTCTTTAAGTCTGAATCTGTCCTATCGTGCATCTGTAATTTTTTTTCTGACCAGGACTGCTTCTTAAATGCTAAAGCAGCTTGGCTAGTACTAAGGCTGCTTTACCTTTTGGCTCCACCCAGACCAGCATGGTGGATGTCTGTTCACTACCTCTGAGACTGCCCAGTAGGAACCATCCTCACCACCTCAACTCTGATAACCAGTTGGCCCATGCTGCCACCAAGTAACTTGCAGCACACTGCCCACAAACCCCGTTTAAATGCTTGGCCTCCTAAAAAAGCCAGAGTTTGTACTGACAGCATGGTCCAGGAAGCTGCTATTTTGAAACTGTGCGCGGGGGGGGGGGGGGGGGGGGGGGGGGGGGGTTCTGCTACCACCTTTAAGAGAAGAAGACCTCTCTTAAAGGAGCCACCAGCAAACAGAGGAAGAAGCTGTGTTAAACTCTGTTTTTTTGTTTTGTTTTGTTTTGTTTTGTTTTGTTGTGACTAGGATTCCTTTTCAAGCTCTCTCAGGTTTTATGTGAATATAGTTAGCCACGTTGGTGCACCTCTGTCCCACCCAGTCCCACAGCCATTCAGTCCCAAAGAAATACACAGAGGTTTACAATAATTATAAACTGGTTGGCATATTAGCTCAGGTTTCTTATTAACTCTTACATCTTGACCCATAATTTTTGTCTATGTTAGCCACATGGCTTGGTACTTTTTATCAGTGAGATATTCTCATCTTATTTCCTTTGTGTCTGGTGACAACTCAGCCTTTCCCCAGAATTCTTCTGTTCTTGTTGCCCAACCTATACTCCCTGCCTGGTTGTCCTGAACCTGTCCCCCTCCCCCCTACAGAGCAAAAGCTGATAAAGTCAAGCAATGGGTAGCAGGATTGTGTTCCTTCTATGGAATTCACAAGTGGGCTCTGTATGAAGCTGTGAAGGCATCTAGGTTGCAATGGAGACTCCAGAATGTTGATGATTCTAGCGCTGTGGAATGTCTGGTGAGAAAAGCTTCAGGTACCAAGTGGAGTCAGCCCCAGAGAGAGGCCACGCATACAGCAGATAGCAGTGCTGAAGAGTCGGTCCCTCTGTAGCCTAGAGGATGCCACAATAAGTCCCAGATGCCCGTCATGAAGGGACTCGTGTTTGTCCTGCTGGCCTCAGTTTTGCTTTGGTCTTCCCTTGATAAATGCCTCTATTTCTCACCTTTGGGATGGGTCATTTACTCTGTGCCATCGGAGGTAGAATGTATTCAACTTAATTTTAGATTTGACAGGGAACACAGTTAAGAGATGGCTTTGAGTTTTGTAAGAGACTTTGGTATTTTTAACAGTACTGACATTGGTAAGACTCTGGGTACTTTGAAGTTAGAATGAATGCATTTTGCACTATGAGAGGATCATGAGCCTATGAGGCCCAGTAGTGGAATGTTCTCCCGTGGGCTCATGTCTTTGAACACTTAGTATCCCGTGGATGGCACTATTTTTGGAAGTTATAGAACCTTTTGGGAGGTGGGACCTGGAAGAAGCAGGTCACAGGAAGCAGGCTGTATAGACTGTAACTGAGGCCTGCTTCCAGGCCACTTTCTGATGGGTTATGTGGTATAACTAGCTGCCTATGGACCTGCTGTTGCAACAGCAAGCTGCTCTGGCTGCCACGGCTTCCCTGCATACTCCCTGCACACACTCTTCCTCCAAGAGCTGTTTCTGTCAAGTATCCACCACAGAGGGAAGAAGTAAGCAGGACACTGTGAGGAAGAGAAGCCTCATCCTAAGTTAGAGTCCCTGAGGGGAACTGTCCCTCAGCTGGGGGAAATAGTAAGGAAGCTGTTGACAACACAGCACAGCTGGGTTCTGAAGAAAGCAGGCAGTGCACAAGCATGCGTGCAGGGAAAAACATACAAACGTGTTAAAAAAAGAAAGAAAGAAAAAGAAAAAAAAAAGCAGATTTGGGGGCTGGTGAGACAGTTCAGCGTTACCAAGTCTGACAAACCTGGGCTGCTGTCAGGACCCCTGTGGTAGGAGAGAACCACTCTTGAAAAGCTCTCTCTCTCTCTCTCTCTCTCTCTCTCTCTCTCTCTCTCTCACACACACACACACACACACACACACACACACAATTTAATAAAGGGGGGAGGAGAACAGATCTTGCCAAGATTAGGTAATCTTTGGCCTAGGGATGCTTCCAGTAGGTGGAGGAGGGACATTTGTCACGACTTTGGAAGGTTTGTTTTCATCCGGATCCATGACAAACTCATTAATCACTTATTACACTAGCCAGACAGGTGTTCGCAGGAATCTCAGGGTTAGTTACAACTTGACGGGAATCCATTAGCACTGAGAGAGGAGGGAGCCGTCTCCTCCTCCTCAGCCTTGGGCAGAAGCTGGCATCACTGTGACTTGAACACACAGAGATGGAGGTATGAGTAGAGCTAACTGGTAGACCATCTCCATGACCCAGGAGAGGTCAGGAAGGAGCTGAAATGGGCTGAATATGTGTTCTTGAATGGGGGAATCATCAATTCTGGTCATGCACCCCCTTTTTGCTCCCCCATGCCTGGTTTCTTGTGTGGAAAGCTTTATTGACCAGGACTGTGAGCCACACTAAGAGCAGTAGATGGGAGAACTCTGTCTTCCTGTCATCTGTCGCCTTTACTGCGCAGGTAACTAGTTCACTGGAGAGTACAAAGTAACTGCAAGTCTCTTGGATGAAAAAACAAAAAGAATGTCATAGCTTTAGGGGAGAATGATATTTATAGTAAGCTAATGTCATGCCTAGTTTATTGTCAACTTAACACAAGCTAAAGTCATTTGGGAAGAGCTCCCAATGGGGAAAATGCTTCCACAAGACTTGCCGCAGGCAAGGATGCAGTGCATGTTCTTAATTAGTGATTGATGTTGATAGGCTCAGCGTGTTATGGGCGGTGCCACCCCTGGGCAAGGCGGTGCTCCTGGGTGTATATGAAAGTAGGCTGAGAAGCCGGGGACCAAGCCAAGAAGCAGCCCTCTATGGCTTCTGCATTAGTTCCTGCTTCCAGGTTCCTGCCTTGTGTTTTTGCCCCAGCTTCCTTGGATGATAGACTACAAGCCACAAGATGAACTAAATCGTCTTTTGCCAGGTTTCTCTTGGTCATGGTGTTTTACCACAGCAACAGAGACCCTGTCTTAAGGCACTGGGTAAAAATGCAATTGGAACAAGGTTATAGGTGGCAATATGTGAAATTAATTGAACACCACAAGTCTAACCATGTAAAACTGTGACCTAGAGAAAAAAGAACAGGAAGAAACACCCCATACTGAACCAGAGTTGCTTGTGTGTGTTTCGACTCATTTTGGGTGGGGCTCTTCTATGGTTTGAATAATTCCACCAAAATGAAATATAGTTTCTATTATGAGATGGGTCCTATTAAGAAATGGGACCACAAAATAAAAGGGAAAAAGAAGGAAATAGGGGAGGAAGAGAAGCATATGAGGTGTTAGAAGGTGACCGTTTGGATCTGGACAGCCAATCCATGTGAGATTTCCTGGGGAAGAAAGCCCCTCACACTCCTGGATTTTCTCAGTTGTCTATTTTTCTCTGTGTGGGGTTGAGGCCACGTGGACTTTTCCCTCCCTCTTTGGCATGTCCATTGGCGAGCAGATTGTATTTAGGAACATATATGTATATACATATATATACCTGCAATAACGATGAAAAAAGAGACCATGAATTTGAAGAAGAGCAAAGAGGGCTATATGGGAAGGTTTGGAGGAGGACAGGGAAGGGAGAAATGTTGTAATTGTGTGTGTGTGTGTGTATGTGTGTGTATACATACGTGTTGTAATTAGTCTAAAAATAAATAAAAGATGTAACTGGGTTAATATCCTCATGGATTAATATGTCAGTGAGTTAATAGGTTGTTGTTTGTTTTGTTATAATGTCAAGCTCTTTGTGCTTAGCTTGTTTTGTGTGACCATGGCCTTCACAGATGCCAGGTGCTGTCACTGCCATGCTCCCGAACATTGAGGAAATAGATGTTTTCTTTATAAAGTTTTCTTCTTAAGTATGTCACCTGTGGCATTCGGTTATAGCAACAGGAAATGGACTGACTATCCCATGGTTTTAGGAAGGCCACAACAAACCCCAAAGCTTCTGGAATATAACATAGAATGTCTTCTTTAGGACTTTAAAAAACAGTGCTGCATATCCCACCAAGGGACTGTGCATACCAGGCAAACATTCTTCCATTCTTCCACTGAGCCACATCACCAACCCTTTCATTAGGAAATTCTTGAGGTAGAGAAAGTTACTTTAAGACTTGTAATAAGTAATAATTATAAAGGAAGATGGATACATTGGACTAAATTTTTAAAATCATCATTTTTTTAAGAGTACTGTGGGGGTTTGAATAAGAACGCCCCCCCCCCACGGGCTCATGTTTTAAATGCCCAGTCCTCAGAAAGTGGCATTACTTGAGAAGGATTAAGAGGTGTGGCCTTGTTGGAGAAAGTGTGTCACTGGGGGTGGGCTTTGAGTTTTCAAAAGTCCAAGCCAGGTCCAGTCTCTCTCTCTCTCTCTCTCTCTCTCTCTCTCTGTCTTCCTGCTGCCCACAGATCCAGAGGTAGAACTCTCAGCTACTTCTCCAGCACCATGTCTGTTTGTATACTACCATGCTCCCAGTCATGATAACGGATTAAACTTCTGAAAGTAAGTAAGCCCCAGTTAAATGCTTTCTTTATAGGAGTTACTGTGGTCATGGTGTCTCTTCATGGCAATAGAACACTGACTAAGACAGGTGGGGAAAGATCTATTACTTGCAGCAGGGAAGGAAAAGCACCAGAGTAATTCCCAAAGCGGTGACCTCCACACACAAAGCATGAGGATTTTGTTTGGGGGCCTTGCCATAGTTACCTAAGAAAGCACATTGGAATGGACACGTTCCTGAGCATGCTCAGTTATGGGTCATGCTCCTGGGTAGTTACCGTTTAAGGTCGTTGTCTTTGCTAGGGTTTCTACTGCTGAGATAAAGATCCAGCCAAAGCAACCCTTTCTGTCTTACCCTTACAGGTAACAGTCCAACACTGATGGAAATCAGGTCAAGAACTAAAACAGGCCAGGAACCTGGAGGCAGGAGCTGTTACAGAGGCCATGGAGGAATGCCGCCTACTGCCCTGCTCCCCATGGCTTGCTCAGCCTGCTTTCTTATACCACCCAGGACCACCAGCCCAGGGATAGCACCAACCACAAGGGATGGGCCCTCCCCCTCCCACATCAGTACTAACTAAGGAAATGCCCACAGGGTTGCCTACAGACCAGTCTATGGAGGCATTTTTTTCAGTTGTAGTTCCCCTTTTCAGAGAATTTTGCTTGTGTCAAGTTGATAAAAAACAAAACCAAACCAAAGCCAACCAGGACAGTTCAAGAAAGAAGAGTAGCTGACACATTTTGGCCATACTTAGCTCACAGTTCTGGTGCACAAACTTAAGAGGTTAAACTGGCTAACGTGAACATTTTGGGGGCATGCCCCACTGAGGCCCGAGCTATGGCTGACAGGAAGGCCTATAGGTAGGCTCACTCCTGCACCCTATTTCCCCGGCATGATGACTCCAGGTGTATTACAGGTCTCTTACAGGATGGAAGTGCTTCCAACCTCTCAGACCCCAAATCTCTGACAGAGATCTCTCTCAGGCTTCAGTTCCTGTCCTGACTGCCTCCAGGGATAGACTATGATGTGGAAGTATAAGCCATGTAAATCCTCTCCTCCCCAGCTTGCTTTTGGTCATGGTGTTTCATCACAGCAATAGAAGCCCTAACTGAAACAGGCACCTTGTTTTAAAAGCAGGGAATATTAAAGGTAGTAATTAGAAAACCTTATTCTTTCCTGAGATGGGGTTTCTATATAATAGCCCTAGGCTGTCCTGGAACTCACTGTGTAGACCAGGCTGGCCTCAAACTCACAGACATCTGCTTGCTTCTTCCTCCCAAGTGCTGGGATTAAAGTCACGTGCCACTATGCCCAGCTGAAATTTACCCCTTTTATCTCTAATGTTGTAAATCTCAAGGTTAAACAATATGCATGAATTTTAACTGTTCATATTTATCTTGTGTACTGTCAGTTTTAAGCACAAATATCAAATAATTTAAACTTTACATCCTGACAGTTCATAATTCATATATCCTAGTTCACTGATACAGAGAGAAGCCCTTCATTCTTACCAGAACCGTAGAAATACTCCTACCAATACATCATCATTTTTATCCTTCATCCTGATCAGTGTGCATCCCCATCATGATTATCTTATACTCATTTCAGGTCCCACCCGCGGGTTCACCAGAATTCTGTGCTCCTGGGCATTGCGACACTACAGGTCAGGGACAGATAAACACTGCATGAGCTTCCTGGGTCAGTGCCAATCCTCAATTAATATGAGAACTTCAAATTATACACCACACACAAGTCTGTAACATTTCAAATGGGAAACCGCAAAGCCACTCAGGAGTCCCCTGGGGGCTCATGTAACCTCGTTAAGTAGCTTAAGTCCTGCTGAAGCAATGGAGCGTAGTCCCAGGGTGGGTGGGGTGTTTCTCAGCGGCAGAACACCTGCTGAGCTTGCACAAGGCCTTGGGCTCAATCCCAAGGAAGGTGGGTGGGAAGAGGAGGAGAAGCAAGAGAAGGGGGAGAGAGGGGGAGAGGAGGAGGAGAAAGGAGATTCATACTCTGAGGAGTCACTGAGAATGGGAAAAAATGGACATATACGGGAGAACATTTTCTGTATAATCAGCATATCTGACAGTGATTCTGATAAAAGATATATTGTGAGAGCAACCACTAAGAAAATAACCATAAGAGAAAAAACACGAAAGAAATCAAAATTGTACTAGAATTTTTCACTAAATGCAAAACAAGCCATTAAAGAGGAACACCAAGAAAAAGCAAACTGTGAGACTTCAATTTAACTATAAAAACAGCATTGGGAGAATATGCATTAAATAAAGCAATTAAAGGGAAGATTGTTGCATCAGATCAAATGAGGGCCTGCTGGCTCCGCATTTCCTGTGCGTGCAGAGGACCCAGGCTTGAGTCCCAGCACCACAGCTCGCAATGGTGATGTGGGATGCCCCCTCTGTATGCTATGAACATGTTTTATTACCATTGGTTAATAAAGAAGCTGTTTTGGCCTATGGCAGGGCAGAATATAGCAAGGCAGGAAATCCAATCAGAGATAGAGGAGGAAAGAAGGTGGAGTCAAGGAGACACCATGTAGCTGCGGAAGGAGAAAGACAGCAGAACCTTACCTACGGTAAGCTACAGTCTTGTGGCAATACACAGATTAATAGACATTGGTTAATTAAAATGTAAGTGCTAGGTAGGACTATGCCTAAGCTGTTGACCAAGCAGTGTTGTAATTAATATGGTTTCTGTGTGATTATTCAGGTCTGGGTGGTGGGGAAATGAAGGCACAGTCTCTGACTACAAAATTGTCTAAAACTCCACTTTCTGGAAACCTGATGTCCTCTTCTGGTCTCCAAGGGCACCAGGCATGCACATGGTATACATATATACATGCTGGCAAATAACCATACACATAAAATAAACATAAATCTTGAAAATGAGGTACTGGGCAATGACTCAGTGGGAAAAGTGCTTCCCGTGCAAGCCGAGGAACCGATTAGGATCCCCAGCACACGTTGGAAGACAAAGCCCAGGGCTTTGTGGAGTCTCTTGAGAAGAGGGAGTCGCAGCTGAAGAGTTACTTTCATCAGATTGGCCTGTGGTCATGTCTTTAGGGCATATTTCTTGACTAGCAATTGGTGTGGGAGGACCCAGCACCCCATGGGCAGATATTCTTCAATTATGTAAGAAGGCAAGCTGAGCAAATGACAGGTAGAGCCAGGAATAGTGTTTCTCTGTGGGCTCTGCAGGTTGGTTTTTATAAGTGTTTTACCACAGTAGCAGAGACCAACCTAGAACAGGGTCTCAGGTCAGCATCCTCTCTATCCGAAGATTTCTATTACAACCTTCCAAACTGTGTGTGTGAGTGACTGTGTGCATGTGTGAGTGTGTGTGACTGTGTGTAAGTGACTGTGTGTGTGAGACTGTGTGTGTGAGACTGTGTGTGTGAGAGACTGTGTGTGTGTTTGGCTGTGTGTGTGACTGTGTGGGGGTGACTGTATGTGTGTGACTGTGTTGTGACTGCGTGTGTGTGCGATTGTGTGAGACTGTGTGTGTGACTGTGTGTGTGACTGTGTGTGACTGTGTGTGTGTGTGACTGTGTGTGTGTGACTGTATTGTGTGACTGTGTGTGTGACTGTATTGTGTGACTGTGTGTGTGTGACTGTGTGTGTGTGACTGTGTGTGTGTGTGATTGTGTGAGACTGTGTGTGTGACTGTGTGTGTGTGACTGTGTGTGTGTGACTGTGTGTGTGACTGTGTGTGAGACTGTGTGTGTGAGACTGTGTGTTTGGCTGTGGGGGTGACTGTATGGGGGTGACTGTATGTGTGTGACTGTGTTGTGACTGTGTATGTGACTGCGTGTGACTGTGTGTGCGATTGTGTGAGACTGTGTGTGTGTATGTGTGTGTGACTGTGTGTGTGTGACTGTGTGTGTGTGTGTGTGAGACTGTGTGTGTGTGAGACTGTGTGTGTGTGTGTGAGACTGTGTGTGTGTGAGACTGTGTGTGTGACCATGTGAGTGACTGTGTGTGTGTGTGTTACTGTGTGTGTGTGTGACTGTTTTATCACTAGCATCTAGCCCAGGGCCTTTTATCCAGTCAATACTTGTGGAAAGCCAATGAAGTAAAGAGCTGAGAAAAGCACGCATGCTAAGCAGTTTGCTCTCTCGGCACTGGGATCTTTGAAGGGTTCTGAGCAGAGGACTGAAGTGATCGGGTGTAGGGGTTCTCAAGCGTTTCCAAGCCGTCACACTCACTATACACAGCAGTCTGTATTATCCCAACCACTGTGACATAGTACAGGGAGCCCTCACAACTGTGGCTATTAGCATCTGTGAGTCTCCTGAGGGGAGTTGAGGGAGATTTAAGAGGCACACATTACCCAGGGTGCCCTGGAGTTAGCACCTTCTTTCCCCTCTCCTCCTTACCCCTGGCCCTTTCGTGAGCTGCACTAGCTGGGTAGGGACCCCGTCGCAGTCTCGGCCGAGATCTGGATACCCAGATAGCTCTGCTGTCGTATTTGCATTTCATACTAAATTTGTCTATAACGTTATAAATTTCACACTCCTACATTTCTGTTATAACATCGTAATCATAAAAATGACATTTTTGTCTTCTCTTTTGCAAGTGAAATGAGCATTTCCATATATGATAGAGAAGAGAAATTGCTGGTCATCTCGCAGAGGGTTGGGGGCTTGCTACAGGCTGAGCTTAAGTCTCCCGTGTCTGGAAGAAACCATGTCCTGTGTGGGTTCCCAGCTGCCCTCGTGACTTCCGTGTTCACCAGTCCACATTTCTTCCACTGAAACCGAAGGAGCTTGAGATGAGACACAGTTTGGGAGTGGTCCTCTGAAATGTTTACCATCGGTTACTCCTAACTACTCTTCCAAGATTTCCAACAGAGGGAAGCAATCTCCCTAAAGAGTGTGTGCAGAGCCCTGCAGGCCTAAAATAGGATCAAGAGAGCTGGGGGAGGGGGGAAGAACAGAGAGGGAGGGTGGGGAAAGAGAGAGAAGAGAGGAAGAGAGGAAAAGGACAGGGAAGGGGTGCAGAGAGGGGGAGAGACAAAAAGAGGCCTTTGCTGCTAGTACTCGCCTCAGAGTGAAGAGGATATGTGCAGAACGGGGCATCGTGAAGCAATACAGCCCAACATTCATTTCTCTAAAGACCAGGGCCACTTCCTGATGCCACGTATGAAGATTCCTAGTAACCTTATGACAATCATAAGCGTTCACTCTTACCCCTGGGTAGTTGACCCTGTGACAAGCCTAAGGAAATAATGAACAGATCTCAGAGAGGGTCAAGAACATGGAGAACCAGTCTAAGTGAACCTGAATTTGACATTTATCTCAATTTTATAACTCCAATAATAGCCTTTAAAAGAGATTCATAAGGGGGCTGGAGAGATGGCTCAGAGGTTAAAAGCATTGCCTCTCTTCCTAGAGGTCCTGAGTTCAATCCCCAGCAACCACATGGTGGCTCACAACCATCTGTAATGGGGTCTGGTGCCCTCTTCTGGCCTTCAGGCATACACACAGACAGAATATTGTATACATAATAAATAAATAAATAAGATTTATAAGCTGTGTGAGTGTCTGGAAGGTGAGAGGGAGTTGAGGAACTGCATCTTCACTGGAGATGCGTGTACGAAAGAACCCAGCCAGGGCGACATTGTTGGAAGAAGCCTTGCTCTCTGCTGGAACGACTCCAAATCAGTGTGTTTCAAGGCTGTCCCTAAGGGACTTTGGCTTTGCTGTCTACACATAGGCTATATCCTAAAGGACAGGAAAATGGAGGGGTTCTTGGGGTAATGACAGCTGTTTTCTGCAGAAGTCTCTTGCAAGTGGAAACCCAGGGTGCCTTTCAAGCTCCCAAACTGTCTCTCTGGTCTGCAGATGCCTGGTATTTTTTGGGCCTGTAGTTCCTTCTAGTCTGTACATCTTGCTTTGTTTCTCCTCAGCATGGCCAACATTCCCCTTCCAGGTCTAATCCTAACACAGTGTCTGAGACTAGGTGACATAAAAACAATAGGAGTCTACTGCTCACAATTCTGGAGGCCCAGCCACCTAGGTTAGCATGCCAGCGTGTTAGGTGCTGGGTAAAGTTTCAGGTTGTGCTGCGCATTAGCCCTGAGCTTTCTCACCTGACTATGAAGGTTTGTTTGTTTGTTTGTTTTGAAGCCAAGTCTCTCTGTGTAGACCCTGCTGACCTGGAGCTCCTTATGTAGACCAGGATGGTCTGGAACTCACAGAGATCCTCTGGCCTCTGCTGGGATTAAAGACCTGCGCCACCACACCTGGTCCCTAACAACCCCTAAGTATACAGTCTCGTAGCATTAAGAACACTGTCATTGGTGAGTCATCAGCATCTGTCTCCAGAACTCTTACTGTGCCATAAAACCACACCCGCCAACAACAGCGTCACCTCCTCCTCTTCCCCCTCCGCAGGCCCCCGCCCGTCCTCTTCTGTATCTATGGTTTCCACTCCTCTGAGTACCTCCTATAAATGCATCCATACAACATTCGTCTTTTTCTGGATGGCTTGTTTTACTTATTTAGGTCCATCTGTGTTGCAGCATGTCACAGATTTTCCTTCCTAAAACTGAATATTCCGTTACTTTGATAAGCAGCATTTTAAGGATCTCCTATCCTGCACTGGCAAGTTGAGCTGTTTCTGTGTTTTATCTCTTGTAGACTGTGCTGCCGTGACTCTAGGTGTAAAAGATTTTACAAATATGGAGCTATAGAAATGCAAGACATCTTCAAGAGAGCAGTTTTTCTTTCATTTTTATTAATAAATTTTATTTTATTTCATACATGCACACACACACATACATCCTGACCACTTCTCCCATTTCCTCACTCTCTCCAGCCCCTTCTCTACAAATATTTCTACCATATTCATGTTTTATTAAAAATTATGGCCCACAGAATTTACCCAGGGCCATCCGTCTGTGTGACCATGGCTACAGAAAAATCCATTAGAGCAGTGGTTCTCAGCTTGTGGGTCATGACCCATTTGGTGGTGGTGTCAAATGACCCTTTCACAGGGTTTGCCTAAGACCATTGGAAAACACAGGTATTTACATTATGATTCATAATAGCAAAATCACAGCTATGAACTAGCCATGAAAACAATTTTGTGGGTGGGGTCACTATAACTTGGGTCACACATTAGGAAGCTGAGAACCGCTGCATTAGAGCCATTGTACTTAGAGAGGTAACCAGGCCCCAGAAAGACAAATGTAACATGTCTCCCTCACATAGATTCTAGCTGTGACTCTTCAGTTTCATATGTTTATTCTGGAGGACCCCAGGAAGCCAGGGTTTGGGGTGGGGGTGGCAGCACACAGGAAAAACGATGGGTATTTAACTATGCAAAGATGCGTTGCATTTGTTTAACTAGGTAAGGATGTGCTGCTGTTTTACCTTGCCTACCTAAGGCACCTGATTGGTATAATAAAAACTTGAATGGCCAATAGCAAGGAAGGAGGTATAGAAGGAATTTCGAGCAGGGAGAATAAATAAGAGGTGCAATTTAGGCCAAAGGGAGAAAGAAAAGCAGACAACAGGGAGATGCCAGGGGCCAGACAGACAGACACAGAGGAAGTAGGGAAGTGGGACATACAGAATAAAAAAAAAAGGTAATAAGCCCTGAGGCAAAATGTAGATGAATAGAAACAGGTTAAATTATGTCAAAAGAGCTAGTGGGACAAGCCTAAGCTAAGCCAAGAATTTATGATTAATAATAAATCTCCACATCTTTATTTTGGAGCTGATTGATGGCCCAAAGAAAACAGCAACTAGAATAGGAGACACAGAGAGAGACAGAGAGAGAGAGACAGAAAGAATACTGGGGATGAGAAGACTCATACTGGAGAAGGGTGAGGGGTGGGGTGGGAAGGCTCACACACAGAGAAGGGTGAGGGATGGGGTAGGTAGGAGAAGGCTAATCAAAACAAAAGGGAATGTGAGAAACCACACTCAAGTCTACAGTCTGGCAACCCAATTAAAAAATGATAGAGAATTATCCTGCAAGGGCAGATAATGCCAGCCCTAGCAGTAAAGACCACCAGACAGCCCCCCTCACAAAAAAATAGTGCCAACTGTGGGATGCCTCCACAGCAGTGGTTGGTCAAGGAGGACTCAGAGGTCACCCAGTAATTCAGGCACTTGTCATTTCTCTTGTTTTTCCAGCAGCATAAGGTTCTGTGACTGAAGGCACTACATCCTTGGATGTAAGATAGAGAAAAATCAAGCTGAAGCTGAGCAAAAGTTCCCTGCGGGCCGGCTAGCTTTCACGGTGCAGCCGGTGCTACGCAGGCTGCTGGAGGATAAAAGCTTTAGCAGTCGTATCCACTGTGAACTCTGTGAGCTATAATACTACCCTCCGGGCAAGATGTGCCCATTGCTGAGGCAGTGCCACAGTTGCCATGGGGATGACCAACTACTCCGTATTTGGGTGTGAGGCCCCCTCGGGAAGGGGTCCACACTCAGTAATTAGTTTCTCTCATCATTATCTCTACTCTCTGTGTGGAAACTCTTTCCCAAAATTTATTTCAGAAATTTAATGACCCTTCCTTTCCTTTTTTATATCCCTCATTCATTCTAGATGTAGAAGTCCCTTTTTCTTTCTATCCCTTCATTCCTTTCAGCTGTTGACGTCCCCCCCCTTCTCTATTCCAGGTGGCCAGACAAGACTGAATCCTGTGACTCGGAGTTCTCTGAAGAAGCAGAGTCCAGACTAAAGACACCCCCAGACTGCCCTTGGCCGACAGAATGCAATAGTAGTGGAGAGAGGGGGTGTTATAGAATGCTATAGAGCTGATGCTGGCTTCTCAGGATGGTGGTATGGACACAGACAGACAGACCTCACCTAAAGCTGAATCTGCTATGTAACTTCAGAAAGAGACGAGAAACGTGGAAAGGCAAGCAAGGCTGTGGCAAACAGCAGACAATGAGAAACCAGGTACAAGAAAAATAATGAATGCTGGGTTTATAAAGGCGACCACAGACTTTGTTCAGTACTTAGAGTACCGTATTTGGGTGTGAGGCCCCCTCGGGTACTTAGAGTACTGAACAAAGCAGCTGGAAAATGGGAAAATGCCCCCTTTGCCCCTCTGGGTTTGAAACAAAAGAGAGAAAAAAAAAAGACTCAGCAGAAGCAAACAGAGCAACAGCAAACTTTTAGACAGGAGATTTGCAAACTACATGTTGCAGTCGTGGGGGAAGGGTCCCGTGTAGGTGGGAAGGGACACTGTGGGCTGAGCATGGAGGGAAATGATATCGAGAGAAACTCTGTAATCCGGCTGCTCTGCCAAGGAGTGTAGAAAACTGTGCTACAATGTATCCGTAGAAAACTGTGCCACAATGTATCCATAGAAAACTGTGCCACAATGTATCCATAGAAAACTAAACTACAATGTATCTGTAAAAAACTGCGCTACAATGTATAGACAACTGTGCTACAATGTATCTGTAGAAAACTGTGCTACAACGTATCCCAGCGTCAAAGGCCCCTAGTCCTCTTATCTCAACTAAGCAAACAATGACCCCCAGATTCATGTGAATACCCCACAGGAGCTGACCTCTTCAAACAATGGAATAATTTCTCCTCCCTTCAACAGCCAGCAAACCTAGACAGTCTCTGTTCAAGTGTGCTCCAGTTAAACTGGGTACAAGGGCAGGAGGACCAATGTAGCCTTAACTAGTTTCAGCTGCATGCCCAATAGGGAAACCTGTGTCCTATGAAAGAATAGTGGAGAATCTCCTGTTTACCATGTTTGGGTGAGTATATGATTGAAATCAGATGCAATGTGGGAAGAGATGTTCAGTAGAAGGAAAGATTCTATCATTCAAATCTGTCAATCAAAATACAGAACCATCTAGCTGTGCCTTGTAGTAATCAGCTCCTTCTTTCTTTAGACCCCACAAAAGAAGTTCCAGGCATGAACTTGGGACCCTGAGAGTTCTCTTGCTCATGTGGCCCCCTATCACTCTTGTTAGCATATCTCTAGTCTACTCTATCATTTTGATTTTGAATAGTTTCCTGGCTATTTTGCAGTCTGTGTGTGCTTATTTCAATTCCAGGAACATGATGCTAAGAATCCAGAAACACCTGGTCCCGATAGAGACCGCTGATAACACAAGAATATGATAATATACGGGGCCTGGAAAGATGGCTCAGCAGTTACGAGCACTTGCTGTTCTTCCAGAAAATCTGGGTTCAGTTCCCATCATCCATGGGCACTGGGCACACATGGTGAGTGCTCAGACATACATGTCAGCAAAGCATTCAAACTCATAAATCTAATAAAAGAATAAACATCTAAATCATGCAAAAGAAATCTCCTCTATTTGAAGACCCCGCCTGAGAATTTTTTTGTTCTGTTTCTATAAAAGTCCATATTGTTGGGTGTGGTGGACTATGCCTCTAATCCTCAGCATTTGGGAAGTGGAGGCAGGTGGATATCTATGAGTTCAAGGCCAGCCTGATATTTATAGCAATTTCCAGATGTGCTAGAGTTACACAGTGGGACACTGTCTTAAAAAATAAAAAAGCTCTTCCATGGTGGACATGCCATCCAGTGTGACTTACATCTGTGCTCCCAGGTCAAGGTCACTCACACTTTGTTGATAACCAGGTTTCTGGTTATTTAATAAAGCATATATATATATATATATATATATATATATATATATATATATATATGGAGGGAGAGGATATCTATATACAGCCCTGGCTGTCTCAGAACGTGTGTAGCCCAGACTTCCAACTCATAGAGATTCTCCTGACTCTGCCTCCAGAGTACTGGAATTAAAGGTGTGCACCACCATGCTTGGTGACCGTATTGATGATAAGAGGACAAAAGAGGCCTGCATGAGCCTTGAGCCTTGCCAATCCACCCCACAGACAGAAGGTGAGCACGAGCCCGGAGAGGTGTGCAGACTGAGGGGTTAACACGAGCCCCTGTTCTCCCACAGAGGAAGCGATTTTCCTTCCTCCGAGCTCTGGGAAGCTCAGGAACTGCAGTAAAATAGTTTATGAATCATAAGGAAAACTTTCTGCCATGTCCTAGTTGAATTGTAAGAAGGAAGCAGATGGAAAGGGGGAGGGTAATTAGTCATAATGTCAGGCCAAAAGGACACAGACTATTTTACAATCTTCAATGTGTGTTAAAGCCCACGTTCAAATACTATCATTATCACTTAGGTATCTTGCTTGTAGTCCAACCTACCCAGAGCCAACCATTGCTTTTTCCTGAAGACTTTCCTCCTATTCTAAAACTTTCCCTGTTGCCCATAATTCAGCCCCTCTTACTTGTAGCCTTCGTAGGCTCAATGTGTACACCTTCTTTTGTTAAGAAGGCATTTTACAGCAGGTTTAAGTGCTTAGGAAGTCCTGGAATGATTCACATTCGATTAGGATAATGAAGACTATTTTTTTTCCAGCCAAATAATGATACTGACTACATTGCTGTTGGCCAGGGGTAGGACCCCAGTAAGAAGTAATTCCCTGTATGAATGAAGCATCTAGGAACACAGAGGTACTCAAAATAGAAACTTTACAGAGACTCAAGAAATTATATGACCTTGTTTGATGGAACCACTCGTTACTGACTTTCCTGTTGTTGCAATAAATGATCTTGACAAAAAGGGACTTGGGGAGCCCAGCGGTGGTGGTGCACACCTTTAATCCCTGCACTTGGGAAGCAGAGGCAGGCAGATCTCTGAGTTTGAGGCCAGCTTGGTCTGCAGAGCAAGTTCCAGGACAGCCAAGGCTACACAGAGAAACCCTGTCTCAAAAAAAAAAAAACCAAAAAACAAAAAACAAACAAAAAGGAACTTTGGGAAGAGAGTTTTCAGCTGATGGTTCCAGAAGGGTAGAATCCACCATCATAGAGGGAGAGATAACAACAGAGAAAACACAGCAGCAGAAGCAGGAACCTGTTGATCACAACTTCATCCACACATATGAAGGAGAGGGAGAGGAGGGAGAGAGAAAGGGGAGGGGGAGGCAGTGAGAAAGGAGAGAGAGAGAGAGAGAGAGAGAGAGAGAGAGAGAGAGAGAGCAGGAAGTGGAGTTGGGCTATAAAAATCTCAAAGCTGGCTCCCAGTGATGCACTCCCTCAGCCAGGTTCTGCTTTGAAAAGGCTCCATAACCTCCCCAAATAGCACCACCCACTTGGGAGCAAGTGTTCAAATACAGGAGCCTTAAGGAAACAGTCTCATTCAAACCCATAGCTGTGCTGAGATGGTTCCACCTTCTGAATGCTAAGACAAGCTCAAGATTCCCGAAGCAGCAAATCCTGCATCTTAAATACAGTCTTTGTATTATAAAACGAACATTTTCATTCACTTTGCTTTCTGTTTTATTTTGCATTTGCTATTTTTAAAAATATTTTATTTTGTTCCATGTATGAGGTATACATGCCACACGCATGCTCGGTGCCTGAGGAAGTCAGAAGCAGGCATTAGATCCCCTGGAGCTGGAGTCACAAGTGTATAAGAAGCACCACATGGGTAGTAGCAACCGAACCCAGATTCTCTCCAAGGACATTCAGTGCCCTTAACTGTGGAGCATCTGTCCAGCCCCTCATCTGGTCTTTACTGAACTTGGTGTTCTAACGTTGTTTCATTGTACTAGGGTAGGGAGGGCCTGACAGCAGCCTGGAGTCCATGTGATGGGGAGCAGCAGTTTCCACACCAGACAGACACTGTGGTCAGAGAAGGCAAATCATTGCCGTAAAATGTCACTAGACCAAATCCAGGCAGCCTTTGCTCCCCATTTCTAGTGTTCATCTTTTTTCTTCCTTTCTCTTCTTTTTTCTTTTTCTTTTTTTTTCTTCTTGAGACATAGTCCCTCTGCATAGCCTTGACTGTCCTAGAACTCACCATGTAGACCACAAACTCACAGAGATCCATCTGCCTCTGCCTCCTGAGTTCTAGTTTTGAAAGCATGTGCCGCTACACCTGGCTCTATTGTTTATTTTAAAGAGTTGCATTTCATTTAAATAAGAAGAGCATAACATCCTTGTACAATTATTATCCTTTTTATAATTCTAAAACCATAAAATCGATAGCTCTAACATCATTGACTATTTTATTACAGCTGTAGTAAGATCAGGTGTGCACTAACACAATGTCTCTCCTGCAAAATGGAACTCAAAAACATCAAGATTTAACTCTCTGGAGGAAGGGAATCTTGTCCACTGGGGTCCTCCCAGCCTTTGGGACTCCCTTACATCAAGAACCATCGCCAACTCTAGGGAGCCACTTTCAACAGACCCAGAAACTCCCTGTGCCTTTGCAGAGCAGAAACAGAGATCCCACTCACTGGAGCTGAGATACAGTGGGCTGAAGGAAAAATGCCAGCAGTGGGATTAGGAGGGAAGCCAGAGCCCACAGTACTGAAGTATTGTGCTGGTTTGATGATTCTTACCCAACTTCTGTTTAACCCAGTCTGAAACCTTGACCTAGACACTAGCATGGGCTGGTTTGTTGAGGACTGGCCTCGACAAAAGTACTTTTTGCCAGGGTAGCAGCGTAGGAATTGAAGAACTATAAGTAAAGAATATGGAGACACATAAAAATAATAAGACAGAAAAATAGAAAGTATTGGGAGGGCATTTTAGTGACTGAAATCCTGAAATGTATGCGTGTTTATTTTTCCACAGCTTTTATACACAGTGTAAACTGGGGGAGAAGGTAACAAAGACTTTATTAACATGATACAAAGGCCAACTCACTCTGAGACATCAAATCCTTAGCATTTTGTCATCTAGGTAGCTAAGGTGCTCTAGGTCACATAAGCTGAAGACCGCCCTTCCCTTCCCTAGGTGATCCTCACAGTTACAAGAGAAGGAGCAGAAGCACACCTGTATATCCTGAACAACCATCAGGATGGCATGGACTAGAATGAGCTATGTTAATTTCAAAAGAGCCAAGCAACCACCTCCTGAGTTAGGAAGTGCAGTTATGTCTGTCAGTCTCCAAAACTCTCTGACCTGCAGACAAGGTGGAAATGGGCCTGCATTTTTCGGCCTCCATACTATTTTAAAGAGGTCTTCTAATATCATTGGGATGTATGTCTGTCTGTCTCTCCCTCCCTTGTCTGATGGTGCCCCAGGCTCTCTTTCATCGCTTTGGCAATGGCACTAGTAAAGACGTTTCTATTTGGAGCAGCTGAGCTCCCAAGGGGATGGGGTGAACCTCCTCCAAACCCTCCTACGGTTTGGTCCTGATACTTTAGTGGGAAGCGGTGGAGTGGGGTAAGCAAAAGCCTGGTTTTCAAGTGTGTGCACAGTCTCTGGGAGCTTTTCTGTGGAAGCAGTGCTGTTCAAATCCTACACGGGCTTTAGGTGGTGAACACACAGGGAGGACTAGAATAATGTTG
Source organism: Microtus oregoni (assembly GCF_018167655.1). Classification (NCBI taxonomy): domain Eukaryota; kingdom Metazoa; phylum Chordata; class Mammalia; order Rodentia; family Cricetidae; genus Microtus; species Microtus oregoni. The sequence goes on along the minus strand of NW_024543076.1, from coordinate 5,916,437 downwards.
CAAAGGCTTTGCAGACTGAGCTGACATCATATCATAGCTCACAGAAGGCCACTTAGAAGAGTCTGAGTCCAGCTGGATCCATTGTCTGCTGAAGTTAAAACACCATCAGTAGGGTTTAAGGAAAACTTGAAGTTTCATAAAATAACATTTGAGATGTCTAGGATCAATGCAGTAATTCAATTTATGAAAAGCCAGAAAAATCTCTGATGGAAAAATATAAGCAATAACAATGCCAAGATTAGTCAAATACTGAAGTAATCTAATAGAAAGTTAAAGTAAATTAAATAAAAGAAAAAATAGAAAATTCCTGTAAAGAAATAGATTTAGCTGGGTATGGAGTTGCACACCTTTATTTAATCCCAGCCCTGGTGAGGCAGGGGCAGGTGGATCTCTGTGAGTCTGAGGCCAGCCTGGTCTACTTAGTGAGTTTCAGACCAGCTAGGGCTACATTGTGAGACCGTGCCTCAAAAAAAAAAAGTTTTTCTAAAAAATTAATTTGGAGAAAAATACAAGCACACCAATTTAAGAAGCCTAAAAATATCTGGAACAGGAATAAATACAAAGAGACTTTATGCCCAGACACATAATAATGAAAGTGATGAAAAACGGAGACACAGAAGAAGTTTTGAAGTAACCAGAAAAAAGCAACATATTCATGAAGAGGAATGAAATTTCAGTGAGAATGAATTCTCATGAGAAAATGGAGCAATGCTTCTCCACTGCTGAAAGGAAATAATTGCTAAGGCAGAATTCTGTAACTACTGAAATAGTCTTCAGAATGAAGGAAAGGGAAGACATCTGAGAAAAATGAAGGAAACGGAAGAACCCGATACTGGAGGAACTCAACTGTATTGATGCCTGAGAGAAACAGTAGCAGAAGGGAACTGAGAACTTTAGGAGTGAAGGGCAGAAACAGGAACTATGTAGATATCTTAACTATCTTTCCTCTGGGGCTGAAATGCTTGGTGGCTGAAAGCAGAACCGGTAACTCTGCTGTGTTAGTTTCTTTCCTATGGCTATGATCCAAGCACCAGGCAAAAGCAGCAGAAGGAAGGTGGGGCCCATTCCCGCTCGCTGTGTGACGGGACAGTCTACCCTGATGAGGAGAGCATGGCGCCAGGAATATGAAGCAACCTGCCTGGCCGCCTGCACTCAGAGAGCAGAGAGAAACGGACACTGGTGCTCAGGTCACTCGGTCCTTTTTATTCAGTCTGGCAGTGGTGTCCGCACTCAGGATGCATTTTCCCTCTTTGGTTAAAGCTTGTTGGACACAGCCTTGTAGACACACCAGAGGTGTTTCCAACGTGATTCTCAATCTAACCATCTTGACAATGGAGATTACTCATCTCAGTTGCCTAATATTATATTTCATTGAACCTAAGGCCTCACGTGTGCTAGAGAAGTGTCCTCCACCAAGCTCCACCCCAGGCCACGATGAGGTTTCCAGTGTACAAGAGTGTAATATATAAGACATCAAGATAACAGGGGAGATACCTAACGTAAGACTTCCCATAACATACAATTGTTTTTCCATCAGCTTAGTGGCTGCACCTGAATCTACTGATAAATTTAACTACAGACACTGCCCGGTTGCTTCAGCTCTGCGGCTGCCACCCACTGTAGTTTTTGTTTGTTTGGTTGGGTTTTTTAGATTTATTTATTTATTATGTACACAGTGTTCAGCCTCCATGTATGCCCCCAGGCCAGAAGAGGGCACCAGATCTCATTACAGATGGTTGTGAGCCACCATGTGGTTGTTGGGAATTGAACTCAGGACCTCCAGAAGAGCAGTCAGTGCTCTTAACCTCTGAGCCATCTCTCCAGCCCCCCCCCCCCACTGTAGTTTTTAACTAAGTATCTATTGCTCTATTTACCAATAAAGACTCAGGAGTCAGATGTTGGAGTGAAAACCTGCTAGCTCAGGGAGGCTGAGAAGCAACCAGCTGAACTTCCTTTTTGGCTGGAGACTCAACAAGAGAGATCATCTCTCCAGCCATCCAAAATCAAAAAGATGGGAAACTCCAAGCCCCCTCCACTCCTTCTTGTTCATCTCTCATATGGTTAACTCCTGCCAACTAGTTGATGACTCTGCCCCCAATCCAAGGTTGATTTTATGAACAGTTTTAGGTTTTACAGTGTGACCACATATCCCACAACATACAGTGATCTACATACGCAGAGCTAGAGAAAGACAAAACCATAGAGGAACAGAGGTCTTCACAGTATAGGTGGCCAATGTTTGAATTTATATAGAACACAAATTGGACAATTTTTTTTGTCAAGTAGTTTTCATTGTGACATCCACATGCAATAAAGCCAACCACACCCTAAACCTCACACCTCATATAAAAATTAATTTGCAGCGCATGTGACAGTATCCCAGTGGCACAGTGCTTGTCTGGCATGCTGCAGGCCTTGGTTAGACTCCTAAGGCTGACAGCAAAGCAAAACCAGACTCACCAAAAACTCAAAACAGGTCTTAATTGAAATGTAACATGTAAAATTATGCAGCTTTTGAAAGAAATTTTTGTGGCAGAATTAGGATAGAATTTTTGGATATGATACTGAAAGAATAAATGGTGCATAAAATACTGTATTTCACTTTAAAATTATGCAAAAGACACCATTTTTTAGAGGGGGGGCTAAAGAAAGGGTGCAGCACAAGACAAAATGTCAGCCTACAGAATGGAAAAAGATTTTCACTAACCCCACATCAATCAGACAGAAGTTTGATCTCCAAAATATACAAAGAACTCAAGAAATTGGTCATCAAAAGAACAAATAATCCAATAAAAGTATGGAGTACAGATCCAAACAGAGATCTCTCAACAGAGGAATCTAAAATGGCTGAAAGACACTTAAGGAAATGCTCAACATCCTTAGTGATCAGAGAAATGCAAATCAGAACAACTCTGAGGTTTCCATCTTACACCTGTAAGAATGGCCAAGATCAAAAACACTAATGACTTATGCTGGAGAGGTTGTGGGGAAAGGGAACACTTCTGCATTGCTAGTGGGAATGCAAGCTGGTACAGCCCCTTTGGATGTCAGTGTGGCGATTTCTCAGAAAATTAGGAAACAACCTGGTCCTCAAGACCCAGTAATACCACTTTTGGGCATATATCCAAAGGATGCTCAATCATACCACAAGGACATGTGCTCAACTATGTTCATAGCAGCTTTGTTTATCGTAACCAGAACCAATTGGAAATAAACTAAATGCCCCTTGACCAAAAGATGGATAAGGAAAACGTGGTACATTTACACAACGGAGTACTACACAGCAGAAAAAAATAACAACATCTTGAATTTGCAGGAAAATGGATGAAGCTAGAAAACATAATTTTGAGTGAGGTAACCCAGACCCAGAAAGACAATTATCATATATAGTCACTCATAAGCGGTTTTAAAACATAAAGCAAAGAAAACCAGCCCACAAATTACAATCCCAGAGAATTTAGACAACAATGAGGACACTAAGAGAGACTTACATGGATCTAATTCACATGGGAAGTATAAAAAGACAAGATCTCCTGAGTAAATTGGGAGCATGGGGACCTCCTTGGGGGAGAGTTGAAGGGGAGAGAAGAGGCAAGGAGAGGAGCAGAGAAAAATGTAGAGCTCAATAAAAATCAATAATATATATGTGTATATATATATATTATACACACACCCGGGGGGGGGAGGGTGCAGCAGCTAAGACCACTTGCTGCTATTCCAGAGGACCTAATCCCTAGAACTATGTCAGGTGGCTCACAACTGTCTGCAACCCCCACTTCTGGCTTCCTCTGGGACCTACACTCATGACCACACATCCACTTGTAGACACACATACCTACAGATAATTAAAAACAATAAAAATCCATGAAAATATAAGCTATAGTTCATAGGAAATATTTGTAAATCAAACATTGGACATAGGATTTATATACAGAATATATTTTATTTATTTAACATTTAAAGTCAGTATGCAGAGTATCAGACCCCAAAGTGTGCTGTAGACTCCCCTCCTGGTTTCTCTCTCTCTCTCTCTCTCTCTCTCTCTCTCTCTCTCTCTCTCTCTCTTTATGTCAGGTGTCCTCTGACCCACCCCTCAGCACCTATTTTTCTCTTCCTTGGTCTTGTTCTAGTTTCTCTCAGGTTTGACCCACATTTATACCCTTTATTCAAGCATGTAGATAGGATCCACGTATATGAATGACCACGTGGTCTTTGTCTTTCTTTTTTTTTTTTTTTTTTTTTTTGGTTTTTTTCGAGATAGGGTTTCTCTGTGGCTTTGGAGCCTGTCCTGGAACTAGCTCTGTAGACCAGGCTGGTCTCGAACTCACAGAGATCTGCCTGCCTCTGCCTCCCGAGTGCTGGGATTAAAGGCGTGCGCCACCACCGCCCTGCCTTTCTGAGTTTGAGTCACCTCACTTAGTACTATACTTCACCGGCCCTCCATTCGCCTGCAAATTTTACTTTTCTTTACAGATGAATAAAGCTCCACTGTGTATCTGTACCACAGTTTCCTTATGTGTCTGTCCATCTGTTGATGGACATCTAGGGAGATTTCAGATTCCTTGGTATTATAAACACTATAGCATAGAATTTTTTTAATGGTTAAAATGCAACAGGGAGAAAAATAATTCAATTAAAAACAGCCAGATTTTTAAAATTTTATGTGTATGGGTGCTCTGTCTGCAAAAATAGCCAGATTGAGAAGACGCTTGACTAGAATGTGTACAGACGCCAGTTAAGCACATGAAAAGTTGTAGATTCATTCGGAAAGATCAACTTAGAAAGACTATGTGCTCCAAGTACCAGCCACAAATGCTGCTGATTCTTTTTGTGCCCTCTAACCTGAAGAGCAAAATGATGTTTTCAGATGGGCAAGCCATCTCTCAAGCAAAACAAATTCTGGATTAAACACATCTGACTCGGGACTGGAAAGATGGCTTGGAGGTGAAGAGCATCTTCTGCTCTTGGAGAGGACCCAGTTTCAGTTCCCAGCACCCACATGGCAGCCCACAACCCTTTGTGACTCCAGTTCCAGGGGACCCCAAACCCTCTTCTGTCCTCTGTGGGCACCTGTATGTACATGGTACATATACAGACAAGCAAGCAGACACACATGCACATACATTTTTTTAAAAGTCTGACTTAATTGCAGGTTGCACAATTAGGTAAATCTGATTTAAAATCTATAAAACTGCCCAAGAAGTTAAGACACTCCCACTAATGGACAGGCTACTCTGTCTGTGGCTGACCCTCTGCCTCCCTGCTTGATCTGGCTACCCAATACAAAACCCCAAAGCAGAGTGCCTGGAGGTGGGTGAGTTCTGCTGGCACCTCACTGAGTCAGACTAGAAGCTGCCCAACCACAAGTCTCCTCTGATTTGAACTGTAATAGGCTTTGGTTTAGCAAAGCAAATCCCCGCCCCTTCCTTCTCACACACCAAGTCCCATACTCAGTGTACTCTCTTCATACCACACCTCAGGGGATGTGTGTGGCTCACACTGTAGAAAGGAGACGTCTAAAAACATTGTCTATTTTTGACTATAAATCATGGAAGAAGGCACAGGTAAATTTCCAGGCTACAAAAAGGGCCCCTGGGGAATTTTGGGGCAAGCTCAGCTTGTCAATCAAGAACTATATTCCAGGTGGTGACAAGTATTAGCATCATCCAGGTTGATGCCATTCAAATACTTCCTACCCTGGGGAAACTGGAGTAAAGCGCAACCTTTGAAATAGCCAGAACATTCCAGATGAGTATCTTTTTAGTATATTTGGAAGTCTCTAATCAAACTTCTTTACTGGGAAGTCATTAATTTCTGAATTCTTAAAAAAAATAGCAACCAAAAAAAAAAAGATAGCAGTTCACTGACATTCTGGACTCAGTATGTTCTGATTCAGTTAAAAGGCCAGGAAAGCTGAGGCAGGAGGATGCTTGAGTCTGAGAGCTCAAGGTTAGTCTGAGCAATACAGTAAAATATCTTGGGATTGTTAATCTTTGCTGGTAACTTGATGGGACCTAGAATCCAGAGACTTGCCTTTCCATGTTGGAATTTCCTGTAAAGACCTTTTTATAGAGCGTGCAGAACCTTCCTGCCCTGGTACAAAGGGATCTGATGTAAAAGGAATGGCACTATTAGCCTACCTGCCTTTGTTCCTTGCTGGTGAGCGTTATCTACTCTGATGCTCTGGTCACCATCTTTTGCTGACCTCGAAGCCTGGTCTCTTTAGTTTTCCAATGTAGACTAAACACCAGGAACTTCCCAGGTCTTATTCAGTGCCAGATTGGAACCATGGGTGCCTCCAGCCCCAAGAAGCCTCTGGTTCTCAGCTTTTCCAGTATTCAGACTCCTAGGTGCATGGAAAGAAGCTAATAATATCCTCAAATGACCCAACAATCTAAGAGTCTTCCTTGAAAAAAAAATGCTTTGGGATGGGAGAAAGCCAGAACGCCATTCCCAGATGAAATAGTCATATTCTTGGCTCAGTAAGAGCTAGCTCTCTGTAGGCGACCCTTTAAGTCCTAAAACAAGAGCTGAGGAGAACATCACATAACAGTCTAAAGCAATGATATTCATGTTAGAATGCATTATTGTTATATGATGTCCAGGATGATGTGAACACACATCCATGCACTGCAGACATAGCACGGGGAATAGCCTAGGGAAACAGTGCCACCCAAGCCTAGCTTGCTGAAACAGTCAGTTTAACTGGGGATTATTTATAGGAGTTACATCAAGAAAGAAGAGTCTCCTCCCCCAGAATCTCTCTCTCCCCCGCCCTCTGTGTGTGTGTGTGTGTGTGTGTGTGTGTGTATGTGGTGTGTGTGGTGTGTGTGTGTGTGTGTGTGTGTGGTATGTGTGTGTGTATGTGGTGTGTGTGTTCAGGAGCACACAAACGAGCTATAGCCCTCATGTGGAAGTCAGACGACAACTTGTAGAAGTTGGTGCTCTTTTTCCACCATGTGGTACCTGAGGATAAAACTCAGGCTTGGTAGCAACAACCTTTAAGTTGAGTCATCTCGCCAACACACCCTTGGATTTAGAGACACAGATTCTAAGACAGAGAGAGTGTGAGTGAACCCAAGTCCTCCAAAAGCCTCAGCATTCTGTGTTGAAAACTGGGAGGACTCAATAGGAGTCCGGCATCTTCTACGACCCACACAACTCTCAGCCTGGGGTCAAGGGTCAGCACCGGGGTCATACTGCAAGCAGCAGCAATATCCTCTTTATTAGAAACAAAAAGAACCAGGGTCCAGAACTGAAGGCTTCGAAGGTTAATGAAGCACGATTAATAAAAAACCCAGTGACAGATACTGGAGTTCAACTTGAAGGTCAGAAAATCAAAACAGCCAGGCACTGGCTCTTACCTCTTCCTCAGTCTGAAATGGCCATCCAGCCTCCAGGAATCTCAGAATGAGACTGTGTCTGAGAGCTGTCTCCTCCCGTCTTATATTCCTCTCTAGGGCTGGGATCACAGCAGACTTTACTCTTAGATCGGCAGACCATTTGTAAGGACAAGGTGCTGTGACTTCCTCAATAGACACTGAAAATGCTTCCCACAGAGAGAGGTGGGAGAGAGAGGAAGGGGGAGGGAGATTCACTTTCTCCTAGGGCTTATAAATTGAGATGACGTTCTCTTTTTTTTTATTAATAAAATATATTTATTCTATGTGTTTTTCATATCATGAATCTTGATCCCATGTATTCTCTGTCCCTTCACGCCCACCCTCCATCCTTACACCCCCCAATAAAACAAAATTCAAGAGAAAAAAATGAAGAAAATAATATGAGAAAAAAATTAAAAAAGAAATGAATTAAAAAGTCTCATCATGGAAGCTGCAGTGTGACCCAATAAGTCACGCCATATACCCCTTTGCCCACACTTCTCTACTTGCAAGTGTTCATTGCAGAGAGCCATTGAACTGGCTTGAGGCCCCTGGTCTCCACTACACATTCGATGCTGGGCCTCCACTAGGATTCTTCCTGGACATCCCATGAGCATCCTGGATTGTAGAGATCATGCAGCTTTGGGTTTGCAGGTCAGGCCCCTTCACATGCTCCAGCAGATCACAGATGGGGGACAGGCAAAGTCATAACCCTGGATCTGGGCCTGGGCAGCTGTAGGGTTGGTTGGACAGATGGGAAATGGGGACAGCTGCCCCATGCTCATGATTTCAGGGGTGGCTCACCCACACCTCCACTAACAGGGTGGGCCCTGTTGTGCTGCTCTGGTGGGGTGCAGGGCCTGTTCTCCAGAGTGTGGCAGCCAGTGGGGACCAGGATAGTTCTCTTGATCTTATGACCACAGGGCCAGCTCTCCCACCTGCCCCAGGGATGGATAGACAGGCCGGGGAAGAAGAGGGCATCTCTCCCCAGCCCGTGTCGCTATGTGTCAGATGAAGGGTGTGGCTAGGTCTCCCATGATCCCGTCCTCAGATGGCTCACCTGTGCTCTCATCAACAGGGTCGAGACAATAGAATCTTGAGGTTATCTCCAGTTATATTCTACTCTCTCAGTCTGGCAAAACCCAAGCTCAATAGGAGAGTGAAGGTCACAGAGAGACCCAAGGTTGAAGAGAATTTGTTATGAAGGGGGGACTCTGCCTCTGGATGTCGGCTTCCTGTCATGTAAACCAGTAAATTCTTCTTTATCATTTCAGGTTTGTTTGGATTATATTTCTGCTACTTGTAAATGAAAAAGAACTCAGAAACCTGAATAGAGAATTGACGAGTAAATCTGAGGTGATAGGAATTATAAGAAGAGGGTCAAAGTCAAGGCAAGAAAGTCAGTATCTCTAAGCCAACAAATACAATGCCTAAACTTAAAAAATATTTTATGTATGTATGTGTGTCTGTGTGTGTGCATACATATAGGCGATGTTCCTGTGTGCTCGGAGACCAGAAGAGGGCGCTGGATCCCTTGGAACTGGAGCACTCAGCTTGTTATGTGAGCGCCTGCATCAGCACCCTGAAGTCCTCGTGACTGCACAGTGAGCTCTCAATGCTGAGCTGTACCTCTCATCCTGTCTAAACTCTTATATCCCACTCTCTACTATGCCTTGGGGCCTCTTGTTCTGAGTATAATATAAAGGAATTAATGTTGCTTGTGAGATTAGAATTCAGCTCTAAACATTGTGTTATTTTGGAACCTAGCTGAAATTATGCTTGGAATCAATTTACTTGATTCCACGCATTATATGCTTTAATATGTTTTGCTTTATTAAACCACCAAAGACAAGAAGATTGAGATTGGTTAAACGCATTCTTTAAGTTGCCAAGGAAATCTGGAGAACTGCCATAGTCTGGACACTATGTCCTCCAAAGGTCTGTGTGTGGAGGGTTTGGCCCCCAGGCTGATACCGTTTGAAAGTCCTATGGCCCTTTAAGGGGATGGGGCTTTAGAGAATGCCTTAGATCACTGGGGATGTGCCTGTCTAAGGGCATCCTGAGACCTTGCTGTCCTCTTCTTGCCCTTTGCTCCCTGGCTGATGTGGTAAAAGTGATTGCTCCACCGTGTGTGCTCCCTACCACTGCCAACTGGCAAACCCCGCAGAGAAGTGAAACGCCCATCAGCTTTAAGCTCCACAGCCGTTGAGCTCTGATGAACCTTTTCTCGTGGTGTTTTCTCTGAGGTGTTTTGTTACAGTGATTGACAGCTGACTAACACGGGCTCTGTACATAGTTTTCTCTGATGTTAGAGCCCAGACTTGCTTTTGACTTTAAAAGTGTATTTGCTAAGTTAGGGGTGGTGGCATCTGTGTCATCCCGGCACTTGGGAAGCTGAAGCAGGGGGGTCATGAGGACAAGGCCAGTATGGGCTACATAGTGAAGTTCTATCATAAAAATTATATATAATTTATATACTTTAATATATATCAAATTGATCAATTTATGGCACAGTACTCAATGTTTTTTGACATATTCAGAGGTAACAAACCATCATTACAATTTTAGTGCACACTCATCACCTTAAAGGAGAACCTCTATATTGCTTATCATCTTAGTGTTTCTTTTGAGACCATAAGCAAATAGACTAAGAGAGAGTAATTTATACAGAATAGAAATGTATTTGGTTCACAAGAGATTGGGAAGTCCAAAAGACCAGACTCTGATTGCCTTCTTCTTTTTTTCTTTTTATTTATTCTTCTCTCATACAATACATCCTGACTACAATCTCCTCTCCCTTCACTCCTCCCAGTGCCCCTGCCTTCTCTCTCTTCCATTTCCCCTCAGGAAAGAGGATCGAGTGCAGACCCACACAGGCTCTGGGATTGCTGCAGCAGTCTCTGTAAGCCCCCATGAGCTCTGCTTAGCAGATTCTGTGGGCCGTGTTCTCCTGGTGTCATCAACCCCTCTGGCTCCTACGATCCTTCCTCCTTCCCTTCCTTGGGGTTTCCTGAGTTCCTCCTAACCTCTGGGTGTGGGTCTCTGCATCTGCTCCTATCCACTGCAGGAGAAAGTCTCTCTGATGACGACAGGACAAGGCACCGATCTTTGAGTATAGCAGAATATCATTTGAAATCATTTCATTTATTTTTTAAAGGTTTTTCAGTTGTGTTTGGCTTCTGAGGCATCTAGCTTCCATCCAGGCAGTGTCTGGCATGGGCCTCTGCTGGCCTTCTAGTCTTTATAGCTTTATAGCTACATCGTGACATCATAACATGGCCAAAAAGAACATGCATCCTCATTTGGGTATCTTTTTTTCTCCTCCTCCTTCTCGTCCTCCTCTTTCTCCTTCTTCTGACACACGTGTATCACAATGGGTTTTAACTACATGATATCATCTAATCCCAATTATCTTCTAGAGGTCTTACTTCAAAATACTATTAATATATGGATTTGAAGGATTTTGTTTCCAACATGCAATTTTTGGAGAACACATTAGAATTAATATACCCTTGTCGTCATCTCCTACCCTCACCCTAATCCTTATGCAACCACTAATCTATATTCTGTCTCTGTTGAGCTCATTCTTGTGAGCCAGTTGGCCTACTTGCCTTTCTTCCTTCCTCCCCATCTCCCTCTTTTCCTCTTCCCGTTTCTCCTGCTTTTTTGTTGCTGTTCTTGTGTTTTGAGACAGGATCTTGTTATGTAGTCTAAACTGGCCTTGAATTCACTATGTAGCCTAGGTGGCACTTGACCTCAAAATCCTGCCTCTGCCTCCCAAGTGCTAGGACTACCGGCATGTGCCACTATGCTCAGCTTGGAAGTTTAAGTTAACTCACACAGTAAACGATCTATCATGTTTATTTTCATTTAGCATTATATTTTCAAAAATCATTGTAACGTGTGTCAGTATATGCTTTTAGTGGCTGACTAAAAATATTCTATTGTATTAATAATTAATAATGGAATAATAAATAATAGTCCATTGTGTGGACAAATCCCATTTTGCTTATCCATCAGTCTGTTGGTGGACATTTGGGTTGGTTTTCCCTGTGGTAGCTATGAACAATGCTACTATACACAGTCATGTATCCTAAGATTCTGTGAGGTTGTACATTTTAATCTACCTAAAATAGAGTTGCTGGCCATGTGGCAATTCTATCTTTAACTTTTCGGGAGCTGTCAGGCCTCTTTTTAGAGCAGCTGCATCTTTATCGTCCCCACCAGAGATTTATGGGGCTTCATCTCTTCTGGTCCTTGGAACTCCAGATATCCGACTTTCTGATTTTAGTCCTGTCTCATTGAGGCTTTGATCTGTAGGTTTTTGATGACTAATTATGTTAAGAAGCTTTTTGTGTACAGAGTGGCTATTTATATCTTCTGTGGATGGTGTCTGTTTGCATCCCTTGCCCATCTTAAAATTAATCTTTTAATTTATATATTTTATATATAATATATAAATAAAGATATATTTTCTATATAATATTTATTTCAAATATATATTATAATTTATATATGTTCTAAAATCCTTGTCAAATGCAAGACTGGTAACTATTCCATCGACTTCCTTGTTTGCCTTTTTATGATCTCAGTGGTGTAGTAATATGGGCGGCGGGGCTGCGTCCCCAGCACCCCGGCTGCCTGCCCGGCTAGCTTATGCCCAAAATAACAACACACAAACTGTATTCATTTAATCACTGCTTGGCCCATTTCTATCTAGCCTCTTCTAGGCTAATTCTCACATATTAATTTAGCCCATTTCTAATCATCTGTGTAGCGCCCCTAGGTGCACTTACCGGGAAGATTCTAGCCTCTGTCCATCCTGGGTCGGAGCTTCATCGCGTGCGTCTGCCTGGGAGCTGGGAGCATGGCATCTCTCTGAGGCATCTGCTCCCGAGAGGAGAGCTGTGAAGTCTGAGCTCACTTCCTCTTCCTCCCAGCGTTCTGTTCTGTTTACTCCTCCCACCTATCTTCTAACCAATGAGGGCCAAGCAGTTTCTTTTTATTTAACCAATGACCTTCCTCCATCACAGTGGTGTCCTTGTCTTTCAAAATTATGTTTATAGTTAGTGTACATGTATGTGCGCATGTGTGTGTGTGTGTGTGTGTGTGTACGTGTGTGTGTGTGTGTGTACGTGTGTGTGTGTGTGTGTGTGTGTGTGTGCATGTAAAGGTCTGAAGGCAGTCGATTTTTTCCTTCTACTATGTGGGTCATAACTGCAGGTCACCAGGCTTGGCATCTTTTCCCAAGACACTGTTGTCACATGCAACATTACAAGTTTTCCCTATGTTTTCAGGCAAGAGTTTTTGTAATGTGAGCTCTTTTTAAAAGCCCCTAATCCAATTTAGATGTGATCTAGGGATCCCACAGTACGTTTTGCGTATGAGTAGCAATTAGGTCAGCACGATTTGCTCAGAGATTATTCTTTTTAAATTTCTGAGTATATCATATGATACGATGATATCTATCTCTACTTCCCGCTTCTAATTCCTCCTGGATTCCCCAGCCATGTCCTCTGTTTTAAATTAATTTTTTCTTTTCTTTTTTTCCCCTCTGATCCTTGGGAATTTGTGTGTGTGTGTGTGTGTGTGTGTGTGTGTCCACCCTCATGCCAATACTGAACAGACTTAATTACTATTATTTTGTAATAAGTTTTAAAATTGTGAAGTGAGAATCTTCCTACTTCATTATTTTTAGTGATTGTTCGGCTGTTCAGAGCTGCTTAAAATCCGTTCTGTTAGGGACTACATTGAATATGCAAATGTCTCTTTGAATATGCAAATTTGGGGATATGGCCATCTTAATAATGTTAAGTCTTCTAACTATGAATATAGGCTTTAAAAATATTTACTTGGAAAAATATTTACTTGGATTTAATTTTTCAACAATGCTTTGGTTTTTGGAGTATATTTCTTACACTTTTGCAAAATTTATTTGTAACTATCTTTTTCTTTTTAATTCTATTAAGAATGTGATGGGCCAGGCGATGGTGGCACACGCCTTTAATCCCAGCACTTGGGAGGCAGAAGCAGGCTGATCTCTGTGAGTTCCAAACCAGCCTGGTCTACAGAGCTAGTTCCAGGACAGGCTCCAAAGCCACAGAGAAACCCTGTCTCGAAAAACAAACAAACAAAAAAAACAATAAAACAACAACAACAACAACAAAAAGAATGTGATGGGTGGGGTGGAGCTGCAGAGGTGGCTCAGGTACTTTTTCTTGCAGAGGACCTAGGCTCATTTCCCAGGACTCACATAGTGGCTCAAACTGTCTGTAACTCCATTTCCAAGGCCTCCAACACCTCTTCTGTCTCTCTGTACATCAGGCACACATGTGGTATGCGTAGATATATGCAGGCAAACCCTCAAGGGCATTAAACAAAAAATAATAAATGTAATTTTTGAAAAACTTCATTTTTATGAAGATAAAATACATAGGAATAAAATAGAGTCCTGAATATCGTTCTCCCAACCCACCCACCTCTGCTCCCACCTTGAAGGCAGAGTTTCCTATCCCGACCACTGCTCCCAAATAACCAACACGGAGACTTAAGATTACTTAAAAAATGCTTGGCTCATAGTTCAGGCTTGTTACTATCTAACTCTTATAACGTAACCCATTTCTATTAATGGATGTGGTGTCCCAAAGCTCATGGCTTTGGGTGTACAACTCGTTCTCTGGCTGGCTGGCAACTCCTCTGACTCCACCCTTCCTCATCCCATCATTCTCAGTTTGGCTTTCCCACCTAACAGTATCCTGTTCAGCTATTGGCCAGCTTAATAAGTCAGCTTGCTTAATAAACCAATCATGGTGACATATATTCACAGTGTACAGAAGGATTATTCCACAGCACCCCCTTCCCTATTTCCCTTTTCCACTTCTGTGTGCTACCCCTCCACAGAACATGGCAGCCCTGAGCAGTGTCTGCCTGGATGATGGGACTTCCTGCTTGGAATTCCAGGGCTTAGAGAGGTTCCAGAATCTTGGCCATGGCTCATGCGTTTATAGAGCCAAGCCGAAGGCCTCAGGGTACCTTTCCTGGGACCATGCTGAGGGGAGATTGCAAGGGACCAGAGTTCATGAGTGCTGTCAAGGAAATGTTTAAGGCTACTGTTGTGCAGGTTTAATTCAAAGAGTAACTCTGAGCCAGGTGCAGAATAGATTCTGAGGAGCTGGAGCAGGTACCAGCTTCAGTGAAGAACAAAGTTGCCACTATTGGAAAGATCTACACCCCGGTGGAGTATAAAGAGGAATCAGTCTTGTATGGTATACAGCTGTGGCTTAAGTTGGTCTTGGTTGCCAACGTAATCACTGTGAAGTCACTACCGGGGTACACGATTCAGCCCAGCAAGCTATGCCTAGCAACCATTCTTGGGCAGACAGAAGGACATTATTGCTCTTTGGAGTACCAGAGCTGGAAGGGTGTAGTTGAGTGCTTGAAGATTGTCTCTGCAACTAACAATGCTGCAAGGATTGTCTGCAAAGTTTGTGCTTTACCATATCTTCAAGAAGAGGCAAGGCAAGGCCACAGCTGTCCTTCAGGCCAAATTCGTGAAGCCCGGGTGTGTTTGTTTCTGCGGTGTTGTGAGAGAGTTGCCAGGCTATACACCTCTGATGACTGTTGGGAGCTGTGAACCCCCAGATCCTGAATTTCTTGTAAACAACTTGTTTTCCCCTGATCTGAGTGCCTACAGCTGCTCTGAGCACGAGACCCTCAGGAGTTCCTGACGGCAGGGGAACGGTTTCTGGTGTGTTTGGCTGGGCCATGGCTATCCCTATATAAGCTGCTCCTGGACACAAGAAAGGGGGCATTCTTAGGGCATTCCTGTTTCAAGGATGACCCGTGTCTCTGTCTGTGAGTCTTTAAATCTCCAGGCCCTTGCCTGAGACTTGTGAACTTGTACTGTCCCATGGTAGACAGGCGGGCGGTACAGATGACTGTTCTTGGTTATTGACTACATCTAGAATTAACTAAAACCCAAAGGGATGGGTGTTATGATCTACTGGCCTGGCCTGTCACCTGGGTATCCTGTCCCTTTAGCCCAGGTTTAATGAATACTAGTGCTCCTGAGTGGCCTCCAGGCCCTCAGAGAGGAGGTGGGGGAAGGAAGATCAGGAAAACCATGAAAACCACATGTTTATTCTTTGGTGAGCAGTTTAAATACCCTGTGGGGAGTGGTCTTGAGCATCTCTGGGAAGGGATTGTTTAGCAGACTTTCTCAGAGCTGGAGTTTGGACTGAGGCAACTCCCAGAGGAGGGGCTTGGGATGGAACTTTCCACCCAAACATTGGAGGTGGAGTCTGGACTGAAGCAACTTCCAGAGGAGGGGGCTTGGGATGGAACTTTCTACCCAAATATTGGAGGTGGAGTCTGGACTGTGGCAACTCTCATGGAAGGGGCCTGGGATGAAAGTTTCCACCCAAACATTCCAGACTCTTTGGATATAAGGATATTAGGGGCTGAGGTGCGGCTTTTAACCAAGCATCAGGTACACTTGTGAAGGGCTTTTTCTTAATTAAGTCATTTGAAGTGGGAAGACCCACTTTCAATCAGGGTAGTGTGAGGTCCAAGATCCACTTTTAATCTGGGCCACACCCTCTGCTGGCGTTGTGTGTAAAGGACATGGAGAAAAGGAAGCTTGATCTCTCTGCCTGTTTGCTCTGTCTCTGGCAAGCCCATCCCTTCACTTGTGTTAGAACCTACTTCTTTGGAATTCTGACAGTACTGAAGAAAAGTTGAGACATTCAGTGTGGTAGTTTGAATGTAACTGACCCCCATAATCTCACATGGGATGGCACTATTAGGAGGTGTGGACTTGCTGAAGGAACTGTGCCCCTGTGGAGGTGGATTTTGAGGTCTCTTACATGCTCAAAATACCACCCAGTGTCACAATCCACTTCCTGCTGCCTTCTGATCAAAACATAGGCAGCACCGTGTCTGACTGAAGGTCATCATGCCCCCTACCATGATGATAATGAACTAAACCTCTGAAACTTTAACTCTTTACCCCAATTAATTGTTTTCCGTGTAAGAGTTGCCGTGGTTATGGTGTCATAGCAATAGAAATCCTAACTAAGAAAGAATTAGAACCAGAGACTGGGGTATTGCTGTGATAGACTTGACCATGTTTTTGTTTGGAGGAATGTGGACTTTGGTGCTTTGGGTTAGGAAAGCAGTGGAATACTTTAAGCATTGCTTAACGGGTCAGACTAATAGGAGCATGGGAAACAGTCGTATTGCGCACGGTTTGATGAACTGTAGGGGCTGGTTCAAGAGCTCTCAGAGGAGAAGAATTTTAGTATGCCGCCTAGAGATCATTCTTGTGATATTTTGGTGAAGAGAGTGGCTGCTTTTTGCCCTTGTCTGAAGAGTCTGGATGTGGCTAAAGGGAAGATCTTTGGATTAATTTCATTGACAGAGGAAATCTCAAAACACCTTAGTATAGACTCTGTTGTGTGATTATTAGTGGTAACTCTAATGAAAATTTATAATGAAAAGGAGCACGCTGAACAAGGAAAAATACAAAATGTACAGATTGAGAAAAAGGGACACTAGGAAATGGAATAGAGCCAAACCCTGTGTTTAAGGAGAAAAACAGGTTAAGAAATGGAATACAGGAAGTGGTGACCTCAGGGCAAGATCCCATCCAGCTAAGTTACCAGCTTGTGAAAAGGAATTAAAGAAAAGTTTCGAGCCATGTGTGGTGGTGCACACCTTTAATTACAGCACCGGGAAGGCAGAGGTTGGTGGGTCTCTGAGTTTAAAGCCAGCCTGGTCTACAGAGCGAGTTTCAGGACAGTCAGGCTTAGGCAGTGAAAGACAGAAAGCTAGTGGAAATGCAACTGAAGGTCACGTCCCAGCAACAGCAGAACTTGGCAGCTTCAGCAGTGTGGTTCTGGAGTTAAGGACAGAAGAAAGACGCTATGGAGTTTGCCTCCATGACTAAGGAAAGCTGCTGAGGCCAGGTATATGTCAGGGGTGTCACAGGAGGCCTAGTGAATGGAGGCCTAGTGAGGTGGCCATTGCGTGAAGCTGTGAAGTTGAAGCCTGGGTTGCCTTGGAGAACCCAAGATGATAGAGATGCCCGAGTCGTGGGATACCCGCTGAGGAGAGCTGCTAACAGGGAGGGGAACCAGCCCAAGAGAAAGAAGTGTGCTGCCGTCAACAAAGCTGGAGTTGGAGATCTGAAGAGCTCTTTGACACCAGACATGGAGATGCAGAGTCTGGAGTTTGTCCAGCTGGTTTCTGGTCTTACTTTGGTCCAGTAGCTCCTCGCCATGCTTCCTTCTCTATGTTTGGGGGTGGTAATGTATATCTTGTATCATTATATGTTAGAAGTATGTCATAAGCTTTTTGCTTTTATTTCTGCAGGTGATTGCATTAAGAGATTGCATGGATCTCCAAAAAGACTTTGAACCTTAGGCTTTTAAATAAGTTTGGGACTGTGATAGACTATAGGGACTTTTGAAGTTAGACTAAGTGCATTTGCTTTATGATTCTGTTACAAGATTATGGGGACCAAGGAGTGGAATGTGGTGGTTTGAATGTAATTGGCTCCCATAAGCTCATAGGGAGTGTCATTGTTAGGAGGTGTGGCTTTGTTGAAGTAGGTGCGACTTTATTGGAGGAAGTGTGTCACTGTGGAGGTGGGCTTTGAGGTCTCTTGCTCAAGCTTCGTTCAGTGTGACAGTCCACTTCCTGTTGCCTTCTGATCAAGATGTAACCAGCACCATGTCTACCTGAATGCCACCATATTCCCCACCATGGTGATGATGGGCTGAACTTCTGAACTGTAAGTGAGCCTCCCCAAATAAATGTTTTCCTCTATAAAAGTTGCCATAGTCATGTGTCTCTTCACAGCAATAGAAACCCTAACTAAGACATCCATCCTCATGGACAGAACAACTACTGGATTCTTGGACTGTTTTTTGGTAGACTATCACTGGTGGACTAGCTAGACCACAGCCTGTAAGCCAATCTAATAAATTATATATACATATGTATATGGATTCATTATATAATAAATCATATATATGTTTTATAATAAACTCTATATATTTGCCATATAATAAATTCTATATATTAATCATATAATGAATCATATATTCATTTATGTAATAAATTATATATATATATATATTCATTCTATGAGTTCTGTTCCTCTAGAGAACCCTGACTAATACAACACCCAAATCAAGTTTGAGATGATCATCACAGACAATTGCTACACGCAGCTGGAACTGAATCCTTTCCACCTTGGTATGCTCATGACACCCAATCTTTATGGGAACATTATTGACAGTTTGGCTGCTGGTCTTGTTAGAGGATCTGATGTAGTCCTTAGTGAGCGTACGCAGTCTTTGAGATGGGGGCCTGGCGTCCATTTGCCCAGGTAGTGGCAGGAAAGGAGCCAATGCCATGGTATGCTGGCTGCCATCAGCTTCCAACATGCCGAGAAATGTCAATCTTGAGTATCACTCCAGCATGATTCACTGAAGAAGGAATCAAAGCTAGAAAGGTGTAGACTCACTGCTTGTGAACTTCATCAGGTCTGTCACAGGCCGCCTGCACACCTTGGCTCCAACCAGCTTCAAAGGGTCCACGATACCTATACATCCCCTGGTACAGTGGACTAGGGAAGAGAACTTGGAACCATAATTGCTTTTTTGGCAGAGGCTAGGGTGTCCTGGGGCTGGCTTCCTTAGGGGGTGTGGTTGTTTGAATAAAATGGCTCCCATAGGCTCAGGTATTTGAATGCTTAGTCACAAAGAAGTAGACGTATTTGAAAGGATTAGAAGTTTTAGGAGTTGTGTACTTGTTGGAGGAAGTGTGTCACTGGAGATGGGTTTCGAGGTTTCAGAAGCCCAACCCAGCTCTCTCTCTCTCTCTCTCTCTCTCTCTCTCTCTCTCTCTCTCCCTGTGAATTAGGATGCAAAACTCTTAACTATTGTTCCACAGCCATGCCTGTCTTGGCTGCCAAGACAGTGATGGACTCGCACTCTAAAACTGTAAGCCAGCCTCCAATTAAATGCGTCTTTTACAAGAATTCCTTGATCCTGGTGTCTCTTCACAGCAATAGAACAGAGACTAAGACACCACAGGTGGGGCTGTGGTGGTGTGTGTTTGTGACTAGGCCACCACCTGCCCCTCCTCCCTGAGGTTTTACAAACCAGGAACTCTTCAATGTCCCCTCCTCCCAGGACGGCCTGGACCTTACTATGCACTTCAAACTGGCCTCAAACTTGTGGCGATACTCCTGCCCACCTCCCCAGTGCCAGGATTGCGGGCACGAGCCACCAAGCTTGAGTGTGATGGCGTCTTCCCTAAGTGGCACAGGAAAGTTCCCGTTCTACCTGCCGGCTAAGGAAAGTAGCTGGTAATCAAGACCAGAGTTTTAGTTAATCGATGTTATTTTTAAACCAAATGACTCTTCCAGGAATTCTCCAGTGCAAGGAAATTTGGTTAGCTGTTTCCCTAACCCCATCTCCAGAACAATTTGTTTTTATGCATCAGTGGGATAGGCATCCTGCATGGGGCCCCTAGAACTCCTGGATGTTCCTATTGGGTATGCCAAGGAGGAAACATCAATTTCTCCTACCCTTTCTTTCTTAGTTACTTTCCTATTGCTGTGATAAAATTTTGCTTTCTTATATACCCTAGGAGCACCTTCCATAGATGGCACTGCACCCACTGGGCCAGGTCTTCTTTTACTAATCATCAAATAAGAAAATACACGCAGACTTGTCTGTAAGCCAGCTGTTGGGGAGCAATGCTGCGGAATATGCCTTTACACTATATGAAGATGTGTCACTGTGACTGGTTTAATAAGGAGCTGAATGGTCATAGTTAGGCAGGAAGAGGTTCGGCAGGACTTCTGCGGACAGAGAGGACTCAGAAAGGAAGAAAGCAGAGCCACCAGCCAGACACAGAAGAAGCAGGATGGAGTACAGAGTAAAGGTAACAGAGCTACTAAAAGAACATAGATTTAAAAATGTGGGCTATAAGAACTAGTTAGGAACAAGGCTGAGCTTTATAATTAAGAATACGTCTCCGTGTCATTATTTGTGATCTGGAAGCCCAAAGAAAAAGCATACTACAGAGAAACTTTTTAATTTTATTTTAAAGTGTGTGTGTGTGTGTGTGTGTGTGTGTGTGTGTGTGTGTGTGTGCAGGTACCCATTAAAGCCAGAGGTGTCGGATACTCCTGGAGCTGAAGTTACAGGTGGTTGTAATCCACCTGATGTGGGTGCTGGAAAGTGAACGTGGGTTCTCTGGAAGAGCAGTGTATGCTCTTAACTACTGAGCCGTCTGTCCAGCCAGCTGGGGGGCAACTTCGTAGTGAAGGCCCCCACTTTCCATATGGCTCTAACTTGTGTCGCGTTGCTAGGAAAAAAAAACCTTTCCAGCACACTTCGTTTCTTTCTCTTTAACCTGGGACATTTCGCTATCATTTGCAACAAGCAGGCTTGAGAGTTAAGGTAATGTGATGGAGGAAGGTCATTGGCTAATAAAGGCACTGCCCTGGCCCATTTTATTGGTTAGAGGATAGGTGGGAGGAGTAAACAGAAAAGAACGCTGGGAGGAAGAGGAAGTGAAGTCAGAGACTCCACAGCTCTCTCGGGAGCAGACGCCTCAGAGAGAGACGCCATGCCCCGCTCCCGGGATGAAGCTCCGACCCAGGATGGACATAGGCTAGAATCTTCCTGGTAAGCGCACCTTGGGGTGCTACACACAGATGATTAGAAATGGGCTAAATTAATATGTGATAATTAGCCTAGAAGAGAATGGGCCAAGCAGTGATTAAAAGAATACAGTTTGTGTGTTGTTATTTCGGGCATAAGCTAGCCGAGCAGGCGGCTGGGGTGCCAGGGACACAGCCCCGCCGCCCTTATTACTTCAGTAATGTCTGCTCCTAGTGAGAACAGGCTGGTCTTGTCTTACTGTGGAAGCTACTTAGCGTTAATGCTCTGTGGTCTTCCACTACCCTAGAGCACGCTATGTGGACAGGCGCCTGTCGTAGGCCCTTCCCACACTGTGGAACTTGGGGGAACTGGAACAACAACAAAGCTTAAGCTTTTGCCAGGGCTGGTTCCTTACCTCTGACTTAGGAGGCATCTGCCAGCATCCATGAAACATGAGGCAGACGGCTTGTTAGTTTAGAAATAAAACCTCGGACTCTGAATAGTTAGCTCTTGCCAATCACTGCTGTGTGTTTTTCTAGATGTTAAAACTGATTTTATTCGTTTCTCAAGTACTCCAGGAGCATATCCTGGGCAATTAGACATCTTTAGTAACAACGGGTTTTTTTTTTCCTTTTTTTTTTTTTTTGTGAATAAGATTAATGTGTATCTCGGTAAAGCATCAAAAGCTTTAAATTATGGATCAGGTGTGGCGCACACCTTTAATCCCAGCACTCTAAGAGGCAGAGGCAGGTGGGTCTCTATGAGTTTGAGGCCAGCCTGGTCTACATAATGAACTTCAGCCAGGGCTACACAGGAGGACCCTGTGTCAAAACAAAACAAAACAATTTTTTTTCTCTTAGTTGGTCTTCATCTAAGATGTAGATCCCAGGGCACTGGAAACACGTCACAGTTCACATCTGAAGGCCTCAGAACCAGGGAGGTTTGTGATGCAAATCTCACTCTGAGGTCAAAGGCCAGAGAACCTCAGAGCCAACTGCTGTTCACCACTGGCACTTGAAGTCAGAAGAACCTGGGATTCTGGTGTCCAAGGTGAAGAGCACTGTTCATCGGCTCCCGCTGCTGGGCACACATTTTCACTTTCTTCCTGGGTATTGATGTTGTTTGTTTTAGTTTTTTCTAGTCCTGTGTTGATTGGATAGTGCATACACACCCAGTACTCAGGGTAGATCTTCACTTCTAGAAACACTCATAGACCCTATCCCTATTCCACCATTGCTGTGACCAAATACCCGACAAGCAGCAACTTAAAGGAGGAGGTCTGGCTCACAGTTTAGGGATATGGTCCATTATGGCGGGGAAAGTAAGGCAATGGGAGTGGCTCGTGGCTGCAGGAGCGTGAGGCCGCCTACTCTCGTCTGGGGCAGGAGTGTGAGGCTGTCTGCTCACATCTGGGGCAGGTCACATCTGGGGCAGGAGCGTGAGGCTGTCTGCTCACATCTGGGGCAGGAGCGTGAGGCCGTCTGCTCACATCTGGGGCAGGTCACATCTGGGGCAGGAGCGTGAGGCTGTCTGCTCACATCTGGGGCAGGAGCGTGAGGCTGTCTGCTCACATCTGGGGCAGGTCACATCTGGGGCAGGAGCGTGAGGCCGCCTACTCTCGTCTGGGGCAGGAGCGTGAGGCCGTCTGCTCACATCTGGGGCAGGTCACATCTGGGGCAGGAGCGTGAGGCTGTCTGCTCACATCTGGGGCAGGAGCGTGAGGCCGTCTGCTCACATCTGGGGCAGGTCACATCTGGGGCAGGAGCGTGAGGCTGTCTGCTCACATCTGGGGCAGGAGCGTGAGGCTGTCTGCTCACATCTGGGGCAGGAGCGTGAGGCTGTCTGCTCACATCTGGGGCAGGAGTGTGAGGCCGCCTGCACACATCTGGGGCAGGAGCGTGAGGCCGCCTGCTCATATCTGCCTGTTAATCCATCACATTGAAGATTTCAACATAAATTTTGGGAAGACATGGACATAGAATAATTTCCCCCTCTCCTCCTCTTTATCTTCCTCTTCCTTCTTGAGTGCAGATTGAACTTGGCGCCCGATACAGACAACACCGAACTTTCTTCAGTCAAAGGCACGCTAACAGCTGTCCATCCCCACTTGACCTTCCATCTGCAGAGACTCTTGGAAAACAGCATCAGTTGTAATCTGTTCTTGGACCACTGCGACCAAGGGCATAGTTTATACTCAAACATCACCCTTGTCTCTTAGAGAAGACTACCCATTTTTATTTGTTGTTTGGCTTTGTTTTTGAGACAGGCTCTCCCTATATCATCACGGTTGTCCTGGAGATCACTATGCAGTCTAGACTGACCTCAACTGTTGACCTGGGTCCCAGGGCAGCAAACTGCACACATGTTCTGGGTAACATTCTTGCAGACCAAGTTTGTCTGTCTGTGTTTTTCCCCCTCTCTAAGAACTAGTTCTGGTTATTTTGTTTTAGTTTTTCTGAATTATGCTTGTTTGGGGCTGTGCCATAGACTGTCCTTTACAGGGCATTTAAGCTGTCTCGGGGTCTCAGTTATAATAAATTATGCCTTTTACAGGAACTCACACTCACAAACAGTGCATCCTTTTCTCTTGAGTAAATTGGGATATATTATAAGTGTTTTATTAACTTTGCCATAAAATTCAAGACTGTTTTCCAATGTGACTATGCCCTTTTGCATCCTCAACAGAAATATAAGAATTCCAGCTACTCTGTTTTCCCTGGAAGTTGGCATTGTCCACTTCCTTCCATTGTCCTTTCCTTTCTCCCTCTCTCGCCCTCCAATTCCCTTCCTTCCTTCCTTCCTTCCTTCCTTCCTTCCTTTCTTTCTGTGGTGGTTTGAAAGAAAATGGCCCCCAAAGGGAGTGGCACTGTTAGGAGGTGTGGCCTTGTTAGAGAAAGTGTGTCACCATTTGGGCAAGCTTCAAGGTCTCTTTTACTGAAGCTTTCTTCAGTGTGACAATCAGTTGACTTCCTGTTGTCTGCTCAATGTAGGATTCTCAGCTATCCTCCAGCACCACGTCTGCCTGCACGCAGCCATGCTCCCTGCCATGATGATAATGGACTGAACCTCTAAAACTGTACGTGAGCCTCCCAATTAAATATTTTCCTTATAAGAGTTGCCATGGCCGGGCGGTGGTGGCGCACGCCTTTAATCCCAGCACTCCGGAGGCAGAGGCAGGCGGATCTCTGGGAGTTCGAGGCCAGCCTGGTCTACAAGAGCTAGATCCGGGACAGGCACCAAAGCTACAGAGAAACCCAGTCTCGAAAAAAACCAAAAAAAAAAAAAAAAAAAAAAAAAAGAGTTGCCATGGCCATGGTGTCTCTTCACAGCAGTAAAAACTCTAACTAAGACACTTTTTTCTTCCTTTCTCTTCTTTTTATTATTATTTTATTTTCTGTGTGTGGGTGTTTTGCCTGCATGTATGTCTATGCACCACATGTGTGCCTGGTATCTACAGAGGCTGGAAGGCAGAGGCATTGGATCTCCTGGAACCTGACTTATAGACGGTTGTTAGCTTTCCTGTGGGTTCTGAGAATTGAACCTGGGTCCTCTGGAAGAGCAGCCAGTGCTCTTAACTCCTGAGCCCTCTCTCTAGCCCCATTGTCACTTTTTTCAACTTGAGCCATTTAAATGGGTGTTAAGTAATAACCTTATTATGATTTTAACTGTATTTCCTCAATGACTAGTAATGTTGAAGTCTTTGTTTATTTTACATTTATTCACCCTTCAAAAGTCATTTCTTTTCCTCTACCATTTGGGTTCTGGGGATCAAATCAGGTTGTCGGACTTGGCAGCAAGTGTCTTTACCTGCTGAACCATCTTGCTGGCTCAAAATCTTAATTTTCGGAGACGTGGTATCCCGTTGAGCCTGAAGCTCACTGCTTTGGCTAGCTTGGCTGGCTATTAAGCGCCTGGGATCCACCTGTCTCCGGCCTCCAGTGCTGGGGTTGCAAGCAGTGTGGTCGTGCCTGACTTCTTATGGGCTGAGGACTTGAACTCTTGCACTCAGAGCTAGTACTCTTGCCCCCGGGGCGTTACCCACAGATTTTTATATCTTATGAATTTATCATTTATCTGATACATGGTTTGCAAATATTGCCCCAGTATTTGGTCTTTTTAGTCTTTCAAAACATCTTTTGAAGAGTAGAAACTTACTTTGATGAAGCCAAGCATCGCTGTTTCCTTACAGACTGTACTTTTGGCTTCATAGTTCCCGGGCCGTAGATCTCACATTTAGTTCCTGTGTTTCTGAGGAGCAGCCGGATGTCTCCCTACTTAGCGTTCTGACGGTTCTGCTGTGCTTTGTAAGTGCACTCTCTGCGATTGCTAAGCCCTTCTGAGCTGTTCTGTGGATCAGCCTGTGGTTTAGTGTGCTGATGTTTGGTATGCCTACAGAAACAACCTAGACCTTGCTGTTTTGGAAAAAGCCTTCTATAAACAGCAATTATGTCAATTGCTTGGCACCTGTGTCCAAATCCACAGCCCATTCATCCCCAGAACATTTTCTCTCTTAATCATTGTGAAAGATACTTGAAAAAAAAAACTATTTTCATGATAAATGTATTTATCATACCAGATTCTGTTTTTGTGATTTTGAAGCTATGTTATTAAATGATTAAACGTTTAAGATCCATATGTCCTTTCAATGAACCTGTTGCCTACCATTCTGAAATTACCTTTATCCGACTAGTAAGTTTTGCTCTGTAATACATTTTAGTTAATATTACATGCCCACTGTAGCATTCTCTTGGCTAATATTATCATGTACACATTTCCCTAATCCTTCCATTTTAACCTAATCTACTTACAACTTTACATCCAGATTAGGCTTGTTGAGGCAGGATATCATTGTTCATTACTGTTTTTTTTAAAAGATTTATTTATTATGTATACAGTGTTCTGCCTGCATGTATGTTTGCACACCAGAATAGGGCACCAGATCTCATTATAGATGGTTGTGAGTCACTGTGGTTGCTGGGAATTGAACTCATGATCTCTGAAAGAACTGGCCAGTGCTCTTAATCCCTGACCCATCTCTCCAGCCTGCCTAACTGGTTCTTAAAACCAGTCTCAACAATCTCCATGTGTTATTTGGATGTTTAAGACATTGATACTTAATGCAATTATTATAAATATTTATTTATTTATTATGTATACAATATTCTGTCTGTATGCATGCCTGCAGGCCAGAAGAGGGCACCAGATCTCATTATAGGTGGTTGTGAGCCACCATGTGGCTGCTGGGAATTGAACTCAGGACCCTTGGAAGAGCAGGCAATGCTCTTACCCTCTGAGCCATCTCTCCAGCCCCTGCAATTATTATAAATGAACCATCTTGGTATTTGATTTATCACTGATATATTCAAAAATAAAAAATAGTATGTATAGGGTTTGGTATTATTCATGATTTCAATCATCCACTGGGCATCTTGGAACACATTATCGCTGTATACATGCCTCATATTTTCTGGGTTGGTTTATTGGTAGTAAGGCGTAAGTAGATCTTCAAGAGTCTCACCTTTCCCTGGGTCCCCACCAATCTCTCTGGTTTCTGTACTAAGTGTATGTGTTTAACTCCATAACAAAGAGCTGTGACCTCAATAATACATCACACTCCAAGGTCAGTAGACCAGAACTGACATGGATTTCAGCCGATCCTTGTGACCCAGCTTATGGTTGGGGGTTTCAGTTTAGTCTTACAAGCTCTCATTTCACGCTCATCATTTTCCCCAACTCTCTGTCTCACGGGCTACTGTCTCTGGCACTGGAGACAAAGATCTGTATGTTCTTTCCCAGTAACCACATAGGACTGTTCAACCGGCACTTATTCTTCCCATTAGGTTACAGATCTGTAACAAGTCCATATACACACATACACATAAAGACACACACATACACACATACATACATACACACATAAATAATACATACATACACACATACTCAATACATACATACACACATACATAATATGCTTCAACTCTTATTTACATAAAATATCAGTTATTATTTGAATATTAAATATTCTTCACAGACTCATGCATCAATTGTATTCTCAGCTATTGGCACTATTTCTGGTCACTTTTTCTAGATAGGAACTGGTTGAAGGAAGCAGGTCAGCTGGGCCAAGCCTTTGAAGGCTCTGCCTGGTCTCCACTCCTCCACACCCTGCTCACACCATCATGGTGTTCTGCTTCACCACGGATGGACTGAAGTCGCTGAAACCACAAACCAAAATAAAGATTTCTTCTCTTCGATGGTTTCTGTCAAGCATTTGTAGCAGCAATTAGAAAAGCAACTAACAAAGAGAATGCCAGAGAAGCGGGGTCACTGCCACGGCTGACCCTGCCCATGTGGTTCAGAAGTCTTTGGGAAGGTTATGGGAGGAACTGGAAATGCCGCTAGAGAAGCCCTGAGATGCTATAGGCAAGGCTTGACGGAGGACTGCAGTGAGTTCAGGGAAGGAAGACAGACTGGAAATGCCACTTCCCCAAAGTCTGGCTGTTAGACAAAAGCCAGTACTCCTCTGGAACTTGTGAAGCCAGTTCCCCTCTTCCAAAGGAGCCCTGTTCAATGTCGCTGCAGAAGGGACAAATGGCTACCTGTGGTGCCTATTAGCATATCAAAGTGCCTGCTGGCCCCCAGGCTCCCCGGGGGTCACCAGTACCTGTTACACACTTCAGTGTCCATGCTGGCCTCCAGCCTCCCTGGGTGTCACCAGTACCTGTTACACACTTCAGTGTCCATGCTGGCCTCCAGCCTCCCTGGGTGTCACAAGTACCTGTTACACACTTCAGTGTCCATGCTGGCCTCCAGCCTCCCTGGGTGTCACCAGTACCTGTTACACACTTCAGTGTCCATGCTGGCCTCCAGCCTCCCTGGGTGTCACAAGTACCTGTTACACACTTCAGTGTCCATGCTGGCCTCCAGCCTCCCTGGGTGTCACAAGTACCTGTTGCACACTTCAGTGTCCATGCTGGCCTCCAGCCTCCCTGGGTGTCACAAGTACCTGTTGCACACTGTTAGGAATATTTCTTAAGAGCCTCTCCACCAACACAAATAATTCCAATCCGACCAAATCAGACCGAATAAAAGATGCCCGTGTTTAATGCAGAGCTCCTAGATGGCACCGTGGATGGCACCAGGAAAGCATGGCGCAGGGAAGAGAGAGCAGGGGAGACCACGTGAAACCCGGAGACCACGTGTTCCTTTTCCAGGCGTTAGCCTAAATAGCCTGTGAGAGTGGTCCTGACCCTCCCTAGCGAGAGGTCACAGCTTGGCCGGGCTTTCTTGACCCTTCCTGGGGAGGGGTCACAGCTTGGTGGGCTTTCTCAGAGGTGGAGTCCGGACCAAGGCAACTCCTACAGGAGGGGGCTTGAAATGGATGCCAGGGACTGGGGGTGACACTTCCAACCAAATATCCCAGACTCCTTGGGTATCGGGGTGTCAGGAGGCTGGGGTCTCACTTCCAACCAAACACACACATCAGCATCCATGCTGGCCTCCGGACTCTTCTCAGCTCCCCCCTCCCAAAACTTCTCCAGCTCCTGGGCTTCCCTCCCCACCAGCTACTCATTCTCCTTGTAGGCCAGCTGTGACAGACAGCTCTGTGCTCTCCTGTGCCTCCCTCTCTTTATCCTCTCTTGCTTCTTTCTCTGTTCCTTTCCACCCCATCCCTTCTCTGCTCCGCTCCTGTTCCTCTCATGGCCAGGGCTTGTCTGCTGACTGTGCTCAGTCTACTGCTTTCTCTCTCTGCTCTGGACTCCTCCAGACACCTCTGGCCATTCTCTCCCTCACATTACAATACAAACCTCCCCTTAACAATGGCACGTAGCAGCCATGTCATCATTGGCTTATACAGTGGATGCATAGGAGGCCAGAACGGTAACAAGAACGTGGACCACGAAGGCCACAAGGCTCCCGCGGTTTCAGTCGGGAGGCGATAATCTTAGGAATTAGACTGCGGTTATTTACGTGTCGCCTAGAGAAGAAATCGTTTATGTTTTATTTGTGTCCTGAGACTTTAAGTAAGGCTAAATATAAAAGTAATGGACTAATTAACTTGGCGAAACTTTCAAAACAGCATAGTTGGACTCAGGCTGTTTCTATGGTTAAGGCAGAATGCTTTCAGCCAGGTTTACAGCAAGGATTTGGGACAAGTGGAAAGTTTTGAAAATTATGCAATTTGGCTAGCAATTGGAAGTGTTTTTAAAGTTCTGGACAAGAAGCATCTGGCTATAAAAGATATTAGTGTCATTAAAAAGAAATAAACTACTTTAGTACAATAAGAAAAATGTCTTGAGGGCATCTTAAGAATTGGCCAGACCCCACAGGCTTAGAAGGTATAAAAATAAAATAAAATAAAATCTTTCAAAGGACTCCCTGGAGAAGAGACCCTGTGCCTGACAGCAACTGTATCACTGGATCTCCGTTACTGTAACAGGATACCTGAGACAATTAACTTAAAAAGAGGAAAAGTAGGGCTGGAGAGAGGGCTCAGCAATTAAGAGCACTTACTGCTCTTGCAGAAGAACTGAGTTCGTTTTCAAACACCTGCATGACACCTTACAACTGTCCGGAGCTCCTGTTTCTTCTTCTGGCTTCCTCTGGAGCCAGACACACAAGCATGCATGCAGACAAAACACCCAGATACATAACATAAAAGAAGAGGCAAAAGAGGGAAGGTTTGTGGGGACTTATTGTCGGGGGTGTCAGTCAATGTTTGGCCGGCTTCTTGCTTTGGTTCCTGTGGAAAGGCCTCACAGAATGGCTGGGAGTTTTAGTTAACCAAAGCTCATTAATCATCCACCTCATGATAGCCAAGAAACAAGAGACATGTGGGCAGGGTTCCACTATGTCTTTAAGGACCAGGATGTAATTGAACAAAGTGACCCTTTAGGACTATGTTGTAATTCAATGGTAGACTCTTGTTTGGCAAGCACAAGACCCTAGGTCCAGCCTTACTAGGCTCTGCTTCTTAAAGATTTGCTACCTCTTAACACACACCTTGCTGGGGACCAATCCTTTAACTCACAGGATTGGATGGGTGGGTAGAGGTGGCATTTCAGATCTAAGCTGTAGCAATAGTCAATTATAGCTCCTTGTGTCCAAGAATGGCTTGTTTATACATTCCCTAGGTTCCAGGGCAGTAAATGCTCCCTGTTTGGCAGGAAAGAGAGCTGAAGGTTTATAGCGGGAATATGAGTTCAAGGGCTGGGCTGGTCCCGGAAGAGGCTGTAGGGTGGTCCAGCTGCCCTGGGCCTGTATATCCAACAAGGGTCAGAGGCAGTTTGATTCTTTTAGGTTCTCTGGCAGATTGTTAAGCCCTCCGGTGACACAATGCCCCAGGGATAGTGCAGCTGCTCCTGGAAAAGTCTCTGTTCCCTCGAGGGGGTACATGATACAACCCTTCATGTGCCTGTGACATTCTTGTGCCCATGTAGAGGCATGTGTTATCCAAAGTGTAGCGTCTGTGGGCTCAGCGTCGGACCGTCGCTTAGACCAGCATTGACGTAGTCACAGACCAGGCTTGGGCCGTAAAGGTCAAAGTGGTCCTGTTGATGTTAAGGTGGGGTTTGAAATTGAATTTGTAATCCATATTGAGAAGATCTAGCATATTTCATGCCAGGGAGATGACTTAGCTGGTGACGGCACTTGCCGCTAAGCCTGACAGTTTGATTCCTGCGTCCTACATGGTAAAGAAGAAAACTGACTCCCAAAAGTTGACCCCTAACCTCCACACCCACATTGTGGTGCTTGTATGCATGCTTGTGCGCGCACACACACACACACACACACACACACGCACACACACACACACACACACACACACACATGCATACCTTAAAAGATAATTAAATAAAACTTTTAAAATGTAATATTTTTTTTTTAAAGAACTGGTGTATTTTATATTAAGGTTGAGTTAGGAATGGAGTAGAGGACCACCTGCATTTAGCCTTAGGGCTGAAATGGCCAAGAATATAAACTGTGGGTTAGTTTTTAACTTCTTAAAGATTTGTTTTTGTTTTTTTATTTGTGTATGTATATGTGTGTGCTTGTGTATGCCACACGTGTGGATGTCCTTGGAAGCCAGAAGAGGGCGTTAGACCCCTGGAGGTAGAATTACAGGCATTGTAAGCAGCCTAATATGAGTGCTGGTGCTTGAACTCGGGTCCTCTGGAAGAGCAGCACCTGCTCCTAGTTGCCAACCGTCTCACGAGGCCCCCTTAACGTCAAAGTTAGTCTGGCAGGCAAGAGCCAGGAGGGGTCTGGTGAGAACTTGGGCTGAGACAGACCCAGGCTTGTGTATTCTGTGCAGGTTTTTTTTCTGACTTACATGGGAACTTCTTGGCTGTTTTCTGGGCCCTCTGTGCTTGATGGTTATGAGTGTCTCTATAGTCATCCAAAAAGGATAGATGGCCAATCGCTGCCAAGGAGATGGGGATGATGTCATGGTTGTCCTATGGTCATCTGAAAAGAACAGGTGGCCAATCAGCTGCCAAGGAGATGGGGATGATGTCACAGTTGTCCTACGGTCATCCAAACAGGACAGGCGGCCAGGCAGCTGCTGAGGAGAAGGGGGATGTCACAGTTCTCTGTCAAACTGACGTAACCACACTAACAGACCTTGTTGACACCAGCATACAGTACTGGGGTTTTCCTGGTGAGGGGTTTGTAACTGAAAGATGACGGAGAGGGCACTGGAGTGACTGCCTGGTCAGAGAGTTTATCAGAGTGCACAGCCAAGTCTCTGAGACCAAGCTATGCACGTGAATCCATGACTTTCCTGCGAAAGGACAAGCAATAAGATAAAAATTACAAACTAAGTTTAGCAGAGTGGGGGAGAGGCCAGAAGAGGCCCAGAGGTTTAGGGGAGGAGAGGGGCTGAAGGATGCATTTGGAGTACAACTGTGTCCGTACGTCTTTGCAACAGGCTGTGGCACTGTGTGCACAAAGGGGTGTCTGTGTCAACACTGTGTGTCTAATGTGGGGTGCTCACGGTCTGTGGTGGATGATTCCTTGGTAAGAGTCTGTGTTCCCTGAACTTGTTCCTGACTGACAGGGTTACCTTTGACATACTTGTGTGACTGGGTATCTGTTTCCCTGTGGGTCGGTTTCAGCCCCTCCCTTTACCCCCACTTTCCACCTGACACACCCCAGCTGCCAGCACTATTTACCGAAAATAATGGCTTCCCTTCCCCCTGTCTGGATTCCCATGTGTCAGGCTGCCTGCCCAGGTCCCTGGCCCTGTGGCCTCTGAGGCAGGCCTGACCTTGGGAGTGCAACACTCTGGAAATCCCCAGTGTGTTCCTTCCTATCTGAGGACCGAGAGAAGTTATGTGGAGAGAGGCGAAGTGGGAGAAGCTGCAACAGCAGCACCAAGTCTTGCTTCTGGAAATAAGATCTCTCTTGACTCCTTCCCAGGTCCCCTGCATTGCCACATACTCTCCTCCCAACATGCCGTGAGAGTTCCATTCTTGTCATCTCCAGGCATGGGACCCGGCAGATTTCTGCCATCCAATCAGACCTGCTGGGGGTCTCACGTCCCCAGTGCCTGCACTGTTCAAGTCCTTATGTGCCCGCTCAATTCTCAATTGTCCTCTTTTTCACTTTGTGCTTCCCACAGCCTCAACCCTTTTTTTTTCTTCCATGTATTCTCTCTCCTCCTTCTAGTTTGCTTCTTGTTTGCTGTGAATAAAATCAACAGTCCATGACTAAAAGCAACTTGGGAAGCAAAAGGTTTATTTTAGCTTACAGTTTGTAGGGCATCATTGAGGAAACCAGGGCAGAACTCAAGGCAAGACCTTGAGGCGTAAACCTCTGGGTGAAGAAATGCTAGTGAGCTGTTCTGTTTCTCATACCAGTTTCTCAGGCCCACCTACCTAGGGATGGCATCACCCATTGTGGTCTAGGCCCTCCTGTACCCATTAGCTAATCGATAAAATGCCCAAAGATGTGCCCACAGGCCAGCACGATGGAGGCAGTTCCTCGGTGGAGGGTCCTTCTTCCCAGATGTGTCATTGTCTGAGGCTGGCCTTCTACCCACAGTTCTCCTTCCTCAGTCTCTAGAAGGCTGGGATTACAGACGTATACCACCATGCTCACCATTTACGTCATTCTCTCTTTGCAGTGCACTCAGAAAGCATCCTTGTCTTTCCTTCGTGATCCTCCTGGCCTAGGCCATGGGACGACTATTCCAGTCAGGACGTTAGGCCTTGGTAGGCTGGTGAACACCAGAGACTCAACCACGGCCCATGATACGGTGTGCTCCCATGTGACTTATGCCCGTGTACATCCTGTGGTTTCTGCCCTCCCTCCCTGGCTTGCAGTCAGCAGGCACAGAAGTAAGGCAGTGTAGGCTCAGTCCCCTACAACCCAGCGTTTAACAGGAGTGACGTGGAGAGGTTGTTCTTCTCCTTCTCTGTTCAGTTGCCAGAAATTTGATGTGGGATGTCCTTCTGTACACTGGGAATGTGTTACTTTACTGGTTAACGAATAAAGTTGCTTTGGCCCATGGCAGGGTATAACATAGCTAGGTGGGAAAGCCCAACTGAACACAGGGAGAAAGACAATGGGGTGGAGAGACGCCAGCAGCCGCCAGAGAAGCAAGATGTGAGGTAACAAACCACAAGCTTCATGGTAAAATATAAACTAATAAAAACGGACTGATTTAAATGTAAGAGCTAGCCAGTAATAAGCCTGAGCCATCGGCCAAACAATTATAATTAAGTCTCTAAATGATCATTTTATAAGTGGCTTCAGGAGCCTCTGGGTGGAAGAGAAACCAGTCTAGGCTAGAATGGGTGGGATGCAAAAAAAAAAAAAAATCCAGCTACAGAAATTTCTTCCAAACGATTTGAAGAGCTCTGCTGGGGGTCCCAAAGGAAGAGCTTCTAAATGGTCTGCATTGTTTGCAGTGGCACTCCATGCTAGGGGTGAACTACAATTTCTAACCAAGTGCTGATGAAGAGCAGTGAGTTAGCAAATTAGTATTGAAAACCTCTGTCTCTGTCTGTCTGTCTGTCTCTCACTCGTGTGTGTGTGTGTGTGTGTGTGTGTGTGTGTGTGTGTGTGTGTGTGTGCGTGTGTACCTGTGTAGCTGTGAGGGTCAGAGGACCACCTGAGGCTTCGGGCCTCACCTTCCACCTTGTTCCAGGTATTTCCTTTGCTCTCCATAGCATATCAGAAGCTGCCCGAGGCTTCCAGGAATTCTCCCATCTCCGCTCCCGCCTTGTAGTAGGAGGACTGGGACTACAGATTCACACCTGACTTTATGTGGGTTCTGGGGGCTCAAGCTCAGGACCTCATCCTTGTGCACCAAATCCTTTGGTGACTGAGCCATCTCCCCTGTCTTAGGATAGTAAATTCTTTAATTTATGCCTTCATGAGGCTTCTGCTTCCTCAGATTTTCCTGAAGTCTAAGGGAAGGTGACAGGTGGCTTTGTGCTCAGCTGGTGGGAAGGGACGGGAGGCTTCATCCTCCATCAGCATCCTGCTAGAATCATTGGCTCTGGCTCTGGCTCCCTGTTCTCTACTCTGCTGAGAACTCAGGGTCCTGAAAGTCTCTGTTGCGGTTCATCACTCCACCTCTTGTCACGGGAGGTTGGTCAGCAGCATGGGCTCATCATGGAGTATGACAGACAGGACCTATGGGTGCCTTTGGAAGAACCTCCACCCTAAACCAGGATGTGTGCAGAGTAACCTGCCTTCCTACCTCAGGCCACCATGACCCTTCCAGTCAGCTCCCTTCATCCAAGCTTCTTCTGGTCTTGATGCCCTGTGTCTCTCTGCCCAGCTCCCACCAGGCAGAGGATGTACCTGTCACAAGGCCTCCTTTTCATCTTTAGGATGCTTCAGGAAAATACCTGGAGATTGAGCTGGCTCCGCAGGCCTGGGACTTGTATCTCCAGGACCAACTATGCCCGGGGCTCTACCCTTCAGGTACAGACATACCATTCAGAGAAAAGCAGCACCCACACTTCTGGCCCTCTGGGCTCTCTGCTAGAGGTAGGCCCGTGACGCTGTGCACTCTGGTCCCCTGTCATAGCAGCACGCCCTCTGCTACTACTTCTTGGTTTGGCCAGCTAGGTTAATATTTTCTCAGAGACCCAGAATATTCCTACTTCTCATAGCACACTGTAAAGGAATTCAAGCACTCTTACGTTGGCCCTTGCTGTGCTATGACAGGCTGGAAGGAGGACATAGAAGTGTCACCTATGAGAGCTACACGGTATCCAAGTAAAGGTGGATGGCATCTGCTCAGGAACGCCTTGTCTTGCTGATACCCAGTGGTTAATTCTCATCTGCTCTCTATCTGTTGCGAGAAAGAAGCGGCTCTTTCTTACAAGGAGATTTCCTTTCACATTTTCAGGGAGTTCCAGTGCAGCACAGCATGGAGGACAAGGTGGGAGGAGCTTGTGGGATCAACCCACACTAGGAAGCAAGGAGCTCGGGCCACAAGCAGAAGCGATTGTTACCTTCAAAGTTCTGCTTGTCGTGACCTCCTTCTTTCTAGTCAGCATCAACTCCTAATGGCTCCAGAGTCTTGAAAAAAGTTCCAGAAGTTGAGGGTCGATCCCTGAAACACGAGCCTGTGTGGGACAACCTGCGATCAGGCGCTGAGATGCTTCCAATCCATCGTCACACCTTTCTGAATATTAGGTCGATACCCACACTCTCTCAGGCTCCACACATTCAGAGCTTTTTCTGGGATCTGGCCCTCTGTCCCAAGGACATCTGCTTCTCATCCATAGTCAGTGGCTTCCACCTCATTTTCATGCCCACCTGTGCTAACACGGCTCCCAACTTCTGAAATCCTGTCTGCTGTACCAGGGTTCTCTAGAGGAACAAAACTGATAGAAAGTGTGTGTGTGTGTGTGTGTGTGTGTGTGTGTGTGTGTGTGTGATTTATTAGTGTGGCTTACAGGCTGTGTGTTCTGTCTGGCTCTTTCAATAACAGCTGCCTCCTGACAGAAAGACCAAGAATCCAGTTGTTGTTCAGTCCACGAGGCTGGACGCCTCCGGTGGTCTTCAGTCTGTGTTGGAATCCCAAATAAGTAGCTTCCATTACCAGCGAAGGAACGCCTCAACAGCAGGATACCCAAACCTGTCAGTGAGAAGGAGACCAGCAAGCAAAGAGCCAAAGCTTCCCTCTTCCTTGTCCTTCTACATGGGCTGCCACAGAAGGTGCAGCCCAGGTTTAGGGTGGGCCTTCTGACCTCACATGATCCGGATTTAAGGTGGGTCTTTCCACAGCAAATGATCCAATTAAGAAAAATCCCTCACAAGTGTGCCCGACTGCTTGGGTTTTAGTTGATTCCAGATGTAGTCAATGAAAGACTCTAGCAGGCAGGACCATGGCAAACACAGGCTAGAGCGTGACAAAAACGGCACCAGCCAGTTTTGCCTTTTACCCTTCTCCCCCTTGCTAAACCATAGATTATATTCTTCCTAAAGCTAGCCATCATGGTCTGTTCCCTTATGTGACACTGACTCATTCCTAAGACTGATCACCAATGTCCAAATACCAAAACATCAAGGTCCAGCAATCAACATTCATTATTTTGATTAGCCTAATTAAAATACCCAATTAGAACTTACCGACGTGCCCTCGCTCATTTTAACACAGACTTCCTGTTTTCCCTTCTTAAAACTAACACTTGCAAAGCGATTTGCTGCTATTTCTACCCAATTCGGATCCAGCCACCTTGTCTCTTTGCCTTGCTTAATAAAGGATCTCTTTGTGTTTAGTTTGTGCTTGGAAATTGGTGCTTGAGTGTGGTCTGTGCCTAACCCGGGGTCCAGAGGGGAGGTACCCTGCAGGCCACGGGTTTGCAACCAAGTTGGCAACCAAGATTAGCTTTCACACCTGCTCACTTCCAGGATCTCTATGAACCTCCAGTTCTCCAACTTCTTGTCATCCAGTCTGTGTCTTTGCTGGCAGTCCCCTATTTCTGGGACAAACTCTCTTCTTTTATGCTACCATTCCTTTACCACCACCAAGATATCTGTGCTTTCAGTCAAGACCAATTTCTTGAGTCGAACTCCATCACTGCCAGCTTGTGTTACTATGAGAAAGAAAACACCCGCAGCAGTTAGAAAAGGGGAAGGCTTTCTTCTGACTCAGGGTTTCAGAGGCTTTAGTTCCTGTTCAGTGAGTTTTGCTACTTAGGGTGACGAGGCTGCTTATCATGGTCAGCAGCAAATGGCCAAGAAAAACTGCTCATCTCAAAGTGGCCAGGAAACAATGGAGAGATGAAATAAGAAGCCAGCATCCCATACCCCCTTCTCGTGACTGCACCCATCGACCCGACCTCCTTCACTAAGACCTCCCCGGCCACACCTTCCTGCTGATCGCACTAGGTGCACTAGGTGTCTCTCTGCTGTGGCAAGATGCTTGATGCCGACAACCAAAGGGTGAAGGGTTTATTTTGGCTCCCAGGCCCAAAGAATAATCAATGGAGAGAAATCATGGCAGCCAGAGCTTGAGGCAGCCAGTCACACTGCAACTGCAGTCAGAAAACAGGCAGACACGAATGGACACACTTAGCATGCTTTCTCCAGTGTATTGAGTCTGGGACCCCAGGCCACAAAATGGTACCACCCACATTTAGGGTGGCTCTTCCTACCTCAGTTAACCAAACCTGAATAATCCTTTACAGACAAGCTCAGAGATTTGTTTTCATCACAATTCTAAATGCCACCAAATTGACAGGGTCGCTCACCACAGCACCTCAGCCTGGCAACAATGCTTGCAGCATGTGGTCCTTCTGAGACATTTCAGAGCCACCCTGCAGGAGCACTGGTCTCCCTCCTCCAAAGCAGCACTTGGACCTGATGGTTCTTCCTCCCTTGCTGTCTTACATTGTTAATTTATTGCTCTTGAGCAGAGCTTTCCTGCCTGTATCCAATATGCTGCATCTCTTAAGAAAACCTAGGGGCTGGGGTAGAGTCAACACCATCAGCCCTTGCCCAGCATACTCAAGGCTGTTGTGGGAAGTCTTCAGTCATAGCTTTTGTCTTTAAGCTATTTAGGTATTAATTACAAGTCAATAGTCACCCATGTTTGCTATACTTATAGTTAGGCTAGTCAGGTTCTCTAGATGCACAGAGATGGTACTCTGCATAAATAGGAAATCTTCAAACACTTCAAAGAACATGGCATTAGAATATGGCATTGGAATAACTCAGGATTCTGTTGTGAGACACGATTGCTCCTGGCAGCACTGATCTATTCCTGAGAGAATGAATGTTAGGCACCTAAGACACTCCAGTTGGAACTTGTTTTCTTCTTGGCAAAACTGACCTTTGGGCAAAGAACTACCCCTTGCCTTGACTATTGACAATATTCATGCTGACCAAACTGGACAAGCAGGATACAAGCAAAAATGACTGTCTAACCTTACCAAGACAGGGTAGGACAGTCTTTTGAATTTTCCTGCCTCTGAAAATGGTCTGCAGGATATTCTAGGCTTTAGCCAAACTTGGTTACCCCAACATTGCAAATGAGACTTTGGATGATTGCCCAGGTAGCTGGAAGTCTTTGTCATTTCTTGCACTGATTGGAATTTGTTTGCTTGCACTTCCTGCTTACTCAGGTAATATTATTTTCCTTATCAGGTCTTTGATGGGGTTGAAGACTAGATAGTCATAGCTTTCCTCTCATAACTTAGCTAAGACATATATAATAATATAAGACTTGACTCCTCAGGCTAGGATAAATATTGAAATAATCTCTGATATTTGCTAATTACCTTAGCCTGAACATCTACCATGTGTTTCTTGCTTGAAGATGTTCATGTTGGTTGTGTGTGTGTGTGTGTATGGCTTTGCCTTTTCTTTTTCCTGGACAATGCTTGATATTTGTTTTTAGTGTATATAGTTTTGTATTAGGTTTAGAACACTCTTACTTAGACAAAAGGGGGAAGTGTTGTGAGAATTCATTCAGTCAATAGCTTTTGGGTACCTGCCCATTAGGCATAGTCTGAGGTACTATAAGTGCTGATGAAAAGCATTCTTGCTCTCTCTTGGATTCTGTTCACAGCTCCCAGCACCCACAGAGCAGAGGACAGCAGAGGCTTCCTTATTGTAAGAGTTCCCCAAATAAACATTTGTTAGCTTTTATTCCATGTTATTGTGGACTTCCTTAATTACACCTACGTGAGACCCTGGATCTGATTCCCAGCATCACAAAAAAACAAACAAACCCACCCTCTGTGGAGTCTCCACGTCTTCCTATGACTTTTCTACACTCCTATGGAATAAATTCTTGAAGGACCAGTTGCTTCCCTCTGTTCTCACATCACTTCCATTGATGTAGGAGAAACTTGTAGTAACACTGACGTTATAAAGCATTTACTAATAAACTTACCTAGGAGATATTAAGTTACATAGAATTTAACCAAAGGGGTGTTGCCTCGAACAGGACAGTATCTCGCTGTGCAACTCTCACATCTGCCTAAGTGGCCAGACTTGCAGTCCCCTGTCTCGGTTTAAATTAAACCTGGGGCTGGGACCTGAAAGAGATTTCCTTTGACAGCAGGACAAGGGTTTGAGTCTCAGGACCTACAGTCTCCTTCTAACTTCCTATAATTTCAGCTTCTGAGGATCTGTTAACATAGGCGAAACCATCTTGTGTAACTTGAAAACCAGTTTGTGACTTAAGAATAATGCAAGACAGGAGCCTGCCCCATGGCAGCTCAGGCAGGAGCTAAGCCCAAAGTGGCATTGCTGTGCTGGTGAACCAGACTAACCTGTGAGCCCGGACAGTGCAAAGCTGAGGCCCAAGGAAATGATGCAAAAATGGAACTTTTACAACATCCCCTAGGATTGTATTGCTGTGCCGTGCTCCCAAGTCAGCATCTCAAGTCTTAGCACTGATGCCCACCTGAGAGACAACTTGGAGACTGTCCTGTGTGTGTGGCTCTGGCTTTGGCAACCCATTTCAGTGTGCTGAGCTCACACATGCTGCCGGTGAGCACCAGCAGCTGGCTGAAAGCTCTCAAGGACCTTTCTGGAACCTCCACAAATGCCATCTTCCTGGCCTGGCACAGCTGAGAACTTCATGGTGGACATGGGTTGAGCCACCAAGTTCCTAAAGCAACCTACATGGAAGCCAAATGGCAGTGGCACATGCCTTTAATCCCAGCACTCGGGATTAAACTGTGAGTTTAAGGCTAGCCTGGTCTACAGAGTGAGTTCCAGAACAGCTAGCACTACACAGAGAAAAACAAAAAAACAAAAACAATCCCCCCAAAAAAAGACAAATGAAAAACACAAACAAAATGAAAGCATCCTAACTGGAGAAGACTCCCGGTGGAAGCCTGCAGCAGTGTGATCTGCCCATTTGCTCCTCACCAGGGAAATGTCTGTCTAACATTTATAGTAATACGATATTGTAATTAATAATTGTATGAATAGTCTGAGCACAATTAAAAGGCAAATTTCACGTGGACATCCTACTTCCTGACCACCGCAGAGTCTACTAGCTGTGCTTTCCACAGGATCTGATGCTTTTTTCTTGCCTTTGTGGGCTCATACACATATGTAACACACAATCACATATGCAGGAAAAACGCCCATAGACATGAAATAATAAAACAAAAGTGTGTCGGAAGAGTGAAGGTGGCAGAAGAGAGGGTGGGCTAAAACGACAGAGCTGTGTATGATACAAACAGGACACGGCAGTAGAGCTCAGTACAAGCTGTTGGCCTCAATGGTCACAAATATGTTTACATAATGTCTTAGTGCTTGGATCTTTGCCAAGAAACTCTAAAGCCCCATTCATTCCTTTATCACACAGGCAGCTTACAGTGGCCGCACTCCTGTCCCCAACTCCCGTGCTGGCCTTGGGCTAGCCTCCTGCTTCAGTTTCTTTTGGTGTGAAGAAAACTGACCTTTTGTTCCTTGTGTGCCCATCAGAAACACAGGGGCTTTGTCCCAAGTATAAGAACTCCCTCTGTATGTTTCTGTGCCTTCCCTGGATCCCCCTTCCAGGAGGCACCTAGGCCACACAACTGAGCACACAAACCAGGCGAAGGGGCTGACGCAGGCTTCTGGGTAGGTTCTTAGAGGCATTCCCGACACCAATGGATTGAGCAAGGAGATTCCGAGACCCAGATGTGTTATTTGTCATATATGCTCTGTGTGTCTTCGTTTGAGCTAGCTACTTTTGATCAACTCAGAGGCATCCCTTGAAGAAAGGTGTACTAATGGTACTTCTCTAAACCAAGCATGCGAACTTGGGGCTAAATCTCCGCTCCTGGATGGGGTCGACGTCGTCGCTTCCTTCATACCTCCCCTTAATAATAAACATCAGAGACAAGAAGAAACAGACTGTTTATAGGTACAGAATATATTTTGGGTGGTTCTTTAATCCACCTGTTCATTAAAGGAAATGACAATAATCATGCTCTTTAAAGATAACGAGGAGGGGGAGCTGAGAGGAAGAGCCTGAGTGGTCACCATTAGCAGAACAACACTTCCAAGGTAAACCTTGGGACCTAGGGTGGGTTTCTGTATTGAGTGGTACGAGCCAATCTAGGGCAGTGCCGAGGACAGTGTTGGGGCTGGCCTGGTCCTGAGACAGAGCCGTGCTGTCGAGAGCGTGGCCCAAGTTTACTGTCTAGAATGTGGGGAGCAGTTAAAAACGATGTGACCACTGGCCTCTCAGAGGATGCAGGTTGGGCCTTGGGCCCTCTGCAGTTCTCTGTCTTAGTTTTCTTGGTGGGGTTTTTGGCTTGAGGCAGACCCTTGTCAGCATTTTCTTGACTGAGTTTGGACACTTTCCCGGGTGTAGAGACCGGGGGTTCCATGTGGGTTTTGTCTTTTATCTTGGGGCTCATAGAGTGAAGGAAGGATTTCATCTTATTTTTCAAGCCAGCCCTTGGAAGGCTGGGGCTAGCGTGAGAAGAGGCTGGCGTCACCCGCCTCTGTGAAATGTGGTCTTGCCAAGCTTGGCCCCTAAAAAGTTTTCCCTGAGTTGATGGGCGTGGGAAATGCAAGCCCTGGGAAGTCTTGGAGGCCACAGGCTGAGGGACCTTGGCACTCCTTGCAGGTTCCAGGATGGCATCTACCTTGGTCAGACTGTCTTGCATGTTCTGTGCAGCGTCTATCACCATAAGGACTTCTGGAGGTGGATCTGGGAACTCAAACTCAGAGAGATCCTGGGGGCTGGGCGGATAAGATCTAGGCCTCTGCTCTGAGGAGCCTTGGGGTGTCTCAGGGGGAGGCCTCTTTTCTGGCTCCTTGTCTCCATCATGGTGTGTCTTCCCACTGGTCAGGGGAAGCCCAAGACCTGCATCCCCTTCTTCAAGGTCCCACACTGCCTTGGGTTTCCCTGACTCGTGTCTCTTTTCTGTCAGTGTGGGGACATGGGCTGAGTACTTGCTCTTGCCTGGGCTTTGAGGCTCAGTGCTAAAGGTTTTCTCTAGGTTGGGTTTTTCCCCACTGGTCTCCAGCTGAACACAGTGCACTTGGGCCTCAGTCATATTCCTGAGTTGTGAGGCCTTGGAGCCCCACTGGGCAGAACCATGGGGCGCTGCCTTGGAACTAGGTTGCTTTTGCTTGTGGCACACGGCCTGCCCTGCAGTGGCTGGCTGTTTACCAAGGTGGACCCTGTTTGCATCTGGGGCCGGAGGAGAGTCCCCTGAGTTGGGCAGTTGTGGTAGCGCTATGCTTCCTGGGATCCTTAGAAACCCAAGAGGCTCTGGGTCCACTGCATTTGACTCTTTGAGCTCCTTTGCTATTACAGGAAATCCCAGCTTTATCTCCAGGACCTTTTTCTTCAGGTGGAAACTCAGTTTCGCCAAGATCTCTGTCTGCATCTCTAGAGGCACCTTCTCGGTCCCTCCTGCCGCCTGCACTTTAGGCTGGACCTCTCCTGCAATGTCCTCAAAAGTCTCATTGTCATCCCATACAATGTCTGCAGAAGCCTTGTTCTCATCCTGAGTACAAGGTTCAAGCCTACTCCGATATGGGTCTTCAAGTAAGGTCACCTGAGTTAGGGGTTCCTGTGGGATTTTGACAGGTCCAGGAATAATCTCTGTGACTGTAGAATGGCTAACAGCTGCTGGGGATGTTGATCTAGAGGGGGTCACACAGTAATGGACAGGCAGACCTGACAGGAAGGCCAGATACTTATGTCGTAACGTTGTCTCCAGTTTCTTAACAGTTTCCTCAGGTAGGGCTTGGGGCCGCTTACAGTGCTCAATGAGAGCACCTGATGAGGCCTGTTTCTCCTGGTCGAGGGCTGCTGGTTGTGGTTCCTGAGAAACAGCTGTGTGCTGTAGGTCAGGGTTACTTTTTGCCTGTAGCTCCAGGTGCCGGCTTGCTGGAATGTTTGAGAAAGAAGCCCCTACTGACAAGCTCCTGGGAATTCTGCATTCCCGGGAACTTTGGACACAGGCAGGGACCTTGCCCTGATGGATCTGTCCACATTTGGAATCAACGTGGGTCTTCAACATTGCCTTTGCCTGGCTGAACAAGTGAGGTGTGGGAACTGACCCTCTGTCCACGGCGACTGCAAACGTGTCACCGGACCCATCAGCCTCTGGGTCGCCTGGCTGCAGGATGCTCACATTGGGTAGTGCCCAGTTGCTGCAGGACCAGAGCTGCTGACCAGGAGAGGGGAGGACCAAGTGAATGGAGCGTTGGATCCTCTGGGGCAGGCCCCAGCGCAGGTGAATCAGCTGCTTCTGGAGGTGGAATTCCAACAGCCTGCGTACAGGCTCTGGGATAAAGACGAGGTCTCTGGTGAGAACTGAGAAGGACTTTCTTGCCCAGGAGGCTTTTAAAGTCTCATGGGCCTTTGCTTTATTACATGGCTTATACTGTATGTGGCTCTGCTCATAGGGAGATCCAGGGATGACAGCTGGCAGGCCCCACTGTAGCTGAAGCTGTCTTTGTAGAAGGTGCCATTCCAAGGTTTTACACTCAGCCAGAGTCAGACACGGCACATTGATCTGAGTTTCGCACTCATACAAAGACTCTTTTGGAGAAGCTAAAGAGGGAGGGGCTGCTGTCGGTGGCGAGTGGGGCGGCAGGAGGAAGGGCGAGGCCTCTTTCAAGAGGTGAGGGTCTTTGCAGGAGGGCTTGGGTGTGTCCTTGGAGAGACATTGAGTGCCTAAGAAGGTAGCCACCAAGGACTCACTGTGTATAGAGGGGAGGCCACAGAATAACTGGGTTAATGTCTTCGAGAGGTTGTTCTTGGAGTCGTTCACCTGTCCCTTGGGCAGTAGCCAGATGCCACGGAGAATGTCATGGTCAGGAGAGAATAAGGACTTCTCCACAGGGCTTGTGATTTGTCCGTGGTGTGCTTTTTGTTCCAGCTCCACATTAGACCACTGAGACACCCAAAAGATCTGAGTAGGTTGGTTGTCTGGATATGAGCACCAGGTGTTGGGAGAAAGACTCCCAAACCTGTGAACATAGTCTTGAGGAATATTGTTCAGGATCAAAGAAACTGGTTGGTTATTTTCTGGCTGGAAATACATTGGGGGGTGTGGCATAAGTTGCCTTAGTGATTCCTCTACACGTCTGGGAAGCCCCCACCTTTGGAAATGCATCAATTTTTTCACATGTAGCTCAAGAAGCCTTACCACTTCAGGATTGAGGAATGGTGGGGGGACAGTGGTGACAAGAGACAGGGTCATCGGATGTGTGACATGAATACCATCTGGGCTCAGGGTTTGAAAAGGGGTCTGTGAGTTGAAAGACGGCTGGTCTTGGATCTCCTGGACGTAG
Organism: Microtus oregoni; assembly: GCF_018167655.1. Classification (NCBI taxonomy): domain Eukaryota; kingdom Metazoa; phylum Chordata; class Mammalia; order Rodentia; family Cricetidae; genus Microtus; species Microtus oregoni. Next base: position 5,871,631 of record NW_024543076.1, on the reverse strand, counting down.
TTATAGCTTAGATCACTGTGCATCATCTCTTCTGCATTCACTAAAACCACAGGCTCCCTAAGCCTTGAAGAAGCTGCAGCCTCAGAGACCATGGACATGTCTGCCAGATGAAATCCTTGTCCTGCCAGGAGGTGATCTGCACAGAGCTGTTGTACACCAACTGTGCTGGTCGACTGTGTTAAGTGTTCCGTTAGTCTTTGGGTCTCAGGTGCCGGTGGAAAGTCTGTGGAGGGTCTGGGATGAAGCTCCACGTTCTGCTCACAAGTCTCACTGGATACGGGCAACATCTCCAGGCAAGAAGAGTCCTGTGGCAGTCCCAACAAAGCAGGGGAGATCTGACTTTGCTCGCTCTCCAGCAACTGTTGGATCTCTAGAGTTGCAGCATCACAGATTTGGCAGCAGGGATCTATACACAGGAGCTGCCGCACACGCTCCTCCTTGGGGAGCCAGCTTTGGCTAGGAAGAGAAAAACAGCCACTGTTAATGATGGAAGGACGTGTCTGGGACTTGCTGTACCCTTTCCTCCAGGCCCACAGTTCTGAGCCTACACTGTGGCAAACGAGGTCCTCGTGGGAACCCTTCAAAGTATGGGATGTCCCTGCTGCTGTGCCCAGAGAACCACTGGGATCATTCACAGCCTCTGGAAATTAAGTCGAGGCAAAGATGATGGACTGAAGGGGTCCCAGCAACTGCTCCCTCGCCCCAGACAGACAGGAGGTCAGACCCGGGGCTTTGTCCTTGAAAGGGAGTAGCTGGAAGCAGGTGACAGGGGGACCTCTTTATCCTAAATCTACTTGGTGTCTCAGCGCAACTCCAGCGATGCCCTTCGCAAAGTGTGCAAAGGCGGCTCTGAAATGCGGAACCGCTGAGACCCTAACAGAGGGAGCTGGGTATCAGTGGGTCTTCCCTCCCGAGGTGTGAACCATCTCTGCCCTGACAACCTCTCAGCTGGTGACCTCGCCTCCTCAGTGTGTTTCCCCTTCCATCAGCTATCACCACTCCCTTTTTTCCTTCTCTGATAGATGACATCCCAACGGAAGTTCCCCTCCCTCTGCTCCTTCCAGACCCCCTCTCACCTCCCTTCTCCCCCAATTCCTTTCCTCCTCTGTTTCCCTTTTCCAGAAAAGAGCATGAAATTTGCAGGCTAATGGATGGAAATAGAAAAAAAATCATCCTGAGTGAGGTAACCCAGACCCAGAAAGACACACAATGGTGTGTACTCACGTAAAAGCAGATGTTGGCTGTTAGCTAAAGGATATTTGTGCTACAACCTACAAACCCAGAGAGGCTAAGTAACAAAGAGGGCTCAGGGTGGGGTGCATGAATCTCCTTGGGAAGGAGAAATTGGATAGATTTCGTGAGCAGACTGGGGGTAGGTGGGAATGGAAATGGTTACCCCCTTTTTCACCCCAGCCCAGAGCAGGCAAAAAAAAAAAATCATTACAGCTCAGAGACCACAAAGGTCAAGAGGTCACCTTTTCATGATAGTCAGCAGCTCCCACGGCTTCTCAGCTTCTTCTCGGCAAAGTCTCCTGGCTGAGGGATCAGGACACAGTGTTAGGTGGTGAGTGAGCATTTTAGGGCATTTTACAAGAATCTGAATAGTCAGCCTTTAGCTCAGCAAGAAGAATCTGAGCACCTAGACTCAATGTTCTATGGGGTATTTAGCTATAGCATCGCCGTTTACAGCATATGTTCCCCCAGAGGGATAATTAATATTATGCTTATTGTATTGCTAGCCCTGCAGGTGAAACGAATTCTCACTCAGTAACTGCTAAGGACTTCTTAATTCTTCAGTTCTTGTTGTCAGGGGAATAAGGCAGAGAAGTTTCAACATTCTTACTTTCTGGCTCCCCATCTAGGGCAGTTAGTGGCTCTGGAGGCTCAGTAGGGAGAGCGTGTGGCCCTGGGCAGCATCATAGGGAAGAGGAATGTGGGGAGCTCTCCTAGGGGCAGGGAGTAGGGGACGCTGGGACTTTACCTCTTGATGCCGCATCTCTAGCTCTCTGCCTGACTTTTCGGTGACGCTTAAAGAGAAAAATATTACAGTGTGAAGCTGGAACTATTTCCTTTTTCATGTCTGTAATGTGACAAAGATCATATATACATTTGCTTTTTCCTTTCAATTATCTATGTGCAATTTTGGAACTCTTGGCAATGCTCCACCCCCTTCCCCCACCCCTCTTCTCGGCATCCTTCTGGTTCTCATGGAAATTGATCTGAACTCCATTTCCAACCCAACTACTGAGTGACATTCTACTGTAAACTGCGGTAAAATAGACACATTATAGGATGCGTTCTTATATAAAAGACGTAACAGATTTAACTGGGAAACTCTGTACTGGGAGATCTGGAATAATGTTAGTCTCTATTCAAACCAATAGCAAGGTTTTTGGTTTATGCCTCGTGAAAGTCCTAGTAAGGAAAGGCTTCCACCCTCACAGAGGAAATCTATTACACACTTGAAAGTATCCTATCCAAATTGTCAGACAGAGGTTGTGAGGGCCTATGTAGAGGGTGAGCAGACACGGAAACTTAAAAGCTCCCCTGCTAGCTCAGTAGTGGTCACAGGGTTTCCCTACCCGGCAGCAGCTCCTCTTTTGTTCCCACTTCAATCTGCGGTAATTCTGTCGCACTTGCCAGATAATCAGGATAACAACGAAGATGTAGATATAGACATATAAGGGATAGTCACTATCCCACAGAAAGTAGGTAGACCTCAACATGGTCCAAACCTCATCCGTGTGAGGAGACCAGCCATCCCTGTCCTAGGACATTCAGAGTGCCTGTCATCTCCCAGGAGTGAACCTTGTCAGGTCCGCCTCACAGAGGACAGAACCGCGCCACCAGACGGCGTCACAAAGCCCTCCATTCCACAAGCCAAGGTGGTAATCTGGTCTGTAGAAGGCGGCCTGTAGCCATCTTTGAAGGCTATGGACCCTGGATCTGAATAGGCCACACTCACAAGCTGTGCCTGTTCCTCAGGTCACTTCATATTCATTCCCGCCATCCCAGCTTGGCTCTCGTCTTCACGGCTGTGTTGTTGTTCCTGGTGGCCAGAGTCTGGGCTTGAGTCTCCCGCTTTCTGACATCAGTAGGAAATTTCATTCAAAGCAAAGTGACAGCATAGATCAGAAAGAAAGAAAGCTGTTAGACCAGGGACAGTGGGCCACACGAGTAAAGGAACACAAGGTCCCCAACTACTGTTTGGCACTTCCTTTCATGGAATTTAAGAGAAGGAAGATTTTGATTACATAGGTGACCCTTATCTTGACGGACAGATTGCTACTGGGCATGCTTCTTCCCATACCGCATCTGATCTTGACCATAGCAGACTCAATCACTACGCCCAGGTACAAGGTGGATAAGTAGGGGTTTCTCCCTAAAAGCTCCCTCGGTGTACATATTACATTATTACACATGCATCCCAAGTTACTTCAGGCCACACCAGCTCCTCTACCCTCTTACGGGATGTATTGGAAACACCTGTGAACAGTAACTGTCCATGTTGGATGGTTAAGAGTTTGTGGACAACCTATAGTCTTGGCAACATCCTAGTTGTTTGGGGATTTCCATGGGGGGGGGCTTTTTTGGGCCATCAACTCAATTAGATGTAACCCAATCCTGGTACTGGAAGCTTTGTTTGGATGTAACAAGAATTGGCCAGTTGGGGTTCTGTCCTCTGTCCCTCTGCCCCCAGTATTTGGCAATTTTACTTATATCACCCTTGTTTATGGATAAATCTTAGGAAGTTTCTACTGTATTATGTTCCCTATCTATCTATCTATCTATCATCTATCTATCTATCTATCTCTAGTTCCTAATGAGTTCTATCTGTCCCCTCTAGTCTCGTATTCTACACCTACCGTCTGTTGTCCTATGGATTGTAGCTTGGTGATCATTGACTTAACAACTAATATCTACATATAAGTGAGTACACACTGCATTTGTCTTTGGGGTCTAGGTCATCTCACTCAGGATAATTTTTTCTAGTTCCATCTATTTGCTTGCAATTTTCAGGGTGTCATTTCTTAAAAACGCCTTTTAACTTTTATTGATTCTCTGTGGATTTAACATCATGCATCCCTAACCCACTTATCTCCCTGTCCTCTTGTTTCTGCCCTCTGCCCTTGCAACTCTCCAACCCCAAAACAAAAAAAAAAAAAAATCTAAAAGAAAAAAAACAAAATCAAACCAAACAAGCAAAAAAATAAATAAATAAAAAAACCAAAAAACCCAAAAAAGCAAAAAGAGAAGAATCTCATCATAGAAGCTGTAGTACTGCCAATGAGTCACACAGTTCACCCGTTAGTCCATTCATCTTTATTCATTGCCATGAGTCTGGTTTGAAACCTCTGGCTTCTGCTTCACCACCAATAACGGGCTTGCACTGGGCTCCCCTTGGAGCCCCTTCACACGCCCCAACAGTTCATAAATGAGGTGAATGTTGGGGTGGCCCAATGATAGCCCTGGTTCTTGGCCTGTGTGATACATAGCTGACTTGGGTGTGTGCAAATACCTGTGGAGGCCGGAGATCAGCCTCAGATGTCATTTTTTCTTGAGCCAGCACCTTGAGTCAGCTTGGAGTCTGCCAATTGAGGCAGGCTGATGATGGACCACTGAGTCCCAGGCCTCTACTGCCTCTGCCTCTCCAGTGTTGGTAATCATAAGTGTGTGCCACCATGCCTAGCTTGAAAACTATTTTTATTTTTGAGAATTTTATATATACACTCAAATATGATCATATCTATCTTTTTTTACCTCCTTCAACAAGCTCCCCTCCTAATTTCGTATTTGTTTGTTTGTTTTAAATAACCCACTACATCCAGCTAGTATAGAGGGGGTCATCCAGTGGAGCATGGGAATCCAACCGGCAACCACATCCTCAGAATGATTCTCTCTCCCCAGCAGCTGTCAATGCTAACAGCTCAGCAAAAGGAGGGGCCTTGAGACCCCTACCCCCATCTATGCCAGGGTTTTGGCTGGCATGATCTTGCACAGGTCTTGTGCAGCAGCCACGGCTGCTGTGAGTTCAGGAGCGTGATAGGCATGCCATGCTCAGAAGATGCCATTCCACAGCTCTCCTCCCCATTATACTCTTTCCCTCTCTTGAACCTTGATGGTGGTGGCCATGGGGATTCAAACAGACACTCCATTTATGTCGGAGGGCTCGGGCTCAGTCTCATTCCTAACACTTGCACCAGTTAAACATCTTACTTAGCTTTGACTTATTTCCACTGCAAAAATGAAGCGTCTCTGGCCTAGGTTAAGAACAGCCCACATCTACGGGCATGAGCATAAATGTTTAGAAGACAATTTGACAGCATGAGCATTTACAAAGCAGCAATAGCTGGTTCTACCCTAGGGCCTATGACCTCCCTAGAGATGGGCTTTTGACTAGGGTGACAGTATCAGGCATAAAATTTTCTCCTGTGGCTTATTAATATGATCAAAATATATTGTATAAATATATAAACTTTTCAAAGTAGTAATTTAAAATATTATAACCTTAAAAAAATCTTTTTTTTTTCCTAAGGATACCGTTAAGCTGGGCAAAGTGGTACAGGCTTGTAATCCCAGTACTTGAAAGTGTGAGGCAGAAGGATAATGAATTCAATGCCAGCCTGAGCTACATGGTGAGACACTGTGTCAAGAAACAAAGAAGGAGAAAAGTAAAAGAAGGGGTAAAAAGAAACGAGGGCTGGGTGGTAGTTCAGCAGTGCTGTATTTATTTGCATGTCTGACACCCAGTGTGGATGGATAGCAAGCTTCAAAGAGACATGGAGGAATCTTAAACACATATTACTAAGTGAAGGGCCATTCTACAAAGGGAACATACTATATGACTTCAACACACAGCACCCTGGAAAAGGCAGAACTATGGAGATAGCTACTCCAAAGTTCTCAGCAACGCTCAGCAGTCAAATGTTCAGTAACGAAAACAGCAGCACAAAAGCCCAGTTCAAATATAGGCAACGGTATTGCATAAATATCTCTTAGAAGATACACTTGTGTACACGAAAAGATGTGCAATATTATCAGCTGGCAGAGAAATGCAAATCTAAACCATGGTGAGATGCTACTTCACACTGCAGAACGACCGTTATAGAACAAGTATTAGCAGAGATAAGGATGAAACACAACTCTGGGGCATTGCTGATGTGACTACAAAACGGTACAGCTGCTGTGGAAAACAGCTTAGCAACTCTTTAAAACGTAAAGCTAGTCACTCAAGAGATGGCCCAGCAGTGAAGAGCACGGGCTGCTCTTCCAGAGGACCCAGTTCCAGTTCACGGCACTCTCAAAGCAGATCTGTAACTCTAGTTCCAAAGGATCTGACGCCCCCTTCTGGCCTCTGAGGGCATCCGTCATGCACAAGCACACATACATATTCACATACACGCACATATACATACACACACATGCAGGCAAAACACCCAGACCCACAAAATAAAAATAAATCTTAAGAAAGAGATTCTCTTTGCAAAAAAAAAAATCTTTTTAAGAAAAGAGAATTATCACAATGGCTCAGCAGTTTTGCTCCAAGGTACATGTCCAAAGGAAACATAAGGATTTGAAGAGATACTGGCATACCAGTGTTAACGTGACAATATTCACAGTAGTCAAAAAGTGGAAACAACCCAATGGTTCAAATAAATGTAATGCATACATATAATGGAATATTATTTAATCTATAATAGGAATAAAATGCTGACACACATTAAGCAAAATCAGCTAGAAGCAGTAGGACAAACACTGTCTACCTCCACTCAGAGTGAGATCTCTCCAACAAATCTGTAGAAACAGACAGCAACAGGAGGTTACCAGAGCCTGGGTCGATGAGGAAGAACAGGGAATCATTGTTTAGCAGCTAAAAGAGTGTCTCTTTGGGAGAGTGAAAAAGTTCAGATAAAAGTAATCCTTATACAGAATGATAAATGTTCTTAATGTCACTGAATTCCACACTTAAAGATTACTAAAATAAGCTGGGTGTGGTGGCTCCTGAAATAGGAGCCGGGGAGATGGTGTTAAGGGCTCTTGCTGCTCTTGAAAAGGACCAGAGATCTGTTCCCGGCACCCACATGGGGTGGCTCAGAACCACCTGTGTCTCTAGCTCCCATGGCTCTGATGTCCTCTTCTAGCCATCACGGCACTCACACTCATGTCCACATGCACGCATAGACACACACTCAGACACTAATTAAAATAAATCGTTTTTTAAATGACTGAAATGGATAACCAGTTAGAGAAAATGGAAGGGATTAGAAGGAAGGGACATGGGAGGGGACAGAGGTACGAAAATGACAGGGAGAAGTGATGGGATTATATTTTAATTTTAATTTTAAAAATGACAAAATGGTTAGATCTGGCAGGCTCTGGAGGATCAACACAGTTCCACCCCAGGGTCCCTAGACTCGGGGTGGGAAGAATTCACCCATGAGCCTGCCTGGCACCTCTGGTGCTGGTCTGCGGGGTACCATTATGCTCTCTCAGCAGAATTACCTCACCAGTTCAGATATCTGGATATCTGACTTTTGTTTGAAGCTTCACACTGTGACCTATAAGAGAAGACTGGAACCTTCACAGCACCAATAAGATCCACATGCTGGTCCCCTTCCCACCCCTCACCACCTGTGGCAGAGAGCTGGCCCTGAGGTCAGGAGGACTGGAGAGCTGGCCCTGAGGTCAGGAGGACTGGAGAGCTGGCACTGAGGTCAGGAGGACTGGAGAGCTGGCCCTGAGGTCAGGAGGACTGGAGAGCTGGCCCGGCATCTCACTGGCTGCAGCACTCAGGAAATCTACTCACCTGGGCAGCTCAGTAGAGCTGACCCTGCTAGTGATGGTGCAGGTGAGCCAACCTGGAGGGCGTAAGTGTGGACAATTAACCGCACTTCCTGTCTGCCATGCAGCGTGGGTGGGGGAAAGATGCCTGCTTGCCCCTCAACCCTTGCTGCCTCCACTCTCAGAAGAGCAGGCCTTGCTCCTAACGTGGGCACCATAGTTGTGTTGACCCTACTGGTAAGAGCACAGGTGAGCCTGCCCCGAAATTTTAAGAGTGGGGGAGCTCACCGTGCACCCCTTGTCTGCCACATGGTGGTGAGGGAGAGGGAAAGAAGCCCTCCCCACCTCACCCCTTGCCACTTGTAGCAGACAAGAGAGAACTGACCATGCCCCTCATCAGATGCAGAACTAGGGAGTGTGGGCCCTGCACCTTGCCTGGGCAATACAGTAGAGCTGAATCCATTGATGCAGGCATGAGTGAGCTGGCCTGAAAAATGTGAGTCTCAGAGACAGAGCCCCACCCCTCATCTACCATATGTGTTGTGGGCAAGGGAGAGAAGCCCCCCGTGCCCCCACAAGGCCTGTGGTAGGTGGGATTGCTGTCCCTGAGATCACCAGAATGAGAGAACTGGCCCTGCCTCTCACCAGCTGCGGCACTCGGCAGATGGCCCCTACACCTTGATTAGGCAACACAATAGAACTGGCCTTGGTGGTGTAGGTGTGGGCAAGTCAACCCAACGACGTAAAAGCAAGAGAATTGGCCCTGTGCCTTGCTGCTTACTACAGAGGATGAACTAGCCGGGGCCATACTGGAGAGCTCACCCTAGTGTTGAAGATGAAGGAGAATTGGCAGGTTGACCAACCCAGCAACACTGGTCCAGCAGACCCAAAGTTACAGGACCTCCATGACACAGGGTAGCAACAGGGTATCCAAGAGAAGCCCTAGTGAGGGCTCAGTATTTGATGATTTAGCAAAAGCCAGAGACCTCAAACCAGGCCAATGACTCAATGCAATGAACACTTCCAAGTAGCAACATATGGACTAAAGGGCTGTGGACCCACTGTGCGACCCACTGTGTGACCCACTGTGTCCCACTCGGCGTCCACAGAGACTTTTTTCTCTGTTCTTTAAAATCTTACTTTGTTTTACCCTGTGGGGAGTTGCAAAGGTAGAGGGTGGATAGGAAGGGATAGGGAGATGAGTGGGATCGAGGTGCATGATGTGAAATCCTCAAAGAATTAATAAAAGGTTAAATTTGAAAAAAATGACAAGCCGGGCGGTAGTGGCACATGCCTTTAATCCCAGCACTCGGGAGGCAGAGGCAGGCAGATCTCTGTGAGTTTGAGGCCAGCCTGGTCTACAAGAGCCAGTGATAGGCTCCAAAGCTACAGAGAAACCCTGTCTCAACCCCCCCCCCAAAAAATACAAAATAGTATGATTTATATTTTATATGGCTTTTTTATGTGTGGAGGTATTTTGCTTCCATGTATGTCTGTATACTGTGTATTTGCAGTGCCTGAGAAAGCCAGAAGAGTAGTGGAGTCAGATCCCCTGGGACTGGAGTTACAGATAGTTGTCAGCTGCCAGGCAAGTGCTGGGAATTGAACCTGAGTCCTCTGGAAGCCATGCCAGTTCCGGGAATAGAAGCTGGGTCCTTTAAAAGTAATGCGGTCTTTTGGGCACCATCCCCTCAGATCTCTCAGGGCTCAGAGAGAAGCCTTACAACAAGCATGGGACTTAGAAAAATCTGAGGGTGAAATAAATTCCACATCAGTTTCTTTATTGTTCTAACTTCTATCCTAATTTTCCTGCACTACTTCTAATGTCTCCTAGCTTCTTCTTCTTCTTCTATTCTAAAAACTCTTCTCCTTCAGGAGCCTTGAAGCGATAAAGAAATTTCTCTCATTGATCAAAAGCACATTCCTAGGCCGGGCGGTGGTGGCGCACGCCTTTAATCCCAGCACTTGGGAGGCAGAGGCAGGCGGATCTCTGTGAGTTCGAGACCAGCCTGGTCTACAAGAGCTAGTTCCAGGACAGGCTTCAAAACCACAGAGAAACCCTGTCTCAAAAAAACCAAAAAAAAAAAAAAAAAAAAAAAAAAGCACATTCCTAGAACAAGCCTTAAGAAACTAAGCCTTTGCCAAGGCAACACAAGGTCCCAAGGCCATAAGAGCATGACCACGGTCGAGGGGGCAGGGCCATGGTGCCCAATGGCAACTTTGAGACACAGAGCCATTGCTAGAAGACCGGCAAGTGAAGAGTGGACTTGCCTTTGTTAGTAACCTTCATTGGACATCTGCGACTCTGACCCTGTGCATAGCTGTAAGGTTTTAAACTTACGATCTAGTTACACAAAGCCTTTAGTCTAGTTTGAACTTGCTCTGAGGTAAAAGTGAGCTAACCGTGTGCAGTTTGTGTTAGACTGAGAAGTTATTTTTTTTTTTTTAAATAATTTTTTTTATTAAGAAAAGAAGAAAAAAAAACATAAACAAAAAACAAGTTTCCACCTCCTCCCAGCCTCCCATTTCCCTCCCCCTCCTCCCACCCTTCTCCCCCTCCTCCCACCCTTCTACCCCTCCCCCCACTCCTCTCCCCCTCCCTCTCCAGTCCACAGAGCAGTCCAGGTTCCCTGCCCTGTGGTAAGTCCTAGGTCCTCCCCCCTCCGTCCATATCTAGGAAGGTGAACATCCAAACTGGCTAGGCTGATCTACTGGGAGCTCACCAAGGCCAGCTGGACTGTGACCGAAAAAGCATGGGATAAAACCGGACTCTCTGAACATGGCGAACAATGAGGGCTGATGAGACGCCAAGGACAATGGCACGGGGTTTTGATCCTACTTAATGTGCTGGCTTAGTTATTATTTTTTTATATTAGTCTGAGTAAAAAGAAGCAAAGAGGCTTCTAAGCAACCACGGTCTCCAGGGGGCAAATCGATCCAGGTATGAAGCATGTCCCAGTATATGTTCTACATATCAAAACTATACAGACAAATGAAAAGTCCTATCCCTGACCACCCACAGATATATGTGCCCAGCAATGGAATATTTTCGTGAGATAAACACACAGCAGTGAGGAAACACCCAGAGCTATTCTTAGGGAAGAAATGAAGTTCTTAGGGAAGATATGAAGTGACTCATGAGAGAAATGACAGACAGGAGCAACTGGTCTCCACAGCCAGTATAGCCTTTCCAGGCGGGGCTCCCTATCAGGGACTCACTTATCTGGTAGGTCGGACTGTTAAATACTAGTTATCACCTGATGTATCCTCATGGTCCCTAATATAAAAGAGCAACTAGTACCCTTAAACTTTGAGCATCTCTCTAGCCCTAGTTTATATGTCTGACCTCAATTTAATATCAGTGATTGCCAGAGGTTTGTGGGAAAGGATAGAGGGATGCATAAAAGGAACATACAAGCAATGAAATTATTCTGCATGACACTGACATTATAGGTACGTTATTATGCGTTAGTCAAAATCCATGACATGATTGACAGTTTGAGAGTCAAGGTGTGCCCACTGGTCCAATCGTGACATGACTATTGCAGGTTGACCACGGTCAGATTGGATTTGAAGTCTGCTTTTCCACAGAGGAAACTTCATTCCTAGAACTATAACCCTGGTTGAAAGTCCATGGCTAGGGCCGGGAGTGGAGCAATGGTTCAGCAATAAAGAGCATTGGCTGCTCTTCCAAAGGAGCTAGGTTCAATTCCCAGAGCCCATGTGGTGGCTCACATCCATCTGTAACTTCAGGATCAGGGGATCCAACACCCTCTTCTGGCCTCTGCGTACCAGACACATACATGGTACACAGCACACATGCAGCCAAATATGTATACACATTAAAAATAAGTGAAGTTTTTTTAAAGGCCTACAGCTAGGGAGGCCATAGGCACCAGGGTAGAGCCTGCTATCATTTTGCACAGTGGTCGGTGTTGTGACTTCAAATGCCTTCACAGGTTTGTGTGTTTAAATGCTTGGTCTCCAGCTGGTGGACTGTTCGAGAACACTGTGGGACATTTAGGGGTTAGAGCCTTGCTGGAGGTTGTGGGTCACTGGGGTGGTCTTTGCTGTTTTATAACCTGGCCCTACTTCCTGTTGTCTCTCCAAGTTTCACATGTGTGGATGAACTGTGACCAGCCAGACTCCCGACTACCAGGCCAGCCTTAGGCGCCTGCTGCCACGCCTTTCCTGTTGTGTTGGACCGTATCCCCTCTGGGAATAGAAACCAGAATAAACCATTTCTTCCCTACGCTGCTGTTTGTTGGGGTATTCTACCGCAGCAACATGAGAGAAACTGATATCATGTCAAATATAATAAAAACCAATAATATAACTAATACAGTCATGTTGTCAAATGGCATTCTGCATACTGAGGTTTGTATCCACAGACCCTGGCTGCTCTCGACTTTGGTTGAAGAAGCTGCTTTTTTGCAGTGATTAGCCAAAGCAGAGATGGTCAAAGGGCTGAGGACCAGAGTGCTCATCCCTAAACGGGATACCTGTATTCGCTCCCCTAACACCAAGGCTCATAAACACTGTGGAAGAAGAGACAATGAATGTAAGCCAGAGGAGGGATGTGTGAAATGCTGTCTTCCAGACAAGCCATGGCTCACAACCATGAATTCACTGCAGCTGTGACACCCACTCAAGATCAAGCCAGCCAAAATCCTGGCGGAGATGGGGTGATGACCTCCAGGCCCCACCCCTTACTCTGAGGAGCTTTTGGTGGTTACTAGCTGCTGGGGAAGAGAGGATCATTATTTTTTGAAGCTGTGGCCATTGTTAGGTTCCCATGCTCTACTGGGTGTCCCCACACCCATGCACATATAGTCAGCACTAACTGGACTTAGTGGGCTACCCAAAAAAATATGAAGTTGAGAGAGGGCATATTAGGGGGATAAGGGAGAGTTGGAGAGGTAAACTGAAGTTTGTGGTAGTTTCACTGCAATTGACCCCCATAAGCTCATAGGGAGTGGCACTATCAGGAGGTGCGGCTTATTGGAGGAAATGTGACACTGTGGGGGTGGGGTTTGAGATCTCCTATGCTCAAGCTACACCCAGTGTGGACACAGTCTACTTCTGCTGCTGGTGGATCAAGATGTAGAACTCTCAGCTCCTTCTCCAGCACCATGTCTGCCTGCACACCACCATGTCCCACCACGATGGTAATGGACTCAACCTCTGAAACTGTAAGTCATCCAGTTAGTTAAATGTTTTCCTTTATAAGATTTGCTGTGGTCATGGTGTCTCTGCACAGCAATAGAAACTCTAATACAAGGGTAAATATGATAGTTCATATTTCATTGTGTGACATTCTCAAGAATGAAGAAAAATTATAATTAAAAACTTAGAGATTAAAAAGAGAAAGAAAAAAGGAAAGAGAGAGAGAGAGAGAGAGAGAGAGAAAGAGAAAACTGAAAGAGGGAAGGAAACCATAGCATGTATAACACAAATCAAAACCTCTGTTCAGTGGGAGTGACCCAAGGTAGGCAATATTAATACAAAAGCCACAGCTGCCACTCAGCCTGATCAGGATGACAGCATCAAAGTCAGGCACAGTGGGGTACACTTGTGGCCCCAGCAGGGAGAGGATTAGCAGGGCCACCATGAGTTAGAGACCAGCCTATGTACCAAGATTTTTTTTTTTTTTTGGGTTTTTCAAGACAGGGTTTCTCTGTAGCTTTGGAGTCTGTCCTAGAACTCACTCTGTAGACCAGGTTGGCCTTGAACTCACAGAGATCTTCCTGTCTCTGTCTCCCAAGTGCTGGGATTAAAGGCCTGCACCACCACCGTCCAGCCCAAGTCTTTTTCTTAAAACAAGTCAAGAATGAAAAACGTCAAAGTGACACCAAGACTTCTTCATAGCCAAGCCTGCAGCAGAAAAGTCACGAAGGAGCCTTGCCAACATGATGAAGTCCTGGGCAAAAGTTAGATAAAAGGGGCTTCAACAAGGCCTGTGTGGTCCTTAGTCTGATGTTAAAAACACGTGACGACTTCTCCAGAGAACGTATGAAGACATTGCTGTGTGTGTCTTCAGCGGTGACTATTGTTTGATAGTGGGGATCCCTCCCCGGCTCACATGTGGCCCTGAGTCTCCAGAGCCAACCAGGGCTCCTCCCAGTCCTCTGCAAAGGAAAGCTTGCTGGCGTCCCCCTCGCCAACCATTCCGAGATCTCTGGAGTTCTCCCTTCGCCATTTTAACTGCTTAAATCTTCACGCAGGCAAGCAGCTCCCTTCTCCTCTGCCAGTTCCAAGGTAACTGTCTCCAGATTTCCCAAGTGGATCCCTGCTCTCTTCTCCCTTCACCTTTGGTCTATTTGGTGCCATTCGCTCTCTAGTTTGCTGAAACAATCACTGTCTTTGTAAAGGTGTTTAAACCAATAGTCAGTGAGCTTAAAAAAAAAATGCATTGTAGTGTACAAGATGAACATTAGTAATTCATCAATATTGACTCCTCAACTGTAAGAAAGAAAGATACCACACTAACACAAGATGTAATAATAAAGGAAATTTCCAGGGGCAGGAAAGGGTTCATGGGAACTTCCTATTTTCCCATCAGTTTGCCTAAAAATCTTAAACTGCTTTAAAAAAAAAAAGGTTACAGCATCATAATATGAATATTTTTGTGAACTATCATCGTCCATGAACACCTTTCCTGGGACTCAACTTGAACAGGCAAGCTAAGATGACAACGAAGAGGTACGTTAAAGGGTGAGGCCATAGAAAGGTAAATTCAGAGGCTGGGAGACCGTGGGAGCCAGCTGTTCTACACAAAGCATATGGAGATTTTAAGGGCATACGTGAACTAGTGCCCTAGAGTCAGAGATGTCCCACAAGCTGAGATGCTGACTAGGGCAGGGCACTTCTGTCCCTGCTCAGGATGTCCCAGCGGCTTACTGACAAGAGACTGTCATGATAAGACTAAGCAAAGTCAGGAAATGAAACATCACGCATTCTGCCCTGTGCTCTGCGTGTCTTATGACCTCCTCTTTCCAGGATGGAGTGGTGGGGGGTGGCAGTGAAAAGGTTAAGTATTTCTGGGGAAGACACTGTTTCCTCAAAGCCATCCACAACTCCTGCCTCTTACAATCTTTCTACTTCCTCTCCCACATAGATGCCTGAGTCTTGAGTGAAGGGTTTTTAATAAAAACATCCCACTGAAGGATGAGCGCTCCAGAGTCTCTTACTCTCTCCACAGCAAGCAGTTGGGGATCTCTTTGTTAAGTACCATCTACTGCAGGGGCTTGAGCGGTGGGTGCCCTGATTTATGAGTATCATAATTTATGGGTAGCAATATGTGGGTGGAAGGATCTGGAAGAAGTTGGAGGAGGGGAAAGAGTATGATCAAAATATATTCTATAAAAAATAAAAGAAAATAAAAGCACTGTAGGGGATCAATTGCCTGATTTTGTCATGAATCAGGAGCCAGTTAACAACATGGAAGAGGGCATGGGAAGAACCCACTCCATCGTAACCTAGGAAATACACATTTTAACTCAGGTGCCTACCTGAGCCAGTCAGCTCCCTTCAGACAGGCTCCCTCTAGAACCCCCACCCCCTTCTCCCATCCTTACTCTGTGAATTTCTGCCTAGCTCCCAGCAGGCAGAGAGGATGCCTGTTGGAAGGCCCCTTGATCTTTGTGGATGCCTCAGGAAAACACCTGTAGAGTGTTGGCTCAGCAAGCCTGAGCTTTGTGTTTCTCCGCTTAGAGGATCAGCTAAGGGCTGATCTTCCTTCCTTTAGGCACAGAATCACCACTGAGAGGAGGAATGAATGACACACACACCCATACTTTTTCCCATCCGGCTTTTCCGCATTCTGCTAGCAGTGAACACATCGTACTAAACACCGCGGTCCTGTGAGAGGAAGAAGCTCCATTACCGCTTCCTCTTGACTTGATGGGATGGTGACAGATCCTGAATGTCCTTATGAACCAAAGGTATCCCACCCCTGCCTCACACCCCATCACAAGGAAGCCCAGGGCTTCCTGTGCTTGCTTCAGCTCTCCTCTGAGATAGGCTAGCAGGATGCAGCAACATGCTGCCTCTTTTCCTTTCTGCTTCCCAGTTTTCATTTCCTGGTCCACTTCCAAATCCTTGCTCATCCATGCTGAGTGTAGGATCCCCACCCCCACCCACCTTGTTTCTGTCTCCAGTCCCTGCTCTTTCTGGATTCAGCTCCGAGGATTCAGAGCTTTCTCGGAGACCTTTCTCGCTGCTCCCAGTTTCAAGAGCTCCTGCTTCACACCTGTGAGCAGCAACTCCACGCATCTTTCCTCCCCATTCCTCCCCAGCTGGAGTCTCACTGCCTGACAGACAGACACTTCCATGGTAACCTCCACAAACCAACTCCTTGCGGGGCGGGGGGGGGGGGGGGGGGGGGGGGGGGGCTCTCCAACCCTGATCCCCAGCTTGCTCCTCCCCTTGAAAGCCCAGGCTCAACAAACAGTTCACTGGCAGATGATGACAATGACAGTCAAGAGAGACAAACTGAGGATTTGAGAAGCAAGTGAAGAACTTCTAGAAGGAGCGAGAATAAGCACCCACAATGAAAAGTAGCTAAAACCGCATTTTGCTGGTGGTGTTAGGGATGAAGTTTAGCAAAAGAAAGTTTCTCCATATTCAAGTGAGCATACATCTCAAATCATCAGTTCGTCTCTCTGGACTATCATTGCCATCGCCTGCCAATGAACTGTTTGGTCTTGTTTGGTTTTGTTTTCTGGCTTTTTTTTTTTTTTTTTTTTTTGGTTTTTCGAGACAGGGTTTCTCTGTAGCTTTGGTGCCTGTCCTGGAACTAGCTCTTGTAGACCAGGCTGGCCTCGAATTCCCAGAGATCTGCCTGCCTCTGCCTCCGAGTGCTGGGATTAAAGGCGTGCGCCACCACCGCCCGGCTGTTTTCTGGCTTTTTAGGACAGGGTTTCTCTGTATCACCTCAGTTGTCCTGGAGCTCGCTCTGTAGGCCAGATTGACCTCACACTCAAAGATTTGCCTACCTCTGCCTCCCAAGTGCCAGGAATAAAGGGGTGCACCACTGCCCGGCAGAACTATTTTCTGTCTTCAAAGACACACAAAGACCAACCTTGTAGGGCAGTCGGCCCCTCCCTCACTGCCCCTTGCTCTGCGCTCAGTAACCCTACAAGACAAAATAAAGCAGGCTTTGTGGGCCCCACACCCCTTCCATTGTACTTTGATGAAACAAAAGCCCTCAAAAGAGTTAATTCTATATGTTGTCGCCAATTGCTTTCCTGTCAGTCCGCGGCCACGTCTTACCTGTTCCTTGAGACTCAAGGTCTCGAAACCATGAAGGATCTCTATATTTCTCAAGGTGACAGGCAGCGCCAAGTCCTCATGTCACCCGCTAGATTGGCTGTTCTCCAGTGCCCCCCCCCCCCCCAGCTTCCAGGTCTCTTCTCTCCTGGTTTCCCTCCTGCCTCAATGGCTGCTGCTTCCTAAAGCCTTGGACTCACTCACCGTTATCGTCAGGATTTTTCTTTTCTCTTCTTTCCTCCCAATATACTTCTTTTCTTTCCTTCTAACTTCCAAATGACTTTATTGAGTTTTTAAATTACATGAAGTGTTCATTTGGGTGGAGCCGACAGAACAAGTAAATTGTAAAAGGCAGCCATCAACACAGAGACAGACCGAACACTTTTTCAGGGAAAGGCAGGTTGCACGTTTCTTATGGGAATTCAAGCCTGGCTATACTTTTAGTGTATCTTATACAAGGGCCCCTCCCTTCTCAACACAAGTCCCTCTACCCCTAGGAGTCAACACAAAAGGCAGACTTAAGCACCTATACCACAGGGAGAATGTTATCTGCTTTATCACACACACAGCAATGAAAACAAAGAAAAATTCCAGGTTTTTTTTTTTTATAGGCAGAGTATATTTGGAGAATACCATGCCTCACTTAGATGGCAGTGGACAGTTGACAGCCTTTGTTAAGGAAGGTGCAGAGCTTTGGGAACCTACAAACTCTTTCGGCTTGAAATGGTTGGTCCTCTCTGTGCTAACCAGTGCCTTCTGCTGAGGTGAGTAGCTGCTACTGATTTCCTAGCTAGGTGATACAAATCAGCTGTGGACAATTTTCGAGGCAGTCGTGGGAGTAGCCATGAGGCCCAGGGTTGGTTGGGCCAAAGTGGGTGTTGCTGGGACTGGGTAGGCACTGTAGGAATCAACACAAGTCAAATGCTAATTCTTGGCACAGAGAGGCTTGGCCTTCCGGTCTTCTGTAGTTGACTTCATGCTGGCTCCCGTGTGGTCTCTGACAGGAGTCGGGTTCTTTTGGGGCTCTGCAGTCTTGGGTTTGGCCTCTGTTTCAGACTTACACAGGACAATGGGTTCCTCCAGCTGTTCACAGTTAACTTCAGGGTTAACCCAGTGGGAAAAGAACGTCATCTTATTTTCCCCTTCAGCTTCTGGGGGCTCTGGAAAGGTGGAACTCCAGTGAGTATAGTCTTCCCCATCAGACCCCCCCAACTCTCATCCCTACCAAGTTTCACCCCTACAACATGGCCTGGAAGAATTCCACCTTGAAATTTTTCTATTTAAAAAATGAAGTCCCACAAATACCGGGTCAGTGGATGATGGCCCAATAAGTTCTCATTGTAAGGTCTGGCCGTGTAAGAACTGGGCACCCCAGGCTGGGCATCCCCAGGAACCACTGGGTGAAATAAACGTTGGTTTAGCCTAACAGATGTGCAGAACGTTTTTATATGTCCCAAGGAATCCTGAAGGATGCTCTGGGTACCAGCAAAGAAACGGACAAAAGCCGAGAGGCTAGAGATGGTGGCTCTACTGACGGAGGTCCCACCAGTCCCTCTCTTCACTGAAAGCAATTTGCTTAAACTAAAATTCTACCTGAAAAAGATCCTAAAGAGCCAGTGGGAAGGTAAGCATCCCTGGGGTTCTGCTTAGAAATCTTTTGTTGGCCCATGAACCTCAGCAAAGTGTCTACTTGGATTCCACTAGGTCCGCTGTTTTCCATGCTTAGGTAAGAACTAGGCTTCACTCTGGTCTAAGGGGTTCAGGGAATCTTCTGGTTGGACTATTGATATTGGTCCCCAGCTACACACAAAGAACCTGAGTGTCTATGGTATCCCACATGACTGTGAGATGTCAGAGGCACAATGGGCAGAACCTTAGGACTCTCTGCTCAGAGTTCAGCTGGAAATTCTTTCAAGCAGACCCGCTCTAGATCTAAGGGATGTGGGGATCCTGGGAGATAGGACTCTTGGAGTCGTGCTTTTGTTTACTTACTGGCTGAGATCCCCAAAGGTCTCCAGTGTGGAGATATTCTTTGGCCAAAAAGTGTCCCCTGTCCTCCTATCTGAATGGGACTTTTCCAAACATATCGCTAGGAATTTTTGAGGTAGAAATTAAGTTTAAGAATGATAAGTACTTTGAGTGATTAAGGAACGGCAGGAACACGGCCTCAGTTGTACTTCAGCCTGGAATACATCTCTGCATATGGCATACTGGTGCTTTGAACATGTGGCCAGGATTTAGTATGCCACTATTAAGGTTAAGACTGAATCAGAGATTCTAATGGGCTCAGGACTCATCTCTGTGATTGTGTATTAGCTAAAACTGCCAGGATAATAATAGCTCAGAGAGAACCAAAAAATAGCAGGCAGCCCTGGCAGGAAAGCAAATTTGTTTCCAGTTCCTAAATGGCTGTGTGAGACAAGGCTTGGGCAGCTTAGGGGCAGCAGTAACGACATCTGGAGAGACTGTCGCTGCTGGTCAAGGCCTGTCGGTGCTAAACAGTCTGATCTGATTACTATCAATGTGGCTCAGACTTGTTTTCCAGGGAAGAACAGAACCAAGTTGCTGTCAGAGCTCCTGAGGGTACTGTATTTATTTATTTATTTATTTATTTATTTATTTTGTATACAATATTGTTTTGCGTGTATGTCTGCAGGCCAGAAGAGGGCACCAGACCTCATTACAGATGGTTGTGAGCCACCATGTGGTTGCTGGGAATTGAACTCAGGACCTTTGGAAGAGCAGGCAATGGTCTTAACCATTGAGCCATTTCTCCAGCCCCCTGAGGCTACTGTAGACAGTGACTTTCAGTCTCCGAAGTTAGGCACGCGGGGATGGTGCTCTTTTGTGCCCTCTGTGGGGTCTGCCACATGTTTTGGTCTAACCAATCAACTGTGGACTGGCCCTGTTGCTGCAGTAGATCAGTACACGCCATCATTCTCAAGGGTTCTGGCAGAGGAAAACATACCAAAAATTGGGGCTGTGCTGCTTAGGGCAGGAGCTGCCGCTCCTCAGGGGCTAGAAGCAGCTGGATAGACTGCTGAATCTTTAGGGACCGGTTCCAGCGATAATAAAATCAACCCGCTGTTTCAACCGCTGCTGGAAGTAGAACTCCAGCAGGCACACTCCAGGACAAGGCTGCTCCCTACCCTCTTGAAGTCGGAAATGGCCTTTTATCAGGCAGATGCCTGGATCTGATGAGACAGGCTCTAACACATCTCAGGGTTTATACGTTACATGGTCCTCTGTATCTACAGAGCTCTCTGGATGAGAGGCAAGTCCCACTGGGGCTACCGCTGCCAAGTTCACAGGTGCCACATCAAGACATCACCCTTGGCCCAGAATTGGGACATTAATCTGGGTTTGTCAGTGGAAATGCCCAAGTTTGGAAAAGTGGGGAAGAAGCTGGTAATATCTGAAGTGTAGGAAATCTTAGGCAATACAGACATAAAGGAGTAATTGAATAAGAATGGCCCTAACTCTCCTGTTGTGGAAAGATCCCTAAATGCAAACTCAAAATCCACTGTGCAGAAGATGAACTGCAGAAAGAGACCTAGTGATGGCACAGTGAGTTTCAATGTGACCGCACCACCCCAAATACACACTCCTTCAAGGCCACTTAAATATGACAAGAACTTTAGATCTTTGAAGGAAGAAATTGAAGAAGACACCAGAAAGTGGAAAGATATCCCATGCTCTCGGGTAGGTAGAATTAACATAGTGAAAATGGCAATTTTACCAAAAGCAATCTACAGATTCAATGCAATGCCTATCAAAATCCCAGTAAAATTCTTCATAGACCTCAAAAGAATGGTACTCAACTTCATATGGAAAAGCAAAAAACCTAGGATAGCCAAAACAATCCTGTACAATAAAAGGACTTCTGGAGGCATCACAATCCCTGACTTTCAATTCTACTACAGAGCTACAGTATTGAAAACAGCCTGGTAATGGCATTAAACACAGACAGGAGGACCAATGGAACCTAATCCAAGACCCAGATATCAGTCCACACACCTACGGATACCTAATTTTTGACAAAGAAGCAAAAAATATAAATTTCAAAAAAGAAAGCATATTCGACAAATGATGTTGGCATAACTGGATATCAACATGTAGAAGAATAAAAATAGACCCATATCTATCACCATGCACAAAACTCAAGTCCAGATGAATCAAAGACCTCAACATAAAGCCAGCCACACTGAACCTTATAGAAGAGAAAGTGGGAAGTACACTTGAACACATTGGCACAGGAGGCCATTTCCTAAATAGAACCCCAGCAGCACAGACACTGAAAGAAATAATTAATAAACAGGACCTCCTGATACTGAAAAGCTTCTGTAAAGCAAAGGACATGGTCAACAAGACAAAACGGCAGCCTACAGAATGGTAAAAGATCTTCACCAACCCCACATCGGACAGAGGGTTGATCTCCAAAATATACAAAGAATTCAAGAAATATGTCATCAAAAGAACAAATAATCCAATAAAAAAAATGGGGTACAGACCTAAACAGAGAACTCTTAATAAAGGAATCTAAAATGGCTGAAAGACACTTAAGGAACTGTTCAACATCCTTAAACATCAGAAAAATTCAAATCAAAACAACTCTGAGATTCTATCTTACACCTGTAAGAATAGCCAAGATCAAAAACACTGATGACAACTTGTGCTGGAAAGGATGTTGGGTAAAGGGAACATTCCTGCATTGCTGGTGGGAGTACAAGCTGGTACATCCGCTTTTGATGTCAGTATGGCAATTTCTCAGAAAATTAGGAAACAACCTCCTCAAGACCCAGCAATACCACTTTTGGGTATATATCCAAAGGATGTTCAATCGTACCACAAGGACATGTGCTCAACTATGTTCAAAGCAACATTGATTGTCATATCCAGAACCTGGAAACAACTTAGATGCCTCTCCACCTAATAATAGATAACGAAAATGTGGTACATTTACACAATGGAGTACTACACAGCAGAAAAAAAATGACATTTTGAAATTTGCAGGTAAATGGATAGATCTAGAAAACATTATATTGAGTGAGGTAACCCAGACCCAGAAAGACAAATATCACATTTACTCACCCATAAGTGGCTTTTAGACATAAAGCAAAGAAAAATCAGCCTACAATTCACAATCCCAGAGAACCTAGATAACAAAGAGGACCGCAAGAGAGACATACGTGGATCTAATCTACATGGGAAGTAGAAAAAGACAAGATCTTCTGAGTAAATGGGGAGCATGGGGATCATGGGAGAGGGTAGAAGGGGAGGGGGAGGAAGGGAGGGGAGCAGAGAAAAATATATAGCTCAATAAAAACAATAAAAAATGTTTTTAAAAGACCACTTAAACACAGCTAAAAGAAGGAGAGAGTAGAGCCGAGGCAATGGGAGAGAGGTGAAAACTACTCTGTAGTGGCCTTCTGAGGCCGCTAGAGTGGAGGGATGGTAACCCATCCCCCAATGGTTGTCCATTGTCGGGTTTCTGGGCTTTGATAATATGGGAAGTAGTGAAGCGCTGTGTCCCCAGGAACTCCTCCACAGAAGGAGGGAAAGCTCAATGTGAGAATGTATGCATTTTTGTCTTCCTATTCTCACAGGCACCTTGGGGCCTTTGGGACATAGGAACAGCAGGTGACATGAATATGGGGTCATAGGGTATTGTTTCAGGTTCAGGAAGCAATGGGTACCCGGAAAAAGAAGGAATCTAATACTCAAGGGCTGCTGACCTTCATTCTTCAAGACAAGCTTAGTGATTTTCTTCTTCTGCTGGTTTGCGGGAGCCCCGGGTTCTTCCACACTTGAGGAAGACAGAGAGCCTGCACCCTGGGCTTCCTGCTTTTGCCCATGATCACCGCGGTAATATCGGAAGCTGGCATCACCGGTTGATGGGGCAGCTGACTGAGTTGAAGATTTTTGATCTGTTACCGGTGATGGTGTGAGGCTGGAAGCCAGTGAAATGTCTCTGGAGTCTTGGGAACTCTTGTCAAACAACACTTTCGATGAAGCCAATGCCTCCAGGCTAGAAAAGGTCTGTGATTGTCTCAGCGTAGTCAGACAGGTCTCTTTGTTCTCATACCCCAGCAACTGCTGAATTTCCAGAGCCATCGCATTGCAGATGGCGCAGGAAGGGTCTGAGCACAGGAGCCGCCGGACACTTCCTTCCTGAGGAAGCCAGCCCTGGCTAGGAAGGAAAATGGCAACTATTAAAGACAGCATGGCGCCTGCCTCCTCAGGAGTGGGGAAAGACGCTTTCCCCCCTGCACCCTGTAAGTCCTGGGCCTATACCTCCAGGAGTCTACCTCTCTGCTCCTCTTCCTAGGAATACTGCAGGTGGTGAGGTCTGTGGCTGAGCTGAGAGTCTGGGGAAAGCTCTCAGACAACCTGTCTCAGAGAGGACTGGAAACCTGGGTCAGGTTTCTGCCAACCTTACCGAGAAGCTGAACTAACTAGATGAAAAGAACCAGGTAGATAAGAGGGATTAGCTGATGGGCGGCACCAAGGACACCACCATGTGAGGGCCAAATCAGTTTTTTTGGGGGGGGGCGGAATCTGAGAAACTTGGTGCCTGGTAAAGAGTATATTCAACCGAGAAACAAGGCCCTCACTCTAAGAACTGTGGGTGTCCCTATCCCCAGCGTCTCTTAGGAATCAATCCCATTCTATAGAAGTCCAAGGGGGAGTGTAAGATGGCTGACTGAGGGTATCCAGATACCGGCCTTATGAGGAGACGCATGTGTATGTCAGCAGAATTCAGCCAGAGATGGGACAGTAATGGCTTCTTTATGCCAAACCTATTCTCTTGACAAAACTATTCTCACGAGCCGGGCGGTGGTGGCGCACGCCTTTAATCCCAGCACTCGGGAGGCAGAGGCAGGCGGATCTCTGGGAGTTCGAGGCCAGCCTGGTCTACAAGAGCTAGATCTGGGACAGGCACCAAAGCTACAGAGAAACCCTGTCTCGAAAAACAAAAACAAAAACAAACAACAACAACAAAAAAAGTATTCTCACGACAGGAGCAACACCAGCACTAGTCAACCCTGAAATGCAGAACTACTCAGAACCTAGAGTAAAATAGGTGACTTCTCCTTCTTGAGAGACATACAAACCCTCTCGGCCCTGGCAAGCTTCTCAGCTTGGACTGAGACACTCCATTGTGTATCTCTCTAGGCAACAGCCCCCCATTCCCATCTTTTGCCCAGGCCAGCCTAAGCAACCATCAGAGCCAGGCTGGGACTTGGAAGACCACAGAAAGAAGAGTTCACCTTTTCATGATAGTGAGCAGCTTCTGCAGTTTCTCCGTTTCTTCCTTGGACGTTCTCTTAGCTGAAGGAGGAGGACAGAGAGGGTTAGGCAGATTGGAAGGTTGAGGGGGCAATGTATAGGCTGAAGGCCACTGGGTGGTGGCGCACGCCTTTAACCCCAGCACTCGGGAGGCAGAGGCAGGCAGATCTGTGAGTTCCAAGTCAGCCTGATCTACAGAGTGAGTTCCAGGACAGCCAGGGCTACACCAAGTCTTGAGAAACAACAACAACAAAAAGAAGCTGAAGGCTTTTGAAGGGCAGGTGACCCACAACCCAAAGAGTAAATGCTCTGTGTACCGCTAATTGTGGTACTGTCCTATACCCAGTTTCATTTGATCTCTGTGTACCGCTGACTGTGGTACTGTCCTATACCCAATTCCATTTCATCTTCACAACCACGCAGTTAGTGCCCATTTTGTGGAGGACAAAGATGGAAGTAACGTGGCTTCCACGGGGCTTTAAAAACTTGCAAATGACAGAATTAAGGATATTGGCTTCCCATCCTTGTACATTATCTCAGGAAGGTCAGACAGAAGATGGAGCATGTCTGGTCTCTTTCCCACCACAGACGTCTTTTTTGGTTGTCACTGGCTTATAGCACAGTCTCCGAGGGTTGGAAACACCTGACTTCTGGTGTCAGTCAGCGCAGGGGGCCAGAATCTGTGCCAACCTCACCCACAGAGGTAGGGAGTCAATGAAACTGGGGTTTACCTTTTGGTGTTCTATCTCTAGTCCCGTGCTTGATTCTTCGATAACACTTGAAAGACAAAAATATTAGAATATGAAGTAGAAACACCAACTTTTTTTCATGTCTAAAGTGAAACAAAATCCAGGAATAATCCCTAATCTTTTTCTGTCTTCCAGCCTTGTGCTCCCCCACTTCCATCTCATCACCCCTGTTTCTCCCATTTCTGCCCCAATTCGAGACTCTTCCATACTCTACATCTTCCATCCCATTTCATAGACAAGCTCTGTGGAGGATTCAAGGGTCAAGCAGAAAGACGGGACAAGCTAAATGACAGGCAACGCTAGTACCCAAAGGGCTTCCGTTATCCAAGATCCTAAATGTCCACCAACCAGAGCTGATCTGGGCTCCAGTGAAGAAATCCTCATTAAAAAATAAAGATCAAGGGGTAAGATAACCAACAGACGGTGAGGGGGTAAACTTCTCCTTATAAACAACATATTCAGGCCTGGTTAGTATTTCCCTACCTTGTAACAGCTCTTGGCAGGTCCCAACCTTAATCCCTGGTAGCTCCTTTTCACATGCCAAATAATTAATGCAATAATGAAGATAGATCCATACTTATATAGCGGGTATCCCACATCCCACAGAAAAAAATTAGGGTCCAACATCACTCGACTTCCCTAATCATCCCCTCCCCCAGAATTCCATGGTGTTAGAATGCAAAGCCTCCGAATTCTAGAGTTTGGCTCTCTGCCTCACAGAAGACATACCCAGGCCATCAAACTACCTCACAAAGCCCTCCTGCTCCACCAAGCAAGCAGAGAATTAAAACATTTGTCTATCTTGGATAAAATTTTGGAGTAGGTGGGCCATCTGTCTATGTGTTACTTTCATTGGTTAATAAATAAACTCTCTTGGCTTTTGATAGGATAGCAGCTTAGATAGGTGGAGTAGACAGAAGAGGATGCTGGGAGAAAGAAGTAGAGTCAGGCAGATGCCATGGAGCCTGCTGCCAGGTCAGACATGCTGAATCTTTCCCGGTAAGCCACCACAAATTATTAGAAATGGGTTAATCAAGATGTGAGAGTTAGCCAGTAAGAGGCTAGAACTAACGGGCCAGGCAGTGTTTAAATGAATACAATTTGTGTGTTGTTATTTCGGGTGTAAAACTAGCCATGCAGGAGCCGAGCGGGATGAAAAGCAGGCCCGCTCGCCTCATCACTGCAAAATTATGAGGTGGTTCAACATTCAGATGAGGGTGTCGGTTGTCTGTATAGGCCACAGAGCCTGTGACAAAAGATGTCGCAGTCGCTGGGTGGTGGTGGCGCATGCCTTTAATCCCAGCACTCGGGAGGCAGAGGCAGGCCGATCTCTGTGAGTTTGAGACCAGCCTAATTTAAAGAGCTAGTTCCAGGACAGGCTTCAAAGCTACACAGAGAAACAATGATGTGGGGGGGGGGGTAGTTTGGGAGGAAGATGTCACATTCGCAGGTGGCATATACCCCTTCCTGCTTCCCTCCCTACTCTATGCTATGACAGCTCCATTCTGTGTTAATTCCGTGGTCTGGCAATTGTCTCCAGATAACTGAGTCTTTACGCACAATGCGTCCACTAAGCAAGACAGAGGCTAAGTCAGAGCAATACCAGGAATTCCATGTACTGGGGAGACAACTAAAACTCACACAACAGGCTTGGGCAGGAATTATAGTGCTAAATTTTAAAAGCATAATTTAATGTCACAGGTAATGACTGATAGCCAGTATTGAAAGGTTTAGGAAGAGGATCATGTAAAACAGGTCAAGGGGGGAAACCAAAAAACCAAACCTATCTGGCTGCTGCACTTCTGAATATTTCTGAGAAAGGCTAGGCTAGGCTGTGCAACCTACCTGGAAAAGGGTAGGATGCTGGTGGGAACAGCCCCTTCCACGGGAGCGTATGACAAGACTCGCTTTGAAGGCTCCAGTCCAGGCTCATTCTTAACAATTGTCTCCACAGATCTTGTGGCACCTAGACTATTCCTTTAGATAGGTTAGTGGCATGACTTTTGTCAAGGGCTACCAACTAGTAAATCTTTGTTTGAAACCATCGTAGTTACGCTATTTGACTGAAATGGTGTTGATGAACATGTGAATAGCCTCAGGCATAGCAAGATTTACCCCATTTGACCCCAACCCCTACCCTTCCTGTGTTCACGGACTCACACGTTAATGTCAGCTTCATGGCCCCTAGGGACAGGACAGTATGTCTCCAACAATCTCCTTGAGAAATTCTTGTTCTGATCAAGAGCGATCTTGCCAGGTGGTGATGGCGCACGCCTTTAACCCCAGCTTTTGAACTATCCACCTAGAAATGATTAAGGGATGGACACAGAGCTCAGGGAGAAACCCTTTGCCCAGCAGGTAATAAGCTTTGGCTTGAGCCCCAGCACCAAAAGAATATAATAAATAAATGCCAAGAAAAGTTACTAAAATGATGAGTTTGTTTTATGCTAAATATATCATAGCATAATTTTTAGAATTGTGGTTATAGGACTTTTTAAACTAGTTGTAAGGAAGAATATTCTGGAAATTATTGGATAAATGGATCAGTGAGTGTTTTCCTTATGTGTCTCTTATCTACAACACAAAATCAATTTTTAGATTAAAGATGATTTAGGGAAGGTTTCCACGTGAATATGAGATGAATTTGAGCAATTTTAACATCTTTTATGAATTTGCAAGTGCCAAGATGAGATAGGAATGAGAAGTTTCTGCAAGCAAAGAGTACAAAACGGCAGATTAGCAAAAGCCAAGTGAAAAGCAGCGTGAAGGTTTGAATCTGGAATAACCCCACAGGCTCCTATTTTGACTCTGGGAGGCTCTGGAAACCTCAAGAGGGGTCTAGCTGGCAGAGGCAGCTCACCAGGGCAGGCCTTTCCAGGTTAGAGATCTTGGTCTGTTCCCCTTTCTCTACTTCCTGGCCCACCACCATGGGAACAACCACCGCTTCATGTTCCCACTGCCACAGGCTGCGCCGCTCCGCCATGCTTCCCCTCTATGAAAACTGAAACTGTAAATAAGCCAAGATAAATCTCAGCCTCCTGTCTGTCAGATGTTTTTGTTCCAGTGACTCAAGTCTTACAATCAGCATGTCAACCCCTCAGCGGCAGGTCCACGCACCTAAAAGTAGCAGATTTCCTTAACTGATGAGAATCCCTATTCTGAAACTCAAAAGATCCCCAAATCTGACTTTCTGAAAATCCTAGCATGATTCCACACATGGAAAATTCCATGTCTAATCTCACATGATGGGTCATAGTCATTAAGCAACGTTGGGTCTACATCAGTGATGCCGTGGTGGGCTTTTGTGTGTGCAAACATGTCTGTAAATCTCAAACCTTTCAGATAGTCAATCTGTATAACTCTTTTTTTTTTAATCCTTGAGCTCCTGGGTTCTAAAGATCCTCTCACCCCAAGCCCTTAAGTGTTAGGACTGCAGAGGCACACTGCCAGCGCATCCCAGCTGGGTTTTAGTCGGTTCAGTGGACAGGCTCTAACTTCCAGCGGGCGTCTGCTGCCCTCTAGGCTCCAATGGCAGATCTTGGGCTTGACTTCCTGACTTCTCTTACCCAGGCAAAAATCAACAAATTCTGTAAACCTTGGACCAGCTCCTGCTAGTGCCCCATTTACTACACAGGTGACCCACAGCCACTGTGACCTCACCACGCCACTAAGACTTCCTCTTGTGCCCTCCTCTCCATCGACACCCATGATGGGCGCTGAGGTAGGTGGAACCCTGTGCTAGGAAAATGCATGTGAGTACCCGCCAGCATAGGTTTCTTTGCTGGTTTGGGGTTTGTTGGCAGAAGGTGCCTGCACAAAGCGCACCACCGTGGGACCAGAGTTCCTGAACAAAGGCACCAAAGAGCGGAGGACACACTCGGCGGTTTTTAGTTAGGAGCGTGTGGCTCTCACATCATCTCATATCTGAACTGGAAACAAGGCCGGTGACGCCTATGACACGCCCCTGTGGACTCTGGGTGTCCACAGCGCAGTAAGGGACCCTTACTCATTTGTTTCTTGGAAACAAGCTTAAGGCAGATCCTGCTCCCATTGTCTTGCTGCAGTGCTATGGTCATCAGATCTCTCCAGGAAGCTGTTCACGGCTGTAAATTCATAGGTGCTGTGGGTCACATGGCTTTGTAAAGAAAATCTGGAGAGATACACCCTGGGTGTCAGTGTTGTCTCTCCAAGAAAGCCTTGGATCTGAAACAGTGGTGACACCCGAGATGTTCTAAGGCTCTGGGGACAGAGATCCACGGCCATCTTTCACACACGAGCATCTTTGCTAATGCATTGCACACAATCCAGTACCCACGCCTTGAAACGAAAGAACCTCCACGGAGCCACTAGAGGGCAGCACAAGCCCACCTAATAATCCCACACCCCAGCGGTGTCCTCCCTGAAGAACGTTTTTACAAGGTCATTCGCTCCAGAGCCTCTCAGCCTGTCAAATCTCGGGGAAGCTGTAAAAATACCTTTATGCAGGCCTTACTTCAGACAAAATGAATCAGAATCTCTAGGAGGAGGATCTAGCAACTTCTCATAATAAGTAAATATTGATTAAAATCTTATGCAAAAGAGTGCTAGGTTATTTAGACGTATCTGATATCAACTGACCTCCAAAAGGGCGAAATTTCTAGACTTGGATGAAATTATGTCTTATCTTTGTTTTTTCTTTCTCTCTCTCTTTTTTTCTTGTTCGTTTTGAGACAAGGTCTCTCTAGGTGCCCCTGGTTATTCTGGAACTCACTATGTAGACCAGGCTGGTCTCAGACTTGTAGAGATCTGCCTGCCCCTGCCCTCCCAGTCCTGGTATTATCTGTTGATGAGCATCAAAACTAGTTTAGTTATTTAAAAAAAAAGCAGCAATAAACATGGATGTGCAAACATCTCTGTGGTAGGACTTAGAATCCTTTGGGCATCTTCCCGGTGTGGTATAGCAGGATCGCATAAGAGACCTAAGGCTAGTTTGTCAACAATTCCTTCCAGTGTTGCCCCAAATGTTCTTGCCAGTTCAAACAGGCAGGAGAGAAACAGAAGGTTGTATCAGAAAGGAAGAGACAAGACTGCCCTAATTTGCAAATGGCATGTTTAGAGAATGCATGGGTTTGTTTGTTTTTTTCGTTTTTGTTTTTGCTTTGAAACAGGCTCTCTCTGTGTAGCCCTGGCTGCCCTGGAGCTGACCCCGAACTCACAGAGATCCGCCTGCCTCTGCCTCCCGAGTGCTGGGATTAAAGGCGTGTGACACCATGCCTGGAAGAAATTGAAAAAAATTAAATATCATTTATATTTGTACCAAAATAAAGCTAGAGTTAAAGCTAACAAAAATGTAACCGACTTTCACAATGAAAGCTACAAAATCATTCTAGAAGAGTTTAAAGGCATCCACAAAAAGATAAACTCACATCGTTCATAGGTCATAAGCTCTAGCATTGTTCCTCAAATTATCTAGATACTCAAGAAAATCCCCAACAAAATCTCAGCGGACCCTTTTGCATGAATTGACCACCTCACTCTAAAATTCAGGGTAATACCAAGACCCTAAACAGTAAAATTTGCTTTGAAAAAGCCAGAAGTTTGAGTCTGGTTTCAAAATTGGAGCATAGTGATCAAAACTCTGTGGTACTGACATAAAAACTGCCCACCGACCCGAGGAACTGAGACAAAATGGCCTAACTCCCTAACTGCAGGCAGGTCAAACTGTTGAATGCTGTTGTGAATGCTTGTTTTATGTAGAGGTTTCATAAGCATTGTAAGCTCCCTATAATGTTGTCTCTGGCTTTTAATTGGCAGCAGATAGAATTTTCCCCAGCCTGGCGGCCTGGAATAGGAAACTGTCAGTAAGCTGCCCATTCTCTGGAGAGCAGCCACATGGCTGCCCAGCTGTTCTGGGCACTTTATGCACTCTGGCTGCAAAGACCACTGTGACCGAAGCTGCAAGATCTGATGCAGAAGACCTGGCTTCAGTTACAGCTGCCGCGGACAACTTGTATCAGACCTTGACATGAACATTCCAAACAAGACAGGACTTGATGAATCTCGGAGCCCCTGGAACTAGTCTCACTCAAAATGGGAGAAAAGGTACATCCCCTGCAGCTCAGCAAGAAGCCAGCCATGCGTTTGTGTTGTGTAGTAATTTCTGTTGAGGTGAAAGAGGGAGGCGAAACAACAGTATGTCCTAAGGGGAGGAGAAATACTGCAGCGAAACTCCTGAAGACAGGAAAAGGGCAACTCAGAATAGCTTCAGGAAGTTCCTGAAACTGACCTGACTCACTAGCTTTTTCCTCTCCAAAAGTGTCTAAGCAGTAAAGGCTGAGACTCCCTCTTAGACAAGCCCAGTCATCTAGAAGAAGCAGAGACCAACTGGCTGCTTGGAAGAGGCTCTGACCGTCTGAGGCACTGGGAAAGATGCCCTCTAACCTCTTGAGTTGCCTGCAGACTGTCTATGTGTTCCAGTTTTCCCGGGTTTTGTGCGCTGCCCCCATGTTAGTGTTGGCTTTGGTGATGAAGCTGTCTTTGAGTCATTTCTACTCCTCTAAGCCTTTCACCTATGGTCCTATAAGTAACCCCAATAAAATTCATTGGTTCACCAAGTTGAACTTCGGTGGTATCAGTGCTTATGTCTGTCATAGGCTCCCCTATATGGGGTGAGAAGACATACGTGGTTTGTGTGTGTGTGTGTGTGTGTGTGTGTGTGTGTGTGTTGCATCTTCCCAGAAAAACTGGTCACACAATAGTGTGATTCAGGAAGTACAATTGATTCTTAGGCAGGGCCTGTGTGATCCCTACATAGGGTTTCTTGTTGGTAGAAGTGGAGTCTGTGCTGTGATTCTCGCAAATACAATTCTTTGTCTATAGGTCATACCCACCTCATGCCCCTCCTGGATACGTAAGCAGGTGGTTCCACTCGGTCAGCTTGTAGACACTGACATGCTACCTATGGTGTTGCAGCATGAGGCTCCCAAAGGGTTTCTCTGCAAAGTCTTTTCTGGCCCATTTTAATATTCATCATGGGTGGAGCAGGCTGAGCTGGTAACATAGAGATGGTGGCAGCAATGGCAGCAAGAGTGTGCAAGGAGTGTGGAGGATGAAAAACATAGCAATGTCAAGACTAGCGTATGTATGAAGCCAGAGAAAGGCCAGAAGCTCTTCCCCGGCTGGGTTCACCCAAAGCATGGAAGGTGCTCAAGAAGAGCTTGCAGTACACACCCGGGGCAGGGATGGGCCGTGTGGAGATGACCCATAAAGGGTCATGCAATTCACGGCTTTGGGAAAGCATGCTTTCCTGCAGCTCACCAGCCAACCCCTATTCTAGTGCATTCTCTCCCTTTCTTAAGAAACTGCTTCTATTTCTATTTCAGCCCATGTGCCCTAGGACACAAGAATCTACATACAGTCTCAGATTCATGCAGGTAATAGTAGTGACGAGAAGGTGCCTGGAGAGTTCCAGAGAGTGACTTGGGGCACAGATCACAAACAGCGGTGAGAGTATTGGAGAAAGGTGTGAATAGACGGAGTTCCAGGGAGCTGCAAACCCTTGGAGTCAAAGGTCTAGTTCTAAGAAGTCCAACGCCAGTCATTGTAAGTGCTAACCCTCAAGAAGTATGGAACTAACTTTCGCTAAGAGCACGCCAGTACTGACTGCTGCTGCTATCGGTGCTAAGAGGATTATGTAGCTGCCAAGCACCAAGCCGTGGGCAATCAAAGCCTGAGCACCTCTATCCGTCAGTCTTTGACCCAGAGCCTATATCTGTAATCCCCTAGTTCTTAGGGGTTGATACTGAAGTCTGAGCGAGCTAGCCCAGCCCAGAAGCCTTTGGCACTCAAGGGCCTAAGCCAGACAACACTAGAAGAGCGAGTTCTTGCAGGCTCGCGATTTTTATCGGCCACGTGCGGACAGAACAAAGCAGGGGATCTACGAATGGAGCCACACATAATAGACACGTGATTTTTGACAATAATGCCAAAGCAATTCAGCAGCAAAGGAGAATCTTTTCAATAAACGACTGTGGAAAGATTGATATCGGTATGTAAAAGCAATTTGTTTTAATCGATTCCTCTCACTATACAAAAATATGGCAAAAAAATGAACCAGGAGGGGGCTGGAGAGATGGCTCAGTGGTTAGGAGCATTGCCTGCTCTTCCAAAGGTCCTGAGTTCAATTCCCAGCAACCACATGGTGGCTCACAACCATCTGTAATGATATCTGGTGCCCTCTTCTGGCCTGCAGACATACACACAGACAGAATATTGTATGTATAATAAAAATAAATAAATATTTTTAAAAAAATGAACCAGGAATACAATGCTATAAAAGTACTTAATGCTACTGAGCTGTACAGTTAAAATGATTAAAATCATAAATTTTATATAATACCTATTTTATCACACTGAAAAATTTGGTAGACATTTGATGTGGGATGAACATATTTGTGGCTGTTCTTATGATTATTACATAATGTAGCAGAAAAGGTCAGTATTTACAGTTCATCCACAAATAGTCTTGTTTTGTTTTGTGTCTACACAGCTTGTCCTTAGGAAATATTGGATATTTCCTTTTTTTAAAACCAGCATTAAATATTTAAATAGAGAAGTCTGTATAAATTCCATTTAAGAGTAAAACATGTAGTCTCGTCCTTTTGCGGAATTATGCGTCTAATGTCATCCATGTTTATAATCAAGATTTTTTATTACTAATAGACTAGAAAAAAAATCAACATCTGTCAGGGTAAAAGGATTTTATTAGGATCCATGCTCCTAGTAAAGGGACAAAATTTTTAAGAATTAGGGAACTGAATATATAACCTAAAATGAAATTTTTCTGGAGAAAACCTTTGTGATCTTGGATTATGCAAAAAAAATTCAGATTTTCCATCAAAAGTATGACCCATAGAATGACAAATTTGCAAGCTTTGTTCCTTCGGACCTAAAATCTGATCAGGTGTGGTGGTGGCATCTGTACAGCCAGGTTGAGGAATTACATCATGAGTTCAAGACCAGCTTGGGATACACAGAGACATCTAAACCCACCTGAAAGTCCTGGTTAGGGTTTCTACCGCTATGAGAAAACACCAACACCAAAAGCAAGCTAGGGAACAAGGAGTTTGCTTGACTTACGCTTCGACATCATACATAATCCTTCACTGAAGGAAGTCAGGACACCAAGTCAAACAGGGCGGGAACCTGGAGGCAGGAGCTGACGCAGAGGCCGTGGAGGGGAGCTGCTTACGGACTTACTCATGGTGACCTGTTCTGCCTGCTTTCTCTTAGAACCCAGGACCACCAGCCCAGGGATGGCTCCACCCACCATAGTCTGGGCCCTCCCACATCCATCACCGATTCGGAAAATGCCCTACATCTGGATCTTATGGAGGCGTTTTCTCAGTTGAGGTCTCCTCCTTTCCGACAACTCTAGCTTGTGTCAAGTTGACGTAAAACTAGCTACTGAGCTAAAGAGAAGAAAAACCCTAAAAACCTTCAACATCAGACTTTGAACATTATAACGAATTTATGGATATAGCCATTAATAATTGAACATCACTAATGTAATATATTAATTAAAATAAATATCCAGGTATTTTGCTTATTCTGAAGAAAGTATTTAATACCACTTATAAGGCATCGTTGCTAAAAAGAATCCAACTTAAATTTCTTTAAGTCTTTGAATCTAACTACCATTTGGGGGAAGGAAAAAGTAGAGGGAAAATGGACATGCCCAAACCACAGGGATGTAATTAGGAAAACCAAGATCATAGTCAAATGACCTAGTTTACTTAAAACAAGATTAGGGGGGAAATGAGATCAATTGAGCAGAACCTATGTATTAATAGGTATTTACAGGGGGCGGGTGGAGGATTAACCAAAAGAATGTAAGAGCCATATGGAAGCCTATTTTGCAAGCTAATTTTAAAGTATACTTTTTCAGAGAAAAAAAAAAGAGTTTGAAGGGAGGGGCCTTGCATGGGTGGATAACAGCTCCCAGAAGCCATAGGTTATTAAGCAAAAAACCCCAGTGTTGGGTGTGTGCATCCCCTTTTGAGTCGCTGGTCAAAGAAAACTCAGAAGCCCCACAAAACAATACAGGGTATTATTATTGCTCCTGGGTGCCTGCCAGAACCAGATGATAGAACCTGGTTACTGAAAACACGCAAAGGACTCGAACTGAAGCTGAACCCGAAGCTTCCTTTAGGCTTTCAGGAGGCTGGGAAGAGCTATGAAGGCTACTGAGGAAGAAAAGTCATCAGTAGTAGTTGGCTGTGAACCCTGTGAGCTGACACCTCAGATTGCAGGCGAGCTGTGCCCACTACTGCAACCGTTATGGAGGTAGACAATCACTTTCTGACTGAATTCTGGCCAGCTCCACTGGAGAAATTCATACTACACAACGGATTAGAAGCCTTGTCTGGGGAGGTCATAGCCCTGTGGGAGAAGCTACTATTGTTTTGCTAAATGGACAAGGATTTCAAACCGCCTTCTAAATATTTATGTTTATATCCATATATTAGTACCGCTCTCATGCCTTCTTCCGAGAAGCTCCTGTTCGCCGTGTGCAACCGTTGATGCAGAGGCTTACAACTGGCCAAAATGCTGGGAAAACATGGCTGTTACGGGGCATCTTTATAACCTCCGAGGCACAGAGGACACTCAGAAGAGGAAGCAAAAAGAAAGTTAAAGCCAGCTTTGGAAGCAGTGATGTGAAACACTGTCTCATGGCCGGGCATGTAGGACCCTCCCCCGCCCTGAGGAGCCAAGGCAGTTGATGGTTAGAAGAACGGAAGAGCTGATTCCTTGATGGTATAGCCATTAGTAACTTGCCCTTGCCCGAGGAAAGCATCGGCCACCCTTGCTCATACAGACAACCCTAGTGAAATGCCACACACACACACCCCAAAGCATGAGAGTTAGAGGAGGACACATTGGTAGAAAGAAAGGGTTTGGTGGAAGAGGGACAGAAATAAGAGAGGATAATTGGGGGGGTTGGAATATGATCAAAGTATATTAAATGTATATATATATATATATATGAATTATGAAAGAATAAATAAGCCAACTAAGATTTTAGACACATTGGATATTTAATATTAAAAAATTATTATAAGCCAAGCATGGTGCCGTACACCTATAATCCTAGTATTTAGGAGATGGAAATTGGAAAATCAGATATTCAAGGGTGTCCTCAGCTCCATAGCAAATCCAAAGCCACCCCGGGCTACACGAGAGCCTGTCTCAAAAAAGAAAGAGAATGAGACCTCCCAGGTTAATCATGGCAGCTTAGTCACTTTAAGGTTTTGTGTTTCCCAGCCAGGCACAGCAGTAAATGTCTTTAATACCAGTACTTGGGAGACACAGGCAGACAGATATCTATGTGTGCAAGGCCAGGCTGCACTAGATAGTGAGTTCCAGGCCATGCGAGGCTATATAGTAAGACCTCATTTCAAAAAAAAAATTGTCTATTTTCTGATAAACACTGAAATATTTCATGTTATAGCTGATATTTAGAACTTACCTTAAATTGCTTGAGTAGAAATGCTGTGGGAGTATAGACGGAAGGATTTTGTTTTATTTATTTACTTATTTTTTTATTCATTTTGGTTTTTCAAGACAAGGTTTCTCTGTATAGCCCTGGATGTCCTGGAACTTACTCTGTAGACCAGGCTGAATTTGAACTACGAGATTTGCCTGCCTCTGCCTCCCTCCCGAGTGCTGGGACTGAAGGTGTGCGCCCCACACCCAGCAAGGGAAGGGTTTTTAAAGAAGAAATCCACAAGAAGACCTTGAATATCTGCACAAACAAGCCAAGAATTGGTTTGCTCTGCTAAGATTAGGTAGTCAAGGCAACCTGAATGTCTGCATAAGCAGGTTACAGAAACCAAAAGCAGTTTATCATAACATAACAAGTAGGTGATCATAACTGTACATTTCTGGGTAGGGTTAACTAAGTCAGGTTACTGGGATCTTTCACCCCCTAACATCTGACTCTGGGTTTTTATTATTAAAACCAATTAGAATTCGCACTACAGACAAGAGTCAGAGGCAAACGGCTAGAGGTACCAAGATGGATGCCTAGCATAAAATGGAGGTTTGTTTGTTGGTTTGTCTGTGTTTTAGCCATCCCGCTGGTTTAGTAAAGTGGTGGTTGTAGGTTCAAGGACTTCACTAGCCCCGGGTAGTTGGCTAAGTTTCCAGACCAGGCATCTCTCTTGTTCAGATGGTTAGGAGTTCAACTAGAGCAGTTAGAGACCTGCTGGTTACCGCAAAGGTATGCACGCCATTACCGCACCCTGCACCCTCAGGGATATTAGATTTTCTTTTCTTTTTTGAGAGAGAGAGAGAGAGAGAGAGAGAGAGAGAGAGAGAGAGAGAGAACCATTTTTAATAGATTCTGAAAATAGGAAACCAAAGAGAAAGTCTGGTCTAAAATCCTACACTGTCCTATAGGTGCACACCTGGCCCTTCACACTAAGTGTTCACCTCAGGTATTAACAAAGACGCCCAGCCCAGTGATAGAAGCGCTAACAACATTCATGCTTCTGACTTGATCGCAAGTTCATCAATCACTTTCTGTAACTAGAGTTACAAGAAGAGAGAGTCCTGCCCAGCAGGGTGGCAGCATGCCAGGTCCCTGAAGGTGGGGACGTGTCCCACTGTAAACTGGGATATTAGCATTCTGATGTATCCTTCCGTCTCGTTCCAGTTTAATTTCAATGGCTCTGTCCCAAAGAAACCACTTGGCTTAAAGCTCATCAACAAAATCAGAGCCACGTGGCTGCAAAGCCGAGGAATGCTGACACCTGGTTCTCCCCACTGACTGTGTCTCCCAGTTCTCACCCTGCTAGCCCAGGGCAGAGGCAGGGAGACAGTTCTGAGCATCAGGGCAGAAGTGACCACAACCCCTAACCTTCTAACCAAAGAATGTGATTGCCACCATTTCTCCTCTGAGCTGATCTCTTCTGAGTCTTCTCCCTCTGAGATGAAAGCATTGCCCACTAAAGCTTTTTGACTACAGTATTGTGGGGGATATAAATTAAATCTGTCTTGCTAACGTAAATCTTACACATGAACCATAGTGTCACACATCTTTGATCCCAGGACTTGGGCGTTCAAGATCAGCCTGATCTACAAGGCAAGTTCCGGTCCAACCCAGGATACAGAGTGAGACCCTGTATCTCAAAAATATAAAACAAAAATCGATGTTTTGAAGCTGTGGAGATAGCTCAATCAGTACCTATAGCTCTTCAGAACCTAGGTTTAAAAAAAAAATCAGATGTAGTGGTATACTCCTGAAGTCCCAGTGCTGGGAAGACAGACAGAGGGACCCTGGGACTTACTAGCCAACTAGCCCGGCCCCCTTGGCAAGCTCCAGGTGACTTTTTTTTTTAAATGAATGATGCCTTAGGAATGACACTTGAAGTTGTCCTCTAACCTCCATGTGCGTGAACACACATGTGCATGTGTGCCAGGACCGGTACCCACACAGAGTTACATGCTTTCTAAATAGTAGGAATTATGAGGTATCCGCCCACACAATAGTAATCAAAGTATCTAGGGTGTGCCTGGTAGAAGAGTCGCTGTAGATCTACAAAGAGAGAGGTTGTTTGGACTGAAGCAGTCTTGGAAAGCTTCCTGTAGACACGAGTATTTAAACTAGTGCTTGGGGAAAAGAGGTTTCTTTCCTACGGGTGATTTGAATGTAGCCATCAGCACATGTAACCTGCTGAAATCTCTGCGATGCTGTGTGGGGCTCACAGGATTCCATTGCTCTGAGAGCATTTTATATTGTATATAACTCATCTGAATTCGGTGAATCTGGGGCTTCATTTTGTCTCTGTGCGGAAACTGGGGTTGTGGATGTCTCCCTGCGGGCACATTTTTTCTGCCTCACATGAACAGAAACTGTGGAGATGGGTCTTCCGAAGCTGACCATATGTGTTTCTAGGTATAGACATCTGTGTGGGTGCGTTTCTCCACAGAATTTTTGGTCTTTGTGGGTGTGTGCACATGCGGTCCTACGGGGATGAGAAGAACAGAGAAAAGGTCTAGAGGGACTGAGAGTTTGTGGAGGGGAGCCCCTGCTCAGAAGCCTGTGGGCTTTCACACATTACACTTTCCTGGGGTCCTTGAGTACCAGCCTCAGTACCCCCTCAGGGCTCGGAACTGTATGTTTATGGCAGGCGAGGATCTGAAGGTAAAAAGATTAACCCAAGTACATTACCTCTGCATCTTCTTTATTTTTCAGGGGAGGGGAGGAAGTGAAGTGAAGGGGTGCAAAGATGGAGAGTAAGGGGACAAATAAGGAAAATAAGGGGTGATCTCCACCAGGATTCTAGTTTTCACAGACATGGTTAGAAAATTCCATAGGCAAGGACAATAATAATATGCATATCAAAATCACAAAATGGGCAGGTAGAACCTGACAAAGCAGTACTCCGGAGCAGGTGACCTGACCCAGGAATGAGCCTGACATTCTAAACCATTAGATAAGGTTACTAAACGTCCCTGAATCCTGGATTTCCCCATTCCCCTCATCCAATCTCTTTGGTGATAACCAGCTTTGGGGACACCCAGATTTGTTTGTTAGCAAAGGTGGGACATACTGTCTTCCTGCTCAGTGCCTGTCTTCTTTAGACATTTCTATGTGGTCTGTTAGCAGGTAATTTAGTGGGACTGATTCTGTAAATCTGACTGTTAGAACAAAGGGTGAATGTTGTCACTGTAAGGCCTCATGGTGTGGGGGAATGGAGCAAGGTCACCCCGTTGCTTCGCTGGAGAAGTTACACTGCTGAGGTGTTTTGGGAATGAATCCCATTTTAAAGGGAGAATCATGACCTTATGAGGTGTCCACAGTGACTTTTCCAAAAGACAAGACTTCCCGCAGCTCCGCAAAACGTGTTATTCCATGTGAATGTGTATGTATATACTTCCCGTGGATCCCTATTGGTCTGTCGCTGTTCATTTACCGTATAGTCTTGTGGGCTCCAGCAACACTTCATGTAATCAATACCTGAAAAGGAGTCTACTGTCGTGGCGGGAGCTTAAAACCCCAGAGCTGGGGAGGTGGAGATCAGCATATTCCTGGACTCGCTGGCCTGTCAGTCTAACCCACTTGGCAAGTTCCAGGCCAGTGAGAGACCCAGTCTCAAGTTAAAAATAAAATATAAAGGGGCTGGAGAGATGGCTCAGTGGTTAAGAGCATTGCCTGCTCTTCCAAAGGTCCTGAGTTCAATTCCCAGCAACCACATGGTGGCTCACAACCATCTGTAAGGAGGTCTGGTGCCCTCTTCTGGCCTGCAGGCATACACACAGACAGAATATTGTATACATAATAAATAAATAAATATTTATAAAAAATAATAAAAACATAAAAATTTTAAAAAGGTAGAGAGCATCTGAGTGAGGAACCTAATTGTCCGCTGTCTGTCACACACATGAACATACATATGTACCCACACCATGAACAGAAGCCCTCAGTGTTCTCACCAAATACACACATAACTAGCGTTCATTAGCTAATCTTCATTTTTTACTTGTTTTAAAACATGTTTACATGATAAATACATGGTCAATCCAAGTAACAAACATGTTTGGCGTCCAAAGGAAAAGAATTAGTGACCAGACAGCTCGTGTTTCTTCTCATGAACTCTGAGCATACACTTGTATAGTGGTCTCTATACTACAGCTATGTGCTGACAAGAGACAGAATTAGTTCAAAGCCAGTGTAGGAAGTTTTGGGTACAATTCTGAGTCTCTAAAATCTAGCTTACCTTACAAAACCACCAACACACAAGATTTTGGTTTTTCTATAAAGGAAGTGAATAATTTCCTGTGACCCAAATTCCCTAATTTTTCTACCTTAGTTTTCTGGGTTAAGTAAATTATCGCTCTTCTACCAAAACTTCCTCTAAATTTAAAAATGCAAGCATATGTACCTCTAGATGCATTGACAGTCATAGGTATATTTTGAAGGGGCCTAATTTTATGCAATTGTTGTAACTGTGGAAATCATAAGTGTGTTAAAATATTTGTGACTTTCATACTGGGCTGTAGCTCACTGGTGGAATGTGAGCCTAGCATGTACAAGACTCTGGGTTCTCTCCACAGCAAGGTGAGAAAATTAAATCAAAACCTGTCATTTTCAGATCCTCAACTAACCATAAGAGTTTAAATAAATTATAGATAAGTTTTGGATGCATGAAATCTTTCCAAGAAACACACAAAACACTGCTCACTAAATATAATTTTGATTTACACCTTTCTTTCCTAGAATAGCAATACATGCAGAAATGTATTAGAGGTAATCCCAGCACTCGGGAGGCAGAGGCAGGCGGATCTCTGTGAGTTGAAGGCCAGCTTCGTCTAGAAGAGCTAGTTCCAGGACAGGAACCAAAAACAAAAAAAGCTACGGAGAAACCCTGTCTCGAAAAATTAAAAAAAGAAAGAAATGTATCAGAGGGTCCTCTGCTATCTTAGATTTGCTGGTGTGGTCTGCAGGGGATGCTCACGAAACAAACCAGCCTAATAGCGTGTGGTTTTGTGTCTTCTCGTTTCTCTTCATCCTCAGTTTCTTATTTTAGTTAAAGATGATAATATAATTGATTGAATATATAAGATGATATATATGACACGTCATAGAGAAAATGGAATGCAAGTGATAGTTACTATGATTTACCGCTTTCTCCCATGCGAAAATATCCTTCCAAGCTGGAGTTCAATCCACTTTGTGAGACATTAAGAGCAAAGAACCAATGGACTTGAAGTTAAGAATAATAGATATTTTCCATGTGAAAAGCAGGAGCTCCTGGGTAAAACGATGGGCTGGAGGGTGTCTCTAGTGCTGTCTCTATGAGATTACGTGAAGGCGAGCACAGTGGAAGATTAGCAGGGCTCTTGGGTAAAATGATGGGCTGGAGGGTGTCTCTAACGCTGTCTCTGTGTGGTTACATGAAGGCATGAAGGCAAGCACAGTGGAACATTAGCAGGGCCACCGCACCTGGCATTTACTCTGGAGTGGCAGTCACTTAGGCCTTGGAATTATCTCCTTAAGTATCAGTGGTTGTTATCTGAGATTTATGCAGTTGCTCTTTCTTGGGAATTTCAGAGTCTTAGCATAACCTCCGTCATTAGACCTGGAATTCTTATAATGACTGTGAGTGCTTAGGTAATGGTTCCTTAAGACAACTCCTAGTTCAGGTAAGAGCTATTGGTCCTCAGGAAATGACTTGCTAAATGGATTCTTGTGTATCAATAAACAAAGCTTCTGCAGAGCTCTGGTCAGTAGGTCCTTGAGACTGATTCCTCCTGCTGCTTTTGCTGAGCCTAAATTCACTCTGCAGTATCTCTCTTTCTTTGACTGACCCGCATAGCTCAGAGCACCGACGGGAAAGAGTCAGATTAAGAAAAAGTAGACTTTGCCGCAATAGTGAAATAGAAGAACATGGAAACCCACAAAAGTGAAAAGATCCTGGAAGAGAGCATGCGAGGGAGGAGAGACGGTGCCACTCAGAAATCAGGCGTAACACAGCCTCGAACGGTTCAGTCCTCTGGCAAGGGGGTGGGACAGAGACCACTTTACAGGGTAACAGAAAAGTCAGGCAGTCCCACCCCCAGGACAAGCTCACAGCCTTCCAAACTGCAAATGAGACAGGGTTTGGTGCCACAGTGACTCCTCTCCTCCCATGGCGAGGACAGCAGTAGACAAATACCAATGTGCCACACTGTGCGACTTAGAAGTGGCTGCCACACTGTGCGACTTAGAAGCAAGTGGCTATCACACTGTGTGACTTAGAAGCAAGTGGCTGCCACACTGTGTGACTTAGAAGCAAGTGGCTGCCACACTGTGTGACTTAGAAGGAAGTGGCTGAGCACCATCTTAAAAGTCTACTGATGGGCTGGGCTTCTGGTGGTGCAGCACTTTAATCCCAGCACTTGGGAGGTAGTGTCAGGTGGATCTCTGTGAGTTCAAGACCAGTCTGGTCTACATAGCGAGTTCCAGGACAGGGAGAGCTATATAGTAAAGACAGCCTGTCTCAAAAAACCAAAACCAAGATCTATTGTTAAAAACCAAACTACTCTGGGAGCTTGAGATCAGG
Source organism: Microtus oregoni (assembly GCF_018167655.1). NCBI lineage: Eukaryota > Metazoa > Chordata > Mammalia > Rodentia > Cricetidae > Microtus > Microtus oregoni. Next base: position 5,828,454 of record NW_024543076.1, on the reverse strand, counting down.
GAGCACCCACAGGTAGGGAGCCTCGGTCTGGCCTGTCATGGCCTCTGGATGAGAGAGGGGTCAAAGAAGCAGTGGGGAGGGGGGAGGCAGTCTGATCCCTGATAGAAAACCCAATCCAAAAGCTAAGCCACCATAGAGGATACTTAGAGGAATACTAAATATAAAGGAAAGAGAAAGACAGTCTCAATCAGGAGGGCACAGGAGGAAGGTTAATGTTATAAAAGGGAATCAATGAACAAAGAGACCTAAGAGAGGCCTCACTATGTCCAACCAAGTAATCAATCAAAACCTGGGAACTAAAGGGGAGAAAGAAAAGAATAAACAATGATCCAACCAGAAAAGCAACTAAATAAGTGAACAGTAATTAGTAAAAATCCCCCAATAATAACCTTAAATGTAAATGTCCTCAAAGCACAAATTAAGGGATAGAGACTGCTGACTGGATTGGGGGGAAAAAAAAAACAGACTAAGGAGCTCAAGAAACACACCTCACTGGCAAAGACGCCAACAGAGAGCCAACGGAGAGAAAAGGCTCTAACACGTGAAGAGAAACAAAAGACAAGCTGGTGTCGCTACTGTGATGTCTGGTAGGGTAACCAAAGCTAGTCTGCAAGGACAAAGAGGGTTAGCATGTGGGGATGGAAAGGTGACTTGGAGGGCTGCTCCTCCAGAGGACCCAGGTTTGATTCCCAGTACGCACATGAAGGCCAGTACCAGCTGTAGCTCTGCTCTCAGGAGATCCAGTGGCCCCATCTGACTTCTTCAGACATCAGTCATGCATGTGGTGCACAGACAGAAATGTGTATGCAAAACACCAGCACACATAAAATTAAATTAAATTTAAAATTTTTAAGGTGCTGGAGAGATGGCTCAGCAGTAAAGAGCATTGGCTAAGTTCAATTCCCGGCAACCACATGGTGGCTCACAGCCATCTATAGTGGGGCCTGGTGCCCTCTTCTGGCACAAAGGTGTATGTGCAGATAGAGCACTCATATACATAAAACAAATAAATACATGTTTAAAAAAATTAGGATTAAAAAGATCACCACATAATAATAAAGGGAACAATTCACAAGAAGATTTAACAATTATAAATATATATGCACCAACTGTTGGAATATGTGTAATATAAAAATGGGGGATTATTTGGGGTTACTAGGGAGACCTACAAGAAGGATTTAACCTTCTGATGCTCTGAATAAAGTTGGATATTGCATGAGACTTTAATCCACCTCATTTTTAGACCCCACTCTCCCAGATTCATACCGCCAGCTAGAGCGGCAAACAAGATATCCGAGAAAAGGAAAAAATCGAAAATAATCAATACCACCACAAAGACCTTTGGAACAGTATCAGAAGCATTGAATTCATGTCGGAAGGGTTACAGGACAAAAGTAGACTGGGACAGAAACTGTATAATGCCCCCAAACTGCCCAAATTTAATGAAAATTCTACATTTACAGATTCGAAAACCTTGGTGATTCTCAACCAACGTAAGACGTCCGTGCCTGTTGATGTAAGAATGTCCTCCCTGCTCCCAGCATCCCAGGAGAGGCTGAGGCTGGAGGACCACACCTCCAAAACCTTCCTGTGCTGCAAACAGTTCAAGGCCACCTGGGGCAACCTGACAAGGCCCTGTCTCAAAATAAAATTGTTTCAAGGGAAGAGTACACAAGGCATATAGCTCAATGGCTTACCTTGTATGATAATGACCTAGGTTCAAGTCCCAGGACCACAGGGGTAAGAGACAACAGAGGGAGGGAAATGCAGGAAAACCATGCCTTAACCCTTGGGGGAGTGGGGTGGTGGCGATTGGTTTATTTTCCTAACCTGAAAAACTCAATTCAATTCTTGTGATAGAGAAATAAGTCATATAATTCATTCCTACAGGCTACTGCTGGGCTGGAGAGATGGCTCGGTGGTTAGGAACACTGATTGCTCTTCAGGAGGTTCAATCCAAGCAATCACATGGTGGCTCACAAGCATCTATAGTGGGGTTTGATGCCCTCTTCTGGCATAAAGGCATACATGCAGATAGAGCACCCATATACATAAAATAAATAAACTTAAAAAAAAAAAACTATAAAAGTGCTAGAGACGTGGTTGCTCTTCCAGAAGACTCTGGTTTAGTTCCCAGCACCCACACAGCCATTTGTAACTCAAGTTCCAGGAGATTCTTTGGCTCTTCAGGAACTAGGCACACATGTGATATACAAATATACACGTAAGGAAAACACTCGAACACATAAAACAAAAATTAAAAAAAAGAATTCTGTAAAATTCTTTCTCCCCATGATTCCATTATCTTTGTTATCTGGGAAATGTTAGGGATATTAACGGAATTCTAAAATTAAACTTTGCACAGTTTAGGCTTCAGAAGCGCTTGGATCTTTACGACCTAGAGCAGCGGTCAGCGAGTTTTTCTGTGAAGAATCAGATAATAAATAATGTAGGCTTTGTAGATAATGCTCTAAGAAAGGGCCAGATAGTGAATTATTCATTTAGGCTTTGCAAATCCCTCCTCAGGCTCCTTCCCAGAAGGCAGTGTGGGCAAGGTGCTGTCTGTGAGCTCAAAGGGCCCCTCGCCTGTGCCATGTGTTTGGGGGCCCAAGCTTCGTTAGTTTCTCTGAAGCAAACCTTTAAATGCTGCCGCCTTTGGGAGAGGAGATATGGCAAGAGTGTGAGGCGTGGGAGAGGAGACTTGGGGATCTGTCTTCATATGTTCAAAATACCACCCTTCACACACACACACACACACAACACACACACAACACACACACACAACACACACACACACATACACACAACACACACACACACCACACACACACACTTTCTGAGATAGTTGGGGCACGAATCACAAATCCTGGGCCCTTTCAGAGATTGTCTTTTTCTTGTACCCCACTCCATGGCGTTTAGCAGTCCCTTTCTCTGGGCTCCCAAACCAGTTCCCACCAGTCCATCTGGTTTTCAGCTCTCAATTTTTGAAAGTCTTTCTCACCTTTCATCTCACTGTCTCTCCATCTGCTCCTCTCTTTATTTTCTTAGATTATGAGCTTATTCCTTTTAGAACCCTCCCCCGCGTGTGTGCGGTTCTGTATATGTGGGGGGGAAGGTGGGTTTCTGTGTGTCTGTGTGTGTATGCGTATCTGTGCCTCTGTGTGTGTGAGTGTGTGTGTGTGTGTGTGTGTGTATGCGTATCTGTGCCTCTGTATGTGTGAGTGTGTGTGTGTATGCGTATCTGTGCCTCTGTGTGTGTGTGAGTGTGTGTGTGTGTATGCGTATCTGTGCCTCTGTGTGTGTGAGTGTGTGTGTGTGTGTATGCGTATCTGTGCCTCTGTGTGTGTGAGTGTGTGTGTGTGTGTATGCGTATCTGTGCCTCTGTGTGTGTGAGTGTGTGTGAGTGTGTGTGTGTGTGTGTGTGTGTGTGTGTGTTGATAGTGGGAAGGTTTCGAGGTAAATGAATATGATTAAAATTTGACTAAAAACCTAAGCCCCACCAGGATGTAGGTTAAGTCCCACTCTGTCAGCAGGAGATAATGAGGGCTTTCAAGCACACAGTTTGAGTTCTTTCCACTCAGGAGAGTTTTCTTCTCTTGTGCCTTGATTTCTACCTTAGGCTCTACGCCTGTGCTTCACATCTACATAATGCGGTTTTGTTTGTACAGCCTAAAGGAAGCTCAAAAGCTCAGTTTACATGCTAGGAATCTCCTTCTTAAGTTTATTATTTTATGTGCGCAGGTGTTTTTGCCTTCAAATATTTCTATGCACCATGTTCATGCATGACTGGTACCATGGAAGTCAGAAGAATGTCGAGTCCCCCGGGGCTGGAGTTACAGACAGCGGTGAGTGGAACCCCGGTCCTCTGCAGCGAGTCCCCTGGAACTGAGTTACAGACAGTGGTGAGCCACCATGTCAGTGTTGTGAGTGGAACCCCGGACCTCTGCAGCAGCAGCATCTTAACCACCGAGTCTGCTCTCCAGCCCCAGGAATCTGGGCTTTGCAGTTCCAGCTAAGCTTATTATGTGATATCTACAATATTTTGTTGTGCTATAGTCTCTCTCTCCTAACACCCTTTTCAACTTTGTCCCCATGACACTTGAGTTTCTGGCCCATCACCGGTTTCTAAGCATCTGTTTATCTGTCTGCACCTGCACTTTATTGAAAACACCGGCAGACATGCTTCGGCAACATGCGCCTCAGCATCGCAATGCCGAGCCTTCCCAGGCCTTCAGCTCTTCTAATACGGATTGTCAAAGGTCCATGATGGGACCTTTCTGTCCACCACTGAATGAAAATCAAAATGTCTAAAATCAAAAAGCAACCAAAACAAAGAACAGGTAAAACCCAAACAACCCTGTAAAGATGGGAAGAGAGAACCAATTGTACAATTGTCCTCTTACCACCACACATGGCACACAACAGAATAAACAGGATAGTTTTTCAAGACAGGGTTCGACTTTGTAACAGCCTTGGTTGTCCTGGAACTAGTTCAGTAGTCCAGGCTGACCTTAAACTCACAGAGATCCGCCTGCCTCTGCCTCCCGAGTGCTGGGATTAAAGGCAAGCACCACCACCACCTGGCCAAAAGAAAAAAAAAATTAAAGAAAGCAACCAAACAAAAAGATAGGCAAATAGGAGGGGACTTGTGCTGTCCTTCTGCTGACTCCAATGGCTCTGTCTCATCCTGCTCATTCCTACTTTATCCCTCTCAACACAACCTTCATCATCCCTGCGATGTAAAATGCCACCACCAGAACTCTGGGGCAACAACTTGCCCTTCTGCTACCATCCAATGGTGCAGATGCCCGCTGATCTTGCCATCCTCTCAGTGCTCTGGGGTCACCCAGCCACCTTGGAACCTCTGCATTCCAGCTGCGCATCACTGGGAACCCGGGTCTGTAGTAATAAGAGCGGCGGGGCTGCGTCCCCAACACCCCAGCAGCCTGCGTCCCCAACACCCCAGCAGCCTGCTAGCTTATGCCCGAAATAACAACACACAAACTGTATTCATTTAAACACTGCTTGGCCCTTTAGCTCTAGCCCTTACTGGCTAATTCTGATATCCCGATCAACCCATCTCTAATAATCTGTGGGTCACTGGTCTTACCGGGAAGATTCTAGCCTAAGTCCATCCTGGGTCGGAGCTTCATCTCGTGTGTCTGCCCGGAAGCAGGCAGCATGGCGTCTCTGCTCCAGAGAGCAGAGCTGTCAGTCTGAGCTCACTTCCTCTTCCTCCCAGCATTCTGTTCTGTTTACTCCACCCACCTGTGTTCTAACCTATGAGGGCCAGCCAAGCAGTTTCTTTATTTTTTTAACCAATGACCTTCCTCCATCACGGGACTACTTGGGAGTCCTAACTACTCACAAGCCTTTGTATATCAGGAAGCTTCTGCTAGGCTGGCACTCTGTTACTTGGCCTTCTCCTGCCGTCATGCTCCCTCCCTCAGCGGCACCTGCTCCTCCTCCTTCGCCTCTCCTCTGAACGGAGTTTCTCTTTTCTCAGGTGCCCCTGCTTTTACTGGGTTCATAGAAATACTATCGATAGGTAGGATTGGAGTGTCAGTAAATGATTTGGGTCTTCATTGGTTTGTCGTCCAAATATTAGTTCCACTTAAGTCCCCTGTTTATTGTTATTTCCACCACAGGATACAAACCTCAGGTGGATGCTACTCCCTTATCTGGTCTCCTTACTGCTGTATCTTCTATCTATAGCACGAGGCCTGTAACCAACAGATACAAAGAATGAAGGAGTGAGAGAGAGAACCGAAAATCGGGAAACGATGTTTATTTTACTGGCACTGGGACTCTAAGCAAAGTCTTAAAGGATGGGATTGGCAGGTGGTTCAGTGTCTCCGGGCACTGTGATTGTAATCATGGGAAGCAGCAGCCTGCATCATCCCCACCCTTGGTAAGAGCTATTAAATTGGGTCTCAGCTGCATGCTGTGCAGTAGAATCCACTACTGTAAATATTCAAGTCCATAAACTAGCCTCCTGAGGAGAGCTGAACAGACATCACCAACCTAAGACAGCCAGCCTCTCTGCTCCATCCTCTTAGTCATGATATCTTGCCTCTCCCCCCACCCCCCGAAATTAGGGCTCTTTAGTCAATCCAGTGACCTAGCATCTTGTAAACATTTTCCAAGAATCTCAGTTCTGATCTGGATAACTTCATCCCCTGCGAAGATCATCTGTAATGTTACAAACCAAGTATTCCTACACTTCTACATCGGAAGGACAAAGAGTACTATAAAGAGAACATCACTTTTATGTGTTAAATACCATTTCCATGAAAAATGGGTGAGAAAAAAAATGTTGGTTGTCTCCCTAAAATCTCAGGGACTGAGCCACGGCTGGAGTTGAAGTCTCCTGTGTCAGGAAGGGGCCACCTGCTTGCACAGGTTTCCCAGTGCAGGCGTATACCTTAGGTTTCTTGTCAGAGGCTAACCCGGCCAACTTGTCCTCTGCTAGAATAGAAGGAACCTGACGTCTGACGTGCCGTTTGGGAGTTGTCACTCAAATGTTTAACAGCTCTTGTTTGAAGGGCAGGCGCAAGACTTCCCTTATTAAAAGTCATACCCAGAATCCTACAGGCCTGATTACCAAAGAGTGCTGTGGCTATTTCCCACCACCAAAGCAAATCAGAAGGTATTAAAGGAAACAAAAGAGCCTGGATGTAGTGCCATGAGAATCAGGGACATTTTACTCATGGTATTTAAGAAGATTCAGGGTAATTATGTCACTGTGGCTTTTCAGAACTGACCATCAGGGAGCAGATCATTTAAGCTGTACAGAAAAACTAAAGAAGTCCTGAGGCAGGGAAGGGACATGGAGAACTGACATAAAAGATTGGGCATATTTTTCAAGCTAACAATTTTAATGCTAACACTAAAAAAAAAAATGGTTCTAAACATACTTCAGTGTCAAGGGTGAGATTAAATTGAGAGACTGTATTCTCCCTGGAAACATATCTAGGCAAGACTTACCCAGCCTGGGAGGAGTTGACAGAAGCTGAACGAGAGGAAGAAACTGAGCCATCAACCTGTAGCACTGACTTCTTCAGGTTAGTGTTGAGGAGACTCGAACCCTCAACTGATCCCACACGCCAATACTCAAGGAACAAACAGTGTAAATTTTATACTGCCACATACAGGCAACCAGCTCCCTAGAAGGCCAGAAGTCGGCAGTGGAACCCTTCAGTGCTCCTCTCTCTGATCTCCAGCCACCTGACACGTCTCCAGGGTTGAACCCAGATTCAGTCTCCACGTCTGTGCCTGCTTTGATCTGTGTGGCCACTATCCCTCCCACCCTTCCCTATCTCAAGGCTTCAAAACAAGCCCTGGCCTAAGAAAGCCCAGAGTGTGTTTATGGGATAGCGTCTCCTATTGTACCCATCCTTCAGAGATGGCTGCTGTCCGAGCCGCTCTCTATTGGGAAATGAACCCAAATTTCCCCACGCCAAAGCAGCAAGAGCTCACAGATGTTAGAAGTTCAAGCAAGGAGAAGAGGTTGGACTTCGATTTCTTCCGACCCTGAGGATCTGTAGAAGGCAAATGTCAGACTTCCAGTAACTGTAGCTTTCTATGATATCAGGAAGATGGTTATAATTTTTCAGTTAAGCTTACCCATCTTTTCCATATCCTAACCTAACCACTGTTCGATTTCACATAGACCAGAGACTTGGCACACACACAAAAAGATGCTTAATAAGTAAGACTAAACAAACAATTTAAAGGAGTAACAATAGCAATGAAATTTTGGGTGGTTTTTCTAGGTTTACAAGTTTCACTACAGTGGCTGCATTACTCAGGTTTCTGTTACTGAAATTATCGACTTAGAGAGAGGGGAGGTTTATTTTGTCTCCCAGCTTCACAGGATGCGGTCTGTACTCAATCAGCCTCGTTGCTTTTGGGTCCTTGTGAAGGCAGCACATCACCATTAGGGAGGTTTGCATGGCAGAACAAAACCACTCATCTCAGCACTAGGAAACAAGGGAAAAAAGAAGATGCTGGGGTCCCATAATCTCCATAATAGGTGTGTCCCCAGTAACTTAAAAACCTTCTGCTTGGTTCAGAGGTTTAGAGCATTGCCTGCTCTTCCAAAGGTCCTGAGTTCAATTCTCAGCAACCACATGGTGGCTCACAACCATCTATGATGGGGTCTGGTGCCCTCTTCTGGCCTGCAGACATACACACAGACTGAATATTGTATACATAATAAACAAATAAATAAATATTAAAAAAAAAAACCAAACTTCTGCTTGTCAACTTCTTAAAAATTTCCACCCTTCAGATGGTGCCCAGATGAGACCAAGTGTTTAACACTGGGACCTTTAGGGAAATTCCAGATCCAAGTAGTGGCAGAGTTATGACAATAATACTAATATGATAATAAGCTAAATATTTTTATTCAAATGTTTTATATAATGAATATGTTTGTCTTAGTTACTCTTCTATTGCCATGACAAAACATCAAGACCGAGGCAACTTATAAAAGAAAATATTCAATTTGCGGCTTGTGGTGAAAGTCCATGACCATCATGGTGGGGAACATGGAAGCCGAGAGGCAAGCATGATGCTGGACCAGTAGCTGAAAACTCACATCCTCATCTGTAAGTGGGGGGCAGGAGAGCTAACTGGGAACAGCATGGGCTTTGAGCCCACCCTCAGCGACATGCCTCCTCCAACAAGGCCACGCCTCCTAACCCTTCCCAAACAGTTCCAGCAACTGGGTACTAAGTATGCAAATATATGGTTCTATGCGTAGGCCATTATAATCCAAACCACCACAATATTTTAACATTAAATATGTAAATATAGTGAAAAATTTTCATTTTAAGTATAAACAGCTGGTCTACACTAGACTATCTCTATAACAAAATGCTGCTCTATATATTCCAGAAAAATTTTCTAAATGTGCGCTCATCATCACTTCTCTGCTCGCTATCCCAGCCTGGCTCATTTTAAAATATGGGCCCCTCCACCATGATAACATGAGCCCCCATACTCACCCTAGCAGACAGGCTCCACAAGAGCAGGAATTCCTGGGTCTTCACTGCTGTATCCTAGCTCCAAGAACAATGTTTGGTAACTCTGAGTCACTAACCATCGCAGAATTAATGAACGAAAGTCTGTGTAAGTCTTTTAGTATCTGCAGTTATGTTTCCTGTGTGAGTCTCTGTGTCCATACAAGCATGTGAGTGCCAGTACCCATGGAGGACAAGCTGGATCCCCAAGACCTGGAGTCACAGGCAGTAGTATAAGCCGCCCAAAATGGGTGCTGAGAATCAAGCCCGGGTTCTCTGCAAGAGGAGCTCTTAACCATGGAGCCATTTCTCCAGCCCTGCTCTTTATCCAAAGGCAGGAATACTAATGCAGTTAAGCAGAAACAAGGAAAATAAACTTATTACACGTATTTTCTGGAGGAATTTTTAAAACTTTGTTTATTTTATATGCAAGGGTATTCTCTCTACATTTATGTCTGTGTACCACATTCATGACTGCGGAGGCCAGAAGAGGGTGCTAACTTCTCGGGGTCTGGGGTAATGGCCTCTGTAAACTGCCGTGTGAGTGCTGGGACTCGAACTTGGGTCCTCTGGAATTACAGTGCTCTCAACTGCTAAGCCAGCTCTCCGGGCCTCTTGCAGAATTTATGACAAACACTTACAGTAGATATGTTAGGTTCTATACTAAGCGCTTGACTTACAAACATTGTGATACGGCCCCTCTGGTGAGCTTTCCTTCTAAAAACCTGGGGAAAACAGACAAAAAGGCACTCAGAGAGGTGAGCACTGCTGTTAGCTGGCCATAGATGGTTTCATTAGCAGTTTAGTGAAGCCTGAGTCAACTTCATGCGTTGTTCTTGACATTCTAAATCACAAAGGACCATGCTGGACCTCTTGTGATCTGGCTTCTCAAAATAGCTAGTAGAAGGGCTGCTCTGAGGTTTGGGGCTCCTCAATCCTGGTGTGCACTGTAGCTGCTCTGAGGTTTGGGGCTCCTCAGTCCTGGTGTGCACCGTAGCTGCTCTGAGGTTTGGGGTTCCTCGGTCCTGGTGTGCACAGTAGCTGCTCTGAGGTTTGGGGCTCCTCAGTCCTGGTGTGCACCGTAGCTGCTCTGAGGTTTGGGGTTCCTCGGTCCTGGTGTGCACCGTAGCTGCTCTGAGGTTTGGGGTTCCTCGGTCCTGGTGTGCACCGTAGCTGCTCTGAGGTTTGGGGCTCCTCGGTCCTGGTGTGCACCGTAGCTGCTCTGAGGTTTGGGGTTCCTCGGTCCTGGTGTGCACCACCACTGCTCATATTCTCCCCAGATGACAAATGGCAAGCAATGTAGTCTTGCTGCCCATGTCACAAGGCTATGGAGAGGGAGCATTAATAAGTGATTACAAAATTCTTTGTAAATAAAGGGTGCCATAGAAATGCAAACATGGACAACAACAGTAATTACTTCTAATCACCACCTCTATTCTGTGTGCAGCTGTCTCTCAGAACCCACTTGGAGAGTTTAATCATCCCGATCAATAAAGTCACCTCCTTCCCTCCCAGACCTGACTAACGAGCCGTCCTTGTCTCCTTCTGCCCCCCACTGGCTTTCCTCCTCTGTGTTCCCCTTTCCTCCTCCCTGACGGTCAGCGAGGGCTAAACACTGGTATTAATGCGGAGGGTCTGCCTGAGCCCTTCAAGTCCCTCAAACACAAGTGGGTGTGAGGACGACACAGACAGACTAAACCGCCTCCCCCATCCCTACCCACCCCCACCCCCATCCCTACCCACCCCCACCCCCATCCCTACCCACCCCCACCCCCATCCCTACCCACCCCCACCCCCATCCCTACCCACCCCCACCCCCATCCCTACCCACCCCCACCCCCATCCCTACCCACCCCCACCCCCATCCCTACCCACCCCCTACCCCCGCCCCTTACACAGGAAAGGAAAACTTCCTCTTACAAAGCTCTACGCCTGATCACAGATTTTGTTTCGATTTTTTGTTTGTTTGTTTGTTTTTTGTGTTTGTTTTGTCAGAGTCGCATGATTCACTCTGCCTGGCCTGGAGCTCATTCAGTAGACCAGGCTGCCTTGAACACGTGAAGACCCACCTGCCTCTGCCTCCCAGGTGCTGGGATTAAAGGCGCGTGCCACTCTGCCCGGCTTACAGTGTGGATCTTGAATGTCCCCCAAAGGTCACATGTCAGTGGCTTGGTTTTGGGTCTGCTGCATTACTGGAACTGTCGGGTGGGATCTTCCTGAGGTGGGAGCTGGTGGGAGGAAGTTAGGCCACTGGAAGAATACTGTGTTGAAGGAGCTATGGGGTCCCTTGCCTTCTCCTGTTTCTTTCTTTGTTTCCTGGACATCATGAGGTGAAAGCTCTCTCTCTCCACATGTTCCTACAATGAGACTCTACGGGCCCAAAGCAACAATGCCAAGTGACCATGTACTGAAACCTCTCAAAACCGTAAACCAAAATAAACCTTTCTTTCTTTTAAGATCCTTTTGGGCATTTTGTCCCGGTGATGGGAAGCTGGCTTCAGGTAACTATCGTGAAACACTGGGCTGACAGATGGTTATTTAGTTAACAATGTAGGTCACTGAATAAATGGTGCAGTCCTAACAATGATCATCTCAACATTCAACATTCATGTATGTTCTGTCTACAGCTTCCTGAATGGCTGCAATAGAAATCACAGGGCTTGAAAACTACAAAGCTCTTCTCTGGTCAACCAAGCAGTCCCGCTCAAGCGCTGCCCATCATCCCTCCTGCCCCAGCTGGGAAGTTGTCACAAGGGAAATGTCTGTCCCTGACTCACCAGGCTTTTGCCTTTTCCTGCCTCCAGCTGCAGATTCCAGGGGAAATCTAATTTCTTGGGGTCTATTATTTCAATAATCTGACAGCTACAGAAAAGAGCATGAGTATCTCTTTAGGACATCTTTGTTCCTGTCAGAAGGGTGGCAAGAGCAAGAGATCATCTACAATAATGGTGGCTCGGGGGAAATCGTGCATGGAGAAACACGTACTGGTTTCTGCAGGCTGGTGAGGACCCTCCAAGGAGGGGAGCCTTAACCCAGAAGGAATATGTCACATAAGGTTTGTTTTGTGGGGTTGTTTTTATTGAAGGGTGGTGTCTCATGACATCTTTGGTGCTGACGCTATGGAAATGATCCAATAGACATAACAATAATGAAATTAAGGCCAGAAGAGGACAAAAGAAGGAAGAGATTAAGCAGACAACACACTTCTACCCTGGGCTGCACTGGTAAAGAACAGAGCCTCAGCTGTGAAAGTGAAGCAATCCCCATCCCTGTGTCAAACACACAAACGCTCCCACAAAAGGAGAACAGGACTCGGAACTGTGAAGGAGAAATGATGCCGTAGGAGAGGCCCGCCACCGGTTTCTATTGCTGGCAGGCTGAAGAACAGTCACTGCGCCTGCGCCACCCTGATGCGTTCCATCACCGGACGAAAGCAGAGCCTGGGAATCATGGGAGTGAGCGTGGTCACTTATTCAGAGGCAGCAGTAGCCAGGACTGCAGAAGCCTTCTCTAGGATGCCCACCATGATAAGCTCCACACTGTATTTTCTCAGCACTAACATTCCCAGCACCTGGGAAGTCTTCCGTCACTCTCCAGCATCCATCATGAGATGTAATGTGACTTCTGTTTGCAGTCTTGATTGGGATTGGAGGAAAGGTCAGTTTGAGAGCTTTCTATTTGGCCTTCCTCACTGTAATATCTTTTACCCCAGGGGCCATGAGCCCAGGGTGAGAGTTATGCTAAGATCATTCAAGTACTGAGTGCAATCAGGAACAGAGGGGATGACCACGGGGAACATCTACCAACCCAGCCGCCCACTCTGATCCAGGACTTATTACCTGGCCCCCAAAGAGCCTAAGTTATTATAACTATAATAACTTTTCCCTTCACAGACCCCTTTGGAGAAAGACCCGAGCAATCCTCACAGCATGTATGTGCCATGGTGTCAGACTGTGTTTTCCAGTGTTTCTGCAGTGGCCTGGTAGATGGTGTGTCCCTGGGCTCTCCTATGGAACACGATCAACTGTGTTACTATGATTTCACATAATGTAGTCATTCTGCTTGCCCATTTTCCTCAGTTTCTTTATTCTTTCCACCATCTTCTAGGATACCCCAGGCACACCTCTTTCCCTCAGCATTGGCCATTACCTTCTTAAGCCTCTAAGAAACACTCCATTCTCTTGTGTTCTTAGTAGGGCATTGAATCCTGTGTCAGCAAACACACATATGCACACACACATACAACTACCCACAAGTCAGTCAATTCTTGTTTATCCAATATGAAAACCCCTTCAAGGGCTGGAGAGATGGCTCACTGGTTAAAACCATCTGGTTACTCTTTTGGAGGATCCAGGTTCAGTTCCTAGCGCTGACCTGGCAGCTCACAACCTTCTGTAACTCCAGTTTTAGGCGATCTAATGTCTTCTTCTGGCCTCTGCTGATCTTTGCAACCGCCAGGAAGGCACATATGCATGCTGGAAAACACTCACACACATACACTTAAAATAAAATACATCTAAAAAGTAAGCATCCTGAAAACGCAATCTCGGATACACTGTCTTGCTTCCATCAACGTGTGATAGTCAAGGTTTTTACATCTTAGCAAATACAATATCTTTGCTCCCTTACCAGGTAACAGGCCTCCCCTTCTAGGTTATGCTGATGTTTAACCTTACATCATTGGCCTAGCAGGAGGGTGTAGGGCTCCTGAGGGGGAGTTGTACAATGGGGAAAAGGGCAAAATCTGAAACATCTATTAAGATGTCAAGTACCGGGGGCTTACTAAAGAAGAGCAGGCCAGGCCTGCAGTCTTGGCATTCAGACAGGCTTCAGAGCCAGCAACCCTGGGAGCATCCCTCCAGATGTCTCTTCCCATATGTCAGGATCCAAGGTGTCTCCAAGAAGGACCCTGAACTCAGCACAGTGGATTTGCTTTGACTGATGACTTTGGTCTCTGGAGCCGCTCTAACTCCCAGATCTTCTCTGGGCTGCTTGTCTGTGCTCTCTTTACTGCCATGTGTAAGGGTTCTCCTGCTTGGGTTCTGGTTCTCCGTTAGTGGCCCCCTGAGTCCCGTTATCTCTCTGCACAGCATCAGTGGGTTCTGGTTCTCCGTTAGCGGCCCCCTGAGTCCTGTTATCTCTCTGCACAGTGTCAGTCAGCTTAGCCAGAACTAGCAAGCTCTGCTGCCTTTGTATGCATTGCTCCCCCACACCATATGTTCCAGACAAATGAATCATTGCACCAAAAGGCAATTCTTCTCACCATGAAGTTTCTCCTGATCACCTTCAGAAACGGCACCTCCATTGTATGCCACCCAAGAGGGAGCAATCTTTGCCCATCAGGCAATAAGTGAACCATACCCAGAATTTGTTCATAGAATACATTTTCTTGGACCATGTAGACCAAGAAGATATCAAAACGAAATAAGATACATAGAGAGAGACCTCAGAGAGAGAGGCAGAGGCAGACAGACAAACAGACAGACACAGAAAGGAAGGATAAATATCAGACCGCATGTAGTTCTAATAAAAATTCAACACGGCCATGGGAAATCCTCATGCCAAAGTGCCTGTCAAATATGCACCTAACGCCGGGCGGTGGTGGCACACACCTTTAATCCCAGCACTTGGGAAACAGGGGCAGGCGGATCTCTGTGAGTTCAAGGCCAGCCTGGTCTACAGAGTGAGTTCCAGGACAGACTCCAAAGCTACACAGAGAAACCCTGCCTTGAAAAACAAATGTGTCTAAGGAATAGTCCTGCCCTAGCATCCCTGCTTGAAGCCCTCTCTTGCTGAGCATGGCCTTTGTGTAAACAGTGAATTCAGAACGTGTCACACTCAAGCTGTCAATGAATCATATACTATGCGATATGTGTGCCTTTTCATGGCTACCATAATACTTCACAGAATTCTTTTGAATATTAAATAACATACACAGAATGTTTAGTTTTATCTAGGATGTAAAAACCACACAGATTTTGTTGGTTGGTGGAATTATAATTTTTATTAACAGTCAGTGCCTGTTCCATTGAGAAGGCATTATCTCATGGTCCCAACCATTTAGATGTTATACCATAACATCCTGGCACCTTAATTTCTATGTTGTCCACCAAGAATTTTAACTTTTGACATTCTCTCTCTCTCTCTCTCTCTCTCTCTCTCCCTCCCTCCCTCCCTCCCTCTCTCTTTGGTTTATCATTGTTGTTTTTGTTTTTGTGAGACAGATTCTCACTTTTTAGAGTGGGCTGGCCTGGAACTCATCATGTAGACCAGGTTGGCTTTGAACTCACAGATATCTGCTTGCTTCTGCCTCCTGGGTGCAGGGATTAACGGTATGTGCCATCATGCCCCGCTGGTTTACTTTCTAAATGACACTGTTTATCTAGTAAGAGTCTATAAGCTAATTTCCATACTCATTCAAAGATATGCATTTGTTGTTTTACAGGTTTATGTGAACAATTTTATATTAATCTAGCAAAAACCAGTTTACTACAGATCAAAAACTAGACTTCCAGTATCACTTTATGACAATGGGAACATTTAAGAAGGTGCTTTCAGAGAGCCAGGCGTGGTGACTCAGCAATTAAGGGGCTGAGATAGAAGGATTGCTGCATTCAAGGCCAGCCTGGGCTATAGTAACTTCCGAGCTAGTCTAGGCTAAAATATAAAACCCTGTCTTTAAAGGGCAACTGTACACCAGGCAGTGATGAGCCACGCCTTTAATCCCAGCACGCAGAGGCGGAAGCAGGTGGATCTCCATGAGTCTGGGGAGTAGGAACTTATTGCCACAAGCAATGTGGGGCCAGGAGGAGCTGCACTAACATTTGCAATGGAAACAAAAAGAATAAGAAACTTCCAGAAGGGAAAAAATAATCTAAAGTTAGTCATTAATTTATTCTAGTGGGTAAGGAAAAGAAATTAAAAAAATAAAAACTCCCAAGTCCTAAGAAAGAAAATGGACCAACTGGGAGTACTAAAAGCCAGGCGCTGTGTCTGCTTTGGTTTGGTTTTAATATGCCCATCAATCACTTGCTCTTCTTCTAACAGCATCCCCCTCAAAGACCCACACAAACAAAACTGTTAAAAATTAAAATAAATTTAGAGAGAAAAAAAAACAGATCAAAGGCATGATATTTCTTGAGAATCAACGCTCAATTTCACCTTTAAAAATCTGTGTTTGAGTTATGTGTGGGTATACACATGCGTGTGCTCTCAGAGGCCAGAGTCATCAGATCCCCTGGAGCTGGAGTTATAGGCAGTTGTGAGCCGCCCACTCCTCTGTTTCCACCCACCAATCCACGCCTCCTCCAGTTCTGTTTAGGAAAGGACAGGTCTCCCATGAGTAGCAACAAAACTCTTAACGGGTGACCATCTCTCTGTAGCCTTTAAGATCCCAATTGCATAAACCGTTTCTTCAACATATTTTCTTTCGCTTGAATTGGATTTCTTTCCTTTGAAAGTGGAGCTCAGACACTACCAAGTGAGTTCCAGGACAGCCAGGGCTGTCACACAGAGAAACACTATCTCAAAAACAACAACAACAACAAAAAAAAAAAAAGGAGCCAATGGCAAGACAAAGGAACTATATTTACAACCTACAGTGATCTTAAATAATACAGAAAACTATGCACTATCTCAGCATTCACATGGCCGAAAGCTTGGCGAGAGCTATGTGACAGACATGGTGTTGTTTATGAAGTTTAGACCCCAGCACTGATCTGACAACTTTGCCATCTTGTACACTGTAATAACTGACATGTACTAGCATGTATTTTATGCCAATCATGATGCAAAAAACTTTACATGCATCACTTTGATCATTTCACACTTAAGGAGACAGAATCAGGACCATACGAACCCATCCCCAACGACACGCGCCTACCACATGTGGTTTTGCAGTCTGAGTTCAGGTCTCTCACTCCAGACCCAGGCTCTGCACCGGCCCCTGCACAGCATCTCTTGTGGTCTGTCTGTATCTATAATGTGAAGCTAAAATGCTTTCAAAATCCATAGACGTCATTTTCTAAGACTCCTAAGTCTCTGCTCGCTGGAGTGCTTTAAGACTATTGAACGGTCTTTGTTTTCAGATACCCAAATATGCTGGTTTCATCCCTGTGTCTTGAGAGCCACAACAGGGAACCTCGACTCCTTTTTAATGCTAATACCTTATGAAGGCTGAACAAGTGGTTTGGTGGAAATGGTAAACCTCGTATAGAGTCACAAGTAACTCTGAGGTCTTGAACTGTCTCTTCTCTTTCACAGAATCCCCACAGACAGGCCTGAAAAGTTCAAAGTCCTCCTTTTCTGCTCTTCATGGTCCGTGGTCCAGGATGTAAAAGGAAGACCGAGGGACATAATAAAATAAATCCTCAGCAGACAGCTACAACTCTCCTTCCTCTACCCAGCCCGCTGAGTTTAAGTCTTCACTGTCATTTACGGTCCCAGTGAGAGACATTTCCCACACGGAAGTCCATTAGGCACGTGGGAAACAGCGTTAAGTGTGATATGCTCATCAAACCCCACTAATGTGGACATTTATCACGATGGAGACATTGGCAAGACACATCTTAGAACTCCCCATTATCTTCCATAGCCTGTCCAGTCTGGTTCCCACCTTCAAGCTCATCTCTGAAATTGCTTTGGAGACATCCCCAGGAACACTCACATTGTTTGATGCACTGAGTGGGCTTAACACACACCATTGAAATCTGTCATTAAAACTTTTAAAACTGACCGAGCCTGGTGGCATATGCCTATAACCATGGCACTTGGGAGGCAGAGACTAGAGGACCAAAAGGTTCCATCGTGAGTTTAAGCCAGCCTAGGCTACTTAGCCAAAATTGTCTCAGAAAAACCACAGTGGGCAGGGCGTGGCGGGGGGGGGGGGTGGGGACTCTCTATGTAGTTCTGTGGTAGAACACTTGCTTAGCACGTATAACTGGTGTCGTCTCCAGCATACCCTCTACCCATCCACTGCCCACCCACTCCCCAAAAGAAGACTGTTGCTGACACTCAGCAGGAGCTCAACCTTGTGGCCCCTCTGCTGTTTCTGCCTCCCTCTGCCTGATGCCTTCTTTCTGCTTCTGGTCGTTTTCTGCTTCATGTTCTCCTAGTTCTTCCCCCTGCCCATGCAGTCCCCCCTCGGTCTCTTGGAAGACTTTACAGCTTCCCCTAGCTCCTTAGGAGAATGTGTCCTTCATCTCTTTCTGTGTGCCTTCCTCTCTACACCGCCTGAGTGATCGCAAGCGTAGCCATGGCCTCAAGAACTACACTGATGCTCCCAAGTCTGTGTCCTCAGCCCTGGCCTGTCTTGTAAACTTCCTGTCCATATACCTTTCCTCTCCACCTAGGTGTGCAGATGGCTTCTCAGGTCGAACACCATCTCCCATGAGTACCCGGACCTTCTCTAGCAGGCCACGGCTCCAATAATGTCTGTGGTTCACAGTCTATGGTCCTTGGCCTTGAGCAGCCAGCACTCTTCCATCCCCTCCCCTGCACCACCAGTACTTCACTTGTCTAGCTTTTGTTCCTCTCACTTCACCTCTACACACCCTCTCCTCTGCATCCCTGTAAAACCTCTTCGCTCACACCACTTACCGCAATACAGAATTGCCATTTCCAGCCTTCTTGTCTATACCTTTGATGGGTTTCAAGTGGGGCTTTATTTATTGATTTTAATATTTATTATTTCTATTTGTGGTGTGTGTGTGTGTGTGTGTGTGTGTGTGTGTGTGTGTGTAGACCTATTTGAGGTGCTTGTGGAGCCCAAAGGGCACTGGATTCCTTGGAACTAGAGTTACAAGCAGCCATGAGCTGCCTGGTAGGTACGGGAGCTGGGAACTGAGTCTAGGTCCTCTACAAGAGCAGTAAGTGCTCTCTCTACTCACTGTTCTAAGCTTAGGGGCTAACCCAAATCCTAAAGCATGATAGGTACTCAAGGAACGAACAAATGAATTCCTAAGGCTTTACCTGGGCCCAGTGCCAGGCATGCTTGCTGTGCCTCATCTGCTCTGCTCCAAATGACTCCAAATAATTTCTTGGCTACTGTGCTATTTCCCTAACTCAAATGTCATGCAGTTTCTAGGATGATCTTTCTAAAGCCAAATTAGGTTACAGTGCTCCTGACTAAAAGGTTCCAGTGGATTAGCTAGAGCCTCCAGGGCAGTTCAAAGCCCGAGAACAGCGTAACACACACACACACACACACACACACACACA
The DNA here is from genome assembly GCF_018167655.1 of Microtus oregoni. Taxonomy (NCBI): domain Eukaryota; kingdom Metazoa; phylum Chordata; class Mammalia; order Rodentia; family Cricetidae; genus Microtus; species Microtus oregoni. The sequence continues at coordinate 5,809,210 of NW_024543076.1, read as the reverse complement.
CACACGGGTCCCTGCTCCCTGCCTGTCCCCGCTCTAGCCACACCACCCACCACCAGTGACTCCACCGTGTCACTAGTTCCTTCATACACACTTATTTGTCCAGCAAAATATCTAATGGCTGCTCAATGGGAGCCAGTGAAAACACCCCAGATCACCAAGATGAGGGGATATGCCATGTTTAAACCCCCCTACCATTCTGGGACACATTCTCATCATCCTCACCTGCCGCCTTGAGCAGGAACCCTTTGTTCAGTGTCTCTTCTGTAGAACTGTAAGAATTCCAGCCAGGCAGTGGTGGCGCATGGCTGTAATCTCAGCACTCGGGAGGCAGAGGCAGGCAGAACTCTGGGAGTTTGAGGCCAGCCTGGTCTACAGAGCTAGTTCCAGGATAGAGAAACCCTGTCTCAAAAAATAAAAAACAAACAAACCAAAAAACAACTTCATGATTCTTTATAACCATCCTTTGAACCTGTTAGCCATGTTGGTCTAGGTTTTACGAGCATTTGGTTATACATGTGAGAGGCGGGGCTTCCTTGAGGGAAAATAAAATATTTCTAAGCCTGTAGAAGTCACTTCATGGTAAATCACGCGTGTGTACTGTATCTCTCACTAAACCATGAATTCCCACTCCAGCTGTCCTCCGTGCCAGCTCAGAGTCCTTCTTCCCAGGCCCGTGATCTCTGCTTATACTTGCCCACAAAGGTCACTGCAGGACCAGAGCGGTACCCAGGAGTTCATCTGCATTTCTTTTTCAGGGTAACAATGCCCCGCAGCTTGCTTGTGACCTAGAGGAGCGCTCATCCTAACGCTTCCTTCCAATTCCTGCAGCTTTTATTAGAAGTCGAAATCTGGGGCTGGCGAGATGACCTGGCAGTGAAGAGCGCCTGCCGCTCTAGCAGAAGACCTAAGCTTGGCTCCAGGCACCCACATCAGGTGGCTCACAGCTACCTCTAACTCCAGCTCCAGGGGACCTGACACCCTTCATCCTGCCTCTGCAATCATGTACACACACAACAACAACAACAATAATCTTCAGAGGACTGCTCACTGATTCCAGGACACTGCGGCTGTTCTCAGTCTGTTCCCATAAGGCACAGGACCCATCAAAGCTGATTAAGAACATGTGTTAGAGTATTCCGTACTTACCAAGGGATTTCGAAGTTAAGTATAATTTGGACTGTTGTACAAAGGGCCTACAAAGAATCTAGACTTATAAAAATTCTCTCTGGATTCCTCCCTAAGTCTACATAAGTCTCTCATGCTAACTAAATCTGTAGTTGCCTTGGTCTAAGATCCTTTTGTCTGGCTTCTCTGGAAGTGCATATTATATTCATCTATTTCCTAAGCTGCCCCCAAATCAAAGGATCAAAATCCCTTAGAGCAGGCAGAGCCGTCCAGGCCCTTGATGTGTCTATTATGGTGGAGACCCTGAGAGGCTTCAAAGAATCTAAGTCTCAGAGAGACGGGGAAAGTCCAGATCTTGCTATGAGCACATTTTTCTTACCTATCTTATGATCTTTCCTTCACGTCTCAGCTGTGGGTCTCTGAGTTGAAGCCAATTCCATTAACGAGCCACATGTTCTGTCAGGGGAATGCTTCCAGACAAAGCAGCCTCGTTATTAACTCTTCTCTGGATGCGGTAAACGGACGCAGAGAAAACTGCCTTTTTAATATCTCTTTCTTGCCTTTTAATATATTAATGCGAGGCAACACGTTCTGGAATCCGCTAAATTTTATTAACTGAAAAGTGAGCAGCTGAGCTCAAAGGAACAACCAAGGCCTTAGGCCCTGGGAGCGCCTGCATAGCTGTGAAGTTCCACACCGAAAATCGTTGTTTTGAGGCAAATAAAGAATTTAAGGTCATAAAAGATAACATCCACAAAACACCTGTGTTTGTGTCTCTGAGTCCCCACTGCAAATCAGGCGCTGGAAAGAAAACACGGTTCCCGCTCTTAGAGTCTTGCCCACCAGACTGAAGCAACAACACACGATGTTGCAAACCAGCAGATATGATGATGGAAGGGAGCACCAGATGCTGCACTAGTCTCAGCGAGGTGAGGGCCAAGCTACCGTGGGAAGCGATATCTGATCTGACTTATACAGAAAGGTTTAGCCAGCCAAACTGGAGAACCGAGCAGAGCCGTGAATGTGCAGTCAGACATCAACCGGCTGACTTCATTAACAAGGAGCAGCTTTGGTTGGGTTGGGGGTTTTGTTTGGTTGGTTGGGTTTGTTTTTTGTTGTTGTTGTTTTGGGGCTTTTTTTTTCTTTTTTCCCTCTTTTTATTTATTAATTTTTATTTCAGGGGCTGTGGAATAAGAGTATTTGGGGGCAGTGGTTTGCACATGAGGCAAGAAGAGGGTATCCAGTATCCCATCCTAACTCTGTCCTTTGAGCTAAGGGTCTCTCACTGAACCCGAAGCCAGGCTGCTGGTCTGCAAGCCACAGTGATCCTCCTGCCTCGGTGCCACAGTGCTGGAGGGTTACTGGTACAGTCACGCTCAGATTTCTTTTTATTTATTTATTTATTAAAGATTTCTGCCTCCTCTCCGCCACCGCCTCCCATTTCCCTCCCCTCCCCCAATCAAGTCCCCTTCCCTGGTCAGCCCGAAGAGCAATCAGGGTTCCCTGCCCTGTGGGAAATCCAACATGCTCAGATTTCTATTTTCACGTTTTAATTTTATCTTATGTGCATGAGTGGTTTACCTGCATATGTGTTGGGGCACCACATGTGTGCCTGGTACCTCTAGAGATCAGAAGAGAAAGCTGTATCCCCTAGAACTAGAGAGAATTATAGACAGCTGTGATCACCATGTGGGAGAATCAAATCCAGGTCCTCTGGAAGAGCAGCCAGTGCTCTTAACTACCCAGCCATCTCTCCAGCCCAATGCCCAGTTTTTATGTGAATGCCGGAATTTGAACTCAGGTCCTTAATGCTTGCATAGCAAGCATTCTTACCCACTCAATCATCACCTTAGCACAGGAAGTTTTTGAAAAGCTGCTATATAATCCAGATGCCTGAGAAAGATGAAGATGAGGGACTAAAAGACATACAAGCAGGAACAAAGGGGTGCTGCTTTGGATAGATATAGTCAAAATAATTCCAAAGAACCAGGCCAATGAAGCTGCTGCTGGTGGTGGTGGTGTTGCTGCTGCTGCTGGTGCTGGTGCTGCTGGTGGTGCTGGTGGTGCTGGTGGTGCTGGTGCTGGTGCTGCTGGTGGTGCTGGTGGTGCTGCTGGTGCTGGTGGTGCTGGTGCTGGTGGTGCTGGTGGTGCTGGTGCTGCTGGTGGTGCTGGTGGTGCTGCTGGTGCTGGTGCTGCTGGTGGTGCTGGTGCTGGTGCTGCTGGTGGTGCTGGTGGTGCTGGTGGTACTGGTGCTGGTGCTGCTGGTGGTGCTGGTGGTGCTGGTGGTGCTGGTGGTGCTGGTGCTGGTGGTGCTGGTGGTGCTGGTGGTGGTGCTGCTGGTGCTGCTGGTGCTGCTGGTGCTGCTGGTGTTGGTGGTGCTGCTGGTGCTGATGCTGCTGGTGTTGCTGGTGCTGCTGGTGGTGGTGGTGCTGCTGGTGCTGCTGGTGGCGGCAGTAGCAGTGGAGGAGGAGGAGCTGCTGTTGGTGGAGGTGGTGGTGATGTGTCCTCAGACTTTTGGTGATGCTGACAATAGAGCTGGTACTAGATCCTGGATGCTGGCATCTAAGAGTAGATCCCTAGAGCAAAGCCCCACCATCCCACTGGCAACCTGCAAGAACCACAGAATGGACAATTCCTGAATCATATAGGAAGCGGTTTCAATGCTAACAGATAAAAAGGGGACACTCATAAAATAGATGGGCAAAAGTTGGGCATGTTTATACTCCCAACAGATGAGAAACTGAGGCAAAAAAAAGCCTGGTCTACAAGAGCTAGTTCCAGGACAAGCACCAAAGCTACAGAGAAACCCTGTCTCGAAAAACCAAAAAAAAAAAAAAAAAAAAAAAATCCAAACTCATTCCCATTCTAAACTACACGGCAATGTCTTGCTTAAGAAAACCCAAACAGGCTGGCAAAATCGTAGTAACACTTGCTGCTCAAGTTTGGTGGGTGAATTCGATCTCTGTAGAGTATGGCAGAGAGAAAACTGTCCTCTGGCCTTCACTCTTGTGCCACGCTCTGTGCACACTTGAGACAGACGGGGGGGGGGGGGGGGGGGAGGGGGGCAGAAAGAATGTGGCAATTTATAGCCATTTGTAACTCTAGTTACAAGGAATCTGGTGTCCTCTTATGGCTTCTGCAGGCAACAGGCACATACCCAGCGCACATGTATACATGTAGGGAAAACACATGCATGCAATAAATAAATAAATAAATAAATAAATGTAAACAAATAAAGTCATTTCAAATAAACGAACACACCCAAATAAACACCCCTCCCCAAAACCCATATAGGCAAATGGCCTATGTTGGAAAAGAAGGATCCCAAGTCAATAACCTAAGCTTCCTAATTTAAGAAATTAGAAAAATGTGAGCAAACACAAAGCAAGTAGAAGGAAAGGAAGAATCGAGTAAGATCATTGGGGTACAATACAGATAACAACTAGCCAAAGCAATAAAAGGCAAAGTTATTTTAAAAAGACAACAAAATTGACAAACTTGGCTAGACTCACCAAGAAACAAAGGAAAAACGACAAAAGTTACTAAAATAAGGATGGAAAGATGTATCAGTGGAGAAGATGTTGCCACCAAATCATAAGAAACAGAGTTTGGATCCCCAGAACCCCCACAAAAGCTGCGTGGGTGTGGAGGCCCATCTGTAATTCCAGCTCTCAGAAGGCAGAGATAGAGGGTCCCCCAGGGAAACTGGCTAGCTAGCCTGGTCATCAGCGAGCTCTAGGTTCAGCGGAGATGTTCTGCCTCAAAGAATAAAGCAAAGAACTGAGGAAAAATCTGGAAGCCAGCCTCGACCTCTACCTGCATGTGTGCATGCATACGCATGCACACACACACGCATGTACACCCACCCGCGTGCAAAGATGCACACCCGTGCAACACACATACATACACTTTTTAAAAAGCCACTGAATAGAAATAAAAGAGAAATTTAACTGCCAACTCCAGAGAAATCAAAAGGATCCAAAGAGCTTCCAGGTCCTTTTGAGTCTGAGGGCAAGCTGAGTCTGAAGGACAGCTTGACCCCAGGAGTTCTAGAGTATCCCGGGCAGCACAGCAAAACCCTGACTTAAAAAAAAAAAAGCACAAGGGGGCTGGAGGGATGGCTCAGTGGTTAGCAGCACTATCTGCTCTTCCAGAGGACCCGGGTTCAATCCCAGCACCCACATGTCACCTCATATCTGTCATAACGCCATTTCCAGGGGATCTGACACTCTAACACAGACATAGCTGTAGGCAAAACACCAATGACCATAAAATAAAAATAAATTATTAAAAAATAAATTGTTCTGCCTGTGCATTATTCAAATCTTGAATGAAGGATTCAAATCCTTTCCTCCTTTCCCCCGTTCTTTCTGTCTGCTCCTTTCTCTTTAAAAAAAAAAGTGATAAGAGTGTCTGAATAAGAAAAATTAAAACTTTACCCTAAATTGAGAGATGGAGAGAAAAAGCTTTGGAGACCCATGAAGGAAAAGAAAGTTCCTGGAGAGGGCAACACCAAAGGTTCCTGACACTGAGAAGAAAGGTGGAAACTGCCCTGTCCACAGATCCCTGGCCAGGAAGGGGTGGCAGAAGCTGCTCCAGGAAATCCGGGCAGTCGTACCCTCAAGACATGCCCACAGCCCTCACATGCCTCAAATCCACTGGTGGGTTTAAATGAAACAGTAGTTTCTCCGGCAAACAACAGAGAAGAATCCCACTTAGTCCCGCTGTATGACTTGTGGAATTCTGCTGCTAAAGACTGAACCACCCTAGACAGGGTCTTTATGCTTCCCAGAATGCTCTAGAACTCCTGGGTACAAGCTGTTCTTTGGACTCAGCCTCAAAAGTACCTGGAACCTCTTCTAATCCTATAATTTCTCTATTGTTGGCAGTCAATTCTTCCCTTCTATTTCTAGTTCACTAACTTTTAATGTTTAGCACACATATGTGTTTGTGGTGCATGTATGTGTGTGCAGATGTGGATATCCAAGATGGACATCCGGAGCCTTCCTTGCTCACTCTTATTCTTTGAGGCAGAGTCTCTCATTGAATCCAGAGCTCATTCATATATGCTAGGATCCCTGGTCTTTGTACTCTGACAGCTGGAATTAGAGGTGTGGCTTCACAGCCACCTAGAACTTGTCTGAGTTCTAGGGTTCGAAACTCTGGTCCTCATACCTGATCGGCAACAGCTTATCCAATGAGCCATCTTCCCAGACCCTAGTTCAGCAATTTTCCTCTTTTTGCTTTGTTTCTTGGTGAGTCTAGCCACAGGTTTGTAAATTTTGTTATCTTTAAAAACATAATTTTGAGTTTTATTGACTTGATTATTTTCTGGGGTTTTTTGTTGTTTGTTTTTTGAGACAGGGTTTCTGTGTAGCTTTGGAGCCTGTCCTGGGCCTTGCTCTGTAGACCAGGCTGGCCTCAAACTCACAGAGATCCGCCTGCCTCTGCCACCCGAGTGCTAGGATTAAAGGAGTGTGTCACCACCGCCCGGCTTGATTATTTTCTGCATTGCATTTCAATATTTTTTAATTTTATAAACTTTATTATTAAAAACTTGCAAATATCTGGGTAATGGTGATGCACACCTTTAATCCCAGCATCGGGAGGCAAAGACAGGCGGATCTCTGTGAGTTCGAAGCCAGCCTGGTCTACAGAGTTCCAGGACAGCCAAAGCTGTTACACAGATGGCGGGGAGGGGGAGACTTGCAAATAACTTAAAATATCACACAACAAAATTAATTAGATGCAAGTCAATAAAATTCCATGGACTTCTATACAGTTAGAAACGGCACTGTATACATGTTATGCACTGACCAGCAAGTTTTACTCAGTTCTTTGCTATTTTCTTTACTTGCTTTGCATTATTTGCTTATGTTGTCTGATAGCTTTAAATCTTATATTATTGATTTAGGATCAGTCTTCTCCAATATAGGTTGGGAGCATGTGTTTGTGAATATTGTGTGTGTGTGTGTGTGAAGTTGTGCACATGCCGTAGCTCTCATGTGGGGACAGGATATAGAGAAATCACACTAGTATTGATACAGAAGCTTTCTCCCTGCTGGCTAGCTTTCTTTCCCATAGAAGCTATAATAAGATCTCTTAAATGCAGCATGGGACTTCACAGAACACAAGGGCGGTGCAAAGTCAGTCTTGTGTACTGCAGATGGAGCTCAGTAGTAAAGCACACGCTCGGCCTGCACAGGCCTTGGGCTCAATCCCCAGAGCAAAAAGCCGGTTGTGTTTACATTCTAGCAGCGAACAACTGGGAATCAAAATCGTGAAACTGTGTGGTATGTGAAATGCTGCCAGGTGTGGTGGCACGCGCCTTTAATCCCAGCACTTGGGAGGCAGAGGCAAGTGTATCTCTGTGAGTCAAAGCCAACCGTGTCTACAAAGAGAGTTCCAGGACAGCAAGGGCTGCACAGAGAAACCCCACCAAAAAACAAAAAAAAAAAAAAAAAAAGCAAAAGATAAGAGAACTAAATAAGTGAAGATGTCCTTTTTAAGGGCTGAAACAGTTAATCTTGGAATGAAAATGTTTCCCAGGTTAATCTAAAGATTTAACCTAATTCCATTTAAAATACCAACATAATTTTTTACACAATAAATAAGCTTCTTCTAGAATTGCCACGGAAAGATAAAAGAGTTAGAATACCCAAAAACATTTTTAAAAGAACGAAGAAAAGTCGTACTACCTCCGCGCCAGGACAAGAACAAGCATCCTCGTAAAGATAACAGTGCATGGTGAGTGAATACAGACACTGAGCAGTAGAACCGAGTCGACTCCACGTGTTGGGAAAAGCAGAACGTCTCTTCCTCTGTTCTCACACCACCATCTAAACAAGTCTTCTGAGACCTCAGATGTGTGGGAATTCTTTACACTAGCACGCAACGACTCCTCATAGCTGGACATCCTCCAGTCCTGTCCACTCTGACACTATCATCCAGGACAGTGACTCCGCATAGCTGGACATCCTCCAATCCTGTCCACTCTGACACTATCGTCCAGAACAGTGACTCCTCATAGCTGGACATCCTCTAGTCCTGTCCACTCTGACACTATCACCCAGGACAAGCTCAGTGCACTTTCAACGTCCTGGGTTCAACCCCTAGCACACAATGAAGAAGAAAAGGAAGAAAGATGGAAGGAGAAATGGAGAGAAAGAAGGAAAGAAAATGGGAAAGGGAGGAAGGAAAACTTGTCCACTTTGCCAACATGGCCTTGAAGTAGTTTCGGGTCTCACAGACTGATTAGTAGCTTGGGCCCCAAGACTGCCCTGTTCAGACCTAGCTGTGGGTCTAGGACTCCAGAACATCTGACCAATGCACCACAAACTGGACTTCTCATGATGTCCTCTTCAGGTTTGATTTGTTCAGCAAGGTCACTCATAGAACTCAGGGAAACACGATCCTTCATGGAGCCATAAACAAGACCTTAAAGAACACAGATAAAGAGATACATAGGTCTTCACCTGAAAACATCTCAAACACGGGAGTCTCTACCTTCTCAGCATGCCAAACAGTCTATGATCTCCTCCCTGCAAGTCTCTGTATGTTCTGCTTCAAAAAGCTGTCCAAATTCTGTCCTTCAGGGTGTTTGTGTAGGCTTTATTGAATAGGTATGAGCTCTAATAAACTGGGCAGGGAACCCCAAGAACGCCTGTCTGTTCAGATTCCTCCTCAAATGAATGGGGCAGGGTCCTTCTAAATGAGGGAGACCTTGTGATTTATTAGGTCAGTATTTCTATACAGTCACCTAAAGGCAAGGGGAGACGAGAGTTTCTATAACCCGCATTTAGACAGGAGTTATAAACTAGTATCCATGGTCAAAAACAAAAATATAGGACTGGGATTGTGGTCAGTGGTAGTGTGTTTTGTCTGCTATACTCAGTGCACACATACATGCACACTCTCACATACATATTCCAGAAAAAAAGGCCCACCCAAAAGTGGGCGAAACAGCTTTATTGAAGTATAATTGACATATTTTTAAGAAAAGAACTATTTGCACTTAACTTGTGCAACCTGAGCTTAGGAACAGACTAGGCAATGTCTTATCCATTTCAGGCTGCTGGAACACTACCGCAGACCGGATGATTTACAAGCAAAACTTTATTTGGCTCATGGTTCTGGAGGCTGGGGTGCCCAAGAGTGTGGTCTTTGTACCACATCATCTCATGATGGAAGCCAGGAGGGCAAGGGGTGGGGGCAGGGGGCCGAACTTGCTTCTGGGATGAGCCCACTCCAGCAACATTAACCCATCCCAAAGCAGCACCTTTCTGACTACTGAGTCAGGCCTCACTTCCCAACACTGTAGCATTGAGGATTAAATTTGCAACACATAAAATCTCAACCAGTAACAGGCAGCAGTTGGAATAAGACAATGAGTCAGTAGAAAAGCTTCTTAAACCTGGTCCTGTTTATAGGCTGAAGGTGGGGGAGCCAATAAGGGAGAAAGCTGGGGTTCAGATGACGGTAGATCAAGCAAAAGAAGGAACAAAGGGAAACGTGATCAAAGGCACAGGTGGGTGAGTTGACAGTCTGCAGAAGGACGCGGCTCTCCTTCTGAAACTAAAGGAAGAGAGGCTAAGTAAATATGGATGTTTTACATCATCTTTGATGCTTAGGATAAAGATTTCCAAACTGAAAATCATGAGCCTTGTCGTGAAAGCTCTGATTCTGTTATTATTACTATAGCAGTCTCAGATGAGGGTTTTCAAAGACCAGCTGTCTTAGTTAGGGTTTCTATGCTCTGTGTCTATGAGACGCCATGACCACAACAACTCTTATAAGGAGAACAGTTCATTGAGGCTGGCTTATAGTTCAGAGGTTCCGTCCATTATCATCATGGTGGGCATAGTGGCATGCAGGCAGACAAGGTAGTGGCTACGTCTTGATCAGAAGGCAACAGGGACACTGAATGGTATCTTGAACATCAAAGCCCACCCCCACAATGACACACTTCTCCAACAAGGCCACACCTACTTTAACAAGGCCACACCTCCTATAGTGCCACTCCCTATGAGATTATGCAGGCCAATTACATTCACCACACCACACCAGTCCTAATAGGCACAAAGCCCACTGCTTCTTTGGCAAATGGGCATAGGCTGTTGTATTGAGGGATCCTTTTCCTGTACACGCATGTTTATTGTGGTACTGTTCACAGAAACCAAGATACAGAATCAACCTTGGTGCCTGTCTTATCGTGCTGTGACGGCACACTGTGATCAACACCAAGTCGGGGAGAAACGGGTTTATTTGGCTTACACGTCCTTGTAATAATGACAGTACATCATTGAAGGAAGCCAAGACAGGAACTCAAACAGGGCAGAAACCTGGAGGCAGGAGCTGACGTAGAGGCCATGAAGGAGCCCTGTTTACTGGTAAGCTTTCCCTAGCTTGCTCAGCCTTCTCTCTGATAAAACCCAGGATCACTAGCCCAGGGATGGCACCACCCACCATGGGCTGGGTCCAACCCCATCAGTCACTATTTAAAAAAAAAAAAATGCCCTACAGCAGATCTTACAGAGGCATTTTCTCAACTGAGGTTCCCTCCTTCCAGACAACTCTAGTTTGTGTCAAGTTAACTAAGACTAACAGGCACAATGTCCATCAACAGAAAAGAAAATGGAAAAGAAGATATAGTTTATATACACAATAGGGCTTTATTTAGCCATAAAAACTAAATTGTGTCATTTTCAGGTAGATGGACTTAGAACTAGTTATCATTGTGTTGAGCGAAATAACAAGACTCCAGAAAAACAAGTATCACATTTTCTCTCCTACATAGAATCTAGATTCTTCTGGGAAAATACAACCCTGAAATTAGAGGAGTGAGCACTTGGGAAGGGGAAGGGTGTCCGCAGAGAACATGGGGGTGGAGTAATCATGGCACAGTAGCTATACCGTGAAAATGCCAGAATGAAGCCCACTTTGGGGGGGGGGGGTTGAAACAGTCTCGTGTAGCTCAGGCTGGGCTCAAATACACCAGCATCTTAGAATGACTAAGTCCTGATCCTCCTGCCGCCACCTCCCCAGTGCTGCTGGTATTACAAGCATGCTCCACCACACCCAGATGAAACCCAAGGTGCCAGGTCTTGAAAAACTATGCTGAGGTATTAAAAGGAGAAGCTGAAGCTGACTTCAGTGTTTGGAGATGAGGACTATCTTAGGGTTTCTATTGCTGTGAAGAGACACCACAACTAGGGCAACTCTTATAAAGGAAAACATGTAATTTCTGAACTTACAGTTCAGAAGTTCAGTCCATTATCGTCATGGTGGGGATCACGGCGACATGCAGGCAGACATGGTGCTGGCTACATCTTGATCAGAAGGCAACAGGAAGTGGACTGTGACACGGGGCAGTTACTTGAACATAGGAAACATCAAAGCCTGTCCCCACAGTGACTCACTTCCTACAAGGCCATACCTACTCCAACAAAGTCATACCTCCTAATAGTGCCACCCCCTATAAGCTTATGGGGGCCAGTTATATTCAAACTATCGCAGGGGCTTCGGGAAGTGATTATGGTTGCCTTGGGTATTAGGGTGAATCCCTCAGGGTTGATATTACAGCTCCTTGGCAGGAGGACAGTGCCTTTTTGTTTCCTGTTTCTTCAAGGAATGGCATATTCCAGATGCACAAGACATAGTTTTGAAGGAAAGAAGAAATTCTTTCCTTTTTTGAGACTTCTATGAGGACATTATAACAGCCTTCTCTTTCATATAGGCCCATCAAGTAGCCTAGGAATGGCACACTATCGACAGTTCTATGGTCCCTGTCTGAAACTGCTGGTCTGACGTAATTCTAAAGATGAGTACTCCACACCACATGGACAGCGCAGCCTGCTCTTCAATGTTAGTTTCACAGGAAAAGAAAGATAGTGACCCTTGTTAACACTAATTCTGTAGCTATGGGTTGTGATGCCTAGCTGCCTCTCAGTCCTCAACAGCAATTTGGGTTCTGATATCAGAACACCTGGGTTTCAATCTCATTTCCATCACGTAGTGACTCTGCTCCCTTGGGCCAGTTGTTTGATCTCTGTGCCTCAGTACAATCTCTCCAAGGCATAGTGTTGTCACCCACCATGGGAGCTCATGCCTGTAACCCCAGCACTCTGGGAGGCTAAGGCAGGAGGGCTGAATGGCTGCCTGGAGTTTGAGGCCACCCGGAGCTCTATTACAGAGCGGTCATAGCTACACAGTGAGTGGCATTTAACGTATTTAAAATAGTACCTTTGCACTTGGCATTTTTTATTATCAGTTTTATAATCAGATAATAATATATACTACTATATTTACGTAAATTCTACATTAAGAACAAAGTATTCCCCCATAACACCCGGAAAGTGTGGTGGGGGGATACTAAATGCTCAAAAATTAACGTGAGTTGTGTTTGATAGACACAAATGAAGACGTCTCTAAAATGTAATTTAGATAAAAGAGTTCTGGGGATATGTACACATCGTCTGTTATTTTCCTGTAATTAGTTGCTAGATGCTTTGTGACTTGTTCTTTTTCTTGCCCTCTTCAAAGCGTGAAGTTTGTTGCAATGCGCGTTACAGTTCTCAGAAACGCAAGCGGCCTGACAAGCTGGCTGTTTGGCTAGTCTGAGGGCTGAGGTTGCTGCAACAAAAAGTGGGTTACATGACAGAACAGCTCTGTTGCTGGAGGTGGAGGACCAATAGCCTCCGACCAAGCGCACAGGGCGAAATGGAGCAGCTACGGTCTTTGTGAAGGTTCCTCTGGCCAGTGGGTACCTGACGGTAAGTGCCCCATGCTGAGCCCGGAGACCTGGGTGGGTGCGCTGACAGAGTCGGATAGGTGCGTTCTTCCCAGCCCGAGCAGGTGTTGGCTGGTGGCAGCATCCGCACGTACCCTGCTCTGCCCCGGGAGCGGGTCGGTGGGAGCTTAGCTACAACGCCTGCAGCCCAGACCCGGGCCAGCTCCGGCGCGCGCTGACCTTGCCGCGGGCGGCCGGGCTGGCGCAGTCTCCGCGCCGCAGTGCCGGCTACTCGTGCCGGCGCCCCCTGGCACCCGGACCGCCCGTTCCTCGGCCGCCGCCGCAGCAGCTCGCCCGTGCTCCCACCGCGCGCCACGCGCGCCACGCCCGCGGCTAGCCCAGCAGCGCGGTCCGCGCCCGCGGCTCGGGAGGGTGCGGCGGCGCGCGCCCACGGGCCGGCCGGAGGCGCCGGGCACGGGTGCACGCGCAGCGGGTGGGCGTGCTCCGGGCGCGCGCGCCGCCGCCTCAGCCTGTCGCGCCGCCCGCGCCGCCCGCTCCCGGCGCTCGACCCAGCACGTCGGCTCCCGAGCGGCCGTGGGCAGCGCGGGCCCGCGGCATTAGAGTCCGCCGGCCTCGGACCCGCGTCCCGCACGGGGACTGTCCCGGTAAGCGAGGGCGGGGGCGGTGGGACCCGGCCGTCACCCTGAGGGGCGGGTCTGCGGTCCTGGACAGTCCTCCCCGGACTTGGATGCTGGTGTGGGAGCCGCCCCCAGGGGGCCCCTGTGCAATTGGATGCACCCTAGTTACTGCCATCTGTACACCTAAGGGAGTCCGTGGGGCGGCATGAAGGGAGACGCCCAGGGCGCTCTGCACTTTCTGCCTTGCACAGCCCCAGTCTAGAGGCATCCTCCCCAGGCCCCCAGAGAGGCCTTCTGTGTAAGAGTGGCAACATCAAGGTAGTCTCTGGACTTGGCTCCATGCGAGACCATCTAGGGACCCCAGGGACCTTCCAGGTGGTTTTGGTGAACCCCAGGTTATCTCAGCCTGTGCCCCAGAGATGCCCAGAAGGAACCCTTGCCTGGAAAAATTGGATCCGTTTGTAGCATCATAGCTCCAAGGACTTTGGCATTGACCTCCTATGGGGCTCAGCATTCCCTCACTTGTACCCCTGAACATAGTGGAAAGGAGTGGGGACTCTGTGGGACTGTGGCCTTTCTTCATTCCAATTCCCACCCTGCCCCCATTAGAATTTCTCTTCTGTATGATAGCCCGGTTGGCTTCAAGCTGGACTTTAGGGGAGACAGAAACTGCTTCTAAGAGTGCAGGGCCAAAGGGGTACCAGCACCAGTGAGGCCTCCAAATCAGAGATAGGAGATCTGAGCTCTTGAGTTTGACTATCCAGAGAGCAGTAAGACCAAGTTTCTGGAGGAGGGAATAAGGAAGAGGAGAGGGTTTTTGAACATCTTACATAATAACAACAGTTTCATAAACTTGCCCCATTTAAACATTAGGTATTTGTGACGCAGAGATCACAAACGTTAGGAGGATGGCGTCTGTTCTTCAGATTTAACTCAGAGGAAAGTATCTAATAGGGGCAGAAGAAAGAGTGGATGCTGGTAATAAGTTGTGGTGTAGCGTCAAGCATGGAGCTCTGCCATAGCAGATGCTCAGCAAATGTGATTCCTAAATGGATAAGGTCGGTTTAACTGACATGGAACCATGGGAGCGGCTATCCACTCCATCCCCAGGTTGTCAGGACTTGCTTGAGAGAACTAAAGGGGCTCCCAACAGAGTCTCCTGGGGCCACCTTCCCTGCTGCAGGATCTTGGGGACAAAGACAGGGAGACACTGTCACTTCTGAGTCACCCACACTTCCCTTGTGGCCCTCTACGTACACCAGAGGACACTCATCCATAAATATCTCTCGGGACACTTTACCGAAGAGTTCTTCAGTGTGAAGGAAGCAGGAGAGTGGGAAGGGTGAGAGCCAAGAAAGGCTTCTGGGAGAGAAAGCCTGAATCTGATACATTAATGCCCCTGTCTCACCCCCTCAACACTTTCATTCCAACTGAATCCTAAGGATTTAACTTTAGACCCAAAGATAGATTCTGACTTCTTATCCAAAAGTGGAGTGTTGAAAGGGCCAAGCAATGGAATTTACCAGAGAGCCATTCTGGAGTGTTCCTGTTCGTCTCTGTCCTCCTGCACAGCCAAACCTAGCAGCACCCTCCTGCTTTAATAAATCGAGCCTCCTAGAGCAATGGCCAAATCAGAGCAGAGGTCCATCCTATAGTCAGGCTTGGTCCTGGGCTTCTTTGAAGACATATACACCGACTTTGTGACTGAGGCAGGGAGATCACCACAAGTTGAATGCCAGTCTGGGCTACAAGGAAAACTGTCTCAGAAAACCAAAACCAAACAAACAAGAAAACACTATTTTTCTGCACTGGCTGTGGTAACATATGCCTATTATCCTGGCACTTGGGAGGTGGAGGCAGAAGAATCTCAAGTTCAAAGCCAGCCTGGCTAAATAGCAAGTTCTAGGCTCTGTCTCAAAAAGAAAAGATAAAAAGAAAAAAAATGCTTCTTTGGGCTTCTGCAGTTACATGATGAGAAGAGAGACCAAGCTAGTGAGGAAACCGAATAACCCAACTCACCAGTTATTAGCTGAGCTTGCTTTTCCTTAACCACTTGGTTCCTTTAAGGATGTAATGGCTGTGGTACCTTATGCATAGCTCAACAAGCAAATTCTGACAGAGGTTCCTATCCGTGGGCATCCCCCTGTTATAAAGGTATCTGATCCCCTTTCAGCTGAAAGCCCTCTCATGAGCTCATCTGACCAAAACAAACACATCCATTGTTTAAAGAGAGAACTGAGGCAAGCCTGCAAATATGGTGGAGTCGGTCCTAATTCAGATAGTTCTTTGCTTGGTTTTGATTTTTTTTTTTTTTTTTTGAGACAGAGTTTCTCTGTTTAGCTGTCCTGGAAAATTGTTTGAAGCTGGCCTCGAACTCAGAGATCTGCCTGTCTCTGCCCCCTGAGAGCTGGGTCAAAGGCTCTCAGATATTTCTTGTTGAAGTGTTGCTATTGTTGTTACTAAACTGGTCATTTCATCGAGGGCTCTGAGTATCACACTCCCTGGTAATCTTAGGGGAAAATAACTTGATTGATCCAAATGCTCCTCAAATCTTGGATTCTCAGTACCATCTCTGATGTCTAGTATTGAGTAAACATTGTGTTTCAGAACTTGTCAGAACAGTACCCAAGCACAGCCTGAGTCAGAATATGTGTGGCGGGTGTTACTGGACAGCCTTAGTCTTCTCGAAAATGCTTCATTCCAAAGGAAAAGAAAGAAGTTCCCTTCCCCACCTGAGTAAGCACAAATAGATATGAATTTCTCCGCCTTGGCTCTTCCACAAATTCCCTGACCACATTCTAACCACTTTCTTCTGCCAGCTTTACCCATGTGTTTTCTAAGTGTTTCCTTTGCTTGGAACATGGATAATAAAACCTCCGCAGGTCCATTTCCCACACCCCTTGTTTCCTCCCACCTGTTCCTAAGTGGCTCGTATTTATGCTGATGTATCCCATCTCTTCAGCTCTAGCAGCCGGTGACCCTCGTCCCACACGCCTTTCTAGCAATGCTTCTTCATCCCCCAAATTTACTTATTCATATCTGATGGGAATATCATTATCTACTTGTCCGCCAGTCTTAATGACTAAGTCCTGACTGGAATTGCGCTGCCGCCTTTGGATCAGGAAGCTTGAACTGTCAGTGTCCGTCTGGAGACATGATTATTGGTTCCATTACAGCATCTTGCCCACTCTCCACCCACCTTCCAGCAATCCCCTCAGAGGTCTGCACACATCCTAAGTGCTGCTGACTTGCCGGCGCTGTGCCGTATAAATAGGGAAGTTCTTGTCCTTGAGGGGTTTGCATAGACTCGGTCTGCATTTCTTCACTCGTTCACTATTAATTTAAAGTGCAGGGAAAGGACTGGGGAAAATAGAGCTTCACAGGCTAGGTATGGCAGCCAGAATAGAGTGTGTCCTTTTCCCAGGTGTCACTGACAGTGCGCTGCTAAGAGGTGTTTCTACAGGCGGCCACAGTCCAACCCCCCTTCCAAAGTTGCTTTTGCCTGTGTGTGTTGAGCGAACTGGTCACACACACTCCTGCCTTCCTGTGCTGGTCATATGTTTGGGTAGAGCATCACAAGTTACAAGGCCCTTTATATATCATAGGCTCTGATCTTGAAAACGTTTCCTGTCCCTGTGGTCTTCTCGTGGACGTTAAGCAAGATGGCTGGCGCATCCTCTTCTTGCTTGTGTTTGTTTTTCAAGCTTATGTCTCCCATAGACAAAGCCCCAGTGATTACTACACCTGCCAGATCTTAGGCTGGGGGGAAGAGTTTCCTGTTAGGAAGTTGGGAAAGAAAGGTCACAGTGCACTCACTGCTCAGCCCTGGGGTTTGTCAGGACTGCCCCTCATCATCCTGGCCAGACTCCCCCATCCCTGGATTCAAATGAATAGGCTCTGTTAACAAATATTTTAAGCATACTACATCAAAGCAGTTCTTTGAGCTGATGCTAATTCATATGTGAATGCAGATTTCCTTGCCTATTTCTATCCAGCACCCAAGCTGGCTTCATAGCTCTAAGTCATGATGGAGTCCCCTTATAGCTCCATGCTTGGCATGTGTTCTTACCTCTTCCTGGAATGCTTTTTTTTTCCTCATCCACTGGGTTAACTCCCACTCATCTTCAAAATTTAGCTCCAGCAACACCTTTTATTTTAATCCTACACGTATGCCCCTACACATGCACATACTCTCTGCATCCTACACGCATGCCCCTACACATGCACATACTCTCTGCATCCTACACGCATGCCCCTACACATGCACATACTCTCTGCATCCTACACGCATGCCCCTACACATGCACACACTCTCTGCATCCTACACGCATGCCCCTACACATGCACACACTCTCTGCATCCTACACGCATGCCCCTACACATGCACATACTCTCTGCATCCTACACGCATGCCCCTACACATGCACATACTCTCTGCATCCTACACGCATGCCCCTACACATGCACATACTCTCTGCATCCTCACAGGCAAAAATCCTATTTGTTTATCTACCAACAGCTATTAGCACTTATTTGTGCCAAACACATAGTAGGCTGCACACACACACACACGCACATTTACAGCCTCAAAAAGCAAGCAAATGGTAATAATTAAGGTGTAATAACTGCATAAGTGGAGCTGAATCTGTGCTTTGGGGATCTAAGCAGAAAACAGGGAGTGCCTCTCCATCTTGCTGGAAAAATTCACTTGCTGAGTGCAATCCCACCAGCCAATCACTGCCAGTGTGATGTTTCTTAACTGTTGCTTGGCTTCTGTGGGAAGTCAGAGCTGTAGCTTTTAATGAAGACAGCCCAATCCCCCAGAGGCTAAAGATCATGCCATCATTTTGTTCTCGTGTATATTAAAGCTCTGTGAGCTTTCAGTAAATATTAAGCAGCAGCAGGATGTCCCTCCTGCCTCGCAGCCTTGCGCCGAGGCCAGGAAGACAGTTTCACTCAGCCTTTAGCCTGTCTGCTTCTTAGAAAGTCCTGAACATCTTTCTGCAGTGTGGGTGACTGTGTCTTCCCAAATAGGCAGACGTGGACGGCAGGAGATGGGGAGGGAAACCTTCAAGGTCTACAGACAATGAGAACTGAACCCCATCTGTAGGCTCCGGCCAGGGCCCGACAACTAGAGACGGACTCCGACGACACTGAATTGAGAGGCTGGATTCCCTAAAGCAACAGGCAGCAGAGAAGACCTGGACCATTTGCGGCTTGGGTCACCCCAGAGCCCGACAGAGGGTAAGGGAATTCTTTGTTGTAGCTCTGCTTGAGTTCTGCAGGCTGATGCTGGTGTGTGTGGTGAGCTCAGGGTCTGTGCTGTGCTCTCTAAATTGGCGGTTCTCCACCCGTGGGCGATACCTCTTTGGGGGTTGTAAGTCCCTTTCACCGGGCCACATATCAGATATCCTGCATGTCAGATATTTACGTTACGATTCCTAACACACACAGAATCACAGTTATGTAGTAGCAGTAAAACAATTGTATGGTGGGGTGGGGGTAGGGTCAGCACCACATGAGGAACCGTATTAAAGGGTCACAGCGTTAGGGAGGCTGGGAACCGCTGCTCTAGGTTGATGTTTACAGATCACGGTTCTGTTGGTTTTCTATACTTTGTAACTTTTCCCTTCTATGTTATTTGTGGCGCTTTCCCTTAGGTTCTTGGTCAGTCCTTCTGAGACATGCTTCCAGGAACTAATCAACCAATTAAAATTCCACACACTCATGCACAGCTGCTGCTCCTGTCCAGCTCTCCGCTCAGATCCAGGACCAAGAAGATACATTTCCTAAGCTTCCTTCTTATGCCCGTAGCAAGCTGCCCTCCTGTGTGCCAAGCTGTAGTCTACAGGACACAGACTTGGAAGTGGTGGTTTCCCCATCTCACCATGGTGGTGGTGGAAACTGGCTAAGTTCCAGAATTTCATCCCCCCCCCCCCCCCCTTTGTAGGCAGATAGTAGCAGAAACTGCCCTCTGCGGCCAGAAAACCACTCATAGTTGCTGTGTGGTGGGTGGGTGTTCTTACCGCAGAACCCTGACTCACCGTTTGCTCGCTCGGGCTCCACCCCGGAGGGGGCAGCGCTAATGTGAGGCACTGAGCATAGTTCCAGAGACGTGTTCTGGTCCAGGTTTCAGCCAGATTTGCCTTTGTTTTCTTTAGCTTTTAATACTGGGATTTAAATCTAGGATCCCTTGTCTTAGACACATTCTTTACCGCTCAACCACATCCCTAGCCCTCTTTTCGGGTTTTCGAGACTGAGTGTTGCTTGCTTGATTTGCCAGGCTGGCCTTGAATTCACTTCACAGTCCAGGCTGGCCTTGAACTTGTGATTCCCTGCCTCAGAAACCTGAGCAGCTGGGATTACAGGCCTGCATAAACAAGCCCAGCTTCTGGCCAACACTGATGAATAGGAAGGTACTGGAGCCAGGCACCGGTGGCACACGCCTAATACCAGCACTCAGGGGGCAGAGGTGGATCTCTGAGAGTTCGAGGCCAACAAGGATAGTCAGAGCTGATACACAAACCCTGTCTCAAAAAAAAGAAAAGAAATGATACTGACATCATGTCTGAAATAAACTTATTTTGCCCAGTCATCTCTGCAACATTCATGTTCTGTGAAAGGCAGAGGAGCCATCTAGATTTTTTCCTACCTTGTTTTCATTTCTTTTTCCATAAGCTCAACCCTCCTCTCATCCATCTATCTATCTATCTATCTATCTATCTATCTATCTATCTATCATGTATCATCCATCCATCCATCATCCACCATCTATCTATCTGTCTGTCTGTCTGTCTGTCTATCATCTATCATCCATCCATCCATCATCCACCATCCATCTATCATCTGTCTCCTTCCTTCTCTCCCTCTGTAGACCAGGCTCTCCTCAGATTCACAATGACGCTCCTGCCTCAGCCCCTCAAATGCTGGGATTACAGGTGTGTGTCACCACACTCAACTTTCAGTACTCCTCAGCCTGCTCCTTCGCACTGAGGGGTTCGCATTGCCTGTTCCTGCTTAGGAAAGCCCTCATAAGCTCCAGAAAACCCCTTTTAATTGCTCCTGGGCCCTCCAAACAGCATTCATTCCTATACAAAGGATCAGGCTCAAGTGGGCAAGCGTACTTTACGGTAGCATGCTGAATAAGGAAACTCCTGCCTGTTGGGAGGGTTGTCCCTCAGCCTCTCCACAGCCAGAGTGTCTGGCAAGAGAGGTTCCCTTGCTGCCTTCGCCTTCCTTGTTTCTTTCCCAGCCCCTGCTGTGGAGCAAAACCGCTCCACTCACACAACTTCGTCCTTATAAATAATCCCATTGCATTCTAAGCAGGTGCTCTGCAAGGAACGGGTGTGTCTTGCACACTCTAAGCTGCCCACATATTCGCTCTGCCTGACAAATGCATCTAAACAGCCTTCTCTGCTGAAGGAAAGGTTCTGATCTTTGCCGTTCTCTTTTCCTCCTGTTCCACAGTCAGATAACCCTACTTGCCTACACTATTATCTCCCGCCGCCTGCCCCTGCCCCTAAAGGTTTTTCTTTTTCCTGGATACCACAAAACCTTGATAGGCACAAAGTCACCTCATTCCTGAGAGACAACATCTTCTTATCCCCTTTTCATTCTTGTTGAAGAAGCAGAAAAAGAGAGAGAGAGAGATTCCACCCACCAGCCAAAGAAGTAGTCATTAGGAATAATCTGTGAGATCTTTTACTTCCTTTTAAGCTGCTCTTCTTCTAGGACTTTCTTCCCGCACAGGAGAGATCGGGCTTTCTCACCAGGCATCCGTTTTTCCCGTCACTAATCAGTGCCACTTGTTTCTCCAGGAATTAGAGCTGATTGTGTTAATTTCTCCAACACCGCAGCACACTCGCTTTTAATCAAGGTGTCTTTTGTAGTCCTCTTCATTAGACATTTAGAGATTTCGCCTTGTTCTTCAGGCTTACTTCCTGTTGTGTCCTCACAGCTTATAATCAAATCATAGCCGTCATTTCAAAATGATGAGAAAAATGAACAAACAAAAAAATGGCTTGAGGTCTCATTTGGATCTTAATGGCTTCCTAATAATGGTTCCACTTCACAATCTTTGCCTTAGAGGCATATAGTGATCTAGAAAAATGAACCATCTGTAATAAAAAGGATAGCCGTGTTCAAAGAAACAATGACAAGGGTATTATGTTACTTACTTTTTATACTTGATTATTTTCTTAGTGCATGTAAGCTTCTGCCTTCATAAAAGTTCTCCCAAAAATAAACTCAGTGACTTCATTGCCGTCTGAGCTATCTTCATATCTTCAGACTGAGAAAGTGGTTTCCTGACATGGGTCAGTGGGTGGAAGCAGACAGTGGGAAGAGCTACAGGGTTGGGAGGTGTCTGTTTCCGGACGCTAATGCCCTGCAAAGTGATGTTCCTAAGTATCCCTTTTTATGTCATCAGAAAAAGCCAAAGCACCAAATGCCCATACTGCAGCTCTCCCGGTGACTCAATCCTGGAAAGTGATTTTAGTATGTTCCGGATTTCCAGATAAACGTCTCCAGCTACGTTTCAGCCCATGCCTTCTAATCAACATAAAAGTCTCATCACTGCTCTCTAAGTCTTCTGACATAGAGGCTCCTCCTGTCTGTCTGGAGAGCTGTGCACTCCCTATAGCCCCAGGAGCCAGGTGGGCACTGCTAAGCTCTAGTGTTTTACAATCTGTTACACTGACGAAAATAAAATAAATAATTTTAAAAACGAAGAAAGGATGGGCTTTTTAACTATTTGTTAGAAATATAAGTATAGGGGCTGGAGATATGGCTCAGCGGTTAAGAGCACTGATCGTTCTTCCAGAGGACCCGGGTTCAATTCCCAGCACCCACATGGCAGCTCACAACTGTCTGAAAATGCAGTTCCACAAGATCTGACACCTTCACACCAATGCACATAAAATAATGTTAAATAAATCATTAAACGTTTTAAAAAAAGAAATATGAGTATATATTATACTTTCTATGCACTTCAGCCCACTCATTTAACTCCTGAAGTTTTGTCATAGACTTTCCCTATCCTCAGAATCCAGTTTATTCACTGTTTGGGAACTATTGCTCTTATCTTTGTATTTCAAAAACTTAAATCAAACTTTATATAGTTTGTCTATTAAGCTATTTTGTAGTTTCCTATTGAAATTATTTCTCCCCTCTTACCGTTGTTTTTAAAAAATGCTTTAATAAGTTGGAAGGCGCATGGTGGTGTGTACACCTTTAATCTGACTCACGAGGCAGAATCAGGTGGATATCTTCAAGCCAAGGCCAGCATGGAGTCCCAGGTCAGCCAGGCCTACACAGAAAGCCCTTGTCTCAGAAAGGGAGTGGGCAGTAGTAAATGTTGTTTAACACTGTGGTTTTAAAAGAATCAGTCTGTCGTGGAGAGTGCAGCTTTTTTCTCCTTCCATTCTCTTATTCCACCCTTTTCTTCCTTTTCTCTGTCATTATTTCCCCTTTAAAAATACAAATCCATTCTCTTTCCCATTCTTGGAGCCAGTGATGGGCCACAGTCTCACTAGGCTAGCTTTGAGGTGTCCGTCTGCAGGGGTGCACAGCTCTCTGGAGACTCCAGGGGTGCGCCTGTTCCTTGTCTTTCCAGCTTCTCAAGTCCACCGACATTGCTTGGCTTGTGACCTCTCTTTTTTTTCAAAGCCACTGTAGTCTTTCACATCTTTCCCATGTCCCGTCACAGAGCAGGCGTCCTTTGGCCAGTCTCTCACTGGTAGACCTCCCATCCCACACTGTTAGGAATCACAGCCATCTTTAAATCCAAAGGAAGAGTGGGATGGAGTTCCTGAATGACATGCGCAAAGCCCTGGTCAGTCCCAGCACTGCCAAAGGAAAAGAACCATGCCAGGCAGTGGTGGCACACGCCTTGCATCCCAGCACTTGGGAATTAGGCAGGCAGATCTCTGTAAGCCTGATCTACAAGCTGTTACAGAGAGAAACCTTGTATCAGAGAGAGAGAGAGAGAGAGAGAGAGAGAATAAGTTGAATGAAATGTCTCAAAAGACATTTATATGGAAAATAAACACATAAAAAAAACTTCTGGAGCTGGGGAGATGGCTCAGTGTTTAAGAGCACTGACTGCTCTTCCAAAGGTCCTGGGTTCAATTCCCAGCACCCACATGGCAGCTCACATCTGTCTGTAACTCCAGTTCTGGCATCATCACACAGACATACATGCAGGCAAAACCCCAATGTACATAAAAAATAAATAAATCTTTAAAAAATTTTTTAAAAAGAACTGTTCGCCATACTTTGTAACCAGGAAATGCAAATCTAAACTGCATTGAGATTCACCTCACCCCAGTCAGAATAGCTGTCGCCCTGAAAACACAACAATGCTAACATGGATATTGGGTTATTAGTCCAGTCCCTATGGAAATAAGCACAGAGATAAAAAAAAAAAACTAAAACAAGACTGCCATACTGTCTACTCCTGAGTTGTGTACCTGAAGGAACGTAAAATCAGAATACACCAGAGATAACTAAGCCAAGCACAGTGAAATATGCCTGGGATCCCAGCACTCAGGAAGCTATGGTAGGGGGACCCTGACATCCAGGCCAGCTTTGCAGAGAGAGAGAGGAGAGAGAGAGAGAGAGAGAGAGAGAAACATATATGTATGTATATATGTGTGTGTGGTTTCACACCAGCCTGAGCCACACAGAGACTCAAAACAAACAAAAAAGTAGAGATATTGCGATATATGTGTACCTTTTTGGTTATGTGTTTTGAGGCAGGGTCTCACTATTCGACTTGACTAGTCTGGAGCGACTCTGTAGACCAGGCTGGCCTCAGACTCCCAGAGATTGGCAGCCTCTGCCTTCTGAGCGCTGGGATTAAAGGTGTATGTGTGCCCCGTGTCCAGCTACACTCATGTTACTGTGGCACTCTTCACAGTAGTCAGGTTATTAGATGCCGGTCCACAGATGGACGGGGAATGAGATGTGGCATTTACACACAATGGAATTTTATTCGGCTCTCAGGCAGAGCGAAGTATTTACAGGAAGATAAGTAGAGCCAGAGACCTTCAAGTTAAACAAGTAAGACAGACTCAGATGATGCTCCCTCTTTTTGTTCATATTTGAATGTAGATTTCTATAGAAGATGTCAGGGTATAAGGGGATGTTTTCATAAAGAGGAACGACCAATGGGAAAAGGGATGAGAAAGGGTAATCAAGAGTGAATATGTTCAAAGTGCATTCTGTTATATGTGTGGAAAAGCATAATGGAACCCATTATTTTGTACAACTACTAGACACTAAAACTGTTTTGATGATTCTGAATCACTATGGAGAATCATTATAGGGTAGTTTAGGAGTTTCCTTTGTTTGGTTGGTTTGGTTGGTTTGGTTTGGTTTTTTCAAGACAGGGATTCTCTGTGGAGCCCTGGCTATCCTGGATCTCGCTTTGTAGACCGGATTGGCCTCAAACTCACAGAGATCAGCCTGCCTCTGCCTCTGCCTCTGCCTCTGCCTCTGCCTCTGCCTCTGCCTCTGCCTCTGCCTCTGCCTCTGCCTCTGCCTCTGCCTCTGCCTCTGCCTCTGCCTCTGCCTCTGCCTCCCGAGTCCTGGGGTTAAAGGCGTGCGCCACCACCCAGCAGGTAGCTTTAACTAAATAAGATGTATTGAAAATAGCAGTGAGGGGGACCAGAGAGATGACTCAGTGGTTAAGAACACTGGCTGCTCTTCCAGAGGACAGGGTTTGATTTCTGACATCCATAGTGACTGACAACTGATTGTAACACCAGTTCCAGGGCATCTGACTCCCTCTCCTGGCCTGTGTGGGTAATGCATATAAAGTACACAGACATACATGCAGTCACAACACTCATACACGTAAAATAAAAAGAAATAAATCAGGCTGGAGAGATGGCTCAGCGGTTAAGAGCATTGCCTGCTCTTCCAGAGGTCCTGAGTTCAATTCCCAGCAACCACATGGTGGCTCACAACCATCTGTAATGAGATCTGGTGCCCTCTTCTGGCCTTCAAGCATACACACAGAAAGAATATTGCATACACAATAAATAAATAAATATTTAAAAAAAAGAAAGAAAGAAAGAATGAAAATCAAAAAAAAGAAAAAAAGAAATAAATCTTTTTAAAAAGAAAAACAGCAGGGAAGGATTGTGTGTCGATTTAACATTCCTCTTCTTCTTGCCTTCCTGCCTACAGGAACATACATTCTCCTCGACACCCTTAATGCTAGCAACCCTCTTTAGGTCATTTAGGCCTATAAAAGAATGTGAGTGTTCTAAACGCCTAGAATATATGCTCCAGACACAGGCTTTAACAGATAGTCCAAAGCAATAAACTATCTCACACCAAAGTTAGCTGCCAACTCGGGAAAGGGGGTAGGAAGGAAAAGTGGAAAACATAGAACAGAAAATGTGAAAACTGGATACATTCATTCACTAAAACTCAGACCCCGCTTTAGTTCCTCTTCTGTTGCTGTAGTAAGATCACGTGACTAAGGAAACCTATAAAAGAGACCCGTGTGATTGGGCTTATGCTCCCAGAGCGTTAAACTCTGCGAGTGACCGCGTGGCAATGGGCAGTCGGAGAAGCATCTGAGAGCTCCCGTCTTGATCCACAAGCAGAACACTAGCGGCACACCTCCTCCATCAAAGCCATATCTCCTAACGCTTCCCAAACAGCCCCACCGACTGGGGACCAAGTACACAAACACGTGGGCCCATGGGGCCATTCTCATTCACAGGCCACAGTCACTGCCGGCATTTGGGGCTGTGCCCCGTTCGCTAATGGGCTCACATGTTTTGGACGTTTTTTTTTTCGACAGAGACACACTTGCACCTCAGTGGTTTTCACACTCTTGAGTCTTCCCTGTGCCGTCCATCTTTTTAATATTAGGAACAAAGCATCTTTTTTTATTTTAGCTTTTTATTTATTTGTATGGGGGAGCAGTATATGCTTGTAAGTGCAGGTGTCTGTGGAGGCCAGAGATGAAGGTGGAGGCGTTTGTGAACTGCCACGCTTGGGTGCTGAGCACAGACCTTGGAGCCTTCGTGAGCTTTAGCTGCTGAGCTCTCTCTTCAGCCCCTGATATTTATTTCAATAGGAAGAAGGGAAGTATGCTTTAATCAGAATTAACTTTGAGGGCCTGGAGAGGTGGCCCGGTGGTTAGAACACTTGCTCTTCCAGAGGACCTGGGCTGAATTCCTGGCCCCCATACAGTGCTTCGCAGCCGTCCATAGCTGCAGTTCTAGAGAAGTTGATGCCACTTTCTGGCTTCTGAAGACACTGGGCATGCAAGTGGGACCAGATATACATGTGATCAAAACACGCATAAAAATAAGATTATTCTTTAAAAAGAATCCGCTTTGTCCACTGATCAGCGGTTTAGTTACTTCATCTCTACTTCATAACTGTCATGTTGCTGCTTTTATGAGTTGTAATGTAAATATCTGATATGTGACCCTGAGAAAGGGTCATTTGATCCTACAGGTTGGGAACCACTGCCCTGGAAGACACATTCACAGAAAATATTCTTTAGTTTTCTATGTCAGGGTTTTTATCCTTTTGAGTTTCTAGCCTGAATTTTATAAACTAACATGGAAGAGGCAGGCCCTCTCAATTTACCAATTCAAGAATATGGGTTTCACTGGCTGGAGAGATGGCTCAGTGGTTGAGAGCATTGCTTGCTCTTCCAAAGGTCCTGAGTTCAATTCCCAGCAACCACATGGTGGCTCACAACCATCTGTGATGAGATCTGGTGCCCTCTTCTGCCTGTAGGCACATACACAGACAGAGTATTGTATACATAATAAATAAATATTTTAAAAAAAGAGAATGGGTTTCTGTCAGGCATGGTGGCACACACCTTGAATCCCAGCACTCAGGAGACAGAGGCAGGAAGACCTCTGTGAGTTTGAGGCCAGCCTGGTCCACAGAGCGAGTTGCAGGACAGCCACAGCTACATAGTGAGACCCCGTCTCAAAAAAAAAAAAAATTGAGAATATATGAGTTTGCTTAGTAACAGGAAGTCGTGGAGTAGAAATTTGTACCACTGTGGTGCGCACAAGCAGTAAATATTTCTGGAAACAATATGTGACTGTCCCAGGCACGGTACATAGTAAGGTTCTGCTGGGAAAAGGAAGACTTCTTGACAATTAACTGCAAAGATTTGGCTTGGGTTTTATCTGTGTGTATGTGTCTGCATGTACAGAGGGCTGTGTGTGTGTGTGTGTGTGTGTGCGCGCGCGCGTGCGCGCGCGTGCGCGGATATATGCCTATGGAGGCGGAGGCCAACTTTGGGTTTCATCCTTAGAAGCCATCCACCTTGTGTTTTGAGACAGTGTCTTCCTCTGTATCCCAGGCTGGCCCTGCACTCACAGCAGCCATCTTGCTTCAGTCCCTGGAGTACTAGAATTACAGGCATGAGCCGCCATGCCTGGTTTTGAAAATGCTTATTAGCATCTATTATGTTCCAGAGACCTCACTAGGGTGGAGGTGGGTATTGTGCAGGGTGAACTAGTCAGAGGAAGTTGACATTGATCAGATAGTCATCCCATTAAATATATGATGAGGAAAGTTACTGCTCTAGAGAAAGAGCCTGGTCTGGGAGCACTCGAGGCTGGAGACTGCTCTAGAGAAAGAGCGTGATCTGGGAGCACTCCAGTCTGGAGGCTGCTCTAGAGAAAGAGCGTGGTCTGGGAGCACTCCAGACTGGAAACTGCTCTAGAGAAAGAGCGTGGTCTGGGAGCACTCCAGTCTGGAGGCTGCTCTAGAGAAAGAGCCTGGTCTGGGAGCACTCCAGTCTGGAGGCTGCTCTAGAGAAAGAGCATGGTCTGGGAGCACTCCAGTCTGGAGGCTGCTCTAGAGAAAGAGCGTGGTCTGGGAGCACTCCAGTCTGGAGGCTGCTCTAGAGAAAGAGCCTGGTCTGGGAGCACTCCAGTCTGGAGGCTGCTCTAGAGAAAGAGCATGGTCTGGGAGCACTCCAGTCTGGAGGCTGCTCTAGAGAAAGAGCATGGTCTGGGAGCACTCCAGTCTGGAGGCTGCTCTAGAGAAAGAGCGTGGTCTGGGAGCACTCCAGTCTGGAGGCTGCTCTAGAGAAAGAGCCTGGTCTGGGAGCACTCCAGTCTGGAGGCTGCTCTAGAGAAAGAGTGTGGTCTGGGAGCACTCCAGTCTGGAGACTGTGGTGACTTCCCCAAAGAAATAACACTTGAGCGAGCTGGAAAGAGGAGTCAGTAATTGGTGCTCATACTTTCCAGAAATAGAGAAAGCATGTCAAATAAAGACTGGAGCAGGACTAGGAGAGCTTGGAACACAGAGAAGAGAGGGAAAGTTTGAATGTAAGATGCCTCACGAGCCGTAAGGCACAGACTTAAAGGATCCAATCCTAAAAGCTGTAGAGAGCCCTGGGAAACATTCATGCTGCTGTGGGAAGCCTGAGTGTCCCAGGGTTCCTTAACCCAGTGATTCCTCAACTTATTTCCAATTCTCTGGCTGGTTCTTCTCTTCTTCTAGTCTACTTAAAACTGCCATCTACCCTTCTGTCCTTCAGCCAGCCAGTCACCAGTTTATTCCTAAAAGTCCCCAATTCTATTTTCATGGCAGCAAGTGCACTCAGCGTCATACCTGCTCTTATTCATTGCAAACCCCCACTCAGCCTCTTGCCCAGCCTAGTATAGTAGTCCTCTCATTGTCGCTACCTTTTCCCTGCTGCCGCTTTCCCCCAAATAAACTGAAGATAGCTTCTCACACATTCCCTGAGGTCCTCTGTGACCTGATAGTGTGGTCTCACACTTTTGTAAAAATCCTTAAAAATAGCCAGATTGCTATATAGTTTGTAGCATAAAATTTACTCATTTAAAGTGTAGCACTAAATTATTTTTAGCATTTGCACAGCTAGGCAGTCATCACCATGCTCCTACATCAGAACGCCTTTGTTGCCCCACCACCACCAAATAAGGCCACACCTATTAGCAACACACCCACCCACAAGCTCTCTGCAGACTTAGGGAGGCACCAGTTTATTTCCCTAGATTTCCTGGACGTTTCACAGAAACGGAATCACAGAGCCTCTGCCCTCTCATGACTGTCTCCTTCCCAGGCTCACCCATGTTTCCTGTGTGTCTACACTGTTTTGTAAGAGAAGGCTAATGGATAGGTGGTCTGTCTGTCCTGTCTCAGCTCTCTTTAAGCGGTCCTGGAGTTCCTCCTTGGAGTCTGATGTTTAAAAGCATGTGTGGTGTGGTGCGGTCCGTCTCCGTTTCCTATGATGAGGGCTTAGTGACACGAACGTGGCACTGTTCAATACGCCTTGATTAGCGTGTTGAGCACAAGGTTGACGTGGACTGTTGCTCTGCTAAGAGCAGACATTCCCCAGCCATCTTCCAGGAGGCTTCCGAGAGTAGGAAGGCGTAGACCAGCTTTGCAATGCACCGTGCCATGTCCTTACTTTCCCACGCTGTACTGTGGTTCTGCAGGGAACGGGGGGTGAGATTCCTTTTAACTTGTGAAAAGTTATGGACCTTATTGGAGAGTCTAAAAGCAAAGGTGAAATGTGAACGTTAGCAGAAATAAAGTCTTAGAAGAGCAAAGGCACCCACCGTAGAGCTTGACTAGGCCTATTGTCTGTGAGTAGGAGACCCACGAGAGGGGATCGAGGGGTGTTTGTGACCTTGACCACATACGTGGAGGTGATGGAGCTTCCTGGCAGCCTGATTAAGGAGTCTTCTAAGAATAGAAATTCATTCACTCTGGATTGAAAGTTAGCCAGCACTCGATAAGACCCTGGGTGAACTGTGCACAGTGCTCACTGGAGGAGATTTCTTGCGATCAGAAAACCTGAAATAGGTTAAGTCTGCTTTAGAAGATGAAAAACTTGAGGTCTAGAGTCTCAACCACCCCAACCGCCTCAGAGTCGCAGAGACCTGGTGCCCCTGGGCTAGACCAGCTCTCCATAACAAGGTAGACAGTTACCACATATGTGTGGTACACTCTACTTAATTAAGCACTGTTTTTCTCCTTTCTTGTATGAGGTGTGTGGGCGTGTATACGTGTGTGTGCGTGCGTGCGTGCGTGCGTGCGTGTGTGTGTGTGTGTGTGTGATGCTGAGGTCAAGCCCAGGCCTTAAGCATTTGGCACAAAGCTCTCTAAGGTGGAGCTATCTCCCCTACCCAGGTTCGTTTTCTTTTTTTTTTTTTTTTTTTTTTTTTTAGAATGATGCTAGTTTATGTACAGTAAATAGAGATTTACATGTCTGCTCAGTTCGGGAGTTCCTCTGGACACTGAAAATATAGCTGTAAAAACATATTGATCCCAGAACTGACGGTGCTTACGATTCAATGGGGCAAACACTATCCCCAATTAAGTTAGACACTCACTATGCCAGGTGGAATCAGGATGGAGGTGAAAGCAAAGCCAAGAAGGGAAATGTTGAGGGTTGACATGTTTGACCACAGCAGCCTCATTGTGCAAAGAATTACAGTTGAAGAGGAATGTCACGTGAGGGGGGAAGCGAGGAAACGGAAGACACGGAGTGTCTGAGTCATGACAGATTTGGTAGTCTGAGGAGCAGCAAGAGAGTGGGGCAGGGGAGTTATAGCAGAGTGATCAAGGCTGAGAGGAGTATCTGATAAACATTAGAGAAGCTGGGGAGCAGAGTAGGCAAAGACGTCACATACAGTGAAGAAAGCAAGCTGCTCACAAACACAAGGAGGAAGCTCAGCTAGCTCCCCTGCTGTCTGTCTTAGGATCCAGCTAGTTACTGCAGATCCCCATGGCCTTGTTGCTAGTGGCTCTCTGAGGAGGCCATGCCCTGATTCTGTCTGTCCAGCGTCTGTTTGCACTCACATCTTCCAGTCGCCACAACTCCCTGAATTATATACAGGTGAGCTAAGCCTGGAGCCTCACCCTGTGTGTGTCTGATGTCCAGGAGAGGAATATTTTCCTGCAGGACTTAGCCTGAAGGTACTTACTTACCTTCTAGCTTGCTTTTCTAAACAATGGGGATGATTTTTAAAAACCTTAACACATGTTGAGGCACCATTCCTGCTGTCTACTTGATGTAGCATGATTTATGGGTATTTCAAGATTCTAGGTGCTCAGGGGTCCTTGATATTAAATATTCATTTAATTATTTTTATTTTATTGCCAATTATTGTTATTATTCCACTTTTACCAAGTGGTTTTATGCACTGTAAAGTTTAAAGGACTTTGCCCTTGACCTCTCGTTAATGCAAAACGGTGTGTATGCATTTACTTGTGCACACACTTTTATGGAAATTAAACATGACGCAGGCACAGAGGAATTCAGAGAGCACAGACCCAGTGGAACTTGGCTGTTTTGACTCAACAGTATATCATTGATAACCCTGCCTCAGTCTCTGAAACAGTTCCTTGATATGCACCTGTAGAGAAGTCCATGCTGTCTCACTGTCCCCAGTGGTGGCCATTTGTGGTGTCTTCAATTCTTTGGAGCTGTTTTTTTTTTTAATTTATTTATTTATTAAGGATTTCTGCCTCGTCCCCACAACCGCTTCCCATTTCCCTCCCCCTCCCCCGATCAAGTCCCCCCCCCCCCTCATCTGCTCGAAGAGCAATCAGGGTTCCCTGACCTGTGGGAAGCCCAAGGACTGCCCACCTCTATCCAGGTCTCGTAAGGTGAGCATCCAAACTGCCTAGGCTCCCACAAAGCCAGTACGTGCAGTAGGATCAAAAACCCACTGCAATTGTTCTTGAATTCTCAGTATTCCTCATTGTCCGCTATGTTCAGCTAGTCCGGATTTATCCCATGCTTTTTCAGACCTAGGCCAGCTGGCCTTGGTGAGATCCCAATAGAACATCCCCATTGTCTTAGTGTGTGGGTGCACCCCTCGTGGTCCTGAGTTCCTTGCTCGTGCTCCGTCTCCTTCTGCTCCTGATTTGGACCTTGAGATTTCTGTCCGGTGCTCCCGTGTGGGTCTCTGTCTCTGTCTCCTTTCATCGCCTGATGAAGGTTAATATTCCTGAGGATGCCTATGTGTTTGTCTTTGGATTCACCTTATTTAGCTTCTCTAGGAACATGAATTATAGGCTCAATGTCCTTTATTTATGGCTAGAAACCAAATATGAGTCCAGGTTCGTTTTCTTATGGTGTCCTCATGACAGCCCTGTGAAGTGCGCTGCACAGATAACCCTCATTCCACAGATGACAAAACCAGAATCACACAACCAGTCAGAAGCAGACCAAGCAAGGCCTTCTGACTTCTTAGCATAAACCCTTTCCAGTATGCCTTGCTGCACTATTTAATAGTACCTGTCTTTTCCGTGAATAGATAAGACTGATTTTGTCCACAGAGCCATGGGGGTGCTGATGTCCAAGCGGCAGACCGTCGAGCAGGTGCAGAAGGTGAGCCTGGCTGTGTCAGCCTTCAAGGATGGACTACGGGACAGGCCTTCCATTAGACGTGGGGGTGAGCTACCAGGGTCCCGCCGCGGCACTGTGGAGGGCTCTGTTCAGGAAGTACAGGAAGAAAAAGAAGCAGAGACCAGTGCCCCCGTGGTTCAGGAAGAGAGCAGCATCAACCGTGCAGCCTGGGAGCGGCTTCGAGATGGGCGTGGAGTTGAGCCTGAGGAGTTTGACAGGACCAGTCAATTCACACCCCCTGCCTTCATCCGACCCACCCGGAAGCTGGATGACGATAAACCTCCAGATATCTGCTTGGATCCCCGGGAGCCTGTGAGTGTTCCGTTAAGGCAGGATTCCCCTGTCTTAGCCTTTAAAAGGATCAAAGAACAGGACAGGGAAAACTAGGTGTGGTTGAGGTGAGACTTGAACAGAAGAGGAAGCTGGGTTCAGAACAGTCCTTGCCCCACAAGATGGGTTTAAATGTGTCTCTGTGTAGAATGCTTGCCTTGTGTGTTCAAGTCCCTCTATCCCCAGTACCACAAAGGGAAGCAATATTTCATAAGAGTAAAACACTAAGTATAGCTTGGATTAGTCATAGTGTAAGACTTGGACTTTTGAGTGGGAAGCAATGGCTGCATGACAAAGCTTGAACTAATCCTATCATCTATGGATTCTCAACCACGGAAGGTACCAACCCTTTGTAGGGGACATTTGGGAAATTTGAAAAGGGGAACTGGGGTAAGATACAATGACTGTGGGGTTCTACTGGCATATAGATAGTATTAAGACAGCTGGGATTTTATTTTATTTATTTTTATTTTTATTTTATTTTATTTTTTTTTGGTTTTTCAAGACAGGGTTTCTCTGTGGCTTTGGAGCCTGTCCTGGAACTAGCTCTGTAGACCAGGCTGGTCTCGAACTCACAGAGATCTGCCTGCCTCTGCCTCCCGAGTGCTGGGATTAAAGGCGTGCGCCACCATCGCCCGGCTTTTTTTTTTTTTTTAATGTCATATAGTGCTTGGGACAATCGGTCACACAGATTATTCTCTATGACGTGCCAATCATATCCCTGTTCAGAAACATAGTAACAGAGCCCTAAGCAGCTAGAAGAGCTTCCTGATTCTCGTCCACCAGGAAGAACACTCTTACCCTTCACCGTGGCTCAGAGAGACCCAGGCCCACACAGCAGCCCGTAGGATCTCGCTCTCTGTACTTTCAAATCCTGTTCCTTCCGGCCAGGTTGTCAACGATGAGATGTGTGATATCTGTGAAGTCTGGACCGCCGAGAGCCTCTTCCCATGCCGCGTCTGCACCAGGGTCTTCCACGATGGCTGTCTGCGCCGCATGGGCTACCTCCAAGGAAGCAGTGCAGCGGAGGTGACAGAGATGGCCCACACCGAGACCGGCTGGAGCTGCTACTACTGTGTGAGTCTGGACTGCAGGACAGCAGGAAAACTGGGCGTCTTTCCAGAGGCCCACTCTTAAAAATGGCTGCTTCTAAGTCGTGACCTAAGGGGTTTCCTAACAGTGCATGCAAGGGTGCTAGATAGGTAGATAATCAATTCCTTGCTGTGTAGTGTATTACATGACACAGCATGACACAAAACACATGCCAGCAGCCCACAGGCCCAGTTGGTACATGCTGGACCTAAGAGTTTCCAGAGGAAGCAAACCACCCTCAGCTGTAATCATAAGAAGAACAAGTCTAACCGATGAAGAGCAGTTCTGCCCAGGGAAGTGTCAGGTTCTCTAGAAGTCTGTAGTTGTTGTTCCTCATACTTACCTGAAAAAGCCACCTGGTGTCCTGACCAGCATGCTTCCAGAGAGGTAGCTTCTGTCTCTGGAAAACACTCAGTCTTGATGTCCTCGCTTGACCTGCTGCCTATTGGGAGCGTTGGTTCTGCATCTCTGAAGTGATGGTTATGTGAATTGAGTAGCAAAGCTGTATTGATTGAGAACGCTGCAACTCTGTAGAAATGCCTTCCAGCTCTTAATGGCAGAAAGAATCCTAGGTTCCCATTGAAAGCCAGCTTCACAGCCGTTCATCACCATTCCTGAGTAGACTCCCAGCCTTTCCTTCCTGCTGTGCCGTCCTGCGGATTCTTCACCAGCCTCTGACTCAGTGCACGGAGCAGCTGCCGACTGTCTTCTTCCTCTGCCTGCAGAAAGCAAATGTGCTACTTTCTGACTCTCCACCTATAGCTGATCCACAAAGCCAAGTCTGGAAGTTATTTCCAGCTACTGCATACCCCACTCTGAAATACACCACAGAACACACACCCAGCTCTGCTGTCCTCTCCGTCCTTGCCTCCCTCCCCTCCTCCCCCGACACTGCCACCAGCACCAGCATTTATGGCAACCCCGCCACTGGTGTGCTGCCAGCATGGGCCTGCCTCAGTCAGTGCGTGTCTCCTTGCTGTCTTCTGTGAATGCTCTGCTTCCTTCCCAGTTCTGATAGGGTCCTGCTGTCGCCACCTCTGCAGGCCTCTTACAGAGACTTCCTCCGAGTTCATCCCTTTCTCTTCCCTCCATCCACAACCATACTTCCTAAGAGCACTTCACTGTCTCCCGACTTCTCTGCCCTTCCAGCCTGACCTCTGCATTCAGCTCCTTGCTGAATGGACTTTTACTGAGGCCATCAATAATCTCTCAATGGTCAAGTCCAAAGAGGCCTTTTCAGGTGTCTTCTTAGTCAGCCTTTCTGATAACACTTCCGTATTTCCTTCTCTTTCTCTTGGCATTTGTTTTCTAAAATGTATACACTATATGGAAACTAGATAAAATGTTCACAAATAATAAATATCACCACTCTTAATACCACCTCCCACAGCCTGCCACAACCTGCCACAGTCTTTGCTTGGTATCCAGTATTCCCAGTCTCTTCTGGCCGCCTTTGATCATTCTTTCTCAACAGCAATGGTTTGTTTTCATTCTGGGTACTATATTCCTCGGGGTCCCATCGTCTTTCTCACTATCTAATCATTAGTGATTCCCATATCTGTGTCCAGACTTAAATTTCCTACCTCAGGGGCTTCCCCATCTCGATATCTCACCAGTGCTTCATGCTTAGAATGCCCCCAAATGAACTCGCCTTTCTGCCTACAGCTGCTCTTTCTCCATCCCTTACCTCTGTGAAAAGTAATGTCATTCGCCGGTTTCCCAGTCCCAGCTCTTCCCTGGCCCTCTTCCCTCACAGCCGCTGGGTCACCAGGTTCTGTTGACTTGGCTACCAACACCCCTCTTTGCCCCTCCCTCTTCTCATCTCTGGTTTTAGACACTCATTTTTTCTTACCCGTACCATTACAACAGCCACTTAAGAGATTTTGTCCCTCTGAACCATTTCCCCATAGCAGTCAGAGATCTGACAATGACAACCATCCTTCCATGCCTTCCCATTGTCCTTAGAACAAACGCCCAAGTTAAGGGTCTCAGCCCAGGCCATCTGAGGAACGTCACAGTTCCTTATCTTTTTCTGTTTCTCCTTGCACCCCCTTCATGGTCACATGCAGCAGCCACACCAAACATCACAGTGTCGAGCACACAGCCATTATGCCCAGAACATGCCAGATGCTCAATAGGTGTCTACTGAAAGAGTCATCAGGTTCTCGGGGGAAACCCATAGATGGGTACCCATGTGATACCTGCATATGCTCTTGGCTGACAGTTTAGGAGGACAGTTAACCAACTACTACTGCAACGGACTTTTATTCTCTGATCTTTTTTAATTACTTATTATTTACTTATTTATTTGGCTTTCTGAGACAGAGTTTCTCTGTGTAGCCCTAGCTGTCCTGAAACTTGCTCTGTAGACCAGGCTGGCCTCAAACTCAGAGATCCACCTGCCTCTGCCTCCCGAGTGCTGGGATTAAAGGCATGCATCACTGCTACTCCACAAAGAACTTTCATAATTTAAAGACTTCATAGGACTGCCAACAAAATAAGTTCTCAGTGCTTCCTAGTAATTAAAACTTCTATGACAACATAAAAATTCATCTTGTTTAGGAACATTTCAAAATCATTCTAGAACCGCTTAAAGCTGCACACCCACTAGAAGCAGGGCTATTTGTTTTTATAACGAAAATGTGCATTAGGCACAGCCAGTGCTTCTAATAAATACATGCTGAGCATCTGGGCTAGGACCGACAGCGCCAAGTACACCTTGCAGCAGCTTCCTGAGGTGCTTCTGTGACATCCCTGTTTGCTCATGGTAACTTGAAAGCAGTATTTACTAACGGGACTTAGCCAGATATCTGGATTCCAGGGAGGACTCTTCCCCAAATTCAGACAGCTCAGAGCAAATCTTCCCTCTTTCTAGGGCCTTAGTCTCCTTGACTGTGAGTGGAAGCTGGGATCGGGGTTCCTGACCTCTCTTTGGGGGGAACATTCCCACCCTCTTGACCCAGGGCTTCTCATTTGTCGCTGGCCTGTATGGCCACTGACTTGGCTTTCACGTTCCCTCAGGACAACCTTAACCTGCTGCTCACGGAGGAGGAGATGTACAGCCTCACAGAGACCTTTCAGCGGTGTAAAGTCATCCCTGGTAAGGCCAGCAGGCGCTGCCGAGAAGGAGGGGCCAGCCACATCCCCTTTCTTCCTGAGAATTTGGGGATTTGGGGAGTAGGGATGAGTGAGTTCTTCCTTCTTCCTGGGTTGTGGCCATCAGAGGCAGTGCCTTCCACCACAGCTCCCCTGAGCTCTCCTGGCTATGGGAGGTGTAACCCCATGAGAACTGGGACTGTGGGGCCCTGAGGGTTCCTTAGAGGTGAGTGAAGGTGTCCGGGGCTGAGGAGGGGTGGGCATAGTCAGCACGGATGCCTCCCACAGATTGTTCCCTCACCCTGGACGACTTTGTGCGCTATCGCCACCAAGCAGCAAAGCGAGGGGATAGCAACAGGGCCCTGAGCGATGAGCAAGAGGAACAGGCAGCCCGCCAGTTTGCAGCCTTGGACCCTGAACACCGAGGCCACATAGAGTGGTCCGACTTCTTGTCCCATGAATCTCTCCTACTGCTGCAGCAGCTGCGTCCCCAGGTGAGGAGCAGCAGTAACGAATGTCCCTGCGGGTCAGAGGCCTCAGGTGCATGCTGGGCACATTAGGGCAGCATTGGGAACTGTCTAAGCAAGAGCAGGGATCGGGAAAGGGTGTCAGGTCCATCCAGTGGTAGATGACCAGTGACCAGGGCTGAGGAGACTGCTGGAGAAGATCGGCTGTGACCGGACGCCCCTAAAAATGTCAGGCTATCAAAAAGGCTCTGGGAATATCTAAGGAGGGCAGCAGAGGTTTGGACATGGAAGTGCAATTCTCTGTGGTTTTCAAGATATTTTCACCTTCGAGACCTTAACTTGGCTCTTTTTTCTCCAGAACTCTCTATTGAGGCTTCTCACCGTCAAGGAGAGGGAACGAGCCCGGGCCACCTTCCTGGCGCGGGGCAGCGGGAGCACCATCAGTGAAGCAGAGTGCCACCATGCCCGGCACTCCTGGTTCTGCAAACGCCTGGCAGAGGCGTCCTCCTGCAGTGTCAGGTCTGCTCCTCGCCAATCCTGCCCCCCTGGCCCTCTGCCTGTTCCATCTGGACGCCCTTGGTATAGCATGTGCTTCTCCTGTGGGCAGAAGGTCCCCCTGTGGACTAGGTAGAGGCAGCACGTGGGGCAATCTCTGTCCTAGACTGTGCTGCCCCATGTCTGAAAGCCTAGACAGGCGTGTCTGGGTCCATGGGCCCACCGGATTTTGGGAGGGAGGGCTCACAGCCTTTTGTTTTCGTGCTCCTAACTGTATGTTCGTTCTTGTGCCTGGCAGCATCAGCCACGTGGGTCCCATAGCAGACAGCAGCCCAGCCGGCAGCAGTAGCAAGAGTGATGATAAGACCCTGCTGCCCACAGAGCAGGAATCCAGGTGAGCTGACCCCCCTCTCTTCTGTATACAGCCACAACACCCCTTATAGATAAAAGAAGGCATTACCACTTCCACCCCAGAAGAGCAAGCGTCCACCCTAGAAACCAGGCTCCAAAAGGACACATTTGACCCCAGGTCTCTAGGGCCAGACAGCTGATCTGCTAGCTTTGTGGCATAGCCCACCCTGACCATATTAGAC
Organism: Microtus oregoni; assembly: GCF_018167655.1. Lineage (NCBI taxonomy): Eukaryota > Metazoa > Chordata > Mammalia > Rodentia > Cricetidae > Microtus > Microtus oregoni. The sequence continues at coordinate 5,770,256 of NW_024543076.1, read as the reverse complement.
ATGAGGCAAGCTTCCCCGAGCTTCGGCCAGGCCAGCCTGCCAACCAGTCTGCCACCAGGATTGGGTCTTATAGGACTTCAGGCTTTCTACCCAGCCTGACAAATCTGTTCTCTCTCTCTCTCTCTCTCTCTCTCTCTCTCTCTCTCTCTCCGCAGATCTGTGGACTGGCCCACCTTCCTAAGAGAGAATGTCATCTACATCTTGGCTGCTCGCCCTAACAGTGGAGCGATTCACCTGAAACCCCCAGGATAGTGTGGGGCAGAGAAGATTAGTTCCGGGACGGTGGCATCTTCCCCCTCCTCTCCTTTCTCTTTCCTCAACCAACCTCTGGCACTGAGGCTCACAGGAATGGGGCACTGCCAGCATCTTAATTTGTCACTAAGTTCTATGACACTGAAGCCACCGTTCCCCTGCCAACAGAGGCAGCCTGTGGAATGCCACACTGAGAAGCCCTGAGAGCTGTGGCATCTTCACCTGCTACTGGACCACCTCCCGCCCTCTGCCACCTCATGCGTACATATATGTGCACCTGCACATGCAGCCGCATACATGCCTAGGTAGCCATGCCTTCAAACTCCTGGTTCTTTTTTCAATGAAAAAGGACCAAAATCCCTTTGTGAACCCCCTGGTGTAGATGAGATGGTCTCGTCTCTCGTCTCACTCTTTCTATTGGCCAGTTCTGCTTTCCAGTAGAAAGGAAGGGGCAGACTAGCCTCGCTTCCCCTCCAGGAGATGCCCAGAGGCCCCCTGCCCACATTGAAACCCCCTTCCGTGATGAGCCACTGTTGCTCGTGAGTGTCTGTGTGTCCCTCAGGTGTGCTGTGGGAGAACAGTGAAAATTCATCCCTCAAGTTCGTGTTTAAACTCTAATTCCTCGTGACAGAAGAGGAAACTAGCTTGTGGGTTTCTCACTGCAGAAAGTGGAAACAGCCTCTCCCAGAGACCCAGAATTCTAGGAACTTTTCAACTAGGTCATCCAGCTTCACAAGCCGTTAGCAGACCAGGAAAACCAAGGTGAGCCTCCTGGCCCCTACTTATTGAATGGTATCGCATGGTCCAAAGCTCTAGGGACCCGAGTGAGACAGATGCACTGACAGGAATTGCAGCCCTCTGTGGGAGATGCTTCACTGGCTGCCACGGAGATCGATGAGGATACAATCCCATGGGAGAGGAGAGAAAAGCAGGTTTGTCCTGCTTCCCAGCCCAGCTCCACCGCAGACATAGAAATGTGGCATCGTGTGGAGGGCAGGCCGGCCTCGTCCATAGCCTGCAGGAGCTCTGTGGAATTCCTTAGCAGTCGTGCTGAATCAGAAGAAGATACGGCCAAGGCTTGTGAAGATTTGTATCTCAACTGTCAAGAAGTCCTAGTCAGCATCCTAAGGGGGAAGAGTTTGTCCTTCTGCCCATCATGGAGTTGTAGCCTCAGCTGCTGCTTCTCTCGGCTGCTAACTCATGTCTTCCCCTCCATGCTAGGAGCTACAGCTAGCCTGAGAAGCTCTGTGGACCAGCAGAGAGTGCCACAGGTGCACCAGGGTTGGCCAGCAAGCTTTACCCAAGCCCATTGCCCAGTTCTGAAGCTCTCAAGTCAGTACATGGCGTGGGTCAGCCCTTAGTATATGGCGTGGATCAGCCCTTAGACCTGGGCTCCAGGTTCTGGATTTCTGTTTTCAACCAGATGGCTCAGGTATAGCCAGTTCTGACAACGAAGGGTTCTTCAAGAGAGGGTTGAGCCAAGTCATGCAGAAGCTTGCATTATCTCCACTGCTCAAAGCCCTTGTACTAAAGTGGATGGTTACAGAAGGAGCCCATCACCCAGTGATGCTCAGGTGAAGTGGGAACTGAAGCCAGGGCCTTGCCTAGAGTCCTGGGTGGTCTGATTGTAGGAACCGCCTACCCCAGAAGCAGGGTGGTAAACTGCTGGAGACAGATTATGTAGGACTGAGATGATACAGATAGGAGATACATTTTGGGGTTCACTGTGAAACCCACAGCTTTTAAAAACTACTTTTAAAGCTGGGTATGGTGGTACAAACCCTTAATCCCAACACTTGGGGAACAGAGGCAGGTGAATCTCTATGAGTTGAAGGCCAGCCTGGTCTAAATAGTAAGTTACACAAGTGAGACTTGGTCTCAAAAATAACAATGAAAACTACTCAGCCATGTCCCCAGGACTTATTGATAAGGGGGCCCATTATTCAAGAAAGGAAGGAAGGAAGGAAGGAAGGAAGGAAGGAAGAAAGGAAGAAAGGGAGAAAGGGAAAGAAAGCACAAAACTCCTGGGCTCAAGGACTGTCTGTAGCAGCCAGGCCTGGGGTTTTCCACGGAGAAGATTAAAGCATGTTAAATACAAGGTCTCTTGCTCACTCTCCCAGTGAGTCATCATCTATCCCTGTGTCTGGGAGCTGCTGCACCTCTCAAGACATCATCTCTGGGCTTTGGGAGTTGAACAGAGCTTTCCTGCCACTCCCCAGCTGTAGGTACTGGGAGCCCATCTTGCTCCACGGTCCTTTAAGATGATGCTTGCCACTTTGGAGCTGTGGGGGTTTTGTTTGTTTGTTTGTTGTTTGTTTGTTCTGAGTTTCTTGCTCCTGCAGTTGAAGGGCAGAAGACCACAGGCTGGCTGGGTCCCAGAGTTTGCAGAACCAGCCCCACAGCTCATCCACACTAGGACCAGGCCTATTTGGGAGCACCTCTGTATCCAGGACAGTGGTTTTCCTTGGTGGGGGCCTGATGCAGAGGGCCCACGGGACTCTACCCCGAACAAAGAATGGGGGTTCCAACTTACAACAATCCTGAGAAGCAAAAGAGCATACAGGACAGCTGGCCTCTTCCGCATGAGCATCTTGTTTACCAAAGGGAGGGTCCCTTGCTCCCTAATCCACTGCTGCAGAGGCTCACCCCAACCCCAGTGTCCATGCTTTCTCTGAAGTGGCCTCCCAGAGCCCCTGGTGCGTGCACAGAGGTGCACTGTCATCACCCAGTGAGACTCATCCCTTTTCAAGCCTTCCTATCACTGTGACTGTCTGAAGTCCTGCCAAGTGCAAACATTAATGTCTGGCTCTGATGAGGGTATGAGAAAATGTTTCTGTCTTTTCTGTCTTGGCTGCCAACAATTAAGATCACTGCTTTTCCCAAACACCATCCATCCTGAACTCCAACCAAGGGAGGCTTGGAGGCTTGAGTTACACATGTGCTTCCCTGAAGACTGATTGCCCCAAGCTTGGTTTTCCTCCAGCAGTTTTCGTCCATATGTTCAAAATTAAATGAAGGGTCAGAGTTCCTGAGATTGGCTTAGCCCTGCACAGCCTCTCCAGGTCTGTTCCTTGGCCTCCTCCCCTGAGGCAGTGACCCCTTGTGGTATCCCAGGGATGGAGCAGTTTCCTCATTCCTAGGTACTGATCCACTCAAGTGCCCTTCCTCTGAGGATAGCTGCAGCAGAAGCCATGAATACATTGCCTCTTTCTACCCCCAGCCCAAGCAGTGGGCTGGCAAGGTAGACACTTGCCTTTCCAGCCCTAGTGCTCCCTATGGGAGGTCACCTAGACCTTGTTTAAGTGGCCAAGCCTTGGAGTTCCCCCATTCCTATCACCAAAACAGAAAGCACAGAATTCAACTGCCTAGAAAGAGGCCGCTCCCCAGGGAAATGAATACCAAGGCTGCCCCATGCCTTAGCCCAAAGCACAACAGTCATTGCAGGCATCACAGCTTCCAGCAGTGCAGAAAGCACTCGAGCTATGAGACAGGCTCCGCAGAAACTGCCTGGTAGGGGCCCGTCCAGCCATCACTACCCAAGAGCCAAAAGTAAGCAACCTTGGGGCACAAAACTTGACTGGCAACAGGCTCTGATGGCGATATTCCATGTCTCCTTCCAACCAGCAGAGTAAAGACATCCATGCAGTCATGCACTACATGTAATAGAAAGACACGTATATAGGGTCATTCGTGACCCAGAGCATGGAAAACAAGGCCAGGCTTTGTCTGGACCCATGAGTAAGAAGCCCAGTTCCACTCTGGAAATCCATTCTGAGAGCTGTGTCATTAGGCAACTTCTTAGTGCAAGCATCAAAGAGTGCTCTTACATAAACCAAAACAGCTACCATGTTACTAGGCAATATAACTTATGGGACCACCATTGTACATGCCGTCTGTTGTTGGTTGAAATGTCACTATGTGGCACATGACTATTCTGTACTTGGCACTAAAAGGCAAAACAACCTTGATGCCAGGATTTCAGAAAACCCTAGCAGTACCTGTCACCGTGGACCCCTTTTACCTGCCATTTACAGTGGAGTCAAGTCACCACATTCTCCTTGCCATTTGGGTTTAATTTGCTCACTGTGTCTCCCTTGGTCCTGGCTGCTGCCCAGACAATGGAGATCTTAAGTGGGCATGATGAGTGTATGGCCTGTTCCCACAGCTCAGCCCTGGAATATGGTGGGGCCGAGCTTTCCTCCTGGAGTTGCTTGCTTTTTGCCACTATTTTTGGCAACCTTGAAAAGAATTCCCACTAGACCAGCACTAAAGAAAAGCTGCCCCCACTGGGCTGCATGCCCCAATAGCCCAGAACATGGAGCAGAGGATCTGGTCTGATCTAAAAGAACGATTAAGAAGCCTAACTCTAGTCCAGTTTGGGATGGAAAAGGTTGGCCTCTCCAGACGGCAAAGGCCTTCAGATTTAGCCTCCAACCATTAAGGGATATTGTGGTCTGTTTCCAGCCAAATAGGCTGGAGGGGAGGGGGGGGGGTCTGAGAACCCTGAAGTAACTGAGGACCCAAGGCTCTCTAGTTCCTCATGTCCTTCCCACGGCCTTTTCTGCTGAAGATAACTTGGCAGCAATCAGAAGGGACCAACCCCAAGCCCTCTTCCTATCTACAGCTGCATGCTCCTCCCTGTGACTCAGCCTTCACAGTACTCCGAGCAGGAGCTCCCAGCGGCTGGGCCCTGCAAAAATCAGAATAAAAAGATTGTGATGTTGTTTCTGCTGCTTGCTTCCTGTTGTTGGGGATCCTCCCATTTCTCTGTCATTTCCCATCCCTGATCAGTTCCTGACCTGAGTATAAAACAGGACAGTGCAGCCTTCGGTCATGTCTTCAGTGTTCATATTCTTAGTGGTGTGTGTGTGTGTGTGTGCGCGCGCGCGCATGCGCGTGCATGTCAGAGCACCTCAAGGGACCTGTTGCCGTGTAGTCTAGCACCTCCCCTCTCCACTCCTCAGAATAGACCCAGACAGAGAACCAGGCTTGTAGCCGCGTTACAGACGCTTCACCACCTGCACAGTCTTCCACACTTCCTGCTTCCACACACACCCCCCATCTAGGGTTTTCCCACAGAGCAGGGAGTATCCACCCGACTAGGGAAGTTTGACAGTCACAGGAGTTCCTTCTTATCTCCAGACTGGAGAAGCTGAGCAGCAAGGTTGCAAAAGGTGTGAAAACTGATCCTTAGCTGGTAAGATAGTTTCAGAGAGGAAAGGCACTTGCTGCCAAGCCTGATGACCTGAGTTCGATCCCCGTGGCAAATGGAGATAACTCCCATAAGTTGCCCTCTGACCTCCACATGGCATGGCATGTATGCACACACAAAATAAACAAATATGCAATCTTTAAAAATTAAAATCCCGCTAGGTGGTGGTAGTGCACATCTTTAAAACCAGCACTTGGGAGGCAGAGGCAGGCAAATACTAGTGATTTTGAGGGCAGTCTGATCTACAAAGTGATTTCTAGGACAGCCAGAACTGTTACACAGAGAAACCTTATCTCAAAAAACCAAAAATAAAATAAAATCCTGTACTCTATGAACAACAGAGTTCCCCCCCTCCCCCCATTCAGCAATCCTAGTTGGAGGTTTAATCCCTGCTAGGACCGTGACTCTCACCAGGGGCCACTTGCTCCCAGGGCTTGTTGGAACCCCACCTCTGCACAAACTTCTGCCTGTCTGGCTCTGTACGCTCCCTCTGTCTACCAAGAAAGTCATTCCCCCAAGGAGAAACAGTGCTACTCAGTTCTCTAAACATCAAGTTAAACCTAGTGTTCTCCCTAACTCCACTTTTTCCAGGGGTTCCTTGGATTTGACTCAACAAATCTGTTTCCTCATCTTTAAAAAGCTAAAGAACAGTTCCTGTCATGTCTGCCTTCTGAGCTGATAGAAAAAAAAAACAGATTGAGGTTGGTGAGAGGAAAGGCTCCGGGCGGGCAAGCGAGCAGCTAGATTCTGGTTCCTCTGAAGCTGTGTGTTATCTTCCACCCTCCTGCAGTCTCAGGCATAGATAGCTCTAGGTACCGCCCGTGGTCTCTGTCCACAGTGCTGAAGTCACAGCCAGCTAGAGACTGTCGGTCCTTTGTTCCCACTCCAAGTAAACATCAAATGTAGAGATTTCCAGGCTCAAAGATTGCCCTCAATTTCAGAAAGTATCATCAAAATGTTTTTATTTAACCTATTTCAAGTTTTATTTTCAAAATCATAATAGACCAGAGATGAATCAGCAGCTCAGGGGCAAAAAAGTGCTTGTGGTTTTAACTTGGTATGAGTGAGTGATCTATATGAGTTATCTACCAAAAAAGGAAAAGCAAAATGAATGCCACCTAAGGTTACATGGAAAAAAGTCTAGCTAGTCAGGGAGGGGAGGCAAGCCATCCTTTTTTCTTTTCTTTTTCTTTTTTATTTTCAAGACAGGGTTTCTCGGGGCTGGAGAGATGGCTCAGTGGTTAAGAGCATTGCCTGCTCTTCCAGAGGTCCTGAGTTCAATTCCCAGCAACCACATGGTGGCTCACAACCATCTGTAAAGGGGTCTGGTGCCGTCTTCCGGCCTGCAGGCATACACACAGACAGAATATTGTATACATAATAAATAAATAAAAAATAAAAAAAAAAAAAAGACAGGGTTTCTCCATAGCTTTTGGAGCCTGTCCTGGAACTAGCTCTTGTACAGACCAGGTTGACCTCGAACTCACAGAGATCCACCTCCCTCTGCTTCCCGAGTGCTGGGATTAAAGGTGCGCACCACCACTGCCCGGCTGAGGCAAGCCATCTTGTTCAAGCCTTGTTCATATCCAGCACTTCTGGAACGAGACTGAAAGCCTTGAATAGCTGGAATCGAACATGGCAGATGAAAAGGCCATGAAGGCCTGAGTCCTGGAGAGGGTGGGCATGAGTGGTGCAGATGGCTGGGATTTGGCAATGTGATCTATAAAGCTGGAGGAGTCTCAAGGACAGAGGCTAGCTGGGAGGTGAATGAAGGACAACTAACCACCAGGAGAGGCAGTGAAGCCATCAAAACATTCGACAAAGGTGCTGAGTTTGAGAGTGATACCTGGCAAGGTACTGAGTCCTCTTGACACCTGAGGAGCCAGTCCACATTAAGCACCTTCCCAGCCCTTATCCAAGCTGATCTGAAGATAGGTGTGTAAGTTCAAGCAGTCACATGACTTTAAAGTTTAGGTATCAAAAACCTAAAACTTCTTTAGTTCACTGGTAGGCTCCTGGAAGCTTGCCTTGAGACTCTTATGCTATTCGCCCTCTGCTGGCCATCCCTAGAACTGCCATCTCCTCCTAAAGTGAGAAATTAAATCTTTCAAACCCCAAAGGTAATGATCACTTTCGGCCTCGAAGCTCAAGGAGGTGCCAGCGAGTACCAGGGAGTTAAATCGCTGGCCAGTGCTCAGTCAGTGAAAAAGACAAGAGTGACAATGACAATAAGTTCATGTGTCTAGCATTAAAATTAGGGCTTAACTATGTCTAGGAAATAAGCCAAGGCTGAGGCTGGAGTCAAAGAATTGCTTTGGCCAAGATTATAGCTAGAGGCAGTGTCTCAAGCAGGTGCCAAAGCTGGGACTCAGTGTGGGACCAAATCTATGTTCATACGTCAGCACAAAGCACTTAGCATCAGATGAGATGCTAAGAGTTTGACCACAGGAAGGAGTCAGTCTGCATTCAAAGCAGCATTCGTATGGCCAGGTGAAACATCACTTGATGACGAGCAGCCAGTCACTGGAGAGCCCCAGACATAGATGCGACCCAGGGGACCAGTAGGGAAGACGAGAAACAGAAGAAAGCAACCTCTAGTTTCTCTAAGGAGTTGCTGGCTTTAAACATGGCGGTGGGGTAGACTGAGGATCCCCCTTTCTCCTCAGAAGACATTGCAGTCCCAGATTCATACTGTAGGCTCCTCACACACCACACTACCACACATGAATCATAGGTTCAATTTGGGGAAAGGGGCAGCCCAAGAGCCAGTGCTGTCGCTGCATAGAGCTGGCAGTTGTGGGGGTAGTCTTCCTTGCCTCCAGGATTCTGTTTCTACTAGCAACAGGGCCTGGCATCCTCCCACACCCATATCTTAGCAACCATGGGAGCTCCTGGCAACTGTTGCCATGGTGACAAGACAGGGAACTAGGAACAGGCCAAGGGGGGGAAGCACTTCCTCTGGAGGATTTGGGATGTGCAAGATAGGGGGCTCCCCCTTCCATACATAGTCTGGGAGGGGACATGTGCTCCTGCTCAAACACCTCCTCACTGATACCCACCCCCACCCCCTGCCCACAGGTTCCGGTTCCCTCAGGGTGAGGAAATGAGGGACACCTAGGGTTATGACGTCTCCGTGAGCGGAGAGGACAAGCGGGGGTGTTTGGAGCCAACATGATCACAGATGGGTACATACACTGGCAGAAATGGTGTCAGTAGCCACATACTTCCCCCCTCTTCATCATATAGCCACTTGCCTGTACATGTATGATTCATTTAATTGTGCAGATACACCCTTACAATGGAATTATGATTATAACAGTAAATAACTCCCAATCAGACACACTCACACTCTCACAACACACAGATAGCCCTGAACACACAGTAAGAGTTAATTTGAATATTAATCACATGCCAAGCTCAGAACGAAGACCATTATTACATGTGTCACCTTAATTAACCCTTGAAAAAGCCCTGTGAGCTTCCACTGTTGCTTGGCCAAGTTGCCAAGAACAAACGAGGCGCAAAAGGGGCGAGTGGTCTCCCAAGGTCAACAGGCTCACCGACTTCAGCACTCAGGTTCTTAGAGTCCATGCTGCGCTGTACACTTTGCTCAGATGCCCTGGATAGTGGGTCAGAAGGCAACGGTGGTGATACAGACAGTAGAGTTGGATCTCACTCCTAAGGACACAAACCTAGAGTCCCTGAAGTTTAGCAGGGGCAGAGCCAGGTGATGCAACTCAGCCTCTGTGCTGACATGGACAAGGCTAGGAGCAGCAAGAGGCAGACCTCGATTTAGAAAGGAACATAGCTGCGGGCTCTTGGGGTCCCTAAGTCAGGAGGAAGAATAGTGAGGGTCCCCAAATCCTAGGAGGCAGTACCACTCCCAGGCCCCTCTTCCCACGTTGCCCATTTCCATGCCACACTGCTTCATCCCCTCATCGCTGCCTCATCCCTTCCTCCTCACTCTTCCCCCTCTGGTCTCTCGGTCCCATTTTGTTGCTCCTACAATCTCCGCCCCAGCCTATCTCACCTTCATCTCACCCCTCACTTCCTCTTTGCCTCCCACCCTATCTTCTTCTGGCCCCTTTCCAGTTCCCATCCCACCTCCTTCAGCCAGATACCTGCTTGTTCCCAAACTGACATGCCATCTCCCCTCCTTCATCACTCCTCTACCCCGCTTCCTCTTCCCACCCTCATTCCTTTTCTTACTCAAATTCCTTTACACTCAAGAGTCCCAGGTGGCACAACGGGAAGAGACAGGTAGTTAAGAATATGTAGACCTTGCCTCCAAATCCCCAGACCCCTCTCCTGCTCTAACCTGTGGCCTAGATAGTCCAAGCCTCAGTTTACAGTTCTATCCAGCTTGCTTTGCCTCCTAGGTATCTAAATCTGTCTCTTGAAACTGTCAAAGAATGAGAGACGAGAGCATTTTCTCAGGCCTTTTCTTTGTCACTAAATCTCCCAAGAACCCTTCCCCCTCTTCACCCCCAGATTACCCCCTCCCACCCCCGCTCCCTCCAGCACAGATGGGCCTGGGAGACAGTAACGTGGGCGCCAAGCTCAGTGTCTGCTGGAGCGGCGGCTTCCGCTGGCGACCGCCTCCGCAGCCCCGCCTGCTCTGAGTATCGGGGACACTGGGGCTGAGATTTAATGATTTACTGGGGGGTTGGGGGAGCAGAGGTGACAGTGTATGGGGGGGTTAAGAAAGGGGACCATGAGAAGCTGAGGTAAAGGGTTAAAGGGAAAGCCATGAGCTGTGATATTGCAGACCACAGAAATAGGGAGATAAATTAAGAATAAGACAAAAGAAAAAAGTAAGGAAGATACATAAAAAGACAGAATGTTGGGATGAGGGAAGGACGGGTATCATGGGGGCAAGAAAAAGAAGTTAAAGACAAAGATGAAAGGTTGATTATAAGGGGCTCTGTGGACTCCAAGTAGCTGAGAAGTGGCCGCTCCTAAGAGAGTCAACAGCCAGCGAGAAAGGTCTACACGGAAGACGGAAGGCAGCTGGACAGAGACTCACGAAGGTGTCACTCCTGGAGTTACCAGTTACTATAGTGTGCAGAGAGGAGGTAGCAAGGGCACACAGACTCTCAGGTCTGTCTTGGTCTGTTTCGTGCTACCGTTAAGCCATGTCAGGTCAACCTTAGAACAAGACAAAGTAAGGCGAAACCAGGCCAGGTCAGGTTGGCTCACAATTTGCTAAATGGTAAGAAGAGAGGCTACACCTCCCCCAGTGCACTATTCCCGCTCTCTATCCTTCGACTCTCCTAAATGAAGAAAGGAAAGAATGACTGGTGTCACCGCCAAGTGGAGAACGCAGTTTTCCTATTAGGTGGTCTTTGAGGCCGAACTCATTCCAGAAGGTTCTCCCTGGACTGAAGCAGTTGCCAGCACGGCTCACCTCATACTGGAAACTGGACTAATATAGTTGCCCGGCTGACTTGGGTCGAAGTCACAGGGATGAGCCAATAAAATCAAAGGGCGCCTGGAGTTGACGCCCTCTGTCCTTTTCACCAATGACATGACGAGATGGAGAAGAGGTGTGGTTGATTGATTCCGGACGGCACCAATCACACCCACACCAATCACTGCCCGGAATGTGTGCGCGTGTGGCCGGGTGACAGGGGCGGAGAAGGGGTGGCTATCACCCGGACGCTCGTTGAGAGATGTCCAATCATAGCAGAGTCTGAGCTGAGTGACGGGAAGACAGTACAATGGGAAGCCCGGAGGCGGAGCCGTGGGGGCGGGCTCCCGGTCCCGCTGTCTGCGGCCGGCGGGCAGGCGACTCCTGTCCCGAGTGGAGGCGGCGGAGCCGGAGCCGGGGGAGGGGGCAGCGGCTGATAGAAGGACCGCGGCGGCGCCCGCAGCTCCTCACCGGTGAGGGCGCTGAGCGAGGACTCGGGGGTCCCGGGAGTGGGGCGTCGAGAAGACAGGTCCGGAGCCGGAGGGGGGGGGGACAGGGGACACCGAGGGTCCATAGCCTCCTCTGCCATAGGGGTGTTGGGGCCTGGAAGCTTGGGGTCTGCCAGGTGCTGGGTGTCTGCGACGAGGGTCGGGCTGGGTCGGGTCGGATTGGGTTGCCCCGGGCAGAGGCGTTTCTGAGCAGGCCAGCCAGCCAGCTGGGGTGACATCACCGACCCCCTCCCCCGCCCGAACCCCCTTCCTTCCTCTCCCCGCCGCGCCTTTTGTCCGGGCCTGGCTCGGCTCAGCCCCTCCCCTCCCCGCCCATCTGCGGAGGAGGAGACTCCCCGTCAGTGACTTCATTGAGTAGATTCTTGGAGATTGGACTTAGGTCCTCCCCAGAGAGGCGAGAGGAGCTCACTGCCTCTCAGGCCTTCACTATCACACCTGTCACAGGTACACACGCTGCCACTCTACAAGCACATACTGTCACTTCCAGCCTCACTGTCACACAGCCATACAGCCACTCACATTCAGCCAGACACTGCTGTACCTGAGAGCAGGTGGCCGCTGGACCCTCTCCCTCCACTCCGCACCTGGGGATCAGGTCCAGCTCCTGCGGCACGGGACAGGCCTTGCTGGGCAAGGGCCTCTGAGAATCTGAGGAGGTGGCTGCCAGAGCTACAGCGTCCCAAGCAGGCTCCGGTGGAGCGATCAGAGGTGAGGGGCTTGGCTGGGCATGTTTAAGCGCACAGTGCTCTCCTGCCCACCCTCAGCAGCACCCCCACTACAGGCTCGAGGAGCTTTCCGGAGCTTCCCACACTTCTGGGGAGAAGACTTCTTAGCCAGCTTGATGTTTAAAATTCAGCTGGAGCCCTTAAAACTTCGAGCGTGGACGCTGAATGGGTTTGTAAAGTTTCGGTAAGTCCCTCCTGAGAAGGGCACTCATACCCATGCCGAGTCGATTCTCCACATCAGCCATTCCCTGCACTACCTCCCTCCTTCCTCCCTTGCATCCTCATCTCACCCTGTGACATCCTTTGACCCCACCTGATCGTTTGAATGAATTGTCCCCCATATCATTCATCTGTCTCAAACTCTTTGTTTCCACACCATCTCCGATATTTCAATTCCTCCCTTCTCCCTCTCAAGCCATTGGTCACCTATTTTCCACTTCGGCCATTTCCTTTGTCATCTCTCATGCCCTCTGTCAGTACCCGCTCCTCCCTGTCCTTGACAGTCCCTTTCGCTCTTTATCCTTATTTTTTTCATTCCTAGCTCTACCCCAACATATTCCTCATTCATCAAAGACAGAGCCATGCCATGGTGCTCCTTTGTCATTCTGCCACGTGGCTTGCGGGGAGGGAGAGGGAAGGAGGGTGGAAAGGTGGGAAAGGAGGCAGGTCCCGAGAGTTTGCCCTGTGTCTGTGGAGGCAAGAGAATTATGGGTCGAGAATAGCTAGCAGGTGGATGCCAGGGAGGAAGCTGGCAGTGGTGAAGAGGTAATGAAAGGACCACAAAAGGTGGGCGGGCTTGTAGGCTATGCCACTTGCCCCTCTGCCTAGAACCTGCTGGAGTTTTCTGGCACCCTGTTGCTGTTCTAGGTTTCTTTCAATCCAGGGGTAAAGAAAGTGTGGGCTGAGGAAAAGATGGCAGACCACCCCATCTCCCTCTCAGACTGCTAATGCCGCTTCCGAAAATGGCTGCCCTCCCCCAGATGCTCTTTCTTCTCTGCCTCCCCCAACTCCTGTCTCCCCCACAGGCGTGACATGCTGGTGTGGGGAAATGGGGGAGTACCCGCCTCTATGGTGCCTTCTCTTTGTCAGAGTGAGGTGACTCCCAGAGCCATGAGTCAACCTAGCCACCTGCAGCAGGCCCTATAGGGCCAGGAGCTAAGGCCATTCTCCCTGCATACCTGGAGCCCCCGAGGCTTTACCCCGACATAGCCCTTAGTCCTTCCTGCCAAGATACCTTGTACACCTCACTACTGTGAAGTAGTAGGGTCAGAAAAACAGGCCTCAGCTGTGGCTGCCAGACATTGCTGGAAAGACTCTGGTTCTCCCTGTTTTGACAAGGGCTGGCTACCCCTCAAAAAATGCTAAAGAACAGCATCTGGCCACTCCCTTCATATTGTCCACAGATCCATTAATGAGAGCAGGCTAGAGCGGAAGAGTACATTGGTGTCTGTGAACCCCACTCAGAGGGGTTATCGGAGGAGTCAGGTCCTAAATGGTAGGAGCAGGTAGAGGAGGGGCTTCAACAAAGGTGTTTAGGACAAGGTGGTTGATGTCCATCTGTCTCCTGGCAGCGAGGCTTAAGAAAGCCTTTTCTCTGGTGCTTTTGTTCACTACCGTTGGTGCTTAGGCCATGTAGACATGTATTCCCACGTCAGGGCGTAGATGCCGGGAAACGAGGGATAGACAGTGCCCCCCCTTGCTAATGAGGGTGTTAGAAACAGCAGGTTCCAAGGCTGTGAGTCATCCTGTGATCTGAGTTACACGTGTACCTTAGTATAGTCTGGAGAGAAAGGGTAGAGAGATCTAGGGTCCCCAGTGGCAGAAAAGACTCCAAACTCCCATACTCTGGTTCAACTTGGCCAAAGACTGGAGCCTGGTCCCCGTCCTGGGCTACTAACCCTAGCTGTCCTCAGTCCGGGCACCATGCCTGAGGTGTGGCGTAGGAAGACTACGAAGTTCAGGTGACCTCACTCAGTCCTCTGACCTTCGCCAGCTTCTGTGAGTCTGTCAGTCTACAGAGCCATCTCACTCAGAAGGGCCTCCCAGGGGTCCTCAGGCTGGCCCCAAGAAGTGGACCACAAAGGATCACAGAATCCTAGCATGTCAGAGCTGGAAGGCATCATCTAGCCCAAGACTTTCATTGTACAGATGGGGAGAGAGAGGCCCAGAGGACAGGCATGACCTATTGAAGGTCACACAGGGAGTCATTTTAAGGATTGCAGGATCATCAGGAGTGGGGCTGGACTGTAGAGAACAGGGTACCAAAGACTGGACTTGGGTTCTTTCAGAAACAAGGAGCCCAGCACCGGTCCAGTGGCTGTGATGGGAAAAGATTATTACAAGATTCTCGGAATCCCGTCAGGGGCCAATGAGGATGAGATCAAGAAAGCCTATCGGAAGATGGCCTTGAAATACCACCCAGACAAGAACAAAGAGCCCAATGCTGAGGAGAAGTTTAAGGAGATTGCTGAGGCCTATGACGTGCTGAGTGACCCTAAGAAACGGAGCCTGTATGACCAGTATGGGGAGGAAGGTAAGAAGGTGTACAGCGGCCCAAACCTGGACCCCTGGGTGAGCCAGCTCTCCTAGTGTGGTGAAGAAGGCAAGTTTCCTTAGAGCACAGCCCACTCACTCACTACCTGGTCCCTGCTCACTCTCCTCCCCATCTATCTCTTCCCCCTCCCTTGTCCCCTTCTAGCCCTAGAGAGGCTGGAGTCTGAGCCAGAGGCCTCCTCCCCCTCTCCTCCTACCTTCTTTCCTTCCCAGCCTTATTAGTCCTGCCTGAAGTCCCCGCTGCTTCATTGGCTGATCTGAAAGGTTGGTGAGAGCCAGCCGTGACTCTCTGAGGACGGCATTTACATTCATCAGCATAAAAGTCTGGCCCTTGAACAGCCAGGGAATTAACCACTAGAGTTCTGAGTGGAAATGGTTGTGGCCACCATCCCCCAACCCTTGGCCACTTCGGGCCAGCAGCACAGATTTGTCTCCCAGAGGAAGTGGCAGGGATCCAGGAGTGGAAGGGGAGATGTTGCTGGCATCTTACCCCATCCCTAGGGCAGCTGGTGGACATGCACAGGGCGGACAGCAGGAAAGGCCCAAATAAAGCCTCTAAGAGCGTGGCTCCTCCCAGCACATCCCACGGGCATGATGTAGCTGCTAATTCTGGGCCTGCCCCTCAGGGCCCGCCTGCCACCCGCCAGCCACAGGCACCTGTCAGGCTATATTAAGAGACATTGTCACAGCTGAGGACTCTCCTTCCTGGGAAGACCTGTCCTTCCTCCTAACGACATGCATCATTCTCTCACACTGTCCGCCTCTTCACCTTCCCCAGCGTGTGCTTAGAATGAGACCAGCTAATGGCATGTACCATGCCTGACTAAAGGCAGGGGCTCAAGAGCATGCTCCTTCCGTCCCCTCTTCATTTTGTGTCGTGTTCGTCTCTGCCGCTTTCCTCCATTTGCCCTGTCTTCCCAGCCCCCTCTTTTTAGTCTCCATGCTGTGAGCTTATTCCATTTTCCCCTGATCATTCCTAGACTTGCCAATTCTCAGAGAGATCAGGCACCTGCTTGAATCCCCAGCATTCTCCCAACTAGGGAGGGAGGATGGGAAGGATGCGAGTGGGGAAAGAAGACAGGCAGTGCAGGCGCCACGCCTCACGTGGCCTGTCTCGGGATTGCATTTAATCCTGCACTTAACCTAACCTTTGTTAAGAGAAGGAGCTGGAGAAGCTACTGAGAAACTTCCTCCCCCACCACATACAAGCCCAAGCCCAAGTGAAGGAAACCTCCAGACTCGAACCCTAGGCAGAGCCCCTAGGTTCTGGTGTAGATCTCTGTGGCCCAGGGAAGACCTCTGGGTTGGAGGAGGGAGAGACTGCCTTGGAAAGTCAGGTCTATTTCTGTCTACTCTGCCTCTTCCTCACCAGCCAGCCAGAACAATTGTGCACAGAGTGTGTGTGCAGCTCTGGCTTGGGACAAGTTGTTCTCTTTGAAGTGGGGTGGTGTGGTAGAGTCCCCACAGTGAGAATTACCCACCTCTTGTTCTCAGTCCAGCCTCCTGCTCTCTCAGCAAGCTCTGCCTAGCTTCGTAAACTTGCTTCGTAGCTAGCCTTTAACAGAAGAACAGACCCCAAGTCTTAGGTGAGAGGTTCAGAGGCAGTAGCCACAAGCCCCTGAATGCCTGCTATTTGCTTGCTTGCCCTCTCTAATCAAACCCAAACCCGTCCTCGTGGTCCCATGAAATAAGAGGATAGCTTAGGCCCAGGTTCCCAAGGCCAATTGAAATTTTTTTTTTTTTTTTTGGTTTTTCGAGACAGGGTTTCTCTGTGGTTTTGGAGCCTATCCTGGAACTAGCTCTTGTAGACCAGGCTGGTCTCGAACTCACAGAGATCCACCTGCCTCTGCCTCCCGAGTGCTGGGATTAAAGGCGTGCGCCACCACCGCCCGGCTGAAATTTTAGATAAAAGGCTCAAAGAGGGCTAAGAATACAGTCTAGTGCTAGAGCACAGTACACGAAGCCCTAGGATCCATCCCAGAAGCACTAAATAAATAAATAAGTCTCAATGAGAGGGGCCCCAGCCCTGAATCAGTCTGTGTTAATCCTCTCCCCCATACTTCCCACTACCATAAAAATACCATCCAGAAATCCGAGTCCCTGAGACAAGACCCAACTCCAGAGAGCATCTGCGGTCAGCCCACTGTGTGGTGGTTGCTCCACATTAGCTGTGAGATGCAGGGCTGGTGTGGTGTCACTCTGGGGAAGCTGGTCCTTTGGCGCCTATGTCTGTACAATATGTGAATGACAGTCTCTGAAGCTGTGTGTCATGGGACCAGAGTATGGGAAGAAAGTAATTGAGTTTTTTCTAGAAAAATTGTTTTCCATTTCCATGTCAATGAGCTCCCTTGTTTTTTGAGACCTCTTGCTTTCCTGTTGGAGCAAAAGTTAGGGAAGAATGAAGAGGAACCAAAGCAGGGTTCCTCCTGGCTTGTGTCCATGCGTCATTTAGGATAGGTCACTTACTAGCCCCTCTGTGGTCAAACCCTGTCTGCTTGTTTCTAGCTCTGTGTGTCTTGGGAAGTAAACAGGGATTTGGGAGTCAGGTATAGTCTGTCATGTGATATGAGGCCAGCTGCCCAAGCTTTTATGAGGCATGTTTGGACTGAGTAAGTGGGAAGGATTACATAACAGAGGCTATCTCCTAAGTCCCCTAGTCCTAACTTTTCAACTCACTGGCTAACTAGCCTGATGGAATCTCAAGATGCAGGTTGCCTGGGTTTGTGTTTTGAGACCAGGTCTCACCGCACAACCCAGACTGACCTGAAACTCTCAGTCCCCCTACCCAGTCTTTTGAATATTGAGGTTACAGATATGCACCACCATACCCAGATATCTGCTCCTAAATATGTAGTTGAGTGGATATGAATTTTGTCCAACACGTTTTATACTGTTAACCTCTCTGCGGGAGTTAAAGATTGCTTCTTTCTCTAGGTCCATGAACTGGCAGCTTAGCAGGCAGGGGAAAGACTGGGATGGGGCCAGGATGGGCCACACTGCCCCTAATTTCTCCTCCCCTTTAGGCCTCAAGACCGGCGGTGGTACGTCAGGTGGCTCCGGTGGCTCCTTTCACTACACCTTTCATGGGGACCCTCATGCCACCTTTGCTTCCTTCTTTGGTGGCTCCAACCCCTTCGATATCTTCTTTGCCAGCAGCCGCTCCACTCGGCCCTTCAGTGGCTTTGACCCAGATGACATGGATGTGGATGAAGATGAGGACCCATTTGGTGCCTTTGGCCGCTTTGGCTTCAATGGGCTGAGTAGGGGTCCAAGGCGAGCTCCAGAACAGCTGTACCCCCGGCGCAAGGTGCAGGACCCCCCTGTGGTGCATGAGCTTCGGGTGTCCCTGGAGGAGATCTACCATGGCTCCACTAAGCGTATGAAGATCACAAGACGGCGCCTTAACCCTGATGGGCGAACTGTGCGCACTGAGGACAAAATCCTGCACATCGTCATCAAGCGTGGCTGGAAGGAAGGTACCAAGATCACCTTCCCCAAAGAGGGTGATGCCACACCTGACAACATCCCAGCCGACATTGTCTTCGTGCTCAAAGACAAGCCTCATGCACACTTCCGCCGAGATGGCACCAATGTGCTCTACAGTGCGCTGATCAGCCTCAAGGAGGTGGGACGCGCGCGCGTGTGTGTCTGTCTGTCTGTCTGTCTGATAGGAAGTGTCTCTTTCCTTTCTCACATCTCCCACACCCTGTGTACATCTTCTTCCTTTCTCCCCACTCTCCGCCTCCCTTTGCCTCACTCTCTGCCTTGTTTTCCCCAGGCGCTGTGTGGCTGCACTGTGAACATTCCCACCATTGATGGCCGAGTGATCCCTTTGCCCTGCAATGATGTAATCAAGCCAGGCACCGTGAAGAGACTCCGTGGGGAGGGCCTCCCCTTCCCCAAGGTGCCCACTCAGCGGGGAGACCTTATTGTTGAGTTCAAAGTTCGATTCCCAGACAGATTAACACCACAGACCCGGCAGATCCTTAAGCAGCACCTACCCTGCTCCTAGGCTCTGCCCCCGGCCAGTCTGGAGCCTACCACAGCAATACCCTCACACTCACCCCATCTCATGGGGACCCGGCTGGATGTCCACTGGACACTGGCACTTTTCTAAAACTCAAACAAAAAAGCCACTGATTTTCAGGAAAACGTTCCTGTCCCCAACCCCTTTCAGAGCTGGGCTGCTTTGGGGGAATGGGAGGGAGGTGGGGAGAGCTAGCCCAGGCCAGGGGTCAATTTTCTGTCACTAGCTTTGAATCCAGTCCCCACTCCAGGGGCTGGAGAGTGACTTGAGTGCTACTTGAAGATCTAGAGTCCTTGTCCATGCCTGTAAATAGCATGCCCTCCTCCCCTCTCTCAGCCTTGCTAACCCTTTCCTCTCCCTTCCCTTTGGCGTCCTCCTGTTTCTGGAGAAAGAGGACAGAAAGGACCCCCCCCCCCAGGTCTGTAGTGTCCAAGACTAACCCACAAGTATTCATGCACACGAAGCACTTGCCTGAAGTGGTCTGTGTCTCTCTGGGAGACAAGAGGAGAGGACATAGGAAGGAGAGGTCGTTACCTATGAACAAGGCCATTCATTGAGCACGAGACACTTTTTCATTTGGGGCAGGGAGGTGAACCACCACTCAGGAGCCTCCCCAACAGCTGCCCTGCCCTACACCCACCAAGTTGGAGGGTCCGCTCCCCCGCTGCTCTGAGGAGTGTTCAAGAATAGAGAAAAGAGGGGCTGAAGCATTACAGCTAAGAGGTGGGGCAGGACCCATCTCCCAGCCACGGTCAGGAAGGAAAGGGCTTTGGGGTCAGGTGGCAGCTACTCCCCACCAAGAGATTCAGGATTATAGGTTCCTCCCCACATCTCTGAACTCAGGGTCTAGCCACCCCAAACTTCCAAACCCCACTTTTGTGATATGTGAAGCTACTTATTTCTTACCTTTCTGGAGGCTTGTCGGAGATTTCCAGCCCCTCTCTACCTGTGTGACCCCCACCTCACTCCCACAGTTGTATAAAAGTCTAATAGTGAAGGAGATGGGAGAAGACTGCTTCAGCTGGTCCTGGGGTGGGGTCTTTAGGTTTTCTCACTTTGACAAGCCCCTGAATGTTTTTATAGTAGTTTTTTGTATTTTTTTGTAATGACAGTATTATGAAAAAAATAAAGTATTTTAAAAATATGGCCTCTGAACAGGAGCAGGGCCCCCGGGGTGCAGGCAGGAATGCAGGGGCACTGTCAGACTCCTTCCAGAGACCTGATCACTCCCAGAAAAACCAAACAACCTCAGTCTAAGCCGAAGCCGACCCCTTCTTCCTGTAAGCTCTGACTTTTTGGAGTTCTGGAATATATACCCCAAACAACAAAGCTAGAAGCCACAGTCCAGCTGTCTGTGGAGAAGATGACCTTGGCTGTGAGAAACAGAGCCTGTTCTCTTCAGAAGCTGTGTCAACATGAGAGCTAACAGACTTGTCTGAACGTTCTCTTTGAATTAGAGACATTTTATTCCTTGGAGGGAATGGAGGACTTTCTGACTGACGAGAACAGGCACACTCCCAAAGACAGTTTGGCCACCAAGTGGGCTGGAGAGATGGCTCAACGGCTAAGAGCACTTCCTGTTCTTACAGAGGAGCCAAGTTCAGTTCCCAGGACACACATCAAGTAGCTCACAGTAGCCCAGGGGAACCTGACAACCCTGGTCTCCTCGGGAACCTGCATTCATTCACATGCACAATTAATTAAAAATAATAAAACTAATTTTTTTTAAAGTTTGGGTACAAAGAATGTAGCTAGAGCATGCTGGCAGGACTGGCTGGGGATCTGGGTTCTGCGAAGGGCACTAACCAGAGTTGCTACTCCTTGAATCACACCATTTTCTGAGGATGTCTGTCCTGGTGCCTGACTTGCCTGTCCCTGCTAGACAACCCTGAATCTCAGAGTCTGGTTAATACTACAAAAAGGCCACTGCCTTTTCCCCTTGGGTCTGGGTAGGAACGAACCCTGTGGTTACAGGAATGGCTACCTTCAAGTATGCCAGTCACACTGCTAGAGAGAGGCCCAAGACAGTCTTGAGACCACTTCCCCAGTAGCACAAGGATAGCTGCCTTCTGCTGGGCCTGGCCCCCCACAGGTGGACACTGGGATTCTTGGAACCTTTCTGACCTTTCTTCATCCTGTGCAGAAACACTGACAAAGGCTCCTGTCCTCCCACTTCCTGTGGGAGGCTCTTCTACTACTCCCCAAACCAGGGGTTCTGGATCACAAAGATGTCTGCTATGGGCAGGGTGGACCCCACTCTGCGTAATTCTACTTCATTCTCTCCTTCATTGGGAATTCTAAAGTGTTCTCACTCACTTGAGGCTAAATATTATCTTGTGTCTTCCCTGAGACCTAAAACTTGAGGATCTGAATGTCCTGGACCAGAATTCTCCTTCCGGCCCTTCTGTGAACACACAGGACCTAAGAAATTGTCCTATCTTCATATTTTCACTGAACACACTCTTCTGGGACCACGGGACCCTGAGATCCTAGAAAACAGGCTACCTGAGGCAAGATAAGCTTCTGTTGAAATGCATATCACACACACACTAGAAAGAGGAGGAAGGAGAAAGGAAGGGGAATGCAGGGTAGAACTTTATAAATAAAGAAACTAGGGAGTGTTTCTTGGGTGGATCTTTATTGGATTTAAGTTTTTAGTGTATGTGAGTGATTGTGTGTGTGTGTGTGTGTGTGTGTGTGTGTGTGTGTGTGTTTCTGTAATAACAACTATGGCAATCATTTTTCCATTTTTGTATGACAATAAGATGTCTTTAGACTCGGCTACCCTGATCGTGAACCATCTTAGCCATTGGAGTCACTCAGTCACTCAAACATTAGTTTCTGGACACCTCTCAGCTCACTGGATGTCAGGATCTCTGACTGTGACTTGGACCTCACTTCTCCTGAGCCTCTTTGGATTACGAGCGAATTTCCAAATCTCCAATATCCTTCTAAAGAGGAAACTGAAAAGCTGCTGCTCTCTGTGATGTGCTCTAGCTTTCTGCTCCTGAGCACTGCCCCTCCACAGCCGCAGTCTGTTATAGAGCGCCCTCTCACAACTGGCTCACAGTTGGGTGAGCGTATGCCCTCTTCTGGCTTCCTTAAGCCACTGCATGGATTGGTGCACAGTCATACATTCAAGCAAAACATTCATGCATAGAAGAAAGTAAAATACACAGCCAAGGCTACACAGAGAAACTGTCTCAAAAAAAAAAAACTCACACACACACAAAGAAGAAAGGAAAATACAGAGAGACGTTTTTAAGTCAACAGATTGAAATTTTGGAGTTGAAAAATACAATATCTGAAATGAAATTTTTGATAGGCATATTAACAGATTAGGAAGACAGACAAAAGCCAGTAAACTTAAAGATAAGTCAATGAGTCGGGTGTGGTGGCTCACTCCTTTAACCCCAGCACTTGGGAGGCAAAGGCAGGTGGATCTCTGTGAGTTTGAAAACAGCCTGGTCTACAAAGCGAGTTCCAGGTCAGCCAGTGCTGTTGCATAGAGAAACCCTGTCTCAGGAAAAAAAAAAATAGGTCAATGAAATTATTCAATTTGAAGAATAGAGAGAGGGGGCTGGAGAGATGGCTCAGTGGTTAAGAGCACAGGCTGCTGTTCCTGAGGTCCTGAGTTCAATTCCCAGCAACCACATGGTGGCTCGTAACCATTTGTAATGAGATCTGGTGCCCTCTTCTGGTGGTGTGGGCATACATGGAGGCAGAATGTTATATACATAATAAATAAATAAAGAGAGAGAGAGAGAGAAAATAATAAAGAAAGGGGGAGAAAACCTTTGACCCATGAAACACCACCAAGCAAAATGTAAATAATAGAAGTTCTAGAAACAGAGGAGAGAAAGTAAGAAATGTGCAAAAGTCTTGGGTTAGATTCCCTAGCACTAGAAGGAAGGTAAGAAAAGGAGGAGAAGAAAGAGGAAGATGAAATGGCTGAAAATTCTCCAAATTTGATGTGAGAACTTATTATTATGTATACCCAAAAAGCTCAGTAATGGAGACCATTGGTGAGAACTTGCCTAGCATGTGAAAGGCCTTGTTCAATTCCAGCACAATAAAAGAGTAATCCCAGGTGGGTGTGGGGACAATGAAAAGACACAAAGCTGGACAGATTGCATCCAGCTTCAGTAAGGCTTGGAGCTGATTATAATCAGAAGTCGTTCAAATCAGAAAGCACATATGATAAAATCTGAGTGTTGGAGGGAAATTCTATACCCAGAAAAACTACCTATCAAAAATGAAGGAGACAGGGAATGGGGGTCACTGCTTTCATCCCCACAATGAATAAACCACAGCAGAAAGACTAGAGACAGCAAGTCTGAGAGAAACTTGAAGGGTGGTAAAGCTAAAGCCAGACCCTAACAAAATAACACCTTTGTCCCAGAGCTCAGCAGGAGGGGCAGGTGGGTATTCGGATGTTTAAAGCCAGTCTGGTCTATTTAGTGAGTTCCAGGACAGCCAGAGCTACATAGTGAGACTCTGTCTCAAACAAAACCCTGAAGGAGAAATCAAGATTAGGTAAATACTGAGAAAATTACTCACCAGTAAATATGTCCGAAAATTCCTCAAGGGCCCTTCAGGTTGACATAAAGGAAACTAAGAAGTAACTCAGATCTACGTGAAATGAAGAGAACTAGTCAAAGGAATTACACAGATAAAAATAAAAAGTAGATACAAATATTTTTATTTGTATTTTTTTTTATCTTACTCCACATGACAGCTCACAAACCTGCAACTCCAGTCCCAGGAGAATCAACACCCTCTACAGCTCTCTTGGGCACTGCACACACATGCAGGTAAAACACCCAAACACGTAAAAATAAATTTAAGAAATAATTAGAAATCAGATTCCTGCATTAATCAGTATTTATAAATATGAGTTGATGGAGATACACTGCAAAAATACTACTTTATGCTCAAAAAAGCATGTGTATATGCACACACACATACACATGGACCTACACATATGCAAAAACAGGCATACACACACACACATGAAAATGGAATAATAAAATATTAAGATGAACAAACTTATGCTCTGTATGGAGATAATGAGAAAATAGCCTTAAGGGCAGAATCCCAGCCTTTGAGGATCCTATCTTGTGAAAACAAAGTTCATTTGGAGAGAGAGAGATCCTGAACTAAGAACGCCACTGAAGAGGCTCTTTGCTGGAAAATAACCGCCTAGGGGTGTGTTCTGAGTTCAGTTCCAAGGCACCCAGGGCACTACAGCTGTGAATAGTGGTGCCAGACTGCACGGCAAACAGGAAACAAAATTAGCAGTAAGAAAACTAATACAAATTTGGATAGAAGACTAATTTATGACTCTTCTTTTACTCTTTGTGCCATATATTTCTTTCATAAATTCTCCGACTTACTCACCTGACCTCAATCCAACCTGCACTAGGGCTCTAGACTGGCATGGGTCATGCTAGGAAAAAAAGGTACAGAAGAGATTAAAGAATACTACCCTTCATCCCCACCCTGGCCCACCACAAGAGCAAGCAAGTCCTGAGTCTCACGAGCTGTATTCTGGTAAACTTTCTAAGGCTCGGTCACATGTGATGGAGAAGGAGCAAGCAAAAGTAATACAGAAGCTGCCGAAAACAGTCTTTTGTGGGACGCTCTGGGGCACTTGAGTGGCCAATGACAACTCATGAGCTGGCACAAGAACACCGTACATTTTAAAGTGCTTTCTTGTCCACCATACCATACGCTCTTCATAAGCATGTTGTAAGGGATACAGGTCAAGAGTATCTCAAGGAGGAATCTGAGCCGCAGGAAGTTAAATAATTTGTCCAAAATCAAGACTCAGAAAGCCGAGGTCTTGGGACATTTGTTCTACTGTATCACATTGCCACCTGGTGGGCATTTGCCAGCAATACATGGTTCTTCCATTTTCAGAGCAAAGCAGAACCAGAAAGCTGGTATTCCAAATGCTGGTTTCTTCCTTTAGTTTCCTCATGGTGAAGTGTTTTGTTGCAGAAATGAGCTCTAGCAATGAACATTCTCAAAGACTGTGGGCTATGAAAAGAGAGAATTTCGTTAACCCTTGAGAGCTCTGAGCAAATAGACCTTTAGTAATAAAAAGGACCAAGACCAAGATCACCAACAAGCCCCTCAGAGGGCAACATCTGGTATGTCTGCCATATGTGAACAGTTATGGATCCAGGAATTCCAAAAGCTTTTCAACACAACCAGAACAGATGGTTTCATTGACAGAGAAGATCCACACAATATTCTGCCCTCACCGGAGAAAAACTCAGCAGATAAATATCTGGATGTTGTGGTGAATGAATATAGCCCCACTGATTTCACCATTTTTCTCAGCATGTTTGTTGAAAAGCTAAATAGTACAAATCCTGGAAATGAAACCAGAAATGCTTTAGCTTGCTTTCATAAAGAAGTGACTGGTGAATCAGGCAATGCCTTTAATCACAGCACGTGGGAGGCAGAGGCAGGCAGATCTCCGTGAGTTTGAGGCCAGCCTGGTCTACAAAGTGAGTTCCAGAGCAGTCAGGGCTACACAGAGAAACCCTGTCTTGAAAATGAAAAGAAAAAGTGATTGGTGGGAGTTAGAGTGACGATTCCACAGCTAAGAGTAATGGCTGCTCTTCCAGAGGACCCAGGATCAACTCCCCACAACCATATCTCTAACTCCAGTTCCAGAGGATCCGACCCCCTTTCTGACCTCTTTGGATATCAGGAAGGCAGGTGATGCAAAAACATACATGCAGGTAAAACATCCATACACATAAAATAAAATGAAGAGGAATGTTGTGGAATAGTAATTTAACTAGGCAAAGATGTGTTACATTTGTTTATGCTGCAGAATATCACTTTAACTATATGAAGGTGTGTGACGTTTGTTTATGCTGCATTTGTTTAATGTTGTACAGATGTGTTGTATTTGTTTCACCTTGCCTGCCTAAGGCACCTGATTCATCTAAAAAAAAACGCTGAACGGTCAATCACTAGGCAGGAGAAAGACAGACAGGGCTGGCAGGCAGAGAGGATAAATAGGAGGGATCTAGGCTCAGGGGAAGAACAGGAGGAGAGAGGGGAGGGGGAGAGAGCAGTCAGACATGAGGAGCATTAAAAGTAAGATATACAGAAAGAAAGTAAAAAGTCCTGAGGCAAAAAGTAGCTGAAGAGAAACAGGTTAATTTAAGGTAAAAGATTAGCCAGGAAAGACTAAGGCTGAGCATTCAAAACTAATAGTAAGTCTCCACAACATGATTTGGGAGCTGGTTGGTGGCCCAAAAGAAAAAGCCTGGAACAGAGGAAGAGGAAGAAGAATTTGCACCATTCAGAAGGATTACCCGATCTGATGACAAACATATAATCAATTGCAGATGAGCAAATTGAATCAACAGTACATGGAAGCACAAATTGACAAAATGGGGATTCCAGCTACTACATTCATTCGCATTCTTACACATGGAGCAAAAGACAAAGGTGTCTAAAGGTCTTCCTATTCGAGCCAATCATGCCTTGTTGCCACTTTGGGCACTTCTGAGATTTATCTCCCCTTAGCACTCTTTGCATGCCCTTAGGTTTACAGCTTTGTTTTGCACTTACTGTCTGCCAGTTGAGGGCACATATATCTTTACAGACTGTAACAAGACTTTCTGTCATTTTCAGAATAGAAAGCAGGGTGACTTAACTTACCAGTGGTCTCACCACTCCCAAATTACCACAATTCACACAAAACCAACACAATTTTTCAGAGAAAATTGTCCATCATTTTTTTTACTGAACAGTAATTAAACTTTATGGTAAAAAGCAAAACAAAAAGAAATAAAAGAAGGGCTTGGCACCAATTGTCATTCTCTTTGATTTAGGTAAACTATAGACATTCACTATGTATGGATAATGTGGTTGCTAATTTAATTAATGATTTTGTGTGTTTTTTCCTAAAATTCAAATTTTGAAGATGTTGAACCTCTCTACACATTTACTCTTCAAGCCTATAGTCCCAGCTACTAAAGAGGCTGAGGAAGGAGGACTACTTCAGTTCAACAGTTTGAGCAAATCCACACGACGGTGAGACCATGTCTTTAAAACATATATGCAAACCTTTAACCCTAACCCTGAAAGGCAGAAGCAGGTCGATCTTTATGGGTTCTAGGTCAGTCTGGTTTATACAGCAAATTCTAGGCCAGCCAGGACTACATGGTAAGAGCCTATCTTGGAAAAAATGTAAAAAACAAAAACCCAGGAATGATGTTTCAGTCCTGTAATCCAAGTACTCAAGAGACTGAAGCAGGAGGATTGCCATGATTTGAGGCCAACCTGGGGTATACAATGAGTTCCAAAACAGCCACCACTACAAAGGGAGACCATGCCAATGTAAACTCAAGTGTGCAGTGGGAAAGAGTTGATGAATGGGAAAATCACAGAATTCTATGTCCCCACACTTACGTACTGTTGGTGAGAGTGTAAACTGGTGCCATAGAAATCACTGTGGGGGTTTCTCAAAACAACTAAAATTAAAAATAGAGCTATCATGGAGGCTGGAGAGATGGCTCAGCCATTAAGAGCACTGGCTGCTCATCCAGAGGTCCTGAGCGGCTCACATGGTGGCTCACAGCAGTACGTGGTGAGATCTGCTGCCCTCTTCTGGCCTGCAGCATACATGCAGGCAGAGCACTGTATACATAATAAATAAATATTTTTTAAAAAATAGAGCTATCAGCCGGGTGGTAGTGGCACACGCCTTTAATCCCAGCACTGGGGAGGCAGAGACAGGCGGATCTCTGTGAGTTCGAGGCCAGCCTGGTCTACAAGAGTTAGTTTCAGGACAGGAACCAAAAACTACGGAGAAACCCTGTTTCGAAAAATCCAAAAAAAAAAAGAAAAAAGAAATCAGGCTGAGCAAGTCATGAGGAACAAGCCAGTAAACAGTGCTCTTCCATGGCTTCTGCATCAGTTCCTGCCTCCAGGTTCTGCCTTGAGTTCCTTCTTGCCCTAACTTCCTCAGTGATGAACTACGATGCGGAAGTATAAGCTGAAATGAACCTTTTCCCCAAGTTGTTTGTTTTATTATGTTTTGCTTTTTGGTTTTTAGGTCTGGGGGTTTTATTTTGGGCAGGGGGGGAGTGATAGTATTTCATACCAGAAATAAAAATTGTAACTAAGGACAGGCATGGCCGCACACACCTTTCTTTAATCCCAGCACTCAGAAGGCTGAGGCAGGCAGATCTCTATGAGTTCAAGGCCAGACTGCAAAAAGGAAAGGGTTGGCAGAGAAACGACCAAAATTAGTATTATGAAAATGCCATAAGAAAACCAATTTGTGGGGGCTGGAGAGATGGCTCAGTGGTTAAGAGCATTGCCTGTTCTTCCAAAGGTCCTGACTTCAATTCCCAGCAACCACATGGTGGCTCACAACCATCTGTAATGAGATCTGGTGCCCTCTTCTGGCCTGTAGACATACACACAGACAGAATATTGTATACATAATAAATTAATTAATTAAAAAAAAGAAATGACACTTTGTTAAAAAAAAAAGAAAGAAAACCAATTTGTGCTAGGAATAAAATTTAAACACACAAAAGCAGTGGTTGCCCACACTTTTAATCCCAGCTCTTGGGAGGCAGAGGCAGGTAGACCTCTGTGAGTTCAAGGCCAGTCTGGTCTACAAAGTGAGTTCCAGGACAGTAAGAACTTTGAAGAGAGACCCTGTCTCAAAATAAAACAAAACAAAACAACAAATGAACAAAAACCCTGAGGTACTAAATTGTTAGACTGAGGTTTCACAGTAGAGTTTGGATGGCATAGTTCAATGTTAAAATGCATGTCCTAGAGCATGGACAGTTCTGATCCTGGCAATCAAGACAAGGGCAGCACTGAAATTTCACTCTCTGATAGAGGTAACATTTTGGCCCTAAGCTCCAGGACACGGCTCTGGGATCCATGTGGGGGTTGGGAATTCTGTGTTCTATGATGTAGTGATGACCTCAAGAAACTGCCACTAAGTTGAAGAAAATGGAATGGCTGCTAGAAGACCAGTTTCAGGCTAAGGGAGACATGGGGCTTCTCCAAGGCCAGCTGACCCAGGCTCTGGCCTGCAGACACTGCCACAGCAGCATCTGCCTTCAAAGCCCAGGGAGTCTGGTGATATTATTCTTGTTTACAGTTTGGCAGATCCAAAGATGGCGGCAGCTCAGGAAATGGCAACAGCTTCAGCCCTGGTACTCTGGAGACATGAGGCAAGGCAAGGTAGGTGCCCACTGATGTGGATATGTATGAATAACTATTGAAATGACATGTGAGATCAAAATGGAGGGTCAATGTCATGGATGTGGTCCCAGATATGTGATTATAAGCCACAGATTAGTGGCTGGGTGAGTGTTCATTGACACGATTTGAAAGACTAATCATAGACCCTGACATGGAGAAATGCTGACTCTAAATGTGAACTGGGTTCTGACATTACCAATGGATGAAGAGCAGGATAAGTGACCACTGACCAGAGCTGTGAGGCAGGTGAGCCTGCACATAGAGCTAGTGAATGTATGATACATCACATGTCTCTGAGATGTCACACCTAATAGTATGCTCTATTCCCTAGGGACTACAGCTTCTGCACCATTTAGCCTTCCTTGACTGCCTGTGGAAGCAAAAGTCAGAGGAGGAGGAGGAATATGGGGAAGAGAAGGCAGAAGAATCATTATCTCTGGATCCACTAAAATCATATTCTCCTTCCCAAAACACTCGCACTGGAAATGAACTCACTGCAGCTCCACCCCAGCCATCCTGTAGTTCTGAGGGACTCCCCGAGGCCACAGAGTTAAGAGAACAAGTACTCATGCAACCTTCAAGCCCTTCCAGATCCTTCCCTACCTTCCAGATCCTGACCACCCTACCTGTGAGGAACAAGATAGCTTCAGGAAATTCCCTACAGCAGAGAAAAGGCCAGCTCTTCTGGGGTCTTCCCTCGCTACACAGTGAGTCCTTGGAGACTATTTTCCTGAGCTCAGATGACCCTTCTCCACTAAAGCTGTCTATTTGTCCTTCTGTCTTCTTCAACAAGGTTGCCTTCCTGCCTGTGTACAACTTGTTGCTTCCCTATTATCACTCCCCAACTTACTATCCTACCCCTGAAGCCCACACTAAGAAAAATCTGGAAGGAACGGCAGCTGGTTCTCAACTAGTTCAATCTCCACCTTCCCCTCTTACCCCATCAGTATCCTCCACTATTAAGCCCTTGCCTATAGATTGCAAGGGAATCCTTTCTGACACTGAGGTAAACACACAGTGGTTTACACAGCAGAAAGAGGTTCCTTGTGTCTCTGAGAATCAAGTCCTACACTCACAGCCTGAACACCAAAAAATCAGATCTTCCACATTCTTATATTCATCTGAGGCCTGGAGGGAAACGCCAGGGGACCCCAGCCTCCTTCAACACAATCCAGAATCACCTTCTGCCTTTCTGTTGTATCCTTCTAATCCTCAGGAAGTCCATGGATAACCATGAAACAACATGAGCACCCCAAAACCTCTGAATCTGCAATGCCAACTGCAAGCCCACACCCAACTTCCCTGACAGAATACCAGAGAACCAACCCTATAGACCTGTCTGGATTGAAAGCTCTCTGGGAAACTACAGGGCAAAACAAGAACCCTCAGATCTGTAAGCTTCCAATCTCCGCCCCCTGCCAATTCACAGTACCCATGACAGAACCTCAAGGAACTGGCCCTCCAGGAACTCCCCCTGGACATGAAGCTCAGTGGGGAATTATACAACATAAAGACAATCCCCAAACTTCTGATCCCCTAATGCCAGTCTCCTGTCAACCACCAGATTTTCTGTCAGAAGTAGAAAATGTTAACCCCAAAGGAAGACGTCCTGCACCAAAGGACTTCTGGGGAAGCATGGGATATAGAGAGAGCCCACCTGTTTCCAGGTCTCCAGTGTCAGTCCCCTGCCCTCCTCTAAACACCCTGTCAGAACACCACAGACCCCTAGAGCATCTGTCCACATACAAGCCTCAATGGCAACACAGAGACAACTTGGGCAATCTCTGGGCCTTTGAAACCCCAACTTTGAACTTCAACATGGGGTTCTATGAAGCCAACCCTGCATGTCTCCCCCTGGGATCTGAAGCTCCACTGAAGGGTAGACCCGGTACAGAAAATCTCTGTGTCTATGCAGACCTAGTTTCATCTCCAAGCCTTCCTTCTGCCTCTCTGCCAGACTTTGCAATAATGGGTCAAAGAGTCTTTTCAGAGTCTAAAGTTTTATGGGAGACAAAGGGGCAGAGAAAGAATCTCTGGGTGTCTGACTCCCCAAGTCCTGCCCACATACCTCTAGCCCCCTTTATAGAACCACAAAGAATCAATACTGTGCATGGCTTCTCTAGATCAGAAGCTACATGGAAAGATCCTGAGCATACAAGAAAATGTTTGTCTTCTGGGCCTTCATATCTGAACCTCAACCCAACCCCAGTTCTTGTACAGTCACCCCTCAGAGTTAGCCCCATAGAGAACCTGTTTAAATCTAAAGTGTGTTGTGGGGACACTCAAAGAAAAAATAACTTCTTGGCCTCTGAGCATCTAGCTCAAAGCTTATCCCAACACCTGCTTGGAGTCAGCTCCTCAGGAGTCCTATCTGAGCCTGCTGGAGGGTACATGAAGCAGAACGAAAACTGTTATGTTTCTGCATTCTCGGTTTGGGAATCCAGTCCATCTCCACAGTCTGTTTTGAAGTCTCACATAAGTGAGCTTTCTGGAGATCCGTGCAACTATAAGCCTATGGAGTCAGCAGGAGAGCAGAGAAAGGACTCCTGGGCCACTGAGCTACCAGACCCCAGTTTTCTTTCTGTTCACCCCAACACTGAGTTTATATGTAAAAATGTACAAGAAAGACAGGCCTCCCAGCCCCCCAGTCCTCCAGTAGTAAATCCTCTGCAACCAACATCGTGGACTCCCATTCAAGCTAAAGCCCTAAAGTTTGAATCTATCCAGCCTGGCCTACAGAAGGAAAAGATGTCCCCAGAAGCCAAGGCAAAGGCCCCATCTTCCCAGAGTGGGGCTGTCTCAGAGGTGTGTGACCACCCTGTGAGCCATGCCTGGCAATGGAGTAGAGAATTAAAGCTCAGACTAAAGAAACTACAGCAGAGCCCCACTTTCAAACCCCCAGGCCCACATCGCCCACTTTGCAGCTCCCCAGCTCTTAACTCAACTCCAGAATCTTAGGGGCTCTCCTCTTGTCCTCAACATCAGACTCATCCTCTCAGTCTGCACCCCTGCTCTTCAAGTAGTGGTCCCCCAAAAGTTCAAAGGACAGAACCTCAGCCTGTCCAGGCCCCTCACTGCCCTCACTCCTCTTCTAGCAGAGCAGAACAAGAGTCTCAAAAAATAAGAGGATAAAATGGAAGGTAAGGGGCCAGACCCCATCCCCAGGGGATGTTCACATGAAGGTTAATGAAAACTGCTCAGGAATAGGGGAGCCCTCAAATATAGCTGTTCTGGTCTCTAGCAAGAGACAGGACAAGATTTCAGTTCTACTTTCAGCCCAAAAGAAAGGGAGTCCCAGAAAATTCAAAGCAGAGAAACATGGAGGGACTGTAAGATTGGGATCCTCCCCTGTCCCAAGGAAAAACCCTGCCCGGGCCTGCAAGCCAACGGAGGCCCCTAGACACAGATTTCCTATAAAGTCTCAGTATAGAGCTCAGTGTTCTCCACACACTGTTCTTGCTCAGCAGCTTCTCCCAAATGCGGCTGGTCCCCAGGATCAACAAAGGGCAGGCCTGGTAACTGGTGATACCCAGAATCCTCCCCATCATAACCACTACCCTTGGGCCCCCAAGGGGAAGCAGCTCCCATCCTCCACACCCCATAGTCCCCCTACCAGAGGTTTTCAAAGGTTGTTAGCTAAATTTCTAGGTGTCCGTAGACCCTTGCCAACTAAATCGTCAGTAAAGTATGATAATACTGGCACCCAATATCCTACAGTGTGACCCAAACCAGGTGTGGGTATGAAAATAGACACAGAGAAAATCCTAATAAAGTAGTTCAACTAGACAAATCCCATTTATGTCTTCTTTAAAGTCTGGGTTACTAAAGATGTCAGGTCCCTATTCTTTTGGAGCTGATATAGCCCCTATTGATTAGGTTCTAGAACAGTGGTTTTCAACCTGAGGAGTTAAACAGTCTTTTCACGGGGTCACCTAAGACTATTAAAAAACAGATATTTACATTATGATTCCTAACAATAGCAATTTTGGTTGGGGGTACCAGAAAACACGAGGAACTGTACTAAAGGGTCACAGCATTGGGAAGGTTAAGAACCATTGCTCTAGAGAAAAGATAAGAGTTCTACAGCTTTAACTTTCTCTTCCAGGCTTTAGGAGTCCACAGTCTCTATTCTCTAGGGTAAAGCGGCAAGGCCAGAGGAACACAGTCTGGTGCTGTTCTTGAGAGAAAAACACTTCATACCAAATGAAAGAAAAATGCATCCATTCACATAAGAACCAATGATATAAACAACTGTTGTTCATATTACAGTCCTTCTCTTCATCTACTTGACCTATAAATTCTGTTGTTTTGAGACAGGGTCTTACTATAGCCCAGATTAGTCTGAACTTAATATCCTCTTCCCTCAACTTCCCAAGTTCAGGGACTCCAGATGTGTGCCACCATGTTTATTTAGCTTCTATATCTTTGTAACCACTCCTCCTCATCTTTACATCTCAAGCCCACCTTTCTCTATCCTTGAATCAGCTAATTTGACCCCAAGGCCATATAAAACAAGTGTCTTCACATTTTGGACCTGATTTGAGACTTGTAATTTGTCTTTTTGTTTGCTGTCTGTTTCCTAGAGATTCAATTTAGGGTCTTGCAGGGTTCAGCAAGTGCCCTACCACTTGCTAAATCCCCAACCCATTCTCACATCTTTAGTAATTGCCAATTTACAGCTTTTATCCATTTTCTTGGTGCACTGCTGGTTGGTAGGGTACTAGCTTACTCTTGTTGATGTAACAATTCAGACAAAACACGTGTTAGAAAAGTCTCACACATCTCACACTGTAATATCAAGGGATTGGCAGAGAAGCAACTCCTTTCTGCCTCGCCTTTTCCCAGCTTCTGGGAGATGCTCATGAACCTTGGCTATTAACTCCTTTTCTTCATTTCCAAAGTTATCAAACGCAAATGAAGGAGTCCAAAAAAAAGGAGTATCTCAAAAAGAATTTTTTTTTTAATGCCACGTGTGGGCTAGAAGAGTACCACATACCTATAATCCCCCAAAAGTATAGAGGAAGAGTCAAGGAAAACAAGTTCAAAGTCAGCCTGGGTTATGAAATGGGATACTACGTCAATAAACTAATTATTAAAAGGAAATTAATCAAAATAAATACATGTGGGGCTATGGTACAGCTTAGTTATAGAACATTCATTTAGCATAAATAATTCTCAGCATGGTCAAGAAAAACAAATACTACATGAAGAGACACATTTACACACCTACCTAGAAGACCAGAAAGCTGATTTCTGGCCACTGGAGATACTGTTTTTGCTAGGCATGATAGTATATACCTATAATCCTAGCACTTGTACAGCTGAAGTAAGAGGATCACCCCAAATTGGAAGTCAGCCTGAGGTAGAGTGAGAACTTGCCTCAAAAATAACTTTTTGCTTTTATTTTTCTAAATTTCTATAATGCACATCACCACTTCTTTTGGGGCAGGGTTGATTGGAGACAGGGTTTTTCTGTGAAACAGCCATCGAACTTGCTCTGCCGACCAGGTTAACCTCAAACTCAAGAGCTCCACCTGCCTCTGCTGCTGGCAATAAAGATGCACCACCACACCTGCTCACATTACTTCTTTCTATGAAGGTTAGAGGAAATTATAAAACTATATATTGTAGTGCTTATCTCTAAGCTCAGCACTTGAAAGAATGACAAAAAGAAAACCAAAGTTGAGGCCACTTTGGCCTCAACAAACTGCCTCAAATTCAACCCCAAAGGGTAAATTTAAATTATATGTGCAGAACAATGAGTATATGAATGACAACACTGTGCTGTATAATAGAAGTTGGATTGGGTTTTTCTTAAAGGCAAAGGACTGGATATGATGGCACATACTTTTAATCCTAGCACCAAAGAGATAGAGACAAGCAGATCTCTTAGAGTTCAAGACTAACATGATCCACAGAGTTCCAGGCCAGACGGCCCACATAATGAGACCCTGTCTCAAAAAAAGATGGGAGAGCAGAGGGGACTGGTGAGATGGCTCAGTGGATCGTGTTCGCCACCAAGACTGACCACCAGTTTGATTTCTAGGATTCCATGGATGAGAAAATTTGACTCCTGAAATTTGTCTGACCTCCACCTGCACTTGTCACTTTGCATATCTGTCTCTCAGGGCCAGAGAGATGACTCAGTTGTGAGCAGTGGACCTGTTTCTCAGCACCGACCTGGCAGCTCACAATCATCTGTGGCTCCAGTTCTAAGGGATGACACTCTCTTATGATCTCTGATGCTATTAGGCACACATGTGCAGATATAAACATTTGCCCACATAAATTTTTAAAAATAGATTTTAAATGCAAAAAAATAAGAAAAAAAGAGATAAAAAGTGAATTGCCTTTTTTTGTGATACTGAGTATCAAACTCATACATAGGCGAGGCAATCTATACCCCTAGCTCAAAAGTGAATTAATATTAAATCTTGCATTACTTACATATCACCTTAATTTCCCACATTTTTTAAGCACAAAATGCACACTGTGGGGATCAAGTGTTTTAGGTGATTGCTGACCTCTTCAAACTCAGGTTCCTTTCTTTGCATGCCTAAGCTCACACTGCTCAACAAGCACACCCTGTGACTTCACTCAAATGTTACCCTGCATTTCACCAGTCTCTGAGATTCTTATTTTAGCATGGTTTCCCTCCTTGCTTTCAGTCCTTGTGCCTTTGTTGATGCCCCATTTCTCCAAACTCCAAATTTTAGGGCTTGGAAGTTAAGAGCTTCCTGCTCTTCCAGAGGACCCAATTCAGTTCCAGAGCTTCGATAGACAGTTCGTTCGCAAACCACCTGTAACTCCAGCTCCAGGAAACCCAACATTCTTCTGGTCTGAGGTAGCACACAACGCATAAACCCGGACTCATATAACTGAGAAACAGGCTGTAGGTAACAGTAGAGTACTTACTTACCTAGGATGCACAAGGCTCTAGGTTCAATCCCTGACCACCACTACAACAAAATTAGTCATTAGCTAGGAGAGGTGGTTCAGGCCTTTGATGCAAACAACAGCCTGGTCTACCTAGTGAGTTCCAAGACACTCAGGGCTACAGTGATACCCTGTCTCAAAAACGTTCATTTGACATTAAGTTTGTGGCACTGTATATCCGTTAGACTTTTTTTTTTCTTTTTCTTTTTTATTAAACAATAGTGCCTTATTGAAAAAGGGTTAGTTTGGGGGCTGGAGAGATGGCTCAGAGGTTAAGAGCATTGCCTGTTCTTCCAAAGGTCCTGAGTTCAATTCCCAGCAACCACATGGTGGCTCACAACCATCTGTAATGAAGTCTGGTGCCCTCTTCTGGCCTGCAGGAATACATACAGACAGAATATCGTATACATAATAAGTAAATAAATAAATATTAAAAAAGAAAAAAAGAAAAAGGGTTAGTTTAAATGGCTACAAAGTTAAAGTGTAAAATGTGTACATTTCTACAAGTTAACTTCTTAGTGAGAAAGCAAATATTTATTAGCAAAAGTATGTTTAGATTTGGATGGAAAAACTGAAGGGGGATTTAGAATTGTGGCTGTAAGATCTTCCAGCACACACATTGTCATCCTTCGATTTCGGCTGGCTCTCAGTGGCACCCTTAACTCACAAACACAGGGCTCACATTGAATGCTTGAAAATGCTTTTGTTTAAAAACAAACAACAAAAAAAAAAACTTTCTCCAATCAAATTAATGTTAAAATAACCCAAAGTCCGTTAGACTTTCTTAAGGACAAATTCTGAGTTATCTTGGACCCCAATAGGTCTTTGGATGTTATTTATAATCTTGCCTTTGCTATGTTGGTTCCCTTTAATGTAGTTTATGCCATCCTTTTTAGATAATTACATCATTTCCTCCTTCCCTATCCTCCCTCCAAAACTTTCCACATGTCTTTCCATGCTTTCAAATTCATGGCCTTTTTCTGTTGTTACTTGTAATGTTATGCCACATTCCTGACCTGAATCTCGTCCTCTAATCATAGCACATCCTTCTTACACAAGTACCCTATAGTTCAGAGGGCATTTTCAAACATTTTAGCTAAGAAAGTGGAGGTCCAACTGTCAACCCTAGTATGACAAGTAATCATCCTAACGGACCTTCCAGTAACTTAACCTGTATTCCTATGTCCTGGGGGAAAAGATCCATGTCTTGCTATGATTATAACTTGATGAAAGAGTCCCCCAAAGTCAGACTGGAGAGATGGCTCAAAGGTTAAGAACACTGGCTGCTCTTCCAGAGGTCCTGAGTTCAATTTCCAGCAACCACATGGCCTGCAAGTATACATGCAAGCAGAACACTGTATATGTAATAAATAAATCTTTAAAAAAAGTCCCCAAAGTCTTTCTCCAAGAGGGCTCATCTCTGGCCCTTCATGGAAAATGGGTTTGCCAACATGCAAGGATGACGGTGACACAGTGCAAAGTGGGTAGAAAAACTGCAGACCACATAATTAGGAAAGCCCAAATGGCAAGGGGAAACAAAAGCTAAGTGGTGGGTGGAGACACTGATTCAAATCCTAACAGCAAAACCTATATACTGAACAAGTCTAGAGAAGATGTTCCAGTCTATAATCAGACAATCTAAGTTATCTTCTGTCCTCGTAGTTTGCCCATACAGACTAGAACTTTTTTTACTATAGATTTTATAATGACCAATTCTGCTTAGTGGATTAGTAACTATTTTCAGTTATTACGCTCTTGGGGCAAGGTTATCATGGCACTGGCTTCAGAAACAATAGTCATAACTATGGTACATTTTTTTTAAACAAAGCAGCTAAGCTTTTTTAATTAATTTGTTATGTATACAATATTCTGTCTGTATGTCTGCAGGCCAGAAGAGGGCACCAGACCTCATTACAGATGGTTGTGAGCCACCATGTGGGTGCCGGGAATTGAAGTCAGGACCTTTGGAAGAACAGGCAATGCTCTTAACCACTGAGCCATCTCTCCAGTCCTATGGTACATTCTTGAATGACCAAATTAGAGAGCTGGGGGGTATAGTTCAGTGGAACAATGCTTAGCTGGGATGCACAAACCTCCAATATTTTAAGAAATGTATGTCTATGTATGACATGTACAAGTACAAGGATCGGAGTCCTCTGCAGAGTATATGACCTCTTAATGGATGAGTATTCTCTTCTGCCCAAAACCTTTTATTATTATTTTTTGAGACAGAGCCTTGGCTGTCCTAGAACTTACTATGTAGACCAGGTTGACCTCAAACTCAGAGATCTGTCTGCCTCTACATACATTCTGAGTGAACCACCATGTCCAACCCTCCAAATTTTTTTTTTTTTGCAAATCTAGTAAGAGTACCCCAACCTAATCCTTCAGGATAAAAGGTTCTACAAACCTGGTTTTCACTATCAAATACAGGTACAAGGGGAACACATTCGCCACACATGCAGCCCCATCAGGCTGCTGCCCTTCACTACATGCCTATCCACTGATGCTGAATGTATAGTCCAAGAAAGTATAAAACAAATGCTATCCCCACCCACCCTGCTTAGTAAAGCTGCATTAAAGTGTTAAAGAAAAGGGGTGGGACTGCTTTTAGGAAATCCTGGATGCTCAGAGAAGAGAGAAAGGATTTTATTGGGTTCTTCAGGAGTGTAGGAGTCAATTTTTTTTTTTTAAAGAAATTTCTGATTTAAGTTCTTCCCATGTACAAGACACAGGTCAGTGACAAATTTCATCCCAAAGTATCCTGGCATTATCCTGTCCCTGGTGGGTTTTACCCTTGTGATAAAGAATAAGGAATAAACTCATTCCCATCCTTAGTTGTGGATCAAGAGTATGAAAGGCTAGGGAGATAGATGGATTAGTGAACAAACACTTGCCACGTTAAATGTGAGGACCTGAGTTTGAATTGCCAGGACCCACAAAGCCAGATGCCAACAGTATATAATTCTAGTGCTCCCAAGGGAGCATGATGGGAAGGAGAGAATAAAGAACCTATGCCAGTGGTGGCGCAAACCTCTAATCCCAGCACTTGGGATGCAGAGGCAGGCAGATCTCTGTGAGGCCAGACCAGTCTACAAAGTGAGTTCCAGGACAGCCACGGCTCTTACACTATAGAGAAAAGAATCCCCCCCAAAATTCCCAAGCCAGATGTAAGGAACAGCAAAGAGTCTTCTTAGTCTCAAAAGAGGTAGAAGGTGAGGACTGATACCCAACAGTGTCCTCTAAATTACTTGCAATGCAACGACACTTACACAAAAGCAGGTATATTTTTTAAAAGTGTAAACTTTTTTGGACCCCTGAGTATGTCAGTAGGATGCAAACTTCCAGGAAAAGAAGAGGCACAGTGGCCAGGACTCAGGCTCCATTTTGACCCAACATTTATTGTCCTTTTACAACATGTCATTTTTTTTTTAATTTTTAATTTTTTTTGGTTTAGAAACTGCTTATGATTAGTCTTCCAACAATAACTCAAAAGCATGTAAAATAAAATCAACCTACTTTCTATATAAACACCCAGCAAACTGTGGCCCCTCATCCACCTACCCAGGTTGGCTAGGGGTAAGGGAGGGCTTGGGCAGCATTGAGAAAAGTACAGATGCTTTATTGTGGTAACGGTGAGGGTGGTGCCTTGGTTTACACCCCACAGGTTGCCTGCACCACCCCACTCTGCAACAGAAATGGTGTAGGCCCAAGGCCCAATTCCTTGCTGGTAATTCACTCTTCACCTCCCAAATGAAAATCACTTTTATTTTATCGCTTTTGTAATTTTTTCAACAGAAAACCCCTGTCCAGAGTCTGACTGGAGCTGAACTGTTCAGACTGAGGAATGGAACAGGCCATGGGTACACCCATGGTCCCTCTCGGGCAAGTGCCCCCACCCCCAGGGAACAAGGTCCAGCTAGGCCAGCTTGCTGCATGCTGGCACACCACTTAGCCATACAGGTCATCGTCATTGTCTTCTGTGTACACACTGCCACCTGTGCCACCTCCACTGCCCTGGCTGGGGCCAGCTCCACCCTGGTTCCCTGAAGGGAATCTGTATATACAAGAAAAAAGCCAAAAAAGAAGATATGGATAGGGCCTGTGCAAGGTTTTTATAACTACTGCTCTAGCCTCCTTATGAGTCCCCACCACTGTTTCTACAAGTCCAAGTCCCCCAAGCAACTTAGAAACTGCCCGTTGCCACCAACAAGATTACCTGAAGCTGCCGAAACCTCGACTTTGCTGAAGTGTTTGGGCAAACATTTCATACTTCCGAATGTCATTATCACTGACTGAACGACGGGCAAAGCGCATGGCTTCTTCAAAGTGATCTCTGCGGATCTCAGGCACTGGATCATCCTCTTCTACTTCCTGTAAAGTTGGTAAGCACAGACCACTATGCTAGTTAGGACCCAGTTTGCACTCCATCCCTGGTCTCCTTATCCTCCCATTATTATTTTTTTAATGTTTATTTATTTATTATGTATACAATATTCTGTCTGTGTGTATGTCTGCAGGCCAGAAGAGGGCACCAGACCTCATTCCAAATGGTTGTGAGCCACCATGTGGTTGCTGGGAATTGAACTCAGAATCTTTGGAAGAGCAGGCAATGCTCTTAACCACTGAGCCATCTCTCCAGCCCCCTATCCTCCCATTATTGTAGTAGTTTATGGATCTTTGACTCTCCAACCTTAATCAGGTGCCAGGCCAAATTTCCTAAAGGTAGACACTGCTCTATTTAAAAATGTACCAGTGCATCCTAGAAATGGGAAAACTATACAGAAAGAATTCTTATCAGAGGTTGCCAGAGGCTTAAGAAAGAAAAAAAGATACTGATTGAAGTGTAATAAGCAAATTTTTTGTATCCTAACTGTTCCAGCAGTTAACTTAGATGTGTGAGACACATGGAAATTAGTAAAGAGACGATAGCACCTTAAACCTCAAATTTAGAATCAGAGTGTCAATAGATCTCCAATATTCATTACATATTATATTGTACATTGTTTTACCTAGAAGCTTCATTTCCAGTTAACACATACTTTATAGTTGCTTTGTATTTTTGAGACCAGGCCTAGGCTGGCCTGGAAATTCTGTCTTCATATATCCTGATTCCTACAACCTTTCTAGAAGTTATTTGCCCTCTTACTCCTTTATTCAAATCCCAGCTTAACCCCTACTCTTCTATTGAGAATTAACTCCAATTGCTATGATTTATGAAACTAATTCCCAACATCAATTGTTTTATTTCTCTAAGAAACGCCTTAACAGTTATATTACAAAGGCAAAGAAAGCCACTTGCTCATTTCTTATTCATTCACAGAGTGAATTCCAAACAGAGTGGAACCACTTTTTTTTTCCCCCTAAAGGTTTTCCAAGACAGGGTTTCTCTTATGTTACAGTCCTAGCTGTCCTGGAACTAGCTCTTGTAGACCAGGCTGGCCTCGAACTCAAGAGATCCTCCTGCCTCTGCCTCCTGAGTACTGGGATTAAAGGCGTGCGCCACTACTGCCGAGCTAGTTTTTACATTCTTTTTGTTTTGTTTTTTTGAGACAGGGTTTCTCTGTGTTTTACATTCTTATAAATAAATACGTTTACATTTTTCATTTTGGAAGTACATGGATTCCCTTCCCCACCAGAATGGAAAAGTCCAGACTCTAAGTTTAAAAAAAATCTTTTCCGGCCGGGCGGTGGTGGCGCACGCCTTTAATCCCAGCACTTGGGAGGCAGAGGCAGGCTCCAAAACCACAGAGAAACCCTGTCTCGAAAAACCAAAAAAAAAAAAAAAAAAAATCTTTTCCAGGTTGGAGAGTGTCTCAGCAGTTTGTTAATAGCACTGGTTGCTCTTCCAGACGACCCAGGTTCAATTCCCAGCACCCATATGGCAGCTCACAACTGTTTGCAACTCTAGTTCCAGGAAACCTGACTCCCTCACACATACATGTTAGGTAAAACACCAATGCACATAAAATTGAAAAATAAAAATAAAACCTGGTTTAACTGTTGCACAATTGTACTTTCATTTCCCTCTAGGCATCAAGTTTAAACTGAACACATAGTCAACCATCTCTTTCTACATGGGTTCACTTCCTTTTTTGTACTCACAACTGAGAGATGGAATAGGTATGCACAGTGGAATAGACACGGACCACACCCAGCTTAGCTTAGCTGTTTACTATTCATTTTCTTAGATACCCATCTTAACATCTCAGTCAAGGGACCCTTCCTAATACCTTCTGCTCTCAACTCATGGAGAATGGCCCCTAGACTGGCACATTTAGACAAAGTGCTGACTCACCATAGCTGATGGATTTGTCTGCCTCTCTCGTTCTCGCCTAATCTCACTCTCAATAGATTCACGAATGGCCAGTTTACAAGCACGTTGGCAAATCTCTGTCAGATCAGCTCCAGAAAAGCCATTAGTCATCTTAGCCAGGAACTCCAAATCCACATCCTAAAGGAAGCAAAAGAGCTACTTTAGCATTGTGCCTTTCTGCCACGGGGGCACATGGATCTTTGGGCCATCCATTTTAAACACATTTGCTCCTGCCTCTGCCATTCCATTTTCTTCTTTATTTCTTAAATTATCCTAATAATCACAAAACGTCCATGTTCCCTTTAGCTAACCCAGAGATCTCCAAAGGCATTCTATTCAGGAATCAAAAAACATTCTATATTAGCTTCATAAAAAAAGTCCCTACAAATGAAAACTTTGCACCTGCCTTGGCAACTGGGGACTTGCGCAGGTTAGCTTTTAGGATGGCAACACGGGACTTCTCATCAGGAAGTGGGATATAGATGAGCTGATCAAGACGGCCAGGTCTTAGGATAGCAGGATCAATGATGTCAGGCCGGTTGGTAGCTCCAATGATAAACACATTCTTTTTTGTGGACATGCCATCCATTTCTGTCAGGATCTGATTGATGACTCGGTCAGCAGCTCCACCACCATCTCCGATATTACCACCACGAGCCTTGGCAATTGAATCTAACTCGTCAAAGAAGAGTACACAGGGGGCAGCTTGCCGTGCCTGTGAAAGAGAAAAAAGAGATCAACTCAAGTATTAACTAGATTTATCAGACTTAAAAAGAAAACAAAATAACCACCAATGCCCAGCTGGACTGCCAGTAACAAAATGGTTTTGACTCTGGAGAAATAGCCTCTTATCCTACCTTGCCCAAAAACATATGAACATAAGCCAGCCTCTGATAGCTCACCTTGTCAAAAATTTCCCTGACATTGGCCTCAGATTCTCCAAACCACATGGTCAGCAGCTCAGGACCCTTGATGGAGATGAAGTTAGCCTGGCACTCATTAGCAATGGCTTTGGCCAGCAAGGTCTTCCCACAGCCAGGAGGTCCATAGAAAAGAACACCTTTGGAAGGAGTCATGCCAAATTTGAGGAATTTGTCTGGATGCTCCACAGGATACTAGAAAAAAAAAGATAATTTAGTTAACCTCCATATTTTAAATAAAATTGTTATTAATCATAAGCCTATCATCTACTTCATGGTACATCCTATGGTCTATGATGTAAGTTTTTTGAAGATATGCTCCTTACTACCTAAAATTGGCTAACAGCAGGCTTCTGGGTTGTACTCATGATTCTAATTTTTGAGTCTAAGGCTTAAAAGGCCAACTACTACATACCGAGGCAATGACCGACTACCCTAGGGCAAATTAGCCTACCTGAACCAGCTCCTGAAGCTCCCGTTTGACATCCTCCAGGCCTCCAATGTCTTCCCAGGTTACTTGTGGCACCTCTACTACAGTTTCCCGAAGTGCTGATGGGTTGCTTTGACTCAAGGCCCACTAAAAAGGGTGTTTGAAAAAGTGGGAATGAGATGGGGAGGGAAGCTTTGCATAAAACAGAATACATGTTTGTGTTCCTAATTTGGGGATGTGGTCCTTACCCGGAAGTCATCCATAGTAACTGCCAAGGAATTCATGACCTCAGCATCAATGGTCTCATCCTCAAGGTCAATGAGGTCCATTTTTTTTCGGATGGCCTGTAGAGCAGCCTCTGAACATAGGGCTGCCAAATCAGCACCCACATGGCCATGAGTCTCATTGGCTACCTGCAGAGAGAAAGATCTACTGATGACCTATCCTTAAGACCCAGCTTCCTTAAGAAGTCAGAAACAGAATCCTAACTTCATCCCACGATTCCTATCTCTGATTTCTCCTGTGTTCTTGAAGAGATACACTAGACCATTTATTGGCAGAGATGTTAAATACTCAAGCCTGGATTTGAGAGGTGGAAATAAAGCTGCTCCAACAACTAAAAACGTATTCCTGCCCTGAAACCAAAATAATCTCCATCCAACTCTAAAATTGCTGTGTAGCTTACACTGGCCTCAAACTCAAGATCCTCCTGCCTCAACCCTTCCTGAGTCCTAGGATTACTGATATGAATCCTTTCATACTAGGTTATGTTTGTAGTCCCTTGCAACTTCCTAAAAACAGAGCTACCCTAAATCTTGGCCATCCATCATCACCACTCCACCTGTTCCAAGTCCACATCATCTGCCAGTTTCATGTTCTTGGTATGAATCTGAAGAATTTCCAAGCGTCCTGTAGCATCAGGGATTCCAATATCTACCTCTCTGTCAAAGCGACCTGTGGGACAATACAGGAATGTAAAACAGAAGTAACTGCTGATCATAGACAAGTCACTCCACAACTCTCTTATTTAGAGTTAACATTAATGCCTCACAACTTACAAAACCTTTAGGTAAACCAAGATAGGTAGTTACTCTAGAGCAATGGTTCTCAACCTGTGGGTCATAACCCCTTTGGGGTCAGAGGGCCTTTCACAGTGGTCCCATATCAGATATTTACATTACAATTCATAACAGTAGCAACAAAATAATTTAATGATCGGGAGGCTCATCATAACATAAGGAG
This sequence comes from Microtus oregoni, assembly GCF_018167655.1. NCBI lineage: Eukaryota > Metazoa > Chordata > Mammalia > Rodentia > Cricetidae > Microtus > Microtus oregoni. The sequence goes on along the minus strand of NW_024543076.1, from coordinate 5,725,461 downwards.
CTGTATTAAAGGGTGGCAGCATTAGGAAGGTTGAGAACTACTGTTCTAGAGTGAATACAGAATGGAAAAAAAAAAAGACAGTAGGCCCTGCCATGGCAAAGAAACTGAGGATTTAACAGTGAGAGAAAGACAGTGAGATAAGGAAATCAAGCCAGCAGAACTATAATATACCAACAAGTAAGAACAAGTTGGTTTGGGCAGTGGGGGCGCACACCTTTAATCCCAGCACTTAGGAGGCAAAGGCAGGTGGATCTCTGAGTTCGAGGCCAGCCTGATCTACAGAGAATTTCAGGACAGTCAGGGCTACCTACACAGAGAAACCCTGTCTTAAAAACCAAACAGACAAAAAGAACAAGCTGGAAAGAATTTGGTTCTTTACCAAACCGCCGTAGGGCTGGATCAATGCTATTGGGTCTATTGGTTGCTGCCATAACTATCACATGTGCTCTTTGCTTTAGGCCATCCATAAGGGTCAACAACTGAGAGACGATACGGCGCTCCACTTCCCCATGAGTCTGTGAAAAAACAGTATGTCTGGTTAGAAACTAAGTCAGGACCTTCCAAGTCCCCACCATCCCCCTAGGTAAGTTCCTACTTTCTCTCTTTTGGGTGCAATGGCATCAAGCTCATCAATGAAGATGATAGCAGGAGCATTCTTCTCTGCTTCCTCAAAGGCTTTACGGAGGTTGCTCTCAGACTCGCCAGCCAATTTGCTCATGATCTCAGGACCTGAAGATACAGAATAGACAAGAAAGGGCCAGTGAGGTGGCTTAATGGGTCAAGGTGCTTGTTACAAAGCCTGATAACCAGAGTTTAATCCTGGACCCCACGTGGTAGAAAGAAGGAACTAATATTTGTTCCTCGTGTGTGCATGCTCATACAAACACAATAAATTAATAAAATGGTTGTTTTTTCAGAGACAACAAAAAACAATCTCGAAAGAAACTGTTTTGTATTTTCTTCCCTAGCCCCAATACAGGTCCTGAGTAAGAATGTAGTCATTTCTGTCTCTCACAGCATTCTCGGCCCGTTATCAAGCTCAAGCCAGAGCTACCAGATCAGACTAGAAATGGACTCTGCATACTTCCCATAGCACAGTTCCAACTGTGAAGATGACAAAGATGATTTGGTAAAAGGCTACTTGCCATTGGACCTCTAAGATCTAAGTATCATTCTAAAGACAGACAAAAACTCTCAGATAAGAATAGATTTTATCCAGGTGGTGGTGGCGGTGGCACATGCCTTTAACCCCAGCATTCAGGAGACAGAGGCAGGTGATCTGAGTTCCAAGACAGCCAGGACTACATAGAGAAACTATGCCTCAAAAACAAAACAAAACAACCTTTTGATTGATCATTTTTACACCTTGTTTCCCTAATGTCTTCAGGTTATCCACAATCTTTCTCAAGGGAAAAAAAAGAAGAGAATCCCAGCACTCAGGAGGCATAAACAGGAGGTTTTCTGTGCGTTCAAGGCCAGTCTGGTCTACAAAGCAAAGCAGCCAGGCCACACAGTAAAACCATGTCTTAACTCCCATCCTACACCTCACTGCCCACACCCAAAATATACTCATTTATCAGAAAATGCTTAAGTGGGGATACAGAGATAGCTCAAGTGCTAAGAGTCTACCTACCTTAGAAAAATGAATACCCAAGTTAGATCCCTAAAACCTACTGTCAAAATAACAGAAAAATAGGCGTGGTGACACATACTTGTAAACCCAGCACTAGAGAGGTAGGTGGATTCCTGGGGCTGGCTGGTTAGTCAACTTAATATACTTGAACAGTTCCAGGCCAGGTAGACTACACCTAAATATGAGATTATCCTCTGAACTGGACACATGTGCATGCATACTTCTACACACACACACAGCTAAAAGCTAGAGAGATGAGTCAGCAGTTAAGAGAACTAGCTACTCTGCTAGACATCCTGGTTCAATCCCCAGCATCTATACATACGGTGGTTCATAGGTTCACAATCAGCTTTTAACTCCAGTTCTAGAGGTTCTGATGCTCTCTTATGGCCTCTTCAGGTACTGCACACACATAGTATACACACATATATGCAGACAAAACAGAACAAACTTGTTAAAATAAAACAATTTTTTAAAGATTTATTTATTATGTATACAGTGCTCTGCCTACAGGCAGAAGAGGTCACCAGATCTTGTTAGCCACCATGTGGTTTCTGGGAATTGAACTCAGGCCCTCTGGAAGACCAGCCAGTGCTCTTAACTACTGAGCTCTCTCTCTCCAGTCCCAAAATAAAACAATATTTTAAAATATGCTGAAATGTATGGGTACAAGTGGAATGTCTGTGAGCTTCCCAACTCAGAAATGGGTCTAGTCAGATACTAGATAGACCAAGTTTCTCACCATTGATCAGGAAGAAGAAGGCTCCAGTTTCATTTGCCACAGCTCGGGCAATCAGCGTCTTCCCTGTCCCAGGAGGTCCATATAGCAAGATTCCCCTAGGAGGCTAAGGAAAGTAGAGAGTAGTTATGGTCAGGAGCTTACCTTCCTCCAACTTCATCCATCCTAGACTAGCTTAACTACATTTCTTTTACTGACAGGGAAAGTGATGCCAGCAAGTTGGTAACATTTATAAATTCAACTTCCACAGGAGACTAACATGTTATGACAAGGGCTCAATTTGAAAAACAGGATCTAGGTCACTGGAGAAAGCAAGGTCTGTTTTTCATTGTTAGAGGCTTTCACAGGTGTTTACAACCTACTAGAAAAGGGATTCTCAATCTGTGGGTCATGACCATCAGAAAACACGTATTTCTGATGGCCTTAGACATGCCCAAACATAAATTTTCACTGCTACTTCATAATGGTAATTTTGCTACTGAGGCATTTCGGTACCTAAGACCATCAGAAATATGTGTTTTCCAGTGGTCATGACCCACAGGTTGAGAACTGTTGCTCTGATTTAATCTCAGGTTAGAATGTCTATTTTTTTGTTTTTCATAATAGGGTTTTTCTGTGTAGCCCTGGCTGTGTGCTGGAACTCTGTAGACCTAGCTGGCCTCAAACTCTAAGAAATCCGGCACTCCAGTGCTGTGACTTAAGGTGTACATCACCACTGCCCAGCCCAAATTGTCTTTTAATAATCAGTAATCAATTGCAACTTTTCTTCTTTGAAGTTGTCTGCAGCCTTATCCACAGGACACTGAAACTGCCCTCAAAGAAGTCAAAACCATTTGTATGCTTACTAGGCAAATTAGTCATTTCATTTTTGGTATGTTCTATTACATAGAAAAGATCAGAAAACTATATTCTAGATAGGTGGTACTCAAATGTTTAACTCAGAAATCTAATACTTGATCAATTTTCTTCCTTTATTGAGTAATGGACTACAAAACTGGCAAACTTATGGCTAACATTTTAATATGATCCATGAAAGAACTGTAATGTATATTATGTATGTGTATGTATCCACAAATATACACTACCCATTTGTTCTTTATAATGGCTCTAATGAATTTAGAGCCTTCTCTAAATGCTAAGGATGCTCACCTTCACACCAATTGCCTTAAAGAGCGCAGGATGTCTCAATGGCAATTCCACCATCTCCTTTATCTGAGCTAGCTGCTTCCTGCAGCCACCGATATCATCATAGCCTACTTCATTCAAGGACTCTTCCTCATCCTGGAAATGGAAGCATACAAAGAACAAAGAAAACAGGAATAGTATTGTCAGCAAAAATACAATTTCTCTAAACCCTCCCACTATGTGATATGGGAAAATATGCTGTATGAGAAGATTCTCTTCTATAGGAATCTCATCTTAAGCCAGATGTAAAGACACACGTCTGTAATCTCCAGCACTTGGAAGGCAGAAAGAGAAAAGACTGAATTTGAGGCCAGCTCAGGCTACAAAGTCAGTTCCAGACAGCCTATTTAGCAATACCCTGTCAAAGGAAAACAAAACAAACAAAAAACAGAAACAAAAAACTCTTCTGTCACAGCCCTTAGTCTTATTGATAAGGGATCCCTAAAACTAAAGCTAACCTATACATGACTAGGCCCATTAACATCCCATTTTGAATGGAGTCAGGGTGGTTCATAAAGCATCACCCAACCCTGAGGAGCAAGCTGTAAGCAGTTAATGGCTGCTAGGAGACAGAATCATATTCCTTATGGTACAGTCACTGAGTCACTGGCAAGCTGTAGCTGGTCAATAACCCCCCATAGCAATGATCAACTCTAAATAAATTCAGTGGGCCACCAAAGGGGAAAATACAAACAAAGAAATAGAAACAGAAACATGAAGTAGGAAGAGAAAAGGGAGGACCAGTGGAATAAGGCATGGTGGTGCATGCCTTTTAATCCCAGTTTGGTAAGCAGAGGCAGGCAGATCTGTGAGTTCCAGGTCAGCTTAAGTGACATAGTGAGACCCTGTCTAAAAAACAAACAAACAAGCTGAGTGGTGTTGGGACATGCCTTTAATACCAACATCTGGGAGGCAGAGGCAGGTGGGATCTCTGTAAGGCCAGCCTGGTCCACAAAGTTGAGTCAGGACTGTTACAGAGAAACCCTGCCTTAAAAACACACACACACACACACACACACACACACACACACACACACCAAAAAAAAAAAAAAACCCAAGGAGGGATAATATGATCAAACACAGCTATGTGGGTGCTGGGAATTAAACCTAAGACCTCTGGAAGAGCAACCAGTGTTCTTAACCACCAAGCCATATCTCCAGCCCGTTTATATTTTTTGAGACAGGATCTTCCATCATAGACCATCATGCTGGATTCAAACTTACAGTAATACTCCCATTTCCACCTCCTAAGCATTAGGATTATTGTCATGTACCACCACACTCAGTGTCAATCATTTACGTCTTCTAGACTTCATCTCAAATCCATGGCATTGAGTTCTTTCTATACTTAGGTGATTTTTCACTTCCATAAAGATCATCTAATCTCCAAAAGCATTCAGCTTGATAACCAACACAAATGCCACTTGAGTGGTAATAAAATTGGGAGATGGGGATACAGTTCAGTGGCAGAGCACTTGCCTAACATACACAAACCCTGGGTTCAATTCTCCAACACCACAAACAGAAAACAAACTAGGATAAGGGAGTAACTCACCTCTCGCTTGATTGGCTCCCCTTCACAGTGAATCACTGTGTCTGGAGCAACAATACAGTAAGGGCTGGGATCTGTCTCTACTACTTTGAACTCCACAGCTCGCATCCCACCCCGGACAAGGAAAATATCTCCTATAATACAAAGCAATACAAGCAAAATTAGAGGTGTCAAGAACAAGATCAAGTGAAAATTCTCCACCAGACCCATGATCACTCAGTAGATACCCTTATTCCCTAGCCAATAGTAATATTATTACTATTCAGCAATAGTAAAACTCTAATCTGTATTGCATTTCTCTGCTACTCAAGACTAGTATACAGAAATGGTATGACAGAAGTCCCCTTTAACAAACAATTAGGGTACAGATAGCCTAAGCTTTCACTACAACCAACAATGGCAGAGCTGTACACTTTAACCTTGACAGTCAGCAAAAAGATCATTCTTCAGAGATACATGAGAACTACTTACTATCCTGGAGCACAGAAGGAGGTGAGAAGGCAAACAAGTATGTGTGCAGGATACATATATGCATACTCGTAGATATGAAAATAACATGGAACCGTTTCCAAGTTTACTCAAGTATCAACCATTCTTAGACTCAGTTTCTCTCACCTTTCCGGATGGGTCGATAAGCTTCCAGGAAGTACGGCTTAAGGTACACTTCAAAGAGATTGCCAGTGATGCCTTCCACCGTGTCATCGATGGGTAGCACATGGATACGTTTGCCATACTTTACATCAGGACATGGCTGGATGCTGAGGATGACAAGCAGACTCCACATTACCAACCACACTGCAGCCCCAAGCACTGGGTGTCCGAAAGGGCCTGGCACAGACAGCTGATGGCAAGCGAAAAAGAAAAGGCAGGGATGGCCTTAGGTGAAGAGAAGAAGGAGAGCAGGGTGGGAGAGGAGGCAAAGGAACAGCCAAGCAGAACTAAGACAAGTCACAACCACAACAAGAGAATAGAAGTCCACTCATCAAGTCAAAATTAAGAATACTTGGAAGCCGCACATATGCACAGTTCTACCACTGAAGTCTTCAATATGAAAGTCAAGGATAATTTTTCTAGTTAATACTGACCATCGCCTGTCTCTCCCCAGTGTTCAGATTACTGGGAATATAGGTACATGCTAACATGTCTGGCCTTCTAGTTAATATTGATATCCCACTTTTACAAGGGGGAGGCGGACAGCAAGGTTTAACAAGAGAAATCGAAACTTTTGATGTCAGTGAAAGACATTAAAAAAAAATCTCAATCACAAGATCAAAACACCTTGAGAAGTGACTAAGCAGGCTCAAGAAGGTACTTAAATTTAAAAAAACTTCAGAAACTTGATTGATCCTGGCCAAGTAACTGGAGATTGTGGGAGCCTCGTGCCTAGCTGGGAAGAACAACCAAAATCAAGAGTAATCCTAGGTCTAGCTGTAACTATGCTCTTCTTCCCCAGGTTTACTTATCTTTTTTGCTTTCCTTTTTCTTTTTGGAGACAGTCTCACTATGTAGACCACACTAGCCTGAACTCATAGCCCCACCTGTCTCTGGGTCCCACGTGTGTGCACCACCAAGCCCAGCCAAGGTTTACTTATTTTTAGAAGTACTGTTTTAGAAGACCTCCCTTCCTACTCTCACTTCCACTTCATTACAGCACCATCACAAGCCATTAAGAAAGCCATGGAGATGCCAATTTGTCCTAATAACCATGCAGGGGAGGTGGATTTTGAAGTCTCTAGAAAGGCAATGCAACCTGAAGACAACCCTGAAAACATGAGTCTTCCCATGACCAGGTAGCTTCCTACATATGCAACTGCCATGGATTCCGTCCTGGTTTTAATGGAGGAGGGTTGGTGTCTATAATGCAGGCTGTAGTATATGGCCTCACATCCCCCTCCACCCCACACACACCTGATGACATCCCCTAGGCGAACACGAAGGTTATTCCGAACAACTCTATTCATTCGAATCTTCTCATCAGAGCATGTGTCATCAGAAAGCACGATGCACACAGCTTCCCGTCTCTTCTTTCCTTTTAGCAACACTGTGTCGCCTCGGAACAACTGCAGTTCGTCCATCTTGGGCTAAGAAAAAAACAGTTAAAGACTGGGATCCACTGAGCTTTTCAGTAGGCTGAAGCCCTCTAGGCTAGAATTCCCTATAAACCCCCACTTTATCTGTCACTGCAAGAAAAATGACAAAAGAAAGCTGGGGAAATCATTCTACTTAAGTGCAGTAAAGACTGGACTGTACACCCAATTTACCTGGGACAAGGACACCACACTGTTATCTTCATTGATGGCTTCATCAACAATTAACCGATTGGGTCGGTTCTTTTGTTTGAGAATGGCTGTTGATAAATCATCGCCTTTTGAACTAGAACAAAGAAAATGAGATCAGATCTAAAGGATACTGAGCTCCACCAATCCCTAAGATTCACATAGGCAAGAAAGAATGGATAGATGAAGCTTAAAAGCTCAGATAAGCAGGTCGGCAGTGGCACATGCCTTTACTCCTAACACTTGGGAGGCAGAGGCAGGTGGATCTCTGAGGCCAGCCTGGTCTACAAAGCTAGCTCCAGGACAGCAACGATGACTAAGAAAGAAATGAAAATGCTTTCATATCGCCTGGTGCATGGTCGCTATTGAAAAAGTTCTTATTGCTTGTCTTCCAAAGGAATGAAGTAAGCCAGAGAAATGTTTAGGGAAGCCATGTTCTACCTAGCAAGCCTCTGTACAACAAAAAACTTTTAGCACTATCCTCCTCAAAAAATAAACCTCATAAATCCAAGAACATTTCCTAGTACTACAAGACCACCAAGCACAAAACAACATAAAACAAAAAGTAATATATAAATAAACATGCCTAGAACCTTCAGAAAGAGGCGCCAACTCCCCCTGGCATTTTTATAAAAGCACATGACTTTTGTTAATCCAGAAACAAAAATTGAGATTTTTTTTTTTTTTTTTTTGTATTTTCGAGACAGGGTTTCTCCGTAGCTTTTGGTTCCTGTCCTGGAACTAGTTCTTGTAGACCAGGCTGGCCTCGAACTCACAGAGATCCACCTGCCTCTGCCTCCCGAGTGCTGGGATTAAAGGCGTGCGCCACCAATGCCTGGCTGAGAATTTTTGAGACATGGGAAAATTCAAATCCTTCACTTAAATTAAGAAACTAAGTTGTTGCTGGGCAATGACACCTTTAATACCAGCACTCAAGGGAGGCAGATCTGAGTTCAAGGCCAGCCTGGTCTATAGACTTGAGTTCCAGGACAGCCAGGGTTACAGAGGAATACCCTGTCGAAAGAAAGAGAGAGAGGGAGAGAGGGAGGGAGGGAAGGAAGGAGGAAGAAAGAAAGGAGAAAAGAGAAAGAAAGGAATAGAAGCCATATTTCTTTTTAAAATTTATTACCACATGAATTAATTACAAATGATTGGTTTCATTGACATTTCCATACATGTATATATTTTTTATGAGCCCCCATTGCCCTCTCTAGGCCCTCTCCCACTGATCCTTTTCCTGTTTTGTGTATGTGACCCAATTATTTTAATTAAGAGTTAACATGATGAGGGGTAATCTACATGAGCAACCTGCCAGTGGCTACACTACTTGAGGAAATGTGGCTCTTTACCCATGCAAACCATTAGCTGCCACTAACTACTGAGGAACTGGTGGGACCTTATGGCCCCACTAATTTTCTAGAAGTTAGTGTTATTCACTAGAAAGTGATACTAATTCCTTTCTTTCTACACTATTTATATCTATCTGTCTTGAATGTATATATGTTATGGTAGTTGCTTTGTCTTCCTACCATGTGGGTTCAATGGACTGAACTTAGGTTGTCAGGTCTAGCAGCATGTGCCTTTACCTTCTAAACCATTACACTGGTACCAAATGTCATAATTAGCTTATTTCTAGACTCAGTGGTCTTTCCCTCTGAAAAGTTACCTCTGACCACGAACAGTGGAAGCCTTTAATCCTAGCACTTGGGAGGAAGAGGCATGTCGATTATCTATGCATTTGAAGCCAGTTTAGTCCACAGCATTCCAGGCTGGGGCTATATAGTGAAACCCTATCTCATCAAAAAGAAACAAATGAAACCCCCAAAACACTTTTCTTCCAAGGTTTGAGAAACGTTACTAACCAAAATAGAAGTCAAACGATGGAAAAAGCAAATGAAGGGGAGGAAAAAAACTTATTTCTGCAACAAATCAATAATAGGCATAGTGCTTCATGCCTGTATCTCAGCAATTGCCTGAGCAGCATAGCAAGTCTATTTCAATAGTAGTAATCATAAATGAGTGCTTATAAAGCATCACATTGTTCTAGGAGCGAGATGAGACAGCAAAATCAAACAAAAAAGCACTGCCACTGGAAATAATCTTACCCTCACTTATAGACTATTGTTTTATTATTATTATTATTATGAAGGGCCTTGCTATATAGCCCTGTCTGACTGTATAAACTAGGTTGACCTTGAACTTGCAGTGATCCTCCTGACTGAAATCAGAGGCATCAGAGCCATACTCAGCTATGTTACTTCTTTAATCACTACTTCAGATAAACTAGTTTCCAGAGTAGTTTCCTTAGCTCTAACTTGCCTCCTCATTTCAAAGGGTGTGGCCACAATGCTGCTGAGATTCCAAAAATAAGTGTATTCACCAAATTTTCTATTTTCCCATTTTCTCAAACTACTTTGCCCAGAGGCTGCCCATCTTCTTATTTTATTTACAGGACTGAATTAAAGATAATTCCTCAAGTTATCACTTTGTATTTTAATCTCAAAACTGCATTTCAGAATCAGGACATGGTGGCGAACACCTTTAATCCCAGCACTTGAGATTGATTAGCCAGCTAGTCTACAAAGTGAGTACCAGGGCAGGGAGGCTGTCACGCACGCAGAGAGACCCTGTCTGGAAACAGAAAAAAAAGAAAGACTGCAACTCCAGTCTGACCGAGTCCTGATCCTGGCTCTGGAGATGAGTGGTATGCCTTTAAAGACCTGTAACTCATCTACCCATGGAGTTAGAGCTGAGAGCAGCTGCAGCTCTAAATGTTCTTTAGGGAAATCTATCGTCTGCATGACTCAGGTCCTTTCTAGAACTCAAAACCACACAAGGGAACTTGGAAGAAGTTCAGGTAAGAACCATCAAGAAGACCTAAAGGTAAAAACCATCTATGACGCCAGATTTCAGGATTTTTAATTAAAAAAAAAATCTGGATATAAATGTGCATACTGTGACTTTTCTATGACCCCATTATTGGGGGATAAGGGTGGTACAGCAGCAAGACTAGATATTCATTTATTTTAATTTATTTATTTATTTTTTTAATTTTTCTAGACAGGGTTTTCCCATAGCTTTTTTGGTTCCTGTCCTGGAAATAGCTCTCATAGATCAGGCTGGCCTTGAACTCACAGAGATCCGCCTGACTCTGCCTCAAGAGTGCTGGGATTGAAGGCGTCCACCACCAGCCGGCAGCCCAGATATTCAAAACAACCTTGACTCTGTGGCTGAGTTTAATCCCAGTACCTGGAAGGCAGAAGCAAACTGATCTCTGAGTTCAGGGCCAACCTGGTCTTCAGAGTGAGTTCCAGGGCAGCCAGGGCTACACAGAGAAACCCCGTCTTGAAAAATAAGCAAAAAAACTTAACTTTACAAAAAGATAAATAGGGGGCTGGTGAGATGGCTCAGTGGTTAAGAACACTGACTCCTCCTCCAGAGGACCTGGGTTCAATTCCCAGCACCCACATGGCAAATCGCAGCTGTCTGTAGCTCCAGTTCAAGAGAATCTGACATCACTATACCAATGCACATGAAATAAAGTTTAAAAAAAGATAAATAAAACAAAGGTGAAATACTACAGAATAATTTTTAAAGTATACTTTGTTGTTTTTGAGACAGTGACTAGGTAGTCCGGGGAACTCTCAATGTAAATTAGGCTAGCCCAGATAGAACTTTCTGCCTTTGAGTGCTGGGATTAAAGGCGTGCACCACCCCACCCACCCTGGCTATTTAAAATACTAATAGTCCTTTTAACTAAGCAACTGAGTGAATATTTCATCCCAAGGAAATGAAACTCAAAACAGCTAATCTCCTCAAAACAGCAAGAAGATTTGTATAAATTATTTTCCTACGCTTGCTGATTTTTCTTTTTTGCTTGGGTAGCTCTAGTTTCTAAAGGGAATGTCTGAAGTAACTGGGTTTTGATGCTTTCCTGAAAAAGTTGGGGCCATAAAATCCCAAGGCCCAAACAATCTCTAATCGTAGCTACTTGGGAAAGAGATGTGTTTTTAAGAGTTATTTAAGACTAAGTCAACTCTAACCTACAATTTCTGAAAGTCGTAATACAGAAAGCAGAAACAAAACAAAACCAACTCAGACTCTAACTTCAGCACCTTAAAATAGAAAAACACCTTTCTAGCCACCCCCTGGACAAAGATAAAATAATAATAATAGTAATAATAATAGGTAAAGCTTCATGGTATTTACAATAGGCCTAACGAGGTGAAAATCGCCATTTGAGAAAAGCACGACCTTCCCTCTCCCTATCGGGCCCGCACTACCCAGGGTGCAAAAGATGCCAACCTCCGGCAAGGCCGTCCGGCTCTACCAGGGCCGACCTGGGCTTCCTTCTCCCGGCTTGCTCAGCCCGGCCCTCCCGAGTCCCGGGGCTCCAGAGGCCTTCACGTGGCCCCAAGTCCACGCCCACTGGGCCCAGTCGGGGCCTCCGGCTCGCAGTGTTTTCTCTTCGCGGGCTCAGGGTCTTCCGCGAGTGGTCGGAGAAGCGCCCGACCGGTGTCCCAGCGCCATGGAGCTCCGCGCTGGCAGCGTGGACCCTAAGGCCTAACTAGGCCGGGGCCGCCGTGCCGAGGGAGCGAGGCAGGCCGACCGGGGCCTGCATGACACAGCACCATCTTGCCCAGGCTCCGACCCAGGCCCAGCGCGGGCCCGACCTAGGGGGCGCGCGGGTGCACAGCCCGGCCCGAGGCCCTCACTCGCCCCTTTCCTCTCCTTCCGTCTCTCCTCCCGGCCTAGACTCTCCGACGCGGCCCTACAGGGCCTACCCAGCGCGGCGAGTCCCACGGTGCGCGCCGCCGCAGTCGGCGGCCGTGCGCGCGCATCCACTTACTCGGCTCCAGAGGCCATGGCGCGCGCCTGTCCCGGTCGGCGGCTGTGGCGGCCTGAGGGTAACGGCTACGAGAATGGCAGGCGACCGGCTAGGCCCGGGCTTGACTCACTCAGGAGGTGGATCAACAGCAGTGACAGACCCTCAGACAGCCTCCCTCTAGCTTCCTCCCAGCGGCACCGGGGCGGCAGGCGGGCGGGAGACGCTAGCTCCGGATCCGCGAGGGGTCCAGCGGCAGCGACTAATCAAACGACGGCTGCAAACGCTTCGCTGAGACTGAGCCGAGAAGAGCCGAATCATCGGAAGGAGAGCTGCCCTCACCTCCACCAATCAACGCCTGCCTGGGGACTCGTGCCCGCCTCTCCGTGCCTCTCCCCAGCAACCCGCGGACCACGACCAATCAGAAAATTCGTTTAGGGTCTGGCCCCGCCTCAAGGCTGCAACACGCCTAGTAACGCCACGTCAATTGGCCGCAGCACTACGCTTCCTCGACGGATTGGGATTCCTGACCAATCAGCAAAAGTAATAGGCCAGCTCGGCTGGTAAAAGGAGAGCCTTTAATTCCTCCGAGGAGGCCTCTCCTACTTGGCTCCAGTTGATTGGCTCCTCAGTTTATAAGCTGCAGGAAGAACCTGACACAATGGCTTGAATCCCTATTAGTTTAGTTGGGTTGTAATGGTAACCCACATAGTTCATTTCTCGCCAATCCTGGGGATCCTCTTACTCCACTACACCAACCCTTCGTGCTCCTTTACAACACTGACTCCAACGAAGGGCGTGGTGGTTGGGCCAGGTCTGTAATCCTAACAGTTGGGAAGCAGAGGCAGGAGGATTATTAGTTGGAGATCAACTCAGGAGACAGGACCTTTTCTGAAAAACAAAACCAGATCGGGTGTAGTGGCGCAGATCTATACTTCTAGCATCGATACAGTGTCTCAAAATTAAATTTGAAAAGCAGTGTGGTGGCACATTCTTTTAATCTCAACACTTCAGAGGCAGAGGCAAGCGGATCTCTGAGTTTTCAATCAGCCTGATCTATTTAAAAAAAAAAAAAAGTCACAGCCAGGCAGGGCTGCATAGTGAGACTCTGTCTGAAAACTAATTAAATCAAATTTAAAAAAGCAAAAACAAGTGGGTATGGTGGTATTGACCCTAGATGCCAGTACTCCACAGCTAAGAGCGGGAGGGCTGAGAGTTTGAAGCCAGCGAGTGCTGCAGAGATAGACTAGCTGAGGCACCCTTTCTCCGGGACCCTAGTACTGAGTCAGCAGCACCCCAGCTCCTAATCCATTCTATTGACATTGCACGCTCCTAAGTAATCCCCTAAGCTTCACAGTTTATCGGGGTTTGGGAGTCCATACCCCCTGCGGTAGTGTATAAATATCACTACTAAGGAGGAACACTCAGGTTCAGAGAGGTCAGTGACTTCTACAGAATACACAGCACTTTAGCAGTGCCTAAGAGCAAGAAAGTCAACCCCAGGCTGGGATTAAGGTCCTTAGGCCTCCAAAGACAATGAATTGGCACTCATTGTAGTCCACAGGCTGTTAGCTCCAGTAGAATCCTGATTCCGTTCACCCTTAACCTCCTACCCCAGACTGATCTCAGACAGTTTGGCTCTAGAGACGGAGTTACTCTGAGAAACATCTCTTTCATTTCTGTTTTGATATTTTTAGACAGGACCTCTCTACATAGCCCTGGCTGTCCAGGAACTCATTGTGTAGACCAGGCTGGCCTCGAACTTCACTTGCCTCTGCCTCCCGAGTGCCGGGATTAAAGCTGTGCACCACTTGTCCCTCCCTTAAGTATCATGTACCCACTCTTCCTTAGTGGCCTGTCAAAATCATTCTTCAGACCTGACCTCACTCACTGTCACCTAGCCCAGATTCCTGTGCTTTCAGATAACAAAGCTAGCGAGATGGTTCAGTGGCTAAGAGAATGTAACTGCTCTTCCAGAGAACACAGGATGGATTCCCAGCACCCATCAGGTGGTTCACAACCTCCTGTAACTATAACTCTGAGGGACCCAATGCCTCTGGCCTCCAAGGGCATCCACGCACATATGGATAGTATACACACACATGATTTAAAATAAGTAATTGAAATTTTTAATAATAATTTTTAAAGGACTATGTCACTGTTTCCTTGAAAGGATTAATGTAACATTTTCCTAATACACCTCGAGCGTTTAAGTTAGATGGGGGGGGGGGGCTGGGTGAGGGATAGGGACTGCGGATTATGTGTGAGGATTTGGAGTTCAGTCTCTACAATCCAACCTTCCAAAAGGAAAGTGGGGGGGAGAGGGAATCTGGGAGGCGGGGAAGGCAGACAGAAATGGATGTTGGAAAGATAGCATCTTAAAAACCAACATCCAGCCGGGCAGTGGTGGCACACGCCTTTAATCCCAGCACTTGGGAGGCAGAGGCAGGCAGATCTCTGTGAGTTCGAGACCAGCCTGGTCTACAAGAGCTAGTTCCAGGACAGGCTCCAAAACCACAGAGAAACCCTGTCTCGAAAAACCAAAAAAAAAAAAAAAAACCCAACATCCAACTAGTTTGCCATGAGCCTTCCCATTCAACCATGTATAGTAAGCAGATAAGAGATAAATATGAGATTTTTCTCAACACACACACCAAAAAGAAAGAAAAAAAGAAACTGGGAAAAAAGTGTCATGACCAAAGTCAATGGTTTGCTCGTGAAAGCATTCCGGAACCAGACTGGCAGGAAGCAGAGCAAGGTTCATATGACACCAACCTCCTCAGTGGAAGAATTATTTGGGAACAGTCAGCTCCAGCCATATTATCCAAAGAGGATAAGGCAGAGAAAACCCCTCCCCACGGAGATGGTCCACAGGGGCCCTAGCTCAAGCTCCTGGGAACAAGGAAACTACAGGTCACAAGACTCCAGCAGAGACGTTCCAAACTCCTCAAGGAGAGCTTCACAGTTAGGGGGATGAATCCAGCTCAAACAGGTTTCTAAATACAGTGGAAGAGACCTGAAAAGCAAGAATGGTGATGCCTAAGAGTGAAAGATCGACAAAGGCTTGACATCCTTCCTTCCTTCTGTTCCTCATCACCCCCACGACACGATTCCAGCTCCCTCCACAGCCCCAAGCCAGGAAGACTCAGTCTTACCAGGTGGCTTCTTCCTGTGCTGGCTGAGTTTGGGCCTTCTGCCAGAAAGCAGCGGCCTCATTCTTCCGTTCCAATCTTTTTAGAGTCTGAAGCAGGTAAAAGGAACCATCTCTGTTGCCTACAGCCCCACCCCAAAGTACAAAGACTTAGAACCTCATTTACAGACCTGGAGAGAGGAAGCATCTTGTCTACACACACACACACACACACGCACACACACGCACACACACACACACACACACACACGAAACCAAAACTAGATTATTTATAACCATACTCTCCCAGAAGCCACCACCTGCCCAGTACAAAGTGTTCAACTGGCCCTGTTCCTACAAACCCACTCCTACATAGTCCAGATCTTTATGTCTGAGGACAACAGGGAGACCAGGGAATTCTTAGGAGCTTGCATACATGTTTGTTTGTATATGCACACATGGGTACCTCCTGGGTAATATAGTAAAAACCCACCCAGTCTTCCTATCTGGGCATACTATGCTTACACTTCTGTCCAAGTACCACCCCTCCTGTACAGCTAACGTCATATAAACGTACTTACCTGGGCATATCTGCACACTAAGGAGGAAGTCACTTAAGGCTTTGGTATCCTGGTTACTGGCTGCCCATTCCAGCCCACGACTAAGCAGAGCAGCTACTTGAAGATGTTTCAGTGCCACATCAGGCCTACACTTCTGCTCACAGTTGGAGCCTGCCCCTAGAGATCACCACCAAAGTCAGCAAGTATCTTCCTGTCATCCCAGACACAGTAGCTAAATCCCCAAGTCCCCAAGTCCATTCTCATCCTGCCTTCCCCAACTTTTTTTTTTTTGAGACAAGGTCATACCACATAGTCCTGGCTGACTCAGAACTCACTATGTACATCAGGATGGCCTCAAATTCAGAGGTCTACCTGCTGAAGGGCTAGGATTAAAGGTATGTGCTACCATGCCCAGCAGGTCTCCTGAAGTCTCCCAGTCTAGTGGCCTGAAGTACAATGGAAAAGGAATCCACAAGCCACTTTCAGGAGTTAAGAAAAATTGACAATCTAAATTAGAGTCAGGCATGGTGGCAAACATTGAGATGTAGAGGCAGGAGGAACAGAAGGTCATCCTTGACTAAAATAGTAAACTTAAGGCCAGCTGTTCTATATGAGAACCTCTTTTATAAAAAAGAAAAGAAAGGAAAAGAGAAATTTTTTTAAAAAATTAAATCACCTTGTTCTTTGTCCTCAGGCAGGGCCCGAAAGAGCAGCTCGAGGCACCTGAAGTAGGATATAAACAGGGATAAAGAGCTGACCTCAGACATTAAGGTGACTACTGAGAACAAAGACCATCAACCAAGGTCCCCACCAGAAGTCATCCTTCCACACCTCCCCAGCGCTCTGCTTCCTGACTCACTGGCTAAACTCACTAAGTGCCTCTTTTTGAGCCTTTAGTTGTGACCAGGCCTGGCCCTGAAGCAGGTGGGTGGCAGAGACCCAGAATGGGCAGTATGGCAGTTCTTTGGCTCTTTTTCTGGCATTTTCCCACAAGGACATCTTGGGAAGCAGAGATGAGGTTCGGCTGAGCAGTTCCTCGCATACAGTCAAAGCATCCTGGGCCCGGCCTGCCTGGATCAGCGCCGCTGCCGCCTCCAGACACAACTCTGGTATACAAGGCCCTGTAGAGGAGGTGGGTGGGGAGAACTGGGGGAGGGGGGAGGAGACAGTGTCTTGAAGTGGCATGACACCATTCCTGAGCTCATCACCAGGCTCCAGTACCATGCAAAGAGAACTGGTCCCCCAGGGAGACCAATGAATAGGGTGGGGGTGTCCCAACCCACCCACCTAACTGCAGAGAACCTTAAGACACACCTACCCCTGGCTCTGAGCCGCCCAGCAACATAGCTAGCAGGTCCAGGTAATGTTCCGAAGCATCCTCTGCCCTAGGGAGGCAGGCAGACCGTGAGTTTCACCAAGGACTCTGGCCCCCCATAAAGGTTCCAGTAAGAATACTCTCTTTGCTAATGGATGCCTTGGGCCCTGAGGAGTAAACGGGGATCAGGGTTTGGGAGCTCCAACCCTGGCTCAGAATAGATCTAGCCCATTTCAGGAGAGATGGGGGAGGTTGCTGTCTGCATGAGGACTTCTCAGTTAAGGTCCTGCTTTAAGGCAGGAGGCTATGTCTTGCCAATGCTTTAATCACAGGGATAAGCAATCACACAAGAGAAAGAAGGGGTCTGGAGAACATGGTTCAGTGGATACAGTGCTAGTTATGCAACTATGATGAGTTTAGAGCCCCAGTACTCTTGTAAAAACCCAGCACGGCAATGCACTTTTCTTTTTTTTTTTTAAGATTTATTATGTATATAGTGTTCTGTGTGCATGCGTGCAGGCCAGAAGAGGGCACCAGATCTCATTACAGATGGTTGCAAGCTACCATGTGGTTACTGGGAATTGAACTCAGGTCCTCTGAAAAAGCAGTCAGTGCTCTTAACCTCTGAGCCATCTCTCCAACCCCTTGTTTTTGTTTTTATGAGACAAGAGTTTCTCTGTGTAGCCCTGGCTATCCTGGAACTCGTTCTGTAGATCAGGCTTGCCTCAAACTCAGAGATGCACCTGCCTCTGCCTCCCAAGTGCTGGGTTTAAAGGCACACACCACCACCGCTGCAGCCACTACCACTAGGCTACAGTACACATTTTTAACCATAGCACTGGGGACGAGGGAGGAGTCAGAGACAGGCAAATCACAAGGCTTCATTGGCCAGTCAGTCTAGCCAAAACTGGTGAGGTCCAGGTTCACAGAGAGATCCTGTCTCAAAACCTACAGTATATAGCAATAGAGGAAGATACCTACTGTCAATCTCTAGCTTTCACACACCCTAAAATAGCCGAAAGGAAGCTCCCTCATCCCTGCACACACAGGTATACCACATATACCAAAAACAAATAAAATTTTGGAGAAAGAGAATTACAGTTCAGCAAAAGCTTCAGAAATGGGAAGAGAGGCTCAGGTGAGCAGCTGGGAGACTCACCTCCCTGTCTGTAGACATCGACTTGCTAGCAGGTGCTTAGCCTGGCTCTGTGTGCCGCAATGAAGAGGAGAGGCTGGGCCAGGTTGTGGAAGTAGCAATTCTACCTCAATAACAAGTTTGAGTGTTGAACTATGAATGGAACTATGAGGGGCACTCAAGGCCTAAAAAGAAGAAAAAAAATTTAAATCTTTCTTTTTTTTTTTTTTTGGTTTTTTTCAAGACAGGGTTTCTCTGTAGCTATGGAGCCTGTCCAGGAACTAGCTCTTGTAGACCAGGCTGGCCTCGAACTCACAGAGATCCGCCCGGCAAGAATTTAAATCTTCGAGCCCCACACATCTGTGCACTTCTGTCTCGACGAGTCACCCCAACACAAGCACCTGCGCAGACCTCCACAAGGTGTCTCCACTGAAGCTCCTCACCTCAGCCAGCAGCTCCAGACTCTCCAGTTCTGCTGCTGTGTCTCCTAGTTGCCGATATATTCTGGAAGCCTCCAGAAGTGGAAGGGCACAGGCGGCTCCCACCTTCACGGCTGCAGTCAAGTACAACAGCGCTCTCTGTGGATTTCCCTATATGAATGGGAAGAGACAAGCCTTAGCTACCCTCACAGAGCATGCTGCCCAGGGTTTCTCCCAACCCCTATAGGTTTATCTTTACCATCTTCCGAAGACAAGTCCCCAGCGCTGTGTACACCTGGACTAACACAGAAGGTGGACACAGGCCTGAGGCTGCTTCATGCAGGCTGCTTAGTGCACGGGGTAGGCTCCCTGTGATTAGCTCCTGGAGGCCTGGGGGCAATCACGGTACAGGATTAGAAAAGGCAAGAAGCATGATGGGAAACAAGAACCTAGAGAACTCCATGAAGATACAGAGAGCATAAGCCCAGAGGACCCCTTAGGGAAAGAAGAGATGAATCAGGTTACTAGACCTTGGCGGCAGGCAAATGCTGTCAAAAGAACATCCCTCAAACTCTCAGCATCCTGTATACTCAATGGGGCTTCTGCCTTCTCAGCCAGAGGGCTCCAGGACTTTAGCAGTAGCAGCAGATCCTCAGAGGTCTCTGTCTGGAGAGATATGGACAGTCAAAGGCTCTATCCCTGTAAGCATCCTGTCTCCTCCTGTCAGTCTGTCCCTGTGAGCATCCTGTCTCCTGTCAGTCTGTCCCTGTGAGCATCCTGTCTCCTGTCAGTCTGTCCCTGTGAGCATCCTGTCTCCTGTCAGTCTGTCCCTGTGAGCATCCTGTCTCCTGTCAGTCTGTCCCTGTGAGCATCCTCTCTCCTCCTGTCAATCTGTCCCTGTGAGCATCCTGTCTCCTCCTGTCACTCTTTTTTTTAAAGATTTCTTTATTATGTATACAATAATATGTATGTCCACATGCCAGAGGAGGGTGCCAGATCTCAGTACAGATGGTTGTGAGCCACCATGTGGTTGTAGGACCTCTGGAAGAGCAGCCAGTGCTCTTAACCTTTGAGCCATCTCTCCAGCCCTCCTCCTGTCACTCTTATCCCAGTCTTTGAGCCCAAGAATCCTTCTGATAACTGTTCCCCCATTATAAGAGAAAGATAACTATGGGGCAATGATGTGGGCAGGACGAAAAATCCTAGAAAGTAATAACTGAAGTTCCCTGTCACTCATATGCCTAGGTCCCATATGACATGGGACATGGAATGTGCTTGGGTTACTATGAGAATACTGAAGCTAGGAGGTAGCTTCAGCAGCCACAAGAGCCTTATCCTGACTTGGATTTATTAAGCTATTTTTAAAACTGCCCTCAAGAAAAATCCCCCAATGAGGAGCTAACCAGAGAAAGGTCACTCAAAAACAAACAAACAAACCTGGTTTTAGCTGGGCAGTGGTGCTTGCACACGCCTTTAATCCTAGCACTCAGGAGCAGAGGCAGGCAGATCTTTGTGAGTTTGAGGCCAGTCTGGTCTACAGAGTGAGTTCCAAGACTATTAGGCCTACACAGAAAATCCCTGTCTCAAGGGGGAGGGAAAAAAAAAACTGGTTTGGTTTTTATTTGGGGTTTTTTTTTGTGTTTTGTTTTTGTTTTTTTTTGTTGTTGTTGTTGTTGTTTGCTTGCGTTTTTTTTGCCAACCATCACAGCAGCCTTCCCAACAGATAACGCTGTAAGCTGAGAATGGTGGTACAGGCCTGTGACTCTAGTGATGCAGCCTCTGAACGGTGGTTCTCAAGTTCCTAATGCTGTGACCTTTTCATACAGTTCCTTATGTTATGAAGACCCCCCCACCATAAAATTATTTTGTTGCTTCTTCATAACTGTAATTTGGTTCTATTATGAATCATAGCATATCTGTTTCTGATGGTCTTAGGTGATCCTGTAAAAGGGTTATTTGACCCTCAAAGAGGTCACATAGGTTGAGAACCACCACTCTAGCAGCTAAGGCAAAAAGGATCATCTTGAACGTGGGCTACAGAGTAAGTTCAAGGCTAGACTGAACAACTTAGTAAAGTTCTACCTCCAATTAAAAAACAGTGAGAGCCAGGCAGGGGTGGTGCACGCCTTTAATCCCAGCACTAGGGAGGGGAGGCAGAGGCAGGCGGATCTCTGGGAGTTTAAGACCAGTCTGGTCTACAAGAGCTAGTTCCAGCTCCAAAACCACAGAGAAACCCTGTCTCGAAAAACCAAAAAAAAAAAAAAAAAAAAAAGAGCTAGTTCCAGGACAGGCTCCAAAACTACAGAGAAACCCTGTCTTGAAAACCAAAAAAAACAAAACAAACAAAACAATGAGAACTGAGAGCTGGGTATGGTGATTCGCACCTGTAAAGCTCGGCATTGGAGGGGCTGAGCCAAGGAGGACCGCAGCAAGTTTGGGGCCTGGGTACACAGTAAGAGCCTGTCTCAAAAACAACAAGACCTGTCATGATGGCGTAATCCTCTAAACCCAGCACTTAGAGGCAGAGGCTGGAAGATCTTTGTGAGTTTGAAGCCAGCCTGGTCTGCCTTGAGAACAAGTGTGGGTGGATGGGTAGGGGATGGTGTGAACTTGGAGAGATGGCATTTGTTCTTACAGAGGACCCAAATTTGGTTCCCAGCACCCACATGGTGGCTCACAACTATCTGTAACTCCAGTTCCAGGGAATCTGACCCTTTCTTCTGACCTCCATGGGTACCACGCATGAACACTGTATACATACATACGTATAAGTCAAACACTCATACATATAGAAATAGATTTTCTTTTTTCCTTTTTCTTTTTTTTTTTTTTTTTTTTTGGTTTTTCGAGACAGGGTTCCTCTGTAGCTTTAGAGTCTGTCCTGGCCTCGAACTCACAGAGATCCACCTGCCTCTGCTTCCCGAATGCTGGGATTAAAGGTGTGTACCACTACAGCCCAGCTAGAAATAAATTTTCTGAAAGAGTGGGTGGGAGGGGAAATGGAAAATGTATCTCAGCAGTAGAGTACTTGCCTAGCATGTCTGAAGCCCTAAGTAAAATACCACAGCTATGAAGACAGGAGGGTAGGCAAGTTCATCTTCACTTCCCCAGTTACCTGGCTGGCATTTAGGGTTTGCAACAGCAAAGCCAGATCCCCCAGGTGGTCAGTACTCATCCAGAGGATAGCCTGAAGGCTGGCCAGGCAGTGTAAGGCAGGTAGCAGCTCCGGCAGAAGGGAGGAAGCAGAGAGGACAGAGTGCCACAGCTCCGGGAGTCTCTGCTGCGACTTGGGCTCCAGCTGATTCTGGGTCTCCAGCACTGTAGAGCACACACACATATCCATCTCTCAGTTCCCCACACTCTCTGGTCTAAAATCCCAAAGAAAACAATAACTCGCCTGGTCTGAGGAACATGCAGAGGACTAGAAAAGGCATCATTCTCATTGAAGGTTTTGGTGCCTCTCGCTCCTCTTCCAGCCCCTAGCCTCACCTCTAAATCCAGACTGGATTGTTAGGGACATGGGAGGTCTTACCTCTCTCTAGGCCCCTTTGGATATCCTGGGTAAGGTCTTCCGTGAAATCCTGGGCCAGGCTAGCCCTCAGGATTATATAATTACAGGTGACAGTCAGCTCCAAGGGGAGAGCAGGAACAGCAGCAGGGAGTCCTGGAGCAACAGATGCTGGTCTCTCAGGCTGTCCCATGAGATACAGCCCGAATGCTTTCCATCCCTGAGATCAAGCCCACTCCCACCAAGATGGCTTCAATAAGGAATTCATCTTTTGGTCAGACAACTTGCAGAGAAGAAGATCTCGAAATCTCCTGAAAATCATTCTTCAAATGTTGCAGTGTGTGTGTGTGTGTGTGTGTGTGTGTGTGTGTGTAGGGTAAGGAGGCATTCACCTATTGAAAGACAATTCCACCCCTGGAATTGTCTTTCAATAGGTGTACGGGGGCGATTTAAATAGTGTACGGGGGCGATTAGTCGAACCATTCATTGTATCTAGGGTAAACATCCGAATGAACAGTTGTTTTCTAGAAGTTCTTAGACTTTGAAGAAAACATGTGAAACCGTGGTTGTTCTCTGTTATCTACAGAGCTGTTTTTTTTTTAATATTTATTTTATTTTATTTATTTATTATGTATACAATATTCTGTCTGTGTGTATGCCTGCAGGCCAGAAGAGGGCACCAGACCTCATTACAGATGGTTGTGAGCCACCATGTGGTTGCTGGGAATTGAACTCAGGACCTTTGGAAGAGCAGGCAATGCTCTTAACCACTTTTTCTGAAGGAGCTGTACACCCTTTGCATGGCTTTGTCACCGCGAGACAGTTCTGGCACACTTGGAGCGCCTAGAATTATTGGGCACTACAAACAGTACACAATAGGGACTAAAGTGACAAGGGTGTGATGCTGTCCTCCAGAAGAACATGCAGATTAAATCAGGGGCTATTGTATGAGGAGCTTGTTTTACCCAAAAAGCAACTTTTGTGTAACAGTCAACCAATACACCTTTGCACGGCTATTTGAGGTTTAGTCCATTGGAGGCTGGACCTCCCTGCTGCAAAGAGGCGAAAATTCATCTTGAAGTGACCTTTCTTTCTTTGATCGTCCGCACAATACAGAACACCCGACAAAACAGGGGTCCCTGAGCCCCAGAATACTCACAGTTCCAGAACCACGTAAGAGAAGCTGATCTTTGGCCGCTGGGGAGAGGAAATGAAGCTCCCGGAAGCTCTGTCTTACCTTGCAAAGTGATGAGGAGCTCCTTAAACCCTTCCAGTGTGTCTTGAGCCAACTGCTGTCGCCTCAAAGACGGACGAGAATCCCCAGTCAGCTGCTGAAATTAGAAGGTGATGGACACATTTTCCAGCCCCTTCTGGTTCTTCCGATAGAAATCAAGCTCTGCTCCTTTCCCTAAGCGAGGGTGAAATCATTGCAAAACCGCTTTCTGGGATCTTGAGGATACAGGACGAGGGTCCCAGCAACATCTTACCTTAGCCTGTCTAACGAGCCGGTCATTCTTTTCCCTCCACAGGTCCAGGATACTAGATGTTTTGGGGAGGGCTGGAATGATCTGGCTGGACATTGTCGCTGAGGTGGCGCCCCGTTACCCGAAGAGGTTTTCTGATGGGTGAGGCTAGTCCCACCGACGCCTTCACCTTAGCCGCGAGAAAGGTGCCCCTCTCGGTCGCAGCCGGCGGGCTCTCGGTGGCCAGAAGTTCACTCACTCCTCGCCGCCGCCACCACGGCTCTGGTTAGCCAGGCTGCAAAACTCTCTGCCGCGGTTGGTTCACTTCAAGAGTCGGTTCCCGCGGGAAATTGAAAAGAAACCCGGAACAACTAGGTGGGGAGACAGGCCAGTCACAGGCCAGGTACAGACAGTTAGTTGGCTTTGGCGCGGGCCAAAGTAGTGAGACTAGGTTAGAGAGCGAGCCTTGGCCCCAGAGTCTCTGGCCCGGCTCTGCCTGAGCACCAACGGCAACCCAGGTTTTCCCCTCCGTCGCAGGCTGGCCCGCGCGGTGCCTGCTGGGGGTTGTAGTACTGTGGAGAGAGCCCAAGGAAGGGTTCCCCACCCCCACCTCCACTCATTCCCCCTCCTCCACCCTCATCCCTCCCCCATCAAAGAAATGTCTCCTGAAAGCTAGGGACGGGGGACTGAAGTCTTTGGTAATCTTCCCATCCTTTCTCTTTGAGCAAAAAGCCAGGGGAATCGGACATCCCAAAGCAGAGAGGAGATAAAAGTACATGACACTGTTATAATCCAAAACGATTCACAGAAGAAACGCAAAATCCCCAACTATAAAGCTTAGAAAACAAGCGATCACCTTCATGGGTTTAACAAGTTTTGGTTTTGCTTCGCTGTAGTTATTTCTGAAGACTATTTTTTTTAATATTTATTTATTTATTTGTTATGTATACAATATTCTGTCTGTGTGTATGTCTGCAGGCCAGAAGAGGGCACCAGACCTCATTACAGATGGTTGTGAGCCACCATGTGGTTGCTGGGAATTGAACTCAGGACCTTTGGAAGAGCAGGCAATGCTCTTAACCACTGAGCCATCTCTCCAGCCCCTGAAGACTATTTTTTGTTGGTAATTATGTGTACGTGTCTGTTATGAGTAGGTGCATGTGAGTACGTGTACATGAGGTGGCCAATGCCCTGGACCTGAGCTTCAGGCCTAGCCCGCCTGACATGGGTACTGGGGATAGAGCAAGCACAAGCCTGCAAGAACACAATAGACTCTTACCCCGGAGCCATCTGTCCAGCCCAGTGTTATTTTTGAAAAAGTCTCACTGTGTAATCCTGCCTGGCCTGGTACTGGCTTTGCAACCTCCAATTGGTGGTAGTCCTTCTGCCTCAGTCTCTCAAGTGCTGGGATCACAGGTGCGTGCCACCATGCCCAGAAAGCAATGAGGGTTTTGTTGTTGTTTTGTTTTCTGAGACAAGGTCTCTCTATGTAGCCTTAGCTACATGGAATTCACATCAAAGATTCTCAAACTGTGGTTCTTAATCTATGGTCAAGACCCCTTTGGGGTCCCATATCAGATATTTATGTTATGATTCATAACAGAAGCAAAGTTACAGTTAAGAAGTAACAGTTAATAATAATTTTATGATTCAGGGGTCACCACAACATGAGGAACAGTATTAAAGGATTGCAGCATTAGAAAAGTTACAAACCACTCGTCTAGAATATCTGGTCTCAAACTCCTAAGGATTTTGCTGCCTGTCTCCCAGTGCTGGGATTAAAATGTGTGCCACCATGCCCCACCAAAACATTTCTTACTTGGTTTATTCATTTCTGTCTTATGTGTGAGTGTTCTACATATTTATGCTACGTATACCTCAGGCAAGCTTAGTCCTGGGGAGGGTTAGAGGAGGGCATCAGATCTCCTTGTACTGGATGGATGGTAGCAAACCAGCGCATGTGCTGGGAACTGAATCCATAGCCTCTACAAGAGCAACAAGTGTTCTTAGCCACTGCACCAACCCTCCAGCCAACAATATGTTCTTAAATCAATTAATAAGCATGAACATTAAGTAAGAATGAAAAATGAAGAATAAAAAGTTGAACTTCATTAAAATGGAAAATATTTAAACTGGGAGTGGTGGTGCACGTCTCTGATGGTAACGGCGTGATGGGAGTGGTGGACCAAGATCTGAGGCAGGAGGATCAACAATTCAAGGTCAGCCTTGATCCACATGAGACCCTGAAAACCAAAAAGCAAGCAAAAAAAAATAATAAATAAATCTCATGCTCCAAAGAGAAAGGTATCTATCTATAAGAAAAATCACACCTTCAATCCCAGCACTCTGGAGCCAGAGGCAGGTTGATCTCTTTGAGTTTGAGGCCAGCCAGGCTGGTCTACAAAGTGAGTTCCAGGACAGCTAGGGCTGTCAAAGAGAAGCCCTGTCTCAGAAAACAAACAAAGAGAGGGGAGGAGAAGGAGGGGGGTAGAAGGAGGAGGAGGAGGAGGAGGAGGAGGAGGAGGAGGAGGAGGAGGAGGAAGAGGAAGAAGAAGAAGAAGAAGAAGAAGAAGAAGAAGAAGAAGAAGAAGAGCAACAACAACAACAACAACAGCAACTAGGTCTGTGTGGACAGTTCAATGGTAAAGTTTCTTGGGTGTTTTTTATTGTTTTGTTCTTGAAACAAGATCTCACTATGTACCTTTGGTTGCCCTGGAACTCTCTACGCAGACAAGGCTGGCCTTGAACTCACAGAGTTCCACCTCCCTCTGCCTCCCAAGTGCAAGCACCACCACACCTAGCAGTGGCAAAGAAAAAAATTAGAGGATCTGAATGGACATATCTCTAGTAAGCACGAGAAAAATATTGTACAAGTCCTCAAGAAAAACTAGAATGTAAAACTAAAACACATCTGCAAGGAAGACTGAAATCATCACTAGGAGACAGATAACAAGTATTACACAGATACAGAGAAATCAAAGCCCACATCTGGAGATATGGCTCAGTAGCAAAGCCATTATTCTCAGGAAATGTTAGTCAGGGTTGTGCTGTAGGCCTGTAACCCTGCTGTGGTCGGTCCTGCCGAAGCCAGGGTTCAAGTCCCGAGATGGGGAAGGGGCTTCGCTATGAAGAAATGAAGTAGTGTCCGACCTCCAGATGAATTCCATACAAGTGGCTGCTCCGAGTAGCTCAAGGCATCTTTATTTATACTTCAAATTAACAAACATGTTTGTGGTGATATTTTGTTTGTGTTTTAACAAATAAAGCTTACCTGAAGATCAGAGTGTGGAGCTAGTCACACTACTCAGCCATAGATAGAGGCCAGGCCATGGTGGCGCACACCTTTAATCCCGGCACTCAGGAGACAGAGGCAGATGGATCTCTATGAATTTAGGGTGATCCTGTGTTACAGGAGATGTGAATCAGTCTAAAAGAGAAACAGAGCCAAGCAGTGGTGGCTCACACCTTTAATCCCAGCACCAGGGAGGTGGAAACAGGAGTGATATGGATAGGCAGAGAGAGAGGAATACAAGGTGGGAGGAGACAGGAGCTCAGGGCATTCAGTCTGAGGACTTGTAGAGACAGGATACCCCATTCAGTAGAGGTAAGAACTAGTGACTGGCTGCTCTGTTTCTCTGATCTTTAAGCATTTACCCCAATATTTGACTCTGGGTTTTTATTATTAAAACCAATTAGAAATCACACAACACATGTTTTTTTCCACACTCCAACCTTAACCCCAGCAATAACAAATACATCAACTATATTTTTCCCCCAACTTTTACATCAAAATATCTTTTAAATCAAAAACAACACTTATAATTTTGCTAGGCCAAATATCAAGCCACATAATCCTGTCTTTACAAAGCTAAAAGGTGGTAAACATAGGCACACATTCTCAAGAAGAGCATCATTCAAAACGTAACAAAGCATATGTACAGAAATATGGGTGATCTATCACAGATCCTAGCAACACTGAATCAGAACAGCTCCGGAGGTCTGGAGTGACAGCTGTCACCCCCAGACAAGAAACCCGAGAAGCATCAGCTCCCAAAGGATTTTAGAAAATATGAGAAAAAAAAAAGGGTTTTCCAGAAATGATCACATCCCATGCATGACTAATACTAAAAATCAAGAAAATCATCAATATTGTGAGAGAGAAGAGAGCACGCAGGCGGTGCAATCCAAGCAGGATTCTACGCTGTCTTGGAGTTCACTGGTTCTTGCTGAGTGAGACTGTCTCCTTGGGCTTTGCCTTGTGGAGACCCATTGGACCAGCACTCACATGCTGATCCAAAGCTAGGCCGAATGGCTCCCAACATCATCCCAGCACTCAAGAGTAGGACAAAGGACCAGGAGTTCAAGGCCATCTTTGGCTATAAAGTGAGGTGGAGGCCAGCCTGGGCTGCCGGAGACACTGTGAGCAACAGAAATAAACGCATACAATGCTAGAGAGAATGTAAAACGGTGTGCAACTTCACAAGAAGTTCTCTGACTTATGCTTTGCTTTTAAGACAGGGTATCCTTGAACTCAGGATGAACTCCCTTCAATCTCCCAACTGCTGGGGTCACAGGCACGTGCCACTATGCTCAGCAGCCCAGCATGTATGGCAATCTTTTTATTATTATTATTATTATTTTAGCTTTTACTTTAAATAATTATGTACTTCCTTAAATTTTTTTCATTGGTTTCATTCATTGTACATGGTACTGGCTTCCATAAGGACATTCTCAAACAAGTAGAGATGATACTTTAAGCATCTCACGCCATTCCATACTCCCTATTCTTCCCTCTCTCACTCCCCCCTTTGTTTCTCTACCAAGTAAGCTGGACAGGGCTGAGGGCCACATGTGCTATGGGTTAGCTATAAATATGGCCCAATACAAAATCACAAACTTATTTAAAACATTGTGAGATTGTTTTTGCATTTTTTTGTAACTTGATTATATGGTTCTGAAGTATGGCTTTTGTTACAATATAAAAAGATTGGACATATCTGCATGGTGACACACACCTTTGAATCCAATGTGCCATAGACAGAGGCAGGCTTTCTTTAAGAGTTCATTACTAGTTTGGTCTATAAATCAAGTTTCAGGACAGCCAGAAGTGACTGGCCTGCTGGGATTTGAAGTCCAGACCAGGCCTGGGGGCTGGGATAGATGCGAGGGACTGGGACCTATGCTCCCATCCTAACATTCTATCCAAGTGTTTCAGTTTTTTGCACATGTGTATGTGTGTGTGTGCATGTGTATGTGTACGTGTGCTAGTTCAGGTTGGCTGAGGAGCAAGCAGCCAAGCTTCCTCCTTAGCCAGTGTCTCAGAAAGAGGACTTCTGTTATTCTATCCCAAAAAAAAAAAAAAAAAAAAAAAACAAGAAAAACAAAAAACAAAACCTGCCAGGCTCAAAGTTCCATCTCAAAGTTTCATCTCACTACTTCCTGTTCCTTTCTCTATCCATTTCCTGGCTCCCTCTCAACTCTCTCTGGTACTTCCTGTCAGCTAGTTGCTGGCTCCACCTCTTGGTCCAAGGTTGATTTTATTTAACTGACGCAATCTTTGGGTCCACAGTGTGATCAAATATCCCTCAACACTCTACCTTATTCCTTTAGACTAGTGGGTTCTCAACCTGTGGATCTTGATCTTTTTGGGAGGTGGGATGACCCTTTCACAGGGGTCGCCATCAGAAAACAGATATTTACATTATGATTTATAATAGTAGCAAAACTACAGTTATAAAGTAGCAATAAAATAATTTTATGGGTGGGGGGTCACTACAACATGAGGAATTGTATTAAATGGTTGCAGCACTAGGAAGGTTGAGAACCACTGCTCTGGACGGTTTCTGTTCTAGAAACTGGCTGTTTGGCTAGACTGCCATGGTTAGGAGAGCACTTCCTGGGCGCAGAGCTTCCATGAGGGTGAACTGTTCTGGAACTGAAAGTTGTCATCTTTGCTAATTACATACTTATGACCACTGAACGCTGCACTTTTTCTGGTCTTCTGAGACAGTCGTCTCACTCTGTAGCTCTGGGTAGCCTACAACTTGATATGACAATTCAATGGCCTTTTTTTTTAAAGATTTAATTATGTATACAGTGCTCTTCATACATGTATTCCTGCAGGCCAGAAGAAGGCACCAGATCTTATTACAGATGGTTGTGAGCCACCATGTGGTTGGTGGAAATTGAACTCAGGTCCTCTGGAAGAACAGTCAGCCAGCCCTCTTAACCTCTGAGCCATCTCTTCAGCCGCCAGTGGCCTTTAATGTGTGGCAGCTATCCTGCTTTTGCCTCCTGTTTGCTGGATATATATATGTGTACTTATATATCTTATGTACTCTGTCTGCATGCCAGAAGAGGGCATTAGATCCCACTATAGAAATGGCTATGAACTGCCATCTGGTCCATGGGAATTAAACTCAGGACCTCTGGAAAAGCAGCCAGTGTTCTTAACTCCTGAGCCATCTCTCAGCCTGAAATTTTTATTTTTATTTTATTTATTTATTTGTTTGGTTTTTCGAGACAGGGTTTCTCTGTGGTTTTGGAGCCTGTCCTGGAACTAGCTCTTGTAGACCAGGCTGGTCTCGAACTCACAGAGATCTGCCTGCCTCTGCCTCCCAAGTGCTGGGATTAAAGGCGTGCGCCACCACTGCCCAACTATTTTTTTGAAATTTTTAATTTTCCTGGAGTTTCATTCTACTTCTTTATTTGGCCATGGAAACTGCACACGTGTAGGAGGTCAGAGGACAACTTGTGAGAGTCAGTACCAGGGTTCAAATTCACTCTGCTTGCTAAGCCATCATCTCTCTACCCCCCAACCCCGACACACCTTAAAAAAAATACATACTTCTACAGGGTGAATTTTGTAGTCATGATAGTACACATGCCTATATCCTAGCACTCAGGATGGTAAAGTAGGGGGAATCAGAAGTTCCAGGCTATCATGGGCTATATAATGAAAGCCTATTATAAAACAAAAATTACTCTCACTGTATGAAGTTTGTTTAGCAACAGGGTCTCATCATATAGCCCTGGAACCAAGTTGTCTTAGTTAAGGTTTCTTTTTTTTTCTTTTTTTTTTTTTTTTGATTTTCGAGACAGGGTTTCTCTGTGGTTTTGGAGCCTGTCCTGGAACTAGCTCTTGTAGACCAGGCTGGTCTCGAACTCACAGAGATCCGCCTGCCTCTGCCTCCCGAGTGCTGGGATTAAAGGCGTGCGCCACCACCGCTTTGACCATGACAACTCTTATATGGAAAACATTTAATTGGGGTGGCTTACTTAGTTTCAGAGGTAGGGAGCGTGGCAGCATGAGGCAGACTTGGTACTGGAGCCGAGAGTGCTACATGTTACAGGCAACACAAAGTGTCACACTGAGGGAACTGGAAGCCCACCCCAGTGACACACTTCCTCCAACAAGCCCCCCTTTCCTAATAGTGCCATTCCTTTTAGGGGCCATTTTCTTTCACACCACAGTCACTGTACCTAGCTGTCCCCGTTTTAACATCTATTCATCTGTCACATAGCCCCATCTCCACCTGACTGGAACACAAACCTCAAGGGCAGTCCCAGCCCCTCCCTCTCTTCAGAGCCTCTTCCCAAGTCCACGGGTGGACATTTTCAGGACAATGTCACACTTTAAACTCGACATGTGTGCAGAGGCACAGGATGAACATAAAAGAGAATCATTAGCCAGGCGTGCTGACACACGCCTTTATTCTGGCAGGCAGAAGCACGTGGATCTCTCTGATTTCAAGGCTAGCCGACTCCACATTGAGTTACAAGCTGCAGATACATAGTGAGATTGTTTTAAAAAAGATGCATTACATTCATTTCATTTTGGCTTTAAGTTGGGAATAATCAATAGGCAGGTAGATGTAATAAAGGTGACATGGGCTAAAAACTAGAGAGAGGCTTCTACGGCCGTGGGAGGGAAAGGAACCAGAGGAAGAAACAGTGCTGCTTAAGGCTTCAGACACAGACGTCTGTGTGTTTCACGATGCTGGGCTTTTCTTCTCTGCTATCAGTTAAAGCACAGAATGACCAAAACCAAACAAACAAGGAGGACGCAGGACAAATGGGATGACTAGAACATTTGGGAAGAACCCAGACAGTTTCTCACAAAGAGTTCTCGGGTACAGCAAACCCCATCTAAGATGACATAACTAATGGTGCTTGGTGGGAGGAGGCTGACTTGGCGAGCTCTTCCACATCTTAGATACACACATTTACACTGCTATTTGATTCCACTTGGGGGATCACCCCTGTAGTCCATCAGATGCATCCAAACAAGGAGCGAGGGCTCAGGCTCCACAGTGATTCTGAATTATAGAATGAAGTCCCAGGATAAGCAGTCTCTGGTTACATGATGGTAAGAGGTGTGTCTGAGTCTCTCTTGCAGAATATCCAGCACCAGTGCAGGTCAGGCCAGATGATTCTTCAGCCCTCTCCATGGCCAGGTGCCAACACGCAAGGCCTGGGCTACCTCTGCTGAGCCAGAACTAATCGTCTGAACCAGGAGCTCACAGCGCCATCCACTCGCATCACCAAAGCTATGCCCAGGAGAAGTCCCACACTGCTCACAATGAAACCAGTGGCTTCAAAAATGAACCTGTGAAGAAAGATGGAGTATTTCAGGACACAGGTAACAATAGGTCGAATACCTTTCTTAAGACGCAAAACCTTGTCGACTTAGGATAGCCATGGTTTCCTCAAAGTCTCTCCCTCCACACCACTTCTTCTCAAGCAAACCCACTTACTTTGGGGCAAACACCTTCCAGACCATGAGATGCCTTCGGAGGATGAAAGCTGCCAAGGCACAGGCTAGAATCTATGGGAAGAGAGGCGGGCAGTTACTTTGGAGGAAGCAAGGCAAAGGAGGAAAGCAGTGTATACCATTGGAAAACACCCTGGGTTGGGAGTTAGGAGACCCAGTTCTTTTTTTTTTTTTTTTGATTTTTTTCGAGACCGGGTTTCTCTGTGGCTTTGGAGCCTGTCCTGGAACTAGCTCTGTAGACCAGGCTGGCCTCGAACTCACAGAGATCCACCTGCCTCTGCCTCCCGAGTGCTGGGATTAAAGGCGTGTGCCACCATCGCCCGGCTAGGAGACCCAGTTCTTGTCCTGGTTCAACTACTGATTCCTGTGAACTTGGACCAGTCACTTCGCACTGTCTGTAATGCTGACATTAGTGTTCTGCCTTCCAGCAGAGGGAGACATCAGTAACTCATCTCTGCCTTTGCATCAGTCTGGAAGAGAATCCTGGCCATACCCACGACTTTTCTATTATGTCTGACAGGCCACGAACAGGACCCAGATCTAGACACAGCAGAGAAGAGATGATCCAGGATTGGAATAACAAAGCCCAGGCCAGTACAAATCTGCCCTCTGAGGTCTGAATGAGCAATCACTTCACTGATCTGAACCTCCATCAGGGATCATTCCCCAAGGGATTTGAAACTAAGAAAAACTGTAAAGTGCGCACTGGGGCAAAGGTCATCAGCTCCTATGTCTCCCCTGCACCCACCTGAACTCCAAGGACAAAGAGGTACTTGAGGCCAAGCTGCATCAGGGCTGCATTGAAGTGATGCGGAGCATCCCGGAGGCGCATCTCCATCAGTGGCTCCTCTTCCTCCTCCTCAGGCCTGACTCTGGCTTCGGCTTCAGTCCCTGAGAGCTGCTGCCTCTTCCTTGGCCCTTGACTCTCACACAGGAAGGGCCAGAGCAGGAGCAGTGGGCAACCTACTGCCTCCGGGAGGAAAGACTGGCATCAAAGGAGGACCCTGGGACCAGCCCAGCCTGATTCCCCAACCCCGAGATGGCTTGGGCTGCAGGGAGCTTAGGGCCAAGGGATTGCAATGAGCCAACAAAAACTGCATCCTCCCTTCCAGATTCAAAGTTTCCCTTTCTTTCCACAAATCTGGAGTCAACAGAAGTTAGGGAGAAAAGGAAAGAGGTACCTGCAAAGAGGATGTGGGAGGCAAAGGTGTTTGCTCCCACCATTAAAGCAGGCAACCAAGTAGAAGAGCCATGACCCTCTGGGAATCCCACGAACGCTGCATGCCAATGGATGGCTGAGAAGACAGGCTGGTGGCCAGTGGAGTAGAAGGTCTGGGTGGCCAGAAGGGCCCACGCTGAGACTGCCTGCCACAGCACAATAAAAGGACCTAGAAGAAAAGACGCGTTTCTTTACATCTCATCAATAGCCTTCTCTTCTGGGACCATCCACTCTGAGTACTTGAGCAAACTGTTGTACACGGTCACAAGCTATCCCAACCTTCCTTACAGTCAATATTGCTATTCTCATTGCCTCAGTGTTTCAAGTTATAGCACAAGATCATAGTGTTTGGTTTCTTCTCTCTTCCTCACGAAGTGCTCACCATGCCATAATATATTCTTAGTGCATCACGTTTGTGACTGAAGTGCATCTCTCTGAGAAGTGAGTTCTGAAACCCCTCTCTCCCCTCTCGGGGGTGGGGAGGGACGAGTATGGTGACAACAGATAAGGGAGGACATCAGGAAGATCTTCCCAACTGCAGGGATGCGGGACTGTGGGTCAAGGTGAGAAACACCTGCCTCAAAGCAAGATGCATCAGGGCTAAGGTTCGTATTTACCAGTGGTGGTAACTGATGTCCCAGCAGCAAGCAGATGCAGGAGAAGGAAGCTCTGCAGAAACAGGAGCAGGAACACGAGGCTGACACGCTCTGCATGCAACAGCAGAAGCGGGAAGGCCAAAAGGATGAGGGCTGTGACCATCGCAGCGGAGTAGACACTTCCCAACTGGTACGCGGCTACAGTGACAGGACCCTGAGATTTGGTCCTCTCTAGCCGGCCCTGGAACTCTTCCTGCATGTGGCGGTAGATTTGTGGGACCACATAATCTAGGTCAGCCTGAGAAGTAGGGGGACCTGAGAAGGGAGTGAGGATAGTCCTGGTCCTTGAAGCACCAGCCCCAACCTTGACCAGCACCGTCACAGGCCTCCACAGCAGCAGCACGAGCCCTGAGGCAGCCAGTCCTACCACAGCCCGAGGCAGCACAACTGACGCCCCAGAAACCAGGGCCCGGAGACGAGGTGGTGCTTCATCTGCCCCTGATGCCAACGCCCAGTAGGCAGCCGTGCCTAGTGCCATGAGGGGCAACCCCCAGCGCACGAAGAGCACAGGCGGCTCAGGACTCTTGAGATTACCATAGCGGCGAAGCCACAGGCGCACAACTACTAACAGAGTCACCAGTGCCCCCACGCAAGCTCCGTACCACAAATTCTTGGCTCGACCGCCCACCATAGATGCCAAAGGACTCAGCCAGGGAGAGGAGTGGCAAGCAGGTGTCTCTTCAGGGCAGCGATGGAAAAGCCCAGCTAGCCTTGTACATAAAAGCAACCCAATTCCAAGCCTCAGGGCATATGTGCCACTGTGCCGTGGAGGGCCTGTTGGGGCAGAAGAGCCAAGTCGGGACACGGTAAGCAGTTTAGGTGGCAGTAGCTGGCCCTCCCAGTGAAGATGAGCAACCAGGAACAGGATGAGAGAGCCCAAAAGGAAGGGAGTAGCCCTGGCCTCAGCAACAACAAAACTATCAGAGAAGAAAGTGGCCCAGCGAATGAGCAGGAGCAAGAGAACAGGTCCAGGGACAGGGAGTAGGGGTACCAGGGGCCTACTGGACCCCCAGCTAACCCACACTTTCCACAGAAAAGGGAAGATTGACCCTGCTGCAGCTACAGCCCCTAGAACCACTGTATCCACCTTTGACCCTGCAGTTACTGCAAGTCCAGCATACAGTACGGCCCAAGTTAGGCCCCAGGCTACAGGTACTAGCAGTAGCGGGCGGAAGGGAAAGCCTGGGGATACTGCCAACTGGGATGCAAGCAGACAGAGAAAGCAGGCAGCAGCCAAGAGAGCAGCACCCCCTGCCATTCGGACCAGAGAGAAACGGGCCCAAGACTCGATGCATATGGCCCGAGCTCCCCGCAGGAACCGCTGCAACTCAGTGGTCAACGTCTTCAGCGATGTCTCAGCCTCCTGGGAGTCCTGCAGGAGCTGCTGGTAGCTAGCAGAGGCCTTGGAGAAGAGCTGCTGCAGCTGACGAAGCTCTTTAACCTGGAGATCCTGAGTAGCAGCTGCGTAAGTATGAAGAAATCGGGACACCTGGCAGGAAAGGTCAAACAAACAGGAATAGGTCAGGGATAGAAACTGGGACAGGGGTAAGGACAGGGGTAAGGATGGGGGTAAGGATAGAGGTAAGGGCGGGGGTAAGGATGGGGGTAAGGACGGGGGTAAGGACAGAGGTAAGGACGGGGGTAAGGACGGGGGTAAGGACGGGGGTAAGGATGGGGGTAAGGACGGGGGTAAGGACAGGGGTAAGGACGGGGGTAAGGACGGGGGTAAGGACGGGGGTAAGGACGGGGGTAAGGACGGGGGTAAGGACAGAGGTACTTGGAAACCTGGGGCCCAAACTCTATCGAGGATGGGAGAAGGGCGTAGCTATGTTATGGAGGCGAGGTGAGGATGGGAAGGACAATGGTGTGTTTCATCCTCATACTTAAGCACACACAAGTCTAGTCCTTTCACCTACCTGCTGGGCATTGATATAGAGAGCTGAGACTTGGGCCAGAGCAGAGGCCTGAGGATGGGAGTCGTTGCCACCTGAGAACAGCTCAGTTATCACTTCTCCGATGTTCCCAAACGGGATGGGCAGGCCTAGCAGCAGTGCCAGTGTGGGCACAAGGCTGACTTGAGGAATAACCTCTGGCTCCTAGAAGGAAAGGACATGTATCAGGGGGGTTCATCAGGCCTAGGTAAGAATGGTGGGAGGGAGAGTCTGGAGAGACGGTCCAGTGGGTGAGAGCGTTTGCTGCATAAACAGAAGGACTGGAGTTTGGGTCACAGAATCCATGTAGGAAACTGGGCATGACCATGCGTGTCTGTAACCTAGTGCCGTGGTGGGCAGACAGGATTTCTGGCCACGAGGATGGCTCAGTGAGAGACCCTGTGTCAGTGGAAGAAGGTGGAGCATGCGAAAGCAGGATCCCCAATGTCCTTCGGCCTCTTTGCACACATGAGTCATACCAGCACACACATGTGCACATATACCACATACATATCTCACACACACAAATAGATAAAAATAAA
Source organism: Microtus oregoni (assembly GCF_018167655.1). NCBI lineage: Eukaryota > Metazoa > Chordata > Mammalia > Rodentia > Cricetidae > Microtus > Microtus oregoni. The sequence continues at coordinate 5,688,600 of NW_024543076.1, read as the reverse complement.
TGAGAGTGGGGCCAGATCGTGGTTTGGGGAGCCTACAAAGACGGGGTCACAATATGGAGAGAGCAGAAGAGGTACAACCAGGCCTCACCTCTGGTGGGACAGTAGGGAAGAGTGGGGTGGGGCTGTACAGGAAGAGAGCAGCTGAGACCTCCAGCTCACTGTCCCCTCCATGGTCCCCATTCATGGTCATCCCATGGTCACCAGCTACCACCAGCAGTGTGTCATTCTCCAGACGTTCCAGAAGTTCCCTGAGGGCCAAGAAATGTGTCAGAGGGTAGGGAGAGATAAAGACTCTCCTCTGGGGCCCATTCAGCCCCACCACTGACTTCCATAACAGTCAAAAAGACATCTCTTCAGTCATAACTCTGTAGCCCAGAGCACAAGCCAAGTTATTCAAAATGGATGGTGCTCCTAAGTTTTGGGGAAAAGTATAAAATAATTCAGAGCCAGAGCACAAAAGTGCATGCCTTTAAGCCCAGCACTTGGAAGCCAGAGGCAGGTGGATCTCCGTGAGTTTCAGTCCAGCCTGATCTGTTTTATACTGCAAGTTCCAGGTCAGTCAGAGCTATATAATGAGACCCTCTCTCAAAATACTTACACATATATACATACATACACACATACATACATACATGCAAACATACATTTATCCAGGAAAGAGGCTCCAAATAAGGTGTTTTTCCTCATAGTATTCTATGTCCTGAGATTCTCAAACATAAACCCACTCCCCCGGCCAATATCCCACACTCACTGGATCACCTGGTCCATCTGGCTAAGTTTCTTGGCCATTTCAGGGTGGTGAGGGCCATGCTTGTGACCACAATGATCCACGCCCAGGAAGTGAGCAATCAGCACGTCCCAGGCACCGCTGTCCACTGCGAGGGGAGAACACTGAGCACAGGGCAGCAAGGCCCACTCCTCACCCGAGCCCAGCCTTGGCATTCCTGTATGCCCAGGGAGACAGCCACAGGCTCTGCCACAGCCAGCATCCATAGACTAAAAGCACCCTCTCTGACTTCCAGGGTTGGGAGGCCCCAAGCGCTCTCTCCCCATGCTCACTGGTAGGATAGAGGTGTTCTAGGATGCCATTGTCCACTGTGTGTAGGTCTCTGACATTGAAGGAGGAGAAGAAGAACGCTTGGGAAAACGCTCCAGGAAAAAGGTCTTTCCAGGTATCATCTCCCATGAAAACGATACGTCTTCCTGTAGAGACAAGAGGGGAATCAGAGCAGGGGAGAGCATGAGAGAAGATCTAAAAAGCCCATCAGAGAGCAGGTGCGACAGCTCAGTGGGTCAAAGTGCTTGCCACCAACTCTGACAACTTGAGTTCAAGACTCAGAACTCACATGGTGGAAGGAGAGAATCAACTTCTAAAGCTGACCTCTTATCTCCATGCGGACCATGGCATGTGCACTTGCACATAGAACGCTATGTATGTGTGTGTGTGTATGTATGTATACACACATATTCAATAGGAATGTCTTTCTTTTTGTTTTGTTTTGGTTTGTTTGAGACAGGGTTTCTCTGTAGTTTTGGAGCCTGTCCTGGAACTAGCTTTGTAGACCAGGCTGGCCTTGAACTCACAGAGATCCACCTGCCTCTGCCTTCCGAGTGCTGGGATTAAAGGCGTGTGCCACCACTGCCCAGCGTTCCAATAGGAATCCCAACCATACATCTCCAAGTATAGGAATTCATTCAGTATCACCTAAAATTTCCCATCAAGCTTTCTCTGACAACCACATTCCCCCTAGACTACATTCTACTCCTACAAAATGATGTGCTACTCCTTGGTCCCTAGGGTTTCTACTGACATATATGTTTGCTTGCTTTGAGACAGGTCTCACTATACAGACCAGGCTAATCTGGAACTCAAGAGATCCTCTTGCCTCTGCCTCCTGAGTGCTGGGATTAAAGGCATATGCATTATGTTCTGACCTATTTTTTTTTTCACAAGCAGTCAGTGAACACCTCTATTCTTTTCTCCACACTTGTAAGCCAAGACTCCTGCCTTCTTTTCTTCCTTAATTGGGAGCGCCCAAGAGTTAAACATTTTGTGTATATTAGAAGCTTCATCAAGGACAAAAAAAAAAAAATCTCTTGAGTTCTCCACAAGCAAGGTCCCATCTATTTATACTCCTCAGTTTCCCTACACCGTAGTCAAACTTACAGCTGGGTGCGCTAAGTCCTGGCTCCCCAATTTCTAAAGGCCAGTTACGCCTGGCTTCCAAAGAGGTACATACTGACCTGCACTGTTGAGCTGCTTAATGAGATTATCTTCCACTATAGCATGGCTGGCAAAGTTACTGCCAGCATCAATAAAGGTAGGCAGGGAACCAGTGGTGAGAGCTTTGAGACGCTGCATGGTGGTCGTGGGGGGATCCACCTGAGATCGGTATAGTCGGGCATGGTGGGGTTTATTCTCTAGGATCCTCTGCAAGGAGCCTAATTTTCCCAGAAAAGGCACGGAGACAGGACGTTCCCCAGGCACATGTGAGCGCTGAGGCTGGGCAAAGTCAAATCGCAGAGCGTCTATCAGCACCAACACAACCCTGGAGAACCGGGATGGCATCCAGCAGGCCCCAGATTTTCCTTGGCTCCCCCATGATTGGGAACCAGGGCCAGGGGGCTCTTGGCAGCTGCTTTGGTTGGTGAGCTCCAAACGGGTGAGAAGGAAGCCACTTGTGAAGAGCGCAATGCCAGCGTAGAAAAGAAAGCAGATCCAGGCTAAGAAGAGGAGCACGGAGACTTTCTGCATCCTGGTAGAGAAGAGGAAAGCTTTCATTGTGGTGCAAAGAAAGAGTGGATATTTTGTCCCTCAAAACAATACCCAACAACAACCACTTACTGCAATAAACTTCAGGATATAAGCAACTCATAGCCAACTCATTCCAGCTGTTTCTACCAGTCATACCATCTGAGGGAGAGATGCAGAGACTCTGGATCTCAACCTGGAACCCACACTACACCTATTGCTTCGGGCTCCGGACGTGAGCACAAGAACCTGGGCATATACAACCAGGAGATCTAATGCTATTAAACTACAGTCTAGAAGCAAGACTATTCCAAACGGCTGGTAGATGGTTCTGTCAATTCATTTCAATGAATCCCTTCGGACTATCTAAACACTGCTAGGGTGGCAATGTTAATAGATAAGCAGCCACACGGAAAACCGGATTGAGTAAACGGCGCCGCCTGGCGGGGGCGGAGGAGACGAGGGGGAGGAGTCACGCGCCGCTTCCGGGCGGCCAGGATCAACAGAAAACCGAGGACCGGCGTCCCCAGGAGCCCCGGTCTAGAGCCCGTTGGGCTAAGCTGGGGTACAGGAGTCCCGGCGGCCCTGTCTCCTCCGGTGGAAACCCAGCCAACACATGAGCATGCTCACTCTGGTGCCGGGCACCCCGGCAGCAAGCTGAGGCACCTGTACTAGGGATGGCTGGACAGAGGGTTCTCGGGAGACCTTGGCTCACCTGGATCTGCGCCCGGAAGTGCAGCGGCGGTGCCTGTAGCCTGACACCAGAGGTGCGCACGTCGGACAGAGCGCCCTACGGGAGATTCATCGCCACCTGCCGGCCGGCGCCAGGGTGGAAGGCTAGCAAGTTTGATCGAAGTTTTAAGAGTTGGGAGGATTGGGAGGACGACGGGTGTGTACATAAACATGAAAAACAAATTCAGGGAACCCCCTTTTTTTTTTAATCCATTTATTTTATGTGAATGTGTTTTGTGTACCTGAATATATTAGTGTACCAAATGCTGCAATTGCTCTTAATCACTAAGCCGTCTTTTGTTCATTTTTTGAGTAAGGTCTATTATGTAGCTTTGACTGTTGTGGAACTTATGTAGACCAGGCTGGCCTCGAACTCAGAAATCCACCTGCCTCTGCCTATTTTTTGTTAGCACTTCTGGAGTCAAATTTGGTTAGCTAGACTATTCATATTGGCAAGCTCTGAGTTTAATTACCAGACCCTCCTTCAGTGAGTAAGGTGGAATAAGGATGGAGGATTATTCCACACACATACAGAAACATGGATACATGCACATGAGGCATGGAAGAGAAAGACCTTTTTCTCCTCTGTGTTTAGCTGATTCCAGTTGATAGCATTCATCACTGCTCTCAGTTTTTTGTTTTTTGTTTGTTTTGTTTTTTTTTTTTTTTTTATTTTCGAGACAGGGTTTCTCCGTAACTTTTTGGTTCCTGTCCTGGAACTAGCTCTTGTAGACCAGGCTGGCCTCGAACTCACAGAGATCCGCCTGCCTCTGCCTCCCGAGTGCTGGGATTAAAGGCGTGCGCCACCACCGCCCATCATCACTGCTCTCAAAACTATTAGCTGGCCGGGCAGTGGTAGCACACAAAAAACTGTTAGCTGAATCTTAAAAATATATTAATAGGGGCTGGAAAGTTGGATCAGTGGTTAAGAGCTCTTATTTTTACAGAGGACCTGAGTTCAATTCCCAGCAACCACATGATGGCTCAAAACCATTCAGAACTCCAGTTCCAAGAGACCCAAAGCCCTCTTCTGACCTCAAAGGCACCAGGCACACATATGGTACATATCCATACATGTGAGCAAAAACACTCATCATATAAAAAATCTAATAAAAATCAAATAATGCAGTTTAAAGATGAACAGTGGGTCTCTAGACATTTCTCTAAAAAGGATACGCATAGCCATCACACATGGAAAGATTCAGAACATCATTAGCCATCTGAGAGGTGCTAGAAGTGGCATTTTAACTATCTTAGTTTGGACTAGGGATGTATCTCAGCAGTAGCGTACTGGACTGGCATACACAAGTCTCTGGGTTCAGTCCCTAGCACACCAAAGAAAACAATAGCTGGAATGCTTGCTTGTAATCCCAGGACTCGGGGAGGAGGATCACCACATGTTCAAGGCCAGCCTGTGCCAACAGAGACCCACAACAAGGAGGAAGAAGATGGTGACAAGTACTAGCAAGGATGTGCAGAAACTGGAGCCTTCACACACGGGCAGAACTGTGAAATGGCACAGCAGCTTCTCAAAAGGTTTAGCTGATGTATTGCCCAGAAATTCCACGCCTACATAGCTACCCAGGGGTGATGCTTAATAGTAACTGTCAACAGAACCTAAAGTCACCTGGGGGATGGGCTTCTGGACGCGCCTGTAGGGGTTACCTCGGTTATGTTAGCTGAGGTGGGGAGACACGTCCACCGTGGACAGCACCATTCCTTAGGCAGGGGACCCTGAACAGACTAAGAGTAGGCCAATAGTAAGCAGGCTACGAATGCATACATTCGTCGTCCTCTTCTGATTACAGAGGTAATGTGACCGCTACAAAAAACAAAACAATAAAACTACTTCAAATTTGTTGTGTTTTTTTTTTGTTTTTTTGTTTAGTTTATTTTTAGTTATATGTGTTTGTATGTGAGTATGTGCCTCATGGAGGTTGGCGTGTAGGATTCTGATGGAGCTGGAGTTATGTAAGGCTGCAGTTCCCCTGCTGTGGGGGCTGGGAAATGAACTCTAGTCTTCTACAAGAGCAGTATGTGCTCTGAGCCACTGAGCCGTCTCTTCACAGTTCTTACTGCTGTGATTTTCCTGCCACGATGGACTGTGATCTGAAATTGTTTGCTAAATAACCTTTCTCCTTTAGATGTTTTTGCTAGAGCACTTTATCACAGTAACAAAGAGAAACTACACACCAGGATAAAAGTACATCTAAATAAAAACCTGTATGTGCCAGGTGGTGGTGCACACCTTTAATCCCAGCACTTAACAGGCAGACAGGTGGATCTCTGTGAGCTTGAAGTCAGCCTGGTCTACAGAGCAAGTTCTAGGATAGCCAGGGCTACACAGAGAAACCCTCTTTCCAAAAACCAAAACACATATATGTAAACATCCAAACTAGCATCTATAATTACCAAAAGATCAAAACACAAATTTCCATTAGCGAATAAACAAAACCTGGCATGCACATGCGGCAGTGTGCATAGGGAGGGGTCTACATTCTAAATGTGTGCTTACACAATCTCTAAGTATATTAAAATCCACTGGGTTTATTGGTTGATGGAAGATGTACAAAACCCTGGGTTAGATCTCCAGCGCTCCGTAACATCTGGTATAGTTGCACACATCTGCAATCCTAGCACTTGAGAGGTAGAAGCTAGCTAGTTTGGGGCCAGTCTGCGACACACGAAACGCTATCTCAAAAACAGTAAGCTAACTAAAACAGTTAGCTAACTAAAAGTCTAACATACATAAAATGGGTAAGTTGGCTGAACATGGCGGGACATGCCTGTGTTAGCACTTGAAAGGTGAAAGCAGGATACCACAAGATCAGCCTGGACTACACAGAGGGCCTAACTCCAGGAACAACAAAAAGGGCAATTTGTATATGTGAGTTGTATCTTGGCAGGAAAACAACTCAATTTTCTTTTGGTTTCTTAGTAAATATGGGGCACTTTATCTACAGATTATCTACAGTCCTACAAATGTACTTCTTCCTTTCCCGTTAAATATATCCAGTTGCTACTTCTTGTTTCTGTTACCTGTCCCAGCCACAGCAGTTCCTTTCTCTTGTGTTTATAAGCCAGATGTGCTCTGCCTCTCAGCATTTACACACTGCATTTTACACACTTCATTTCCAGATCACCATATCTTGAGCTATGGTGTCATTTTCATTGACGTTTCCTGGAACCCAAGCTAACTCACGTTAGTTCTTGCATCAGAGCACTATGACTTAAAGATGATTGTATGTGTGTGCATGTGCCACGGTGTGCGTGTGGGTTAGAGAACACCGTTTGTGAAACTGGTTCTTCCAGCTTTTGCATGGTTCCAGGGATCCAACCAGGTCATTTGGCTTGCACAGCAAGAGGCTTTAGCCCCCTGGTAACCTGCCCGGTTTATGACTTTCTATCACTGTCTACTTCCCTACCTGATTTTGTATTCCAGGGAAAGCAGAGGCCACCAGGGTTCAACTTTATTGCTGTTGCTTTTGAGACAGGGTCTCACTAAGTACTTCAATCTGGCCTTGAACTCACAATCCTGCTGGGATTTTAGGTATGTATTGCCATGGCCATCTCTTAACCACTCTTTAGACCTAGTTGGTATCTTAACATTCTACTTGGAGCCGGGCGGTGGTGGCGCACGCCTTTAATCCCAGCACTCGGGAGGCAGAGGCAGGCGGATCTCTGTGAGTTCGAGACCAGCCTGGTCTACAAGAGCTAGTTCCAGGACAGGCTCCAAAACCACAGAGAAACCCTGTCTCGAAAAACCAAAAAAAAAAAAAAAAAAAAAAAATTCTACTTGGTACACGGTAGAGATTAAAGGGTTTTGAATGAATGAGATGTACCCTCAGTCCTTCAAGACCGCTGAAGTACATTTCTGCCTAGGTAGTCCTCTTTCCCCATGTTTACCCAAACACCTGCACCACTCAGCAGGAAGGGAGGGAACAACTCTCCAGCTCACAGTTCAGTAGACACAAGCTTTAATCCCTCTCCGGTGTAGGCTTCCCTTGAAAACAGGATGATTTCATGTCATGTGAAGTTCATTATTGAGGAGAATCAGCTCCCCAGACCTGCCTGGGCTGAAGGGTGGGAGTGGCCATCCAAAGAAAGCATGAGTAATTTTTCTAACTTCATTCCCTAATCAAAAAGGACAGTTTCCAATTTGCCGCTGATAAGTTTATTACATGATTATTAAGTTCAAATAAAAAAATAAAAACTAAAATTTTAGCAGGGAGGCTAGAGCCAGAATCTGAGAGTAGTTTTCTGTCCCCAGACTCCCTGGCCAAGCCATCTCCTTAACTGAGCTTGACTCTACCCAGTTCTTCAAGACTTGCATCTGTACCCTGGACATCTCTGCTGTTCTCGCTGGAGTTCTGGGCTCCAGGCACTGGGGTTTTAGTGAGAGCCCCATATACACCCATGGCCTGCGGAGAGAGGGAGAGAACCATCAGGACTCTGCAGAAGATCCGCTCCAGACCAGACAGGAGCCGCTCAACTCCTTTGTTTCCTTTGCTTTCTCCTTTCTCTCTCTTTTTTTCTTCCTTTTTGAGACAGGGTTTCTCTGTAGCTTTGGAACCAGTCCTGGCACTAGCTCTTGTAGACCAGGCTGGCCTCGAACTCTCAGAGATCCACCTGCCTCTGCCTCCCAAGTGCTGGGATTAAAGGCGTGTACCACCACCACCCGGCTCCCTTTTCTCTTTCATCCTTCTCTTCCCCTTTTTCTGAGCCAAGATTGCATTACGGCTCCCTTTTCTCTTTCATCCTTCTCTTCCCCTTTTTCTGAGCCAAGGTTGCATTACGGAGCCTAGATAGGTTTCTCGCTTGTGAACTTCCTGCATCTCCTGAGTGCTGATATTACAGGCATGTACCACCATCCCCAGCCCCTTGTTTTTTCTTGTTCCTTCAAGTTTCCTAAGCATTGAAGTCAGTGATAAGAATCCTGCAAACCATAACCCCGGGGTGACTCAGAACACTGGCACAGGTATCTGCAGGACTGAGTGGGGATTTCCATTCTTAGCTCCTGACACTGTTATTGTACGCTTGTCTTCAAAGAGCTCTAACCTGAGCCACCATACTTGTGACATCACTGGGGTTGGAGGGCAGTAGAACTGTGTTGGAGTCCTTGGCAAGCTTGGAGAATGCGTTGACATACTGCTCAGCCACAGTCAGTGAAGCTGCTGCATCTCCATTCTGTGGGCCCAGAGGGTTAAAATCAAAGGTCACAAATTTAAGGAGAGAAGAGAAAGGTCAGGTTCCTGGAGAAGCGGTATACAAATCCTAATACAAGCTCATGTTGTCTGGCTTAATGGAGTCCACAGTGTCAGGAACCCTCCATAAGGGTAGGTGAGCGGAACTCTTTAATTGTCTATTCCTACCCCCCATTCCCACCCATCGGCCTCTCACATGTTGAGTCAAAGCTGAAGCCAGGATTCGAATCGCTTCAGCTTTAGCCTTGGCCTTGGCCAGAACAGCACTGGCCTCTCCTGGAAGGGAAAAAAAAAGACAGTTTGACCCAAGAAATGAGAGTACCTCAAAGTTCCTGCTCCAGCACTTACCTCTCAAACCCATGCTGTGTTCCTCCCTCAGCTTCTATGCTACTCACCTGCTGCCTGATTTATCTGTTCAGCCTTTTCTGCTTCCGAGGCCAGAATCTGGGCCTGCTTCTTCCCCTCTGCCACATTGATAGCTGACTCTCGTGTCCCTTCAGACTCTAGAACTGTGGCCCGTTTCCGCCGCTCTGCCTCTACCTGGAAGCCCCAACGACCCCCATCAAGAAGAAGCCAGGGGGAACCCTATCCAGGACTTACAACTCTATCTACCACTGTAGGGGATTCTGATCCCGCCCCCACCTGCATCTGCATAGACTCTTTCACTCGGGGTGGCACATGGATATCCTTGATCTCATAGCGCAGGCAGCGGATACCCCAGTAGTCAGCAGCTTGGTTGATGGCATCCACAATGTGGGCATTCAGGGACTCCCGCTCCTAGGGATAAATGTGAGCAGGTAAGTCACTGTAGCTATCAAGAGCCTAAACTGGGAAGGTCCTGGGCTAATCTTCATCTCCAGAAAAGCTCTGGCAGGGCAAGGAATGTGCCCCCTAAGCCCTCGGGCCCAGATCTGCTTACTCGAAAAACTTTGTCCAGAGAGAGTTTGCCAAGCTCTGATCTCATCGTCGTCTGAGCTAACTGGGTGACAGCATACTCAGGGTCTTCCACACCATAACTTGCCTGAAAAAGGCAAGTATAGGGTAAGAAATAAAGATACAAGATTTTAATGGGGGGCAGTTGAGAAGGCTGGATAAAGCTGGGGCAGATACCTTGTAAGGATCCATAATCCGCAGGTAAAGGACTCCGTCTATTTGCAGAGTTACATTGTCTACAGAAGCAAAAGAAAGAGAAAAGGAAGATGGTCAGGCCTCTTGTCCCAACCAGCTCTTTTTTCCTAAGCCCCAGATAATGGCAATCACATCCGAATGCACTTAGCGCATCCCCATCACCCCGTGTCTCTCACCAAGGGTCACAGCCGACTGCTCCGGAACATTGATGACAATTTCCTTGAGACTCTGCACATATCGGATTCGGTCTAACACAGGGATGAGGATATTCAAGCCCTGGGAAAAGAAGTCATAGGTTCTCAGTAGGAGTAATAAACCTGAAATCCAAGCTAAGTTTGGAGTAAGCAGAAAGTCATGTACGGAACCCAGGAAAGCGGTAGCTTCTATCAGGACGTGTCCTCAAAGGCTGAGGTGTCACTGATAGGGAAACCTAAGAGCACAAGGATGAAAGACTAGGCCACTGAATGTCAAGAGAATGGGAGCCAGCAAGAATTGGCATTTTTAGGCAGACAGGTGAGGCTGAGAGAAAGGGTAGCTTCAAGAATGCAGCCTGTGGAATACTTGGGTAAAAGGAAAGCAACGGAATACGGATGTGATGGTCAGGGGCTCTGTCAGATCCGGTCCCTGCTAGGAATGGTCCCTAGTAGTCAAAAGGCAAAAGTGTAGACAGGCCCCGGGTAAGTCCCACTCCCACATGAGTAAGAAACCCGACCACTTGGCTGGCTGGAGGAGGACAAAAGAGATTCTCACTGGTTCCAGGATCCGGTGGAAACGGCCCATCCGCTCCACCACCCAGGCCTCCTGCTGAGGCACAAACAGCACCACGGTGTTTCGGGGTAGTCCAGAGGAGGCGCGGCGCGGAGCGCGGCCAGAAGCCTGCACAGAGCCCTGAAGAAAGATCAGAGTCGACTGAGGACGCGGCGCGGAACTCCACTTCTATTCGGAAGGCATATCCCTAAATCGCGACCCCCAAGGATCCCCGGAGAATGACTCACGTGGGGACCATGACCTCTGACCCCAGTCCTTCCCCAAAGTTGGAATCCCGCTCCTTCCCAGCTGAGGACCCAGGTGATTTCTGTCCCGGGCCTCTGAAGAAGGTTGCCTCGTCCTCACCCTCAGCAGAAGGGCTCCAGTGCCCCGCGCCGCGCGCGCCAGCATTTCCCACAGCCTCAGTGACCTCCGGAACCAACGAGAGGTGGGGCAGAGCGGTCTCTCCTGAAGCCTAAACCCGAGCCCTTCCTCCTGATGTTCCACTCCGCCCGACGTACTTCCGGCGTCTCATTCCACTTTTGCCCTCGTCCGTCCCGCCCCCCAATCAGCGTACTTAGCAGAGCGTACGTCAAATCGTTCCCTGGGAAACGTAGACTTTGAAGAGAAAGCCCGAGGCTGCAAGTTTGTTCTGGGTGTCAAGAAGTTCCTGGGTATTGTAGTCGAAACTGAGGTAATAGTCTGTCTGCAAGTGGTAGAGAAACACCTCCCCCCAAATTCTGTATCCACAGCCGTGACTCAGTTTACTCCCCAGCTCGTATAACTGCCCTAAACTGTCACCATAACAATCAGTGGTTTGGCGCTGACGAGTTGCCATGGTTGCCATAGTGACATTCTTGGGTAGTAGGGCTGTTGTGCCCAACCCACCCACTGGGGACTGAACCCATTCCCGTTGTCATGGTAACTAGGAGGCCTAACTTTGCTTGACGACTGGGCGGAGATTTTTTCCCCCCTCTTCCTTCTTTTCCCAAGGCGTCAACAGTTCTTTCCATATTTTCTGAGCCAGATACTGTCAGGCGTGATTTCCTTACATTGAGGCCAGCAAAGAGCCTTAGTCTTTCATTTTGTCTGGAGCATGTCACCTTGCTCAATCTCTGACACTCGAATACATCCCTTAAACGGCCTGTATTACCATCTTTTTCATCCTTGTTCGACATACAAGGACAATGAGGTTCTGAAGGGCTAAAGTGACCTAGGGAATTAGTGAAAGAATCCAGATCCTCAGAGTTTAGCTTCTATAGCTTCACTCTACCCTCCCACCCCCAACACCTTATCATATGAAGAATAGGACTATGCTCCAAGAATCAGCCTGACCTCGCCTAAGATCCCACGCAGCCTGTTGCTTCCTTTTTAGAAGACAGAACAGTTCCAGCTCCAATTAGGCCCTACCTCTCCATCCGCATCCTCTGAACACAGAAAAAAAAGTAGAACTTAGTTCAAGTTTCCAAACAAGAATTTATTTTTTTTCTAAAAAAATGTACCAGGTACGATTTTTTCCTGTTTTTTGTTTTGTTTTCAAGTTTCAGCAAATGCTTGTTCCCCTCAGTCAAGCCCCAAGAGATAACAGTTGAGGCTGGGCCAGAGTCTTGAGTGGGGAATGTGGTAACTGGAAACCACATGACCGAATAAGAGGGGCACCCCTCATCCCAGCTGAGGTAGGTGGGTCAGAGTCTGGTCAGGTGAGAGGAGGCTCCCCAGTCCTTAGGCCTGACTCTGTCCCTGGACACCTTCCTCAGTCAGGACCCCAAAGCAAGGAAACACAGGCAGGAGGAGAGGGACAACTGAGTCTGAAGCCCTAGGTTAAGGGGTAGTTGAACCCCTATGTTACACATACCTGCACATTCTCTCCCTCACACACACACACACACACACAAACCCAAGTTTGTGTGCATGCATATGTTTGCATGAGCACTTGCACATGCGCAAACACACACACACGCACTCACACACACAATCACATTAGCTTTCAAAGATGGATTGGAGGGGAGGGAAGGGAAGGGAATAGAGGAGGATGCAGGAAGCTGAGTCTTTGCCTAGTGACTCAGTTCCTCTGGAATCCACTCTCCGCTCTCAGCTGAGGGAGAGCAGTTCTTCCCTCGCCCCGACATCAGCTTCTTCAAGTCCTGAGGTTGGAGCAGTATCTGAGAGTGGGGTGATGCCAATGATCAGGTTTGGGAGATCACCAAGGCCATCCAATTTGAATAAATTATAAATTAAAAATAAATAAAATAATAAGTGGCCCCTGCCCAGGACAGGGAGGCAACACTGGCATTACTTGCCTAGGAACTTGGGACAATCTCAGGGTAGCTCTGGTTCCTCCCTACTACCTAAGCTGGCCTGGAAAACCCAAGGGAGGGGACAGGCACATGGAGGACCCAGAGTAGACAGACTATGGAAGGATCAGAAGCTTTAAACACCCAAATAATTAATTTGGGTGTGAGCGTGGTGAGGACTTTAATTCAAGCCTGAAGGGGCTCTCACCATTTCTCCACGGTTTACCCTGTCCAGGATGGAGCAGGCTAGGCAGGCTTTGGGCCCACCTAATTTAAGATGATGTCAATCAGGGCAAAGGTGAATAACGTGGATTATGGGGGGCCTCAGTCACAGCCTGCAGTTCATAGGGGAGCCCTGTATCCAGCTCCAGGCTCCGGCGGGAAAAAAGCAGGCGGATGTCTCCATGCAGGCTTAGGCGGCCTGAGCGGGAGCTCCGGAACCTAGGGGAAGACAGCGCGGACCAAGTCAGTGTGGGACAGATACCCGGATTTCCCCAACATTCCCGGGGGCCTGTATTTACCTGAGGTGCAGCAAGTAGCAGAGGAGGCGGTGGGTGGGGTTAGCATTTCCCTCCTCACCTACAGGCACCAAAAAGAGGCGATGGCGCAGGAAGGTCATGTGGGCAGCAGGCATGTCCGAGAAGTCAAAGGTCACAAGGAACATCTTCACCACAGTCTGGTTGGGGTTAAATAAGGTCTGGGGACAGGGCAGTCCAAGTCAGCAGGGTCTATGGGTTAATTTTCCTCTCTTCCCACATCAACTCCCCTGGGTACCACTCTCTCACTTACCACTTGGATGGTGCCCACCTTGGGCACACTGTAACCCTTCCTCCCCAGAGGATTCAGGTCCACAACACCCTGGGAAGATCAAAATCCATTAGCCAGGCTAGGAAGTAGAGAGCCATGCGCACTAAACCCTGGCAGCTCTGTAATGTCTCCCCTTGGACTTAGGCTCACCCCATAGTAGAGTTTTGCCCACATGACCCTGCCTAACTCTTAGAAGAAGAACAAGTAAGGCATACCTTTTCCCACTCCTCCTACCCCCAACCCCTCTCAGGTAACTTTGGGGTCATACCAAGAAGGGGGCCGGGGCATTTTGCTCAGAAACATCAAAAAAGGTGACAGTGACAGGCAGCGTGACATGCTGGGGACAGTAAGACCCACTGGCTCCAATCTCTGCAGTAAAGCCCTCAATGTGGCCAGATGGCGCAAAGCGTCCTCGAAGCAATGATTCCTGGTATTGGGGGGGAGTAGACACAGTCTGAGAGTGACGCCAATTCTTTCCTTTGTCTGTTTGAGCCGCACTCCACCACTGAATTCCTCCCAGGAACCCCTAACCACAAAGGCCAAAAGGAGTTACCTCAAAGTTGCCCAGCAGGGTACGGCTGACAGCAGGGGTAGTTAAGGGGGAGGCACTGGGAGGGCTCAGCAGGCCTGGCCCCTTCCGGAGGCTTCGAAGGGAGCTTCTGGTAAGAGAAGGGGCACATATGGGTTGGTTCAAGTAGTCTGGATAGTCCTATATCCAATCCTTGGGCCCCACTCTTTGCCACTCCCCAGGGCTCCCTACTATATATAGTGTTAGGAAAATGAGCGACTTCTGCCTGTGCTCTCATGGCCAGGGTAGAGGGAGAATCTGGTCACTTACAGCTTCAGGCGACGGGCACCTTTCAGCCTCCGCCCCATGGGACTGCAGTCTGTTGGGTCCTATGGTGAAAATATTGAGAAGAGAGACTGACATATTTTGGCATAAGGACTTACTACAAGTTCTCTGAAGAACATCTCTATAGGTCTCTGCCTCCTTCACCTACACAAATGTCCACTTAAAAGTGCTGAGAGTACGCTGGATGTGGTAACATATGCCTGTAATCTTAGCACTCAGGAGACAGAGGCAGGAGGATGAAGAACTCATGCTTGGCTGCATAGGGAGTTTGAAGTCACTCTAGGCTATCTGAGACTTTGTCTCAAAAAACAAGACTAAGAGACTGGGTTTATAGCTCAGTTGATTAGAGTGTTTGCATAGCATGCACACAGCCCTGGGTTCAATCTATAGCACCATGGACACTACGGTGGGGTGGGGGTGGCAAAAGCCTTGTGTAATCCCAACACTGCACGTGGAAGGTGGAGAAGTTCAAGGTCATCCCTGGCAACCTAGGTTTGCCTGGGATACATAAGACCCTGTCTCCAAAGAAAGAAAAATAAATAAAAGAATAGTTGAATTCATCCACTGGCTTACCAAAACAGGCTCCTTGGGCCCAGGCAGCAGGTGGCTCCAGAAGGGTGTGGCTTTGGCATCAGAACTATTGGCAGCAAGAGGGCAGCCCAGGGTTCCCCGGCGCCTCCGAGGGGCTGGCCCCTCATCCTCAGAGCTGACATCCAAGGCTTCTCCAGCAGGCAGCAGCCTTCGCTTGGTGGGGCAGGGGCCTGGAGGTCCAGGGCCAGGGGGTGTGTGCTCGGGACTGTGCCCATTGGCAGTTTCAGGGGACTCCCTAAGCCAGGGGCTGCTCCCGTTGCCCACCCTAGCCACTGGGCTCTTACCCCCTGTTTGTGCAAGATTGTGCAAATCAGTGTCAAGTGTGTGCAGCTGGCCTGAAGGGCCTGGCCCTGGAGACTCCCCCAGGTACCCCTGTCCCCCTTGATCTGGGAAAGCCCAGTCTCTGGTGTGCAAAGTATTGCAGGAAGTATTTGAAGAGGGCCAGGGGGTACTTTGGGTCCCTGAAGTCCAAGGTGAGGTGGCACTACCTCCCTGTTCCACAACACAGAGGCCATGATGGGAAAAATGCTGACTGGCCACACCCAGTCCCAGACCCAGTCCCTCTGGGCTCAAAGGTCCCACAGTAGATGGTTCTTCAGGGGGTAGTCTCTCTCTGGTCCCCAGCCCAGGGCCTCTCTTCAGCTCCCGGGGACCCTCAGTAGAAGGGGCGGGCCGCTTCAGAGCCCTAGGAGGCTCAGAGGCACCAGCTGAAGGGGAAAAGATGGATACCTGGTAGACCCCGGGGGATGTCGCCCCCCCTGCTGGGCTGTAGCCCATGAGCAGGCCACCCTGGAGGGTCCCCTGTCTGACTGGAGGCTGTGAAGGGCCAGCCTCTGGCTCTGAGGATGGAGACGGCTCCGCCTGCACGTGGCGCATGAAGCCCCCCTTGGGTCAGGGGGGGCCCCCCACACGGCCTTTATGCTGGGCCTGGGCTGGGGGGCCTGGGGACATCTGTAAAAAAGAAGAAAAGGAGGTCAGGGGAAATCAAGAATTTTTCTTTCTTCCAGCTGAGTTTCAGACCCTCCTCCATCCTCAGCAGGTGACCTTGAGCAGAATGTGGAGGTAAAGTTGACCGATCCTGGGACCGATTAACGTAATTCAGAGGCTACTCTCAGAATTCCAGGCCGGGCTGGGGGACACGTTTCACTCCAGAGTCTTACTGAACTTGCTATTCCCTCCTTCCTGGAAATTACCCCGATGAAGACGCCTCAAGCCTAGGTGTGTGTCTGCTCTTCCTGTCTGATGTCTTGTCCCTCTAGCTTGCAGTCTGGTCCATGCCCACTGCACTGGCAAGGTGACTGCCACCATTCCGTGCAGCTCCTGGACTCAGCTGGACCCTGAAAGCAAAGAGAAAATCTAAGTCAGGATCCCTGAAGCCAAGGGTAAAGATCCCTCCATTAATATGGGCTACTATATTAGCGCATACACTAAGACATCCTCCCCCTTTGCCACAAGCTCTTCTGAAACAGAAGAGGGAGACTTGAGACCCAGGGCCCAGGTAGAAGAGTTGGGCTACTTGAGGAGTCAACAGAGAAGCAAGTCGTGCCTGACTGTATTAGGGGTATAAGAGAGTAGAGGCAAGATGAACCATTCGTCCGGGTCACTATCATGGCAACTGGCCAATAGGGGATAAGATGCCCCAAAGATCAGAGATACCATGTCAGCTAGTAGGTGGATAGGGCAATAATTTACCTCTCTTACTCAAGGCCACCCAGTTACACAACCCACTTCCATACGTCTATCCCAAGGGGCAAGTGCCACCCGAGAGCGCCACGGGCAGAGGGGGCAGAGGTCGTGAAGACAGTCACACCCCATCACACACCTACAAGCCTCAAGTCAACTCCACGCCAGCCCTTCATATCTGAAACCCCAACTGCCCCCAGCAATCTGTCTTCTTAGCAAGAGAAAAGAAATCCAACCAAAAACAAGTGGTAGGAGAGGACCTGATGGGAAGGCACTTTCTGGTTCTCACCCCTCCCCCCAGGCCCTGCACACCAGAGATAAGGAGGCAGCAGGCAGTGAACTGGAAACAACAGGAGAATCTCTCCACGCCCCTCCCCCAGTGCACAACCAATACTCAAAAAAACCTAAACCATTTCTCTGTGCTGCCCAGGCACAAAAGTGGTATTCCTGGGACAGAAGCCAATATTACAGTGATGAGACAGTCGAGTTGAAGGTCAGCTGTCCCAATGGCCATCCTTATTTGCTCAGCAGCCCGTGAGCACTACCAACCACGGCGCCCTTTAGCATAATGCTAGAGGCTGAGGCAGGAGGATCTTGAATCTAGGTCTGGTCTAGTACATTTTGAGGCTCTCTCTCAAAATCAAACAAAACAGCAAAGAAACAACAAAAACCAGGTTACATCCAGCCTCCACTACACCAGAGAGTTCAAAGGTCATCTGAGGCTACAAGAGACCCTGCCTCAAACAAAACAAAACAAAACAAAACAAAAAACAGGCTGGGGCGGTGGTGGCACACACCTTTAATCCCAGCACTGGGGGGGGGGGGGAGCAGGTGGAAATTTGAGTTCCAGGCTAGCCTGGTCTATAGAGCAAGTTCCAGGACAGTTAGGGTTACAGAGAGAAAACCTGTCTTGAGAGAGAGAGAGAGAGAGAGAGAGAGAGAGAGAACCAACAAGAAACAAATTCCAACAAACTAAACAAAATCCTCTTTCCCACTCCCCTTCCTGGGATAGCTCAAAGCCCATCCCCTCTGAAGGTCTCTTCTCTGAGACTTCCCCATGATGGTCACCACATCCTGCAACCCAATAAATACTTCTGTTCACTTTTGATCATGCCAGACCTGAGGACAGGTCCCAGTTTTAAGCTCAGGAGAAACACACAAGCCTGGAAAAAGCCTAAATACCAGCCCTAGTGAGCTGGGCAGCAGTTCTGACAGAGCAGAGAAAGCCTCCCCGAGGACAGGGAGAATTGCAACAGCAGATGTGGTGGTAGGAGGCAGAGAGAAAGGAGGCATTTACACTTAGGGACTGAAAAGCTCTCCTGCGTCAACAACCCCCATCATTGCAGGTCACACGTTCCCATTTCCCCAGACCTCCTTAGCATGGAGATCCTGAGAGTATTCTGGTCCCTGATGGTGGGTGAGATGGCTAGAAAGCGGAGAACACTAATAATGGCAGTGTGTTCAGAGAGTACAATCTGTTCTCATCTCTGCCCCTCCTATTCTCCACCCAGGTCTTAAAGTTCAAGAAGGGCATTTTCCTTAGCATCCCAATTTCCAGGTCATCTCAGCTGGCCTCCCGAGTCCTTGCCTCGAGGAAGTCAGGTGATGGCATGATGCTCTACTTGACCCCAGCATGCCTGGCATCTGCTCATTAACCCAGAGCCCATTAGTTCCCTCCCTGTTGAGAGACGCTCGAAGATTCACTCCTCTACCACCCAGCCGGTCTGGCTTTAGACCATGGCTTCAAGCTGACTCATGGGGCAGGACTGCAGGGAGGGGGCACAGGCCAGGATAAGCCAAACCTCACCCTCCATGCAGGGGATGGGCAGCAGCTGGCATTAAACAGCTGTGCCAGATTGTGGCTGCCAAGGACTACAGCTCCCAACATGCCGAGAACAAGGCCAGCAAAAACAACAAGTCCCAGAATACCATGAGGTCTGTACCCTCAGATACTTGTTAGGCCCAGGAGGTGGGAGAGGTTCTAGTATAGCAAGAACACCTAGGCTCACTCTTTCCTTCCCTTCAGTGTTCAGGACACCCATTTCACCCTGACCAAGGAGTGTTCCGGGAAGAATTCTTATCCATGTGTTTTTTCACTCTTATCCTATGCAGAGTACCGCTGCTCACTGCTGTACGTTTTGTCCTCACACACGGCTACACACGCTACGGTAAATGTTCTAAGACCACCACTGTGAGTAGGAAGGTCAGCCTCTTTCACCCTCCCTCTGGTTCCTGACCTAGAGTCCTTCACCCTTAAGAGAGAGGGAGCAGACTTCAGCAACGCCTTCAAACTCAAACGAGTAGACTCACCTTGGCTCCTGGACTCCTCGTTCTGGACGATCCCCCACCCCCTGTTTAGCCTCCCAGGTCGGTTCTCACTCCCTTCCTCTTCACAACCTGGGACAGGCCCCATAACCTGCAGAGGCTTTGAAGATCTGCACCTTCCACCTAGTACACACTCACCCCGCTCCCAAATTGGCTCCGCTGCGGTGGCCGCTGCTCCGGGCCCTTCCGTCCCGTCCCGGTCCCTCCCCTCGGATAACCAGTCTCCCCTGTTACGGGCCCCCAACCCAGACAAAGGGTGGCTTAGGCTGAGAGCCTTGCTCTTGCTTGGCTCTTCTCTGATCAGCTTCGTGTGCAACACTAGCGGGCCCTGGCGTCCGAAGCCCCTCTAGCCGCTGTTGCACCCCTCCCCGCGACGGTCCCTCCCCGGGGCCGCCCCGGCTCCGCGCCGCAGACTCCGCTGCCCCTCTGACTCACAGGCCATTTCCTACCAGCTGATGGGGCCGCCCGCCCCGCCCAGCGCCCGGCCACCCCCGCCACTGCGACCACGGCTGCCACGCCCCCCTCAGACCACACCCTCTTTGGGCAATAAGTATGCTCATTGGCCCAGTGGAGGCCAGCCTCTCCGCAACTTCAAGTGTGAGTCACGCCCTCTCCAAGGGGCGCACATCTATTGGTCCACATAAGGGCAGGCCTACCCAATGTTGCCCCGCCCACCCTCTTAACCCTTTTTCTGTCCAAGACCCAAGTAATTCTCCGTCCTGTCATTTAACCCTTTCAGACTTCATCCTCACCCGTCTCAACAAACGTTTCTCCTCCACCCTTCCTGTTCTGAGGTAAATTAATAGGAAGCTCCAGTCTATTCTTCTCATACCAAAACCAAGACTAGATAGGTTCCAAGCCTATTCACCTCTCCCAGCATTCCTAAACAGAGCTCCAAGTGAGAGGGTTGTTGCTTCCTATAGGTCAGAGGGGAAGAAAAAGACCTAACATCAGAGGCTATCTCCATCCATACTGAAAGATGACCCCCTTTTCCCCCCTCCTTTTTTCCTTCTCTCTCTCTCTCTCTCTCTCTCTCTTTCTCTCTCTCTCTCTCTTTTTTTTTTTTTTGTCTTTGTTTCTAATCCCAGGGAATTCCTGAGACAGGAATATGTTCAAATTTTAGGGAGTCAGGCCTTATTCTTTGTATCTCGAAACTCTTCTCGGATTGGGCTTTGAAGCACTTTTTGCTGAGAGGCCTCTGCTCTGTTTGAGGAAGCACAGCACCCTAAGAAATGAGTTAAAGAGGCTTCTGCCCAGAGTCACTCCTGAGACGAAGCTGGTCTTCATGACTCAGCTCTCTCAATCTCACCAACCTCCTCCTGAGTCACTGGGCCCCAGGCCCAGCCCTGTCCAGCCAAATCAAGTGGCAGCAGAATCAGCATCCCTAACCTTTGTCCTCTGGCTCTGCACGTAACCAGGTGGAATCTTTGCAAGGACCGGGCATTCACAGACACGTTTTAGAGGGGCTTTTCTGGAGATAACCTAGGAAAATGGATAGCCTTGTCTACCTTGTCCTCTGAATTCAACAGCGAGTCAGACAGGGCGTCACCAAATCAGACCTTTCCTCCCGGCCAGTCACAGAAACAGGAAACAAGAACCAGAGCCAAAAGAAGTAGAGTTCACTCTGTCATAGTTTAAAGGCCCAGTAAGGCCCAAGGTCCTTTTCTGCTGTGCCTATGCTATAAGCCCCCAGGACCGTCAGTTGAAACTGAACTGTAAAGAGACGTCCCCTTCCACCCCCTGCTTCCTCTCTGTGCTCTATGATTAGCTACAGCAAACAACAGTTTTCTAGGGTTCTTTCTCCTTACCTCTGATGAGTAGGAAGCCCCCCCAAAAGGACGTACTTCCCTAAGATTGACCTCTCTGCTGCAAGCAGCAGGATTGACAAAATTGCCAAAGCCCTCGCAAAACTGCAGCATATCAAAGTGTGAACCTGTTTGCTTAGTAAAGCTCTCTAAGAAGACAGAAGAGACAGAGACCATCTCAGGAAAGCCCTCAGCAGCTCTGCCGGGTTCTGTCTTACTATCCTACACTCTCAATCTTCAGCTTTGTACAAAATGAGGGGGTAATGTTAAAGGAGTCAGAATCGAAAATATTCCAGGCCTCAGTGTGCTCTGGGGAAAGAAGTTCAATCATGCATGAGGTCATACCTAGCTGCGCTAAACTCTGAGCTTGCATTTTTGTTGTTGTTTTGAGTTTTAGAGCCAAGATCCTGCTGTGTAACCTAGGCTAACCTTGAACTCAGATCCTCTTGCCTTAGCTTCCAGAAGGTTAGGAGTTTTGGGTGCTTTGTTTATTGTCTTTGCTTTCTTTCTTTGAGACAGGGTATCTAGTAGCTGAGACTGTATTTAACACTGGTAATCTCTTGCCTCTGCTGCTGGTGTGCTGGGATTACCTAGACACAGCCTGACTTTAATATTTGGTTATGGTTGCTAGGGCTTTGTGTGTGTGTGTGTGTGTGTGTGTGTGTGTAGCCTTGAACTCACAGAGATCTGCCTGCCTTTAATGAGTTTGAAGCCAGTCTGGTCTACAGAGCAAGTTCCAGGACAGCCAGGGTTACACAGAGAGATCCTGTCTCAAAAAGCAAACAAACGAAAATTATTCACTGCTGGGAATGGTTGCACATGCTTTTATTCCCAGCTCTAGGAAGGCAAAGGCAAGCAGATCTCTGGGAGTTTCAGGCCAGCCTAGCCTACACACAGAGCCCCAGGCAAGCCAAGGCTACGTAATAAGACCCTCTCTTAAAAGAACAAACATTTTCTACTTCGTTATGATGATGCAGGTATTTGCATGTATGATGTGTGAGGGCAGATGAGAGGACGACCTGGAGAATTTCGTTCTCTTCTTTCACTATAAGGTCAGGGACAGGAATCCGGTCATAAGGACTGCACAGCAAGTGCTCTCACTAGCTGACTCGCCTTACTGCCCACCCTCCTCTTAAAATAAATATCACACTAGTTTAGTTCTTTTCGGGGGGGTGCTACTTTTTCTGTTTTGTTTTTGAGACAGGGTTTCTACCCAGAGAAATATGCGTATCCCTGACTGTCCTGGAACTCATTCTGTAGACCAGGCTGGCCTCAAACTCACAGAGATCCACCTGCCTCTGCCTCCTGAGTGTTGGGATTCAAGGCGTGCGCCTCAATTTAATTTCTCACAAGCATACACATGTGTTTGTTTGTGTTATTTTTCTCTCTTTTCCTTCTTACTGGCAACTCCGTGAGAACAGCAACTTTGTTCTTAGTGCTAACATTCTCAGAGTCTGGCACACAGTAGGTATTCAATAAAAAATTTAGTGACACAAACAGTGGGCCCAGATACTGAACAGCAATTTGAAAACTTGAATCTTAACTCCTGCTCTCTCACCAAGTAGCCTTAGGAAAGAAGCCAGTTTCTTTGACCACAAATTTGCAAATTTAAAATGAGAGGTTCTGAGCTGGGTTTGGTGGCGGGCATCTATAATCCCAACATTTGAGAGGAGGACACAGAAAGATTAGGAGTTCAAAGTCATCATCGGCTACATAGTGAGATAGTGAGTTTGAGGACAGTCTGGGTTACTTAAAACCCTGTCCCCAAGTCCAAAATAAACAAAACAAAACAAAACAAAACAAAAAAAACCCAAACAGACAAATAAATAAAATAAGGATTCCATTAAACAGTGACCACTGAGGACATCTACAACCTGGCCTTATAATCCTAATGGCTAATGTGCACTCTTGTCCATCACAGAGGACAAGCAACTGAATTCCCTGCTGCTGGGAGAAAAGCAGAAAGGCTATATACTCAGCATAGCAAACTGGTGGCTTTTCTCTTTATGCCCCACCCACTCGCACAAAATGCCCTAGCCCAGAGGAAGCTTGAATGCCTCTGCCCTAGGCCCACCCCCCTCTGATAAAGAGCGTCTGGGAAGCAGTGTTGCCATAGAAATCAGTGCCTCCTCAAAAGGCTGCAGTCGGCCCTTCTTTACCCCACCCTACCCCATGGCTTTGTCTGTCTTGAGCACCCCTCCCTTCCTCAGCCAGGCTCTCAGCAACTGGGTGGCCGTGTGGGGAGGCTGGCTTGGGGCCCCTTTTCAGCAACACTGTCATACCCGTTCAGTCACGGTGTGGAAGGCAGCCCTTTCCCACCGTCCCCAAGCCAATCCAGAGGCAAAAAGGACGGTGGCACCACATTGATTCTCTTGGCCCCACTTTGTGTTCTGACAGTCTACTTCCAGAGCATAGGGAGCCATTCTCTCTTCATCCCCTAGCTGGGCTAGAACCTTCCATCCCTTCCCAGGTCACGCTTACCCTAGTGGCCCACCTTTCAAAGCATACAGGACCTTCACTACCTCTCAGCATTTCTCTCTAGAGAACCCCCAGAATTTCTGAGGATCCTGTAATTCCCCACCCAGGGAAGGACAAAGGTAGAGAAATCAGTTTCTGGCAAGAGGTAAAATGTGGCTTCCAGTCACTTGGGATTTCCTGGCCGAGGTGTTGGTGGTAGTAGCATGGTGGGATTTGAGCCTCCATGCTGGTCACCAGGGTCTCTGAACATTAAGTACAAAGTCTGGAACAGGTCACAGATCCTAGACTGGCAAGACCAAGGCCAGGCCCCAGTGTGAGGAAGGAAGTGGGAAATGAGCACACCCAGAGCATAAGGGCAGGGCAGGGGGTGGGGTGGGGTGGGCAGAGACCAAAGTAGGCTTCTGTCGGAACAGGAACTAGATTGGGGATTGACAGGAATCCAGTGACAGAAAGGGTCCCCAGAGATACTAGTTGGGGAAGGTGTCCTAGCCTCAGCTAGACAGATTCGAAGTAGGATCTAAAGTCACAGCCACACAAACCCTTGAAGCAAGCAGGGCCTGCCTGCTCTCTGTATACACAAGTCAAAAGGAGGGGTTAGGAGCTCAGCATCCAGTAGCACTAGCTTAGCTTCTTGTTCTATTAAGTTCAGCACCCTCACTCCTAGAACACAGACCACAAATGTTCCTGGAGGCCCTACAAAGCAGTAGATAGAATGTTACTCTCTAGAAGAATTAGGATTCTCCCCAATAGGGGTGCCTACAACTCCTGCCCTTCACATAGTACCCTATAACCCATCCCTCTTTCTCCACACAACCCCACCAACTCTCCCATATGCTGGACCACCAGCCAGTTTTCCATCACATAGACGCCCATTCTCCTGAAATTCCTCCAAATCGCTCAAGTATCACCTCTAATCCTTCACATCAGACAGCGATCCTTTTCTCTAACCCTAACCTCCAAATTCACAAAGCACTCCGGCCCTTCCCCCACTACAGCCCCTAGAGAGTGCACCTCCTTGCACACTGAACCCCTAACTGCTCCCCCCAATTCCGCATCATCCACTCCAGAACAACAATCTCCAAATTCTTTTCTTCGCTAACGGTGGTCCTACTTCAGGTCTGCCCAAGCCCACCCTTGTCCTTTCCTCCTTTTCCACGAGCACCCCGCCCCACACCTGTAGTTCCGTGGGTCCTGTTGCACTTGAGAAGGTAGTAGGAGCAGTGACTGAGCAGCCTTAGCTGCCTCCTGGGCCTGTAAAACTCGCCCCTTGGGTCCGAGCCCCGCCCCCGCAAAGCCCGGCCCACCCTCTCCCTTGTCCCAGCTCCCACCTTCCCCGGGTTTGTCCCCCTTGCTCCGGTTCTTTAATCCTTCAGACTCCTCCTCTGCAGCAGAAACCACGCCCCTTCCATAACCGCGCCTCTTTCGTCTTCTTTGCATTACCCCAGGATCCTCTGCTTTCCTGAGCACCACCCCCCGATTCCCGCCCTCTTTGGTTCTCTCCGCCTTTCATCAGGACCCAACCCCTTGGATTACAGCCTGATGGAACTCCTTCCAGGTCCCTTTCACGTGAACACTGTCCCCTCTGGACTGCAGTGACTTTTATCCCCCGCCCCTTTTCCCGCCTGCCTCACCAGGGCACACACGCTCCTTGGCCCGGGTCGGCAGGCTGTGATTGGCGGCGGCTGCCCCAACAGATGACGGAGGAGACAAAGTGACGGCTGCACGTCGTCTGAGGTCCCACCCCGGCCACGTGCGGCTTCTGTGATGACAGGTCCAGGAGGGCGGGGTTTTGCCTGACCAGTTACAACCCCAAAATGACCAGATCCGGCCGCGGCTGGGGAGCCGGAGCTCTGGCCAAAACTCAATAAACTCTTCTTTCTAGGTTCCTCTCCCCTCCCCTCCTCTTCTCTCCCCTCCCTTCCTCTTCCTTCCTCTCCTCTCCCTTCTCCTTCCCTTCTCTCTTCTTCTTTCCCTTTAAAGTGTCCCATTTTACTGTAAACTGGCCTCTAACTCCCCGTTCTTCTGCCTCCCCCCTCCTCCCAAATGCTTGAGTTCCCGATGTGTTCTTGCTGGTGTGAAAGAGCCTCTTGAGGATCTTGAGCCTCTGTAAAGACTCTGAGTTAGTAATGTGTATTTGCCCAAACGAATATCCGAGAGGTTTGCAACATAGAGTATAGGAATCACAGGGGTCTAAGAAAAGTAGAGGAATCTGAAGAGTGGGGTTACAGTTTAGCTAAATTATATGGTCGGGTCTGGGTCCGGGAATGGGCGGTAGGAGTCACATCTGTTTCTGTTGAGGTGGCTCAAGGAAATATGTGACCTTGTATCGAAAGTAGGGAGGTAAGACGCAGAGGGAATTTTTTTTTTTTTTGCAGTAGATTTCTCTAGCAAAAGAAGACTCTCAGTAATAAACAGAGACCTCCCTCAAAGTAGAAAAACACAAATGAAAATACATGGTGCTGTTACTTGAAAGGGTAAAGTACTGAAATGGGGCTACGGGAGCCTGAAACTGATGAAGAAAAGTATTTTGCCTTGCAAAGGTACTGAGTGAACCATCGGAAAGCCAGAAAGCAGATGGGTTGCAAAGTGGAGGTCTTGAGTCCTCCGGAGGAGATCCAGGAGCGCAGAGATGTAGCCCAGATACCGGTAGGTGGCAGCACAGGACACTTATAGAACTCAGGCTAGCCGCAGAGCCGGTTGGGGGCCTTCCTGGTGCTTTGACAGGGTTGGTTCTGATAAATAGAGAAAGAAGTTCTTGGAGGCTCTGATCCTTTAGGCTCTGTGACTTTAGTTAATGTGTGTTTGTGTGTGTGTGTGTGTGTGTGTGTTTATTCATTTGTATTGTTTGTGCTTTGAGGTGGGGTCTATCTTACTCCAGTGGTACTGGCTTAGAACTCACAGTGTAGCCCAAGCTGGCTTTGAATGTGCGGCGATCCTTCCTTTGGTCTCAGTTGCTTGTGAAGTAGGATGGGGGCGGGGAGCAGTGAGTAAAGTAAACTGGTCAATTCAGTGCCAAAGGTGTGCTACACAGATACAAACCAAAGAAAAGAAAAAACTCCACCTTTAAGAAATTCACTTATGCAGTCTGGAGAGTTTGTAGTGACCTGAGCTCAGAACTGTCTGCAACTCCAACTCCGTGGGACCTGACACTGGCTATTGGCTTTTGCCAGCACCTGCAGGTACATCTATATAACTAAAATCTTTTTTAAATTTTTTTTTTATTTTTCGAGACAGGATTTTTCTGTGTAGCCCTGACTATCCTGAAACTCAAGCTGTAGACCAGGCTGAATTTACAGAGCTCTGCTTTCCTCTGCCTCCCAAGTGCTGGGATTAAAGGTGTGTGCCACCACTGACTGCTAAGATAAATCTTTAATCCCAGCGTTTGGGAGGGAGAGACAGGCTGATCACTGTGAGTTTGAGGTCAGCCTGGTTTACATAGTAGGATAGCCAGGGCTACATTAAGAGACTTTGTTTTTTTAAAAAGGATTGTGCCAACAGAGTTGTATGTGTGCACATGCATGTGAGTACAAGCCTGCATGCATGCTCATAGCACATGGCATGTGTGAATGTCATAGGATAAATTTTCTGGATTCTGTCTCTCGTACCGTCATGTAGGGTCTAGGGACCAAACTCAGGTTATCAGACTTGACAGCAAAGGGCCTTTATCCACTGAGTCATGATGTGGGATTCCCCTCTGTATGCTGTGAATATGTCTTATTACCATTGGTTAATAAAGAAGTTACTTTGGCCTATGGCAGGGCAGGATATAGCAAACCGAGAAATCTAAGCAGAGATAAAGGAGGAAAGAAGGCAAAGTTAAGGAGATGCCATGTAGCTGCCGAAGACATTAGAACCTTACTGGTAAACCATGAATCTCGTGGTAAAATATAAAATAATAGATATGGGTTAATTTAAGATGTAAGAGCTAGATAGGAATATGCCTGAGCCGTTGACTAAACTATGTTGTAATTAATATAGTTTTGTGTGATTATTTGTGTCTGTGTGGCCAGGAAATGAAATCGCAATCTCTGATTGCAGAGCCAGCTCACCAGTCCCAGAACAACATTGTTTTTAGATTTACAGAAGTCTTGTGAAGGTGGGATAGTTTCCATACATACCTCAAACCCAGTTCCGTTATTATTATTATTTCTGTCCTGGGAGTTAAACTTAGGGCACTGTACACCCCAGGCAAGCAATCCACCACTGACTATTCAAACTCCGTTTATTATAAAGACCATACAGGTTTATTATGATTAAAGAAACAATATTGGTACAGTATCATTGATTAACATTGATGTTTTATACAGCTTTTCTTAGTTTCTTTTTTTCCCGTGTTAGGATTCCTTCCAGGATTGCGCATCATATGAAGTAACCTTACGCTTCTGTTTGGCTGTGACAGCCTTTCAGATTTACTTGATTATTGATGATTTTTAACAGAATCTCAATTTGTGTTCTGACCCAGACTCCCAAGAGAGGGATTACACATTTGCCCACCACATCTGCATTTTAATATTCTTCTTTAGTCAGTTGGATCTGAATGTGTGTTAGAAACCTGTAATCCCAATGCTGGGTAGATGCAGAGGCAAGAGGATAAGAGTCAGGGCTAGCCTCTGCTACTTAGATCAGGTGATACAAACCTGGGATATATAGGGCCCTGTCCCAAAGGGGAAAATAGCACCTGGGGAGTGGCTCAGTGGGTAAAGTGTCTGCTGTGTAAACACGAGGGCCAGAGTTTAGATCCTAAGCACCCATATAAATGCCAGGCATGCATGATGGCTCTGCCAATACATTAATTTTTTCCTGTAAGACCCCTTTTCTGGGTGGTGGTGGCCTTCAATCCCAGCACTTGGAAGGCTGGGAGGATATCTGTGAGTTTGAGGCCAATCTGGTCTACAGAAGGAGTTCCCAAAGCTACACAAAAACGCTGTCTCAAAAAAAAAAAAAGACAACCAACTTGGGGTTGGAGAGACGGCTCAACAGTTAAGAGCACTGACTGCTCTTCCAGAGGTCCTTGAGTTCAATTCCCAGCAACCATATAGTATATAGTGGCTTACAACCATCTGTAACGAGATCTGGTGCCCTCTTTTGACCTGCAGGCAGACATATGGGCAGAACACTGTATTCATAATAAATAAATCTTTTTAAAAAAGACCAATTTTCAGATTTCTGAATGAAATAACTATGGAATGATGAATGTATGATGTTTAGGCATAAAGTTGTTGACTATTCTTTAAAATATTACATTTTCTCTCTCTCTCTCTTTCTTTCTTTCCTTTATTTATTTTGGTTTTTCAAGACAGGATTTCGCGCCATACAGTGGTGGTGCATGCCTTTAATCCCAGCACTTGGGAGGCAGAGGCAGGGAGATCTCTATGAGTTCAACGTTGGCCTGGTCTACATAGTGAGTTCCTAGCTAGCCAGGACTATATAGTGAGACCCTGTCTCAAAAAAAATTTTTACTAATAGTAGTAGTATTGGCATTTTATGTGTCTGGGTGTTTTGCCTGCATGTTTGTCTGTTTATCATCTGTGTGTCTGTTGCTCAAGGAGGCCAGAAGAGGGTATTGAATTCCCAGGAGCTGGAATTACAGACAGTTGTGAGCTGCCATATGGGTGCTGGAATCGAACCTGAACTCCTGCCAACATATTTTCTTTGAAGAATTTGTAGCAGTTTCAATTCCTGAAGCAATATACAAGAGCTGTACTTTCTTTACATTTTTTGCCGCCCTTTTCCCCTTGCCAGTGCTTGATGCCAATCTTTTTAAAAAAGATTTATTTATTTATTTATTTATTTATTTATTTATTATGTATACAGTGTTTTGCTTGCATGTATGCCTGCAGACCAGAAGGGGGCGGCAGATCATTACAGATGGTTTTGAGCAACCACGTGGTTGCTGGGAATTGAACTCAGGTCCTCTGGAAGAGCAGCCAATACTCTTAACCTCTGAGCCATTTCTCCATCCCCGATGCCAATTTTTTTAATTCAATTCTAGTGTATATGTAGTAGTACCTCACTGAGGCTTTAATTTTATTTCAGTCGATTCCCTGGAACTGAAATTACAGACATTAGTGAGTTGTCTTGTGAGTTCTGGGAATCAAACTCAGGTCATCTAGAAGAACAACCAGTCCTCTTAGCTGATGAGCCAACTCTGCAACCCCGTATAGGAAACTTTTCAATATATATTTGACAAAGGAAACTATTGCAAATATCTTTTCCCCACTCTCTGGCTTGTCTCTTTTTGGAGATAAGAGTTCACTGTGAGCTGGGCCTGGTGGAGACAGAGGCAGGTGGATCTCTGTGAGTTTGAGGCCAGGCCAGCCTGGTCTACAGAGCCAGGACAGCCATGGCTATACAGAGAAACCCTGTCTTGAAATACGAAAAATAAATAAATAAAATAAATAAATAATAAGAAAAGAAAAAAAATGACTGTGTAGTACAGGTTGGCTTTGAATTGAGATCTTCCTACCTCAGCCACTGAAGTGCTAGGTTAGAACTGAGATTTAATTAGGTCTTCCTCTCTCTTTTTCCCTCTGTCTTCCTCTTCCTCTGCATGTGGATAGAACCCAGGGCCTTGTCCATTCTAGCCATATACTCTACCGCTGAGCTATAACCCCAATCCATTTAACAGTGTTTTCAGTGAACTTAAGTTCTCAACTACAGTCATATCAAATTGTTACTGAAATCAGGTCTGCTCTGTCCTGCTGAAAACCTAGAAGTCAGAGACTGGGGGAAGGAGCAGGGTATGGTAACACACACAGGTAATCTCAGTACCTGGGAAGTTGAAGCAGGAGGATTACCATAAATTCAAGGTAAGTCTAGAGTACATAGTACTTGATCAGCCAGAGATACATAGCAAGCGTCTGTTTCAAAACATCAGCAATAAAGAAACGAGTGGGAAGATTAATTAAAGTTGGCCCTGAGGAAAGTGGAGGAGACATTGCCAGTGCAAATTTCTATCTTCAAGGGCTTGGGAAGTGCAAGTGGCTGTTATGGGGCACAAACAATAAAACAGTAGGGGGGAAAGCTGGCTGAATGGGTCTTTCTCTTCAGAGCCATTTCGTCCTCCTTAAAAAAAGATTTATTTTCACCGGGTGGTGGTGGCACACTACCTTTGATCTCAGCACTCAGGAGTCAGATACAGGAGGATCATTGTAAGTTCAAGGCCAGCCTGGTCTACAGAGCAAGTTCCAGGACAGGCTCCAAAAACTATGTACAGAGGGGCTGGAGAGATGGCTCAGAGGTTAAGAGCATTGCCTGCTCTTCCAAAGGTCCTGATTTCAATTCCCAGCAACCACATGGTGGCTCACAACCATCTGTAATGAGGTCTGGTGCCCTCTTCTGGCCTTCAGGCATATACACAGACAGAATATTGTATACATATAAATAAATATTTTAAAAAAACTATGTGCAGAGAAACCCTACGTTGAAAAAAAACAAACAAAATTTATTTCATTTTATGTTATGTGTATATTTTTATGTAGGCCTATGTGTAAGTATGTGCATGTGAGCCCAGGTGCTTGAGGAGTCAGTCCAGAAGAGAGTGTCAGATCCCTGGAGCTGGAGCTACAGAGAGTTGTGAGCCACCCCACGTGTGCTGCAGACCAACCTTGATCCTCTCCATCTTCTTGAAGCTGGGCTGCACCTTAACCTCTTCCAGCAGCATCTGTGTTTCCTTTTAGATAAACCAGATTCTATGAACAAGAGAGGAGCAACGTCCTATAAAAAGGACAGATGGGGATGGAGAGATAGCTCAGAAGTCAAGAGCACTGGCTGCTCTTTCAAAGGACCTTGGTTCGATTGTCACCTACATGGCAGCTTGAAATTGTTTTTTTTTCTTTTTTTTTAATATTTATTTATTTATTTATTATGTATACAATATTCTGTCTGTGTGTATGTCTGTAGGCCAGAAGAGGGCACCAGACCTCATTACAGATGGTTGTGAGCCACCATGTGGTTGCTGGGAATTGAACTCAGAACCTTTGGAAGAGCAGGCAATGCTCTTAACCACTGAGCCATCTTTTCAGCCCCCAGCTTGAAATTGTTAACTCCAGTTCCAAGTGATCCAGTGCCTTCTGGCTTCTGTGTATACTGAATGCAAATGGTTCATAGACATATTTTCATGGAAAACAGCCATACATACATATATATACATATATATATATATACATACATATATATATACATACACACACCATATATATATACACCATATATATATGATGTATATGTACTTTTTTTTAAAAAAATGAGGATAAATTAGAGTATAGCCAGGCATAGTGGTGCCTGCCTATAATCCCAGTGTTTGTGTGGAGGTCAGAGAACAATGATGCTGTCTAGGGGTACAGGAACATATTTGTTTTTTCTGCCAATTAAATGCAGGAAAGGTCGGCCAGTGGTGGTGCACGCCTTTAATCCAAGCACTCAGGAAGTAGAGACAGGCATATCTCTTTGAGTTTGAGGTCAGCCTGGTCTACTAAGTGAGTTCCGGGATAGCAGAGCTACCCAGAGAAACCCTGTCTCAAAATAAATACATAAATAAATAAATAAATAAATAAATAAATTGCAGGAAAGAAGTTTTATTGAAATCTTGGGGGAATACCAGCAGAGCCATCATATAATATCAGAAAAAACAGGGTCCTCGTTCAGGGTTCTTTGTTTCATTAATAAAATAATGCAAAATGAACTTAAACGGAAGCTCATGTACAATTTATTAAAGTTTAAAAAGAAAATCCCAGGGTAGGCAAACTGCAAAGGTTGCAGCATCCAGGGCAGAGGAGGGTGAAGAAGATAAGCCTGGAGGTAAACCCAGGTGGCAGGCAGCCCCACCTGGAGGAGGGCTTAAGAAAAAGAAAGGAAGCACAAAGCACTAGTTACGGAGTTTAAAAGCATATTTAGGCTCTGGCTAGTATGTGAGCGAAAAAGACAGAAGAGAAGAAAAAGAAGTGGTCAGGCCTCAGAAAGGTGGGCAGAGCCAGAAGAACCTCTTGGTGGCTCTTAGGGACTGCACTAGAGAAGGGAATGCTGGGAAGGAAAGCATGTTGTGTTAAGGTGAACCTGCCTTCATAGCCAAGACTCTGTCCGCTCCACTGCAGCAGGGAGGAGACAGGAGCACAGCTCCGTCTAGAGGTAGATTCTATTATTTGCAGGAAGATACAGAACTTGACTTTCCCTCCTTTGTGAGTCTCAGGTTTGAACTCAGGCCATCAGGATTGGCAGCAAGCCCTGCTACCCACTGGCCTGTCTCACCTATTTCGTAGTTTTACATAAGAAGACCCACCTTGAATGTAGGTGACGCTGTTCCTTGGTCTTGGAGAAAATGGGAAGAATACTCCC
This sequence comes from Microtus oregoni, assembly GCF_018167655.1. NCBI lineage: Eukaryota > Metazoa > Chordata > Mammalia > Rodentia > Cricetidae > Microtus > Microtus oregoni. Next base: position 5,655,868 of record NW_024543076.1, on the reverse strand, counting down.
ATACAGACATCCCTCTGATTTCTGTTCTAGGTTGTGGACGTTACCAGCTCTCTCAACTCTGCCACTGTGACTTCCCTGCTATGATGGACGTTACTTGGAACTGTGATCTAAAATAAACCTTCCTCCCTCTGTGGCTTTCGTCACTGCAATTGATCACACCAACAGGAAACAAAACTAATAGGTCAGGTGTCCTGTTCTGTCATTCCTTTCTCATTCCCTTGAGGTGGCGTCTCTTACTGAACCAGAAACTCACATTTTATGGTTTGCCTGGATGGCCTGCAAGACCCAGTGATTCTCTTGTCTCTTTCCCTACCATATCATACACTTCACAGACACCTGGAAGACGCTGCAGAGGACATGTGGCTGCTTACTCTGGCTCCTGTGGTGTAGCCTCACACATGACGGTTTCAAATTGTTTGCATCAGACTTTTTGCTACCACAAGTCTTAGGGACCATACAACAGTTTCCACTCAGGCAAAAGGTGTATGTGTGTGTGTGTATGTCTGCACACGCCCTAGCAGATGGACTTTGGTAGCTAGTGAAAAGGAACAATGCCAGTAGTGTAAACAATTTGGCGCAAAGGTTTTGTTTGGCATGATTAGCACAAATATTTGTGTTTTTGTTTTGTTTGAGACGAGGTCTCTCCGTATAACCTTGGCTGTCCTAGAACTCACTCTGTAGACCAGGCCGGCCTCAGTCTCAGAGATCCATCTACCTTTGCCTCCCAAGTACTGGGATTAAAGGCATGCATCATCATGCCTGGCCTTGTTTTGTTAGTTTTTATTTTTGTTTTTTTATTGTTTTTTAAAATGTAGCTGGGAGTGGTGGCGCATGCTTTTGATCCCAGCTCTTGGAAGGCAGAGGCAGGCAGATCTCTGAGTTCGAGGATAGCCTGGTCTACAGGATGAGTTCCATGACAGCCAGGGTTACAGGGTTACAGAGAAACTTTGTTTCAACCCCCCCCCAAAATTACATTTAATTAATCTTTAAAGTTTAAATTAATGTTAGCTGGGTAATGGTGGCACATACCTTTAATCCCAGCACTCGGGAGGAAGAGGCAGGTGGATCTCTGTGAGTTCAAGGCCAGCCTGGTCTACGAGAGCTAATTCCAGGATAGGCTCCAAAACTACATAGAAACCCTGTCTCAAAAACCAAAAAAAAAAAAATTATTAAAAAAGATTACCTTTAGTTAATTACTTTGTTAATTTTGCGTGTCTATGATCGAGGGCAATTTGTGGGAGTTGGTTTTGTGTACTCACTAGTGAGTTCTAGGATCATCAGGTTTGTCAGCAAGCCTTGTTTAAAGGCTGAGCCATCTCACTAACCCTTGCTCTGGTTTTTATTTGCTGGCTAGATAAGAAAGTAAGCCCCCCCCCGGGTGTCACATTCCTGTTCTTCCTCCTTGACATTGTAACAGAAAACCCTTTCTGACATTTTCAGGAGCAGGCTGAACAAGTAACGTGAAGAAAGAAGCTGCTAAATGAAGTTGACCATGTGGTGACACACACACGCGCATGCACACACGCGCACACACACGTACACATGCACACACATACGAGCGCACACACGTACACACACGTACACATGCACACATGCACACACATACGAGTGCGCACACACATGTACACACATGCGAGCGCGCACACACACACACACACACACACACACACACACACACGGAAGCTGTTGCAGCAGAGCGGCATCTGCAGAGATGACAGCAGAGCAGCCAGTTCTGATATCCACAGAAGTCGTGCTGTCATTAGAGTGGCCCCAGGGCCGAGGAACTGTGCAGCCTTTCTAGTGGCAGAGGCAGAGCCACCGGAGCAGTGGCAGTGCTGAAGGAAGGGCCCCTGAAGTCATTGTAATCAGTGCATCAACAATGACTGTGGCAGAGACAGCATGGTAACTTCCAGAGACAGGGAACCAGTGCCACTGAGTGCTGTCAAGAGTAGACAAATCAGCCGGGCAGGGTGGCACACACCTCAATCCCAGCACTCGGGAGGCAGAGGCAGGCAGATCACTGTGAGTTCAAGGCCAGCCTGATCTACAAAGCTGGGCACCAGCAACTCCCCAGTGCTCTAGACCTGGGTGCTATGATAGCATGAGCTGAGGAATTGTGACACTCTAGGTCTACATATGTTCTCTAACAATTTTGCTAAAGGTCTTTTATACCCCAGGCCTACAAAAAGAGTAGTAAGGGCTGGAGAGATGGCTCAGTGGTTAAGAGCATTGCCTGCTCTTCCAAAGGTCCTGATTTCAACTCCCAGCAACCACATGGTGGCTCACAACTATCTGTAATGAGGTCTGGTGCCCTCTTCTGGCCTTCAGGCATACACACAGACAGAATATTGTATACATAATAAATAAACATTTAAAAAAAGAGTAGTAATATTTGTCATTGTAAGCCTAAGGGTCCTGGTACCTCAGGCCTGCACAAGGAGATGTAATACTAGTACGTGCCACCTACTGCTGTTCCCTACCGTTTATTGCCACTGTGCTACTGCTCTCTGTCAAAGGCCAAGGGACACAGCAGCTGTCAAACCCAGTACTGTAAGAACTTCACTTACACTTTTTTTTGGATCCTCAGCCAACTGCTTGACAACACAATGAGGCCTGGGCAGGTTCAGGCAGAGTATGAGGGACTCTAAGTGCCTTTCTCTGATAAGAGCATCACAAGGGAGTTTGAAGTCCTCCAGCGAGTTGACTGACACTTAAGGAAGGGCTTCCTTGTAGTCAAAAGGTTTAGAACTTGGCCCTAGAGCATCGGTTCTCAACCTATGAGTTTTGACCCTTTTGGAGGTGGCATATCAGATATCCTGCATATTAGGTATTTACATTACAATCCATAACAGAAAAATTACAGATATAAAGTAGCAACGAAATAATTTTATGGTTGGCGGTCACCATAACATGAGGAACTTTGCATTAAAGGGTTGCAGCTTTAGGAAGGTTGAGAACCACTGCCCTAGAGCCATCTTCCCTATAGAAATGTCTGAAGAAAGAATAGAAGAAGAAAGATGCTTCAAGGCCAGCCTGGTCTACAGAGCCAGTTCCAGGCCAGCCAGGGCTACACAGAAAAACCCTGTCTCAAAAAAAACCAAGCAAGCAAGCAACCAACCAACCAGGAAGGAAGGAAGGAAAGAAAAAAAGAAGAAAGCTGCAGCAAAAGCCCAAGTAAGCTAGTTTGTGTACCCATGGAGACTTCAGGAGCAGCACATAGATGCTGGAGGCTTGAGATGCTGGTGCAAGTTGTTGGACTGGAAGTTACTGTTCATCATTCTCTGACCACCAAGGCCGCCTCTGAGAGCCTTAGCTTGTTCATAACCCAAATGATTCCTGTTGGTCCTTAGTCCCAAAATGTGGCACTATGGACTAGTTCTCATTCGTGGCCAAGTGAGATGCATTTGCTATAATAAATCATCTTAAGTCAGTGCAGTGCATACACTTTCAGTCCCTCCCTCCCTCCCTTCCCCTTTCTTCCCTTTTTGGCTCCCATTCCTCTTGATATACAGTTCAGGGGCTGGGCTCACACTTTGATTCTCTTGCTTTTGTCTTCTGAATGTTGGGATCACAGGCATATACTATTCATCATGCCCGGCAGATATCTAAATTGTCCCTTCAATGACTTGGTCTCCTGACAGCATTCATGCATTCGTGCAATTCTTTTTCTTTAACTTGTTTGCTCAATTGTTTTTTTTTAAATATTTATTTATTTATTTATTATGTATACAATATTCTGTCTGTGTGTATGCCTGCAGGCCAGAAGAGGGCACCAGACCTCATTACAGATGGTTGTGAGCCACCATGTGGTTGCTGGGAATTGAACTCAGGACCTTTGGAAGAGCAGGCAATGCTCTTAACCTCTGAGCCATCTCTCCAGCCCCTTGTTTTTGTTTTTTTAAGACAAAGTTTCTATGTGTAGCCCTGACTGTCCTGTAACTCACTCTGTAGACCAGGCTGGTCTTGAACTCATGAAGCTCCACCTGCTTCTCCCTCCCAAGTGCTAGGATTGAAGGTGTGCGCCATTACCACCTGGGAACATTTTATTGTGTGTGTGTGTGTGTGTGTGTGTGTGTGTGTGTGTGAGTGGAGGTCAGAGGGAGACAGTAGTGTGTTGCCGGGAGTGGGCCTGCTTGTTTGTCCTGGCCACCTGGCTAGCTTAGCCCTGAAATAATCACACAGAAACTATATTAATAAAACACTGCTTGGCCCATTAGCTCTAACTTCTTATTGACTAACATTTACATCTTAGTTTAACCCATTTCTATTTATTTTTTATTTTTTGGTTTTTCAAGACAGGGTTTCTCTGTAGCTTTGGAGCCTGTCCTGGAACTAGCTCTTGTAGACCAGGCTGGCCTCGAACTCACAAAGATCTGCCTGCCTGTCTCTCCCGAGTGCTGGGATCAAAGGTGTGTGCCACCACCACCCTGCTAACCCATTTCTATTAATCTGTGTATCACCACGTGGCAGTGGCTTACTGGAAAAGATTTAGCACATCTGTCTCTGGCGGTTCCATGGTGTGTCTCTCTCCTCCTCCACCTTTCTTCTTCCCAGCATTTAGTTGTCTTCCCCACCTAAGTTCTGCCCTATCAACTAGGCCAAGGCAGTTTCTTTATTCATTAGCCAATGAAAATAACACATGGACAAAAGGACCTCCTATACCAGTAGTGGGAAACAGTTCTCTCATTCCACATTGTGGGCCCCAGGGGTCACACTGGTCATTAGTATTGGTAGCAAGCACCTCTATCCACTGAGCCATCTTGCCAATCCTGTGAGTCACTTTTAATAAATAGAACACATGAAAAAAGAAAGGTGCTGGAGAAATGGATGGCTCAGCAGTTATGTACTGCTCTCGCAGAGGACCAGGTTTGGCTCTCTGCATCCAAGTTGGGTGACACACAGTTGTCTGTAACTCCAGCTTGAGAGATGTAGATTCCTTTGGCCTCTGAGGGCACTTGCACACACACATAATTAAAAATGAAATAAATTGACCTGCTGGGTTCTGCTCGGCCTGGGCAGGTGGAAGACACTCACAGGCCAGTCCTGCACTTCAAGGTGCCAGGTGGGCACCTTTACAATGAGCAACTGTATGGTGGAGAGACGGGAAAGAGAAGCTGAGCAGGTCATGTGCTGTGGAGTGGCAGGACTGAACAAGGAGGCAGTGGGGAAGAGGCTGAGTGGGTGGTCTGTGCTGCCACCTGGGGTCATGGTGACGTCTAGCCAAGGCTGATGCCAAGGGCCATGTCTGGATTGGTGGCCCTAGAGCAGCCAGGGTCTGCATGGATGTCTGTGGCTCCTATTACCACTGAAGATCCTGCAGATCCCCCAGGGTCTGGGCCTCCATCTGCTGCATGTTGGTGTCTGAGACCTGTTGACCGAGATTTCTGTCCTGCCTGGTCCTGCAGCTGTTCAGTCCCAAAGAAACACACAGAGGTCTACATTATAAACTGATAGGCCTATTAGCTCAGGCTTCTTATTAACTCTTACATCTTAAATTAACCCATAATTCTTGTCTGTGTTAGCCACACGGTTTGGTACTTTTTATCAGTGATGCATTCTCATCTTGCTTCCTTTGCATCTAGGTGACAACTGCAGACTGAGCCTTTCCTTTTCCCAGAATTCTCCTGTTTTGGTCACTCCACCTATACTTCCTGCCTGGCTACTGGCATTTTATTAAACCAGTACAAGTGACAAATCTTTACAGGGTACAAGACCATTGTCCTACAGCAGAGAGCCAGGCTGCCACCTTGCTATGCTGATCTGAGTGGACTGTACTGTCACCCAGGGCCATGGTGACATTTGGCTCTGTCTATATCTGGGCCTCTGATCTTACCCCGGCTGGGGTCTGTGTTGATGTCCGTGGCCTGTGTTGCTACCAAAGACCACATGGATGCCCGGGTCCTGGGTTGCCACCTGTAGCCATGTTGATGTTCGAGGACTTTGCCACCAATGGGGCCATGCAGATCTGAGTAGCCTTTGCTACTATCCAGGATCACAATGGTATCTGGCCTGAGCTGCTGCCAAGGGCTATGTTTGGGTCCATAGTCCTGTTGCAGCTAGGGTCAGTATTGGTGTTCATGGCCTGTGGCCATGCAAACTACATGTGTTGAAATCTGAGGGCCATGTTGAGCTGGCCCTGCCTTTTGCTGATCATGGGAGGTCTAGCCTTGCCTCTCTCTGGCACACAGGAGAGCTTGCCCCTTGACCCCTGCCCCTCAGCACGTTCACAGGAGAGCTGTCCCTGATGGTGAGTACACAAGAGTGCTGTCTCTACCTCTTGCCTGAGGGAGCTGGTCCCTGCAGAGGCCCAGACTGACCAACTCAGCTACCACCCAAGCCCATAACACACCCAGTGCCTGGAGTTGGTCTACCCCAACATCTACTCCATCTATGACCTGCTACAGTGCTGGAAGGGAGCCATCCTGTGGAATCAGAGCTACAGGATCTCTTGACTTGAGGGGGTAGCAGGATGCCCGAGAGGAGTTTCAGTGAGGGTCCAGTATTGATGACGTACCAGAAGCCAGAGGCTTTGAACTGGACCCACAACTCATTGCAGTGACCATTTGCAAGGGAAGCTGATTGGACAGGGGGGTTTCCTGGGCGACACACCACAGCTCCTAATGATGGAGAGTGAACCAAGAGGTGGTGGAGAGGCAGGAAAGACAGAGGAACCAAGTGGTTTGTTGTTGTTTTTTTTAAATTAATACTTTTTCTCTTTTTTGTGTGTGTGGACACTGTAAGGGTGAGGGGTAGATATGGAGGGACTGGGAAATGAGTGGGATTGGGGTGCATGATGTGAAATTCCCAAAGAATCAATAAAAAATTGTTTTACTAAAATTAAATAAATCTTTAAAACATGAGGTGTTGTCACTCTTATAATTGGAATTGCAAGATTATGACTTATTTTTTCAGGAGACTATTGCTTTCTCAGTTCCATGCCTCAGCTTCCATTTTTTGTTTTATTATTATTAGTTTTTATTTTTTATATATTTTTATTTTGTGTACATTGGTGTTTTGCCTGCAGGTATGTCTGTATGAGGGCATCAGATCCCCTGGAACAGAAGTTATAGACAGCTGTGAGCTGCTATGTGGGTGCTGGGAATTGAACTTGGGTTCTCTAGAAGAGTAGCTAGTGCTCTTAATTGTTGAGCTATCTCTCCAGCCCTGTTTTATTATTATTATTACTATTATTATTATTATTATTGGTTTTTCGAGACAGGGTTTCTCTGTGGCTTTGGAGCCTGTCCTGGAACTAGCTCTGTAGACAAGGCTGGTCTCGAACTCACAGAGATCCGCCTGCCTCTGCCTCCCAAGTGCTGGGATTAAAGGCGTGCGCCACCACTGCCCGGCACTGTTTTATTATTTTTAAAATTATTTTTATTTCATGTGTATGAATGTTTACCTGCATGTATGTATGTGTACCATGTGCATGCCTGATGCGGGTGGAGGCCAAGAAAAGGTGATCAGATCCCCTGAAACTGGAGTTGCAGACAGTTGTGAACTGCCATGTGGCTGCTGGCAACCAAAGGTAGGTCCTCTGCAAGCACAGCAAAAGCTTTGAACTCCTGAGTCATTTCTCCTGCCCCTTGCTCTTTTTCTATTTGTTTTTTAGATAGGGTCCCATGTAGTTCAGGATTGCACTGAACAAACTGTGTAGCCAAGAATTGCCTTAAATTCCTGAGCCTGAGCCGGGTGGTGGTGGTGCACACCTTTAATTCCAGCACTCGGGAGGCAGGGGCAGGTGGATCTCTGTGAGTTTGAGGCCAGCCTGGTTTACATACAGAGTGAGTTCCAGGACACGCTCTAAAACTACACGGAGAAATCCTGTCTCAAAAACACCAAAATAAATAAACAAAATAAAAAAAATAAAAATAAATAAATAAAAAATAAAAAACTTTTACTGAGCCTGCTGCCTCTATCTCCCAAGTGCTGAGATTACAGGCATCTGATATCATGCTTGGCCTCAGCTTACATACTTTGGTAAAGCCATGTTGACCAGGCCCACATGTCAAGGTACTGAGGCTTGCCCCTAGTTCCTAAGGAGCTGAGGCTGTTACTCCAAGCCCTGGAGGAACTGAGTTCTGCCAACAATCATGGGAGAGAGCTCAGAGCAGAGATACTGCAGCCAACCCGGCACATCAAAGTTTCTGAGAAGCCCTGAACTGGAGGGCCCAGTTAATTTGTGCCAAAATTCTCGACTTGCAGAAACTTTGAGATAACCAGTGTTGTTTTAGGTTGCTAAATCCTGGGATTATTACATACCAATAGAGAATACCCTGACTGAATCTACTTAGCTCTTAATTGTGTGCTCCTTACTGCTCTATTATTTCCAGGGGCAAAGGGATTACCAGGCTCTCATTGGCTGGCCTCTGCATTCTCCAGAATCAATAACAGCTCTGTTCTGTCTACACTCAATACTACAATTCGAAAGTTCAACTCCTTTGTGTGTGTGTGTGTGTGTGTGTGTATGTTTTTGAGAGAGGGTTTTCTGTGTAACAGCCCGGTTGTCCTAGAACTTGCTTTGTAGACCAGGCTGAACTCGAACTCTCAGATTCATCTACCTCTGCCTCCTGAGTGCTGGGATTAAAGGTATGTACCACCGTGCCCAGTTTAAACTCCCTTTTCAGTTCCTTGCTTGCTCTAGAAAAATAGCTAAATACTCCGACCATGGGTAACTGTTTTTGAGATCTCTTGACTAGGGTGCCGAGTTAGCTTGCTCCAAATCTTCCCCAGATTTGTAATTTTACCATTAAGAAAATCAGTCTCTCTCTCTCTCTTTCTTTCTCATACTGGGTTTCGTGGTTTCGTGCAGCACAGGCTGCCCTCAGATTTACCATTTAGCCTTGAAATCCTAATTCTCAGCCTCCAAATGCAACCTGTGTAATTACTATGGCAAGTACCTCTTCGGTTGTAAGGTCTAGCCTCATTAAGGAAATCCATTGCAAAGTCTTCAATTAAAAGAATCTGTTTTTTGTGCGAAAAACTCACAAGCGCGAAAGGAGCAAATGGTTTCAATTCCCGCCGCTCACAGATAAGGGTTAGTTCCGCCCACCCTTGCTTTAAAAGCCCTTTCAGTGGGCGGAGCTGCTTTCAATCTCACAGATTAGGAAAATGAAGCGGACCTCGTAGTCGACGCGCTCCTGAAGGGGCGGGGTCGGTAGACTGGGCGCGAGCGGATTGGTTGGGGGCGTGGCCCTGAGGCTTGGCCCCGCCCAGGCCCTCGCACGGAACCCAGCCTGAGTGACGGGAGGGAGCTCTGGTCGCTCCCGCTTCGCAGCTATGGCGCCTCGGGGCCGCGCCCAGTCCTCAGTTGGCCGGCGGAGCCTCAGTCCTTTCCTCTGCTCACTCCGACCGTGAGAACCCGGGCGGCTCCGAGGGAGCGGGGAACGCGTCCGGCGACGGGCACCATGAGTAGCGGCCCGCCCTGCGAGGCGGACAGCCCGAGGCGGCGCGGCACCTGCTGAGAGAAAAGAGGGAGCGGCCCGGCGCGGCGAGCGGCTGAGGTGTGGCGGAGGCTGGTCCGCGCCTCGGCCATGTCGCTGCTCTGCGTGCGTGGTGAGTGCGCGGCCGGCTGGACCCGAATCTCCCGCGCCTGCCCCACGCGCTTCTCGGAGCGTCCGGGCACCGCCTCTCCCGAACTTCACTCCTCGTGCGTCCCGGGGTGGTGGGTGCCCCGGAGGGGGATGCGTTCCTCGTCCCGGGTAAACATTCGGCGAGTTCCCCCTCCACCGTGACCTCCCTTCTGCTGTGGACTGCTGCTCTTCATTCTGACAGCCGGTGACAGTGTTGGTTACCTTGCCGGGTTCTGTAAACAGTGGACGGGGTCTGAAGAGAGTGGCTTCGTTAGGGGACCGCCAGCCTGTCCGGAGCCGGCAGCCTCGCCTTCTTCCCCCTGCTCTGTGAAAGTACTGGGCTGGAAGCGGCTTCTCTTGTATCGCTCTGGCCGTGTTAGTGGTACAGCTGTTACGTCCCTTTAGTTTATTTCTTGATTTGCATCTTACTCTTGTCTGGCTCCTCCCTGGCTCCTTCCCTTGTCTAGGCTGAGATTATTTTCGCATAACGCTCTGAGGAAGAATATGCTGCCCTCTCTGCTTTGGGAGCAAAGCATGGAGATATGGTTTATTGTAGTTGAGCTTCTGTTCCTTTCTCTGAGGGCACTTGATGCACCCAGGAAGGGATGTGTGTTTGTGTGTGATTTTTGTTGGTAACAGTCTTGTTATGTAGCCCAGGCTGGTTTTGAACTCATTGTGATCTAAGCGCCTCATCTCCTGGGATTACAGGAAGCTTTGGAGTTTCAGTCGTATGAGGTACAGTGTCCTGGTTGGACGTAGATCTGTGTGAGTGGAGTCTATTCGTGGCTGGTTTTTGTAGTATTCCGAGAGCCAGACTCCGTAGATGTTTTGAATGAATGCAAGAACCGTGATTTTAGAGAGATTATCAGGTCAGAAAAAGTAGGGTTTGGATGGCTGATTGAATTTGACAAAACGGTGTGCTAAAGTGGCTTGATTGCCAGAGCGTATTTACCCGCTAAGGCCTCCCCAGAGCCTTTTCCTGTCGCTTTTTACCGGACAGCCAAGAGTTCATGTTGCTTTTGGCCATCCAGATTAGAAGCATTGTTGTTTGTGAGCCCTCTGATTACAGGGCTTTCCCCAGCTGCTGGCAAATGGGGCCGCTTTGGGTTGTTCTCTTCCACTGTCTAGTAAAGCTGCGCTAACCCCAAATAGGATTTGGTTACTTCCGGGGATTATGAGGGATACCGTTTTTCTTCTTTAGTGGTTGATTTTTCATTAATGAGAATTTTGCTTTGGTTTTAGGGAGGCATTTTCCCGCAGCAGCTGGGAATCTATTTATTCCTTTAGATCCCTGCTGCCGTGTGGCAGGATTTGGGAGAGGTTGGGTTTGGGAATGCTTCTTGGACAGTTTATTAATTCCCTGCTGCCTCACCATACAGAGCTAGACCTTATGAAAGACTCTGTAGGCAGGGGCATTTTAAAACCACATATTATCTATCCGAATTTAAATAAGTAGAGAAACTGCTGCGGTTCTTGTTTGTCTGGACAGTCAGCTATCTAGTCTCACGGTCTCTGTCCCCTCTGCCCCTTCTCCAGCTTTACTCTAGAGTCAGCCCTCCTACGTCCCACTTTCTTGGATTAGAGGTTTGCACTACCGTGCCTGGTTTGCTTCCTGCTTGTTTGCTGGGGTTTGAACTTGTGCCCTTGGCACGTTATGCATGCACTTAACCATGGATCTAGACCCTTAGCCCCTCTGCTTTTTGAGAGGGGAAGTGGGTAGGGCAGAGTCTTACTTCGTAGCCTAGGCTGGCCTTGGTCTTCAGAGTTTTTCAGTTGTTGGTGTGAGCTATTACACCTGACAAAAACTAAATTTTATACAGTGACATTCCTTGCATTATATTCTGTCAGCTGGAATTTGTATTTTTGTTGCCTTTTTTAAAATTTTTTGAGATAATGTTTCATTTTGTAGTCCACAATAGCCTACATAACTCATTATGTAGCCCTGGCTGGGTTTGAACTGGTGGTGACTGGTGGTGATCCTCCTGCCTTAGTCTTCTAAGTACTGGGATTTGCTATACCTCATCACACACACACACACACACACACACACACACACACACACACACACACACATTTAATTCCAGAATTTTGGAGGCAGAAACAGGCAGGTCTCTGAGTTTCAGGCCAGCCTGGTCTACATAATGAATTCCCTGCCTACTGTGACTACTTAGTGAGACCTTCTCTCTAAAATAAGCAAACAAAACCAAAACAACTCCACAAACAAATGCTGGGATTATAGACCTATGCCCACCCAGCACCCCTCACTGGGAGGAGGAATGTTACTTATTGCCTGAGAGCATACTATCTAGTGATACTTTTTAACAATTCAATTTCAATTCATCTTGAAGTAGAATTGGGTTAAAAACTTTTCAGACTGGCATGGTGGCTCATGCCTTTAATTGGAAGGCTGAGGTAATTGGACCTCTGAGTTTGAGGCCCCCTGGTTTTCAAAGCAAGTTTCAGGACAGTTACACAGAAGAACCCTGTCTCCAAGAGAGAAAAAAAAAGAGAGGAAGAAAAAAAGAAACTCTTTTCTTTTCTTTTTTTTTTTTTTTTGGATTTTCGAGACAGGGTTTCTCTGTGGCTTTGGAGCCTGTCCTGGAACTAGCTCTGTAGACCAGGCTGGTCTCGAACTCACAGAGATCCTCCTGCCTCTGCCTCCCGAGTGCTGGGATTAAAGAAAAGAAACTCTTTTATGTATTTAAATTCAAACTGTAGTTAGCAATATATAAATTGGTAAATTGAGTTTTTTTTTATTGTTTTGCCTTTGCCTTTATTAATTTATTTGAGACAGTACCTCTACCTTCTAAGTGCTAGCCAAATTGGCTTTGACCCTTCAATCATGCCTCATTTCCCACAGGTTAAAGGCTCTCAGTATCTTGATTCCTGTGTTCTCTCTCATATGCTTCTTTATCTTTTAATTTTTATTATATTGGTATGTGTATGAATTTTTTGCCTGCATGTGTGTTTGTGTACCGCATGTGTGCCGGATGCTGTGTGAGACCAGAAGAGGCCTTGGATCCCCATGGAACTGGTGTTACAGATGGCAGTAAGTCAGTATGTGGGTCCTATAATCGAATCCTTGTCCTTTGGAAGAGTAGCTAGTGCTCTTAACTGATGAGCTATCTCCTCAGTCCCTAAAAAGTGTTTATTTAGAGTGTGCATATTTGTAGGTTCATGCCTTTTGTGGAGGTCAAATGACAACTAGCTGGAGTCAGTTCTTTCCTCCCACCATGTGGGTCTGGAGATGGAAGTCTGGTTATTAGTCTTGGCAGCAAGTGCCTTTGCCTACTAAGTCCCTGGCTGGCCCTAGCTCTCCTTTTTCATATATGTGTTCTTTTTAAGAATTTATTTTAAATTATGTGCATACACGTATGTCTGTATGGGGATATGTCCATCTGTAGATACAGGTGTCCCCAGAGTCCAGAGTGACAGTTGGATGCTGGAGCTTGAGTTGCAGGAGAGTGAGACACCCCTGTATGGGTGCAGGCAACTGAATTCAGGTCCTCTACAAGAGCTACAGTGTGTGCTCTTAATTACTGCAGCATCTCTCCAGAGATGACACTTTTACCAGCCCTTTGCTCTTAACACTAACTTTGTTCATTCCTGCATCTGCTTTGTTCTGTGCTGGTACCCTCTAAAAGACTGATATCTCCTACTTATCTAAAATACTTCCTTTCACAGTTTAAAGCCTGCCTCTGTTGAAAACTTCCTCAGTCCCCATTGACCTTTTTCTCCTTTAAACCTTAGAGAACTTGTGGTCTGGGCAGCAGCACTAATTTGGATGTGAATCGTGTACTCTGGCATTGGTCTTGTATTATTACACTTAAGGTGACCTGAACAGAGAGACAGCATTGGTTGGATCAAACAGGAATTGTCTTACCCCTTGTAAGAGGCACAATGAAAAACCAGATTGAGGGAGTTATTGTTATTGAAGAGGAGATTGGTTAGACTAATAAACAGTGTAGAAGCCGTTTGAATAACACAGAAAGTTTAATTCTGAGTAGATTTAAGATGGAAAGTTTCATAATAACAGATAGAAAATAGTTTAAAAGGTTTTCTAGATCACTTTGTCAATAAAAGAATAGAACCAAGATAAATGGGTTAGTGGTTTAAATTATAGGATTTTGTCAGGTGGTGGCTAATTTCTTTATCTTAGCATTTGAGAAGTAGAGCTAGAAAGATCAGGAGTTCATGACTAGCCTAAAAGTTCTGTGAGAGCTTTTGTCAAAAGACCAAATATAAATAAATTCTTGAGACCTTTATGTTAAGGGCTGGGGTTATAGCTGAGGTTGAGCTGCCTCACAGGTCCAGCCCCTGGATTTGATCCCTAACACCACAAAAATGAACACAAACCCCAAAAGAAGAATGTTGACAGTTAAGGTTTTTTTTAAAGAAAGAAATATGATAGCCTACTTATGAGAGCTACTGTATATTGTAAGCAGTAAGTGAAGCAGTTGGAGGAGTGTCCTAATGGCTCCACAAACTGCCCAAGTCACACAACTGTTGGAGGGCTAGTTCAGTCTTATGCTTGTTTCCCCCCATAAGTCCAGAGTCAGTGAGCTCTCACTTGCTTGGGTCAGCGGTTTCTGTGGGTTTCCCCATCTTGATCTTGGTCCCTTTGCTGATAATATCGCTTCTTCATCTCTAAAACTGGACTCCAGGAGAGTTTGGCCCAGTGCTTAGCTGTGGATCTCTGCATTTGCCTCCATCAGTTACTGGATGAAGGTTCTGTGATGACTATTAAGGTAGTCATCAATCTGACTACAGAGTAAGGCCAGTTTAGATACCCTCTCTACTATTGCTAGCTTAGCTGGGGTTTTCCTTGTGCACTCCTGGGAATTTTCCTAGCACCAGGTTTATACCTAACCCCATAATGACTCCCTCTTTCAAGGTAACTCTTTCTTTGCTCTCCCTCTGTGTCTTTCACCCAACTCAACTTTCCCTATTCCTCATGTTCTCCTCCCTGCTCCCCTTATCCTCTCCCTACTCCCCTGTTTATTTGAGTTTTTAAGAAACCATTATGTTGCCAGGTAATGTGCTAGACACATTTAATTCCAACGTTGGGGAAGCAGAGTCAGGTGGATCTCTGAGTTCAAGGCCAGCTCATTCTACAAAGTGAGTTCCAGGATAGCCAGGGCCACCCAGAGAAACCCTGTCTCCCCTCCCACCAAAAAAAAAAAACCAAAACAAAACCCCACACACAAAAACAAAACCATGTTATTTATTTTTATTCTCAAAAAACCCATTATGTTATTTATTTATTTATTTGTTGGTTTTTCAAGACAGGGTTTCTCTGTACAACAGCTCTAGCCGTCCTGGAACTAGCTCTTATAGATCAGGCTGGCCTTGAACTCATGCTGTAAACCAGACTGGCCTCGAACTCACAGAGATCCATCAGCCTCTGCCTCCTGAGTGTTGAGATTAAAGATGTGCGCCACCAATGCTTGGTGAAATCATTGTGTTATGGATTTCACTTTGGTTCTCTCTCTCTCTCTTTCAAGACAGGATTTCTCTGTAGCTTTGGAGCCTGTCCTGGAACTAGCTCTTGTAGACTAGACTGGCCTCAAATTCACAGAGATCCGCCTGCTTCTGCCTCCCAAGTGCTGGGATTAAAGGTGTGCGCCACTACCACCTGGCAACTTTGATTTTCTCTAAACATTTGCTAAAATATAACAAAACTTATTGGCTGGTCTTGGTGGTACACGTCCTTAATCCCATGCAGAGCCAGGCAGATCTCTGTGAGTTCAAGGTCAGCCTGGTCTACGTAGTGAGTTCTAGGACTCTGGAATATGTAGAGATACCCTGTCTCAAAAAACAAAACAAACTATATATATCTTTAATATGTTTTGGTACAAGTATACTCAGAATAATGATACTATTTTGTTTCCATTGTAGTCAGTTCAATATAAGAGCAACCTCAGTAAACTAAAGACTCTTTAGCTTCTCTTGGTATTCTCTTGGTATGCATCACTAACTTTAATGTAAGCATTTTGAGAATTGGGCCTTTTGTATTTCTTTGTAATTCAAATAATTGAACTATGGATCCTGATCCCGATTTATTCCATAAGCGACCACCTTTCATTTGTTACATTGGGTGTGGTGACACACATCTATAGTCGTAGCATTTAGTGGGTGAACATAGGAGGATCAGTAATTCAAAGGCCAACCCTGTGTACACAAGAACTTGTTTCAAAAAGAAGAAGAAAATAGTTTTGGATTGTTAGTAGTGGCACATACCTATAACCCCAATATGCTGGAGTTATGGCAGGAGGATCACCATGAGTTCAAGGCTGGCTTGGCCTACTGAGTGAGATCCTTTAAAAAAAAAAAGTCTTGAGAATTCTCAGTTTTTAATTAGATTATTTGGTATTTTGGTATTCTTAAGTTATATATAAAATATCTATATAAAGACTTCTGTTCTGTGTGGGGTTGGTGAAGATCTTTTCCCGTTAAGTTGACTGCCATTTTGTCTTATTGACTGTGGATTTTTGTTTGGTTGGGGTTTTTTTTTTTTCATTTTTTTTTGAGACAGGTTTTTTTTTTTAAAATATTTTTATTTATTTATTATGTATACAATATTCTTTCTGTGTGAATGCCTGCAGGCCAGAAGAGGGCACCAGACCTCATTACAGACGGTTGTGAGCCACCATGTGGTTGCCGGGAATTGAACTCAGGGCCTTTGGAAGAGCAGGCAATGCTCTTACCCTCTGAGCCATCTCTCCAGCGCTGAGACAGATTTTTCTGTGTAGTTTTGGAGCCAGTGCTGAAACTTGCTCTGTAGACCAGGCTGGCCTTGGACTCACTTAGATCCACCTGCCTCTGCCTCCTGAGTGCTGGGATTAAAGGTGTGCATAGTCAGATGGATGACTACCTTAACTGTTATCATAGAAACTTTATCTAACAACTGATGGAAGCAGATGCAGAGATCCACAGCTAGCACTGGGCTGAAGAGAGAGAGGAGCAATAATATGAGCAAAGGGGTCAAGATCAAGATGGGGATACCCACAAAAACAGCTGACCTGAACTAGTGGGAGCTCACTGACTCTGGACTGACAGCTGGGGAATCTGCATAGGCCCAAACTAGGCCCTCTGAATGTGGGTGGCAGTTGTGTGGCTGGGGCAGTCTGTGGGGCCACTGGCAGGGGCACCAGGATTTATCCTTAGTGCTTGAACTGGCTTTTTGGAGCCCATTCTCTTTGGAAGGATACCTTCCTTGCTCAGCCTAGATGTAGGGTTGGGGGAGGACCTTGGTCCTTCCTCAAAGTGATTTGCCAGACTTTGTTAACTCCCCAAGGGAAGCCTGAGGAGTGGATGGGGGTGGGGTGGGTGGAAGGTGGGGGGAACAGGAAGAGGGAAGGGAGAGGGAACTGGAATTGATATGTAAAATGAGAAAAGATTGTTTTTAAAAATAAAAAAAGGAGTCTTGAAAATTTAAAAAGTAATATATTCTTTGTGTATGTAATTCAGTGGTAGAGTGTTGGCCTCCTACAAGGAAACAAATACATCTACATAATAAAGTTTAAAAACTTCTATTCTTCTAAGTGTGACTTGTGATTTACCCATTCTTTTCTGTTTTAAAAATCATTTGTTATTTTGATGTGTATGTATCTGTGCCTGCATGAGTTTATGTGTATCTTGTGTGTGTAGAAGTCCAAGGAGACAAGAAGAGAACATCAGATTCCTGGAACTGGAGTAATAGATGGTTGTGAGCCACTGTGTAATGCTGGGAACCAAACCTAATCCTCTGCAGTAAGTACCACTGAGCCATTTCTCCAGGCTCTCTCTCTTAAAAAAAAATATCTATACACAATATATAATATATATCATAATATATAACAAATATAATATATACTATATATCATAATATATAACACATTATAAATATAATTTAAAAATTAGAAACATGTACAGTGTGGTGCATCTGTGTCACTTTTGTCTCAAACACACAAAATAGGTGAATAATAAATGCTTTTAAAAATTTGTGCTGGGGGGGGGCTGGAGAGATGGCTCAGAGGTTAAGAGCATTGCCTGCTCTTCCAAAGGTCCTAAGTTCAATTCCCAGCAACCACATGGTGGCTCACAACCATCTGCAATGAGGTCTGGTGCCCTCTTCTGGCCAGCATGCATACACACAGACAGAATATTGTATACATAATAAATAAATATTTAAAAAAAATTTGTGCTTGGTTGTAGCTCAGTGAAAGAGTTCCTATCTGTTTGCCCAAGGCTGTGGAGTCATTCTTGTACCACAATTTTTCACATATTGCACAAGTATTGCTTCCATTTTCAAAGTAAAACAATGGTTTTAATAATGTTAAGTGAACATAGTTGATTTATGTTGCAACTTGCCCTTAAATAGCTTATGATTTATTGTCACTAATTAGTTACCCAATTAACTTAATGGGAAACTCGTAGGTTAACTTTGATTGCTCAAATATTTACAGGACATTCATAATCATAGTGTCCATTCCACTCAGAGATGCCCTGAGGATAAATTTTGATTTCCAGCCACTCTGGCAAGTAGGAATGATTTTAATGTTCTAGGCATAAAAATAGATTGATAAAAGATTTCTCTTTTCCTGGATAGTCATCTGCTTCATCTAGTTTCTTGTTTCTTTCCATCACATTAGAATTCTGGTAATCCCTGTCTTTATACGTAGAGTAGTTACTGGATTCCTTTCACTTAACCAAGGCACCAGGAAGTTGATGCTGCCTTGTCCTTTCCAGGCACCAGGAAAGGGCCAGCTTCCTCTAATATGGCTCATGTCATAAACTCTCTGTGTAAGCAGTACGTTCTCTAATTTCTTAGGTTTGTTTGCTTGTTTTGTGATAGTCTCATGTTCTTAAGGCTAGTACTAAAGTCCTGATCCTCCTGCTTCCAATTTCCAAATATTGGGATTCTAGGTGTGTGTCATCACTTTGGTTTAATTTCTTTGTTTATAAAATTATGGTTTCTCTAAGATTTGGGCTTTTCAGGCAGATATGATAAAGATATGTATAAAATGTATTCCAAACCTAAAGAATCATGTTTTAGCTGAATTTTCAAATCTTATTTACCTGTGCTGTGTGTTTCAGACTTACTTTTCTATAAGTTTGTTTAAAGTTTGGGCTGTGTATCATTTGTAAATATTTGTTGAGTACCATCTCTATGCTTGCTTATGATAGAAATTTGTATTAGATAAGAGGCCATAGACTCTACATGGGTTTTAAAAATATGTCCTTAGCTGAGTGTGGTAGTGAATGCCAGTAGATAAAGACAGGAAGACCAAGGACTGCCTAAGCTACATAGCAAGTTCCTATCTCAAAACAAAAATAGTCTCTGAAATGTCCCAGAAGTTAAATGTGCTTTGCTGTGCAAGTCTGATGACCATGGCTCTGAATCTGACTCCTGGAACCTATGGTAGAAAGAAAGAACTGAGTCCCAAAGTTGCCCTCTTATGCACACATGCACACATACATAAGAATGATAAATAAAATAAAAGTAAAATAAACATTTAAAAATAAAGATGAAAATGTCTGTATAAATTCAAAGACTATTCTTTTTAAATCTGAGTTAGGATGAGCAAAATAATGTATTTTTTTCTGTACTGTATTGTCTTTTAAAAGCTTGTTTTGTACTGTTTTCAGTGCTGAAGATTGAACTCTAATCCTTACACCAGGTGCTCTACCACTGAACTACATCTCCAGTCCTCTTTTTCTAATTTTATGTTTGTTTTTGTTTTTGCATCCAGGCTGGCATCTAGAGTGCTAAGATTATACACATATGCAACCTGGGAGGTGTTAGCCAGATGCTTCCACTTAATGCATATTACAGTGGTGCACTATGCTGTATCTCACTGTGTGAATATACAATGTTTTCTGGATGTACTTATTAGTCTGGTGACAGTGTAGATTGGATGAGGTGGGCAAGTGACTGAAGGTAGTTAAGTTAAAACAGGAATAATTAAGGTTGTCTGTAAAGTTTCTTCTACTCTCACTGTGTTGCCCAATATGGTTCAGGACATTCAGTAGTCTGCTTCAACCTCAGGAGTCTGGAGTTACAGTTGAGTAGCAGCATATCCACATTTTTTTTTCTTTTTTGCTATACTGTACATTGAATTCAGCTAAAACATGATTCTTTAGGTTTGGAATACATTTTATACATGGTAGCTATGTAATTTCTCACAGTTATATATCAAACCTTTCTAAACTTAAAGGATGTATCTTTTTTATTTTTATTTTTATTTATTATGTATACAATATTCTGTCTGTGTGTATGCCTGCAGGCCAGAAGAGGGCAGCAGACCCCATTACAGATGGTTGTGAGCCACCATTTGGTTGCTGGGAATTGAACACAGGACCTTTAGAAGAGCAGGCAATGCTCTTAACCTCTGAGCCATTTCTCCAGCCCTAAAGGATGTATCTTAGATGTATGAGTTTACATGCTGTGCCATGTTGCATGTATGGACATCAGAGGACAATTTTCAGGAGTTGACTCCCTTCTTCCAGGGGATCCTGAGCTTAATTAAGCTCAGATTCTCAGACTTTCATGGAAAGCACTCTACCTGCTTTGCAATTTTATTAGCATATGTTGATTATACAGAATAATGGGCTTCATGTTTTTCATCATTTGGAGTCTCCATTATTGTTCTCTTGTTCTTCTCCCTCTTTAGCTAATCCCTGTAGCCTTCTTTCTACTTTCATGTTGTTGTTGTTAAGTTACCCAATGAGGATCATCAGGATCTCTTACAGGAGCCCATATACCCTACCAGTGATTATATCATTGAAGAAAATACACTGCCCCCAATCAGTTGCTAAATTTAAAACTGAGGGAGGAGGGATTGGGTCCTATGAGCCCCTCCTCCTTCTATGATAGAATGTTGACAGGCAGATCTAGTGCAGATAATCACAGCTGCTATTAAGTTCAAGAGTTCAGTACCATGTCATGTGTGGAAGTCAAGTGTTTCATACCACTCCCCAACTTCTTTTGGCTTTTATTTATTTTTTGCCCCTTCTTCTGTGATATTCCCTGAACCTTTAAGGAAGTGAAATAGATATCGCATTTATGGATTCATTTGTTCTTCCTTTGACCACTATGAATTTCTTTAATCACTGAGAACTTCTGCAGAAAGAAATTTGTATGACCAAAGTTGACAGCTTCATGAATATGTAGGCATAAATATAGTTATTTATAAGGCAATTCGACAGGCCCTATTTTAACTTAAAAAAATCTTCCTTGAGACTGGGTCTTGCTAAATTGTTCAGGTTGGCCTTAAACTTGTGATCCTCTTGCCTCAGCTTCTTACATAATTGGGATTACATTTATTTATTTGAGACATGGTCTCACTGTGTAGCCCAGATGGACCTTGAACTCCTCATCCTCCTGCCTCAGTCTCTTGAGTAGCTAGATTACAGCCCTTAATCCTGGTCTGTAGGTATAATATTTTCTGATGAGTTTTGAACTATCATAGAAAAACTGTGATATCTATCACTCCCATCTCCTTCCTCCCCCCTCCCACTTAGTCTCATATCACACAAGCTGGCCTGAACTCAGTATGTAGCTGGAAATGGCCTTTAACTACTGATCTTTCTGCCTCCTTCTCCCCAGCGTTGTAATTATAAGCATACCCCATTTTTGTTCCCCCTTTTAAGATTTATTTATTTATTTATTTAATTTATATGGGTGTCTGCATGTATATATATCTGCATACCAGATGAGGGCATCTGATCTCATGGGACTTAGTTAAAGATAGTTGTGAGCCATGGGTGCTGGCAATTGAACTCAGATTCTCTGGAAGAGCAGTCAGTGCTCTTAACCACTGACCAATCTCTCTGGCTGCTATTTATATAGTTTTTAAGACAAGGTCTTACTGTATAGCTCTGATAGTAGTTCTGTCTGTCCTGGAACTCACTCTATAGACCAGGCTGGCCTTGAACTCACAGAAATCCTCCTGCCTTTACCTTCCAAGTGCTGAGATTAAAGGCACGTACCACCATGCACAATCCTGACTTAGCGTGTGTTGTTCCTCTACCCCTGCCCTGGCAGGATTTCTCTGTGTAACAGCTCTGGCTGTCCTGGAAATCTCTCTGTAGACTAAGCTGGCCTCAAACTCACTGAGATCTGTCTGCTTCTGCCTCCTGAGTGCTGGGATTAAAGGCATGAGCCACTACTGCCTGCCCTGACTTACATTTTTTAAAGATTAATTTAGTGTTTTGTGTGTATGTGTATATGCATATGAGTGTGGGTATGTGTGCATGTGTTTGGAGACTAGAGGTATGATGTGGGAAGGTCATTCGTCAATCTGTTGTTTCATTGGTTAATCAATAAAGAAAACTGCTTTGCCTGATAGGTCAAAAAATTAGGTAGGTGGAGTAGACAGAACAGAATGCTGGAAAGAAGGGAAGTGAGCCAGACACCATGCCTCTCCTCTCCAGGGCAGACACAATGAAGCTCCAGCCCAAGATGGAAGTACACTAGAATCTTCCTGGTAAGCCACCACCTCGTGGTGCTACACAGATTATTAGATATGGGTTAAGCAAGATATGAGAGTTAGCAAAGAAGAGGCTAGATATAATGGGCCAGGCAGTCAGGCAGTGTTTAAAAGAATACAATTTGTGTGTTGTTATTTCGGGGCATAAGCTAGCCAGGCGGCTGGGAGCTGGGTGGCAGGACCGCAGCCTGCCGCTCCTTCTACAGAGGTGATTCTCCTGGTGGTATTTATCAGGAGAGATGGCCACCTCATTTTCTGAGTTGATTTCTGGTACCTGGGGTTCACTTATTAGGCTTGCCTGGCTGGTCAGCAAGCCCCATGGATTCTCCTGTCTCTGCTTCTCCAGTACTGGGATGGAATGACTCTTTTATGTGGGTGCTGGGGATCAAATTCAAGTCCCCATACATACATGGCAAGTACTTTATAGTAGGTTTTCTCCCCCCACACTCCCATAGGTTTCTCTGTTGGCACAGTAAGCCAGATCAAGCCAAATTGAAAAAATATAACAAGTTTATTTCAGGTGGGTTCTCCAGTCCCAGAGATTGAGGAAGCCTTACCCACAAATGGAAAGCAGGAAGACTTTATAGGTTGTAGGCAAGGGATGATGACATGTCCATCACATCTGGGTTTGTGCCAAGTATGGTCAAAAACTGGGTGCTTTAGGTGGGGACTTGGATGGCAACTTAAGGGGACGAAGCTGCAGTAGCCGCTAAGAATGCAGAACTGGACTGGACTTGGTGCCTTTCCTTTGTTCAGAGACTGAGCAGGTGGGGTAGAGAGAGAGAGAGAGAGAGACAGAAAGACAGGAATGGGGCTTTCTAGATCATACAGGGGTGAACTGGAGGTTCCAACTGAACACTTTAGAGACTGGCTTCTTTTTTGTTTGTTTGATTTAAAGAGTCTATTTTTTTTTTTTAATGTATGTGTTGACTTGTTGGTACAGGTGCATACAATTGCCCATGGCAACCAGAAGAGGGTGTCAGATACCCTGGAGCTGGAGTTACAGATAGCTTCAGTCCTTTGCAAGAGCAGCAAGCACTCTTAAACACAGAGCCATCTCTCCAGGTCTCCTGGCTTACTTTTTAAATAGCACTTTAAATTTATTTATTGTGATGCCGGAGGTCATGCCTTACACATGTACATAAGAGCTCTTCCACTGGCCAATTGGTAGTGATGCACTGACCTTTAATCCCAGCACTTGGGAGGCAGAGGCAGGAGAATTTCTGTGAGTTCAAGGCTAGCCTGGTCTATAGAAAAGAGTTCCAGGACAGCCAGGGCTACACAAAGAAACCCTGTCTTAGAAGAAAGAGAGAGAGAGAGAGAGAGAGAGAGAGAGAGAGAGAGAGCGCGAGCGCTTTACTACTGGGCCATATTTCCAAGAGCTCTCCCCCCCCCCCCTTCCTTGTGCCTTTTGAAAATGGTATCACTTGTAGTTTAAGCTCTCCTGGAACTCAAATTCGCTATAATCCTTCTGTCTTAGCTCCTGAAGTACTAAGATTACAGGTGTGAGCCACCACACCTAGCTTTGTAAAATTCACCTTTTAAAGAGCTTTACAGGGCTGGAGAGATGGCTCAGAGGTTAAGAGCACTGGCTGCTCTTCCAGAGGTCCTGAGTTCAATTCCCAGCAACCACATGGTGGCTCACAACCATCTATGATAAAATCTGGTGCTCTCTTCTGGTGTGCAGACATACATGAAGGCAAAATGCTGTATACATAATAAATAAATCTAAAAAAAAATAAAGAGCTTTACAAACCTTCCCTTTGTACATACTGTCTAGATGTAGCTGCCTGAGGAAGGCTCCTGGCCAGCTTTGCATTCTGCTTTGTTGTGATCCTTTCTGTGATTCCCTGGAAATGCAATAAAAATTTAGTCAATAGGTACATTTCTTTTTCTTGAGACAATATCTCATGTACCACAGGTTAGCCTTTACTATGCAGCTAAGGATGGCCTTGAATTTCCGATCTCCTGCCTTAACCTCCTGAGTGTTGTTATTACAGGCATGTGCTGACCACCTGGCTGGTTATATAGCATTCGGGGTTGAATTCTAAACTGCATGCATAGATAAGTACTTGAACAGCTGAGCTACATCCCTGTTCTCATGTTAAGATTTATGTTTAACTTAATAACCACCTTTAATTATTATTTAGTGAAAATGCAATATTCTTTCTCAAGTCTACAAAAGCAACTCTCCTAGTTAGCTTCAGCTGTCAACTTGACATAGCCCAGGGTTATCTGAGGAAGTCTCAATTGAGGGATTGCCTTGATCAAATTAGGCCATGTACAAGTTTGTGCTACATTTTAAAAAATGATTTATTTATTTTTATTTTACATGCATTTGTGTTTTGTCTGCATATATATCTGTGTGAGGGTTCTGGGCACACTGGAATTGTAGTTATACACAGTTGTGAGCTACCATGTGGATAGGTCCTCTGGAAGAGCAGCCAGTGCTCTTAACCACTGAGCCATCTCCCCATCCCCAATGTGCTGCATTTTTTGATTGTCAGTTGATATAGGAAGGGCCAGCCCACTGTGATAGGGCTTCTGGCTGTACAGGAAAGTTAAGTGAACAGACATTGGCGAGCAAGCTATTAAATCGCCTATATCTGGTCTTTGCTTCAGTTTTTCCCTTCTTTTCTCAAAGATGTACTGTGACTTGGAAGCTTAAGATGAAATAAACTCTTTTCCCCCTAAATTGCTTTTGGTCAGAGTGGATTATCTAGCAACAGAAGATTCAGTGGAACAGCAGCTATCTACGGAATGTGTAGGAGAGGTCCATAGATCAAAGGAAAAAGAAGTGTGAGAATCTCTTTCTGTGTTGGTGAGTTCCACAGTGATTAAGTGCTTACTTGGTGTTGTGATCAAGACATTTAGGCTTTCTTGCAGCTGTTTTTTTGATGTAGACAATACTGCCTTGTAAATGATGTTGAGAAGAAAGAGGTTAGAGGGCAGTGAATGAGGAAGGTGTGCTTAGCAACCATGAAGAGGCTGGCATTTGGACACTGGGAAGATAAATACTTGTATATAATTTGAACTGAGTCCTAAATAAGGGGGGAGGGAATTAATAAAAAGAGAAAACCAGGAAACCAAAATACTTCCAGGTAACCTTTAGGACAGGGAACTCTAAGAAGTAGTGATCAGAGGGTAGAGAGAGGGTAATAGTGATTGAATATTAAGAAAAAATAAAGAGATCATTGGGTTTCAGAAGTAGAGCAGTTTCAATAATGTGAGGGCAGCACCGTATTCCAGGTGTTGAGCATTTGGGAAGTGAAGACATAGAATGAGCAAGTGTAGGCTAGTCAGAAGTTTTGTGATGAAAAGAATGGTTCACAATAGTCTTAAGAATGAAGGAATTTTAGTGTTTGGAGCCTGAAGGGAAGGACTCAAGAGCTGAGGACTTAGTCTACTGGTAGAGGGCTTGCTTAGCATGCACAAGGCCTTGGAGATTTATTCTCAGTGCCTTAAGAAAACAAAGGGCAGGGGCTGGAGAGGTGGCTCAGCAGTTGAGAGCACTGACTGCTCTTCCAGAGGTCCTGAGTTCAGTTCCCAGCACCCACATGGTGGCTCACAACCATCTGTAATGAGATCCTATGTTCTCTTCTGGCGAGCAGGCATACATGCAGATAGAACACTCTATAATAAACAGATAAAATAAATCTTAAAAAAAAGAAAACAAAGGGCAAAGTCACAATGAGGTGAGAATAAGGATTGATAGTAATTGATTTCTTTATCAAGTGGGATGGAAGATTATTGGTTGGTAATAACATGATGGGAATGAGTTGGAGAATTTAAGAAAATTGCAAAGGGTTTCATTCATTCATATTTTGTCCCAGCATGTGTTGTGCTAGCCTCTTGGGGCAGAAGAATGAGAGAAAAATTGCTTCCCCACTTAGAAGTTTTGCTAAAGACAATAAGAGAGTAGACATTAAGCTAACAAGTACTACACAAATTAACATAAAAGTATAACTGTGGGGTGCTGAGATGGCTCAACAAATATGGGTGCTTACAATCAAGTCTGATGACCTGAGTTTGATTTCTGGAACCCATGTGTACATAGATAACTGACTCTTGCAAGTTGTCCTCTGACCTTTACATGGGTGCATGGTATGCCCTCTCTTAAAATAAACTCAACCCCCCCCCAAAAAAAACACAAAAAAACCCCAACCCTCTAAAATTGCAACTAGTGAAAAGACTGACCATTCTGTGAGGTAGTCTACATGTTATTGTGAGAACAAAAGCTAGGGGAAGTGATCTACTCAGGTCACAGAAACCTTTCCTAATAAAGCTAAGATCTGGAAGAAGAGGAAATCTTACCAAGTGAGAGGAGAACAATGCTGTAGGCAAGAAGAAATGATGTTTTTAAAGAAAGAGAAGCTGAAAGCAAGCAAGGATAGTATATAAAGAAGAGAAAAGATGCTTTACTGTGAGGCAAGGGAGATAAGAAAGGCCCAGTTATCATTACAAGGCTTTGTAAGGCTACATGAAACATGAGATATTAGTAGAAATGAGATGGAAAAGAGACCAGTAAAGTGTTTGCCCTGCAAGCAGGAGTGTAGGTGAAATAATTCTGTCCTGCCCACTAGCTCCCAAATAGCCACACAGAGACTTATTATTTATAAACGCTCAGCCAATAGCTTAGGCTTGTTATTAACTAGCACTTACAACTTAAATTAACCCATATTTAATCTTTGTTTTGCCACATGACTCATGACTTGCTATTTTATTTTCTACACATCCTGCTTCCTCTGTCTGTCTGGCAACTCAGCCCTTCTTCTTCCCAGTGTTCTTAGTCTGGCTCTCCTCCCTAACCTCTTCCTGCCTAGCTGTTGGCCAGCCGATTCTTTATTAAACCAATGAGAGTAACTAGGTGGTGGTGGTACACACCTTTAATCCCAACAAGAGGCAAAGGCAGGCAGATATCTGTGAGTTCAAGGCTAGCTTGGTCTACAGAGCAAGTTCCAAGACAGGCTCCAAAGCTACAGAGAAACCCTGTCTCAAAAAACCTTGAAAACAAAACAAAACAAAACAAAACAAAAAAACCCCAGCATGCAGGAGACAGAGGCAGACAGACCTCTGTGAATTTGAGTCCAGCCTAGTCTACAGAGCAAGTTCCAGGACAGGCTCCACAGCTACACAGACCTGTCTCAAGAAAACAAAATCAAACAAAAATACAAACAAAAACAAAAAATAAAAGAAAAACCCAATGAGAATAATACATATTCACAGTGTACAAAAGGATTGCTTCACAGCAATTTCCCCTTTTGTCTGATTAAAAAAGGTTTTAGCTTTAACATAGTAGAACTGTATATAACAGAAACAGCTATTAAGTAAGAATTACAGTTGTAATATCCAGTTCACTTGTATTTGACAGAATTAAAGAAAATCCCTATTATCTATCTTATCTTTGTGAGTCTAAAGTTTTATACATAATTTTACCTTTTACTAATGAAAACTTTAAGTCTAATTATTTCATCTTTAACTTTCTCAAAAACCCCAGAAGGGTGTAATGTTACCTAATGACGGGGCATTTGACTTCCTGGACAGTCAACCAAAGTTCTTCTGTAGCATTGGGCTTCCAACTTTGGCCCACAGGCCTAGTATATCTGATGCATGATTTTGTGAAGCAGGAATTTTGAGGGATTGTATTACCCTGTCTTGGCAAAATTTGGCAGATGCTTTTCTTTGTGTCCTGTTGGTCCAGTTTGGACAGCATACTGTTAGTAGTCGAAGCAAGGGCAAATGGCTAGCTTTTGCCACAAAGAAAGTAAACTCCAATATGGAGATTCTTTGATGCCCATCATCTTCTTTTGAAGTAAATTGGTGCTGTCAGGAGCAGATGTGTCTCACTGTCATGAAAACCCTTAGGTTATTAAACATCTTAAATGTCATCTTCTGTAGATTTTTGAAGTATTTGAAGACCATCTATCATCTATCTATCTATCTATCTATCTATCTAAATATATCTATTTAACCTTGAAAACATACCTAATATGATTACAAGTTTGATTATTATAGATGACTACTAACCTGTAATTATACATTACATTTAAAAATTTTTTTGAAACAATCTTTTTTTTTTTTATCAATCCCAGTTTCCCCTTCCTCCCCTCCTTCTACTCTGCCCAATTTCTCACTCCACCCACCCCACCCCCATCCACTCTTCAGAGGCCTCCCAGGGGGAGTCAACAAAATCTGTCACATCACACTGAGGCAGGACCAAGGCCCTCCCCCTGTATGTTAGAGTTTTAAATGAGCCGCATAAGCACAATACCCCAAACAAGAGTAGAAACATACATACAGTATAACAAAAATAACTTTAAATTTTTATCAATAAACTAAAATCTATACCAATGTAAAATATTTAATATTAATAATTGCTTTTTGGATTAAAGTAGATTTAATAATCTATACTTTTATCTCATCATTTCTATATTATAGCCCTCCTTTTCCTGTAGAAAGAAATCTTTGAATTTAACTCTTTTGTTAGTTTTTTTGTTTTTGTTTTTTGACCATGACCAATAACAACTTGTAACCAAACCCCTCTTAAATGATGACAGATATCCATAACCTATCTTTTGGGAATGTGGGTATTGTTTTCTCTAGACTGTTTCCTGTTGTCTTGGGGTGCTGGTATGTTTGGGGGATATAGTGATTGTGATCTAAGAAATAAGGCTTGCCTGAAGATCAAAGTGCAGAGCTAAACCACTAGTTAGCCATAGAAACCAGGCTGTGGTGGCACACACCTTTAAGCTCAGCACTCAGGAGACAGAGGCAGATGGAGCTCTCTGAGCTCAAGGCCAACCTGGGCTATATAAGAATGATCTAGTCTTAAAGAGAAACAGCCAGGCAGTGGTAGCTCACACCTTTAATCCTAGTATTTGGGAGTCACATGCCTTTAATCCCAGCAATAGGGAGGTGGAGATAGGAGTGATATGAGAAAGCAATATAAGGCAGGAGGAGACAGGAGAGCAATGCAGTCTGGAGATGCAGTCTGAGGATTCAGAGACAGGATTGCCCCTTCAGTCTGAGCATTGGTAGAGGTAAGAACTCTCTAGTGGCTAGCTGCTCTGCTTCTCTGATCTTCAGCATTAACCCCTATATCTGACTCCGGGTTTTTTATTACTAATAACAATTAGAGTTTGTGTTATAGGGGAACCCTGAGAAAGTCATGATGATGGTCAAGTTCTGACTGGGGTAGTCTGTGAAGCTGGACCATCTCATCCAACAGCCTTAAAGCTATTCTGGATGCAGAACTCTGAGGAAACTGCAACAGAGGTGTTCTGAGATGTTGGATGACCTGGGCCATTCATTTTTATTGCTCAGAAAACATAAACTTTTACATAACATACACATCTACATTAATATAAATATAGACTGTATGTTGTACACAAGTTAGCCAAAGATGATCTTTTGTTTTATGTTTGAGTTGATAAAATATACATTACATGTCTTGTATTTTTCTAGGTTTATTTCTTTATGTCTGAAGCAAGAATGTTCAGAGGTTCTTTCTTGATCAAATCTGATCTTCTTCAACCCTGAATGAATCTATAGCCTTTTGTTTTCTGTGGGAACAAAAGCATTGTCTCTTCCCCAAAGCAACATACCTTTTGACTTTTATTTTGAAGTCAAGACATTTTAAAAATATATAGGTTGATTTAATTTAGCAGTTTCCATAATCCAGTACTTCTCAGCAACTATTGTTCATTCATGAGCAATCAAATTTAAAGACAAAATAATAGTGTACAGAATCCAGACTTCCTGTGTATTTCCCATCTCTATGTGACTTATTCTTTTTTATTATTTTACTTTTCTCTTTAAAGATTTTACTTTGTTATTTTTAAACTGTTCTTTTTTTCTATGATTGTTTATAGCCTTTCTCCTTTCCTTTTCAAGCCTATGTACATTTTTAAACACACTGTAACATGTTTAGAGGTTTCTTTCATCAGGATCTGTCTTTACTATCTATCCGTAACCCTTTTTGTCTGTATGAGGAGAACTTAAACCCTTACAAGCTTAGGTCATGGTGTACTGGCAGCTGGCTCCTCCCGCCTCGGCTCCCTGAGAGCCTAGTCTCACGACAGAGTTATTGGCAGGAGCCATGTTTACTGCCCCAGCTCTGGGAAGTTTCTGGGTCCACACTGCTGTCAGCGTTCCTAACTAGTCTCATGCCCCCTAGTAATGTGCTGCTTGCTGCTCATAAACTCCATACAAGTGCTCCTTAGCCCGGGCCTCTTAAAAGAGCCACGCCTCTGTTTGCTTCTGAGCCTACCTGAGAGGGGAGGGGGTGGTCACCAGGAAGCTGTGTTGGACTCTGTGTTCTGAACTCTTTTTTTTTTTAACTTTTTCAGGCTTTATGTGGATGTACGTGGTCATGAACATTGTACATCATTTGTAGGTCCTTCCAGTCAGCATTGTCCCACCAGTCGGCTCCTAAAAAACCACACAGACACATATTATTAATCATAAGTGCTCGACTGATAGCTTAGGCTTGTTACTAACTAGCTCTTACAACTTAAATTAACCTGTATTTATTAATTCATGTGCTGCCACATGGCTCATGACTTGTTACCTCATTTTCTGCATGTCCTGCTCTCTCTGCATCTGGGTGGTAACTCTGTCCTTCTCGATGTTCTCTCAGTTTGGCTCTCTTGAACAGTTCTCGTGAATCCAAAATTCTGGATTTTCCATCATTCTATACTTCCGGGGGGAGGTTTTAAGCCATGAATGTTATTATACCAAAGTCAGTATATAAAATGCCTGTCATAATCATGTATATATTAATCCTAAGCAAACAGAAACCACAGCTACAGTAAGTCTGAGTAACAGATGTCAGTATATAAAACTGCCTTCTAAAGTTTAAAGTCTAAGCACTTTTTTGTTTTGTTTTTTGAGACAGAGTTTCTCTGTGTAAGAGCCCTGGCTGTACTGGAACTCACTTGGTAGACCAGGCTCACCTTGGAAATTTTTCTGCCCTTGCCTCATGAGTGGTGGGATTAGAGGTGTGCACCATCATACACATCAAAAAACTATTTTTTTTTCAAAACAGGGTTCCTCAGTATACAGCTCTGACTGTTCTGAACTCACTCTGTAGACCAGGCTGGTCTTGAACTCAGATCTTCCTGCCTTTGCCTCCTAAGTGCTGAGATTAAAGGCATGTAACACCATACCTGGCAAAACTATAAATTTCTTATTTTTGTAAAAAAGCTGGACTTAGTGGCATGTACTTTTATCCCAGCATTGGGGAGGTGGGGATGGGTGCATCCCTGGGACTTGGGGGGCAGCTACCCTAGGTTACTGATGAGCTCCATGCCAGTGAGAGACTTTGTCTCATAAAAATGGGTGATGGGGTCTAAAGAGATAGCTCAATAGTTAAGAATACTGGCTACTCTTCCAGAGTACCTAGACTTGATTCTCAGTACTCACATGGCAACTCACAACTCCCTATACCTCTAGTCCAGGGATCCAACCTCTTCTTTTGGTATCTGCAGGAACCAGGGATGCAAATGGTGCACAGACATACGTGCAGGCAGAATACCTGTACACATAAAATAAAGACAAGTAAAAACAAAGGAGGAAAAAACTAAGGTGATTTCACCTGATGAACCGTGCCTAAGGAATGATACCTGAGGTTTACCTCTGATTTCTGCATACACGTATGTGCATGCACTCACATGAACACACACATATATACAAAGAACAGTATAGGCATGATGGCACACTTGTAATCTGAGCATTTGGAAAGCTGAGGCAAGAGCAGTATTGGGTTTGAGACTTTTTCAAAGAAAATAAAAATAGTCTAGCCTCTATAGATCCTGTCTCAAAGTGCAAAACTTTGGCTGGACATCATGATTCATGCCTTTAATGCCAGCACTTGCGAGTCAGAGAAAGGCATATCTCTGCCAGTTCTAGATTAGGCTGGTCTGCATAGCAAGTTCAGTCCAACTAGCTAAGTCTATGTTGTGAGACCCTA
This sequence comes from Microtus oregoni, assembly GCF_018167655.1. Taxonomy (NCBI): domain Eukaryota; kingdom Metazoa; phylum Chordata; class Mammalia; order Rodentia; family Cricetidae; genus Microtus; species Microtus oregoni. Next base: position 5,623,853 of record NW_024543076.1, on the reverse strand, counting down.
TCTCAAAACAAAAAACAAAACTCAAAAAAACCCAACCCCCCTAAAAACCACATACTAATTAAAGAAACAACCCAGCCCCCAAACCCCAAAACAAAGCAAGAAAGAAATAAGAACACCAATAACAAAACAAAGAACAACAACAAAACCAGAACCAGTAATGGTACATATACTTGTAATTTCAGAATTTGGGAGGGGAATGCTGAAGAATCAGGAATACAGGATCACCCTTGACTACCTATCTAGTTAATACTAATCTGGTATACATGAGACCCTTTTTCAGAAACACAAAGCCAAAATAAAGATTAAAAAAGTGAAGAAAGAAATATAAAGGAAAATATACTCACAAGAGAAAAATAAAAGTTAATTTAACATTTTTCTTTTATCTATTTCCTTTTTATCATATGCATTAAATTACATTATACTTTATATGTCCTGATTTCTTATCCTTTATTTTTCTTTTATTTTCTCTGTATGGGTGTGACTTTATGTATGTCTACCACTTTAGTGCCTATGAATTTCAGAATAGAACATTAGGTGTGCTGGAACTAGAGTTACAGGCAGTTGTGAGCTACCATGTGAGTGCTGGGTCCTTTGGAAGAGTATCCAGTCCTTTGATTTCCTTCTTTCTTTTTAAAAGATTTATTTTATTTATGTATATGTGATTGTGTTAGTTATGTGCATATGCAGGTATCCAGGGAAGTCAGAAGAGGGAGTTGGAGTTGGGTCCTGTAAAACTGGAGTTTCAGGTGGTTGAGAGCCACCTGACATAGGTGTTGGGACTTAAACTCTAGTCCTCTGCAGAGCAGTAGATACTCTTAACTGCTAAGTCATTTCTCCTGCCATGCTACATTTAGAAAAATCTTGTGTGAGCCAGGCTGTGGTGGTGCACGCCTTTTAATCCCAGCACTCCGGAGGCAAAGACAGGTGGATCTCTGTGAGTTCGAGGCCGGCTTGGTCTACAAGAGCTAGTTCCAAGACAGACATCAAAGCTACAAAGAAACCCTGTCTTGAAAAACCAAAAAAAAAAAAAAAATCTTGTGTGTGTTCACGTGCCAGAGAGAGAGAGAGAGAGAAGAGAGAGAGAGAGAGAGAGAGAGAGAGAGAGGTATCCATTTGTAAACTCACATATGAATTGAAGGTAAGGACAGCTTTTGGTGTTGTCTCATCTTCCATCTTATTTGAGATGGGACCTTTTTATTGTTCCTGTTTGGAGGATTTTCCTGTGTCTGTTCTCATTGCCTGGTATTAGAGACACATACTACTCGGTCCAACTTTTATGTTGATTCTAAGAATTCAAACTCAGGTTCTCAATCTTTACAGAAAGCATTTTTTTTTTTTTCCTGAGACAGGGTTTCTCTGTGTAACTTTGGCTGTCCTGGAACTCACTCTGTATATCGGGCTGGCCTAAAACTCAGATATCCACCTGCTTCTGCCTTCCCAGTGCTGGGATTGCCAGTGAGCCAACTTCCTAGCTCCTGATTTAGTAATTCTAATCTGCCTACTATTAAAAGAGTACACTAATGAGATCACTATAAATTACTAAAATAAAAAAAAAATGAGCCAGTAATTGACATTTAAGGACATTGGTCTGGCAGTATGCTTTTGTGGTGTCAGTGTTGCTTGCTTAGTAGAATAGGCCAGCTGTTTCTAGTAGAAGCCAGTCAGAAGGTCATAACCTCTGCTTCCTAGTCAGATGATGACAGGTGTTTCTTGGTTTCTATGACATCTGATGTTGCTTTCTAATTTCCTTAAGATCTAGTTCCATGACTTGTTCTAACTAGAGAGAAGAGGTATGGTAAGCTGTTAACATAGCTCTGAGCACATGCACCTTAATGACTTGAATTCTTACTTGTAGCTTTACCTCACAGGCTCCCAGTCTTACATAATATAGAATGCTAAATAAGCATTTGATTTGGTTCAATGTGTATATATGTTAGTAACTTAATGAGTTCTGACTTTCCTGTAGGAAAAATGAAATTATTTGGTGGTTGGTTTGTTTGTTTTTAAGATTTTGAATTTGTACTTATTTTGTATTTGTTTCCAGGCTGGCCTTATACTCACAGAGATCCACCTGTCTCTGCCTCGTGTACCATATGCCTGGCCATTTATTTGGTGTTTTCAGACAGTGTCTCATTTAGCACAGACTAGACTTAAACTCTCACATCCAGGTACTCACTAGGCTTGACCCTGCTTAACTTCTAAGATCAAAATAGGTTAGGTGCATGCAGAGTGCCATGATTGGCATTATGTAGGAGAGGATGACCTTGAATTCTTGATTCTCCTGCCTCCATCTCCTGAATGTTGGGATTGTAGATGTGTGCCATCCCATCCACTTTATGTGGTTCTAGTATCTTCATGCATGCAAGGTAAGCATTCTACCAACTACATCCCCAGCCCTAGTTAATGAATTTTAATAAATACCAATAAATAGGTCTGCTACAGTGATATACAGCTATAGTTCCAGTTATTGGGGAGCCTGAGGTAGGAGAATTTCTTGAGCCTAGGAGTTTGGGGTTAGCTTGGACAACATAGTGAAACCTACCTATAAAATAATAAATAGCAATTATGATTATGTGTTAGAAAAGAGACTTTTGGTACTGGGACTCAATGAATGCTAGGTAAGTACTCTATTCTATAGTTACAACTTTCATCTATGGTTTATTTTTTAAGACAGGGCCTTTACCACCAAGCCTTGTAAAAGTGTTCTCGTTCTCTCTCTCTCTCTCTCTCTCTCTCTCTCTCTCCTCTCATCGTATTATGTATCGCTATTTGGAATTTACTCTGTAGACTAGGCTGGTCTCGAACTCACAGAGCTCCCCCTGTTCTTGCTTCTTGAATGCTGGGATTAAAGGTATGTGCCACCACACCCAGCTTTGTAAGAGATCTTAAAATAACAGTGTTAGCTATTAAGTTAAACATTAAGTTGACTGAATTTGAAAATACCTTAATATTTCATATTATACTCCACTAGAATTGTAATAATCACTTGATTTAGAAAGTAGTTAGGGTGTACCCCTCGCGGTCCTGAGTTCTTTGCTCATGCTCCCTCTCCTTCTGCTCCTGATTTGGACCTTGAGATTTCTGTCCAGTGCTCCAATGTGGGTCTCTGTCTCTGTCTCCTTTCATCGCCTGATGAAGGTTAATATTCAGGAGGATGCCTATATGTTTGTCTTTGGATTCACCTTCTTATTTAGCTTCTCTAGGATCGCGAATTATAAGCTCAATGTCCTTTATTTATGGCTAGAAACCAAATATGAGTGAGTACATCCCATGTTCCTCTTTTTGGGTCTGGCTTACCTCAGTCAGGATAGTGCTTACTAGACCTGGATGGAGGTGGGCGGTCCTTGGACTTCCCACAGGTCAGGGAACCCTGATTGCTCTTCGAGCTGATGAGAGAGGGGGACTTGATCGGGGGAGGGGGAGGGAAATGGGAGGTGGTGGCAGGGAGGAGGCAGAAATCCTTAATAAATAAATAAATTAAAAAAAAATAAAAAAAAGAAAGTAGTTAGGTAGATGGCTGAACTGACCTTGTCCTGTTCATGTGTAAGCAAACTTGAATTGCTTCTGATAAATAGTAACTATAGAAATCTGTTAGCATATTAATGTAAACACAACTGAGGCCTACTTATTTATAAAACATTTTAAAAGATACATGAGCACTTGTATGTGTTCAATTATAACCTGGATTGTGTTTACTTTAGAATTAGTCATTGGCTTTATTAGTGAGGATTGACGTAAGTACTTGTTTGTCTTTTGGTTTGAAAAGGACTTTATAGTTAGTAAATTTTTTTTGGCTCTTGGATAAATTATGCTTTTAAAGTACAAGGCAGCATATTTTATATTCTTCATTCTTAGTCTCTTCAAGTTATGATAGAAATCTATGAAGTGTAGTGGAAATTTACCAGTGATATTTAAGACTTTTCAGATGGGCTGTGCTTGTAACTCAATGGTGGAAAGTGCTCCCCAGCATGATAGCCCTGTGTTCAATCCTTAGTATTAACTGTAAAAGGAAAATAACTCTATAGAATACAAGAAATCATATATACATTATTTAGTTTTGTTTACACTAACCACGCTACCTTCCACTTTTTTTTTAAAGATTTATTTATTTATTATGTATACAACATTCCTGCAATGTATGTTTGTATGCCAGAAGAGGGCTCCAGATCTCATTATAGATGGCTGTGAGCCACCATGTGGTTGCTGGGAATTGAACTCAGGACCTCTGGAAGAGCAATCAGTGCTCCCAACCTCTGAGCCATCTCTCCAGCCCCCTACCTTCCACTTTTATGTGGAATTCAGGGACTGAATTGAGGCTGCCAGGCTTGCCTGGAAAGTGCATTTGCTCACTCTGCCATCTTGCTGCCTCCCGAGATAGTCTCACTGTTTCCCCTAAGCTAGTCTAGAAAAGTATACATTGCAGGCTGGTCTGGGTCTCTCTCTCTCTCTCTCTCTCTCTCTCTCTCTCTCTCTCTCTCTCTCTCCATCTCTCTCTGTGTGTGTGTGTAAGCCAGAGGTCAATCAATGTCAGATGTCTTCATCACTTGCTCTACCTTACTGGGTTAGGGTCTCTCACTGAATGTGGAGCTTGCTGATTTGGCTAGGCTAGTTGACTGGTGAGGTTCAGAGATCTGTGTCTGATTACCATCCCCTCCAGTTCTGGAGTTACAGGCACTCACTGCCATGCTGTTTATTTTTATTTTTTATAAATACTTGGACTATGAACTCAGGCCCTCATGCTTGCATAGCAAGTACCGTATTGACTGAGCCGTCTTTCAAGCCCTTGGAACGCTAAATCCTGCCTCAGTCTCCTTAGGACTGGGGTTTCAGGCATGTGCTACTATAGCTAGCCAAACTACCAGATTTTCACAAAATTAATTTTGTTTTTCTTTGACTTGGTTTATGTTGGCATAAATTATAGCTTTAGCTATTTCAGTTGGTGTGGATCTGATATTAGTGCTGCAGTGAGAAAGCTGTGGGATGCCCAAAGTGTAGGCTTTCAAATCTGGGCTTGAGTTTCAGAGTGTACTGTTTAATTAAGTCTGAGATCTTGGGCAGTTGACTGTGTTTTAATTAATCTTTAAAGAGGAAATTGTATGTTGTATAGTAGGTTTTTCATTCTCTCTCTCTCTCTCTCTCTCTCTCTCTCTCTCTTTCTGAGATGGGGTCTTACCATGGCTCTGGCAGATGCTGAGGTCTTGATCAGCCAAGTTCCAAAGTATATTACTTATAATTTAATTTCTTTTCTGCTCTTGTTTTTTTGAGACAGAAATTTAGCTGCATGCATTTAGAGTGTGTGGTTTGAAAAAGAATGATTCTCACAGGCCCGTATATTTGAATGCTTAGATATTAGGAAGTGGCACTATTTGAGAAGGATTAGAAGAGTCAGGAGATGTGGCCTTGTTGGAGGTAGTGTGTTACTAAGGCTGGGCTTTGAGGTTTCAGAAGCCCAGGCCCAGGCTGTCTCTCTTTGTCTCTCTGCTGCCTGTGGATCAGGATATAAATCTCTCAGCTCCAGTGCTATGCCTGCCTATGTAGCAACTCTTGTTGCTACAGTCACAGTGTCTTTTCACAGCCATAAAACAGTGACTAAGACAGACTGGACAACACTTAAAGACAGGTATGATGACAAGTCCTCTTCTATAACCCAGCCCCAGGACTAGTTGTTCAATCTGAATTTTGATATATGAGGGGATATGAAATGTTAGACCATGCAAAGGGATGATGGCATTGATAATAAGGTTGGGTCTGAGAATAAAGAGTTGGTAATTTTAAAGCTAAAAAAAAAAATCCCCTTCATCAATTTTCTTTGTAATTTTTTTTCCTTCAGGTTTTTCCATCGTGGGAGTTTACTAAGAAATACAATGGTTTATTTTTTTACAATTTGTAGTACTTGTCCAAGTTGGTTTTCAGGTCTTAAGATTATGATAGTTATTCCTGCATGAGGAGGATATTTTCAAAGATTTTTTTCCTCTCTCTCTCTCTCTCTCTCTCTCTTTCTCTCTTCCATTTCTTTCTTTGTTGTTGTTCAAAACAGTGTTTCTTTGTGTAGCCCTGGCTGTCCTGGAGCTAGCTCTGTAGACCAGGCTGGCCTCAAACTCAAAGATCTGATTGCCTTTGCTTCCCAAGTGCTGGAATTAAAGTTGTGTCTCCACTGCCCAGCTAAAAACTTTTTAATGTGGACTTATATGTATGTATGTATGTATTTAGTGTGTGTATGGGGTATTGAGAATTGAACTTATGACTTTGCACATGCTGGGCAAATGCTTTGCCACTGAGCGACACACCCCAGCCTTATGAGGGGATTTTTTTTTTTTTTTAAGTTTGAAACAGTCTGGACTGTCCTGGAACTCACTGTTTTGAACTCATAGAAATCCACCCGCCTATGCTGGGATAAAAGACATGTGCCACCACATACAGCTCAATTTTAATTTTTAAAAATATTTTGTGTGTATAGCTGTTTTGATGCATGCTTGTCTGTGCACCATGTTCATGCAGTACCCTCAGAGGCCAGAAGAGGGTGTTGGATTTCCTGGGACTGAAATGGGTGATGGGAATCAAACTCATCCTCTGGTAGAGCAGCCAGTGCTCTAACCACTAGACCATCTCTCCATCCCCATCATGAGAATATTTTAATTTCTTTCCATCTATCTTACCCTTTTCTTTTGCCTTGAATACTTTTATTCTCTCTCTCTCTCTCTCTCTGGATACCTTTTTCTGTGCTTGGTGTTCAGTAGTAATACATTCAGTAGTTTATTCAGGTTAATATACTCTCCTTATTTTAAGATATGGCTTCTGGTCTGATCCTTTATTTTTATTTATTATTTTTTTATATTTTTTCTAGAGTTCAAAGTGGAGACCAGAGGAAGCGTATCTCCCCTGCCTCCCAATGCACACTCTTTTAAGACAGGGTCTCATGTAACTCAGGATGGCCTCAAACTTCCTTTGTAGGTGAATATGACTGATCCTCCTACCTCTACCTCCTAAGTGCTGAGATAACAGGCATGTGCCATCACTAAAGCACCCTTGTTTTATATTTCAATTTTAGAGTAAATCCAGGCCTAAATAGTTAGCCACACTTTTTATTTGTTAGGTCACAGAAAGTTTCTAAGTAGAAACCATTATTGGTTCTATCTTGGCAAGAGTACAGAGAAGCTCGTGTGACAGCATATGCCTGTAATCTTAATTAATACTTAGGAGTTTGAGTTGTCATGAACCAGCCACCTGGTCTACATAATGATGTCTTGTTTCAAACAAAACCACAACAGCAGCAACAACAAAGTATACAAAATCTGGGTGTGGTGGCGCAAGCCTTTTTTCCCACCACTTGGGGTAGAGGCAAGTAGATTCTGAGAGCTAAGCAAATGCCTTTACCTGATGCCATCCCAGTATCTTGATTTTTCTCCTTGTGTTATGTGATACGGTATTTAACAGTAGATATTCTATAAATACTGAAGGAATGTATGCAAAATACAAAAGCGGCTTTGTATTTGAGACTACTAGCGTTCAACAGGTTTTTTTTATTTTTTTATTTTTCAACAGGTTTGTCTTGGCTTCATAAACTAATGGTTCTGTCGTTCTTTCTTTGTTGAGACAGGGTCTCTAATCTGGCTGTTCTAAAACTTGCTAGGTAGATGAGGCTTACCTTGATTTCCTAGTGTTGGGATTCATAGATTAATTCTCAATTATTTACCTACTTTATTTTCTCATCCTTTTTAAAAAAATCATCTTTACTTCTATTATATTGGCACAAGCCACCATCATTCCTCATCTGGACTACTTCAACAGGTTTTCAGTGTATCATTTTTTTAAAAAAATAATATGTGTACCTGTAAGTGCATTTTCAACACAGTAGACAAGTAGAGATATCTTCTAAAAATGCAAATCAAACCCAGTGGCTTCCCAGTATATATTTCTCATTTTTATTTGTTTATTGTTACTTTTTTTTTTTGGTTTTTCAAGATAGGGTTTTAACTAGCTTAGTAGAGCAGGCTGGCCTCTGCCTCCTGAGTGCTGTGATTAAAGACATGTGTCGCCACGACCTGACCTATTTACTGGCTTTTAGAAAGGTTTATTTATACCAATTTTAATTATGTGTAGGTGTATGTATATCTAGGTGTGATTTTGTACATGTGAATGCATGTTCCCGTGGAAATTAAAGGCATTAGAACCCCTGGAGTTGAAGTTATGATAATGAACTGCCTGACATGGGTGCTGGGAACAGAACTTGAGTACTTTGGAAGAGCAACAAATGTCTGTAACTACTGAGCCATCTCTCTTGTCTCATACTAACTTTTTTGAGATAGTGTCTTGCTATGTAGCTCAGACTGGCCTTGAGCCTGAGATCTTTCTGCCTATCTCCTGAGTCTTGTACTAACATACTAACTTTTATCTCTAGTTTTTAGAATCTATTCCATTTCTGAGTTAGGAGACAGGACATTCTGACATTGATAGTCTATTCAGAAGTATTTCTACTCTTTTTCTTTCCCCAACCAAAACACACACAGAAATAAAATTTGCCTGGAAAGGAAAGGTAAGAGCAGACAGAAAGGCTTCAAAAGACAGATTAGAATTTAGGAGTTGTCTTAGTTAGGGTTTCTATTGCTGTGAAAAGACACTGTGACCATGGCAACTCTTATAAAGGAAAAAACTTAATTGGGGTGGTTTACATTTTCTGAGGTTTAGTTCATTATCGTCATGGTGCAATATGGTGCTGAAGCACATCTTGACCCACAGGCAACAGATACTGAGATACTGGGCATGGCTTGAGCATATATGAGACCTTAAAGCCTGCCTTTGCAGTGACATATTTCCTCTAATAAAGATTCACCTACTAATAGTGCCACTCCCTATAGGCTTATGGGGGCTAATTACATTCAAACTACCACAGGAGCCTATATCCAGAGCTAATATGGCGGTACAGGCTGGTAATTATGTCTGGAGAGGCCCAGACATCAACAGAAGAACCCTGTCTGTCTTGGTCACTCACATGGAAGTTGTGTACCTTTGCTGTCCTCTCCCTCCAGTTTCTTAGGAAAAACCTGTAGCATGCTAGTGGGATTGAGGAGATTTTCAAGCTCCACTCACTGTGGAGCTAACAAAGGTAGCTACTAGAAAGAAAGGTATTTTTATCACTCAGACTAAAGGCATGGGAGTCCTCCTGAACAACAGACCTTGCAGTCAGAGGACCAGTATTGAGTCCCAGCTCTATTACTTGGTCTGTGACCTTATGCAAATTGTTTAAATCTCCTAAGACCCAGGTCCTTATCTGTAGCAAGGAAGTACAAGTAGGATTTATCTCAAAGTTTCAGGGCAAGCCGGGCGATGGTGGCGCACGCCTTTAATCCCAGCACTCGGGAGGCAGAGGCAGGTGGATCTCTGTGAGTTTGAGACCAGCCTGGTCTACAGAGCGAGTTCCAGGACAGGCTCCAAAGCCACAGAGAAACCCTGTCTCGAAAAACCAAAAACCAAAAAAAAAAAAAAAAAAAAAAAAAAAAAAAAAAAAGTTTCAGTGCAGATTAGAGCATTTAAAAGATTTAGTTACTTTCCCACTTTTCTCATGGTTCTGTAACATCATGCTCATAGTTATCTCTGCTGTAGTATTTATGTTGTAACTTTGTTTTATTTAGGGGAGTGGTCATGCTTTTGCAGTTCCTGAGTATGTAGACATCAGAGGACAATGGAGTCATTCAGGTTCTCCCCTTACACCTGTGGCTTCAGGAGATGAAACTCAGATCATCAGCCCAAACCTGTTTTTTTTGTTTGTTTTTTTTTAAGATACTTAAGAGATGACATGTTTTGAAATTTATATTTAATTATTGTCTAGTATTCTTTTTTAAAAATATTTATTTATTTATTTATTTATTTATTTATTTATTTATTTATTTATTATGTATACAATGTTCTGTCTGTGTGTATCCCTGCAGGCCAGGAGAGGGCACCAGACCTCATTACAGATGGTTGTGAGCCACCATGTGGTTGCTGGGAATTGAACTCAGGACCTTTGGAAGACCAGGCCATGCTCTTAACCGCTGAGCCATCTCTCCAGCCCTTGTCTAGTATTCTTGACACATAATATGTTTGAGTTTTCTAAATGACTAGGCCTTTGTATAGAATACTTAAAATATGGATAAATTATAAGCAATCTTTAATGCTGTCCTCCAGGATTTGGTTGGGAAGAAATGGCCTTGCCATGTATATATGCAAAAATCTCCTTTTGGTATAGCTGTCCTTTCAGAACATGTACAGAGCTGCTTGCTTCCTAAATGTCAACTGTCCTTGGGTCTGATGTTCATCGTTGGTGTAATTAAAGGGGACAGGCTGATAGGGTCATACTACACATATGAGTACTTTAAAATATGAATTACCCTGTGATATCCTTTTCTCAGGGTTAACAGGATGCCTAGAACATTGTTTACTTCACATGTGAGTGGCAACTGATGGTATAGATTTCTGGGTTATAGTGCTTTGCTGTTAGACAATGTTGATGGTTGCTTTTCTTGAGAATTTTTTTATTATTTTCATTAGTATTATTTGATGTTCTTTGAGAACTCTCAAGTTGCAAATTTTGATCTTTATCTGAAGGAAACTTTCTTCTATATTTGAAATTACTTATGTTCTAAGTACTCAGGAAGTTGAAGTGGGAAGATCATATCACCTGCTTGATATCAGCCTGAGTAACAGAGTGAGACCCAGCCTCAAAAACAAACAAAGTGGGAGGAATATGAGATGGGGTATAGCTGAGTTGGCAGAATACATAACCCCAGCTCCCAGAAGTCAGGAAATGGAGGCAGGAGAATCAGAGTTCAGGTCATTCTTGGTACATAGGGAATTTGAGGTTAGTCTGGGAAACAGGAGACATGAAGAACACAAAAGGAAGCTGCTTAAGTGCAATACAAGTCTCTGCACAAGTTGCTGTGAGTCAGGAAAAGCGGCAGGTGGGGGTAAGCCTGCGAGAGCTTGGGAAAATTGTCAAGTCCCCATGTAGCTTTGCTGTGGCGGGGTTTTTGCAAAAAACCGCTTGTAGGTGAAATCAAGACAGAGGTGTGGGGGTGGGAGACCCTTGGCCACAGACCTTTTGGGCCTTTTAGGTCGGTCCACCAGGTAGGTGTAGAGTTGGGATTCACGCTGAACACCAGATGAAGATGGATGCTAAAAAGAAATCCCTCACTACCTCAGAATTGAGTATAATAAAGGATTATTTATTTAGGGGTAGACTCACAGATCACAGTCCTTTGCACAAACCGGGAACAGGAACCGAAACCGAATCCAGCAGCTGGAAGAGAGAGCAGGCACACAAGTTTTATAGCTGCATTTTTAGTATGAGACCATGCCCAAGTGGGTTCATATCTTAAAGGCTATTGACTGAAGGAGTTCCCACAACAGAGACACGTCTCTAGAACAACAAAAGCATTAATAAACAAGTTAACTTAGAAGAAAGCTAAAGTGATAATGTGAGGAAAACTTTAAGAAACTTCCAAAGAATAAAGAGATTAGTACAATTTTAAAAGGGGAGGAATCAAATTTAGCATGTAAGCAAAAGCCAGAAGTGATAGCACATGCCTGTAATCCCAAAAGTTCAAGACCAGAATGAAATGGATTCCAGGTCTTATCTTAAAAAACAAACAAACATTCAATGCAATGCCCGTCAAAATCCCAGCAAAATTCTTCAAAGACCTCGAAAGAACGGTACTCAACTTCATATGGAAAAGCAAAAAACCCAGGATAGCCAAAACAATCCTGTATAATAAAAGAATTTCTGGAGGCATCACAATCCCTGACTTCAAACTCTACTACAGAGATATAGTACTGAAAACAGCCTGGTATTGGCACAAGAACAGACAGGAGGACCAATGGAACTGAATAGAAGACCTGGATATCAATCCACACATCTTCGAACACCTGATCTTTAATAAAGAGGCAAAAATTATCATATGGAAAAAAGAAAGCATATTTAACAATTGGTGCTGGCATAACTGGATATCAACCTGTAGAAGAATGAAAATTGACCCATATCTATTACCATGCACAAAACTCAAGTCCAAATGGATCAAAGACCTCAACATAAAGCCAGCCACACTGAACCTTATAGAAGAGAAAGTGGAAAGTACACTTAAACACATTGGCACAGGGACCCACTTCCTAAATATAACCCCAGCAGCACAGACACTGAGAGAAGCAATTAATAGACCTCCTGAAACTGAGAAGCTTCTGTAAAGAAAAGGACACAGTCAACAAGACCAAACGACAGCCTACAGAATGGGAAAAGATCTTCACTAACCCCACATCAGACAGAGGTCTGATCTCCAAAATATACAAAGAATTCAAGAAATTGGACACCAAAAGATCACATAATCCAATAAAAAAAAATGGAGTCCAGACCTAAACAGAGAAATCTCAATGGAGGAATCTAAAATGGCTGAAAGACACTTAAGGAAATGTTCAATATCCTTAGTCATCAGAGAAATTAAAATCAAAACAACTCTGAGATTCCATCTTACACCTGTAAGACTGGCCAAGATCAAAAACACTGATGACAACTTATGCTGGAGAGGTTGTGGGAAAAGGGAACACTTCTGCATTGCTGATGGAAATGCAAGCTGGTACAGTGTGGCGATTTCTCAAAAAATTAGGAAACAATTTTTTTAATTGTTTAAACATTTACTCAACAATTAAACAATTACTCAAGACCCAGTAATACCATTTTTGGGTATATATCCAAAGGATGCTCAACCATGCCACAAGGACATGTGTTCAACTATGTTCATAGCAGCTTTGTTTGTCATAGTCAGAACCTGGAAACAACCTAAATGCCCCTCTATCGAAGAATGGATAAGGAAAATGTGGTACATTTACACAATGGAGTACTACACAGCAGAAAAAAATAATGACATCTTGAATTTTGCAGGAAAATGGATGGAGCCAGAAAACATTATTTTGAGTGAGGTAACCCAGACCCAGAAAGACAATTATCACATGTACTTACTCATAAGTGGTTTTTAAACATAAAGCAAAGAAAGCCAGCCTACAAACACCACAATCCCAGAGAATTTAGACAACGAGGACACTAAGAGAGACTTACATAGATCTAATCTATATGGGGAGTAGAAAGTATAAAAAGACAAGATCTCCTGAGTAAATTGGGAGCATGGGAACCTTGGGAGAGGATTGAAGAGGGGAGGGGAGAGGAAGGGAGGGGAGCAGCAAAAATGTAGAGCTCAATAAATATCAATAAAACAAAACAAACCAGAAACAAACCAAAAAGCAGAACTGGGTAGTGGTGGCGCACGCCTTTAATCCTAGCACTCGGGAGTCAGAGAAGAGCAGATCTATGTGAGATCAAGGCCAGCCTGCTACAATGAGAAACCAAAAATCAAACAAACAAAAAAATCTACTACCACCACCACCAACACCAACAAAACAAAAAAGCAAAACAAAACGTCAACAAAACTCCAACCAGGATCTAGTTAGAGCCCTAACACAAGGATAACTGGAGCTCCTGAAGTTGACAGAACATGGTGTGCATGCATATAAATTATATCATAAATGGTCATCTGCTAACCTAATCTCTTAGGGCTTTTATTTATTTACTTAGGTTTTTTGAGAGAAGGTTTGCCTATGTGTAAGTGTCTGGAGGCCAAGAAAAGGTCACTGAATCTCCTGGTAGCTATAGCCTCCTGACCATGGGTGCTAGGGGCTGAACTCAGATCCTGTAAGATCCCCTTACTCTGTAAGAGTAGTATGATCTCTTAGCCGCCGAACCAGTGCTCTCTCTCTCTCTCTCTCTCTCTCTCTCTCTCTCTCTCTCTCTCATCCTGGGGATCAAATTCAGGTGCTCATGCTTGCATGACAAGCAGTTTACTGACTGAACCATCTTTTCAGCCCTAAGTATTCAGTTTTAATAGTTAATAAGGGAGAGGTGAGGAAAAGGACATCATGCCAACCAGTCTGCATGGTTTTGTCAGTCCCTGTGGTCAGTTGGTTGACAAGTGTTGTAATGTGTCTTTTATATTCAAATATTTGACAGATGTGAAAGTCAATAAAACATACTATGCAAATTGATCATTATAAATGTTTGATGTTCACCAGAGATTGATAATAAGGCAATAGGAATACATGTAATTTCTGTTTTAAAAGATGTTACCTTGCAAATAAAAAGAAAATGGTAGTTACTGCACTTAAGTGATAGACTTTAATGCTGAGTTCTTAAGCAGGAGGGTAACAAACAAGAGACCAAATTCCTTATGGCTTTGGAAATTGATTCCTGAGAGGTCAGGCTTGACCAGGCAGGTTAGTGTCTGTGTGCCTAGAGAACTAGGTCACTGCTTGTGAGTCAGTGTGAATAGGATTATCTCCTGTAATCTTAAGAGAACCTGTAGTAGATTTGGTTTTATAGTAAGGTTAGAGAAACACAAGTGCTAAGGTTAGATTTATTTTTTTGAATTATAGGCATATAGTCTCTCTCTCTCTCTCTCTCTCTCTCTCTCTCTCTCTCTCTGCCTTTATTTGTGAAAAGCTTGGGGATATGGGCTCTGTCTGGGTCTGTCTTTAGCTGACTTCAGGGTTTTCATATCAGCTGTAGTCTTTAAGAACCTCAGTGTTCTGTAATGATTGTTATTTTTCCATCATTCTGCTTTTTTTTTAATAAACAGTAGTGGTGTAAACAGAGACAGCTCGCTTGTTTCCCAACTACTCAGACCCGAATAATCATACAGAAGCTATACTAATTGCAACACTGCTTGACCTATTAGCTCAGGCTTCTTATTAACTAACTCTTACATCTTAAATTAACCCATTTCTATTAATCTGTGTATTGGCATGAGGCTGTGGCTTACTGGTAAGGATCTGGCATCTGTCTCCAGCAGCTACGTGGCGTCTCCATGACTCCACCTTTCTCTCTCTCTCTCTGTATCACTTCCTTTCTCTCTCTCTTTGTATCACTTCCAGCTTGGCTATATTCTGCCCTGCTATAGGACGAAGCAGCTTCTTTATTTTTTTTTTTTTTTTTTTTTTTTTTGGTTTTTCGAGACAGGGTTTCCCTGTGGTTTTGGAGCCTGTCCTGGAACTAGCTCTTGTAGACCAGGCTGGTCTCGAACTCCCAGAGATCCGCCTGCCTCTGCCTCCCGAGTGCTGGGATTAAAGGCGTGCGCCACCACCGCCCGGCAGCAGCTTCTTTATTAACCAATGGTAATAAAACATATTCATAGCATCAATGATGGATTTTGTGTTAGAGTCCTTAGTAGCTTTGATTTAGAAAACAATTTTAATTTTAAATTGGCTTCATAGATAGTAAATTTGTTTAATATGTTGTTTGATAACATTGAGGTTGAGACATATACTTTTTTTCTATCTATACATTCTACTTTGTCTGTCTATCATTTATTTGTTTGTTTAGTTTTGAAGCAAGGTCTAGTCTTTTTTTTTTTTTAAATTTATTTATTTATTATGTATACAATATTCTGTCTGTGTGTATACCTGCAGGCCAGAAGAGGGCACCAAACCTCATTACAGAGGGTTGTGAGCCACCACATGGTTGCTGGGAATTGAACTCAGGACCTTTGGAAGAACAGGCAATGCTCTTAACCTCTGAGCCATCTCTCCAGCCCCCGCAAGGTCTAGTCTTGAATTTGCAATGCACCTGAGGTTGCCTTTGAACTCTTGGTCCTCCTGCCTCTGTTTCTCAACTGCAGGAATTACCAGTATATGCTACCATGCTTAGCTCTGACTGTATTTTTATTTAACTATAATATATTTAATGGATTTTGTTTGTTACTTTGTTTTTGAGACAGTCTTATTTAGCCAAGGCTGGACTCACATTTGCTATATAGTTGAGGATGACCTTTAACTTCTGATTTTATTGCCTCCATCTCTCAAGTACTAGGATTAGAGCCCTTCATCACCATGCCCAGTTTATTCATTGTTTTAAAATTGTTGACACCAGGGCCTGGAGGGTTGACCTAAAGGTTAAGAGCATTGACCAGTGTTCCAGAGATCCTGAGTTCAAGTCCCAGCAACTACATGGTGGCTCACAACCATATATAATGAGATCTGATGCCCTCTTTTGTCATGCAGGTATACATGCAGACAGAACACTGTATACATAATAAATAAATCTTTTTTAAAAATGTTGAAACCAGGCCTGGTGGTACATGACTTTAATCCCAGCATTTGGGAGGTAGAGGCAGGCAGATCTCTATGAAATAAAGACCAGCCTGGTTTGTAGAGCAAGTTCCATACCAACCAGGGCACCATAGTGAGATATATCTTAACCTACCCCCCCCAAATAATTACAACAACAAAAAAACCCCAAGAGAAACAACAATGAAAATCTTATGTTGAAAGTAATATGGACCTATTTTTACACATGAACAGCATGAAGATTTTGTTTTTTGAAAACAAAATAGTATAGGTCTTATAGTGTAGGTTGACCTGAAACTCACTATTTAACTCAAAGATTGTCTTTAAACTGTTGCTCTTGCTGCCCTCACCTCCCAAATGCTGGGATTAAAGCATGTGCTGTCCCATGTAGATCTAATGTTAGGACTTAAGAGCTAAAACTATGAGTCAGATGGAGTGGCACACACCTTTAATCCCAGCTCCCAGGAGGCAGAGGCAAGTGGATCTCTGAATTCAGGGCCAAACTGGTCTAATAGCGAGTTCTAGGACAACCAGGGCTACATAATGAGATCCTGTCTTGAAAAATAAAGCAAAAACTAAAACCCAAAAAACCATCAACCCAAAAAACTAAAATGGTGATAGCCTCACATCTGAGTGGACATGATCTCGTTGTGTGACCCTGACTGGCCTAGAACTCAGATATCTGATGATTGCCTCTACCTCTTTAGTGCTGGGGTCAAAGGTGCGCACTACTGTGCCCAGCAATTTTTATTTTTTTACTTTATGAGACAAGGTCTTATATAATTTAGGGTTTGACATTGTGGGCCTCCTTTCTTATCCTCCCAAGTGCCAGGATTACAGCATACACACTGTTGGATTCATTTCCCCGCTTTGTCTGATCTCTCTCTTCTCAGTCTCCTGCCTTAAAATCTGTAGTGTTAGTTTTCAGGGATGAATTATTAGACATAATAATCTTCCATAACTATTTATTATAATGAGATAATTTCCATTCCATATAATGTTATTTTAATTCTCCCCCTTTTAAAGAAAGGAGCTTTTTTATTATTTAATTTTATGTGTACAAGTGTTCTGCTTGCATGTATGTATGTGCACCATGTGTATCCTTGGTGCTCAAGGAGACCAGGAGAGGATGTGGAATCTCCTGGAATGGAGTTACCCAAGGTTGTGAGCCACCATGTGGGGGCTGGGAACTGAATCCAAGTCTTCTGCAATAGCAGCAAGTGATCTTATTTGATGAGCCATCTCTTTAAGGATTTTACTAAGTAGTTCTTCTAATATTTAGAAGTCATTATATGACTTCCAACTTACATAGATCCTTCTGTCTCTTCCTACCAAGCAATGGGATTATAGGCAGTGACCAGCCCAACCAGCTAATTTTTAAAAATTTAACTATGTTTTAAATTTTGTTTGTAGTTTTCATTTATGCTGATTTTATTTAGTTTTTATAGGTATTGATAGGACAATGATAAATATTAAAATAGATTATTTTTATTAAGCAGTTTTTTGTTGTTTCGTTTTTGTTTTTTGAGACAAGTTTTCTTTGTGTAGTCCTCACTCTGTAGACCAGGCTAGCCTAGATCTCAAAGATATACCTACCTGCCTTTGCCTTCCCAGTGCTGCTGGGATTAAAGGTGTGTGCCACTACTGTCTGGCTTTTATAAAACATTTAAAAAACTTTATTTTTATGTATTTGGTGTGTATGTGTATGTGTATGTCAAAGTGTGCATGTGAAGATTAGGGAACAGTTTTGGGGAATTGGTGTTCTCTTTTACCATTATGGGTCCTGGGAATCAAACTCAAGTGGTCAGACATGGAAATAAGCACCTATTCACTTGGCTGTCTCTTGAGTCCTGTTTGAGTTTATAAGAGTCTTGTGTAGCTGAGGTTAACTTCGAACTTCTGTTCTTCCTGCTTCTGCTTTTTTTTTTAAAATTTATTTAAAAAGAAACTATCACCGGGCGGTGGTGGCACACGCCTTTAATCCCAGCACTCGGGAGGCAGAGGCAGGCGGATCTTTGTGAGTTCGAGACCAGCCTGGTCTACAAGAGCTAGTTCCAGGACAGGCTCCGAGAAACCCTGTCTCGGAAAAAAAAAAGAAAGAAACTTATCTTTTTTTTCATTTTACATGCTAAATCCACTCCCTCCCCTCCTCTCCTCCCTCTCTCCCCCATTCCACCCCTCATCCACTCCTCAGAGGATAAGGCTTGCCATGGGGAGTCAACAAAGTAGTCTAGCACATTGCTTTGAGGCAGGATGAAGGCCCTCCCCACTATATCTAGGCTTAGCAAGGTATCCCTCCAGAGAGAATGGGTTCCAAAGAATTAGAACAAGCAGTAGGGATAAATCCTGGTCTCACTGCCAGTGACCCCACAGTCTGCCCCAGCCACACAGCTGTCACCCACCACATTCAGTGGACCTAGTTTGGTCTTATGCTGCTTCCCTAAGTGTCAGATCAGAGTTGATAGGCTTCCATTAGCTCAGGTAAGCTGATTCAGTAGGTAGTGACCTCTTTGCTTGTATTCTCACTCCTCCCACTCTTCAATTGGACTTTGGGAGTTCATCAGCCCAGTGCTCTGCTGTGGATCTCTGCATCTGCTTCTATCAGTTGCTGGATGAAGGTTCTATGGTGACATTTAAGATAGTCATCAATCTCACTATAAGGCAAGACCAGTTCAGGCACCCCCTCCACTATTGCTTAGGGTCTTAGCTGGGGTCATCTTGTGGATTCCTGGGAATTTCTCTAGTGCCAGGTTTCTTGTTAGTTCCATAATGATTCCCTCAAACAAGATATCTATTTCATTGTTTTCTGTCTTTGTCCTTCCCCCATCTCGACCACCCTGTTCCCTCAAGTTCTCCTCTCCCTCCCCTTCTCCCCTCCTCCTTCCCTTCTGCCTTCCTTTCTCCCCCCACCCTCATGCTCCCAATTTTCTCAGGAGAACTTGTTTCTTTCCCCTTTCTAGGGGAATATATTTATATATTTATGTTTCTCTTAGGCTTCTCCTTGTTACTTAGTTTCTCTGGGGTCATGTACATACCATGTTCATCTTTCAGGGTCTGGGTTACCTCACTCAGGATAGTTTTTTTTTTTTTTTGCATGAAAAAGGATGGAACAAAAAAAACCCTATCCATTGTTTTTTACTGTTGAGTAGTACTCCTCATTGTGTAAATGTACCACATTTTCTTTATCCAGTCTTTGGTTGAGGGGTTGTTTCCAGGTTCTGGCTATTATGAATAATGCTGCTATGAACATAGTTGAACAAATGTCCTTGTAGTATGGTTGAACATCCTGGGTATATGCCCAAGAGTGGTATTGCTTGGTCCTGAGGTAGGTTGACCCAATTTTCTAAGAAACCGCCATACTGATTTCCAGAGTGGCTGTACAAGTTTGCATTTCCATCAGCAATGGAGGAGTGTTCCCTTTACTCTGCATCCTCTCCAGCATAAACTATCATTTGTGTTTTTGATCTTAGCCATTCTAACAGGTGTAAGATGGTAGCTCAGAGTTGTTTTGATTTGCATTTCTCTAAGGATGCTGAGCATTTTCTTAAGTGTCTTTCAGCCATTTTAGATTCTTCTGTTGAGAATTCTCTGTTTAGATCTGTACTCCATTTTTAATTGAGTTACTTGGAATTTTGATGTCTAATTTCTTGAGTTCTTTATATATTTTGGAGATCAGTCCTCTCTCTGATGTAGGGTTGGTGAAGATTTTTTTTTTTTCCCATTCAGTAGGCTGCCTTTTTGTCTTATTGACTGTGTCCTTTGCTTTACAGAAGCTTCTCAGTTTCAGGAGGTCCCGTTTATTTATTGTTGCTCTCAGTGTCTGTGCTACTGGTGTTATATTGAGGAAGTGATTTCCTGTGCCCATGCATTGAACTGCCTCTACTTTTTAAGTGCTAGGATTACAATCAAGCCCAGCTGAAATGTATTCTCTCTCCCTCACTAAATCCCTTTCTCCCCTCTCTTTCTCTTAATTTTTAAAGACAGGGTTTCACTATGTAGCTCTGGAACTCATTATGCAGTCCACGCTGACTTTAAACTCATCCACTAGCATTTGCCTTCCAAGTGCTGGGATTAAAGGAGTGCTCTGCATGACCTGCTCTATTTTCTTAACATTTATGAAAAAGAAAAAAAAAAGAAAAAAATTTATGAAAAATAATATTTAGATAGAAGAGCTGGATTTATGTGAGACTACAGAAGGCATATTTTGGATCAATAAAAAGAAATAGATTTTAATAATAATAAGTACTGACTGAAAGAAATGGAGATTTGATGGCCTTGTGAGGTGCTAAGTGACTCATCTCATGGAAGTATTCAGTGAGGTAGATGCCTATTACTGGAAGCTTTCATTTGTAATGCAGAAGGTAGAGAAGCAAATCAAACCTTATATATACTTTCTAGGCACTTTGCTACAACAATACCCCCACCCCCACCCCCGGCACTTATCCTTAATCTTTATGGATTGATTTTACTGCTTTCTTACTCTGTAGCCCAGGCTGGCCTTGAACGTGCAGCAGTTCTCCTGACTCAGGCTCCCGAGGGCTAGGATTCCAGACTTGAGCCATTAGTCCAGCTGTAGCGGTTTTCTTGCATGTATAGTCCTTAGTTTCCCCCAGGAGTTTCATGTGCTGCTCTGGCTCTAGGATTCTTCTTTTTCCTTTTTTCTTGTTTTTTTTTTTTTTTTTTTTTTGAAGCAGTTCTGTGTGATTTGGAAAGGAGCCCCTCTTGATATCTGCTTGTTCTTAGAAGTAACTTAATCACTCTTGTTTGAAAAGCTGTCATCTATATTTTTCCTAATCTCTTGTTTTGTTGAGAATCAACTGGAAGGACTTTCTTTTTTAGAGTTTATTTCTTATCTTTTCTTGTTTGGCTAAGGATAGAATTCAGGGCCTCACACATTCAAGGTAAGTGCTTACTTCCTGCCTGATGATTGCTTTTTAAATAAAGAATATTTGTAACTTAAAACATTTTCAAAAAGGATTTATTTATTTATGTATATGACAGCTCTATCAACTTTATGCCAGAAGAGGACATCAGATCCCACTATAGATGGTTGTGAGCCACCATGTAGTTGCTGGGAATTAAACTCAGGACCTCTGGAAGAGCAGCTAGTGCTCTTAACCATTGAGGCATCTCTCTAGACCTGTAACTTAAAGTTTACAAAGACATCTAGCATAAAACAGATCCCCTACCATTTGGATTTCTCTACCACCTTGTCAGGAGGTGGGAATGGAGGTTTTTTTCCCCCTTTGGGTATGAGGTTGGGCTGAATACTTTTGAGAAGGTCTTTGATCAAATGTTCAGCTTCTTTTCCCAATAATTAGACTTAACTTCCTAATTCTGCCTCTTTTGTTTTCTTTCAGTTAAAAGAGCCAAATTCCAGGGTTCACCAGGTAAGTCTACCCCTCCATTATTGTTTCCTTTTATGCTTGCTGTGACATAAAGCAGTCTCCCTCCCTCCCTCCCCCACCGTGTGTGTGTGTGTGTGTGTGTGTGTGTGTGTGTGTGTGTGTGTGTATATGCAGGACCCCAAGGAGGCCAGAAAAGGGTGTCATATCCCCTGGAACTAGAATTATGGGGTGGTTGTAAACTGCCATGTGGGAACTGGGATTTGAACCCAGGTGTTCTGCAAGAGCAGCTAGTGCTCTTAACTACTGAACCATCTGTCTGTGTTAAGAACAATCCTCTCCGCCGGTGCACAGAAATCCAATCAGGCCAAATTAAACCAAATTAAAATGCCCATGTTTTAATAAATGCAGCACTCTCGGGTGGCCGAGAGCATGGCAGAGGAAACAGAAAACCGAGGAGCACATGCAAAACCCGGGGCCACATGTTCCTCCTTGGGCAACCCACTTAAATACCCGGTGGGAGCGGTCCTGGTCCTCCCCGGGGAGGGGTCAGGACCTGGCATGCTGGGATTTGCAGTTCAGACCAAGGCAACTCCCAGGCTAGGGGGCTGGGATGGATGGATGTGGGTGGGGCTGGGGCTGGGGTGACCTCCCAACTTAACATCACAGCCTCCTTTAGAGCAAGCTTAAAAAAACAAAGCCAATTTTATCCCATGCTGAGCATGGCGAACAATGAGGGCTGATGAGAACCCAAGGACAATGGCACGGGGTTTTGAACCTACGTAATGTGCTGGCTTTGTGGGAGCCTAGCCAGTTTGGATGTTCACCTTCCTAGAAATGGACGGAGGGGGGAGGACCTAGGACTTACCACAGGGCAGGGAACCCTGACTGCTCTTTGGGCTGGAGAGGGAGGGGAGGAGGAGTGGGGGGAGGGGGAGAAGGGTGAGAGGAGGGGGAGAAGGGTGGGAGGAGGGGGAGGGAAATGGGAGGCTGGGAGGAGGAGGAAATTTGTTTTTTTTTTCTCCTTTTCTCAATAAAAAAAAAAAGTTAAAAAAAAAACAAAAAACAAAAAAAACAACAACAACAAAGCCAAAACCGTCGGCCAGCAGGACGGCTCAGGGACAAAGCCTTCGCTGTGAAAGTCTGATGACCTCTGAGTACTTCTTTGGGGATTCCATTTTCTGCTTCTACCATGTATTTTCCAGAGAATGAAGTCAGGTTGTTTCGGCTTCATATCAGGCACCTCTCCCTGTTGAGCCATCTGAAAAGCAATCTTAAAAAAGATCATTAATTATAAACTGGACACAATGCCGCTTCTATAATCCTGTACTTGGGAGGCTAGTGCAGGAGGATCGCATGTCCAGGTCAGCCTAGGCTATATAAAGAGACCTTGTCTCAGAAAACAATAATGATTTCATTTAGTTTACTACTTAAATTCATTGGTTTAATTCGCTATGTTAATTTATGAAATTATTAATTCTTTGCTGTAAAGCATTTTCCTTTTCTTGTTTTTTATTGTTTTACCTGTGTTTATTAATGAAAAGTGTACCTTTTTCTCTCTTTCCAACCCAATTATACTCCTCTAAAGCAATTATTTAGAAGTTTTTTGTTTACCTTTCCAGATCTTTTTTATATGTATTCTTGTAAACATAAATGAAACATGATCCTAATTAATTAAACCCAGAATCAGATATCGGGGGTGAAAGCTGAAAGATCAGAGAAGCAGAGCAGCCAGCTGCTAGAGACTTTTTATCTCTACGAAATCTCAGAATGAATGGGGGAGATCTTGTCTCTATGAATCGAATCCTCAGACTAAATGGCCAAAGATCTCTACCCGCCTTATATTCCTGTCTCCACCTCCCAAGTGCTGGGATCAAAGGTGTGAGCCACTACTGCGTGCCTCTATTTCTTTTAAAAACTGGTTCAATCTTGCATAGCCCAGAGTGGCTTTGAACTCCTGATCTTCCTGCTTCTTCCTCCCAAGCTCTAGGATTAAAGGTGTTTGCCACCATTGCCTGGCCTCTATGGTTAACTGGTGGCTAGCTCTGCCCTCTGATCTCCAGGCAAGCTTTATTTGTCAGAACACAAAATATCACACAACATATAAATGGATTGCACAGGGGCTGGAGAGATGGCTCAGAGGTTAAGAGCACTGCCTGCCCTTCTGAAGGTCCTGAGTTCAATTCTCAGCAACCACATGGTGGCTCACAACCATCTGTAATGAGGTCTGGTGCCCTCTTCTGGCCTGCAGGCATACACACAGACAGAATATATGTATTATAAATAAATATCTTTAAAAAAATAAATAAATGGATCGCACAACCATCTGTGTGAAACATTTTTAGTTTTCTCAGTGATACATCATGAAAATCCTTTAAATTTGTGTATATCAGACATTTTCTTTTTTAAAATATTTATTATAGTGTTCTCCCTGCATGTACACCTGCTCACCAGAAGAGGGCACTAGAGCTCATTACACATGGCTGTGAGCCACCTTGGGAATTGAATTCAGGATGAATTCTCCTCTGGAAGAGAAGCCAGTGCTCTTAACCTCTGAGCCATCTCTCCAGGCCCCAGGCATTTTCTTTTAAAGTACTTTGTAGATTTTGTTGTAGATTGTACCCAAGGCATCTATGGAGAAATATTTATTTTTTTTAGTGTCTTGATGTTATAAACAATGAAAGTTACTGTGTATTTATGGCTGTCCAGTTTTGTAAATATATTAATGCTAATGTCTAAAAATATAGTCAGTGGTTCATAGCTATGTATTTTTAAAATATTTGTTATTGCTGAAAATGGTTCTTTTTTTTCAAAGATTTATTTTATGTATAATAGTGATCTTTATGCCAGAAGAGAGCATCAGATCCTACTATAGATAGTTGTGAGCCACCATGTGAGTTGTTAGGAATTGAACTCAGGACCTCTGGAAGAGCAGCAAGTGCTCTTAAAGCACCGAACCATGTCTCCAGCCCTTGAATATGGTTCTTAGTTAAAAAAAAATTAAGGAAAAAATGATGTTTTGGTGTTGGCAATTGTTTTGCTGTATTTTATTTTATTTATTTATTTTATTTTATTTATTTATTTATTTTTTTTTTTTTTGGTTTTTCGAGACAGGGTTTCTCTGTGGTTTTGGAGCCTGTCCTGGAACTAGCTCTTGTAGACCAGGCTGGTCTCGAACTCACAGAGATCCGCCTGCCTCTGCCTCCCGAGTGCTGGGATTAAAGGCGTGCGCCACCACCTCCCGGCATTGTTTTGCTGTATTTTGTTTGCATTAAGCACACCCTCTACCTCAGAGTATATCCCCAGCTCTGGAAGCTTAAAATTTTTAATTTTTATTAATTTCCTTTTTTTTCATGGTGCAGCATGTGTGTGGAAGCTAGAGGATAACTTTTGGAAGTCATTTCTGACCTTTGCCTATGTGGGTTCTAGGAATCAAATTCAGGATTCAGGCTGCTAGTCTTGGTGGCAGATACTCTTGCCTACCAAGTCATCTTTCTGACTTTAAAAATTCTTTTGAGATAGTTCTCATGTAGCCAGGGTGGCCTTGAGGTTTCTATATAGGTAAGAGTGACTTTGAACTTCTAATCACCTTGCCACCCTCTCCCCACTGCTGGGATTATAGATGTGATTCCAGGTCTTTGGTGCTGGAAAATCAGACCCAGGGGCTTATATATCCTAGGTGCGTACTTTGTCAATCCTCCTTTATTATTTTCTTTCAAAAACAGAGTGTCACTCTGTAGCCCAGGCTGACCTGGAAGTTACTATGTGGCCTAGGATGGATTTTATTTTTCAATAACTCTGTCTTAGCCTCTGAAGTGTTGTAATTGCAAACATGAGCCACCATTCTTGTCTGGAATATTTTATTGGCATCAAAAATTATATTAGCTTTAAAAAAATTAACTGGCCAGGTGTGGTGGCACATACATTTAATCCCAGCGCTCTGAGGCAGAGGCAGGAGAATCTGAATTCAAGGCTAGCCTGGTCTACATATTTAGTTCTAGGACAGCTAGGACTACATAGAGAGACTTCTTTTCTAAAAGAAAAGAAAAGATTATTAGTAGCATGCTTATATGTGCATGTGTATGCAGCTGTGCATGCCAGTACACATCTGTGTGCTTGGAGGCCAGATGTTACCTTGGATCTCTTCCTCAATTGCTTTCCACTTTAGTTTTTGGGACAGTTTTTTTTTTTTCTGTGAACCTGGAGTTCCCCAGTTGGTTTGGTTAGATGGTCAGCAAGCCCCTGGGGTCCTCCTATCTCTAGCTGCCAACTGCTAGGATTATAGGTGTGTACCACCCAGCCTGGAAAAAATTTAAATTTTGTTTTCTAGTACTGAGGATTAAACCTTGGGACCTCACATCCTGTGAAGATGCTCTACCACTTAGCCCTTCCTCCAGCTCATTTAATATCTTATAATACAAAATGTAGTTCAGGGGTTAGAAGTATAGGTGGGTGCTCAAGGTCTTGGCTAGCCTGTGAGACCCTGGTTTTGATCTCAAACAAGAAAATAAATAAAAAAACAAACCCCAAATTAGAGCTCTGTGGTCTACTGCATTTCTACTTCTGGACATGGGTGAGGGTCCCGTTAAATGTGCTGGGTTTTATCATCACTTATCTTCAGTACAATTATAAACCCGCCATCTTGCTACAAAGCTACATTATTTTGTGTGTGTGAGTGCATGCGTATAAGTGCATGCCCTTGTGCTTGCATGTGTCCAGGCCAGAGGTCAACACTGGGTATCTCCCTCAATCCTCTGCCATATTTTCTTGAGACAGGGTCCCTCACTATATCTGGATCTAGCTGTTTTGGCTAGACTATCTGACTAGCAAACCCTCAAGATCCACCTATTTCTATTCCTCTAGAACTGGGTTGTAGACATGTTACCTGCTGCTCCTTTCCAAGGTGCTGGGATCTGAACTCAGGTCCTCATGCTTAAGTGTTTTATCCACTGAGCCATTTCCCCAGTTCTTTTTGTTTCTGCTTTTGAGATAGTCTTGCTTTGTAGCCTAGGCTAGCCTGAAATGTGAGTTCTTCCTTGTCTGGCTAAAAATCTCCATACCTTTTAAAGGATACTTGGACAGTTTATTTTCTGATAGTGTATGCCAGTACCCTATTTTCTCATATTATCTAACATTAGGTATTGTTAGATAATTGTTTTGAGCAGTATTTGGAAGTTTGATAAGTTGACATGATAGTTTTTCTTTCTTTCTTTTTTTTTTTTTTTTTTTGGTTTTTCGAGACAGGGTTTCTCTGTAGCTTTGGTGCCTGCCCCGGAACTAGCTCTTGTAGACCAGGCTGGCCTCAAACTCCCAGAGATCCGCCTGTCTCTGCCTCCCGAGTGCTGGGTTAAAGGTGTGCGCCACCACCGCCCGACTTCTTTCTTTTATGAAATGACTGTCTTATATAAAAAGCAAACCCTCAGGCCACATGTGATTGTACACACGTATAATCCTACTACTCAGTAGCCTGAGGCAGGAGAATCATGAGTTCAAAGTCAGCATAGTGAATTTTAAGACATTCTGGACTACATAGTTGATTAAGTACAAATATGCAGGGGTTCAGACTTCTGAGTATGCAGTTTATCCTGTCAGGATTTCCTTTTCTTGACTTTATGATAGTGTTTCTTTTCATGTAAACTATAGATCAAGCTTGAAGTCCAGTTCTTTCATGACAGTTTCTCCTTCAATTTGTGTTTCTCATCAAAGGACACAGCTGTTACCTCTTTCTGTATTTTATGATTACATATATTTTTGTTGTTGAATTCTTTTTTTTTTTTTTGGAGAGAATTTCATATAGTCAGTCTGGCCTTGAACTTGCTGTGTAGCTGAGGATTAAACTCCTGACTCACCTCTGCCTCCTGCTGGTCCTGGGATTATGGATGCTGACCACTTTATCTGCCTTAAATACGTGTCTTAACATTTAAAGTAGGTTATATACTTGAAGTTAGTGTACAGTTTTATACATTTCTGTAGTTCTGCTGTGCCTTGAATTGTATAACATATAGCTTCCGTTTTAATTGCACATTTAATACTTTTATTTGATATTACTTAATTCTGTCTCTTTTAAAAATTTTATGTGTGTGGATGTTTTGTCTGTATGTGCCTGTGCATCACGTGTGTCTGGTGCCTATGAAAGCCAGAAGAGGGTGTCAGAACGCCAGGAACTCTTCCTCTTGAAGAGCAGCTAATGTTTTTGAATATTTCTCCAGCTTCTGATATCACTTAATTTAATGGATCTGTGAACTTGGGTAGTACTCTGAATACTATTAACATCTTTGTTTTGCAATTTTTCAAAGATAAATTTAACACATACGTGACCCTGAAAGTCCAGAATGTGAAGAGCACAACTGTAGCAGTTCGTGGTGATCAGCCCTCCTGGGAACAAGATTTCATGTTGTAAGCACTATGCCTAAGTGTTTGTCTGGGATGACATGGGAATGCCATGTCAGGGATATCAGATAAAACAGTAAATGCGTCTGTGTGTGCCAGTGGTGTATTAATGTACCAGCAGTGCTGTGGATTGTTTAAAAATCTGTTACAGGAGCAAGTGAGGCTTATGGTAGTAGGCAAGACACATTGCAGTTTTTTTCTCTCATTGATTTGTAATTTATTCTTGCAGATGAATGATGAATATGAGTAATTTAGTGAGTTGTGGATACTGCCTGCTCAGACTTCTCACTGGTCAATTCAGATGCTGTACAGTAGTACACTTAGCATAATGTCAAATGTAACTTTGTCTTTGGTTCTCAGAGGCTAAGGTGGTCATGTGTGTTCGAGACCGTGTGTATAGTTAAATCACTTCCCTTCCTTCCTTCCTTCCTTCCTTCCTTCCTTCCTTCCTTCGTTCCTTCCTTCTTTTGGTTTTTTGAGACATGGTTTCTCTATATAACAGTCCTGGCTGTCCTGGAACTTGCTTTGTAGACCAGGATGGCCTTGAACTCATAGAGATCTGCCTGCCTCTGCATCCTTAGTGCTGGAATTAAAGGCATACACCACCACTTCCCAGCTCCTAAATAATTTCTTTAGAGCATGGTTCTCAAACTGTTTCTACTCTTGACATATTTTCTCCTTAAAAATAATTATTTGACTTTATGTATATAGGTATATAAAATAGGTATATGGAACAGACATTTACAATAATAAATAAATTTAACATTTTAGGGCTGGGGATGTGGCTCAGCTGATAAAGTATTTGCTTAGGATGTTGGATACCTTGGATTACATCCCTAGCATTTCATATCCCCCCCCCTCAAAGTTTTTCTTTTGGATTAGGGATGTAGTTTAGGTACAGTTTTCAGAATTGAAAATTTTTTTTTTCCAAGACAGGGTTTCTCTGTAGCTTTGGAGCCTGTCCTGGAACTAGCTCTTGTAGACCAGGCTGGCCTCGAGCTCAGAGATTAGCCTGCCTCTGCCTCCTGAGTGCTGGGATTAAAGGTGTGTTCCACCACATCCTGGCAAATTTTTTTTTAATTTATTTATTTGTTATATATGCAGTGTTCTGTGTGCATGTATGCCTGCCCACCAGAAGAGGGCACCAGATCTCATAGATGGTTGTAAGCCACCATGTGGTTGCTGGGAATTGAACTCAGTACCTCTGGAAGAGCAGCAAGTGCTCTTAACCTCTGAGCCATCTCTCCAGCCCATGGCAATTTTTTTTTTATTAAAAAAATTTACTTTTCATTTTACATACCAACCCAGTTCCTCCTCCCACCCCTTCTCTTGCCCCCCCCCACTTCCCCTCTTCACACCTCCCCCCTTCCCAACCTGCAACCACTCCTCAGAGGGGGTAAGGCCCTCCTTAGGGAGTCAACAAGGTCTGGCATACCAACTTGAGACAGGACCAAGTCCGTGTCCCCCCCCCCCCCCATCTCCTCCCTCACCCCTGTATCAAGGCATCATAGGGAATGGGCTCTGAAAAGTTAGTTCATGCACCTGGGATAAATATTGGTGCCATTGCCAGGCACTCCCCCCCCCTCCCCCAGATCGAGCCACATAACTGTTCACCTATATTTAGAGGGCCTGGTGCAGTCCCATGCAGGTTCCCCAGCTGTCAGTCCGTGAGCTCCCACTAGCTTGGGTCAGCGGTCTCTGTGGTTTCCCCCATCGTTTTAAAGGAAATTTTACTTTTAAACAATTCTTTTTTTTTTTTTTTTTTTTTTTTTTTTGGTTTTTCGAGACAGGGTTTCTCTGTGGTTTTGGAGCCTGTCCTGGAACTAGCTCTTGTAGACCAGGCTGGTCTCGAACTCACAGAGATCCGCCTGCCTCTGCCTCCCAAGTGCTGGGATTAAAGGCGTGCACCACCACCGCCCGGCTCACTTTTAAACAATTCTTTATAGTTAGAGACGAAAGCAGGCTGTATACAAACGAGATGGATGTGCCTGTTTACTTTTTATGAAGCTCTTCTTAAGAAACAGCAATCCTCAAGGGAAAACATGTTAGCGTTAGACAGCGCAAAGATAAAACTCTTATGTTTCTATGCAGAAGGATGACATAATTAACCCATATGAGTCTATAAGAGAAAATCTTTGTATGTATAATATAATAAAAGAGTACAGTCCAGAGCAAACAGTAGTCTTGAATCGGAGGCGCGCTGTTTCAGGACCGTTCTTTGGCATTGTGTGGTGCAGTGGCGCGCACAGTACAGAGTTGCAGTGACATCAAGTGGTGCAGCACAGGCCAGCACTGCTGGAAACACCTCAGGTTCAGTCCACTGCACTTTGGATGTTGAGTTAATGGTTGGGCACCGTGCGTTTGGGAACTTTGACTGTTTGCACATTTTCTGTGACCTCTCAGTTCAATTACGTGGCCACCATGTGGTGTAGCAACCCAGGGTCTAAGCAGCTGCCTTAGGAGATGAAGATTCCTTATACTGCTCCTATTTTAATGAACAAGGTGATAAGCCTCATGTACTTTTTCACACAAGAAATACCTAGAGTCAACTACTATGGCTTATGCAAGCCTCTTCCCCTAGTAACTGTACCATAGTATGGTATGCCAGTCTAGCCTTCCTGTTCTTTCCTGACTTGAGTCCTGTAACAATCCCTCCATTAGAACTCTTCCCACTGTGTGAAAAATTCTGCTCTTCTGTGGTCTCCCTCAATATAGCTAGCTGTATTTGTACGTGTTTGTTTTCCAATTGCCCAAAGAATTTTCTTTCAACCTTGCTGTGATTTGTGTGAATTTTTGTCTTTTTCCTATATTGAGACGTTGTGTGAATTTTGCTTTTTTACTTTTACACATAGACTTTATTAGCTATTTTCTTTCTTTCTCTCATTCCTTATTCCTTCTATTGTGTCCTTTGGTTGCTAGCAGCTCCATTCTCATCTGCCTGCCTTTTTCATTCTTTGTGGTTTTTTTAGCCTTTTCCTCCTCAATATATTTTGTATCTAATTGATATAGATTTTGGTATTTCTCACAATATTTTATACTATATTATTATTTTATTTGTTGTGGTTTTGCAATAAAGGCTAACATAGCTCAGGTTAGCCTCAAGTTCAGTACATTGCTGAGCATGACCTTGAATTTCTAGCCTTTGTGAGGCCCCATGATTGGCTTCGTGTGTGTGTTTGTGTGTCTGTGTGTGTGCATGCGCACACCGTATGCATGCATGTGTTTGTGCATTTTAAGACATTGTAGCTTAGGGTTACTTGGAACTCAGTACAAGGAGAATGACTTCTAAGTTGCAGAAACCTTTCTGCCTCAGTCACTAAGTTCTAGAATAATAAACATGCTTCATCATACCCAGATCATGTTATTTATATTTAATAGTCTGTATTTTATTTGCAGCACTAGATTGATCACTTCTTATAATTATTCTTTTTTTTTTTTTTTGGTTTTTCAAGACAGGGTTTCTCTGTGGTTTTGGAGCCTGTCCTGGAACTAGCTCTTGTAGACCAGGCTAGTCTCGAACTCACAGAGATCCGCCTGCCTCTGCCTCCCAAGTGCTGGGATTAAAGGCGTGCGCCACCACCTCCCGGCTTAATTATTCTTTTTTATAATTATTTGAGGATCAAACCTAGAGCCTTATTCATTCTAGGCAAGCACTCTACTACCAAGTTATATGCTCCAGCCCTCAGATTCATTATTTAAAGAGGGCATCTTCACTTATTGGTGTGAATGTTCCTGACTCTGAATCTTGTATACACATGTGCCTGTATACCCTTGGTTGTGTTAATTAAGAAGGAAAACAAATTTTCTCTGGGCTCTGGGGATATACATAGAGTTCTAACTTCTTGCTTGTATGTTCTGTGCATACACATACATGAGAGGAGAGACTCCTCATAGAAGAAAAATCTGTGAAGAATAGATTTTCTTTATCTGTCCATGTCAGGCTGTTAAAGATTATGGACTATTTCTTTTATCTGGCAGCTTGAAATGTAATTTAGGAGTTGCATTGGGACTATATTTATGTATCCCAAGAAATGTTTCATTTTTAGATATAAATGAAAGACACTTCAGATAGATTTACAGATGTTGTGTGTACTTTTATTAGCCTAAAAGCCCAGTTCCCCCACCGTGAACAGCCTAAGTTAGTGACTGGGTTAATTACCTAGTGTGGCTTTGGACACTTCTCCAGATACCTTGGAAGAGTTTTTGGAGTTAAGAACTGGGTTTGATGTTAAGTGTCCTTCCACAAAGTACCAGTTACATTTAAGTGCTTGGAAAATATTAATTGAAAAGGTAAATGAACTCTGTATTCTACTGTATTTGTAAAAGGAATACATTTTCTTTGCCTTAATATGTTTGCAACATAGTTGGTATGATTTCTGTGACTAAAACTCCACACGCCAAATTTTTTTTCAAATTATTTATTTATTTTTATTTTATGTGCATTGTTATTTTGCCTGCATGTGTCTGGGTGAGGGTGTCAGGTATCCTGGAACTGGAGTTACAGACAGTTGTGAGCTGCCATGTAGGTGTTAGGAATTGAACCTGGCTCCTCTGGAAAGAGCAGTCATCTCTTCAGCCCCAACTCCAAACTTTTTATAAGACACCAGAGAGGCCACGCTTTCTCTAAAGCACACACTTTGCACTTCCTGTGATGAGTAGCTCATGTTTTTCTGGACTGTCTTTTTTTTTTTATATTGGTAGCAACTGTTTCTTATCTTTCTTGCCTTTTTCTTCAAATCACCTTGTGTTCAACAAAAGCTTTCTTGAGAATATTCTTAACACTAATATATGTATTTTTTGTTCTACCATAACAGTGTGATTGTGCTTGTGATAGCCCCTACAAGCCAGTGTTCTACTGTATGTGACATTGCTTTTGTTTATACTTTTTCATTGCTCGAGATAGAACCCATGGCCTCACACATTAGAAAAGCACTCTATAGCACAGTCCTCCCACCAATTCATGTGTTCTCAGAACCCCTTTCTTCTTCCTGGGTGCTATTTCATAAATCTTGTAAAGAAGACTTTTCTTCCTGAAAGTTCCTTGTGTGTATTCCATAGATTTAAGTTAGGGCAGTGGTAATGTTAACAATAAAGCATTTAAAGTTGCTGCACAGGGATAGAAATATAGGCAGGCCTGAAAGGAATGCCCAAATCACCTAACCTCATGTTTAATGTGCTGCTGCATTGGTCTGACCATGATAGCATCTCCAGAGGGCAGAGGATATTGCAAAGGTCTTTCTCTTCCTCTTTGCTTCAGTACCTTCATCCCTACATCATTCTCTCCTTCCTTCTTTGTTTTTCTTTTGTTTGTTTGGATTTATTTATTTATTTTTTATTAAAAATCTCTACCTCCTCCCCTCCTCCCATTTCCCTCCTTTTTCCTCCTCCCCTTCCCTCTCCAGTCCTGATAGCAGTCAGGGTTCCCTGCCCTGTGGGAAGTCCAAGGTCCTCCCCGCTCCATCTAGGTCTAGGAAGGTGAGCATCCATTGTTTGGATTTTTTTTGAGACAGGGTTTCTCTGTGTGTAGCCTTGGCTGTCCTGGAACTCGCTCTGTAGACCAGTCTATCCTCAAACTCACAAAGATCCTCTTGTCTCTGCCTCCTGAGTACAGGAGTTAAAGACATGTGCCACCACCATCTAGTCCCTTCCTTCTTTCTTATCTCTTTCCCTTCTTTCCTTTTCTGCTTTTGCTGAGGTATAATCACTGTATAAAACTAGACCTATTACATATACAGCACAGGGAGATTGAACATACATACACACTTAAGTTCATAGTAACTTTTTGTTAATTGTAGGTGCTATGTTGTATAGCAGGCCTCTAGATCTTAACTTGAATCATGCATTTTTGGAAACACTGTCTTAAACAATAGCAATAAAATATAAAAACCAATTTATTTTCTCCTTTTCTCTCTCACCCCTCTTTATATCCTCTGCCCCATCCTTTCTAGAGTTTATGTAGCACTGACTGGCTTTGAACTTGTAGTTCTCTGGCCTCAGCCTCCTACACTCTGAAATTACAGGCATATACCACCATGTCCAGCCATGACCTTATTCTATGGATAACTGTTATAGGTTTCTTGAAATGGAAAGTGTGCTTGCAGCATTCAGGGATACTTAGATTTTTCCTAAAATAGATAGTAGTGAAAGTGTTCAAGGATAGCAAAGTAGGGAATAATAGTGTTTTCTTCCATGTCACCTGACTCTCCTCAAAGGGCTTTCTTTTTCCCATTAGTGAGATCAGTCGTCTGGACCTGGGCCTAAGTGTGGAGGTGTGGAACAAAGGACTGATATGGGACACAATGGTGGGGACCGTGTGGATCGCATTGAAGACTATTCGTCAGTCAGATGAGGTAAGTCAGTGTGTTGCCTGTTTGGAAGTATGGTTGCCGCCTTTGCCTTCCTTCATCTTAGCTCCACTTCAGCTGATATTTATCCATGCATACCTGATCCTTGTCTAATTAAAGGGCATGTGCTGTCCGCACTTCTGACCTCAACCAGAGGGTTAGGAAGTTGTCTTTAAACTGCTCTTCCCTGTGTCCTGTGACAGGTCTATCAGATAGATAGTCTTGTCTCAGTAATGTGTGTGTGGTCTGAAATCCTCATCTTAGACACTGTCCTGGGAAGAATGTGATTAAACCTCCTTAGCCAACTGGCTGGATACTATTTTGGGGTTTTCTTTCTCTGAGCTACTCCCCAGGCAACTAGTTTCAGACCAGTTTGGATATAAGGAATTGCCAGATGTGGTGGTGGGTATTTTTATTGTCTCTATTCATGTTTAGGTCAAACTCTCAGTCCACCATCTCAGATTTGACTTAGATATCACTGTAAATACAAATTTGCAAAGAAGCTGTTCTTTTCCGGTTAGCCTGACTGCACTACAAGCTTCCACTGGAAGTGGGGATGTTGAAGGCATTGACTTCATTTTCTATATTTCTTTGAGTTTTGATAAGTCTGCTCCTCTAGGCAGAGAAGCAGCTCATTTTTATAGCAGCTTTATTCAAGTCTTTCAGTGACAATTGCCAGTGACGTAGTCATTAAGAATCCCGAGACTGAGTATTGGTTAACATTGATGCTTACTTTTAAAGCTTGGTACTCTGGAAAGTCTGTCCTCACCGGACTTCAGAGCTGAACACACAGTGAAAGCTGACCCCGGAGTCCTCATCTCAGCAGAGGGGAAAGCAGAGTCACAGAGCAGGTGGTGGTAATGGTTTTTCTCCCCTCTTATCTGGATGTGAGTGGTCCTCTGAGGCTCTTGAAGAAGGGAACTCAGAAGAAAGCACCTGACTCTTGAACTACAAAGGGAGACAATAAGGTTTAAACTTTAATCTTAGGCCTTTGTTTCCTAGGAAGGACCTGGGGAGTGGTCTACACTGGAGGCAGAGACATTAATGAAAGATGATGAGATCTGTGGAACTAAAAACCCAACTCCTCATAAAATTTTGCTTGATACAAGATTTGAATTGCCTTTCGGTGAGTCTATTTTGATGAGATTTTAAAATGATTTAATTCTCTTTACGATATTGATTGAGATTGTCTGATGTTTTTGTCAATGTCTGTTTTGTCTGCTTAGCCATTTTCTCTAGAGGCATACGTATTCATTTATTCTTTGCCCCATGGCATTTAACCCAAGGTGAAATATGTTGGTCTTCATTAAAGATTGCACATTATCTGAGTTTGGTGCTCAGTGCTATGTAAGTGGAATTAGGAGGATCCTTAGAAATACAAGCCCAGGGGTTTGAAGAGATGGCTCAGTGGTTAAGAGCACTGACTGTTCTTCCAGAGGTCCTGAGTTTAATTCCCAGCAGCCACATGGTGGCTCACAGTCATTTGTAGTGGGATCTGATGCCTTCTTCCTGGCATAAAGGCTTACATGCAGATAGAGCACCATATATAGAAAATAAATAAATAAAACTTGAAAAAGAAAAAAGAAATACAAGGTCAGCCTAGTCTACACAGCAAGATTAACATAAGGCCACACAGTGAGACTCTACCAACAAACAAGACACACTAAACATAGTGAAGCAGTGGTGGCACAAGCCTTTAATCAGCAGAGGCAGGCAGATCTATTTATTTATTTATTTATTTATTTATTTATTTATTTATTTAAGATTTCTGTCTCTTCCCCGCCACCGCCTCCCATATCCCTCCCCCTCTCCCAATCAACTCCCCCTCTCTCATCAACCCGAAGAGCAGACCGGGTTCCCAAGGCAGGCAGATCTTATCCATGGTCTACAGACTGAGTTCCAGGACAGCCAATCTACACAGTGAAACTCTGTCTTAACGTCCCCGAGAGAAAAGAAAACACTTTTAAAAAAAGTATACTCTTCAAGTTGTTATAGGTTTCTGTTACTACTTACTAAATGACATGAAATTTCTAACTTTTAGATTTAGTCTTTAAAAAAGACCATCTTGAAGTGAATATTCACTCGGTTTTGTTAATTTAAGATTAAAGAGCACTGAAAAAAGAATATACTTAATTGATTTTTTAGTTTTTGGATTTTTGAGACCACTCTAAATTCAGTACTAACTTTGAACTCAGAGCAATTGTCGTGCCTCAGCCTCCAGTGGTATGTATCTCCATCTGCCTCTGCCTCCCAAGTGCAGGGATTGAAGGCATGCGCCATCACTAAGGTCTAGCTTGCAGTTTGTTCTTGACTAATACGTTATGTGGCACACAACTGTGTAATGCTTTAAAGAGTTGACAAGTGAAAGTTAAGTCTCTTTCCCAAGCCAGTTCACATTCTTGTAGGCTATATAAGAATATACTCCTTTAGTCTATAAGCATATATATGACCTTTCAAACTCTTTTATTTATAATTTTAATATTTTTAGGGGCAGTCTGGCTAATGTAGCTCAGGCTGGCTCAGAACTTAACTTGTTAGGACAAATTGGCTTCAGTTTGTGATCTTCCCATGTAAGTATTCTAAGAGTTGGTCTTATAGGAGTGTGTTGGCCTCATACTCTTAAAACACAAATAATAACAGTTTTGAAGGTTTTTTTTTGTGTGTGTGTGTGTTTTGAGACAGCCATTTCTGTAGTCAGGCTGGCTTTGAACTTAACTATGTGTTTCCATCTGGCTTCAAACTCACTGTGATCCTCCTGCCTCATCCTTCTGGTGCTTTCCTGTCCCTTGTTTGCCATTGAGCTAAGAACCAGCTTGGAATTCTTCCCTTTTAAAGGATGAATAATGTTCCATTGTGTATATATAAGTAATTTTAATTTTCATCTATTTATGTTTTTTTTTGGTTTTTTTTGAGACAGGGTTTCTCTGTGGTTTTGGAACCTGTCCTGGAACTAGCCCTTGTAGACCAGGCTGGTCTCGAACTCACAGAGATCCGCCTGCCTCTGCCTCCCAAGTGCTGGGATTAAAGGCGTGCGCCACCACCGCCCGGCCTCATCTATTTATGTTTTTTATCTGTTTTGTCTATTATTTTATCTATTTCATCATTTTTGGACACGGGTACTTTAACTCTTGGCCAGTGTGACTAAATGTTGTTAAGAGCTTTGATGTACAAATATTTCTTTGAGATTCTTTTAGTTATTTTAACTATATTCCCACAAGCTGACCATGAACTTGTAATCTTATCTCCTTAGCTTACTGAATATATTGAAGTAGAAATGCATACCACTGTGCCTGCCTGTATTTTTAATTTTTGAAGGCAAAATAAAAATTTAAACATCTTTATATCCCAAAGTATAGCTTTTCTTCTAATCCCTTGGAGTGTTTTTTTTTGGAGTGGTCTGGCTGAGTGAAAGGTGGTATGGTTACATAAACCGTAATTTTGGCATCATACCGACATCAGTTTTAATCATAGCTTATGGAGGAACTCAGCCATAGATAGAATATATATCCTCTCAGAGATTTAGTTCCATCCTCGTCAAAAAGAGAATCAGGAACCATAGTTTTATTATATTGCCTTTCTAAAATAGTCAGTAATGTTCATGGCAACAATTGAGACACTGTTAAAATTCATCTGTCACTACCACCTTTCTAATTATATTCATTTGTCTAAATAAAGTCTTATTTGCTGATGACTGACTTATTACCAGCTAATATCATCTGTTCTTTTTTATTGTAGACATCCCAGAGGAGGAAGCCAGATATTGGACCTACAAATTGGAGCAAATCAATGCCTTGACAGATGATAATGAGGTAGGAACTGCTTTATTTGAAATATTGAAAGATGGGGAAAATCTCTCATCCATTATAGATTTTCCAGGGAGGGGGCAAGAGCATATTGTCTGAGGCATTACAGTTGTGGTAAGAGAATCTAATCCATGGCTTTACATTTCCAGACACATGCATTACCAGTGAGCTACAACCCACTCTGTAATAATGAAGCTATCATTATTATGATTTTTAGTTTCTTTTTGAGACAGGGTCTTGCTCTATAGCCTTGACTGGTCTTGAACTTGATATCCTACTGCCACAGCTTCCTGAGGACTGAGAGTACTGGCATGCACACTGTGCCCGCTATCATGAATGAGGTCAGGAGAAAATCTGAAATTTCAGTAGAAAGCTCCGTCTCCCACTCTTCCTATTTCTCCCAGTGCTGCTCAGATGGTAGTGTTAGTCTGACTCTGGGCTGTTGAGGAAGGAGCTGATAGCGGCCCTTCTTATGTTATGTAGAGAAGTAAAAGGTATTTCTTCTGTTTCTGCTCATATTATTATGGATATTAATTTATCATTATCCTGAATCATGTGTACTTTTTAGCACTGTTTAAACCATTGCTTTGCTTGGTCCTGTTGTCAAGACTTATCTCCAGCTCTGAGTCTGTTGTATAAAGAGAAGACAGTCACCTCCATCTGGGGCATCAGGAATGGGAGAGTGCTTTTGTTATTGGCAGTGTAAAGAGATTTACTTTGAGATATGTTAGCTATTAGAAACACAAATTGCCAGGTATGGCATTCTTTAATTCCAGCACTCAGGAAGCAGAGGCTAACAGATCTCTCTGAGTTTAAGGCCAGCCGGGTCTACAAAGCAAGTTCCAGTACAGCCAAAGCTGTTACATAGAGAAGCCCTATCTTGAAAAAACAAAAACAAAACAAACAAATAGTTATGAGATAGCATTTGAGTGCTATTTTATATATGCTATTTTAGGAGAAATGTGGAAGAAGGCAACCTATGAGGAAACACCTGAGGATCAGAGTCCAGATGAGGAGCTCAGGTCCAGAGTCTGGATCCATGACCTTTAGTAGTCGTTGCACAGCAAAGCCTCCTTCTCCTCTCTCTCTCTCTGTCACTGTCTCTGTCTCTGTCTCTGTCTCTGTCTCTGTCTCTCTCTCTCTCTCTCTCTCTCTCTCTCTCTCTCTCTCTCTCTTTTTGTGATAGAGTCTTTCTGTATTACCCAAAAAGGCATTGAACTCATCACATAGCCCAGACTGGCCTTGATTTCATGGTGAGCCTCCTGCCTTAGCCTCTTGGTGTTGATATTTCATGTCCGTACCATCATGCTTGTCCCTGTGAATCTTTTGCTTTCTGTTCACTTTCTAGGGATCAGAAGGACTACATTTACACCTTTATTTTCTGTTCTGCTGCCTTGTTCTTTAACACCTTTATTGAGTCATAATTCATACCTACCATGCAGTCACCTGTTAAATATACAATTCAGTGTCTTTTAGAATATTTGCTGCGTTGTCTGTGCATATATCCCTACAATCACTTTTGAACATTTTCATTACAATATAGCATAATCTTGTGCCCTTAACCATCTTTATTTGATTCTTCTCCCTCGTCAGCCATAGACAATCACTAAATTCTGTTTTTCTATAGCATATTCTGGACATTTCACATAAATGGAATTATGCAGGATTCTTTGTGACCATCTTCTTTCAGCTAGCATGTTTTCAAGATTTTATTGTTGTGGAATGTATCATTCCTTCTTTTTACTCCTAAATAATTCTTTATTATGTGGATCTTAAGCATTATGGTTTTGAATCAGGGTCTCACTCTGTAGTGCTGGCTGTTTGGGAACTCACTGTGTAGATGTCATTAATAAGAGGACTTACCATCATGATCTACTTATGTCTGAAAGGCTCCTCTTCTGATTTTTTTTCTAATGTCGAATTCAAATTTATTTAGTCTGATTTCATCCCCTAATAATCAATAGTATGTTTTAAAACAAATTCTTGATACTTATGTGTATGAATATTTTTCTGCATGTATAGTGGTGTACCATGTACATTCCTGGTGTATGTGGAAGTCAGAAGAGAGCACTGATGTTCTGGAACTGGAATTAAATAGTTGGGAGTCACCCTATGGGATGCTAGAAATCAAGTCTGGGTCCTTAGAAGAGCAGTAAGTGCTCTAAACCACTAAGTTATCTCTTCAACTCCTGAGGAATAATGAAGTAAATAAATAAAATAAAATTTGTAATAAGTCATCACTATTACTAGTACTTTGATATCTATTTTTAAAGTACTTACTCTACTCAACAAATGTTCTCAAGTTTAATAATTCTTAGCTAGATTTTGCATCTTTTTTTTTTTTTTGAGACAGTGGTATCTCACTACATAGCTCTGACTATCCTAGAGTTTGAGGATGGCCTCAAACTTAGAGATCTGCCTTTGCTGGGATTAAAGGAGTGTGCCAACATCGCCCTGTCGGGCTAGATTTTGCATCTTTAAATATTATTTTATTCTCTTTCCAAACTTTAAATCTTTGTACATTTGAATTTTATGCATATATTTTTATTTAGCAGACTTAATTTTTAAAAGTAGCTATGATTTACAGAAAATTGAGCAGATGGTTCAATTATCTCTTCTCTCCCACCCCTACCCTGTAGTTTTTTTCTATTACCAACATCTTTCATTAGTGAGGTACACATGTTACATTTAGTGAACACATATTAGCATATTATTATTAACTAAGGATTTTATTATTATAAATTTTATAGTACATTGAAGAAATAAAGCTTGACTATTTTTATTCTAAGGAAGTTATAATTTTTTGAGGAGATAGATCCGTTATCCTAAAGAAAGCATGTCTAACCTGCAGCCCACAAACACGTGTCCCAGCGTAGCTTTGAATGAGGTCCAGCATTTGTAGATAACAGCAGCATGTCATTGTCAAAAGTTAAATACCTCTGTGTATCCAAAAAGAAAAGGATAGATAGAGGAGGAGAAGAAAGGAAAACTGGTATTGATAGTTGAAATATATATTTACATATGACTTAATACATTCTTGTGTATGCTTCAGATATCTTACCTGGGCATAGTAGTACAGGGCTGTAATTCCAGTACTTTGGAGATAGACACAAGAAGATCTAGAGCTCTGTAGCTTTGGAGCCTGTCATGGAACTACCTCTGTAGACCAGGCTGGTCTTGAACTCACAGAGATCCACCTGCATCTGCCTCCCAAGTGCTGGGATTAAAGACGTGTTCCACCACCGCTCAGGAACAATAAGGGTTTTAAGCATCTGAATTTTGTTGTATGTTGTGGGTATTATCTTGGAATGTTGACCTAACCAGGCTAGCCAAAGGATACAACAATTATATTTTTATTTATTATAAGGGGAAAACTCACAAAACAGGAAATGAGAAATCCAAGCACAGCAGTGTCCTGCAGGAATGGTGCAGAGAGATAGCACCTGAGTGCTGCACAGGTTTTTCCTCAGGTCCCAGAAAACTATGTCTTACCTGGGCTCTACCTTTTTTTTTTTTAAAGATTTATTTATTATGCACACAATGTTCTGCTAATATGTACACACCAGAAGAGGGCACCAGCTCTCATTACAGATGGTTGTGAGCCACCATGTGGTTGCTGGGAATTGAACTCAGGACCTCTGGAAGAGCAGTCAGTGCTCTTAACCAATGAGCCATCTCCTCAGCTCCTGGGCTCTACCTTTAAAAGATAATTGGCTAACAAGGTTTTCCCCATCATTGGAACCACTGTCGGAACTACTGTCCAGTGGATAGAGGGGAATTAAGTATTGTCTCTTTCTCAACATTGAGCTTTTGTTTGTTTGAGACAGGATCTCATTCTGTGGTTCTAGCTGACCTTCAATTTAAAGAGATCTTCCTGCCTCAGCATCCCAAGTGCTGGGATTACTAAACCACTGTACCTGGCTTTTCATTAGTGTCTTAGTTACTGTTCTATTGTTGTGAGGAGACACCTTGACCAAGGATTTAATTGGATGCTCACTTACAGTTTTATAGGGTTAGTCCATGCTCATCCTGTTGGGGAGTGTGGTGGATGACAGGCAGGCATGGCACTGGAGCAGTAGCTGAGAGTATTACGCGCAACGTCCAGATCCCTGAATTACCACCACAAGACCAGATCCAATGCAAAAACAAAGAGTCTTTATGCAAGTTAACTTAGATCCCTCTGTCTGTCCAGAGCTGCAGCAGCAGCAGTGGTGATGACAGCAATAGCAGCAACAGGAACAGAGTAGGAGAGACCCCGAGTGGTGTGGGGAGGGGATTTTTATAGAGGAGAGGGCTTAGGTAATTTCAAGCCTACAGGAATGTGATTGACTGTCCCCCATGGGGTGAGAGAAATTTTCAAGTCTACAGGTTTGTGAATGGCTGCCCCCTCATGGGGTGAGGGAAATCCCAAGCCTTGGGATTGGCTGCCCCCTCAGGGCAAAGATCTAGGAAAGGTCATGGTCATCTCTAGTCTAGAGGTTACTACTTCCTTACTCAGGGATTGGTTGGTTTTGTGTCAGGGACAGAAATGGCTCTGATTTTAGGGCCAAACTTGTTTTTTTTTTTTTAAATAGCTTTTAGGCTCCAATTTTAGGGCCAGGATGAATTTCTTGGACAGGCTCTGGTTCTAGGGGTAAAGTGTGTTCTTTTGGGTCTGATTTCAGACTCAGGGTATTTTTCTTTGGTTCTGGGTTCAAGGAAAATTGTTTCTTTCA
The DNA here is from genome assembly GCF_018167655.1 of Microtus oregoni. NCBI lineage: Eukaryota > Metazoa > Chordata > Mammalia > Rodentia > Cricetidae > Microtus > Microtus oregoni. The sequence goes on along the minus strand of NW_024543076.1, from coordinate 5,581,119 downwards.
CTGATGCAAGTCCCAAATTCAGGGTGTGTTTCTTTCACTGGCTCTGGCCTGAGAGCCAGGGTTCTCAGGGATGGTGCTAGGGCTACAAATCACAGATATGCTGGGGCCTGGATCTCTTAGAGTTTACAATTTATCTTCAAGTTGGAGGCAGAACCAGAGAGAGACACAGAGAGAGATACCAGAGACACAGACAGAGACAGAGACAGAGACAGACACTAACTGACCGGCCTGGCTTGGGTTTTAAAATGTTAAAGTACACCCATAAGTGACACACCTCTGTTGTAGGAACGAGTGGGCCTGCTTTTTGTCCCAGCCACCCAGCTAGCTTACACCCGAAATAATCACACAAAAACTGTATTCATTTAAATTACTACTTGGCCCATTATCTCTAGCCCCTTATTGGCTAACTCACATCTCGATTTATCCCATTTCTAATAATCTATGTTCACCACGAGGTCGTGGTTTACTGGAAAAGATTCAGCGAGTCTGACCTGGCATCTCCATGGTGGCTCTCTCTTTGACCTTCTTCCCAGCATTCAGTTCTGCCTACTCCGCCTACTTAAGTGCTACCCTAGCAAAAGGCCAAGGCAGTTTCTTTATTCAACCAATGAAAGCAACACATAGATAGAAGGACCTCCTACACCACACCTCCTCCAACAAGCCCACACCTCCTAATCCTTCTCAAACAGTTCTAGCAACTGTTTGCCAATCATTCAAATATTTGATCCTATGGATGCCACCACATAAATCCTTTTTTTCCTTCTTATTTTGAGACAGGCTCTAGTTTGTAGCTCTGGCTGACTTAGAACTCACTAAGTAGACCAGGCTGGCCTCCAACTCACAGAAGTCTACTTTCCTCTGCCTCCCAAGTTCTGGATATGTGCTAGCTACTACATCTGACTGTCTTTATAAGTCTTTAAATTTTACTTACTTATTTTATTACATTTACTATGTGTGCATGCATGAGTGTGTACCACAAAATATATTTGGAAGTCAGAGGGGAAGTTGCAGAACTTGAATTTCTCCTGCTGCTGTGTACAACTGGGGGCAGGGGTTGATCTCAGATAGGCTGGATGCAGGTGCATTTACCCACTGAACCATCCTGCTAGAATATACATTTTAAATTTAATTTTAAGTTATCATACAGAATAATATGTTTTAAAAAATTCTCATGTAGCCCAGGCTGGCCTTGAATTAGTTGTAGTCCTCCTGCTTTAGCTTCCCAGGTTCTCCATTTCCTCTCTTGATCTCCTTTCTAGTTAAACACACACACACACACACACACACACACACACACACACAATTTTAAAGTATACTGTTTTGCCATTGATTTTTGTAGACTGTATTTAGGTATGTACTACCATGCCAGGCTGTGGATAGATTTTATTTATTTACTTTTTCCATAGCTAGCCAGCTAGCATCTGGCTTATTTATATATTTATTTATGTGTAGTGCTAAAGATTCAATTTGGGCCTTTGACTTGCTAAACAGATTTTTAACCACTGAACCACATCCTTGTTTTTTTTTTTTTTTTGGTTTTTTTTTTTTTGGTTTTTCGAGACAGGGTTTCTCTGTAGCTTTGGTGCCTGTCCTGGAACTAGCTCTTGTAGACCAGGCTGGCCTCGAACTCCCAGAGATCTGCCTGCCTCTGCCTCCCGAGTGCTGGGATTAAAGGCGTGTGCCACCACCGCCTGGCTTCATCCTTGTCTTTTTATTCTTTTTTTTTTTTAAACTTATTTTATTTCACATGTTTGAACATTTTGTCTGTATGTATATATGTACACCATGGGCATACCTGGTACCCATGGAGGTCAGAAGAAGACATCAAATATCTGAGAACTGGAGTTGTGGATGGTTGTGAGTCACCATGTAGGTGCTAGAAATCGAACCCCGGTCCTCTTTAGGAGCAGCAAGTACCCTTTAGCCCCCATCTATACTTTTAAAACAATCTTAATTTTATTAATTTTGTTGTAGTTCCCTGGGCTTTAACTTCTTGTTTGGGGCCTAAAACAAGATTGATTAAATGTAGCTTCTTGAAAGTATCTACTCTGATCTCTTACATGTGAATTCTTCTACTTTAATACTTAAATTTTGGGACTTCTTTCTGTTATTCCTATGTCCTGCCTGAAAAACCATCAGTATTGAAGAGATTCTGGAGAGATGGCTCATTATTAAAGCATACTGATTGTTCCTCTAGAGGACCTGGTACCCACATAGTAGGTCATAACTACTTATAACTTCGGTTCTAGGAGATCTGATGACTTCTTATGGCCTCTGCTGGTCCCAGGCATGCATGTGGTGCATAGATACTCATAAAACATCACTCATGGAATAAAAAAATCACTCATCATTATTTAGAATGGTTATAATTAATAGTTGAGTCCTCTGTCACTTTGGAGTGAGTGTTCAGCCTTGGATTGCTGAGCAGTTTCATGGTTGTCAGCTTTACTAATGCAGTCCTATTGTATACATTGTGCTTGACTTTTGATATCTCCTACTAGAAGTATTAATATCAATATTTTCTTATATTTGTATTATGGTTTACTGCTTGTGAAAAATTGTTTCGGATCCAACTACTTGAAATATCTTTTGCTACTGAATTTTCATTTATATACAAATTACCAGCTTTTGTCTGGATTATCTTAATGGACAACCCATCATAATTCCCTAACAGTTCATCCCTGTAACAGCTGGCATAGTCATTTTATTTCAATTTTTTAATTTTATGTTTTTGTATCACTTGTGTGCCTGATGCCCACGGAGGCAAGAAGACAATGTTGATTTCTCTAGAACTGGAGTTACAGATGGTTGTGAACTGTTGTTATGGGAAACAAACCCGGGTCCTCTGGAAGATCAGCTAGTGCTCTTTACCACTGAACTATCTCTCCAGCCCTCTTATTGTCTTTTAAAAGTGTAATTGTTTTAGTTACTTTTCTGTTGCTGTAATAAAACACTGTGACCAGGGTGACTTAGAGAAGAAAAAGTTCATTTGAGTTATTATTCTAGAGGATAAGAGTCCAGCATGGTGTGGAGTCAGGGCAGCAGGCACAGTGACAGGAACAGCTCAGAACTCAAAGCAAAGAACAAGTTAAGTGGGAATGACATATACTTTTGAAAACACACCTGTGACATACTCCTCCAGCAAGGCCACGCCTCTCATACCTACCCAGACAGTTCCACCAACTGGGATCCAAGATTTCAAATGCCCAAGTCTATAGGGACAGCTCATCCAAATCAACACAGTAACCAAATCATATTTCTCTTATATTTAAAGCTAGAGGGGCTCCCAATACACTAGCATAAACTTCAGACTCCTTACTGTGACTTAAACTCTATATTTCCAACAAGCCTTTGCAAGCAGTGGGTGCTAAGTCAATATTTACTGGATGAGTGACTCATTGGCAGGTTAGCTGTGGCTTGCCCAGAACCTCATAACTTATTAATGATTGGCAAAGTTAGCATGTGAAGGTCAGATACCTTTTTCATGTAGCCCATGGTGACCTCTAACTCTTCATGTAGTTGAGGTTTACCTTGAGCTCAGGATATCTTCATTCTTTCTGCTGGGTGGAGGGATTAAGCATGTACCACCTTGACTGCCTGGCTCAGATCTTTACACCTTTCCAGTCGTCCACTGTGCTCAAACTGAACTATTTGTCTAAGCTGTGTACATCTGTTGGTTTATATCTTTTTGATTTCTGCCCACTCTTGAAACTTCCCCTTAATTCTGTTCTCTTTTATAGAGAATTTTCTTATGGTCTCAGTACCCAGTACATTTGTATTGTCATTGTAGTGGTTGTGGGTGGCCCTGGAGAGGCTAGAGTGGGAGGGAACTCCCAGATATATCTGAAGTCCAGCTTTATACTCTCAGATACGCAGTTTCAATATCCATAAGCATTTGCAAGGGAAGTAGGATTGTTTCCCAATTATATGCAAACAGGCTGATAGAGGTTTTCAGTTTTATCGTTTGGTTTGTAAAATCTCGACTTTGACCACCAGCATGCACAGAACCCTTTGAAACACTCTAAGGCCAGGCCTTCTGTAGCTTCCTGGCATGCTTTTGGTCAGAATGGTCCCTCTGCTGTACTGCTTTGAGCCAGCACCATAACTGGAGATCTAGCCTAAGCCAGAATCCCACAGGGAGGATAGCAATAGGAAATTCTGTATGTTCAATAAAAAATTGACCCCAGTCAAGCACTGAATATTTTTTTATAGGTAGCAGAGATCCCCACCCCCTTCTGTACTTGAAACTCTTACTATATATTTTTTTCCTTCTCCTTTCTGCTTCTAGTGTTCTAGTCAAGAAGAAAGCCAGAGGAAGCCATTGCCCAGTGCTGCTGCCCAGTGTTGTAAGTGAGAAATTTGTCTCTGAGCTGGTTTTAATTGCAGCTGCCTGTCCTGTCTCCACAAAAGAGGCCTGTGTTGAGTTGAGGAGAGCTGCGCTGTGTAAACAGAGGCTGTTCCAGAGGTTCTGTGTCCACCCATAAATTCCGGAGGGGGTCTTTTGGTTTGTGTGCTATAGTAGGACAGTGCTATCTGCCCTGCACTGACTTTTACTCCATGGCGCATGGTTTTACCCGCTCTGTCCTTGTTTACCTGCTAGTATATTTTAGGGCTCAGGTTGATCTCTGTGAAAAACTCCTGCTGTTTTTTTTTTTTTAATTTATTTATTTATTAAGGATTTCTGCCTCGTCCCCACAACCGCTTCCCATTTCCCTCCCCCTCCCCCGATCAAGTCCCCCTCCCTCATCTGCTCGAAGAGCAATCAGGGTTCCCTGACCTGTGGGAAGCCCAAGGACTGCCCACCTCTATCCAGGTCTCGTAAGGTGTGCATTCAAACTGCCTAGGCTCCCACAAAGCCAGTACGTGCAGTAGGGTCAAAAACCCACTGCAATTGTTCTTGAATTCTCAGTATTCCTCATTGTCTGCTAAGCTAGTAGTCCTGCTGTTTTGTGTTTCACAATATACGTCGCATGTTTCTCTTTTATGTTTCCATGTACCATGTATGTGTACTGACAATATCAGACATTAGAATCTGGGTCTACTTTATAGATACAGTCATTTGGGGTATTTAGAATAGATCTCAGTGTTAGAGGGCTTGTCTAATGGGCACAAGACCCTGGCTTGATTCCCAGTACTGAAAAAGAAAAGAGAAACAAAAAGATCATTAGGAACCCCACAAAGTTTTAAAAGACATAGACATTATTCCATTTTGTATTTCTTGTATTTAGCTTAATTTTTAGTGCATAGTAAACTTTAATAAAGTTGAGTGAATTAACAAAGGAAGAGAACATGTCATTTTTTTCTGAGTTAATTTGTCCAGGTCACAGATTCTTTCTGGGAATGAGTCATGAATTGTTAGTGTGTTGCTAACTTTTTTCAAGTCCTTACAAAACTGCTTGAGAGATACTGAAGGACTATTGTAGAGTTTTAGTTTTTCAACCTGAGAAGTGGTGGTGGTGGTGTGTTGTAATTTGCTTTGCCATCATTTTCCTGAATCAAATGCCAAATTGTATCACCTGCAGATTAAAATTGGCTGTGGTAGCAGTTGTCATAATAGTACTAGCAGTAATAAGAACCATAGGGACACAGGTCAGTCAGCAAACCGACAAACAGTCAAATAATAACAATAAAAACATAGAAGTAACATATGGAAAGTTAAAATATACAGATGTTCTTCTTAGAGATTAACTATTATCTGTTCTATTGAACTTACTTACTCTTCACAATAGCCCTAAAACAGATTCTACAGTTCCCTTATCTTAGATGATGAAATTGATGTACAAAGAGGTTGAATAATCTGCTATGACTCCCATAGATTATTAAGTGGTGAATAGTCAAACTGAGGCCATCCTAGTCTATAGCACCTATCTTGAGTGACTGTGTTTTCTTATAGTCAGAGAAAAACCTCCATTCATAGTTTGTACATGCTTTAATACTCTTTCTTGATAAAAGTAAGACTGGTGCAGATAAGGAAATGTATTTTTTATGTGGTTTGTTGTGATCTTCTGTTACTGCTCCTATTTAAGATCAAATATTTAGGGTCATATAAGGCTGTAAGAATCTGAATAGAAGATTAGAGTGTAAGCTAGAATCTAGAAGTCTTTTTCTTTTTTTTTTGTTTTTTTTGTTTTTTTTTTATTGCGAAAAGAAGAAAAAAAAACATAAACAAAAAAACAAGTTTCCACCTCCTCCCAGCCTCCCATTTCCCTTCCCCTCCTCCCACCCTTCTCCCCCTCCTCCCACCCTTCTCCCCCTCCCCCCACTCCTCTCCCCCCCCTCCCTCTCCAGTCCACAGAACAGTCCGGGTTCCCTGCCCTGTGGTAAGTCCTAGGTCCTCCCCCCTCCGTCCATATCTAGGAAGGTGAACATCCAAACTGGCTAGGCTCCCACAAAGCCAGCACATTAAGTAGGATCAAAACCCTGTGCCATTGTCCTTGGCGTCTCATCAGCCCTCATTGTTCGCCATGTTCAGAGAGTCCGGTTTTATCCCATGCTTTTTCGGTCACAGTCCAGCTGGCCTTGGTGAGCTCCCCGTAGATCAGCTCCACTGTCTCAGTGGGTGGATGCACGCCTCGTGGTCCCGAATTCTTTGCTCATGTTCTCCCTCCTTCTGCTCCTCCTTGGGACCTTGGGAGCTCAGTCCAGTGCTCCTGTGTGGGTCTCTGTCTCTATCTCTATCCATCACCAGATGAAGATTCTATGATGATATGCAAGATATTCGTCAGTATTGCTCTAGGATAGGGTCATTTCAGGTTCCCAATCCTCAGCTGCCCAAGGAACTAACTGGGAACCTCATCTTGGGCACTAGGGAGCCCCTCTAGGGTCAAGTCTCTTGCCCACCCTAAACTGGCTCCCTTAACTAAGAATTGTGGTTCCGTGCTCCCCTATCCACCTTTCCTTTATCCCAATTTTCCTGTTTCCCAAGTCCCCCCTCCTTCCCTTCTACCTTTTCTCTCCCCATCTCCCTTTACCCCCATCCCACCCCATCCCCAAGATCCCATTTTCTCCCCGGAAATTTGGTCTACTTCCCTTAGCCAAGAGGACAACTATATGTTTTTCCTTGGGTTCACCTTCTTACTTAGCTTCTTTAGGTTCACCTCTTGTAGACTCCGTGGTCCTTATTTATGGCTAGAAACCAATTATGAGTGAGTACATCCCATATTCATCTTTTTGGGTCTGGGACACCTCACTCAGGATAGTGTTTTCTATTTCCATCCATTTGCATGCAAAATTCGAGAAGTCATTGTTTTTTACCGCAGCGTAGTACTCTAGCGTGTATATATTCCATACTTTCTTCATCCATTCTTCCATTGAAGGGCATCTAGGTTGTTTCCAGGTTCTGGCTATTACAAATAATACTGCTATGAACATAGTTGAACAAATGCTTTTGTCATTTGATAAAGCATCTCTTGGGTATATTCCCAAGAGTGGTATTGCTGGGTCCAGGGGTAAGTTGATCCCGAATTTTCTGAGAAACCGAAACACTGACTTCCACAGTGGTTGCACAAGATTGCATTCCCACCAGCAATGGATGAGGGTACCCGTTCCTCCACAGCCTCTCCAGCAAAGGTTATCCTTGGTGTTTTTGACTTTAGCCATTCTGACAGGTGTAAGATGATATCTCAAAGTTGTTTTGATTTGCATTTCCCTGATTGCTAAGGAAGTTGAACACGACCTTAAGTGTCTTTTGGCCATTTGAACTTCTTCTGTTGAGAATTCTCTGTTCAGTTCAGTGCCCCATTTTTTAATTGGGTTAATTAGCATTTTAAAGTCTAGTTTCTTGAGTTCTCTATATATTTTGGAGATCAGACCTTTGTCTGTTGTGGGGTTGGTGAAAATCTTCTCCCAGTCAGTAGGTTGCCTTTGTGTCTTAGTGACCATGTCCTTTGCTTTACAGAAGCTTCTCAGTTTAAGTAGGTCCCATTTATTCAATGTTGCCCTTAATGTCTGTGCTTCTGGGGTTATACATAGGAAGCGATCTCCTGTGCCCATCTGTTGTAGGGTATTTCCCACTTTCTCTTCTATCAGGTTCAGTGTGTTGGGGCTGATATTGAGGTCTTTAATCCATTTGGACTTGAGTTTTGTGCACGGTGAGAGATATGGGTCTATTTTCATTCTTCTACAGGTTGACATCCAGTTGTGCCAGCACCATTTGTTGAAGATGCTTTCTTTCTTCCATTGTATACTTTTAGCTCCTTTATCGAAAATGAGGTGTTCATAGGTTTGTGGGATAAAATCCGGGTCTTCTATACGATTCCATTGGTCGACTTCTCTGTTTTTATGCCAGTACCACACTGTTTTCATTACTGTAGCTCTGTAATAGAGTTTGAAGTCAGGGATGGTAATGCCTCCAGAAGATCCTTTATTGTATAGGATTGTTTTGGCTATCCTGGGTTTTTTGTTTTTCCATATAAAGTTGATTATTGTCTTCTCCAGATCTGTGAAGAATTTTGATGGGATCTTGATGGGGATTGCATTGAATCTATAAATTGCCTTAGGTAGAATTGCCATTTTTACTATGTTGATCCTCCCAATCCAAGAGCAAGGGAGGTCCATCCATTTTTTGGTATCCTCTTCAATTTCTTTCTTCAATGCCTTAAAGTTCTTGTCAAATAAATCTTTCACTTCCTTGGTTAGATTTACCCCAAGATATTTTATGCTGTTTGTGGCTATCGTGAATGGTGAAGCTTCTCTGATTTCCCTCTCTGCTTCCATATCCTTTGTGTATAAGAGGGCGAGACTGATTTTTTGGAGTTGATCTTGTATCCTGCCACATTACTAAAGCTGTTTATCAGCTGTATAAGTTCTTTGGTGGAGTTTTGGGGGTCGCTTATGTACACTATCATATCATCTGCAAATAACGAAAGTTTCACTTCTTCCTTTCCAATTCGAATCCCCTTGATTCCATTATGTTGTCTTATTGCTATTGCTAGAACTTCAAGCACTATATTGAAGAGGTATGGCGAGAGTGGACAGCCTTGCCGTGTTCCTGAGTTAAGTGGGATGGCTTTGAGTTTCTCTCCGTTTAATTTGATGTTAGCTGTCGGCTTGCTGTATATAGCTTTTATTATATTTAGGTATGACCTTTGTATCCCTAATCTCTCCAAGACTTTTAACATAAATGGATGTTGAATTTTGTCAAATGCTTTTTCAGCATCTAATGAAATGATCATATGGTTTTTTTCTTTCAGTTTATTTATATGCTGGATTACATTGATAGATTTTCGTATGTTGAACCAGCCCTGCATCTGAGGAATGAAGCCTACTTGATCATAATGGATAATTTTTCGGATGTGTTCTTGGATTCGATTTCCCAGTATTTTGTTGAGGATTTTTGCGTCGATATTCATGAGTGAGATTGGCCTGTAGTTCTCTTTCCTGGTTGAGTCTTTGAGTGGTTTTGGTATCAGAGTAATTGTGGCTTCATAAAAGGAATTTGGTAATGACCCTTCTGTTTCTATATTGTGGAATACATTAAGGAGTATAGGTATTAGGTCTTCTTGGAAGTTCTGTTAGAATTCTGCATTGAAACCACCTGGTCCTGGGCTTTTTTTGGTAGGGAGGTTTTTGATAACAGCTTCTAATTCTTCGCGACTTACAGGTCTGTTTAGATTGTTCACCTGGTCCTGGTTTAGTTTTGGTAGATGGTATTTGTCTAAAAAAGCGTCCATTTCTTTTACATTTTCCAGTTTTGTGGCATACAGGCTTTTGTAGTAAGATCTAATGACTCTCTGAATTTCCTCTGTGTCTGTGGTTATGTCCCCCTTTTCATTTCTGATCTTATTAATTTGCAAATTCTCTCTCTGTCGTTTGATTAGTTTGGATAGGGGTTTATCAATCTTGTTGATTTTCTCCAGGAACCAGCTTTTTGTTTCATTGATTCTTTGGATTGTTTTCTGTGTTTCTATTTTGTTGATTTCAGCCCTCAATTTGATTATTTCCAGTCTTCTACTCCTCCTAGGTGAGTCTGCTTCTTTTTTTTCTAGAGCTTTCAAGTGGGCTGTTAAGTCTCCAGTATGTGCTTTCTCTGTTTTCTTTAGGTGGGCACTTAGTGCTATGAACTTTCCTCTCAGGACTGCTTTCATAGTGTCCCATAAGTTCGAGTATGTTGTTTCTTTATTTTCATTGAATTCAAGGAAGACTTTAATTTCTTTCTTTATTTCTTCCTTAATCCAGGTATGGTTCAGTAGTTGACTGTTCAGTTTCCATGAGTTTGTAGGCTTTCTGGGGGTAGCATTGTTGTTGAATTCTAACTTTAATCCATGGTGATCTGATAAGACACAGGTGGTTACTAATATTTTTTTTGTAACTGTGTAAGTTAGCTTTGTTACCAAGTATATGGTCAATTTTCGAGAAGGTTCCATGAGCTGCAGAGAAGAAGGTATATTCTTTCCTCTTTGGGTGGAATAATCTATAGATGTCTGTTAAGTCCATTTGCTTCATTACCTCCATTAATTCTCTAATTTCTCTGTTAGGTTTCTGTCTGATTGACCTGTCCATTGGTGAGAGAGGAGTGTTGAAGTCTCCTACTATTAGTGTGTGCGGTTTGATGTCTGCCTTGAGTTTTAGTAATGTTTCTTTTACGTACGTGGGTGCTTTTAAATGGGCATAGATATTCAGGATTGAGACTTCTTCCTGATGAATTGTTCCTGTTATGAGTATAAAATGTCCCTCTCCATCTCTTCTGATTGATTTAAGTTTGAAGTCAACTTTGTTAGAAATTAGTATGCCCACACCTGCTTGTTTCTTAGGTCCATTTGCTTGATAAGCCTTTTCCCAGCCCTTTACTCTGAGTAGGTGCCTGTCTTTGTGGTTGAGGTGTGTTTCTTGTAGACAGCAGAATGTTGGATCCTGTTTTCTTATCCAATCTCTTAGCCTGTGCCTTTTTATAGGTGAGTTGAGCCCATTGATATTAAGTGATATTAATGACCAGTGGTTGTTAACTCCGGTCACTTTTTTAGTAGTAGGGTTTGTGTGTTTTCCTTCTTTGATTTGCGCTGGTGAAGAGTCTCTAGATGTCTGAGTTATTGTGGTCATTGTTGGACTCCTTGGTTAGTGATTTTCCTTCTATTATTTTCTGTAAGGCTGGATTTGTGGCTACGTATTGTTTAAATTTGTTTTTATCCTGGAAAATTTTGTTTTCTCCATTTATAGTGAATGAAAGTTTGGCTGGATATAGTAGTCTGGGCTTGCATCCGTGGTCTCTTAGTTTTTGGAGAACATCTATCCAGGACCTTCTGGCTTTCATGGTTTCCATAGAGAAGTCAGGTGTAAGTCTGATAGGTTTACCTTTATAAGTAACTTGGCCTTTTTCCTTTGCGGCTCTTAATATTCTTTCTTTATTCTGTATATTTTGTGTTTTGATTATTATATGGCGAGGGGATGTTTTCTTTTGATCCAGCCTATTTGGTGTTCTGTATGCTTCTTGAACCTTCATAGGTACATCTGTCTTCAGTTTGGGAAAGTTTTCTTCTATAATTTTATTAAGTATATTTTCTGTACCGTTGAGCTGCACTTCTTCTCCTTCTTCTACTCCAATTATTCTTAGGTTTGGTCTTTTTATTGTGTCCCATATTTCCTGAATGTTTTGTGATGAGAGTTTGTTGGACTTGCTGTTTTCTTTGATCAGAGTGTTTATTTTCTCTATGTTATCCTCAGAATCTGAGATTCTTTCTTCTATCTCTTGTATTCTGCTGGTTATACTTGATTCTGTAGTCTCTATTCGTTTACCTAGATTTTCCATGTCCAGCCGGCCCTCTGTTTGTGTTTTCTTCTTTGCCTCCATTTCAGTTTTCAAGTCATGAACTGTTTCCTTTATCTGCTTGATTGTTTTTCCTTGGTTTCCTAGGGTATCATTCACTGATTTACTCAATTCCTCGAACTTTCTATTATACTTCGCATCCATTTCCATAAGGGCGTTTTTTATATGCTGTTTAAGGGTGTCAATCACTTTCATGAAGTCAGTTTTTTCTACTTCTTCTTGATTAAGGTGTTCATGTCCTCCTGTTGTGGGGTCACTGGCTTCTGGTGGTTTCGTGTTGTTTTTCAGATTGTTGGGAGAATTCCTGCATTGGCGTCTGCCCATCTCTTCCTCCCAATACTCCCCTTTGGATCTTCTTTTACAGGATCAGGTCTTCTTGCCCACTGATGTACCTTCCCAGTGATGTCACTCCCCAGAGATGTTTCTCCACAATGATGTTTCACTCGGTGCCCAGATCGAAACTCTGCGCTGCTTGGTTAGCTCGCGAACAAAGGGCCCACCCCGCTCGCTGCGGGCAGGCTATGGGAACAAAGGAGCTACCGGCCACCCCTTTGTCCTCCCGGTTAGGTCCCAGCGTCCTAGCAGGCTGGGCAGGGAGGCGCTATGCCCCAAAGGAGGGAGAGAGGGAGGGAGACAGGGGGTGTGGGGATCTGGATGTAAGCTGAATGGGATAGAAATAGAGAGGCAGTTTGGGCAGTATAGCCCCTGTAGGATGGCCTGGAAGTGTGGGCGGGCTGAGGTATGTTCCCAGCTGCCGCAGCACTCACTCACCACAATGATGTTTCACTCGGTGCCCAGATGGAAACTCCGCGCTGCCTGGTTAGCTCGCGAACAAAGGGCCCACCCCGCTCGCTGCGGGCAGGCTATGGGAACAAAGGAGCTACCGGCCACCCCTTTGTCCTCCCGGTTCGGATTCGGTCCCAGCGTCCTAGCAGGCTGGGCAGGGAGGCGCACAATGATGTTTCACTAGGTGCCCAGATCGAAACTCCACCTTTTTTTTTTTTTTTGTTTAGAAGTCTTTTTCAAAACTCATTGCAATGATTTAATTTTGATCTTTTTCTTAAACCCTTTCTCAGGATCGCTAGTCAGAAACAAATGGGATGATTACTTGTTCAAAGCTTCTTTCTTCCTGAACTCATGTGATGAAGTACAGTTGAAGCAGCAATGCCTTGTGGGCAGGAGGAAATGAAAAGTGATAAATAATCACAGTTTTCATTATGTTGATAGTTTTATTTGCTGTGAAACTTTGTTCCTATAGCCTCCCTGCTTCATCATTTGAAGAAAATCTTAATCTTACAGAAATGTTGCTTTTAAAATTAAATGAACAGTCCTTATTGTCCTATTTTTTAATTTTATTGTATGTAGTAATTGAAGACCCTCAATAAGATGGCCTTTGAGCAGAAGCCAGTACAAGCTAATAATTGTTTGTAGAGAGTGTGCTCCAGTCAGAAGGCACCAGAAGCTAAAAGGACTGATGGGGTCCGGGGTCTGTCAGGAGCTTGAATGCATCTCACCTGGATGTCTTCTGTTATTATGTTCAGGAGTTCCAGACCTTTGGGCCTTAGGGGCCCTTGGTAGTCTTCATTTCTTCTACCAATGACTGACCCAGAACCTTAGCAGAGGCATGTGTGCTGTATCTCATGGAAGCCTAACCTGGTTACCAGCTGCCACTGACCATTTGTGTTGTGACCTTGGACAGGGTACTTCCTTCTCTGAGCTTCCTTTAAAGTGTATCCTAGGTCATTTTGCCCTTTTGGATGCATAGCCCTATCATTCTTTGATCACTTGTGTACAATGAATATTCTAGGATCATCTTCCTTTTCTCGCCTTAGTTTTAGAAGAAGCCATCTCTCCTTGTGAAGCTTTGCTTGAGGAATGGTATTTAGATTCTAGAACTAGTTCTAGGTCATTGCAAGGATTGCTATTGTTTCTTAGCTCTCTGAATGGATAGAGCTAGGAAACACACATACACACACACACACACACACACACATGTTCATCTGGTATCACCTATTAACTTCCTTGTTTTTTTCTGGTTTTCATTCATATATGTTTTTCATTCATATATGTGTCTTCTCTCTCTATGAGAGTTCCTGTTTTTTTGTTTGTTTTTTGAGACAGAGTTTCTCCGAGTAACCCTGGCTATCCTGGAACTTACTCTATAGATCAGGTTGGCCTTAGAGATCTGCTAGTGCTGGAATTAAAGGAATGCACCACCACACCCTGCTGAGCTCTGTTGTTAAAAACATAAATTACCCATTCATTTCCTGTGTGCTATAATGAATACAAACAGATTTTAGAATATATTATCATTAATAACAAGCTTACTCAGTAAAGTTTAAGATTAAAAGGTTTTTGTTTTGTTGGTTTTTTTTTTTTTTTGCCTTGGGAAAGAACTCAAAATAGGATTACAAAATCACTGTCATATATAATAACAAAATTTCATGTTACAATGATATCTGTCCTATTTCAATTCCCCCATATTCCTAAAACATCCCCCTTTTGTCTCACTATATAACTAAGTCAGGATGCATGGGTTGCATTTTTATGTAGAGTGCGATAACTAACTTTTGTTTATTTTATTTTATTTAGTGCTGGAGACAAAACCTAGGGCCTGTGCATATTAGGCAAGTGCGTCATCAATGAGTTATGTCCCTGGCCTACAATAAGGTTTAAGATAACCTTTTTGTGTGTGTATTGCCTATTAGCCTGACTTTGTATTTCTGTTAAAATTATTTTGCAGCCAGAGAGATGGCTCATTGGTTAAGAGTGCTTGTTGATCTTCTAGAGGACTAGAGGTTAGGTGCCAGGACCCATGTTGAATAGATCACAACTATTAAAACTGTAGCTCTAGAAGATCCAATCCCTCTAGCCTCTGTAGATACCTGTACTCATATGTGCATGTGTGTGTGTGTGTGTGTGTCTGTGTGTATGAGCATGTGCACACACATTTATAAAATAAATTCTTAAAAAATTATTCTTAGTCACCACTACTGTCGTTAAGAGGATGCTTGTTGCTTCCCGGCTGCTCAGACTCCCAGAATAATCACACAAAAACTATATTATTTAAATCACTGCTTGGCCTGTTAGCTCTAGCTTTTTATTGGCTAACTTTTATATCTTAATTTAACCAATCTCCATTAATCTGTGTATTGCCACATGGCAGTCGCTTACTGGGTAAAGTTCCTGCATCTGTCTCTGGCTGGGCTATATGACTTCTCTCTGACTCCACCTCCTTTCTCCCAGCATTCAGCTTAGTTTTCCCCACCTACCTCTATTCCCTGTGTAGGCCCAAGACAGTTTCTTTATTAACCAATGGTATTCACAGCATACAGAGGGGACTCCCACATCACATTACAGTGTCATATTACTTTCTTTTCCTGGGCTATTTATCAGACTGGGTTTTATATATTTGCATTAGAGATTCAATATACTTTCTAAAGACATATTTCTCATATATGACATCAGTTTTGAGTTGGTAGCATGCTGCTTTTTGTATGTTTTGACCTCAGAATATCATGCTTTTTGTTGCTTTTCATACTGGAGTCCCCTTTGTTTCTCAAGTGGAAGATAACGAAATGGTAGCCTGATCTGTATATCTTGTGCAGATCTACTTAGCAACAAATGGTAGAATTGTGAACTATAGCCACAGGGCTAAATATCAGAAGTTTATGTAGAATAGTTTCTCTTACAAATGCATCAAATCTCCACAGTATTGAACTTTGACTCTTTGATAAAGGTATTCATATGTATGTCTTGTCCAAGCATGCAGTAACACATCATGGTGCCATACTTAACAGACTCATTGTGAGTAGTTCAGTAGTGGTCTGCTGTCCTCAGTTTTTATACATATCAGCTTTGCCCACTCACTGTATTAATGACAGCATTGCTAGCTGTAAGTTAGATGAATCAAAAGTGACTCAGTCTCTGAAAAGAATTTGTTAAGTATGCATATATCCTGGTACATTGTCCCCAATCTGCAGGAAATGTTCAAGGAAACTAGATGTACAAGGGAAGAATGTATAGCTTTTAAGTAAAAAATTTTTTTGAGATACAGGAATATTTATGTGAAAAAATTTAAAGTAGGTGTTAGGAATATTTTCTAACAGAGCCTCTCCCCTGGTGCAAAGGATTTTAATCAGACCAGATTAAACCAGATTAAATGCCAGTGTTTAATAGACGGTGGTCCTGGGTGGCCAAGAGCATAGCAAGGGGAAGATAGAGGGAGTGCACATGCGAACCCAAAATCATGACTATGTGTTTCTTTTTCCAGCGGGACCCTAAATACCCTGTGGGAGTGGTTCTGACCCTCCCTGGGGAGGGGTCAGGGCTTGTCAGGCTGGGAGTTGGAGTCCAAGCGCTTGTTAGGCTGGGAATTGGAGTCCACGCGCTTGGCAGACCGGGGTGACACTTCCAACTCAATATTACAGTTGGGTCTTAAAAGTATTAATATGATTCTAGTTATCTAGGGAAAATATATACACATGAATAGATGAAAACTTCAATGTAGTAGTAGCTCCCAGTGGTAAAATTGTAGTGTATGTATGTCTATATATTGGGTTTTCAAGATAGGGTATCTCTGTGTAATAGTCCTGGCTGTTCTGAAATTCACTCTGTATACCAGGATGACCTCGAACTCACAGAGAGCAACCTGCTTCTGCCTCCTGAGTGCTGGGATTAAAGCTGTGCACACCACGGCCCAGCTATATTTTTATATTTTCCTTACTGTACAATACTAATGTTATAATTTAAAAAAACGGAGAGTATGTGCGAGAGAGAATATGAGAGAGATAGAGAGAGAGAGAGAGAGAGAGAGAGAGAGAGAGAGAGGCCATCCTGCAATAGGGCTCATGTGAAGAATATTTTTATTGGGAAAGGGAATTAGAAAGGGAAGAGGGGAGGTAGGAGTCTGGCCTCTGAAGACAGGCACAGCAGAAGAGAAGAAAGAAACAGAGAGAGACACACACACAGAGACAGGCAGAGAGACAGAGCAAGGAGGTGAGTGGGGCCCGACTTTTAGGGGGCATAACTCATGCTCACAGAGACCAAGTAGTCAGGACCCTGAGCAGCCCAGAGTACTGCCTGAGCACTGGCATGCACATGTGTGTACCCTGCTAGGTCCCCAGGGGACGGCAAGTACAGGTGCCTGAATGCTAACATTCCTCCCTTTTGTTTATTATAAAAAGGTGAGGCGTTAGAAAGAGGTAGCAGGTGAGGCGGGATGAGAGTGCCGAGTTCTCGAGACTGCTCCCTGCTTAGCTGGGGACATCAGAATCTTGGGGGTACCTGAGAAACCTGGAGTGCTGGCCATGTCCAGGAATATCTGGCCGACTCTGTCTGGCACCATTTGGATCTGGCAAGATGTTGGCAGAGCAGAGGATAAAGTTAAGTTTAGGGATTTTTTTTTCCTTAGGTCCTGGTAATGGAGGGGAGTCCCAAGACCAGGGAAAGAGGGGATTAGGCAGTTGATTGCCAGTACTTGTCTAGAGTGTGTCAGACAGTGCATCTGACCTGTTCAAAGTGGATCCAAGTCGACTCCCTGGAGCGCACAAGAATTCTTTGAGTTTGTGAAAAGATGAGTTTTAGAGACATTAGTGTTCCCACTAATGTCTATACTGAAATTTATATTGTAGAAATGGCTGTCTTAGTTTTCTATTGGTGTGATTAAACACCATGACCAAGGAAACTCATAATGAAAGCATTTAATTGGGATTGGGTTTACAGTTCCAGAGGGTTAGCATTCATAATGGTCAGGCAAGGGCACGAGGGTAGACAGTTGAGTAGCAGCTAAGAGATCACATCTTGATCCCCAAGGAGGAGGCAGAGAGCACGCTGAGATTGTCAAGAATCATTTGAAACCTCAAGCCTGCTCCCAAATGATGCACCTTCAACAAGGTCACACTTCCTAATCCTGGAATTCCTAATTAGGAATAGTACCACCAGCTGGGGACCAAATAGTCAAACATATGAGCCTCTGTGAGCCTTTCTTAGTCAAATTACCACATCCCTTGAGCCATCTTGTCAGATCCAGTCTGAACTTTTATTTGAGATACAGTCCACCATTTGTGTTTCATAGAAATATTTCTGGTTATCTACAAAGTGTTTGTTTTATTGCTTAAAAAAACTATAGCTTTTAGGGATATGATACATTTATATGTGCATGTGTGAATATGTATATATATATGTATCTAAAATATCCCAAAATTGAATTAATGTTTTGAATAGGAAAAGGGGTTTATAATTTTGCATATTAGTTTAAAATATTTCTTGAAGAATGAACTGTTCAGAACAGAGGGTGTGAATTAGATCATGAATAACAGCTACCAGACATTCAGAAGTACTGTCAGCAATGCTCTGTGATTTTGCCAATTTGTAACACTTTAATTACCATTGTATCCAAAAGAGACATGTTTATGCAAAGCACTTTACCCTTCTTGATTTTCTTTATTTCATGCTGGTATTTGTTGGTTCTTAGGAAACAGAAGTTAGTTTATGCTTTCATGTGCCACACCACATTCAAGCACTTCTCTTAATCCTCCCATTACTCTCTGTTTCTGTGTTGAAAAGCTGCCCACTGCTGCTATGGCCTGTAATTTCTAATGTTTACCCTAGAAGGAGGTAGAGAAATGGACTATTCTGTGTATGTAACCAGGTATCCACCCCCATGTGGAAGAATAGGATACGGAGTGTTCTAATGGATAATGATTTCATTAAAACACAGAATGCAAGTTGGTAATGCTGATCTTAGTCTGCTTCTCTGTTTAACATGAACAAGATGAGCTTTAAGTTTATGAACTATGCTGGATACCTCTCAAAGAGGGCCTTGCTTCCCAGTGAGATGATGGTGGATTCCTATAGAACAGATAAGATTGTCCATCTCTTTCTGGTTCAGAATGCTTTTCTATTCTGGACCCACCCTATCTCAGAAGGAGTGGGTCCAACTGGTAATTTCTGAATCAAGGCTTGATCATACAGACATATGATTATTATACTAACACTTTATGCTGGAGGACACCAAATTGAGAGGACTTGGCGCTTCCTCATCATCAGATCTAATCACCTTACAAGGTTTCCAGATGTAAAGGAACCTTGGGTTGCACCAGAACATGTAACCTATTCTGCAGGTGATTTGGTTCCTACTTATATGCATCTCTTGGAGACCTTGTATTCTCACTTTCTCAAATGGTATTAGAGTTCTCTCAAAAGCAAATAGGTGAATCCACAAATAAAACATTGTCTATTACCAGCAATCTGGATGGAGCCCCTCACCATAGATTTTGAAGTAGAAATCAGTCATCACAATAGTCATTCAGGATGTTTTATTCTTGTCCAAATATATATGCACACATTGTTTTCTCTCCATCTTTTGAGTTGGCTTTAGAATACAATATACTGTAGTGAAATGTCCATAGTCATCTTATATTTGATATTAATACTTCTTGATTAGTGTCATAGTTAACTTCAACTGTCTGCTGTCAGCTTGACACAAATGTAGAGTTACCTGGGAAGAGGGAACCTCAATTAAAGAATTGCTTCTATATTAGCCTGTGGGTGCATTGTCTATAGGACATTTCTTGATTGCTAATTGACATAGGAAGGACCAGTCCATAGTGAGCAGTACCATGCCTACACCTGGGCTTTATGCGAAAGGTAGCTTATTCCTTGCCCACCTCTGAGCTTTACCTAGCGTATCAGGCAAATCTTTTTGGAATGTTTTAACAGATCACTAGCTTCCATAAACCCAAAAGCTAAAATGCGATCAAGCACCATCTGAAACCTACACCCAGAGACTTACGCTGCTTTGTCATGATCCACCCTTTCCACTACACTGCTTTTGGTCATGATAGCTTATAGCAACAGTAAAACTGTACCAGTTAGTGTTCCTGGGATTTTTAACCTTTTTAAAGGAATTTATTGAATCCCTAAGAAATAGATTTATAGCTGCTTTTCACAATTGAGATCTGTTTCTGGACTTCTGTCTCAGAATACATTGGGAATGCTCCCGTTTTCCTACAGTGACTTTGATACATTTGCTATGATCTGAGAATTTTTGACAGTTTCTGTCCATAGAGTACGCCAGTTTCCTCACTGATTCTGAATACTTCGTGGCCACTTTGCCTAGAATTGTGGGAAGGGTTGCTTCCCTCCCCCTCAAACACACTAATCCCTGCCTCTTTTTTCTTTATTCATCATTCCAAAAAATTATTTATTTATTTATTTATTCATTCATTCATTTTGCCTCTGGTCAGTGTACCCTCCTTCCTCTTCTCCCAGTCCCTCCCCTTCCCTCTTCTCTGCCCCCCCCCCCCGCATCCATTCCTCCTCCATTTCTATTCAGAAAAGGGCAGTTTTTGTTTACATGTAGTCATTTGCCTCTCTCCCTAGCTGTCTTTCTGCCCCCACATTGTGTGTGTGTTTCAGAAGACAGCTTGCAGGAGTCCATTCTCCTCACCACATATGAATTCTGATCATCAGACTAGATGGCCTTTACCACTGAGCCATCTCATCAATCCAAGTTGTGGTTTTTGAAAACAAGCTTTTTTTTTTTTTTAATTTTTTTTATTGCGAAAAGAAGAAAAAAAACATAACCAAAAAACAAGTTTCCACCTCCTCCCAGCCTCCCATTTCCCTTCCCCTCCTCCCACCCCTCTCCCCCTCCTCCCACCCCTCTCCCCCTCCCCCCACTCCTCTCTCCCCCCCCTCCCTCTCCAGTCCACAGAGCAGTCCGGGCTCCCCGCCCTGTGGCAAGTCCTAGGTCCTCCCCCCTCCGTCCATATCTAGGAAGGTGAACATCCAAACTGGCTAGGCTCCCACAAGGCCAGCACATTAAGTAGGATCAAAACCCCCTGCCATTGTCCTTGGCGTCTCATCAGCCCTCATTGTTCGCCATGTTCAGAGAGTCCGGTTCTATCCCATGCTTTCTCGGTCACAGTCCAGCTGGCCTTGGTGAGCTCCCCGTAGATCAGCTCCACTGTCTCAGTGGGTGGATGCACGCCTCGTGGTCCCTTCTGTGTAGCCCCAAAGCTACAGAGAAACCCTGTCTTGAAAAACAAAACAAAACAAAACAAAAAAAAGGTTTCCCTGTGTAGCCCTGACTGTCCTAGAACTCTCTCTATAGACCGGGCTGGCTTCAAACTCAGAGATCCACCTGCCTCTGCCTCTCAAGTGCTAGAATTAAAGGCATGTGCTACCACTGCCTGGTGAAACAAGATTTTAAAATGGAACATGTTTACTAGAAAATCTTTAAATAACTTTGAAATTTATACTAGAGAGCAAAAATTACATATCCATTCTCTACTCTGATATGGCAGCTCTTTATGATTTGGTATATACTCTCTCTACTTGTTATGTTTTCCTCCTTTTATATATATAATTATTATATAACGTAGTGCTTTGTAGTTATTAGATAAGCACTCTACTACTTTTCTAAAAAAAAAAAAAGAATACAAGTAAGATGCAGGTTGTCCCAAGTAGCATTCTATTATGGATATAATTCCATGAAGTTTTAAAATTTTATTTATTTAAGTTGTGTATGCACCAAGTTGCACCTTGGTTTCACCTTTGGAGCCAGAGAACAGCTTGTGGAAGTCAATGCTCTCCTTCTAATATGTGGGCCTTGGCCAGGTCTTCAGGCTTAGCCACAAGTGCCTTTATCCACTGAGCCATCTCTTGGCATCATGGTTTTTTTTTTCTTACAGAACAAAAATTAGGTCATACATATTTTCGAATACATTGATGGAAACATGAGGTGGGTGGATCATAGTAAAGCAGGGTAGACTGTGTATAGATTTCAGATGATGCCTGATGACATTTTAGCTTTTGGGTTTGTGGAAGCTAGTTGTCTGGTAATACATTCTAAGTAAAACTACCTGATAGTTATGAGTATGCCATAGGTGCCTGTGAATGGCTATTAAGGGACTTGTCCTAGTTTCATTCTGTTGCTATGATGAAACACTGACCAAAAGCCACTTGGGGGAAGGAAAGGGTTCATCTTATCTTACACTTTTAGGTCACAGTCTTTTTTTTTTTTTAATGTTTTTATTGAGCTATGCATTTTCCCCCATTCCCCTTATTCCCTCCCGTCACAGTCTGTCTTAATTAAGGTTTCTATTGCTGCAAAGAGACACCATGACTGAAACAACTTCTATAAAGGAAAACATTTAATTGGTGGCTTACAATTTCAGAGATTGAGTTCATTATCATCATGACAGGACATGGTGCTGTAGAAGGAGCTGAGAGTTCTACATCTTGATCTGTAGGCTATAGCAAGTGGACTGTGTGCTACACTGAGCATAGCCTGAGGAAAGAAGACCTCAAAGCCCATCCCCACAGTAACACACTTCCTTCAACAAGGCCACACTTACTCCAACAAAGCCACACCTCCTAATAGTGCCACTCCCTTTTGGCGCCATTTTCTTTCAAGCCACCACACAGTTCATCATTAAGGGCAGTCAGGACAGGAACTCAGTGTAAAACAAGTGGAAGAATTCTTCTTGCTGACTTACTTATTCACTGGCTTGTGCTCAGCTACCTTTCTTATATAGGCCAGAAACTTTCTGCCTAGGGGTGATGCCTCCCACTGTAGGCTGGGCACCCCTATATCAATCTGTGGTCAAGATGGTGCTCCACAGACATGCCCCAGGCAGATCTGAAGGCAGTTCTTCCATTGAGGCTCTATCTCCCTAGATGTATTTAGTTGACTAAAGAATTAACCAGGACAGGTCTAAGCCCAGGATAAACTGGCTGTGGATCTGTAACTTTGCAGTCTGACACAATCATGAAGTTGGGATCACTTGTAGAATCTTTAATACAGGCACCCCCCCCCCCGCTTTAGAACTTTAACTTATATCAACATTGTACTGTAAACATTTCCTAAAGGAAAAAAAAACTTTTCAAAAACCTTTCTTTTTTACTTATTTTCTGAGTGACAGGATATTTTCCCCATGCAATCATAAAGACATAATCTTTGATTTCCTAGTCTTACTGTCTGATATTTTAGGTGCTGAGAATTGAAACTTGGTGGTTTGCTCCTAAAGGAACTCATCTCTCCTGGATTTTAAAAAAGACTAGCTGGCCTTTTTGAGAAGAGGGGGGAAAAGCATAATTTTAGTAGTTATTGAAAGGTGACTTGGAGGGTCTAGAGAGATGGCTCAGTGGATAAGAGTACTAATTGTTCTTCCAAAGGACCCAGGTTCTGTCTCAAAATAATGAAAAGAAAAAGCAAAACCTGAAAGCTTCCCAGAGTGGAGTTTAGAAACAACTCAGTCCCTTTGCTCCTGCATACCTTTGAACAGTTTTTTTTTCTTTCTGGGGATAGAGCCTAGATCTTTGCACATGCAAGTACCCCACCCCTGAGCTATATCCCCAGATTCGAGTTTTTAATTTTATTAGACAGGATTTTATGTAATCCAGACTTACTTTTAATTTTCTTTGTAGTCAAAGAAAATCCTGATCCTTATGCTTCCATCCCCCAGTGCTGGGATTATAGGAATGTATAATGCCTGGCTAGAAATTACTTGAAGATAGAGTATCTTTTAGTTAATTCTTTGACAATTTCATAATATAAACATTGCATCTTGATCATATGCATCCTCAACTTCCTTTTCCCGCTCTCTTAGGAAATCTCAACTCTCATATTCCACTCCTTCCAGGAATCCCTAATTCCTCCCTCCTTCCTCCCCAATGAACCTCTAACGCATCCTCCTCCCCATTCATATCCTCTTCTTTAAAAATTTAATAATCCACTAAGTTCAGTCAGTGCTGCCTGTTGAAAATTTGACTGATTTTGATTTGATCTTGGGTAAGTAATCATAGCTGTGTGAATTCATGTGTACAGTGGGTCATATCATATCCCAAAGAAAGCATTTGAGAGCATTCTTCCCCATTCTCTGGTTTTTACATTCTTTCAGCCTCTCTTCTGAGATGGTCTCTAAACCTTGTGGTGGGGATATTGCTACAAATAGCCTGTTAGCTGAGCACTTAATAGATGCTTACTCTCAGTGATCTGAACAATTAATGAGTTTCTGCATTAACTATTGACCATCGAAGAGAGAAGTTTCTCAGGTACTGGTCTTTGGGTATAAGCATTAGTATTTAGAAGACAGTTTGATAACCTGTTTAGCAAAACAATACAGGTTCCTCCCTAGGGCTTGTGACAACCTACACCTTGGACTCTTGACTAGTTTTAAAGTATCAGGCCTCAATTAGTTCTGGTGGAAGAGGCCTCAAATCCAATCCAAAGCAGTTGGTTACTACCTCCAAAATCTTTGTGCTGCTCTTGTGTCAGAGATCACATCTTGCCTGGCAGGTTGGTATTGCTGCTTTCAGGATTGGTTGGGGGAATACCATTGATGTCTTTCTCCCCTGGCAACCTGCTCAGCACCTCTTGGATTATGAAAGCTAGTGAGCAGGAAGAAAGTTTTCAGGTCAGTTCCAACTGATTTCTCTGTGTTCTGCAAGTGAAATGTGCTGCATTTTCAGCAATAGGGTCTTACCCTCTTGTTCAGTGGGTCATCAAGAGTAATGGCACTAGCTTGTGTTGGTCTTTGGGTCTCTGGGGCCTTCCTGACCAATAATTTGTAGGGAGCTATCCCATACCTAGTATTGAGATTTTCATTTAGTAATTCATGTCTTCTCAGGGACTCACTGTTCACTCTTGTAGGAGATATCTATGTTCAGACTTCTATTTTTCAAATTATATTTTTAATCAGCTTACAAAGTAGTAAGTTTCCATAGGGGATTTTCATTTAGCCTTTGTTTGATTAACCCATCCTCATCCATTTCTTTCCCCTTATCCCAGTCCCTGCTTTAACTTTTATTCCAGTGTTCTCCCCTCTACCTTTGCATTATATATGTAGAAATGACTTTTGAAAGAACTAGTTGAAATGTGTTGATTGAATGGAGAGATTTTTTCTTTCTATTAGGGTAACATGAAAAGCACAAGAAAGTCAAACTCTTTCAAACCATACTGACTGAAAGGGATAGGGTTGTGTTGTAGCTGTGCTACAAGTCTACTGATGGAAATTAGTGCCTTGGAAATGTGCAGTTTCCTTCAGCAGACTAAGAAATTAATGACTGCTGTTGTTTGGCAGATTTGCCCTTTTAGGAGACTATTTACTTAAGACACCTAGTGTCCACTTGGAATATAGCTCAGTTGGTAAAGGGCTTGCCTCACATACACAAAGTCCTGGGTTCAATTCCTTAGCAGCTATGTAGATGGTATGGTGGCACCCACTTGTAATCCTAGAATTTGGGAGGTAGAAGCAGGAAAATCAGTAGTTCAAGGTTGTCCTTAGATACATAAAGAGGCTGCATGAGACCTTGTCTAAAACAAACAGACCCCCTCCCCCCCAAATACCCACTTGATATCCTTTTCACTATTACCTTCTCTCCTTTTAAATCTGCAGAGGATTGAAATTTTTTGCCATTTAAGATTTTGGTGGCTAGATTATGATTGTTGTGATGGAAGAACTTTCTCTGAGTGCTGGGAGCAGAAGAGTAAGCCTTATGTCACTGGCAATTTATCTGCCTTGGACCACACACCATTCCAGGCAATAGAATTAGGTAGTCAACTGGTCTGTAACTTGCAAATTCTTCTACCTCACCAGCCCCCCAATTTCTTTTGCTTTTTATTAATAAATTTTATTATTTCACATTTTTATAAACATAACCTATATATTTTGGTCCTCCCCCAGCCTCACCATTTTTTTCTTCCTACCACTACCAGCCATTCCTCCTCCAATCTTCACCCCCCCCCATTTGCTAGTTTAGTTTGATTATAGCTGCCTGTGAGATGAGTTTGGAGATAACCAGCAGAATTTGATGGGGCTCACCTATGCTTTATGCCTGGCTCCAGTGCCTCTATTTTGTACTTTTATCTGGTTCTCCTGTTTTGATTCAGGATGAAAGCATCCTGGTCATTCTAGTGTTGTTAAGGGGGTTGGTTCTTGCTTATTAAGTACTCTATTTCACCCTGTTTTATTTTCTATTTACCTTGCAGCACTGGCTGGCCTGTAGCTTGATATGTAGGTCTGGTTGGCCTTGAACCCACAGAAATCCTTTCAAATCTGCCTCCTTAGCTCTAGGATTAAAGACATCACTACCATGCCTGGTCCCATTAAAATATTTTCTTTTAAGTGTTTATTTTGTAACATTTAATATATTTTTAAATTAAGATACAATTACATAATTTCCCCTTCTTTATGCAACACCCTTCCATGTATCTACTTCCCACTCCTTCTCAATTCACAGCTTCTTTTTCTTTAATTATTGTTGTTATGTATACGTATAAATATAACCTGCTGAGTCTGTTTAGAGTTGCTTATATGTATATAATTTTGGGACTGACCATTTGGAATTGAATAACCAATTAAGGGGCTCATCCCTAGGAGGGACTAATTCTCCCTCTCTCAGCAGTCCTTAGTTGTCTGTAGTTCTTTGTCTAGAAGTGGGGTCTCCTCCAAGATAGCATGTCTGTTGATGTTGTCAGTGTTCACATCCTGTTTAGGCAGCCGTATTATTGAGGTACCATGGGTGTAACTTCCTTGTCATTTCTAGGAGACGCATTCTCATAGTAGACTTGCTGGGCTTTTGGCTCTTACAGTTCTTTCATCACCTCTTCTGCAATGTTCTTTGAACCTTAGGAACTGTGTTGCAAATGTATTCATTGGGTTTGTGAACTCTACAATCAGTTGTTCTCTGCATTTTGAGCAGTTGTGGTTTTCTGTAATAATCTCCGTCTCCTGCAAAAAGAACCTTCTTTGATGAGGGTTGAGAATGACACTGACTTGTGAGTACAAGGATTCTTAGCTAGAATGCAGTTAGGAATTATGCTGGCTTAGTAAAGTGGTAGCAGGAGGTTCTCTAAGACTCATGACCTACTTGCTCTGGTTCCCAGTGCCAATGCCTCTGAGAGTAACCAAGGACAGTTGAAATAGCCTATAATACTGTTATGGGAGTCTCTTAGACTACCAACAACTGGAAAGGGTAGAGGAAAGTGAAGTGCCAGCCACTCGGTAGCTTCTTGTGTCCCCAGTCCAGGACTAGTACTCTTAGAAGTCGAACATGTTGTAGCTATGAGCTCTTTGGAATGCACCAGTGATATGATTTTAGTGGCAGTGCAGTGCAGTCGGTCCAGGGACTTCTGTCAGTAAGAGTGGGTGAGGAGTTTCACACTACACATATGGTAGCAGTGGAAGCAGCTAATATTGATGCTGATTATAGGTGCTGGCAAACAAAGAAAAGAAAGAAACTGTAACAATATGGTTTGGCTGATAAAAATAATGTTAATTGTAGTCTTCTGACTCATTTATTTATTTCTATCCTATCTTCTCCCAGATAGATTGAGGTAGATAATTGCAGTCATTACATTAACTATGCAGTTATGTTTGTTAAAAATGTCAATTTAATATATCAATTTGACTTGATGACAATAGGTCGGTGTTTTTTTTTTTTTTTTTTTTTACTGGACTCAGTTATGTGTTGTAAGTGCAGTAAGTATAATTATTTCCATGAATATTATCTGATGATTTTATAGGTTTCTTTAATATAGAGTGGTAAATTTGATAGAATGCAATTGACACAATAATTGTAAATATAAACAATTGGCAAAATTGCTCATTACAGAAGCAGTTATTGGGTGTTTTTTTTCTCCTGCCAAGAGGCATGGAAAGGGAGCTTAAGTATAGAGAGGGAGGGACATGCAAGCAGTACTGTGTGAGAAATGATAAAGGTAAATGTTGGTATTGAATGAGACTGGAGAAAGAATATTCAGATTGGGTATTGTTAAGAAAAGCTTTCCAGGATGCCATGTAGCTGCCTAAGGAGGCAGATACCCTGGAACCTTACTGGTAAACCACTAGCCTCATGGTAAAATACAAAATAATCAGAATGGGTTAATTTAAGATGTAAGAGCAAGTTAATAAGAAGCCTAAGCTTCTTATTAATTATAACCAAACAGTGTTATAATCAATGTAATTTCTGTGTGATTTTTTTTTTGGGGGTCTGGGCAGCTGGGAAATGAACGAGCAGTCTCTGCCTACAAATGGCACCCATACATTTGTGACTAACCTGCATGGCCAGCCACACACTTCAGGTGGGGTGCTTATATGCCCGCTTGAGGTTTGGAGGAAAGTAACTAAGAACATGCTTGCCCCTCAGCACCCCTGCCTGGACAAGCAGCTGGATTGGTCTGCTAAGTGTGCACAGGCAGGAAAGCATGGTGGATTCCCACTGCCATACACAGAGACATTTCCAGGCCACGCAGCACTCTGCATATCAGATTTAGCTTTTACTAAGACAAAAAGGGTTTATGTGCTGCATGGTGCTTCCCACAGTTAAGGTGGTGAGTATGTCACTCACTCGGCAATCCCAGAGCAGGCAGTAAATATACCTCTGCCATATTGAAAGGCCAAGAGAGGTGGAGCCAGCATCCAAGGCTGCCATAGCCACACTGCTTACTATTTTAAAGTGCTACTTGTCAGAAAAGGATTTCAGATACACAATAGTACAGATTCAGACATAAGAGACCTATAAATGAGACATAGTGTGTTTAAAAATGTACGTAGGTTTAGGAGAGAGAAGCAAAAGAGTATAGACAGTTATAAAAAAGTAAAATCTTTAAAGAGACAGTAAAAGTAATATAAAAGAGTACAGACAGTCATAGATTAAAGGAGTAAAAAAAAGCCATGTAAAGATGGAATATACACAGAGAGTATGGATTATGTATATTATTGTGTTTTCTCTGAAATTTTTGACTGTGAATGAGGTAAGCACAGAGAGACATTTTATTGTACAGGTGGCTAAGCTCAACCAACATATATATTTTAATGATATCTTGACTTCAAAATTTGGGCCTAAGGATATGTTGCTTTGGAAAAGAGGTTCTGCTTCAGTTTCCACAGAGGATGAGAACATGTGGTTTCCTTCCAGATTAATGTGATTTGATGGACCAAGACCCTTGAAAGGTCTCCATGAAACCCCAAAAATGCTTTGCCCAACAAAACCTAGGAAGCAGTTTGGAGAAAACTGCACCCAAATTCCCAAATATTATTTATACATGTTTGTTTTCATTTAAAGGGGATTTGATATAGAGATGAATACTTTGTATCCATATGGATCTTGGTCTATTGATACAGATTTAAGGTCAATTTTTTAATATGTATATTTCTGCTCTCGATTAAGGTATTGTATTTGTGCAACTCATTTAAAATATATAATTAACAAATACAGATAAATGGATAGCCATCTATAGTAATCAAACTTGTAGTCATGTTAGGTTTTCTAGATGTACAGAGATATATTTCAGATGGATAGGTATTCTTCAAACCTTTTAAAGACTAACAGAATATGGCATTTAAAATGTTTTAAGAACTGAGGATATTTCATGACAATGAGACATCTGCTCCTGGCAGCACCAATCTACTTCAAGAGGATGATGGGCATCAATGAGGTTCCTTATGGAGTCGGGTAGTCATTTGGGCAAGAAACTGCTCTTGCCTGGACTGCTTGATGGTATGCTGTGTGAACTGGGCATGCAGAACCCATGGAAAAATGACTTCTGAAGTTACCTAAAGAAGGTGAGACAGTCCTTCAGGGTTCCTGCTTCATGAAAGAGTCTGTCAGACATTCTGCAGGACACAGAGGAAAGTAACTGACAAACTGCCAATATAGGTGGAACTGTCTTTGAAATTTTCTGCTTCATGGATAAGTCTGCCAGATACTATGGGCCTGTAGGCTGTAGAGGATGCCCCAATGTTACAGAAGAACTTTGGGAGACTTTCCAGGCAGCAAGATGTCTCTGTCAATTCTAGAGTTTTAAAAGTTGCTTACAGTGCACTTCCTGTTTACTTAGGTAGTATTATATCCTTCTTGAGTCTTTGATGGAGTTGAAGAAAGATAGTTATAATTAAAAAAGATAGATTAAATATAAAACTTTAGACTCACAAAGATAGGATAAATGATATTTTCCTTAATTTGCCAAATGTAAATGGACTAAATATTGTAATTATAATTCTTGCTTGATAACTGTTTTCTTGTATGTAATCTTGCTGTATTAAAGTTAAAATATTCCTTTTTTATTTAGACAGAAAAGGGGAAGTAATGTAGCATTCCTCTTTGTATACTGTGAATATATTTTATTACCATTGGTTAATAAAGAAGCTACTTTGAACCTATGGCAGTACAGAATAGAAGAAGGCTGGAATTCCAAGCAGAGATAGAGGAGAAAAGAAGGTAGAGTCAGGAGATGAAAAAGCCTTCAACAAAGTACAACATTCCTTCATGATAAAGGTCTTGGAGAGAACAGGGCTACCTAAACATAATAAAGGCAAAACAGATTCAATGCAATGCCCAGCAAAATTCTTCACAGACCTCGAAAGAATAATACTCAACTTCATATGGAAAAGTAAAATACTCAGGGTAGCTAAAACAGTCCTGTACAATAAAGGAACTTCTGGAGGCATCACAATCCCTGACTTTAAACTCTATTACAGAGCTACAGTACTGAAAGCAGCCTGGTATTGGCATAAAACAGATAGGAGGACCAATGGAACCGAATTGATGACCTGGATATCAAACCACACACCTATGAACCCCTGATTTTTGACAAAGCAGCAAAAAATATAAATTGGAAAAAAGAAAGCATATTCAACAAATGATGCTGGCATAACTGGATATCAACATGTAGAAGAATGAAAATAGATCCATATCTATTGTCATGCATAAAACTCAAGTTCAAATGGATCAAAGACCTCAACATAAACCCAATAACACTGAACCTCATAGAAAAGAAAGTGGGAAGTACACTTGAACACATTGGCACAGGAGACCACTTCCTAAATATAACCCCAGTAGCACAGACACCAAGAGAAATAGTTAATAAATGGGACCTCCTGAAACTGAAATGCTTCTGTAAAGCAAATGACAACAAGACAAAATTACAGCCTACAGAATGGGAAAAGATCTTCACCACCCCCATATTGAATAGAGGGCTGATCTCAAAAATATATAAAGACTCAAGAAATTGGTCATCAAAAGAACAAATAATCCTATTTAAAAAATGGAGTACAGACCTAAACAGAGAACTCTCAATAGAGGAATCTAAAATGGCTAAAAGACACTTAAGGAAATGCTCAACATTCTTAGTTATCAGAGAAATGCAAATCAAAACTACTCTGAGATTCCATCTTATACCTGTAAGAATGGTCAAGATCAAAAACACTGATGACAGCTTATGCTGGGGAGGATGTGGGGTAAAGGAACATCCTCCATTGCTGGTGGGAGTGCAAACTGGTAAAGTCACTTGGATATCAGTATGGTGATTTCTCAGAAAATTAGGAAACAACCTACTTCAAGACCCAGCAGTAGCACTTTTGGGTTTATACCCAAAGGATGTTCAGTCGTACCATAAGGACATGTGCTCAACTATGTTCATAGCAGCATTGTTTGTCATAGCCAGAACATGGAAACAACCTAAATGCCCTTGAACCAAAGAATGGATAAGAAAAACATGGTATAGTTCCAGAATGAACTACTACACAGAAGAAAAAAATAATGACATCTTGAAATTTGCAGGCAAATGGATGGATCATATTCAGTGATATAACTCAGACACAGAAAGACAAATATTGTATGTATTCACTCATAAGTGACTTTTAGAAATAAAGCAAAGAAAAACCAGCCTACAATTCACAATCCCAGAGAACCTAGACAAAAAAGAGGACTGTAAGAGAGACATACATGGATTTAATCTACATGGGAAGTAGAAAAAGACAAGATCTCCTGCGTAAATTGGGAGCATGGGAATCATGGGAGAGGGTTGAAGGGGAGGGGAGAGAAAGGGAGGGAAGCGGAAAAAATATATAGCTTAATAAAAACAATTAGAAAAAGAAGAGAAAAGAAAATCAATTACTTGATTCTTTGTTTATATGCTTTATGTCAAAGCATTGCATGATAGAGTAAAAAATAATGAACTAAATTCTGAGAGAATAAATTAAGTACTTAATGAAATAAAAAAGCTTTACAAAGAAAGTAATATCTCACCTGAAATCTGCAGCTAACATTATGGTTTTATCTTGGTATTGTATGTTCTAATGTGTTTGATATATGTATAATGACACATAATCTATGAATATAGTATTATTAGGTTTTAATGTTCTCCAAATCTCCTTTTCACTTGTTCACATCTTCCTCCTGTCAGACCCTAGTATAAATTGAGTCTTAAAGGCTAAGTAGGAGAAGAGTTAAAAGTATAATTATCAGACATGGTGAGTTTTTTACAAGTTGAAATTTCAGAATGGCTTGAGGTTAGAGAAATAAGAGTTCAAAGGGGCAGAGAGGAGGCCAGGGGGCTCAGAGAGCTTGTGTCATGAAGGCTTTGAATAAGAAGGTGTTTCTACTTTATCTTGAAGACAACAAGGAGCCTTCAAGGATTTTGTGCAGAGAAATGAAACAATCAGATGTCACTGGTAATAGTAATATATGCAATTTGCCCTTTTAAGAAATCTTGATTATAGGGCATTGCACACAAATGTTTGGTGTAGAGAATTAGTATGAGGTAGAAAACAAGTGTATTTTTATCAACCATTTCAGGAACCTCACTAGTGCCCACTTCATAGTTAAAACCCTGTCCTTCCTAAAAGTTACTACTATTTTGACTTTTTATATTGACTGATTTTCTTTATATATGATTACCCAAGTGTGTATCTATAATCATTAGCATTTACTTCAGCCTGTTTATTATTCTTTTTAATTCATTATATAATAATAAAAATATTTTTGAAGTGGAGTTTCGCTAGACAGCTCAGACTGTCCTGAAACTTGAGACCCCCCTCCCCAGTCTTCTGAGTGTTGGTGTTGCAAGTGTATGCTGTCATCCCAGCCTTCTATAATCCTTTTTCAGTTCAAGAGTTTCTCTTTCACCTCTTAATTTTTTTCCTTGAAGTTTGCTTGTTTAGGATATCAGGCTATTTTTGATATGATTTTGTTTGACAGAAAGCTTTCCTACATTGTAGATTTTGCTCAGTGTGTTCCAACCTATTCTGCTGTTCCTGTGTTTCTTGTAAATTGGTCACTGGGACTGGAAGGTTGATCATATTTAAGTATGTTGTATTTTATAATTGAATTATATCATAATTTTTAAAATCCTGTACGTCTTGGTGGACATTTGGTTTGTTCCTACATTTTTGTTACCAAACACAATGTAATTAAGAGAAATGTAATGCAAATATATTTTTGTTAGAATATGCACTAGGCCTTTGTTCTATTATATATTCTTCATGTGTGCATGTATGGGAAATAGAGATTGACATCAGATGTCTTTCTCAGTTGATGACCACCTTATTTTTTAATATGTATTTTACTAGTTCTTTGGGAATCTCATACAGTATATTTTGATCATATTCTCTCTCATTCTCTGAAGTCTCCCCTGATCTGCTCTCTTTCCATCCACTCAACTTTTTGTTCTTTTCTTTTTCCATCTTATTTTTTTGAGACAAAATTTCTCATTTTCACTGGAGCTCATTAATTTGGCTAGATTGACTGACTAGAAAGATTCAGAGACCTCCTACCTCTGATCTCTGCCTCTCTGTTGCCGGTGTTACAGGTGTACCCCACTAACTTAGCTTAAAAAAAAGATAACCAAACCTTTTTTGGGGTGTCTGATGTGTGCATGTTTGTATATGTGAATATGGGCTTTTGTAAGTCATAGGCACAAATAGAGGTCAGATGACAGCACTGGATATTTGTCCTTGCCTTCCACCTTGCTTTGAGACAGTTTCTTGTTATATTACCACTGCATATGCCAGGCTAGCTGGCCTGTGAGTTTCCTAGAATTCTCCTTTCTCGGTTTTCAATCTCATTGTAAAAGTGCTGGGATTTTGATTGCAGATGTCTGTTACTGCACCTGACTTTGCATGGGTTCTGATGTTCCAAATGCAGGTCCTCATATTTTCATGGCCAGTACTTTATTCAATGAGCCATCACCCCAACCTCCAAATTTTTTTAAAGTAAGTTGTGTGGGATCAAATTTATGTCTTCAAGCTTGCATTGCAAGCACATTATCAGCTGTGTCATCACCCCAAGTCCTCCTATTCTGTATTTTTGTACCTTTTTTAAAATTGCTCATAGTTAGTATGCATGATTATTTGATTGATTTCTTTTCTAGGTCATAATTTTCATGAGTAGGGAAATGTTTATGTATCTAGAGTAACTATACTTAGTAAATTCATTGAATATGTGCATTGTTATACATAGAATTAATTTTGTTAGGTACTATGAATTATACTTGAATTTTTAAAAAAATCTTTATATTCCTGTTGATTTTTCATAGCTAACCGCACTGACTCTTCTACCTGGCTGAACTCTTCCTTCTCAGTTCTTTCCTTCTATCTACATTTTGTTTTGTATCGGTTTTATTTTTATCTTGTGGACCTTTAGACTGAATTTAGGCCCTAAAGTTGCTAAACAGTCTCTACTACAGAGCCACACTCCTGTCCCTTAAACACATTTTTCAGTTTTTGAGACAGTGTCTCACTCTGTAGATTGACCTTGATCACCCAGAAATCTTCTTGCCTTAGCCTGCCCAATGCCAGATTTCAGGTGTGAGCCACCATGCCTTGTTTATGCACATTTTGAGGTATGTACATTCTAGGTTCTGTTCTAGGTGCTTGGGATATATCAGGGAGCAAAACAACACACAAACATCTTGAGTAGCAGGAGTATAGGCAATGACCACAATGATTAAGGAAGTCATACAACATGTTAGATAGCAGACTAGTGAAAAAATAGATGGGGAAAAGCATCATGGGTAATGTTAGAATTGGAGATGAATGGTGCCATTAAATAACATGACGAGAATATAGATCATATTGAACAGATGACATCTGAACAAAGACTTTAAAAGAAGTAAGAGAATTTTATGTTAGGATTAGAACCTTGGTATTTAGAAAAAAAGGGGAAGTGTGAATTTCGATCCTTTTAGCCAATGGTTTTTGGGGATTATGACCCCTTGGACGTGGTCTTGTCTGTGGACATGACAGTTTATAAGCTGAGGGAGAGGGTCTCATGCTCTCTTGCTCCTGAGCTCTTTTGGGTGGTCAGAATGGAGCAGTGGCTTGCTCTTCATTTCTGGACAGAACGACTGGACAAAGGCATCTGGATCATTGGTGGTGTCTAAACCATTCTGTATTTTATACCTAAATAAATTCTTGAGAATCTTTAACAGTCTCTCATGGCTTCTTGTAACACTCTTTTATATATATATATATATATATATATGATTTGTTTTCTGTTCATTGGCGTTCTGCCTGCATGAAGATGTTAGATCCCCTGGAACTGGAGTTACAGATAGTTGTGAACCACAGTGTAGGTGCTGGGAATTGAACCAAGGTCCTCTGAAAGAGCAGCCAGTGCTTGTAACCCCTGAGCCATTTCTCTAGCCTAGCTAACTTAGTTTTTCATTAGTGTTTTCTTTTGGTTCATTAATATAATGAATACATTAATCAATTTCTATTGAAAATCACCATCACCTTCTTGTTATACACCCTGATTTATTGTGGTCAATAGCTTTTTTGCATATTTAATGCTAGTGTTGATTTGCTTATATTTCACTTTTGAATTCTTCATATCTATATTTACAAGTAAGGTTGGCCAGTATTTTGTTTTCTTTTAGTTACTCTCCTATGCTAGGTTTGAAGCATTTTTCTTAATGATAGGTTCTTTTCTATTGTTTTACAAAGAAAAAAATTCTGTGGTACTTGTTTAACCTACTGTCTAGCAAAAGGAAAAGGAATAATTTCTACTGCTTGATTTTATGTCCTTTCTGAGCTAGCTGATAATTACTACAATTTAGTAATTTAGAAGTGAGTCCTGTCATTGCATGGGCAATGTCTATTCACTTGGAGTCTGGATCTCAAGTATATTGGCATCGCAGAGTCACAGAATAAAATAAAAAAAATCAACTAGCATTGGACTGTTAATTGGTGATGTAACAGTTGCCTGGGGGATGTTCTGTTTGGTAATTATAGACCTTATTTTTTAATGTGACTATTTCTAATTTTTTTACATTGCCACTAGAAACAAGATAAAAATTACAGACCCAGAGAGATGACTCAGTCCATAAAGGCATGTGCCTCAAAGCCTGCCAAACTGAGTTCGGTCTCTGGGATCCATATGGTAGGAGGAGAGAAGTGAGTCTTGCAAGTTGTTCTTTGACCTCCACACATACCCTGTGGTATGAGTGTATCCACACAATACATGCATGCACCTAAAATAAATAACATAAAACTGATAAGAAATTTAAAAGATAAAATATACAAAATTAGAGGAATGTATGTTGATGTAGCCCACATAGCCCAACCAGCCAGCCTGGGCATAAATGCCAAAGATTTACCTTTAAAAAAGTATCTGTATTGAATTAGGTTCTAGAGTGGCTAGAACTTCTTATATTACATGGGGGGGGGGGTAGAGAGAGGGACAGAGAGGCAGAGAGAGACACCCAGACAAAGTACACATGTGGAGGTGGGAGGACAGCTCCTGGGAGTTGGTTCACTCCACCGTGTGGGATAAAGCTCAGTCTTCAGCCTTGATGAAAAACTCCCTTACCTGAGCTTCTGAGTCATTTATTGGCTCAGTGGCTATAATTTTTTTAACTTATTGTGTAATCACAGTGTAGAAGACTTCAGCATAGTAGCATAGTGTGGATCTAGCCACCTTCTTCCCTTCATTAGCGCAGGAGCACTGTGCTTTGATGTGAGAGACTAAGTTTTTTTTTCATGGAAGAAATTTTGTTGCTTATTTCCCAATGTAATTAAAAAATTATTGGCACAAGAATCATCAAAGTGTTCATTAAAGGAAGGTCCATGGCAATAACAACAAATACACATTCCCAAACCTTTCTTAGCCCTTTGACTCAGAATCTTTGAGAACAGGATCTAGAAATCAGTATTTTTTTTAAAAAAATTATTTTTCTGAACCAGGTGGTAGTGGTGCACACCTTTAATCCCAGTACTTGGGAGGCAGAGGCAGAGGTAGATGGGTTTCTGAGTTCATGGCAAGTTCCAGGACATCAGGGACTACACAAGAAATACTATCTCAGAAAAACCAAAAAATAAAATATATTTATCTTTAATTTTGAGTTTGCATGTGTGTCTGTGCGTAGGTTTGTGCATGTGTGAGTGTGGTTGCTCATGGAGCCCAGAAGAGGGTGTCAGATCTCTTGTGAACTACCCCCTGTTCATGTTGGGAACTAAACTCAGGATCTCTTTAAAAATAATAACATGCCCTTAGTTGCTGAACTATCTCTTCAGCCCCCAAATCTGTATTTTAGCAAGAACTGTGACTAATTCTTATGAAAAACCAATGTTCTTGAGATTAAAAAGAATCTACTTTATCTGATTTGTCCTTCAGCATAGGATTTCTATGCCCAACATGGGAGAAGCCCAAAGACATAGCCTGCAGACTTAGCTTTGAGTCATGCTTGGTTATGTATGCTGTAATCTCAGCATTTGGGAGAGTGATCCAGGCCAATTAAGGGTTTAAGGTCATCCTACAGTACACAATGAGTTTGAGGCCAGCCTGGGTTATCTGAGACTCCAGCGCAAAACAAACAAGTAGATAGACACTTTTCTCTGATGTACTGGGAATTTGCAACAGGTAGGGTATACATAGGATAAGTTAGATCAACAACGAAATAATACAATTTTAAGACAAGCATTAAAAAAAGCAAGTATACTGAGACAGAACTTATATATGAAAGATGAACTTCTTTTAATAATATAGTTTGATTAATTTAGGGGGCTACAGCTTTACTCAGTGGTTGAACACTTGCCTGGAATGCTTGATGTCCCAAATGTAATTTGTTGCTAGATTGTTTTGTTAAAAGCTACAATAGTGAATTTCTCTATTAGAAAATAGGAGACGACTTAGCAGTACCTTATCCCTTCCTATGCCTCCATATCACTGTCAGTAAGGCCAGTGTCTTTTAATTTTTGTTAATATAATAAGTATATTGTCCTACTGTAGAAAAAAAACCACAATTTGATTAGTTTAGTTTTGACTTATACTATAGTGACATACCATCTATAGATTAAAATTGGCTTCCTAGAATTTTAGTTTGTTTTGTTTTTTAACTTCTCCCATACAGTACATCCTACCAAAGTTTCCCCTACTTCCACTCCTCCTAGTTCCTTCCTACTTCCCCTCTTCCCTAGATCCACTCTCCTTATTTTTCCCTCCAGAAAAGAGCAGGCCCTCAAGAGATGACAGTCAGGCCAAAACAAGGTACAAGAAGACAAGGCTAAGCCCTGTTGTAAGGGAGCTGCGGGTTGCATTCTGCCACCCAGCTCCTGCCACCGGCTAGCTTTAACCGAAATAACAACACACAAACTGTATTCTTTTAAACACTGCTTGGCCCATTAGTTCCAGCCTCTTATTGGCTAGCTCTTACATATTGATCTAACCCATTTCTAATATTCTGTGTAGCACCACTAGGTGCGCTTACCGGGAAAGATTCAGCATGTCTGGCCTGGCGGCTTGCTTCATCGAGTCTGGCCCAGAGAGGGGAAGCATAGCGTCTGAGCTCACTTCCTCTTCCTCCCAGCATTCTGTTCTGTTTACTCTGCCTACCTAATTTTCTACCTATCAGGGCCAAGAAGTTTCTTTATTTTTTAACCAATGACCTTCCTCCATCAAAGCCCTCATATTGACATTGGACAAGGCAATCCAATAGGAAAAGAGTCACAAGAGCAGGCAAACGAGTCAGAGATACACTGACCCCCATTGTTAGGAATCTCACAATAACACCAAGATAACAGCCATAGCACATATGCAGAGGACCTGGTACAGACCCATGCAGGCCCCCTGCTTGCCTCTTTGGTCTCTGTGAGCCCATGTGAGCCCTGCTTAGTTGTTTCAGTGGCCCATGATCTGGTGTCCTCCATCTCATCTGACTCCTACAGTCTCCTCCCCCTTGTGTGGGGCTCCCCCATTTCCAAGGAAGGAACCCGATGGAGACCTCCAATTTAGACTCTCTCCATAATGTCTGGTTGTGAGTCTCTGCAACTACTTCTCTCTGCTGCTGGAGGAAATCTCTCTGACGATGGCTGGACAAGGCACCAGTCTATGAGTGTAGCAGAATATCATTAGGAATAATTTCTTTAATTTTTAAAAAATTTTAGTTAAAGTTTTATTTAAAGATTTATTTTTTATTTTGTGTATATATGTTTTGCCTATTTATACCACAGTTTGCTTATTCATTCACCTATTGATAGATATTCAAGTGTGTCCAGTTATGAATAGTACTTTTGTATGATATTTTGTTTGTGTTTTGACAAATAAAGCTTGCCTGGATATCAGAGAAACAGAGCAGCCAGACACTAGAGACTTCTTATACCTCTATGAAATCTTAGACTAAATGAGCAAGATCCTGCCTCCATCTGCCTTATGTTCCTGTCTCCACCTCCCTAGTGCTAGGATTAAAGGTGTGAGCCTCCCATGTGCTGGGAGATCAAAGGCATAAGATCCCAAGTGCTGGAATCAAAGGTGTGAGCCACTACTGCCCAGCTCTGTTTCTCTTTTAGGCTGTTTCAATCTCCTGTTGCCCAGGGTGGCCTTGAACTCCTGATCTTCCTGATTTCTACTCCCAAGTGCTGGGATTAAAGGTGTTTGCCTCCATGGCCTGGCCTCTATGGTTAACTAGTGGCTAGCTCTGCCCTCTGATCTCCAGACAAGCTTCATTTGTCAGAACACAAATAAAATATCAAACAACATAGTACTGTCATTTTCACAGTCATACACACACACACACACACACACACACACACACACACACACATTTTGTTAAAAACCTAGAAGTAGAATGGCTGAGTCACATGGGTGGTAGATAAAGGTGTATATATAACTTGTAAAGGAA
Source organism: Microtus oregoni (assembly GCF_018167655.1). Taxonomy (NCBI): domain Eukaryota; kingdom Metazoa; phylum Chordata; class Mammalia; order Rodentia; family Cricetidae; genus Microtus; species Microtus oregoni. The sequence goes on along the minus strand of NW_024543076.1, from coordinate 5,541,451 downwards.
TTGTCAGTTATTATTTTGATAATAGAGACATTGGACTAGAGTTAATGAGCACTGTGTAAGAATTAACTGGAGTTTTAGGGTACTGATTATTGGAAGGAGTATTAGGGAACACCTATTATTACCCGTGGTAGCTACATAATGCTGTTTCAATATTTATACAACCTGGAAGAGTAAGTATCACTAACCATTACTTGTAATGAATAAGGAAACAAATAGAGAGACAGTACCAATCTGAAATGTCATACCTAGTAAGTGATAGCACTGAACCCAGGTTTGTCTGGTTGCAAAACTAGAATACTATGATTTATGCAATGAGCAGAAGTATGCTTCAGTTTCAGAAGACAAAAGTAAGAGGAAATCAGGCTGCTGTTGGCTCCACCTCCTGAGTGTGGCAACTGTAAGAACTGAGATACCCATCTTGAGGAGCTAAAGCATGAGAGACTGATCACCACTGAGATTTGATGTTTATTTGACTTGAAGGCCATAGAGAGAAATACTGAATAACCTGTAATAACTTATTAAAAGGACAATATGTGGCTAGAAGTGAGACTAATTTTTTTTCTAAATCTAATTGTATGCTAAGTAGATTGAATGGGACATGAATGGGACAGCAATTAGAAGCCTGGAGGTCTTGCAAAAAGTCTGTAGTAAGCCTTTCTTTCTTTATTTCTTTCTCTCTCTCTCTCTCTCTCTCTTTCTTTCTTTCTTTCTTTCAAAAAACCAAGCTATCTTTTCATTATACATACCAATCCAAGTTCCCACTCCCTTCCCTCCTCCTATCCCATTCTCCTTCCCTCCCCCCCCATACACTCCTCAGAGTGGGTAAGGCACATTGCTTTGGGGAATGTCCAAGGCCCTCCCTACTATATATAGGCTGAGCAAGGTATCCATCCAAAGAGAATAGGTTTCAAAAAGCCAGTATAAGCAGTAGGAATAAATCCTGGTGCCACTGCCAGTGGCCCCACAGTCTGCCCCAGTTATACAACTGTCACCCACATTCAAAGGGTTTGGTTTGGTCCTTTGCTTGTTCCTTCCCAATCAAGCTGGAGTTTGTGAGCTACCATCAGCTCAGGTATACTGTTTCAGTGAGTGTACCCATCAATGTCTTGACCTCTTTGCTCATATTCTCATTCCTCCCACATTTTGGCTAGAGAAATGTTATGTGTTATAACTATGCTTTCAGGAATCATTACTTTAGTTCAAGACATGTTTAGTTCTGTTTTGAGTGTGAAAGTAGCAAAAATGGTGAGTTTTCCAGTCTTCCAGAGAGTGCTAGTTAGCTATCTAGATTCTTTTAACAGGTGCACCTGAGCTAGGAGGGGTTGACTAGTCCTCTTCTAAACATGTGAGCCAACGAGGTTTGGGCTCTTTAGAAGTGGAAACATTAGTATGCTCATTAAAGTAGACATTTTTTTAAAAAGAGTTTCTTTATTCATTAATGGTAATCACAGCATATAGAGGGAAATCACATCACATTAGTGTTTTGCCTATATGTATGTCTGTCTGTGTGAGGGTGTCAGATCTTGGAGTTACAGACAGTTATGAGTTGTCTTGTGGGTGCTCGGACTTGAACTTAGGTCCTCTGAAAGAACAGTCAGTGCTCTTAACCACTGAGCCATCTCTCGAGCACTAAAGTAGACATCTTTAGCTCACTTGGCATGTGTAAATGTTCAGTTTGAGAATGATACTGGTTTAAGCTCTTAGGATACTATTTACCAATTCTTTTCTGTAGTACATGTGCTTATTATCCTTTTGTTGCTTGTTTCCTCTTTGGCATCCTATGATAGGTAATACCTTTTCTTCTCTGTTCACATCTGGCATCTTAATTAATTATTGGTTTTTCAAGAAGTGTTTCTCTGTAGCTTTGGAACCTGTCCTGGAATTAGCTCTTGTAGATCAGACTGGCCTTGAACTCACAGAGATCCACCTGCCTCTGCCTCCCCGAATGCTGAGATTAAAGGCATGTGCCACCACTGCCCAGCTTGTTCTTTTTTATCCTTCTCTCATGTATTGTAGCTTTCATTCATTGAAATTCCTCATTGAAGTTGCTGTTAACATCTTTATTTCTAAATCTACCAGGCCTTATCAGTTTTAATTGTTCTGCTGACCACCTGTGTCCTGTCTACATCTTTGCAGAGTCTTGTAAACTCTTCTGCTTTTTAAAAAAGACTTGTTTATTAATGTGTAATTTATATATAATAAAATTTGCCTTTTAGTATATAGTTCGAAATTTTAGAGTATCATATTTTGTAGCCTCCCCCATAGTTGATGAGATACACAGCTGTATAAATGGAATCACATTTTTGAGTCTGTCTTCTTTAACTTACAATGTGTTTGAGATACACCTGCATGTGGCAGTGGTTCATCCCTTGTTATTCCTGATCAGATACCCTTTGAATGTGCCAATTTGTTTACCGATTTGTCAATTGAAGGACATTTCTATTTCCAGTTTTTGTGACTCTAAAAACTGAAATCAACAACTCTAAATATTCCTGTACAGGTTTTTGTGTGAGCATGTTTTTGTTTCTTTTGGGTAAAAATCAAGTAGGGATATAACTGGATTGTATGATGTGTGCATAACCTTAAAAGAAATGCCAAGAACATTCTCTAGAATGTTCTGTACTTTGCATTCTTGCTAGAAATGTACAAGAGTCTCAGTGTCTCCATGACCTTACAGACACTGTACTGTCAGTCATTGAAGTTGGCCTCACCCTCCTCTTCTTGTTGAAAAGGTGAGTGTTGTCATTCTTCTCTTTGTAACCCTTCCTCATGTATTGTCTCTATGGTTTCTTGATGACACAGTCTTGCTTCACAGCCCAGGCTGTCCTTGAATTTGGTATCTTCCTCCTTCAGCTTTCTCGGTGCTGAAATTATAGGCGTGTACCAGCATGACTGGCAGTTAATTTGCTCATTTGTTCTTTGTGGTTTTTTCTTTTTGAAAGTTGAGCACCTGCTAATAAAGTGCCCTTCTTTGAGCAATAGCCACAGCTTTTTTTGGTCTTAATTTGCAATATTCCCCAGTGTTCTTATATATCTACATTTTTGTTTTTATTTATCCATTTACAAGTATTTGCTAGAACTTCTGCTTTAGAAATAATAATAATATTATTGTGTGTGAGAGAGAAAGATTTGGCTGTGTGCTTGCCATGGTATGCATATGGATAGTTTTTCAGGAGTTGATTCTCTCCTCCCATCTTTAAGGCAGGGTATCTCTTATGCTGCACACACCAACTTCAAGCTGATTCTTCTGTCTCCACATTTCATTTTACCATAGGAGTACTGAGATTACAGATACCAGCCAGCACATCTGACTTTTAGGTGGCTTTCAGGGTTCAAAATGAAGTCTTCAGGCTTGTAAAACAAGTGTTTAGACCCACTGAAACATCTTATCTAAACTTCTACTTTCCATTAAATATTATTTAGACACAATACAACAAAAGAACAAGACAGAAAAAGGCATTTTTTTAATTGAAACTTATATTAACTTTGGGGTATCTGATGGATACTATATTTACATCTACTTTATCTTTTATCATAACTAAGGAAAACTATAACTATCTATATATTCTGAAAACTTCAAAATGTCTGCTTTTCCTCTCTTTTCTGAGTACTGTATTCAGATACCCAGTTGTGTGTTAACAGAACTCATTTAATATATTCATTAGAGAGCCTGAGGTGTGGTTGTGTCCTGTGCTCCCCTCAACCCCAGGTTTAGGATGGTGCCAGTAGAGGGGTTCAGATTTTCACATTCAATTTCTTTATGTAATAGATACATGTTTAATTAGGTAGAAGATGCTATGTTCTGTTGTGGAGTGCTCAAGGAAAGAAGCAGTGTCTGCAGGGAGAGTTGCCTTTGGGCTCAGAGTTAGAGAAACAGTCTTGTCACTTGCCTGGAGCCATATATGCTAAGATTCTATGTATATTTTCCCCCTATTTCTTGAAAAAAATTACCCTCTAGCAGTTGCTATTGGCAACAGAACTATAGCCTGGGAGAATTTTCTTTTTGTCTGCTACCCATGACTAGACAATTAACCCAATTATAAAAAAAATTAAATGGCACACTAAACCAATGTACCATCCCTGAGGAAGTATTAAGTGGAGACATATATGGTAGGAAGAAGGTGAGTGCCCAGGAAGAAAGGGGTTATCAACTAAACAGTCTGCAACTTATTAGTAGTCAGGTGAATGCAACCAGCTGGGCTTGCCATCAACTGATGCCCCCAGAATTTTGGGCCTTATTGTGAAATTTCAAGACAGCCACACTCTCAAAATTCCGAGGGTCTTCTGGACCAGACATTGAATATTCTTCATGGACCTTAGGACTGTCAGAGAGCACAAGTCAAGGAGTTGTTTCCTTTCCGCCACCTGTTATTAGGAATCTATAAAGACAAGCAACAACCGGGCAACCTGACAACCCAACAAATGATAGCTGCTGACCACAGTCACGGGACTAAGCACTTGGTGTGCATTTTCTCACCTAAGTCTTAGAGTGACACAGAGGGAACAACTCATGTTGTTATCCTCATGTTACAGATGAGGACACATCTGCAATGATGTTATCAAGATTATATTCTTAATAGGTAATAGAGCAGGAGAATTGAGCTTTGACTTTAAAGCTTATGTTCCTAATTAGGAAGCTAAATTATTTCCATTTTTCTAGGAATAACTGCTGCTCTTTATCCAATTTTTTTGTTCCAAATTCAGTTTGGATATAGGAAAGAATTTAAATTTAACTAATTTTTGACTTTACTTTGAAAAGTAGATAGAAAATGCTTTTATTTTTCTTCAAGTGTGTATTTTAATAGTCTTAATTAAAATGTTATATATAATTCAAGAAAAAAGTAGCTTCCTCTAAGGAGCCAATATGCTAGGGTATTTTTATTACATATTGGAAAATTAGAGGCTAAATTTTTAAGATAGACATTGTTCTTCCCCATTTTCAAATGGATGATCACTCCTTTGAATGTGTTATGAGAGCTGAGCTTCTCATGGATATACTGTGGCAGGCCCAAGCTTAGAGGACATGTGGACAAGGAAGTACTTTTTTGAGACAGGTGATCAAGGTTTTATTTTGACTAAGCGAAGACATATTAGCTCCTAAATGATGATATTCTGAGAGACCTGGAAGGAAGTTTGAATAGTACCAAATCAGCAAACTGTGAAGAGCAAGAATATTGTGTAGGTTTGCCTCATGCTTTTTAGAAGGTATTATAATTTATAATGTAAAGCTCTTGCCCCACAAATATAGCAGGCAGGAGTACAATAAAGCATATAAGAATTGGTGGGGGGAGGAATGGTCTTTTAATTACTGCTAAAATGATATCTGTCATACTTCTTTTGCTTCTTTGTGGTTTCCTTAGGTCACTGGACCTATTTGGGCTGGGGAGAGCATCAGAGTACGTAAGCATTTCAATTCCTTATCATTTTCTAGACTTTTTTTGTGTGTGTATAACTGTGTGCAGGTGGGTGTGGCATACAAATGTGCGTGTCACAGTGGGAATGTGGAAGTTAAAGCACAACTTGTAGGAGTTGGTTTTCTTCGACCACGTGCACCTTGAGGATTGAACTCAGGTCTGTAGGTACCTTTACCTGCTGAGCCATCTTGCCAGCCAGTTTTTTCTTGATTTTTCCCCTTTAATGTTTTTTTTTCCCCTGTCAGCTATGAAGCTGAAGCTGGATATTCATGCATACTAGTATATGTAATTCAGTTCTCTTTTCCATCCTTATTTAAATGGTGGCAAGAGTGGGATAGGGAGACAAGGAAAAGGAGAAGGTAAGTAAGGAGATTGATTTTGAGTGAGGTTTAAACACCAAAGTTGCAGTTAGAATCCTCATGAACTACTGAACTTTATTCCCTAGACACAAATGGTGCCACCAGCCTTTGGTGTTGGCATTTTTGGTCTCCTGACTGACATAGAAGGACTATGACCAGAAAAAGGTTTATTCTGAACTGAACTAGAGACAGAGCTATTGTTGTGAATCTCAGTGTAGTCATGTCATGATAAAGCTGGGAAGATCTAGAGAATAGACTGATGTTTCTGGTTTATTAGTCTAGGTTTGTGTCATTTCAGGAAATGAGAAACAGAGGCTATGGTTTAACTTTTCCTTTAAGCAGCCCACAGAGACCAGAATCTACCTTTGTTCTGAGCTTGGAGAGCATGGCACTCAGTTCTTTTCAGCAGAATGGCTCAGTTTTAGACTGATTTTGTCCATGAGCAGGGCAAGAATCAGTCTCAGTGATTAGGTATCCAGCAGATGCATGGCCAGACTTAAATCATCATTGTCATTGGAGTGTCTAAAGTACTTCTGTGGACTGAGTGCTGGAGTGGATTTCTACTGCTAGAGAACTGCTCAAAATGCCTGAGAAAGATGAGAAATGTTAAGTTTCTCAAGTGAAAAAAAAAGCAAACCATGAAGAATATGTGTCAGTACTCTTGTTTCTTCTCTGACCAGTAAACTTCTAGTGGTATTCAGGACTTAGAGACAGTGACCAATTCCAAGACTACTTCAAACCAGAGAGCCACATTCAGTATTTCATTCTGTTTTCTGTATGGTTGGAGAACTATCTTTGCTGCAGATTAAATTACTTACCTAGGCTACATTTATTTTATTTTTACCCCCAACAAAATGGAAATCTATTTCACAATTGGCAGCAACTGCCTTAAAAAATACAGTTGATATGCAAATGCTTTTCTTTTTTATATAAATAACATTTTTCACTTTTTACATTTATTTTCTATTATTGCTTTTCATATACTTGCCAAGAGAATTACCAATTTTTCTCAATATGTATGTATGTGTGTATATATATATATATTACATATATATATATAAATAAAAACTCAGAGACAGAAATTGGGGATCAAACTGAAGGTCAGAAAAATAAAGCAGTCAGCCACTGGCTCTTATCTCGACCTCAGTCCGAAAATGGTGATCCTGCCTCAAGGAATTTCAGAATGAGACTGAACCTGAGAGCTGGCTCCTCCGATTTTATAATCCTCTCTAGTTTTGGGATTAAGGGCGTGTACCACTACCACCTGGTTTCTAAGGCAAGCTAGTGTGGTTACTGGAATTAAAGGTGTGTGTCATTGATGCCTGATCTGTAAGGCTGGCCAGTGTGACTGTTTTACTTTTCTGATCCTCAGGCAAACTTTATCTATTAGAGTATAAATGAAATTCCACTCCATGTATGTATATACACAAACACATATGTCTCACATATACATATCATATATATATGTATATATATACATGTATGTATATAAATGGTATCCTTTCATGACGCCATCTTTCTTATCTGGACTCCAGCAGGTATTCCCTTCCTCCTCCACTCTTACTTAACCTACATCTCCATAGAGCTTTCCTTCCTTTCATATCAGGAAGTGAACTTCCTTTCTTTTGAGTGATATATAGCCTGTCTTTTGGTATTCTCATGTACTACTTTCCTTGAGTAAAAATTCAGTATTTGGTTGTGAGCCTAGCCTTTAACGGCTGAGCCATCTCATTTGAGATGGGCAATGGTGGCACATGCCTTTAATCCTAGCACTTGGAAGGCAGAGGCAGGTGGATCTCTGTGAGTTCAGGGCCAGCCCGGTCTGCTAGGGCTGTTATACAAAAAAGCCTTGTCTCAAAAAAAACAAAAAACAAACAAACAAACAAACAAAAAAAAAACAGAGCAGTTAAGAGTACTTGGTCAGATGCAACCAATAGTTTCTAGCTTTGACACAGGAGATTTTACCTCTGACTAAGCTCCTCCTTCTGCCTCAATAGGTTGTCTTTTGTGGCCTCTAAAAACTCAAAAGATTCTCTAGCTTACATACTAATATCCTTCTTGTTACGGTTCAGGGAGCCTTGACCTCCACCCCCTCCTCTGTATGCATGGGTAGTCCAATACTGACTTCCTCAGAATTACTTTTGTGAGTTCAGAAAGAACTAAGTCTGAGTGGCCATATTGGTTTTGTTTCTAGATCCTTTCTAGTCTTCAGAATGGAAAGAATATGAAGGTCTGAATACGGTGCCTCCAAGTCTCTTTTCCTAATGTGTCTTCAGAATGCTTCTAAAGTCAAATGCTTTGCCCTTCCCAGTTTCTAACCTTTACCAGTTTTGTTTTGTTGTGTTTTTTCCAAGACAAGGTCTCACTTTGTTGCCCTGGTTGTCCTTGGATTCACTCTGTAGACCAGGCTGGCCTTGGCCTGCCTCCCCCTCCCAAGTGCTAGGATTAAAGGTGGATGCCACCATACAGAGTTTCAACAAATTTGTTTGAACTGTTGAGTGTAAGCGTAATTTCTGACCATTTGAAGTCTAGTCTCATTCTCATGTTTTACTGTAGTTTGATAACATTCTCTCTCAGGTTTTTTTTTAATTTTTTAAGTGTTCATATGTTACCATAAACTAAGTGCAAGCTAGGAAGTCCTTGGTGTCCCTAACACCAGCCTCACTTTTTCACCCTAAATTCAATAGAAAAGACTCACCAGATCATCTTAGCCTTGTGCCCCAGCTGTACCCACAAAGGTGATTTGGACTTCAGTGCTCAAATATATTTCTTTCTTGCTCCCATTTGTTTTAGTGGAATTATTATCTATAGACTAACGTTGAAGCCCAGGAATTCTTTCCTTATCATTGCTTGTTTTTTTCTTATTTTTAATCAAAACCAGTTTTTAAATATTATATCTCACTGAATATTCTTGCCCAAACCCAAAATTAAGTTCATCTGGCTAATGCTTCTATTTCTTTCACTTTTTTGAGACAGCACATAGCCCAGGCTGGTCTTGAACTTGCTATGTAGCTGAGGATGGCTTTGAATTCCCAATCCTCCTGCCACTACATCGCAAGTTCTGGAATTGCAGCTGTGTGTTTCATCCGTTCTGACTGGATTTTTGTGTATTTGAGTTCATTGGGTCTTCGCCGTTTCTGCTGTGTGTTCACAAGTCCAAATTTCCTGCCCTAGTAAAAGTTGATGATCTAGTTTTTGGGGAGATTTCTGAAGCCTACACTGCTATGAAGATTATCTTCCAAAATTATTAATATGAGATGCCTATTATATGCTAAAAAGTCTTTCCATTTGGGAATGATGAATTTTCCTTTTTTCATGGTGAGCCAAATAGAAACGTGGCAAAAAAAAAAAAAAGGACATGTGGGACCTTCTTAATCACGTATGTATGATTATCAGCTATGACTTCTCTATAATGTAGTTTACATACTCTTAGATTCATTCCTTCCCAAACACAGTTTTTATTTATGATAAACCAGTTGCTGGTTTGAAAAGCAAAACTACTTTTGACCACTGCTGCTCAGGAAATGTAAACGCGTTGTCAGTGAGAGTGCAAACGGTTTCCTTCTCTTAGCCATTGCTCAGGGTGGGAATTCTGAGCACAGGTTATAGACTCTTGATAGGAATTGCCTCACAGCAAGACTGTTCTGCTGTTCTTAAACTGCATTTTAAGCCTTTGACTAGACCTGAAAGCCCTGACCTTGGCTGTCCTGATTTCTAGGACCAGATTCTGATATGCTTTGATTCAGCCCGTGTATTTTAAAGGCTGAAAACTCCTGACCAACTTTAAACCAAAATTTATTTTCTTCTAAGACATGGAAAAGGCATTTCCACCCTTTGCTCTTTCCCCTTTGATAATCAGAGAGACCCAGAGTATATGTGAGATATTTCAAAGCAGAGCTTAATTAAATTATTATAGCTAGAAAACTGGAAGCAGACTTCCAGAGAATTTTGCACTGGGAAAATAAAATGCAATTTAGGTGTTCCTCTAAGAATCAACAATAAAATGAAACTGCCATTTCTTATTTGATAATGAGAGAGACTATTTTGCATGTGTTTTTGATGTCACTGGCTTTCTGTGTAGCTCAGTTTTTACTCTTAAGCTTCTAGAATATGGCTACCTAAGTTAGAAGCAGGAAATGTTCTGAAGAATTACGTAAAACTTGGGTGGTTGATCTGTTTTTTCTACAGCTTTTGAAGACCCTGATAGTGCCGTTGATGACCGAGACAGTGACTATCGCAGTGAGACCAGCAATAGCATCCCTCCTCCTTACCATACAACTTCCCAGCCCAACGCTTCTGTGCACCAGTTCCCTGTGCCAGTGCGATTGCCACAGCAGCTGTTTCTTCAAGGCAGTTCCCGGGACTCTTGCAATGATTCTATGCAGAGTTATGACTTTGATTATCCAGAGCGTCGGGCACTCAGGTCGGTATTGATCTAGGTCCTGTGATGCAGCTGGCAGGCAGGATGCTGGCGTTCTGATGGAGGTGATAGTGGAAGTGTAGCAGTATGACAGGCCAGACTAGAAGCATTTAAATGTAGGTTCTTGCTCTCTTTTCCACACACTTATATTTAGACGTTTCCAGTAGGAATGCTTGTTGTGTGATCCTATCTGTGACGACATGCCCACCTGGGGTGGTTGGCTGAAAAGAGGCAGGCAGATCTCTGAGTTTGAGACTAGCCTGGTCTACGGAGTGAGTTTCAGGACAGCCAGGGCTACACAGAAAACGCCAGTCTCTAAATAAATAAATAGATAAATAAATAAATAAATAAATAAATAAATAAAATAAATAAACCTAAAAGAAAAAAGTTTGTCCTATTCCATCTCCTTCCTGGATTAGTAATTTTGACAAACCATTTACTAAGATTAAAACAAGTAAAGCCACCAATATAAGTGTTTGAGTAGTGTTTCCTGTTTGAGTATTTCCCTAGAAGTTTCCTAAGACCAATTTAGTCTCATAGCAGATTTGGTATTTTTGCTGGAACTTTATTTAATTCATTTTATTAACTTCTTAAGTACACAATATTTATGATTGGTATTTTTGCTGGAACTTTATTTAATTCATTTTATTAACTTCTTAAGTACACAATATTTATGATTAAATAAATTAAGGTACAATATGGCAGTGAAGAATCTCCCAAGCACACCTATGGTCTTTCTCGAGCCCATCTCTTTTCTGTCTCCTAGTTCTCTTCCCACTGTTACATTCTATGTGCTCTTCTGTAGACTATTGTCACATATTATGAGTATAAAGGAAAATCATACCTTTGTACTCCTCCCCATTCCCCAATTTAAATTTCAATAATTAAAAAAATTATTTTCAACTTAAACTGTGAGGAAATAATACAATGAATACTTGTTGCTTAGATTTATTAGTTGTGTTAACGTGTAGCCACATTTATTTGATTTCATGATCACTAAAATGTTTTTCCATCTACAGTGCTGTTTTTCCTGACATCTACAATAAGTTGCAGACATTTTGTTACATCACTAGAAAGTACTTCAACACATAGCTTCTAAAAAGAGGACTTATCTTACGTAACCTCAGTGCTCTGATAATACTAAGAAATTTTATATACAGTGACATTATCTAATACACAAATAATTTCTCCAGTTCTCGCAGTGTTCTTTGTGCGCATTTCTCCTTTTTCCAAATTGTATTGTATTTTGTTTTGAATCAGGATCTCATGATGAAACTGTTTTGTAGTTTTTCTTCTTAAAAATAGTATTTTTCCTTTTAAAAATGGTTTATTTATTTTTATTTTATGCACATTTGTCTTTTGCCTGCATAAATATCTGTGAAAGTGTTACATCCTCAGGAACTGGAGTTACAGACAATGATGATCTGCCATGTGGGTGCTGGGATTTGAACTGAGGTCCTCTAGAAGAGCAGCCAGTGCTCTTAACCACTGAGCTGTCTCTCCAACCCCTATTTTTCTTTTTGATGTATAACTCTAGTCAAAAATCATGAAGCATTATGCTTGGTTTCCCTGTTTCCTTAGTTTCCTTTAATTTAGCAATATTTCTTTGTGTTTTTTCCCTGCTGTGTAAGATACATTTTTTTGAGGAATCAAGGTCTTAATTTGGTCTTATTTGATTGCTTCTTGGTATTTAGAATCAGTTTAAACATTTTTGGCAGAAATACTAGATAGGGTGCTATTTTCTTCTTAGTTCACCAGGAAATAATGCACTTTATCTTATTGTTAGGGACACTTTATTTAATATATTGGTAAAGAAATCTAGTATATGCTGTATTGATCCCCATACTCTTTCTCATTTATAGGAAATCAATATCTGGGATTACATCTTTAGTGCATTTTCCCAACAAATTTTACCAATAATTTTTAACATCTATTGATTCTTGCTTGAATCATTTACTTTATTGGTGAAAGATTAGTTATTTTTTAAAAAATCATCCCAATTTAGCTGATAATTTTGACTTTTAAAATTCACCAGATCATAGGAATGACCTCACCCTACCCACATTTCACCAATTGTACACTGGTGAGTTTTTATCTAGAGCTTTAAAAGATCATCTCCTGCTAGAAGTATTGTCAATGAAGTTTTTTTATATACCAACTATAGCATTAGTTTTCAATCTTCTGAATCTGAAAATGAAATAATATTAAGAATCATATAGAAGTTGGTAACCATTCCTTAATGGTTTATTGAATGAATGCTTGCACTTTTTGCTTGTTTGTTTGGTTCTGGCAGTGCCAAGAATTGAAATTTCTGCCTTGTGCATGCTAGGGGAAGGATAGTCCTTTATTTTTATGTCCTCAGTGCTATATATTCACAGACAAAAAAATTGCAATGCTTCAAATAATTTGCTTGTTTGGTCTTATACTCCTGATAGCTGAATGTTATTTTTGGGATGAGTGTGTTTTTTTCTTCTTAAAAGATACACTTTTGGCTATAATTCTGTGTATACAACCCCAAATATAACATTCAGCAAGTTAACATTTAGATTTCCTTTTATGCTCAAACTCATCAACAAATGTAGGTTTCTTGGAATCTTTTAATGCTTTTTCTTGTGTATACTTAACAGTTCAAACTTGGGCATTGTATATTCAATGTGGATATTAATATAACATATAAATTTTGTATGTTCTCAGAAAATAAAAGAAACTGAGCAAATAGCAGTGATAAATGGTAACAAGTGAACTTAAAAGTTGTTCTTAAAGCTGTTGTTTTTCTTATGTAGAAAAGCTCTGTATTGCACAAGATTCATTGACACATGTGGATTTCCTTTTCATGTTTTTTCAGTTTGATTTTTTAAATTGTATTGGCAGTTTTAGTATTCTAAACTCAATGAACAGGTATTCAGTCTTATTACTTATTCCTTCCTTTTCTCTGTTTCTCCTTTTTCATTTCTCTCATTCCTCCAATTTTACCTTCTTACATCAGACAAGACTGGCAGGCTAAGAATGACAAAATTAGGATTATTTCAGCGTTTTCTAATGTTAATTATGAAGAGCAAGAAAATAAACAAGAGATGAATGAGAAAACATCTCAAGACTTTCTAGAAAACAGTGATATAAATTTGAAGGAAGTAGGGGTAAAAGAATCAAGAGCCTTTTCAAAAGCTGATGAGAACCATCGCCAACAAAAACAGCCGGAGGACAGTTTGAGAAAGATATCTCCCAAGAGCAAGCACACAGACTCCTCTGCTGCTTTTGATTTTGACTGTAAGTGTGAAGCACCTACATTTTCCAGATATCCTCAGAAATATCACACAATAGATAGAAGGAGAAAAAAATTCTTATACAAACATTCTGAAGATAATGAAAGATGGCATTATAATACCAAGATTAATCCCAAATGTACATATCCTGATACTGATAATTCTAGCTGTTGTCACATTGAAAAGAAGAAATTGAACTATCCAGTTTTGTTCCCTTACAAAAATGGATTTGTGAAAAGCAGCACCTGGAACATGAACTCGGAAAGCCGTGATTGTGGTCTTCCCTATTGCTTAAGGAACCATGGAAACTCTTCTGGCTCTAACCACTCTGTCACTGATTTTACTCCATTAGATATTCATGAAGATTCTACCAGCAGTACTTCTGAAGAACTTCTAGATTCCCCCATTTCTGATGAGCAGGAAACCATGTCGCCAACATGGCTTCCATCCAATGTCCATCATATGGGAGACTTTTCTGAAGACTGTTGTGTGGCACATTCAGCATTGCCATTACAAAGGATGAACTGTGATACAGATGCAGTGGGAAATTTGTCCAGATGCTCCATGGAAGATATGGCCCCTTCCTCTATCAAGGGACTCAAAGGGAACTATGTTGACACGATGGATGAGCTTCAGTGTTTGGTAGAAACAGTGTCAGAATATTTAGCAGAGAAGGAAGAAGAGATTAATAAATTTGGTTCCCTTTCAAAAACTACAAAACCACACAAACACAGCACTACTGTTGATAATGCAGGACAGAAAACACCTGAGGATCAAGCATCACCTTTTACTGTTACCCAGAATGCCAAGGCCAAAGCCGTATCTTTCCCTGAGTTGAATGGAGTAAAATGTGCTGTAGGTTCTTTATTCGGTTCACTAACAGAAAAGGTAGGTTCAGGCACAAAGCATCTTACTACCTCTGTGGAAAAACTGGTTCATTTAGGTCCCGAGAGAACAGAAACTCTTAATCAAACAGAGACAGTTAATTTGGGAACTAGCTCCAATGCCAACACAGTATTAGAGAAGAATCTTTCTGAGCAGTCTTTATTATCCTCTCAAACAACTGATGATAAGGATGCTGACAGCCATGGCAGAACCTCTGAGAGTGAGCACCTGGGTGATGAGGCTAAAGGTGTAAGCTTTCAGGACAGCACAGAAACTATGAGAAAGGACTCAGCTTCACAGAGTCAGAGTTCAATTATGAAGTCTGTTTTCAGCATGCTGAATCCATTAAAGATATTTTCTGAGAAAGAGGAAGACCATAACAAAAATGAAGACCGTAAAATGGAGAGGGAAAACTTTGTTGGGTGTGGTTCAGAGTCAGATCAAAGGAAGGGCATTTTTGACAAACAGAATAGAAGTCTTGTTGCTGTAAGTAGAAGTAAAATAGGAACTGTAGATCTCCAAATGCAAGTAAGGGAAGATTTGCAGTCCTTACAAGAGGCCAATGAACCATCAAACATAGCTAGTAGTACAAGTAAGAAAGGTGATATTGAAAATATATTGGAAGGAAAACCTTCTGTAGATCTTTCTCTGTTACAAGAACAACCAAAACTAAGTGCCAAAGATACTAGGGGGCATCGTGATGTAGCTGGTAGTACCCCTGCAAATCAAGAGCCTTCTGCAAAGCCATTAGAGGAAAACAAAGTTAACAGTGATGATGATCTCCTTGAGCCACTCAGAAAATCATTTAGTCAGTTTCTGTTTACTTCTCCTGAGACCCATCAAAAGGAAACTTTGTCAGAATCTGTAAAAATTCTTAAGCTGGAGGAAGATGAACAGGAAAAGGGTGCTAAGAAAGATGGACATTCATTTTCATTTAATGGAAAACTACGTATTCCATTTTTCACTGTCCTTAGCCATTCTGAAAAGCATCAGGATATAAAAGAGAAAGGAAGCATTTTTCCTTTGTTTAAATTTCCTCTCACTGACAGTCATAACACTGCTAATAACCAGAGTCTTCAGAGCTCAGTAGCAAGTACTGATAAAGAGAGCCTACAAAATAGCCACATGGATACCAGACATAGTTCAGTAAAATCTAGTCCATTTCCAGATAGTCATAATGATCTAGAGAGATTAGATAGTACTGAGGAATTAAATAAGAATGACCAAATAAATTGTTCTGAAAATGTTGGACTTAATTCATTAAAATCTAGTTCATTTTCAAATATTCATAATGACCCAGAGAAATTTAACAGCATAGAGGAATTTAATAAAATTGACCAGATACATTGTTCTGAAGATGAAAAACATAATACAGTTTGGTCTAACTCACCTTCTAATATTAGTGATTTTGGGAAATTTGGGAGTTTAGAGGAATTGAACCCAAGCAGCCACGCAGCAGTGGAGCACTATGAAAGAGCTGACCCTGAAGTTGTACCTAAAGAACACGTAACATTAGAGCTCCCAAAAGAACTTGAGACTCTTAAACAAGTGGCATTTCCCTCGATACCAGAGTCTTCACAGGAGCGTATTTCTGCCATCTCAAAATCCACATTGGTTGATGACATTAATGAAGACAAAGTCAAAGATAAAACTTCTAAAAAAGAAATACAAAGAGGCTTCCTTTCTGGCCTTTTAAACATGTTTACTTCTCTAGAAAACATGCCTAGTCAACAGGAATCCAATCTGAAAAATGATTGTTCCCATCACAAGATTAACATCTCAAGCCCATTTCTCTCTGGACTATTTGGTTTGATATCAAACAGCAGTGTGAATGATTATAATCCAAATGAGGCAAAGCTCATATCTTTAGATGACACAAAAAATTTGGATGGAACTAAGCATTTATCCACAGATGAAATCCCTGTTGATTCATGTGTGACTTTTGAGAAGCAGAGGAGCAAGGTTGAAAACAATGAAACGTCTAGCTTCATAAAAAGGTCTTTATCATTATTAAAAGAAACCATTCCATCATCTGATGGTTGTGTTGATAATCATCTTTGCCCTCCTACATGGAAAAACCAGGAGAGTGAAAAGCATTGCCCTTCTTCTGAGAACATTCTCCATTGCAATGAACAGGGTCTCTTAGAGAAATCTTTGGCTAAAAGGCCAACAGCACACCATATTCTTGAAGCAAAACTTCCTGAAAGGTCAAACAAGTTAAGTTCACCAGTATTTAATCCTAACATTTTAAGTAAGTCAAACCGTTATCAGGGTTTTGATGAGGACTGTTTTCAGTGGTATCCTGATATAAAAGATTTCTCTAAAAACTCCAGAAGACTTCAACCAGTTTATCATTTGTTGAATCCAAACACATTTCCATCAGCAGATGCTTTCTTGTGGCCTGACTCAGAAAACCCAGTAATAAATTTGTGCCAAAAAGATCAAAATGCAAATATCTTTGAGTGGGGCACAAATCCAAACAGTGTCATTTCATGTGACTTACCATATGAATCATCAGACCAGTTAGCATTTAATGAAGGTTACTTATTAAGAGGTGATATGTGGGCAACCACCTCATTATATGGAAACTCTGGTTATCTTCCAGTTAATGAGACCAAAAATTCACTAGAAGAATTGCCCATTGATTTAAGTTACTCTTCAGATTATGAGAAAATTATGTATTCCCTACTGGAGCAAGAATCAACAAGAATGGATGAAAACTTTCTTTTTTCAAGTTTTGGTTATGAGTACAAGGAGTGGTTATCATGTCTTGAACATGGAGTTTGGTGTCCCTCAGAGGATGGGAATTGTGGATATTATATGTTTCATGATGGTCAGTATATATACTCTCTTCTCACTGATTCTACTGGGCAGTATGTATATTTATTTATACCTGATTATTATTATCATGAATATTTGAATTATAATTTACAGACAGATGATCTCCCAAGTATTATGCTAGATGAAAACATTATTTCTACCCATAGTCTTAAAGTTCTTGACAAAGAAGATGATTTAATATGGTATGTTGAAGAAGAATCATTTGAAGATCCTCTTGATTTATCTGTAACTTTGCCAAGAAGTGAGAGGTCATTGTATGTAAATCTAGAAACCTTTTCTGAAGTACTTGAGTCAAGTTTTGATCAAAGGGATAAACCATTAGATTTTTCAGGCTATAATTCTCAAAAATTTAAAAGAGATTTCAGATCTTTCGCAGGGACATATGATGGTTTGGAAGATTTTGAGTATATTTTGGATCTTAGAAACAAACCTGGAACTATGAGCAATCATGTCGTAAATAGAGGCCAAATTATAGAAAGAGATATGAACTGGCCTTTAGCTAAAAAGTCATCAGCTCACCTTTCCAGGCTCCATTCTCTCCAGCCATCTTCTGAAGAAACGTCCTCTTTAATTCATCCAGAAAGTGTGACTAAAATTTCACAAAAAGAAGATACATCATCAGCGAACAAATTGACACCTGTATTTTCTGTTTTGGGTGCCTTAATTAAAAGTACTTTGAATTTTGACAAGACTGAATCTGTAGAAGCTTTGGTCATGCAGAAAGTAGATCAGCAATCAGAATTAGCTGAGCCCATATGTGCTGATCTCCAGTCACTAATCTTGAGTAAGCAGTTTCCGTGTAACTCCACAAAGGAAGAAGAAAGTTATCCTGAGGATTTGGAGAGGCTAACAATATCCAGTATTCAGCAACCAGAGTTTACTGACAACATAAGGCAAAATGGTCAGATGGAGAAAGAAAGTTTATTAAAATCTAGTTTTCAAGTAAGCCAAACAACTTTTAAAGCTAAAACAGATGTAGATGATGTTAAAATTATTACAGCAAAGCCTATTTCAAATCCTCTTGCACCACAGCTTAGTAGAGATGAACATAAAAATTGTGAACGTCTGCAGGACCCGTCTTCCAAAGAGTCTGACAGAACTTTGCTTAAGAGTGCATTGAGACTCTTTGGTTGGGAAGAAGAGTCTTCAGTAAGTCCAGTGACAAATGAAACACAGGCTCTTGGAATTATGGACCTTTTTAAAACCCAAGTGAATAAGGAAGAATCGTCAAACTTGGAAAAGAATGATGATAAAGGTGGAAAGATTTCATTTCAGGAAAAAAAAGAATCTTCTGGCATTTCAAATTTTTTTGGTACCCTTGGGGATTTCTTTAAAACCAATGTGTCTCCCAAACAGATAACTGAAAATAGGTCTGGTTCTTCAGTGACTGGTGAGCATGAAGACCGGTCAAATCCTAACCCTGTGCATTTAGTGGGTCAGGATACTGGAAATTTTCCTCCTATATCAGTTTCCTCAAAAAAGAAGATTAGAATTAGAAGTCTGAAGAAACAGACTACTGTTGATGACAGTAGGCTAAGTGAGTCATCAACCAGGGAGATGCAGAGTAATGATTTGAAAGAAAAAGAGGTACCTTTCAGAGACCATCAGGCACAGCAGTCAGCAAGTTCACCTGTCTTACCAGGTAGTCCCAAAGAGTCTCCCAGAGGCTATTCAAAAGGAACTTATGCCGTATCTGTAGGAATAGAAGTTCCAAGGAATAATAAAATGTCTTTTGATGATCTGAGCAGAAGAAATACAAATGAACAGGATCATTTTCCTAACAAAGAATGGAATTTTTCAGCTGCTACATCTCCATCCCAACAAGAGCTTCCAACCAGAAAGAAGATATTTTCTTTCTTAACTGGATCTGAAAAAGCTGAGAACAAAGCTCCTGCAGCTCTCCCAAGGGCCAAATCTCAACCAGAAGGGCTATTCACACTTCCTTCCTTTTTCTCCACCACTAACTTAAGCATCAAGAAGGACACCTCTCGAAACACCACTGCTTTCAGTTTGTTTAACTTGTCTTTTTTGGATGAGAAGCAGCAGACCTCTGAGGAGAAGCAAAGCCTTCCAGCTGTTGCTCCAGTGACTGCCCAGCCCTGTAAGAAGCCATTTGTTTCTGTAGATGGTACAGACACAATGAGGGAAGGTTCTAATAATCATAAAGAAAGCATAGTCCAAAAAGCAGTTCATGAAGAGCAAGTGGCTCCTTGTTTGTCCGTTAACAGCACCACTAAGCTTACTACCTCCCTTGCAGACGAGCTTATAGAGAAAACCCAGGGAAAAGTGAGTTCTAGTAAGGAAGGAGCTGAAGGAGCAACTGTTTCTGATTTGGTGAATCAGTTGCCAGACAACATTGTTCCTCTTTTACCAGAATTTCAGGAACAAGCCCTAGGGGTAGCTCCTCATGAAGAAGAGACTTCCCACCAGGAAACCTTCCTCAAGGACTCAGAGGCTAAGCCTTTTCCTCATGGTAATGGGTTGATTGAAAAACTCAACGATTTAGATGTTTGTACTGAACACCAAAATGAAAGATTTACCACTGACCCATTGAACTTGCTGTTGGAGAATGCCTCTGGTAGTCTTTCAACACAGACCCTGGATTCACCTTATGCTTCTCCAGAGCCAGGGCATGCAGGGCTCTTCCGGAACCAAGATGCAGATAAATTAGAAGACAGATCAGTATTAGGTTCCAAAGTAGAAATGCTTTCAGGGCTGGTAACCAAAGTAAAATCTTTTTCTGGCTGTCTAATTGAACAGCCTAAGACTCTTTCTGGGCTTTTTTCTACTCCTAAATCTCCAAAGAAAAATTCCTTTTTTTCTTTTTCCTCTGATGCATCATCTCAGTCCCCCAAAAGTGAGTTGTTTGGAATTTTCAGAAGTCCCAAACCAGAGACACATAAACAAGAACCATCTGTATCTACTTCATGCCTTCAAAGTGGTTGTTCCAGAGACCCTGTAGGATCAGTACCTCCAGAAAAGTTGCATAGACAAGCTGCCTCTGCAGGACTCAATTCAGAATCTGCTCTCAGTGGCTGTAGCATGACTATGATTGGTGCAAAGACAGAATCGGATACCTTGATGGATAACTCCAAACTAACACCTGAGATGGAGAAAAATAATATTCCTGAAAATATTTCAGAATCCCCAGGTTTTGAAGCACTTGCTACATCTTCTGTCTCAGAGGATGATATGGGGCAAAGAATATCTTTGAGTGATGAATTAGACATGGGGATGTTGCAGGGCACAGACACAGAGGCATCATTGGAAGCAGAACATATTCCTCCTCCAACACAGCTACAACCAGAGCCTGCCTGGGTTGCTGAAGAGATTCCCCCTTTAAGCCAACCACTTCTTGAACCAGAGCCAGAGCCCGAGATCCAGATGATTGACACAAACCAAGAGTTTTTGGGGCCTGCAAGCTCTTCTCTAGAAACCAATACTTCACTGCTTGATAAGGCAGGAGTCAGTGGGAATACTACACTGGAAATACAAAGGGATCTCTCTTGTTCTTTGCAAGAGGAACCTGTGCTTTGTACTGAAGAACATTCTGGTATACTTCATGTGCAAAATGATCCACCTGCAGCCCCTCAGGAAACAGAGCAGGCAAGACCTCGTTTTGAGATCCCAAATGTGGCCAGTTGGCCAAAGTTTCACTTCCCATCCACTCCTTCTGACCATGGGAAGACACTGAGTTCTATTTTTAACCCCTCTTGCTCATCTGGTAACACGGCGGTAGAGACTGGCTTAATGTCAAGCTTTAAGAAGTTGTCCACTTTGTTTGAAGGAGCTAGTGAGGGGAGAGGAGGTGTTCTGGGAAGTGATCCAAAACTAGTGTTAGGAAATAAACTCAATATTTCATTTCCATGGTCAAAAGAAAATAAAGGAGCCTCTGAGCAAATGCCTAGAGAGTCTTCTCCTCCAGTTTTGGTTGTTAGCAGGGATCAGGATCTTATCATTAGCAAGACAAACAAAGTTTCAGAGTCTTCTCAAATACCTAGTGCTAATCCTGAGCCAGTTGACATCTATACTCAGTCCTCTGGAACCACTGGACAGTTGCAGGACAAACCAAGGGACCATACTCATGGGCTCTCAAGATCTGGGGAAGTGGAAAGGCAGCTGGAAATTCCAGCATCTGGAGAACATTGGGGTACAAACAACGATCTGTCTGGATCTGCCTGCCCTTCTGAGAAATACAAGGAAGAGCACTGCAGTATCTCTGGGCTACTTCAGCCAGAAAAGCAAGAAGAGATATCTGCTAGCACTGGCTCTGCTTTGAATGTGGGGCAGCTTGTCATTCTGGAGGATGTCAAGGAACCAGTGACCAACAAAAGGCCTGTTCTCAAACCAGGCATCATAAATGGTTTTAAGGAATTGACCATTTATGATGCAGATGACTAGTGGTAGATTATCATAGCTTACTTTTGTTCCACCCTGTGTCGTTCCTAGCACCTAAGCTTCATGTTAATTAGCAGCTAAGTGACAAAATCTAATGTATGGGGTTTTCCTTTTCTCACTTTTCTAGTGCCAAATAGGATTCATTGAGTGGACAGGGAGCATCTAGCATAAAGTAAAGAATATTTGCATGGTTTATTTTATTTTGTCTTTTATCAAATGGAATGGAGAAAGGAAAAAGGAAGGGACAGCGAGCATTTAAGTATCTATTAATTATAATTGTATAACAAGATAGGATGATTTCTTGGGACTTAGACTCTTATATTACAGTAGATGGTAATAGCTGTGGTTTGCTTTGGTTTTCTAAGTCTTCTAAGATGTCTCCCCAGTGGCTGTGAAGATATAAAGTACAATACAAACTGCAAAGGATGACTTAGGAACATATGTATTCCATATCCTATTCCACATGGATTTGTAAAACTTCTTCTAAGGTCTCTGATATAGACTATCACAGTGCTCTGGACTGAACAACTGTAACAAATGATAACCCTGGATTGCCATGATGCTTTACTCACAGCTGTAGTTCTTTTGCTGTTGTTCTTTCATCTGGAGCACTGAACAAGGTACATCTGTAGAGGTTGCTGCGGTTGCCTCTGAGCATAAGCACTCCAAGTATAGTTTAGGAATGCTACTTTAACCTCTGGCCCAAACATACACAAAGCATTAGATCTACTTAGAACAGTGGAGGGAGAGACAGACAAAGAGAGAACATACTGATCTACTTAGAACCCTGACCTGATACATGTTCTGATAATATGTACTGAAAAGTCAGAAATCAGCCTGAAAATAGCAGGTAATTGAGAGTACCCATTGGGAAAATCTCTTTGGGAAACATCAATGCTTTCTTTTTATCTGACCAGAGGTAATTATAAGAATTGAAGTTAAAGACTTGACCTTGGGAAAAATAAAATAAAATCAATTCTTTTTGCATAAAAGCTTTCCAGCAGGATACCTACTAGTAAGAAAACAAGAACTCTTGACTTAGGATTGAGATGTCCAAATAGACTGGCCTTGTCTCACTCATTTCCAAGTCCATCTGTCTTCATTAAGATTGACTGACATCTTTCCCTTGGAAGATGAGCTTCAGAGTTCCAGGGGGTGTCTTGAAATGTTCTTCTGACTAGTTTGCCTTTCTTGCCACCATCGTAGTTACTCTCAGCTACAACTGCTAACTCTTACAGCATGGAACACTTCTTTCTGTGCATGGGAATTTAGGTGATGGAGAGAGGACTGAACTGGCCCCCCTTCATAGATAGATAACTTTCATATAGTCCTGATTTAGAGGAGTTAGGCATAGTTCACTTTATGTATAACTGAGCCTCTAGACCTGAGACTCAGCTACAGATGGATAGATTTATCTTAGGGATATTTACCATGCCACTGAGGGTATCACTATTGCATTTGTGTTGGTGAGGCCTGTAGAATTCCCTGCAAAATTTCTTAATCCTGGTCTTCATCACCTAGTTGCTTCCATACTCCATTCTGCAGGGTGAAAGAACATGCCTTTCTGCTTTGCTAAGGCGCAGGCACATGCGTTGTAATTGTAGACGAAGCAGTAAGGACTTTTTAATTAAGTAATAGAAGGGGTGGAGCTCATTTACTGTACTTTACTATGTGGAATTTGGAAAACTTTAATCACAGCCACTGGAAAAGTTTTTTAGAAGACTGAGTAGCATTTTATAAATAAACAACAGGTCATTTTACTATTTCTTCATTCTACTGACAGGTAGCAATTCGGTAAAATATTCTTTGAAGTCAGAGCTGAAGTCATAGTTTAAGTGGTGTCAGAGAGCTTAACATGTTGTCTTTTTTCCTTTTGTGGCTGTTCTAAATGTCTAGAACAATTTTTCTAGATTGAAATGTTTGCCCTCACTTCCTAGGAACCTCCTATTTGTGTTTATTTCTGCTCCATGCAATTATTAGTTCCCTAGTGTATCTGTATTTGTGGTCTGGTCCTTGGTTTGCATTTATTTACTAATCTGCTTTCTTTTCATTCTTACAGCCCTGCCAGCAGTAGTAGGTATGGCTCCTCCTGTAATGTGAGTCAAGGAAGTTCTCTACTGAGTGAACTAGACCAGTATCATGAACAAGATGATGATCGGCGGGAGAGGGACTCCATTCATTCTAGCCATAGCTATGGCAGCCTTTCCAAAGATGGCCAGGCTGTTTTGGGAGAACAAGAAAAAACCTTGGAGGTGACATGTGAATCAGAGAAGGGGAAAACAGGTGAATCCAAGGAGGTGAGAGAAGATGCCACAACCCACCCTCTTCCAGATCTGGTGCTACATAAGGACCATGCCCTAGGACCCCAGGAGAGGTAGGTGATGGCTAGCTCATATGATACCTGTTATATCTCTATTGAATACAAACACTTTCACTTGTTTCTTGCATCTAGGTAGGGTGACAACCATGATTAAGTTGGTTTTCCTTTGAGTTTTGATATAATCCCCAAAATATTTGAGGGATTTGTGTTACTGAGGTGCAGGTGCACTAGGACTTCTTGAGTCTGTAACCTTGATCCTACAGATGCATTCTTTGAGTCTGAAAGTGGGCCTGAGCCCCACAGATCATTTAGTTACCATTGCTTAGGGTTCCTTGGCTGTATCCAACTCTATTCATATTTTACTTTTATTTGTGAACATTGATATTTCTGTTTTACCCTGTCTGAGGAAAAGAATTAAGGAAGAAATGACAGATTTAATACATCTGCTTGTAATTAAAAAGTTATTGTACATGGTTTAGCAGTGTTTTTGGCATTTTGTATCCATAAGAAGAAAATTTTATAATGTATCTTTTGGCCAAGTGCAGTGTACACCTATAATTCAGTATTCTGGAGGCTAAAGCAAAGGGTCAGGAGCTTATGACCAACCTGAGCTACACAGCAAGACCTTTTATCTAAATACAGTGTCAATAATAACTAAAAGTAGTCCTGTTAAGAGTTATATAATAAAGTGTAGTATAGCGTTTGAGTGTTCTTTTTATACCCTGAACTAACCTGTTTAGAATAGCTGAAAGGTTTGGGCATATTAGGTCTCTCAGTTTTAGTATTGTTGCTATTTTTGGGAAAATAATTATTACGAGAAACTGCTGTATTCATTTTAGGCACTTGTTTGGTTATCTGGCCTTTACACAGAAGATGCTAATAGCAGTGCCCAGACACTTGTTAGTTTCCCAAGGATAAAATCCTGCCCCTGCACCAAGTTGAAAACTCCTAGGGTAGAATGTTAAGTGGATGGTTTAGATTTTCAGACATGTAGATCTCATCACAGAGCTAAGAGACCAGGAAAGTTAATGCCAGGTGGCTGGATGAATCATGGATCTTCCTGAAGATTGTTATAAAGCTGCTTTCTCTCTTCCCCTATTTTTATTTAGCTTGTTTTTCTTTCTTTTTATAAGATAAGGTCTTATGTTATAGCCCACGCTGGTTACAGTCTCATAACTTAACCTCCTGCCTCTGCCTCCTGATTGCTGAGATTATAGGCATATACTATAATGCTTAGATCCATTCTCAGGTTTTAGTCATCTGTTGTGCTTCAGTTAATAATGAAGAGGCCTAGGAGATTTAGGTCTGACCAGGCCTCCTTCTGGGTCGATGACCCACCAAAAGATTGGGTTTTTTGGATCTTGAACCTGACATTCCTACTGTCAGGGCTGAGCTCTTAGTAAAGGTGAAGTACTTCACATGAATACTCGTCTTGTCTTCTCTTAGGTCTTAGCTATCTGATCTCTACACTTGGAGTTGACTCAGGGCCCTTGCCATTGCTTCTTGTTCCATCGCCTCTCAGAATCTATGAACTCTTTCATGAACAAAGGAGAAGGAAGGGGGATGAAAAGAGTTGCCATTTTAGAGAGAAATTGTTTTCAAAATAGGTATTCAGAATTATGCTGCTGTTTTTTGAGACAGGGTTTCTCTGTAGCTTTGGAGCCTATCCTGGAACTTGCTCTGTAGACCAGGCTGGCCTCGAACTCACATAGATCTGCCTGCTTCTGCCTCCTGAGTGCTGGGATTAAAGGCATGTGCCACCATCACCCATCTTAGTACTATGCTGTTTTATAGCCTGAATCACTAGTCACATCTAGGCATGACCACAAAAATACTTTTTTTCTAGATATTTGGCAGTCTTGCCTTGAATATTGTCACCTTGTTGTCTCTGCTATTTACAAGAAATATTCTTTTCTTTGTTACAAGTCTTCCCGAGGAGAATGCATCTTCACCATTTACCCAAGCCAGAGCACACTGGATCCGAGCAGTTACCAAGGTTCGACTCCAGCTGCAGGAGGTAGGAAATTTGTTCCAGTAATGGTTGGGACAGTTTTTTCCTTTGAGAAATTTGGGAGACATATGGTGCTGGAGAAGCTGTCAGTGATTAGTCATCTTCTTACAGTGTGCTTCTGGAATGCATGGCAATTAAGCTAGAGCCTTAAGAGATGGGAGGTGGCCTTGGCCTTTTCTAGGCTGCCTAATGAGAATCAAATAGGGATAGAAGGTGGGAGCTTGGAGGTAGGGCTAAATGCCTATTTTTTCTACTATCAACTCTTTTGTTTGATATTACAGTAAGGAACAAGGCCTCTTCAGTAATTTGTTGTATTCTTCATTGGCCAGTTCTAGTACCACTGGATGATTTTACACAGGGTTGGAAATAGGGTACAGACATTTTTATGGAAAAATTTGGCCCTAATATAAGGCCTAAAACATGGACACTTTAAGATCTGCAATGAGGGGCCTGGAGACATGGCTTAGTGGGTATAGGTACTTTCTATGCAAGCATGAAGATCTAGATTTGGTTCTTGGCAACCATGTAAAAATCTGGGCATGGCTGCATGCATCTGGAACTCCAACACTGTGAGGGGAGGTGATAACAGCAGGATCATGGGAGCGCCCTGGTCCCCATCCTATTTCCAAATCCTGTCAGAGACCCTGCCTTAGAATAAGGCAGAGATTGATAGTGTAGGACACCTAACTTCTTTTGCCTTCCATGCACCTTTACATATTTGACCACACACAAAAATACACATTGGAGTTGGGAGGGAGCAGGGGACATGGAAAGAGGGGAGAAAAGGCGATAGAGGAAGAAAACAAGAGTAGATGATCTAGTTAGGTTCTATCACTGTTATAAATACCATGACCACAAGCTACTTGATGGGGAAAGAGTTTATTTTACCTTACAGTTTACCTTACAGTTTAGGGAAGTTGTGAGACAGCCATGTAGCTT
This sequence comes from Microtus oregoni, assembly GCF_018167655.1. Taxonomy (NCBI): domain Eukaryota; kingdom Metazoa; phylum Chordata; class Mammalia; order Rodentia; family Cricetidae; genus Microtus; species Microtus oregoni. Next base: position 5,514,601 of record NW_024543076.1, on the reverse strand, counting down.
TGTATCCCTTTATCAAATGCTGCAGCTGCCACCATGTCACATTTGCTTCATTGTTTTCCCTCTATTATGACCAATCTTTCTCTCAATTTGAGAGAAAGTTTGTATCCTCTCCTGAAAATAAAGCCACTCTCCAGAATAACCACACTTGCACTATCCAAAGAAAACTTGCACCATCAAGAAAACACCAGCATCAGGACCCTGTCAAATTTTCCAGCTGTCCCCCACAAGCTCTCTCTTTCCTTTCTGATCCAGAATCTAATGGCCGCTACACACATTCACATGCATGTGCACATACACACATGGTTTTGTAGGTTGTTTGTAAGGCAGGGTCTCTCTATGTAGCCTAGGCTAGCTTGGAGTTTACCATGTATTCTTGGTTTGTCTCAAACTTCCAATCTTCATGCCTAAACCTCTGGAAAATACTGGGATTGTATAATGTGCTGTTATATTCAGCTTGAAAAAATATAACATTTAAATTTTAAAAAATTTTAATTTAATGATTTTGGTTCTTTGAATCAAGGTCTTGTTACACAGGCCAGGTTGGCCATGAATTTATGCTCTTCCTGCATCAGTCTTCTGTGTGTTGGGATTATAAGTGTGTACTTAACCATGCCTGTCTTAAAAATGTTTTTTATCATTAATAAACATTCTTAGATGTCAGCTATTAATTTGTTATGCTTTTCACATTTTTAATTTACATGATGCAATATGTTAATCTAATTGTATGTATATATAATTTTAGGTGAATAATGTGTCAGGGTAATAAAACACTGGTAATCTGTTGAACTGGACTGACTGATGTGAGGAAAACAAAAATTAAATCGACATTTATAGAGTCAGTGTCATAACGCTAAGTTTTTATTTTGAATGTTTTTAAAGTAAAAGTCCTGAAATTCTTACTATGAAGTAAAATCACCTTCACTGTGTGAAAAGAAAACTCAGAATGCGAATAAGAAGAATGCATTGATATCAGTTCAATTGGTTATAACATTAAGGAGATAATTGTTGAAAATATAAAACAAAAACAAAATCAAATTAAAAGCCATCCAAAAAGTAAAGCTTGTAATTGTCTGGAGAAAGACCATGATTTATCCTGAATTAAGAGCAATAACTATTTAACTGAATGATGATTCTTAATGTAGAGACAGCTGGTCATTGATTAGTAGTGGCCAAAGGGGGAAAGATAAGCTGGAGCTTAAAATGCGTTCCATTTATGCTTACAATGAGCTTTGTTGACAGAGTGGATGAGATTATAAGACAGAATGAACACAGCACCAAGAATTTTTTCTCCTGAATTATCAAAGTTCAAACTGTGTTGCCCCTTTACCTTCTGCTGAAGACACTGATTTTTATTATTTTGTTATTTATCATGATAGTCTCTTTATGTAAGCATAAAATCAAATATGAATATACATTCTTCTTTCTGTTTCATATAAAAGGTTATGGTATAGACCTAAAGCTCACAGTGTGAACCTGGGAGAGTGAGGGCCTGAAAATGAGGGAAACTAACGTCTGATGCAAAAGCTAACTTTATTCAGAACATCAGACAATTTATACTCTGAAGGTTAAGAAGAATCACATGAGTAAAGTTCTCATGAGTTCAAGCTGTTTACAATCACAAGGATTAGCTGCATGTGGCAAAAACATATTTTTCTATAGAGACATATAAACAAATAACAAAATCCAGCTGTAATAAATAATATAAAGTGAACTCACTCCCATCTGATATATCTGAAGGGGTGTGAGAGCACATTTCATGTTTTTGAAGAAACTGAGGTCATCAGACTCTTATTTTCTTGGCGATTTCTCATAGACACCCAGAATTCACGTTGCTTGACTAAATCCATTCTTGGACTGTGTTCCACCAGTATAATATATAGAGGGAGCAGCTTTTGCTTCTTCACTAGAAGACACTCTTATTCATCAGCGCTGAGAACTTTTCCAGTGTGTGACTCCACTGCAGTTATCAGTCCTCTGTTGCTATCCTTTTGAGCAACAAACCATACGAGAAATGAGAATCCTTTTATGTTGATCATTTTGTGTGTGTGTGTGTGTGTGTCTGCAATTTTAAGATATATTACCACATTGTTACTTATTCTTCAATAATTTACATGAACAACAGAGGTCTGCTTTAAGTTTTCTTTTATAATGTGGACTGATGGAGCAGCCAGCATTGCCACTTAAATTGCAAAGGGAAAGTAAAGATGAGAATTAAATGAGAGCGTAGCAAATGACTCTGCAGGTCTGCTTCCACACAGATATTAGACATGCCACTCTTGTTCACATTTGCCATGCTAGAAGCACTTTACCAGTCATCTCTAACTCAGTGAGCAGTCTGAGGACATTTGCTAAAGGTTTTACTGACCACACCAAAGGGCCTGTGCCTTCCATAGGGCATACTGGCAACTTAGTCCCCTACCAGTAATGCCAGAGGTGTTTTTCTTTTCTAACCCACAAATAGAGTAATTTGAAAAGTTTTGGGGTTTTGGTATTCTTTTAGGTGGTAGTATCTTAGTAGTTTAAATGTATGTTTCTTGCCAGTAAAGTTGAGCATTTTTCTTAAATAGAAAGGCTAATTATAAACTAATTTGTGTGACTAACTTATTCTTTCCTCATCTTTATTGAGTATTTTGTTTATTTTATTATTAATCCTCTGGGCTTTTTGTGTTTTAGGGAAATTAAGTCTTTGTTACATGAGTTGCCAGTCTTTTCTCAGTATATCATTGTGAGGAAATGTAAAGAAATTTAAAGAACCATGTTTTTGTAATCCTGACAATAAAGAGGACAATATCTCTTTGCATTGTAAATTGTCCAGGAAATCCATGACTTTAGAAAGGAATATCAGGAAAGAAAAAAAATGTACATATTTCACGCTCCACTTCGTCTCCATGGCACAATAAATTCCTTCTGGTCTAGCCCTACACAGTTCAAAGTGTGAGTCACGGGCTAACACAACTGTTATTTTTAAGTCTTGGATGAAGTAGGTACTAAAATTGGAAGTGTGCCTTCAGAGGCAATTTGAATTGCCATGGCATCAGTCACATCAAAGCCCAGTCTCATTGAACAGGATATGAACCAAAAGTATCAGACGATGATTTTGGAGATGAAAAACCAGGTCCTTAACAAAAAGTAGTTTGGAATACATTAGTTGGTACTCGTAAAACATGGAATAATTTATTTTCCCCAAATCCTTAGAGACTTGGTACTTGCTGTTTCTTGTGCCTGGAATTTTTTCTTAATTTGGCTTGCCAGATTATCATCTATGTCTTTTAAGACCCAGCCAGATGTGAAGTGTTTGGAGAAAGTTTCCCGACTGTGAAAACTTACTTAGAATTAACACTCATAATGAGATAATGGGGTTATTATTTGCTGATTTGCCTTTCTTTCTTTTTTTTTTAAACAAGTGTGTAAGTTCCTGGAATGTCAGGGATATATTTTTTTGTGTGTGATATTGCCTGGTATAGAATAAGGCAAAGATTGTCTAGCAAATCATTTCTAATTATTTAGCCAGCTGAAAATGCCCATCATTTTCCTAAATGACTCCATGTATAAATTGTTTTTCTGTTGTGATAAAAATACTGTAACCAAAGGCAATTTAAGGAAGAGTTTATTTGGGATATGGTTTGGTTTCCAAAGTACTAGATAGATGCTGAGGAAGGCATTGTAGCGGAGCCGGAAGCCGAAAGTCATATCAACCACGCACAGGAAACAGAGAGAGGGTACTAAAAGTGGGGCAAGTGATGTACTTCCTCCAGCAAGGCTCCCCTCCTAAAAGTTCTGTAACTTCCCCCAAACACGCCCTCAACTGGGGATTTAGTCTTTAAATATGAGCCTGTGGGGGACAAATCTCATTCAAACCACTGAAATGTGCTTCCTTATCTTCTAGTTCATCCTGTTTCCCAAGGTCAGCCACTAAAGTTAATAACAGCAAAATATTAACCATATCATATCAGTTGTTCTCTCCTTTGTGTTTCTTTTGTAAATACAAGTTTACTGACTTATTATAGTATTATATTATATATAAGATTATGAGTAGTTTTTATTTTCTCAGTTTTTGTAAACTTTATTCTGGGTTAGCAAATATTTTTGAAAAGCTTAATTAGTAGATTAATAATACCCCACAATATGACTATTCCTTAATAGTTGTTTGTACATTGTCATGAATAAGGTTTTAGTAAATGTTGTCATAGAAATATAGTTTCATTTCTGTATATTTCTTTAACTTACCTTAAAATATTATAGTAAGTGGCCATCTAAGGACTATTTTTTTGGAATTAATAAATTCCTAAATTTATTTTAGAAAATATTTTACAGTTTGTGCTTTGAGTGTCTAAATGTGCGGGACCAACTTTGAGTATTAACATTTTTGTCAGTTTGACCAAAGATTAGTAACTGACTTTTAAAATTTACATTTTTTCTGTTGTTTGTGATTTGAGTATTCCCATAAGCTTAGAGTCATTTATACTGAGTTGTTATTACATTAAACAGATTTTAGCGCACTACCCAGAAAGTCAGCTACACTTATACTATTCCAATAAAACTATCAGACTTAAGGGATTGATTATTCAGGGCCATACTTGTGTCCTCTGAGTACCTGCTCATCTGAACTTAATAACTGCTTGATGACATTGCTGGTGCTGACAAGGCAGTAATGTTGGTAGTGTGGGTGGGAATGAGCATGAATCTGTACCTTATTTGGTTTAGTTGCAGAAGAATCTGAGGGAGGAGGTGAGACTTTTAGCTCTAGAAACAGAGATTGCGGTGGCAGCAGGTGGGTGGGTGTTCCAGGTGGAAGGGACAGTAAAGGAGAAGGCATGGAGGCAGGCCATAAGGAAGACTTGACAGGAGCTCTTAGGCTGTTGAAAGCTGAGAAAGGCAAGCCTTGGTAATAAGACACTAAGGTGAACAAAGAGATCAGAAGGCCCACATTTGAATGGAGCTGTCACAGGAGACACAAGGTTGTCCAAGGTCAGCCTATGAGCTGAATCGGCAATTTCTCGGGGCAGTCCCTAAAACAAAAACCAAATTGATTGTCTACTGCAAAGTTCTGGTTCTACTTGTAACTTCCTCCAAGCAAAGAAGCTTCCTTCTTGTCTCATAATTGAAGCTCTAAAAAGGTGATCCTTTAGGGAGACAATGATAAGCCTCAGAGAGAAGTGGGCCTTTGGGGACCTTCCTCTTAGACTAAGCAGCACTAGGAAAACATTTTGTAACCTGATACTCCAGGGTTTCATTTGATCATGACTGCCCATCTTAACTTACATTATCTCAATCTTTGCCCTTTGATCAAGATCACTAGTTTCCTTTCCCTTTCGGATCACTGAAGATCACAAGCCTTAGTGGTTGAGAACACTGACTGATCTTCCAGAAGACCTGAATTGGATTCCTAGCACCCGTATGGCAGCTTACAATTCTGGTGCACTGCATTTATATAGCATTTATACACACAAGCAAAACATCCATACACATAAAATAAAAAATAAAATTGTTAACAATTGTTTTAAGTAACTAATAAATATAACAGGATATGAGGCTGAAGATCTGGCTTGGGGGTTCAGAGCACTGACTGTTTTTCTAGAGGACCCAGATTCAACTCCTATCACTCATATGTCATCTCACAACTGTCTGTAACTCCAGTTCCAGGAGACTGATGCCCTCCATAGCATTTGCAATGCTCTAGGCACATACATGGTACACATACATATATGCAGACAAAATAAACCATACCCATAAAATAATAAAGTATTTTAAAAAATAAAAGAATAAAAGTAATCAAAATGATGTATATAATGTAAAGGTTTCCTCTTATTCCCTCTCCCAGGTCTCCCACTTCTTCCCCCATTACATTGCTATCCTGTTTTATGAGTCTCCAGAGATAATGTGAACCTTTACAGATGCAAGCTTGTATATGTATAGCATATTCTCCTTTGCCTTGCTGTAGTTACTGCTATATTTGTGTATTTTTCCTTATTAGTGTGCATAAAGCTACTGCTCTATTAAGGCTATTAAAAGTGGGTTCTTCTCTGGCACAGAGTTACTGATTTTTTATGTAGGTATTTATTTTGTGAATTATAATTTGCATATCTTTTCTCCTATGGATGGATCTTTGAGTTGTTTCTAATACTATAAAGCAAAGTTCTGCCAATGGTCTAAATACTTGAAGACCTCTTTTGACCACAGGTTTCAGTCTCTGTTCCTCATAAGCTCTTATCCAGAACAGGCCTACTACTACTTCATACACCAGAAAAAACTCCCATAGACAAGAACTTTTGCTGCTTCTCTGAATACTGTGAGACTGCCTTTGTTCCTCCTGCCCTTTGACAAACTGAGTTGTCCTTACCTGATATGAGAGACCAAACCTAATTTTTTTTTTAGCATCTAACCTTGACTAAAACCTGGCTCTTCTCTCAAATCCTCTGTAGTGAAGACCATGCCTTCTTTTTGTTTCATGTTTCTACACAGGAGTAAAGCTTAGTTTACTTTGGCTTCTTCTGCCACTTCTAAACCATTAACATGCCCTATTCTTACTTTCCTAATTGCAATTAGGTTGCAACTTTCTCACAATCCTTTGTTCATTGGAAACTCTAATACCTATATCATAGTTTGCATTTTACTGTCAATTACTGCCATAATAATTATCATAATAACCACATTGAATATTATGTCTCAGGCATTGTTAGGTCAGTGATTGTCTCATGATAGTTCTATAATTTATTTAGGATTACTTTATTATCTCCACTGAATAGAATAAGTAACTGAATGCCTCGTTGACTTTGTGGTGTGTGTATGAGGGGTGTTTATGTGCATGTGCATATGGGATTCAGAAGTTGACACTGGATGTCTTTATCTTTCTCTACCTTATATTATTTATTTACTTTTGAGACAGGGTCTCACTGTGTAGTTCTAGCTGGCCCAGAACTTGCTATGTAGACCAGGCTGGTCTTAAGCTCTTAGAGAGATTCACCTACCTCAGCCTCCCAAGTGCTGGTATTAAGGACATGTGCCACTATGCACTGCTCCATCTTATTTTTAAAAAATTATAGAGCATGTGTGTTTATTTAAAAATTATAGATCATTATATGTTTGTGTGTGTGTTTTCATGTGTGTGCATGTGCATGCATGTGTGTGTGTTCATAAACAGTGTATGGCATACATCTAGAGATAAGAGAACCTTGTAGTAATCAATTCTTTCCTTCCATCATGTGGGTTTTGGAGGTTAAACTCAGGTCTGGTGGCAAACACTTTTACCAGCTGATCCATCATACTGCCTCTTCCTCACCTTAGTTTTTGAGACAGTGTTGCCCACTGAATCTAGAGTTCCATTGCTTTTGCTAGACTGGCTGTCCAGTGAATCTAAAAGATCTCTGCTCTACAACACTGAAGTTACAGTTGTACATGTCCACACTTGGCTTTCATGTGGGTGTTGGGGATCCTAACTCCTGTTTTCATTGATTCTTTGGACTGTTTTCTGTGTTTCTATTTTGTTGATTTCAGCCCTCAGTTTTATTATTTCCAGTCTTCTACTTCTCCTGGGCGCGTCTGCTTCTTTTTTTTCTAGAGCTTTCAGGTGTGTTTTTAAGTCCCCAATGTATGCATTCTCCGTTTTCTTTAAGTGGGCACTTAGTGCTATGAACTTTCCTCTTAGCACTGCTTTCATTGTGTCCCATAGGTTTGAGTATGTTGTCCCTTTATTTTCATTAAATTCAAGGAAGACTTTAATTTCTTTCTTGATTTCTTCCTTGACCCAGGTGTGGTTCAGTAGTTGACTGTTCAGTTTCCATGAGTTTGTCGGTTTTTTGGGGGCAGCGTGGTTGTTGCCTTCTAACTTTAATCCGTGATGATCTGATAAGACACAGGTGGACACTGATATTTTTTTGTATCTGTGGAGGTTTCCTTTGTTTCCGAGTATGTGGTCAATTTTTGAGAAGGTTCCATGAGCTGCAGAGAAGAAGGTATATTCTTTCCTATTTGGGTGGAATGTTCTATAGATGTCTGTTAAGTCCATTTGCTTCATTACCTCCAATAATTCTCTTAATTCTCTATTCGATTTCTGTCTGATTGACCTGTCCCTTGGAGAGAGAGGTGTGTTGAAGTCTCCTACTACTAGTGTGTGTGGTTTGATGTCTGCCTTGAGTTCTAGTAATATTTCTTTTACATAAGTAGGTGCTTTTATATTGAAGGCGTATATATTCAGGATTGAGACGTCCTCCTGATGAATTTTTCCTGTTATGAGTATAAAGTGACCGTCTCGGTCTCTTCTGATTGATTTTAGTTTGAAGTCAGTTTTGTTAGAAATTAGTATGGCCACACCTGCTTTTTTCTTAGGACCATTTGCTTGAAACACCTTTTCCCAACCCTTTACTCTGAGTAGGTGCCTGTCTTTGTGGTTGAGATGTGTTTCTTGCAAACAGCAGAATGTTGGATCCTGTTTTCGTATCCAATCTTTTAGCCTGTGCCTTTTTATAGGTGAATTGAGCCCATTAATATTAAGTGATATTAATGACCAGTGGTTGTTTACTCCGGTTATTCTTATTGCTTTTGGTAGTAGAGATTGTGTGTCTCCTTTCTTTGAGATGTGCTCGTGAAGGGTCATTAGATGCCTGGGTTATTGTAGGCAGTGTTGGCAGTGTTGGATTCCTTGAGTTGCGCTTTTCCTTCTATTACTTTCTGTAGGGCTGGATTTGTGGCTACGTATTGTTTAAATTTGTTCTTATCCTTGTTTTCTCCGTTGATAGTGAACGATAGCTTGGCTGGGTATAGTAGTTTGGGTTTGCATCCATGGTCTCTTAGCTTCTGCAGAACCTCTATCCAGGACCTTCTGGCTTTCATAGTTTCCATCGAGAAGTCAGGTGTAAGTCTGATCGGTTTACCTTTATAAGTTACTTGCCCTTTTTCTTTTGCAGCTCTTAATATTCTTTCTTTAACCTGTATATTTTGTGTTTTGATTATTATATGGCGAGGAGATGTTTTTCTTTGATCCAGTCTGTTTGGTGTTCTGTATGCTTCTTGAATATTTAAATGAATATCTTTCTTTAAGTTGGGAAAGTTTTCTTCCATAATTTTGTTGAAAATATTTTCTGAGCCTTTGAGCTGTGACTCTTCTCCTTCTTCTATTCCTATTATTCTTAGGTTTGGTTTTTTTTATTGTGTCCCATAGTTCCTGAATGTTTTGTGTTGAGAATTTGTTGGCTTTGCTGTTTTCTTTGATCTGTTCGTTTATTTTCTCTATGGTGTCCTCAGCATCTGAGAGTCTTTCTTCTAGCTCTTGTATTCTATTGATTATGCTTGTTTCTGTAGACTCTGCTCGTTGGCCTAGATTTTCCATATCCAGCTGGTCCTCAGTTTGTATTTTCTTCTTTGCCTTCATTTCAGTTTTCAATTCTTGAACTGTTTCCATTACCTGTTTGATGGTTTTTTCTTGGTTTCCCAGGGTATCATGTACGTATTTACTCATTTCTTCAAACTTTTTGTTATACTTCTCATCCATTTCTATAAGGGCATTTTTTACATGTTGTTTAAGGGACTCTATTATCTTCATAAAGTCGATTTTTTCCACTTCTTCTGTGTTAGGTTGTTCAAATACTTCTGTTGTAAGATCATTGGGTTCTGATATTTTCATGTTGTTTTTCGGATTATTGGGTGAGTTCTTGCCTTGGCGCCTGCCCATCTCCTCCTATTGATCCTATCCAATGGATCCTTTAGAAACCGGATCAGGTTTCCCTGCTGGCCAAGGGCTCCGCTTACAAAATGCCCTCACTCTCTTTCGTGGTTCCTGCTGCAGGCCAAGAACCCTCTCACCCCTCCGAAGGATCTTCAGGACAGGACCAGGCTCCCCTTGTGCCAGTGACCTGGCCAACCAAAGGCCTACCTCTTTGATTCAATTGTAGTAGGGCGATCTGCTCTCCTTATTGCACGCCTGTCCCAGCCGCTTGGGTCTTGCCGCCGCTCCACCGCGTCTGGCGCCACCGCCGCTGCGCCTCTGTGCGTCTGGCGCCGCTGCCGCCGCTGCGCCTCTGTGCCTCTGGCGCCGCCGTCGCTGCGCCTCTGTCCTAACTCCTGTTTTCATGCTTCTGCTACAAGTGCTTTGTCTACTGAGCTATGTCTCAAGTCCAGGAACTTCATGTTTTGTAAGGTAGCACCAGGGTCACCCAGTTAATAAGCATAGACCTAAAATTTTAGTCCAGATATGCTTTAACTTGGAAGCTTCCCTGTCTTTTTAACATCATTTTCTAAAGCGTGTTCCATATGATTGAAGTCTAGAGTTATTAATAGCTGTCAGGTGACATAAGTTCTGTGGCCAAAGAAATTTTAGAAACACTGAGTTCATTAGAACGTGACACTGAACAGATTGCTCTTGGGAGGCAGAGTTGAACCCATTCTTCACAGAATTTGGATACACTTAGCCCTAAGACTCTTTAAACAGAGACTTTCATAATGTACAGTAATTTTGCTCAATACTTACTTGGTAATGAAACTTTATCTTTCAGAAGTGTTTAATTGGACTTATTTTTCAAGGAAAATTTCAAGGAACATTTATAATTGCACCTCTCAAGGTTATTAGTGAGCTCCCAGCTAAACACAAAGGCAAATGCTGTCCCGTCTTTATCTTACTGCACCCTGCCTGCTGTATTTGATACTCTGAGCACATGCTCCTCTTTGACTTATTAGAACCATCTTCAACTTTCTTTTCTGACCTCACTGCAATCTACTTTGTCTGGTTTCTCTTTTCACATCTTAAATGATAGTCTTTCTGGGACTCTATACTCAATCTTTTTTTTTTCATATAGCAGTATTCATCCTTCCTATGAAACCCCATTTATTGTGCCAAGAGCCATATATATATATATATATATATATATATATATATATATATATATATATTCTTCCCTTTCATGTATCTATAGCACATATTTCTCCCCATGTCATATTTCCAACTGCTTCTTAGAATGTCACTAGTCATATCAGCACCCTAGATTCAGCACTTCCTAATGGAGATGTCACTTCTTACTCAACAACCTATTTTACATGTTAGTTTTGATTCCCATGCTCCCCAAATCAATTTTGAACCCATAAGATAAGGCTGGGTCCTTGATAAGTAATAGAAAGCAAAGCCATTCTTCCTATGAATGGAAGAATTAGAAGCAGGAATTTCACTTATTTCCAAAACAAGAGGAGGACACAACATCCTTGCACAAGATGCCTTGTACACCAGAGAGGGGCTTGTATATGCTTTATGCAGCAGCAATATCATAGCCAGTGATTTTTATCTGAGGTATGACTATTGCTAATTGAAAAATTTCCCCAGGAGAGACTGCCTTTGATGCAGTTAATGAAAAAGTATAGGAAGGATAGTTTTCCTAAACTCTGGGATGTAAATAGAGACTGCTAGTTTATTTCCCGACCATCCAGACCCAAATAATCACAGAGAAAGTATATTAACTACAACATTCTTTGACCTATTAGCTCAGGCTCTTATTAACTCATATCTTAAATTAACCCATTTTTATTAATCTATGTATCACCTGGATGCTATGGCCTACTGATAAGGTTCCAGTGGCATCTTTCTCCTTCAGCAACTACATAGTGTCTCCTTGACTCCACCTACTCTCTCTCTTTATCTCTTCCAGCCTGGTTATAGTCTGCCCTGCCATAGGCCAAAGAAGCTTTATTCATTAACCAATAAGAACAACACATATACAGAAGGACATCCCACATCACTGGGAATTATGAAGAATAGAGTCACTAAAAAGAGATCATAGTTATATTTTCCCACAGACATTTTGGCCAAACAATTTAAACATACACACACACACACACACACACACACTCTCTCTCTTCATGAGAGCAAAGAGTTGAGGTAATGGAAGTTAAGATGGGTAGCCATGGTCAGAGAAAATTCTGAAGTATCAGATTATAAAAGTGTTTTCCTAGCCAGGCATGGTGGCACACACCTTTAGTCTCAGCACTGAAGAGGCATAGAATGTGAATCTCTGAGTTTGAGGCCAGGCTAGTCTACAAAGGGAGTTCCGGGACAGCCAGGGGTATTACATAGAAAAACCGTGTCTTGAAAAACAAAAAGTGTTTCCTAGTGCTACTATGTTTAAGAAGTAGGGTTATCCCAGTTTTAAATCTGATGCCCTTTTCTGTCCTCTGTGGACATTTCATACATGTGGTGTATATACATACATTTTGGAAAAGAACCCATACATGTAAAATCAAATAAAAAATGTTTTAAAGAACAGTAGGAGCTAGGCAGTGGTGGCAGTTGTCTTTAATCCCAGCACTTGGGATGTAGAGGCAAGGTAGAGTTCGAGGTGAGTTCAAGGCCAGCCTGGTCTACAGCGATAGTTCTAGGACAGCCAGAGCTACACAGAGAAACCCTGTCTCAAAAAACCAAAAAGAGAATAAAAGGGACTAGGGTATAGCTCAGCACTAGAACTCTTACCTGTCAAGGCCTTGAGTTCAATTCTCAGCACCTCATACAGGTACTAATTAAAGATATACCTATTGAAAAGAAAGATATCACATAGATTTATTTGTGAAGTACTTCTCATTAAACAAAGAAAACAAGGAATAGGAGTAATCTATGCTATCTGCTATCTGTGTAGTGATTACCTCTGGGGAAGAGAATTGGCAATAATTAGATATGAGTACAAGAAACCTTTGGAGTTTTGTGGGTACTATTTCTTAATCTGGATTCTTTGCCAAGGTGAACATACACTTTTGACTATTGTAGTTTTATACAAATATTCAGTTCAATAAAGAACTCTTTAAAAAGCTTAAGTGTGCTGTGCAGTGATGGTGCATGCTTTTAATCTCAGCACTCAAATCTCTGTAAGTTCAAGGCCAGACTGTCTACCGAGTGAGTCCCAGGACAGCCAGGGTTATTACACAGGGAAACCCTGTCTTGGGGGGAAAAAAGCTAAGTGAAAATTAGCATTGAGATACAAAATAGAGTCTATCTTTATATTCTGATTAAACATCAAACTAACAGATATCAGTGGATGGGTAAGTAAAATTTTTCCTCAAAATCTTTTTTCATTGCATTTCAGTGTCAACTTTATAGCCTGGCATCCACGACCGCCATGACTTGATTCAGCATCCTTTTTCAACCATATGGATAGAATAGCTTAGGCCTTGGATTCCCCTAGACCCATAGTTTAAACAGCTTTATCACTTCTTGCTTATGTAACTTTTGACTTAGGCAAGTCACGCAGCCTTTTAGAAACTTAGTTTTCTTCCCCTTTGAAAGAATATCATACCTGCTGACTAATTGCATATGGAATAAAACCTAGCATATTATTAACACCAAATAAATGTTAGTTTCATTTTCTTTTTAACAACATGACTTTTTTCTTCTGTTAATCCCATTTTTCTACCTTGAGTGCCTATTCTCTCAAATTTCCATAGTCAAATAATAACCACACTTAAAAATTACTCTAGAAATTCTAAGAATTATTTCCCCCTTAAATTCTTTTTTTTTCTTTTTGCTCTTCTCTTCTCCTTTTTTTCTAGACAGGGTTTCTCTTCACTGTCCTGGATCTCACTCTGTAGACCAGGCTGGCCTAGAACTCATAGGGATCCACCTACCTCTGCCTCCGAATGCTGGAATTAAAGGCATGTGCTGCCAACACATGGCTAAATTCGTTTATATTTTAACTGCTTCTTGTGATACATTTTAGTCTCTCACTATAGTGTTTAGGAGTTGCCGAAGGCTGCCTTCTCATTGAAGACCCAAAGAGCATCGGCATTCTTTCTAAGCAGGCTGTTGTGAGAAGCAGAGCCCACTCAGTTCAGTAAACTAGTGCATGAAAAGGCAGGCTGAAAAAGCTATTTTGGCCCTTTGACATTCATTTTTGTACCAAGAAAAGTTCAGATGTCTAATCAAGCATGTGGAGTGAGGGTGTCAAGTTGTAGACTGTTTGACCCATCTTTTGCATTGGTCTTCTGTTAAAAAGGCCTGTTTCAAAAATAACTTTTCTTGTGCACTTGGAATTTACAAAGTGATGCTTGTGTGATACTTATAGTGAGTGTGTGATGGTCATTATAATGAAGCAGGTTAACACATAGAGCAGAGCCTCACATATTATAAGCATTCGATAAACATCTGTTATTGACATGGTCCTTTTTGTAACAAGAGAAGCTAAAATGTACATATTCAACAAAAATCTTTAACATAATTTTATTTACTGTATTCCTCATTTTATACATTAAATTTCTAGACCTATTTGTCACATATATATATATACACTATTTTATCTTATTTTTGTAACTTTTATTACATTTTAAAAGTTTATTTAGTATGTGTGGTCATTCATGTATGTGCCTGTATGTATGTGTGCGGGTCAGAGAACAGCTTGCATAGGTTCTGTCTTGTCATGTAGATCTTGAAGATCAAATTCAGGTCATTAGGCTTGGCAACAAGTGTCCTTACCCATGGAGTAGTTTAACCAGCCCTATGTTGTTTTATATTTTTTGGCCTATATTTCCTCATTTTCCCCACCCATCACTATTTTCCCTATCTCTATTTTTGTTTATCTTTATTATGTTGCTGAATATTTCTTTTAACTGTCTCTTCTGTTTTCCAGGTATAGTTCTGTGTTCAAGTATATTTTTAAATTTTGAGATTATAATATAGTTATATCATTTCCCTTTTCCTTCCTCCCTCCAGACCCTCCCATATATTCCTCCTTACTCTCTTTCAAATCAATGGTTTCTTTTTTTTTTATTAATTATTGTTACACACACACACATATGGGAGTGCGCACATGCATGCTCAGCTACTTAAACACAACCTGCTCGGACTCTATACTGTTACTTGTATATATATATTTTCAGGTCTGACCATTTGGTGTTGGATAACCAATTGGTGTGCTCTTCCCTGAGAAAGACTGTTTCTCCTGCTCTAAATATTTCTTAGTGTCCTGTAGGGTTTTTTTTGGTAGGGTTGAAGCCTCCTGGACTTTCCCCTGGCCCCCTTAAAGGTAACGTGTTTATTGTCATTGTCCTAGTTCAGCTCCTTCTCCCTGGAGAGAGAAGTCATGTTAAGGCAGTCATGTTCGTGAGAGTTTATGGGTATAGCCTCTAATATTTTTTGGAGACACAGTCTCACGGAAAAATTCCTGTTCTTCTGGCTTTTACAATCTTGCCCTCTCTGCTGTGATCCCTAATCTTTAGGGGTGTGAGTTGTACTGTAGTTGTAGTAATTGAAACTGGGCTGTACAACTCTGTATTTTGATTGGTTGTAGTTTTCTTTATTTGTGTCTGTTTCCAAAGGGAAGTGTGTTTAAGTCTTAAATTTTATTTATCCCATCATGTATGTTTGTATGAATGCTTATACATGTATATACAAACACTACATTTTTATTCATCTATTAACAGATGCAAGTCTTCTGGCTTATCAAGCTAAGAAGTCAGTCATGACCATAAATAATTTATTGCAAGAGTAATACTTGTAGTGAAAATAGTTAGCCTTGGGCTATAAAGTAGCAAATAAGCCTGATGAGTTAGGCGGTTAGAAAAGTCCTATCAGAGGAACTCCTAGAGAATATTAAACTAGCAGTTATTTTTTAAGTACCAGAAAAATAAAAAAAAATGAGCTTAGAGAGATGAAATCAAGGGTAAACCTGCATCCTGTGTGTATGTTTGTCATAATGGAGATCCATAGCTTCTTATACATGCCACTAACCATCAGTTTTAAAAGTGGATACATCTTTTGGGGTGATGGTGGCACATATCTTTAATCCCAGCATTGGGAAGTAGAGGCAAGTGGATCTCTGTGAGTTCAAGGCCAGCCTAATCTATAGCAAAAGTTTTAGGACAGCTAGGGTTAAACAGAGAAACATTGTCTCAAAACAAAACAAAATCAAACAAACAAGAAGGAAATATTCTAAAGTCCAGCTATAGTTTAAACAATAATAAAACTGTTGATAGTACTATTATTAGTGTTACTGCTGCTGCTGCTGCTACTGCTAATACTACTGTTTGCAGTGCTGGGGATTAAACTTAGAACCTCTCACATGCTAAGCAAATGCTCTATCACTGAGTTATATCCCCACCCTTTTCTGTCTCTTCCCTTTTCCTCCTCCTCCTCCTCCTCCTCCTCCTCCTCCTCCTCCTCTTCCTCTTCTTCCTTCTCCTCCTCCTCCCCCTCCTCCTCCTCTTCCTCCTTATCATCATTACCCCTACCCCTTCTCTTTCCCCTTCTCGTTCCTTTCATCTTCCTTTTCAAACAGGTTCTCATTCCCAGTCTGTCTGGAAACCCGCTGAATAGACTGAGCCAACCTCAAACTTGTAGCAATCCTCCTGCCTCAGCCTCCCAAGTGCTGGGATCATATGCCACCACATGCAGCTAGGGGATGGAGAGGTGAATCCAGGGTTAAGAGCACGTGTTGCTCTTGCAGCAGACCCAGGTTTGACTCTCAGTACCTACATGATGACTTACAACCCTCTGTAACTCCAGTGCCAAGGGATCAACACCCTCTTCTGGTCTCTGTGGGTTCCAGGCAAGCATGTGGTACTTATACATATACAGGCAAAACACATACATTTTTTTTTTAATTTGGGGAAAAAGGTAACTTCTTGAAGTCAAAGGAAAAAAACATGTTATTTCTTAGTTTTTTCAGCTTCCACATCCTGTGGTTGGGTGTCACCTTCAGGTATTAAAAGAAAATGTATTTATTCAGCACACACCTAAGGACACTTGCGCATAAATAGGTAAAGATGACAAGTTGGGAAGGGCATTCCAGATGAGAACGAGCATCCTGAAGCAGTTCTTGACAGGTGAAATAGAAACTGTGCATTGATTTCCCCCAAAGGCACTCTTCCTTCTTGGCATCTGTGCTATTTTCCTTCAAGTTGTTTCTTATTTTTGACAGTTCAGTTTTTGTTTCCTTCACACCCTTTGCTATCTTCTGCTTGTCTCTTAAGTCTCAATGATTCCCAGACTCTGTTTCTCCATCTTCCTCTCCTCTAGATAATCTAATTTGTGTACTTTCCTGTGACTGATGAATCCCAGTTGCAGTCTCAGTTGTCTTTCATGAGCTCCAGACCTACAGCTCCAATTGCCTGTGGATATTGTCACCTGTATGCTCAGAGGCACCTAATAATATTCGATCTGTACTCATCTTTTCTTTCTCCACCATGTCCTCTTCTATAATTTTTTTTTTCAGTAAATGATACTATCAGTCACCCAAGCACAGCATTTTCCTTCTCCCTCACAATAAGATATGGATATAACAATTGCTTTGTTAGAACATCTCATTCTGTGAACTGCCTTAGACCAAAGATAATGACACCTTTTCACCATGCCTTGTTTAATATCTAGGTAGTTGATTGGTATCCATCTATTATTATATTTTGTTCTTGTTTCATTTCTGTTATTGTTATTTTTTAAAAAAAAACTAGCAAAAAGCCACTCAGGGGAGAGAAGGTTTATTTTACCTCGTAGTTCCAGTTTACAGCCTGTTATTGAAGGGAAATTACATTTGCAGCAGCTTGAGACAGCTGGTCACACATCCACAGTCAAGAGCAGAGAGAAACAAGTACATTTATGTTCACGTGTTTGTTCTCAGTTAGATTGTTCCACTCTTTACAGGTCAGTATCCCCTGTATTGTAATGGTGCTGCTAAAGTAGACTGGGTCTACATCAGTTATCTCAATTAAATGATGTCCAGTAGTCACCAGTGTGATCAATTTCTCATTAAGACTCTCTTCTCAGGTGATTCTAGATTGCGTCAAAGTAACAATGAAAGCTAACTATCACTGTGTGTGTGTGTGTGTGTGTGTGTGTGTGTGTGTGTGTAATCAATAGTTCTGGAAGATTCTGTTTAGTTTATACTAAGTCTGACATAGGAGCAAGCACTTTACCAATTGAGCCTATATTTTCCATTTTTATAAGAATACTGTCAGATTAGAGCCAACTTTGATGAACTGATTGATGGCCTTGGTGACCTTTTTAAAGACTATATCTCCAAATAAAATCACATTATGAGGTAGTAGGATTTAGAATTTCAAAGTATAAATTTGATGGAGGAAGGTCATTGGCCAATAAAGAAACTGTTTGGCCCTGTGGGTGGAGTAAACAGAACAAAATGCTGGGAGGAAGAGGAAGTGAGGTCAGAGACTCCACAGCTCTCTCGGGAGCAGACGCCTCAGAGAGAGACGCCATGCTCCTGGCTCCTGGGCAGACGCACGCTATGAAGCTCCGACCCAGGATGGACATAGGCTAGAATCTCCCCGGTAAGCGCACCTTGGGGTGCTATACACAGATGATTAGAAATGGGCTAAATTAATATGTGAGAATTAGCCTAGAAGAGAATGGGCCAAGCAGTAATTAAATAAATACAGTTTGTATGATGTTATTTCGGGGCATAAGCTGGGCAGGCGGCCGGGGAGCTGGGAACGCAGCCCCGCCGCCCTTATTACTACATAAATTGGGAGGGTCAGGTCACAATTTGTTGTAGCCTAGCCTTTCAGAACCACTTACCATGAACAATGTAATTTATACACAACAAAAGTGCCTTTCAGTTCTGAAAGCTGAGATGTTCAAGATCAAAGCACTAGAAGGCTCCGTGTACACACACACATACATGTACACATGCACATACACAGTGAGAGAGAGACAGACAGACACACGCACACACACAAACACGGGGGGGGGCTATAGTTCAGGAACAATATTTTTTTTAGTCTTGTAGTGGTTTGAATGAAAATGGCCTCCAAAGGCTCATAGGGAGTGGCACTATTATGAGGTGTGTCCTTGTTGGAGAAAGTTTGTCACTGGGGGTGGTCTTTGGGGTTTCTGAAGCCCATATCAGGCTCTTCTTGCTGTGTGCTGATCCTACCTCTCCAGCACCATGTCTGCCTATGTGCCTCTATGTTTCCTGCTATGACAATGAACAAAACCATTAAATTGTAACAAGCCAGTCCCAATGAAATATTTTCCTTTCTAAGAGTTGCTGTTTTGATGGTGTCTCTTTACAGCAATAAAACCCTAGCTAAGACTAGTTTGGACGCTGTGACTTTTGATCAGGGTTGTGTGAAAGCATAAGTGTGTATATGACTTTAAGAGTCTTTAAACAGCTTTTTCACAATGGGTTTGCCGTCAGAACGCAGGTGTTGTGAAAACCACCGCTAATTCAAAGCCAAAATGGGAAAGGAAAAGACTCACATCAACATCGTCGTCATTGGACACGTCGATTCCGGCAAGTCCACTACAACCGGCCACCTGATCTACAAGTGTGGTGGAATCGACAAACGAACCATCGAGAAGTTTGAGAAGGAGGCTGCCGAGATGGGAAAAGGCTCCTTCAAGTATGCCTGGGTCTTGGACAAACTGAAAGCTGAGCGTGAGCGTGGTATCACTATTGACATCTCCCTGTGGAAGTTTGAGACCAGCACGTACTATGTTACTATCATTGATGCCCCAGGACACAGAGACTTCATCAAAAACATGATTACAGGCACATCACAGGCTGACTGTGTTGTCCTGATTGTTGCTGCTGGTGTTGGTGAATTCGAAGCTGGTATTTCCAAGAATGGGCAGACCCGTGAGCATGCACTTCTGGCTTACACCCTGGGTGTGAAACAGCTAATTGTTGGTGTCAACAAAATGGATTCCACCGAGCCACCCTACAGCCAGAAGAGATACGAGGAAATTGTTAAGGAAGTCAGCACCTACATTAAGAAAATTGGCTACAACCCTGACACAGTAGCATTTGTGCCAATTTCTGGTTGGAATGGTGACAACATGCTGGAGCCAAGTGCTAATATGCCTTGGTTCAAGGGATGGAAAGTCACTCGCAAAGATGGTAGTTCCAGTGGAACCACCCTGTTGGAAGCTTTGGATTGTATCCTGCCACCAACTCGTCCAACTGACAAGCCTCTGCGACTGCCCCTCCAGGATGTCTATAAAATTGGTGGTATTGGGACTGTCCCTGTGGGCCGAGTGGAGACCGGTGTTTTAAAACCTGGCATGGTGGTGACCTTTGCTCCAGTCAATGTGACAACAGAAGTAAAGTCTGTTGAAATGCACCATGAAGCTTTGAGTGAAGCTCTTCCTGGGGACAACGTGGGCTTCAATGTGAAGAACGTGTCTGTCAAAGATGTTAGACGTGGCAACGTTGCTGGTGACAGCAAAAAAGACCCACCAATGGAAGCTGCTGGCTTCACTGCTCAGGTCATTATCCTGAACCACCCAGGCCAAATTAGTGCTGGCTATGCTCCTGTACTAGATTGTCACACAGCTCACATAGCATGCAAGTTTGCTGAGCTTAATGAAAAGATTGATCGTCGTTCTGGCAAGAAGCTGGAAGATGGCCCGAAATTCTTGAAGTCTGGTGATGCAGCCATTGTTGATATGGTTCCCGGGAAGCCCATGTGTGTTGAGAGCTTCTCTGACTATCCTCCACTGGGTCGTTTTGCTGTTCGTGACATGAGGCAGACAGTTGCTGTGGGTGTCATCAAAGCTGTGGACAAGAAGGCTGCTGGAGCTGGCAAGGTCACCAAGTCTGCCCAGAAAGCTCAGAAGGCTAAATGAATATTATCCCTAACACCTGCCACCCCAGTCTTAATCAGTGGTGGAAGAACGGTCTCAGAACTGTTTGTCTCAATTGGCCATTTAAGTTTAATAGTAAAAGACTGGTTAATGATAACAATGCATCGTAAAACCTTCAGAAGGAAAGGAGAATGTTTTGTGGACCATTTTTTTTGTGTGTGGCAGTTTTAAGTTATTAGTTTTCAAAATCAGTACTTTTTAATGGAAACAACTTGACCAAAAATCTGTCACAGAATTTTGAGACCCATTAAAACAAGTTTAATGAGAGAAAAAAAAAAAGAGTCTTTAAACAGCGACAAAGGACTCTTCAAAACCCTTTCAGTCATTTGCTTCTGAAATGGACATAGCCCACAGCCTTGGACAGTACAGGCAGAAAACTTAACTCCTTAGTTTATTGTCTATTGTTTATTGTTTATTGTCTCTTTAAGCTCAAGATTCTAATTGGGCATGGTGCTTGACCTGGTTGTAGAACTGAGGCTTGTCAGCAGTTTGTGACTCCTGAGGCCTGCCTTGCAGCTTGTCAGGTCACATTTGGGCTGTATGGCAGCTCTGTCTTAGCACATCAGTAAATTCAGCAAGTCCCTGCCAGGTTCATCATTCCCTTAGGGCAGCATGTTCCTGGGGGAAGAAAGAGGAACACCTCCCATTGCCAATCATTCTCTGCATGTATATAGTTGCTAAATAGTTTGGGGAGAGCATAATTCTATAAGGAGGAGAAAAAAAAAAGACTTTTCTCAGGCACCAGAACAAATGATTTTCCCCACGCACAGAAGAAATCCCAGCTGTGTGACCACATGTCAGCCTCTTCGTGATACTTCTGGGTTTTCTTAGTGGTAGAGAAGGAAAATAATCACAAGCTGACTCCTATGTAAAACAGAACTGAGTTTCTCCTTCCTTTGTCTCCATATTTATGACTGCCATAATGGCACCTGTTGGTCCTGACCCAGCCAGTCTCTGGCAGTGACTTCTGGAAAGGGAGGCCAGGTTTGTAGTAGGCATGTTCTTTGCTTCCAAACTAGTTGTTTCTGATCTTAGGGATCTCTAGACTGGTTACTTGAGGGAGAGAATTATGACTCTGGAGGCCCTCCTGAATGACCCTGTGGTACTACCTAATGACTTCAGTTGAAGAGGGTTTTGTGCACCAGGTGGCCTCCTGACTAATCCCATCCATTCAGCTCCCTATTAGAGCTCCTGCCACTCTGAACCTTCCTACAATTCTGCGTGAGTGTCACTGTCTCATTTTGAATTTCTATCTTGACTCATCTGTCTCTAGGCGAAAATCCCTGCAAAGACTTAAATTTGGAACTAGACCTTGAGAATGTCTGTTGAAAGCATTTCACAGTTTCTGGAAAAAATGCCTCTCCCTTCTTAAACCAATTTGTTTTCCTAGCTCTGCCCAGTGCACTCTGGAGCAGGCTAGCTTTGAGGATGTTTCCCAGATGAGGAGGACACTGTGCTACTTCTTACTCAAAAAAAGTACCTGGTCGTCTTAGCCTGCCTAAGATTATCAAGGATCAGATTCACTGTGACAAAGAGGTCTCTATTGTTGCTCTTAGAGCCAAAGAAACAAAAATGGCCTACTACCTATCCCAGAGGAGAATGATTATTTTGTGGTCATGTCCTGTTTGAAACTGAGCCCTGTAGGACAGTGGTTGAAGGAATATCCCCTTCATTACCAGAGCGTATGCTGACTGCTCTTTACCACATTTTATCCTCTGTATTAGTTATTTATTTCATTGCGGTGATAAAATACTTGACCAAAAAAATCAGCTTCAGGAAGGATTGATTTATTGTGGCTCATATTTTGAGGATGCAGTCTGTCTGTCATAGTGAGAAAGGCATGGTGGCAGGAGCTCGTGTGAAGCAGCTGCTCATATGGAGTTTACAGCTAGTAGGCAGGGAGAGATGAACACTGGCACACTATTTACTTTCTCCTTTTTATTCAGTATCAGTCCAAGAATGGTACCACTTGCATTAAGGGCAGGTCTTTCCACCTAAAAATGCCTTTACAGAGGCATCCAGATGATTTTAAATCCTGGCAAGTTGACAGGATTAACCATCACATCATCTTTGCTCTTGCTCAAGCAGGGGGCAGTGGTAAGCACAAGAATAATTTGTGGTCAAATTCATGTGAAATTTGAAGGTTCTAATGGGAGATAGATAATTTTGTTGTGCTTCCTGATGTCTTGAACATATCTTCCATTCTCTGAGCCATCATTTTTCTAGAAAACCAAAGCTGCTTAAGAGAGGGGCTGTGCACATTTGTACAGGTGAACCAGACTGGGTCCATTAAACTCAGGCCGAGGCCTCAGGAACTTGAGGCCCTGGGCAAACCCTAGAATCCTACTGGTGGATAGGGCATGAAGAAATACGTTGCTTAGGCAATGCCCTGGCCCTGAGGATCTTCCTCGTTCTTGATAGTGTGAGCTTTTTCTCAATTTAGAATGCCTGGACCTAGACCTCATAAAGGACAGTTACTGCTCTTGACTCCTTATGCTTGGCTGCAGAGCTGGGGAAGGAATTCTGATTTAATCAGTCTTTCCTCTTATTTGTGTTAAACCCTGTACCTCTCCTGGCTCAAGCCTGGGAAACTCCACAGTAAATTGGCTGTGATTTCCACTGAAATTTGACAGTTTTCAAGTTATTTTCTTCCTCTGTATTTAGATGTGGTTATAGTTGTGCTGTCATCTAGCCAACTCCCAACTGGGTTAGGAGGTATTTGTTCTGCTGTCAGTGTTGGCTGCATAATGAGGTGGATGGTTAAGAAACGGGTTATTTAGCATCTTCTGGAATCTAATTTTTCTGCCTTGGCTGAGGGGAAATCAGTGTTATTGGAAGAAGACAGAAAGGAGGCAAATGTTGGCTCTGAAACCACCCCTTTCTCCTTGAGATCTTGGATAAGATATGGAGATTATGATTGATTTAAAATCTTGTTTTGAGCCAGTCACTATGGCTCAGGAACATGTAATTCTAGCATTGGGAGGCAGAAACAGGAGGATTATTGCAAGTTCATAGCTAGCCTGGGCTACAAAATGAGACTCTGCCTCAGACAAGCCAAAATTAAATAAATCAAAGCTTTGTTTATCTCTCATATAGGACTGCCTGCCCTACAATGACAGATCTCAGGATAGTGCCCATTGACTTACCACCTGGTTTTTGGGTTAGATGGGCAAGATTCTTTTGTGGATTGTTACAGGAATGTTTGAGATAAATTCTGAATCAATTAAGTATGCTGAATCAATCAATTTTGCCACCCTGTTTTTGACCTGAGGCCTGAGGAAGAAGAAGGACTTTCCTCATTATGCCAGGTTCAGGGAAGGCTGAAGAGAAGCAGTGCTACTGGGTTGTTACTGGCAGTTCAGGGGTAGGCATAGCAAGCAGTGTTTTCCTGTCTGTGTCTGCAGAGTGTAAGAAAGGAGCCTGTTTCATGTACCTGCCATTTTATGTTCCAGAGCTTCAATGGTACCTGCATTATACTCAGATATGATGTCACGGTGAGCAGTTTGGGTTGTCTCTGAAGATAGACACTTGATTTTGTAGTATGTTCTACATAGACTTATGAAATTGTTGGGATTAGGACAACATGAGAACCACTAGACTAGAAAATCTCCATAGAGATAGGGCTGCCATTGGTAAAGGCAAGCTGGGATATTGGGGAACATGGACATAGAACTCTGCATTTTAGACAGCTTTTGATTGATGTTGTATTAATTTGGGTTGCCAAGTTCTGATTTCTGGATTCCAGAAGCAGCCTTTGGTCTTGACTGCTGCAATTGAGAGTCCATTTTGGTTTCCTCAGTTTCTCCTCCTCCCTAGTTGCTATAATGTCATAGCCTAAGGGAATTCTTTTGCAGTAGCTGTTCAGGATGTGAACTATGAGAAAATGGCATCATGAGATGAAAACTGCGCTTGGTCACTGCCCCTGTCCTTCAGCTTCTCTAAAGGCTGGTGACAGACCTTATAAATCGTGAGCTAACCCAGAGCTTATTTTAATAGAAGAGAAAACTGTCTTTGTATTGTGCACTAGCCATATTCTGGGTTCCCCCTGAGATTCAGAGCTCCTCTGTGTTTTCTGTCTCTTAAATTCTATGGCTTAGATGTGAAAGGGGTGTATAGAGAGGAAAGAAAGGATAGGGAGGAAAGAAGGAAGAAAATGGGGGAGGGGGAGAGAGAGTAAGATCTATATTTAGCAGGGAGAGACACTCACCAAGGGTGTGTGAGTGAGCTTGCTGGCAGGATTGTGTGTGCGTGAGTGTGCTGGGAAGGGGGTGTGTGCGCCAGCAACGTGTGAGGAGGGCTGGTGCCCTATGGGAGAGTGCATGCAGGCAGGAAGCAGCTGGAGAGGAGGAGGAGCAGAAGCGGAGCCGGAGCTGCCCTGCTTTCCTCTCAGTCTCAAAGCCGGGAATGGATTGAGTTAGAATTCCACATCCAGTTGAAGTTTGCTGCTGTTGCCTTCAGTAGCCTGGTCTTCAGAATCCCCCCTCAGCAGAGAGGTGTGGACCAGACTGGATTCCTAGATTTGCAGCCACCAGACTCCTGCCCCGCCTTCACTGAGGGGATTTCTCTGCTAGGCATTGTTCCTATCATCAACTTTGCACGGAGGAGCCAGCCAGCTAGGTGCAACTGAGAATAACAGCTCCTTGGCTCTGTTTGTCGGTTGGGCAGGCGGCTGTGCTGTGGCTCAGAAAGTTCGTCCTGTGGCTTCTCTGTCATTCTAAGGAGTGCTTCTAAATGGATTACCTCTTAAAGGAAGCACTTGCATTCTAAAACTTGAGAATCTGTGGCTTTAATGGTTTTTTCCCCCTTTTCATTTCTTTAACCTTATTTTGGTTGCAGCAGTAAGGTAAGTGATATTGAATATATGATTGACTCTGAACGACAAGCAGGAACAAAAGCAAAGCATTTGTGGGTGGAATATGGAACAGCTACATTAATTATATAACTGCTTGAGCCAAGTTGCTGGTGGGGGTCATTATAATGAGTGAAAAATAGCATACTCAGCACTGGGGTGGAATCTTCACATACACGTGTTTGTGTACTGATAATCTGGCCATCCATTCTTCCTGTATATTCTGCTGTATGTCTACAACTACCTGTCCATTCCATTGGATGTGTGCATAGCTTCTGTCTTGACATGTCTATATGTGTTTATGACTAACCTACCTGGTCCTCTCCTGTATATACATTGCATATAGACAACCATTTTATTCATCGTATATGAATGTATATTTATATATACATATAAACTTATCTCTACCTCTTTCTAATTCGTATATAGAGCTCATTTGTCCCTCCATTTATGCATTTATACGTGTACTTAGGTAACCTTCCTGTTCTTAGGTATATTCAGAAACCTTTCTATATTTCTTCTTACATGTGTGGAGAGGGGCTATACTGTCCAAGTCTGATATGTACATGTCTCTCATGTATACAAATGCCTTATAAACAAATGTCCATCCTGAGCTTTCCCATCTTTGAATGTATGTACACATACATATAACTTGTCTATTTATGTGTATAGTCAAAAAGCCTTAACTTTGCAAATTGAAAACTTACTTAATCCTGGCCTTTCTTAGTGACCTTGATCAAGTCTAATTTACCCTCTCAAAGCTCTATTTTTGTCTTCTATGAAATCAAAACAATAATTCTTCTTGCCTTACAGGGTTGTAATAATATGTGAGAATCATGTAAACTGAAAATTCTAAATAAATGAGTCTTTTGCCATCATTATCTGCCCCTCTAGTAGAACGTGCATCTAGCTGCATTAAGATTACACTCTTGCTCATTGAAGGTCTCCAAACCTTCCATGTCAATAGATAGCTTCTGCTGAAGTAACAATGTTTGTTCTGTAGTTTTCTCCAGAATATTGGAAAGAAGCTACACAGAGCTACAGGATGTTGACAAATGGTTGGATTGAGAGGGGGAAAAAAGGGTCTCATTTGTTGCAGTTAGGACTTGATATTTGGTTCTTTGTAGCGTTAAGGAGAAGTGAACATGTCCACAAACAGAAATGAGCTACTTCCAACTAGGATCAAAGTAAATAGGTAAAAAGCTGAGCGAAAGAAACAGTTCACTGTCACTGTGATGACACTCTTCTCTGCACTCAGAGGCTATCTAGAGTATTTCCTACCCCAGATTTCTAAGGCCGTGTTGTCCAATATGGTAACCACTTGCCACATGTTACTGTTTAGTCTACTTTGATTTTTTTTTGAAACAGAGTCTCATGTAGCTCAGATTGTCCGTGAACTGTATATAGCTGAAGATGACCTTGAAATCTTGTTCCCCCATCTCTGTCTCCTAAGTGTGGGGAGTGGACCAGGCACTTACATTTAGGTCTAATGACCTGAGTCTGATCCTCAGATCCCACAAAATGAGAACCAAATCCCACATGTACCCTGACATATGTACACCTCTGCATGTGTATACACACATATAAATACTTAGATTATAGATGTGTGCTACCATGCCCAACTAGTTAGTCTGCTTTGAGATGTTCTGGAAAATAAGATGTAAAATATGAGATTCAATGATTTAGTATAAAAAAGAATACAAATATATAATTAATGATATTTTTATTGATTACATGTTGTAATAATATTTTGAATTTGGAGTTAAATAATACATATTAAGATTAATTTTACATGCTTTCTTTAGTTTTTTATAGTTTTGCTAGGATCAGGGCAGCTTTTCTTGCTGAAAGGGCAGGTGAGCCCTTTTAACAGCCCACAACAGCAGTGGGGATTCTCTCATGTGCTAGGGAGATAATAGCTAACTGATACCCTGGTAATTTTTGTCCTAAATAAGTTCTAGAAAATTGTGAATACATACTACTGGGAAGAGATTTCCAGCTGAGTTTTACAATGGAAATAGGTTGTTGGTCATTAATCTAGAAGGAAACCTGAACCTTGAAGTTTTCATGTTGTCGTGGAAACAGAGGAGGATCAGACTAAATAGGAGACTGCATTCTAATCCAGTTATACCATCAATTCCTCATGGTACTGAGATCTCACTGTGTGCCAGTCCCAGTGCTTTTTCATAGTGAGGTCTTGTACTCTAGGTACTAGGAATTTGAACATAAATGAAGAAAATTTATTATGTTCTTATGGTTCATATCAATTCTGGGCCCATAAGCAAGAACTTAGTAACAATAAGGATATTCTCCTGACTTAAGGGTATAATCTTAGGTAATTGGGCTTTTGAGAAGCTAGGGTACTTATCCCATCTAAATACTTTAAAGTTAAAAATTTAGAAAAAATACTTTAATAGCCAAACAAGAGAATTCATTGGTATAGGTAGACCACAAGAATGTTGAGAGATAGTACATCCTATATACTGCAGGACTGGGACTAGGCTAGGCCCTTGGTCTAGGGCATTCTCATTTCTTTGTACTAATCTTGTTCTTTATACTTTGGGTCCTGATCTCTTTCTTCTGAAAAGATACTCTAGGAATTGATTCTTTTGCAAAGATGGACATCTTAAGAGTCCCTCTACCTGGGGACTGGCCCTAGAATCACTCCTCACAACATCACCTTACAGTATAATTAGTAAATGGCCCAGGGATCATGTAGCCTTGATGGGAGGAGACTTCCTGCTGCCCTCTAGGATTGTTTCACAGAATTGAAAGACTGCTTGATATTTGTTCATAGAATCCTTGCCTGTTTTCCAGAGGTCCCTGGTTGTTTCCTTAAAGCCAAGATTTGGGTCAGAGGTATTTATTTATTTATTTATTTATTTATTTATTTATTTATTTTACAAGCGCTAGTCACATCCTTAATCATGTTTACTTTATAAGTCAGAGAGAAGAGTAAATGAATCAGCCATTTAAGAATACTGAGGAGCGTTTCTCTTGACTTGGTTGTAGTAGGTTGGTGCTGATGGAATGTAATTTAAGTATCTACTCCTGGCCCAAAGTCTTAGATTTCCATCATTAAATCTGGTTACTTCACTTTCTTTTCCTATGTTTTCTTTTCAAATACAGATAGCTCTTGAAGGAGAGGCTTATTTTTCCCAGCACCAAGCATTCCTCAGGGGAAAAAGTGAATGCTCATTTCAGAGTGAGTGCAGGAAGTTAGAGAGTCGTCCACAGTGAACAGGCCAGCGAGACAGGCAGAGTGGTAGATGGCAACTGGAGGCCTAGATTGAAGCAGAGGATTCACCAAAGGAAGTATTCTCTGTGACCTATACCTATCCTGGTTTTATGCATTGCTTCTTTTGTATATTTCACTCCTATAATAAATACTTTTTGTTTACAATTTGTCAGTATTATATATCATTTCATATTGTTATTCATTCTCATCGGAATCCCATCCCCCTAACTGTAACATATAAAGAGTAGAGACTGTTTCTTATATTCTTAGCATTTAGCTTAATACCTGGCATCTCCTTTATGTATTTATTAATTCAAATTGACTTGGAGATCAGATGGATCCTCTATATGGCCCCTGTAATTTCATTCAGTAGTAGCAAAGAGAGACTGAGGAAGAAGGCTGACTTGAGTCTCCTGGCTTCACAGGTTGCCCCTTTTCTGATAGTCTGTTGAGCTCTGAGCAGAGTGGCTGGTTAATCCTCAGGTAGTACGTTGAACTTATCTTTTGCTTTGAAGCCTAAAAGCCAGAATGGCTGAATGAATTTGGTCCCATTGCAGAACGTGTATGCTCAACAGGTAATTGTTAAATTCAGTCCTTTGAGAGGCAGTGGCTACCAATTGAAAGAAAGTTTGAAGGGTTTTGTTTGTTTGTTTACAGGGAGAAGCTGCTATTAACCTGGCTTCTTGAAACCCAGGGTGTTAATATTCAGGCATTTGTACTGGCCTGCCCTTGGGGTTCTGAAGGGCTCTGTCCTCAGCTGAGCCACTAAGAGAACCTCCTTTGCACATTCACTACATTCCCTTTTCAAAGGGCCCTGCCCACCTTCCATCTCTCTCTATTTCTGTCTGTCTGTCTCTCTCTCTCTCTTCCCTTCTGCCACTCCTGTCCCCAGGGGCTAGATTCCCTTTTCCCCTCCCCCCTTTTCCAATTTACTTTCCCCAAATTAAAAAAATAAAAAACCCTCCACCTGAACTTTGTTGATGTCTTTCTCTTATGCTATGCGCCACTATTTTCTAAATTACTACACAGGTTAAAGCAGTAATGGGTGGATTGGACTTGTTTGTGGCCTCACAAAATACTTAAGTGAGGGGTCCCTTGTTAAAGTAGAGTTCTCATAGGAGCTGTCAAGATGGCAGGGAGCTAGGAAATAAGAATTCATGTAGTTTCTGTCTCTTAGTTCTTGACCTAGTTATCTCCTGTAAAAGAACCAGCTCATCTTTATCCCAAGTCCTATGACTTCTGCTGCTTCTCAGTCCAGGGAGGTACAGTGCTTTTAAATTTTAGCTCCATAGACTAATTGTAGATGGTGACTTTTCTTGAAAATGAGTAGCTATTAGGTCAGCTTTGTTCTTTAAGGCAGTCAGAGGATTAGCATCCCTATTACCTGAGCAGTACAGTCACATAGCTATAGTGCCTCTCCAAGGCACTATAAGTCTATCCTCCAGATAGACTTAAGCAACACAATCACATAGATATGGTATCTTGAGTCCCAGAAAAACTGAATCAGAATATTGATTGTGCTGTTCCAGGCTGAGCCTGAGCTTCCATCTGACTCTGTTGTGAGTCTATTATTTGTGGGCCTTTAGTTGTCTGTCCCATTAGACTTGAGTATGTTGACTGCCATCTGAGTTCTGAACAGTGCTACACCTGTACTTTACCACTGTGTTCTGGAATTAGCTGTAGTGATACTTTTCTTCCTTCAATCTGAAATACTTGCCATGGTTTCTTTTTCAAGTGAATGGTTGCTATCTGAATCCTCATCAGAAAAACAAAATAGATAAGAAAGAAACGTCCTGTGTTGGTCTTTTCATTGTGTGCATGGTGGTTAAACATCTACACAATCAGCCCTGAGTCAGAATCTAATGCTGAATTTTGTGAAGGTTCAAGTAAGAAGTCACTAATTGACCTTAACTTATCCACATCCCAGGAGCTTGTCTCAATACTGATACCTTTGTACTTGCTAAGAGCATAAAAGACTTGATTTGGTTTGAATCAATATTTTAAAGGGAGCCAAAGAAAGAGCAGGGATACCTATAGCCTTTAAGGCTGGTCAGGGTAGATTCTTACTGTCTTTGAAGGCATTGTTCTTATCCTGCTTGAAAGCTTGGTCTGATTTAAGTTTTCTGTTTCTTTCTGATCTGAGTGTACTATTTTTCTTTTTCATGAGCTACAGGATAAGAGCCAAGCCAGGAACCAGGGGCATGTGTCAGGTTTGAGACCCATACATGAGGTCATTCCAGGCAGCACTGTGGGCTAAGCCAAAGACCTCAACTAGCAATAATTGCTAAAAATCAATCAAAAAAAAAAAAGAAAAGAAAAAGAATAAAGAAGGAAGAAAGAAAAGGAAAACGCAGGACAGGCTCTTCTAAGGCAATTCTTATTAAACATCCCAACAAGAAATAAGAGACAGAAGCAAAGAACCAGCACCTCTCCTAAGGGGGAAAATGAAACGATTGTTGCGAGAGTCTGAGGAAGAAATCATGCTCACGTTGGGACCTTCATCCAGCCTCTCACCAGATAAGATTAGGGCAGAGACTATATGTGGTGTCAAGAGCAAGTCCGCAGGCCCTACTGGATCCTTACCAGAAGACAACTTCCTGCCCCCTTGCTGTGAGTCAACAGACTCCACCACTGCTGGAGAGAGAGATGGGGACCTGGGCCAGCTTTGCATCTTTGAGCAGCAAACCAGCAACCAGCTTCCTCTGACTTCTGCTGCCTGTGTTTCAGGGTCTGATTCTCATGAACTCTCACCTGCCAGCTGTTTAGAGCCTTCAGAGAAAAACCAAGCCAGGCTCCTTTTGTCTAGAGACCCTGGCCAAAACTGTAGCCATGGACAGCAAGAACCTTTGGGAGATGTAGTAGATTATATCATCAGAGAGCTGCAAGGTATCAGTCGTCTTCAGTCTGAGATTGCTGAGCTGCGACAGCACTTGAGCCAAGTTCGGGGCTCTGTGGATGAAGTGTCTAGCTGTGTAGACTCAGTATTGAGTGAAATAGAAGGTTTGCATGTGGGTAGCAGCTCTCTGGCCAAGGTGTGTGATGGGGAAAAGGCCCAGGAACCCCATGTAGAACGATCCAGAGAGGAAGCCATTCTTTATCTATATGGTCTTCCTGAACATGATGGGGAAAACACCGTGGAGCTAGTGGACAGCTTCCTAGCTAAGCACCTCTGTGTTAATGGTGTTCAGTGCAACAGGTACATCAGAGAGGCATATAGGGCAGGCACAGCTCCTGCCCCCCGGCCTATTGTGGTGAAGCTTGTCCATCTAGAGCACAGGGACCTCATTTTGCAGAAATCCATCCTCTTGCAGAGTGTGGGGGTCAGGGTTGCTACCAGAGAAGAGCCAATATGGCCACAAGGGTGTAAGAATCCCACAAAGGACTCTCTATCATGCTTGCAACAACTTCAAGACCATAGTTGGAACTCTCTAAACCAGGGTAAACCAGCTCTTCAGATGGAAACAGGGAACAGAAGATACATGATGGGACCATATCAGACGAGGACTCAGAATCAACATAGAGGACCC
Source organism: Microtus oregoni (assembly GCF_018167655.1). NCBI lineage: Eukaryota > Metazoa > Chordata > Mammalia > Rodentia > Cricetidae > Microtus > Microtus oregoni. The sequence continues at coordinate 5,482,430 of NW_024543076.1, read as the reverse complement.
CAGGTTTCTGAGCAGCAAGGCCTTTGCTTCCCACCAAAGAATGGTTTAGCAAAACAGGATGATGTAGGAACATCAGGAGCATCCCGGGTAATCAATGATCATTGTGCCAAACTATCTCCCCTCTCTCAACTTGGGGAGTCTTCCTCGGTGTTAATGTCAAAAGAGGAAGATTGTGGAAAATCACAGATTTTCAAACAGGGCAGCCACGAACGTGAAGCATGTAAAGTAACAAAACCACAAACTGACTGCAGCGATAAAAGCAAGGACAGCAGTTGCCTTTCACTGTCCAGCTCACTGAAAGCAGAGAGGGTAAATGCAGAGGACACAATTCTAGGCTGCGAAGCTGGTCTTGATATTCTGAGCTCAAGGCAGCTGGAGGACCTTTTGGCAGACAAATCTAGAAGGTTTACAACTCTGAGCTCTGATAGCACAGTGGAAGAAATGATCATAGGGCCAGAGACTTTCAGTAACATGGTTCATATTGACCTGAATGAAGAAGAGAACTGTGCTGCCCAGGTCCTTAAGGATGTCTTTGATAAGCCCTCCTGTATTCTAAGTGGCTCCCAGGAGGATGAGGATGTAGAAATTAAATTTCACTCAACTAAACTGAGTCGAGCAATCCACCACTTTCGTTTGGCTCTTCAGGGGGTGTTTCAGAAGCTGGAGAACAATGAATCCATCAGTCCTGAGGACCTGGAAAGCAACGAAAGTGGTTCCCTATCAGAGAACAGTGATAGACTTCTCAGGACAGCAAGTTCAGGAGGAGCGCATGATTGTTCAGTGGAGAGTCCTGGAAGTCAGGGGAGTGAGAGCTTTCTCAGTATGGTCTCTGGTGGAGTAGGCATCTCTACACAGGGTGATCAGACATCTCAAGACCCAAGCAACGTCTCTCTTGCTTCTAATAACTCACCTCTTGCAAACTCATTACTCAGTTTCCCTCTAGCCCCATGTCTGGGAAATGAGACTTGTTCCAGGCCTGACTCTCCTGATCAAAGCAAACTGAGTTTAGAACAAGTATGTGCAGAGACCATTTACCTCAACAAGTGTATCAACAATTTTAAAAATGTTCTGAGAGAGAAAAGACTGAAGCAGAAAAAACTTTTGCAAGAGCTAGTGCAGACGGCAAGCCATCTTTCAGTAGAAGACATCCCCTCAGGTATTCTGAGTTTCTGTGTGGGATTCCAGCTGACTCAGTATGGCATTCATCTGCTGATGGGGTTGGTCCATGGCTTGAATCAGTGTAAACTGCTTTAATACATACCTTAAGAAAATCTATGGGAAATAGAAGGAAAGAGAATGCTAAGGTAGTAGAAGAAGTTCTAGTCTCTGTCCTTAGGACATTTCCAGTCTATTAGGGAACCATGGGAAGTAGACTTTCCAAAGAGACCAGAACATTTGGGCCACAGTAGGCTGCAGTCGTAGACGTGGGAAGCAAAAATGGGAAATAAAGCACGTTTATTCCTGGGTACCAGAGGGGCAGAAAAAGAATCCTATGTTGTATTTTAAAATACTTCTTTCTGGTAGTTGATGGTGCTTTTTCATGGCCACTGGAAATTTCCTTACCTCCGCCTCTCCCTGTCACCATCCTAGTTCTGGCCTTGCCCACACAGAGTACCCCAGCAGCTACCTGCTTATAATACTGGCCCTGCCCAAGGGCCCAGCTGCCCTCCATGGATCATATTCCCCTTCTGCTTTCCCCAAATACCTGAGAACTAAAATGAAATGTGTTTCTTAACAGCAGGAAATGAAAGAATTTGTTTCTAGGCAGTGTGGAAATACTTGGTTTTACATTTTCTTCTTCCAATCAAAATTAAATTTATCCAAAGAACATATGCTATATTTATCCAATCTTAAATGTAAATGGGGTTATTCTGTTTTGCATATAACCTGATTCGGTTTCCCAAGACAAAATGAAAATGGAGAAATGTATCTTACTGGCAGAGGTGTAAGGGATCAGATTCTCGTACATTGCTGATGGGATGGGATGATGTAGCTTCTAAGGAAAGCATTTGGAAAAATGTATCAATGTTATAAATATACACACCTTTTGAGCCCTCAGCCTCACTTCCAGGAATTTATCCTGCAGACATTTTTACATGTGGAAGTGGCATATGTACAAGGCTATTTTTGAAGTATTATTTTTAATAGTAAGGATTGAAAGCAACCTAAATGTCCTTTAAACATATAATGAAATAAAATTTTGGCACACATAAACAATGGGATGCAGTGCCATGTAGCTATAAAAAAAAGTGAGGTAGCTCATTATTCAAATGGAAAGCTACCCAAGTTTTGTCAACCTGGAAAAAAATCATAGTGCAGAATGGTATGTATGAGATTGTATGAGATCCTTCCATTTCTATAAGAGAGGGGAAATATTCATTCTCATAGGGCCTGCTGTAGTAGATAATACTGAGGGAAAGATACATGAGAAACTGGTATCGTCATGTATTACTTGACAGAAATGCAGCCGGAGAAAGACACTATTGGTAACCTCCTTATTGTGTTAGCACAAAAGTATACATACATAAACCTAGATGGTATTGTCTACAGTAGACCTAGACCACATGACATACAACATTCTCATATGTAGCCTGCTGTTCACTGAAATGATAAGTAGCACATGGCCATATATTGTTCTCCCTGGGAGAAGGTTTATTGGGTGAAAAACTAGTGGAATAGAATGGAGATTTTTTTAAAATTTTAAATACAAAATATACCTCTTCATTATTTAAGAATTTAAATAATGTGAATGGTAATGTCAGGTCATAAAATTCAGTTTAGAAAGAAAAAAATTGAAATCATGCCACTCTCTTTCAAATACTTCTAGAGCTGTTCTAACTTATATCTGTATAAAACAATCCAAATTCCTTTACTTGTCATTACTGGTCTCGGGTTTATCTTTTCTTGTTCCACTGTGCCCCCTCCCCAAAGGAAACTTCTGTCGTTCAGTTGTCCTTGCTTTTTCTGTTTTCAGTGTATTCGCGTATATATGCTTCCTTCTGACCCTAGGCACAGCATTCGCCATGTCAGCCTGCCGCATCTTCTCATTCCTCAACAGCCCACAGCACTTTCTATAATTCCCCGTCTATAAAGGATCTTTTCTTCTTTATTCCGAAGTCAGCTTTTTTTCTTCCTTGAACATCCAGAAATGATTTCTTTGCACAGCAAGAGAAACACTGTGTTGACAAAGCAGTTCACCTTTACAACTCCTTAAAGCTTGAAGGAGACCGGCTGGGCCAAGAAAGCCTGGAAATGACTGCCATACTTTAAACTGCTGGTCAGTCTTTAATCTTCCTCCTGATGAGTCAGTCAGTCAGCAACCAGACACAACTGGTAGACATTTTCTTGTTTTTATTATGAGAGTTTTAGTATTGTAATTTACATATTCTAAAATTGTCCTTACATCCCTTCAAAGGTGGTCTAGCATTCCTATTGTTTGTTTGTTTACATAATTATAAAACCATCCATTATCTAAGAAGATTTCTAACACCTTAAGAATCCCCATTGACAACCAGTCTCCCACCCCTTTGCCTTCAGCCTCTGACAACTACTAATCTACTTTTTTGTGTGTCTTCTGCATAGTTTCCATAAATGAATTTCTATACTAGCAGACACTTTGTGTCTGGTTTCTTTTATTTAGCAATTTTTTTTTTTAGTCACTAGTGGTTTTGCACATATCAGGCTTCATTTCTTTTTGGGACTGAATAATATTTATTGGGTGCACATTCTGTTGACAGTCATTTGGAGAATTGTTACTACTTCTTGCTCTCAAGAATAATGCACCAGCAGTGGTGGCGCATGTCTTTAATCCCAGCACTTGGGAGGCAGAGGCAGGCGGATCTCAGTGAGTTTGAGGACAGCCTGGTCTACAAAGCGAGTTCCAGGACAGCCAGGACTGTTTCACAAAGAAACCCTGTCTCCAAAACCAAAAAACAACAACAACAAAAACAACAAAACAATGCTGCTGTGAACACTGGGGTGTGTATCAGTTTTGTGTGAATATGTTTGTTTTCCTTCTGAGTCAGTTCCCAGACTGCTAGGATTATAGGTTTACTGCACCATGCCCACATTGGATTGTTTTCTATTCTCTTAGATTTTTACTCAGAAGTAGATTTGATATTTCCTGTGGTAATTCTGTGTTTGACAAGTTAGGGAAATATGAAACTATTTTCTAGTGTGGTTACACTATTTTATATCTCTGACAGCAACATAGGGTTTTAATTTCAGACTAGTGTTGGCAACAGTATTTATCCTTTTGACTACTCTTGTGGTTGTGAAGTAGTTTTTCAGTGACGTTTTGATTTGCATTTCCATAGTGTCTGATTTTGTTAAACACCTTTGCATGTGTTTACTGGTTCTTTATATTACTAAAGTAATGTCACTTAAATTTCTGGCACATTCAAAAAATGTTTTCTTGTTATTAAGTTGTATACAAGCTATTTGAATATTCTGGATATAAGTACATTCATTACCAGCTATATTATTTGTAAATATTTCTGTGATTTTATATGTTGTTCATTTTCTTTCTTTTGGTGTTTTTTATTTTTGTTTGTTTGTTATTTCGAGATGGGGGTTTCTCTGTGCGACAGCCCTAGCTGTCCTGGAACTAGCTCTGTAGACCAGACTAGCCTCAAACTCACAGAGATCTGCCTACCTCTGCCTCTTGAGTGCTGGGATTAAAGGCATGTGCCACCACTGCCCAGCCTTATTTTCTTGATGTTGTCTAGGGAAACATTTTTTTCTGGTAAAAATTTTGTTCCTTTAAATAGTCTTTCTATGGAGCTGGGTAGCACACAAAAGTTTTGAGTTTTGATAAAATTCATTTTATCAGCATTTTTTGTGATTATCATGACTAAGAAACCATGGTTTAAAACAAAATCCCAAAGGTTAATATTTGTGTGTGTGTGTGTGTGTGTGTGTGTGTGTGTGTTATATGTGTAGTATCACATTAATTTTATGGTTGAGGATTACAACAACAGGAGGAGCTGTATTTAAGGGTCACAGCATTAGGAAGGTTAAGAAACTCCATTCTATTAATTTCTACCATATGTTTTGAGACAGGATCTCTCTGAGTTTGGAGCTCAGTGATTAGCTGTATTTTCTGGCCAGTGAACTCTAAGGGTCAGCCTGTCTCCACTGCACCCCACCCCACACTAAGATTACAGATATGTGCTACCATGTTCTGCTTTGTTTGTTTATTTTTATTTTATTTTTGAGATAGGATTTGTGTAGCCTTGGCTATCCTGGAACTAGCTTTGTATATCAGGCTGGCCTCTAATTTGCAGAGATCTACCTACCCCTGCCTTCCAAGTGCTGGGATCAAAGGCATGCATTCAGATTCCCAGCATGCTCTGCTTTTTCACAGGTGCTGGGGATCTGACCTCGGGTCCTCATGCTTACACAGCAGACACTTGACTGGACCATTTCCCCAGCCCCCAAACCTTTGTAGTTTGGAGAGTTTTATAGTTCTAGTTGGTATATTTAGGTCTGTGATCCATTTGTAGTTGTGTGTTCATAGTGCAGAGAATGGTCCAGCCTCACTCTTATGCATTATGTACATCTATTTGTTTCCTCTAAAATAGCCTTAGCACATTTATCTGACATGAACTGGACATGAGAGTAGGGGTTTGTTCCTGGACATTCCTCCTCTTTGATCATATTCTTTTATGACCCAATTCTTTTTGAGACATTCTCTTTACTTGGCTTCCATAAAAACTGTCTGGCTCTTTATTATTGTAATTTTCTTTTGTCATTGGTTTCAAGTTATGCTTGCCTATCTTTTTTCTTTTTAATCTCTACAACTTTGTAGCACCCTATAGCTCAACCTTGCCTTTCTCTGTTCATATTCATCTTTGAAATGATAATCTTCTAACCTTATGGATTTTATAGTCATTCTGAGACTTACAGCTCAAGTGTAAACATCTTCCACAAATACCACTCCATATATACTCAGTATAATTATTAGAAAGTAAACAGGTGTCTCAGACAGAGCACATCCCAATCCAAACTCTAGATCTTTCACCTCAATTCCCCGACAACTCTGTTTTTTATCTAGTTTTCCTTGTCAGTAAATTGTGGTCATTCCTGACTTCTTTTTTTTTCTCAGAAAACTAATATCCTATCCATTAGTAAATTATGCGTTCTCTACCTTCAACTTTATTAATTGATTTATTCTCTCTCTCTCTTTTTCTCTCTCTGTGTGTGTGTACATGTGCATCTGTCAGAGGACAACTTACAGGGGTCAGTTCTTTGTGTTTAGCATATGGGTCCCAGGGGTTTAACTCTGTGCTGAGCCATCCTGCTAACCTATCATCTACATTTTAAGCAGTGATCTCTGCCTCCATAACATTCATTTCTCTTTAGGACACATTTTTCTTTCATTTAGATTATTGCAGTAGTCTAACTGGTCTCCTTGTTTAAACTCCTGTCTCTCTATAGTCTGTTTTTAAATAGCAATCAGAGTCGTTGTTATAAAAGGTTGCATTGCTTCTTATTCAAAACATTGAGTAATTTTTTTTTCTTTCACTCAGAATGAAAGCCAGAGGTCTTTTGGGGGCTTGAACTGGCTCTTCATTGAAAACTTGCTATTCTTCCACACCAGTTTTGTTCTCACCTGAGACTTACACGTGCATGCATTAGACCTAAAATACTTTTCTTCAAGAGCTCGAAATGTTATTTTTATTCTTTTCCTCCACATCTCTGCTTAAATGTATTATTATGAGTCCTCCCTGTCAACTTTTAATTTAAAAAGTTTGGTTTTTTTTTTTTTTCCGAGACAACCTTATATATACTACATTGACATTTAGTTCACTGTGTAGCTAAGGATAGCCTTGAACTTCTGATTTTTCTGCCTCTCCCTCTGAAAATGGTACAGGCTTCTAACATATTTTCTTTGGTCCTGGACAAGAGAGGTTTTCTTTCTTTCTTTTTTTCTTTCTTTCTTTCTTTCTTTTTTTTAAAAAAATTGTTTTCTAAGTCCTGAAATTTCTAGATTCCTTTTGCTAAATACAATACATAGGTTTGCCAAGCCTTCTGGCTAAAAAGGTAAGATCAAATATATAGTGCTTATTCTCAAGAAGTTCATAGATTCCTTGATCACAAGATGTTCTCAATAAATTCACAGTTTTCAGGCTAGGGGATAGCTTACTTGGTACAATGCATGTTTACAAACTTTAGGATCTGAGTTTGATCCTCAGTACTCACATAAAGCACCAGGCATTGAGGCACATACCCCTGTAATCCCAGCACTGTGGAGGCAGAAAGAGGAGGCTCTCTAGGGCTTGCTGGCCAGCCAGTCTAGCAAATTTTGAGTTCTAAGTTCGGCAAAAGACCCTGTCTCTAAAAGTAATGTAAAAGGCCAGCAAGATAGCTCAGTGGATAAAGGCTTGTACCACCAAATTTAACAACCTGGAATTTAGTCTCTGGAACTCACATGATGGAAAGAAAGAACTGACTCCTACAATTTTTTTTCTGACTTTCACATATTTACCATGGTACTTGTGAATACTTGCATGATTTACACATACACTCAAAAATAAATAGATTTTTTTTAAAAAAGTAATGTGTAGAATGATTAAGGAAAACACTAACCTTGACCTTTGGTATCTACATACATGTGTATACAATTATACACACATACGAACAAGTCCACAGTTCTCAAGAAATATAAAGGGAGATGTTTATACAGACAACTGCAATGAAACATACTATTGATAATGTACTGCCACAGAAGAGTCCACACAAAAGAGTGAGTGCTGTTGACACATGAAGAAGAGATAGCTTATTCTGCTGTTGGAAGTCAAATAAGGAAATTTCATAGAGGTATTAATATTTGATCTCAGTCATGAAGAATAAGCCCTGGTCTGTTCCATGAGCTTGAGAGGGAGATGTGCAGGCATTCAGTGGGCAGCATGCAGTAAGACTTTTGCAAATGGGACAGATACAGATGGAAGGCAGAAGGGTAAGTTACAATGGTGTCAAAATTTAAAATTTTGAAGTATATGTTGTAATAAGGCATGGTGAGCCACTGATGCTGCCAAGCAAAGGAAAACTGTGATGAACAGTTTGAAATAGATTATGAAGTATGAATTGGAGAAGACCATGTTCAGTGCAAAGGGAGGTGAGCATAGAGTTTCTTGTTGTAGTCCAGATGAGAGGCATTGAGGGTATGGATTAGGTTAGTGGCAATCTAGAATACATATCAGGAAAAAAATGTCAAAAGATAGTTAGGAGTTAGACTACAGAGCATTGAACTATCAGCCCATACTGTACTAGTTAGGATTTCTACAGCTATAAAGAGATACCACGACCATCGCAACTCTTATAAAGGAAAAAACATTTAATTGGGGTGGCTTACTTTTCCAGAAATTTAGTTCATTATCATCATCGCAGGGCATGGAAGTGTGTAGAAGACATGGTGCTGGCTACATATTGATCAGAAGCTAACAGGAAGTGGTCTGTGGTACTAGGCATGGCTTGAGCATATATGAGACCTCAAAGCCTGCCTCAGCAGTGACTCACTTCCTCCTACAAGGCCATACCTTCTAATAGCACCACTCACTTTGGGGGCCCTTTTCTTTAAAACGACAGCACATATTTACTGAGTGAAAAGAAGGAAGAATCCAGTTGTCTGGCTGTGGTGGGGGAGGGAAAGTAAGAGGAGGTATTTTGTGGTGGTGTGTGTGTTTTAAAACATCCTCAGTTTAAACTAAGCATGCGTTATGCAGGTGCTATGCAATAGTCAGTTAATAGTACGCTAGGCTAAGCAGGGATCTGAAGGTGTGTTGTAACTACTGTTAATATCCAGCTGAGATTCCACATCTATCCGTTTGTCATATTCTCATGTGTGTGATGGTGGAATTTGTCAAGGCATGATATGATAAGTACTAAAAAGAGGACAAAGATAAAAAGATCTTAGATGCCTTAGTAGGACTTAATTAACTACTACCTGGATGGACATCAGGAAAAGCTGTATCAGCCTGGAAGATGGAATGAGTAAATAAATATGTGGATTTTTGACTATGTGAGAAAATGAGATTGTAAAGTCCAAGAAAGTAGGTGGTAGAAGAAAATTTGGGGATTAGGATCAAATCTTTAAGAGCCTTGATGGCTTTGTCAGCTTATTGTATATTTTAAAAATTTATGTGTGTTTGTGTGTTTACATGTGTGTGTGTGTACACATTCTTGGGCCTAAGGTTAATGTCAGGAGTCTTGATTACTTTCCACCTTGGTCATTGAGGCAGGGTTTCAAATGAACCCAGAACTTGCTAATATAGCTAGTCTAGCAAACCAGGTTGTTCCAAAGATCCCACATCTCTGTCTTCCAGGTGCTAGAGTTAAAGGTGAGCTATCTTTCTGTCTGGCATCTGTTTGAGTCTGGGGCATTTGAACTCCAGTCCTCCGGCCTGTGCAGCAGCATTCTATTCACAGAGCCATTTCCTCACCTGAAATTGATTATATTTCATTCTTGAGAATAAAATTTTGGAGAAACCAATGGCAGGGAGGGGGTAATCAGAATATGGTATGATATCTAGGCTGTGTTTAAGAAGTGGAGAAGGAAAGAAATATTTTCAATTTGAGTCTTTAGGGTCAAAGTATTTCTTGCCTAATTTTCTTATTCAGAGAGAAAAAAGTATCCTCAGGAGGGTGTGATGTGGATGTGAAAGAGTTCTGTTCCTGCTCCAGGAAGAACTTATCTTTCAATCCTCACTCACCTTCCTGGTGCCACACTATTGTAGAGGATTCCTATTACAGAATTCATTCTTCCCTCTAAACAAGTGATCCATTGGCCATCAGAAATAGAACTGATAACTTACGAATTAGTTTCTTCTATTTGCAATATGATAGTGATGGACTTTTCATATGAAGAGACAAGAAAGTGGAAGGGCCTAGTCAAATGATTTCATAGAGAAGGAAGCCTGTGGGCCTGGCCACATGTGGTCCTATAAAGCAGCGTAGTCGCTGATGAGTAGAAAATGATACTTTGTCTTCTGCTGTGACTTGCTTGACCAATCTAAAAGTGTCCATTTCCCTTGGAGTATTGCTCTGAGATTAATACATAATAATCAAACCTGAGATTGGAGTCATAGTTTTAGTATTCAGATCACTGTGATTTCTGTTAGAGCAGTTGACACTCCAAGGTCTTTCCATGTTCAACATCTTGATCCTGGCTGTAACTCTAGGTCCTACTTTGGCCCAGCCTTATTTAGTCTGGAGAAAAATGCCCAGGTCCACAGCCAAGTCTGCACTGTGAAACGGAAAGGGCTCAGCCACCAAGCTTAGGTTTTGAGGAGCTATATACAGATGAAGGTAGCTCATATGGCTTTTGCAGAAAGAAGGTACTGTGTGCTTAGCAGCTTGTGCTGCCTGCAGGAGTCTGATTCTATAGCCTTGGCAGCCCTGACTCTGAACACAGACTGCTTTGGGAGAGGAAAAGGACAAGTGGAATCCCCAGGCAGACCTTGTCCTTTGTATTAAGTACTCCCTGTTTATTCAGACTAAAAACCAGACCAGCTGACACAGGAAGTAAGGATTCTGGGAGTCAGTCAGGTGTCCTTTATGGCCTCCCCCAATGTTCAGAGTCCATCTTCTCCATGTCCCTCTAGGATTAGCTGCCATTCTTTTGGGTTCCTGCAATAGAACTGAACCTACTAACCTTTCTACCCTTTTTGTTTTTTTTTTTTTCCTGCTCTTTCTCTCCTACAGAAGGAAAGCAAGAAGCTCTTCAGGTTGTGCCTCTGGTCATTTGAGCCTATTTTGTTGTTTATTTTCTACTGCTCTCTGATTACTGTGTGTATGTATATGTGTGCATGATCTGTGCTTCTGAGCTGTGGTTCACATTGGATAACATGTTTTTCCAGAAGTTTGTATGCATGCTTCTGCCGTGTGTGCTCATGCCATGTTCCCTGGAACGTAGTGAAAGAATGTGTGTGTGCTGTCATGGATGCACATTCAATATAGCATGTGTGTGCTTCCACTTGTATTCAGTCTGACACTGCAACACACTCGATTGCCTTCCTCTTCTCCTAGTTTGCACAGTGTGTGTCCATTTCCTACTTGTTGCCAACTCTGGCATATGTTGTAACCAACCCTGACTGAGCCCAGCATGTTCACATACTTTATATTTGAGTTCAGGAGCTACGACAGATATATTTAGGGTCTGGAACCCTAAGTATGAAAGTGCATTCATGCTTTTGAGCTAACTCCCTGACCTCTGGTTGAGCATAAGCCTCTGAACGTATACCTGTTGTGTGGCCATCACAAGCCTTGTGAAACACCAATGCCCTGTGCCTGTTAGTTATGGCTCTTGAATTTAGTGAGGATTTATTTATGTTGCTTGTGACTTTGGCTCTAACAAACACTGAATCCTGTTCAGATGAGTTTGTTCATAGGTTCTGAACCTATAAGCACAGGATTTATGTTCACCTGGACTTTTCTTTAGGTATATCTCTGTCTGTGAGCATACCTTCTATAAGTATTGGCTAGACTTCTTCCTGCTCCTTCCTTCCTTCAGTGTGCTGTGAATGCATGCTCTGTGCTTCTGCAAACTGTTGCCCTCTCTGAGCACAGGAAATGTTCACGATCTGGGCCTAGCTCCCAAAGACTTTTTTTGTCTGTTTTCTGAAGCCAAGTAGTTTCTGGCAAATGTCTAATTCCAAAAATTAAAAAAAAAAAGAGGTAAGAATCCTTTCAGTACAGTAGCTGCTTCCAGAGGGAAGATATGGCCTGGTTGGTAGGGTCTAGGGATGCACAGATCTCGGCCTCTGCCCCAGCATCCTTGGGAGACTTGTTCCCCATTGCTCTCACCCACTGTTATTTCTCCTGTTGGCACATTCCTAGCCTTCCCCTTACCACTGTCCTCCCCTCCAGGACTAGGATGGGAGGCAGATGAGCTGGAATAGGGATGGAGTAGACAGATGGGTTAAAGCTTGGGGAACCTGGCAGGTGTTTACAGAGGAGGACCTCCAATCCTAAGTCCACCTGAACTGTTGCCCTCCTTTCCATCACCCGTTAGCCCGTCTTAGCTCCCCATACTCTTCTGTCTGTCACTCCATCCAGAGATAACCACCTTATTTTTGTCCCCCTTCTGGAGCTCATTTGCACTAGGATAGTTAAGGACCAAGGCAGTTGGGGTAAAAGGAACAAAGCTCGCTAGGAGGCCCCAGACGTGCCAGTATTGATTTCTTGTTACTCAAAAGCCTGCACGATGGCTTTCCTGGAGACCCCTGTTAACTTTAGAACTCTTTCTTCTCTGCACTGCTTAAAATTTTTTTCTTGTTCATTTGTCTTTGTGCTCTTGTTTTATGTAGAAACCTTTAAAAAGTGGGTTTTGTTGGGTTTTTTTTTTTTTTTGGTAACTGTTCCTTTCTTGATTGTTTGGTACCTCAGTTTTCAACTTCTTATCCTAAGTTTTATGTACTGTAAAATCCACCAAAATCATAGCCCAAGTATTTAATCTGCCCTATAACCTCTTACTAGATAGTTTATAAAATGTAGGGGCTAGACTCACTCTTATCTTTACATAGTGAGCCTGAGGTTCAAGGACCCCAAGCTACACCAAGTTGTCCTCAATAAATGGGATCCCAAGAAATTCATTTCCCTTTCTGTCTCCCAATTGCTTATATAAAGAAGGTAAGAGTTCCAGCAGCCCTGAGATCTTTCTGTTTACTGTGGAGAAGGTACTGCTCATGACAGCAGTCTATTTGATGCCCATGGTAATAGGGTATTGGCTTAGACTTCAGATTGGTTCTGTCACAGAATGGTTCATATGACCTACTTTGCTCACTGCCCAACCCATAGGCACTCTTCCATTTCCCATGAGCTAACTTTTTTCTTCTCTTTTTAAAGATTTCAGATGATGGTGACTCCTCTATGCCTCAGTGGCTCCCAGACGGGTACGTGGTCCTCTGCAAGCTTCCTGTGGACTCCATCTTTTCTTTGGGGATATGTGAGACAGCTCCATATGCTGGATTGTGGGAGGGAAAGGAAAGGTCCTACCATGGTTGGATGGCTGTCTGGGGTAGAGGAAACAGCTGCTGACTGACTCCTTAGAGGCTGAAGCAGGAGCTTTGTGTAACAGTCCTTGGACCAGGAGAGATCACTTTAGCACTCACATCCTTGCCTGTCTAATTTCTCTCTCTCAATTTTATATTTGCATTGATTTTCTGCCTGTGTGTGTGAGGGTGTAGGATCCCCCAGAACTGGAGTTATAGACAGTTGTGAGCTACTATGTGGGTGCTAGGAATTGAACCACAATCATCTGGAAGAGCCAGTGTTCTTAACCACTGAACAATCATCTCTGAATGAGTAGTTTCTTATCTATCGTGTCATAGTGGAGATGTGCTTTTTATGTAGAAAATAAAAGCATTAGAATAAATATATTCATCTGAAATTTTTTCCTATTTCATTGTTGGTGTAGCTGATTGTTTTACTCCCTGGACTCAGTCCTGTTCTAGTTGTGAGTCACACTCCAGTCAAGACACAAGTGGCATCGCTTCTGAGCTCTGGGTTCTGTCTGTGCTTTGTTTCTGACCCATGTGATTGCACCAGAGTCATTTTAGAGCTCAGCTGCTACCCATAACCTACTGATTGTTCTCAGGAGAGGAGCTCAAGTGTCCCCCAGGGCCTCTCCCTCCAGCAGCCCATTTAGTTTTCCTACCTTCCCTTTCCTGTTGCCCCACAAAGGCTTCTGACATCAGCTTCTCAGCTGCCTCCTCCCACTCTTAGCCAGGGAAGAATGTCAGACAGATCACAAAGTTAGCTACTACATTCTCTCCCTCCCTCCCTCCCTCCCTCCCTCCCTCCCTCCCTCCCTTCCTCCCTCCTTCTCTCTCTCTCTCTCTCTCTCTCTCTCTCTCTCTCTTTCTTACACACACACACACACACACACACACACACACACACACACACACACTGTCTTCTTTGGACAAGTCATTTGAAAGAGCCAGCCTTTTCCATCTCTTTCAAAACCTTTTGACTTAACCAAAGCATATTGTAGTTGCTAGAATTCACTGTGAATTCTTGTCACTAGTTGCTTCTTCAGTAAACATTAGATTCTTCTAATAATTATGAAATGTATATATACCAGTAGAGCCTATCCAAATTTGTTTTAAAATAGAATGCAAGGGTTTTCAAAATAATTTCCTCTTGTCTTCCTTTCTGTGCTTCTTAGGCTTGTTGGTCTCATGGAAACAAAGTCCACCGCCTGTGCTGAGAGAGCTAGTTCACTAGACATTTGTATGTTGAATTGGCTCTTCTAGCTTCTGGTCTTAACTCAATTTGTGGCTTCCTTTTTTGCCTATATCACGGTCACATCTGATTTTTCTGGGACTTCTATGTTTAGACCAGTTATGGTGCACAACCCAGCTACCCAGTATCTCTAGCTCATTGTTGTTACTGGAAGCAAATGCATGATTAGTTGAGTATGTTTGTGTGCATCTATAAACTGAAGACTCTGAGGCAGGAGGCCTGTGGTTTATAGCTATCCTTAGCTAGCTATATAGCGAATACAAGGCTAGCCTAGACAAAGTAGCGAGACCCTTTCTCAAAACAAAACCAAGTACATAAGGTTCGTTTTAGCATTGAAAGAGCCAGAGCCTTTTTTTTTTTCCTTTTTAACTCAACCGTATTTTATGAAGGTGACACTAAGACTCAAAGAGGAGAAGGAATATTGGACATAGGGAGTTGACCAAACTGCAGGCAAAATTCAGGTTATAGCAATATAAGACTGATACTCTTTTGGAGACATACTCTGTTTTCGCTTGTTCTTTTTTTAAACTTTATGTTAATAAAATTAGGCAACAACAAAAAATTAGTATACCAAAGTGTAAACACTTTATAGGTCTTCAGTTGCTTTTGCTGTAATTCTTCTCTGGTTTCTGTTGACGGATATTTACGTAGGCATTTAGTATTGATCCAGACTATCACTATCAGAGTCCCTTCGCTGTTACCTCCTACCTCCACTCCTTGACTTTGTAAGTCTCCCGTTGCACTCCCTCAGCCTCTTCTGAGTTGTAGGAACTTAATTCTTCATGGAGACCCTCTGTGTCAGAAGTCTCAAGTAGACAGAACAGATGAGCCTCTTACTGGTAGATGGAAGTCTCCCTCTACATGTCATTGTTTAGTCGTCTTACTTGCCTAGGCAGGAGGCTCTTCTGGTGGAGCCACCTTGTGGGTTTTGTTGTAGCCTAGGCTATACTAGACTTCTCTTTGAGGAGTTATCTGGTCTATGTAGGAGCGGAAGCCCTCTTGGTACCAGTTCCCAAGTTGCCTTTTGAAGTACAAGCATCATCAAATAAACAAAAGTGTTCCAGTGAGTTAAAAGAGCTTTCATACATTACTGAAATGGCAGGAAGCACTGAGAAACTAAAAGAAGATTCCATTGTTAATCCCTTGGATTTCTTTCCTCACTTACTGTCTTCCTTAATCTTTTAAAGGTACATGGAGGTTAGTTCATCATCCTCTGAGCAGGAGGAGAACAAGGATAATAGAATAAAGGACCCGACAGTAGGACAAAGCTAGGACTAAAGATTCTGATGCTTTCTTCTCTCCTTAGGCCAGCTGGAGGGCTCTATGGCATTGACAGCATGCCAGATCTACGAAAAAAGAAGCCACTGCCACTTGTCAGTGATCTGGTGAGTGAAACCTCTGACATTAGCTCAGTAGTAGCCTTTGGATATACACCCCGATAGGACTTGGCAAACTCAGGATTAGAATCAGCCATTTTAGATTTACTGATACTTAATAATGGTTTCAGTGGGTCCTAGTTCTAAATTACTTCTAAGCCAGGACCCTGGGTTCTTCAATGAGTCAAGTTCCTACCTGGAACATTTGTAGCTTATGCCTTAAATACTGAATTCAAAGATCTTATATCAGGCATCTTAATTCCTCTAGGTAGCTTTGCAACCTTTTCTGATAACTGACCCCAACCCCCTGCCTTTAATTTAGATTACTGACACCTTGGTGTGTGATACAAATAACTGGAGCTTGATCCTTCCTAGAAGTCAAATGAAAACTTCCTAAAACATAAGTTCTATAGACTGTGTCTTAACCTAAAACATTGAGAAGATATGATAAAACATTTGTGGAACTGAATTGCATTAGGCTTAGGAGTTAAAGGTGCTCTTGGAATCTCAAGGATGACCAAAAAAACCTCCTATTCTAGGGCTTACATTTATTTATTTATTTAAATTTTTTTTCGAGAGAGAGTTTCTCTGTAGCTTTGGAGCCTGGCCTGGAACTAGCTCTTGTAGACCAGGCTGCCCTCGACTCACAAAGATCCACCTGCCTCTGCCTCCCGAGTGCTGGGATTAAAGGCGTGCACTACTACTGCCCGGCTTAGGCCATACTTTCTAAAGCAGGATCAATGTGAGCAATTTTCTGTAGCCTGTGAGTGGTAGGAATAGAGTGGGACCTAGGCTTTCCCAGAGGCAGCTCTAAGGACAGAAATGAGGTGTGAGGATTCAGCAGGATTTGAACCCTCTTTTTTGTAAGTCTCCTGTTTTCTACTCCTGTGACTCTTATTTCTCTCTGTTCTGTCCATTCTGGTTTTCCTATCCACTCCTTTTCTTTTTTCTCCTATTCTCTGTTCTCTTTTTTCTCCTACCAGTTTCTCTTTCCTTCACTGGGTGAACGGAAATGTCATTTCCCTTATTTTCATCACCATTTCTTCCTTTCTTTACTTCCTACCTGTTCTGTATCTTCTTTTTCATTCTCTTTTTAGTATACCTTATCTTCCACCAGCTTCTCATCTAGCTGGTAGAAGGTGGATTCTGATCTCATATTTTCCTTATTATCATTTCCTTTATTATCTTCTTGCTTACCTTTCTTCTTACTCTTTTATCTCTACCTCCCTTCCCTTTCTCCACAAACTGGTCTGGATCATTTCTTGTTTTCCCTCCTCTGTCTTTTAGCTTTGCCTGTTTTTCACTTTGAGACACACTGGCCCTTAGAGTAGGTACTCTCAGCCTGGACCCTGGACAGCTCTCTGGATGAGAGACAATTTTAGTAGATAGAGTTATTAGAAGATGTCTCTGTGGTAAACTGGAGGAAAGAACCTCTTACTTGCCTCTGAAAGTTTTTGTGCCCTTAGGGGACTTTAACATCATGTTGTTCCTTTCTTTGCTTTCCTCTGCACAGGCTATGGTGAGTGCTTCCAGGGCCCTTCCCCATCCTCTTAAGAGTCCACATTCCCAAATTATTTGGGCCCCTCTTAACTGATGTTCTTGCTGAGGCTCATGAGTTCTGCCTGCTCAATTTCTGCTGCCTTAATGAAGTCAAGTGTCTTCCAGGGGCCTCCTTTAAGACTTTGGCTTGGCAGAAACATGGAATTCCTCTACATAAGAACCTGGCTAGCAGGACAGCCCCCATTATTGAACTTTACTCTCTGTCCTGTTTGGCCTCCACTGCCCCTTTTTACTTGCCAAATACCCTGTTTATTTAGGCTGCTGGCCTTTATTTCCCCATGGATTGGGTGTGGGGAGGTATCTGGGCATAGGAGTTAGCATGGATGGTTCTTATATGTGACTCTGATAGCTTGTGTGTGTATTTCATTCTTATAACCTGTTCCTTACTATATTCTAAGCTTTTAATTTTTCCTTTGCCTTCTCATAGACAAGGAATTTCTATGGGATAAGACACCCTAAGAATAGTGAAAGAGGAAAGCCCTTTGGATGGTGGCTATCCTGAAAGAAGTATCATACTAACATTGCTAGAACAGTCCCTGGAGGACCTGGGGTGTTACATCTCAACCTGGGACTCTATTACCTATTACCCAGGGGCACTTTCTGAGTGACAGTGAAAGTAGAATGGTTATCTGTTATAGTCAAGTGGCATTAGAAACTTCAGGACTTTGCTAGTCTTTTGTGGCAACCAGGGTTGACAGACAGCTCTTCTCTCATAGTCACTGGTTCAGTCACGGAAAGCGGGGATTACTTCTGCAATGGCTACACGTACCTCTCTCAAGGATGAAGAGCTGGTAAGTAACTCATGGACTTTTGTTGAGTCTACTGGCATCAGGATTGATCATCTTTGTAGCCATACTAACTATGAATTTTAAAATTCTGGACATATATGGTTGCCAAGATAATATCTGGTCTTAATTTTCTACACTGGGAGAAACAAGAGTCCAGATTGGAGTATTAAAGCATATGGGCACTGGTCGTGGGTTGTTTTTTTTTTTTTTAAGATTTATTTATTTATTATGTATGCAATGTTCTGTCTGTCTGTTTGCTGGCCAGAAGAGGGCACCAGATCTCATTACAGATGGCTGTGGTTGCTGGGAATTGAACTCAGGACCTCTGGAAGAGCAGTCAATGCTCTTACCCTCTGAGCCATCTCTCCAGTCCCTGATCTTGGGGTTTTATAGTGAGTCGTTTACCCTCTTGTTTCTCTAGAGTGAATGAATGTTCAGATTCAACTATGGGCCCATGCTGGATGACTAGAAGTAAATTTAGTGGGGCCTTCTCTGTGCCAGGCTGGGCTCTGGGCTGGCCCAGGCTAGGTTGTGTTATTCAGAGAAGAAACCAGGTTGTAGCCCTGGCACTTTTCAGCATGGTCATACAGTTGTTGGTATGTGATGGGACATGTGTCTTTCAGAAATCCCATGTGTATAAGAAAACTCTGCAGGCCTTAATCTACCCCATCTCGTGTACCACACCCCACAACTTTGAGGTCTGGTCAGCTACTGCTCCTACCTACTGCTATGAGTGTGAAGGTTTGCTCTGGGGCCTTGCCCGGCAAGGCATGCGCTGCAGCGAGTGTGGAGTCAAGTGCCATGAGAAGTGCCAGGATCTGCTCAATGCCGATTGCCTACAACGTGAGTCATCCCATGGGATGAGGACTGGGGAGCAGGAGCAATGGGGACTTTCTAAAACAGTCTTCAGCAAACAGCAGTGGTGTCTGGTTTATTATTTTTCATTCTGATTTACTCTGAGGATTTTTACTTTTCAGAAAAGTAAGGTGCTGAATCAAGAGATATTGCTTTTCCAAACAATGGGCCTTACAGTTTCCCTTAACTTCCTTTAGGGAAAATCCTTGAACTTTCTATAGCCTTCTGTTGGAGCTCAAATCTCTTGCAGGATTCATTTGGTTCCAGAGGCTCAACTAGAATAGTATACACCATTGCTCGTGTGACTAGAGCATGTTTAATCAAGGACTGAGAGGACAAGAGAGTTCTATGAATTTCCAGGCCTCCCAGAGAAGCCTCCCATCGGTCTATCTAGATCCTAGGAGACAGGATTTATTACTTGTAGACAGATTTTCTAGACAACAAAAGTTTTAGGTAGACGGAGCAACAGACTATAAGGAAAGTGTACCAGATGCTCAAAGCCCAGCTACGTATGTCACGTGTGCCGCTGATGGTATTTGCACATAGGAACAGGAAAAGCAACAAGTTCCTAGCAGGGAAGGTGATAGTACTCAAAGTTACTGCCACTCTGCCCAACTTTTACTGAGTTTGCTCTCAGTGTAGCCAGACTTCAGGAAGAATGGCAGTAAAGGAATGTAGGTAAGTATTCTCTTAGCCCTCTATGTCTCCCAGCTCTTACTCATAATAATGCTTTAAAGGTTGTAGTAAAAGAAGATAAGCAGATAATAATTGTGACGATTTCTTGAGCAATTGCTGCATACCGAGAAAGAATGTGTATTATAATATACATGTTGAAAGACTGTGTATTATACTCTTGTGCCAGGCATGATAGGACACACCCTTAATCCCAGCATTGGGAGGCAGAAGCAGGCAGATCTCTATGAGTTCAAGGCCAGCCTGGTCTACATAGTGAGTTCTTAATTCTAGGACAATTAAAGCTACATAGTGAGACCCTGTCTCAAATAACAAAGTAAAAGAAAAAATCCCAGGAGATAAATGCCACTGTTTTCTCACAGAGAGAAAGTAGTTCACAAAACTAGGAGTGGTAGAACTAGGGTTTAAACCCAGGTTTGATACCAAAGATTTTATTTTCTTATCATACTACACTACTTGTTGAGATTAAAAGCACTAGAACCATAGAGTACAACCCAATTGGCAAGTAAGATTGGCCGAATTGTCTTGGCCACCTACCATTGCTCCACAACATCTGAAACACCCTTTGGATATATTTTGACCAGAGAGTTAGAGACTTGATGGAAACTCTTCCAATATTTATCTAAACAAAATAGTATAATAAATTCCCATCATCATTATCAAGATTTTGCTACCTTTCAAATTTTATTTTAAACTCCTCTGGGCAGGCAGCTGGCATCACAGTGATCACCTTTTTGAAGGGAATTCACAGTATCCTTAAACTTTCCCCATTGTTTCATGCCTCTTCCCACCACTTCTTCCTGACTTGACCTTGGTCTGGGAGGTAGCCTGTTGCTTAGTTCAGGTTTCTGGACCATCCTTCAGGGGCTGCTGAAAAGAGCTCTAAACATGGAGCTGAGGACAGGACGCAGAACATTATTATGGCTATGAAGGACCGTATGAAGATTCGAGAACGGAATAAACCAGAGATCTTTGAGGTTATCCGAGATGTCTTCACAGTGAGCAAAGTTGCCCATGTGCAGCAGATGAAAACAGTGAAGCAGAGTGTCCTGGATGGTACCTCCAAATGGTCAGCCAAAATTACCATCACTGGTAAGCAAGCTAAAGTTTGAGGGCTTAGGGAGACCGTGGGGAAAGCACGAGGAGGAAGCATCTCAAGTATAAGGGAGCAAGGCATTGAGGAAAAAGAATTTATAACTGAGAAGAAAAGAGAATCCTATCATTTATCACTCCTCTCCCACTTAGACCCTGGTGCTAGAAGATGCCAGTATCCACAAGCACTATGAACCATAATACAAGCATATCCAAACAATCTGACATTGTATACTCATTTGGATTTTATAAAAACTGGGCATGGGAGGAAAGGGGTAAGGAGGGGACCAAAGACTAGTTGACTGGTGGTTTGTTGTATGGTGGGCAGAACTGAAGCATGTGTACATTAGAGAGTTGAGGACCAGTGAGGTCAGTGGCCATTGATCAGGAAGTACTCAGGGAAGGAGATGAGGTTCCTGGATTAAACTTTGAAGGAGAAGTTGGTAGCCTATGGCTAAGGTTAGATGTGGAGAAGTAAGGCTCCTGTGCATATACAGGAGGCTTCTCTAAGTTGGAGAGAATGTGGTCAGTGCTATGGGACCTTGTGACTTAACTCTGAAATGTACTTTTCTGATTTGTGCTTGCGCTGCAGTGGTTTGTGCCCAGGGCCTACAAGCTAAAGATAAGACAGGATCCAGTGACCCTTATGTGACTGTGCAAGTTGGGAAAACCAAGAAGCGTACCAAAACCATCTTTGGAAATTTGAATCCTGTTTGGGAAGAGAAGTTCCATTTGTAAGTCACACATGACTCTCTGTCTGGAAACTTATATATTTTAGAAGCGATATTAGAACCCACTTTTCTGGCTTGAGTCCTAAGACTGGACAAAGAGAATCTCCATAGAGATTCTCACCTGTCTCCCTGGGCAGCAGCCATACTTTCTTTGGGTTTCTTCTTACAGTCTTTGGTAGTTTACCCAAACCCTGTCTTAACTAGGTCAGTTTATGGGTCCTGGTGTTTTTTCTAGCACTAGAACAATTTTACTACTACCCTGTGATTCCTCCCTAACTCTGCCTAGGAAGTATGAAGTTTTTCTCAGGACTGAGGAAAGGATGTCTTGCCTATAACTGGGTAATTATGCTTGAAAATGGCAATTGGGTCTGGAGGCGTTTCCCTCTTTCCTAAGGAAAGTCTTTCTTCCTACCCCAGCACATTCCTCCATTCCTTTCCCCTTACCTCTCTTCCTTACAGACTATTTCACCAAATCCTAGAACTTGAATGAAAGTCTGGAGTGGCCAGATGCTTTGTCTTACATCCTTACTCCCCAAAGTATAAGACCAGGACTTTGGGTCTGAATCTGCTAAGCAGGCTAACTATACAGAAAGCAGGTTCTGCTGAGTCCTCTGAGCACTCAGGGAAAGGGATTGGGATACAATGAAATTACTCTCCAGTCCAGGTAGCAGTTACTGAGTAAAGCACCTGTGTGTTTGAGAATCTGAATCGTTCCTATAGCTACTTTAAAATGAACTGTTTCCCGGTTGTCACCTTTTACTCACTATAGATGAACAATTTATTCAGTTCCTATTTTATGCAAGATACTTTACATGGTACTGTTCATCTCAGACTGAGTGATAGAGTTTCTGTCTTCAAGATGTGCATTGTTGACTTGCCATTATTTTTTCAGTAGAGAAGTTACTATTACAGTATAGTATTTTAATGGAAATATCTTGAATATAGAAAGATATGAAAATGGAGGGAATTGAGTAAAACATTCTGCTTGCTACTACTAGTTTGCACTGAGAGACCAAGATCCGGAAAACAGCTTCTGGGGAGGAGAACAAAATTGGAGACAGGCATCTCCCTTCTCCAAAGCAAAACACCACAGAAGAGAAGCCATTCAAGGGAATAATAGAGTGGTAGAAGTTCATAAGCCCTGAGTTGGTACATGGGAGAATTAGAAAACTAAGCAGATATGACCTGATCACCCTACTAGGATCGTGTCTTGGACTCTGAGGAAGGAGCTACCAGTTGTTTCTGGAACCCTGGTATTGTCCTGTTGGAATTGATGATACGGTTAGCTGCATAAGAAGCCAGACTTGACCATAACTACTCATTTCCTTCCTATCCATAAGGATTGAAAACCTTTTGCTTGGATAGACTATTCACTTGGAATCTGAGTGCCACAATCTGCTGTAATTTTCTCTTTCTTTTTCAAGTGCAGTTGGTGGAACTTTGGGGGCTGGAAACTGGAAGTGATAGTGATGCTGCTAGGTCTATCCGACCTAATTCTCTACCTGCTTCTTCCACAGTGAGTGCCACAACTCTTCCGATCGCATCAAGGTACGCGTGTGGGATGAGGATGATGACATCAAATCCAGAGTGAAACAGCGGCTGAAGAGGGAGTCTGATGATTTCCTTGGTCAAACCATCATTGAGGTTCGGACACTCAGTGGAGAGATGGATGTCTGGTACAATCTGGGTGAGGAAACTGAGTCATAAAATGTTACTGTGATTGGAGACCATTCCAAGGGATCTAGGAAATCTATCAAATCACCAAACTCCAGATCATAGCCTGTATAGAACTTGTCTTACATTTAGAGAGCTGACCATTGGTAATGGTGGAAAACGGAATGGCAATGGCTAAAACTTAGTTCTAGTTTGTACATTATTCAAGTTTCAGATCTTTTCATCTCCATCCTAATCCCTAATCCCTAATCCCTGTAAGTCTCTGACCACTCCTGTTCTTCCACTTAGTACAAGGTTATTTATAGAATTTGTGGCCACTTGGATTGTTGCCATTTCCCCCTTGAATTAAACCAGGATAGGGCTATATCTGTAGTTGCATTGCTGTGAATCCCAAGTCTTCTTTCCTTTGTAGAGAAGAGGACAGACAAGTCAGCTGTCTCAGGGGCTATTCGACTACAAATCAATGTGGAGATCAAGGGAGAGGAGAAGGTAGCCCCATACCATGTGCAATATACATGTCTCCATGAGGTGAGCAGCACTTTGAAAGTGGAGAGCTGGAAAGCAGGGGTGGGTTTTGACTATAAGTAAGATTTGCAAGTGCTTGGAGACCTAGGACCATTTTTGTTGTTGTTTTATTATTGGTTCATTGTGCTATTTTGGTTAACCTGAGGGACTAGACCTGTTCTTTGCATTCACTATGAGAACTTCCTGCAATGACCATTGGAAAGACTAAGCAGTGATGTAAAGAAAATTTTCTACTGAAATTTTTAGTTATGATGTGCTTGTAACCCTTCATTCTCTCTACTCTATGTCCTGCAGAACCTTTTCCATTACCTCACAGACATTCAGGGCAATGGAGGAGTCTGGATCCCAGAGGCTCGGGGTGATGATGCATGGAAGGTGTACTTTGATGAGACAGCTCAAGAAATTGTGGATGAATTTGCTATGCGCTATGGCATCGAGTCCATATATCAGGCCATGACGTGAGGCTCCCCTGGGGTCCTGGGAAATAGCTACTAATGCTTTAGGTAGCTAATGAAGGCACAAGACATAGTAGACAGGTGCTTAGTAACCATAAAGTGCAGCGATTCCATACTTTCCTCTTTGAACTGGGTGGAGTGTGTCCATGCCTTAATGCAAAGAAGCATGTATTAGAAAGGGAGTATATTTGCCAGCGTCTCAGGAATTTGCCTGTTTACACACCAAGATCATGATTAGGAAAGGAAAAAGGCTTGAGTAGGTATACAAAGACAGAGACACAGATATCACATGTCTGAGCAAATACAGCGTGTTTTTGCCCATATACGCATATGCATAGCCAACAAGCTGACTTAGATTGAGTCAACAAACAGTGCTCTAAGCTGTAGGGAAAATATTTCTCTGTGGAATCCACCAGTGCACCTGCAGTAGAAATTCTTGTTTATTGGGAGAAACATCAGTTGGTGGTATTGCCATAGAGGTATACATAGGAATCCATACTGCATAAGCAAAGGAAGGCAATTTCACCTGGCTTTACTTCCACAAACCGTAATTGGCTTCTTACTTGACTTCTACTACAAACTGTGAAGAGTCTTTGAGAATGTGGTTTCTGTCTTTCAGGCATTTTGCATGTTTGTCATCCAAGTACATGTGTCCTGGTGTACCAGCAGTGATGAGCACCTTACTGGCCAACATCAACGCCTATTATGCTCACACAACTGCCTCCACTAATGTCTCTGCATCTGATCGTTTCTCGGCCTCCAACTTTGGTGTGAGTGTGATGAAATACATGTATCAAAATGCTGCCATTTGATGGTTTGGTGTGTTCTGGCCTGTTGTATAGATTGACTGACATGCCTAATATTCAGATAGTTGCTACCTTGAAAGATAATCCTTTTTTTCTTCTAGATAAGATAATTGATAGTCTATCTTCAGACTCTAAGAAGTGATGGCACCACTATGCTGTAGAAGACATTTCTGTGTCAACCCAGACAAAACTCCTCTAGTCAGGACCATAATTGAATCACAATGTTGTTTAGTCTTGCAGTCTTTACTCTGAATGTCAACTGACATAAATTCAGGATAAGCAGGATGAAATGACCTATCACAAATGTTCTGTCTGTAGGCATAAAATTACTGATATCTCCACAGTCTACTGCATCTGTGGTCCCTGACTTTGGGTATTTATAATGTTTTTGTTGTTAATAAGTTTTTCTGTAGACGAGTTAATGTTACTGATTAAGCCAATCAGATCCCATTATATATTGACTTAATATCTATTGATGTAATCAATATGAATTCTAGAAATGTTGTGCTAACAGCCTATAGGCGTGTGATTCTACATTTAATGGCACTTTTTCTATGGAAATCAAACTGTGAAAATAGTACATATTATATATTTTAATATTAAAATATACACTAAGGAAAATTGCATGAAACTTAGTTAAAATAGATACTTCTTGTGTCTTTCTGACATCTTTCAAATACAGCACTATTTTCCCTCTCATCATCATTGCTAGACTCTGTTAAGAATGCCCCAGGATAGCTGGGTAATAGTAGTGCATGCCTTTAAGCCCAATACTTGGGAGGCAGAGGCAGGTGGATCTCTGAGTTCAAGGACAACCTAGTTTACAGAGTGCATTCTAGGACACTCAGGGCTACCCAGAAACCCTGTCTTAAACACCCCCACCCAAAGAAAAAGAATACCCAAGAGGCTCTTTGGCACCAAGGTGGCAAGGAAGAGGTGAAGACCCAGTCTCTGTTAGGCTCTTCAGACTATGTAGACTAAGTAGACTGAGTGGACACTGGCCTCACTTTTCTGGCATGCAGCTGTGGGAAGGTGGCCTAGGGGGGTCTTATAGGGAAGTGAAGCAAGGGGCCTGTGATGGAATGAGGAAGATCCAGAATGTGGTAGTCTATATAGGAAAAGTGTCCTGAGGGGAGGGAAGTTGGGAGCTTGAGAGTGTCTGATTGGAACCAGGATTGCAAAGTGAAGGTAGCTAGAAGCAGAGTGTCTTGGGTGCCCACTGCTCTTGTCCATCCATATGCCTGGCTCCTTACCCCCCACTTTGAGTTAATAGCCACTCATTGGCAGGGCTTGGGTATGGGTTGTCTTTTCTCAGCTCTTCCAAGGTCCTTACTACCTGCAAAGAAGCTGAAAGGGCTCCCGAGGGACGGTGAGATACTCTTGAAAACCATACTTGGCCTCTACAGCCTGAGTTCACATCAACTACCCCTGACAATTCCAGACGTCTCTTCCAATCTCCCTGTGAGCTATTTTGGGCTTGTCTCTTTCTCTTAGTCATATGAGTCAAACCAAGGATGACTTAGCTAGACCCTCATCTTAGGCCTTCCCAGACTCTGCTGCTAGGGTTGGGAAGAGCAAAGCAGAAACTGCCTCTTCAAAGCACTCAGGATGAGGTCTCTTTCCAGGCCTGAGTCTTTTTTTCAGTGGACCTTTCCCCAGGTCCTTGGACCCACGAGATGTGGCTGATGCTCAGGGATGTCCAGTCCCCCAACCCTGCTTGATCATGTCACTAATTATTTCCAGTGCTCTCTAGTGCCTTGAAGGTTTCAATCATCTTCTAGATATGGCGTGACTAATATATGCACACTGCTTAAGCTTCTGCTCATCAACAAATGCTTTATTTAAAGCTAAAAAAAAAAATACACCAACAGAAGCCCAGAGATCTCAGAGACTTAGGAGCAAGTCAGAGAAAGTGTTTGAATTTCCTTTTGCTTGAGTAAGATGAATTAAGGTCTCAAGCAGACAGAGATATACTTACTGATCACATCCTTGTGTTTAGGAAGAGATTTTTTCCCTTTTCAGGGATATGAATGTCTCTTTGTCAGCATGAAAAGGTTTCCTAGTTTAAGACAGTGCTGTTGAAAAAAATGGAACAGGGTTCATCTAGTCTGTTCTCCTTTACAACGGTTGTTCCCATGGACAGAGATTAGAAAAGATGTCCCCTCCCACTCCCTTTTTCATTGTTTTTTTCTCACCCTCAGAAAGAGAGATTTGTGAAACTGCTGGATCAACTACACAACTCACTGAGAATAGACCTCTCTACATATAGAGTAAGTGAAGACAAGCTGTGGGTAGAGTAATAAGTAATATCAAACTCAACCTGGAAGACACGGGAAAATCTTAGTTATAAGGATGAAAGGCAATGAAACTGATCTGTGCCATTATGCCCACCTGGATGCCCAATGCCATAAATACCATGGTTCTTCTGACTCTAAGGATCATTACAGTCTATAAATAGCACATATGATGGCTTTTAGTGGACAGGTCACTTTTCAGCCCCATTCATATCACTCTAGCCAACTTTCTAACGACATAATCTCCCCAGAACTTCCCTTAAAATATTAGATACTTAGTCAATTTTTTTTCTTTCTTTCTTCCCTCCCTCCTTTCCTCCCTCCCTCCCCCTCCCTTCCCTCTTCTCAATTCCTAAGAGACATATGAATCTTTGGCCAGGGGAAGAAAGAGTAGCCTGTCTTGGACAAGTAAACTATATTAGGTGTTATACCTTTTTCTGGTATAGGAGTAAATAGATGTAGGAGAGTGGGTACTCAGGATGAGAAAATGGACAGCTTCTCAGCTCCTTTTAAATTGGATCTTCTTACACTGGCTTTATCACTCGCTTCAAATGTTAGGAATGTCCACACCAGGCATTAGAAAGTAAGTGCAAGAGCAGCCTCCAGCTTAACAAAAGTGAGGCTTTGGTTATCTGCCCCTTCCTTACTCTGCATTTTCACGAATAATGGAGAAGTAACTGTAATCTCACCTTGGCATTAGTAGCCATCTACAGGCTTAAAGCTGACAGAGCTCAGTCTTTCCTTTCAACTCTCCATGCAGCTTCCTCCTAAAATTCATATCAAAGAGAATAATCTGTGACATACAGGAAAGTCCTAAAGAATTTACTTCAAAGATTTTGTTCAAAACTCTGCCATCTGCTGGTGTCAGAAAACTAGATGAACAGGGTAGATTGAAAGTACAGGTTTTGCATTCAAGCTCACTGACTGACAGCTGCGGAGCCTTGAGGACCAAACTAGGACCTCTGCATGTGGGTGACAATTGTGTAGCCTAGACTGTTTGTGGTACCCCTGGCAGTAGGACTTGGATCTATCCCCGGTGTATGAGCTGACTTTTTGGAGTCTTGGAGCCCATTCCATATGACTGGGATACCTTGCTCAGCCTCGATACAGGGGGCGGGTCTTGGCCCTGCCTCAATGGAACAGGCCAGGCTTTGTTGACTCCCCATGGGAGGCCTTACCCTTTCTGAGGAGTGGATGAGGGGGATGGGTTGAGGGAGGGGAGAGGAAAGAGGTGAGGGAGGGGAAACTGGTTGGTATGTAAAATGGATAAAGAATTTTAAAAAAGAAAGTACAGGTTCTGGATCTCAGTTTGGTCATTAGCATGGCTTCACTTATATTCATGATATACAGTTAGATTGTAGTTTTTGAAGTACTCATTGGGTGTAAGAATCTTCATCCAAGAAGGGGAGGATGGAAAGAGGGGGAGGGTGACTGTATCTGTGTTCATCTGAACAAATGCTTATACATTCATGAGAAGCAGATTTGGGAAGAAGTGTGGCTTTCTGAGTTGTAAAGTATTCATCTTGGCACCAGGCAAGGACCTGTCTGCATCAGTAATGTAGGTTGCCCAGCTCAGCTATAGAAAACCCCAGTGGGCAGCAGTTAGGGAAACTGTGGTTTCATTACTTTTGGCAGTGAAGGTTTTGTGTTCCTCTGTTCCTTTCTTAACACTGGCTTGATTTGTAACAGAATAACTTCCCTGCTGGGAGCACTGAGAGACTTCAGGATTTAAAGTCTACCGTGGACTTGCTGACCAGCATTACTTTCTTCAGGATGAAGGTAAGGGTGGACAGAATTGGCTAGTGCTGGCCTGAGGATTTGGCCATGGAAACCTGGAGAATAAGAGTCATTGGACAGTCTGAAGCTACAGGATTCATCCACTTCCAAACACGCCAGTTCCCCAGATTACTTCTAAAAGTGTGCAATCCATAGATGAGTGAGGAAGACCTGGAGGTTCTCCTCATCTGCTACCCTGCTGTATCATCATAGGGTGTGCTCACTAGTTTCTAAGGGAAGAGAGACGTATGAGCGGTGCAGGTGCTTAGTCCAGGACAGTAGGAACTTGCTTCTGCTTCTCATATCTTGGTGGATCAGGAAGCAGAGAGAACTGGGAGAGCAGTGCCACACTCTACCCTCAAAGGTCTGCTCCTCGTGATCTGTGTCTGATTAGACACTGTGACCCAGAGGTTCCACAGCCTCCCAAAACAGTACCTCCAGCAGGAGACTAAGAAAACATGAGCATTTGGGGAATATTTTCCACTCGAACCATAACACTGGGCAAGGTTTGAAGACCTGGAAAAGGTGAAATAAATCTAAAGAAGATTTGCAGGAATGATGGGAGGATATCCCACCTAGGTGAACAGGACCCTAGGCCTGTATTTCTTCTGTTAACTGGCAGGTGCAAGAACTGCAGAGCCCCCCAAGAGCCAGCCAGGTGGTAAAGGATTGTGTGAAAGCCTGCTTGAACTCTACATATGAATATATCTTCAACAACTGCCATGACCTCTACAGTCGCCAGTACCAGCTGGTAAGAGATTTGGGGCTTAGTGAGGTCAGCTGACAGTAGCTCTTTGGGAGGCTCAGCTTTTCTTTACCAGAAATTCCAGGTGGAGAGGAGCTCAAAACAAAGTCCTTGATGTTCTCAAGGATGAATAAGTTGCCGACTTTAGACCATTTGTCTCAGCGTAGATGTCTTTGAATTGACAAAGGACTCTTCAACAAAATGTGACATACACATGCCTGAGTTGAACAGAAATGGCTGTGATAAATTTTGCTTTGAGCAGTTTGGTAGTTCAATTTGAGTGGAATTCTCGGGCCGTCCTAGCATCTTTCTTCTACCTTTGCTGTCTCACAGTTAATTTTGATCAGGTGTATTTGGACCCATGCAAATTCTGCACTGCCTTCCTCTAAGACTATAGCTGCCTCTGAGCTCCTGGCACAAAGGTTTAACTTTTTCCTTTAGTGACTCATTCTTCTGTACATGCCTTCTGAGATTATATTCGCTAACTAACTCTCAAGGCTGAGCCTGACCTTCTGTGAGGCTGAACCACTTCACCTATTTTGGGCTAGCATTCTAACTTCATGCTTAGAAACTTAGATCTTTAAACAAGGTTTTATTACATTTATTTGTTTACTTTTTGTGTATGAATGTGTGTACACATATACACATGGGAGTCAGAGGAATATCTATAGGACTTGCTTCTCTCTTTCTACCATGTTAGTCCCAGGGATCAAACTCAGGACATCAGACTTGGTGACAGGTACCATACCATTACTTGCTGAGCTACTTCTCCAGCCCCATCTTTCGAGATATTTCCAACCATACCTCTCCTCTGCTACCCACTTAAAAGCCAGGACTTCTTTTTAGTTCCAGAAACTCTAATTACAGTTCATGTCTTAGGACTGCTTCTGCAGATTCATTTTCCTTCAGTGCAATAAGCACACACAGTCCAACAAAATACGTGTGTGTGTGTGTGTGTGTGTGTGTGTGTGTGTGTGTGTGTATGCATGTATATTTATGTATAATGTTCCAGGCCAAGTCCAAGAAAAGCCTTAAGTACTCCCTCAAGAACTCCTCAGTGTCATGGGCATGCATGTATATTCAGTCAATATGGTCTGTTAGAAGTGTTTTGAGAGCCAGGTGGTGGATGTGCACACCTTTAATTCCGGCACTTGGGAGGCGGAGGCAGGCAGATGTCTGTGAGTTCAGGCCCCATCTGGTCTACAAAGCAAGTTCTAGGACAGCCAGAGCTGTTACA
The DNA here is from genome assembly GCF_018167655.1 of Microtus oregoni. NCBI lineage: Eukaryota > Metazoa > Chordata > Mammalia > Rodentia > Cricetidae > Microtus > Microtus oregoni. The sequence goes on along the minus strand of NW_024543076.1, from coordinate 5,451,576 downwards.
CATAGAAACCCTGTTTTTCCAAAAAAATAAAAGAAAGAAAAAGAAAAAAAGAAAGAAAGAAAAGAAAAGTATTTTGAGAAAGGGATAGAGTAAGGGATTCCAAGGAGTGAGAATTTAGTCTTGGTTCAACAGTGGGAAAAATGACATGAAAAAAGGGAGATAGATCTTGAAAGGCAGTAGAACCAAATGAGGGAAATCTACTGAACATCCATCTTCTGGTGAATGTATCCAATCTGTAATGCTTCCTCTGAGGACCTAGTAAAGATCTAAGACAATGGTTGTCAACCAGTGTGGTGGAGACCCCTTTGTGGGTCAAGCAACCCTTTCACAGGGGTTGCTTAATTGGAAAGCACAGATATTTACAGTATGGTTCATAACAGTAGCAAAATTATAATTATGAAGTGGCAATGAAAATAATTTTAGGTTTGGGGTCCCCACAACATGAGAAACTGTATTAAAAGGTCACAGCATTAGGAAGTCCGAGAACCACTGATCTAAGACCTTTCTTTTTCCTGTCTTTTCTCATTCTAAATGTTCTTTTTATGCCAGTCATATATTTAAGGTTTCCCTCTTTAAAGGCTTTATAAAACTTTCTACTGGTTCTGATGTCCATGGGAGGTTTTCCTGGGGCCTTTGTTTAGCTTGGTACATTCTGAGCTTCTCTGTCATCTATGGATTCTCTTTGGCTTAGGGAAGGATACCGTTCTCAGGTTTGATCTTTTAACCATGCAGATGTTTTAATATTTGATCTCTCTTTCCCAGCATAATAATGAACTAGACTCTGAATAAGGCCTACAAACTTTAGCCTTTTTATTTTACTATCTACTTTTCCCCAATCTCATTTTCATGAGGCAATGTATATATTTGAGTAAACTCTTGGGTATTTTTTGTTCATTAGCTTGTTTTGGTTTAATATTTCCATCTAATCATCTTTAATTATAGGATCATTTATCCACCCATTCACTTAACAAAAATAGAGTATTAGATATGTAAAGTCAAATATGACATTTATGTCTTGGGGAAAATTATTGTTTGGTAGAAACTAGGGCAAACTATTACACGTATCATTCTTTTGTTTTATGACATTTTATTATAGAATCAGATAGCTGATATACTAATACCAGAAATTCATAGACTATGTCCTGGGAGCTCAGGAAAGAGGCATCACTAAGCCAGAAGCATCAGAGACAACTTCATAGAAGTAAAATTCAACGTGGATTTTGAGGAAGGGGAAAAAATGATATCAAGAAAGGAGCTGAAAGGAAAAAAAAAAGAAAGGAGCTGACAGGAAGAGAAGAGGGGAAATAGAGTATTTGAAGGCACAGAATTATGCATGAGTATGTTAATTTAAGGAAATATAAGCAGTTTTTCTTCAGGTGTTTATAATTTCAAACTCTGAAGTTCAACTATTGTGGGATTAAATCCTAACTTCTGCTTACCTCTGAGGCAGTAAGCAAATCATAGATCCTTCCTGTCCTTCAGTCTCCTCGTCCAAAATGAGATGATAGTAACTTGTGCTCGAGTCATCAAGATGATAAAATGAAGCTGGGTGGTGGTGGTGTATGTCTTTAATCCCAGCACTCAGGAGGAAGAGTAGGTAGGAGAATCTCTGTGAGTTTGAGGTCAACCTTGAATAAGAATTAGTTCCAGGACAGCCAGGGCTGTTATACAGAGAAACCCTGTCTCAAAAAAAAAAAAACAAAAAACAAAAAACAAAACACACACACACACACACACACAAAAGACAATGATGAAATCAGTATGTACAAAGCTTTTAACATCCTGCCAGGCTCCACAGTAAGTGGTGATCATGATGCAGTACAACACAAGAGAATTAGGAAGACATGAAGTGGAGAGAGAAAGGTACATTCCAAAGAACCTTTCTGTCAGATGGAGGAGTCCAAACTTAATTGAAGGCTGTGGGAGAGCTTTAAGCCTAAGTTCATCCTCCAAGATTTCCCTAATAGAGAAATCACCGACAGCTTGCTGGAGGACATAGTGGATTGAAGTTCAAAGGCCAAAGATGTCTTTTGAGTGAGTCTTTGCTGGGATAGTGGTAAAAAAACTAAAAGAAAAAGATGCATGTAAGTGAAATTGAGGTACAATCAGTAGGCTATAGATTGTGTCCTTGTTTCTACTAACTTTTTTTTTTTATTGGTTTTTCGAGACAGGGTTTCTCTGTAGCTTTGGAGTCTGTCCTAGTACTAGCTCTTGTAGACCAGGCTGGCCTCGAATTCACAGAGATCCGCCTGCCTCTGCCTCCCGAGTGCTGGGATTAAAGGCGTGCGCCACTACCACCCGGCTTCTACTAACTTCTTGTTGAGGACTTTGGAGACTGTAATGGCATTTAGTATCCACATAAAAGTTCCCATCTCTGTCCCGGGCAGCTCCACCTTTGCCTTTGTCCCTGTGAGAGAGATTGTCCATTCCAGTAGCTGCCATGATCACAGTGTGTCCTTGTCTGGGGTCTGAATATGAGTGGCTCTTCTTTTCCTGAGATCCACTGTTGTATTCCTTTGTCTTCTTCTAAACAAATCTTCTTCTCCAGCTAGGCAAATAGCTTTCCAGGTGCATTTCTTCCAGTTAATATAACCTTCAAAGGATCCAAAGGGGACCTGCCCCACTGAAAGTTAGGTCAAACTGCACACAGGGTCTGTCTGTTGAATAGCGCCTGCTCCACTTGAAGGAGCTTTGCAGAGATGAGATGTTTGTGTGTGGTGTGTGAAGTGTGGATCTGAACAGGGATGCCTGGATGTGGGCAGACCTTACAGAACCAGACCTACTTGAGTGAGGCTAAAGGGTGCTCATTTCAGCCAGTCACCTGTCCGTAGTAACTAAGAGAGGGAGCACAGGGCCTTTATCTCTCACATTGTTCAAGGTTACCAGAACAGTGCCCCAGAGCAGAGAAGAGCGATTCTCAATAGTTGAAGGTTCTCCCAGTTGTCATCCCTCATTGGAACATAGGCAGACATTTAGAAGACATGTGCCAGGAGAGGAAGTATCTCTGACTTTAAAATAACAGACATGGTGAAGGGAGAAGAAAAAGGAAGAGTCTTTTCAATTCTGCTGTGATTATTTCCCTTTCTCCTCCACTCTCCTGTTCTCTGAATAAGAACCAGGAGCAGCAACCACTAGAGGAACCAGGACCCAGCATTCGGAACCTGGATTTCTGGCCCAAACTTATCACACTTATTGTGTCAATCATAGAAGAGGATAAGAATTCCTATACACCTGTTCTGAACCAGTGAGTATAATTCTACTTGGCTCTATCTTGTTGATGATTGGTCTGTCCATCTGTCTAACAGCCTCTTTCTTTCCTATCTCTGTATGTTTGCAGTGCCACTTCTCCCAACTGTCCGTCCATCTGTCCTTCTGTCCTTTGTATCTGTCTGAGTAACTGTTTCTGGAGACAGGTGTGGAAACATAAGGGGGGCCCAACCCAGAATGGGATAGCCTTCATAGAGAGAAAAGCTTCTGTGACTGGGACTGCTAGGGGAACTCGAAGGGATCCAGAGACTGTGCATGTACCTGTCCATATTGACTAAAACTGGCCTTCTTAAGGCCCACCCCCTGTTCTTTCTCCTCCAGCTAATCTATCCTAGGCCAACCCTCCAGCCTCAACCCTTCTCAGAGATCTAATGCCTTGTCTTACCTTCTGGGCATTCTGTCCTCTGGGCTCATCTTAGCTGATAGGGTCCCCTTTGCCCTCATTTATCTTACCAGACTAAACCTAGTCCTGTTCCCTAGGACTCTCCTCTCTTCATTATGTCTTGTAAGAACTAGGTACCTTGGGATAAATAAAATCAAATAGTTCTTGCCTTGATGTTTACTGTGTTTTTCCATCTCTCAGGTTTCCTCAGGAGCTGAATGTAGGAAAAGTCAGTGCAGAAGTGATGTGGCATCTGTTTGCTCAAGACATGAAGTATGCGTTGGAGGGTAAGGGTCTGCCAGACTCCACCCATCTCATAAACTGTCTCTTTCCTTTCCCAGACCACTCCAAGTTCTAGGTAAACAGGGTAGTAAGAAATTAGAGGGCTTCTAGCTAGCCAGAGTGGCAGGTAAACTAAAGGAGGCATTGCATGGATAAAGCTGCAGCCGGAAGAAATAAGGAAAATGGATGTGCAGATGCAGATTTCTCCTTCCAGCTTTATAACAAATTCGTATCCAAGACCTTTCTAGTCCAGAGAGCAGCTTCACCCATGGTAGGAGCTTAAATATAATATCATTATTTCCTTATACTTACTAGCCTGGCTTTTAAAAAACAAACAAAAAACCCTTCTCAGAAAGCTTCTTCCCTCACTCTCGTAATGCAGAGCTACAGATAAAGTTTTTATTCACTTTATTCATTCTGCTTACCCTTTTTTTTTCACTTCTCACCTCCACAAAGATATCACTTTCTGTCTGTGTCGAACTCTCTCATCTGTACCCATCTGTGCTCACCAATTTAGCTGCCTTTCCTATCTGTATATGTTAGTCTAGCTCCTCAGTCTGTAAAAGTGGATCTAGAAGGAAAAGGAGCCATCTGGGACAAGCTCAAAGCAGAGTTCGGATCACTTGCTTGGGTGGAATGAAGACATGGATCACTCTCATACCCTTAAATTTATGAGGTTTAGAATCAGTGATTTTTGAGATTAAAAGACACTTTGAAGGTCTGTGCTAAGTTGTTACAGCCAAACCACATGTGTAGTTTGCATTGTGTAATTCAGCCCCAGAGCAGTGGCCGAGTCTTGCTTACTTTGGACTCATCTTTCTGGGGTGCAGTCTACACATTGGTTGAAAGGCTTATACAGGTTTCACCTGACTCCCTACCTTAGTGAGACAGCACTCACCAAGCCTCATGGGAAGTTTGGTATCAGTTCTTGAAAATATCTATGGTGTACTTAGCAGAAAAAAGTAAACACTTTTGAAAAATGAGCCAATTCATAGTCTGTTCAATTTCATTTTGGGATATTAAGACAGCAAGAGATGGAAAGAAACAAGTTAGGCATGGAATTCCATTAGAATCTTTACAGACATTTTCAGAATTAGAAAGATTTTGCAGAGATCATAAGGTCGAAAGAACCATCCAGGAATGAAGGATGGATGAAATGAAACAGGGCTAGGGAAATGGCTCAGTGGGTTAAAGCTCTACCCACATAATTCTGATGGCTTCACAATTCTGATGACTTCAGTTCCTCAGAATCCATGTAGAAAGCTGGATGCAGGCCAAACATGGTAGCACATACCTTGAATCCCAGCATTCAGGAGCAGAGGCAAGAGGATCTTTCTGAGTTCGAGGCCAGTCTGGTCTACAAAGCAAACATTTCAAGCCAACCAGGGCTATATAGGAGACCCTGTAAAGGCAGGTGGGGAGCAGACAGATGAAACAGGCTGGGTAGTCAGGAGTTACTGCTTCTCAACAGAAGCATCAGAAAAACCCTACTTCAGTAAGACAGACGACAAGAACCAACTCCCAAAAGTTGTCTTCTGACCTCTGCCTATAGATACATACACATACACAATAGATAATCAAATAAAACAATAAATAAAAGTTGTAATGCCCAAGTCAAGGACAGGTTATGGAAACATTATTGCTCCTTCTAATAAATTAACCCCAATTCGACCACAAGTAACAACAATCTCATTACATTTGCATACATACATACATACACATGTTCATGTGTCATTCAGTACACATGTGGATTTGTATGCATGTGTGCAGTGCTTAGAAGACAACTATCCAGACTCAGTCCTTAGGTGCCTTTTTGTTTGAGACAGAGTCTCTCATTGGCTTGGAACTTCAAGCAGGTCGGGTTGGGTAGCCCAAGAGCTTTTAGGCGTCTTCCTATTTCTACCTCCCATCTGGTTTCACCTCCCATCTTGCCTCCATGCCCAGCTTTTTATATAGGTTCTGGGATCTGAACTCAGGTGCTCATGCTAATGAGGCACAAGCCCTTTACCAACTGAGCTGTCTTCCGAGTGCAATCTTGCCACAGCATTAACTCTTTGGGTCTTGTTAAAATAAAATGTACGCAATATTTGAAAACTCATCTACTTAGCATTTATTTAGGTTGATGTTTAGTATAGAAATTGTTGACCTGGTACAGAGGACACATGCTGGATTGTCAGAGAGTGTAAGAATTACATGCAAATACAGAAACTTAAAGGTCCTCAAACAAACAAAATGTCCAGAAGTCACCAGGAAGCCCTGCCCCCATTTCCAATGGGCTGTTAAACAAGCATAAGGGGGAGGGTGTACCTGATGCTGTCATTCTGTGTTTCAAGGTCAGGAACTGGTTCAAGGGCATCAGGGAATGGAGTAGAAAAGAGGGTCTCTTTGCTGTCCTTGATTTTCCTACTCTTTGTTGCTCATTGGCATCTCTTCTTTGTCACAAGCAACTACTATCATTCGTATTCGAAAAGTCTCCTTTGCTGGTGGTAAGAACTTTTGGTTGTCCCCTTGCCTCTAGTTTTATACCCTTCCTTCTGCTGCTCACTGCTTCCTAGAAGAGATGGCAAATGCATTTTCGGGTTACAATGGTCCTACAGTATCAGATGATAAAAGTTCAGGGACCTGAAACCCTTCCAGGCGCTGGCCAGCCTAAGCTTCTCTTCCCCTGATGAGTGTCTCCTGTCCTAGTCACTAGAACCAGTATACCCAGAGTAGATGCTCTGCTCTGACTTGAAGGAGCAATACCTCTGCTATCTCAAAGTTGAACAATGACATCTCCAAGGATACCAGCTGCTCCTTCTCTCTTGCTTAGTTTCTCCATCTTTATAACCTTTTTATTGGCACACATTGACTTTTATTATTCAAAATTATACTCCGGCTATAACAGGTACGTGTGTGGATGTGGCGAGTGCTTTAGACTCTGTATCAGCCATGAGTGGTCTTCATCCTAGATTGATTCAGCTATCTAAACCATCAGATCCATAATAATAGGCCTATTTGCTATAGCACAGTAGCCTGATTTAGGTTTCCATAGTTTCCAAACTGATTATCCTTATTTGCATATTTCCCTGAGAGCTCATTTTCTTTGTTTCAGCTCTTCTTGGGAGCCCTTCACTTTACCTCAGGAGTCTGTCATAACATGGTTGTTCCACTGTCTTTCTGTTTGGTTTTCTCTGTCTCTGGAAGTTCCCATTAACATCTCATGCCATGTACATCTTAATAGCTCTTCCTTTAAGCCTATTTGATAGAAAAGCTCAGTTCCTAAGATTGAAAACAAACATTAGAAAACCATTGTCTTTCCTTCCCCTCAGCCCTCCTAGCTCCACTAGTTGTCATTATCATCCTCTCTTTTCTCTATCTTTGCACTTCTATAAATTAGAACAAGAAGACTATAGACTTTACTTGACTTAACCTCTGTAAAGGAAGGTTTGGGCCAGGCTCTTAGAGAGTGGCTGAGTAGGTAGATGTTAGAAGGACTTGTAAATTCCCTGTCTTCTAAGCTATCTGACAGAGCAACCTGTCTAGACCTGCTGGCTTAGGAAATCCAGGAACCATGGCTACTGAAACTTGATCCAGCTTCTCTCTCTCCACTAGAACATGAGAAAGACCGGCTGTGTAAGAGTGCTGACTACATGAACCTGCACTTCAAGGTGAAGTGGCTCCACAATGAATACATGCGGGATCTGCCTGCTCTCCAGGGACAGGTGCCTGAGTACCCAGCGTAAGTGTGTGGGCAGCAAAGAAGAGGGGACGGGTCAGTTCAGTAGGCCAGGCTCAGATTGCCTGTTGCAGGTACTGTTGTAGAAAGAGGAGAGTTAATGCCCTGCCTTCTGGAAGATTCCATCTGGAGGCATTATGTTATATACCAATTAGCTCCAGTCCCTAGTTTTCCTTTTCTAACTAACTACAGGTGGTTTGAGCAGTTTGTGCTCCAGTGGCTAGATGAGAATGAAGATGTGTCCCTGGAATTCCTGCGAGGGGCCCTGGAACGAGATAAGAAGGATGGGGTGAGTTGGGGACTTTGACTACACAGTGGTTCATCCATATCTCAGCATTTAGTTATTGGCCAGAAGTTTTTGATTTCAGCTAGGCTAATCTGCCCAATCCTATAGAATCTGCAGGAAAGCTGTGGAGAACACAGAGCCACCTCTGCTAGACCAAGCTCTTTCATACCCTAAAGCTATGGATGGTTACTCCATGTGTGGTCTTCTTTAGTTCCAGCAGACATCAGAGCATGCACTCTTTTCCTGTTCTGTGGTGGATGTCTTTACACAACTCAATCAGAGCTTTGAGATCATCCGAAAGTTGGAATGCCCAGACCCCAGCATCCTTGCCCACTACATGAGAAGGTTTGCTAAGGTAACTATGGGCCTCCTAGACCCTTGCCCCTTCACATCACTACACGCAGTCACAGGCCTGAGTTCTACCCTCGTCCATGCTGGTCTTCATGCAAAGCCTATTGCTCCTTTGTCATGTCTAGTTGACAGGCTGTCTGTCTCAGATCTGTTCTGCAATTGAGAGTGTTTTGCTCCTCTTAGTATTTTGGGGGTTTTCTTTGGTTTGGGATGTTTCATATATTTGAGACCTGATCTTCTATATAGTCCTGGCTGGTTTAGAACCCACAGCATAACCCAGAGTGGCTTCAAATCTGCAGCAATCCTCCTTGCCCCTGCCTCCAGAGTGCTGGGATTATGTATGTGCTCTCCTTCAGCCAACTTGATGATATTATTGTAAGATCCCTGTGAAGACATTAAGGATTCTCTCCTCTTTTTTTTCTTCTCTTTCCTCAGACCATTGGGAAAGTGCTGATCCAGTATGCAGACATATTATCAAAGAGCTTCCCAGCTTACTGCACAAAGGAGAAACTGGTAGGCCCAGCATTGGGGCACTGAGAGGAAAGGAGTGGAGGATGTTGTATGTGCCTCAGCTGCTCTTGACTTGGGATCACTTCCATGCTTTCCTTGAGACTCATACCTCAAGATAATGTGAAGTTAGCTAGGAGTGCCTCTGAGCCTCCCATTTTTGTGCTTCTTCCTCCACTAAGCATTTGCTTAGTCTTTTTTCAATAAAAAAATTTCAGATATTTCAGAGTTATAAATAGAAATACCATGAGTATCTTTGTAACTATCACCTAACCAAAATTTAGGTAAAAATGTTTGCTACTAGTCTTTGTTCAAAGAGGATTGTCTGATTTGGCTCCAGATCTCAGTCTTTAGGGTGAGACCTATGCAATGTGAAGTCCCTGTGGCCTTGGAATAGCGTAAAAGAGTGAGGGACCGTAAACTAATGGGTGTTGTGCTAAGACTGAAAAGATCCTTTTTGTCCCCAAAGCCCTGCATCCTGATGAACAACATGCAGCAGCTGAGGGTCCAGCTGGAGAAAATGTTTGAGGCCATGGGAGGCAAAGAGGTAAGTCTTAGGGTCTATGGTTACTGTACTTTGCCTAGGTTGAGTTGCCTGGTCACAGAACTCTACCCTCTCTCAATTAAGTGTAGGCTAGGTGTTTGGCTTCAGACTTAAGGTGGCTGCATTTGAGATAGGCATTGTTGTAAAGTTCTAGAAAGGAAAAGTAGCCACTGGGATATGATACCAACCCAGAGGAACAAGCATAGAGGTAGGGCCCTAGGAGGGAGAACCAGGCATTTGGGATATGGTCCTGTGAGGGAAGAACGGGTGTCGGGGTATGGCTCTAAGAGGGAAAGTGGTGGTATATGGAAAAGTGAAAGACAGCAGTCTGACCTGGCAACTGCATGAATATAGCTGGACTCTGAAGCTTCAGACAGTCTGAAGGAGCTACAGGTGAAACTGAATACAGTTCTGGATGAGCTCAGCATGGTGTTTGGAAACAGGTAAGTGGCCCCCAAAATACACAGCCCTTAGAACCAGATGAAGTTCCTAGCTACTCCCAGAGCTGCTAGCCAAGCTCATCCAGCTGCAGATCTTCCTATATTTCTGCATATTGTCCGTCATAGAGATGCAACATAAAGAAATGAGTCTAAATTGCTGGTTTGCTCCAGTGTCGGGGTGGCGGGGGGCAGGGAGGGCTGCACTGTGAGCACATGTGTAGCTTCCAGGTGCGAATTGATGAATGTGTTCGACAAATGGCTGACATCCTGGGCCAAGTTCGGGGCACGGGAAATGCATCCCCCAACGCCAGGGCCTCAGTGGCTCAGGATGCAGATAGTGTACTGCGACCCCTTATGGATTTCCTGGATGGCAAGTGAGTATAGCACCCTGAGAGGAAAGTGAAGCTGAGGCCATCGGACAGAGGAGCCTCTGGGGGAGCAGGCATCCCAGACTTTCCCCTGGCCTCACCTATTGCCTGAATCTGTAGCCTCACGCTCTTTGCCACTGTGTGTGAGAAGACAGTTCTGAAGCGCGTCCTGAAGGAGCTCTGGCGGGTGGTGATGAACACCATGGAACGGGTGATCGTCCTGCCCCCACTCACTGACCAGACAGTAAGAACACCACCCTCCCGGTTGCTCCCATTGTCTTCTTTTCCCTCACTCCCCACTTCCTTTGCAGCACTGCTTTTGTCTGATCTCTTTCTGCCTAGGGTACCCAGCTGATCATAACTGCTGCCAAGGAGCTGAGCCAGCTTTCCAAACTCAAGGTTCTTGGGATGTGGGGTCCTCATGAGGCTGCTGGGAGGGTGCCTGGGGGCCTGGAATGGGGGACAGAGCTATTTCTATGGGGTGATTTATAAACTGACTGGTGGGGGCACTGTGTTTATGACTTTATTGGGCTTTCCTGATACTGCTTTTTCTGGGGTTCCAGGACCACATGGTACGAGAGGAAACACGGAATCTCACTCCAAAGCAATGTGCCGTCCTTGACCTGGCTTTGGACACCATCAAGGTGGAGACTTTCCCCCTTTTCCAGACAGTCTCCCTCTGTACACTTGGCCTTGGCATCCCACCCTGCCAGACTAGCTATCAGCCTCTTAGCATTCCACATCCAGAAAACAAGGCTTAGGCAGTGTCAGGGATACAGAGAGAAAAAGAAACGATCCCAAGTCAGGTGCATGTGAACTGTGATTGAGGCATTTGGGGAAAGTATGTCTGAGGTATCAAGTTCCCTAAGGTTCAGAGAGGTAAAAGATCACTTTTGGCTCTCCTCCCTACCTAAAGTGCTTCTATCTCATAGCTGCCTAACTAGACATGCCCTTTCTTCAGATACCACCTCCAGGAATATGTCCCTCCTCTCCTGCTTCTGCCAAATACGCAAATGATGCTGAGGGACTATGGCTGACTCTGTAGGTGCTCTGTCCTTACAGTCCTCTTCTGGCTTCTCTGAGGACAGTTAGGGAGTTGCCTCTCTGTGAGGGGATGAAGCAGGTTCTCATTTATCTTTCAGCAATACTTCCATGCAGGAGGCAATGGTCTGAAGAAAACATTCCTGGAGAAGAGCCCAGACCTGCAGTCTCTACGTTATGCCCTGTCTCTGTACACACAGACTACAGACACTCTCATCAAGACATTTGTGCGCTCACAGACTGCCCAGGGTAAGGCCCTAAGGACTGTATGTTCCCACCTCCCCTCCATATACAAGGCCTGTAGGGAATTAGTATTGTTTAGCCCTTGGAGAGGATCCAATTGCTCCTTAAAACTTGGATTTCAACATTCAGTACTTAAATTCAGTACCTACTGAGGCACATGCCCATACCAGGCAGAAGAATGAGAGTCACAGGGGCTTTGAAAATGTGCCTGGTCTTTATTCCTTTTCCTGGACATTTCCTTCTCAGTGCAAATTTACAGGGCTCAGCTATACCCTATCTGGTAATGGGGAAGAAGAAAAATCTGTGAGGAAGCCTTGACAGGTAATGCTTGGATACATACACATGAAGCCTTGTAGCTTTACGTGGTGCTCTGGAGAGAAAAGGCAAAGGGTTCCTCATACACTGCAGCATGGATGAAAAGAGAACCAAGGCAAACCATGGGCAGCTGAGGGGCGCACATAGCAGAGACTGTAGGCTCACAAATGATGCTTATGCACCAAGGACCAGACAACTGGGTTGGTTTGTTTGGGGGTAGGAGCATATTTTTGTCTTGGGAATTTCCATTACCTACTTCTACTTCCTGCCACCAGCCAGGCCTGTCCAAACTAAAGCACATCTGCAAAGAGAGGCTCATCCTGGAATTCTGACCTGATCCTGAAGCAGGGTCCTTCCAGGAGGCACCTATAAGCATACCTAAATGGAGTCCCCCAAGAAAATTTGGATGGGTTACCCGGAGTATGGGAACCTGATAGCATAGCAAGCATGGGAGGCTTGAGTCTTCCCAAGCTGTGGATGTGGAGTGTAGAGTTGACCTGGAAGGGAGAAATCAAGCAGTTAAGAATGAAGTGACTGAAGGTGAGAAAATGGAGGGGTCGTGCAGTACTGCTCCATTTCTTACAGCTGTTCGCAGTCGAGGGTCTGGAGGAAAAGCAAGAGAAGCAGGCATGGTATGGCTGAAGGGGGGGACCTTTTGCAGAGCTGAGGATATGTAAGGCCTGTGATATTAGGGAGGTTCTGAGTTAATCCAGAAAGGCTTTTGGCAGCGTAGTGATACAGCTGGAGAACAGTGAAGAGCAGGCCTACAGTGCTAGCAGGGCTGCACCACAGGGAGACTGCACCTTCCCCTTGCCCCATTTTCCATGTTTTCTACTGTTCTGCTATGGAGTCTGATGTGGAACACTTAGACACTGACCTTGACTCTCGGACCTCTTTCTGTACCCTGTCCCAGTCTGAGCTTCCTCAGAATGTATTTGGACTCTCATGAATGTCTGTAACTCCTTGACCTCTAACAACTCTTCTTTCTTGTTCTGCTGCTGCTCACCTCTTGACTTGCCTGTCATCCTCGCTCAGTGCATGATGGGAAAGGTATTAGGTTTACTGCTAATGAGGACATTCGTCCAGAAAAGGGTATGTTCTTTTACATTGTGCACTCATAAATCAAACACTGACTCACCCTGTGAACTACAGTGAAGTGTATGCTTGGGTTGGCTGAACCAGCTATCAAACGTACAGGAGCTCTATGCTGAATCTTTGACCTTGGCAATGTACTCATGTAGCCCAGGAAGAACTTCTGTTCTTGATCTATGTCTTGTCCTCCAAATTCCCCATTATTACACCTCAGGACAAATGAGGGTTTTCTTTGAGGCACAGGTTAGTGACATGTTCTCAGAATCAGGTGGAGACCCTACTAAGAGACACCTACAAACCCTACGCAGAGATTGTGACTAGAGAGTTGTTCTGTAGGTTTAAGTAGGACAGAGAAGACCTCCCAAGCAGGGGCACCCAGAAATTCTGAGAAAAGCATGAGGTTGCATCTCTTGGCTAGAGCAGTAAGAGATATCATAAGTCAGTGCACATGACTATAATCCGAGAAATCGAGAGGCTGAAGCATGAGGCTCTCAAATTCAAATCTAGCCTGCACTATATAAGGAATAAGAACGAGAGAAAATCAGAGAGAAAGAGGGAAAAAGGGAGAGAGAATTCTCAGTGCATGTTTCAATAACTTTCTCCCAAGATTCTGTCAGCTTATTTTGTGTTAGAGTGCACAGCCTCATTCTTTCTCTCCTGTTGTTCCTCTCCCATTTGTTACTTCCCCATGACTACTGTGGGTGATATCTTCTTGCTTTAGGGAAGGGTGTAAGGTGGGAACATTCTAAACTCATTTTACCTGGAACTAGTTCTCTAGTAGACAATCATCTGTCCTCAGGGGCTGGTGTGGATGACCCTGTGGGAGAAGTCTCCATTCAGGTGGACTTGTTTACACATCCTGGCACTGGGGAGCATAAGGTGACAGTGAAAGGTAAGTACTCCTGACTTGTAAGTTTGGCTTTTTCTCGCTATGACCTCACTCATCCTGTGAAAGCAGGGGCTGCTCATCCCAGTGCTCCAGCTCAGTCCTTCTCAAGGGGAACATGACCTGGGGTTCAAGAACTGGGATACTGATCCCTCACAGATCTCCCTTGTTTGGGTAGTGGTAGCAGCCAATGACCTCAAGTGGCAGACAGCGGGTATGTTCCGGCCTTTTGTGGAAGTGACCATGGTTGGCCCACACCAAAGTGATAAGAAGAGGAAGTTCACAACCAAGTCTAAAAGCAACAACTGGACCCCCAAGTACAATGAGACATTCCACTTGTAAGTTACAGAGTTGGAAACCTATAGGCTCTGGAATGAGGGTGTGCTGGGTGGTAAGGGTGAAGAGACTGGAAATAGATCCATGGGCTAGATGTCAAACTTGAATGAATTCAGCAGAGAATGTTCATTTCTGGCTTTTTATCCTCTACCCTGTGCTCATAGCCTCCTGGGAAATGAAGAGGGTCCAGAGGCCTATGAGTTACAAATATGCGTGAAGGATTACTGCTTTGCCCGGGAGGATCGTGTGATAGGACTGGCAGTAATGCCTCTGAGGGATGTGGCAGCCAAGGGCAGCTGTGCCTGCTGGTGCCCATTGGGCCGGAAGATCCACATGGATGAGACAGGCATGACCATTCTCCGGATTCTGTCTCAGAGGAGCAATGACGAGGTGGCTCGAGAGTTCGTGAAGCTCAAATCGGAGTCTCGTTCCACAGAGGAAGGGAGTTGAGCATCTTTGGTTTATGTGCCATCCAGACAACACCAACCGCACACATCAGTCAGGGAGAGTTAGCTGTGTAGCCAGCTTAGAGTCCTTGTAGTCAAAAGGCTGACTCTCCTAGTTAAGGATGTTTAAGGAGAATCTTGGGGTAGTAAGACTGTGGCTTTCCAGAGAAAAGTCATGAAACCCAGCCAATAGGTCTGTGGTGTTAGAAGCTGGGCTATGGAGCTACTTCCTGGAGAGATTTTTCTATAAATGGAGAGGGACAGACATTTCCAAGAATGTCAGCTGTTCTTGGTAGTCAACTCTCCGTTCCACCTCCCACCTCTAGCCTCCTCTAAACCACACTTTGTCCAGTTAGATGCTTACATGCTCATCATAGAAGATGTTTAGAAGGCCTACAGATTGTTTCCTGGCTGACCTATTGATGTTCCTGAGCTCCAAGGTCCATGCTGGAGATTAGCCAGAGCATGAATGCACAGACTGGAATTCACCGTCCCTTGAACTGGACTGGTTTGTGTGGATCCAGTGAAAACAAGGCTTGGGAACTGAACAAGATACCTTCTGCAAAAGGAGCTGGCTGATTTCCTTAGCTCAGACTATCTGTCATGAGTCAGAGAAGGTTCACATGGTGCTTTGGAGCCCTGAGCAGAATATTTCTTTGGAATCCAGGCACCAGGGGTCTTACCTGCCCAGAGTACTCCCGACTCCTTATTCTGTCAGCAGGGATTGATGCTTAGAACATACATACACACACACACACACACACACACACAGAATTCTTTTATGTATAGACTTGAGGGCTAATAAGGATCCAAGGATATTTTCTTGAGTAGTCCCTGAACAAAGCCAAAAAATCTTGGGAAACTATCTAGAAAGAGCTATCCTCACCTATGGCCACAACCTTCTGGCTATCCTCCTTGAAGAAAACATCTAGTCTTTGGCCTTCCTTCTTCTCCTTGGGATCAGCAACTGTTCCTCATGGATTGGTCAAGCATAAAAACGGAGCTTGGACTCTCATTCCTCTGTATGAACTGGATGGAGGGAGTCTTCAGCACTCGCTGGAAGGTCAAGGACAAACTTTCAGAGGGTCAGAGGAGCTTCATGGACCCTTGCTCAGAGATGTGACTTGGTCCTTGGATTTCCTGACACTAACTTACTGTAACTGCTGAGGACTCAACATTGTCCACACTACACTGGCCAACACATGAAACAAACCAAGCATTTGTGCTGTTTTTAATTATTATATGTGCCATTGTTACAGAAAATTATAGGCTAGACTGTAATAAATTATCTTATAGCAGCTTTTGGGGTCTGGAATTCTGTGAAGATGTGGAAAACCATAAAACTGACTGTCATATTTAATGATAGCTTTTGGATCAAAAGCCCCCTCCCTACCCCCTTTTGGCAAATGGTGGGACCTAAAGTGGTTCTGAATGAGCACTGATTCGGCAGTCATTAGACTGAATCATTTTGGTCTTGTGATAACAGTCTTGTGACCTAGGACATCAGCTTCCTGCAAAAGGTCCAGAAAAGAAGGAGTCGACATGTGCCATGGGAAGTAGCCCATGCTTCCTCCTTCCTTGTCTAGGATCACTAGGGCAGACCACAGCTCTGAAACAGGTAGATATCTGTTGGGGAGAGATGCAGCCTGAGGCTGCTTTGGACAGCACAGATTAGGCTTTTCGGTTCTTTTCAAGGAAGATAAACTGTGGTAACAAAACTAATGAGGCCTTCTGGAATCAGAAAAGATGACATGAGAAATGTAGGCCTCACATACTCCTTCAGACTGCTGTCACCACCTGCAACAAGAAACTAGCCCCATTTCCATTTCTTGCGAAATAGATCCTCTCTATTCAGTTGCCAAGGAGTTTTAAGGCTTCTTCTTTCTCCCCCACCCCACCACCAAAGCAGCCACCTTCTGTGATTTCTGCATCAAAACTGCCCCCAGGAGCTGGGCAGGGAACTCACGCTTTGAGCCCAACAACTGGGAGACAGAGGCATTTGGATCTCTGTGAATTTGAGGCCAGCCATGGCTACAGTTAGACCATGTCTAAAAATGAAATGGCCCCCATGAAGCTACTTTCTATTATCTGGTCCTGCTACCACTAGTTGTTAAGGGTCTTGATTGGTTTCATTTTCTCTACCAGTTAAAAGAATTTAAAGACAGGAAATATTTATTGACCATAACAGACAGGTAGCTGTAGAGAAACCACAAGCATAGCAAACAGAGGAAGACAGATACAGCAGTTAAGAAAACACCCTAACAATAGATACACACAAAGAAAGACCCTCTTCAAAGCAGAAGCTCAGCTTCTTGAGGCTTGGAAACCTGTAAAGTGTGTGAATGTTTTGCCTGAATATATGTTTGAGCACCACCTGGGTGCCTGGTGCCCACAGAGGTCAGAAGGCATCCGACCCTGGAACTGAAATCATGCATGTTTTGAGCCATTGTATGAGTGCTTGAAATCAAACCCAGGACCTCTGCAAAACCGAGTACTCTTATCCCTGAGCCATCTCTCTGGGGTCCCTCTTCTTTCCTTTTCAAGCTCTCCAGTTAAATGCTACTCAGTGCTCACCCATGGCTTCCAAGCTGTAATTTAAGACCCTCCAAGAGGACACACCAACTATATACCCCACTCCCAATCCTGCAGCTCTCTGAATTATCTCTACATGCTTGTGCACTTGTGCCCCTCGGTCCCCTTTTACATAGTGTGACCTTCTTGAGATGTCAGACATCCCTTTCCACCTCGTTTATCCTGTTACCTCCGGGAAGTCATCGGGACTCAGCCAACTCTGGGCAGCACTCCCCATTGTTATTCTGTCTCTCCTCGTCAGCCCATAGTCTCTGCCCCTCTGGCCTCAGCCGTCCCAGGGATTTACTCCATACTTCAAAGCCAGAATTTGATCTGCAGGTTGCTTAAACAGTCACCGGCCCTACTAGAGACAGCGTGTGGAGCGCGCGGGTGGGGGTGGGGCAGATCTTGCTCTGGGCGGAAGTTGTGCCTCTGTAGCACCTGCGCAGAAAGATGCGTTAAGATGGAGGTTGCTGGAGTAGAAGTCTGTGAGGCGACGGTAAGCAGGGGGCGCCCAAGAGAAGTTAAGATCTTACTTTACCCGGTGGTTCTTCATCTTCCTTCCTTGAGAACTATTGTAATACTTCCCGCTCTGTCACTACTCCTCAAACATACAAGTTTACCCAGGGCTCCCAGATACTTTTGTCCTGATATTTCCAAAGAGAGTCTTTATCCCCCGCTCCCCAGAGAATTTCCCAAGGGCGCACATTTGTCCATTAGTTACATAAAGCAGGTTAACCCTTTCCCCTAACTGTGTGTGCTTCTTTTCCCAAGATTGCTAAGGTTCTCCTGCATTTTCCATCATTCTCTTTCTTTTAATGTCTACCTGGAAAGAAAAATTAAACTGTCTACCGCGAACATACTTCCTAATGCAAATAAGTAGCCAGGTATTTATTTATCTAGTATTAACTATAAACTATAACTATAGACATTGTTTGGTTGCTTTGAGACAGGGTCTTGCTGGATAGCCCTAAATGGCTGGAAACTCGCTGTGTAGACCAGACTTGGAACTTGTAGTGGTTCTCCTGCCTCTGCCTGCTGGCTGCTAGGATTACAAGTATAAATTACCACACCCAGCAGTAACTAAAACCTTTTCCAGCCAACACTTAAGAGGCTGAGGCAGTTCAAGATCAGTCTGGGCTACATGAGATACCTCTCAAAAGTTTAAAAAAAAAAAACCAACTTTTTTTTTAAAGTTTTAAAATATACATTTTGCAGGTTCACCACACTCCGCACTTATTTTCTCATCCTGGACTGTACATATAGTAGGCATTTGAATATATGACCCTTAGTTTAGAACTTGAGGTCATTTTCTTAGTTAATATTTAAGCTCCTAATGAAAACAGAAATTCATCATGTGTGTTAAAGTTAACTTCAGCTCCTTTGCTGATTGTAACAGGACATCCTAGGAGGTAAAACCAAGGGTGAAATCCATACCAAAATAGTTTGGGTAAGAGAATTCAAGCAAAATATCTGAAAGAACCATGTTTCATCTGAAGAGGACCCATCCATGTACAATTCCTCTTTGAGAGGGCAGGCTAAAGATAGGTATTATTTTTCTCTCTTGTGGAGATGTGGTCACAAAAGGACTATTCCTATAGTACAATCTCAAATAGTCTGAGTCCAGGCAAGGGGTGAAGCATATGCAAGACACTAGAATTTTAAAAAGATCAAAAATTCTGTCCCTTTGACTCAAGAAGACACAATGGTAACCCTTTGTCTGGAAAATAAATATCTTTAGGCTGAGTCTAACCACACAGAACAAAATACACCTTCACTAGTGGATATATTAAGAGCTTGTGCCATACTCTATGTGTAGAAATACAATGTACATGTTAAATAATACTACAATAGTAAGTATGAGTTGATAGTTTTAAAAAATATTTATTTTTTTGTGTGTCTCTGGATATTTTAACTTCTTGCTTGTACACCACGTGTATGGGTGCCCTTGGAGGACAGAAGAGGGTATCAGATCCCCTAGGACTGAAGTTAGAGACAGATGTGAACTGCCATGTGGGTGCTGGGAATCCAACACCACTGGAAGAAAAACCAGTGGTCTTAACCACTGAGCCATCTCTCCAGCCCCTTGATATAGTTTTAAATAAAAGAAATCAGGAAAACTTTGAGGTTAGACGAGATGATCTAGTGTGTTTTAAAGGACAGAATAAACATGTGGTACCTGTTCACTGAATGTTTCCCACATGATCTCCCTAGACCCAGAAGCAGAAAAGCAACATAAAATGCAAAGATGGTATTAAAGCAGAAATCAGAAGACAGACGTGGGTCTCTGACACATACTGTTCAGGATCCTGGCCTTTACATAACTGTTTGTTGCAATTGTTATTTGGACTGGTAAATTCTTCCATATCTAACTCAGAGGGGTGAAATGGGCTCATGTACATAAGAACACTTAGAAAACTATACATTTTCTCTATGTGAATAAAGAAACATTATGCAGAATCCTCTGTGTTCTGATAAATTAGCTTCTATGGAATTTGTCTTGTTTAGTCACAGGTTCAAGAAGATTATATTTGTTGAATAATTACTATATGTCTGGTATTATCTAGACATAGACACTAACATCGAATAAAAGACAGATAACCCTTATAAATTTAGGGGTGGTCGTCAGCATATCAATTGCCTACTAAGCATGTAGTGCAGTCTCAACATCACATTGAGGAGGCAGGAAAAATCTAAATTCTAGACTTAACTCTGCTGCTATGTAGCTATGACAAGAAATTTTGTGTGTCAACCCAGATATCCTCATCTGTGAAATAAGGAGGTAAAGTGACCTCACATGTTCTTTACAGTTGAGCTTCCCTAACTTAATGTGTTGTCTTCCTACAATGTCCCTGTTGAAAAAGCTGAACAGTTAGAGACCCATAAGGACAAGTACTAAAGTCACACTAAATTCAGCACAATACTAACAGAGGTACCATGGTTTGGTGGTAGAGTGCTGAGAGAGACTTCATGGAAGACTAGGTAGATTGGGAAGGATGGAGACTTTGGAGTAGAAAAAAGGGAAGAGACTCCTGCATGTACTTGGAAGTTGAGTGGAAGTTCAAAGGAGTGGAGCATTCATCCTTTTTGTCCTATTTTTAAAAAAGAGTTAAATTTTAATTATTTGTGTGGGTCTGTGTCCACTGAGGCCAAAATTGTCATATCCCCCTGAAGCTGGAGTTATAGACAGTTGTTATAGCCTGATATAGGTTCTGGGAATCAAACTCTGGTCTTGTAAAAGCAGTACATGCTCTTAACCAATGAGCCATCTCTCCAGCCCAGCCCTCATGTATTATTTTTCTAATGTAGCAGTCAGAGTCTTGGCAGAAAGGCAGTTGATACAATCATAAAGATTTAACTTAAGGGCCTGGTCAGTAATAAAGGGACTGGCAAGGAGTAAACACAAGAGGAATAGCAACAGAAGCTCTCCTAAGGGTAAAAGGATCAAAGGAAAGGACTGTTTATCCTGGAGTCAAGCTAGAGCTACAGCTCTGGGAGAAGAGGCTCCCTGACAGCTATGATCCTAAGTGGTGAGAAACCACTGCAGGGACTTGAGCAAGGTGCAGAGGAATAAATACCCTAATGTTTCCCTTGTCCTTCAATTGCCAGCTAGTGCTTTTCATTGCTAAGACCTAAATGGCAGTCTAGAGCCAAGAGAGTATGGGGTATATACTTCATAAACGTCAGCTTTCCAGACCAGGACAGATGAGTTGGAGGATGGGAAAAGAAATAGCAAACATTTTCTCCAGGAGCAAACCATCATTATAGATACTTTCCAAATAGTATAGTGTCCCCTATGTGAAAATACTGCAAGGTTCAGTGTACTTATCTGTGTATGAAGATGCTGACACCTTTGTTGAAGAGTTGTTGTGAAGATTCTGTGATGTAATGAAAGTGCCCAGCATCGAGCCTTGATCCTCTGGATCCCCACTTTATATTGGGTCCTTTCTTACATGCCTGGATAGCTCCTTCTCTAGCCAAGGTCTCAAAGTGTAGATGAACTGACTGAATGAAGGGAAAGATAAAGTATCCCCCTGGGGCCTATTGCACATTATAGTGACTTCGGCTTTTAATGGGAGAAAAGCTAAGAAGTCATTGAAAAGTTCTACAGGAGCCTAAACTTCTGACATCAGGGGTTTTTAATCATTTACTAAGGAATCACCTCTTCTTTCATTCAGTGAGCCTTGATCACTTTTAAATTATTTAGGTTTTGGGTTCCTTTTATCTCATATGAGGAAGTATTAATGTACTTAATTAATGTATTAATGGTCCTCAGCTTTGAATACACATTGGAATCTCTTGATATTAGATAATACTGATTCCTTGAATTGATTAGTCTTGGTTGCATGATGTGCTTTGAGTTTTTTATCTGTTTGTTCGTTTTTTTAATCATGAGCTGGGTGCTGCATATGCCTGTAATTCTAGCTATTCAGCAGGCTGAGGCAGAAGATTTTGAGTTCAAGGTCATGGTGCAGCATAATGAAACCAAGTCTCAAAAACAAAGTGAGAGGGGCTGTAGAAATAGCTCAGCAGAAGAGTGTACTTGCTGCTCTTCCAGAAGACGCAAGTTCAGTTCCCAGCACCCACAGTCTAATGCAACTCCAGTTTCAGGGAGTCTGACACCCTGTTCCGGCCTCCACAGCTGCCTGCATTCAGGTACATTTACTCCCACACAAACATGGGCACATAATTTTAAAATAAAAAGATAACCTCCATAAAGCACTGAGTAGAGTGTCCATCACACTACATTGTTAATGAGTGGTAGGTATTATAGCATCAGGATGCCAGCTCCTTGACAAGCAGTTTTTGTTTCATTCTTAGGTGGTGTTTCTCTGAGATGAAATACATAAAAGTTTTTATTTCAGGTAAGTACTCAGCTCATATTAGTTGAGGTAGAGTTCACAAGCAGTACTAGTATCTGCCTAGTCCTGCACTGTACCACGTTCCACTCACACAGCTTGTGCTTTTGGGACATTTGCTTTTTGTTTTTCTTTGTTTGTTTGGTTTGGTTTGCTTTTTCAAAACAAGGTTTCTCCGTAGCTTTGGAGCCTGTCCTGGAACTCACGCTGTAGACCAGGCTGGCCTTGAACTCACAGAGACCCTCCTGTCTCCACCTTCCAAGTGTGTGCCGCTACCTCATTTGTAAAGCAACGAACAGGTGTCCTCCTAGAAGCACCTTACAAATTGGGATCTGCATTGGCTAAAGAAGTATCTTCTCAGTGATAGGAGGCCCGCCTAGCATGCACAGTGCCCTAGGTCCAACCACCAGGTCACCGAAATGGGGGGAATTACATAGCTTACTACTGTGTGTGGTGACATTTCTAAGCCCAGAATTTGGGAGCTGGAGGAAGGATGATAAAGAACCCAAGGTTAACCTGAGTAGGTAGTGAGTTCTAGACCAACTTGAGTTACGAGAGACATTGTCTCAAAAACAAAGTACAAAAATAGAACTGCAAGAAACTTGACAAGGATTCAAACTTGATTTGCCTCTGACCTTGCCTGGAACTACTTTTTCTGTAGAGTCAAGGGGGAAAATTTATAAAATTGAACTTGAGGTTTTTAATGAGTTTAGTTATAACCCCTGATGATATTAGTTTATACATGAGAGTAGTGTTTAAGTGTTCTTTTTAGAGGCCAGTAAGAGTAATGTTTAACTAAGGAGTTGAAATAGGTCGATAAGTAATTTAATCCTGAAGATTTGTAATCAGAAAGCCATACTATGATAACCTTGGTAACAAAGCTTAAGGTGAGTATGTTTCTAATCTTTGAGCCTTTAAAGGAGACAACAGTAGCCCAGCAGATTATTGTTGAAGGTATCAGTTTAATGGAAATTATTGGACCATCTCTTGCTTAGACAGTGTGTCTCTGGATAAGCCCAGCCATTTGGCCCTTTGTTGGACTTGAATTGAAAGAAAAGGGGAGAATATAAGAGAAGTTATTGGAAATCTCTGAGAGACATTCTGGAGAAGATAAATTCCTGAAAGAGTTTGAGGATGAACAACATGGAGTATAGTGCATTTGAGAATTAGGGCAAACAGGAAAGCTAGGATGTTCAAGATTAGTGTTAGGGAAAAGTAAAGTGCTCGTGTTTTGTTGTTTTGTTGGCTGCCCATGTAGTAAGTAGACGGATAGACCAAATATTAGGTTTCAGGAGCATAATTCACAAACCAGTTGCTATCTCCTGATGGAAGATAACCATAGAGGAGACAGACTGAACACCATTTCAAGTACCACATTCAAGGGATAGGTGCTTTGTTTGTTTTAGTGCTGGCCAGCTGGGGAGAACTCAAGATCAGTTTAGACAAACCTAATTATTGGTCCTTTCTAGCCTTCTGTGTTTTCTAAGAGTCCAGAGAAAGTGTATGTATAAAGGAATTTATTTTTCTTTTTGAAATTTTTATTATTAAAAAAATTACTTAAATCTTTAAATTTCATTATACATACCCAATCCAAGTTACCACTCCCTTCCCTCCTCCCATTCCCTACACTTACTCCATACTCAGATCCACTCCTCAGAGTGGGTAAGGCACATTGCTTTGGGGAAGGTTCAAGGCCCTCCCTAATATATCTAGGCTGAGCACGGTGTCCATCCAAAGAGAATAGGTTCCCAAAAAGCCAGCACATGCAGTAGGGATAAATCCTGGTGCCATTGCCAGTGGCCCCTCAGTCTGCCCAAGCCATGCAACTGTCAACCACATTCAGAGGGATGAGTTTGGACCTATGCTGGTTCCTTCCCAGTCTGGCTGGAGTTGGTGAGCTCCCATTAGTTCAGGTAAACTGTTTCAGTGGGTGTACCCATCATGGTCTTGACCACTTTTCTCATATTCTCATTCCTTCCACTCTTCAACTGGACTTTGGAAGCTCAGTTCAGTGCTCCGATGTGGGTCTCTGCCTTTGTTTCCATCAGTTGCTGAATGAAGGTTCTATGTTGATATTTAAGATATTAATCAGTCTGACTAAGGGCAAGGCCAGTTCAGGCACCCTCCACACACCTGTGAACACCTGATTTTTGACAAAGAAGCTAAAATTATACAATGGAAAAAAGAAAGCATCTTCAACAATGGTGCTGGCATAACTGGAGGTCAACATGTAGAAGAATGCAAATAGATCCATATCTATCCTCATGCACAAAACTCCATGTCCAAATGGATTAAAGACCGCAATATAAATCTGACTACATTAAATCTAATAGTAGAGAAAGTGGAAGTAGCCTTCAATGCATGGGCACAAGAGACCACTTCCTAAATATAACCCCAGCAGCACAGACACTGAGAGAAACAATAAATAAATGGGACCTCCTGAAACTGAGAAGCTTCTGTAAAGCAAAGGACACAGTCAATAAGACAAAAAGGCAGCCTACTGAGTGGGAAAAGATCTTCACCAATCCCACATCAGACAGAGGACTGATCTCCAAAATATATAAAGAACTCAAGAGCCGGGCGGTGGTGGCGCACGCCTTTAATCCCAGCACCGGGAGGCAGAGGCAGGCGGATCTCTGTGAGTTTGAGGCCAGCCTGGTCTACAAGAGCTAGTTCCAAGACAGGAACCAAAAGCTACGGAGAAACCCTGTCTCAAAAATCCAAAAAAATAAAAATAAAAAAAAAACTCAAGAAATTAGACATCAAAATTCCAAATAACCCAATTTAAAAATGAGGTACAGAACTAAACAGAGAATTCTCAACAGAAGAATCTCAAATGGCTGAAAGATACTTAAGGAATAAGGAAATGTTCAACATCCTTAGCTATCAGGGAAATGCAAATCGAAACAACTCTGAGATACCATCTTACACCTGTCAGAATGGCTAAGATCAAAAATGCATAAGTGAATTTATAAACAGAGCTGACTGAAAATGGAAAAGTTGTCTGGAGAGATTTATTTTCACTGAAAGTGTTTAAACCAGCCGGACATAGAGGAAAAACTACTCAGGGTGGGTGGGTGAAGTAGATAGCTCCCAGTGCCCTTCTAATTTTGAAATTTTGCAATTTCCAGAATCAGAGTGATCATAAAAGGTTATCAGAGATCTAGAATGACTCCTAGGCCAGGCATCCTTGGTGGGGATAGAAGGCAATTCAGTGTTTTGCTATGTTTGAGACAGGGATTCACTGGGTAGACAGACCTAACTGGCCTGAAACACTCTGCATAGACCCAGCTGACCTCAACCCCACAGAAATCTCCTGCCTCTATCTCTTGAGTACAAGGATTATAGGGGTATATTGCCATGCCCATTTGGAAGGCAATTTTGAATTTTTTAAAAAACAAAAAACATAAGACGTACTTTAATTTTAGCATGCTCAGTTTGATTTCCTCGTGGACATTTGACTTAGACCCGTTAGAAATGTGTTGCTTTTTACTGTGAAGGACCATGTGAGGCCCAGGGCCCCCAGTGGAGGGGCCTAGATTAAGTTGGTCACAGGAGCACCTCACTCTGTGGCTACCACATTGTCTCTAATGAAGTAGGGCAGCTAAGGATAATGTGCCTTTGGATTACTTTTAGCTGAGAGACATACAGGTCCCAGAGCTGATTTTCAGCATCAGACAGATAATGTGCTTGTGTTCTTTGTAGCAATTGTCTTGAGGAATTTATCAGCAGGAGACATCATGTTATGAGTGTGTTTCAGGGAGAGTTTCCTTGAACTGGTATTTTAAGTAAACCTACCTCGTGTTTCTGTTCACTCTTCTTTTAAAATATCATGTCATTTATTATTTGTATGTCTATGTGCATGAGTATGAAGATCAAAGGACAACTTTTAGAAATTAGCGTTCCTTCTACTGTGGATTGTAGAGACCAGGCTCATGTAGCAAGGGCTTTGTACTCACAGAACCATCCTGCCCCACCCTGTGTTCACTCCTGAGTCCATTTCCTTAAAAAACAAAATAAAGCAAAAACAAAAACTTCTCCCCTATTTACCCCTATTTAGAAGACAGGAATGAATACAGTTCCAGTTACTAGACTGGTAAAGAAGAAGATGAAATAAAAAAAATTATAACACACAGAGCAATGGCTTGTTTTGGAGAATAAAATCAAAATATTGTGGGAGTTGGAAGGGTAAAGTATTTTGTATGTTGGAAGTTCCCAGAATTTGCACTGGCCTTTGTAAGATAGCTTTGAAGGAATCGCCCCCCCCCTTTTTTTTTTTTTTTTTTTTTGTCCTGAGTCAGGATTTCTCTCGAACTCACAGAAATCCACCTGCCTCTGCCTGTGGAGGATTATAAGATGGAGAAGGCAATACTTTTAGAAGTGACAATATGAAGAGTGCACAGATGAGGAGAATGTGGGTAACAGACTAGTTTGCATGAAGATAAATAGTGGAAGAGAAAAGGACATGAGTAGTTTGGGTACAAATCCAAGCATCTTAGATGATTGTTGATGACTTCGCTAGGTAACACATGGAAACCACTAAGGTTTTTGGCTGGTATCTAAGATACCACAGTAGCTGTTGGTGCTCAGCTCTCCCTCTCTGTTTAAAGAGCACATTCCTGCTTCCATGCTTGTGCATGTGAACTTTTGGCTGCTTGTTCTACTACAGTGTCCCATGTGGATGATTTCCATCGGGAGCACAGGAACATAGACTGTTACTGACTTTGACACCAGAGGAAAGTGGAGTCCTCCCTAATGTTTGGTGTTGTACATGGTCACCTTCGACTCCAGATAAGATTCTACACTAAGGCTGGGCAGTGGTGGCGCACGCCTTTAATCCCAGCACTCGGGAGGCAGAGGCAGGCGGATCTCTGGGAGTTTGAGGCCAGCCTGGTCTACAAGAGCTAAACCACCGAATGATGCTGAGAAGGGATACCAAATCTTCACTGCCATGACCACCTCCTTCTGTAGAACACCCCTGGATAGTTGGCTCAGTGGGTAAAGGCACTTGTTATCAAACCTGAAAACCTGAGTTTGATACCTGGATCCCTTGTGATGGAAGAAAGGAACCATTTCCTGCAAATTGTCCTATGACCCCCATATGTTACTATGGCACATTTTCATATATATGTATATTCAGTAAATGCTAAACAGTTTTTTTCTAGAATGTTCCTGGATTGGCCCTTCACAGAGTCAATGGAACTCCCTGACCCCATTATAATAACATTCTCACCTAGAAGGGAGTAGTCAGACAAGAATCATTGCCTTTTAAGTTTTCAGGGGCACAATATTCAAGGGAATGTTAGGCAGAAGGTTAACTCTAGGATTGACAGCCTTACATATGAATTTTTGTCATCGGAGAAATGTAAATTAAATTACTTTGAAATTCCATTTTACCCCATTCAGAATGGCTATGATCAAGAAAATATAATAAATACTTGCAAGACTTTTGGGAAAGAGGAATTCTTATCCATTGCTGGTAGAAATGTATCAAACCGGACTCTCTGAATGTGGCTGCCAATGGGGGTGGACTGAGAAGCCATCGATAATGGCACTGGGACCTGTTTCTACTGCATGTACTGGCTTTTTGGGACCCTAGTCTATTTGAATGCATACCTTCCTAGTCCTGGATGGTGGGAGGAGGGCCTTGGACTTCCCTGCTCTCTCTTAAGGAGGGAGGAGGAGAGAGGAGGGTGAGTAGGGAAGCAAAAGCGGAATGTGAGGAGGGGAGGAAGTGTAAATTTTTGAATGGAAAAATAAAAAAATAAAAAGAAATGTAAGCTACTGTAACCACTGTGGGAATCAATATGAAGGGCAATCAAAAAATTTAAAAATAGGGCTTATGCAAAGACTTGGTGGATAGAAACATTCACTGCATATAAATGATGATCAGAGTTTGATCCCCAGGAACCACATAAATGTGGAAGGAGAGAATGGACTCCACAAGTTATCCTCTGATCTTCTCTCTGTCTCTGTCCTCTCTCTCTCTCTCCCTCTCTCTCTCTCTCCCTCTCTCTCTCTCTCCCCCCTCTCTCTCTCTCTCTCTCTCTCTCTCTCTCTCTGTCTCTCTCTGTCTCTTTGTCTCTCTCTCACACACACGTCATGTGCCCTCACATAGTAATGGTAGTCTTAATTTTTTAATTAAAAATCAGACCACCATATGACTCAAGTCTACTACTCCTGGGCACAAACCTAAAGAACTCCATATCCTACCACAGAAGTATTTCCAAACCAGTGTTTATTGCTGCACTGTTGACAATAGCAAGGAGATGGATCCAGTCTAGGTGGCCATCAACTGCAGAATGGATGATGAGAATGGCATAGATGCACCATGGAAGTTTTCTCCGCTGTAAAGATGAGTAAAATTGCAGGAAAATAGATGAAACTGGGAAGTATTATATTAAGTGAGGTCTCGGAAAGACAAACAGCTCATTCTTTCTAATATTTGGGATTTAAGAGTGAGTGTAGACTATAAAACTAGATAGACCAAACAAAGAAAAGTAGATGTTGAAGAAGGGAGGTGAGGACAAAAGGTCACATGATATGAACATGGAAAAAAGATGATACAAGGGTGGAACAACATGATGGAGGGAGGAGGAATGGGAAGAATCCGGTGTTTTTAAAATGTCTTAATGAAATCCAGTTCTTTGTAAGCTAATAATAAATGAATTTGATCATCTTTCCCGAGCATGTAAGTTTCAAATTAGTATATTTTTAGGTTGTATTGTGTTATAATATTTGATTTTAGAATTTTTTTATGTTTTCTTTTTTGCTTTTTTGCTTTCTCTGTGTATTCCTGGCTGCCCTGGAACTAGCTCTGTAGACCAGGCTGGTCTCAAACTCACAGAGATCTGCCTGCCTCTGCCCCCCAAGTGCTAGGATTAAAGGTGTGTGTCACCACCACCTGGCTATTTTAGAAATACTTTAATAGTATGTGTGTTTGTGTTTGTGCATGTGTTTGCATGTTTTTCAGTTGTCATAGCACATATGTGGAGGTCAGAGGACAACATTCAGGGGTTGGTTCTCTCCTTCCACGGCGGGATTTGGGAGTTTCAGATTTTCAGGTCTGTATGGCAAGTATTTTTACCCACTGAGGCATCTCATTGATCTAGAATGTCTGATTTTAAAAGTTGCTGTTTGAGCTGAGTGTGATGGCATACTATAGAGGTAGAAGCAGGTGGATCTCTGTGAATCTGAGTCCAGCCTGATTTACATAGTGAGTTTCAGATTAGCCAAGGCTACATAGTGAGATCCTGTCTGGAAAAAAAAAAGGTTTAAGTTGATGCCTTAAATTTTTTCTTGGGAGTAGGCCAGAATTTCCAATAATTTTTGAAATGGTCCTTCTTCTTCTTGGCCCAAGCTTACTTCTGCTCTTTTGTATTATATATTTATGTAAAGTGTCATTCTCATCATTTACAATTATAAAATCAAAATATTGATAGACTCTGAAAAGTTTTGAAGGTATTCTGTATCTTGCAGTATCATATATTGAGCCAAAAATTAATTCCTTATGGAAAAATAAGGCTATTACTTCATTAGCATGATGATTTTGTATTCATCTTTAATAAATCATACAATTATGTATTTAACCAAAAATGATTTAAAAATAACTTTTCTTATGATTTATTCTCAATAAATATTTGATTTGTATACTTATTTTATATACTAACACATTAGGGTCATCTAAAATTTTCTTAGGTGAATAGGGGTTACACATAGTTAAGAGCATTTGTTGCTCTTCCAAAGAACCTAGACTGCCTACAACTCCAGATCCAGGGAATCTAGTTCCCTCTCTGACCTCTGGGGGCACTGTACTCACATGGCGTATGAACACACACACACACACACACACACACACACACACACGCAAACAATTTTAAAGCTTTTAAAAATAATTTTATTATTATTAATTTTTTTATATCCTGACTGCAGTTTCCCTCCCTCCTCTCCTCCCCGTACTTCCCCTATACCTCCCCTTTGCCCCTTCCATCCATCCACTCCTTCTCCTTTTCTATTTAGAAGGCAGGCCTCCTTTGGATATCAACCAAACATGGTACATCAAGTTGCAGTAAGATGAGGCACCTCCCTCATATTAAGGCTGAACAAAGCAGCCCAATATATGAGGAGTAGGGTTCCAAAAGCCATCAAAAGAGTCATAGACAGATCCTGTTCCCACTGTTAGGAGTCCCACAAGAGGACCAAGCTTCACAACTATAACATATATACAGAGTGTCTACGTCAGTCCCATGCAGGCTCCCTGGTTGTTGGTTGAGTCTCTGTGAGGCCCTATAAGCCCAGGTTAGTTGATTCTGTGGGTTTTCTTATGGTGTCCTTGACCCCTCTGGCTCCTACAATCCTTTCTCCCCCTCTTTTGCAGGATTCCCTGAGCTCTGCCTAATGTTTGGCTGTGGCTTTCTGCATCTGTTTCCATCAGTTAGTTGGTGAAGTCTCTCTGATGACAGTTGGGCTAGGCACCAGTCTATGAGTATAGCAGAATATCATTAGGTATCATTCTGAGGACTTTTTTGATGCCAGTGGTGTTTGGTTCTATCCCAGGGTTGGGCTCCCTCTCATGGCAAGGGTCTCAGACTAGACCAGTTACTGGTTGGTCACTCCCACAATTTCTGCACCACCTTTACCCCAGCACATCTTGTAGTCAGGACAAGTTGTAGGTTGAAGACTATGTGGCTGGATTGGTGTCCCAGTCCCTCCAATGGAAGTCTTGCCTGGTTAGAAGAGACGGCCAGTCAGACTATGTATGCCCAATAGCTAGGCGTCTTAGTTGGGGCCACCTTGTAGATTCCTGGGAGTTTCCATTGCACTAGGTTTCTGCCTCACCCCAAATGCACCCTTTTTCCAGTTGTCTCTTCCAGTACTCCTCCCCCACCCCCACCTGATCCTCTCTGGTCCCATCCCCACTGTGCCCTTGAAATCTATTTTATTTCCCCCTCCCAGGGAGATCCAAGCGTCCCCTTTGAGCTCTCCTTGTTACTTAGCTTCTTTGGGTCTGTGGGTTGTAGCATGGTTATCCTTTACAGCTAAAACACACTTTTAAGTGTGTATTTACCATGTGTCTTAGGGTTTCTATTGCTGCGATGAAACACCATGACCAAAAGCAAGTTGGGGAGGAGAGGGTTTAATGGACTTTCACTTCAGCATTGCTGTCCATCACTGAAGGAAGTCAGGACAGAAACTCAAACAGGGCAGGATCCCGGAGGCAGGAGCTGATGCAGATGCCACTGAGGGGAGCTGCTTACTGGCTTGCTTCCCCTGGCGTCCTCAGCCTGCTTTCTTATAGAACCCAGGACCACCAGCCCAGGGATGGTACCACCCTCAATGGACTGGGCCCTCTCTCATGGATCAGTAATTGAGAAAATGCCTTACAGCTGGATCTCAAGGAAGCATTTCCTCAGCTGAGGTCTCTGCCTCTCTGATGATTCTAGCTTATATCAAGTTGGCATACAAAACCAACCAATACACCATGTTTGTCTTTCTGGGTCGGGGTTACTTCATTCAAGATGACTTTTTTCTAGTTTCATCCATTTGCCTGCAAATTTTATTGTTTTTTTAACATCTGATTAAAACTCTGTTGTATAAATGTACCGTGTTTGTTTTTTTAATCCATTCTTTGGTTGAGGGTCATATAGGTTGTTTCCAGCTTCTGGCTATTATGAATAAAACTGTTATGGACATAGTTGAGCAAGTGGCCTTGTGGTGTGGTGGAATGTCCTTTGGA
The DNA here is from genome assembly GCF_018167655.1 of Microtus oregoni. Classification (NCBI taxonomy): domain Eukaryota; kingdom Metazoa; phylum Chordata; class Mammalia; order Rodentia; family Cricetidae; genus Microtus; species Microtus oregoni. The sequence goes on along the minus strand of NW_024543076.1, from coordinate 5,419,906 downwards.
TAATATGCCCAGATGTGGTATAGCTGTGTCTTCAGGTAGATAGATTCCCAATTTTCTGAGAAACTGCCATATTGATTTCCAAAGTAGCTGTACAAGTTTGCACTCCCACTAGCAGTGGAAGAATGTCCTTCTTACACATCCTTTCCAACGTGAGCTATCAATTATGTTTTTGATCTTAGCCATTTTGACAGGTGTAAGATGAAATCTCAGAGTACTTTGATTTGCATATCTCTGTTTAAAATGCATGTTGTCTTATCATAAAAGTTGATTTCTTGTATACAAATGTTTGTCTTCAAAGCATTTTAGATACAAGATTGTTCTCTGAAAAACAGTCGACTTGCAGAACTATATTGGTCTACACATAGAAATGTGCTTACTGCCCTTAAAGACATGAACTCAGTGTATCACTCAAATATTCATTAGGAGTGTTACCCAGATGTGTACCTTTTGCTTGGCTTTGATTTTGATAATTCACTATGCAAGAAACATAGAAAAGCCATTGTTTTCCTACAATTCCAGAGTTTACTAAATAGCGATAAATCCACAAGCTTCAGTGGTTTCAGTGACTGATTTCCCAGACAATCCCCCCTACCTTGGTGATGTGGCAGAGACCAAGGCACATTCTTTCATTCTGATCTTAATTACTAATATTAAATTGAATTTCACACATCTTGCAGCATACAGTATCTATGCATATATGTGGTTTACAGAATTATAAGATAGGCTATAGCAGAGTTGCAAATGTTTCAAGAGTAGGTTGATAGAAATGCTATCTGTGTAGATAAGATAACAAAAAAAGCAGACGGCTTCTGGTCTGGGATAGAACTGGGAGGGAGCTGCTACTGAGACCTACTGGAGAGCCTGGCTAAAAGTAAGGCTACAGAGTGGAATCCTGCTGATGGAGCAGAACCAGTCAGAACAAGAAAGATGTGTTCCTGTGAGTGGGCAAACGGGTGGACAGAGAGACGCTTGAGTACACCAAGTCAACAGCTGGGGATGGAACTGAGGCCAATCTGGAGCTCCAGGAACAGACAAGTATTCTCTGCCTGTCAGTCATTGCCACACAATGGGTGTCAGACCAGAGCAGAGCTAGGCATTCATCACTTGGTTGGATCCAGGGGAGGGAGTTCCAGTCTTTCTTGGTGTTCTGTGTCTGATAAGTTCTTAGATGTGTTTCTTAATATTCCTATATGCCACACAGTATTGATTCGCCCTGATAAACTGATAGGGTGGCACCCTTTTTACTCCCAAGAATAAGTCGTTCATCTGTCTTTGCCATGTGACAGACAGGTGTTCTTGTTGTGGGTCCACCCAGGGTCAACCTGGGTAACTTAGCAAGAATAAAGAGAAGAAATAAAGCCTGGTGACAGAGCTCAGTGGAAGTGTCTGCCTAGCATGTGTGAGACCCTGGTTTCAATCTTTAGTGTTGAAGAGAAAGAAGTTGTTTTATTTGACTGATGAGAGAACCAGTAAGATGTTAAGATCAGCTACAGTGAAAATGTAGGGTATGAATATTTATAGACTATTCAGTAAAGAAATATTAAAGACAAAGGCAAGAAGATTGAAAGTTCAAGGCCAGCCAGACTACATAACAAGACACTAGCACAAAAAAGAAATATTAAGATTTCTGAGTGACTATAAGTTGGGCAATGTGCCACAGCCTTTGGAGTTGTCTTTCCTCTCCACTGGATGAAATCCACGTTAGCCTCCGCTCTGGAGATTAGGATGTAAGCCAGAGCTGTGCTGCGATATCACCCAGCAGTTTCTCATGATTATTTTTCTGACAGATGTAGTCATCTATAAGCTTGTTTGCCATGAAGTGAGGCCCGTTTCCCAGGATCTGAAACTGTCTTTATAATGAGGGTAAATGCAGTGAGTCCTAAAACCTAGTCATGTGTGTAAGAGGTAGACTTTCGGAGGTTTCAGAAATGGAATTCCAAGTTTCTTAAGCACGTGTCAGGATGAGATAGTATCAGCATGGACAATCCTCATTCTGGCCTCTGGTTTCCTTACAGAGATCCCATGGAATTGTAGTTGGCACTACTCTGCAATGTCTGTACATGAGAGGGAAAACGAAGACAAGCAAAGTGAATACGGTAGGTAAATTCAGAATTTACATCCTTACTTTTGCCTCTGAAAAGTGTGTGTGTGCATATTGCTGCACACAAATGTATCTGACAGACTCAGCCAGCTGTCCAATCAAAGTAGCAGCCTACCAAGAAAATGACCAAGAAAGGAAATATGTTTTGCAGAAGAACATACTTCATGCTTCTAAGCACACAGTCCCCAGTTTTACTATATGAGAGTTCTAATTTAAGTAGTTGAAAGTGAAAGTGGACCAAGGGGATTCTTAGAGAGCCAGAAAAGCTTCCAGGTGAACCCAGTACAATTAAGAGGCAGAGTGTCTGTTAGGGCCTACTCTCTGAGGGAAAAAAAATCCTATGGAGACATAGCCTGGTAGTTAGTAAAAGTAGAAGGCTTTGCAACAGTCAACCTTCAGCCTAAATTCTGGGTCACCTGGTAAATACGCAGGCTAACAAGACCTTGAGAGTTCTTTTGTGTGCTGTCTAAATAAATGCAGGCATTTTCCCTTCAGTATACTCCCACATCCTACTGCATCCACCCGGCACACCCCCAAACCCTATATGCTTACGTGTGTCTCTGCACTTGTTTTTCCTACTAGGATTAGGAGTCTGGAAATGGTCAGGATGATACTTGCTCCCTTTGACAACACTAAGACATAAAGAGGGCCTCCTGAGCCCTGTCAAAAATTCATGATTCCCTAAATACTATAGTTTAATGAGTATTTAAATGGTGTTTAAATTTATTTGAGTGTTTACTTGAGATTAAGTGAAATTTGAAGGAGGGTTACATGAAAATACTATATTATCTAAGAGTTTTATGAATTCAGTATCCATGGAGACCTGAAACCAAATCCCACAAATAGAGAGGCACCAATATATATGTTGGTATTATATATATAATCTTAACGGACTCAACATTTTTTACAGTGTGTAACACATCTTGTTTTCATGTGATGATAATACCAGGTGTTGTAGTAGCAGATTCATTCTGACACAAAGTCCTTTAAAGCCTGGGACTCTGTCTTCCTCAGCTTTCCCACCCCACCCAGCTGGATCATTCTAGCTTCTGCACAATGGAAGCTCAGTGATGATTATTAATTTAAATTACTGGACAATTTTGTTGGAACTTCTTCTCTCCTAACACAGTCAACACTGAGGCTTCTGTGATACTCAGCGATATGGGTCTTTCATTCCAGAGCAGCAGCTGCCAGCTCGGAGTCCAAGTCCTTATACTGCCCCCACCTAGACAGTAGTGAGCCCCACAAGCTGTCCCCACTTAAAGGCAGTCACAAGTCCGGGCCTCTGGAGCTTCTGATGATCTATAAATGGTTTTGGTTGTGTTTTTTTATGAGCACCCCTCCCCTAACACACACACAGACTTGACTACTTCGTTAGAACATTACAATTTATGAAAACATCATGCTTAAATTTACTGCTTAATATAAAGAATATCTTAAAGTATACAAATAAGAGCCAGACTGTGGTGAGCCCACAGGTATTATACAGTAAATGTACAGCTGATGGCTCTACTGGACTGTCCACGGGAAGTGCATATGCACACATCCACCTGGAGTAGCCCATGTTTGCAGAGCTGCAGGGACTAAGTCACTGTCTGTTCTGTAAAAATCTGTGAAATCATGGCATTCTCCCTTCTAGAGTATCCCAGTAGTGTATAAACTGACTTTTCCTGTAAGGCATCCAGATACCTCCCCCCACACCATGAAGCCACGGTGTGAAAAGGATTCAGTCAGTCAGGTCCTTGTTCTCATAGCCAAAATCTACAATAGTCCCCCACAAACCTTCGTTATTGACAGTGCTCACTGATAAGTAAGGAGCCTCATATAGGAGGCAATGTGTCTGCTCTAACAGCAGACTCAGGAAGGTGGAATCTACTGGTCTGCTCTGACTGAACAGGCTACTAATACTCTGTATTTACCCTTCACCTTGGTTTCAACTAACATAGGATCATAGCCCAGGAAATTAACTGTTTAAACAGGAAAAAGGCCTGATTTGCTGAAACTAGAGAAAAATTTTCACTTGGGCACTCTGCTGAAGTCAAAAGAGAGGTTCCCAGAAGAGATTCCTTTTAACTCAGCCAGCTCGATGCTAAAGCAAATCAAGCCCACTGGTCAGTAGAACCAAGGCTGTGCTCCCAGTGGCAGGAGAACTTCACAGCCATGCCCCTCTGAGATGTAAAGATCCACGGTTTCTTGTGATTCTGTGAACATTCATGCTTGATACTATAGTTACCGCCTATGGGATTGCTAACTTGTCTGCACGCCTACATAAACTGAAAGCTTTGTGGAGATCACCCCCTGTGCTTTATACCCTTATGCTTTTTCTTCTTCTTCTTCTCCCTTCTTTCCTCTTTCCCCAAGGAATAAAGAAACTTGCAGGAAAGTTCGTCAGTTAGTTCTACCCCTCAGATTCCATTCACAAACCAGTTTTCGCTTGTGGAAAAAGTTTCATCCTGAACCCCGAGGGAGCCCTGTGACTGGTACTCATTAGCTCCTGATACCAGATGAACACACACACACACACACACACACACACACACACACACGACAAGTGTAATCTCAGCCCCGGCATCCATCTTTGGAAACCCACCTCCCCAAGGAGGGTAAAGGAAATCCACCAAACCTTGACCCCTCCCCAGGAAAGGTCACGACCACTCCCACAGGCTATTTAAACTGCTCCCCAAACTAAACACGTGGTCTTGCCTCTTCCTCTTCGATGGTCTCATTGGCTCTCCGTTTCTCCCCTGGGTCCACCCGAAATTGCAGATGTCCAATTAAACCTGGATGTCTTTTAATTTGGTCTGATAGGGATTATTTGCATCGGCAGAAAGGCTCGTTCTTAGGAATTATTCCAAACAACAAGGTCTAGAAAAACCATAAGAACAGGAACACCGAGCCTGTGGAGTTGAAATTATACTACCTTCCTAACCCATGGATGCGTTCTCGTTCACCTCCCTTCTGGCCTCTACAGCTTCCATGAGCTCTGAACCCTGTCCGTGAGGTTTTATGGACGTGTATTGCGTGTGCATGATTACTACTAGACTGTATGTATGGAGACCCCAACAAGGCCTGTCTAGACTCTACTCAGCCTCTCTGTGCAGGAGTCCTGCCTCCAGAGTAAAGAAGGTCTTTTTTTTTATTTTATTTTATTGAGCTCTACATTTTTCTCTGCTTTCCTCTCCACCTCCCCATTTTCCTTCCCATTTTTCTCTTCTATGAGGTTTAGTGTGGCTGGCTAATAAAGAAGGTCTTATTACTTATCATTAGGTAAGAGTCAAGGAATTTCTTTATGGAAAGCCCTGAAAAGTTTCTGCACCCTGATAAGCCTCTCTTCTGGGGCAAAAATCTGAATCAGACCAAATTAGAAAAAGCCCAGGTTTATGGATACAACTGCTCCCAGATACTTTCCAGCATTCCAGAGAGGAAAGAAAGACCGGAATTCCACATGTTTGTTTTCTGGGGCGGGGAGGGGGGGCAGTTTAAATAGCCTGTGGGAGTACTCCTGAGCATCTCTGGGGAAGGGTCACCGTTTGGCGGGCTTTCTCAGGGGCAGAGTCTGGACTGATGCAACTCCCAGGGAAGGGGGCTTGGATGGAACTTCCATCCACACATTCCAGACTCTTTGGATATATAGATGCCAGGGTTTGGGGTGAGGCCTTTATCCAAACAAGACCTAAGATCAAAAGGTAGTAGATGATTAGAGTTTCATGACCTGTATTAGAGGAGAGAAACGCCGATGTTGTGGGCTGCCTCAGGGAGGGAGTCAGGAGCCAGGAGCCATAGGTAAAAACGCAGACACAGGCACATGATAGTCTTATAGCAACTGTAGGTGAAAAGTCTCAGTTACCCTAAGACAAGATGTGGAGCTGACCAGATTTAGTAGTTGACTATGGGACATAATCAGGGCAGCGCTTTTGAAGGATTAATGTATGGATTCCTCTAGAGATACTTGTTTTGTTGTCTCTAGAAAGCTGAAACACTTGAATCTTTTTTTCTACTTCTCTCTCTTCTTCTTCTTTTTCTTCTTCTTCGTCTTCTTCTTCTTCTCCTCCTCCTTCTGTTTAATTGTGTGTGTGTGTGTGAGAGAGTTAGAATTTCATGGAGCCCAGGTTAGCCTCATATTCATTATATAACTGAGCATGGCTGTGAACTTCTGATTGTCTGTCTCCATTTCCTGAGTGTGTGCCACTATGCCTGGTTTTATGTGGTGCTAGGGACCAAACTCAGTGCCTCATGCATACTGGCCAAATAACTTGAGTTATAGTCCTAGCCCTTTTTGTGGTAGGAGGTACCTTGAGTCAAGCAAGGCCTTATTATATAGCACAGGCTTCCATCTAACCAGATATCCTCCTGCCTCAGCTAAGATTACAAGTATGCACCACCAACTCACCACTGCCTGTCTATAACATCCCATTTTTTTGTTTACTTTTTATTTATTTTGAGACAGGGTCGTTTTGAACTCAGTATGTAGAGTAGTTTTGAACTCAATATGTAGGTGAAGAGGCCCTTGAATAGAATTCTGATCTTTTGGCCTATATTTCATCAATCATACCTGGTTGATGCAGAACTGCGGCTCAGATAGAGAGCTTCTTTTTTTTTTTTACTTTATTTTTATGTGAATTGGTGTGAAGGTATCAGATCCCCTGGAACTGGGGGTACAGAAGGTTGTAAACTGCCATGTGGGTGCTGGGAAGTGAACCCGGGTCTTCTGGAGGAACAGGCATTATCCTTAATCTCTGAGCCATCTCCCCAGCCCCAAGAGAGCTTCTTACCTGTGAGGTGTACACTCTACTAACCAAGATGCATTTCCAGCACCCAAAATTGTCTCACAACAGAGATCCTAAGAAGACGGTGTGAGGAGCTAGTGAAGTGTTCACTAGCTCGCATCACCGCAGGCTAGCCTGTGAGGGCCGGGCTTCTGACCATTCCTCTCTTTTTTTCTTTCAAGAAGAAAGAATTTTGATGGCCAACGATAGAAAATTCAACTCTATTTTTGACTATCCGGTAAGTCTCCTGTCCCTGAGTATTTCAGAAGCGGTTTACTGTTCCAGGCATTCTCCTTTTGAGAGGAAGAGAGTTCATTATTGATGTAGAGACTGTAGCCTAAATTCCAACTTCAGCCCCTCTGTAATGAATGGCACAGTGAGAGCTCAGAAGCCAAAATTAAGCCAGGAGACTATGTCTCAGGTTTGGTATTTATGTGTGACTCCCAGAAAAGAACTATTCTAGCTTTCCACACAAATACTTCCCCAGTTCTCTTTGTCTCACTTAGACAGTGGTGACAAAACATGCGTGTTGGCTCCATTGCTCTCCAGCAGTGTTGTTTCCCACTTTATATCAGTCAGCCTCCTGCTGGTGAACATTTAAAACGCTTCCAGTATTTTTCTATAATAAATGAGTGAACTTCATTCTGCGTATCAGTTGGCACATCTGTTTTTGTATATATTATGAGCTTTCTGGAAGTGAATTGTCTAGTCCTAAAAGGAAAAACAAAAAACCTGTGACACATTTTCCAGCTTGCCTTCTGAAAAGATTACATCTATTTATATGTCTACTGGCCATAGAAAACCACTTGCTTCATATTCTTGCCAAACCAATTTTGATTGTTGTTGTTTTTCTGAGCTAGGGGTCTCTTTTGTGGCCTCCAATTTGCTAGCTTTCTACCACACCCTGGGATTGCAGCCTTGCAGTTTCTAGGCCTGGATTAAGCTATTTATTATCAATCTCTTCCATCTTTGCCAGCTCTTAGATGAAAAACGATATTTGCTATCAATTCTTTTAAATTTTTTAGTGAAATTAATCATCTTTTTGTTAATTAGGCTTTTGCATTTAAAAAAACTGTGTTAATGATTTTTGCCCAATTTTCTATTTGATTTTTCATTTATTTATTTATGAAGTAATTTATAACATAGCAAATATAAAATTATGCTTCAGCGCCCATCTTTGCTCACATCTACTCCCTTATAGGGAACTACTATGGTTAGTTTCTCATGTACTCATTAGTACCTTTTGTGTACATAAAGGAAATATGAATATATTCTCTTTTCTATATTTTTACACTCTCTAAACCTTAATACTTTCAGAGTCCTAATTTCATAATAGCTTTTCTACTTTTCTTTTTTCAGTCATATAGAGTTTTCTCTTTAGATTTGGCTTAAAATAACCCTTTGGGTAATTTTCAGTCTTAGTCACAAACAATGTTTTTATTTTCCTTGGTTTGGCTTAGCTTTTGAAAGAAAGTCTTGCTATGTAATCCAGGCTGGCCTTGAACTCAAAATCCTCCTCCCTCAGCCTACCAGGTGCTAGAATTACAGGCATGTGTACCACATCCTCTTCAAACAGTGCTCTTACATGCTGTTCCTACATCTATAGCTACACACACACGCACAATCATGTGTACATTTAACTCTAAGTATATGAAAAATACATAACCATATATGCTTGTGGTTCCTGCAGGATATCAATTTATGGCTTCTGAATTAGAGGTTCTGGATACTAACCATGCTTACAGTGTGGCACTGGGAGCAGACTTTCCCTTTCTCTGTATGGAAAACAAAGCAGTGAGATACAGGAAAACAAGCTGTGGATATCAGATGACCTAAGTTTGATTCTAACTGTGCCCCTTACTCACCTTGAGACATTGTACAGGTGTTTAATTTCTCTGATATTTAGTTCATTCATCTATAAATGAATATGGCATCATTCACCATATATGATGGATATGAGAGTTAAATACAATTACACAAATGTTAGTTTTCTTTCTCTCTAGCTGTTATCCTGTCTCATTTACTTCTGTACCCATAGTTCTTGCTAAATGTTTACTATATAGTCTACATTCAATAATTGTATCCTGAATATTGAGGGAACAAACAGGTCAGCCAATTTTGAACTCACTTTCTGGTTCTTCTACTTGTGTTTGCCTTTTGTTGTTATTGTTGTTTGTATTTTACCTACAGGACAATTCCATCAAGACCTCAAAATATAATTTTTTTAACTTCCTGCCCATAAACCTGTTTGAACAATTTCAGAGACTCGCAAATGCTTATTTCCTTATTTTGCTGTTCCTACAGGTATGGCCTGCTAAAACATTTTCCAGTGTTTTCCTTTCTTCTCTGGGGGTCAGGCTGTATAATCAGTACCTAGACTGGAAGATAGCCTCTTTATTTTGACATTGACAAATGGATGGCTGTTCCCTATTGTAGCAGAAGTCAGGAGTCATCAGTGTGAGGCAAGTCTCTGTATGAAGGAGACAACCTCTGGAGTCCCATGGAGAGGGAGCTCCTTCATCATGACTGTATAGCCACAGTTCAGCTTGCTCATAAGAAACCAGAGTCTTTACCCAAGCTCTGGCTACAGTCCTGTTCCTCTATCTCATTCCAACCTCTGTGATAGGAAGTTGACACTTACCAAGGGAGAAGAATGGTACAGAATGTAAGAGAGCCAGCACAGGGAAAGGAATCCATGTAGGGTAGCCCCATGCTGAGAGAAGGGGACAGATCATCTTACCCTCCCTTGTACTGAAAATGTGGGTGAGTGCATAGTTTTCCCATGCCCACTGTTTTCAGGTTATTTTAGTTTTATGTATATGTATAGGTATTTGCCTACATGTATGTTCATGTATGCATGCCTGGTACACACAGAAGGGGGCATCAGAAACCCTAGAATTGGAATTATAGATGGATGGTGCTGGGAGTTGAACCTGAGTCCTCTAGAAGAGCATCCGGTACTTTTGACCAGAGAGCCATCTCCCTAGCCTTGCCATGTAAACTCTAAACACTCTACCTTCCAATACCCTCCCTTCATTATTGGAGAAGAATGACTCTCTGCCATTAGGACTAAGGCAGAGACATTCACAACATGGAAATGGCAACTTGCATCCCTTTCTTCCTCTTTTGGGAAGTGTTTACTGGATTTGGGGATGCAGGGAGGTTAGAATGGTGAAGACAAGCTATGACCTTTGGGTCTATAGTAATAAACCCAGAGAGGTGACAATGATGGTGGTGGCAAGAAATTTGGGGGAGTATGTTATTCTTAAGGATTCTGACCTAAGATCCCTCTATTTTCTTCTCAAAGTTGATTCCTCAGATCTCCTCCCTGGCATGGTATACAACTGTGATACCCCTGGTCGTGGTGCTAGCCATAACAGGAGTGAAAGATGCCATCGATGATGTGGTGAAGTAGCTTCTGGGCTTCCTTCACTAGACCTAGGAATTGGGCTGTGGGCCGAAAGACTTCCCAGAGCTTTCCTCGTGCCGAGAGCGTTTCCTCGTGCCGAGAGCATTTCCTCGTGCCGAGAAATGCTAAATAGAAATATGTTTCTCATACTTGTTCCCTTATCTATCCCAGATAGATGTCCACAAGCCCGTGACTCTGCTTGGTCTCTGCTTGGCCAGAAAGGGGCAGTGCAAGGCTTTTCTCTGCTCCACCACTTTTAGCCCTTCTCAGTAGCCCCACCCTTGGCCCCTTTAGCTTTGTCTGGCTTTGCTGCCATCTTTCTTCATCTGGCTCTCCTCCCACTTCATATCCCCTCCCCCTTTCCTTCTGTCCGTTCCTTCTTTTTCCTGCTCCTCCTTTCTTCTCTCCCTCCACATTCCCCTTCTCTCCAGTATTCTTTTTTTTTTTTCTTTCCAAATGCTACTTGTATTTGACATACACAGCTAGGAGATCTTTGGTTTTAGAATGCCCTATGGTGTGATCAAAGACCCCCTCTTTTCCTGGCCTTGGAAAGATAAACTGACCTGGGGGTAGGTTGGGAAGCTGTCCTTGTAGTGTCTTCAAAGAGGACTGATTTTTGTCAAGACAGATTATGGACCGAAGTTTAAGAGTATGGCATTTCCTACTTTTTTAACTTTGTAAAATACAGGCTTAGCACGTGTAGTGCTAAATTTTAACCACAACCCAGATAAACAAACTGAGCTATATAAACTCATTTTATCTCAGAACCACATACATACCCCTGGTACCGTCTCATTCTAGTAAGAACTGAAAACTCAACATGCCAACATAGAGCAGTCCAGCTCCGTCTGGTTCAGAACTCAGTCTCTTTAGAATAAATGTTAAGGGAACCTTGGATTGTGGAAAACTGAGTGTTCTGCCTGCCCCTTCCTAGCCCTGTCCTTCTGCAGGGAAGGACTCGCCTTGGAAGGGAGTGGTTCCTGTGAGTCCTGTCACTGGGGCATGTGCTGTATTTGTTTTCCTGCTACCTGCTGGTCTGACTATTGGCCTCTCCACTCCCCACATCTGCTGAAGATGGTTCTTTGTGCAGCTCATGGGATTCCCTAGTACTGTCAGGCATGTGCCTGTCCTCTTAGCTTTTGACAGAGTTATTTGTTTTCAAGCTCCTAGACTTTAGGATTATTTTTTTAATATTTGGCACAAAGATTGTGTGTTGCTGGTGACTTTTCTCTTTCCTGCCTTGTTCCTGCAGCTGCTTATAAAATAATCACTAAGAGACTTAATATTAATTATGATTGTTTGGCCGATGGCTCAGGCTTCTTATTGGCTATATCTACATATAAATTAACCCATTTCTAATAATCTGTGTATTGCCACATACCCTGTGGCTTACCAGAAATACTCTGGTATCTTACTCCTCCGGAGGCTGTTGTCATCTTCCTGACTCTGCCTTCTTTCTCGCTGTCTCCCTGCTTAGATTTCCTGCCTCACTATCTGCTGCTCTGTCATAGGCCAAAGAAGCTTCTTTATTAGCCAATGGTAATAAAACATATTCGCAATGTATGGAGGAGCATCCCACATCAATTGTGTCTCTTTCTTTTCCCTGGGTTCTTTTTATACTTTCCTTCCAAGCTTCCATGGAGCCTAGTCTTAATGGCAGGAGGGCTTTGGCATATGGGAGAGGGTAATCACATACAAGAACCACATTTCCAAACTTTTAAATTGTACATGCAGTTTTCTATATGTCTATTTCTTGAACATTCTCTGTGTGGTTTTAGAAACGACATCAGAGTGACAAGCAAGTCAACAACCGCTCTGTTTTGATGCTGGTGGATGGCAGGTATGTTCTCTTAGGAAAGCCGGTTAGGTAGGGCCAGTCCAGGGAGAGGTCAGCATTGCTAAAATGTGATGCAGTCGGTACTTTAGGACAGTAAAAAGAGCCTTGTGTTAAACTTTAAAAGAATTTGTTTCTATTTAATTGAATTTTTTTTGAGATGCTGCTGATCAAATCCAAGACTTCCGGTGTGCTAGGAAAGTGCTCTAAGAATTCACCTATAGATGTGGTCTAGCATACCCTGAACCTGTCGTATTAATATAGAGGTGGTCTAGCATACCCTGAACCTGCCGTATTAATATAGATATGGTCTAGCATACCCTGAACCTGCCGTATTAATTGAGATGCCTCTGGGCTTCGTTTCTATAAAATAGAATTAATATTCTCTGTCTTAGAAGATGCCTGAGAAACAAAAAGGAAATAATATATCAAAGGAATTGACAAGCCACAGCATGAAATTAATATGCTGGCAATTGTGATCAGAGTGATTGGCCTCTAGACATTTGCCTTTAGGACATAAAGGCCTCCAGCATGGTTCGCTGGTGAGTCCACTGTAGCTGTTGGGTGGTCAGTGCGGTCTGACAGACCACAGACAGTGCCTGTGCCGACTCCACGGCTGTACTATTTGGCGGTAAGACTGGAATGAGGCAGACATGTTCCTACAAAAGGAAAAGTGTAAAAGCCTGTTCGAAGAGGTATGGCAAGCTACATAGAGTCACATCTGACAAACGGGATTAAGATACACCTTCCAGGGGTGACATCTGTACCAGGTGTTAAAGACCAGTGCGAGCAGAACACGAGGAGAGAAAACACAAACCCAACGGAGTCAAGATTGAAGCCCAGCCTTTCTTTCTCACTGTGGCTTTGCTGAGTTCTAAACACCTGTAGCTTTGTCAAGTCACAGTTATCCAAGCTTTGGGGCTCTGACCCATCTGTTATTGTGTTGCTCATTTTAATCAGAGTGGATTGTTTCCTCCATGATTCAAATGGCGGAAAGTTCTGGAAATATCAAATAGGTGATTTACTATATTAAAAAAAAAGGTAAAGGAATGACATGGCTTTAAAAAGACAGACCTGGGTGTATTAGAAACTGACCAAGCTGGCGAATTACTGACCAAATAAATTTAGTCAGATGAACTCCTTCAAATAGCTCAAAGAATTTAGGCTGTGCAAGATTTTTAGAGAAGAATTTGTCACAGAGACAGTTTAGGAGTTATCCAGAGGCCCTGGTTAAACTTTGTAACCAGTCAGTGTCTACTTAGTTTAGAACATACAGGGAAAGCTCATCATGGAATAGCTTCTTTCAAGAAAGCAACTAGAAGGAAAGCTTGAAGATGTGGATCCGTGGCCCGTGGCCCATGGTCCGTGGCCAGTGCACGCGAGGCAGCCTCTGGCTAGCAAGTTGTGACTTTTGTTTTGTTGGTTTGGGGTGTTTTTGTTTTTTTCAGACAGGGTTTCACTCCATAGTAATCTGTTCTAGAATTCACTCTGTAACCCAGACTTTCTCCAGTCCATGGCAATCCTCCTGCCTCAGCCTCCCAAGTGCTGGGATTACAGGTGTGAGCCACCACTCCCTGCTCTTTTGCCACAGCCCAACAAATGAACTGACTTTACAATGAGTGGCTTATTTTAGGCTATCTTTTCACTAATGGTGTTGTCCTTTGAAGATATCGACTTTAGGAGAGGCTCTTAGTCCCAGTCCACAGCCTCCCATGATCATAAATCTTTTCTTGCCATGTTAGAGGGAGAAACTGAAACTCGGGGTAAGAGATTATTAAAATGACAATCACTCCCCTGTCCAGAGCAAGAGCAACATCAGAGCATGCTTACTGTCCTGGATGTCACCCTTCTGCTTCCTGGCTCTTTTACTTCAAGGACAGTCTTGCTTTTAAAAGAGTGCTGGCTTTGTCTTATCTAGTGTTTCTAATATTTCCAGTGTGAAAGGTACAGGATGTTAAAGAACTCTGGGAGGTACCATTCAGTGGGGCTGTCTTCCTCTCTGTCTAATCTGGGCTCCATTTTTATTAAAATATCCAGGAATACATTTGTAATAGTTTGACAGCTCCTTATAAAATAAAATATAAACTTCAAAGTCTCCAATAGAAGGGGGAATCTTATAAACCTGCTTTTCCTTCCTGTCTCTTTGGTGAAAATCCTACCTAGAGAACCCCTGAAAGTAAATGTCAAACCAAGATAAAATTTTCATTTGTCTTTTTCCACAGCTATTGTTACTCTTCAGTGCTACCAGAAAATCCTTAAAACAAAGAGTGAATTTATAGTAAATTATTTTTCAATAAAATAAGCAAACAGGTGGTCTTTCCGGGAATAGCTATGTGTTCATGAGTCTGGTAAAACAGGGTTGTGTATGAGAAGCCTGCACTGAGAAATGAACTGGAGAATGACTGTGCCTTCTCTTCCCCTGATTCTTCAAAGGGGCTGGCCATGTTTCCACAGTGTGCGTGTATGCATACATCTAAGCCCTTTACCAGAGAGGAGGTGACTTAGGAATCCTATTGGGAAACTGGAGAGAGAGAGAGAGAGAGAGAGAGAGAGAGAGAGAGAGAGAGAGAGAATTGTTGCTGAATCTGCTCATACTGTCAGGCTCCCTTTTCTAGGAAATGAGGATTTGAAGGGTCAAAGGTGACCCAATGAGAGAACAAAATAAAATTAGTGAAGCCACATGGCAGAACACGTTTTAGCTGTTTAATAATAGAACGAGCCGCATCTATACATGTCCTCTATGGGGTGTCATTGAGTGAAAAGTGAAGAATTTACTGTTTAACTTTGTTTTTTGACACAGGGTCTCACACTATAACCCTGGCTGGCCTGGAACTCAATATGTAGACAGGCCCTCAACCCACCCAAATACTCCTGCCTCTGCCTCCCAGGTGCTGGGATTAAAAAATCTTACTCTATAACTTTGAAGTCTATGTCTTGTAGGGGATTCTATGAATTGATTTTCCTAGGAAAGGTTTTTTTTTCCTATTTTTTTCTTTTGATTTTGTTTTTGTTGTTGGGTTTTTTGGGGGGTTGTTTGTTTTTGTTTGTTTGTTTTTCAAGACAGAGTTTCTCTGTGTGTAGCTCTGGCTGTCCTAGAATTTGCTTTGTAGACCAGGCTAGCCTTGAACTCACAGAGCTCCACCTGCCTCTGCCTACCGAGTGCTGGGATTAAAGGTACGCGCCACTACCACCTGGCTTCTAGGAAAGTTTTAAAAATATAGTGGCTATCTCTGAAGAACAAAACTAAATACTGGGGAAAGAGACTTGTCAAAAGAAACAGAGCTTGTTCTTGACTGCCCAGAGGATGCAACCAAAACCAGTTGGCCCTCCCAAGATATATCTTCATCCATCTTGGCGTTTTCTGTTTTCTTTGCTTTGTTTTGTCTCGTTGTCAAAGCAGAAGGTTGGGGGAACTCACAAGGCCCATTTTCTTACAGGGTTGAGGAGCGCAAATGGATGAATGTTCAAGTGGGAGACATAATAAAGCTACAAAATAATCACCCTGTTACCGTGAGTATCTCCTCTCTCCATGAAATGAGATCAGGGAGCCCTGTAGCATTGTTGCCTCCGCCCCTCTAGGCGATCTCCAGCTGCCTCGCTTTGCAATGAAGTCACTAGCTCCTCTGCCAAGAAGCTTGTTGTCCATCTCTCATCATAGCTTCAGGTGGAATGGAGCAGCTTTGAGAGAAGGGCATAGTAGCAGCAATGGGCCACAGATAATGAGAGCAGCCGAGTCCGCAAAGTTCTTAGAGTGGACATCTATCCCTGAGGGGCTGATTTCCATCACACTGTAAGGCTAGGGGCCAGCCTCCTGTGCCTCTTCTCTGGCTTTTCTGATTACAGGCAGATGTACTGTTACTTTCTAGCAGTGAGCCGTATGGTCTGACATACATTGAAACAGCAGACCTGGATGGGTAAGTGTTTTCTCCTGATATTGCATTAAGAAAATTTAGCCACTTAGGGGGCAAATATGATGGAGGGAGCTAATTTTATTCTCAGTTGAAAGTAGTAGCCTCAAAAACTCTTGGGTCAGACCATAGAGTTCATGCATGACTGCATTCCTCAAAAGTCCCCTACACTGTCAATGTTATGACTCTAATAGCTTTAGAATGAAGTTAGTGAAGATCGAATGAGTTAGTGTCTAAAGTTCTATTCTACTGTACTGACCCTGTAATGCCAAGTGGGTTTTAATGAGGAATTAAAAGCAAGTATTTATTAAGTACTTCCTGTGTGACTGTATGATAATAAAGACATGGAATAAAGTTAGATTTCAACGGCAAAAAAAAAAAGAAAAGAAAAGAAAAGACAAAAAAACCAAAAAACTCTTGGGTCTATAGAATAGTTCCTCCATTTTATTGTGCCTGGCTCTGTGGAGTACCCACCAATGTCTTTTATTTCATTTGACATTCTTAGCTGTTGGACTGGCAGAAGCTATGTTCTGCTAAGTCAATAGCTTCTAAGAGGCTTTTAATTATGTTCTCAAGTGTTAGCTGATGCAGAGTGGGGAGAGACTGTTCCAGAAGCTAAAACTAGCTCAAGATAAATTAACTAGCCCCAGAACCTACAAAATACCAATCTCTCCACGGCAATGAAATTCCATTTGTTCTATAAGTCTCTGCAGACACAGAAACTCCTTCCAGAAATTTTTTTGTTCACAGCCAGACATAGCTTCCATTCTGGAGTTTTCATTCACAGTGCAAAATGGTGAAAGTGGTAGCAACACATTTAAAGAGCTTCCCTTGTGCCAGACCTTAGGGTTGGAGATGCTGCTGCTCAATCGGATGAATTAAATGCAATGGGTTTATTTGGGCCCGAGGGTAGCAGGGGCCAGGTGTCAGCACTGAATCACCAAAGGCAAAATGATAGCAGTTACTGAAATGGGCAAGAGAAGCAAAGAAATCTCTACAGTAGCCTGACCCATAATGGGCAGCACAGGCAAAGTGATTTTTATGGTGATAAGACTCATATGAACTCATGGTACAAGATAATCAAATCATGGTGATTCTAGGCATGAAAGACAAGGAGCCTATTGCATTTTTGTTTGATCTGTATAAGCAGAAAAAAATCTTAAACAAATGAAAAAAAGACTACATTCAATTATGGCAAGAAAAAATCTCAGCCAATGAACTAATTTCCAGACTTGAGCCAGTTTGCAGACCCAGAACAAAGTGGCTATGATGGCAGAGATGGAGGTTCTGCACGGGCTTGACAACATGGACTTCTGCTCTCCAGGCTGACCTGCCTACAACTGTTGCTGAGTGCCAGATCTGCCAACACAAAGCCCCAGATAGGGCGCCCTTCCCCAGGGTGACCAGTCAGCTACCTGGTGGCAGGTTGACTATGTTGGACCACTTCCCTCTGTGGAAAGGACAATGCTTTGACCTTACTAGAGTAGATCTTTTTTTTTTAATATTTATTTATTTATTATGTATACAATTTTCTGTCTGTGTGTATGCCTGAAGGCCAGAAGAGGGCGCCAGACCTCTTTACAGATGGTTGTGAGCCACCATGTGGTTGCTGGGAATCGAACTCGGGTCCTTTGGAAGAACAGGCAATGCTCTTAACCACTGAGCCATCTCTCCAGCCCCACTAGAGTAGATCTTATTCTGGTTATGGATTTGCCTTTCCTGCATGTAATGCTTCTGCCAAAACCACTATCCTTGGATTTACAGGATGCCTTATCCACCATCATGGTATTGCTTCTGACCAAGGAACTCACTTCACAGCCAGAGAAGTGTGACAGTGGTCCACGTTCATGGAATCCACTGCCTTTCTCATGTTCCCACCATCATAAGCAGCTGGCCTGTTAGAGATGGATGGACTTTTGAAGACACAGCACCAATTAAGTGGCAGCAGCATGGAGAGCTGGGGCAGGGCTCTCCAGAAGGCAGTATATTCTTTGAGTCAGTGTCCAGTATATGGTATGAGTTCTTCCTGAGTCAGGATTTGTGGGTTCAGAAGTCAGTGCTAGAAAGGGGAGCATTTCTAACCCCACTAGAACATTTTTGCTTCCTGTTCTCATGACCTTCAGTTTTGCCAGCCTAAATGTTTG
Source organism: Microtus oregoni (assembly GCF_018167655.1). Lineage (NCBI taxonomy): Eukaryota > Metazoa > Chordata > Mammalia > Rodentia > Cricetidae > Microtus > Microtus oregoni. Next base: position 5,401,744 of record NW_024543076.1, on the reverse strand, counting down.
GTTCCAGAATGGGGAGCACTCCTGCCAGGAGCCACAACAAACATTCCATTGAACTGAAAGCTCAGATTTCTCCCTGGTCACTCTGAGCTTCTGATGCCCTTAAGCCAACAGGTTAAGATAAAGGAACAACAGTGTCAGGAGGGGTGATCGACCAGAATACCAAGGGGAAATTGGATTGCTTCTCCACATGGAGGTAAGGAAGATTATGCCTGGAGTGCAGGAGATTTTTTAGGGTGTCTCTTGGTCCTGCCATGTCCTGTGATTGAAGTTAATGGGAACTACAATAACCTAACACAGAAAGGATGACAAAGAGCACAGACCCATCAGGAAAAGAGACTACCTGCTGAGTTCTTGCTGTTGGAGAACCCAGAATGGGTAGTAGAGGAAGGGAGCTGTGAACACCAGCTAAGGCTATTTAGCCAGTTACAGAAATGAGGACTACAATCGACATGAGTTAAGAATGTAATTATATAGATATTTGTGTTTTCTTTCCTTAATTTCTTTATCATGCAATATAACATCAATTGAGAGAATATCAGTGATTATCATAATTAAGTTTTGAGATACTTAAAGAATACTCAAGGGATATTGCCACCTATTCTAAAATCTATAATGTGTTTGCAGCTGTATGTGGAAGAATTATGTAATGTTGGATATAATTGTGACCTGTCTCAGCATATATGCACTAGCTGTTGTAGGTGAGATAGCTGTATTGTGTTAGGCATAATTATAAATTGGTTAACGTTTTCATTCGTAAATGAAATATGTCGTGAGAAGGCATGATTGTGTGACATGTTTGACAAGGGGTGGATGGACTTGTCATGGCTAGTCTTGGCTGTCAACTTGACTACATCGAGAATTAACTATAACCCAAGCAGCTGGATACACCGGTGAGGCATTTTTCTTAACGAAATTTTTTTGAAGTGTGAAGACCTACCTTTAATCCAGATCTTTTGAGGTGGGAAGATCCACCTTTAATCTGAGCCACACCTGGTGGCCGCCTACATAAAGGACATGGAAGAAGGAACTGGTCACCCTTTTCCTGCTTACCCTCATTCTCAATTCACTAGTATTCGCGCCCACTTATTTGGGATTCCAGTGTATACTGAAGATCAACTAACCCAGTCAGCCTCCTGCTCTTGACTCTTGGAAACAGCCATTATTGGGCTAGCTGAGCTATAGTCTGTAGGCCACTCTAATAAATTGGCTTCACACATATATATGTGTATATACATATATGTATGTATATATATATATATCTGCCAGTTCTAGTCCTCTAAAGAGCCCTGACTAATCCCCAAAACCAAAAGTTTTTGAAGTCTATAGTTGTTACTATCTCTGTGCATTCTTGTATCCAAAAATGGTTAACTGTGATCTTTTCATGGACCCTGTAAATATTTTTGAACCCAGAACTATGTTTCCTCCAAGGTATGAGCAAGTTCTCACCAGAACCTGCTCCATCTTCCTGAAAGGAACAGATGCTTGCCACTCCCTAACATTCCTAACTGCTACTTCTAGTGTTGGTTAAAGTAGTGGCGGTATGTTGTGCAGGGTCTGAGGGGCGGGTTCCTCACAGTTACCGCTCCTCCATACTGCCATGAGAACCAGGTGTAACTAGTGTGAGGCACTCACTGCAAACCCCTAGCCTGTATTCTGCTGGCAACATTTATTTTCTAAAAACCCAGCGAAGTAGCACAAGCTGGTCCTGTGCTATTGTTGTGTTTATGTCTCATGCATTTGATGAACCTTTACTCTAGTGAAACCAACCTGAAAGTGAAGCAGGCCATTTCAGTTACCTGTGAGATGGAGGATAACCTGAAGCTGCTGTCTGCCTTTGATGGTGAGTCAGGAAATGAGTGGGCTGCCCACCCAAACGTTCATCACCAGAGGACTAAATAAAGAACGGTACATCCATGCAGGAATTCTATACAGCTCATTTTAAACAATATGCAAGGTGATAGATAGTCCTTGACATGGAAGAAAACTTACACAACATAATAGGAGAAACATATAGATTACAAAAGCCAGCATGTACACATAATTATGTACACATAATGTTAAACATATTTGGGGTGGGACTGGAGAGATGACTCAGCCCTTCCAGAAGTCCTAAGTTCAATTCCCCACAACCACACAGTGTCTCACAACCATCCATAATGAGATCTGGTGCCCTCTTCTAGCCTGAAGGCATACATGCAGGCAGAACACTGTATGCATAATAAATAAACCTTAAAACCAAACAAACAAAAGATGCGTTGGGGAAACATGCGCAGACTAGAAAGCTTACAGGATGTAATTCAAAGGCTACTAGCCTTTTCTCTAAACAATAAGTAGACTGCAATGTTTTCCAAAAGCCTTTAATCCCAGCCCTCTGGAGACAGAGGCCAACAATCTCTGAGTTTAGAGCCAGCCTGGTCTACATAATGAGTTCCAGGCTAGCCAGGGATGTGTAGTAGGTCCTGTCTCAAAAACGTTTCTTGGTCATTTTAGCATGTTATAAATATTTACAAAGGAGATCCAGCAAGATGGCTCAGAGAATAAAGGCACCTGCTCCCAAGCCTGGACCCAGATGGTGGAAGGAGAGAGCGGCTCTCACATGCTGTCCTCTGGTCTCCACACACGCACCATTGCATACGTCCCCCCTCTTACGTGCAAAGTAAATAAATGAAGCCAGTAAACATTTAAAAATATTTACAAAGGATATGTTTATTAATCAGGAAGAAGTCAACTATTTCTATTTTGAGAAAAAGTAGTGGTTCCCTTTAGAGTAATATTTTCATTTCTTCAGCTTCACTGATACTGACTAACCTGGCAGTACTAATATTGATTAGTACCCTGTGGTGATTTCTCTCGATGCTCTATAGCAATACGGAATTGTTGTTTTGTTTGGGTTAGTGCCCTGAAATATTTTTGTGCTTTCTAAAGGAATTGAGTGCAGGAGGGGGAGTAGCTGAGAAAAAATGAATAAAAAAAATATGTTGTTGTGTTACATGTTGTATGTTGTTTCCTGCTTTTCTGCTGAGCATTCCACCAAGGTTACAGAGCTAGCACCCTTCCTACTTTCCTTATCTGCAGGAGAAGTTCGGTGTGAGCCCCCCAATAACAAGCTGGACAAGTTTTCTGGAATCCTGACCTATCTGGGGTACACCTACTTCCTGGACCATGACAGGCTTCTGCTCCGGGGCTGCATCATCAGGAACACAGACTGGTGTTACGGTTTGGTGATTTATACTGGTATGCTTCCTGCAGCTAGAGCCAGACCCCACCCGTTAGAGCCTGCTCACCACCCAGTTATGATTCGGATATAATATTCAAACATGTTGATAGAAGAGTAGCTTAGTGCTGGGTTGATGCTAGGCTCACAAGTGCCTGGAGAAGAAGTTGAGGGGGAAAGTGACTTTGTTCCAGGCAATGTGCTTTAAACATATCAGCTTCTTCTTTCTTAGAGAACGGCTTTGTGTTTCAACACCATAAGGCATTCATGGGTTTTCCCAACCATACATATAGAGGGTGTTCATATAGAGAAAGTACAACAGAATTAGCATGTGAACGTAAGATTACACAGAGATTACGCTCATAAAAAGGGAATATAGACAGTGCTCATTATGCAAAATAATAGAAAATATATCATGGAGACTTCATAGGAGGGAAAAGCACCACGTTACTGACCCTTATTGAGACGTCATTTAGAATCACGACCCAAAATCTGTAGTGAGAGATTTTCTTGGCTCATGGCATGGCTGGGAAAGAGCTCTGCTGCACTCTGCACTTTCAGTGGCAACAGACACTGATAGCTTTGTTTCTTTTCTATCCCCGTGATAAACTATCTTAGGTTAACTCTTTAGGACAAAAGACTTAATTTTTGCTCAGTTTCCTAGGTGTTAGTCCATGGTTGCTTGACCCTATAGCATGGGACTGTAGCAAGGCCATATGTCACAGTGAGAACACATGCTGGACACAGCTGCTCATGTCCTGCTAGTGGAGATGCAGAGGAACGCTAGGAAGGGCCTTCAGGACCATGCCCCTAATAATCTTCCCTTCAAGTTTCTACTACCTCAATAGCGCCATCTGTTGGATACCAAGCTTTCAACAAATGAGCTCTTGGGACATAATTGAAATGTAGGCTTTAACACAGCCATAACCACAGTAGGAAGAATCAAGAAAGATTTAGCGTAGAGAATATTAATAAACTTGGATTTCTGGAGGTCTTTTCTACAGCATCCACTCTTAAACATGAGACTTAGTTCTCCTTCTGTGGAAAATAAGACAAATACCTTCTGGAGAAGATGAAGAATCCAAGGAAGCCCTAGTAGAACTTGTTTTTGGTTCTTGATGTGGAATGGCAACTTCTAAGCTGCTCAGTTTCCACCTCAAATGATGTAAAGTAGACTTCCTTCCTTCACTGCATCAGCAGCTACGCACACATAGGAAAACCGCTCCTAGATAGTCCAGTTGTTCAGCGGCAGGTTTTCCCCCAAAGCCATAGTAACAATAGTGATGCACTTTGGGGAGCTCTGTGCAGGGTCTCGTGGTGCAGACCTAGTCCTAGGCACTCAGTGCAGACCTGCGTCACTGTTGTGTGTACGGTGCTGCCACCACCTCTACCTCCCTCTTGAAAGCCAGTCTTTCTGCAGTTCTTGGGAGATGTGATCCCTCCACTGCCTCGAACTCTCAAAGACCCAAACCTGTGGAGGATAGACTGCTGCAGCTCATGCTCTGTGTTCCCAGTGTTTGCCCACAAACCAGAAAACCCAGCTACCCCACATGAGCACATCTGTGGCACCCCTGCATTAGTGACACATTTGGCCACTGGTCAGAGGCCAAAAGGCTAGAGAAATCACTACTTACACTTCCTTCCTAAACCCCCTTATGAATATTTTCTCTCACACTGCTACCAATGTCTCTGACCAGTAGTTTGCAAGTCAGGTCCATGCCATTCAAGGCTCCTTTGCTCACTGTCTGTGAGGAAAAGGAACATGGCATCTATGTTTCTCAGCCACAGAGAAGTCTCAGCTCCCAAGCCTCTGCTCCAGAAAGAAATCGCTGTCATCACCACTTCCTTTCTTCTGTTCTCAGGAACTTTGAATGTAGCCTGACTCAGCAGTGGGTTTCCTCAAAAGAAAGCAGAGCATCTCCTATCAGAAAATTCCCTCCCTTAGCTAAATAAGCCAGGTGGGGACAAGGACACCCAGGTGACTCCTGTTCTGACTTAGGGAGAATCCAGATGGGAGGTGCTGGTAAGAGAGGAGTCAGTGTGGGACACTCAGTAAGGAAACACGGTCCTTTCTGTGTATCGCTGATTGGATTTACATAAGAGCTTAGAATAAGTGAACATAAAAGCATACGTCAAGACGATTTGAAGCTCTGAGTATATTCAGTGATTCTAAGATATGGAATTCTCCCTGTTTTGCTTAGGGCCAGACACCAAATTAATGCAGAACAGCGGAAGGTCCACCTTCAAACGAACACACATAGACCACCTCATGAATGTCCTTGTGGTCTGGGTGAGTGAAACACTTTCCCCTGTATCTTTGCATAGACATATGTCCACAGCAGTAGCTGGCACTTCCAAATCAGAATATAGTTGTTTGAAGTCATGAGAAGTTTAATGACCCCACAAGCTAAAGTGTGAGCCAGGAAAGAACAGACTCAATGTACAGTATGATCTAGGTTATGCCTTCTATTCAATATACAGTATGATCTAGGTTATGCCTTCTATTCAATGTACAGTATGATCTAGGTTATGCCTTCTATTCAATGTACAGTATGATCTAGGTTATGCCTTCTATTCAATGTACAGTATGATCTAGGTTATACCTTCTATTCAATGTACAGTATGATCTAGGTTATACCTTCTATTCAATGTACAGTATGATCTAGGTTATGCCTTCTATTCAATGTACAGTATGATCTAGGTTATGCCTTCTATTCAATGTACAGTATGATCTAGGTTATGCCTTCTATTCAAGATAATGACAATTGAGGAACTGTTGCTTTTGGTAATGGGACCAGAGTGAATCTAGGACCCTACTTTAGAAGTAAAGATGCTTTCTCATGTCAGTTTTGATCATTACTTTACTAACCTATCACATAGACTAATGGTACACCTTATTTAAACTGGACGTTTTAAAGCCGTATTCCTCAAAGGAGTCTTAAGGCTGCTGCAGAGGCAGGAGAAGATCTGGTAGCGTTTGCTCTGGCCTTACCTGAGTTCCTGCTTGAAGTAGAGCAACTTCTCATTATGCTGTTTTATAACATTTCAATTGGAAGAATAGGGCTTCTTCTGCAAAAAAAAAATAAATAAATAAATCACTAATAAAGAGATCATGAGAAAAGGAAATGTACCACATTTTCCTTATTCATTCTTCGATCGAGGGGCATTTAGGTTGTTTCCAGGTTCTGGTTATGACAAACAATGCTGCTATGAATATAGTTGAGCACATGTCCTTGTGGCACGATTGAGCATCCTTTGGATATATACATAAAAGTGGTATTGCTGCGTCTTGAGAAAGGTTGTTTCCTAATTTTCTGAGAAACTGCCATACTGACATCCAAAGGGGTTGTACCAGCTTGCATTCCCACCAGCAATGCAGAAGTGTTCCCTTTACCCCACAACCTCTCCAGCATACGTTGTCATCAGTGTTTTTGATCTTGACCATTCTTATAGGTATAAGATGGAATCTCAGAGTTGTTTTGATTTGCATTTCTCTGATGACTAAGAATGTTGAACATTTCCTTAAGTGTCTTTCAGCCATTTTAGATTCCTCTGTTGAGAGTTCTCTGTTTTGTCTGTACTCCATTTTTTTATTGGATTATATGTTCTTTTGGTGTCCAATTTCTTGAGTTCTTTGTATATTTTAGAGATCAGACCTCTGTCTGATGTGGGATTAGTGAAGATCTTTTCCCATCCTGTAGGCTGTTGTTTTGTCTTGTTGACCATGTCCTTTTCTTTACAGAAGCTTTTCAGTTTCAGGAGGTCCCATTTATTAATTGTTTCTCTCAGTGTCTGTGTTGCTGGTGTTATGTTTAGGAAGTGTTCAAGTGTATTTCCCACTTTCTCTTCTATAAGGTTCAGTGTGGCTGGCTTTATGTTGAGGTCTTTGATAAATTTGGACTTGAGTTTGTGCATGGTGATAGATATGGGTCTATTTTCATTCTTCTGCATGTTGTTGTCCAGTTATGCCAGCACCACTTGTTAAATCCTTTCTTTTTTCCATTTAATATTTTTTGCTTCTTTGTAAAAAATCACGTGTTCAAAGATGTGTAGATTGATATCCGGATCTTCTATTCAGTTCCATTGGTCCTCCTGCCTGTTCTTATGCCAATACCAGGCTGTTTTCAGTACTGTAGCTCTGTAGTAGTTTGAAGTCAGGGATTGTGATGCCTCCAGAAGTTCTTTTACAGGGTTGTTTTGGCTATCCTGGTTTTGTTTTGTTTTGGTTTTTTTTTTTTTTTTTTTTTTTTTTGCTTTCCCATATGAAGTGGAGTACTGTTCTTTCAAGGTCTTTAAAGACTTTTGCTGGGATTTTGACAGGCATTGTGTTGAATCTGTAGATTGCTTTTGGTAAGATTGCCATTTTTACTATGTTAATTCTGCCTATCCCAAGAGCATGGGAGATCTTTCCACTTTCTGATGTCTTCTTCAATTTCTTTCTTCAAAGATTTAAAGTTCTTGTAATACAAGTCTTCTACTTGTTTGGTTAGAGTTACTCTGAGATATTTTATGCTATTTGTGGCTATTGTGAAAGGTGTTGATTCTCTGATTTCTTCCTCGACCCTTTTATCATCTGTGTACAGGAGGGCTACTGATTTTTTTGAGTTAATCTTGTATCCTGCTACATTACTGAAAGTGTTTATGAGTTGTAGAAGTTCCTTGGTAGAATTTTTGGGATCGTTTATGTAAACTATCATATCACCAGCAAACAGTGAGAGTTTGACTTCTTCCTTTCCAATTTGTATCCCCTTGATTTCTTTTTGGTGTCTTATTGCTCTAGCTAGGACCTCAAGCACTATATTGAATAGATATGGAGAGAGTGGACAACCTTGTCTTGTTCCTGATTTCAGTAGAATTGCAGGGAGTTTCTCTCCATTTAGTTTGATGTTGGTTGTTGACTTGCTCTATAGTGCCTTTATTATGTTTAGGTAGGATTCTTGTATCCCTGCTCTCTCCAAGACCTTTATCATGAAAGGATGTTATATTTTGTCAAAACGCTTTTCAGCATCTAATGAGATGATCATGTGGTTTTTATTTTTCAGCTTGTTTATATGGTGGATTACGTGACAGATTTTTGTATGTTGAACCATCCCTGTATCTGTGGGAAGAAGCCGACTTGATCATGATGGATGGTGGTTCTGATGTGTTTTTTGATTCAATCTGCCAGTATTTTATTTAGTATTTTTGCATCAATGTTCATGAGTGAGATTGGTCTTTAATTCTCTTTCTTAGTAATGTCTTTCTGTAGTTTGGGTATCAAGGTAATTGTAGCCTCATAAAAAGGGTTTGGCAATGTTCCTTCTGTTTCTATTGTGTGGAATAATTTGAGGAGTATTGGTATTAGTTCTTTGAAAGTCTTGTAGAATTCAGAGCTGAAACCATCTGGTCCTGGGCTTTCTTTTAGTTGGGAGACTTTTGATGACTGTTTCTATTTCTGCAGCAGTTATAGGTCTGCTTAATTTGCTTATCTGGTCTTGATTTAATTTTGGTAAGTGATATTTTTCTAGAAAGTTGTCCATTTCCTTTAAGTTTTCCAATTTTGTGAGGTACAGGTATTCGAAATATGATGTGATGATTCTCTGAATTTCCTCCATGTCTGTTGTTATGTCCCCTTTTCATTTCTGATTTTGTTAATTTGGATATTCTCTCTGCCTTTTGATTAGTTTGGATAAAGGTTTGTCCATTTTGTTGATTTTCTCGAAGAACCAGCTCTTTGTCTCATTGATTCTTTTTATTGTTGTCTTTGTTTCTATTTTGTTTGATTTCAACTCTCAATTTGATTATTTCCTGCTGTCTAGTTCTCATAGTTGAGCTTGCTTCTTTTTGTTCTAAAGTTTTCAAATGTTCTGTTAATTACTAGTGTGGGATTTTTCCAATTTTTTATGTGGGTGTTTAGTGCTATGAACTTTCCTCTTAACACTGCTTTTATTGTGTCCCATAAATTTGGGTATGTTGTGTGGTCATTTTCATTGAATTTTAGGAAGTCTTTAATTTCTCCCTTTATTTCTTCCTTGACTCATTGATAATTCGGGTGAGCATTGTTTAATTTCCATGTGTTTGTGGGTTTTTTGGAATTAGTGTTGCTGTTGATTTCTAGTTTTAAACCATGTGATCTGATAAGGTACATTGGGTTATTCCAGTTTTTTGTATGTGTTGAGGTTTGTTTTGTTACCAAGTATGTGGTCAATTTTTTTTTTTTTTATTTTCGAGACAGGGTTTCTCTGGAGCTTTTGGTTCCTGTCCTGGAACTAGCTCTTGTAGACCAGGCTGGCCTCGAACTCACAGAGATCCACCTGCCTCTGCCTCCCGAGTGCTGGGATTAAAGGCGTGCGCCACCACCGCCCGGCCTGTGGTCAATTTTTGAGAAGGTTCCATGAGGTGCTGAGAAGAAGGCATATTCTTTTCTGTTTGGATGGAATATTTTATAAATGTCTGTTAAGTCCATTTGAGTCATAACATCTGTTAGTTCTCTTATTTCTCTGTTCATTTTTTGTCTGATTGACCTGTCCAGTGAGAGGGGAGTGTTGAAGTTTCCCACTATTAGTGTGTGGGGTTTAATGTATGATTTAAGCTTTAGAAGTGTTTTGTTTACATATGAGGGTGCCATTGTATTTGGGGCATAGATGTCCAGTATTGAAATTTCCTCTTGATGGATTTTTCCTGTCACAGTTCTAGTTACCCCGTTGGTTACTCTGTATTCCTTGAGATAGCTCAGCACTCCTGTGCTTTGCTCTGATTCTTGGAGTTTGCTGTCTCAGGCCTACTTTGGCCTAGGTTGCCAGCTTTGCCCTGTTTCTGTAAATCCTGGTCTGGATCCCCTCCTGCAGAAGTCCCTGGAGTTGGACCTGGAAAGGTTTCTGACTCTGATCTACTTCCTTGGAGGTCCAGGCTCAGGTGTGCCTGTACCTGCAGAGGATCTGCTTACTCCCTCCGAAGTCCCAGAGTCATGCACGGGACCCGCAGAGGTTCCAGGTTCCTGCCTATTCCCTTGGAGATTCCAGGTTCTCTCATGCCCAGACTGGCAGAGGTCCTGGCTCAAGCCTAGTTCCTGGGAGGTCCTAGGCTCATGTCCAGTCCCACCGGGGTCCTGGTTTAGGTCTACTCCCTTGAAGGTCCCAGATTCATGTCCAGACCCTCAGAAGACTCTGGCTCTGGCTCACTCGCTCAGCAGTTACTCCCCTGTATCTGTTCCAGTGGAGATTGCTGACTCTGGATCTGGTTGCTGACTCAATCCTGATCCACCAGTGTCCTGGACTGGATAGAAATTAACTTTATTATTTAAATAACTTCTTTGCATAACTGAGCTGTTCTGGTGGTATCTACAGTTAATTTCTTTTCATTTTGTTTTTATTGTACTGCTAGAGCTGAAAACATCTTGAATGCCTTTTCTTTGTATAGACTCCTCATCAATGTCTGGATTATAAACTGCCTTCTTAATGAGAAGTTTCTCTAGGGCGAAGGCTGTGGCTCAGTGGTGGAGTACTCACATCGTATGTGTAAGGCTCTGGGTCCCCAACACTGCAACAAATGGAAATAAGGAAAGCTTAAGATCACAGTTCCTTCCCACAGTCCTTTAGATGCAGTGCATACAGCTCTAAAAACTAGCAAGGCTTGTTGACCATTGAGAGTGGCCGTAAGCACCCACATCAGACAGCTCACAACTCCCTGTAAGTCTAGCTTCAGGGGATTTGATGCCCTCTTTTGACCTCCACAGACACGTGTGCATGTGTGCATGCACACACAAACACACATACATGCACACACACAAATAAATATTTTTCAAAAAAGTTATGAAATTATTTAGAACAAAGGGTACAAATAGAGGAGAAAGAGATGAGAAAGGTGGGTGTCAGAAACAGGAGGGAAATGTGTCCAACACACAGCACATGAAAACTTAAAGTGTATAAATAAATAAATTTAGTATTTAGAGATTGCAGATTGCTGGACGGTGGTGACATATGCCTTTAATCCCAGCTCTCAAGAGGCAAAGGCAGATGAATCTCTGTGAGTTCAAGGTCAGCCTGGTCTACATAGTGAGTTCCAGAGAACTCAGAGAAACCCTGTCTCAAAAAAATAAAAAATTAAAAAAGAAAAAAAGAAAGAAAAAAGAAAGAGGTTGAAGATCAATCATGTGTGAAGAGCTTAAAAGGAGTGGAACCAAGGATTGTGAGTTGAGAGCCGCCCAAGCTCATAATGAATTCCAGGACAGCAGAGCTGCACAGTAAGACCATGTCTCAAAAGGAGGGGGTACAGGGAAAGAGGAGGAGAAATATGGATGAGGAAATCATGAAAAGGAGAAAGAGAAACAGGAAAAGGAGAAGACTCTGAATTTCCAGAGAGGAATCAGGAATCATCAGCAGCGGAATCGTGTCAGCGTCTACGGCAGTCTGTCCGGAAATTACTTGCAGTCTTTAGTCCAACAACCAGATAAATAGTGAAATACAAATACAAACAAAGTTTGGAGGCTGGAGAGATGGCTCAGTGGCTAAGAGCATTGGCTGCTTTTCTAGAGGATCCAGGTTCAATTCCCAGCACCCATGCAGCAGCTCACAGCCATCTGTAACTTCACTCCCAGGGGATATAATGACCTCTTCTGGCTTCTTCTGAACAAGACGTGTACATGGTACACATACATATGTGGAGGAAAAATACCCATACACATAAAATTAAAATTAAAAAATGAAGTGTAAAGAAGTGTCTATATGTATCTTTGACCATCATGGAAATGTAAATGAAATTATTTTAGGGGATTAGGGAGCTACACTGCGATCCCATTTCACCTCAGTCAGAATGGCTGTCATCATGAAAAAATAATAGCAAGGACACCATGAAAAAAGAATTCTTATGCTCTACTGATAAGAATATAATTAGTACAACCATTATGAAAAAGCATATATGGAGGTTTCAGAAACACTGGAAGAGGAATTCCCATTTGCTGCAGCTGTACCATTCCTGAATATAAACCTGAAGGAATCAAAGTCAGCATTCAGTTGCCAGCATGCCAAGACTTAGATTCTTTCCCATCACTGCCCTCGAGGAGCTGTAGTTCAGTAGGCCCATGGTCTACCTTCAGCTTTACCAGATTCTGAACTGCCTGCAAGATCTCCACCTTTCTTACTCTTGCATTCAGTTTCCTCACCGTCCTCCCTCCAACTGCTGCCAAAGCCACACAACTCAGTGTATTACTGTGACAGCCCCTTCCCCACACAACTCAGTGTATTACTGTGACAGCCTCCCCCCAACTCAGTGTTACTGTGACAGCCCCCCAACTCAGTGTGTTACTGTGACAGCCTCCACCCAACTCAGTGTGTTACTGTGACAGCCCCCCCAACTCAATGTGTTACTGTGACAGCCTCCCCAACTCAGTTTGTTACTGTGACAGCCCCTCCCCCACATGACCCAGCATGTTACTGTGACAGCCCCCCCAACTCAGTGTGTTACAATGACAGCCCCTCCCCCACATCACTGCTGGAGTGATTAAGGACTTGAACTCCTGTGCTCTTTCGAACCTGTTTCTTCCTTTCAGATCTAAGTGACTGTGGTAGACTATTCTCCCACTGTGACTACCAAGTTCCTCATCTGTCAGTTTCCATCAATATCAAACAACATGTAGAACTGTAGTAATAGGGGCGGCGGGGCTGCGTTCCCAGCACCCCGGCCGCCTGCTCGGCTAGCTTATGCTCCGAAATAACAACACACAAACTGTATTCATTTAATCACTGCTTGGCCCATTTCTATCTAGCCTCTTCTAGGCTAATTCTCACATATTAATTTAGCCCATTTCTAATCATCTGTGTAGCGCCCCTAGGTGCGCTTACCGGGAAGATTCTAGCCTATGTCCATCCTGGGTCGGAGCTTCATGGCGTGTGTCTGCCTGGGAGCTGGTTGTGTGGCGTCTCTCTGAGGCATCTGCTCCCAAGAGGAGAGCTGTGGAGTCTGAGCTCACTTCCTCTTCCTCCCAGCGTTCTGTTCTGTTTACTCCTCCCACCTATCTTCTAACCAATAAAATGGGCCAAGGCAGTTCCTTTATTAGCCAATGACCTTCCTTCATCATAGAACAATTGGCACAACTCCTGTTAGTACTTGTTGTAGTCTAGTTGTTATCCCCTCCCTTCAAACTCCCACGGAAGGCTCATGCTGGGCTTCCTTCTTTGCCGTTGCCACTCTAGGGTCTCCCTGTCTCCAAGGTAACACACCACAGTAGAGCTAAGCCTCTAGAAGGTAGATGAAGAAGCACAGCCTTAGATGGGTGTTCATTTCATTCATACTTTGCATTTCTGTTTTGTTTTCTATACAGATTTTCCTGGTTTTAGGTGCAATGTGCTTTTTGCTATCCATTGGACATGGCATTTGGGAGAGCAACAAAGGCTACTTCTTCCAGGTGTTTCTCCCATGGCAACATTTTATAGATTCATCAGCTATAAGTTCTGCCCTCGTTTTCTGGTCCTACTTCATAGTCCTCAACACCATGGTTCCCATTTCGCTCTATGTCAGGTAGGTGTCTTTGGTGGTTGTGTTCAAGGGCAGGGTGACTTTATACTTCCTGTTTTAATAACCAACTAGAATGTGATCTAATAGGAAATATGAATTACCATCTTCCTTTTTTAAAGATGAGCGCTTGCTATGTTGTCCAAGCCAACTTCAAACTTCAGATCCTCCTGCCTCAGCCTCAGTACAGGGAGTGTAGACATGTTCCACTATTCATAGCTCACTTTGTAGTCTTTATCTCTTTCCTTTCCACAGGCTTGGTGTATAAAGCACTCTGAGGAGTATCTAGAAACTGGCTAGAATACTGCAAGCTATTATATGATTTATATAAAAGAATAATTGTCTGTACCCTCAGGTAACCTGTAAGTGACTATGCAAACCCATGAAACAGTTGGTATTGCCTAACTACGCCAGACAGCCTTTCCTTACCCATGAGTTAGGTCCCAAACATTCACTCTCATGTCAGTTATGTAGAACTCAGAATACAGTTTTCCATTTAAAAAGAAAAGAGAGAGTGTGTGGGAAACAGGTATGGTAGTTTAAAGAATGGCCCCCCCCAGGCTCATAAACTTGAATGCTTAGTAGGATTAGGAGGTGTGGCCTTGTTGGAGTAGGTGTGACCTTGTTAGAGGAAGTGTGTCACTGGGGTGGGCTTTGAGGTCTCAAAAGTCCATGCCAGCGCCATCTCTTTCTCTCCCTGCTGCCTATGGATCAAGATGTAAAGCTCTCAGTCCCATGGCCATGCCTGCCTGCCTGCCGCCATGCTCCCCGTTATGATGATAATGGACTAACCCTCTGAAAGTGTAAGCAAGCCCCCAATTAAATGATTTGTCTTTAATATGTGTTGTCTTGGTCACAGTGTCTCTTCAAAAACATAGAAAGTGACTAAGATAATAGGTATATTGACTTATATTGCATTCCAAATATAAGTTGTATAAGTTTTCTTTTTTAAAATTTATAACTTTTTTCATTTATTATTATGAGTTAAAGTTTTCTAAGTTTTCATAATGTTTCTCTGGCTTTCATTGGAGTGTGTTATAACAATGCTTGTTTAAGTTTAACCTCTAATTTTATTAATTTGAGATTTTTTTTCTTTTTCCTTTAATGTGGCTATGTGTTTGTAAATTTTATTTATCTCTTCAAAGAACGAATTGTGTGTGTGTGTGTGTGTGTGTGTGTGTGTGTGTGTGTGGTCTGTCCATGTCCTCTTTTCCAAGTCTCCTAAAATCTGACCTCTGATATCCCACCCAGAAAGTATTCTCCATAACTGAGTTACCTTATTTAATAAACGTTTCTGACTACCAGTATGTGCCAAGTCCTCTACTAGGTACTAGGGATAGAAATCTGAGTGATAAAACATCTCTTTCTTTCTTTCTTTCTTTCTTTCTTTCTTTTCTTCTTCCTTTTTTTAGAGAAGCTTGCTCGGAGCTGTGGAAACCATACATAATTGTGGCACAATACAAAAATTCTCTTATAAAATATGCATGAGTATTATAAACACTTTAAGAAGGAATATATTAGTTCTGTCCAGGGATACTTACAACAGTTTACAGGAAAGGTAATCTTCAAACTATATTTGGGCAGTCCACAGGTGTAAGATGTGGATATTTTCTCAAAGTTGGACCAGATGTTAGATACAAAAGAACATAAATTACAAGCAAAAGAATTTGGATTTTATCCTATAAGAAGTAAAGAACCAACCAAGATCTAAGAAATAATGTAAATTATTAATATAATTATATATAACCATATAATATTAAGTATGCAATAAAATATCATAATCGGCATATTAATTATATGACATGTATGTATTATATAATATGTTATATTATTATAATGAATTCTTCCTGTACATGATACAATCTTTCCAGCTCTAAATACTTTTAGAAGGTCTAAAAATGGGAGCTGGAGAGGTAGTTCAGTGGTTAAGGCCTCCCCTTGCTCTTGTAAAGATTCTAGGGTCAGTTCCTGGCACCTACATGATAGTTCACAAAGATTTGTATTTCCAGTTTCATGGGATCTGTTGCTTTCTTCTAGACTCTGAGGGTACCAGGCACACATGGTGCATGCACATACATACAGGCAAAACACTAATATACAATAAGACTTTTTTTTTAGAATGGTCTGAAAATAAACTACAGCAAGAAACAGATAAGGGAGAAAAAGTAAAGGACACACCATGACCAAGTTGATTCACCTTGAGATACAAAGACCAATAAATATAACACAGCATATAAACAGACTTGACAGAAGTCACTCAGTCATCTCAGTAGATACAGAGGAAATTGGAGGTGCATTTGTACACGGGAGACCCAAGCGGGAACCTGCACCCTGGCCACTTTTCCAGCATCTTGACTCAGTTGAGGATGGCTTAAATAGGAGGATCTCCTTCAGCCCAATGACCCCAGAAACTGAGGGCACATTGACCTCAGTGGTTTGATTCACTAGACCTAAGCAAGATAAGGAAATAGCGATCCTAATATCAGACTCACTCCCAAGAACTCTCTTTTAGGAACTGTGTTGGGTATTGAGCCCTTCATCTTCTAATGTTATGTTTTCAAAACAGATGGGGAGAGAAAGGAAAGATTTATTCATGAAGGAAGACTGGACTGAACATTTAGCCTCTCCTATTAACTTTTCTATATTCTTGAATAAATAAATGTTCTATTAATTATTGAAAGAAAAGAAAAAAGATTTGAGAAAGCTCAGTATCCCTTCGTAGTAAAACCCTGAATAAAATGGGAAAAGAAGGAAAATACCTCAGCATGATGAAAACTGTGTGTAACAAACCTAAGACTATAATTGTAGCAAGTGGGAAACACTGACAGCATTTCCTCTAAAATACAGAATGAAGCAAGGATGCCCACTCTCTCCACTGATTTTTTGCATGTGTATGTGTATACCGTGTGCATTCATGTGTGTGTATGCATGTGCGTGTATATGGAGGGGGGCTGCTTATGCACATGTGTAGAAATCAAAGCTTAGTACCAGGAGTCTTCCTCAGTCACTCTCTACTATTCATTGAGATGGATCTCTTATTGAACCACCTCAGCTGAACTGAGAACTCCCTGACACAGGCTGGTCTAGCTAGACTCCTTGCTCTGGGGATGGCCTGTCTCCACCATTCAAGTACTAGAATTGCAGGCAGGTCACCAAATCCATATCCCCAATCCTTAGTCTCGCACAGCAAATGTTGTATCATTAAACTCTCATCCTAGCCCTTCACTCTTGTGCAATATAGTCTTTGAAGTCTTAGCTAGAGTGAGACAGGGAAGAGAAATAAAAGAAAAACAATTAGGAAAGGGAGTTAAATGATCCTTATTTGCAGATGACATGATCGTATAAAGACACTGAAACTTTCATCTTAAAAGCCTTATATCTAATTTAAAAAACAGTTATTAAAGTATCAGGATACACAACCAATACACAACTAATTAGTAGCTTCTCTATATGCTGATAATAAAGTTTTCGAGTAAGGAACTGGGGGGAGGGGGGGTTCTCAGTCATAGGCGCTCCAAAAAACAAAACACCTAGACATAAACCTATCTAAGGAGGAAAGACTTCCACAATGAGAACGTTTAAACCCTGAATAGATGAGTGGAAGAAGGAAAGTCCTCCTGTGCTCCTGGATTGGCAGAATTCATATTGTGAAATTATTAGTGGTACCAAAAGCAGTTTTATAGAATTAACACAATTGCCACCAGATTCCACTAACGTTCTTTATGACTCTAGGAAAAAAAATCTTTAATGTGGAAGTTTGAAAGACTTTGGGTAGCCAGACAATCCTATACAGGAAGACAGAAAACAAAGAAAACCAATGCTAGAGTGTCACAGTATCTGACCTCACTGTAGAGCTACGGTAACACAAGCAGCATGACACCAGCACAAACAGATACAGTGACTCATGCAGTGGGACAGGAGACCTCTAAAATCAGTACCTTAATAAGTGAGTGACAACATACATCGGAGAAATGATAGCCTCTTCAAAATTGTGGAAATCATTATAGTAAGCAAAATAAGCCAAACTTGGACAATCACTGCATGTTTTCTCACACGTGGAACCTAGATTTGAATTTGTCTGTGTGTGCGTGTATGTGTAGGGGAAAAGAGATTTTAGGGGAGAAGCAGAAAGAGGGTAATGAAGTGTATTTGACATGAAAGCAGAGGTGAACAGTTCAAGGAGGTGAAGGGACTAGGGAGAGGGTTAAGAGTTCAGAAGCTGGTGGGGAGGGGTGAACAAGAACAAGATATTATGAAAACGCTGTAGTGAAGCCCATTACTTGTTACATACTCAAAAGTTTTTAGTCAGGGTCTTACCATGTGGCCCTGGCTGGCCTGGAACTCACTGTGTAGACCAGGCTGGCCTCAAACTCACAGAAATCTGCCTGCCCCTGCCTCCTGAGAACTGGCATTTAAAGTACGTGCCACCACGCCTGGATATATGCTCACTTAAAACTGATAGGCTGACCTGCGTGAGAACCAGTGTTATAGAGAGATCATTTGAAGAGACAGAGAGAGCACAGTGGATGAACCCATAAAACAACCTCTGATTTGTATAGCTTTTTCCTTTGTCCTGA
This sequence comes from Microtus oregoni, assembly GCF_018167655.1. Lineage (NCBI taxonomy): Eukaryota > Metazoa > Chordata > Mammalia > Rodentia > Cricetidae > Microtus > Microtus oregoni. Next base: position 5,383,465 of record NW_024543076.1, on the reverse strand, counting down.
AACAAGAATATCTGAATGCTGCAAGTTTTCCTCCCTTTCCAACTTGACCACAGTAATAATCTTTTTCATTACCAACATAACCTTTTGTAAGTTAACTGTTACTCCAAAGGTATTTTTAATTGACCTTTTCTGGATACATTTCAGAAGATGAGTGGAAGCAAGGTATGTCTCAGACAAATTAATCAGCTATATCGGGTCCTGGTGAGAAAACCTTGCATAATAGTATGAGTTGTAATGGACTGACTAGTGTGGAAAAGTCCGTATGAGGGTAGACCCAGGGAAGATACTCTTTCCACATGCAGACCCTCCTCTGTCATGGACCTATAAGAAGGAAACCAAAATAATATATTTGCTTGTCCTGCTCTGACCAGGACCATTTTTTCCTTTCTTTCTCCTTAGTGTTGAAATAATAAGACTGGGCAACAGTTACTATATCAACTGGGATCGACAGATGTTTTATGCACCAAAGAACATGCCAGCACAGGCTCGCACTACCACTCTCAATGAAGAACTCGGCCAAGTTAAATATGTGTTCTCTGACAAGACAGGAACTCTGACGGAGAATGTGATGGTCTTCAACAAATGCTCTATCAATGGGAAGACCTATGGTATGTGCACATTCCACTCTCCCTGAGTCAAATATAACTAAATCTACAAAGTCTCTGAAATTATATTTGCCTTCTATTCTTACAACCCTTTATTAACTAAGCTAGGAGTGGGAAAGGTGGTCTTCCCCAGGGAGGAGCACACCAATGAGCTGTCCAGTGCCCAATAGCCCTAAAGACATATACACAAGTAACATTATATGAACTCAGGTTACATTTAGGACTATATCAACTACATATATGCATGTAATAACAATTAGTGAAGGGCTGGAGAGATGGCTCAGTGGTTAAGAGCATTGCCTGCTCTTCCAAAGGTCCTGAGTTCAATTCCCGGCAACCACATGGTGGCTCACAACCATCTGTAATGAGGTCTGGTGCCCTCTTCTGGCCTGCAGACATACACACAGACAGAATATTGTATACATAATAAATAAATAAATATTTAAAAAAAACAATTAGTGAAAAAGAGACCATGAATTTGAAGGAAAATGGGGAGGATTATATAGGAATATCTAGAAGGGGGAAGAGAAGGAGAAATAATGTAATAGATTATAATCTAACAGAAACACATTTACTTAGCACCTAGTTGATACAGTCTATTGTTTTGTGCTTTAAGAAGATCAAGATTTACAAGATTTAGTCCCTGTTCTCAAGGGGTTCCCGATATCTTGAAAAATAATATGCTCCGTTATTTTAATTCAAAATCAGGTGGAAATTGGTAAAAGAGTAGAAATTTTTTATTTAAAAAATTAAGTTTTTGAGTTTATTGTATAGTATAGCAACCAACACAGTTAACAACAATGTCTTATATGATTCGAGCTCATTGTCTAAAATAAAAGAAAAAACCCTAAATAAAGGAAGAAAGAAAAGAAAATTGTGGATGGTGTGCACGAATGTCATCCAGGCTGTCGCCTGGCCTCTACACACGAGTGTACATATGCATGAATTGCATGAATACACAAAAAATTAATGAAGCAAAGCCTTCTTCTAAATTACCCAGTAATCCCCTTTCTAGAGATCCTCTAAAAGTGGGAACAATATTAAAACAGGCATTTGCAAATACTCATTGCAGCACAAATATTGCTCAAAAGGTGGAGATGCCCGTTACACTCATCAACAGACGAGTGGACATTTTAAAGTTGTCCGTAAATACATGTAGTTGATTTGATCATGAACAATCATGAGTTTGGTACCTGGTGCAATCCAGGTTCTAAATCTGAGGTACAGTGTGTTGAGTAAATGAGCCAGACACAAAAGGACAAATGCTGTATGGTTCTCCTTAGGTAAAGAATACATAACAGGAAAATCCACTGAAATAAAAGCAGAAAAAGGTAGCTAGGGCAGAAAGGAGGAGGGATGGGGAGATTCTGTTTGAAGAACGAAGTGTTGAGGGCTGGGAATGCAGTGGTAGACGACTGCCTCATAGTCAAGAGGCTCTGGGTGTAATCCTCAGCACTGCCAAAAAGGAGAAAAGAAGGGAGAAAGAAAGAAAGAGAAAGGAAGGAAGGAGGGAAGGAAGGAAGGAAGGACTGCAAATAGATTGTAATGATAATTACATAACACTATGGATGTAATTAATACTGCTGAATCTTAAAAACAGCTAAATGGCAGGTTTATAGCACACACAAAAAGCCTCCTTTAAACCCTTCACTAAATCTCTGCTCTGTATGCTTGTCAATAGGTTATTCCTATGACGCCAATGGACAGTGTGTGCCCGTGTCTCCGGTGAGTAATCACAGCTTCTGTGACATACGTGTGGAAGGCAAAGGGAGTAGTATCTTTACACAGCTCAGTCTCTACTCCCAAGATAATGAGCCTTTAGAGCCTAAAATGTTAAAATTGTCTATACATGGCCTATTTTTATTTGAGAAATTTTTGTAAAAATAGTTTTGTTGGTATTGGCTTGCTGTGTTTGCTTCACCTCTTCTTCTCTCTATCCCTCTCTCTCAACACAATCTATGTAGATCAGTTCCTCAAAACAACCCATGATCATTGTCTTAGTTCTGTTGCTGTGAAGAGATACCATGTCCAAGGCAATGCTTTTCAGAGAGCATTAAGTGGAGCTTGCTCAGTTTTCAAGGGCTGGTCTTTGATCACTAAGGCAGGAGGCAGACAGGCACTGTGCTGGGGTGGTGGCTCCAGCTTTACATCCTGATGTTCAAGAAGTGGGCAGAGGGAGAGACACAGGGACAGACATGGCCTTTCGAAGCCTCAGAGCCCAACCCAGCAGCACATCTACTCCAATAAGGACACACTTTCTAATCCTTCCAAACAGTTCAACTGGATGCCAAGCATGCAAATAATTGAGCCTATGGGAGCCTTCTCATTCAAACCACCACATTCCACTCCCTAGCCCCCATAGGCTTGTAGCCTCATCATAATAAAAAATGCATTTAGTACATCTTCAAAGGTCCCCACAGTCTCAAAACAGTTTCAAAGCCCAAAGTCTTTTCTTAGACTCAAGACATTCTCTTTACTGTGAAATCAAAAAGCATCCTTCCAACCTTGAATGCCCCAGAAGCTACATTACCATTGCAGAAGAGAGGGAGTGGTGTGCAGAAACACTGGGCCTAAAAGTGGCTGGCTCTTCCTGGTTGTCAGTTCAACTGCATCTGGAACTAAAATCCAAGTGGCCGGGCACATCTGTGGGATTTTTTTTCTTAAATAATTTTTAAAAATTATTTTAAAAAATTATACACCATCATGTTTGGTCTATTGTGCTTTTGTTTTGTTTTTAAAATATATCAATATGCTAAATAAAGGAAAATAGCAAATTGAAAAATTATTTTTATTGGTTATCTGGGAATCTCATATCATACAACATGATCGTGCTCACCTCCCAGTCTCCTATGTCTGCCTCTCCATGTAACCTACCCCTATCAAGACACACACACATACACACACACAGAGATGCCCCCCAGGGTCCACTAATAGCTGCTGCTACACCTATAACCAAACTAATGACTAAGCAGGTTCTTAGAGGGGATGTCAAAAGTATAGTCCATGAGTAAGTACACTATACTACTAAAGGCCTTAATGAGTTTGCTGATGCATTCAAGCAGAAGTCTGGGGAATATGTGTGGGAATGGATGTTTAAGGGTATGGGATCATGGTAGAAGAAATGTAAACCTGGATTAGGCTGAGCTCATTGATATGGGCCCTCTGAGTGGAGAGTCTAGGTTTAATATGGAAACTCAGACAGTTGGGGAAAAAAATGTATCCCAAGTTTATTTGAATAGTTAGCTGAAACATTTGACAGAAGATGGCCTACTGAAAAGAAGTGGAAGATGCCTGAAACCCCTTTGTTAGTGTTGATAAGGCTCTGGGAAATTCCAGTGCTAGGGTAGATTTGCTATATAAAACTTAATCCTCTACATTGGGAAGGCTCGAAGTCATGTCCTTCACTAACCCTGTAAGGTGTAGACTGGCACGAGGGCACCAGCACATCTGAACAGCTTTGTTGTCGCCCTTTCCTGCTGCCCAGTTGCAAGAATTAAATACAATAAGATTAACTGGGTCCAGAAGTAGCAGGAGCCAAGTGGCAGCCCTGAATCCCAAAAGGAAGGTAATTGTTGTTGTTGTAATGCAAAGCTTTATGGTGGCTTGTGGTGGTCCGATGGGCCTCCTCAAGAACTCCTCTTACCAGGGCAAGGGCATGGGAATTTAGAAATATTAGTAAAGAATATGAAGACGCATGTGAAAATAATAAAACATAAACCATAGAAAATACCAGGAGGGCATTCCGATGAATACTGAAAATAAACCATGTTTAATTTTCTATACTTTAATACCCCAATATGAAAGCGGAAAGAAGACAACAAAAGACTTTTTAACATGATACAAAGGACAACTCAAACAATTAATTGCTTTAACACCCTGAGGCATCAAGTCATTTGCATTGTTTAGGCTATGAAGCTACCCTAGACCAAGTATCCTGAAGGCAGCCACTTCACAGGTAACCTCTAATTACAGAAGGAGCAGAAGTACATTTGCATATCCTGGCCATTTATAGGATGGAATTAGGCTCACATTTTTGGGCATCCACAATTTCTCCCTTTTTATTAATTTTAATAAAGCCTGTGCTTCTGCAACAGGACAGATGATTGTGTCTGCCTTAGGTGAACACTTCCCCATTTCCCGGACTTGTCTGTCTTTGGTACATGTATTCCAATCATACATGTCCATGCCTTAGATGTCTGGGAGGAAAAAGGATCAAACCCGTATTTGACTGCCAACATCTGTAAGCAACTGGTTAAGGAAGAAAGTACTCTTTGTGTACTCTGTGTCTCTGAGTCAAGTTCCTGTCAAGAGAGTTCATACGCAATTAGATAATGCTTTGTGAAAATGCATGTTCCTATGGCTACAGCCTCCTAATTAAAGGAGTTGAAGATCAACAGGGATTTCCAATTGGTCTAGAGTGTTTCTTAACAAATTTTAGCTGTATCAAAATCTAAATTTCTTATCAAATATGCCAAATCCATGAACTCATTAGAAATGTCAAACTTTACTTACTATCTTATAGTGATATATCTAAAGCAGTTACAAACATTATCAGGTCAATACCATAATTCTAGAGTGGAAATAATTAACAATAAACACACAATTTGTCACATTGCAATTCTCTTATATCCATTCTAAAGACAAGAAAAGGTTTCTGTGATGGGTGAGAGTCCAGTTATAATTCTGCTTTTAAGTAATTGTCCCAGTCTCTGAGCAGCAGAAAAAACCCTTAGGATACCCTCCTCATATTTGATGAGGGGTTTCAGTCACTCTTTATAATAATAAGTCCTTTTTACCCCCAAGGGAAAAATCAAGGTCTCAGTTCTCTCGCCCTATATTTCAACAGCAGATTGAATACCATACTGGCAAAATGAGTTCTGTGTCCAAAGAGTAAAACAGTCAAATGTTCAGTCTGCATTTCTGGTCTGGCTCCAAGGTAAACAGGACTCATTAGGTCTGGAAGTTTTCATAGCAAGTCTATTAAGAGGCTGGGAATCACTAGTCATTACCACGATCTTCTCTCCCTTCTCAGACTGCAGCAAGTTGTAGTGAGTCAGGAACCCTGGTTCAGGTACCCCTTTCCTGGCCTGCAGCAAGGTAGTACAAGGAAGTCAGGATCATGGGTTCAGGAACGTCTTTCCACTGTTCCTATGGTGTCATCAGTGGCTGTGATGTCATCAGGGCGGGTACTATTCTACTGTATATGCAGTCATCTCATCCAGCTTTATTTTCTTTTTGTGAAAAAAGCACAAACATATCCTCGACCCCAAATTAATACAGGGTTGGGTATTTTCCATAGTCCAGTGTGAGGGTCTCTCCACCTTGCTTTAGCAAAGGTCGCCTTGGTACCATCATGCCAAAATCTGTCAGTGGCAGATTGTTCACGAGCACCCATATCTGAGAAGTTTAGCGTAAAAAGTGCGTGGCCCAAGGCATTATGTGGCATTTGAGGATATAATTCTCCTGTTTTTATTTTTTGAAGCTGTGTTTTCAGGGAGCCATAGGCACACAACACAATTCCTTGTCCTTGAGGATTATAAGTGTAGGGATAAGTCCCGCCCCTTGGCGGGCGTGTTCGCCTCGGGCTAATGTTTGCCTATACTTGCTCCCAGCGGTCCCTTCTGCTTTCCTGGTCTCTGCAGGAACGGTGGTTCTGTAAGTCTATTTCGCCATTAAAGCTGTATATATATTTTTACAATCTGTCTGCATTCATTTACGTCGCTACATTTTGGCGTCCAACGTGGGCTATTTTGCCCCTGACTCGAGCGGGTAGCCCGCTAGCTAACACAGCACCCTCCCGGATGCTGTTTTTTAGTTTGTGACTCGGGCCCCAGTACCCAGTCAGAGACACACTCAGCCACACAGGCCCATTCTGCCTGCCTTGGCTAAGTTTGCAGCGGAACCCCACTGCCTGAATTAGCAGAAGCTCAAGTACCTGTGGTTTTGCAACAAAAGCCGCCACAGTGGCAGATTTGGTCTGATACAAAGTGACTTGGCCGGGCGGTGGTGGCGTACGCCTTTGATACCAGCACTTGGGAGGCAAAGGCAGGCGGATCTCTGTGAGTTTGAGCCTGGCCAGGCGGTGGTAGCGCACACCTTTAATCCTAGCACTTGGGAAGCAGAGACAGGCGGATTTCTGTGAGTTCGAGGCCAGCCTGGTCTACAAGAGCTAGTTCTAGGACAGGCTCCAAAAACACAGAGACCACCACTGGCAGGAACCGATCATTGCAGGAAAATACTCATCTTCAAAGAAATTAAGGGACCCTGAATATTTAATTACTGATGGATGGACACATTTTGTAAGTATTAATTTATATATATATATATATATATATGTCTTATTAAACATTTCTTTATAAATATGTAGAGCTGGTTTTGAAGTTGGACTCTGGCTCAGTCCCTCTCCAATTCCAAGCCTGTTAGTAAGAGAAAAACCCAGAGTTTCTGGAGTTTCTGTCTCATGTCAAGAGCCATGATATGGGACAGAAAGTAATATGAGTTTAGAAAACATCTTTGCTTTTCTTCATATCTATCATACTTTTCACTGAATATATCTATCAATATATATATGTATGTCTATATATGTCTATATGATTAATGTTTAAGTTTTTCACAATGAACAATGAGTTTTTCCTGAAGTGACATTTGAAGTTTCCAGGAAGAAGATGGGGCCCCACAACAACAACTCTACCTGGTTGATATGACGTCATGATACTGATAGCGCTACTACAAGACCTGTTTTGATACCAGCTGCACAAAACGATCCCAACTTGGTTAGCTGAAATGGTGCACATCTTGTACAACATTCTGGCCAGACCTCCACAAAATACTCAGAGACTATTTGCAATTTTAAAAGACATTGATCTTGAAATTTAACCATCATTTTACTTTCACAGGATCCCCCAGAAAGAACGTCGCCCCCATGACAGCTGGAAGTAATTCTAGAGGACGACGTTCCCCTCTCCCAGTAAAGTTTACCCCTGGGTTTAGGGACATCACTTAGGGGTTGGGAGGTTGGGGGAGGAATTTTATAAGCTCAGGGATCATTTTGGAAAAAAATAAAAAGAGGGAATGATGGGATAATAGATTTATAATTGTGAGTTACTGCTTTTAGACAAATATATTGGTATCCATTCTTGTATATTGATACAAAGTTAAATCATATTGACTATTGTATGCATGCATGTTTCTATCTCTGTTTAAAACATTTTTTATGTATTGACATATATTGTATTGATAAATATATATTGTATATATTTACCATATTGCAGTGTACATTTCTACCTCTGATTAAGATACTTATATAATGTTTGTTTATTGATATATATTTACCATATTGCAATGTATATTTGTACAGTGTTTATATTTGGAGGTCATTATCCTCATTTGTTACACAGTTGTTTATTGTCTTAGTCTTTAAGTTAGATAGATATTGAGAATTATATAGACTAATAGTCATCTAAGTTTGTCATTTATAATAGACTAATCAGGTTCTTTAGATATATAGAGATTATACTCAGTATAGATAGATAATGTTCAACTTCTTCAAAGAGCTGTAGAAAATGGCCTTTAATCTAACTCAGAGTTTTGTGATAGTGAGACACAATTGCTCCTGGCAACACCGCTCTATTCCCGAGAGAATGTTGAGCACCAAAGACACTCCACCTGGAGCCTTTCTTTTTGGCAGAACTGGCCTTTGGGCAAAGAAATGCCCATACCTCAACCACTGACAGAGATACAGAGCGTGCATCAATGGATAAAACAGGACTGTCATATCCTGCCAAGACAGGGTAAGATAGTTTTGAAAAGTTCCTTGCCTTTAATAATGGTATGTCAGTTATGTTAGGCCTTAGCCAAAATTGGTTGACTCAACATTGCAAACGAGACTTTGGGTGATTGCCCAGGTAGTCAGTTGTCTCTGTCAATTGTTGCACATTTTGGATATATCTCGTTTGTTGAGTAGTGTTTATTCCCTTCTCAGATCTTTGACGGAGTTGAAGACTATATAATTGTAGTTACTCTCTACATTATTTGGACTCCTTGAGATAGAATGTTTAGCAAAGTTTTTGTTCTCAATATTGTTTGTTATATTTATTATTTGTTGTTATTGTATATAGTTGTATTTGGTTTGGTTCTGTCTTATTTAGACAAAAAGGGGAGATGTAGGGATAAGTCCCGCCCCTTGGGGGGCGTGTTCGCCCCAGGCTAATGTTTGCCTATAAATTTGGTGAGAGTGCTCCCAGCCATCCCTTCTGCTTTCCTGGTCTCCGCAGGAACGGTGGTTCTGTAAGTCTATTTCGCCATTAAAGCTGTATATATATTTTTACAATCTGTCTGCATTCGTTTACGCCGTTACATATAAGGAATACCTGTCTTATATTCGATATTCCATTGGGAACAAAATCTCTGAAATTCTTTACAAACATATCTGGACTCATTATCTGTCTTCATGATCTTTGGGGTGCTGTGGGACAATGGTCTGTACCCTGTCACTTGTATTTTAAATAAATGTTGATTGGCCAGGCAGAAAGTATAGGTGGAGTGACCAGGCAGGAAGTAGAGGTAGAGGTAGAACAAGAACTCTGGGAAGAGGGAAGTGCAGTCCACAGTCATGACCCAGCCATAGAAGAAGCAAGATGTGACTGCTTTCTGAATAAGGTACCAAGCCATGTGGCTAACATAGACAAGAATAATGGGCTAATATATGTTATAAGAGTTAATAAGAAGCTTGAGCTACTAGGCCAACAAGTTTTATAAATAATGTAGACCTCTGAGTGTTTAATTGGGGCTAAACAGCTGCGGGTAGTGTTTCTAACACAGAGGGACCGGGTAAGACAGAAACCTTGGTCAACACTGGGGTTCCCATAATGAGAAGTATTTTAAGCAATGAGTTATTACATGTTTAGTGGCTTCTCCAGTTTGTGCAGTGGCCATCAAGAATCCTGAATATGTATCAATTGTCATATGTACATATCTTAATTTGTCAAACTCTATAATATGAGTAACATCCATTTGCCATACATGATTAGGAAGTAGTCCTCTGGTTTTTACCCCCAGATGAGGTACAGATAGATATTGTGGGCATACATCACACTGCTTAACAATTTAGCAAGCAGCTTCCCTTGTTAATCTAAATTGTTTTCTTCAACTTTTACTATTTTGATGATGCAGAGCATGCATTTGCTAAGCAAGCTCAGCCTGAGATAAAGCGATTATTTTTGTAAGTTTATCAGCTAAAGCATTACCTTCAGCTAATGGACCAGGAAGATTTGAATGCACTCTGGCAACCTTCTTTGTTGTATGGCATTTTGAATTTTCTGGAACAGCATCTTAACTTGCTTATTGCTAGTCCCAATATATGGGCTGGTCTCTAGGACGTGAAGAACATTAAATATATACCAGCTGTCATTGTATAGATTAAACGCCTTATTTACAAAAAGTCCAAACACTATTGTCACAGCTCGCAGCTCAACTATTTGAGCTGAGGCCGGTTCTCTTTGTACCACATGTCCTTCCCCATTAACCACATATTCAGTCCTCCTATTAGGAGAACCATCCATAAAAGTTAACATTGCATCCTTTAAAGGATCTTTTGCTACAACTTTAGGGAAAATAAAGGAATATAGCTGCACAAATTGCAGTAATGGATCAGTTGGGAAAACATTATTAATCTGGCCTTTAAGTTGCACAAACGCAATTGCCCAAGAATCATTGTTTTGAAATAACCAATCAATCTGTTGCTTAGTTTAAGGAACATTGAGCATAGCCAGTTCTCTGCCAAAGTATCTCCTAAATTCCATCTTGCTCTTCTGTGCTAAGCAAGCTACTGCTTTAAAATAAGGGTTTAATACCTTAACTGGCAAAACAGGAAGGTGCAGCCATAGAAGTGGACCGTTTTGCCATAACACTGCTGTAGGAGTTTTGTAGGTTATATAATGCTTGCCAAGGCTGGTCATAATTAATATAATGTACTCTCTGTTTCTGTATAGCATTCTCTACCTGGGTGAGTACCTGTCTGGCTTCTGTAAGCTGTCTACTGGAATTTGGATCTCTGCTCCCTTTAAGAATTTCACTTAGTGGCTCAAGATCTCCCATAGGAAATTTTAAATAAGGTTTTCACATTGTATGTCTTATTAAAAGTTCGTCATCCAAATTGCAAGTCTGCCTCGCTGACAGGCTTAACGTGCTCATTTACATTTCCAGAAACACCTGTCTGGGCTGGAGCTGCAGTAGAACTTCGGGTGGTACACATGTTTGCATATTTTTCTTGGAAGGAGAAATGGCCAGATGTGTGTGGTTGTTCACTGATTCATGGGCTGTAGTCAATGGACTGGTGGGGTGGTTAGGGACTTGGAAAGAGCATGACTGGAAAACTTGGTAAGAAAGACATCTGGGGAAGAAATGTATAGATAGATCTCTTTGAATGGGCAAAGGATATGAAGATCCTGTGTCCCATACCAATTCTCATCAAAGGGTGACTTCAGTTGAGGAAGAGTTTAATAATCAGCCAATAGCATGACCCGTTCTGTGTAGAAGGAGCAGGGGGCCGCTTCCTGCTGCCCGGCTCCCAGCCTCCGGCTAGCTTTACCCAAAAATACACGGAAACTGTATTCATTTAAACACTGCATGGACCATTAGTTTCAGCCTCTTATTGGCTAATTCTCACATCTTGCTTTAACCCATATTTAGTAATCTGTGTAGCACCATGAGGTGGTGGCTTACGAGGAAAGATCTTAACCTGTGTCTGTCTCAGAGAGGAGAGGCATGGCGTCTGATTCCCTGCCTTCTTCCTCCCAGCATTCTGTTAGGTCTACTCCGCCTATCTAAGCTGCTGTCCTATCAAAAAGCCAAAGCAGTTTCTTTATTAACCAATGAAAGTAACACATAGATAGATGACCCTTCTCCATCACATTCTGTGGACAGTCTCTTTCCCCAGCCTACCTGTCATTGCCCAGTGGGCTTATGAACAAAATGGCTATGATGGCAGAGATGGAGGTTCTGCACGGGCTTGACAACATGGACTTCTACTCTCCAGGCTGACCTGCCTACAATTGTTGCTGAGTGCCAGATCTGACAACACAAAGCCCCAGATAGGGCACCCTTCCCCAGGGTGACCAGTCAGCTACCTGGTGGCAGGTTGACTATGTTGGACCACTTCCCTCTGTGGAAAGGACAATGCTTTGACCTTACTAGAGTAGATCTTATTCTGGTTATGGATTTGCCTTTCCTGCATGTAATGCTTCTGCCAAAACCACTATCCTTGGATTTACAGGATGCCTTATCCACTATCATGGTATTGCTTCTGACCAAGGAACTCACTTCACAGCCAGAGAAGTGTGACAGTGGTCCATGTTCATGGAATCCACTGGTCTTACCATGTTTCCCATCATCCTGAAGTATCTGGCCTGATAGACATACATACAGCACTATTTAGGTGACAGCAGCATGGAGTTCTGGGACAGGATTCTCCAGAAGGCAGTGTATTCTTTGAATCAGCATCCACTATATGGCATGGTGTCTCCCATAGCCAGGATCCATTGGTCCAGGAATTAAGGGGTGAGAAGGGGAGTAGTTCTAATCACTGTCACCCCAAGTGACCCACTAGGAAGGTTTTTGCTTCCTGTTTCCATAACCCTAAGTTCTGCTGGCCTAGAAGTTTTGGTTCCAGAGGGGGAGCACTCCTGCCAGGAGCCACAACAAACATTCCATTGAACTGGAAGCTCAGACTTCCCCCTGGTCACTCTGAGCTTCTGATGCCCTTAAACCAGCATGCTAAGATAAAGAAATATCAGTATTAGGAGGAGTGATTGACCAAGATTGTCAAGGAAACTGAATCGCTTCTCCACAGTGGAGGTAACTAAAATTGTCTCTGGAGTGCAGAGATCCTTTAGGGCAGTGATTCTCATTTTTCCTAAGGCTGTGATCCTTTAATACAGTTCCTCATGTTTTGGTGAACCCCAACCATAAAATTATTTCATTGATATTTCATACCTTTAATTTCTTATTGGTATGAATCATAATGTAAACATCTGATATACCAGATATCTGCTAGGCACCCCCTGTAAAAGGGTTGTTCAACCCCCAAGGGATCATGACCCATGAGTTGAGAACCATTGCTTTAGGGTTTCTCTTAGTGCTACCATGTCCTGTGATTAAAGTCAATGGGAAGCTACAACATCCTCACGGAGGCAGAATGACAAAGGGCACAGACCTATCAGGAATGGAGATATGGTCCCTCCAGGTAGAGCCAAGACCTGCTGAGATGCTTGCTGAGGGTGGAAAAAATGCAGACTGGATAGTAAAGGAAGGTAACTATAAATACCAGCTGAGGTCACATGACCGGGTGCAGAAACAAGGATTATAACTGACATGGGTGTTTCTGTCATATTTTGTTAAGCATATATTTATATAGATATTTGTATTTTTTTATTTCTTTATCATATAGTAAAACATCAATTAAGAGAATGTCAGTGGTTATCATAGTTAAGTTTGATGTTTTAAAAGAATATCCCTCAAGGGACATTGCCAACTATTTTAAAATTTATAATGAGTTTACAATTGTATGAGTTATATCATGTTAATTATATCATGTTAGGCATAATTATGACCTGATTAAATATGTAATATGTTTGTGATTGTACACAGATATTTATATCATATTAGGCATAATAATGTCCTGGTTATTGATTTCATTTGGAAATTAATCACAACATAAGGAGCTATGATTGTGTGTCAGGTTGACAAGGGGTGGGCTTTTGATGGCTGTTCTTGTCATGAGTTCTTGGTTGTCAGTCTGACTACTTCTGGAATTAAAACCCAAGTGGCTGGATGTACCTGTGAGGAATTTTTTTTTTCTTAAATCACTTGAAGTGGGAAGATCCACCTTTGATCCAGTCCACATCTGCTGGCAACACATTAAAGACATAGACCAAGGAAGTTTGGTCTCTTTGCCTGCTTGCCCTCACTCTCTGGCAATTCCCATTATATCACTGCATTAGAGCCTACTTCTTTGGGATTCTGGTGTATACTAAAGACCAACAGATATCCAGCCTCATGGACTGCACAACTACTTGTTTCTTGGACCTTCTGTTTGTAGACAGTCATTGTTGGACTAACTAGCCACAGCCTGTACGCCATTCTAGGAAATTGTCCCTCTCTCTCTGTCTCTGTCTCTCTCTCTTCTCTTTCTCTCTCTCCCTCTTCCTCTCTGTTGCTCTCTTTCTATATGTACATATGCGTGTGTAAATTATATATATTCTATAAGTTCTATTCCTCTACAGAACCCTGACTAATACACAACATAGTACAACTATGAAGAACTGGAAAGGGATGTGTGGATTCTGCTATAGACTAGGCACACATGTTTGTTAACAGACTCCTGTCTTCAGACCGGCATTTATTCATGGAGACTGCAAGTAGCCTGACTTCAATGTCTGAAGAGTCAAGGTCATAACTAAGCAATTAGTCAATTTTAGATCCACAAATTGAGTCAATGATTAAATAGAAAGAAATTATGTCAGACTGTGAGAGTTAAAGATGGGAAGAGCCAGGTATGCTTATAGATCAGGCAATAATAGTATGTAAACAAGCAGATACTGAAGCTTGTCATGTGGTGTTTTTAACATTCTTCTCCAGCCCACTTTCTCTCTGTGGGATCCATTACACTGATAGCATTGAACCAGGACCGGTTCTTTTCTCAGCCCCTAAATCAGACAGAAGAAACCAGAAATAAGGATTTCTCAGATACCAGTTCCTAACAGAGATCAGCTAGCCCTTCATACCCTCATGCTTGATAAGCAGATAGGTTTAGGCACTGGAAAAGTCACGTTTCAAGGTCTCCATTGACCATTTAGACTAGAGGTAGTGCAAGGGGGCAGGAGGTCCACCAAGCCATGTGTGTTCCTGCAGGACAGTTCTTTCCTGGCTCAAGCAATCCACAGCCCAGGTCAGCAGGCAAAGCTACGCTGGCGCATTTGCCAACTCTCTTGCCTTCCCTCTCTCATTTCCTGACAGATCTTGTCACATCCCAGAAGCAACCCCAATGTGACATTCTGGAAAATGTGCAGCTGTGGCTGAGAACTTTGCTCTGGTGTTTATGTTCCAGAACGACAAGGTCGACTTCTCCTACAACCGCCTGGCTGACCCGAAGTTTTCATTCTATGATAATGCTTTGGTGGAGGCTGTGAAGAGTGAGGACCATTTGGTGTACTTGTTCTTCCTCTGCCTCTCATTGTGCCACACGGTGATGTCTGAAGAGAAGGTAGAAGGTGAGCATAGGCCTGAGCCTCGTGGACTGAGACTGTGCTCCAGAATCAGGACTGGTTGGAAGTGGGGTGGTACCATGTGCTCTGAGCAGTCTCAGCTAAGAGAGAACTTTCCAACAAGCGGTACTGGCCAGCAGTGGAACAATAAAAACAAGGTGAGGAGTGAGTTGGGTTAGGGAAAGAGTCATGGAATAGGGGTCAAACTTGGTGAGGCACTGTGGGTTCTGAGACAGATGCGTCTGATCAGTCCCACTGTCATTGACGAGACTTCCTGAAGGGCGAGCTGAGCGGTCCTCCTGTCACTTAGTGTGTCTGTTATCACCATGTGTCTTAGTTTCTTTCGTATGACAAAGTCATCTATTAATTTACCCAAGCTTTTTTTAAACAGTGAATGAGAAATGCCTGTTTGTTCATTATTAAGTCTTTCTTCTTAAAACAATAATGGTTTTAATTTTATTTTCATTATTTTAAGTGTATGCACATTTTGCCTACATGAACATCTATATGCTACTTATGTGCCTGGTGTTTGTGGGGTCAGAAGAGGGCATTGGATCCCCTGGGACTGGAATGGAGTTGGTTGTGACCAACCATATGGGTGCTGGAAATCGAACTTGGGTCCTTTTCTTTGAGGCAAGGTTTCTCTATGTAGTCCTAGATATCTTGGAATTCATTATATAGACCAGGCTGGCTTCAAACTCACAGAGATACTCCTGCGTTTGTCTCCTGTATGCTAGAATTAAAAGTTTGCACCACTATGCCCAGCTTAAGATTTATTTTTATATGTATAGATTTTTTCCTGTATGTATGTGTACCATGTACATGCCTGGTACCTAAAGTGGCCAGGAGAGGGTGTCAGATCCCCTGGGACTAGTATTACAGATGGTTGTGAGCCACTGTGTGAGTGCTGGGGATAGAACCATGGTCTTCTTGAAGAGCAGCCAGTGTTCTTAACCTTTTGGGCTAGTCATGTAAGGAAGGTTTGAAGAACTATATGTCCTTCTGGACCACGTGAAATATGGTTTCACTTCTGGGTGGACTTAAGTTGCTCATCTCTGTAGGCTCTGTTGCCTTTTTGTTTGTTGTCAGGTGAGCTGGTATACCAGGCCCAGTCACCAGATGAAGGTGCCCTGGTCACTGCTTCTAGGAACTTTGGCTTTGTGTTCAGTTCCCGCACATCTGAGACAATCACAGTGATCGAAATGGGGAAAATCCGAGTTTACCAGCTGCTGGCTATTTTGGACTTCAGCAATGAGCGCAAGAGGATGTCTGTTGTTGGTGGGTGCGCCTCGGCGTCAGCCTCTCTGTCCTTTGTTGGTGGGTGCGCCTCGGCGTCAGCCTCTCTGTCCTTTGTTGGTGGGTGCGCCTCTGTGTCAGCCTCTCTGTCCTTTGAGCACATTTGCACATGGGCTTTGTGTTTCATCTACACATAAATCCTTTCCCCCTCACGTGACTTCTCAAACATACGCCCTTTCTCTCTTGTCTCCTTTAAATTGTCTCTTAGGTATCAATAGGGGCTTACTACTGAGTGCTAAGTCCTTTCTTTAGTATGTCTGCTGGTGACTTACCAATACGCTCACAGCTAAGATGAGGACATAAGTTAATCCATAAAGCCTGAACATGGCCTAAGAATGGGAGCCAATAGCATAGTAGTCCTCCTTGCCCGTGGAGTCACAGATTCAGCAACTATAGATCAAAAATATTTTAAAATATTTGGGGGCAAGTTACAAGCCCCAGCCTCAGATAATTGTGAGATCCTGCCTCACAACTAAATAACAATCTGCACCACACTCTTCCACGGGGGATAGTGAGGCCACAGAAGGCTTCTTTCAGAAAGTTTCTCTGTCACTATCTGGCCCTTCCTACAGGATCTATCCTGTGTGACCACACCATTGTGTTCTTAGCCTCCAAAGGCAGCAGAAGTGAGTGTTACAGGGAACAGCCCCTTATGCCCCTCAGTGAACCCAGACAAATTCCCAAATAGTAGGCCTATGTGGTTATTTTGCTTAATTTGCTCATCTTTAGTTCGGACACCTGAAGATCGGGTCATTTTGTTCTGCAAGGGAGCAGACACCATCATCTATGAGCTGCTCCATCCATCCTGTGCATCCCTTAGTGAGGTGACCATGGATCATTTGGATGTAAGTGTTTAAGTGGAAGCCGATGGACGTGGGTGTGGGTCTCTGCAGCTTCTCACACGACCGGTAATGCATCCCTGTGCTAGGGTGTCTCTATACGAGCATGTGTTGGCATCAGTTTTCTTTGGTTGACCAAAAAAAAAAAACTAAAACTATTTTATTCTGCTGTATTCTCACTGACCATAATTCCAACTTCCGTGTCAAAAAATTGTGTGGGACAAGACCCTGGAGGTATAACAAGGATCATGTCTGTAGGATCATATACAGTGATCAGAGTAGTTCTAGGATCCTTGCCTCCAGAGGGCCTCTAGACCTGGTATTTGCTTCAGAATATGGTCTGCTAGTATGGAGGCCTTACTCTACAAGACCTGATATGTTATGGTAAGGATCAGAAAGCAAGCAGTAGGCTGTTTGAGTGACTCTCTGTCATCAAATCCTCGAGGGCACCTTCCCTCTTCCTATCTCGTTCTACTCCTGCCCACCAGCACTTGGAATACATCATACAAAAAAGAGAGTGGCCTCTGCTTGCTGTCACAAGAATGAGAAAGCAGATCAAAGAACTCTGAGGCTTCTAACACTCAACCTGTGAATATAAGAGGCCGACAGTATAAGGAAAGAACAAAGACAGGATGAAGAGGGATGAACAAACCAGTAAAATATTTCATAAAATAGATTGTAGAAAATACTGTTTTACTAAATAGTAACACGTAGACAGAAGTCAGAGAACAAATATCCAATAAACGCATGAAAAGATGGTTGACATCATTAGTTATTAGAAAATACAAATTAAAAAAAAACATAAAATACTGCTTTTCTGTACACCAGGATAGTTTAAACCAGATAACCAGACTATAATAAATGTCATCTAGATGTAAGAAAATATAGTCCTCATATACTGCTGATAAAAAGGTAAAATGGCATGAGCGTTTGGGAAAACAGTCTTGCATTTCCACAAAAAATTAAGCATAGAGTAATCATGTGGCCCAGAAATTCCATTCTAGTTCTATTTCCAGAGAAACAAAAACATGTCCACAGGAAAAAAAAAATACATGAATGCTTACGGTTGATTATTCATGGCTACAAAATGGCTGAAGTAATCCGAATGTCCGTCAACAGATAAAGGAATAAATAAAATGTGCTTTTTTCCCCTACAAAGCCAAGTTTGACAATAAAAGGGAATGGTGTCCATGTAGCTATAGATGAGCCTTGAAAGCATGCTACCTGAAGAAAGTTCAAAGGTAGTATTTCATGACTCAGTGTGCAAATCTACAGAGAAAGAGTAAATTCTGGGTAGGCTCAGTGATAAAGCCTGATACACTGAATCAGGACCCACACGTGGAAGGAGAGAACCAACTTCCGCAAGTTGTCCGCTGATTTATGCACACACACGCAGCTACTCACACTCACACACACACACACACAGACACACACACACTGTGTGTGTGCATCACAGTAAATAAAGAAACAGGTGTCTTTGTATACAGAACAGAGGAGGTAAGTTAGTGGCCAGGGTCAGGGAGGAAAGGAGTTGACAATGATGCCAATGGACTGTGTTTCTCTGGAGATTTATGGATGTGTTCTAGTGTTAGATAATGGTGAGCATTCTACAAACTTGGTGAACTATAAACTAAACTGTGTGTTTTAAAATGGTGAATTTTACAATATGTGGATTATATATCAAGCTTTTAATCTGCATATGTGTGTGGGTGAACGAGTACCATGGCACAGTGTAGAGGTCAGAGGACAGTTTGCTGAGTTGATCCCTGGGTCCTAACGCAGGTTGTCAGCCTTGTAGAAAGTGTCTTTACCCACTAAGCCATCTTGCCAGCCCGTATCTCAAGTTTTAAGAAGTGAGTTTGTGTCCTACACAAACAGCCCTTCCATCTTATTCTTATTCAGGCCTCAGTATTTTCTCATGGCCTGTTCTCTTACCTAGACTACTTCGCAGAGACCATTTCCCCAGCCTGGCTTCAAAGAACTGTCACAAAACCTTCTCAAACCTCTGGGCATGTTTCCTGATGCCAGTCTTAACGGTCACTTATCGTGTGACTCAGCTACACTGAACACTGATGACAGACCTGTGAGAGACAGACTCGAGCACACAGAAGCCCCAGGCCCACTGGAACAGGAATCAGCAAACAGGCCACAGAAAAATAGGTGGCAGGGACGACTTGGGCACCAGGCCATGGTTTGCCCATGCTAAGAGAAAAGAAAATACACAATTAAGATGAGAGATGGTAGCATATTCCGCAGAGTGATTTGTCCAACGGATTAATGCATCCGATGGTGTATTCTTAGGTTCTGCCATTATCACGTTTGCCCTACGGGACAAACACTTAAGATTTAGCATTCCCTGTGGATATTGCCTTACATTGTTTACGCCTGGAAGTTAAACAAGGAATCAGAACAAATTTGTGTTTTCTCTGATCTTATCCTGCCAGTGAATTCTCACTCACTTTACTCTAGCAGTGAGCATGTAGAATCAGGGTGTTTCTAACCCCCCCTCAGATATGTGAACTCTGCTCCAAACCACACACATTCTCACCCAGGCTTCCTTATGATCAAGCTATACTCCAGCAACATGGCTCCCTATGTCTACTTCAGACATATCTGTGTCTGAGGATATGCAAAAACATGCCTGCTGGGCTCTCGTTAGCACAGTTGTCTATAGCGGTTCAACTGAGCACTAAGATGCAGACAGACTACGCATGTGCTATCTAAGTTGTTCGTTGAGTGCCCGATGGAGAAAGGATGAGGGGAAAATTAAATGTAGATTTGCTAAAAATGATAACCTTTTAAAGTAACATTATTTTATAACAACTCCCTCTTAGTTTATTATTCTCTCCATTTTCATGCCACCATCATCATTATCCTCTCTGTGAGGAGTATATTATTATCCAGATGTTAGAAGGAAATCCAGATGTCGCCTAGGCAAGCCTGAGCTTAGGATCTTTCTATCTCGGTCTTCAAGTGCTAGGATTACATACATGATCACCTCACCTGGCTTCCTGGAACACTTTTCTTAGAAAGTACTAGACTAGCCCCAGGAGGTTCTATTGTCCAGGCAGATTGGCCCTATGGTCAGTCTTCCAGTCTCTTTTCTCAGCCTTACCCAGCTCAGACCTGGCACACACATGTATCTTCCAGGATTTTGCCAGTGAAGGCCTTCGCACCCTCATGGTAGCTTACCGAGAGCTGGATAATACATTTTTCCAGACATGGATTAAAAAGCACAGTGAAGCCTGCCTGACTTTAGAGGATCGGGAAAGAAAATTAAATCTGGTCTATGAAGAGGCTGAAAGAGACTTGATGGTGAGTATAAAGAAGCTCGAGACCAACTGAGGGAAAGATGGGAATGGCAGCTGGTAGACTGAGCAAGGGTTCTGAGCAGCCTCCACAGAATCCATACATGAGGCTTTCTCTGGGAGGAAGATGGGTAAGCTCACAAAATTTTGTCCCTGAGAAACTAAGTACAAGGATTCATGTTGCTTAAACAGGCCCAGAATCTTCTAAATCCATTATGAAAAATTGTTCTGGCTACAGTTTTGTTTTAAGTCCTTCTCTTTAGCCCTCAGAATTGCTGAGTGAAACCACACGATCTGGGGCCAGGAATGTAGCTCAGTTGGTAACGTGCTGGCCTAGCATGCACAGAGCCCTGGGCTCCATCCTCAGTGTGACATAAAGCTGGGTATGGGAACATGAGCCTGTAATTGCAGCACTGAGGAGGTGAAGACAGGAGAATTGGAACCTCAGGCTCATCCTCAACTACATAGCAAAATGAAGATTCTGTTTCAAAATAAAGAAAGAAAGGGATGAAGAAGGAAGAAAGGGAAGGAATAGGCATTGATCCAGAAGAAAAAGATCTGAATAATATACAGATTTGGTAATTCATAGTCAAGACAAAAATAATTTACTCATTCATTCAACATGTGCCTATGAGCCACATATGTGGTCTATGTAACAGTAGAGAAAACAGGCAAAAGGAAATACAATATATATATATATATATATATATATATATATATATATATATATAATATAGTATGTTAGTGGTGAAAATATTACAGGAAAAATGAAATGATGTCAGAGAGAGAAGCACTCTCTCGCTGTGCAGACCAGCTTGTCACATACTGTGCAGGCAATAGGAAAGACCCCAGCAAGGACAAGCTTGACTTGTTAAGGAGCAGATCAGCTGGAATGGGATGAGTGAGGGGACAGAAGGTGAGAGTCCTCCCTGGCCAGGGTAACACCTGATACAGAAGGAAGCCACAGGAGGGTTGGAGCAGAGAAGTCATGTGACAGTCTCTCAAGCCACCACTCTGCAGAGCAGCTGCTGAGAAGGTGGTCACCACAGGGCCGCACACACTTTGCCAATAGGATTTGGACATGGGTTGGATTGTAGGCGTAAGAAAAAGAGATGTTAAGAGGACCCTGAAAGGTGTGTGTTTGCTTCTTTTTTTTTTTTTTTTTGGCTAGGCAGATATTTTTATTTCTGTCTCAGAAGAAACAAAAGAATATGCCAAAAATAAGAGACACAGGAGTTCCCCAGTTGTAAATTTGGGTTACCCCTTATACTAGACCAATGCCCTAGTTTTTGTCTAGTAAACTAGTTTTATCCGCTTGGTACCAAGCGTCCTATCTGAGCTATGCTTTTAACAGGCAATTTTTTTTTCCGTTTATTTATTTATTAAAGATTTCTGTCTCTTCCCCGCCACCGCCTCCCATTTCCCTCCCCCTCCCCCAATCAAGTTCCCCTCCCTTGTCAGCCCATAGAGCTATCAGGGTTCCCTTCCCCCAGACTGACCAGGCTGGCTCTACTAGAAAAAGAGAAATTACTAACAGCCAAAACAAAAAAAGCAAACAGTAGAGACCTCAGCTTCCCTTCCCCCTGCCTTAGTTTACCTTTCTCCCTGCTCCTCAGTTTGGTTGTAGGGCTCACGCCCCCTGTCAGCACCTTAGGATACTATAAACAGAAGGCTTAGTGTTAGACAAGATTCTCCTGACGCAGTGAGGTGGGAAGTCATGAAAGCCTCATGACTCCTCTGCTCTCAGAGGAGTCAAACCCGCTCTGATACGAGAAGTGAAGGCTTGGTGTGAGCACATAGCTTCACATAGGACTTGGACAGGCTCTTCTGTCTCCAGTTTCTAACGCTATGTCTCTAAATTTGATTTCGGTGTGTGGTTAAAAAAAAAAAAAACTGCATGAAAAAAAAAAAAAAACCCTGCATGTTAAGAGGCCTTACCCTTTCTGAGGAGGGGGAGGGGTAACTGCAGTTGGTATGTAAAATGAATAAAAATAAAATAAAATATAAAAATACCCTGCATGTTCCAGGTGTGGTGGCACACCTTTAATCCTGGGCAGAGGCAGGCAGATCTCTGTGAGTCTGCGGCCAGCCTGGTCTACAGAGTGAGTTCTAAGACAGGGCTGCACAGAGAGACAACAGTGTGTGTGGCAGAGGCATGGTGTGCTGCCTTTTCCCTCTGGGACCCTCCCAGCAGGAGAGTCGGCTGAGTGTTGAGGTGCGCACGCAGTCTTCAGGCTGCACTAGCTCTCTCATCCGGGGCCTCACTCACCAGTGTCTCCTATCTGAAGTTACTAGGGGCCACAGCCATAGAGGACAAGCTTCAAAGTGGAGTACCTGAGACTATCTGCACCCTGACCAAAGCCAAAATTAAGGTGTGGGTTCTAACTGGAGATAAACAAGGTAAAGGAGACGACTGGCCTGGACAAGCCCCTTTCTGCCCGGTCAACCATGTTTCCCTTCTTCCTTTGACGAAAGCTTGCCGGTTACCTGGCTTCCTGTCCACGTTTGTATGTGATTTGTCGTTTACTTTGGATTGGTGGTCACTGGTGACATGACCCATCAGGAAGGAATAGACGACTTAAGCACTTTATAGTGTTGTCTTTAACAGCCCTTTCTGTTGTCCCGAGATCTGTTTTCTTACCACCTCCCAGCTTCCCTCTGAAAACCCCGACTGCTGCCACCCTCCTTCCCTGCCGTCTGTCCGCTCTCTCTGCTCTTGTCCTTACTAACTTCAGCGTCGTCTGCATGCAACCATCAACTTAACTGTCTTCACATAAACTAACTTCATATTATGCCTCTGCCCAGGGACCTGCAGTGACTTCATGATGTAAGCATCCCTTTGGCCTTCCAGGACCTAGGTGGTCTGTTGCTACTCACATGTCTTTATCTCCCCTGTTGTGACCTTTATTTTCATGTGTCCCCCTAAGCTCAGTTCTTACTCCTGGATTTGGGTTGTTGTCCTACTTAAGGTAGCTTTGCTTCTCCTACACAGTCCTATGAATCCTTCAAGAATTTCCAGTAAGAAATTTCTGGAAAAAAATGCATCTTTCATCTGCATTCTCATTGCACTTGGGCATTAATTTTATTTTTATTTTTTCTTAAGTATTAATTTATTCCAAATATGAGGTTACTTAATATAGAAGAAATGATGCAAGTTGCACATGTCTCTATCCTCATAATATTTAGCATAGAAATTGGAACAGTACTTTCAACAAAACACATCCACAGGCAAGCAAGATGACCCAGAGGGGGAAGGAGCTTGCCACTAGGACTGTGACTTCCTGACATCAATCCCTGGAACCCATATAACTCCTACGAGTTGTCCTCCAACCTCCACACGTGTGCTCAGGCACACACATACACACTCACCAATAAGGAAAGGCCTTTTAGAGAAGACTAAGTCTGGATGATCCTGGCTACTCATAAACAAGCCCAAAGGCAATGCCAAGTAGAAACTCACCTGTTACTGTTAGGCTACAGTCTCCCCTGGCTCATGAAAAACAAATTTTATTTTAATGGATCCAGAGCAAACATGGACGGATGGGCTCTGAGCCTGCTACCCCTGTCCAAGTAGCTTGCCCTAAAGACTTTGTAAGGACCAGTCAAAAGGAAACCATGTTCCCTTTTCCACAGAGACTGCTGTGAACATTGCCTACTCCTGTAGGATATTCAAGGATGAAATGGATGGGGTGTTCGTGGTGGAAGGCACAGACAGGGAAACGGTTCTGCAAGAACTCAGGTACACGTGGGAAGGCAGCCTGAGTCCTGACCCCAGATGTGGCCCCCTCCATAGAAGGCGCAGAGAAGAAATGAGGAAAGGGAAACAAACAAACGCTCCAAATAGCTGATATACTTTTATAAAGAAGTATTTGGCCTACAGGACCTAGAGTGTGGGTGGGGAAATGGGAAGGCAGCAGCAAAGGCCTCGGAGACGGTGAGTGTAAGACTGTCTGCTGTTCTGCAGAGGCCTGGGACCTGCCTTGTCCACTTTACCTTGGACATGTTTTCTTCCTATGCTGTATGGCTTCAGATGAGACTCTGACCACGGTTTTTTGGTTTCCAGGGCTGCAAGGAACAAGATGAAACCTGAGTCTCTCCTGGAGTCAGATCCTATAAACATTTGTCTTGCCAGGAATACCAAAATACCTTTCAGAATGCTTGACGAGATGCCCAACGGCAGCTTTGGCTTGGTCATCAATGGCTGCAGTCTGGTGGGCAACACAGAACTACCTCTCTGCTCCTTTATTCTGAGTCCTCTACCCCAGGTCCACCCAGCTCCGGGAAACTAAACCTTCTCTATTCCCCTCCCTGGGGTATCGGTCCCTGAAAGACATCTTTCCCCAGGCTACTCTAGACAAGCGTATACTAAGAAAGTGAAGCCAAAGAGAAGAAGAAAAGTCTTCTTTATTCTTTATTCAAGTTTTTCCTACTAACATGGCTTGCTGCTTGGGGTAAAGGGGAAAACAAGCAGAACAGGACCCTTCAAATTCACTTGGCCTAATGACCCAATGAGAGGCCATAAATGGTTTCCCATTGGAGGCCAAACCAGATGTGAGGGAATAACTCACGTCTAGAACGAACTCAAGAACTAGGCCCTGTCAGGGGTAGCACACCTTCTGAGGAGCTAGGCTTGCCCTAGGAAGGAGAGGACAAAGGGAAGGTCCACCCGAGAGACTGTGGGGTAACACCTTGAGTAAGTGTGTCTTGGCACTACAGGCCTATGCTCTAGAAGGGAACATGGAGTTGGAGCTGCTGCGGACGGCATGCATGTGCAAGGGGGTGGTCTGCTGCCGGATGACACCCCTGCAGAAGGCCCAAGTGGTAGACCTGGTGAAGAGGTACAAGAAGGTGGTGACACTGGCCATCGGGGATGGGGCCAATGACATCGGCATGATCAAAGGCATGTGAGGGGAGGTGGGCAGTAGTCCCCACCCGTGGCTTATCCCTCCCTTCCTCCATGGGCAAAACTGGTCTAAATGGTATTGTGCTGTCGATTCACTGACTCTGGCTCCCACCTGACGTATAAAGTGTGTGACTGATGTGTGCAACCCCACTCACACCCCGTGTCCTGGAGCTCTCACAGTCCACGTCCACAGGCATGCACAACCCCACTCACACCCCATGCACTGGAGCCCTCTGTAGTAATTAGGGCGGCGGGGCTGCGTCCCCAGCACCCCGGCTGCCCACATGGCTAGCTTATGCTCCGAAATAACAACACACAAACTGTATTCATTTAAACACTGCTTGGCCCTTTAGCTCTAGCCCTTAACAGGCTAATTCTCACATCCCGATCAACCCATCTCTAATAATCTGTGAGCACTGGTCTTACCGGGAAAGATTCAGCATGTCTAACCTGGCGGCTTGCTTCATCGCGTGCGTCTGCCCGGGAGAGCGGAGCATGGCATCTCTCTCAGGCGTCTGCTCCCGAGAAGAGAACTGTGGAGTCTGAGCTCACTTCCTCTTCCTCCCAGCGTTCTGTTCTGTTTACTCCTCCCACCTATCTCTAACCAATGAGAGCCAAGCAGTTTCTTTTTATTTAACCAATGACCTTCCTCCATCATTTCCCCTTTTTCGGTTTAAACAAAAAAAAAAAGTCTTTAACTTTAACATAGCAAAATTACATATAACAAAACAGTTATCAAGTAAAAGTTACAATAGTCTTTATCATAACTAAGGAAAACTATAACTATAACTATTCTTAACTCCATCAAAGACTCCAGAAAGATACAATACTACCTAAGCAAACAAGAAAAAAGCAACTTTTAAAACTCTAGAAATGACAGAGACATCTCACTGCCTGGATGTCACCCAAAGTTCCTCTGTACCATTGGGGCATCCATCTTCAGCCTTCAGGCCCATGGTATCCAGCAGACATTTTCATAAAGCAGGAAAATTCAAAGTCAGTTCAGTCACTATCTGTTGTGTCCTGCAGAATGTCTCGCAGACTCTTTCATGAATCAGGAACCCCGAAAGATCATCTCACCTTAGGCAAGTTCAGTAGTCCTCTCTCTGTGGGTTCTCTGTGTCCAGTTTATGCAATAGTCCAGGCAAGTGCAGTTTCTTGCCCAAATGGCTATCAAACTCCATAACGAGCCTCTTCGATGCCCATCTTCCTCTTGAAGTAGATTGGTGCTGCCAGGAGCAGAGTGTCTCATTGTCATGAAAAGTCCTAAGTTATTAAAACATTAAATGTCCTATTCTGTAATCTTTGAAAGACATGAAGAATGTCTATCTAAAATATATCTCTATATATCTAGAAAATCTAACTAACATGACTACAAGCTTTACTATTATTGATGATTATCCATTAACAACCTATATTTCCTAATTATACATTACATTTTAATAATGAACTACACAATCACAATACCTTAATCAATATCAGAAATACATATACATATAACATAATTGACTGTAAATCTCTATCAATAAAGCAAAATCTATACTAATGCAAATTATTCATACCTATATCATATCCCCCTTTAAATGTAAAAGAACATTTATAAACATTATTTGGGAATATGGGCGCAGTTATTTCTCTCCAAACTGCTTCCTGCTGAATGGGGGCGTCGTTAATTAGGTCTTTCATGGTATAACCTGTGTGCTAGTTTCATCTCAGTTGGCAGTTGAGCAAAGCAATTTTCTGAAGATGTTCACAGCAACCCTTCAGGAGGACGTGGTCCATCATACCAAATCGGAATAGAAGAAATGAACAGGGTCTCATCCTCTGTGAAAACAAAATAAGAAACTCCTTTCCAAAGCATCATGTCCTTAGATCCAAATTTCAAAGTCAAGGCATCAAAATATCTATGTTGGATTAGTTCAGCAGCATTTATAAATAAATATCTTTTAGCATCTGTTGCTCCTTCCTCAGCATTCAAATAATTTAAAGAGAGCATAATAGCATACAGTATCAAGATCCTCTGTGTATTTTCCATCTTTGTTCATTTTATTTTAACCTCTATTTTGTTTATTTTTACTTTTAACTTTTTGCTTTTTGAGATAGGTTCTCTGTATCTTTGACCTGAAGTAACTCTGTAGACCAGACTGTCCTTGAACTCTCAGAGATCTGCCTGTCTCTGCCTCCCAGGCATTGGGATTAAAGGCGTGTGCTACCACACCTTGAAGTCACAGAGGTCAATCTCCTTCTGCCTACCAAGTGTTGGGATTAAAGGTGTGTACCACACACAACAACTCTCTTCCTTTTTTTTTTGTTTGTTACTTTAAGAACTTCAACTTTTAGTCTGAATATATTTTTAACACACTTTAAACCATTCAGAAATTTTCTCTGTCTTTGAATATCTCTTTACTGTATATCTCTCTTTTTCTGACCACATGAGTCTTTAATTTACCAAGCAATCTCAGTAGGACTAAAGGCGTGGCTTTGCCGGCTAGATGTAGCCCATTCCTTAGCTTTCCAGCCTCATGGCTGAGGTACTGGCTGTAGCCATGTTTACTGCCACAACTCTATGGCATTGCAAGGTCCCTGCCAGCAAGTAAGTTGCAGCATTATGTCCACAGACAACACACAAGTCCTCTCTCTGTAGTCGGCCCTCCTGCCTCAAACAGTCAGTTTGCCCTGGCAGGATGGCCCAGAAAGCCAGCATTTTAAACGGCACAGCTTTTTTCCTGCTACAGCTGAAAACCGAAAAGCATGCATTCAGCTTTTCACCATTTAAGTGTTTCGTGGCAGGACCTCTTAATGAGCTGCAGGGTTTTGCAGCTAAAGCTGAGTCAGGAAGCCTCTATTAAATTGCAGCTACCAAAAAAACATGCTCTTTCCCAAGCTTTCTCAGGCTTTCAGTGGATTCAGTTGTCCACACGTCTGGACGCCAATCTGTAGTAATAAGAGTGGCGGGGCTGCGTCCCCAGCACCCCGGCTGCCCACATGGCTAGCTTATGCTCCGAAATAACAACACACAAACTGTATTCATTTAAACACTGCTTGGCCCTTTAGCTCTAGCCCTTACAGGCTAATTCTCACATCCCGATCAACCCATCTCTAATAATCTGTGAGCACTGGTCTTACTGGGAAAGATTCAGCATGTCTAACCTGGCGGCTGGCTTCATCGCGTGCGTCTGCCTGGGAGAGCGGAGCATGGCATCTCTCTCAGGCGTCTGCTCCCGAGAAGAGAACTGTGGAGTCTGAGCTCACTTCCTCTTCCTCCCAGCGTTCTGTTCTGTTTACTCCTCCCACCTATCTCTAACCAATGAGAGCCAAGCAGTTTCTTTTTATTTAACCAATGACCTTCCTCCATCAGCCCTCACAGTCCACGTCCACAGGCATGCACAGCCCCACTCACACCCGTGCACTGGAGCCCTCACAGTCCACGTCCACAGGCATGCACAGCCCACTCACACCCCGTGTCCTGGAGCTCTCACAGTCCACGTCCACAGGCATGCACAACCCCACTCACACCCCGTGTCCTGGAGCTCTCACAGTCCACGTCCACAGGCATGCACAGCCCCACTCACACCCCGTGTCCTGGAGCTCTCACAGTCCACGTCCACAGGCATGCACAGCCCACTCACACCCCGTGTCCTGGAGCTCTCACAGTCCACGTCCACAGGCATGCACAGCCCACTCACACCCCGTGTCCTGGAGCTCTCACAGTCCATGTCCACAGGCATGCACAGCCCACTCACACCCCGTGTCCTGGAGCTCTCACAGTCCACGTCCACAGGCATGCACCGGGTCAGACAGGAACACATGCATCCCCACCCTTGCATCACAGCAGGCTGTCTGAGATGGCATCAGCTCCACAGAAAGATCCCCTATGCAGGAGTCAGGCTCTTTCTTTCTGTTGAAGTCTGTGGGCTCAAGGTTGTGCTCCCTAGAACCTGCGGGGGCTCCCCTGGCTGGAGGGGAGTAGGTGATTTATTGAACTTCATACCAGTAGAAGCAAAGAGCTGAAATTTTCCGGTTTGAATTCCACGTATGTGTTCAAAAACGTGTTGATCTGTGAGGTATAAACAAAACCTCATACAGGAAGCACCACCAGATAGTCCAGCCTCTACTTCAGTTCTAGAAAGTGTTCTTGCTTCAGCATTGAGACTCAGAAACTTCAGTTGTCCTGGCTGAGCATAGTGGTGCACGCCTTTAACCAGCACTCAGGAGGCAGAGGCAGGTGGATCTCTGAGTTGGGGACCAGCCTGGTCTGCAGAGCGAGTTCCAGTGCAACCAGGACTATACAGAGAAACCCTGTCTCGAGGATGAATGAATGAATGAATGAATGAATGAGAAAAAAGACATTTCAGTTAACCCTATTGAGCAATAATGTAGCTATATGCATGAAAAAATCAGTGAAAAAGACCAGAACAGTGAATTGTGAGAGTAATTAAAACTTTTAGGAAATTTGGTGTCTTCTGGTCTATCAAATACAATCTTGCTTTATCTAGCAAAATTCACTTTAAGTCCCCCCAGAGAGTTTATTTCTCACTAATAAAGTATATACATTGCTTATCCCTCTGAACAACTGGGATTTTGCTCCTTGGATAAATGTGGGTGATTAAATATTGTGTTAGATTGGCATTCACCCTGTATTCTTAATTCATTTAAGTAGCTTCTGTGGATAACAAGGGATTTAAATCACAACTATCTGATTAGTAAGAAAGAATTCAGGTGGCTGGCACAGGACAGAGGACAACCTTCTAGTGCTGGCTCCACCAAGCAATCTTAAATGACAGCACCCAAAACAGAGTGCAGAGAAGGGGCTTCCCAGCATGTGGAGAAAGGGTGATCAGTCAAAAAAGATTCTACTGTGAAGGTGCCATTTTTAACTGGGTCTAACAGTCGTCCCAAATGTAAAATAAAAGGCTTGTATCTCTACTCTCCCTTTTCACTTCCCAGGGTAAGAACCCAGCAAACAGTTTTCCTGTCTTAGGAATCTCTGGGGTTTCATTGCAGCTGCCAATATTGGGGTTGGCATCGGCGGCCATGAAGGGATGCAGGCCATGCTCAACAGTGACTTTTCCTTCTGCCAGTTCCGCTACCTTCAGCGCCTCCTCTTGGTCCATGGCCGCTGGTCGTACAATCGTATGTGCAAGTTTCTCAGCTACTTCTTTTACAAAAACTTTGCCTTTACACTGGTGCACTTCTGGTATGCCTTCTTCAACGGGTTCTCCGCACAGGTAAGAGAAGGCACCGTTTTCCTTCTCAGTGTATGTAGTATTCCTGTCCTCATCCTGTATTAATCCCGCTGTCCAAACCTACATTAGCCTTACATTCCCACATCATGACTGCTACCTTCAGAACTCTCCCAGGAGCTACACTGATACTAGAGTTCTCAACATAAAAAATCAAGAAAAATTGGAGGATCTGGATTTCTCTTAGCATCCAAAGTCATATTTTTGTTTTTGTTGTCCATAATATCTTAACAATTCTCTACTTTTACTATTTTTAGATTTTTTATTTTATATGTTTGAATGTCTTGCCTACATGTATGTATGTGTACGCATGCCTGGTATCCTCAAAGGCCAGAAGAGGGTTTCAGATCCTCGGGAACTGGACTTCTCCACTTTTAAATACTGGTTTTAATTTTGTGATTATAATATGGAAGAGCCATCTTTATTTTTAAATTATCAGAATCATAAAGTATAATAGTTACGTTCTACATCCTTCCAAGGTACTGTGCAGTGGTTATATTTCAAGTCTGTAGATGAATAATGACAACAGTCCAAATATATCATCCATGCAGCTTAGACTAAATATTGGGCAAGCCTCCAGGAGCTTCTTGGGTCATGACAGACAGGCTGTCATGATATTCTCTTGTACTTAGAACTACAGCTGCCCAGGGATCCCAACATACACAAAATTGTTCCTCTGGTAAATTAATTTCACATTTGAATATGAAACCACAACCTGGCATGGAAATGTAGGTTGTGATGTTATAAGAAGAGCCCTTTGTCCTAAGAGAAGTCTTTCAGGAGTCTCTTGAGGAATCCCAAGAAAAACAACGTGAGGACTGGTTATCTCAGGAGATGTCTACACCAGTCAGCAGACAGGGTAGACTGGTTCACTCCAATCCTAGTCAGGCCAATCTGGTCTGCGGGGGTGGTCTGACCTCCTGTGGACAGTGAGGAAAGCAGCCCTCCCTAGATTCCAGATGGAACACTCAATTGGAGAAGCATGATTGCCGTTAGTAAATGTTCAGGGCCACAGAAGCCAATACAAGCCACCAGGCAGATAAAGAAAGGAACCTCAAGCTTCACTGGTCTAGAGGTTCAGGACCATGGCTAGCTTTCCCTGGAAGCCTAGCTGTGTCCTCTCTGTACCCAGGGGGACAGTACAGGTCAACCTTGGAAGCTCAGCATGGCCTTGCCTCAGTCTAAGATGTGGGCTCTAGAGTAAGATCAAAGAAAGACTGGGACTCTACCTAGATTTCAGTCATGCTAGGCAGGGGTCCAGGAGAGGGTTGCATTGGACCTGGGAGGTAGAGCTGGGCTTTATGAAGAAAGTAATCTAAAAACAATCTCCTTGGTACTCTTCCAGACAGTTTACGATACTTGGTTCATCACCTGCTACAATCTGATTTACACTTCCCTCCCTGTCCTCGGCTTGAGTCTCTTTGAAAAGGTAAGACCCGGGAGCAGGACTCTTAGACAGGGCTGGAACCCTGGACTCACAGATGAGGAGGGAAACGAGAGTGAGCTCTCCAAGGTCAAATGTGAAGAAAATAATTTCTAGAGCAGGGAAAGTAGCTGATCCCCTGGACAGTGGCATAGGGTGAGGAAGGAATCCTCCAAAAATTATTGAGAGGAACAGAACCATTAAGCCAAGACTTGGTAGAGCAAAGAACTGAGAAAGGAGAAGCCTATTCAGAGGTACTAGGATGAGACCACCTGCTGCAGGAAGGCCCCAGTGAGAGTTCTAAAGGCCAGCTGTGGGGCTGTGGGCACGATATTTTATGTCACAGGGAACCAGCCAGGACTGGCTCTGCTCCTCTTAGAGAGTCCCTCTGTAGGGAGGGTCTGATCCCTCTTCTCCCTGAGGCTTCTACTCCAACCTCCATTCTGGGCAGTAGTTAGAGTCTCAATAGATGAAGAACAGCTTCCAAAGGACTTGCTAATTCTAAGTGATTTTCCTGCCTCTGCCCACTGACTTGACATAAAAACTTAACAAAAGGAACACTTCTACCTGGGGACCTATACCCTAGTTCCACCCCTCTCCCACACTCCAGCCCTCCCTTCTAGCTGCCCCTGAGCCAAACTGCCCCCTTTGTCACCCCCAAATCCTAAGTGCCTCCAAATGCTTCCCAACTTCCTGTCTCTGAGTTTTCTTCTACTACAGGTCCTTACCTAGAGAGGACTGTGGTCACTGTTCTCTGGTTCTGCTTCCCAAGCACTCCCTGAGGAAATGCCTGGGCAGCCTGGCTGCAGACTGAGTGAGGCAAGACACCCCTGCTCTGAGGAGAGGGAAAGCTGATGGTCTCCTTCCCCTCTGATGTTACCAGGATGTGAATGAAACATGGAGTCTGTGTTACCCAGAGCTGTATGAGCCAGGACAGCACAACCTGTATTTCAACAAGAAGGAGTTTCTGAAGTGTTTAGTGCATGGCGTCTACAGTTCCTTCGTGCTGTTCTTTGTCCCCATGGGCACCATCTTCAACTCAGAGCGCAGCGATGGAAAGGACATCTCCGACTTCCAGTCATTCTCCCTGATCGTGCAGTCCACCTTGATCTGGGTGGTGACAATGCAGGTGTGGCCCCCGGGAGTGGGGGCAAGGGGGCTGGGTGGGGAGCCTGTCCATCAGGAAAGGGAAAGAGGGCAGGGAGCGACTTCCATTACAGGCTTAGCCAATGCAAGTGGCCGACAAGTTGTACAGCATTGCCCATGAGCCGGTGCTTTTCAGATCGCCCTGAGGACAAACTTCTGGACGCTGATAAGCCATGCCTTCATCTGGGGTAGCCTGGGTTTCTACTTTTGCATCTTACTCTTCCTGTGTAGTGATGGCCTGTATCTAATGTTCCCCAGCACCTTCCACTTCCTAGGTAAGACCCTGACCAGCAGGTGTTTGGCATGGGGGAGGCCTAATAAAATGCTAATCTAATGTTTACTGAGAAACTATGCGTTACATACTTGGTGCTTAGCTAGAGTATGAATAGATAGAGTCTGCTCCAAAGGGTGCAAAGCCTTCGTAGGAGAATAGTTCACTTTAGAATTTCCAATTTTTTTTCAAATATCTTAGATTATTTGATCTTCACAAGTCTCTCTTGAAACAACAGGGCAAGAATTATTAGCAGAATTCTGGGGGGTTTTGTTTGTTTATGATTTATAATTTTTATTTTATGTGCATTGGTGTGTGTTTTGACTGCATGTGTGTCTGTGTGAGGCTGTCAGATCCTTGGAACTGGAGTTACAGACAGGCATGAGCTGCCATGTGGGTGCTGGGAATTGAACCCAGGTCCTCTGGAAGAGCAGCCAGTGCTCCTAACCACTGAGCCATCTCTCTAGCCTTTGTTTGTGTGTGTGTGTGTTTGTTCATTTTCAATTGAATGACTTGAAACTCCAGTGCAAACTGCCTCACTGTCTTACATTGCTCTGCTCTCATCGCGTGCAAAGACTGTGCATGTGTACTTGCTGTCTGCCTCTTGGCAGACCACTGACTCATTTTCTTCTCCAAAGCTTTCAATTCTTTTTTAAAATTTTATCACATTCATTATGTATTTATTGGGCATGTGAGAGACAGAGAGAAATAACAACTTGAAGGAGTTGGTTCTCACCTTCTATTACGTGGGGCCTAGGGATGGAACTCAGGTAGTCAGGCTTGGAGGCATGCTAACCTCTCAACTCTCTTGCTGGCCCCAGTGCCTTCCACTCATTTTTGCATGAATGCACTAGGATGCCCTTACAGCCCGCCCTTCCTCCTGCTCTGTCCAGCCCTGCCTTTAGAGGGAGACAAAGGTATGTGAATTGCATCAGCCCCCAAAGCAACTGTTTCCCAGGAAGGGGAAGCTACTGCCCCGAGTAGCTGTGCAAAGGGAAAACATATGACTTTGTTTGCATGTATACTACTTCTCAAGGGCCTAGACTGTCTGGAAATCAGTACCTTCCTTCTTGGGCCTGGAGAATGGAGCTGTGCCCTGGCTGATTTCTCCCCACCCCTAACTCTATCTTCACCCTCTCCTTTCCGGGTTCACTGTTTGCAGGTGTGGCCAGGAACATCCTTAACCAGCCACAGATGTGGCTGTGTCTTGTGCTCAGCACCGTCCTCTGCATGATTCCTGTGATTGGATACAACTTCCTCAAATTGCTCCTCTGGCCTGTCAATGTGGACAAGGTGAGTAGAAGTGGGACCCTGCACAGATGGAATTACCATCCCCTCTGTCTTGGCCTCCGTTCTGAAAACCTTGTCCCCCGTGCTCTGGATATAGGTTTTGAACAGGATTCATTTCTGCTTGAAACATCCGCTGCCACCCCCAGTCAAGACCAAAGTAAAACACCCAGGCCTTCGACGTTCTGCCTATGCGTTCTCCCACAAGCATGGCTTTGGAGCCCTCATCACGTCTGGCAAGACACTGAAGTCCAATGCCGTCAAAACAAGCAAGAGGGCCTTGTAAAATGCAGACACCTCAGGAAAATCTGTCAGCCATTGCTCTTCCTTCCTTGTATTTATGCAACTCAGTAAAAAGGGATTGGGATCTTCAGACACCAGCATAAAGCGACTCCGGGGCTTCAGTTTTTTCATTCCCAAGAAAGCTGTACCCAGGAAAGGCAAGGAAAGCGGTACCAGCCCCCATATATCAGCCAGAGTTACAGCATTTCAAGAAAAAGCAAGTCGAAGCCTCCTGTCGTTTCTTCCATATCGTAACCCTGACAAGCAAATGTGGAAGAGGAGAAGAGGGGCAACAGAGAAGAAGGTAGGGCCTAAGGGCCTCAGTCTGGGCCCTGTCTCTCCCTTACCCAAAGCAACTATAAACCTTCCCAGAACCCCACAGGAACATATCCCCACCCGGACACCGTTTTCAGATTTATCTGGAAGAGTCAGAGTGCCAGGGTGAACGTTTGGCTGGCCCTGAGTAGCAAAGGAAGAGGGAGCTGGAAGACTTAGTCTGAAGAAACCAAAGGAGAATTTCTGGACCAAACAGAAAAGAAGAAGAAAGGAAAGAAAACGGAGGCGGGTCCTGCCTGGATAGGACAGCGCAAAGTTTTGCCTTCCCCTTTCTGACCTCTTTGATCTAAGAACTGAGGTGTATTCAGGCATTCAGAGCAGGAGGGGAACAACCCAGGAGATTTAAAGATTAATTTCTGCATGGGATGTAAGCCATTGCTGGTGAGCATTTGTCTTCCATAAAATGATTTTGAGAAGAAATTGTATGTACTTGAAAAAAAATGTTTCCAAGAAGTTTGTGGAGAAATAAATGGAGAAATAAATTGCTTATTTAGGAGTCGAGAGATGTGTATAGTCTATGGGGGCCCTTGTGAAAACAACATAATCTGAGCAATAGCATCGTGCAGCATTGTCAATAGCACAGCCTGTGGGTCCCACATTCCCTGCCCTCTCCTTCTTCAGCTCTGCTCTGCTTTTCTGCCCCCTAAAGTCTATGTTGGCGTTGGCCTGACCACACATTTTCACACAAGGTTTGTTTGTTTGGTTGGTTTTTGGAGGTGGGCTTTTCAAGACAGGGTTTCTCTGTGTATAGCTCTGGCTGTCCTGGAACTCACTTTGTGGACCAGGCTGACCTCGAACTCACAGAGATCCACTTGCCTCTGCCTCCTGTGTGCTGGGATTAATGGTGTGTGCCACCACCAACCCTGACCACACACTTTTAACTACATAATCCTATCCTGTTCACATATCTTCAGCATATGTCCCGAGAGTTCAGTCCTAGGTATAAGTTTTCTGAGTATCTTATCCTAACTCATGATATCCCCTACCGACAGAAGACAGTTCTCAACTCTAGCCAACCATGGTTTCTCCTCCCTCATCTTCTTCCATTTCTTTCTCCTACCTCCTTCTATCCCCCCCTCCAATCCACTCCTCCATCTCCATTCAGAAAGAGTAAGGTCTCCCATGGGAGTCAACAAAGCCATGGCATATCAAGTTGAGGCAGGACCAAGCTCCTCCCCGCTGCATCAAGACTGAGCAAGGCATCCCTCCATAGGAAATAGGTTCATAGGTTCCAAAAAGCCACCTCATGCACCAGGGTCAGGTCCTGGTCCTGCTGCCAAGGGTCCCACAAACAGATCAAGCTACACAACTATCACCCACATCAGAGGGTCTAGGTGGGTCCCATGTAGGCTCCCCAGCTGTCGGTCTAGAGTTCATGTGCTCGCTTCTCTGCTTTTCACCTAGTCCTGAATGATCTCGCTGGGGGAACTGTTTTATTTTGTGTTTAATTCTCACCATCCTACAGAAGGCAAATGCTTAATATTTTTTACTGTTTTCTTGCCTTTTCCTTTTGAAATGAAGCTCATGCTTCTGTGGGCAGTTTCCGGTTATTCTTTAGGGGTTTCGGGGCCTCTTTTTATGGCACATGGTTACTCATGGTCACCCACATAAGGCTTCTATAGAAGTAGAGTTTGGACCAGTGTTATCCTCAGAGCTCCTGAGCAGTCAGCGCCCTCTCTCGATTCTTTACGTGTGTCCTGGCTTGGCTCTCCAAGCCTTGGTCTCTGAAGAAGAGCCAAGGGTTGAGTGCCATGTTTGGGAGTGTGTGTGCCAAGTGAGTTTGCAGTTCATCATTGCCCTTCCTGCTTTGAGAAAAGGGACAGAAATCTGGATGTCAGCTCTTTGGGGAAAACTGTTAATGGACTTTGTGTTACAGCCTTAGTTGAATCCAAGTTCAGGAGGATACGAGGAAATATTTGGGCAGATTGTTGATACAACTGACAAATACACAAAATATTGATACCCTGCTTGTCACTAGAAAATCTTTTATTTTTTTAATATTAATTTATTATGTATACAATATTCTGTCTGTGTGTATGTCTGCAGGCCAGAAGAGGGCACCAGACCTCATTCCAGATGGTTGTAAGCCACCATGTGGTTGCTGGGAATTGAACTCAGGACCTTTGGAAGAGCAGGCAATGCTCTTAACCACTGAGCCATCTCTCCAGCCCTAGAAAAATGTTTTAAAAAGCAAGAAAAGGGGGTTCTCTGTGAGTTCAAGGTCAGCATGGAGAGTTCCAGGACAACCAGAGCTACACAGTGAGATTTGTGAAAAGGGAGATTTGTGAGCAACAGAAAGGGGCCCTGGAGGAAAAGCTCGCTATAGGTATTTGCTGAGGCCTAGAACTGGTTTGTGGCAGCATATGTCAGGTAAGAATTTTCTTCAGCGTTTCTCTCTACTGCCTTAATCAAACTCTGGGGAGATGAGGGCTAGAAAACTAGGAGGAGAGGTAGGTGGATCAGCACAAGCATCCACTGAGCTCCACTGTGTTTCCCACTGGGCATGACCACCTGCAGTCCGGCAGAGCCAAACAAGGAAAAGCGTGCAGTCAAAGTCTGAAAATTTAAAAATTAATTCAAGGGGCTGGCACAGTGGTAAGATTGCCAAAGACCTGTGTTGGATTCCCAGTACCCACTTAGTGCATAGACATACATACAAGCCAAACACTTAAGCATACAAAACAATAAAAGAAATAATATAAAAATTATAAACATTAATTCAGGCTTTGTACACCTATACTATCAAGCCTTGTGAGGGAAAGGGAAGAAATCAGAAAGGCCATCCTTAGCTATATTATGAGTTCAAGACAAACTTAAGGTATGTGAGGCCCTGTCTCAAAAAACAAACAAACAAACAGAAGATTCATTAAGTCTCTTAATTACTGAATGGAAGCTAAAGTGATTAACGTCAGTTACTACCTAAAAGTACTAGAAATTTTGTGGACTTCAGATCAAAGAGATAGTCAGAGGCAAATATCTCTTACATCTCCCTGAGATGGAGCCCACCAGCATAGCTCAGGCCGGCCTGAGACTTGTGGTTCTCTGCCTTGGTTTCTCAGGTCCTGGAATTATAGGCATATAGCACAATATTTAGCCATTAAATGGTTTCATCCCTTATTCCACAGGTTCCATTCTTCGAAGGCTCTAGTTGAATAGACCCACACTCTTACAGTTTGCTAATTCGATCTATAAATCTGCTCCATTTGAGCTACTATCTTAGCTCCACATGTCTCAAAGCACAATTTGTATATAGAATGTTCCAGACCCTTCTGGAAACTCACTCTCTAATCCATCATATTCATTTACATACACAGTAAATAGTCATTGAGCACCGTGATTTGGGTGCTGGTCTAGATTCTGTGGATACAGGGAAGGGAAAAAAAACAAAGATTTCTGAAGCAGAGAGCATGTACTCTAGTAGACACCAACACATAAACATCATCCAATGTTCATTTTCTACTGCTGATGATATAATACCACGAACTAGGTAAGCTTGCATTTGTTTTAAAAGAAGCTTGGTTTGAAATAAACAGAAACACGCACACACGAATAAACAATTTTTTGCATCTGTGGAAAGGAGCAGTGCTTTGAATCCCAGCACTCGGGAGGCAGAGGCAGACAGCCTGACATAGCAAGTTCCAGGTCACCCATAAGAGTAAACTTTGTAAGGGAAGCCAGTCTGCTGTGTGAAGCTCAGCGCAGGGCTGGGTAGCCAGATAGATGTGCTCAGAAGAGTGGACCGTTTAAATCCCATCTGAAAAGATTAACTCAGGCTTCTCTAATAGAGAATAGGGGTACAGGGCTGGAGAGATGGCTCAGCTCAGTTATTAAAACAAAACATCAGTCACAGCCAAAAACATTAGAGAACAGGGACAAAGGTGGCATCTGGAAGACTATGAGGCAATTTTATTTTCCTGTGTATGGTACAGTGGGCTGAGGACTAAGGCCATAGTGTGTGTGTAGCGGGGGGTAGGAATCAGTGGGTAAATAGAGTGTATACTTCAATTTTTTATAATTTTCCTTTATTTTTATTTTATGCATATGAGTGTTTTACCTGCATGTCTATACACCATGTACATGCCTGGCACCCATGGAGGCAGAAGAAGGCATTGGATCTCTGGGGGAAAGGGAACTGGAGTTTCAGAGGAAGGTGAACTGCCTTGTGAGTGCTGGGAATCAAACCCTGGTCCTCTGGAAGAACAGCCGGTGCCCTTAACAGCTGAGCCATCCTTCCAGCGCCCATAAACAGAGGGAGATATTTTAAAGAGAGATCCAAAGACCTCTGAGGATTGGCTATGTAAAAACATAGGTAACAATTTATCAGTATCACTGATTTGCTTATTACCTGTCTCTCTAGTAACTGAGAATATTGAAGCCATTGATTTCTAGCCCTTCCACACAGTTGCTGATGAATGAGTGGACGTAGGTGGTTGTAGTTACACCAGCTGACTCCACTACCTATAGCCATGCCTGGCCAGGGGGGCTACGTAACTCTTTGTGGCTTCTGTCTCTGGTGGTTAGATCTGGAGCTCTGAGAAACTAAGTCGGTTATACAACCGGAGGTAAAAGGTCATGTGATGGGCTGGAGCGATGTGATAGGCTCTGCTCTTCCAGGGCTCCCAGTTTGATTTGAATTTGAGGTGTACAACCTGCAGAACGTACTGATTAAGTGGAGACAGGTTAAGGGAAAATAGTCTAGGGTCACTTCCAGGACCCTAATGCTACATATTCCCATCATAGTTGGGGTTTCTATTGCTGCTGTGAAACCATAACCAATAAGTGCACTGGGAGGAAAGGGTTTATTCAGCTTATACTTCCACATTGCTGTTTACCACTGAAGGAAGTCGGGCCAGGAACCTGAAGGCAGGAGCTGATGCAGAGGCCTGGGAGGGGTGCTGCTTACTGGCTTGCTTTCTTATAGGACCCAGGACCACCAGCCCAGGGATAGATAGCACCATCCACCATGGGCTGGGCCCTCCCCCATTGACCACTAATTGAGGAAGAGCCTTACAGCTGGATCTCATAGAGGCCTTTCCTCAACTGAGGCTCCTTCCTCTCTGGTAACTCTGGTTCATTTCAGGTTGACCAACAAAGCCAGCCAGTATATCCCCCAAACCACTTTGTAAGTATCTTAAACTATTTGAGGCTGGAACTGCAGGGGCTAGGGAAGTGTTCCTTGTTTATTGGTTTGCATCAGCAGTAAATAAAGTGGTGAAGGAGAAAGTGCAGAGTGAGCTGGGCCTGTCCTCTCTGGGTTTCCGGGAGGTGTTAACAGTGTGTGTTCTGGCTCTCCACCGTGATGCCTTTCTGACCCAGCTCAGAAAGCCCCTCCTGAGGCTTCCTCCTGGACTGAAACAGTGCTTGACTGTTCCTATCTTTGGGTCTGCTTTATTCTCTATGCAGAGGACTACAGACTTCGGATGATTATTCTGACAAATGCTGGCCACTTTAAAATGGAGGCCTCAACTTCTGAAACTACATGGCCTCTTATTTTTATTATTTTTAAATTTTTATGTGTATGGGTGTTTTGCCTACATGTATGTCTGTGTACCACGTGTATGCAGAAAGACCTGGGTTCCATTCCTAGGTGGCTCACAACCACCTGTAACTCCAGTTCCACGGGATCTAATGCCCTTTTCCGGCTTCTGCAGGCACTAGGTGCCTCCTCATGGCTCCCCCTGTTGGAAGAGTTAACAACCAACTCCACTTCACTCTCAAGCAAACCTGACTTCAAAAGGTCTTAATTGATCTTGCCTGCTTCTGCATAAAGCACTTTATTGGGGCAAGGTGTGGTGGCACACATTTTTAATCCCAGTCCTGGAGAGGCAGGCAGATCTTTGTGAGTCTGAGGCCAGTCTGCACTACATAGAGTTCCAGGTCGGGCAAAAAACCAGCTTCACAAAAATAAATAAATAATAAAAACCAGAAAAATAAGCAAGACAGAACTTTATTGTCTCTCCATCATTTGCAGGAAAGCCCTAAGTTTCCATCATCCAAACCTGTCCAACTGTTTCCTCCAGGGCTCCACCGCTTCTCACCCCTCAGTACCCTTGTTTTGACCTTTTGTCTTTTCTATGCCGATTCTCCCTACAACTGCTTTTGCTGGTGTTTGCTTGCTTTGGGGGACAGGACCCTACTATGTATGTAGCCTGTCTGTCCTGGAACACACTATATAAACCAGGCTTAGCTCACACTCACAGAGATCCGCCTGCCCCATGGGATTAAAAGCATGTGGCATCAAGCCCGACAAACCATTCACACCATTCGTTAAACTCCAGCATTTCTGTGACTGTGAGGCTAGGATACTTTTAACACACTGTGACTTTTATCTGCTGTCTTGGCTGCCCTACAAAGGTGGAGCTTCTAAAGGAAAGGGTCTCAGGCTCTCGCCATTTCTAGAATGGCTGTCGCTTTACTGGGCTTCCAGTAACTGCCTACA
Organism: Microtus oregoni; assembly: GCF_018167655.1. Taxonomy (NCBI): domain Eukaryota; kingdom Metazoa; phylum Chordata; class Mammalia; order Rodentia; family Cricetidae; genus Microtus; species Microtus oregoni. The sequence goes on along the minus strand of NW_024543076.1, from coordinate 5,341,826 downwards.
GAACAACTGCCTGCTCGGCCGGCCCGGAGCAGCGGGGAGGCACCTGCGTCCTTCCCCAGCCCAGCCCGCGCTGCCCTCAAGGAGCCTGGGTACCAAGTTTCATCAGGACGTCTTACCACTGACTCTGCATGGGGTATTTTTTGAAAACCCCGAAGCCCGAGTGCCCACCCCGTCCACACCACACCCCAGTGGCCGAGTCCACTGGTCTCAAGGGAAGCCAGGCTCTGGCGTTTTGTCCTTGCTCTGTTTTTCACATTTCTTCACTGCTGCTCTCCCGGAATCCACAGTGAGGCTCTCGCTGCCGAGGCCGAAGCCGGAGGCCACACGCACCTGCCCGCGAGGCCCCGCAGTCTGCGCTCCCTGTCCCACCCCACCCCGGCTCGAGCGCAGGGCGGCGCCGCGTCCCGGCTGCTGGCTCCGGGCGAGGCTGTGCGCGTGACTCGCGCCGGGCGCTGCGCCGCAGCCGGGGAGGTGGGCGCGCCCGCGGGCTTGGCGGGCCGAACCAACGCGCTCCGCGGAGGGGCCGCACCGGGCTGCCCAGAGCGGACCATCGGCACCACGCCTGCAGGGGGCGCCGGGCGTTACCAACGCCGAGCCGAGGGGAGCGGAGGGGAGCGCCGGCGTGGGCTGCCACGCGACCCCTGGAGGCGCCAGGAGGCGCGAGACGCCGCCACCCGCGCGGAAGGACGTGGCTGACAGGTGAGCAGCGGGCTAGGCGCGCCTCTCCCCGGGCTAGCGGGACCCTGGACTCCCACTGTCCCCGCGTTTCGAGGGGTCCTTCGGGACGGGGCCTCGGCCTGCCCACCCACCCTGCCCACAGCCAGGCGCTCGGCCTCCCCGCCCCGCCCTCGCGCCTCCCGTCCGCACCCTCTGGTCCCCGGCTCTGCTGCAGACCCTGCTGTTCCAAGGTCCAAGGAACCCTCAAAAACCCAGCATCAGCCAGCCCATTAGGCACCACCCCGAGTCCACCCCCAACCGTCTCCTCAAACTGTCCCCCTTTCCCCGAGATGCCCGGACTGGCTCGTGCCAGTCATCGCTGAACCCACATCTGTGTCCTCCCGGTGGGAGCACAGCTGCCGTCGTCTCCGGCAGTGACCGCAGCGGATCCTCTGCGCCATCCGTCCGTTTGCCTCCTGGTTCCCAAGTTGGTCCTTGCCCAGTGCCAGCTTCGGTCCTCCCTCATTCTCGCCCAGTTTTCCCGGGGAGAAACCTTTAGTTTGCTGCTGCCCTGTTACTGCGCCCACCTGCCATGAAGGACAAGGTGATCCAGTTGTCATAGACTAGCTGTGGCTTGCCAAGGTGGCTCTGCAGACTCTGAGAGGACCACACACTGCTCATCTTTGTTACCCCAGCCCCCAGCACAGTGCCTGGCACATAGTAGCACGGATGAAATACCTACTGGGGAGATGAATGAATACATGAGCCCGATGCAGGGACTGCGGGACAGGAAAGGTGTGTCTCCTTACATAAAGAAGAAAGGGGGTGTCATTTGGGGAGTTAGTTCAGCCTTTCATTCTAGGAAGTGCAGAATTTATCACCTTCCCATCCGTTCTTCCAGTTTCATTTGCATTAGGACTTCTATGTATCTGCTGTTTATGTGGTTTTGTTTTTGTTTTAAAGGCAGTCATAGAGCTGCAGAGGTTCTTATTGGTTGGTGCCTTAGAGGCTACCCAGATAATCTTGAAAGAGCTTTGCCAGGGTTACAGTTCCTCTTCCTTGGAGACTAGCTGCTCCCCCTGGGGAAGAACTCTAGAGCCAGCCCCAGCCGCTAAACCTGACTCTAACTAGCGAGCAGGTGCTGCAGGCAGGTTGAAAAAGAGAGGGACCTTGGTCAGGTTCACAGTTGGCCCAAGCTTTCAGGAAAGCAGACAGTGTTGCTGGGTGCTGAAACCGTGCTGGAAAACGGTAGCCGTTTACAAGCTAAGAAGGGCCTGATAGCATTCATTGTTCCAACCGGGCTCAAAGTATTAGCAAAGCTGAGGGGCTAGGGTTGTAACTCACTGGCAGAGCACTTGCCTGGCATCAAGCCAATGGCTTCAATCTCCAGAAACAAACAAACGAACAAATCATAAATAAATAGCACAGGAGTTCCCTCAGCGGCTCTGTAGAATGTAAGCGGTAGTGTGTGCCTTCATGGGAAGTCGCCGCTTAGCTATCCCTAGTGCCCCTCCTGTTGCCTGGCTCTGGACATTTGCATGGTTGTTTATTTCTTCTTTCTGCTGGTTATTATATTGAAGTCAAAGGACACTTTTGTTGTTTGTTTTTGGGAGTTTTTTTGTTTTTTTGTTTTGTTTTGCTTTTATAGCTCTGGCATGCCTTGAACTCAAAGACATCCAACTGCCTCTGCCTCCTGAGGTATGGAAGTAAAGGCATGGGCCCCCACATGCAACTTGACCATCACTTTCAGAAGTCAAGCCTACCTTAACTTTCTTTTTTGTAATCAGTAGGTTTCCCAGCATGGGCTCCTTGCAGACCTCAGTAACTCCAGATCAGAACAGCCTTGATTTTTTATTTTCTCCTCAATCCCCAGACTTTAGATCACTACCAGATAAGATAGTAGCCCAGTGAAATTTGAATTTCCGATAAACAACGGAGCCCTATAGTTTTACTTGCTAAATCTGGCTACCGTAGTTCATGGGGAGGCTTATGTGTTCTGTTTTCCTCTCAGGCCAGGCTTGCAAATTTAGGACAGTAGCTCACCCTTTTCTTCCTGTCTTCCTGTTACTCAGCGCAATGACTGTGCATCTGCTAAAAGTCACTTGACCAAAGAGGTCACGCGTGCATGCTTGGGTGAGGCCAGGCTCTGTGAAGTGCTCAGATAACGCGGTGTTCAGGTTATTGTGAAGGTTCCCATTCCCGGGTGGTCTGTAATCTTGTTCTTTCTATCCAGTGAGTCTGATTTGCATGGGAGCATCTTTTGGGAGGACAGGTGCTAACACTGGGCTAAGACAGATGGCCCTGGGCACTGGGGTAGAAGGGTGGGCGTGGGATTCTTACCACAGCAGCAAAGCACTAGCTAATAGATAACACATCGCCACTATATCAGATTTACACTGCTTTTCTTTGTGATAAAAAAAAAAACTTTATGTGCATTTTGTTGTACAGCCATCTCCATCCCTTATTAGAATGTTCATCTTTTAAAATTATTGGTTTATTTATTTTTATGTGTATGGGTGTTTGGCCTACATGTATGTCTGTGTACCACATGCATACAGAGGGCCCTTGGAGGCCAGAAGAAGGTGTCTAATCCCCCTGGGACTGGGATTACAGAGTGTGGAGAGCCGGCATATGGGTGCTGGGAATCAAACCCAGACCCTCTGGAAGAGCAGCCAGTGCTCCTAACCACTGAGCCATCTCCCTAACTTCTTTATCTTCTAAACTGAGACTCTGTACCAGTAAGACTAACGCCCCGCTTCCCCCACCTGTGATCTCCTGGAGTCAGCATTGCAAGGCTGCCTCTGAATTTGGCTGCTGTAGACACCACGTAAGTGGACTCGTGGTGATTTGAAATAGTTTCTTTTACCTAACATTTTTAAGTTTGATCTATGTTGTAGCTTATATCAGAGTTCCTCTCATATTTAAAGCTGACTATACTCGGTGTGTGTGTGTGTGTGTGTACACGCGTGCACACCTGCACACTTTTCTATGTGCACTGGAGAGAGTGCGTGCCACATTCCATGATACCTGGGTTGCTTTCGTCCTTCGCTGTTAAGAATAACGCTGGGATAAACATGAGTGTGCAGACGTGTTTGAGTTTCTTCTTTCAATTTTTTGTGATTTATACCAAGAAATTAGATGCAGGGTTATGATAGTTTTATGGGGTATATTTTTTATAAGAATCAGCATAGTTTCTCATAAATATTGTGCTATTTCTGACTCCCACCAGTGCATAACGAGTCCTGTCTTTCCATATCCTTGCCAACTTGTGCAATTCTATAGGTTTTAAGTGACCATCCTCATGCATATAAAGAAATGTCATTGTAGGTTTATGTTTGTCTCGCTGTTCGGTTTTACAAAAGCAGGGATCACGTCCAAAGCCGTTGCTACAGCACAAGCCCTGTTTTCAGAATGGAGACAAGGTGTGTTCGGGATTGGCCTTGAGCTCAGCTTGTAGCCCAAGCAGGCCTTGACCTCAGGCAGCTGGCGTTGTTTTATTATAGTATTTCCAGACGTCTCCCGCTGTAAGTTGCCTCCCTCCTCCCTCCCTGCGGTTTGAGAAGATGTGAACATCGTTTGTGTGTTTACTGGCCATGCTCAGCTCCTCTTTGGAGAAATGAAAAGTCTACTCACATCCTACCCGGCTTTGTACTGGGTTGGTTTCTGTCACCACGTTATATGTTCTTTACATACGTGAGCCCTCGCCTGCTGTCAGATAAGTACTTTGTGATATTTTTCTCACATTCCATGAGTTGCCGTTTCTCACTTAATAATTTCTTTGTTTGTTTTATTTAATTGAGGCCTCACTATTTAATCCAGACTGGCTTTGAACTCAGTGTACAGGTCTTTTATTTCTTTGACTAAGTTTTTTCCTAAGTGTTTTTTTTTCTTTTTGATGTTATTATATATGGAATCAGTTCCTTGATTTCCATTTTGGTTTATTCATGGTTAGTGTGTAGAAACACAGCTGATTTTTATGTGTTACTGTGTGTCCTGCAATAAAAGTTTGTACTAATACTTTCTGTGGAATTTTTAGGGTTTCCTGATTTCATTTGGGGATAAAGATAATTTTACTTATTATTTTTTTTCAATTTGGATGCCATCTACTTCTTTACTTATTGGCCTCCCTTCTCAGGTGAGGCCTCCTGGTATCTGTTGAATAGAGACGGCAAAGTAAAATGTCTTTACTCCTAACACGCAGTCCTCATGGATTTGATAATCTGGTGTCTGAGTTCTCAGTTGACACCTAGAAGAAAACTGGTCCATTAATCAACGATTGAGAACTATGGGCCTGGAGAGGTGGCCCAGCAACTAAGAGCACTTGTTCCCTTTCAGAGGACCAGAGTTCAGGTCCCAGGACCCGTCAGACAGCTCACAAGTGTCTGTAAGTCCCGGCTCCAGGAGATCAGACGTCCTATTTTGGCCTCAGTGAACACATGCACACACACACACACACACACACACACATACACACATACACACAGACACGCCTATAGACATGTAAAAAAATTTAATCTTTAAAAAAACAATTAAAAGCCGGGCATTGGTGGCGCACGCCTTTAATCCCAGCACTTGGGAGGCAGAGGCAGGCGGATCTCTGTGAGTTCTGAGACCAGCCTGGTCTACAGAGCTAGTTCCAGGACAGGCTCCAAAGCCACAGAGAAACCCTGTCTCGAAAAACCATAAAACAAACAAACAAACAAAAAAACCAAAATCAAGGAAAGGTTACATTATAGCCTATGCACTCTAAATAAAACAAAATAATGTAATACATTTTAGAAGGATTTATACCGAAGCAGCTAAGGCTTTTTGCATTTTGTGTGTGTGTGTATGTATGTGTTTATATGGGTATACACACATGTATACACACACGTGTGTGTGGTTTGTTTATTTTCTTTTTTAATTTTGTTGATTTTTACTGAGCTCTACATTTTTCTCTGCTCCTCTTCCTGCCTCTCCCCTCCTCTTCAATCCTCTCCCAAGGTCCCCATGCTCCCAATTTATTCAGGAGATCTTGTCTTTTTCTACTTCCCATGTTGATTAGATTTATGTATGTTTCTCCTAGGGTCTTTGTTGTTGTCTAGGTTCTCTGGGATTGTGATTTGTAGGCTGGTTTTCTTTGCTTTATGTTTAAAAACCACTTATGAGTGAGTACATATGATAAATTGTCTTTCTGGGTCTGGGTTACCTCACCCAATGATGTTTTCTAGCTCCATCTATTTGCCTGCAAATTTCAAGATGTCGTTATTTTTTTCTGCTGTGTAGTACTCCATTGTGTAAATGTACCACATTTTCCTTATCCATTCTTTGGTCGGGGTGCATTTAGATTTGTTTCCAGGTTCTGGCTATGACAAACAAAGCTGCTATGAACATAGTTGAGCACATGTCCTTGTGGCACAATTGAGCATACTTTGGGTATATGCCCAAAAGTGGTATTACTGGGTCTTTTTTTTTTTTTTTTTTTTTTTTTGGTTTTTCGAGACAGGATTTCTCTGTGGTTTTGGAGCCTGTCCTGGAACTAGCTCTTGTAGACCAGGCTGGTCTCAGAACTCACAGAGATCCGCCTGCCTCTGCCTCCCGAGTGCTGGGATTAAAGGCGTGCGCCACCACCACCCGGCAACTGGGTCTTGAGGAAGATTGTTTTCTAATTTTCTGAGAAATCGCCACACTGAAATCCAGAGGGGCTGTACCAGCTTGCATTCCCACCAGCAATGCAGAAGTGTTCCCTTTATCCCACAACCTCTCCAGCATAAGTTGTCATCAGTGTTTTTGATCTTGGCCATTCTGACAGGTGTAAGATGGAATCTCAGAGTTGTTTTGATTTGCATTTCTTTGATGACTAAGAATGTTGAACATTTCCTTAAGTGTCTTTCAGCCATTTTAGATTCCTCTGTTGAGAGTTCTCTGTTAGGTCTGTACTCCATTTTTTTTTATTGGACTATGTGATCTTTTGGTGTCCAATTTCTTAAGTTCTTTGTATATTTTGAAGATCAGACCTCTGTCTGATGTGGGGTTAGTGAAGATCTTTTCCCATTCCGTAGGCTGTCATTTTGTCTTGTTGACCGTGTCCTTTTCTTTACAGAAGCTTTTCAGTTTCAGGAGGTCCCATTTATTAATTGTTTCTCTCAGTGTCTATGCTGTTGGGGTTATATTTATAGGAAGTGTTTCCCTGTGCCAATGCGCTTAAGTGTACTTCTCACTTTCTCTTCTATAAGGTTCAGTGTGGCTGGCTTTATGTTGAGGTCTTTGATAAATTTGGACTTGAGTTTTGTGCATGGTGATAGATATGGACCTGTTTTCATTCTTCTGCATATTGATGTCCAGTTATGCCAGCACCATTTGTTGAATATACTGTCTTTTTTCCATTTGATATTTTTTGCTTCCTTGTCAAAAATCAGGTGTTCAAAGATGTGTGGATTGATATCCAGGTCTATTCAGTTCCATCGGTCCTCCTGTCTGTTCTTATGCCAATACCAGGCTGTTTTCAGTACTGTAGCTCTGTAGTAGAGTTTGAAGTCAGGGATTGTGAAGACTTCAGAAGTTCTTTCATTGTACAGGATTGTTTTGGCTGTCCTAGGTTTTTGGCTTTTCCATATGAAGTTGAGTACCATTCTTTCGAGGTCTGTGAAGAATTTTGCTGGGAAGCCAGGCGGTAGTGGCACATGCCTTTAATCCCAGCACTCCAGAGGCAGAGGCAGGCGGATCTCTGAATTCGAGGTCAGCCTGGTCTACAAGAGCTAGTGCCAGGACAGGCTCCAAAGCTACAGAGAAACCCTCTCTCGAAAAACTAAAAAAAAAAAAAAAAAAAAAAAAAAAAAAAAAAAAGATTTTTGCTGGGATTTTGATGGGCATTGTATTAAATCTGTAGATGCTTTTGGTAAGATTGCCATTTTTACTATGTTAATTCTACCTACCCAAGAGCATGGGAGATCTTTCCACTTTCTGGTGTCTTCTTCAATTTCTTTCTTCAAAGATCTAAAGTTCTTGTCATACAAGTCTTCCACTTGTTTGGTTAGAGTTACTCCGAGATATTTTATGCTGTTTGTGGCTTTTGTGAAGGGTGATGTTTTTCTGATTTCTTTCTCAGCCCTTTTATCATCTGTGAACAGGAGGGATACTGATTATTTTGAGTTAATCTTGTATCCTGCTACCTTACTGAAGGTGTTTGAGATGTAGAAGTTCCCTAGTAGAATTTTTGGAGTTGCTTATGTAAGCTATCATATCATCAGCAAACAGTGAGAGTTTGACTTCTTCTTTTCTGATTTGCATCCCCTTGATCTCCTTTTGTTGTCTTATTGCTCTAGCTAGGACCTAAAGAACTGGTTTATTTACTTTGACTTTATGTTTTTGACTGTCTTACCTACATGTACATATGCAGGCCTGGTGCTTTGGGAGGCCAAAAGAGGGCATCAGACCCCTGGAACTATCACTACAAACAGTTATCAGTTGTCATGTTGGTTCTGGGACCCAAACCTCACTCCTCCACAAGAGCAGCAACTGCTCTTAACCAGTGAGCCGTCTCTTCGAGGACCCCTGTTGGGTTTGTTTGTTTGTTTGTTTTTTCTAAGTAATTTGATCTTTAAAAACCGAAAACCTCTCTTTTTTGGAATTCTTCGTTTAATAAAGTCTCTCATCTTCAAGAATGTAAGACAGTAAGTTGTGTGTTTCAACTTCTTATGTAAGGTCCTGTGGACAAGAACCATAGGTTGATAACTGATCTTCAGTTGTGTGTCTGGCTCCCTCGGATAGCTCCAAACTCATGAGCGCAGAGATGGCCCTGGTTGGACTCGGTGCCTCATTAAATAAAACAAATGGCATGAATGTGAGAAAGATGGATAGGGAGGGTGGGGTGGAGACTCTAGACAGGTGGGAGGGAGGGGAGAGAGGGTGGAGGGGAGAATGACCGTGCGCATTGTCCGTGCAGTGGTTAATGAGAGTAAGGCCCGTCTCACTCTCTGCTAGAATGGAACCACCTAAGGCTCCAAAGACTAAGCTTATTTGCTATATAACTAAACTAGAAATCTATATTTGATCTGTTTATATGTTTTATGCTTTTGTGTTTTCATTCATTTCCTATACAGTTCTTTTTAAAAAGGAAAAGCAGCTTCACATTTCGTGTACTTAAGCAAAAATGGAAAGTTGTTTGTATCCATGTACAGGTAAGAGGAGAGTTCTCAAAGCAGCACAGCTGGAATGTGGATGAATTTAGGGCAAAAGGGAACCCTGGAGAGGGCTGAAGACTTTCTGCTGCTCCTGCTCACCCTGGGGTTGTTTCCCTTCAAAACACGCGCGCGCACACACACACACACACACACACACACACACACACACACACACTTTTCTTTGAATATTAACCCAACCTGTTGACTTTAGATACAGCCAAATTTTATCATACAGAAAAACAATCTTCTAATGGTTCTGAATAGCCAGAGATTTTTCTGTAAGATGCTAATATTGGTGGTTCTTTTCTGCTGTCTTCCCAAAGGATTCACTTTCTCATTTGCCTGTCACTATGTAGCAGATCAGCCCAGAGCAACCACTGAGAACCGATAATGGCACAGGGAGACTGAGGCAAGTTTATGAGTTCAAAACCTGCCTGTGCTACATAGGGAGCCCATCTCAGACAGCTACAGCTGAGTATGAGCTGGGTCTGATCCAAGTGTCCTAGAATGTTTGCTGTTATTAGCTTTAAGACACAGTCCACTATGCAACTTAGGCTGGCCTCAAACTCAGGATTCTCTTGCCTCAGCCTCCCAGACTTCTGGGTTTGCAGCATATGCCAGTCCCTGGGAAGCTCTGGCTCTCCCTCTGTGTCGTGATTCCCAGCTAGAGACATGATTGGGTTGAGAGCCTGTCACCTGGTAATCAGCTGTACAGCAGTAGCTTAGTGGTGGCTCGAGAGAAGCATTACCAAAATACTGCATACCAGCCGGGCGGTGGTGGCGCACGCCTTTAATCCCAGCACTTGGGAGGCAGAGGCAGGCGGATCTCTGTGAGTTCGAGACCAGCCTGGTCTACAGAGCTAGTTCCAGGACAGGCTCCAAAGCCACAGAGAAACCCTGTCTCGAAAAACCAAAAAAAAAAAAAAAAAGCAAAATACTGCATACCGTCCCCAAACTCCTGTGAAACTCGTAGCCGTAAGTCAGTGGGCTGTATGAGCCGAAGGCCTACTTGGTTGTCAATTTCTTTTTGTCCAGAGTTGAAAAATGTTTTTATACTCAGACTTTCTTGTTTGCAGTATGACAGCTTTGGGGTTTGGAGTTTAAGTTTATGTCTGCATGTAGACACCGAACACTGGGGGGTTCTGCACCTCCTCTTTGAGTATCGTGGCCCTCTTCCTCTGATCTCCTGTAGATATATGCTTTTGGGGCAAAATAGAATCCGCCTGCATTACCCCTGAAGTTCTCATTGGGAATCCTAACATGAGGCCCAGGTTCTTAACTACTTAGAAACATCCCTAGAGAGGTGGCTCAGCCAGTAAGAGCACTGACTGCTCTTCCAGAGGGCGTGGGTTTGGTTCCCAACACCTCTGCTGTGGCAGACCATTTGTGACTCCGGCTCTGAGGGATCCGAAGCTCTCCTCTAGCCTCTGCTGGCATTGCATGCACATGGTGCATGGACACACAAAACACTCATGCAACAAATAAAAATTAATCTTTTTTTTTTTAAAAAAATCCCTAGGTAAGATAGATTCTGTGGGTTCACGGACCACGCTTTGAGAAGGGCTGCTCTTCCAACTTTAATCTCAACTTCTTGCTCTGCAGATGTCAGCTCTGACCAATGTAAGGGATTTTCTTCTTGTTTGTTTGTTGTTACTGTTTTGTTTGTTTTGACACAAGGTCTCATTATGAAGCCCTAGCTAGCCTGGAACTCACTCTGTGTAGACCAGGCTAGCCCTGGACTAGGAATTTACCTCCCTGCCCTCCCAGAGGCCCCAAGTCACCACATCCAGCTTTCTTCCCCTGGAAATCAAGCTGTAGGGAGCTGGGGAGATGACTCAGCTGCTCCGAGCACTGGCTGTTCTTGCAGAGGACCCAGGTTCAGTTCCAGCACCTGCATAGCAAAACACAGCCCCCTGTGACTCCTGGGGTCTGACCCTCATCTGGCCTCTAGGCACCCATGTGGTGCATATATGTACATGCAGGCCAAGTACTCATACACATAATTTTTTAAAAATTTTGAGACACAGTCTCACTATTTAGACGTAGGTGTCCTGGAACTCACTATGTAAACCAGACTGGTCTTGAACTCACAGAGATCTGTGGGCCTGTGCCTTCTAAAGTGCTAGGATTAAAGATGTGCAATACCTGGCTATAAGGGCAGGCAGAGAGTCTCTTGAATCCAAGATTTCTCAGAGACCTAGGAAGAACTCAGCTTCTTCCAGTTTTTGGACTTCTAAATTTGTTTTAAATGATTGCGGGTTTGGGGAGGTGGCTCAGTGGTTCAGAGCACTGGCTGCTCATGCAGAGGCCCCAGGATCAACTTTCAGCACCCAAATTGCGTCTCACAACTGTAACCCCAGTTACACAGAATCCAACACCCTCTTCTGGCCTCAGTACCAGCCATGTAGGTGGTGCACAGACATACATGCAGGCAAAACAAAACTTAAAAAAATTAAATGTTTAAATGATTGAATTTCAAGCCAGGTTTGTAGTTATTGAAGACTGCTTTAAATATTTACGTTAATACATTGTTTTAATACAGAAATGCTCGGAGCATATATGAAGGTCCCCGAGGCAGGAACATGATTGATATTTTAGAAAAACCGACATCAATAAGGCTGAAAGTGTTCCTCGTGTTTGCTAACCTGGAGTTCACTGATGGTCCAGACAGTATCAGAGCGGTAACAGGACAATGGAAGGCTGGTGGTAGCACGTGTTACCAGCACTTAGGAGGCTGAGGCAGGAGGGTCATGAGTTCAAGCCCAGCCTGGACTATGGCATACATTTGAGACCAGTCTTGGCTCTAGGACCAGATTCTGTCTCAAAGAGGTGGGGAGGAGAGGGAGAGCAAGGGTTGACTGGAAAATTAGATAAATAAAGACATCATGGGTAACCAGCGATGCCAGCTGCTGAAGCGAGTAGAGAAATGGGACAGCGCTCTGATGATTTGGGGTCGGGACTTCCCTTTAATGGAAAAGTTAGCTTGGTTATGGAGGCGAGCGGCCCTGTGTGGTTTCTCATGAGCAGCAGCGGTCCCCAGCCAGCGCAGCCGCACCTGCCCTGCTCTCCAGTGACCTCCACCATTTTGTTTTGCTTTGCTTTATTTCTAGCAGGGCCTTGCTGTGGAACCCTGGCTGGCCTGCATGTGCTCTGTAAACGGATGAACATCCTGCCTCTGTCACCAGCATGTGCCACAGCACCCGGGACCCCCTTGCTCTCTTCTCTGGGTTATTTCCCATCCCTTGGTTGTTTGTAGTGTTCCACCACGCCAGGCCAGAACTGCCGCTTCATATCTCTTCACTGTTTTGCTAGCTGTGTCCACACCTGTAAACACTACGTTTAGTTCGTTACTTTTATTTGTTTGTTATGTAGCCCAGGTCAGAGTCATCTTTCCGCTTCCACCTTCTCGGTGCTGAGGTTACAGGCTAGGATCATCATGCCTGGTTTATAGCCTCAGTTTGACACATGCCTGTGTGTGTGTTATTGTTATTGTTGTTTTTCTTTTTAAGACAGGGTCTACTATGTAGCTCTGACTTCCCTAGGATTTACTTTGTAGACCAGGCTGGCCTTGAACCCAAAGAGATCCGCCTGCCTCTCTGTCACTGAAGTACTGGGATAGAAAGCAAAAATAGCATTAATATCCTACCTTCTTTACCTTCTTCTTTGAGGGGAGCTGGTGGCTCATGCCTTTAATCCCAGCACTCAGGAGGCAGAAGCAGGTGGCTCTCTATGAGTTCGAGGCCAGCCTGGTCTACAAAACGAGTACTGGACAGAAAGAAACCCTGTCTTGAGAAAATAATAATAATAATAATAATCGTCTACTTTCTTCACAAGCTCCAATTAAATAAGTATCTTGAGACTTGGTCTGTGAATCGTTATTACTGTGGACCTTGTATAACTTTTAGCACTTTTTATTTGCTCAATTTTCTATATATTTTTTCCTGATTCTCCTCAAAGTTCTTTGAGAGAACTGTGAAAATACCTCCCATGATGTTTTCTAACTGGCCAAGCACACTTCTCCCTCCTCTGCCTAGACTCTTGCTGTCAGCCTTCATCTAAGTTCCCTTCAGGCCTCAACTTAAACATCTCTGCTGCAGGGCTTCCAGCCTGCTCATTTCTGACCAGGTCTCTTGCTTGTTCCTTTCTCGTCTGCCTTCCTCTGCAAGAACTGTTGAGGGTCGAGGGAGTCCCTAAGTGGTAGTCTCTCTTCCCTTCTTCCCTCCTTTCTTCCCTTTGTTTCCCTTCCTCCCTTCTCTCTTCCCTCCCCCTTCCCTTCCTTCCTTTCTGCTTTTTGTTGTTGTTGTTGTTGTTTTTAACAGAGTCCTCTATCCTCTATGTTGTCCTGACTGACCCAGAACTTAAACCAGGCTGATGTAGGCAACCTTTTCGGGGTGACTTCTGCTGGGCTCCTAGCCACAGCAGGTGAGTACATTCCAGGGTAGGAGCGTGAGGATTAGAATTATTAGGCAAAGGAACATAGATATAAGAGAAATAGGAGACAGAAACATGGGATAGTACTGGGAGGGTGGTCTAGTGAATACTGAAATCTCCTGTGTTTAATTTCCATTTACTTAAATACCCCGACCCCAAAAGATAAAAGTAAGATTTAAAAAAAAAAGCTGCATTCATATGATAGAAGTAATGAGCAGGTCAGTTGAAGGATTATGGACTTCATTTTTGCTTTAATATTCTGTTGCCAGAACAAGATAAGTAATGCTGATACTGTAGACCAAAACATTCTGTTGGTGAACCACTCTCTTGGGTGAAATCCATAGATATCTCCCTAAGGGAGTAGGAGCCTAGTTGGATCCTTAGACTTTTGTTTGAGTAGGAACAGATCTACTTCTTAATTCCTAAAATACCAGGTCTGGCTCTTAACCACACCTGTTGACAATAACCTTGAGAGAGCAGAACTCCCTGAGCTAAATCAAGGTGGGGTGGAGCCTTGAAATGAAAAACAAGGTCTGGAACTGTTGACAATAACCTTGAAGGAACAGAAGTGAGTTCCAACTCTCTGACCCTAGGCCTTGTAGAAAGGACTAGTACCAAGGGCCCTGTCTCCAGGCTGGCCTCAGACTCCCAGAGCTTCACCTGCCTCTGCCTTTTAAGTGTTAGGAGTAGAGCCACATGCCAACACTTTAAGCAAAAGCTTTCCAAAGCAGGACTGTGGGGATGATGGTCGTAGTGTGGTATTCTTCATACTAATATGGCTTTTTAAAAGGAGAAGCTTGTCAACCCCTGAGTTCATGTGGAAGACTCTCCCACCGTGTTCTGTTGACAGTGGGCTATTCAGGTAGTCATGTACCTAGCGATGTTTATTGGATGGGGAGTTCTTGATTTGTAGATAGCTTCAAATTCGCTGTTCTCTCTTTCTCTGCGTTCTCTTGGGATGTTCCCCATGACAGAGGAGCAAAGAAGAGAGCTGCGAAGAGAGGTTAAAGAACGGGATGCCGCTGCCTGTGGAACAGGAAACAGTGGCCATGGTAATGACTTGCTTCCCCACTGTCAATTAGTCTCAGAAAGGCAGGAGCAGGGATTTGGAGTCCAGAAAGGAGATCCCTGGTATGTATTTAGTGTAGTTGTTATTTACTGAGACCTCAGGAAGTGCCAGTCACTGTATTTATCTTTTTTCCTCTCACTTGTCATTCCACCTGCAAGAAAGGTATTATTATCTCCATTAGAAAATGAATCTGAGGGCTGGAAAGGTGGCTCAGTGGTTAAGAGCACTGGCTGCTCTTAAGGGGACCTGAGTTTTGGTCCCAGCACACACATGGTGGCTCACGGTCATTGTAACTCCAGGTCCAGGGGATCTGGCCTCCAGTGGTACCTGATTGTTGATCTCTTCTAGCATCTGTGGAGCCAGCATGTTCAGGTTAAGCACAAACAGTTTCAGTGACTAGTACAGTATGTAATGATCTGTTCACACAGTATTTAATTTAGAGAGTGTGGGTACTGGAGAGATGGTTCAGTGGTTAGAAGCACTGGCTGGTTAGCTGCTGGACAAAACAGAATTCGTGTGCATATAGGCGCACAGGTGTGTGCAGGTGCCTACATTTGTGTGTTTGCATGTGAGGCAGAACAACCTTGAGGGCTTTTCTCAGCAGGTGCTGTCCATTGTGTTCTTTGAGACAGGGTCTCTCTGGCCCAGAACTTGGCAGTTAGGCTAAGCTGTCTGTCTCTACTTCCCCGGCTGTAATTACAAATGCACATCAGGTTGGCTGGCTTTTCATGTGGGTTTGGTCAAACTCAGATCCTTATGTTTGCCCAGCAAGCACGTTAGGGACTGAATTATCACCACAGCTCCAGAGCTGCCTGCTGTGGTATTCTTTTAGAAGATTTGCTTAGGTTAGTTGTCAGTGCTTGGTTGCATATGTGTACGTATGTGCATGCCTGGTGCCTGTGGGAGCCAGATGAGGGCATCAAATAACACCCTGGAACTGGAGTTACAGATGGTTGTGAGCTGCCATGTCTGTGCTAGGAACACACCCAGGTCCTCTCTAAGAGCAGCCAGTGCGCTTACCCACTGAGCCATCTCTCCAGCCCACTTTAATCGTATTTGAGTGTGTTTGTTACTAAGAGTTGAGCCTAGAAACTTACACATGTCAGACAAGAACTCTGTTTGGATTCATCCCCGGTGATTTTTAGAATTTAACTGTTTACTTATGATTCAGCCTTCCCAAGACCCAGTTTATAGTTTGTATATTCACGTTTTAGTAGGGACTGTGTTAGGGATAAAGCCGCGCCTTTCCCCTGTTAGGCAACCGTGCTGCCTCTCAGCCGTGCCCAGCCCAGCTGGGCTCATTCGCCTGGTCTGCCTGATGAGCTGGAAGCTTCATGAAGACAGCCCTCGGGTCTGTTTGTCCACATAGTAGAGTACCTGGCACACTGACTGAATTATCTGATTTGGGGGTAGGCGTGGCATTGGAGTCCTTAGGACCACAGATTCGCTGCCTGTCTGCCTGAGCAGGGAAGGAAACCCTACCACGTGAGCTGTGGGGTTGGGTTGTTGAATTCCAAGATCCTGCTTCTTTTGGAGTGGGGGCCAAAAGCCTGATGCCAGATGAACTTTGTTTTGGCAAAGGGGCTTGTCCTTGTGATGTTTGACCGTGAGTGGATTGTGCAGTGTTCTGTCCCCAAGTGAACCCAGTGGGGCTGTAGTTGGCAGAGGGAGCAAGGAGTCATGCTCCCCTGCCAGAACCTCCCTACCTCTAGATGTGGTCCTCAGTCTAGGGCGTCCCAGCAGGACATGCCCAGCCCTTCCTTGAAATTCTAAGCAGCCTGAAGACTCTTCCAGATGGAGCTGGATTAGCTCCCAGTGCGGACAGCGGGTCTTATGTAACTTCATAGACTGCCCTCTTTATTTTCCCCTGCCCTTTTAAGGAAAAAAAAATTTGTTCCTGGACTAGTACTGGACTTTTTGCCACACATCCTGCATTCTTTCCTTGCTACTCAGCAACCCCCATGAATAGCTAATGGCAAAATTGAAGACTTGTGAGGTTAAAGGATGAGGTGGGAAGAGGGACAGAAATAGGAAGGAACGTCAGAACACGCTATTCTGGGTTTCACACTGCGGCCCAGGCCCGGCAGTGAAGCAGCCCCTGGGTTACTGCTCTGCGTGTCCCAGAAGCCAACCAGTGAACTTCTTGTTTCCCCTCCAGCACCCCACACCCTGGCAAAGAGAGCTGGAGTCAGACTGCATGAATTGTCCACTCTGTGATGGCTGCGGGCCCGTCTGGAGAAAGCCATCCGTCCAGTTTAGCTTAGTGAAGCGTCCGTTGCTGGATGTGTTCGGAGAGTTCTTGCCCGGCATGTGGAAGTTCAGGACACACTTTAAACATCTGCTGTTAGGTTAGGTAGCTACAAAGATGAAGAACATAACTGCTGTCTGTAGCATACAATCAAAGGGGAAAGAAAAACATGCACGAGATATTTAAAATAGTTCCTAGCCCTCAAGCCCAGGTGCATGCTCATGGTGTTTTTTCTCCGATAAGGTTGAGCATCTGCTCTGTGTTCATCTGAATCATCATGTATCCAGGATTAACAAAACTCTATGAAAATATGAGGGCTGCATGGAGTCACCCAGACAAATGAGCAGTTTCTAGACAGTAGAGAAACCACGGGGCAGAGAGGCTAAAGAGATTGTGAAGAATCAAGTAAACCTTTGAGAAGTTGGGCTACTTTAGAAATCTTTGAGAATTTTTAGATGGCATTGTATAGTTGACAGGGTACAGCATGATGTCTCTATGTATTTCCATAATATAAAATGACTGCGGCAGAGTAATTGGCATAGCCTTCATCTCAAACATTTATCCCTGTGTTAGAAATGCTAGTCATTTTGAAATATGCAGTCAGCTATTCTGTTAAGAGTTTCTAGGCAAGAGAGTAATCTAATAGACTTCGTTTTAAAGCTGACTCGGTCTCAAGTCAGACGTCGTGAAGATTCAGACAAGTGATGATTGCAGGTTAGGCTTTAGTAGGAATAAGGATGGAGAAAGGGGGCGGGATCAGTAAGACTTGATGGTAGGACATCGAAAGTAGAGTGTGTGTGTATGTGCGCGCGTGTGTGCGTGCGTGCGTGCGTGCGTGCGTGTGTGTGTGTGTGTGTGTGTGTGTAACAGAAGCCCAAAATGTGTGACTCTGGTAAGATGGAAGCTTTATTTCTCTACCACAGCAGCGGTAGTCCAGCCCTGGGCTGGCCTGGCATTCCATAGTCTCTGCCTTCCCGGCCTTCCAGTCTTTTGTTTCCTGCTGCTGTAGAGACCAGTCCTCAGCAGCTCAGGAACTGAAGGGGAGACACAGAGTTGGCGGACTAATCGCTCAGTTGACTCTAGCTGAGGGAGTAAAACTTAATTCTCTGGGGCCAGCAAAAAGAGAGGAAGCGCGCAGGCGCGCACACACACACATGCATGCACGCACGCACCTCCAATATACCAGGAACTTACCTGGGGTGCTGACCTTCAGCAGGCCCCCAGCAGGTCAGAGAAACTGGAGAGGAGATGCAGAGCAAGAGAACTGCTGGACAGACAGACACATGAGGACTTCTCTGAGCTCAGGCCAAAGCTTAGCTCTTCATTTTATTTTTCTTTCTGTTGCTGTTCTCTGTTCTTTACTGCTCTGTTCTTCCTCCCTGGTGCTCCCCTTCTGTCTCACTTCATTTACCCCACAGCTTATATACCCAGCAAATCCTTCAGGCGATATAAAAATTACAGTCTGGTTATGTTCTATTTTTAAAGTTAATGATTACAAGTAAGAAGCAATATGTTTCTCATTTCCCTTACATGATTAAACATTTTATGTGTTACAGGTAAAAAACAAATTATCCCCAAGAATTTACATATATTTGTGTCAAAGCAACTTGTTCCAGATTAGCAGAGTGTAAGTGAGCGAGGTGTTTGTCTCAGGCAGTTCTTTTGCTGGCAGGCTGCATTTTGCAGTTGCAGAGAAAGGATCAATCATTTCATTATTTATCTCAAAAGGTGATCTTATAAAAATCTTAAAAGAATCACAAATCTAAACTTTTATAAGCGGGCGGTGGTGGCGCACGCCTTTAATCCCAGCACTCGGGAAGCAGAGACAGGCGGATCTCTGTGAGTTCGAGGCCAGCCTGGTCTACAAGAGCTAGTTCCAGGACAGGAACCAAAAGCTACAGAGAAACCCTGTCTCAAAAAATCAAAAAAAAAAAAAAAAAACTTTTATATATGAGAAACAGCCAGTCATTTCTACTTTAAGTCCTCAGGGTGCATACCCACTCCTCAACACTAAATCATGTCAGGAAGCTGAGGACAGAAGAGGGTGCTCACCAACCCATTTTAGCAAGGAAGGTGCACCAGCCAGCAATAGCCAGGCTGCCATTGTTCCTGTTCCCTGACCTCAGGGAGTCCCTTGCTCAACTATTAAAAGTGTGCCTTCCTAAACTTTAAATTGTTCCCCAAGGTTTTCTACAGCAAAGCCATTACCCAAAGCATCGTAACCTAACTTTACTAGCAATCTACATGTCTAAATTCTTTTATTTAGAGGGTGGTGGTTGAATCACTACTCTGCTCCAGCATCAGTGTTTGGAAACCGTCAGTCGCTGCTATTGTAACTACCAGAAACACTGCCCAGTGAGGGGCTAGAAACCCCTGAGAGTTTTCTTACAATTCATAGATATGAGGGACGTGGTGACCGTGAAGGCAATAACAGAGCTTTGTTGAATAAGAGCATGAAGACTCATGAAACTTGTTCCTCTGGCTCTGCATCTCCAAGGCTCACCTGGGTGTGGCTTTGCTGACCGCCCAGCTATGTTCCCTGAGTTCCAAAACTGCTTGCTGTTCCCCTTGTATGTCCCCTCACTGCTTTCTCCAGGCCATCTTTTGGCCCTAGGTAGAAGCTGTAGTCGTTGCACCTCCCCTAGGGTAGGGAAGAGAGGAAGGTCACATCCCACTCATCCTACAGAGACTGCCCTAAAGCCTACACACTTCCTCTACAAGCAGGTCACTCCTGCTGGGGAAGTACAAATACATTGTATCCAGCCAAATGACCAAAGCTGAAAAAGAGTAAGAATGAATATTTGATTGGCAGCTAACAGTTTGGGGTTTGGGAAGGTAGGGAACTGATCCAGACAACCCAAAGTGTTTACAAAATAACAGAGGTGACACCAAGCTCTTGAAGAGACTTCTTTAGCCACTAGGCAAAGGTGAACATATTTACAGCTTGTTTTATTCTTGTGGGGAGTAAATAAATATTGGTTCAGATAAGCCACAAGGTTAAGTGTGACAAAAACTGTATTGACTTGATGTCAGTCACTACCATGGGAAATTGCTGTGCCTGTGGTTTGTAATATCTTGTCATTTGCTAATAGCCATAGTATTAAAAAGGGCTAACCAACAGATTGTCGTTGTTTTAGAACAAAATCTAATCAAGTCTCAAATGAAGGCATTTACTCAGTGGTCCCCTCTGCCGAGGGTATTAGAGAAAATTGAGTAAAGGCCCGGGGACTTGGGAGTGAGTCAGACCAGAGTTCCAAGCCCAGCACTGTTCTTCCCAGCTCTGTGATCTTGGATAAACTTAATCCCAGACCGCCTTGGTTTCCTCGGCTGCAGAGTAGGGCTAGAATATCTCCTCTGCATAGTTATTGTAAAGATCCGAAATGTGTTTATGACCAACACTAGCTCTGTGGGTAGCATAACAAGTAATGGGTAATCTTATAAGGATGAAGTTTTCAGCTGTTAGCCATTTGTTCCTTACCTGAGACCAGGCTAGCCTCGAACTCACAGAGATCCACCTGCCCCTGCCTCCTGCGTGCTGGGATTAAAGGCGATCACCGCCACTGGCTGACTTTTACATTTATAAAGAATTGTACATTTCGGTATTTCTGACAGGGAATTTCAGATGTTCTCACCACAGACAATGATCAAGTATTTGAGGTGATGTTAGTGTTAAGAAAACTCCTCTCCGCTGGTGCACAGAAATCCAATCAGGCCGAATTAAACCAAATTAAAATGCCCATGTTTTATTAAATGCAGCATTCTCAGGTGGCCGAGAGCATGGCAGGGGAGACAGAAAACCAGGGAACACCTGCAAAACCTGGGACCACGTGTTCCTCCTTGGGTGCCCCACTTAAATACCCTTTGGAAGTGGTCCTGACCTTCCCCCAGGGAGGGGTCAGGACCTGGCATGCTGGGATTTGGAGTCCAGACCGTCCGCAACTCCCAGGCTAGGATGGATACCAGGGACATCACAGTTAATTCATTTGATTTACTTATTCCACATTGCATTCGTAAATCATAACAAAACTTTGAACCTTATAAGTATACAGCTATAAATGGTCAATTTAAAATAAAATAGTTTTTAAAGAAAAAAAAACCCGAGAGTCCATTGCATACCTATATTACCCTCAGAGCCAAGTCTGCTTCCTGGCCCTTTTCAGGTGGATTTGCTGGTCCCAAAGGCCCGTTCTCTAGAGGCAGGTGGGTGTCGCTAGAGCTGGCAGGAGAGGTTCAGATGTCTGCTTTGGCTCTCAGGGAAGGCAGTAGCAGTTAACGTGTGTCAGAGAAGACTAGATTTCTCTTTTCCATCTCTGAGTTCTAGAGACCTGGCCAACCGAGGAGTTGCAGTACTAGAAAGAGTGAAGGCTTGTGCTGGCGTGGGTACAGTGCCGCCTTTGTCCCGCTGCACACTGGCGCTCAGTCCTCCCTTCCTGTCGCCTCCCGAGGCCTTTTAGACAGAGTCCAGGAGATCCTGCTGCTGACCGCATCATGTGGAGCTCAGCCTCCACCCAGGGTCCTGGGTCAGCCAGTCACAGAGCAGGGGTGAGCGGAGGAGCCCCTGCTGCTCTGCCTTTGACCCTCTTTCTTACACATCAGGGGAAATCATGGCCTTCCCGCGGAGCTGTTGCTCAGACCCACTCTCCAGCATGGCCACTGTGACCTAGAAGGGGGAGAGCTGGGAAGGGCCATGGTGCTCTACCTGGCCACATCGACTACAGTTCTGACATGCTCTGGTCCAAACGCTTTATTTCATAGCAGTTACATTTCCTGTTCCTGCTTCAGCAGCAGACGAGAACTATGAAGAGACCCTTTTGAAGGTGGCAGACCTGGAGCTTGTGAGGACAGGTAGCCTGCCCTTATGACCCAGCACGTCAGGGGATATGCAAGAATGAAAGCAGTGTCCCTGTGCTCGGGCATCCTGCCATGGTCCCAGAGTGCCAGCTTCCAGAGGGAGCTGAGCTCAGAGACCTTTATCACTGGTGATCAAACCTGGTTGTCTCTGGGGCTTCATTGTTGTTCTGATGACCAGGTAGATAAGCCTTGAGTGACAGAAAAAGAATGCATTGACTGAGTTCACACCCAGGCTCCTAGTGCCACTCACGTGGCCACGGCCATGAGTCAGCCTCAGCAGGGAGGTAAAGGAGTCCTTGCTGCTCTGGGCTCGCCTGGTTTTTTGCACTTCAGCATTCCTACCTGATGTGTGGGACATTTTTGTCATTCTCCAGCAGGCTGCCGTGAGGAATAGCCCCTCCTTAGGCCTGTCTCCATCTGTTTACATGAGCTGCCCAGCTGTCTGCTTCCCCCAGCACTGTCTGCCTGACCGTTTAGAAGGCTGGCAGGAGCTGCCTTATAGGGAGGCAGGGAGGCGATGGGAACAGCCTCGGGGCTCCACGTGCTGTGGTCAGTATGTACACGGTTCCTGGGCCCCACTCTGCAGACCCTTGGGAAGAGGTGATGTGGGCACTGGCTTCTGGCCATATAGCTGGTTTCTGGGTGCCTCTAGCCTGCTGTGTCCTGTAGGGTGCAGCTCTAAGAAATATGATGTTCCTGCTGGGAACGGCAGATGAGTTGAGGATGGTCTTGGCCTGTTCTCTGTCTCAGGTGTTCTACGATACTCTCCCAAGTATTTCTTTCTTTTTCTGTCAGCCCACAGTGCGCCAGTCTGATACTTGTGACGAGGCCACGCTTGGGAATGCTGGGTGGGAATCTTCCCTTGACTTTGCTCAGATCATTTCACATGACAGGTTGTAAGTGTATGTATACACGTGTCCTGACCGGAATAGCCATTAGCTCTTCTGGAAGCAGCCTACCCGACTGAGGAGAATGTTGTGGGTGTTGTGGGCAGCAGCCTTCAAGCTAAGGTCCATGTGATCACAGAGATCTGGGACTAGACACCTGGACACCTGGCGTCTGCTTGTTCCACTCCCCTGTCTGTCAACACTGAACTCTTTTCCCCAGAGCTTGCTACCTTCTGAACCCAGCTTAGCAACCTGGAGAAGTCTGGGCCACTCCTATGGCAGGAAGCTGCCCTACATTCGGACAGTAACCAGTAGAACTTGATACTGACGCCAGAGTGTAAAAATAAACACCTCGTACAGTTCTGTCTTAATCCATCGCCAGCAGGGTTGCTATTTTTAGCCTTTAGGCCAAACAGGCAGCTGTGATTGGGCATACACCAGCCTGGGCAGCCCTCTCCTACCATCTTGGGATCAGGCTGTTCCTCCCCTTCACCTACTGGGAGCTGAGCTGGGGCCTCAGGAGAAGGACCTTCAGTCTGGGAACATGTCTTACAGCAGGTAACACTAGCGATAGTGTGGTTGGTGTCTTTGCTCTGGGAGGTAGATTGAGACTCCAAAAGGCTACTAGTGTAGATCTGATGGACACGGATCGCCAGGCCCAGTTCAAGGAGGCAGGGAACGACATGACCGTCCTTCCGTTCCCTTTGACTCTGTTTGTGTTTTGACAGTGTCTCCCTCAGTCTAGGTGGGCCTCAACCTTGCTCTGTGGCCGAGGATCACTGCCTCTTTGTGGCTGAGGATGGCTGGGTTTACAGCCGTGCATCAGTAGCCCGCTTAGTTCTCTGACTAGTAGATAATTTTCCCACAAATACCTCAGACATAAGGCTTTAGATTTCTCTGGAAACTGGGCGAGGAGAAAAGAAACAAGAACACTGGTCATCTGCCAGAGACAGAGTAATAATAGTGACATTGCTGAGCACTGATGTCAGGTATGACAGACTCTGTAACTCTCTGAGAGAATGTCACAGCAGTTTACAGCCCAGAGTTTCCCAGAGTTCCATAGCGGGTAGGCTGTGTCTCAGATTGGAACTGATCTTAGCACCAAATCCTTGCTCTGTGCATTTCAGACCCTGACCTCTTGAATCCTTAGGACAAAGCCAGATGCCACACACCTGCATGTTAAATTGTTTGTTTAAGTGAGCAAGACAAAACTCACGCTAACCTTGGTCTTCTAACTAAAGCAAACACCATTACTGGTGCATAGAAAGTCTTTGCTGCCCCCTACAAAGTCCCAGTGCTCTGCCCAAGCGTGGAGAGCTAGCCATCTAAATTCTACTGGCAAATAAGGCACCTCCAGGGCGGGCTTCCACTGCCGAGAGCCTGGCCAGGTGAGCCGGGTTCCCTAGAGAAGCCTGTGACAGCAATCACGCTGAGGCAGGGGCATGCTTGGAGGTTTCCTTGAAAAGCTTCCCTCTGCGCTCTCTCACCTCCCCCACCCCCCACCCCGGCCCCACAACTGGTTTGTGTAATTCAATCTAGATTCTTCTCATAGCCACTTCTCTTGCATATGTGCCCTTTTATTTACAGCTCTGGACAAACCGATTGGCCAGCAGTCTGGCAGCCTGCACGCTTCAGTCCACTGTCTGGGAGGAGGGGGAGCAGGGAACACTGGAGCTGTGCTGCCCAGATCCCAGGAGCCAGAAGGCACTGCCAAAGGATAAGCAAGGTGTTGCCCACACTGGACAGTTGAAGCGGTGGAGGGGCATTGTTTGATCCAGCTGCCTTACTCCCACAAATCAGTGCTTTAAACTGCCTCTCAGCAAAGCAGGCCACTCCGGCCTCAGCACCCTATTCCTGTCTCTAGTCTTGGTGGTTTCTTGCTTTCTCACTTCACCTGCATCTGACATTGGGAGACTGTCCTGCGGCCTCGTTGATGCCTGCCTTCTCCATCCCTTCTTCTGAAGAGCTCTTTGCCAAGGTAGGACCTGAATCTTGCCAAGTTCCCCGAGGTCCTCCTCTCTCTCTAACCTGGCATACCCGCAGAAGGAATAGGGTTTGCAAAGGGCTCTCGATCTCTGGAGATGTAACTGACATTACAAGCCGGCCTCTGAGCCTGAGGGGTGTGCCCGTACAGTCTGGAATGAAGAGGGCGGGAAGGAGGCTAGACATTAACACCCTGCATAGGACCTTTGGATTCGGTTTACTTTATGATTATACCTGAAAGGAACCCTAAAGGGTCTCCAGATGACCAGTTGCTAGAAGCTGAGCTAGGGAAGGGTGATGGCCTGATGGGAAAGCAATGCACCCAGGCTGGACCAGTGGGAAAGGCTGTCTTACTAGGTGTAATCCCTTCCCTGCAAAAAGAGATCCTGGAGCAAAGCTCAGTTTACTATCAGGTTTTTGTGAAATAAAGAAGAGCAATTCTTGCCGGTAGTGGTGGTACACATCTTTAATCCCTGCACTCAGGGAGGAAGAGGCAGGTGAATCTCTGTGAGGTCGAGGCCAGCCTGGTCTACAGAGTAAGTTCCAGAACAGCCAGAGATACAGAGAAATTCTGTTTTGAGAAACAACAACAACAAAAAAGAGCAGTTCTTGGTCAGCACCGGCGGCGTCTTGCTCTTTGCCTGGTGTAATTGCCCAGCACTGCAGTCTCCAGTTATTGCACTGGGGCCTCGGGAGCTCAGCCACGGCCGAGACTAAGAGGCTGGGAACCAGCGTGAGTTCTGTCACGGGTTCTTTCCATTAGCGATATTTTAAAGGTGCTGCACATTGTGGTTCATAAGGAAGTACAGACTCAGGGAAAAGACGATGCAGCCACACCAGGTCCGCGGTTCTGCTGCAGCGCCAGGCCTTTGGCAGAGGGCTTGCCTTTGATTGTTAGAGGCAGCACACACGAGGAGCTCAAAGCAGAACAACGTCTGTGCTTCGAAAGAGGACACTATATTAGGGAGGCCTAATAAGGAAGCAGCTGGCTGTCTGGGACAGCCCTTCCAGAACACCCCCAGCATTCTGGCTGGCCTTGCTTAGAGTCCAAAGTAACGTGAAACCAGTTAAGAACAGTATCCTGTTCAACTAGGAGCTGTTTCACTGCCCAGAGGGAAGTCAGACGACCTTGTGGGTGTTGGCTCCATTCCAATTGTAGAGGCAGACTCTTGAGGCCAGGGCCAGGTGTGCTAGGGCACCTGGCAGCTTGTTTATTTTCCTTGTTACTTGGCCACTGATATCCACTATCAATACCAGTTCTTAAATCTCCAAATTCTCTGAGCATCTCAGGGACAAGCGCTTTCCTCTAGGGAAGGCTGCACCTTTGTCAGTACTCAGGGCCTCTGAAGGCCCAGAACCAGAGTCAGGGAAGGGGCTTCTACGAGAGAACACTCATAAATTCACGGGCAGCATGAAGCTTATTTCTGCTCCGGAAAGCCAGTTTCATTAACAGGTGATGTAGGAGCCGTGCAGAAAGAGGTGGTTTCTTTGAGTATTTTTGTGTTTGTATGTGTACATTTGTGGGTGTGCGGAGCCCCGAGATCCACGTCATGTGTCTTCCTCAGTCACTTCTTCACCTTACTGTTTTGAGACAGGGTTTTCCACTGAACCTGGAGTTCACCTACGAGGCTAGACTGTCCAGCAAGCCCAGGGTCCTCCTCCTTCCCTGGCTCGGGAATTACAGGCATGCTGCCATCATGTCTAGCCTTTTACGGACCTGAATTCAGGCCCTCGAGCTTGCGTGGCAGCTTCACTGAGTCACCTCCCTGGCCCCAGAGGTGACTTCCTTTAGTCATTTATCTCGCTCTTCATACTCTCAAGTCTCATCAAACCGTGTGTGGGCCTATCTTTACCTTTGCCCTGATGTTTCTGGAATGTTTTTCTTTAAATGGTAGAATCCCTTTGAATTCTATTTAGACTCCCCACAGTGGGAAAAGGAAGTTGGGGAGCATGGGGGTTTAGCGTCCCATCTTCAACCAGAGCAAACCTATTTTGTGTATTAAGGCTTGGGGAATACAACTGAAATCCAACTGTATCATGTTCCCTAGCATAGTGCTGCTCTGCCCTCTGTAAGGCATAGCGACAGTGATCTCAAACTGGGTCCCTTTCCGACACCTCTAGCACAAGGCAGTCCCATAGATACTCACAGTGGGCTCCTGGAGGCTGGACGGTGGCTCTGTCAGGGAAGCACTAGCCCTGTACACATGAGGATGAGGGCATGAGTTGAATCCTTAACACCTCTGTAAAAACTGGATCCAGGGACACGCCTGTCATCCTGGCAGCAGGGAGGCAGAAATGGGCAGATCCTTGGGGCTTCCTGACTACCTAGTTTTGCTAGCCTTGGTGACATGTGAGCATGTACCCACCAACCCAGCACACACATGCATACAGCATGCACACTCAGATCTTAAGAGTCTCCGGATGGGCAGTGAGTTGGTTCCATGGGTAAAGGGGCTTGCCACCAAGCCTGCCAACCTGAGTTCAATTCCCGGAATTCACGTGAGGGTAAAGGAGAACTGACTCCTAAAAGTTGGACTCTGACTTCCATATGTGTATGTGGCATGTTTGTGTCCACACACACACACAATCAATCAATCATCATCCAATAAATGTAAAAGGAAAAATTGCCTCAGGATGCTTCAAGATCAGAAGAGTGCAGAGTAGAGTTTATCAGAATTTATTCTGACCTGTTTTAATTAAGCATTTCTTAAGTTTGTGATTAGATTCAGTCATCCAGTGTGGGATGAGACATGGGTTGTCGCTGACATCAGATATGCCTGACGAGAGCAGTGCAAATGAAAGCACTTCCTTATTTCCAAATAAGTCCCTGAGGTCAAAGGTCAGTGGAGTGATTATGGGGAGATCAGGGTCAAAGGTGTGTCTTGCTCTGTCCCTTTAGACAGGGTCCTGCCGTGTAATCCAGGCTGACCACAAACGCCCTCCTGCCTCAGCCTCCCAAATGCTAGGACCACTACACCTGGCTCCTTGTTGTGTTAGGGGCTGTCCTCAGAAGTCCAGCATTCCTTAGCTCTGGATTAAATTTGAGAAGGAAACATTAGGGGCTGGAGAGACGGCTCAGGGTAAAAGCTCCAGCTGCTCTCCAGAGGACCTGAGTTCAGTTCCCACCATCCACGCAGCAGTTTTAGGAGATCCCACACCTCTGGCCTTCACCGGCACCAGGCGTACAGTGAGGTTAGGAAGTGGTGACACTGTGGTCTGTGGTGTGCTGGGCTAAAGGAAGCCCTGAACATTGTCGCCAGTCCTGCCAGACAGTGCTCGATGTGGCCCCTCAGGGGTGTCAGACAAACCCTGGGCCCAGAGCTCCCGCAGGAATCAGCTAGCACTCCGTGCATCTGATCACAGATGGCGTCACAACCTACAGCAAAGCCCCACAGTGGTCTCTAGCAGCTCCAGAAGAGGCAAGAGTCCCGAAACCTTTTCAGCCATCCTGAGAGGACCAGTCATGGCTTAACGTTGTGAATTCCTCCCTCTCTCCTTCTTTCCCTTCTCCATCGTTTCCTACTTCGTGGGCTCAGAGACTGCTGTTCCTCAAGCAGGTCAAGGGTGGAGATGGGTCTTCAGCCACTTTGTGTCTCTGTAATCCGGTTAGTTCAGTATGGAGTCAGGAGATACACAGGTCTCGTGAGGCGTGCAAGCAGCAAGGAAAGGAAAGAGATAGTGTCATAGCACATACCTGTGATCCCAGCACTCAGGAGGGTGAGGCAGAAGGATGGCCACAAGTTTGAGACCAACCTTGACTATACAGCGAGTTGGAGACCTGTCTGAGGGACACACTGCCTCCAGAAAGCCAAGGGAAAAGGAAAAGGGAGTTAGCTCCCAGACCCATGTGGTCTCCAGTCCTCACCAGGGAGTGATGACAGCATGGCCAGCCCTCCTTCCCATAGGTTCTACATCCACAGATTCCGTCAGCTGGGAGGAGAAATTCTCGGGAGGAGGCTGGGATACAGAGCTTGCCTGACACACACAAAGCCTTTGGTTCAGCCCCCACTTCTGGAAGGTGGGGAAAGGAGAAAGGAAAACAGTTGAGAGGGTAAATCAATGGGCAGGACGGGTGCTTGGGAGCCACCAAGCCCACCTTGAGAGCGGCTGTTTGGTTGTTGGGTCTTTAGAGACAGGGTCTCTCTCTGCGCAGTTCTGGGCACCCTGGAATTCAGTAGGTAAACCAGGCTGGCCTTGAACTCACAGAGATCCGCCTACCTCTGCCCCCCCTCCCCCCTCCGCTAGGATTAAAGGTGTGGGCCACTGTTTCTGGTCTGAAAGCTGCTATTCTGAAGGACGCATCGCTGAGCACAGAGTAGACAGAGATGGCGCTCGGCTTGCCTTTCTTCGGGCTCAGGTATGGACCACTACGGCTCATTCATTCTCAGACTGGCCGAGAACCTGAGCAAGGAAGGGATGGAGGATTCACTGGGTCTATAGACAGAGCAGAAATTTTTCTCTAATCTGAGAGAAATCAGCCTCCCTTTCTCTGGAGGAGCTTACTGCAGGCTTCCCCTGGTTAAAGGGATTCTCTCTCCTTACAAGCCCCCTGGACCCCAAACACTGATGTGACAGGCCCACCTCTGTGTCAGCTCTTAGACCCTCTGAAGACAGCTGGGCCTCACCTTGGCTGTAAGCATCGCCCCCCTGCTAGGGAATCCTCCTGCAGGGGCCAGTGCTTTTGTGAACAGAGCCGCCCTGTGTACCCCTGTGTACCGGAGCCCTGACTGAGATCTGGCTTCAAGAAAGGCGACTGCTGTTCTGTTGGGGGAAATGAGAATAGGTGGTTGGGGGTTTGGGTTTCGTTTTTGGAAGCCTTTGGGTGGGGCTTCCAAAATCCCCTCCACCCTAACCCAGCTGGAAGCCTTACTAAAGGAAAAAGCTGGAAAACAAGTCATTCACAGTAGAAGGAAAAGGAGGGAGGGGCTTAAAGGGGCGGCCTGAGAGGGTAAGGAAGGAAGGAAGGAAGCGAGCTCCCAGGCTCTGCCCAGACTTATTCCAACACGGAGCCTGGAGAGAAGCTGGGCCCAGCTCTCTCTATTTTTTGCTGCTGTCTGGAAAGTCTCCATCTTCCAGCACCTACTGCCCTCTGTGGCTGACTTCTGTCTCTACTCCCCCCTCCCCCGGGCTAACCAGCCTCTGGGACCGACCGGGAAGCTGAGTGGCTGCACTGTGGGCTTGCCTGCTCCTTTTCCTCCCCCTTGGTAGCGACGTCACCGCAGCCCAGCAGCCGAGGCAGCGGCGGCGGCGAGAAGACAGGCTGAGATTGCGCAGCCTCCCTGCATTACCTAGGATGCCATTGTAATAGCAGAAAGCAGATCTTAGAAAATCAGCCCGATTCCCCTGTGCGGCTGTGGGGACCAGTGATTCAGCTTGGCGGGAGTCACCAGGTCCAGCTCGAGGCTCCTGGCAGAGGTATGGCTCTGGCGGGGGAGGGGCTAGCAGCTAGGCAGAGGCAGGCTCACCGTTAGCATCTGTCTCTCGAAAGGGACTGTGGCAGCATGCAGCCACAAACTCATTTCTGCATGCATGGGCGGGGGAGAGGGGAGACTTGAGCTAATGCTATTTGTGCTATTTGGTCGAGAAACAAGATCTTTTTCTTCCTTTCGGATATACCTAATGAAGTGCCGTAGCTGCAGTTGTCAGAATGAAGGGGTCAGATCTGTACACAAAGGCTGGGCCGGTGGAGACACCTCCACAGCTATCTATCGTAAGTGAATGCTGGAAACAATGCAGGGTCCACACATCTGGTGGCTTTGCCTCACACACACACACACACACACACACACACACACACACACGTATGCACATAGATACATACCTTGCTTTGCTGGAGAAGCCGCCTCACTCCAGGTTTGGATGCCATAGGAAGAAATGTTGTCTAAAATGTCTCCCAGGGCATGGAGAGAGGGACCTGGCTGGTTACACTCAGCCCTCTCCAGAGCCACTAGCTAGCAGGAAGAGACCTAGGCATAAGCTAAACTAATACTCTCAAATCCACCGCCCTGCCCTGGGGAAGGCCGAGTCCAGGAGACTGTCAGTCCCACTGCGCCCAGCAGGACCTCAGGTCAAGGTCAGATTACTAAAGAATAGCTGTGCCTGCCTTTGCCCTCCCTGCTGGCTCTGAAGAAACCAAAAAAATCAAGGAACTAATGGCCAACAGAAGGACACAGATGGGCACTGACAGGAACCTTCTTCTGGAGTTCTTGTCCACGGTGGCCTATTGCCAGCCAGGTAGAGCTCCTTAGATTCTGTTCCCATCATCCGGCTTGGTAGAGAACTGAGACACTTAGAAAAGATGGGGCTTCTGCAGTATATAAATAACCAGTCTGGGAGCACAGTGGGAGAGTGGTAGTTCCCAGGAAGTATCGAGGAATGTAAGCTCAGAGCAAGGACAGTGTGGGAGCCGTGACTGGGGCAGGATGAGGCAGCCTGGGAACTGCGGTGTGAAGGGTAGGAAACAGGCTTGGCCAGTATTGTGAGAACGTGGGGATGTCAGCATGAAAGGGGCTGTGGGTTCAGAGCAGGTGATAGTCCCTATGTAAGTGGACTCCGAAGTGAGGGCCAATCCAGGGAAGTAGGAAGCAGCTGTGTGTAAAGGAGAGAACTCTAGGAAGAGGGCGTGACCTCAAGTGCTTGTGATTGAGTTGTAGACGTCCTTGAGAACCGGACTAGCCAGGCCTGGATTCCAGTAAACTGCGTGACTGTGTAACTACTTCTGCCCTGAGGCCTTGGTTTCCTCCAATCTCAGGAGACAGAGGCAGGAGTAGTGAGGTTCTGTTTGAGGTCAGCCTGGTCTAGATAACAAGTTCTAGGCTGGTCGGTCAGAGCTACAAAGTGAGACCCACCCCCCTCAAAAACTTGGCCACGCACGGTGGTTGCGGATGCCTTTCGTCCCAGCACTCAGGAGGCAGAGGCAGGCAGATCTCTGGGTTCAAGGCCAGCCTGGTCTACAAAGCAAGGCCAGGACAGTCAGGGCTACACAGAGAAACCCTGTCTTGAAAAAAAGTTAAAGAACGCTCACAATGAGAATGTTATCCCTGTCTGGGGATGTTAGGATGGAACTGGAGTCACGCACCCTAACAGCCTGTGCTAAGCTAGATCATGAGACACCCCAGGGACGGGCCAGGAAATGCTCACAGATGCTTTCCCTGAGTTTGGAGATCTAAGTTCCACATCTCCACTCTCTACCCAGCTAGGTATAGCTAGAAGGCTCATCTTCTGTAAGAACGTCCTCCGCCTCCATCTCTGAGTCTCTGAAAAGAACAACCCTCCCAGAGATGCTCATTCATGGTTTCTGTGGTGTCTGAAGCAGAGCCACAAACCTCATCACATTGTTCCTCTTTGTGTTTGAGTCAGAGTCTCGTGTAGCCCAGGTTAGCTTGAACTGACTATATAGCTGCAGCTGGCCTTGAACTCCTAACCCACCTTCCTGCCCCCCCACCTGTTGGGATTATAGGTGTGCATATATGTGTCACCACTCCTGGCTCTCCTTTCATTCTCAACTGACTTTTTTTGTTTTCGAGACAGCCTGTCCTGGCACTAGCTCTTGTAGACCACGCTGGCCTCGAACTCACAGAGATCTGCCTGCCTCTGCCTCCCAAGTGCTGGGGCTTAAAGGTATGTGCTACTATGCCTGACCTACCTTCCTCTTTTTCTCCCTTCCTTCCTTCCTTTCTTTTGTTTTTTGATTTGTTTTGTTTTCTTGAGACAGGGTTTCTCTGTAGCTTTGGAGCCTGTCCTGGAACTAGCTCTTGTAGACCAGGCTGGTCTCGAACTCACAGAGATCCACCCGCCTCTGCCTCTGGAGTGCTGGGATTAAAGGCGCCTTCCTTTCTTAATTATGTGTTTACTTGTCTTCCAGTGGGGAGGAGTTCCCACTGAAGATCATTGATGGTTGTATCCCACAGGCACCCTTAAAGTTGTTGCTCTGTATCCATGTACTTCTTAGTCTGGCCCAGGGATTATAGCCTGGGTCCTAGGGCGAAATCTAATATTATATATAAGGAGAAACCTTCTCCTCAGAGAAACTATTATTTATGTACGTGGTGTGTATTTACTATACACAAACTAGATATACAGATGAAGCAGAAGAGGGTGAGAACCATCCAGAATTAGTCAACAGAGGTCAGCACTGTAAATACTTTGTTGTGTGTTTCAAATTTTCTTCATATGAGCATAAAAATAACTCAGAATAACACCATGGTATATACGTTTCATTTTCCCCTTTAAGTCAGTGCTCATATTTCTACATTATGATTGTCTTGAGCCATGGTCTCACTGTATTGCCCAATCTGGCTCTGAATCCTGGGTTGGAGAAATTCCTTTGCCTTCTGAGTAGCTGGAACCACAGGACACCACCATACTCAGCTAGTAACACAGGACTGTTTTAATCACACATGCATTCACACACACAGACACATTTGGGGGTGGGCAAGGTTTCACTCTGTAGCCCTGGCAGGGCCTGATTAAAAGTATACACTACACCTGGCTTTATAATTTTTAATTGACCATTATTGGAATTTTAGAGTAGTCCCAACATTTAATCTTTGTTATCCTTATAGCATACAGATGAACATATGACCCAAAATAATTATGTATATATATTGGTCGTGTGTGTATATATATATGTAAGTGTGTATATATATCTATATTATATATGTGTGTGTGTGTATATATATGGAGATAGGAAGAAAGAAGTAAAGAGAAAACTGTGTCATGTCTCTCATATCAGAACATCCTAAAAAGTCCTCTTCATTTTTCCCCAAAATGCCGTTAAGCAATTGTTCCCCGTTCCCTGTCTTGTTCTCTTAACATGCCCAACCCCCTCCAGCCCTCCCAGTCCCCTCCGTCCCCAGCCCTCCTCTGCAGCATCATTTCTTCCTCACTCCTCTTCACATGAATCCTAATCTTCTGTGGGTTTTGTTTTGTTTGGTTTCGTTTTTCGAGACAGGGTTTCTCTGTAGCTTTGGAGCCTGTCCTGGAACTAGCTCTTGTAGACCAGGCTGGCCTGGAACTCACAGAGATCTGCCTGCCTCCCGAGTGCTGGGATTAAAGGCATGTGCCACCACCACCCGACTGTTTTTTGTTTTTTATTTTGCTTTTTTGAGACAAGATTTTGCAATGTAGCCTTGATTAGCCTAGAATGTCCTTATTGAGATACAATTTATATACCAGTTGTCTTATTTGTTGTAGAGAGCTGGCTTGTTTGTTTGTCCCCAGCTGCTCAGCCCTGAAATAATCACACACAAAAAAAACATATTATTTGCAATACTGTTTGGCCAATAGCTTAAGCATATTCTGGCTAACTAATATCTTAAATTAACCGATCTCCATTAATCTGTGTATCTCCACGAGGCTGTGGCTTATGGTACGGTTACATGACCTCTCTCTAACTCTGCCTTCCTTCTCCCAGCATTCAGTTTAGTTTTTCCCACCTAGCTCTGTTCTGCCCTGCTCTGCTATAGGCTCAAAGCAGTTTCTTTATTTATCCAGTGGTAATCACAGCATACAAAGGGGAATCCCACGTCAGTCTTAGTTGGGGTTTTTATTGCTGTGAAGCAATACCATGACCACAACAACTCTTATAAAGGAAAAAAAACCAAAAAAAAAAAAAAAAAAAGGAAAATATTTGATTGGGTGGCTTGCAGTTCAGAGATTCAGTCCATTATCATCATGGAGGGACATGGCAGTGCACAGACAGACATGGTGCTGGAGAAGGAGCCAAGAGTCCTACATCTTGATCTGCAGGCAACAGGAAGTGAAGCATACAGGAGACCTCAAAGCTGGCCTCCACAGTAGCATGCTCCCTCCAACAAAGCCACACCTCCTAATGGTGCTACTCCCTTTGGGGGGCATTTTTTTCAAACCATCACACCAGTATGTTCACCACTATATAATGAGTAACCATTACCACTGTCTGATAGCAATATACTTTCACCACCCCACAGAGACCCCCACTTTGCCATGAAGCAGTTGCTTCCCATCTGCCGGCCCTTACAGATTCCTAACCTACCTTCCGTCACTTGGTTTCCTGTTCTGGTCTCTGACCAGGTGGTCATGCTTGCTTAGCATCCATGAAGACCTGGATAAAGGCCTTAGCACCATATAAACTGGGCATGGTGGTACCTGCTTATAATCCCAGCACATGGGCAGTGGAGGCAGTATTACCTTTAAAGGCCCATCCGTGTCGTAGCATGTCCTAGTGCTCCGCTCCTCTTGTTGCCCGATGGTCCATTGTGTGCGTACCACATTGTTTCTATTTTTTAGCTGGGTTATAAATGACGGGAGGCAGATTACATCTTTCTTTTCCATTCATCAGCTGTCTTGGAGCCCGACCACCCTCTGGGTTACTGTGAACAACGCGGCTGTGACATTCCCAGCTTCTGTGTGAGTGTGCTCTCCTGCCCTTTGAGTGTAATCCTAGAAGTGGGGAAATGTATGTAACGTTCTGAGGGCCTGTTTGACAGTTTCCCCAAGGGCCTGCGCCATTTTACTGAGCCCTCAGCAGTGGGTGGGTGCTCGTTCTCCATGTCTCCATCAATACTTGTTGCCTATGTGTTTTGGTTTGGGCATCCTGGTGGGAGTGCACTGGTATCTCACTGGGGTTCTTATTTTCTTAATGACTAATGATATTGCCCATCTCTTCATCTTGCTAACCACACATAGGTCTTCTTTAGAGAAATATCTATTCAGTGCTGGCCATGGTAGCACACACTTTTAATCCCAGTTCTCTGTGGACAAAGGCAGGTAGATCTCTGTGAGTTTAGACACCTTGAGTCAAGGCTAGTCAGAGGTAGTGAGGCCCTGTCTTAAAATAAAATAAAAAAAAAATGTTAGAGTTCTTTGTAAATTTTTATTAGAAACCACTGTCAGAAGTATGATCTGAAAAGGGTTCTTCCCATTCTATGGGTTGGCTCTTCACTTTTGTGTGACTGAGTGAGCACACATAGGCCAGAAGTCAGTCCCAGGGGTCATTCCTCAGGACCTTGTTTTCTGAGCCAGGCCCTCTCCGTGGTGTGAGGTTTACCACATCAGCAAGTCTGGCTCACAGAGAGTCCTAAGCCGTTTCCTGTCTTTAGTGGTGGGTTTACAGCTGGGTGCCTTGCTTTCCAATACAGATTCTGGGGCTCAGACTCAGGTCCCCATGCTCACAATGCAAGCACCTTCCTACCTGACCTCCCTTCTGGCTCACTTCTCACTTTTTTAGTGGTTTCCTTTGAAGCAGGAGGATCTTGGGTTAGGTAAGAAACCATCACCTTTAGGTTTCCTATTGAGTTGAGACTGCAGCCCAGGTGGTCATGCTTGCTTAGCATCCATGAAGACCTGGGTAAAGGCCTTTAGCACCATAGAAACTGGGCATGGTGGTACCTGCTTATAATCCCAGCACATGGGCAGTAAGACCAGGAATTCAGGGTCATCCTTGACTAGATATGGATTTGGAGGCCAGCCTGTAATACATGAGACCCTGTCTCAAAAAAGATTTTTTTATTCTTATTTTTTCTATAACTCTTAATCTTGTAACTTAGTCTGCCTTCTCTAGTTTTTGCTTTTCCACATCCATGTTGATGATTGTACTCAACACAATAGGGCTTACAAATCCAATACAGGAGAGTTCCTCTTAGAAGTCTTCATTTTAATGTGATTTAGCATACATAATTTAATATATAATCATATTTAATTAAAACTTTCTATAATTGTCCCTCATGCATATAGTTATTGGTCATTGGCATTTTTCCTTTGATTAATTTTCTTTATGCCCTTACTGTATTCCACATGAAGAGCTTGGCCCTTTGGCATAAATTAGTTAAAATTTAAGATAATGGTGGCATCAAGGGTTCAGTTAAATGATTAAGCAAGAGAAAATAAACAAGGGATTTAGAGCCAGAATACCAAAGGGGAATAGGAATCAAAGGGAGAGGAGAGAGATGAACGGATCAGAGGAAATGAGATGTGGGGAGTCTAGGAGAGAGGGGCCTGAATCCGACAGCTCAGGACAGAGTTTGAGAGGTCATTCCTCCACAGGGTGGCCAAGAGACCAGAGACCTCACCACCGAAGGAACGTTAACTTATCAGAGGTAAAACTTGGCTAGAGGAGACTCCAGGGGATCCCCAGTAGTGATGGTTCTCTGCGAGAGCAGAGCCAGTTGGGGCACTTTGAAGGTTCTAAACACTGGCCTAACCAAGCATCGAGACTGGATGAGACCCATGCTTGCCAGGTTTGGTGTAAGAGTGTGGTTGGCTGGTGCAGCGCGTGTAGAAGAGGGTGAGGTCACCTTCTGTCCCCCACCTGTGTGTGTGCATGAAGCTCCATGGCAGTATTAGAACAGGAAGAGTCTGTAGCCCACCGTCGTCAGGGGGGAGAAAGGGTCTGCTCTGGTAGTCTTTGGTCAACTGGTTTAGTGTTCTAAAATACATTTCTTGTAAAATACCACTGATTTCTGTGAGCATATGATCTCTGTCCAGTTTTTCTCCTCCATGTAAACTTGTGTGCTGTAGCCGTGCAGGCCTTGCTGTCCTTTCCTGGGTGCCTTGTGCTCTCCAGACATCCCGCATGGTGTGCAGGTGTGCGCGTGTCTGTGCGTGTCTGTATGTCTGTGCATATGTGTGTCCGTGTGTATGTGTGTGTATCTACATGTGTGTATATCTCTGTGTGTGCATATGTCTGTGCGTGTCTGTATGTCTGTGCATATGTGTGTCCGTGTGTATGCGTGTGTATCTACATGTGTGTATATCTGTGTGTACATATTTCTGTATGTGTGCATATATATGTCCATGTGTATGTGTGTGCCTACATATGTGTATATCTCTGTGTGCATATGTGTGCCCATGCGTATGCATATGTATCTACATGTGTGTGTATCTCTGTGTACGTATGTGTGCATATATGTGTCCGTGTGTATATCTGTGTGTGCGTGTATATGTATATCTGTGTGTGTATATGTATATCTGTGTGTGTGTCTGTGTCTGTGTGTGCATATGTCTGTGTGTGCATGTCTGTGTGTGTACATGTCTGTATGTCTGTGCATATGTCTGTGTCTACATGTGTATGCATATTCTGTGTGTGCATGTGTGTGTCTATGTCTGTGTGTGCATATGTGTATCTATGTCTACATGTGTATGTATGTCTCTGTTCTGTGTGTGCATGCGTGTCTGAGCCTGTGTGCACATGTGTATGTGAATGTGTGTACATGCCTGTCTCTGTTGGATGCTGTTTGTTCATTTCCGGGCTGCCTAGACCCAAAATAATCATACTGAAATTATATATACACACACAGACATTTGTTTTGTTTTTGTTTTTGGAGACAAAGTTTCGCTGTAGTTTTGAACCTGTCCTGGAACTAGCTCTTGTAGACCAGGCTGGTCTCGAACTCACAGAGATCCACCTACCTCTGTCTCCCAGGTGTTGGGATTAAAGGTGTGTGTCACCACTGCCCGACTATAAACTGAAACTATATTAATTATAATACTGTTTGGCCAATAGCTTAAGCATATTTCTAGCTAGCTCTTACATCTTAACCCATTTCTATTATTTTATATATTACCATGAGGATTTTGGCTTACTAGAAAGGTTCCAGCTGGTAGCTCACATCTTTTTCCTGGCAGCTTCTGACTCCGCCTACTCTCTTTTTATAGATCTCTTCCAGCCTGGCTATATTTTGCCCTGCTATAGGCTGAAGCAGCTTCTTTTATTAACCAATGGTAGTAAAAAAAAATATTCACAGTATACAGAGGGGAATCCCACATCATGTCTCTGTCTCTGTCTGTGCGTGTGTCTGTGTGTACGTGCATGTGTGTGTCTATGTCTATGTGTGTCTGTGTCTGTGTGTGCATCTATGTCTGTCCATGTATGCGTGTATATTTGTGAGTGTTTATGTGTATGTGTGTATCTCTGTGTGTGTGTCTGTGTGATTTGTCGATATTTACTGCTTAGAAGAGAATGGGAACCCTGAGAGGTCTCAGCTGGTAACGACACTTCCTACGAGTTCACTCCCTGAGTTCACATGATAGGAGAGAACAGACTTCCACAGGTTGTCCTCTGACCTCCGCACACATGCTGTGGCACACACACAACCACACATTCTCTCTAACTAAATAAAGCTAATTTTTTCATAAAGAGGGAGGAACATGTTGTCCCTGAGTTCCCCATACCTTCATATGTGTCATTAAAAGAGTCCTGGCCTTTTGTTACAGTTGAACACACAGTGACCTTAAAATGGACAGGGGCCCAGGACCTGGACCCGCGCAAGGCAGAGTCTGTGGTAGCGCCCTCTCTGTTGCTGGGCCCGGGCTGTCAGAACCCCACCTGACCCAGAGCCTTTATTCCTCTTGGACTCTCGTTCATCTGAAAATAATCTGGGGAAAGGCCTGCCCCTGATTTCCAGGGAGGTGACGTTAGGTTCCCTTTCTCTTCCTCTCTCCAGGTGCCAAGCTCTCCTGATGAAATGTTTTCTGCCCCACTGGGCTCCCAAGGCAGTGTCTGGTGCTGTTGATGCCCTTGTTGGAACTTTCCAGAATGGATAGCCCCCCAAAGCTGACTGGAGAGACCCTCATCGTCCACCATATCCCTTTAGTGCACTGTCAAGTCCCAGACAGGCAGGGCTGCGGGGTGGCAAGCGGAGGCAGCGGGAGCACAAGACCCCAGCCCTTCTGCCCACCCGAGCTGGGCCTGGGACAAGCTGACTCCCTGCTATACAACAGTCTGCACTCTGCCCCGGGGGCATCTACACGGTCTTCAGACAGCATCAAGAGTAGGGGTCGGGATGGCCGCGGCCCTGGAGCTTCCAAACGACACAATCCCTTCTTGGTGCAGGAAGGTGTGGGTGAAACAGGACTTGGTGACCTGTGTGACGACAACCCTGGAGAGAGTGCCACCCAGCAGTCCTTCCACCTGCACAGCTCCAGCCAGCCCACCTTCCATCTGTCTTCTTTCCAGCTGCCATCATCGGGCCCTGGCCTGCGCAGGCCGTGGGGCGCAACACGCAGTCGGCCTGGCGTGGTGGAGGGGCAGGAACGGGAGCCAGCAGCAGCCTTGGGGACCCAGCAGGGCAGCACCAGCCCCTGCTTCCAGCCAGAGCCGGACTCTGAGACCATGGAGCTGGACGAGTGTGGGGGACCCGGTGGGAGTGGCAGCGGAGAGGGAGCCAGTGATACCTCTGCCTTTTCCTTGGAACAAGAGTGGAAGCTCAGTTCAGACGAATCCCCAAGAAACCCTGGGCGCTCGGGCTCGGGGGCTCAGCGCTGCCATTGCAGCAGCGCCTCCAGTCAGTCCGAGGCTGCCGACCAGTCCATGGGCTACGCCAGTGACTCGTCCTGCAACAGCTCAGACGGTGTGCTCGTCACCTTCAGCACCCTCTACAACAAGACGCACGGCAGCTCCCGTGCCACCCTCAACTCTGTCCCTCAGTCCTGCAGCGACTCTTCCTTCTGCAGCCAGTCCGACCCTGGAGCCTTTTACCTGGACCTGCAGCCCTCCCCAGCTGAGTCGAAAATGTCGTGTGAGTCCCACCACCCGGAGACTGGGGACAGGGAGGAGGGCTGTGGTTGTCCTCATGCCTCGTCCCCGGAGCTCGATGCCAACTGCAACTCCTACCGCCCACACTGTGAGCCCTGCCCGGCTGTGGCTGACCTCACAGCCTGCTTCCAGAGCCAGGCCCGCCTTGTGGTGGCCACACAAAATTACTATAAACTTGTCACCTGTGACCTGTCCTCGCAGTCCTCCCCAAGCCCTGCTGGCTCTTCCATCACCAGCTGCTCTGAAGAACACACCAAGATCAGTCCTCCACCAGGCCCTGGCTCGGAGCCAGACCCCAGCCAGCCCTCTGAGTATTACCTCTTCCAGAAGCCAGACATCCTGCCCGAGGAACAAGGAGGAGTAGCTTCCTCGACGGAAGCAGCAACTGCCATGGGCCCCACTGTACTCGAAGGGCAAGTGTACACAAATACTTCACCCCCCAACCTAAGCACTGGCCGGCAGCGCTCTCGAAGCTATGACCGGAGCCTGGAGCGCAGCCCCACTGTCCGCCTGGGCTCGCTGGAGCGCATGCTAAGTTGCCCAGTACGCTTAAGTGAGGGCCCTGCAGCCTTAGCTGGGCCTGCTTCCCCACCCAGGAGAGTTACCTCTTTTGCTGAATTGGCCAAAGGCCGGAAGAAAACGGCACCAGGCTCTGGCTCGCCACCACTTCGGGTGAGCATCGGAGACTCCTCCCAGGACTTCTCGCCCATTCAGGAAGCCCAGCACGACAGGACGGGCCCACTTGATGAAGGCACTCGATGCAGCCACAGTCTGCCAGCCATGCCCTTGGGGCCAAGCCTGGACCTCCTTGGCCCAGAACCCTGGTCCACCCAGCTTTGTCAGGGCGCCCAGTCCAGCGAGATGCCACTTCCTAGCCTCAGAGCTGCTGGGCAGGGCCCCTTGGCCCAGCTGATGGATCCCGGACCTGCTCTCCCAGGGAGCCCAGCCAACAGCCATACCCAGAGGGATGCAAGAGCTAGAGCTGACGGTAAGGAACTCAGAGGACGCCAGGCTATGCATCCACTCTATACCAGCCTGGACCTCGTTCCCCGGGGGTGGAGACAGGAAGAAGAGAATACCAAATAGATGGGTCACTAGGACTTGGAGTCTGGTACCCTGGGAAACCCTAAAGCTAAAGTACAGGCCCTTAAACCAGAAGTGCTAACAGGCAAGGTGTGTAGCCAGTTAGACACACAGAGACTTACAGTGCTTGGGGCAACTGAGGGACATGTCCCGCAGGGAGACTGCAGTGGAAAACGGTGAAGTCAGTTCTTTGATCATTAATGGCAACCCTGCACTTAGAACCTGACGTGGCATGTGCCTCTGGAAACTGAGGCAGGAGAATTGCTTGAGGCCAGCTAGCATGGGCAACAGGTGAGATCCTCCTCTTTAAGAAAAAGAAAACGGAAACTTCAGAACTGACCATTGCCCTGACCTTTCAGCTCCCTAAGCCAGTCCCTTCATTATCAATTGCATTTCAAGTAATTGCTTATACCCCGATCTGTCCTGGGGGTTCAAGTAATTGTGTATACCCCGGTCTGTCCTGGGGTGCTAGCCAGGTAACCTGACCTGGAGGGGTTCCAATGAGGGACAGAAACAAAAGGCGGCCACTCAGGTACCA
The DNA here is from genome assembly GCF_018167655.1 of Microtus oregoni. Lineage (NCBI taxonomy): Eukaryota > Metazoa > Chordata > Mammalia > Rodentia > Cricetidae > Microtus > Microtus oregoni. Next base: position 5,300,403 of record NW_024543076.1, on the reverse strand, counting down.
AGGTGGCTGTGTAAGGTTTGAGTCACCCGGAGCAGTACAGTTAGAATGGTGGATTGGGAGGACAGAACGGTTTACATTGAAGCTCGGTCTGGAAGAAAGGTTAGGATTAGATTTTGTACTTTCTTAGAATCTGATTCTTTCCAGGAACTGCAGTAGACTGATTTAGCATAACCACTAGGATGGGGAGAGCCCCGCAAGGGTTAGCATCAGAGTGACTGTGTTGTTACTCTTGGTCTGGTTTTCTTTTTGCTTAATGGCACGTTTTGACTTGCACTTCTAGAAAGATCCTTGGTGGTTTGGGTGGAAGGTGTGAAGTGCCTTCCTGATGGGAGAGACTGCTGACTTGAGTGGTAGTGGGCCTCTGCGAGTTCTCAGTCAGCTCTTGTACTTCTTGACAGCCCAGCTGGGGCTCCACAGTGAGACCCTGGGCGGGGCGGGGCGAGGTGGGGGTGGGGTGGCAGTTAAAACTGATCGTCCAGGAAGAATGTGTGGACTTGCCAGGTAAACAGGAAGAGAGTCTGACCAGAGTGTGATTTAAGGGCTAAGCAGAGCAACCCTAACGGTCAGTGGGGGATGCGGCTGGACTTGATGGGTACATCCTGCAATCCTAACATTTAGGAAGTGAAGACAGGAGAGTCAGGAGTTCAAGATTGGGCCAGTGAGATGGTCAGGCAGGTATAGGCACTTAAGAGTCCACGCTCAGCAACCTCATGAACTCCCTGGAACTCAGCGCTGAAAGGAAAGTACCAACTCCTCAGTTGTCCTCTGCTCCCTCACTTGGGCACACATACAGTGATTAGTAAAATACGTGCTTTAGCCAGGCACGGTGTCACACACCTTTAATCCCAGCACTCAGAGGCAGAGGCTGGGGATCTTGTGCCAGCTTGTTACACACACGGTGAGTTTCAGACCAGTCAGGGCCACATTGTCTCAAAGTAAAGGCAGTCTGGAGAGGTTAGTGATTAAAGCGCCTGCCAGGTATCACAGTCCCCACCTCAAAACTGCAGATGCCACAAATGCCTGGTGGTGTAGCAGCCCACCTGTAACCCCGCCCAGGACAAGCTAGCTGTCAGTACTGACTATCCAAGAGCTCTGGGTTTGATTGAGCCATCCTGCCTCAGTGAATAAGGTAGATGAGTGATCAAGGGTGATTCCCAGTATCACTCATACATGTGCAAATGTGCACATACATACTCATACACGTTCTCATACGTGTGCAAGCATGTACACTACATACCACATAAACAAAAATGGAAAAATGAAAAAAGAGAGGGAGAGAAAGAGAGAGGTAGGAGAGAGCCATTAAAGTATTTTTACTATACTAAAAAATAATTTTAATACTTTTTAAATTTAAGTATTTTTATTGTGTCAGTGAGATGGTTCAGTTGAGAAAGGTGTTGGCTGACAGGTTGTTCAATCCTGAAGTCCACATGGTGGAAGGAGAAAGGCAGGGTCTTCTCCATCCCAGATTGGCCTCTAGCTGTGTAGCCAAGGACAACCTTGAGTTTCTGATTCTGCTGCCTCCACCTCCTGCTGGGATCATGGGAATGAGCCTCTAGATTTATTCGGTTCTCAGGACGGGCCAGGGCTTCCTGCCTTCCAAGGCAAGCACTCTACCAACTGAGCTCTGTCCCCAGTCCCCATACAACCTTTGTATCAAAGTCGTGTGTTGTCCCATAATCTCCAGTGAAATGCCACAGGTTCTCTTGACTGTGCACATGCTTCTTAAAATCTGAACCAACAGTCCATCCAATGCATGGATGACCCAGGAAGAAGCTGAAATGCCCCCCCCCCCAGAACCTGAGCAGCAGGGTCCACATTTAGTAAAGGAGCTTGTCAAATCTTGATAGAACAAAACTAATAAAGCAGAGGACAAAGTGAAATTTGATTTGTAAAGTCTCCTTGAGTTGATTTTGGGCCAGTAACTGATTGCAGACCCATGAGTCAGCAGTTTCGAAAAGCCCTGCACAAAGGTCACTTGACGGGCTAGGGGATTGCAGGGACAGCCCACCCCTGCTTTGAAAGCCTGAACACTCGCTTCCCATGGAGCTCTGCAGGCGACATTTTAAGAAGGAACTAAGGAACTAGGGCTGCTTCTCCCAGGTACACGACATGTGGCGTGATCTCTGCCTAGGATTTTCTTAAGAATCCTCTCATAGGAAAGTGAGAGAACTTGTTTTGGGTCCCAGGGGTAAAACTAACACCCGTTCATTCCTCAAGGTGATCTCCCTTCTAAATTAATCTTATTCTTCTGCCTCATACCATATATTGGGAATAACAGGAAGGATTTTGGTTTTGGGAATAGGATCTCCCCATGTAGCCCAGGCTAGCTTCAATTTCAGATACCCCTGCAGAGGACAGTGTTTCCTTAGAGGGTAGGACTAGGTATATAGTCCAGATATGCTTTACTAGGACTAGATAGACAGTCCTGATATGCTTTACTAGGACTGGATAGATAGTCTGGATATCCTTTATTTTATTTTATTTTTTTAAAGATTTATTTATTTATTTATTTTTTTAATTTTTATTATTTATTACGTATACAGTATTCTGTCTGCATGTATGCCTTCAGACCAGAAGAGGGCACCAGACCTCATTACAGATGGTTGTGAGCCACCATGTGGTTGCTGGGAATTGAACCCAGGACCTCCAGAAGAGCAGACAGTGCTCCCAACCACTGAGCCATCTCTCCAGCCCCTGGATATCCTTTAAATGGGTGCTGATAAAGCTCTTGTTGTAATAAAGCTGAGAAGACCCAGTCAGCCTTGAAGTGTGATAGTGGAAGGAAGGCACCCCTAATGGAGAAAGCCGTACTTAAAAATGGGGCTGAAGGAAGAGGGGGGGATAAGGTCAGGACAGCCCTTGGCCTAGTACAGCAGGGACTAGATTCAGCCCCTGGTTGGGAGAGGAGAGTCAGAATGGCTACCCAATCTATGGTGTAGCTATGCCTGAGAACCTCATCTTTATTCTTTGAGCACTAACCACGGAAGATAAGACACATTAATTTTTTAAGAAACTAGGTTTATAAAAGGTGTTTTGAGACAGAGGAGACTGGACTGAATCAGAAGTAGAGATTCATTCATTTAACTGTTCATTTCCTGGACCCTGGAGATACAATGACCAGTAGGGATTTGGCCCCCACTTTGCTGGGCCGCTGTGAAGAGTTACAGCGCAAGCACTTGGAGAAAGAAACTTCCCATGCTTTACAGACGAAATGAGACCAGGTCAGAGGGCTCCTTGGCCAGGGGGCTGGGCGGGAAGTATGGGGATGAGATCTCGGGCAGACGGGACAGCAGGATGGCTGCGAGTGTGCTGTGGTGAAGGACTGGATGGAGTTTGGCTAACACAGCAAGGAGAAGAGCACAGTGGTCTCTCGGCAGGATTCTGAACGCTTCTCTGAGGCTGTGTTCCCTCATGACTCATCGATGTAAATAAGAAAGACGCACGGCAAGCCCAGCCTGGTTCACGCATGTGTGATGTGGTGGAGCACATGGCCCCAGAGCCAGAGTCTGGCTTGCCATTTCCTAGCTGAGTGATCTTAACCTGGGACGATGACTTAATGTCTCTAATTTTAAAATTTCCTGATCTATGTGTGGCAGGTGGCTCATACCTATAGTGCCAGCACTTGGAGGTTGAGACAGGAGGGTCAGAAATCCAAGGCCAATCTTGGCTACAAAGCAAGATCCAAATAAGCCTGAACTACATGAGATCCTGTCTCAAAAAAAAAGGGAAAAAATTCTTGATCTGTGGAGAAGTCCTGCCTCTTATAGTGGTTGAGCCACGCCCAGGGTTTTAGGTCCTGTAAGGGTTATGGCGCCATCTTGTGTTCATTCAGATATCTGCAGCATCTGCTGTGACCCCTGCAGTTGCTCTGGACCAACTCAGGCACACTGACCTGGAAGGGGCCCCAGGGTTGGGGAGCACATTCCTGTGCAGGAAGAATACACATGGACACTGAGGTTCTTAGGGGATCATGGAAAAGCGAGAAAGTGGGTGCAGAGCATCATAGCAAGTCTAAGTGTCTTGCTGCTGTGTGCTCAGAAATGGAGTATGTAAGCAAACTGAGTGGAGACGGGTGAGAGCTTGACGTCAGCAGCATCTTGACACCGAGTCTGCGACGCTTACAGTCTGTGAGCCTTCCCACCATCGAGAGAATGGAGGCATCAGGATAAATGGGCTGAGCTGATAGGTGGGTGGCGGTAGGGTCCGAGTGTCTACCCGGACACGGAGAACCTGATGGGTGGATGGCGGTAGGGTCTGAGTGTCTCCCAGGACACGGAGAAGCTGATGGGTGGATGGCGGTAGGGTCTGAGTGTCTCCCAGGACACGGAGAAGCTGATGGGTGGATGGCGGTAGGGTCTGAGTGTCTTCCCGGACACAGAGAAGCTGATGGGTGGATGGTGGTAGGGTCTGAGTGTCTACCCGGACACAGAGAAGCTAGTAAGTGGATGGCGGTAGGGTCCAAGTGTCTACCCGGACACAGAGAAGCTGATAGGTGAATGGGGTAGGGTCCGAGTGTCTACCCGGACACAGAGAAGCTGATAGGTGAATGGGGTAGGGTCCGAGTGTCTCCCAGGACATGGTTTGGGGACTGTCTTTCTAGCGAGGCTGTTTTTGTTTAAAATGAAAGCAAAGCCCGTGGCAAGATGATCTGAGATAAGGAGATGAACTTAGTGCTGGGAGCTTGGGCATCTGCGTGAAAGTCTGAAATCCAGCTCCCTTTGCAAGGGAGAGCATGTTCAGTGTGAGGAAAGGTCTGGGCCTCTGACACACCCTAAGACCTTTGGAGATCAGAAAGTGGAGAGGCAGAAGGCAGTCCAGACCATAACAGATAGGGAAGGTCTTACAAGAAGGAGCAGTGCCCCCTCCACCAGTGTGGGTCCAGCAGCCCAGGCTTGCCCACCTTTCCATCGGGTATCATATGGCTGCTCTTGGTGTTCCCTCTGGCTCAGTCCTTCTCCGTCCTGTTGCTGCAGGGGGTGGCACTGAGAGCCGACCAGTGCTTCGCTACAGCAAGGAGCAGAGGCCGACCACGCTGCCTATCCAGCCCTTCGTGTTCCAGCATCACTTCCCCAAGCAGCTGGCCAAGGCCCGTGCCCTCCACAGCCTCTCCCAGCTCTACAGTCTCTCGGGCTGCAGCCGTGCGCAGCAGCAGCAGCAGCCTGCCTCACTGGTTATCCCCACCACTCAAGGCCCAGCTCCAGCTCCCTCCGGAGAGCCACAGCCATTCACACCCCAGACCTCCGGCAGGGGTGCCAGAAAAGCTGGGCCTGAGCCGGAGACCTCAAGGCCGTCACCCCTGGGAAGCTACTCCCCTGTCCGGAGTGCCGGCCCCTTTGGGCCCAGCACTGATTCGTCCACCTCTACCTCCTGCTCCCCTCCTCCAGAGCAGGCCACAGCAGCAGAAGGTCTCCCCGCATGGAGCCACCCTCGTCCTTCCATGCGGCCTGCCGCCTCCCAGCAGCCACTGAAGGAGGACCAGAAGATTCCAACCTTGACTGAGTACCGGCTTCATGGCACAGGAAGCTTGCCACCTCTGGGCTCCTGGAGATCTGGCTTTTCCCGGGCAGAGAGCCTGGCTCGAGGAGGTGGTGAGGGCAGCATGGCCTCCAGGCCCAACAATGGTATGAGCTTCATCTGTAGCCCAATCCTCCCACTCCTTTGAATGGCTTCTTATGTGTTCAGTGCGGGTCACACCCACAGCGTCTGGCGTATTTGCCACATCTTCTCAACCCTAGCATTTTATATGGGCCCCTGGGTGGATATGAAATGCCATCTCCTAACTTTGCCTCCTGCCTGTTCTGTCCCCAGCCAACCACCTATCCCCTCAAGCCCTCAAGTGGCGGGAATACAGGAGGAAGAACCCATTAGGACCACCCGGTTTGTCAGGAAGCCTAGATCGAAGGCCACAGGAAGCTCGGCTGGCCCGCAGGAACCCCATCTTTGAGTTCCCCAGTTCTTTTGGCCCTGCCAGCCATCTGAATTACCGGCTGAACGGTGCGTGGCCGCGGTCCCTGGTATCCCAGGACAGGCTGGGATGGGCTTGGAAAGGGGTCAGTCAAGAGGGTGGAGGACACCCAGCTGAACTCTCGGGATGAGCTTCAGGATAAGGTTTTTCTTTCCTTTTCAGGTCAGGTAGCAAAGCCATTACCACTGATCTGCCCTGACCTCCAGGACCCCTTCTCCTTAACTGAGAAGCCTCCAGCTGAGTTTTGTCTGTCTCCAGATGGCAGCTCAGAGGCCATTTCCATTGACGTACTTCAGAAGAAAGGTTTGTATCAACACCAGCCTGGTCCAGGGGTTCTGCTCTCACTATGCACTGTGCCTGGTGCCCTGGCTAACCCTCCAGAAGGAATCTGTGGGTGTTAGGGTGTTAGAAGATTGTGTGGCGTACTGCGCGAGGGTCGTATGTCAGGAACCTGAGAATCGGCTCCAGCCCTTCCTTCGGCAATGAGAGAGACGAGGGTCATATGTCAGGAACCTGAGAATCAGCTCCAGCCCTTCCTTCAGCAATGAGAGAGACTGATCCATAGTTTCTAAAAATTCACAGGAGTCTGGTGTGGTGGGAGGCAGGGGCAGGTGGATCTGAGTTCAAGGCCAGCCCGGGTAACACAGTGAGACCACCTCAAACTCCAAACAAACAAAAAAGTCCCTAAGTGCTGAAGGTATGGCCACCTGGGTGCACACGTTGGTGCCATCTGAGAAGACGAGGACAGGAACACGCTGTTAGCAGCGACCAGTGACCTCTGGGCAACATTAGGGAGATGCTGGGGAAGGAACCAAGCATAAGTGTGGGCAAAGGGCAGGGCTGGCAAAGGAGAAGCCGCAGCTCCTTGTAGCAAGTGAGACATAAAGGGTAGAGGGCGGGGAGAGCCCTCTGTGGGTAGAGCATGGACAGTGGATACAGATGGTCAGCCTCCCAGAGTCTTGAGACCAGCACAGTCACCCCAGCTCCTTCCCCGCAGGGCTGGTGAAAGCTGTCAACACTGCCGTGGACCTGATCGTGGCCCATTTTGGCACAAGCCGGGATCCTGGGGTCAAGGTAGGCTGGAGCTCTGAAGAGCTGAGCTGTGCCCTACAGACTCTGCTGTTTGTATCCAGGGATGGAGATGGCCAGAGGAAACTATGTGTGTGTGTGGGGGGGGGGGCTGGCTAAGTGAGAACCAGGTCAGGCTCCTCATGTTGTCCTGTGATCTGCAGGCAAAGCTGGGGAACAGCTCTGTGAGCCCCAATGTGGGCCACCTGGTTCTGAAGTACCTGTGCCCTGCCGTCCAAGCCGTGCTGGAGGACGGGCTCAAGGCCTTTGTTCTAGACGTGATCATTGGACAGCGAAAGAACACGCCTTGGAGTGTGGTGGAGGCTTCCACTCAGCTAGGTAGGGGCCGGACTGCGACTCTGGGCTCCAGGCTGAATTCAGAGCTCCAGAGACTAGAAATGGATCTCCAACCCTGTCTCCTTCACAGGCCCATCCACCAAGGTCCTGCATGGTCTCTACAACAAAGTCAGCCAGTTCCCAGAACTCACCAGCCACACTATGCGCTTCAACGCCTTCATCCTCGGCCTGCTCAAGTAAGTGTGTAGGACGCAGGGTCTAAGCAGCTAGCACCACTACAGCTCTGCATCCTCTAAAGGGCCGGCTGCTGGGAATGAGGCAGTGTTTATGCAAGGCCTCAGCATGCCTTTACCCCACCTCACTGCAGCCTCTCGGCAGGCCCTGCTTTCTTCCTCTGTACACACCCACAAGCCCGTCCACTTTCACAGGCCCATGGCCTGGCCTGTTTAGAAACTAGCTGGTTTCTCAGTGTTCAGGGTCGTGCAAACTGTGATCCTCTCAATCCCAGCTCTGCTTCTAAATCCCGCCTCAGAGCATGCCATAGAGTAGCATGTCCCACCTATCAGCCCGGTCTTTACCTTTGGCCCAGAGCAGCCTGTCCTCACTCAGCAGTCACTGCTGCCCCATTCCAAGAAGAAACGACTGACTTGTGAATTCCATGTCCGCCCCACTCCCCACACCCTCAGTGACTTTCCAGAATTACATTACAAGGTGAACCGGCAGCAGCCAGCCATAAATGTCCATCTGTATTTCCTCCCTGTATCTGACCTCCTGCGTTGTCTGACTGTGTTCATGTGAGACTTAACCTTTCACCTCTCCCTCTCCAGCATCCGGTCCCTGGAGTTCTGGTTTAATCACCTGTACAACCATGAAGGTAAAGCCACAGCCTGCTCCCACTCACCAGCTAGAGGGGGAGGGGAGGGGAAGGGAGGGGAAGGGAGGGGAGGCCCACCCACACTTTCATTCTCAGAGTCTGGGGCTTCTCCTTGACCCAGAGCCATGGAGGTCCCAGCAGACTTAGGCGGTCTAACAGCTAGGGTGGCCGCGAGCCCCAGCATTTCTCTCTGACCTCTGACCTCAGAGCTGCCGCTTTAGGTGACAGATGCATGCACTGCACGCTGCCGCTGGCTTCGTGTGAACTGAAGTGGAGCACAGCCTATGCAGAAGCATGCAGACCTCGCCATGTCCCTCTCAGACCAGGTCCCACTTCTGTGCGTGACGTCTCCCTCTCTTTCCCTAGATATCATCCAGACCCATTACCAGCCCTGGGGCTTCCTGCGCGCTGCTCACACAGTGTGCCCTGGCCTCTTCGAGGAGCTGCTGCTGCTGCTCCAGCCGTTAGCCCTGCTGCCCTTCAGCCTTGACGTGCTGTTCCAGCACCGGCTGCTGCAGAGCGGGCAGCAGCAGCGGCAGCACAAGGAGCTGCTGCGCGTGTCCCAGGACCTGCTGCTCTCTGCACACTCGACACTGCAGCTGGCCCGGGCCCGAGGCCAGGAGGGCCCTGGGGAGAGGGTGAAGGGTGTGGGCGCCTCAGAAGGTGGAGAAGAGGATGAGGAAGACACGGAAGAGGCGGTTGTGGCCGGGGGGAGCTCCGAGCACGCCAGGTGGACCCGAGGGGGTCAGGCGGGCTGGTGGTACCAGCTCATGCAGAGCTCCCAGGTCTACATCGATGGTGCTACCGAGGGCTCTCGGTTCCCTCGCAGTAGCAGCGCTGGCAGTGAGAAAAAGAAAGGGGTAGGCAGTGGGGGGCCTTCTCAGGCTCCACCACCACGGGAAGGTGTAGTAGAGGGGGCTGAGGCCTGTCCTGCCCCCGAAGAGGCCCTTGGCCAAGAAAGGGGCTGGCCTTTCTGGATGGGGAGCCCCCCTGACTCCGTGCTAGCTGAGCTGAGGCGGAGTCGAGAGAGGGAAGGGCCTGTTGCGCCACCAACAGAAAATGAAGAGGGGACGGAGCCTTCCTCCGGAGGCATCAAATGGGGACACCTCTTTGGTTCTCGGAAAGCTCAGCGGGAAGCCCGGCCTGCAAACAGGTGAGAGCTGCTGGCATAGACGGTGGTGTGGCAAGCCTGGTCTAAATCTGGACACAGGCAGAACCCGAATCTGTCTCCTCCCCCTTAGGCTGCCTTCAGACTGGCTGAGCCTGGACAGGTCTGTGTTCCAGCTGGTAGCACAGACAATGGGGTCCCGTCGGGAGCCGGAGCCCAGGGAGAACCTGCAAGAGTCACAGTCTCCAGCCCTGCCCTCCAAACCTCCGTGGTACGCCCAGGGGAATGAAGTATTGGGGAGCTTGACCGGCTTCTCAGAGGCCTTCTCTGACCTCCGTTCGTTGTTTCTCCAGCGAGGTGCAGGCGCTGTGCCACCATCTGGCCACAGGCCCTGGACAACTGAGCTTCCACAAAGGCGATGTCCTGCGGGTGCTGGGACCAGCCGGAGGAGACTGGCTGCATTGCAGCCGGGGCCCTGACACAGGCTTGGTACCTCTGGCCTATGTGACATTGACTCCAACTCCAAGTTCACCACCTGGAAGCAGCCAGAACTGAGGCCTTATGCATGCTGGTGGCCTCAGGGACCCTGATATCCCCAAGACTCAAGAGTCCGAGAGTTCTTCCCAAGCCCTTAGGCTTGGCTGCAAAAAGTAGACTGAGAGCCGGGGCCACGTACCCCTGTGCTGGCACCTGCTCCCCGTGCTCAGTATTAATTACTCCTCCTCAACCTTCCCGGCGACTCTGTCCAGACCTCCACTCAGGAGAGGAGGGGAGGACACAGCGCTGGGCTGCCAAGATCTTTCCTGGCCCATCTGGGCCAATACTTCCGTGGGTGTAGACAAGTCTCTGGAGGGAGGTGGCCCAGAGGCCATTTGTGGGTTTACTAGGCCGAGTGACAATGAGGATGGATAAACAGTATTGGGGCCCAAGCCCCGAGCCCCCCATGCTGTAAACAGACAGTGACCAGTGCCTGGTCGTCAGAATAGGAGGAGGAGCTCAGGCTTCTGTTTATGTATGTATTTATTTATTTATTTATTACGCCTATTAATAAAAAGGTGCTCAGCCTCCAAACTGTTTTCTTTGTGCCCCTCCCCCTACCTGCCTCTCTTCCTTCCAAAAAGATCGCCAGGATAGGACAAAAAGAGAGACCTTGAAATCCTGGTACTTAAGCCAGGAGCTGTTTCTGAGTGGTGCTGAGGCCCAGAGCATCATGGGTGAGGTGCCCAAATGTCCCACCAAACTGGAACTTATACCCTGTGTGGCCAAGAGAGTCTGTCATGTGTAGGCAGAGGCATGAAAATTCCATCTAATTCCCAGCCAGCTGCGTGGACTCCAAACCGCCCTCTGAAATCTGCTCTCACCTCTCTCTGAGTGCCTCGGTTTCCTCTCTAAAGCTAAATCACAGAACCTGACATCCTCCTTATCTGTTTATTCCAGTTCCCCAAACCACCCCCTCCACCCCACCCCCACCTCCAAAGCCTCTCACCTGGCACATAGCCTCCATAGTGAGGAAGGAGACCCAGGTTCTGGAAGTTGGGCCTGGGGAGCGGAGAAAGAGGTTTGGGATCCTTCTGCACTCTGCCCTTTGAGCACTTCTGCCCAAATTCCTGCAGTGCCTGGTTGGTGAGCACGGGAAAGCTGGAGCCAAAGAGGAAGCGGGCACGGGGCACGTAGCCAGTGAAGCCTGGGAGTAGGGGGAGATGCTGAGTCAAGACATCCTGGGGATCTCCCCATGCCTTTGGTCGTTACCCACGTCCACTCACCTGACATGAAGAATTTCTGGGGATCTGTGTCATCCATGGAGTACGGGGACGTCTAACAAGAGATGTTAATGAAAGAAAAATAGGATTCTAAGTTCAGGCTCCCAGGAGACAGAGCTAAGTTCAGGCTCCCAGGAGACAGAGCTGGCAGCCAATCCCCATGTCCATAGACTCCCGCCCCCATCACTAGCCTTCCCCAGCTCACTTGGGCCACCTCCTGCTTCAGCTCGGGCTCCTCTGCCTGGGGTCCTTGGTCTTTCTCAGCCTCTTTTCCTCCCCTGGCCTCCTTTGACAGCTCATGACTCTCCTGCTGCCCCTGCCTTTGTGTAAAGTTATTCATAGCTTCAGCCCAAACCTGGTTGCAGTTCTTGGCAAACATGAACTGTGCCTGCGGTATAAAACCTAGCAGAGAGAATGGTGTTCAGGACACACCCTGTGGGGAGGGGACCCCGTTCAGGCCGCCATACAGACCTGTATACCCAGGGACTATGCTGGAGCTGAGCCTTTCATGCCCGCGCCTGGGAGGTAGCCTTCCCCTGGAAATCCCAGGAGATCTTGGAGACTGGATGGGAGGCAGAAGCTTGCGGTGAGCAGGAGGCCAGGCTAGGCCAGGAGGGCCTCGAAGGAGCTGACCAGTCACCTGCCCGTAGGTCTGGCCCATGCTGTACCGAAGCAGTGGGCAATGTCCAGTGTACCTGAAGCACAGGACCGGCCCCTTAGCTCCACGACTGTCACCGTCATCCTGACACAGGCACAAAACACTGCTCTTGTTCTGTACTTGGAGCCAGTGTTTGTTTCCCGCTCTGTGTGTTTCTTTATAGACAGGGTCGCTGTGGCCCAGGCTGACCAAACTCCTTCTGTTCCTTCTGCGCCCCACCCCCTGCTGGGATCAGGCAGGTACCAACCACCCCTCACCCCCAGCTTTAGTCTATAGGTCGTTTTCGTTCGTTTGTTTTCCCTACTGGAGACTGAACCTAGAGCCTTGTGCATGCTAGGTTAGCATTAAACCACTAAAGCTGCTACTTGCCCCCCCCCCCAGCGTTTCCAGGCCCCCTGCCTGGGTTTGCAATCCTCCCGCCCTGCTTCTACCCCGTTTCTGTGGAGAAGACAACACAAACCTTGGTTAGACCCAGCTATTCTGTGCCCCTGTTCCCCTTTCCATACAACACCACAGGTACCCCCGTTCTCAAACCAAGATGTCAGCTTGACCCAGGGTCTAAGTGAACCAACTCCCATCCCCAAACCCCTGTTCCCCAAAGCAGGCAGAAGAGCGCTGTGGGAAGGCTTACCCTGGAATATAGTGAGGATTCCGAGGGCTGAGTCCTGGGATGTCGGTGTTGACCACAGCCATGGAAACCCGAACAGTTCCTTTTATTTCCCTTCCAGGAGGGGACTCTGGGCCATGTGTACTGTGTCCAGGGCTATGGAGCCAGAGGAAGGGGTGGGGCTGAAGGTGGAGAAGGGAGGTACTGGTGTGGAGATTGCCTGGGCAAAGCCAGCAGAGCCAGAGAGGAGCAGACTTCTTGGTCTGCCCTGGGACTAATGCCATCCTGTCATGTGGGGCAAGGCAGAAACTGAGGGGTACACCTGCTTCACTGCACCCTAAGAAAGCTGCTAGGTGGGAGGTGAGGGGATGAGAGAGACCATTCAGCTCTGTGTCTGAAGACTTCCTGCTTAAGGTCCTCCCTGGCTGAAGAGAGGTGTCTGGTGCCCCAGGAGGCTTGTGGAAAGAGCTGGGGTTTGTGTAGAGAGGCCTCTAGGAGACCGAATGGGAGTTCCACAGGCCTCTGGGTTCGACTGAGTCACTGTCCCCTCTCACAGCTGCAGGTGGCACTGTTTACCCCGCCCACTCTGAAGCCCAAATCAACATATACAGGTGTTTATTTTTCCAATGCAAGACTCCTGTGCACATTCACTGTGTTCCTCTTTAAAAGGGCCCTGCCCACCTCCCATCTCTCCCTCTTTCTCTCTGTCTGTCGGACTCTCAATCTCTCCCTTCTCTCCTGCCGCTCCTGTCTCCCGAGGCCGGTCTCCTTCCCCGCTTTTCCCATTCACACCCCCCCATAAAAACCCTCTACCTGAGCTCTGACACACGGTGTCTTTCTCTCACGTGCTGCTTTTTCTAAATCACAACAGAAAGGGTTTAGGAGAAAGTATGAAATTGAGAACTGGAAAGGTTAGATTCAAAGCTAAGGATTAAAACAAGGGTGTTTTTTCTCAGGGGGCGTGGAGACTGAAGATAGTCTCCTGTAGCCTAGACTAACCTCACACTGTGTAGCTGAGGGTGACCTTGAACTGCTGGTCACAGGCTCGGGCTAGAGATCAATTTTTCTGCTGTAGAGACTGCCCCAGATAGAATCGGGGTACCAGTGAAGTGAGACCACACGCTTAAGCCGTGTGGCTCAGTGGCGGGTCACCTACTTTGTGTGTACAGGCCCTAGGTCAAATCATTAGCACTGCAAATGTTTTTAAAAAGCAGAAACAGTCGGGCGGTGGTGGCGCACTCCTTTCAGGCGGAGGCCGAGGATCTCTGTGAGTTCAAGGTCAGGCTGGTCTACAAGAGCTAGTTAGTTCCAGGACAGGCTTCATAGCTACAGAGAAACCTTGTATCAAAAAAAAAAAAAAAAAAAAAGGAAGAAGAAGGGGAGAGAAATAGAGACTTAGAGACTAAAGAATCAGGAGTGTAAGACCACCCTTAACATCCTTAACTACACAGCAAGTTCAAGGTCAGCATAGGTGGGCTGTTTAAAAAAATACCATAGATAAAATAAAACTGTTTTAAACAGAACAGAGAATAATAGCATAGATTTCAGGTGCTTACCCCAGATGACACGAGACAAGGTAGATGCGCTGCTGTCAAAATCCCAGCTTCTCTTTGGAACGGTGTTTTCATACTGTGTGTTATAATACATCACACTAAACAGGTCAGTGATAAGAGTCAGACTCCAAAAATGATACTGATGTATCCGCGACACGAGACCCCCAAACAAGACCACCACAGAGCCGGTATCTGATGCAAACACAAAGGAGTTTAATTGATTTCAAGCTTGAACTTGGTCCACTGTCCAGCACTCTGGCCTAGCGGGTGGAGGAAAGCAGGCTTGAGCATTTACAGATTAATGTTTACATTAGGGAAAACCACAAGGGAAACCCCAGGTGGCTCACAGCCTGGTCAGAGGGTCTTGGGGTAACTGACATTTAACCTCATTGGTTACGGTGAGGGAAGTACAGAGTTGAAGAGTAAAGTAGTTAAAAATACATCAGGCGTGGGTGAGACATGTGGTCAGTCGCTGTCACTAGCCATGTGGTTAGTGGCTGTCATCAGTCATACCCAGGGTGGAGTTCAACTCATCTGGAACTTGGGCTCATGGAGAAGGCATAAGAGGGGTGGTCTTAGTTGAGTTCAGATTTGACCCTCACAGATGCAACTCTGTTTGTGGTCCAGAGTGGAGGGAACTACTTAATCAGCCAGGATTATTGGTGCAGGGTTGTAATCCCAGCTACTCAGGAGGCCAGATCACAAGAATCAGGTCAGCCTGGGCTACACAGTGAGACCCTGTCTCAAAATGGAAAATGTAAAAAGTGGTCCAGGGGTGCAGTTCAAGAGTAGAGCATTTCCCTAACATGGATGAGACTCCAGGTTCATCCCCAATACCCAAAAGGAAAAAAAGAAGAAATGAACAGAAACAGTGGTATCTAGACATATCAAAGGAAAGAAAATGGTACAATATCTGCCTGTTTTACATTTATAACATTCTTCAAATCCACAATAATCAATATTCATTGGTTATTTGTTTGGCAATTACGATGAAAGATGCATTTAAACTCCCATGGCTTACTTATCCTGCACTAAAATTAAAGGACACACTGAAGGGCCAAAATTATGACCAGAAACAAAGACAGAATCAAATCCACAGAACCTTTAGAAAATTATCAGTTGTTCCAGATATTTATCAGGGTTTCTCTGTGTAGCCCTGGCTGCCCTGGAACTCACTCTGTAGACCAGGCTGCCCTGGAACTCACTCTGTAGACCAGGCTGGCCTTGAACTCAGAGATCCGCCTGCCTCTGCCTCCCTATTACAATCTGGCAAGGCCCTGTATTTCAATGGTCAAAAAAGTTCAACGTTTTCTCAAAAAGTTAAACATACTTCTCTGTCCTGAGAAGCCATCCTTAGCATTGTCTTAGTTAGGGTTGCTATTGCTGTGATGAAACACCATGACCGGAGCAAAGGAA
Source organism: Microtus oregoni (assembly GCF_018167655.1). Classification (NCBI taxonomy): domain Eukaryota; kingdom Metazoa; phylum Chordata; class Mammalia; order Rodentia; family Cricetidae; genus Microtus; species Microtus oregoni. The sequence goes on along the minus strand of NW_024543076.1, from coordinate 5,285,094 downwards.
AGGGTTTATTTAGCTTACATAACGTGAATCATGGTCCACTGAGGGAAGCAAAGACCGGAACTCAAACAGGACAGGAAGCTGGAGGCACGAGCTGACACAGAGGCCATGGAGGGGAACTGTTTACTGGCTTCTCCTAATGGCTTGCTCAGCCTGCTTTCTTATAGAACCCAGGACCAACATCCCAGGGATGGAATCATCTACAATGGGCTGGGCTCTTCCCATCTAATTAAGAAAATGCCCTAGCCTGCAGGCATACACACTGACAGAATATTGTATACATAATAAATAAATAAATATTTAAAAAAAAAGAAAGAAAGAAAATGCCCTAGAGGGGCTGGAGAGATGGCTCAGTGGTTAAGAGCACTGCCTGCTCTTCCAAAGGTCCTGAGTTCAATTCCCAGCAACCACATGGTGGCTCACAACCATCTGCAATGAGATCTGGTGCCCTCTTCTGGCCTGAAGACATACCTTCAGACAGAATACTGAGAATACTGTATACATAATAAATAAATAAAATCTTAAAAAAAAAAAAGAAAGAAAATGTCCTAGAGACTTGCCCATGTCCCCATCCTATGGAGGCATCTTCTCAATTGAGGTTCCGTCCTCTCAGATTACTCTAGTGTGTGTCAAGTGGACAAGAAACTAGCCAGCACAAGCATGTGCATCCATGTACATACTCAGGATACAAGATACAAGCATGGACATCCATGTACATATTCAGCATACAAGATACAAGCATGGACATCCATGTACATACTCAGGATACAAGATACAAGCATGGACATCCATGTACATATTCAGCATACAAGATACAAGCATGGACATCCATGTACATACTCAGGATACAAGATACAAGCATGGACATCCATGTACATATTCAGCATACAAGATACAAGCATGGACATCCATGTACATACTCAGGATACAAGATACAAGCATGGACATCCATGTACATATTCAGCATACAAGATACAAGCATGGACATCCATGTACATACTCAGGATACAAGATACAAGCATGGACATCCATGTACATATTCAGCATACAAGATACAAGCATGGACATCCATGTACATACTCAGGATACAAGATACAAGCATGGACATCCATGTACATACTCAGGATACAAGATACAAACATGGACATCCATGTACATACTCAGGATACAAGATACAAAAATGGACATCCATGTACATACTCAGGATACAAGATACAAACATGGACATCCATGTACATACTTAGGATACAAGATACAAGCATGGACATCCATGTACATATTCAGCATACAAGATACAAGCATGGACATCCATGTACATACTCAGGATACAAGATACAAGCATGTGCATCCATGTACATATTCAGGACACAAGCATGTTCATCCATGTACATATTCAGCATACAAGATACAAGCATGGACATCCATGTACATACTCAGGATACAAGATACAAGCATGAACATCCATGTACATATTTGGCATACAAGATACATCAGAGTTATTTGACGATTTACAAGGTCTTGTATTTACCCTTCAACAGTTTGACTATGATTGTAATTCCTAAAACATCCCCCAAGAAGTTACTAAATAGCATAGAACTGTACTTATCTGTATGTAAGTGCTGTGTTCGGTTTAACGTTAGAAAACAACCTCCTATGTCATTGTTTAGACTATGATCTCTCTGTTTTGAACTTTTTTGTTTTGTTTTGTTTTTGTTTTTCGAGGCAGAGTTTCTCTGTAGCTTTGGAGCCTGTCCTGGAGCTAGCTCTTATAGACCAGGCTGGCCTCAAACTCACAGAGATCCGCCTGCCTCTGCCTCCCGAGTGCTGGGATTAAAGGTGTGCGCCACCACCGCCTGGCTCTATTTTGAACTTAACTTGGAATACTGGAATTTGGGCAGGCATGATGTGAACCAGACACACCAAAAGCACCTTCCTGTAGACTTTCCCCAAATATCTGGCAGGAACAACACAATGGAGAAAGAATTTCTTCTGTTCATAATTTCACAGACCTCAGCCCATCGTGGCAGGGAGTGGCTGGAGGAGCAGCCGACAGCAGGGGTGCAGCTCTGCTGGAGCAGAACCGCTAAGAGGAAGGGGCAGAAACAAGGAGTCAGCTCCTGCTTCCTCCCGGCTCCACCTTGCACAACTCAACACCTCCCAGTGGTGAACTCGACTTTCAAATCTCTCAGTGGGCTAGAGCACTGTTTGGAGAGGAGCCCTCAGGGTCTAACGCTGGAAACACGCTCACTGGCGCATCTAGCTGTGTACTCTAGTGAGTTCCTAGGTGTCTTTAAATGCGATCAAGTTGGCAAGCCAGAGGCTCCCACAGATCCGCTGGTGTTCCTGTCCTTTCTTCCCATCACCGTGCTCATCACCATGCCCAGGCTGGTCTAGGAGGGAAATGGAGGGAGGTGGAAAGAGGGCAGCACCCCGAAACAAACCTCACATTAGAAAGCGAACCTCAGTCACCCCAGACTTGTAAGAGTAGTTGTTGTCTTGTAGCACTGTTTGGGACAGGGGTGTTTTGTTTTGATTGGTTTAGGTTTTGTTTGTAGTTTAGTTTGTTATCTGCTGTGTGTGAGTGCTTTGCCTGCATGTATGTCTGTCTGTGGACCACATGCATGCCTGCTTCCTGAGGAGGTTTTTGACCTCCACATGGGTGCTGGGAATTGAACCCCAGTCCTTTGCAAGAACATGTGCTTTTAATCACTAAGTCAACTCTCCAGCCCCTGGTTTAATTTTTGAAACAGAGTTTCACATGGTCTCCTGCTCACTATGTGGTTGTGACTGGCCTTGAACTCCTATTTGCCTGCTTCTATCTTCCAAGTAATTATAATTACAGGTATGCACCACTATGGCCGGCTACATCACTGAGATTTGATATAGCCTGTTACATGGCACTCTTGTGGTAATGGTCATTGATATAGATTACTACCCAAAACACCCATATAGTAAACACTACACTTAAATGTCAGAGCATTCCTTTAAGGGTCAAGGGCCAGCAAGATTTCTCAGCAGGTAAAGGTGCTTGCCTCCAAGCCTGAAGGCTTGTGTTTGATTCCCTAGGACCCACACCGTAGGCCCTACTCTGCTTCTACACATTGTCCTCTGGCTTCCAAATGTACACCAGGACATGAGTGCACACACACACATACACACACACACACACACACACAAATAAACAGACATAAACGCAACTTAAATCTAATGTTCAGGACTAGGTGTGGTGGTGCATAAATTTAATCCCAGCCCTTGGGAGGCAGGCGCAGGCAGATCTTTGTGAGTGTGAGGTCAGCCAGGTCTACTTAGTGAGTTCCAGGGCAGCCGGAGCTACATAGACAGACCCTGACTTTATATACATATATGTATATATGCATACATAAATAGAAAGAATCTAAACCTATCATCCCATCACTCAGAAGACTAACTGAGGCTTGCCAAGAGGTTGACACCAGCCTGGGCTATAGAGTGAGACCTCTTTTTTAAAAAGTCAGAAGCAAGGGAAGACTGCCGACTATCTTCTACCACCATTTCACACTTCATGTTGGAGATCTTAGGCAAGAAACTTGAAATCAAACATGTAAATATTAATGGAAAGAAGACTACAGAGAATTTTTAACTGGATTTTGAGTGCAGGTTTTGCACACACAGGTAAAATAATCAGACTTAATATTTTAAAAAGAACATTCTGGGGGCAGCAGGTGCAGTTCTAGCAAACTTGCCTGGCCCTGGGCTGAATTCTAGAAGTGAAAACATACAAAACAAAACCCTCTTTGTAGAGCAGTGGTTTGGTTCTCTGTGGGTCATGACCCCTGTGAGGACCGAACAACCCTTTCACAGGGGTCTCCTAAGACCACTGGAAAACACAAATATTCACATTATAATTCATAACAGTAGCAAAATTACAGTTATGAAGTAACAATAAAAATAATTTTATGGTTGTTGGTCACCACAACATAAGGAACTGTATTAAAGGGTCACAGAATTAGGAATTGAAAACCACTGCTGGAGAGAGTAAGTTACAAAAGGACAAAGGCATTCATTAACATGGAAACCTGAAAAGGAAGTTGCTTCCAGAGTCCAGGCAAGGGATGTGGTGTGGCTCACTGAGTCCGAGGTAGCAGTACTCATGCCACAGACACATCCCAGAGGTGCCTCCTGTAGCATGTGCTGATAGCTGGATAAGACAAGGGCTCAGGGCTAAGCCAACTTTCTCACTGAGCATTTAGTAAGAATTATTGAGGTAGTGACACTTAGAGGCAAGTTGGGGCTACAGGAGGAATCAAGTGTTTGTGCCGAGCATGGTGACACACATCTTTAGTCCCAGCACTCAAGATCTCTGAGTGCTAGGCCAGTGTGGTCTATCTAGCAAGTTCTAAGACAGCCAGGGCTACATAGAGAGACCTTGTCTTATGTCGGGGACCAGCTTCAACAAGGGTACCACTTACCAGGGTAGAGGCATGGGATTAGAAAAAGAAGTAAAGAGAATGAAGAGGCGAGTGAAAATAATAAAACAGAAGCATAGTATAGTACCCAGAGGGAGTTCCAGTGAATACTGAAACCTGCCCACGTTTAATTTCCACACACTTTTCTACCCCAGTACATCAGGGGGAAGAAGACAAAAGGCTGCTTTAACATGATACACAGGACAGCTAGAACAGTTATTTGCTTCCATACTTGAGACATCAAGTCATTAATTCATGAGAAAAGCATTCTGTTGTTTAGGCAGTGAACCTACCCTAGACCAAGTATCCTGAAGGCAGCCACTCTCTAGGTCAAACCTCTTAATTCAAAGGAAGGTGCAGAAGGATGCTTGAATTCTCTGACCTTTGGTCTATCTGTATGGGCCATCTTACTGTTAAAAAGACCAAGTAACCACAACTTAAGTCAGGGTGTGTGCAGCCACACTTGTTTTCGGCAACTGTGAGCAATCTGAAACTCTCTGACCTTCAGACAGGGTGGAAGTAAGCTCACAATTTTGGGCCTCCACATATCCCTTCATTTTTATTAATTTTAATAAAGCCTGCGCTTCTCCGACAGGACAGATGATTGTGTCTGCCTTAGGTGAACATTTTCCTGTATTCCAGACTTACCTGTCTTAAGGTATGATGCATTCCAATCATACATGCCCGTGTCTTAGGTGCCAGGGGTGGGGGAAGGATCTTACCCATTTCTGACTGGTGAACTCTGTAAGCAAAGGGTTAAGGGAAAAAGCAACTCTAGGTGCCCTGTGCCTTTGAGACAACTTTTTGTCAAGAGAGTTCACCAATAGCGAGATAATCATGGGCAAGCAGATGCTTTGTGATATACATGTTCCTATGGCTACAGCATCTCCTAAAGGAGTGGAGGATCACCAGGGGTGGGAAAGCCCTTTTCAATTGGTGTAGGGTGTTTCTTAACAGTTTTCAGCTGTATCTAAATTTGTCTTATTAAACTCATTGGTAATGTCAAAAGACAACTTTTAATCTTTTTCTAATCATTAATATCTCATAGTGAACTAAAGCCGTTACAAACATTACCAGGTCAATACCATAATTCTAGCATAAATATTAACAATAAACAAGCAATTTGTCAAATCACAATTCTCTTAAATCTGTTCTAATCAAAGGACAAGAAAAGGTTTCTGTGATTGGGTGAGAGTCCAATTGCAACGCTGCTTTTTAAAATTTGTCCCAGTCTCTGAGCAGCAGAAAAAACCTCAGGTTACCCTCCTCATCTGAAGAGGGCTTCAGTCATCCCTTGTAATGAATCTTTTTCCCCAGAGGAGAAAATCAAGGTCTCAGTTTTTAGGTCCCTTATTTCAATGCAAGATTGAATATCATACTGGCAAAATGAGTTCTGTAGCCCAAGGTATAAAACAGTCAAATGTTCAATCGGCGTTTTGGGGTAACAAAAGGTAAACAGGACATACTGGATCTGAAAATTTGTGCAGCAAGTCTATCAAGAGACTAGGAATCACCAGTCGTCACTGTTGGGTCCACTGGGATCCCACAAAGACAGACCACCAAAGTCTTATAAACCTGGAGCAAACTTTATTCCAGGGAAAAGAAAAAGATAAAATCTCCATGGGACACAAAAATAAAGTCTCCATGGAGCACAAAAAGCTGATCAGCGAGTTGTGACCACAGCCAGAAACGGACCTGGATGTGGCCATGGGCTGTTTATAGCAGGAAGCAAGCATTAGGCATGAACAAAAGAATTTTTACAATCTCAAGGTAAAACTCAGGTACAAATTGCTTTTTATTTTTTTTTTACAGTTTCCATTAACAGGGATTTTTAGTTAAACTCATGTTTGTATTTAGTCCACTATTTCTCTCTGGCACTTTCTGACGGTGTTTACCAAAACTCTATGCTCCCCTGATACAGCTAGTTTTGGTGGCAGGGTAGGGTAAGGGACAATGCACGACCAAAAAGTCAGGAACATCCCATCCTTTAAAGGTCAACTCGGCTCACATCAGTTGCTGGTCATGAATGGCCAGGGGGTTATCTAAAAGCTGACCCTCCATTTGCAGAGGGACTCTCAGTTTGCAGAGGGCCACATCAGCCTTGCAGACAGAGCTGTGGATTGTAAAGCAAAGTAACCCACTGTTAATAGTTACCCCTTAAGTTGTTGACAGCCTGCTCTCACTCTGTTGTGGGAGGTCCTCCCACTCCTCCAGCCTATCACCGCTGAGGTACCAGCCCATTGGGGCGTGGTTTCTCTCCCTTTAAAAAAGCGGCCACTTCCCTCTTCTCTCTCTCTTCACTTCCTGCTCCCCTGGCGACTAGACTCCTTTCCTGGTTGCGTAGAGGGCTGTTGACTGGGACAGTGATCTGTAAGTTTTTTCCCCTTTAAATAAATACCACCCTAATAATCATAACCCCGAATTGGTGTGGCATTGTTTGTGACTTACGCCTTCATTTTGGCACCCAACGTTTGGTTTCAGAACCTCTCCTTTCCCCGCTCGCAGCCGCGAGTTCGGCTTGGCGGCCACAAGTTCGGCTTGGCGGCCACAAGTTCGGCTTGGCGGCCACGAGTTCGGCTTGGTGGCCACGAGTTCGGCTAGGCAGCCGCGAGTTCGGCTTGGCGGGCACTAGTTTGGCTAGGCGGGAGCCCTCCCTTCCTCAGCCGCCGCCTGTGCCTTGCAGCGGCGGCCTTGGCCTCCCCACGTGGATTTAAACTCCACAGGCCCGCATAGTCTCTGCCTGTGTGGTTTGCTCTTTTCTGAGTCATTTTTAAATCTCCCTTGCAAGTACAGCTCTTAAGTGGCACGAACTAGAGCATGTGGTTGCTGAAAGCTGCAACCCCTCAGGGTGACTCTGTCACGTGGAGGCATAAGCGGCTTCCAGATTGCTCTTCTCTACCCCTGGATTCTGGGTTTCTGGTTCCGTCTCTGGAATTGATTTAATTACATTTACTTTGTTGAGAAACTTGCATTTTCCAGTTTTTAACATCTACTAAGGCACTGAAACAGGACCATGTTTTCACTGCGACTCTGCAACAGCGCCACCTGCTGGATAATATGTAATATGGCAGTTTTCGTTTCTAACGCAAATTTTACTGCTTTGTTTTCACTAATACAATGGATTAGTAAATTTATATTTACTAATACAATGAATTACATCATACAAGGTTTATATGATTATGGGGATACCTTAATTTGCTTGTTACTAGGCTTCAGTTTTCTTTTCCATATTCTATCATTAAGGAAGAATATGGCACTCCTAAGAACGATTGAATCTTTACGTACTAATAATGAACAGAAGAATATGGTACTCCTAAGAACGATTGAATCTTTACGTACTAATAATGAACAGAAGAATATGGCACTCCTAAGAACGATAGAATCTTTACAAACTAATAATGAACAGAAGAATATAGCACTCCTAAGAATGATAGAATCTTTACGAACTAATAATGAACAACTAATTGACAGGATTAAAATTATTGAAAATCAGAGGTTATCTGAACAAGTGGATACTATGACAGACAAAATTGATTCCATATCCAAGGGTATTAGAAAGTTACCTGAAAGGGTTCAGGGTGTTGAATTTGACCTTCAGACTTTATCACAAAGTTTTGATAAGGTAACAGACAGAATGTACCTCCAAGATGGGAATCTACATGATATACAAGAAAAGTTTAAGGAGGACATGTTATCTTTGAAGGAAAAAATTAAAGCTTTGGAATCACAGGTGCAGAATGGGGACCAAAAAATTGATACCTCAGTGAAATCACTGGAAATATATACAGGTCAGGAGATTCAGGATTTAAGAGAGACAATGATAACAAGATTTGAAAAGATTGGAGAAATTATTGCAGCTGGTGAACAGAGTAAGGAAGCACAAGGACAGGATACAATGCCTCCACCAGCTATTAGAACTGGCTTACCCAGGGTTCTAGCGACATACCTTATACTTAATTCTGACAAAGCTTCAACTTCTAAAGGCTCAAAGGGAGTCAGAGAAGCTAGATGGACACCAATAGCAATGAATGATATGAAAGAAATTAAGCAAGCTGTTGTTAATTTTGGCTTGCACAATGCATATGTAAAGGAAATGATAAGGACTTGGGCTTCTAATGCTAGAGCTACTCCCCATGATTTCCATCAGTTAGTGTCTGCAGTTTTAGATAATGGACCTTCCTTGATGTTTGGAATTTATTTCAGAGAAGAATCCAAACATATGGAACAGCAAGGAAGAGCAAAAGGTATTGAGGTTTTCCAAGATCAAATTCTTGGTGCAGGAGAATATGCTGATCCACAGGTCCAAGCTCTTTATGACGATGAAGTACTGTGTCTATGTCACCAAGCAGCTTTAAATGCTTGGAATAGGATACAAGATCCAGCAAAAAGGGTTGAATCATATACCAGAATTAGGCAGGGACAGAGAGAACCCTTTATTGACTTTTTGCAAAGATTAATTAAGGCTCTGGACATAGGGGTAACAGACCCAGAAGCTAGACGAATACTTCTTGAATCTCTAGCTTTTGAGAATGCAAACATAGAATGCAAAAAGGTAATTGGGCCTTTAAAGTCTAGATCAGCACCTATGGATGAATGGATTCAGCATACGATGAATGTTGAGACGTTTAGCTATAATGATGAATCTTGGGTAGGAGAAGCGATTTCCAAAGCAATGAGGAGACATCAAACTGCCAGGTGTTTTAATTGTGGTAAATTAGGACATTTGCAAAGGGATTGCAGGCAAAGAATTTATAGGAATAATATCTCTTCTGGGAAGGACAAAAATAGGAGACCTCGGCCTTCAGGTATATGTAGGAGATGCGGTAAAGGCCGACATTGGTCCAACGAATGTAGATCAACAAAAGACAGACGGGGCAATCCAATATCATCGGGAAACTCCTTGGGGGGCCTCTCGCAGGCCCCCAAGCCAACAGTGGCCCAGTCATTCCCAGTCACAGTGGAGAACGTGCCTCACCAAGAAAATTAAAAGCTCCAATTTCTGCTGTAAAAAGTAATACTGGTCTAAATAATGAATTACGAGTGGAGGATGAGTCAAAAAACCCAATAGGACAGAGTAAACGTATATTTTGGCAGACTTCTATTAATGATCAAAGACCAAAGCTAAGAGTCTGTATAAATGGCACTTTTATTGAAGGCTTATTAGACACAGGTGCGGATGTAAGTATCATTACCCCAGAATCTTGGCATCCGAATTGGCCTCTTCAAGAGGTAGATGTTCAGTTCCTGGGAATTGGAACCATATCTCGTGTAAAACAAAGCACAAGATGGGTTGAATGCATAGGGCCCGAAGGGCAAATAGGAAGACTAAGGCCATATATAGCCAATATTGCCATAAATTTATGGGGCCGTGACCTGCTACAGCAATGGGATACCCAGATTAACATTCCTGTATTTCCAGGAACTCATAATTCTGGGAAGGATATGATGAGGTATTATGGAAAAAGGTCACCAGCCATTCAGGCTGTACAAGAACATACAGCAAATGCCAAACCTTTAGAGGTACCAACAGCCCTATCTTTAAAATGGCTAACTGAGAAGCCAATATGGACCAAACAATGGCCTCTAGCTGAAGATAAACTACAGGCATTGGAACAGCTGGTGCAAGAGCAACTAGATGCTCACCATATTGAAGAATCAACCAGCCCTTGGAATTCTCTCGTGTTTGTTGTAAAAAAGAAATCTGGTAAATGGAGAATGGTGACAGATCTAAGAGCTGTCAACAAAGTAATTCAACCTATGGGCCCACTACAATCTGGAATTCCTTTGCCTTCTCTGTTACCAAAAGGATGGCCTCTTATAGTTATTGATTTGAAAGATTGTTTTTTCACTATACCGTTACAAGAAAAGGATAGAGAAAAATTTGCCTTCACAGTGCCTACTTATAATAATTCTCAGCCTAATAGGAGATATCAATGGACTGTCCTCCCACAGGGTATGCTCAATAGTCCTACACTGTGCCAATATTTTGTAAGTAAGCCATTGGAAATAATTCGTAAACAATTCCCCAAGTCCATCATTTATCATTACATGGATGACATCTTGTTATCTGATTCAAATAAAGATACTTTAGAAAGGATGTTTGAAGAAGTAAAGAAAGTCTTGCCTAGGTGGGGATTACAAATTGCCCCTGAAAAGATTCAAAGAGGAAATTCTATTAATTACCTAGGTTACAGAATAGGGTTAGAGAAAATTAAAACGCAAAAGGCACAAATTAGGAGAGACCGGTTAAAGACTCTTAATGACTTCCAAAGATTGTTAGGAGACATTTCCAGTCTACGACCAGCTGTTGGGATAACACCTGATCTAATAGTTCATTTAAACAAAACCTTAGATGGTGATAAAGATTTGAATAGTCCAAGAGAACTGACAGCTGAAGCAGAAAAGGAACTGACAATGATTGAGGAAAAATTACAGGAGGCACATGTGGATAGGGTGAACCCAAATCTTAGCTGCATCCTAGTCATATTGCCTTCCAGAATTTCTCCTACAGGGATTCTAATGCAGAGGGAAGATATTATTTTAGAGTGGATATTTATACCTAATAAACCAAGTAAAAAATTAAAAACTTATGTGGAAAAAGTCTCTGAATTAATTATAAAAGGTAAGCTGAGACTTCGTCAACTAGCAGGTATAGACCCAGCAGAAATTATAGTGCCTTTTACTACTGAAGAAATAAAAAAGTTATGGGAAGACAATGAACCGTGGCAAAGAGCTTGTGCTAACTTTTTGGGAGAAATTAATAGCAACTATCCCAAAAGTGATAGACTTAATCTCATAAAAAGAACTTCTTGGATTCTTCCTAGAATTGTACGTGATGCTCCAATAACTGGAGCCCGTACGTTCTATACTGATGCAAATAAATCAGGGAAAGCAGGTTACAAGTCAGATGAATTGAGTAAGGTGGAACAAAGCCCTTATAATTCTGTCCAGAAGGCAGAATTATATGCCATTCTTATGGTGCTAAGGGATTTTAAAGAACCTCTTAATATAGTTACAGATTCACAATATGCAGAAAGAGTTATCTTGCATATTGAAACCGCTGAATTTATACCAGATGACACAGAGTTGACTTCATTGTTTATCCAGGTAAAAGACATAATCAGGAACAGGCTTTGTCCGATGTACATAACACACATCCGGTCCCATACAGGTCTGCCTGGTCCTCTAGCCCAAGGCAACGCTGAGATGGATCAGTTATTGATTGGAAGTGTGTTGCAGGCCTCAGAATTTCATAAGAAGCATCATGTCAATAGTAAAGGCCTAAAGAAAGAATTTTCCATTACTTGGCAACAAGCTAAGGACATTATAAAGAGATGTCCTACTTGTTCTTTCTATAATCAAACACCGTTGCCTGCAGGGAGTAACCCAAAGGGTACTAAGAGAAATGAAATTTGGCAGATGGATGTGTTCCACTTTATGGAATTTGGTAAATTAAAATATGTACACCACACCATAGACACGTATTCAGGTTTTCAATGGGCTACTGCCCTGAGCTCAGAAAAGGCTGATTCAGTAATCACACATTTATTGGAAGTTATGGCCATCATGGGTATACCTGCGCAAATAAAGACAGATAATGGTCCAGCATATGTATCTAAGAAAATGAAACGCTTTTTTGATTATTATAATATAAAACACATTACAGGTATACCAAATAATCCTACAGGTCAGGCAGTTATAGAAAGATCAAATCGTACTATAAAGGATATGCTGAACAAACAGAAAGGGACTGAAAATACCCCCAGAAATAGATTACATAATGCTTTATTAACCTTGAATTTTCTTAACGCTAATGAGAAAGGAACGACAGCAGCAGAAAGACATTGGATAATGGAAAAGTCTGCTGAACTAAATCAACCGATTTATTTCAAAGATGTGCTGACCTCTCAGTGGAAGCCAGGAGATGTGCTACGTTGGGGAAGGGGTTTTGCTCTTGTTTCCACAGGAGAAGAAAAATTGTGGATACCATCAAAATTAATAAAGTTTCGATTTGAAGAGGAGAAACCTCTTGGAAAGGAGAAATGACAACTCATCCACAATGATGATATTCATACAGGTGGTAAGAAAAACATATAGAATGGGGGCAGGGTTCTGTTCTTATCTCCACAGGAAAACACTCATCTTTGAGAAATTCAAGGGACCCTGGATGTTTGGATACCGACAAATGGAAAAATACCTGCCCAATAGGAAATATCAAGACAACTGAATGGGTTGTGTAAGTAATATTAAACCATATTTCTAAATTTATAAAGCTGGTTTTGAAGTTGGACTCTGGCTCAGTCCCTCTCCAATTCCAAGCCTGTTAGTAAGAGAAAAACCCAGAGTTTCTGGAGTTTCTGTCTCATGTCAAGAGCCATGATATGGGACAGAAAGAAATATGAGTTTAGAAAACATCTTTGCTTTTCTTCATATCTATCATACTTTTCATTGAATATATCTATCATGTCTTTCATTGAATATATATATATATATATGTCTATATATGTCTATATGATTAATGTTTAAGTTTTTCATAATGAACAATGAGTTTTTCCTGAAGTGACATTTGAAGTTTCCAGGAAGAAGATGGGGCCCCATAACAACAACTCCACCTGGTTGATATGACATCATGATACTGATAGCGCTACTACAAGACCTGCTTTTGGTACCAGCTGCACAAGACAGTTCCAACTTGGTTAGCTGAAATGGTGCACATCTTATACAACATTTTGGCCAGACCTGCACAAAATACTCAGAGACTATTGGCAATTTTAAAAGACATTGATCTTGAAATTTAACCATCATTTCACTTTCACAGGATCCCCCAGAAAGAACGTCGCCCCCATGACAGCTGGAAGTAATTCTAGAGGACGACGTCCCCTTTCCCAGTAAAGTTTGCCCCTGGGTTTAGGGACATCATTTAGGGGTTGATTATAATTAGTATACGATTGAGGGTTGGGGGAGGAATTTTATACGCTCAGGGATCATTTTGAAGAAAAAAAAAAAGAGGGATGATGGGATAATAGATTTGTAATTGTGAGTTACTGTTTTTAGACAAATACATTGGTATAGATTCTTGTATATTGATACAAAGTTAAATTATATTGACTATTGTACGCATGCATGTTTCTACCTCTGTTTAAAACATTTTTTATGTATTGACATATATTGTATTGATATATATATATATTGTATATATTTACCATATTGCAGTGTACATTTCTACCTCTGATTAAGATACTTATATAATGATTGTGTATTGATATATATTTACCTACTGCAATGTATATTTGTACATTGTTTATATTTGGAGGTCATTGTCCTCATTTGTTTCACAGTCGTTTATTGTCTTAGTCTTTAAGTTAGATAGATATTGAGACTTATATAGACTAATAGTCATCTAAGTTTGTCATTTATAATAGACTAATCAGGTTCTTTAGATATATAGAGATTATACTCAGTATAGATAGATAATCTTCAACTTCTTCAAAGAGCTGTAGAAAATGGCCTTTAATCTAACTCAGAGTTTTGTGGTAGTGAGACACAATTGCTCCTGGCAACACCACTCTATTCCCGAGAGAATGTTGAGCACCAAAGACACTCCACCTGGAGCCTTCTTTTTGGCAGAACTGGCCATGGGGCAAAGAAATGCCCATACCTCAACGACTGACAAAGATACAGAGCGTGCATCAATGGATAAAACAGGACTGTCATATCCTGCCAAGACAGGGTAAGATAGTTTTGAAAAGTTGCTTGCCTTTGAAAATGGTATGTCAGTTATGTTTGGCCTTAGCCAATGTTGGTTGCTTCAACGCTGCTAATGTGACTTTGGGTGATTGCCCAGGTAGCCAGTTGTCTCTGTGATTTGTTTCATGTTTTGGAAGTTGTTTTACTGAACTTCCTAATTACCCAGGTAACATTATTTCCCTTCTCAGATCTTTGATGGGGTTGAAGACTATATAAATGTAGTTACTTTCTCTCATGACTTGGCCAAGTTATTTATTATACAAGACCTAAGCTAGTTAGAATAGGATATTTGTACTTATTGTATATAATTTCATAGTAGGTTTAGAACTCTCTTATTTAAACAAAAGGGGGAGGTGTTGCGGGAGGTCCTCCCACTCATCCAGCCTATCACCGCTGAGGTACCAGCCCATTGGGGCGTGGTTTCTCTCCCTTTAAAAAAGCGGCCACTTCCCTCTCCTCTCTCTCTTCACTTCCTGCTCCGCTGGCGACTAGACTCCTTTCCTGGTTGCGTAGAGGGCTGTTGCTTGGGACAGTGATCTGTAAGTTTTTTCCCCTTTAAATAAATACCACCCTAATAATCATAACCCCGAATTGGTGTGGCATTGTTTGTGACTTACGCCTTCATCACTCTCATTTTCCTAGGCTTACAACTTTATATTTATTTATTTTTAAACTCAATTCTGGAATCTACATTTCTATATTCTTATATTCTTCAGTCACCACGATCTTCCTTCCCTTCTCCACCTGCAGCATGATGGGGGAAGTCAGGGACACAGACTTATTCCGATTCTTCTGCGGGGTGTGGGGGGGGGGGAGACCTGCCTCCTAGATGATTCTAGATCCTACCAGTTGACTGTCGACGTCAACCATCACAGGAGACAGTGCTAAACACGTTTCATGGTTTTGGGCAATTTAACTTCAAATGGTATGATAATATTTTTTTTCTTTTTCCATTTTCATGTGTGTGTGGTGTGCATGAGTATGTATGTTTTACATGCGTGTTGGCCCACTAGTATGTGGGGGGTGTTCACATGCATGTAGAGGCCTGAGGCTGATCTGAAGCATCCATCATTCTGGATCATTCTTCCACTTTATTCACTGAAGTAGGGTCTCTCAATCAGATCCAGAGCTGGCCAACATGGTTAATCCTGCTTTTCAGCTTGCTCTATGGGTCCCTGTTCAGCTGCCATTCCCACATGGACTTTACATGGATTATGGAGATCCAAACTCCCATATACCTGCTTGTGAGGGCAGCCGTTTAAGCGCTGAGCCTTCTCCAGCCCTACAATAAGACTGTAAACTGTATTATCAAACATTGCTTTTCTATGGTGTTACAGACAGATATGATGTAGCAGAGTGCCAAGACCCTGCGTATCTAGGCAAAGGATACGCAGGTGTTCCATGTGCATTTTCATAATAAAGACGCCAGGAGAGGTTGTTTTGAAAGGGTCCGTTATTGACTAGATTCAGTTGCCTGTCCTTCCTAATGTCAAATACCCATCTATTCCTAGTACTCATCTTTGTGTATAAATGCTATTCCTTTTTTGACAAAGGGAAATATCACTATAAAAATAGCTGATACCAGCTCTACTCTAGATAGGTGTAAAACAAACATTTTCTAAGATAAAACATATCATAAAATAGCAAAACGCTGGAATTGGTGATGTACACCTATAATCTCAGCACACAGGTGTTGTGGAATATTATTTTAAGATGTGTTACATTTGTTTATGCTGTAGAACATGTTTTTTTTTAATATTTATTTATTATGTATACAATATTCTGTGTGTATGCCTGCTGGCCAGAAGAGGGCACCAGACCTCATTACAGATGGTTGTGAGCCACCATGTGGTTGCTGGGAATTGAACTCAGGACCTTTGGAAGAGCAGGCAATGCTCTTAACCTCTGAGCCATCTCTCCAGCCCCTGGAACATGTTTTAATAATGAAAAATGTGTTGCATTTTTTTGTTTGTTTTGTTTGTTTTTTCGAAGCAGGGTTTTTCTGTAGCTTGGAGCCTGTCCTGGAACTACCTCTTGTAGACCAGACTGGCCTCAAACATCACAGAGATCTGCCTACCTCTGCCTCCCAAGTGCTTGGATTAATGGCGTGCGCCACCACCGCCCTGGCGCATTCTTTGATGTTGCATTTGTTTAACTTCAGGAGGCTGTGTTACTTTGCCTATCTGAAACATCTGATTGGTCTAATAAAGAGCTAACTGGCCAATAGCTGGGCAGATAAAGGATAAGTGGGGCCCGTAGGCAGAGAAAATAAATAGGAGGAGAAAAGTGGCAGAGGAGAAGAGGAGGACACTAGGAGCCAGGCATTCAGCTACACAGCCAGCACAACACAGGTATACAGAATAGAGAAAGATAAAAGCCCAGAAGCAAAAGGTAGATGGGATAATTTAAGAAAAGCTGGCAAAAAACAAGCCAAGCTAAGGCCAGACATTCATAAGAAAGAATAAGCTCCCATGTATTTATTTATTTGGGCACTGGGTGGCAGGCCCCCAAAAGAGTAAAAAATAATAACTACACCCAGGAGATAATGAGGAGGAGAGTTCAAGGCTAACTTTGGAAATCAATATAGCAATTTCTCAGAAAATTAGGAATCAATATACCTCCTCTTTCCTTTTGTGGCCATCACTGGATCGTAGCCACCAAAATGAAGTTCAATCCCGTTGTGACTTCTGATTGAAGCAAGAATGCTAAACGGCATTTCGGTACTCCTTCTCATATTTGGAGGAAGATCGATCGTGTCTTCCCCCCTTTCCAAAGAGCTGAGACAGAAGCACAGTGTTTGATCTACGCCCATTCGGAAGGATGATGAAGTTCAGGTTGTCTGAGGGCACTACAAAGGCCAGCAGATTGGCAAAGTGGTCCAAGTGTACGGGAAGAAATACACATCTACACTGAATGGGTGCAGCGAGAAAGGCTAACGGCAAACTGTCCACGTGGGCATCCACCCCAGCAAGGTGGTGATCACCATGCTAAAGCTGGACAAGGACCGCAAAAAGATCCTGGAAAGGAAAGCCAAGTCTTGACCAGTAGGAAAGGAGAAGGGCAAATACAAGGAGGAAATGATGGAGAAGATGCAGTAGAGGCATCTCAGACAGTTTTCATTAAAGACTGCTTAAGTAGCATGTGTGTGCGTGCACGCACGCGCGCGCACACACGCGTACACACACACACACATACACACACACACACACACACACACACACACACACAAAGAATCAATCTACCTCAAGACCCAGCTATACCACTCCTGGGCATACACGCAAAGGACATTTAATCCTACCACAAGGACACTTACTCAACTATGTTCAAAGCAGCTTTATTCATAATAGTCAGAAACTTGAAACAACCTATATGCCCCTCATTGGAAGGATGGATAAAGAAAGTGTGGTACATTTATACAATGGAGTATTACTTAGCTGTTAAAAACAAAGACATCATGAAATTTGCAGGCTAATGGATGGAACTAGAAAAAAAAATCATCCTAAGTTAGATAGCCCAGACCCAGAATGACAAACATGATATGTACTTACTTATAAGTAAACATCAGCTGTAAAGGAAAAAATAATTATGCTACAGTTCACAGGCCTAGAGAGTCTAAGGAATGAGGGCTTCAGGGCGACACAAGGATCTCCCTGGGAAGGGAAATAGAACAGATTTCAAGGGTGGACTGGGGGTGGCTGAGGAACACGGAGCCTGAACTGGCCATCTTTTTTTTTTTTTTTTTTTTTTTTGGTTTTTCGAGACAGGGTTTCTCTGTGGTTTTGGAGCCTGTCCTGGAACTAGCTCTTGTAGACCAGGCTGGTCTCGAACTCACAGAGATCCGCCTGCCTCTGCCTCCCAAGTGCTGTGATTAAAGGCGTGTGCCACCACCGCCAGGCCTGGCCATCTTCTGTAACCAGGCAATGCCTCAAGGATTGGAACACCAACCCTGCCATAGAACCTCCGACCTACTGTTTGTCCTGCCTGCAGATTGTTCTGGGGCCAGAGCCTAGAAGGATCGTCATCAAGACCAGAGAGACTTCATCCACACTGATGGGAGCGGATGCAAAGTCCAGCAGCCACACATTAGGCAGAGCTCAGGGATCCTGTGGCGGAGGGGGAGGAAGAATGGAGGAATCAGAGGAACAGGGACACCATGAGAACATGGCCCACAGAATCAACTGACTGGGTCTGGGGGGGAGGGCTCACAGAGATCAGGGAGCCTGCAGAGGTCTCGTGTAGGTCCCCCGCATGCATGCTAACTGCTGAGCAGCTCCATGTTCTTGTGGGATTCCCAACAGTGGGAACAGGGGCTCTCTATGACTTTTGCCTGCTTTAGGGACCCTTTTCCTCCTACTGGGTTGCTTTGTCCAGCCTTAATGAGGTGGTTTGTGCCTGGTCTTATTGTAGCATGTTACTCAATGTCTTGTTGATATCCCTGGAAGGCCTGCTCTTTTCTGAGGAGAAATGGAAGGGGGGTAGATATGGGAAAGAAGGGAGGTAGGGGAGGGGAAGAAGGAAAAACTGCAGTCAGGATGGAAGAATTAAAAAAAAAAGAATTCAAGGCTAGCTTCAATGACATAAAAAGTTCAAAGCTAGCATGGGCTATAAGGGACCAAGTCATTCAAAAAAGGAGAAGGGGCAGGAAGAGAGGGATGATGTAATGGGAGGGAGGGAGGAAAAGAAGGAGGGGGAGAAAGGAAGGAGATAGCAAGACGGAGAGTTATCGTAGTCCCTTGCTTTGTTTCTGTCATCAACTACGACAGACTACACCATCTACCAACAACAGAAGACACTGTTTGGGTCATGGCTCTGGAGGACAGGAATTCCTAGAACATGGTATCAGCATCAGGCAAGGGGCTTCACACTGCACTATAACATGCGGAGAGCAAGAAACAGGAAAGGAGACAGAGAAACTCAGGATGCATCTGTGGAGAACGCAGCGGTCGGGTGACTCCATCAGCACACTCACGAGGGTTGTACCCCTGAGAGTGAATCGTCCCCATCATCTCCCAAGGGTCTGTCCTCCTCTCAATAGCAGTTTAAGTAGCAGTTTAAATTTGACATGTGTGTCAAAGGCAACATCCACACCATAGTATATCAGAAGAACTTTGGCATCACCTTGGGGAGGTTCCCAGTGACCAAAACAAAATAGATGGTCCAAGCATCAAAATTTACTTCAGCTGCCAACACCTGAGCGCATGGCATGCATTCAATTATGAGCTCGTGGTGTGTACACGGGAATCTTCACGGGCTCCCTTGAAGAGGCTAGGACACCAACACTATCTGAAAGTTGGCAAAAGGAAACATTTATCCAGCTTCTCCGGGGAATTGCATCTCTGGATAACAAAGAGTTAACGTGGAAACCATGTTAGATTTTTGTTTGTTTGTTTGTTTTGTTTTCTATCCCAGTGTCAAGCCCTGAGAGAGCCCCATGTCTAGGATTTATTCTGGCTCTGGGTTTCTGTGGCTTCTGTCTCTCTAGTGAGACAGTCAACTGTGAAGCTCCTAAGACAGGAGAGGATACCTGTGCTGTGAGGTCCCCAGACCCCACTCAGACCATTAGACTACAGGATGGTGTCACCCACATTCTAGGTGTGTGGTCCCCCCAAAATCCTCTCTGGAAATGCCTTTACAGACACACCCTAAGCAGTGCTGTACTGACATAGGTGCTGCTCAACTCAGTCAAGTGGATACATTAATCACTAGAGAAAGGGTTTCTCCCACCCCCAGTGCCGAACCCAGGGTCTCAAGCAAGCCAGGCATGCGCTCTTCTACCCACTTATATATAACCAGCCTGAAAAGTTTTCTTTCTTTCTTTCTTTCTTTTTTTTCTTTCTTTCTTTCTTTCTTTTTTTTTTTTTTTGAGGCAGTATCTCAATATACAGCCTAGGTTAGTTCCCAACTCAAAATCCTCCTGCCTCTGTGTCCTGAGTGCTGGTATTCTAGCTGTGCACCACTATGCTCCAATTCTTATAGCTTCTTAAAATAATAATAACAACAATAACAACAACAACAATAAATAATAATAATAGTAATAATAATAATAGAGCCTGGAGAGAAGGCTCAACAGTTATAAGCACTGGCTGTTCATCCAGAGGACCAGGGTTCAGTTCCCAGCACCCACATGGGGCTCACAACTGTCTGTTACCACAGTTCCAGGGAATCCAGTGCCCTCTTCTGGCCTCCTTGAGTACAGACATGTACACTGCACACTGATAAGCACGCAGGTAAGACATGCATACACATAAAATAATAAAAATTGTTAACTAATAATGAAAAAAGATGGAGAATCAGACAAGAGATTTTTAAAGATTAAGAACTATTTCAGGAGCAAAGTAAGGATCTCATTTAGATTTTGATTAAAATAGACAATTTTGAAAATCCAACATAAAGAAAAAAGTGAACAGCTAGATACTCAATATTAAAATCATTGTTTGGTTTGATTTGGCTTGATTTCTAAAATAAATTCCTGCTATGTAGCCTAAACTGGCCTCAAACTCATGATCCTCCTGCCTCTACCTCCTATTTACTGGTTAAGGTAAGTATTTATCTGACTTTTACTTTTGTTTTTAATTTTATTTCTATCATTGTATGCATGTATGGTGTGAGAGCACACACGTCAAGACACATGTAGAGGTCGGAGGACAAGAGCTATTCTCTCCTTCCACTTGACATCCAGGTATCAAACTCGGGTCACCAAGGTTTTTGAAGAAAACACTACTGAGCATCTTGTCAGCCCTATCATTAGTTTTTAAAGGCACAACAATGACACTATGACTTTGTTTTAATGGAGAATCCTTATTTTTATCAGTAATATACTGAAATATTTATTGATAAAATAATGACATAGATATGCACCAAGTAACTGGGGGAGGGGACAGAATGGATGAAACAAGATTGGCCATGGATTGCCCCTGGGAGCATTTATAGGCACAGAAGGTATCTGCAAGCAGCGAGATAGAAGGTTGTGTGTGTGTGTGTGTGTGTGTGTGTGTGTGAGAGAGAGAGAGAGAGAGAGAGAGAGAGAGAGAGAGAGATGACAATAATCTTCCTCCCACCCGCATCAGCATCAACTTTTAAAGACGGGTGCCATCACCCAGTGAGCTAGAAACCTAAGGGAGCACTGGCTGCAGCAGTTTCCCCCACGGGGTTTGCTATCGCACCTCCCAAACTAGCTAACATTCTCTCTTTCGTTAGTCCTGCCCTAGTTCAGTCTCTAGCCCCAGCAGACGGAACCACCACACGGCCTCCTTCCAAAACATTCTCCCTCACTACAACCAGCTCTTCGGCCCGAGATTACTGTCACCAACATTAATATTACCTCAAATATGAATACAGTGTCGGTTAAGCTTACTATGAAGGGGGTGATTATTCTATAGACACACATTTCGAGTGTCTCTAGACCCTGCACGAACTACAGAAAACCAATTCCCTCCAGGCATGGTAGCACATACTTGGAATCCCACTACAGGAGGAGTCTTCATGAGTTCAAAGCCGGGCCCAATCTCTACCCAAAAGATCACCAACAGGTTCTCAATTAACTCTCATGTAATGTGAAGAGTATGTTTTTGCTGAGACCAAGGTCCCCGGAAAACTGAACAAGCATCGACCTACCCCACTGTCTCTGGAACATGGCTCTATTCTCTCTCCAAACCTGCGCGATTCTTGCCCTTATACGGTGCACTACCCCCTCAAGTCCGCCTTGCACCGTCACAGCCTCTCCCGCCGCGCTCCACGCCGCCGCGAGGTGGCAGGAGACCCACGGCTGCAGGCCTGGAGACAGCCGCCGGGGTGCAGTGACGTCACGCAACCCCGGCGCTGATTGGCCAGTTCCCCGACGACCTTGAGGGGGAGGAGCCCGTGGCCGAGCCGGAAACGTGGGGCGCAGCGAAAGCCACGTCCCGAGACTGGGCGTGCGCACGCCGAGAAGCCCAACGGCTGTGGGAGCCTCTGCACCTCCTCCCCTGGCCTGAGGGGGCACACTCGCTGCTCCGCGACCCGGGGCGCCACCTGCTGAAGGGGTCACACGGCCGCGGGCTGGGCGATCGCGAGGGGAGGAGTCACCTTGAGAGGAGGGACACAGTGGCGAGCCGAGAGCCCCGGAGAGGGCTCGCTTAGCGAGAGGAACACAAAGAAGAGGGGTGCAGCGTCGAGGGGCTCGGGGCACACACGGAGGTGGCAGTGTCATCCCCAGGAAAGGTCCCCCTGAAGGACAGCGGCCTCCGAGGAGCGGGATCTCGCCGAGGGGTGGGCTCTGGCGGAGGGAGGGGCTCCCCTGCAGGTGGAGGCTGCTCTTGGAGAGGGTCATTAGGACAAAGAAGTAAGGGGGTGTTCAGCGGGAGGAACCCCGGAATCTGAACTTCCCTTAGGGGAATCGGGATGGAGTGAGGAGGGGTCGGGGCAGGGCAGGGATGCGGCCAGAGGCTCCCTACACCGCCGACCACGGCCGCCCGAGAGGACAGGTGTTAGCGAGCCCCGAGATTAAGGGTGTCGGGGTCCGAAGACCCTAGAAATGGGCAGTCGGGGTGGGACGCAGGCCAGGCAGGCAGCGGGCTTGATCGGTGCAGCCCAGGGCGGAGGCCGCCCCGCGCCCGCCGTCCAACCCTAAGACCCCCCCGTTCTTCACGCCCGGCCTACGCGCGAGTGCGTACCTGAGGGGGCGTGGCCGGGGCGCAGCCGGGGCTCCGAGGAGTTAAACGCAAACCGGGCCCAGCCCCGCCCCGGGCAGGCCGCGCAGCCTGAGCCCGGCGGCGAAGCGGAGCAGCAGCCGCCCGCCCGCCTCCGCCCGCGGGGAGCCCGCCCGCCGGCGCCCCGGAGCGCCGCCGCCGCCCGGCCCAGGCCCAGGCCCCGTGCAGAGCGGAGAGCCGCGGCGTTCCACCGGGCCCAGCTCGCCAGCGCGGCGGGGGCGGGCCCAGGACCTTCGGCAGGTCCTCCGTCCTCCAGGCGGGAGTCCCGGCACCCGGGATCGGACTGGGCCGGCGCCCATGGCGAGCGCGGCCTGCCCGGGTCCCGGGGACCCGGCCATGTGAAGCAGGCCTGGGCTGGGGGCCCGGCCATGGCCGGGGAACGGCCCCCACTGCGGGGCCCCGGGCCGGGAGAGGCGCCGGGGGAGGGGCCGGGGGGCGCAGGCGGAGGCCCGGGCAGGGGCCGGCCCTCCTCCTACCGGGCCCTCCGCAGCGCCGTGTCCAGCCTGGCGCGTGTGGACGATTTCGACTGCGCAGAGAAGATCGGGGCCGGTTTCTTCTCTGAGGTCTACAAGGTAGGACCCACAGACGAGAGGGTAGAGGGGCGGGACCGAGCCTTCGACGGGAGGCTAGAACTTGGAGGCCCACAGCCTGGGTTAGAGATCCAGTACTTGAGCTAGCCACCCAACTTGCCCGGCACACACCGATCCTTGCCGCCCCCAGGTTCGGCACCGACAGTCGGGGCAAGTCATGGTGCTGAAGATGAACAAGCTCCCCAGTAACCGGAGCAACACGCTAAGGGAGGTGCAGCTGATGAACCGGCTCCGGCACCCTAACATCCTCAGGTTAGGGTGAATGGCCTAGCCTCTTACTGGGCAGCTTGCTGGGCAGGAGGGAAAAGGAAAGGTCCCTCGGAGAAGGAGGGAGATGCGGTGGAGCCCAGGCTCTCACAGCCTACCCCTTCTATCGTCTTTCAGGTTCATGGGGGTCTGTGTGCACCAGGGGCAGCTGCACGCTCTTACGGAGGTAAGCAACTAGGTGTAGGCCAGGAAAGAGGGAAGGCACCACACCTCCAAGTGGAAGTGTCAGAGGGCTTGGTGGATTTGCGGGAAGATTAAATAGGAGCCACCCGGGACCTTGGGACCTCCTCCAGCAGGAGGCTTCCTGAACTTCCTTTGGGCACACCACATCAGAATCCTCAGCTAGTCATTCCGTGTATCCCTGAGAACAGTGCCTGACCCATAGAACTTTCTGCCGTGATGGAGATATTTTGTATCTGTGGCCACACAGGAGCCACCAGCCACAAATGGGCCTGGCTAAAGCAAGAGCTACTGTGGCGGAATATCTGATTTATTTAAATGCGCTAGCTGGCATAACTAGCTACACATCGTGCTACTGTGATGGACAGGGTGGCAGCCTAGGCTATAAGTGGGAACCTTAGGGCTGGCTCTTCTCATCTTTGTGAGTGTCACCTGGCTCATGAGTGGCAGACATAGAATACAGATTGACCCCTTGACAGTCATTCCTCTTCTCTTTTCCCTGTGTTCCCAGTATATGAATGGGGGCACCCTTGAACAGCTGCTGAGCTCCCCAGAACCCCTATCTTGGCCAGTCAGGCTCCACCTAGCACTGGACATTGCCCAAGGCCTACGGTACCTACATGCCAAAGGTGTGTTTCACCGAGACCTCACATCCAAGGTAGGCTGGCCAAGGTGGGCGGGAAAATGAAAGAGGGTTTGTGCCTATGAAGCCATGATCGGCCTGTGGATGTTGGCATGTGGGGTAGTAGATATGCTCAGATGTTGGGGTGACAGAGTGCTGGAAATTGTTAAAGAACAGGGCTAGGAGTGCTGTGAGGAACGAGGTGTCACACCGAGTGTTGAGTGACATCGCGATAATGGGGTGCGTTGGAGAACTGGGAGGGAAGGTTGAGGTGAAGACACTGGGCTTTGGGTATACACTGGGAGACCAGAGAACAGGTGATGGGTGTGTGAGGATGCCTATGTGTGTGTCAGAACTGTCTGGTCCGAAGGGAAGACCGAGGCTTCACAGCTGTCGTGGGTGACTTTGGACTAGCTGAAAAGATTCCTGTGTATAGGTGAGGTGAATGCCCTTCATACCCCAAGCCTCCCAGGGATCCCCTATACAGTGACATTTTCTGTGGGTGGGGAGAGGGCTCACCCCATCCTCTTTTCCTGGGGGGAGATATCTGAACAGGAGGTTCTGACTGCCCTGCTCCTGCAGGGAAGGGGCAAGGAAGGAGCCGTTGGCTGTGGTGGGCTCCCCGTATTGGATGGCTCCAGAGGTGTTGCGGGGAGAGCTGTATGATGAAAAGGTAAGAGCCCTTGAAGAGAGCCCTATGCAACAACAACCTACTAAATACTCAGGACCTCCCCCTTCTCCATATCCCTCACTGTCACCCTTCCCACACAAGATAACTGCCAGCTCCGCCCCCTGGCATGGCCCATCTCCCACCTCCAGGCTGACGTCTTCGCCTTTGGGATTGTCCTCTGTGAACTCATTGCCCGAGTACCTGCGGACCCTGACTACCTGCCCCGCACTGAGGTAAAGTAACCTCCACACTAGGTGCCTCATAACCATGAGGGCTCCCTGGAGGCTGACGTCCTCACAGGGGGCACAGACAGACAAGGAAGGCTAAGTTGGTAGTTCCTCCTCTGTCCCCACAGGACTTTGGCCTGGATGTGCCTGCTTTTCGAACACTGGTGGGAAATGACTGCCCACTGCCTTTCCTGCTTCTGGCCATCCACTGCTGCAGCGTAAGCTTCCCGCCCCACCCCATCCCTCCCCATCCATGAGTTGTCTTCTAAGTCCTGGGTGAGAAGGGGAGGGGAACTTCCCCTCTTCCTGAGCCTCGAGTGGAGCTGCCCTGTCTTTACCCATCAGATGGAACCCAGCACCCGTGCCCCTTTTACTGAGATCACCCAGCACCTGGAGCAGATCCTGGAGCAGCTGCCTGAGCCTGCTCCCCTCTCCAAGACGCCCCTCACTAAGGCTCCGTTGACGTACAATCAGGGTAAGTGAGCATGACCTTACCCAACAGAAGTCCTGCCTCTCCTGAGAATCAGTTGTCTGGAGGAGGCTGAGGGGATCTACTGGTTTTGGAAAGACTTGGAGTCAGGTGAAGTGGGGTAGGATGGAGAGGCTTCTCAGCCCAAGGGAGCAGAGGTAGGGAAGAAAAAGTAGAAAGGTAGCTGGGGGAGGGGCTGCTGGTCATCAGGTCGAGGCGCTTGCATAAGGACCCGAGTCCTGAAAGTCTCCTCTGACCTCTGACCTCCACCTCCAGCTCCATCATCCTATGGTTCACACAGGAGTACACATAGACATGAGTACATCTTTTTTTTTCCCCTAAGGAAAATGGTAGCTGGAAATAGCAGCCCTCCCTTCCAGAGCACCTGTAGGGCACCCTCTCTCAGCTCTTGCCCCACCACCTTCCTAGGAAATAAGGGCCTCAATCTTTGTGAGCAGATGCAGAAAACACACCTACCTTTCTTTCTACAGGGTCTGTTTCAAGAGGAGGTCCCTCTGCCACACTTCCCAGGCCAGACCCCCGGCTCTCCCGTAGCCGGTCAGACCTCTTCCTGCCACCTTCACCAGAATCACCTCCCAGTTGGGGGGACAATCTAACACGAGTCAACCCCTTCTCACTGCGGGAAGACCTCAGGGGTGGCAAGATCAAACTCCTGGACACACCCTGCAAGCCGGCCACTCCACTGCCCCTGGTACCGCCATCACCACTGACCTCTACCCAGCTGCCCTTGGTGACTACTCCAGAGACCTTGGTCCAGCCTGAGACCCCTGCCCGCCGCTGTCGCTCACTACCTTCATCCCCTGAGCTCCCCCGGCGGATGGAGACTGCACTGCCAGGTCCTGGCCCTTTCCCCGTGGGCCCCTCTGCTGAAGAAAAGATGGAATGTGAGGGCAGCAGCCCCGAGCCAGAGCCCCCAGGGCCAGCTCCCCAGCTGCCTCTGGCTGTGGCCACTGACAACTTCATCAGTACTTATTCCTCAGCCTCTCAACCCTGGTCTCCCAGATCAGGACCTCCCCTCAATAATAACCCCCCTGCTGTGGTGGTCAGTTCCCCGCAAGGATGGACTGGGGAGCCCTGGAACCGAGCACAGCATAGCCTTCCCCGGGCAGCAGCCCTGGAGCGGACAGAACCCTCGCCACCCCCATCAGCTCCTCGGGAGCCCGAGGAGGGCCTGCCCTGCCCTGGCTGCTGCCTTGGCCCCTTCAGCTTTGGCTTCCTATCCATGTGCCCCCGCCCCACCCCAGCTGTTGCCCGCTACCGCAACCTGAACTGTGAGGCGGGCAGTCTTCTCTGCCACCGAGGGCACCATGCCAAGCCACCCACACCCAGCCTGCAGCTGCCTGGGGCACGCTCTTAGCAGTGAGGCCTGCGACCTCAGGCTTCCAGCCTTGGCCTTCAGGATAGCCTGTAAGGACAGAGCGCACTTGCTGGACAATGCCAGCCCCAGATGGGCTGACTGGCTCTTCTCCCCGTCTAGGGGAGCCTCAGCATGGTCCCAATGGACAGAGCACTTCCTATCTGACCCCTGGGTTCGCCTTCCCATGGGGATCACTGAACTAGACACAGCATTGCTGACACACAAGACTAACACGTGCAAATTATTTAAAAATATTTCAATAAAACTGCCTGGCTGGCTCCGGGCCATCCATCCACTCAGCGGTGCGCCCTCCTCCCCTGACCCATCTCCAGTTTGGGAAGTTCTTAAGGGAGGCCAAGTCCACTCCCTTCCCAGGAATAGTCCAGTTTCTGGGCGACTTTGAAGCAGGCAGCAGGTTGCCAGGCCAGGATCAGCCCTTAGCTGAGCATGCCCTAGAGTAAGGGAATGCTTGAGGAATCGCAGGCCACAGGTTAAGGATGTAGGTCACAAGCTCTTGTTCCTGTGTCTGGAAAAATAAAGCAGCAGCAAGCTCTAGGTGACTGTCACTAACCCTCATCCAGTTCACCCTGTCTTCCTGCTCCCCTGTTCAGGATGTACCTGTCCCCTTTCCCTGCCTAGGCTGGCCCTACATAAGCAGACTGAGCCACTGGAGATTGTGGATTTGACAAATTTGGGAACAGATTTTCCCTCTGTCCTCTGGGCCTCTGTCCCCATGCACACAACTATGCCCGCTCTCCATCCCCCGTGCTTACCCGTTTCAGTGCAGGTGATCCCCATCAGGAAACCGGAAAGCTTCCAGCTCACAAATGCCAGGATAAGAGTCTGTACACTTTGAGAGATATCTTTGCCATGATTCATACCATTTCACTAGCTTCATACAATATGAGCTTTGAGAATAAGATACAGGTGATCTGTAAGATTGTATAAGATACGGCAAGTAGAATTGGAATACACTCTGATCCCCTCCTTTCCCCTTATTTTCTGAACTTCAGCTCAAACAGCCCTTAAGGCCATGGAAGAAAGCTTACCAAAGTCATAAAAGATGAAAACTCCACCTAAGGAGATGGGTTCACTGGCGTATGCCTTTAATGCCTTAAACCCAGGAGACAGGCAGGCCACACTACATAGTAAGACAGGACCATCTCAAAATCATGGGACATGAAGTAGCCACAGCTACTCATTCTGCTGCTCTCTGCTTGGGGCAGTTCTAGTGGCCCAGTTGGCGTGGGCTAAGCAAGCGCAGCTGCAGTTTGGGCAGCTTGTCAAGGCTTAGAGAGTTCAAGGCCAGCAGCACTTCTCACTGGCTGTGACAGATGACACAGACCTCAACCTACTAATTCCTTTTTTGTTTTGGGTTTTGTTTTGTTTTTCAAGACAGGGTTTCTCTGTGGCTTTGGAGCCTGTCCTGGAACTTGTTCTGTGGACCAGGCTGGCCTCAAACTCACAGAGATCCACCTGCCTCTGCCTCCCAAATGCTGGTATTAAAAGGCGTGTGCCACCACCGCCTGGCTGTTTTTGTTTTTGTTTTTTTGAGAAGGGGAGTCTTGCTGTGTGGCACAGGCTGGCCTTAACTCCCAGTCCTACCTCAACCTCCTAGGTGCTAGGATTACAGGAATATGCCATTGCAACTTTCTTAAGTATGTGCTAGAGACCTCCAGGCGCTGTGGGTGGAATGTGGAAGAAGAGTGCAGGTCCATGCAAAGACTTAGCAGGTCAAGGCACTAAGCCCAGTGACCCGAGAGTAGTCCCTGAGGACCACATGGCAGGAGAGAACTGACTCCTGCCTGCCACATGGCATCCCTCCTCAACACACATTTTTAAATCAAGACTATCTTAAACAGTTAAGTAGAAGAAACAAATTACAATGCTGATTTGTGGAAGAGTTTTGGGAGCGGAGTTTAGGGAAGAAATATCTATGAGAGACTGAGTTGACAATACCTCAAATTCTTCTTAGCTTGCCAATGGTTTTCTTCATTTTGGTTTGGCTGCTGGATCCAATATGACTTTGAATCATTTAGCAACTCCCCTAAGCCATTGGGCAGAGAGACCTGAGGGGATTCAGAGAGGTGTGTGAAAAGTAGTGAGAACGTGGAACAAAATGGGGACACCCTAGGAGGCTTAAGAGTTTACTTAGCAAGAGACCTCGCCCATTTAGTACACGAATTAATTGCTCCTGCATCCTTGCAGGGCTGCCAGATACAGCCCACTCTCCATTTCACCTCTCAGCTGAGTAAGAATCTGGAATGGAGTCAGTCTGAACTTCTGGTCTCAGGCAATGGAGCGTCCGGGTCTGGCCCCACTCCCCTGAGAGGCAAGGGCAGGCCAGCACGGCACACACTAAAGTGGAGAGGTTCAGGATTCACCTCTCACCAGTGCTAAGCAATAGGAGCCATGGGACAACACAAGACTGAGGATGCCAAAGCCAGTGGCTCATCTCCTGGCAAATGGTGTGACTGTCCATATCTGTCACGGGGAAGCAATGCAAACCATGGCATGTGGCAGCCGTGCACTGCTGTTCCTGACTCAATGACACACCTCCCTTTACCAGTGGCACCCACTTCAGGATATGGAGAAGGGCATGCTCACTTGATAAGGATACTTATCCGATTCTTTGGCTACGGAAGCCAGTTGGGAGGACAGAGATGTGCAGTATTTCTGGCTCTCTTGCCAACTCCTGAGAGTGTGTGAGATGTAAAAGCATCTTCCCTCATGCTGTGTCCATCCCAGCGGACAGCAGGTGTCTACAAGGCAGAAGGAATATGACAGCCACACTTGGAGTAAGGTGACTAGTTGGCCAGCTGGTTGCTAACAGTAGTCCCTCGGGTCTACTCTAATATCTTCATCAACTTTAGCTCTTCATCTTTGCAAGCTTTTTGCCTTTTCGGGAAATGTTGTACTTCTTAATGATATGGGAAGCTTATTTTAATGGAGCTAGTGTTCCTGTCCCTGGCTTCCGAAAGGTTAAAATCTGCCCTAACACTGGTCAACCTTGCCTGGGCTTCCACATTGGTCAAAGGACTTCTCATTCATTCACTCATTCATTCATTCATTCCATTTACTCCTTAACACATCTCCACTGCACATTCAAAGTTTGCCTCACTCCTCCAGCCCCTGGCAACATCTCTTGCCACAACTCCCATAAGCAGACAGACTTGGTTCCCCTTTTTCTGAAGTTATGAACACTATCCATTTCCATATTCCCACTTAAAGACACCTATTTCTGTTGATTTCCAGGTTACCTTTAAGGGATAAACATCCTCCTTAACATCCCACACTCCACTCTGCTCTTGATCCCAGTCACCTTTCCTATTTCCATTTGATCCATCAGTTCTCGCTCCAGTCACTCAGAAAGCATTCCCTATTCCTGCCCCCTCTCCTATCTACATTTTCTTATGTCTCCATCACACTTCCCCTATTGATCTGCATTGTGACTTAAAGATTTTTTGATTTGGTGTGACTTGAAGAGAGTGAGAATAAAAAACATGCTGAAAGGTCTTGAAAGTTCTGTGTGTGTGTGTGTGTGTGTGTGTGTGTGTGAGAGAGAGAGAGAGAGAGAGAGAGAGAGAGAGAGAGACAGATCTCATCATGTAGTCTAGGCTGGGCTCAAATTCCTCATCCTCTTGCCTTAGCTTCCTAAATGCTGAAGTTACGAGTGTGGTCACCATGTCTGACTCAGGATTCTTTTGTTACATTATGAGGAAGAGAAAAATAATGTCGGATTTTGCATAGAGGAGTTTTGCTCTCTCTCTCCACATCTCATGTCTGTGCACATACTGGAGTGTGTTAGCCCATCACTGCCTAGATAACTAATTAGAATGGCATGGCCTGGCTGGGACAGCATGGTCAGATTTATGGGTTTTTAGGATTTCCCCAGAAACCTGAATGTGGTAGCTTGAACAGAATGGCCCTCATAGGCGCATATATTTGAGTGTTTGGTCCCCAGTTGGTGGAACTGTTTGGGAAGGACTAGGAGGTGTGGCCTGTGGAAGAAGGTGTGTCAGTGGAGGCAGGCTTTGATAGGTTTCAGAAGACTCCTACTCCCACGTACTCTCTCTGTCTCCCACTTGAGACACAAGCTGCGAGCTCTCAGCTGTTCCTGTTGCCATGTGTTTGCTCCTCCATCATGGACTCTGACCCGCTGAAACCACAGACCCAAGGTTGCCTTGGTCTTGGTGTTTTGTCACAGCAGTAGAAAAGTCACTAGACCCCAAGTGAGTACCAGGTGAGTGGCCACCATCCAGTACCAGGTGAGTGGCCACCATCCTATCTGACCTGCCTTGGAAGGCACCTCAGAGAATCCCCACAGAAAGCTGGCTATAGCCATATTGATGCACTCTGGGTCTGATTGAGAGATCCTGCCTCAATGAATAAAGTAGACGAGCAATCAAGGATGAATCTCTGCATCGACATGTGCACACACAAATGCATGCATACATATACACATGCAACACAGACACACGAAAATGGACAAGGGGGAATTGGTGCCATTGTGAAGATTGTCCTCCATTTGGGTCGGGTGAGGGTAGTTAAGAAGAACACCCAGCTGTGGCAGTTGTCCTAAAAAGATCGGGATCTGCAGAACACAAAATGCCCAGATAGACTTGGTGGAACCATTCTGATGAGCTGATGGTGGTGGCCCCCACTGAACATGCTGGAAAAGCAGTGGGGAAGGAGTCCCTGTGGAAAACACACTGGCTGCTGCAGAGCGGAGCCTCAGTGGCACCAAGCTGTCATCTGTACAATGGGTCACACCTGATGCAGGCCTAGACTACGTTGTCAGCTGGGTTCATCCAGGGTTGAGTTTTTAATCAGTCTAGTGCACCAGAACCAGGGAACTAAAGAGTAAGTGATTGGGTAATAGACCCTGGAACCCAAGACGGATAGGGAGAGAAGCAAGGATAAGAGAGGGCTGTTGGGAAGAAAGAAAACTGGGACTCCACAGGCTGGATGCCTTGGGAAGGCTGGAGAAGTGTAGAAAGCCCTGTTGGGCTGGGTAGCTGCAACCAGAGTAGATGTCTACATCCAGCTGTGGACAGATGAGCACCATGGGATGTCAAGGTCTGAAGTGTAGCTATGGGAATGGCCAGGGACTGGAAGTCATGGAAAATAAGACGGTTAAGGAGAGGGGCTGGGAGATGGCTCAGCAGTTAATGTGTTTGTCACAAAAGCGTGAGGACTTTAGTTAAGGTACCCAGCACCCATAGGAAAAGTAGAGCTGATCACAGCCGTGCTCGAGGTTGAGTGGAGAGATTCTATCTCAGAAACTAATCTGCAATGGCACACACAGGGGTGGGGAGGGGAGAGGAAGAGAAAAGGCACCCGCGAATGCACGTTCTCACGCACGCACCCAGAACAGGAGCATACGGAAATGAGAGCCATGAGTGTGTGCCTGCAATCTTGTTGTCTCAAGTTTGGTGGAAGCATCTAGATGCCTCTGGGTCAGAAAGAGATTTGGACAATGTGATATGGGATCTATGGAGAGTACTTCCTTCCCTGCTACATGATCCACCATAGAGCTGAGTGCATCCCCCTAAACCCAGTGTTCAGCTTGGTCCTTCTCAATAACCAAGTCACGGCCCAGATCAGTCCCTGCTCCGGCTCACGGCCCCTTTCCTGAACAACTCACTGAGCTCTGGGCAGACTGGCCACTAGAGACTCCTGGATTCAGCCTGTCCCTCACAGGCCATCCGCCCCACCTCCCTGATCCCAGAGTAGATACCTGAGGAACAGGAAAGAAAGCGCCTCAGTGTGTCCCGCATGTTGACCAGCCTCTGGTTCAAGTCCCTCCTCTGCTGCTCCTCCCTTTCCAAGTTCTCCTTGGTCCTCTGTCCCTCAGACTGGCAGGCCTGTAGCTGCTGCTCCGTGACCTCATGGATCTTCTGCTTCTCCTGTAAAGCGTCCTGACTCAGGGACAGCTCTGTCCGAGACTCCTGCAGATCCCCCTCCTTCTGCTCCAGCTGAGCTGTCTTCTGCTTGAGCTGCTGCTGCAAGCTACTGTTGGTGGCTTCCAAAATCCTGGTAACCTGCTGGAATTGCTGAGACACCTGCAGATCTGGTTGGCCATAGAAGAGACTGGTTGGGTGTAGCAACGCACACCCGTATCCCTGCCTAGGGAAGGCTGAGATAGGAGGATAGCAAGTTCGAGGCCAGCCTGGGCTACATATGAAGAACCTCGGCCGAGGGAGCAGGGAGACTGAGGATACGTCTTCCAGCTGGTACTCTAAGACTATAGTATCAACCTTTTTGGCTTCTTGTAACTTCTTGTATTATGTGCTAAATTTAAGATCTAGGTGCCCAGTGTTTAAGGAACTCCTAAATGGGTAAGGATAATTTAGGAAGGCAGGTCACTCCAGGACAGACCTGGCTGGAAACCAGACCCAAAAGCCAAGGATGTTGGGACAGTGTCTTTGAGCCTTCCCCATGAAAAGCCAAGTAGGGGGAGAGAAGAGATGTTTAGAATGAGTGGGGAATGGGGTACCCATACTCACAGCGAACTCCTAAGCAGATGGCAGCCACCCCTAACATCAGACAGGCCAGGAGAAGGCCCAGCAAGAAGTATTGCAAGCCGACTGCGGGACCTTAAGGGACAGGAGTGAGAGGCAGTCAGTCCCAGGGCAAAATATACTCATTGAGAGGATGGGAAGCACTCCTAAAGTGGACTTTGTCAGTCAGGGAATAAGAGCTGGGGATCGTAACTGGTGAAAAGGATTGAGGGGGCGTTACCCGACAGAAGGAGCTAAATTTCATACAGGGGAAGGGACCTGGAGTCATGTGACTAGGGGCCATCCCAGGGACTTGTGGTACGGATTGACTCCGGGTGCAAACAATCACTAGCGGGATGAGGTAGGTTGTGGAGTGGCTGAGCTGTCGTTGAAGTCCCAAAGGCTCATTTCCAGAAAGAGTAACACAGGGCATAAGCCAGCCCACCCCTCCGGGATGAAGTTTGGCATCCCTGCCCGGCACCCGCGGGTGCGCTGCTGGTGAATGGCGCGCTGGGGCTGCGGGGGTCGGGTGGGGGTGGGGATACGCACAACGAGAAATCCACCCTACAGCGGGCGACTTCACGGGGCTCCAGGATGCAGCTTGCTGCTCTGATCTGACGCCTGCCGAACAGGGGAGCGTCCGAAGTGAGGGTGGAAAGTCCCGGTAACCTCCCTTCTCCCCAGTACCACACCATGCTGAGACCTTGGCCTGTCCTGGACTAAGTGCAGTGGCACAGTCACTCTCGGTACTTCCTCTGCCGCCCCGGGACTCATGTCTCTGTCGCCTTTGGTGGTTTTGTGGATGGACCCTGCTCAGCTCCTGCTTGCTCCTCAGAACTGCCACGCAGGGAGGTCCTTACCCGGAAGCCCTTCTTGGATTGCTTTCGCCACACTTCCCTCATATCCCTCATTTCTCTCCTGGGTCCTCCTTTCCTTATCATTTTCTCAGGGTCGTGACTCTCATTCCTCTTCCCACTCTTGTTCCCCACCCATCTCGCACCTGGCTGCCCTGATCCTGCTCCCAGTTTACCGCGAGGACCCTTCTGGGACCGTTCATCTTGCCCCTAGCTCTCAGAGAACTTGTCCTCAAGAAAGGCCCTGCCACTTTCTCCAAGACTGCTCTTCGCTCCCCAGATAAAGGCGCCTGTCATAAACACATCCCTGGGCCTCCATACCTGCTTTGTCCACTAGTGTAGAGGAAGCCAAGCCTGATGCCCCTCCTGAGACTGGAGACACTTGCACATTCTCGTAGGTGAGTTCTCCATCCTCGTAAGCCTCACAGTCTGAAGAGGAAAGGTCCCAAGAAGGAGTCAGGAATGAGGTCTGGAATGGGGGTGGAGTATGAAAGAGGGCAGCTATATGCAGGACTTACCGAGGTGATTAGAGACGCTGTTCTTCAAGGGCATCTTCACAAAGCGCAGGTCTGCGTAGGTGATGGCGTCAGCCATGGCATTTGGCACTTCTGCCAAAGGTCTTCCAGCTAAACCACTGGCCCACACCTCCCTGGCCACTCTCCTCCCTTAAGCATTGAGTTCTCTGTGACTGTAAGGCTCAGTGCTTTGCAGTATGACCCCAAACCAAAAAAGAGGAAGGCTTCTGGCAGATGGACTCAACGAAGCAGAAGAGATCCCTGGGTTGAAGCCAGAGGACCACGAAGGGCCACGGAGGTCCAAGGAGGTCCAAAACACAGGTGTTGAAGCTAGCCTGGACCTGTGTCCAGCCAGCGCCCCTCCCCACATATCCTAGACTCACTTTGGCCTCCACAGTACTTAAGATCCACACAGTCCTGTATGTTCCCTGGTTGGCCACTCCCCTCCTGATGGCCATTTACTGAGATCTATCAATGGATACTTGGGACTTCTTTGTTCTCAGCTGACCCAGGGCACGTCCCCATCTCTGCTCCAGATTGCAGCTTCATCCTCAACCATCAGTTTGCGGGTTCCTACCCTGGAACCTTAGCTCCTCCTCATTCTGGGGGTTCCAGTAGGCCCATGCATGACTCAGCAGGATTGGGTGCTTAGTTTGGTAGCTTACATAAGGCTTGTGTCTCCCATTTAGCATGGAGCACTTCTGGGGTGAGCCTAACTCCTCTCCTGCTTGCTGAACCTAGAAAGCTTTCCTGGGAATGTGACGGCTTGTTTGAGGACAAAAGCGAGGCAGGAACACGCTGGTTTTCCTCTGTGAACACCCAGATTCCCCACTTCACAGCTTTTTCCTGCTGTCTTCCTGATCACACCTGTGACCAGGTGTCTGCTTCCGTTATGCATCCTTCCCTTAACATCCTGTGGCATCCTCTGTGTCCCCACATCAGAGCCACATCAGGGATCAGTGTCCACTCGGTAGGGGTTCGGGAGCAGCTCTGGGCTGCGTTGAAGGGCTAACCTGGAGCAACCGTAGTCCACACATCCCTTCTAGGGGGGATGAAAGGAAACTGTGGGCGTGGATTTCAAGAAGGGATGCGGTGGGTTGGAGGGATAGCTCAGTGGTTAAGAATACTGGTTCCATTCCCAGCGCCCACATGGCCATTCACAATCATCTGTGACCCCTCAGTCATCAGCCCGGCACATAGTATACAGACATACATACAAGCAAAACACTCATATACATAAAAATAAAATAAAACTTAAAAAAAGGTGGCCATGGCTTCCTAGGCTGAAGTGAGGCAAAGAAACGCCCCCTTGTTGTAATTCTTCCGTTAGAGGTCCTGGGGACTGGAGGTGTAGCTCCATGGAACACTGGAGTATGATGGTCTGGCCTCACTTCCCAGCGCACACAGACACGCATACAGTCCAAACATTGCCCCATCGTTCATCCCCAGAGAAAATGGCCTCTTGGGTCAAGTGTTGGGACACACCTTCAATCTTAGAAATCAGGAGGCAGAGACAGGCACAAATGTAGCCTGAGAGCCAGAGGCCAGCCTGGTCTACACCATGAGTTCCAGGCTGGCCAGGGTTATATAGTGAGACCCTATCTCAGAGAGAGAGAGAGACAAAGACAGAGACAGAGGAAGACACACAAAGAAACAGAGACCCAGAGCGAGCAGAGGCGTTTGCAGAGGAGACCACAATGTACGAAATTGTTGTAGGTGAAGAAGGCCTGGCTGACAGTGGGGCTGAGCGGAACAGCGCCCGCAGGGCCTATCTACTGTTCTCTTACTGCAGTATAGCCTGTTAAAGGAATCCCAAAAGGCCTTCATGGTTGGGGGGGTTGGAACCGGATGAGGTATGAAGGTGAGAAAACCCCACCCCCTTTTGGGCCACATCCGCCCCGCCCCACCCCCACCAGCTGTCCTGCAGCTGCGGGTAGGAAGAAAGAAAAGGTGAAGTTCCTCACCACGTGCTACCCACTCATGTGACTGGTGGTGTTGGGCGGGGCCAGGTGATGTTGGGAGAGCTTTCTTGCAGTAAGTAGCCTGGTGGAGCCTGCCTGCCCCAGAGAAAGTGTGGCCCCTGGGGCTGAAGGGCAAACACACTGTCACCTGAGCAAAGCATCTGAGGATAGGCAGGTGCACGCATACGTCTGTGTGTGCTCGCGTGTGCACAGCCCGCCCCCCCCCCCCCCCCGCACTTTGTGGCCTGTTAGGGGTGTCTGTGGGAGGGGTGGAGTGTCTATGTCAAAGCCACCCCTGGAGAACGAAACAATGAAACACAATGCGTCCTGTGGGCTGAGGTGACTGGTGTGAGCTGTCATCTTTTGCCACGACGGGAAACGATAAGAGAGCCTCTTCAGAAAATCCATCATAGGTCAAGACAGCAGGTTTTACAAGTACTTCCTTTTTGAGATTCGTTTGTGTTTTAAGGGTTCTCTGCAACAGCTGTTAACGGTCCCTGCCTGCTTGACTAAAGTTTCCAGCACCTTCCTCCAGGCAGCATCTCGGGTCCTCCCCCAGATACTGGCAGCGGACTGGTGACTCCCTGGGGGCCTGTGGGGGCGTGCGAGAGTGAGTGGGAGGGTTCAGAGCAGCTGGTGTCGGGAATGGGTGGGGACAGTTAGGGCGCTGCATCCGTGGTACCCATGTGGGCATGGACAGGGCCCACTTTAGGACACTGGCATGGACTACAGACGGTGTCTCAGTTTCCAGAACCCCAGTACACGGGTGAACATGACCTGTAAGGCAGGGAAGATGCCCAAGCCTGGCTTCTAATTTGCACTGGAAACAGCATCAGGGACCCTCAAGCCATTACCAAGAAAGTGTCACTGAGCTGGAGCTGGGCTGAGGGGCGCAGCTCACCTGCATGGCCTTAGAGTCTTCATCGGGCGTGATCTGGGCTTTGCTCCTCCTTAGCCCTCTGGTGATGGGGAACCATCTCTTCACATTGTGCAGTCCCGTCCGTCTTAGGCCAGCTTGTAGTGCAAGGATGAGATGGGACACATCCTGAGGATGCCCAGGAGAGCAGCTGTCTGTACACCTTGATCGACTTCTAAGTGGTCTTGTGTTTTACAGAGGGGAAATTGATCGGGGGGTGCAATTCTCGCCTTTCCTGGGTGTGTATGAAAGTCTGCAGTATTGGCATTCACATTACCTTTCAAAGCTGAACACCTAGACGTCTGGGACTCAGCTCTCCACACTGCCCAGACGTCAGGAACACTGGAGATCAGACCATGACCTGAAATCGGATACCATGTGGACAAACACCACAGCCTTGCCTTGCCCTGACCGCCCCTCTGCTTACTATGGAGAATGGCTTGTCTAACTAGGACAGGGGGACCGGCGGTGAACTTGCTCTGTGTCATTTTGGTCATGCAAGTCCAGCAGACATCAGGAGACTCTGAGCTAGACTGTACCTTCAGCATCACTGTGAGTACTGGCCTCGGGGGACCCTAACCTAATAATGGTGACAGGCTAAGGACATCCCAGAAGTTCATACACTAGTCCAATGTGTGTATGCCTGTGAATATTTGACTTTACGTGAGAAAATGTAGACATGCTCAAGAAATGGCCCTTTAGATAGGCGGCCACCCTTTCTATTCTGGGAGTTCCAGTTTAATTTCAGGGAACCTCAGAGGAAGGTTAGGGGAAGAAAGACATTCTAAAAGGAGGAAGAGCCAGAGAAGCGAGAGGCAAAAGCCTCAGCCCTTGCTGGTTTTAAAGGGAAGGGGCCAATAAGCCAGGGAGTCCAGGCAGCTTTCAGAAACCAGTAAAACAAGGAAGCACATTCCTCTTGAGCCCTCACAAATCCGCCAGCCCTTCGGATACCTTGAATTCAGTCTGTCACTGTCATCAGCGTTCTGGCCTCTGGACCCACAAGGCAATGTATCTGTAGGGGCTGGAGACCGCTCAGCTGGTTAACAGCACTATGTGTTACTCTTGCTACTTGTGGTACTCAAGTTCAGTTCCCACATCTCACACCTTAGAACTGCATGTAACCCCAGCAGGAAATCCCGTGGGGTGTCCTGCGTTCTGTGGCCTCCTTAGGTTTGTGCATGCGCTCGTGCACGCGCACACACACACACACGCGCACGCACGCATCGCACGCATACTTAATTTTTTTAATTATCTTTTAAGTAAAACTTTCAGACTCGTTTTATTTTATGTGGATGTTTTGCCTGCATGTATGTGCACCGGGTGCCTGCCCGGTGCCTGAGAAGGTCAGAAGAAGGCACTGGAATTAGAATTACAGATGGTTGTGAACTGCCCCGTGGATGCTGAGAATTCAATCTGGGTCCTCTCTGCAAGAGTAGTCAGAGCTTTTAACCACTGAGCCGTCTCTCCACAACAAAAGAAGGTCATTGGGGATGGACCCATCCTTCAGAATCAGCAGCCTGCAGAATCAGGCTTGGAAATGCAGGACTTTTGATGACTGGTCAGCAGAGGGGGACACCTTTGTCCTAACTCTGACCTGGTGAAGACGGGACACTGTGCACTGCCTGGAAGGTCGGTAATAGATAACTATTGAAACCTTACAAGAGTATTGCTCAGCTGTGGGATTTCTAGTAAAGAACAAAGATGTACCATACCATTGTCCCTTCCCTTAAGAGTCAATCCAAGCTGGACGTTGGTGGAGCACACCCTTAACCCCATCACTGGGGAGGTAGATACAGGTGAACTCTGTGAGTTCAAGGTCAGCCTGGTCTATATCAGTGAGTTCTGGTACAGTCAGAGGTACAGAGAGACCCTGTATAAAATAAAAATTTAAGAAAAGTAGACAGAAAGGAAACATAACCGTTAAGCCACCAGGTTTATGCCACTTTGCTCTGGCAGCAGGAGGTAAGTTTTCTGGTATCAGCACATGACTGCAGATATGAAGATCAGCTCAGCACTGTGTCACTTTGGACAAGTTACAGCTGCTTTTCCTTTGGGCAGGGAGGAGAGAAGCAGGAGGGGACAGGGGCTCATGGAGCCCAGGCTGGCATTGAACTTGCTATGTCTCCACAGCTTACTACTTCCTAACTGTAAATAAGAGATAATCTAGAATTCCATCCAGGCTTTACTAGCAGGAGGTACTAGTGTCAGCAAAGGCCGCTAAAAATCACAGCCCAGCATTCAGTCAGAAGGGTCACAAGTTCAAAGCCAACCTGGTGTCTGCAGGGCTGGCAGATTTGTGGGGGCTCAAGAGGAACGTGCTTCCTTGTTCTACTGGTTTCTGGAAGCTGCCTGGACTCACTGGCTTATTGGCCCCTTCCCTTCAAAACCAGCGAGGGTTGAGCTTTTGCCTCTCGCCTCTCTGACTCTTCCTCCTTCTGGAATGTCTTTCTTCCCCTACCTGGAAAATTGCCTCCTTTGAGGTCCCCGGTGTTCAGTGGGAGTCCCATCCCTCCCCCCCTCTCTCTCTCCAAACTCCACCTGCTCAGAGAATCTCCAAACAAAGGAAAAGCACCCAAAAGCCCAGTTCTGCATTCCTCCCCTGTTGCCGCCAGCCGTTCAAGTCCCCTCCTAAGCGCTCAGCTTTTGACCATACCTGGGCACAAATCCTGCTTTGGCAAACACATCATCACCCCTCACCTACAATCTATAAACCCCCCTGCTTTAGTTCCAGTGTACAACTTCTCTAGCCTCAATCTCTGAGACCAGTGACCCTGCCCAGGAGTTGCTTTGCTCAATAAACCTGTTACTCTTTTTCAATTCAGCTTGATCCGGCTTACTGTGTCAGTGGAGAAACTTATTATGGGGGAGGCAGAAAACCTGTTACTCTGAAATTAAGTTGGGACTCCCAGGCTAGAAAGGGTGATCATCCATCTAAAGGAACTTCACTAAAGCAAAGCACACCTACATCTGTCAGGTAAAGTCACACATTCATAGACGGCTGGAATGGGTGTATGAATATTTCGGGATGTCCTTACTCTGTCACTATTGGTAGGTTAGGGTTTCCCAGAGGCTGATGGTTGCAGTGATGTTTCAGGCCAGCAAGACCCGAGATGTTTTCCTTCCTTCCTTCCCTCCCTCCTTCCTTCCTTCCTTTTTTTTTTTTTTTTTTTTTTTTTTTTGAGACTGGGTCTCACTATGCTGAAACTCACTGTGTAGACCAGGCTGGCCTGGAACTCACAGAGGCCACTTGCCTCCACTGGAGTAAGAGACACCCCAACTCCCACTGTTAGGAGCCCCACAAGCTACACAACCACAGCATCTGTGCAGAGGGCGGAGGTAAAATCCATGCAGTGCTGGGATTAAAGTCGTGTGTGGCATGAATAATAAAAACCCAGAGATAGATACTGGAGTTCAACCTGAAGATCAGAAAAACAAAGCAGCCAGCTACGGGCCCTTACCTCTGCCTCAAACCAAAATGGCAGTCCTGCCTCCAGGAATCCTCAGAATGAGATTGAGCCTAAAACCTGTCTCCTCCTGTTTTATGTTCCTCTCTTGTGCTGGGATTAAAGGTGTGCACCACCACTGCCTGGCCTCTATAGCTAACTAGTGTAGCTTCTGGGATTAAAGCTGTTTGTCACCTCTGCCTGGCCTGTATGGCTGACTAGTGTGGCTGTTTTGCACTGACCTTCAGGCAAGCTTTATTTATTAAAACACAGATATTATACCTCTACAGTCGTGCCCATGCCTGCCAGGATCTCCTTTCTTTCTTTATTATTTTTCTCTCACATTCCAGCCACAGTTTCTCCTCCCATTCCTTTCCACCTCCTCCCTTCTTCCCCGGATCCTCTCCTCCTCCATTTCCCTTCAGAAAAGAGCAGGGCCTCCCAGGGATGTAAATCAATGGCATAACAAGCTACAGTAAGATAAGGCACATACCTCACATCAAGCCTGGGCAAGGCAACCCAGTAGGAGGAAAAGGGTCCCAAAAGCAGGCAAAAGAGTAAGAGACACCCCAACTCCCACTGTTAGGAGCCCCACGAGAACACCAAGCTACACAACCACAGCATCTATGCAGAGGGCTGAGGTAAAATCCATGCAGGCTCTGAGTGGTGGTTCAGTCTCTGTAAGCCCGTATGCACCCAGGTTAGTTGATTCTGCAGGCCGTTTTCTTGTGGTATCCGGGACCCCTCTGCCTCCTACAATCCTTCCTTGCCCTCTTCCACAGGATTCCCTGAGCTCCACCTAATGTTTGGCTGTGGGTCTCTACATCTGCTGCCATCAGTTGCTGGGTGAAGCCTCTCTGATGACAATGACGTTGGGCTCCAGGCAAGACCTTTTCTTGAATAAATACATAACCAAAACCTGTCACATAGTTTCAGAGTCAGGAGAACAACTGTGGGCATCTGGTGGCATCGTGAAAGGGACTGGTGGCTGTTTGCTCTCTAAACCTCAAGACTCCTAGTAGATCTCTGGTAACTTTGTCCCTACTTCTTTGGTCTTGTCTTGAAGTGACACATAAGATACCTTGATTTAAGCAGATGACGATTATTTGAAAAAAAGAGCAAACACTGTACATGGAACGGCAAACTTGAGATCCAGACACTGGCACGTGTCTGTAATTCAAGCCTGTGGGAGGTAGAGGCAGGAGGACTGGAGGACAGTTTGACCTACATAGCAAACCACACTGGTCAGTCAAGACCCAGATGAAGAAGAAGATGGGGGAGGGGGTGAGGAGAAGAAGATGATGGTAGCAAAGAAAGTCGGACAATACAGTGGTACAAAATGATGGCTCAAAGCCCAGAATGCAGTGTCAGAAGGAAACAGGGCTAGCCTTTAAAGAAAAATGAAACCAGGGGCTCAAAACTCATTTACAGCCCCAAGGATGGAAGGAATTGGGGATAACAACAATTTATGTGCTGAAGCTCAAGAAACTGGTCTTGGTGGCTCACACCTTTAATCTTAGCCCTCGGGAGACTGAGGCAGTGTATCTCTGTGATCTCAAGGTGACACAGTCTCTATAGTGAGCTCGGGACCAGCC
Organism: Microtus oregoni; assembly: GCF_018167655.1. Classification (NCBI taxonomy): domain Eukaryota; kingdom Metazoa; phylum Chordata; class Mammalia; order Rodentia; family Cricetidae; genus Microtus; species Microtus oregoni. Next base: position 5,242,028 of record NW_024543076.1, on the reverse strand, counting down.
AGGACCAGATAGGACAGTGGTTTGCTGCCTTCCTACCGCTGCGACCCTTTGATGCAGCTCCTCATGCTGTGGTGACCCCAACCATAAAATTGTTTTTGTTGCCACTTCAGCAAGTCTTCTAAGTGGCAAAACCCTGCCAGTGAGACAGTCCTGGACCCTACCACTGTGGTTTGTCACCTCTCAGCTCCTCGGCTCCAGCTGGTTGAAGCAAGTGGGGAACTGGGCAGTCCACCATCAGCAACGGTCTAGAAATGGGTAGTGTCGTTCTCAGAAAGTTAAATGGAGATTATGCAGATGGCCACTCAGCTGACACATCCTCTGTTGACCCACTGAGCAGAGCCTGCTACTCACAGCAACCGTGCCTGACTCCCGACTCCCACACTCACTGAGGTGGGTGAGAGCCTGACAGGGGTGCTTGTAGAGGAGGGATGCTCCAGTGTCTCTCGGTGCCCTGTGCCCCAAAATTCATCCACAAATGGACAACTTCGACTACCAACTGGAAAAGAGCCCAGCAGAGCGGGCTCAGAGCCCTCAGGGATGACGCCTAGGTTAGAGCAGGTGAGTTATCGCTCACGTCCGGAACAGACGGCAGTAGAGGACAAAGATCAGATCAGCTTTAGACCCAACTGCACAGCTGGGGGTTTTATGTTCCGCGGGCCTCTTGCTGACATCCTATTTCCCTTCCTCCTTCTTTTTAAAGAAGCAATGGCTGCATAAATTTAATTTCTGAGCCAGCTGTGAAAGTGGCAGACACTGGGAGGGCATGGACTGGTATATGGCCGCACCAGGGGCCTCATTCCCAGGGATGAGAGATGCTTCCGAGGACACACATTCTGAAGCGGCTCTCAGAGCGCCTCAGAGGTCTTCAGCTTGCTTCCGCCCTCGATAGAAAGCGGATCCCGTTTTGGGGTTAAATTGTACATCTGGACACCTAGTGAATTTGTATACGTTTTCATGTCTCTCAGTAAGTTGAATTTGCTCTGTTGAAGTTATAACAAAATCCTTTGTACACATTCTTTCACCATAATTTTACTTTGAAAAAAAAAAGTAAGCCTAAAGGAAAGCTGAAAGAATAGTACAAAGAGCACCCTGTGTTCTTCATCTGATATGTCAGTCCAGCCCAGTAACAGAAGTGCACTCCTTAGGATATGTGTGTTCATTTACATATGCATACAGTTACATGCCGATACGGTTACTTGGTTACATGCCATAGAACAATCTGAGATGGTTTGGGTTTTTGTTCCTTTGTTTGTTTGTGTGACTTGACCTGATTTTATTGATTTTACTTTGAGACAAGGTCTCACGCTGACCCATGGGCCGGCCTTGAACTCACAGTGATCATTCTGCCTTCATCTCCTGAGCTCTGAGACTGCACGCGTGTCCCGCCACACCTGTCTTCACAATGCCATAGAGCCAACGCCACCTAGGTTTCAGTATGGCCTGTGGTGGTCACACGAGAATAAAATTGTCTGATAAAGTTCTCAAATGTATTAGATATCACATGACTCTGTACACACTCACACCCTCACACACACACACACATACACACACACACACACACCCTTTTCCTTCTGAGGGTGAAACTTGGAATCTGCAGAGTAGGCAGTGGGGATGGGAAGATGGGGGTGACTAAGGATAAGCCAGGACCATGGGAGCAGACTAGAACCCGAGTCAGACTCTCGGGCGGTGATGATGTAAAAATTAAAAAGTTGTGGTTTTACCCAGCATGCTCCATTTCCAACTTGGGATGCAAGCCCTCCATCGACACTCACCGATACCATTTCCATTCCTGCCCAGTGGAACTGTCATGGCTTTGCACGAATACTCACCTACTCACCTCTCTCTTCCATCCCATTGGTCAATGCTGTTCTCCCAGCCTAACAGCCACCAGCATCTCATCAGGGCAGCTGTGACGGCTTACAGGAAGCTTTCAGGGTCAGGCCTGTTGTCTTTCCCTATAGAAGAGGGCGGAGGGGTCATGAGACCCTCAGCTGAAAATCCAGCCACTCTTTCCTTCACCGTCATCCCAGATGTGTGGAATCCTGCACCGGCTGCAGTAACTTCAGGAGGTGTTAGAGTGTACACAGATGGCTAACTGAAGAGGGACCCCACCCATACTGCTGTGGAGAAGTTGTCATCCATGCTGGAGTTCAGACTCCTCAGTGGCATGGCTGCACTGAAGATACCCATGCTTTGGTAAGAAACTCCTCATCGAAGTTCTGTAAGTGGACCAAATGAACTCACTATCTCACGGAGTTGAACATCAGTAGATTCGTACTTTGGTCTGTTGTTGGCACCTATGTGGGTTCAGTACATGTTTATTTAATTTACCCAGGAAATGTTCAAGAAGCGCTCGGTGCAGAACCTAGGATGAGTCTGGGAGAACACAGTGGCTTTGTTTCTCTGTCATAGGTGATGAGGTGTGTAACTGAAGCTCAGTGGTCTGAGGGTGGGATGTCTTCAGGAGAACCCTGAGGTGAGCATCTTCATGTGCTGTGGAATTGCATTCCCCTGGCTGTAGCGGCACATGCATGACCCCTTTAAGAACTGCAATTGAGTACAGTGGTGGCGCATGCCTTTAATCCCAGCAGTCGGGAGGCAGAGGCAGGCAGATCTCTGTGAGTTCGAGGCTAGCCTGGTCTACAAGAGCTAGTTCCAGGACAGCTAGAACTGTTACACAGGGAAACCCTGTCTCAAAAAACCAAGAGAGAGAGAGAGAGAGAGAGAGAGAGAGAGAGAGAGAGAGAGAACTGCAGTTGTGGCTGGATTTTCTTCCCAGAAGGAGAGTCTTCAAGTACGTTTGTGAGGGCTATCCTAGCGGGGCTCATCTTATGTGTAATGGGGTGGCATGCCTCCTTGGTGAATTAGTTTTCCAGGCCAGGGTAGAGCTATCCCGATAATGGCTGATAGACAGGAGAGTATCTTTCAGCCTCTAAATGCAGAATGCACGAAAGAAGGTTTAAGGAAGCTGCAGCAGAAGTGAGGCAGGAGCTCAGCCAAGTAGGAGCTGAAGCAGAACCTATGGAGGAATGTGGCTTACTATCTCACTCACCAGTTCCTGCTCAACTGGATTTCTTCTTCTTCTTCTTCTTCTTCTTCTTCTTTTTTTTTTTTTTTTTTTTTTTTTTTTTTTTTGGTTTTTCGAGACAGAGTTTCTCTGTAGCTTTGGTGCCTGTCCTGGAACTAGCTTTTGTAGACCAGACTGGCCTTGAACTCACAGAGATCCATCTGCCTTGCCTCCCAAGTGCCGGGATTAAAGGCATGCACCACCACTGCCCACCGCCCAGCCCTTAACTGGACTTCTTATACAGTCCAAGCCCACTTGCCTAGGGAATGGTGCAGCCCACAGTGGGCTGACCCCACTCCCATTAATCATCAGTCAAGCCAGTCTCTCGCAGTCATGGTTGTAGACCAACCTGACCTGGGAAATTTCCCACTTGAGACTCCCTCAGTGGGGAGTTGGCAAACTAGGACAGTCGCCAGGAGAACTGGATGTTATGCCCCTGTTGATGAAGACGTCGCACGCTTGGGTGGCAGAATCTGAAGAGATCAAAATGGAATGTGGCTTGTGGTTCCCTCCCTGCTGCCTAGTTCACACGGTGCTGTCAGGCTGCTGTGCAGATTGCTGGGGGAGAAGAGTTCCCCATGTTTGAGGCTTGAGCCCTGGAGCTGTGGAAATACTAGGGTTGTGCCAAGCAACTTCCTGATTGGATTCCAGGTTTACTCCAGAGGGCAGAATTTACATCAGGTGTTGTAAAACAGGACAAAAACCTGTGGCTAAAGAGGTCACAGGCTCTAGTGAGGAAGCAAGCGCTTTGTTAACTGAATGTTTGTTAACTGTCAAATTTTTCTTCTAAATATTTATTTTTTAGATCCATAGTTTATTGTGACTATCAGAATTAGCCAAGGAAGCTTGTTTTTGTTTTCTTTTTTTTTTCCTGCGGTTTTGTTGGTGGTGGTGGTGGTTTTTTGTTTTGTTTTGTTTTTCAAGATGGAGTTTCTCTGTGTCACTTTGGCTGTCCTGGAACTCACTCTATAAACCAGGCTAGTCTCAAACTCATAGAGATCCACCTGCCTCTGCCTTCCAAGTGCTGGGATTAAGGGTGTGCGCCACTACTGCCCAGCAGAAGCTTGTTTTTTAAGAGAGCAGCATTTATTGTAAAGATTTACATTCTGGGGCTGACAAGATGACTCAGCCCAGCAGGTAAAGGTCCTGTCATTGAGCATCAATCCCCAGAGTCCATGTAATGGAAGGAGAGCACCAACTCTCTCACACTGTCTTCTGACCCCCGCTCCCCACGAAATATAATTTAAAAACTTATATTCAATAAAACTTCTGGGTTTTTTTTTTTTTGAGACAGGGTTTCACTGTGTGACCTTGGCTGTTCTGGAATTTGCTTTGTAGACCAGGCTGGCTTCAGACTCACAGAGATCTGCCTGCCTCTGCCTCCTGAGTGCTGGGATTAAAGGTGTGTGCCACTACTGCCCAGCTTCAATAAAATTTCTGAAGATGACTGTTCCTGTATGGTGGCCCAATGTTCAGTGAGAAGTGGAAGACAATAACCAGGTGTATATCTCTCCCCCTTCCAAGGCTCAGGGATAGCTACAGGAGGGGGGCAGAAGGAATGTAAGAGACGCAGCAAGGGGTGGGATGCTGTGGAATGCTGTCTTCCCAGGATAGCAGCCATGATCATCCTCAGAACAGCTGCGACTACATGCAAAGACCCTCCAGACCAAGCCTGTTGACACCCCAATGAAGAAAGGGTGGAGCAGATCCCTGGATCCTGGTCCAAGATTCCGGCCGCGCCTTACACTCGCATCCCAGCTGTGTGTAATTCTGTAGCTGCCGCTCTCTGGAAGTGATGGAGTCTATTCAGTGCGGACATTGTTGACTGAAGAGGGAGCTCCATCTGTGTGGGCTACGCGGTTGAGCCTTTTCAGGGGTGTGACTGCTTTGGGGTCACTCATTCTCTAGGTGGCCCCCACCCGTGCTCTGTAAGTCAACCCTATAAACTCATTAGCCTCCTAACTTGGGTGTCAGAAGAGTTACCCTTTGGTTTGTCACTGGTGCCCCGTCTGGAAGGAGTAGACGTTTTCCCAGAAAAGTTCACATAACTGATATCTGGTAAAATTTTCTCACTATTCTCTTATGGTGCTGGGGATTGAACCCAGGGTCTCCCCCATGCTGGGCAAGCACGTACGTGTGAGTATGGGCACGCCCAGGCCGCTACCTCCCATCTCTGTAGGAGCGCTGAGATCGTACTCCTACCGCCACGTCACATGAAGTCTGAGAATTCAAACTCGGGTCCTCAGGCTTGAACCACGACATTTCCCTAGCCCTCTCTTGGCCAATTTTTCAAAAAATTTCCTGGTCCATTCTTTGGAATTATACTAACTATACACTTTAATTTTGGAAAGCTGACTTTTTAAAATTATTCATTGTCCTAGCTGATGAGATGGCTCGGCCGACAAAGGCACGTGCTGCCAAGCCTGAAGACCTGTGTTCAGTGTCCCAGTATCCACATGGTAGGAAGAGAACCAACCCCCCAAAGTTATCTTCTGAGCGCCACATGCACACCCGCTCCCTCCAAAAATAAACAAATAGTGTAATTGTTTAAAGGAAAAGGGGGCTAGTAAGTTGATTAAGAGCACTTGCTGCTCTTGCGGAGGGCCTAGGTTCAGTTCCCGGCACCCGCAGGGTGGCTCACATCATAACTGCAGGAGAGCCCGCACTGTCTTCTGACCTCTGCAGGAATCGTGCACACGTGAGTGCGGGCAAAACAACGCAGAAAATAAAGTAGATCTAAAAAGAAAAGGAAATGAAAAAAAGTTAAAGGAAGAAAATTCTTATTGCCTCTTAACTCCGTCTAGTTTCTTTGAAGGCAATCGTCCCCTGACCTGCCCCCCCCACACACACACACACCTTCAAGCCTGGGCTGTAGATTGAATTCTACTGGTTTGAAATCAGTGTACATCTGTCTTTTTTTATTTGTTTGTTTTTGTTTTGTTTCTCAAGACAGGGTTTCTCTGTAGCTTTGGAGCCTGTCCTGGAACTAGCTCTTATAGACCAGGTTGGCCTCTAACTCACTGAGATCTGCCTGCCTCTGCCTCCCGAGTGCTGGGATTAAAGGCGTGTGCCACCACGGCCCGGTTCATGCATCTGTCTTTGTTTGTTTGTTCAGTTTTCTTCTAGTGTCTCTCTTCCAGATCTTTATTTCAGAACTCTATCACTTTGCTGTAAGTTTCTCTTAAGTAAGCGTTCATCTGAATTTGATTTATGGAACAACTAGTCTTTCAATAGCAGAATTCAGTTCACTTGTATTTACTCTCGAGTATGATGTATGTGGTTCTCCATATCATTTGCTCTGTTCAGTTTCCAGCATGCACAAGGCTGAGGCATAAAGGCTGGGAGCTCGAGGCCATCATGGGCTACATACCAAGACTCGTCTCAAAAAAAAAAAAAAAAAAAAAAAAAAAAAACAGCATCAACAAAAACATTCAGAGAATTACAACCCCGGTCCGTGCTCGCAGACACATGATTCTGCTAGCATATAAAAACACAGCAATTCCCAAAGTGTTGTGACTATCCTCCCACCCCAGTATAACGTGTTCCTTCTATTACGGTCACTTGTTATCCTTCCCTGTCTCCTAACCCTCTCCTCTCTTGAACGTCTGGAGCATGTTTGCCTGCCTCCCTGGAATTCCCACCCCTCGATTCCAGAATTTAATTGAGATCACTTAGTCCTTGTTAGAATTTCCCTTACAGTGTGTTCCATCTGTCTTGCGTTCTTATTTAGCATGTATATTACACGTTATAAATAGATTTAGATATAAATATATAGGTCATGCTTTGTTGCCCCCCACTGCTCTTGTTCCTCTCCATTTTCTCATCTTGACATCTCTGCTCTGATTCCTCTGTTGTTTGCTTAGGGTGTTTTCTCGAAACCACTTTGCAGATGGGATACTTCATGACATCTGAAAGCCTTCACAGCTCGTCCATTCCCCCCCTCCCTGGCTGGGTCCATGTTGCAGGTTGTTTCTCTCATTAGCCCGCTTTCAATTTCGGTGAACCAGAGCTGCAGATAAAGGAACCTGCTTGCTGGCTGCAAGGGCGTAAGATTTTCTACATCACTTTGAGTTTCGAGACTTTCTTTTTACTTGTGCAGGGCTGAGCATGTTTCCATCAGGCTGGTCTGGAGGGTAAGTGTTCCCTCAGTCCAGGGCGACGTCAGCTACCGTTTAGTTACAGCCTTTCACTCTGGGAAGCCACAGCCTTTGCATTGTGCCTTTCCTGGTTCTGTTCCGATCCCATCGTTCACCACAGAATTTGCATGTCTATATTTTTGTCGAATGCTTTGAGATATTTCTTTTTTTTTAAACCTAGGCTTGTTTAGGGATTTCAGCAAAGAATCCCCTTTTATTTATCTATAGTAACTGTAAGCTATGAGATCATGGTCTTTGGTTCAAGGAAATATTTTGCGTTTGTGCTTCCAAAGTCACATATTTTTCGGCAGGGATTTACCCATCTCTGCCAGCAGGTTCCTCTGTCCTCGGGTTTGTTTGCATTTTCCTCATTAGAAAGTCTGCGAAATACAACCTCTCATTAGTTTTGGGGGAAGTCATGGAGACCCAGGGCTTCTTATCGGACCCACTGTCTTCCAAACAGTCCTTGGCCTTGGCTCTGAGGCTGTCCTCCAGAACTGTCTGCAGGGAATTTTCTCTGCTGGAGAGCAGCAGAGCCGGGTTAACTCTTGGCCTGTAGTTGGGAGTTGTCAAAGGGGGTGTGGATGGAACAACCTCATCACAGAGATCTACCTGCTTCTGCCTCCGGTGATGGGATTGAAGGTGTATGCCATTGTGCCAGGCATTTCTATCAATAAATGTTCAACTGAGGCCACAGGCAAAGGAAGAAATGCGTAGCTGTTGAGAGAGTAGGCAACATTCAGTGAAGGCAAGGGAAGTGGGTTTGCAAAACTGGGAAGAGGTAAGATGTATATAAACACAAGAAAGAATTCGAGATGGAGAGAGCATCTCAAAGGGAGCAGGAGATGAAGGCATCTTCCAGTCCCTGAGGCTGCACTGCAGGTTCTTGTACCATAGCCACAGTTCCAACATCCCCATTCTGTGAGGTCTCCAACTTCCCCAGCTGTTCTTTCAGTATAAACCCCCTTCACGTAGTCTATTCTTACAAAGGCTTTTTGTTTCTTGACATCGTTCCTAATCAAAGCGTGGGGCTGGAACCCTAGTCACTTCTGAGAAGCACTCTTGTTTTTCAAGACAGGGTTTCTCTGTGTAGCCCTGGCTGTCCTGGAACTCACTCCGTAGTCCAGGCTGGCCTCGAACTCAGAGATCCGCCTGCCTCTGCCTCCCGAGTGCTGGGATTAAAGGTGTGCACCACCACTGCCCATCTTAGAATGTAGTTTGTAAAAATCTAAAAACAAACAGAACACCATTTAGGCGATTCTCTTCCCAGGAGCGACTCCTCGGTTCCTCCAGGCTGCTGCTTACAGGAGGGAGCAAGAAGACCGTGTGCTGGCTGCTCAGACAGCGGGAGCAGAAGAAAAACGACGAGGAGGCAGATTTGGTTCAAAATCTTAAAAGTTCTATGATTACAAAGATTGGAAACGAGTGCTTGGCCAAGCAATGAAGTCCCCCAACTCTGGAAATGCTCGCGGGGAGGCCTGGAGGGTGACTCCTAGAAACAGTACACGTTTCTAGCTCTTCCAACCTCTTCCTAGCTCTTCCAACCTCTTCCTAACTAAATAATGCTAGAAATTGATCAATTAGGCTGGAGAACAAGTTAACCGACATATTAAACAAAAATATTATTACCAGGAGCTGGAGAGATGGCTAAGAGGTTAGCAGCACTGACTGCTCTTCAGAGGGCCTAGGTTCAATTCCCAGCGCCCACATGGCAGCTCACAACCATCTGTAACTCTAGTCTCGGGCATCCAGCATCCTCTTCTGGCCTCCTCCAGTACAGGTGGCACACATGCACACACGCCAGTGTAACACTCACACACAGAAAATAAAATAAACTTTAGAAATGATGTCACCAGAGCCCCAGGACAAAGCCTAGAGAAACAAGCTTTAGTCAACACGGCCATGCTGAAAATAAAGAGGTTCAGTGATGCCCCAAATTAATTTTCAGGGCCTAATGGAAACTTTTAGCTTTAAAGGAAGCAGGGGACCCAGGGTTTGCAGCTCTGACTGGGGTGGGGTGGTCTGGCTGATCACTGTCTCAGTTATGGCTCTCCAGGGAGCTCTGAAGAAGCTGTTAATGCCTTCACTTGAGGGCCACAGTCTGTCTCCAGGACGCAGCCTCACAGCGTGGATGACTGCCTTTACTCAGGGGCAGTGATCTGTCCTGCAAAGTTTGCTGTTACTTGGGGGGAGGGGGGGTGTCAGCCCTTGTAATAAAGGTGTTTCTCAATTAGCCCTCTTCTTCCTGCTGTCTGTAGGAGAGAGTGACCCAGGATATCAGGTCTAATGATCAAGGCCTATAATCCCAGACATTTAGGAGGCTGAGGCGAGAAGAACCCAACTTCGAGACCAGCTGTTGAGACTCATGGAGAGGAAGGGACAGACTCAGAAGGAGAAAAACTGTTGAAAGGCAAAAATCGAGTCAGAGTGGAACAAATGATTTTATCTGGTGTCCCCTTCAATATCTTAGATCCCACAACATCTTATCAGCTAGTGAAGGCACTTGCCACCAAGCCTGGTGATCTAAATTCATGTCCCAGGACACACATGGTAGAAAAGATAACCAACTCTCAAAGGTTTTCCTCTAACTTCCCCTTGGTCACCATGACTTGTACACACACACACACACACACACACACACACACACACACACAATGAAAGACCCTCAGAGAGGACCTTTCCTCTCTGATGAAGACCCCAGAACCAGGACACTCCGAGACCAGGCCACAAGATGCAATTAGCAAGAGGTTTATTGAGTAAACACAGGTACCTGCGGGCGGCAAGATCTCTCGGAAGACTTGCGCACCTGCCAACTGGAGGGCAGGCTTCTTATAGGGGAGAGCAAAAGCAAGCTTACAGAAGCAAAAGCGTGGTTATCGGTCGACCGGAATGAGGCGGGGGCATGAATGGTTTCCTCTCTCAGCATGGGTGTCAGCAAAAAGCAAGTTTACAGAAGCAAAAGCATGGTTATCGGAATGAGGCGGGGGCATGAATGGTTTCCTCTCTCAGCATGGATGCCTGGCAACAGTCATCCTGTTCCTATCTTATAGCTAACCTGCTTTGTTGATGTCCTATCTTATTGACATCTTGCCTTGCAGTCTTCCTATCTCTATCTCATAGATATCCTGCTCTCTCAAGCATGTGGGACACACACGGACACACACACACACACACACACACACACAAATACAGGCCAGACTCACAAAGATTCACCTGCCTTTGCCTCCTGAGTGCTGGGATTAAAGGCGTGCGCCACCAGTGCCCTACAAGGTTGTGTTTTTGCTTGTATTTTGACAGTGCATTCGAGTCTGGAGCTGAGTGGCTCATGGAGGAACTGGGCAGTGAGTGAAGATGCCAGTGGTCTGCATCTTTCGCTCTTATCTGCTGGTCTTTTCCAAGAAAATTATTCAGAACTCATGTGATTGCAGGATGGAAAACCTAACTTTGACTGAAACAAACTAGGGAATTTATTAGTTTACAAGGCCAAAAGCCCCAGAAGGCAGATCTAGCTCTGCCCATGGTGGAATCCAAGACTTGAAGTCACCAAGACTGGTCTCATACAGCTGCCCAGCTCTGCCTCCCTCCTGATGGGCAAAGCCATCTTGGGATTCAGACCCATCTTGCCAAACTGAGAAGGCAACTGATGGAGGACAAGCATAGATAGCTTCTGATATGGTGTGCAGTCCTTAACACCTGTATGTGAAGAGGACACTTCAGAACTTCCTGCTGTTGACCCTTGGTCCCAAAGACTCTTCTGCTGGGTCTAAGTTTACAACTGTCATCAGAGAGTAGATCTCAGCAAGAGCGGAAGCTGAGGACCCAGAGGGCTCTAGGGACATCCCTTAAAAATCTGCTCCCCGCCCCATGATTTACCCGACCCGAATGATACACCAAAAAGGCAAAGGAATCCACAAAGAAAGGAACTCGAGCTGGAGACATGCTAAATAAATAAATAAATGATCTTTTAAAAAAAATTATAGACAAGAGAACACAAGAAAAGGTAAAGAAGTCAGACATAGTGGCACACACCTTTAATCCTAGCACTAGGAGAGCAGAAGTAGACAGATCTCTAAGTTTGAGGCCAGCCAGGTCTACAAAGCGATTTCCAGGACAGCCAGAGCTACGCAGAGAAACCCTGTCTTAAAGAAAAGAGAAGAGAAGAAAAAAGAAGAAAAGAAAAGAAGGAAGGACATGGGGGGGGCGGTTAGGAGCGTGGGTCAGTGGAAGATCGCTTGCCTAGAAAGAATGATGCCGGTGAGTTTGATTCCTAGCACTGAGAGCCTAGGGAGGGATGGGAAGAGAATGCATAGAATGAATACAGGCTTCAGGGACTGTAAGGAAAACAAAGTTCAGATCATATTCCACTGCAGCTACACATAAAATAAAACAACAACAAAACTATCGTATTACAGAAATTCAGTTAAAGAGCGGCGTTTGGCCAGCTCCAAATCCATTGAACCACACATATAGACCTGAGTAGGATTCTGGGGCAAAGCCAAACCAGAGGACTACAATTCCCAGGATGCTATGAGTCAGACCTCATTACGCCTGCGCAGAAGTGGTGCATTGCCTACTCACGCCGGTCGAGGGCACTGGAGCTTACTTAGTTATGTGTGGTTTGAGTTCAAGCTAAACCCAGTCTTGGAACATAAATCAGCTCACCATGCTGGAGCCTCAGAGCCCTCAACCCTGACTCCCGCTAACGTGTGTGAGCTATTCCTATCATCTGCTCTTCCAAGCCTAAGATCTCGCGTCCTTCTGGTGCAGACCCTGAACCAGCAGAAGCACAACAGCTCTCAGAAGCCCACTTCCCGATGCAGTGGTTCCCCTCATCCAGAATCCGCCCCCCAAACCACCTTTCCTCCTACACAACTGTCTGTCCTTGATTGTGACCTAGATGTCTCCAAGGGAGACCCAAGTTGGCATCCTCAGAGAAGCAGAGACCAGAGGGTCCCCTGTTAACCACCCTTCTCACGTTCACCCGGTGTCTACCGAGCGCAAGGTTCCCTGTTCTCTGGTTGTCTTTGGAACTTTGTAAATGGAAAGGAGAAAAGCGTGGGATGAAAACCTCGGCTTCCTATTTCTTCTGTCCTTCGAACCTCGGAAATGTTGGCGGAGCTGGACAGAGGCTCTTGCCAGGGAGGGGGCTGGAGCTCCGGCTGAAGGCGATTTCTTCTCCCCGCCCTCCCCCCACCCACTTGTTATGCCGTGGGAAGCTGGAGCTGAGGAGAAGCTCAGCAGGTTCAGCTTTTTGCCACCGTGGATCATAAATGGGCTACAAGAAAGTTGGAGGAGAGCAACCAATAGCGTGCGAGGGTTAGACAGAGCGGTGAGCCGTGTCACTGTGGGGTGTTGCGGAGAAAGCTTAAGCAGTTTGGAACTGGGCTGTATTTCTGTGATGGGGCTCAGACCACAAAGATGGATGATATGATAGATGACACTTCGTTTTAAAACCTAAACATTTCTAACCCATTATCTCCTTTCCATCACTCCTGCGACTTTTTGGGGTGTGTGTGTGTGTGTGTGTGTGTGTGTGTGTGTGTGTGTGACATTTTTGACGTCTTTGTAAGAGCCTGCCTAGCTTCACGCAACAGGCCTCCAGGCCCCGCAGCGGCCACTGAAGCGCATCCCTTGCTTCACTCGGCGACTTCTTTCCACCTCGCTAGAAGCAGAAAATCCAAACTCTTTGGCGTGACCTGTTTCTGTCACCCCACCAGACTCGCCTTGCCCTTTCCTTTCCGTTGCCCCTTTCCCTCTCGGCCCATCCGTAACTCTCTAGACGCCTCTTCTCCTTTGCCTTGTAGTGCCCCCTGCTGGACTGTATTCTGCTCTTTCATTTTCCCTGTAACCTGTGATGTTTCTCTGCTTAGTCACTTCACCTATGAATTCCTCCACAGGACCCTGTGTTTTCCTGATCTTAATAATTCCTAGAGTTATTTAAATCACACAACCTTTTTTTTTTTTAATGAACAAGGGATCTGGAGAGATGACTCAGCCATTAAGTCACTTACAGAGAAACTGTTGCAGAGGGTCCTGGTTTGGTTCCCATCACACACATGGTGGCTCACAACCAACTATAACGCCTGTTCCAGGAGACCCAACGCCCTCTTCTGGCCTCCATGGGCACTGCACAAACATGGAGACAGAACACCCATAAACATAAAAATAAAGGTTCAATTTTAAAAATAATTTTAGAGATGGTTCAGTAGTTAGAATACTTGTTACTCTTTTTTTTTTTTTTTTTTGGTTTTTTCGAGACAGGGTTTCTCTGTAGCTTTGGTGCCTGTCCTGGAACTAGCTCTTGTAGACCAGGCTGGCCTCGAACTCCCAGAGATCTGCCTGCCTCTGCCTCCTGAGTGCTGGGATTAAAGGCATGTGCCACCACCACCGGCTTGTTACTCTTTTTTTTTTTTTTCGAGACAAGGTTTCTCTGTGGTTTTGGAGCCTGTCCTGGAACTAGTTCTTGTAGACCAGGCTGGTCTCGACTTACAGAGATCCGCCTGCCTCTGCCTCCCAAGTGCTGGAATTAAAGGCATGGGTCACCACCGCCCGGCTTTGTTACTCTTTTTAAAAAATACTTATTTATTATGTATACAGTGTTCTGTATGCATGCATGCCTGCAGGCCAGAAGAGGGCACCAGGTCTCATTACAGGTGGTGGTGAGTCACCATGTGGTTGCGGGGAATTGAACTCAGGACCTCTGGAAGAGCAGTCAGTGCTCTTAACCGCTGAGCCATCTCTCTAGCTCACATTTGTTACTCTTGCAGAGGACCCTGGTTTGGTTCCCAGCATCCACATGGTGGTTCAGACATACATGTAAGCAAGACACTCATCCACGTAAATATTAATAGAGATAATAAGAATCTTTAAAAGGCTGGGAAGATAGCTCAGAGGATAAAGTGCTTGCTTTGCACGCATGGGGATCTAAGCTCGATCCCAGCCCCCACATAAAAGAGCAGGGCACAGTGCCGTATATTTGTAATCCCAGAATGAATTCCAGGACAGGTGGATCCCTGAAGCTTGAAGACCAGCCAGCTGGCCTAGGCCGCTAGCCTCAGGGCCCAATAAGAGACTGTCTCAAAAGCCCAGGGAGGAGCTGTAAGTGGAGTTTCACTTTTCCTTGGCTGCCACTCCCAAGTTATCATGCAGAGGAGACTTATTATCAATTATAAATGCTAAGTCAGTAGCTCAGGCTCATTACTAGCTAATACTTACATTTTTAATTAACCCGTATTTCTTATCCCTCCTCTGCCACATGGCTGCACCTTCTTCCTACACAGCATGTTCATCTTGCTTCTTTCTCTGTCTCTCAAGACTCCTGAGACTCCACCCTTCTTCTTCCCAGCATTCTCTCTGCCTTGAAAATCTTGCCTAGCTATCAACCAATCAATTTTAAATTAACAATGAAAGCAACATGTACTTCCAGTGTACCAAGATTGTTCCACAGCAAGGACCTGACAAAATGGCTGGGCAGCAAGGCTTGGTGGGGAAGGAGCAAGGGCCTTTGCTGACAGATCAGACAGCCTGAGTTCAATCCCTGGGTACGACCTAGTAGAAAGAGAGAACCAAATTCGGCACACCTCGTTCCCTCATCACCCTCTCCCATGAACACCACCACTAATAATAATAATAATAAATGTGATTTTTAAAAAATTTAAATCTAACAAGATAGGCCGTGCCTAACTAGGAGCACCCAGGGTTAGGCTCTGGCCTCTACATGTACATACACACACACATGCATGCATGCATCATATATGTGCCCTCCCTTGTAAGCACATGCATATGTATACACACATCATCATCATCATAATAATAATAAATGATAAGAATATCTCCCCATCAAACAGGATCAGAAATGGAGGCCCAGTTGCTTAGGTGTAGTGGGATGCTTAAGGGCACCAATCTGTTGGAGGAGAGAGCCGCTTGTTGGTTCCCAACTACTCAGCCCTGAAATAATCACACAGAAACCATGCTAATTAAATTACTGCTTGGCCCATTAGCGCTAACTTCTTATCGGCTAGCTCTTACATTTTAATTTAACCCATTTCTATTCATCTGTGTATCGCCACGTGGCAGTGGCTTCCGGCAAAGTTTCGGCATGTCTGATGCTGGTGGCGGCTCCATAGCATCTCCCTAACTCAGCCCTTCTCTCTCTCAACATAACAGCCTAACTCTCCCCGCCTAGCTCTGTTCTTCCCTGCCATAGGCACAAAGCAGTTCTTTATTCATTAACCAATAAAAGCAAACCACAGACAGAAGGACCTCCCACACCACTTAGGAACACAGGTAGCCGGTGGAAGCTGTGGAATTTGAACTCAGGCAGTACGGCTCCCAAGCCCACAGTTCTAACCTGGTTGCCAATCTGCCTGTTACCACTGCATCTTATATAGTGCAGGAGGTGCAGGTTAAGAATAAAGCTGGTGATGGGTGGACAGGCAGACATATTGGATAGGGGTTTTAAACACAAAGAGTTAGGAGCAAAAAATTGCTGCCAGGACTGTAGGTGACAACTAAGAAGGTGAAGTAGATCATTCCCATGATGATAGGGTGATGAGGAGGTCAATAGAAGTGTTTGTCAGACAGAATAAAGACAGGACAAGGGATGCCACTGATAGGGAGCTAGGCAGCACTCAGGGGGCCAGGGAAGATGGGTGTGGGAACTGATGAAGGCGCTAGGCCAGCAGGCATAGGGACACAGTTACCGAAGCCATGGAGAGAGTACCTCAGGACTGGTGAGGTTTCAAGCCCCAGTGGCAATGGGGTGGCTCTGAACAGAAATTTTGTGACTGTTCTAGAATCAGGGCTCCAATCCTTCAGCCTCGGCAATGACCTCTCCAATCGTTTCCCAGTTAGGCAACCCCAGAAATCCTCTAGACAAAGTCAAAGCTCCCACCCCGACCCTTTGAGGGTCTGTTACAGACCGGCAGCCTCTGGTTAAAATGCAAAACGTTTTTGAGTTGCTTTATTGAAAACCAGGGGATGCCAGAGACAGCAACATGGAGACTATTCTCTGTCCAGGGTTTTCAGGCCAGCTATCAAGTCCGAGACTCCAGAAGTCTTTCAGTGTGGGCTCCCATACATGGTACCCACCCACATCCTCTCTGGCTCTTACCACCTCCTCCCTGCCCACTTCCTGTGTCTGAGAAGACAATGAGGTATCTGATAAGCTGAGAAGGGGAGATAGGGAACCCGGGTTTAAACCCCCGGAAGGAGGAAAAAGTGTGAAGCAGGGAGTTTGGGGGCTTACAAGAACACATAGAAAAGATAAGTGGAAGGGGGTGGGGTCTTGCAACTCCATCCTCAGGCAGTCAGGAACCTTCATACTCTGAGATGCGTGCCTTGCAACCGCACTAAGTAACATCAACTGTCACAACCTCCTGGGGGTAGTCGGGAAGAAGGCATGCAACTAGCCAAGGCGGCGGGAGTCCCTGATCAAGTAGCGAGCCATGGTTGCCCACAGTTGCAGGTCCTCCTCAGCTGGGTGCAGGCTGACTGTTGGCATAGGCCTGATCTGGGAAGGAAGCCCGGGCTCTGCGTGTCTGGGCGCACACTGAGGCATAGAGTTCCGGCTCAGGGCCCGAGGCCTGGGGCTTTGGCTCAGAGTCCAGCACCACCTCACAGTACTTTATGGGGGTCCCAGAGCTGGGGATCCGACCTTGTGCAGGTCGCAGCTGCAGGCTAGTGTAGCACGTCGCCTCCTCCGTAGCCTGGAGATGCGAGGACGTTAGACGTTCTCTGGACCCTCGGGAATGATCCCCATTTCCTTCCCTCCCCTTTTCTTCGGCCAGCTGACTCACCCTGGCAGGGCCTCCAGAAGATGGGTCCTGCCCTTCTGGCCTTGGCTCTTCAGACAGCCGTCCTGGCACAAGGGAACAGGAATCCGGTCAGCTCCTGCTAGCCCCTGGCATCTCTACATCTCCATCCCACCTACTAAGAGCAGGCCCTGTGCCCTGTTCCTCCAGTCCGTCCGCAGTACCTACCTGTCTGTAAATAGTGCAGGTTCCCATACAGGGGAATTTCTTCCACGGACTCTCCGGAGCTGTGGCACAGAGTTTGGGAGACTTTTTAGTTAAGAGGGAGTACTCCATCAACCCATCCCAGTTATCCTTTACTCACCGTCCCTGCGCCTCCTGACTCCTGCTCCGACGGCTGGTCCACTGGGACAAGAGTACAGCCAGCGAAACGAGAAGCAGCACTGTCACAACCCCTAAGAGGGCCCACAGTCCCCACGCAAACGTCACGGAGGGGATCCCTGTGGATGTGAATGGAGGGGACTGTTACTGCCCTGCACAAACCCCTTCCCCAACCAGCATCAGATAGGACATGGAGCCACATAACCCCTCCCCCAGGAACCCCTGCCCCGCCCAGCTCACCCAATGCTAGTAGATGGCTTGTGCAGTTGCTGCCGCTACTCATATCTGCCGCCGGTCAGTGTTAGAGTCGGCTTCACGCTGTCCTGAGTCACAGGTCTGCCCTAGTCATGGCCTGACAGCTGTCACAGCCCTCGGCAACCCGAGTGTCTTCTTAAACCTGGCCCCCACAGCTCAGCATCGCCAATACTGACGGTGGCAAAGTTGCTGGTTTCCGGAGAGGAAGGCAGAGAGGAGGGATCAGCAAAAGAACAAAGACCCCGCCCTGTGCCTGCACCTGCAGCACCCTGAGCTCTCAACTCTCTGACATCCCCAACGGCCCTGAGTCCCCTTTTTCACAGAGTAGTCACAGGTCTGAGTGTCCCACGCCATGTGCAGGTGAGTCCGCAAAGGCTCTGAAGAGTATAGGTGGCCTGTAATGCGACTAGCAAGGACAGGAGCCCTTTGTCATGGGATGTCCATCTTTTCTCTCTGGCTCACGTTGCCATGAAGGAGATGTCTGCCTCGGTGAGCATGCTGAGACTTCACGGTTCTACTCCAGGAAATAGACGTATTTATTTATGTAGTCCAGGCTGGCCTCAAACTCAGTATGAACTCGAACTCCTGTGCTTTCTTCCACCACCTCCGTAGTTCTGAAATTACAGGCATGCACCACCATGCTCAGCTGAGAAAATATCTGTATATTATTGCTATTACTTGCATTATACTCTGGAATAGGAAGATAGAGGAGGATTCCTTCCTCACAGCCTAACTCATCCCAACTGTCCATAAGAACCTGACACTCTATTAATTGCATTAAGGGAATCTCTCTTCCAGGCTAATTCAGGCAAATTGGGCCTGTCTTTAAAGTTATTCACTTGCTAGAGAGAGCAGCAGCGAGTTCCAGGGCTACATAGTGAAACCCTGTCTAGGGGGAAACATCCTTCACAAAGACTGGCTGGGAGACAGGTCAATGGGTGGAGTCCTTGCCTAGTAACTGTAAGGACCTGAGTTTGGATCTCCAACACCCACACAAAAGCCAGGCTCAGTGCACACATCTGTAACTCACTCAGCTTTTCCTGGTGGCAGGGAGGCAGGTAGATCACTAGAGCTCACTGGCCAGTCAGTCTAGCTGAATCAGTGAGCTCCCTGTCCAGTGAGAGACCCTGTCAAAGAACAGAGTGGAGCCCAGCTGTGATGGTGCATGCCTTTAATCCCTCGGGAGGCAGGTGGACCTTTGTGAGTCTGAGGCCAGCCTGATCCACAAAGTGAGTTCCAGGACAGCCAGGGCTACAAAGAGAAACCCTTGAAAAACTAAGCTAAAATAAAATAAAATAAAATAAGAAAAGAAAGAAAAAGAAAGAAAGAAAAAGAAAAAAGAATAGCGTGAAGAATTCTGGAGCAGGACACAAGAAGTTGGTTTCCAGGCTCCACACGCAATTGCAGGGAGCCGGACAGAATCGCCATTACAAGATGGCACCAGCTGCGGCGAACTTCTCGACCAGCTAGGAAGAACAACCACCACACAAGGATTCTTCTCAGATCACGCTTTAATGGAGTGCCTCTTGGTTGAGGGGGAGCAGGAAGCGAGGGGCCCAGAGAGCACTAAGGCGGCTGCTTATATAGGGAGTAGGCACACAGGTCGCCCTGTGATTGGTTGCCACCATCGGGATAGGCCCAAGGGCCCTTAACCACCACACATGCGGGAAGCAGGAGACAGCTCCCAAAGGCATAGCCATATATGGAGTTGTTTATTTCCAACGGGACAGGATGTCAGCGCCATCTTGTAATGGCGATTCTGTCCGGCTCCCTGCACGCAATTTTCAAAAATGTTTTATAGATCTTAGTTCTAAATTGTTGTGAACAATAATGAGGTCCTATGATGTGTATGCTTCAGATTAGCATAGGGTCGGGGCAGGGTCTTATTGAGCCCAAGCTTGCTGTTCAGTGGAGACTGGCTTTGAACTGCTGCTCCCCTGCTGAGGGCTAACTCAGCCAACCCAGCTGTTGCTCACTTTTTTAAAACCATCATAAACAGGTGTGATGGCTCATGCCAGTAATTCCGGGAACACTGAATGAGGGGCCAGCTGGACCATATAGAGAGCGCTATAAACAAATAAACTAAAAGCCCCGACTCTCCATAGACGTTGATTCAGAGAACATCTAGTCATGCAAGGTTCCTGACATTTTATATTGTTCAGGTTTCTTTTAGGCACAGTGTCTCCAGTTCCACAGATAACTAAAGATTTTTACACTTTGACTATTGGGCATGATGGCACATGCCTTTAAAACCAGCATTCAAAAGGCAGAGGCAGGCAGAGCACTGTGAGTTCAAGGCCAGCCTGGCCTACATTAGAGGGTTCCAGGCCAGGTAGGGCTATAAAATGAGACCTTGCATACATACATACATACATACATACATACGTAAAACAAATAGCAAGGAACTAAGGGTGTACAGCTCATTGGTAGAATTTGTTCTAACTGCGCTCAAGGCTTTGGGTTCAACCCCCAACACCAACCCCTGGCTCAAAATTTAAAACAAACAAAATAGGGCCTGGAGGGTCTGGCTCAGAAGTTAAGAGCACTTGCTGCTCTTACAAAGAACCCAGGTTTGACTCCCAACATCCATATGGAGGCTCACAACTATCTGTTACTCCAGTTCCAGAAGAGCCAATGTTCTCTTCTGACCACCAAGGGCACCAAACACAAATGTCTCACACAGGCATACGTGAAAACAAAAGGTTCCCGTGGCTCAGCCATGAAGATTGCTCGCTGCTCTTCTAGAGGTTCAGAGTCTGATTCCTAGCACCCATAGGGTAGCTCACAACCATCTCTAAATGCAATTCCAGGGACTCTGATGCCCACTTCTAGCCACTCTGGGTACCAGGCATGCAAGTGGTACATAGACAGATATGTATGTACTCATACATGAAATAAAAATTTTAAGATCTTTAAAAAACAAAAACACTCTCATACATTAAATAAAATCTAAAACAAATCTAAATAAATCTAAAAAGGCGAAATAATTTAAGCCCAAAAATAATAGGAAAAAAAAATGTTGGTTGCAACATACAGGAGGAGGGACTAGGACCTGGGTTCAATTACCAGAGCAAGTAAATAAATAAAACTAAAAATTATGGAATAGTGATTATAAAGTTGAGAAAAAAATGTTTCTTTAGTTCCCAATTCCTTCACTCAAGGGGACCATTTGGAGTTTTAATTTATATTTAGGGTTTTCTCAAATTTGTTGTGAATCTTTGCTAAATCCTTATCACTAAAACATTTTCTAATTATATATCTTTTGCTTCATATGAAATAAACTTTTTCATAAAGTATGTGTATGGGGTGTGTATGTGTGCACAGGTGCAGGTGCCTTTGGAGGCCAGAGGGGGTGTCAGATCCCCTGAAACTGGTGTTACAGGTAATTGTTGAAGTAATAAGGGCAGCGGCGGGGCTGCATCCCCAACACCCCAACCGCCTGCTCGGCTAGCTTATGCCCGAAATAACAACACACAAACTGTATTCATTTAAACACCGCTTGGCCCATTTCTATCTAACCTCTTCTAGGCTAATTCTCACATATTAATTTAGCCCATTTCTAATCATCTGTGTGTAGCACCCCAAGGTGCGCTTACCGGGGAGATTCTAGCCTAGTCCATCCTGGGTCGGAGCTTCATCCGGGGAGCGGGGCATGGCGTCTCTCTCAGGCGTCTGCTCCCGAGAGAAGAGCTGTCGAGACTCTGAGCTCACTTCCTCTTCCTCCCAGCGTTCTGTTCTGTTTACTCCTCCCACCTATCCTCTAACCAATAAAATGGGCCAGGGCAGTTCCTTTATTAGCCAATGACCTTCCTCCATCAAACTGTGAGCTATAGGACCTGCATGATGTGATTTGAACTCTGGGCCTCTGAAAGAGCAGCAAGTGCTCTTAACTACTGAGACATCCTTCCAGCCCCTAAAAGAAACTTTATTAAATGAAATCTAAGGTGCAGGGTGGGTGGCTGAGTAAGACTGTTGCTATGGAGGCGTGGACCTGGGTTTGAATCCCCAACTGCCACCCTGGTATTGAGAGCAGGCAGATCCTTAGAGTTCTCTGGCCAGCTGGTCTAGCAAGACAAAATGCTAAGACAATGTCCTTCTCCACATGTGTGCAGGTGTGCACACACCCATATACACTACACACAGAAGGAAATACACTTGAAAAAAAGAAAAATTAAAATACTGTTTGTCACTCATATCAACATGGAGAGTCACTGTATTTTCTTCTTTAAAATGTAATGATTTAATTATTAATTAAAGTAATTAAGAGTCATTACTTTTTCTTGTTCTGTAATTAATTTAAATTTGTTAACTATATACATTTCTATACTGGCATGTTTATATAGCTACAGAGTTCAATAATTTTTAAATTATGTTCCTTTTCTGTGTTTGCTGGTTTATTTTTTAATTTTATTTTATTGAAAATAAATTTGACATTTAGAGAATTTTTAAAAATATCTTTTTGGGGCTAGAGATGTAGCTCCATTGATAACATAGTTACCTAATATGCCTATAACCCTGGATTTGATAGGTAGTACCAAATAAACTGCACACATACAATCCCAGCACTCAAGAGGTAGTAGAATCTGAAGGCTCAGACATTCAAGGTCATCCTTGTCTATATAACCTGCTCAAGACCAGCCCAGATTGCATAGGGTTCTGAGTCAAAAATTTAAAAAATATCCACTTGAGTGTCAAATACACTAAGTATAGCAGTGATTTCTATTTAAAAACAGAGAGCTTTCCAGCCCTTGGGTGGTGAGGTGAGGTGGGAGGAGTCAACCTGGACTAATTAATGGGTCCAAATTCAGCCTAGACTACATTGCATGAGCTTCTCTTTAAAAAAAAATCATGAAATTTTCAGGCAAATGAATGGAACTAGAAAAAATCATCCCGAGAGAGATAACCCAGATTCAGAAAGACACACACTCATAAGTACTCACTCATAAATGGATATTAGCTGTAAAATAAAGGATACCCAGGCAACAAGGTACAGGGAGGCTGAGTAATAAGGAGGGATCTAGGGAGAATGCATGGATATCCCTGAGAAGGGGAAATAGAAGAGATCTCCTAGATGGACTAGGGTGAGTGGGGATAGGAGAAGGAGGGACCAGGTAGGGAGTGGTGTTGGTGGAGGCTGCTCGTTCATTTCCCAACTGCTCAGACCAAATAAGCACACAAAAACTATATTAACTGCAATATTGTTTGGCCAATAGAGTAAACACATTTCTAGCTAGCCCTTATATCTTAAATTAAACCATTTCTATTATTTTATATTTTATGACGAGGTTCGTGGTTTACGGCAAGGCTCTGGGTATCTGTCTCCTCTGGTGGCTACATGGCATCTCTCCTTGACTCTGCCTACTCTCTCTCTATGTCTTTTCCAGCCTGGCTTTATTCTGTTAAGCCATTGGCTGAAAGCAGTTTCTTATTAACCAATGGCAATAAAATATTCAAAGTGTACAGAGGCGAGTCCCGCATCAGGATGGGTGGAGGGGGAGAGTATGGAGAGAGACTGGAATTGGAGGGCATTTGGGCGGGTGGGGGGGTGATGTGGAAACCTAGCCTAGTGAAAACTCTCAGGAATCTGTGAGGGTAACGTTGTAAAGCCTCCTCGTAATGGCAGCTATGTAGCCTACACAGGCTACCTTCTGTAACCAGGCAAGACTTCTAATGGTGGAACTGCCACAAAACCTTCGACCTACAATCTATCCTGCCTACAAGATGTGCTGGGGTAATGGTGGCACAGAATGTGTGGCCAACCAATGTCTGATCTAAATTGAGATCCACTCCGCAAGAGGGAGCCCTGGATTACTGGGAACCAGAGTTTAGATAGCCCAGAGACCTGGCATAGAAAAAAAAAATCAATGAAATAACTCCTAATGATATTCTGCTGTATAGATAAGTGCGTGGGCTGGAGAGATGGCTCAGTGGTTAAGAGCACTGGCCGCTCTTCCAGAGGACTTGGGTTCAATTTCTAAAACCCGTATGACAGTTCACAACTGTCTATAACTCCAATCAGTAACTGCAACTGTCTGACACTCCCAACCCAGACATACATGCAAGCAAAACACTAATAAAATAAATAATCATAGATTGAGCCTAGCCCAGTCATTAGAGAGGCTTCCTCTGGCAGATGATAGGAGCAGATGCAGAGACTCACGGCAAAACATGAGGAAGAGAGGGAGCCCAAATTGGAGATTCCCACGGGGTCCCTCCCCTTGGCTTTCAGGGAATCCCTGAGGAAGAGGGGGAGGAGGTCAAGGCTCATAGGGGCTCACAGAGACTGAAGTGGCAAGCAAGGAGCCTGCATGGGTCTGCACTAGGCTCCATGGTATGGTTGTTTAGGTTGGGGCTCTTGTAGGACTCCTAACAATTGGAGTGGGGCTGTCTCTGACTCTTTTGCCTGCCCTTGGGACCCTTTCCCTCCTACTGGGTTGCCTCCACCAGTCTTGATATGAGGGTTTGTGCTGGTCTTGCATCTTATGCTGTGTTCAGTTGATATCCCTGAGAGTCCGTTCTTTTCTGAGGGGAAATGGAGAAGTGAATTTGGGGGAGAGGTAAGGTGTAGAGGAAGGCTGGGAGCAGTGGAAGGAGGGGAAACTGTATTTGGGGTGTACTGTATGAGAGATGAATAATTTTTTAAAAATGAATAAATAGGAATTTTGGAGTTTTTTGTTTTGTTTTTGTTTTTGTTTTGCTTGTTTGTGTTTGAGACAGGGTTTCTTTTTAACTTTGACTGTCCTGGAACTTGAGCTATAGTCCAGGCTGGCCTCCAATTCTGTCTGCTTGCCTCCCTAGTGCTGGGATTAAAGGCGTGTGCCACCACTGCCTGGAAATAAGAGTTTTAAAATAGTTTTTTGAGGGTCTCCTTGTGTGGCTCTGGCTGTACTGGAACTTAATATGTAGACCAGCCTGTCCTTAAATTCACAGAGATTCTCCTGCCTCTGCCTCCTGAGTGCTGAGATCAAAGGCGTGTGCACTGTGGCCTGACAGTTCTTTAAAATCTTAATTGACTGATTCTTTGGAAAAAAAGAGAGTTGGAAGATCCGGCAATAGTGGGCAAGAGTTCTCTGCTGCAGCAATGTGAGCCAGGCACTTGACAAATGTTCAGAAGGCTAGGGCCGAAGGATTTCGAGTTTGAATCTAGCCTAGCTATAGATTGAGACCCTGTCTCAAACTAAAACTAAAACAAAGACAGTAGCTGGGGTTACAGCTAAGTGGCAGAATACTTGCCTACCATGTGTGACTACTACATTGGCTAGACCCCCCAGTACCACCAAAAATAATGAAACCGTATTCTGAAGACCAGGTTTGGTGGCACACACTTATAGTCCCAATACACAGGTTGGAAAAGCAGGCGGTCGAGAAGTTCAAGGCCAGCCTGGACTACAAGACTCAAAAAATCGAAAAACAGACAAAAAGGCAGCCCTCAGTTGAGAGTGATGTAAACCAGAGAACGGGCCTAGACATGGCACTGTGCCAGCCTCTGTCACTCCAGGTTTGGATTACCCCACCTTCCCATCCCAGCTATCTTGGAGCAATCAGTCGTTGACAGCTCCCGTTGCCGTGTCCTTCTGTGTCTCTTTATGGAAAAACAAGCATCGGTCCCCACATTTTATTCATTTATTTAACACATGTGTACCTCTTGCCTGGTGATTGACAAGCCCTGAAGACAGAGAAGCAAATGGAACACATTTCTTCCCTAGTTGAGAAGATGGCCCGGTGTTGCCCAGTTAAAAGTTAGCAGGGAAAGTTGGGCATGCTGTCTGCGTACCTTGTAACCCAACACTCCATAGACTACAGTAAGAGGATCTTGGACTTTAGGCCAACATGGCTACTGAGACTGTCTCACACAAATAACACAAGATGGGACAGAGGGTGTAACTCCATGGCCTAGTTTCTCGGTTGTTTCTGAGACAGGGTCTCGCTATGTAGACCAGGTTGGGCCTCGAACTCATAGAGATCCGCCTGCTTTTGCCACCCAGCGCTGGGATTAAAGGAGTGTGGCATCATGTCTGGCAGTTCTAATTACTAACCTTGTGTGGGTATTGCATTACTATACACCCCGCATGTGGGAAGTAGAAGCAGGAGGATCAGGAGTTCTAGGCCAGCCCCAGCTACATAGAGAGTTTGAAGCCAGCCTAGGCTGCATGAGACCCAGAAGAACCTAGTTCTATTTACCTTTTGGGTCGTTGTGAACATTCATTCATTCATTCCATTCCATTCCTCAAGCGCCCGCTAGTGTCTTTGCTAGGATCGGACAGTAAAATAGGAAAAGAGAAACGGCGATATGATCCCTTGGCACTAGCAGCACAATAAAGAAGAAATGAGAAGTTAAGATATTTTTTAGATCTTTTTCTTTCTTTTATTAGCAAGTGTCTCGTGTCTCATGTCTCGAGGGTGGAGGTGACTTTGAGTTCCTGATCCTCTTGCTTCCACGAAGATTACCAGTATACACTACATCTGTAATTCTACACAATCAAGTAAAAGGTACACGGAAAAAGACAAAAGATGCAAAGAAAAGAAGCAGCCGCGCTGAGAATGAGCCCCGTTCGGTTGGTGCGCCGAGACGCACTGCCTGCGTCACTAGGACAGTTGACGGATGACGTCCCGCTGCACGCCGCTCGGCTCGCCCCGAAGGGATCGCTTCTTAGCGGGCTAGCTGTGACTCGCGGGGGTAGTCTACGCGCGTGCGCACGCGGCACTCTCTGCCCGTGGTCCGGGGACTTTCCCCTAGGCGAAAGGATAAGGAACTGGTCCCTCGTGTGTAGCCTAGGAAACAGGCCTTCAGAGCGAGCTGGTTACTGGGCGACAACGCACCATTTTATAGCTCTAAAACAGCCCTTTTTTCCTGCTTATGGTGAGGAAATTGGTCCGTTCAGTTCTAAATACAATGAGCCACTCTTTTAGGCACGATACTTTATACTTATAGATCCTGGAGCCATTCTTTCTTAAGGAATATATAAATAGATAGGAAATTAACTAATGTAGGAAAGTCAGATGGGCGTGGTGTTATGCAAATATTACTTGGCCCGCCCTGTGCGATGAGCGTGGCCACCCGAGGCGCCCTAGGGCGGGAGCAGCTGCGGTCGTGTGCGCGTGCGCACTTCGGCGGAACGCCAACGCTGGAACGTGGGGGTTCTGACGCACCTCCGCGGTGAGCCAGGCATGGCGGGCGCGGGCCCCGTGTCGAGTGTGCTGGGGCTGCTGCTTGTGTCTGCGTTGTTTGGGGTCCTGGGAGAGCGCCCCAGCCCCGATCTGGGGGCACACTCAGGTACCAGCGAGGCCTGCAGGAGGGAGGCTTGGACTGCCTGGGAGAAGCGTCCTGTCCGCTGACTGGTGTCTTTAATCCACAGAACACCGCTCCCAGGTCGGTCCCGGGGCCACCGAACCCCGGCGGCGGCCGCCACCCAAGGACCAGCGCGAGCGGGCCCGGGCCGGAGCGCTGCCTTTGGGGGCGCTGTACACTGCTGCCGTCGTGGCTTTTGTGCTGTACAAGTGTTTACAGGTGCGGTCTGGCCGTGGGTTGGGGGAGTCCTGGGCCTCAATCTCCTGGGGGCGCCACGGTGCCAAGAACAAGACCCCGTTTCCCGGCGGCCTGTGAAATGAAGACTAGTTAGTTCCTTGGTTTTCCCACATCGTGGGGGTTCGAGGAGCTAGAGAAGTAATGGGTGTAAGGCGCCTGGGAGAGGATAGCTAATGACCGTTACGTTTAATCCTCCCACAGTTCAGTGAAGAGCGATTTTTTTTTTCCACCATTCACCTAGTGTCTGATGGAAGTGAGATTTTAACCCAACCATAGTGTCTATATGCGAAACAATGCAGTTACTGCTGAGGCTCCAACTTTGGCCCAAGGAGGGTGTTAGTGTGCCAGACACCAAGCCTTTCATGTTCTCCTTGGAAAGGAAGGCCTGAAATGTGAACTAACAGTACATTCTGATGGGGCTGAACTAGAAAGTGGTACCTACCACCTAGGGCTGTATCTTCAGTTCTGATCAATTACTTATATTAGGAAATAGAGACTGAACTAATTAGTGACAGAAAACTAGCTGAGATGGCTAATAACGAGCCAGGCAGGCTAGACAGGCTGGAATGAAGATTAATAAATGCTAGTCCTGACCTGTGAATGGAGCTAAGCGGTCAGGGAGACAAGCTGCAGGACCTGTGGAAGAGAGATGTAGGCATTGCAGTTGATAGGTTCAATTAAAGGGTCTGCCCATCCGAACAGTGAGAGAATTATACCCTATAACCTTAGGACACTGCCTTTAAGAGCACTATATATTCAGTAAAACCTGGAAGGGGGGGGCGATGTAAATTGAAAACTAATTTGACAGACTGGGGACTTGATACCAGCAGAAACTGAGGGAGCTAGACCTAGTGGCACAGACTTGCTATCCCAGCTACTCCAGAGGTTGAGGCAGGAAGGAGGATTTTAAGTCCAAAACCTGTCCGGGCAATTTAATAAGACCCTATCTCAAAGGCAACACAGAGGGTGGGGATGCTAAACAAGGAAGCAGGCATCTGGCCAGCCAGTCTTCAGATTCCTGCTGTAGAGTCTCACATTCCAAGGAGTGCTTTGGCAATGTAGCCATATGTGGGTATACCGGCGTGTTCTTTCACGTTCTGGGTAAGCAGCTGGACTAGAAACTATTGTGATTCTGAGGTGAATGCCCAGAGCTTCTCTGGTCCCTGTCTTTACTGCCATTGAGGACTGAGGTGCTGCAGCTTTACCCTTTCCTGCTTCCACAGCAGGGCACGGATGAGGCTGCCATTCTCCAAGAGGAAAAAAACAAGAAGAAATCCTTGCAGGCAGGTGGGTTGAGCAGCTGTAGTGGTGGTTTTTGTGGGGGAGCCGGTCAGGGGACTCAGGGAGGAACCATCCCATCTACCTTCCTCCCAGAGCAACAGCTGGTGCAGTTAACACAACAGCTGGCCCAGACAGAACAGCATCTCAACAACCTCATGACCCAGCTGGACCCCCTTTTTGAGCGGTGAGAATCTGCGGGGTGAGTGGGAAGCCACAGCGACAGATTGAGCAGCCCCTGAGTGGATATTTCTGCAGGGTGACTACGCTGGTTGGAACCCAGCGGGAACTCCTCAGCATGAAGCTCAAGACCGTCCACCAGCTCCTTCAAGACCGCAAGCCTGACGCGGGTGTGCAAGTTCCAGGTAAACGATCGGGAGGTGATGGCTGGGAGACAAAGCCCGTGAAACTGGAACCAGCTGATCTCTCCCTCACAGAGGCCAGCGTACCCTTTCCTGAGGACTTGGGGAAAGAGGACCAACAAGAAGCTGGGAACAGTCAGACCTGCAAGGGGCCCACAAACTGGAGCCCAGATTCATGGAACCTAGCTCCTTCCTGGGAGGTAGAGCAGGGACTGAGGCGAAGATGGCACAAGACTGTCACAAAGGACCCAGCATTGAAGGGGGGGCAGCCACTGAAGGGTCAGTAAAACCCAGTCCCCTTGCCCTGGGTATGTCTGTGTTTTTCCTGCTTCCAGCTGGTCAGACACAGGAATACTAGGTGCATAAGCCAGCTGTGCCTCCCAGAAAAGGTTCCCTTATTAGGAAAAGAGACTGCTTCCCAGAATTCAGAGAAGACAGAGGGAGCTACAGTCCTTCCCTGTACTCCGGAGGCTACTGAATGCCAGCCGTCAAGGCTCAAATTCCTTTTTCTCGTGGTTTAGACAAAGTTCTTTCCAAAAACACAACAAAACAGCACTTTATTAAAATCCAGCGGGGAAATAAATTATAGGACTTTTCAAACATAGGAGGTAGTTCAGGAAGATCTGGAGTTCAAGGCCAGCTTGGGCTACATGAAATCTTGTCTCAAGAAAAGAAAGAAACTATACAGTAGCTAGGTGTGGCCGCATACACCTGGTAAACCAACACTTGAAAGGCTGAGGCAGGAGGAATTCAAGTTCACATCAGCCTGGGTCACATAGGAAGACCCTGTCTCAAAAATAAAATAAGAAACCATCGATAACAAAAAGGGCCTCCTATAAAAAGCTACAGATTGAATAGGCAGCAAGGCTCCCCCCGCCCCCCTCCCTGTGGCATGGTGTCAAAGGAGCTGGATCAGCTGGGGCTCAGCTAGGTTCAAGCCTGCTTTCTGATTCTTGTTTTGTTTTTTAAAACAAAACAGGGTTTCTCTTATGTGGCCTTGGATGTCCTAGAATTCGTTCTGTAGACAGTGCTGGCCTAGAACTCAGAGATCAGCCTGTCTCTGCCTCCCAAGCACTGGGATTAAAGGTGTGCGCCACCACTGCCAGCTTGCTTTGATAAACTAGTTAAATGGCCCGTGTCAGGCCATGGAGGGCCCTGTGGTTCCAGTGTTGAATTCGACTTCCTTTTGTTCTTGGCCCTGCCCTATCCCTGAGTATCCTGAGTTCTGGAATTTTAAGATTCTTCTTAGGTATGCCAGCTGCCACATATATCCCAGGATAGCACATTTGTAGATGACAGCATCATGTTGCAGTAGGGCTGGACACTTCTAGCTCTTCTGACTTCTGTAGGAAGAGATAAACAGTTCAGGCTGGAATGCGTGCTCTGTTCAGTCGCCCGTGGGGAGCCCAGCGGTGAGAGAAGCACTCCTTTCCAGCTCAGGAAAGGGCAGAGCTTACCTGATGGCCACGGTCAGGCTGTGGTACCATCGTGACAGCTCCTCGTGGTCAGTGGACATGAGCAGTAGCTTCTCATGGGGGAAGGACAGCTAGGGAGAAACGGCTTTAGTTCAGAACGAGTCAGGCCGAAGCGGTCACTGGTTCCATGGCGGTCACTCAGGGATAAGAGGATGACTAAAAGGAGAGCTTGTCCCCAGCCATGCCCTTACTGTCATGGAAAGGGACCCAGGCCAAGTGATACGCTGGTCTGTGAGTGCCTGTAGTACATCTGAGGCCCAGATTTCCCATCTACTTACACTGAGCAGACCACCACAAGTTCCTCCCGAATGGCCAAAGACCCTGTTAAGTTGACACTGGGACATAGGGTACAGAGCCCTGCAGACAAAGGTGCCACTCTTCAGCAGGTGCAGTGGGGGTCGAGGCTTGGCCATGAGGAGCACATCAGAGAAGAGGAAGAACATGCGGGGCCGGGGCTCCCCAGTGGGAGGCACCACTAAAAGCCAGCCCTGTCTCAGGAACCATCGCCCTAGAAAATGAGAGCCGTTAATCTTGTACAGCTTCAGAATCCATGGGAACACAAAAGGGCAGGAAACACGGGCAGGAGGTATATGCTGGCGTTGAAGTTTTTTTTTTTTTAATTATCGTATGTATATGTAGAGGTCAGAGGACAACTCCGGGGAGTCAGTTCTTTCCTGCTACCTTTACGTGGGTTCCGGGATTAACTCAGTTCATCCAGCAAGTGCTTTCAGCCACTGAGCCATCTTGCTAGCCCAATAATATGCTGGCTTTGTTGAGGAAGAGAAGCAAGTAAGGGGGTAATGAGGACGGAAGGACAAAGTCCACAGTTTACCTGAGGTAAGCCCTTTTGCCTTGTGTCCACTGAGTAGAGCCTGGACACGGAGGAGGTGCTGGTCATTCTTCTGGCTCTGGCCAATGGCGTGGACTCTCTGGGCAGTCTCGCTCACCAGGCGGGCAGCCCCTAGAACAACACCCTCTCCCTCATTTCCAACAGTACTTAGGCTCTGCGTGGCTACTGGTGGTAGCTAGCTAGCCTGGAGGGGCCTGCATCAGGTTCTAGCTTCTTGCAGAGGCAGGACCCTTAGGGACACTATACATGTAATGGGAGATGGGGACATACCAGGCATTGTTGGAGGTCAGAACCAGAAAGACTTTCGGGACAGGCAGCCTCTGCCTGTGTTGGAGAAGAACAAAAACCTACGTGTGAGCTGTTGGTAGTCAGGGCTGTTGGGAACTGTGTTTTCCGCCAAGGCCACGACAAGATTCTCGTACCTGGAAGTGGACAATTGGAAGAAAAGTGAAGTAGAGCCAGGCAAGATGCCCTGGTTTCAAATGATCTGAAGAGCACCTCCCAGATGTTCATCCCTTAATTAAAAGGTCAGGAAAGGCCTGGCTGCTCTGCTGCCCCTCTCCAACCTGGGACTCAGAATCTGGGCTCACACTCTGCAGGCCACTTCCATCCCACAGTAAAGAATCAGTGGCCGACTGTAGTTCAGGAGGCTGGGTCAGAAGATGCAACTTAAACCAAGGAGGCTACCACAGACAACCTAGGAACCCTGGAATAGAACTTCGAGACCAATGAACTTTTCCGGACAGCCTGTCTATTTCTTAGTGCAGGTTCCCTCCCTTCAGTATGCAGTCCCACGGTCCCAGTCTGAAGCTGCAGTCCCTGGGTGCCCCTGTACTTCAAGACACAGTCCCACAGCCCCAGGTCTCAGGCTGCAGCCCCTGGGTACCCCTGAGTATTCACATTTACTCCAGTAAAAGCGCCTTAGAAGATAATTGGGCTCAGAGAGGCAGAGCTGGGATAGAACCTATGGCGTCCCCCACAAAGCTGTAGGCAGAGCTATGCAGCCAGAGGAACTAATTCTAGTCTAGAGGGGTCCACTCACTGCTGGAGCCGCTGCACAGGCAGAGGGAGCAGGTCCTGGAGTTGAAGACCCCTAAATTCAGGGCGGCCTTCCTGAAGCCGCACGAACCTCCGAAAACGTTTATTCTTCTTCAGCTGCGTCTGAATACATAGGGAGAGTTCGTATCAGGAAGAGAAACCACTCCCTTATATTACACTCTGTGTACACACGCTCAGCCTTCAGCAAGTGGTGCACTCCTGAGGGAAACCTGGTCCTCCTGGGGATGTTAGTAAAGAGCTGGGCTCGAAATACAAAACACTATTAATTTAGGTCTCTAGATTAAGAAGGGAAGGAGGAAGAGAGTTACCTGAAGGATGGCCTGAGAACTCTCAGCATTGGCAGCAAATTGGGTGTAGAGCTCCAGGTGGGAGCAGAAGCCCTCTAGCCCCGGCCCCCAGTGCCCTTCTTCCAAGTAGGGAAGCAGCTCTCTGTGCAGGGAAAGGACAGTAAAAAGGCAGGCCAGCAACTACTCAAGCTCTCCCACATATACCTCCCATAACCCTGTCTCGGAGGCAATGCTATTATCCCATTTTACAACTGGAGCGCAGGCAGGTTGAGGCATTGGGCCAAGGCCACAGGTGAAAAAGTTGGCAGATGAACTTGGCCTTTCCGGCTAGGCTGCACCGCTTCCACTCACAGGCTGGCGGCATAGATACGCTCCCAGTTCCCAAACAGGGCCTGGCGCTCTGGTGGTCGTAGTGTCCCCTTGGCTTTCAGGATCCCCAGGAAGTACTGTGAAGGAAACGAATACAGTTTTCTTAGTCTGTCGCAAGAGAAAGGTGCAGCCAGAAACTGCAGACGTCAGTCCGAAGCAAGGTCTGAGACCCTCCCACACCCCCGCCGAGCCCCACCGTGGCCACAAGGCCCAGTTGTTCTTGGTAGCGCCGCTCGGTCTCCAGCAGCTCCCGAGCGGTGCAGACACGTTTCCGTTCCCAACGAGCACGCTGCTGTCGCACCGGGCAGTGCGCGGTGGAGCCTGGGCTCTCCATGCCTGAGCCAGGGTTCCAGGCTTCCCGCAGTGTCGCGCCGGAGATTCAAATTCCAACCGCTCGGGGGGCGGGGCCGCGGAGGTGCGGCCCGGGAGCACAGAGCATGCGCGGGCAGCGGCTCGCGGGGCGGGTCCCTTCTGCTGTGTCTGCCCCATCCGCCAGGGCGGCGCTCTAGGTGCGCTGCGACGTCGCGCTGTGCAAAGCGCGAAGGAGGCACAGCTGTCTGAACACGGAAACAGGAGGCTACAAAATGCAAACGTTGACAAGGACTCTGTCTAACTGCAGAATTAGGAATGTAGGGATAAGTACCGTCCATACTACGTCCTGAGCCCATGCCAGACAGAGAAGCAGTTGGCCAGTCATTCCCAGTGCTTTCACCAGCTAGGAACCTTTGAGCTTTGGTCCAAAGTGTGCAAGTTTTAAGTTACCGTGTTTCTTCATTTAATTTTTTGGTTTTTTTTTTAAATATTTGTTTATTTATTATGTATACAATATTCTGTCTGTGTGTATGCCTGCAAACCAGAAGAGGGCACCAGACCTCATTACAGATGGTTGTAAGCCACCATGTGGTTGCTGGGAATTGAACTCAGGACCTCTGGAAGAGCAGTCGGTGCTCTTAACCTCTGAGCCATCTCTCTAGCCCCCTTCATTTAATTTTTTATTGAGATAGGTTCCTATAATGTAGGCTGGCCTTGAACTGAATTTGAGGATGACCTTGGTTTTATCCGCCTGCCTTCAGCTTCCAGATGCTGAAGTTAGTTTTGCAGTGTCATACCCGGCTTATGAGGGGCTGAGATGGAACCCACTCGTGCATACTAGGCAAGCACTCTACAGCGACATCCCCAGTCCTGGTTTTGTTGTTGTTTTGTTTCATACAAACTAGCTTCATGTGAGGAGTCGGTAACTTGGTAGTTTGGGTTTACTGGAGTTTTTTTTTTTTTTTTAATTTTCTCTCATAAAATACATTCCAACCACAGTTTCCCCTCCCTGCACTCCTCTCAACCCCCCCCCCGCCCATACTTCCTCTCTCCCTCATTCTGATCCAGGACAAAAGCTTTGATGGGTTAGCTGGGTTACCTTATCAAAAGGAGAATGTTCTAAATTTTCTTTAGGACTTTGAGGAATTGGGTATACCCCCGTAAGGTAAATTTGCAGGAACATTTTGTCAATATGTCAGGAATCTCTTTTTAAAAGATTTTGATGTTTAAAAACTATATGTTCACATGGGAGGGTATGTGTACGTGAGAGTGGAGTGTGTGTGTGTGTGTGTGTGTGTGTGTGTGTGTGTGTGTGTGTGAAGCCAGTGCCCAGAGTCCAGAAAGAGTTGTCCCAGGAGCTGGAGTCATGAGCAGTTGTGACCACTCAGTGTGGGTGCTGGAATTCTCCCAGGAGGAGTCATGGGCAGTGTGGTCACCCAGTGTGGGTGCTGGGAATCTCCCAGGAAGAGTCATGGGCAGTGTGGTCACCCAGTGTGGGTGCTGGGAATCTCCCAGGAAGAGTCATGGGCAGTGTGGTCACCCAGTGTGGGTGCTGGGAATCTCCCAGGAAGAGTCATGGGCAGTGTGGTCACTCGGTGTGGGTGCTGGGAATCAAATTCTGGTCTTCTGAGAAAGCAGGGAGCACTCTTAATTCCCCAATCATCTCTCATACAGATAGACAAATAATTTTAAAATAATAAAATAAATATTTTTAAACAAGGGGAAAGGACTGGAGAGATCGTTTTTTAGTTAAGAGTGCTGGCTACTCTTCCAAAGGACTCGGGTTGAATTCCCACTACCCACATGATGGCCTATAACTATCTGCACCTCTAGGTCCAGGGGATCAGGCGCCCTCTTGTGGCCATCTCGGGCATCAGGCATGCATATGGTACACAGACATATGTAATTGAACATTTCTCTCCAACCCACCAGTTCACAAATACCTGGCAGCCATTTCCCAAATAATTGACTCAAACGGAGGCTTAATATAAATTATAAATGCTTGGCCAATAGTGTAGGCTTATTACTAACTAGCTCTTACATTAAGTTAACCCATATCCCTTCCTTATTTACTCTCTGCCATGTGGCGGTACCTTTATTAACATGGTAAATTCATCTGCTCCCTCTGCATCTGACTGGCAACTCCTCACTCCACCCTTTCCTTCCCATCATCCTTAATTTGGTCACCCCACCTATACTTCCTGCCTGGCTGCTGGCCAATCACCATTTTGTTAAACCAATTCAAGTTTACAAATCTTTACAGTGTACAAGAGGATTATTCCACAGCAGACATAGGTAAAATACCCATACCTATAAAATAATAAAATAAGGGTGAGGAGCGGGAGAAGAGGAGGAAGGAGGAACTGGGATTGGTATGTAAAAATAAATGAATTTTAAAAAATAAAATATTTTTTAAAGTATTTATTATTTATACGGTGTTCTGCTTTCACAAATTCCTGCACACCAGAAGAGGGCATCAGATCTCATTATAGATGGTGAGCCACTATGTGGTGGCTGGGAATAGAACTCAGGACTTCTGGAAGAGCAGCCAGTGCTTTTAACCTCTCCAACCCAATAAAATAAATATATTTTATTTTATTTATATTATATATAATAATTTATAAAATTTATATTTATATATTTATAAATTTTTATTTATATTTATGTATAAGATAAAATATTAAAAAGTTCAGCCAAATGTGGTGGTACACACCTTTAATCCCAGCACTAGCGAGACAGAGGCAAGAGGATTTTTGTGAGTTCAAGGCCAGCCTGGTCTACAGAGCTAGATCCTGGACAGCCAGGGCTACACAGAGAAACCCTGCCTCTAAAAAACAAAACAAACTCTAGATAGATAGATAGATAGATAGATAGATAGATAGATAGATAGATAGAAATATTGATGTAGAGATGTAGCAAGAGAGATATCTACATATATCTATATGTATATATGTATTTTTTCAGACTTAAGGCCTATAGAACATTGAGATTTTAAAAAAGCATTGTCTTAAGACACCTGGCTTATGGATATAGTTTAAAAACATCAAAACACTCATAGTAAGTCATAGTTACTCATAGTAACGCCAAGAGAGAGGAGAAAGACAAGCTACAGTGAGCTGTGTGTGTAATGTGATTCCCTCTGCACAAAAAGGTACATGAAAGGCCAGAAGGCTAAGCAATCAAAACCTAGTTGTGTTTTTATCTCTGGGGGATGAGACGGAATAT
Organism: Microtus oregoni; assembly: GCF_018167655.1. NCBI lineage: Eukaryota > Metazoa > Chordata > Mammalia > Rodentia > Cricetidae > Microtus > Microtus oregoni. The sequence goes on along the minus strand of NW_024543076.1, from coordinate 5,205,694 downwards.
AATTGGACAAATGAGTGTCTACCTGTGCCAGGCAGTGGACTCCTGAGGCTGAAGGTCTAAGTGAGAACGGTGCAAGTAGGGAGATATTTTAAATTCCCTGAGACTCTTCTTCATGTTCCCCAACTTTCCTGCATTGGCTATGCACTATTTTGTAATTATAAAATACATTTTATATTGGGATACTACATGTAAGAAACATTAGATCCCATTTCTTCCATTTGGACTCCTAGGAATCTGGGCACCAAGCCAAGAAGCAGGGGATTGCCAGGGTTCTAAGCTCCCCCAGCTCAGATATTCTAAGAATCCTGAAAATGTTAAATGCTGGGCTTAGACCAGAGAAGAAAAGCCTGAAACGCTTGGAGAAATGGAGAGTTTGGAGCAGACTGTTTCTTTGGCTTGGGTTCCAAGAGAACTGGTATCACTAGGTTACGGGCCAGTAACACTGTCTCAGGTGAACGCAGAGAGACTGCCTGGTGATTTATGTCTGTAATCCCAGCATGTAGAAAGCCTAGTAGCCTGGGCCACACAGTGAGACCCTGTCTCAAAAAAATCAAAACAAAAGAGAAGCAAATGAAGGGCAGCCCATGCTCAAATGTGGGTGAGCACAGATAAACCCCTGGGGATCCTGTGAACCTAAGCAGTAAGAATAGAGGAGCTACAGACACGGCTCAGAGGCTAAAAGCACTGGCTGCTCTTGTTCAGTTCCCAGGGTCTGATACCCTCTTCGGGCCTCCCAGGGCTTCTGCATGTATGTGGTATTCATGCACACACATACACATGAAGAATGGAAGAATTGGAGGGGGGGGGTGGAGGAAGAGGTGGGTATGTCTGAGTATGTCACCAGTCTGTGGGTGGAAGAGGGGATGGAACAGAGCTCACTGTGAACTCAGGTTGGGAGCACTGTCTAATTGGTAGAAGAGGGCAAGGTTGAGGATGAGGAGACACACTAAGGACTTCTTGAAATGTATCCACTTTGGTTCTGCTACATGGTGGCCACATAAAGACATATCCACAGGGCTGGAGAGATGGCTCAGTGGTTAAGAGCATTGCCTGCTCTTCCAAAGGTCCTGAGTTCAATTCCCAGCAACCACATGGTGGCTCACAACCATCTGTAAAGAGGTCTGGCGCCTTCTTCTGGCCTTCAGGCATACAGACAGAATATTGTATATATAATAAATAAATAAATATTAAAAAAAAAAGACATATCCACAGCCAGCGAGTGTAATCTTACCTGGAGAAAGGGGTTTTGCAGATATAACTAGGAATTTTTGTTGTTGTCGTATGTTTTTTGTTTGTTTATTATTGTTATTATTATTAGTTATTATTGTTATTATTATTACTTGAGACAGGGTCTCACCATGTAACTCTGGCTGGCTTCAAACCCATAAAGATCTGCCTGCCTCTACCTCTCAAGTAATGGGACCCAAGGTATGCACCACTAGAATCCAGGAGTGGCAACAAAATAGGCTCCGCCAGGGCCTCCGAGGTAGCCTGATCCTGCCAATACAACTTCAAACTTAAGGCCTACAGAACGTTGAGAGTTTTAAAAATCGAATTGCCATAAGACACCTGGTTTATGGATTTATGGTGATTTTTATGATAGCCCTAGCAATAATAGTGTGATGGGCCAGCCTCAAGACCTCACAACAGCTTTGGTCTTGTCTTCCAATCCATGACTAGGGAGAAGGGGGCTTCTCTCCCGCTCTACCAGTGAGTGGTTCCCTCTTCCGTAACCCAGGGCTAATCAGAAACCTGATTTAGGAATGTGTTTGTCCGGGTTTTAGAAACACAGATCCCAGTGACCAAAGACTTGGCTTTAAAAACACAGAGGTGTCCTGTGCCAGGCAGGGAGTGTCCCACGTGGTTAGATTCGGCATAAAAGGACTCTGAGAGCTCAAGCTTCAGGGTTTGGCAGATTCCTGAGTTATAAAGGTGTGATCCAGGATCAGAGTCCACATCTCCACCCACAGCAAGGAAACAGCCGCATGGAGAGATAGAAGGGCATGGAACTGTAGAAGACATCCGGAAAGTTAGCAAATGCTGCAGATCCGTGCTCGGAAACATGAGCACAAAGCCCTACAAAGGAGAGGAGGAGAGGAGGCATCACGGTGCTGTTGGAAGGAAAATGAGTAAAAGCTGAGCTCGGTGTTAGAGAAAGGGATCCATGCATCCCCCAAGCTCCAGTGTACAGTATGGTCCTCTCTGTTCCCATGGCCTCTCTCTCCCAGACTAGTCTAGTTATTACCACAGTCTGCCTTCAGCAAGCCCCTCCAATTTAGATATTACCATGATCCTTCCACATGCCAGAGTCCAAACAAGGTTCTGAAAATAGCCGACTCTCCATGGTACATGATGGGTCAAATGTCATGGATGGTGCTGGATTTGGCTTCAGAAAGGCCAGCAGGGCCTTGTGCATGAGGCAAGCACTCTGTCACTGAACTGCATCCACATCCACTCACACAAGGTTTTTTTTTGGGGGGGGGGGGTGTTATGGTCTGGCACACACAAATCATTGACAATGAGCCCCTAAGATACAAGGACCTGGTAAGGTGTTCTACAATGAGAAAACGCTTGATGATAGCTGTTGAATAAAAATTGACTCAAATTTTGAACCCTGCCCTCATGGTCTCAAGGAACACAACGTATAGTAGAACAGATAAAATGTCATATATCATCATAATATGATTAAATTGTGAGCAAGATTATTACTGGGGTCAAGTGCAGTGAGGTGGTAGTTCAGAGGTACCATTGAACTCTCCAGATTGGAGGTGGGGGGTTGGTAAAGAAAGGTAGCTGGGTGGTGGTGGCACATGCCTTTAATCCCAGCACTCAGGAGGCAGAGACAGGTGGATTGCTGTGAGTTTGAGGCCAGCCTGGTCTACAGAGCGAGTTCCAGGATAACCAGGGCTACACACAGAGAAACTGTATCTCAAAACAAACAAACAAAAAAGGTTTTTTTAGGTTAGCAAGATGGTTCGGCAGATAAAGCCACTTGCCTTCCAAGCCTGACATGCTGGAGGAAGCCTACAAATGGAGCAGAGATGCACCTGGAAATGTGGGGTCAGGGAGCTTCCGGAAGTAGCCAAAGATCCTGACAGACTGAGATGCTCAGACTACATAGAGAAAAGGAAAATGAACAAAAGCTGAGATCCGTGTTGGAAGAAAGTATCCATGCAGCCCCCAAGTTCCAGTTTAGAGTATGGTCCTCTCTGCTCCTATAGCCACTGACGATCTGAGTTAGGCCTCTGGCATCCACATAAAGGTAGAAGAGAACTGATCCCATAAAGTTGCCCTCTGCCTCCACATCCAAATACACACAAGCCCCTCACACGCACATAGGAACCCCACACTTCTGACTTCTGTGGGTAACTGAGCTCCCTCCCTCTCCCCCCCCTCTCTCTCTCACACACACACACATTCACACACTTTAAAATAAAAATTCAAAGCATGGTGGTGAATGCCTTTAATCCCAGCACTCAGGAGGCAGAGGCAGGAGTATCTCTGTGAGTTCCACAACAGCTTTGTCTACAGAGCGAGTTCCAGGACAGACAGGGCTGTTACACAAGAGAAACCCTGTCTCGAAAAAACAAAACGGAAAGAAAAGCTTCCTGGAGAAGTTGCCTGGCATCTGAGTTAGAACAGAAGGTATTTAGAAAAGAAAGATAATGAAAACATTTAGCACCATGGTGGTTTACAAACATTAATAACCAAAGTCAAACTTGATTGGGTTCCTCAGATGAGGCAGGCCTCTTGGACCCTTCTAAACCAGGCATTACCCTTTAGATCAGGAATCATCTAGAAGGTTCTCAAAAAGAAGCTGGGATAGCAGAATCCCTGGAGTCATGGGATATGGCTGTATGCTGTAGAATTAAAACTAATTCGATACATTCAATTCACCTATACAACCGCCCTGCTGAATGTTCACTGAACAATCCTCGATATGGACATGAAATGACCTTATTTTTGTGATTTGTTGAGGCCATGGGGATCCTCTGAGAATGAGCTGCAGACCTAACAGCTGTCCTCTATCCTATGCTGCGTACCTGGGAAAAAGGACTGGAAGAGGCTCGGTAAATGCTCATTAAATGGACAGATTGGAGCCCCGCATCCATTCTCACGCGGTCCCAATTCTTTACACCCAGTCTCTCTGCCCAATCCATGCTCATAGCAGTCTTCAACATGGCCTAATAAGAAAACTGGACTCGGCCACGCTCTGCAAATAATTTCTTTTTACATCTCTTTACTTATTACATGTGTATTTGCATATGTGCGTGTGCCATGGCCCACATGGGGGACAACTTGGAAGAGATGGGTCTCTTCTTCCACCATGTCAATTCTGGGGGTCCAACTCAGATCATCAGACTTGGTACCCACTGAGCCATCTGGCCAGCCTCTACTCAAACTATCCCATGCCTCTTCTTTACCTAGAATACGATTCTCCTTCCATCCACCTTCCCGTGGAGCTCCTACCTCTTCTTCAAAGGTGGGCTCGTATTTTGCCCACTTCCATACTTTCTTAGGCAGAATTATAATATTCGTCCTCACTCACTGGAGTGAGAACACCTCAGGCAGGGACTCTTCATTTTGATTTCCCTGTCCCTAGTCCACTGCCTAGCATGCCATAGGTATTAAATAAATACAGAATGCAAACACGAGTGGCATTCTAGGCACCGAGACTTAGATTTTAAAAGGCAGTAAAAAGTTTGGAGGAAAAAAAATGATTGAGAGTGTAGCTCAGTGGCAGAGTACTTGCTTGGCACCTATGTCCCTGGATTTAGTCTCCAGCACTGAAAATTGAGAATGGTAGTGGCAGAGCGGGGGTGAGTGGGGGCAGGGGGGGGGGGAGTATAATCTAACTGGAACATTAGGGGGAAAGTAAGAGACAAAACAGAATGGTTTCTTGGGTGAGGTTTTGCAGACCTGGAAGTTGGAAAAAGAAAATGGTCATACTTTGGCAGGCAATGGGGGAGCCATCAGTGTCTCAAACATTCATGCTCAAATTTGCCTCCTACTTACCCATGGGCCCTGCTACCTGCTCAGCCCTAGGCTGTGTCTTTACCTTCCCCCTCTACCCAAGACCTGACTGTGGCAGGATTTAGACACAGGTTTCTTGTGTCCTCAGCCCGACTACACCAGGGCCCCAGCTCCCCTTTTTTCCCCTTCCCTCCCGAGGCTGGGAAGCAAGCCAGGCCTAGCAGAGGCTGGCAGGCAGGAGCTGGGTGGTGCCACGGAGAACCTATACAGTGCCAGGTGGTGCCTTGGGCTCCAAGCTGAGCTGGTGATCCCGATAACCTTCTGCCTGTGAACACACCTGCCTCTCGCCCCAACCCTACCTCTTACCTGACCTGTGTCCAGGCTTTGATATCGGGGAGGGGGGCACAGGGCCAGGCAGACCTGTGGGACTTTGGCTCCATCTCTGCAAAAGGGCATTCCGTGAGTCAGCCTGCTCCCCTCAAGGCTTGCTCCTCCCCCAACCCAGCTCCTATTTCCGATGCACGTACAGCCCGTACACTGCACACCGTGTCCTGGGACACCCCAGTCAGTCGCATGGCTTCCTTGGGCCCCAGATCCTGGCCCTCTTTGTTGATCCCAGCCCCTACTGTGCTGCTGCTGCTGTTTCTGCTGCCCCTAGTGTCTACTCATCCCCAGGGCCTGTCCGTATTGCAGGGGGAGCCCTCCTTGGGAGAAAGTTCATCTGGGGAGGATGATCTGGGCGTGGAGGATCTGCCCAGTGAAGAGGATGCACCTAGAGAGGCTCCACCTGAAGTTAATGCTGAAGCTGAAAAGGAGGATTCCCCGAAGTTAGAGGATCTACCTACTGTTGAGTCTCCTGAGGACAGTCATGGCTCCCACGAGGATGGAAAAGGTAAGTGGTCATCAGCTTCCAAACTGAGGCTCAGGTAGTTTTAGGCTTCCCCTCCCTACACCCCAACCCTAGCAAAGCATGCGGGAAGGACACTGAGCTCTAATAGGCAGCCCTTCTTCCTAAAGGGGAGAATAATTGGGAGAGATGGCAAAGAAGAAGGGAAGAAGTTGAAGAGGATCTAGAACTGAGGAATGGACAGAGAGGGGGAAAATGCAGAGAGAGAAAAAAGAGTAAGACGAGGAGCAGAAAGGAAAGGAGAGGAGAGGAGAGGAGAGGAGAGGAGAGGAGAGGAGAGAAGAGAAGAGAAGAGAAGGGGGGGTCCCAGAGGACCTACAGAGAGTATACAACTGTCACAATTTTCAGTGCAGGAAGAACAAACAACAGGCGGAGGAACTTTGATTTGCTTTTTTGGGGGTGGAGGGAGGTAAGGAATGAGGCGGGGTCTTATCGTATAGATCGGGTTGGTCTTGAACTATTTTCTGCCGTCTACCTGTCTCTACCGCTGAGTTCTAGGATTTCCGGTGTGCACCACCACACTTGGCTCTAAGTTAGGGACTTTGGGAAAGCTGGAGACAGACAGGAAAAAGAGGAAGGTGAGCCGAGTAAAGGGAAAAGGACGACCTGCTGGCTTGGATCTGCTAACTGGAGCTGCTCTGCAGACCCTAGCATTGGCTGGTCTGATGGTCACTCCCCAGAGGCCAAGTCACAGTTGGTGGCAGGCCACCGTGCTTTGCACCTAGCCTGCTTCATTCATTACCTGCACACTCTTGTAAGTGAGGCCCCACCAGAGCCGGAGGGAATCTCTTTCATTATGGGCACTGAGAAATGACTGGACTGTAAGAGTGAGCTTATTAGTTCTTCTGATTTATGCAGGGGGTGGCCACGGTCTTTGGAGCTATAGAGGTAAGACACCCACCTCCGACACACACCTAATCTGGGAGTCCAACCCTATTGATCTACCCCTACCCCCTCCCGCCACCTCCAATACTAGCTCTAGTCTGGACCCACGTCTCTGACCCCACCCCCACCCCACTCCCGCCTCTAAGCTTCCTGACTCCACCCCCTTGCTTATCCTAACGGTTCTTGTCCTAATCATCAGACTTCGTGCACCCTTTTCTCTCATCCCAGGCACCCTACTCTGGCCCCAGGTGTCCCCAGCCTGTGCCGGCCGATTTCAGTCCCCTATAGATATCCGCCCAGAGCTCACCTCGTTCTGCCGCGCCCTGCAACCCCTGGAATTACTGGGCTACGAGCTCCAACCTCTCCCGGAACTGAGCCTGCAGAATAATGGCCACACGGGTGAGGTGTCTGGGGTGGGATCTACGGAGGGGAGTGGCAATTCAGCTGTGCTTGGGGGGGTCCTGCTGGCGCTCACGAGTGGGTAGACATCGCTCCCTTGCACTCCCCACGCAGTACAGCTGACTCTGCCACCTGGGCTGAAGATGGCCCTGGCACCTGGGCAGGAATACCGGGCTCTGCAGTTGCACTTACACTGGGGAACTTCAGATCACCCGGGCTCAGAGCACACTGTGAATGGCCACCGTTTCCCTGCTGAGGTGGGCATCGGGCTGTCCCGAGAGGAACAAAGAGGATGTGATCGGAGAGCTGGGCTCATTCTGACCCTTAAATCCTCTCTAGATCCACGTGGTTCACCTCAGTACGGCTTTCTCCGAGCTTCATGAAGCCTTGGGTCGCCCTGGGGGCCTGGCAGTTTTGGCTGCCTTTCTGCAGGTACCACACTTGACACTCTATCCCATGGGTTCGGTGCACCTTGTTAGCAGGGACTCCATTCCGGCATTCTCGAGCTGGTCAATTAGCTCTCTGCTCCATTCACGCCTTTCTTCATTCAGAAGCGGCAGGGAACCAGGAAGCAGGGTCCAAGGAGGTTTTCTTTTTTTTTTTTTTTTTTTTTTTTTTTTTTTTCAAGGAGGTTTTCTTTAAGGAGCCCACAGGGCAAAGGCTAACTTGACAGTCATAAAGGGAGAACTCTAAAAAAAACAGTGGTCACAGAGGAGGTGAAACTTAAATCCTTCGCCGGTGGGAATCAAGGAGGGCTGTTGCACAGAGCAAAGACAGTATGGACCATTTCAGGGAACGCCACATACAACAAATGGCCCGGGGAGGAGGCATTTCTCAGCTACTTCTGTGAGCCATCAGGTCCCCGTCATGAAATGGAGTATTCACTGACCTCTGTGTACCCTTGACGATCAAGAACGCACTTGTCATGGTAGGAGGAAGCCAGGAAGTGAGGAGATGCCCTGCCTGTAAGCTTCACTAGTGTGAAGTTCACAGCATCAAGCCAGACAAGTGCCTCAGATATAGCATGTAGGATTCCACTCCGAGTCAAACTCATGAATCATTAAAGCGAATACAGAGGCAACACAAATACAAAACCTATTATGGTTTTCTTCGGAGACCATGGAGTGTGTGTGGCAATAATAACAAGGGACACTATGAAAGTGAGCAGGGCCCGGATCCCTGAGGGGCCTCCTTCAGTTTGCCATTGAATTCCAGGACACCAAGCTAATTCATTTGCAAAGCAAGAGTAACAGCATTTGAATAATCAGATTTTTATATTTTCCCAGCATCCTCAGAGGTGAGGAATGGGGAAAGACTACAGGAACCCTACCCCATGTTCAGGCCTCTAATTGTGGTCAATCCCCTGCAGGAGAGCCCAGAAGAGAACGGTGCCTATGAACAGCTGCTGTCGCACTTGGGAGAAATTGCAGAGGAAGGTCAGTTTGTGGCTCCCTCAGGAGCTGCCCATCTGAGGATGGAGATGAGGAAGGAGTTGAGGGTGAACTGGCTCTGAGATTGGTACCGATGGCAAAACTGCTGAGAGACGAATGGGAACAGGGAAACTACTGTCCGCAATTAGAAATCAAAACCAAACAGGAAATACAATTAGACAAAAAAGCCAAGTTGAGGCTGGGCATGGTGGCATGTGCCTTTAGTTCAAGGCCAACCTGGTCTACATAATGAGTTCCAGGCCAGCCAGGGGTATATAGTGAGACCGTCTCAAAAACAAACACAACAATAAGTAAAGTAAGGAGGAAAAATGTTTAACGTTTAAAACATAGGATTGAGTGTGGAAAGCTAAACTGACTTTGAGAACTGTCTACCATTTATGAACATCAAACATTTTATGTTTGTAAATGTTTGAGAGCAGGGTACGGCAGAGCATACTGACAATCCAGTGCTTGGGAGGCTGGCTACACACCCAGTCAGAAGCCAGCCCAGGTTACAGGAGACCATGTCTCCGAAAGGCTAGGGTATGTGTGATGCCCTACGTTCGGCACTGAAAACCCACTTTAGCTGAAAAGTTAGCTCCCTTCTCAGGGACTGAATTATTTTAAATCTCAATTTACTAGACTCTTAGGTTTTTGATAATCTAAAACACACAGAGCTTTGTGTCTTTTTGTTTTGTTGTTTTGTTTTGTTTTTCAAGATAGGGTTTCATTGTGGAGCTCTGGCTGTCCTGGAACTCACTCTGTAGACTAGGCTGGACTTAAACTCACAGAGATCAGCTTGTCTCTGCCTCACAAGTGCTGGGAATAAAGGTGTGTGCCAGCACCGGCCGCATTTGTGTCCATCTTTTATAGTTACAAATATTAAATGTTTTTATAAGTTATTCTACGTGTTGTGTGCTCACTAGATAGAATACAGGATCTCCACCAGTGACCTACGTCCCAGCTCCACTTTCTTCTTTTATTCCAATCTGAGTTGAGTCAGCAGTCCTGAATGATATGGACGTGTACTCAGAAGACTGAAGGCCTCGAAGGAGGGCTCATGAGCTCTTTTCTTGGGACTAGAGAAATGGCTCAGCCTCACAAGGCCTCCTCTAATTGCCCAAAGCCCTTCACCTCCTTTTGGATCAACCACACATAGTGAGAAGCAGCGAACCTGGGCTTGTGCCTGGAGCTTCCAGGACCACAGGATCTAGGTGAGACCTCAACACAGACCCTCTCCACAGGCACACAGATCAAGATCCCAGGTCTGGATGTCTCCGCATTGCTGCCCTCGGACCTCAGCCGCTACTACCGATATGAAGGGTCTCTAACCACACCTCCCTGCAGCCAGGGGGTCATCTGGACTGTGTTCAACCAGACAGTGAAGCTGAGTGCCAAGCAGGTAAGAGTGGGGGTGCGGCATTGACACAGGGGGGGGGCGTTGGAAAATGGGAATGTAGGAGGAGATAAGGGCCAGTCAAGGGGCCGCGTCGTGAACGGAGACAGAGGGCTGGGAACCCCTTGCTCCTTTTTGTCTCGTACTATCTATCAACCCTCCCTCTCCCAGCTCCATACTCTCTCTGTTTCCCTGTGGGGACCTCGTGATTCTCGGCTACAACGGAATTTCCGAGCCACACAACTTTTGAATGGGCGAATGATTGAGGCTTCTTTCCCTGCCGAAGTGGACAGCAGACCTGAGCCAGGTGCACAGTTGTCTGATGGCCCATGTCGCCAGGTCCCCTAGCCGCGGGTCCCTCCTCTTCCTGTCTTCATTAGTGCTACAGCCCTGTCACAGGTACTCATGGGTCCGGCTCTAATGTCTCCTTTTTCTCTTCAGTCCACACGAATTCCTGCCTTGCTGCTGGTGAGTTGGGGAACACCCTTTAATGTCATTCAGTCCAGAAGCTAGTACTTTTCTGCAGAATGAATGGCCCTAAGCCAATGCTAGGTCAGGTAGATAGATCTGTACCACTGGTTTAGTTTATCAGAATGAGGCCCCAGAACTCTCCTGCGATGCCCCTCCCTCCCCCAACACCCCTTTCACCTAGCTGCTGGAGAGAAACCGGTGCTTTTCTTACCCTTCTGCTATCCACCTCCAACCTCAGGCTGGCCTGCTCTGGAGACTGAAGCCCTGGGGGCTCCCTGAACACTCACTCGGGCAAAGGGTTAGGAGTATAGGAAGCCAACTTGGAGGGAACCCCACTTTCTGAGGCAGCCCCTCCTTTCCCCTAGGTGACATCCTAGCCTTGGTGTTTGGCATTCTCTTTGCTGTCACCAGCGTGGCCTTCCTCATCCAGCTGAGGCAGAACAGGTATCTATGGTCCTCCCTTGGCACAGCCTCTTCTGTAGAACCCAGAATTCCAGGACTGCCAATGAACTCATTCAGGGCTGGCTTTCTGATTCTAGTTCCCTGTTCTATAGGAACAGAAGTGAGACCAAAGATGGAGCTAGCTACAGCCCAGCAGAAATGGCAGAGACTGGAGCCTAATAAGGAGAAGCCAGCTAGAGGATTCTGGAAACCTTGTCCTGTCCATTATACAATTCCTTTTAACCACTAAAGAACCTTTCTCATCTTTTTAACTTTTCTTCTTTTCCGTAAAGTACTGTAATGGGATCTTATAGTGAAAAGCCAAGCCTGGACTCAATTCTTGCTTTGTTTGTTTTGTTTTTTGAGAGAGGGTTTCTCTGTAGCCCTGTCTTGGAACTAGCTCTGTAGACCAGGCTGGCCTCAAACAAAGATCTGAATGCCTCTGCCTCCCGAGTGCTGGAATTAAAGGCATGCACCAGCACTGCCTGGCAACTCTTGCTCTTACTATGCAGTCAAATGCCCTACTACTAAGCAACACACCCTCTGATCTTACTGTGGAGGCCAGGCTGGCCTTGAACTGAGTGTGTGGGTAATGGAGTTTGAACCCAGTCTCTTGTTCTGACTAGCCAAGTGTTCTACCACTGACTAAGCTTCTAGCCCCTTCCCTTGAAGGCTCCATCCTCCTGTCTCAGCCCCTTGAATGCTGGGATTACAGGCATGCACCATCATGCCTGGCTCATCCCGATTATTTTTAAAATAAATATTTCTAATAAAACACGTATAAGTTGCCTTTGTCCTTGAATCAAAAGGATGTTCTATTAATTTTTCATGACTGCTGGGGGAAGAAACAACTCCCACAAGGTAACACTTATAGTCCCCGAGACAGGGTTGTCCAAGAACTTTATGCGTTAGCCCAGGTGTGAGTGGGCTATCTTCTTCCTGGCTTTCTCAAGTAGAACACGCCCACTTTCAGATTTTAGAATCTGCCTGCTTTCCTTGATCACGGCCCCTTCCCTTCACTACTCCGACTCCTTGCTTCCATTGTTCCGTCTTCATTACCGCCTTTCACCTATTCCCAGCCCCTCTTTTCCCTTCTAGGCAGTTCCATGGTAGCTTAGACTGGATCAAGACTACAGGACCTGCACCGTCATGCATGGCTTAACCCCCTGAGGACTTTGGGATGATACTGGGCCCGACCCCTAAACCCAAAACAACCTCCTCCATTTCCAGCTCTTTGCTCACACAGTGTCTCTTTCTGGCTAATGTGGCATTTTTCAGGATTAGAATATGGACCTTGTTGGGGCAAGAACACAGAGCAGTTTGAGTCAGATGGTTGGCTTAGTCACACAGAGTGAGCCTTTTGGGCATTTGCCCTGTTGGAATATCTGCCCCTTTTTGAATTTTTGCCTCTAGAATGTCTGGCCCAGTGACTGTTGAAGCAGAGCTGGGCCATGGATGGCGGCTCTACCCTGTGAGGACTAGAGGCCAGGACAGTTTCCTACCTGCTAGGGAACCGCTACACAGGGTTGTTTGCCGAGTCCCGGATCCACACCTCAGAACTCCCATTACAAAGGGGATCCCACTGCAGGGTTGGGAGCCAGGCCCTGCCCATTCAGGGCCCCTCCCAGCACTACTGCCAACCAAAAAAAGGCCTTGGCATGCCAGGAACATCATTTTATTGGCCTGAGGAGGGAACTATATAGTCTGGTAGACAGCAGGGCCAGCCCTTACATGTTGTTGAGTTCCAGAAGGGTCTGGTCCAAGGTCTGGTGAATCTCCACGTTCTCTTCCTTGGCACTAGCCAAAGTCTCTGTGATGGAAGCAACAGGTGAGGTGGGGGAGGGGAAACAGGAAGCAGGAACGTGAGGGAGGGAACCAAGGACAGGGATGGCAATGCGTACAGAAACACGTTAGGAGACACTTTGTGGACCTGGGGCAAATGGGGAGACTGACTGGACACAAAAGGCTGGGGTGGCATCAGTGGCCTGGGGAGGTAAACAGGTGGCCTTCCTTTAGAAGGTTCAGGAAAATCGAAAACAGAAGGGAAGACAAAGGTTCAGTCAGGAAAGGGAGGGCCAGACAGACAGAATTGGGATAGAAAACAGACCTGTGGTTGCTGTGAAAGCCCTTCTCGCTGAGATCCATTACTTTTCCAACTTTTCTGACCTTCGGGCCCCTCCCCAGTGCCTCACTACCCCATCTCCCTTCCAGCCATTCCATCAGATTCTAGAATCCCAGTTAAGTGCTCCAAGGTCAGCGATGGGCTGCAGAGGGGAAGGGAGGCTGTGCTCGATGGACCCACTTATATCACAAGCATGGATTATCAGGAAGTGACAGGCTGGGAGTGCCATGCAGAAGGATCTGTGTGGGCCAGTGTTCTGTGCGGGGGGGGGAGGGGGGGGCTGAGTGTCACAAGACCGAGGGCATTGGTAAAAGCCAAGGTCTCAGGAGTAAACAGTGCTTTGACAGTGATGTTGGAGGACTCACTGGAGGGCAGGAAAACAGCATGGAGACCGAGTTCAGAGTTTATTAAGTAGAGGAGGAGGGAGGTCAGTGGATGGTGGATAGACAACAGGGGGAAGCCAGTGTCAGAGCAGGTGACAGAAGTAACAGGCGTGCTCCCTCAGCTGTCCTCGGCCTGGCTATGCAATGTCGCCAATTTGTGCTCCTCTTGGCTGCCCCCGCCCCCTCAAAGAGAGTGGAAAGAGAGTTGAGAAGAAGGGGGCCTGCAACGGCCACAGTGGTATGGACTCAGAGGGAGGTGATGTCATTGAGCGCGTTGTCCAGCTCCTCGCTGATGGCCTTGTACTTCATCTTCTGTGCATAGACCTCATCTGGGGAGTCCCAAGAGGAGGAGGAGAGGAGGGAGCACGGGGGAGGAGATGGAGGAGGGGAGGAGGAGATGGAAGAGGGGAGGAGGAGAGGAGGGAGCATGGGAGGGGGAGGAGATGAAGGAGGGGAGGGGGAAGGAAACACGGGGAGGAAGGGAAGAGGAAAAGGAGAGGAGGAGGAGGATGGAAGATGGGGAAAGGAGCACGGGGGAGGAGATGAAGGAGGGGAAGAGGAAAGGAGGAAGAGAAGGTTATGAAATGGAAAATAGAATCAGAGAGATGAATGGAAGAGAGAGGCCAGAGGACAGGCCAGATGGCAGTCAGGGCTTCCTCTTCCCCTTTCTCTCCCCTGGCTTCTCTTTGTCCTCTGCACCCCAACTTTTCTCTCCCGCTGCAGCATCTCCCAGGAACCTGTGGGCAGTGCTCTGAGCAGGCAGCCATGCAAGCAAAGGAAGGGTGCTGGCCAGAAAAGTCTAAAGTCGTAAAGTTGGAAATAAAATCCTGCTTGCCTGAGAAGACTGGACACAGGAGACATGGGGATTAATGGAAGTAAAAGGTTATCAGAATAAAAGAGAAAGGCGACCTTTGTTGATAATAGCAATAACCACAGATCAGCAGATACCTGGATTTCTGGTTTTGCTAAGGCTAGCTCAAAGTAGCATCTTCCATTAACAGTGTTGTGTAAATCCTGACATTTGATCCAATAGTGGTTGGGGATATAGCTCAGAGGCAAAGAACTTGCCTAGCATGTATGAAGCCCTAGGTTCAATCCCCAGCACCAAATTAAAAACAACAACAACAACAAATATCTCTGTATTCAGTGAAGAAGTCTTATGGCTGCAGACAGGTCTGTGGTAGAGCTCAGGTCTAAAACATACAAGGCTGTGGGTTCCACCCCCAGCACAAGGGGTGGGGCATCTCTGCAATAAGACCATTGCATTGTCCTTAGCGGTAGCATTTGCTACACTAGTGTTATGCAAGACCGGCAGATCAGCATGAAGGAGCTGGTGGCCCAAGCCTGTAATCCCAGCATTGTGGAGTCAGATTCCAGGGGATTGCCACAGTTTTGAGGCCAGCCTGGTCTACAGAATAAGATCTTGTCCAGGGAAAACAATCATTTGGAGTAGGGTCTATATGTTCCTTGTTTGTGTTTCTTTCTTCTCTCTTTCTCGTCACCTCCCATATGACCTACCACTCCAGCCCTCGGAAATCCAATTTTGAAAACTGTGTGACTATATAGTGATGTGTGTGTGTGCTATGGTGTTTGTGTGGAGGTCAGAGGTCAACTCTGACGTTGGTCCTTAACTTCTATCCTGTTTGAGACCAAGTCTTATCATCACTTCGCATGCCAGGTCAGTTGAGCTTCTAGCCATCCTCCTGTCTCCACCCTCATTTCCTCTCCTATAGGGTAAGAGTGTTGGGACTGCAGACACCGGCTACTATGTCTAGCTTTTACATGCATTCTGGGTTTCAGAATTCATGTTCTCACATTTGTGGGATGTGCTTTACCCACTGAGCCACTCTTCCAAGCCCAGGAACATGTTTTCTTAAGAGGGTGTCAGGTCCCCTGGACCTGGAGATACAGAAGCTTGTAAGCCACCATGTAGGTGCTGGGACTCAAGCCTGGGTCCTCTGGAAGAGCAGCCAGTGCTCTTAACCATTGAGCCAGCTCTATAGCCCCATCAATCTGTTCTTAACTTTTCAGATAATCATTCATTCTAAACCCAGAAAAGCACTGGAGTGGCCTGTCATGATTCCTTGGAGCCTGCAGAGCCCTGGGTAATCCCACTCGTTTAAAAATACGATGAGATGGCCGGGCCGTGGTGGCGCACGCCTTTAATCCCAGCACTCGGGAGGCAGAGGTAGGCGGATCTCTGTGAGTTCGAGACCAGCCTGGTCTACAAGAGCTAGTTCCAGGACAGGCTCCAAAACCACAGAGAAACCCTGTCTCGAAAAACCAAAAAAAAAAAAAAAAATACGATGAGATAAGGGGCAGGCTGAGGGGGGATGGGTGCGGAGGGATATCCTTTTTACCTTCAAGGTCATCGATGGTCTTCTCCAACTTTGCCACAGACCTTTCAGCAAACTCTGCTCGGGTCTCAGCCTGCAATAAAGACGTGATTGGAGACATGGTCAAGAAAGAGGCCTTCCCAGAGAGTCTCCCAGCAGCCACCCCTCTTTCTTGTCTCAAACCCTCAGCGTACCACCAGGGGCAATCTCACCTCCTTCAGCTTCTCCTCCAGAAGTTTGATCTCCTCTTCATACTTGTCCTCTTTGGTGGAATACTTTAAGAGACACACACATGCCGTCAGTGAACTGCTTCCTACACCCCTGAACCCTGGAGCTCCCCATGAACCCCGCGGGCTTCTGCTGACCTTCATTAAGCACCTAGCCCTCCCTACCTAAGCCCTCTTCTCCGCCCCGCATGACCCCAAGACCCAGTCCTCACTGCCCCTCTGCCCCTTCTACCTTGTCCGCTTGGGCTTCCAGGGATTTCAAGTTGTTGGTAACAATTTTCAGCTCTTCCTCTAGGTCCCCACATTTACTGCAGGGGTGTGTGGCAGGATGGAGCGTGAAGGCACAGTGAGGTGAGACAGGGGTGGGGGGTGGAGGGGTGGCACAGTGGGGGAGGGGTGGAGGAGAAAAGAGAAGAGCCAAGTGGTGAGAGTGACAGCAGGCTGAGTTTGGAAGCCCTATCCCTGCCCCCACCCCCAATCCCTACTGCAAGAGAGAGACGGAAGCCTGAGATGCTGAGCCGAGGTGAGAAAAAGGTGCCATTGCCTAGAAAGGCCCAGAGAGGTTACTACCTCCTCCTCAGAGGCTATCAGCGACTTGAGGGCCTGGTCCATGGTTCGAAGCTCCTCCTCCAGCTGCCTGGCTCGGCTGGGGGGCAGCAGGCATAGATCAGAGGACAAGGCCTGTCCCTGTGGCCTCTGGCCCGGGGAACTGCCTGACCACTCTGCACACAGCGCCGAGCCCTTAGCTGTTTACTGTCCCCCTTCCGGCCCCCAGGGCATCCTTACCTCTCGGCCACCTCAGCCCTCTCTTCTGAGCGCTCCAGCTCTCCTTCCAGGATCACCAGCTTCCTGGCCACCTGAGGGAAAGTGGGAGGGAGAAGTAGGTCAGTGGCGACTGACAGGGGGGGGGGGGGGGGGGGGGGGGGGACTTTGGGGACTGCGGGTGAAAGCAAAGCGGGGCAAGGCCGGCACCTCCTCGTATTTGCGGTCCGAGTCCTCGGCGATGTGCTTGGCCTCCTTCAGCTGCATCTCCTGCAGCTCCATCTTTTCCTCATCCTTCATGGCCCGGTTTTCAATGACCTTCATTCCTCTGAGAAGCAGGGGGAGGAGTTCACGTGGGGTCAGTCCCAGCAGAGGCAGGCCCCTCCCTCTGTAGCCCCTGACCTGCCTCCCTCCAGGGCCCCCTTCCCCACCTCTCGCTCTCATCAGCCGCTTTCTCAGCCTCCTCCAGCTTTTGCAGGGCTGTAGCCAGGCGCTCCTGCGCCCGATCCAACTCCTCCTCTACTAGCTGGATGCGGCGGTTCAGGGAGGCCACATCTGCTTCAGCCTGTGGGTCAGAGGGCAGAGGTCAAAAGGCTTTGTGTGCCTTAATGAGCATCAGCTAAGCTCCAAGGACAGCACGGTTCTTCTGAATCTTAGCTTTCTGGTTTTTGTGTGCTCACAGTATCTCCCCCTCCCACCCATTTGAACAATAATAATCTACTTAGGTGAAAACCTGTATCCCCGCCCCTCCCAAGCTCCATTCTCCAGAGGTGCTGCCTCTTCTGGCACTATACATGGTAGTTCCTGTAACCCCCTTGAGAGAGGCCGCTCTCAAAGTTAACACCTAAGTCTGGGGCAGACCCTGGCTCAGGTAAGAGGGAATTGGGAAGAAACAGTACAACTAGACTTTGCCGCTGCTAAAAAAGCAGCCAACCACAGAATCAAGTTCTGTGATATCACCAGTTGCCAGGCAGACTCTCAGCAAGGCAATCCAAAAAGGCAAGCCAGGCCTGTAGGGAGCTGTGGCAGCAGCAAGGGGCTCCCTGCCAAGGTGACAGTGGGGGGCGGGAGGAGGGAATGCAAGTGATGAGACTCAGACTCTGAATATGGAAGCAAAACCTTAGAGGTTTTGGAGAAGGTCCATGAAAACCCAGGCTACCCTGAGAAAGAGAGGCGGGGCGGGGCAAGACGGCCCATAAGGGAAGATGACGACAGCAGTGTGGTTTTTAAGCGCACTGGCTCGGAGTCAGACTGTCTGTCGTCTTTGAGCCACGGCTCAGCTATTCCACACTTGTTATATGACCTTGGGCAGCACATTTGGCCTCTCTAAGCCTCAGTTTCCTCCTTCACAAACTGGAACTAACAATCACAGCTTCTTTGGATGCACTGTTAACCCACTGGACCAGGCGGGAAGCTCATGAAACTAAGCAGGTTTTCGACCCCATGCTAGATTCACTGAACTGAGACCTCCCAGGGGCTTGGGACTCTTGTGCCTTAAAAAAAAAAAGTATTGATTTTATTTTATATGTATCATTGTTTTGCCCATACGTATGCGCACTGCATGTGTGCCTAGTACCCATACGGTTGTGAACCACCAGGAACTGAATCCAGGTCTTCTGAAAGGACAGCAAGAGCTCTTAACCACTGAACCATCTCCCCAGCTCCTCCCCCACTTTAAGCCGCCTATGGGAAAGGGGGACATTCTCTGCAGGTGACATGCTAAACACATTGCCTGCTCAGAGTCCTCCCTTCATGTTAGATAGCCATGTCTCATTCTCCAAGACAAAACCAGAGACCCCTGTTGAGATTTAAGACCAAAAAGAAGGGATGAGACTAGAGAGGGGAAGGAGGGAGTGAAGGGGAAGAGCTGGAGAAGGGGGGAGTGAAGGGGAAAGAGCTGGGGAAGGGGGGGTGAAAGGGAAGAGCTGGGGAAGGAGGGAGTGAGGGGGGAAGAGCTGGGAAGGGGTGAAGGGGAAGAGCTGGGGAAGGGGGGAGTGAGAGGGGAAGAGCTGGGAAGGGGTGAAGGGGAAGAGCTGGGGAAGGGGGGAGTGAGAGGGGAAGAGCTGGGAAGGGGGTGAAGGGGAAGAGCTGGGGAAGGGCTGGGGAAGGGCTGGGGAAGGAGGGAGTGAGGGGGGAAGAGCTGGGGAAGGGGGGTGAAGGGCAAGAGCTGGGAAGGGGGTGAAGGGCAAGAGCATGGCAAGGGGCGAGGCTGGCACAGAGGGAGGCCCTGGGAAACATCACCATATATAGAAAGCGGCTTATGGCTTATCCTCCAGGTGCCTTCAGTACCCGGAGTTTGGCCACCTAGAACAAGAGTCCATCGTGGGCACAGGGCCCAGTGACTCAATGTGGAAACACTGGAAGACAGCACAGGAGAGAATGACTCTGGGGGACTCTGGGGGTTACTCTAGAGAGATGATGGTGGTAGGGTAACAGTGACTGCCTATGGGCCTGTATAATACGGCCCTGACAAACTTCAGAAGTCCTGGCATCATCCAAGACTGAGATCTGTCATGTCTGTTCTCCTAAGCTGTGGATGCTGGCTCTTCTCCCACTACAGAATAGTCACCACAATAGTCCCCACTGGCTGAATGGCAAACAGAGAAGAGAAACTGAGGCACTGTGTAAGTTAACCGCTGTGTTCAAAGTAACACTATAAAATTGGGCTGCATTTCCTATTTATGCTGGCAGAGCTGCCTGCTTCCCCAACTGTCCCTGTCCCCCCTGGCCCCCACCAAGCTCCTTGGGTTTCTGCACTGAGCCTTGGTTATTTATAGAGTACCAGATGCCCAGGGTCAACTTTGTTAGCAGCTGTTGGTCAATTCCCTCCCAAGTGCCAGCGCTGGTGGAGAACCCAACCTGGAGACTAGAGGTCAAAGAAACCCAGCTATGGGGGAGGGGGGTAGAGAAAGAGCAACCCCAGTGCCATCTCGGGTGTTCACACCATGCTTGTGTTTCTCACCCCTCAGGCCTACTTACAAACTCATCTTAAATCCCAAACCAGAAACTGAGGCAGGGAATGGTGGAAGTGCCTCACCTACAGTCCTGTGATCACCCTGCCTGAGGACGTGAGTGGGGAGCAGCAGGAAGCAGAGAAGTCTGGCTGGGGATGGGCAGGCAAACCTCAGGGTAAGTGGAGCCTGCCAAAGTGGCTGCCTTGGCAGTTGTGGCCCTATCCCTCGGCGGCCTGGCCTGGGCCTGAGGTTGACAGCTTAATGAGGGTAAATGAGGAGCCATTGGAACCTGAGCTGAGGCTCCAGGGCAGCAGCCCTGCTGGGGCGAGGTCACAGGTGGGGAATTCCTAACTGCAGCCCCTTAGCACTGGAACTCTCTCCCTCTCCTGCCCACTAGCTCCCCACATTCAACCCCAACCCTCACACACCCCAAATGTGGCTGCCGTCTCCTCCTCTTCATGCTCAGAGGGAGGATGAATAAGGGCGGGGGGGATGGTAAATTCTCACCTCCCACCCTCAGTGACTCACCCAGTCGATCACTGTACAGTCTAAGGGCTGGAACCCAAGGGAATTACAAGGCTGAGTCCTGAGGGGATGTAGTAGGTGGTTTTGATTTACCCAGTGTCTTGAGTTACTTGTGTAAACCTGCTCCTAGCTGGCGTTACAGAGAGGAAACCATGTCTGTTCTGGTGCTAAAGACCTACGTCCCTTTCTTCCTTCACGCTCATGGCTGGGGCTCCTAGCCAGTGTCCTAGTGTTGTTAGACATCCCCAAAGCCACACTCACGTCGGTGGCCTTCTTCTCGGCCTGCTCCAGTTTCTCCTGAGCATCCTTCACAGACTCAGAATACTTTTCCACCTCATCCTCTGTCCCCTTCAGCTTCTTCTGGAGGGCCTGCTGCTCTTCCTCCAGCTGTAGAAGAGGGAGACTTGATCAGCCAGGCCTGAGTCAGGCCCTGAGGGGCAAGGAAGGCAGTGGTCTGAGAAGGATGTGTGTGTGTGTGTGTGTGTGTGTGTGTGTGTGTGTGTGTGTAAGGGAGGGTGTTTCTAGGAGATACTTGGAGATTGTTGGGTGAGGAGAGACAGTAAGTACAGTTAGCAGAGTTAGGAGGCCCTGGGAGGAGAGGCAAGGACCCCCTGCTGCTTTGTAAAGACAGGAGTGGGAACTGGGGACTCCTGGGAGTGGGGTAAAAGATTTAGTTAGGGCTGAGCTCTGGAAGGTCCTGTGAAGACCCAGCCCCCATATTGAAAGGAAGGTCTTGGAGAGCAGACAAGGGGAGGTTACACGGGACCCCACCTGCTTGCATCGGTCCTCAGCTTGCTTTTTGTCAGCTTCGGCCTGTTCCGCGCGGTCGATGGCATTCTCCTTGTCCAGTTTCAGCATCTGCATCTTCTTCTTGATGGCGTCCATGGCTGCAGTTGCGGGTGGGCCGACAAGCGGGCTGTGAAGACTGGGTAGACTGGGCTGTCTGCAAGCACTGGATGCACGTTGGGGGACAGGTCAGGAGGACCGAGAGGGACTGGGATGTCCCAGCAGCGCGGACGCCTAAAAGGCGGGGAGGGACCGGGCGGAGCCGGGGACCAGGACCCTCCCCCACCAAGGCCCAAACCTTGTAGGGGCAGAAGCACTGCCCGGTCGCGGGGCGCGGCCGCTCTTTGCGCCCACCCCTCCGGTCCTCCCCCTTGGCTCCTGGCCCCGCCTCCCCTCTTCCCGGGCCAGCCGTCGGAAGGAAACTTGAGGGCTGTAAAATCTTGGTCAGCAGAGGGGACAGGACCCTTGGGCCGGGGGCTCAGCGCTGAGTGACAGCCGGGCCCAGTGGCAGCTGTGGCTGGGGCCACCGGGGCTATTTCAGGGCGTGAGCTCACGGCAGCTGCCCGGGCGCAGGGACCGCGTGCCCTCCCTCAGGCTAGCAGCAGCCGCTGCCCTTAATTTAGAAGTTTCCTGTAAATCCCCCCAGATTAAATGTCTCTTGGGAGGCGGATCTCCTGCACGCCTCGAGTGCCTCAGTTTACCCCGGGTCCCACACTCCAGGTTTGCGCTAACGACGTGGAGGTGGTGGCGAAGTCTCTTCGAATAATTGGGGAAACTGAGGCAGGAGGCCTGCTGTCCCCAAGGGCGGGCCTGGCATCTGTTAACCTAGTGTCCCCTCCCAGTCTCAGTGCCCAGAGCCAGGTTCTCAGCTCCCTCCCGCCCCGCCCCCCACGTGCCCCGCATATTTTCCACGAGGCTGCAGCCCGGCTGGCCAGGGCGCTCTCCCCACCCCCACTCGGGACCCGGAGCTCCCGCCCCCTCGGGTTCTGTCTGCTCCCCTCTTTCGCCTCTCTCTTTTTCCCAGGCGCCCGCCCTCCTCCCCACTTCTCCCAGCGGACTCCGCGGTCTTCCCCAATGGGCCAACTTGACTCCGAATTTTCTTTTCTGCCCTTTTTTGGAATGTTTCCCTGTAGAGGGGCGGAGCCGGGCCACAGAGAGCCGAGGGGAAACGCCAGGCGTTGGGAGAGGGCAGTGAGATGTCCCCCTCCTCCGAGGCTTCTACAAACCTCGGCAGAGCTGGGGCGACCTTGGAGGGGATCTCATTCCACTCTAGAGTGGGCGAGCGCAGCGGCGCCCGGGAGGAGGGCGCCCAGGGAGGGAGTGGGCAGCGCCTCGCCTGGACCAGCGGGTGCAGAGGGGTCAGAGGCCTGGGATTTGTTGGCGACATGAGGACAACCGTGGGAATCTTGGACAAAGAGGGCTGGCGGGTGTGAAAGGGGTACGGGTGGATCCTCCTCTGCTTCGCCGTCTGCTAACCAGACTCTAACTAGAGCATACAGGTCTGACCTTGGCGTCGACTCCAGCCCACTGCTGTGTGTTCCCTAAATTTTATGAAGGACAAAGATTCCTCCTCCATCCAATAAGCCTATACTAGACCCCTAGGGTTTTGCTTTCTCCCTCTCCTTGTCTTTCACTTTTCATATGCACAGAAGCCTGGAGAGTCTTCTTGACACGAAGTCGACCGCTCCTGGAAGTCCAAATGGACTCTGAGCTTGCTTTCTTGACCAGTTCCTGGTTCTCTAGTTTCTTCCTTTAATTCCCACTGGCTTTTGCTGCCTTTTTTTTTTTTAAATTAGTGGAACAGAAAACTACTCCAGTGTCTCCTCCCTATTCCTTTTGTGCCTTCAACATTTAAAAGAAAAGGGCCACTCACATTTCTTAATATGGTCTAACTACCCTTTGTTTGGGTCCCTGTGTTATGCCCAAATCCGCCGGGTCCCCACAAAAGGCAACAAAGTAGACCGAGTCCCATATGTAAAAGCAAAGAACCTTTATTTTAATCAAGTTTGCAAACTTGGTCTATCCGCATGTCCATTGTATTGGAATAACCAGAGAGCCCCGAGCTCAATTAGAATAGGGTTTTATAGTAGTAAAGGTGGGAGTGAGGGGTTTCTGAGGTTTTAAGACCCCTGATTGGCTGACATTGGGCTAGGGTTTCCTGGTGACTGTGCGCTGGCAGGTGTTTCTATCTACAGTGCTTGGAATGCCAGGAAGTTCCTTCGAATGGTCTGTTCTTGGAGTGGCGGGGAGTCTGGCAACCTCAGCTTGTGGTTTCTCCTGCAGCCCAGCGTCATCTCAGGGTAAACAACTGAGACGATGGCCAGAATCCCAGGTGATAAGGTTGGAGGAAGTAAAGAACTCCCTTTCTGCCCAGACTTAGACTTTCATTGCTGACCCTCACACCTGCCTACCTCGCTAACCTCATCTTCAGTTCCCAGCCCCACCCCAGTACTTGGACTGGTGCTTCATCTTACATGCATATGGAGCTATGGACCGGGCTGGAAAGAGCCATACCTTCTTAACAGTGTCCACATTGTATGCATTCTGTTCCCTCTCCCTAAAACACCCTTCTCTAAATTGATTGCTAGTGGCCTTTAAGGCTCAGATCAAGTGTCAGCTCTTCTGGGAAGTCCTTCCCTGGCCACCTCCCCTTCTGGCCCCTTTCATCTATTAGGTGTTTGTTTTCCAGTGTAAGCTTGATTCTCAGCCTGGTTTCCACGCTACAAATCTTGTACCTGTTTGAACTCTTGTGAGTCCTCCAGAGCATGGACTATTGTTCTCAGTTCTGAGTCCCGCAGCGCCTTGAACAGTACCAGGCTTAGACTAAGCAGTACTTTATAAACATTTGACAGTGTGGTTTTTACGTAGACACTTCTAGGCACTCAAACACAGGCTAATATGGTGTGAATTTAGAGAAACGAATGGCCTGGTGCAGAACTCCTCAAATGGTTTTTCCGTTAGAACCCCTTTTGCACTTAAAAATTATGGAAGATCCCCCAATAGTTTTTGTTGAAGGTATTCTCAGACTCAACACTTGCTGTATAAGGATGCAAGCCCAGAAAATGTAAAAAAAAAAATTTAATTACAAATTCATTAAAAATCACGAAAGTTAAGGCTGGAGGTGTAGCTCAGCTGGCAGTGTTCGCCTGGCGTGCACGAAGCCTAGATTCAATCCCTGACGCAGCATGAGCCAGTCAGGTTGGCTCACCCCACTAACCCCGCTCTCAGGGGATGTGGGAGGACATCCTCTGCTACATACCCAGTTCAAGGCCAACCTGGACTACAGTTAGACCTTGTCTCAAAAACACACAGGCACGCACACGCGCACACACACCCCGTCATATACCATCATGCTAATATAAACAATATTTAGAATAAAAAAGTATATCCCCTCCCTCAGACTAGTGAAGCAAGGCAATTATTATACTTGTTAATTTTTTTCTGGGAGGGGTTGACAGGGTCTCATGTAGTCCAGGGCTGGCTGGTCTCGAATTGCTGAGGATGACCTTGAACTTTTTTTTTTTTTTTTTTGAGACCGAGTCTCTCAATGCAACCTGACTAATCTTGACTTGCTGTGCAAACTGGGCTGGGCTGGAACTCTCACCCTTCCTCTGCCTGGGATCAAAGCTGTGTGCCACCATGTCCACCTTGAATTTCTTATCCTTCTTTTGGGTAATTGTTTACTTACACAATTTTGTTATGTCATTCATTGGTCATTTAGGAAATATTGATTCACTGAGCCACACAGAGGTCCCAAATGTTGACACATCTCAATAAATGCACTATATCAAAATATCACATTCTTTAATATCTTGATTTATCTCATCAGAGAGCCTACAACTATGTTTTAAATTTGGAGAAGCTGTGAGGTCACTGTGTCAGAAAAAAGTTATTCAAAATTAGAATTTTCACTAAAATTTTAACTGTATAATTGGTATCAAATTATACAAATACTGTCAGATTTTTCTCTGAAGTGACAGCCATCGTTTCTTTTTTTTTTTTTTTTTTTTTGAGACAGGGTTTCTCTGTGGTTTTTGGAGCCTGTCCTGGAACTAGCTCTTGTAGACCAGGCTGGTCTCGAACTCACAGAGATCCGCCTGCCTCTTCCTCCCGAGTCCTGGGATTAAAGGCGTGCGCCACCACCGCCCGGCCCATCTTTTCTTTTTGAGAACAGACCTGCCATATATCCAAGTTTAAGAACGAGAGTTTATCTGTCACTTTTCAAGTAAACATGGTATTGCACACACACTCGCACGCAATCACGCCAAATGATTCACACTTAACAGCAGCCTGCTTTCCTCAGGGGAGCCGTCACACTGCTGTATGCAGAAGAGTTTCGTGTGTGCTTCACGTTCATGAGAAGGATTCCTGAAAGGCACAGCCAGCAGGGTCATAATACTAGCACTTGGGAAGTACAGACAGAAAGATGAGCATTCAAGGCCAGTTTTGGACACAGTGAATTTGGGACCAGCCTGGTCTACATGAGACCCCGTCTCAAACAATGATAAACAACAATAACACAAACAGAGAAGAGAGAAAAGTTTTTGCTTAAGAATTAAGATTCAGGGGCTTCCAGATGGCTCAACAGTTAAGAGCACTTGCTGCTCTTGCAAAGGACCCAGGTTTGGATTCCATGGCAGCTCACAATAGCCTGTAACTTCAGTTCCAGAGGATATAGTGCCCTCTTCAAGCTTATGCAGGTACTTCACACATGTAGTACACATACATACATTCAGGTGCACCACGCACGGGTGAACACACACACACACACATAAAATAAAAAATAAATCTTCAGCAACTGTGAGTTCAACGCCAGCCTGGTCTACATAGCAAGTTGCAGGTCAGCCAGAGCTACATAGTGAGACCCTTCTTTAAAAACAAAACAAAATGCCGGGTAATGGCTGCTCAAGTCTTTAATCCTACACTTGGGAGGCAGAGGCAGGTGGATTTCTGTGAGTTTGAGGCCAGCCTGGTCTACAGAGCGAGTTCCAGGACAGACTCTATAGCTACAAAGAGAAACCCTGTCTCAAAAAAAAAACAAAAACAAAAACAAAAAAACCCACCACCACCACCACCACCAAAAAACCCATACAGCTCAGGGCTGACGATATTGCTCTTAGTAGAGTTGTTTCTCTAGCATGCACGAGGCCTTGAGTTCAATCTCCAGAATCGCGTAAACTGGACGTGGTGGTGCTACACATTTGTAATCCCAGCACTTGAGAGTGGAGGATCAGGAGTTCAAGGTCACCCTTGGTAAATTCAAGGCCAGTCTGGGTTACACGACGTCCTGATCCTGTTTATGTGTGTGTGTGTGTGTGTGTATGTGTGTGCGCGTGCTTGTCTGTGCATGCAGGTTTGGAGGCCAGAGGCTGATGTCAGGCATTTTTCTCCTATTGTTCTCTACCTTATTTTTATTATTTATTTTATTTTAGAGACAGGATCACTTAATGAACATGGGGCTTGCCATTTAGGCTAGATTGATTGGCCACTAAGGCCCTGGTACCCACCTATCTCTGACGCCCAGTACTTGGTTATATGTGCTTGGGCACACCCAGCTTTTATGAGGGTGCTGGGATCCCAAATTCAGGTCTTCATGCTTGAGATATCTCCCCAGCCCTGAGCCTTTCTTTTTAAAGAGGGGAACGGAGTGATGGCTAGGTGGAAGAACTTACTGAGACAGCATGAGGGTTCAAGTTCATATTCCAGCACCCACATAAAGATCTAGGTGTGGCCCTTCTATAATGTGCCTTTAACCCCAGCATTGTGGGAGGTTGGGGGCAGGGTTGCTGGGGATTGCTAGCCACCAGCCTAGTCCGGGCTCAGTAACAGAGCAGTCTCTGGAGGACGGGATGGAAAGTGATAGTGGACACCAATGTCTTTTCCTGGCCTCCTCACAAGCACATAGTCATGTATACATGAGTGTGTGAGCCAAAAGCACACATACCAAAAACCTGAAAGACAATAAAATTAACCATTTTGTACAATTTATTTGAACTCTTGATTCTTCTGCCTCTACCTCCTTCATATTGGAATTATAGGGAAATGTCAACACGTCTAAGATTAGGATACTCAAGAACATTCCTTTTTTCAAGCAAGGTTTCTCTGTAGCTTTGGAGCCTGTCCTGGAACTCGCTCTGTAGACCAGGCTTGCCTCGAACTCAGAGATCTGCCTGCCTCTGCCTCCCGAGTGCTGGGGTTAAAAGAGTGCGCCATCACTGCCTGGCTTAAGAACTTTCTTAAATAAGGAGGATGTAATCCCAGCACTCAGGAGGCAGAGGCAGGTGGAGCTCTTTGAGTTCTAGGCCAGTGAAAGCTACAAGCTACATAGTAAGAACCTGACCCTCCCCTCAAAAATCTTATAAATTTGCATTTGTGTCTTATATGCAAATTCACAGTGAGTATGTGACTATCAGTGTAATTTGGGGCCAGTGCCTTGACCTGTGCTGAGACAGTTTCACTCAACAGTATTATTTGTGTAATGTTGATGCTGTAAAATGTTTTTTTTTTTTTCCCAATGCCTCATTGTGAAACTAATTTTGACTTCTGGATAGCTGAAAGGATCTTGGAGAATCTCCAGAGGGGGAGACCCCATCTGAACAGCCAGAGGCGGCTGGAGCAGCTTGGGAAGCTATCACCATAGAGATGTACGTGACTGGCTGTGGTTCCTAAGGACATCATAAGGAAGTGGCAGCAGAAGTAGGCAGCTGTGCTGGGCTCAGAGCTGGAGCTCAGCCTAGATTACTATTCGCGTGGGAGGCTGTGGAAGAGACTTGATCTCCAAGGCCCTCGAGTCACAGCACTGTGACATTGAATCTGAGGGCTGCAGGGCCCACTGCAGTCTGTGCGTCAGAGAAGCGATAATCACCTTGATTTTCCAGCACTTAGCACAGGCATGGCTTAGTAAATATTGAATGAATGAATCACAGGTGACCGAGTGATGGTAGGAAGTGGGCACTGGCCCAGATGGGTGGCCCTGGAAAGGACAAAGTATTCCCATCTGCTTTAAACTTGCTGTAATGGGGAGAAAGCTGGTGATGCTGGGTACCAGAGTAGCCCCAAATGAGCACTGTTTGCTTTCTATGTGAAGTACTGAATAATACGCTGGGCAGCAGGATTGGCAAAAAAAAAAAAATCACACATAACAACACGGTCAGGCTGTGAGCAGAGGGGGTGGATGATGAGGGAAGCAGAAGACAGTATGTGTATACCTCCTTGACTGACTCCTTTCAGGGAACCTGGACAGGCCAGGCTGTAATCAGTAACCAACTTTTGCCTGGCCACTAGGGGTCGCTCTACCCATCTATATGGATCACGTTCCCTTGTTTTTGACAGGAATCCTCCAAAGATGTTCCCTTGTTTTTGACAGGAATCCTCCAAAGCAATCAACAATAACCTGAGAACCACACATACGTTTTTAGAAAAGGATTTGTGTGTGTGTCCCCTAGAGGCCAGGAGAGGGCATTTATAGTTTACTCTTTATTTACTTGTGCATGTGCCTCCCTGAGCTTACGGGAAGGAGCCCAAGGTCAGAAGCTGGCACTACACCAGTTGTGAGCTGCCATGCAGGTGCTGGAAACAGAACCCATATCTTCTGCAAGGGCAGCAAGTGTTCCTTGACCACTATCTCTCCAGTCCCTTACTCTTATTTTTTAGTTAGAGAGCAGAGAGATAGATGCACTAGAAGCTGAGATCTTGGCCAGTGAGATGGGGAGAATGGTTTTGGAGGCACAGTTTCCCACGTAGGGTGACTGATGGGTGCAGGCAGGAGAAAGGGGTCTGATGGGCAGATGGCTCCAATCTTCTCTGCTCCCATTTGGACCAATCAAGTCGGGTGACAGCTCACTCCTACTCTCCCACAGAGCCCCTGGGGAAGATCTTCCATCTCCTCACAAAGACAGGCTGCAGCTGTAGGTAGAATCACTTTTATTGGAGCATGACCTTTTTGGGGTTTACAACCCCCAAGCTCCATAGGTAGCTGGGGTAGGGGATATAGTATCAAAAAGGGATGAGTTGAGCTGATGCGGTTGTGGGGACTGGCTGGAAGCTGCTGGCAGGGTGGAGCAGCTGAGGCCCTGGCAGGTTCAAACTGAGGTACAGCAGCGTTAATAATACTCTTGAGCGTTAATACTCTGGGAAGGAGCAGGCACTTAGGGGCTCTAGGTACGAAGGCACTTGGAGTCAGGAAGAAGACAGGGCTTGCAGTGGGACTGGGCAGAGCCAGGCCCGGGGTTTGGCAGGCACTTTTGGGGAGTGCTGGGGTTGGGCAGGTTGGGCCCGGATAGCCCAGAAGGCTTTGGTAGTGGCAGGCACAGTCTCTGGGCTGGGTCTGCATTAAATAGAAGCGACTTCCCTAATGCTCATCTCGAAGCTCTGAAGGCAAAAACTTGTACTGCTGCTGCCGGATCTGGGCAAGCTTTTTCCGCGCCTCTTCCAGCTCTCGTTCCTTCCGAAGCATCTCTTCCTGTGCTGCGATAATCTGAGGGATGAAGGCCAAGAAAGCTCAACAAATGCGCATTAGGGCAGAGGCTGGTGGGACAGCACGGGCAACAAGACCATGTTCCCAACAGTGTCCCTGAGTGGCTCACCTGGGCAATGCCCCCAACCATTTTCTCCTTCACCACCACTGTCTCATTCTCCTGGTCTTCAAAGGCTGCAGCCTTCTGGGCCGCTTTCACCAAGTTATCTGAAGCCCTCTTCACTGCATTGCCCGCAGCCTGCATGAGAATTCAGGGTTTTAGTTCAGAGTTCCTCGACTCCCACAAAGATAGTTATCCCAGGTGTGGTAGTGTTGTCAATTTTACATAACCTGGGATCAGCTGAGCAGGGAGGAAAAATGAAGGCCTGTCTGGATTGGGTAGGCCTGTGGGTGTGTCTGTGGGGAACTGTCTGACTACACTGATCAAGGTGGGAAGAACTGACCACTGCGGGCGGCACATCCCATCAGCCTTGGGCACTCTGGACTGTGTGAGTGGGAACAGCTGCCGGCTAGCATGCACCTAGTAATCCACTTCTCTCTGCTCTTGACTGGGTATAACGTACCCAGCTGCTTTAAGTTCCTGCTACATTGAGTAGTCAGCAATGATGAACTGTCTCCCTTAAACTGCTTTTGTTAGGGAATGTTATCATCATCATGATAGTTAAAGCAGCGCTGCAGAGGGGATAGGGGGATGGGTCAGGATTTCTTACCTGAAGCCGTTTCATTGCCTCAGAATCTTGATCGGCTTTGACTTTGCAAGCTACCAGGAGCTGGGCTGTGGAGGCAGCTACCTGCTTGGCTGAGGAAATGAGTTTCTCCTGGCTAGCATGGCCCTGGACGGCTGCATTGGCTGCCTCACACAGATTGTTGGTGGCTGCAGCCACCATACGGGCCTAACGGAGAGACAGCTGAGATTAAAGTATGCCTCTTATTCTGGCCCATTCCATTCCACTCCACCCTCAAGTCTACCCAACAGAAAGGCACAGAGGGTGTTAAACACTCACAGCAGAAATGAGGCCCTGGGACCACTGCCCATCATCCAGTGCATTGGCTGGAATGGCGCCCACCTGCCGAAGAAAGGAGCAAGCCCACTTAGACCTATGCTGTCCTACTTCAAAGCCACTCCTGGTTGAGAGTGGGATTGGCCACCTAGTCCTCATTCTTCTGGTGGCCAAGTACTGACCTTTCCTTGAGCCACCAGTTCCCGCTGGGCAGCTGATGCAGCCTTTACCAGTGCACTGGTGGCTGCTGCGATGGACTTGGCAGCTTCTAGGATTTGCTCCTCAAAGTTCAAGGACTCATCTGCCTCCTGTAAAGAGAAGGTTGCAGAGGGGCGGGGAGGCTGTAAGAAAGGGAACGAAGGTGGAGACCTCCTGTCCCTGTGAGGGTGGAAAGGGAGGGAACAACCCTGACCTTGGGTTTGGCCCGGGGCTTCAGCTGCTCTAGCTTTTTGGCTGCAGCCTCAATGGCAGCTGCAGCTCCCAGGAGCTCATTCTCAGCAATAACAGTGGGGTCCTCCGGGTCCACCCATTCTGTCCCTGTGGGATGAAGATGGAAGGAGGAGGCTGAGGCAGGGCAGGGGGGACAGAAGCACTGGGCTGTTTGTTCAGCATCACCAGGCCCTGGCACCTATGACTGGAACCAGAGGCTAGTTCAGAACCATCCAACCAGGAGATAGAGACCACGACAAGAGTTTCTCTTGCCCTCCCTTCTGTCTTTCATTCCCCCTTACCTTTCATGGCCTCGGCAGCCTGGATGAGCTCAGTCACGGAGCCAGCCACCCGTTTTGAGTGTCCCGTCAATTGCTGTTTCAGTTCTGGGTTTGGCTTTTGAAGGGTCTGGCGGGAGGGAGAGTGCACAACAAAGAGCATGGGATCTTGGGTTTCACCTTGACCTGTGAGGCAAGGCAGACCACGTTCCCGCCCCACCCCCTAGAGCACTCCACAGCACAGCCCTTGAAGACTCGGTCCTGCTCAAGCGCACACAGTGCAGCATCATGCTCCACACACAGTGAAAGGTGGCTGTCACTCACCGGCTGACAAGCATGGAGAATGGTGAAGCGAGAAGAGATGGTAAAGGTAGAGAAGCAGGTCAGATGGGAGAAGAGACAAGAGAAGAGGAAGAAGAGGTGAAAGGAAGAACAATGGGGGCCCAGAGAAAGGAGACTTGAAAATGAGAATGGATTTGGGGACAGGTGGTAGAGTGGGCCTGGGTCTGAGGTGCTCAGGAAACTGTGTTTGCAAAAGGCTGGGACAGAGGCCAGGACGAGGAGCAACGAACGCCTTCTTACCAGCAGCACGTGGTCCAGCAGCTCCAGGTAGCCGTTGGCACATTCCCGGCCATAGTGCAGGGCTCGAAGCCGCACATCAGGTGCCACTTCTGGGTGGAAAGCTGCTTCCTGTCCCCAGAGCAGCGGGTTAGCTTTAGAGCTTCAGGCCTCCCAAACCCTCTCTGCAGTGTTACCACCGCACTACCAGCATTTCTACCTTGCAAGCCCGAAGCATATCTGCAATAGCACGCCGGCTCAGATTGGCTGTGGCAATGACGTCTTCCTGTCGACAGGAATTGCCAGCAGCAACAGCTTTGGCTGTTGCCATAGTAATACCCTTGGTCATTCGGATGAAATCTTCAGGGGTAGAGGTCTTGGCAGGTGGTTCTGGGGAACAGAAGACCTGTTGAGAAAAAGGATGGAAGATTTTATGGTGTCTAAGACTGGAAGACAAGCAATCACATGATATAGGTCTCACATTCAAAAGCCTTTCTCTTTTTTTTTTAAAGATTTATTTAAAGATTTATTTATTTATTATGTATACAATATTACTTCCGTGTATGCTTGCATGCCAGAAGAGGGCACCAGATCTTATTATAGATGGTTGTGAGCCACCATGTGGTTTCTGGGAACTGAACTCAGGACTTCTGGAAGAACAGTCAGTGCTCTTAACCTCTGAGCCATCTCCCCAGCCCTCAAAAGCCTTTCTTTTTTGTTTTTGGAGACATAGTTTCTGTGTGTAGCCCTGGCTACCCATGAACTTAAAGAGATCCACCTGCTCTGCCTCCCAAGTGCTGGGTTAAGATGTGTGGCACCATCATCTGGTTCAGAAAGCTTTCCTTGACCAGCTATTGCAGGTCAGGTCCCTGCAGATATTCCGACAGCACAGCTAATAGAGCAGCGGTTGGCCATGCTCTGACTGAAGAGAGGCTGGGAGACTATCTGGAGTTTCAGCTGTGCCTTTTGGTCAGGATGCAGCTCAGCAGAGACACAGAGGTCATGTGGAAGTTTGGTAATAAGCAAGCAGCGTGTTGAGGAATGCAGGTGAGGTCCACACTCAGCTTATCACCCAATGCCCCAGGTGCTTACCGCCAGTTCCTGACGTATGTGTTCTGTGGTTGCCTCGAGGGCCCGTGTGCCTTTGGTGGCCTCATCTTCCACAGCCTTCACTGTCTTGAGCAATGATGTCACATTGGTCACCATCACCTGAGGGCGACAGTGGAATGGGGGTGGAGATCACTTTAAGAAGCAGGAGAGCGACCATTCACCATCCCTCCTGCTGCTCCTCACTGCCTCCAACCTTGGCAGAGTTCTTGAGCTGCCACACTGCAGGGTCGTCCCCAACTTTGCCCGCTGCAGCCTTTGTTGCACTGATGAGGTCTCCCAGGGCCTTGGCTACATCCTTTACTGCATTGATCAGTACCACCTGTGTGGGAGAGGCAACTCTGGTTTGTGAGAGGGAGCAGGGCAAAGGAGTGAGGTTCTGGACAGAGTTAGGGATGTTAGGCAGATACCTGAGTTTCTGGGTCTTCCGCTCCCAGGCTGGCTGCACCAAGCTTGACGACATCAGCGAGACGGGTAATGGTGGCCACTGAGGACTGGGCAGCTTGTGCCAACTTCTCCTGGCTCCCAGCTGCATTCTGCACTAGGACTTTGGTGTCCTCCACAAGAACCTTTGCTGTCTTTAAGATACCCTCCCTGGGGAGGTCCCAGCCTGGTTAGCTTCCCTCAGAGTCCTCAGCCCCCATTGTCCCTCTGGCTCATCCCCCAACCTGCTCCCTCTGGACAGTTCCCCCCTCACCGGTGGTCAGCGAAAGTTTCGGCACCCTCACGGTTGAGCGTGCCAGCAGTGGCAAACATGATGGTGGTGTCGAGGTCCGCAATAATACCCGACACGGCACTGGCTGCTGTAATGCAGGCCTGGGTTCCACGATTCCCAGCCTGGAGCGCAGCCAGCACATGGGAGACCTGCAGGCGAAGTTATGCAGTGCACAGTGAATGGAAGGTCACCCACGCTTGTCTGGGGAGACACACGGAGGGGGAGAGACATACAGTCCCAGGAGATCACTAGTCACCTTCTCTGATACTCTCCGGGCACACTCTATGAGCTCCTTCTTGGTGTAGACATCACTGGGGCTACACTGCAGGGCGCCTGCCTTCGTGACCAGAGCGGAGCAGCCATGGCCCAGCTCCTGCACTCGGTGCTTGATATGGGCACCTATCTGTGAATAACAGAGAGGACACCTGTTATTTTATGTGGGCACTCAGAGGCCCTCTGCTGCACCTAAAGGAATCACTGAAGATGCATGAAAATGGGAACAGAGCGATGATTCGGGGGTAAGAACACCTGCTGTGTATGCCTGATCACCTAAGGCAGCCTCTGGAGTGGAGGTGGAGGTGGACGGAGGACTGATTCTTCACGGCTGTCACCTGACCTCCACAAGCACACTGTGACATGTGCATGCCTGCACTCACACACGTCGAATATATACACATACACAAATAAGTAAAGAAACACGGACCACCGGCTCATGGAGTTGTAAGGAACAGCTCCCAGAACAGCCCTTTTAGGCTTCAGACTCAAGCATGAGTGGTCTTCTCTACACAGAAAACAGTGAGAAGCAGTGAGAAGGCGCCACTGTGTGAGGGCTGTGTTCAGCACCATGGGAGAGGGAATCACTTCATGCCCGGTTATCTGAATCAGAGCCGTGGATTATGAGCCAGCCTGTCTGGGTTTATGGAGGGTTTGCGGATTAGGTGTGTCCTACTAAGATCCGGTTACTCACTTTCTTGGAAAGAGCTTAGGCAAGGGTGAGCTTCATGAGTGTGCAACAAGGAAGTACTGAGGAGGGAAGAGACTCATGGCCCAGCAGAGAAGATGCCATAGGCCTCACAGGGGTTGGGCAGAGGCAAGAGAAACAGAACCCAGAAGCCAAAGGGTCTTGAGCTGCCCTTTGTCCCTGTGTTGAAGACTTTAATCCTTAATATCTACCCTGCTTACTCTATATGGAGTGGCCCTGAAGGTCACTGTGTGCTGCCCTTCATCTAGAGAAAGGGAGTGTGGGGCAGCCCTGGAAGCTGCCACAGGAACAAGGGGCATAACCCGGACTCTCCTGAGAGAAGGCAGAACTGTTTCCATGTTTACCTCTTCATTTTCAGCAGCCACAGCTGCAGGCTTGGCTTGTGAGGCCAGTCGGCCATAGTCACTGGTCAGCTGGTTGGCAAGAGGCCCCAGCTCTTCGGGGCTGGTGTTGGACTTGGTTACCTAGCAATGAGGGAAGAAGTGAAATTCTGACCAAGCTCAGCTCTCTAGGGCAACCCTCTTTTGTCCCAAACTTACCATCTCCTGAACAGTGACAGCAATGGCCTTGGCTGTCCTCACCATGGTTGTTTGGTAATCTACGAACGAACCTTCTGGTTCACCCATAGGTCCTTCATCTAGCTGAGGGAGGAGGACGAGGCAAGGAGAAAGACCATGAGGATCATGGCTGCTGTGCCCAAAGTCCCTAGACCAAGGCAGCGTCTGTGCCCACAGTACCCAAGGCTCTAACCTGGTTGATGGCCTGGGTGATAGAGTCCACCATGCCACCGACAACTCCGGCAGCACTGGCTGCTTCATTGAGGGTGGTTGTTAGGTCCTCCACAGCCTCCGTCATCATCTGGACAGCTTCCTCCAGGGCTTCCTGGGTGTGCGCCGCTTGCTATGGGGACACAGAGCAAAGACAGCCTGTAGCTCCTGCTTTTCTGGCTCTTCCTAGCAATTACCCCTCCTGGGCCCCCTCACT
This sequence comes from Microtus oregoni, assembly GCF_018167655.1. Classification (NCBI taxonomy): domain Eukaryota; kingdom Metazoa; phylum Chordata; class Mammalia; order Rodentia; family Cricetidae; genus Microtus; species Microtus oregoni. Next base: position 5,170,166 of record NW_024543076.1, on the reverse strand, counting down.
ACCTTGGGGTTACCACCAGCCTCCTTGGCAGTGTACAGCAACTGCAAGGCAGACTCTGCCAACGTTTTAGTCTGGTCCAGAAGTGCCATCTGCTGCGGGTGGCTCAGTGTCTTAGAAGCAGCACCCACTGCGGCCAGGGTGAGTGGTTCAAAGTACTGAGCCATCTGGGACACCTGAAGCAAAAGTTGGGGTTAGGGTCAGGTACTCTCTTAACTTGTCCCCTGGGACTCCTCACACGATTCCCTAGGTACCTTGTGTCCCAGCTGTGAGGCTTCGGCCCGGGCAGCAGTGGCCAGTGGCTCAATGAGATGGGAAATTTCCTGCACTGCAGTGAGCATCTGAGTGTGCAGAGCCTGTGGAGAAAGCAGACAGCAGTCCTTAGTCTAACTGTAATAGGGCCCGCTGGTGCACAGTCTTCTGTCCAGCTGTCTGCATGGGGATGCAAACCAGGGCTCTGTGTGCTTAACATACACTCTTCACTGAGCTACACCCAGCCCCCAGGCTTCCTTCTGTATCTAATGCCTCACCAGACCCAGCATGTCCAGCCCATCGTCTCCCTGAAATCCTCCTACCCTACATCCCCTTCCCTGAGCCTGACATCTCCATTCTTGAGTATATTTCTCCTCACCTCCTGAGAGATTCCTTCACGGGGAGCAAGCTGTTGGCTGACAGCAGCAAGAGAAGCCTGGTCTAGGTCCCGCAAGCAGCTGTTCAGAGCTGCAATGGCTGTCTCACACTCCAGCTGCCCTGGGGCTTTGTCTCTGCAGATACAGCACAGCTTCCATGTAAGGCCATCTCTTTAAAGGCATTTACCTCAGCCTACTCACCCCCAAATCTGGAATAAATGTCCACCAGCAGGGTGCCATCTCATCCCTACTCTGTCATCTGCCAGGTCTGTCCTCCAGCCACACACGCTTCCTAACCCTCAGTACCTCATGCTTGTAATAAGTTTCTTGATGGAATCCGAGACAGTCCGAGAGTGGCCAGCCAACACCGACCAGCGTGGAGGGTCCCGGGGATTGACGGCTAGTGCCCGAGCTGTCTCGATGAGCCCTCCAGCACTCTCTAGCATTGTCTTGGCAGAGATTACAATAGGCTCCATGGCAGCTCGGCCCTGAGAAGAGAGGAGGCACGGAGGCAAGTCTCAGACTTGTGTCCACGAAGACGAAGTGGCTCATCAGTTCTCTGACAGTCACTCACCTCAGGGCTGATCTGGGCAGGGACGCTGGAGAATTCGGGGTTGGATGCAAAGGCACTCAGATTATCCACAGCTTCCAGTAGAGGGGCTGTAGCTGCTCGGCACTGGGCACGGTTCTCTTCTGTGAAGGCCCCGTCTAGTGCCTGGAAGTGAACGGGGAGCCCCGGGACTCAGTAAGCAGGCACACAAGTGAAACCCAGGCCACCCGTAAGGGCTCAGAGGATTGAAGAGCTGAAGTTGGAAGTCTGGAGAGGCAAGGGTAGGGGGATCTAGCAAAAGACTTCATGACTTCCTAGTCATTCCCAGACTCAGAAGAGAAGATGAGATGGGTCAGGGGACTTGAAAATTCAAACACTGGAAACCTTGATGGTCTTGACGAGATTGGCTGTACTGTTGGCCACCTCCTTGGCTGATTGTACAAACTGGCGCTTGGCAGTGGGATTGGCGGTCCGAGCAGAAGCCAGGCGACAGCTGTTACACAGTGCAGACGTGTGTTTGGCCACAATAGTGGCTGCAGATAACACCTGAGGAGAGAGATGGAGCAGCTGTGACAAGAGCAGGACGGAAGGATGCCAACCTAAGGGAGCCACTTTAGAGCTGGAGGACAGAGGAGGATACCCTGAAAGTCTGAGAGGAAAGAGCTACGGGAAAAGTGGATACTTAAGACGAACTGGACCTGGGGGCGGGAGAAATGCACAACAGATACATTCATGGAGAAAAATCAAAATGGGGCAAGTGGAAGAATGAGCTCAGAGGTCTCTAGAGAGGTGGTGACCTCAGCACTAAGTGGAAGAACAAGGAAAGACAAGGCAGAAGTCAGTCAAAGCCAAGTGTTCTATGAACGGTGGGGGTGGATCCCCACCCTCTCCTCCCCCCTTTCCTCCTGGGGCCTGTCCCTTCTTTCTCAGCCTTGCCCAGGGTACCTGTACTCTTGCATTACCTGAGCCTGGGTACAGCCAGGCTCCCCCAAACTCTGACAGGCCATCTGAATTGCCTGGTTTGCACGGGCAAATTGTGTGGGTTCCACCAGTCCTTGCTGTCCAGCTTGGCTATTGGGGTCAGAGACACCAACCAGATATGCTGCCTGAGGAGAAATGAACAGTGGTGGAGGGAAAGGCGGTTTAGAGAACAGACATTATCCTTTTGAGTTCTATGTGCATAGAAGCAGTGCCAACAAACCATAGCTACCCGATTAAAACAAACATTCATTCAGCTAAACTGATCCAACATTTCAGAAGATTAGAGAAGTAAACAGGAGGTAGTGTCTGCCTGTAATCCCAATCCCAGGAGACAAAGATGCTGAGTTTGAAGACAGCCTGGAGTAGTGAGATACCATCTCAAAAAAACAAATAAACAAATAGGATTTTATTGAACTTCATTTCAGTTTAGAAGTACAGGTGTTTGTGCTAGATCAGACTGAAAAGTACCAAGCACAACACACTTAAGAAGCAGTATGACTATTTGAATTGCATGTGCATACAAAGAGGCAAGAGTGTATGAATGTTTGAGGCCTAGCCTAGTTTACATAGTGAATTTGAGGCCAGTCAAGGACTATCCTGCTCAAAAGAAAAAGACAAAAATGATAAAATTCTAGAACTACAAGGCTCTTAAACTAGTACCAATGAGGCTTTGGAGTCTGGGAAGTGGCAACAGATGTGGACATTGTTTACTTATTGTTTTGCTTTGTTTTTTGTTTTGTTTTTTGAAGACAGGGTTTCTCTGTGTAACAGCCCTGGCTGTCCTGGACATTGCTCTGTAGACCAGGCTGGCCCCAAACTCTTTGCCTCCCAAGTGCTGGGATTAAAGGCGTGCGCCACCACGCCCAGCAACATTTACCATTTTTATAATGGGAAGAGCATCAGAATGTTTAATTCATACTTCAGTCAACAGAGGATAGCTTTGCTTTTTCTTCTGCATGTTTTCCCAAAAATAAAAGGAGAAACAAAACCAGGAAGATTTTTAAAAGTCAAGCCTGGGGCTGAAGAGACAGCTCAGCAATTAATTTCTTGCAAAATACCTGGGTTCAATTTCCAGCACACATATGGTGGCTCACAACCAAAGTTTGCTCTGGGGTATCTGACACCCTCTTCTCATCTCTGAAGGCACCAGGCTCTCACATGGTACACAGACATACATACAAGAAAAACACTCATACGCATAAAAAAAAATTTAAAAGTCAAGCTATTTACAGCAGGGTACCTAGGGCAAAGGGAAATAAGGCAGAGGGAAGAGAATGGTAGGCTTTCAGGAAAAAAAAAATAGCTGGAAAGAAATTCCCAGGCGGGATTTATTTTTTTGAGCGTCACCTGGAACTCACTCTGTAGACCAGGCTGGCCTCAAACTCAGCAATCCGCCTACTTCCACCTAGTGCTAAGATTAGAGGCAAGCACAGCAACAGCTAATCTTCCCTTCCCTGCAATTACTTTAACAAAAGTGCTTCACCTAGGTGGGAGTGTAGCTCAGTAGTACAGTGCTTTCCTAACAGGCTGCAAGGCTTTATTTCAATCCCCAGCACCATAAACAGCCTCACAGCTGGTCAATATAATCAAAGAAGGGTCACAGCGACCTGAACTGTTGGTATTCAACACTTCTGATGACCGTCTCCCTCCCCTACTAGAGGAGCCCAGATTTTGCACTAGCCTCTTGAGTTATAGCCTTGCAAAGGGAGAAAGGGCGTGGAAAGCAGGAGCTGCTCTAGGGGTTCATCTGAGGGAAATAACCTGCGCAGCTGCCTCGGTGAAGCCACAGAGGGCCTTGGAGGCTGTGGCAATGGCATCTCCAAACTCCGGCAGATTTCCGTTCTTCGCATTTTGGGAGATGCCAGTCATGGCCTCACCTAGGACCTAAGGAAGAGAGGGTATCAGGAGGGTTGGATCACGTCCTGAGCACCAAGGTATCAGTGTTAATTCCACTTTCCTGTCCCTGCCTCTCTGGAGCTCCCCATTCCACTAACCTTGGAGTTCTCCATGACACTGTCCAAGCATCCAAAGTAAGACATGTCATTGATGGGCTGGACTGGATTCTCCAGGAGTTCTCGGACTGTCTGTGTAGGGGAGTGACATGAAATTTGAGACGTTCCCTCAGCCCTAGCTCTGTGTTTCGGCTTCCATGCTAAAGGCTCACCTCTAGTTCCCGAAGGGCATTGTCACACTCCTTCTGTCCAGGTGCTTGTTGGGTGCACATGGTGATGAGCTGGTTGATGCTGTCTGTCACTGCCCTGATTTGGGGGAGAGGTGTGCAACTAAGTGACTGGGTGATCTTCCCTGAGTCCTGTGTGCATGGGACTTTCTTTTGCTTGACTACCGCCAAACCTGGGGATGTCTCATGAAATGTCCCCTCTCTGGCCTCTTCACAGGTCCCCAGAGCTGGGCTTTTCAGTTCCTGCTTACCTAGCAGCTGCAGCCAGTTGACTCTTGAGGTTGGGAGCAGCAGGATCTGTGGATAGGGCCTTAGCAGCCAGAAGAAGTTTGCTTGAAGACATGGATATGCCCTTCAAATTGGACACCACCTGGGCTCGGTCCTCTTGACTCTGTTAAAGTCAACAGAGTCTGTCATTACTCTGTCATATCTGTTTCTAAAAGTATCTTCTTTCCCAAATGTTTACATTCTGTTAGACACTGTGCAAAGGGAACCAGGAGCAGACCCAGGCCCCAAATACTCAGTGCTCTCTATAGCGCCCTGATCGCACCCGCTGCCCCTTCGTACCGGAGCCTGTCCTGCCATCTCCACTCCAGCTTCCAGGAAGGTGCTAAAGTCCTGTCCAAATCGACCAGAGGCCCGAGCCAGGTCCTGAGGGGTTCCTCGGGAGGCCTGCACCAGCTCTGTGGCTGCCTGATTTAACCCAGCAGCAGCTTCGTTCAGTCGGCTCTGAGCTTCTTGAAATGTCCCCGTGCTGGGAGGAAGCTGAGGGGTCAGAGGGGAAAGTCAGTAAAATGGATGGGAGCTGAGACAGAGTTTGGGAAAGGAAGGCAGTAAGAAGGGCACGGGACCTAGGACTAGTGGAAAGGGACAGCTCTGGGAGGGCAGGGTCAGAGGAGAAGCCCAGAGGGAGAAAGCTCTCCTCTGCTAGCCATGTCTGTTCCTACCGAGTCACTGAGGAGTCGCTTGCTGGCATCTCCAACTGTTCTTAGGGCATTATCCACATCTCTCTGGCCAGGCAGGCAGCTGACGCAGCGGTTCAGGGCCTGGGTCACAGCTTTCGCCACCTGGAGTACAAAAGAAACAGGGTTGCCAAAGAGAGAATAATCTGGGAGAGCCCTCCTTCCACACTGGGACGTGGAGATAACCAGCTGGCCTGCCACTAAAACTGGAAAAGCCGAGGTCAGGGTCAGAAACAATGATCCCCAAACATCCCCAAACCGGCTGCTCTGCAAGCTTTGTGCCTAAGTTAACAGATACTTCTAAGACAGGAGAGAAGGTGGAATTCAGACAGGTGCTCTATGAGCAGACCTGAGAACACATGAAGCTGAAGAAGGTGTCCTGTTAGGGCGGGCCTTCTGAAGAGATTAAAGGACGGGTGGGGAGAAGCCCCTCCCTAATACCTGACCTGAGCAAGCCTTTGCTGGCTCTCTGGGTCCCCTGGATGGCCAGCTGCTTTTTTTGCCTCCTCAATGAGGCTGCTGGCCTTGTCCAGAACGTCACTGGCTGTGTCAAGCACAATGGCCTGCACTGCAGGATCTGATGTCAGGGCAGCGACACCCCGAGCAGCCTGGGCAAGTGACCGTAGTCCACCTGCCACATCCCGAGCTGCAATACCTGGGAATACATAGAGCAGAGGGGTTTGCTTCATCAGCTTCTTTCTTCAACAAGCTCCCCCTTCTCCACTTCCCTATCATGTGTCCCATTTCTAGCCTTGTGCCCACATACCTGCATAGTTCTCATTGCCCTGGGCAACCTCCCCCAGCAGCTTAGCGATGGCGGAGCTCACTGCTTTGGTGCTGTTGCCAAGATCTTGGGCACACTTCTCCATCTGCAGATAAGGGGTGAAGGCTTAGGAGGAGGAACTGAGAAGGCATCTGAGAAGGTTCTGGGGACAGCTGGCAGACTAAAGGAAGGTTCTAGAGCACAGCTAAGCAGACTTTCAGGGTTTGAGTGAAGGCCTGTTATTAAGAATACTCACTGTTTCCCCGGGTAAGGGTTTAAGCTTGCCATCTCGAGCTGCTGCCTTTACTTCCTGCAGGTCTTTCTCTAGATTCTGTACGACACTCAGTGCAGAATCCATCTCCAAAGGTCCACATGCCTCCTGAGCCTGTGACGGTGAGCCGCAAGGGTATGGCTAGAGTCATCCCTTGGAGGTTCTACCGTACAAATTCTCCCCCATCCCAGGAGTCCACATGCAGAGCCTCATCCTCCACAGCTAGAACTAGCGCCCATACCTTCTGGGCAGCAGTACGGAGTTCTGCCAGCGCAGTGCCCAGGTTCTTTGCACACTGACTCAGCTGCATTGCTGAAGCCTGGTCCTGAATCGTTGGCACTGAGGCTTTTGCAGCTGCCACCATCTTCCCACCTGGCTGTTGAAGAAGATATGCAAATGAGGTGCAACATCCTGGCTCTAGCCTTCAATGGACACTGGCAGGATGGAGTAAGCACTCAGGTTCGGTCTTAGCAACTAGGAGATATTCAGACTGTGGGAGATCTAAGGTCTTGGAAAGGTGAGGAGGTCTGGGTCTTAGAAGTGGGGAGTGTCTTGCCTGCAGGAAGCTCTGACTGGCAGCAATGAGGGCGAGCTGAGCACTGGGGCTGTCAGGTTGAGCTTGGCTTCCTCGGACGCCCTGTACCAGCAGTGGAATCTGCTCTGCCACAGCCTGTAGGTCAAAGTGCTGTGAGTCCCATGTTCTTGAACTTAGGGAAAGAACGACCTTTCTTCTCACCCCTCCTCACTCCCACATGTCTCCTGGAGACTTACCTTACAGCTCTGTACCAGCAGGGGCTGGGGGCCTGCAGAGGCCTTGGAGGCAGACGCTGCATGTTGGGCTGCAGCGATGGTCTGCGTAGCAGAGGCTGCGGCTTGCTTGGCGGCATGCTGAGAGGACAGAGTAATCAGAAGACCAGGAATTCCCAGGCTTTGGTTTACCAGGCCCATGTTATATATTCCTTAAGGAAATACTGACTCTACTCATCTGTCCCCGCTCATTCCTTTTGCTGCATCCATGCGTTCACCCCCCACCCTCTGCACACACTGCCCAGCTTTACCCCCCACCCTCTGCAGACCGTCCAGCTTTACCCCCTACCCTTTGCACAGACTGTCCAGCTTTACCACCCCTGCACACACTGTCCAGCTTTAGCCCCACCCTCTGCACAGACTGTCCAGCTTTACCCCTCCCACCCTCTGCAGACTGTCCAGCTTTACCCCCCACCCTCTGCACAGACTGCCCAGCTTTACCCCCCACCCTCTGCACACACTGCCCAGCTTTACTCCCCACCCTCTGCACAGACTGCCCAGCTTTACTCCCCACCCTCAGCAGACTGCCCAGCTTTACCCCCCACCCTCTGCACACACTGCCCAGCTTTACTCCCCACCCTCTGCACACACTGCCCAGCTTTACCCCCACCCTCTGCACAGACTGCCCAGCTTTACCCCCCATCCTCTGCACACACTGCCCAGCTTTACTCCCCACCCTCTGCACAGACTGCCCAGCTTTACCCCCACCCTCAGCAGACTGCCCAGCTTTACCCTCCACCCTCTGCACAGACTGCCCAGCTTTACTCCCCACCCTCTGCACAGACTGCCCAGCTTTAGCCCCACCCTCTGCACAGACTGCCCAGCTTTACCTCTAAGCGCTGCACCAATTTTTTCTTGATGGCATTCTGTGCAGCTGCATTGGTGGCCATGCGAAGCCCCTCAGCGGCTTCACGCAGGCGCTGCTGCTGTTCCTCACTGTCAGGGTGGGCGGCTGCTCCCTGAGAGGAGAGACGGTCATCATCCATCATCACTTTGACCCAAAGTACACTCTTTTCTGACCCCTCTAAACCCAGTTTAAAACTCACTTGTTTTCCTAACTCTAACTACCTGCATCTTAGGCAGTGACTGTTGAGAACTGAGAACCATTTCTAAATGGGCAGGCTGAAGGGTGGGGGTGCCCCAGGTTACTCTTTTTCTAGCTGTTCCCGACAGACTACTCAGAGTTCTCCATTAACTCAGGGTGGCCCGGGAGAGGGAGGCTTTCTTTGGAGAAGTGGCAGCAGGAATCTGCAGCAGTTGTAACTTCCGGGGATCTCTGACGCTTCCTGACAGCCATCACACCCTGTGTGTAAGCATCTAATACTATCTTATTTTGTATGACCAGCAGAGACCCTGGACCAAAAGGCTATCTGCCTTCACAGGGGACCAGAAAAGATGCCAAGCTGATGTGGTGGTGGCAGAAGGAAGATGGGAACAGCAGCCTTCAGCACAAAGTAAGAAAAGAATGTGGAAGCTCACAGTCAGAGAGCACTGGGAGTCTCAGTCACTGAAGGTCTGCCTGGTGCCACCTGCTACAGGCTGGAGGCTGGGGGCTTCCTGGGGTTTCCTCATCTGGGCTATTTTCTGCATTTCCCATCAGACAAGGTCCCCATGTGGACTTATCTACTTCCCCTCAGGGCCCAGTTCAGGGTCTGCACAGAAAACTACTCTGTACCTTGGCAGCCTCCACCATCTTGGCAGTGGCATCAGCAAGGATCTTGGCAGCACTCAGGAGCTTTCGAGAGTTCTCCAGATCGCTCTCCCCCTCAGCATCGGCCTTGATGGCATTGACCAGGTCTGAGGTGGCCTGGGCCAGGATGCGGGCCTGTCGTACCATCTCCCCTAGAACACAGGGTATCATCGAGTAAGAAAGCCAGAGACACTGAAAGCGGGCAAGGGAGGAGGAGCGGGACAGACAAGGTAGACACGGGCTTTCAGGGACAGAAGAGACTGGGAAGTCCTCAAGTGACTTCCTCGGCATGCCAGTTTCCTGGGTTAAGATCTTGGAGAACAGATCTAGGGAGTCCCCATGGGAGGAACGACAGTTTCCAGCTAGTATTCTAGTAAATGTCTTTTGAGAAGAGAGACAGTCTCGCTGAACGATGTGGGGGTAAGAAGGTGAAGTGGAGGAGGCCACATTTCCCCTCTTCTTCCTTGTTTTCGAGGCTAGCTTTTAACCATGCGATTTGCTGCTTATTGCTGTCTCCTTTAAATGTTCCAAGGAAGACAGAACAAGGCTTGTACTGCTTTCCTGATGGGGAAGTGAAGGTTCTAGACTCATAGTCACACAGCTAGAAGGCCACTGTGCTGATCCTCACAGGTAGCATGGCTGGGTCTTTAGGGGACACTGGGCTCCTGGTTCCTGGGGGTGAGTATTCTTACCAGCATCACCCATGGAGCTGAAGATATTCTCAGTGACAGTGAGGATGGTGTCAGTGGCCTGGTCATACCGGCCAGCAGGCCCAGCCCCTGTGGCATGGGCCTTCACATGCTGCAGCAGCTCATTGAGGGCCTGGGTGACAGCTGTGGCTGCAGCTCCTACCCCTCGCAACAGCTGTCCATCTTCTGTAGCTGCCTGGGAGGCAGACACACAGCCCTCCACAGCCTTGGCTACCAGTCGTCCAGCCTCTACCAGCTGCTCCTGGCAGACAGGTGAGCTGATCGTAGGCGCAACCACCTATGGGAAAATTGAGTTTCAGACATGCAGGCAAGGGACAGAGGCTATGAGATGAGGTGTTGGTGGCATTCACAGACATCACTGGGATGACTGCTGTGGCCTCAAGAGCCAGAGACAAAGAGACGTTTGTGTGAGTGTGTGGTTGTACTAGCCAAGGGCAAAAGACACAGCAAACCTGGGCTCACCTTTGTACAGGCCACCAGTTGGGAGGTAGATAGGGCACACTGTGTAGCTGCAGCAATAACTTGGGTCTGAAGCCCCGAATCCTCTGTGCGCTGGGCCACGCTCTTGGCCTTGAGGACCAGGGCAGCGGCAGCGCTCGCCACTGCCTTTGCTAGTTGCATTAGAACGTCCTGTGCGGAAAAAAGGAGTCAGCAAGATCTGATTCTGAGCTTAGGCTCCACAGACACTTCTCTCAGGCTTAAGCTGCTTCATTATTCCCACTGACTCCAATCAGAGGACAGTATATGCAGAAGCATCCAGAACCTATCCCAAGCCCCTCTACCTTGAGCACCCAGAAGGACAGACCCTCACCGGAAACAAACCCTCACCGACAGAAATAGAGTTTACACCAAAGGGAGAGAGAAATGCTTGAGGCGGATACACTCGGACAGTGATGGGGGTGTGGTAAAATGGGATGGGCACTTTATGCCTCCATGCCCCTCAATCTCAGTGTGCAAGGAGCAAGACCCTGTCCTACCCTGTCTGATCTCTTTACTCCAACCATGCTAGTTTAGGTTTCCCCATCTCCCATCATGTCTGTTCCCCTAGGAGGCTGAGGAAGAGGTGTAGAAGCGAGTGTATGCGGCTCAGAGAGGACCAAGCTGGGAAGGCCCAGGCCAGAGGCCGTTACCGTAGGGGAATCGGGGGGAGATCGAGCCCCAGCCCCTCTGGGTACACACATCTGCATGGGAAATCCAGGATGAAAAGTCAGCTGAGGCAACTTGCCTAGGGTGGGGGAAGGGGACAGCTTCCTCCTCAGTGAGACAGGGGTATCTGAGAGAGCTTAGAGCTGGGGCCATGGCTATGCACAGGGACACCATCAATAAGGGCAAAGCGAGGTAGGTTATATTTCTGTTTAGGGGTCTGAATTCTCATCCCAAGAGACTAGAAGTTCTCAGTCTCATTCCTGGAAACAGATGACCAGGCTGGTTTAGATGGGCCAATTCACAGAAATAGGAACTAAGATCTGGATTTAGGATCAGAGATTTCCTCCTAGTAGTGGGGGTTCTAGGAGCTGGGTACATCACCAACCTGGAAGTGGGGGTCAGTGTCACTTTCCCCAATTTGCTGCAACAGCTCCCCACTGGCCTGGCCCACGTTCCCAGCTGCTTGCAGCAGGTTCTGACGGGGCTGTGGAGAAGGAACACCGTCAGAAGCCGCTTGACCCCTGGCCACGTACCCACGGGGCTCACGGGCTCTTGGGTTACATTTCCAACCTACAATCTGGACTGCCCTTCCTCCTTGGGGTGGCCCCTAACCTCGGCGCTAGCTGGCTGAGCACTGCGAAGCAGCTCTGACACCGCCCCTGCAAGGCCCTTCGCTGCTTGCAGGAGGGGCCGGCCATTGCCGCCTTCGTCCTCCAGGAGGGCAGCCAACAACTTCACCCCACGGGACATCTCCGTCAGGTTGGAGGAGATGGTGGTGACTGCACAGCCCACTGCGGTATAGTCTGTCTCTGCAGGGTCTCCTGAAAACAGAGGGGAGGAACAGACGTCACGGGGAAGGAGCATCACCCGTTAGTCACACGTGTCATGAGGGAGATGGACGGACACACACAACCTTCCACTGTGAGTCAAGGTACAGTCACACATGGAGCACATGTGCTTCCCCTTCACACATACACAGGCTGACATCCAGCCTACCTGCTGTCAGGTTTACCACGGAGGCAGTGCCAGCTGTGATGGCATCTACCTGGGAGTGGATCTCATGTTTCGACTCATCCATCTTGTTCTTACGCCAAGCTTTGGAGGCCTGAGAGAAGGAAAAACCTTAGAGTCTACTCTGGTTTAACTATCCCCTCTACTCCTCAGAGCTCAGCTTTAAATTAATCACTCAGCTCCTCTACCCCACACTCACAGCATCCTGGCCAAGAGGGGGCAGTGTGTCAAAGTCATCCAAAGTAGCCTGGGCAGCCTGCACAGCCTGCATGCTGGAGTTAATGGTTCCAGTGAGCGCCTGCTGGGCTGAAGTCTAAAAGACAAGAAAGAAAAGATGAAGTCAGAGGGCAGGGAGAGGACTATAAAACACCGCTTACGCAGGACACTTGGGAGAGGGACCCATGGACCATGCCGAGGTAGATGTACTCTTACCAAAGGTGGCATGTGGCCTCGGTGCATCTGGCCACTGGTAATCTGCTGCTGGGCAGGTGGCATGCTACCCACTTGGAAATTCTCAGGACCAGAGGCTCCAGAGCGCATGATGGCTGGTAGAGCCACAGAGCCATGCTCCACTTTCCCCACTCGGTTATACTGCTGCTGAAGGACGGTTGACCTGGAGACAGGATGAACAGCTGCAGTCCTTCAGCAGTCCTGGGATCTCAGACAGTGGTTCTCAACCTTCCTAACCCTGCGACCCTTTAATACAGTTCCTCACAATGTGGTGACCCCCCAAACCATAAAATTATTTCATTGCTAATTCAAAACTGTAATTTTTTGTTTGTTTGGGTTTTGTTGTTTTTTTTGAGACAAATTTTTCTGTGAAACCACCCTAGCTGTCCTGGAACTTGATCTGTACATCAGACTGGCTTTAACCTCACAGAGATCCACCTGCCTCCACCTCCCAAGTGCTGGGATTAAAGGCGTGCACCACTATTGCCTGACCATAACCGTAATTTTGCTACTGTTATGAATAGTAATGTAAGTATCTGACATGTAGGATATCCAAATATGAGAGCCCCAAAGGGGTCGTGACCCACAGGTTGAGAACCACTGATGTAGAGTTTCATAAGGTCTCATAGCCTGAGCCTAGTGAAAGAACCATGGGATGGACAACAGGCTCAGCAGTTAAGAGTGCCTGCCGCTCTTGCAAGGAGCAAAGTTCAGTTCCCAGCTCACAATTACTGTTCCAGGGACCAAACACCCTGTTCTGGTCTGAGAGCACCTGAACTCACTCACACAAATAAAAATAAAACAACTTTTTTAAAAAGAAGAAAGAACAAGCTGTGTGGTGATGGCGCACGCCTTTAATCCCAGCACTTGGGAGGCAGAGGCAGGAGGATCTCTGTGAGTTTGAGGCCAGCCTGGTCTACAAGAGCTAGTTCCAGGACAGGCTCCAAAGCTACAGAGTAATCCTGTCTTGAAAAACCAAAAAACCACATCAAAACAAAGAACGAAGAACTATGCTAAAGATGCCCAGCACCCAGTGACTCCTTGCAGTCAAGCTTTACTTTCCCTATTCACGGAATGGTTATCAGCCCACTCCCTTCCTACTTTTTGGGAGACACCGAGTCCTCCAACATAGTAGACTCTTCATCCCCCTCCAGCCCAAAATGGTCCTTGCTTTTTTTCTGTAAAAAGAAAAGGGAAAAAGAGTGAGGTAGTTAAGCAGAGGCAGTCAGCCATTTCTAGAACTTGGGCCTGTTTCTAGAGGGCTGGCGTGGGGAGGGGCTCGGGAGCAGAGTCAAGGAGTGCGCAGGCTGGGTGGCAGCACTCACCTTCTTAAGGATGATATCGATGTAGCCGGCAATGAGTTGTGCAATCTGCTCACCTTCAGTCGTCTGTACTGAGTAGTAGCCATCCTGGTAGTCTCCAAAGTCCTTAAAGAGACAAGGTGGGGACCGAGCAGGAGACATGAATCTCCCCAGGGGGAAATGTAGGAGGAAAGGCTCAAAGTCCACCTGATGAAGGTGCTGTCCATGCCAACAGCCCTCCAGGAAGCTGGCCCACCTTTCTTCAATCACTGATTTCTTTACCTCCCTTCCTAGAGGGAACTTTGCTTCTGAGAAGTGGCCTTTATGCTACAGTTTCCGATACATGTCATTTAAAAGATCTCTTCTACCCTTCCCCAGAGGATACGATTGGGAAGGCATCAGTATGTTTATTAAATGACCATCCAAAGTGGAAAAATAGCATCTATCATTTCCATTTCCATCATCTGGCATTCTATCAATGTATCATGGTATCAGCATTCAACGCATAACCTCATAATTACAAAGCCAGAGGGGAAGAATTACCATAAATAGCTGGAGCTCAAAGAAGGGAGGCTTGCTTGTCTATTAGCGTTTCCTGACAGTTAACACATAACCTCAGCGGCTGGCTACGGCATGCTCTGTCGACTTTACTTTTCTCTTTTTGATACTATATAGCCTTGGATGGTTTGCTACTCACTCACTAGTCCAGGCTAGCCTCAAACTCACTGCCATCCCCTTGCCTCAGAGTACTAAGTACATGTCCAACTTGTTTGTGTGTGTGGAACTGGGGCATGAACGCCTGTCTTTACAGATGACAGGCAAGCAGTTTACCACTGAGGTGACAGCCCCCTGTGGTAGTTTGAACGAGATGCCCCTTCCCCAGTCTCAGGCATTTAAACACTTGGCTGCACTGTTTAGGGAGGCTTAGGAGGTGTGGCCTTGCTGGAGAAAGTATGTCACTGGGCTTTGAGAATTCAAGACTTCAACCATCGCCAGTTTGCTCTCTGCTTCCTGCCTGTGGTTTAATATGTGATTTCTTGGCTCAGTGCTCTAGCCACCATGACTGTCTGCTCTATGCATTTCCCAGTGATGGCAAAGAGCTCTTATCCCATTGCCCATATAAACCATATAACCATAAGCCCAAACAAACCCTTCCTTCTACAAGCTGCCTTGGTCATGTTGCTTTGGCAGAGCAATAGGATGGTAACGAATACTCCCTAAGCCTCTGTTGAATATAGGGAGTGTATCCATCCATTACCTGGTCCATTTAAGCATCCTTCACTGAGTTTCTCTATCCAGTCTAACCTCTACTTCCCATGACAGAAATACTTGTTCTGCAGCCCTGTTCAATTCACCCCGCCCTAAGGAAGGAGGGAAAGACCTTTGTATGTAACCCCAAGCCCTTTCCATTGGAATCCCAACACACACCAGGGTAAAGCTCTTGGGAGAGGCAGCCCAGCGTTTGATGTTGGTGAGACTCCATTCCTGGATCACCTCCTTGGTCTTCTCATCCACACGCATCACACACTCCTTAGTGATGCCCAACAGCCTAGGCACTAGTTTATTCTTCCCCTTCATCTTTTCCTGTGAGACAGAGGTTGCAGTTGGTGTTAAGGTTAGAGGTCAAATGTGGAGCAAATGCTCAGATCAGCTCCAGACCACAAGGGATGCTGAGGTAGCCAGGAGGACTAGACTACTGTGCTCATGAGCAGGCCAGGACGAAGCTCTACTACAGACAAAGGAGTATGCTGGGGAAGGAAGGAGGAGGTGGTGATGGGGACCGACAACAGACAGGTTTTCACAGTCAAAGCAACACTGAGAATCAGATTCCTGGGAACTGGAGGGGAAGACAGAGTCAGAGGAGTCTGGAGAGACAGGGAAGGACAAGAGTTAGGCATAAGGAAGGCAATAAGAAGGGGCCAGGACCCACCTTGACTAGGAAGAAGGAGACACCGTAAGTCTTGAGGGAACGGGCCAGCTTCACATAGCGTACCTTGGCCTCAATTTCACTCATCTGCCCACAATTCTTGTGTGCCTTCAAGTGGGAAATGGGGAAAAGTTAGCAATCTGGGGATAGTATTGCAATGGAGGAGTCAAGCAGGATGTTAACTGTAATGACAGAGTATTATTAGCACACAGAAAGGTTTAGGAAGGCAAGAGATGAGGAAATGCAGTGTGGGCTGGCTAAGGAGCAGAAGCAACCTAAGGAACTTGGTTAAGGAACTTGCAGACATTCTAAACATGGGTCTGGGGAGTTAAGAAGCAGGAGGATCCAGGACCATAAGAGTTCACAAAGAGGTCTTTGGGGCTGAGTATTCAGAACAGGGACAAAGACTAAGTTTCACAGTCACTTCAGGCCAAAAGCCCAGTGATGCTCCTACCTGGTGTCCACAGTGTAGGCACCATTAACCCAGGGGAGAGAACAAGGAAAATACTGAATTGAGCCAGGCATGGTAACTCACACCCATAATCCCAATACTCAGGAGGCTGAGGTAAGAGGATTGCTGTGTGTTTGAGGCCAGCCTGGGCTACAAAGTGAGATCCTGTCTCAAACAAAAAGCAAAACCCAAAATGGAAATTCCACAGCAAAATTGGTGACGAGCTGAGACTAAAACCCAAATCTTCTGCTTTCTTGGCATAAGGCAGGTGGAGAGCAGCTCGGAGGGCAGAAGCAAGGTGAGCAGAAATGGAGAGAAGGTGGGGGCCACTTAGCCAGGAGAATCAAGCAGCCAAGCTCCCAGGTCAGCCCAGACACTTTCCCCTACCCCATTCACCTGAAAGATCTTACGCTCGCCCTTCTGCTTCACATACTCCTTGGGCAGGAAGTCCTTCAGGCTACACCAGAAAAGGGAGGGTCAGCATGGAGTGGATAGCATCAGGGGCATGTGGGCCATGGACTGTGGGCCTAGAGGTTTGAGGAAACGTCTAGGACAGTATCATCTCTAAGAGAGACTGAGGAAACTGGTTTGCACTGGTTTCTGAACTAGTCGGAACTCAGCATGAGCTCCTGAGTGACCTGTGCTTTCTTGGAGGATGGGGTATTGAGGAAACTACAACTGGGAGCCTAGTTTTCTGAGAAAAAGAGGGAGCCAAGAAGAGAGGAAGCTCCCTAGAAGGATGGTCATGTACTTCGGACACTAACAAAGCCTCACTAAGTTCTTTGGACCTTAGAAATAACAATGAATGAGATTTTGGGAACCTTTTAATGTAATGTTCCCCTAAAGGAAAATGTCCTATTATTTTACTTTGGCTAATATAGCAAATTCTTCAGAGACTCTAAAACAAACAAAAACAAGTTACAGGGTACAGGGTGGAGATACTGAACAAACATTGCCACTCTGATGGGGCCAGTGAGGAGACAAAGGACGATGGTGCTGAATGTATGAAGACCTGTGGGGGTCAATCCTCATACCTTGGAAGAGGAAATGAGGAGGGAGGGTGGAGTGCAGACAGGTCCACTGGATCACAATGGTAGGGGGTTCCAAGGCATGACAGGGTATGGGACGTGGGTCACTTACTCAAGGAAGCCAGCCTTGTGCTTCTGCTCATTGTGAGGTCCAAACTGGATCTGGCATTGGAAGCCTGCAAACTCACAGGCCTTGTCAAAGGAGACAGGGTGGGAGCCATTCAGGATGTCATCTCGTGCCTGGAGACCACAGAAGGAACGAACATTGCATGGGTGCAGGGACAGCCTTGTTGATGCCTGCCCTGCCCCATCTCACCCCGTCCAGGTCTACTCCATACCTGCACATAGAGGAGGTTCAGCTGTACAGGGTCCCGGGAATCCACATTCTGGTCTGAGTAGAAGAACTTTCTCCGCAGCAGCAGTGTCTCATGCTCTTCTACCCCCTGTTCCCTCAGTGTCCGCCCGTGGTCCAGCCAGTTCACTGGAGCACAGACAGTACCCTTAGCACCAACCCCATATGGCCCTTGTGCTGCCTCGTGTCTGGGCTTTCACTTCTTCATACCAGCCTTTCCTCATCAAAATGTAAATTCCATGACTCAGGGCAAATACAGAATAAATGGCTGCCCTACCCCCCTCCTTTTCCAAGGACCGCTTTGGTTCTGCTTACATTCATCATCTGTGTGCAATTTCTGCTTTAGTTTCTCCATCTTTTTTTCATCTCGCAAGAGGGTCTTGTCTTTTCTTAGGGTCCCTGTCCCCTCGTCCTTTTTCTCTTCCATCAGCTCTCGAACCAGTGAATATTCATCATGGTTGGTGATGCCTAGGGAAATGGATGGCTTGGTAACTCCAAGCACAAAAGTCTTTTGACAGAGTTGGAACCTCCCTGCCCAGGCCTTTGCCCTCCCAAGACCCCTTACCAATTCGGGCACAGATAGTCATGAGCATGTCAGTGACCGTCTTGGAGTCATCCACCATGATAGTCTTCACGGTTCCATCCAACATCCGGATCTTCAGGGGTCTTTGTTTCTTCCTGTACTCCATGGTGTCCTGTTGGAGCGGGGAAATGCAGTCAGGGCCTACTTAAACTAGTTCTCTTTATAGCCAAGGAGAAAGGAGAGTAGATTACTGAAAGGAAGACTATGGTGGCTCAGCCAAAAAGTGGGTGCTTTGACCGCCTGTCATAGAAAGCCACATGGGCATGCTAGGGGGTAGTGGGCCTGGTACATGCAAAGCCCAGGGTTGGGGGAAGGAACTGGTATGAGGGAGGAGTAGCAGATATAATGGTGGAAACAAGTGAGACATTGATTAGAGGAAGCAAATGGTCACTGAGGAAGATACTCACCCCATTTCGGAGCATGTAGTAGTCCAAAGCTTTCCCAGCCTCTAGCCATATACCTTTTTTGGGGTCATCATCTGACAGAAATAGCCCAAAGTCGCTGGCTAAAAGAGATGGTAGATCACCTTAGACTTATAAAACCTCCACTGTGGCCAAACAGCTATACCATTGCCTTTGTATATATTTTTCTCCTAGGACCTTGGACTTAAAGAGGAAAAGAAACACCGGGTGGTGGTGACACATGCCTTTAATCCCAGTACTCAGGAGGCAGAGGCTGGTGGATCTCTGTGAGTACAAGGCCAGCCTGGTCTACAAGAGCTAGTTCCAGGACAGGCTCCAAAGCACAGAGAAACCCTGTTTTAAAAACAACAACAACAAAAAGACAAACAAACAAAAAAAAAAAGAGGAAAAGAAACATTGGAACAATTGGAGCATAGGTTTAAGGGATGAAGAGTCTCAGAACACAATGCAGACACTGAATAAGGAATGGAAGATTCCTGCCCCCCACCACCAGGGTAGTCACACTCACGAGGGCCAGCCAGGGCCTCTGGGATCCGCTCACGAATCATGCGGCAGGCATCATACACCATGGTAGATGGCTCAAACTGCATCGTCTTCACCACATTCCCGATGCTGATCTTCAGCGAAAGTGCAACCATGGTGGCGGCTTCTACTCTTCAGCCTGGCTATACCTGGCCCGTGACATCAGAGCATTAGAACATATTCTCACTGGAGTCCCCAGACGGTCCCAGGCAGAGGACTCTTTTTTTTTTTTTTACTTTTTTTTTTATTGAGAAAAGGAAGAAAAAAAAAACAAGTTTCCACCTCCTCCCAGCCTCCCATTTCCCTCCCCCTCCTCCCACCCTTCTCCTCCTCCTCCCATCCTTCTCCCCCTCCTCCCACTCCTCTCCCCCTCCCTCTCCAGTCAAAAGAGCAGTCAGGGTTCCCTGCCCTGTGGTAAGTCCTAGGTCCTCCCCCCTCTGTCCATATCTAGGAAGGTGAACATCCAAACTGGCTAGGTTCCCACAAAGCCAGCACATTGCGTAGGATCAAAACCCCGTGCCATTGTCCTTGGCTTCTCATCAGCCCTCATTGTTCGCCATGTTCAGAGAGTCCAGTTTTAACCCATGCTTTTTCAGTCACAGTCCAGCTGGCCTTGGTGAACTCCCAGTAGATCAGCTCCACTGTCTCAATGGGTGGGTGCACCCCTCGTGGTCCCGACTTCTTTGCTCATGTTCTCCCTCCTTCTGCTCCTCATTGGGACCTTGGGAGCTCAGTCCAGTGCTCTACCTTAGGGTTGGCAAGAGACTTGAACCTAGAGTGGCTCCCAGGAGCCCAAGCCGAGGTCCCCAGTTAGTTCATTGGGCAGCTGAGGATAGGGAACCAGAAATGACCCTAGCCTATAGCAATACTGACGAATATCTTGCATATCATCATAGAACCTTCATCTGGTGATGGATGGAGATAGAGACAAAGGACTCTTAAGGGACTCACTGCAACCAAGAATTATAATAGGTTGTTTTGCCCTATTTAATAATTTCAAAAGGGAAAGGTTACTTCTATCAAGTGATCTATCTCGATCACTGAAGACGTCCCAGAGAGAGGCTGGTCTCTGGAGAACAAGAGCAGGCCTGAAATGCGGTGTCACCTGAGGACACTGTCCTGCCTGCACCACTGGAATTCGTACCTCTCTGTTCCAAGTGCCTCGGGCCTCTTGTTCCTGCTTTCCTCTTTTTCCAACCCTTCCTCTGCCTTGTTTTTTTCCTTGTCTTTATCTCCCATTCTATCCTGGGATTTTCAGAGCGCTGCCCTGGCCCATTTGAGGCCTTCCCTCTCATAGCTTTCACCTTCTTCTTGGCAAAATGCAGAATCCTAGGGGCTCCTGAATCCTACAGTCTGTGGCCAGCATTGTCAGGGAGAGACCTACTTCTGTGCCTGCTCTCTCCCAACCCGAATGGTATAGGCTCTCCCAGTGAGCTGTGCAGTCAAGGTGTATTATGATCCTCTGTCTGCAGACTTCAGAAATGACCTCGCCAACACTTCTTGGAGAGGAGAAAGTTTGAGGCAAGCAAGACAGCGTCCAGACCTTTACCCCCAGCCGTTGGTCCTTACCACGGCTCTCTTGCACTCACTCTCGCTTGTTCAAGTCCTTCTCAGACTATCCTCCACCTTAACCAGGTACCCAGACAATGCTTTCAGTGCAGCTCAGCATTGCAAAGCCAACTCCATTCCTCTACCTTTCAGCCACCACTTCTCAGTGGGCTAAAGAAGCCACAGTAACAGCAGGTTATATACAGGCCTGCCCAGCAGCTGATGATGTGACCCGATGTGGTATGGGGCTGAGTGCCTCTTAATGAAGAGGGAAGGGAGGGAAGGTAGCCTCCCATCCTCCACCTAGCAAACTGCTAGCCCAAGGGTGTAAGCTGGACTGGGAAACAGGTGGGTATCATGATACAGAAGGTAAGCTAGGAAAGGGTAGAGGATAAAGAAGTTGGGAAAGATGGGGCAGGAGAGCAGAAAGTCTTGACAGAAACCAGACACAGATGTAGGAAATACCAGGACTGGTGACCAGGAGAAGGTTTCTGATCATACATACAGTCCAGGACTGCAGGAGAAGAGGCAGAGTTTGTTCTCCATCTTTACCCCAAATGAGAGGATCCTCCCAGCCGCCCCCCACCATTCATAGAGGACCTTTTTCAGTAGTGGACAGACCCGGTTGTCAGCGACACAGCAGTGCGAGGAACCACAGCAGGAGTGAGAGGCCAACGCAGCCCAAGCTGAAGCTGCATGAGCGCCCCTCCTCCCCGTTTCCTCCGGACATATGGATACCCACTTCTTCCTCTGTGAGACCCCGATAACAGAGCCGAGTCATGCCTGCCCTAACTTCCAGACTGGCTTTAGGTAGCTATTCACACAATTCATTGAGAGTGAAGGGAAGTCAAGGAATTGGACACTGAGTTGGGACTAGTGGCAAACAAGACCCCTGGAACTATTAGTAGAAGCTGTCTGCTTCCTGTCCCGAACTGAGAACCCTGGCCCACTTTCTATCATGTTTTATGAACAACAACAACACCCCCTCCATACCCCCCCCAGAACTCCTCCTCCCTCAATACATTCCTGAGATGCATTCCAGAGGCGTTGGGCAACTGGAGAGGGGAGTGGAGGACAGGAGGTCAAAACCCAGCAAGGAATGGAATGCAAGTATACTAGAGCTAAGGAATTTTGGGGTACAGGGAAACTATCACCAGTGCAGGTACCCACAAGAGGGAACCACAGAAAGATAGGGAGCTATGAAAGGGCACAAAGGGAGAGAGAAAGCCGAACACAGAGTCAAAATGTAAGAGGGTTGGGGGAATAACACTCAGTCTGTTACCAAATTTGGCCTCTGAGTCCTCAACCGCTGGGAGGGGGAGGGGTTTGTGGGTGAGACTGACATATCCGGCCTCGGGCTGCTGGAGGCTCATTTAAGGCTGGACTGGGCAGCTGATGGGCTGGGCCTGACTTCCTCCAGCATAGGGTCTGCATATCCATACAAGCAAACTCACTCTTCCCCAAGTCGCCTCAGCCTGCACACAACTCCTTCCCACAGAACTACTTATGCTGTCCCTACATAGACTTTATCGCAGTCTCACAGCCTCTACACAAGATGTATCTCTTGAAGGCACCACACACGCGCACACGGCTTCCTCACCAGTGCACCAGGCCCCGATGCCAGGTTCCCAACCCCTCTCCTTCCATTATGCACACATTTTCCCTCCGCACATTTTTGAGGGCCCATTGTGGGAAGGCCCCGGGCCAAACTTTCAGTGGCTGGGAACCAAGGTGAGTAAGACCTAGACTTTGCTTTCTGCAGGTTGCCAGCCTTCCAGGTGGGTGGATAAGCTAAACACAGAGTTACAACAGAGGGCAGGATGTGAAAAGAGCCAAAATGTGTATGCTCAGAAAAGGGATGGATCCCTTCAGGTTAGGGCACAGGGACCAGGGTACCCATGAGAGGGATTATTTGAAGTTAGGACTTTAAAAACATGGAGATAATGAAAAGTAATAGTGATGTGTCATTTCTTGACTATGTTAATTGCACTGTAAACATAATATCAGTTAATACTTCAACAACCCTGCAAGGTAGGTGCCATTGCTCTCCCATTTTTACAGATTAGGCACCAAGGCTCAAGAATGTTAAATACTTTTCCAAAGTACTTGTCCAAATAATAAGTTGTGAAGCCAAGATCCGAACCCAGGTCTCTTTGACTCCAAAGCCCAAGCAAGCTCTCTCCTTTAGGTCAGTGGAAGACGCATCAGAGGCAGCATCCCAGGCAGAGAGAATGGCATGAGCAAAGGTGGAGAAGCAGGAAATCGTGGAGGAACGTTCGGGAGGGTGAGCAGGCAAACTGGCTGAAGCACAGCGATCTGCAAGGAGCAGCGGTGGGGAAGGCAGGGTTAAGATGGAGAGGCAAAGGCTGAGAGAAGAGTATGAGGAACTTAACTGACGGGAGGGGAACAGGAGGTCAAGGAACTTTGCGCAGGATCACCCCCAGAACTGGACTTTAGGGCAACTTTGGGGCCAGGTTAGGAGGACCCTGTATTAGTACAAGGGATAATGAAGCCAGAGTTAAAGCTGTGTGGAGAGGAGGCGGCCATTCATAAAAAAAACCTGAGGGAGGAACTGATGAGCCTCCTCTGCTCCCAGAAGCCTCAGCCCAGGGGCAGTTTCCTATGAGCAGCAGGCCTTTATTAATGAGACAGCTCCAGTTAAGTAATGCAATGAGAGAAAGGGATGGGGCTAGACTGGGCTGGGGATGCGGGACGAAGCTGTGGGGGGAAAGGGATGTGATGGGACAGTATGTGAAGGTAGAGGCAGATGGGTGGAGCTACTGACCGCATCAGGCTGCGACTGGGGAGGACTGGGGAGGACAGAGGGGAGGTGATGATAAGAAACAGACACGTGTGATGGTGACCGGACCAGATGGGGAAGAGCAAGAGTGACTCCATGGATGGTGACTAACTGGGGAATGACAGCAGGAGGTCAGAGGCCAGGTCAGGAGCTTCAGAAGAGCGAGGGATGTGGTAAGTGGCTAAATTAGGCTGCTGCTGGGGTAGTGGAGGGTCACTGGCAGCGGCTAAGTAATGCTGGAGTGGGGAGGAGGGGCAGCGTGGGGTAGAGCCAAAGGCTGAATCAGTCTGGATAGGGGATAGCGTTGTGGTCAGTGGCAGGGTCAAGCTGGTAGTGACACGGGGGTGTGGTCAGTGGCTGGCTGGGCGTGGGATCAGTAAGACCCAGTTTCCTCTTTGGGTATCATTTCCTCTTTTCCGTTGGGGATGGGGGAAGGGGATCTACAACTGGACCTAGACGTTAAAGGAGGGTCAGAAACCTGGGGGGACACACAGCAAGAGCTGGGAGGCGGGGGTCCAGCAGCTGACCAGGTGGCGCGCCTGAGAAAGTGCTTTATGATGATGGGAAAGCTCAGATTTGAGCGACAGAAACTAAAGTAGGGTGTGTGGATGAACAGATGGGGAAAGAGGATGAGAATGAAGAGTTAAGATGGACAACCAGGAAAGAGCTAAAGGCCAGGAAAGATTCTATAAGGAAGTGTACAGGGTGTGCATTTTAGGGCCAGGGGCAAGAGGCCGGCAGGGCAGGGAGGGAACGAAGCTGCATGGTTAAACTGTGGGAGCTCAGGTGAAACAGTGTTTGCCTGGCCAGCTTCCCTCTCAGTCATGGCCTCCTCTCTCCCAGTCTTCCCCACTTGGGACTAGACCTGGTCTGACTCCTGGGTCGCTTTCCAGTTCCCACCTTCCACCTAGTAAAAGGTGTAAATCTAGAAACTCCTGCCTCCCAGTGACGTCCAGGGTCCAGGTGTCAGCAGTTCCAGTGGGAACCCAGACTGTCGCCTCTGGGTAAAAGAAGCCTCTGGGATTACACCGGAATAAGGGACCTCACCACGAAACAAAGGCAGCTACGTGCCTCTCACGTTTTTTTACCTGTTCAACTGCGGCTGCAAAGCTCAACCCCTATCGCTGCCACCGGTTCCTAACATTAACCCTGACTTTGTTTACAAATTCCCCAGACTTTGCCATTCATCCCTTCCACAGTAGACACCCAAACTAATCTAGCTTTTATTTTTAGGCCTAAATCCCTCGACTTTAACCCTAAATACTGACCCTTAGTCCTAAAGCTTATTTTTTAACTTGCTTCCTAATTCACCTTTCCACTGTTTATTCTTAATTCTAACCATGACAATGGCCTTTAATCCCTAAAACGGGTTATGTCAATTCCTGTTGTTGATCCTTAACCTGATCCTGTACTCTGATATACGCTGGTCATACCATAAAACAAAATAATGACATCAATCCAAATGTCACCTAAACGAAACAGACTTGACTAGTGCAGCTAATGTTTCAAATTTAGTCCAGCTTCATAACTTCTAAAGGGATCCCCGCTTCCTAAAGTCGACCGCACCTAATCCCAAACTCACTCAAAGCTTTCCTAACCATATACTCACTATCTGCTAACACCAAAGGACATCCCCGCCCAGCGCCTCACTGCCACCCCATTCCTCACCCTCCCCCAAACCTAGCCGAGACAGAGAACCGTCTGCTCCCACGAAAGGGGCCTGTCTCTCGCCACACGGCTAGCTTAACTCCAAACCCCAAACGAAACGCACTGAACGCTGACCTCCCCAACAGGACCGGACACAGGATATGCAGGAGGATGGGGGGCCCCGCCCGCCGCTTCCCGGGCTGGCCTGTCCCCGCAGCCCCACCTAGAAGCTCCGGCCCGGCCCGCCTGGCCTACCTGTGCTGCCGGCTCTGCGCCCCGCCCGCCGGCCCGCTACCCGCTCGTTCTCCGGGTCGCTCTGGGGCTCCGGCCTCGCCCTCCCTTCGACACTCTGGTCCACTTCCGTCCTGGAAACGTCCCCCACCCGCCGGCGGCGCCCTGGGCCCGCGCTCTATGGTCGCCGAGACGTCAGGAAGCTACTCTAGCCGCAACTCTCGATGCTCGGGCGGGCGCTCGCTGAAGCCTGGCCGCCCCTCCCCGGCAGGAAGCGAGGGTGCGGCGCACTGGAGAGAACGCCAGAACTAAGCTAGAGTTCCCTTTTAGACTCTTAGTCTTCTTTTTTTCTAGCTGGAGGCGAAGGCGGAGCCGGATCCCCCAGAATCCCCGCCCTGGGGTGTGGGAAACTGTAGGGACGTCCCTACAATTTGCACAGCTCCCGGGACGTGGCGCAGCACACGAGCCACTTCCGAGTAGGAGGGAACTCCAAGTTCCAAGATGCCATTGGACTGGGCTATTGCATCTTTTCCGTTGTGTTGGAAGCTGAGGAGGCTAGAAGCTGGGAGGCGGCTGTGGTTTACTGTAACCTCTAGGCCCTCGGCCCTGCCCTCCGGAGAAGGGTGACTTAGGTAAGTCGAGCCGATTTGACAGTTAGACTGAGGGGTCGTGCCTAAGGTTCTGAGATTGTATCTGCGCTCAGGGATTTCTATCCGTAGATAATGGAAATGGATCCTGGTGGTCAGGACCTGCTGGCTTTGGATCCTGATTATGAGGACGCGCAGGGCTTCCTGCTAGAGGAAAGCGGAGATTTGTGGACTGCGATCGAGCAGGACGTGGAGGCTCCGCTGGACCTGGAGCTGTCACCTTCCGAGGTGGGTCGGTGTTCTGAGTGGGAAAGCTAAGCGACGTCCGTGAGACCCAAAGGTACAGAGATAAACCAAGGCCTGTGAATTTGTTAGACCTCCGGGCAAGCCCTGAGCGACTGGGAGATAGAGGATTTACTGAGCTCTCTGCTCAGTCCCTCCGCATCTCTGGATGGTCTCAGTTCTGCCGTCTCTTCTATTCGCCACGACCACAACTACTCCCTCTCACAGGACCATGTCTCCATAGATCTAGGTGAGTGTGAAATGTTAAGTTATGGGGGAGGAAAGAGCTCACAGGCCTAGCCAACCCGACTTTTGCTTTTGCAGATCCTGAGAACTTCGAAAAGGAGGGGTTCTGTGTGACTCCACTGTGTGTGGAGGAAACAGCCGCAGAACAGGTACTGGGCTTGGGTTTTCAGGATCAGCTCACCTTGCAAGACTGGGGTCAGATTCCCCCATTCTTCTCTGACATCCCCATGCAACCCTGCTCTCCTCTGTATCCTCCAACCTTAGGGGATTTCTAGGCTGATACTGACTGAGGAAGAGAAGAGGCTCTTGGAGAAGGAGGGGATTTCTCTGCCCTCAACACTTCCTCTCACTAAGGTAAGGTTCCTGTTGCTGGAGCAAAAGCTGGAGGGGGATTTATGGCCCAAGTAGGCAAATTCAGTTTATTTCATATCAGTTTACTTGAAAAAGGACTGAGGTCAGAACCTAAGCAAACTTGTTGCTAGTGGAAAGCTGGGTCGGGTAGATAATAGGCAAGAAGCAAGAGCAGTTCCTGATCTTGTAGGGCTTGTATAAGTTTTGGTGTTCCTTTCAAAATTACCAGTGTGTGGCTTGGTTGGAAAAGGCCCTTGCTGCCCTGCCAGACCTGGTATCTGTCCCCAGGACCCACAAGATGGAAGGAGAGAACTGACTTCCTACTAGTTTTCTGATTTTCAAACAAGCCCACACCCACATACAAAAATAATTTTTGAATGTCAACTAACATTACTATAGGGCTTTGAAAAGGCCAGCAAATGAAGAGCCTTTACGGATGTCATCATGACCACACCACCTCTTGCTCAGTGGTAGAAATGTCTGAGAGTCTGAACCAGCCTAACAAAACAGTTGTCAAAGCCGGCCATGATGGCTCGCACCTCTCTTGTCCCAGCACTCAGAGGCAGAGACAAGAAGGTCCTCATACATTCAAAGCCATTTCCCAAGTGCTGGGATTACAGGCAGACACCACATCTTGCTTTCATGGCAAGTATTTTTATGTCATTTGCCTTTTTAATGTTTTTGTGGTATCTATTGTTTGTTTGTCTTTTGTTTTTTTCAAGACAGGGTTCTGTGTAGCAGCTCTGACTGTCCTGGAACTCACTTTGTAGACCAGGCTGACCTCACTGAGATCCGCCTGCCTCTGCCTCCCAAGTGCTGGGATTAGAGGTGTGCATTGCCACTACTACCCAGCCGCATGGTATCTTTGGTTAATGTAGATGTTTATTTATGGCTGGAGAATCAGGAGTTAAAGGCCAGACTTAGCTTCAGGACGAGTACAGGCAAGCCTGGGCTACGTGAGACACTGTCTCCTATCCCTCCACCACCATTACAAGATGAGTGAGTAAAATATTAGTAAGAAAGAAAAGAGAATTTGGAAATGATCAGTAGTGGTGTTGTCCTTAGGACGGTGACTGTCTTGTTCTTCTTGCTACCGGTCAGACCACACCTTAATCTCCCACCCATTGGGAGTTGAATATAATACCTCTGCTACATCCTCAGTCCTGCTTTTTGAGAGAGGGGCTTGTAAGCCCAGGCTGGGCTGGCCTTAGACTGTGTACTGGCCTCAGACTTTGAACTCCTGATCCTCCTTCTACCTCCCTAGGACTAGATTACAGGTGAATGATATCACTCTTGGCTAGTGTCCATATTTGACAGGAGTATATAAGAGTTAACAACTTCACTCAATTTTAATTTCTGGAAAAAAAAGCTTAAGTGGCTTAAAATAAGGATTTATTCTATATAACCCCAGAGATTGTAGGTAAATCCAATGGAGAGAAATTATGAGAAGATTGATGTTGGCTTAGGATAAGAATGGACTTTTGTTGTTGTTGTTCTTAGTTTTGAAACCGGTTTTATGTAGCTCAGTCTGGCCTCAAACTACTCTAGCCAAGGATGGTCTTGAAGTCCTGATCTCCTCCCTCTCCCTCCCAAGTGCTGAGATTACAGGCATGTGCTAACCCCTAGCTTAAGAGAAATTTTTTAAAATTTAATTAGAGACTGGAAAGTGGTTTAGGGCACTTTCTGTTCTTCTACAGGGTTCGGGTGCAAGCCCCAGCACCCACATGATAGCTCACAACTGCCTATAACTCCAGTCCCAGGGGATCTGACACCCTCTTCTGGCCTATGTGGGCAGCAGGCAGACACATTATATACAGACATACATATAGGCAAAACACCCATACACATAAAAGTAATACCAAAAAGTAGTCTGGCTTTTGAGTGTTGAACACCTGGTCCTTGGAGACATTCTCAGAGAAGGTGGATGTATACTAGTCAGAGAAGCTGCAGTGTTTCACTGGGAAGAAGGCTGGACTTAGCTGCCTTCCAACACACCTATATAATATGATATGTATATAACAATACACCTTGGATGACCTTTTTCCCATCTTCTCTTAGGTGGAAGAACAGGTTCTAAAACGCATACGGAGAAAGATTCGCAACAAGAGAGCTGCTCAAGAAAGCCGCAAGAAGAAGAAGGTGTATGTCGGAGGGCTGGAGAGCAGGTAGGGAAGAAAGAATATGGGGGAAACCGGAGGCCTTAAGGTTTTGAATATTTTCTTTTGAATATTCAATATTCACAGGCAATATTTTGATATTCATGTTATCCTCCAGGGTTTTGAAATACACAGCTCAGAATCAGGAGCTGCAGAACAAAGTACAACTTCTAGAGGAACAGAATCTGTAAGCAACCATTTATAGTCATTAATTTTTAAAAATCTTGTTTGTTTTTTTGAGACAGGGTTTCTCTGTGCTTTGGAGCCTGTCCTGGAACTAGCTCTTGTAGTCCAGGCTAGCCTCGAACTCACAGAGATCCACCTGCCTCTGCTTCCCGAGTGCATGTGCCACCACTGCCCGGCTTAATCTTTTATTTTTTTAACGATTTTTACTTTATATGCATTGTTGTTTTGCCTGCACGTATGTCTATGTGAGTGTCAGGTCCTCTGGAACTGGAGTTACAGCTGTGAGCTGCCATGTGGGTGCTGGGAATTGAACCTGGGTCCTCTGGCAGAGCAGTCAGTGCTCTTAACTGCTGAGCGAACTCTCCAGCCCCCACACTAATTTCTTAATGCTTTCTCACTCTTTCCACTGTTCCACACTTGACTTCTAACTAGATAGCTCCTAAGTACAAAAACCTGGTGGTTGGCCTTACCAGGTCTCAAGCTCAGAGCAATGGGAAATAAATAAATTTACAAGTAGCTAAGGAGAAATTAAGTACCAAGACAAAGAAAGGGAAGGAAGCAAAGACCGAATGGAGGTAGTTGGCATCAGAGCAGCTGCGATTTGGGCATGGGACTGGGTAGGGGGAACATTCTAGGTGGAGAGAAGACAATGTTTGTGTTTGGCTGGAACTCTCTAGCATGGTGGTGTTGTCCCAGAAAGTAGAGAGCACAGTACCTGGTGAGGATTACGTGCATAGTTGATCAGGTGTTACGAGAATTCTGAAAGTCATTTGCAAAGGGGTTTAAGTCAAGGCAGCAAAGTTTTGATTTTTTGTTTTAATAAGGAACAGGCAGTTGTTCACAAAGGAGAAGTCACTTGGAAACAAAAGGCAAGGAAGTCGAGGGACTGGATCTTCTGCGCTAGTGGAGGGGGTGGCTAAAGTGGAAGGGTTTCACTGTGACTTGGGTGCTCGGCCAGGGCATGCTCACCACTGTGTCCTCTCTCCCTTAGGTCCCTTCTAGACCAACTGAGGAAACTTCAGGCCATGGTTATTGGGGTAGCAAACAAGAGCAGCAGTGGCAGCACATGTGTTCTGGTGAGGAGGAGGACGGGAGATCCTGTCCTTGGCAGAGACTTGGGGTGACCCACAACCCTCACCACCTTCTTCTTGTGTTCCAGGTCCTGCTGTTTTCTTTCTGCCTTCTTCTTGTACCCGCTATGTACTCCTCTGACACAAGGGGGAGTGTGCCAGCTGAGTATGTGGGTAAGAGGCGGAAGGACACCTTTAAGGCATGGGCTGTGGTAAAGGGCTTCTTCTGTGTTGTCTCTTGACAAGCCTTTGTCTCTTCAGTGTTGCACCGTCAGCTCCGTGCCCTCCCCGGTGAGGACCAGGATCAGATGAAGCTGCCTGCCCAGCAGTCAAAGTTACCGTCGGACAGCACAAACCAGCTACTGGGTAGCTCAAAACATACGCTCCAGGCCTCCAGCAACTTTACCTGCCTGCTATACGAAGCGCCTCAAGCAGAACCACCTCTGCACTGGCCACACTTTGATCTTTCCTCAGAGACCCCCTTTGCAGGCCCTGACCATCCCCTGCAGGCAAATCTTTCAAAGGAAGAGGGGTGGCTGCCTCCCCACAGCCCTTCTGTCATCTTGCAGGGCAGGTTTTCAGGTTAGATGTGATAGCATGGGGGATCCTCAGCCTGAGGGTTCCTATCTGTATTCAAGTAAGAGGGAATGGGGGAAGAGCTGGCCTTTGCTCCTGTGCCCTGTTAGGATGCCTGGGAACTAAACACACCACACTTACTAGATTTATGGGTCTTTTATTTATGCCCATGTGTATCTGTTGTTCCATGAATAGACTTGGAGAAATTTACTGGCCTTGACTATTTCATCCACAAAAGGAACGGGTAGGGTAGGAAATAAATAAGTGGTTCTTCAGCCCCTTCTTACTGGCACAGTTGGGTAGGAAAAAGGGAAGGGGCATGATTGTCCTAGTGGCTCAGGGCTGCAGGAGTTGTGGGAGGAAGGAGGAAAGACCAGTGTGGGTGCTGGGCTTCCACAGTTCAGAGGGATCACTCTGGACTTAGGTTTGTCCAAGATTTCTTTGGTCCATATTCAGGCTCTGCGCTTAGTCCTACGCCCTGTGTGACGACTGGCCTGCTGCCCTTTTTATGCTGCTGCTGTTGCAGGGCCAGCTGCATGGCCCAGATGCTCAGTGGCCGCATGTAGGCCAGTGAGCGGAACACTCGCTGCTGGCAGTATGCCTCTGGAGTCTGGAAAGCCAGGCCCAGGCGTTCCCATACAGTGCGGTAACAGCCTTCAGCTGTTCGGAAACCTTCCCAAGTCAGACCCTGTGGGGAGAGGTAGAAGTTACACATAATAACTGGCTCCCATGGTACAATTACCTCTGGTGAGCAGATAAGATAGTATGCCTTTTTGTTCCCAGGTTAGAACTAAAGGCAAGAGGTGGAACACATACCAGGGAAAAGGGGACTCAGTGGACCGATAAGATGACTTTAGGATGTTCTAAGAATAAATGGAAGTTTTCTGGACCACAGTACAAGTGGTGAAGGGATGGGACAGAGAATACATTACCTCTTGGATCATGGTGGCTGCCAGCCCGTAGACCACACCCACCCAGACTTCATCAGACTGCACACTGGATCTGTCGGGAACACCATGAGGCTGCATCCCATTCACAGCCCCCATAGCTCCTCCTGCAAAGGCCTGGACATTGAGCTCGAAGATGGTTTGGAGAGCACGGACCACGTGCAGGGTAGGAAATACCTAGGGGAATGGAAAAGGCAGAGAGATAGTCTCTTATACTTGCTTCCCACCTCCAGGGAAACCCATATTTCTGGCTTTTCTAGTCTCTCACCTCAGTGTCTCCTTCTCCCAGGCCACAGGCCCTCAGGAACCACTGCCCAGCACACTGGTCAGACATGACACTACGGGACTGAGGCTGGGAGCTGCTGTCGTAGTTGTAATAGCGGCCTAGAGTAGAAGGGCAAAGTAAAGCTGCTGTGTGCGTGTAGATGGCTTTGAGATGCCCCAGGCTGCTCTCACTCACCGTTCCAGAGCAGTCTCTCATAAGCTTCCCGGCCTCGGCAGAGAATGGAAGAAAACTTATCCCGGACATCCTGGGCCCCACACAGAACAGCCATCTGAACCATCACAGCCACAGCAGCCAGCCACAGCCCTCCACAGTAAGCACTGATCAGGGACAGGGGCTGGGGTGAGACTGGCAGCTCCAGCCCCTCCCAGGCATGAGTGCCACCATCCTTCCATGATCAGTTCCCCACCTCAGACCTGGAAATCCCTATCCCCCAACCTGGGGCCTGTGGCGACCCATCCATCATAGGTCTGGTCTGCATAGCCTCCGTTCTCAATGAGTCCATCTTGGTCCTTATCAAACTTCATTTCAGACTCCATCACAGCCTAGAGGGGAATCAAGACACTGAAGATGTAGGCTCTAGGAAAGATGCTGGCTATCTGGGCTCTCCTGAGACACTATTATGTCCCTGGTATACTGGACACTATACAGATGCCTTACCAGACACACAGGCCACATGTCCTTCAGGAAGCCTTGGTCACCTGTCAGGTAATAGTCCCGATAAACTTGCAGCACAAACTTCAGGTTCAAGTCCTTCCAGTCAGCAGTGTCATGAATCAAATAGGCATTGACCCGGAGCCATGGCTCGTCATCTGTGGGAGGGGAGGGGACCTGGTTTTTCTGCGTCGGTGGACAGGAATGAGGGAATAAAAACTGAGAGAGGAAAGTTGACTTGGGGATAGTGGAACCGTACCTGGGTCCCCAATGTCATGAGGGATAACATTCCTCCTCTTTACAGGTGCCACCACTCCACTCATCAGGTACCGTCGCCTTGTCAGGTCCTCCTTGAAAGTTGCCAGAGCTGGGGGAGCAGATACACAAGTAGGTGAGGGAAAGCAGGAAATGGGCAGTTGGGGCGGGTCATAGAGCTGTGTGTGTGTGACCCAGAGGAAAACCAATAACTAGTATGCTCAGGGCAAGGGTAAGGACATCATTTGAGAGACTACAGAGGTTCAAGGGTAAAAGAAGCTAAGAGGAGTTACCCTCACCCATATCATACTGTAGACTGAGTTCAAGTTTGGGCCACAGCATGACGAGGGCAAAAGAGGCATAAAAGTGGACGTCGTATGTGTTGTACATGCGGTACTCCTGGCCTGGAGGGATGACAGAGACACTGTTGCAAGAACCCCAGCTCCCTTTGATAGCCCTTCAGGAGCTGGAAGAGGGCACAGTCCTCTGCCCATAGTCACCATTTATCCCTTAGCCCATCATTATCTTGGGACAGGCAAAAAACTATCATCTTGCTTTATGCAGGACACTAGCTAGCCTGACACCCCATCCCAGCATCCCATACCCTCAAGATAGCCAAATCGCCCATAGTCCTGCAGAATGGGGCGGAGCTGATACATGCTCCCTCCCAGCTCCTCTGGTAGAGAGTCTTCAGGAACTTCCAGCCATACTGTGCCTCCATCAGCCAGGAAGTATAATTCATTGAACAGTGCAGATTTGTACCAGGCAGGCAGGGATCTGGGAAGCCAAGAAGAGAGAATAGATCTTTATGAGCTTCCCAGGATAGAAAGGATTCTAGAGTTCAGAGGAGTAGGGGTACTCAGTGAATCCCAGCACAGCCCTACTGATGGGGTGGGGTGGGGGGTAGAACTTCTTGGGAGTAAGTGCCTGGGAAAAAGTACAAGAGGTCTCTACTAGCACCTGTCATCCAATACTGGGCTCTGCCACGCTGAGATTCTCTTCTCCCAGTCTACATATTGACACAGCGCGTAGTGGCTAAGGGCAGGTGCCACATCACCGTCTGAACCAAAGAACCGTGTATATCGCCTGAGATGGAAAGAAAGGCGTAAGAAGGGGCGCTCTAGGTCAGAGCCCCAGTGCCTCTGGACCCCTGCATTTACCTGTAGTGGACTTGGCCCTTAGCTCCAAACATGATCCTAGGCATATCCCAAGCCAGTGAAAACTCCAGGCAGCACCGGCCTCGTGGTGGCAGCTTGCTGGAGATACATACAGCCCCAGCGACACCCTCTCCTTTCTGCGAGGGGGTGCTCTGGCCTAAGAAGCACAGGGGAATCAACACAGGCCCTCCCTAGGGACTCCCAACTCAGGGACAGGGCTAGTCATTATCAGGTCTCCCACCCTGGTCCTAAGACAGGACACAGCCTTTCCCCCAACACCTCCCCACCAAACCCCCCATCACCAGCAGGGGAGTCCAGCTGTCCATCCTGAAGTAGGTCCTGCCACACCTGCTGCCCAGTGCTGTCAGGGTCAAAGGCTGTGATGTGGGTTACGGTGGCGTCTTCCTGTTAAGGAGTCAAAGACTCAGTGAAGGAAGTACAAGGACCCTGGATTCTGACTAGCTCTTCTGCTCCTCTTACACAATGTCACCTCCGAGTTCCAGAGGCAGGGCTGTGATGAGGATGGGACTTGGGAGCTGATGAGAGACTATGAGAGTGGGTTCAGGGTCAGTGGAGAGGTATTGGGCAGACTCTTCCATTACCGTGCATCGTGCGGCCACAGCCATGGTGTAGGGATTCGGGGCGGTTGGATGATGCAGGAGTAGCCCCTGCACGGTCTTCCCATCCCGCTGCAGACAGAAGGGCTCATTCCATAGCCCTCCTGCGGCATCATCTTCACCCCCTAGTCCGTTCCGCATAGAGAACATGATAGACACATCCAGAGTCTCGTCTCTTTCATTTTCTACATCCCACACAAAGACTCCTACAGGGAGGCAGCTGTCCTGGGGATAAAAGACCAGACTCAGGCTCAGTGTATCCATTCTTGGCTCCACTCCTCAGGATCAGCCATGGGCATAGAGAACCTTTTCAATTATTCCCTGCTACACTCCTGTCTCTCTTGCATCTCCCATATTCCCAGGAGAACAGCCTACCAGAAGATTTAGAAGGCTAGCGTTAACTGGACTGGGAAGCCAGTGTGATGCTCACAGCTTCAATCTGTCCCTTTTGTCTGCGGAGGTGGACCTATGGGAGGGAAGGTCAGGAGGAAACAGGAGGAAGCCTCACCTGGTAGTCATGGGGCAAGATAGGTGTGATCTGGCGGCAGGTGAGAGTGACTTTCTGCCCAGGAAGCTGATAGACTGTCCAGGCTCGGGGGTAAAGGGCATGGTAGAAAGCAAAGTGACCACACAGGCCCCAGTTCCAGCTGTGCAGAACACTTGGACGCTCCAGGGACAGAACTTGCTGATACACAGTCCGCCCATCTCGGCGCAAGCATACTGTAAACTTGATGGAGAGAGCAGACAGGCTGCAACAAGTAACCCACGAGCAACACACCCTGGTCCCCCCCCCCAAAGCGTTTCCTCCCTTCTCAGACTCACCACCAGTTCACTGAGCCATCACCATGTCCTCCTGCCTCCCCCTCCAGCTACCTCCTAGACTTCCTCTCCCTTCATGCCTGATCTCAGTACCTTAATCAGGCCTATACTATCTCTGCCTTTTATGGCAGCAGAAATCAAGATGTGCAATCCCTGCTTAGCATGTTTCAGTGACTCCTGTGGCACTCAGGCTCAATCCTGAACTCTAAGCCGACTTCCCGGTCACACAAATACTCTCCAGTCTTTGAGCATCCTTTATTTCCTCTTCATAATCTGCCCATATTCCTCTCCATCTAGTTAGATCCCACCATCCTTCATCGTCTTCCTCCTTCTAGCAGGGAGCCGGCTACCCTGTTATGCCCTGTTCCTCTTTATTCTGGTATTCAGTGAATTATGTCACCATGTTTTTATTTGCTATCCTGTGTCCCCAGTTGTCCCCATGGCTTACTCTGAAGGCAGAGGCCATCTCTAGCTTACTGAAGTGGTCCTCACAGAGCTGGCGTGTGTGCAAAGAACAAGCCAAGTCTCTGCAGCACTGAGTTCTCGGTACTGCACGTCCCCCTCATGGTGCAGTCTCCGTTTTCTTCAAGTCTCATTTCTCCAGCAAAACTTTAGGCTCCAGAAGGGAGGAATGCTGGGGGTTTAATATCTCTTTCCTTGGTCCAAACTATGCTTGGTATTTTTATTGTATGTAAAGTTTTTCTTTCCCTTTCTTTTATTGCTTTTGAGATAAGGTTTTGCTCTATAACTTAGGCTGGCTTTGAACTGGTGATCCTCCTTCCTCAGTACCGGGATTACAGACAGATATGGGCCTAGCCATAAAATAAATTTTGTCATTTTGCTGGTAAAGTACAAATGGTCAAGACCGCCAGCTCTTTGTCACAGAGGTGATTGGCTCGGAGTCCCATCCTTTCCCTACCATGCTGTCTTGAACATGTTACCAATGCCCTCTGGATCCTGTTTCCTCATCTATAAAATAATCACTAAATAGTACTTTGTGGGCTCGTTAATATAAACATCCCCAAAGCCTACCACAGAGTACTGACACAGTATACAGGCCATAATTACCACAGAGTCATGCTTCCAAAGGCATTCCCCTGGGAATACAGAAGAGATGAGGCATGCACAGGGGGTGGAGCATGAGTACTGAGCACAGCCACTAAACCTGAGTTGAGAAGGATACTGGCATCAACAGGTTTAAGACCTGCCAGTCATCTCCCCTTTGAAGATAAGCTGAAGACGGAGGCATCAGAACTTGCTAACTCAGAAGGGGAGGTCATCGAGAACTATGATGAAAGGCAGGTCATATACTGTAAGATAAGGCCCAGATAAGATATAGAAATAGAAATGAAAAACCTGAAGCTTTAGAAAAGTAAAGACAGCTAGAGAGAGGGGATTTAGGGAGTCCTGGGCAGACCTCAAGAGATCTGCAGCAGGGGAGCTGACCTTTGGCTAAAGGTTTATACATCTAGGTAAGGAGAGTTAGCGCTGTGCATCTGTTTTCAGCATGACTTTTTAGGTTTTATTTTACCCCTTCCAATATTTTTAAATGTCCTTTTTGTAAAAAAAAAAAAAGGGGGGGGAAGGGTGGGGCTGGCCAAGATGGCTCAAACAGTGAAGGCACTTGTCACCAAGCTTAACAACCGGAGTTGGATCTCCCAAGCCCACGTGTGGGGTAAGAACCAGCTCCTTCCTATCAGTTGTCTCTGCCCTTCACCCCAGGCCATAGTGTGCAGCCACCACAGTGCATAGTGCACATAACTATGTATGGAGGCTGGGAGGGAACTTGTAGGAGCTGGTTCTCTCCTTCCTTCCACCAAGTGGGTCCCAGGCATGGAATGCAGGTTGTCAGATTTGGGTGGCTTCCCCCCTTAAGTCATCTCACTGCACCCCAACCCTTTTATTTTGAGAGAGAGGGTTTTAGGTAACCTGAGCTAGTCTCAGCCTCACTGTGTGACTGAGGCTGGTCTTGAACTCCTGATCCTTTTGCATCCACTTCCCAAGTACTGGGATAGGGATGTGCCACCCCACGCAGTTCCAAATGTTCTTTTAAGCCAGTTTAAATGGCTTCTGCTCTTTGGAGGGTACTGCCTGAGCTAGAAGGCTGTGAGCTAGGCAGGAAACATGGACATGAGAATTATCAGGCATGTTTCCTCTTTTTTTTTTTTAAATATTTATTTATTATGTATACAATATTCTGTCTGTGTGTATGCCTGCAGGCCAGAAGAGGGCACCAGACCTCATCACAGATGGTTGTGAGCCACCATGTGGTTGCTGGGAATTGAACTCAGGACCTTTGGAAGAGCAGGCAACGCTCTTAACCGCTGAGCCATCTCTCCAGCCCATGTTTCCTCTTTCAAGGAACATGGGTTCTGTGTTCATCTTAATGTACCATCCATCCTAGCACTGGGCTGGGTATACAGCATCCTGAAAGCACTCATTGAACTGAACCATGTGGATGTCTAACTGTACATCTCAGACTAGTTAAGAGCCACAACTTTGCCTGCCCCCATTTCCTGGCCCTTACTTGGTCCGCAATGACTGTCTGGTGCTGGTACATTCCAGGATTAAGTTGCCAACGACAAAACTGGCCTCTCCAGCCCCGGGTGATAGTGCCTCCACCAATGCCACCCAAGGGACAACCTGGAAAGAAAATCAGGATGGTTAATGGAGAATTAGAAGAGGAAGGCAGGCCTATAGCTCCTGTCTGGGCTCTAGGGAATGGAGCCATGCAGTATGCATGAACTGGAAGCCTCTTTGCCTGCCTCTGCAAAGCATAGAAGCCAGACCCGCTCTGAAAAGGGCAGCTGAGCTGAGACTCACCATAGATCTGTCTCAGGGGTACAGAATTGAACATGTCGATGAAAGGGGTCTTCTTTTCCACCTGGGTCTTCCGGTACCACCACTTCAAGTACCTGAGGAGCCAAGTGTCAACGTGAGTAGGAGGGTGAATGTGCTGTTTCTTTCTTTGCTTATTTTTTAAAATTTATTTGTTATGCATACAGTGTTCTGCCTGCATGTGTCCCCACAAGCCAGGAGAGGGCACCAAATCTCACTACAGCTGGTTGTGAGCCACCATGTGGTTGCTGGGAGTTGAACTCAGGACCTTAACCTCTGAGCCATCTCTCCAGCCCAAGTGTGCTATTTCTTATAAACTGCAGTCAGCTCCCTTTCTCTTGCTACTCCGCTGTGATCTCCCACTAAATGCCCCAAGAATGTCAGGCTCCACGAACAGTCCTGTAATCAATCATAGCATTCTGAAGGCTGAGGCAGAAGGATCACAAGTTTGAGGCCAGCATGGGCTACACAATGAGACTCTGTCTCAAACAATAATCTAGGACCCATCACTGTGTCTTCCAAACTGTCTTCCTCTGGATTATCCTAGTTGCCCAGGTACTGGTGCAGGACGCCCTTGTTTCTCCATCCTGGGGAGAACTGATTGTTCTAACTCCACCACCACTGTGTTAGCTTAAGCCCCAGGAGCTTTGGTCTGTGTTGACAGGGCTGGTTGCCCTTCCCTGACTACATCCTCCACACATCCCCCTAATTTCCAAACAAGCAGAAGCTGCCAAAAGGACTTCCTCCTTTAAAAATGACTTTATTTATGATTATGAATGGTGACAAATTAGGGAGACAAATGGCCTCAGCGGAAGATAGCTGGTGATTATGTATTCTGGACCGTGTCCCCTTAAGCCCACACCCCCTTCAATTTAACTGTAAGTTTTCAGATTGTGCTCTTTAAAAAATACTCAGTAAATTAACTGGGCATAATGGCTCACACCTGTAAAACCAGCACTTGGGGTTGAGGTTAGCCTGGGCTACAGAATGATTTCCAGGACAACCTAGGCATCAGTGAGAACCTGTCTCAACCAAATAAAACAAAATCACAATATCCCCTACAGTAAAGCTTTCTAAAAATGTCACAGCGTCAGCCAGGTGGTGTGGCCACACATTTAATCCCAGCACTCAGGAGGCGGGTGGATCTCTGTGAGTTCACAACATCCTGGTCTACAGTTCGAGTTCCAGGACAGGTAGGGCTACACAGAGAAACCCTGTCTTGAAAAACAAAAACCAAAAAAGTCACAGTGTTTCCCTGTTCTTGCTCCTTGATTTGTACCTAATGAGAAAACAATCAGGACTGTCACATACAAGTCGCTGGGTCTATTTTCAAGGCCAGCACCCCTGCCTTATCCTACCCTCTGGTGTCTTCTTCATATGTTCTCATTCAGGATGGGCTGCTAAGCAATCATTTTAGGCCTAACATTCAGTCACATCTAAACAAGTGATTGGCTATGCGAACCCTCAAGCTTCTGTTTCCTCATCTACAAAATGGGAACATCTTCTGCCCTCGCTACCTCCTGTTATCACCGAAAGATCAAATACCCTAACAGATAAGAAAGTCATAAAGTCAACTATTGGTGACAGGTATGATTATTGCCACACACGATCTCAGCTCCTAATTAGACACTCACTGCCTTGTTATTTCAGCGTGTTCCTCACGGGAGCATGACATTAGGGGTAGGGGATAGTGACCAAGACGAGATGAATGTCACCCACAGCTCTAAGCACAGGCCAAGGCGCAGGACCTGCAGCCTGTAAGTATCTGTTGAGTTTATAAATGAATGGATGTACAAACAGTTGACGCAGAACAATGGAAGACAGACTGGAGCAGGAGTTGGGAGGGGGGAAATGGATGAAAAATAATGAATGGGGTAAATTCTGGGGGCAAGGTAAAAGGCGTGGAAGACAAGGTGGTGGCAAGTCTGAAGGTCCTCTGCCAGTTTAGAGGTGCTAGGACAGAATGAGAAGCCAGAAAGGACTGGAGAAGAATTATTAAATACCAAGATAGGCAGAACAAAGGACTATCTAGTAGCAAACATTACTGACTGAACTGACTGGCTAAAGGAACAGCAATCAAAATTGAAGCTGCGCCTTCAACAACTGTCCTGCCAGTACTGCTGAGAGTGCTCCTCAGTTCAGCTCACTCCAAGAGGCTCCCTATTCTCCTTCGGCAGCTGGCCATTCCTGACATACCCAGTCTTCTCTATAATACAATCCCAGCTCAAAAATGACCATTCTGAATTTTCACCTCTCCTTTAACCTCAACCTAGGCCCTCATCCCATTCCAAAAGCCATGTGTTGATGATATCCACCCTATCCTAGTATGGGAAGCCAAGGTCCAAGGGGCTGAGCAAGAGCTTGAGGCCTCTGTGACTCAGCTCATATTTAGTGGCTAAGAGGCTAGGATGAATGTACACCTGCTCGCGACCTTATCCTGATCACATGCAATCCACTGTGCTTGTCTCAGTACCCTAAATCCCATTCTGACAAAGGCTCTGGGATCACAGCTGGACTGGAACAACATGATGGTTAATTCTTACAACTTGCTCAGCTCTGGAGTCACCCAGAAGACAAGCCTGTGGGCCTGCCTATGAGGAACGGTTGTCCATATTAGGTTAACCGAGGTGGGAAGATATTCCTTAACTGTGGCTGACACCACCCGTGGGCTGGAGTCCTGGAGAAAGAAAGCGGGGTTCTAGCATTCATTGCTCTCTGCTGCTGGCTGTGATGGTGTGACCAGCTGCCTCTCATTCCTGCCACCATTACTTCTCTGCCATAACAGAATGTACCCTCAAACTATAAGCCAAACAAACGCTTGAATTACTTTTGTCTGGTTTTGATCATAGCAATAAGAAAAGTAACTAGTCCAGGCAGTTTCATAAAGGGCCTAGAGGAATGATTCTCCAAGACGGGCCACCCACAGGAGCACCAGGCCTTCTCATTGCCCAGGGCTAGGGCTAGTTAGGTAAGTGGATTTCCCACCACAGTCCTACAGCACTGACTGGGGCAGGAAGGTTTAGACATTGCTGGGGTGGAGTTTCCCAACTTTTATGCCTCCCTCCCTAGCACTGCGCTTATATGCGAACTGACTCAGAATGACCTCAGAATGATGCTCTGTCTTTATGGCCATCTGTTCCTATTAATGGGTATGGCTGCTCATCACTAGCCTTCCAACTCTGTGGGAATCCAGGAGGGTTCCATAGTAGCTGCTCTGGAGTGTCTGTGACCTCTGGGATAGGAGGACAAGCCAAGGCTGGCTCTGGAAGACTTACCTACAATACAATACAACACAATGCTGGGGATGCCCGAGCACCCCAGGCTGGAAGTCATCTTTAAGGATCTGGAGGGTATTCTGGTGGAATGTGTGCTCCCTACTACTGTGCTTTATCCCTAGATCTCCCCATTTTTTTACGTGGGGATGCTTTCACTGTGGTGTTCAGGTCAGGTTTGCTCTGAACTCTTAGGTTCAAATTAATCACCCACCTCAGCCTCCCAAGTAGGTAACACTATATGCCTGCACTACTTTGCCTGATTCCAATTTTGCTTCTTTTGTATCAGAAGCCCTCTGTCACAGAATAGAGTGAACTTGTCCCCCTCTCTTTAGGGTTGACAAGAACCAGGCAGCTATTCCAGGAGTCAGGGCCTGAGGACAGAAACAGATGAAGCAGTGCATGCTTAAATAAGGTACAGAACACTTCAGCTGCTGAGGGGAATGTCAGCTGGAGAACGCCTCACAAATAAAACACTGTATCAGGACAACAGAGGCTGGTCTACTTTGCCACAAAGTATAACTAATCTCAAAGTGAAGTCTGGGAAAGAGGAAGTGCTTGGGAGGGAGCCTAAATGGGGAAAGACTGACGGCAGGACAAAACACTCTTTCCCTTTGCTGCGGAGAAGATGCTAGGAAAAGGGGGTTTCAAAAAGATGCTCTTCAATCTCCCCCTCAAAAGCTGCAGGGGTAAAGAATGCAGGGGATATGGCACACTAGACTGGAACCAAGAGCCCACCTACTTGATTATCCTTCTCCGCTTATGCAGGGAGTCTTGAATGGGAACAAAGGAACCAAGGCATTCTAGGCTACGGGATCTACTCACCTCAAGCCCATACCGAAATGCTTTACCAAGTTGCTTAGAGAGACGTTGTTAGCTTGAAAGGGTTTCCTCTTCTCTGCAAACTCATGAGCCAAGCAAATCCGCCAGCCAAAAGAAGGCACCTGGTAGCCCCTAACATTACCCTCGTAGGAGGCCATCAGCTGCCCAGAGTCCTCTGAATTGCAGTAGCCTGGCTCATTCTGGCGTCCACTGTCCTCAGGGCTCCCGCAGTCAGTAACCCGCACAGCCTTAGTGTCCCCAGTATTTTCAGGACAATAAACTTGAGGATCTCCTTCCGCACAACTGATTTGCTCTGAGGCCGGTACGCAGGTTACCATGTTCACTGGCTCCTGGGTCCTCACGACCCCGGGGGTCTCGGGTCCCTCTGACTCCTTTTTGACGTTTCGAAACGCGGGCACCAGTTGCAGTTAGGGCCGGACGCTGGGGAAAGCAGTAGGAAGTTGGTGTCCGGGTAAAGTGTCAGAGAGCTCTTGCTGCAGCAGCAGTGGCCACAGCAATAAAGTCGCCGCGGGCTCCCTTGGGTCCCGACTCTAGATCCTAGGCGGGAAGGGTTGGGCCTTGTTGTCATTGGGCCGTGGCGAATAGCTCGCCCGGCCGAAGGCCGACCGGCTCCGCGGACGGGGGCGGAGCCGCGGTACCTGCCCGCAAAGCACCGCCCCTGGGCCCCGCCCGGGAGTTCGCGGCGACCCTGGGCCCCGCCCCGGTCCGAGGCTCCAGGGTCTCCAGGGCTGGGTACCGGGTCCCTCCGGCCGGGATCCCCAGCGCCCGCGCTCAGGTACCACCGCTGGTAGGGTGACCCGCAGCCCAGGGACCACCCGAACCCCTTCCGGTCGGAAGCACCCCGCAGGTCGGACCGGAAGGGGCGCCTCAACCCTGCAGTGTGACAAAGGAAGTCCCGCCTCTGCCGCGCCGCTGACACCGCGGACGCCACCGATCTCCGAGCCGGTCTCGGAGGGGCGGGCAGGTGAGGACCTCCATCTACGAGTCCGCGTTTGTATCCTGAGACGTGGCGCGCAGCGGTGTCCTGAGCTAGGATGTGGAGCCTCGAGGGGAGCGGAGACAAAGGCAA
The DNA here is from genome assembly GCF_018167655.1 of Microtus oregoni. Classification (NCBI taxonomy): domain Eukaryota; kingdom Metazoa; phylum Chordata; class Mammalia; order Rodentia; family Cricetidae; genus Microtus; species Microtus oregoni. The sequence continues at coordinate 5,127,000 of NW_024543076.1, read as the reverse complement.
AGGCAGGCCTGGGAGCCTGTGGGTGGCGGCGCAGGGGGCCTAGCTCGACTCGAGAGGCGGAGAGGTCTGGGACTAGAGCGACGTCCTCACGCAGGCAGTACGGAGTCAGTATCCGTCGCCAGCTCCCCAAATCCTAGCTCTTCCCACCCGCACCGAAACTTGAAAACCCCTACTTCTTGCCCCTGGGGCCCAAATCTAGACATAACCCTAGGTCCTAGACACTCCTTCCTCCTTTCCCCTTGTACTGACTTCTGGCACTTTGTGTTTCCTTCTAGATTTGTTTCTGGAGCTGCCATGATTGAAGTGGTGGCTGAACTGAGTCGAGGTCCTGTATTTCTGGCGGGGGAGGCTCTGGAATGTTTAGTGACTGTCACTAATCCCCTTCCCCCGACCGCCACTTCTGCATCCAGGTGGGGATGCTGGTACTGAAGGTGGCGGCCCCTCCGGCCTGGTATCGCTCACTCCTTCTAAATCAGAGCTTTGGTTATCCTGTAACCACACTACCATCACCACCTACTTCCTCCTTGCTCCTTGAAGGGTGGATGACATGGTCCTTACCCACCTTTCCTCCTCCCTCTTTGAACTTGTTGCGCTTTGCATTGTGCAATGGTTTCACATTGGTGATCTTGTCAGGCAGTATCGGAGGGAAAGCATTTGTGAAGTCTATCTTCTCATCCCTTCTTTTTCCTTTTCCACAGTGAGGCTCTGGCCTGGGCCAGTGCCCAGATCCACTGCCAGTTCCATGCCAGTGAGAGTCGAGTAGCCCTACCACCCCCGGACTCTAGTCAGCCAGATGTCCAGCCTGACAGCCAGACTGTCTTTCTGCCACACCGAGGTTAGAGACAGAGTATTTGTCTTGGAGGGAGGGGAAGTCTGTGTCACCCAGGGGTAGAGTTAAGTTGTTCTTGTATGATGCAGTTACCAATGCATCAGGAGTGGAGGGGAAGATAATTTACTGATTTGGGGCTATGAGACTGTCCCTGTACCACAACAGAAAGAGTTGGCCGTCCTTCCTGCCTCCCCTTGCTGTGTGACCCTGGTCAACAATGGACAGCAGAGTCATTTCATTGCACTCTTTCTTACTTTCCGTAGGTGAGAGGGGTCAGTGTATCCTTTCTACTCCACCGAAAATTCTGTTTTGTGACTTGAGGCTAGACCCTGGTGAATCCAAATCATGTGAGTGGTTGTCCCCCAGCCCAGAACTGCCTTCTCAGTTCCCTGGAGGGGGGACTCTGACGGCCTCCAGCTATCCTGACTGCTGTTTCCCCCCCACCCCCAGACTCCTACAGCGAAGTGCTGCCCACAGAGGGACCACCTTCCTTTCGGGGTCAGTCAGTCAAGTACGTCTACAAATTGACCATTGGCTGCCAGCGTGTCAACTCGCCCATCACTTTACTCCGGGTCCCTTTGAGAGTTCTTGTGCTGACTGGTGAGCCAGGTTCCTAGAGGGAAGGGGTGGGATGGAGGCTTACAGAGCATAGTCCAAGGGGACCTGCAGAGACTCCTGGTGTTAGGGACAGTGCTGGGGATGAGGTGGGGAGTAAGCTGAGACCTTCAGCCTCCTCAGGTCAGACTCTCAAACCCAGTGTCTGTTTATGTCTCTGATCCCTCACGACGTTACCTCTGCTCAATTCTGTCTAGGTCTTCAGGATGTCCACTTTCCCCAGGATGAGGTGGTGGCTCCAACCAGTCCCTTCTTAGAGGAGGACGAAAGCGGCAAGAAGGATTCATGGCTAGCCGAGCTGGCTGGGGAGCGCCTCATGGCTGCCACCTCCTGCCGCAGCCTCCGTGAGAATCCTTTCATAATTGCCCTGATCCAACTTTTCCCTCAGTGTGTCCCTGTCTGAAAAGCCTCCTGTCTACCACATCCCTTCATGGTCCACTAATATTTTGCCCCCATTGGAAAGAAAAGTCTCGTGTTCTGGCTTCTGAGACTCATTCCTAGATATTCCCCAGTGTAAACTGTAACCTTCTGGTATCTGTTCTCCCCAGATCTGTACAATATCAGTGATGGCCGAGGGAAAGTTGGGACATTTGGTATCTTCAAATCTGTGTACAGACTCGGCGAGGATGTGGTGGGGACCTTAAACTTAGGGGAAGGAACTGTAGCCTGTTTGCAGGTGAGAAAGGAACAGCTTTGTTGTGCTCAGCCTGAAGGGCTAGGGTGGAAGAGAGGCCTGCATAGAGAGGGGTGGTTTGTAGAAGTGGAAATTGGGGTTCCTCAGGGCAGCCACTCACCTACAGTCCAGATTTCCAAATGCCTGCTGGTATACGTCTCTTCTTGCTCCCAGTTTTCAGTAAGCTTGCAGACTGAGGAGCGTGTACAGCCTGAATACCAGCGGCGCCGGGGGACAGGAGTTGTCCCTTCGGTGTCCCACGTGACGCACGCCCGGCACCAGGAGTCCTGCCTCCATACAACTAGAACCAGCTTCTCCCTCCCCATCCCTCTTTGCTCTACTCCTGGCTTCTGCACTGCCATCGGTGAGAACCCGACTGTTACTGGAGAAAGGAGTAGGGGAAGTAAATGCTGGGCTTCGGGAAGTGTAATGATCCTAAAACTCCCGTGTGACATGCATGCCCACATCCAGCCCAGCCCTTCGCATTTTCTTACATCTTTCCACTGACCTTCTGTTATTTAGATGTGCCGACCCCTAAACTCTTAACAGCTTTATAAAGCACTGTTCTTGCCCTGAGATGCACTGATCTCTGGCTTCTTAGCACATTTATTTTAAGCTACCTAGTCTTGACTATCCTGACCTTGGTTGGGTTGCTAGGTAGTTGACACTGCTATCCTTAATGGCATCTCTGGGTAACACACCAGGTTCCTTAGAAACAAAGTGTTTGATCGAAGCTCCTGCATGGATACAATCTGTTTTTTCTTTCTTTTCTTTTCTTTTTCTTTTTTTTAAAAATTGTTTTCTGAAGCTGGGTTTCTTTGTTTCACCTGGAACTAACTCTGTAGACCAGACTGCACTGCCTGCCTGTTTTTTTTTCCTTTTCCTTTTTCTTTTCTTTTTTTTTTTTTTTTAAGAGAGGGACTCATTGTACCTCTGACTGGCCTGGAGTTCATCATGTAAACCACGTTGGCCTCAAACTCATAGAGATCCACCTGCTTCAGTCTCCTCTTCCTGAGCAATGGGATGAAAGGCATGCACCATTACACCCAGTCAGAGAATTTTAAATTCATTCATTTTCTTTTGTGTGTGTGTCTGGGCATATGCACCACAGCACGTGTGTGGAGGTCAGAGGACAACTTTCTGGAGTTGGTCCTGGGGATCCGATTTAGGTCGGCAGCCTTGATGGCAAGTCCCCTTAACCTGCTGAGCCATCATGATGGGTCTTAGTTTTGGGTTTTTTAGTTTACTGGCACATCCTGTCACTGACTTTACTACCTACCACTTGCTTGCTCTTTTTTTGATATTAGGGTCTCATGTAGTCTCCCAGCTGGCATCAAACTGACCCTGAGCTTCTGGTTTCCTGCCTTCACCAAATACTGGAATTACGGGCATGTGCCACCACACCTGTTTTAGAGCAGTGGTTCTCAACCTTCTTAATGCTGCGCCCCTTTAATACAGTTCCTCATGCTGTGCTGACCCACCAACCATAAAATTATCTTTATTACTACTTCATAACTGTAACTTTGCTACTGTTATGAATGGTAGTGTAAATAAATATCTCTCTTTTCTGGTGGTCTTAGGGAACCCTGTGAAGGGTCCTGTGGCCCATAGGGGTTGTGACCCACAGGTTGAGAGCCACCGTTTTAAAGTAGCTCTCTCCGTCTTTTCCTTTTACAGTGTCCTTGAAGTGGCGACTGCATTTTGAGTTTGTAACATCCCGGGAACCAGGATTGGTTCTTCTGCCCCCATTGGAGCAGCCTGAACCTGCGACCTGGACGGGGCCTGAGCAGGTGCCTGTAGACACCTTCAGCTGGGACCTCCCCATCAAAGTGCTTCCTACGAGCCCCACCCTGGTCTCATATGCTGCCCCAGGCCCCAGCACCAGCAGTATAACTATCTGAAGGTGGCCCACATGCCCACCATGGCACTAGTTTCTTCAAGACATTGAAAACTCAACAGCTGGATCCGGTGGGGCCCGCTTTTCCCACCTGGGGCCCTGCCGCACAGCGATGAGAACCAGGCTTTCAGCTGTGGCATTGATTTATTCATTCAGAGTAAACGGGCAGCTGCTAGTGGTTTCCCTGGGAGTGGCAGCAGCAATGGGCAGTCAGCAGATGGGTGATCCTTTAGCTGGAGTGGGGAGCAGGAGCTCTAGGAACAGGGGTGTTAGCTGAGCCCCATTCTAGGTCAGGTCCTCCCCCTTTGCAGGGCAGCCGAGGGTCAGATTTTTGCACCAGAGAAAACCGACAGGTTCCTGCTTCCTGGCGCACTTCACACTCAGCGGGGAAGTCAATGGGATGCTGAGACCTAGAAAACCAAAGATTGGGAGTCGGTACAGTGAAAAGCCACCTTTATGGAGTACCCTTCCCTCTCATAGTTGTCCCCCGGTATCTTCTAGTGTCCCCCAAACTCTCCAGCTCAGCTCTCTATATAAGGACTTTTTAGTTTCCTAAGCAGGAGTATTTCCCTCCAGATCTACCTCAACTCCCCTTCCTCCTTGGTGCCTTCACCTCTGTGGTCGCATGATGCTCTCCTGTTTATTCTTGCCTCACAGAACTTAGTTCCTCCCTGACCGTCCTCCCTCTGGGTCACTTACGTGTCACAGCAGCCCACACCCACGGGGTGCAGACAGGTGCAATGGAAGCAGTCCTTGCGGAGCCAGGATTCACCCAGAGTGAAGTATTTCCCGTCGTAGAGGCAGGGAGCTAGGGAAGGATGAGAACTGGTCAGTTGGTAGGTGAAAACTGCGTGTCGGCAGCAGTCTCTGGTCTAGGGTGGGAGAGAAGCCAGGCATACTAGCCATCTCGTCCCTCCTGTGTCACAGGTTGGAGGACTAAATATATATATTCTAACAGGGTCGTCTCTGAGCTGTCGTCACCCCCTCATCTTTCCCTTAAGCATCAAGCAGTCCACCTTACCTTGAGCTTGGAAGTAACACTTGCTGTTAACTCCTGGGTGCTGCAGGAGCAGAGACACCACCAAGCAGATGATCCTCCAGCCTCCCAGGATCCTCTTGCCCTGTCCAGCCCAGAGCATCCTTAGAGCCATTCCTGTAGCTCAGCTCTCTCAGACCCTGCCTGGCTTTTGTTCAGATTCCTCTGGCCTTATCCCCTTGCTTTTCTTGCCTTGCTCCTTGACTCCTGAGTGTCTCTCTCCTTGGGCTCTGTCTCATACCATGCCAGTGCCCTCTGCTCTTACAGGCTGGGGATGTTTATAAAGTGAGGACCCTGGCCCCCTGCTGAGCAGAACTGGACAGGCTGTCGCTCTATTTCCTGAGGTGAGGGCATGAAAACAAGAGGTCCTGCTTTTAACAAGCTGTGAGAGCTGATTCATGTCCCCACAGCTAGGAGGAGGGAGGTGGCCATGGAAGGGGCACTGGACTGGGCACTTCCCCAGCTGGGAGGGGGAGGGTTGAAGGCCCCAGGTGGTCCCCAGATCTCCTTGACCTGCAGAGAGGAAGCATTCCATCAACCCTCCCTCCACCACCACCAGGGGTGTGTGTGCTGGGATCCTTGCCTGGACCGGAGGGAGGCATTTCCTGGGGATGGCTAATCCTGTGCCCCAGCCAAACCAAGGAGCTGCAGCAGGGTGCAGCTGCCAGAGGCTCCAGGAGAGCGGGCAGGCACCTGGAGTGGAGGGCATGTTTCCTTCAGTTCCTGGGGTGGGTGTGGGGGCAGGGTTTCCCTGGTGCATCTGAGAAGTGACTGTCCTCAGCATTATGGGGAGAGGGGTTCACCCATGGGCACCCCAATGGTAAACTTTCCGTTGTTTTTATACCCAATGGGCAGCAGCTACAAGATTGCCCCATCCCTGGTAATGCCCTCCCTCAAAGAGAAGCATCTCTTCCAAGTACCCCAACAGATCATCCCCCTTCTACAGAGATGTGCCCTCCCTCACAATGGAGCAAGGCCTCGTGGGCTTTCGCCTTTGGCATCCTTTGAGTTCTGGAGATTCAGGTGGTGACTCTTACTAGCCATCTGACCTCGCACAAGTTACTTCCCCTCTGTCATCCTTTCTTTTCATCTGTGCATTGCCAGCTCATGGGCTCATTGTGAGATAGCACATGGGATGTTCCTAGTAGCGTCTTTGGCCCGTGACCCTCAGAAAATAGCCTCTTCTTGAGGCTAAAGCTCAGAGACAAAGTGCTGGTGCACTCTCTGGAGGACAGTAAGCAGCTTGCACAGCTGAGGTCTGCTGTTGTGAGTGCCTCTCCAGGCCACATTTGTGCTCCTAGGTACCCTACTGCCTGTTTCGAAAGCAGATGTGGCCCTGTGAGCATTTTGGTTCCAGTCGTTAACACCTGGAGTTCCTCACACCTGGTTTGAGCTGCTTTTCCCACCTCAGTACCTTGGGAAGAGGAATCTCCTTACCTTCCCACTAGCCTCAGGACTCTGCTTTCTCTTATTTGATTCTGACCCCCTTTTTTCCCCTCGTCCCCTCATGTGGATTACTTTCAAGTCTCCACTGTGACACTTGTGATAATAGTTTATCGATTACTAACGCCCTGATCTAACTGGTCCTCTTTACTTTTTACTTCCCCACATTTCAGAGGCCCCGCTGTGGTTCCAGCTACCCCTCTCCTGCTCATAGGACGTTTGCTCTGGTTTTCCTTCAAGCCTGTAGTCCCGTGCAGTCAAGCTTTACTCCATCCCCTGGTACAGCGAATATGACTTACTTCTGGCAGGCTTTTGTAGAGGCCACCCTGCCTGCCATCTCTTCATCCAGCAGCCAACTGTCTGTGCCCCTCTAATTTCCTTAGCTGTCTTCCTCCAAGATACCTTTGGCTTTGGCCGGGGATGCAGGTCAGTGATAGTGCTTACCTACCCTCTCCATGTCCTAGGTTCTCCCCCCCCCCCACACACACACACATTGAGTGAAAGAAAACAAGATTCCCTTTTAGAAATGCTGTCAAGACAAAAACAAAGGAAAACTTAGGGTATACCCAGGTAGGCGCCTGTGTAGGGGCCTTGACTCCCTGACATCTTGGCTGGAGAAGGGATTAGAAGACATCAAACAAGCGCAGGGTTTAGCAGTCTGGTCATTAGTTAACTCTTCCTCTGCTTTGGGGGAACCCACCTGAAGGCTGAGTGTAGGCTATCTTCTGCACACACTACAGACTAGCGAGTGGGAAGCTAGAGACCCTGGAGGCAGTGGAGATGCTGGAAGTGGACCTGGTGGGCACTGGTGTGTGAGCCACACTGCATTAGAAGGGAGGATTAGCCTACTGGAATACAGATGAAGCAGGCTTGTGTTGTGACAGCGTCGGGAAGGAGGCTGGAGCTGAGCAGGACTACTTTCTGAGGTTGCAGAGCAGTGTAGAACTGATCGATGGCCTGGGCACTGCGGTAAATGTGTAGGGGTATCAGTGGCTTACGTCCAGCCCGCTGAGTCCTTGGAGAGCAGCCTTTGGGGCAAGGGACAGGGTGGGAGTTGGCACAGGCCACCTGTGCAGGGACAAGGAAAACATCCGCTGGAGGTGGGCCAGGCTGTGTTCCAGCAGTGCAGGCAGGTGCGCAAAGTGAGGAAGTGAGCACATTCCGGGGCTGAGTCACCCCAGCGCTGCCACTTTGCCCAGAAGGTACAGAGCATGGCCTTTGAAGATCATGGCTCTGGGAGATTTGAGGACCGAACCCGGGGTGGGGAGAATCTTGAAAGAGCCCAAAGAAATCATGGAAGGGGTTGTCTGCCCAGCTGGCCCCACAGTGCGAAATGCAAAGCCCCTAAGTTCACAGCTTGTCTCTGAATAGAGACAGCCAGGCAGGGTAGAGCCCCTGGGAAACTTGAGGGGAGAGGCAGAGGAAAGATCCTCCAAAGGCTTCCTAGAGAAAGCAGATCCAGGAAAACTGGGAGGCAGGTGGTACGGCTCACCTGGGTTAAGCTTCTGAGAACAAAGCATCCAGCATCCCAGCAGTGGGGCATTCTGGGCCAGAGGTGTCTGTCCACAGGCCTCTGTGAAGGACGGGTTTCAGGAAGTGTGGAGAGTTGAGTGATCTGTATCTTTGCAGTAGTTCTTGGTTCTGAAAAGGCTTGCTGTGATGGAAAAATGATGTGTGGATTTCTCGGGTGGACTGGGACATCGTGTTGGCCGGTGTGGCAAAGGTAGTGAAGGGTGTGAAAACGAAGCCATCTCTGCTGTAGTCACCAGTGCATGGAGAAATCTCAGGAGGGTTGCCACTAGCGTGAGGCCAACCTGGGCTACAGAGCGAGACCCTATCTTAAAAAACAATTTGTTCTTACTGAATTTTAAAACAAAATCTTGAATAAAAGTTGAAAATCATTGTCATGTGTTTGATTTAAAACTGACACGTAGGTCACTAGGATTAGTTCTATGGGGTCTGGAGAGATGGGTTTAAGAGCATTTATATTTGAAGATCTGGGTTTGATTCCCAGCACCCACATGCTTGTTCATAACCATTCGTAATCCCAGTACCAGGGCATCTGACACCACACCCTTTTCTGATTTGGGGCACCCAGCATACTATACTCATTGTTCACGTACATACATGGATGGAAGACACTCATCCACATGAATAAACCTTAAAACATTCTGAAAGATTAGTTATAGCCAGGCGGTGGTGGCAGCACTCAGGGAGGCAGAGGCAAGCGAATCTCTGTGAGTTTGAAGCCAGCCTGGTCTACAAGAGCTAGTTCCAGGACAGCCAGAGGTACACAAAGAAACCCTGTTTTGGGAGGAAAAATTAGATTGCCAAACCTAGTGGTTTATGTCTGTGCTCTCATCACTTGGGATGGGGTGGCTGAGGCAGGAAGATTCTCTTAAGCTGGTGAATTCCAGGACAGAAAGAGGAAAGAAAGAAAGCTGACTACGATGTTGAATGTTTTCCTTTTCTGATCTGAGACTCCTGCGGCTTCTGGGCTGCACTGAATTCTGCATATCCGTCTTGGTTCTTATCTGCAACACACTTCTGCTTCCCTTTCCTTTATTTAATTGTCTTTATTTTTAACCTTAACTTTTCCTCCACAGCCCTTTATTTAGCCTGTCCTATGTATTCTGACCTAAGTAAATGGTTCCTTAGGATGGGATATTGAATTCCAGTATGCAAAGAAAAGCGGGTCCCAATCCTGTTGTGTGTGCTGGGTACTGACTGTCTAGTGGGGACTGATAGCCACTGTGAGTTTCTGTGTTTGCTCTGTGGTGGGTAAGAGGAAGACAGCTGTCTAACTCAGTAGTGTTTCCACAACGCAGCCACTGACTCTGACTTCAGATGGATTTGTTTGTCTCACACTGACACGCTCCATCTCAATCCTTCTAATTTGTGTGCTCTTGCACCAAAGGCATTGCAAGGGTGAGGATCTTCTCAGCCTAAAGAGCACTAAATGCTGCAGTTGTCTTTGGTCTGAAACAAGAAAACTAGGTCAGTTAGTGAAAAGAAGAAAATGTCCTCTTTGGAGCCCTGTTGCTTTGTCCCATGGTGTTCCAGCCCCGGCCCTGCCTCCTTCCCAGTGGCCCAGGCTTTATTTCTTCTTTGCTCTGCTGGACTTCTTGAGAGGAAAACTCCACACCAACTTCCTCTGCTATAAATTTTCTCCTTCCTCTCATCTCCTCACGTCTTTTTGCCAACATACACCACTACTTATTCACCCCCTTAAAAAAAAAAAAGCCCATGGCCCTCCTTGGCTCTTTTTCGTCTTTAACACCCTTGTGGGAGTGCTCTATTTTTCTTTGATGTGTCCTTTGGTCTCTAAAAAGCTCTGCCCCGGTTATTTATTCTGCATGGTCCATTTCTGCCTTGCTTCCTCTGCTATCGCGTTTTTCCTTTTTATCCTAGATCATTCCTAAACAGCTTTTTACTCCAGTGCTTACCTTTCCTTGTGATTAAACTCCTTCCTCCAGATACAATAAAAGATGTTTGTGTTCCTATTTTATTGTTATTATCACCATTATTTTATTTTTAAGTTCTCAGTGGCCGGACATGTAACTTGGTGACATGCTTGACTAGCATACACAAGGCCCTGGTTCAGTCTCCTCCAGTACCATCTGGGCTTGGTGGCGCATGCTTGTAATCCAACCCTCAGGAGGTGGAAGCATGGTGGTCAGATGTACAAGTCTGGCCTCAGCTACATGACACAAGGCCAGCTTAGACTAGTAAGAACTTGTCTCTAAAGAAAAATAAAAGCATTTTGAGATTCACGTTTCCTGTAAATTCTTCTCTCAACCTAGCGTGTCCAGAATTATAGTGAAACTCACTGACGGGTACTCTAAGTTCATGGTTGGCACTGTGTGAAGGGTTCATGATTCTGGCGCTGGATCCTAAGTGCTTTCCAAGCAAGGATGCCATCATGTATGTGCATGATGCTATCATGTGCACATATACACATAACAGCCCAAGGCAAATACCTACAAATATGGATGTTTAGTATATCACCTTAGAGTAAGCATTACATTTTGGGGATGGAAGATGACATTGGTTTCTGTATTCAGCCTGGAGACAGGTCAGAGGAGAGTCACTCATTCCTACGGACTTGAAGAAACCTCACCAAGGAGGCTGAGTGTTCAGCGTTAAGATGGTTTGTAAGGCTGAGGTGAATGGCGGGAACACGGATGGGGGTGCCGACTTCTAAGAGTGTACAATGGCTATGTCTGAACAGCCCAATACTCTGAGACTATGAAGAGTCCTCTTTAGTCTGACTGCAGCTATGATCTGTCTGCTAAGACTCACTGAGACTGGGTATAGGCGAAGGCAGGAGGATTGCCGTAAGTCTGAGGCCAGCCTGAGCTACAGAGTGAGCTCCTGTCTCATCCCACGTTGTCTCTGTACCATTGGAGCCGTTCTTATCAGAGTTTACATTATTTTTGCTTGTAAGCTATTATGATCATGGTAGTTCCTCCCACCAACAATTATCTCCAGCTCACGACCGCTAGTCCTCATTGACGTCCCTATTCACCTGTGTGCTCTCTCTGCCCTGCTACATTATCTGATTGTGATAATCGTGACTTAAAATTCCATTTGTAGCTCTTGCCCTTCTCACATTTGTAAATTGCTTACATTTTATTAGTTCTTTGAGAATTTCACACATACACACAATGTATTTTAGTTGTATTTCCCCCACTCCTCCCCTAACTGTCCACCCTACCTTTATTTTCTTCCTTTTTTTTTTTTTTCAGACCAGGTTGGCCTCTAACTCACAGAGATCTGCCTGCCTCTGCCTCCTGAGTGCCAGGATTAAAGGCCTGCAACCCTCTCCCCCCTAAATCCTAAAATAGAGTTAAAACTGGATTACTAAAAAGGTTTCCAGTCTTTTGTTTGATTTATAATTCTACTTATTGAAAACAGTAGTTTGCTGGGCAGGTTGCGTCCTGAGACAGAGGCTGCCTACTGCACTGTTACATAGCTTCTGTCCCTCCAGAATCCTGACACTGCTCTGTTTTCTGCTCTCTGCATTTCCCTGTAATTCTTCTCTTGGAAACAATTTGGGAGAATTATTATTGTTGTTGTTAGTTTTTTTTAAAGACTTTGTTTGTTTGTTTTGTTTTCTCTGCGTTCCCCTGGCTGTCCTGGACCTCACTCTGTAGACCAGGCTGGCCTGCCTCTGCCTCCCAAGTGCTGGGACTAAAGGCGTGTTCCACCACTACGCATCTTAATGTTCATGAATTTGCGTGTCATCCTTGCAGGGGGCCGTGCTAATCTCTGGATCATTCCAATTTTAGTATGCATACTGCCGAAGCAATCACGAGAATTATTTTTTCAACATGACTCGGTTTCTGTGATTGTCTTTGCTTTGTGTTTTGTTTTTGTGGTATTTTGCTTTGTTTTGAGACAGTTTCATATTGTATCCCTAATAGCCTGGAACTCTCTATATACACCACGCTGGCCTTGAACTCACAGAGTTCACCGGTGTATCTGCCTCCCCAGTGCTGGGATTATAGGTGCTCACAATGCCAGGCAACCATCTTACTTTTTGAGACAGGTGTCTCACTAAACCTTTTCTGCTGGACTGACTGGATTCACCTATCCCTGTCTCCCCCATACTGGGATTATAGGTGTACACCATCACATCTGGCTTTTACGAGGGTGCTGGGAAGCTGAACAGGGGCCCCCACACTTGTGTAATTAGCACTTTACTGGCTGAGCTATCTCCCCAGCCAGAAGCTACTTTTTAAAATTAGATTTAAAATTTTTATTTTATGCGTGTAGGTGTTTTGACAGTGCATGGCATTTATGCCTGGTGCCCACAGAGGTCAGAAGAAGGCATGGGATGCCCTGGGACTGGAGTTAGAGATGGTGGTGAGCTGCCAGGTGGGTGCTGGGAATCAAATCTGGGTCCTCTGGCCGGCCAGTGCTCTTAGCCACTCAGCCATCTCTCCAACTCCACAGAAACTTGTGAGTTTTGTTTAAGATATAGGAAAGGAGACAAGAACAACAGACAATAAAGGAACGTGAGTAAGACAGTAACAATAAGCCAAAAGAATGAAAGGAGGATGAGACACTAGGTGACAGCGTAGGGACACAGCTGCTGTGTCCTCGGTGGACCAAATGTGTTTATGCTTAGGAGACTGGCAAAGAAATGATAAAGCCTCTTTAACAGACCTGGATGCAAAACAAAGGGTCAGAGAGCTGGCTCAGCAACCAAGAGCACTTTGTGCTCTTGCAAAGGACCCAGACTTGGTTCTCAGCACCTATGTGGCAGCTCACAGCCAACTCCAGATTCTGGGCTCAGATTCCCTCCTCTATCCATGGGCACGGTACACAGATGATACATACACATGCATGCAGGCAAACACTCATACACACATGAAATGAAAATAAATCTTTTTTTTAATGCAAAACTTAAAAAGCTGACCGAAATGCTGTCTGTAGTGTGTCTGTCGGAGCATCTTTGAGGTGTGCCGCAGCTTTAGGATCAGGGATGAAAAGAAAACGTTAGATATTTCTTCAAAAGAATGCTCAAATAACCTCCGGGCCAGTGGTGGTAGCATGTCTGTAATCCCAGCACTTGGAAGGCTAAAGTAGGAGGCCAGCCTGGGCTACATAAGTACCAGGCCAGTCTGGGTTACACACTTAGACACTGTCTAAAACAAGACAAAAAACAAAACACAGCGTCTTTGACCCCCTTGGTAGGAGACAGTCTCATGAACCTGTAGGTTCCTGAACTCTTCAGTGAGCTACCAAATCAGAAATGCTAGACGTGAGATCCAGAGACCTGAATTTTATATGACAATCCCTTCGACCCTCCATTAAGTAACTCTTCTGTCCTAGGCCTGACCCTCCTGCAGCATAAATGTTACCTTGCTCACATTTTTCCCTGCATGTCTTCCTGGTGCTCCAGCTCTGCTTCCGCTCTTGGCCTCTGATGCCAACGCAAATAGGGAGGCCTCAGGTTACCAGGACAACCAAAGCACAGGAAACCATAAAGGTTCAGCACCCCCACAGGCATCATGGCCAGTGACTGTGCTGCTCGCTTTTTTCTTAGGGACCAAGTCATGCATCTTACACCCTGTGTCCCAAAGTCCTGATGCTAGAAGGTAGCTCAGCCCACACCACACCCTCACTTTCCTGAGGTGGTGGGATTTAATGGGTCTGGGGAGGGACAGTGAATGAAGCTTTTGTTCCAACACTGCTGTTTCATATCGCCTTGACAACAGTCAGATTTTGTAGTGAGAATTGTATTTCCCTGAAGTCTGGTTAGATCACAAGCTTGGATGGCAGGATTCCTATTACATGGACAAGCCTCTAGTCTTGAATGGTTTTTTGATACCCTGTCCCCCACTAGATGCCTTCATAGTTTGCTTTGAACCAAAAGGTTTAGCCCTCTACTTTTGATACACTGAAAGCAGCAAATGTTTAGCCTGGAACGAATAGTTGCCAAATAATAAAATGTGGGTTCTACTTACGCGTCATTATCAGAGCTAGTCAAGAGCACTCATCTTTTAAAGTCAGGAGTAAAAGAAAATGAGAATCTACTTGTACTTAAAAATGTTGAATTGAAGCCGGGCTTGTTAGCTCGTGTATGTAATCCCACTAAGGAAGTTGAGGCAGAAGGATCACTGTGCATACAAAATCAGCCTGGACTAGATAGTGAGTTCCAGAACAGACTGGACTAGAGTAAGACACGTGTGTGTGTGTGTGTTGGGAGCCGGATGTGAAAGATCTGAAATTAGGAAACACAAGGGTTGTCTTTGTGGACTATTCATGGCAAGAAGTAACAAGGAAGACGAGGTAGTTAGGCAGACTTGATAGCTCTCTTCCTGTGAAGATGTCCAGGACGGGTTGGACTCCCTTGCTTTAGCTCCAGAAAGTAGAACAAGAACATTTAAAAAAAAATCACTACAAGCCAGGCGGTGGTGGCACACGTCTTTAATCCCAGTACTCGGGAGGCAGAGACAGGAGGATCTCTGTGAGTTCAAGGCCAGCCTGGTCTACAAAGCAAGTTCTAGGACAGCCAGAGCTACACAGAGAAACCCCCGTCTTGAAAAAACAAAACAAAACAAAAGAAAACGGTCACCATTAGCACAGGTTCAGACGTTTGGGTGTTAAATTGTTATAAGAAGAGTGAGGCAAATTTAACAGAACTCAGTTCATCTGTTCTATGACTTCATGTCAACTATTCGAATTTATTTTTATTTATTTTATGAGAGAGGCTCTCACCATGTAGTCTTGGCTCACCTGGAACCCACTCTGTAGACCAGGTTGGCCTCAAACTCAGAGATCTGCCTGCCTCTGCCTCTGCTGGGATTTTAGGCGTGCGCCTCCATACCTGGCTTCTGTTCAACATTTTCAGGCATTTAACTGCAAGCAGCACTCAAATAATTTTTTTTCTGGGTATCTCTGCCAACTTCACACCTTGGGCCATTGGATAATAGAGCTCGCAAGGACTTGGGAGGTTTCGGAGGCTTTTCCCCCTGGCCTCCTGGAGGTTCAAGAGTGTCTGGGAAGCGGCAGTGGGACAGAGCTCTGGGGCCTTTATCCTGCTCTAACTAGAACAATCTTGCTTTTATCTTATTTTTTTATTGTGAATTTATATTCATGCTGTCTGGGCGTGGGAGCCATGGTGAATATATGGAGGGCAGAGGACAACTGTGTATAGCCAGTTTTCTCCTTCTGCCCCATATGTGTCCTGGGGATTAAACATGGGTAACCAAGCTTGTGTCTTGCTGATCCTGTTTCTTTCACACATTAGATTTCCTGCAAGACTTTTTTTCCCCAGAAAATAAAGTGGGGGCTGTTAAAATACAAGTCAAAGTCTCTGATATGGTAATATAATTTTATTGACAAAGAAACTGAGATAATGGAACAGGGAAATTCTATCTCAAAGGCCACACAGCCAATAAATTTTACAAGTCGCCTCCAAAGCTCACCATTATTTTTTTCTCGGTAGTGCTGAGGATTGTGGGGATTGTGTGTGTGACCGCTAATCAAGTGCTCTGCCACGAAACAGCGTCCCCGAGTCCTCAGTCCTTCTAATTAGAGATCATCCCTTTCATTTTCATCTTACCTGATGGTTCACTGAAACGTTCTGGCCACCACTCTAATCTAGAACAGCATTTCTTCTGATCTATTATCTAATGACTGAAACAGGGTCCCACTGTGTATTAACTAGCACCCAGTCCCCTTGCCGTCCAGTCTCCCTCTTGCTCTGTACCGCTCACCCCACGGCTATCTTTGGGTATGCCGTCTGGTGTTTCGAAGCAGTTTACTATCTAGCTACTTCCGGTGGTTGACCTCCCCACCCTGCTGTCTCTGCCGCCTCCCAGTGCTTGGATTTCAGGTTCTTACTCCCTGCTATTTTTGTAGCTCTTGAAACATTGCCAGGCCTGAGATGTCTCTGCTTGACAGCCTCCTCCACACGTGCGCCATGCACTGGGTCCCAGTCACGCACACGTGCAATGAATAATAATAGAAATGATGGTGAAGTTTGGCAGAAAGAGCCATCTGTCTGTAGTGAGGCAGGACAGAAAGGGAAATTATTGGGACAGGAGAAAGGAAGTGAGATTCTCTGGAGTCTCATTCAAGCCTCTTCTTAGCTGGAAAGAATTCTAAAACAATTAACACCTGATGTAAAGGCGGCCAACATAGAAATAATATTTAGGTATGAAGACGACGTTTTAAACTTTTGAAAGTTACATTAGTTTATTTAGTGTGTGTGAGTGCGTGTTTGTGTGTTGTTTGTTATGTGCACAGGTGAGCTTGTGTGCACTGGCAAGCCACAACACACGCGTGAAGGTCAGAGGACTTGCAGGAGTCAGGTCTCTTCTTCCACCATGTGGGTTCCAGGAGCAAACTCAGGTTGTTAGATGTAGAGGCAAGTGCCTTTACCCATAAGCCATCTTACCAGGCAAAACATTTAATTCTAAAACAGAACCAGGCTTAAGGTCAAGAGAGAGGAAAGGTGTGGGGTGGGCTACTCTACTACTAGCTATTCCCAAAATTCCTTTCTGCATTGAAGCCACACATCCCAGTCTGACCTGAGTCCAGGTCCCTAAGTATCTAGAGGAACTCCTTAGGCTGCTGAAGGGAAGGAGGCAGTGGGGAGTCATGTCTCCTGACTGTCCCCTTAAACACTGACGTATAAGAATTCAGAGTGACAACTCAGTGTATTTTGGATCACTTAGTAATGTATTCTGATCATTGTTTCCTCTCCTACTTAGCATTCTTTAGCATGCTCCTTGTCTGCGGAGTGTGAGCACAATCCATCCTGGCTGAATCATTAACACGTTGTATAGTAGTGACATTAACTAGGGATTTCAGGCCTCATGCGTGCTAGGCTAGTGCTTTACCACTGACTCACTCTTTTTTCTTTCTTTCTTTCTTTCCTTCCTTCCTTCCTTTTTTTTTGGTGTGTGTGGTTTTTCAAGACAGGTTTTCTCTGTGTAGTTTTGGAACCTGTCCTGGAACTTATTTTGTAGATCAGGCTGGCCTCAGACTTACAGAGATCCAATTGCCTCTGCCTCCCAAGTGCTGGGATTAAAGATGTGTGCCACCACCGCCTGGCTACCAGTGATTCTATTCCCCAACCCCCATATATGCAATGTGCAATTTTTCTTCAGATTTGATAAGAAGATAGAAAATGTGCCAGATTTGATGGCACACACCTATAATCCTAGAACTCCAAAGGCAGGGACAGCATGATCTAAGTACAGAGGCCAGCTAGGGCCACATAGCAAAGCCCTGTCTCAGCCCAAACAAGTAAATATCATGGCTCATAAAAAGCCACGTAACAATATGGATGATATAATGCTACTTATAGCAAACATGGTGTGATTTAAAAAACCAGAAAGAGATATAAAATTATATGAACGAGATCACATCAAACTGAACACAGACATAAGTTCTGATGAGAGAAAAGACAAGGACAGAGAAGGAAAGGAGGATTTGAAGTATTTCTCTTACGATTAATATTGTGCGTGAGGTGGCAGGTGCCTTTACAGGGGCAGAGTGTGTGTCACGGCATGCGTGTGGAGTTGGTTCTCCTTTTTCACCCTTGTGTGGGTTCCAGGGATGGAACTTGCCCAGGCTAGCACAGCAAGTGTCTTTCCCCGGGGCCCTCAGGTCCTTGTTTTCCAGGACTACAAGTTGAATCCAGTTCCTTGCCCAGGACAAGCAAACACCCCCCTGAGCTGTGTTCCCAACACTACAATGCTCACATCACTACTCTGAAACCTTCTCGTGGGAGGAGGGGAATCTGAGGAGCCAGGTTCAGAACAGACAAAAGAGGGCCTGACACCAGCGACTGCTCAGCTGCTTGCCAGGCTCTTGCCAATGCTGACCTTTGCCTTACTTCTCCTATCACCAAGGAAGCCATAACGCCAGCAGGTGATTTGGTTAGGTGCCACCGTCGTCTCTGGTAGCAAAGAGCACATGTGCTGTTGCTGAGTTCCTGGCACCCATGGCTAGGAGCTGTGACCAGCAGTTCACATTCGCCTGGCCCTCCAGCTCTAGGGGATGCAATGGCCACCCACAAACACATACACACACACACACACACACACACACACACACACACACACACACAATAAGGGGTGTTTTTAAAAGAAGGAAATAAAGTAAAAACTGAAAGAAGAACCTAAGGATTCCCCATGTTCCTGTTTGGGGGCAGAGTGAAGAATTTGTTTCTTCCAACGAGGTCAGTACACAGAGAGGGGAGAATACCGCTGGAAAGGACATCAGAGAAAGGTGACGTGTCTGTTGTGACCAGAAATGACAGATGTCCAGTGTACTGAAACCCACCAGCCCCCTTTCTTATCTACACGCCTTGATCCTAGTCCTTTTCTATTTTGTTTTTGTTTTTGGTTTTCCGAGACAGGATTTCTCTGTAGCTTTGGAGCCTTTTGGAACTCACTCTGTAGACTAGGCTGGCCTCGAACTCACAGAGTTCTACCTGCCTCTGCCTCCCAAATGCTGGGATTAAAGGTGTGTGCTACCACCACCCAGTATCCTTTCTGTTTAAACTTTTGTCTAGCCAAAGCTCCTCTGGTGTGGTTTGAACACATGCTGAGGGGTAAGAGCCGTGAGGTAAGGGACCAGAGTGGAGAAACGTGAGAGGGAGCAGGTAGGGCAGTCAGTGGGCTTGATTTTTTTCTTTTTCCTGTGTCTTTTTGATGACTGATAGTCAAAGTTGGCTAAGTTACTAAGAGAGCCCACATTCATCTAGCTGTCCTAACAATCTGCAGGTCCAATGGGAAACCACACTTCTCTTTGTCATAGTGATGGTGCCAGAGACACTTCTGTCCATCTCCCGCCCCAGCATCTACCTGATGTTCTCTTGGAAGGTTCAGGAGCCAATCAGATGATGTCGTCAACGTGTTCTGCTTTGCCATAATGGAGAGTGTTTACTTTGGGAGCAGCAACCTTCTGCTGACGTCTTATTATGTGCAATTTTTATTAAAGCTTGGGATGGTCTTTAAAGAACAGATATGACAGCTTAAGTGTGTGGTCCCGGCACTCTGGAAGCTGAACCATGAGGATCTGTATTCAGAGCAAGCCCGGGCTAAGTAGCCTGAACTATAGAGTGAAACTCTGTCTCAAGTAAGTAAGTAAGTAAGTAAGTAAGTAAGTAAGTAAGCAAGGTTAACTCATGAGAGGGCATACATCTCCCCTAACCTGTCCTTTCCACTGAATGGAGAACCTCTGCTATTTCAGAAAGCCAAAAGGAACAAGACTAATCCCATTATAATTACCGGATAAACCTTTGCCTTGGTTGTTTCGGCCCAGCTACAGTTGATAACAGCAATGACTTAAAAGTAACTCCTTAACTGCTTCAGAAAACTGTATCAAAATATAATTTACACTTAGCAGATTGTAACCATTTAGTGTCCAGGAAAGAAACAGAACACCTCTGTTCCTCCCCTCTCTTTTAAAAGATTTAGTTTTAATTATGTGTGAACCCATGTGGGTGTGAGCCTGTGAGCAGCAGTTAGCTGTGGAGGTGGAGGTCTGAGGAAGGTGTCAGAAGCCCTGGAGCTGGAGTTGACAGGCAATTGTAAACTGCCCGATATGGGTGTTTGGAACTGAACTTGGGTACCCTGTAAGAGCAGTACACATTCTTAACCAGCCTCCTCTTTTTGTGTGTGATAAAATCTTGTTATGTTTCTCAAACTCAAGCAACCCTCCTGCCTCAACCATTTTCATATCTGGGTCTACGGGTGTGTACCACTGTGCCCAGCTCTGCACTATCCTTCAAAGCCATCCTCGAGCCTACCCCAGACAGCTCCTCACAACGACTCTTTGTTTGCTTTGCTTCGGAGACCAGACTGGCCTCCTAATCACAGAGATCACCTGGCTCTGCCTCCTGAGTGCTGGGATTAAAGACCTGCACCACCATGCCCAGTGATCTGACTTTTGTTTTGCCTGTTGTTGCCCTTCATGTAAATGGAGTCACAGAGACCTGACCTGCATTTGGCTTCTTCAATTCAGCATACTGTTTTTCATATTTATTCAAGTCTTTGTGAATATCACTAGTTTCTTTTTTTGTTCTTTCTGATGGCCAATGTTCGATTGTAAGAATATACTATTCCATAATTTCTTTATCCTCTCATATTTCTGTGGACATTTGGTTGTTTACACTTTTTAGAAACTGCTTTCGAGAAGAGTCTTTTGTGTACACATTCTTGTATGAATTGCTGGGGGTGACATTGTAAGTACCATAATACGTGATTCTTTCACCTGACAAAGAATAAACTAGCCCAGCCCTTGGGAGGTAGGGCACAGAAGGACCAGGAGTTCAAGGCCAGTCTTGGCTGTTTAGCATGCTTGAAGCTAGTCTGGGCTGCATGAACCCCTACCCCTGTGTGTGTGTGTGTGTGTGTGTGTGTGTGTGTGTGTGTGTACATAATAAATAAAGTGATTGATGGTACCACACACAATGCTAGATCCTGTGATCCTATAATCCCGGCTCAGTAGACAGGGCAGGAGGATCTCTACAAACTCAAGGTTGATCTGGTCTATGTAGTAAATTCCAGGCCAGCCAGGGCTACATAGATATGGTCTCAAAAAACAGAACAAAACAAACAAAAAGAATTACTTTCTCTTTATCCATTGTGTATATCTTTTGTGACTATTGTTATTTAAGAATATTTCAGACTGGATGGTAGTGGTACATATCTTTAGCCAGAGGCAGAGGCAGGCAGATCTCTGTGAATTCGAGGCCAGCTAGAGTGAGTTCCAGGACAGCCAGGGCTACACAGACGAATCCTATCTAGAAAAAAAATGGCAACAACAAAAAGCAAAAAAATTTCCTTCCAGCTGGCGCTCAGTGTTTTCTTTTTCTTCTGCCCTTCTGGTTTTCAGACAGTCTCCCCGTGGTTCAGGCTGGCTTCAGAACTCAGCATCCTCCAGCTTCAGCCTCCTGCATTTGGGGATTACAGGTGTAAGTCACCTTGCTCAGCTTTAAAAAAAAAAAATTATTTTTTTAATGATATATTTTGAAGAGCCAAAGTTCTAAAATTCTGAAGTCTAATTTATTGCTTCCTTTGACTAATTATTGAATTTATTTATTTTTTTTTCTTCCCCAAAGTATGACTCATCCTTAGCCCTTTTAACCCAAGAATTTTAAAAACACACTCTGCTGACTTTCCTATTTATGTATTATTTTTATTTGGTTTGCTCTATGAGGAGGGAGGAAATAAATTTATTGCCCTTGATGACAATCTTCCCTCACATCCTCCAGACGCTCTTTTCTCTGGGGTGTCGTACGGTATAATTCTAACCCTTTGTTGTGTGGTTTTTTCTGGAACGATGTGAACAGACATCTGTTCACCCCAGAGAGGGTACTGAAGACAGGACCAAGAAAGGATCCCACAGGGTGCAGTTTAGTAAGTTTAGTAGTTCCTGGTGTTATTTCCGGGACACTAGGTGAGAGGTTAGTTACAGGTGTGCAGGTGACCTGTAGGCGGTCACATCACAAAAGTCACCGTAATGACTCATGAAAACTTCATCCCATCAGCTCCTGGCACAACTCGCTGGCAACTCAACTCATCCATCCTGGGAGTCTTCTCTCCAGCAATTGTTACCATGGGCTCAGGGAGGGACCTCGTGACTCTTGGAAGTTTAGGCACTTTGTAAGCCTTGGAAGCTCCCTGGACTTTCTGAGTCTGCCCTCCAGGAGGAAATGGCTACACCACACCATTTTATTTGGCAATCTCAAAATACCTTATCTGTGTAGCAATGATAGCATCCTGTACACACCCAACAAAGCAAGTCATTGCAGCAGGTATGTATGAGGTGACAGGGGATTCCTTGACTGTGCGTGAACTCATCTGGGAAGGAGGCCTTGGCAAAAGTGTGTAGAAATCCAAGGAGCCCTGTGGGGAAAGCTGGCACACTTCGGAGGAGGAAGAGGAATTCTGTATGAGATATCAGTTGAACTTTGGGTGGAGAGGTGACTAGGGGCATGAGCTATTGGATAAGCCATGGTAGGAAGGAAGTGACTACCAACACAGTCAAGTGTGATCTCAGTGTCACAGACAAACTGCCATCTGTATGCTAACAACTCATCAGCTAGGTCAGTGGTTCTCAGTCTGTGGGTGGCGAGCCCTTTGGGGGTGAGTGACCCTTCACAGGGGTCACCTAAGACCATCAGAAAACACAAATATTTATATTATGATTCATAATAACAGCAAAATTGCAGTTATGAAGTAGCAGCAAATATAATTGAATGGTTGGGGGTCATCGCAACAGGAGAAACTGTATTAAAGAGTCGCAGCACCAGGAAGATTGGGAACCACTCACTAGGTCATTTGTAAAAAATTTGCTGTCCCAGGTACAGTGGTGCAGATGTGTGGGTCTCGGGGTCTGTGAAATGAAGACTCAGAGACACTTTGAGAATGTACTTAGTCTTTGCGGCCGCAGGGGTCCCAGCCTTGGTGGACTGAAGTATTTTTTCTTAGTCCATGGCATTTTTATTTCCCCTTTATTTACACGTTAGCCAGTAGATTTCCATATGCTCAAAAAAAAAAAAAACCTGAATGAAGCTTCCAAAAATAAAATGCCAAGTGCAAATACCTGATTCAGGAGGTACCACGGTTTTCTGGGTTGCTCCTAGCCTAGTTTTCCATAGGCTTTGTATTCATGGAAAATTCTCAGACAAGATTCACATAGGGCGACAAAAGGTATCTGTAACACAAAGGATGGAGTAGGCTAGGGTCTAACTCCAGAACTTGGCCAGGTATGGCCCGCTCTGTGGTGCAGGGCAGTAAGAAACTCTGCCACAGATCCCCCTTTCTTTTATATAAAATGTCTTTAATCTCAGAGCCTATGCAGCCTCACAGTATATCCAGCTTTTCCCATCTGTCTGCCTCACAATCTTACGTAAGGAGGCCATTTTCAAACTAGTAAGGCTACTGTTGCTAGGACATGAGCAACACCTGCTACGGTAAGAATCCTACTAAAGTGATTCATAGGGTTGAATGAAGCTATGCTATCTGCAAGACTTTCTGTAATATCCATTCCTGTCAATCAGGCAACTTTTTTTTTTTTGCAAAAGTTTCCTTTTTATGTAAATCATAAACTGTTTGAGAAGAATCAGGGTGACCCAACAAATGCTCCTTAACCTTATCCCAATCATGCTTGACTTCATTAATTTAAGGGTGTAGTACAATAGGAAACACTGGAATCACACTTTAATTTTATCTGCCCCTTCAAAATTTCTGATTTGCCAACACTATAACAGCTTGCCTTAACTCAGCTAATTCATTCACTGTCTCTTTACCAATTTTATTTTGTTCAGTCCAAAGTTCTCTTGAATGTTTATGCCAGTCTCTAGTGGATTCAGCAGTTTGGATTTATATAAATATATATATATATATATATATATATATATATATATATATATTATGTATAGTGTTCTGCCTGAAGAGGGTACCAGATTTCATTACAGATGGTTGTGAGCCGTCATGTGGGTGCTGGGAATTGAACTCAGGACCTCTAGAAGAGCAGTGAGTGCTCTTAACCTCTGAGCCATCTCTCCAGCCCCTTTGGATTTCTTTATGAAGCACCACTATAGCTGTCGTTGCTGTAGCTGTCAATGCTATGATCCCCATAAAGACTGCAACAATCAGTTGACCCATTTGACATGTCTTTTTTAAAAAAAAAAAGATTTATTTATTATGTATACAACATTCTTTCCTTATATGCTTGCGTGCCAGAAGAGGGCACTAGATCTCATTACAGATGGCTGTGAGCCACTATGTGGCTGCTGGGAATTGAACTCAGGATCTCTGGAAGAGCAGTCAGTGCTCTTAACCTCTGAGCCATCTCTCCAGCCCTTGACATGTCTTTTTAAATATTTTCTCTGTGAGTTTCTGCACCAGGATCGTCACAGGAGAGTCTTTCCATGGCCTCAACAACCTCACTGGCATCCAGATTGCCAGCCTTGCTCTAAGAATGTATGAACTTTCAACAGTCAAAGCATACTAGAGTTAACACGGGTGTTAAGGGCACAGCAGTCACAAGGGATGCTGTAATTGTTTGGGTGCCATTGTACAGACCCCTTCAGTAGCAAGGAGGTAGTGGTACACGCGCCAGAAGAGAATGGTTCTGATTTAGTCTACAAGACAAATTGTATTTATCATCCTTAATGTTTAATTTTCCTTTCCATGCTGTAAGTGGGTGGAAGGCCCTTGCCAATTTCCACAACTTAGTCTGAATTGAAGTCCCAAACTGCAGGCGAGGACTTGCCATTCCAACTCCACGCCATCGGATAGGTTCACTAACAGAAGCACTGATTTCCACGGTTCCATTCAAATTATGCCGTTTCCATCTTAAGTCTGAGTGAGAATAATTTTCTTGAGCAGAACCAAAACGGATCCAGTCTGTGGTGTCTCCTTGGGGACATTAATGAACACTCGAGGCGAGGCTTCTCACTCTTACACTGTTGCCAAGGCAACAATCAGAGTCCTTGTTGGTAACCCACATCTCACAGAAGGGTAGACTTATAGAAGTAGTAGCATTAGGGCTGGAGAGATGGCTCAGTGGTTAAGAGCATTGCCTCGTCTTCCAAAGGTCCTGAGTTCAATTCCCAGCAACCACATGGTGGCTCACAACCACCTGTAATGAGATCTGGTGCCATCTTCTGGCCTGTAGGCATACATGCAGACAGAATATTATATACATAATAAATAAATAAACAAACAAATAAATATTAAAAAAAAAGAAGTAGTAGCATTAGTCTCCTGCCCTTTAAAACCAGATGCACGAAACATATAAAGCTTGTTACGTTAATCTCGGGTAGTACTGACTATGGTTAGCCATACTTGAGAAGTTATATTCAGGCACTGAGTTCCATTTTCCAAGCAAATAGGAATTCCTTGTGCTCCCACAGTGTGATTGTCAATCACTCTACCCTCCTCCATTGGCTGAGAAGGACCGCTGTTGTCATGTGGACCAGGTAGCCATGAAGGTTATCCGTATCTCCCCAAATTACAGCTAGGATAAAAGCCGATATGTATAGTATGCTTCTGTTACCTATATAATACCACACTAAGTATAGTGAGGACCAGATCTGCAGCTTCCAGAGGTTTCTGGGTCATTCGCCTCCCCTTGTCACAAACTCCAGCTATCCCCAGGTGGGAGGCCTTTTGTTTCCCAGAGGTTTCTGCATCTGCAGCATCTGGGAGATGTCTCTTGCTCATGCCCATTTTGATCAGTTTCAATAGGATCCACAGCTTATTATCTCCTGGGGAAACATAAGCACAGCCTTGGCCCTGACTTAACACTTTCCCTGGTTTTACACAGCTGACCAAATTCAGCAATTTTTTCTACAATCCACTGTCTTTGGGCAGCTGCTGCCCCCGTTTCATTAACGTTTAAAAATTTTTAAATTAGAAGTTAGTAAAGCAATCTATCTCTGGGGTCCTCATATCCCCCCTTCTGTTTAACAAGCATCTCCCTTAGAACACAATTAGGTTTTTCCTAATCTGTACCTTTTGCTGCTGAATTCTTTGTTTACTTAATTTAAATACGAAATAGTTAAGAGAATCTCCTCTTGTCTTTTTTTTTTTTTCAGGAGAAGTTTGTAATCCCCAACTGGGTAAATTTTTCTCACCATATTAAACTTTCTTTCTAAAGTATCTGTATCAGAAGCCCCCAATCATACCATCCCTATAATGATAAATGAGAGACTGAGGAAATGGTTTACACCCACTTCCAGTGGCTGATTTACAAAATAGTGACACAAAGCTGGGCTATTTAACAATTTTTAAGGAAGTACTTTTATTGGTAGTTCTTTACAGGGTAGGCATTATTATAAGTAGGCACTGGAAAAGCAATTTTTTCTGTCCTTTTCTTGTAAAGGAATCCCAGGCTGTAAAGATCCCATAGGTTGTATTATCTTTTTAATAGCTCTTAGCTCAGTAAATATTCTCCATTTTCCAGATTCTTTTTTATTACAAATACAGGAGAATTCTTTTTTTAAAAATATTTATTTATTTATTAGGTATACAGTATTCTTTCTGCGTGTATGCCTGCAGGCCAGAAGAGGGCACCAGATCTCATTAAAGATGGTTGTGAGCCACCATGTGGTTGCTGGAAATTGAACTCAGGACCTTTGGAAGAGCAGGCAGTGCCCTTAACCTCTAAGCCATCTCTCAGTCCCAATACAGGAGAATTCTAAGGGCTAGGCATTCCCTCAATGTGCTTAGCATCTAAATGTTCTTTCATTAGCTTTTTAAGTGCCTACAATTTTTCTTTAGTTAAGGGCATTGTTTTACCCTCATAGGCTCCATCCTTTCCTTCCTTCCTTCAGGTCCTTTACATTTATTTAATCCGCTTCACATTTTGCTCCACCTGAGATAAGATTTCAATGTCTAAAGGCTGAGTGGAGACCTTTTGTAAAGGCAATTGAGATTCTTGGATTTTTAAAAAATGACAGATACATGAGCTTTAGCATCTGGTAGGCCCGAATCTCAGTGCCATTTACCTGCAATCTTAGCTTTGGCCTCTCATCATTAATAACAGTTTACCAAAACACCTATTTGCCAAAACACCTATATTGAAAGCCTTCTATCCTGTAATTGGAGCTGTTTTACCTTTAAAATATGGAAGCAACAATTGAGCAGTTCTCTTACCGGCTTCTCCCTGCATAATCTTTTTCACATAAGCCATCCATAACAGCATGAAAACAATCTCTGTAGGATTTAGAGGTGACTTCAGGCAACACTCATGAGCATTTTTATAAAATCTTACAAGAGGCTCCTTGTAACATGTTAATGCAAGTTGTCAATTATTATCAGTGTGGATCAAGCAATTTGCCTGTATTTTATTTAATGAAAAACAATTCTGTAACCTTTTTATCAGTAAAAGTTTACTTTTTAATGGCCATATTATCTAATAACCTAACAACCCAATCTGTTTTAGGGGTTACATTTTTATAGAATTTAACCTGAATTTTTAGAAAGCAACTTAGAGAGCCAAACCAGATTCTCAGTAATGATAAATAGACAAGAGCATACCAAATAATAAAGCCCCAAATCATGAACTTTTTTCTTTTAGTTCATTTACTATGAAAATGACACATTCATTTAAACATGTATGCTAATCAAAAGAGAACAGCTTCTATACAATGAATGATAATATCTTTGGAAATTTAAATAGCATTGACTTAATACTTTATGCCCTGACATCAATTGTTCTTAATAGAAGTGGGGCTTGTTTTAAATCCTTCTTTAATTGTCCCATGAAGGGACAATTGATAATGAATTATTCCCACTATTAGGGAAAAATAAAAACATTCTCCACGAAGGGACCTT
Source organism: Microtus oregoni (assembly GCF_018167655.1). Taxonomy (NCBI): domain Eukaryota; kingdom Metazoa; phylum Chordata; class Mammalia; order Rodentia; family Cricetidae; genus Microtus; species Microtus oregoni. The sequence continues at coordinate 5,099,685 of NW_024543076.1, read as the reverse complement.
CAATATTGCATTATTCCCACTCTGAAGAATAAACAATAACAACAAAATTTTAACCAAAGTTAATCAAGCAACAGAATTCTAAGCTCTGGGCTTTCTGGGCTCCCTCTCTGCAGCAGAGAGGCCCACCTGTTGTTACTGAGATGCCTCTGCTCTGCACTGACCTCTGGCCTGCAGCCAAAGACAGGGAGCTCTGATTTTTAACTATTTTTAATTTATTAGATTGGAAAGATCCTTTTTATTTCATCTATATTTACTGGGAAGAGGTTTTTTCCTTTCATTTATTTTTCTTTTACAGGGCCCTTTAATTTCTAGGCTTTGATTAAATATTTTCCCCCTTTCATCAGGAAAATCTTTTTTCTTTCATTAATCATTTATCCCTTTTCCTTGAGAAATTTCCTTTTTTTCCTTTCCTTCCCTCTTCTCTATAAGAAAGATTGTCTTTCCCTTTCCTCGACTGGGAACTTTTTTCTTTGTCTCAGGCGTTCTCGTATTTTTAAACGTGCAGTCAACCTCTCAGCCTTTCTGGTTTCTACATCTGTTTCATCTGCTGAAGCCAGCGGAGTCCTCTCCAGGGTCCGGACTTCCCTCACTCTCGCTGGCCTTTGAGACGGCATTCCTGTCCACCTGGGAAGGAACGTTCTCCTCTCCTGACCGTTTCTAGCCTGAGTTCTTCCCTTTTACTTTCCTGTTCTGCGTCTGATGCAGCTTTAGGTGACTCCTCTCACTCTGCAGCGGCTCCAGAGCATTTGATATTAAATTACAGAAAGTCCAAATTTTTAACGGTATGGGCTCTCCTTTTTGATGAGCTCTCCTCGAAGCTCTCAGCTTGCTTCCGTACCTTTAGCTTCAATTGAGTGTGAAGAGTTGCCTGAAACCAATGGCAATGGAGTTTAATTAATACCCAAAGCTCTGCAAGCCGTTTTCCTTCCCTTTCAATCCATTTCTCTTGTTTGTTTTTCAAGACGGGGTCTCTCAGCAGCCTCATCAGAACCAACTCCCCTGCCATCAGGGTCTTGTGCTCAGAGCAGCTGCAGGCACGGGTGTTTTGCTCAGTTCACTCCAGCAGGCAAAGGGTCTGGGGCAGGCAAAGACAGTCAAGGGGTCTGCAGTCCCCAACAAATAGGCGCATATACTGCACTGAGACTGGAGGTTTCCCATGACCCTGCCAATCCTGGAGTCCCTTACCTTGAGGAAGCTTGTCCTTCCAGTTCTCCAAGTGGCTGATTTCTCTGTTCTTCTTCAGTGGACCCTTTGTCCTCCTTCAAGTCAATGCCTTGGGCACCAGAATGTCGCCGGTAAAGCAACGTGGTGTGTGGGTTCACGTGGTCTGTAAAATGAAGACTCAGAGACACTTTGAGACTGAATAGGGGTCCCAGCCTCAGTGGACTGAAGCATTTTTTCTTAGCCCATGGCACTTTTATTTCCCCCTTATACTTTAGCCAGTAGATTTCCATATGCTAAAACAAAACAAAACAAAACAAAACCTGAGTGAAGCTTCCAAAAATAAAATGCCAAGTGCAAATACCTGATTCAGGAGGTACCACGGTTTTCTGGGTTGCCTCCCAGCCTAGTTTTCCACAGACTTTGTATCCTTGGGAAACTCTCAGACAAGATTCCCACATGTATCTGTAACACAGAGGGTGGATTAGGGCTGGGTGCCTGGCCAGCAGGAAACTCTGCCACAATTTATATTAGACAAACCAATCCTGGTCACATATTCAATTATTTATCATTTTATTTTATTTTTTGAGACAAGGTCTTACTCTGTAGCTCAGGCTGGCTTTGAATTTGTGGGTAATCCTTCTGCCTCAGGTTTCGACAGGCTGAAATTACAGGTATGAGCCACCATGTCTGGTCCTTCAAGACATTTTTTTCTTTAAATCTCGAGACAGAATCATTTCACATTGCCCTAACTATCCCTAAACTTGCCCTGTAGTCCAAACTGGTTTGAACTTAAGGATTGCCTGCCCCCCAACTGTCTGAGTAACTGGGATTATAGACATGCAATATTGCACCCAACAACCACAAACATCTATTGAGCTGAATACAAACAGTGGTGCTTTGTATAGAAACCATGAAATTGTATTATAAAGTACTATCTTTCTGTAAATAAGTACATGGATTTGCCCGCCCCCCCCCCCAAATCACCGGAGTTGTGTTGTTGTTGTTTTATTGTGTGTATCTGATGGAGGTCACAGGTCAGAAGAGGGCATCAGATCTCTTAGAGCTGGAGTTCCCGCAGTAGTGAACGGCTCACTGTGGGCACTGGGATCTGCGCTCCGTTGCAGAACACGGAACGCTTTTCATCGCTGAGCCCTCTCTCCACCCCTTCCTGCCAGTTCTTCACTGGTAGAGTTTAGCTCCGCTTCTGCGGCGCTAACAATACCTGTGACTGTGATATTTACAGAGAGCAGAGTGCTATAGTTCCAGAAACTGGGAACTCTGAGGTCAGAGGCCTGGTAAGGGCCTTGCCGCATCATCTCGGGCAGAATATCGACAGGAAGAGAGAGAAAAGAGAAGGGGGAAGGGGAGTAAAAGAGGAGGGGGGGAGAAGAGAGAGAGAGAGAGAGAGAGAGAGAGAGAGAGAGAGAACAAAAAAGGAACCAAGCTTATGCTTTTATCAGAACGCACCCAGCAGTTGGTGAACAGGCTTGGACTACTCATGAGAGCAGGGCCTTTTTGGCCTAATTAACTCTTAAAGGTGTCCCTCCCCTTTCCCCTTCCCTTCTCTCTCCAGACAGACAGGGACCCACTATGGAACCCTGGCTAACTTGGAACTCACTATGTAGACCAGGTTGCCCTTAAGCTCAGAGATCTGCTACCTGAGTGCTGGGTAAGGCGTGCAGAGGCCAGAAGAAGGTGTTAGATCCTCTGGAGCTGGAGTTACAGGGGGTTGTGAGCCAGCCTATGTGAATACTGGGGATGAGACTTGGGTCCTATCCAAGAGCAGTACTCTTTTTCTTTTTTTAATTTCATTTTATTTATTCTTTGTGTCTTTCACATCTTGCATTGCGATCCCATCCCTGCGTATCTGACCTTTGTTTGCCCTTGGGCCCCCTGCCGCCCCCTACAGATAAAATGGAAGCTGTGACGTGAAACAAGGAGTCACACAGTAAACCCTTTTATCCATATATCTTTACTTGCAAGTGTTCATTGCAAAGAGTCATTGGTCTGGCTCAAGGCCTCTGGTTTCTTTCTTTAGTTTTAGTTTAGTTTTCTTTATTATATATTCAGTGTTCTGTATGCATGCATGCCTACAGACTAGAAGAGGGCACCAGATCTCATAGATGGTTGTGAGCCACCATGCCGTTGCTGGGAATTGAATTCAAGTCCCCTGGAAGAGCAGCCAGTGCTCTTAGCCTCTGAGCCATCTCTCCAGCCCAAGGCCTCTGGTTTCTGCCACACTATCAACGCTGGCCCTCACTGAACTCCTTTTAATTATCCTGTTGTTGGCCTGCGGTGTGGAGATCCTGCTGCTTTGGGTCTGCAGGACCAGTTCCTTCACATGCTCCAGCAGATCACAGATGGGGTGGATATTGGGGTGGCAACCCCTAACCCTGGTTCTGGGCCTGGGTAGTTGCAGGATTGGTCAGCACCTGCCCCTCCTCTTCTCCTCACCACCACCAGGGGGAGCTCTCCTTCTTTGCCCTGGTGAGTTCAACCCTTGCAGCCGTGATCAGCCTTCCTGCTCTCAAGGTTGGATCTCCCAAACCTACACCTTCAGGACTGGCTCTACCGTGTTGTCCAGGCTTGGTGCAGAGGCCACTTTCCCAAGATCTGCAGTAGACAAGGGACAGGATCAATTCTCCTGTTCTTACGACCTCAGGGCCAGCTCTCCCACCTACCTCAGGTGCACAGGGTGGGGGGGGCACCCCCCGCTAGTACACGCTGCCACATGACAGGTGCAAATGAGCAATGGGGACAGCAGTCCCACTCTCACACTTCCGGGCTGGGTCACCCACACCTCCACCCACAGGATTGGCTCTATTGTGCTGCCCAGGTGAGGTGCAGAGCCAAGAGCAGTACTCTTAAGGCCTAGCTACTTTTCTAGTCCTAAGATTTAAAAAAAAAAAACAAAAGTGTTCTTTTATTCCTGTGATATTTTCAAAAGATAATTCTCAATTTCCTTTTCCTCCCTCCCTCCCTTCTTTATTTTCTTTCTTTCTTTTTTTAGTATTTTTTATGGTTTATTTAACTTTATTTTATGTGCATTGGTGTGAAGGTGTCAGATCCCCTGCAACTGGATCTTCAGACAGTTGTGAGCTGCCATGTGGGTGCTGGGAATTGAACCCGGGTCCTCTGGAAGAGCAGTCAGTGCTCTTAACCACTTCTTCCATTTCTCCAGCCCCTTTATTTTCTTGAGACAGAATCTCACTATGTAGCCCTGACTGGACTGGAACTTGCTAAGTAGATAGGCTGGGTTTGAACTTACAGTGGTCAGTCTGTTTCTGTCTCCAAATGCTAGGATTCAATGTGTGTGCATCACTATACCTGGCTCTCAAAATTTTTTCTTCCTCCCTCCCTCCCTCCCTCCCTCCCTCCCTCCCTCTCTTCCTTCTAAAAATGTCTTATTACAGGAGTGATACAGCATGCACACTAGTCCATGTTCTATCTAATACTGTTGTGGAGTATTTGCCAGAGCAGACTGCTCACACATGGGTTTAAGCCAATAGTCTTTATCAGCTTGCCAGCGACTACACTGGCTGTTCAGGATCCCAGTGCAGCCCTGAGCCTTTCTCAGGATGAGCTCCTAAGCACAAAAGCCGCGTTCTGGGTCGGCATACATCAGTTAACAAGAACAGTTAGCCAGAAGCGGAACTACAGAAGTCAAAAGCAAGGCTAGTACATTCAGAGACTTTCCTCAACTGTGTACTTTGATGGATTGGGCCTTTGTTTTAGTTTTGGCAGGTGGTGCTGTCTATGTACTGGTTTTACAGCTTAAATTGCACTTTCATCATGGAGTCAGTGTGGAGTCCTGTTACAATACAGCCCCTAGCAACAAAAATGCTGCTAAAAAGTTTATACTGCTTGGATTTCTATTGTGTATGTGTGTATGTTCATAAGGAAAATGGACTTGGTCTATACATCTTCAACCTCTTCCTCTCTCTCTCTCTCTCTCTCTCTCTCTCTCTCTCTCTCTCTCTCTTTGTGAGGGTGAGACAGGTTTTCTCCATGTAGCCCTAGCTGTCCTGGAACTTGCTCTGTAGACCAGGCTGGCCTCAAACTTACAGAGAACTTCCTGACTGCCTCCAGAGGAATTAAAGTTGTGTGCCACCACTGCCCAGCACTGCTGGGGTTTTTGTTTGTTTTCTTCAGACTCACAGGGGGACTTCTTTGGTCTTCTCTTTAGCAGTTTCTCTCCGAACTGGTTGATGAGAGATGTTCTCAGCTATCATTTGTGGGAGAGGCAGGATGCATCACCATTCCCTGGTCACTTGAAGGGACCTCACAGGTATTTGGGGCCCCAGTTGCTTTCCTGGTATGGTCTTTTTGCAGTCTCAGACATAGTACCTGTTGTTTTCACATCTATTTTCCCACCTAAATACTTACTTTATTTATCACTTTTCTTTCTAGATGGTCTTCCTTGGCATTCAGGAAAGCCTACATCAGCCATACAACTCAACTTCTCTGGTGTTTGGCCCACGTGTGCTTCATGGGGATAAAAGAACTGGAGTTATTCTTGCATAACCTAATGCAAGACCTAACCAATCTTAGTGTTTTGGTTTTTGATTTTTCTTTTTTGTTTTATTTTAAATGCTCTGCTGAGAATACTTTTTAATTAATTTCTTTTTTAAAAATTAATTTATATGCATCTGTATTTGCTTGCAGAGGTCAGAAGAAACCATCCAATCCCTGGGAATGGGGTAAGAGGCAGCTGTGAGCCTCCATGTGGGTGTTGGGAATCAAACCTGGGTTTTTTGCTAAGCAGTGGTGACACACACCTTTAATCCCAATACTTGGGAGTGAGCTCGAGACCAGCTGGTCTAAAGAGCGAGTTCCAGGACAGCCAGGGCTGTTACACACAGAAAGCCTGTCTCAAAAAACTAAGCAACATGGGGCTGGAGAGATGGCTCAGTGGTTAAGAGCATTGCCAAAGGTCCTGAGTTCAATTCCCGGCAACCACATGGTGGCTCACAACCATCTGTGATGAGGTCTGGTGCCCTCTTCTGGCCTGCAGACATCACACAAGACCAGCCTGGTCTACAGAGCTAGTTCCAGGACAGGCTCCAAAGCCATCTCGAAAAACCAAAAAAAAAAAAAAAAAAGAGTATTGTATACATAATAAATAAATATTAAAAAAAACAAAAAAACTAAGCAACAACAATAAACCTGGATCTTTTAGAAGAGCAGTATATGCTCTTAACTGTTGAGCCATCTTCTTCATTCCTGTTGTTATTTTGAGACAAAGTCTCGCTATGCAGCCCTGGCTGTCCTGGAACTCACTATCACAGAGATTCATGTGCGTCTGCCTCTCAAGTGCTGGGATTAAAGGTGTGCACCACAACACCTGACTCTCATTTTGTTTTTATGATGTTGTAGAGGAAACTGTGTAGGCCATTTTTAGTGACTTTTGGAGATAACTATTTTATATAGAATATTTCAGTTCCAACTTCCTCTTTAGATTTACTGATTTGCCGGGCGGTGGTGGCGCAGGCCTTTAATCCCAGCACTTGGGAGGCAGAGGCAAGTGGATCTCTATGAGTTCGAGACCAGCCTGGTCTACAAGAGCTAGTTCCAGGACAGGCTCCAAAACCACAGAGAAACCCTGTCTCGAAAAAACAAAACAAAACAAAACAACAACAACAACAAAAGAATAGATCTACTGATTTTAGCTTGCACTCTCTGGAATGTTTTATTCGTATCTTTTGTCCCAAATGACTGGTCTTCCAAAAAGCCCCTTAAGTTTTGATATCACCGTTCCAAATCTATGATGGGTTTAATCTCTCTGGAACAGATCTTGTTTCTGAACTTGGCCCATCTTGCCCACCACAAAATGCCACAGTAAGCCAGCCACTGGAAGATGAGAGGTTGTTCTCAAAGAACCAAACATAGAAGTGTCAGGCCCCTCTCCCTGACTGCAGGTTTGGATCTCTGTGGGAAAAATGCAGAGAAGGTACATGCATAAGCAGTTTCCATAACTCTCCACAAGATGCAGGTCCAGAAAATAAGACTTTTAGCATGCTTAAGAATAGAGTTTTTGCCAGGCAGTGGTGGTGCACGCCTTTAATCCAGCACTCGGGAGGCGGAGGTAGATGGAGCTCTTTGAGTTCAAAGCCAGCTTGATCTACAGAGTGAGTTCCAGGACAGTCAGAACTGTTACACAGAGGAAACCTGTCTCGAAAAACAAAAACCAAGAAAACAAATCATCAAAAAAAAAATGAGTTTATGATCTTCTGATATCAAGGTTCTCATTAAACACCTGAGCTGACCTAAATGTGTGACTTCTACCAAAAAAAAAAAAAAAAAGACCTTCAGTGCCTCAAAAGTAACCCAGGTGACTATTATCAAGACCACATATGAGCCAGGGGAGGTAATTCTGCCTGTGATCCTAGTGCTTGGGAGACGGGAACACGAGGATCCAGAGTTCAGGTCCAGCCTGGGCTATATAATGAGTCTGAGGCTAGTTTGGGGCATGAGGTGAGACACATTTCCAAATCCACATTTCAGTATGTGATCTCTAAAATTAGTGGATTTTTTAAAAATTTATTTGAGACAGAAAAAAATAAAGGCCTGGCTGGAACTTGTTCTGTAGCCCAGGGGTCCTTGGACTTGCTGACTGAGATTGTAGGCATGCCCTACCAGGTCACATTAAAATCAATGATTTCTTCAGTCTAGGCTGGCTGGCCTGGAACTCATGGTTCTTCTGCCTCAAGCTGTCATGGCATAGGCAAAGTCTGTGACGGTATGGGAAACTATATTTATACAAGCCTGGGTTTAATGCTCAATACGTAAATTTATTTATCGCTAACTCATCCCTGAGTCCATGTCCCACATTGCCCTGCTACCTGAGGGAAAGTATTTCTTTTCCCTTTAGTGTGAATCCCTTTATCTGCAGCCTTGTTTATCCAATGAAGAAACAGTAACCTGACGTCTAAAGATGTACTGCCAACGCTGAGGCACAGAGATGAAATATAATCAGATTCTTCTGGCCGTGGACACGCACTTGAAGTGCCCATTTGACTGATTGCTGGGGTGACAGGCCTGACCCACCCTGTCTGATGGTGCCACAGGCATTTGAGTAGCTGGGAACCACAGTATCTAGACTCTGAATGAGAGCCTGAGGGAGTGTGTCACAGGAGGTAGGGGAGATGGCCCAAGGGTTAAGAGTACTTTCTGCTCTTCCAGATGACCCCAGTTAGGTTCCCAGTACTAATGCTGGTCCAGGGAAATGTCCAGTTCCAGGGAATATGATGCCTCCTCTTGCCTCTGAGGGGACACGTGTGCATACACACCAATAAATACACTTTTTTTTAGAAGATTGTATCAAAAGAAGGAATTTTATTTTGTTGATCTTTTTACAATACATTTGAGATGTTAAAAAAAAATCCTGAATTCTTCATGATATAAATGTCCTGAGTTTCGCAAAATTTTGGCATGCTCCACTAAACTGTTATGTGGGACCTTTATCTATAAATCAGTCCCCTCTATTATCCTAACATTAGTGTTAATTTAGTAGCCCTTGTTAGGGAACAGCTTTTGGCTTATTTCTCATACATTCTATTCTATTCATTCCTTAAGGTGGAAGCATCTGGAAGCATCTTTCTTCTTAAGTCTTCCACCATCATCATCCCCAGCCATGGACACGTTACAATAGCCATCACTTTGGGATGTCTTTATTTCTCTCTTTATGTTTTGTTTGTTTCTTCGGTACTGAGGACCAGGTAGGGGACCCAGCGCGTGCTCGGCAAGTGCTCTGGTAGAGCGCTGTACCCCAGCCCCATCTCTTTTATATTACAGTTAAGGTCACCTTGTTGAACTTATACATAAGTGTATGGATTGATTGTGCCATCTCTCAGTTTTATTTTAGGTTGGTACATCCACTTGTGGAGAGGAAGGTTGATAACGTTGAGGAGTACTGTTCATCACCACTGATTTTTTTTAACTGTTATCTTGAGCCTCAGGCAAATGCCAGGGCTCAAAAGCTGCTTTTGTTTTTGTTGCTTCATTTTTTTTTTTTTTTTTGGTCATGGGTTTAACCAGCTAGCTGGTGCTGTCCTGCTGAGGTAGGCCCGGCCCCCCTCTAGACCCTAGTGTATTCTCTTCTGCTACATTCGTTTTCCAGACCCCACTGAGGTCCAGGGTGCTAGAGCTGACCAGTAATCCTGACTAGTCCGGAGGTAGAGAAAGAAGGCCATTAGTAAGTTACAGGCCAGCCAGGGCTGCAAAATGAAACCTTATCTTAAAAAATGATAATAAAATAAAATTAGACTGGAGAGATGGCTCATATGTGGAAAGCAGTTGTTTCTCTCATAAAGGATCCAGGTCAGCTCCCAGTGCCTACATGGCAGCTCACAGCTATCTGTAGCTTCGGTCCTAGGATTCCAGGGCTTCCTCCTGACACCTGACGGCACCAGACACACGTGTGGTGCTCGCCACACAGTCAGGCAGAACATTCACACACATAAAATTAAATATATATGCATTTAAAAATCAAACAAAACAAGGCTTCAGATAATGCCTTTGTTATTGTCCAGCTTGATAACCCCCCTGCAGTATACTAAATGAACTTTTCTTTCTAAAAACAAACAAGCAAATAAGAACCAAATAAAACAAAAATAAAATACACACATAAACTTTTGTTTGTTTTCGAGAGACAGGGTTTCTCTGTGTACCTCTGACTGTCCTGGAGCTCACTTTTTAGACCAGGCAGGTCTTGAACTCACAGAGGTGCCCTGCAATCCACCTGCTGCCTCCCCAGTACTGGGATTAAAGGTGAACACCACTGTGCCTCGCTACACATAAACTTTTAAAATAAAACATAGAATTAGGGAAGGACATGGTGGCACAAGTCTTTAGTCCCAGAACTCTGGGAGCAGAGGCAGTCAGAGCTGTGTGAGTTTGAGGATGTTTTTCTTCTTCTCTTTTCTCTGTTTTGGGAGTGGTGATGGTGTTGTCCTGGAACTTGTTAGTAGAGCAGTCTAGCCTTGAACTTGCCATGACCCTTCCTCTTTAGCTGCCTTAGTGCTGGGATTTGCACACCCCAGGGCATCTCAATCTCATCACTTCTTCTTCTTCTTCTTCTTCTTCTTCTTCTTCTTCTTCTTCTTCTTCTTCCTCCTCCTCCTCCTCCTCCTCCTCCTCCTCCTCCTCCTTCTCCTCCTTCTCTTTTCTTTGAAGGTGTGGTGAGGATGGTGTGAATTCAGATCATTCTGGGGAAGAATACAGACACTCTGGAAAGGGGCTTCTTAAGACCGTCTCTGTATATGCTTTGGCAAAGCTTTCTCTACCGTCTTTCTTTACAAAAGTTCCTGGAGTGCTTGAGAGTCCTAGTCTGAGAAGGCTGTAACGATATGGGGTCCGGGGCCCTTGGACCAGCACTGCCCCATCCGGAGCTCTTGGACTTGCTTATTTCATTATTTATGTTCTGTTTGTTTGTTTTTCTTTTTTTCTTCATTTAAAGGCAGGGTTTTGCTGCCAATAACAACAGTCTGAAAGACAACTTCCTTGGGGAACCATGGAAGAATTTTAAGCAGGGAATTGACATAATTAGTTTTTTGCTTCAAAGATTGCTTTGGCATCTGGGCACACTGCAGAGGCTAGATAGAAAGGAGTCAAAACTGGAGACCCTGTCAGATGGTGGTGGCGGGCACTTAGATGGAGCCAAGCTTCTTGGATTGCAGTACTGTCCTGGCCCCCTCCCTCCCTGGAAGCTTCCTGCCCACCCTCGCTTTAGAACCCCTACCTATAGCGATCTTTGTCTCCTTTATTTTCATTTTACAAATTTAATTCTCTGCAGAACCTGTTGTTTCTTCAAGTTTGTTTCTGGCTAATCCTATCTTGTCGTCTACATCAGTTTTGGCTTTGTTTGTTTGTGACGGGGTCTTGCTGTGTAGTCTCACTGTGCAGGCCAGGCTGCCTGACCCTCGCAGTGCTCCTCCTGCCCCTGTGTGTCGTACACTGCTACCATCCTTAGGTGTTCCTTCTTGGACTCTTTCAACTGGCCTTCCTCTCGCCCTGTCGTCGGCCAATCCCTCGTTGTCACCCTTAGCGCCTCTTGTTTCTCAGGAAATATCGCAGCTCAGGCAAGAGAGTAGTTTTGTCTAATTTTCCCCCAATTTCTCTTCCTATATAGCGTCTTTGGCTTCTCTAGGAAGTGCTAAGTAGAGCAGAAGGTTAAAATAACATCTCCATTCTCTGGGAGCTACTGTTTCCTTTGCTTCTTGCCCTGTGGGCCGTTTGCAAACCTAGCAGGGTTCGATGTGAGGAGACACCTACCCCTTGGCCCTTACCACTTCTTCTCAGGGAAAGACTTTTGTGAAGAAAGCAGAATTTGAAGTGGTATAGAATAGAAACTCTAATAGTATATTTTGGGTGAGACTTTTGTGTCAGTGCTCCCCAGGGGTAAAAGCTGGCAGTGTGTGGTTGTGTGCCTGTGATTCTAGCTCTGAGGTGGGAACAGGAGGAATGTTTCAGTCACTAGGCAGCAAGTCTGGCCATTTGTGAGCATCATATCCAGCGAGAGGGACAGAGGAGGACACTGAGTGTGGACTGCTGTGCTTTATGTTTTTTTTTAAATTTTTTATTTATTATTTTTTTAATGATTTATTTAACTTTATGTTCATTGGTGTGAAGGTGTCAGATCTTGTGGAACTGCATTTTCAGACAGTTGTGAGCTGTCATGTGGGTGCTGGGAATCGAACTCTGGTCCTCTGGAAGAGCAGTCACTGCTCTTAACCGCCGAGCCATCTCTCCAGCCTCTATGTTTTGTTTTTGTATGTACACATACATGTACATACCTGAGAAAACACAGCACATTGTGTACACAATAAATAAATAAACTTAAAAATCCCATTAAATCATTTAACTTTTATGTCTGACTCCTTCAACTGTCTAGTATACACAGCCAATTGGAAGGAATAAAGAGGGACCATTCTCTATGATGCTTGAATGTTTAACCCTTAAGATAACGTCTTGTCCTAAGTACTGAGAGTAACACCATGTCATCTTGGCCTTTCTGGGTAACTGTGGTGGCTGTTCCTCACTGGGATTTGCAGATGTCATCCCCGAAGGACTGTCTGGGACTTGGTGGCCATGACACTGTGAGCCCAGGAATCAGCAGAATTTCTGCCAGGAGCCTCACCTTGGGAAGCAGGGAACAGGGTTCCAGTTTCTGTTTCACCACTGAAAGCCCTTTGGGATGGGAGGGGAGGGGAGGGCGCCTGTGTGGCATGTTTCCTTTCGGTTATTTCTAAATAGGAGGATTGGAGCCATTCTACCTCTGGCGTTCTGTGACTTGTCCAAGTTGTGGCATGTTTAACCCTCTCTTGTGAGAACAATGATTCGGTTGGCTGGTCTGGAGTTAAAAGAAGAGGCATTGTGTTACACACATGTCACACCAGCATTTAGGAGACCGAGGCAGAAGCATTATGAGTTGGAGAGCAGCCTTAGCTATGCATTGGCACCCTGATTCTAAATAAACAAGTAAGTAATAAAACACAAATAAGAGAGTTAAGAGCCATTTTCTTTGAGTCATGTTCTTGCTCAGGCTGTCTCTGAATGCACTGTGTAGCCCAGGCTACTCAAATTCATGGTCATTCTCCTCAGTCCTCCCAGTCCTGAGATGACAGGCCTGAGAGCCATGTCTTTTCTTGTCCAGATAGAACATAATTCCTTTACGCCAACGGTGCTGGCAGCCTGGAACAAGAGTTCTCTTGCCACCAGGGCTGGCTTATCACGTTGGTGTTCACTTTGTGGATAAGGGTTTTCAGCAGTACGTCCCTCAGAGGTAAGGGCGGAAACAATTATCTTCCTTCGCGCTGCCTTTGAATAAAATGACTCGGTCCTTAATTTCTACCCAAGCCACTAGGTGTCGCCTTCATCTCAGAGAAAGAGTGTGGCTCCTCAGCCTGCATTCACTCGCTCTCTGCTGGGGAGCTTTTAGCTTCTTGGCACAGTAAATTCTGGAGAAGCGGCTTCAAGGGGGAGAGAAGCTGGCTGTCAGCACCAGGGAGGATGTGTTTATGTGCGTGTCCTTTACGACAATTTGAGAACTCCCCAAGGTCCCATAGCAGTCCCCTCGGCAATGATGTCATCCCTCACAAGCTGTTCCTCCAGATGGGGTCAGCACTCCAGCCAGATGTGAGGTACCTGGAAGAACTTTCTTGTTAGGAATCTTAGGAATGGGGTGGGAACCAAGGTGGGGTCCAGTGACCTTTCATTGCTGGGGCCTGTTGGGCTTAGCCAATCTATAAGCTCCCGTGAAGTGTGGCTCAACGAGACAAAAGGGACAAGGCCCTGGAACAGATGGCTGGTGGATCCAAGAGGCATAAGAATGGCCAGGGAGACAGAAACAGAGGGGAGAGTTGAGTCCTCAGGAAGAGGAAGACTAGCGGACTTCATAAAGACTGGAGTCCTTCATAAAGAACGGAGTCCTTTGGTACCATGGGGGCCTGTCTTCCAGCTGCCCGAGCAAGCGGTCCTCAGCACTTAGGAGATGGGTAGTTTTCCCTACCTAGAAATAGATAAATGGATACCCAATGTTTGGGGATTCCTGACAGCTTCCTGGAGACTGGCGCGTCTGGGGAAATTTGATTGAGCAAATGGACCCTAAGAAAAGCGGGGTATTTAGCCGGCCTGGGAGAAGACAGGCCCAGGGGTCCTTGGCATGAGTGAGATGGAAGCAGCCCTGTGGACAAGGGACTTGGGGAAAGCAGAGGAAGGCCTTTACAGCGTGGGGACTCCCGGGAACCTCGGTGGCCTAGAGGCCCCGGTGCTAAGCCCCCCCCCCCGCCCCGGGCTCTCACCGGGTGGTTTGGGGACTGGGAGGTCCCTGGGCGACACGCAGGGGTGAGGGGGAGGCAGCAGCCGCCGGAGGGTGGGGCCGGGCGGGGAGGGGAGGAGAGGGGAGGGGAGGGGGAGGGGCGGGGTCGGGCGGCCTGCCGGGGAAGTCACACTCGGCCGCCGCCGCGGGCGCAGCGAGCGGAGACGCGCGGGGCCGAGGCGACCTGACCTGGACGAGCGGCGCGCGCGGGGGCCCAGGCTGGGGGCGGGAGGCAGCGCCGGGCAGCGCGGGCCACCGGGCCCGGGAGAAGCGGAGCCGAGAGGAGCGGGGCACACACGGGCGGGGCCGCCGCAGCTCCGGATGGGACCAGCGTCTGGGCCCGTTAGTCCAGGCAGGAGCTTCGGGAGAAGCCTTCACTGGGAGAGTCACCCCTGCCTTTCCCTGCCCTCCGGCCCAGGCCTCGCTTCGCTCCCTGCCTGCCCATGTCCCAGTCCTTCCGCGGCGGGCTCCCTCCCACCTCAGCCCGGGGCTCCGGCTTTTCGCAGCTCTTTGCCCTCCCGGCCCGGTCAGCTGTGAGGTGCCCCCAGGCCGTTTCTTTGTACCAGCCTCCCCCAAGTCCCCACCCCATCCCAGTCTTAGATCCCCCCTTTCTCGGTTTGGGATTATCAGGCCACTTCACCCCTCACTGTCCTCATCCCGGTCGCAGGCCCCCTTGGTCCCTTCCTCCTTCTGCCACCCTGTCCTTAGTCCTTGGTCCTTGCTGTAGGTTGGTAGCCCACTCCTTCCCGACCCAGGCTTCCCCCCATCCCCTTCTTGCGTGGTCCCCAGCACTTTCTGTATCCGGGCCGACTAAGCTTGTCCCAGTTCTCTTCCTGGTCCTCTTCCTCAGGCTCCAGGCTGGGTGGTGCTTGTGTCTGCCCAGTAGGCCAGAGCGGCCCCTGGTTCGGAGGGCCGTGGGTCAGCTGCGCTATCCCCATGGCACTGCCATCACTGCTGCTGGTGGTGGCAGCCCTGGCAGGTGGGGTGCGTCCTCCGGGTGCGAGGAACCTGACGCTGGCAGTGGTGCTGCCAGAACATAACCTGAGCTATGCCTGGGCCTGGCCACGGGTGGGTCCTGCTGTGGCACTGGCTGTGGAGGCACTGGGCCGGGCACTGCCCGTGGACCTGCGGTTTGTCAGCTCCGAACTAGACGGCGCCTGCTCTGAGTACCTGGCACCACTGCGCGCTGTGGACCTCAAGCTGTACCATGACCCCGACCTTCTGTTGGGCCCCGGGTGTGTGTACCCTGCTGCCTCTGTGGCTCGCTTTGCCTCACACTGGCACCTTCCCCTCCTGACTGCGGGTGCAGTGGCCTCTGGTTTTGCAGCTAAGAATGAGCATTATCGTACCCTGGTTCGCACTGGCCCCTCTGCTCCCAAGCTGGGTGAGTTCGTAGTGACATTACACGGGCACTTCAATTGGACTGCTCGGGCTGCCTTGCTGTATCTGGATGCTCGGACAGATGACCGGCCCCACTACTTCACCATCGAGGGTGTCTTTGAGGCCCTGCAAGGCAGCAACCTCAGTGTGCAGCACCAGGTGTATGCCCGAGAGCCAGGTGGCCCTGAGCAAGCCACCCACTTCATCAGAGCCAACGGGCGCAGTAAGTGTGGCCCGGACTGTTTTAGGAACTGGGGAGGAGGGTCACTGTGTCCTTGGAGCACAGCACAGAAAAGTAGAGAGAGATTGGCCTGGAAAAGTCACATGTGATGGTTGGGATGGAGGTGCTTATGAGAACAGGCATCCGCGGTAGGGTCTGGGTTAGGACACAGGGCCTTTGTATCATAGACACAGGTCAGGGAAACTGAGACTGGGACTTGGGAGTGAAGAGTTTGGGGAGGCAGTGTGGGTGGCTTTGAGTAGTGGATATGGGCGGTGTCTACCCTGAAATGTGCACCTGCCCGTGAGCAGAGACTCCGTGTAACATAGGGATGACTCTATCGGTTTGGTGCTCAGCAGATTTGGTTGGGAAAGCTGGTAAAGCTCACACAAAAATAGTGAACACAAGAGCCTGTGCTCCTAGTGAGAGGCAGGCAGGAGAGGAACATGGGGAGCTGTGAGGTGGGGCAAACAGCTCTGGGGGGAAAGGAGCCATCACTCTGGAGTGGGGGGGAGGAATCATCACTCAGGAGTGGTGGGGGGGAGCCATCACGCTGGAGTCGGGCTTTGACTTTTGCCAGATGGTCCATGTGACCCAAGGGCACTTAGACATGAGCTCGGAGAGGGGGAGGGTGGGAACATCTGTTGGGTGGTCGATAGGTAATGGGGTGATGTTCCAGAGAGGGGCTGTCTCAGGGTGCCCTTCTGTCATGTCCTCTCCCAGTTGTGTACATCTGCGGCCCTCTGGAGATGTTGCATGAGATCCTGCTTCAGGCCCAGAGGGAGAACCTGACCAATGGGGACTATGTCTTCTTTTACCTCGATGTCTTTGGGGAGAGTCTCCGAGCAGGCCCCACTCGTGCAACAGGCCGGCCATGGCAGGACAATCGAACCCAGGAACAGGCCCAGGCCCTCAGAGAGGCCTTTCAGGTATCTTTGGAACCCAAGCTAGAGATGGGAAGAGCCCCTGGTTGGTTGGAAGGTCTGTTTCTCATAGCGCCCTACGGAAGCCCCAGGAACAGGGCAGGGCTTGTGAGCTATGGAAGAGAAGTGACCAGAAAGTTTCTATGCCTGGTGTCACTCTTCCTTCCCCCGATTTGTACACTGTTACTTAGTGTGCTTGCCAAGACTGAGTTTGGCCACGGCCAGACCTTAGGGTGCTTTCCTGAGTGCCAGCAGGAAGCTAGGAGGCAGGAAGAAAAAGATCTGCGCCTTGTCCCAGAAAGGGCTGCCATCCTCATGGGACAGGCAAGGTGAAATTACAGCAGAGTAAGTGGCAAAAGGAGACAAACTTGTGCGTGAAGCTGATCTTGAGAGTCAGTGGTTAGGGAGGAAGGGTAGACATGGCTGGGATAAGGAGATTAGACGGTTGTAATTTTCAGGGCAGATACCATATTCACAGAGTGGCGGGACAGGGCTTCAAAAGCCTGTGCAAGGGAAAGACAGGAATTTGTATATCTTTGACCTTGTAAGAAACGAGGGTTCACCTTAAAAAAAAAAAAAGGTTTTTGAGACAGGGTCCCACTTCTGCCTTGAATTGTTAGCGCCTGCCTTCCAAGTACTGGGATCATAGGCATGAGCTTTAAAAAGCGTTGACTTAAGCACGTTTCAGAAATCAGGTGACAAAGACATAGATTAAAGGGACTTTGAATGTTAAGGACTAGGATTTGAGTTTTTGTATGGCAGTAGAGTAGAACATAGTTCAGGTTGCGTTAGGAGACAGACTGTAGGTTGTCAAGGAATGAGGAGATACGGCTTGAATGAGGACATGCTAGGAAGATTGGAAAGAAATTAATTTACAAAAGAACTCGCAGAGGAAGTCGGTGTTACTGTGCGTTCCCCACCTCGCCCCCAAGCTTTCAACATCCTGCTCCCTACAGAATAAAATCCCAACTCCTTACCGTGATGTGCAAGACTTGGTAGTTAGCTTTCTGCCTGTCGTTTCAGTGGGGCTTTTGACGCTGAGAAGTCCTCCTGACTAAGCCCTTGCCTGCCCAGGCCCCCATCCTCCTGCCTCCGTGCACTTTGCTCCTTCTGTCTGCCTGTTTTATTTCTTCTTCCCCCATTCTGAACCTCCTGAGATCATGCCCATGACTCTCTGTCTGGTTCCTCACCAGTTCTTACTGATTTGTGTATGGAAGTGTTCCCTATTTATTTATCCATAGCCCTCAAAGAGTATTTGAGGTGGCTTATGGAATGACCTTAGGATCCTTTCCACTCTGGGATTCTTTGGGTCTAAGGAGAGTGTACCGGGGCCGGGCCTGGGTGGCCATTCTTCTCCGGTGAGTAAGGTTTTATGTGGCTGTGATTATATATTTGGTTGTGACTGGTGAGCGTGTCTGGCTGTGAATGACGTATCTGTTTGCATGCCTGAGTCTCTGGCTCTCATCCTTGAGCATGGGCAGTGATAGGACGGGTTTGGTTTATGTTGTAACTTTTCCCGAAGACAAGGATCTCACCTGTGTCTGTACAGCAATTCCGTGTTCTGTAAGACTCAGAGCAGCCTGTGGCCTTCTAAGATACTATTCCTAAATCCCAGGTTGAGCCGAGTTTCTTAGTCTGCCAACCACAAAGCACATCATTTAGTTCAGGTTTGAGTCCTTTAGAGACCGACTTATTGTTAGTATTCGCTGTCACCTGACTGGCATGCCCTACAGAACATGCTAGAAGCACTCTCTGTCTTACTGGAGTTTATAGTTAGTAGGCAAGACGGACAAGAAACAAGCTTATTCATTGACGCTAAGGATTCCCAGAAGGAAAGCAGTTGAGTGGTACGAGGAGAAAAGGGACTGGGCCTTGGCTAGTTCAGACAAGGCAGGGCTACACCTTTCCTGGATGATAGAAAGCTACAGTCCTCTCGGTAGGAATTTCTGTTTTGCTTTGTTTTTCTTTAAGTTCCAGGGTTCAACCTAGGGCCTTGTGCTCACTAGACAAGTACTCCGACCACTGCACTACATCCACATCCCTGGGTGAGCCTTTGTGGGAGAGAAAAACCTCCTCCTCATAGGAGAATTCGCAGCAGCCAAGAGACCCCAGTACTTAAGAGTGGGGGGAAAGGTCGAGTCAGCTATATCAGTTAATTCTTTGGTTACTTCCCTCACTGAAGACCTCGTACAGACGGGAAAAAGAGGAAGATTCTTGCTATGACTTAAGATAAAGGAAACGGGCACTGAAGAATGAGCCAAAGGGAGAGCAAGGCTGGTGTGTGTGGGGGAGAGTGAGGAATTTCAGGAAAACTTCTCTTGTCCATTGCCAGGACTGACTGACAGAGGGGAGGGCAGCATGGCGGTCAGTGGTCAGCTCTGGCCAACAACAAAGAGCAGTGAGCCCTTTCTCCAGAAGTGCTGGTCCACTTGGGTCTCAGACCAGGCCAACCCTAAGATGGGGGATAAGGCAAGAGTCTTTGACTGTAGATGTTCAGAGCCTTTGTAAGCAGCTGAAACACCAAGGCAAAGGTGCCAGTGCAGTCTGGACGTCAGTCACCCAGGGGAGGGAAAGAGCTGATCTAAAGGATGTTGATGGGGTTCTTCTTTCCCATCCAGTCATTGCTGTTCCAGGACAGGGGTTGTGTTCATCTTTGTACCTGCTCAGCCTAGCGTGTAGTAGATACCAAATACATGTGTATTGGGTTAAATTAGCATGTGTATAGGGAAGAGGCCTAGGGATTATTTTAGAAGTAAACCACGATAATTAACCAGGACAGGTAAGCAAAGTGGGAAGAGTAGAACTTAATAAAGCAAGCAGTCAAGTTGGGAGGATTCAGGTTTGCACTGAGCAACTGAGGGTACAGGGTTAGAAATCCTGAACCACGTGTGCCCACAATGGGAAACGCTGGCACTAAGAAGGGAGGGAAGGGGTGTGTGTGGCGACTCTTCTCTGTTTATCTCAGCACATGAGAGACTAAGCAGGGAGGTTGCTGAGCTTCTGAGGCCAGCCTGGGCTACCTGGTGAGATCCTATCTGAGAGCAACTAGAAAGGAAGAAAGCGCTAAGGCCAAAGCTATGGAAGGCAGTGCCCCTTTCTGGAGACTATTCGTGGTTTCGTCTGCCCATGACTGGCATCACTTTCTGCTGTGCCCAGAGCGGGACTCAAGGTGGGTGGTGCACTCTTGGCTCGCCCCCCATTGAACTCCTTATTTTTGGCAGCATTGCTTGTTTAGTTTTCCACTTGGGGGCCACTGTGAATTAGTGGGACTCAATTAGCTACCTTTGCCTTCCTTTTAGTCCCTCAGTAAGTACAGAAAGTGTTTGGAGTTGTTTTTGTTTGGGGTTTGTTTTCTTTTTTTTTTTAGTAGCTAGTTAGTAACCACAGCAAAACATTCTTGAATAGCCATTTTCTAAGTGTGGCCTTTGGATCCTGGGGCCCCAGAAATCCTTTTAGGGGGGCTGTGAAGTGGAAATTATTTTGAAATACTGTCAAAATGTTATTTGCTGTTGTCACTATTCTCCTGTGATTTTGCAGTTGTTTTTTTTCTAGAGGCTGCACAATGTGGGTGAGGTCACCGCTCTGACAGCCATGGAAAACACGCTTGTGCATTCTTGTGTTTTTATAATTTACCAAGCTCAGCTTTAATTTTAACTTCTAATTTGGTAACTATTGATAGATATAAAATTTCTTTGGGGTCCTCAGTAAGTTTCAAGAGGAGAAGAGACTAGCGGCAGGCTTGTAATCCCAGCACCCTGGGTCTGAAGCAGGAGGATCTGGAGTTTGAGGCCAACAACAAAACAAAGCCAAAAGATAACAAAGCAAGAGCTGGAGAGATGGAAAGAGCAGCCACTGTTCTTTCAGGGGACTCAAGTTCAGTTCCCAGCACCCACATCAGGTGTGCGTGCACACACACACACACACACACACACACACACACACACGTGAAGAGGGACTCAGAGATTTTTAAAACATCTTGTTTTTGTCTAAGATAGGGTCTGCCTTGGAACCCAAATTGTCCTTGAACTTTCCATCCTTCTGCCTTAGACTCTAGAGTGCTGGGATTATAGGAGTGTGTAACCTATGGCAAGAAGTTTGATTACTGCCAACTTAGGGATAAATCGCCAACCCGGAGAGTTACGGAGTCCAGAAAGTGTTAAAAACCTCTTCTTAGCCTTTATCGAAGTATGAACCGTGCTGCTCCCGTCTTTTCCAGCTCTTCCCGACTGCCATTCGTCAGCCCTACCACATCTCTATTTTTGGAACAGGTGTCAATGAATGAACCCTCCAGCCTGCCGCTGAGGAGCACTTCCTGTCTCCCCCCCCCCAGCTTCCCTCCTCCCTTTTTCCTGTCCCTCTTTCCCCCTCATCCTTTCCTTCTCCTGCCCGAGAGTGAATGCTGAAAGTACACAGTCAGCATCTGAATTCCCAGTAAGAAAACTCTAATCTAACATAACGAATGCACAGTAGAAACCAACTCTGACTTCATTATTTCCCTCCTGGAGCAAATTGATGCCTGTAGCTCTCATGTGATACATCCATTGTCTATATGGTCTACATGTCCTTCCTGTGATGATAATAAACAGAGCTGGTAGAAATAGCCAGATTTTTGTTCAGATTTTGTTGTTTTATGAAATGGGGTCTTGCTATGTAGCTGCCCTCCTTGGCCTGGAACTCATTATGTGGACAAGGCTGGCCTTGATCTTACAGCTATCTTTCTGCCTCAGCCTCTTGAGTGCTGGGATTACAGATGTGGGCTGCCATGCCTATCTTGAAATGGCTAGGTTTTAACCTGTCACTCCACGTGGTCGTATTTCACAAAATATAGTGAACCGACATCTTTCTTGGAAGTCATAAGACCAGTTTCCTGTCTGAGCAGTCTCGTTTGGTTGTGTGGTCCAAGGCTGAGCAGTCTTGCAGCTGGAGAAGAGGGGATATATGAGGCTCAGAGGAGCTAGGCAGGCAGTTTGACAAGGGATGGAGATGCGTTGATTCATGTTAGTAAAATGCGCATGTGGCTGAGACCACATGCATCAGTTGCTTATCTGTGCAACGTGTGTGGGCATGTAACTTATGTAGCATACACCTGCTTCTTAATGAGCCTGCTGCGTCTGTTAGATGTTTCCTCTATGCACAGTGAATTAAATTCGTGGTTTTCACAGATGGAATCCTTGTCTCAAAAGTATTTCTCACTGGGCTTGAAATCTAATTTACTGAGAGAAATCACTGTGTGCCAGTGACCCAATATGAAAAAGTCAAGTTGTTATTGTTTTGTTGTTTTTGTTTTCGAGACAGGGTTTCTCTGTGTATTCCTGGCTGTCCTGGAACTCGCTTTGTAGACCAGGCTGGCCTTGAACTCACTGAGAACCAGCTACCTTTGCTTTCTGAGGGCTGGCATCAAAGGGGCACCCAGAAAGTAGGGACAAAGGAGTTCCCGTGAGTGTGGTAACCTGGCAGGAGGCCTGATGATGGAAGGGAGGCAAGGAAGCTGATGGGCTGAGTTTGTGGATGGAGTTGATTTCATTCTGATGCCACGTCTCTGGGACCAGCCTATCAGTCTCTCATACAGGGGAGCCACTACCCTCCAGCCCCCCCCACAGTTTAGTCCATTTCAGCTGCCAGACTCCCCTGTGCATGTTTTATGTGTGTTTTGCCAAGTTTTCCTAGAATGGTTTCTTTCTCTCACGCTCAATTTGAATCCCATTCATTCTCCCCATGTGCCGTGGTGCAGACTGTACTGGTGATCACATATCGAGAGCCCCCAAATCCTGAGTATCAGGAATTCCAGAATCGCTTGCTGATCAGAGCCCGGGAAGACTTTGGTGTGGAGCTGGCCCCATCCCTGGTGAGTAGATCTCTGAGAGTCAGAGCAGGCTATGAGGAATTCATCACACTAGATCATAGAGGAAGCCCCACTTTGGGCTCTCTCTTCCATCCAGGGTATTACCTTTGTTCCCCAGGGCCGGGTGGATAAAGATGGCACCATAGGGGTGAAAGAAGGAGAATAGGAAGCTGGGAAAGTGGAGAGGCAGAAGGACACTGCAGGGGTGGGAAAGGGGACTGGGACGGGGCCTCACAGGACATTTGGAGAGTGTGCTGAGCTTGCTTTCCCGCAGATGAACCTCATTGCTGGCTGTTTCTATGATGGGATCCTGCTCTATGCCCAAGTCCTGAATGAGACAATACAGGAAGGAGGCACTCGGGAAGACGGACTTCGGATTGTGGAGAAGATGCAGGGGCGAAGATACCATGGTAATGAAGAGGGGCTAATGGAGGCCTGAGGGCTGACACCAGACTGAGGGGTGAAGTACACAGGAGGGGAGACACCAGGGACTGCAGGGAGAGTCAATGGGTGTCGGGGACAGAACCACGGTGCGGGAGAGACTCAGACAGCGAGATTGGGCGGCAGGAGGTGGACGAGGGGACCAGAGGAAGATCTCAAGTGAGGGGCATTTTTTTTTAAATCTTAGGTGTGACTGGGCTTGTTGTTATGGACAAGAACAATGACCGCGAGACTGATTTTGTCCTGTGGGCCATGGGAGACTTGGATTCTGGGGACTTCCAGGTGACGGGGAGAGGACAGGGAAGAGAAAGAAAGTGGCCCTAAAATCCAGTGGGGACATAATCAGTGGTACTGGGGCAGGAGCTTACTCCCCCTGCTGGACCCGAGTCATGGTGGGAGTCTCAGGGAGGAGGCTGGGGGCAGGCCTGTGGGCCCAGTGCTCTGCTTCCTCACAGCCCGCAGCCCACTACTCAGGAGCGGAGAAGCAGATCTGGTGGACAGGCCGGCCTATTCCCTGGGTGAAGGGGGCCCCACCTTTGGACAATCCCCCCTGTGCCTTTGACTTGGACGACCCATCCTGTGATAAAAGTGGGTGTGTGCAGGGACTGGGAGCAGTCCCCCCCTTTTACCCAACCCCTGTGCTCTGCCTCCACTGACACCCACTCCCACGCCTAGCTATATTCTATCTTTGCGGCTCTCTCTCCTTCCTTCTTTCCCTCGAGAAAGCTGTGCACCCCTTGCACCCATGTCTCCTCCCCCTCGGCTCTTTCCAATCTTTCTCAGGGTCTCTCTCTTTCCTCCTTCAGCCCCCCTTTCCACTCTGGCGATTGTGGCGCTGGGCACGGGAATCACCTTCATCATGTTTGGTGTTTCCAGTTTCCTAATTTTCCGGTGAGTCTGAGGTTTTCCTACTCTTCACCTCCCTCCTTCCTCACTGCCTCTGGCTGAGGTCAAGGTTCCCTGCTATGTGGGGCGGGAGTGGCAAATCTCCTAACCTGGTGCGGGTCTCTTGGACTAGCACCTTCCTCTCCAGCCTTTTCATGGGTTGCCCTTCTTCGTAGATGTTTATTTTGCTTTTGTCTGTAGCCTGGGTAGACCAACAGCTTTACTGAGACAAAGTCTTGCCAAGTAGCCCAGGCTGGCCTCAAACTGAAGGTCCTTCTCCCTTGGTCTCCTGAGTGCTGGGATTACAGATGTGTGCCGTAGTGCATCATTTGAATACTGAATGTTTTTGTTTGTTTGAGACAGGGTCTCATTGTAGAGCCCTAGCTGATTTGGAACTCATCACGTAGAGCAAGCTGGCCTTGAAACTCTCAGAGATTTGCCTACCTTGGCCTTTCAAGTGCTGGGATTAAAGGCATCCTTCACCTAGCCCAACTATGAATACTGATTTTTAAACTATTTTTATTTATATATCTCCTGTATGTCTATATGACTGGATGCCACATGCACGCATAAGTGCCTGTAGAGGCCAGAGGCCATCAGAACCCCAGAACTCTGAGTTACAGGTGGTTATAAACTACCCGGATGGGTGCTTGGAATTGAACTTGGGTCTGTAAGAGTGGCAGGTACTCCTAACCACTTGGTCACCTCTCCAGCCCTTGAGTACTGATTTTGAGTAGAGTTAGGATCAAAGATGAATTCCTATGCACTGACTGTCCCTGGCTCCTTTCCCCACCCCACTCCTGCTAATATGCGACAAAACATTGCACAGTTCTGGATATTTGGGAAATCCACGACCAAGTCACCAACACATTTTCTGTGTGGTGAGGGTGGAAAGTAGTGTTTCACTGTGTCTTCACATGGTGGAAGACTGGAAGCCCCAGTTTATACAGGTTGGGTGGGGATGGAGCTGCTCTATGGTAGAACTCTTTTGCCTAGCATGCTCAAGGCCATAGGTTTGACTCCTACCCTGGAAGAAGGAGACCTCTCTCCTGAAGAGAGAGGAGAGGCAGGGGACATAAGAGGAGGGGGGAGAGAGAGAGAGAGAGAGAGAGAGAAAGAGAGAGAGAGAGAGAGAGAGAGAGCGACAGCTGTGTGTGGTGGTACACATCTGTAATCCCATCCTTTGGAAGGCTGAGGAAGGAAGAGCATCATGGGTTTGATGCCTACCTGGACCTTTTCTCAACACCAAACCAAACCATTTCCCTCTACACTGAGTGTGGCGCGTGCTTCCTCCTGTCCCAGTCCTGACTCTGCCGTAGTAACAGTTGCAGCTCCCTTGCAGCTTTGTGGGTGGCAGGACAGGGCTTGGCAGCCAACTGAGCTGTGCAGTTCTTACAGGAAACTGATGCTGGAGAAGGAGCTGGCTAGCATGCTGTGGCGCATTCGCTGGGAAGAGCTACAGTTCGGCAACTCGGACCGCTATCATAAAGGTGCAGGCAGCCGCCTAACACTGTCGCTGGTGAGTCCCTGGCTCTCCTTCCTCTGAGTTCCTGTTCCCTGTTCCCTCTTACCCTGGACCTTCCCTAGCACATTGGCTTGTAACGACAGCCACTTGCACTACCACCACCATCTAATGTTCCTTTCATCCTTCCGCCTCCATGTTGCCCTTGGCCCCAGCGGGGATCCAGTTACGGCTCGCTCATGACAGCCCATGGGAAATACCAGATCTTTGCCAACACCGGTCACTTCAAGGTGAACAGTCATCTGCTTCTTCTGGTTCCCAACCATTTCATTGTGTCTCATGCCCATCTGCCACCTCTGCCCCTGAACCTCTGGCCTCCCATAGTCCCCTCTCTACACCCAGCCGAGCTCGTGGATGCTCTCAGTGCAACACTCCTTCTGATGCTCATTCCTTTTTCTGTCTCCACCCCCACCTTAGGGAAACGTCGTTGCCATCAAACACGTGAATAAGAAGCGCATAGAGCTGACCCGGCAAGTTCTGTTTGAACTCAAGCACGTACGTAACTGGGTATGAGTGGAAAGGGAGGGTCCATAGGGAAGAGGAAATGAGGAGACCATGGAATGGCCAACTGGCTAAGAGGGTAAGAGGCTTGTTTCTCACGGGTTTCTAGTTGTAGGTGTAAGTAGGAGAGAGGGCATGGCTCGAAGCGGTGTGCTTCTCTATGTTTCAGCGCCATCAGTTCTTTCCTTCTCGTTTCCACCAGATGAGAGACGTCCAGTTCAACCACCTCACTCGCTTCATCGGGGCCTGCATAGACCCTCCCAACATTTGCATTGTCACAGAGTATTGTCCTCGCGGGAGCTTACAAGTGAGGGGCAGGTGTAGGAGATTGTGGTGGGGTGGGGAGGTCCCCAAGTCACATTGTGCCTAGTGATAGCCAGTGAGACTTAAGACAGATACTGATCTCTTCCATGTCACTTGCCAGGACATTCTGGAAAATGACAGCATCAATTTGGACTGGATGTTTCGCTATTCACTCATTAATGATCTTGTGAAGGTGAGTCTTCTCCAGCCCTTCTGCCCTCGCCCACTAAAAATGCCTCCATTGCTCAGTCTATGCTCAGTTCCTCTCCTAGGCCTTGGGCACTCATGTGTGGTTGAGTGACAATGGGTAAACAGGGGTTCTGGGCTGCAGTTGGGGGAGTTTGGATCTATCACAGCAGTCCCATACCCAGAGAGGGCTCTTGTCTTCCTGTCCCAGGTATCTTAAATGTTTCCTCAGTCTCTCTTCTACCTCAAAGGGAGGATATTAAAACCCCTTAGCTATAGTTGGGCATGCCATCGTATGGGAGGTTGAGGCAGGAGGAATGCTGTGATTTTGGGCCCAGCCAAGGCTTCTTAGTGAGTTTCAGGCCAGCTTGGGCCACAGAATAAGATCTTCTCCAGAAAAAGAAAATAGGCAAACAAAACGATAAAAAGACATCCCACAGCTGGGTGCAGGCAATGCATACCTATAATCCCAGTACTCACTGAGACAGGAGGATTGGGAGTTCAAGAGCAGCCTGAACATCATCATGAGAATCTGTCTCAAAATAAAATGAACAGAACCAAATTCCTTGAGCCGTAAAAGGACAATGAGGTCTTCAAACCCTTTTTATTTTACGCTTTGACCAATATTTGACTGTCCATTCTTTAACTGCTAAAGCATGTCTATTCTTTAACTAACATATCTAAATTTAACTGATTTTTTTGGGGGGTCTGGATGATGCTGTGTAGTCCTGGCTAACCTGGAACTCGATCTGTAGAACAGACTGACCTTGAACTCAGAGATCTGCCTGCCTCTGTCTCCTGTGTGCTGGGATTAACTGTGTGTGACAACACTCCTGGCTTGAAATCTTTTTGAGACAGGGTTTCGTGTTGCCCAGTCTGGCTTCAAACTTACACAGACAGAAATTGCTTTGAGTTTCTGACTCTTCCGTTTTCTACTTCCCAAATGCTAATATAGGTGCATAACACTATACCTGTTTAGAGACTGAAATTATAAAAAATATATATGGATGTTAAACTCAGAGAGATGGAAGAAAAATTGTACTAACTCTTTGTTTCCATTCCGATGCTCAGTTATGACCCAGAGGCTCACATATGACCCAGTGTTGCATGGGTTAGACAGGTGTTGAGAAGCAGGTTTCAGAACCCATATGCCCACTAGTGAGATCACCCACCTGTACCTGACTCTGGTTCTAATCCTAAATTCTCAGAAAGTTTTTTTTTTTAAATTAATTTATGCACACGAAAGCTTGCCATCTAGTGAGAGAGAAATATCAGGTAAAGCAATGTAGTTTTCAGCTGGAGATGTGACGATAAACAGAGGAGAAGTGACTCCTTTGCAGTTTCCACAGCAGGAAACTCAGCAGCTTAGGATGCCTAAAGGTGTCTTGGTACTGAGAGGACTACAGAGGAAGAGTTCGAGGCCAGAGCCTATCGTTTACGTGGACTCCGGTCACCATGCCGAGCCTTCTATTCCTAGGGTGGGCTCCCAGAGCTTCTGTCTGGGGAAGCACTGTCCTGTCCTCCCAAGACCGGCCTTTGAATTCCTGAGGGCAAATGTCTGCCTCCAGGAAGCCATGCTTCTGCCTTGGTTTGGCGTTATTTCCCTCCTCTGTCTACTTTTCAGATTTTGCCGATTTACTGCCTTCTTTGCTACTGTCTGGTCTAGCATTCCTCTAATAGATCACATTCCTCCCCCACCACAACCTGCTTCCTACACAAAGCTGCAGACTAGACTCCCAGCTGGCTGGTGTGCTGTGGCGCCTCTGGAGGCTAGGTCAGAGTTATGCTGTGTCTCCCTAATCAGTTGCTGGGCATGTGAAGCCACTCTACGCGCCATCCTAGTTTCGGCCGTTCCCTTCACTCTTCAGAAGATTGCCATTTCCAGGGAAACAATTGGGGTTCTCCTTATCCCCACCCCTTGAGCCTGAACACCTAGATGCTATTTACTGTCCTAGGAAGGGGTGACTCCCCATTCCTCCGTCTTCCTTGAGGGACATCATCTCAACTCAGCTTGTTTTTACTATCTTAAGATCCTTCCATTTCTAATGAGTTTTGGTTAGTGGTCTGAATATCTTTATGCAGTTAGCTGGACCATCTCACGGACTGGGGTAGCCTAAGCCACACATGGTCCAGACCCTTACTCTGTATCCTGTAGGGTATGGCCTTTCTCCACAACAGCATTATTTCATCTCATGGAAGTCTCAAGTCCTCCAACTGTGTGGTGGATAGTCGTTTTGTGCTCAAAATAACAGATTACGGTCTGGCTAGCTTCCGATCAACTGCTGAACCTGACGACAGCCATGCCCTCTATGCCAGTGAGACTGCCCCTGCATCATCACTCCCCCTCCCCCACCCTCGCCCCCTACCACCTACCTTTCATATTGCTCTCCAGGCCTTGATCATTTCCTCCAGGGGAGGCTGGGAGAGGTAGACCAGTAGCAGTAACCCCGGGATACCCCCCAAGGGAGGCTGGGAGAGGTAGACCAGTAGCAGCAACATGGGAATGAGCCCAGGTGGAACCCAGGAGCCCTGTTTAGGCAAACTAGCCAGTCTGTTTACTCTTTGCAGAGAAGCTGTGGACTGCCCCCGAACTGCTTAGTGGGAACTCCTTGCCAACCACAGGCATGCAGAAGGCAGATGTCTACAGCTTTGCCATCATCCTACAGGAAATAGCACTCCGCAGTGGGCCTTTCTACTTGGAAGGCCTGGATCTCAGTCCCAAAGGTAAGAATCCGTTGCTAGCTGGGCAGTGGTGGCTCACGCCTTTAATCCCAGTACTCGGGAGGCAGAAGCACGCAGATCTCTGTGAGTTCGAAGCCAGCCTGGTCTATAAGAGCTAATTCCAGAGCACACTACAAAGCTATAGAGAAACCCTGTATTGAAAAAAAAAAAAAGAATCAGTTTCGATTTACACCCTCTTTGGCTAGGGGAATCTTGTTCTTCATCCAAATTTTCTGTCACCCTCAGAGATTGTCCAGAAGGTTCGAAATGGTCAGCGGCCATATTTCCGGCCAAGCATTGACCGGACACAACTGAATGAAGAGTTAGTTTTGTTGATGGAGAGATGTTGGGCCCAGGATCCAGCGGAACGTCCAGACTTCGGGCAAATCAAGGGCTTCATTCGCCGGTTTAACAAGTGAGTGGAGCGGAGGCTCCCAGGGACAGAACCCTTACTGTTCTTAGTGGACGAGACTGGTGGATCCCAAGGGTGGGTTGAACCGGAAGTCCTGCTGGTCTTGAGGACCTCAGAGCAGGTGTCATACCCTGGCCTCCCTGCAGGGAAGGAGGTACGAGCATTTTGGACAACCTCTTGCTGCGCATGGAGCAGTATGCCAATAACCTGGAGAAGCTGGTGGAGGAGCGCACACAGGCATACCTAGAGGAGAAGCGCAAAGCTGAGGCTCTGCTCTACCAAATCCTACCCCAGTAAGAGCTTTGTCCCCCTTTCCAAAACTTCCTTGGGTTCTGCCTCATCCACCTCCTGAGAACTCTTTTGCGATCCTGGGACCCCTACAATGCTGCCTCTTGCCAGAGTGAGCCCTCCTGGCTGCAGGCTGAATGCTCTCCCGCCTGTGTCTTCAAAGGAGCTGTACAGCCTCGTCCCTCCTTCTTAGGGTCCGGTTCTTCCTCGCTCTTGTCTCAGCAAGTGTGCACAGAACAAGCCCAGCTGGAACTGCTTAGCCCCACGTGGGTCCCCTCACAGCTCCCCACCGCTTGTGCGCCCTACTGTGCACCAGGCGGCGTCTTCTCAGCCCCTTTCCTTTTCATCCACCAAAGCCAGCTTTCACGCTGCAGCTTGGCTGGGCTGCAGCCACACACCCTGTCCTCCTCACTGCCTGGAGCTGGGCTGAAGGTGCCCCCATGTTTCCTAGTTCCGTGGCAGAGCAGTTAAAACGGGGAGAGACTGTCCAGGCAGAGGCTTTTGACAGTGTCACCATCTACTTCAGCGACATCGTGGGCTTCACTGCACTGTCGGCGGAGAGCACGCCTATGCAGGTGAGAGCTGGGGGAGAACAGGGGGAGGGACTGGGTGCCCCACTGGACTAGTCGGCTCTAGAGCGCTTTTATCCTTCAGCTAGAGGACGATTAGGAACGTGGACACACAATTCAGAGCCTCTGCTTTCCCATCCTGTTAGGTGGTGACACTTCTTAATGACCTTTATACCTGCTTTGATGCCATAATCGACAACTTTGATGTCTACAAGGTGAGAGCTGGAGCCAGTTTCCTAACCCCCCCATACCATAGCCACTCCACAGTCAATGCTCCCCAAGTTTCCCGCATCCTGGTGCTCTTTAGTGGATTTGATTCCGGCAAACAAGGACACTCGGATCTGACACCTGTGATTCTCAGGGTTCCCTAATCAAAACATGCTTTAGTTCCTTTCTCTCTGGGGCATTAATACAGACACCTGCCAGAATGTGGGCACGGATTGACTGTGGGGTGAGGGGCAGGACACAAATACATGTTATACAGCTCTTTGTTAAAGTCGTTGAGTTGGCTTAATTGTCCTTGGAAGTAAAAATGTACTGGGCTTGAATACTGATTTTCTAGATAATTATGTGGCCTTAGACAGGTATCAGGGTTTCTCTGAGCCTCAGTTGTTGCAGCAATAGATTAGGTGTATGAAAACCAATGGGCTGGTGAGATGGCTCAGTGGGTAAAGGTGCCAAGTCTGATAACTTAGGTTCCTTCCCTGGAATTTATGTGATGGAAGGAGAGAACTGACTCCCATAGGTTGTCTTCTGACTTCTTTGTGTGTGTGCACATGCACACAAAAGTAAATGTGAGAAATAGGTCTTAAAAGTGCCTAACGTTGAGTATGGCATATGGCAGATAAAAGTGCTGGGTGTGGTGATACCTGCTTGTCATCTCAGTATTTAGGAGGCTGGGACAGATGGATCGCAAATTTAAGGTCAGCCCTGGCTACCCAGTGAGACGATATCTAAACATAAATGAGGATATTAAAAGCTTACTCTACCTTCTCTGATGTTTCCCTAACAAAACGGCTGCAAAACCTTTACCCAAATTTATCAATTGCTTTTATTTCCTCCTATTTATTTTAGATGTCTTCCCCCTCCCTGGAGTATTTGTGAACCAAACCCACAGCTTTCTCCATGCTAATCTATTCTGCTACTTGGCACCATTCCAGGTCCTCTTTTATTTTTAAAAAACTCATCTAATTATTATGGAAACCGTTTGAGAGGAAGTTTTAGACACAGTACCCCTCTAATCCCTAAATACTTAGTGTGGGCTCCCTGCAAGCTTCACTGTGCACCCTAGGTTTGGTACAGTTATCAAAGTCAAGTGGCTACTTCTTCCCTCTGACAGACAGGCTGCCTGGTCCCTGTTACTGAGCCTGG
The DNA here is from genome assembly GCF_018167655.1 of Microtus oregoni. Taxonomy (NCBI): domain Eukaryota; kingdom Metazoa; phylum Chordata; class Mammalia; order Rodentia; family Cricetidae; genus Microtus; species Microtus oregoni. The sequence continues at coordinate 5,068,140 of NW_024543076.1, read as the reverse complement.
TTTAACTTCTTTAAGCCATTGGGTTCTTTAGATTAGGATCCCGCTCCTGCCATTTGTTCAGCAGATGCCCCTGAGTGTTTATCAGGTCCTGGGGGTAGCGAGGAGGAGTTAAGTATTCCCCAACTGATTTCCTCTTATCCACAGATCCTCAGAACCATGGCAGTAGCTCCTAGTCAATCTGGCCAATCATGGCCTCCCAGGCTGTCAGGGTGACTCCTGGCCGCGTCCATCTTATCTCCCTGTCTCACTTCCATCAACGTAGCTAGAGATAATCTCTTAAAAAGTTTTATTGCTGGGTGGTGATGGCACATGCCTTTAATCCCAATACTTGGGAGGCAGAGACAGGTTTGAAATCAAGGTCAGGATAGGTTCCAAAAGCTACATTGAAACCCTGTCTCTGAAAACAAATAATAATAAAAAAGTTTTATTATTTCACTTATCTTTGTGCATCTATGTGAATATATTCCATGTGTGTGCAGTTGCCAAGGGAGGCCAGAAGATGTCATAGCCCTGAAACTGTTACAGGGGATTTGAACTGCTATGGGTGTGCTGGGAACTAAACTCAGCTCCTCTGGAAGAGTAGCCAGAGTTCTAACTACTGAACCTACAGATGACCTTTTAATTTTCCCTCTAAATCAGGTGGAAACCATTGGGGATGCCTACATGGTGGTATCTGGCCTTCCAGGCCGAAATGGTCAGCGCCATGCACCAGAAATTGCTCGCATGGCCCTAGCATTATTAGATGCAGTGTCTTCCTTCCGCATCCGCCACCGACCCCATGACCAGCTGAGGTTACGTATAGGCGTTCATACTGGTAAGGCTGATTCTCACCCACAAGACAAGTAGACAAGTAGGGTCTACTTGTCCAGGTCTCTTCCAACCAGCTTGTTTTCATAGGGCCGGTCTGTGCTGGGGTTGTTGGTCTGAAGATGCCCCGGTACTGTCTTTTTGGAGACACAGTTAACACTGCTTCTCGGATGGAGTCTAATGGTCAAGGTGAGGACATCAGCCTTTCCCTCCAACCCTGACCTGGATCTGTCTTGCTCCTTTCTCCTTTCTGGAGTTCCTCACGTCTCTCAGAGCTGGAGAGTTCTTAGGTGCCCTGCCCTTGGGCATATATTGCCTCTCATAAGTGTGCACTGGGAGGGTGGCTGGCTGGGTAAGGTGTGCATTGGGAGGGTGGCTGGCTAGGTAAGGTGTGCATTGGGAGGGTGGCTGGCTAGGTAAGGTGTGCATTGGGAGGGTGGCTGGCTGGGTAAGGTGTGCATTGGGAGGGTGGCTGGCTGGGTAAGGCACTTTCCACCTGTGCCATTTTTTTCTCTTGCCTTTTTCTTTGACTCTTCTTTCTCCATCCATTCCTGGTCCACACCACCCCAGCTCTAAAGATCCATGTCTCCTCGACCACCAAGGATGCCTTGGATGAGCTAGGATGCTTCCAGCTAGAGCTGCGTGGAGATGTGGAGATGAAGGTGACCGCAAGACATGGGGGAATGGATCATGGGAGGGTGGAAGTGGGAGAAGAGAGGGAGATTAAAGGCACTAACACAGAAGAATCTCAACTATGCTCATTTCTCTGCCTCCAGGGAAAAGGAAAAATGCGAACATATTGGCTCTTAGGGGAGCGAAAAGGACCTCCTGGCCTCCTGTAAACCCCAGCCAGACAACCTCCTGCTGCTGGTACTTTGGACAATGACCACCATCTCTCCATACAACAAAAACAGACATTGTCATGAGATGGAAAACACACACACATACACACACACACACACACAGACAAAAAACAAAAACAAACAGAAAAAAACAGAACCCTGCCATATATGGAAGTCATAGCCCGCTGCAGCTCAGCCTTGTACATATACCTGCCCCTCCCTGGCTTCTTGTAAATATCTGTATCTAGACCAGAATATTTTGTCCAAGTATAAAACAACAACAACAAATCCTGGTGTCTTTATCTGGGGTCCAAGCCATCCTAAAGGAAGAATACTGGTGTGGGCATGGTTACTCACAGATTCAACGAGTCAGCAGCTTCAGGAGGAGACTGCTTTATGGGAAACCCTCACCAAGCACAGAGAAGTAACTCTACCCACACATACTGTAGTATAAACAATAGGAGAATCCGAATTCCCCATCCACTTCCCTCCTCAACCCTTAGTCTGGAGTTGTCCTCGACCCTCCACACCCCTGCCCTTCTCCCTGGCAGGCAAGAGAAGACATTGCACCCATTTGGTGGGGGAAATTCTCAAGTTCGTAAGGCAAAGGATGTCCCAGAGACAAGGGCACTGGTGTTGAGAAGCTGCAGTTCTTCCGGAACGGTGTGTCCAGTGTCCTGATGTTACTGACACCCTGGAGGAGTGTTAGGATGAGGACAGATGCCACCTTTCCCCAAGCCAGAACAGAAGAGCCTCTCTCCCCCACCCAGCACCTAGTCACACCCACACACCGGTAGCTGTGGTGCTCTCTGCTTCCAGAACGTTTCAGGCTGTTCTTGGCGGTAATCATGAGGCTGTGAGGGAAGAGATATTGAGTAACTCCTGGTCTTTGGGGCTCTCTGTCAACCTCTGGGTTTGCTGTTTTCCCAAGTAAGGTGAGTTGGGTTCTCACCTTTATAGGGGCCGGAGGCCCTGTTTGGACCATCTTTGCTGTGTAGTCATGGTGTGTTACTGACTCGGCCTCAAAGAGCTTCCTGGGAGGGTCTTGTTCTGCCTGCGCCTCTTTACTAGGTAGCCCTTGGAGAGGTCAAGGCCAGTCCCAGTTTTCCCTTCCACCTTGCCCTCCCTTTCCCCCTTCCCAGGCTCTCACCAGATCTGGTGGTGCAGGAGCATCTCCAGCATAGCTTCCCGCTTTCCTGTGGGAGGGCAGAAGAGGAGTCTGGTTAAGAAGCAGCTTCAGAAACAGAGTTGAGAAGGGAAATCTTGGGGTTTGCCCTTAGAGCCGCCAAAGGGTCCACAGTCCTGCCTCTTTTGCTGCCTACTGGACTCTTTCCGGCCCCATCGCTCATGCTTCACACCTCGAAGTGGCTGGCAGTTCTTTCTGGGGGGCTGGTATGAGTCTTTCTGGGTGGTGCTGCCAGGCATGGCTGAGTGAAGTTGCATGCTCAGCAGGCCCTGGTGTCCGTGTCGGAAGAAGTAACTCTCAGAGCCGTCTTGCAATCTTGGAACTTGATCCAACTGGTTGGTGGCTCTCTGTGGACCACATGTTAAATGACCATGAGCCCCCTTCCCCTGCTGGCCCTCATTACAATCTATAGGCTTCTCTAGGAAACTGGGGCCCATCTTCAGAAAAGGGGAGCAGGCCAAACCGTCATACCTCTTCCTCCCAGTTGTGAAGGAGGCACCGGCCACGCGGCAGTGTTTTACAAAGAAACTCAGATTTCTCTTCAGCCTCTGGGGGTTTCAATGGCCCCCTTACTCCAGGCTCTGAGACTTCCAGAGGTTTCCAGGGTTGTCGGTGTGGTACACAGTAGCAGAACTGATACCATGTGCTACTATTAGGCAACTGAACTGGTGGGAGGCCTCCGACCCCTTGAGGAATGCTGGAGCTGACCTTATGACCAGGTTCAGAGTCAGCAGGGCCAGGTTCAGGCCCAGGGGCAAGAGCTGGTACAGGGGCAGGCCTAGGCTTATAGGTAGGACCAGTGTCCTTGCCAGCATCAGAACTCTGGCCAAGACCAGAGCCTGAGCCAGAGCAAGGACAAGAGCTGTGAACAGAGCTCCTTCCAGGATAAGAAGAAGCAGGAACAGTGCTTGAGCTGGGGGCTGCCCTACAGGGATTCTGAGGAATGTAAGAAACATAGAGGGGCTGGTAGCCAAACGTCCCATGGCCTATCTGATGGGACCCAGGGCAGGGAACCTCGAGAAGACTGTCGGAAGAAGGCTCTGTGAGCAAAGAATACTGCCCACGAGGCTCTGCACATAATACAGATGGGACAGTTATGGCCGCTAGGGCCGATCTAGGACTGCCACCCGAAGAAGGAATGGGATCGGAAGTGCTCTCCAGTCCTTCGGAGCTGGGCTGTAGACCTAAAGATCTGAAAGAAAGAAATACAATCAAGGTTGTTAAAATCGCTGCAAAGTTAGTCCTTTGACCTTCCTTGTTCTCATAGCCGTGGCTCTTACGGCAGCGGCAGCGGAGGAGAGTCCTCGGTAGACTCGGTCGTCTCCATTTTCAGAGGCCGGCTTACCGGGTTGCCATAGAGACGGCAAACAACTCTAGGAGACTGCGCACAACTAGAGCTGGGCTGACTCGAAGTGGCCGGGCCAGACAGGAGAAAACAAACTCTTTCCAGGGGCGGAAGTCTTAGACTTGGTGCTTTGCGATTGTCTCAGCTACATTCTGCCTCACCAGGGCTTTTAAAGTTCCACTAGCGTGAACCCTCGCCTCCTTGGCCAACTTGATTCCTTGTGATGGGGATGCACTGGCGACAAGAACAGGATGGACATCGGTATGAACTCGTGTTTGCTTGGTTCATTCCCTAATGAACCAAGAGAGAGAGTGAAGGTTTTTTTTTTTTTATTTTATTTTTTTTATTTTTTTAAATCTTGCTGGGCGGTGGTGGCGCACGCCTTTAATCCCAGCACTGGGAGGCAGAGGCAGGCAGATCTCTGTGAGTTCGAGGCCAGCCTGGTCTAGAAGAGCTAGTTCCAGGGCAGGAACCAAAAATCTACAGAGAAACCCTGTCTCGAAAATCAAAAAAACAAAACAAAACAAAAATCTTATTTAACTATTTAAGGATGCAGTTCAGTGGTAGGAGTGCTTGTTGTCCAGTATACCCGAGGTCCTGGGCACCATCCTCAGCACAAAGATATGGAGATAACAGCGAAATTGAAGGAATTACGGGACAATAGGCAGGTCTCTGTCTTGTCGTCCAGGCAAATTTCTACTGCTATTTATTTATTTTTTCTAGGGATTTGACCTAGAATGAACCACTAGAAACTAGCAGAGCTGCACTATGTACTCCTTTATCCACTGCCTGAGCCATAGGATTTTTTATCCTGACCCTGGTCAAGAGACATCACAGCCCCGAATCAATTTTCTTTCACCTTTGTGGTACAAATCTGTTATACAGTTAAGACAGGAATGCAAAATCAAGGGAGAATGGTTTATTAATGTCACAGGAATTCTTTCCCTTTTCTCCACCCAAGCATCCAGGTCTGTGATCCTGGGTCAGCTGGCAGGTTTAGCCAGGCGGCCACTGCAGCTGTCGGCCTCCGAGGACGTGAATGTGCAGGTGATACACGGACTGCGCACCCATCTTCCCATCGTTGACCACTGGAATGAGTTTGCCGCCAGGGATTGGGGTCATGGGAGACGTCAAGGACTAAAGATCACCTTGAGAAATGGGGATTCGAGGGGAGAAGGCCAAAGGACAAAAATCACTCACCAAGTCGATATCCATCTTTCAGACCCTCTGCCTTTGCCATCTTCTTGGCCACAAGGAGTAGATGTCCTAGAAGCTATAGGGAGACGGACAGGGGTCGCTCCCTTCACAGGAGTCAAACCTCTAGCTTAATCCAGGGCTTCCCCCCAAACAGGCCCCTGGCCCTGTTCTCCCCACCTGCTGGTCTTCTTCTTCAGCCTGGCTAATTCGAGGAATGGGCTTCTTAGGAATGACCAGGAAATGCACAGGAGCCTGAGGGGCCACGTCACGGAACACCAGACACTGGAAGCAGTGACAGGTGAGAGATCACTGTAACTTCATTAGACCCAAGGGCACCTGTGAAACTCTCAAGAGGGCTGGGCCCTGTGGGGACCTTCACCTGTTGATCTTCATATAGAATGTCAGCTGGGAGGCTTCGGTCCAAAATCCGGGAGAAGATGGTTGGTGCTGCTCCTCCAGGAGCTGCTTTCTGGGCCTTGGCCACTTCACCCCCATCAGTCACACCTGCATTTCCCCGAACCTGAAGGTGGGTGGGGGGAACCCAAGGGAGAGAGCCAGCAGTAATTTTCCCATGCACTTAGTTGGGGCTGAAAGGGGCTGGGCTCTAAGAGTGTTTCTAACTTCATTCTTCTAAGAACCTATTAGTGGTTCCACTCTAGGGCCAGTCCCTGGATTTCAGAGCCTGAGCAGTAAAGGCTGGGCCAGATCAGATGATGGTGGGTCCGCTTACAGAACACGCAGTAATTGCTATGTAGGATGTAGGAGTGCAACTGATTCCTGCAAGTGTGCCTAAAGACATCCAGCACTGTACAGGTAAAAGGATCCAGCAATCTGTCATGCCAGACTGTGCGATGGGGAGGCAGGAGGCTCGGGAACTCCTCATTCTTAACTACATTTAGGAAACTCTAGGCTAGTGTGGGATACATAATACACTGTCCCCATAAGCAAACAATATTGAGGTCTCAGTTCCTATGCTACCACTGAATACATCAGATAAATCCTCGAGAGCTTCAGGAATGGTTGAATCCTGCCCTAAAGAGAGCCTCAAGCTCTTTACCTTGTTTCCACTTATTTCTACTGTGCGTTTTCTGATCTTTAAGCCTTGCTTCTTGATTTATGTTTTAAGTGTATTTGTCCTATCTGACATTGGCTGATCTCTCATTTGGGTGTCACATTTGATTCTTATTTTGCAGCTGTTGTTGCTATGCAGGCCAGGGGGTAACCCTGCCTCCTCAGGCTCCTAAATGCTGGGATTGCCGTCATGTGCCACCATGCTCCGCTTCTTTCACTGGATTTTAATTCTAGTAATTTGAATCAGCGGAGTCATGTAAGAGTTCAGCTACGTGACCTCGGGTCTGTCAGAGGCGATAGGAGGCAGGGCGATCCCAGTTTCTCACCGGTTCGGAGAAGGCCGGTATCAGTGTGTTACACTGAAGCGAAACTGTGGGATACACTGAATCACTGTTGGAAAGTGTGGAGGATCAAAGAGCATTGCTGACGCGCATTGTAGGGCTAGAGATCCGAGAACAGGCTAGCTCCCGAAGGAGAGCTCACTTCCTGGAGTAGGCACAGCAGAGGCAGGCCGAAGCACGCTCCGGGTCAACACCACCAGCTCGGTCCCAACCGGGAAGCCCCGGCTGTTTGGGGAAGCGGTCGCCGCCAGACCGCTTCTCTCGCGGACTCGACCGCAGAGTCCCTGAAATTGACCCTTGGGAGAGTCAGTAACTCCGCAATGATGCGCGACGCGCGTGCTGGTCCCGGAACAAGCCAGTGCCTGCGAGCCCCCAGATCCCTCTGATTGCTTCTCACCTGCGCCCCCCGGGGCCCCGCGGCCGCCAGGGCTCTGCGCGCGGTGCGCAAACCCACTGCCAGCAGCACGGCAGCAGCCATCTTCCCGGAGCCTGCGGCCTTGCGGGTGCAGCCCATTGGCCGCGTCCGCCTGGGGGCGGGTCCCGCCGTGCAGCTCATTGGCTGCCCCTGCTAAAGCAGGGCCAATTTTTGTTTAGTGGCATGAAAATTCTTTTTCGATTGGATCCCTGCTTAGTTTCGCTCTGAGATACATTCCCACTCCATTGGAAGAACTAAATATGGGGGTGGGATTTTTTTTGCTAACGGACTCAGGTTCACCACCTTGACCAAGCTTTGGTTGAGGTCCTGAGTGGGTGGGACTTGCCCGCTTTCGGCCTGTCCATTTTAGCTCTGGCCCCCACTACCGGAGGGGGGGGGGGAAGAGGGGGGTAGGGCGGAACCTCGCCACCTGCCGTACAAAAGGCTAAATGTAGTGCAGCCCCTTCTCCGCATTGGCCAGGATGGCGGGGTTCTGAGGACATTCAGAGCTTATTGGCTCCAGAAGTCACATGGGCGGAGCTAAAAGTGAATTGGGATCAAGTTTTTTTAATCTGTAAGGATAGGTTTTAATCTGTAGAATAGGTACCTAACCTTTTCTATCCATTTCAGTCCTTTGACCACTTCAAAGATTTAAAATATATTTAAGATTTTTTTTTAAATTTCGGTCAATTTTATGTTCTTGCTCGCACATCAATATTATGCAGTCAGTTTTCAGGGTATTTTTTTCTCCCTTAAACAGGTGAGAGTAGGCGCATCCTAGGAATGCTGTACTATGTATTAGTTTTTTTTTTTTTACTTCATAAGTGGCGTGTGGTGCCGTTAACTAGGTTTGCTTTGTATATACACATTCTTTAAAACTGTGTCTATGTTTCTGCCTGTGAGGTGTGTGCATGTCGAGTGTAGGTGTCCATAGGTGCTGAGGAGGCACAGACTGGCCTGGAGCTGGAATTACTTGCTTTTGGGAACCACTTGATGTGGGTGCTGGTAGCTGAGTTCCAGTGTTCCCCAATAGCTACGGTATGTGCCTTTAGCTGCTTAGCCATCTTTTCAGCACCTAAAGATTTATGTGTATGTGTGTGGGTATATGTGCAAGTCCGCGCGGGTGCCTGCAGAGGCCTCCAAGAGGATGTTAGATTCCATAGAGCTGGAGTTACATACAGGTGGTTGTGAGCCACCAGGTGTGAATCAAGTTTCCGTACTATAAGAGCAGAAAACTCTCCTAAGCACTGAACCATCTCTTCATTTCCTTATATTTTGAAAGAAGAAATACGGTATTTCCACTTGACAGGCAGAGGCAGAAGGATCACTCAGGAGTTCCAGGACAGCCTGGTCTACATAGCAAGACTCAATCTCAAAATACATCAGTATCCCCTCAAATACTCACCACCTGGTAAATTCTGGTTTGGCACAATAGTGTAAGTTACCCTTATATATTTAGAGGCTGTTTTGTTTTTAACATGTGGCCTGGTATATAAATGTTCAATAATTATTAAATATTTGGTGTTTCACTGTTCTACTTTTTTATATATAGTAATGAATTGCACATTTATTATTCTTATATTTTTCAAATTAGTATAGTTTATATACTTTGCAATGAATTCATACTGTGTCTCCAATGACCTGATCACATTAATTCTTCTATTAATATTTTTATACAATTATCACAGCACATACAACCAGTGTTGAGAAACTTCTGGAATTAGCACTCTCCTTTACACAGTTATATTATTAGAAAGCCCTTTCTTCTTCCCAGGGTTGATATGGGATCCTATGATTTTGCCCTGGGGTCCTAGCAGACCATCCTTTCTTTTGCAAAGACAGATGGCCTTTCTAAATATCAGGAAATGTAATATCACCTTGCCCCGAGGCCTAGATGTGAGACTTGAAAACTGCACCAGAGAAGGGCAAGGGGTAAGAGGAGCTGGGATGAGAAGAGGATGGGATTCTAGGGAGCACTAAGTTTTGCAGCTGGATCTTCCTTTGGGTTTCACAGAGTGCAGGCAACACCGGTTATTCCTGTCTTACAGATCTGGCCACCGAGGCCCAAAGAGTGAACCGAGCATCACAAAGCCCAGCAGTGTCAAACTGTTGTAGGGCCATAAGATCGCCTAGGGAGTTCTGCCACTCCCTGGCAGTCACAATTTGGCGCTGGCTTATTCCTCCTTATTCCACACACTTGCCGTCACCTGCAGCTGCTCTCTGAAAGTTGCCAGCTTTGCCGACCCCACCCACCGTCTCCTTGTTGAGCTCTTATTCCTTTGAAAGCAGCTGTTGCCTGGCATCACGTCCCCCGTCTATAACATCCCTTCACTTCAGGCTTGTTCCTCTGCCTGCTTCTCACTATCCATCAGCACCCATTAGTCTAAATAGTTTAGCCTCTTCTCCAACCAGAGTCTCACTTCCAGTCACACTAAATCCTAGACCATGCACTTGCCATGATCTCTGACTCCCCACATCAGCCTTCCCCAGAGCTCACCTTTCTCTTCCAGTCCCTACTGCCCACTAATCCCTTGCTTGCTTCACAGAGAATACAGATGTCTCCAGAGGGGAGCTTTAGGAGGCCCTACTCCCTGCAGCTCATATTCTCTTTTTTGTCTTAAGAATGAAATTTCTCTGCATCAGAGCAAATACCTTCACCTCTGCCTTGGCCTCATGCTCTCTTTTCTCCATGTCTGAGATCTTGTCCCACACCAAGCATCTCTCCTCCCTTTTGCATCCTTCAAGATCTTTTTGCATGTAGGCCTCTTCCCCCTTTCCTTCTTAAAAAGTTGCTTCCTTGATCTACAGCTTGGGTTTTGTCTGATTTCTTTCTTCTACTTCTTACACAAGCTCCTTGAATAGACACCTTCAAATTAATATTTAGCGTTTACCTCCACCATGCCAGTGTGAAACCACACTGTCCAAAGCCTCCAAAGACTTACTAATTGCAATGTCTTTGCCTTATGGAGCCCCAGCTACCCCTGAAATCACTGTCTATTCTACTCTTCAAACACTCTCCCTCCTTGACTTTCTTGAAGCTCTTCTCCTAGTGAGGGCCAGCAGCTTAAATGTGGCCATGATAGAGGAAGAAGGCTGGAGCCAGCCTTCTTTCCGCTTGATGCTGTCTCTGGCCTGCAGTTAGAGCTGACTCTAAACTGAGTCTTGACGCTAGCTGTCCCATATAGAGCCAGGTCAGAGTCTATTGGCTTCCATTTTATTGTTGATCTTGGCCAGGCTCAGAAAGGCCTGTGCCAGTTGTTGACAGTGTCTGCCCCTGCAGGAGGGAAGAGCAGAGGTGAAAGAATCAGGTATGGGGGTCAGATTTAGGGTCAGGCTGGAGGCTACTTGGGCCAGGGAGTTCAAGGGATCTAGGGTGGGAACTGGGATGGCCAGAGACCCCCTGCATCTGGAGGGCCTCAAGGTCAGAGTTGGTGAGGATGACATCTCGGAGGGCAGGCATCTCTGCAAAAGGCACATAGTCTGCTCCTGGGGATGGAAAGCAGTGCAGGCATGGGATGTGGGGTGGGCTGAGGATGAAAGGCCTGGAGAGGATGGGGGGAAGGGTGAGCATGCCTTTCTGCCTGCCCTTCTGATTATAGATGCTGACAAGGTCCCCTGCCCCGTGTTGTTCCCTCACCATAAGGTCTCCCTCCTCTTCGCCTGGTCTCCTCAGTCTCAAAGAAAGTCTCGTGTTCCTCCCAGCGCCGGTCACAGGCCACACAGAGGAAATTTGACTCAAAACTGTTGCAGCCACAGCCTAAGGCAAAAGCACACCAAGAAGAATATAAGAAATTAATGGCATCCCCACGAGCTGACACATTCTTGCCTCGTCTTCATCCTGCATCTGCTTCTCCCCACCCAAACACCCCTTGGCACTAGAAGTTACCGCGGTGCCTGCAGGGATGCGCTCCGGTGGCTGCATGTTCTTCATGAGTATGCTTACAGCGACACTGGGCTCTCCATGCTTTGGGGTCGAAGGTGGCCCGTCTCTTAAGCCAGAACTCACCCACCTCCTCTGGGCGTGATGGGATGAAACAAAACATGAGGCACCTGCACTGGCTCACGCGGCAGGGCACCGACAGATCTGGGAGAATGGGGAAGGCGAGGCATCAGACCAGCACCTCCTGGAAGGACCTCTTCCCCCTCTGCAGATCCTCCCTGATCCGCGTTCATCTCTGTCTCTCCCTCCGAGACATCAAAGGCTACCGTAACCCCTCCATCCTTGACAAGTCTGGCAACTTCTTTCCTACCTGAGATGATCTGGTGTTCTTTCAACAAATGTCCACAAAAGCACCTGGACTGGTCTCCAATCCGGAAACAGTCCCATAAGTAATGAGGGCAGCGCCATCCAATGTAAAGACCTATATATGGAGGGATTAACAGGGAAGAGTGAAAAAGAAAAAAACATCCTACACTCCCTACAAGTGTTCTGATGGGCTCCCTGGAGTGGGGGTGGGCAACTCACCACCCCACCTTATACCTGTTTCCACTAGGGAGCCCTCCCTCTGGCCCTTAGACTTTTTTCATTAAAGTTTTATTATCTATCCCAAAGTTTGGTCAGTTCCCTTCCTATCCCAGGATGGGCCCCATGTTCATCAGCCTAACCAAGGTAACCAAAGGCAGTCTCCAGTTTCAGAGCAGGCGGATTACAGAAGACATTGTTTGAAGATGAATGAGAGCCTCTGGTGATTGTTAAAGCTGTCTTACCTCCCCTCTCCATGCGAGTTCAACCTTTCTGAAGTGTTTATGGCGAGCAAGGGAGAAGCTAGCTGATCAGGTGGACAGTGGGTGATGGGGATTGGGTCCTGAAGAGAGTTACTAGTGAAGGACCAGGGAGAAAAGGTAGAAGTTGGACAGATCTGGTGCCAAGACGTAGGAGGAAGCCAGCGCTTTTACTCTCTGGGCTGCCGCCTCTGCCATCCCTTCTGTGTCCTAGTGTTATGTAACTAACGCCCTCTATGATCCTGAGAAGGGTGCCTGGTGGCTCTCCAGGGATCAGGAGGAAGGAGCAGGCCAGAAGTCATGGCTGGAAGACCAAAGGATCTAAGCTGTGAGGACTGGAAGGCAGATATGGGAAGGAGAGTGAGGCTAGTACCCTCGGATGCAGGCTTAGCAGGCCGCAACCAGAGCCTGGGTTTAGCAGTGGGGTCTGGAAGAATCCTGCTTCACGGAAAGTCCTATTGCAAGTCAAGGCAGGGCTAGGCAGAGGTGACGGGAGAACTGGCAGCACCTCCTCATCCTCTCATTCCTCACGAGAGCAGAGAGTATTCCAGTTTTGGTTCAGAACCTTGCTTGCGTTCTCGTGGGGGGAGAGGGAGAGGGGGACTGCAGCTGTGGGACCCTGATGCCTGGCAGTGATCTCAACAGAAATGTCACCTCTTCTAAAAGTTATCCCTGGCTTCCCCACAAGAGAAGTGGCTGTATTTTCATCTATATCTCTAATCCTGCCATGAAAGAGATGTCAGAGAAGACAGACTGCCTGATTGAAAGCGAACATGTTCCTTTAGTGCCATAATCCGCAGGTCTGTCCTCAGGCCAGGTGTTCTTATCTTACCCATAGTTCCTAGGGTCTTAAAACCTGTTCAGGTGTGGCTTGTGGCTTGGTTGCTTCTGGTGCCAGAATCCTGCTGTACCCGGAATGTTTGAGAGCACAGGGAGAAGCAAAGTCACAATGAATGGGTGGGAGCCAGGACTCCACTAGAGGAATTCTGAACATTACAAAAGCCGAACACAGTGGCTGAGCAGGTGATGTGCAGATGTGAACCTGGTTCTGCCTGAAGACCAACGCTTGACCAGTTTAAGCATGGATGCGCGAATCAGTGTCTAGCTTTGAATGAAGAGTTTGAATACCTCAGATTCTACTATTCTATTCTATTCTATTCTATTCTATTCTATTCTATTCTATGTCCTTAAAGTAGGGAAACTGCACCTGGCTCTTGGCTCCATTCTCTGATTTCAAACTCCCTTCCTGTTAGAAGTGGACTAATCAGGCAGAGGAGGCATTACCTTGGGTGCCATTCTGACTCAGTACAGCTAGTACAGCTGCATGGCCATGCTTGTATATCAACTCTTGATTTCTAGAAGGTTTCCATACTACATAAGTTGTCTTTACATGAGGGATACCTCTGCATCCTTGACCTCTCCTAGGCCTGGATCACAGGGCCATCTGTTGATGACATTCTCACCAGCATGTTCCACTCAACACCCAGTGTTCGTTCACCTTAAAACCTCTCAACCTTAGTCCTCAGCTCACCAGGTTTCTATGTGCCCCACATCTGTTCTCACTTCATTCAGACAAGCCAAAAACTTGTAATCCTCCTGGCTCAGCCTTCCAAGGGCTGAGATCATAGTTGTGTGCCACTACACCCAGCTTGACTCTCTCCTTACCCTCTCACAGACATTAGCTCCAGCAGTCTTTCCTTCCCATGCCTATGTCTATCTCCCCAGCTGGGGGCCTCTCTCCTCTGTCTCTGTGGGGACTCATGCACATTGGTTAAGGGATCTTTGCTACATATTTTTTTGAGGCAGGGCTTCACTGTGCAATTAGAGGACAAGTTTTATCCTTGAGACCTTTCTTGCCCCACTGCTTGCACAACTAAAAACTCAATGCCTGGCAAATAGTTGGTGCATAATAACTGTTCGCTAAAAGAATATTTGGAAACCTCAGATCTGCATATCACATATATTCTTAGGGAGTCTTGACTCAAGATCTTCAACATTGGAAGGATACGGACCCAAAATATCTTTGTGCAGGACTGAGTACACAAACCACTTGCTTAAGCAGGAAAACACAGACATTTAAAACAAAGAAGAAATACAGAGGTCTTGAAGAGCGAGGAGTGGACAGGGGGATCTAAAAGAGGAAAGAGGAGAGTGGACAGAACCTACATTTGCAAGAAAAAAGTATCAGTAATAGATGTTAGCATAACTAAACAGATTTCACTATCAGTGGAAACTCAGAAACAAATGAGACTTTAAAAAAAAATAGAGATGAAGGGGCGAGGGTCCCTACATGGAGGTGGGGTATGCAAATTACATAAAGGAGGATAAGAGTGCAGGGGTTTCTAGTTGTCTTTATCTCTTAGTCCTGCTGATGTAGTTCCATTATAAGCAGAACAGAAGGTTGAAAAACCTGAGCAAACGCAATGCTTTCTACTGAATTTATCTACACAGTTCAGAATCCTAGAGTATCTGAGTGGCTGTCCTGCTGAGATTAAGAACCCTTATAGATGGTGAAATACACAACACAGGTAAACATGCTTACACACACTGTGCCATGTGTTTACACAGCTCACCTGCACACCCATTTCAGAGATGCAGCCTCCCCTCACAGGACTACCAAGAGCATAGCTTGGGGGGAGGGTGCTTGCCTAGCATACACAAAACCCCAGCACTATGTAAAACCAGCTGTGGGGGCACACACATGTGGCCCTAGCGCTCAGGAAGCAGAAGTAGGAGGATCAGGAGTTCAAGGTTATCCTTAAAGGTCATCAATGACTGTATAGGAAGTTTGAGGCTAGGGTCACGACCTGGATCACATGAGACCTCGTCAAAGGGGGATACGGATTATGAGCAGTGGTTTGAACTCCTCTTTGGTGGGGACCCTCAAGGTCTTTGGATACTCAGACGGTCATGGATCTGGCATGCAGATCCATACATCAATGGAGTAAAGGGACCACAATCTTTTGCCATATCCGTATGAGAACAAGGCTCCTAGAAACTGGCCAAGGTCCTGGGGCCACTCTGTGTTAGGATTGTTCTGGTATATACTATGTGGGTGCTAGATCTGGGGCTGGCCCTCAACTCTTCGGTTGCTAACAATATTAGTTACTTTCGTACATCTATCTATTGCTGCTTGGACTTCATGTGCAATCTCCACTTTTCCTCAGGCCAACCCACCTGCTCCCATTCTAGATTCCAGCCAGGTGGCATGGCCATGTCTACGTTGAAGGGGCAGGTTCCCAAATCTGTTGGATTGGAAGTTGTCCATGGGCCTGTTACAGGTCTCTGGAAGGCCACCAGGGCTCACCTGTCTGGATGGCCTTCAGGGCTGAATCCTTCTCCCATTGGAAAAGATACTCCACTTGAGTACCAAAATGTTCTCTGTGCATTGCCTTAGCCATATCCACCAGCTCTGCCCGCTTAGCAGGGACCACTGGGCGGCTTGTGTAACCTGGGAAGGGAGGGGCTGAGTAACCAGTGGGCAGTGAAAGGACCTTAAAACTAAGAGGAGCCATATGCAAGAATAACCCAGTCCCCCACTTCTGGGTAAGTCACGGGCAGTGCAAGAGTCACAGGGATAGAGGAAAGGCAGGAACAATTACCGCTAACTCTTTTCTCCTTCTTGCTCACACGAGACTCGGGCTTGGCTGCAGGAGCAGAGATGGTACTGGTCCCCACTATTGGCTCCTCTTCCCTTGCTTCCTCCTGCTTTGCAGCTGGCTCTGTATCCGCGGGGGCCTGGCTGGAAGGTCCTGAAAGGGAGTGCTTGGGGATGTGTTCAGATCCAGGGTCCTGGGTCTCTGGGCCTTTAGGAGAAGAAAGCTTACGGGGAGATGCAGGGAGATTGACTGCTGGTGAGAGCTTACGAGACTTTTTTTTGACCTTAGAACTGTGAATCTCATCTGTAAGGCTCTCCAAAGGGATCTCGGCGATGGCTTTTTCTAGAGAGGTCACAGGCTGGGGAGACTTTGAGAGAGTTTCAAAGTCTGGGGCCTCGAAGGAAACCTGGGATGGTGTGGAAAGAATCTCAGTGGTATGGGACTTTAAGGGAGTTTCAGAGTCAGGTGGCCCCAAGAGGCTCTCAGAGGCCTCAGTCTCAGGATTTGGCGAAGCGTTTGTTACAAAAAGGGCGTCGGAGACAGGAAGCTGTAAAGAGGACTGTGAGCCGGAAAGATCCGCGGAAGTTTCAGTTTCGAGACTAGTGGGCTCCCGCAAGTCTTCAGCGGAAGGGTCCTTTAATGAAGGGCGGTTCTCTGCATCCTTGGTGACCTGAGGACTGTCTGTGATCTCATTTGCTTCCATCTAGTGGTAGAATAAGGTACAGGCTTCATTAGGTTGAGGCTGGAGGGTCTGTAAGTCAGGGCAGAGCCCCAGTTTCAGGATGTTAGGGAATGAGGAGAAAATTAATAATGCGCCGAAAACATCGGAAGGAAGGAAGCAGAATTCTGGGTTTCAGGGTGCAGAGCCAGAGGTTCACTCATGTGCCCTCACACAGCATACTACGGTAGGTTGGCAGGGAGCTGTAATTTATTTATTTATTTATTTATTTATTTATTTATTTATTTATTTATTTTGGTTTTTCGAGACAGGGTTTCTCTGTGGTTTTGGAGCCTCTCCTGGAACTAGCTCTTGTAGACCAGGCTGGTCTCGAACTCACAGAGATCCGCCTGCCTCTGCCTCCCGAGTGCTGGGATTAAAGGCGTGCACCACCATCGCCCGGCGGGAGCTGTAATTTAAAGATGGAAAGACAGAAGCAGCCAGAAGCCCATCAGTAGCTGGTAGCGGAGGACCCAAGAGGGAGCCCCAACAAGCTACCTGGCCAGTCCAAAGGCAGAGTCTGAAGCATGTCTTAGGACCCTGGAACTATAGTTATGGAGTGCTAGAGTCTGAAGATGAAGCCGGAGTTGGGAAGAGTGCGGAAAAATGCCACAGTGCTATCCTCCGCTTCTGTCCAGGGACCACGCGCCTCTTCCTTTGGTCTCATTCATGTTCAAGGCTTCAACTACTTTCAGCTACATGCTGTGCGTACATTCTCTCCCTCCCTCCCCCACCCCAAGACAAAGTCTTACTATATAGCCCAGGCTAAGTTTCTATGTAGCCCAGGCTGGCCTGAACTCCTCATAGACCTCCTGCCTCAGACTCTTGAGGATGGTATTACAAAGGCGCATCTCCATGCCAGGCTACCGCTGACTTCTAAGTCCATGTTTCTAACTCAGACCTCTTTTTCCCTGTGTGCTTTGGATGCTTCATGCCAGCTATTTCCAACTGACTGTTCCACTGGCTTCAGAACTGACCTTGGAAATATGTGAGCACCACAGTCTTCTTCCCTAGCGCTCATCTGCAACTAAAACCGAACACTCCCCAAATGGATCCTTTTCTCTCCGTTCCCTCCAATTTGTTCATGTTCTCATGATCTCCCGCCTGACTGTATAATAACATTGCCTCTCTACAGCCTCAATGTATTTCCTCACTCAGTCTTCCGTTTATGAAACTTATATTTTATAAACAGCCTAAACCAAAACTTGAGTCAGGCACCATGCTAGGCATTGGGGCCAGGTGAACTCTGGAAAGAGAGTGTGATACACAGTGACAATGTGAATGGCTTCTCTCCAAGATGCCTAATTTACCCCAGGAAGATCTGAGAGGCAAGCTCTCTGTCCCCTTCCAGCAAGATCTTTTGAACACACAAAACATTCTGGCTCAGCCTAAAGGATTACATTCACGTGTTTTGGACCCGCCATTCAAGGTCTGTTACCATCATGCCTGACCCCCTTCGGGTGCTAAGGACTGAATGATGGCCTTTGTATGCCGGCAAGAAGTGCTCCATCACTGAGCTACAGCCTCAGCCCTTGGTTTTTTTGAGACAGGGTCTCACTCTATAGCCCTGGCTGGCCTAGAATTTGCTCTGTAGACCAAGTTGGCTTTGAACTGGCAGCAATTCTCTTGCCCCTGCTTCCCAAGTACTGGGATTACAGGTCAGTGCCATCACTTGGCTGAAACAGACTGTCATTATCTGTAAGCTCATCATCATTTGCAAGTGCTACCTGCAGATTCTTGAGTTTCACCGTTCCCTAGTGTTCCCCATGCATCAGAGATAGCAGCTATCTTAAGATGTTACATCTTTCTTTCCTCCCTCCCTCCCTCCTTTCCTCCCTTTCTCTTATTTATTTATTTATTTATTTTGGTTTTTCGAGACAGGGTTTCTCTGTGGCTTTGGAGCCTGTCCTGGAACTAGCTCTGTAGACCAGGCTGGTCTCGAACTCACAGAGATCCGACTGCCTCTGCCTCCCGAGTGCTGGGATTAAAGGCGTGCGCCACCATCGCCCGGCTTTCTTTTTTATTTTTGAGACAAGGTTTCTTTGTGTAGCCCTAGCTGTCCTGGAACAAGCTTTGTAGATCAGGCTGGCCTTGAACTCACAGAGATCTCCCTGCCTGCCTCCCAAGTGCTAGGATTAAAGACGTGCACCACCATCGCCCAGCTAAGGTGTTACATACTAAACTCATTAGAGATATGGCTCAGCGGAGGACCTGGGTTCAGTTCCCAGCACCCACATGGCAGCTCACACCTGTCCGTAACTCCAGTCCCAAGGCATCTATCTGATCCTTTCTTCAGGGCTCCAGAGGCACTGTACACCCACAGTGCATAGCCATACATGCAGGCAAAACACATATATACATACAATAAAACTAATGGTAAAAAAAAAATCAATTAAGTCCACTGGAGTCTTCCTAAAGGGCAGATTAGGGAACGGGCAGAGGTAGGATGATGGGGAGAAAGTGGGTGGGTGGGTGGGATAATGATGAAAAGTAGAGAATGCGTGGGGAGGGGCAGAAGGTACCAGGAGAAGGAAGGAGTAAAGGGTTGGGGTGGAGGGCTGTGGAGAAACTACATACCTCTGAGCTTAGGCTTGGTGGTTGCAAGTCCTTAGGTCCTTAGGTCAGGATCTTTACCTGGGTTGGAGGGGGAAGTACTGGTCCTGACTGAGGGAATGAACGGTTTTGCTTTGGATGAGCCAGGCTGTAGTTGCTAAGTGAGAGGTCTTGTTGTTAAGTTTGTTGGGGGACCTGGGCATCTGCAGACCTTCGCAAAGGGACTCTGGCCGGAATTGAGGAAGGACAGTAAAGGGAAGGGACAAGAGAGGTCCAGGGCCGATGAAGGATGTGCTTGACCTCTAGAACCCAGACCGGGAGGGGGGGGGGGGCTGGCATCGATCTCCAGGGCAACCGGAACGCCCAGTAGTCTCCATGGCAACAGTAGTCAGGTCATCTGCGTGGGTGAGGTTTCTTGAGGGGGCTGCTTTGGATCTAGGTGGGACCGAAGTTGAGTGAGTCTTTGTGTAGGCTGTGCCAACATATGACTGGGAGGAACATGTTCTGAGAGGAGCCTGGTTATGTGAGTTTCTGGAAGGTTCTTGTATCATTCTGGCGTTCACTGGATGATGTGGGGACCTAAGAGGTCACCCGAGTTCTCTATTAGGGTGAGAAGAAGGTTCTCAGGTAGGTAGCCCAGCAGGCTTCAGTTAGAGGCCAATAGGATTTGGTGGGGGCGGGCTCTGCGGAGAGGGACCAATCAAATCGGCGTAGGGCGGAGCGCCAGGCGAGCGTCATGCCGAGGACGCCGCGGGGCCTGCTTATCGCCGGTTCAGCGCAGCCCCGAGTCGCCCAGGCCTGAACTCCTACCCAGGTCCCGGTGACGACCCCGGGCCCGCGAGGACGCCGGAGGCCACCCCTCGGGCGTGGGGAGCGGAGCCGCGGGTCAGCTCTGCGAGCGTCCCGTGCTGGCCTGGCCGGCCCCGCCCCCGCCCCGGGCCATGGCCCAGCCCTTGTCCCGGCCCCTCATCCTATCCCAATCTCAGCTTTGGCCGCCGGCCACGCCCTCGCCCCACTTCCCAAACCTGCCCCGGCCCCGGCCAATGTCCCAGCGAATGCCCAGGACCAGGTCCCCGCTCCAACCCCAGTCCCTGCCTCTGACTTGGCCGCTATCTCCGCCTCGGCCCTTGTTCCACCCCTTGTCACAAATCCCAGCCCAGCCTCTGACCCCGTCCCATTCCCAGCGTTTGCTTAAGCCCCTCGCCCAGCCCCAGCCCTTGTTCCCGTCCCCATTTCCCTCACTCCTCCCAGCACATCTTCTGCCCTTGTTTGAGCCCCAGTGCTCAGTCCAACGCAACCCAATATCTCAGCCTTTGCCCCCATCTCTGTGTTTGCCCAAGTCTCTTCCGCTGGCTCCCCGCCTCTCTCATACTCTGCCCCTCTCCCAGCCTCGACTCAGGTCTGGGCTCCAGTTGCCGCCAGCCCTATTGCTGCTGTTGCTGTTTTCTGTCCTTGGTCCAGGGGCTGGTGAGTGCGGAAACAGGAAAAATTGAGATAAGGATGGGGTTCCGGGGAGGGAGGGCTTGGAAAGGGTTGGGAGAGGTGGGACTTGGGGAGCTAGGTCACTGGGGACGTGGGAGGAAATAAGGAGAGAAGGGCTTACACAAGAGATTGGTTTGGCGGACTTCAAGAGTGGTGTTGCTCAGCTGGTTCAGCAGGTGGCTAATAGTCCCGAAAAAGCTCTGCAAGATTTCATTTCTTGGTGTCCATCCTGACCCCTTGGGAAGTCTTGGGGGCTTTACTCCTGCGAAATTCTATGGAGACGACATAGTCCTATAGAATAGACACTTCAGTTCTAGGTCCAGACATGGCCTAAACCTTTGAGATGCCAAGTGCACATTCCAAACAGTCTTGAAGACAATATGTTGCATTGCATAGATGGATGTGGGTTAGTTGCTATTATAATAAGCTTTCTTCTTGTGCTGGGTCTTTCCCCAAGCAAGCGCCACTGGGCTATGGATAATTTGATACTTTTAAAGCATGGCTGAACCTCAGCAGCATTCTACAGATGGGGAAACTGAGGCTCAGTGAGGGCGTAATTTGTTTAGAGTTGTATTGTGTGTAAGTGGCAATAGTGGGGCTAGAAAAAAGGGTTCCTAGTTGCTATGACATACTGGTTGGCTCCCTCCCGTCCCCTTTCTCTCTCTGAATACCTTCCAGGTTGAAGTATTCTTCCATTGGCCCAGAGCATACTCTCTTGTCTCCCTAGTCTGTCTGCCAGGAGGCTTAATTCATAAACAGTTTCTCATTTGTCAGGTGTGTCAGTCTTTATGCGTAGCTTAGGAAGTCAGTTGGTTGGGAGGAGTGGCCCAGCTTCTTAACGGCTAGATAGACCGAGGGAAGCAGAGACTGCTCCAGCCTAAGGGCAGAGATGACCTCAGCCCCAGGCCACCTTTGCTGAGTGGCACTGGGACTGAGCCGTGCTCAACAGTCTTTGGCAGTAACATCTGTGGACGGAGGTGGGTTTCATTGATCTCCGTGGGCTGGCTTTAGTGTACAGCTTGAGGTCAGCGCATCCTGCAGAGATGTGCGGGTGCTATGTACCTGTGTGTATAACAGGAATCTGTGGGAATGGTGTGTGTGCGGCATGTGCTCATGCTTACACACTGGTGACATGTATTTTATCTGAGTGTACACGAGCTGACGTGGTTTTGGAGTGCATACATATGTCATTGTGTGAGGGGCAGAGGACATGTGATGTGGCCCACACACTCTCAGCTTGGCCCACTCCTCTTATGAATATATCGCTGAAGTGCGGCTTGTAGAAGGAAGGGCCCAGGGTGGAGGAATGGACATCCATTGTTGATGACTGCAGAAACAGCTGGCAGTCAGGTTTTTGGTTTTGATGAGAGGAGTTTGCACACACTCGTATGATTTAGGTGGTGGGAAAGCACCTACATGTTATGGTAGAAGGGGCACCAGGACAAGTCCGCTGGGACATGGTTCTGGTAGGCCCTGTTCAAATCCCAAATCAAAGAATGAGGTGAATAGGACTGTTTCCCAAAGATCCACCCCGCTTTCAAACTCCTTCTAAGTTCCTCCCAAGCTCCAAGCTGCCGCTCTCTCCTTTTCCTTCAAGCACATCCTGTGACACCCACAGCCTCCATAGCCTCCGGTTTGATGGAATTGGCTCTGCAGTTCCCTGATTCTCCAGGCCAAGTAAGCTCTTTGTGCTTGTCTGGTGCTCACTTTAGGAGGAGCAGCCTGCCCTAACCCCAGCAGAGGGCACTCCAGAGCTCTTATTGCTTGTAACAATTAGTATTCAGGGCTGCTCAGTTTGGAGGCAGAGCTGTCTTCTCCTTTAGCTAGTCCCCCTGCCCCTCATCTGTTTTGGATACCTCCCCACCACTGTCTGAGTGCAGCTCTGAGCCTTTGGTTGCTGGGCAGTGCAAGCTGGCAGTTTCTCTTGTTGAGATTTGTCTTCGGTTGGCACAGCAGTCTAGTCCTTTGGTGCTGTCATGGCCTTTGAGCCACTCTGGCCGGTGGCTTCTGCTTGTATAAGGTACCTCTGGAGTGTGACTCTTCAAAGGTGCCCCAGTTTAGTGTGGCCAACCTGCTGTCCTTCAGCAGCCTCCCTTTACTGATGCCCCATGTCTCTGTTACTTTAAATACCTCATTTTAGGGGTCATGCTCCCATCTCCAGGAGTAGAGACCATCAGAGTAGGGAAGCCATGTGGGTATTTCTTGTGTTGCTGAAATCTCCCCTTCCAACCTCTACTGTGTCTTGAAGACACCTGAGTCCACCCAGCTTTCCTCCTGTCCAGAGACATATTTCTGGGCTTCTTTGGAACTGTTTTGAAATGGGGGGGTGCAGGCCATTGAGAGAGTAGAGACAGAGAGACAGAGAGGCCATGAGAGTGCTTTATATGGGGACACTGCCTGCATTCTGAGCCACCTTCTCCTCTCAGGTGTATCCTGTTACCTTCACTGCCACGACACTCCTGTCCTATGTGCATGCCTGGCTATGGCCTGTGGCTTTCCTGTCCACTGTGAGCATTTCAGCTAGAGATACACACACACACACACACACACACACACACACACACACACACAGAGAGAGAGAGAGAGAGAGAGAGAGAGAGAGAGAGAGAGAGAGCGCCAGAGAGCCTTGTCTACTCCAAATATTCCAAAGTAATTTAGGGTGCCACTTAGTCACCGAATGACTGCCTTTCAGGACCTCCTCCTGGGAGAACACCCTGGCTACGCATTTTGACCCTAGAGCGTCTGATCACTCTCCTCTCTTGGGCACTGTCTTGGTGGCCTGCCAGCTCCTGTTCTTGACTCTGCCACCCAAGCAGCTCCCTTGCAGCCTCACCACACCTTCCCCTCCCCTCTTCTGCCCTGAGCTGGTATACAGACAGCTCTTGTGAAGCTTCTGAGAATTTTTACTGCTCCTAACCACTGGGGCATAGAGAAGGGCAGAAAACAAACAAGTTACAGAGTTCTGTGCTGACTCCCAAGCCCCACAGGTGGAGTTCTAGCTTGCTCAGTGGCTTAAGAGCCTATGCCAACACACACACACACACACACACACACACACACATGCACACATGCACACACACTTGCACACCCTGTTTTGTTAGGCTTGGTGAGAGGAGAATAATACCTCCTAAGTCAGTGACCTTGACGTTATATTAAGTGTCCTAAATTCTCAGTTTTCTAATTTTTTTGCGATAGGCATTTTTTTAAGATCAAGGTTTTGTGAGGAACAAAGCAGACACTGGCTAGGTTAGCATAAACCCCAGCTCCTGGCTGGTGGAGTGTGCTTGTTGGCTTGGTGCTGTTGGTGAGGAAAATGGGCTTGCAGCCAAGTGAAAATGCCTTTGTCCTCCCTTCCGCTGACTCCTTTCTGCTTCCCAGGAGGCCTTTTCCTGACCGATTACTCCACCTGCTCACCCCGAAAGCTCAGCCCATTTCGCTCCTTTGCCAGCACCGAGCTCTTCCACTTCCACGTTCCTGAGGACACGTTCCTGGCTGTTTGGAACCTCATCATCTTCAAGGAACAGGGAGGAACCTTTGGGGACCACTGCCCAGATCAAAGTGTGACTGTGTGAGTGTTTGATCTGTATCCCCAATTTCCAATCCTAGTTACTTTCCAAACTGGAATATGACATTTTGTGGTCTAAACACGCCCCCTGACCGTGACCTTGACCCTTATCCAGGTTGAATAAGGCCTCCTTGTCACCTGACTTCATGTAACTGCTGTGGATACTTGAACTGACCTATTGCCCCTTATGAACTCCATCTCTTCCTGGGATAATTCTGTGGTATATGTCAGTATAGGAAATCTATTTGTTTACTAGTGATGAATGACAGTTTTTTTTTTTAACCCCTATTTCCTAATTCCTACCCCACTGCTCTTCCTTTCATGTCACCCAGGTATTTCCGCTCTGGAGCGCCCCCTGTCATCAATCCCCTGCATACACACTTTCCAACAGACACGGCTGTGCCTGGGGTTTTCTCACTCACCCTCAGCTGGACACT
Source organism: Microtus oregoni (assembly GCF_018167655.1). NCBI lineage: Eukaryota > Metazoa > Chordata > Mammalia > Rodentia > Cricetidae > Microtus > Microtus oregoni. Next base: position 5,043,860 of record NW_024543076.1, on the reverse strand, counting down.
GCCCAACAGAACCTCAGGCATCTTTAACGTCAGCAGCCCCTTACCTGGGGACTGGTTCTTGGCTGCACACCTTCCCCAAGCCCATGGCCACATCTCTGTCAAGGTGGGTTGATGCTCCCTGGGACAGGAGGAATCATATCTTCCCATCCATCGCTGCTGAGTGCCCGCTGGCATCATAGCCCTTTTATCAGAGAGAGAAACAGCACCAGCATGGCTGGGACGGGACACTATTATAGCCCAGAAGCTTAGCTTGTGGGATGGTCTGTAGTCGAAAACTGGGACATGGTGATTCTGGGTAGGTTGAAGAGAAACTACGAAGTCCAAAATCTGCCGTACAAACACAGCACTGTTTTATTTTTTAATTTTGGTTTATAATAGCCCTGAAACGTCTCTCAGGCCACATCCTTGTCTCTAGCTCAGGCATCACGGTTTCAGGTCTCTCCTTTGCCCTCTGAGAAACCATGAGAGAAAGTTTTCCTAATAAAAGAAGCTTTAGATAGCTGATATCCTTCCCGACCATTACCTTCCTTTCCTCTGAATGTCAGCGTGGACTTTAACACAGCGGAGATTGTCAGTCTGAAGGGAAGGGCCAAAGGTCAGGATGTTTCTTTAGTTTGAAGTGAAAGACAATACCACAATGTTTTCCTGCCACTCTGGTGTGTTAGACAAGTTGGGATTCCTCCTCGGAGTGAGGAAGTACATAGGTTTCCTCCTTCTGCCCATTGCAGGAGAGGGAAGGCGTGGTGAGCTGGCCACTGTTAGTCTGGTGGCCGTGTGTGTGTTGAAGGACAGAGAATGAACAGGTGAGGATTATAGAGTGTTATAAAGTAAGAGCATTAAGCAAGAAAGCCAGTGGTGTTTGGCCTTTGAGGATTAAGAGGGACAGAAATTCCCAACCAGGTGAAAATTGCCTCTGAATTGGCATAGCATCTTGACCAGTCTAGGCTGAGTGTTGTAAAGTCCATGAAGACCTGGGAGCCCTCTAGATGAGAGCATGCTGGGAGATTACCTGTCTCTGGACTCTTGATTCCTGTTGAACTAAGGATTTTTATACTAGGAAGAATGTCTTCATTGATCTTTGGTCAAATCTCAAAGACACTGCCTCTTGACTCAGTCATGATCTTGTCTCATTTTGTAAGAACTGAGGGAAGAATCTTCTAGCCCAGTGGTTCTCAACCTTCTTAATGTTAGATCATTTAACACAGTTCCTTATGTTGTGATGACCTTCAACCATAAAGTTATTTCATTGCTACTTCATAAATATAATTCTACCATTTTAAGTCATAATGTAAATATCTGATATGCAGGATATTTGATATGTGACCCCTGTGGGGCTCGCACTTCGCAGGTTGAGAACCACTGGGCTAGAGGCTTCTTCCTGAACTAGAGTCCAGCTCTCGTTCTAAGTATCATGCTAAGCAAGCAGGAAGCACATGGAGCCTAGACCTAGTAAGGAATGTGGAGCTGAGACCCGGATAGGCGTGGCCAGGATTGCTTGGGGATAGCAGTACAGAGCAAGGCTTCCTAGAACCTGGTGCACGATTCAAAGTGTCTAGATCACTGGGGAGTGAGAAGACAAGCAGGCCTGGTGTACATGTTTCCATCTAGAGAGAATTTTCAGTCCCAGCAGGACTTGGTACTGCAAATAGAGGCCTAGACAGCCATGCTCTCTGCAGTGTGGTGAGACCAGAGAGAAAGGGCACAGTTTGGTCACTGGAGGCTGCAGGTCTGAGCACTGGCAAGTGCAGATCTTTGGATGTGCCTGTTCTAGAGGTTGGATGGGCAAGGATCTTGGATGTGGTTCTTCTAAAGTGTTGATTACCTTCTTGAATCATACATGGGCCTCTAAGGATTCTTTAGCTCCTTGATCCTGGGAAACTAGCCTTCTTCCCTAGTCTTGAGTTTCTCTCCCTGTAGATAACTAGTATCCAGATTTCAACTCCTTCCACATATCATTCTTTCCTCCTTGACTGGTCTTGTCTTGACTCCTGTTGTTATGACTCCTGTGTTTTGTACCAGGCCTTTTCTTTTGGGCCACCAACCAGCTCCCAAATCATGACACAGAGACTTCTTATTAGTTTTGAATGCTTGGCCTATCTTAGGCTCATTTCTGGCTCTTTAACTTAAGTTAACCTCTTTCTTTTTACCTGCCTTTTGCCTTGGGGCTTATTACCTTTCTTACTTCAGTATTTCTTACTTTTACTGTTTCTCATGTCTAGTTGGCGGCTGCCTGATTTCTCACCCTGGGCGTCTCCTTCATTGTCTCCTCTTTCATCTTTTTTTCTCTCTAGATTCCTCCTCCTACTTATTCTCTCTGCCTGTCAGTTCCTCCTATTCCTCTCCTGCCTAGCTATTGACTGTTTAGCTTTTTGTTAGACCAATTAGGTGCCTTTAGGCAGGCAGGGTAAAACAAATACAACACATCTGTACATAGTTAAACACACATCCTTACATAGTTAAACAAATACAGCATAAAGAAATATAACACATCTTTGCCTAGTTAAAATAATATTTCACAATACTTTTTTTCCCCTGATGTTTCTGCTTGATCTGTGTGTGCTGTTACAACCTGAGGCTTGGTCTCAGAAGAACTCCTTTTTGTTTTTCATTCTCTTTTTTGGTGTCTATGGCAGAGTTGTTTTAAATACTGTCTATGCCTCTTTAGAGTAGACAGCCAGTCTTATATTCTTTGAATCTCAAACTATATCTGCAAGCTTTCTTGACACCTTCAACTGCTTCTAAGAACAGTCTCAGGTTTAATATGCCCCAAGCAAAGCAGAGCCCCAAACTCTGACTCCTACTTTACTTCCAGGCTTGGGGGTCTTCCTTCTGGTTGTCTTCTTCCCAGTAGATAGCCACTGCCCACCAGTTGTTCAAGCCTCAAATGTGTCATCACTCTTGAGTCTTACTTTTCTCTTGCTTCCTCATGATCAGTCCCTAAAGTGTGTTCCTCTGCTCTCAACACATCTGCAGATTCCTCTCCACCTAGCACATCTCCAGTGCTCTCCTGTACCACCATAATAGTGACCTCCTGAATGTCGCTCTGCTTCCTCTCCTGCCCCTGCAGTCTGTCCTGTTGTCACTCACTTCTACAATGATTGCTGTTGACTGACTGAGGACAAGAAACTGGGGACAGGGGAAGCCGCGTGTCCTTGAGTATCTTCAGTCTGCAAGCCTGTCATAGTCAGGGTTTCTCCTGCCGTGGAGAAACAGAACACCGTGACTGTAGCAGTGTGGAGAGGAAGGGGTTTCTTTCAGCTTACAGCTCTCAGGTCATACTCCATTGCCGAGGGAAGCCAGGGCAGGAACTCAAATAGGGAAGGAATCTGGAGGTGAAGGAGCTGATGCAGAGGCCATGGAGGAACACTGCTTACTGACTTGCTTCCTCTGGCTTGCTCAGCCTGGTTTCTTATAGAACCCAAGATCACCAGCCCAAGGGTGACCCCACCACAGTGAACTAGCCCCTCCCCCACATCAATCATCAATCCAGAAAATGCACCATAGACTTGCCTACAGGCCAGTCTGCTGGGGCGCATTTTAACAATTGCGCATGGTGACTCGTATCTGTAATCCTGTTTCTAAGAGGCTGAGGTTGGAAGATTGGCATGAGTTGTAACCAGCCTGGACTACCAGGTGAGGTCAAGGCTAGCCTGGACTACAGAATAAGACCTGGTATCCTCTCTAAAGAATAAAAAAGAAAAGACATTCCCTGTGTCCCACAAAATAGGAGGAGTTCCCATAGTCCAAAGCCTTCTGCTAGGCCCTCCACCATTCTTGGTTTCTGCCTCATATTGAAGAAGAGACTGGATGCTGAAAGAACACAGCCAGAGCATGCCTGGTCCTGACCCTTTCCTGAACTCAACAGTAAGCATGGGCACAGTGTTTCTTTCCCTCGGCTGTGAGGCAGGTGCATACCAAGCATGAGACTGCCGTGGATTCCTGTGTTCAGTGGGGTGGTGGACTGGGGGTCCTCTGAAATGTATTGCCAGAGTATTTCTGATCCTTAGGGTTTGGCATGAGAAGTGAGGGACATCTGCTTTGGATGTCAGAGATGGAAAATTCTGGATAATTGTATCACTCAAGGAACTCTCTTCTGGGCACCCATCCTTCAGCTTGACAGCTGTTTTGTTTCCAGCACCTCAGATGTGTCAGGTGGTGTGCTAAGCATCAGGAATGAACAATTAGATGGCAGGGCAGGGCGGCTGCCTCTTCGCACAGCACTGTGGTCAGCCCAGAGCCCAAGGCTGGCCGACTCATGGTGGAATGTCAGGGCCTGGAACTTTCTCCCAGAACAAGGCTTTGGAGGCACATCTTATCAGAACAACCACCATAACAAGCCATAGTCTAGTTTATCAGGCCAACCAAAAGCCTGGTCTACAAGGTTAGCGAAGCCTCATTCAGAGACCCTTAACACCCTTTAGCTGATGGGTTTGTGGGGCATAGAAGAGGTCGCTACTGTGGAAGGAGAGCTGTGACGTTGAGTGACGGGGTTTCTGGGAGGGGGCTCTCACTATAGTAGGATGGGGTCTTGGGAGCTTGTCTAGTACAAGAGAAGCCTTGGGAAGTGTGGTGGCTGTCCAAAGAAACAGTCTGAGGCCATAGGTCAGGTCAGAGTAGCTGTGAGGGGACAGATTTTGGCTTCATAAAGGTCAGTGCTGTCTGCAGCTGGGCTGATTTATGAGTTTGGCAGACATTCATGGGAAGTGCAGAGCATGATAGGCCCGTGTTGGGCGGGCCAAGTCCTGTTCTCAAGTTCCAAATAGTCTGGAGGTTGCTTAGGTAGTAGTCTTCACGGCGTGCTGGAGCAGAGGTCAGACAGACACATGTCAGAAGGGCAGCCTAGAGAGCAGGGACAGTTAAACTAGTGGTGGTGGGAGGGTTAGACCAGAGGCCTAGGAGGAGCTTTCCACGCCCAGAAGAGTCAGTGAGAGTTGTGGGATGGGATGGCTTGCTGTGCAGTGTGTGCGGGGATTGCTGGCTAGCAGTGTACCAAGAGGAGGGCTGGGCTGGGAGAAGGCACAGCAGAGCCACAGCATCAGTGTTGGGTCCTTGAAGACCCAGATAGAGCAGAGGTGACCAGAACGATGGGCCTGAGAGCTAAGGGGATGGCTCAGGGGGTAAAGCACTTGCTTTACAAGCACGAGGACATGAGTTCAGACCCCAGAACCCACATAAAGCTGAGTAGCATACATCTGGAATCCCAATGCTTTTCTGACAAGATGGTGGTGGGGACAGGAGACTCTCCAGAAACTCACAGGCCAAGCTGGTGGGCCAGCTAGCCTGGATCATACAGCTGTAAACAAGATGAGGCCTGCCTCAAGCAAGGGGGAATGAGGAGACAAATCTCAGGTTCCCCTCTGCCATGTGGCTGCACTAAAGTACATGAATACACACAAATAAAAAGGCATTTCTCCTTTGAAGAGGCTGTTCCTGTACTTGGTATGTCTTTCTTCAGAGAATCTTTTCCCTCAACCCTTGTAGTTAAGCCCGTTCTAAAATATTTTTAATACAAAACTTAATAAAAATGACTACTCAGGTAGGAAAAGTTCAGAACTTAGCTCCAGAATGGGAGCCCTGGGAACTGGAGGATAAAAGGGTTTTTTCAGGACCCCTCTAGCAGGTTATGTTAGCCTTGGTTTGGTAGTGTCCCCACTGTCTCTCCTGCTACCCCTTTTTGTTTCAGGGTCTCCAGGACGAGTGTCAGTACCTCCTTCAGCCACAGCTGATTGTCCGACGTTTGCTGGATGTGGCTGTACTGGTTCCTGGCCGTCCCTCAGAGCAAACCCTCTCCCCTCACAATCGTTCAGCCTTGTATAAGTGAGTAAACACTCCAAACCTGCCCTGCCCTTTCCTCCTCTGGTCTTACACAGGGATCCATCTTGCTTTCCTTCTAGCCAAAGTAACCCAGAGTCCCCAGGGTGGGTCCCGTCCAGTCTCCTCTCCCCTCACACCGAGGAAGATCTGAGCGGGCCACCTGTTCCTTCCCTTTCTTCTGTTTCTCTCTCATGTCTCTTACCTCTCTGTCTTTTCTTGCCCCCAACCTGTCCTCTGTTCAGGGTCTTTGTGCCCAGCTTCACTTACAGGGTTTCAGCACAACTGGTGTGTGTAGGGGGCCGAGGGGCATCTGCCTGCCCCCTGACACTGCACCTACGTCCCAAGGCCCCACCACTGCACAACTCAAGCTCTGTGGCCTGTGGAGGTGCCTCAGTATGCCAGCTGGAGTTGGCCCTGCCCCCCTGGGGGCACTGGGTCTATGTGCGTGTGGAGACACCATCCCGCGGCCCTGGCAGGATCATCCGCTTCCAGCTATGTGTACGGTTACAAGGTCAGAGCCCCTTCATCTGCCTCAACTCCCAATCTATGCGGGATGTACCTGGGGTAATCTGGATGGCTATGTTCTGAGACCCTCAACCACATCCTTACAATTTCCTCTACCCCACCCAGGTTCCTTCACACTCCTGAGGTCCCATCTCCTTGGAACTTCAGGTCATTGGGTAGCCTTCATAGTGTGTCTTTGTGCCTGACTTGGGACAACTAAAGGCTTTCTTTTTCCTTCCTTCCTTCCTTCCTTCCTCCCTCCCTCCCTCCCTCTCTTTCTTTCTTTCTTTCTTTCTCCCCCTCGCTCTCTCCCTCTCCCTCTCCATCTCCCTTCCTCCCTCCCTCCTTCCCTCCCTCCCTCCCTTCATCTCATTTTCAGTGTCCTGGGGTGGACAGAGCCAGCCAGGACTTGAGGAGCTGCTCTTGCCTCAGTGCTCACAGTCATCAGGACAGTGGCCTCCCGTTAGCTTATAGTACAGTGTTTTCACTGCTTTGAGGAGGACACGTGTGATCTTAATTCCTCTACTCTGACCTTGGGGAGGGACAGATGACTACAATGTAGTGATTGAATCTCTATGACAATTAGGAAACATCTGGACCCTGTGCCATGGTCTCGATGCCTCCTTTCTCCAGGCCCATTCTATTTTAGTTTACATTCCTTCCTCCCCTTTGCTAGCTCAACAGGAGTTGGGCTCAGTTCTGGTCTGTGATGGGGCTATGGGGCTGTATGGACCTCATGTCTCACTTTTGGTTTCTTCTCCTTCACAGAGTGTCCACAACCCAGCCTGTCCCGTGCCTTGGTCCCTGGGGCTGCCATGAATATGCCCCAATCACTGGGCAACCAGCCACTGCCCCCAGAGCCACCATCCCAGGGGACCCCTGTAGAAGGGTCTGCAGCCACATCGCCACCTGAGCACTGCTGGCCAGTGCGTCCCACTCTGCGCAATGAGCTGGATACCTTCTCTGTCCACTTCTACATCTTCTTTGGTCCCAGCGTGGCTCTTCCACCTGAGCGCCCAGCTGTGTTTGCTCTGAGGCTGTTGCCAGTGCTGGACAGTGGAGGTGTCCTTAGTCTGGAGCTGCAGCTCAATGTGGTACTTCTTGGGAAGGGGTGCTTCCCTGTTGGGGAGTCTGAAGGAAGGTTGCAGGCGTGCAGGGCCTTGCCTCCTTCTGGCGCTCTTTCCAGGTTGCTTCTGTGCTTTGTTCTCAGCCCCCACTGCCTTGTGAGAGCAGCGCCAGCCAGGACACAGTGGTCCAGGGTTCTAGTTTGTGGGTTGACCTGTTAGAGGGCTGATCGCAATGGTAGTTCATTTCTGTAACGAGAGGCCATGCAGTTTGTGTTCAGACAGCTCCTGTAGCTAGTGGCATTCCCAATAGTATACTAGGACTGCTTTCCTGAACTTCACCCACTGACTTTGTTCTGTCTAGACGCCATATCTAGCAAATCCGTGTGTGTCCTTGTTTGTAGTAATAGATTCTTTTAGAGAAGTTTTAGATTTATAGAAAAAAATGAACAGTGAGTAGCTGCTTGGGTCTGAGCTAGCTCAGAGGATAAAGTGCTTGCCTTCCAAGCACACACCTGTAATCTCAGCACTGAGGAGGTGGAAACAGGATAGTCCCTGGGCCAGCCTGGCCTAATTGGTGAGTTCCAAGTCAAATGAGAGGCCATGCTTCAAAGACAAGGTGGATAGCATTTGAAGAATGTACTTAACATTGAACTTTGGCCTCCACATGCACACACCTGTGCCCACACATACATGCACACACAAAGACAGTACAGACCCCGTTCATTACCATGTATCACCTTAATGCTGTGCATTGGCTACAATGCTATGCTATTTTAGCAGCCCTTCAGCTGTTTCCATCGCTCTCTCAACAGCTGAACCCCTTCAGTGTCGGGGACTCCGGTGTTAGACTTCCCTCCACCCGACACTCATCTCTCTGTTCCACTTTGATTGGCCATCATGTCTCTGAAAGTGATAATCTGCACTGGTATGACCAGTGTGGCAGGCAAACTATTTATCCATTTATTTATTTATTTTTCAGACAGTCTCACTAAGTAGCCCTGAGGGCCTGGAACTTGCTATATAGACCAGGCTGGCCTCAAACACAAAAGATCTGCCTGCTTCTGCCTCCTGAGCATTGGGATTAAAGGTGCACATCCACATCCAGCCAAGCCTTGACTTCATACATCTGGAGAACAAGTGTGTCTTTTAGCTGTTGCATTACACTGAGGATTGTGGTGGACTAAGAACCCTGGATCTTTTTCATTTCTTCCAAGTATTTTGATCTTTCCCCTGGATCAAGGACTATGTACCTGGGGACTGCTTTTGGCTATTCCTATCTCTTTCACTGAGTAGTACTTCTGCATATTGCCCTCCCGGCCTTCCACTGAAGGACGTGATAAACCACTCTTGTGCTTGAGGACAGGTGTACGTATGCAGCATTGTCTGGTGAGAATTCAGCTGAAGAAAGGCGTGTGTGGTGGCATACACACATGATCCCAGCACAATGAGGCCAGTCAGAGCCTGGGTCAGTTACATATAGTGAGTTTCAGGCCAGGCAAGCCTGGGTTACATGAAATGCTACCTCAGAAATACCAAAAGTAATACTAAGAATTTAGCTGAAGTCCACCCTGGAGACTCCAGTGAATCCAGATGTGCTCACAGATGAGGAGACTTATGGGGCGCCTTCTCCACTTTAGTCAAGTACATAACTTATGTCTAGGGACATCCTTATTTTTCCAGCCTGATTTGAAATGTTCTCCTAAGCCTTTATTTTTATCTTAATTTAATGTGTCAGGCTGCCTCAGATCTTTCTTGAGATGAATTTGTGGCGTCCCATTCCTCCCTCAAAGACAGCCACCCCTTACATCCACACCTGCGGATATCTGTGTTCTTTTCACCCCAGTCAGATTGCTCCATTTAATTAATCTCTCTGGCTTTAGCTCCCTCCATTTGTACTTGGGATCATTTCACTTGAGGAGTACATTTTCTTAATAAGCTTTCAGCCACAGGATTAGGGGACTGAGAACCTTAAGTTACCTTCATCTTTTGCTGGTATCTACGCTGGGCATCAGATAGGATGAACCAAGGTGCCTTCTCTTCCAGAGGGAAGATTCAGAGTCAGGGCTTGCTTTGTTGTTAGACTTTGAGAGTCTGGCTGTGAGGATCTGATGGATCTCTGGCTCCTACTGAGTAAGAGCACAGCTTTGATGGATTGATCCCTGGAGGCGTGGGCCCACCCAGAGGAGAATGGGACTTCCAGCCTTAGGGAGTGGGAGAAGTGACAGGTCTGGGGTGGCCCACCCCAAGGGTCTGACAGCCTCATTTGCATCTTCACCCTGCTCAGAGTTCCCTGCACCAAGAAAATTTAACAGTGTTCGGATGCCTGACTCATGAGGTGCCCTTGAGCCTGGGGGATGCTGCTGTGACCTGTTCCAAAGGTGGGGATGGAAATGGGGAATAAAGGGAGGCTGGGTTCCCGGAAGTGGGTTCTAACTCCGTGCTGACCACTTCTCTCTCCTGGGCCCATGCTTTCCCCTGTAGAGTCCCTCTCAGGTTTCCTCCTCTCAGTCAGTGTCATGTCCAGAGTGGCCAGACTTCGAATTCCTTTCCCACAGACGGGGACCTGGTTCCTGACCCTCCGCTCTCTTTGCGGGGTGGGACCTCGGTGAGCAAGAGCAATAGGGGACACAGCTGGAGCTGGGTTGGGGATGGCCCTGGCCTCAAATAACCAGGAGCGTGTATGCTCGCAGGTTCGTGCGATGCCGCAATGCGACGGCTGAAGTGCGGTTGCGCACCTTCCTGTCCCCATGCGTGGATGACTGTGGGCCCTATGGCCAGTGCAAGCTGCTGCGCACCCACAACTACCTGTACGCGGCCTGCGAGTGCAAGGCTGGTGAGCGGGCTTGGGGGGAGCAGGTCAGGCTTGGCTGTGCATGGTGAGTGGGCTGGGGGGGAGCAGTCAGGCTTGGCTGTGCATGGTGAGCGGGCTGGGGGGGAGCAGGTCAGACTTGGCCTGTGCATGGTGAGCGGGCTCGGGGGGGGAGCAGGTCAGGCTTGGCTGTGTATGGTGAGCGGGCTCAGGGGGAGCAGGCTGGGGGGAGCAGGTCAGGCTTGGCTGTTCATGGTGAGCAGGCTGGGGTGGGGAGCAGGTCAGACTTGGCTTGTGCATGGGGTGGCCAGCAGGGGTGCCTTCTGCCCTCCTCCACCCTGTACCTTCCTTCCCTCCTTGCAGGGTGGCGAGGCTGGGGTTGCACAGACAGTGCCGATGCGCTCACCTATGGATTCCAGCTGCTGTCCACACTCCTCCTCTGCCTGAGCAACCTCATGTTTTTGCCACCTGTGGTCTTGGCCATTCGGAGCCGGTACGTGCTGGAAGCTGCTGTCTACACCTTCACCATGTTCTTCTCCACGGTATGTATACAGCGGCACCTCTGCTTCTCTGTGTTCTTACCGCAGGGTGGGGAGAGGCTCCACGTTTCCACCACATTCTCTCGGTTTGAGGATGACTGGACCTTCACTATGTCTCCTAGAGCAATGCCCTGCCCGCCCCCAATAACATGTAGGAAGTGACTGCTTTGTCAGGCAGCTTGTGGGATAAATGGCCAAAGCTGCTTCCAAGTCAGCCTCACAGGTGTGGAGCGTCCCAGCCCATGTGGAGGGAGAAGAGATATTGACTGAATACACGGAATGCAATGTGGGATTGGGTGTTCACTGTTTCTCTGTAAGCCAGCACAGTGTCTAACTGTCACAGGGTCTCTCCATGGAGTCTTCACTGTCTCTGTGGGAGGCTCCCCTGCTCAGCAATCTCCATGTTCTCGTCCCAGCTGCCTCACTCTCTCTCATCGTTTGTGAAGTAGAGTTCTAACCTACAGACAAGGTGGGCCTAAAACTCTCCATGTAGTCCAGGCTGGCATTAACCTCTAAGTACTCCTGCCTCAAACCTGACATGCTCTGTGGTTTCTGTCTGTAGCATGCTCATTTTTATGACATGAAAGCATGTCCCCCGTTCAGTCAACATGGCCTTTTTGGTTTCTGTGAGAACTTTTGGAAGGCAAGGAATCAAAAATCTGTTTTAGAGTCTAGAGAAACTTTGTCCTGAGGCATCATGGAAGATATCAATGTGATATAGCTCCCAGCTCAAAGGAATACATTCTGATGTAGATCTATAGGCTTTGTTTGCGTTGAAACAAGGTATCACTGTGTGTACCTGGCTGGTCTGGAAGTCTTTGCATAGGCCAGGCTGGCCTCAGACTCACAGAGCTCTTCCTGCTTTTCCCTCCAAGTGTGAGATTAAATGTGTGCACCACACCCAGCTAGATTTACAGTTTTTAAGTCTCCCTGTTCCCATTATGGAATCTTCACAGTTCCGTCTCTGAGTTTTCCAGCTTCTCTGTAGCCAGAAAGGTCCGTATTACCTTCACAAGCCTCTCTGACAGGAAAGGTGGAAGTACATCTCCTCGTGTGACTTAGCTCCAAACAGGTTTGCTCCCTGCCGAGACCTGGTGTCTGTAGATTCTGTCATCTCACCTGTAGGTCCTTGGTAAACTGTGGCACACAATGCCTACCTGTGAGCGCTGCAGAAATCTTAAATGGACTTTGATTCTCTGTGTTTTGGCAAGAAGAATATCACACAAGACCATATCCATGGGATAGCTCAGCGAGGAAAAGCACTTGCCACTACACCTGACAACCTGAGCTCAACCCCTGTGACCTATATAGAGGAGGGACAGAGTGGCAGCCTCAGCTTGTCCTTTGAAGTGCAAACACATGCACATACACACATACACACACTATTATACTATAAAATGCAATAATAAGATGAGTATCACAAAAGTCAATATGTGCTTCCCTGAGTCCCAGGTTGTAGAAATTGTATTGGTAGTCTAGGAGAAAGTAGGGGGGGTTATATGTCCAAGTGAGGATTGTGGGGACTTCTGGGTACTCAGCTACAGAGAAGGCAGAGAAGGCTGTAGCCATGCTACCAGATGGGACCAATGCACCCCAGTTTAGCTGGCTCCCTTTCAGGCCTGGTCTGAGAGTCTCTTTCTATTTTTGTATTAGATTCTGTTCCTTCTTGTTACCAGGTGCGCTGTCTACTGTTACTCACAGAGCCCCCCCACTCCCCACCAACAGCTGTTCTGCCAGCCCACTCTTGGCCTCATGGAGATCTAAAGTGACTCAGAATTAGTAAGAACACTTTACTACAGCAGGAACTGTACAGAACTGAACAGAACATCCATTCTGTCCTAGAATATTCTAGCCCAGATGCCTCTTTGTTATCTAGATACGGTACTAACCTGAAAAGGGACCAAGGAGGAACTGGAGGAAACTCACTCCCTCACCCTGCACGAAGAAACCCCACTCCCCTTTAAAAGATCTATTGTTTTTACTTGGTGTGCATGAATTTTGTGCACCCCATCCATGTGTGCAGTGCCCACAGAGGCCAATGGGTCTTCTAGGACTGGAGTTACAGGAGGTTTTGAGCCATAGTGTGACTGCTGGGAACTGAACTGGGGGCTTTTGCAAGACAGCCTGTGCTCTTAACTGCCAAACTCTGTCTAGCCTTAACCGTTCTTTTTTTTTGGTGGGGGGTGTTTCGAGACAGGGTTTTTCTGTAGCTTTGGAGCCTTTCCTGGAACTAGCTCTTGTAGACCGGGTTGGCCTCAGACTACTGGGATTAAAGGCATGTGCCACTACCACCCAGCCCCCTCTATCTTTAAAAAAAAAAAAAGGACAGGAGTGTGAGAAAGAGCTGATGGTTTTAAGTCTGCTACTGAAAGTCCTGCTCTAACTGTTCTTTTCCACGTGTTCAAAACAGAACTAGCACACCTTTAATCCCAGCACTCGGGAGGCAGAGGTGGATCTTGGTGAGTTTGAGGTCAGCCTGGTCTACAAGAGCCTAGTTCCAGGACAGGCTCCAAAGCTACAGAGAAACCCTGTCTCAGAAAAAAACCAAAAAACCCCATAGAACTAGTATCCAGTTTTCTGGACACAGGGTTCCTATTGTCTTTTCTTTTTCCTTCTTAGTTTAGACACAGACATGCCTGTTTAAGGACTTGTTGGTTAATTTGTAGTTGACATACAAGGATAGTAGATGAGTGTCCTCTTCCTTGTCTTAACATAGGATAGTTTACCTCTGGGAGTGGTGCTTATCTGGGGTACAGGAGCAGTCAGCAAGACTATAATCCAGGTGTTTATAGATATAAAATATATTTTTGAGAAATATGCCAAAAACCTAGCACTTGGTTCTCTGTGTAGCCAAACATTCCAGATAATGAGGACAGAAACTGACAGCTATTGAATGTACTGTGTAACATCGCTTATCAGTTCTCATGATTGCACAAGATAATAGGTGGCCGTGGCCGTGAAGAGTGACTCTGTGGCCCTGGGACAGCATGGCACTCACGCTAAGATACCATATGGTGAAGGGACATGGCCCTGCTCTCCAAATCATGAAGAATTAACATCTGAATATGGATTCATAGGACATTACTTGTCTCCTGAGCATCTCTTCCCGACCCATCCTGGACAGGATCTGACTGCTGCTCAGGCTGGCCTAGAACCTACTATGCAGCTCAGGTTGATCTCGTCCTGAGTGCTGGGATTCCATGTGGCTATCTGGCTATTCTCCTCTTTAGTGTCAGATGTAAGAAGCCACTAAATAATGTAGCAGACATCGGTTTCTGATTTGCATTTACTTCTCAAGATTAAGTTTACATTCCAGGCTTAATCAGCGTCTTACACTTGCCTTTGAAGCACACAGAAAGGAGGAGGGGCCTGTGATGACTCCTCACACAAGGAGTGGGGGACCAGTGTCTGAGCTGCCAGATACGCTTGGCTGTAAAGCAGACCAGACCTCACTGCTATTTTTCTCAAGAATAAGTGAATCAGGGCTGGAGAGATGGCTCGGTGGTTAAGAGCACTGGCTGCTCTTGTAGAGGATTGGGGTTTGATTCCTAGCACCCACATGGTGGCTAACAACTGTCTGTAACTCCAGTTCCAGTGGATTCTATGCCCTCTTCTTGTGCCTTCATGGGCACTGTGTACATATGGTACACAGACATACATGCAGGCAAAACACCCATACATATAAATCTTAAAAAAAGAATGAAGGAGTCAGGCATTTCCTGGTATTGTTCACCTGTGACCTCTGACCTCTATTTCTCTGACAGAGGAGTAACCCCCATCAGGTCTTTCTTTGGTTTCACAGCCCTGGACTTGTGGCCTTAAGGCCTTTTAACACCCGCACTTTCCTTTTGCAGTTCTATCATGCCTGTGACCAGCCAGGCATTGTGGTTTTCTGCATCATGGACTACGATGTGCTTCAGTTCTGTGACTTCCTGGGCTCCTTAATGTCGGTTTGGGTCACCGTCATTGCCATGGCTCGTTTGCAGCCCGTGATCAAGCAGGTCAGTGCAAAGTGGATCCTGGGAGACAGCCATAGCTAACCTCTATTTAGAATCCACTCATGCCCCCACATCCTGGCCCAATCCTGGAGTCCTGTCTCTGTAGGTGTTGTATTTGCTGGGGGCTATGCTGCTGTCTATGGCTCTGCAGCTTGACCGGCATGGACTCTGGAACCTGCTTGGACCCAGTCTCTTCGCCCTTGGGATCTTGGCTACAGCTTGGGTAAGAGTGGAGAGGCCTGTGAAGGGCAAAGGAGGGAGCAGGAGTGGATACAGGGCACTGGCCATCTGGTCCCCAGTTTAAGGTAGCCTTGCTTTCTATTACCATCACCTGCTGTTCACAGTGGCCACTCAAGTCTTGGCAGGTGCCTTTAGGTCACACCTAGGGCTGAGGGGAAGTCTGAACTGTCTCTGGCCTCATACTCTAGAGCCTTGTATTCTAGGGCTTCGTATTCCTGAATCCCACTTCTCTGCTTCCCCCAGACAGTTCGCAGCGTCCGGCGCCGGCACTGTTATCCGCCAACATGGCGCCGCTGGCTCTTCTACCTGTGCCCGGGCAGCCTTATTGCAGGCAGTGCCGTCCTTCTGTATGCTTTCGTGGAGACCCGGGACAACTACTTCTACATTCATAGCATTTGGCATATGCTCATTGCTGGCAGCGTAGGCTTCTTGCTACCTCCTCGTGCCAAGACTGACTGCCGGGTCCCATCTGGAACTCGGGCCCGGGGCTGTGGTTACCAGCTGTGCATCAATGAACAGGAAGAACTGGGCCTTGTGGGCCCTGGAGGGGCCACTGTCAGCAGCATCTGTGCCAGCTGAGAGGGGCTTTGGGCCAGGCTCCTAGGGGTTATGAACCCTGCCTAGGGTTCCTCCTGGGGCTGTGGAGCCCTTCTAGGAACAAGGGACAAGTTGTGTTTCTTAGAGACGCACAGTCTTTCTCAAGGATGACTGTTTTCAGGGACCAGGAGGCCTTCCCAAGACATGGAGAATTTCCTAAGAGCCCGGAGTCCTCCTGTTCTTCTGGAGTCCTTCTTAAGGATGAGCTATGCAGGACACAGCCCCTCAGGACCTAGGGGTGCGGAGCCCTTCCCAGGGATAGGAAGAGCTCCTACAGACATGAGATACTTCTCAAGGAGACAAATTGTCATCAGGAATGAATCATCAGTACAGAGGGAAAAAGGAGTCCATCTTGGAGAAACACATCACCAGATTTTCCCAGAGGCTCTGCAACACTGGCCACATCTGGACTGTGCTGTGCTGGGCAGAGGGCTGGGAGAGACAGCTGGGGCGGGGCTAGGCAGCTGGGGTCCTGATTTGATGCAGGTGGAGTCTGGTTTGTCTCCAATGAAGTCCGTACTGATTCTGTGCTGCCTTTCTTTACCCTCCTGGGGCCAGGGTGTGGGGAGATGGAGGGAAAGGGACACTGAGGAAATCGTGTGACAGGACCTTCCTGAAAAAGATGCTGGAAGCTACTGTCTGTGACGTCTGCCCTATGGCTTGCACACCCACATCTCTCTCATCTGGTTCCTGTGTTTAATTCCAAAACTCCCTGCTGTCCATTTCCTGGTTGTTGTGGACCCTAATCTGTGGCAGTGAAGAGGGGAGTGCGCATGCGTGTGTGCGTGTGCTTGCTGTGTGTGTGCAGAGATGAATTCATAAGACAGGCTTCCCCACGACGCCTACACCCACAGAGAAGGAAGCTAAGTGCCAGGAAACTGGAGTAACAGGTACAAATTTCAGGTGTACAAGGCACTATAAGAATGGAACTACTATTTTAAGCTTCCATTTTTTCTTGCATGCCAGAAATAATCTTGTATGAATTTAGATTTCTTTTTTTAGTGTGTGTGTGTGTGTGTGTGTGTGTGTGTGCGCGCGCGTGTTTCCGCACGCACGTTCGTGTGTTGCTGTGTATATAGTTTGTTCTGGTCTGGATATCATGGTCCTCGGGGTCCTGGAATTACAGACATGGACATCATGCCTGGCAGCTGAACTCTTTCTTCCCCCATGGGCTCATAACTGAGTTTTGAGGATTTTGTCTTATGCTAAAATACTAGAAGAATTCTTTCTGGTCCCCAGTGTCTCTACTTCATCCATTTTCTGAGAGCTCTGTCATCCCAACTGGTTCCCAGTCAGCAGTCAGACAGACTGCTAAATACTGAGCCATTTTATTTTTTGTTCTGTCTGTGTATCTCCGAGTGTCTGCCCCCAAGTTGTGTGCCACGTGAGGTGTTTCTACTGGGCTACCCAGACACAACATGAAGCCAGTTCTCTCCCGGGGTCCTATGCAGGGTTTTACCTGATAGGGCAGAAGATGAGTTGTTTTCCCTGTAGATGAAGCCGGATTCTTCAGGGAATCTGGGACAGCGCTCATACTTCCCTCCTCTCACCCCTCCCTCTTATCAATCTGGAGGAGACAACCTCACATTTCGACAGAATCTTTTCTCTGTGCCTTAATCCTTTCTATTCTCTCCACAGCCTAGGCCTTTGAAGCTCAGAGCCTGGGAAATACCACTTTATTCTTTACTCTCAGCAATCAGATCACTTCCCTGAGGCACCGGGTAAAGAATAAAGTAGCTGACTGAGTGGCAAGGAGTGAAGGTGGACGGGCCTGGTGTTGGCTCCTGTATCAGAAGTGCTGTTCTTGGGCCAGGTGTGGGGTGCACACCTTTATCCCAGCACTCTAGGGGTAGGAGCTGGCGAATTGACGTGAGTTCAAGCCAGCCAAATTTACATAGGCCCTCTCTTAAATAAAATAAAAATGGTTGGAGAAATGGCTCAGTGGTTAAGAGCATTGCTCTTCCAGAGGACTGGAGTTAAATTCCCTGTACCCAGTTACAGGATAAGATGCCTGTAACTAAAGCTCCAGGGACACATCACCTCTGGACCCCATAGGGACTTCTCCATACAAGTACACACACAGACACACATACACCTGACTAAAAATAATAAACTTTTTTTAAAAAGAAGAAACGCTATTCCTTACCTTATCTCTGACTGTACATACCGTCCTGAACACACCTGAACCTGGATGATGAAAGAAGCTAAGCAGGGCTGGCCTCATTAGTGTTGGATGGGAGATCAACTGTTCTCACCTGAGATAGGTAGGTTAGGCCGTGAGGACAGTTGACCCAAATAGCCAGGAATCAGGACTGACTCAGCCAGAGTGTAGAAGGCAATGAATGGGGAAGTGAGTGGGGTTGCCACATTGCTAAGCTGTGGGGAAAGTTTCTCTGTGGTTATGAGTGCCCATCTTTGATTCCTTTCCCAAGACATTCATTCTGTCTGGTCCCCAGTCACTAAAGTACTTAGGACACTTAACATAGTGCCCAACCTGTTGCACATATGACAGACAGTGGTCACGGCGTGTTTGGAAAGGGTTTCGATGATGGGAGTGGGAGAGGCAGGAAAGACTGGTGTTTAGGAGCTGTGAAGAGTGAAGTGGGCCTGGAGAGGTGTGTGTGCTGGGTTAATGAAGGCAAGCAGCTGAAAATGCTTTGGACAGATGGGTACTGTGGGCTTTACAGGGAAAGGGGAATGAGGAGCCACTGGAAACATTTAAGCAGGAGAATGGGCAAACCGTTTTGATGGCTGGGTGAAGGGTGTGTCTGGGGGAAGAGCACAGTGTCAAAGCTGCCACACTAACTGAAATGGAAACAGTGAGGGCTTCTTTACATGGTACCCATAGGAGGATGAGATTGGCTCAATAGTTCCAGGAGGCAGACTTCAGGGCACCTAGTGGCACATGTGATGTGGGGGGTATGAAAACCCAGGAGGGCCTCTCTTTTTTTGGCTTGGGTGATTGTGCCATCCCTTGATCGTGACGACACACTTGTGATTGGGGAGGATGGGTAGTTTGGGACATTTTGGATTTGAGGTGTTTGTTGGATTCCCAGGGGAACCAGCAATAGACAGGACTGGACCCTGAGTTGTCTGCTGACTTGTATCATTGTGAGAATCTAAGACCCAGCAAGCCTAGCCTGCCTTGGACACATGGCTGTGGTCAGCAGTTGTTACTGCTTCCTCGCATTTATCTGTACATGCAACCACACCAAGTTCACTGCTTGGAGCATGCCTAGAAACATGGGCTCAATTGCACCTGTTGGTGATTTGAGAACTTCCATGTGACAATTTAGTTTCATTGTCATGTAAGGAAAGCCCCATTAGAGCCATGGGGATGAGTTGGTGGCACCTTGCCCCAAAGGAGCTCTCACGTCGGTAAGGATGGGATTGATCCTAGGGAAGGGTCCCAACAAAGTGCCGTAGGATGAAGAAGACAGCCTCCAAATGCATCGAGAGAACCTATGAAAGAGGTGTGATTCCTGAATAGCATGAGGAGAGGATTGTGGGGTCGGTAAGATGACATCGTGAGAGGCTGACCCATGTTGGGGGGTCATGCTGTGTGTGGGCCAGATTCCTAAGGGCCTTGAGGATTGAGCCAAGAACTTTAGACTCAATACTGTGTCCGTGGGATGCCATGAAAGGTGATGTGAGGAGTGTATTGTAGAGATTGTGAGTAGTTAACATACTTAACCCCAGAGAGTGCTAAATTGTATCAATGATGCATTAAGGAATGGAAGCAAAACACTTTCACTTGACTTAAAATTGTTCTTATTTTTTGAGATAGGGTCTCTCTGTGAGCCCTGGCTAGCCTGGAACTCACTCTATAGACCAGGATGACCTCAAACCCATGAAGATCTGCCTGCCTCTTCCTCCCCAGTGCTGGTATTGAAGGGATGTATATACCATGCTCTATTCTCTTGGATTAGTTTGACCCATAATGAGCCAAAATTTGAAATCTTCACTCGTCTGTCTGTAGTTTGTAGTTGGTCTATCTATAGTCTGTCGTGTGTGTGTGTGTGTGTGTGTGTGTGTGTGTGTGTGTGTGATGTCCTTGTTTCCTGTTTGTTCTATCTCTCAATGTGCTTGTCCCTCTTTCTGTCTGGTCTCTGACTGTCCTGTGTCTATCTCTAAAAACTGACTTTGAACTATATTTTATACAATAGCAAAGACAGTATAGCATTCAGCAAAAATGAGGGATTTTTACCAAAATCTTAAACAGGGTTTTAAAAAGGAACTAATTTTACTGCTCCCAACTGACCCAGTAGAGTAAATGAAACCACACTAGAGCTAGCCACCTTTAGCTACATGTTGCTCTCAGTATTTATGGTGGTCTTCTGTCTTAAAGTTGCTTCCAATGTGTTAGCTGTTTGCAGAAAATGATCACAACAACATACGTTATTATGGGTCAAGGGCATGACCAGTACCTACCAAGAGCAAAGCTATGGATTAGCTTAGGTCGAGAAGCTGATTGCATGTGAAATCCAAGTCCTATTAAGAATGATTTACCTTGTCCTCTAAAAGGCAGGTTAACTTTTTTTTCAGAGACAGGGATTCTCTGTAGCTTTGGAGCCTGCTCTGGAACTTGTTCTGTAGACGAGGCTGGCCTTGAACTCACAGGGATTCACCTGTGTCTGCCTCCTGAGTTCTGAGATTAAAGGCATGAACCGCCACTGCCCAGCATACTTAATGCAATCTTTTTTTTTTTTAAGATTTATTATATAAACAGTGTTTGGCCTGCATGGCAGAAGAGGGCACTAAATCACATTATAGATGACTGTGAGCCACCACGTGGTTGCTGGGAATTGAACTCAGGACCTCTGGAAGAGTAGCCAGTGCTCTTAATGTCTGAGCCACCTCTTCAGCCCAGCAGGTTAAACTTAAAAAAGCCAAGTAGGACAGCAGGTTAAGTCCCCGGTCTTAAATAATCTCAAGGGATAGTACTTACGTTACTAGAGGCCTGCCAACAGTTCAGCCTTTGGAGTTCGAGATATGTTTGTACAATTGTTATCAGTTAAGATTAGACTTCCACAATCATAGCAGTAGTTAAAGAGACCTATCGAGTTGGATCTCTGCATTTGGCACTGGGCCTGAAGCTTTTACAGGCCCTTTGGACTGGCAGTTATGGGGATGAGGGAAGGAGAGTAAAGGTGGGTTAGAGCTGAGGAGACAAATGAAAACTGTGTCCAGCTCAGTCTTAATGACACACACGGCCTGGAGGAGAAGCGGGCACCTTTTGGCACATAGCCGCACTTGGTCCAGCCTGAGAACAGCTCAAGGAGGGGATCTGACTAGAACTGGACGGACCACAAACCATGGGATTCAGCATATTAGTGATGGGAGTGCTCCTGCAGGGCTGGGTGGTGCTCCCTTTGGCTTCCACATTTCTGTATATGTCCCATGGGCAAGTCTAACCAAACCCATATGAAAAGGAAATTCTGGAAAGCACAGTGTTAGCCTCGTTTGGCTATCCTGGCACAAAGCTGTTGTGAGTAAGCTAACCAGAGCTTTGCTGGGGTGATGAACCCAGTATGCGTCTGTGAAGAGAGATCAGGGCAGAGGAAACCAAGTCTGACTTCCTCTGGGGCTGACTCTCTGAGTCCTCTTTTCTCTTCCAGGCGTGTGCCAGGCTGGGCTTCTCCCCATATGTTCGATGTGGCCACCTGTGGGCCAGTGAGATGAAAGGTGGGAGCAGCCTGTGCCACTTCTCAGTGGAAGCTGTGAGAGCCCAGGCAGGCTGGTCATTGTACTCAGCTGCGTTCTGGATTGAGCTGTGGTCTTAAGTCTCAGGAGGGTGATGTGGAACAGAACCCTAGCCAAGCTTAGTAGACCCAAAGCGTGAGTGAGAAACAAACCTTTATGGTTTTTAAGCCACTGAAACATTGACGCTGTCGCCCCAGGAGAATGTAGCCTCTGCTGGTTGACAAAGATGGAGGCTAGGAGTTAAAAGTGGGACATTTTCCTGGTGAGGAGACCTCCCTGCAGCAGGCTGGTCACAGCTGCTTTCACTTCCGTGTTCCTCAGACTGTAGATGAAGGGATTTAGTGAGGGTGCCACAATCCCATAGAATAGTGTGATAATCTTATCCACGCTGGGGTCTTTGGCTTTGGGCTTCAGATACATAAAGGAGATGGTCCCATAGAAAATCACCACCACTGCAAGGTGGGCAGAGCAGGTGGAGAAGGCTTTGGTCCGGCCTGCAGCAGAGGGTACCCTAAAGATGGCAGCCAGGATGAACGTGTAAGAGAGGCATATGAGCAGGAGTGGGGCCATGGTCAGGACAGTTGTAGCCACCGTTAATATCAGTGCATTGAGGGGGATGTCCCCACAGACCAGTTTCAGCACGGCCAGGATCTCACAGAAGAAATGGTTAATGACATTATGGCCACAGAAGGGGAGGCACCAGACAAGGATGGACTGCAGCAGCGAGTTGGCAAAGCCCGTCCCCCAGCTTAGCGCTGCCATCTGCATGCAGAGCTACCGGTTCATGAGTTCTGAGTACCGAAGTGGCTGGCAGATAGCCACATACCGGTCATACGCCATCACGGCCAGAAGCAGGCACTCCGTAGCACCCAGTGCCAGGGTCATGTACATCTGCAGGGCACAGCTGGGGAAGGAGATGGTCCTTTGGATGTCCAGGAAGTTGAGCAGCATTAGAGGTATGAAGGAAGAGGTCCCGCAGATGTCTATGAGAGAGAGGTTGCTGAGAAAGAAGTACATGGGGTTGTGCAGGTGGGGGTTCAGCCCAATCAGCCCCACAAGGAGGGCATTCCCCACTAGCGTGGCGCAGTAGATGCCCAGACAAAGCACAAAGAGGATTATCTCTAGGCTGTGGTGCTCGCCGAGTCCCAGCAGGACATACTCGGTCACAGCTGTGTGGTTTGCCCATCCCATCTCCTTCCTCCTCTTGCCGCCTGGACCACAGTAGCTCTGGCTGCCTGGGACCTGCAGCAGGTCAGCCTCTCTCCAGAACTGAGTTCCACCAGCTGTAGAGCGAGAGACCTGGACTTTAGATCTGCAGCTGGTTCTCTCAGCCACAGTGCTGCCGACATAGCTGAGGGGGAGAATGTGGCACCCTCGGGCCCCCTAAACTGCTTTCTGTTCTTCACGAGTGGTGCTCATATTTGACAGGAGACTCATGTTTGATGTCTTCTTTTGGAATCTAATGTGATTTTTTTTGAGATAATGTCTCCTTATGTAACCCAGGCTGGCCTCCAACTCTCCATCCTCCTAAGTGCTAGTATTCACAGGCAAGAGCCACCACACTCTGCTTGTTCAAGGTCCTTGATAAGCTCTTTTCTAGATTACTTCATATGACAATAGCAAACGCCCATAGCATTTCAGCTTCACTCATTCCGTGGGTATTTTGGGGGTACCTACTCCAAAAGAAAGAGTGTGTGTGGGGGTCACAGCTGCCATGGTTACTGCCCAGCTCCCTGACTGAGGCGAGATGAGCTCTGGAAGGTAGGTGTCTGATGGGTTCTGTCACCTAGCATAGAATATTTGGCCCCAAGGGATGTGTCAGTCTGATTGCTGGTCACCGCTCTCTATCTAGGGTGCTGCAGGACATTAAAAGAGAAATGCAAGAGCATGCGCACCTCAGAGCTGCTGCTGGTCACGGGTTTAGCATGGCTTGTGCACCTGTGCCAAGTGCCACAAAAGCAGCAGAGGCCGCTGTGGCTTCTGCTCCACTCACCCTCTTGCTCTCAGAGACCTTGAACACACCCTTCCTCTCTCGGGGCTTTAGACCCTTGAGAGTCTCTCTGAATCTAAGACATAAAGAAATCAATCTGAACTCGGGAGAGAGTAGCTGGCTTAGTCGTCATGGGTGTGTGGTCACAGAAAGATCTCCTTCAGCTCAGCTCCTGACAGCTGTTGTCAGTCAGGGGAAAGGCCCAGACTCACCTCTCTGCCCTTTTCTTCATTACTCTCTCACCAGCAGACCAGAAGGGATGGCAGAGGCATTTGAGACTTTGTGAGAGGCTCTGCCCCAGTCACCTCCCGCATGCAAACCACATCCCTTCTGCATGTGCTTTTGTCTTGTTGGAGCACTTCCATCGTGAGATAGCGTCTCCACAAGGCAGTCTCACCCCTCCTGTGAGAGGTCCTTGAGCTGGACTGGCGTTTCTCATCCACTCTTCTAGGCCCAGTTTGCACACCCCTGTGTGGCTGCCTCTCAGGACTCTGGCTGCTCTGATAGCAGGGTGCTTACCTGGCTGTTAGCAGATGTTTTTCACTCTGAATTGTGTTTTGGCGCCCCCTCCCTCACTCCCCCCTCCCCTCTGACTAGACTATTGAATAGTGGGTTACTGAAGTGGAAGGGATGTATCCAGTTTGCCACTGTCAGCCTCCAGTGTCCTGTTCCCAGGATGGCCAGTGGTTGCCACTCGAACTGAACTGTGTTGAGATGGCTGCTGTCACTGTGCCCTAGATACTGACCTCTGATGTGAACACCGCCCCCCCCAGTAGAAAGATGTAGCTGTTGGGCTTTGCTAGAAGAGGCTGTTGGGGAGTGGCAGTGTCCTGCCTAGAGAACGACCGTTTTTTTCTTGGCGGGTAACATTAGGAACACAGTGGGCTTCGTTACGGCTTAAGGGTCTGTTCATGGCCTATTAGGGCCACGAGAACTAAGCAGTCTTAAGTGAAGAAAATACCATGGTGTCAGGCAGCCCGTGGCTTTGACTCACAGCTGGGCACATGAAGGGACACCAGGAGCATCAGTCAGGATGTTTCAGGTTACAGTGCAGTAACAAACAACCTCATGACTTTAGCTAGCGTAACATGACAAGTGTGTCTCTCTTACTACACATATAACGTGGATTTCAGAGGGCTCTCTTTAGAGACTGGCTAGTGGGGGTCTCTGCTACGTGGACATCACCAGTTAGGGACGGGGAAGGACACACTGGAACATCTCCACCAGCTGGCAAATGCTCAGACCCAGAAGTACGACACTCTGTATGAACATCTACCTGGACACCACTGGGCCTGGGGAGCCCCGACACGTGCTCAGAGGGGAGAAGCAGCGAGGCTGCAGCATGTCAGCACCACGCTTGGGCACCTTGGTATCTCACGGCACACGCAGATCCAATCAGGCATGGTGGCACATGCCTGTCACACCACGGAGGACACTGAGGCGTGAGAATTGTAGGTTTGAGCCAGATGGGCTACATGGAGAAATTCAGGCCAGATTTTTTTTTTATATACATCTTTTTTTTTTTTTATTGAGAAAATGAGAAAAGAAAAAAAAAACAAGTTTCCACCTCCTCCCAGCCTCCCATTTCCCTCCCCCTCCTCCCACCCTTCTCCCCCTCCTCCCACCCTTCTCCCCCTCCTCCCACCCTTCTCCCCCCTCCCCCCACTCCTTTCCCCCTCCCTCTCCAGTCCAAAGAGCAGTCAGGGTTCCCTGCCCTGTGGTAAGTCCTAGGTCCTCCCCCTTATCCAAACTGGCTAGGCTCCCGCAAAGCCAGCACATTACGTAGGATCAAAACCCCTTGCCATTGTCCTTGGGGTCTCATCAGCTCTCATTGTTTGCCATGTTCAGAGAGTCCAGTTTTATCCCATGCTTTTTCAGTCACAGTCCAGCTGGCCTTGGTGAGCTCCCAATAGATCAGCTCCACTGTCTCAGTGGGTGAGTGCACCCCTCGTGGTCCCGACTTCTTTGCTCATGTTCTCCCTCCTTCTGCTCCTCATTAGGACCTTGGGAGCTCAGTCCAGTGCTCCAGTGTGGATCTCTGTCTCTATCTCCATCCATCACCAGATGAAGGTTCTATGATGATATGCAAGATATTCGTAAGTATTGCTATAGGATAGGGTCATTTCAGGTTCCCTATCCCCAGCTGCCCAAGGAATTAACTGGGGACCTCAGCTTGGGCACCTGGGAGCCACTCTAGGTTCAAGTCTCTTGCCAACCCTAAGGTGGCTCCCTTAACTAAGAATTGTGCTTCCGTGCTCCCCAATCCAACCTTCCTTTATCCCAATCCTCCTTTTTCCCCAAGTTCCCCCCTTCCTCCCCTTCTCCCGTTTCTCTCCCCATCTCCCCTTACCCCCATCCCACCCCACCCCCTTCAGGCCAGATTTTTAAAAGTGAGTTCAGCGTCTGTCAGATGTCATACACTGTTATGGCCCAGAAAAGCAGCATATTCAAGAGCTATATGACACTGAGTGTCCCCAAGAACCGTGCCTCTTCTTTCATTCTACTGTCTAACAACCCAGAGAGGCAGGAGAAAGCATGGCTGGGTCCTGGAATGAAGGGGAAGAGACCTCGGCTTGTTTTCTGACTTTCGTTCCTGTTCTGCCGTGCATCCTTGGCCAAGTTCCTCCAGCTCAGAAATGGAGTCATCCAATTGGGTGATCTCTGGTACTCTGTACCCTCCCTAGTAGTCCCTCACATTGTTCCAGAAACCTATAACCTTGAGATCTGGCAGACCAGGTTACCTTGCAAGGTAAATATCACATAAGTTTCACTGCTGGTGAATCTAATGGTAACCACTTAATTCTTAAAACCGAAGGCTTCAAAAATTATTCTCATAGAAAGAAAGGGAAATAATAAAGACCCCATTCTTTAAACTACCTGGGTTTGGGATTTCAGCATCACCGTTTCTGCCACCACCATGTGAGAGTTTAGCGAGAAGGGCCTTGGACTCAGGCTGCCCTGGGCCCATACCCAGTTTGAATTGCTAGAATATCCCCTCGTGCCCCAACAGTTTTTGTTGTTGTTATTTTTGTTTTGGTGAGTGTGTGTGTGTGTGTGCATTTATTTGATTGAGATAGGTTATTGACTGGCCTGGAACTTGCTATGCAGACCAGGCTAGCCTTAAATTTATGATAATCCGCTTGCCTCTGTCTCCCAATCTGGAATTGTAAGTGTGCACCACCATGTTCCGTTTGCTAACTGTTGTTTGAGCCTCGCTTTCCTTACCTGTCATAGAGATGGTAGTGCCTCCTTGCAAATAATGATACTTTAGGAATGCATCGGGGTGCAGTTAAGCTTTTAGTACAGAGCCTGGTTCATGGAAAATACTTAGTGAGCGTGAATATTCTTTTTGTCGTGTAATAGGTACTTTAGCTTTTAAATGTCTTGAAGAAGGGTTACTGAAAAGAGCATGCTAGATGAATTCCTTACCACAGACTTAGTGATGCAATCGCATAAGAATAGGTGGGGTCTGGAGCCATGCTAGCTGACCTGAAGCTTGCGGAAGCTGGTGCCGTAGCCCTGAGTTCCTAACTAGCAGATGCACTGTGCTAAGGTGGGTCAGGCTGAGGGGCCCCAAGGACCAGCATCCTGGTCCCCTGCCACACAGCACACTTGCTCCCTTTTCAGGGACCACGTAGTCCCTGCCCAATTTAAAGTTCAACTTTACAAGTTTACAAACTTTCAGGTTTGCCCGCTGAGGGACTCTGGCTCCTGGGACTCCAGATTCCTTGCCCTGTCCCAGAAGGTCCCTGTGGATGTGAGGTGGACAGAGAAGGTCGTACCTTGTTGTAGCCTTGCCCCTTGCATGTCACAGGCTCTGGGGCAGGGGTGGTCCTTTTCTAGGCCTGGGTGCCTATACTGGAAAATGAATTTTCTTCTTTCATGATTGCTGTGTGGTCTTGGATCCATCCATCCATCCATCCATCCATCCACCCAACTTTGAAGAAGGCTACCATCCACCCAACTTTGAGGAAGGCTACTTTCTGGGAGGCGTATGAGACCCCTCCAGATGCATGTAAGGGGTGTTTTAAATACTTACTCCAGGCATGAGAATTTTTACAGGCTTCCCCCTTCCCTTCCTGGCCTTTTAAAATAGAGACACCCTTCACCATTTAGATACTAAAATACAGTTGTAAATAAGACAGTAGAGTTTATAATTTCTCATACTATGCCATGATACATCTTCTGGAATTTTATCAGGAATATACGTCAAAGTAATGGTTAGCTCTGATTTTCTGTCTGCCTCTGGAATGGTCTAGGCCTGTTTGCTGCCTGGGAGACGCTTAAACATAACAGGTCTGAGACCAGGGTCAGTGTCTCCTCAGCTTCCCGCTGCTGCACTTATTCTCTGTGCCACTGTAGAATGAATCTCTACTCATCCAGGAAATGCCCCGAAGCCCACAGTCTCCCCTCTTCCTCACCTCTTTCTGCAGTGCCAGTTACTAACGGTGAATCAAACATATTTCCACGTATTTCCTCCTCCTAAATACTTTACTCATGCCTGTCAATATTCCCAGCTCTTCTCCACTTCCTTCTCTCTCTGCTCCCATGGCTGAGGCTACATCACCAGCTTCCTCACTCTGCCCCCCAGAGCCCATCTACTGGGGAGCAAGGTGACCTCCCACTCCATAAAAAGAACACCGTCATTTCTCAGATCTATTTATTTAGAAATTGTGAACCATATTGAAAAGGCCAAGAGAACAGTAATTATCTGTAACCCCATCGCCTAGGGAGGAGGCAGCTCTATTAACATCTTATTGCAGTTTTCCGGAATTTTCTACAGACTTAATCATATAACCACGAGACAAATAATTAAAAAATAAGATTAGGGAGGCACTGAATGCAATGTTTCCTGATCTGTCTTTCCCCCCTCCTGTTGATTACATCGTAATAATTTCCTGTCATCCGGTATTTCTCAAAAAAATGTCTTCTTGTATCTGTGTTACATTCTGCCATTAGACTCCACCTGGATTTATTAAAACATTCTTTTCCAATTGGACATCAAGATTGCTACATCTTTTTGTACAGTGGATTAATGGTTTTGTGCTGTAATTAATATTCTTATATATAAATCTTTAACTGTGCCCTAGTGTGTGTGTGTGTGTGTGCGCACACGTGTGTATGTGTGTGCATGTGCACGAGTGTGCAGGCATCTCAAGTTGCCCAGGCCTATCTCAAACTTGCTTTATGGTTGAGACGTGCCTTTAACTTCTGATCTTTTAGTCTCTGTCTCCTAAGTGCTAAGAGTACAGGGATGCACCATCATTCCCTTACATATACCCTTCATATTTTCCCTTAAACTAGATTCCTAAAAATGGCAGTGCAGAATTAAAAGATCTGGAAGTTTCTAAGGTTCTTGGTTCATCTTCCCACTTGCTATATAAAAAGTTCATATTGATTTATTATCACCTCCCACTCCTTACTTCACAATAGGCACATGATCAGGAAAATCTGATTCACTAAGGGTGTAAGGGAGGATGGCATCCTGTTAGTGACTGAATTAAAAGTCACATGATCTGACTGCTGCTAGCCCCCCCCCCCCTCAATGCATGCTCAGGAGGTATTCGGGAGCAGTGGTAACTTACCCTTGGGCCTCTGCTCATATCAGCTGCAGTGGGGAGATGTAGCCCAGCATTGCAAGTAGTGGCTTGAGAAGATCTCTGCCTAGGAACCTCCACTTGGGTAAAATCGAGTCCTTGGTTCACCACAGGAAAAATATTTCATCAAGGGTCAAAGAGACACAGAGGAACAAGGCATACAGCTAAGGTGGGTGCTAACTAAAGAGGGAGAAGCTGTGCTTAGGTGTCTTTACAGGGACACACAAATATTTGTCACATTGCTATACATGTAATTTATAGCTGGGCATAGTAGTGCATGCCTTTAATCCCAGCACTCAGGAGGCAGAGGCAGTCAGATCACTATGAGTTTGAGGCCAGCCTGGTTTGCATAGGGAGTTCCAGGCCAGCCAAGGGCTATATGAGACCTTATCTCAAAATAATGAATAAATAAAAACAAATAATGTAATTTATAAAACTTAAAGATTAATCAGTACTTGAAAAATGTTTATTTTTATGTGTATGAATGTTTGTCTGCTTGTCTGTATGTGCACCACATGTGTGCAGTGTCCATGGAGGTCAGAAGAGGGCACTGGAACCCCTGGACCTGGAGTTACACACAGCTGTGAGCCGCAATGTGGGCGTGGATCCCTGTAAAAACAATAAGTGCTCTTGACTGCTGAGCCATCCTTCTAGCTCTTATTCCTTATCCTCAAGTATTTCCTTTGTAAATGAAATCATAAGGTGTATTAGACATAGAGACAAGAAGGGAATGCTAACAGTTAAGCTCAAGGCACGGACATTCTGGTCCTAAGTAAGTTGAGTTCTTGATTGTTCTATGGTTTTCTTTCTTTCCTTCTCTCTTCCTTCCTTCCTTTATTTCTTTCTTCCTTTTGAGACAGGGTTTCTCTGTATAACCACTCTCTCTATCCTGGAACTTGCTTTGTAGATCAGGCTGGCCTCAAACTCTCAAACTCTCAGAGATCCACCTGCCTCTGCCTCCCAGGTGCTGGGATTAAAGATGTGCACCACCACTGCCCGGCTTGGGTTCTCCATCGTTTTGATCATCCCATTTGAGATGTCTTTAGAAGAATGACTACGGCCTCTGCAGCCAGTCTTCATTTTATCAGTTGTGTTCAAGTTTCTTGACTCTTGGCCAAGCGGACATGCAAACTAGATCCCAGGGGGAGCGGCTTCTGTCCCTTGCCCTGCTCCTTAATTTCCTCTCTCTTTGTAGTCTGGCTCACTGAGAGTCCCCAGGGAAGGAGGCAGGCCCAATAGGGCAGCAGAAGACTTGTGTGGGGCTGTGGTGGCCTGCAGCCAGCTGGCAGGAGGGCCGGACTGCTGCCTGGAGGACACCGTGGTGCAGATGATGCCTGGCACTGGCAGGGTGGTGGGGAGTGGATGACCTCAGTGACTCTGTAGCTTCGTGTGCTCAAGCTCTCTGAAAGGCAAACTGGGGAGGCTGAGCAGCCAGCAGGGACAGCTAAGGACAGCCCAGGGATGGGTGAGGAGGGTACAGCAAGCACCCTCAGATGAGGCAGGAGTACCGGAAGCTGCAGCTGCTGTTGGTGGGGTTGGAGAGGAATCCCAGCTTCAGGTTGCTCTGGGTGGTTGGTGTTCTGTGACCAGACAAGTCTGTGCTCTTTTGGCCCTAACTTCTGTCTCTCCTGTCATCTCCCAGAGGACTGGGCCTTACCTAACCTCTGAGGACTTCATTTCTGTTCTGATTTGGGAAGGACCATAAACTATTATGTTCATGTATGTTCTTCATAAAGGTGTTCAGGGCCTGTAGCTGAGCCAGGCTGGATGTTGGGGCAGAATAGGGTGTCATGTTCCCTGTTCTTGGCATAATATTGGAAGCTAAAGACACAGGAGAGATAATGAGAGGAACAAAGAGTATGAGCCTGAAGGGACAGGAAGTCCACCTGCATGGGGAGGGGAGGTGCTGAGAAGAGCTACCTCACGGGAAGTTTAACAAAGGAAGAGCTTGGGGGTGGGCAGTGTGGGGAAGGGTGAGGCTCACATTTGCCTGGTGTGTGGAGCTATGAGGCAGGAGCATGTGGGGAGAAGGCTGGGAGCTAGGCAGTCAGGCAGACAGCTGTGAGGCTCTGCTGAAGAACATTTGCTTCACCTTGAGAGCAATGAGAATCCCTTTATGGATGTCAGTCAAGAAAGTGATGCCATCTTAAGTGGTTCTTAAAATCCCCTCCCCCGCCGGGCGATGGTGGCGCACGCCTTTAATCCCAGCACTCGGGAGGCAGAGGCAGGCGGATCTCTGTGAGTTCGAGACCAGCCTGGTCTACAGAGCTAGTTCCAGGACAGGCTCCAAAAGCCACAGAGAAACCCTGTCTCGAAAAACCAAAAAAAAAAAAAAAAAGAAAGAAAAAATCCCCTCCCCCATATTGGGTGGTGGCAGCGCATGCCTTTAATCCCAGCACTCGGGAGGCAGAGGCAGTCGGATCTCTGTGAGTTTGAAGCCAGCCTGGTCTACAGTGCGAGTTCCAGGATAGGCTCCAAAGCTACAGAGAAACCCTGTCTCGAAAAACAAACAAACAAATTCTCTCCCCAGATGCCCCACTGAAAGAGAGACTCAAGAGGACAATTCTAATGGTTAGTATTTATCTGTTTATTTGAGACTGAGTCTTACTATGTAGTACAAGCTGATATCAAGTTTACCATCCTCCTGCCTCCACCTCACAAATGCTGGTATTATAAATAGGAGTCATGGTACCTAGCCAAGGCTGAAGTCTTAAGATCAGCCTGGAGGCTACTGTGGAGGCCCAGGAGCAGATGCTGGGCACTAGGACAGGGCAGGAGCAGAAGGATTAGAGTGACTTGGCGCTGTGTCTCCAGAGTGGAGGTCCCCATAGTTCTATGCTTTGCCTTGTGGCTGTGTTGGCATGCGATGACCCAGGCCTAGACCCCTGCCCACGCAGAGCACACCCTCCTTCACCTACAGGCCCGTTGACTGTCCCAAGCTTTCCTGGCAGCCTCCTTCACCTCCTTGTTCCTCAGGCTGTAGATGATGGGGTTCAGCATGGGGGTCACCACAGCGTAGAGGACTGTGAAGACCTGGTCGGAGATATGGGCCTCCTTGCTCTTGGGTCTCATGTACATGAAGATGGTGGTGCTATAGAAAAGCAGGACCACAGCCAGGTGTGCTGAGCAGGTGGAGAAGGCTTTGCGGCGCCCAGCGGCTGAGGGCACCCTCAGGATGGTGGCCAGGATCAGCATGTAGGACAGGCAGATGAGGGTCAGGGGTACAGGCAGAAGAAGGATGGCACCCACCAGCAGGAAGGCATCACTGACCGAGGTGTCACCGCAGGCCAGCTTCAGCACAGCCAGGATCTCACAGGTGAAGTGTCCGATTACGCGGTGGCCACAGAAGGGCAGCCTCATGGCGATGACAGTTTCTGTCACGGACTTGAGGAGGCAGAGTGCCCAGGAGGCACCTGCCAGCACCAGGCAGAGCCTGTGGCTCATGAGCACAGGGTACCTGAGTGGCTGGCAGATGGCCAGGTAGCGGTCATAGGCCATGATGGCAAGCAGCAGGCACTCTGTGGAGCCTGTGGAGAGGCTCAGGCACATCTGGATGGCACAGCCAGTAAAGGAGATGGTCTTCCGGGACGACAGGAGGTGGACCAGCATCAGGGGCACGAAAGTAGATGTGTAGCAGATGTCCAAAATGGAAAGATTACCCAGAAAAAAGTACATGGGCGTGTGTAGGCGGGCATCCAGCGTGCTCACCGCCACAATGGCGCTGTTCCCCAGCAGGGTCACCAGGTACATGGATGAACACAGAGGAAAGAGTAGGTGCTCCAGGGCTGGGTAACCAGAAAATCCCTTCAAGATGAACTCGGAGACGACTGTCCTGTTGCTGGGCTCCATACTGTGGGGTTCTGGCTGCGTGCACCGTGGGGCAGAAGCACGGGGTGCAGGTTGGTAGGACCACAGAGATTGTTAAAGTCTTTCCCAGCTTGGACACACTTTCTGGGACGTTGGGACAGTCTCCACATCCTCTGTAGGCTCCAGTGCATCCATGTGAAAAGTGAGGATGATTCAGAGCAGAATCTATAAGATTCCCTACGCGGGTGTTCAAGGAAGCATGAATGGGCAGCCTGAAGAGTCACTGTGAGCCAATGCTGAATGAGGGATAAAGGTCTTTACTACAGAACTTGTCAGAGCGTTTGAACGGCTAATGTTTATTGGAGGCTCTCCCAAAGCCAAGTAGATTATGTGCTCCCAAACTTATCTGACCCTAGATCCCCTTGTACCCCTTAACCTATCACAGACAAGTGATCTACAAATAGGGTTTGGGAGCCGATGAACTGGATCAGAGGTCCTCAAACTTGAACACACACTGGACTTTCTTGAAAGGCTGTCAAAACACAGCCTGCTTTCCTACCAGAGTTTCTGGCTTAGGGGATCTGTTTGCTGCCTCTGCTCTACTGGCCCAGGCACGGATGTCTCTGAAGGGTCTCCCTGGCTTTGCAGCAGCCTCTGAGTCATCGCTTACACTGTCCCCACTATCTGGAATGTCCTCATTTGTCCTGCTGTAGTAGTCTGATTTGTCTTCCCAGACCAGCTCTGGTCTCCACACTCTCTTTACATCTCGGGTGGGTGGGTGGGGGCTGCCGCTGGCCTCTAAGCCTGTGAGCGGGCACCCCTCCACACGCAGGGATGCTCTGTCTGCAGCTCTGTGTGGGCTGAAGCTTCAGAAGTTGACTCTTTGTGAGCTCTCTGGTGAAAAGGCAAGGGACCCTGGAACCCAGTCCCAGTCTTATTTTCTCCCAGTCAGGACAAAGGATGTTTTGGCTTCCTAAGCTTCAGGTTATTAGCACAGAAAGTGCTCTGACAAGCTCACTGGGGAGTTCTCTATGGCAGATGGGGAAACTGAGCTCACACAGTGCCTGCCGGGAGGCGAGTCTCCGGGAGAGTCTGCCAGCATTGTGTCACCTCACATATAGAGCAGACATTTGCCTTCAGCAAGCCCCCAAAACCTGTTAGCCTCGTCGGACACCCCCTGCTTCCTCCCCATAATCCTCTTACCAGCAAAAAAGCAGATTTTATCCCTTTCTCAGTGTCTCTGAGCAGCTGGGATGATTCCACCATAACATGGAGCTTAGTGCCCAATTCCACCTCCTCTCTGACGCTTCACCTGGAGACTCCCTTCCTTTTACTTGCTTCTTATTTATTCTTCCCCAAATCAGGAAGTGACTTAGGACCTGCTACACACCAAACACTGTGCTAACATCAGGGGGACAAGTGAGGACACAGGCTAAGCACTGACTCCAAACCCTTCCCAGGTAGAATTCTCCACTCTCCCGTGCCTGGCTTTCCCTGTCTGCATGCCCTACATATAAACTTTTGATAAGGGGGTGCTTGAAGGGCCTTTCTGGGCCTCTGACATACCTCATGTCAAGGCAGTGGCGATTCCTTCTTCATATTAGGTATTAACATAGAGCCAAGACCTTAGCCCTACTCTGAGACCCATCTCTGGGAATCCAAGGCTACTCAGCAGTCAGGAGAGCTCTGATCTCATCCTAGGGCTGCAGGTAGAAACTCTGCTCTCAACCTGATTGTGTCCACCTCACACAGGCTCAGAGAAATATGAGCTGTGAGCTCCCCACCAAAGCCCAGTAGGGATGCTCTGGGGCTGGGTGTTTGGTGGGGGCATCTTTCTAGCAGAGCGCTTCAGAGGCAAGCACTGGCACAAGGCACAGAGATGGTCCTGTCTTTTTCTGGAAGCTCCAGTGACCAGAGTAAGCTGTGGCTGACTCTTTGCATGTGGTGATATGCACAGGAATTCACCTCTTCAGTCACTAGGACACATCGGCCCCTGAGGCTATGGGCTCTGTGCTAGAATAGACATACACCCACGTGGGGTCACCTCCTGTGCACACATTCAGGTGAGTGCACAAACACCTGTCTTATACACTGGTACATATGCACCTGTGAGTGGTCATCCTACACATGCTCATGTGTGCACGTGTGACCATTTACATATTCACAACAACATATATGCATAAGTCTCTCTCTTGTGCATGCAAGCGTGCGCACACACACACACACAGACACACACACACACACACACACACACACACACACACACACACACACAGCAGGACTGGCAGAGTCTTGGACCTATGACCAAAGTGCTTTAC
Source organism: Microtus oregoni (assembly GCF_018167655.1). Classification (NCBI taxonomy): domain Eukaryota; kingdom Metazoa; phylum Chordata; class Mammalia; order Rodentia; family Cricetidae; genus Microtus; species Microtus oregoni. The sequence goes on along the minus strand of NW_024543076.1, from coordinate 5,008,877 downwards.
TGAGCTAGGCAGGAGACCACAGCTCAGCAGGGGTTGCCAGGGAGTCATTAGGAAGGAGCAGCCCTGAGGGTGGGTGTTACAAAGAAGCCTGGGACAAGTGGACAAAACTGACTGTGTGTTCTGTCTGCTTCCCAGCCTGTGTGTCAAAGACAAGTCTCTGGCTCTGACTTTTCTATCACATGGGGAAGAAAGGAGGGGGACACAGGCTAGGGAGCTTTGTCTGTAGAACTCACAGTGTCCTTTGTCTCCCCCTCTCTCCTGACCCACTGCTCCCTGAAACCCAGTTCACAAGGGAGCCTTCCCTTACCTCTCAACCAGACTGAGTTTTCCTGCTTCGTGTCCCTCGTGTTCTGTTGTGCTGTAGCTCAGGGTGACAACCACGCCTCTCACTTCTTGCCAGCTGCCCTCCCTGCCAGCCCAGAGCAATGCCATCTCCTTCTCCTTCTCTCTTAGGTTCTGCAGGCCAACATGTGGCTCTAAGTAACTTATCGCTGTCGTTCGCAGCTCCCTAGGACTAAGGAAAGTGGAACGGGGAGCTGGTCAGTTATGGATGGCTTGCAGCCCAGGGGAACACTCTTGCAGAACTTGGAAGGGGCTTACACATCAGCTGGAGCCTTACCCTTGGGTAAACTGAGGCCCAGAGATGGGAAGTAGCACTGTGAATTAGAGTAGGAAGCCAGCCCTGGTGATTCCTCAGGGCCCTCCACCCTCCCTTCTGTCTGCGCGTTCTGTTCATCACCTACCTCCAGCCTCCTCCCAGTCTGTGCTCTGGCTCCCTGGCAGAAGCTTCACTCCCGCCTGCCTTTCCAAACCATGGGAACACACACAGGTTTTTGTGGAAATGATGAAGAGTTTTCCACTTGATAAGGTCAGGTGGAACATTTAGAATCTGACAGAATTATTTTAAAGGCTCAGAACTCAGCAGGGTTCTCTGAAGCAGGTAGAACTAGTCCATTCTGGTGGGCCCAAGGCTGATGGATCTTAGTGGTTTTCTGTGGGCAGGACAGGTTCCCCATTCTGGGCAGTTGTTAGTGTCAGCCTTCTACGGGGCAGGTGGGCCAGATGGAGGTGGCACCCTTCAAAGAGCCCTGTGTATCAAGGGATTGCACAATCCCCAAGGCAACCCAGAGTGAGGAAAGGAAGCGGACCCAGCTAACACACTTTAGGGTGCTTCAGGGATGATGTCCCAAAGACCCAATTACGCAGTCTAGTTAGAGAGTTTAATTAGTGTGAAAACGCTGGAGAAAGTGGCTCAGGGCTCAGGACTCCACACTTGCAGGGCAGTCCTGGACTGGTTCAGTGACCCAGGAACACTTAGGAGTAAATCAATCAATGAATGGATGCTTAATTAATGGAATGAATACATCTTATCTGTTTACAAATAAACCAAGGAACAAGTGAACAAGTGATAAATGTTGCTGCTTTCCTGGTGGAGCATGAGGGGTCTTGGCCCAATTCTCATCAGGAGTTTACAGAATCACAAAATCTGGAGTGTTAACGGGGGACTGGACTGGATAAAGAGACGAGAATTCTAAGTTACCTGAACAAGCCAATGCTCAATGACCACCTTGACCATGACCCCTGTATGGACAGAGATTGCTGTTAGGGGTCTAGAGTCAGCCCAGTGTCATCTGGTGAGGCGGGGGCATAGCCATGGTTCCCGGTGTCACTTAAGTCTCCTCGGTCAGTGTGTGGCCGCCCTGGGAGCTAGCGACCTTTCTCCTCTGTCTCCACCTGGTCCCTCTGCCCTGTTCTCACAGCATCCCAGTGACGCTTCATCACTGAAGTCCCCTCCAGTTCCCAGAGTCTAGACCCCAATGGCTTAAGGTCTCTTTAACCAGCGTCATAAGGTGGGGGTGTAGTTCAAGGCATAGCTTAGTATACGCAGGGTCTGGGGCTTGATTCGCAGCCTCAGGAAATGAAACAAAACAAAATAAAAACAAAAACAAGAACAAAGAAAGAAACCATAGAACCATAGTGTATTTTATTTTGGAACTGGGCTTTGGTTTGTTGTTGTTGGAATTCTATTTAACCACTTTGAAACTTCAGGAGGTAGGCCTGTTGCTCACTCGGTAAAAGTGCTTGCCTTGCCATGCATATAGCCCTGGATTCCATCCCCGTTATGATATAGATTGGGCATGGTGGCACACACCCATGATCCTGACACTTTGGTATGTGGAGGCAGGGGGATCAGATCTCTCTCTCTCTCTTTCCCTCCCTTCCTCCTTTCCTCCCTCCCTTCCCCTCTATATTTTTGTCTCACCATGTTCCCAAGTTATATTTTTAAAATATTTTCCCAATAACTTAAAATTTTTTTGTTGCTCTTTTTAGGCAAAGTCTCACTCTGTAGCCCAGGCTAACCTGAAACTCACGACCTTTTTCGTTCCTCAGGGTTTTCAACTTGTTTTTAACCTTGACTCTTACTTAGAGGGTATCTACTCTGCACTGAGTAAAGTTAGCTGAGCTTACTTACTTCCCACAACAGGACTTATTATAAAGGCTGTCTTATCTTAGACCTTAAAATGCACGTCTGGGAAGTCTGAAGCCAACCTGGGCTGCAGAGCAAGACCAAGTCTTTTTTTACTTTTTAGTCAAGATACCTTTGTCATATACTAATTTCTCAGGTCCTTGTGTGTCTCTTCTGGGCGTCTGCTCTAAGGACATGCCTCCCACTGTCCTCATGTTTTAACTGCCGTGGTCAGCTTAGGGGAAAGGAACAGCTGTAAGCTGCAGCCACAGGCCCAAGCCCTGTCAGCTCTTTCCGACGATTCCTTGGCTATTCTTGCTCATTTCCTTTCCACACAAATTTTGCAATCAGCTCGTCATATTTCACGAAAATTCTCCCGGGACTTTGCCTGTGGTCGGTTGGCTGATTTAGGGCAGGACTTGATATCTTTACAAAATCCAGTTTCCTCAAGCAAGAACGTTGTTCCTCCATTATTAATACATGGCTTGGCTTTGTTCTGATCACGACTCTTCTTCTGACTTGTTAACAAGGTGATTTGCATCGATACATATTTTTGTGATGTTGAAATCTCTCCCCTTTTCCTCTGTAGTAGTTTATTCTCATCCCGGGTGCAGGATGAGTTTGAAGGGCAGGGAGGCGCGCTGACCAGCTCCCAGGCTCCCTCTGGTGGTCAGTGAGCCAATGCTCATGACCCTTGAAGATGGGGGTTGGAATTCCTGTAAAACTCCAGCACTCGGGCAGGGATCACTATGGCGCAGGAATCGTGGATCTAGGGGTAGGGTAGATATAAAATTTGTGTATTCCTGTTGGGTGATTGTCTGTATTGCCTCTGGGGCTCTACGTCTCAATACTAGGAAATCCTGACGACATCTATAATCTGCATGGAAAGAATCCACTCTTCCAGGAAGAGCTAGAGGATGCAAAATGCTGTCTCCTAGAAATGACATGGCGGCTGCATGGTAGTTACCTGTTCAAGACCTGAGCATGATCAGGCCAACTAGATCAGCCAGCATTCCAGCTGGGGGCAGGGAGGGAGGGAGGAAGGGAAAGAGAGAGAGAGAGAGAGAGAGAGAGAGAGAGAGGAGAGGGAAAGCATAAGGGATGGGATGGCCTGATCTACATTTGTATACACGTATGAAATTGTCAAAGAACAAGCGAAAGGCAGAAATATCTAGATTCTCTGACACAGCCTGTTCTCCAAGCTTTAGGATTTCACAACCCTCTCCCTTTTCTCGGCTGAATCTTGAACCCAGGGCATCATGCATGCGAGGCAACAAGTGTTCCGCCACTGAGTGAAAACACTGGCGGCATGCAGCTGATGTCATTTTCGAGAAGGAAACCCTCAGCTATAATTTCACTTTTCTGAACCAGGATGGCTTCTCCTAGTAACAAACTCACACATTAGAAAACTACGTCTGAACTTTGGGTACAGAGAATAAGCTCTGTGTTGCCAGCTCTGGTGTGCTGGCCCCAGACTGTTTGGAAACCTTCCATAAGCTATAGAAGGCGGATCTTAAACAAAGAGATTGAATCTTCAGTCTTCCTAAGGAGATTGAAAAGCAAGAGAAAGTGCCACCGGTCAGCTAGAAATACTGAGGAATTCCTGGGAAATGGCAGCCAGATGAGATGGGATTTTTGGGAGAAACCACAGCCAGAAGGAGGGCAGTTCTGGGCCTTCTCAGTCCAGGACAGCAGGGACAGGAAGGTCCTCAGCTGCCCACGGGTAACTGGCCAGGGACTCCAAGGAAAGCCCACACTGGAGCCCAGTGGGCCATTGTCAATGTCGATGCTTTCTGAGAATCTCTGGAGAAATGAAGAGAGCAGATGACAGCCCTGGCCCCAACCCCAATCCTCTAGACCCTCATTGTCATTCCTGGAGACAATACATACAAATCGTAGATAAGAATATACGAAGATACCCTACCAATAAGAAGTAGAACACACTCAATCAAGTCAGCACCGCAGAGGAGGAAAACCAGACCCAAGAAAGAATTAGCATCAAAGGAGACAAAACAAGTTGAAGACTTTGAAGCATGTGTGATTGACACATCACAGGGATAAGAATAGACTTCTCATCCACAGAATACTAATAAATCAGCAGGAAAGAAAAGCCTGGGAAAGAATCTGAGCCGGGTGCAGTGGCAGCACACGCTTTTCGGAGCTACAGGCAGGTGGATCTCTCTGAGTTTGAGGTCAGCTTGGTCCACACAGCGAGTTCTAGGACAGCTAGGTCTACATAGAGAGACCCAGTTAAAAAAAAAAAGACTTAAAATAAGAAAAGACTTAAAATAAAGGAAACAGCCAAAATCAAATCAAAAGGCATAGTTGAGGAACACCCCCAAATGACCAGGCCTGTTTCTCAGCACATGGGAGGTGAGGCGGTAGGATTGCCAGGAGAACCGGGCCAACCTTAGCCACATAAAACAAAGAGAGGGAAAGGAGGAGCAGGGAAGGAGGGAAGGGGAGGGAGGGAGAAGGGAGAGGAAGGAGAGGAGGAAAGAAAGAGGGAGAAGGAGGGAGAGGGGAAGGAAAGAGGAAGAAGGAGGGAGAGGGGAAGGAGAGAGAGACAAACAGAGAAGGGGGGCGATAGCTCTGTGTGGCGCTTGCAGCCAACAAGCGCTGATTTCCACTGCTGGGCGCCGCATGGTGGACAAAGAGAACGGACTCCCAGAGGTTGTCCTCTGACCTCCACACACATGCTGCTGTGCTTCGCTTGGCCAAATCACAGGAAAGAATGCCAGGCTATGCTCTGTTTGGCTGAGTATTCGTTAGTTTGGACTGTGCCTGTCTTCTGGCTGTCAGAAACACACCACGATCAACACGTGTGCTCGGGGTGTGGAAACACATCTCCTTTTCTTGGGCTTCCGTCTAAAAGGAGAGCTGCAGAGTCAGATGGTAACTCTGCTTCGTGTGTCAAGAAACTACCGGGCCCTATTCCAAAACAACTGCCTAAGTTTGCACCTCAGCAGCTGTGCGCAGGCTTCTGGTTCCTTGGCATCATTCTTGGGAATGTCTGACTTGTTGTTGTTGTTGTTTTCTGTAGCTGTGCTAAAATAGAGGTTGAAGTAGAGGGCGAAGTCGTTTGATTTCCATCCCAATAGGACGTTGGGCATCTTTTCATGTCCTTTATCGATGGATTTTGTTCTTCAAACTCTGTTGTGAAGTTGTGTGACCCATCTTTCCGTGAGTTCTCTGCGTGTCCTCAGGGCAGGCTCCTTGTCAGATTTCCATCCTCGAGTGTCGTCACAGACTAACATGTGCCTTTAAATGTCCCTTGGCACCTTTTTTCTTAACAGTTTGAACAGTTTATGAGGAATTGGGATTATTTCTTTAAATGTTTGGTAAATTGGCCAGAAAAGCTACTGGGTGTCTGCTTTTTCTTATTACCAGTTCAACCTCTTTGTTGAGTCTAAGTTAGCTTGGTCTGCTTTGGACCGCTGTGAGGAAACCCCAGGACCGAAGCTACATAGGAAAAAAAAAGGCATATTTCACCTCCTGGAGGCAGGAGCTGCTGCAGGGGCCATGGAGGGGTGCTGCTTACTGGCCTGCTCCCCAGGGCTAGCTCAGTCTGCTTTCTTATAGAAACAGTCCAGGGATGGAACCACCCACAATGGTCTGGGCCCTCTCATTTGAATCATTAGTATAGAAAATGCCCTACAGACCTGTCTATGGTCAATCTGAAGGAGGCATTGTCTCAACTGAGGTTCCTCTTCCCAGCCAGCTCTAGCTTGTATCAGGTGGATAAACAGCTAATCAGGACAAAAGCCTATTTAGAATTTCTGTTTATTTTTGGGTGAGTGTGCTCATTGTGTGTGTGTGTGTGTGTGTGAATGCTAACGTGTGCACCACAGCACCTGTATGGAGGTCAGAGGACAACCTCGGTTGAATGTTGGTCTTTATCTTCCACCTTGTTTGAGATGAGCCTTCCTGGCTGTTCTTGTGTGGCATATGCCAGGCCAGCTGGCTGACCAGTTCCCAGGATCCTCCTGTGTCCACCTCCTGTCTCCCTGTAGTGGGATGCTGGGATTGCAGATATTAGAACTACACTCAGGCTGTGTGTGTGTGTGTGTGTGTGTGTGTGTGTGTGTGTGTGTTTGGAACTCAGAGTTACAGACCTCAGGTTTATTTGGCGAGTGTTTTACCCCTCAAGCCATCTTCCCGGACCTCCTCCCCTTCTCTTTCTTGGAGTGAGGACTGAAGCGCAGGCTCATTCTGGCTCCAGAAGCATGTTCTCCCACTGATGTACGGGCCCAGGCCTCTTTCACACTTTTGGTTTGGAAACAGGCTCTAACTGACTTGCTCCAGTTGGCCTTAAACCCACTCTGTAGCCCAGGCAGGCTTTAACTTGGAATCCCCCTGCCTCCTAAAGCGGCTGACCTTACACGCTTGTGCTATGAGGCTCTGCTTTGAGAACTTCGGCTCTTGTTTATAGAAAGTTGTCCATTTTGTCTAAGTTGTCTAATTTTTTGGCATACAACTTAAACAACTTATTTAATTGACAGATAAAAGAGTGTTTTAATTTTTTTGTTTTTCAAGATAAGGTTTCTCTGTAGCTTTGGAGCCTGTCCTGGAACTCCCTTTGTAGACCAGGCTGGCCTCGAACTCACAGAGATCCGCCTGCCTCTGCCTCCCGAGTGCTGGGATTAAAGGCATGTGCCGCCACCGCCCAGCTCCTTTTACATTTTTTAAACTATCTATTTAAGTAAATTTAATTAAATTTATTTTATGTGTATGGGTGTTTTTCCTGCAAATATTTCTGGGCACCACGTGCATGCTTGGTACCTTTGGAGGCCAGAAGGGGGTGTTGGATCCCCAGAGACTAGAATTACAGACAGTGGTCACCCTCCATGTGGGTGCTGGGAACCGAGCCTGGGTCTCCTGCTAGAGCAGCCAATGCCCTGAGCTATGGAGCCATCTCTCCAGTCCTGTATTTTCCCGTAATACATCAGTTCTCATCACCTTGCTCTTTCAAAATGTATTCCTTCTAGCTGTCTTCTCTCCCTTCCCAATAACCTTCCACAAGCTTCTGCTGACCATTATACTCCCAGCTTCTGGGAACTCTTTAGACACAACATACAAGTGAGCTCATGTAAAATTTGTCTCTTCCTTCCTAGCATATTTCACTTAACATGGTATCCCTTAGGTTCAAACACATTGTTGCAAATTGTCGGCTTTCATCTTTTTTAAGTCTACAGTTGTTAAAGCGTTTGTTTCTTCATGATCCTTATGAGTCTGTAAAGTCGATAGCGATGTCTCCCCTTTGTTTTCTGATTCTAGTAACTCGAGTCCTCCCCCCACCAAAGATTTGCAATTTGGTTACTCATTTAAAACGAATCATGCTGTGACTTTGTTGTGTTTCTCCATTATTTTTCTATTATTACTTTCTCCTCCAGTCTTCTTCCTTGCTGCTATAGAGCAGCTCATGGCAGGGCTATTCTGGCACACAGGCCTTAGAGCTGCCTCCCCCTCAGTTTTCCAAATCAAATGATTCAGAAAACCTGGCTAATTCCATGTCACTGTGGATTTTAGACCTGTCCTTCCTTCCCTACGCCCCATTCTTCTTCCTGTCCGTGCCATGATGTGAACCCCCAGGTCCTTTTTCATGTGTGTTCTGGGAGGAGATTAAGGGTCCTTCTGCACCCCTCAGAGCTCACAGCCTTACCTGTGCTGTAGCCACGGCTTTCTAAGGTCTGATGCATTTGGGGACTTCCAAGTATATAAACCCAAGTTCTAAGGGGCATCTACTCATAGCCGCCCTGCTCCAGCCCCTGAGATTCAGCCAGAAAGTCATGTCATTTCCCCTGGGTGCTGTCCCTGGAAGTGTTCTGCTGCTGTGGCATTTCATGTTGAGCTCCAGGGACAACTTCCCCGAAGATCAATTAGACCGCACTAATTGAACTTGGCTTTTGGTGATCTCTGTAATCACACAGATGTCCTGTGGGGAGCCAAGCTCTCCAGTGTTCTGAATGCCTTGGGTGTTTCTCATACCCTCGGGTCCTGGGGAGTTCCCTGTTCTTACCCTAAATAATTAAACCTGGTTGCTCAGTACAGGTTGGAGAGCAGGCTTCAGCGCCCTTAAGCAGGAGACAGAAACAAGTGTGGTGGGTTTTCTCTATCATGAGGACTCTCAGTGATACTCTGGAGAGGGCCAGTCTGCCTTCTGCTGTATGACCGCCTCATTGGAGGATGCTTACCTCTCTCTGGCTCTTGCACGCTAAGCATGGACTCCATCATTCTGACAAGTTCAGTGTCCTTTATGTTTCCATGTGCCGTCCAGGAGAGCAGCTCTGCCCAGGCTTGATCTAAAAGACATCAAGAGGATGTCCTCGGCAAGGTTCTCAATGAGGTTCCCAGAAGCAAGCATCATCTGCTCTTCTCAGGTCCTCCTTGGCTTGGTCCTGGGTTTTCAGCCCTCTGCCTTCAGCTGCTGTGTTGGATTCTTCTTTGCTTTGCCCAGAACAAGACACAGCTTGGAGCTGTGGGGTGGGGGGCAGTTCTGCCCAGAGGTGTGCCATTTAGCGAAGGGTCATCTTGGAAGAGTGAATCTCAGCAGAGGAGATGCCTCCATGATTTGTCCTATAGGGGACATTTTATTGATTAGTGGTTTATGTGGGAGCACCCAGGCCACTGTGGGTTATCACACTCCTGGGCAGGTGGAGCAAGCCAGGAAGCAGATTTCTCCATGGTCTCTGCTTCTGTCCCTGTCCTGACTTCCTTGGTGATGGGGCGTGGCAGGGGAATGTAGGCCAAATGAACCCTTTCCTCCCCAAGCTGCTCTGACATGGTGTTTTAGCATAACGCTAGAAGCCAATGCGGGACAAGTAGCTATGCAATAAAAATCACATTGCAAATGTTGGGCAGCCATGCCAGAGAGGCAGAAAGAGGATATCTACTTCGGGATGGCTTTCTACAACATGGGGGATGTTGTGGGGCCTCTGCCTGGTTCTCTACTCTGTATGGGGAAAGGGAGAGAAACAAGATTGTAGAAGCTCCCACAAAGTGGCTGGACTTAGAAGCAAGGTTTTGAAGGCCAAGGCAAATTCCTACATTCTGCACAATTCAGGTCTTTCTCTGGATGACTGCCCTGGGTTACCTGGGAAAATCTAACGTAACTGGAGAGACAAAACAAAAAATCACGCCCCTCCCCGTTTCAAAGTTTTACCTCTGTCCATGCAACAGTTCCTCCAGCGGTTAGCTGGTTTTGCACGTCAGTGTTCACTGGAGTACTGGGCTTAGCCGTGAGCTCTTCCCATCGGAACTCACGGTGGGTCATCTCAGCTGCAGGCATTTCCCTTCACGGCTCTTGACAAAGTATTGGATCCTACACACACTATTTTGTGGTTTTAGATTTAATATTTACTTATTTAATTTCTTGACAGCAGGTCTTTTGCAGCCCGGGCTGGTCTCAGATTCACTATATATAAACTCGAGGCTGATCTTGAATTCCTGGATGTCCTAATTCTGCCTCCTGGTTGCTTGAGTTGCAGGCGTCTGCTTCCATATCTGCCTCGTTTCATGTTTCTTGTTATGCTTATTCATAACTTTGCATATTTATGATCACCAGTGTTAATGATGTCTTCATTTTACTATATTTTTGAACTAGTCATTACTGCTATGCAAGAAAATATTTACATTTTTTAATTTTAAATGATCTAATTCTGAGCTGTGGATGTGGTAAGCTGATTGGTGGAGTGTCTACACACCATGCAAGAGCCCTGGGCTTGGTTCCTAGTGGGGCATAAAGCATGCTCAGTGACACACACCTGTGACCCCAGTACTCGGGAAGAGGAGGTGGGGGGGGTCAGAGTTTCTAGATCATCCTCAGCTACACAGTGAGTTCAAGGCCAGCATGGGAGACAAGAGACACAGGCTCTAAAAGGAACAGGAACAGAATTTTAGTTCTTGTTAGCATTAGCAGCTCTTCAGAAACTTATTTTAAGTTTCCTAGATAAGCAATCACAGTCCTGCCTTTTCCAATATTCCCTAATTTAGTAGTTCTAAGCTGAGTAAAAAAAAAAATGTTGGGGGCAAACAATTAGTTTGTTATTCCTTTTAAAGGAATGCTTATGTTTTTAAACTATGAATAATGATGTGAGCCTTTTTACTTAAGATATTTCTTTCTTTTAACTGCATTAAGAATGTCGTCTTCCTTAGCTTGTTCATTTGTGATACTCATCAGGAATGCATAGCTAATTTTATCAGATGTTTTTTGGGGACCATCTGTTCGGATGACGATGTGGTCTCACTTTTTATCCTACTTACAGAATTAATTACATCAGTAGAGTTTTTTTAAAAAAAATATCAACCCACCCCCGCTTTCCTAGAATACCCATTAGTTGCTTGTGGATATTCATCTCTCAGAACTGTGCAAGGGATAACAATGCAAATTGCTGGCTAGGGTCTGTGGTGCTTTGTGACAGTCAGCTCTGGGGTCAGGCTCTGGTGGATTCAGAAAGTAAATAATACATGTTTAAAAAAATAAAACAATGGCCTGGTGGCTCCCAGTTTGTAATGCAGCACCTGGAAGCCTGAAGCAGGAGGATTGTCACAAATTCGAGACCACCCAAGGCTATGATACAACAAAATTAAGACCCATGAATCGCAAATGCCTCTTTCTCTGTATTTAAGCCATCTAGGGCTTCCTGCTGTGTGTGTGGCATTCTCCTTCTCTCTCTTATTAAGGCCAGTCTCAGAGGGTGGTGTGAGGATTACAGAAAAGTTTACTGGAAGAAACAAAATTCCCCTCTCCCTTTGAACCTTACATGCTCAGCCTGCGACCTCACGCACTACGTCAGTGCCTTTGTTAATGGATGAGCCTGCAGTCGACACATTGCCACTCAAAGTCGTGGCGACATTAGGGCTCTCTCTTGGTGGCATATACCATAGATTTTAAGAACTGTATGATGTCATGTAGTCACCATTACAGTGTCTTAAAAACACACACCCTGCTTTGTGTTTCTGTGCTCCATTTTCCTTCCGTCTCCTAGCTCCCCGACAACACTCGTCTCCTGTTTAGTTCTCTGTGGTTTCACGTTTTCCAGGGTCGTATGGCTGGGTCCTCATGGTGTGCAGTCTTTTCATATTGGCTTCTTTTACTTAGCGAAAGGTGTGTGCTTTGTGTCTATCAGTTCCTGAGCTGATAACTTGTTTCTCTTTCACAGTGCACAGCGTCGCACTGTCTCGCTGCCCCAGCGTTTGAAGGGCACCTTGACCACCTCTAGATTTTTGGCAGTTATAAACAAGGCTGCTAGAATATAATATGCAGGGTGGGGGCAGGCATAGCCTCCAATCATCTATGTAAATTGGGTTGTTTGGTAGACTGTGATTAGTTTTAAATTAAACTGTCAATGTTTTCCTATGTTGGTCTTACCTTGTTGCCTTGGAAATTAATATTATTATTTTGGTGACGTTAAGATCTCATCGGTCCTTCTTTTTTTTTTTTAAATATTTATTTATTTATTATGTATACAATATTCTGTGTTTATGCCTGCAGGCCAGAAGGGGGCACCAGACCCCATTACAGATGGTTGTGAGCCACCATGTGGTTGCTGGGAATTGAACTCAGGACCTTTGGAAGAGCAGGCAATGCTCTTAACCTCTGAGCCATCTCTCCAGCCCCCTCATCGGTCCTTCTTATGTGGCTTGGCCTCTTTAAACATACTCAGCATATTTTTGATTAGAAGACTTACTTCATCAGGTTAGGAGATTGTCTTTATTTCTTTTAAGTGGTTTTTATTACATTTTCTTTATTTATATATTATACATTAATAATATTATTACATCTGTGGCGCATGTGTGTAGAGATGAGAGGACAACTTGAACAGATCAGTGCTCTCCTTCTACCATGTGAGTCCTGGGGACGGAACTCAGGTCACCAGATTGGGGGCGAAGCATCTTCATTCACCAAGACATCTCCCTGACTCCCTTTCCTTTGCTTCTTTAATGTTGATTTGTCCATAGGCTCTGTTCTCTAATTTAAAGTATTAGTTACAGAAATATAGTTGAGTTCTGGGCATGGTGGTGTGTGTCATCCAGGGCTTGGAAGGCCGGTGCTGGAGGATGGTAGCCAGCTTAGGCCATGTCGTGTGTCCCAGGCCAGCCTGGAGTACAAGGAGAAAGGAAGTCTCAAATAACCAAAAAGGAAGAGGCATGTTTGATTTCCAGACCTTCCTTTTCCTTCTCTTATCTTTTAATGCCATCTTTTTCTGAGTTGTAAAGAATGTTCTGGGTTGAGTTCCTAATTAAAAATAAACATCCCGGGCTGGTGAGATGGCTCAGCTGGGTGATGTTGCTCACTCCCAAGCTTGAGGATCTAGTGTGGGTCAGGACCCGCATGGTAGGAGGAGAAACTGACTCGTGCAAACTGTACTACAGACACACACACACACACACACACACACACACACACACACACACACACACCAGCAGCAGCAAATATGTAAAATTAGAAAAACCCTGGTTACACAGATTACCCTTGTGTGTTGAGCACAGACGAGGGAATTTTTACTGTTTCTCCTCATGGAGCCCAGCGACCATGGTTGGGATACAGTTGCTTCTCTACCGATTCTTCTTTACACACTCACTGAATGGAGGGACTCTGGTTTTGGCTGGCGTGGGATTAGGATCTATAAATATTAAAGTAGAACTTTTCCAAGCGTGTTGCCTCCGAGGCACTGGAGACCCCTCCCCTCGGCTCACCCATGGTTTTGTTTTCTAGGCCCACCCTGGCAGCACTCAGTTCACTGGCATTGTGTCTCCTTTCTCTAACTGACCTGAGTGTCCAGGTTAGGAACCTGCTGTCCACTCTCCCTGCATTTCTGTGTAAGGTCAGGGTGCCTGGAGCCCTGGCTGGATTCTCTGGGACAGACACTCTTAGTTGTCAAGGTCACCCAGCTTCTTGTTGCCGTAGCCCACCCTCTGGGCTTTTCTTCTGCCTGGCTGTCTCTTGCACAGTTTTTGGACAGCCCTACTGGGACGTACCTTCCCAGGAATGTCCTCAGAACTTACCAGGGCCAAAGATGTGATTACTGACTTCTACTGTGGAATACTATTTTCCCATGCTTAATTCTTTGGTCATGTTATTGATAACTTAGGATGATGAGTTAGTTAAATGCACCGCTGTTAATTATGGTCTACAAACAAAAGCTAGGATAATAGAAAGTTTTGATGGGTCTGACTACAAAAGCGATTTATGCACTGCCACCACTAGGTGGTGCCACCAATTAGTGAAAACAATGTGGTTGTTCTTGCGGGCCAACCAAGAACAACCCACAGCCTTGTGTGGAACATGTATGAACAATTACATAAGACAAGTAAGAAGCTCATGAGTTCCCACAGGATGACGCTGGCTTTAAAGTGTACTTGTGCATGCAAAGTGTCGCCGAGTTGAGACACCCTGGAAAGCACGGGACTGAAGGGAGATAGTGAGACCTTCTAAAGTCTTGCATACCAGCTGGTAGTCTGAAAGCCCTGCCAAAGAAAGATGCCCGTGGCGTACTGCAGAAGAAAGACTCAGCTGCAGGGGGAAAAACAATGACAGAGCCACAGGACAGCTTTGCTGAGGCCGGGACTATGCCATCGTAACCAGTCCCTCTAAGGCCGTCAGTCTAGCAAACCCTGTGTCCAGTCAGGCCATTCAAAATGACCAGGGAAGCAGTCACAGAAATAAAAGTCTAGTTTCTATCCAAGTGGAGAGAAAATGTGTACCTCATAAACTAAATATGCCCTGTGTGATTCTGGTCTCTCATTCCCTGGCCCCTCATGCTCACCCTTACTGCGCACCATCTTCTGTCGTCTGTGGAGGTCCCAGCAGCAGGAAGTGTCCTCCACCCTGGACAGCTCTCCCCACGGCCACTAAAGCGCTGTTGATTGCTTGTGGTAGACACTAACCTCCAAAGGTGAGAGACACGGGAAAGTTTCTTCCTTTCTCTGGCCTCAGTTTCCCTAGGGTGTGCTGGCGGGGGTGGGGGAGGATGATTCCCAGGGGCCATTAGGAATGACTGAAGGTCTTCAGGTCTGCACACTGCAGCCCCTGGCTTGTGTGGAGTGGGCGTCTCCTAGGAGAAGTCCCGGAAAGAGGTTCTCTGTCTAGCCTTGTCTTCTGCGATTCCTTTTCCTCTCCCCACTCCCCACAGTCCCAGCAGGCTTTCTCATCGTTGTCCCTCTAGGGAAGACAGCTGGCTCCAAAGCCCCGGAAGTCTACAGGAGGAGTTCTGTACTCAAGCCTCATTAAAACTTCATGTGATGTCTCCAGAGGACTGGTGACACCTCCGGGGTGATGAGACCTGCTACTTCCGAGATCAACTTGGCCAAAGGTGATATTTCGCCCTTTGAGCTGCTGCAGGTTTTTACTGAAGATATCAGAGAAAGCAGCCGCGGTTGGGAATAGAGTAGAAGTACCCTAGAGGTCTCCTCTGCAATGGGCCCGAGGAAGAGCCTTGCCCAACTTCACAGGGTGGAGCTTGAGAGCCAGCCTGGGACTGAGGTAAACACTCCTGGCAGAAGTTTAGCACTTACCAGAAGGAGCTGGGAGGAAGGGACTGAAGGACCCCTGAGGGTCCAGGACACAGGGCTGGGGCTTTGGGGAGCATCTCTGATACATTAGAGATCCCAGTCAGCTTGAGATGACAGGGATGCTTTGGGAGAATATGAGCCTCATTTGTGATCACTGGGGGCTGGAAGTTTCAGAGTCAGTAATGAGATTGTTGAAGACACACATTTCAATCACCGTCTGAGTCCCCAGCCAGGTAGGAATGGCCTGAGCTCTGTGGCAGGGACAATGAGAGAACAAGGAGACTGACAGCCATTGAGAGTGTTGATCTGGGAGCCCAGAGCCTGGCCTGTGTGATGATGTCAAGTGGCTATCTTCTGCTTCCCATTGACCCGACACTGACACCCAGCACTCTGGCCTCCTAGACCCAGCAGGAGAAGCAAGGGCCTCCTTGAATGGTGGACTTCAGGTGGCCCTCATCAGGCTCCAGCCATCCCGACTGATGTTCACAGGTCTTGGGGTGACTCACTGACAGCCTCTGACCCTTCACTATGGAGGACACTGCAGGCTGAAGTCACAGAGCGTGGGAGTTGTGTGGGTCCGAACCCTACACCTTTAATCTCTGTAGAAGGCCAGAGGAGGGCCCTCCCTCTGCCTGGAGATCTTGACCTCTTATCCCTAAAGCGAGTCAGTCCCACAACTCCTCAGCCTCCACCCACTCTTCCTGCAGGGCCTCCCCTCAAACAGCCTTCTGGCCTTGCTCTGGGTTGAGAAGCTAGTCCAAACAGGCCTCTCCCACATTCCCTGGCTGCTCTCCAGCCTGCGGGAACCGAGAGAACCTTAACTTCAGGGACTGTGAGGGCCGAGCAGAGGCTGCTAAAGGGAACCACCGAGTGAAGGGGGATCCTCTGGCTTCCAGATGTTAGGCCTTCTGGGGAACACAACCGTCGTGAGCTGGATCACAGGCATTGTGCTGGCTCTCTTAATGCTGGTTATGCTGTTGGCCGTCTGTCTTTTCCACAGATCACGGGAGCATGACGTGGAGAGAAACCGAGTCCGGCAAACCCGGCCTCGACTCTTCCATGGCCGGCGCCTGGGTCTCCTGGGAGTCTCTCACCATCACCGTGGCCATGTGTCTGGGGTGACCAGTGCAGGCTTTCATCACCACCACCAGCACCTCCACCGCCAGCATCACCGTTCTCCTCATCGTCTCCACCATCACCATGCTCGCGGAGCCCGCCACTGAGGCCAATGGATGGTACCTACCTGGCCCTGCCCTCCACCCAGCATGGAAATGAGTGGGCTCTGTTGTCTCCATAGAAGAGGCTGTGTCTTTGGGTTATACGGGGGGGGGGGGCTGAGTTTGGCTTGGATTTCATTTGTATATGAGCCCTTCTTGAACTGTGCAACAGAGACCTGAGAACCACTGCAGGGCTTGGGCTTGGAGCAGGGCTGGCTGGACACCCTACCTTGTGACTACAATCCCTGGTGACCCCAGAAGTAACAAGAGTGTCTGGTAGAAGCAGTGCCCCAGTGGATATGAAGTGCTCGTCTGAGTGGGAAGGCCCTGGGATGTCCTTCAAGGGGCAGAATGTGTGCGACAGCCTGGCCCGTACATTGTTCATCCAAACGTTCAGTGTTGCTTGGCTATAAGAAATAAAAGCCACCAGAAAGCATGTGTTTATTTATTTATTTGTTTGTTTGTTTAGTGAAATGGTTCTTAATTGTAGCACACTGGGAGGAGGGAGCCGCTAGGGCCGTGTGACAGAGCCCTGGGAACTCTTCTGGGATGAGAAGCAGGGCCTGGGAGCTGCCCGTAGCATGGGGAGAAGTAGGTGGTCCCTGCCTAAGGTACAAGGAAATGTTCCGTGTGGACATCCAGGGCTTTGGAGAAAGGACAGCTGAGATCACACAGACTGGTCTCCTGAGCACTCAGTGCACCTTCCAGCCTGGTTCAGGGCAGGCGCCACCCCCTGGCGGCACTGGTTCAGTGTTTCTTTGGGGACTGTGTAGGGATTCTGCTCCTGACCTTGAGTTTCCAGCCAACTGGTTAGCGGATTCACAGCAGCGTCTGATAGGAGGGAACAGAGTTATTTAAATCACTTGGAGTGCTGGGTGGCCTTAAGAGAATGCTTGCCTGGCCTGGACCTCAGTTTCCCCTTCCTTAAAATGACAAGGATAGTGGAGACTTCTACCAAAGTCAATAGGCACACAAGGTTGAGTCCATGAAGGAGAAGGAGATCTCATCCCAGGCTAAGCCTGGGAACGAGGGAGAAGCAGGCCAAGGCTCATGGGGAAGGGAGCTGGCCAGACAGTCAGTGACTCACTGGAATAGAATGTCCCTTTTCCTTGCCTTTCCCAGTGGACTCCCTTTGAGGACTGGAGGAGGAACAACCAGCGAGGAAGCAGGAGGTAAATGACAATGACAGCCACACTAAATTTCTGTGATGGGAAAGTAGATGAGAAGTCTGACGGATTGACAGCCATCTGTCAGCTCCGCGAGTAGCCCAGCCCAGCCCCAACTCCTGCCTCTCTCTCCTGCATTCTGCCTGATGTGGACCTGCCCACTTCCGTAGCTTCCCACAGACTATGCCTTTAGTCAAGATGGGAAAGAGGGAGAGGTTTAGGTAGAAGGTAACAGACTGGACAAGTGTCCTGTATTCCTGATGAATACCAGGCTCTTCTCCCGGACTCAAAGAACCGGCAAAAGAGAAGCAAGATAAACCATGAACCTCGCAACGACCTCTGGGGTTCATCTCCCAACCCCTTGAGGGGTTGCTGAGGGTTCAGAAACCTCCATGTGTGTGGTCCTGTTTACATCTCTCAATTCTGGTTGCCCCAATTAAGACGAATATTGTCAAGTGACTTTGTGTACCCGGAGGATGAGCCCAGATTGTCGGAGCATCTCAGAAAGGGGCTGGGCTAGAACAGGACCATGCATTGTTGGCTCTCCTCTGTACTGAGCAGTTTGCCTACACTGTTACTAAAGTTCTCTTGGACCGGGGAGAAACTGGACAAGTTCCTGACTGTATGACCTTGGGCCCAGATCAGTCCCTTCTGGGCGGTGCTGGGGGCCTCGGGGCCTGATCAGGCACATGGTGGTCAGGTGGTGGCTCTGAATGGTCCCTGTGAAGAGCTAGCTGGAGTACAGGAAAGGAACCCATGCTCTGTCTTTTGGTTCATCCTTATCCTCACTAACTGGCAACAGACCTGGCCAGGCTACATACTCTGTGGCTATACCTGTGCCAATGGAGGTGCCAATCACGGCTCAGGGCTGTGGGACCAGTGTTTATGAGACCGGCCCGGTAGTGTCCAGTTTCTGGAAGGCTCCATTTTCCATAATATGGGCAAAGGGCAGGCCGATAACACCCATTCCTTGCTGGATGTGGTACAGTCTCAGGAGGCACCCTGTTTGAGTGGGCTGGGCTCCCTCCTGACACCTCTTCAGGGTCAGTTAAGGAATGATCCCACAAGCGCATGCGCAGTGGGGCGGGCTGAGTGCTCTAGCTGAGGAGGTGGCGGCTATGGGTCACAGGCCTTCAATCACAATTGGAGGAAGGGATACAGGAAGTACTCACAGCTGCACAGACACCCCCGCGCCAAGCTCCAGGCAGCACCAACAAAAACCACAGCAGGCTTGGGGGAAGACAGTCTATGGCCACCTGGGTGGTCGCCAGACAAAGAGTCTGGCACACAAGGTACAGTCAGAGTTGGCACGCCTCTGAGCCAGGGTAAGTCTTCACCGCACCCAGTGTGCTGTGGGCCAGAATTGTGGGCCCTGGGTGGCAGTAAAGAGGGGGCCCCATGAGGTTGTATAGAAAAGTGAAAGGGTCCCACGATGCCGTCACTAAAGAGGCTGGAGGAGGTCCTTCCCTGTCCACGCCACACTTTCCAACCCTGCCCACTCCACAAAGTGGAGCCAAGTACAGCCTGCTCTCTCTCCCATCTCCCCCACTGGAGGGCCCGGGCGTCCATAATGACCTGTGTGTGCTGCCTCCCCTCCCCTCCACTATGCTCAGGACAGGCGTGTATCCTTCTCCACACCAGCCTCTCGGTCCAGGTCCAGGGGCTGGAAGGGCCGCAGAGAGGCCAATTGGAAGGCTGGCCCTGGGACCTTCCCCCACTGGAACCAAGATCCTCCTGGATCCACCAAGGGGGAGGCCTTTGTTTCTCTCAGTTTATACAGTAGCTGCTTTGTTTGTTTGTTTGTTTGTTTTAATTTAATCAGTCACTCTTGAAGTCCTGAGGCCTTGCTAATGGGCCAGGGCTGGCCTGGCATCTCTCTCAGCATCTTCTGCTCCTTCTTCCTTCCCTTGCCCCCTCCACGTCCAGGGAATCACGGCTTACATCTTCCCTGATGGTGTTTCAAGAAGCCGCTAGTTGGGTTGACCACATCCATCTCTTGGAGGTCAGACCCGCGGTTGAAAACTAGACAAAAGATCGTCTGGTTCCAGCAGAAGGGTTCGTGGCCTAGGATGGCACAGTCCAAGGCCTCAGACCAGTGTCTTAGAAGCCGGAGGAGCGACGGGGCACCCAGCATAGAGCCCCTGTGAGTTTCTACGGGACCCTGAGGCTCAGAGACCACCCACATAAGACAAGTGCCACTCAGAAACCATGGAGACGGCAGTGATCGGAATGGTGGCAGTGCTCTTTGCTGTCACCGTGGCCATCACCTGCGTCCTCTGCTACTTCAGCTACGACTCGAAGACCCAAGACCCAGAGAGAGGGCCCAGGAGCAGCTTCACCGTGGCCACTTTTCACCGGGAAGCCTCGCTCGTCACAGGGCGTGGTCTCCAAGCCCGGCCCCTGCCGAGAGCCCAGAACTTCTGGACTGTCGTGTGAGGCTGGCGGCCCCTAAGCAGTCGGTCGTTCCGCTAGTGGGTCAGGCCCGCCTACCCCTTCAGCAAGCGTTGTCTGGTGTCTCGCTCCTCCCAGGCCTCCATATTTGTCTTTCTATGTTCCATAAACTTCTTGCATTTTTCCCTTTCTGTTGGCTCTGCCCTGTGTCCTGGGTAAACTGGGATCAGGTGTGAGTTACCTCTAAGCTGGGCCCTACTCATCACAATGGGGCTGAGGAGCCTGAGGAGGTGTGGACAGACACTGTGTGGCATTCTATGGTGGGGCGGCTCCAGCCAGCTATGGAACCTCACTCCAGGTTAGTTTAGCACCCAGTCTGCAGGATGCTTGAGACAAAGTCTACTTGCCACCCAAGGAACCAGCGCCCCCAAGTGGACATTTGGGTGAACTACTTCTTGTTTGTTTGTATTTTTGGATGCCCTGTGCCGCCCAACCCTGAGACTTGCTCCTTAATCAGCCCTGAAATTCTGACACCAGAGAGCTGTTTTCTGGGAACAAGTGACTTATTTTATAATTGCAAATGTATATCCTTTTATGGGTCTTTCCAAATCTGCTTTGGAAAACCACAAAAGGAAGCAGAATAGAAAAAGAGCCACAGAAAGCACAAGGTGTTTGTTTCATTACCAGGAAGGCCACCGAGAAGACTTTAAACACGTTTTGAACAAGACTTGCTTTATTGCTATAGTCCAACAGACCGCGTCTATTCTTAGCAGACGTGAGCGATTTGCGTCACTTAGGAATGATAGAAACATCGTGAACTGAAAGATAATTCCAAAAAAGTTAAATGTTGCTACGTTTCAGCACAGGGAAAGAAGTTGCTGGGTTTTTTTTTTTTAACCACAAATAAAAGGACATTTGTTTCTTATTAATAGAAAAATCTGCTCTCTCTATGATCACGAAATAGATCCCATCTCCTATTTAAAGACTAGGATCTGAAGAGTGGGAAGCCATGGGCCTCCTGGATCGTGTATCTGCACCTAGCCCTCAATAGGGGACTCTCTCAAGACTTTGTCGAAGGGGACCAGATTGAACAAGGGGGCTCTGGGATGTAGGGGTGTCCAGACGTGGCTGCCATAGGAAGGATTGAGAACGACAGGCTTGGGTCTGGAGAGATGTGGAGGTGGAGAGGGCGAAGAAGGGGTGGAGGAAGGGAGCCAGGCTGCTAGATGGGGTGGGGGTGGGGTGAATCTGGGAGGTCACAGGAGCTCTTGGAAACGTGTCCTTGTCACTCTGAATGCCAAGTCCCGGACTAGGGCTTTTATAGATAGGCCAGAAAGACGGCAGGGGATCCTGGGGACTAAGCAAGGGGACTCCCTGGAGGCTGAGGGTCAGTGTGGTATTGAGACGTGTGCTAGCGATGGGTGAGGTGGAAAGGTGGAAGCGGGCCTGGGTAGAGGAAGAAGTCAAGCTGAGTCAGCCTTAGCTCCCTCTGAGGGACTGCTCGCCAGTGGTCTGGCTTCACCCGGGCACAGCTCTGCCCCAGGCGGGCTCAACAGACCTTTCTTGAAGGTCCACAGGTTCTCTGCAGAGTCCTCTCCCCAGGGACACCTAGACTACTTGGAGGTGGGGTCCCCAGATGCAATGAAGCACATGAACACAGGAGCCTGTGTCAGGGAGCGAGGGGGACCCTTCCCAAGTGGCTTTTGGTTATGGTGTTTGATCGCAGCAATAGATACCCTAGCTATGACACGATCCATCTCTCACCCAATCACATGCCGAGTCCTTTTTCTTCAATAACCTGTGTGTTTTATTCATTCATTCCTTTACCCTTCATTGAGTGCTGACAGAACTCTGTGTGCTCAGAGAAGGTGGGAGTCAGGCAGACCGAGTCTCCACACTAACTGAGTGGGAACAACAAGCTTTGGGTACCCGTGGATGGCAGTGGGGATCCCAGGGAAATTCGAGAGGAGGAGGTCCCTGAGCTGGACTGGAGGGGAGAAGAGACCAGTGAGCAGATCCAGGAAGGTGCTGGGAACCTGCAGGGCAGAGAAACAACAGCTTGGCCTGGCCCGAAGGAGGTGAGACTGGACACCAGTCACCTCCTAAAGGAGGTATATTTCCAGGCAATCAATGCTAAGCATACTACTGAGGCAGCCTTGCTTGTTCGGGCTAGGTGTAGGGTCCAGGCGTGAATGGGGGCAGGGCCGCCTGCTGCTGTTGCGGTGGGGAGGGGGCTCTCGAGGGGGCCAGGCTCTCAGAGGACTGTGGAGGTCGGTCTGAGGGCAGGGAGATGGTGTCCAGAAAAGGAAGAGGACTTCGAAAAGGGATGGTTGTCCTCCCTGGGGCGAGCTGACAAAGGAAAGGGCTGAGGGGTACAGCTAGGGTGGGACAGGAAGGCGGGGAGGATACAGAATCTAGGGAGTGGGGTTGCCAGTCTTAGTGAATGAAAACATTATACTTACAGATAAGCTGGAGATTCACGTAGATGGTAAGTAATTTCTAGTATAAATGTATTTCATGAGATATTTGGAATGCACACTGAAACCTCTATTGGCTATGTAAGGTTAAGTGTTAGGTTAGGGGCATTCTATCTGGTAACCCCATGGGGACAGGATGAGTCTGAGAGGCTGGGGCACTGACTAAAGACAGCAGGAGGCTGTCAGAAGAGACTAGAGAGAGGTCCCTGAATCTTGCCACATAAGGGTTGACAATGGCATTGGTGAGTGAACGGCCATTTTTTAGGCTGTGATGTGTGCATGGTTTGTGTATGTGCATGTGTATAGATGGTGTGTTGCATGTGTCTGATGTGTGGCATGTATATGGTTCATAATATGTGGTATGTGTAATGTGTACAGTACCTGTGTAGTACATGTGGTGTCTTAGTTAGGGCTTCCATTGCTGTGATGAAACACCATGACCAAAGCAACTTGGGAGGAAAGGGTCTGTTTGGCTTACACTTCCACATCACAGTTCATCATCAAAGGAAGTCAGGACAGGAACTCAAACAGGGCAGGAAGCTGGAGGCAGGAGCTGCTGCAGACGCCATGGAGGGTGCTGCTTACTGGCTTGCTCCTCATGGCTTGCTCAGTCTGCTTTCTTATAGAACCCAGGACCACCAGCCCAGGGATGGCCCCACCCACAGTGGGCTGACTCCTCCTACATCAATCACTAATCTCAAAAAAAGCCCTCCACGCTTGTCTACAGCTTGATTTTATGGAGGCATTTTCTCAACTGTGGTTCGTTTCTCTCAGCTTTCTCTAGCTTGTGTCATGTTGACATAAAATTAGCTAACATGACATGTGATGTGTGGTATGTGATACTGAGGGGTAGTATGTTTTTGAGTGTATGTGGTGTGTGTATACAGAGTATATTTCGTATATGTAGTATGAGTGTGTGTATTGTGTGTGTCTGGTGTGTTTGGTGTGTGTGCAGTTTGACTGTGGGTGGTGCGGTGTTTGTGTGCTGTGTTGGCTGTGTCTGGTATGTGTGATATTCGAATGGTGCATGAGGGCTGTGGTGTGCCATGTTTCCCACTGCAGCCTGTTGTGTAAGCAGGAGAGGCCCAGCAACAGCCAGCAGGGAGCCCTCTTACTGCCAAAGGCTGTCTTCTACCCACTGTCCCCAAGAGAGGAAGGTAGCAGTATAAGGACAAGACGGAATGGCCCTGGAATACCAGCAAAGTGGGGAATGGTTTGCTGGCGGTGGTGAGGGAGGGCAGCAGCTGCTCCAGGCCAGCCTAGGAATCTGGGCCAGAGCCACCCTGGCACCCGGCCCTCCCAGTTCCAAATCTGGTACATTTTCCACTTGCTCTGGAGCTACGGCCAGTTTCCACAGAGCCTCCCACTGCGACAGGCACCATGTTCTCACCATATATTGTCAGTGCCCAGGGCAGCCCATGACCTCCATCGCACAGACGGGGGTACCCAGCTGCTGTGTGTGAGTGCTTCAGGCCAGTAGAAACTCCTCCGGAGCAAGGCTGGGCTGCTTATAACGTGTGTGTCACCTCAGCAGGATCCCGTTCACATCTTCAGGAGTTACGGAAGCTGGGGGACCAGGCTCTTCAGGCTTACCTAAGCAAATCTTACTGACACCCATCCCTGGTTGCATGTCTGCTTTGAAGATAAGGCCTTTGCCACCTGCAATCTCTCTTGGCAGTTCCTGAGCCGAGGGCATCCCTTGAGGGACCTCCCCGACCCCCTGATGAGGTCTGGGACCCTGGAAGAACAGATCTCAGTCCACTAGAGTGTGAAGCTCCTGGTCAGATTAACTGCATCTTGCATCTGCAGGTCCAGTTTTCCCTCCTGCCTTGGGGGCTTCCTGGTCAGCTCCAGCCCTAGATGAGCGAGTGGCAGGACGAATGAGCTGTGTGGGTCCTGGGCCTCTACCATAATGTGCTGGGGTGCAGGAATGAGAAGCCCACCTAGCTTATTGCAAGATGAAAGATGGAGATCCTAGTCCGTAGCTGTAGGAGACAGGGGGAAGGGCACCCCCACTGTGGCCTCTCTCCACAGTCCCTGGCTCTGAAACCTGGCGGGTTTCTCTGTGGGACTTGCTGCATTCTGGAATCAAGAGGCCTTGAAATAACATGTTTTCCGGAAAAGTACCTTCCTTAGAGGAAACCACTTGTTCCAAGGAATAGAAAAGGGTCATTGTGTCTTGCCAGGTCCCCATTCCTGAGGTCATGACACTTGAAAAGGCGGGCACAGTGGGAGACATAGAGGCCTACGGCCCTCCCCACACTCCCACCCAGATGCCCCCATTCAGCACATCTGCAGTTAGAAGCACCACAAATGCTAACAGGAGGGGCTAAGGGGCACATCCTAGCAGCCATAACCATCCACAGCAGGCAGCCTTCAAAACAATAAGGCCAACCTACACTCTGGAGACGAGATCATTCATCAGAAGTGAGGCAGACTGCAGTAAAACCTGACTTTCGGTAGAGCACATTTCTCTATATAAATGATGCGGAGAACCCTAGGCCCTGGTGAATGACTGTCTGGGTAAGTGAGGCCATGTGTTTCATCTCAAGCAGCTCCCCAAAGGCCCAGGTGGTAGAAGCTCGCTCCTCAGGGCAGCGCTCTTGGGTCCCCG
This sequence comes from Microtus oregoni, assembly GCF_018167655.1. Classification (NCBI taxonomy): domain Eukaryota; kingdom Metazoa; phylum Chordata; class Mammalia; order Rodentia; family Cricetidae; genus Microtus; species Microtus oregoni. Next base: position 4,984,032 of record NW_024543076.1, on the reverse strand, counting down.
AGGACCTGTTTTTGAAAGGCCTCATGGGATCTGGGCCTTTCTTTATCCCCTGTTACACCTCCTGACGGTGAGGTGGGTGGTTTTGTTCCATCATGATGTGAGGCCTCAAGACAACACAGGCCTAAAAGCAACAGTGTTGACAGCTCTTGGAGGACTGGAGTCTTCAAACCTGGGAGCCTTCTTTTTGAGACTGGGACTCACTCTATGGCCCAGGTTGGGTCTTTAACTCTTGATTCTTTACCTCGGCCTCCTGAGTTCGGGATTACAGGCACAACAACACACACAGCTCTGAGGAGGTTTGGGAAGAAATGCTAATCACTTAACCTTGAAGTAACAAGGCTATCTTGGCCACCTGGGAGGATCCCACACAAACAAAATGTGTTCTTTGGTACTGAAGAGGGAGGCTCAAGAGTTGGGTTAGCACGATGAGATGAGAGAAGGCTACAAGGGGATACGAGTTAAAGCGTGGCAGTTTCTAGAAGCTGATGGAAATGGTAACCAGCCACTCACTCCTGTGGAGCCTCCAGCCAGGAATGTAGCCTGCCACACCCTTTGTAGTGGAAGTGTTTGCTTGCTGTTAAATCTTAAAAGTTGGGGTTTTTTTTGGTTTGTTTGTTTTTGTACTTAGATTATTTTCCAGAAGCCATTTAAGCATCGTAGATAAGATAGGGAATGCCACTTACAAATGTTTACTCTCATTTGGTTTTACTCAAGTGGCAGGAACTTAAACAAAAATATTTGGTAGTTTGTATGGCTTCAAATGTAGAACTTTTTTCTCATGAAAGATAGGTTTTTTTAAAAAAAATAAAAATGATGTTTGTTTTAGAACTAATTTTATATTTATTATTTGGGATGGAGTCTTGCTGGCTGTGATCTCGCTGCAACCCTTCTGTCTCTGCACTGCAGGTAACGGTGTGGTGGTCATGCCCTGGGCACTGGGAGTGTGCGCATTTAACATCCCAGCAGTATCCTATGGAAACAGAATCCATGAGTACAAACAAGTAAATCCAAAGGTGTTCTTGGAGTATAGTTCTAATTGCAAAATACTGTAAAGATCCGAGTGTCCATCAGAAAGGAAATACAGGAGCAAATGATGGCACAGCTACAAAGTGGGATAATAAAGACACGAGCTGCTGGCCACAATAAATACAGCCACGGTGTCAGAAAAGACAAAAAGGGCACCAGTCAGGTGCGGGAGCACTGCCTGTCATCCCAGGACGTGAGGCAGGAAGATTAGGAACCCAAGATCATCCAGCTGCATTAGTGAATTTGAGACCAGTCTCAAAAGCAAACCCAGAAGCCAAGCAACAGCAACAACAGAGACTGAAAAACAGAAATGAAAAATCCGCCTCCATAAACAGTAAAAACAAAGCCTCCTAACTGAGGAGATAGCTCGGCGGTTAAGAGTGCTTCCTGCACCTGAGCTCTTGAGAGAACGCCAGTTCGGTTCCCAGCACCCAGATGGCAGCTCACAACCGTCTGTAACTCCAGGATCCATGCAGTCCTCTGACTGCCTCTGACTGCACACACATGGTACATATACATACACTCAGGCACACACACTTTACACATCAATATTTTAAGACACTTCCTAACTTACACATTATGTTCGTGCTTGTGTAAATCTGTAATAAAAGCTCAGAAAGGTGTGGTGGCGGCAGGCGGCAGGTTTGGACGGAGGAAACTGTAGGGACCAGCCATGAGCAGGCTCAACAGAGACCACCCAGGCACCACCCAGGAACAGACTATCCAAGGGCAACAGAAACTTCTACTTTGGTACCTTTTGAATGCCTGACCTTATTTGGACAAGCTTGTGTAGCTTTTTATCATGTGCCATAATTCTAAATTAATTAATTAATAATTAATTAATTTTAAGAGATGATCTCTCTCTACTTATCTTTGGCTGTCCTGGAACTCACTGTGTAGAGCAGGATGGCCTTGAACTCACATCACAGCACGCTCTCTCCCTGGATGCTGGGAAATGAGAAAGAGGTCAATGTCCTGATATTCTCTTCAAAGACATATCCCCAGTGACCTCACCTCCTTCGGTGAAGCTCCCTGCCTTCCAAGAGATCCACTACCTTGCGACGGCACTGGTAAGCAAGCCCATAACACGTGCACTTTCCATGTGCACGTGTCAGATCCAGGTTACAGCACAAATGCCTCTTCCCAACAGGACGTTATGTGGCCACAGTGATGAGCTGTGGAACAGGGACTGGATGTCTTGCACGAGCCAGCTTTCCAGGTCTTCCATTTGTGCAAAGTCATCCTCCCACCTACACCCCGTGCCGTTTCCTTAGCCCCTCCACAGCCTACATCTAGTATTTGTACTATCAACAACTTACAGGGGAGGAAACAGACCCGGAGACTCCAAAGTCCCTGCCCCCAGAGATGCTCAGCAAATTGTTGCAAAGTCGAGGTCAGAACTATATCTTTATTTTCTGTGTCTTTCAGATGGAGGCTCGTTTCTGTTGCTTTCACTCCTTAAAGAAAGGTCCCCCAAAACACAGGAGCAAAGAAAAGCAAAACTCTAGCTCCCCTCTTTTCTACTGCATTTTCCAGGCGGGGCTTTTTGTTTTGGAAAAAGATCTGCTGCTTTAAAAGACACAGGGCTCAGGAGAATGTTTCCAGATTCAGAGCTGAGCTGGGCAGGGTGGGGCGTGCCAGCAATCCCAACTCTTGGGACCCTGGCCGGAGAAGTAGCAATTTAAGATTGACCCGAGTTAAGTGAGACCCTGTCTCAAAAAACAAAACAGGCCAACTGTGCGTGTACAACTTTAATCTCGGTACTCAGAAGGCAGAGGCAGGAAGATCTCTTTGAGTTCCAGGCCAGCCGTGGCTACATAATGAGACCCTGTCTCAAAAACAACAACAATAACACCACACACAAGTTCAAGAAAAATAAAATGTTAGAGGCTACCCTGGACTACATGAGACTATCTCAAAATCAGGGGAACAGGGGAGGGGGTTTACATAAGATAGATGCCAATTTTAAAAGTTCACTTAAAGTTGGGCGGTGGTGGCACACACTTTTAATCTAGCACTTGGGGGGCAGAGGCAGGTAGATCTCTGAGTTTGAGACCAGCCTGGTCTACAAGAGCTAGTTCCAGGACAACTAGGACTGTACCACAGAGAAACCCTGTCTCAAAAAGAAAAAAAGAAAAAAAGTTCACTTAAAAATGGAGAAAGATCAGGAGGCAGAGGCAGGTGGATCTCTGTGTACTCAAAGCCAACCTGGTCTGCAGAGCAAGTTCCAGAACAGCCAGGGCTGCACAGAGAGACCCTGTCTCAAAAACAGACAGACAAACAAACAAAAACAAAAAAGGGAGAGATCTCACAAACTTTTAATATTTAAAAATAACAATAAACCTTAAAACACAGTTCTTCGGCCTGGCCTGGGTCTGTGGATTATGGCAAGTATCCATGAGGTGGAAGTCTCTATGTTTTTAATTGTGTCCTGACCCTCACATTAGGCACCATATTAGGGACTTGCTGCTTCATAGGAGCTCATTTCCTGCTGCTGTTTTCTTGACTTCACTATGTAACCCAGGTTGGCCTGGAATTCCTGATCATCTTGACTCATCCGTCTTGACTTTCTGTGTGCTAAGATTATATGCCTGCACCATCACGCCTGACTTCTATTTCCTTTAAAATAATGTGTGCCTGTGTGTGTGTGTGTGTGTGTGTGTGTGTGTGCCACAGAACACGTGTGGAGGTCAGAGAACAACGTTTGGGAGTTGAAGCTCTTCTACTGTGGGCGCCCGGGTTTGATTGAACACAGGTTGCCGTGATTGGCAGCAAATGCTCAGACGGGCTGGGTCACCTCATGACCCTTGTTTTCTTTTTAAATGACCAAAATAGTTTTGTCCACTTTCCCTAGTCTTGATTTTGCTTCTGAAATCAGTATGACTTACACGTTCAGATTTTAGAGGCATTGCTGACCCACGGTGGAGTGTTCTAAAACTAGCCCCAGTCTCTTTCCAGGTTTCTCCGGCAGCTTCTCAGAGATCCGCAGTGAATATTCAGACCCCTGGGAATGCACTGATCACCACTGGGAAGTTCCCACGTGGTGTTAGTATTCAGAGCACCAACCAGCTTAACAAAGTCACTGTCCAAAAGGTCAATTTAAGATTTTTTTTTTCTTTCAAAATTTTGTTCATTTTCAGACAGCCTTCAAAAGGCCCATGTGTGTCTTATGTGTATAAACTTACTAAATTAACTTTATTTTTTTTATTTTTTTTGGTTTTTCGAGACAGGGTTTCTCTGTGGTTTTGGAGCCTGTCTTGGAACTAGCTCTTGTAGACCAGGCTGGTCTCAAACTCGCTGGAGAGATGGCTCAGTGGTTAAGAGCGTTGCCTGCTCTTCCAAAGGTCCTGAGTTCAATTCCCAGCAACCACATGGTGGCTCACAACCATCTGTAAAGAGGTCTGGCACCCTCTTCTGGCCTTCAGGCATACAGACAGAATATTGTATACATAATAAATAAATAAATATTTTTTAAAAAAATACCTTTATTTTTAGGGATGGCATAAGCTAAAAGCTACCGCGCCACGAGAACAGGCCTAGAAGCCTCAGTTCTGACTTTTACTCTTATATCTGCTTTCTTTAACCCCATCTACAAAGCCAATCTCCTCTGCTCGGAAGCTGGGCCTCCCAACTACTCAGGAGGCAGAAGCAGGAGGATTGCCTGGGCTACAGTGTGAGGGTCAGCAGGAGCAATTTCATGATTTTTTTTTCTCAAAATAAAAAGCAAAGATGCTCAGTGCTAGAAAGCTCGCCTGCTGTGCAGAGGTCCCGGGTATAGGTCCCACTACTAAAAAAGAGCCTGTCGTAGTATTGTCTTTTGCTTAGTTTTAAAAATGCCTTCTAACATGGTGTATTCGAGACCTGTGACCAGTAAAGGACCTTGGTAAGGTCTAGATGCAGGAATGTGGCAGGGGTGGGTGAGTGGGGCAGGGACCATGTCTTCAGGCAAGAATCTTTTTAAAAAAAAATAGTTTATTTTTAATTGATTTTAAATTTGTGTTGGTACCGACTCTGGCGATGCTCAGGAGCCGTCCTAGAGATGGGATTCTGGGAGACAGGAGACTTCACTCATTGAAAAGTTTAGCAGAGTTTAGGTGACTTCTTCACGATGCCTCTGTAGTTGGGAGAGGATTTATGCGAAGTATGTGCAGAGTGGGTGCTTCAGCTGAGCAGCATCTAAAGGCCAGTCTGCAGAGCCCATAGATGCTCCAGGTCTAGTTCCCAAATAAGGAATGCAAAAATAAAGTGTGTGTGTGCGCGCGTGTGCGTGTGTGTGCATGTGTGTGTGTGTGTGCGCGTGTGTGTGTGTGTATTTAGAAACTATATGTGATATGTTAAATATTCCCAATGCAAACTGCATCTCTCTTACCTTGAGGGCATAATATAATCTCCTATTTTGTTCTGTAGTAGGTGGTATCTTGGGAAAATCATACAAATTGTCATTTAAAAAAACTAACTCTGCTGTGAAAATCTGTTAACCACTGACAACGGCAATAAAATGATGCTCTGGCCATCCCTCAATTAGCTTTCTAAGGCGCTGTAGTTTATGAATGCGGCCACTAGAGGCCACTATTGTGTACAGTAGTGCAATTTAGAGACTAGACTAGATCTAAGAGGTTTTTTTATTTTCATTTATTTTTTACTTTTATTTTATTTTGAGACAGAGTTTCTCTGTGTAGCCCTGGTCATCCTGGAACTAGCTATTGTAGACCAGGCTGGCCTCGAATTCACAGAGATCTGCCTGCCTCTGCCTCCCCAGTGCTGGGATTAAAGGCGTGCACCACTGTCTGACTTCGAGGTTATTATTTTAAACATAACCAAAATATTGTTATCACATCCCAGAACATTTAATTATGATTTCTTAGTACAATCAACTCTCAAAACAGTGCCCAAATTTCTACATATTTTTTCGTGCTTGGTTCGATTGCATTTTCTTACGGACCACTCGAAGCTTGCAAAGATCTGGTAGTGGTGGCGGGGACCTGGTTCTAAACCAAGAGAAATGGGATTTGAGGTGATCAGAAAAGCTTTCTGGATGTGAATGAATCTTTGACATGCTGTCTGTTCATGCCATTTGCTTACTGTTTGCTAGAGGCTGCCGGGAGAAGTAGGAACAAGCTGAGGAAGGAGGACTGTGGAGCAGCCCAGCTGCAAGCCTTGCGCCTGGCTTGAGAGGATTCGATTCGCTTGTGCTGGCAGTTCCGGGCTCTGCTTCTTCCTCCCCTAGGAACAAGTAGTAGCTTAATTTCAAGCCGGCTCAGAAGGTCCAATCTTGAGTGCAAAAGGAAAGGCTTCTGAATAAAACAGAAGGAAACAGGAAATGAGTGAGAGCCACTGGATGGAGGACGCTAAGACAGGTGCAAGGCTGTGGACGGGGCTGGTGAGATGGCTCCGCGGTTAGGAGGGCGAGCTGCTTTCCCAGAGTTCAGTTTTTGGTACTCTGGTTCTGCAGCTCACAACCACCTGTAACTCCATCACTCCAACCCCCAGGGATGCAGCTCCTCTTCTGCCTGCCCCGCCCCATAGGCGTGAGCTCATAGGAATAAAAATATCTTTCAAATAAACGGAGAAAGGTTAGAAAGCCAACATGAAAGAAGAGATTCGAGGCACTCCAGGGTACAGATTTTGTCTCTTGTTATTGTTGTTACTTTATATAAATTAGAGCGTCAAACACAGGTTACCCAGCATTTTAAGGATTAATCATTTACCTCAAAACCATATTAATGAAGACATCTTCATTATTCTTATTCGGTGCAGCTGGCACCCCTACCTTCAATGCTTGGGATTGAGGTCACATTGAGGGTTTCTGGCCCCGGAGTTTCCTTCACTGGAGATAGTTTAAGCCTTTTTATTTATGTAGGTCACTTAATTTGTATGCCCAATGAAACCCGTTACTTCGTAAGATAACTTAAAAAATTACTTTAGAAAATATTTAATTCAAAGTTTGAGGTGTGTGCTATAGAACGGTAAAGTTACCCAGTGAAATATAATGATTTCTCTCACATTTGCTCAAGGGCCCACAGCTAGCTTCACCTCAACCTCCAACAAGGCTTTTCTTTTCGGTATGGACAGGCTCGGCTCCACGCTCAGGCACTCCTATTTAGCTTCAGCAAAAGCAAATATTTAGATTTTAAAAGTAAACATTTGATCCAGAGTCTGCTAGATGAGAAAGCTAACCAACTAAAGCTGCCCTGTTAGTTAGTGCCCCCAAGGCCAAGTCTGAGTCAGTTGTCTCTTGACCTGGAACACACTTTTCTTTTTGGCTTTTCACAATCATATTTATAATTATTGAAATAAGGGGATTTTTAAAAACTAGCCTCTTTCATCTACATTCCCACAGAAAGCTATTGAAAGCACAAGTTTCTGCTCAGTTGTTTTTTCCTTTGCTTTAGAGAAAAAAAAAAAAAAAAGGAGCCAGGACTCCCGCCCCACCCAAGGCTGGGTAACAGTCAATCATTGTGATTCCTGGCGCAGACACAGGCATTCATACCTAGGAAAACGCTTTGCGATGAATGGGATCTTGGTCTCTACTAAAAACAAAAAATGGCTAAAAAGAGACTCAATTTATTTTCAAGTTCTATGGCTAAATTCCTTTAATTCCTAACTGGTGAAAATACTGGCCAGCTGCTGGGTTTTACTTGGGGTCAGGGAGACTTCTCTGGCTACACCTAGAGGCGCTGTGGAGCACTGTTTCAGACTCAGATGGGGTAAATATTGGCCCCCAAGTACAATGTCCAAGGGGACGCAGATGAGAGGACTGAGCACAACAGTGAAGGAAGCCAACAACTAATGGAGAGATGGCTCAGCGGTCAGGAGCACTGTCTGCCTTTCAGGACGGGGTTTGATTCCCAGCACCCACATGCAGGCTCACAACCATCAGTAACTCCAGTCTGACACCCTCTTCTGCCTCTGAGAGCAAGCGCCAGGCACATAAGTGGTGCACAGGCATACATGTAGACAACACGTATGCACACACATACACATCAAATAAGAATAACTAAGTAGAATCATTTGAAAAGTTGGTGTTTCAAAAGTTATTTCCCCAGATAATCAAACTCACAGGTCCTGTGGAAGAATGGCAGTCCCCGTAGCTGCTGAGCCATCTCTCCAGTCCCAGCATTTATTTTTAGAAGAAAAAGTCAACTCCTGGTGTTCCAGATATATTTTCTGATAAATTTTCAGGTGGTTAAAAGAACGCTTTTAAGATTATGGGTTGTTTGTGTCAGTATTTGAGGGTACAACCTGAAGTGGGGAGAGGACAAAACTTCAAATAGGGAGCTGAGGAAAGTGTCAGATGGGGGAACGCGAATCAAATAATCTCCCACTATCACCAAATAGGGTATACTAAGGTTTTTCTTTATTAAAAGGGAAACTCGCAGATCACAATGATAAAATAGGAATGGGTCCGACATCCAGGTGTGATGTGCAGGTGCTCCCATGGGCCTTTTGGTACCCAAAAGTCATGCCCCACCTGGTCCAGCCTCTCAAAGGCCATTGACTGAAGGAGGTTCATCATCACCTCCCCCTTTTGTCTAAATAAGAGAGTTCCAAACCCAATATAAAACTATATGCAATAAGAACAGATATCAGGTATAAAAATTAGAATTACAACCAGTATAAACAATATTAAGCAAGAAATATATGCTAAGTGTTTCAATAATCATTCTATCCTAAGGAGTCTAAGTGTTAGAAATGGCTTGGCTGGATCATAAGAGGACAGTAACTATGACTATCTAATCTTCAACTCCATCAAAGGCCTGAGAAGAGAGATAATATTACTTGAGTAGGCAGGAAGTGCAATCAAGCAGCTTCCAAAATGTACAGTAGATGACAGAGACAACTGGCTGCTGGGGCAATCCCCCAAAGTCTCATTTGCAATGTTGGAGCAGCCAACTTTGACAGACCATTTTCAGAGGCAGGAAGATTTTCAAAACCATCTTACCCTGTCTTGGCAAGGTTTGGCAGTCTTTTTGCTTGTATCCTGCTTGTCTTGTCTGGACAACATGCATTTTGTCAGTGGTCAATGCAGGGGGCAGTTCCTTGCCCAAAGGCCAGTTTTGCCAAGAAGAAAACAAGCTCCAGGTGGAATGTCTTTGATGCTCAACACTCTCTCAGGAATAGATCGGTGCTGCCAGGAGCAATCTTGTCTCACATCAACAGAATCCTAAGTTATTTAAATACCATGTGCCTGTCAAAGGCCATTGGCTGAAGGAGGTGCCCATCATTAAATAACTGCCCCAAGCCCATCATGGACAATGTGACTCAGTTTCACTCTGCAGGACGATGCTAACCCCAAACCATACCTTTTCAAATAAAGGTACTTCATTGCGGTGGCGGGGCCTTTACGTGAAGAAAAAAATCTACTCTTTTAAAAGCTTTTAGGAATGTGTTTGTATGGGTGTTTTGTATGTATGTCTGTCTGTGGGCCACATGCCTGCCTGGTACCCAGAGAAGCCAGAAGAGGCCATCAGATCCTCTGGAACTAGAGCTTCGGATGGTTGTGAGCCACCATTGGGCGCTAGGAATGAGACCCAGGCCTTTGGAAGAGGCGCCAGAGCTCTTAACCACTGAGCCATCTCCACCCCCCCCTTTTTTTTTCTTAGACATGTTGCACTGTGTGGCCATGTCTGGCCTTCAAACTTTTGATGATCCTCCTGTTTTTGCCTCTCAAGTGCTGAGACTACAAGTATGCACTACTAAGTATATACTTTAAAAATCCACTCCCTCTGCCTCTGAGACAGGGCCTCCTGTTACAGGCTGGGTGAGAGCTACCGGTAACCTTGAGCTCCTGATCCTCATGCCTCTAGCTGAGACTGTTGGCACATGGCACCAGGTTTGGTTATTATGCACTGTTGGGGAGTGGACCCCACAGTTCTCTGCAGCCTAGGCAACCACTCTACCAACTGAGCTATACCACCTGCCCAAACTCATTTATTTTAATGGGGAAAGCTGTATGTTTTATTCTGACCCATGATGTCTCAATGACATGAGGAGAAAACTCCAGCAACGGAAGGATGAGAGTGCAGCTGTGTAGGGAAGAACGAGAAAGTCATCCGGACCTGTGTGTAAGGGTGACGTCCTCAAGTCTAACCTACTTACCAAAGAAATAAGGACTCAGTAATGGAGGGGTCTGAAGAAGGAACCTGAAGGACCTATTCTTTCAAAGAAATACTCTCCTATTTTTTTTATTAAATAGTATTTTTTATTGTTTTTATTGCACTATACATTTTTCTCCACTTCTCTCCCTTCCTCCCCTCTCCCATTCTACCCTCTCCCATGACCCCAATGCTCCCAATATCACGAGATCTTGTCTTTTTCTCCTTTCTATGTAGATCCCTCTTTGTCATCTAGGTTCTCTGGGGTTGTGGATAGTAGGCTGGTTTTTCTTTGCTTTATGTCTAAAAGTCACTTATGAGTGAGTACATGTTATGTTTGTCTTTCTGGGTCTGGGTTACCTCACTCAATATGATGTTTTCTAGATCCATCCATTTGCCTGCAAATTTCAATATATCATTAATTCTTACCAGTGAGTAGTGCTCCATTGTGTAAATGTACCACATTTTCTTTATCCATTCTTCAACCGAGGGGTGTCTAGGTAGTTTTCAAGTTCTGGCTATGACAATCAATACTGCTATAAACACAGTTAAGCACACATCCTCGTGGTATGAATGAGCATCCTTTAGGTATATACCCAAAAGTGGTATTGCTGGGTCCTGGCTCCGAAGAAGCAGTCTCCTTTATGGTGTTTTCTTCAACATTTTTTCCATATTTTAGGCCGTTAAGGTGATCTTGCGCTAAAAGAACAACTAATAAAATTGTACCACAGGAAATACTGTCTGGGACAAATATAAACTAAACATGTAAGTGTATCAAAGCATGTTTTAAGAAAAGGAACGCATGTGCAGAACCCATGGAGGTCTTCAGAAGACTCTATCAGTCTGTATATCTATCTGTCTGGCTTGGTGATTACGTCATCTGTCCGTGACAAGCATTTCCTATTCCTTCCACAGGACAGTCTCCATCTAGACTATGGAGTGCCAAAAAGTAAGCTAATACATATGCTTTTGTCTGAAATAGAAAGTCAAATATTACTTCTTGTAGGATGTGTCATTGGGTTAAAACATTGTTATGATGGCCGGGGTCAGGGTGGGATGGGGGTGCTGCTGAGTGGACAGCAGAAGAAGCTTCCAGAGCCGGAACCGTGGGAGTTCTTCACTGGACTGCTGGATGCCGGGAAGTGTGTAGCTGGTGAGGGCTGAGCAAGAGACAGCTCAAATTCTTTCTCCAGGATCTCGAGCGCACTCAAGTGTGGTCAAGCCGGGAGGCTGCGAACCAACCTCTGCCACACACAGCCTTTCTGCCAGGGCCCTCACACCTCCTACCTCTCTGTTTTCTTTTGGCCAGACCTGGCTTGTGTGAGGCCTGTAAACTTTAGTGTTTCTGGGAAGCAGCGGTGGGAGCTCCCAAACACTTGGTGACTTAAAGAGACAGGACTTGGATTGCTTCTGCCAGCCTGGGCACACAGAGGTTTGTTTTGTTGACTTGGAATGCTTCAGCCAGCCTGGGCACACATAGGTTTGTTTTGTTGAAGAATTGAGTCTTGCTGGGTGGTGAAAGCTGCGCTGGGAGGAAGAATGGGGCAATTCATCAGCCCCTGCTCACACTGCCTCTCCCATTTTGTTCTGAAATCTCTTGAGAGAAGGATTTGTTCTTCGGCAGGGAGGCCCTAGCAGAGCAAGCACTCCCAGCGCTGAGAGGTGTGGGCTGAGGCAGAGCTGGTTCCAGTCCCATTTCCTTTTCTAAACACATTAGGTCTTTTTCATCATCCGACCTCCACAGAAAGGAAACCACAGTCGCTCTGACCCGGCATTCCCCTGGGAAGGCGTCACATGGCGCTTTCTCTTCTTCACCGTGCGCAGATGTTCAGCTCGTGATTTTATCCCAGAGACATTTTGTGCTGACTTCAGGCTCGTTGGGTGCTCTTTAGAAGCCTTTTTCTTGGGGGTTTGCTTTCTGTCTGCTCTTCTGTCTTGCTGTTGCGTTTCCTGTACTGGGGTTAGCTGTCACCCTGAGGTGGGACAGGTCCTGCAGGCTGCACAGTAGAACTGAGATGTGACCCACTAACCAATCCGAGCCCTTTAGTACCAGCATAAGCTAGTGAAACAAGCCTGCGTATTCCTTGGGACATGGAGTTCCCAGCTCCTCCTTGAAGACAGGGAAGCCTCACCCCCAAAGTCCTGCCAACAAATCTGACACTGTGGGGTGGCCCAAACCTGGCCCTCAATGGCAAGATGGCTCCTTCTGACTCCCAGATCCCACGTTATTGTTTAATTTTATTGACCTCAGTCTGTTTCCTTAAGATTTATTTTTAAGGGGGGCTGGAGAGATGGCTCAGAGGTTAAGAGCACTGACTGCTCTTCCAGAGGTGCTGAGTTCAATTCCCAGCATCCACATGGTGGCTCACAGCCATCTATAATGAGATCTGGTGCCCTCTTCTGGCATGCAAGCATACATGGAAGGAATGTTGTATACATAATAAATAAATAATTCTTAAAAAAAGATTTATTTTTAAGTGTGTGTGTGTGTGTGCGCGCACGCGTGCGTGCACACAGCACACAACCTACAGATGTTAACTCAGAGGACTCTTTCAAGAGTTGGTTCTTTCTTTCCAACCTGGCATTAACTCAGTTGTCAGGCTTGGTGGCAAGCTTCTACCCACTGAGCCATCTTGCCAGTCCTCTATGGCTTTTAAAAATCCCGTTTTGAAAGCTTGGGGTGGGCGTAGGGATGCACACTCGTAATTCTAGCTCTTTAACGTAGAGGCAGGAGGACCACGACTTTAAAAGCAGCCTTGGCTACACAGAGAGATTAAGGCTACACTGAACAATACAGGATTCTGTCTTTAAAAACAGAACAAAACAATGGCCCGAGAAATAACATAGCAGTTAAGAACAAATGCTGCCCTTCCGAAGGATCCAAGTTCAAATCCCAACACACACTTCAGGTGACTTCAACCTTCTGTTTCAACTCCAAGGGCTCTGACGCCCTCTTTCTGCCTCCTCTGGCACTGTACTCAAATGGGCAACAGAGACACAAAAATATACACATAATTAAAAATAAAACATAAAAATTTCTCATTTTGGCTAATTTCCAGTTTTGACTAAGCATAAACAAATTAATATGTAAGTTATCAATATTAAATATTAATATTAAATATCGATATTAAAGTTATTCCTTGGTTTTGGTTTCAGTCTGTATTTCTTCCTAGTCTGTAATACAATGGTTTTTCTGGGCATGCCACCTGTCTTCAAACTGACCCTACTCGGGAGAGAAAGACTCTTTAGAGGCCTCAAATCCCAGCCCTCAAGGAGAGACTGGTGCTTTTGGCTTCCTGAGCCCTCCCTCTGTTTTGAAGAGGGTCTTTTTCTGTGTGTCTCTGAATGCATTTCCTCACCCACAATAAATGCCTTCGTTCAGCTGCTGATTCTGCCTATGGTGCTTGAGATCTCTCTACTGCTACGTGCTGTGCTCAGATTCTGTAAGTGGCAGAGAAAGCAAACCCAACCAGGACCCCTAGACCATGTCATTTCAAGACCCCCAGACTGTGTCATTTCAAGACCCCTAGACTGTGTCATTTCAAGACCCCTAGACTGTGTCATTTCAAGATCCTGAGACCGTGTCATTTCAAGACCCCCAGACTGTGTCATTTCAAGACCCCTAGACTGGGTCATTTCAAGACCCCCAGACTGTGTCATTTCAAGACCCCTTGGACTGTGTCAGTTGATATTTTCAGATCATTGTTATTATAATGAATCTTATCTACTTTTTTGAGCATTAACTACAATTCCTAACTTTTTTAAAACTAGAAGCATTCACAAAAAATTATCAATTATTTTATTAGCATGATTTAAAATTCAAAAGTTTTAATCTTTTAAAATAACTTTGGGAAGTCTATTGAGATGATTTTCTCTCTCTTTGCATAGGAGTGTAGGGAATTATGTCAGTATATGACTTAAAATTGTTTTATCTTTACACTGAAAATAAATAGAGGGTTGGGAGTTGGCTCAGTGTTTGCTCTGCAAGCGTGAGGATCTAAGTTGAGCCTCCAGCATCCATGTAACAAGCTGGGCAAGGCTGCGCATGCCTGTGACTCTAGCATTGAGGGGTTGAGACGGGAAGGTCCTGGAAGCTCCCTGGCCAGCCAGCCTAGCCAACTGTGACTGTAGCGCTAAGGGGCTGAGACAGGAAAGTCCTGGAAGCTCACTGGCCAGCCAGCCTAGCCCAAAAGGTCAACTTCAGGTTCAGTGAGAGATGCTATCCCGAGGCGATGCAGTAGATGGCCAATGTCCTGGTCCTAGATTCTGCATACACACACTGCATGTGCTTTCAACACACACACGCACACACACACACACACACACACACACACACACAAAGTGTTATTACTCTTTTAATGTGTTGCTGAATTCTATTACACCTATGTGTGACATCTGTTAATGTGGTGGCTCTCGAGGCCTTTCCTTCTTGTCCCGTTTTTATCAAGTTTGATGCCAGTGCTATGCTGGGCTGGTTAAAGGAATTTGGAAGAAATTTGTGTGTGTGTGTGTGTGTGTGTGTGTGTGTGTGTGTGTGTTCCCAAATAATTTGAATAATCCTAAAGCTTTTTGTTTCCTGAATGCTCCCCCCCCCCCCTCCAGTGACATTAATCTGGGAGATCATCTGAAATTGAAATATCTTAAGGTGGTAACTCTGAAAATTTGTCAACTTCTTTTCAGTTATTTTGAGTTTTCTTTTCTTCTTCTTTTTGTCATTTCTTCCTTAACTGACTAACTAGATCACTTTATTATCTCTAGAATGGGTTCTCCCAAAGTTTTCTGGTGTTTTGTTGTTGTTGTTCCCGAGTATGGGAAGAATTATTCTTATAAAATTCTAATTTTTCCTTTGCAGTGATGACTTGCACCTAACTAGAGGCTAGTAGTGAAACAGGGGCCCTAGGGGGTGAGCATGAAGGGTCAGCTGAGCAGAGAAACCCCTCCCCCATCTCTCACCTGCATCGTGTCTCCAATCCCTACCAAAGCAGAGAAACCTTAAATTTGGAGTTTTTCGTGGAAAAACTCTCTGGGGACTGACTTCTAGGAAGAAAAAAACGAAACAACAACAGCAACAGAACCACTGACCTAGAGCAGAGGGGTTTGCTGGCTTTTCCGTGTGTCCTGTTTATTTGTTTGGCGTTAAACAGATATGGGGTGATTATGGCGCAGGTGGAGGGGGCCCTATTAGAGCTGTCGGGAGAGACTTGCAATCAAACAGCCACCACACAGAAGAGACCAGGTGTCTGCTGTGTAGAACGAGGACAGGACAGCCGCTGCTGGAGAGCACAGGAGGTCGGGGTAGGCACAAAAGGAACAGCTATAATCTGAAACACTTGAGTTGCCCTTCTCAGGAGGCGTGGAGCAACGCTGGCTGAGCAAAGCTTTATGTGTTGTTTGTTACTTAGATGAACCTCGGCTAAACTTCACTTAAGGACTCTGTGACTGCCTGAATTTGGCCTAAATGGCCACACTTGTGCATCTGCAGTGGCAACAATGTTTCAGCCGGCTCTGCTACAACCCCAGCTTAATAGACTAATGTTAAAAAAAATGAAATTCTATTTCAAGAACATGCACCCTAAGCCAGGCACACCAATCCCGGTACTTGAAAGGCAGAGGCAGGTGAATCTTTGTGAATTCAAGGCTAGCCCGGTCTCACAGTGAGACCCTGTCTTAAGAAAAAAAAAAAAGTCCTAAAACTGAGCCAGGTGTCACATGCCCAAATCCTGGCACTCTGGAGCTAGTGGCAGGAGGATCAGGAGTTTGAGGTCATCCTTAACTAGCCTGTGTGTGTGTGTACGTATCCTTATTGTAGGCAATTAACTCTTAATACATTTAAGAAGACTTACATATAATTTTAATAAAAATTTAAGATGTACTCTCAAAACTGAACTTACTTTCTCAGTTTTATTTTGTGTCTTCTGATCTTCTCAGAATTAAATGTCACTTCCCGTAATGGCCCTGTCTCCGGCCAGCAGCTCCTCCGAGCCTCGCATTCATCCTGTGTCTACCGTTATTGACAGGAACTGTTCTCACTCCGCTTTGCTCAGCACAGGGCACTGAGTGGCGTCACAGCGTTGTTAGTAAGCCCTCTGTCCTGTTGTTCCTGCCGTCTGCGAAGCACTTGCTTATGGGATCTGATCTATGTAAAATCAGGTGCTTAGGTGGTGGTCTGAACGAGAATGGCCTCTGTGGGCTCATCTGTTTGAATGCTTGGTCCTCAGTTAGTGGAACTGTGTTCTTGTTGGAGGAGGTGTGTTACTGATATTTGAGATTTCAAAAAGCCTACGGCCTCTCTCTCTCTCTCTCTCTCTCTCTCTCTCTCTCTCTCTCTCTCTTCTGCCTGTGGATCAGGATGTAAGCTCTCAGCTATTGCTCCAGTACCACGCCTGACTGCTACCTTGCTTCCTTATGTGACACTCATGGACTCCCTCATCCTTTGAAACCATAAGCAAGCCTCCAACTAAATGCCTTGGTTGTGTTTCATCACAGCCAGAGAACAGTGCCTAAGCCATTGGGTAATGGATGCTATATGTGGAGAAGAGCCAAGAGGGTCAAGCAATCTGTTCATGGTCGCCAGTGAGAAGTCACTGTTCAGTGTCTGTTGTCCTGAACCACGGATGCTCAGGGGCTGCTACAGGCTTCTACCTTCTTGGACATTCACAGCAGACTCCCATCAAAGGGTGTGGAGGATTTCTGATAACGAACCCGTGGAAGTGTCGCTGGAACATACAGACATACCCAGTCACAACCGTTTACTCTCCTCCCTCCACCACTCTCTCCTTCCTGTCCTTTTCTCTGTCTCCCTCTGTCCCCCTTCTTTCTGGCTTCCTTTTTCAGAACACATGTATTTATTGGAATCCAGACAATGCCAAATCCAAATTCTGTATTCTCTTTTTATTTTTCTTGTTTGTGTGTGTGGTGCACACATATGTATATGTGTATACATATGCATGTGCATGCGTGTGTGCATGTGTGTGCATGTGTATACATGTAGAGTCCAAAAATTGGCATTAGATGTCTTCCTCATGTACCCTCCATCTCACTCTTGCGGCAGGATTCTCTCACTTGAACCCAGAGCACACGCACACTGCTTTGACTAGTCTAGCTAGCCAGCTTCTTCCAGGGCCCCTCTGTCTCTGTCTCTGGTGTGGGTCTTGGCAGGATCCAGCTTCAGTCTTTACGCTTGCACGGTTGGTGTTTTTGCTCACTGAGCCCTCTCCCCAGCTTCTTTTCATTTTAAGAGTGACTTCACTACGATCCCAGGCTGGCTCCAGGTCAACAATCCTCCTGCCTCAGCCTCCAGCGTACAGGGATTACAGGTGTGTACCAGCACACTTAGCTTAAACTTAGTTTATGAGCAATGTTTCGTAATCTGCCATGCATGGTGAAAGAGTAACTCAGTTCTGCTGTGTGAAAATGACATCAAGCTGTCAGGTAGATTCTCTCCAGACACCCGCTAGGTGAGGAGCTTCCCTTTGTCTCTTCTTAGCCCTCCAGAAGCAAAACCTGGTAGGTGAACATCTTAGAGCGAATTTCTGTTTCCTCTTTATTCTCACTCCCCATGAGAGTAGGGGTGGCCCTGTGGCTGTGCGAGCCAGGCTCACGTCCCCCGACAAGTTTATAGCATTAGTACAGCAAGGGCCACTCAGCCTCATTGTATTAATGGCTGCTGTCTACACGGCTTTAGTGTGTATTGAGAATGTCTTTAGTGAAGTACATTAGAGTAGTTTTTAAGTCTGATGCCTGATTGAGTCGTTAAACATGTGAGACTCTGTTCAGTCCATTTGAGTTATCAAAACATCTGTTAGTTCTCTTATTTCTCTGTTTTTTTTTTTGTCTGATTGACCTGTCCAGTGGTGAGAGGGGAGTGTTGAAGTCTCCCACTATTAGTGTGTGGGGTTTAATATATGATTTAAGCTTTAGAAGTGTTTCTTTTACATATGAGGGTGCCCTTGTATTTGGGGCACAAATGTTCAGTATTGAGATTTCCTCTTGATGGATTTTTCCTGTGACTAATACGAAATGACCTTCTTTGTTTCTTTTGATTGATTTTAGCTTGATGAAGGCGTAAGTCATAAACAATGCCACACCAGTTTGGAATTATGATTAATAGGGTGGTATTTATTTAAAGGGGGAAAAAACTTACAGATCACCGTCAGCCCTCTGCGTAACCAGGAAGGGAGTCTAGTCGCCGGTGGAGCAGGAAGTGAAGAGAGAGAGGAGAGGGAAGTGGCCGCTTTTTTAAAGGGAGAGAGACCACGCCCCAATGGGCTGGTATCTCAGGGGCGATAGGCTGGAGGAGTGGGAGGACCTCCCGTAACACCTCCCCCTTTTGTTTAAATAAGAGAATTCTAAATCTACTATGAAATTATATACAATAAGTACAAATATCCTAGTCTAACTAGCTTAGGTCTTGTATAATAAATAACTTGGCCAAGTCATGAGAGAAAGTAACTACATTTATATAGTCTTCAACCCCATCGAAGATCTGAGAAGGGAAATAATGTTACCTGGGTAATTAGGAAGTTCAGTAAAACAACTTCCAAAACATGCAACAAAGCACAGAGACAACTAGCTACCTAGGCAATCACCCAAAGTCACATTAGCAGCGTTGAAGCAACCAACTTTGGCTAAGGCCTAAAATAACTGACATACCATTTTCAAAGGCAAGCAACTTTTCAAAACTATCTTACCCTGTCTTGGCAGGATATGACAGCCCTGTTTTATCCATTGATGCACGCTCTGTATCTTTGTCAGTGGTTGAGGTATGGGCAATTCTTTGCCCCAAGGCCAGTTCTGCCAAAAAGAAGGCTCCAGGTGGAGTGCCTTTGGTGCTCATCATTCTCTCGGGAATAGAGTGGTGTTGCCAGGAGCAATTGTGTCTCACTACCACAAAACTCTGAGTTAGATTAAAGGCCATTTTCTACAGCTCTTTGAAGAAGTTGAAGATTATCTATCTATACTGAGTATAATCTCTATATATCTAAAGAACCTGATTAGTCTAATTATAAATGACAAACTTAGATGACTATTAGTCTATATAATTCTCAATATCTATCTAACTTAAAGACTAAGACAATAAACGACTGTGAAACAAATGAGGACAATGACCTCCAAATATAAACAATGTACAAATATACATTGCAGTAGGTAAATATATATCAATACACAAACATTATATAAGTATCTTAATCAGAGGTAGAAATGTACACTGCAATATGGTAAATATATACAATATATATATATATATCAATACAATATATGTCAATACATAAAAATGTTTTAAACAGAGGTAGAAACATGCATGCGTACAATAGTCAATATAATTTAACTTTGTATCAATATACAAGAATCTATACCAATATATTTGTCTAAAAACAGTAACTCACAATTACAAATCTATTATCCCATCATCCCTCTTTCTTTTTTTTCAAAATGATCCCTGAGCTTATACAATTCCTCCCCCAACCCTCAATCGTATACTAATTATAATCAACCCCTAAATGATGTCCCTAAACCCAAGGGCAAACTTTACTGGGAGAGGGGATGTCATCCTCTAGAATTACTTCCAGCTGTCATGGGGGCGACGTTCTTTCTGGGGGATCCTGTGAAAGTAAAATGATGGTTAAATTTCAAGATCAATGTCTTTTAAAATTGCCAATAGTCTCTGAGTATTTTGTGCAGGTCTGGCCAAAATGTTGTATAAGATGTGCACCATTTCAGCTAACCAAGTTGGAACTGTCTTGTGCAGCTGGTACCCAAAGCAGGTCTTGTAGTAGCGCTATCAGTATCATGACGTCCTATCAACCAGGTGGAGTTGTTGTTATGGGGCCCCATCTTCTTCCTGGAAACTTCAAATGTCACTTCAGGAAAAACTCATTGTTCATTATGAAAAACTTAAACAATAATCATATAGACATATATATATATATTCAATGAAAGACATGATAGATATATTCAATGAAAAGTATGATAGATATGAAGAAAAGCAAAGATGTTTTCTAAACTCATATTTCTTTCTGTCCCACATCATGGCTCTTGACATGAGACAGAAACTCCAGAAACTCTGGGTTTTTCTCTTACTAACAGGCTTGGAATTGGAGAGGGACTGAGCCAGAGTCCAACTTCAAAACCAGCTTTATAAATTTAGAAATATGGTTTAATTTTACTTACACAACCCATTCAGTTTTCTTGATATTTCCTATTGGGCAGATATTTTTCCATCTGTCAGTATCCAAACATCCAGGGTCCCTTGAATTTCTCAAAGATGAGTGTTTTCCTGTGGAGATAAGAACAGAACCCTACCCCCATTCTATATGTTTTTCTTACCACCTGTATGAATATCATCATTGTGGATGAGTTGTCATTTCTCCTTTCCAAAAGGTTTCTCCTCTTCAAATCAAAACTTTATTAATTTTGATGGTATCCACAATTTTTCTTCTCCTGTGGAAATAAGAGCAAATCCCCTTCCCCAACGTAGCACATCTCCTGGCTTCCACTGAGAGGTCAGCACATCTTTGAAATAAATTGGTTGATTTAGTTCAGCAGACTTTTCCATTATCCAATGTCTTTCGGCTGCTGTCGTTCCTTTCTCATTAGCGTTAAGAAAATTCAAGGTTAATAAAGCATTATGTAATCTATTTCTGGGGGTATTTTCAGTCCCTTTCTGTTTGTTCAGCATATCCTTTATAGTACGATTTGATCTTTCTATAACTGCCTGACCTGTAGGATTATTTGGTATACCTGTAATGTGTTTTATATTATAATAATCAAAAAAGCGTTTCATTTTCTTAGATATATATGCTGGACCATTATCTGTCTTTATTTGTGCAGGTATACCCATGATGGCCATAACTTCCAATAAATGTGTGATTACTGAATCAGCCTTTTCTGAGCTCAGGGCAGTAGCCCATTGAAAACCTGAATACGTGTCTATGGTGTGGTGCACATATTTTAATTTACCAAATTCCATAAAGTGGAACACATCCATCTGCCAGGTTTCATTTCTCTTAGTACCCTTTGGGTTACTCCCTGCAGGCAACGGTGTTTGATTATAGAAAGAACAAGTAGGACATCTCTTTATAATGTCCTTAGCTTGTTGCCAAGTAATGGAAAATTCTTTCTTTAGGCCTTTACTATTGACATGATGCTTCTTATGAAATTCTGAGGCCTGCAACACACTTCCAATCAATAATTGATCAATCTCAGCGTTGCCTTGGGCTAGAGGACCAGGCAGACCTGTATGGGACCGGATGTGTGTTATGTACATCGGACAAAGCCTGTTCCTGATTATGTCTTGTACCTGGATAAACAATGAAGTCAACTCTGTGTCATCTGGTATAAATTCAGCGGTTTCAATATGCAAGATAACTCTTTCTGCATATTGTGAATCTGTAACTATATTAAGAGGTTCTTTAAAAGCCCTTAGCACCATAAGAATGGCATATAATTCTGCCTTCTGGACAGAATTATAAGGGCTTTGTTCCACCTTACTCAATTCATCTGACTTGTAACCTGCTTTCCCTGATTTATTTGCATCAGTATAGAACGTACGGCCTCCAGTTATTAGAGCATCACGTACAATTCTAGGAAGAATCCAAGAAGTTCTTTTTATGAGGTTTAGTCTACCACTTTTGGGATAGTTGCTATTAATTTCTCCCAAAAAATTAGCACAAGCTCTTTGCCATGGTTCATTGTCTTCCCATAACTTTTTTATTTCTTCAGTAGTAAAAGGCACTATAATTTCTGCTGGGTCTATACCTGCTAGTTGACGAAGTCTCAGCTTACCTTTTATAATTAATTCAGAGACTTTTTCCACATAAGTTTTTAATTTTTTACTTGGTTTATTAGGTATAAATATCCACTCTAAAATAATATCTTCCCTCTGCATTAGAATCCCTGTAGGAGAAATTCTGGAAGGCAATATGACTAGGATGCAGCTAAGATTTGGGTTCACCCTATCCACATGTGCCTCCTGTAATTTTTCCTCAATCATTGTCAGTTCCTTTTCTGCTTCAGCTGTCAGTTTTCTTGGACTATTCAAATCTTTATCACCATCTAAGGTTTTGTTTAAATGAACTATTAGATCAGGTGTTATCCCAACAGCTGGTCGTAGACTGGAAATGTCTCCTAACAATCTTTGGAAGTCATTAAGAGTCTTTAACCGGTCTCTCCTAATTTGTGCCTTTTGCGCTTTAATTTTCTCTAACCCTATTCTGTAACCTAGGTAATTAATAGAATTTCCTCTTTGAATCTTTTCAGGGGCAATTTGTAATCCCCACCTAGGCAAGACTTTCTTTACTTCTTCAAACATCCTTTCTAAAGTATCTTTATTTGAATCAGATAACAAGATGTCATCCATGTATTGATAAATTATGAACTTGGGGAATTGTTTACGAATTATTTCCAATGGCTTACTTACAAAATATTGGCACAATGTAGGACTATTGAGCATATCCTGTGGGAGGATAGTCCATTGATATCTCCTATTAGGCTGAGAATTATTATAAGTAGGCACTGTGAAGGCAAATTTTTCTCTATCCTTTTCTTGTAACGGTATAGTGAAAAAACAATCTTTCAAATCAATAACTATAAGAGGCCATCCTTTTGGTAACAGAGAAGGCAAAGGAATTTCAGATTGTAGTGGGCCCATAGGTTGAATTACTTTGTTGACAGCTCTTAGATCTATCACCATTCTCCATTTACCAGATTTCTTTTTTACAACAAACACAGGAGAATTCCAAGGGCTGGTTGATTCTTCAATATGGTGAGCATCTAGTTGCTCTTGCACCAGCTGTTCCAATGCCTGTAGTTTATTTTCAGCTAGAGGCCACTGTTTGATCCATATTGGCTTCTCAGTTAGCCATTTTAAAGGTAGAGCTGTTGGTACCTCTAAAGGTTTGGTATTTGCTGTATGTTCTTGTACAGCCTGAATGGCTGGTGACCTTTTCCCATAATACCTCATCATATCCATCCCAGAATTATGAGTTCCTGGAACTACAGGAATGTTAATCTGGGTATTCCATTGCTGTAGCAGGTCACGGCCCCATAAATTTATGGCAATATTGGCTATATATGGCCTTAGTCTTCCTATTTGCCCTTCGGGCCCTATGCATTCAACCCATCTTGTGCTTTGTTTTACATGAGATAGGGTTCCAATTCCCAGGAACTGAACATCTACCTCTTGAAGAGGCCAATTCGGATGCCAAGATTCTGGGGTAATGATACTTACATCCGCACCTGTGTCTAATAAGCCTTCAACAAAAGTGCCATTTATATAGACTCTTAGCTTTGGTCTTTGATCATTAATAGAAGTCTGCCAAAATATACGTTTACTCTGTCCTACTGGGTTTTTTGACTCATCCTCCACACGTATTTCATCATTTAGACCAGTATTACTTTTTACAGCAGAAATTGGAGCTTTTAATTTTCTTGGTGAGGCACGTTCTCCACTGTGACTGGGAATGACTGGGCCACTGTTGGCTTGGGGGCCTGCGAGAGGCCCCTCAAGGAGTTTCCCGACGGTATCAGGTTGCCTTGTTTGTCTGTTGTTGACCTGCATTCATTGGACCAATGTCAGCCTTTACCGCATCTCCTACATATACCTGAAGGCCTAGGTCTCCTATTTTTGTCATTCCCAGAGGAGATAATATTCCTAGAAATTCTGTGCCTGCAATCCCTTTTCAGATGTCCTAATTTACCACAATTAAAACACCTGGCAGTTTGATGTCTCCTCATTGCTGTGGAAATCGCTTCTCCTACCCAAGGTTCATCGTCATAGCTAAACATCTCAACATTCATCATATGCTGAATCCATTCATCCATAGGTGCTGATCTAGACTTTAAAGGCTCAATTATCTTTTTGCATTCTATGTTTGCATTCGCAAAAGCTAGAGATTCAAGAAGTATTCGTCTAGCTTCTGGGTCTGTTACTCCTATGTCCAGAGCCTTAATTAATCTTTGCAAAAAGTCAATAAAGGGTTCTCTCGGTCCCTGCCTAATTCTAGTATATGATTCAACCCTTTTTGCTGGATCTTGTATCCTATTCCAAGCATTTAAAGCTGCTTGGTGACATAGACACAGTACTTCATCATCATAAAGAGCTTGGACCTGTGGATCAGCATATTCTCCTGCACCAAGAATTTGATCTTGGGAAACCTCGACACCTTTTGCTCTTCCTTGCTGTTCCATATGTTTGGATTCTTCTCTGAAATAAATTCCAAACATTAAGGAAGGTCCATTATCTAAAACTGCAGACACTAATTGATGGGAATCATGGGGGGTAGCTTTAGCATTAGAAGCCCAAGTCCTTATCATTTCCTTTACATATGCAGAGTGCAAGCCAAAATTAACAATAGCTTGCTTAATTTCTTTTAGATCATTCATTGCTATTGGCATCCATCTAGCTTCTCTGACTCCCTTTGAGCCTTTAGAAGTTGATGCTTTGTCAGAATTAAGTATAGGGTATGCCGCTAAAACCTTGGGTAAGCCAGTTCTAATAGCTGGTGTTGGCATTGTATCCTGTCCTTGTGCCTTATTACTCTGTTCACCAGCTCCAATCATTTCTTCAACCATTTCAAGTCTTTTTATTATTGTCTTTATTATTGTCTCTTTTGAATCCTGAATCTCCTGACCTGCATGAGTTTCTAGTAAAGATTGTATGGTTCTTAGGAGTGCCATGATCTTCCTAAATGATAGAATATTCAAAAGAATACTGAAACCTAGTAACCAGTAAATTAAGTTATCCCCATAGTCATATAAACCTTGCATGATATAACCCATTGTATTGGTAACCAGAACAGTAAAATTCGCGTTGGAAACAAAAACTGCCATATTACCTATTATCCAGCAGGTGGCGCTGTTGCCAAGTCGCGACAAAAACAGAGTCCTGTTTCAGAGTCCGCAGAGTATTTGTTAAAAACTGGAAAATGTAAGTTGCTCAACAAAGTAAATGTAATTAAATCAATTCCAGAGACGGACCAGAAACCCAGAATCCAAGGGTAGGGAAGAGCAACCTGGAAGCCATTTATGCCTCCATGTGACAGAGTCACCCTGAGGGGCTGCAGCTCTCAGCAACCGCGTGCTCTGGTTCGTGCCACTTAAGAGCTGTGCTTGCAAGGGAGATTTAAAAACGACTCAGAAAAGAGCAAACCACGCAGCAGAGACTACGCAAGCCTGTGGAGTTTAAATTCACGTGGGGAGGCCAAGGCCGCCAGCGGCGGCTGAGGAAGGGAGGGCTCCTGCCAGGCCGAACTCGCGGCCGGCGAGTTAAACAACGCTTACCTGAATCATCAATGGGTCAAGGAAGAAATAAAGGAGAAATGAAAGGAAAGGAGAGGTTCTAAAACCAAACGTTGGGTGCCAACTGAAGGCGTAAGTCATAAACAATGCCACACCAGTTTGGAATTATGATTAATAGGGTGGTATTTATTTAAAGGGGAAAAAACTTACAGATCACTGTCAGCCCTCTGCACAACCAGGAAGGGAGTCTAGTCGCCGGCGGAGCAGGAAGTGAAGAGAGAGAGGAGAGGGAAGTGGCCGCTTTTTTAAAGGGAGAGAGACCACGCCCCAATGGGCTGGTATCTCAGGGGCGATAGGCTGGAGGTGTGGGAGGACCTCCCGTAATAGCTTGAAGTCTATTTTGTTAGATATTAGGATAGCTACACCTGCTTGTTTCTTAGGTCCATTTCACTGGAATATTTTTCACCAACCCTTTACTATTAGACAAAGTCTGTCTGTGAGGTTGAGATGTGTTTTTTGTATGCAGAAGAAGGATGGATTCTGTTTTCGTATCCAATCTGTTAGCCTGTGCCTTTTTATAGGTTAGTTGAGTCCATTTATGTTAAGGAATATTAATGACCAGTGATTGCTGACATCTAAAGAACATTCCATCCAAACAGAAAAAAAAATACCTTCTTCTCAGCATCTCATGGAACCTTCTCAAAAATTGACCACATACTCGGTAACAAAACAAATCTCAACAAATACAAAAAAAAATTGGAATAATCCAATGTACCTTATCAGATCACCGTGGTTTAAAACTAGAAGTCAACAGCAATACTAATTACAGAAAACCCAAAAACACATGGAAATTAAACAACGCTTACCTGAATCATCAATGGGTCAAGGAAGAAATAAAGGGAGAAATTAAAGACTTCTTAAAATTCAATGAAATTGACGACACAATGTACTCAGATTTATGGGACACCCAGTCCCTTTTAAGGGACATCCTCTTAATTTTGACAAGACAACGGCAAAGCCCTCAAGTTCCCTCTCTCATGTGTTCCCGTGTGTCTGGGTGTGTGCCTCTGTGTCTGTGTATTTGTGTGTGTGTGTGCGTCTGTGTGTGTACATTACTCTCTCTTTTCCTTTCTTGAAGACCACTTATTTGATCCTTAGTTCTGTCCTTTCCCTTTGGATTGATGTCAATATTCTGATTATCTCAGTTTGCATTTTATTCTAGTGACTCATAAGAGATGTTCACTGCTATCTAGGGACAAAACTAGGAATAAATAAATTATATATAATAAATAAAACCTTCAAAAAAGAAAAGAAAAAATATGATTTTTTAAACCTGGTATCAGTTTGTCAAAGCTTCCCCACTCTCCTATTTGTGTTGAGGGAACAATGACTTCTGGCAAGGATCTTGATACAGGACAAGAGCTTAATTATGAACACACAGGCAGAGAACAATCCAGAAGACATTTATTAAGCATTTGCATTACTGCAGATAAAGGTAGCTGTCACCAGGTCCTGCGCTGTGTGGTATATCAAAGGACAACTTAATGTAAAAGTAAAGACACAGGTAGGAGGCAGGAAGATCCTGATTTGAGGCTAGCCTCAGCTTCACCATGAGACTCTGTCCTCCCAAAGGAAGGAAGGAGGGAAGGAGCCAGGGAAGGAGAAAGGGAAGGACAGAGAGAGGAGGGAGGCAGGGACTCATCAGCTATGGCCAATATTTGCAGAGAATCCGAGGAGTGGAAGTGGAAATCCCGAGCTAGAGCATCTTGCTGACTGCACAGTCATCTTTTCTTGACCTCTCTATTGCTAGTATTCATAAACAAGCCTGAGGCGTGGGGCTGGAGACACATCAGTGGTTAAGAGCACTTACTGTCCTTGCCAGGACCTGCTTCAGTTCCCAGCACCCACATGGCAGTCATAGCCACCTGTCACTCCAGCCCTGGGGACAGAGCGATCTGACACCCTCTTCTGGCCTCTGTGTATTCCTTCACGCATGTGGTGCACATAAACTCTCACACTAACCCATCAATAATTTTTTAAAAAGTTTTAAAAGTGATGTGTGATACCCAGAGTGTTCAATGAAACGGTTGTGCACATTTGGGGAATACTTCTAGGACGAGGTGGGAGAATTGCCATTGAAATCATCCCTTTCATTAGGGCCTTTCTGTGTATTAGGATTTATTGTCGAAGGATTATACAGGAACCATGGCAACCCCTTCCCCGTCACTGCTTTAAGTGCTTCTGAGTCACCAGGTTCCTCACAGCAGCCCTCACGTCCTTGTTCCTCAGGCTGTAGATGATGGGGTTCAGCATGGGGGTCAACACCCCATAGAAGAGGGAGATGAGCTTGTCTGCAAGGTCCTGCTTGTCTGCCCCCAGGGGGTCCTTGGACTTGGGCTTCCCGTACATGAAGAGGATGGTCCCATAGAAGACGATGACCACAGTGAGGTGGGCAGAGCAGGTGGAGAAGGCCTTCCTCCTCCCCTCAGCGGAGGGGATCCTCAGAATGGTGGTGAGTATGAAGGTGTAGGAGAGAGAAATAAAGAGAACCGGGATCCCTAGAAAGATTATATTTGTCACGCCCATGCTGATGACATTGATGGTGATGTCGGCACAGGCCAGTTTCAGGACAGCCAAGATCTCACAGGTGAAGTGATTGATGACATTGTCCCCACAGAAGGGCAGCCACATTGCAAGGGATGTTTGAACCGTGGAGGCAGCAATTCCACCTGCCCAGGAGCTGGCAGCCATGGGCACATAGGCAGCCTTGCTCATGATCACTGGGTACCTAAGGGGGTTGCAGATGGCTACATAGCGATCAAATGCCATCATAGTCAGGAGCACACACTCCGTGGCTCCCATGGCAAAGGAGAGAAACATCTGCACGGCACAGGCTGAGAAGGAGATGCTCTTCCTGGGGGTCAGGAAGCTGTCGAGAATGAGGGGGACTGAGGAGGTGGTGTAGCAGATGTCCAGGAAGGAGAGGTTCCCCAGGAAGAAGTACATGGGCGTGTGCAGGTGGGCGTCGAGGATGGTCACCAGGATGAGGACCCCGTTGCCCAGCAGGATCACCAGGTACATCAGCAGGATAAGCAGGAAGAAGGTTTTCTCCAGCTTTGGGTGGGCAGAGAGGCCCAGGAGAATGAAGCGGGTCACAGGGGAGGTCTGATTGTTCCTCTCCATTCTGTGTGGTCTCTGTCAACTGAAGCCTATGCTTGGCTCCAAGCCGAACATTTTACTTTGCTTTGGGTTAGGACATCAGGTCTGCAGTCCCAGTTTGGCAGAGTGATTAAAAGACAGCTCTGAAATCCTACAGAAGTATTTCTTTGCAAGAAAAAGAAGCAACAAAATCAATGGCAACAACTGGGGGTTAAAAACAACAACATTACAAATCCAATGATTTAATGATCTGATCAATAAATTGATACACAAAGCATTGATTTTGTCCATGTTGTATCCTGTATGGCAATTTACTAGAAAGTGTATTCAGAGAAGGGACTAAATATGTTTCGTGTGTTGTAATATGATCGGCGGGGCTGTGTCCCCAGCACCCCAGCCGCTTGGCTAGCTTATGCCCCGAAATAACAACACACAAATTGTATTCTTTTAAACACTACTTGGCCCATTCTGCTTGGCCCATTAGCTCTAGCCCTTACAGGCTAATTCTGATATCCCGATCAACCCATCTCTAATAAACTGTGTAGCTCTGGTCTTACCGGGAAAGATTCAGCATGTCTGACCTGGCGGCTTGTTTCATTGTGTGCGTCTGCCCGGGAGAGCGGAGCATGGCGTCTCTGCTCCAGAGAGCAGAGCTGTGGAGTCTGAGCTCACTTCCTCTTCCTCCCAGCATTCTGTTCTGTTTACTCCACCCACCTATGTTCTAACCAATAAAATGGGCCAAGGCAGTTTCTTTATTTTTTAACCAATGACCTTCCTCCATCATTCATGTTTCTCCTGCTTTGTGTTAGAGACATAAATATTGGTCCTTGCCTTAAAAGTTCTCCCTCCCTCCCTCCCCGTCCCTCTTTCCTTCCCTCCCTCCCTCCCCTTCCCTCTTTCCTTCCCTCCCCTTCCCTCCCTCTCTTCCTGTCTTTCTTCCTCCCTCCTTCCCTCCCCACCTTCCTTCATTTCTGTGTTTATGTATTTTGTGTTCTGTTTGCTTTTGTTTGGTAGGTCTCATTCTCACTGAGGCTAACCTGGACTGAGCTCAAACTCATGACTATCCTCCTACCTCAGCATCCTGAGTGCTGGGATGTAAGCCACCACACTTGCCAAAACCATTGCTTTGGTCTGGGGCCTTCTCAGAGAAAACACACTCTGTTACTCTCCAGACTTCCTGTAACGCCAGCCCCAGGGCTTTCTGCCTATTGGAATCATTTATCCATGCATCCAGACTCCATTAATCTATCCAATATGTCTGAATATCCAGCCACAAAAATACTTGTTGATCAGTCAGCAGGTGGGTGTAACAGTTGCTATGAGGATCGTAAATGACCCATGGCCTGGGCTTAGGGGCCTCACTGCCTAGTAGAGATGGGAAGCAGAGGGCTTCTGCAGAGGACATCAGTGGGAACTGGGCTCACAGAAGCTCTCTTGGAAATACAGAACTCTACTGAGTCTTTAAAGAGAAGGAAATGTAGTATTAGAGAGATATTACAAAGAGCGAGCATTTTCCTAGGTGATGTTATACTCTGGAAATTCTAATATGTCCCCAAATAGTTTGAATCTGGTGTTTCTTAAAGATAAACTGATACATAGTGGCTCACAATTTCTGGGAACCTAGTTTTTTTAGACAGGAGAGAGAGAGAGAGAGAGAGAGAGAGAGAGAGAGAGAGAGAGATTGCTAGGTTCCTTTTCTTCTGAGTGGGCATCCTCACAGGCGTCAGTGGACATAACAGTCCTCAAGACTCCTGATTCAGTGGGTCACCTGGACTGCTGTTCCAACACTGACTATGCCTCTCAGTAATCTAGCTCAGCCTTCTCTCCCATTCTAGGTCCTTCCCTGAACAACACTCGAGCTCTGCCTTGAAGTTCTGGCTTGATTTCTGCTGGAGCGGAAGAGCTCCCTACATTCTCAGATGGCCTGCTCTGTGTTTGCAGGGCCATTGAACAGCAGAAGATTCTCCAGACGGAAGGAGCCAGCATCCTTCTGGGTTTTTCTCACTCATATGGTAGTGTCCATCTCCTGCTAAACTGCCTGAGTCTGTGGAAGGTCATTGTGAGATGGGACCATCTTGGATATGGGGTCAGTCTCTCAAGCTGGTGAGTCCATGAACTCAGGCTGACAGACCTTAGAAGTCTCTTGATATTCAGGGTTTTTAGCTTCAGGAGGGGGGTTCAGCTTGGTCCCCAGTCTTGGTGATGCCACTGAAACTGCTTCGTTTATTCCCTTCTCAAACTCAGTCACTGTAGAAAGTCAAATGCTAGGAATGCCGATTGGCTAATGAAGGTTGAGGATGGTTTTTTACAAGAATCCTTACTTACCTTAATTAGAAACTGCTCCAAAGGGGCGTCTGAGACTGAGGTAGGGTGTCCAGGCTAGAAATAGTAGCAGTGACTTAAGGGGCCCGGGCTGAGACGCCACTTCTGATTTGAAGAAAACACTCCAAGTTCGTTCTCCCACTTGGCCTCCTTCTGTTTCAGGCTGTGTCCCCTAATGAGAGCCACTACATTCGGTGTTGATTCGAAACCAGCGCCGTACGTGGAACTCTGCACTCCCTGAAGTGATTAAAAGTTCAGAAATGGAATGGCACAGTCAGGAAACTTCTTAACCCTTTGGGACAATGTCCCCAAGATCCAATTACACCGAAGCCCTCCCGGAGCCTCCTCCTTCCACCACCGCGCCTGCTGGAAACTCCCACTCTTGCCGAGGGACCTCTGGGTAGACACGCCAACTCCTCGCTTGAATTTCTGCAAACTTCAGTTTGGCTAAATGTCTTTGAGAAGACGGGGGGGGGGGGGGACAGTCTCCAGGGAAGCCCCAGCCTGGAAAGCAGTTAGGCTTCAGTGTGACCCAGGAGAGGCAGCACACCAGACCTGTGACAGAAGCGGTGTGCCATTGCCAGATCTGTACCTCGGTGGGCCTCATCGGGCCAACAGCAAGAGAGGAAACCACCTGATGGCCTCTGAGCACCACAAGTGGGCAGAGACCAAGAGACAGAGAGGAAGGGGCCCATGGGCCATTTCCAATCAAGTGTCCTATGAGATGTTCTAATGGGTGGGTCTAGACCTAACAGGGTGCATGATCTGTAGAGTTATATTAGAGACCAAGAGGGGGTGTCTCTGCACCGTATCTGCACAGTCCATACAAGATGTGGGGGTCAAGAGACCGGGTGGTGGTGGCACATACCTTTAATCCCAGCACTCAGGAGGTAGAAGCAGGTGAATCCCTGTGAGTTCGAGGGCAGCCTGGTCTAGAAGAGCTAGTTCCAGGACAGGCTCTAAAGCTACAGAGAAAACTTGTGGAAAGAGAGAGAGAGAGAGAGAGAGAGAGAGAGAGAGAGGAATCAGACTGTCTGCATGTGGTTCATAGCATGGCCAGGGACAGCTGTTTAGGAAAGACTTCAAGAAGGAGGCAGTGGAGTAGAAATTACGTGAAGGTAGACTAAACTGTACTTCTGGTATAATAAAGTCAGAGCTGCCAACGCCTTTAATCCCAGTTCTCGGGAGGCAGAGGCAGGCAGATCTCTGTGAGTTCTGGCCTGCCTGGTCTACAAAGCAAGTTCCAGGACAGCCAGGACTGTTACACAGAGAAATCCCGTCTTGAAAAAACAACAAACAAACAAAGCTGTCAGCTCTATGTTGAGAACAGACACAGGAATCACAGAACGATGTGCATGTACAAGATTCCTTGTTACTACTGAGTAATATTCCATTGCACGGACACTCCGGGTTCATCTGCCCATCCTCCTTGCTGGCTGTCCGCTAGGCTGTTTCCATCTTGAGTCTTTATGAACAAAGCTATTAGTGATTGTCATAGACAAGTGTTTTGTATACATTTGTGTTTTTCTTGGCTAAACACCTGGGGATGAGGTTGCTGGATCAAACCATGGGACACACACTTAGTTTTTATAAGAACCTGGCAAGTCCTTTACAAAGGTGTTGCGCACGAGGGTTCTAATTGCAGCACAGCCTTGCCAGTGTTCACCGTTGTCAGTCTTTTAAGGTTTGCTACCGTGGAAGGTGTTGTGCTAACTCACTGTGGCTTTAATCTGCGTTTCTGGACCACAGAATATTGAGTATTTTTTTTAATTTGGTAACTGGTTGTTCGTGTATCTTCCTTTGGGCATTATCTACTCAGACCTTTTATGTCCTTTATTCTCATTTCCATTGCTTTGTTCCTTATCCATTCTGCAATCTGACCTTCTCCAGCTATGTGAGCTGCACACGGCCTTCCAGGTCATGGCTTATGTCTCTTTTGAGTTGGGGTCTTGTTGTGTCATCCAGGCTGGTCTGAGCCCTTTATCCTCCTGCCTCAATGACACACCATGCCTGGCATAGGCACTCATTTTCATAACTGTATCTTCTGCTGAACTGATGTCTTATATTTTGATCAACCCTATCATTTTTTGTCATTATTTTTCTTACCCCTAGTCATAAAGGTATTTTTCTATATTTTAAATTTCATAGTTTTAGCTTTGGTTTGGATCCATGATCCACAGTGAATTAACTTCTGTGTATGGTAAGAATCAGGAAGTGACAACATTTGCTTATTTTTACTTAGCAGGTTTTAATTTTTTAAATATTAGTGTACAAGCCAGGTACGGTGGCTCACATCCTTAATCACAGCGCTTGGAAAGCAGAAGCAGAAGGATCTCTGTGAGTTCAAAGCCAGCCTGATCTACACAGTGAGTTCCAGACCAGCCAGGGCTATATAATGAGACTCTGTCTCAAAAAAAAAAATAAAATAATAAAAAATTAAAAAACCACCAACATACCATGTATTAGATATTGTTTTGGCATTTACAAAAACAAACAAAAACAAAAAAATGTATTGTAGGGGATTCCTCCCACCTTCTTCACCCCCTCTATCTCTATCCCACCTTTTACCCTCCTCCTAGTCTCTGCTCCTTTCTCATGTCTCATGGGTGTAATGGTCTGTCTTGTCCCTTTAAGAGACAAGCCCTGCCCACCCCCCATTCTGCCAAGGCAAGGAGGGCTACTGATATTTTTGAGTTGATCTTGTATTCAGGCACATTACTGAAGGTGTTTATCAGCTGTAGGAGTTCCTTCACTGAATTTGTTTTTGTTTTTGTTTTTTCACTGCTGTCTGTATTTTATTTTTATTTTATTTTTTTTATTAAGAAAAGGAAAAAAACAAGTTTCCGCCTCCTCCCAGGCTCCCATTTCCCTCCCCCTCCTCCCACCTTTCTCCCCTCCCCCTACTCCTCTCCCCCTCCCTCTCCAGTCCAAAGAGCAGTCAGGATTCCCTGCCCTGTGGAAAGTCCAAGGTCCTCCCCCCTCTGTCCATATCTAGGAAGGTGAACATCCAAACTGGCTAGGCTCCCACAAAGCCAGAACATTAAGTAGGATCAAAAGCTTCTCATCAGCCCTCATTGTTCGCCATGTTCAGAGAGTCC
The DNA here is from genome assembly GCF_018167655.1 of Microtus oregoni. Classification (NCBI taxonomy): domain Eukaryota; kingdom Metazoa; phylum Chordata; class Mammalia; order Rodentia; family Cricetidae; genus Microtus; species Microtus oregoni. The sequence continues at coordinate 4,950,095 of NW_024543076.1, read as the reverse complement.
GGTTTTATCCCATGCTTTTTCAGTCACAGTCCAGCTGGCCTTGGTGAGCTCCCAATTGGGTCACTAATGTGTACTATTATATCATCTGCAAATAGTGAAAGTTTGACTTCTTCCTTTCCAATTTGTATCCCCTTGATCTTTTTTGTCTTGTTGCTCTAGCTAGAACATTGAGTACTGTGCTGAACAGATATGGAGAGAGTGGACAGGCATGTCTTTTTCCTGATTTTAGTGGAATCGCTTTGAGTTTCTCTCCATTTAATCTGATGTTTGCTGTTGGCTTGCTGTATATTGCTTTTATTATGTTTAGATATGTTCCTTGGATCCTCGATCTCTCCAAGACCTTTATCATTAAGGAATGATGTATTTTATATGTTTTTTTTTCTTTCAGTTTGTTTATATGGTGGATTACATTGTTAGATTTTTGTATGTTGAACCATCCCTGCATCTCTGGGCTGAAGCCAACTTGATCATAGTAGATGATTTTTTTTGTGTGTTCTTGGATTCTGTTTACCAGTATTTTTGCATCAATGTTCATGAAGGAGATTGGGCTGTAATTCTGTTTCTTGGTTGAGCCTTTGTATGGTTTTGGTATTATCAGGGTAACTGTAGCTTCATAAAAAGAGTTTGGAAATGTTCCTTCTGTTGCTATTGTGTGGAACAATTTGAGGAGTACAGGTATTAGCTCTTCTTTGAAGTTCTGATAGAATTCTGTGTTGAAACCATCAGGCCCTGGATGTTTTTTGATTGGGAGACTTTTGATGACAGCTTCTATTTCCTTACAGGTTATACATCTATTTAAATTGTTCATCTGGTCTTGATTTAATTTGGTCTGTGGTACCTATCCAGAAAATTATCCATTTCTTTTAAATTTTCCAATTTTGTGGAGTACAAGTTTTTCAAAGTATAACCTAATGATTCTCTGGATTTCCTCAGTGTCTGTTGTTATGTCCCCCTTTTCATTTCTGATTTTGTTAATTTTCATGTTCTCTCTCTGCCTTTTGGTTAGTTAGGATAAAGGTTTGTCTATCTTGTTGATTTTCGCAAAGAACCAGCTCTTTGTTTCATTGATTTTTTTGTATTATTTACTTTGTTTCTATTTTATTGATTTCAGCCCTCAATTTGATTATTTCCTATTGTCTCCTCCTCCTGGGTGAGTTTGCTTCTTTCTGTTCTAGAGCTTTCAGGTGTGCTATGAAGTTGCTAGTGTGAGATTTCTCCACTTTCTTTATGTAGGCACCTAGTACTGTGAGTGTTCCTCTTAACACTGCTTTCACAGTGTCCCATAGATTTGGGTATGATGTGCATTCATTTTTTGTTGAATTCTAGGAAGTCTTTAACTTCTTTGACCCAAGGGTGATTCAGTTGAATACTTTTCAATTTTCATAAGTTTGTGGGCTTTCTGCAATTACTGTTGTTGATTTCTAACTTTATGCCATGGTGATCTGATAAGATACATGGGATTATTCCAATTTTTTTTGTATCTGTTGAGGTTTGCTTTGTTACTGAGAATGTGGTCAATTTTAGAGAAGGTTCCATGAGGTGCTGAGAAGAAGGTATATTCTTTTGTGTTTGGGCGAAATGCTCTATAAATGTCTGTTAAGTCCATTTGAGTCATGACATCTGTTTTCTTATTTCTCTGTTAAGTTTCTGTCTAGTTGACCTGTCTATTGGGGAGAGTGGGGTGTTGAAGTCTCCCACTATTAGTGTGTAGGGCTTGATGTGTGATTTGAGGTTTAGTAGCGTTTCTTTTACATATGTGGGTGCTCTTGTATTTGGGGCATAGATGTTCAGGATTGAGACTTCATCTTGATGGATTTTTCCTGTTATGAGAATAAAGTGTTCTTCTCCATCTCTTCTGATTGATTTTAGTTTGAAGTCTATTTTGTTAACTATTAGGATAACTACACCCATTTATTTCTTAGGTCCATTTATTGGAAAATCTTTTCCCAACTCTTTACTCTGAGGTAATGTCTGTCTTTGAAGTTGAGGTATTCTTGTATGCAGCAGAAGAATGTATCTTGCTTTGTTATCCATTCTCTTAGCCTGTGTCTTTTTATAAGTGAATTGAGTCCATTGATATTAAGAGATATTAATGACAAATGATTGTTAATTCCTATTAGTTTTTGGTGTTAGTGTTTGTGTGTTTCCCTTCTTTGAGATTTGCTGGTGTGAGGTTATCTGTTGCCTGTGTTTTTGTGTACGGAACTAGCATCTTTGGGTTGGAGTTTTCCTTCTAGTACTTTCTGTAATGCTGGGTTTGTGGATACATATTGTTTAAATTTAGTTTTGTCATGGAATATCTTGTTTTCTCCATCGATGGTGATTGAAAACTTGGCTAGTATAGTAGTCTGGGTTTGCATCTGTAGTCTCTTAGTGTCTGCAGCACATCTCTCTAGGACCTTCTGGCTTTCATGGTTTCCATTGAGAAGTCGGGTGTAATTCTGATAGGTCTACCATTATAAGTTACTTGACCTTTTTCCCTTGCAGCTCTTAATATTCTTTTTTAATTTCTGTATGTCTGGTGTTTTGATTATTATGTGGCAAGGGAACTTTTTTTTTTTTGGTCCAGTCTATTTGCTGTTCTGTAAGCTTCTTGTACCTTCATAGGGATATCCTTCTTTAGGTTGGGAAAGTTTTCTTCTATGATTTTGTTGAATATATTTTCTGTGCCTTTTAGTTGACTCCTTCTTCTTCTTCTTCTTCTTCTTCTTCTTCTTCTTCTTCTTCTATCCCTATTATTCTTAGGTTTGGTCTTTTCATGGTGTTCCAGATTTTCTGTGTTAAGAATTTGTTGGATTAGCCGGGCGGTGGTGGCGCACGCCTTTAATCCCAGCACTCGGGAGGCAGAGGCAGGTGGATCTCTGTGAGTTCGAGGCCAGCCTGGTCTACAAGAGCTAGTTCCAGGACAGGAACCAAAAGCTACGGAGAAACCCTGTCTCGAAAAATAAAAAAAAAATAAAAAATAAAGAATTTGTTGGATTTAACATTTTCTTTGACCAATGAATCTATTTTTTTCTATCGAATCTTTAATGCCTGAGATTCCATATCTTGTATTCTGTTGGTTATGCTTGCAGCTGTAGTTCCTGTTCAATTACCCAGATTTTCCATTTCCAGAATTCCCTTGGTTTGAGTTTTCTTATTGCCTTTATTTCAGTTTTCAAATCTTGAACTCTTTGAACTGTTTGTGTCACCTGTTTGATTGGTTTATTTTCTTGGTTTTCTTGGATTTCTTTAAGAGATTTATTGATTTCTTTCAGTTTTTTATTTGTCTTTTCCTCCATTTCTTTAAGCGAATTTTTCATCTCTTTCTTAAGTGTCTCTAACATCTTCATAAAGTTATATTTAAGGTCATTTTCTTCTGCTTCTTCTGGCCTAGGATGATTAGATCTTGTTGTATGTCCACTGGGTTCTGGTGTTACCGTGTTGCTTTTTAGATTATTAAATGAATTCTTGCATTGGTGCCTACCCATGTCTTCCAATTGGTGCTGGCAGTGTCTCCAGGCATGGGTAGGTATGGAGGTGGAGTGAGACTTGTAATTTACAAGGTCCAATCAATGTGGGTGGGGTGTTGAAGCAGCCTGCCTGCAGATGGCTTGCCTGCTAGCCAGCAGTGAAATTGAGGCAGGTGGGGGAGAGAGGCCCAGGGTTTTGCCCTGGTACCAAGGGCCTAGAGACTGGGCTGCCCAGCTGGAGAACTGGTCACTCACCTCGTGGTCCACTCTATGCAGCCGCAGTCTGTGCATCAGAGACCCTCCGAGGTTGCAAGGGATGGTTGCTAATGTCTTCTATTATCTCTTTTCCATTTATTATGTTTGTTGTAGTTTGTATTATAATTCCCTTCCCCCACACACATTAGATTTATTTTGTTCTTTTTCTAGTTTGTCAAGGTGAAAAGTTATAAATTTTGGCATATATTTAAAGCTTCAACATTCCATTTAAATTCGGCTTTAGATATAGATCACACTTTTATTTTTTTGAGAATTTTATGCATGAGTACACTGCACTCTGCATTTGTATCATATCTATTCCTCCCTCTTCACCCTCCAGCTTCTTCTGTGCTCCCCCTTGAATTCATGACCCCTTTTTCTTGATACATGTTACCACTGATAAACATCTAAAACATAAAAGAGGAAAAGAAAAAACCTCAGACATAAAAATAAATGCACAATCTAGTGTCTGAAATTTCTAGAAAACAAAACTTTCTAGAAATTACTTAGGAGTTCTTGGGGTTGGGGATGTGGACTGGCTACAAGGGGGCGTGAGAGAACCTTTGGAAGAGATGTAAATGTTCTGCACTTGGGTGTGTGTGGAATATTCCAGACCAATTTAGGCTGCATAGCAAGACTCTGTTTAAATCAAAATATAATAAGAATTGAGTTTTTCTCACAGTGTGTTCCCAATTGTACAGTTGGGAACTGTACAACAACAAGAACAAAATGTGACACACATATCCCAACTAGTCTTTACTGATAAAGAAAGAAGCACATTTTTCACCAAGTTTTATTGGGTTTTTTTGGCATAGAAAGAATATTTGATTTTCGCAGTCTCTTTTTCTTGATTCAAGGCCAGTAATTGGACTAAAATACAGCCACTGTCTTTAGTCTAAGGAGCTGATGATCCAGCCTCAGGCACTCAAGAAGAACTCAGCCCAAACTGATCTGTAGGACCGAGCAAGTCTATGCTTAATAAGTGGTCGTTCCTAGCAGAAGCCTGATGTACACAGAACCAGAAATTAACCCACTTCCCTCACAATCCCTGAACGAGGCATTTCCGACCCACCAGGTTCCACACAGCAACCTTCACATCCTTGTTCCTCAGGCTGTAGATGATGGGGTTCAGCATGGGGGTCAACACCCCATAAAATAAGGAGATGAGTTTGTCAGAAACATCCTGCTTGTCTGCCCCCAGGGGGTCCTTGGACTTGGGCTTCCCGTACATGAAGAGGATGGTCCCATAGAAGACGATGACCACAGTGAGGTGGGCAGAGCAGGTGGAGAAGGCCTTCCTCCTCCCCTCAGCGGAGGGGATCCTCAGAATGGTGGTGAGTATGAAGGTGTAGGAGACAAAGATGAACAGAACTGGGACCCCCAGGAAGATCACGTTGGCCACCCCCATGCTGATGACATTGATGGTGATGTCAGCACAGGCCAGTTTCAGGACAGCCAGGATCTCACAGGTGAAATGATTGATGACATTGTCCCCACAGAAAGGCAACTGTACCGCAAGGGAGATCTGCACCAAGGAGTTGGCACCACCAGCCACCCAGGAGCTGGCAGCCATGGGCATATAGGCAGCCTTGCTCATGATCACTGGGTACCTAAGGGGGTTGCAGATGGCCACATAGCGATCAAACGCCATCATGCCCAGGAGCACACACTCCGTGGCTCCCATGGCAAAGGAGAGAAACATCTGTACTGCACAGCCTGAGAAAGAGATTGTTTTCCTGGGAGTGAGGAAGCCATCCAGGACCAGGGGGATGGAGGAGGTGGTGTAGCAGATGTCCAGGAAGGAGAGGTTCCCCAGGAAGAAGTACATGGGCGTGTGCAGATGGGCGTCAAGGATGGTCACCAGGATGAGGACCCCGTTGCCCAGCAGGATCACCAGGTACATTGACAGGATGAGCACAAAGAACGTTTTCTCCAGTGTTGGGTGATCTGACAACCCCAGCAGGATGAATTCAGTTACCATGGACTGGTTGGCCACTTCCATTTCTCATGCTCTCTCCCTCTCATGAAAACGGAATCAGCAAGCACATACCGGGACCAGCTTATGGGCATGCTTCTAGAAGGTATAATTAGATTTACCCTTTAGATACCAGCGTGTAAAACCAGTGTTGAAGGGATAAAATTCATTATCAAGTTACCAGAGAGGTCCCAACGCATTGGTTCAAGCAGGAAAAGGCCTCTGATGGACTAACCAACCATGATACATGGAAAGTCATGGTATATAGTCAGGCCGGTGGAGCTGGCATGCCTGAAGGAAGGGATGTGTCTCTTTATGCACGCAGGGCTACATGAAAACCACAAAGAGGAAGTCTTTAAAATGCTACATGGTTCCAGAAGAGGGGAGGGACACAGACTCCTCTGGCTACTCCTGCTTGTTCCAGAACCATTCCACCACTCTCATAGGCTGCTGTCACTCTCGGTAGTGCTAGCTGTTGGCATCATCTCGGCCCTCTAGCTTCATTCTGTACTCTCACAATAATATTATGCTAATAATTTAGCTCCATAGAGAGATAGGATAGTGGGCAGATGCCAGGCAGTGAGAGTCTAGCCAGAATTAATTTCTATTTGTTGCACAGTGCCTGGCTTGATCTTTGTTTCTTGTGACCTTGATGGATGCTGTCACTGGGTGGCACTATCGAGATAGGGTCTGTGTGCCACCAGGCATGGTGGCCCTTACAGAAGCACAGCTGTATCCTCTCTCCCATAGCTCAACAGTTGGCCTCGGTGCTCCACACCTCTGAGGGACAAGTGTCTTTGTGGCTGGACTGTGCTTTGGAGCAGTTGTCTGCCCTAACTCAGCCCCTTCTGGACTCAACCATTAAAGCCACCGCAGTGCCATCGTAACGCATTCTGCAAAGCAAGTGGGACAGTTCTGCCCAGGCTGACAGAGGCCTGGCTCACGGAGAGAGCCAGGAGCCACAGGGACAGAACTGCAGACCTGTATGTTAGAGAAGACCTTAAGCCTTGACTTCTTGAGTTAAGAATGAGGACACTGGGGCCAGACAGCTGGTTCAGGGGGCAAAGGCACTGTTTGCCAAGCATGACAGCCCCAGTTCAGTTCTCAGGGCCCATAAGATGGAAAGAGAGAATTAACTCCTTCAAGTTGTTCTCCGACCTCTGCGTGAGCACTGTACATATGTGTGTGCATGTTACATACAAAGAAATAAAGATAAAGCGTGTTTTAAAACAATGAGGAAACTGAAGCTCCCAGAGAACCCCAGGGCTGGGACAGGACCAGGGGTTCCCCACTCTCCCCTAGACTCTATCTCATCCCACATGTTCTTGTCTACCATTTGTGCCGGACCATGTCTGCTGAGGACAGAAGGCCCAGTTATGAAGCTGTTCTCGCTCTCTCTAGGACATTCCTGGACAATAGATGTGTCATCCCCTCCTCTAAGACAACCGTTCTCAACCTGTGGGTCGAGTCCCCTTTGTAGGGGTTCACATCAGATATTTTGCATATCAAATATTTACATTAGGGCTGGAGAGATGGCTCAGTTGTTAAGAGCACAGGCTGCTCTTCCAAAGGTCCTGAGTTCAATTCCCAGCAACCACATGGCGGCTCATAACCATCTGTAATGAGATCTGGTTCCTCTTCTGCCCTGCAGACATACATGCAGGCAGAACATTGTATTCATAATAAATAAATAAATTAAAAAAATATTTACATTATAGCTCATAACAGCATCAAAATTACACTTATGAAGTAGCAACAAAAATAATTTTATTGTCACTACAACATGAGGAACTGTATTAAAGGGGTGTAGCATAGGGAAGGCTGAGAACCGCCCTTCTAAGAAACCTGCCTTGTAGCCGGGCTTGAGTGGAGTGAGGGGGACCTTTGCTCCACTTCTGTATCATTGACTGATGCTCGGGAAAATGGGTGAGAGAAACCAGACCCAGGCTAAAGTTATCCTCATGCAGCTGTCAGAGAAGCTGAGCTGTAGGCATCGGGAGTATCTGGGAAAAGAGATCTGCTTTGAGAGATGTTAGCGCTGTGCAAAAGAGATGTAAGCCACCGCAGAGACAGCTCGATGCAAAGGAGAGGTATGCTGTGCCAAGGACTCCGTGAAGTAACTGCTCTTCCTCAACCACATGATTCTTCCAGGAGAAAAAGTCCCAATTGTTTTTGAACACCTGATATGTATCTCACGTCCCTCATTCTTTCATCAATCAGCCTTGATAATTAGAGTTTGCCTTGCATTAAGCAGAAACTTTCTCCTTCTATAGTTGCCCCTCCACTTATGTCCCCCCACTCTGCCCTATCCCTGCCACCAGCTGGGACTCCCTCTATAAAGAACCTGAGAGATGTGGAAGGCAGAACCCAGGTCTAACCTTGGATTCCATCTGTCCTTGGGTTCCACTTTGGCTCTTCCTCTCACCTACCTGAAGAAGGTCTGGCCCCAGAGAGAACCCTGCCTGTGTCCACTGAGCAAGAAAGTCCATGGCGGGAATGGGCGCTCACCCGGCAGAAGGGCTCCTGGTGAGGCAGAGGCTGGAAGCTCCCTGGGCTAGGAAAAGGATGGTTTCACCTACTTCTATTGTTCTTGCCTGGCCCAGCCTTTTCTGTTGGCCTGGAACACATAGCAAATCTGTTTCACTACCTCATGAGATAGTTTTCTGTAAGAGGGCACAGCGAAAGGAAGGAAATAAACACTTGGCGGTAACTGGAGGGGCCCGTATTTCTCCTGACTCTAGCTGCCCTTCCCCACTCCCAGGGAAAAAAAGAAGATGAAAGACAGCTGGAGGGGCCGCTACCAGCTGCTGTTGGAACTCTGCCCGGCCTGTGTGTTCTGTGCTTTCTGCCCTCTGCCCTAACCTAGCTCTCCAGAGGGCTTATCAAGGATCCTGGAAAAGTTCAGAGTTCTGTTTGGGAGCCAGTCTCAATCCCAGAGGCAATTTAAGATTTGCTGTAAGAGCTCACAGGGATTGGGGGCCTATGTTCCATAAATCCAATTAGACACTAGCAGACAGGTCTGTGTGAATCCGAACTCTCACTAAAGGGGTGCTCCTTAGATGAGGAAGATCCTGACCCATGTCCTATGCTTGCCGCCCTTCCTGGGAGTAGGGGAAGAATAAAATCCTAACTGTGCTTTGACTACAAACAGGATGACGGTCCCCATAGCTGAGACAGGCACCCTGGTCATCCAGTAACCCTGAGCAGCTGTTTAAGATAACATTAGAGACTAAGAACTGAGGGTTGCTTTGTCCCAATGTTCCCAGCTATCCTCTTACTTGGGGCAGGCCCTGGGGTGGCTACTAAGGATTTGGAGGTGAAAAAGAGGCCCTTCCCACAACCAAGGGATGTGTGAGTAAGGACACAGGAAGGGCTTGAGTTCACAGATGGATACTGCCATCAATGGTTGTCGTTACCTCTGGAGAACTGCAGAAGTACTTCTAATATTCCCCATTCCCATTAAACTAACTTTACCCATCTCCTTCACAGCATGAGGTCCACCCTCCATGTCAGGTTGCTGGCTGTACAGTGCAGGCATCCCTCCCAGCTGCAAGCAGCACTAAGAAGCCAACTGATGACCCTGAAGTTATCTCAGCTTTATTTAAACTGTGCAAACTGGAGCTGGTGAGATGGTCTAGTCTAGTGCTCTTGTCTTGCAAGCAGCAGGACCTGCGTTCGATCCCCAGAACCCATGTAGAAAAGCCTGGCACGGTTGCTCACACTTGAAATCTCAGCACTGAGGAGGCAGAGATAGGCAGATCTATGGGGCCCAACCAGCCTAGCTCACTTGGCATACTCCACGTGAATGAAAGATCCTGTCCCAAAGTTAGGTGGACAGCATTCCTTCGATGTGACACCAGAGGTTGTCCTCCAGCCCCCAGGTGCACATGCACCCCCACACACCTGTCCACCCCCTCAGAACAAGCTTGCACAAACATACAGACATACACAATTTAAATAGGTAAATAAATTACGCAGCCTGAACTTAGTTGAGTGGTTGAATGGACCCATTAAGGGCAAATTAATGAAATGAATTGCTGTCCCCAAATGTTAGGAAGATAAACCAGATGCCTGTCTAAAATTGGATGAGGTCTTCATTCTGATCCTTTTGTAAAAGTCTTTACACTCTTACTTTAAAGGGGGGGGTGGAGAGGTGGAGAGGTGGTTAAGAGCCCTGGCTGCTCTTGCAGATCCTGGTACAGTTCCCAGGACCTACCTGGCAGCTTATAGTTCTAAGGGCTCAGATGGCATCTTCTGCCTCTGTGGACACCGGGCACCCCATGACACAGACACACATGCAGACAATACACCTGAGGGTATTAATAGAAAGCATTAAAAAGAAAATTAACACTAGATGAAGGGGATCCACCTCCTCTTTGGCCTCTGAGGGCACCTAGATACACATGGCAGATGTGTATATATGTACACATAAATAAAAATTTTCAAAAATTTAAGTAAAATTTAAAACTGTAGATAGTATGCTATGGGAATGGATTATTTAAGAGCCAACAATTACTGTGCTCATTGGCAAGTAAAAGCTCTTTATATAAAAAATCAACAATTAAGTCTAGTCATAGGGTTTTTGTTTGTCCCCTTGATTTTTGAGACTAGGTTTCTTGTAGCATAGGCTGCCTCCAAACTTGCTAATTAGCCGAGGATGACCCTGAAGTTCCAGTCCTCCTACATTGACCTTCCAAACACTGGGGTCACAGGCATGTGCCACACTCAGGACAGACAGTGGTCTCAGTTTAGTTTCTCCAAAAATAGAAGTAATGGGGCATGGTGTGCACACCCATAACACTAGCACTATGGAGACGGGGACATGGTGTGCACACCTGTAACACCAGCACTGAGGATGCAGGGACATGGTGTGCACACCTGTAACACCAGCACTGAGGAGGCAGGGACATGGTGTGCACACTGTAACACCAGCACTGAGGATGCAGGGACATGGTGTGCACACCTGTAACACCAGCACTGAGGAGGCAGGGACATGCTGTGCACACTGTAACACCAGCACTGAGGATGCAGGGACATGGTGTGCACACCTGTAACACCAGCACTGAGGATGCAGGGACATGGTGTGCACACCTGTAACACCAGCACTGAGGATGCAGGGACATGGTGTGCACACCTGTAACACCAGCACTGAGGAGGCAGGGATATGGTGTGCACACCTGTAACACCAGCACTGAGGAGGCAGGGACATGGTGTACACACTGTAACACCAACACTGAGGATGCAGGGACATGGTGTGCACACCTGTAACACCAGCACTGAGGAGGCAGGGACATGGTGTGCACACCTGTAACACCAGCACTGAGGAGGCAGGGACATGGTGTGCACACTGTAACACCAGCACTCAGGAGGCAGGGACATGGTGTGCACACCTGTAACACCAGCACTGAGGAGGCAGGGACATGGTGTGCACACTGTAACACCAGCACTGAGGAGGCAGGGACATGGTGTGCACACTGTAACACCAGCACTGAGGAGGCAGGGACATGGTGTGCACACTGTAACACTAACACTGTGGAGACAGGGGCATGGCAAGCCATGATCCTACATTGAAACTCTGTCTCAACACAATCAAACAGACAAAACTCAAACCAGCTGACACACAGGAAAAGTAGTTCAACGTCACCCCTCATCAGGAAGATGTAAACCCTGCGCACCCTGACCTGGTAACATCACATCAGAACCAGGATGCCATTGATGAGCAGTGACAAAGTGTGAAGAGAATGGAATCCTTCTAAGCTTCTGGTGGGGACGGATGTTATCTAGAGTCACTTGGAAAATAGTTTGGCATTCCTTCAAAAAACTGAACATTGAGTTAATCATGTGATCAGGGACTTCAAACGTGTGTGTGTGTGTGTGTGTGTGTGTGTGTGTGTGTGTGTGTTACTAGCACATGAGAGTTTGGGTGCACATCCCTGTATCCACAATCCAGAGGCCAGAGGAAGACACAGGGCGTCTTTCTCTGTTGTACTGGGTTAGGATCTTAAGATAAGATTTCCCTGATCCAGAAACTCTCCACTTTGGCTAGGCTGACCAGTCAGATAGAGCTTGGGATCTCCTAGTTCCTATCACCCGTTCCTGGGACCCACTCTTGATAGCTTGGTGAGAATCCCAAAGGTTCCACAACCTCCCAGAACAGTGCCACCAGCTGGGGATCAGCTGTTCAGACACATGAGCAGGTGGGGGATATTATACATTCAAACCATAACAGAGTAGTGTAGTGACTGGAGGTGGTGGCTGAGGAAGTGTTGATCCAAAGATACAAGCTTTCCATTAGATGAGACAAATGGGTTTATGTTCTCTACAGCACATTATGATTAGTGACCATAGTTAATGACAATACATCCTATACCTGAAAATTGCTTAAATATCTCAATGTACAATGCATCCTACAATGCAGCCTATTCTACAACACAGACAGATACGTTGAGCAACATGAATATACAATAAAAACCAAAAATAACTTGTCAATCAATTTTCAAATAGGGCTACTCTTTGTTAGATCTTTTGTAGAGAATTTAGATAAATCATTTCTCCTAGAAGGAGGAAGAGGAGGAGGAAGAGAATTCCTGCACAGTATTATTTTTTGTTCCTGTCTATTGTGGGCCAGCCTCTCTACCCTCCCACTGTTTGGTCACATACATTAGTAAGATGACAGTTATAGTCGGGCATCATGCTACATGCCTATAAGCTAAGCACTCAGGATATAGAAGCAGACAGAATGTAAGTTCAGGACAGTCTGGGCTACATAACCAGACTCTATCTCTAATAAAATAAACTAACGCAAAATAAAATAATGACTAGGGGCTGACATGACAGCTCAGTGGGTAAAGGCACCTGCTGTTAAGCCTGACAACCTGAGTTCAATCCCTGGGACCCGTGTGGCGTGAGAAACAACTCCAAGTTGTCCCCTGACCTCCACACATTTACCATGGCACCTATGATACACACACACACATGCACATACATGCACACACACGTGCATGCACATACATGTACACGATGGATCTGTGAAATGTAAATAATGAATAAACAATAAATACAGTCCTTTGTTTAAACTGGCTCAACTTTGGGTTCCTACTATTTATAACTAAACATTATTAACTAATTCAGTTGATCTAACGTGAGCAAGCTTTGTGCCATGATGGTCAGGGAGGATGATGGTAGGTATCCATCCTCTCAGTCAGCAGAGACTCTGCCTGCATCTTGGATCCCAGTAAGGAAGGGACTCTTTCTGCCATAGATTGGGGCAACCCTCCCTGCGGCTACAGTGTAGCACATCCAAACAGAGACCATGACGGCAGAAAAGCACTGGGGCTGGAGAGGGATCCACAGTATCTAGTCTCAGACAGGAGTAGCTCTGACATCAGAAGTCCAGAGGGTGACTAGAATTTTGCTAAGGCCTGCTTAGTCAAAGCCCTTCAACCAAGTATTTCCTCATCTGGGGCCGGAGAGCTGAGCGTCAGTTGGTATGGGATACATGTGTGTCTCTTTACACAGGGCCAGGGATTGGAAGCTTTTCTCAGAATGAATGAGAAGGGAGGCAGGGAGGGAAGGAAGGAGAAAGGGAGGGAGGGGCAGGGAGGCAGAAGAATTAGCTCTGAACTGGAGCTTTGCTTCTGTTAAAGCAACCCATGAGCACTGGTCTTAGAAGAAAGTAGTGGGCTTTGCTAATAAAAACAGACCGTGGCTTCCTAAAGTCTCAGCACTTGAGTGATGGAGGTAGAAGGAACTACATAGAGAGTTTGAGGCCAGCCTGGGCTACATGAAACTACCCCATGCATACCTTTTGAAAAATTAAAAGAATAAGGTTGGAGAGATACCTCAGTGGCTAAGAGCAAGTCTCGAGTATCCTAGCAGCCGAGTCAGGGGGCTCAGACCACACAATAGCCTGTAACTCCAGCTCCAGGGCATCGGCTGCTCTCTCCTGTATCCTCTGCTTCCCCTGGGCACCTGCACTGATACACACACACACTCACATGCATACACAAGTAAAAAAGTAAATTAAATCCTTAGAAAAGCCCTAGTACTAATAATTTCTTGGTGAGGAGAAGGAGGTTGGCATCAGAGTTTTCCAAGCATCTTTGTCACCTGAAGAACATAGGCACCCTCTCCCACGGTGCCACAGGGGAGGTGCACAGAGCTGCCACAGAAGTGTGTGGATTTAGCTTGACCAGGGCTTTGCCACCTCTCTAAGGAAATGAAGGCCCAAAGCCCTCAGCCCACTTATGCCTCAATCCAGAGACAGCTTCCACTTTCTTGGAGGCCAATGTTTCTCCCATCTGAGTCCTCACCTTAGCCCAGTTTTATAAGGATGTTCAGCACATGCAACCCACAGCAACACATGAACCCCTGTCTTCAAGCAAGGGGAAGGCAAGTTAAAGGGCAGCATTGGCAAAGTCACCTGGGTGTCTTAAGAGTCCTTATTCGTGGGACTTTCAAGCTCAGCACTGTGTGTGAAGGGCCAGCCAGGGCTGCATCCTAAGACTCTGTCTTTAAACAATTAAGAGGATTTCATTTAGCAAATGCTTTTGAGGGAGTGACTTTTTTTCTCTAAGCACAGACAATGGCCGCAAAGGGCACACAGGGGTGACACGCACACTGTTCACACACCTGGGCTGGTTGTTCTGTGTCGCAGGCTGGCTTTCCCTGAAGCTGATTCTGATGGAGAGATTTTTCACGCAGGACGTGTTCTGTGGGAGCTGTTGAAGGGAGCAGAGGGAGAACACGGGCTGCCACAGAGAAGTGCCTGCAGCACTGCTGACAGGTTACAGAGTGGGCCAACCTAAGAAGAGACCATGACCGTGGGTGTGGTAGCTCTCCTTAGTTGGGGGCGGCGCTGTAGAGAAACCCAACGAATGTTGTCAGTCACTGACAGACCCAGTGGCGATGCAATGAACACTTCATCTCTGGGCAGGAGTAGCGATCCAGACAACACACCACAGCCTCCATTCCATACTCCTAACCGAGACTTCTCCAGGTTTAGCAAGCATATAAATCCCCAGGAGAATCTTGTTAAAATGAAGATTCCCAGTCAATGGCTGTGGGCCTGGAGACTCTGTATGCCAATAAGCTCCCAGGTGATGTCAGTCTGTGGACCACACTCTGATTGGCTCTAAGGAAACTTGTCTGTCAGCTGACACTACTTTGCATGAAGATTCTCAAGTGAGAACCATCAGAACGTGTGGGTTATAGGCTATGTCCCTCCCTCTCTAGGTGAGGCATCTGTGACTTGCCAGGTCCCTTACAGCCGTCTTAACATCCTTGTTCCTCAGGCTGTAGATAATGGGATTTAACATGGGGGTCAGAAGTCCATAGAAGAGGGAGATGAGTTTGTCTGCAAGGTCCTGCTTGTCTGCCCCCAGGGGGTCCTTGGACTTGGGCTTCCCGTACATGAAGAGGATGGTCCCATAGAAGACGATGACCACAGTGAGGTGGGCAGAGCAGGTGGAGAAGGCCTTCCTCCTCCCCTCAGCGGAGGGGATCCTCAGGATGGTGGTGAGTATGAAGGTGTAGGAGACAAAGATGAACAGAACTGGGACCCCCAGGAAGATCACGTTGGCCACCTCCATGCTGATGACATTGATTGAAATGTCAGCACAGGCCAGTTTCAGGACAGCCAGGATCTCACAGATGAAGTGATTAATGACATTGTCCCCACAGAAAGGCAACTGTACCGCAAGGGAGATCTGCACCAAGGAGTTGGCACCACCAGCCACCCAGGAGCTGGCAGCCATGGGCACATAGGCAGCCTTGCTCATGATCACTGGGTACCTAAGGGGGTTGCAGATGGCCACATAGCGATCAAACGCCATCATGCCCAGGAGCACACACTCCGTGGCTCCCATGGCAAAGGAGAGAAACATCTGTACTGCACAGCCTGAGAAAGAGATTGTTTTCCTGGGAGTGAGGAAGCCATCCAGGACCAGGGGGACCGAGGAGGTGGTGTAGCAGATGTCCAGGAAGGAGAGGTTCCCCAGGAAGAAGTACATGGGCGTATGCAGTTGGGCATCAAGGATGGTCACCAGGATGAGGACCCCGTTGCCCAGCAGGATCACCAGGTACATTGACAGGATGAGCACAAAGAACGTTTTCTCCAGTGTTGGGTGGGCAGAGAGGCCCAGCAGTACAAATTCTGTCACTGTGGACTGGTTGGCTACTTCCATTTCAAAATCTGTCTTTCATCCCGAGGAATACTGAAGGCAGAAAATGCACGCTCATTATTTGACTTGCTGGAGTCAACACACGATGCCTTTCATAGCATCCAGAAACTGGCTTCCGAGGAAGGGCTGGTGGTGTAGACCTTTCATCCCAGCACTCGGGGGCTGAGGTAGGCCTGCAAGTTAGAAGCCAGATCAGCTACATCGTCAGGCAGGCCTTGTTCCAAAACAAAACAAAAACTTACTCTCTGAGATTCAACTGTAGGGCCAAGTTGTCTAAAAGCCCATCTATGTGGCAGACCTGGAAAAAAAATTAAATTTAGTGATGTAAATGATATCTCTGTAGTTAATACTGCTTGGACAGAAAAGTAATGTCGAATGTTGATATATGCTGTTTCCTGCATGTTATAGGAGAGCAGGACCACCCTGAAGGTAATTCTGTGTGCCGCGTGTTTGGAGACCTTGGGCAATCACAGTTCAGTGACCCTGGCCATTACATAGCTTCTTGCCTGTACTTCTGAACCTGGGTCTTTCTCACACACCAAGTTCAGTTATAATTTTAGTTCCTACACTGAGAATATACTTGTTTTAAAACATAAAGTTTTCTACCTTCTTAATGGTTCTCTCTCTCTCTCTGTGTGTGTGTGTGTGTGTGTGTGTGTGTGTGTGTGTGTGTGTGTTTGAGTGGCTGTCTGTGTGCCACAGAGACCAGACGAGAGCATTGGCTCTTCTGAACCTGGAGTTAAAGGCAGTTGTGAGCTGCCTGATTTGAGTACAGACAACCAACCCAGGTCCTCCAGGAAAGCAATATGAACTCTTAACCATTGAGCCTTCCCTCCAGCTCTGTCTCTAAGTCAAAGAGTCCCTGTCCCCTGAGCAATGCAGGCTGGAGAGAAGGAGATTTTCCCCTGTTTCCCTCATGACCATGCCTAACTGCATCTTAACTGCTTGGAAATGTGGCCAGAGATATAGAGCCTTACCTGATTGTTGGGGCCTCCTCAAAATCCACATTTTTAGCTCCAGAAGGGTGGGCCCTTGAGTCCCCACATTGAAACTGGGAAGAAGAAAACGCAAGAAAAAAGGCCTTCCCACACCATTCGGAGGTTTGCAGACACACACACGTGCAAACCTGTTCTGCCTCCCGGAGCCAGCACCTGTGCCACAGATGGTCACAATTCTGCTTCCAAATTGCTTCAGAACACCAACTGTCATGAGACCCTACACAGGAGAGGCAAAGTGACGTGTGAGCTGGCTGCCTAGTACTGGTTATATGCTCTGATTTCAAGCACAGTACATGCCTGTAAACAGCACTTGAGAGGCAGAGGCAAGAAGATAGCTACAAGTTTAAAGCCATGCTGGCCTACATAGAGGATTCCAGGCCAGGCAAGGCTAGTAGGACCCTGTCTCAAAAAGGCTAACCAACCAACTAACTAACTAACTAAATCTAAACAAACAAATACCTAAACCCTGATGTCAATGTGGTACATACACACAGTAGAGTTTTATTTAGTCATAAAGAAAAATGAAATTTTCAGGAAAATTGATTAGTGGACAAATATTATTTTAAGCATGGTAGCCTAGGCTCAGACATAAATGTCGTATGTTCTCTCTCATAGCAAATACTAGCCTCTGATTGTTAAACAGAGCAAACAACTGAGAGCAAGCATGGGAAAGGGCCAGGAAGCGAGAAAGGAACCCATGCAACTTACGGGGGGTGGGGGGGTTTAAGGGTAGAGGCCTGGGGATAGTGGTTGAACAAAGTGGAAGAGGGGAGGGGGTAAGGGGAGCAGGGAGATGAGTAGAAATGAAATGTGTATTTAAAAATCCATATGAAAATCTATTACTTTATCAGCTAATTTTAAAAACCAAATAAGAAGTTAGAATAAAACTGGAAAGCTTAAAAAACAAAACAAACAAAAACCTACCTGATTGCAGGGTGTGGTGACTCAAGCCTATAAATCTAGAGAATTGAGCAGGCAGAAGGATCATGAGTTCAAGACCAGGCTACAGAATGAGGCGTGGTCTCAACAAACCAAAACCAGTTCTGTGTGGTAGCACATGCTTGTCATCCAAGTAGAGGCAGGTGGATCTCTTTGAGTTTGAGGCCAGCTTGGTCTACGGAGCAAGTTCCAGGAGAGCCAGAGTTATGTAGATAGGCCCTGCTTTGAAAAACAGCACCACCACCAATAAAACAAACAAAAAAGCTCACTTAATATAAATAACAACAAAACTCTTGGCAATCTGTTTCTAATTTGTTTGACACACACACACACACACACACACACACACACACACTTTAAATCTCTTTGCCAAGCATGGTGATGCACACCTATAATCTCACCACTCAGGAGGCTAAGGCTAGATCATGAGTTTGAAGACAGTCTGGGTTACATACATAGTGAGAACACGTCTTTAAAAAAGACACAGCTGGGCATGGTGGTGCACACCTTTAATCCCAGCACTTGGGAGGCAGAGGCAGGCTGAAATCTGAGTTTCAGGCCAGCCTGGTCTACAGAGTGAGTTCTAGGATAGCCAGGGCTACACAGAGAAACCCTGTCTCAAAAAATAACAAAACAAACAAACCCCCCACACACTGATAGACAGCAATCCTAGAAATGTCAGGACAGAGTTGGAGCAGTACAGAGGTCAGGAGGGGTTTGAGGCTTGCATGTGGTCCTAAGGATGGTGGTGGTGGTGGTGGTGGTGTGTGTGTGTTTCCTAGTCAGTCATGATAGTGTTCAGAATCTCAGGTATCAGTAGTTTGGGGATAAGGAACAACATCTTAAGAAAAGCCATCAGAAGGCAAAATTTCCCTAGATTGCCGATCCAGTCACTGAAGTCTCCTTCACAGGGGTCTTTTCCATGCTGGTTTTGTAATCTTGCTCAAATGTTTGAGGGGTGGGGTGCAGTACCTTGGTCAGGAAGTCTGGATTGATAGAGTGCTTTGGGGACATAAAATCTGCCTTGCTCTAACTTCTTTCTCTCACTGATCCTAAGTCAGCCTCCCAGGCCCTTACAAGCGTACCTACCTGCTCCTTTGCAAGCTGCAACCTTCAGAGCGGAGCAAATCGCTGTCTCGTCCATCCAATCCTAGCCCAGCCCACTCCATGCACCTCCCTTCAGCTAGAGGAGCGCTGACCCAGGAGTAATCTCAAACTTACCCAGTGTGGGGTCCAATCAAGCTGTGTTCATCACTTCCGGGAGCAGACTGGTGGGATGGCAATGTGGCCAGTGTACCAAGGTGAGGACAGGTGACTAGCTCTGAGTCACCTGCCTATCTGGGTGCTACCTGGCCATAACCAAGCAGGCCAAGCAAGACCTGTCTCTCAGAGGTGTCCCAGCACCAGCTAGATGTGCAGTCTTGTGACATAAACTCTTTAACTATTGTCTCCCCTCCTGCTTCTCTACATGACTCTGAAGGTCAGGGACTCCAAGATGCAATGTTAGCCTTACAAGCTCATGCCTGAGCATAGGGCTCAGTGGCGTGGAGAGGGGGGTACTGATTCTCGAGTCCGAGGCTCCCTAGGGTCCCCAACCCATAGGCGCTGTGCTGGGACCAGTGAGCCACACCCAGCCACTAGACCCAGCAGCTCTGTGCTCCACCCTGCTCTCAGGGGCTCCAGATTCTCCACAGAGCTTAGGACAGGGTTGCTGTGGGGCTAGGTCCCATCCCAGAAGCAATTTAAAGTTTAGTGAGAGGCTCTGAGTTGAGACTCCACCCTTCAGGCCCAATTAAACACGTGGAAATCTACCTGGAGCTTCCTCTCAACACAAAGTTCAGCTCAACAAAGTTCTTGGGTGCTGGGTTCCCAGAATCCTCCTGGGGTTTATCCCAAGGATTGATTCAAGGTGACTCTGTCACCTCAGAGAACCTACACGTAAGAAAAGCTGAGCCTTGGGGATCTCGACGCGGTTTCCCCGGTCACCCACTGGGTCTCCCCATCCATCCACTGACCCGCTGACTCTCCCCACCACCACCAACCTCCCATCTCCCCGCCAACCTTCCCATCACCACAGACCATCTCTCTGCTACAGACACATCAGGGTGGATGGGAGGCACAGGGCCAGAAGTGGGGCACTGTCATTAGAGAAGGACCAGAGTGGTATTAGGAAGACCAGATATGACTGAGTGGGCTATAAAGCTGTCCGGGAGGCAGGGGACTGCAGGGTGTGCAGACCTACGTAGTCCAGGATGAAAACTAATAGGCATGGAAGCCATGGTAGCCTTGGGAAACACTTAGAAGTTAGAGAAGGTGAGATTTAGAAAGCTACCTGGATAGCAGGCACAGGGGAGAGATGAGCCAGTGAAGGCTAAAACACCTGCCAGGTTCAGGACATGCTCCCCAAATACGAACTCTTGGGCTACTAAGTGTTTTAAACTGAGGATGGCACTTACAATTTGGATCTGAAATGTCCCCCAGGAGACATTGCTGTTCACCTAATCCCATCTTGGTACTACTGAGCTAGTAGAAACCTGAAGAGGCAGAACCTAGTGGCGGGTGTGCTGGTCTAGGCATGGGACTGGAGGAGACACTGCATGCTGAGCATGGGGTGAGTGGCTGTCCTCCACCACATCCTCCCCACCATGGCCAGTCGGCTTGCCACAGGTCCGGAAGCCAAATAACCGTGGGCTGAAGCCTGTGAGCTAAAAACATTTTCTCGGGGCCAGGCGTGTCGCTCAGAAGGTAGAGTGCCTAACATGCGGGAATCTCTGGCTCCATTTTCCAGCATCACCTAAATGGGTATGATGGCTTGTGTTTGTAAACTAGCCCTCAGAAGGTGGAGGCAGGAGGATCAGAGTCATGCTTGGCCCTATAGATCAGAACTGGCTACATGAGAACCCCGCTCCCATCTCTGAACTATTTTCTCTTTATAAGTTGACCTTCTCGGTCATATCGCTCAGTTATTAAAAGCTGATTAACAAGAATGCACAGGAAAGCACCTAGCACCTTCTCTCACTCTTCTTCCTGTTGTGGTACATGCCTGTGATCCCTGAACTCAAGTGGATGAGGCAGGAGGATCACATTTCAAGGCTAGCATGGGCTACATCACAAGACCTTGTCTCAGAAAAGAGAAATTAAAAGTTAGGAGTGGAGACCAAAAAGATGACTCAGTAAGGTGACCTGAGTTCAATACCCGGAACGCACATGGTAGGAAATAATCTACTTCAACAAGTTATTCTCTTACCTTTGTGTGAGCCCTGTGTGTGCAAGCAAGCACATGCACACACACACACATACACACACACACACACACACACACACACACACAAACAAACTTAGCATAAATGCTTTTAAAGCCATAAAGGTGTGTCTTAGTTAGGGTTCCTATTGCTTTGATGAAACACCATGACCAAAAAGCAAACTGGAGAGGAGCGGGTTTATTTGGTTTACACTTTCATATCACTGTGCGTCATCAAAGGAAGCCAGGACAGGAACTCAAACAGGGCAGGAACCTGGAGGCAGGAGCTGATGCGGAGGCCATGGAGGGGTGCCGCTTACTGGCTTGCCCTGACTTGCACAGCCTGTTTTCTTGTAGAACCCAGGACCACCAGCCCAGAGATGGACACACCCAGAGGGGGGCAGACCCTCCCTTTTAGTCATGAATTAAGAAAATACCTTACAGCCAGATCTTTTTCTCAATTGAGGTTCCCTCCTTTTAGATAATTCTAATTTGTGTGTCAAGTTGATATAAAACCAGCTAACACAGGTTGCCAAGTGATCTGACTGCTTCCTAATAACTAACTATATTAGTTATTAGTTATTCTCCCTCCCGCAGTATAATTCACAACTACTTTCCATTTTCTATCAAACTTCCTTAAATGAACATTCAGAGTAAGCCTTTCTTCCTCTTATAAAAACTCCCCAGGGAAGCTGGACAGTGGTGGTGCACGCCTTTAATCCCAGCACTCAGTAGGCAGTCAGATCTCTGTGAGTTTGAGGCCAGCCTGATCTACTGAGCAAGTTCCAGAACAGCTAGGACAGCTAAGGCTACACAGAGAAACCCTGTCTTGAAAGACAAACAAAACGACAAGAATACAGCTGCAGAAGGGCTGGAGAGCTGAGATGGCTCAGGAGTTAGGAGCACACGCTGCTCTTCCAGAAGACTCAAGTTCGGGTCCCATCATCTATGTCAGGTGGTCCACAGCCGCCTCTAACTGCAGCTCCAGGGGACTGGACACCCTCTTCTGGCCTCTGAGGGCACCTGCACTCACATGCCTGAGCATACACATAGACACATAACTAAAAGTAAGAATAAAACTGTTTAGGTTCATTAATTTCATGGGTATGGGTGTTTTGCCTGTGTGTATCTGCATAGTACCCACAGAGGTCAGAAGAAGGCCCCAATGCTCTTAAACTACTGAGCCATTCTCCAGTCCATGAAGGTTTAAAAAAAAAAAAAGCCTGTGTGTCAGAAACAGTTATATTGAATAAATTAGTGTGCTTTTCTTTCCTTCGTCTGTCTTATGATAACTCTAGCCAGTGAATAGAAGAGGCTGGTTTCTGTCCCCCACAAACCAGACCCTGAGTCTTGAAAGCTTAGCCTCACAGCAGATGAGGAGAAGCCCTGTGAGGACAGGCAGGGGTGCGGCAGCTACAGGGTTGGTTCTGGATCTTTGGTACATAATTTCTGAATTATGTACCACATTAGTGTCTGCGAATAAATAAATGACTAGTAAACCTTTCTGTGTTTGAGGAGTTTGTGGTACATTGGATTTATTATGCTTGTGATACCAGTGAAGCATTGGCGTCAGTGAGAGGTGCCACTAACGATTTTCCAAATCTTGTGCTTTCTATTGCTCCCAGCAAGCCTATGAAGTGGGCATGGGCATTATGGTCACATAGTAAGCGAACAGAAATAAATAAATAAATAATAATTAAACTATTAAGTGAAATTTTTGTGAGCCACGCTAGCATACAATTGAGCCCAAGATGGGGTTGTGAGAACTCTACTTCCTTTACAGCAGGCTAATCAAAGGCATGGTGGACCAGACTTTTGACTAGTGTCTGAAAGTGGGGAGATACAGCTAACAAATTCTAATATCCCCATTTGATGTTTGGAAAGTAAGAGAGTTGCTTGTTGAGGACACAAACAAGTAGGCAAGCACACACACACACACACACACACACACACACACACACACACACCTGTGCCTTGTTGTTCAGCTTCTGGCTTGGACTAATTACACTCTGCGCCCGTCCTTACGCCCCAATCTCCGCTGTTCCAATTTAGGCTTCCAGCCTTTGCCTTCTGTATTACCTGCTGTCCCTTCTCCCTCCCTTCCTTATATCAATGTGTTAGCATCTCAAGATCCCCGAGAGACAGACTGAGGGGTTCTTTGCCACTGGACAACCTGTGTGCTTGCTGCCCCCCTGGGTCAAGTGGGTCCCTGTGGCTGAAGTTCGTCCTGGTACAGAGCAAGGAAACAAAATAAGTAGGTTCTCAGAGACAGACGTGGAAAGTCAGGGGAGCTAGGCTACCTAGGACAGACCTGTGAGCCGGGCAAGGATGGTTTGCTAGCTGAGCATTCAGACAGCCAGACTCACCTGTGATCCTCATTCCTCCACTTGGCATTGGGCCTGCAGGAGGCGGAGCTTTGGCCCCTCCCCTCACCCTGACCTTACTGCACCTGCTTCTAGATTTGCAGCTTCTTTCCTTTCTGGGAGGTGCACTGCTCCTCATGATTCCCGGCCGAATCTGTAAATTCTTCAAGCTGCATTGAAACCTTCCCGAGAAACATGGGAAGGTATGCGACCTCCAAGGGGATGTCGTGCCCACATTTGTCTTAAGGAGAACACAACAAATGTAACCATCAATTCCGGAAATGCTTGGACCTGGGGTTCAGACTACTTATCCTTGGCAAAACACAATTACACACACACACACACACACACACACACACACACACACACACACACGTGTGGAATAGGATGTCTGACACATTAAACTTGGTTTTGATAAATCGAAGCCCAAGTGTCTCCTGGTTGTGCGGGATGCAGGGCTTCCCTCCATCGGGACTGGAGGTGGGAGGTGTGCCCCTCCAGCGAGCCAGTTAGTGCACGCTCCACACTAGGAGGTGTGGCACTGCCTCCTCCCCAATTTCCCAGCAGCCAGGCAGTCTAATCTTTGCCCAAGCACAGCTTTTCCCATTTGGTAAATCAATCTTTCTTTTCTTTCCCCTTCTCTACTCTTCTCCCTTCCATACCTCCTCTCTCCTGCCTGTTTTCCAATGCTGAGGATGGATTGATTCCAAGTGAGGCAGCTACCCTACCCACGAGCCACCGTCACTGTCACCGCCACCTTGTGATCCTGCCTCCTTGCCACTGGAGGGTGCACTCCCCGAATGGCCAGCCCTGACTCCAAGTACAGGTTTCCATTTCATTGGAGTACAGGCTCATGTTCACTGAAACTGGGTATGGTGCCCCAAGCCTAGAATCCCCGCACTTGTGAGGGGGAGGCAGGAAATTCAGGAGTTTAAAGCCAGCCAGGAGCCTGAGCTACATGAGACTTTGTCTCAAAACTTAATTAATTGATGCATAAAAATGAAAAGTTTACAGAATAAAGGAATGAACTGCAGGTGGAGTTTTTCATTGGGACCGTCAGTCAGCTTTTTATTAACAAATGAGAGTAATACGTAGTCACAGTGTACGAAGATTGTTCCACAACATTTCCCCTTTTGTCTAATTAAAAAGAAAGGTTTTAACTTTAGCATAGTAAATATATATACAACAAAATAGTTATCAAGTATGAATTAAAGTTACAATAACCAATCCATTTGTATTTGGCAGAATTAGAGAAAACACTCCATTATCTCTCTTATCTCTGTGAGCCTAAAGTTTTATACCTAATTTACTTGTTATCATAACTAAGGAAAACTTTATTTATTCTTAACTCCATCAAAGACCCCAGAAGGGTATACTCTTACCTAAAAACAGGGACATCTGGCTGTGTGGACAGTTACCCAAAGTTCTTCTGTAATATTGCAGCATCCATCTTTGGCCTACAGGCCTACTAGATCTAGATGTCAGACATTTCTGAGAAGCAGGAAATTTTGAAGGGCTGTCATACCTTGTCTTGGCAAAGTTTGGCAGTTCCTTTATTTTGCATCCTGTTGGTCCAGCTTGGACAGTAAACTGTCAGCAATTGAGTCAATGGCACTTTCTTTGCCCAGTGGTTAGCTTTTGTCACAAAGAAAACAAACTTCATATGGAATTTCTTCAATACCCATCATCCTCTCTGAAGTAAATAGGTGCTGCCAGGAGCAGATGTGTCTCACTGTTAAGAAAAGTCTTATATTATTAAAACATGTTTACCACCATATTCTATAGGTCTTTGAAGTGTTTGAAGACCATCTGTCTATCTAAATATATTTGTTTAACCTTGAAAATATATCTAATATGACTACAAGTTTGATTATTATAGATGACAAATTACTAGCCTGTATTCCTTAATTATACATTACATTTTTAAATGAGCTTTATAGGCATAATACCACAAACAGGAATAGAAATATACATATAGTACAGTAGAAATAACTTTAAATTTGTATCAATAAACCAAAATTCATACCAATGTAAAATATTTTGAGATTATAGTTCTTTTTTAATTAAAGTAGATTAAATCATTAACCCTTTTATCTCATCATTTTGTATGTTATATCCCCCTTTTTTCTTTTAGAAAGAGATATTCAACTTTAATTCCTTTGTTTAGCTTTTTTCCTGACTATGATCTATAACAAATTGTAACTAACCTCCTTTAAATGATGACAAACACCCACAACCAATCTTTTGGAAATGTGGGTGTTGTTTTTGCTAGACAGCTTTCTGTTATTTGGGGGCATGGCACCCTGAGAAAATTTAGAGTGATAGTTAAGTCTTGGCTGGAGTAGTCTGGGAGTCTGTACCATCTCAGCCAGCAGCCTTGAAGCTGTTCTGGGTGCAGAATTCTGACGAAACTGCAACAGAGGCATTTTGAGATGCTGAATCACCTGGGCCATCCATTTTTATTGGTGTCTGGTCCCCTTGCTCTGAAAATAGATAAACTTTTAAGGTAACATACATATCTGCATTAATACAAGAACAGATTGTGTTGGACACAAGCCAGTCAAAGATGATTTTTAGTTTTATGTTTGAGCAGGTAAAATATATGCTACACGTTTTATATTTTTCTAGGTTTATTTCTTTATGTCTGTATCCAGGATTTTCAGGATTTTCCCCAATCAAACCTGATCCATATCAACCTGGAGTGAATCCCCAGCCTCTCATCATCTTTTGACTTCCATTTTGAAGTTGAGATATTTTTAAAACATAGGTTGGTTTAAACCAGCAGCCTCCATAATCCAATGTGTTTCAGCAGCTGTCCATTGTTTATCAGAGTCAAAAGTTTCAAAGACAGCACAATAACACACAGGAGCCAGACTCTCTGTGGATTTCCTATCTTGATGGGATGATTTTTTTTAAATTTAACTTTACTCCTTTTTTAAGGACTTCACTTTATTATTTTTAAATCTATGACTGTATATCTTTTTTTCTCTCCCAAACCTGTGTATATTTTTAAACACATTGAAACCAATTTAGAGGGTTTTTTTCCCCATCTGTATCTGTCTTTACTGAACATCTGTGTTGCTTTTTGATCACATGAGATGAATCTTAAATTATGTC
Source organism: Microtus oregoni (assembly GCF_018167655.1). Taxonomy (NCBI): domain Eukaryota; kingdom Metazoa; phylum Chordata; class Mammalia; order Rodentia; family Cricetidae; genus Microtus; species Microtus oregoni. The sequence continues at coordinate 4,923,574 of NW_024543076.1, read as the reverse complement.
AACCGCCAGCACTGCTCAATTTTGTGTATGGCGCTAGCGCATGGCAGTTGGTCGCTGACTCCATCCCACAGGCAATGGCCAGGAGATGCCTCTCTGTACCAAGGCCTGCATGAGCAACTGCCAGAACCTGCCATGTGACTTAGCTCATGGCATACTGGTGAGGCTTGCGCTGGTGGCTCAAGCCCACATGCAGCGGCTGGGAGATGTATTTCTAAAGAGACCAACAGGGGAGATACAAGATTAGGAAGCTGAGTTTGGCTCCATTTTAGTGTGTTTAGAACCTTTTTAAAAAAGCTTTCTCTGATGGATGTAGGTGCCAGATGTTTGGATGCCATTTGTAAGTGGAGTTTTTCATTGGGACCACCGGCCAGTTCTTTATTAACCAATGAAAAGTAATACATATTTACAGTGCATAAAGATTGTTCCACAGCAATGAGCCCATTCTCTAGACCCTGTCTTGGGTCACACTCAGTCAGTGACTCCTATGAGGTTAAGGGATACAATCCAGATGGACAATCATTTTATTGGATGCCCAATGAGGACTAAGGGAGCTCATAGCTGTTTGCTTCACAGTACTTAACTTAACAGGATAAAAATGTAATGTAATTTTTTCATTCAGATATCTCCCCCAAACCACTGCACCAGCATAGGCTAGTAGGGCTAAGAGGACTTGGCCATAGCACTGAAGATCTTGGAGAGAGGATCTTGGAGACTTGCATAATTGCTAAACAGTTATGGACACTACTGATCAATTATGTTGTTCAGAAGGAGAAGAGAGGGAAGAAAATGATGAAAAGAAGTAGCTAGCTAACTTCTTCTAGTGCCTTCCAGATAATTGCATCTTAGGGATGATATCCCAGAAGGATACAAAGTTTCTAAGCCGAGGACACATACTTTCTGAGTTTTAAATGACCTTGGGGACTAAAAAACAGTCTCAAAGAACTAACTAGAATTTAAATTAACTTCTAAGGGTAATGTCCCAACTTTTGGAGGTTGTGCCCTGAGCACAAGAGGTAGGTAGAGGGGAGAGAGAGGTCCAGCCTGACCCTTAGGGCATCACACGTTCTGAGCCCTCACCCTAGTTCTTTCCCACTCTTTGAGAAAGCAGCTAGCTACTCTTGGTCAACATGTTCCCAAGAACGGTAAGTGGAGACTTTGATCAAACAATGCCAAACTTTCATTAGCAGAACAATAATTCAATTCAGCCTACAAAAGAAGGGCCTGAGGCAGTGTGGTATAGTTCTCATGGGATCACAGAGACCCATGCAGCTGCAGGAGTCCCTAAGACCAGAGCTGAGGGAAGATTGGCCAGCCACCCCACCTTGGTAAGCCGTCCTCTGTCACTCACTTGAAACCACTGGGCATTTTCTCTTTTTGTAAAGTCCACAGTCCAATGGTACCAACGAGCTGGATTCCTTGATTTGGTGCTGGTGATATTAAAGGAAATGTCTCCTCTACAAAACCTGGATTCCGGGGGAGACATGAGGGCTGACCAAGGGAGAATGGAAAACCCAGCTGGGTACTGCACTGCCCAGCCCATATACTACACGGACAACATACTCCATGACCCTGGACTGTCTTCAAGCTTGGAAACTATTCACATTATCAACCTTGTGGTTGATTTCTGGATGATATGTTGCCTCTAAGAAATATTATATATTTTAAAACCCTAGGAGAAAAAGATAGATTCTTGCTCATCCTCATGCTGACATGCAGCTGTTCATGGACAGAGGAGGGTGATGTGTAGGAGAGGGATTCACTGCCTTGGGGATGGGGTTCCAGACAGCAAGGCTAGACAGAGAAGCACAATTCTGTTCACTGTCATTCTGACGGTGAAGCCTGGGCTCCAGGCTTATCGGGAGTGTAGGAAGGAAAACCCACCAGCATCAGGTGAACAGGTTGCTAAGTGTGGTCAAGGCCTGCTGTGATCACTGCAGCAATATGATGTTTTCTGTTGATAACAGTGATATGGATGCCCATGTGATTATTTAATTTCACAACTATTTCCCTACTAGAATCATCCCTTAGGGTCCAGGACCATGCCTTTTTCACCGCAATGTTCCTCAAACCTGAAGTATGTCTAGCCCAAAGGAGATGTCCAATAAGTGTCTGTTAACCCAGGCTGAGTTGCGGTGGCCCTGACATGGTGACAGTCATTAAGTCTAAGCACAAATGGAGCAGTGTCTCAGATTCACAGTAAGGACTAGGGGAGGGACTGAGTTGCTCTCCGCCCTTGTAGGGATGACTGTCTGGGAAGTTCACACACACAAGGTTTCATTGTTGTTTTGAGGGTTCTTTTGGTTTGGTTTGATTTTCTCTACTGGACTAAACAAATCCTGGTGTCGAGAGGAACTTAAAACTCTGAGGTGCCCATCAAGCGTCTCTAGAGTGAGCAGAGCAGGCCAGGGCTCAGTGGATCATCAGGAGCGAAGCAGAGGTGCTGGCGTGAATAAAGCAGAACACAGGATGAGAGAAAATGTGGTCAGAGCTCTTGGGCCAAGGGCTGCCCTCCCAGCCCTCACAACCCAGTGGAGAGAGTGTCTACAGGCTGCTAGGACTCAGCACTGTGGTACCAATGTGGCAGGGCTGCTTCTCAAAGAGGTGTCAGTGCCATAGAGCCATCACCTTGACTGTCGCTGCCCCCACAATGGGTTTCTGCTGGCCTTCGTTTGTGTTGTCTACTTACAGACTTTACTCTCTTTCCCTCCCTCCTTCCCTCTCTCTGTCTCTCTCTCCCTCCCTAGTGGTGTTATGCTCGTGTATTCACGTGTGTGGACACATGTGTGCATGGACACGTGTATGTGGGGGCCAGAGGCTGACATCAGATGTCTTACTCATTCATTTACTGAGGCAGGTTCTCCCAAGGAACCTGTGACAGGTCCCTTTGGCTAGCTTATATAGTCATATTTTATTATGTTTTAATAAATAAAGCTTGCTTAAAGATCAGAAGGGCAAAGCGAAGTCACTAGAGGTCAGGCAGTGATGGTATACAGCCTGAATCCCAGGATTTGGGAGACAGAGGGAGATGGATCTCTGTAAGTTCAAGATCAAGGCAGAAACAAATCCAGGTGTGGGTGCTGGTGCCCACACCTTTAATCTCAGTACTAGGGAGTCATACTCCTTTCATCCCAGCACTAAAATGAGAGGAGAGAGAGGCTTGGTCTGCTTAGTCTGAAGTTGCCCAGCCTTGGTAGAGGTAAGACTTCTCTAATGACTTGGCTGCTTTGCTTTTCTGGTTTTCAGGTTGAACTCCAATATCTGACTCTGGGTTTTTATTATTCGTGCTACAAGCTTCTCTAGTCTGTTTGCCACAGGGAGTCCTGGTCGACTCCTCCTGAGCACTGGGATTGCATGTGAGCCATTATGATTATCCGGTTTTCTATTAAGGTTCTGGGTATCTGAACGCTGATATTCATGGTTGCTCAGCAAGAATCTCATCCACTGGACCATCCCCCACCTCACAACTTATTTCCTTTAAAATATGTGGCAGCAGTTGTATTAGAAAAGCTGCTCGCAGGGATGATCTCAGACTAGAGTGATGCTATCTTTCCTTCAGAGAGGTTTGAGTCCGCTTCTTTTGTGAATTTGAGAGCACTAAAGGCCTGGGACCTTCTCAGTCCTGTCCTAAGCCTGAGAGGCTCTGAAGGTGGGAACAGCACTCACAAATGGCTGCCCTGTGGTGCTGCCCTGGGGTTCCATCACAAGGGGAGGAGGTTTGCGTTGGATGGGTGCCCTGGACACCGGCCCTTGTGCTTTGAAGCTTGTTCTTTCTCTCCATGAGACTGCCAGTGAGGGTGAGTGCCAAGGTTTCTTGGTGACCTCCAGAGGCCGCAAAAGAATCAAGAGCTTGGACCCTCATTTCCCCCATAATCTTGCCTGTATAACTTCTCTTATTTTCTCTCCAATGCTTGAGAGCATCATTTTATACATTTTGCCATTTTCTGAGTTGTGCTCTGCAGGAAGGATAGTGCAACTTAACTTGTTACTAAGTTAGGAAGTTAAATATCTATCCCCCTTTATTTCCTAGACGTGAATAACTCCACAGAGATGCCAAGGCTGTCAGGATGTCTCCAGCTGCTTGGCAGAGTGAGGCTTTTGCTTGGTTGTCCAGGAGCGTTTGGAGTAAGAGAACGTTGATGCTGATTTCTGAGTTCCTGCAGGTTTCAGAACTGACGTACCATGGACAGATCCAATGAGACCTCCCCTGTGACCCGCTTCATTCTCCTGGGCCTCTCCGCCCACCCAAAGCTGGAGAAAACGTTCTTCGTGCTCATCTTGCTGATGTACCTGGTGATCCTGCTGGGCAACGGGGTCCTCATCCTGGTGACCATCCTCGACGCCCACCTGCACACGCCCATGTACTTCTTCCTGGGGAACCTCTCCTTCCTGGACATCTGCTATACCACCTCCTCGGTCCCCCTCATTCTCGACAGCTTCCTGACCCCCAGGAAGAGCATCTCCTTCTCAGCCTGTGCCGTGCAGATGTTTCTCTCCTTTGCCATGGGAGCCACGGAGTGTGTGCTCCTGAGTATGATGGCATTTGATCGCTATGTGGCCATCTGCAACCCCCTTAGGTACCCAGTGATCATGAGCAAGGCTGCCTATGTGCCCATGGCTGCCGGCTCCTGGGTAGGTGGTATCACCAACTCTATAGTGCAGACATCTTTGGCAATGCGACTGCCCTTCTGTGGGGACAATGTCATCAATCACTTCACCTGTGAGATCCTGGCTGTCCTGAAACTGGCCTGTGCTGACATTTCAATCAATGTCATCAGCATGGTTGTAGCCAACATGATCTTCTTGGCAATCCCAGTACTCTTCATTTTTGTCTCCTATGTCTTCATCCTTGTGACCATCCTGAGGATCCCCTCTGCTGAGGGGAGGAGGAAGGCCTTCTCCACCTGCTCTGCCCACCTCACTGTGGTCATCGTCTTCTATGGGACCATCCTCTTCATGTACGGGAAGCCCAAGTCCAAGGACCCCCTGGGGGCAGACAAGCAGGACCTTGCAGACAAGCTCATCTCCCTCTTCTATGGGGTGTTGACCCCCATGCTGAACCCCATCATCTACAGCCTGAGGAACAAGGACGTGAGGGCTGCTGTGAGGAACCTGGTGACTCAGAAGCCCATAACTGAGTGACTGTCACTGAATCCAGGCTGCCAGAATGTAGGACTTCCAAAGTCCCCACTGTGCTTATAAAAGGAGCGATTCAGTGTAGAGCAGTGACTTCCCCAAGGTCCAGTCAGGACCCCAGGACTGACACTAAAAATGAACCTGCTTTTCTGTCAGTGTTTCATAAGCAGTAGAAGCTTCTATTTAAGAGGCTGGAAGGAAAAGCCTTCACATCGCTGGAGATGCTGGCTGGCTGGCGGCTTCGTGCTCAACCTCAGTGTCATCACAGCTCACCTCTTTCAAGACCAGAAGCTGCTGCACATCTCTGGAAAGACATCGGCATGAACCATTAGGAAACAGATGCAGAACCTGGTTCTTTCTGTCCTCCACTTGCGATGCAAGGAACTGCTGACTGTGGTGTGTGCCTTGGAATTATCCATGCGCTTTGGTTTTGTTCAGTGTTTGTGTTTGACATGAAAAGGGCCAGTGAGATGGCTCAGTGGGTAGAGGTGCTTGTATGTAAGCCTGAGGACCTGAACTTGGGCCCTGGACCCCTCTGAGAACAGAAAATCAGCGCCCAAGAGTTGTCCTCCAACTTTCTGAGGCATGCTGTGATATGTGTGTACCTGCACAGACATACACACACACACACACACACACACACACACACACATATATATATATATATATATAATAAGTAAACAATTTTATAAAAGATAAGCTTGCAAAATATCATGCATGCTATCACAGTGACCAATGGCACCATTCTGGAAATACTTCTTAGCACTAGGAAAAGGAGTTTGTCCCTCAGTGATAGGACTTGTCTGTGAGGGAATACTTATATATATCACATACATATAAAGTAGGGGAAAGAAAATGGCTATAATAATCCTCAGATCAGCCTAGCATTTTCCCCACTGGCTCCGGTACAGGAGTGGTGGACTGTGGTTTGCAGGTTTGGACACATGCATGGTCAGTGGCAGTCCCAACAGCAGTAAAGGCTGGGTACCACAACAATCAGGGCATATTTGATAGGTAAAAAGAGGGGACTCTCCTCAAACTCACTTAAAAAATACTGTAGCTTGGCCGGGCGGTGGTGGCGCACGCCTTTAATCCCAGCACTCGGGAGGCAGAGGCAGGCGGATCTCTGTGAGTTCGAGACCAGCCTGGACAGGACAGGCTCCAAAACCACAGAGAAACCCTGTCTCGAAAAACCAAAAAAAAAAAAAAATACTGTAGCTTTATTCAAAGTCAAGCCAGACTCCAGCCTGCTCAGTCAGCCACAGCTCCTTGCTTCGGAGACAATCTCACTCTTCCACATCAATCTCATTCTCAGGTTGGATCTTTGTGGCTCTTGTCATCTGTGGGGTTTCTGTTTCTAGACTCACTCATGGGATAAAAACCTTTGGTTCCTACAGCCAGAGAAAAAATGTCTGTGGTTCAGGGATTTGCTGTGGGGTGTTTTTTCTGTATGCTGTGAATTCATGTTGCTCTCACTGGTTGATAAATAGATCTGCTTTGGCCTAAGGCAAGGCAGGTTAGAGCCAGGCAAGAAATTCAAGAAGAGATACAGGAGAATAAGGGTGAAGTCTGGGAGACACCAGTCAGCCCCTGAAGAAACAAGACATGTAGAAAATGAGGTAGCAAGCCAGGAACCACATGGCAAAGCATAGATAAGAAATGCAGGTTAATTTAAATGTAAGAGCTAGCTAATAATAAGCCTGAGTCATCGGCCAAGCATTTATAAATAATATTAAGTCTCTGAGAGGTTATTTGAGAACTGGCAGGCCAGAGTGGAACCTCTGATTATAGGGATTGGTCTGATGGTACTCATTCAAGTCCCAAACCAAACAGCAGCTGATGAGAACCTGACTGTCTGGCAGGGCTAGCCTCTGATGCTGAAGATGGGGCCAGTCTCATCGGAACCCCCTGGATGCTGACATAAAGGTAAACTTGAAGTTGGGGATCACAGTGAAGAGGTCAAGGGACTTGAGAGGGCAGTGGAAGATCTCACGAAAGGTCTAGTTTAGGAAGTTCTGGGTAACTCTTCCTGCTGTATGGAAATCCCAGGAAAGACAGACTGCTCCTGACTGATATTCTGATATTGAAGGCTCCTATCAGCCTGCTCACAGGAATTCCATTAAAGAAAAGAAATGAATGGATTTTTTGTGCAGTTTTTTTTTTGGCTGACTCTTGCCATACAGCCATGGATGTCCTGAGACTCACTACGTAAACCAGGCTGGCTTTGAACTCACAGAGATCTACCTGTGTTTGAGTTTGAAATCAAAGTTGTACATCACCCAACCTGGTCTTGTAATCATTATATTTTCTTTTCCGCTTCCCTTTGCTACGTTTCCTCCCAATCTGTTTTTATTTTAGGGTTTCAAATGTATTTGGGGGTTTCCTTAATCCTTTATTGGGTGAGTTGTGGCATAAATTGAAATAAGCAAACAGAGCCACAAATAAGAACCAAGGAAACAGATGGACAGAGAGAAAGTAAAGGAACACACATGGCAGAGAAGCAGGAAGGGAAGTGAGGGGAAAAAGAACCAGATGGAGAAGGGAGATGCCTGAGGGAGGAGCATCAGGGAGGGGAGGGGGACAAATGAGAACAGAGAACAATGACTCAATACAGGATGGAAGACACCACGACAAAACCCATCACTTTGTATGCTAACCTAAAAAATTAACTTGAAAAGTAGGAGTGGTGGCACACCCGATAATCCCAGGACTCGGGAGGTAGAGGCAGGAGGATCAGGAATTTAAGGCCACTGCCAACTACAAAGCAAGCCAGAGATCTTGTCTCAAAAAACCAAAATGACCAAAACGCACAACGAAACAAGTGAAGGCAGAAAGAACGGCTCACGTCTGTAATCCAAGCTCTGAAAGGGCTGAGACGAGAGGATTACTAGGAATGTGAGGCCAGCCTGGTCTAGATAGTGGGTGATAGGCTATTCTGGGCTACAGTGTGAGATCCTGCCTTCCAAAAGAAAGAAAAGGGAAGAGAAGGGGTCCAAAGCCATGAGCTCAGTAAATCTCTGTAAAAAGCACTCAGCCTCGTGTAGTTCATTATAGCAATGGGAAATTGACTGAGACACCTGGTGTGGATCCAGGCCTGGGGAGTGGGACTATGTGAAAGTCATCTTCCAGTAGGACAGTCCCTAAAGCATCCCTGACCTAAGTTGCCTGCCCAGTTCCTCCTTCCCTGGATTTACCACAGGTATTCTATGTCATGTGCAGGAGACAGCAATTGTATCTAAGTACAAATTTATTTTTAATTTTTTCTAATTCATTACTATTATTGTTTGTGTGTATACATGCCATGACATCTGTGGAGGTCAAAGGACATCTCTGTGGAGTTGGTTCTCTCCTCTCATCTTTATGTGGGCTCTGGGTTTAGGCTTTCTTGGCACGCACCTTCACCCACCCTCTCTGGTTCCCGAGAACACACTTTGGTGAGCAATGTTGTAGGTACCTGAATTCATATCAGCAGCTGCTCCCCAGCCGTCTGCTGTGCCCAATCCAGATGGCAGCAGAGGCTCTGCTCAGGTGGAGTTGCTTATCATATACTAAACTATGGGCAAAGATGAGGACCTCATGTGAACCTTCCAAGGGGAGATGCTAGAAAGAAAGCCAAGCATACTAAAATTGTCACTTGTCCTGGGATCTACTGGAGCTTCCTTCATGACCTGAGCCTCACTATGTGGTCCACGTATTTGATTCAGGCTGTCCCCACACAGCCCTGGCTGTCCTGGAGCTCTCTATGTAGACCAGGCTTGCCTTGAACTCACAGAGATCCATCTACCTCTGCCTCCCAAGGTGTGAGCCACCATGCCCAGCAGGCACAGGGTAAGCTTTGAGATGAGAACCTGGTTTTTAGAGTTTGTTGAACTAGCATTATCCTAACCACCTTACCACTGAGAGGTGGGCTGGGGCCTCTACAAAGGCGAGGAAAGTGGTCATAATTCAGATGACCCACTAAGGGAGGTGGGGGTGGGGGAGGCTGGGGCTCTTTGCTGGTGTCTTTGCATAGCTGCAGTTTTTTCTCTGCCTCATTCCTGCCTGTTTTCAGGCTCCGCTCCTACTGACTTGCTGTATTAAGACAAAGCCTTGGAAATAGTAAAAACTGTGTGTGTTAAATGTATTACAGCAGAGAATTCTCCCTAGTATATCCAGCAGGGTTACGGGAGTGAGTCCTAGGAAGGCAGCCCCCCGCCCCCATGATGTACTTTCCTTCTTCCGAATCCACACCTCCTAGAGTAGTCCCCAGGAGTACAGCCGGGAGTCCTGACTCGACTCAAGAGAGAACATTCCTCTCTTCTTCTCCTCAAATACACTTTATAAAACCCTCTAATGCGTTGGGCTTCCTTACTCCTTTGTTTTCCTTGGAGATCTATTCAGAAATGTTGCTGCACTGTATGGTCACTCTCTTTTTAATTCGAGACTGTCAGCATTCTATGTGAACAGAAGAGCCTCTGCTGCCATTTAGATTTGGACACAGTCGCTCCTGGGATGCAGCTGCTGGACAACACAGACATACCTTTTCAGATGTCTGTGATTAGATCTGGAGATTTGCTCACAGAAGTTGGGCTCAGGGACCAGCAAGATGACTCCCCTCTCCACCCTGGCAGCCTGAGCACAAGGCAGCTTGAGACTTACAGCTCACATGCCCTTCAAGTTCATCCACATTGCCCAAATGACAGGGTGTCCACCTTTTTAATGGCTTAGTAGTATTCCACTGGGTGTATACACCACCTTTTCTTCAACCATTCATCTTGGCTATTGTGGATAAAGTTACCATGAAGAGGAAGTGCTGGTTTTGCATTCCTTGGCAGTCTCCTCAGAAGTGCTGCTTGGCTATTCTCTTTTTAACCCGAGGAACTGCCACAAGTTTTGCACAATGACAATTCTAATTTAGCATTCCTCCAATAGCTACCAATGGGATAGAAAGGAGAACTGTAACTGCCTGTTTCACTTCTGTTGCTGTGATGGGATACCATGACCATGGCAACTCATATAAAGGGAAAAAAACATTTAATTGGGGTGGCTTACAGTTTAGAAGTTTAGCCCATTATCTTCATGGCCAGATATGGTGCTGGAGAAGGAGTTGAGAGTCCTACATCTTGTTCAGGCAAGTGAACTGTGTCACTGAGCACAGCTTGAGAATAGGAAACTTCAATGCCCACCTACACAGTGATTCACTTCCTCCAATAAGGCCACGCCTATTCCAACAAGGCCACACCTCTTAATAGTGCACTCTTTATGGGGGCCATGTTCTTTCAAACCACCCCACCTCCCCAAAATATTCTTAAATTCTTATAGTCTGAGCGTATATTTTTCAGATTCCAACAGCCTCAGCTCCAATGAGACTATATAATCTAAATGTATTCTTAATCAAGAACAGAAAAAAGAGAGAGAGAAAAAGAGAGAAACAGAGATCTTGTTCAAGTGACTGTTTCTAGAGATGGAAAAGGAAAACAAAACAGACTGAGGGGGGAGTTGTTCAGCAGTCAGGAGCCTCAGCCAGGGCGAGCCATTGACTCAGGCCATCAGGATGCCCAGGGTACTCCCTGGAAACCAGAGCTGGTCCTGCATGTTCCCCATTAAGGCTGATGCTTGGCTCCCTTAGAGGCTAAGTCCAGGGTGGCGCGTGCTGAGCAGCCCATTAACGGTCCAAATTGAGTGTACATCACTACTTCCAGCTCTCCCGAGGAAAAGAGAGAGCTCTTCAAAGAGCAACTGGGATCTGGCAGAGGTAGCCAGGCTGCCTGCCCGTGTAAGGAACTCTCAGCCAGACAGCTGCCCTCCCGGTCTGTCCAACAGTGTTTCTACCCTGAGCTCTTGACGGTCTCGTCTCTAGGGGCCTCAGTTTCTTTGTAAAATGAAGAGTGTGTGGCTATTCCTCTCACTCACAATGCACGGGGGAAATATGGAGACTATCGGCACGGGAAGAATTGACGAGGGCGACCTGCCACTCTTTGATTAGGGTTTCCTGTGCAAGCTCTGCCATTCATTTCCCAGAAGTTCAAGGGTACATTAACGTGAATTCCCTGATGATTACAAAGAGCCCTGAGTGCCTGATGGCTCTAGCTAAGGGTTGCCTGCTGCAAACCTGCCATCTGGTGGGCAGTTTGAAAGTTGCGGGCCGGGAATCCAGCAAGTTCCTTTTATCTGCATCTCAAATTCTGAAGACCTTGTGAAAACACAGATAGGTCTCAGCGGCTCTGAAGTGAGTGGGTCCAAGATTCTACACTTCCAGTAAGTGTCCGGTTGGTGCCCATCCTGCTCACCTGCAGCACTCAGAGGGTGATGGAGAGAGGCAGGGAAGACACTTCTAGGGGGAAGCTGTGTTGTTTGGGGCCTCCTGTGGTCCTTTACTTACATTTGGAAAGATTCACACCGTCTTTTTGCACTCACCAGGACTGCACGGAGTCTGGTCCACACTGCCACGTAATACCTCTCTCACCAGGCTGGTTTACATTTCTCAAATCGTGTTTTCCAATAGCTTCCCCCGCTCAGTAAATGAATGGGTTGTGTTCATTCTTGCAGGTGGGCAGTTCCTGCCTCAAATCAAGCATTTATGGGGAGACAGCAGGAGTTTGGATCCATGGCATGATCACTTCCTACGAATATCTTCAGACTAATGTTCATGTTTTCTTTGGAAAGTCTGACTCCTGGAAAGGTCAAGGGCTTGGGAAGATAGGGGAATGGCTCAGTGCGTGTATTAAGACACTAACACGCTACTATAGGCTTTCTGAGAGTGAAACATGGTTTTATCATTGATGTTGCTGCTGTTGTATTTGGTTTGGTTTATGGGTTTTTGAGACAGGGTCTCACGTGGGTCTAGGCTGCCTTCACTATGTAGCTGAGGCTGGCCTTGAACTATTGAGCCCCCTAATACCTCCTCACAAATGTCAGTCCACGAGCCGGTCCTGAGCCATTATCCTGTACTGCTTTGCATTGTATGAATCATAAAAGTTCTAATATATTCTTGTGATCCCCCTACTCCTGCTTCTTACTCCCGGCCCAGCCTTTGTGTTTCCTTGTCCCTCCCCACACTGCAGGCAGTGCGCAGTATGGTGCTCTCCTCTTGGGAAATTAAGTAATAAAAAGCATCTGTCAAAGCCTTGGCATCCGTGCCGTCACAGTCCTGGCCCTGCCACAGAAGAAGCAAGACGTGACTGACTCACTGAATAAGGTACCGAGCCACGTGGCTAACATAGACAAGAATAATTGGTTAATATAAATTATAAGAGTTAATAAGAAGCCTGAGCTAATGGGCAAATCAGTTTATAGTTAATGTACACCTCTGTGTGATTTCTTGGGACTAAACGGCTAGGGGACCAGGCAGGACAGAAAACCTCAGACAAAACACAAAACTATCAAAACTGATTGTAAAAATGAGATACTCTCAAAAATATTGTACTAAGTGATAGAAGTCAGACACACAAAGAGTGCAGTGTGTGACTGACTGGATCCTAGAGAAGTCAAAACCAAGGCACAGTAGCAGGAGCACAAACGTTGTTGTCTGGAGCCAGGAGTGTAAGAACACAGGATGCTTCGGGATGTAGCAGGAGTGTTTCATATCTTGGTTTTGTACACTTATTTCTTAAGACCCATTAGGATCACATCTAAGAATGGTCTACTTAATCAGATGGCGGCAGCCCATGCCTTTAATCCCAGCACTTGGGAGGCAGAGACTGGCTGATCTCTGTGAGTTTGAGGCAAACCTGGTCTACGGAGTAAATTCTACAACAATTAAGACTACACAGAGAAGCCCTGTCTTGAAAAAACAAAACCAAAATAAAAAACAAACAAAAAGGTCCTGTAGAATGGTATTATTATTATTATTATTTTAATGTGTATAGAAGGCTGTAGAGATGGCCCGGTAGTTGCTCTTTAGAGGACCAGTGTCCACAAAGATGCTCACTCTAGTCTGCAACTCCAGTTCCAGGAGAGTCACGCCCTCTTCTGATGTCATCAGGCAGGCACGCACATGGAGTGCAGACATACACAAAAGAAAAACATTCACACGTTAAAATCAATAAATCTAAAAATATTTTTAAAATAAGATGTGCATGGGTGTTTGGCTTGCATGGATGTCTGTGTACCACATGTGTGCCTAGTGCCCTCAGAGACCAGGAGATTGGAGGGGGCAGTTACAGACATTGGAATTGGAGTTACAAACAGTTGTGAGCTGCCATGTTGGTGCTGGGAACTGAACCTGGGTCTTCTGCAAGGGTAGCCAGTGTTCTTAATCTCTGAGTCATCTCTCCAGTTCCAGGATGTTCTTTTTTTCATGAAAATTATACCCAAAAGAGTTGATTTACAAACAAAATAATCAACTTCATTTCTTTTCTAACTGTTCATGCACACTTGGGGGCAGGTCCTCATGGCCGCAAGCTAGGCTCAAATCCATTATGTAACCAAGGACGTCCCTTGGACTTCTGCCCCACCTACCTCCTCCTTGGGTTCTATCATTATGCCCAGTTTTTGCAGGGATTAAAAACAGGGCTTCATGGGTACAAGGGGGAGCTCTCTACCAAGCAAATCACACCCCTGGCCCCTATATAATCTTTCTATTAGCTAATTCCATTAAGACTATCCGGACTCTACCCTAATTCTTATCCCAAGTACTTCTAAAATACAGCCAGATGCAAAGAGATATAAGACATAGCCAAGCACAAAATAAGAGACATAAATATAGCAGAGAAAGAAGCACATGGCAACTGTTGCAGAAAACACAGTGTTTGTATGCTGCCTTGCTTAGGGTTTCTATTGCTGTGATGAAATACCATGACTAAAAGCAAGCTGGGGAGGAAAGCATTTATTTGGCTTACATCTCCCTATTGCTGTTCATCACTGAAGGAAATCAGGACAGGAACTCAAACCGGGCAGGAACCTGGAGGCAGGAACTGATGCAGAAGCCATGAAGGCTGGGTGGTGGTGGTGCACACCTTTAATCCAGCACTTGAGAGGCAAAGGCAGGCAAATCTCTATGAGTTCAAGGCCAGCCTGGTCTACCAAGAGAGTTCCAGGACAGCCAGAAATGTTACACAGAGAAACTCTGTCTCAAAAACAAAAACAAAACAAAAAACAAAAAAGAAGCCATGGAGGAGTGCTGCTTACTCCATCTTGCTCACCATGTCTTGCTCAGACTGCTTTCTTGTAGAACCCAGGACCACCAGCTCAGGAATGGCACCCACAATGGCCTGGGCCCTCCCCCATCAATTGCTAAGAAAACATCTTACAGCTGGATCTTAATGGGGCAATTTCTCAACTGAGACATCAAACCAAGAAAAACCTAAAGCTGGGGGGTAGTAATTACAATTGTATCTAATCACTGAGGAGGCTAAATCAGGGAGAGTATAATGCATTCTGGGCCAGCCTGGGCTACAATGGGGCCAATGTGAGCTAGACTCTGCCTCAAAAAGAATTTAAGACTGCCCCAGAGTATAATGTAAGATGCGTACTTGTGATCTCAGCACTAAGGAGGTGGAGGCCAAGGATCAGGTATTCAAAACCAGCCTCAGTTGCATATCAAGTTTGGGGCTTGGGTTGTATGAGATAATATCTCCAAAAATCTCCAAAACCTTCCCAGAAAAAGGGGGCAGAGAGACTGACCAGAGATTTGGGAGGAAGAAACTCAGCAAGAAACTACTCTAAACCCTAAGATGCAGGCTCACAAATGTAATGAACCAAAGAATTTCTTTTTTGGAAAAAAAAAAGTTTTAAGGGCAGGAGAGATGGCTCAGTGACTAGGAGCACTGGCCGCCCTTCCAGAGTGCTGGGCTTCAGTTCCCAGCTCCCACGTGGTAGCCCACAACTCTCTACAATCCCATCCCAAAAGATTCCATATCTCTCTGACCTCTTCGTCACTAGGCACACATGTGATGCACAGACATACATGTAGGCAAAACACTTCTACACATAGGTAAAAATCTAATGTAATTTTAAGGTTTATTTAATTGTTTAATTATACATATGTCTGTTGTATATGTGTCTGCACGTAAGTGCAAGTACACATGGAGGCCAGAAGAGGGCAGCATGTCCCCTGGAGCGAGAGTTGCAGGCAGTCGGGAGCCACCGTGCGGTGCTGGAAAACAAACTCGGGTCTTCGGCAAGAGCAGTGTCTTAGGGTTATCACTGCTATGAGGAAACACCATGACAGAAAGCAGCTTGGGGAGGAAAGGGTCTATTTGCTGACATGTCCTCCATCACAATCCGTGGAGAGAAGGCAAGTCAAGAGCTCAAACTTGAGCCAGGAACCTGAAGGCAGGAGCTGATGCAGGGGTCACAAAGGGGTGCTGCTTACAGGCTTGCTCCTCCTGTTTTCTTATTTTAGGGGCTGGAGAGACAGCACCCAGAACCACCAGCCACAAGGTGGTACCACCCACAATGCACTAGGCCTTCCCTCATCTGTCATTAATTAAGAAAATGTCCTATAAGCTTGCCTATAGCTTGATCTTACGGAACCATTTTCCCAACTGAGGCTCTCTCCTCTCAGATGACTCTAGCTTGCGTCAAGTTGACATAAAAACTAGCCAGTATAAGTAGGGACCCCTCTTAACCACTGAGCTATCTCTCCAGACCCCAGAGAATTTCTTAACTGTTCATCTCCTAGGTTCTACCCTTCAAAGATTTGAATTCTATGATGTGAGGAAAGATGAGTATATGTCTGGCCTGAACATGTCTGTGTTTATTTATTCATTTATTTATTTTTCTGGTTCTGGGAGTGGAATTCAAGCCTCATACAGACACGAGGTAGATATTCTAGTGTTAAACTACATTGTAGTACTAGTGTGTGGTGCTTTAATTCCTTCCTGGGACTACTGACCCGCACAAGTAACCAGTGAGGAGAGGGGAAGAATAAAAATCTTTGGAAGCTTAACTGAGTCAGATGCTTCTCACCAGATTTAAATTTACTTACAAAGTAACAATTACTGGACCACAAGAGTTTCAAAGTTTTGTAAAGTCACAACTGGCTGTGGAGACAGTGGGGTCAGGAGTTCAAAGTCATCCTTTAGCTTCATAGTGAGTTTAGAACAGCCTGGGCTCTGTGAGATACTGTCAGGGGAGAAAAAGGAAAGAAAAAAACTAGAAAAAAAGTTTTGTGTTGTCAGTGATATCAATACCAGAAATAAACTAAAAAAATGTAATGATGTAATATACAGGACAGATTGAGATTAATGACATAAACACACACACACTTCTTAGTATAGTAAAACAGCAATGGTATCTGATTGGATGGTTTGCCTTTGGACCGTTCATCACACCATATGCTGATATCTGTGAGTTCAAGGCTGAAGGATCAAGTTCCAGGCCAATCTGGGCTTTATAGTGAGACTCTGTCTCAGACTCTCGCCTGGTTGTGGATTCTATTGCTAATAAAATAAAATCACTTCTTTTTTCCAGTACTGGAAATGGAACCGAGGGTTGCATGCTAGGCAGATTCTCTAATACTGAGCTACATACACCCTCAGCCCTAAAGTTGCTTTAAAATGTGTTTAAAGGTCAGGTGTAGTGGCACACACCTCTCATCCCAGCACACAGAGGTTGGCTGATCTCTGTGAGTTTGAGACCAGCCTAGTCTACATAGTGAGTTCCAGAACAGCCAGGACTGAATTGTGAGACCCTGTCTCAAAAAACAAAAACAAAAACAAGAAACAAACCCCCAAAACAACAACAAAATGTTTGTAACTACGCGGTGTGTTTGTGGAGGGAGGTGGAGACGTGTGCAGTGAGTGCAGATGCCTGGAGGAGCCAGCAGAGGGCAGAAGATACCCTGGAGCTGGAGTTACAGGCAGTTGTAAGACACATGAAATGAGGGCCAGGTCCAAACTAGGCTCTCAACTACTGAATTCTTTCCCAGCCCCCCAAAAATTTTAGAATGTTGTAAAAATGAATAAGCGAAGGGAGTATAGGACAAGGAAATGTCCGGGTGTATGTGCTCATGTCTTTGGAGAGTTGTTTGGAGGCTGGCAGAATAGTGTCCGGGCACCTCAGGTCGGAGAGTGAATTCTATAACATTGTGTTGGATATCGTGGGGGACAGACTTTTCTGGAGTTCACTAGAAGAACCCACAGGCCTCAGTTATGCTGGTTCTGCTCCAAGGCAACAGGCAGGCTTTGTTCTCCAAGGCCACAGCCCCGGTTAGGAAACTAAGAGCAAGCATGATGCGCAACGGGAAAATGCCATGCCTGGCTGGGAAGCTGCTCCCTAGCAACGCGTTAGTTGGTACGCTCTGATCTTCAGTGGGTAAACATTTCAACGCGCGTTAGATGGTGCTCTCTGATCTTCAATGGGTAAACATTTGCCTCTGCACATCCCGTTCCCACTGGCTGATTGAAACTTAACCTCAGTTCAGGAAAATCCTAATTTAGTCAAGGCCATTCTCCGACATCTTCTCCAGTTTCGAGAGAAATGCACAGAGCCGAAGCCAAACACATCTGGTCCTCAGCTGTTACTGTCAGCCCCTGTTGACACCTGCATCCTCATCTGGTTTCCAGTTGGTCACAACAGCTCTAGGCTCCCCTCTTTCTGAACTGGAGGTCTCTCAGAATCTTGGCTTGCTAAACTTTTACGTTGCTATTAGTGAGGGGCATATAAAACACCCATCTGCTCTTCTGTGGGGAGCAAGGAAAGTCATACACTGGGTGCTGCTCCCGTTCAGTGCCCTCAGGCGCTGGGTGGAGAGAGATTTCCTAAACTCTGACACTTCCTTGAGTTCCACGTAGAAAATGAGGTCCAGGTCTCCTTCCTAGGGCTTCCGTGCCCCACCTGGTATATCCCTCCCTCACAAGCAAACCCTTTTCTCCTCTAGACATCTCCTCCCATGCCAGAGGACTCACATCACTGGAGACTAAGAAGACTGTGAAGGGCTGTGTCTGACTGATCCCAGCATTCTCCCACGCAGCATCTTTGTTGTGCACATACGTCATGCCCTCAGTCTGGAACAGTATAACGTGGGCCATGAAGAATTAAAATTGATCCAAGAAATCCTAAACTAGAAGTGAGGAAAGTCGGAGGAACAGCTACCCTCAGGGAAGATTTCTCGGTTTTTGTAATTGCCTCACAGTAAAATCAAAATGTACATATGTACATCCCCTGGCTTTTGTTTTACCGTGTGTGTGTGTGTGTGTGTGTGTGTGTGTGTGTGTGGCCGTGAATTTCCCACAAAGGCCAGAAGAGGGCATCGGATGTTCTGCACATGGTAGGGAGGAGCTAGGACCTCTCTCTCTAGTTCTGACCAAAACTGTGATCCGTTTCTCTTCACCAAGAAGAAGCAGGAGAACCGTGCAAAGAATCCAAGCTAGAGTCACATGGAGAAATTAAGCAAAGGCACAAGCAAGATGTGGCTGGAGTGTGTGAGTGAATCAGAGGGACAGTGAGAAATGAGGGCAGATTAGAGAGAGCCTGTGATAATACATCTGAGCCTTGTTTTCTCAGTGCGGTGGGAAGG